>NC_086385.1:7827730-12827730 GCF_036588685.1 Mytilus trossulus | reverse complement strand
GAAACGGTTATTTCATACTGGTCAACCAACTCGTGATGGCGTCAACTTTAAATTAAACAACATGTGACTAGTTTATCTTTCGCCTTCGTGAATCTTAGTGACATATGAATTGTTTTCTTTTAATTATTATGACATTATTCATCATAAGAATGTTAAAATTGAGAAAGGCAATAGTGAATATGTCAATGCGACAACCACCCGACCATAGAGCATTGGGTCTTCAATGTAGCGAGAATTCCCGCACCCGTCGGTGTCCTTCAGCTGGCCCCTAAACATATGCACAGTGATAATGGACGTCATACCAAACTCCGAATTATACACAAGAAACTAAAATTTAAAAGCATACAAGGCTAACAAAGGCCAGAGGCTCCTGACTTGGGACAGGCGCAAAATTGCGGCGGGTTTAACATGTTTATGAGATCTCAACCCTCCCCCTATACCTCTAGCCAATGTAGAAAAGTAAAAGAATAACAATACGCAAATTAAAATTCAGTTCAAGAGAAGTCCGAGTCCGATGTCAAAAGATGTAACAAAAGAAAATAAATAAAATGACAGTAATACATTAATAACAACAGCCACAAACAGTTGACTGACATGCCAGCTACTGACATCAATTAAACTGATTGAAAGATTATGTCTTCATCATATGAATATCAGGCACAATCCCTCCCGTTACGGGTTTAGTATCATACTATCATAAAATATATGAGAAGAACCTAACCCGTGTCATGTAACATAGTTGAAAACAAGAATTTGTCTTTAGTACATGGATGCCCAAATCGTACGACTAACAAAGTCAAGAGGCTCCTGAATTGGGACTGACGCAAAAATCAGAGGGGTTAAACACGTTACTTTGAGATCTCATATACCACTAGCCAAAAATACCAAACACACAACAATACGTCCGGTAAAACTCAAAAGAAGTCTGAGTCTGATGTCAGATAAGACTACCTTGACCAAATACTATAACATGACGCGGGACAGAAGGACGATCGGACAAACAGACAAACTACGTGCGGAAAAAAGGACGCATCAGAAAACAAAATGCCCGTAAATGTGGCATGACACAACACCTGATTACATTTTTTAAATTACACTTTATTTGTACAGTCCTTTCTTTAAATTTATTCAAAACATAACCTTTAAAAACGTAACAGACATATAGGATGCTTACATACTTTTAAGCTCTTCTTCATATGCATGGGAAGGTCGACTATCCATATATATATATATAAATTTACAGATCTAACATTGTTGGGTTGATGTTTAGACGAGTTGTATATATATATCTATATATAATAAAAACTATAACACAAAATCCCATACGTTTCGGCCATTACGGCCTTCTTCATTGGAATAAATTACAACATTGAAACAACAATTACATCGCTTGAATACATTACGTTATAATAACTTATATGACGTTCATTTGCCGCGTTTTTCTTTTTTTATATAAATATATTCATTATCGTTCATACATTGTGTTGAGTCCTTCAGTTTCTAAAGTTTTTAATTTTTTCATCCAAAAGGCTTCTTTAGTTTTACTGTGAATTTCTGCCCCCAATACTCTCTCTATGGCGGTAACTTTCAATTTTGTCACTAAATGATTGTTCTGAATGAAATGGTTGGCTACTGGATCTTCTGTTTTTTTTGTATTTGGCAAAAATGTGCATAATTTACTATTTTATAAAAAAACTAATGGATGTGGACCATGTGGTAAAAAATGTGCGTTATGCTCACATACACCGGCAAAGAATATACCATTCAGGGACAAATAATTTGTAAAACCGTAGGCGTGATATATGCAATTAATTGTACAAAATGTGAAAAAGTTCTATATATAGGACAAACGGGTGATACACTATATCAACGAATGCTATTAAACTTTTTAAAAAATACGCACAAAAGAAACCAGAAGATCCAGTAGCCAACCATTTCATTCGGAACAATCATTCAATGACAAATTTGAAAGTTACCGCCATAGAGAGAGTATTTGGGACAGAAATTTACAGAAAAACTAAAGAAGCCTTTTGGATGAAAAAATTAAAAACTTTAGAAACTGAAGGACTCAACACAATGTATGAACGATAATGAATATATTTATATAAAGAAAAAGAAAAACGCGGCAAATGAACGTCATAGAAGTTATTATAACGTAATGTATCCAAGCGATGTAATTGTTGTTTCAATGTTGTAATTTATTCCAATGAAGAAGGCCGTAATGACCGAAACGTATGGGAATTTGTGTTATAGTTTTTATTATACAATAATTCAGAGATTTTACATATAAATATATATATATATCTATAGCCCAGGAGGTCGTGTTGTCTAGCTAGCGGGACGGCTGCAGTGCAGGCGATTTGGTGTCACGATATCACAGTAACATAGGTTCGAATCCCGGCGAGGGAAGAACCAAAAATTCATTACAGATCTAACATTGTTGGGTTGAGGTTTAGACGAGTTGTATATATATATATATATAAATTACTAATAAATCCAACATTTCCGGTATGAATAGTTTTAATTCACTAGTACTTTCATGTTTAAATAACAATCTTCAGGTGAAACTATACATGATTCATGTAACTATGTAACGGTATGTATGTAACGTCATATTAGTCGTTGAGTATATAAAGGGAGATAAATCGTATTACACTTAGTCTATGTATAGAAGTATGGAGCGTCATTATTACACAATAGAAAATGCATAGTTTGCATTCAATCGTGATTTGAATTTTAAAATAAAATGTTTTTCTCTTGTAATGTCACAACCAATATTCATTTTATAAAATTGGAACATTTAAAAAAAAAACCCTCCACATTCGTCTAAATGTTTCCTTAGGGGGATTTTTCTGTATTGTGGCTGCCGTATATGTTGTCTATGAATGCGCCTCTTTCTGTTACAATGTTCCCTGTTTGGCCGATATAAATTTCCTGGCAACCATTACATTATATATATATATACAACTCGTCTAAACATCAACCCAACAATGTAAGATCTGTAAATTTGCTTTGAAATTCGCAAATTTTTGGTTCTTCCCTCGCCGGGATTCGAACCCATGCTACTGTGCTATCGTGACATCAAATCGCCTGCACTGCAGCCGTCCCGCTAGACCACACGACCACCTGGGCTCTCAAAAAAGAGCTTGTGGTGGGCATGTGTTACCTTTCCACGTCAGTTTTAATCTATCGGCGTACTACAGTACATGATATACAAGGCATGAAGATGTTATTGTTACAGATCAGATAAATTATCTATAGTAAAGGATCCTACAAATATGTGTAAGACACAGTCACAGAAAATAACTATATTCATAAGTACGTCTGAGTCAGTGACAACCCTACAATAGATGTTTCCATCGGATCGCTATCAATGATGGTGATACATGGCTGTGTACACAATGTATATACAACTCGTCTAAACATCAACCCAACAATTTTAGATCTGTAAATTTGCTTTCGCACTGACTCAGACGTACTTATGAATATAGTTATTTTCTGTGACTGTATCTTACATTAATTTGTAGGATCCTTTACTATAGATAATTTAGCTGATCTGTAACAATAACATCTTCATGCCTTATATATCATGTACTGTAGTATGCAAATACCTAATTCGTTTAGGAAGCAGTCAATGTAATGAGTTTAACATAAAGAAAAGATGTTTATTGGTTTATCTGCGGAGACAACATATTTGTCATCGAGTGTTGCGTGTTTTGCAACATTTTGGTCTTTCAAGATTTACGTAGCATGTTGATGGATTTAGACTCACAATGTTTTGGACCTTCTGATAACACAGAGAAGTGTAATTGGCAATGTTAAAGTCATCGATAATAACGTGCACAGCCAGATTATCTGAGAATTGAAAACTAGCACAAGTGCAATCAGGAGGTTAAGACTTGAAGTCGTCAATATTGAGATACTGCAAAACGTGTTTGTAATTGAAATCTTGAGTTGCAATAGGTTTATTATAGGTATAAGAAATGATTGGTACAGACTGATCTTTGAAATCAGGAGGTATTTTTGACTACACTAATTAATGATGAAGGCAAAGGAAAGATTAAGAAACTGAAACGTTTCGTAACCTTATAATAATATTTAATAATATGAGTGATAGTTTATGGAAATAGTGTTAAATAAATATTTTGATTAACAATAATGAATAGACTTATTGATATTTATATCCGAAGGTACACTTAAAAGATATCAGTGTCTTACTGGTAGGTCCGGCTTCATAGAAGGATGCATATTCTCATTCTGAGATAAATATACTCAAAACCAGATGTCATGTAGTACATTGTTAAGGAAATGTGCTTTTGATTACGAGCAAACTGCTGCTGCTGCCCCAGCCAGCTAAGACTTTGTTTTCTATTTATACTAGGGATTTTTCGATAAAAAAAAATCAGGCAAACATGTATAAACATTTTAACAACGGATGAATGTTATTCAATAATAGCAATTAAATGCTAAGAAAAATGAGTACAAAATATTTTTTTTAGCCATCATTAGCCATTTTTTAATCCTCTTTTTACTCATTTTACACATTAAAAAGAATGACCAACGTATATACAAGTATCCTGTCTTGGGAAGAGATGAATCCTACTTAGTAAAGGATCACTCTGCTTGATGCTTGATTTCTTGATTGACAGCATATTTGTTCGAAGGCCGTGTTTTTCAATATCCGCTATATAGATGATGTTCTTTCACTAAAAAAATCAAATTTTGTGACTATGTGGTTTTTATGGTACTAAACCTTCTCCCTTTTAGGGGAAAAAAACATGTTATTGCCATTTTAACCATCTGAATGCACTCTGGCTTATCCCTTTGAAGTGGTGTCCCATCCTCCATGTCTTTCCAATTTCTTTTCAGGAATGCATGCTACCATAGATACTCAATATGTTTTGCTCACAGCTTGTGCACTTTCTCGACAATCTTTTGTACTATCACTCAAACTTACCTCAGAGATGGTATGGAATTGGTTCAACGTATTGATGTGAAGAAAAGTAAAACATTCGGTGACCTTGCAGCTGACAATCACAAAGATGTGTCCCCATATTTTTCTATAGCGCACACAGTAGCAGATATTTTTGACCGTTACGACATGAACAACTCTATAAAGTCTGCTGAAGGGGAACTTCGAACAACGACTACATCTTCCATCAAAGTGTATCAGAATACAAGTAGTTAAAAGAGAAGTATTACTGATTGGAAGAAGTTTCTTCCTGTTAAAGAACACAAGCTGGCTCTCCTTAAATTCTTTGGTAGTTTTGTTTGTCAAAACATTGACAAATCCCCCATGATTCTACTTGATTGTGACCTTTGCTTAGCCGGAACGTTTGTAAGTCCCGAAATTGGCAAAAGTTATTAAAATCAACACTGTTAATCACTGTCGTAACGTGTTAAGCACCCAATATGAGAACGATTAGCGTATCATACTCAATGGCTTAAACTTTGACAAGAAGTTTAGGGAATGGGAAAAAGCGGAGAAACAATCATACAAACGAATGTGATTGTATTGTGCGTTCACTATACTACAAATATAGGACACATAAAAACGAGCTATGAACGCAGATCGGGATCATAAGCAGAGTAAAGGGTGGGGAAATATTTTTTCTCATATTCCAACAAAGTGACTTTCTCCAACCGTTTGTATACTATTGCCTCCTGTACATGTACTAACCTGTACCACACAGCTTTGTCTCTGTTTTGGGTAGTTTAACAAACTGTCTACAAGACGTTGAAAAAAAGGCACGAGTACGTCAGTGGTTTGGAGAGCTTCATTAATATTGACAGAGATGAAACCTTTGTTTGGGTTTGAAAGTTAATTTCAGAGCTTTATTAACAGAAAAATCTCTTTAAATCATTCCATCATGCTATTTATACAATGTGCGTCAAACTTGCCACCAGTGAAGATGTAAGTGTAGTCGGAATACCTCCCTGTGAAGCGGAACTGAAACAGAATGTTTCACGTACTTCGTTTTAAACTAATATTTGGACCGCATTACACATTGCTGAACCCCCTATTTCGTCACGCTAAGAAATTTATACGATCGGCGCGATTATATGATTCATTACACCCCGTGTATGTTAAAGAGCAGGTGTCAGCAGGATTCTTGCATAATGTTGTGTTTTTTATGTGAGGGAAAATCTTTATGTAAAAGTCATTAGTTGGTTCACAACAAAACCTTATATGTTCAGAGCTTCGCTCCTGTAAAGGATTACAATAATGAATAAATAATTTCGAATCATATTACTTGACAGACGAACCACAGCATACTACGGCTTAATTTTGTTGTGTGTATCTCTTTGATTGGATTTTTAAATTGTATCTTTTTTCGATTATTGAGTGGTTTTTACTTTGAATGAACTACATAAGTACCCGGCCACGTATACTTGTATTTTTTGTCTATCTGATGAGTTAAGCCTTTTTCAACTGATTTTTATAGTTCGTTCTTTTGTTGTACTGTTTTACCACTGTCCCAGGTTAGGGGGAGGGTTGGGATCCCACTAACATGTTTAACCCTGCCACATTATTTATGTTTGTGCCGGTCCCAAGACAGGAGCTTGTAATTCAGTGGTTGTCGTTTGTTTATGTGTTACATATTTGTTTTTCGTTAATTTTTTCACATAAATAAGGCCGTTAGTTTTCTCGTTTGAATTGCTTTACATTGTCTTATCGGGGCCGTTTATAGCTGACTATATGCGGTATGGGTTTTGCTCATTGTTGAAGGCCGTACGGCGACCTATAATTGTTAATGTTTGTGTCATTTTGGTCTTAATGGACAATACTGAGAGGATATTGTTTAACTACCAGTATTTTGCAATTATAATAAATGATAGTTTGTGATTTATTGCATATTTCTGCGATTTCATCGTTATAAATAAGACTGTTTGGATATCAAATGATTAATGGGATACAAACTAAATGAAAAATAAAACGCAAGATTAATAAAAGAATCGTATTATCTTGACAGATTAATTACGATTTTTTTTTACAATTTGAACAACAGCTGTAAATGGCTGTAGAAATTACCTTCACAATATATACATATACTTTCACATGGTTAATAAATAACTGGAGTGTATGATATAAGGCATCACCGGAAACACATTTTTGACATGTATATAACTACTTACAAAGTTTGAAGAGCCGATAAACCGTTGAAGGCGCCAACATCTATCCGGGTAATTTTATTAGCAGTCAAATACCTGTAATTGACATTCTGAAATTTAGGTCTGTGTTACAATAATATTGAAAAAATTAAAGGCAACCTGAAGCTGGCTACGTACAGCAGTGTGAAACATACGTATAATCAGATACACAGTGTTAATACAAACACATTGGTTTTGTTTATGTTGACCTGTCTGGTCCTAATAACATAACACCTTTTCAAGCGTAGAGAACCATTAATGAATTATGATATAAAACAAAAAATAAACATTTTTTTTAGCCAATAACATTTCCAAATTGCTCTTTTGGTCGGATAAGTCATTTATTGAAAGCATTTGACATTTTCGTTTTAACAGGAATATTGTTTTCATATTTATTACAGCATATACAGTCACATTTTTTTCCTGTTATTTTACACAAATAATTGTTAACGAAAAATATGAGATGGAAATTATACTAAAATTTATCACTTCTTAAAAAATATTTTCTTCAGTAAACTTCTGTTTAATTTTTGTGGAGGATTCTAGGATCAATAAGACAGATGTCTTTATTCACGACCAAGTGTTACCTTTTTACCAAAAAAATATTGTCGTACATTTCGGACTTATCGGAGTATGCAAAAATGACATCAATATGAATAATGCCAAAATTTTGTTATCACGAATCAATGGAATAACTGGAACAGGAAGATTGAAGACGAGAAGATATCTCAGTTAAAAAAAAAGAGAAATTTGAAATTGTATTGTAATCTTAATTAAACAAATAAGATACAATACTTAAAATAAGTTAGATAGTACTTTTTTATTAATTTTATAAACTTCTGATAATTAACTAAAGAATTGCTCAGTAAATATACGGTTTTTACTACAACAGGTGCTTCTTTTTTTGTATATCATTTAAAAAGTTAAAAAAAAACAAAACACCAGAATACACAAATAAAAAGATGAAAAACATATTTCAATATAGATTATGGGCAATACTGAGAGGATATTGAACACATACTACCTGTATTTGGCAATTATAATAAATGATGGTTTGTGGTAAGTAAGGCCAATGGCGAGAGCCGTGTTGTAGTGGTTAGTGCATTGGACTTCTAACACAAAGGTTCCTGGTTTTATTCCCGTTCCGGGATGAA
This sequence comes from Mytilus trossulus, assembly GCF_036588685.1. Lineage (NCBI taxonomy): Eukaryota > Metazoa > Mollusca > Bivalvia > Mytilida > Mytilidae > Mytilus > Mytilus trossulus. The sequence goes on along the minus strand of NC_086385.1, from coordinate 12,819,424 downwards.
AATTTCAGGGACTGAATGTTCGCCTCTCTCTTGACATTATTTGCGAGTATGGTGTTCAGGAAACGATGATAGTCCGTCAGAAGGGGACGATAATTGACCGAGCCGTGTTAAGAGAGAGCCATGAAGACATCCTTGTAGACTTCAAAAAAGAGCTACAAGACAGCACTCGCACCCGCAAAGTGGAAAGGGATTAATATAAGTTGCAAAACTTGGTTCCTTATTCACTTAAAATATACATGTTTAAATTAAAAAAAAAAAAATGATTTACTGAATATTTCTATGATTTCCGTGTAATGAATAAGCCAGTTTTGATATCGAATAAAGAATAAGACACACACTTAAATAAAACAGAAAACGAAAAGACATAAATGGAAAACGTAAAATATTGACAGATTAAGATATGACTACTCAAATTCGACTCTTGACAAAGAAAGTGAATATTTAAAACACACATAATTCTTCTTTGTCATTGAATTCCTTCAAAATCAAAACGATCGATATGACAAAAAACTATTAGTTCTCATCTTGGACGAGCAAATTGCAAGTATCACAGCTATAACGTGAATGCTTTCTTTAGCTGCTTCTTTTAATTTAAACTAAATACCGCACTCCAGCCAAAATTAAAATCGGAAAGTACCTTTTCTGAATACAAAATAAAAAGCTCAAACATATTAAGTGGTCCCTTCAGCTGACCATAATTTGGATTCAATAACCAACACGACCGAACCTCTATTAAAGATACACAAAACAAATGACTTCTGAATTAAAACAAACATACCTATTAGTCATAGTAAACATGGCAACGGTAAAGGTTGATATGTTTGTTAGCATCTGTATTTTGGTGCTAATCGCCAGTCATTTTGATCACAATCGGGAATATACACACTCAGATAAAATAAACATAAGGAGGCCATTCTTGCATTTGACGTAAGGTTCTAAATAGAACTTAATACCTAATTGAAATCAAAACAATCTTTTTTGCAATTTGTAGAAAAGTTGATTTTTGTTTTCAAAAGAACATGTTCTTATCTAAAATTATAAATTTTTATTAACGGTCATTTGCCATATAGTTCGTACTCAAATAAGTCGAATTATTACTTATGCGTCAAACAAAAAACGAGAAAATTAAAGAAAAACACGTTTTTCTTTTATCAACCACTTTAAAGTGGTGAATCTGCTATATTGAACAACTAGTTTATGCTGAACTGAATTGCAATAGATTAACTTACATTTCCAAATGTTTCCAATAAAAAAATCATTTACTTCAGTAGTTGTGCATTGACACCGATTTTGATTTTTTTTTATAAAACTAAAAGCCTGCCAATGACCTCTATCTTTTCTCCCAATAAGTAAACAGAAAAGAGTTAATTTGCAAGGCAAACCGGCAAAGCTTTTACTGTTGTAATCTAAAAATGAAAACCAATTACCACGACTATAATCACTGTTTTGACATGACAGCTATGTTCCTTATGTCGTATTTACAATCTCCTTCCCTTTCATGAATGTGACCTACTGAATTAGACTATTTACCGGATTTGTTATCACATAAGCAACACGACGGGTGCCACATGTGGAGCAGGATCTACTTACTCTTCCGGAGCACCTGCGATCACCCCTAGGTTTTGGTGGGGTTCGTGTTGTTTATTCTTTAGTTTTCTATGTTGTGTCATGTGTACTATTGTTTTTCTGGGTGTTCTGAAACATAAGGCCTTGAAGTTCATTATTTGTACAAGGTTCTAAGTTATTGAAAAAACTTAAAATGACGTCAAGGACCTTCTGACGTAAGGCGGAGGGAATTATAGACGGATAGCACAATGAGGACCTTGACTTTTCCGAGTTACTTTTACCAGTACACTTGATAAAAATATAAGTAATTTAATACCCAACAAAATTTTGTTTTTATACTTTGAATTGTAATTGACAAAAAGTCAAAAAACAAATGGACTATTTGTCAGCATTGAATATCTAATAACAGATTATGTGAAGCACTTCTATATGACGTCATTTATAAATGTAAATAATGTGAATGATCAATGAACATGATGAAGGAGTTCCCGTCATGATGAAAAAAGTGACAACAGTTTATTGAAAAATACGCTCTATCATCTAAATTTAAATATATCAGAAGCAAAAGAGAATGTCAGATACATTAACAGTAAGTAGACATAGCTGTTTTGTACATTTTCCAAGAATTTCATAAAACACCCTCTAAAGTGATATGGACTCGAACCTAATTGAAAACTATAATATAGGATTTTTGATTACGCTTAGATTGTTTTCTCAAGAGATTTGTCCACTTCAATATATTTCGTACTACACATCGTGTGACGAAATGTACTGCTGTTTTACTATCAAGCTGCCCCCCTAAAAAAAGCCTTGCAAGACGTCATTAGTATTTGGACTAACCCCCATGAAAGTATTGAGAGAAAAATGAATGGAAAATACGAGTTTGTGTACATCATTCCTTAGTGATGTCTCCTTGCATTAGTTACAGAGGAGAATGTCAAGGGCGTACTTTGTGGAAACATTAGTTGATTTATTGAGGGAAACAATACTAGAGCGGTCTATCTCCAAGGCAGATATTGCCCGCCCCATCCCATCCCTCTTGTGAAACTTCTGGAACTGCCACTGAGTTAAAGTCTCCCGGATTAAAAAAAAATATTGAAATTCAGCTTCTATTTAGATCCTCAAAATACATGGCCAATGCCCTTCTATTAACCTATTCAGTTCTTATTCTAACAATTGTCATGGAAAAAATTGTCCCTGGTACAAAAGGCGATGATCGCTCACATCCTAAAACCTGTCAATATAAGCCTGTCCTAAGTCAGGAGCCTATGGTTTAAGTTGTTAGATATGTCATATTTATTTTTCGTAAATTGTTTTGCTATAAATTTTTGTTCCTTATTCATGTTTTTTTTTATGTTAGGTCCTTTTAGAATTTGACTATACGGTATTGGTTTGTCTCATTGCTGAAGTCTTTACAGGTGCCTTATATCCACTTCATATGAATTTGTTGGACAGTTGTCTCATTTGCAATCAACTCACTTCCCATTTTTCAAGGATGTTGTATGATATGTCCTTTTTTTGGAAAACTGTGTAGTACATTAGTCACATGATCACTGATGTATTCTGCGATGTCTGTAAGTAAGAAGATGTTGCTGTAATAGGGTAACTTATGAAAATATATCAAAACAAAATCGAAAGACAGGCAGAAAACGTTAGTGAGCAATAAAAAACAAAAAAGAAATAATTCAAAAAAATTAAACGGAGATATAAGAAGATGTGATGTGAGTGTAAATGAGACGACTCTCTATCTAAATAAAATGTTATAAAAGTAATATATAGGTCAGTGTACGGCCTTCAGCACGGAGCATTGGCTCACACCGAACAAAAAGCTATAAAGAACTCCCAAATTACTTGTGTAAAACCATTCAAACGGAAAAACTAATGGCCCAATCTATATGAATTACGAGAAACGGGAAACACGTATAAATTACACAAACAAACGACAACTACTGTACATCAGTTTTCTGACTTAGGACAGGCGCAAACATTTGCAGCGAGTAAAACGTTTTAATGGTACCAAACCTTCTTCCTTTTTCTGAAACAATAACAAAACATCACAACATAGAAAGCCACACGATAAAATGTCATTGGAAGGCTTAATTCAATTAAAAAACGTAAATTAACACACTATGAACGAATAGATTTGATCTGCGATACATGAATGTAAACGTACAGTAAATAAAATATTAGGGACATACATTCAATGCCAAAAAGCAAACCAACAAGTTTAAACAAAGCAATGGCAAGACACCACCGCTAAATTTTTAACCCTTCGAATTTTTATTAATCTTGTATATATCGAGGTAAAAAAACATAAGTGTTCACCGTACACCAGTGATTTAGCAAGAGTACCATGAAATGAAAATTTCAAACAAATATGTAAACCTGTATGTTCCTATGTGTATAGGACTATATGTCGATATGCCGACAATCAAACCTATCAATTTGATTCTTTAATTATCATTTTTTTTATTTCATTGACAAACGGCTCATTCTACAGAAATAATGTAAAACATGTAAGGAACTTTAACTTTTCTATGCATTCACAATTTGTTTTGATCAGCCGTTATCGACGTCTTGACAACACCTATTGTTGTATGACATCAGAGAGTGAAATAACCACGTTTATTTCACAAGTGAAATTATCGGTTTTCATTTAACTTGGAAAGCAATGTAACTTATTGCAACCAATGTAATAAACAGGAATAAAACCCTGAGCATTGAAGTTGAATTGAGAGCTTTCTTTCGAATTCAAACGAAGTTGAAGGCTATCCTTACATCAATGTAATGCATCCTTTAATGGTGTTGCATTTGTATGTCTTTTTCACAATCATGCAAATCTACTTATTTTCTAGGGGTGGAAGGGGTGATTGGTTATGCAAAACTTAGTTTATACGAAATGTTATTACACAGTAAATGCTTATCATTTAGGCATTCAGACTTGCCAATACAAACCTGAATCCAGAATAAAATTCTAAAATCCACACAGGCATAAAAGTAAGTCAGTAAAATGCCAAAATAAATAATGATATCAGTCTACAAACAAAAATATAATGAGGGTTTTAAAGACAACATTATATGCCGGTATACAGACTTGACAAATACTAATATACGCATAACATGAATGTTTAGCAGACACCAAGTCAGTATGCTGGCATACAGACCTGAAAAATTCTAGTATGCATGTGTACAACTAGAATAAGAGTTTAACACATACCAGGTCGGGATGCAGGCATACAGGCCTGACAAATCCAAGTAAGAGAAAAAAGACTGAATTAAGCATAGTTTTCATTAAAATATCTGAAATAAAGATTGGTTAATGCAATGTTATGTATACATATTTGAAAATTGGCATAACAGTATAACAAAAACGCCAAATGAGTAATTTTAAGGTTTATTTGCTTCAACTGAGTGTTAAAATAGTTCATTCTAGCATCCTATGAAAAAAGTTTATGATAAAATAATAAAATTTTGGATTCGCGTTAACAAAAAAAGACCACGAATATTGAAAAAAAAACAGACAGATATTAAAAATGCTATACAGTGATTTTGTAACGCAAAATATATCAATCATCCCAAAAGATGTAGCTGTTTCCCACAAAAATGAGTAAAGTGACATAAGAGAATTTCTAATTTTAGATGAGAACGTGTAAAAGATAGGTGAAATGGCTGTAGATATAACCTTCCCATAATATACATATACTTGTATATGGGAAGTATATAACAGGAATGTAAGATGTAATGCAACGACAGAACCGGCAACCCTTTCGTGACATGTTAATAATTACTTACAAATGACGAAGAGCCGACAATCTTTTGAAGGTGTCAACATTTATCTGAGAAATTGAATTAAATCTCAAATCCCTGAAATTGACATTCTGAAATATTAGTTTTACGTTAAATTTATATTGAAGAAATCAGAGGCAACCTGCAAAATGGACATGCAAATTAGTTTTAGATTGATTGCAGTGAATCATACTGTAATTTGTTCATTCAAAGATGTTGTAATCGCATTCAGTGTGTCACAGAATGCAAACAGGGTAACACAAAATGGTGCTTGCCGCATTTGTAAATTCAGTTGTCCCTATAAGGTAAATGAAACCCTTCATGAGTTTAAAATTTTTTGTGTAATTGTTATCGTAGTGTTTTCCAAAATAAATATCATTTTTCTCTACTCATGCAGCAGCAATTAAACAAACACTTTGACACATTCCAGGCATATTAACAGATGTAATCGATCAAATAAATGGTTATCCACAATTTTTGTAATGTTTTGAGATTTTTTTTTTATTCTTGTTGCATGTCAACTTGGAATCCACTCGATTACCCTTATAACGGGACAAATGTAAAAAGAGTCAAATGAACTTGTCTGAAGCACAATGGTTTGGTTGCTTTGACAATGTTATTTAACAAACGAACATGTATATCGCCAGGCTTGGGTAGTAGATAGTGGTCTCAATTTCAATTGAAATAAATTCGTCCCTGACCGTGATATATAGATTGTTAGTTACTTCTTGTTAGACTCAATTCAAATCATTTACATTATCTTATTACGTCAACTGTATAAAATGAAGTCCTTATTTGTCGTTTATTCAAAATTGAAATAAACATACTTAATTTGTAAAATCTTATTTATATATTGTAAAATGTTTATATAGTAAAAGTCGAAATCATAAAAAAATACCAGTTTTGACAGACATTAAAGGTCATCTACTGACATTAAAGATTGATAACCTAATTTAAGCATATCAATAACGAGAGGCAGTTGCATTCGATGCAAATTGTGCAAGCAATATAAAGTTACCTAAGGATCTTGTAATATTTATTGATCGAAATATTAGTAAACTAAGTTGTTCATATCAGCCCTTTTTTTACTTATTGTGTGCACTGCACTTTGCACACCAGTGTATCTGAATTTGTTTGTGATCTAAATTTAGTAAAATAAATAAAATATGTTCCATCCTTGTTTAAAAGAAACCAACATCTTATTAAATTTGTATTGAAGATATCACAATATTTATCAATATAATTTGACTTTTATTGCTTAAAAGATCCGTATTCTAAATATTCATAATAATCAATGCACCGACCGGGTAAAGGAAAACTATAAAATAATATATTCCTGATTGAATTTTATTTAGCTAAATCAATTGTGTTACTCGTCGTTAAGCTAACCATAACCAGCACCTTACCCTTAGTTTTTACGTAAGCAAACATGTACCGAATACTGAATCTTAAAATAGCAACATATGTATATATATATATATAATAAAAAAATTAAATTTGCAAACTACATTTCACATCAAATAATAACAGTTCGTTAAAATATTGTCACTAGCGCTTTCATGCCTTCTTGCAATCTTCAGGCGACGTTTTAACAATGCCATTGACGACACTGTCGTTGGTAACGTCTATTACGTTACAAAAACGATAAGGGGAGATAAATCCAACGTATTTGCGTAGATCCGTTTAATTTTGGCTGAAAGTCCTTTATAAAGTGTGCTTCCTTTGCCAGTCTTTTATATTTGTTCGGTTCGTTCATTTTATAGAACAGATATACGGCAAATTTTCCACTACTGCACGTTTCGAAATGTTCGCTCATATCTTGCATTCGTGTGGATGGGTCTCGTATCTATTGTCTGTGAACACGAACTCTTTGACAAATTAAATTACCAGTCTGGCCGATGTACCACTCCTTGCAAGTGCTGCATACAATACAGTAAATTAGTTTTACCGTTTTGCAATTCTTGTCTGCATTTGGAACTATGGTTTGGCCGTTTTTCAATGTTATTTGCGTGCCGTTTGCCATATATTCACAACAACCACATCTAGGGTCACTTTATTTTGAAACGTTGTACTGTATTCCATTTGGGTCATAAAACTTAGCCCTTGTTAAAATCTTTTTAAGATTTAAAGGCTGTCTTTTACTTTTCAGGAATTTTTCTGTAGGGAAAGCTTTTTAAATTTTTTCGTTTTTTGTAAAACCGGCGAATTTGCTTTTATGACGTTAAATATGTGAGGATTGTACGGGTTATGAGTGCTTACAAACGGGACAAGTTCTGTATTACTCTCGCCTGCACTGCAGCCGTCCCGCTAGACCACACGATCACATAGGCTCTCAAAAAAGAGCTTTCGGTTACCTTTCCACGTCAGTTTTAATCTAGCGGCGTACTACAGTACATGATATATAAGGCATGAAGATGTTATGGTTACAGATCAGCTAAATTATCTATAGTAAAGGATCCTACAAATTAATGTAAGATACAGTCACAGAAAATAATTATATTCATAAGTACGTCTGAGTCAGTGACAACCCTACAACAGATGTATCCATCGGATCGCCATCAATGATGGTGATACATAGCTGTGTACATAATGTATATACAACTCGTCTAAACATCAACCCAACAATGTTAGATCTGTAAATTTTAATATATATATATGAATTAAAGTTAAAGAATCCATTTGATGACAGATGTTAACGAATCAATGGAATAACTGGAACAGGAAAATTAACAGACAAGAAGATATCTCAGTTACGTTAATATATATCAGGAGTGATCAATATAAGGTATGAGCAAACCGAAAATACATTCTTGACATGCATGTATATAACTACCTACAAATATTGAAGAGCCGTCAAATCGTTGAAGGTACCAACATATATCCGGGTAATCCTATTAAAAGCCAAAACCCTGAAATCAACATTCTCAAAATTAGTTTTGTTTTACAATAATATTGAATGAATTAAAGGCAACCGGAAGCTGGTTACGTAAAGCTGTAAAAATCTGGAGTCAAAACAGGTTGACCTTCTCATGCAGCGGTAACTAATCAAAATCTATGCCACATTGCTAGTGTATTAAGATTTGTTATTTAAAAAATTAATAGTTATCTATATTTTTTATGCTTCGATAAGTATTGATTTTTGTGTATGTCTAAATGGAATCCAGTCGATTACCCAATAAACGGGACAAATATAAAAAGGGTCACATGAACATTGTTAAAAACCGCAATGGTTTGGGTGTTTTAAAAATATAAATTAACTAACGAACATGTATATCATCTGGCTTGGGTTCTTGTCCTCGCTAATGATATTGGTCTCAATTTCAATGTGACGTAATAAATACCTTTTTCGTTACCCCTCGACAGACAAAATTTAAATCAATTCCATTATCCTATTACTTCAAATGTATAACTTGAAGTCATTACCTTTCGTGTATTTAAAAATAGAATCAACATACTGTTTGTGTGCAAATAATTAGAAAAAAACCCTATATCTTTTTGTGAAATGTTTATATAAAAATGAGTCGATAGCGTAAAAGGTTAATACCAGTGTTGGTAGACTTAAAGTGTGATCTACTGACATCAAAGGTTAATACCAGTGTTGGTAGACTTTAAGTGTGATCTACTGACATCAAAGGATGATACCAGTGTTGGTAGACTTTAAGTGTGATCTACGGACATCAAAGGATGATACCAGTGTTGGTAGATTTTAAATGTGATCTACGGACATCAAAGGATGATACCAGTGTTGGTAGACTTTAAATGTGATCTACGGACATCAAAGGATGATACCAGTGTTGGCAGACTTTAAGGGTGATCTACTGACATCAAAGATTAATACCATTGTTGGCAGACTTTAAGGGTGATCCAATGTCATTAAAGGTGGATTCCAGTGTTGACAGACTTTAAGTGTGATGTACTGACTTTATAGGTTGAAGCAGTGTTGGCTTACTTCGAGTGTGATAAACTGACATCAGAGGTTAATACCAGTGTTGTCAGACTTTAAGTGTGATCTACTGACATCAGAGGTTCATACCAGGGATGACAGACTTTAAGTGTGATCTACTGACATCAGAGGTTGATACCAGTGTTGTCAGACTTTAAGTGTGATCTACGGACATCAAAGGATGATACCAGTGTTGGTAGATTTTAAATGTGATCTACGGACATCAAAGGATGATACCAGTGTTGGTAGACTTTAAATGTGATCTACGGACATCAAAGGATGATACCAGTGTTGGCAGACTTTAAGGGTGATCTACTGACATCAAAGATTAATACCATTGTTGGCAGACTTTAAGGGTGATCCAATGTCATTAAAGGTGGATTCCAGTGTTGACAGACTTTAAGTGTGATGTACTGACTTTATAGGTTGAAGCAGTGTTGGCTTACTTCGAGTGTGATAAACTGACATCAGAGGTTAATACCAGTGTTGTCAGACTTTAAGTGTGATCTACTGACATCAGAGGTTCATACCAGGGATGACAGACTTTAAGTGTGATCTACTGACATCAGAGGTTGATACCAGTGTTGTCAGACTTTAAGTGTGATCTACTGACATCAAAAGTTAAGAACAGTGTTGTCAGACTTTAAGTGTGATCTACTGACATCAGAGGTTGATACCAGTGTTGTTAGACTTTAAGTGTGATCTACTGACATCAAAAGTTGATACCAGGGATAACAGACTTTAAGTGTGATCTACTGACATCAGAGGTTGATACCAGTGTTGTCAGACTTTAAGTGTGATTTACTGACATCAAAAGTTGATACCAGGGATGAAATACTTTAAGTGTGATCTACTGACATCAGAGGTTGATACCAGTGATGACAGACGTTAAGTGTGATCTACTGACATCAAAAGTTAAGACCAGTGTTGTCAGACTTTAAGTGTGATCTACTGACATCAGAGGTTGATACCAGTGTTTTCAGGCTTTATGTGTGATCTACTGACATCAGAGGTTGATACCAGTGTTGTCAGACTTTAAGTGTGATTTACTGACATCAAAAGTTAAGACCAGTGTTGTCAGACTTTAAGTGTGATCTACTGACATCAGAGGTTGATACCAGTGTTGTCAGACTTTAAGTGTGATTTACTGACATCAAAAGTTGATACCAGGGATGAAATACTTTAAGTGTGATCTACTGACATCAGAGGTTGATACCAGTGATGACAGACGTTAAGTGTGATCTACTGACATCAAAAGTTAAGACCAGTGTTGTCAGACTTTAAGTGTGATCTACTGACATCAGAGGTTGATACCAGTGTTTTCAGGCTTTAAGTGTAATCTACTGACATCAAAAGTTGATACCAGGGATGACAGACTTTAAGTGTGATCTACTGACATCAAAAGTTGATACCAGGGATGACAGACTTTAAGTGTGATCTACTGACATCAGAGGTTGATACCAGTGTTGTCAGACTTTAAGTGTGATCTACTGACATCAAAAGTTGATACCAGGGATGTCAGACTTTAAGTGTGATCTACTGACATCAAAAGTTGATACCAGGGATGACAGACTTTAAGTGTGATCTACTGACATCAGAGGTTGATACCAGTGTTGTCAGACTTTAAGTGTGATCTACTGACATCAAAAGTTAAGACCAGTGTTGTCAGACTTTAAGTGTGATCTACTGACATCAGAGGTTGATACCAGTGTTGTCAGACTTTAAGTGTGATCTACTGACATCAAAAGTTGATACCAGGGATGACAGACTTTAAGTGTGATCAACTGACATCAGAGGTTGATACCAGTGTTGTCAGACTTTAAGTGTGATTTACTGACATCAAAAGTTGATACCAGTGATGACAGACGTTAAGTGTGATCTACTGACATCAAAAGTTAAGACCAGTGTTGTCAGACTTTAAGTGGATCTACTGACATCAGAGGTTGATACCAGTGTTTTCAGGCTTTAAGTGTAATCTACTGACATCAAAAGTTGATACCAGGGATGACAGACTTTAAGTGTGATCTATTGACATCAAAAGTTGATACCAGGGATGACAGACTTTAAGTGTGATCTACTGACATCAGAGGTTGATACCAGTGTTGTCAGACTTTAAGTGTGATCTACTGACAGCAAAAGTTGATACCAGGGATGACAGACTTTAAGTGTGATCTACTGACATCAAAAGTTGATACCAGGGATGACAGACTTTAAGTGTGATCTACTGACATCAGAGGTTCATACCAGTGATGACAGACGTTAAGTGTGATCTACTGACATCAACAGTTAAGACCAGTGTTGTCAGACTTTAAGTGTGATCTACTGACATCAGAGGTTCATACCAGTGTTGGTAGACTTTAAGTGTGATCTACTGACATCAAAGGATGATACCAGTGTTGGTAGATTTTAAATGTGATCTACGGACATCAAAGGATGATACTAGTGTTGGTAGACTTTAAATGTGATCTACGGACATCAAAGGATGATACCAGTGTTGGCAGACTTTAAGGGTGATCTACTGACATCAAAGGTTAATACCATTGTTGGCAGACTTTAAGGGTGATCCAATGTCATTTAAGGTTGATTCCAGTGTTGACAGACTTTAAGTGTGATGTACTGACTTTATAGGTTGAAGCCAGTGTTGGCTTACTTCGAGTGTGATAAACTGACATCAGAGGTTAATACCAGTGTTGTCAGACTTTAAGTGTGATCTACTGACATCAGAGGTTGATACCAGTGTTGTCAGACTTTAAGTGTGATCTATTGACATCAAAAGTTAAGACCAGTGTTGTCAGACTTTAAGTGTGATCTACTGACATCAGAGGTTGATACCAGTGTTGTCAGACTTTAAGTGTGATCTACTGACATCAAAAGTTGATACCAGGGATAACAGACTTTAAGTGTGATCTACTGACATCAGAGGTTGATACCAGTGTTGTCAGACTTTAAGTGTGATTTACTGACATCAAAAGTTGATACCAGGGATGAAATACTTTAAGTGTGATCTACTGACATCAGAGGTTGATACCAGTGATGACAGACGTTAAGTGTGATCTACTGACATCAAAAGTTAAGACCAGTGTTGTCAGACTTTAAGTGTGATCTACTGACATCAGAGGTTGATACCAGTGTTTTCAGGCTTTAAGTGTGATCTACTGACATCAGAGGTTGATACCAGTGTTTTCAGGCTTTAAGTGTGATCTACTGACATCAGAGGTTGATACCAGTGTTGTCAGACTTTAAGTGTGATCTACTGACATCAAAAGTTAAGACCAGTGTTGTCAGACTTTAAGTGTGATCTACTGACATCAGAGGTTGATACCAGTGTTGTCAGACTTTAAGTGTGATCTACTGACATCAAAAGTTGATACCAGGGATGACAGACTTTAAATGTGATCTACTGACATCAGAGGTTGATACCAGTGATGACAGACTTTAAGTGTGAACTACTGACATCAAAAGTTAAGACCAGTGTTGTCAGACTTTAAGTGTGATCTACTGACATCAGAGGTTGATACCAGTGTTTTCAGGCTTTAAGTGTAATCTACTGACATCAAAAGTTGATACCAGGGATGACAGACTTTAAGTGTGATCTACTGACATCAAAAGTTGATACCAGGGATGACAGACTTTAAGTGTGATCTACTGACATCAGAGGTTGATACCAGTGTTGTCAGACTTTAAGTGTGATCTACTGACATCAGAGGTTCATACCAGGGATGACAGACTTTAAGTGTGATCTACTGACATCAGAGGTTGATACCAGTGTTGTCAGACTTTAAGTGTGATCTACTGACATCAAAAGTTAAGACCAGTGTTGTCAGACTTTAAGTGTGATCTACTGACATCAGAGGTTGATACCAGTGTTGTCAGACTTTAAGTGTGATCTACTGACATCAAAAGTTGATACCAGGGATGACAGACTTTAAGTGTGATCAACTGACATCAGAGGTTGATACCAGTGTTGTCAGACTTTAAGTGTGATTTACTGACATCAAAAGTTGATATCAGGGATTAAATACTTTAAGTGTGATCTACTGACATCAGAGGTTGATACCAGTGATGACAGACGTTAAGTGTGATCTACTGACATCAAAAGTTAAGACCAGTGTTGTCAGACTTTAAGTGGATCTACTGACATCAGAGGTTGATACCAGTGTTTTCAGGCTTTAAGTGTAATCTACTGACATCAAAAGTTGATACCAGGGATGACAGACTTTAAGTGTGATCTATTGACATCAAAAGTTGATACCAGGGATGACAGACTTTAAGTGTGATCTACTGACATCAGAGGTTGATACCAGTGTTGTCAGACTTTAAGTGTGATCTACTGACAGCAAAAGTTGATACCAGGGATGACAGACTTTAAGTGTGATCTACTGACATCAAAAGTTGATACCAGGGATGACAGACTTTAAGTGTGATCTACTGACATCAGAGGTTGATACCAGTGTTGTCAGACTTTAAGTGTGATTTACTGACATCAAAAGTTGATACCAGGGATGAAATACTTTAAGTGTGATCTACTGACATCAGAGGTTGATACCAGTGATGACAGACGTTAAGTGTGATCTACTGACATCAACAGTTAAGACCAGTGTTGTCAGACTTTAAGTGTGATCTACTGACATCAGAGGTTCATACCAGTGTTGGTAGACTTTAAGTGTGATCTACTGACATCAAAGGATGATACCAGTGTTGGTAGATTTTAAATGTGATCTACGGACATCAAAGGATGATACTAGTGTTGGTAGACTTTAAATGTGATCTACGGACATCAAAGGATGATACCAGTGTTGGCAGACTTTAAGGGTGATCTACTGACATCAAAGGTTAATACCATTGTTGGCAGACTTTAAGGGTGATCCAATGTCATTTAAGGTTGATTCCAGTGTTGACAGACTTTAAGTGTGATGTACTGACTTTATAGGTTGAAGCCAGTGTTGGCTTACTTCGAGTGTGATAAACTGACATCAGAGGTTAATACCAGTGTTGTCAGACTTTAAGTGTGATCTACTGACATCAGAGGTTGATACCAGTGTTGTCAGACTTTAAGTGTGATCTACTGACATCAAAAGTTGATACCAGGGATGACAGACTTTAAGTGTGATCAACTGACATCAGAGGTTGATACCAGTGTTGTCAGACTTTAAGTGTGATTTACTGACATCAAAAGTTGATATCAGGGATTAAATACTTTAAGTGTGATCTACTGACATCAGAGGTTGATACCAGTGATGACAGACGTTAAGTGTGATCTACTGACATCAAAAGTTAAGACCAGTGTTGTCAGACTTTAAGTGGATCTACTGACATCAGAGGTTGATACCAGTGTTTTCAGGCTTTAAGTGTAATCTACTGACATCAAAAGTTGATACCAGGGATGACAGACTTTAAGTGTGATCTATTGACATCAAAAGTTGATACCAGGGATGACAGACTTTAAGTGTGATCTACTGACATCAGAGGTTGATACCAGTGTTGTCAGACTTTAAGTGTGATCTACTGACAGCAAAAGTTGATACCAGGGATGACAGACTTTAAGTGTGATCTACTGACATCAAAAGTTGATACCAGGGATGACAGACTTTAAGTGTGATCTACTGACATCAGAGGTTGATACCAGTGTTGTCAGACTTTAAGTGTGATTTACTGACATCAAAAGTTGATACCAGGGATGAAATACTTTAAGTGTGATCTACTGACATCAGAGGTTGATACCAGTGATGACAGACGTTAAGTGTGATCTACTGACATCAACAGTTAAGACCAGTGTTGTCAGACTTTAAGTGTGATCTACTGACATCAGAGGTTCATACCAGTGTTGGTAGACTTTAAGTGTGATCTACTGACATCAAAGGATGATACCAGTGTTGGTAGATTTTAAATGTGATCTACGGACATCAAAGGATGATACTAGTGTTGGTAGACTTTAAATGTGATCTACGGACATCAAAGGATGATACCAGTGTTGGCAGACTTTAAGGGTGATCTACTGACATCAAAGGTTAATACCATTGTTGGCAGACTTTAAGGGTGATCCAATGTCATTTAAGGTTGATTCCAGTGTTGACAGACTTTAAGTGTGATGTACTGACTTTATAGGTTGAAGCCAGTGTTGGCTTACTTCGAGTGTGATAAACTGACATCAGAGGTTAATACCAGTGTTGTCAGACTTTAAGTGTGATCTACTGACATCAGAGGTTGATACCAGTGTTGTCAGACTTTAAGTGTGATCTATTGACATCAAAAGTTAAGACCAGTGTTGTCAGACTTTAAGTGTGATCTACTGACATCAGAGGTTGATACCAGTGTTGTCAGACTTTAAGTGTGATCTACTGACATCAAAAGTTGATACCAGGGATAACAGACTTTAAGTGTGATCTACTGACATCAGAGGTTGATACCAGTGTTGTCAGACTTTAAGTGTGATTTACTGACATCAAAAGTTGATACCAGGGATGAAATACTTTAAGTGTGATCTACTGACATCAGAGGTTGATACCAGTGATGACAGACGTTAAGTGTGATCTACTGACATCAAAAGTTAAGACCAGTGTTGTCAGACTTTAAGTGTGATCTACTGACATCAGAGGTTGATACCAGTGTTTTCAGGCTTTAAGTGTGATCTACTGACATCAGAGGTTGATACCAGTGTTTTCAGGCTTTAAGTGTGATCTACTGACATCAGAGGTTGATACCAGTGTTGTCAGACTTTAAGTGTGATCTACTGACATCAAAAGTTAAGACCAGTGTTGTCAGACTTTAAGTGTGATCTACTGACATCAGAGGTTGATACCAGTGTTGTCAGACTTTAAGTGTGATCTACTGACATCAAAAGTTGATACCAGGGATGACAGACTTTAAGTGTGATCTACTGACATCAGAGGTTGATACCAGTGATGACAGACTTTAAGTGTGAACTACTGACATCAAAAGTTAAGACCAGTGTTGTCAGACTTTAAGTGTGATCTACTGACATCAGAGGTTGATACCAGTGTTTTCAGGCTTTAAGTGTAATCTACTGACATCAAAAGTTGATACCAGGGATGACAGACTTTAAGTGTGATCTACTGACATCAAAAGTTGATACCAGGGATGACAGACTTTAAGTGTGATCTACTGACATCAGAGGTTGATACCAGTGTTGTCAGACTTTAAGTGTGATCTACTGACATCAAAAGTTGATACCAGGGATGACAGACTTTAAGTGTGATCTACTGACATCAAAAGTTGATACCAGGGATGACAGACTTTAAGTGTGATCTACTGACATCAGAGGTTGATACCAGTGTTGTCAGACTTTAAGTGTAATCTACTGACATCAAAAGTTAAGACCAGTGTTGTCAGACTTTAAGTGTGATCTACTGACATCAGAGGTTGATACCAGTGTTGTCAGACTTTAAGTGTGATCTACTGACATCAAAAGTTGATACCAGGGATGACAGACTTTAAGTGTGATCAACTGACATCAGAGGTTGATACCAGTGTTGTCAGACTTTAAGTGTGATTTACTAACATCAAAAGTTGATATCAGGGATGAAATACTTTAAGTGTGATCTACTGACATCAGAGGTTGATACCAGTGATGACAGACGTTAAGTGTGATCTACTGACATCAAAAGTTAAGACCAGTGTTGTCAGACTTTAAGTGTGATCTACTGACATCAGAGGTTGATACCAGTGTTTTCAGGCTTTAAGTGTAATCTACTGACATCAAAATTTGATACCAGGGATGACAGACTTTAAGTGTGATCTACTGACATCAAAAGTTGATACCAGGGATGACAGACTTTAAGTGTGATCTACTGACATCAGAGGTTGATACCAGTGTTGTCAGACTTTAAGTGTGATCTACTGACAGCAAAAGTTGATACCAGGGATGACAGACTTTAAGTGTGATCTACTGACATCAAAAGTTGATACCAGGGATGACAGACTTTAAGTGTGATCTACTGACATCAGAGGTTGATACCAGTGTTGTCAGACTTTAAGTGTGATTTACTGACATCAAAAGTTGATACCAGGGATGAAATACTTTAAGTGTGATCTACTGACATCAGAGGTTGATACCAGTGATGACAGACTTTAAGTGTGATCTACTGACATCAACAGTTAAGACCAGTGTTGTCAGACTTTAAGTGTGATCTACTGACATCAGAGGTTGATACCAGTGTTGTCAGGCTTTAAGTGTGATCTACTGACATCAAAAGTTGATACCAGGAATGACAGACTTTAAGTGTGATCTACTGACATCAGAGGTTGATACCAGTGTTGTCAGACTTTAAGTGTGATTTACTGACATCAAATTTTGATACCAGTATAGGCAAATCTTACGTGTGATCTACTGACATCAAAGTTGATATTAGTAGAGGCAAACTTTAAGTGTGATTTACTGACATCAAAGGTTGCTATTAGTGATGGTAGACTTTCAGACAATCAAGAAAATCATGATAGAATTTGTAAGCACGGGAGTATAGTATCAAATGGAATATATATACCCCGTATGCAAGTGCCGCTAGAATGTTGCTACCTCGAAATGAAAAGTTCGAAATCGGAAAGCTGAAATCATTTTTTTGTTGTAAAGTTTTTTATTCAACCGACCCTCGTCAATTTCTAGATGTAAGTTAAGATATGAGGTAGACTCAAATGTATCTGTAGTATCCTTTATCTCTAGTTCGATAAGATAGATGTGTTCCACATAGTCACCAAATTTTGAGTTATTTAGGGATAGTACATCATCTTTACAGCGGACAGTAGAGTTAAAGGATATCGCTGACTTCTTATCTTTCTTTCTAAAAAGTTTCTGTAAGAATTCAGCCTCATAAAAATAAAGAAACAAGTCGTCGGCACATAGAATCGCCACAGTCTGTTGCAAAACAAGTCCTCCGAACGTAACAAATATGTTGTCAATCAAGAAATCAAGCCTCTTGATAAATTCAATTTCAGAGAACTTTTTGAAACAGAGTGATCCTTTACAATGAAGGATTTATCCCTTCTTAAGACATGATACTTGTTTCTACGTTGGTCATCTTATTTTATGAAGCAAAGCAATATCAACTTTTAGTTTGGAATATGGAATACTTATGTAGAAATGTCAAATGTGCAGAAAGTCCAATGTTGTAATATTAAAACCAGATGAAAGAGAGTTTGATTGTATGTTCTCTAAAAAAAGGAATTTGAAGCATCCACATCTGATTCACGCCACTTCTAGAATAAGCAGTTTCACAATTACTTTGAAGCCCTGCTTTGATTGCTGATAAAAAAGATGTTTATAATTTAGAAAGAGGTGAAAACCCCAGCAATATACCGTTATTTGTAAAAAAAACCCACTTAATATGTAGTTTAGGTATCCAATACAGTGATTGAAGATCCAGTTCTTCATTTTTGGTTGAAATTCAAAAGGAACATAGAATGGACATATGATTATCTAGGATTTCCGCTTTGGTAAATGTCATAAGGGTAAATGTTGAGTTTTCAAGTGAATTTTCAATACCTAATTCGTTTATTATGCAGTCAATGTAATGGGTTTTACATACGTACACGATGTTGTTTTGGGCTTTATCTGCGGGAACAACAACATATTTGTAAAGGAGTAGGATAAGTGTTTTTCAACATTTGGGCCATTAAAGATTGACGTTGCATGGGAATTATTAGACCCATTCAGTTTCTTAATTTTGATTTGTATCAATGACCTCACTGCCTTAATCTATTCTGAAAGATTGTCCGCGTCTTCCTTCTCGCGCTTAGCCTATTTCCTGGCATATTCCTCCACTGAGTCCATCAACATTTTAAAGTTGTATTTCCAATTGATGGATTTCGGCTGACGATATTTCGGACCTTTAGATATTTATTGTGTAAGTGTTATTAACAATGTTGAGATCACCAGAAATAATGTAGCCAGTCGGATTATATATGAATTGGAAATTAGCACAAGTGCAATCAGGAGGTTTAGACTTGAAATCGTCAATATTGAGATCCTACAAAACCTGTATAATCACTGGTATTAAAAAGATAATCGTAACTGCAATTACCATTATCCCAATATGGCGACGGTTGATATATGTAAAATCTTTACACTCATTTTTTCTTAAATGTAGCATGTTTTTGTCAATAGTTACTCAGCTGCAAGGTTTATCTATACCATTTCATCATATTTGAATCGTAACAGTGCACTGGAATTGTCTTAGCGCTGTGAAAATAGCAGTTGAAAAATTCGGGATGAAAATCGTTACTCGGAAAAAAGATAATCGTAATGATGGTATTTAAAAATAAAAAAGATAATCGTAACTGAAAAACTGTGTTATTGATATTGACACTAAAACGTATATCTGATAGCATATTATGAATTTATGGCGATGAATTATTTACGAAACGTCCGAACATCTTATGACATTTTTCTTATCACTATATATTATTAATAGTTCTTATGAAAACAGCTTCATACTAGTATATCATCAAATTGGAAGGGTGAACAAGTTTCTAGAAATTTGGAAATGGGAAAACACGAACTTTGTTAATATACAGAAATTTCCAAGAACTAGGAATGCCACAAAATTTGTGAATGAGCGATGGAAATTATGATACATGACAATATTTGTCAGGCGACACGCATGTGTCACCTTACATCAGATTTCTGTTAAAGACAGTGAACAAAAATTATTTTTTTAGTAAATAGTAAATATAGTTGATATTGTTTAAATTCATTTATTGCAGGTGGTAAAATGTGCTATTTCTGCCCCCCGGGAAGCCACTGCTGATTTAATTCTAGAACATACCCTAGTATGCCATAAAGAAGTAGGAATAACATTTAGTATTCGTCAAAAACCGTTTGACGAGAAATTAGTGGCTACAGTTTTCGTGTCACTTCGATCATTTTTCATGGATGAAATCACAACTTTATGATGAACAAGGAATAACTTTGAAAAGTGTTTTACAGTGTCATTTCGGAGTCTTTTATAGTTGACTATTCGGTATGGTTTTTGTTCATTGTTGAATACCGTACGGTGACCTATATTTGTTAATTTCCGAGTCATGTTAGTCTCTTGTGGACAGTTGTCTCATTGGCAAACATACCACATCTTCTTATTTATATAAGCTACTTCATGACTGTCACGGAAATTTCAGTATTTCAGATATAAATAATAAACATTTGAATTATGATGATATGACATCCTTGAAACATTTAATGCTATATAAGACATGTAAGACTAGAGTAAGATTGGTCCTAAATGGGATTCTTTGTTTTTTATGAAATTAAATAACGTGGAGTTCATTGACAAACATGGATTTGGGTTCATTTATAATTTGGCCAAAAGCCCGAAAATCAAGAAATAAAATTGATGTAGCTTACAAGAAATACTTATTCAAAGAATGACTGCAAAGTTGAGAATATTCCGCAAAATTAGAAACAATTTATCAAAAATTCATAAATACTCGGTATATGAAAGTATGCTGCATACATATGCATGGAAGATATTGTAGAGAAAAATATTGAAGGTACTAAACAAATAACATATCTACATGTTATGCCCTTTGATGTAATTTATCAATATACATATTTGTGGTTTTTTTCCGTCTGTCAAATGCTTCGTAAGACTATAGGTATAAGGCTAATAAAAACAAAAAACAAAAGTAACAATAAACAAAAGTAACAAAAATCAAAATTGACCATTAACAATAGTAACAATAAACAGGTAACTATTCTAGATCCTTTACCATCCACACTGTTTATAGGAACGTCCTAAAATGCATGGGTTTGTGATCAAAACATTTTAATTCAATTTTTAAAATCATATATTATATCAGTATTAAATAGAAAAAAAGTGAATCCAAGGGGAAAATATTGACGACGGAATTTATTGAATTATAAGGAAACGGGAGATATTAACACTAAATCCGATAATACAGTTATAAAGTTATTGACGGAAACTTTTATTCATTTCGCACAGGATTTTAGTATAAACGTGATATAAGAGGCAAAACATATGGCATATGAAAATGTGGTATACGTGACTTTCATTTTGAGCAATGAATTGAAAAGATTGCACTTTTGAAATATGGGATATAGCTAATCCATCCTTTTTCTCATCAAATAGAGATATATAGATAAATTTATCCTAGATATTAACCTGTAAGTTTCTTCATTTATTTGTATATGCGTTAATGTCATCGTTAAACTGGGCATTAACATTTTTAACACACAAAATACCATTGAAATGCTGAAAGACACATTTATTATGTTTCAGTTACTATTATCCGATGAAGAAAATTACGATTATCAAAGAAGAAAAATACCGTAGAGTTACGATTATCATCCAGAATTTTTCAACGGCTATTTTCACAGCGCTTAGACAATTCCTGTGCACCGTTACGATTCAAATATGATGTAACGGTATAGATAAACATTGCAGCTGAGTAACTATTGACAAAAACATGCTACATTTAAGAAAAACGAGTTAAAGATTTTACCTATATCTACCGTCGCCATTTTGGGATAATCATAATTGCAGTTCCGATTACCTCTTTAATACCAGTATAATGTGCAAGATTTCTTAAACATATCGAGTTATGTGGTAATCGCAAAAATCACAAAAATACTGAGCTTAGAGGAAAATCAATTCGAAAAGTCCATAATCACATGGAAATCACATGGCAAAATCAAATAACAAAACGCTTCAAAGACGAATGAAACAACTTTTTAGAAATTTGAAGAAAAGTTGAAATGATTTTTTTTTCAAACGATAGGTGAAATGGCTGTATATATAACATTTACAAAATAATGTTTGCGCCTGTCCTTAGTCAGAAAACTGCTGTACAGTAGTTGGCATTTGTTTATGTAATATTTACTTGTTTCTCATTTCCCTTTTTTTACATAGATTAGACCGTTAGTTTTTTTTTCGTTTGACTGGTTTTACACTTGTAAGTTTGGGGCCCTACAGCTTGTTGTTCGGTGTGAGCCAAGGCTCCGTGTTGAAGGCCGTACCTTGACCATTAATTGTTTACTTTTTTAAATTGTTATGTGGATGAAGAGTTGTCTCATTTGCACCCACACCACTTCGTCCTATACCTATAAACTTTCACATGGGTAATGTACTACTGAAGAGTATGATATAATGCATCAGCAGCCCGGAAACACATTAGTGACATGTATATAATTACTTACAAGTAGTAAAGAGCGGAAAACCCGTTGAAGGAGTCAACATCTATCCGGGTAATATTATTCACACCCAAATACCTGAAATTGACATTCTGCAAAATATCAGTTAAGCGTTACCCTTATATTGAAGAAATCAAAGGCAACATGCAGCTTGCTATGTGAAGCTGTTTCAAACATACCTATAAAACTGACACACGCTTGTTAACCAAACATAAATTATTTTTAATGTTGAGATGTATGGTCTTAATAATATAACACTTTTTCATGCGTACGTAGAGAAGCATTAATGATTCATGACATAAAACAAAATAAAAATGTTCGAGCCAATAAAATGTCATTCATCGAAAGCATTTGACATTTTTGTTTAAAGAAGAATATTGTTTTCATTTTATTACAATCAAATTGTTTTTCTGTCATTTTATACAAATTGTTAGCCAAAAAATAAATAGAAAATTATGCAAAAATTAATCACCTCTTTAGGAATATCTTAATGCTCTTCAACTTTGTACTTGGTTGGCTTTATGAATATTTTTATATGAGCGTCACTGATGAGTCTTATGTAGAAAAATGTAAAATCACAAAAACACTGAATTTAGAGGAAAATCAAATCGGAAAGTCCATAATCACATAATGAAATCAAATAACAAAACGCATCAAAAACGAATGGACAAGAACTGTCATATTCCTGACTTGGTACAGGCATTTTCAAATGTAGAAAATGGTGGATTAAACCTGGTTCTAAAGCGCTAACCTTCTCATTTGATGACAGTCTCATCAAAGTAAGTTATATTTACATTGATGCGTTAAATAGACAAACATAATCAATTAAATAGTCAAAATATGTGTACATAAGTTATGAGCGAACAACGATTCCAAAAGGAACAATTTAACAGAACACAAAAACATCTACTATCTACAAACTCATTTATTGATTTGAGTGTCTGATGTCAGAAACATTTTATACGTCACATAAATTTGTCGTTCGAAACGTGTTTTTTTTTTTTGTCGTTTGTCGAAACGCGAAATTTGTTGTTTGTAGACAAAACACGCGTCTGGCGTATAAAATTATAATCCTGGTACCTTTGATAAATATTCACACCACTGGGTCTATGCCACTGCAGTTGGATGTTTCGTCCCCGAGAGTATCACCAGCCAAGTAGTTAAGACTTCTTTGTTGACAAGAATATCAATTATGTGGTATTTTTTTTTTATAAATTTCCGTTTTAAAAAAACTTTTTTAAAAAAAAAATTTCGAAAAAAAAAATAGGAATTTTCTTATCCAAGGCAAAGATTACCTTCTCAGTATTTGGCGCATCTTTTTTGAATTTGGGATCCTCAACGCTCTTCATTTTTTCAGTTGTTTGGCTTGATAAATATTTTGATATGAGCGTCACTGATGAGTCTTATGAGAGAATTATAAGTTTCAAACGAGTAACGCAAGTAACTTAGGCTTACAATTATACAGACATAATATGAATTGTGGTTGTCTCCCTTCGCCGCTTTCAGGATTTCAGATTTTGTCGGATAGTTATAATATTGTTTTAATTCTTAAATAAATCTCATGTATCAGAAACGGACAATTCGCTTTTGCCAAAAAAGTTTTTGGTATTTAAATGTTAATACTTTCCGTTCCTTTTTATCAGTATTCCGTCAACTTGAGACTGAGGGATTGTATTGACTTCACTATACCAGAATATATGCATATAGGTCTGCATGGTCGGCGTTCTATCGAACTGATATAAAGGAGTTAATTAGATTAACGGTACCAATTGTCTTGCACCAGATGCGCATTTCGACAAAACATGTCTCTTGAGTGTCGCTCGTGGCCAATATATTTGAGATCCAAAGCTTATATAAAAGATTGAGAGTTATAATCCAAAAGGTCCAAAAAGTATAGTTAAATCCGTGAAAGGAATCAGAGCTTTGCATGAGGGAGATACATTCCTGGCCTTAATTTATAATATTTTCTAATATTTTGTAACAGCAAATTTTAATAACACAAAAAATCCGTATTTTCATGCCAGTACCGAAGTACTGGCCACTGGGCTTGTGATGCCTTCGGGGACTTATAGTCCACCAGCAGAGACATGGACCCAGTAGTAGAAATTAAATTAACGGTACCAATTTTCTTGCACCAGATGCGCATTTCGACATGATGCTCGTGGCCAAAATATTTGAAATCCAAAGCTAATATAAAAGATGAAGAGCTATAATCCAGAATATCCAAAAAGTAAAGCCAAATCCGAGAATGGAATCAGAGCTTTTGCATGTGGATGAAACATTCCTTATTTTATAATATTTTCTAATACATGTATTTTGTAACATCAAATTTTAATAACACAAAAAATCCGTATTTTCATGCCAGTAACGAAGTACTATCTACTGGACTGGTGATACCCTCGGGGACTTATAGTCCACCAGCAGAGGCATCCACCCCGTAGAAGTAATTAAATTAGCCGTACCAATTTGCTTGCTCCAGATGCGCATTTCGACAATACATGTCTCTTCAGTGATGGTCGTGGCCCAAATATTTAAAATCCAAACCTTATATAAAATATAAAGAGTTATAATCCAAAAGGTCCCGAAAGTATAGTTAAATCCGTGAAAGGAATCAGAGCTTTGCATGAGGGAGATACATTCCTTTATTTATCATATTTTCTAATATTTTGTGACAGCAAATTTTAATAACACCAAAAAGACTACTAGCAATTACTTAGTACCTGAAAAGCTAGCCCCAACTCTCAATTAAACAGATTAAAAGATTCAGTCTTCATTATATGAATATCGAGCACAGTCCACACTATTTTGGGGGTTGTAAAGGGTAGACAAATCTTTAAAAAATCAGCCAAATACCCACAATTCAGAGCCAGATTAATGATAAAAGCATGCATTCTTCATTAAGGTGCATATAGATCATTGATACATCTTGGTTTAAGCTTCATTTTAATGAAGTTTGCATATCAACCAAATTTGTAAATTTTTGGGAAAAAATGTGAAGATTACATATTTTCAACTTTCTGAAATGTTGATTTTGCGAATTATCAAATTTTCTCTGGTATTTTTCAGAAAAGTCCAAATGTGTACAGACTAATAAGAACTTTAGTTATGAAGTGTGGATACTAATTGCCCAAACTAAATAGAAAATATGTGGGATTTTCTTTAGTTTTGTCACCATAGTAACCGATTTTTACTTAGAAACAGAGCTTTTATTTGCAGAATATTGCAGTTTAAAAGCTTAAATGTCCTGAATTATTTCATAACCGATAGAAAAAATCATAAAGGCTAAGGCAAACTTTAAAGTGTGCCCTATCGTCAAGTATTGCTGACCTCAATTGTTACCATGGAAGACATATTATCCTTAATAGCAACATTCGTTCGAAAACTGCATAAATAGTATAAAATACACAAAAGAGAGTGTTTATTTTCAAATTGGAATATGATTGCATGCTTTGCTCTACTCACAGTTATTTTCTGTTTTTTTCATAAGAATCAACAAATGTTAAATATAATGTAATATTGGGTTTGGAAGGTTATAAAATTTATGTATTATTTTCATTTTATTCATTTTCTTTTGGTACATCTTCTGACATCGGACTCGGACTTCTCTTTTGACTGATTTTTAATGTGTGTATACATCGTAGTTATGCTTTTACTTTTCTACATCGGTTAGAGGTATAGGGGAGGGTTGAGATCTCAAAAACATGTTACCCCCCCCCCCCCCCCCCAATTTATCGCCTGTCCCAGGTCAGTTGCCCCAGCCTTTGTTAGTCTTGTATTATTTTTAATTTTAGTTTTTGTGTATACTTCAGAGTTCAGTTTGACGTCCATTATCACTGTACTAGTATACATATTTTTTAACAATGTTTAAGGGACTAGCTGAAGGGCGACTACCAGTGATGGAGTTCCCGCTGCATTGAAGATAAATTGGTGGCTTTCGGCTGTTGTGTGCTCTATGGTTGGGTCAATAAAATTGAGAAAGGAAATGGTGAATATGTCAAAGCGACAACCACCCGATCATAGAGCAAACAACAGCCGAAGGCAACCAATAGGTCTTCAATGCAGCGAGAATTCCCGCACCCGTAGGTGTTCTTCAGCTGGCCCCTAAAATATGCATAATAGTACAGTGATTATGGACGTCATACTTAACTCCGAATTATACACAAGAACCTAAAATTTAAAATCATACAAGACTAACAAAGGCCAGAGGCTCCTGACTTGGGACAGGCGCAAAATTGCGGCGGGGTTTAACATGTTTATGAGATCTCAACCCTCCCCCTATACCTCTAGCCAATGTAGAAAAGTAAAAGAATAACAATACGCATATTGAAATTCAGTTAAAGAGAAGTCCGAGTTCGATGTCAAAAGATGTAACAAAAGAAAATAAATAAAATGACAATAATACATAAATAACAACAGACTACTAGCGGTTAACTGACATGCCAGCTCCAGACCTCAATTAAACTGATTGAAAGATTATGTCTTCATCATATGAATATCAGGGATAATTAACAATAGGAAATGATAAATCATCTCTTTTATCATAATTTTTTGTATTAAGCTTCCCGTTTATGATATAGATATCAAGATCGAGGAAAGGGCAGTGGTCATTGTTCATTGTTGTTATCATTAGCTTTATTTAAAGTAAGTTCTACAGGATACATTTCTTTAGTATACATACTGAAGTCGTCCTTATTGAGAGCCAATATTTCATCCAAATATCTAAAAGTTTTGTTTAATTTTTGTATCAAATGTTGTTTTGATGGGTCTTTGCTACTAGTAATTTTAGTCATAAATTGTAACTCATAACAATACAAAAAACAGGTCCGCAATAAGTGGTGCACAGTTAGTCCCCATTGGAATTCCAATAACTTGACGATATAAGGAATCTCCAAAGCGAACAAAAATGTTATCAAGTAAAAATCAAGCGAATAAATAGTATCAAAGCATGTCCAATTGACATAGTTCTTTTGTTTATTGCTACTAAAAAATGTCTACAATGTCGCTTTGACACATTCCCCATTTCCATTCTCAATTTTTTTTAGTTGCTCTGAAATTTTTTATTATCAACTGAATATGTGTATCGCCTGGCTTGGCTATTATTCTTCGCTAATGATATAAGCCTCAATTTCAAAAGGAATATAGTATAACGGAAGGCGTTAAATTTTGCAAAGTACTCGAATCTAGCAATGCAACCAACATTAACTAGAAATCAGGCTATTGAAAGTAAATCAGAGATGATTGCAAAACTGGTAAGTTTATATATCACAAATAGTTATTTTACATAAATAGTTATCAAAGGTACCATGATTATAATTAATTACACCAGATGCGCGTTTTGTCTACATAAGACTCATCATTGACGCTCAAATCAAAATATTCATAAAGCCAAACAAGTCCAAAGTTGAAGAGCATTGCGGATCCGAAATTCCAAAAAATTGTGCCAAATACGCCTAAGGTAATCTATGCTCGGGATATGCTATTCCTTAGTTTTTCGAAAAAAACAAAGTTTTGTTAACAGGAAATTTATAAAAAATGACCAAATAAATGATATTCATTTCAACACCGAAGTGTTGACCACTAGGCTGGTGATACTTTCGGGGACGAAACGTCCACAAGCAGTGGCATCGACCCAGTGGTGTAAACAGTTATCAAAGGTACCAGGATTATAGTCAAGTACGCTAGACGCACATTTCTTCTACAGACTCATCAGCGACACTCAAATCAAAATATTCATAGAGCCAAACAATTAAGCTTTCATTTAATAATTATGATTTGGATTTTTTTTTTATCTAAGTGACTATATATTTAATGATAGCTAGGTAGATACCATTGTTGGCAGCAGAGTAACGTGAGCCGTATATTGTCACCAAAGGTTAGCATAAATATTAATAAACCAAAACTCCAATTCAGTTTTCTAAGTTGTTTATAGGAACCCTATATTCTTTTCGCATGTACTGTATTTTGCACATCAGTTTCAGAATATGTCTTATATAAAATGCTGTGGGCTAGATATATTTATTTGAATATATTTCTTTCCTCGATAAACAGAAACCAATAACAACTTTACTGAATTTATCCTTTAGTTATAGTTATATTTTTAAAACAATTTAATTTTAATTTTATATGCCACCAATTGACTCCCTCCAATTTTCAATGGATGTAAAGGAAGCTTTACTCTGACACAAGAAAATGCTTATGATTTGATATTTTATTTTTATATGGATCTTGTATGTATACCAGCTTTGATTATTTGTAACATCTTCAATTTTTCACTTAGTCATACTACATTTGTATAAACTTCAAGATTTAAATATTTTTTTGAGAACCGTTTTTTTTCTAAAGTGAATATTGATCAATATTTTCGAAGGGTTATATATTTCTCAGTGGTGTCTTGCCATCATGGCTTTGTTTGAACTTGTTTGTTTGCCTTTTGGTCTTGAATGTTTGTCTCTAATATTTTATCAATTGTGCATTTGCATTCAGAGAAAGAGAAACATATTAATAGATATAGGAAGATGTAGTGTGAGTGCCAATGAGACAACTCTCCATCCAAATAACAATTTAAAAAGTAAACCATTATAGGTTAAAGTACGGCCTTTTTGAGCTTTAATTTAAATAAAAATAACTTTGAGTTAAAAGTTCAAGATTAAAAATCTCCATCATTTCCATAGGAAACTAGTCCAGGGGTTATTTTAAGTATTGAATTTCGAAATGCAGTTCTTTTTTACAAGTCTCTCAACATAGGTAGAAAATTGGCAAGTAGAATTAAAGGTGATACATGTACAATTCCGAATAAACCTTGTTTCTATGAAATTAGGCTTTAAAGAAAATTTTAAGACAAATTCGAAATTGCAAAATGTGGTTGAATAGATTTAGATTTTGGATTGGAAGTCTGATACCTTTGAATATAGCGAAAAGCGGTGAAACCAAACAATTCGAATATAATTGATTTGTTTAGTTTAAACTGATCATTTGAAATGCAAGTAGCCACATTTCAATCATGACAATATGTCCTACTAAGCAAAAATGTTGCCTTTAACCTGATATTTTGCTCTTTTTTTTAGCTTTCTCTACCATTACAACATCATTCATATAAAAACAAAGTCCGAAATTGTTATGAAAGACATTGAGTTGATTCAATGGTATTATATATCAATACATAGGTTGTTTACTTAAGGAATTACTGTTATATGTTTTCTGTCTATGAAGAAATAACATATAAAATTTGGTGCACACTGAATAACATACGTAGCGGGTTATTTAACAGTGTGCACCACATTTTGTATGTTATTTCGAATAGACACAATATTACAGTCATTCCTTCTTCTTGTTTACTGATAGTAAACAAAACCTGTTTCATGAGCATAAAAAAAGACTTCTGATAAATTTATGTATCTTTATAAAAGTGTCAAACAATCAAAAAGACAAACAGACAAACAATAGTACACATGACACAACACAGAAAGATGAAATAATAAGCAACACGAACCCCACCATAAACTTGGTGTGCTTTCATGTACTCCGGAAGGGTAAGCAGATCCTTCTCCACATTTGGCACCCGTTGTTCTGCTCATGTTATAACAAATCTCGTAAATTGTCTTATTCAAAAGGTCAAATTAATGAAATGGAAGGGGATTGTAGTTAGCATATCATATATCATCAGTGAAACGGTTATTCCATAACAGTCAAACGTGATAGCCGTAAAACTTACGATGGAATAATTTCAACTTCACTCTCTACCAAGAAAATCATGATCGGAATTAAAGCACTGGAATGTGTTATCAACTGGATGATATATACAGAAAACTTGCTATAAACAAATAAAGTAGGATTAACTGAATGAAACAGAAGATAAAAAAGAAGATGTGGTATGAACAGGTGATGTTAGAAGTCGATGAACCAATCCTGATCTACCTCGGTATAAACATTTAAAGGAACGAAATTTTGTTTGAGCGTAAACAGC
Source organism: Mytilus trossulus (assembly GCF_036588685.1). Classification (NCBI taxonomy): domain Eukaryota; kingdom Metazoa; phylum Mollusca; class Bivalvia; order Mytilida; family Mytilidae; genus Mytilus; species Mytilus trossulus. The sequence goes on along the minus strand of NC_086385.1, from coordinate 12,789,007 downwards.
TTAGTTCACGACAAAGATGTTACGTACAAAGTGTCAAAATACAGTCGTCCTTTTTTTCTTTTTTGTTTGCTTGTTAACGTTAAAACTGCAACGATTGACATTAAAATGTCAAAAATATTACTTATAATTGTAAAGTGAGGGAATATACATCCTACAGTTATACTGTTACGTGTATTACAGATAGTATCAACAGATTTGACTAAACAATATATGATTAAAAAGACTTTCTGAAGTTTGATGTGGACATCGAAATGAGCACTAAAATACGTATCGTATTTTTTTTTAGTTAAAGAAAGACTTTTGAAAAACAATACTTACAAATAAGTTGTCGATCTCGATATATTAGATGGGATTGCCGTAAGCTGTATGTGTCTGCAATCAACAGTCGTGTACATGCATCTACATGAAAGAGGGCACCCGTTGACTATGACAGAACATGCTATTAAGAAAATTATACTCGACATATTCTCCATAATACGCCTAAAACATTCATAACAGTGTAAAAGTATTTCTGTTACATAATAAGAGCATAAAAAACTAAATATAAAGTTGCATATAAGATTTTTAAAATAATCAACAAACATTAATAGTAAAAAAAACTGTTTTGCTTTTATAAACTGTTTACCAGATGATAAATAGATCATTTCCTTTATATGTTCATTTCATTATTATTTTTGCCGTAAAATTCTATATTCTAAAACAAATAGCATCTTCTTAATTCACAATTTTTCAAGTTTTTATCAACAAAAAGACAAAAAGTTGTAAGCTTTTACATATATTTGTTTGTGGCATAAATTGAAATTATTGCGCAAAATTGGCGGTCTTCTTAAGCATTTTCAATTGACATGATACTTTAGAAGGTGATGCACTGCATACTTAACATTGAAATTCGTCCATTTTATTATTAGTATGCAGACATAAGGACGTGTAAAATGCATACTTAACATTGAAATTCGTCCATTTTATTATTAGTATGCAGACATAAGGACGTGTAAAATGCATATCTGTATATTACAAAATGACAAAAATCCGAATTCTTTGGTAAACTCAAAAGATGGAAAAGTCTATTTAAAAAAAATTGGCAAATAAATCGTTTTCAAACAATGAACTGTCGTATTCCTGACTTTTATCAGCATTTGGAAAAGACAATGGTTGGTTAAACCTATTCGTAAGGGTAATTTGTTCTGCTATTGTATGAAAGTTATTTAAAGTTCTGTTTTTATTGCAAAACTTCACTTCAGTTTTAACATGTTTAAAAATACATCAATATGATATGCAAACATATATGTCTATATTTTTGTATAGGGGCCAGCTGAAGGACGCCTTCGGATGCGGGAATTTCTGTTAGTGACCTTCTGCTGTTTTTTTTATGGTCGACATTTCCATTCTCAATTTTATATATGTCTAAAAAACATTCATAATTGAAAATTGAAAATAGCTTAAATGCAACTGAGGTTCTGCATGCCTTGGATTGTAATTACACTAGAGGCCATAAAGAGCCTGTGTCGCTCACCTTGGTATATGTGAATTAAACAAAGGAAGCAGACAGTTCGTGACAAAATTGTGTTTAGGTGATTGTGATGTGTTTGTACATCTTACTTTACCGAACATTCTTGCTGCTTACAATTATCTCTATCTATAATGAACTTGTCCGTGTAGTTTCAGTGGAAAATGTTAGTAAAAATTTACAAATTTTATGAAAATTGTTAAAAATTGATTATAAAGGACAATAACTTCTTAGTGGGTCAATTGACCATTTTGGTCATTTTGACTTATTTTGAGTCTTAAATTGCTGTACATTATTGCTGTTTACAGTTTATCTCCATCTGTAATAATATTCAAGATAATAACCCAAAACAGTAAAATTTCCTTCAAATTACCAATTTATGGACAGCAACCCAACAATGGGTTGTCTGATTCATCTAAATATTTTAGGGCAGATAGATCTTGACCTGATAAACAATTTTACTCCTTGTCAGATTTGCTCTAAATGCTTTGGTTTTTGAGTTATAAGCCAAAAACTGCATTGTAACCCCTATGTTCTATTTTTAGCCGTAGCGGCCATCTTGATTAGTTTGCTTGGTCACAAAACACAATTTTTAAACTAGATAGCCTAATTATAATTCTGGCTATGTCTGGTAAAATTTGGCCTAGTAGTTTCAGAGGAAAAGATTTTTGTAAAAGTTCACTACGATTTACAAAAAATGGTTAAAAATTGACTTTAAAGGGCAATAACTTTTGGTCCTGTTGACTTATTTGTAAATCTTACTTTGCTGAACATTTTTACTGTTTACAGTTTATCTCTATCCATAATAATATTCAAGATAATATCCAAAAACAGCAAAATTTCCTTAAAATTACCAATTCAGGGGCTGCAACCCAACAACGGGTTGTCCCATTCATCTTACAATTACAGGGCAGATAGATGTTGACCAGATAAACAATTTTACCCATTGTCAGATTTGCTCTAAATGCTTTGGTTTTTGAAAAATAACCAAAAACTGCATTTAACCTCCATGTTCTATTTTAGCCGTGGCGGCAATCTTTGTTGGTTGGCCGGGTCAAGAAACACAGTTTTTAAACTAGATACATCAATGATGTTTGTGGCCAAGTTTGGAATAATTTGGCCCGGTAGTTTCAGAGAAGATTTTTGTAAAAGATCATGGAAATTTACGAAAAAAGGTTAAAAATTGACTATAAAGGGCAATAACTCATTAAGGGGTCAACTGACCATTTTGGTCATGTTGACTTATTTGTAAATCTTCTTTGCTGAACATTATTGCTGTTTACAGTTTATCTCCATCTATAAAAATATTCAAGATAATATCCAAAAACAGTAAAATTTCCTTAAAATTACCAATTTAGGGGCAGCAACCCAACAATGGTTTGTCTGATTCATCAAGAATTATTAGAGCAGATAGATCTTGACCTGATAAACAATTTCACCTCGACAGATTTACTCTAAATGCTTTGGTTTTTGCGTTATAAGCCAAAAACTGCATTTTACCCCTATGTTCTATTTTTAGCCATGGCGGCCATTTTTATTTTTAAACTAGATACATTATTGATGATTGTGGCCAAGTTTGGTTTAATTTGGCCCAGTAGTTTCAGAGGAGAAGATTTTTGTAAAAGTTAACGATGCCGGACGACGGAAGACAGACGCCGGACGCCGGACGCCAAGTGATGAGAAAAGCTCACTTGGCCTTTTAGGCCAGGTGAGGGAAAAATGCAAGCCAAGAACCTAGATTAGAAAACTGAAACATTATACATGAAAGTATAGATTATATGTTTGTCTTTAGCCGTGGCTAAACATGAAGAGGACAAACAGACAAACAGACAAACAAAAATACTCTTGACACAACATACAAAACTAAAGAATAAACAACACGAACACCACCAACAAATAAGGGTGAAAGGGCTAATCGGAGACCCAACAAAATGTGAAAAACCCTATGAAAATAATCCTCGTGATACAATTTTTTTTATTGTAAAACGCTTCTGTCCAAGTTCGGTAAAATTTAATTTATAAATCAAATGCATGTATTAAAAATGTTAACTGTAGACTGTATGCAATGTTAACAAGAAGAAAAACTAAGTTCATTTATAATTAAAATAGGATCGCTTAATCACGCTTTTTTTTGAAAGCTCGACAAAAAAAGGAATATATATGTAAAAGACGATGTGGTATGATTGCCAATGAGACAACTATCTACAAAAGACCAAAATGACACAAACATTAACAACTACAGGTAACCGTACGGCCTTCAACAATGTGCAAAGCCCATACCGCATAGTCAGCTATAAAAGGCTCCGATAAGATAATGTAAAACAATTCAAACGAGAAAACTAACGGCCTTATTTATGTAAAAAAATGAACGAAAAACAAATATGTAACACATCATTCAACAAACGACAACCACTGAATGACAGGCTCCTGACTTGGGACAGGCACGTTCACAAATAATGTGGCGGGGTTAAACATGTTAGCGGGTTCCCAACCCTCTCCCTAGCCTGGGACAGTGGTATAACTTATTAGCATAACATGCATAAGATATGTCAAATTCGATTTGTCTTAATTTTGCTACGAACTATGGTGAATCGTCTGGTGGGAATACCCTGAAAGTGTAAACGACCTTGTCACCTGATCGACAATTTAAATGAGAAACTAATGTTATTTTTTTTATAATAATGTGGTTAATCGCTTGCTTGATTAAAAGAATCATACATGTCTTTTGTATGGTCAATGTTGTCATTTTGTCGATGGGTTATCAACCTGTACCCAGGAAAACTTCTTTATGCCATTTTATCTGTTTGATTGTTACCTACTGAACGGATGCATGTAGTTATGCTAATAATAAGATTATTGTAAAGAATATACGAATAAAAGTCACAACATGCTTTCGTTCAGCTCACAATACTTTGATGGCATTTTATCTAAGCTACAAATTCCAAACGCTGTATTTTGCTTTTTTAAAATAAAATAAAATAAAACTCCCACTAAATGTATGTGAAAATTGAATTACAAAACTATTAAACTCCGAGAGAAATTGAAAATGGAAAGTCCCTAATCAACAGAACTAATGCACCTCAACTATATTTTCGGGCTTCAACTTCGTACTTTGTTTGTCATTTTAACTTTTTTGGATTCGAGCGTCACTGATGAGTCTTTTGTAGACGAAACGCGCGTATGGCGTATATCCTAAATTTAGTCCTAGTATCTATGATGAGATTATTTGACATTTAGTTCTTCAACGATTTACGGTACTTACACATCTTCGGATTTCAAATGTGTGGCTTAAAGCGTTCATGATTAAGGTAAATTCAGAAAAGCGCTTCGGAGGCAATAAATTATTTAACGTGTTGGTTTTTTTCCCATTTTTTTTCAACATTTGAATGAAGATAGCGTAACACTTGATGTAGAGATATCCCTATGTACTCATTAGGTTTTTAACTTTGTTGGTTTTCATTTATTAGATATTTAGAAATCTGATCGCATTTGCTAGCTGCATATACAAATTTCGAGATTGTTTTTCCCTCTATTTCCCTGTGCACCAATCGAGTTACACTTTGTATCTGCAACCCGATATCTTCATCATGCAGTTTCAGTTGTTAAGCAAAAACTAATGATTAACAAATTTCAAAAAAATGATTCTCATCTAGAACTGTTTCTCAATCATGTGACAGCTATAATGCTCTTTAAATTTATTCTTAATTTATATGTTATGTGATTATCAGTAAAGAGAAAAACAATAAAAAATAATTTATATTCAAAACTCAAAAAATAACAAATCATTTCATGTCATGTTAAACATGTTAAAATTTACATTTTAAAAGAAGATCTAATGTTGCCTAAATAATCCATAGAAAGGATAAAAATAACAAAGTGCAACTCACTTGGTGCTCACGGAAATAGAAACAACAGTCACAAAAATTTATAAATGAAGCTAAATAAAATGCGATAAGATTTCTGAAATGAAAAAAAAACAATAGATGACAATAAATGAAAACTGTTGTTCAAGTACATAGGGAAAAACATTATAAAAATTTAACATCAGCTGTAACGCTCCATTGTAAGTCAAAAATTAAATGAAGTTTTCTTTTTAACCATTCATACACACTTTTGGGCGTTTCATTATTCAATGAATATCATCAATTAATTTATGATAGATAAATATATCAATGATTAGAATTTTTGAAATCTGTGAATTAATATCAGATATTTTGGGAAGTTCTCATATACGATTCCATAGTATTAAAGCAAAACAAAAAGAAACAATGTACATGTACAAATGTATAATCAAACTTTTAACTTCTTTGTGACATATTTGTTTGTTTTTATAGAAAGAAGTTAACTAGTCAAACAGTTGCCAGGAGCTGAAGTGAAAGTCGGAACTAACGTTTACGATAAATATTGATCTCTGAAAGCCAAACATCAATCGATACTACTATTGAAGTGTCCAATTATCTTGCTTGCTAACAATTATCTGTGAGGTCTTACATTTCTTTATGTTTCTAATCGATTATAACATTCATAATTGAATGCAATGCACAGTAAACTAAAAACCTTTGTAAAGACACATTTTTCATTACGTTTGCAACCACTGTGAGGTGTTAAACAAATTCAAACGATGCGCATCTGGAACAAAGTTTATCCGACAATTCGAAATACAAGTATGACTGTTTTAAATTGTTTATCAAGAGGTAACTTCAATTTTCTATGACCGGAAATTTCTTCGCAATTCAAAATGCAAGAAGGACAATTGTGAGACAAAATGTTTTATTGGCCGAAATATAGACATGATAAATAGAGTCTTCCGAATTTATGTTATATAGATATGAACCATGAAAACAATACTGTCTCGATAATATTAAGCATAATACAAAGTGAAATTTTAAGGAATGTTCTCAAACGCATTTGATAAAGATTGTTGATATTTTTAACAGTTGAACATATAATTCATTTTACCAAAAAACGTTTGTCATTTTTGATTTTCCTTATATTTTTGTATTATCGAAAGCTTGTTATAATCATATATTAATAATTAAATAAAAAAGTAGATATTTACTTACAATGATCTAAAAAGAATAAAACTGACACTTTGGGCAAATCGATAAAACTATAAATTCTACGGTGTAAATAAATTTTACGCTACTCAACTATATTTCCGTTATGCACTTTTGCCTCTATTCTTATATTTAGATGTTTTAGTATGATCGAGAAAAATATGACTTATTCAGTGTTGGATGTATCAACCAATAAAAATAAGAATAACACGTCATCAATGTTAAGCTTATTTACATAGAATAAGATTGACAATTTCTAACGCCTAAATGACTTCATTTACAAGATAGATGGCGCCGCCTGTATTCCTGCCTTATTAAAGTTTTAAGCATTCATTCTGCAGGGTAATATAGAAATAATTTATATTCCATAAGAACGTGATCTTGATTCCCGTACGACGGAAGGGTGTTAGACTAACTTATTAGATTTCAATGTCCAAAAATGTTTTGCAGTACCAGATCAAACTTTTTCTCCCATCGCTCAACATGTGTTGGAAGTGACTTTTTCGTACGAAACAATGCAAACACCTCACATTTGTGTAAATTATGTACTATTTTTTAATGAATTTATGTCGGAGATAGTAAAATATATTCAATGGCATTACACAAGTTTTTTTTAAAGACCAAGTACACTTCTAAGCTCAATCTAAATTTGTCATTCTTTTTAATTTATCATAGTATTTCTATATATCACAGATAAGTGAAGCGATAAAAAATAAACAAATAGCAATAATAAGCTATAAACTGAATACTAAGAAAAATCTTAATGGTTTTTTTTTCTGGAACAACACAATTGGATGCACACATCCTCACTGTACCTATCTTACTATGCAAAGGTTGGACTGGGGTCTTCAAAGAAACTACTTCGAAAATGTCAGGAGTATACTTTGTTAAAAAAAATGTTATAAATGTAATGCGTCTGTACTGCTATTTTGGATTTGCCTTCATTTGGAACGCTCAAGGACGAATATTTGAAAGCCATGTTTGTATAAAAACGCAACTGTTAAGGACCTATATACTAAAAAAGGGACTCGAAAATATTCAAATACATCCAAGGTCACGTTTTCCTGAGGACGTCGAAACCTTAATTTCCAAAAGAGGGACGAAAGATACCAGAGGGACAGTCAAACTCATAAATCGAAAATAAAGTGACAACGCCATGGCTTAAAATGAAAAAGATAAAAAGACAAACAATAGAATACATGACACATAACGTAACAATTTCAAAATGTATTAAAGGACAATTATGCTGTTGGAATCGATACTTGTGATGCAAAAATAAGCATTCGCTTTATGAGGTGCGTCACATTCGGTTGTATACAAAAATAGGTCGAAAAAAATATTCCCTTGAATTTGACAGTTTTAGGTAATTAATCCTACATTCTATTGCACTAAAACATTTCTGTTTCATATACATATGTCTTGGGTATTTCAAATCACCACTATTTTTTGGTTTGGGGTTTCTATAAAATATTTTGTAAACTTGAGGTAACAAATGATAAGAAAGGGACGAAAAATACCAGCAGGACAGTCAAACTCATTAATCGAAAATAACCTGACAACGCCGTGGCTAAAAATGAAAAGGACAGATAAGTTATTGGTGGTGATGACCAAATCTTTCTAGCGCTTAAAAAATGTGTTCAACTATACTTGCGATGTAAAGCTTCACGTATTGATTTGACAGCAGTCTAGTTTTGACAACTATATTTTTCACTCTAGATGTTGTTTAAGTATGTGCATTATTTTGATAGCTTGGGAAATTGTATGTCTCCTTCTTCTTTCAACAAAATTAACTTGTTATAGCATGATTCAATTTCAAGTATACTCAAAGAGATGGTGAACTCCGAGGAAAAATTCAGAACGGAAAGTCAATTATCAAGTGGCAAAGTCAAAAGCTCGAACAACTCAAACGTATGGACAGCAAAATGGTCATATTCCTGACTTGGTTCAGCCATTTTTAAAGTAGAAAACGGTGGATTAAACCTTGTTTTATGATTAGCATAAATTCTCAATTGTATGGCAGTCGCAGCAAATTTCAAAGAAATTGACAACGTTGTATAAACAGAAAACCAGACATAATTGGTAAACATGTAGAAATACGGGTACAGCAGTCAGCATTGTGTTGTTATCTTAATCACTTTAGAAACAAACAAATATGAAACACAAACATTTCCCATCGAACAATAACACAATGACGGGATGTATACTGTACAGAGCCACGTCATATTAACAAAGAAACACAAAAAGGCTTAAAGACAAAGCATGTTAGCAAGAATGAAATACAACAATACAAAAATTAATATAGAATAATAACACAATGACGGGATGTTCAAGTACAAGGCCACATCATATGTAACAAAGAAACACAAAAAGCAAATAGACAAAGCATATAAGCAAAAATGAATAAATTATCATAGAATGATAACACAATGAAAAGATGTATAAGTACAGAGCCATGTGAAATGGATACTACCAAAAATCAGACTATACAATTAAAGTAATATTCATAAAGACAAATTAAACAATACTATAACACGTTATAAAGATGATTAACAAAACCGAAACTATACTTGAAGACTATCTTGTACTATTTCGGTCAATTTGAAAGAACTCAAAATGTTATAAGTTACATTGTATGATAACACATCCGGACTGATGCATTGATACATTATATGAATATCTTTCTTTTGTATATCTATGCATAAAATTCTGTTTTAATAATTCATAAGTAATCTACTTCTAACATTTCCGTTTATAAATGATGACAATGGATTGTTTATCTAGTGGTTTATTTGGTTTATTTTTTTGAATTAAACAAGTATCAAAGTACAAGTATTTTCTACACAGATGTAGGACACACATCAGATTTGTGGTTCCTTCTATATGTCCTATCGTTATTGTCATTAACAGATTTATTTTTATCTCAAAAGTATTTTCTATGACGTCAAGTTCAAAACAACGTTACGGGTATAAGCAAAAAAAAAAACAGTAAAGCATAATGTTTTAGTTTTGTTTTATTTTAAACAGTCAAATCATAAAATCTGAGCATAAAACGTAGAACCTAAGCATTTAATGACTTGATGTTAATTCATTGTCCTTTAAATTGATTTTTGATTGGTCTGAACGATAGGGTAACATAAAAAAAAGTTGTCACCCTCTCAGCCATGTGATAGAGTAAATTAACACTATTATTAGCCAATCAGAATTTGGCATTTTAATGTAAACAATTTGTCAAATAATGTTTAATGATTACCGAACATTTGTTCTCTAAATTTCAAATTAATATGACCAGACTGCATGCATTATTTTACAAATTACAATGTTTACCGCGCATTTGTTCTAATTTTAAACTTAAGTAACTTAATTCATGATTCATAGTAAACAATCATAATTGAAATATATTGTATAAACTTATGTATATACAGCCCATTGTAGCCCATTTCGTAGCAATTGAATTTCGTGATTCTTATATTTTCTTGATGTAGTTGAGAAAGGAAAAATTCATGTTTTACATATTCGCGACGATTATTATTCGTAATAGTTTTCTACTTGCAAAAGTCGCGACAAAAATTATCTTGTATGATAACCATTTACACTAGTTGAGATACCAGCTCTTGTGACCATGCCTACTCAAAATGTTGAGATAAATAATGATCCTATATTTAAATTTATCAGTCGGAATGTGATGTCTACGTATCCCTAAATTTGAAAGAAAACACATGGTAGAGGGAATTTATAGATTTTTCAATACTTCTTCATAAATTGTTTTTTCGGTCAATTTGAAAGAACTCAAAATGTTATAAGTTACATTGTTTGATAACGCATCCGGACTGATGCATTGATAAATTATATGAATATTTATCGTTATGCCCAGTAGCAATTAAGATTAAGAATGACAAACCGGTCATACATGCACATAGATAATTGGGAATCGGAATGCTATACAAGTCAACGGACAAGTGTAGGATTGTAATTTTTAAGGGGTTTGTTATCGACACAATTGTTTTATCCTCATTCGTGCTTAAATGCATCACTGGGAAATTGTTGTGTCAGGAATTTCGATACCATAAATTACTGAAATATTTTACTAAATTCTTTCATAGATACAACGGTTTGATTAATAAATTTTGCTATATCTGTAGAAAACTTATTAAAAATGGTATTTCACATCCTAAATTTTAGGGTAATACTGTACTTAAAGCAAGGAAATCACTTTGTGATCCGTCTAAACTCATCGAAGCTTTAAACAAACTTATACGTAAGGGTTATCGTACCAGTATTATAATTAGATCTCTGAAAATATAGTTTAGATTGGCACTTATATCGATTTTGTCATTAGCAAATTTAAACATAACTAAATTGTATCTTCTTTAGAGGCGGGATGTATAGAGACACTGACACGTTAATTTGTATTTCTATAGAAGTCGCTCTTCACTATCCTACTACCTGTCGATCCATTTATTTTTGGCATTTCACAAGTCATGTCTTCTCTGACTGTTCATGACTTTAAAATACTAAATCCATGGGATGTGTTTTCGTTGATTTTAGTCTCGAATGTATATATTTTTTATTATTTATGGTTATTGGCTTTTAACTAGCTGTCAGTAACTGCGAGTACTCTCAAATCGTATATTCTTGTTAATTCGACCTGTTGATACTGTTTATAATGCTTTTTTGTTATTTTATATTTATATGGATCGTGTCTATATACACTTCTTCTTACTACATTTGTATAAACTTCAAGATTTACCTTTATTATGAAAACCGTTTTTTTTCTAAAGTGAATATTTTCGAAGAGTTAAATATTTCGGGTGTCTTGCCATGGCTTTGTTTGGACTTATGTGTTTGCTTTTTGGCCTTGAATGTGTGTCCCTAATATTTCAACTGTGAATTTGCATTCAGATATCGCCAATCAAAGGAGTAGGTTCACTAACCATGGAAATCGGCCTCATAATTTCATAAAAAATAAACAGCCTTTATAGACAAAAACTGAGTGGTATTTTATTAGGACCCATCCCACCCTTTCGTAAAATGATAGTCTTGAACAACTGTCTTGCGTGTGTTTTGTAGAAATCACCCCAATTCAAATCAATATATGGTCCAATACGGCAAATATTATCGATTTTTGCGTGTATTCCTTCAAATTGCGTTATGAGCGCAGCCGTCGACAACTCTGAATTTTCAACTACACAGTCTAAAAAAATATTTAATTTAATCCAGCTAAATACCGAGGTTGTCGAGGACTGCGCTCTATATTTTAAACTAATTAATCTGGCAAGCGGTTTCCATGAATCCCGTAGTGTATGGCAAAATGGCGACGTCTTGATAATCCTAACACTTCAACACATATAATAAATACGTGTTATCAATTTTATGTCCTTTCAAATTGCTGTGGTGAAAATTCTGAACTAAATAGGTGAATGAAAAGTCTAATGCAATTTATAGTAACCATCCGATTTGTTTTAATTACGAAATCCGAACTCATCATCACCGGATCAGAGCCGTCTTTTTTTGTTTGTTTACATTCGTCATGGAAACATATGCTAGATGTTGACCGCAGAAGCAGAAGAGTTTGATTATTTGTATCTTAATCACAACAATGTTATGTTATAATCCAGGATAGGAAAGTAAGTATCAATATGTATATAAACAGATTATATGAACACAAAATAGTTAACAGTTACATAAACTACAAGAAAAAAAGCTTCCAAGTCTAAGTCCTCAAGTGGCCATAGCAGACGACGTTTCGCAACTTGTATATTATTTTCATTTCAGATAAAATGGCACATATTTCTTATAAATAGTTAAGCCGCTTTTTCTCTTCGTTTGTCATAGTTTATAGTTAACACCATTATTGGCTTTACTTGCTAGCACCGGTATGAAGGACCTACACTGGCTACATGGCCATTGACAAACTGGGGCATCTCAACGCAGAACAACTTTTAAGTCTATCATAGCTATGTTAATGAATTATTTGGAAAACAAAATAAACAATTTAAATATGATTGTCTTTCATTTAAACTTTACACAACAGAAACAAAATTGAAAAAAAGGAGCAAACAGTAAAAATATTGTCCAAAAAATCGATTATCTCCCTTTATTTTACATGGATGAAAAAAAGACAAAAAGTCAAACAAATCCCTCAAGATTACCTCTTTGAAGGATAAAACTATTAATTTTGTTTATTTTATGACTTAAATAAAGATATAACTTTAGAATAAATCTTAAATGTATTATTATTTTGTTGTTTACTTTTTCAAAATAAACCATACTTGAAAAAATAAATTGTGCTAATCACATCCTGTGGGACTGTCAGTCGATTTAAGGTGAGAGGTACGTAAATGAACGCCTCTAGCGGAAAACGGGAAAATTTGCGTTCGTTGTTATGAGAGTTATTCCCCTTACACCAGAAAAAATATTTTCAAAATGTCGGAAGAAATTCCGCTTCGACGTAAAAATGGTCAATTTGGTGGTAAATTATTCAACAATTCTCGTCAAAATCTAACAAAAAGTGTGGTAGTAGTAAATGAAATGTCTTGTCCAAATGAAACATTGCTTCCCTCCCAAGAAAATGATAGTAATAGTACCTTGGCATGGCGTGATGGTAGAAGAGTGGTTGAGTTGGGATTATTAGCTGACCAACTTAAAGCGTGTAAGAACTGTTATTCACCTTTATATCTTCACAACTGCTCAAACGAACAAAGATATGGCCTAGGAAGTATATTGTATATACCTTGTGGCAGCTGTCCCTACACCAACTTAATAAACACTGGTAAACGACACAGATCAGAAACATCCAAAAAGGGAATGTTGATATGGGATGTGAATACAAAATGCAGTTTGGGTAAGAATATTACAAACACTTGCATATATACACACAATAACAAATAAAAGCGTACTATGTAACGTTGACTTTTTTTTATTTTCGTTCTAATCTTTGAAGTTGAAGACTGACACTTACTTTACAGTAGTTGCATGTACAATATCGTTTCTAAAAGTAAAAACAACTGTATACACTCAATTTGTCTCTCTCAAGAAAATAAATAAAGAGTAAATACTCTTTTATATGCTAAATAATGAGTTTTATTGATTTGACAATCATTTTTTCACTCTAATATAAACATTTGGACGTTCATACAAATAGAAACCGTTGTTTACAGTGCTTTCTTTCACGTCCGCAATATGGTCTATTAATAGAAGTGGAAATTGCTAATACCGAGAGTGAAAAAAGTAGGATTAAAACAAATAATTTTTACTAGAAATATTGAATATTGAATTTTAATTGTCGCGTGAAATGAAATTTTCCAAATGCTTAAATCGGAAGTGATTATTATAAGCAAAAGAAAAGGAAAATAAAATTGACTGTGATACGAAATATGGATGACATTGTGCACACACAGACAAACGGGAAGCAAAGTAGTCTTTTAAATCAAATAAAAAAAATAAATAAAAGAGTTTACAAGTTTATTTTATTTTAATTTGATAAGAATAGTATGGTGTTTAATGATTATCCGTTATAACCGCCGCTTCAAAAATTAAAAGATAAGGCGAGTTCATATAGTATACAGAAAATTAGGAAATTTGTGCGTGCATTGATTAATTATTTTTGAAATAGGAAAATATATGTCTCTAGTTATTGCAATTTCATTAAAAAAAAAGTATAAAAATGTAGCAATTAAAATGTAGACTTTGGGGTTGGTTTTTGCTTTTGTAATATGTATTTTTCAAGTACAAACATTTCATATAAATGTTTTTCCAATAAAATCAAATTTTATTACATATATATCGGATACATTGTATTTATGAAAAAAAATCTTTTGTTTAGCCTATTTAGATGCTGGAATGGGTCCACACCAGACAGTGAATTTTCTTGCTGGCATTAACATCCCCCCAATAGCAGTTAAGAATTTAAAGATCAGAGAAAGAGAAATCGGTAAAACTATTGAAAAGTGTGCTGAAATGTCTTGTCAGAAAGCTTTACAAGAAGAAATAGATTTAAGTAGGTAAGTCAAAATTTTATATCTATTAAAAATAAGAAGATTTGGTATGATGCATGTATTAAGAAAACTATCCACGCGATATATTCTGACATAACAACTACATGTATAAGACCGTAAGGCCGGCTGATCATAACGAATAGGTACATGTAGCTTCAACAGGCCCCGAAATACCGTAAAACAATTTAAACGAAAAATACTAACGATCTAATTTCCGTACAAAATAATAGAATGAAAATAAGTATGAAACACATCAATAAATGACAACCACTGAATTACAGGCTCCGTACCTGGGACAAGCACATATAGAAGGTGGTGAGGTTAAACTTATCCTGGCTACCACACACTTGGGATAGTAATGTCTCTATACATGTAGTTTATAGTTGAACAATTTAAAAAAAATCCTTTATGAAGAAATAAATCATTGCAAATGGTGAACATCTAAAATTAAATCTTGAAGTGTCGATGTGTTCAGTTTTATGAAAAAACGAAACAAAATTCAGGCATCTCCTCACAATCAATAATATTTAATTTAATAAATGATGATTTATAGTCAGATATATTGAAAACAAAGTTAATCGGCTTGCCAGCGTGTGTGATTAAATAGACCTAGTTATATAAACTACCCATTAACAAGAAACATATATTTTTAGAGATGAAGATGATAATTTAAATGGACCTTCAATAACAGTTTCTTTTGATGGTGCTTGGCAGAAACGAGGAAGTGGAAGAAGCTACAGTAGCTTGACAGGTATGCCTTTATGCATAGTAAAACGATAAATAGCTAAACAGAGATTTCACGTCACCCCCAAAAATCACTTCTTATTTAGTTAATGATTTTGTATGCCCAGAGTCTAGGCGAAGGAGCATTAAGAGTAATCCTTCACCGTCCGGCCGTCTGTCCCATCTTTGGTTATACAATCTTGCTTAAATTTAATAAATGAAATTCTCAGTGTTAAATACAACAATTTGCAGACATATAAAAAAGAAGATGTGGTATGGTTGCAAATTGCCAATGAGACAACTATCCACAAAAGACCAAAATGACACAAACATTAACAATTTTAGGTCACCGTACGGCCTCCAACAATGAGCAAAGCCCACTGAATTACAAACTCTTGACTTGGGACAGGCACATGCATAAAAAATGTGGCGGGGTTAAACATGTTAGCGGGATCCCAGCCCTCCCCTAACCTTGGACAGTGGTATGCATGGTTCAAGTTTGGGCAGTGAATCGCTTACTATTCTAGAGTTATGCCCTTTTAAATGGGAACATTGTTTCTTATTATATATGTCATGTGAATTTTATAAATCTCATATACATTACTGAGTATCACAACATGTAAACAGTATTCGAATTTCAGTATTGGGTCTTTTGCCGTTCTGAAATTATGCTCTTTTTAACTCGAAATATTTCAAAGCTTTGGGCGGGGCATTTGTGTTTTCATATAAATTATTCTTTTCAATTTTATACATCGTCCGTTTACGGCACGTATTATAGTATACTGTTGTTCGTTCATTCGTCGGTCCGTCCGTCCGTCATCAACGTGTCAGACATTACCGCAAAAACGCTTTAACCAATATTCATATAACTTTGGTGAATTGTTTATATTTATTGTTGTGAGCTCCCATTCGTTTTTCATAAATTGTTTATATCTAAATATGTAAAATCCATTTTGATTTTCATAAATTTCTTATATGGCATTGAGAATAAATTGAACTTTATTTGTTTATAGTCTGACAACAGATGTACTAAGTATTGCACAACAACACCTTGTATTGCGCAACAGTAATAATATATGAATATAATTTCAATTTATATTACTTATTTTAAGTTCTTTGACTACATTTATTCAGAAACCTGTAAAATGTCAAATATTTGACTTGTACCAAGCTTGAATATTGTGTACGTTTCTACCACAACTGTTCATTGTTAGACCTCTGAGGGCGTATCCAGCTGCGCTCGGCGACGCAGTATTTTTTTCAATATGAATGTCGTTATAAATCATATAATTATATTGGTAGGTCATGCTACAATGATTGGTGAAAAAACTGGAAAATGTGTGAGTCAAGGAACTAAATCAGCAGATTGCAGAAAGTGTATGTATGTGGATGAAAAGGGAGATGGACAGCACGATTGTAGGAAAAATCACAGCGGAAGTGCAAAGTCGATGGAGCCAAACTTAGCCGTTGAAATGGTGCAGGACCTGCAATGCAAAGGATGCACAGTTTCATGTATAATAATGGATGACGATACCACTACTCTAGCTAGACTTAAACAAAACATTAATTCTGATATTGTTAAAAGGTCAGACAAAAACCACCAGAGAAAAAAATATTGTTAGTGACTTATACCGCTTACATGAAAAACACAAAGGTAAATTGTCAACAAGTACTATAAGCTACTTGACAAAAGATTTAGATTATGCGATAGCCCAAAACCAGAATCATGCAGAACAATTGAGCCAGAATATTTATTCTATCATTCCCCATTCTTTTGGTGATCATTCTAACTGTGACTTATCGTGGTGTAACTACCATAAAGATCCAGAAAATTACAAACACAAAAGTCTTCCGTATGGCAAAGATTTAAACGGAGAGGAAATGTTTGCTGATTTGTCAAAATTGTTTGATTCTTACGCAAAGAACTCACATAAATTAGCTAACTGTGGCAGCTCACAAGGAAACGAATCCTTAAATCAAATTATCGCGTTAAAGGCACCAAAAGCTAAGCATTTTGGGAGTAGTCAATCCCTTCCTTTCCGAGTATGCGTGGGTGTTATTCAGAAAAACGAAGGTCGTTCTTATATACCACAAGTATACGAAGCTCATAATTTGTCACCGGGAAAATTTACAGTAATACATACGGCAAAAATAGACAAAAAGCGCAAGCATGACAAAGTAAATGCAAGTACCCGGGAGGCAAAGAGAAAAAGACTAGTCAAAAAAGGAAAATTCAACATAAATCTAAAGGCCAAAGAAATACGAGAAGGCATCACATATGCAACCTCTATATCTGCACCAGGAAATTCGATAGAGAAGGCTGATGATATTTCACCCATTCCTGATCCTGAACCAGAAGTGACAGAAGATCCCGTGTCTTTGAAAGACGAAACATTTGTTTACTTTGACCTTGAAACTACAGGATTCGGTAAGAAATTAATTGTTTTTGTTGTTGGCTGTCTTTTATTATATAGCCAATAGAATCGTTATCTTTTTTCGGCTACAGATTATTTTCCTATTTATGAAGAATTTAAACAGCCAGATCTTCTTTGATTTTAATCTACACTGAGTAATTGGAAATTTATAAACAAAAACAAAAACAACAAATTAAAAAACACGATCAGGCGACACCAGTATGTAAATGTTATACATGTATGTATGCCTAATATTTATATGTCTTATTGTCATTCAAAAAGGGATAAAATACAACTTGGAATATAATGCGTTGCTATTCTATAGGACCTGAATACATTATTAGAAATCTTTATAGTATCACAGTATATATAAAATGTCTTAGCGTTTTTACCAATACTAAGAAGTTTGAATAATAATATCAAATGTATTTAACATTATGCATACATAATAAATAGGCTAAATAATTATGAATAAAGAGAGAAATTAACTGGAATTCAGAAATTCAGAGGACACTACAAACAGAAAAAATCCCCTTCACATCCGCAATCGCTACATATAATGTTTAACATGAAACAACAACCGTTTTTTTCTGCATTGGATTGTATGCGTTTCCGTTAGTATTGCTAAGTATCATAAACGATAATCATTGTAGTTTTTTACTGTGTGCATCGTAAGATGAATGATAGGACGGCAATTTTTAAGTATTAATATCAAAGACTTATTTTGAATTGTTTCTTTTTCAGGTACTGATTGTGATATCATTCAATTAGCTGCAGCATATGCCAACCAAAATTATAATCGGTATATGGTACCTAGTCAGCGTATCTCGCCATCTGCCTCTAAAGTAACCGGGTTTTCAAAAAGTGGTTTAATTTTGTACAAAAACGGGGAAATTATGCAGACAGATGAAGAAACTGAAATTTTTAAGCAGTTTATTTCTTGGCTTCCAAAAAAATGCATTTTGATTGGTCACAATTCAAAAATTTTTGATTCCAGGATTCTAACTAAGGCTTTACAAAATAATAATGTCATGACAGATTTTGAATTAAAATGCGTTGGATTTATTGACACCTTATCATTGACGAAAGACCTACTACCAGACAGAAAGACAAGTAAGCAGTCATACAACCAGGAATCACTCGTGAAAGATATTGTTGGAATTAGTTATGATGCACACAATGCCATTGGTGATGTGCAATCCCTGCAACAGCTGATCAACACGTTAAAAGTTTCTCCAAGAATGCTTGAAAAACACAGCTTCTCTGTTCGCTACACAGTAAACATGATCAGTAAGCTGCAGCTAACTAAATCTAGACTGGAGTCATTTAACAACATACCAT
Source organism: Mytilus trossulus (assembly GCF_036588685.1). Lineage (NCBI taxonomy): Eukaryota > Metazoa > Mollusca > Bivalvia > Mytilida > Mytilidae > Mytilus > Mytilus trossulus. Next base: position 12,769,971 of record NC_086385.1, on the reverse strand, counting down.
CTACTTTTTGTTCAAAGACAATGCTGAACAAAATTGCCAAATCCGGTTTACGGTTAAACCATCTCATCCTTGCAGGAAATAGAGGAGGTGTTGATGGTATACGCGAATTGCTTACAGAACAGATCGACGGGAAGCCCCGAGTTACCAAAGACAAGAAGATACTGGACTCGATTTCAGAACATATTATGTCATTGCAAAACTAGAAAAAAAACATTGTCTGAACGTTTATACATTAATTTTTTTATTTTATATTACACGTTTAGTTTCTTGATAAAACACATTACGATTTTATAATATTGACATCAATTCACGATCATTGAACAAAACAAAAAGTAGGATAAAAGGATAATGAAGATTTGCATCAAACATTGATATATTGTGTAGGTTTTATCTATAAATTACGTGTATCCCCTTTGCTTTTATAATATTAAACACAGTCACCATCTAATTTCAGGATGGAATAATAAATCAGTACTATTGGACTCGAAGTATTTGTCTATTTTTTGTGTTGTACGTCGTACGACGATTCATCGGCACATTGATGACTCGATTAGGTAAAAAAATGTGTTTTTTCAGTACAGTTTGTCTTTTGACTTTTTCTACAGTTTTTCTGCGGCATTGTCAATTTGTTTTCATCTTTGGTACATTTCGTTTTCCTTACTGATTGAGCAGCAGCAAATATTTCATGTATTTTCGGGTCGAAAATGTATTCAATGAATGTATATCGTCATTCTGTGGATTTCAATGATAGTTTCCGTTTACTTGGTTTAAACTTTTACAGATTCTAAACTACCAGTCCATTGTTTAAAGATTTCCTTTTATCATTAAATCAGTGCCTTAATTGTTGTTCATTGACGTAAACCCCACACTGATAGAAAAATTAAGTTATACATGACTAGGGTCTCATCTAATCCGTAAACAAATGAATATCCATAATAACTAGTGATACTTTTTCAGACAGGATAATTATTTCATAAGCGCTATAGCGCATAATTAGTTTAAAAACACATTATAAACAAAGAGACGCTTTGAGGTAGCGGTCGTTGTCTTCATTTGACAAGATTTTTATGTTGGTGACTATTCTGCTGATGGAGACTTGACGTTGCGTAATCCTCTTCGGCGACGTCATGCAATTTCTATCTTTTACCGTCAGCAATACCCTTTCAACGGCTGATATATAAAAAAGGAGTCCGGTAACCATAGGAAAATTATATATCAATAGAAAGGAAAATTCTATCATAAAAACATTTAATTTTTATAGAAAAATCGTGGGAATGGTTTTAACTGCAGATTGAAATAAGCTGGAAATTTCTTACTTTTTGCGTAAATTTGACGTTATGTCTATGTACTTCATGGTGTTTTTCTAACAATTTCAAATGACTGTAACTTTGAAAGTAGATCGGTTACCCACTCAAAATTTTAATTTTTTCTGTTTATTTTTAAAAGTTCTACGTGAATACAATTTCTTAAAAAAATCGGTGGACAAGCCATTTACGTACCTGTTACCTTAAATGCTAACAAAATATTAAGACGAACTGTAGGCAACCGGATAATAAAGATAAAAAAAAAAAACTGTAGGCAACCGGGAAAGGTCGTTAATTCTTCCCATGGTTGTAGTCTTAAAAATACATTACCAAATTAAATTAAAACTAATTATAGTAACATCACACAGACACCAACCAAAACCATATACAAGTCAATATAAAACAGTGTAGATGAGCCGAAGACATAAATCCAATATGTATTATAAGTTGATTTTAGTTATACCATACAAAGTTGTGTAATCATTTTGTATTAGACTGGTCCGTCTGTCAGTCCGGCCACGGTCTGTCATATATATATATATATATATATATATATAAGTACGTCTGAGTCAGTGACAACCCTACAACAGATGTATCCATCGGATCGCCATCAATGATGGTGATACATGGCTGTGTACATAATGTATATACAACTCGTCTAAACATCAACCCAACAATGTTAGATCTGCGAAAGCAAATTTACAGATCTAACATTGTTGGGTTGATGTTTAGACGAGTTGTATATATATATATATATATATATATGTAACACATGAAAAAAAAAAAGTTCATATTTTGTCAGCTTTACTCAACTCTGTAATGCTATTTGCAGTGGCTGTTTGTAACCACGAAAGCTAGGATTAAACAGACCTTTACAGTAATTCGTTTATTTCGTCAATTTTTCTAGATTGGGGACTTATGAACAATCCGAAGATTTATAGAACCTTTTTGTAGGATTTCATCCAAACTTGAATTTGTATGTGTACAATATGAGGGCACATTGGTACGGAAGCCGGTTAGTGTCAGGGTGGAGTTTTGTTTTTAAGTCGTGATAAAGTCTTTATCACGACTTAGCTAAGTTGGTTTAACGACTTAAGATTTTTTTCTCGTTATAACAACTTAGCTCCCTCGTTTAAACAATTAAACTAACTCGTTTAAAGGACTAACCTAACTTGTTATCAACGAGTTAGATTAGCTTAGTTGTAATAACAAGTCAGCTATGTCGTGAACCTAGTCATTTTAACAAGTTAGCTAAGTCATTCAAACGACTAAGCTTACTTGTTATGACGAGTAAGCTTGGTTGTTACATAGAGTCAAACTAGATAAGTCATTATAACAAGTAAGTTTAGTTTTTTTTAACAAGTTAGCCAAGTGGTTTATACGAGTAAGGTAAGTCATATAAAACAGGCTAGCTAAGTTATTATAACGAGATAGATAATTTAAGTCGTGATAATAACTTAGCTAAGTTTTTAAAACGAGATAGGCTAGCTAAGTCGTTATAACAAGTTAGCTAAGTTGTCACAACGAGCTAGACTAGCTAAGTTGTTATAAAAAGTTAGCTTAATTTTTATAAGTAAGATAAGCTAAGTCGTTATAACAAGTTAACTAAGTCTTTATTAAGACTTAAAATAAAAACTCCACCCTGACACTTACCGACTTCCGTACATTGGGTATGTGAGCTTGCTCACTAAAGTTCTTTGATTAAAATAGAAATTATTTTTTTCCCAATTGGCTCTGAAAGTCTTCCGTTTGACATGTTAACATAAATTATATGCATTTTCTAACATTTTTTTCTTCTTCATCTTTTTAGAATGGTTAAGCACTACAACTGCACTGTTTGCAGTAAAAGAACAAAGCCAAAGGAAAGAAAAAATATTAATCCAGCAGTTAAGCGGCTTTTACAAAACAAATGGTTCATTACAAATATTTCAAAGAATGATATAATATGCAATGGTTGTATGCATAAATATTACAATGCAGAAAAAAGTAGACAAATCAAAGTTACCAGGACTTCACAAGATGACTGTGATCAGGACTTTATTCCTCCAAAAGTTGCAAGAACTTCAAAGCAGCTTTCAAGCCCTCCGTCTGTTTGCCTTAACATACCAGGTGCCTCAAACAGTCATGCAAGATGTGTTGTATGTAAAAAACCAGGCCCAAAGTTTCTTGTGATATCATCTGATGCACGTTTTCAAGCCTTTATTGATGGTAATATATTGATACCAGCGGGAGCAAGGTGTTGTTCTTCTCACTTTCAGGAAAATGGGTACCTTAAAACTGAGTGTTTTGATATAATGTCAAAGTCTGAAAACTCGTCATCTAACAGAACATCTATTGTTAAACTATTGACACACATGAGAGAGACATGCCAAAAAACTCAAAACAAGATAGACTTTGATAATATTGGTGAAACTGACTGCAAAAACCTGACAGGACTTTCCCATCATCAATTTCAAGATATATGTTTGCATGTATTAATACATATCAAAAGTACTCCTTCTCGCACTCCAAAGACATCAGTTGGCTTATTCTTAATTAAAATGAAGTGTGCATTGTCTAATAAACTAATGTCAACCCTCTTCAAGGTCAGCATTTCAAGTATACGAAGAGCTATCAATACTGTAAGACAAGCGTTAATGAGATCATTTGTACCATTGTATCTTGGTTTTGAAAGCATTACACGTGAACAAATTATTAAGGACCACACCAGACCGCTTGCAAAAACTCTTCTAGATGCTGATGATGATAATATGATACTTGTATTGGATGGTACTTATATATATATCCAGAAGAGCAATAATTTTTCTTTTCAGAGAAAATCGTTCAGCCTACATAAGTCCAGACCACTTGTAAAACCAATGGTCGTTGTTTCAACAACTGGCCATTTTGTGTCTATTCTTGGTCCTTACTTATCCAGAAACAATGACGCCTCCATTCTCAATCACATGATGAAATGTAACGTAGATGACATCAAAAGTTTTGTTAACGAAAAAGATATATTTGTTGTGGACAGAGGCTTTAGGGATTCAATAAGTTTATTAGAGGAGCTTGGTATCAAAGCAGCTATGCCAACATTCATGAAGAAAGGAGAAAAGCAGATGTCTGATGCTGATGCTAATACAAGCCGAATGGTGACTAAGGTAAAATATCATACATATATTGTTGATTTTAAAAGTAAAGAATCTTGAATTTTTATTAATTTTCAAAATATGTAAATAAAAACATTATAGATTGAAAAAAGGTCAAGATAAAGTAATGTCCAGATGGGGTACACTTCCTTGCTCTGTTTGATAAACGTTAATTCAAGCTTTGTAGTTAACAATGACATCTTTAAACAATATATATAAGCATATTTAACCTGTATACATAAGTACATATATGTAAGTTTGATTGGACTTCTTACCCAATACAATTGTACGCTATTCAACAAAGCAAGCAAGCTAAACAAAGTCTTGCTTTACGTGCATTCGGAAATTAGCTGTAATATAAAATTCAGCTACAAGCAACAACAACCAAAGTGTATACTGTACAGGCTACTGACTTGGGACAGGTCACAATTTATAGATACAGTGACAGTGTGGTGTAACATATTTGGTTGAACCGGAGCCGTCCTCTAATCTGAGACACACAGTGGTGTTACATCATAACGTCCCTCTAATTTGATACAATAGCGTTACAGCATAACATAAGAAATACAAAAATAAGCATGATCATGTGAATTTTAGCAATGCTGTCAGATAAAGGGGGTTACGGATGCGGTTAACAGAATACAGAATAATAGAATTGAAGAATTAAGATAGAGAGAAGTGAAAATAGGTCAAAAATATAAATGATAGAGAACAGCTGGTTTTAACAATACAAAGATTATTCAATAAATATGCAAAAAATTTAAAGAATCAGGTTGAAAAATGTTGATTACAGCAAAAACAATATGCATTATACAGAAATCAAGTGAAACCACCGTTTTTTAAGAAAATAAAATAAGCAAAAAATAAACAATACAGAAATAAAGCACAGCACACCCATACCCATGCACATAAAGCATGTTTAGGAATTATCTTTGTTCTAGCAACAACAAACAATTTTTGTTACAGCCAATTTCATTGAGTGTGAAGTCAAAGGTAATATTTTTGGTAAGCTTCCTTGTTAGTTAAATTTTGAAGTCATTGTTAGATCAGGCAAACTACCCTCCTTCCCAACAAACAGATAGATTCATGGTTTTCTGTTGTACTTGTCTACTCTTAAAGGAGGGAAGTTTACCTGACCTAACAATGACTCCACACTCAAGGAAATCGGCTGTAAATGTTCTGTTTATATAGTATGATGAATCTTGTGTATACATATATCTTCAGTCATATTAACTACAATAATTGCTTATTGCGTATTTCATTTTCAATGGTTTTATTTCAGATAAGATGGGTAGTAGAGTCAGCAAATGACCGAATTAAGAATTTCAGATACTTAGACAGAGTTCTTCCAACAAACCAGGTGCCGTTTATTGGTGACTACATTCGCATAGTTTGTGCAATTTCAAATAAATACCTTCCACCTCTAAGCAAAGCAATAAATGAAGATGAAGATATAGAATTAGCAACTCAAATGAAGCAAAAGTCTACAGAGGTATTATATTTTTTTAAGTTTTTGCTATTAGCATGATTAGGTTTATTTCTAACATAATACAATCAACAGGTCTATATCAGCTATATTTATGCGCTTCTAAATGTATTACATGGCAGTCTACAAACGTTATATGACCTTGTCCTCACATTCATTAGTCAATGACCACTATTGTTAAATGTATATATTTACATTTTATATATTTAATTTTGAAAAATTCTTCGATGATATACAGAGGTATACAGACACATAGGGATTAACATTATGCTGAATACATATGATACCGTTGCACTAGACATTTTTTTTTATGGTTTAGCTTCTTCCAGCAAGCAGAATTCAACTACGTTGGTGTATCAATGACTTAACTACATTTGCATGTGACAGTATTTATAAACATTGACCAAAAGCTTAAGTGATACATGCATTCCTTTATCTTAAAACTTTTGATTAGCAAGATAACTATCTTTTTTTTTGTCTTGTACATATTGTACCCTTATTGCAAAATTAGTATTCAAACTTACTTATATCAATGCAAACATTACTTCTTATTGTAGATTAACACCTTGAAAGCATATGTTGAGGAGAACAACCTGCAAAGAGGGACGGTGCAGTGGAAGCCAATACAGGACAGCGACATGCCCTTTCCACAACTAACTGATGAGCAACTTAGGTCACTTACTTGTGGAGTTTATCAACTCAAGCTTTCACCATCTTATATTCAGGAATATATGGAAGGAGATTCACAAATATGTTTCCATAAGGATGCTCCTGACCTACTTAGGATTAGAATACAGAGTCGTCATGTGTCGTCTAAGAAGTACTTTGTATGGATTAAATATTCTGAAACTGAAGTTAATTCGTGGTACTGCACATGTCGTGCAGGTGCACGTGTTGTAGGTGTTTGTGCCCATATAACTTCTATCATATGGTACTTAAGCAGTGCTAGGAATGCAGGTACAACATCATATGGTGTAAAAGATTGGAGCACGTACCTGAGTGACGCAAAAAACTTGCCAGAAACTATTGATAGTTCAGAGTCGGAAACGGAGAGTATTGGATCTGTGATCGAGGAATAAACTTGTACTGTGTCCAAATTATTTAATGTCATATACATGTCTATAGATATATTAATTTTATTGTGTATGAAAGATAGAGAGTTTGCTCATGACAAGACATCACATTTACTTATTTTCTACTTCAACAGTATTTTGTCTCAGTAAGATACATTTCTTCTGAATAACAATTTCACAACACATTAAAACTATGTACTGCTCTGGTTAATCAAAGTATTAAGAATGAATCAGGTTTTGGCTCATATTTATTTCAGACATTTCTATTTTTTTAAATCAAATATATTTCCCAAAATATGTTAGTTAGTATGATTTTTGTTTCTGCTTTTTCACCAAAATGGGATGAATACTAGAATGTGTATGATAATAATTTGTGAGAAAAAAAAAACATTTAAGAATATTTTCCCAACTTATACAAAATGTATGATTTTTTTTAACTTTCCTCCCAAAATGAGTTTAAACTAGAACTTGTATGGAACTTAGCCTTAATTTTCAGACTGTGTATTTTTTAATAATTTAATATTTTCTAAACTCCTCCCCCTCTTTAGTTGAGAACCACAATATGTATGCAAATATTTCTTAATTTTTTGGAAGGTATGTTTTTTTTATAATTAATGTCCATTTGCAATGAATTCATAGTTGTGGATATTTAAGAAAATAAAAATATTTTTCTGGAAATCAGTGACTTTTAACTGTTTTTTCAATTTTTCCACTAAAAATGAAGTTTAATTCCTAAGAAGTCCAAAATTGAGTCTGAATATTATGAAATGTTAGTTTGACTTAATTTTAACTAACAACTAACTAATAAAAATAAATATTAAACCAAATGTAGATGTTTTCCAAAAATTAGTGATTTTTGAATATTTTCTAAACTTTTTCCCCAAAAATGAAGTGAAATACCACAATATGTATAAAAATTGTTTCTGAATTTTGGGCAAGCAATTTTTTAATAATGTTCATTTGAAATGAATTCATTGTATTCAATGTTTAATCAAATAAAAAAAAAATCAGAAATCTGAGATTTTTTATGATTTTTAAACTTTTCCCCTTAAAATGAGGTTAAATTCCCAAATACGTCCAAGTCACTCCAAAATTGGGTCCAAATATTATGAAATGTTAGTTTGACTTAATTTTAACTAACAACCAATTATCAAAATTAAATATTTAAAAAAATTAAATATTATTCCAGAAATCAGTGATTTTTGAATATTTTCTTGGCTTTTCCCCAAAAAATGAAGTTGAATAGCACAATAAGTACGAAAATTTTGTCTCAATTTTTTGGCAGGCAATTTTTTGATAATGTTCACTTGATATGAATTCATAGTAGTCAATATTTAAGAAATTGAGGAAATTTTCCAGAAATCTGTGATATTTTTGGATTTTTTCATCTTTTCTCCCAAAAATTAGGTTAAATTCCCAAATGAGTCCAAAAATTTAGTCTGAATACAAAGACATGTTAGTTTGTGTTCATTTCAACTTATTACCAATTATCGAAATTGAATATTTAAAAAATTAAAATTATTTTCCAGAAATCAGCGTTTTTTCATGATTTTTTCATTATTTACCCCAAAATGAAAATGTATGGATTTCTTTGTTAATTTCATGTGTTTTCGTGCTTCATACATCACATACAACTATTTAATCACAATAGAAACATTGTTTAGAATGGGGCCATTTTCACTAGTTAGTGAACCTACTCCTTTATTCGTTCATAGTGTATTACTTTACGTTTTTTATTGAGTTAATTGGTTTTCGCGGGTCTAAAACATTTATATAGGATTTCTCTATATTTTTCTATAAATGAACTTTATCTTTATAGTTAGTAGAAAAATAAAATAAAATAGTGGAGTCACCGTCCATTTGGGCTCACAATCTGCCTTCGAAAGAAGCATACATTTTTGTAAAAATGTTTTTTTTCTGTTGAAGTAATAGGAGAAATAAAGTTAATATCGAAATAAAAAAAGAATTTATTACAGAAATCGCTCAAATTTTACAATAATTTAGTTTAAGTATAGCTTATATGGAAATTATATTTCAAAAATATAGGTCACCGATGAGTTGAAAAAGATATTTCAATTTTAAAGCCAAAGAATAGCATTTTTCCAGCAAAGGGAGATAATTTGGAACTTTTTCATTGATGTATACATTTTAAAAGTCGTCTGGGACCAACACGAATTGATTGTTTCGAATGTTTTTTGTACTCTTTGATAAAGTAACAACTACAAACTTAAAGGTAACAAATAAAATTTGAAATGAAAAACAAATGTTTAATTTTTTTCTAAAATTTTTATACCCTCGAGCCTCCTTAAGCCTGCAAATTGTTATTTTATCGTGTGACTTTCTATGTTATAATATTATGCTACTGTTTCAGAAAAAGGGAAAAGGTTTGGATAGATTAAAACGTTTAATCCTACAGCAAATGTTTGCACCTGTCCTAAGTCAGGAATCTGATGTACAGTAGTTGTCGTTTGTTTATGTGATTTATACGTGTTTCTCGTTTCTCGTTTTTTTTTATATAGATGGGCGTTTTTCAATAAAAACGTATTTTCTTGTCCCAGTCCCTTAAAAAAAATGTGTTTGATTTTTGAAAGTATTTTTTTCTGCAGTCAGTACATTGAGTTAGATTTAGCATTTTTAAGCAAAGAAACAGTTTATTTTTAGAGGGATTGATAAGATATTATCTCCTGAATGGTTCAAAACAACCAAAATGGCATGTCCCTAGACCGCTTGTTCAACATTCATACTCTAAAATATCGTAAAAAAATGAAGAAATAAATGGGTTTTTTTTACTTTACATATAAAGTTCTTTAATAATTCAAAAGTATGTTCAGAGCCAAGATACTTTAATAAACAGCTTTCAATATAGGTTTTTTAATTTCAAAAGGTGTGTCCCTAACAAAATGTCCACTACGAAACGAAGTCATTAAAATATGCGAATAAACAGTTTTATAAAACCAATGTAAGTTTTGTTTGCAAGAGATATAAACATCATTAAAGAAGTGATGCTTTTATAACGGTAATTAAATTGTTGGTAAGAAAAATTGAGCACATCAAGTGGACCAGAGTGATACCGTATTTTTGATTATGTCCACTGCGAAAAGGGTCAAATCGCCTTCAGTATCTGGTTTAAAATTATGAAAAAAATATCAGTGTACAGCTTGATAAATGCTTTGATGAATACAATCAGTCTTGTTACTATTGCAATATAGGGGTTGTGGAAAAAAAATAAAACATGCGAATACGTCCCTTAAAAAACGGTCCCCTACGAAACACGTATGGGAGAATAACGTTTCGTAGTGGACCCTACCACTACCATGCAGTCTTTTTTTAATCTTTTTTCAATTATATTCGTGCAATTTTTATTATGTTTTTATAAACATATAATAGGGTTGATGTCAACTACGAAACTTTTTGTCCACTACGAAACGGTTTTGTCCATTACGAAACGGTTGTGTCCACTACGAAACGGTTTTGTCCTCTTCGAAACGCATCAAAATGTCTACTACGTAACATGAGTGAACCTTCATGTGTGAAGTACTGTCTAATCTTTATCGATAAAAATGGTTTTCCAATTCAGAAACAAATGATATTTGTCTAGTATTTAAAGTAAACATACTGGAATGTCTATCGGAAACATTTAGAATTGCAAACAAAATGTGTGTTTAGAAGAAGTTTCGTAGGGGACAAAAGTCCACTACGAAACAGTACACAAATTATGAAAATAATATCATTTTAAAGAATATTAAAGATTGCACTTTTTGTTTACAAACAGGTCTATTATAGAGGTATTCAAAATAACTCTTGAAAATAAATTTTAGACGAGTTGATTTGCCATATTTTTTAGGTCTAAAAGTTACGCATTTATTGAAAAACGCCTAGATAAGCCCGTTGGTTTTCCCGTTTGAATGGTTTTACACTAGTAATTTAGGGGCCCTTTATAGCCTGCTGTTCGATGTGAGCCAATGCTCCGTGTTGAAGGTTGTACATTGACCTATAATGGTTTACCTTTTTTTATATTGTTATTTGGATGAATAGTTGTCTCATTGGCACTCACACCACATCTTCATATCTATTAAGTTGAGGAATGGCAAACCCTTTCGCTGGCTGACATCATACAATTTTTTTACACATCATCCTTTTGGAAATACATCTTGAGACACGTTTCAAAATACCATAATAGTTGATAGAAATTTTGACCCTACGACTCAAAAGGAATTTCAAAGAGCAACGAATTCAAATCAATGATTTAGACCTCGGGGACGCATATTTCCTGCTTTAGGAATAACTGAACCACATACATTTTACAATTACATTTCTCCTTTTTTCAGAATCTTCAATTAATACGTTGGTTGGACGTACGGTGTCTTGGTTTTGCTTCGATCGATGTTACAGAATTGAATAAACTCCTCTTCAATTATCCAAATTTACACGATAAAGTGATCTTATTACAGGTATTTTCTAAAGGTTTTATGAACAAGTATTTGGACCAAAACATTTACGATCGATTATCCAAAATCCCTGTCGCATTGGAAAAATTCATGAGTGTAGCAAAAATGGTCGCATAGCTGGTCCATTTTTTACTAGACTTATATTTAATTTATGGAGTTCCCTTTAGGTGCAATTCCTTTTACAGACAACTTTATCAATGACAAGTTCACTACAGTAAATAAAATGAGAATGGAAATGGGGAATATATCAAAGAGACAACAACCCGACCATAGAAAAACAACAGCAGAAGGTCAGCAATAGGTCTTCAATGTAACGAGAAATTTTCGCAACCGGAGGCGTCCTTCAGCTGGCTTCTAAACAAAAAGTATTCTTCTTTTGACAATGCTTCTGATTATGATTAAACGATTGGGTTCAAATGTTGAAATTGGAAAAAAGGATAATAAATACGCCTTCAGAGATTTTTTAAAAAATTATCAAGGGAATTTTGATCTATTAGGGTTTAAAAATAACATGTTTAATCAATATCAACATGATTATTTCATAGAAAAATCATTGCCTATGGGATATTCATAATCAAATTATTAATTTGAAATATTTTCAACTTTTATGCAATGGGCTGTCGTTAATGAGTCCAATTCAAATCTTGATAACTATTTTAAACATTTTGTTTTGCCGGTAAAAGTAATTGTAAGTATTGTTAAAATCTGAAGATTAGTTTTGATACAGTGTGTTGTCGTCTTGGCGTTCCAATTGCTATCACAAAACAGAAGACTTACAACAAAATTGAGTTATTGAGGCTTCCTAATAGATACATAAAAAAGTGTTGTTACAAGTTCCAGTCAACAGTCGACAAAAAATTGGAGTTGAAGTCGAAAATTAAACGGGTATTGGTTAGGGAAAAAGGTAACTTAAAGGAACCTGCAATCTTTGTTTTAAGTTATAATATTTTTGTACAAAAGCTGTACCTGAAGGTATAGCATTTAGCAGACGATTTTGTTTGGCAAGTAGTCACGTTAAGAAACCTCATCTTTATTTCAGAGTCACAGCAGGTATGTATCAAGCCTAAATCCTTATCCTACGAAAACATGCTTACCCATATATAATTAGTATCATTACAATTATATCCGATGACTGACTCCAATACCATAATGTGTGTCCTAATAATCACCAAAGATTTTATGCTGTCCAATACCTGACTCCAGAGACACTATGCTTTCCATTGTGTTACTCCAATAACTACAGGCTATCTCATTCCTGCTGCTATTCTACCATGCTATATCCTGCTGATTCCTATTATTTGATACTGTTTCATGCCTGACAAAAAAAAAAACAATTCTGATTCAATGACATAATGCTTTCCCTTATCTGAATCAAATGATGCATTACTCTGATGACTCGTCTGCCCAACGACATTTCAAAATAACACTGTTCCTACTTTGCCTCACTACAATTTGCTGCCCCATGCTTGACTTCAATAAGTCCAAAGTTAAGTTTCATTTTCACTTTAATGACACCATGCTGTCCCATGTTGTTATAACAATGGTAAGAAGTTATGCGATGCCTAACTTCCAATTTCCAATTTGATACTTCATTGACTCCTTGCTGTCCAATATCTGATTAATTGACTTCAATGTCTGACTTAATTACTCCAGTCTGTTCTATTTTTGACTACATTGACTCTAATATATCCTATTTCTAATCTCCATGACACCATTATGTGTAATTTATAATTATAATGACTCCATGTTGTTCACTGATATCCTCTATAAACACGATGGTGTCACGTGCCTGATTTTAATGACCGTCCACTGTACCATTTCTGACTATTATCACAATTTGGCGTCTATGACATTACTTCAATGAATCCATACTACCCCATGCCGGACAACAATCCCATCATACTGTCACAAAACCTGATTACAATATTTTCATACTGTCTCAAGGCGAATTTTTATAAACTATGTAAGATTCCTATGACATGTTTATATATTTCATTCCTGACTCTTATACCAGTATACGTGGTAAACTGTGTTATGCCAGATTTGAATGCCATCATACGTGGTAAACTGGGTTATGCCAGATTTGAATGCCATCATACGTGGTAAACTGGGTTATGTCAGATTTGAACGCCATCATACGTGGTTGACTGTGTTATGTCAGATTTGAATGCCATTATGACATGTATGAGGTTTTCCAATTTCTGACTCCAATTATTCCATGCTATCAGATGTCTTACTCCTGCGAATCAATGCCTAACCCAATTCCATTTTCTTATTCTTTTCATCTTTTTTTTTCTTTTAAAATAGTCCATATTATTTCAAACACAATATCAATTAATGTAAATTGTTGTTAATCAATCGTTGTATTTGAGCAGTAAACATGCGTTAACTTGAAATTCAGACATTCTTTTGGTTTTTAAACTTTTCCGATTTGAGCATTTGAGTCTTTTGTAGACGACAGGCGAGTCTGTCGTACACAATGTGTCTATCCTGTTATCTATATTACGTTTATTGTATATTTGAATGTGATATTCAGTCCCTGAATCAGGTCACGCCTACAACTTTGTAATGATATTTACACACTTCGACGAGACAGTCACTGACATAAACTTTATGTTTTACCACGAAAATGTATCAATATTAGTGACCTTGTACGTATCATTTGATACATTTCATAGTGTCTAATATTCAGTATTTAATGTTGATATTACATTATAAAGGAGGGACAAAAGATACAGGGGGGGAGTCAAACTCATAAATCAACCTTAAACTGACACCGCTATGGCTAAAAATGAAAAGGACATGACACAACATAGAAAAAATAAAGAATAAACAACACGAACCCCACCAAAAACTAGGGGTGATTTCAGTGCTCCGGAAGGGTAAGTAGATCCTGCTCCACATGTGGCACCCGTAAAAAACTAGTTGCACCAGTTCAACTGGATGCTTTTTAATATCACATTTTAAACGTAACAATTAAAATTCAACGAAGTCCAAGACCCTTCCTAAAGTGAACCTATACATGTAAAAGTCGTTTTAAGAATTTTTTTTGAAAATGAAAATATTAAAATGTGATGAATTATTAATTAAAGTATAACGACTACTATTATTATTGAAATGTTGTCGACTGACATGAAACAATAAAAGTGTACTGACTTCATGACCATATAAAAAGTCAGACTGTAATTGTCTCCGTTCCTACGTCCTTATACACTCGTTACGTCAAATGAGTAAACTATTATTGCTTATAGATCACGTATCAACATTTCAATAATAATACTTAAACACTTTGGTACTATCCAAATCTGTTAGGTAAAAATTGAAGTATCTCTGTATATTTGAATATCTGTTGCTGTTTCTTTTATTTGCATGTAAATAATTCTTTTTGGAAATGTATTCTTTCCTAAAATGAATGAATTCATCCAATTCGAGTGCAACCGATAAAATTATCAATAAGTTTTTACATGAAAAATTTAATTATTTTTGTCATATACATTCATATTTTAACAGTATACTACTTGTACATATTTCTCAGATTCTTAATGACAACAATCATATAAATCATAATTACAAGATGCATGAAATGCGTTGTTCTTTAATAATTTGCTTAAACAGTTGGTAAGCAATGTAAGTACCAGAATCTGAGCACTTAACATAACCTTTATCAAAGGTAAGTACTTATTTGGCCTATCGAATTGGTATATGCCATTTAGTTGTAAACGGTCGGGATGACCATTTTACCTGAAATCCTATATCGTTCGTGTCAATAATAGTAACTCAATTAAATGATTTACATACCGATTTTCTTGTTAAAGAAATATAAATAAACCGTCATCGGGAACGCTTACTCAAAATTAAAAAAAAATACTATCAAAAGTGGTACATGTAACATTGTTTGGTATGTGACGTCACGAATGTCGTTTTCATATTGTATATAGATATCTAGTTCTATCATTATTATCATCAGCCCATCTTCGTCTCATTGTGATTTATCTCAGACAATTCTTACATTCATTCTGTTCGCATACTCTCCTTACTTTACAAGTTCAACATGTATTTTTATCAACAATGTTTGAGAAGTTCAAATTATATCAATGGCCCATGAAATTTATCAAGCAGGATGAAAAAGAACACTGCAACACACAATCCAACTTAATTCAAAATTTAATTACCTTTTCTCGAAGAACCAAAACTGTAAAGTTGAAATGTAATATACCGATGTAGTGAAGTCCTAATTTTTCACAATTCTGATACTTTCCTTTAGTATTAAGGAGGTTCTGAGTTAGAGTTCGTCATAGATATCAGAAGATGTGGTATAATTTCGGGTCATTGTTTTTGCAGTTTTCTAGATCCAAATTACTCTCATCCTCAATCAGACAGCACACATAATAAATAGTAATGCAAGTCTTGTTTTTTTTTACTGTTCATAAAACTGTGAATTTTTCGAAATGCCAAGGATGTTCTTATCCCAGGGTAACCTTAGCTGTATTTGGAACACTTTTGGGGAATTTTTGGTATCAATGCTCTTCAACATGGTGCATTTTAGGCTTGCTAACTCTTTTGATCTGCGCGTTACTGATGACTCATATGTAGACGAAACGCGCATCTGGCGTATCAAATTGTAAGCCTGGTACCTTTGCTAACTATTTGTCTTATTATATATTATTATCATTAGTATTAACATCTGTTTTTGTTAGTATTTCACTTTTCTATGTTTGTACAATTATATGATCGTATCACATAATTTTAGTACTTGAACCTCTTCAGAAGCTGAAGATACATTTGGGTGTTGTCTTACTATTTATAATGGTAAGATGGATACAAATTCTAGTACTGTAGCAATTGTATGTAGTGTTTGTAGGGGGAAATGGCACTCGACATTACACCATCCGAAAATTACATACAATAGAAAAATAACGTTGTCATTATAAAAGATAAAAAATAAAATCATACCAGACTACATGGATTCATTGAATATTATAGTTATTTTTTCAAACTTAGTGGAGACCATTGCTGTTTATAAGCAAGTCCTGAAGTTTATTATCAATATAAATTTCTATCCGATATTCGCCACTGAAAGATATTTTGTTTATAGAGTTCTGATATTCATTCTGTCCGCATAATCTCTTTACTTTCACGTTGAACGTCCCCTTTTTCAACGTTTAAAAAAACTAATACTATGTCAATGAACATTATTTTCACCCGTAAATTATAAAGAATGATGCAATCCAAAATCAAATGGAATGCTCATTCCAGTAAATCAAATTTAAAGTAAAACACAAAAATACTGAACTCCGAGAAAAAAAACGGTAAATTCCAATAATCAAATGGCAAAATCAAAAGCTCAAATACATCAAACGAATGGTTAACAACTGTCATATTCCTGACTGTGTACAAGCATGTTGTTATGTTAAAAAAGGTGAATTAAACCTGGTTTTAAAGGTAGCGAGACCTCCCACAGTCGCATCAAATTTCATTATATTGACAACGATGTGTGAACAAAACTAACAGACATCATAAAATTTCAAAAATAGGCGTGCAGAGGTCAACATTGTGTTATAATCTGAATCACTATAAAAACAAAATAAAATGTAACAAACAAATATGTAACGAAAAAGCATATAGACAAATAACGTTAGCAAAAACGAAAGAAAAGTAAACGAAAATTAAGGTTCAAATGTAATGTTCCGATATAGAGACGTCCTGGCTGTTCATAATAATGATAGTTTTATCAAATATGAGGGTTTTCATAGGATGTTCATGTCGGTATTTCTCAATTTTATAGGGCATTATTATGTGCCAGTCATTTTTAAAATTCGCCTGTTAAATTCTGTGCTTTTTTCAATATTTTAGCGCCCTATCATTCTCTATTCGGCATGCTTTGCTTATTTATCTTTTCTTTTTCTTTTCTGTGTTATTTTCTATTTTCTAAAACAAATCAAGTCTCTCACTTATCAGATTTTAAAATGAACATATACTGATTGACTAATTTGCGTAAACATGGTTAATACCTCTATTACATGTTTATTATTTATTGTGGATGCCGACATGCTCAGAACCTTTGATCTTCGGAAGGAATAAATCATACGTATAATACATTTGCAATGGTCGTTAAAACACTAAAATATTGTTCAGATGTTATTTCCCTGGTTAATCTCATATATTATAAAATGCTCTGTTTGAAGTTTTCACTTGCAGACGTGTTATATGAAGCAGATTCTACATAACTTACCAGAGCACCTGAGATCACCCCCAGTGCTTGGTTGGTTTGTGTTGTTCAGTCTTTTGTTTTTCTATGTTATGTTTTGTGTACTGTTCTGTGTCTGTTTCTATTTTTGACTTTTTACTTAAGCCATGGCGTTGTCAGTTTGTGTTCGACCTAATGTTTGAATGTCCCTTTTGTATCTTTCGTCAATAATTTATACTCCCGATCTGCATTCAAATATGAATTTCTTATCTTTTTGATAAGCAGAATGTATTTAAGTTCAACATTGACGTTAAGTTACTTTAATAGTTATCAAAGGTACCTGGTATAATTAAGTACGCCAGATGCGCGTTTCGACTTCATAAAACTCATGACGCTCATATCAAAATATTTATAAAGCCAAACAAGTTAAAAGTTGAAGAGCATTAAGGATTTAAAATGCCAAATACGTTAGACAACAAATGAATTTGTTAAAAATTTAGTATACACGTTTTTTTCTCACTGCCATACCAATAATTAATTAAAGGGTGCATTTTCAATATACCTAAAGGTTCGAAGTACTGGTCACAACAAAGTTCCAATTTAGGAAATCGAACATTATACAACAGTTAATACACAACTTTCAAAAGTTAAAAATCGTCCCCTAACAAACAAATAATGTTAAACCTGACTAAACCGAATCCTGCATAAATATAAAACCTGTATCAACCAAACGTTTTTAAAGGGAAACTTCGCACAAAAATCAAAATTTGATAGTATGTCCATTCTGTATAAAAATGCTAAAATTTATAGATATTAAAGTTTTATTCCGCTAGATAAGAGATCACCATCGATTTTAAATTTTGAGTATCAGTTCTCTGCGTTTCGCCTTTTTCTCATCTTCCCGATTAAAAATCAACGATATGTCTATAAACCACAATTACGTGTCGATATCTTGTAAATCGTACGGTTGTTTTATCTGATTCACTAGCTTGATACGGAAAATGTTGTTTTTTGTTTTAAATAACCATATAGTCTGTTATTTGTAAACTGTTAATATTGGAATTAGTTAAAAAGTTCAAATCATAAATAAGTGTTCCGTGAAAATTGTTTTCGAAAATCTAATTCGTTTATAATTCTTTAAATAATAATAAACTTTATTCAAATAAATTCGGATCTTCCCTCATCTGATCACAAGCATGGCTAAAGGTATTACTCCCAAAGGTATTGTGAGGGGTGTAAGGTGACACGTCCAGGTATTCAAGCGATTTCCTGTCGGGCTTGCAAGTTCATGCATCGTTTCACCTCTGTAGGTATTGATCAGTGTACATGGCCGATAACTTATAGCTTTCCATTTTGAACTACCAGGTGCTTGTATAATATACATCTCTGTCTTGCATGTCCGAAAGTGATATAATATACTCATACGCTTGTTTATAAATAACAATTCTGGGGTAAAGAATATTATTTATAAAAAAATAAATAATACCAACAAAAAAAAGATTTGAAGAAATACAAATCTATTTACATAATTTTTCCAAGGGTTAATTTGGGAAAAAAGTAATATATACTCGTTGTCAATAGTAAAGGACAGATGGAACATACCAGAAATATTGGTTTAAAAAAATGTGCGCACTTGTCAACAATTCGTTTATATATACGCCTGGATAGAAAGTTACGGAACTATAGCACAATTTAAATTATATACATGTATACATTGAACATAAGAAAGAAACATACATTTTGTGTAAATTGGGGTAAAAGTTTTGTAAATAGACTAGTCCACGTATGCCAACTGTATGTAATCAACGAGTTCGATAGACTATTGTATACCAAAAGAAGAAGAGGACGAATTTGATTTAAATACAGGTCGATCTTGGTTCATCAAAGTTATGAACATAGTAAAATCAAAGATTTATATATCAATTAGATTGATCTCGAATAAAGGAAGAAAGTCGTCATCATCACAATTGTTCCGACATTCATGCAGTATATATGCAACTGGAAGTACACTAATAATCCCCGAGGGATGTGAATATTTTCTAGTAAAAACCATTGAGTATTATAGTTTCAAATCAATTTCGGGATTTATTTTCTTTCTTGATATTCAATGACAGCAATTTAAAGAATAAACTGCTTGTCGGAAATTTGTCCGCTTAGGGGGTATTCTTGCCAGTTGAACAGACTTATAATAACATTCAAAAATAGGAAAAGATGACATTAAATTCGTTGTCTTTTTTTTTAACATCGTTGGTCAAATGGTAATGTAAGTATTATACGTTGTGATTAATAAGGACGTTCCCGATTATGAATAAATTTAGTTGACGTTTTTCACACTTGAAAAGAATATCTATTCGTATTTTTTCGATTCCATTCCAAGAACATCCTTAAATTTCCTGTCAATTTTAAAGTATTTTTTCTTTATATTATATTCCGCTTCGGTAGAGTTATCTTCAGATAGTTTTAAATATTAATTAATACATGGCTTTCAAAGGTCTAATTGTAAGTGTTCTCGTACACTTGTTCGCCTAATAAAGATAAATAAAAATGCTTTGGTAAAGCTATTTCTAATTTCTAAGTTCTCTTTTTTTATGAGACATAAATCAAGGACAAGAGGTGTATATCATTTCATTCTGACATATGAATGTGTATTTCTTAGTAAATTAACTTATTTGAGTTCAAATAAATAATAGCACCAAATATAATTAAATTATTCCACGGCGATCAATTTTTATTTGCCACCAACTTGAATATGTATTTTAAATGTGTGTATTAAATGCTCCCTTGTTTTATAATCCACTGATCCGAATAGACAGTCACACCTGGCAAGGTGTGCCCTAGAGGCGTGGTTAAATACCGAAGTGCAATCAACAATTTACCTTTCAACAAGCCATCTACGAGTATTGCAACAGAACCGTAAATACACACATCGTATAAACCTAGTCATAGCAGAAATAGTAAAAGGTCAATAAGAGTGCACCAACATATTGTCTTTACAGATTATTGTACTTTAATTTGTTCACCTTATCAGTCCGAAAATGCATTAATTAAAAATAAATTCATAAGTTATTGTGCTGTCTACAAAAATAATTATAATATATACGTTTTACATAGAAAATTTATCTCATGAATTTGTACAATTAAACGTCTGTGCGTTTTATCTTCTTATTATCGGATGGTTATTAGATAAAGCATAAGTCATCGGCGGGCTTATGATTACGTTAGAATATGATTCAAAACCAAGACTTTCAATGATTGTATTTTAAATCCCGGCATGCAAAAACCAGGAGAAAACGTCCCGACCTACAGGAAGTTGTTAATATTTTTTCATTGATTATTGAATTTCTCCTTTATTACTGCACATATAGCGATACAACTTTGTGAATATATATATATTATGTCATAATAAACATACATAAACCATTTGTAAAAAAAATCGTGAATTTTCCCTTTAAGCAATGTCATATTAATTTGTATGCGTTGTGAATCTGATAAAACCAAATCGAACACAATCTAAGATCCGAAGAGGTTCGGTTTAAATAGGTTTTACTGTATTTAATAGTTTTGAAAAATGTCACTTTGACTTTTGCTTTTCGGTCTAAAATTTGCTTTATAAAACTGAAAATGTATCTATATTTATTGCGATGTCACAAATAGAGTTTATTTGTATCACTATAGATTTTGGTTTGTGATCCCTCGAATTTGTTTTCGCGTAATATATTTATGACTATTTAACAAACTGTTGCCTTTATTTGTCAAGAGCTAAGATTACTAATTCAAATAGATAAAGACAAAAAAAACCTTAAAAATCCGGTGTACGAACTAAAACCGAGGGAAACACATCAAATATAAGAGGAGAACTACCACAAAACAGAAACACAACACAAAAGTGTAACACACACAGAATATAACAATTGACATTTTCCTGACTTGTTACAGGACATTTTAAACATAATTGGTTGGTTAAACCTGTTTTTGTGGCTAGCCAAATCTCCCGCTTTTAAATATAACTGTAAAACGACAACATTACATGACAGGACTACAATACAAAATATGGGAGAACATAAAGGACAGAGAAACTCAATACTCGGAGTTCAGTATTTTTGTGTTTTTACTTTTTTCATGATTAATAGTTATCAAAAGGTACAAGCTTTATGATTTAATACGTCAGATAAGCGTTTCGTCAACACAAATCTACCCAGTGACGCTCAAATAAAAAAAGTTCGAAAGCCAAACAATGTACAAAGTTGAAGAGCATTTATGACCAAAAGTTCCAATAAATAAAAAAGTAGTACAGTTGTTTTGATTTTGATTTTGTTGTTTGTTGTTTGATAACGTCGATCGTTTGTATCTTTTTAACCAGCGACACTCAGATCAAAACAGTTCGAAATGCCAAAATAAGTACAAAGTTGAAGAGCATTTAGGACCAAAAGATCCGAAAAGTTTTGCCAATGCGGCTACGGTTTTCAGCCTAGGATAAGCACATTATTGGCTTTTTAAAATAATTCATACTTTTGCCAACAGTGAATTTATAAAAAGGACTATATAAAAGATTAACATGATAAAACTGAAGTGGTGACTAACTACAGAATAAAAACAAATACATAAGAAAGACTTTTTTCAATCTACAATGATGTTTATTTCCATCACACTTTTCGTTTAGAACGCAGCTACAAAAAATCATTTTGTTTTATGCAGAAATCGTTGGTGTTATATATTTTTCGGTAGCACAAAAGTTATATTCAATCAGCCTTCCGACCGCATATAATGAAACCTGGCTAAACCGAATCCTGCATAAACCGAAAACCCTGTATAAAACAAACATGTTTTTAAGCACCGTCGAATCAAATTGAATGCGTTTTGAAACTGATAAAACCGAACAATGCCTAATATAAACTAGAGGCTCCAAAGAGCCTGTGTCGCTCACCTTGGTCTATGTGAATATTAAACAAAGGAAGCAGATGGATTCATGACAAAATTGTGTTTTGGTGATGGTGATGTGTTTGTAAATCTTACTTTACTAAACAGTCTTGCTGCTTACATTTATCTCTATCTATAATGAACTTGGCCCAGTAGTTTCAGTAGAAAATGTTAATAAAAATTTACAAATTTTATGAAAATTGTTAAAAATTGACTTTAAAGGACAATAACTCCTTAGGGGCTCAATTGACCATTTCGGTCATGTGACTTATTTGTAAATCTTACTTTGCTGAACATAATTGCTGTTTACTGTTTATCTCTATCTATAATAATATTCAAGATAATAACCAAAAACAGCAAAATTTCCTTAAAATTACCGATTCAGGGGCAGCAACCCAACAATGGGTTGTCAGATTCATCTGAAAATTGTAGGGCAGATAAATTTTGATCTGATAAACAAATTTACCCCGTGTCGTATTTGCTCTAAATGCTTTGGTTTTTGAGTTATAAGCCAAAAACTACATTTTACCCCTTTGTTCTATTTTTAGTTGTGGCGGCCATCTTGATTTGATAGTCAGGTCACCGGACACATTTTTAAAACTAGATACACAAAAAATGATTGTTGCCAAGTCTGGATTAATTTGGCCCAGTAGTTTCAGAGGAGAAGATTTTTGTAAAAGATAACTAAGATTTACGAAAAATGGTTAAAAATTGACTATAAAGGGCAGTAACTCCTAAAGGGGTCAACTGACCATTTCGGTCATGTTGACTTATTTGTAAATCCTACTTTGCTAAACATTATTGCTGTTTACAGTTTATCTCTATCTATAATAATATTCAAGATAATAACCAAAAACAGCAAAATTTCCTTAAAATTACCAATTCAGGGGCAGCAACCCAACAAAGGGTTGTCTAATTCATATGGAAATTTCGGGGCAGATAGATCTTGATCTGATAAACAATTGTACCCCATGTCAAATTAGCTCTAAATGCTTTGATTTTTGAGTTAAGCCAAAAACTGTATTTTACCCCTATGTTCTATTTTTGGCCGTGGCGGCCATTTTGGTT
Organism: Mytilus trossulus; assembly: GCF_036588685.1. Classification (NCBI taxonomy): domain Eukaryota; kingdom Metazoa; phylum Mollusca; class Bivalvia; order Mytilida; family Mytilidae; genus Mytilus; species Mytilus trossulus. Next base: position 12,746,360 of record NC_086385.1, on the reverse strand, counting down.
GGTGGACCGGGTCACCGGACACATTTTTTAAACTAGATACCCCAATAACAATTGTGGACAAGTTTGATTGAATTTGGCCCAGTAGTTTCAGAGGAGAAGATTTTTGTAAAAGATTACTTTAATTTAAGAAAAATGGTTAAAAATTGACTATAAAGGACAATAACTCCTTAACAGGTCAACTGACCATTTCGTCATGATGACTTATTTGTAAATCTAACTTTGCTGAACATTATTGCTGTTTACAGTTTATCTCTATCTATAATAATATTCAAGATAATAACCAAAAACTGCAAAATTTCCACAAAATTACCAATTCAGGGGCAGCAACCCAACAACAGGTTGACCGATTCATCTGAAAATTTCAGGGCAGATAGATCTTGACCTGATAAACATTTTTACCCCATGTCAGATTTCCTCTAAATGCTTTGGTTTTTGAGTTATAAGCCAAAAACTGCATTTTACCCCTATGTTCTATTTTTAGCTGTGGCGGCCATCTTGGTTGGTTGACCGGGTCACGCCACACATTTTTTAAACTAGATACCCCAATGATGATTGTGGCCAAGTTTGGTTCAATTTGGCCAAGTAGTTTCAGAGGAGAAGATTTTTGTAAAAGTTAACAACGACGACGGACGACGGACGACGGACGACGGACGACAGACGACGGACGACGACGGACGCCGGACGCAAAGTGATGGGAAAAGCTCACTTGGCCCTTCGGGCCAGGTGAGCTAAAAAGGAGATGTGGTATGATTGCCCTTGAGACAACTATCCACAAAAGACCAAACTGACACAAACATTAACAACTATAGCTCACCGTACGGCCTTCAACAATGAGCAGAGCCAATACCGCATAGTCAGCTATAAAAGGCCCCGATAAGACAATGTAAAACAATTCAAACGAGAAAACTAACGGCCTTATTATGTAAAAAACGAAAACAAATATGTAACACATAAACAAACGACAACCACTGAATTACAGGCTCCTGACTTGAGACAGGCACCTACATAAATAATGTTAAACATGTTAGCAGGATTCCAACCCTCCCCCTAACCTGGGAAAGTGGTATAACAGTACAACTTGAGAACGAACTATATAAAAATATAAATTTGAACAAAATCTGAAGTCCAGAAAAGGTTCGGTTTAAACAAGTTTCACTATACTTTTGTTATACACGTATCCTTTGTGGATATATGGACGTAAATAATCAAACTATGTCCTCCTCTCAAATCTTTTCCGATTTTTTTTTCAGCAAACGGTCTGGTGGTTGTTTTTTTTAAATCTGTAAAACTTCGTCATTCTTTTTTTTTATGTATTTCATTATAATGTTTAAAACTTATCAGTACTTTCAAAACTATTTCATATTTGTATAAATCTTCATTATGTCACGTGGAGCCAACATTTAAACTGCCTTGATTAAGGAAAAGTTCTGAAATTTGTCATTGATTTTGCCTGTAACATTTATTTAATTTATTACTTTTTACTACCAAATATTTTACATTTGGTGGTGTTTAACATTGTCATTTTGGGACCTTTTATAGCTGACTATGCGGTAATGTCTTTGTAATTATTGAAAGCCATACGGTGACCTATAGTTTTAATTTTTGTGTATTTTGGTCTTTTGTGGAGAGTTGTCTCATTGGCATCAACACCACATTTTTTTTTATATTAGACTAAGTAGAGATAAAAAATTTGATCCTCTGCAGATTGCAAAAAAGTGTGTATTTGTTTAGCTAACTTTAAAACCAATTTAATCAACCATTTTCTACATAAGAAGAAGTCTGTATATAGTCTGGAATATGACAGTTGTTATCCCCGTCTGTGAGCTTATCTTTTTAATATTCCTCGGAGTTCAGTATTATTGTAATTATACTTTTTTTCATATACAAGTCAAGTGGTTTATGTTATAAGAAAGATAACTTTTGTTTTCTACAGTGTGCAAACATATAACATGGGAGGTTACTCTTTTGTCATTTAACTTTGTTTTCCCTGTACTGTTTTTTTGTTATTTATTAGAACCTAGCTTTGTGTTCATACTGCGTTTTAAAATAGAGAATGGAAGAGATGCTTGTTTTGTTACAGTTAATTTGTCAGGCTATACATGCTAAACTCGTAACATCATTCACGTTATGAATTGACAATAATAAAAGATCTCAGGAACATATAAACAAAAAGTGTATAAACAGTATATATGAACCTTTCAAGTCAGGTGGACCATACTCCGGCAGTAAATAATGTATTGTGAAAAATATTGTTTGCATGAAGAGATATGTTTCGCATCACAATGAATTGGGTGTGATACGAAAACTGTGGTGATTTGGAAAAATTGTTCAGGATCATAAGACGATATTATGAAATTTTCATACGATATTCGTTACGTCATTTATGACTTTCAAAGATTATAATGAGGTACAAATAATATGTTTCGTCCATAGCAACGAATATTTTCAATTTCTTAAATAACAGACAACAAATACTCACACAATCGACTGCAAATCTCCTTTAAAACAACGTTTATTGCATTCCAAAGCATACAAAAAGTTTATGAATATCTGGTGTTAAACCTTGATGCCGAAACAAGACAATATGATGTCATACTGGTATGTACAGAGAAAATATCATCGATTCGATGAGTTTATAATTAAGTAGTACAATGAAAGTGTTGCTCATAGGTCTAAAATTGTATAAAATTTGTTTAGAAACAATTCGCCAAAAACTAGTTTATTATTTTATTGAAATTAAATGTACTTAACAAAGGCACACACAGTATGTTCGTCCATAGCAACGGCTAGATACGATGTCGTTAATAATAGACCAAAATATAATCACTAAATCGCTTACAAACCGACGTTTATTACATTATAAAGCATTCACAAAGTTTAGAAATATCTGGTGTTAAACATTGACGCCAGAACAAGACAATATGACGTCTTACTGGTATTTGCAAACGAAATGATCAACGATTCGATGAGTTTGTTATTAAGAAGTACAATGCAAGTAATGCTCATAAAAGAAGTGGGGTCAACAACTCGTGAGAATTGAGTCTCGTTTGAAGTCTAAAATTGTATTTAATTTGTTTAGGAGCAATTCGCCAGAAACTTGTTTATTATTTTATTGAAATTAAATGTACTTACAAAGTTGTACACAAATCGAACATTTTAAATTGTTACTTTGATGGAGAGTTGTCTCATTGGCACTCACACCACATCTTTCTATATCTATGTATTATTTTGTTTACAGTTGACACGTGTTTGGTTTATTATAGCAATGTCGGTTCGATTCTTGGTTTAAAGTCATTCGAGTCATTGCAGTCAAAGTGTAAAGAAGCATTTAGACAAATAAATTAATTAATATTATTGACTATATTATTTATTTCCAATTTTGTAGACCAGTAGTATCGGGAAACCAGTCCAAGCTTCTCAATACCTGAGTATTAAAATAAACTTTCCAAATTAGTATACTCAATTTATAATAAATGTGCGCTTGTCTCTGCAAGTGGCGTCTCCGATGTAAGAGTCTTTTGATAAATATTTTATGTTCGTTTAAGTTTACGAATTAGAAATTAAAGTTGATATCAGGCGATACCTAATTTTCAGTCGTAACAAAACCGATAAATATTGTAAAACAGTTAAGAATATTCGTGCATAGCAATATTTTAACTAATAATAGAAAAACTATGATAGCTGATAAAAAAAACACAATATTTCAATGCATTTATTGTGAGCAAACTACACAGTTGACTGCTTGGTTATCTTTATACGGAGGACACGACAGCGAGCCGCATTTAGTGCTGGTGAAATACAGACGACGACCATCTTTGTTTTCCTGTCCACCAGGAACATATTCAGGCTGTTTGTCTACACAGATAAAGGACGATGCACTATAAGCGTAATGATCCGAGGCTAGCAAACCGTTATATTCTTTTTTCCAACCTTGGTAACAATTTTCTCGTCCAGGAATCATGATTGATATATGTGTATTTACACTTTGACAAACTGCACAGGGAATATCTTCGTTTATCGCATCTGCTCGTAAAATTTTTTTTTCATATTCTGTACCAAACAGGTGACTCGCACCAGCGGTTGTAAAGTTCGATAACTCTGGATTATTCGGCAAACAAAGGTTATCTGAGGGACCTCCATAGTGGGCACTGTATTCACTTAAACTTTGGCCAGCCGTAAATCCTGTAGTGTATTCAAATAATCAAACGTCAAATCATGGCACGTGTTAAGTTACATATATCCCACAGTGTTTTAAATAATAAATCAAAACCAAGTTATAGCATGGAGAGTTGATAATAGTGGAGAAAACTTCCAATCTATTAATATGATTATCAAGTCTTTGAATTTAAAGTTAAGAAAAACATATATGATTAGAAAATGCAATAATATTTTCGTTTTTCAACAAATGTTAAGCAAACAGCACAATGCTGGCAACATATATGTATCCATAATGAGTTTTCGTAATATTATTCAATTGTTAAGGAAGCTGGCTTGTCATGTTTTAGATGTTTTGTCAGATTTTCGGAATCCTCTGGTTTTATCCATTTGATTGCCTTGGAAAAATTTGCCCGGTGACTCCCATTGTTCTTTTTGTAAATCTTTTACATAAATAATGATAAGCCATCTGTAAAAGTCTTATAAAAGGTTAATTACTTTTTAACAGTTTTTGAGAACTTCAACTTGTCAATGATAAAGCTATGAAAAGTCAAGAGAGAATATTTTCCCCGCCAAAATGTCAATGGCTAATATCTCGAAAACAAGCACGGTAAACTATATATATTTTTTTTTTATTTGGCTTCCTTTATTAATCCCCTATCTATATAAACTAGTGTTTTAAAAATTGAATAACTCTGAAACTGAGAAGCGAACACCCTTAATACAATCACTTGGAAATTTTCTGGTTTTCGATGGCAACATAAACTTGTTCAAAAGAAATGATTCAAATGGTAGAATGTGTAAATTTTGAAACACTGGGATACAAAACAGAGACGAATGTTCATTATCTGATTTTATAACAGTGTGTCTAGCTGTGTGATCCCTTAGTATGTTGTAAATATATTATGTGACTGTAAAAATTTCTGACTTAGACACTGAAACTCAAAGATATGCCTACAATATCTTACGGTAAAGTTAATCTAGTGTCTATTTTTTTTATATATTAGTTGCATTATTTTATAAGCAATTCGCAACTGCGTTGACTTTTAATTATTATCGTTTACTTTCCCTCTACTATTCTATGTGAAGGGGAGGGGGGATACACACAAACATGTTTCGTTCGTTAAAGGTATATTACAAATCTTTTATTGCATAAATTAGTTTTCTCTTTTGAATTTGTTACCATTTTTCTTGTCGTGGCATTTACAGCTGACTATACGGTATGAGTTTTGTTGTTACAGTGACCTATATTTGCTCTTATCTCTGCAATTTGTTACAGTGACCTATATTTGCTTTTATCTCTGCAATTTGAATTGTTAGATAGTTGTCGCATTGGTCATCATGCCACATCTTCACATTTTGATAAATTTACTGGTTTTTGTCTAATATGTTTACACAAGGGTTTGTTTTGGTGCTTCAAAACAAAAATGTGTTCCTTCGTTAAATATTTTGTTTATGATTTATACCAAAAAGAACATTCAGGAATCTGTACAGTAGTTGTCGTTTATTAATGTAATTTATGTTTCTCGTTTCTCGTATTTTATATAGATTAGACCGTTGGTTTTCCCGTTTGAATGGTTTTTCACTAGTAATTTAGGGGCCCTTTATAGCTTTTTGTTCGGTGTGAGCCAAAGCTCCGTTTAAAGGCCGTCCATTAACATATAATGGTTTACTTTTATCAATTGTTATTTGAATGGAAATTGTCTCATTGGCACTCACACCACATATTCCTATATCTAAGTAAACGTTATTTTTTAGGTGTCTTGGAGTTAGTCAAGAGTACATACCGGAATACACAAGCTGTGTATCTGAGCCAGAGCACGATGTCCTTCCCCAACGAATAATGTAGAGCCTGCACCTTTAATGAACATTAAAATACATTTTGATTATTTTTGTACCCGAAGGGTAGTTATTTGCATTCAATGTTTGGGAAAACAACTACTGCATCAAATAATAAAAAAAAAGATGGCGAATTTAAATGTTGCAAAAGAGACATCTTATTCCATGTCTGAATAGATGATAATTCAAGTTAAATATAGCTTCTATAAATTTATCCCTCATGAATTAGCGATTTTTAAAATACGTTTTTAGTTGATGCCAGCATTTGCAATTAACACAAAGCCAAACTTTCAAATAAGGAAACCAAAACAATAACAAGATAACAAGATAACAAGCTGTCAAATATGCAGTTTTGAGCGTTCTCGATGAAGGTAAATCAAGAAGTGCTTCGGACGAATGAAATTTACATCGTGATCTTTCTATTTTTTCTACAATATAGAAACAATCAACCAAAGCGATCAGAAAGTAAAAACTAATGAAAGATATGTACCGGTATCCATCATGTTGAACATTTAACATTTATCTTCCCTTGGTTGCTGCTTCATAAGCATACGCCGTATATCGTCTTAATTATTTAATTGCTGTATTTTGCAAAACTTTAAGGAATTTGGGTCCTCACTGCTCTTTAATTGCATACTTTCATTGCCTCTTTAACTCTTAGAGCAACACTGATAAAAACTTAATTTTAATCCCGTTATCTCATGAGTATGTTTCCTTTGCCTTTTATCTCTTTTTTATATTAGAGCGTCACTGGTAAATCTTGTAAAGGAGAAACGCACGTCTAGCGCAAAAACTCAATTTCAATCAAAAACTAAATTTCAATCCCGTTATCTCATGAGTATGTTTCCTTTGCCATTTATCTCTTTTTTAAATTAGAGCGTCACTGATTAACCTTTTTATAGGAGAAACGCACGTCTAGTGCAAAAACTAAATTTCAATCCCGTTATCTTATGAGTATGTTCCTTTGCCTGTTATCTCTTTTTTTTTTATATTAGAGCGTCACTGATTAACATTTTTATAGGAGAAACGCACGTCTAGCGCAAACACTGAATTTCAATAAAAAAACTAAAATTCAATCCCGTTATCTCATGAGTATGTTTCCTTTGCCATTTATCTCTTTTTTATATTAGAGCGTCACTGGTGAATCTTGTATTGGAGAAACGCACGTCTAGCGCAAAAACTAAATGTCAATCCCGTTATCTTATGTATCTATGGTTAGTTTATATTCTTTCTGTCTAAGGTTAATATGATTAAATTGTGATATATACCTGCACTCTTCAGCTTCTGGGCTGCAAGTTCTGTTTTGACACCATTCAGACTAGTTGTCAACTGCGAAACCAGATTTGTAAGTGACTGTACGTTCTTCGCCATTTGATTTATCTGACCGACAACATCCGGATCATTTTGAAGTAAACGTTTGTGACTAGCATCCCCTAAAACGGCAGAAAACACATACTGTAATACTATGAAACAATATAAACGTAAACTACTATAAAGCATTGTGAACTGCACTACAAGCACTCTGGGTAAAGTTCGAAAGATAAGACCTTAGATTTAACCTATTTAATAGTAACTTGTATCTGTTAAAACAACATATTGACAGACTCGTGATTTGTGTCACTGAAAGAATTGCTTCAAATATTTTGGAATTTCCGTTCTTTGCTTGACTTTCAACGTCGTAGGATTGTTTTGCAGGCGCTCCATTGTTTAATAACGTCTAGCGTTTGTATTTTTTATTCCTCTTTTTTTGCTTTTTACGTTGAGTTCGATAATAAAAAATATAAAGATGTGAAATGTTTGCCAATTGGACAACTCTCCATAAGAATTGAACAATTATAGGTCATTGCACGACATACAGCAATTAGAAATTTTTTTTTTAGTTTAGTCTTAGATGCATGATTTATTGATAAGTTGTAAGTGGCTTTGAACTAGCTGTCAGATAACTGCGAGTACTCTCAGATCTGTTCATTGTGTCTTTTTGTGTCGGGATGTATAAGTACCCGGCCACGTCCACTTATATTTTTGTCCATCGGATGAGTTAAGCCTTTTCAACTGATTTGTATAGTTCGTTCTTATGTTGTACTGTTATACCACTGTCCCAGGTTAGGGGAGGGTTTGGATCCCGCTAACATGGTTAACCCCGCCTAATTCTGTATGAATGTGCCTTTCCCAAGTCAGGAGCCTGTAATTCAGTGGTTGTCGTTTGTTTATGTGTAACATATTTTTTTCGTTCACTTTTTTACATTTATAAGGCCGTTAGTTTTCTCGTTTGAATTGTTTTACATTGTCTAATCGGGGCCTTTTATAGCTGACTATGCGGTATGGGCTTTGCTCATTGTTGAAGGCCGTACGGTGACCTATAGTTGTTAAATGTCTGTGTCATTTTGGTCTTTTATGGATAGTTGTCTCATTGGCAATCATACCACATCTTCTTTTTTATACTTTAAGTCTCCTTTAAAATGCCCAGACATGGTTAATGTAAAACAAGAAAACTAACAGCCTGATTTATATACAAAAAATACATATAACATACAGCAACAAACGACTGCATCTGCATACAAGAATACAAAAATTATATAGAAGAATAACACAATGACGGAGTGAAAAGGTAAAGAGCAACGTCATATGTATCAAAGACACACAATGACGGAGTGTATAAGTATTAAGCCACGTCATATGTATCAAAGAAACACAATGACGGAGTGTATAAGTATAGAGCCACGGCATATGTATCAAAGACACACATTGACGGAGTGTATAAGTAAAGAGCCATGTCATATGTATCAAAGAGGGAATAACACAATGACGGAGTGTATAAGTATAGAGCAACGTAATATGTATCAAAGACACACAATGACGGAGTGTATAAGTATAGAGCCACGTCATATGTATCAAAGAAACACAATGATGGAGTGTATAAGTATATAGAGCAACGTCATGTGTATCAAAAAACACAATGACGGAGTGTAACAGTATAGAGCCACGTCATATGTACCAAAGAAACACAATGACGGAGTGTATAGGTATAGAGCAACGTCATATGTATCAAAGACACACAATGACGGAGTGTATAAGTATGAAGCCACGTCATATGTATCAAAGAAACACAATGACGGAGTGTATAAGTAAAGAGCCACGTCATATGTATCAAAGAGAGAATAACACAATGACGGAGTGTATAAGTATAGAACAACGTCATATGTATCAAAGAAACACAATGATGGAATGTATAAGTATAGATCCACGTCATATGTATCAACGAAACACAATGGCGGAGTGTATAAGTATAGAGCCAAGTCATATGTAGCAAAGAAACACAATTACGGAGTGTATATAAGTATAGAGCCACGTCATATGTATCAAAGAGAGAATAACACAATGACGGAGTGTATAAGTATAGAGCCACTTCATATGTATCGAAGACACACAATGACGGAGTGTATAAGTATAGAGCAACGTCATATGTATCAAAGACACACAATGACGGAGTGTATAAGTATTAAGCCACGTCATATGTATCAAAGAAACACAATGACGGAGTGTATAAGTATAGAGCCACGGCATATGTATCAAAGACACACATTGACAGAGTGTATAAGTAAAGAGCCATGTCATATGTATCAAAGAGAGAATAACACAATGACGGAGTGTATAAGTATAGAGCAACGTAATATGTATCAAAGACACACAATGACGGAGTGTATAAGTATAGAGCCACGTCATATGTATCAAAGAAACACAATGATGGAGTGTATAAGTATATAGAGCAACGTCATGTGTATCAAAAAACACAATGACGGAGTGTAACAGTATAGAGCCACGTCATATGTACCAAAGAAACACAATGACGGAGTGTATAGGTATAGAGCAACGTCATATGTACCAAAGAAACACAATGACGGAGTGTATAGGTATAGAGCAACGTCATATGTATCAAAGACACACAATGACGGAGTGTATAAGTATGAAGCCACGTCATATGTATCAAAGAAACACAATGACGGAGTGTATAAGTAAAGAGCCACGTCATATGTATCAAAGAGAGAATAACACAATGACGGAGTGTATAAGTATAGAACAACGTCATATGTATCAAAGAAACACAATGATTGAATGTATAAGTATAGATCCACGTCATATGTATCAACGAAACACAATGGCGGAGTGTATAAGTATAGAGCCAAGTCATATGTAGCAAAGAAACACAATTACGGAGTGTATATAAGTATAGAGCCACGTCATATGTATCAAAGAGAGAATAACACAATGACGGAGTGTATAAGTATAGAGCCACTTCATATGTATCGAAGACACACAATGACGGAGTGTATAAGTATAGAGCAACGTCATATGTATCAAAGACACACAATGTCGGAGTGTAAAAATATAAAGCCACGTCATATGCATAAAAAAAACACAATGACGGAGTGTATAAGTATAAAGCCACGGCATATGCATAAAAAACACAATGACGGAGTGTATAAGTATAGATCCACGTCATATGTATCAAAGAAAGAATAACACAATGACGGAGTGTATCAGCATACAGCCACATCATATGTATTAAAGAAACACAATGACGGAGTGTATAAGTATAGATCCACGTCATATGTATAAAAGAAACAAAATGACGGATTGAAGAAGTATAGAGCCACGTCATATGGATCAAAGAAACACAATGACGGAGTGTATAAGTGTAGAGTCACGTCATATGTATCAAAGAAACACGATGGCGGAGTGTATAAGTATAGAGCCACGTCATTTGTGTTAAAGAAACACAAATAGGTATATACACAAAGCACATAATAAATTGACTATGAGGGTCCGTTGAAAACAAAACTTAACGACAAAAGAGATGATTTAGCTTCCTAATTGTGAACTTTCCATTTCTATGTAGCAACATTCCAGTAGCGACTGCACACGGATTTTGTATCTCCCAACTGATACGATATTTCCGGGCTTATATTTCCTAACATGGTTTCCTTGATAGAGGATTGCTGCTCACAAGGAAGCTATTAATCCAAGAGTTTCATATGGTGAAGTTGAAGTCGTCCCTTCGTAAATTTTAAAGACAAGTTGGTTGACCGTTATGGAATAACCGTTTCACAGATGATATCGGATATGTTCCTTATATCGTAACTACAATACCCTTCCCTTTCACGAATTTGACCTACCGAATTATACTATTTACCATATTTGTAATAACATAAGGAACACGGCGGGTGTCTGCTTACCCTTCCAGAGCACATGAGATCACAACCAGTTTTCTCTGGGTTTCGTGTTGCTTAGTCGTTAGTTTTCTATGTTGCGTTTTCTGTACAATTATTTGTCTGTTTGTCATTTTATTTTAAGCCATTACGTTGTCAGTTTATTTTCAATTCATGAGTTTGACTGTCCCTCTTGTATTTTTCGACCCTCTTTTTGCAACAATGAAAGACCAGAAAACAAAAAATATTAAAACAATAACACAATGAGTGATAAATAAGCACAAAGTCATGTCTAATGGATATCACCAAAAACAGACTAAACAATAAAAATTACTATTCATCAAAAACTTAAAGACCAACATGTTGTATCTGTGAAGTTGATACGAAATATTTATCAACAAGGTCTTGATACCTTCCGATGAACTTATTTTTAGAAAAAGCACACGCCGTTCTTTGACATATACCTGGTTCATCAAATTTTTGTTTAGACACTGGTGAAGTACGCCAGAAAGCAGAAAACAGAATAAGACACATATGCAGAAATTATATATGGAATTCCATACATAACTTCTTAGACAATTTGCAAGCAATCGTACATTACATATTTACAGAAAAACCTTATCCAATCAATTTCGTTTTGTATTGAACATGTTCCAAAAATGCATACTACAGTAGTATCTAATAGGTATCGGCATCGTGGTTAACAGGAGTAGCAATGCGGGCGTCACATATGCAGCAGAAACTGTTGGCCTTTTCGGAGTACCAAACTCCACTTAACCCTTCAATAAGATTTGGATGTACGAATTTACAACAACTGTTGTATAACGGTACAGTCATTTTGTTAAACAGATTAAACCTGGTTTTAAAGCTAGCTGAACCTCTCACTTGTATAAAAGTCGCATAAAGTTTCATTGAATTACAAGAATTTTTGTGAACATAACATAACAGTCAACATCACAATAACACGACGGGTGCCGTATACGGTGCAGGAAATGCTTACCCTTCCGGAGCACCTGATGTCACTCCCAGTTTTTGTGGAGTTCGTGTTGTTTCTTAATTATTATTTATGACCGTTGATGTGGGTGTCCTTTGGTTTTGTGAGTCTTTGTTTGCTCCTTGGTTTTGATTTTTATTGTCTTATACTATTATCATGATCACTTTAGAAACAATAAAATAAAGAATGTAAATGGGGAATGTATCAAAGAGACAACAACCCGACCATAGAAAAAACAACAGCAGAAGGTCACCAACAGGTCTTCAATGTAACGAAATATGATGAGGAAATTTCAGATTAAATTTTCCTCTGAGTTCAGTATTTTTGTGATTTTTCTTTTTTTCATACCATATGTCTAGTTTTCTTCGCGTGAAGTTGTTATTTCTATTTAAACGGATTCACTTATAGTTGACGCTTCTCGTGTGTTCAATGGATTCTATGAAAAAAACTATTCAAAATATCAAACATAAGAGGGGCGAAAGATACCAAAAGAACAGTCAAATTAAACTGGTTGAGACAAATGATAATTCACAAGACATAAAATAGAAAGCTAAAGACTTGGGGTGATCCCAGGTGCTTCGGAAGGGTAAGCACATCCTGCTCCCCCATGTGCCACCCGTCGTGTTGCTCATGTCATAAAATGTGATCTGAGTCCGCTAATAAGAATATCAAAATATGCAAGCAATAAGACAAACCTATACTGAATGAACTAAGATGAAAGTAGTTATGCTCTTGGTTTTTTTTTCTAATCTTATTTAGTACTTGTTTGGCTTTATGAATAATGTGATCTGAGCGTCACTCACGAGTCTTATGTAGACGAAACGCACGTCTGGTGTATTAAATTATAATCCTGGTACCTTTGATAACTTTTTATCGATGTTCAAATGTCATTAATTGAAGACACAAAAACTTATGGCATCGCATGAACTTTTTGAACCTTTGACGTTCATTTTCACAGTCATAGTCATAGTTATATTATCTACCACAATCAAATGAATATGCGATCAATATTTTTGCTTTGTTGATTCATTTTCTAAAGAGAAAATTCTAACTGGGACATGCAAGTACTCTCTAACGTCCATTTACTTCAATTGAACATCGGTTAAATACTGTTGCCTAAGATATTGTGTTATGTGACTGTTGTTCGCTGCCTGGCCATTTTTCGGTTTTTTTTTGCCATGGCATTGTTTGTTAGCTTTCAAATTTAAAAGCTCCTTTAGTTTAGTTCAAACATAGTTAATGTGCTTAAATATGCAAATGGGATGCAACAAAAGTTAATCAAACGTATACAGTCTTGCCTCCTTTGGTTTCATTCGCCCCTTTTATTTTTTTATTTCAATTTTTATTTTAATTTAGTTTTTAAACTAACTTTAGTTTTCGATCAAGTTCATCATAACAATATGATACGGTTATCCAAGTTCAAATCAATCATGTTTACCAATTCAGGATAAAGTTAATTTTCTTATCGTTCGGTCTGCGAACAAGAAATTCAGTTACAACCTTCGATCAATTGAAGCCCTGTGACCTTGACCTTTTTAATTATCTCCCACTATATGCCTGCTTACCCGCGTTAACTACGTCATTGTACGTGTCCTACTTAGGTATACATTGTTAGCCTTTGGCATAATTCTTCCGATAGAGACTGCAGACTTATTGATTTCCGTATAGTGTGACGTCAGTCCCTGATTGTTTTTCCTACTGTTGAGTACAAGTGCCTTCCATGAATCTTAAACGCTTTAATTATTTTTTTCCAAAGTGAATGCCCTGTCGATTTTGTATTAATGACAAATAAATCAGGTCAGGTCAGATTTTTAATGATTTTGGTATAAGGTTTACGGTATATTTATTGAGTTTTCAAATGCAAAGGAATTCTTACAAAGTAGTAAATCATTTCTGGTATTGGAAATATAATTTGATTATAACAAGGTAAGAAATTGTCAATAATTCCTGGGAAATATATTTGCTTGTTCTAAAAATAATTAAAAGCAAAAATTTTATTTATATTAACAATTAATTAAACTTTTTTTTGTATTAACTATCGAAATCTTTTTAAAATGCATGTATCGTAATTATGGTTGGACATAATAAATTAATAAATGAAAATCAAGTTCAAAAATAAAAAGTTTAAAATTTTTATTCTTTTTGCAAACGCCCATAGTATCACATGTATAATGTGTATAAAAAAGTTAAACATAAAAAAAAAACGAACTTCAAAGAAAAAATTCAAAACGTAGTCTTTTAACAAATGTCAAAATCTTAAGCACAAACACATCAGTCATATGGAGCATAACTCGTATATTCTACACTTGGAACATGCATTTCCATAGGCAGAACATGGTGCTTAAAAATGATTGTATATCTATCCAAGCCTCTCACTTGTATAACAGTCGCATAAAATTCAATTAAATTAACCAAAAAAAACAATGTGTGTTCAAAACTAACGGACAAACCAGGCATTCTAATATGACGTCCTTATTACGTTTTGTTAACAAAGCCGTGTTCTAATGAGCACAAAAAATATGTTTGACACATGCGCACGTACTTTTTATACTAACGTTATTTCCATCGTTATCATTTTAAATATTTGCATTTAAGCAGCTAACATAAACTTTTATTATATATTTTTATCAAACAACATATATTTACCCTGCTCGTAGTTTTTAAACTTATCAAATATGAAATGTAATATACAGACTCCTCGTCGAGGAAACGGGAACAGCCAAACATTCTTACGGTATTTTCGTACGCTTCGACCAATAAATATATTGTATTTGTCATGTTAGAATCGAAATAATTCCTTCATGTCATGTTCTATGCTCATTTTAACATGAGTATGCATTATATTTGACCATATTTTACACCTCGCTAACGCTCAGTGTAAAATATCGACAAATATAATGCCTACCTATGTTAAAATGAGCATAGAGCATGACATGAAGGAATTATTTCTTAAGTAATGTCAACAATTGATGTTAATATCTAACTATAATCAAAACCATTCCCATTTAAATGGTTTTACACTAGTCATTTTTTGGGGCACTTTATAGTTGCTACTAGGTGTGAGTCAATGCCCTATAATGAAACTTGGATGGAGAGTTGTCTCATTGACACTCATATCAAATCTTCTTATAACTATGAGGGTAAGAGACAAATTCATCTTGTTGGGGCTAATGATAATCACATGCTTTCCATTCCTTTCCCTTCGGAGAATAGTTTACGTTGAAAACAGATTCTAACGTGCTTAAACCTTGTTACACACATTTTGGTTTTGTAAAACATTAAGCCAGTTAGAAGTGGAATATACCATTTACTCATTTCAATAGCTATTATGTCCAAAAACCAAGTGCTTAAACTTTTGAAAATAGCTTAACATTCAAATTAAACAACAACCCTTTGCGTTTTTTTCGTGGTTAAACGAACGTCTGAAAATATCGTGAAATGGTCTCGCTTCTTTAGGATTCCAGAGAGACATTCAAACTCATAGATTAAACATAAGCTGATAGCGCCATGGTTTATAAGAAAAAGACAAATAGAAAAACAATTGTACACAACATATGTACACAAAATAAAAATCTCAATACTAAGAAACATGAGCCCCATCAAAAGCTGTCGGTGATAACAAGTGCTCTGGAAGGGTAGGCCGATCCAGTTTCACGTGTGGCAACGGCGTGTTGCAAATGTTATTACAAGTTGAGACCCCTTAGGTTCTTGTCCATTTTTTTGGTATATATCAACATCAGGAAACTATTGTATCCTCTTCTATCTATATAACGTCTCGTCTACTTGTACGAGATTTAAACATCAGGAAACTAATGTATCCTCCTATCTATATAAAGTCTCGTCTACTTGTACGAGATTTGAACATCAGGAAACTATTGTATCCTTCTATCTATATAAAGTCTCGTCTACTTTTACGAGATTTGAACATCAGGAAACTATTGTATCCTCCTATCTATATAAAGTCTCGTCTACTTTTACGAGATTTAAACATCAGGAAACTATTGTATCCTCCTATCTATATAAAGTCTCGTCTACTTGTACGAGATTTGAACATCAGGAAACTATTGTATCCTCTTCTATCTATATAAAGTCTCGTCTACATGTACGATATTTCAATGAAAATTTTCAAATGTACCGCGAATCCCGAAACAAAGAAATATATAAGAGCGTCCTGTATCCAGGTAACAAATTAACCAATCAAAATAGAGAATACTCGGAACAATTTCTTCCGAGTAAATGTAAACAGTGATTCACGTGGTAATTATCCATTTTTATAAAATCAAAAACTACACTATTGTATCCTCCTATCTATATAAAGTCTCGTCTACTTGTACGAGATTTGAACATCAGGAAACTATTGTATCCTCTTCTATCTATATAAAGTCTCGTCTACTTGTACGAGATTTGTACATCGGGAATCTAGTGTATCCTCCTATATCTATATAAAGTCTCATCTTCTTGTACGAGATTTAAACATCAGGAAATTAGTGTCCACCTTTTATGCCTATCTATATAAAGTATCGTCTACTAGTTCGAGAGTTGTAAATCGGGAAACTATTGTATCCTCATGTCTCTATAAAGTATGGTCTATTTGGACTTGATGTTAAAGTACAATTGTTCTTTGCGACATTGAACGTTTTCATATATATTTATCATCACGACAAAAATAAACACAACACAACAAGAAAAATATTAACCTAATCGATGATAGAAAAATAAATCAGACAAACTCTTTCAGTCTTTAGAAAGTAACCATACGATTAGAATTACTAAGTTTTTTTTCTTCTTTTATAAAGATTAATATTATGCAATTTTATTTATACGGTGCATGAAATACTTACCCTTCCGGAACACCTGATTTCACTTCCGGATTTTAGTGGCGTTCGTGTTGTTTCTTATTATTTATAACTGTTGATGGAAATTGCCTTTGGTTTTGAGAGTCTTTGTTTATTCCTCGATTTCGATTGTTATTTTCTCTTTTATCAGAAAATGAACAATCAATGATATGCTATATCATCACTAAAGTGCAGACTTCTGAACTATTGAATTCGGAAGAGACTCTGCGAATGTACTATAATTCATAAAACTGGAAGCAAAAGTGATGCTGCTGCATCCAAAGTAGATAGCTAGATAACGCTTTTGCATTTAATATACCTACACAGTAACTTTTGCAAAAGGTACTTTTTCATTACCATAAATACATGTATGTAGGTACCTGTACATTACGGTACTTGATTTGTACTTGAAATTAAAATACTACAAAATTTGGTCACACCGTAACATTGTCAGCATTTTGAAAGCTTGTCTTTTTTAAATCTCTTAAATGTATGATTTTCAAACATGGAATATTGTGATCACTGTTGGTACTACTTCTGTACCAAAAAATTATAGTACAAGTCAAGTACTGTGAAATATAAGTACCTAAATACTACAATAATTTAAAAGTAAAGAAATAGTGCTAAATATTACACAGTAAATTCCTGTTCTACTGAATTGGAGTACAGAAAATATACATATGCAATAGTAGTGTAAATGTTAAAAGTATAAATGACCAATAAATCAGATGAAGCAGTTGATCCTGAAATCATACTGACTTGTTGTTGTTATGGTTCGTCATCAATGAGTGCCCTCATGGGGTTTTTGATTATGTGATTACTTGGCCGTTTTTTTAATGATTATTTGATTATTAAGCCAAATATTTCATGATTATTTGATTACCTAGGACTGTATTTTTAGTTTATGATTATTTGATTACTAGAGATAAGCAAATATTTAATGATTATGTGATTATATTGGCAAAAAAAATGGTGAGTTTATGATTACTAGGACCCCCCCCCCCCCCATGAGGTTCGTCATCAATGCTTCCTAACCACAGAGCTGACCACTTTGAACTCATAACGAGGCTCATGACCTAACAATGTTATTGTCCATTCATTAACACTCTCTGTCACACTTTTGTTTTACTTCATCACACGACGCCTTCTACCTTTTATCGTATTAGCTTCCGCTATTGATCTTTCGCTAAGCAGACGATGATTCTCTTTCCCGCCAGCACAAACAGTGACGTCAAACATTTTGTATGAAGAAGGGAAATCGCTTTGAAATTTAATGGGCTCTACGTAGATCATCAACTGTTTACCAAATTGAGTGGTAATATCCTAAATCATTTAACATAAAATGACGAGTGACTTTTTTTATTCTACCAAAACATTGTCTTATATAAATAAAATAATAGTTTTGAGTTCTCTTTTAAAAATTGTAAGCATTAAACCAAAGGATTATGTGACTCCATAGGTGAGTTATTTAACAATCATTATCATGTATACACTCTTTAAAAACTTTTATTTTTCTAAGAGAACGACCATTCAAATCTAAAAGGGGTGTGATATTTTTTTCTAAAATAAATTAGATTTCCCAACTCTGAAAAAAAAATTCTTAATCAAACGAAAAAATCTGTTGACGCTAAATTATTAAGATAAAAATAATTTGATTTGATGCCAGCGTGGTATAAAAAAAGAATAAAAATGAAAATAAAGTACAAAAAAAACACTCAAAATTAAATGGTTATCCCAATTAATGCTACGTTTTAGTATTATCTGAATTTAATTCAATTATGAATTTTATGAATTTTGGTTACTCAAAATGAATATAAGAACATAAATCTTAATTAGCAAACAGGTTACAAAGATATTTTAATTAAGGGTGTACTTAAGTGATGTTTGGTAATTTTTGTCAACTGTTCCGACTCCTATGATTTAGGGTAGAATAGCTTACCCCAAAACACCTATTATTTTCATTTAAGACTTTAAGAGCTCATAAAAGGGCATTTATCCAAGTTTAATGAGTATCTAGATTTCTTTACTTTCGATTTGAGGTTCAAACAATACTAATGCAAATATAAGATAAAAGTCTGAGTTAAATTTTGATTTTTTTTAATTTCACCTTAATTAGTACATCATCATGTTCAACTTCATGTTTCCTTTCATAAGAATGTGTTGTTCTTCACATAATTTCACATTCTCAATTATTCTCATAATAATTTAAAAAAAAAAATTCAATGTTGTCATGCTTTTCAATCCTGTTTTATAATCGCTTGAAACAGTTGAAGAAGAAACCATTAATTTGAAATTGCAATAGAAGAGATATTTCCGCATGAGGATAACTGAAATTTAGATCGGACGTAATAACCTTTATGGCTTTCGAGAAATACTGCGTTAGCATCGGTAAAATTAAATTTTGCATCTAAGACAACGCATCTTCAAAAAAGTGTATCATAATTGTGTGAAACAATTACATGTCTCTGTTTGGTGACGTTTCAACCACGAGGGTATCACCAGCCCAGTAGACAGCACTTCGGTGTTGACATGAATATCTAGTATATGGTCCTTTTTATTAATTTACTGTTTGCAAAAGTATGAATTATTCGAAATATTATTTTTTTATTTTCGCAGACATATAATACCGTGGACGTATTAGGCACATGTTTGGGGGGAATTTTGGGTCCTCAATGCTCTTCAACTTTGTACTTGTTTGGATTTTTAACTATTTTGATCTGAGCGTCACTGATGATGTTTATTTAGACGAAACGCGCGTCTGGTGTATTAAATTGTAAGCCTTGTAACTATTTACCATTATGTGAACAGGTTTATCTGTCTTCAATCTTGTTCATTTTCAAGTATATTAAAGTAGCTACCATAACTACCTTTTTCTGTCATTTTTTGGTTTTCTCTGTTTTTGTTTTCTATCAATTTAAGTTTTTTTTTTAATTTCTATTTATGTTTTTTGTAACTTTATTTAAAGATATGCAATAACTTTTAATAATTATGCTTTGTAAATAATGTATTTTTACTAAAGATAGTAAACAAGGCTTTTTTGTTAACAATTCTCCGTCAAATCATAATTAAATCAGTTTACTGTTATATAGTTTTGCTTAAAAAAATAGCAATGATATTTTTATAAATTTCAATATCGTGCAACTATTCTAATTTCGAAAACTTTAAAAGGAACAACTATTACAATCAAGTATTGTCTTATAATCATTTGCAAACCAAAGAGTTTTTGAGTCATGTTCAGTTGCGTCTTTTGTACTATTATTTGTCTGTTTTTGTTTTTATTCTTTTAGACATTGCATTGTCAGTTTATTTTCGATCTATGAGTTGGACTGTTCCTATGGTATCATTCGCCCCCTTTCAGTCTTCCGATTAATTTTAAGACGTAACGACTGCGGTAATACAGTAAAACCTGTTCAAACCGAACCTCTTCAGGACTTAAGAATGCGTTCGGTTTGGGCCAATATTCGGTTTTATCAAGTTCACAAAGCATATAAATTGATATGACGGTGCTAACAAAAATGTTTGGTTTATACAGGATTCGGGTTAATCAGATTTCATTGTATCAATACTGTTCAAACAATTCACTTGCAGTCAAGTAACATCTGTTCAATCTGTATTCAAACTGTTAAATAGAAGAGGGGCGAAGATGCCAGAGGGACATTCAAACTATGGGTGTTTTCAGGGGCTCCGGGTAGGTAAGCAGATCCTGCTCCACGTGTGGCACCCGTCGTGTTGTTCATTTCTTATGCTCAGTAGCTTTTTTTTACCTGTAGAAAACAATTGCAACAAAATACAGAATTGTATGAAACTATACAAAACAGTGCAGGATTGACTGCATGTAAATTGTTTGAACAGTACTCAATTTACTACAGTGAAACCAGGCTAACCGAACTATGCATAACCGAAAATCTGTATAAACCAAACATGTTCTTAAGCACTGCCATCTCAATTTGTATGCATTGTGAACCTCATAAAACGGAATATTGTCCAAAAACGAACACAATCTGAAGTCCAAAAGTGGTTCGGTTTAAAAAGGATTCATTGTATAAAGAAATAGCTTTCAAATAACTGACAAATAACAAGTCGGGAATGTGACAGTTGTTATTCATTCATTTGAGGTGTTAGAGCTTTTGATTTTGCCATTTGATAAGGGATTTTCCTTTTTTAGTTTTCTGCGGAATTCAGTATTTTTGTGATTTTACTTTTTAAATAAAGGCAATAGTAGCTTACCACTATTCAATAGTTAAAAATACAGTGAAACCTGACTAAACCGAATCCTGTTTAAACCGAAAACCTGTATAAACCAAACATGTTTGTAAGCACCGTCATATTAAATTATGTGCGTTGTGAACCTGATAAAACCGAATATTGGCCAAAACCGAACGAAATCTTAAGTCCTGAAGAGGTTTGGTTTGAACAGGTTTTACTGGAGATTGAACTGATACAAATCTGGGTCAATAACAAAAACTGGTGGAAACACATCAACTATAAAAAGATGTGCATGTATAAGAGGAAACTAATTTAACAACAGAGACACTGAAGTGCATAAAAAAACTCCGCCATAGAAACGGGTTATGTTATAACAACTGTCATATTCCTGACTTGGTACAGGACGTTAGAGGAAAATTGTGAGTTAAACCTGGTTTTATGGCTACCCAAACCTCTCGCTCATAAACTTTTATCAAGACTTAATGTTTTTGTTTTATACTTTTCAGTTGGTGTTAAGATTAAAATGACCGTTTAAGATAAAAAAAAATATTTACTAGTGGATTATTGTTGAAAATCTCTTATTCGTTTGGATTATCTTTCCTTACCATGTGTAGATCAGTACTAAGTACATACACAAATGAATGTACATTAAATTCTCCCTCGCCCTGCTCGTCCGAATTTAAAGTATTTCTACTCTAAATTCAATTAGGCTTTAAACAAAACAAACACATAAATAGAGTTAGTTGCTCGCAGTAACATTATTATCTTCTCTTGCGATACAAATTTTATTTCACTCTATAATACAAGTTTCTTCGATACAAACAACATAATATAAATACATGTAATAAACATAGCAGCCATTAATGTGACTAACTTCGTACTATACGACCTAACTGCGAGCACCTTCGATACTAATACATTTAAATGCTAAACTTTATATAGTACCCCACCCGTAGAAACCGCCAAAACTTTTCTCGTGCTTTGTACACGTAACATCAGACTTTATAAATAGTACATACTCCTGCAGAACTAGTTCTAAAACTAGTTACACTAATTCCCATCTATATATAATAACTACAAATACCTAAAGGGAAAACCCCAATTTCAAACGAAATGAAATATATTGTATATGACCCGGCGCATTGCCGCGAAACACAGCTAGTAGTCTTCATTACTTCATATGTTTACCAATATATATTGAAAAGAAAAATAACTCTTTATGAATTTGGTGTGTCCGGATTGCTTGTCTATGTTCATATTCATTTCTTATTACAACTTTTTTTTTTAAACAAACACTTCTTAAATTTGATGTGTTCAAAGCGCTTTTCTTGTTGGACATTCATCAGGAACGATTTAAACCAAACCATTTCTAAATATTAATACTATAACATTAAAGGAGTTTTAGAATCAAAAGTATGCTTTGTGAACCTGAAAAAGTCTCAAGTCCCGAAGAGGTTCGATTTAAATATGTTTCACTGCAAAACCCTACAGGTGCGTATCCAGGATTCTGAAAGGGGGGACAAACGAGACAAAACGTGTTGTGGAACTGGTTAAAAGTCTGGATAAACCATTCGTGGAGCTCCATAAGATAACCCCGGGCACAAATCCGGTTCTACGCTATTATCTTAAAGATTTCTGTTATTTGGTGAAAATAAAAAAAAAAATGTTATTAAAGACTCATAAAAAAGGAATCTGACAATGCCATAGTTTCTATTTATAGCCTAATACAGAACTACCATACAAAGAACTATAATTTCGTTTTGTTCCTTTCTTTACAAATATAAACTTTTTCTACATTGGTTAGAGGTATAGATGGAGGGTTGAGATCTCACAAACATGTTTAACCCCGCCGCATTTTTGCGCCTGTCCCAAGTCAGGAGCCTCTGCCCTTTGTTAGTCTTGTATTATTTTAATTTTAGTTTCTTGTGTACAATTTGGAAATTAGTATGGCGTTCATTTTCACTGAACTAGTATATATTTGTTTAGGGGCCAGCTGAAGGACGCCTCCGGGTGCGGGAATTTCTCGCTACATTGAAGACCTGTTGGTGACCTTCCGCTGTTGTTTTTTTTTTTATTTGGTCGGGTTGTTGTCTCTTTGACACATTCCCCATTTCCATTCTCAATTTTATTTACTATTTGGTCAAAATTGCACCTTGAGCGAGTTTTAAATGACATAACTGACGTGTATAGTATACGGAAGTACGTATTTGTAGGTTTTATAACTTTACATAATGACGAAGATTAACCAATGCATTATGTAAATATATTTGTAATTTCTCATTCATGAACTCATCGAAATTGCAAATTACACACAATTCACTGTGAAAACTACACGGAAAGTAGTAATAACGCCTTATAACTATTTCGCATAAATAGATGTGTGAACTTTATTTTTATACTTTACCACAGATGAGCATGTTATTATCTATATAGAAAGTAACATGCTTAAAATACATTGTAGCATGGATCATTTACATATCTATGGATTAATTGTTAGGGTGTGTCCCATATTGCGATATAATAGTCTGATTTTTATATGTATATAGGCTTAAAAGGAGATTAACAATATATATAATATTTTCTTTAACATTTCAATTATTAGACTAAAGACTTATCTTAAGATTTTTTTATTTTTTATTTTTCATATTTAGTTTATTATTCGATCTAATTTAGCAAGAAAAACTACAAACCATAACCACCGCCTCCCCCTCCCCCTTATAAGAAAAAAAGTCACCATAATATGATATCGGTTAGAGAGAGTTTCAGCAATCATACAAGGGTTCCATCATGCGGGGTTATAAAGGACCTGCGTATTTGATTTTTGTAATCAATTGGTGTAATTCAAGAAGTAGGGCGTGCAGAGAAGAGGGTGGTAAAGGGTTATTTTCGTGCAACGTAACGTGTTTTGCCATTTTTATTTCACGTGCAGCCGTGAAAAAGGTTGATTATTCACTGTGTTTCGTGAAATGGGTAAAAAGATCATTGTGCACGAAATTTTCAATTGTTCGTTCATCTTGAGACGGCAATTTCATTTCTCGTTCTTTCGTGCAGATACCCCCCCTCTTTTTGCCCCTCAGAGAAGTGACATGAACTGTTTAGGTAGGTATTGAAAACCCTGTCGTATGGAGAAACAGGAATGGGACAAAAGACGTCTGGGGAATAAGGAATATGATTGAAACGAAATTATTATAAGAATACATAAATGCATGTAAGGTGTTTTTGACGGAACCAGGGGGTGGGCGGGTTGGAGTTGGGACCCCCTATTTTTGACGATCAATGCATTTGTATGTGGACATATGGTTGGAATCCCCTTTGTCATGGGTTGGAAATCCTCTTTTGAAAATGGCTGGATCCGCCCCTGTGTGTAAATAGGCTGGGTAATATTTACCGTCTTACAACCTCCCCCCCCCCTCCCTGTGTGTAAATAGCCTCTGGGTAATATTTACATCTCACACCCACCTGTCAGAACAATGTTTCACCAGATTTCACAACGGCATCACTAGCCACAATGGATATTATTCTTAATGATATACAACGCCATTGAAGGTCCCAAGAATCTAAAATTTCATCTTGTTTAACGTTCCCAATCATCATAAACATAATCCATCCAACTTTTCAGTCGAAAAATTGAAAATATGGTCCTTCATTCATAAAATGTCTTCCATCACCTCGTTTTCATTCATGATATAATAAATTTACACCCACCCACGACATGTATTTTATGAATGGGTGTTTTTCATTGATAATAATATAAGTCCTGCATATATCCATTCATGACCCTTATTTATCAACAATTTGTTTAATAAAACGACATTTCAAGCAGATGGGACACAGGGTATTTACATTTATGACTTTGTTCAGCTTATTTTACTAAAGTTGTCCTGCTCGAAATAATGTGGGAGTATAAAGCGATAGTGTCACAACTATATATATAATACTTCACACGCCCCCGTTCAAATTATACTACGATTGTGGAAAGGTAAAATATGGAATATGTTGGTAAATTGTCAGTCTTACTTCAAAACCTACAAATGTTAAAAAGGGCTTTAGAAGGAAAAAACATTCTCTTGAAAGCTTCTATCAGTTATATTTTTCAAATCAAACAAACCAAATAGACAAAAGAAAACTGACAAATAATTCAGAATTATAGTGAAACCTGGAAAAACCGAATCCTGCATAAACCGAATACATGTATAAACCAAACATGTTCTTAAGCACTGTCATATCAATTTGTATGCTGTGAACCTGATAAAACCGAATATTGGCCCTAACCGAACACAATCGTAAGTCCCGAAGAACTTTGGTTTAAACAGGTTTCACTGTACATGTAGTACTTTGAAAAATTATACGCCCTTTTGCGGTCTGTAGTCATTGAGATGAAGGGAGCTTTATAAGATCAGAGGAACAAAAAAGGCTATTGCTTAAGATTTTTTTAACGATTTTCAAGGATTTTTTTTTATCAAAGATGTTGAGAGGAGGCGGAATGTACGCCCTCTACATCCTTGGGCCA
This sequence comes from Mytilus trossulus, assembly GCF_036588685.1. Classification (NCBI taxonomy): domain Eukaryota; kingdom Metazoa; phylum Mollusca; class Bivalvia; order Mytilida; family Mytilidae; genus Mytilus; species Mytilus trossulus. Next base: position 12,720,614 of record NC_086385.1, on the reverse strand, counting down.
CATATGAACTCTGTTATCTATTCCGCGTATTTTCTTCATGCAAATGTACACAATCCTTCTACACACGCGACTCTGTGAAACTCATGGGACTGTGCAAGTTTTTAGACAAGTTCTTTTTAGAATAAGTGCCTAGAATATAGTCCTTTAATGATACCACAGCACAGAGGAATAAATACGTAAACACTAGAATTAAGAATTATAGGTTAGTCAACGGAAAAGTCTGGGGAAATCACACGCCTTCAAGATATTCAGTGAACAAATGGTGAAGATCTTCAGTTTAAAAAAAATACATATTAGAGTGAAACCTATTTAAACCGAACCTCTTTTGGACTTAAGATTGTGTTCGGTTTGGGCCATTATTCGGTTTTATCAGGTTCACAACGCATACAAATGTATATGACAGTGCGTAAGAACATGTTATGTTTAAACAGGTTTTCGGTTTATGTATGATTCGGTTAGCCAGGTTTCACTGTATATACTTTATGCTATTAATAGATATTTATAGTTTTACTGACCACTAGTACTAGTTATACATGCAGTTTTACTGACCACTAGTATTTATATATGTGTGTACGCATTATTTTCACCGTTTCCGCTGTCAAACGTTATATATCTTATATATTTCATTTATCTATTTATTTATTAGCTATAGTATGTGACAATATGTAATACTATTACAAGTCACGAATTCTGCCGCATTAACGTAGTACACCCCACATTTTTTATATAGATAATTGATGGAATATTTATACATCCATGATGGGCAATCATACCACATCTTCTTTTTTTATATCAACACATTACACGATTATTGATTGTTTTTCTTTCTTTCTTGTCTTTTTATCAATGTTCTTGACGTATATCATAATTGTGTTGTATAAGTATTTATAATAGTTCTAATAATTTGGATAATTTTGTTTGATTAATTATAAATTACATGTTTACAAAAAACAAAAATCGAAATACAACTGCATGTAGATCCATGTACAAGAACTCAATACTTTGAAAAATCTTTCTTAATTTTGAACCCCCATTGCTCTTCTAACGCTATTATGATCTATTATGCTTTTGTGACTGTTTTTATTCGATCGTCATTGATACATGCAAGTCTTTTGTAGACGAAAGTGTAACTAGCTTACATATTCATATGTGATGAGTTCATTTGAATTATCTCCCTTATACTACGGAATCTATATCGTATCCTAATATAATGCTCGCAATTCGTTTAAGCTTTCTCAAGTTATTGACCCCGTGAATTACATAAAAGCATGATTTATTGTGTTGAAGTATTAGCAGCTGTACTTCGTATGCATGAACCGGACTATTTGCCACTGGACATTTACTTAATGAGTAACCAACGGTTTATGAATCTGTTGGTGTTTCATGTGTTTGTCATAGAAATATTTGAAAAAACCCACGAAATCATATATATGCTTTAGGAGAGGAGTTCTAGGGTTGCTGTCTCATAGCCGTATAGTCCCGTTTTCTTTTTGTCGTTTTTACGATTTTTTAGTAGATAAAAATGGTATGGTGTCTTTCTAAAATGTGCACAATTGTTAAATAGAACAACGTGGATGCAAAGAAATAAAAAAAAAAACGAGAGCGATATCTACAAACAAATATGTCCAAATAATTTCCCCTGAATACATATCATGTCAAAACAAAATCTATTGGTAATTATTTCAATGTGCAGTATATAATTAACAAGTCAAAATACTATAACATAATATATATGTAGCCATTTCACACATATAAGACTGCGATTCGTACAGGAAAGATTAAAAGTCATTTTTTTTTACTAAAGATTTAAAGTAAAAAAAAAGCATGGGCTATGGACATTGTGACATTTTATGTTTAATGTGCGCGCTTGGCTTTGGTTGGTCTTGTTGGTTGGGTTGAGTTTTTCACAATTGTTGATTGATATTAAAGTTTTAGACAGGACACGAATTAGAAAAAATAGCTGTCACTTTACCGATATAGACCAGTATGCAGATCAATACATAATACGTATATTTAAACATTAACAGGGTAAATACATTTTAATAGACCATATATACATGCAGACATTTGATAGTGGTTAACCAAATATTCTACCCGGATATCGGTAATCTAAAGATTACTTGAGCGTGACGGTTGGATTTACGATAACGACTCCACCTACACTTTTGTTTAATCAGACAAATATAGCCTAATACACAAGAGTAGACCCATTATAAAGAACAAATATTATATTGTTCACAGCCCTAACAAGTGGAAATACCGGATACGGGGCGGATTCGTGGAGCACCCGTGGTTAAAGAAAATTAGTCTAAGATCCGTGTAAAAGTTAAATACGCACTAAAATGACTCTACTAAACGTGCTTTCGTTTAAATAACATTCCGACATAGCTTATCGGTTTATGTTATTACTTAATAAACAAGGCACAGGTTAATTTAAAATTTGAAACCTGTCACCTATTACAGTGGCGGATCCAGAACTTTTCCTAAGAGGGGGAGGGGGGGCTGTTGACTGACCTAAGAGGGGGCCCGCTCAAGTCATGCTTCAATGATTCCCTATATAATCAACCAAATGTTTTCCACGAAAGGGGGGCCCGCCCCCCCCCCCCCCCCCCTGGATCCACCTATGCCTAATGGTAAAAAGAACAAGAAACTTTTGTTCTTGTCTGAAAGGTTCCTTTGCAACCAGGGGTGTTACTTTCTATATTTTCGATGGATGAGTTTGCCGCAAAACAGGGTCGGGTTTTCATGCCCCTTTGGTTAGAACAGGGTCCACTTTTCATGTCCTGCTAGATAGAACAAGGTAGATTTTGCATGCCCTGCTGGTTAGAACAAGGTAGATTTTTCATGCCCTGCTGGTGAGAACAGGGTCTTTTTGTTAGCAAAGTATTTGTCTAGAACGGGATCGCTTATTTAACTGTTTGAGATACAGTCTTTATCCTGGGTCTAGAACGGCATCAATTTTATATGTTCTAGAACAGCATCTATTTTATATGGTCTAGAACAGGGTATGCTTTTCTGGGCGTGTCTAGAACAAGGTCTGTTTTTCAATATTTCTGTTTAGAACAAGGTACGTTTTTCAATATTTCTGTATAGAACAGGGTATGTTTTTCAATGTTTTCTAGTTAGAACAGGGTACGATTTGGCAAGTGCTGTCGGCACAGCTATACCCAAAAAGAATAGACAGGAACACCCCCACCCGGCTTTGCAATAATAGTATTCTAGGAGAGGGCGACGGAGAGCGTCAGATCTATTTCAGGATAATTTGACTCTTAACTTTTACAACTTTTTCTCCATTGTTAGCAAAACCGTTTCTTTATGAAATGCTGCAAATAAACTCATCGTATTTACCAGGAATAAATGTAATATTTACGCCAGACGCGCGTTTGGTCTACAAAAGATCTAGATTCATCAGTGACGCTCGAATCAAAATGTTTTTCAAAGAAGTACTATTTGACCAACAGGACTACAGCTTGATACTTTTTGGTCCATCGTCAACACTGTTATTGACATTGCATATAGAAATAAAAAGATGTAATCTCAAGACAACTCTCCATCAGAGACCAAATGACATAAAAGTCACCGTACAGCCTTTAACAATACTAGTAAGCAAAGCCCATACCGCATAGTCAACTTTAAAAGACTTAGAAATGACAAATGTAAGATATACAATTCAAACAAGAAAAATCCTATGCCTCATACAATGTAAAAATTTATATGATTAAAATACAAATATGATATACAGCAACACACGACGACCATGCATTGAATTACAGGATCCTGACTTCGGACAGACACATACGCAAAATGAGGCTGAAAGTTACTGTCTCTTTATTTACTTATTAAAATAAAAATGTCAATCAATTAATTTATTTAACTACTTATTTTTTATAACATATTTCAAGTATAATATGTAATATCAATTCACAGTGGAGGATCCAAGGGAGGGCGTAAAATGAGGCGGGGGTCCGGGGTTGCATTTAAATGGGGTCATATGGTTGGAAGGCCCCCTTTTTCCGGCTGGGTATGGGACCTTCATTTTCAGCATTGCTCGATGATGGATCCGTCCCTCATTCGTGTTCATTGTACAATAAATTATATGATGTGATTAAAAGTTTGGAAATTCCTTTATAGTAGATCTAGGAATACCAAGAAAAATCTTTGAATAAAATCAGATCAAACACACAAACTAGATTTACGTTTTTGGATTGAGTTAAGCCTTTCAATTGATACTTCATCGTGTGGTTTTCTATGTTGTGATGTCATGTATGCTATTGTTTCAGAAAAAGGGAGAAGGTTTGGTACTATCAAAACGTTTAATCCCGCTGCAAATGTTTGCACCTGTCCTAAGTCATGTTCAGATGTACAGTAGTTGTTGTTTGTTTATGTAATTCATACGTGTTTCTCGTTTTTTATATAGATTAGACCATTGGTTTTCCCGTTTTAATGATTTTGCACTAGTAATTTTGGGGCCCTTTTTAGCCTTTTATTTTGTGTGAGCCAAAGCTCCGTGTTTAAGGCCGTACATTGACCTATAATGGTTTACTTTTATAAATTGTTATTTGGATTGAGAGTTGTCTCATTGGCACTCACACCACATCTTCCTATATCTATAAAATTGATGACAATGCTGATAACGATAGATTTGATCGACTCACGCGATCATCACAGTATTTTGATTTTAGAGAACACTGTTTGTTTTGTGGACAGTCAGCGCAAATGTCAGATAGAAAATATGGAATAGAAGTATATCCAGTGAGAACTTTTGAATTCCAACAGAAAATTGATGCAATATGCAAAGACAGAAAAGATTCATGGGCTGCTGACGTTTTGGCAAAACTTGAATATGCACAAGACTTACCTGCAGCAGATGCTATTTACCATCAGAAATGTAGCGTCAACTTCAGGACAGGGAAAAATATACCAATTGGAGGAACACCAGAGCAAAAACGAAAAAAGCAAGGTAGACCAGATCACACTGAAGCAAATACAGCTTTTCTAAAAACCATGGATTACTTGCTAGAAAATGAAGAAGACCAATTGACAGTAAAAGACCTCGTTCATCAAATGACACAGTTTTGTGGAGATCTGGCATACACAACAGTACACATGAAATCAAAGATCAAAACACACTTTGGTGATGAAGCTTTTATTACCGACGTCTGTGGAAAACCAAATGTGGTCACTCTTCGTAAAACGGCATCTGTTCTTCTGCAAGAATTTCATCAGAGTCAAAAAACTTCCGATCCTGAAACAGAAAAAAGAGATATTATCAAAACAGCAGCTAAACTTATCAAATCTGATATAAAATCAATGGAATTTTCAAGGGCGGTGTATCCATCACCAGCTACAATAGCATCTTGTGAGGAAAACATTGCATACTTACCTGACAGTCTTAAACAGCTACTTGGTGGAATATTTTCTGAAAAAGATTGCGATCTTAAAGTGGCAGCCATTGGCCAGTCTATCATGCAAGCCACAAGACCAAGATCTCTGATTGCCCCTTTACAGCTAGGTCTAGGAGTTCAAATGCATCACCATTTTGGTTCAAAATTCCTTCTCGATACCTTATACCAACTTGGCTTTTCATCATCTTATAAGGAAGTTCAAAAACACGGCGTGAATTCTGCTCTTCAAGGTGATGATTCTCCTCAAGACCTTGAAGGGAGATGTATTCAACACGTGGCAGATAATGTGGACCATAACATCAGAACACTTGACGGTCATGGGACATTCCATGGAATGGGGATAATAGCAGGCATCACACCAGGATATAACCACAAAACTATTGTGCAGAGATTAAATGTTTCGCTTGACGATATAAAACAAATAGGGAAAATCGATCTCCATCAATACAACTTTGACCGAACATCAAAACTTAGTTTAAAATTCGAATCACTTGCAGCGCAACAGTCAGGTGCGTTACCTGATAACATCAGTCTTCTCTGTAGTACTCTTTGGCCAAAGAAAAGGATTGGTTGGTCAGCAATGTGTAATTTAGTGCAAGATGGAGCATACCCTGGTAAATCGACAATTGTATTTTTGCCTATGATAGACCTTGAGCCGGGAAACCTTTCATGTATCTTTTCGACCATGAAGTTCGTATGTAACGAAGCGTTTAAGTACAGAGCTAATCCCATGCTTACATTTGACCAACCGCTTTATTGGAAAGCTCTTACAATTATTGACAACGAACCAAAGGACAGCGACTTGAAATCGATAGTTCTAAGATTAGGAGGTTTTCATCTCGAAATGAGCTTTCTTGGTTCCATTGGTAATATTATGAGCGGATCTGGACTTGCAGAGCTCATGGAAACTGTCTATGCACCTAACGCTGTTACGCATATGTTTACCGGAAAGGCAGTTGCGAGAGCAGTGCGTGGTCATTTCTTGATTTACAATGCTTTAACTTCATTATTGTTGTGCGAACAGTTTCATGTATCTTCCACTGTCTTGAAAGATCATGACACTGAAAATGTAGAACATCTTTCTTCTCTTGAAGACTCTGAAATTCACAATGAAAACACTTTTATCCAGGATTTAAATAAATTGAGTTATATTTTTGATGAAATCCTAGAACGACATCTTCCAGTAGACACCCTTGATCAGAATGAGGTATTGAGAAAAATACGCGACAGTATATCAACTTTTAGAAAATCACATATCGAAAACCGGACAGCTCGACTATGGTTTCTATATATGGATATGGTGGACTTGCTGCGTAATTTCATCGAAGCTGAAAGAACTGGAAACTGGACCCTTCATCTTCAAACCATTCAAAAGATGTTACCATACTTTGCTGCTGCAGGACATAACTTATATCTAAAATCTGCGTATGTTTACCTGCAGCAAATGCATGGGTTATCAAGAACAAATCCTGCAATGAACGAAGCTCTCTTGTCAGGCTTCCATGTGATGAGAAGAAGTGATCGGTTTTGGTCAGGTTTATCATCGGATCTGATCATAGAGCAAGTTCTGATGAGATGCATTAAAACAACTGGAGGTCTCACCAGAGGTCGAGGGATGACAGATGCGCAGAGATCATTGTGGATTTTGTCTATGCCACAGTGTATTCAGATGAATGAAGCCATGCAACAAGTAACTGGTGTAAATTTTGAAACGAGCGAACAACACAAAGAAATGTGCATTCCAAGGAAGGTACGGGATACCAAAGACACAACAACATTTCTTGACTTTCTTGGAGAAAGAAGTCCATTTTCTATCGATAAAAATCTGAGGAACATCGAAACAGGAGCAACTGGCGACAGCAACGTAAATTCTGACAATGCACTGGTCAGAGGACACAATATAATATCGTCAATGGAAGGTAAATGTATTGACGAGTTTGTATTCAAAAGAAAAAACCAAGTAACAACTCTATCTTCAAAATTAAATATCAAAGTAGATAATGAAGAAATATCTGTCGATCCACAATTGTTGTTTCAACGACTAGTTACTACTGCTAATACCATGTTTCCAGATGTATCTCAAGTCTTTAAGTACGAACTAAGCGCTGTTCCAGCTGCTTTGTTTGAACCGTCTGGGTTGATGCGACAGGCACAGAAATCAACATTGGCAGATGAAATATGGAACACGGGAAGTTGTGTTTTTTCAGATGACCTTGGTACCGATGTTCGCCACGTAATCGACGGTGGTTCCCTGATACAGCGAATCCCATGGAAAAAAGGTGCGACATTTGCAGAAATATGTCAGTTATACATCGACCATAATAATAACAGATATCCCATTCCAATAATTGTCTTTGATGGGTATGGTTCCGGACCAACGACAAAAGATCATGTACATGAACGGAGATCGAAAGGTGTGACTGGTACACACATCTCATTCAAAGATAGCACACCGTTTAAATCAAAGAAGGAAATTTTCTTAGCTAATGGAGAAAACAAGCAAAACTTTATCAATATGCTTTGTAATAAAATGGATAATGAAGGATTTATTTCTCTTCAAGCTACTGCTGATGCTGATGTTCTTATTGCATCAACTGCTGTACGATATGCATCTTGTTACCCTACCGTTGTCGTTGGTGAAGACACTGATGTTCTCATACTACTGCTTTTCCATGCAGAGGAAAATTCTAAACCATTGGTTTTTCAATCCGATAAAATTCGAAAGTCTAAAGTATGGGATATTAAAAAGACTAAAGAGTTGCTTGGAAATGAAATAGTCGATTTGTTACCATTTATTCATGCTATCACAGGGTGTGACACGACATCTAGACTTTACGGTATAGGGAAGAAGGAAGGATTAAAGCGGTTGCGTGAGAATGCCTTTTTTAGAGAGTTAGCTTCAGTATTTTTAAAACAAGATGCAACGTCAGATGATGTTATACAATCAGGACAGTCAGCTCTTGTTATATTATACGGAGGTGAGACAGGAGAAAGCTTAGACCAGTTACGCTACAGAAAATTTAACCATAAAGTTCTTACCAATTCTTTGTCTTGTGTACATGTTCAGTCCTTGCCACCTACCTCAGAAGCAGCGTCTCAGCACTGCAAGCGTGCATATTATCAGATCCAAGAATGGACAAATGACTCTGTCCATATGTTAAGTCCATCAGACTGGGGATGGGTTCTACAAGGTACATCACTTTGTCCAATTAGAACAATTTTGCCTCCAGCTCCAGATAATTTATTGCACGTGATTAGATGTAAATGCAAATCTGGTTGCGATACACGCAGATGCACTTGTAGAAAAAACGGTCTTGACTGTAGCTCAGCATGTAGCGAATGTAAGGGACTGAACTGTTCAAACTGTAAAGTACTTGAGATTCACGAAGACGAGGACGATAGTGACATTTAATTCAAACATATACATGATTGGTTGGTGATGTGACTCTATAACATTTAAGCAAAAACTTTGAACGAAATTTTGCTTTTATAAGATTTACTTTTATGACAATGTGAATTCAGAAATATTGTATTTAGTCTCCCTCTTCTGTAACTGTGTTTTTTATTCAAACTACATTAATGTGTCAAAATAATGAATACGATGTTTCTGTTGAAGTCTAGTCTTTCTTTGAGGGATCAAAATTCTTCAAGTTAATATTCGAGATGATTTTTTTTTTTAATTTTTAGGTTTATAAATTTTCCAGTTTTCAGCGATTTTCTATTCAAAATCAGCGTTTTTTCTCAAAAAAAAAACTTACGGCTATGCATTTTTAAGATTTCATCACGATAATACATATAATTGCAACGTTTCCGAAAAAAAAATAGGGACTTCGAGTTAAAATTTAAAATTTTTTGATTTTTTTCCAGTTTTCAGCGATTTTCTATTCAAAATCAGCGTTTTTTTTTAAAAAAAACCTGAAGACTATGCATTCTTAATATTTGATCACGATGATACATATGATTGAAACGTTTTCTGAAAAAAAATAGGGACTTTGAGTAAAAATTAAAAAAAAAAATCATTTTTGCAGTTTTTAGCGATTTTTACATAAAAATCCCTATTTTACCCCCAAAACACAAATTTCCCGTGGTCTGTGAAACGCCGATTTTTAATATGTCACTAACAGGTATCCAATGAAACAAAATTGATATAAATTATTTCTGTTGCAATTACTTTGAGGTTGAGCCATTTTTCACCTCAGATTCCCTGGACTACAAAGAATGTACCGAGAAACGACGTCCAAGTCGACTCAACGGGCTTACACAACCGTAAGAAGCATGTGTGAGGGCCCTCATGGGGTTTTTGATTATGTGATTACTTAGCCGTTTTTTTAATGATTATTTGATTATTAAGCCAAATATTTCATGATTATTTGATTACCTAGGACTGTATTTTTAGTTTATGATTATTTGATTACTAAAGATAAGCAAATATTTAATGATTATGTGATTATATTGGCAAAAAAATGGTGATTATGTGATTACTAGGACCTCCCCCCCATGAGGGGCCTCATGTGTCGATACGATCGAATGTACTTCTGATTTGGTTTAATCATTGAGTAATGATGAAATATATATATATGTCACCAAAAATTCAGAATCCCGACCAAGGTCGAAATCAAATTAAGTAGAAAAGCCAAATGCTGAAATAATTGATGAAACAACAGTACAAAAGACGTCATGCTATTATTATTTTTTCGGATATATGTTTTTTAAGAATATTTACAAAGTCCCGTAGTATGTTTGACGTCAGAAAATACGCAAGTCTATCTCCTAGTTACCAGTTTTTCAATAATCAATAACGGGAAAAACGATACAGTTCAAATTATTATGAGAAAAAATGTTTTAAGAGTGTCAAACTCAGCAGAATCGTATTTTACGAACGATTGAAGAAAGAAGCACTCATAATATATTTAAGCAGATATTTTTTTGTTATTTTTTACCGCTAAAATCGAGTACGAAACTGTGGCTATTTACAAGCTCATGTAGAAAGGTTAAGAAGACCTTATTTTGCGTGGGAGGGGAACGAAATTCAAAAGTGTTGCTGTTATTTCTGTGACTTTGTTTACTATTTGAGTTTGCTATAACTTTTTCCTTGGAATTATTAGCTGACATGTGACACAACATTGATACGGATGATTTGCGTATTTACGTTTTGTAAAGTGACAACTCCCTTTAGAATTCTATTTCATCTTACAAACAACACTCAGGGGGAAGGATCATTACACACGGACTCGATATAATCAGTATGTATTTATTTATTATTTTCCTTTCCCTTAATTACGTTAATCATTGTTGTGATGTTTTATTTTCGTATTTTTATTTGACCTATATTCTATCGAAGCAGGTGCACGTGACCTGAAGAAAAATGCAGACGTAAAAGGTCAAGGTTGGATTGAATACACAAACTTTATCTAGTGAAAGGGTCATCTGAGGTCACGATCTTATAGCTATTATTGAATACTCTTGCGTAATCTTGAACACATTGTTTTATATGAAAACTTTACAAAAATGATATAGAAAAAAATGCTATCAATATTTTATTAACATATATTTTTTAACCAAAAAAAAATAAATGTAAAAGTGAAATTTAATATAAATTTATTTTACCAAGGATAAAATTTGTATAGTTAGTCTTAGTCAAAATAATTATGACGTCTGGCAAGGCTATTTTAATTTTTTTCTGCAAATTCTGGGACGCCTTCCTACGACGTCCCAGAAAAAATTAAAATGTAGCCTTGCCAAAGGTCATAATTATTTGGACTATATGTGTAAGTTAGTCTTAATCCTTGAATTTATTGATGATGTATTATACTGTTCACCTGTTCAAATAAAAATGAGGGGATAGGAGGGGTCCTGAGTGATCCCGAAATCCCTGACTTATAAAAACGAAATTCCAAGGCCCAAAATTTAAATAAAGAATATCCCGATGTCCCGAAATCAGAAAAAAAGGATTTGCGGATCCCAAACAGGTGAATCCTAAAATCCCGAGCTTAAAAACACCCAATCCTGGAGTCGTGATAAAGGTCCTTTCCCCTTAAAAATATAACAAAAATCATACCGGCCCGAAATCTCCAAAAGGGAGATCTCATGTCAGCTTCATATATAATACATACATGTATATGACACCTGAGGGGGTGAGTTTGCATGAACAGCATGTTCTAGTTAAATATATATGAGTAACTGATAGCTTTAATGCTTAGTTTACTTCTATTGACAATAAATAAAAGCCAGGGAAATACAAATGTTGCTCATTTTAGGTTAAAATATCTGAATGAGGAATGCTGTTGGTTGCTGTCTTGTCATATAAATTGTTTCAGTTATATTGTTTTCTGGTTTGAATTACAATTGATTCACTTTTTGTCTGACATGTCAGAGCCTCTTATTGAGCACATCAAGCACTGACAATATGGTAAAGGTTGTGCTAATTGTTGAAAGCCGTACAGTGACCTAAATATATATATTACGATCTGAATTTTTTTTTGGATGTGTTTTTGTTCACCTCTTATAAAAACAGAGTTCAACATTTTCCAGAGATCACCTTCATGACCTGGGATTGTACATGTACAAAATGTAGAGGGTGGTAAAGGGTTATTTTCATGCAACGTGATCGCCATTTTTTATTTCACATTCAACATGTTTTTACTTTTTTATTTGATGTTCAGTCGTGCAAGACGGATGCCTCGTTCAACGTGTTTTGCTTATTTAATTTTAGGTGCATTGTGATTTTCGAAGTCTTATTTTGCGTGCTCGGTTTTTTCAAATAATATTCAAACACTTGGCAGGGATCGTCAAGAAATACTTTTTCAAAAGCCGTAAACCAATTATATCATAAATGTGTATACTAAATCGGAAATATCAAGTAAAACAAAGAATTAATATATGCAAGTAACCAGTGACTCAGTCACAAAAGGTACACATAAAAGTATTTATTTTTCGTGCAACATTCAATACAGAAATTATGTCTTATTTCATGTTTCGTTTGTGCAAGCAGCCCCCCTTTACCACCCTCCATGTACATGGTCTTTGTGTGTGAACTGTAAAATGTTGGCACCTCATAATAAAGAAAAAAAATCTAGTATCTGTAATTGGTTTATTAGTCATGTTAGTCATGTTAGTTGTCTGATGTACAGTAGTTGTCGTTTGTTTATGTAATATATACGTGTTTCTCGTTTCTCGTTTTTTTTATATAGATTAGACCGTTGGTTTTCCCGTTTGAATGGTTTTACACTAGTAATTTTGGGGCCCTTTATAGCTTGTTGTTCGGTGTGAGCCAAGGCTCCGTGTTGAAGGCCGTACTTTAACCTATAATGGTTTAATTTTTAAATTGTTATTTGGATGGAGAGTTGTCTCATTGGCACTCACACCACATCTTCCTATATCTAAAATTGCTACATGAAAACAAGACCATTACAAATGTAGTATTGACCATGCCTACAAAAACCTTGACCAGTAGTGACCATGCAGGCTGTAAAACCCAGAACTAACTGGTCAATAATGATGAACTGAAATTTTTATTGGATATATATTACTATATGACTATAAAAAAAACCACCACCACCCTATTGCAAGTCAATTACGGTTATTTATTAAAACAATAAGGTGTTAAAGTCAACATACTCATCAGTAAATACCAGTTAATACCAGTGGTACATGAACATGATGAATGTAGGTAAAAACAGGGGGTGGTATTTTTGTATTTGCCACTGAAACTTGATAATAAAAATTATCACCTTGATTATTTATATGATGATGCTTATGAGAAAATTATCGTTGACCAAAGAACAATATATTTATGTTTAAATGTAAAGGAGTGTTCAATTCACAAATGAGGGGGGATAGGACCTTTAATGGGAATCCGGGATCGGGTGTTTTTAAGCTTGGGATTTCGGGATTGACTCTTTCGTGATCCGGGAATTCTTGTTTTCGGATTTCGGGATATCGGGATTTACTTTATTTAAATTCAGGACCTCAGGATTTCGTGTTTTTAAGCCCGGGATTTCGGGATCAGGACCCCTCCTAACCCCCCTCACAAATGTATGCTAAAAAATATGGTTTGCTGGTGAAAATTTTTAATATAAAAAAAGAACATGTGGTATGATTGCCAATGAGACAACTCTCCAAAAGAGACCAAAATGACACAGAAATTTACAACTTTAAGTCACCGTACTGCCTCCACCTATAAACAAAGCCCATACCTCATAGAAAGCTATAAAAGGCCCAGAAATGACAATGTAAAACTATTCAAATGGCCTAATTTATATATAAAAAATGAAGAAAAGTTAAGTTCATTATGCATGTCTACAAATTATCATAAATATGCCAACAACAGATGTGCATGTTTTGTTGTAAACTTGTACATGTTCTGTTGTTGGTGTCGTACATCTGTTAATTTTTCTCCATTCATATGACTATAATCAATGCATAATAATTTGTAACTAATACATTAAGTATTTAAATGTCTCAAGGAGATTTTATTCCCTTCTGTTTTAACGATTAAAAAAAAGGTTTTGACATTTGTAAACTTGTACATGTACTGTTCAAGCTGTTGTACATCTGTTCAACTTTCTCAATTCATGTGACTAATTAATGTAAAACATTTTGTAACTAATACTGTTACACCTCAATATGAATTAAAAAGACAACATCGAGTTCTTATACAATATTTATATATTGCAAACATGTAACCAACTTTTCACATCCAGCAACAACCTTAAAACTGACCAGAAAATACATTAACTCTGTCTTTATCTTTGAATGTTAATCATGTTAAAATAACCAGAAACTTTGAGTGTTCTTCAGTGGCGACTTTACGACCATAGATAAATAGCATTAATTAATTGCTACAGTTCTCTAGAGTTCATTCAGATGCTAAGAAAATATTACTATTTAACGGTTAACAGGTGTCACAGTTAAAGTTCTTGTAATGTCTATTACACAAATAATACTAAAATTAGCCTTTTAACATCTCCCTTTTCAAGAGAAAACACTGTTTTCGAAAATTCACTTTAAAATAAAATAAAAGGCGTTGCTCGAATTTACAGAGATGTAATAAAACAATAAAGCATAATGCTTAGAGTCAATCTTTGTTATATTCCTGATAAAGCATCGGTATTGTTCTTTAATGCCTCGGACAGTAACAATAATAGCACTTCGCCCCCAGGTTCAAATTCTCTGAACCTTGTATGATTGTCGTACCAAGCCTTGATCTTTTCTTTAACAATTTCTGGCATAGCTGCCAAACAATTACGCATAGTAATTCCATGTTCAATAACTGAACAGTGTTTCTCACGAAGTATATGTATAGTCATCGGACCTCTCATAGGCCAGCCATACAACAACACAAACGGCGCTGAAAAGCCTGTTTCTTCATACGGAACTTAACGATACTCGCTTAACGCATAAGGAACCAATTCATTTCCAGACGAAATGTTACCAATAACAATCTCGTCATCTTCGTATATTTTCATCACTTCCGTGGCATGTTCAACTTTGCTTTCAGGTGTATCATCGTCAGATTCAATTTCATCTTCGGCGCGCTTGGCTTTTTCTCTGGTTAGAACAAATGCGTTACTAGTTCGCTCTAGTATATCCATTCCCAAAAGTGCTTCGGCGGTCAATTTCGGTACGAGTCCAACTTTAGCGATACCTGTATAATACGGTGTGTCTATGTTAACAACAGCAAGCTTAGCACAAAACGGTTGTCCAATAGCAGATTGTAGAGTTACATTTTGTCCTTGTAAAATGTTCTTTTTATCCACAAGGTCTTCACGAATTAATGTCATGTCGGTACCAGTGTCTTTCACAAAGCTTACTTGCTTCCCGTTTACTTCTCCTGAAACACAAATAAGTCTATGCCCAACAAGCGGTTTAACCAAATAAGATGCAAGATTTCCTGTTGTCTTGTCCTTTTTTTCACAATCACGTGCATAATGTCCAACAGCTTTACATTTGAAACAACGGTTATTGTCAGTTCTATTTTCATCATTTTGTACATTGTCATTCTTTGTCGGTACTATATAGTCTTCTGCTGCTTCTAATACGGACGCGCTGCCTTTGTTTCTTCTGACCCATTGCGCTTGAACGGGTGAAAGAGCCATCAGGAAAAATTCCTCTTGTAAACTTTTGATCGGATCTTTGTCCTTGGTACATCGATTGAGATTTTGTATAATCCGCGCCATTAAAGCTCTGTAAGTTTCATTGTCAGCTTTTCTAACATTAACTAAGTCAACAAAATATTCATGGGGTCTCTTTCCATATCGATCGATTACGCACTTTTCAGATCGTCGTACGAAGTGGACGCTTGTGAAGAAACCTGTCTTGCTTCACCTGTCAACAATGTTCTTAATTGTAAAATCCTAATGTCATTAGACCAATTTGCCTGACCACTTACTGCATCGAATTCCGATAAAAATGTTAAAATGTCATCGAGTTTCGGATCAAATGGTTGTAATTTTACTTTAAATGGTAGTGACTGATATTTATCAGTATTTAAACAGTTTAATCCCTGTAAACGAATTCTTTCTCTTTCGATTTCTAGTTTTTCCCGTTCGATGACAAGCTTTTCCCTTTCAATATCTAACTCATGTCTATTTGTCTTTCTTGTTGCTTTTTTCGGCGGCGGAGTTTTCGGTCTTTGAAATACTTCTTCCTCAACTGGCACGTCGCTTTCATCTGCGCATTCGGCATCTGTAAATTGCATTAAATTTATATTTCTTCTTGGTCGATTTTTTGCTATGCTGCTTCCTTCTTGTACACCTTCTTCTGCCATTACGGATAGTATAACTAACTACAATTAATCCTGTGATTAATGGAAATATAACGAAAAAGTGAGTTTAAGGCTATGCTCGATAATTCAAAGTCAACGCTGAATCAACAGCCGGATATATTCCAAAATACGAAATCAATATCCAATAAACTAAACAAAAGCTTCATATCCAATCAATCGCTGAATCACACAGCTGGATATACTATATCCAATCAATCGCTGAATTACACAGCTGGATATACGCCGGATTAACGGCAAAAAAATAAAACACTGATAATTCACATCAGCTACATAAGCAATAATCCTATGATAGCACATATATCCTTTAGGAAAATTACGCTTATATATAGTCCACTACAGAATAATTAATAACTTAAATTAATTAATCCCATTTCCGCTGCCACCATTTATGTTACACCTCAATATGAATTAAAAAGACAACATCGAGTTCTTATACAATATTTATATATTGCAAACATGTAACCAACTTTTCACATCCAGCAACAACCTTAAAACTGACCAGAAAATACATTAACTCTGTCTTTATCTTTGAATGTTAAACATGTTAAAATAACCAGAAACTTTGAGTGTTCTTCAGTGGCGACTTTACACCATAGATAAAATAGCATTAATTAATTGGGACAGTTCTCTAGAGTTCATTCAGATGCTAAGAAAATATTACTATTTAACGGTTAACAGGTGTCACAGTTAAAGTTCTTGTAATGTCTATTACACAAATAATACTAAAATTAGCCTTTTAACAAATACATGTACACTAAGTATTTACATGTCTAAAGCAGATTTTATAATGATTTTTGATTCCCTTCTGTTCCTATGATTTTTTTGATAAAAATAAAATTTTCAACATTTATATTTGAATGTTACAGAGGTGAACAATACATGTATGTATGTTTTCATAAGTCATTTGTAAGTGATCTGGTTTCTCTTTTTTTATATAGATTAGACAGTTGGTTATCCTGTTTTAATTGTTTTACACTCATTTTTTGGGGCCCTTTATTATAACTATATTATAAGCTTGCTGTTAGGTGTGAGCCATGTGGGCTCAATGTTGCAGATCATACTTTGACGTATAATGGTTTAAATTTTACTTTTACAAATTGTGACTTGGATGAAGAGTTGTCTCATTGCCACTCATACCACATCATCTTATATCTACATATATATGTCACTCATTTTTTTTTTTTTTTTTTATGTACTAGTATTTCTGAAACAAGAATTATTCTGGTTAGTGTTAGTTGGTTCAAGCTGACTTTTTTTCACATGAATTCCCTGTCAAATATGAATACTCTAAACCAACTTATTTTCGCGAGCAATTTATTGTTGCGACTTTAGCTAATAGAAAAATAATGCGAATATTAATTGCCGTGAATATCTTATACATAAATCATACCTTATTGAACTTCAGAAAATCAGGAAATTAAATAGCCGCGAAGGTGTCTAAAAAGAGTAAAATGCAAAATTAAGTATCTGCGAAATTAAGTTAGTTTACAGTGTGACACCTGCATGGATTTTGTTTAAAGGACAGCTCCTATCCTCCTTCACAAATTTCATAGTCAAATGATAATGTAGCCTTAGTTGTACTGCTATAGACAAGACCTAAATTAATATATTGTTTGTTTCCCCAATCCAGACCCTGCCAAGCCAGGTACATGTATGGGTACATGTAGGTAGGTAGGGAATTTTTTTTTCTCCCAAAAAGCTTCAACATTATCTTAAGATCTGGCAAGCCTGAAAATCCAAAATGAATAAAATAATATTTGACTGAGTTTAGACAACAACATTTTATGAGTAGCACCATTTTTGCAGGGTCGGTCGGGATTGGGGAAACAAACAATATTTTATTTTAGGCCTCATTTTTTGAATCAACCAATCTTTCACCTCTGACCTGCACCGTACCTGCATTGCAGAAGTTACCTATTAACCCACAACTTTGGCCTTATACTCTTTAATTGGTAATCAGATAGTAGCTTTAAAGGCTATTTTTAAACTGTGTATACATGAACAATGATTTACATACACTGTACTTGAAAATTATACAAGTAGTTCTAAACTGTGAATTGATGACCAGGCCTACAAATTGAACTACTTTTTGTTGTAGTTCTTTAATATACTGAGTAAAATGTCATGAATGTGTACCAATTTAAAGACAAGTTTATTTGTCCAATCAATTGTTTGCTAATTGTTTAAATATTTGCATTGAATTTTTTTAGCTGTCAATAATGTCTTTCAAAAGAAGGCTGTCATACATATATATTGAACTTTCTAGAAATAATTGGCCATCATTTAGTTTTGATTTAATATATGTAGTTCAGTATATATGACTGTGACGCTTAGGGGGAGATTGATTAATACTGTCAGACTATAAACATTATGGTAAAAATTAATATTTTTGCAACCAGTTTATTAGAGTAATCACATATAAATCATAGATTTACAAACAGTTCTACAGTGACCCATCGTTGTTGATTTCTCTGTCATTTTGCTGAATATATATATGAATGTGTATAATTAGGAGTTACGTATATATCACATGTTTATCACTGAGCTAGTATATATATATTTGTTTAGGGGCCAGCTGAAGGACTCCTCCGGGTGTGGGAGTTTCTTGCTGCATTGAAGAACCATTGGTGGCCTTCAGCTTTTGTCTTAGCTGTTCTATGGTCAGGTTGTTAACCTCTCTGACTCAATTTCCCCATCCAATCTCAGTTTTATATGTAATATTTGCCACTGTTGAAATTAAGCACCCATCATTCAATAACCCATTATTGATCACTAATTTTTCTCTTTTGACTTTGAAACAGATTGTGCTTGTCCCAAGTCAGGAGTCTGTAATTCAGTGGTTGTCGTTTGTTTATGTATTACATATTTGCTTTTCGTTCATTTTTTTACATATATAAATGTATATATATATAAGGCCATTAGTTTTCTCGTTTGAATTGTTTTACATTGGCGTATAGGGGCCTTTTATAGCTGACTATGCAATATGGGTTTTGCTCATTGTTGAAGGCCGTACGGTGACCTATAGTTGTTAATGTCTGTCATTTTGGTATGTTGTGGATCATACGTTGTCTCATTGGCAATCATACCACATCTCCTTTTTTATATTTTCTAAAGGTATCCACTGAAAAAAGAAACCATACTAAAAAGTTCTCAATTATTCAAGGATTAATGAGTAATTGGGAGTGCATTTTTGCTTCAAATGAAAGAACAAAAAAAGAAATAAATGTAACTTTATTATATATACCTAAAGATATCATTATTCATTCTTCTGAAAACTCTTTAAGAATTAGTAATTTAGTAGGTGGCATTATTATATACCTTAAGATATCATTATCATTCTTATGAAAACTTTTTAAGAATTAGTAATTTAGTAGGTGGCATTTATTAAAGCTTCGTAAACTTTTTATTCTATGAAAAGCACTTTAGAATGTAAGAACAATCCACAAGAGACCTATTAACAGAATAACTAAAGGCGGACAAAAAAAATTCATTTCACGAAGAACCAGTGTAATAAACGACAAGTCAATACATTTCACGAAATGAGGGGTATTTCTCCCTCAAATTGACGTCAATTCTTTAGTCGAAGGATGAACAATAAATAACAAATTCGTAATTATCCTAATAAATTTTACGACCAGCGTCGTTGAAACAATAGGGAAATCATTTTAAATAGTCACCTTCATCAGATGAACGTTTCCAAAAATAAACCGATTGTCTCTGAAATTAGAAATGTTACAACTATTATTAGTTTTATGAGGTTTTGACGTAGGTTCAAAAATAGCATAGCACATTTATGGAAGATATATATATATAGGATATACGATATGTATCCTATATTGAGTATTGTTAAACCATAACCAGATAATATGATATTAAGACAGAAAATAATCAATTTTCTTCTAATGGCTTTTGAAACAATAAGCAATGATAAGATGTTTTCATATATAGAAGATTATTATCAATTTATAGTATGTTATTTTCATCACTATAACGTAAATACATATACCTATCAGTTTCTCGGAAGTAATTAAGTTTATATGGAATTATGACAACCTTAAGTGCAATACAAGTTCAAATTGGGAAGGTAAGAAAAGATATACTGTGGATTTATTATTATATATATGTTGAATGCCAAATTTTTCCTGGATTTCTTGGGTATACATTTTGAACCTAGAATTTAATTAAGGTGGTCCCTAACACTACAGGAAGATAACTCTGTAAAGTCAGCTTAAAGTTTTAATTATGTTGTGATGTAAAAGGAATATTAAGCTTCTCAATGATCAAAATTGGTGTTTGTTAATTTAACTGCTATATAACCAGTGTAATTTTTCTGACAAAAAGATTGGTTAAAATGTTTTAAAATTTAAAAATTTTTGTTAAAGGGTTTTAAAAGTAAATGTTTTGTCAAAATTTTATGAAAATTGAATGAGCCAAATTAATTTATATGAAAGTGTTGGGTAACCACCTTAATGTACAAAGAACTTGTAATTTTCTATCTGTCATGCAGTCTATTGTATATCGAAATTGGCAAAACCATAAAATTTGATATCCACAAAAAATGTAAGTTTTCCTAAATCCACAAAAATTGGTACCCACAGTTAATATATATATAATATATATTTGAATCCTGTAGTAAAAACAAATTGTATAAGCATTATCTTTTAAAAGAGTTTGGATTAGAGAGAGAAATTAAAGCGTCAAATGTTTATTTAGTCTCCATTGTCAATCTGATTAAAAAAACTGACTTTTTCACCTCAGGACAATAAAAGATTTTGAGTAGGCAGCTATTTTTTGGGGTAGGTGAGAACTAGGTAAAGAAACATAATCTTTTTATATGGCCTGGCAATATCTTACCAAATCTATGTTTTTTGAAATGTCAAGCTTCATTAACCTTATAGCAAACAGAACTGAAACAAAGAAAAAGAAAACTTTGGCCTTGGGTTTATAAAAGAGTAAGTTATTGACTTAATTGCAAAGTACATGTAGCTATATATTTATTATGTCTTGTATGTTGCTCCACCCTAATTTAAGTGGTACTCGTGCATTAATGTAACATTAAATATACCATGTATACAGTGAAATTGATCAAGGATGAGGGTGTTTAAAAAAGATTTATTGATGAATAGTTAATATATAATAAAGAGGGATATAGACCTTTTGCAATCATACTTGACTAGGATTGTCAGTTTTCCCAGTGAAGGTCAGGGTTCTCTCTAGGCACCCTGGCTTCCTCCACCAATAAAAACTGAATGCACAATAGTGTTTAGAATTGCATTAAAACACCAATCACTCACCTCTTTTAAGAGTGTCTTGTCGGTTGACCCTCTAATTTAAGTTACACATGTATTTATGAGCATATAATAATCATTATGAATTTTGAACCTCAAATAAAACATCACTTTTCTTATAAGCTCAGTTTTCTTTGGTCTTAGTTGGTCATGCTTAGCCTGTGACATACCTAAAATTGCTGTCAGAACTGCAATTACAGACTTGTAAATTATAAGGACTTAGGGCAGATTTTACAGTATTGTGTTCTGTCTCCTACTTTCATGTTGCTAATGTGACGGAGACAAAAATGAGTAACGTTAGCAACATTTGGACATGTCACATGAGCAACAACATCTTTAAAAGATAAAATGTATGCACACAGTGATGTTTAATATATGCCTGGAGTAATAAAATTGTACAGTCTGGTTTAGAATTTCTAAATATACAGAATGTCATTTGCAGGTGTACTTTATATCAAATGAATACACAAGAAACCAAAAAATTAGTAACGTTAGCGACATTTGGACATGTCACATGAGCAACAACATCTCTAAAAGTTAAAATGTATGCACACAGTGATGTTTAATATATGCCTGGAGTAATAAAATTGTACAGTCTGGTTTAGAATTTCTAAATATACAGAATGTCATTTGCAGGTGTACTTTATATCAAAGGAATACACAAGAAACCAATTTGTAATAGTAACATTAGCAACATCTACTATCATGACATTACGTTTTGTTGCTAACGTCTTTTTGATGGACGGAATACATTTAAGGTCCTCTTGTAACAATATTACATACAACTTACCTTCTTTGCTTCCCCATCATGTGAAGGAACTGACTCCGAATCTATTTCTGCAAAGGGCGATATCGTAACTCCTATACAGGAGAGTTACAGATCTAAATATATGTTGCTCATGTGACACTGATTTGGACGGAAACCTCGAGCAGTAACGTTCGCAAAAATTAAAACAGCCAATGATATTGATTCCTCAAGTCCTTTGACCCCCTTACGTCATCCAAATTTAATATGATTGCTATTTTCAATTATTTAAAAAACCCGGGGTAAAAATAACTACAATGGGCTGTCTGAGAACCAAAAAGAAAATTGCGATCGTGACATATCACAATGGACGGAAAAGACGTGACGTTAGCAACAATATTATTAAATTACCTTTTTTAGCCTTTACCAATAAAAATCTGCCTTAAAGTAATGATTAAAACACAAAAGAAGACTTTTTCTTAAAATATAAGTCCATGTTATTAGGCTCCACTTATAAATAATGCTTCAAAATTCCACTCCAAATAAGCTGGATGTCAGTAAAGTAGGTCATGAATGTCTATTCCATGTCCAATATTTTGAAATTGAAAACCCTCTAATTCTAACATAAAACACAAACACAGAGTAATTTTTATGTTTATTTACTCAGAAAGACACATTTTATTCATTAACATAATGCATTACTCCATTACACAGTCTGTTTCACAGTTTCAGCAATTGCTTTTTTGATGGATACAAAAAAACAATAATTCCTTCTTATTGTAAAATCTGCCTTATACAAATTATCATTGGTACCTCTTTAATGCTTTAAAATACAGAATGTCTTCTTGCACATTTGTTTCAGGTAAAATCATAATAATTCTCAATTTCTGTTATAAAATTTCTTCAGAAAAATCTAAACTTTGGGTGACCTAGACCTTGACATTTTGTATATAAGTACTTGCAATTATCATGATTTATATCTATTATTGAAAGTTAGACTAGAAATTGTGTTGGCTTCTAGATGCCTTTTGGTGTTTTGTGCACTGGAAATGTGGGTTGCTGTCTAATTGATGTAAACCCCATCCTCTCAATTCAATACACACCTCATGTTCAGAGCAGACGGTCATGCATATGAGTGTAAGATAGAGTTTAAAGCTATCTTTTCAATCATTGAAGCTAACTGATGCCTATTTTTTATGTGTGCATAAAGACAAAATACCCCCACATGTCGTCAGAGGGTGGATGTGTGGACAAGTATACATACTTTTTTTTAAAACAAATTTCCATCTGCAACAAACGGTTATTTTTCTATAAACTTCCCTCACTTCATTGTATGCATGGCTATACAGTACCATGGTATGTCTTCTGCAGAAATAAACATGCTAGAAAATTTAATTAAAAGGAGAAAAAACACGAAAAATGGGACCACAAGTGGGGGGACAGGGGTCTTATTGGTCAAGTACTATCTTTCAAAACAAAATTACTATAACTTTAATTTTCTGTAAAAATATCCCTCACTTTATTCAATGGCTTACCACTCACTGTACTATGGTATTTCTTCTGCAGAAATAAACTGCTAGAAAACTTAATTAAATTGCCACGAGAAAAACCTCGAAATGGGGACTCCTCGTCAATAAACCTCGAAATGGGACTCCTCGTCAATACCCATGATGTGATGTATGTTTATATGTTAGCGTGATTCGTAACAATCATGTAACGTGAAAAAGTTCACTCCAATCTTAAAACCACATCGTATTGTGGTCTGTATTTATTGATTGGTTTTCTCCATTGACGTAATAACGTAACTCGATTATAGATATTCCAATAACTTGTATGTAGTATTATTCATTGTGCGATAAAAGTACATTGTGATTATTATTTCTACTAGCTAGGTTAATGCTGATTCTCATTGGGTTTTTATATCGGGGAAAAAATCAGTGTAGGGAAAATCTTGTGGTTAAAAGTCCTTATCAATTATTGTGCTAGCTAATCTTATAATTAATAACCTAGTAGTAAGAAAAAATAATCTTGTGGTTGAAAGTTAATCAATTATTGTACTAACTTGACCAAGAAGTAAGGCAAATATTGTGGTTTAAAGTCCTTATCAATTATTGTGGCAGTCAGTGGGGCCCCTACGTATGAAAAACTCTGGGCCACTGAATATTATTATCACATATTTTTATTCTTATACATATATATATAAGCAATTAGTATATGGGAATAGAGCTTAATAGCTTTGCCATCAATGGGTCACTGAACTTCTTTCTTGTAATTTCTAAAGAGAAATTTGGTTACCTCAGTTAGGGATCTTTTATTGATGACTATGGGGTATGGGTTTTACTCATTATTGAGGTCGATGGTGACCCATACATTGTTAATTTCTGTGTCATTTGATCTTTTGTTGAGAGTTGTCTCATTGTCAAATTGCAATCACATACACATCTTCTTTTTATTGTTATTTTCACATCTTGAAAAATAATCATTATAGAATTGCACTTACAACATGTACAAGCAACTACATGAACTAATGTAGCTATTAAATTACACAATTCCAAACATCCAATAATGGTCAATAAACTCCAGGATAAACTGTTATTGACCTTAGAATTAATAAGCAAAAAAAATCTGATTTTCTAGAAAGTGAACAATCGCAATACATATAATTTCAAAGCTGAAATTATAGATGTGTGTAACTGTGTACAAAGGTTTGCTTTGAAAATATATAATTCTTTGACGCTTAATTGATTATTATTTGTTAGAATATCACATCTTTATCTTAACTTTACTACTCAACACAAGGAAATTAAAACTAAATTATAGATGATTAGTTGGTACCTAACATACGTCTGCAGGGAGATAACTCGGTAAAATCAGCTTAATGTTTTAATTACGTTATGTTGTAAATACTGAATGGAATATTAAGCTTCTCAATGATCAAAATTGATGTTTGTCAAACTGCTATAAAACCAGTGTAATATTTCTGACAAAACGGTTGGTTCAAAATTTTTGAAATTTTTATATTTTTGTTAAAGGGTCAAAGTAAGTACTTCGACAAAATTTTATGAAAATTAAACGAGTCAAATAAATTTAAGTGAAGGTGTTTGGTACCACCTTAAAAGCATATTAACTAATTAGTCTATTCATTTTAGAGTTATGTCCCTTACTACTATTAATAATGTAACAGCCAAGTTGATCAATACAATTCAAATGAAATAGCTCAACATGTATTCAGCTTGACAGATTTAAAAGTTTTATTATTGAACACAATTTAAAAATTTTATTGTTATTTTTTGATAGTTTTTGTCAATGTCTTCAACAAAATGCCAAAAAATATATATTTATGAAATTTGTTTGGGGTTTAGACATTGCCTCATTATTATGGTCTCTTTTGTTCTCTCTGGTGTATAGTTGTCTTATTAGCAATAACACCTGATTTTAAACTTATATAAGCTTTGGTTACATCTTCTGACATCAGACTTGGACTTCTCTTGAACTGAATTTTAATGTGCGTATTGTTATGCGTTTATTTTTCTACAATGGTTAGAGGTATAGGGGGAGGGTTGAGATCTCACAAACATGTTTAACCCCGCCGCATTTTTGTGCCTGTCCCAAGTCAGGAGCCTCTGGCCTTTGTTAGTCTTGTATTATTTTTATATTAGTTTCTTGTGTACAATTTGGAAATTAGTATGGCGTTCATTATCACTGAACTAGTATATATTTGTTTAGGGGCCAGCTGAAGGACGCCTCTGGGTGCGGGAATTTCTCGCTACATTGAAGACCTGTTGGTGACCTTCTGCTGTTGGTTTTTATTTGGTCGGGTTGTTGTCTCTTTGACACATTCCCCATTTCCATTCTCAATTTTATTTGATATAAAATAATAATTACCAGGACAGAAAGTAAAAAAAAAAGGGGGGGGGGGGTGGTGGTGGTGGTGTCAGATTCTTTGTGTCAGCAAAGTTTGGAAACCAATCTGTGTTAAGGTGGTACCTAACACTACAGGAAGATACCTCTTTAAAATCAGCTAAACATTTTGATTACATTGTGTTGTTGAGGGAATATTAAGCTTCTCAATGATCAAAATAAGTGTTTTTCAAATTGCTATATATATATAACTAGTGTAATTTTTTCTGATAAAACGGTTGGTTCAAATTTTTTTTTTTCATATTGTTGTCAAAGGATCAAAGTAAATACTTTATCGAAATTTTATGAAAATTAAATGAGCCATATTAATTTTAGTGAAATTGTTACAGGTACCACCTTAAAATTAGATTGAAATTCTCCCTAAAACAATATTTTCTTAGCTTAAAATGATAAACATCTGGTATTGGTCTTTAATAAGTTGTTTAAAGTTGTGGGTGTTTAAAAGTATTTGATCCCCTTATTAAGGTTAAATGCCTGTGAAAATAGATTTAATTTCCTCAGTTTGTTAGAAGTTTATTAAATACAAATATTCATAAAATAATCCTACCAACATGTAAACTATAATTATTATTAGTTCACCTAACTATTAGATTTTATAGTGAAAATATGAAAAATATCCTTTATTCATTTAATGCAAGTATAGTTTAAAGACTGGGGGTTGTGGAAAAGTTCAAAATAAATAGGTCAGATTACAATGATGTTACATAGCTTAAATTTTTAAGACATTAAAAAGACATAGAATTTTTAGTTCAACTGTCCTTATATAATGTTTATAATATTTTTAAGTCATTTTATATATGAAAAGTGTCAAGGTCATATGAATAATAAAAAAATGTCAAGGAGTCAGTAACATTGTGACTGTAAACCATCCGTGTTAAGTAACCATAGCATATTACCAGTGCAGTGAACTGGCACAGTAGCTGTTATCATGAATATTAAAAATTTGTTTTCTTTTTATATTCCAGATATAAAATGTATTGTATAGTGAAAAAAAAACAGGTTTGAAAATTATTGTCTTACATTTAATGTAAGTGGTTTTAAAAACTTGTAGGGTTATATATTTGTTTAAAAGTTCAAATATAAAAGGTCAGCTTACAATTTTGTTATGTAGCTTAATTTTTTAGACATTAAAAAGACGTTAGATCTTTCAGTTCAAATGTCCTTATTTTTAAATCTCTTTAAGTCATTTTATATTAAAATGTCATATTAATAATAAAATAATGTCAAGGTCATATTAATAATAAATAAAATGTCAAGGTGACAGTAACATTTTTAGTAAACTTAAGCACTACCAAAAGATACCAATCTATATAATCTCGATCACACATGCAGTATTATCTAAGAGAAAATTAATTCGACCTCCCCTCCCCCTACCTACTCCCCTACCTCCTACTCCCTCCCCCTTCCTCATTTTTATTTAGTAAACTTAAAGCCACTACCAAGAGACATCTATACACAATTTCTAATTAATCTAGATCACACACAGTATTATCTAAGAGAAAATTGATTCTACCTCCCCTCCCCCTACCTACTCCCCTACCTCCTTCTCCCTTCCCCTTCCTCATTTTTATTTAGTAAACTTAAAGCCACTACCAAGAGACATCTATACACAATTTTTAATTAATCTAGATCACACACAGTATTATCTAAGAGAAAATTGATTATACCTCCCCTCCCCCTACCTACTCCCCTACCTCCTACTCCCTCCCCCTTCCTCATTTTTATTTAGTAAACTTAAAGCCACTTCCAAGAGACATCTATACACAATTTCTAATTAATCTAGATCACACACAGTATTACCTAAGAGAAAATTAATTCGACCTCCCCTCCCCCTACCTACTCCCCTACCTCCTACTCCCTCCCCCTTCCTCATTTTTATTTAGTAAACTTAAAGCCACTTCCAAGAGATATCTATACACAATTTCTAATTAATCTAGATCACACACAGTATTATCTAAGAGAAAATTATTTCTACCTCCCCTCCCCCTACCTACTCCCCTACCTCCTACTCCCCCCCCCCCCCTTTTCTCATTTTTATTTAGTAAACTTAAAGCCACTACTGAGAGATATCAATCTGTATATATATCCAAAGGCTAATTAATCTAGATCATACACAGTATTACAAAGAAATTAATCCATATCACCCCTCCCTACCCTCCCTGACCCCTTCCCTACTCCCACCCCCATTCTCATTTGTATTTAGTAAACTAAGCCACTACTTAGAGATATCAATCTATATATATCTACAAAGTCTAATTAATCTAGATCATACACAGTATTACAAAGAAATTAATCCATATCACCCCCTCCCTACCCTCCCTGACCCCTTCCCTACTCCCACCCCCATTCTCATTTTTATTTAATAAACTAAGCCATTACTGAGAGACATCAATCTATATATATATATATACAAAGTCTAATTAATCTAGATCATACACAGTGTTACGTAGGAGTAAGAATTAATTAGTAAAGTATACCTTATCACACCTGTCATAAAGCAAGGTTAATTACAGGTAAGTCAGTGGACAGGTGTCTGAGGTGTGTGTTAAAATGGCATTGATGTAAAGGTAAGGATCGCTAAACATTTTTGTTGATAAATAAATCTCCATTTGCCTTATTTTGCTCTAAATTTTTCCTGTTTTAATTAAGTTTTCTATGAGACTTATCTCCCTTTAAAGAGATCTTCTTTATTTGGTCATTTACAGTCATTTCTAGTTGATAAACAATTTTGTTTGATAAATATATAATCTCTATTTTCCCAATTTTTGCATAAAACTCTTCATGTTTTACTCAGCCTTCTATGTGACTTATCTCCCTTTTAAGAAGATCTTCTTTTTTTGGTCATTTTATTTATAGAGTCAACTCTAGTCGTTGAACAATTTTGATTGATAATAATATTAAGCAAACCTCTGTTTTTCTAATTTTTGCACAAAAATCTTCATGGTTAGGCTTCTCTAAGACTTACCTCCCTTCAAGGAGATCTGTGGAAGTTATCTCCCTTTAAAAGATCTTTTTTGTTATGGTTGTATACAGCTAAGTCTCATCTTCTGAAAGACGAAGATGATTTAAGATCTAAGTGTTTGGAAATAAATGTAAAGAATACTGTAATGTGACAGCAACCCTAATGAAAAGTTGACACATTATGAGGGAGAATAGGAGGGGTCCTGATCCCAAAATCCTGGGCTTATAAAAACACGAAATCCCAAAATCAAGGGCTTAAAAATTCGAAATCCTGAGGTTCTGAAATCTGAAAAAAAAATCCTGAATCCCGAAATGGTCAATCCGAAAATCCCGAGCTAAAACACACAATCCCAGAGTCCCGATAAAGGTCCTATCCCCCCTCATCATGAGGTCAGGTTGATACGGTTGTAAAGATGTATTTTTCGTCTTGATTTCAACCAACAATGTCTGAATGTCATGAATGTAAGAGCTGTGTTTTTGCACTTGTAGATTTATATCTTCCCCTTACTACTATCATGACTATGTTGCTAGCGTTGGGTGATTTATTATGAAGCAGACATGATTGTTGATGATTTGAGGTGATAAATACTTCGAATTAAAGCATGGTAATGAGGTGTTCCTCTTGCACTGAGTTAGGGTTCACCACCCAAGTTATTAGTATAAAAATGTATTTATTGGTCTGAAAAATCATACTTTAAAACTTTCAGCAAATTGTAACTGAACAGTCTTTTTTTACACAGAATATCTTAATTATTCTTATGGTGCAATAAGATTAGCAAAGCCACATTTTCTACTTTCATGCCACAATCTTATAAGTATGGCATTAAGTAGCATATGTTAACCTTATGACTTTCTTTTACAAATTGTGACATGGATGGACAGTTGTCTCATTGGCACCCACAACAACAATATATATTTTCACTATATTCAATAGAGGTCAATATCTATTGATGCAATCATTGATGCAATTAGAAGTGAAAATCTAATTACGGTAGCAGAGCCATTTTGTAGTTTCATGCTTCAGATACTGACATGATCACATGACAAATGGTTTGTTTACATCCTATCTGGCAACATTACGTCTATGCATGATAAAAACCAAACAAACTTCATCTTTTATTAAAAGATTATTTTATCAGTGATTCTGATTGAAGTAGGTATAAACAGCCGCCCACGAAAACAATATTTCCACTATATTCAATTAGAGGTCAATATCTAGTCCATAAGATAAAATATTTGCATCTTCAGCACAGTGTACTGTTACATGTGTAAACAACAGGGTCATTGAATTTTATACTCTGTATCAAAAGTTGTGCATCACATTTGTATAGCATTTATATAATTTTTAATAAAAATGTATACATGTCTTGCATGTAGGCCATAATTGTCAACCATTCTTTTTTTTTTGTCTGAAATGGTGAATAAATTGTAAATGCAGAAACTGTGTTTGTTTTTAAATTATAGAACTACTGTATAGACTATTTAGGAATTTACTGATTAAAAAATATAAAGATCCAATGGCTTTTATTTTTTTGTTTTTTTAACATACTATAAATAGCAATTCTTAATTATTGAAATAGAAAAAATCTATTTCATGCTTTTTAGCTCACCTTGCCCAAGACAGCTGAATAGCTTAATTTGTTAAACCTCCATGGAATTTAAAAAAATTGACAGAGGTTGTTTATTGTCTCTGTATACATTTTTGTTCAGTACCTCAAAAAGTATACATAACAAAAACAAAACTTTGGTGGCAGTGGTGAAAATATGATGTTGTTCACTATACATGGCTGTTTATAGCTAGGTGTTTTGCTGTTCAGTATATTTAGTACAACTTTGGTGGATAAAGGTGTACAAAGGTTCAGTATATAAAGTATATAGTATATATTTAGTACTAATTTGGTTGATTTAATGGTGCAGGTTAATTGTTGTTGCAGTATATAAAGTATGCAGTATATTTAAAACAATTTTGGTAGATAATGATATAGTAGGTTTTATGTTGTTCAGTATATAAAGTTTAATTGTGGGCGGTAGTTGTTGTAGGTTATGCTCCGTTAATCAACATAATCTTGGCCAACTATCAAAATATGTATACTTTAAATAAACAATACCATTGACCAGGTAAACTACAGGTAAAAACTGTGAAGGTTTTTTTATATAATCATTAAAAAACTTAAGTGGATTTTCCGAGTAGGTCATATTTCTGTTTAAAACTTTTACTGATCAGGAAGCAACATGTGATTTGACGATCAGATAAATTTTCTGATTGCTATTTTTTTTTACTTGAGGTAAGAAGCCAATTACTTATTTTATGATTTTTAGGTCTTTAGGATGTAAATATATAGGAGTGGTAATAATTGAGGTCTAACTTTAATTGATATTGAAGGAACTTTTCTATTGAGTCTCTTTTTTTTGCCATGTCTGTCATTTAGACTTGGTTCCTGGAAGACATTTGGGGTATAATGAAGGGTCAGGTTTTGGAAGATTTATGGGGTCCCCCAATTATACTACATATTTGAGGTCATTAAGGATGTAAATAAATAGGAGTGGTAAATAGTTGAGGTTTTCAAGGTCTAACTTTTATTGATGTTGAAGGAACTTTGATATTAAGTTTCTGTTTAAGCCATGTTTGTTATTAGACTTGGTTCCTATAAGTTATTGGGGAGGTAAATGGCAGAGGTTTTCAAGGCATAACTTTTATTGACTTAAAGACACTCAGAACTTTTATATTGAGTTTCTGTTTTAGCCATGTCAGAATTAGTTCCTGGAAGACTAAAAGGTCATGAAGGGTTAACTAATTTTCCCAATGCCAAAACACATTTGGAACACACACAATTTTCACAGAATTGATTACTTGTACAATTATTTGCCTATTGAGCAATCCTCCCATTGATTTCTTTATTGTGCTGGCTTTTTTGCGATGTTAAGGGAACAATCATTTTAAGGGAGACAAAAAAGAATATTCTGATTGCAGATTTACCCCATATATATTATTGAATTAAACTTTGAAAAAATAGTTGCATAGATTATGCGTCGAAACTAAATAAATGTGTTCGTTCTTTAAGCTAAACCCATAACCCCTTTTGAAGTTAAATGGTTGCTCCCTAATTTGAAGTCGTGTCATGGGGGACATTAAGTTAAAAGTGTATGTCATGTATGTGGGTGGAACCAGCTGATGGTTTGTTTGTGAGAGACAGGTCAATTATGAAGTTGACAATACAATTTTATGAATAATTAATAAATTCTTGATTTATCTGATTTTCAAGGACAAATGTACTTATAATTGTGTGGTTTTGTTTCATTTTCTGTACTTATAGTGTTAGACTTTATAAAGTGGTCACTTGACTTAATTATCAAAATATAAGAATTAAGAAGATGTGGTATGATTGACAATGGACAACTCTCTACCAGACACCAAATGACATAGAAGTTAAGATCTATATGATGTAAGAACTTCAACACCCAAAACCACATCATATATTAGTCAGCTATAATTTCAGGTCCTATAAGGACAAATGTAAAACTATTCAAACAAGAAAACTTAGTACTTGGGACAGGCACCTACATAATGCAGAGGGGTGGCAGGGGCATATCCAGCCATTTATAAAAAAAGGAGGGAGTCCCAACACAGGAGAAAGTGGGGTTCCAACCATACGTCACCATTCAAATGCATTTATCGGCCAAAAAAAAAGGTGTTCCAACCCCAGAGCCCCCGCCCCCCCCCCTGAGTGGAACATGTTTGCTGGTGTGCCAAACCCTTCCCCTAGGTGGAACATGATAATGCTGGTGTGCAAAACCCTCCCCCTAAACTGGTACAATGGTGTAACAATACAACTTCATTTTATTTGGACTCTGAAAAATTGGCATACATTGTCTTAATTGTACAATACAAATAATAATGAATTTGCTGTGTCATTATAATAGATCATTATACCTTTAGATTGATTTCTTAATTCTTTGATGTTCAACATCAAGGTTTAGTTCGTATAGTTTGTAGGAAGAAGATCGATTTTAATCTACATCCTGTACGAAAAACCTTGGCATATTTTCTATTTTTTATATATCTTAATTACTCCAGAAAATTGCTAATTTTAGGCGTGTAAATGTATCTAAAAAATTTTAAACTGCAATTTTATAGTACTATATACCAATAGAATTTAGTGTCTCGTGAAAATGTAATTTTGTGAAGTTTAAACAGGTCCTGACACTGTCATATTTTCCCCAACCTGAACGATGGAATTTTGGTCACATTTTTTTACACAAATCATTTAACAATTTTTGTTCCTGATAGATAATCTACACTAAACAGGTAAATTATGAAAATGAAATAATGACTCTCATTTTAAAATTTTGAAATTTACATTATCAAGTTATTTTAAGCAGATTATGATTGAGTCCATATACATGATATGTATACCTATATATAGGACCTGAAATCCATGAAAATTGTATTAGAAAATATTAACTGTCAAAGATTCATGATTACTTATATAGATCTTGCTGTCCAGGGGTGAATCCAGCCATTTTAAAAAGGGTGGGGTGTTCCAAACCCAGAGTAAAGGGGGACAGGGTTCCAACTACATGCTCCCATTCAAATGCATTGATCGTCCAAAAAAGGGAGGGGGGGGTTCAACCCCTGGATCAGCCACTGCTGACCATCTATGGAGTGCTGTTTATAATGACCTTTGATTTATTTCTGTTTTTTGCTGACCTTTTGTTTATAAATTACTTTAAGAAGAAAAAAATATAGTTTTCTATCTTGTCCTTTTATTCATTAAGATATAGTTATGCCGGAAGATGAACCACAAAAGGTCAGAAGAAGATAAAATGCAAATGTGGTTTAATTGACATTAATAAGAAAATAACATATTAGGCAAAGAACAAATCACTTGTCACATGACCTTTAAGATATGACCTTAGCCTTAAAAGTCATATAGTTTCTTTTGAAGATATTCATGTCTTGCTGGGCCTGGCATTATACCTTTATTTTTTGTCATTTTTTTTAATGATTTCACTCTTGCATTCCAAAACAATAGACTTTTATGATTATTTAGTCCTTGAATATTGTTGACCATCTTTTTCTCATAACTGCATAGTCAGCAAATTAAAGTGTTGGACTATTAGGCATTTTGTGTACATTCTCATTTGAATGACAAATTGGATGAATTAATCTCTAAACCAGGATTAATTATAGCCTCTGACCCAATGTTTGTTTATAGTAGATGTTATTACAATGCCTATAAGACACTTACTACAACCAGGGGATATTCTATTATATATACAGTGAAACCTGGCTAACCGAATCCTGCATAAACCAAAAACCTGTATAATTCAAACAATTTTTGTTCTTAAGCACTGTCATATCAAAATGTATGCTTTATGAACCCGATAAAACCATACATTGGTCAAAACCGAACCAAATTTAAAAGTCCTAAAGAGGTTCAGTTTAAACAGGTTTCACTATATATATATATACATTCTACAATCATTCAATTTAGACTTTATATTTATATATACTAAATATTTTTTCATTTGGGCTTGTATTATATTTGCTTTCGGGTTTATATGATTCGTTCACCTATTTGGACTGAAAATTCAGGAGTCAGTAAATTGATGTTAATTATATGTAGCCTCTCAATTACTCTTTCAATTCCTTACATCACTGAAGAGACATTTATTGATGAAATACGGATATGCCCTGTACCATTTTTTGCACTTTGTTTTAGCTTTATATCATCTTTTCTGCAAGTTTATTGTTTTCTTTTGAAAATTGCAGTTTTTATCCAACGCAATCATAGGGATTGAACATTGTTTTCAATTTAGACTTCTATATGCATGTATTGTATATATAAATCAGGGATTTTTTTTTTTATTATTATTGTTCTTATTCACTGTACATTATCTTTATACATGTTACATGAACATTGACATATTTAAATTTTATATATTAATTTGGTGTTCAAAATTATAGAAAAAAAATCATTATTTCAATAAGACCCGTATGCATTGATGGTAAAATTTTACAAACTTATAGGAAATTTTAGAATTTGACCCTCTGAATTCATTTGTAGAAATTACAAAATTTTCTGCCATGAAATAAATTTTGCAATCTTCTATTCCTCAGTGGATCAATTTTTTTTATATTTTTCATTTAATATAGTCATGCAAATATCTATAATTTGTTTTAATCAAAATTTTATAAAAATCAAACGAGCCAAATCTATTTTTAATCATAGCCGCTATGTTCCTCCCTTTTAAGAAGGCTCGCAGGTATAAGATTTTCAGAAAAAAAATAAACATTAATTTTTCAATACAAATTTTATTTATAACCTTCAGTAGTTGTTACTTTATCATTTGGTACAAAAATCGTTCCAAAAATTCAATTTGTTATGACCTCAGGTGACTTTTAAAATGTAGATATCATTGAAAAAGCTCCAAATTATCTCCCTTTGGTGCAAAAATGCCATTTTTTGGCATTAAAATTGAAATATCTTTTTTAACTTATCGGTGGCCTATATTTTTTAATGTTGTTTTCAAATAAGCTGTACATAAACTAAATAATTGTACAATTTGAGCGATTTCTGTAATTTAGTTCTTTTTTTATTTTGATATTACCGTTTTTTCTCCTATAAGTTCAACAGAATAAAAGGACATCAAAAAAAATGTATGCTTCTTTCAAAGGCAGATTGTGAGCGTAAATGAACGGTGACCCCATTTTTTTTATTTCATTTTTCTATTAAGTATAAGATAAAGTTCATTTAAAGAAAAATATAAAGAAATCCTATATTAAATAAAAAAAATCATTTAGACCCGCGAGCCCCCTTAAGTGTGAATAAACATTGTATTATACTGTTTGGTAAAAGTCTTACAATTATTCCTGTACTGGCTCAAATGTTTTATATATTTTTTCGATTGGTTATTAAATATTTTTTTTTTAATTTTATAAAATTTCTTAAAAAAATAAACCAATTTTATTTTAATCAAAAGCTAGTTTTACCCCTCTTTTAAGTGTGAGTACACATTGTATAATACTGTTTAGTAACATTCTTCTATAATAATTAAACAAGCATGACAAGTATTCCCGTGTTCAATTTTTTTTCTTTCTTTCAAAAGTGAAAATAAATATTTTTTATTTTTTTTTGTAAAAATTAAACAAACCCATATAGATATATAGGAAGATGTGGTGAGTGCCAATTAGTCAACTCTCCATCCAAATAACAATAAAAAAAAAAAAAAAGAAGGTAAACCATTATAGGTCAATGTACGGCCTTCAACACGGAGCCTTGGCTCACACTGAACAACAAGCTATAAAGGGCCCCAAAATTACTAGTGTAAAATTTCTTAATAAAATTAACCCATATTATTTTAATCAAAAGCCATTTAAGGTACCCCTCTTTTAAGTAGGAATACACATTTTATAACACTGTAAAGTAACAGTCTTGCAAGTATTCCTTTGGCTCAATATTTTTATATTTTTATATTGTTTTCATTACTTATAAAAAAAAAAAAAAATATTTATATAAATTTCTTTAAAAAATTAACCATTTCTACTTTAATCAAAAGCCATTTAGGTACCCCTCTTTTAAGTTTGAGTAATACATTATACAATGTCTGTTTAGTAACATTCTTACAAGTATTACTGTAGCTTAATTTTTTTTTATATTTTTGTATTTTTTTTTTTTAAATTTTTATGAAAAAATTAAAAAAAATTAACCAATTCTATTTTTATCAAAAGCCATTAGGTACCCCTCTTTTAAGTGTGAATACACATTGTATGATACTGTATGGTAACAGTCTTACAAGTATTTACTCAGGCTCAAATTTTTTATATTTTTATATATTTTTTTTTAAATTTTTATAAAATATCTTAAAAAAATTAACCAATTCTATTTTAATCAGAAGCCATTATAGGTACCCCTCTCTTTTAAGTGTGAGTTATACATTATACAATGCCTGTTTAGTAACATTCTTACAAGGCTAATGACTAGTACAAGTTTTATTAATTGTCTAACATTATAATTCATGTTGACACATTGTTTTTTGTCAGTCGTACAATGATAAATGAGAGGTATAAAAATAACCTATCGTAAAAGACACTTGACGAGGCGTAAAAAAAAATTGGCAGTGACTGTATGTGTAGAGCACCACCAGTCGTTAAATTGACAATATGGTCGTCTAGTATCATGGAGTTTTTGTTTTAGATGTTTTATTTTCGATGGATTATTTTCTTGGAAAATGTTTGGAATATTTTTTTCTTGGTAAATGATGATCTATGTGTCAAATTGTATATTCGGTTTTTTTTCTATTTTCATTATGTGTAATGAAAGAAGAATTTAAGGAGTTATAGGTAGATGTAGTAATATATATAGTTATTATTTAGGTAAGAAATTAATCTTTCAGTTGCTTTTATTTTTTTGTAGTAGATAGCTAGAGTCATCAATATAAGTAGATGTATAAAAAAAAACAAATATTAAAAAAAAATTAAAAACCATGTATATTTTAACTTTCGTTAGTTTAATACATGAAGTACTGTAACCTTACCCCAGCCTTGGTAACCTATAATAAAGATAAATATTTAGCTGTAAAAATATTGTTTTTGAAAAAAAATGTTTGCAAACATCTTTTGCTTCAAAAATGAATTAAGTGAAACTTTAGCTGTATAATGCAAAGTGATTGAAAAATCTTGAAACTTTGAAAAGAGTTAAAACAAAAAAACAAAAAAATTGTAAGATAATGGGTCCTTTCAATTTGGATTATTTCCCTTTTGCTTCATATGTAGAGTTGTCTTTCTTTATATGTTCTTTGAAAGAATCGTTGAAAAAATATAATGAAACTGTATTGCATCAAAACTATTCCATGTATTCACATGGAACATCATTAGACTTAAGCTTTAAAAATACTTTATTCATATTTGCTTTATTAAAGTGTCATAAATGCAGTATTCAGTTTCATTTTATATAGAGAAATATATGCATTTACTGAATTAAAAGGGGGACTTGCTTAAGTGCATAGTTTCAATATTTATTTTGTTAATTTTATGAACTTCTTTTAACATTTAAACACTTAATTATTACTGATAAAAATGCATTACAATTTAGTATCATTTTGTGCATGGTTATTTTGATTGTTTTCTGTGAATTTCATTCATTAAAAAACAGGAAAGAATATCTTATTGATATACATCTGAATAAATGAGAAAAACCTGAATTTATGAAATGCATTATTAATGAAAAGTGCTATACATATATATTATTAGAAAAATCATGTTTTTTTTTTAAAAATAAATGGCTCAAGGCAGCAATTGCGTTGTTTCTATAATAATGTATTGTATTAAAAATTTACTAGTCATTGATAGCTTCACTATCATTAAAATCCATTTTACAAGAACCTGTTTTATATATTAGTGTTGATATTTTAATGGATTTAATTGTATAATATATTCATGTTTGAACCATATAAAAGACAGGTGAAATATTATACACCAAAAGGACATTCATACGCATTAAGTCATTAAGTGGCAATTATATAATACCATATCCTCTTCAAAAATCAAAACACATCATAGAAAACAAAAGACTCGATCAGAGCAACAAGACAAGGGTGGATCCAGCCATTTTTAAAAGGGGGTCCCAACCCAGGATAAAGGGGGTTCCAACAATATATCCCCATTTAAATGCATTGATTGGTCGCAAAAAAGGGATACCCCCTAGATCTCTCACTGAAAGAACCCCGTCGAAAACTTGGGTGACTTCAGGTAATTTAGAGGGTCAGCAGATCCTCAACATGTGGCCTTTTATATATATATATATATATTTATTGTGATTATTATGATAATTTTGGAAAAAATGCTGTCAGATTTTTTCTTTAAATTTTTAGAGTTTATAACTGTATTGACTTTTCAACTTGCAGGCAGTTTCTAACTTTTCATTCCAATGGCTGATCATTATTTTTAATAAATAAAAAATGGCTGTTCTTATAAGAGGGAGGGTAGGAGGGGTCCTCAGATCTTGAAATCCTGGGCTTAAAAATACGAAATCCAGAATTCCCAGCTAAAAAACACGAAATAGGCTGAGGTCCTGACATTTGAAATAAGAATTCTTGGATCCCGAAAGGGTCAATCTCGAAATCCCAAGCTTAAAGAAACCTAATTGTGGAGTCCTGATAAAGGTCCTATCCCCCTCTTATAACCTGTAGTATTATCACCTTGTGAAGTGATTTGGTTTACAGATGAATGGTTATGGTATATAATAATTAATGACACTGCTAGATAAGTGATGTGTATTGTACCATTATAGTGCTCTGAAAGTCATTATAAATACTCTCCCCAAGGTCAACATTTATCTTGTACAACTTGATACTGTAAATTCAGAAATTATTGTGTGCATTTATTATTGTGATTTTGTGATTTGAGAATAAAATGTGATTTTAATTTTTGCGATATTGAGAAAAATCCTGTTCAATTCATATATATATTGGTAAGAGGTATAGGGGGAGGGTTGAGATCTTACAAACATATTTAACCCCGCCACATTTTTTGTGCCTGTCCCAAGTCAGGAGCCTCTGGCCTTTGTTAGTCTTGTATTATTTTAATTTTAGTTTCTTGTGTACAATTTGGAAATTAGTATGGCGTTCATTATCACTGAACTAGTATATATTTGTTAGGGGCCAGCTGAAGGACACC
The DNA here is from genome assembly GCF_036588685.1 of Mytilus trossulus. NCBI lineage: Eukaryota > Metazoa > Mollusca > Bivalvia > Mytilida > Mytilidae > Mytilus > Mytilus trossulus. Next base: position 12,680,830 of record NC_086385.1, on the reverse strand, counting down.
TCCGGGTGTGGGAATTTCTCGCTACATTTAAGACCTGTAGGTGACCTCCTGCTGTTGTTTTTTATTTGGTCGGGTTGTTGTCTTTTTGACACATTCCCCATTTCCATTCTCAATTTTATTCAAATTGAAAATGTGACTTTATGTTATTATCACTAATGACAGGTGTAAAAGGTTGTATACATAGGAAAACAGCACACTCTTAAGAACAAACAGGTCTCTTCTAAATTTCAAACACTGTTCACTTGAAGAAACACTTATCAATAGCAGGCCTGTAGCCAGGAATTTCCAAGGGGGGGTTCGTTGGACTCACAAACTCGACTTTAACAGTCACAATTCAAACAGAACATTGACTTTAACAGTGCTTATTTGTTTTCAAGGGGGGGTTCGGACCTTGGCTACAGGTATGAATAGAAAAGAGAAAATGTTATATGATTGCCAATGAAACAACTATTCCCATAAGCCAAATGACACATAAATTAACAACTATAGGTCATATAGTATGGCCTTCAACAATGAGCAAAGTCATACATCACCCCACTCTCACCTAATGTATATGTAGTATGTCCTTGCTAGGAACACTGCAACCTTGAGGCCAATGGTCTCTTCTAAATTTCAAACACTGTTCTTCAGACTAAAGGCATACTTACCTATAAATTACATCTCCCTACTCTCACTGATATATATGTAGTATATACCACGCGTTGCTATGAGTAAATAAGTGCATACTGAAAGTGCCACTAACTTTTGTATTTTTCTTTTGTAGAAAATGCATTGTGCCAAAGTGAACTGTAATATGAAGATGTATTTTATGGTAGTTTTGGATATGATATAGATCTGGATTTATGAAATGTATATGGTGAGTAGTTGATTACCTATTTGTTACTGTCACCCCCTTTTTTTGAGGGGGGGAGGGGGGTCGAAGAAATGTGAATTCATCAGTTTGCCTGTACATAAAATTAAATGCATTTACTCCTTTTGAACTGCTGGAAAAATTATTGATGAGGCTTTTTAAAATTACACTTGTATCTGTATCATTTAAGGCCAGGGGCCTCGGTGGCCGATAAGGCTAAGTTAAAAAAAATTACTTCTGTAATCACTAGCCGGAGTGAGTTAACACTGAGGTTGTGAGTTCCAATCCTGCTCGTGCAGGTGCACTCAACTCCAATCTTAATTGACGAGGTTTGTCAGTTTTCCTATTGAAGGTATCTGGTTTACTCCAGGCACTCTGGATTCCTTCACCAATAAAGACTGGCTTCCACGAAATAGCCTTAATGTGGTGCTTAAAAGTGATGTGAAAACACCAAAAAACAATCAATCATTTCAGGCCATAAAAAATACATTTGTTTGTCCTAACCCACCTTCCCAGAAAATATATTTATATAAATGACATCAAATCTATATAATGAATAAATATGCCATTTCTAAAGTGCATAAGAACCCAATAATGCATAAAACATGAACAAAACGATTTTTACAAGTACATTGGACTCATATTTTATCAAGCTCTCATAAACTATTAAAAGTCTCCCTGCTTGAATAAGCTGTGGCAAATTTACATACGACTGCCTTGTCTGATCATTCATCCGGAAAAATAGAATGAATTAATCTAGACATAACCATTAATTGATAATAAGTGATCAAAGCCGGTTAAGTGTTGATTTCCTCTATTGTGAAATAGATTCTGTTAATTGTGAAATAGATTCTGTAAATTGGTGGCAATATGGAAAATTATGGCAATAATCATTTCTAAGATATGAAATAGAAACTTTATGTGTCAGTGTATTTGTTTATTAATTTTTGACATCCTGATGCCATAAATATAAAATAGGATATATGCTGAATTGTTTGTTGCCTGTTTTGTCATGAAATACTGTGGATTCATTTATTTTCATGGGCACCAATTTTCGTGGATTGACGAAAAACTTTTATTTTTTGTGGATATTTCCTTTCATTAATTTGGCAAAATCAGTTAAGATTCCTTTAGAAAATTTGTAATTTGTTGAAAATTTAAATTTGTAGTTCCCCTGTACCCATGAAATCCACAAAGTTGGTATATATGACGAATATTAATGAATCCATAGTATAATAAAAGTGTGATGAAATACCCCCTTTCATTTCTTTAACAAAAGCTTTCATTTTTGTATCTGAGGGTCCTCTGTGGCCTGCAAACACTCAGAGGCAGAGTTGGTGAAAAAGTGTCAGTCCTCAGAATTTCACCACCAAAATTTTGCATAGGACTGACATTATTTTAGTATTTTTCAATATTAATAGTGAGCAGATTTTCTTCAAGGACCACCAGGGGAAAAAAGATTTCGTGAACTCTGCAGTCTGGTTGTGAGTTCGAACCCCGCTTAGTGCGGGTGCACTCGTTTCAAATCCTAATTGACTATAGGATTGCATGTCTTCCTATCAAAGGTTGGTTTTCTCCGGGGCACTCCAACTTCCTTTACCAAGAAAAAACGTGTAAAATTTGTAATTTTCCAAAGAATTGTCTTATAACAGAAAAAAAGAAAAATTGATGACATATGATTTCTAGGAAATATATATGTAAAACTGACTGAAAAAAAAAAAAAAAAAATTGTTGTTAAATATATTTCCGGGAGAAGTTTTCGCGCAGCCTCTTTTTTAACATTGAAAAACCAAGGTTCTTTTATCCCAGTTTCAAAATACATTGATTGTTAAGTAAACTTGTTCAGTACCTTTTATAGCTGACTAACAGATATGGGCTTTGCTGAATTGTTGAATTCCGTACAGTGACCTGTAGTTCTAATTTTTGTGTCATTTGGTCTCTTGTGGTGAGTTATAATCATGGCAGTATGATACCACATCTTCTTTTTTATATTGTAAATTGTTGTTATCCTTTTTTATTGGTTCATTTAAAGTACAAATGTTTGTGTGGTAAAGGTTTATGAATTTATTAAGTCTATATATTACATTTTGATTAATATCTTTCGTAGAATTAAAATAAAAACATGAAAAATGAGAATTTATTTCAAGTAACAAAAAACATGTATGAATGAGTCAATCTAAAAGTAGGCTATTTATTATTCGTATCATTTGCATGAATATGCAAATTTTGACTAAGGGGTCTAGATAACAAAAGATGTACAAGAAATTTCTGTGTATTAAAAATATGCAGTGCAATGCCCCCTGGGGGTAGACATTACAAGATTTAGGTAGGAGAATTTGTCATTTTTTTAGGCCGTGTAGGTGTTTTTTTTGTTATATACACTTGTCATCATCTTGTATGTATTTGGTTTATGACTTGTCCCAAAATGATATATTTCCGAAATACATAAATTGACGATTATATCGAGGACAATAAACTGAAAGGATAATATAGGGATCACCTGCGATTCTACTGTACATCGTTTGTAAGGACATTAACTAACTGTAAAACTTTATTGTTAAATGCTTGGCAAACATTTTGATCAGGTGTAAGTTATAATTATTACCCAAAATATTACACCCACATTGTGAACTTCCAGTTTTTACTTATATGTCAAGGGTAAATAAACTGATATAAGTATAATACACTTACTGCAATATTTTCTGTCTTTTGAAGTATGATAAGAAGAAAATCCATTACCTTGAAATTTGACCATATTTTTGGTAATATGTTTAATTTCATTTTCTTTCATTTTAAAGGTGTTATAATTAAAACATAGTTTTACGTTTTTATAGTTTGTTTTTAAAGTTTAATGAGTTCAAAAAAATATTTTAAAGTTTTTAAAGTTTTGATAAGTACCTGAAATGATTTAGATCTCAAAACTTTCTTTAGTCTATATTTTCCTTTTAAACCACCCACTGAATGACTGATGATTATTAACAATATTCCTAGTTATTATTTTGTAAAAATTGATGAATTACTTGTGGAAACAAAGACTTAGATTTGTTCCATATTTTGCATGAAACAATGTAAGCTTAGAAAATGAGAGTCAACATCTTCCTAGTTAATATCTTTAATTATAAGGATGACCGACAGGCCCGTAGCCAGGAATTTTCAAAGGGGGGTTTGTTTGACTTACAAACTCGACTTTAACAGTCACAATTCGAACAGAACATTGACTTTAACAGTGCTTATTTGTTTTCAAGGGGGGATTCGTCCGGAACCCCCCCTGGCTACGGGTATGACTGATACCTGAAAAAAAAACCTGTTTTCTTCCTTCTTGGCATTTTAGTTTGCTCCATCATAACACTGAAAATTTCTTTTTTTGATTACTGTAGGATGAATAGTTTATCAAGGGTAACCTTTCAAAACAGAAAATCATACAGTCATCAAAAAAGAAATTATCAGTGTTTAGCAAACTACAATGCAAAGAAGGAAGAAAACAGGTATTATCGCAGATCTAATTTATTCGTTCATTGTGTAATCATACGTTTTTTGATTGAGTTAAGTCTGCCAATTAATATTTTATCGTATGTTTTTCTATGTTGTGATGTTATGCTATTGTTTCAGAAAAAGGGAGATGGTTTGGGCCCATTAATATGTTTAATCCCGCTGCAAGTGTTTGCACCTGTCCTAAGTCAGGAATCTGATGTACAGTAGTTGTTGTTTGTTTATGTAATATATATATGTGTTTCTCGTTTCTCGTTTTGTTTATATAGATTAGACCGTTGGTTTTCCCCTTTGAATGATTTTACACTAGTAATTTTGGGGCCCTTTATAGCTTGTTGTTCGGTGTGAGCCAAGGCTCTGTGTTGAAGGCCGTACTTTAACCTATAATGGTTTAATTTTTAAATTGTTACTTGGATGGAGAGTTGTCTCATTGGCACTCACACCACATCTTCCTATATCTATTTAAGTCATAAATGAGAGTCAGCATCTTCCTTAAGTTGATATCTTTATAAATTATAAGGATGACTGATATCTGAAATATATATATATACACAGTATGCATTAGTAAATGATTATAGTTACTTAGCATATAAACTGATGTGTCCTTAAGTCACTGTGAGTGCTGAGTATGTAGAGGCACATTATTAATTTTAAAAACAATCATATTTTGGGCTCTTTATAGCTTGCTGTTCAGTGTGAGTCAGGGCTCCATGTTGAGGATTGTAAATTGACATATAATGATTAATTGCTTTTTCAAATTGTGACTTGGATGGAGAGTTGTTTCATTGGCACTCTTACCACAATTCTTCTACATGTTCTAATATCTATTGGTTCCTAAATCATTCCTAAAACATTATGCCTAATCCACAAATAATAAGGATGATAAGTATATGATATTCATGCAAAATTGCAATATATACAAAAGATTGATACCTCCTAGAACTTAATTATTTCCTCATATTTGACACCTAAAACTGTCAGTTTTTGTAAATAAATATTACAACAAAGGGGACAAAGTACTTTGTGGTGGGGGGAAGAATGTAACACAGTAGTGGGTGCATATCTATTTTAGTAGGAAATCTTGGCACGAAGTCACTGGCACTATATTACTGTGGGTGTATAATTAGGGGGGTATAAATAGGATGTAGGTTGCACTTAATTTTGAGGTTCAATCCAGGGATTGTTTTTGTTTTGAGAAAGTGCATTTTCTTTTTGTTTCCTCTTCATTGTCATGTGCACTTAATTGTGAATGAAGTATGGGATATCATTTATACATGGCCATGCAGGTATCAGTACACGTTTAATTATAGTTACTATCAGTGTGTGTGAAGCTGGTCATAAGAGTGAAATAAGTAACTGAAAACAAGAGGTGCCAACTTCAGGGGGTCCAAATATAAATATAAAAAAGAAGATGTGGTATGATTGCCAATGAGACAACTATCCACTATTGAATATTAGATTTATCCTCTTTGTATTTAAATAGTTGCACAGATTAAACAGTTGTGAACACAAAAACAAATTATCCTGATAAGCGTCAGGGGCGGATCCAGACATTTTAAAAAGGGGGGGTTCCTAACCCAGGACAAAGGGATGGGGGGGGGGGTTGCAATTACATATCCCCATTCAAATGCATTGATCGTCCAAAAATAAGGGGGGTTCCAACCCCCGGATCCCCTCTGGATCCGTGCCTGATCGTACTAACAGAACTTTCAGGTTTAATGGTTACTAAATTATTGAACCTCCAATATCAGATCGATGCAATTAAAATATAATATTTTTAGCCTCATGTTTTGCAATGGTTTACCACAGACATATTAATTTTCATAATTTAAAATGATAAAATATCACTATTTATGCAATCAAATCTAAAAATATCATTGATATTAATTAATAGTAGAAATGAGTAAATTTGAAACAATAAAATGAATGATATACAGTGAGTAATTTTTTTATATGTTTCCTTGTACTGTGAATAATTGTAATTAATATTCCGGTCAAAGACCCTGAAGGAATGACAAAACAAATCAGTTTAAGATTTGACATCTTGTTTGAATTATGTTTGGTCAGCTCTGCAACAGATGATTCATAAAATTAAAATGCACATTCAGAAAGAGTGACGTGGGGACTGGATGAGATATTTTTAATGAGACGGCAAACACACAATACAATTACGAGTTACAACAAAGTGCAACAAAAGGCCTTTTGAATGTTGGAAAATTCTAGCTGTTTTGAATAGGCATTTGTAATGAGATGGCAAACATATAATACAAGTTCAACACAAGATCGAAGGACTTTAATTGAATTTTATGGAAAATTTTGAAAACTTCTAGCTGTTTTGGACAGACATTTTTAATTAGACAGCAAAAACACAATACAATTTTAACAAAGAAGGACTATTGAATTTTGAAAACTTTTTGGACAGACATTTTTCAAAACAGTAAACACACAATACTATTTGAAAAAACAAGGACTTTTGAATGTTAATGCACTTTTGAAAATATTCTACATGATTTTTTAAGGTCTTTCCCCTACATGGGAAAGACCTTATTGTTTTTCTAATGTTTTTTTTTCTTTTTTTTCTTCCAGCATTTTTTTGGCACGCCCTCCTACCGCTTCTATTGGAGTTATCAATCCCAAAATTGAACCATCGATAGACCTCAACATGAACTTTTACCAGATGAACTTTTGTAGGATTTCACCTGCCCCTTAAGAAGTTATCTCCCTTTTATTAATTTTTTTCAACATGGTCCCCCCAAAATGTGTTTAAAGATATCATGACTTTATTTGGACAATAGGTAGATCTCACAATGATGTATTACCATATGAGGCTGCATAGGATTTCATCATCTACTTTGAGAGTTATATCCCCTTGAAGCAATTTCTTTTATTTGCATTTTTTTCAAAAAGTATCAGAGATAGAATTTAATTGAAAATGACAGCATGTATTAGAACAGAAGGCAATGTTTATAAACATAAACAATTAATTTGTTACTAACCCTTATAAGGAGTTATTTCCCTTTAAAAATTAAAAAAAATAATTCAAAAATTTTATTTCGAGAACCGGAAGTCATAGAGACTTTGAACCTTCACCAATAATCTTTAATTCATGTGACCTTCAATATGCATCCAAGGTCAAAGGTCACAGAGTGCAAAAAAAAATTACGCTGCAATTTCAAGCTTACATATTAGGAAAACGATAAGACTTTGCTGCCTACATACAGCGTATAAAATGTTCCTCTCGACGAACTCTACAATTTATATAATAAGCCCAAAAATGTCCGATCGTCTGTTCAAAAGTTACAACGGGATGATTATTAAAAGTAAAGTATTTTGTGTATATCTTTTTAAAGGTAACAGATATCAACCTACTATGAACTTAAAAGATGATCAGTAGTTCAAGACCTTCAATTTGAGGTCAATGTCAGGTCATGATGAAATTTCACCTTGACCTTCACATTATACTATGACAATGACCTTGTGATATTTATAAGGTCAAGTGGTCCTGCGTTGAATGGTGATAGTCCCATGTCTTTACGACTTCCGGTTCTCAAGTTTTGTATTGCATCATATATTTGATGATTAATTGTGACCTTAGTGAACTTTATAATTGTCTTAATTCTTTTTCTATAATGTTGTCCTTTAACTGTAGATCATTTATCATTTAACAGATTTGAGATATCTATTGTCGTTTTAGAGATAATGCAGTTTTAAGTTTTGCGAGCGGAGGCATGTATTTCTGAATCATCAAGAGCTTACCACTTAAAATGTTTAAGAAATTGAAGAGGTTGACATAGTTATATGTTTGACAAAATACCAAAAACATTCCATTTAAAAAAACACTAAAAAATTCAATTTGAAATTTTCATGTTTTGCATTGACTTTGTAAGTTTCATAATTTCTATTTATAAAGTTGATATTGCATCATTATTTGCACTTTGTCAAATGGGGTCATCTGATATATCAAATTGAAGGTCTTAATAAACTCTACTTAAAAATGAAAATTTGAAACCCCCTTTTCATCCATGGGAGACGGGTGGGGTCATTTAGTGCAAACATTCAAATTTCTCAGATGGTAAGGTTGTCGCATATCAAATGAAAGAACATAAAGCGAACATTTCAAATTTCAAATTGACGTCTCCCAAAAATGAGTTGGATGGGGTCATTGAGTGCAAAAAATAAATGTTCTTTTAAGGTAGGGTTGTTGTATATCAAATGAAAGGTCATGATGTGTACATTTCAAATTGCAAATTCCTGACCTTCAAAAATTAGTAAGATAGGGTTATTGAGTGCAAAAATCAAACTTTCTAGAATATGGCGTTGTCGCATATCAAATGAAAGCTCATCTACTCTATGTTACATATATAATAATTCCGATCTCAAAAATGTAGGCGGATGAGGTCATTAAGTGATAAAAGTAAAAAGTTTCAGAAGGTATGCTTGTCGTATATCAAACGAAAGGTCGTACAAAGTACATTATGAAAGCATCACTTTTACAGGAAAGACCTTTCAATTGTTTTACAAACAATTGAGATACTAGTTTATAATTGAATTTGGTTTTGGGGGAATAATAGAAGGGGGCCTTTTGTTTTCATGTCTGCAATAATTTACATGCAATGCTATCTTAGTGTAAATTAGATACATTCATTAGGTCTTACGCCCTAAAAGTGTATCTAATGCTTTATTTTCAGTCACAGATATGGGTGGGTGCTGCATGATGATATACTTCACAGTGGATTAATTGTTATTGAGACCAAGAAAATTGATACTAGACATAATTGCTGTGTAGTTGAAATGAATATATTGTTCATGAGGAATTTCTTTTACTAATTCCCTGATTAAGACAAAAATTAAGATAAGATGGCTTAAACATGATCCATTAATTGAAGTGCTAACAAGACAAACATGAAAATGACACTTTGGCATGTTTTCAAACATGTTTTGAGCTAGAAATTGTGAAATTTTAAACTGTGCAAAAATTAAATGCTTTGCAGTATCAAATAGTGTGAACTAAACAGCCATATTAAGGATTACTTTTATTTAAGTACTGCTATTCTTGTAAGATCATGACCAAGAGACATGTAAGTGTTAAAAAAAGGGGGCGTCCAACCACATGTCCCCATTCAAATGCATTGATTGTCCAAAAAAGGGGGGGGGGGGGGTCCAACCACCAGACCCCCCCCCCCCCCCCGGGCCAGTAATTTTAATGTTTAATGGCAGAAATTGGAAATAGAGCTTAATTTGAGTCCTTTGACTAAATTCTTAGACTTACAAGGGGCCTCAGTCAGGAGTGACTAATTCTTAGACTTACAAGGGGCCTCAGTCAGGAGTGACTATTTCTTAGACTTACAAGGGGCCTCAGTCAGGAGTGACTAATTCTTAGACTAACAAGGGGCCTCAGTCAGGAGTGCTCTATTTGCCCATTCTTGTTGGACCTCAAATCTAAATTATCCTGGCCAGTAAGTTTTATGCTGATGTTTTGAAATAGTGCACTTCTAAAAGTATTTGATTATTCCTACAAGTGTCGAGTCATGCTCGTTCCCCAAGTGTCTTAAATTAAGTCCTCAAATCAGGTCTCATTTCCTGGCCGGTAACTTCTATGCACTGAACCTCATCAATAAGTTATTGACACACTGGGATTTTGTAGATCTAATTAAGTATTAAAGAAGATTGATTTTTCTATTTACTTTGCCTTAAAAATAGAAAAGTAGGCCATGCAAATATCAATACATGTGTTATGTCTTTTGTCTCCATCAAAAATAGAAAGTAGGCCATGCTAAGATCAATCCTTGTTGCTAAGACAGGGCTATCAATCAATCAAGTTAAGGTCATCACTCAATAAATTTAACGGTCGCCATCATGAGCTGATTGGCTGCATTATGACAAAAGTGTTTCAGAAATCATATCTGATATTCTTCCTCAATAAGTCATAATTAACTTCCATCATTACTGAACTGAACAAAGACGTAGAGATATTTATACAACACTGTAAGGCCTTCAACAATGAGCAAAGTCCATACCACATAGTCTTTTGTCTCAAAAGTCGAAAAGTAGGCCATACTTTAAGATCAATAGATGTGTTTTAATATGTCTTTTTGTCTCGGTGAGTCACACCTGTTATACATTAGTAGTTGTAAGAACATAAATGCATGTATGCATGTATATCCTTTTCAATTACAACATTCCTGTCTCATATATAGTGCATATAGTTTGTGTCCAGATTCTTAATTAGAGAAAAGTACATAGTTGTCATTTGTTGATGTGGTTCATAAGTTTTTCTTGTTTCTTGTTTTATTAAAGATAAGACTGTTGGTTTTCCTGTCTAAATGGTTTTACACTAGTCATTTTTGGGGCCCTTTAATAGCTTACTGTTAAGAGTGAGCAAATGTGACTCCGTGTTGATGACTGTATAATGGTTTATACTTTTGTAAATTGTGACTTGGACGGAGAGTTGTCTCATTGACACTTATACCACATCTTCTTATATACTGTATATATATATATCTATACATAGACAAAGTCGTAGATTCTTGATTGTCATATTTGTTTTTTTAGGCGGTTATATAGTTTTCTCAATTGAATTGTTTCATATTTTTCATGTGGGGGCCAAATTTATGGCTCAACAAATGATTTGGGATTTTCTCATTGTTGAAGGCCTTTAATTGTTAACACCCACTTCATTTGAACTTTGGTGGATAATTGTCTCATTGGCAAATCTAGCACAGTTTTAAGTAATTTATATCGAAGATTTGCTAATTTTAATTTGAAGGTCCCAGACTGACCAGATATTTTAATATTAAAATTCATTTGTATGGCAGGAAAAATCTATTTTGCTTTCAACAAAAAAATGCCTCAAAAAAGCTTTTCTATTAAAGTTTGCAGGCCTTTTCTAAAACCTTTGTGCTTAGTAAGTCTAATGGTTCTAATTAGAACTTTAAGGTACTTTTAGAGTAATTTATACATGTAACCGTACATGCTTTGATAGGTTTTGGCCTTTGTGCTTAGCAAGTGAGAGTAATGTTTATTGCTTAAAAGTACTTTATATAAAGTCACTACAAAAGAATTGTTACTTGCATGTATTTTTTAAGTTTTGGCCTTTTTTTTTGTCTTTGTTCCTGAGTAAGAGTAATGTTTTAAGGTACTTTTAAAGTAATTACATGTATTTAATTAGAACTTCTACAAGCTTCTTATTCTGATAGATTGGGATTCAATGAGATTTAGATATGCTTAGGATTACGAAGTTAGAGTTACGTGTCGTGGAAAGTAAATTTGGAGCAGTTTTAGTATTACAAGTCTAGACTCCATGTTTTATGACTGAAACAGATTTTGGACAAGGTCAAGATTCTCTGTAAATTTAATCATATTGTCTCTCCAACTTAATTATTCTTTTCTCAACATGGGTTTAATCATCTATTTGTCACAAATTTTATACAAGACTTTTCTAAGATTATTTTGTTTCTAAGGTCTAACCTGAAGAGTCAGAAAAAGGTGTTACACTATTGTTTCTGATAAGGGTGAAGGTTGGAACCTATAAAAATCGTTTAAAGTCGCTGTATTTGTTTGCACCTGTTGTAAGTCAGGAACCTGATGTTCATTTGTTGTTGGTTGTTGATGCAGTCTATAAATGTTTCTTGCTTTTTACATCTAGATATAAAACTGTTGTTTTTACACTAGTCATTTTGTTGAGCCATTTATAGCTTGCTGTTTGGTGTGAGCCAAGGCTCCGTGTTGAAAACCATACTTTGACCTATAATGATTTACTTTTACAAATTGTGACATGGTCGAGGAAATTTCTCATTGGAACTCATACCACATCTATACTTTGAGACTACCTAGACACTGAGAGTTTAAGAAGGAGCTTCATATCTTGTCCAGTTGGTTATATCTATTTATTTTTACCTCTGCACTTGAAAAGTATTTTGTCCTATAAATCCATTGTTTTAGTTTTTGTTTCTGTAACTCGCCCCTACGTATCAATATAAAAAAGAAGATGTGGTATGATTGCCAATGAAACAACTGTTCAATGTGACACAGACATTAACAACTATAGGTTACCGTACAGCCTTCAACAATGAGCAAAGCCCTTACCGCATAGTCAGCTATAAAAGCTATATCAATGCTACTTGATGTTAGTTTTGTAAATGCCTCAATTTATTATTTCGTTTATCATGTTTGTTTCTGTAACTATCATGCTTCAAGGCTTTGTGCTTAGATCCCTTACTGTGAATATTTGTTGGATACCAATTTTCCTGGATTTCGTACAGGTATAATTGAACTACTAAATTTAATGTTCAATGAAGGATATATTTTCTATAAGAGTATATTATGCAAAACTCGACACAACCACACAATTGAAAATCAAAGGACATGTTAGTTTTCCTTAATCCACGAAAATTGGTACCCATGAAAATAATTGAATTCAAAGTATACTATTAAAAATCTAATTTTTACATGTTTCTGTAAATGGTGCTCCAAGGATTAAAAATGTGCTTTAAATCTCTTATTATTAGTTTTCAGCCTACTATTGATTTTAATTCTCTAAACATGCTAAAGGTTATAAGCACTAAATTGCCTTTGGATCCTCGCTCTGATTCTCCGAGGGAGCTCAATTTTATATAATTTGCTGTGATTGAGACCAGGAAGTAATAAAGGCAAGTAGGTGACGGACGAGTTGAAAGATGTATGTCAAATTTCGTATGTATTATCATCTTATGAAGAATGGTAATAGATATAAAATACAGCTTATGTACAATTTACAAATATCATTAAGTTCATCTTAGAGTTATAAATTGGAAATATGACATATAAATTGATTTAATATCCGTTATATAATGACTGAACATTTTGTGTCCTCTTGTTTTGGTGGGGTTTTATTGGTCAACTAGATTTATACTGCTGTTAAGAAAGGGGGTGGGGTTGGGTGGTTGGGGGTCACTTCAGTAATGATATTTATGGTAGACATATATTTTACTCAACAAAATTGAAGCCAGCATAAACATCATGTTTAAACCAACTTATATTACTTGAAAGACAATTGAAAAAGAGTTTTATGTTTTCAAAAATTCTTTAAAAAAAAGGGGGGACAAAAATAGTTAGAAACTATTGTGACTAGGAAGTAATAAACGTATGTAGGTGACAGACAAGTTGAAAGATGTCAAATTTAATGTTTATTATCATCTTATGAAGAATGGCGATAGATATAAAATACAGCTTATGTACAATTTACAAATATCATTATACAGTTCATCTTAAGGTAATAAATTGGAAATATGACATATAAATTGATTAGTATCCGTTAAATAATGACTGAACATTTTGTGTCTTCTTGTGTTTTATTGGCTAACTAGAATTTAATACTTAAAGAAGGGGGAGAATAATCAGTAACGATTTTTTTTCGGAAGACATTTTTTATTCTACAAAATTGAAACATCACATGTTTTTACATGTACCACCTAATAACTTCAAAGAAAATTATAAAAAGATTTAATCTCTTTTTTTTATCATAGATTCTTTAAAAAAAAAAGGGGGGGGGGGCAAAATAGTTAAAAACTATTGTTATGAGGAAGTAATAAAGGAATGTAGGTGATGGACTAGTTGAAAGATATATGTCAAATTTTGTGTTTATGATCACATTATTAAGGATGGCAATAGATATAAAATACCGCTTATGTACAATTTACAAAGAATCATTATAAAGTTCATCTTAAGGTAATAAATTGGAAATATGACATATAAATTGATTTGATATCAGTTATATAATGACTGAACATTTTGTTTCTTCTGGTTTAAGTGGTGTTTTAATTTTCAACATACTTGAAACCATCACACACATTATTTTTAAACAATTTTTTAACTAATGAAAGACAATTTATAAAGGTTTTTTTCTTTCTCATAAATTCTTTGAAAAAAGGGGGGGGGGGGGGGGGGGGGGGGGGGGGTGAGAAGTAAAAAAATAATAACTACTAAAAAAACTAGAATATAGTAAATCTGCTGTTGATGAACCTGAAGTCATTCAAGTGAAATCATTAAATTCTTTTTTAAAAAATAAAAGGGGGGATAGTTAGAAACTTGAAAGGGTTCTGATATTGCATGGTGAAGATTACATCAAACACCGTCCATAATTTAGTCATGACAGTGAAATCACATTATATATAGAATTATGATAAATTTTAAATATTGTCTAATGAATTCAATTGGCATGTACAGTTTTGAAGTCAATAAATTTACATAAAATGATTTATTTAAATTTTTCAACGTATTATAAATAGAATTTGCTGCTATAAGAAGAGGGAGACTTAAGGAAGCTGGCTTGTCATGTTTTGGAATTTTGGTCAGATTTTCGGAAATCCTCTGGTTTTATCCATTTGAATGCATTAACAAATTTTGACTGGTGACACCCATTTTTCTTTTTATAATTCTTTTACATGTTTAATCATAAGCTGTCTGTTGAATTCTTTTAAAATTTTAATTACTTTTTGATAGTTTTTGAGAACTTTAACTTGTCAATGATAAAGCTATGAAAAATCAAGAGAGAAGTTGAACAGTACATTTTCCAGCCAAAATTCAAATGGCTAATACATCGAAAACGAGCACGGTGACCTATATATTTTTTTTGCTGTTTGGATTCTTTTATTAATCCCCTATCAATGTAAACTAATGTTTAGAAAAGTTTATTACTTTGATACTGAGAAGCGAACTCCCTTAAATCAATAAGGATACTTTTGCAATTGGTAAACATGTATTTTATTCAATAAAATTGAAGCCATCACAACCACCATGTTTACCACTTCTAATTTCTAAATAGTTCATTCTTTTAAAAAAAGATGGGGGACAAAATGTATAACAATAGTAAGAAATTTGAAAGGGATTCAGGCATCATGGACATTGGTGAAAATTTCATAATATGGCAACCAGAATTTAGTAATGCCAGTGAAATCATTTTATATATATAATTATGTTAAATTTAACATATTGTTTAATGAATTCAATTGGCATGTACAGTTTTAAAGTCAATATATTAACATAAAATGATTTATTCAATTTTTTAACGTATGATACATATGAAGTATCTTGTTTAACTGTTTCACCTTTGTACGTTATATAGTCCACATGAATATACATGTACAGAATGATTGATCGGTAACTAATGCGTTATTTACACGAATTCTCTTTATTTGATACACGTAATTACCCCCACACCTACCATCCGTCATGTGAGTGTATACGCCTACTTTTTATGACTTTACTAAGTACCGATATTTTTATGAATACATGCAGATGAAAGGGCATATAAATTTACAATTTAAAAATGTTTTTTTTATGATTCAGGATATATTGTAAATCTAACATGATTTTTATAGAAAAAAAGTCATGATTTTTATAATGTGTCTTCTCTTGAATGATTTTGTAAACCAGAAAAAAAAATGGAAAAGATAGTTTGTAAAATTGTATCTTTTTTTAGTATAATTTTTTAATGCATTGATGATTTTGTAAACCAAAAAAAAAGAAAAAAATAGTGTTTATAATTGCATCTTTTTTAGAGCATCAAAATGTTATAACTCTCTAAGTTTCTGACCGAATACAAATGCGTTTTCGCCTGGTAAATATTAATAAAGGCGATATTACGACTGGACACAATGAATTCTATGAGACAGAAAACAAACAAACATAACCAATTACACGTAAAGGGCAACATACATATTCTTCCATGATAAACATGGCGTCCATTCTATATTTTAAGCTATATTAATTGACCTGAATCTATGGGAGTGCCGATAGACCCCCACAGATCCCCCAGCAAAACTTAATTTTCCTAATAACCAAAAAGACATATGAAAATAACATGAGACAACCACTGTTGAGGTTTATGGTATTTTATAATGCAGAATCTGCTTAACCCTTCCGGAGCACCTGAGAGAAAGCCCCAATTTTTGGTGGGGTTCATGTTGCTTTATAGTATTTAGTTTTTTGTGTTGTGTTTTGTTCTGTTTGCCTTTTTTCTTTTTAGTCATGGTGTTTTCAGTTTATTTGTGCTCTATGACTTTGAATGTCGGCTAGTTCCCTCTTGTATCGTTCATCCCTATTTTACATGCAAATGAATTTGTAGCTATAATGAGGTTAAACTTGACACAATTTACGCGTAAAGAACTAAAAGTTTGAAAATGACCTTGACCTTGACTCTGATGACCATACGGCATATTGCTGTTGAGCTTTCAATCATTAGCACAAAACAAAACCTTGAAAACCAACCTTAGCCACTTTAAGTATGTCAACGTTTATTTTTTTGGTCCACATACCGTTACTGATTACATAATATAAGTTGACATCAGACAGACGGTTGTTTAATCACATTGTTAACTATAGATTTGACAGAGTCACTGTATGCTTAAATTAATTAATTGCATTTGAAAATAATGTTGATTTTTTTTTACATTCAATCCATATCATGCTGTTATATATATGGCAAACATTTTTGAAGACTATAAAATGTAAATCGGAGATTATTGCGGTTCAGAGAGCGTATTGTTAATTTCTGATAAAACTTTGTCAAATTTTGCGTTGTCCTCAGTGCTATATATAATATAAAAAAGAAGATGTGGTATGATTGCCAATGAGACAACTATCCACAAAAGACCAAAATGACACAAACATTAACAACTATAGGTCACTGTATGGCCTTCAACAATGAGCAATGCCCATACTGCATAGTCAGCTTTAAAAGGCCCCGATAAGACAATGTAAAACAATTCAAACGAGAAAACTAAAGGCCTTATTTATGAAAACAAATGAAAGAAAAACAAATATGTAACACATTATCAAACAACAACCACTGAATTAGAGCAAAAGGATTTGACGCAGCGGCCATTTAGTGTCAGAGTTTAGACCCCAGTGATATTGTTTCAGGGCATGTTCTAGTCCTAGGCGCTCAGTTATAAAACTTGACTTATTTGATTCAGAGTACACAAATTATGCTCTTAACATGCTTAATACATGAAATTCTAAATCTGATAAATAGAGTCAATATTAAGACTAAGATATCTGTCCCTTCAACAAAAAATCCAATATGCAAATTTTTTTTTATTATTTTCAAGACCATGTAATTTTTTAAAAATTATTTTTATACTGATTATTGATGATTTTAATTTTAATATGTCAAATATACAATTTATTCTTATTTTTTCAAAAATAAGTTTTTTTTAGAATTTTTAATTTATCTGAAGATTGGCTGCCAAAATTTGATTGACATGTTTCATTATACGGTAGATATGTATTGGTAACGAATAAAAAATCAAAAGAACAAATAGATTTCACTTCTGCTATGACATTTTATTGTAAACGTATGGAAAAGTCAAATGAACAAATTCAAGATTACACTACTGTTGTGACATTTTATTGTAAACATATGGAAAAGTCAAATGAACAAATTCAAGATTTCACTACTGTTGTGACCTTAACATTCACTCGGGAGACCGTACTTCCTTGTTGAGAAAAATCAATAGACTTACCTCCCCTTAATTTTTTAGTACAATGACAGTGCCTTTGGGGTTTTTTGTCAAGAAATTGATTATTTTGTAAATCTGAAAAAGATAATATTCTATTCTCAAGAATTAATTTAAAAAAGTCTAGGAAAATCTTTTTAGTGTTTTTTTTTTGCAATTTATAGGGATAGGTTAATTGTGTATAGTTTATATTAGTTATTATTACAATTTTAAATATTTATATATAATCAAGATTTATTATCAGTTATTGCAATCAGTTAAGTACATTTGTCCTTATTTTGCATCTATAATTTTAAAACATCTTGTTATTGAATTCAAAAATTGTAATAAAAAAGATAGTAATGTGTTGATATTAGGCCAGGCTTCCAAGTAAACTTCCCTATTTCGTGCAAAATGCCTAGAAATTCTCAGAGAAGAAAAAGGATCTGATAGTTATCAGATTATCTTTTGTTATCATTCAGTCTGAAGTGGTTTAAAAACAAACAAAACAATTAGTCAAATTTTTTTTTTGAGAACTATATTAAATCAAATTGTTTTGGGTCCTTTTGTTTTACGTTAAATACGCATAAAACCTTTTTATTTCTGATAGAGTTATCTCCCATTAAATCAATAATAAATAATAATATTTCAGAGTTCACAGAATCTTTCTTTTCCTGGTGGTCATTGAAGACATCTGCTGGTCCTCACTATTATTTCTATTGTAAAATGCCAAAATTGTGGTGGTCCTTTAGAAATTTTGATGGTCAAAACCTGAGACTACTATAACACAGTCTCAGTCAAAACCTACGGAACACCACTTTTCAAGAACTCTATAACTTCAGTGCTGTTTATTTCTTTTGATAGGGAAATATGAAATAAACAGAAAATGGTATCTATATTGCCTACATACATTATAAATGAATCTTAATAAATCATTCGGCATTGTGATAATTATCTCCCATGAATTGTTCTAGTTATCTCCCCCTGGTTAGCATTTATTTAAAGTTTTAGCAGGAATAAGGATTTTAGTGATTCAATGAACAGCAAACATGAGTTATCTTTTCCTCTGATAAATAGAATTTTCAAATTAGCAGGTTTTTTACCCCCATTAAATCCCTGAATGGTAATTTCAGTATAAACTCACTCTGACCATCTGTGTTCAACACCAGTTTTGATGGCTTAAATACTATTTGTACGTTTGTCAATTCTTTGTTTAGCTATTGCAGCTTATACCTGGGTTTTTTTACTCCAACTTTTT
This sequence comes from Mytilus trossulus, assembly GCF_036588685.1. Lineage (NCBI taxonomy): Eukaryota > Metazoa > Mollusca > Bivalvia > Mytilida > Mytilidae > Mytilus > Mytilus trossulus. The sequence goes on along the minus strand of NC_086385.1, from coordinate 12,661,758 downwards.
TTTATTGTTCATACTTTTATGAAATGTCCTTTCCTTTGATATTTATTCACTAAATATCATGTACAATTATGACTTTAAATGATCTTTCACAATTCTAAACCCCCTCAGAACCCCTAAAACATAAATTGTCTTGTTTTCCACTTTGAAGTATCTCATCTGTAAAGAGCCTCATTACAATAAATTTCTGTGAGTAGGTTGGGAGAAGTTCCACATAGAAATGTATTATGGCAGGATTCTATTTACCCCACCCAAAACCTTGTCCCTTAAACATAAATTGTCTTATTTTCCACTTTCACTTTGAAATCTACTCTAAGCTATCACCTGTAGAAAGCCCCACTACAATAAATTTCTTTGAGTAGGTGGGGAGCTTCCACATAGTACTACATTATGGTAGGATTTTAAATACCCCCACTCAGAACCCCGTCCCTTAAACATAAATTGTCTTATTTTTCACTTTCACTTTGAAGTGTCTCACCTGTAGAGAACCCCACTGCAATAAATTTCTGTGAGTAGGTAGGGAGCTTCCACATAGTAAGATATAATGGTAGGATTCTATTTACCCCAACCAGAACCCCTTCCCTTAAACATAAATTGTCTTATTTTCCACTTTCACTTTGAAGTCTATACTCTAAGCTATATCACCTGTAAAGAGCCCCACTACAATAAATTTCTGTGAGTAGGTGGGGAGCTTCCACATAGTAATATATATATTTACCCCACCCAGAACCCCTTCCCTTAAACATAAATTGTCTTATTTTCCACTTTCACTTTGAAGTCTATACTCTAAGCTATATCACCTGTAAAGAGCCCCACTACAATAAATTTCTGTGAGTAGGTGGGGAGCTTCCACATAGTAATATATATAATGGTTGTATTCTATTTTTGTGTTGTCTGATATATAGTAGTAAATAGAGTAAACAATATTTGTAAAAGAAATCAATAACCAGTGTATATTGCACTCAGGAGAAATTTACATGATGTAAACAATGGAATATACAACTTCTTATACAACACAGGTAAGGCTTTTAACAGCTGATTGTTTAATTGATAATTAACCAGAGGTGTAATAAGATATTTATAGATTCAAGTTGTTGTTTTGCATACTAAGGTTATTTTTTGGGGTGGGTTAGAACTAGGATTACTTTCTGTTTTGAAATGAGGTCAGTTAGGTCACTGTGGATGTTGTATCTGTGTCAAATGGAAAATTAATTGATTTCTGCTAATATTGGGAAGCTAAAAATAGATGTGTACTTTTCTAGGGGGTCCTAATATTATAGCCTGCTTTTGGTGTGAGCCAAGGCTCTGTGTTGTATACTATACATTGACCTATATAAAAAAGAAGATGAGGTATGATTGCCAATGAAACATCTATCCACAAAAGACCATAATGACACAAACATTAACAACTATAGGTCACCGTATGGCCTTCAACAATGAGCAAAGCCCATACCGCATAGTCAGCTATAAAAGGCCCCGATATGGCAATGTAAAACAATTCAAACGAGAAAACTGACGGCCTTATTTATGTCAAAAATAAACGAAAAACAAATATGTAACACATAAACAAACCACAACCACTGAATTACTCTGAATTTTCTTTTACAAACTGTGACTTGGATGGAGAGTTGTCTGATTGGCACTCATACCATATATATATATATATATATATATCTTCTTATATCTATTTTAAGCACAAGTCAACAACTGATTTAGTAGACCTTTTTACAATATATTTTATCAAAAATGTTTGTCTTATTTGATTAGAAAAAGATAAGAAGACACTTAAAAGGAACAAATTAGAAACCACTTTAATGGAATCATTTTAAACAGACAATAACAAACAAGGCTAAGAAGGAAAACTATCCAAAAGATAACCAAATATCCATATAATACTAAAAATTGAGCAACAAACCCCAACAAAATCTGGGGGTGAAGTTGTGTGCTTGGCAGGGGTCAGTATTATAGTACCTGCTCCACTTGTGTTCCTGTCTTGATGTCAGTAATGAAAAGTGTGAGGTTTGGCATGCCACAAAACCAGGTTCAACCCACCATTTTGTCATTTAAAAATGTCCTGTACCAAGTCAGGAAGATGGCCATTGTTATATTATTGTTCGTTTCTGTGTGTGTTACATTTTAACGTTGCGTCGTTTGTTTTCTCTTAATGTCATTTTGGTCCTTGTGGACAGTTGTCTCATTGGCAATCATACCACATCTTCTTTTTTATATTAGTATTGTATGAAGATTTTATGGGTATTATATCGAGGTATGGTGACCTATATTTGTTTACTTTTATGTTAGTTGATCTCTGTTTAAGATTGCCTCATGTGGCCTCTGTCGCTGAGTGGGCTAAGTAGTAATTAGTACTGTAATAACATATAGTCCGTCAACACTCACTGTGGTTGTGAGTTGGAACCCCATTGAACCATTCCTGGGAATGCACTATAAGTCTCCAATCATGACTGACTGTTCCTTTTGATGGTTGGTTGTTTTTCTCCAGCCACTCTGGCTTCCTCCACCCATAATAACTGACCACCACAAAATAGCCCAAAAGCAATGCATTAAAGTGTTGTTTAAACACAAAAAATCAATTCATATTTGTTGAAATGAACCATGATATAAATACTGCTTTAAATTTTTTAAACCCTATTAAAATTATAACATTGATGCTTTTTGGAATTACGTACTATAATAAATTAAATCACTGAGTTCCTTTTGTGAAATTGAAATCATATTTTGGGGACTAATTGCTTTAAAAAGTCATTAAGTTTTCTGGTTTTTTTTGCGCTTTGAAACACATATTTCTGAATGTAACCCACCCGTCTCAGATTTCAAGCAGCATTTGTGGTTTTACCTAGTTTATAATTCTGTGAAAAAATGCAACTTTATTTCAAACTTGAATTAGCCTCAAAAGGGGTGGCTTAGTCTGTTTTATATGTGCAGTTATATTTTGTGTTATTTTATGACAAAAAATATTTTTAGTCTCTGAAGGCAACTGACATTACTATTAGTGTAACACATATTCATTTCTTATATATATAGGATTATATTTACATTTATGAGATAAAATATATTATTGTTAAGTATCGATCTTAAAGATTTTTTTATCTTTTACATTTTATCATGAAATTTTAATATTGTAAATTTCGGAAATATCAAAATGTTGACTAATTATAAAAAAAAAAATTGTTTATGTTGTAATTGTGACAGTTGAGAAATAGTTTTTGCATTTTAGATTAATCGTTCCTAGCATTTTACTCTAAGTAGGCCATTTGCCAATTACCGATTTAATTCTATTATTACGTACACACTTTTTAAATAAATTAATTCCCTTTGTCAATTGTAGACTGGTTCCATACCGGACAAGATTCCCTTTTGCCAATGCAAAGCATGATGAATTGAAAGTGATATATCAGGTGTTTAACTAATTTTTCATGAAAAATAATTTCTGATGTCAAAAGTATTTAGCTAAACAACAAATTACATGTAATTTAAAGATTTTAAAACCTTATAAAGTACTCACATTCCGCACAGGTAGATTAGTTCTTTCTGCTAGCTCTCCATTGTAAATAAAAATAATGGCTGTCATAAGGGAGACAACCAAATTAAGGATCTCTTATTACAGGGTCAATTATGTGATTGGCAAATAGCCTATTAGACCAATAGATTATTTATCTTTTACATTTTATCATGAAATTCAAAAATATTAAAAGGTTATAACTAATTTAAAAAAAAAAATTGTTTATGTTGTAGTTGTGACATTTGAAATAATGAAGTTTTTCAGAGTTCGCGAAAAGTGTCAGTCCTCAGGATTTCACCACCAAAATTTTGCATAGGACTGACACAATCTAAGTATTTTTCAATAGATTCATAGTGAGGACCAGCAGATTTTTTTCAAGGACCACCAGGGGAAAAAAGATTTTGCAAACTCTGGTTTTTGCTAAAAAAATATTCTTGCATTTTAGATTAAATGTTAGTAGCATTTTTCTCTGAAATTAGATCATTATAGAATATAGCATGTTGTCCTTGTTTAACAATCACAATATAATAAATGCATCGCAAAAACTTTATGATTTACAATATTCATTTTTATATATAATTAATAAGAAGAGAATAACATCAATTTGACATTTAAGATTAAATGATACAATCTGCAGAATTATCTTTATCACCAAGTTAAAACAATCTTTAAAATAATTCCACAGGGAATAAACAGATTATCTTTTATGACTGTGTAATAGTTAATTGATTGTTTGTTCCAATTATCTGTAACTACTGTGTTATACAGTGAAACCTGCCTAATCCAACACCTGGGTATTCCAACATCCTGCTTTCACCAATCCATTTTCAAAGTCCAGAAATATGCCTATCCTTGCTGAAAATACATGAGTATCATTCCACATCCTGCTTAATCCAACAATTTTTTCTTGTCCCCTGAGTGTGTTAGATAACACAGTTTTCACTGTAGTTAATTTGATGTTTGTGCCATGACAGTGACAGGTCTCACTGTAGTTAATTTGTTATTTGTTCCATGACAGTGGTGTGGGAGGGAAGGTCGTTGACTTTATGACTGAACTGTCATTAGTATTTATTAAAAATCTGTCATCACGATTCTTGAACTACTTTTTGTAAGAATCCATGCTGAAGTCTATTATCTGATTTTATATAATATATACTCATTATAGATCATGCAACGAGGGTGTTTGTACTTTTAGGATCTTCTTTGGTTTTCCTTCTTCAAGGTTAGATTGAATATTATAAATTTCTTTCCAGGCCTATTATTTGACACATTTTTTAATTGAGTTTCAGTGATACCTTTATTGATCAACCAAATCCAAATCTTTCCCACAAATTGGGGGATGAGGTGGGGTTGTTGGCCCTTAATATGTCTCTACAGTGTGACTATCATTGTCTTAAAAAAAGGGGGGGGTTGACACATTTTTAGGATGTTGGATACAGTGGATAAATAAAAAAAAAATGTAAAATTTCCCTTTTAAAAACAGGTGGTTAAAAAATGTGTCACTCACAGGGATCCCTCTCTTTTCATTGAGGCTTTTAGAAAAAATGAAATATTGGGAAAAGAGAGATAACTTTATGTCATTACTCATTACTTCATATTAAAATTATTACTTACAATGCAAGGCAAATCTTGCAAAACAGTCATGGACTTTTTTTTTAACAAATTAGACACTGATGAGAATTATCACTTCCATTTTAAAGTACATTTAACCTTTAATTCTTTGATGACACAGTTTTTTGTGCACTTTTGTGATTTTAGTAGAATATTTTAACAATAAATATGTGATGCCAATTGATTCAGACAAGACTAAAGTAGGTTCAATTTCTACATTCTAATCCTTCAAGTGTTTTAAAACATGATGAAATGAAGCATATAATCAAGTTTAAAACCTTCCTAGATTATTATTAAATTTGATGTCAAACTGAAACTATGTAGATGCAGACAAACATTAAATTTTATGATTTAGCAATTTGTAGTGATTTTTCTATTGAGAATGTTCCATCGAGGCCAGACATTAAATGAATAAATTGATCTGAATTCTTAAGCTCCACCATCATGACATTAGGATACACTGACATGTTTCCTTATTAGGAGAATTGGGGGGGGGGGGGGGGGCAGTGACAGACCTATATATAAAGGGCTAGTAACCTGCTGCCCCCCCCCCCTCTGGATTCACCTATGTTTGATATTTTTATGTCATGAGAGAACAATAAGCTAACATCTAATAAACATTTTTTTTGGTCATTTATAAAACCAATATTGAATATAGAGCATTTATAAGGTCTTAAAGGGGCACTAGCTGTCAAATTCATGGTCACCGATTTGACTCAAATTCTCATATTTGATTTATAACAATATTATATGTAAAACATTTATCCAAACTATCATATGACCATATAAGCGATGTAAACATAATTGCAATAACGATATGAATAGATTAAACCAGCACATGCAATTGGATTTTTATAGGTCTGTTTGATTTTATTCTATAGATTAAAAATGTATGTTTATCATTGTTTTTAACCGTAGAATGATTTTTTATAGATCAAATTAGTAATCAAATGATTTACCATAATTTCACTTTCAATGTTGACATTTTTTTCTTTAAATAACCTGTACACGTTTAATGCATGCGTTGTCAATCTCTAATTAGGGGTTAAATTGAAGTTCACATGAATACAGATTTAATGAGGTCGTCTAATTCACTTGCAAATGAATGAGTAATTATCAATATTTCTTCGCTTAATTTGACAAAATTGAACCATTTTGGCTGTTAAAAGCGAATTATTATTTCACTATTTCACTTTCATTATTGATTGAACAAAAACAATCTTATTTAAGATTTTTATATATCTCGTAGCTAGTGCCCCTTTAAAGATTGCTCTACTTTTTAAATATGTGTTTTTTTATTAAATGTAGGACAGAATCTGTAATAAAGTTTATATATATATATTATAAAAGGTTGACATATATTTCTGTATTGAGAAAACTGTGAACAAAAAACTAAAGTTCAAAGATTTTTTTAAGGAAAACATTATGATACGTACCAATAATGATAATTTCTTCCAACAACTGTGAACAAAAAACTGAAGTTCAAAGAATTTTTAAACAGAAAACAATTATACTGATGATGATTTATTCCAACAACTGTGAAATAGTCATTAAAGTGCAAAGTATATTTGATTTTTTATGGTAAAAAATGATACCAGCAATTAAATATATATATATATATCAAAAACTGTGAAAAAAATAATTTGAATGGTATAGTAAATATTTTTTTCATATTGAAAAAATGATATCAGCTATTTATACCAAAAACTGTGAAAAAATAGACTATACATTATATTAATTTACATAAATATATAAAAAAAAAATTAACAGAAAACAATCATAATACCAACATATATAGTTTATACCAAAAACTGTTTAAATTTTTTTTTTAGTACAAAGTACATTTGATTTTTTAAGGGATAACAAACCAACAATATTTCAACCACTGACATTTTTTGTTAGAGTACAATGTATATATTGAAAAGTTTTTCTAGGAAAAAACAATAAGGAAAGAATAAGATCTACATTTCCTACTCAATAAAGCTGACGGCCTTGACCTAGATATTATTTTGACCTCTATATCTGAGAAATAGTTTGGCGTTCATTATCACTGAACTAGTATATATTATTTTGTATAGGGGCCTGTGAGCTGAAAGACGCCTCCGGGTGCGGGAATTTCTCGCTACATTGAAGACCTAGCTGTTGGTGACCTTCTGCTGTTGTTTTTTTTTTTTTTTTTTTTTGGGTCGGGTTGTTGTCTCTTTGACACATTCCCCATTTCCATTCTCAATTTTATTGTAATAGTTTATTAAGATCCATTTTGTTACATCTTGTGATCAATTTTATTTGGCAATTGGCAATGGCAGTCAGCAGGGTTTCAGAACATCAGTTGTACAACCTGCTAGTCAAATGGGTTTTGCTTAAATATACACTTTTTCACTTTTTTGGTCTTTTGGAAAATGTTGTTTGTGCTGTTTTTTTACCCTTCTACAACGAAATTTGATTTACATGCACATATATAAAAATTGTGTTTTTTATCCAACGCAATCATAGGTTTGAACCTAGTTTTCAATTTAGACTTGTTTATATATATATATATATATGAGCTGTCATGCATCAGCAACCTTGAACCAAGTAAAATGACAATTTCAGATTTAAATTCAAAGACTTATAATGATAGACAAGAACAACTATCTGCCATTTACAATCTAAACTGTACTTCATGCCAGAGATATGAATTTCAAAGCTTATAATTTTGTATTTGCCTGAAATTTAAAAATGATTAATAAAACATATATATCTATACATATTATGTATAGTGTTTACTATGCATTGTGGTTTTTGTCCATTGTTGAAGAATTTAGGCTGACCATGCAGTAGCTGTTAAATTTAAGTCTTCAGTTGTGTATAATATATTCATGTCCTAATGCTACCAACTACATTTTTGTGGTAAACAGTGCATATGATACAAAGTCCAGTCACTAAGTTTTAACCCCACACAAATTGCAACAGAAAAAGTTTTATTTCTAATCTATAGCATTATAGGCCCTAAATATACACAGACACCTCTGGGTGCGTGTATTTCTCACTTTATTGAACACCTGTTGGTGACCTTCAGCTGATGTTTTTTTCTGTGGTTGCGGGTTGTTGTCTCTTTGACACATTCTCAATTTTACAGACAAAAGTCCCATAAAATCTATCTTGTGGAAAACTCGAGGTTTACGCAATTAGTATTTTTAATTTCCTATGGAAATAAACATTGAAAGTGGAGATAACTCTGCAAAAATTAGTATTTTTTTTGTCAGATTTTGTTTTCTTTCTTAAAATGTATTTAAAGTAAGATACTTTGATAGGGATATTATTTCGTTTTTAACTATATTATATAATCTTCTGCTTCTGCATAACACCAAATTACGGTAAATAAATTAGGTAAAATGATTTTTATCTTTTAAAAAGCTTCTACCTTATTTCCTTAATTCTGTATACAGTATAAAATATGAAGACAATTCCGATTGACATCTTCCTTTTCGTCATTTTGTTAATTTAGCATTAAACTTGATTAAATGTTCTAGTCTCACTGTAATTTTGCATTCTTAGAAAATCATAATACAAATCAGATATGAAGAAACAAATTGCTCCCAAGAGGCATAACATTTATATATTTTTAGAGTTAGAATGTTAAGGTGGTACCTAACACTACAGGGAGATAACTCTGTAAAATCAGCAGAACGTTTTAATGACGTCATGTTTATAAGGGAATATTAAGCTTCCCAATGATCAAAATAAGTGTTTGTTAAACTGCTATATAACCAGTGTAATTTTTCTGATAAAACGGTGGGTTCAATTTTTTTGAAATTTTTATATTTTTGTCAAAGGGTCAGTAAATACTTTGTCAAAATTTTAAGAAAATTAAACGAGTCAAACTGATTTTAGTTAAAGTGTTAGGTACCACCTTAAAAGTTGTTTTCTATTTGAGTCTTTGTATGCATTTGTAAAGTGAAGACAAAAGAAAATCATTTTAAATCTTTACAATTTATATGCTTTTGTCTATCTAATATTTATGGGTGTTGATTGGCATAAATATTCTGACAAATATGATTTACAATGGAAAGACATTATTTTTGTTGACCCTTTTTACAGCAACAGAAAATTAAAAATATTTAGAAATTTAGACCCATTAAAAATTAAGAATATGAAATACTACTTTAGATTAGATTTTAAACGGGCATCTACAATGTGACCTCTATTATACATGGACCCTCATTTCTCCCACTCATCCATAGGAATGTGATCTGTACCTAGATAAAGGTGAAAGAGTATACCATTATATCATGTTTGTAAGATGATTAATATTGTCATAATTTATCTATTGTTTATAAGGGGGTCCTTCATAAGGGAAGCTAAGATGATGTGTTAGAGATGGGGGCTTCTTGAGGAAAAATTTCCTCATTTGTTTAACATGTTTAATGGAAGTTGAAGTAATAAAGAATTATAGGTATTTAAAAAAAAAAATGTTTTGAAATATTTTGAAATTTAAACTAGCATGTTTATTATTCATGTTATTGATTTATCAATAATGACATTTTTTAAGCCTTATTTATTTTTTATTGCCAAATTTTCAAATAAAACGTTACCAGAGGATTTAACTAATTTTTCATGAGATTGACTTTAATTATAGTATTGAGGCAAATTAATTAGAAATAAGGTAAAAAAAAAACAATTCCTGACTTTTATCATGTTTATGGTTTTATCAGCTCTTGTAATTATTGTAAATTTGGTTTTGGATTCTCAAGTATTTTGTTCTCCAGTATAAAAAAAGACATTTATTGTAGATATGTACAGCTCACTAGGTTAAAGGTCACTAAGTTAAAGCAGGGTTGGATCCAGGATTCCCAGTTAGGGGGGTTGCATATTTTGATTTTCACCTTGCGGAGTGAGGCGTCAATTTTTGTGACGACTTTTTTTAGGTAAAATTATTGAAATATTCTTCTAAATGGGTGAAATGTAGATATCTCTAACTTTTCAGTGTTAAAATTATCGAGGAATTAAAGTTTGAAGCTGAAACTGCCTTAATCCACACCTGACATCAATCTACAGATGGACGGGCGCGACACAAAGTGAGACGAGACTCTCAGATCACAATTGCTCACCTGACCAATATATTTTTCAAACGAAAAGTTCTACTTTTACCAGCGATTTTTAATTGTCCTTTCATACTATCTGTTTTTACTTTTTTGATTTTCGGAGGTCGTGCCACTATACTTGACTGTGTTAGCCACAAACAACTAAAATCAGAATGAGATGCATTTACGCATTTATATTTATTTTATTAGAATCCCAAGCATACAGTATTACGGTACAGAATTCGGCTAAATATTTAGGTTGCAAGTGAGAAATAAATATAGACAACAAGATACAAATTAATAAACTTACCTTTCGCTTGAAACAGTAATATATCTTTCATTATGGATATTATAAAAGAATCTCACCTGCCGACTGTTTTCTTGACCGTGTCATGATGAAATTGTGAAAGTGAGTAAGGGCTGTTTTGGAACTTCGATTATCAAACAAATTGATTATAAAAACCGCAAATACAATGTAACATTTGTTTTTACTTTAACTGCTAAAAACCTATTATATTTGTCATCAAATGCAGCTGCGCATTTAACACCTTCCTTTGAAATTATGATTACCTATAGAACTTAAATAAAGCGTAGGTCAGTTGATTAGTAATCACGTTGATTCTGTTAGACTGACTGTTTTATATCCTTTGAATGTTAAAAAAAGATTGAATGTTGAATGGTCTCTTCTGATACTTAAATATGTTGAAGTCAACCCATGCTTTGCAAATTTTAGGGGGGCGCAGGCCCGCCACGCCCCCGCCTAAATCCGCCCCTGTAAAGGTCATCTGGTTTTCAGTAATTGTAAAATTGAAAGAAAATTGTGTTTCTATTTTTAGGAGACTTGTTTTTTACTTCCTGGTTTCAATATTAAGGTTTAAATTAGAATTTTGGTTAACAAAAAATCATTATTTTCCTATGTAGAAAATCAAGTGGATTGTGAACCTGATTTTATAGCTAGCGAAACTGCATGCTTAATTCAAACAACAAGAAACTGAAATTTTTATTATCATTAAGTTCCAACCCCATTAATTATCTGGCACATGAAAAAGGTTTACTTTTTATTACATCATCAGAAATGAAAAGTTGAAAAAATAGCTATAAATGAATTCAATCACTTTGGGATCAAAAATCAACTACTGTGGATGCCCTTAACTGGTCAAAATGTTTCAACTGAGGTAATACACAGGCATCAAAAGGCGTCATTGTGGAGTAAGGGAGCTACCATTTGATTTTTATGGGGGGGCTAGGATGAAATTTGAAAAAAATAGGCAGGACCGGAGTTCTGGGTAAAAAAAAAGGCAGGATGAGACACTTGCAAAAAGAAAAAGTCAGGACGACAATTTAGGTAAAAAAAGTCAGGATAAACTAAAAAAAAAAAGGCAGGACCGAACAGAGTGAGAAATAAAAAGGCAGGACTGAGATTACAGCTAAAAAAAAATGCAGGACAACATTTTTCATCCTAGCCCCCCCCATAAAAATCAAATGGTAGCGCCCTAAAGGGTGTGGCGTCAAAAGGTATCACTATGGAGGAAAGGGTTAAGTAATTGTATACACAGTTTTCATTAAAAAACAACCACTGTGGGACAAAACTGCATGTTAAATGAATCTTGAATAGCTTGTATACATATTTTCATAAAAATAAAACAGTGTCTGTTTGTCAAAACTGTATCTGTGGACTTGAATGCCTATAGTTAATTGATTTAAAAATGAAATTTAACAGTTTGTCTCGTGTTATGTTCCTCGAAGGCTTTTAATGATAACTGCTCCTTTTAAATTTAAATCAGGATTATGAATTATAAGTGTGTAGGCAAATTTTCATAAAAATAAAACACTGTGGGTCAAAATTGTATATGTGAATGTCCTTAACAGTTTGTGTCTAATGTTTTGCTCCCTAAAATTCTATAAACCTGCATCCTAATTCGATTCATAAATAGTTTTATTTGTAGACAAATTTTCCCATGAAGAAATAAAATTGTAAGTCAAAACTATCCACTATGTCCATCAATGTAAGTGCATGGTTTTAAGACAAGTTTTAACATTTAACAGTTTTTCTTGCTTTAATTGTTCCCTAAAATGCACTTTGATTTGAATTATTGGAAAGATCAACATCTGCCAATGTTCGTAGTTGATATCGTAAACAATATTTTACACTTGGTATTAAAAATTATCTGGAAGTAATTAACAACTTTTCCAATTATCACATACTGTGGATTCATTATTATTCGTTGGATACCAATTTTCGTGGATTTCGTGGAAACAGTTGAACCACGAAATCAAATGTTCAACAAATGACAAATGTTCTCATGGTTTGTATGCAGACTTCGGCAAAACCGCGAAATCAAATATCCACGAACATGTAAGTTTTCCTTAATCCACGAAAATTGGTACCCACGAAAATAAATGAATCCACAGTAGACATGATAGATGTTTGTACTTTACATTAAAATCATATAGATGTATTTCAAATTTCACAGTTGTTCCAAGAATTTAATTCACCTTAAACTTAAATAAATTACCGGATAGACAGGAAAATACTGCTCTATTCTGGTCAATTGAAATTTTGAAAAGGCATTTATAAGTGTTAAAAACAACCTTAAACTGTAGCTGATATTTCAAACAATAAATTAGAAAAATTGATGTTATGAAGCACTTTCAATAAAAAAAATCATACATTTGTTGTTCTAATAATTTTACTCCCACCAATAAAATACAGAAAAATACTGGTCTTATTCTGGTCAATTGAAGTTTTGATAAGGCGTACATGTTATAAACAACCTGTCAGTTCTAACAAGATTAAATATTAGTTAAAATGATTGAAAATCAGTGGGCAAAAATCACAAAAAAGTTCAGTCCAAAGTTCTATAGTCTAAAATTTGATTCTTACATACATAGCTAATTCGTTACCCCTTGGGTGTACTTTTTAACTAATCTTTAACCCTCATTTAAACAGAACTATTTTGATGACCTTAACTATTTGATATCAATTGAGACATACCAAATTAAAACATTTTGACGTCAGTTGCTGACATTGGTGCTAATAGGGAAATAATTATCGTAGATTTAGTTTTCTGTTTTTTTCTCCCACTTCTGAAGTTTATAATGTGATATATAGCTTCCCATTGATGTTTTGATGTTTCACACACAAACATTTCAATTGAATTGACGTACATTTCATTGGTATTTGACAGTTTGCAGGATTATTTGTTCTCCGAAATAGTTTATCTGAATGCCCTCCTTAGAGTTGTTTGAGCAGAAATCTCTGAGATAGTTTATCTGAATGCCCTCCTTAGAGTTGTTTGAGCAGAAATCTCTGAAATAGTTTATCTGAATGCCCTCCTTAGAGTTGTTTGAGCAGAAATCTTTCGCTTTGAAACAGTAATATATCTTTCATTACGGATATTATAAAAGAATCTCACCTGCCGACTGTTTTCTTGACCGTGTCATGATGAAATTGTGAAAGTGAGATAGGGATGTTTTGAAACTTCGATTATCAAACAAAATTGCGAAATACACACACATTGGTATCCCACACAATAATCGAGTTCTAACCGCCTCTACCCATGAAATACACACATATTGGTATCCCACACAATAATCAAGTTCTAACTGGTTTTGTGAAGAATCATCCAGTTCAAAAGTGCTTTTTACATAATAAAATCAGATTGCATTCTAAACAAGATTTTTTCCCAACCAAATCTGACAGCCAAATCTATACTATTAAACGAGAAGACCTCATTTTTGGTGTCGCTTCTCTTCCTTCCACAATAAATCAATCATCATGCCTCTGTGTCCTATAGGTAACATGCATAGTCGCATTTGGCATCTGTTCTTATGATTATTCATATTGAGTTATTTTGGGAGAAAAACGACAAAAAAGGAGTCCGGATCTGATTCCGTCATCAGACTGACTTTTAGTCATAGATAAGACTTCCTGTTTGAAACATGCACAAATACAACTAATCGTTTGATAGATAACAAAAATGAAAAATAGATAAGCCAATCAGAGCGTTCTCCATTTCATGGTGTTTAGATCGCAAGAACCACAACTATTATACCTCCTTACAGTTGACAATTATTTTTCGCGTTTACCTACATGTAAACTACGATTATACTTAGAGACTCTCTGTATTCTGTTTACTGTTTCTTTTTAAATGTTTACTATTTAAGGGGTCATACCAGTTGCATTTATATTTAAAAAAAAAAGTACAACCAATCGTAGAGCGTTCTCCATATATCATGGTGTTTAATAGATCGCAAAAATCACATCTATACTTCCTAATAGAGAGGACAAATATTTTTCGCGTTTATCTACATGTAAACTACGAGTTTACTACTTTAATATATAGAGACTCTCTGTATTCTGTCAGGGAATTTCTATGTTAGTATAGAAATTTCCTGATTCTGTTTACTGTCTTCTTTGAAATGTTTACTATTTAAGGGGTCATATACCACTTGCATATATATTAAAATCAATAAAACATGCTCAACTTCATCTAAAACTACCTCGACCAAAAGCTTTTACCTGAAGTGGTACAGATGGACGATACGGACGGACGGACGACCAAACAAACGAAAGCACGGATGCACAGACTAGAAAACATAATGCCCATAATTGGGGCATAAAAAATTATGGTTAAAAGGGAAAATAGTGATTTGGCAAAAATGAAAGTAAGGTAGAGATTAGAGGGAGGCAGGACCTTTTTCGGGGCGTCGGGATGGGGTGTTTTTAAGCTCCGGATTTGGGGATTGATCATTATGACTGAGATCCGGGAATAAATTTTTCTATTTCGGGATATTAATTTCTTTAAATTTTGCATCTCGGGATTTCATGGTTTTAAGCCCGGGAATTCGGGATCAGGACCCCTCCAATCGACAACCCCTCAAATTAGCCTTAGTCGGTATTAGTCATTTATACATGATTCAAATCCTACCATTGGCATGTTAATAAGGCTCTCCAAAAAAAAGTGCTGATGGATTGTCATAGAAGCATATTTTTTAGACTAATAGTTACATTTAGTTCATGTTTGAAAAGGTGCAAATTTTTAATTTGATTTGTCTTTTACCAAAAGAAGCATTGTTGCAAAGGAGAAGATTATAATTGAATTTAACAGAAAGGAAACAAATATCGGACTTTGGAAAAAGGGAGATACCTTTTATGTATTTCTCCATTCATAATATCTTTTACAAAAAATCATCCTACAAGCTGTATATGCCCGCGATTTTGCGGGTGTGTTCTAGTAGCTATTAAAATGAATACATGGAGTAGTACCAGTTCAATGCAGTTTGAGCTTGTTATTTTCCCCTGGATATTTGGGATAGTCCCTGTTACAGCAGGTTTTTTTCTAGATTGTTTGCATTCACAGTTTTAATATACTGTAAATTAATATTTGTTTTTGTGTCAATAAACGTTGAAAATATTAATGAAAGTTTTTAAGTGCTAACAAGTTTTAATTGTTTTTGTTTTTTTATTTTCAGGTTTGATTGAACGTAGCACTGAAAGTTACTCAAATTTATGAAAAATGAAAAATAGATGAAAAAGACGCCATGAGAAGTCTAAATGATGGAGACATGACAATTACCAACCCCCTCCCCCCTCAGAATTTGAACACAAATATGATTGGTCAGTTGGGAACAAATGTTGGGGAGGAGCCAAGAAGGATTCTTGTCAAACAGGAAGCTGTAGACGAGGAAGATAGCTCGGTCAATAAAAGGAGATTTTTACGTCCCGAAGTTCCTGATTTACCGAAACAACATAGTGATCCATGTGGCCGTGTATCAAAAGAAGGAAAATATGAATCTGATTCAGAAAAGTTTTTTGCATATAACAGAAATTATGAATATGATAGAGCATATAGGGAACAAAGATCTGTTGTTGAAAGATATAATGTTGAAACTCTACAGTATCAAAGTTCCTTCGAGCAACGGTCTGTTATACGAATGCCTTATAATCAAAGTGCACCTAACCTTTTATATGATAAACAAGAGGATTCAGAAATGACCGGAAATTTATTTACACCTACGACCTTCAGGGATTCTGGTTATCTTGGCAATTATCACCTCGCTAAACAAAAGGAGGCGAAACAATCGTATTTATCAGTTTCTCCAAGAAGTTTAGGAAGAGAAGCATTTAGATCAGCTCGTCTTCCGAGAAGTGATGATAGCATAACTTCAAAAGGTCATTCAGATTTTAGTGGATCAGAAGACAGTTTTAGTAGTCGAGAACCTTCGCCGTATTCAAAGGACATCAGATCACCATCTCCTCACATCACGAAATCTTCGTCAACAGAAAGTAATGAGATTAAAAAAATTCATCAGATTACTAGCATTGTGATAACTAGTGACGATGATGTTGTGACAACAGTGAAAAGTGATATTGACACAATGACAGGACATGAAGAAGGAACTGAGGGATTGTTGTCCTATAAACGGGCATTGTTTCCAGGAAATTTCAAGAAAAATCTTCAACATCGTTACTTTAGTAGTCAGAAACGAAGTGGCTCTCAATCATCGTCGGATGCTTCTAGTTTTGATAAAGCGGAATCTGCTCGTTCTCTATCAAACTCACCCTCTCAGGAACGTAGTTTTGAGGAATTACCAAGCCATTCACCAAGTAAGTCAAAATCTTTAGACACTGAATCCATTTCAACAAACACAACAGAAGAAAGCGATGTTTTTATGGAGACTGCATCAAAAGTTCAAGCGCCAAAACGGTCTCCTCAAGGTTCTCCAGACTTTTTACAGATGTCATTCACTCAACAAGGGCATCTGCCCACCCAAAAATATTTTGGATCAGAACTTACACCCAATAAAGAACAAGTTCACCTTGTTCCTAGTCATCCGTCTCAGAAATATTTTGGGTCGGAAATGGTGATAGGTACTAAAGAACAGGAAATTTATGGACCTCAAAACACAAAACCACCATTTCCTTATCTACATCACCATTCACCAGGATTCCCTTCACCACATTTCCTGTCGTCGGCTAACCCATCACCATTGTGCTCTGTTCCAGAAGGAGGCCATATTTTCAACTTCAATATGTCAAACCCATTTGAGGGTTTTCATTCAGATGCAGAAATTCCTTCACCAAGCCCTGGTATGTCGCCTGGAATTCATTTTGCATTTCCACCGAGAGCAATGATGCTAAACTCCATGTCAGAACTAAATCGATTGGCCGTTTCTCCACGAGGAATTTATCCTAGTCAGCCCATCAGTATGCCGTTATCACAGATACCGTCCAGTCACCCTATCTTAGAACAAAATCGTGATCAACGTAGGACTTTGTCAGACTCTGATGCTTACATTTGTCCTGTATGTAATCAAGTGTTCCCGTCTTACGATAACTTAGCAAAACACATGGCAAAACATTTACCGACCGAAACTGTTCGACAGGGCGATAACAACAAAGTACACTATTGTAAAGTTTGTAACAGATCGTTTTCTCGTAGCGACATGTTGACACGCCACATGAGATTGCATACAGGCATTAAACCATATGAATGCAGTGATTGTGGACAAGTGTTTAGTCGTAGTGATCATTTGAACACACATAAACGCACTCATACCGGTGAAAAGCCATATCGATGTCCTCAGTGTCCGTATGCAGCTTGCAGACGTGACATGATCACCCGTCATATGAGAACACATTACAAAAGATCGGCCAAGCGGGGAAAGTTTCTGTCGGTACCAGAGAGAGAAGGAGATTTACGAAAAAGTTCCGTATCAAGTACTGACACGACCGATTCACAGGATGTATCTGGACGAACATATTCACAATCCAGTGTGGAAAGTGTAGATTATGACTCGACTGGATCTCGATCCATATCAAGAGGTGATAGTGGTGAGAGGATGTTGTTTCCTCTATCACGTGGAGATAGTGGAGAGACAGATAACAGAGCAGCAAGACCGTGGTCCAGTACAGAAAGTGCAGTGTTTGAAGATTCTAGCACTGATGGCAGATCAGCTAAACTACATTCTATTCAGCGTACTTCAGCAATTCATCGAGACATACCTATACAACGTGACACCCTTAAAGACCCGTTTCTTGGTTACAGGAAAATGAGAAACTGGTCTACAACAAGTTTTGAAAGTGTTGATTCAGAAGACTGTAGATCCCTTAAAGATTCCTTTGCAGAAGACACAATATTTGAAGCAGACGGCAACTCTGTTACCATGACAACATCAAATGTACAAATGGTTTCTAGACAGAATGAGAAATGGGAAGGACCATTAATAGGGGTTGAGAACTTACAAGAAAAATGTTCTATAAGTTCTGGGAGTAAAACAGTAGAAGATTGATAATTAGTTTATTAGGGTTTTAAAATGTTTATTTTTGCTGATCTTTTCAAAGAAGTTACAAAAGGCCTATTGTTACCTTGAAATAAGGAAACGACCTTTGCTGACACATTTTTTTCGCATTTATAAACACACATAAGATTATAAGTATTTAAAGTTAAATAGACTTTATCCTACTTTTTCCTCAGGTTGAAGGATAATTTTTCCCACAGCACAATAGTTTGACCTTTGGAAAGATCAGTAAAACTAACAGTAGAACAAATTTTATACTTTTTCTAAAAGTCTCAGAAACTGACGCATTCCTTTATTATATCAACACAAAGAATTGATATTTTTTAATTAAGAGTTTTTTATATTTGTTGTTATATTTTATATTGTCCATCATTAAACTCATGTTGTTATTATCACTCAACTGTATGTTAGGGAGTATGAGCCACACCTCATTATGTCATGTGACTGACATGTGACTGACATGTGACTTATCTTGAATATAACGAAGGCATCTGTAAGGCAGAGGAATCTTAAAAAAAACGTATGGAGGACATTTTCCCCCAAAATTCAATTTTTTTTTTTAAATTTTTTAAATTTAATTGAATTCTTGGAACTTATTTGCTTAACATGGGTGATTTTAGGGGCACCATTAACAAAGATTTATAAACAAGAAATTAGAAGAACAGTTTTATTCTTGACCTGTGCTGTGTGGTGGCCGGTGGCTTGTACTTCTTTTTATACGGTAGTGATAAATAATTGTCACTTTAAATTAAGGTGGGCTTTGATATTTATTTGCAGGAAGATACAATCTAACCAGATAACCCAACATTATGATTATGGCTGTATTTGAAAATATTTTTTTTTGAAGATTCTTTAAAAAAATATTTATTTGAAAATTGCTTGTGTCAAAATTTCATTTTAAATTAATTCACTAGTATTTGATGTTTATCTATGCTTTTCGGATAAAACAATTACAGCAGATTATATTTACCGATTTTGAACAAGTATACTGAATTATCTTCCCCTTGACCTAATTTACATATCAGGACGAATGCAATGTAGGAAAGAAATATCAGGGTCAGACCTTAATTAATGATGACAATTTTATCAAAATGCATTTTGTATTTTATTATGAATGAGGGTTGATAGTTTTAAATGGTACTGTTTTTTTTTATTATTTGCATATATATATAGCTATCAGAGTGTTTTCTCTAATTTAGTGCTGTTTGACGATTTCTATAGAAGAATTTTTATTTAAAAATCAGAGGTGAAAGTAAAATTACAACATGTTATGAAATGCAAATTTATTTCAATTGTTTTTCAAAAGTTTGGTTAAGGTGAAATGAACATTCCTGTGTTTCCGTTATCATAGTTTTTAATTTACCCTAAATATAAGCTTTAATGTATGCATGATAAAGAATACTGATCATTTTATAAATTAATAGATTTCTTTAGTTTTTTTCTTGTGTAAAAGAAGAAGGAAAGTTATATATGGTGTGAAAAATAAAGTAAAAAATGCATTTTGCATATTCATCAGAATTCTTGGTGTTTACGTCTGAATTTTAAAACAGTGAAATAATCTTGAAATTTTCACTTACTTTTCATATAAGTTATAAGGATACAATATTTAACAATCCTTATCCTTTTAATTTTACTAGATTTTGTAAAATTTTCTGATAATGATAAAAGTTTCTATCAAAGAATCTGTAAATGAATTCTGCAAAAAAATACTTAAAAAGATGAAGGTTGTGAAATGTAAGACGAAAATTTTTGACAGATTTGCATTTTTTATTTTTAAATTCAGACATTTAACATCAAGAATTTATTTCATATTTGTTTCATACCACAACTTTGTTGTGTTTAAATCAGTATTATGATAGTGGATATTATTTTATACAAGTGCTATTTATATGTTTAAAAAAAATTGTAATTTGAACAGTGTTTATGTTCAAAGGAAGTAAATTTGAATTTAAGGGGAGTTAACTTGTATTTTCAAGGGAAACAACTCATGTTTACAAAAATTCCAATTATATGTAGTTAATTTTTAAAATTATTTATTTGTAGTTTTAAGAGATCTTCTCAAAAAAATATATGTACATTTATTGAGTAAACATTAAATCGATAACTTATTTAAATTCCAAAGAAATGTCTGTATTTCAATGAAAGCATGTAACCATGGTAACAAAACATAACTTTTGAACATCTAAACAGTTTAAATTACAAATAAGAGTGGTTCCTTAGTTTGCTTTTCAAAGAGTACATAATTACCTTTATCTAGGAGAGTGTTGAATTATGTCCCTTTATTTCTAATTATAATCCAGTTATTTTTATGGGTTTTTTACAATGTATTTATACAAGCACTGCCAGGTGTTTTGTGCTTAGTTTGGAGTAGGCCACTTTTGATATATTAAGGCCATTTATTGGATTCTTAGATTCAAATGTGATTATTATAAGATTTTGGGTAATTAGTTATTTCAAAATTTCAATTAAGTTGCATTTATTAGGTTTTTAAATAATTCAATACTTTTCACCATTTTTTCTTTTGAAAAATTCTTACTTACAATGCAACTATGATCTCTTAGGCAGAGTTCAATTCAAACTCTTGAGGTAACTTTACTTATTAGGGTTTCAACAATACCGTTTCATTTGAACCACTCCAGTTAACCCCTCGTACTCTCCTTCAAACCCTCACCGAGCCAGGGTTAAACTCAAGGAACTCTTGAATGACGTCAAACCAATGAAAATATTTTATTTTCTTATGCTTGGTCAGGGCCTGACCCTAGAGTTACTTAGAGTTGTTCCGAATATCAACTCGAGTGCGTTCACGTGATAATTTACTAACTCTGAAGTCGATCGTAGAGTTTGAAGTGAACTCTGCCCTAATGTCAGGATGAAAAATCTAGGAAATAAAGTTATCTGGCCTTAAAAATGGAACCCTTCGAGTTTTGATCTGAATAGTATCTTTATT
The DNA here is from genome assembly GCF_036588685.1 of Mytilus trossulus. Taxonomy (NCBI): domain Eukaryota; kingdom Metazoa; phylum Mollusca; class Bivalvia; order Mytilida; family Mytilidae; genus Mytilus; species Mytilus trossulus. The sequence goes on along the minus strand of NC_086385.1, from coordinate 12,640,316 downwards.
TCAAGTGCCTTAGTATTGATCCATTTCAACGACACATTTTTTTAATTTTTTTTTTAGTTCCACTGTAGAAATGGAGATAATCCAAAAAGGGAGATAATCCTGATTATTTATGGTAGAAATTTTAGATAGAACAATGTTTGTAAATAAATGATACTAATTGTACTGTTGTAAAATCAAAATATCAAAAAAGCAAAAGCCTGACATAGTGTGTGAGTGTTATATGAAGAATTCATCTTATCATACTCTAAAGGATTATGGGTAATCTCATTGTTCCTACACCAAAATGAAAACAGTGTTACATCATTGGATGGATTTCCAATGATCAGAAATTTTTGAACAAATTACCACGTTTTGGTGAACACTTTTGAAAATATTACCCAGAATGCATTAGATTCTGAAAGGCAAATTATGCTTAAATTCTTAACAAAGAATATACACAGAATATCAATTCATATCAATTAAGTTTTAATTTTTGTTACTGATTTTGCAGCTTTAAAACTTTGGTAGGGGTCATCAGAGGTCATTTAAAGGAGATGATCCTGTATCTTTGAAATTTAAAAAGCCTCCCTGTAATCTCCAGAACCACCCTTATTTCTTAAAGTACCTTTTAACTAAAACTGTGGTAAAATGGGGAGGGAAGTCACATTTCTTTCTGAATTGAACATTTTTATTATTTAAAAAGACAAAAATCATCAAAATCATGACAAAAATAAAATCTTTTTGTACATAGATAATAATGTTTTTTGTCAATTATATATATAATTTATATAAGTCATTGACACAAACTAATTTTTCAAAACATGTCACTGACATGCCAAAAATGGAAACTATCAACTTGAAAAGAAGATAATTTTAGACAGTTCATGATTTCTGTGGGCAAAAAATTACATTCTGTTTATATTTACACAATCACACATGGGCAATTAATGAAAGAATTTATTATAAGTGCTAAGTGCTCAATAACTTGTTTTGTAAAATTTCCCGGTGAATAAATATATATCGTATATATGCAGTGTATAGGTTTATTTTTGATGATTGAAAAAAGAGTGAATTGAAAAGTTGTAAATGATTTTTTTCACAATTTTTGAGAAAAAAAATAACACAGTATTAGGTTAATCTTAAGAGTTTCAATTAAACATGTATTTAAACAATGTGTTTAGCTTTGATATGAAAACGAGCAAAAAATCAAACATTTAACACACAACTATCTATCTTCAATTACTTATGTGGCATTTATTCAATTGTAATTATCATTCCAAAGTTCAGAGATCAGTTGTAAATTGTTTTTAATGTCGTAAGGGACCCATGAAAACTCTTTGAAATCATGTGCAATTTTGTGATATGTATATGTAAGAGCCTTATCATGTTTGGTACATATAATGTACATTTGTTTTCATCATTTCACATTCAGACATTGTAATTACCTCCCCCTTATTTAGACAGTACATTACCTCCCTTTCATGTACTTTTTTGTTTTATTTGAACAACAAATATCAGTCTATCCAAAGTTATTTATGATTTAAATACACATCAAAATAATAATGTTTTTATCAGCTTTTACACGTTAAAAGTTTGCATTATAATTTAAAATAACTATTTTGCATTTGATATTTGCTAATAAAAATATTAAAGTATGTTTTAACATAATTTCAATATGATTTTGTGGCTGTCTTATTTAAAATATGATAAATGTTTCAGTTATTTTGATGTTTGATGATGACTTAAAATATTCAATGCTTTATTTCTTTACCAGTATGTCCTAGTTTTTACAGCTTATTCTGAATGTTTTCAATAAAGGATGCACTGCAGTGAGAGTGTACTCCTTTTATAGACATCACATTAATAGTTTGTCATAGATTGTACATCTACTACTAAATGTTGGTTAAAACTGATTCAATTATGTGAAAGGTTTCACTGCAGATTTTTGTTTTTTCATGAATGTATATTGGTTACAACTTAATTTAGATAACATTAGACATGTCTGTGTAAGGGTCCATTTTCTACAATACTGTTAAATTAAAAATTCTGTAAATTAAGAAATTATTATGTGCGTTAACTATTGCAATTTTGTCATTTTAGAGTTAAATGCAATTTCAATTTTTGCATTATTGATAAAAATCCTCTTTAATTTATATAAAAATTTTGAAAATGCAAGTTTAAATTATTGTGATTAAACTTGTCGCATTTACAGTATTAAAAAGGACTTGACCAATTAGGACTATGCCTAATGTTTGTGACACATTAGTGATCTATAAAGCTCCATGAACATAGAACAGTTGCTGTACAATGTTTTATTTTGTTATTTTTTTTCTAATTTTGTAGAAAGTTAGAGGGATAGTGCAATGTCATCTTTTCATTTGCCTCAATCAGGGTAGACAACTCATGTTTATTGTGCAAAGCACAAATTATCTTGAACAAAATATCTGTCATCTGTCCAACAAGTGTTAAGATGTTAAGAGACATAAATCCTGCCAGTATTCAATATTATTGAAAAAGAAAAAAAATGTCAGCCATGTACGGTAGTTGTGAAGTAAAAATAAAGAACTGAAGAAGGCCAATGGCCAAAATGTCTTAAAAATTGGTTTATTACTACAATAATGTAAAATTATGTTCCTTATTTGGATTTTTAAAACTATGATAATTCAACATGGTAAAAAAAACTATGATTATTCAACATAGTAAAAAAATTGTCATTAAATTCTTATATATAGATTGAATATATAAAAAAGAAGATGTGGTATGATTGCCAATGAGACAACTGCCCACAAGAAACCAAAATGACAAAGACATTAACAATTATAGGTTACCATACGGCCTTCAACAATGAGCAAAGCCTATACCGCATAGTCAAGAATGGCATTTTATTTTTTACAAGTTGTTATTGGCATAGTCTGTGTTGTTGATTTAAAAAGCATATGTTAATGAAGTGTTAAACATTTTGTAATATTGACATCATGGTTGAACAGAGACAGATGTTTTGTTCAGGATAAAAAATTACATTTCATTTGTTGACATTTTAAGAATCATTATATTATAGATTGTTTTTACAAATTTTTATTCAGTTTTATATTGTGTGACATATTTTTTAGCAGATTTGAGCAAACTTATAGATCAGTTTGTCAGTGGAGTGTCTTATATAGAAAGCTTTATTTTTGTTTGTGTTATTTTAGAAACCTTATTTTAACCAGAATTTATTGTGTAAAATCAAAATGAGATTTTTTCACTATAGAAAAAAAATTGCAAATACTTAGTTCAAGATTAATTTTATTTTTTGCTTGTTTTGTTAGGTTTTTTTTGTCAAAAAATATTTTGATAAAAAATTATTAAATAAAACTTTCAATTTCTTAACCAATGCGTAAGGGCTTTAATTATGATAAAGGAACAGTAAAAAAATCACGTACTAATGGTCTAATTTGAATAATGTTTGCACCAAATAAAAAAGAGAGTTCAAATTAATTATCCCCTTATGTCCCTGCCATGTCTCTTTTGGAAGGGAACTTTTCATTTTTAAAATACAAAAGTTAAGTACCTTTCATCCACTACATCAATGCTTGAACTGGACGTTAAGCAACCAACAATCAATCAATCAATGAAAAGGATCTTTGACATTCTAAAGAACTGTTTATTTGAATATTCAAACAATACAGAGTCTTTCTTTATGTATAGTAAAAAAATTATCACTAAAAGGAAAGTTGAAGCATAAATTTGAATAATGATGAATTTTTTATTAAATCTACACGTTGAAAAAGTACATTGCAGTATGAAAACATTAATCTACATTCCAAGTTTAAAATACTACTTAAACTGTTTTGGCTGCCTGGACAAGACTTATTTAGTTATACAATAACAATAAGATGACCGTTAGTATGAATTTTCATTTCAAATCTTCATAAAACAATTTTTTTTATGATAAACTTTTCTTTTTAATGAATTCAAAATGTCAAGTGTGTTAATTGTCCTCCTTTTCATCGTAACCCATGTTGGTGCTCCTACTAAAGGAGGAAGATACAGAACATACAAACATGCAGTTACATTTTAATGAGCCAATGAGTAATCATATCATATTCATGTTTGATAAAGGGTAGATAATTTAGTAAGCTGTTAAAAATATATTAAAAATATCACAATATCACATATATTACAAATTTAAAGATCCTACCTGCTTAGCACGAAAAGAAGTAAGCTTGTAGAAGTAATACATTGAAAAAACAAGAGTATACAAATTAAAATTGTGTTTAAGGAGGTTGATCTTTGTAATGGGAAATAGCTCTTAAAGTCTTCAGCATGTTTGCGTCAACTATTTTCATAAATATATTCTAAGCTTCCAAGTTACATAGATTATTTCCAATCTGTTTCTAGTCAAAGCTTAAAATACACTGATGAAACTTGACTTCTATAAACGCATAACTGATTTAAAGAGTTATCTCCCAGAATTAAGGACTACCCCTGCAGTGAATTCTGTCAAATTGGATGTAAAAGAAAAAAATATCTGTGTTTTGAAAACAATTTATATATCTGTTTTCATATAACTGTTTGACCATATAGCCATACAGTGTTTGCTATTTAGAATGGTGCATTATTATACAGACAGGTTTCATTGTAAAATTAAACAGACAGGTTTCACTGTAAATCCAGTGGTTGTATTGTAAAAATAACAAAATTTTGCGTTGTGAATTAAGTAGATTTTTCTTGATAAATTGCATAATTTAATCTTAATAAAACTTTAAAGTACAAAATATTCTGTGACTTGGTGAAGTCAGTGATATAATTAAGCCAGGTTTTATTTCTAAGGAGAAGTTGGTATCTACTATCCTTCTTGTTTAAAGCTAATTTCCTAGTGCATGAAGAGTAAGACTTTGGTTAGCCTGCTTGCTGTGTTTGTATACAGTAAAACTGTTGTTGGGATAAGGATTGGATATATGCAGGTTTAACTATAATTGTCAATATTGTTTGAAGATGTCAATCTTAATTACAACGCTCGAGCTAATGTTTATACAAACAAATCAAGCAAGCCAACCAAAGTCTTAATCTACAAGCTTTAGGAAATGAGCTCTAAAAATATATTTTATGATCCGAGATTGACACATATGTGGACTATGTTGGTCTCAAATGATGTTTTTTTTAAAATTAGGCAATAAATATAGATAGGCATCTTAAATATCAGAGTGAACTTAAAAAAGAAATTATCACAGAGTAAAAAGATATAATTATTTTTACGAGACCACTTCAGATTGTTATACTGTTGTTAAATTGTTGAATTTTAAAACTTCATTGTCCTAAAATGTTGTTTTTAAGACATTTTGATCATACTAACTTGCTTTGGAGACAATTTCATCATTACATTATAAATTCTCCTTTGCTATTAATCCTTAAAATTGATTACATGTATAAAATGCTAAACACGATGTGATGAATTATAAAGAATATTCTTTCTTGTGAAAATGTTCTTAAAGATCAAAGCTATGATAAGCTTTAATAACCATTTGAGAAATATATTTCACATTGCTTAAGCTATTTTCTCATGTTTAACTTCCTTTAAAGGTCAAAAGCCATCAATATTTTTATATCTGTTTGGCTTTTGCATTAATAATGTGTATGGCTGTTATTTATTATCATTTTTTGCTATATTTTGTTACTATTACCCAGGGTGGTATATAAAAATATTGCCCAGGGCAGTATATAAAAATATCACCTTATGTTTTGTTATCGTCATTTTGTTTTGTTTTCATTGTTTCCCACTGTGCTCAGTGGTATCTATGGTTACCTCAACGATATGTCAATGGCCATAAATATGTCATAAAAGTGGAAAAAATGAGCTTTAAAACATGTGTTGTTGTTTATATTCCAATAATTTTCTAATCTCTGCTGCATCGGGAGATCAGAACGAGACCACATAAAACGCGGTAATTTTTCTCCTTCACCGAAGCTTTAAAACATGTGTAGTTTATACTCCAATAATTTTGAGCATCCTAAGAAGGGGCAACAGATACCAGAGGGACATTTAAAAAATCGTAGATGGACAATTAACTGACAAAGCTATGGCTAAAAAGGAAAAACACAAACAGGCAAAAAAAACTACACAAGACAGAACATGGATAACTAAAGACTAAGCAAAAACACAAACCCAACCAAAAACTGGGGGTGATCTCAGGAGCTCCAAATTTTGTCAAACAAATACATACTTATGCAATCTATAGAAATAAAAAGACGTTGTTTGAGTGCCAATCAGACAACTATCCAAGTCACAATGTGTAAAAAGTAAACAATTATTGGTCCAAGTACGGATTTCAAAACGGAGTCTTAGCTCACCAAACAGCTGTCTATAAAGAGCCCCCACAATATCCAAACAGGAAAACCAACACGAAAAACGAGAAATGAAAACACACTTGTGAACCATATCAACAAACGACAACTACTGAACAACAGGCCTCTGCCTTTGGACTGGTGCAAACCACTGCAGCGGGTTTGAACGTTTTTGGAAAGATTAGAAAAGATGGACGAAAGATATCAAAGGGACAGTCAAACTCATAAATCTAAAACAAACCGACAACGCTATGGCTAACAATGAAAAGGACAAACAAAAAAAACAATAGTACACATGACACAACACAGAAAACTAAAGAATAAACAACACGAACTTGTTCTTAATCTTTACTTTAGCACTGGCCTCCCTAACAACATGACAGGTTAGCTTCTGATACTACATGTATTCACACTGAAATGTAGTTCCCTATAGTTCTCATGTATGTGCACTTAATACACATGAACTGAAAAAATAGTATATTTTTGGAGCAGTTCATTCAAGAATGTATGTTACTAAGGTGTGTTGATGTGCAGGCTTTTTTTATATAAAATTTTGATTAGGTAATTGGGTATCGATACAATACTATATTGATTGACAACTTTCATTATCACCAAACAATCAGAGACAAGGTTGACCTTTAATTACAATGCACCACCTCCTAAACTGTCAATCAAATTGACAACATTACTTATCAACCTCAGGCTTACATAATAAGAACCTTCAATATATAACTTCAATACACAAACATTTGACCTCATAATTGAATACACAAAAGTATATATTAGATAATATATATAAGGATGATAGATTTATTCATTGTCGATTACTTTTGATCTACAATACACAAAGTGATTCTGTAAATTATGTCTGAAAGATAAATGATCAATGGATTAACAATTAAAATCTTTAAAAAAATGAAATATGAATAATATGAATATATAAAAGCTTTTCAAGTAAGGCCTACAATTTACTTGGTCAATTCCAATAATCATCTGTTATTAATCAACAATTATTTCACTTATTTTTGAAATTTTATAATTGAAATAAACCGTTCTTTATTAATTTATTCCCCATCAATCATTATGTCTATTTTAGTCATTTGAATTTATTAGAAGTGAATATATATTTTTGAAAGAAAGAAAGAATCCACATTTTAATAAAAAAAAAATTTCAATCCCCTGTTTTGAAAAATACTTTAATAATTGATCAAAAAACACTCTACTGTGAACTTTAAATCTTCAATGTCCTATAATATATGTTTCAACTTACAAAATGCCCCAAAAACAACATTATTTAGATTGATTTTGTTGACACTCTAAAGTTCTTACCTGTTGGTCTAGATTTTATGTCTTACAATGATAGTTGGAAGCATTTACTAGAAGAATTTTTGATTTGCAATTGTTTGTTTTTTTAAAATATGTTCAGAACAGGTAACATTATTTGGATAAGATATAAACTGCAGTTTAAATAAAATTGTATAAATTAAGAGACCCATATTATTTAATTATTATTCTCATACTGGAAAAGCCTGCTGTTTATGCAATTGTCAGCATTAGTGCTTTATAAATGTTCATTTTCCCCCACCATACCTTAATATGAAATTTTTCAAACTACTATTCTAATCTTTCCATGAGTGATTTCTATCACTTTGATTAACAGGCGCCAACCTTCATCTTAATATGATACAGTAATGTAAAAGAGGGACGAAAGATACCAGAGGGACAGTCAAACTCATAAATCTAAAATAAACTGACAACGCCATGGCTAAAAATGAAAAAAGACAAACAGACAAACAATAGTACACATGACACAACATAGAAAACTAAAGAATAAACAACACGAACCCAATCAAAAACTGGGTGCGATCTTAGGTGCTCCGAAAGGGTAAGCAAATCCGCATAGAAAGAAAATATTTTTACAAGATAACGGTATGACTATATAAGCAACACGACGGGTGCCACATGTGGAGCAGGATCAGCTTACTCTGCCGGAGCACATGGGATCACCCCTAGTTTTTGATCCTTGGAGGTTTCACCAGCCTAGTAGTCAGCACTTCGGAGTAATCATGAATTATAATAATATGGTCATATTTATAAATTAACTGTTTGCAAAAGTATGCATTATTCGGAATACTAAGGATTTTTTTATACCAGGCATTGATTACCTTAGCCGCTTTTGGCACAACCTTTTTAGAATTTTGGTTCTCAATGCTCTTAAACTTCGTACTTTATGTGGCCTTTTTAACTTTCTTTCTTTCAACCGTCATTGATGAATCTTTTATATGGTACCTTTGATAACTATTGTAGGCAAAACTCGCGTAAATTCTATTTTTTTTATTTTGGTATCTATATATGATGAGTTTTTACATGAAACAAAGTCGCATGCATACATCCTTTGGTGGACTGTAAGATCCTGCTAATTGGAGTTTATTTCTCTTAAATAACAATATATACGTCTTTTTCTATACTGCTGACGTCAATATATCCTAGCTTAAAAGATGACGAATTGATGCCTCACGTAAGAATAAACCACTACGTGTCTACGTTATACAAAAAATCACAGCATTTGAATGAAAATGTATTCAGTCATTTATTTTAACCGCACATGGTTCAGTCCCGAGGGTTCAGTTATACTTAAGACCGTCATTGTTTGTAATTGACCAAGAAGGTCAACATAAATACTCCGACTCAATATAGAAATCACGTCATTCAATTGCTTGATTTTTTACCGCACATGTTTCAATTAAATTAAGGTTCGTCATCGTTAGTAATTGACGAAAAAGGTCAACTTCTACCTCGGATCTATAAAAAACGTGGCAACTTTCCCCATTTTTAACATTGTCTTATTCATTATTTGCGTTTGATTATCTTCATTGATAGGCTACATTTGAATTTCGTTAACGGGGTGTGTCCCTAATTATAATATGATTATTTCATTCTTGGATCTATTAGAAAAGTGGCAATTTTTCCTACAACTTTAACATACCGTCTTATTCATTATTTACGTTTGATTATCTTCATTGATAGGCTATATTTGGATTGTCATTTACAGAATGTGTCCCTCATCATGAATACCAGGACCAAATTTCGTATCTACGACAGACACCAGACACGCGTTTAGCTTTCAGAAGACTCATCAGGTTCAACCCACCATTTTTATTCCCCTTTAAAAATGTCCTGTACCAAGTCAGGAAGATGGCCATTGTTATATTATTGTTCGTTTCTGTGTGTGTTGCATTTGAATGTTGTGTCGTTTGTTGTCTCTTATTTTTGAGATATTGAGATAAGGCGTGGCACAGTACTTGTTTATCCCAAATTATTGTATTTGGTTTAGATGTTATATTTGTTATTCTCGTGGGATTTTGTCTGATGCTTGGTCCGTTTCTATGTGTGTTGCGTTTCAGTATTGTGTCGTTGTTCTCCTGTTATATTTATAATGCGTTTCCCTCGGTTTTAGTTTGTTACCCCGATTTTGTTTTTTGCCATGAATTTATGAGTTTTGAACAGCGGTATACTACTGTTGCCTTTATTCATCAGTTAATCTCGAATCATTTTTTTTAACCTACTATGTTCGGAATTCAGTACAATGGATTCATTATTAATCGATGGATACACATTTTCGTGTGTTTCGTGAGAACAGGTAAACCACAAATTCAAATGTTCAACGAATAACATATTTTCAATAGGTTTTGTATACAACGTTTGGCAAAATCACGAAATCAAATATCCACGAATATGCAAGCTTTCAGCAATCTACGAAAATTACCCATGAAAATAAATTAATCCACAGTATTTTGTTGATTTTACTTTTCTTCCACTAGAAGCCCTTTATGGAAATGTATGCGACTACCATACAATGGAGAGGTGAAACTAGCTATAAAACCAAGTTTAAACCACCATTTTGTACATAAAGAAATGTTTGTACTAAGTCAGAAATATGACATTTGAGCTGATGATTTTATCATTTTGATGTATGCATGCTCTTTATAATAATTATTGCTAATGAGATTAATCTCAACCAGAGAACAAATGACGTAGAAGGTTTGCGACTACAGGTCTTGTACGACCTTTAATAATCATTAACCTATGCCACATACTAAGTTATAAATACCCAGAAATGATCAATGTTAACAATTCATAAACGAGAAAATTAACGAAACACAAATCGAAAAATAAATTTGACAAATAGCAACAAACGATAGCCTCTTAATGTCTGACTCCTGACTTATGAAAGCAGTAACAGAATTTGTCAAGGCTAAACATATCTGCGGACGCCAAAAACCATCCCTTAACCCGTGCTGCACCATGAACAATAACATAAAAACAAACTTTACAAACCAGCTAAACAGAGCTTTTTTTACATTGTCGTTTCCGGACCTTGTACAGCTGACTATGCGGTATGGGCTTTTCTCATTGTTGAAGGCCGTACGGTTACCAATAGTTGTTAATTTCTGAGTCACTTGGTCTCTTATTGAGAGTTGTCTTATTTGTAACCATTTTTTTATATATATACATATCAGATGAAAAGAGCTTAACTGATCAAACAAACCACAACAAACCACAAAATTGTCTTCCAGTGTCATTCATTGAATAGCAATGATGTCAATGGAATATTTCACTCAGATAAAAAGAACATCATCGTATTACACAAAACAAAAAGTAAAATCACAAAAATACTGAACTCCGAGGAAAATTCTAAACGGATAACAACTGCATATTCCAGACTTGGTACATGCATTTTCCTATGTAGACAGTGTTGGATTGAACCTGATTATTTTAGCTAGCTAAATCTCTCAATTGTATGACATTCGCATCAAATTCCATTATATTGACAACGATACGTGAACAAAACAAACAGTCATAATAGATACATATGTCAAAACTACAGCAGTCAACATTGTGTTATAATCAAATATATAACAAATATCAGGTCAACATTTGCAAGCAGAGCCGATACTATAACATACACTTGTTTTCGAAATACTTATAGGGATAAGCATATGAAACGATTTTAATCAATACAAATCAAAATGATGAGAGTTGGTGTTTATCCCGAACCTTCGCGGCAATTATTACAAAATCAAGGTTCGGGATAAACACCAACTTTCATTGTATCGATGTATCTTGGGCAATACAGAGTTCATTATGGAATATAAATATTTCATTTAATAATTATGATGTTTTTCTTTTAACAAGTGAGAGGTTCAGCTACCTATAAAACAAAGTTGAATCCACCATTTTCGACATAAGAGAATGCCTTTACCAAGTCAGGAATATGACGGTTGTTATCAATTCGTTTAATGTGTTTGAGCTTCTAATTTTGCCATTTGATTGGGGACTTTTCTGTTTTGATTTTGCCATTTGATTAGGGACTTCCCTGTTTTGATTTAACCATTTGATTGTAGGGACTTTCCTTTTTTTATTTTGCCATTTGATTAGGGACTTTCCTGTTTTTATTTTGCCATTTGATTGGTGACTTTCCTGTTTTTATTTTTGCATTTTATTAGGGACTTTCCTGTTTTTATTTTGCCATTTAATTAGGGACTTTTCTGTTTTGATTTTGCCATTTGATTGGGGACTTTCCTGTTTTGATTTGTCATTTGATTAGGGACTTTCCTGTTTTGATTTTGCCATTTGATTAGGGACTTTCCTGTTTTAATTTTCGTCGAAGTTCAGTATTTTTATAGATATTATAACCATGAAACATATTGCCACCTTGTTGCAGTACCAATCAAAATCCGTTTGGTGATTTGTTGATTTCGTCGGTCAACGTTTTTGTCCTGATACATATTTCATATAGATTTATCAAGTTTAAACATCAGAAAACTATTGTCGTTTACTCGTTCCTGTTACTTAAAAAGACATCAATCTCTAATTTTTAATGAACTTTGCATTTGTATTCAGATATCGCAGATCAAATTTATTCGTTCATTGTGTAATCATACGTTTTTTGATTGAGTGAAGTCTGCCAATTGATATTTTATCGTATGTTTTTCTATGTTGTGATGTTATGCTATTGTTTCAGAAAAAGGGAGAAGGTTTGGATCCATTAAAACGTTTAATCCCGCTGCAAATGTTTGCACCTGTCCTAAGTCAGGAATCTGATGTACAGTAGTTGTCGTTTGTTTATGTAATATATACGTGTTTCTCGTTTTGTTTATATAGATTAGACCGTTGGTTTTCCCGTTTGAATGGTTTTACACTAGTAATTTTGGGGCCCTTTATAGCTTGTTGTTCGGTGTGAGCCAAGGCTCCGTGTTGAAGGCCGTACTTTAACCTATAATGGTTTACTTTTTAAATTGTTATTTGGATGGAGAGTTGTCTCATTGGCACTTACACCACATCTTCCTATATCTATGAAAACAAAAAGCCAAAATTTGTAATTTTTCCATAATCACCGAAAATTAATACCCACGAAAATAGATGAATCCACAGTATTTTACTGTAGTTTGTATGTAGTGTTCAGTGCACTGTTTTTTTCCCTTTCGTTTTGTTCACTTAATGCCATGGCATTACCAGTTTTCTTTCGAATTATTAGTTTGAATATTCCTTTGGTATCTTTCGCCCCTCTATTACAAACCATACCCTCCACGGTTAAGTTTGCTGTTACGTATATGAAAAAAATCAAACGTGTTATTTTAAGATGATAGTATTGTTAAATTAGAGCTAAGTGTTGGTCGTAACTTTTTTGGTATAGTATATGTTATATACATTCTAAACTGTTAAGTATTGATTGCAATTTTTTGTATAAGGAATATGTTATATGCTTTTCAAACTTAAACTATAATAAAATACGCTATAGCTAATTATGGATTGAATTTTTTTAATATGCATGAGACGCGCTTTTCATCTTCAAAAGAGGGACGAACGATACCAGAGGGACAGTCAAACTCATTAATCGAAGATAAACTGACTCTGCTAAAAATTAAAAAAGACAAACAAACAAACAATAGTACACATGACACAACATAGAAAACTAAAGAATAAACAACACGAATCCCAAAGACTCATCAGTGACGCTCGAATAAAAAAGGGTAAACAGTCTAAATTAAGTACGAAGTTGAATAGCACTGAGGACAAACATGACACACTGTATAGAAACCTGCCTATATTTCAAAAGTTTATGTTGACATTTAGATGTCATAAGGTTATTTGTATCGGACGTATACTGTCCTTCTGGCGTTCACCCGACATTTTTACTTATTGTGTTTGTTTGTTTTGGTCATGCATCGGTTGTCCATATAATGGTATTTGAAGCGACTGTCACACAACTGAGAGGTTAAGCTGTCTATAAAACCAGGATCAATCCACCGTTTTCTACATTACAAAATGCTAGTACCAAGTCAGGAATATGAACGTATTATCCATTCGTTTAATGTGTTTGAGCTTTTGTATTACCATTTGATTAGGTATTTTTTCTTTTTGAATTTTCCTCGGAGCTCAGTATTTTTGTGATTTTACTTTTTCATGTATGGTTAATTGTTTAAAAAAATATATATTTTTATATATGCCATAACGATACTCGTTGATATATTTGATTATAGTCATATTAATGATAAAATTTAGTTGAAGTAATTTGCTACCCTTATGCATGCCATGGTATGGTATATTTTGTTAGCATATTATTTCGTTCAGCCTTTATTTTTGATGAATTTGTCAATTCATAAAACGTAGTCCCTTGATCAAACAAGTAAACGCTAACTATGTAGATTAATTTAAAGATCAGTATTTTTCACAATATATGTAATCCGAGTAGAATGACATATATAACACCAAAACCAAATACATGAATTTGGGATATAAAAGTACCGTGACACGTCTCATAGTAATGAGAATTCAAACTCAAATATAAGAGAAAACAAACGACACAACGTTAAATTGTAACACATACAGAATCGAACTATGTAAAACCCAGAAAGGTTTCCATGTTTTTATGACGTCACTGAACTTCGAAGCATATGTAGTTTCAAAAGGACGCCAGAACATGTTCTTTATAATAACGTCCGATCATGTATTTTTTTTGTAAACCGCGCAAAATGTTTCGACCAAGAATTATTTTCTGATATAACCAATCAGTTTGAAATTAAAATCGAGGCACAATTTTTAAAATCTATTTTGTATATAGTTCTCAAATCAATATATAACTGATCAAAATACTTAAACTGACCGAAAACAAGAGGGACAAACAATATCAGAGGAACATTCAAATTCATTATCGTGGCTTATGTTCTTTTATTAGCTAAATGATACAAAACAGAATGACAATGATATACATTTAACACATATAAATAGAGCTATGATAACAATAATAGATAAGTAATAAAAACTTTTATAAGGACAAACTTAATGAATGATAAAGTTCAGGATGTTCGCTTCTCTATTTCAAAATAACAAGCTTTTTAAAGGCATATTAAAATTTAGCTTTAAATAAAAAACAAAACCAAAAAAAAAAAAGCAGACATAAATGTTACCACAACCCCTGTCCTTGTTTGCAAGAAATGAACCATTGACTATTGGGCCGAAAATGATTTCTCCAAATGTTTCTGTTGTCTTTGGAAAATATTAGAACATAACAAAATTTTAGAGATTTTCAAGTTTTTCATGATAAAATCAAGAAACGAAAAGTAGTTTTAAACAAAGTAGACAAAACTTGTAATGGCGCTTCATTGACCAAAACAAAAATATAACAAAGAAGTAAACTTTCTTAAAGAGACTCTTTAAAAAATAATATGAAACATATGCAAAATGATGTGATACCGTCAATATTGTTGTTCTTTGAACCACATTTTAAGTATTTTTTTAATTGTATTCCCCACTTTCTAAACTAGACTGTGAAAACGTTCGTGTAGATGATGTACACTTTGAATCGATCGTCTCGGTACTTGAAACTGAACTGTTTCGAACATGTTCATCTCTTTCAGGGACTGAAAGAATATTTACCCGCTTTCCCGCATTTTTGTAATGCGTTCTCATATGACGTGTGATCATATCCCGTCTGCAAGCAGTATAAGGACATAAATTGCATCGATATGGCTTTTCTCCTGTGTGGGTGCGTTCGTGTGTTTTTAAGTGATCACTTCGACTAAATTGTTGTCCACAATCACTGCATTCATACGGTTTTATTCCAGTGTGAAGTCTCATGTGGCGGGTCAACATGTCGCTTCGTGAAAAAGACCTATTGCAAACTGAACAATAGTGTCCTTTGTTGTTGTTGTCACCATGTGGCACAGTTTCGGTTCCTAGATGTTTAACCATATGTTTTGCTAAGCTATCATAGGAAAAGAACACTTGATTACACACTGGGCACGAGTAAGCATCGGAGTCGGACAAGGTTCGACGATGATGATGATTTTGTTCTAATACAGAGCGCCTCGGTATCTTAGGTAAGCTCCTATTGAAGGACTGACTAGGATACATTCCTAGAGACGACATTCCTAGTGGCGAAACGAACAATTGATTCATTTCTGACATTGGATTATGCTTTATTGGACTCTGTAAAAATGATAAATTAATTCCCGGAGACATCGTAGGGACAGCTGAGGATACCTTCCGATCTAAATGAAAACGTGCATATGGCATATCAAAGTTAAAAATATTACTTGCCTTTGGAACCGGTCGCAATAGTGATGAGTTTGCAGAGGATATGAATACTGGGGAAGGAAAGCCTGGTGAATACTGATGTAGACGTTGCTGTTTTGTGTTTTGAGATTCATAAATGCTCTGTTCTTTAGGCCCGATCGTCATTTCCGACCTGAAATATTTCGGAGAGGAAATACCGATAGGGTTGCTTTCTATTTCTCCTTTATGTAAAAGTTCCAATCCTTGTTTTTGAGTAGAATAATGCCCTTTTTGTATGGATGGCATCTTTGGGAAGTCAGGAGAAACCTGAACTGGACGTTCTTGTGCATGCACTTTTGCAGCCAACTCAATAATAACATTGTTATCATCTTTTGGTGATGCTGTTTTAATGGACTTAGTTGGAGAATGTCTTTGTAAGTCATTCAATGCAAGTTCATGAGACGGCGAATTCGATTCAGAACTTCCAGCAGTTTCTAATGATGTGAACCTACTTGGAGAATATCTTGGTAAATCCTTTAAACGAAGTTCCTGAGACGGTGAATTTTGAGAACTTCCAGCAATTTCTAAAGATGTGAACCTACTTGGAGAATATCTTGGTAAATCCTTCAATGCAAATTCCTGAAAGGGTGAATTCGATTGAGAACTTCCAGCATCCACTTGTTTCTCACTACAATAACGATTTTGAAGATTCTTTTTTAAATTTCCTGGAAACGATGCCTGTTTGTAGGATAATGTTACCTCTGTGTGTTCCTCTTGTTCTGTCGTTGTGACATCTTCATCTTCATAATTTGTTATAACAATGCTTGTTGTTTGGTGAATTTTGTTTCTCTCCATACACTTTGTTGATGATTTTTTTGAGACAAAAGGAAATTATTGTATGTTGTTCTTTGAGTGTGGCAATTTATATCCTCTTCTTAGTGGTCTTCTAGAATTAGACAGTTCTAATAACACGTGCTGATTTTAATGCTTATCTTCAAAGTTTTATCGAGAAACTGACAAATCTGTTGTCCAGCTTCTATTTATTTAGCTAGGTGATAATTGCTCAGATTTCTGACAGGCAAAGGTGTAAATTGTTTTCAAGGCATTTTCAAATCTTCTTGTTTAATGACGTCCTTTTTGTTAACCCGAATAAAATAACAAGAAAAATTTAACCAAATTTAGAATAAGCGATCAATGTCTCTTAATAGAAACTAGACGATATACAAAAATACCTCGAAATTGAAAGAAATTTAAAAATGTAATATCGTAGACGATAAATTCAATTTTTTCTTTAAGTGAAAAATTAATAAAAAAAGAGAAATCTTTCTAAAATATTATATACAAAAATGTGTAAATTTTGATACACTTAATTTTACTGATAAATTCGTGATTATACTAAATTCATCAACACCAAATGATGTAAAAGCACTTGTTTCTTTTATTTAAGAGTCATTAGAACTTAGGAAAGGAGACCAATAACTGTTTTGATCATGTCTATTATAATTTTGTCGAGTTTTCATTATGTTTGTGTTGTCTATGTATTTACCATAACCAAAACTGGATTTCGTTTGTTTTACCAAAAAAATAAATAAAGTAAACGATTTTTTTTATCAATTTCAGAATTTCACATTGACTCTCAATGAAACCCGACTTAGAAATTGAACAATTGGCAGTGCTGTAAAAAGTAAACTATTACTGGTCAAAGAACTGCCTTCAACAGGGAGCCGTGGCTCACACAGAATAGCTTGCTTTATAGAGCTACAATGACTAGTGTAGATCATTCAAACAGATAACCAACTGTCGAATCTATTTACAAATAAAGGCAACAGTATACCACTGTTCAAACTAATAAATCCATGGACAAAAAACAAAATCGGGGTAACAAACTTAAACCGAGTGAAACGGATTAAATATAAGAGGTCAACAAGGACTCAACACTAAAATGTAACACACACAGAAACGGACCAAGCATCAGACAAATCCCACGAGAATAACAAATATAACATCAAAACCAAATATATGAATTTGGGATAGACAAGTACCGTCGCAATGTGAATTTACACTACAAAATAAGAAAAAACAAACGACGCAACGTTAAAATGTAACACACACACAAATGAACAATAATATAACAATGGCCACAATAACACTAAACGCGAAACGAGAAACACTTATGAACCACATTGACGAACGACAACCACTGAATAAAGGCTCCTTACTTAGGACAAACAAGAGATGTAAATCATCAACCAAAACAGAAAAAAGACTAACAACTCATTAATTTACCATGGTTTTGGCCGTGGTTTTGACCATAGTATTGGCTATTTTTCAAGTGAGTGGTGGTTATGTCCATGACATTGTCTGTTTTATATTTGACTAGTCTTTCACCCATGGTATTGTCTGTTTGACTGACGGTCAATGGTTTTGTCTGTTTTTTTTTCGATTTGACAGGTGGGTTTGATAATGTTTTATTTTAGTTTTGGCCATGGTTTTGTTCTTGGTTTTGACCATGGTATTGACTGTTTTTCATTTGACTTGTCATATTACCATGGCATTGTCGGTCTTTAATTTGACTTGTGAATCATGAAATGACATTGTCTATTTTATTTTTATTTTACTGGTGGTTCCTCATTTAGCTGGTGGTTTTTACTTATCCCCTTTGTATATGTGTGTTACATATTCTACGTTTGTCGGCAATCTTTAACCAGTAGTACATCCTCGATTGTATAAATGTTGCTGTACTCTCTAAAACGAACTACACCACATATCAAAAGAAGTCTAAACTCGATAAGTGATAATTAGTGGTTTCTTTCTAAATATTTTTGTTCAGTCACAAGTTATTTATAAGATTTCATTACTTGCTTTGAAACAAACCTGATTTCTTTTTTTTAAATAGTATTGAATTTACAAAGTGTTAATGTGATTTTTCCTGTTTTTTTAAAAATTAACAATGCTTGTTGAAACTGATAATAAAATCGCTAAATTAAGCTAGAAATGTTTTATATATAGATATAGGGAGATGTAGTATGAGTGGCAATGAGACATCTCTCCATCCAAGTAACAATTTATTAAAGTAAACCAATATAGGTCAAGGTGCGGCCTTCAAACGGGAGCCTTGACTCACACCGAACAGTAAGCTATAAATATAAAGTGCCATAAAAATTACTACTGGAAAACCATTCAAATGGTCTAATCTGTATAAAAACGAGAAACGAGAAACACGTATGGACCACATAAACAGATAACAATCAATGAACATCAGATTAGACTGTATCAAGTCAAATATGATATATATATTTGTGCATTTTAAAGCAAAGCTGATCCTTTTTTGAACTTTCATTTGACTGTTAGGTTGGAGAACGAAATCTTTTTTTCATTTTGGTGGTTTTGATTGTGGTAGTGTCTGTTTTTCTTATTCGACAAGTGGTTCAACCATGACATAATATCAAATTAACACTTTGTAAGTTCAACCCTATTAAAAAGAGAATCACGTGTGTATTAAAGGACATAATTATATCTTATATTTAACTTGTCACCAATACTGATCCCCAAAACCTCAAGTGAATTAAAACCCAGTCAAAAGAAAAAAAACAGCCAATAGTATGGTTGAAATCACCAGTCAAAAAAAAAAACACCAGACAATGACATGGTTCATTCCAACAGTCAAAAGGACAATCAGACAATAATATGGTTGAAACCATCCGTCAAATAAAAATAGACAATAAAATGGTTCTTTCTACCAGTCATCAGGACAATCAGACAATACCATGGTTCATTTCACCAGTCATAAGGAAAACGGACAATGTCGTGGTCAAATTAACCAGTCAAATGAAAATTGTCAATGTCGTGGTCAAATCAATCAATCAAAACATACAATGTCGTGGTCAAAACCGCAAATTAAATGAAAAATAGACAATGATATGCTCAAAACAGCCACAAACAGCCAAACGAAAAACAGATAACCATTGTAAAAACAGACATTGTTATGGTCAAAAGCACAATTCACCAGAAAAAAAACAGTCAATACAATGGTCAAATGAAAAAGACAAATTAAAATTTAAAAAGATTAATACAATTTAAAAGGGGAACACGTTTGTTTTAAAGGATACAGCTACATTTTATATAAGACGTGTGAATTCTTAGAAATAATCTATAAATCAAGCTTATTCAATTATCAGTTTCTATAGATATCTTGTACAAAAGAGGATTACCGTGTTAAATATCAAATTAACACTTGAAAAGTTCAACACTATTTAAAATAAACACGTTTGCTTTTATAGGTTGACGTTAAACCATGTATATAACTTGTGTCAGAACTATGATATTTTGAAAGGAAACGGTTAAAACTTGTTATAAACAAACTTCTTTCAAAATGTTGTGTAATTTGTTGTAAAGGGCACACCAATACTTTTACAATTGTGGATTTGCTACTAGTTGAGGATTGTTCAAAACCTCGGAACCTTTGTTACCCTAGATAGACTAAGAGGACACTCAAATACCACCAGTCAAATGAAAAATAGCCCATCCGTTTGGGAAAAAAAACCTGGGCAAAACATAAACAAAGAAATACCAGCATTTAAATGAAAAACAGACAATACCATGTTCAAAAACATACACAAATAAAGAACCATCAGTCAAATGAAAAACAAACAATATATGGCCGAAACATAAACAAAGAATTAAACAGCAGTAAAATAAAAATTAGCAATCTCTTGGTCTAAAAACATAAACAACAAGTCAAATTAAACTCGGGCAAAACCATGGTCCAAAACATAATGAATGAAAACGACCGCAATGCATAATATGAATAACAACCATAACTATGTTAAAAAAACACCAACTAAATGAAAAACAGACAATACTATGATCAAAACACAAACAACCAACAATCAATCAGTCACAAGTTCATGTAATTAAAAAATGGAGTTGAGCACTGACAATAATCAATATAAGCTTAATTCAAATATTCTTATTATAAATTTCTATAAGTATTGCTTTTTGAAATAGATGAATAATAGTTAAATGTCAAATTAACGCTTTGGAAGTTCAGCACTATTTAAAAAGGGATGTCACGTTTGACCTATGGGATATAATTATATGTTATATATAGCTTGTGACAGAACGGTTGTATTTTGAAACAAAATTAAGTTAATTATCACTTTTCAAGTACATATTTATTTTTAAAATGTGATGTTGTTCGTCGTAAAGGGTACATCAATCTTAGTGCTCCATATAAATGATTTTCGAAACACTTCTAATCTGTAGGACGCAGGAATAAATATATAAAAAACCAGTTAAATGAAAAACAGATCATGTCATGGTCAAAATCACCTGTAAAAAAAACCCAGAAAATATTATGGTCAAAACCACGACTCACTAAACAAATAGTAAATACCATAGACAAAAGTATGGTCAAAGCCATTATATAAAACCCCAGTTTAATAAAACAAATTAAAATAAAGTAATACTATGATAACGGTGAAAACCACTAGTCAAATAAAAAAGACCATACCATTGTTCATAACACCAGTCATATAAAACACAGAAAATGCCATGATGATACGAGAAGTAAAATAAAAACAGAAAATACAATGGTCAGCATCACCGGGTTTTTTTTTACTGGTGGTTTCAACCATATTATTGTCTGGTTGTCCTCCTGACTGGTGGAATGAGCCATGGTTTTGTCTGTTTTTATTTCACTGGCGGTTTCAATCATAATATTGTCTGATTGTTCTTTTGACTGGTGGAAGGAACCATGCAATTGTCTTTTTTATTTGACTTGTAGTTTCAACCATACTATTTGCTGATTTTTCTTTTGACTCATTTTTAATTCACTTGAGATTTTGACCATGAAATTGTCTGTTTATATTTGGCTGGTAGTTTTGCATCATCCTTTAGGTATAGATTCAGCTTGTTTCGACAATTCTTAACCAGAACCACATTCACAATTGTATAAGTGTTGGCGTACACTTTTGAACAAACTACACCAAATGAACTTGACAAATGATAAATATTTTTTATCTGAGATCATTTATGGTAATAAGATATAATTATGTCCTTTAATACAAACGTGATTCCCTTTTAAATATTGTTGAACATACAAAGTGTTAATTTGATATTTCACATATAATTCTTTTTTTTTAAATCAACAATATTTGTAAAAACTGATAATTAATACCGCTGAATTAAGCTAGAAAAATTTATTCATAGACTGTGACAGGTTAAATATATGCACTTTAAAGCAAACTTAATCCTTTTCAATTGTTTAAATTTTCATTTGATTGGGGGTCTTGACCATGAAATTGTCTGTTTTTCATTTGACGGATGAGTTTGACCATGGCATCGTCTTTTTTTATTCGACAAGTGGTTTAACCATGACATTGTCTGGTTTTCATTCGACCGGTAAACTTTCCTATAACATATGCATTGTCTTTTGTTTTTATTTGACTAGGGTTTTGACCATGGAAATGGCTGTTTTTCATTTGACTGGTGGTTTTAACCATGGTATTGTTTGTTTGTCGCTAGACTGGTGGTTCTTACCCTAAAATGTCTGTGTCATCATTTGACATATTCATTGTCGTTTATTGTAATTTGACTGGTGGTTTTGACCATGACATTATCTGTGCTTCATTTAGCTATCGATTTTTAATCATACTCTTGTTATCTCCTGCGTCGTACAGATTCCAAGTAGTTCGGCAATGTTTAACAACTAATTCTTTCACGATTGTATACGTGTTTGTGTACCCTTAACAACGACCTGCACCACATTTCAAAAGAAGACAACACTCGATAAGTGATAATTAGTGGGTTTTTTTCTTATAACATCTTTGTTCAGTCCCACGTTATATATAAGATACCATTATTTGCTTTTTAAAAAACAAACGTGATAACATTTTTAAACAGTGTTAAACTTACAAAGTGTTAATTTGATATTTAGTATAGTATTCCTCTTTTTTTAAATTAACAATACTGTAGAAACTGATAATTAGAATCGCTGAACTAAGCTTGAAATAGTTTATTCATAGACTATTTTAAGTAAAATTAACTCATCATAGATACCAGGACTAAATTGTATACATACGCCAGACGCGCGTTTCGTCATCAGTGACGCTCGAATCCAAAAAAATTAAAAAAGCCAAATAAAGTACAAAGTTGAAGAGCATTGAGGACCAAAATCCCTAAAAGATTTGCCAAATACAGCTAAGATAATCTATGCCTGAGGTAGAACAGCCTTAGTATTTCAAATATATAATATATACTTATAACATTAAAACAAACGTGAACCTTATTTTAAAATTTATTTTTTAACTTTCATTTGACTTGGACTTTTAGTAATGACGTTGTCTGTTTTTCGTTTGACTGTTGAATCTGCCCATGACATATGCATTGTCTTTTTTTATTTAATTTGACTGGTGATTTTGACCATGATATTATCTGTTTTCATTTGACTGGTGTGTGTGACCGTGGTATTTTCTGTTTGTTATTCGATAAGTGGTTTAGCCATGACATAGTCTGGTTTTCAATTGACCGATGAATCTGCCCATAACATATACATTGTCTTTTATTTTAATTTGACTGGTGGTTTTGACCATGGAAATGTATGTTTTTCATTTGACTGTTGATTTTTATTCATAATATGCCTGTTTGTCACAACACTGGTGGTTTTGACCATGAAATGTCTGTTTTATCATTGGACTGGTGGTTTTGAACCGTGGTGTTGTCTTTTTCACTTGACCATGGTAGTGACTGGTTTTTTTAAAGTTAATTGTGCTTTTGACCATGACAATGTTTGTTTTTCATTTGACTGGATTTTTTTACTATGTTATTGTCTGTTTTTCGTTTGTCTGGTGGGTTTGAGCATGTCATTGCTTGTTTTCATTTGACTGGTGGTTTTGACCATAGTAATGCTTCTCTGGTTTTATGAATAGGTGTTGACCATGGAAATGTCTGATTTGTTTTGACTGGTGTGTCTTTTTATTCTTATGGTACATATTCGGGATTGTTTAGACAAAACTAAACCAGAACCACATGCACGATTGTATAAGTGTTGATGTACTCTTAAGAATGAACTATCCAACATTACAAACTGAACTTGACAAGTGATAATTAGTTTTTTTTCTCAGAACATAAATTGTCACAAGTTATATATAACTGTTTCCTTTAAAACAAATGTGATTCTATTTTGAATAATGTCGAACTTCCAAAGTGTAAATTTGATACTGAACATATTACTCCTCTTTTTTTTTAAATTAACAATATCAGTAGAAACTGCTAATTAGAGTCGCTGGATTAAGCTGGAATGATATATCCATAGACCGTTACAAGTTAGATATACGATATATTTTGACCTGTAAAGCAAGCGTGATCCTTTTTTTTTAATAATATACACATGCATTTGACTGGTGGTTCTGACCATGGTATTTTTTGTTTTTATTTTACTTCTCGTTTTATCCGACTGATGGTATGAATATTGGCATTAGTCTTTTTCATTTGACTGATGGTTTTGAACATTATCATGTTATTGTTTTTTTTTTATTGAACTGGGGTTTGATACAATGGCTTTGACCATGGTTTTGAGGATGGTATTGACTATTTGTCAAGTGAGTTGTGGTTTTGACCATTACATTTTCGGTTTTTATTTGAAAGGTGGTTTAGACCATGACATTATCTGTTTTTCATTTAACTATTTTTTTTTGTATTATCTATTCCTGCGTCCTACAGATTCAAAGTGTTTTAAAAATCATTAATCCGTAGCACATTCACCATTGTATAAGACTGGTATATTCTTTACAGTGAACAACATCACATTTGAAAATAAGTAATATGTACTTGAAAAATGATAATTAACGGATTTTTGTTTCAAAATACAACCGTTCCGTCACAAGTTATATAAAACATATAATAAATCCTTAATTCAAAACGTGACATCCCTTTAAAAAATATTGCTGAACTTCCATAATGTTAATTTGATATTTAACATATTATTTCTCTTTTTTTAAGCAATACTTATAGAAATTGATAATAAGAATATCTGAATTAAGTTTGAATTGATAAATGTCGTTGTTCAAACCCATTTTGTAATTACTCTCGGGTTTTTACGTAGTCTTTTATAGACTTTTTGATTGTTGTTTATTTTGATCATAGTATATGGTGGTACTTTCTTTGTTTAAGGGTACCGATATTGTCTGTTTTTCATTTGACTATTGTTTTTCTTTTTTTCTTTTTGACCATTGGTCTGTTAATCAATTTATTGATGTTATTTTTTATTTCATTATGAAAAATACAAGTATAAATTATAAACACATTCACAATAAGGATCCAGAAACAAGCAACAATTCCAAATATCAATCTGTCTCGTTATGTTTTGGACCATGGTTTTGCCTGAATTTAATTTGCCTGATTGTTTTTCTAGGATTTATGTTTTGTACAACGGGATAACCTTTTTTTTTAATTTGCTGATGCTTTTTTCTTTGTTCATTTTTTTATCATTGTGTTGCCTGTTTTTTCATTTGATTGCTGGTTCTTTCTTTGCAGATGTTTTTGACCATGGTATTGTCTGTTTTTCTTTTGAATGCTTGTATTTTCTTTGTTTATGTTTTGACCTGTTTTGTATGTTTCTGAACACGGTATGGCTGTTTATCATTTGACTGGTGGTGTTTGAGTGTCCTCTTGGTCTACCTTGAATATCAAATGTTCAAAGGTTTTTAACAATTCTCAACCAGTAGCACATCCACAATTGTAAAAGTATTGGTCTGACCTTTACAACGAATTACACAACATTTTGGCAAGTAATAACTTTTTTTTCTCAAAATATCATCGTCCTGTCACAAGTTCAATATAAGATATAACGTGTACCTATTTAAGCAAATGTGCTTATTTTAAAAAGTGTTGAACTTTTCAAGTGTTGCTTTGTTATTTAACACAGTCTTCTTTTGTTTCTGACATTACCTAAAGAAACTGATTATTCAGTTAGCTTTCAAAGAAGTTAAGGAGGTAGACTAAGGTTAAGGGAAATAACTTTGAAAATCATCAGTACGTTTGTGTCAACCATTTTCAAAAAAATATTCTAAGCTTCTAGATTACATAGATTATTTTTAATCTGTTTCAGGTAAATGCTTAAAATACATTGATGAACTTGACTTTTACAAACACATAACTGATTTAAAGAGTTATCTCCCTAACACCTTAAATGGATCAATTTATTTCAAGAATTCACACTTTATATATAAAATGAAGCTGTACCGTTTGAATTAAACGTGTTTCCCGTTTAAGGGGGTAGACTTTGGTCCAGGGAGATAACCCTTTAATTCAGTGATGTGTTTGTAATAGTCAAGTTTTATTAATGTATTTTAAGCATTTACCTGCAACAGATTGAAAATAATCTATGTATTCTAGAAGCTTAGAACGTATTTATGGAAATGGCTGACACAAACATGACAAACGTACAAATGATTTTAAGAATTATTTTCCTTACCCTAGGTCTACCACCTTAAAATGTGCGAATCTTTCCAAATGTTAATTTGTTATTTAGCATACTACTCCTGTTTGGTTATAATATTGACAATACTTAAAGAAACTGATAATTGATTAAGCTTTGACTTTAGATTGAATTAATAAATGGACAGACTGATTTCGAGAATGGCAGAAGTTATGCATAAGATATAATCATACCCTACAACACAAGTGACAATGTTTACCACCAAAAAATATCATCATTCTGTTACAAGTTATTTATCAGATATGACTTGTTCTTGTAAAAGCAAACGTGTTTGTTTTAAATAGTGTTGATCTTTTAAAGAGTTTATATGATATTTAACACAGTAATCCTCTTTGGAACCTCATGATCAATGGAGTTATTTCAAGAATTCACACATTTTATATCAAATGTAGCTATATCCTTTGAAGCAAACGTGTTCTCCGTTTAAAAAAATAAAATCACAAAAATTCTAAACTCAGATGAAAATTTAAATCGGAAAGGACATAATCAAATGACAAAATCAAAAGCTCAAACACATCAAACGAAGGGATGAACACTGTTATATTTCTGACTGGGTACAGGCATTTTCTTATGTAGGAAACTGTTATGTATTACTAAGTATAACATTATTAAGGTAGAAGGCATCTGTTAAGATTAGCATTTTATTCTGCACTAAAATAATCAAGCAAGTTAACATATTATATATCGCGACAACTGTGGTAGGTAACAGTATAGGCGGTGCCATATGGTTTTCATCTCATTAGAGATTACAGTTCATTTGATTACAATTCGTAGTAACTTTAATAGTTTATATTGTCAGTTTCAATTAGACATAACATTTATGGTGGCTAGAACCTGGTTTTATAGCTAGCTGAACCTCTCAATTAACCATGAGTTCAAAATGGTGCAGTTAAGATTATCCCTAAATAGATTTAACGGACGCTATTACGAGTAGATTGACTGTTATGGAACATCCGTTTCTCAGATGGTATCGGATATGTTCCTTATGTCGTAACTACAATACCCTTCCCTTTTCACGATTGTGACCTACCCAAAAAGACTATGTACCGGATTTGTAATAACATAATCAAAACGACGGGTGCCACATGTGGAACAGGATATGCTCACCCTTTCGGAGCACCTAACATCTCCCCTAGTTTTTGGTGCGGTTCGTGTTGCTTAGTCTCTAGTTTTCTATGTTTTGTCTTCTGTACTATTATTTGTTTGTTTGTCTTTTTATTTTTAGCCATGACGTTGTCAGTTTATTTTCAATCTATTTTCAAGGGCACTGTCATACAATAGAGGGACGAAAAATATTAGAGAGACAATCAAACTCATAGATACAAGCAAAGCTATTTGTTTTGTTAACATACCGTTGTCAAAATATTCGATTTTTTGCGATTGTTATACAAGGGAGAGGTTTAGCTAGCTCTAAATTTTTTTTATATACACCTATTTTACTAAAGCAATTGCCCGTTTCAAGACAATTGTATTCGTACTTTTTTTAGTTTTTAATTTTTAGGGATTCGAGCGTCACTGATGATTCTTTGGTAGACGAAACGCGCCTCTGACGTATATACTAAATTAATTCGTGGTATCTAGGATAAGCTTATTATGAAAGAGGGACGAAAAATACTCATAAATCGAAAATAAACTGACATCGCCATGGCTAAACATCCTCCTCCTATGATATAAGATACAAGAGGGACAAAAGATCCCAAAGGGACAGTCAAACTCATAAATCTAAAATAAACTATCAACGCCATGGCTAGAAATGAAAAAGACAAACAGACAAAAAATAGTACACTTGACACAACATAGATAACTAAAGAATAAGCATTACGAACCCCACCAAAAACTAGGGGTGATCTCAGGTGCTCCGGAAGAGTAGGCAGATAACACAGTTGTTATCAATTCGCTTTTTCCAAATAACATCGTCACAAGTTAAACATGTTATATATAATATTAACTTTTCCCCCATGTGCGTCCTTTTTAAAAAGTGTTGAACTTTTCAAGTCTTTTGTTTCTGACATTACCTTTAGAAACTGATAATTCAATTAGTTTTTAACAGGCGAATAGATCAATGGATTTATTTCTAGAATTCACATGTTTTATTTAAAATGCCGCCGTACCCTTTTACCGACATGCTCACCGTTTAAATTGTGTTTAGCATACTACTCCTTTTTGTTCATAATGATAACAATCCCGATAGAAACTGATAATAATTTGAGCCTTGACTTAAGATTGAATTGATAAATGACAGCCTGATTTCAAGAAGAGCAGAAGTTATATTTAATATATAATCATACCCTGTCAAACAAGCGTGATCGCCGTTTATATTATTTTATTCTTCTGAAGAGTTAATTTGGTATTTAACATGTCTTTTCCATAAAGGCTTGGTAGAATACCGACACTCCCATATCAGTTCTATAACGATACTTAGACAAATTTTGACTATTGATCACTGTTGAAGACTGTATGGTGACCTATATTTGTTAACTGTTTTGTCACTTGAACTCTGTGGAGAGTTGTCTCATGGGAAATTATACCAGATCGACTTATTTTTAAGTATTTTGTTTTAAAATGTAATATTTTGTCTAACAAGAGCATACATTTTATTTTTCTCGCCATTGACATTATCAAATTATGACGATTCTCCAAAAGAGATGAAAAATATAGACTATAGTTTACTTTTTATTGTTTTTAATTTGATATGATATAATGACCCCTTGATTGTTCAATACTAGTAATAGTTGAAATAAGACATCTAGAGAGCTAAGTGCACTCGTTTGAATCGTGTGTTACCATGTCGTCTTCAATACACGTTTCCGCTGTTTGTCCACCACAACGCTTCTCATAAAATTTTAAAGTCAACATAGACAATATCAGACGTCACATTTAGATTTATGAGTGTGATTGTCCCTTTGGTATCTTTCGTCCCTCTCTAATATGGGAAAAGTATTTTATATATGACGTCAATGACAATAATTCAAGTGTTATAAATTTTCATGTCAAATGTGGTAAAATTTTAAATAGAGACTAAGTCTATAAATGAGTAGGTTCAGTAAGAACCATTTTTGGCCTCAAAATATAGCAGTTTTCCAAAATTGTGAAAATGTATTCTTTTAGCTATTTATTGGAAAGTAGAATGCTTCTGCTCCACAAATAAGGGCTGTTTTTGACAAAACAATGCACATATATCGGGTACTACTACCATAAATTCATGCTAAATGGCTGAAATCTTCACAATTTTAGCATTTTATTTAAATTTTAGACGGTTTCCGTCTTAAATGAAAGTGGCCGCATTCGTGTTCATTCATAATATTGAAATGTAAGTTGTATTTGAAGATAATACATAACATATATAAAGGTTGAGGATGAACACGGATGCGGCCACTTTCATTTTTGGCAAAAACCATCAGAAAAGTGACGATTTTTTGCATATTTGATAGATTTTTCATTTTTAAGCTTGAATCGGAGCGTTTTTAATGACTAAATCAGTTAAAATCGTTAACAAAAAATGATCAAATCAATTGAAATAGACACTAAAGTGTTTAAAAAGTGTCCAAAATATTTCGTTAGATAAACCTGAAATGTGAGGCCAAAATCGGCCCTTACCTGACCTATTCCTTTCTAAATTGTAAAATGTATAAGGGGAATATGGAAAGATTTCTAAGCCGAACTAGGAATCGTTATTAATTTCAAAAGAGTTTATTATCTTTTAAAACAGGGAAAAGGCATTGATATGAAGTGGGAAAAAAGAGAGACATCAACTTTATCAACTTGAAAAACTACGAAAGACAAACAAGTACACAAACACATGTACAAATTAGCTATACAATTCGTATATTAAATAAGGTTACGTTTTTACATATAATAAAACGGCAATCCAGACGTAAATCTTATTTTGAATACTAAAGTTTTTTTTACCTCAGTACAGGAATAGATTACGTTAGCTGTATTTGGCAAAACTTTTATGTTTAGATAGTTCATCCTCATAAAATCATGCAAATACAAAGGTTACAGAGAAGTTAAAAAATACACCAATATACATAAAAATAAAAATGCCTTAAAAATAAAAATAAATAAAAATGCATTATCAAAATTTCAGATGAGATAACATATATAAGAATATATACTTATATATAGTCAAATGTAATAGTTTAAATTGTATAAAGAAGTACTTTCTAGTATGAATTTGGTCCTTAATGCTTTTCAACCTCGTATTTTATTTGACATTTTAAACTTTTTTGGATTAGAGCGTCACTGATTAGTCTTAACAGTTGAAACGCGCGTCTGGCGTAAATACAAATTTAATCCTGGTATCTATGATGAGTTATTTGGTCTCTTGTAGTGAGTTATCTCATTAGCAATTATACCACATTTTTTTTTATATAGAATAAAGACAACAGTAGTATACCGCTGTTCAAAACTGTTATTATAAGCTGATACTATTTTCTTTTTTGACGAGTTTATATTTATTTGTACCATTGCTATTTTGATAGCAGCAACTTAATTTTTGGCACATCATGTAAAAAGAATGTTTTTAATATAACCAAATGTCAACATATAGTAAAAAACTATATCTCAAAATAGCATTTCTTTTTTCTTAAAAAAAAAGATAAAAATATATTAAAAACATTTAAACATATTTTTATCTTTTTTTTTGTAAGGCGTTAATAGTTATCAAAGGTACCGGTTTATAATTTATAAAAAGGAAGATGTGGTATGATTGCCAATTAGACAACTATCCACAAAGGAAATTGGTGTGCAAGACGCGAGTTTCGTCTACATAGAACTCTTCAGTGACGCTTATATCAAAATAGTTATGAAGCATAAAAGTACAAAGTTGAAGAGCATTGAGGATCCAAAATTCTATAAAGAAATGAGGCAAATACGGCTAAGGTAATCTATGCCTGGAATAAGAAAATTCTTAGTTTTTCTCGGTAAATTCAAAGTTTTGTAAACAAGAAATTTATTAAAATTACCACATTATTGATATTCATGTCAACATTGAAGTATTGACTACTGGGCTGGCGATACCCTCGGTAACGCGCGTATGGCGTACTAAATTATAATCCTGGTACCTTTGATAACTATTAACATGGTTTTCATTTCACTTTGTAAGACATTAAATTGAGAACTTAGATCAGATCATTAACACATTATCTAACTTTGCGTTTAAGATACAGATTTTATTTCCCGTGAAATCGAAAATTTAAAGAAAATTTCAATACCAAAAATTCCTGCTTTAACTTATTCTTATAAAAGTGTATACAAGAAAATTATATAGACAAATAAATCATGAAATGAAATGTCCGTATTTTAGTGATATCTTAAAACTGTTTTGAAATTAAACATATCAGAATATGACGATAAAATACCATTAAGGTGGTACCTAACACTACAAGGAGATAACTCTGTAAAATCAGCTAAACGTTTTTAATTACGTTGCGTTGTTAAGGGAATATTAAGCTTCTCAATGATCAAAATTAGTGTTTGTCAAACTGCTATAAAACAAGTGTTTTTTTTCTGATTAAACGGTTGATTTAAAAACGAAATTTTTTTTTTTTGTTTTTGTTAAAGTGTCAAAGTTTATACTTTGACAAAAGTTAATGAAAATTAAACGAGCCAAATTAATTTGAGTGAGAGTATTGGGTACACCACATTGCGAAAATCTTTTGATCAGTTGTGGTTTTTTTTAATTTGAATTTATTGTTTAAAAGAAATGCACTACGAAATACTAGTAACTATGTTCTTTGGTTATATACTGATAGGTTTCATTTCGAAATGCTAATGAAATATCACCAAACGGTCTTAATTTCATTATTTGTTTTTTTACAAGTGTTTTATGTATTCCGTTTCAATAGATTAAGTAACAATGGATCCTTTATTTTCTTTTCTTGTTTTCTTTATGTTACTTCAACAAAGAAGAACTGTACTCTAGATTTTTAAGATTATAGTGGAAGCGTCAATAATGTGAACTTTAGTTTCAATATCTTACTAAATGAAGCGAAGACTCTGTAAATAGAAATGATGATATTTTTTCGGATATCGTTATAAACCTCATATTGGCATTTGGTATCAAAAGTCGAAAATACAAAGCTGCGAATATACATTAACCTGGAATTGATGAATATCAAAATAGCAAGATTACAAATAAAGTTGAACTTGTCGAAAAATAAAACTTAACAGCATTAATGATAGTCAGCATGTCTGTATTTCCGTTTGAATCTGTGGAGACTACGCAACAAGAACCTCACATACTGATCTCAGGTGGTCCGGAAGGGTAATAAGATCCTGCTTCAGATGCTTAACCCGTCGTACTGCTCATGTTAACAAACTCAGTATATATACTTTTTTTAGGTCACATTCGTGAAAAGGGAACATGATAGCAGTTACAACATAAGACGAAGTAAACCCTTAGCCATAGAACATGAAAATTAGATTATCGTTGTAATAAGATTGTATCGACAAAGGGATAGTTATCAAAGGTACCAGGATTGAAATTGAGTACGCCAGACGCGCGGTTCGTCTACATAAGACTCATAAGTGACGCTCATATCAAAATATTTATAAAGCCAAACAATTACAAAGTTGAAGAGCATTGAGGATCCAAAATTCCAAAAAGTTGTGCCAAATACGGCTAAGGTAATCTATGCCTGGAATAAGAAATTCCTTTGTTTTTCGAAAAATTTAAACATTTGTTGACAGGAAATTTATAATAAATGACAACATTATTGATATTCATGTCAACACCGAAGTGCTGACTACTGGGCTGGTGATACCCTCGGGGACGAAACGTCCACCAGCAGTGGCATCGCCCCAGTGGTGTAAATAGTTATCAAAGGTGCCAGGATAAAGCCAAACAATTACAAAGTTGAGGAGATAGATTTGTTATGGAATACTTAAAATGTTCAACTGCTTGGCATATTATTTTTAGATTTTTTATTTATTCAAAATTAAGTGTGTTTTTTTTAGTATGCCTTGAATTTCAAATGAAAAGAACCATGTGTATGTCACCAATCTCTAATAATTCTGATTTTTCATTACTTTTTTGTTAATGGTTTTGATATTGCCATATTGACTGATAGTTTAGATATTTATTCAATTGTCTTTCAACACAATTTTCTAGCAGTTTTTGAAAAAAAGAAAAGTGTGTTATCATCTCATTGCTAGTATTGTTCGTTGGCAGTTTTTTTTTTACACATCGTTGTCAATATAATGGAATAGTATGCGACTGTCATACAAGTGATAAATTTAGCTAGATATAAATCAAGGTTTAATCCACCATTTTATTTTCAGATTATGTCTGTACCAAGAAAGGAATATGACAGTTGTTATCCATCGTTTGATAAGTTTGAACTATTGATTTTGCTATTTGAATAGGAACTTTCCATTTGAAAATTTCCTCGGAGTTTAGTATTTTTGTGATTTTACTTTTCACATAGAAAGGAAGATAACTCAACTTCAATACATTTAGTAGAAATGTTTTTGTATAGCAGCTTAATTCAATTCGTTATATGGAAACGAAAAGTAATCGACAGCATTAGATTCATTTATGCGGGCAAGTAGATTTATTTATCATTACATTAACAAATTGAAGAGATTACTGATTTCCATCCTTTTATCACAATCAGATGAAGAGCTACACCATATTGTTGAACCAACTACAAGAAATGGAAAATGTTCATCTGCGAAATGCTTATTTTGAAAGTGTAAAAGAAAGATTTGCACTCAAAAAGGCGTAAACAAAGTTAGAATAGATTAACAAGGACACACTGACAAATATTTGCGATTTCTGACTTTTTGAAATGTCGCACATGCGCTATCAAATCAAATAAGGACGTGAATTTTGTATCCAAAAGTATTAAATAAGGTTAGATGTTGTATTATTCATGTGATTCTTCGGAGCGTTTGCTTTGTATTTTGTATTTCTTAAATAAGGTTAGATGTTGTATTATTCATGTGATTCTTCGGAGCGTTTGCTTTGTATTTTGTATTTCTTGTTCCATACAAGCACGATCTGAAGAATACATCTTGAATGGTAACACAATTGTACGAATGGTGTATTGTATGTCACCTTTAAAAAAAAATTCCAAATAAAATATGTTGAAAGTATTTATACGAGACAAATAAATTTTCGACAAATACATATTTATTTGTAGCATTTAAAGTTTAATATTCATAAATTTTTTAGTCATCCATATTTGCCGCTTTATGCTTATTACTACTAATTCATACTCCATTTTTTAAATCACCGTTTTAATCTAAGATCCAGATTTATTTTATAAAAATAAAGTTCAATTGAAAAAAACTAAAGACAATATCCAGCTTTGAAGTCATTTAAAATAATTTTCTTGTTGTTCTTTCTTTTTTAATCGAAATTGTTGAACCAATGCACGTGGTTATACTTAGTAAACCTAGTAAATTCAAACAGTCACAAATCGAGGGATACTAAGGGATATTCGAACGCATAATTCCAAAAAAATCTCCTTTGATTAAGGTGGTATCTAACACTACAGGGAGATAACTCTGTAAAGTCAGGTAAACGTTTTAATTACGTTGTGTTATAAAGGGAATATTAAGCCTCTCAATGATCAAAATTGGTGTTTGTCAAACTAATATATAACCAGTGTATTTTGTTTTGACAAAATGGTTGGTTCAAAATGTTTGATTTTTAAAAAAAAATAATTAAAGGGTCAAAGTAAATACATTGTCAACATTTTATGAAAATTAAACGAGTTTAATTAATTTAAGAGAAAGTGTTGGGTACTACCTTTAATTGTTATGATATGATCAATTTGACTCACATGTATGGTAAATGCGTATCGAAACCAGGGATGGGCACGATTACTGACAAATGTAATCGATTAATAATCGATTACATGAAGGATTTTTTTGTGCAATCGATTAATAATCGATTACTCAAATTTTAGTATGTAATCGATTACTTTATCAAAAGTAATTACATTACTTTTCGATTACTATCATTTACATGCTTCTACATTTTAACAAAAAAATAACATGAGTAAAACACAATTATATTGCTCAACATTTGTACAGTGGAAATTTAGAACTTTACCAAATGCATCATTTAAGAATTGTTTCTAAATCTTAAGTTGATAGCTGTTTTTAGATCAAATCTCTTAATGAAAATTAGAAATATTAAAACAAAAAATTGAAATTTTGACTTTTAAAAGAAATGAAAGATGTCATCGCATTGCAACAATAACTTATTCATACCTAATTGTTTTTAAAAAAAATTGCTTTCTTACAGACAGACGTTGACTTTTTTGTTTTTACTCTTTTTAAAAAATATTTTAGCATTAATTATAATGTTTAAGGAAATATAAAAAAAAAAGTAGAATAATTAATTAGTTCAGCTAATTTTTAAGATCTAAAAATATTTTTATAATCAGAATCAGAATAATTTATTTATATAATGACTTGCATGATTTAAACCTTTTGTTTGGAAAACCACCCTAATTTCAGATTATTTATATAACTGCCACTGGAGTACAATTTATAACCTGGGGCTAAATACTTTAAATTTCCTTCTTAATTAGACATAAGATAATTGAAATGAAAACAAAGTATGTTTGTTATTGATTAGAAGACTTTGATCATCTCATTAGTAAAGACAAGAATGTTGTTAAAATTTATTACCTTCTCCAATGAAATTTTATACAAAATATATTTATAGTGTCAAAAGGATACATGTATCTATTTCTAAAAAGAATTGCAATGCATTGCCATTGGTTCATTGTTAAAAGGATTTTGTGTTCTTTTTTAATTTAATTTATTGACTTAATTCTCATGTATTTTGTATATCATAACATTTGAGAAATCAACTGTTTATCTATTCTAAGCTTTAATTTCAACTATGATTGAAAATGACGTTTTCAGGAAATTTAATACAAATATTAAAGCTAATTTCTTTTAAAAATGTAGAACAGAACTTAACGAAAGATAGACACATTTTTATTTAAGATCTATTGTAATATTTCAAATCTATTTTCTTTATTATATTAAAGCTCTTGAATTAAAGATAAACACATACATGTACATCCATTTGGTTCAAAAACTAGATATAAAGTAAATATAGGTAGGGGATCTGTTTACTCATAATGCAGCTTGAGACAATAGATAGAAATAAGGCAGTTGCTTAACTCTCAAGTATTGTTGATGCATAATATTTTATCTGTGCTACAAAGTGATAACACATACATGTTCTCCTCTGAAATAGGTTATTTTTCATCAAACTATTTTACTATAGTAATCGAAAATTTTTGCTGTAATCGATTAAATTACGATTACAAGTAATCGAAAATGTCTTCGATTACAGATTACTGTCGATTACTTGAAAAAATGTAATCAATTACAATCGATTACGATTACAGATTACGATTACCCCATCCCTGATCGAAACATGAGTTCAAATGCCAACATCAAAAAATTTTATACTTTAACTATCATTTCAAAAAGAAATCAATTCAACAATGAGCAAAGCCCATACAGCATAGTCAGCTATAAAAGGCCCCGATAAGACAATTTAAAACAATGCAAACGAGAAAACTAACGGCCTTATTTATGTAAAAATAATGAACGAAAAACAAATATGTAACGCATGAACAAACGACCACCACAGAATTACAGGCTCCTGACTTGGGAGAGGCACTCCTGTAAATAATGTGGCGGGGTTAAACATGTTAGCTACGGTAATATATTAGTGAGGTAGAAAACACTGCCTTTATATTTCAGGAATGACTGTAATATTTTTCTGTCTATGAAGAAATAACATAAAAAATGTGGTGCACACTGAATAACGTGCTTAGCGGGTTATTTAACTGTGTGCACCACATTTTTTTTAATGTTATTTCGAATAGAGTAATTTCTTATAATTTTATTCTCACTTCTATTTTAAACCGTAGAAAACCATGAAAAAAACATTGATGCCGTCGGAGGTCACATGACTAAATAACATCAATGGACAGATTACAAAATAACGCCAGCCAATCAGAAGACGCGTTACATCCAAAATAGATTATTATCAGTTTGCAACAAAGCATATGTTATTTTCAATGAATCAATATTCAAAAACTTTTGCAAAGCAGATGGATCTTTATTCTCAAAATTCGTCTTTTTATCAACTCAAAATGAAATCAACGCTTTTTTATTACCAGTTACTCTCAGTATTATCAACAGTATAATACATGTAATAAAAGAGGAATAAATTACCAAGAGTTCTTGAAGTGAAAATGAAATCATCCTTTCGTAATTTAACGGACGCCATCACAAGTTGGTTGATAGTTATGGAATATCCGTTTTACAGATGTTATGTTCCTTAAGTTGTAGCCCCTTTTCCTTTTCACGAATGTGACCTATACTACCAAATTAGATTATGTACCGGATTTGTTATAACTTTATCAACACGATGCATATGGGTGCCACATATGGAGCAGGATCTGCTTACACGTTAGAAGCACTTGATATTACCGCCCCCCGTATTTTGTGGTGCTCGTGTTGCCTAGTCTTATGTTTTATATGATGTGCCTTGTGTGCTGTTGTTTGTCTATTTGTCTGTTTGTTTTTTAGCAATGGCGTTGTCAGTTTATTGTCCATTTATGTGTTTGAATATTCTTTTGGTATCTTTCTTCCATCTTTTAAATTATGAAACAAAATATCATTTTGAAAAGTTAAACCAATTCAAAAGGGAACATGTGTGATTTAAAGTTATATAGATGACGTTCTTTCACTAAACAATTCAAAATTTGGTGACTATGTGGATCGCATCTATCCCATCGAATTGGAGATAAAAGATACTACAGATACAGTTAAGTCGGCTTCATATCTTGACTTACATCTAGAAATTGACAATGAGGATCGGTTGAAGACAAAACTTTACGACAAAAGAGATGATTTCAGTTTTCCAATTGTGAACTTTCCATTTCTAAGTAGCAACATTCCAGCAGCACCTGCATACGGGGTATATATCTCCCAATTGATACGATATTCCCGTGCTTGCATTTCCTATCATGATTTTCTTGATAGAGGGTTACTGCTCACAAGAAAGCTATTAAAACAAGAGTTCCAAATGGGGAAGTTGAAATCATCCCTTCGTAAATTTTACGGACGCCATCACGAGTTGGTTGACCGTTATGGAATAACCGTTTCACAAATGATATCGGATATGTTCCTTACGTCGTAACTACAATCCCCTTCCCTTTCATGAATTTGACCTACCGAATTAGACTATTTACCAGATTTGTAATCACATAAGCAACACGACGGGTGCCGCATGTGGAGCAGGATCTGCTTACCCTTCCGGAGCACCTGAGATCACCCCTAGTTTTTGGTGGGGTTTGTGTTGTTTATTCTTTAGTTTTCTATGTTGTGTCATGTGTACTATTGTTTTCTGTTTGTCTTTTTCATTTTTAGCCATGGCGTTGTCAGTTTGTTTTAGATTTACGAGTTTGACTGTCCATTTGGTATCATTCGTCCCTCTTTTAAAGGGAACGCGTGTGATTTAAAGTCTTGGAATCAATCTGTCAATCTATAAAGTCAAGGCTTATCAGTGTCAGCCAGTATTGTCAAAGGTGTGAGAAAAAGAGGAAAAGGAATATTTTGTTAAGTAATAAAATTAGCACTTTGGATGTTTCAAACAAATAAAGAGGGGGTAACGTTTGTTTAAAAGGGTACATTTGTATCTTATATATAACTAGAACATGACGATAATATCTGGCTAAAAACAGATTTTGTGATAAACAGATTAGCACTTGTGAGGTGAAAAATATATTTAAAGTATGTTAAAAGGGCACACCGTAAATTGTACAATTATGGGCGTCTTTTAAGCAAGGATTATCGAACCAGTTTGAATCTATAACGGGAAGAGGTATATTTGTATCTTATATATAACTAGATCATGACGGTTATATCTGGCTAAAAACAGATTATGTGATAAACAGATTAGCACTTGTGAGGTGAAACATATATTTAAAGTATGTTAAAAGGGCACACCGTAAATTGTACAATTATGGGCGTGTTTTAAGTCAAGGATTATCGAACCTGTTTGAATCCCTAACGGGAAGAGGATACTAATTTACAGCCCGTATTAACCATTTTGAGACGTATAAAGTATGTTCTTTTGCTTTTATGTGTGAAATTAAGTTGACAAGAGGCACACAATTCAGCATAGAGACTCATAATCAAAAAGTGGAACTGTGTAAAGCCCCATAAATGCATTGAAAAGAAACACAAAAAAAAACCACACACAATAAACCAAAAAAACACAAATAGTCCCAAGTATTTGAAGAGTAAAATGTCAAAAATGCAGAACTACGGGGGAAATCCATAAGGAAAGTCTTTCATCAAAACACATTAAACGGTTATATTCCTGACTTGGTACAGGCGTTTCCTCGTGTAGAAAATTGTGCTTTTAACCTGGTTTTGTAGCTAGCTACACTTCTCACTATGTGGGTCGCCAACGGCAGTCGCATATATTCCATTATACTGACTAACACATGTAAGCAATAATACAAAGGAATCAAAGGCAAAATTATAAATTTTTGGGGAACAGACCAAAGTCATAAATATTTACCACCAAGAGAAGGAGATTTAGTATGATAAAGGATCTATAGAATTCAGAAATAAGGACAGTATGTGAAAAATCATAAGTGTCCGTCCGGTCTCTTTCAATAAATAAATTGGACACCGTTAAATGTAGAACGTGTTCAGTATTTTTGTTATTTTACTTTTTGTAAATGACATTATCATTGAGTATGTTTCGCAAATACGGCCTTTTCATGAAAGGGGAGGCAATTCTACTTTAATTATGTAACTGACACTGCTTCTACCTCACACTGCAACAAAATATGTTATTATAATAGCTAATGAGGAAGAGGTGGATTACCACAAATCAGATTTATGACTGTGGTAAGGCACATACAGCAGAAGATATCCCGACTATGTAAGCGAAATATAGAAAAACAGCAGATTAATCTATTGTTAATGTCAATATTAATTGGTTTCAAATATACGATTTATGCCTCTAATGTTAATACTGAGTAACCATACATTGGGATCCCGCTAATATGTCTAACCCCGCCACATTATTTATGTGCCTGTCCCAAGTCAAGAGCCTGTAATTCAGTGGTTGTCGTTTGTTTATGTGTTACTTATTTGTATTTCGTTCATTTTTTTACATAAATAAGGCCGTTAGTTTTCTCGCTTGAATTGTTTTACATTATCTTATTGGGGCTTTTCATAGCTGACTATATACGGTATGGGCTTTGCTCATTGTTGAAGGCCATACGGTGACCTATAATTGTTAATGTTTGTGTCACTTTGGTCTTTTGTGGATAGTTGTCTCATTGGCAATCATACCACATCTTCTTTTTATATTGTGTCGGATTTTAACCTTATCTTGTAATGGAGGGACATCATATTTCGGCTTATCCAGATATTTTGATTTTCCTGTTTGAATTTTTTTTTCTCTAGTCAATTTATGTGTATACCCTTTTAATTGCAATGCCCAAAAGCAAATTTTGTAAACCAATTTATTTTTGCGAGCAGTTTATTTTCACGACTTTTTCAAGTAAAATAATAACGCGAATATGAATCGTCATGAAAAATTATAAATCTTTCCGAAAGAAAATGTGAAATATATTATCCACGAACAAACAAAGTTAACCGTAGTTCAGATGAAAATTGTGAACTTTATAAGGTTCATTCGTAATTTACATATTCACCGTTTGAATATGTTAAAATGTACGTTTACTAGGTCAAGGAGCCAAAGAACTGTAAACTAAGAAATTTTGCACGCATATCAATAAAGTTTTTATAGTAAAGTTCACATCCAAATTATTGTTATTTAAAGTTATTCGTGAGTATAACATGGATAAACGACTTCAAGTTGAATGATTATTGAAAAACGTAGCGAATATTTTTTTATAATTTAATTTGTGATTAACATTTAACACTCGATAAGTTATGACTGTGTATTATTTAGTCCATCGCACTTGAATAATGTAGAAAGGAACATCCCTATGCAGTTCTTCATTTAAATTAAATTGTTTTACTGGATGTTAAATCTACCGCTGACTGTTGATTAGATTAATGATATGTTTAACCCTTCTCTAAATAAGCTTGCATAGAAACGAGAAGATTTGATATGAGTGCCAATGAGACAGGTTACAGTTTTGTAAAAGTAAAACCATTATAAGTCAAAGTAAGGTCTTCAACGCGGAGCCTTGTTTAACACTGAACACCAAGCAAGAAATGGTCCCAGCAATGACTAGCGTAAGACCAATCAGACAGGAAAAACCAACAAGCTAATCTTTATAAAAAAGGGAAACGATAAATACTTATAAAAACACATAAAAAAACGACAACATCTGAACACCAGATTCCTGATTTCGACAGGGGCACACAAACGTTAAATATGTACATTCATTCTTACCCGAAACAATAGTGTTACATACAATAATAATGGATTACATTTACAAACGTCTATGCAGACATGATGACCTTCATTACTGCTGTTAAGTTTTATTTTTCGACAAGTTCAAATTTATTTGTACTTTTGCTATTTTTATTTTCATCAATTCCAGGTTAATCTATTTTAGCTTTGTTATTCTCGTGGTGTTTTGTCTGATGATTGGTCAGTTTCTGTGTATGTTGCGTTTCGGTGTCGTGTCGTTGTTCTCCTCTTATATTTAATGCGTTTCGATCGGTTTTGGTTTGTTACCCCGATTTTGTTTTTTGTCCATGGATTTATGAGTTTTGAACAGCGGTATACTACTGTTGCCTTTATTTAGCAGCTTTATATTTATGAATACTGATACAGCCTTCACTTTACACATAAGAAAATGTCAATATAAATGTATTTATCAAAGTTGTACAAAATCGAACATGTAAAATGTTGTTTGTTTATAGTTAACACGTGTTTGATTAATTATAGTAAGGTCGGCTCGATTGGGATATTGAGTTCATGCACGAGTGAACTCAGGTGGTTTAAAGTCATTCGAGCCATTGCAATTAAAGTGTACAGAAGCTTTTTTCAAAATAAATAATATATTAATCATATTATTTATTTTCAGATTTGTGGACCACAAGTATGGGGAAACCAGTACAAGCTGCTTAATAGCTATATATTATATGAACTTTCAACAATATTATACTCATATTATATTTATAATAAAATGTGCGCTTGTCTCCCATGTAAGAGTTTGTGGTTATTTGATAAATATTTTATATTCGTTTGAGTTTACGAATTAGAATTTAAAGTATATCACCATATCCATGATATCTGGAGAAAATCATTATGTTTTTTAAAATGTGTTAACATGGTCTTCGCTTCATTTAGCGAAAGATTAAAACAATAGGTCAGATTATTTACATATTCACCTAATCTTTAAGATATAAGGTATTTTTTTTATTTGGTGAATAAAAGAAATAAAAGTTCAAT
This sequence comes from Mytilus trossulus, assembly GCF_036588685.1. Classification (NCBI taxonomy): domain Eukaryota; kingdom Metazoa; phylum Mollusca; class Bivalvia; order Mytilida; family Mytilidae; genus Mytilus; species Mytilus trossulus. Next base: position 12,597,510 of record NC_086385.1, on the reverse strand, counting down.
TTTAATTGCTCTATTGAAACGGAATAAAAAAAAAAGTCCACTTGTAATTACTCTATTGAAACGGAATTAAGAAATAAAAGTGCCACTTTTATTACTCTATTGAAACGGAATAAAGAAATAAAAGCCCTCTTTTAAATACTCTATTGAAACGGAATTAAGAAATAAAAGTTCCAACTTTGATTACTCTAGACTATTGAAATAGATTAAAGAAATAAAAGTCCTCTTTTAATAACTCTATTGAAACGGAATTAAGAAATAAAAGTTCGAACTTTGATTACTCTATTGAAACGGAATAAAGAAATAAAAGTCCTCTTTTGATTACTCTATTGAAACGGAATAAAGAAAAAAAGTCCACTTTTAATAACTCTATTGAAACGGAATAAAGAAATAAAAGTTCCACTTTTAATAACTCTATTGAAACGGAATAAAGACATAAAAGTACCACTTTTAATAACTCGGAATAAGGAAAAAAAGTATTAAAAAAGTTTTTTTTATATCCTATGGTGATACATGTATTTTAATATCATTTTTGAACAAATATGTATACGAAGTTGACTTGTCTTTAGTTAATGTAATAAGGTGAAGTTTTGGAATAAGTGTCAAATGTTTGGACTCTTTGATGTGTTTCCATTCAATTCAAAGTAACATATTGTGTCCCATGACACCTATTTATTTTTTAACATAAGACTAAATAGTTCATATAAGGTCATTTGACAAAATTAAAGCAGATTCTTGATTCCAAATAATACCAATGCAAATGTAAGGTCCGAGTCAACCTTTTCCTGCCATATTTTATTGAAGCTTCATATCTTGACTTACATCTAGAAATTGACAATGAGGGTCGGTTGAAGACAAAACTTTACGACGATGATTTCAGCTTTCCAATTGTGAACTTTCCATTTCTAAGAAGCAACAATCCAGCAGCACCTGCATACGGGGTATATATTTCTCAATTGATACAATATTCCCGTGCTTGCATTTCCTATCTTGATTTTCTTTATAGAGGATTACTGCTCACAGGGAAGCTATTAAATCAAGAGTTCCAAATGGTGAAGTTGAAATCATCCCTTCGTAAATTTTACGGACGCCATCACGAGTTGGTTGACCGTTATGGAATAACCGTTTCACAAATGATATCGGATATGTTCCTTACGTCGTAACTACAATCCCCTTCCCTTTCATGAATTTGACCTACCGAATTAGACTATTTACTGGATTTGTAATCACATAAGCAACACGACGGGTGCCGCATGTGGAGCAGGATCTGCTTACCCTTCCGGAGCACCTAAGATCACCCCTAGTTTTTGGTGGGGTTCGTGTTGTTTATTCTTTAGTTTTCTATGTTGTGTCATGTGTACTATTGTTTTTCTGTTTGTCTTTTTCATTTTTAGCCATGGCGTTGTCAATTTGTTTTAGATTTATGAGTTTGACTGTCCTTTTGGTATCTTTCGTCCCTATCTTATTTCAGCTTATTTTGACCCTTAACTATTACTCTTCTAGCTTAAATTTTCAATTTTGAATTTTGAATTTATTTACCTGAGATCTGCTAAGTACATCATTAAGTGATTGTGAACTTTCCTTAAACGCCGAACCTTGTGACATGGTTCTTAGAAATATCGCTGCCATATGAGCAAGTACAGGAGTTAAGCAAATCATGCGGCTGATGGCAACGTCTACTGGTTTAAGATTGTAAGATACGACTTGCAATTTATGCCACTCATATAAATACTGAATATTATATTCTTCCTCAGTCATAATAAGCTTCCATCATTACCGAACTGAACAAAGAAATAACACGACGTGTGTCGTATACGGTGCAAGAAATGTATAACCTTCTGGAGCACCTGATTTCACTCCCATCATCAAACTTTAAATTAATCTACAGTAAAGGTCCCTGTTAATCATGCGATGTGATTAATTCTGTGGATACATGTAGAGCAATGATAAAAATACAAATAGAATAGATGAGAAATGTGAATTATAATCATTATGGTTCTTTTCTAACTTATTTCAGTGTGTCTGTGTATTTATAAATTCATGGATTTCAAATGTTTAGGTTTATTAATTCCTTACCAGTTTTATAAAAGTGATCATAAGACTCATAGATCATTATTAAAAATTTGTACTACCTGGACCCCTTTGTCTAAATAAGCTTATGTTGGTACATTTTAAAATGTTATAACGACGATACATAAATAATGGACTGCATTTTATTTGTTTTATTTGTTGATATTTTGATTTCTCACAATTCTACAGTCTATTTATTTTCACACTTTGTCTAAATCAATACTGATAAAGGTTTTATTTAAAAGATTACCAAATGTCATTTTATCATAAATATAGCATCTGACCTTATCTGAAAATAATACGTACTCTTATTGTTTTTCGTAAGGTGTTAACATAGCCCTCGCTTTATTTAGCAAGATATTGAAACCAAAGTTCAAATTACCCTAATGTCAATATATCATGTATTATATATGCAGAAAATCATCATTTTTAAAAATAATGTGTTAACATGGTCTTTGCTCCATTTAGCAAGAGTTTGACACAATAGACTATCAACACATCCACTTTAGTTTTTAAGATCGTAAGTACATGTCTTCTTTGGTAAAATAGAATATAGAAGGAAACAGTCCCAATTTAACTTAATATATTGAAACGGAATAAAAATAGTATTAAAAGGATTCGGATTAACGCTAAGACCTTTTGGTGATATTGTAATACCATGTTTGAAATAGAACAAATCTTTCTATAAAAGCGGGACGAAAGATACCAAAGGGACGGTCAAACGTCTACCTACCTTTGAGTGACCTTCCCTTTTACGCCGTATCTTCTTGCGTGGTACTGAAAGTTATGCCCGCCATAACAGCAAGAACTGAAAATAAACAAACAAAACAGTAAATGTTAATTTCAACTGGCTTTCAAGGTACTCTTTGAAAGTAATGCTGGTCATTTGAATACAGTTTGAATTGTCTCGGAATAAAGCATAAAATTATCCCACAGTGATAGACCCCTGCTGTTGATCATGTAATTTGACATAGACGCATATACCCTGAAGACATATACAGATCAGTATGGGAACCAGTGCTGAAATAAGGTATGCGATGCGTTGATAAATATATACCCTTATTAATGCAACGCTCAAAATCAAATAGTTAAGATGAAAGTTGTGAATTTCAATGGGTTTTTTTAATTTATCTCATAGCATGTCTGTGCATTTTTAAATTATTGGATTTCAAATGTTAAGGTTTGTGTGCTGATGGAAATAATTAAGAGATACACACATACAGCATAATTCAAAATTAGTAATACCTTGACCCCTTGTCTAAATGAGCTAAATACACTAATGACAATTATAATACAGAAATGATGGGCTGCATTACGAAATGTTATGTTGTTTTTGACAAATTAATTTTGTTATTGCTATTTTAATGTTCAAATATTACAAAGTCCATTTATTTTCACACTTTGTCTAAATCACTACTCATGAAGGTTTCATTTAAAAGATTACCAAATGTCAATTTATGATATATATAGCATCTGACCTTCTTAAATATAATACGTGCTCTTAATATTTTTTTTAAGGTGTTAATATAGCCCTCGCTTCATTTACCAAGATATTGAGAGTTATAAAGTTCAAATTATCCTAAATGTCAATATATCATGTATTTAGTCTGACGATAATATGTACTCTTGTCTATTTTGTAAGGTGTTAACACGGTCTTGGCTTAATTTAGAAAAGATTATTACTAGAGTTAAAATTATTAAAACATCCCACCTTTATTCTAAGATCTAGAGCATGTTTTTCCATTAGTGACGAAAGATACCAAAGGGACAGTCAAACCCATAAATCTTAAACAAACTTACAAGGCTATGGCTAAAAATGAAAAAAAGACAAACGAACAATTGTACACATGACACAACATAGAAAACTAATGAATAAGCAACACGAACCCCACCAAAAACTAGGGGTGATCTCAGGTGCTCCGGCAGGGTAATCATATCCTGCTCCACATGTGGCAAAGTAGAAAGTGCAAATGGAGAAGCGATGAGAAAATCTTCAGCTGTAACTTACCAAGTGTTTGCATCTGTCCTAAGTCAGGGTGTGGTTCAAACGTGTTTCTCGTTTCTAATTTTTCATATTGATTATACCGTTGGTTTAGTGGTTTTACAGTAATAATGTTTTGGGATATTATACCTTCTTGTTCGTTGTAAGCCAAGTCTCCGTGCTGAAGATAGTACTTTGACTTATAATGTTTAACTTTTTAAAATTGTGACTTGGATGGAGAGCTTTCTTATTGGAACTCATACCACATCATCTTATATCTACTTATAGCTCGTTTAATGTTATTTATGTGATTAACAAATAATTAAATGATAAAATCTGTCTAACCTTGACCCCTTGATCAGAAAAGCTTACATTATTGTATATTCAAACCACAATACAGACGTGATGACTTATACTATCATGATTATTGCTGTTATTTTTTTTTCAACGAGTTCAAATATCTTGTACATATACTGTACATATGATAGCTATATTGATATAACTAAATTCTATAGTAAATTTATTTTAGCAGCTTAATACTGATTAGTACTAATAAAGTCTTCATTTTAAAAATATTTGATGTCAACATAAATATTGTATATGGCCATATCCGTGACCATTTTTTATAAATGTGTGAACACTGATAGAGAAACTGGTTTGTTTGTGAGATAAATAGAGAAAATAAATAGAGAAAAAGTCCATCTTTCTCTCACTCTGCATAAAGATGATAAAGAAAATGATAATACAAATCACAAATAATAAAAATAAAGTAGATATATAAAAACAAATAAATACCTGACTTGGTACAGGCCTATTCTCATTTAGAAAATGATGGATTAAACCCCGTTTTATAGCTAGCAAAACCTCTAACTTGTATGACAGTCGGTATATATTCCCTTATATTGACAACTATGTATGAACAAAACTTAAAGATATAATATGCAAAAATGTAAAATTATGGGTACAACAGTCAACATTGTGTTTTAAACTTAATCACTATAAAAACAAACAAATATGCAAACAAATATTTACCATGGCACAATAGCACATTGTAGTATGAGTCCAATGTATCAAAGTAACACAAAAAGACATAAAGACAAAGGACATAAGCACAAATGAAAGACAAGAATACAAAAGATGTTAGTGACATCTAAATATTATTTTATTGATTATAGGAGTGTAAACTTTGGGAACACAAATAAATATCAGCACTACCAGTTAATATATTATTATATGCAATATAATTATATATGCAATATAATAATTGGATATAAAAACATTTTTGGTAGATATTAGGATTTGATTTGGATTTTGTTTCTACTGACCTTATTTTATTTGGATTTTACATTTGTTATTAATACAGAATTACCGGTTTTATTTGATTTGTTTTAAAACCTTGTCTTTTCGTGATTTTTGTATGTTTAATTTTCTGTTTTTATACATTACACTTTCGATTTTGATTTTTTTTTATGTTTTCAACCATAGATATTAAAGACGTACGATGTAACGTAATCAATATCATTAATATATCGACAACTATCTATGTCATAAACAACAGATTAATGACAGGAACGGTAAAATAGCCTAATTTTTTGTTGATGATGTGAAAACTCAACCTGTTCATGTTGTTGGTGGTATTTCAATTCTTTTATGAAGATGACATCAATATATGACGATGACATCATTACATAAAAATATCATTTAAACTGATTACGTTAACATTCTCTTTACGGCTGATATTTCCTACATCAAAGATCAACAAGGGTGTCAATAAATTATCCTCGACATATGAGCGAAGACTAATACATTAGCAGATAAAACAAGTAGTATCCTCCTGTCAATACACGTCATAGGTAAAGGTAAGCGGAAACTTTCTACGTCACAAACAATATTATATTGGTCTGTGACTGTTTATCAGAAATATTTATACAGTCAATAAAGGCAATGGTAGTAAAAAGTAAAATCACAAAAATACTGAACTCAGAGGAAAATCAATTTGGAAAGTCCATAATCACATGGCAAAATCAAAAAACAAAACGCATCAAAAACGAATGGACAAGAACTGTCATATTCCTGACTTGGTACAGGCATTTTCAAATGTAGAAAATGGTGGATTAAACCTGGTTCTATAGCGCTAACCCTCTCACTTTTATAACAGTCTCATCAAATTCCGCTACATTTACATGATGCGTTAAATAAACAGTCACAATTAATTTTAAAAGGAACAATTTAACAGGACGCAAAAACATCTACTATCTACGAACACATGGATTGATTTGAGTGTCTGACGTCAGAAAAATTATGTTGAATAGTCATCAATCAATGTAACTTGAATCAAATCAAAGTTACAACAAAACTGGGGGAAACACATCAACTATAAGAGGAAACAAAAAGAAATAACAGAAACACTGAACTGCTACAAAAACAAACGTCTACAAACGAATATACGGAGTATGTGATGATAACTGCATTTCAAAGGCTCCAAAAGCTGTTTTAAAACTCGCCCTAACATATAATTGGTTATCAAAACAGTAAATAACATAAGTTCGTACTTAATTTTGCTTCTAATTTTCTTATTCGAGCGTTACAGATGCGTTCGAACAATCAGCTAGCGGCGCGCACACATTATATATATGTATGGTATTTTGTTTTTTTTAAACTTGTAAAGGAGCATCTGAAAATATACACACGTGGTTTTTAAATTCAGATTATGAGGCAAATATTTAAATACTGTGGATTCATTTATTTTCGTGGGTATCAATTTTCGTGGATTACTAAAAATTTACATATTCGTGGATATTTGATTTCGTGATTTTGCCACTCTCTGTATACAAAGCTTATTGAAAATATGATATTCGCTGAGCATTTGAATTCGTGGTTCAACTGTACCTACGAAACCCACGAAAATTGGTATCCAACGAATAATAATGAACCCACAGTATTTGAGTATGGATTGAATACAAGTATATCTTTTCACAGCTTTTTTTACAGAACAATTAGTTTTTGCATTTAGCGGAAAACATTTTCGTTATATTTTAATTTCCAACGGCATCAATTGACGATTTAATTGATGCAAATTAAGATTACTGGCGACGCGTTAAACGGGTATTTGTGACAATCAAATCATCATTTGATGCCTTCTACTCTAGAATACAATATTGGTATATCAGTTCTTAAAAATATGTCAGAATACAACGTCAAATCATACATTTAAAATCTTGCATACGTCATCTGTGCTTGCGCGTGCTTTTTCGTTAAGACACTGTCCGATCTAGTTCAGTTGTGTTTAGATTTTAACAATTATAAACACTACAGGGAGATAACTCTGTAAAGTCAACAAAACGTTTTAATTAAATTGTGTTGTAAAGGGAATGTTAAGCTTCTCAGTGATCATACTTGGTGTTTGTCAAACTGCTATATAACCAGTGTAATTTTTCTGACAATTTGGTTGGTTCAAATTTTTTATATGTTTGTCAAAGGGTCAAAGTTAATACTTTGCAAAATCTTTATGAAAATTAAACGAGCCAAATTGATTTAAGTGAAGGTGTTGGGTACCATCTTAAACTAAAAACTGGTAAACATTTCACTGGTTGGTCACCTTTGAAAATATAGTCGAAAACTCAACGCAGGCATTTCTTCTCACTAAACAACAATATTCTTAATTCATTTCTATGTATTAAAAAAGGATTAAATCCATAACAACACAAAAGAAATAACCTTTTGTTGCCCTTGTTATGCGATATTGTTATTGTTGAATCCCTAGAAACGAAACTGTTCGGGCAGTAATTATGTGTCTATTTCTAAACATTTAAATCATTAGCACACACATAACATTTTAAACTGTCTATTTGGTTTTGAAAGTGTCTTTGTCACATGCAAGAAATGGCCAACCGTTATTCTCATGTTAAGATACAATTGATGTAAAATTCATAGTAACGCAGCTTTAAGTACAGCAAATGTTTGTTTATATTCAAACAGTTAAATACGAATCACAAACATAAAACAAAAGACTTTTATATTTTTATTAAAAGTGTCCTGGTCACATTTCGTACAATCCATCCGTTGTATTTATTATAGGATAACAATAATGTTCAATTCAATTTAACAGAGCTTTAAACAATACCATAGTTTTGGCATTTTAACCTTTTATATTTGTCTTGTTCACGCATCGTTGTAAATAAAATTAACGTTGATGCGACTGTCATACAAGTGAGATGCTTATCGCTATACAATCAGATTCAATCTACCATATCTACATGTGAAAATGCCTGTATCAAGTCAGGAATATGACAGTTGTTGTCTATTCATTTTATGTGTTTTGCGTCTGGCGTATTAAATTATAATCCTGGTACCTTTGATAACTATTATCATTTGATTTTTTAATTTGATCAGGGACTTTCCGTTTTGAATTTTCCTCTGCGTTTTATACGAAACAGTTATATAAGAATTATAAACATAAGAACAAAACTGTTTTATTTCTGTTTGCACGTGGCGTTGCCACATTGAACTAAATAGCTTTCTGTTGTTCTTGTTTTACGATATAATATATAGTTATTTCTAGTTATAGGTCTAGTTATAGGTAATGAGACTAAAATGCAGAAAATGTTTTTTTTTTTTTTATTATTATTTAAACACGTAAATGAGAAACATATACATAAGAAACACACTGTCATATTTGTTTTAAACGTGACGTTGCCTCATGTACAGAATTTCATTCTGTTGTCCTTGATATGACATACAGTCAGTGTAAAAGTCTTAGCAAGGAAACTGTACGTGTAGTAACTCTGTTACTATGTGTACATTTTTAAACATTAAGATAATTAGCACAATAATAAAATCACAAACTGTCGTATTTGTTTTTAAAAGTGGCACTGCCTCATGTACGACATATCATTCTGTTGCCATTGATACAGTCGATGTTGAAGTGCTAGTAAGGAAACTGTTCGCGCAGTAACTTTGTGTCTATTCCTAAACATTTGAACAACTAACACAACCATAGTATTGTCAAAGGTACCAGGATTATAATTTAGTACGCCAGACGCGCGTTTCGTCTACATAAGACTCATCAGTGACGCTCATATCAATTTTTTTATAAAGCCAAACAAGTACAAAGTTGAAGAGCATTGAGGATTCAAAATTCTAAAAGGTTGTGCCAAATACGGCTAAGGTAATCTATGCCTGGAATAAGAAAATCTTTATCATCACAAACCGTCGTATTTGTTTGAGAAAGTGACGTTGCCTCATGTACAAAATATCATACTGTTGTTTTTGATATGAGATACAGTCCTAGTAAGAAAACTGTACGTGCAGTAACTGTGTGTCTATTTCTAATCATTTGAATAATTAACACAACCGTTAGATCACAAACTGTCATATTTGTAGGTAAACGTTTTCTAATGTACGAAAATTTCTTCCGTTGTCCTAGTTATAACCTTTGGTTTAATAATAGTGAGCACCGTCACATTGTAAACTGAACTCCCTTTTTCCATGTCGAGATTCGGCTATAACATAGGTACTTAAATATTTAATCTAGCCATAAAACCAGGTTTAACACACCATTTGTATTCTAAAAAATGTAATGTATTAAAATTAATATGGATTTCAGAATTTATTTTAATATTAACAAATATATGAAAGGGGCGAAGGATACCAGATGGACTTTCAAACTTAGTGTTGCTTAGTCTGTATTTTTCGATATTGTGTTTTGTTTACTTTGGTTGTCATTTTCGATTTTAGCAATGACATTCTCATTCTATTATGATCTATGAGTTTGAATGTCCCTCTTTTATCTTTTGCCTTTTTCATATATTTGTAAATAAAAAAATAAATTTTTGAATGCATGAAATTAAATTTAGCCATGGCATTGTCAGTTCGTTTAAGATTTATGAGTTTGACTGTCCCTTTGGTATCTTTCGTTCCTCTTTTATAAAGAGTTGTTTCATATCAAAATGTATGAATCGCTTACTTAGAAATTACTCTCCGTTAATGTAACTTTTCATTACATATATACCTAGTCATAAATATCTGCAAGAATGAGCGAAAATATAAGAGGGTTTATATTTTCAAAGAGTATTATATTTTATGTGCGTTAACAAGTATCAACAGACAAGCATATCAGAGTATACATGTAAGTGATTTAACAAGTATCAACAAACAAGCATATCAGGGTATACATGTAAGTGATTTAACAAGTATCAACAGACAAGCATATCAGAGTATACATGTATTCACAATATATCGACTTGATTTAGTCTTTACAACAAGGAGTCTTTTAAAGTCAGTGTGAATTTCAAAAGCATACACGTACTTTAACCTATAATGGTTTAATTATTAAATTGTTATTTGGATGGAGAGTTGTCTCATTGGCACTCACACCACATCTTCCTATATCTACATGTATAATGTAGTCGTCATTCATAACCTGAATCTTCCGACCCTTTATTGTATGTTAGATATTCTGATTGTTGTTTTCATTTTGTCGTTTTCTGTTGTTGCTGTTTTAATGTTTCATTGTAGTAAGGGAAACTTCGTCCTCGCATCACAAGCACCACTAGATATCAATTGTATTAACAATCAATACCCACACTTTCAATGCTGGATTGTGAAAAATAAACGTCAAGATATATCTTGAGAACCTGTCGGTTTTGTACATAACACTGAATCGTTTTTAAAATATGGTACAGATAGTAATTTGCCTCACTTTATCGACTTCTTGTTATGTGTTTTCATATGACGAGTAACCATATCGCGTCTGCATGCAGCATACGGACACTGAGGACATCGATACGGCTTTTCACCGGTATGGGTACGTTTATGTGTGTTTAAATGATCACTACGACTAAACACTTGTCCACAATCACTGCATTCATATGGTTTAATGCCTGTATGCAATCGCATGTGTCTTGTCAACATGTCGCTACGAGAAAAAGATTTATTGCAAACTTTACATATGTGTACTTTGGTATTTTCACCTTGTAAGATAGTCTCTGTTGGCAAGTGTTTTGCCATGTGTTTGGCTAAGTTATCAAATGAAAGGAACATCTGATTACACACTGGACATTTGTAGGTATCAGAGTCGGACATGGCTCTGCGCTGATCGCGATGTTGTTTTAAAGTTGAAAGTTTAGACGATATCTTAGATATATTGATCTTCTGATTAGGAAAACCTCCGAGGGGAGGCATTGAGATTCCATTCAGCTCCGATATTGAGTTGAACATTCTTTCTCTTTGTGTAAATTCAAAATGAATTCCAGGCGACATGACAGGACTCGGTGTAGACATATCTTGGTCTGGGATGAAACCAGCCAATAAGGTAGACTTACCAAAGTCAAAAAACATATGGCATCCTTCTTGAATTGAGTGGAAAGGTATTATGTTTGCAGACGACAGGAACTGTGGTGAAAGAAAACCCGGTAAATGATGATGCAGAATCGGAAATGGAGGTTGTGTATGTTGAAATCCATGTCTTTCTTCTGCTTCAGTGTCGGTGGCAAATATCGACCTGGAATATTTATGTGTTGGTAAAATCGCACACTGGTTAACTTGTTCTTTTGTAGTTGTATGTTCTGATCCAACAGTTAATGGATGTTCTTGTTGTGTGAATGACATCTTTGAAAATTCTGGAGCACCATGTGTTGTAAGTTCTTGTTCAACTGCAGACTCAATAAACACATCATTATCATCTACTGCATTTGATGGTTCGACTTTGAAAGTTGTTGACTTACTTGGTGAATGGCTTGGCAAATCCACAATACTACGTTCCTTAGTCGGTGAGTTTGACAGTGACTTCGATATCGCTGTATCCTTAAGGCCAAAAGTTGAATCGTTTGAGGATGTAGACTCACAACGGCTCTGAATAAAATAACGGTGTTGAAATATTTTCTTAATATTTCCCGGAAACAATGTCTTTTTATAAGACAGCAATACCTCAGCTAGTTCCTCGTTGGCCATACGGTCTTTGAAAACGTTCTGATCGAAGTGCTTCTCTAATAAGCTTTTAGATGTGACTGATAAATAAAATAGTTCCGTCTCTTTTATACAACTTGGTGATAATTGTCCAGGAAGCCAACATCTCTGCAAGAGTGTGAATAACTTTGATGTCATATTCAAATCTTCTTGTATGGTAAGATGGTGGGTGAACTTTGACACAGCATGGCATAAAAACAAATTTTTCCCTACTAAGCTATAGCATACCAATGGTTTCAATAAACCAACTTATTTTTGAGTATTACTAATATCGCGTAGGTAATTTTATTTCACGCTATCTTAATTGTCTGAATTTATTTATATCGAAAACATTTCTTTGTTATTAGCAAATGTTTATATTTGCTTAATCTTTCTACGTGTGAAATGAATGACTTGTGAGAATAGTTAGTTAAACAAAATATGTAAAGCAACGACATTTAGGATAACATATATATTGAAAACAGATTAAGCAAGACAAATATTTTTTTTAGAAAGTATCAAGATTATAAATTGATTTGTTGAATATTGAGCCTTTAGTAATTAGACTACACGTACAAGTTTATACACACAAATAAAAGAAGGGCGAACATTATCCAAAGGGAACTGCAAACTCGTTATCAAAAATAAAATGACAACGTCAGAGGGAACAATGAAAAGACCAAAAGACAAAAAAAATCATGTAACATTTTTTTTACATAAAAAGTTGACGACGAACGCGTAAGAAAACCTAGAGTGGATCTAAAATGTTCTCGAAGTTTAAGCATATGTGACATCTATCATGTTGCTTGTTTAGTACAAAACCATTGACGATTGCATGTCAGGTAACGAAGACATTTCGATATGTGCACTTATGTGTGTCGGTAATAGGTCGAAAATATATTACAATAATTTAAAAAATAATTTATATCAGTAGCAGTGTTATCAGTATGTTTACGAAGCACTAACAGCAGTTAACATTTGAAACATTTCTGCAGTAAAAAGATAAAAATCCTAGCAACACAATTTGTTATATTTGATTTTTAAAGAGACTTTGCCTCATGTAGGAAATAGTTGGCACTCATTGGCACTCATACCACATCTTTTTATATCTATAAGCAGACAAATGATAGTTCATAACTCACAACTTAGGGTGATCTCAGGTGCTCAGGAAGGGAAAGAAGACTAACTACTCCTCCACATTTGGCATATATTTGTAAAAGTAAACCAATATCCAGATGTAGTACCCTACAACAAAATTATTTTGATTTACTGTCGTACATTATTTTTTTATTCTTTTATCCAGTTTATTGTGTGATTTTTTTTAAATTGATTGACAACTCACAGCGATTTACCACTGTTGTCTTTTTAATTCACCAATTATTTTATCAATCTTGTATTTACATTGTGTCATAGATCCCATGTTTTCGCTCAGTGTTTGTTCAATTATGTCGATATGTCTTTTGATTCAGTTAAGCAATTCCAATTGATATTCTATCAAGTATGGTTTTTTATGTTCTGAAGTTACACTATTGTTTCATAAGGATGTTTTTATATAGTTGTCTCATTTGCACTCTTACCACATCTTCTCATATCTAATTATTTATTACAATAAACTCGGCTTTTTACAGTATTCCGCTCAGTGTTTCAAGATGTCTTTCTAAGATATTCAGATTTTTATGTTCCGTAGTGGAATGAACACATTTTATTTCTCTCAAAGCTTTAGCATACCTATGATTTCTTTATTATAAACCAACTTATTTTTGCGTGTTACAAATATCGCATAGGTAATTTTATTTCACGCTATCTTAATTGTCTGAATTTATTTATATCGAAAACATTTCTTTGTTATTCGCGAATATTTATATTTGCTTAATCTTTTAACGTGCAAAAATGAATTGCTTTCGAGAAAAGTAAGTTAAACAGAATATGTATAACAGTTTTCAACACCATTAAGAATACCATATATTTTCGAAACAGATTACGCAAGACATATACTTTTTTAGTAACTATCATGATTCTTTATAATAACAGAACATGCAAGAGATCATTAATTGATTTGTTAAATTGTGAGCCTTTGGTTTTTAAAGTACAAGTCAAAGTATATACATGCAAGTGAAAGAAGGGTGAACATTATCCAAAGTGAACTGCAAAGTCGTTTTCAAAAATAAACTGACAACGTCAGAGGAAACAATGAAGAGACCAAAAGACAAAAAACATCAGATTACATTTGTTCTACATAAAAAGTTGACGACGAACGCTTTACAAAAACCCGGAGTGGATCTAAAATGTTCTCGAAGTGTGAGCAGATACTGTTCCACATTTGACATCCATCATGTTGCTTGTATAGTACAAACCCATTGACAATTGTATGCCAGTGACTATATTCATAGTGTGACAGGTAACGAAGACATTTCGATATGTGCACTTATGTGTGTCGGTAATAAGAGGGACGAAAGATAACAGGAGTATATTACAACTCATAAAACGAATATAAACAATTCCAAGGCTAAAAAATAGAAAATATAAGCTGACAAACATTAGTACACAAAATAAAACACAGTAAAATATAGAAACTATAATATGGTGTGATCTAATGAGCTTCTTTAGAATAGCTTAAAGTGCATGTTCGAATATTTGACCAAATAAGGTCTGTCGGTCAATTTCAGTTGATAACACTTACCTCTAATAGCAGGTAGTTTGAATAATATAAAACATAAACAAAACATTTATTACAGTTTTCAGCTTATAAACAGATGTGATAAAAAAAAACATCAACTGAAAAAAATCTTCTAAAATTATCTAGATCTCACATGCGTCTGGAATTAACCTTATTAGTTAAGTTTGAGAGTTACAGTCGAAATTATATTACAATAATTAAATAAGTTATGGTGATATCAGTGTTATTACTATGTTAACGAAGCACTAACAAATTGCAGTTTACATTTGAAACATTTCAGCAGTAAATAAAAAGATAAAAATCATAACAACACAAACTGTTATATTTGTTTTTAAAAGAAACGTTGCCTCAAGTAGGAAATATCTATCCGTTGTCCTAGTTATGAGATAAATAAATCCTAAACTCCCGGTGACGAAACTGTACGTAAAGTTACTATATGTATGTGTCTATTTCTAAACGTTTAAATAATTAGCACAACCATACCATCACTTTATCGATCTTGTATTTACATTGTGTCATAGATCCCATGTTTTCGCTCAGTGTTTGTTCAATTATGTCGATATGTCTTTTGATTCAGTTAAGCAATTCCAATTGATATTCTGTCAAGTATGTTTTTTTATGTTCTGAAGTTACACTATTGTTTCATAAGGATGTTTGTATATAGTTGTCTAATTCGCACTCTTACCACATCTTCTCATATCTAATTATTTATAATATTACAATAAACTCGGCTTTTTACAGTATTCCGCTCAGTGTTTCAAGATGTCTTTCTAAGATATTCAGATTTTTATGTTCCGTAGTGGAATGAACACATTTTATTTCTCTCAAAGCTTTAGCATACCTATGATTTCTTTATTATAAACCAACTTATTTTTGCGTGTTACAAATATCGCATAGGTAATTTTATTTCACGCTATCTTAATTGTCTGAATTTATTTATATCGAAAACATTTCTTTGTTATTCGCGAATATTTATATTTGCTTAATCTTTTAACGTGCAAAAATGAATTGCTTTCGAGAAAAGTAAGTTAAACAGAATATGTATTACAGTTTTCAACACCATTAAGAATACCATATATTTTCGAAACAGATTACGCAAGACATATACTTTTTTAGTAACTATCATGATTCTTTATAATAACAGAACATGCAAGAGATCATTAATTGATTTGTTAAATTGTGAGCCTTTGGTTTTTAAAGTACAAGTCAAAGTATATACATGCAAGTGAAAGAAGGGTGAACATTATCCAAAGTGAACTGCAAAGTCGTTTTCAAAAATAAACTGACAACGTCAGAGGAAACAATGAAGAGACCAAAAGACAAAAAACATCAGATTACATTTGTTCTACATAAAAAGTTGACGACGAACGCTTTACAAAAACCCGGAGTGGATCTAAAATGTTCTCGAAGTGTGAGCAGATACTGCTCCACATGTGACATCCATCATGTTGCTTGTATAGTACAAACCCATTGACAATTGTATGCCAGTGACTATATTCATAGTGTGACAGGTAACGAAGACATTTCGATATGTGCACTTATGTGTGTCGGTAATAAGAGGGACGAAAGATAACAGGAGTATATTACAACTCATAAAACGAATATAAACAATTCCAAGGCTATAAACATATAAGCTGACAAACATTAGTACACAAAATAAAACACAGTAAAATATAGAAACTATAATATGGTGTGATCTAATGAGCTTCTTTAAAATAGCTTAAAGTGCATGTTCGAATATTTGACCAAATAAGGTCTGTCGGTCAATTTCAGTTGATAACACTTACCTCTAATAGCAGGTAGTTTGAATAATATAAAACATAAACAAAACATTTATAACAGTTTTCAGCTTATAAACAGATGTGATAAAAAAAAACATCAACTGAAAAAAATCTTCTAAAATTATCTAGATCTCACATGCGTCTGGAATTAACCTTATTAGTTAAGTTTGAGAGTTACAGTCGAAATTATATTACAATAAATAAATAAGTTATGGTGATATCAGTGTTATTACTATGTTAACGAAGCACTAACAAATTGCAGTTTACATTTGAAACATTTCAGCAGTAAATAAAAAGATAAAAATCATAACAACACAAACTGCTATATTTGTTTTTAAAAGAAACGTTGCCTCAAGTAGGAAATATCTATCCGTTGTCCTAGTTATGAGGTAAATAAATCCTAAACTCCCGGTGACGAAACTGTACGTAAAGTTACTATATGTATGTGTCTATTTCTAAACGTTTAAATAATTAGCACAACCATACCATCACAAACTGTTATATTTGTTGGTAGAAGTGACGTTGCCCTCATGTAGGAAATATTCATCCGTTGTCCTAGTTATGAGATAAATTTATTTTAAACTCCTGGTGACGAAACTGCACGTATAATTACTATGTGTATGTGTCTATTTCTAAACGTTTAAATAATTAGCACAACCATACCATCACAAACTGTTATATTTGTTGGTAGAAGTGACGTTGCCCTCATGTAGGAAATATTCATCCGTTGTCCTAGTTATGCGATAAATTTATTTTAAACTCCTGGTGACGAAACTGCACGTATAATTACTATGTGTATGTGTCTATTTCTAAACGTTTAAATAATTAGCACAACCATACCATCACAAACTGTTATATTTGTTGGTAGAAGTGACGTTGCCCTCATGTAGGAAATATTCATCCGTTGTCCTAGTTATGAGATACATTTATTTTAAACTCCTGTTGACGAAACTCTACGTATAGTTACTATGTGTATATGTCTATTTCTAAACGTTTAAATAATTAGCACAACCATACCATCACACACTGTTATATTTGTTTTTAAAAGTTACGTTGTCTGAATTTTGAAATATCCTCCTGTTATTATGGGGACGATATCTTATAATATGACTGATAAAATACACAACAGCTTTATAGTTCGACGTTTACTAGTAACTAAAAGAAGATAAGGAGACGTCGCCGTGTGACATCGACCTTAGATACAATGTGACTTCCGATACGTTACCGGTCCCGCGGTCTTCTCGACAGTTATCTTAGTTATCGCCTACATTGAATAATAGTTAGCACCTTCATATTGTAAAAGAGAGACGTAGGATATCAGAGGGACATTCAAACCCATGGATGGAGAGAAAAAGATAAATCCCCTGCTATGATTTTACTATGATTTCTTACAATCTCTGTGTTTGTCCTGTGTTTTTTAATTTGTCCGTTTTGTAATACTTAAATCTTTACGTCGGGTCTTTTACAACTGTTTTTGTAATAGGCCGTTCACTGATTTGTCTTATTGTTTGTGACTTATATAGCTTGCTGTTCGGCGTGATGATTGTACCTCTATCGGTTCACTTTTATACATTGTGACTTGGATGGAGAGTTGTCTCATTGGCACTCATACCACATCTTCTCATATCTATAAGCAGACAAATGATAGTTCTTAACCCCTAACTTAGGGTGATCTCAGGTGCTCAGGAAAGGTTAGAAGTACTCCTCAATATTTGGCATATATTTGTAAAAGTATACCAATATCCAGGTGTAATACCTTACAACAAAATTATTTTAATTTACTGTCGTACATTATTCTTATTTTTATTTTGTTATCAAGTTTAAGCTTGTTTTTTTTTTAATTTGATTGACAACTCACAGCGGTTTACCACTGTTGTTTTTTTAATTCACTCCTTATTTTCTCGATCTTGTATTAACATTATGTCATAGATCACATGTATTCGCTCAGTGTATGTCCAATTGTGTCAATATGTCTTTTGATTCAATTGATATTCTATCAAGTATGTTTTGTATGTTTTGAAGTTACACAATTGTTTCATAAGGTTGAAGATTGGTACATATACAATGTAAAAATATGCTGCATAAGTCAGGAATCTAATGATCTTTAGTTGTCGTTTGTTGATGTGGTTCATAAGTGTTTTGTCGTTTTTCGTTTCTTGTTTGTTTTTTTTTCTAATTAGATTAGACCGTTTGTTTTCCCGTATGACAATTTTTACATTAATTGTATTTTTGTTGTGGTCTTTAGAGCTTGTGAGCCAAAGCTCTGTGTTGAAGACTATACTTTGACCAATAAGGGTTTACTTTTACAAATTGATATTTGGATGTTGAGTTGTCTCATTCGCGCTCTTACCACATCTTCTCATATCTTATAATTTATAACAATAAACTCAGCTTTTTACAATATTGCGCTCAGTGTTTCAAGATGTATTTTTAGATATTCAGATTTTGATGTTCCGTAGAAGTGAAATGCAAAATCAAAATCTTTCCAAATGGCTTTATTTTAAAATATTCAACTTTTGGTGTTCCTAAAGTATGTAAATCAGGAACAGCGGTTTGAATGCATCAAGTTAATAAAATAAAGTTTGAATTTTTCATATCAAAGGTTCTGTATCGCTTATATCGAAATAACTCTTCTTTAATCTAAAACTATTCATTATACACCCATATACCAAGTCGAAGCTTAATATCTGAACGAAGGAATATAAATATAAGAGGGTTTTGCATTTTCTTAGTTTATTTTTGTTACGTGTTTTATCAAGTATCAACATACAAACATTTCTGAGTATACGTTTATTCATATTTAACATTATCAATGCATCTGCTTAGGTTAAGGAGTTTTTAACGGTGACATGGTGTACATGTATATCATGATATATTCCCAAAGCATATACAGTGAAACCTGGCTAAACCGAATCCTGCATTAACCGAAAACCTGTATAAACCAGACATGTTCTTAAGCACTGTCATATAAGTGTGTTTGTTTTGTGAACTTGATTAGACCAAATATTGGCCAAAACCGAAAACAATCTTAAGACCCAAAGAGGTTCAGTTTAAACAGGTTTCACTGCATTATGTAGTCGTGTTTCATAATTTAAATCTTCGAACCCTTCCCTGTATGTAGTATATTGCGAAGTAATGTTTTCCTGCTGTCGGTTTGTTATTTGTTTCTATTTATCAGTACGATGAGGATGAAGTCATCCTTGTATCAAAAGTACAACTAGATTTAAATTGAAATCATTGACTTTCAATGCTGGATTGAGAACATATACGTCCAGATATATCTTGTGAACCTATTGTTTGTTTTATTTGACACTGAATCGCCTTTGCTATAAGGTACTGATAGTAATTTGTCTCACTTCATCGACTTTTTGTTATGTGTTTTCATATGACGAGTAACCATATCGCGTCTGCAAGCTGCATACGGACACTGAGGACATCGATACGGCTTTTCACCGGTATGGGTACGCTTATGTGTGTTTAAATGATCACTACGACTAAACACTTGTCCACACTCACCGCATTCATATGGTTTAATGCCTGTATGCAATCTCATGTGGCGTGTCAACATGTCGCTACGAGAAAAAGATTTATTGCAAACTTTACATATGTGTACTTTGGTATTTTCACCTTGTAAGATAGTCTCTGTTGGCAAGTGTTTTGCCATGTGTTTTGCTATGTTATCAAATGAAAGGAACATCTGATTACACACTGGACATTTGAAGGCATCAGAGTCTGACAAGGCTCTGCGCTGATCGCGATGTTGTTTTAAAGTTGAAAGCTTAGACGATATCTTAGATATATTGATCTTCTGATTAGGAACACATTCGAGTGGAGGCATTGAGATTCCATTCAGTTCTGACATTGAGTTGAACATTCTTTCTCTTGGTGTAAATTCAAAATGAATTCCAGGCGACATGACAGGACTCGGTGTAGACATATCTTGGTCTGGAATGAAACCAGCCAATAAGGTAGACTTATCAAAGTCAAAAAACATATGGCATCCTTCTTGAATTGAGTGGAAAGGTATTATGTTTGCAGACGACAGGAACTGTGGTGAAAGAAAACCCGGTAAATGATGATGCAGAATCGGAAATGGAGGTTTTGTATGTTGAAATCCACGTCTTTCTTCTGCTTCAGTGTCGGTGGCAAATGTCGACCTGGAATATTTATGTGTTGGTAAACACGCACACTGGTTAACTTGTTCTTTAGTAGTTGTATGTTCTGATCCAACAGTTAATGGATGTTCTTGTTGTGTGATTGACATCTTTGAAAACTCTGGAGCACCATGTGTTGTAAGTTCTTGTTCAACTGCAGACTCAACAAACACATCATTATCCTCTACTGCATTTGATGGTTCGACTTTGAAAGTTGTTGACTTACTTGGTGAATGGCTTGGCAAATACACAATACTACGTTCCTTAGTCGGTGAGTTTGACAGTGACATCGATATCGCTGTATCCTTAAGGCCAAAAGTTGAATCGTCTGAAGATGTAGAGTCACAACGGCTCTGAATAAAATAACGGTGTTGAAATATTTTCTTAATATTTCCCGAAAACAATGCCTTTTTATAAGACAGTAATACCTCTGCAAGTTCCTCGGTGGCCATATCGTCTTTGAAAACGTTCTGATCAAAGTGCTTCTCTTACAATCTCCTAGAAGTGACTGATAAATAAAATAGTTCCGTCTCTTTTATACAACTTGGCGATAATTGTCCAGGAAGCCAACATCTCTGCAAGAGTGTGAATAACTTTGATGTCATATTAAAATCTTCTTGTATGGTAAGATGGTTGGAGAATTTGACACAGCATGGGATAAAAACACCTTTTTTCCCTACTTAGCCATAGCATACCAATGGTTTCCATAAACCAACTTATTTTTGAGTATTACTAATATCGCTTAGGTAATTTTATTTGTCTGAATTTATTTATATCGAAAACATTTCTTTGTTATTCGCGAATATTTATATTTGCCTAATCTTATTACGTCCATAATGAATGACTTGTGAGAATAGTTAGTTAAACAAAATATTTAAAGCAACAACATATAGGAGACCATATATTTTAGAAACAGATTACGCAAGACATATATATATTTTAGAAACTATCATGATTCTTTATATTGAACAGAATATACAAGGCATTATAAATTGATTTATTGAATATTATGCCTTTACTTATTAGAGTGCAAGTATAAGTTTATACATACAAGTCAAAGAATGGCGAACGTTATCCAAAGAGAACTGCACACGCATTGTCAAAAATAAACTGACAACGTCAGAGGAAACAATGAAGAGAACAAAAGACAAAAAAACTTCAGATTACATTTGTTCTACTGTGGATTCATTATTATTCGTTGAATACCAGTTTTCGTTGATTTCGTGGGCACAGTCAAACCACGAAATTAAATAAATATTTTTCTATAGGTTTGATTGCAGACTTCAGAAAAACCACGAAATTAATTATCCACGAATATGCCAGTTTTTCTTAATCCACGAAAATTGGTACCCACGAAAATAAATGAATCCACAGTACATAAAAAGTGACGACGAACGCTTGAAAAAAACCGGAGTGGATCTAAAATGTTCTCGAAGTGAAAGCAGATACTGCTCCACATGTGACGTCCATCATGTTGCCTGTATAGTACAAACCCATTGACAATTGTATGTCAGTGCCTATATTCATAGTGTGACAGATAACGAAATTATTTTGATATGTGCACTTGTCGGTGTCGGTAATAAGAAGGACGAAAGATACCAGGGGTATATTCCAACTCATAAAACGAAAATAAACAATTCCAAGGCTAGAAAATAGAAAATATAAGCTGACAAACATTAGTATACAAAATAAAACATAGTAAAATATCAACACTAAAATATGGTGTGATCTAAGAAGCTTCTTTAAAATAGCTTAAAGTGCATGTTCGAATATTTCACCAAACAAGGTCTGTCGGTCAATTTCAGTTGATAACACTTACCTCTAATAGCAGGTAGTTTGAATAATGAAAAACATAAACAAAACGTTTATAACAGTTTTCAGCTAATAAAAAGATGTGATAAAAAAACATCAACCTGAAAAAAAACTTCTAAAATTATCTAGTTCTCACATGCGCCTGGAATTGACCTTATAAGTAAGTTTGAGACTTACAGTTTTTTAAAGGTCGAAAATATATAACAATAATTAAATAAGTTATGTCAGTATCAGTGTTATTAGTATGTTTACGAAGCAATTATAAGTTGCAGTTAACATTTGAAACATTTCAGCAGTAAACAAAAAGATAAAAATCATAACGATATTTGTTTTTAAAAGAAACGTTGCCTCATGTAGTAAATATCCCTCCGTTGTCCTAGTTTTGAGATAGATTAATCCTACACTCCTGGTGACGAAACTGTACGTATAGTCACTACGTGTATATGTCTATTTGTAAACGTTTAAATAATTAGCACAACCATACCGTCACAAACTGTCATATTTGTTTGTAAAAGTGACGTTGCCCTCATGTAAGAAATATCCATCACTTGTACTATTTTTCAGATAAACTCCTGTTGACGAAACTCTACGTATAGTTACTATGTGTATACGTCTATTTTTAAACGTTTAAATAATTAGCATAACCATACCATCACAAACTGTCATATTTGTTTTTAATTGGTTATCAAAAGTACCAGGATTATAATTTAATACGCCAGACGCGCGTTTCGTCTACATAAGACTCATCAGTGACGCTCAGATCAAAATAGTTAAAAAGCCAAATAAATACGAAGTTGAAGAGCATTGAGGATCCAAAATTCCAAAAAGTTGTGCCAAATACGGCTAAGGTAATCTACTCCTGGGGTAAGAAAATCCTTAGTTTTTCGAAAAATTCAAAGTTTTGAAAACAGAAAATTTATAAAAATGACCATATCATTGATATTCATGTCAACACCGAAGTGCTGACTACTGGGCTGGTGATACCCTCGGGGACGAAACGTCCACCAGCAGTGGCATCGACCCAGTGGTGTAAATAGTTATCAAAAGTACCAGGATTATAATTTAATACGCCAGACGCGCGTTTCGTCTACATAAGACTCATCAGTGACGCGCAGATCAAAATAGTTAAAAAGCCAAATACAGCAAATACGAAGTTGAAGAGCATTGAGGATCCAAAATTCCAAAAAATTGTGCCAAATACGGCTAAGGTAATCTACTCCTGGGGTAAGAAAATCCTTAGTTTTTCGAAAAATTCAAAGTTTTGAAAACAGAAAATTTATAAAAATGACCATATAATTGATATTCATGTCAACACCGAAGTGCTGACTACTGGGCTGGTGATACCCTCGGGGACGAAACGTCCACCAGCAGTGGCATCGACCCAGTGGTGTAAATAGTTATCAAAAGTACCAGGATTATAATTTAATACGCCAGACGCGCGTTTCGTCTACATAAGACTCATCAGTGACGCTCAGATCAAAATAGTTAAAAAGCCAAATGAATACGAAGTTGAAGAGCATTGAGGATCCAAAATTCCAAAAAGTTGTGCCAAATACGGCTAAGGTAATCTACTCCTGGGGTAAGAAATTCCTTGGTTTTTCGAAAAATTCAAAGTTTTGAAAACAGAAAATTTATAAAAATGACCATATAATTGATATTCATGTCAACACCGAAGTGCTGACTACTGGGCTGGTGATACCCTCGGGGACGAAACGTCCACCAGCAGTGGCATCGACCCAGTGGTGTAAATAGTTATTAAAAGTACCAGGATTATAATTTAATACGCCAGACGCGCGTTTCGTCTACATAAGACTCATCAGTGACGCTCAGATCAAAATAGTTAAAAAGCCAAATGAATACGAAGTTGAAGAGCATTGAGGATCCAAAATTCCAAAAAGTTGTGCCAAATACGGCTAAGGTAATCTACTCCTGGGGTAAGAAATTCCTTGGTTTTTCGAAAAATTCAAAGTTTTGAAAACAGAAAATTTATAAAAATGACCATATAATTGATATTCATGTCAACACCGAAGTGCTGACTACTGGGCTGGTGATACCCTCGGGGACGAAACGTCCACCAGCAGTGGCATCGACCCAGTGGTGTAAATAGTTATTAAAAGTACCAGGATTATAATTTAATACGCCAGACGCGCGTTTCGTCTACATAAGACTCATCAGTGACGCTCAGATCAAAATAGTTAAAAAGCCAAATAAATACGAAGTTGAAGAGCATTGAGGATCCAAAATTCCAAAAAGTTGTGCCAAATACGGCTAAGGTAATCTACTCCTGGGGTAAGAAAATCCTTAGTTTTTCGAAAAATTCAAAGTTTTGAAAACAGAAAATTTATAAAAATGACCATATAATTGATATTCATGTCAACACCGAAGTGCTGACTACTGGGCTGGTGATACCCTCGGGGACGAAACGTCCACCAGCAGTGGCATCGACCCAGTGGTGTAAATAGTTATCAAAAGTACCAGGATTATAATTTAATACGCCAGACGCACGTTTCGTCTACATAAGACTCATCAGTGACGCTCAGATCAAAATAGTTAAAAAGCCAAATAAATACGAAGTTGAAGAGCATTGAGGATCCAAAATTCCAAAAAGTTGTGCCAAATACGGCTAAGGTAATCTACTCCTGGGGTAAGAAAATCCTTAGTTTTTCGAAAAATTCAAAGTTTTGAAAACAGAAAATTTATAAAAATGACTATATAATTGATATTCATGTCAACACCGAAGTGCTGACTACTGGGCTGGTGATACCCTCGGGGACGAAACGTCCACCAGCAGTGGCATCGACCCAGTGGTGTAAATAGTTATCAAAAGTACCAGGATTTTAATTTAATACGCCAGACGCGCGTTTCGTCTACATAAGACTCATCAGTGACGCTCAGATCAAAATAGTTAAAAAGCCAAATACAGCAAATACGAAGTTGAAGAGCATTGAGGATCCAAAATTCCAAAAAGTTGTGCCAAATACGGCTAAGGTAATCTACTCCTGGGGTAAGAAAATCCTTAGTTTTTCGAAAAATTCAAAGTTTTGAAAACAGAAAATTTATAAAAATGACCATATAATTGATATTCATGTCAACACCGAAGTGCTGACTACTGGGCTGGTGATACCCTCGGGGACGAAACGTCCACCAGCAGTGGCATCGACCCAGTGGTGTAAATAGTTATCAAAAGTACCAGGATTATAATTTAATACGCCAGACGCGCGTTTCGTCTACATAAGACTCATCAGTGACGCTCAGATCAAAATAGTTAAAAAGCCAAATAAATACGAAGTTGAAGAGCATTGGGGATCCAAAATTCCAAAAAGTTGTGCCAAATACGGCTAAGGTAATCTACTCCTGGGGTAAGAAAATCCTTAGTTTTTCGAAAAATTCAAAGTTTTGAAAACAGAAAATTTATAAAAATGACCATATAATTGATATTCATGTCAACACCGAAGTGCTGACTACTGGGCTGGTGATACCCTCGGGGACGAAACGTCCACCAGCAGTGGCATTGACCCAGTGGTGTAAATAGTTATCAAAAGTACCAGGATTATAATTTAATACGCCAGACGCGCGTTTCGTCTACATAAGACTCATCAGTGACGCTCAGATCAAAATAGTTAAAAAGCCAAATAAATACGAAGTTGAAGAGCATTGAGGATCCAAAATTCCAAAAAGTTGTGCCAAATACGGCTAAGGTAATCTACTCCTGGGGTAAGAAAATCCTTAGTTTTTCGAAAAATTCAAAGTTTTGAAAACAGAAAATTTATAAAAATGACCATATAATTGATATTCATGTCAACACCGAAGTGCTGACTACTGGGCTGGTGATACCCTCGGGGACGAAACGTCCACCAGCAGTGGCATCGACCCAGTGGTGTAAATAGTTATCAAAAGTACCAGGATTATAATTTAATACGCCAGACGCGCGTTTCGTCTACATAAGACTCATCAGTGACGCGCAGATCAAAATAGTTAAAAAGCCAAATACAGCAAATACGAAGTTGAAGAGCATTGAGGATCCAAAATTCCAAAAAAATGTGCCAAATACGGCTAAGGTTATTTACTCCTGGGGTAAGAAAATCCTTAGTTTTTCGAAAAATTCAAAGTTTTGAAAACAGAAAATTTATAAAAATGACCATATAATTGATATTCATGTCAACACCGAAGTGCTGACTACTGGGCTGGTGATACCCTCGGGGACGAAACGTCCACCAGCAGTGGCATCGACCCAGTGGTGTAAATAGTTATCAAAAGTACCAGGATTATAATTTAATACGCCAGACGCGCGTTTCGTCTACATAAGACTCATCAGTGACGCTCAGATCAAAATAGTTAAAAAGCCAAATAAATACGAAGTTGAAGAGCATTGAGGATCCAAAATTCTAAAAAGTTGTGCCAAATACGGCTAAGGTAATCTACTCCTGGGGTAAGAAAATCCTTAGTTTTTCGAAAAATTCAAAGTTTTGAAAACAGAAAATTTATAAAAATGACCATATAATTGATATTCATGTCAACACCGAAGTGCTGACTACTGGGCTGGTGATACCCTCGGGGACGAAACGTCCACCAGCAGTGGCATCGACCCAGTGGTGTAAATAGTTATCAAAAGTACCAGGATTATAATTTAATACGCCAGACGCGCGTTTCGTCTACATAAGACTCATCAGTGACGCTCAGATCAAAATAGTTAAAAAGCCAAATAAATACGAAGTTGAAGAGCATTGAGGATCCAAAATTCCAAAAAGTTGTGCCAAATACGGCTAAGGTAATCTACTCCTGGGGTAAGAAAATCCTTAGTTTTTCGAAAAATTCAAAGTTTTGAAAACAGAAAATTTATAAAAATGACCATATAATTGATATTCATGTCAACACCGAAGTGCTGACTACTGGGCTGGTGATACCCTCGGGGACGAAACGTCCACCAGCAGTGGCATCGACCCAGTGGTGTAAATAGTTATCAAAAGTACCAGGATTATAATTTAATACGCCAGACGCGCGTTTCGTCTACATAAGACTCATCAGTGACGCGCAGATCAAAATAGTTAAAAAGCCAAATACAGCAAATACGAAGTTGAAGAGCATTGAGGATCCAAAATTCCAAAAAGTTGTGCCAAATACGGCTAAGGTAATCTACTCCTGGGGTAAGAAAATCCTTAGTTTTTCGAAAAATTCAAAGTTTTGAAAACAGAAAATTTATAAAAATGACCATATAATTGATATTCATGTCAACACCGAAGTGCTGACTACTGGGCTGGTGATACCCTCGGGGACGAAACGTCCACCAGCAGTGGCATCGACCCAGTGATGTAAATAGTTATCAAAAGTACCAGGATTATAATTTAATACGCCAGACGCGCGTTTCGTCTACATAAGACTCATCAGTGACGCGCAGATCAAAATAGTTAAAAAGCCAAATACAGCAAATACGAAGTTGAAGAGCATTGAGGATCCAAAATTCCAAAAAAATGTGCCAAATACGGCTAAGGTAATTTACTCCTGGGGTAAGAAAATCCTTAGTTTTTCGAAAAATTCAAAGTTTTGAAAACAGAAAATTTATAAAAATGACCATATAATTGATATTCATGTCAACACCGAAGTGCTGACTACTGGGCTGGTGATACCCTCGGGGACGAAACGTCCACCAGCAGTGGCATCGACCCAGTGGTGTAAATAGTTATCAAAAGTACCAGGATTATAATTTAATACGCCAGACGCGCGTTTCGTCTACATAAGACTCATCAGTGACGCTCAGATCAAAATAGTTAAAAAGCCAAATAAATACGAAGTTGAAGAGCATTGAGGATCCAAAATTCTAAAAAGTTGTGCCAAATACGGCTAAGGTAATCTACTCCTGGGGTAAGAAAATCCTTAGTTTTTCGAAAAATTCAAAGTTTTGAAAACAGAAAATTTATAAAAATGACCATATAATTGATATTCATGTCAACACCGAAGTGCTGACTACTGGGCTGGTGATACCCTCGGGGACGAAACGTCCACCAGCAGTGGCATCGACCCAGTGGTGTAAATAGTTATCAAAAGTACCAGGATTATAATTTAATACGCCAGACGCGCGTTTCGTCTACATAAGACTCATCAGTGACGCTCAGATCAAAATAGTTAAAAAGCCAAATAAATACGAAGTTGAAGAGCATTGAGGATCCAAAATTCCAAAAAGTTGTGCCAAATACGGCTAAGGTAATCTACTCCTGGGGTAAGAAAATCCTTAGTTTTTCGAAAAATTCAAAGTTTTGAAAACAGAAAATTTATAAAAATGACCATATAATTGATATTCATGTCAACACCGAAGTGCTGACTACTGGGCTGGTGATACCCTCGGGGACGAAACGTCCACCAGCAGTGGCATCGACCCAGTGGTGTAAATAGTTATCAAAAGTACCAGGATTATAATTTAATACGCCAGACGCTCGTTTCGTCTACATAAGACTCATCAGTGACGCTCAGATCAAAATAGTTAAAAAGCCAAATAAATACGAAGTTGAAGAGCATTGAGGATCCAAAATTCCAAAAAGTTGTGCCAAATACGGCTAAGGTAATCTACTCCTGGGGTAAGAAAATCCTTAGTTTTTCGAAAAATTCAAAGTTTTGAAAACAGAAAATTTATAAAAATGACCATATAATTGATATTCATGTCAACACCGAAGTGCTGACTACTGGGCTGGTGATACCCTCGGGGACGAAACGTCCACCAGCAGTGGCATCGACCCAGTGGTGTAAATAGTTATCAAAAGTACCAGGATTATAATTTAATACGCCAGACGCGCGTTTCGTCTACATAAGACTCATCAGTGACGCTCAGATCAAAATAGTTAAAAAGCCAAATGAATACGAAGTTGAAGAGCATTGAGGATCCAAAATTCCAAAAAGTTGTGCCAAATATGGCTAAGGTAATCAACTCCTGGGGTAAGAAAATCCTTAGTTTTTCAATAAATTCAAAGTTTTGAAAACAGAAAATTTATAAAAATGACCATATAATTGATATTCATGTCAACACCGAAGTGCTGACTACTGGGCTGGTGATACCCTCGGGGACGAAACGTCCACCAGCAGTGGCATCGACCCAGTGGTGTAAATAGTTATCAAAAGTACCAGGATTATAATTTAATACGCCAGACGCGCGTCTCGTCTACATAAGACTCATCAGTGACGCTCAGATCAAAATAGTTAAAAAGCCAAATAAATACGAAGTTGAAGAGCATTGAGGATCCAAAATTCCAAAAAGTTGTGCCAAATACGGCTAAGGTAATCTACTCCTGGGGTAAGAAAATCCTTAGTTTTTCGAAAAATTCAAAGTTTTGAAAACAGAAAATTTATAAAAATGACCATATAATTGATATTCATGTCAACACCGAAGTGCTGACTACTGGGCTGGTGATACCCTCGGGGACGAAACATCCACCAGCAGTGGCATCGACCCAGTGGTGTAAATAGTTATCAAAAGTACCAGGATTATAATTTGATACGCCAGACGCGCGTTTCGTCTTCATAAGACTCATCAGTGACGCGCAGATCAAAATAGTTAAAAAGCCAAATAAATACGAAGTTGAAGAGCATTGAGGATCCAAAATTCCAAAAAGTTGTGCCAAATACGGCTAAGGTAATCTATGCCTGGTATAAGAAAATCTTTATCATCACAAACCATCGTTTTTTTTGGAAAAAGTGACGTTGCCTCATGTACAAAATATCATACCGTTGTTTTTGATATGAGATACAGTCCTAGTAAGGAAACTGTACGTGCAGTAACTGTGTGTCTATTTCTAAACATTTGAATAATTAACACAACCGTAAGATCACCAACTGTCATATTTGTAGGTAAACGTGACGTTTTCTAATGTACGAAATATTCTTCCGTTGTCCTAGTTATAACCTGGGTTTAATAATAGTAAGCACCTTCACATTGTAATCTGAACTCCCTTTTCCATGTCGAGATTCGGCTATAACATAGGTACTTAAACATTTAATTTAGCCACAGAACCAGGTTTAACACACCATTTGTATTCTAAAAAATGTAATTTATTTAAATTAATATGGATTTCAGAATTTATTTTAATATTTACAAATATATGAAAGGGGCGAAAGATAAAACTTTCAAACTTAGTGTTGCTTAGTCTGTATTTTTCAATATTGTGTTTTGTTTACTTTGGTTGTCATTTTCGATTTTAGCAATGACATTCTCATTTTATTATGATCTATGAGTTTGAATGTCCATCTTGTATCTTTGGCCTTTTTCATATATTTGTCAATAAAAAAATAAAATCTAAAAACCATATTTCAATTGATAAATAGTAATAATAATTGATCGTTAAAGGAAAGTCAAATCTAGGTGGTCGGTATCGCTGCATGTAGACTATCAATAAACCAGTATAATACCAGCTCAGTGTTCATACTCGTCTTTCTTATATATTCAAATTTGAGAGTTCCATGAGAAGAAATGCAAAAGTAAATCTTTCAAAAATGGCTTCCTAAAATATTCGAATTTCGGTGTTTCCCAAAGAATGTAATATCAGGAACAGCAGTTTGAATGCATGCAATTAATTTTAGCCATGGCATTGTCAGTTTGTTTAAGATTTATGAGTTTGACTGTCCCTTTGGTATCTTTCGTCCCTCTTTTATAAAAAGTTGTTTCATATCAAAATGTATGAATCGCTTACTTAGAAATTACCCTCCGTTAATGTACAACTTTTCATTACATATATACCTAGTCATACCTAAATATCTGCAAGAAGGAGCAAAACTATAAGAGGGTTTATATTTTCTAAGAGTATTATATTGTAAGTGCTTTAACAAGTATCAACAGACAAGAATATCATAGTATACATATATTCACAATGTATCTACTTTGATTTAGTCTTTACAACAAGGAGTCTTTTAAAGTCAGGATGAATTTCAAAAGCATACACATGTATAATGTGGTCGTCATTCATAACCTGAATCTTCCGACCCTATATTGTATGTTCGATATCCTGATTTGTTGTTTTCATTTTGTCGTTTTTTGTTGTTGCTGTTTTTATGTTTCATTGTAATAAGGGAAACTTCGTCCTCGCATCACAAGCAACACTAGATATCAATTGTATTAACAGTCAATATCCACACTTTCAATGCTGGATTGTGAAAAATAAACGTCCAGATAAATCTTGAGAACCTGTCTGTTTTGTACATAACACTGAATCGTTTTTAAAATATGGTACAGATAGTAATTTGCCTCACTTTATCGACTTCTTGTTATGTGTTTTCATATGACGAGTAACCATATCGCGTCTACATGCAGCATACGGACATAACGGACACCTATAAGGCTTTTCACCGGTATGAGTGCGTTTATGTGTGTTTAAATGATCACTACGACTAAACACTTGTCCACACTCACCGCATTCATATGGTTTAATGCCTGTATGCAATCGCATGTGTCGTGACAACATGTCGCTACGAGAAAAAGATTTATTGCAAACTTTACATATGTGTACTTTGGTATTTTCACCCTGTAAGATAGTCTCTGTTGGCAAGTGTTTTGCCATGTGTTTGGCTAAGTTATCAAATGAAAGGAACATCTGATTACACACTGGACATTTGAAGGTATCAGAGTCTGACAAGGCTCTGCGCTGATCGCGATGTTGTTTTAAAGTTGAAAGCTTAGACGATATCTTAGATATATTGATCTTCTGATTAGGAAAACTTCCGAGTGGAGGCATTGAGATTCCATTCAGTTCCGACATTGAGTTGAACATTCTTTCTCTTGGTGTAAATTTAAAATGAATTCCAGGCGACATGACAGGACTCGGCGTAGACATATCTTGGTCTGGAATGAAACCAGCCAATAGTCTAGACGTGTCAAAGTCAAAAAACATATGGCATCCTTCTTGAATTGAGGGGAACGGTATTATGTTTGCGGACAGCATGAGCTGAGGTGAAAGTACACCCGGTAAATGATGATGCAGAATCGGAAATGGAGGTTGTGTATGTTGAAATCCATGTCTTTCTTCTGCTTCAGTGTCGGTGGCAAATATCGACCTGGAATATTTCTGTGTTGGTAAACACGCACACTGGTTAACTTGTTCTTTAGTTGTTGTAAGTTCTGATCCAACAGTTAATGGATGTTCTTGTTGTGTGAATGACATCTTTGAAAACTCTGGAGCACCATGTGTTGTAAGTTCTTGTTCATCTGCAGACTCAACAAACACATCATTATCCTCTACTGCATTTGATGGTTTGATTTTGAAAGTTGTTGACTTACTTGGTGAATGGCTTGGCAAATCCACAATACTACGTTCCTTAGTTGTCGAGTTTGACAGTGACATCGATATCGTTGTATCCTCAAGGTCAAAAGTTGAATCGTCTGAAGATGTAGACTCACAACGGCTCTGAATAAAATAACGGTGTTGAAATATTTTCTTAATATTTCCCGGAAACAATGCCTTTTTATAAGACAGCAATACCTCAGCTAGTTCCTCGTTGGCCATACGGTCTTTGAAAACGTTCTGATCGAAGTGCTTCTCTTACAATCTCATAGAAGTGACTGATAAATAAAATAGTTCCGTCTCTTTTATACAACTTGGCGATAATTGTCCAGGAAGCCAACATCTCTGCAAGAGTGTGAATAACTTTGATGTCATATTAATATCTTCTTGTATGGTAAGATGGTTGGTGAATTTGACACAGCATTGGATAAAAACACCTTTTCCCCTACTTAGCCATAGCATACCAATGGTTTCCATAAACCAACTTGTTTTTGAGTATTACTAATATCGCGTAGGTAATTTTATTTGTCTGAATTTATTTATATCGAAAACATTTCTTTGTTATTCGCGAATATTTATATTTGCCTAATCTTATTACGTCCATAATGAATGACTTGTGAGAATAGTTAGTTAAACAAAATATTTAAAGCAACAACATATAGGAGACCATATATTTTAGAAACAGATTACGCAAGACATATATATATTTTAGAAACTATCATGATTCTTTATATTAAACAGAATATACAAGGCATTATAAATTGATTTATTGAATATTATGCCTTTAGTTATTAGAGTACAAGTATAAGTTTATACATACAAGTAAAAGAATGGCGAACGTTATACAAAGAGAACTGCAAACGCTTTGTCAAAAATAAACTGACAACGTCAGAGGAAACAATGAAGAGACCAAAAGACAAAAAACTTCAGATTACATTTGTTCTACTGTGGATTCATTATTATTCGTTAGATACCAATTTTCGTGGATTTCGTGGGCACAGTCAAACCACGAAATTAAATATTCAAAGAATGCTATTTTTTCTATAGGTTTGATTGCAGAATTCAGAAAAACCACGAAATTAAATATCCACGAATATGCCAGTTTTTCTTAATCCACGAAAATAGGTACCCACGAAAATAAATGAATCCACAGTACATAAAAAGTTGACGACGAACGCTTAAAAAAACCCCGGAGTGGATCTAAAATGTTCCCGAAGTGAAAGCAGATACTGCTCCACATGTGACGTCCATCATGTTACTTGTATAGTACAAACCCATTGACAATTGTATATTCATAGTGTGACAGATAACGAAATCATTTTGATATGTGCACTTGTGTGTGTCGGTAATAAGAAGGACGAAAGATACCAGGGGTATATTCCAACTCATAAAACGAAAATAAACAATTCCAAGGCTAGAAAATAGAAAATATAAGCTGACAAACATTAGTACACAAAATAAAACATAGTAAAATATCAACACTAAAATATGGTGTGATCTAAGAAGCTTCTTTAAAATAGCTTAAAGTGCATGTTCGAATATTTCACCAAACAAGGTCTGTCGGTCAATTTCAGTTGATAACACTTACCTCTAATAGCAGGTAGTTTGAATAATATAAAACATAAACAAAACGTTTATAACAGTTTTCAGCTTATAAACAGATGTGATAAAAAAACATCAACCTGAAAAAAAAACTTCTAAAATTATCTAGATCTCACATGCGCCTGGAATCGACCTTATAAGTAAGTTTGAGACTTACAGTTTTTTAAAGGTCGAAAATATATTACAATAATTAAATATGTTATGTCAGTATCAGTGTTATTAGTATGTTTACGAAGCACTTACAAGTTGCAGTTTACATTTGAAACATTGCAGCAGTAAATAAAAAGATAAAAATCATAACGATATTTGTTTTTAAAAGAAACGTTGCCTCATGTAGAAAATATCCCTCCGTTGTTCTAGTTTTGAGATAAATTAATCCTACACTCCTGGTGAAGAAACTGTACGTATAGTTACTACGTGTATATATCTATTTGTAAACGTGTAAATAATCAGCACAACCATACCATCACAAACTGTCATATTTGTTGGTAAAAGTGACGTTGCCCTCATGTAGGAAATATCCATCACTTGTACTATTTTTTAGATAAATTCCTGTTGACGAAACTCTACGTAAAGTTACTATGTGTATATGTCTATTTCTGAACGTTTAAATGATTAGCACAACCATACCATCACAAACTGTCATATTTGTTTTTAAAAGTTACGTTGTCTTATGTTTGAAATATCCTCCTGTTATCATAGTTATCGCCTAAATTAAATAATAGTTAGCACCTTCATATTGTAAAAGAGAGACGTAGGACATCAGAGGGACAAACCCATGGAAAGAGAGAAAAAGATAAAAAAAAACCACTGCTATGATATTATCAAGATTTCTTACAATCTCTGTGTGTGTCGTGTGTTTGTAATATGTCGGTTTTGTAATACTTAAATCTTTACGTCGCGCCTTTTATAACAGTTTTTGTAATAGCTCTTTCACTGATTTGTCCTATTGTTTGTGACTTTTATAGCTTGCTGTTCGGCGTGAAGACTGTACTTAAACCTATATCGGTTCACTTTTATACCTTGTGACTTGGATGTGGAGTTGTCTCATTGGCACTCATACCACATCTTCTTTTAGTATACCTCAGTATGTTTTTTCTATATAAAAAGTAATGCAATAGTTGTGCTATTTCATTCCACAGAAACATTTGCCAGTCAATAGTTTCAACGACTATTGCTCCGGTGAATAGTTTCATAATCATCTTTCCCGTTCTTTTTCATTCTTATTTTTCATTGGACGATAATGATGTCATTGACTACTCTGCTTGGTTACGTATGCTTTGCAACGTCAAACTCACTCTACGTATTGTAAACGGTGGAATCATATTGTACATGTTATAACTTGTATAATGCAAAAATACAAGTTATAACATGTACAAAAGTACCTCGTACATGTTATAACCTGTACAAAATATTGCTGAAAAATGGTTTCAACTTTTACAAAATTGAAAAATAAGGATATGTTTCTATTATTGCAACAGATGTTAATAACCTCAATAATATTTTCATAGCTTTTTTATTATTCCTTCATGTTAGTGTGTTTTGTCCTTTTGTTGATACAGTTATGTCCAGGGTCGGTATTTTGAAGCATTGCTAAGACCTGTCATAAGATATATATGTCTGAGGATAGCCAGGATAGATGTGTTTACAAATAAAATTGAGAATGGAAATGGGGTATGTGTCTAAAAAAACAACAACCCGCCGATGGAGCGAGACAACATCCAAAGGCCAGAAATAATTGCTTTCAAAGTATAGAGGATATATATTTAAAACAATCAAAATGACATTCGCCTCGTGCAATGATCTCATAGTTTATAAAATAAAAATTGAGTTACAAATTTACATAAGTCATGCTGAAGGCCAAAAATGTTGAAGAGTAGATCCAAATATATTGACAATGAAGCGTGGTCCAATTAAACTATTTCAGCTTTCTCTTGCTTTTACAGAGTAAGCATATGAGACATTGTTTTTGCATGCTATAAAAGGAGAGGGTGGAGTATTACCCAAAATTATAAGTCATTGTTCTTAAAGATTTTGGATGAATTTAGTTAGTATCATAAATGTAATTGTCATTAGGGAAATGCAAGCCTTTAGTAAATAATGTCACACTTATTCAAGCCATGATGGAACGCATAAAACATACAATTACATAAAAACACATTTTGGCAACATAAGTCATGAAACATATATTTCTACAAAATCGCAACTTGTACACGACATATATATAAAACACCCAATGGCTGTGTTGTTCAGTATAATAAAACACATAATGACTGGTTGTACGGGTAATAACAAGTTTGTTATCCCTTCGCATACCAACTATTGCTTTCGGCTTTGCCTCGAGTAATAGTTGGTACCTCAGGGACAACAAACTTGCTATTACCCTCACACCCAGTCAATAGATGTATAATATCTATTAGCAGACAAATAATAGTTCATAACTCACAACTGAGGGTGATCTCAGGTGTTCAGGATTGGTAAGAAGTATTTATCCACATTTGGCATATATTTGTAAAGGTAAACCAATATCCAGATGTAATACCTTACAACAACGTTATTTTAGTTTACTGTTGTACATTATTCTTTTTTTTATCAAGTTAATTGTTTGTTTTTTCTGAAATTGATTGACAACTCACAGCAGTTTACCACTGTTGCCTTTTTTAATTCACCCCTTATTTTATCGATCTTGTATATATTTACATTGTGTCATAGATCACATGTATTCGCTCAATGTATGTTTAACTGTGTCAATTTGTCTTTTAATTCAGTTAAGCAATTTCAATTGCTATTCTATCAAGTATGTTTGTTTTATGTTCTGATGTTACACAAGTGTTTCATAAGGTTAAAGATTGGTACATATACAATGTAAAAACATGCTGCATAAGTCAGGAATCTGATGATCTTTAGTTGTCGTTGGTTGATGTGGTTCATAAGTGTTTCTCGTTTTACGTTTATTGGTTTTTTTTTGTAATTAGATTATACCGTCTGTTTTTCAGTTTGAAAAGTTTTACAATTTTAGTATTTTTTTGTGGTCTATAAAGCTTGCTGTTCGGTGTAAGCCAAGGCTCAGTGTTGAAAACGATACTTTGACTTATAACGGTTTACTTGTACAAATTGTTATTTGGATGAAGAGTTGTCTCATTCGCACTCTTACCACATCTTCTCATATCTAATTATTCATAACGATAAACTCGGCTTTTTTACAATATTACGTTCAGTGTGTCAAGATCTCTTTTTTTGATATTCTGATTTGAATGATCCGTAGAAGTGAAATGCAAAATAAAAATCTTTCTAAATGGCTTTTTTTAAAATATTCCACTTTTGGTGTTCCTAAAGTATGTAAATCAGGAACAGCGGTTTAAATGCACCAATTAAATAAAATGTTGTTTAAATTTTTCACACCAAAGGGTCTCGCTTATATCGATATAACTCACCTTTAATATGCAACTATTCATTAAACACCCATATACCAAGTCGAAGCTAAATATCTGCACGAAGTAATATAGATATAAGAGTGTTTTACATTTTCTAAGTTTACTTTTTTTTACGTGTTTTATCAAGTATCAACAGACAAACATATATAAGTATACATTTATTCATAAATAATATTATCAATGCATCTGCTTAGGTTAAGGAGTATTTAATGGTGACATGTTGTACATGTATGTCATGATACATTTCAAAAGCATATACAGTAAAACCTGGCTTAACCGAATCCTGTACTAACCGAAAACCTGTTTAAACCAGACATGTTCTTAAACACTCTCATAAAAGTTTGTATGTTTTGTAAACCTGATTAGACCGAATATTGGCCAAAACCACAGACAATCTTCAGTCCCGAAGAGGTTCGGTTTAAAAAAAAAACACTGTATTATGTAGTCGTGTTTCATAATCCATGTATGTTGGACATATTGAGGTGGTGTTTTTCTGCTGTCGGTTTTTAATTTTGTGTCTATTTTTCACTACGATGAGGGTAACGTCATACTTGCACCCAATATACAACTAGGTTTAAATTGAAATCATTAACAGTCAATATACAAACTTTAACAGTCTAAAATATTCACAATTTAACAGTCAATATGCACGTTTTAACAGTCAATTTCCACTCTTTTAATGCTGGATTGTGAACATATACGTCCAGATATATCTTGTGAACCTATTCGGTTTTTATTTGACACTGAATCGCCTTAAAAATATGGAACTGATAGTTATTTGTTTCGTTTTATCGACTGTTTGATATGTGTTTTCATATGACGAGTAACCATATCGCGTCTACATGCAGCATACGGACATAACGGACACCTATAAGGCTTTTCACCGGTATGAGTGCGTTTATGTGTGTTTAAATGATCACTACGACTAAACACTTGTCCACACTCACTGCATTCATAAGGTTTAATGCCTGTATGCAATCGCATGTGTCTTGTCAACATGTCGCGACGAGAAAAAGATTTATTGCAAACTTTACATAAGTGTACTTTAGTATTTTCACCCTGTAAGATAGTCTCTGTTGGCAAGTGTTTTGCCATGTGTTTGGCTAAGCTGTCAAATGAGAGGAACATCTGATTACACACTGGACATTTGTAGGTATCAGAGTCGGACATGGCTCTGCGCTGATCGCGATGTTGTTTTAAAGTTGAAAGTTTAGACGATATCTTAGATATATTGATCTTCTGATTAGGAAAACTTCCGAGTGGAGGCATTGAGATTCCATTCAGTTCCGACATTGAGTTGAACATTCTTTCTCTTGGTGTACATTTAAAATGAATTCCAGGCGACATGACAGGACTCGGCGTAGACATATCTTGGTCTGGAATGAAACCAGCCAATAGTCTAGACTTGTCAAAGTCGAAAAACATATGGCATCCTTCTTGAATTGAGGGGAACGGTATTATGTTTGCGGACAGCATGAGCTGAGGTGAAAGTACACCCGGTAAATGATGATGCAGAATCGGAAATGGAGGTTGTGTATGTTGAAATCCATGTCTTTCTTCTGCTTCAGTGTCGGTGGCAAATATCGACCTAGAATATTTATGTGTTGGTAAACTCGCACACTGGTTAACTTGTTCTTTAGTAGTTGTATGTTCTGATCCAACAGTTAATTGATGTTCTTGTTGTGTGAATGACATCTTTGAAAACTCTGGAGCACCATGTGTTGTCATTTCTTGTTCAACTGCAGACTCAACAAACACATCATTATCATCTACTACATCTGATGGTTCGATTTTGAAAGTTGTTGACTTACTTGGTGAATGGCTTGGCAAATCCACAGTACTACGTTCCTTGGTCGGTGAGTTTGACAGTGACATCGATATCGCTGTATCCTTAAGGCCAAAAGTTGAATCGTCTGAGGATGTAGAGTCACAACGGCTCTGGATAAAATAACGATGTTGAAATATTTTCTTAATATTTCCCGGAAACCATGCCTTTTTATAAGACAGCAATACCTCAGCTAGTTCCTCGTTGGCCATACGGTCTTTGAAAACGTTCTGATCGAAGTGCTTCTCTTACAATCTCCTAGAAGTGACTGATAAATAAAATAGTTCCGTCTCTTTTATACAACTTGGCGATAATTGTCCAGGAAGCCAACATCTCTGCAAGAGTGTGAATAACTTTGATGTCATATTAAAATCTTCTTGTATGGTAAGATGGTTGGTGAATTTGACACAGCATGGGATAAAAACACATTTTTCCCTACTTAGCCATAGCATACCAATGGTTTTCATAAACCAACTTATTTTTGAGTATTACTAATATCGCGTAGGTAATTTTATTTGTCTGAATTTATTTATATCGAAAACATTTCTTTGTTATTCGCGAATATTTATATTTGCCTAATCTTATTACGTCCATAATGAATGACTTGTGAGAATAGTTAGTTAAACAAAATATTTAAAGCAACAACATATAGGAGACCATATATTTTAGAAACAGATTACGCAAGACATATATGTATTTTAGAAACTATCATGATTCTTTATATTGAACAGAATATACAAGGCATTATAAATTGATTTATTGAATATTATGCCTTTAGTTATTAGAGTACAAGTATAAGTTTATACATACAGGTAAAAGAATGGCGAACGTTATCCAAAGAGAACTGCACACGCATTGTCAAAAATAAACTGACAACGTAAGAGAAAACAATGAAGAGACCAAAAGACAAAAAACTTCAGATTACATTTGTTCTACTGTGGATTCATTATTATTCGTTTAATACCAGTTTTCGTTGATTTCGTGGGCACAGTCAAACCACGAAATTAAATAAATATTTTTTTTATAGGTTTGATTGCAGACTTCAGAAAAACCACGAAATTAAATATCCACGAATATGCCAGTTTTTCTTAATCCACGAAAATTGGTACCCACGAAAAAAAATTAATCCACAGTACATAAAAAGTTAACGACGAACGCTTAAAAAAAACCCGGAGTGGATCTAAAATGTTCCCAAAGTGAAAGCAGATACTGCTCCACATGTGACGTCCATCATGTTACTTGTATAGTACAAACCAATTGACAATCGTATGTCAGTGCCTATATTCATAGTGTGACAGATAACGAAATCATTTTGATATGTGCACTTGTGTGTGTCGGTAATAAGAAGGACGAAAGATACCAGGGGTATATTCCAACTCATAAAACGAAAATAAACAATTCCAAGGCTAGAAAATAGAAAATATAAGCTGACAAACATTAGTACACAAAATAAAACATAGTAAAATATCAACACTAAAATATGGTGTGATCTAAGAAGCTTCTTTAAAATAGCTTAAAGTGCATGTTCGAATATTTCACCAAACAAGGTCTGTCGGTCAATTTCAGTTGATAACACTTACCTCTAATAGCAGGTAGTTTGAATAATATAAAACATAAACAAAACGTTTATAACAGTTTTCAGCTTATAAACAGATGTGATAAAAAAAACATCAACCTGAAAAAAAAAAACTTTTAAAATTATCTAGATCTAACATGCGCCTGGAATTTACCTTATAAGTAAGTTTGAGACTTACAGTTTTTTAAAGGTCGAAAATATATTACAATAATTAAATAAGTTATGTCAGTATCAGTGTTATTAGTATGTTTACGAAGCAATTACAAGTTGCAGTTAACATTTGAAACATTTCAGCAGTAAACAAAAAGATAAAAATCATAACGATATTTGTTTTTAAAAGAAACGTTGCCTCATGTAGTAAATATCCCTCCGTTGTCCTAGTTTTGAGATAGATTAATCCTACACTCCTGGTGACGAAACTGTACGTATAGTCACTACGTGTATATGTCTATTTGTAAACGTTTAAATAATTAGCACAACCATACCGTCACAAACTGTCATATTTGTTTGTAAAAGTGACGTTGCCCTCATGTAAGAAATATCCATCACTTGTACAATTTTTTGATAAACTTCTGTTGACGAAACTCTACGTAT
This sequence comes from Mytilus trossulus, assembly GCF_036588685.1. Taxonomy (NCBI): domain Eukaryota; kingdom Metazoa; phylum Mollusca; class Bivalvia; order Mytilida; family Mytilidae; genus Mytilus; species Mytilus trossulus. The sequence continues at coordinate 12,555,807 of NC_086385.1, read as the reverse complement.
AGTTACTATGTGTATATGTCTATTTTTAAACGTTTAAATAATTAGCACAACCATACCATCACAAACTGTCATATTTGTTTTTAAAAGTTACGTTATCTCATGTTTGAAATATCCTCCTGTTATCTTAGTTATCGCCTCAATTAAATAATAGTTAGCACCTTCATATTGTAAAATAGAGACGTAGGACATCAGAGGGACAAACCCATGGATAGAGGGAAAAAGATAGAACCCCTGCTATGATTTTATCAAGATTTCTTACAATCTCTGTGTGTTTCTAATATGTCTGTTTTGTAATACTTATATCTTTACGTCGCGCCTTTTATAACAGTTTTTGTAACAGCTCTTTCACTGATTTGTCTTATTGTTTGTGACTTTTATAGCTTTCTGTTCGGCGTGAAGACTGTATTAGAACCTATATCGATTCACTTTTATACATTGTGACTTGGATGTGGAGTTGTCTCATTGGCACTCATACCACATCTTCTTTTATTATACCTCAGTATGTTTTTTCTATATAAAAAGTAATGCAATAGTTGTGCTATTTTATTCCACAGAAAAATTTGCAAGTCAATAGTTTCAACGACTATTGCTCCGGTGAATAGTTTCATAATCAACTTTCCCGTTCTTTTTCATGCTTATTTTTCATTGGACGATAATGATGTCATTGACTACTCTGCTTGGTTACGTATGCTTTGCAACGTCAAACTCACTCTACGTATTGTAAACGGTGGAATCATATTGTACATGTTATAACTTGTATAATGCAAAAATACAAGTTATAACATGTACAAAAGTACCTCGTACATGTTATAACCTGTACAAAATATTGCTGAAAAATGGTTTCAACTTTTACAAAATTGAAAAATAAGGATATGTTTCTATTATTGCAACAGATGTTATTAACCTCAATAATATTTTCATAGCTTTTTTATTATTCCTTCATGTTAGTGTGTTTTGTCCTTTTGTTGATACAGTTATGTCCAGGGGTCGGTATTTTGAAGCATTGCTAAGACCTGTCATAATATATATATGTCTTAGGATAGCCAGGATAGATGTGTTTACAAATAAAATTGAGAATGGAAATGGGGTATGTGTCTGAAAAAACAACAACCCGCCGATGGAGCGAGACAATATCCAAAGGTCAGAAATAATTGCTTTCAAAGTAGAGGATATATATTTAAAACAATCAAAATGACATTCGCCTCGTGCAATGATCTCATAGTTTATAAAATAAAAATTGAGTTACAAATTTACATAAGTCATGCTGAAGGCCAAAAATGTTGAAGAGTAGATCCAAATATATTGACAATGAAGCGTGGTCCAATTAAACTATTTCAGCTTTCTCTTGCTTTTACAGAGTAAGCATATGAGACATTGTTTTTGCATGCTATAAAAGGAGAGGGTGGAGTATTACCCAAAATTATAAGTCATTGTTCTTAAATATTTTGGATGAATTTAGTTAGTATCATCAATGTAATTGTCATTAGGGAAATGCAAGCCTTTAGTAAATAATGTCACACTTATTCAAGCCATGATGGAACGCATAAAACATACAATTACATAAAAACACATTTTGACAACATCAGTCATGAAACATATATTTCTGAAATTTTGTGATCATTGTCCTCTACAGAAAAAAATATTTTAGTTGTTCTTTATGCATTGGTGAATTTAAATGTATTTTTGACTTCATTAAGATTAATCTTAAATTTTGTACAAGTTAAAACCATTTTTAAGCAATATTTTGTACAGGTTATAACATGTATGAGGTACTTTTGTACATGTTATAAGTTGTATTTTTGCATTATACAAGTTATAACATGTACAACATTTTTGTACATGTTATAACCTGTACAAAATCGCAATTTGTACACGACATATATATAAAACACCCAATGGCTGTGTTGTTCAGTATAATAAAACATATAATGACTGGTTGTACGGGTAATACCAAGTTTGTTATCCCTTCGCATACCAACTATTGCTTTCGGCTTTGCCTCGAGTAATAGTTGGTATCTCAGGGACAACAAACTTGCTATTACGCTCACACCCAGTCAATAGATGTATAATATCTATTAGCAGACAAATAATAGTTCATAACTCACAACTGAGGGTGATCTCAGGTGTTCAGGATTGGTAAGAAGTATTTATCCACATTTGGCATATACTTGTAAAGGTAAACCAATATCCAGATGTAATACCTTACAACAAAGTTAATTTAGTTTACTGTTGTACATTATTCTTTTCTTTATCAAGTTAATTGTTGTTTTTTTCTGAAATTGATTGACAACTCACAGCGGTTAACCACTGTTGCCTTTTTTAATTCACCCCTTATTTTATCGATCGTGTATATATTTACATTGTGTCATAGATCACATGTATTCGCTCAATGTATGTTTAACTGTGTCAATTTGTCTTTTGATTCAGTTAAGCAATTTCAATTGCTATTCTATCAAGTATGTTTGTTTTATGTTCTGATGTTACACAATTGTTTCATAAGGTTGAAGATTGGTACATATACAATGTAAAAACATGCTGCATAAGTCAGGAATCTGATGATCTTTAGTTGTCGTTCGTTGATGTGGTTTATAAGTGTTTCTCGTTTTACGTTTATTGGGTTTTTTTTGTAATTAGATTATACCGTCTGTTTTTCAGTTTGAAAAGTTTTACAATTTTAGTATTTTTTTGTGGTCTATAAAGCTTGCTGTTCGGTGTAAGCCAAGGCTCAGTGTTGAAAACGATACTTTGACTTATAACGGTTTACTTGTACAAATTGTTATTTGGATGAAGAGTTGTCTCATTCGCACTCTTACCACATCTTCTCATATCTAATTATTCATAACGATAAACTCGGCTTTTTTACAATATTCCGTTCAGTGTGTCAAGATCTCTTTTTTTGATATTCTGATTTGAATGATCCGTAGAAGTGAAATGCAAAATAAAAATCTTTCTAAATGGCTTTTTTAAAATATTCCACTTTTGGTGTTCCTAAAGTATGTAAATCAGGAACAGCGGTTTAAATGCACCAATTAAATAAAATGTTGTTTAAATTTTTCACACCAAAGGGTCTCGCTTATATCGATATAACTCACCTTTAATATGCAACTATTCATTAAACACCCATATACCAAGTCGAAGCTAAATATCTGCAGGAAGGAATATAGATATAAGAGTGTTTTACATTTTCTAAGTTTACTTTTTTTACGTGTTTTATCAAGTATCAACAGACAAACATATATAAGTATACATTTATTCATAAATAATATTATCAATGCATCTGCTTAGGTTAAGGAGTATTTAATGGTGACATGTTGTACATGTATGTCATGATACATTTCCAAAGCATATACAGTCAAACCTGGCTTAACCGAATCCTGTACTAACCGAAAACCTGTTTAAACCAGACATGTTCTTAAACACTCTCATAAAAGTTTGTATGTTTTGTGAACCTGATTAGACCGAATATTGGCCAAAACCGAAGACAATCTTAAGTCCCGAAGAGGTTCGGTTTAAAAAAAAAACCTGTATTATGTAGTCGTGTTTCATAATCCATGTATGTTGGACATATTGAGGTGGTGTTTTTCTGCTGTCGGTTTTTAATTTTGTGTCTATTTTTCACTACGATGAGGGTAACGTCATACTTGCACCCAATATACAACTAGGTTTAAATTGAAATCATTAACAGTCAATATACAAACTTTAACAGTCTAAAATATTCACAATTTAACAGTCAATATGCACGTTTTAACAGTCAATTTCCACACTTTTAATGCTGGATTGTGAACATATACGTCCAGATATATCTTGTGAACCTATTCGGTTTTTATTTGACACTGAATCGCCTTAAAAATATGGAACTGATAGTTATTTGTTTCGTTTTATCGACTGTTTGATATGTGTTCTCATATGACGTGTAACCATATCACGTCTGCATTCAGCATATGAGGACATCGATACGGCTTATCGCCGGTATGAGTGCCTTTATGTGTGTTTAAATGATCACTACGACTAAACACTTGTCCACAATCACTGCATTCATATGGTTTAATGCCTGTATGCAATCTCATGTGTCGTGTTAACATGTCCCGACGAGAAAAAAAATTATTGCAAACTTTACATAAGTGTACTTTAGTTTTTTTCACCCTGTAAGATAGTCTCTGTTGGTAAGTGTTTAGCCATGTGTTTGACTAAGTCATTAAATGAAAGAAACATCTGGTTACACAATGGACATTTGTAAGCATCAGAGTCTGACAAAGTTCTGCGCTGATCACTATGTTGTTTTAGAGTTGACAGTTTGGATGGAATTTAGATATATTGTTCTTCTGATTAAGAAAACAACCGAATGGAGGCATTGCAATTCCATTCAGTTCTGATATTGAGTTAAAAATCCACACTTTCAATGGAAATTCAAAATGAATTCCGGGCGATATACCAGGACTCGGCGTAGACATCTCTTGGTTTGTAATGAAACCAGCCAATAAAGTAGCATTATCAAAGTCGAAAAACATATGGTATCCTTCTTGAATTGAGTGGAACGTTATTGAGTTTGCAGACGACAGGAACTGTGGTGAAAGCAAACCTGGAAAATGTTGATGAAGAATCGTAAATAGAGGTTTCGCATTTTGAAATCCATGTCTTTCTTGTTCTGATTTCTGTAATTGTAAACACGGAAAGTGGTGAACTTGTTCTTAAGTAGTTGTGTGTTCAGATCTAAAACATAGGGTATTTAATGGGTGTTCTTTCTGTATGAATGACATCTTTGAGCACTCTGAGGAACCATTTACCGACCGTTCTTGTGTCAGAACTTTTACTGCAGACTCTATAAACACATCATTATCCTTAAAAGCATTTGATGATTCAATCTTGAAAGTTGTTGACTTACTTGGTGAATGGTTTGTCACATCCAATATTCTTTATAAAGCACAAAGGTGTCAGTATTCACCTCAGAAACTTACAAAATCTTTGAATAGACTTATTAAGACGAGATATAATTACGATACTGTTGTCAAGTCATTAAAGATTGCATATTTTGGCGTTAATATTGAGTCACTGATAAGGTCTTTGCATCGGAACTAAACACATTCATTCTAAAAACAGTTGTTGGCATGACACGGGTTATGTTCTTCTCATATATGTTATGATGGTATGATACTAAACCCCTAACGGGAAGGATTGTGCCTGATGTTCATATGATGAAATCATAATCTTTCAGTCAGTTTAATTGAAGTCTGGAGCTGGCATGTCAGTTAACTGCTAGTAGTCTGTTGTTATTTATGTATTATTGTCATTTTGTGTATTTTCTTTGGTTACATCTTCTGACATCAGACTCGGACTTCTCTTGAACTGCATTTTAGTTTACTTTTTTACATTGGGTAGAGGTATAGGGGGTGAGATCTCACAAACATGTTTAACACCGCCGCATTTTTGCGCCTGTCCCAATTCAGGAGCCTCTGGCCATTGTTAGTCTTGTATTATTTTAATTTTAGTTTCTTGTGTACAATTTGAAAATAAGTATGGCGTTCATTATCACTGAACAACTAGGTTTAAATTGAAATCATTAACAGTCAATATACAAACTTTAACAGTCTAAAATATTCACAATTTAACAGTCAATATGCACGTGTTAACAGTCAATTTCCACACTTTTAATGCTGGATTGTGAACATATACGTCCAGATATATCTTGTGAACCTATTCGGTTTTTATTTGACACTGAATCGCCTTAAAAATATGGAACTGATAGTTATTTGTTTCGTTTTATCGACTGTTTGATATGTGTTCTCATATGACGTGTAACCATATCACGTCTGCATTCAGCATATGAGGACATCGATACGGCTTTTCGCCGGTATGAGTGCCTTTATGTGTGTTTAAATGATCACTACGACTAAACACTTGTCCACAATCACTGCATTCATATGGTTTAATGCCTGTATGCAATCTCATGTGTCGTGTTAACATGTCCCGACGAGAAAAAAAATTATTGCAAACTTTACATAAGTGTACTTTAGTTTTTTTCACCCTGTAAGATAGTCTCTGTTGGTAAGTGTTTAGCCATGTGTTTGACTAAGTCATTAAATGAAAGAAACATCTGGTTACACAATGGACATTTGTAAGCATCAGAGTCTGACAAAGTTCTGCGCTGATCACTATGTTGTTTTAGAGTTGACAGTTTGGATGGAATTTAGATATATTGTTCTTCTGATTAAGAAAACAACCGAATGGAGGCATTGCAATTCCATTCAGTTCTGATATTGAGTTAAAAATCCACACTTTCAATGGAAATTCAAAATGAATTCCGGGCGATATACCAGGACTCGGCGTAGACATCTCTTGGTTTGTAATGAAACCAGCCAATAAAGTAGCATTATCAAAGTCGAAAAACATATGGTATCCTTCTTGAATTGAGTGGAACGTTATTGAGTTTGCAGACGACAGGAACTGTGGTGAAAGCAAACCTGGAAAATGTTGATGAAGAATCGTAAATAGAGGTTTCGCATTTTGAAATCCATGTCTTTCTTGTTCTGATTTCTGTAATTGTAAACACGGAAAGTGGTGAACTTGTTCTTAAGTAGTTGTGTGTTCAGATCTAAAACATAGGGTATTTAATGGGTGTTCTTTCTGTATGAATGACATCTTTGAGCACTCTGAGGAACCATTTACCGACCGTTCTTGTGTCAGAACTTTTACTGCAGACTCTATAAACACATCATTATCCTTAAAAGCATTTGATGATTCAATCTTGAAAGTTGTTGACTTACTTGGTGAATGGTTTGTCACATCCAATATTCTTTATAAAGCACAAAGGTGTCAGTATTCACCTCAGAAACTTACAAAATCTTTGAATAGACTTATTAAGACGAGATATAATTACGATACTGTTGTCAAGTCATTAAAGATTGCATATTTTGGCGTTAATATTGAGTCACTGATAAGGTCTTTGCATCGGAACTAAACACATTCATTCTAAAAACAGTTGTTGGCATGACACGGGTTATGTTCTTCTCATATATGTTATGATGGTATGATACTAAACCCCTAACGGGAAGGATTGTGCCTGATGTTCATATGATGAAATCATAATCTTTCAGTCAGTTTAATTCTGGAGCTGGCATGTCAGTTAACTGCTAGTAGTCTGTTGTTATTTATGTATTATTGTCATTTTGTGTATTTTCTTTGGTTACATCTTCTGACATCAGACTCGGACTTCTCTTGAACTGCATTTTAGTTTACTTTTTTACATTGGGTAGAGGTATAGGGGGTGAGATCTCACAAACATGTTTAACACCGCCGCATTTTTGCGCCTGTCCCAATTCAGGAGCCTCTGGCCATTGTTAGTCTTGTATTATTTTAATTTTAGTTTCTTGTGTACAATTTGAAAATAAGTATGGCGTTCATTATCACTGAACTAGTATATATTTGTTTATGGGCCAGCTGAAGGACGCCTCCGCGTGCTGGAATTTCTCGCTACATTGAAGACCTGTTGGTGACCTTCTGCTGGTTTTTTTTTTTGATACAAGGCACCGTGTTGAAGACTGTACTTTGGTTTTACTTTTATAAATGTTGACTTAAGTTCTCTAACTGGCACTCATATCTCATCTTCTTATATCTAGAACTACTTACTAGAGATGTGATGAGATGAGAAAAGCTGTGAAGTTTAATTTACCCTTCTCAAAATTTCCGACACAAAATGTTAATTGACAGGTTGTATTTATTTCTATGGGCATTTCTTGCGATCAATTAATAAAAGAATGGTCCGTGTACGTGAACTTCATGAATCACAGTTGATTGCCAACCTAAAAAAGACCCTCTAAATTAAATTTGAATTTACAAATTCAACACAATTCATTTTAATTTTAAATATTTTAAGATATTTTATCATAATTTGTCCCAATGAAGGTATTCTAAATATATTTAGAATTAACAGCAATGACTGTTCTTTCCTAGATTTTAATAGATTGTATGTCAGTTTTAAACAAGTAACTTTACGCAAAAGATTACGACAAAAAGGACGATTTTTCTTTTTCTATTATCTTTTTCTTTTTTAGAACGGCACCGTCGTACGGTGTGATACTGAAATGAAACAACAATTTACTAAATCAGAAATTAAAAAAAACAAAATCACACACAGGATGTAATATGAAATATATAAATTCATAGACAAATATGGTAAAAGGATTAATTGATATTTGATGACGAAATCTCTAACTGGATAATAATCAATAGTAATATTTCGCTGATTGAAATCCAAAATGCCACTACAACATACACAGCATTGCGAACAAGTTGTGATATTTATTTTTAAACATTCAAAGGTTTGATAAAAAAACCACAACATCACAAACCGTCATATATTGTTAAAAGGTCTATAATGTGATAATCACATTGTTATTTAATTAATATATATACTCGGTAGGAGAGAACGCAATGCTGTAAAGCAAAACTTATTATGAGTGCCAATGAAAAAACTCTACATCAAAGTCACAATTTATAAAGGTAGATCAGTATAGGTCAAGGTACGGTCTTCAACACACCGAATAGCAAGATATCAAGGGTCCCCAGGTACTATATAAATAAAATAACATAAATAATGTTGATTAAAATTAAAATTTGGTTAAATCCGTTCAGTAACTCCTTACTGCTTTTCGTGTGGTCAAACAATATACAATTTATAGTGTATTGTTTGAACACACGTGGTGCCTTACAAATCACCACGAAAAGCAGTTACCGGAATTCCGCACATATTTTGCAATGCTTATATGAAAATAATTTCCGTAAATTGGAACAAAATGTATAGAAGTTCATCACATGTGTCAAATTTTACGAGAAGACATCATACGAATATTTTTTCAGGGATAACAATGTAGAATTTAAATGGAAAAGTGGTAAATTGTCTTAACCTCGTGTATGTTCACATTTTACGGACTTTGTTTATAGGAATGTGCCACTTGCATGAGAACTGCTGTTAGTGATTTTTGAAGAAGTTATCGACTAAAATCAACCTTTTATTTGTATAATACCAAAATACTTGTATCTATGGTTTTAATTAATTCGTGGTAAAAAGATCCCTGACTTGATAATTTAACCGTAATAGATAGGTTAATTAGATAGGTTTATTACTTTGGGATTTCATAAAGCATATTTCGTTAATAGTGACAAACAAAAAGGTAAATCATGCTACACAGAAGAACAAGTAGTCAGTATGCTGGAGTTTCTTATCGACAACATATTTGTTGAGTTTGGAGGTAGACTTTTCCAACAAATTGTCGGCATTCCTATGGGAACAAACTGTGCGCCTCTTCTTGCTGACCTCTTCTTATTTTCATATGAATCGGAGTTCCTCCAGACACTTGTCAAAAACAAGAGGATCAAAGAAGCCAGATTATTTAATTTCACTTTCAGATATATTGATGATGTTCTTTCCTTAAACAATCCGAACTTTTCTGATTGGGTTCCATTAATATATCCCCCAGAACTCGAGATTAAAAAAACAACAGGCACGGCTTCCTCCGCCTCATTTTTAGACTTATATCTCGAATTTGACTTACACATTCATCTCAGTACCAGAATCTATGACAAACGAGACGATTTTAATTTCGAAATTATAAATTTCCCCCACCTTAGTAGCCATATACAAACTTCACCTGCATATGGGATATATATTTCCCATCTTATTCGATATTCAAGAGCTTGCAGCACCTACTAAGACTTTGTAAAACGTCATCAGTGTCTGAGTAGAAAGTTGATGAACCAGGGGTATGTCAAAGAACGTCTCGTCCTTTTTCTAAAAAAGTTCATCGGAAGGTACCAAGACCTTGTTGATAAATATTCCGTATCAACTTCTCAAATAATACACGATGGTCTTGATGTATAGATTCTGCGTACTGATGTTGAGTATCATCTTAACAACATGTTTTATTGTTCTTTTATTTGTTTTTATTCTATTATTAATATTACTATTACTGTTGAATGGTTTTATGTGATATCCCTTTGACGTGGCTCGGTACTTATACATCTCGTCAATGTGTTTGTATTGGCTTTCATTTTTTGGTGATTTGTTTTGTATATGTGACTCTTTGTATTTCTTTTGTGCTTATAACGTGACTCTGTACTTTAAAAGATCCCGTCAGTATGATATTTGTCTATAATATGTCATTATGATATATTTCTATTATGAATTACTATATACTTTGAACCACAAACGTCAAAATCAATCAATGGCGTAGTGGAATTAACAATTTTTGGATTCTCATAAATTCTATGTATAACTTTTGGACTAGTTTGAATCTCGGTCTATTTCAGTAATTTATTCTTACATACTTTTGATTGTTTAACCCTGTATGCGTGCATTGCCTATGCAAATTTTAAAATTGTTTGTATGCACATTGATCGACAAATGTATGTGACGTATATAATTTTCTGACGTCAGACACTCAAATTAATCCATGTGTTCGTAGAAAGAAGATGTTTTTGTGTCCTGTTAAATTGTTCATTTTAAAAGTTTTGGATTCTCATAAATTTCTAGTATAACTTTTGGACTAGTTTGAATCTCGGTCTATTTCTGTAATTTATTCTTACATACTTTTGATTTTTTAACCCTGTATGCGTACATTGCCTATGTAAATGTAAAATTGTTTGTATGCACATTGAACGACAAATGTATGTGACGTATATAATTTTTCTGACGTCAGACACTCAAATCAATCCATGTGTTCGTAGAAAGTAGATGTTTTTGTGTCCTGTTAAATTGTTCCTTTTAAAATTGTTATACGATGATGACTTATGTACCCATATTTTGACTATTTTATTAATTGTGACTGTTTATTTAACGCATCATGTAAATGTAGCGGAATTTGATGAGACTGTTATTAAAGTGAGAGGGTTAGCGCTATATAACCAGGTTTCATCCACCATTTTCTACATTTGAAAATGCCTGTACCAAGTCAGGAATATGACAGTTCTAGTCCATTCGTTTTTGATGCGTTTTGTTTTTTGATTTTGCCATGTGATTATGGAATTTCCAAATTTATTTTCCTCTGAGTTCAGTATTTTTGTGATTTTACTTTTAAAGCTCATTGTAAACCCGAGCGTCACTACAGACACGGGCATACCGGACAAGTGTGTATGTATAAATACCACATCTCCTAAATTTCATATATAAACATATATTTGAATATTCAAAGTTGATGAAAAAGTACAACAAAACCTTTAGTATGAAGGCTAAAGTTCATTCAGATGATGATCACATTGTTCTTCTTGGTAGGAGAGCAACAAAAAACATACAAAGTAAAACATAACTTGAGAAAATCATTCTGTAAATTGGAAGAAATTAATAGAAGTGTATCCTTATGATCAAGTTGAGCTGTATAATGTCAAAACATTAATTTTCTCTTAAATGTCATTTTTGTATTGAATTATACAAGAGGTAAAATGTGGTAAACACAATGATATTTGAACAGTATGCAGTATCTACAATTACATCTCTTGTACAGTATTTTCTTGACGTGACTTTTGTCTGTTTGTCATTTTCTTTTTCAGTCAAGGCATTGCCAACTGTCCGTTAATTTTCGATCTTTTAGTTTGAATGTCCATCTGGTATCCTTCTCTCCCCTTTTAGCAAGGATTTTTCTCCATATTCAGCAACATTTCCGAACCACATGTTGGTGTATATGTATGAAAAGAGGGGCGATATATGCCAGTTCAAAGGGACACTCAAACTCATCGAAAATAAACTGACAACGCCTTGGCTGAAAAAGACAACAGACACATAATAGTAGACAAGACACAACATAGAAAACTAAAGACTAAGCAACACGAACCCCACCAAAAACCTGGTGTGATCTCAGTTGCCCCGGAAGGGTAAGCATATTCCGCTCCACATGTGGCGCCCGTCGTGTTGCTCATGTTAAAACAAACCCGGTAAATAGTCTAATTCGGTAGGTCCCATTTGTGTTGAAATTTAGTACATGTTTTAAGTATTTTGTGGTAACGAAATTCCTGACATTATAACTTACCAGTAATAAAGATATAATGTTGATTAGTCATTGAAAATCCATAATGCCACTACAAACATGGGCATATCGAATGAGTTGATGTATATATATACTTAAGTGCCAGTCTGCCTAAGAATCAGGCAGTGGTGAAAACATGACCAAAAAAAACCACCCAATTTGACATTGATTTCAGTTCATAATATGGAGTTAAGCACAAAAAAACATTCATTTCTGTTTTCTGTTCTGGTAATAGAAGATACAATTTGGTTGAAATGCACTAGAAATTAACGAATAAGGGGAGATAACTCTGTAATTTGCTATCATTCTAACCAATTTTCTAACAGAGTTATATGATATTACCAGACACACACAAACGAAAGACTGATAATTTTTAACTCAGGATGATTATTATTATCAAATAGAATGATTAGCTCGGTGGGTTTTTTCTGATCATGTTTTGATTTTTACCTAAATTGCCTGATTCTTACAAAGACTGGCACTTAAACATTGAAAGTTGATAACACAAACTGTTATATGTTGGTTAAAGGTTACAAAGATGTTTGCCCTCATTATACTGGATACCTAAATTACACAAAACTCCATATAAAGAACGATACATAGCTGGGTCTTCAAAATGTTCGACTAAACATCTTTCTAAAGTATTGACTACTATTCTTTCTACAGTTAAAGATGGGCTTCAAAAATATTGTGAGGAGATATATTCTACCAGTGGTGTTAACCAGATGTGGATTCTCAAAAATTCGAAAGATCTACTGCTTAACCTTCGATCACAATCTTTGCAATTTTGCAGCAACATAAAAACTTTTGATTTTTCTACACTATATACTACTATTCCCCATGCTCAGTTGAAAGATCGACTTCGCAAACTCATAAAACAGAGCTTTTTCTATAAAAAAGGAAATCGTAGATACAAATTTCTTGTTTTGGGATACAATACTTCATATTTTGTGAAGAATCACACTGAATCTTCCAGAAAATATACTGAAGATGATATTATATTAAAATGCTGGACCTTTTGATCGACAATATATTTGTTGAGTTTGGAGGATTTATATTTCAACAGACAGTCGGTATTCCAATGGGTACTAATTGTGCACCCCTGCTGGCTGATTTGTTTTTGTATTCGTATGAAGCAGAATTTATTCAAGAAAAAGCACCTTGCGAAATTCTTTAATTTTACTTTTCGATATATTGATGATGTTTTATCGTTGAACAACCCATACTTCGGCCAATACTTACATCTCATATATCCCAGTGAACTTGAAATTAAGGATACTACTGATACTAGAAGGACTGCTTCATACCTTGATCTTTTCCTCAATATTGACGTAGATGGACGACTTCACACAAAAATCTATGATAAACGGGACGATTTCAACTTCCCAATTATCAATTTCCCATTTCTCAGCAGTAACATACCCTCTGCCCCTTCGTATGGTGTTTATATATCACAATTGATACGTTATGTTCACACTATACGGACTTCATATACAGGAGTGTGCTCCTTACGCAGAAACTGCTCCAACAAAGTTATGAGGAGGACAGATTAAAATTGACACTCCGTAAATTTTATGGACACTATCACGAATTGGTTGATCCATATGATGTCTCTTTAACCAAACTAGCTAAGGACATTTTTACCACATGGTAGATTGTGGTTTGTTATTATGTCGTCTAATCTTTTAATTACCAAACGTGACTTATTCCCGATTGTGACCGTTTTGCTGAATGTGAATTCGCATTACTATAAGACGTGTTTCTGTACTTGTTTATCCCAAATTCATGTATTTAGTTTACATGTTTAATGTTATATTTGTAATTCTCATCAGATTTTGTCAAATGTGTTGACGTCTTCTTATTATATATTTAGGAATGACGTATAGAAAAATTAATCACCTCCTTTTTATTAATTATATTAAATTTTGCACGATTATTTACGTTTGAAGTTGGATTCATAACAAACTGGACATATATATATATATTACAGGTAATTGCTATTAATAAGTATTGCAATATGCATTTTGTTTAAATGAATTATCAGTATTTAGTTCTAAATCAATCCTAATTCTATCTCATTTTTGAATGATAGTTTTTCATATGTGACGTCATGCTGTTTCTAAATTTCATAAATGCAAATGTGGCATAACGTTTCTGCCTTTTCGCCATCGTATGTGACGTCACAATTTTTTTAAATTACGTTGACGCCTGGACTGATTCGGATGTGTGTCTATTTTGTGATAAACTTGGGTTTAGTTTTCTGTAATTAGTTAATATTTCTGTTTCATTATGTATATCTCTTTCATATTCATTTGTTAAAATTTACTGTTTGCAATAGCATTAAGTATTCTATATAATAAGGATGTTCTTATCCCGTGCATACAAACAATGCCGTATTTGTCAAAACCTTTTCAACTTTTGATCTTCAGTGTTGTACAACTTTGTACCTTTTTCACGTTCGATCTTTTATATCTAGGCGTTATGTATTCAGGTTTAGTTTTCTGTAATTAGTTAATACTTTAGTTTCTTTGTGTATATCTCTTTCATATTCATTTGATAATAGTTATCAAAAGTACCAGGATTATAATTTTATACGCCAGACGCGCGTTTCGTCTACACAAGACTCATCAGTGACGCTCAGATCAAAATAGTTAAAAAGCCAAACAAATACAAAGTTGAAGAGCATTGAGGACCCAAAATTCAAAAAAGTTGTGCCAAATACGGCTAAGGTAATCTACTCCTGGGGTAATTTTACTGTTTGCAATAGCATGAATTGTTCTATATAATAAGAATGTTCTTATCCCGGGCATAAAAACAATGCCGTATTTTGCGAAACCTTTTCAACTTTTGATCTTCAGTGCTGTACAACTTTGTACTTTTTTCACTTTCGATCTTTTATATCTGGGCGTCACTGGTGAGTCTTGTGTGGACAAGGCGCGTTTTGGGCGTATTGAATTTTAAACCTGATGCTTTTTGTTATCTATTAATCATGTTTTTCTGTGTCTAATATGTTCTCCTATTTATTTGTATTGTAGTCCTGTAATATTATGTTGTCATTTCAATGTTATATTTAACTTTGCCATTAAAGTGCGAGGTTTGGCATGCCTTAAAACCAGGTTCAACCCACCACTTGTATTCCCCTTTAAAAGTGTCCTGTACCAAGTCAGGAAGATGGTCATTGTTATAATATTGTTCGTTTCTCTTTGTGTTGCATTTTAACGTTGAGTCGTTTGTGTTTTCTCTTATTTTTGAGATATTGAGATAAGACGTGGCACGGTTCTTGTCTATCCCAAATTCATGTATTTGGTTTTCATGTTACATTTGTTATTCTCATGGTGTTTTGTCTGATGATTGGTCTTTTTCTGTGTGTGTTGCGTTTCGGTGTTGTGTCGTTGTTCTCCTCTTATATTTAATGCGTTTCGCTCGGGTTTGGTTTGTTACCCCGATTTTGTTTTTTGTCCATGGATTTATGAGTTTTGAACAGCTGTATACTACTGTTGCCTTTATTTATCACACTGTTATTTTATTTGAAATATTATAAGTAAGAGAAAACCGCGCTGTAAAGCAAAACTTATGAACACTGTTTCCTTAAATTGGAACGAAATTAAAAGAAATGCATCACTGAAAAAGACACGTAGTAAAATGCTTTACCCTTGTGTAGGTCATACTTTACGGACTCAGTTAGCAGGAATATGTCACTTGTATCAAAATTGCTCCAAGAGATTAATACGGAAGATATCGACTAAAAACGAACGACACTATATATGTGCAGTACCAAATCTTTATATCTAGGGAAAAAGTAAAGACTTTACGTAATTCGTGGTAACGATATCTCTGATATACCGTAATAGTTGGAATAAAGAAATACCACATGTCCTTACTTTCATAGTTTTATACATATAAATAAATATATTTGAAATTAAAGTTGATTATAAAGCACAACGACACAATCTTTGACATTCAAGATAAATGTCATATAAATGATAACCACGCTGTTATTCTTGGTTGGAGATAAAAAAAAAGTTAACTTGTGAAAATCGTTCTGTTAATTGGCAAACATGAATAAAAATGCATCATTATGATCAAGCTGCGCTGTATAGTGTTGAGAGATCAATTTACTCTAAAATGTCATTTCCGAATTAAATTATATATAAGGTTAAAAGTGTTAAATACAAGGATGTCTGCACAGTGTTCAGTATCTAAAAACCTATCTCTTGTACAGTATTCTCTTGGCACGACTTTAAACCCTAAAGAGGTTGTCAATTTTGAAAATTAAAGTGTGTGGTGTAACCAATCAACACTACAATTTAACCACACATGCGAAATGAGCCATCTTACATATCTTAGTTTGTTACATGGACTGAGCTATGCTTTTATTCATTCGTCCTCGTAACTGTGTTTGAACAGATCTATGTAAGGAGAACAACCCTGATAATGAAGTCATCATAGTATGAGCAAACTCATTTTATATAAATAAGGCCGTTAGTTTTCTCGTTTGAATGGTTTTAAATTCTCACATCGGGGCCTTTTATAGCTGACTATGCGGTATTGGATTTGCTTATTGTTGAATGCCGTACGGTGACCTATAGTTGTTCAGTTTGGTGCCATTGTGATCTCTTGTGGAGAGTTGTATCATTGGCAATCATACCACATCTCCTTTTCTTTATAAACACAAAGATAAGTCATATGAACATTGGAGCAGGAGATAAGTATGAAGGTTGTCCTATATTCCTGTTTTAAGTCGTTCAGTCAGCTCAACATCTAGGGACTATCTATTTATACCTTCTCTTTTCAGTAGTTACAATAATTTTCATTTTATTTGCGATAATAGTTATCAAAAGTACCAGGATTATAATTTTTTTATACGCCAAACGCGCGTTTCGTCTACATAAGACTCATCAGTGACGCTCAGATCAAAAAAGTTCAAAAGCCAAACAAATACAAAGTTGTTAAAATGAGTACCAGGACATCATCAATGACTTATTTTGATCATTGAGGAGCTTAATATTCCCTTAACAATACAACGTAATTCAAACGATTAGCTGATTTTACAGAGTTATCTCCCTGTAATGTTGAGTACCACCTAAAGTCGTTCATTCAGGTCAACATCGAGGGAATATCTATAACTTAAACCTTCTCTTTTAAGACATCATCAATAAATTACAGGAGGAACTAAAATAATCGTCACTAATTTTCATATTCATTATCAGGAATTTGTTGGCCAAAACTAAATGTCTGTGTCTCATCGAAATTTTCCTGCAGCCTTTGTTTCTAGACGTATTGAGACATGTTCCTGCAGCCTTTGATTCTAGACGTATTGAGAAATGTTCCTGCAGCCTTTGATTCTAGACGTATTGAGACATGTTCCTGCAGCCTATGATTCTAGACGTATTGAGACATGTTCCTGCAGCCTATGATTCTAGACGTATTGAGACGTGTTCCTGCAGCCTATGATTCTAGACGTATTGAGACATGTTCCTGCAGCCTTTGATTCTTGACGTATTGA
This sequence comes from Mytilus trossulus, assembly GCF_036588685.1. Lineage (NCBI taxonomy): Eukaryota > Metazoa > Mollusca > Bivalvia > Mytilida > Mytilidae > Mytilus > Mytilus trossulus. Next base: position 12,538,290 of record NC_086385.1, on the reverse strand, counting down.
GACATGTTCCTGCAGCCTTTGATTCTAGACGTATTGAGACATGTTCCTGCAGCCTTTGATTCTATACGTATTGAGACATTTTCCTACAGCCTTTGATTCTAGACGTATTGAGACGTGTTCCTGCAGCCTTTGATTCTAGAGGTATTGAGACATGTTCCTGCAGCCTTTGATTCTAGACGTATTGAGACATGTTCATGCAGCCTTTGATTCTAGACGTATTGAGACATGTTCCTGCAGCCTTTGATTCTAGACGTATTGAGACATGTTCCTGCAGCCTTTGATTCTAGACGTATTGAGACATGTTCCTGCAGTCTTTGATTCTAGACGTATTGAGACATGTTTCTACAGTCTTTGATTCTAGACGTATTGAGACATGTTCCTGCAGTCTTTGATTCTAGAGGTATTGAGACATGTTCCTGCAGCCTTTGATTCTAGACGTATTGAGACATGTTCCTGTAGCCTTTGATTCTAGACGTATTGAGACATTTTCCTGCAGCCTTTGATTCTAGACGTATTGAGACATGTTCCTGCAGCCTTTGATTCTAGGCGAATTGTGCCATGTTCCTGCAGCCTTTGATTCTAGACGAATTGAGACATGTTCCTGCAGCCTTTGGTTCTAGACGTATTGAGACATGTTCCTGCAGCCTTTGATTCTAGAGGTATTGAGACATGTTCCTGCAGCCTTTGATTCTAGACGAATTGAGACATGTTCCTGCAGCCTTTGATTCTAGACGAATTGAGACATGTTCCTGCAGCCTTTGGTTCTAGACGTATTGAGACATGTTCCTGCAGCCTTTGATTCTAGACGTATTGAGACATGTTCCTGTAGCCTTTGATTCTAGACGTATTTAGACATTTTCCTGCAGCCTTTGATTCTAGACGTATTGAGACATGTTCCTGCAGCCTTTGACTCTAGGCGAATTGAGACATGTTCCTGCAGCCTTTGATTCTAGACGAATTGAGACATGTTCCTGCAGCCTTTGGTTCTAGACGTATTGAGACATGTTCCTGCAGCCTTTGATTCTAGAGGTATTGAGACATGTTCCTGCAGCCTTTGATTCTAGACGAATTGAGACATGTTCCTGCAGCCTTTGATTCTATACGTATTGAGACATGTTCCTGCAGCCTTTGATTCTAGACGTATTGAGACATGTTCATGCAGCCTTTGATTCTAGACGTATTGAGACATGTTCCTGCAGCCTTTGATTCTAGACGAATTGAGACATGTTCCTGCAGCCTTTGATTCTAGACGTATTGAGACATGTTCCTGCAGCCTTTGATTCTAGACGTATTGAGACATGTTCCTGCAGCCTTTAATTCTAGACGAATTGAGACATGTTCCTGCAGCCTTTGATTCTAGACGAATTGAGACATGTTCCTGCAGCCTTTGATTCTAAGCGAAATGAGACATGTTCCTGCAGCCTTTGATTCTAGAGGTATTGAGACATGTTCCTGCAGCCTTTGATTCTAGAGGTATTAAGACATGTTCCTGCAGCCTTTGATTCTAGACGTATTGAGACATGTTCCTGCAGCCTTTGATTTTAGAGGTATTGAGACATGTTCCTGCAGCCTTTGATTCTAGACGTATTGAGACATGTTCCTGCAGCCTTTGATTTTAGAGGTATTGAGACATGTTCCTGCAGCCTTTGATTCTAGACGAATTGAGACATGTTCCTGCAGCCTTTGATTCTAGAGGTATTGAGACATGTTCCTGCAGCCTTTGATTCTAGAGGTATTGAGACATGTTCCTGCAGCCTTTGATTCTAGACGAATTGAGACATGTTCCTGCAGCCTTTGATTCTAGAGGTATTGAGACATGTTTCTACAGTCTTTGATTCTAGAGGTATTGAGACATGTTCCTGCAGCCTTTGATTCTAGACGAATTGAGACATGTTCCTGCAGCCTTTGATTCTAGAGGCATTGAGACATGTTTCTACAGTCTTTGATTCTAGAGGTATTGAGACATGTTCCTGCAGCCTTTGATTCTAGACGAATTGAGACATGTTCCTGCAGCCTTTGATTCTAGAGGTATTGAGACATGTTCCTGCAGCCTTTGATTCTAGACGAATTGAGACATGTTCCTGCAGCCTTTGATTCTAGAGGTATTGAGACATGTTCCTGCAGTCTTTGATTCTAGACGAATTGAGACATGTTCCTGCAGCCTTTGATTCTAGACGAATTGAGACATGTTCCTTCAGCCTTTGATTCTAGAGGTATTGAGACATGTTCCTGCAGCCTTTGATTCTAGAGGTATTGAGACATGTTCCTGCAGCCTTTGATTCTAGAGGTATTGAGACATGTTCCTGCAGCCTTTGATTCTAGACGAATTGAGATATGTTCCTGCAGTCTTTGATTCTAGAGGTATTGAGACATGTTTCTGCAGCCTTTGATTCTAGAGGTATTGAGACATGTTCCTGCAGCCTTTGATTCTAGACGAATTGAGACATGTTTCTGCAGCCTTTGATTCTAGAGGTATTGAGACATGTTCCTGCAGCCTTTGATTCTAGAGGTATTGAGACATGTTCCTGCAGCCTTTGATTCTAGACGAATTGAGATATGTTCCTGCAGTCTTTGATTCTAGAGGTATTGAGACATGTTTCTGCAGCCTTTGATTCTAGAGGTATTGAGACATGTTCCTGCAGCCTTTGATTCTAGACGTATTGAGACATGTTCCTGCAGCCTTTGATTCTAGACGTATTGAGACATGTTCCTGCAGCCTTTGATTCTAGACGTATTGAGACATTTTCCTGCAGCCTTTGATTCTATACGTATTGAGACATGTTCCTGCAGCCTTTGATTCTAGAGGTATTGAGACATGTTCATGCAGCCTTTGTTTCTAGACGTATTGAGACATGTTCCTGCAGCCTTTGATTCTAGAGGTATTGAGACATGTTCCTGCAGCCTTTGATTCTAGACGAATTGAGACATGTTCCTGCAGCCTTTGATTCTAGAGGTATTGAGACATGTTCCTGCAGCCTTTGATTGTAGAGGTATTGAGACATGTTCCTGCAGCCTTTGATTCTAGACGAATTGAGACATGTTCCTGCAGCCTTTGATTCTAGACGTATTGAGACATGTTTCTACAGTCTTTGATTCTAGAGGTATTGAGACATGTTCCTGCAGCCTTTGATTCTAGACGAATTGAGACATGTTCCTGCAGCCTTTGATTCTAGAGGTATTGAGACATGTTTCTACAGTCTTTGATTCTAGAGGTATTGAGACATGTTCCTGCAGCCTTTGATTCTAGACGAATTGAGACATGTTCCTGCAGCCTTTGATTCTAGAGGTATTGAGACATGTTCCTGCAGCCTTTGATTCTAGACGAATTGAGACATGTTCCTGCAGCCTTTGATTCTAGAGGTATTGAGACATGTTCCTGCAGCCTTTGATTCTAGAGGTATTGAGACATGTTCCTGCAGCCTTTGATTCTAGACGAATTGAGACATGTTCCTGCAGCCTTTGATTCTAGAGGTACTGAGACATGTTCCTGCAGCCTTTGATTCTAGAGGTATTGAGACATGTTCCTGCAGCCTTTGATTCTAGACGAATTGAGACATGTTCCTGCAGCCTTTGATTCTAGAGGTATTGAGACATGTTCCTGCAGCCTTTGATTCTAGAGGTATTGAGACATGTTCCTGCAGCCTTTGATTCTAGACGTATTGAGACATGTTCCTGCAGCCTTTGATTCTAGACGTATTGAGACATGTTCCTGCAGCCTTTGATTCTAGACGTATTGAGACATTTTCCTGCAGCCTTTGATTCTATACGTATTGAGACATGTTCCTGCAGCCTTTGATTCTAGAGGTATTGAGACATGTTCATGCAGCCTTTGATTCTAGACGTATTGAGACATGTTCCTGCAGCCTTTGATTCTAGACGTATTGAGACATGTTCCTGCAGCCTTTGATTCTAGACGTATTGAGACATGTTCCTGCAGCCTTTGATTGTAGACGTATTGAGACATGTTCCTGCAGCCTTTGATTCTAGACGTATTGAGACATGTTCCTGCAGCCTTTGATTCTAGACGTATTGAGACATGTTCCTGCAGCCTTTGATTCTAGACGTATTGAGACATGTTCCTGCAGCCTTTGATTCTAGACGTATTGAGACATGTTCCTGCAGCCTTTGATTCTAGACGTATTGAGACATGTTCCTGCAGCCTTTGATTCTAGACGTATTGAGACATGTTCCTGCAGCCTTTGATTCTAGACGTATTGAGACATGCTCCTACAGCCTTTGATTCTAGACTTATTGAGACATGTTCCTGCAGCCTTTGATTCTAGACGTATTGAGACATGTTCCTGCAGCCTTTGATTCTAAGCGAATTGAGACATGTTCCTGCAGCCTTTGATTCTAGACGTATTGAGACATGTTTCTACAGTCTTTGATTCTAGACGTATTGAGACATTTTCCTGCAGCCTTTGATTCTAGACGTATTGAGACATGCTCCTACAGCCTTTGATTCTAGACGTATTGAGACATGTTCCTGCAGCCTTTGATTCTAGACGTATTGAGACATGTTTCTACAGTCTTTGATTCTAGACGTATTGAGACATGTTCCTACAGTCTTTGATTCTAGGCGAATTGAGACATGTTCCTGCAGCCTTTGATTCTAGACGTATTGAGACATGTTTCTACAGTCTTTGATTCTAGACGTATTGAGACATGTTTCTACAGTCTTAAATTCTAGACGTATTGAGACATGTTCCTGCAGCCTTTGATTCTAGACGTATTGAGACATGTTTCTACAGCCTTTGATTGTAGACGTATTGAGACATGTTCCTGCAGCCTTTGATTCTATACGTATTGAGACATGCTCCTACAGCCTTTGATTCTAGACGTATTGAGACATGTTCCTGCAGCCTTTGATTCTAGACGTATTGAGACATGTTTCTACAGTCTTTGATTCTAGACGTATTGAGACATGTTTCTACAGTCTTTGATTCTAGACGTATTGAGACATGTTCCTGCAGCCTTTGATTCTATACGTATTGAGACATGTTTCTACAGTCTTTGATTCTAGACGTATTGAGACATGTTCCTACAGTCTTTGATTCTAGACGTATTGAGACATGTTCCTGCAGCCTTTGATTCTAGGCGAATTGAGACATGTTCATGCAGCCTATGATTCTAGACGAATTGAGACATGTTTCTACAGTCTTTGATTCTAGAGGTATTGAGGCATGTTCCTGCAGCCTTTGATTCTAGAAGTATTGAGACATGTTCCTGCAGCCTTTGATTCTAGACGTATTGAGACATGTTCCTGCAGCCTTTGATTCTAGACGTATTGAGACATGTTCCTGCAGCCTTTGATTCTAGACGTATTGAGACATGTTCCTGCAGCCTTTGATTCTAGACGTATTGAGACATGTTCCTGCAGCCTTTGATTCTAGACGTATTGAGACATGTTCCTGCAGCCTTTGATTCTAGACGTATTGAGACATGTTCCTGCAGCCTTTGATTCTAGACGTATTGAGACATGTTCCTGCAGCCTTTGATTCTAGACGTATTGAGACATGTTCCTGCAGCCTTTGATTCTAGACGTATTGAGACATGTTCCTGCAGCCTTTGATTCTAGACGTATTGAGACATGTTCCTGCAGCCTTTGATTCTAGACGTATTGAGACATGTTCCTGCAGTCTTTGATTCTAGACGTATTGAGACATGTTCCTGCAGCCTTTGATTCTAGACGTATTGAGACATTTTCCTGATTGTGAAGTTGGTATTGAGTTTGTATTAACAAAACGATGGACTGGAAATATAGATTCTTACACTGCAACAAGTGTATTACGATATTTTTCCACTCGAGACAGTTAAATTTTATTATTTAAAGCGCGAGGCTTGCCGAGCCCTTTAAATAATAAAATTTAACTGTCGAGAGTGGAGAAATATTGTAATACACGAGTTATAGTGTCGGAATCTGTTTCTCTAATGCTTTTTATCGTTCTTTTTCAAAGATTTTCAGAAAATTGTGCTCTTTATATGCGACGTCATCAGGCAAGGTCGCCTTTTTTCATGACGTCACAGTAGGAAAATTGAGAAGAAAACATAACATTTTGACGTCATAATCAAATTTCGACTAATCATTTGCCGAGAACAGATATTTCACTAGTGAGGAGAACTATTTTTCTCACACTGGTCAGGAAATGTGAAAATAGCACAAAAATAAGAGAAACATGGATAATGGATCTCGCTTGTCCTTTTGTCGCATCAAGTATTGGTTCTTTTGGAATATATCAGGTTAATATCGTTGCTGTTTGTTAACGTGATTTGCCTCCCTACTTGATTTAAGATTTGAAGATGGTCTGACCACTGTTGCTATTGATTGATATTTTTCCACTGTCTAGAAATATATAAAAATAAAAACAGTTTGCTTTACGAAATGTCAGTCTATTGAGCTTCAGAGGGGGGATAAGACCTTAATCGGGACTCCAGGATCAGGTGTTTTTAAGCTCGGGATTTCGGGATTGACCCTTTCGGGATCCGGGAATTCCTTTTTTTCGGATTTCGGGACGACGGGATTTACTTTATTTAAATTCGGAACCTCGGGATTTCGTTTAAATAAGTCCGGGATTTCGGGATCAAGACCCCTCCTATCCCCCCTCGCTTCATTATCAATACTTCCAGCTAAAAGTAGTTAACAAACATCTCTTGTATGCACGTGCTTCCTTGACACACAGTCGCACGTGTTGTTTGGGGTTCTTCGTGTAATTGATCTTTTATTTTATCACAGTTATTTTTCCAACCCAGACATGTAATAAACTTTAGTTTTCATTTGATGTTTTCTAATTATCACATCAGTTTCTAGTTTAGTGGAGTGTTATAAACTGGCATTTTACAAACAAAAGGTTAATTGGTTGACGCACAATAGGAAAAATTATCAATTTAAAAAAACGTCTTTATTTAAAACCCATGTATATTTAATAGGCTTTTCCAATTAAAAAAAAAGACAATCATGACATATATATGCATTTAAGTAAAATACAGTTAGATTTTGAACTTTTTTTTACTTACGTTGTGTTTCGATTTCCTCTCAGTCATTGTCAATTATATTAATTCAAGTGTTTAACACTTAAGATACGTATCTCCCGGTCTCTTACTTAAAAAAAATCAGATATGATCTGGACAAGTACTTAATTTGTTTGTGAAGAAGGAAATTTTAATTTAGCATCTCTAAATAGTGACTGAAGCTAATGACAATAAGTAATGTTAGTAAATACAGCAACGACTGTGTACTAAGAACTCAAAATGACCTACAGGTTTGGTCAACATCTTTGCGCTTTAACTTATCAGACTAGAAATACATCATCGAATAAAATAACATCATTTACAAAGGGAAACGATTGCAATACGATTCTTTGGTCTTCCCGAAGATATAAATGCGTACTTATATTGTATTAATCAAATTCAAACATTTACCAATCATACTGATCAGAAAAGTTCTCGTCTTTTTCCAAAAATGTTTATCGGAAGGTACCAATACCTAGTTTGTCAATATTCCGTATCAACTCAACTTCACAAAAAATACAGGATGGCCATGAAGAATAAATTATGCGTACTGATGGTGTTTAAAATCTTAGTAACGTGTTATAGTGTTATATTATTCGTCTTTATTTGTATTACTATTAATGTTTAGTATATTGTTGGTGATATCCATTTCACGTTTCTCTGTACTTCTGCATCCCGTCATTCATTGTGTTGATCGTGTTGTCTTTCCTGTGTGCTTATGTGCTTTGTCCGTGTGTATTTGTATGTTTCTTTGACGTGGCTCTGTATTTAACCTTTCCGTCATTGTGTTATTGCTCTGTTATAATTTTTGTATACCTGTGTGACGTTTACATTCTGGCGTCAAATACGCGATTCTACGTCATAGTTTATATCCATCTAACCATTCGTTCCCAGTACGTAAAATCTTTCAATTATGTACGAGTGGATTAAACATACGTTAATAAAATACAAAAATAAGAAAGCAATGAATGATATTGTTAAATTTGATGTTTGCCTTTATTAGCTTCTTTGTTAATTATTTAATTGTTTTTATCGTCATTAATTAGATTATAATTAGATTAAAACAAAATGAGTTTTGACTTTTTTTATCCATTATGTCTGTTTGTTTTGTTCAGGCATCATTGTCGTTATATTGGAATTTCGTACAAGTGAGAAGTTCAGCGCTATAAAACCAGGTTCAATTCACTCTACATAAGAAAATGCCTTTTCCGTTTTGAATTTTCCACCGAGTCAAGTATTTTTTAGATTTTACTTTTTGGTGATGTTTGCATTGACACAGAAAAGAATTGTTAATAAATTAAGTGATATGATTGCAATTAGAAAACGGCCTTCAACAATGAGCAAAGCCCATACCGCATATAGTCAACAATAAAAGGCCCCGATAAGACAATGTAAAACAATTCAAACGAGAAAACTAACGGCCTTATTAATGTAAAAAAATGAAGTTATAGACAACCGTACATTTTTTAACAATGAGGACATTCATACCAAATGATCGACTGTTAAACAACATGACGTAAAATTATAGTAATAGTCCTGTTAAACCTTATTTCAAAACGTTTCCAAAACTAGAAAACTCGGTTAGATGGGGACAACAGCAATAAAAACCTAGAAGTAAACAAAGACTCACAAATCAAATGACATTAACATCAACAGCTATAAAAAATAATATGAAACAACACGCACTCCACTAAAATCCGGGAGTGGAATCAGGTGCTCCGGAAGAGTAAGCTTTTCCTGCACTGTATACGGCACCAGTCGTGTGTGATATATTTTTGTTCAGTTCGATAATGATGGAAGATAAATATGACCGAGGAATGATATCAGATATGATTTCTGACACACTTTTGTCATAATGACCAAACAGCTCATGATGGCGACCGTCAATTCTTTTGAGTGATGACCTTAATTTGATAGATTCGTATCCCTGTCTTAGCAACTTTTGAGAAAGCAGTATTCCTCGGTCAACAAAATCAACGTACTTTCAACTAGCTCTAGAGTAACGTACCAATTGAGACACATATACTCCATATGCTGGTGCCGCTGGAATTTTGCTACACAGAAATTGAAAGTTGACTATGGGAATAAATGTGAGTATTTAACCTGCCATCAGTAGTCGTTACGAGAGAAAAGGTATAAATATTGAACAGATTTATCTGTTAGAAAATGAAATGATCAGGAGCAATTTTTTACCGATTTTAGAATGCGAAATCAATAGTCGAAAATACAAGAAAATACCCAATAAATCGCACAAAGCATAAGTGAGAAATATTATAACGTAACAATTTGAACCCCATCAAAAACTAAGGTGAACTCAGGTGCTCTTTGTGGGGTTTATTTTACAATTGATGAGGGAATTTCCGTTTTGTGATTTTACTATTTTATTGCTTTATTTGGCACCAATCGTGTGAATCATGTAAGTACAACCCCAGTTATAAGTCTCATACTTGGCACATGTACTACCACTTCGATTTACTGCTTTATCTTGACGTTGTTGGAGTCGATGTACGCAAACAATTCCTACAACCTTTAAGTTATATATGTCAGTTATCATGTTTTTATATCAACTTTAAATGTGCCAGTGTGATTGTATCAAACGCCCTACTTTAAGCAAAGTTTTTTTTTACAAACACCATATTCCAAACTTCATTTTTTTATGAAACGTAAGTCATCAGTGTTAAAAAAAACACACTGACGTATTTCATCATCGTGACAAAGCAGTATATAAAAACCTAAGATTAATAAAGCGTGTTTATGGTTTACCAAAATTAGGCAGTACATACCTGAATATGTCTTTATCAATTTAAAAAAAAAATATTCAAACTCAAAGATACCAGGATTGAAACTTTGTCTCTGAGCCAGACGCGCGTTTCGTCTACAAAAGACACATCAGTTACACTCGTAACCAAAAAATTAAAAAGGTCATATAAAGTACGAGGTTGAACATGTTGCAGAGCATTTGGGACCAAACAATTAACAAAATTTTACATATTCTAAGTAATAATTGATGTTTGTTAAATATGTCTATATCATAATCTAAAATTTATAGCACAATTATTGAACATTTGAGAGTTTTAACCGGAACATGCAGCACCTACGATAAACGTTGTCAGATGTCGTTATTTTCTTAGCACAACTCCAAGCAATTACCTTGTATTTTATAGACACTTTATTTATTTTTTTGAAATCAAACCAATGTTGAAGCACTCAATAGAAATTACACTCTACCTGTTGCATATGATATGATATTCAATTACCAGCTTTAGGAAGTTCACTTATCTGCTTCGAAATAAAAGTCTTTTTAAAAGACTCATAAACAAGTGGTTAATATATAAGAACGGAACGTAACGACCAGAAAAGAATACAATTAAGTTAACATATCCTTGAAATAATCAAAAAGTAAAATCACAAAATTACCGTTCTTCGAGGAAAACTCAATAAAACTATTGATAATCAAAGCAAATGAAAAGAATGCATTACAAAAATAAAGCATCTGATGTTAAATGATCATTATCTCGACATTTATTGTGTTGTGAAAGTATTACAATATATACAATTTCAAAAAGGCGGATTCTTGTAACATTGCTTGCTTCTAAAATGAGGAAATATATGATAAATATTTTATCTGAAACAAAAAAGAAACTCGCAAAACTATCTCAGTGCTGCATCATTTGATCCTTGAAAAACCGTTAAATTTGAAATACTTCCTTGTATAATAACTAAACCCTTAATTCATAAATATGGAACTTATGTTATAGGTCGAATATCACAACGGGAAAAGATACTTTTGTTATGTCCCTCAAACATATTCCTAGTTGTTCAGACAATACTTGTTCATGTTAAATGAACATTTAATCATCTCGGCTACGCTTCATGGTTTAAATAATAATAAGTATTGTCTAACCCATACTTAAACCAAATTATTATAAATTTTCATGAGAGGAGATGAAAATGCAAATTTGCTTGAAGGGAAACAATGATTTCAATAAATGCAGCAGTAAAACTATTTTTTTTAATAGGATTCATTGCAACTATAATGATATGCGTTTTGTTTATTTTTGTATATATATGAAAGTAAATCTGTCTTATGTAACGTCATGTATCAAAGAGGTGACCATCAAATTGTGGCATTTTGAAAACAGATATTTGCGATGGTTCAGTTTAAACAATTAACTGTTTCTTCATTGCTTATTTTGAAAAGTAATCAATAACACATCTTCATGTACACCTGATGTAGATATTCTATAAGATATGCCCAGGCTGATATAAATAAAACTACTTAATTCAGATTTGTGTCGAACGGATGGATTGTTTTTTTATGCATGTCCTCCGATAAATTTGAACTACGATTGGTTTCTGAACTTCAGGGAAGTGTGTGAGCTTTTAAGTTTGCTATTTGATTAGGGACTTTCCTTAATTCCACTGAGTTCAGTATTTTTTGTGATTTTACATTTTTTATACATATCAACCCATGTCCTAATTTGAATTTGTTAATTAAGTTTAAATTGAGACACTATTATAGCATGATCAACACGACAGGTGCCACATATGATGCAGGATCTGCTTACCCATCCGGAGCACATGATAACACCCATAGTTTGTGGTAGGGTTTGTGTTGTTTTATTCTTTAGTTTTCTATGTTGTGTCATGTATACTATTGTTTGCCTGTTTGTCTTTTTCATTTTTAGCCATAGCGTTGTAAGTTTATTTTCGATTTGTGAGTTTGACTGTCCCTCTGGTATCTGTCGTCCCTCTTCTGAAACCTGACATGGAAATATGACATCATTGTTGCTTACATTTCTGTTGAACTTATTCCGATAGTGTTATCAACTTACGATAATAGTTCTCACAGCATCTGCTTTCTTGTGTTTTTTTTCTCTCACACGAAGACAATTTTAATAAATCAACATTATGATTATTACCTGATTGACCTTTAATCAACATATTACACTTTGTGTTTTTCTATAATAACGTTTTTATTTCACATGCTGTGAACAATTACTTCACTGGCATAGCAATCCCAGTGAAGGTCCCAGCATTTCAATAGTTCAATAGTTTAAAGGAGTTCGCTTCTCATTTTCAAATTAATTAACCATTCAAAACACTAGTTTATATTAATACGGGTTTAATAAAAGGAATCCAAAGAGCAACAATATGTTCTCTTTTGACTTTATATAGCTATATCATTGAAATTTAAAGTCCTAAAAAACTATTAAAAAAGTAATTAAAATTTTAAAAGACTTTAACAGACAGCTTATCATTATACATGTAAAAGAATTATAAAAAGAAAAAATTGGGGTCACCGGGCAAAATTTGTTAATGCATTCAAATGGATAAAACCAGAGGATTCCAAAATATCCGACCAAATTGCAAAACATGACAAACAAGCTTCCTTAAGAAATCTGCAGGTAGATAAATTGAATATAGTTAGGTTTTCGTCAAAATACTAATATAACATTGAAAATAACAAGATTGTTTTGTGCATCTCCGAATGTGATTGCTGTTTATAATTTTCAATGAACTTGATAAGTTTCTATATGCATAGCTACCTTACCGAAAGTCAACGATTCCATTTTGAAAATACTCTCTCCATTTAAGCAAATGATTTAATTCTGAAACTTTAAATCGGGGTTGTAAATTTTACTGGTATTTAGTTATTCCCTCAAATTATTTGCCCCAGATAGCAAATTTTATATACAAATATATAACATTACCCAGAGGGTTAGTATATATCGATATGAATCATTGCCATTATTTGAACTTAACTTATAAAAGAGAAGATGTGGTCTGATTGCCAATGAGACAACTATCCACAAAAGACTAAAATGACCCCACTATTAACAGTTATAGGTCACCGTACGGCCTTCAACAATGAGCAAAGCCCATACCGCATATAGTCAGCTATAAAAGGCCCCGATAAGACAATGTAAAAAAATTTAAGCGAGAAAACTAACGGCCTTATTTATATAAAAAAAGAACGAAAAACAAATATGTAACACATAAACAAACGACAACCACTGAATTATAGGCTCCTGAATTAGTTAGGAATATGACAGTTGTTATCCAATCGTTTTATGTGTTTGAGCTTTTCATTTGGCCATTAGAATAGGGACTTTCCGTTTTAATTTTCCTCAGAGTTCTGTTTCTTTGTGAATTTAAATTTTGAGTCGGGCTTCCCAAACAATATCTGATAGTACAAGCTAATAAATATCTATATTGCTGGCGTTTTTGAATGTAAGCACTTTTTTCACAAACATAAATTATATAACAAAAATATTTTCTAAACTTTTGACCTAAAAAAAAATATAAGTCTCACACTTAGATAATGAAAAAAGTTACAGGAACACTCGCTGCGCTCATGTTTAGCATTCCCATAAGTGAAATCAAATTGGAACCATTCTAGATATTACAAGAGAGGAAAAATATAAGCTAGGGCTACTTGATGAGGATAGCCCTAGGTCTCATGATCATAACCGAAACAAATCCTTTAATATTTTAAACACAGACCAAATCTGGATTTCAATTAAAAAAATACACACACACATTGATTATCATGCAGGGGCGAATTTCCTAACACAATATGAAAATAAAAGCTGAATACAATGTATTCCGTAACAAGGAGTAGAGCTATGATACACTGAGTATGCACATTGAAAATAGAATTAATCACGAAGGATTTTAATAAGATATACTGGATTGGTTCTTGACCCGATTGATTTTAAAAGGTTTTTTTTTTTATTTGATCTTTTGTTTTCTCATAGTTGTTACTTAGCTGAAAACTGACATAAACTTTTTTTCGTGTTTTGTATTAATCAAACAAGATGCCAAAATCCATTGTAGGTACCTGTGATAAACTAAAGGTGTCTGCCAGACCACCTTTTAGCTATTTTGGGAGATGCTAACCCTTCCGGAACACTTGAGATCACACCCAGCTTTTGGTGTTGTTCGTGTTACTTATTCTTTATTTTACAATTTTGTATTTTGTGTATTGTTTGTCAGGTTATATTTTTCTTTTTAGCCATGGTTTTAAGTCAGTATATTTTCGATTTATTAGTTGGAACGTTCCCTAGTAACTTTAGCCCCTCTTGTTTTAGCCATTATCGACACACACAAGTGCACATTTCGAAATGTCTTCGTTACCTGTCACACTATGAGTAAGCAGATCCTGCTCCACATGTGATACCTGTCGTGTTGCTCAATATTATTACAAACCATATATATAATAAATTTTCTATTTCTATAGTAAATATTCTATTTCGGTAGTTCGTATTCGTACAAAAGGGAATGGGATTGAAGTTATGACATAAAGAACATATCTGATATCATCTGTGAAACTGATATTGCATAACAGTCAACCTACTGGCGATGTCGTCCAAAAAACTAACAAAGATATGATTTCGACTTCACCATTTGGAACTCTTGGTTTCATAGCTTCCTTGTGAGCCGCAACCCTCTATCATGGAAATCATGCATGATAGGAAATACATGCTCGGGGATTTCGTATCAATTAAGAGATATGTAATTCGTATGCAGTCGCTGGTTGAAATGTTGATTAAGAGTAATGGAAAGTTCACAATTGGGAAGTTGAAATCTTTGTCCTCTATATAGGTTATATCATTAAAGTGACCAAGTTTGATTACTTTAATGATATAACCTATATAGAGGAAAGTGCTGTTAAAGGATATTGCTAACTTCTGTTTATTTCATTCCTTAGAAGTTCCTGTACGATTCAGCTTCAAAAGAATAATGGAACTAAAACTCGAGTATTAAAGTTATCGACCACCAGCGCTAATGGTTCTGTTTTCTGTCCCATTTACAAGTTTCTAGACTCGACATTAGGTAACAATCTTTCTGTCACCAATCCCAATTATTATTGATTATGCAGTCAACCCTTGGAATACTCGTTTTGTAACCTAACCCAAAGTATCATGATTATGTCATCAACCTAATTAAGAATGCTTCAGTCCTCGACATATACTAATAATATTCCTGACCTCAATCCCAATAACCTATGTTCCTCTTTTTGACACCTTCATAAATTGATTGATCCATACGATGTGTCTTTGTCTAACCTAACTATTGACATGATTTACACGTCTTAGATTGTGGTTTACCATTCACGTCGTCTGGTGTTTTAAGTATATACACAATGTATTCCCAAATTTGAATGTTTTTCTGAGTGTTAATTCCCATTATTATACGACGTGTCTCGGTGTTTGTTAATCCAGCGTTTATACCTTAGCCGTATTTGGCACAACTTTTTGTAATTTTGGATCCTCAATGCTCTTCAACTTTGTATTTGTTTGGTTTATAACTATTTCGATATGAGCGTCACTGATGAGTCTTATGTAGACGAAACGCGCGTCTCGCGTACTAAATTATAATCCTGGTACCTTTGATAACTAATTATGCCTTTAGTTACGAAGTTGTATTTGTAATTCTGATAGGATATTGTTTTGTGTCTTATCGTCTGTAGTTGTGATTCTATTTCTTATTTTTTATTCTTATGTTAAAATAAAGATACTCAATCACCCAGATCATGTGTATGATTTTAGTTTAAAGCAACTTTGTGCACAAGATCTATTTGTTTTAAACTGTATGATTGTGTAAGAAAGACCGACATATATAGTTGGTTGTGCTCTTATCGTACTTACACAATACTATATTGATATTCTTGTAATTGTTATAAAATATATCAAATAACATAATTAGAAACCTAAACTTGAATATTATCCCATTTAAGAAATTACCTGTGGCGTTGATGCATTCGTGAGACAGACACACACAATTCGTAATTCTATTAAGCTGTTTTTGTGTACTGTCCTAGATTAATTTTATTTATTCGTCGTTATTCTGTGATGAGCATGTATAAATGTACTATAATATTATTTTTTAAGTTATTTCCCTGTCTTGGATGTTCTAATATTTTTTTTGCTGTATCACCGTGATGTAATGTTGTCATTTTAACGGTATATTTAACATTTCCATAAAGCGCAGGGGTTTGGCTAGCCATTAACCCATGTTCAATCCGACATGTTATCTTAAAATGGCCTGCTCCAAGTCAGAAATATGGCAATTAATATCTAATTAATTGTTTCTATGAATGTTTCACTGTTGTTGGGGTTGGTTTTTTTCTTGCACTTCAGTGTGTCTGTTGTATCGTTGTTTTCCTCTTATAAAATTGAGAATGGAAATGGGGAATGTGTCAAAGAGACAAACACCCGACCAAAGAACAGAAAACATCAGATGGTCACCAATAGGTCTTCAATGCAGCGGGAAACTCCCGCACCCGGAGTCGTCCTTCAGCTGGCCCCTAAACAAATATATATATATACTAGTTCAGTGAGAATATAGTTGATGTGTTTCCCTCGGTTTAAGTTTATAACCTGGATTTGTTTTCTCTCAATTGATTTATAACGGTTTGAACAGCAGTATACTTCTGTTGCCTCTATTTGACCCCAATCTCAAATGTTTCTATCCTCCATTCCAATTACTTGTATATCTGTCAAAAATATTAATTAGTTGTGTTTATATCATCAACCCAAATTAACGACTTTTCTGTCATCGACCTCTAAATACAAATGAATCTGTCTTAAACCCTCATTCTCAATGTTTGAATTCTCAACCCCATTTTTTTTCATCTTTGATCAAAATCAATATAAATTCTGTTGAAGACCTCGATTACCAACGTGTTTGTCGTAGAACACATTTACCAATGTCTCTGTCTTCAATAACATGTAATAGGAATGGTCTTCGACTTCAATTTCAAATGTCTCTGTCCTAGATCCCAATCATTAATGTTTTCAGGCACAAATGATTCTGTCCTCTTCCCTAAATACTAATGTTTTCTACTTCATCCTGGGACAACACTATTTTTTTTGTCTTCCCTCCTAATTATAATGTGTGATAGTAAACAGTCGACACCCTTAATTATGTATATCAATAATATAAAGCCGGGTGTCTAAATAAGTTAATTAAGGGATGTTGAAACTATTATTCTCCTAACAGGAATAATCCGGAAATATATATATAACAAAATAATTTTAGTATCCTTTAAGGTCAATTTTGAATCAACGAGTTCTACTCTAAGTTTCTCAATGATTTGTGAATTTATCAACGAAGTTTTAACACCGGAATGAAGTCGTGTCTTCATATAATTGATATCAAGACCTATATTACCAACGTGTTTGTCGTCGAACACATTTACCAATATCTCAGTCTTCAATCCCGTGTAATATGAATTGTCTTCGACTTCAATTTCAAATGTCTCAGTACTAGACCCCAATCATTAATAGTTTTCAGGCATAAATGGTTCTGTTCTAATCTTTCATTAGAATAAGTTATATGTGAGGAACACTCTGGACATAAAAAGGCCCATTAAACTAAACAAAACTCTGTTAAATTTTATTATGCAAGTTAAGATAACACAGATATAGAGTATCTTGATCTGCTAATATAATATAACATAGTTTCCATTTGCTGTTGATGCTATAAGTTTAGGTCAAAAAGTTTTGATCTTCTTGTGTCTGCTGACGGACATACATGGTGGTCACTTTGCAAAGCTTCATCATAACACTGATAGGCCATGTCTTTATCCCCTGATATTTCGCAACATACTCCAAGAATTGTTAATGCATTGGATTCTGTATTTAATGACCTACATGATTTATCTTTCACTGTTGAATATAAATCACGTAATGCACGTTGTCGATTAGATATATAGCCAAGATGATGATAACATAAAAATCTAAGACAGCGAGACATTATATTTGGTAGTATATTCATATCTCCGAATTCTGTTTCCAGCTGTAGTTCTTCTGGTATTAATGATGAGTGCTGACAATAATGGACATGTTGTGCAGTTGCTATTGTCAGCCTTTCATTTAATGTCATTGAAGCATGTACATTTTGTCTGTAAATAATTTTCTGTTTAAACATGTCATTGTTGACGTCAGAGTCTATAAACAGCATATGTGGTGACCATTTTGATAGAACATAATCCGTTATTTCGAGTGTTGCATTGTACTGTCTTGTAACATAATAAAGCGACGCATATAATAACCAACCCGACACTGCATCTATCTTGATAATGTGTTTGAAATTTGTATGATAACATTTGCGTTTGTTATTATCCATTGTATTTGGTGGCGGTAGTCGTTGTGCTATTTCATGACTGATAGTATTATTAAAAAATTTACAAACATCATTTATAAACGTAGATGATTCAGACTTTAGTAAAGATTTACAACATAAACCAGCTTTATAGCAATTTGAAATGGCACTTGTTATCGTATCTGTCATGTAAGTCTTATTTCTAAAAAGTAGAAAGTCTAGCAGAACGAACGATGATTCACTAAGTGTACCTAACGAACAGAGATTGTCTGGCCGAAATAAATTATGTAGCAATCCATCAATTCCTCCATATTTTACACTCTCAAGTACATGTAGTAGTATATTATTGTTAATCTGATTGATCTTTCCTAGAAACATATTGTGTTCAGGTATGAAATAGTTCGGACAGCAACATGCTTTTACCCATGAGATTAATTTATCAAGACAAAGAGAAAAGCAAAAATACAATTTAGATAATTGAAATATGTCAATATCTACTTCCTCCGAAACCCAGAATAAAGCTGTCTTAAGAAAATAAGAACATAATAGATCTTTAGCATCATTGTTTGTGTTAACTATTCGCTTTAATGATAATTTGAGTAGACCGTAACATAAGAGTTGAGTAAAATCAAACGAATGTACAAGTATTTTTTCTGCCACAGAGAAAGACAATCTCCATAGATTATTTCTCATTTGTACAGTTTTTGGTCCTATAGGTACTAATAAACATCCGTAATTTAGGATCCTCTCTATCACAAAATTAGGGGGCCATTGCAATCGATGACGGGATGCCCATGCAATTGCGTTGTCCGGTAGATATGTACTATGTAGACATAATACTACATCAATTGTCTGTTTTTGATCTGTTATGCATGGACCGTGTATAACTCCCTTCAAATTAGGGAACCGTTCCGTATATAAGTTATGAAATCTATCTATTTCTATATAGCATTTACACGTATATGTACGTGGTGGACAATCTAAACATATTAAATTTATTGAATTCTCATTAAGTCTTGCTACCATTCGGAGTCTAGTAAATCCAGGAAAATCAGTATCTGTCTCCATAACATATGTGTCATTTTGTATAGGTTGTCTGATGCTCTTGTCATTCGGTATAACGTCTGCTTTATGGTACACGTGCATAATATCCATGTCACTACCTGGTAAATCAAGCCCTTCTGACAAACTTCCACTTGATATTTGTTGTGCATCAGTCATACAGGCATTGACTATCATATCTTGTATGATAAAAAGTCGTTGTCTTGTTCGTATTTCTATTTCAGTACCTACTGTTTTTACTAGGTGTTCATACAAGTTTTGTTCTCTCTGGTGATTTTCGAACCAATGCAAGTGACCTATAAAAGATATATGTGTTAACATATCTTTCATAAAATTGTATGATGAAAGTACTTATAAAAATATCTCCTCTAGTTTTTTCCTAACAATAGCTCTGATCATAGCTTCTATGCTGACTGTTCTGAAGACGCGATGGACGTATTAAGTTGTATATGTAAAACCAGGTATGAAGATTGACAACCAACGAAAGAATACTATCACATATACTATTTCGTCCTTTTAATTGTGGGGTCGTTGTTCTAGTATTACAAACTATAAAATTGACTGTCATTAAATGTTAATTGTTGAAATGAAGTAGCATTGCTTGATTTCTTTTTTGAAAATATAGTATTTTTCAACTGTTGAATGATTCAAAAAGAGGGACGAAAGATACCAGAGAGACAGTCAAACTAAAAATAAACTGACAACACCATTGCTAAAAAATAAAAAGACATACAGACAAAGAATATTTCACAAGAGACAACATAGAAAACTAAATACTTAGCAACACGAACACGAAATTAGAGAAGGTTTTACAATGCCTTATACTGATCATGCTGATTTTACTTCAAAGAAATTATTTATTTGTCTATTTTGTTCTTCGCGTTCACATTCTTTCGATTCTAAATATATTTGATGTATTACAAATCTACATTATCGCGAATATCTTTGTGGTATTTTCTTTTCATGGTGTCGCCTGATTGTCATTTGCCCTTCTTAGTAATGGTGTTGTCTATTTGTCTATGTCTTATAGTCTTCGATTTCATTCCTGAAATTGTTTTCCTTGTACAAAGATACATGTATATGGTATTAGTAACGATAAGACAACTCTCAATTCAGAGTAGGAGCATTAAGGTGGTACCTAACACTACAGGGAGATAACTCTTTAAAATCAGCTAAACGTTTTAATTACGTTGTGTTGTTAAGGGAATATTAAGCTTCTCAATGATCAAAATAAGTCTTTTTCAAACTGCTATATAACCAGTGTAATTTTTCTGATAAAACGGTTGGTTCAAAATTTTTGAAATTTTTATATTTTTGTCAAAGGATCAAAGTAAATACTTTGACAAAATTTTATGACAATTAAACAAGCCAAATTAATTTTAACTAAAGTGTTGGGTACCACCTTAAGGCACGGTTTTGCCCCAAGAAAATTTGATGTTTTACAAAAACATAGGGTCAAGAAATATTAATGAAAAACATGATTTTTTTCTTATCTGATAACGTCAGAATTACGTCACTATATATACAGGTTTCACAAAAACGCTAACAAATAAAAAAAACTTATACAGTTTTTTATGGGTTTTTTTCTTTTTCTGGAAACATCATGCGCAGACGAGATACAACAAAATAGTTTAAGAGAAGTCTTATTATTAGCTATTGACAAATTATCACAAAATATAAAATTGTTTCTTGGTACGCAAATCAGTCCCAATCTAAAACATACTTGATGAAATTTGAAACGCGCGTCTGGCGTCATTATAAAACATTAATCCTCTGGTATCTATGATGAGTTTATTTGCAACCACTGGGTCGATGCCACTGCTGGTGGAGATTTAATTTCCCGAGGGTATCACAAGCCCAGTAGTCAGCAAATAAAAGTTTAGTCCTGATATATATGATGAATTTTTTTTTAAGAAATTCATGGAAGTTCAAGATTTTTTTTTGAATATGCAAACTCAGTAATGATTGTTGCCATGGTATCTCATAAAAATTGAAATTTGGTTTTATTTTTTTTGGATACCTTGTACCTTGTACCTTAGTCTAGTATTGATTAATTGAAAAATATGTACGATAAATTTTTAATTTGCAGTTATATTTTGGGGCAATAAGGGCCTCATTATTATTGGCATTATTTGGGAAATATCAAAACGGAAATTTCAGAAATTTGTGAAAAATTTGAGATATGCAATTAGCAGTTATTAAGATCAGATATTGCATAGAAACAAATTCTGAACATAAAATTGTTTATTGATAAATAAAACAGGTGCATATACTGAAAACAATAATGTGCGAAAATGGAGTATTTGATAAGATGTGGTATGGGTGCAAATGAGACAACTCTCCATCCAAGTCACAATTTGTAAAAGTAAACCCTTTTGGGTCAAAAAGACCGTCTTAAACCAAGAGCTTTTGCTCACATCAAACAGAAAGCTTTACAATGCCCCACAATGACTAGTGAAAATCATTCAAAAAAGAAAACCAATGGTCTAATGTTTAAAAAAACAAAAAAAAAAACAGAAACATTTATGAACCAAATCAACAAACGAAAACTACTGAACCGCAGATTCAAAACTTGTTTTTTAATTTGTTTTACATCATCAAATAGTTGACCCGGACACCTGAGAGAATTACCTTTATTTTTATCTGTGCAGTTCTCCAAGTATTCCAGATATTCCTTGGACGATTTGTCGGGAAACCTAAGGTTTAATATCCACTGTTCTCTTGTTTTCCGTCTTTCTAAACAAGCTTTAAACTCTCGTTCAAACTGTCTGATTGTTAGTCCAAAAACGTCATTCCGGATAATCACTCCTCCATCGAAAGATTGGTAAAGTGATGGTGTATATTTACGCTGTCCACGATACGTAAAACGTTTTACACCATATATTTCCCAGTACGTGGTTTTCGTCATAGCAATATGATTGTCATCATCAGAACGATCTTGGTGTCTGGAGGTTCTGTCCATAATGTCTGGAAGAAAGATACGATGAAATAGGTTCAATAATTAATTCAATATTTGTATGCATGAATTAAAAAAAAATAATATTAATGTTCATTCTTAAAAAAAAATATACCGATTATCAGATGCTGTTTACTGTGGATTCATTTACTTTCGTTGGTATCAATTTTCGGGGATTGAGAAAAATGCATTTTCGTGGACATGTTTTGCCAATCCCTGCATATTTATAAGCATACAGAAAATTATGCAATTCGTTGAACACTTAAATTCGTGGTTAACCTGTACCCCCGAATTCGACAAAAATTTGTATCCAACGAATATGAATTCATCCTCAATCATTTGATACAAATTTTCCTTGATTTCTTTGGCACAAATGAATCACGAATTAAAATGTTCAACGAATCATACAAGTGGTACCTGGGCATACAGACAGTGCCGTATTTAGCGAGGCCTTTTCGGCTTTTGATCTTCAGTGCTGTACAACTTTGTGCTTTTTTCACTTTCGGTCTTTTGTGTCTGGGCGTCACTGGTGAGTCTTGTGTGGACAGGGCGCGTTTTTGGCGTATTGAATTTCGAACCTGATGCTTTTTGTTGTCTATTGGTCATGCTTTTCTTTGTCTAATGTTTTCTCCTTTTTATTTGTATTGTGGTCCTGTAGTGTTATGTTGTCATTTCAATGTTATATTTAACTTTGCCGTTGGAGTGCGAGGTTTGGCATGCCATAGGGCCAGGTTCGGCCCACCACTTTTGTTCCCCTTTGAAAGTGTCCAGTACCAATTCAGGAAGATGGTCATTGTTATAGTGTTGTTCGTTTCTGTGTGTGTTGCATTTTAGCGTAGAGTCGTTTGTGTTTTCTCTTATTTTTGAGGTATTGAGATAAGACGTGGCACGGTACTTGTCTATCCCAAATTCATGTATTTGGTTTTGATGTTATATTTGTTATTCTCGTGGTGTTTTGTTTGTTACTTGGTCCGTTTCTGTGTGTGTTGCGTTTCGGTGTTGTGTCGTTGTTCTCCTCTTATATTTAATGCGTTTCCCTCGGTTTTAGATTGTTACCCCGATTTTGTTTTTTGTCCATGGATTTATGAGTTTTGAACAGCGGTATACTACTGTTGCCTTTTTTGGATTGTATACAGACTTTGAGAAAAACCATGAAAACAATATCCACGAAAATGCCTCAATCCACGAAAAGTCATACCAACGAAAATAAATCAATCCATAGTAGTTATTTTAAAATATGTTGTTGAGTATAAAAAGCTACAAACACCTCTACATGACTAAATATATACAATTCCAAATAAAAAAAAAAAAATCTGATCTGATTAATTTACCAACAGCGTATTATTGATGTGTTTCTGAAATTAATTTGTCAACGCCACAACTGAGGAACGTGTCGTCTTCGAGGGTTTCAGTAGCAAAGTGTACAGCAGTTAGTACAAAACATTGATATTAGTTTTCTCATTTGAATTGTTTTACATTGTCTTATCGGGGCCTTTTACAGCTGACTATGCGGTATGGGCTTTACTCATTGTTGAAGGCCGTACGGTGACCTATAGTTGTTAATGTTTGTGTCATTTTGGTCTTTTGTGTGCGCTTATATCATCGCTAAATGGATCACAGTACTGTCATGTAAAAGCACAGCATACGAACAAACTGTAAGACTCATTGTTTCGGTCAGTACAGTATATTTGGTCCATCTTCGGGATAATAGGTCAGATCTTCCTTTTAACCACCAAAAAATTGTTGTCAGGGATATATCTCCATCTTGAATGGTGTTCAAATCTATGGGTTCCGCCATCGTTAGCGGCGTTGAAGATGTAATATAGCATTATATTCAATTGTGAGGTTATACGTTAACCTTTCCCCAAGATCTGCCATAGATTTGGGGTAAACAAAAATCTGCCATAGATTTGAGTTGTTTGGCGTTTTTAACTTCACATTTGCCATGGACTAGGAATCTGCCATAGATTTGGAACCCGCCATAGATTTGAGTCCTACAGATATAATTTAATGATAATTCCAATCAACTATAATAATGAAAGTATGGCACTTTAAAAATATATGATATTCCAATCGAATGTATCAATGAATGTATATAACATGTATAAACTCATCATAGATACTATAGAATAAATAAGCCATATTTATTGAAAAACCACCCATTGGAGGATTTAAAAGACATACAGTACAGACTTGCTCCATTAAAAAAAGACAACAGGGACTTCAATTGGTAACGTTGTTAGGAGAAAACAACAACACTATTTTGTCGTAACTCGATTAAAAAAAAGGAAAATCACAAAAATACTGAACCCAGAGGGAAATCTAATTGGAAAGTCCATAATTACATGGCAAATTCAAATGACAAAACACATCATAAACGAATGGACAAGAACTGTCATATTCCTGACTTGTTACAGACATTTTATAATATAGAAAATGATGGAATAAACCTGGTTTTAAAGCGCTAATCTTCTCACTTTGATGAGAATCTCATCGAATTCCGTTATATTTACAATATTTAAAAAGGACCAATCAAAGTTACAAAAAATCACCGACGTAGTCACTTGAACTTTCAAAGGAGCAAGACTTACTGTGTCGATTAAAAGGGACGAATCAAGATTACAAACAATCATCGAGGTAGTCACTTGAACTTTCAAAGGATCAAGACTAACTGTGTCGATTAAAAGGGACGAATCAAAGTTACAAACAATAACCGAGGAAGTCACTTGAACTTTCAAAGAGCAAGACTAACTGTGTCGATTAAAAGGGACGAATCAAAGTTACAAACAATCATTGAGGTAGGCACTTGATATTTCAAAGGAGCAAGACTAACTGTGTCGATTAAAAGGGACGAATCAAAGTTACAAACAATCATCGAGGTAGTCACTTGAACTTTCAAAGGAGCAAGATGAACTGTGTCGACAGTATGAGCGACTCTTATTACTAGTGTTATTTCACTTGAATGGACGGGGGTTTAAAAAGTTCGCTAATTTAAGACCAGTCCATTTATAGACAGGAGTGATTGGATACATTCATCATGTTCATCAACGAACTGTCCAGTTATTCGTCCCATATCATACAATCAGTTCTTTGTATATACGTTTGACGACACTGACAGGTGATTATTATTCAATATTAATCATAACGGCAATCCTCCTTATCACACACATCTTCAAATAGACTGTATATTATGCAAATTATAACATAAGCTCCGCCCGATTAGTTGAAATAACATTGGTAATAATTTACATGCTACAGTGAAACCTGATTAAACCGAACCCTGAATAAACAGGAAACCTGTCTAATCCAAACTTGTTCTGAAGACCAATCATATCACATTTTATGCATTGTGAACCTGATGAAACCGAATACCTCCCAAAACCGAACAAAATCTCAAGTCCCGAAAGGGTTCGGTTTAGTCAAGTTTGACTGTAAATCAAAAAGTAAACATCCTACACTTTCTCACTGGGCCACTGGATATACACTTGTTGTTACAATTTACTACTTGACTTGAGTATAAGTATGAGGAAGCTGACACAAAGATAGAAAAAACTTCCTGATGTCCTGAGTGCTATCTCAGGATATCCAACTTTGTTCGTATCAAAACTAGGATAAACGGTCTTTATTAAAAGCGTTCAACAATTGCATAAATATGATTACAAGGAAATTGAAATATGATTACAAGGAAATTGAAACAAGATTAAAGTAAGTTTTAATTATAAACCTTACTTTCGAGGTCCCTCATGGGGGGTGGGGGGTGGGGGGTGGGGGGTCAAAGTTCTAAAACATCACAATTCCTTTGCAAATATAATGCCCTAATCATTTTTTTTTTTCAAACAAGATCATCAAATAATCTAGATTATTAAAACGTGAAATAATCATGAAATATGTGGTCCAGTTAACAAATAATTACTATAAAAACGTCTTAATAATCTCATATTTAAACAAGAATAAGTCCCGAGCACACAGATTCTCAATCCGCAATATCATTTTCTATGTTCAGTGGACCGTAAAAATCAGAAAAAAATCTAATATGGCATTAAAATTAGTAAGTTTCAAGTTGATTGGACTTTGACTTCATCAAAAACTACCTCGACCAAAACCTTTAACAAAAACTCTAACCTGAAACGGGAGAGACGGACGAACGAACGAACGGACGGACGAACGGACGCAGAGACCAGAAAACATAATGCCCATAAATGGGGCATACAACCTATGAGAAGGCTTACTCTCGTCTTTACATCTAATAATACAATTCCAAATGGTCATATGATCTTTTGCTTAAAAATTTTATGTAGTTTGCACAAAGAAATGAATGAAGCCAGACGTCAGTTAATGCTTGTAGTTGGCAATGTTTTTACATTTAAAGAAAACTATACGATCAAAGACTAGCATATAAAAGATAGCAATTTTTAATAGGAATTTGATTGTGGTAACTAATTACCATAGAGGAAAGAACTAAAACAGTGTTTGTCATCATATTTCAATATATCAACCTATTTGTTTTTTGCATCACCCATCATGCAAATTTTAATTCTTGAAAACTTAAGGTTATTAATTACGAATGGGAAAAAAATGTTTCTTTTCAATTCATGCGCTTACTGGACATCCACCGTAGTAATAAGTATGGTTCGTGTTGTTCTGTCTTTATTATTATTTTATATTTCTTCCTATGTGACGTTTACATTTTATGACGTCAAGCACGCGATGCAATGCATGTGGTTTTAACATTTGATAGATGATTTTTGTGCTTTTTTGTTAAATATTTGTTTGTTTTGAGATTGTGACACATTGATGACTGCTGTTCCACTATTTTTACTGTTATACCTATTATGTCTGTTCTATAGATGATTCGTTTTAAAATATAATGGAAATTGATGCGAGTCATACAAGTGAGAAGTTTGGCGCTATAAAACAAGGTTCAATCCACCATTTTCTACATATTAAAATGCCTGTACCAAGTCAGGAATATGACAATTGTTGTCCATACGTTTGATGAGTTTTATCATTTGATAAGGGAATTTCCGTTTTGAATTTTCTTCGGAGATCAGTATTTGTGATTTTACTAAAAACAAAAAAAATCAATGTGATGTAAACTGTTTGCTTCCGGGGTCAAGGTTAAACACCGGATGTTTATATATTTCTTTTCACTTTTCCATGGATTATTGAGTGAAACTAAAGAGAAATCGAAAAAAAAAGCCAGATAGAAGGAGGTTTAACTTAGTATTCTGAGAAAATATTGTTTTTATGGTATTGATATTTACCCATCATTCCCATGGGTTATTGAGATAAATTAAAGGGAAATTAGATCGACAAAAAAAAACTAATAGAAGAATGTTCAACGTATTCTTCTGAGAAAATATTGTTTTGTTGGAATTTAAATTTACCCATGATAAGTGCAAATGAAGTGTTTAACGCTGAAATACATGTATCTAAAGGAAATCGGAACTCTATCGGAGTGATCTTACTTAGAAATCTAACTCAGAATCTATTTTTACATGTAAAATGCAATTAGGAATTGTTGTATATGTGTATACAAATCATCTGCAAAGTTAACTCATTTGTAGTTATATCACACTTTTTTTTTGTCATATTCACGTGATTGGGTTGCACCCATCATTCCCATGGGTTATTGAGATAAATTAAAGGGAAATTAGATCGACAAAAAAAAACTAATAGAAGAATGTTCAACGTAATCTTCTGAGAAAATATTGTTTTGTTGGAATTTAAATTTACCCATGATAAGTGCAAATGAAGTGTTTAACGCTGAAATACATGTATCTAAAGGAAATCGGAACTCTATCGGAGTGATCTTACTTAGAAATCTAACTCAGAGTCTATTTTTACATGTAAAATGCAATTAGGAATTGTTGTATATGTGTATACAAATCATCTGCAAATGAGTTAACTCATTTGCAGTTATATCACACTTTTTTATCATATTCACGTGATTGGGTTGCATTCTTTCTTTACCCATTATATTTCCTCTTTTATTAAAGTATGTAAAAATTGGCCCTAATATACACATCATAAGTGTTCAATACTGAAATACATGTCTTTAAAAGGATATCGAAACTCCATCTTCGTGATCTTACTTAGAAATCTAACTCTGCTTTTTATATGTCAAATGCATTAAAGAATTTTTGAACATGTGTATACCTACAAATTATCTGCAAATTTTCCTCAATTGCAGTTATTTACAGCTTCTTATTATATTCACGTGATTGAATTGCATTCTTTACCCAAAATTTATGAAAAGCCTTCAGTTTAATGTACACGAAAGTCTGTAAGAGAATATTATGTTAACAAATAGCTTGTCTGATTAATCGTGTTAATTGACCGTATTTTTAAATTGTAATATATGTAAATTTGATAGGACAAAAGAATCGGAACGTAAGTAAACAAATTGCAATAAGTTCGACGAAACATCTAAACCCTATTTTTGACATTTTTACTCTTTGAGTATGTTTGTTTTGTTCATACATCGTTGACAATGTAATGGAATTTGATGCGACTGTCATACAAGTGAGAGGTTTAGCTAGCTATAAAACCAGGTTCAATCCACCATTTTCTACTTTAGAAAATGCCTGTACCACGTCAGGAATATGACAGTTTTTATCCATTCGTTTGATGTGTTTGGACTTTTGATTTTGCCTTTTGATTTTGGATTTTCCTTTTGAATTTTCCTCGGAGTTCGGTATTTTTGTGTTTTTACTTTTTTCTAAATCTAAATAAAACATAGGACTGTAATATTTTTCTATCTATGAAGAAATAACATAAAAAAAATTGATGCACACTAAATAACGCGCGTAGCGGATTATTTAACAGTGTGCACCATATTTTTTATGTTATTTCGAATAGACAGAAAAAAATATTACAGTCATTTCTTATAATTTAATTCTAAATCCGATTTTAAACCGTAGAAAACCATGAAAAAACGTTGATGACGTCACGGTCACATGACTAAATTATGTATATGGGCTCATAACAAAATAACGTCAGCCAATCAGAAGACGCGTTACATCATAAATCAAATAATATATCAAGAAAAATGTATGTATCACGGTCGATATATCATATATTTCAGTCGCTTTCCCATATATCATAAAAAAAATGTCGAAGTAAGGGACTACAAAAAAAAATCAGAATAAAAATCCGTTACGATTGTAAAATTCTTGCTGTTGGAAAAAATGACATTGTTGGTAATAATACAGTATGATAGAAAATTACCTACCATATATGTCTAATCAAAAATAATAATAATACATTATATTTGAAACGTCTAACCTCTACACATGGTCTTTTTCAAAAGCTACATGTAAATGCAATTAGCCATAGCAAACAGTATACCCTATGTTAATAATAAAAAAAAAAAGACATGATAGATATCAAAATAATTTAAATTTGCTTTTAAATTTTTTTTTTAATTCAAGCGTTACTGATGATTTTTTTTTGGTAAAAACGCGCGTCTGGCACAATTACAAAATTTCAATTCTGGCATCTATAATGAGTTTATTTACTGTAATAACTAACCATTACCTTACCTTCAATGGACAGATACTAACAGCTTAGCGTCTGCTCACCACACAACATTGATGATTATACACTTCACTTTCAGGAAGATGAAAACGATAAAAAAAATCTTGATGAAATCAATAATAAATGTTCGGGGAAATGTTTCATTATTTATTTATTCAACAAAGAGATGGACCGATATCAACCATTAGTGTTTGATTGTAGTGTACAGCAAATTGAATAAAAAAGCGAATTGCTACTAATTGGCAACTTTTAAAATATTTTGGATATACTCGATTTTTGTTTGGGGACTGGTTTGATGAATCGTTTTGTAACGGTTTTTGCTTTTGATAAGGTTATTCATCACAAATATTACTGGATAATTGACCGAATAAGCAGGTTTACTACAGATAACGTGTAAAAGCAAAATATTTGTCTTCAGTCAAATCAAGCTTTTTATGGAAAATGCATTAGTGTTCAATTACACACATGTTCTAAAAGCTTTTTTTAGGGGGGAGATGTCTGATTGCGAAAAAAAAAAATCACTACCAGAAACCACGTGGCATACATATTCCAAACACGACAAACAATAAATTACAGCTCGGCACAGAAGTCAGCATTTGTCGGGGTTAAACATGTTTGCTTGCTCAACCCCCCCCCCCCCCTTTTAACCTAGAACTGTGGTGCATCTGTTACCGGAGATCCTCTTCTAGTGTGTTACATATTTTAACAATGCATAATATAAGACGAGTAAAATCCCGTAATCTTGAAATTGAGGAAACTTTTTTTTCAATCAATTTAGACAATTGTGTGAAGCTGTCTAATATGTCATTCAATTCATATGCATGGAAAATACACTAATATTTGCAATACCGATATAGCACTTGATTAAATTAACACTTTTATTACATTCAGTTTGAAAAAGTAATATTTGAAATTCCTATATTTTTCCCGTAGTTTTTGAAAGGAAAAGAATGTCAATGCTAAATGCATGAATTGCCTGCAGAGTATTATTTCTCGCAAAATTTTCAATAGCTATATCTCGAAAACCAGCACACGTACCCTTAAGTGTTTCTGCTTGTCAGTTATATTATATATTGGACTAATTCTGACTTATAATACTTTAATTATATATATATTGTGTCTTGAATGGAGAGTTGTCTCATTTGCACTCATATCTCATCTTCTTATAGCTATTAGTATATAACAGTCTTTTAAACAGCTTGTTATTTTTCAATTAAATTAGCGAACATCCTAAAAGAAAGACGTACTCTGTTCTTATGAAGTCTGAGTAATCTTTATACACGTTATCACAGCTTGAATGTGAAGCTTGTCTTTTCCTTTATCGTCGATTCAATGATTATGAGTGATTTATTCAATAAACATGGTATATCTGTGCAATGGGTAAATAAACTCATCAAAGATACCAGGACTAAATTGTGTATATACGCCAGACGCGGGTTTCGTCTAGAAAAGACTCATCAGTGACGCTCGAATCCAGTTAAAAGTTAATAGTTAAAAAAGCCAAATGAAAAACAAAGTTGAAGAACATTGACGTCCAAAATTCATAAAAGTTTTGCTAAAAACAGCTAAGGTAATTCATGCCTGAGGTAGAAAAGCCTTAGTATTTGAAAAAAATCGAAATTTTGTGTACAGTTAATTTATGAATATAACCATATCAATGGTAATTCATGTCAGCACTAAACGGTGCTGACTACTTGGCTTGTGGTACCCTCGGGGCAATAAATATGCACCAACAGTGGCATCGACCCAGTGGTTGTAAATGAACTCATCATAAATACCAGGACTAAATTTTGTATATATGCCAGACGCGAGTTTCGTCTACAAAAGACTCATCAGTGACGCTCGAATCATGGATATCAATCAGCCAACTCTTTGTGTTTCTTGTTTTATGGTTAATAATTCGGAGTTCATTATGACGTCCATTATCATTGAACTAGTACATAAATATGGGACCAGCTGACAGAAGCCTACGGAAGATCCATTGGTGGCCTTCGTCTCTTGTCTACAATATGATCGGGTTGTTATCTCTTTGACACATTCCCCATTTCCAATCTCAATTTTAGTCAACTGCAACGCTAGATGTTTCACGAATTGATGTGTTCTCTACTTTTGTTGATAGGCATACATCAATCAATTAACACGCAAAAGAGAGAGTATACAAGAGGGGCATACATAACCATGGATAGAATATAAACTGACATCGCCATCGCTAAAAAGGAAAAAGATTAACAGACAAATAGTTGTAAAAAAGACGCAATATAGAAAACTAAATACTAATTAATACAAGCCCTCCCCCCAAAAAAAACCAACTTGGGTGATATCATGATCTCTGGAAGGGTAAGCATATCCTTCTCTTTAGTATCAGTGATAAATAAGTCCAGATGAACTGATATAAAATAACTTACACCAATCATGTCAATGAATTAGATAATTGCTATATATACTGACATGAGTTATTTTTAACCTTTTGTAAGACATAAATGGTATAATCTGTATCATTATCACTAAGGTAAGAATGTTACAATCTTGTTCTCTTATCATGATAAAGTCATATAATATATCATTCAAACGAACGAATTTCACAATTACCACGATGAGAGCAAATCTAGAAAAGATTCTTCGAATGTATGCATCTTACATTGGTTTTATTCCAACGTACTTTATGAAATGCTCAGGATAAAATTCGAATATCACGGCCCAGGCCATGTGTAAATTTACAACAAATCTATGTCTTCCATGAATTATTTCGATTCTAATAGGACAAATAAGTTAGTTTAAATACTGAAGCGAGGGTTGGTATGCCGTGTGTGGAGCTGTTCTTTTTTTACTCCTTGTTAGATAAAGCTGAAATATTCTCATACATCTTTAACTTGCATTGATTATTTCGTTAATAACCGCTAGAAAAAATATGTTTAATTCTCAAATCCAATATTTCCGATTTTTAATTAACATGTTTTCTCGTAAGCTACCATCAAATCCAAAATTGACATTTCGTAAAGAAGGAGCTGCCATGTTGACTCGCTGAATCAAAGGCAATAGAATAGAAAACCTCAGAATTCCATTTTAACACAATATTTTACGAACTTCGTTGGTTACAAAAAAGTTTTTATTTTTGTGATATTGACTAAATATTGTTTTTATACTGCAACTTTAATTAGTATATTAATATTTTGTTAAATCGTAACATAAATATCAAGCTTATTTGCATCCCTTAATGAACCCCTCATTGTAGAGAAAGTGTTCCATGATGAAATTGACATTGCACAAAATATACAGTGTTACTATATTTAGGAAATAAACAAAACTAGTTGCAATACAATAATTCTTTTTATTATGCATCTGAATAAGAATAAAAGTTCTGTAATGTTTTTTGTTTAATTAAAATTAGTAATACAATAATTTTGGCAAAGCGTTTGCAATGTAGTTTCAAATACATGTGGATTTAAGTGGGAGGTATATTGTAACATCCATTATTATGTATATCTCTGAGTCTGCGCTAAGTATAGATATATCGAGAATTTTCACACAGTGTTGTTTACAAAGCGAAAGAAGCACGACATGTTAGAATAGTTTACATTTTATATGGCAATGACAAGTTACCATGATAGTAAAATTGAGAATAAAAATGTGGAATATGTCAAAGAGACCATATTCCAACCAAAGAGGTAGTCCTCGGCTGGCCCATAAGTATATTTAATTCCTTATTACGTATTCTCAATTTATCCAATAATCACGAGATCAAAATTTCAACAAAAAAAACAGTTGATGGATCCAACATAATAATTAATGCATGGATGTTTAATGTTTCAATAAAATTAGGAACACTACTGGTCCTTTCAGCAAATAGTTTAGAAATCCCCTGATTTACTACTAAAATGAGCATTAAGAAATACATACTTTTGTGTGCTGGCATTGGCAAAAAATGTACATACATGGTGCGTCACCAAATTTAACATATTGTTTTTAAAATGCCAGTTTATTACACTTCTATAAACTGGAAACTGGTATGATACGAACAAAACAAATAACGAAAACAATAGTTTATAACATTTCTGGGTTAGAACAATAACTGTGATAAAACAATAGTTCAATTAAACAAAGAACCTCAAAAATACGTGCGTCTGAACTAATTCAAACTGTTTCAGATATTTCTGGACAATGGAAAAATATCAAACAAGAGCACGCAGATAAAACAAATCGAACACAAGTACAAATTTGAAGAGCATTGCGGCCAAACTTTATAAAAAGCTAATCTAATAGGGCTAAGTTTATCTGCCTGGGATAAGAACATTCTTATTATTTAGAATAATTCATACTTTTGCAAACAGTAAATTTATGAAAGTGAATATATAAAAGATATATATGATAACACAGAAGTGGTGACTAACTACAGAATAAAAACGTATACATAAACGATCTAAATCAAAACATAAAAAAATCACAACCGAGTTAACCGAAGAGATCAGCGCACAAAGTGACGTCAAATTTGAAATTTTAAAAAATTCAAACAAATAGGATACCATTAGGATATAAATCAGCATTAAGTTTGTTACACGGATATAACATTATTAGTAACTTGAAAATTACAATACTTACATGTATTAATACAAAATTGTGGAAGTAATTAGATAACTAATTATGTTATCTAGCTATGTCGGTTCTTGTTCTAAATCAAACTGTAAACCAAATACGTCGTATAAATTTAGTTGACCCAAACTTGAATCTAATAATTGAACTTGGTGATTAATCTTTACCATAACACACGAATTCAACAGAAAAAATAAAATTGATAACTACAAACAATAAGACATTTGACAAAATCCGATGAGAATAACAAATATAACATCAAAGCTAAACAAATGAATTTTGAATATAAAAAGTACCGAGACACGTCAATTGACACTCAGCAAAACAGGAACAATCCAGAATAAGTCACGTTCGGTAATTAAAAGATCAGACGACGTTATGACAAACCACAATTTAACACATAGTAGCATTGTATCGATCAACAAATTCTAGATGGTGTCTGTACGGAGTGTCATTTTTAGTTTGTCTTCCTCATAAATCCGTATAGTTTGAACAGGTACGAGCATTACGTATCAACTGAGATATGTAAACACCATACGAAGGGGCAGATGGTTTATTACTGCTTAGAAATTGATAATTGGGAAGTTTAAATCGTCCCCTTTGTCATAGATTTTCGTGTGAAGTCGTTCAACTGTGTCAATAATGAGGAAAAGATCAAGGTACGAAGCAGTCCTTCTAGTATCAGTGGTACCCTAAATTTCACTGGGATATATGAGATGTACGTATTGGTTGAAATATGGGTAATTCAATGATAAAACATCTTCAGTATATCGGAATGTTAAATTAAAGAATTTCGCATGGGGTTTTCTGTATGTCTTGTAGAAGGTTCTGAATGAATTCTGCTTCATACGAGTACAAAAACAAATCAGCCAGATGTGCCTTCATCCTGGCTTGTTTTTTTGTTTTTCAAATAAAATACACTTTGTAAGATATTATTTCTACACGAATTAATCGTTGTACGAAGTGGTTAGTTGTTGTTTGGATACACAACAAAACTTAAATTCTCAAAATTAACAAGAGGGACGAACGATACCAAAGTGTAAGTCAAACTCATAAATCTAAAATAAACTGACAATGTCATGGCTAAAATGAAAAAGATGAAAAAGATAAACAGACAAACAATAGTACACATGGCACAACATAGAAAACTGGAGAGTAACCAACACGAACCCAAACAAAAACTAGGAGTGATCTCAGGAAGGGTAAGCAGATCCTGCTCCACATGCGGCACCCGTCGTGTTGATTATGTAATAACAAATCAGGTAAATAGTCTAATTCGGTAGGTCACACTCATGAAAGGGAAGAAGATTGTACTTACGAACAACACGAATCTCAATAAAAACTAGGGGTGATATCAGGTCCTCCGGAAGGGTAAGCAGATCCTGCTCCACATGTGGCACTCTTCAAGAGTTAAAAGTAGTACCACGATTATACAAGAGATATGATTTTAGATAGTGCATACTGTTCTGACATCATGGTATTTGCCACGTTTAACCTCTTGTTCAATTCAATTCAAAAATAACATTTTAGAAGGAGTTGATAATTTGACGTTATACAGTGCAACATGATCAATATGATGCACTTTTATTAATGTCTGCCAATTGTCAGAATAATCTTCACATGTAATGTTTCTTTTGTGTTCTTTTTCCCCTCTCCTACCAGGAATATCAATGTGATCATCATCTTAATGAACTTAAGCCAACATATCAAAGGTTGTAATATTTTCCTTTATAATAAACTTTATAATAAAATTTCAAATATATCAATATTTATATTAGGGATGTGAATAAACTCAACAGATATACCAGGACTACATTTTGTATATACGCCAGACGCGCGTTCCGTCTACAAAAAGACTCATCAGTGACGCTCGATTCCAAAAAAGTTTAAAAGGCCACATATAGTACGAAGATGAAGAGCATTCAGGACCAAAATTCCTAAAAGTTTTGCCAAATACAGCTTAGTTACAACGAGTACTCAAAAACTCGAGTATCTCTCGGTAGTACCGAATATCTTTTGCCATAATTATACTACACTAATCAGTTTCATATTAGAATGTTGTTGCTGGTTTTAGTTGAAACCAAAAAAATAATTCATTGAGAGCGCCTCCCAGGAAATTTGATATTAATCAAAATGAAAATACCATTCGTGAGGTTGCCTTTAACTTTAAAATTCCTCCAAAAAGATGTTGAATATAGATGAACAAGAGCTCTTTTAAAGGCTTTAATACACTTTACCTTTATATTAGTCATTACAATGCCTCTGTACCGTCAGAGCATTAATTTTCTTCAGCAGAGCTGTAAGTTGCCTAACAAAGTTGAGTAATCGGTTCGTCCTAGAAAAATTTGACAAGATAATTTTTCTAAATAAAAAAAATAGTTGCATCCAGTGTCGACCCTCAGAAAATGATTAAAGGCATAAGTAAGTTCAAGTCATCATGCACACTTTTTTTTTATTATAAAATGCTGTTTTTTATGGTTTCCAAAATGCTGTTGTTTTAGTAACCATTTTTTATAGATATTAATTAACTACTTGATTAGATCACTGCCAGGTATTATAATTAAAATTGTTCTTGTAGTAAATGAGTCATTAGTTATGGTATAAATTCCTTGGACTATTATCTTATCTTATTGCTCGGTATTAATAAAATCCAGATAGTAATCAATTAGTAAATCTTCACCGAGTTGACATTCCTAATATATATATGTTCCGGACCATATGAGTATTTGGACCATACGCGTATGGTCATGACCATTCGGGTATACTCATATGGTACGACCGTACGCATATGGTCGGACCATACGAGTATAATATTCGTTTTGTTATTAACGGGCCCGACCATGTGAGTATTTGGACCATTTATGTTTTTTTTTTCTTCAAATTACATTATACACGTTTCAATAATACAAAAACTTTATCTAAAAAAAAAGTGATGGTTGCATGAAAGTTTATTAATTTCATAATCCAAAAACTACGCTAAAATTAAATATTGATGCCATAGTTAGTTTTTAATGCTGGTTTCATTCTTGCGTGTAGGCTTGGTGTGACTTTCACTTCCAAACGGTATCATAGCTTTTTTGCATTTTCAAAAAAATAGTGCACGATCCTTTTCATTTACACCTTCTGTTTACGAGTTAGCCTTTATGCAGTTGCGTACAGTGACATCGAGGTCTTTGGCCATGCTAATGTCTAAGATGTTTTTATGAAGCTCTAGATCTCAAATACCGTAAAATGACTGCAATATACCATATTCACAAGCACAACTTTTAAAAACAAACTATGTTACTTTCCAGTGACGTTTTTTGTAACAGTTCATTAAGAAAATTTTGGATTTCAATTATTTTAATTGACATATTGCCATTCACTCGTAATAACAAATCGCTAATGACCATCAGTAATGACCTTCGGTATAAAATATGTTTACTATTTATTTGAAAATAAAGCAAAATGAGCTTAGTGAAACTCCTTATTGTTATTTAGCTTATCTTTTTATTTTAAATAATTATAAAAATGATAAAATTAACTATATAATAGCGTGTTTTAATGAACGGTCATCCCATTAGAAGAGATTAGAAGTTTTAAAAGTAAACTGTACAGGTTTTTACTTGTACAAACATTTCATTCAAGTAATTACTTGTATGAAACCATCGTACAGGTTATTAGTTGTACAAATATAATTGTACAAATAATTACTAGTACAATTTTTACTGAGAAAAAGTAATCAATCATTACTCAATTACTTAATTTATAATTAATTAAGTAACTCATTTTTTTTCCCCTCATATTGATATTTTTTCCGAACATGTAAAAATTTTCTCTAAATAACTTTTTCAGCTTTGAACAAAATCGAAAGTATTTTTCTAATGTGATGGTGTAATTTTTGATTTTATAAAAATGGATAATTACTACGTGAATCACTGTTTACAATTACTCGGAAGAAATTGTTCCGAGTATTCCTTATTTTGATTGATTAATTTGTTACCTGGATACGGGACGCTCTTATATATTTCTTTGTTTCGGGATTCACGGTACATTTGAAATTTTTCGTTGAAATTATTTAGCCTCTTACCCGCCGTATACAACTGCTATGAATGTTACTGTATTTTAGGTACTTTTTTATAAGATGTGCTGGTGTATACTCTGGCTAGCTTATGTGTTTATTCGAACAGTTTGGATGAATATATTTTTTATTCTAATGGCTAGACACTATACTTAGATATAAGAAGATGTGGTGTGAGTGCCAATGAGACAACTCTCAATCCAAATAACAATTTACAAAAAAGTAACCATTATAGGTCAATGTGCGGCCTTCAACACGGAGCCTTGGCTCACACTGAAAAACAAGCTATAAAGGGACCCAAAATAACTAATGTAAAACCATTCAAACGGGAAAACCAACGGTCTAATGTATATAAAAAAACGAGAAACATAAACTTTACATGTTATATGTGACTGTGGTTTAGTAGAGTATTTATCCTGTGCTGTGAAATATATTTGTTTGTCTTGTGTATGTAGTGTGCCGTAATAAAACTAGGTAACTTTTATTTCTTTTGTGAGAACCCTGGTGATTGCAGCGAATAGTACTAGAAAAGCTCAAGCGCAAAAAAAGTACCTGCTGAAAATAAATTGATTTACAAAGCTCAACAACTAGGCTAAGCTTTAAATATCATCAATCCAAGCTCAATAACTAGGCTAAGCTTTAAATATTACAATCCAAGCTCAACAACTAGGCTAAGCTTTACATATTACAATCAAAGCTCAACAACTAGGCTAAGTTTTAAATATCATCAATCCAATCTCAACAACTAGGCTAAGCTTTAAATATTACAATCAAAGCTCAACAACTAGACTAAGCTTTAAATATCATCAATCCAAGCTCAACAACTAGGATACGCTTTAAATATCATCAATCCAAGCTCAACAACTAGGCTAAGCTTTAAATATCATCAATCCAAGCTCAACAACTAGGCTAAGCTTTAAATATTACAATCAAAGCTCAACAACTAGACTAAGCTTAAAATATCATCAATCCAAGCTCAACAACTAGGATACGCTTTAAATATCATCAATCCAAGCTCAACAACTAGGCTAAGCTTTAAATATCACAAATCAAAGCTCACCAACTAGGCTAAGCTTTAAATATCATCAATCCAAGCTCAACAACTAGGCTTAGCTTTAAATATCTCAAATCTAACCTCAACAACTAGGCTAAGCTTTAAATATCACAATCCAAGCTCAACAACTAGGCTTAGCTTTAAATATCATCAATCAAAGCTCAACAACTATGCTAAGCTTTAAATATCATCAATCCAAGCTCAACAGCTAGGCTAAGCTTTAAATATCATCAATCCAAGCTCAACAACTAGGCTAAGCTTTAAATATCACAATCCAAGCTCAACAACTAGGCTAAGCTTTAGATATCATCAATCCAAGCTCAACAACTAGGCTTAGCTTTAAATATGACAAATGAAAGCTCAACAACTAGGCTAAGCTTTAAATATCATCAATCCAAGCCGGGCTTCAAAGTTTTTGCGAAACTGCCTTTTATATAGGTGGCGTGAATCAGATGTGGATACAAAAGAGTTCCAAAGATCTTTTAGAGTACATACAATCTAACTCTTTTTCATCTTGCAATTATATTAAAACATTTGACTTTTTAACCTTATACCAGTATTTTACATTCCTAACTAAAAGACAAATTGAAAGAGTTTGTATTGCTTTGTTTTATAAAACAGAATGGCCGACGTAGATACAAGTATATTGTTTTAGGGAGGGATAAATTCTTTTTTGTAAAGGATCACTCTGATTCAAAAAATATCTCTGAATCTGACATTATCAAGATGCTTGTTTTCTTGATTGACAACAGATTTGTTACGTTCGGAGGACGTGTTCTTCAACAGACTATCGTCATTCCAATGGGAACCTATTGTACCTTTCTTCTTGCCGACCTGTTTCTTTACTATAATAAGGCTGACTTTTTATAGGAACTTTGTATGATATAAACATTGCATTGAAACAAAAAACTCATTGGGAAAAAAATATGTTGTGCCACCCATATCATAGGATTTGACTGATATTTACTTGGACAGCCTCACAGATACAGTTAAGTCGGTCTCATATCTTGACTTGCATCTAGAATTGGCAATTAGGGTCGTTTGAAAACAAAACTTTACGACAAAAGAGATGATTTCAGCTTTCAAATTGTGATCTTTCTATCTAAGTAGCAACATTCCAACAGCACCTGTAAACGGGGTGTTTACTCCCAACTGATACCATATTCCCGTGCCTGTATTTCTTATCACGATTATCTTGATAGAAAGTTGCTGCGCACGTGGAAGCTTTTAAACCAAGAGTTCCAAACGGTGAAGTTGAAATCATCCCTTCGTAAATTTTAGGGACACCCTCTGTTTTTGATGAGGTTCGTGTTGCTTATTGTCTACTTTTATATGTTTTGTTATGTGTACTATTGTTTGTCTGTTTTTCTTTTTTCATATTAGCCATTGCGTTGTCAGTTTGTTTTCGATTTATGAGTTTGACTGTCCCTTTGGTATCTTTTATACCTCTTTTATGACCATATTCATAAATATGACTTTATTCAGTTCCCTAAATACCAAGTCATGTCTTAAAATTGCATAGTAGTTTTAACAAAACTAACTTTGTAAGACATTAATAGCCCTTCATGCTTAAAATTCATGGTTTTAAGATACTACATATTGTTCAGACATTGCATTTGCCACTTGAAACCTCATGTCTCATTCAAACAAAAAGACATTTAAGAGGAAATTGATCTTTTAGCATTAAACAGCTCAATATGACCATAAGGATGCACTTCTGTTAATTTCTTTCAATTTACGGAATAGTTTTCACAAGTTTTGTTTTCCTTTGTGTTTTTGTTTGCTCTCCTACCAAGAATAAAAGTGCGATTATCATCTGAATGCCCTTTATGAAACATATTAAAGGTTGTGTTGTTGTACTGCTGTATAAACACTAAATATTCAAATACACTTTTATACATGTTACAGTAAATAGATGAAATCGGAATAATTCAGTTAATACCTGTAATAACTAAGCAAATAAGAGGATGTCCAAGTATATATTAGTCAAATACTATGATATAGGTGGCACAACATAATTGTTTTCCCACTGAATTTTTTGTTTCAATGCTGATATCATACAAAAGAAGTGGATTTGAAGGTTCACTTACAACGTAAAACAAATTTGTACAAAATGAAGAGTTATCTCCCCTTTTCAATGAATTTTCAGTGCTTTCTATGTATTTTTTTCTCTTTATTTGTAGCAGATAAGAAAAAAACAAAATTAAACTTTAGGAAGAATGAATTTTTGATATGAAATACATGATTAAAAATTGAAAACAAAATATGTCATGTGCCATCCACTGCCTGGTTTTTTGTGTTAAGTAATTACAGTTATTTAATGATTGTTTCAGTGATTACAGTGTTTAACTAACTTTCATTTTGTTTTAAAGAAACTATATACAAAATGAAAGCCACATGTTATAAATGTCATGAGTTCAAAAAGTTTTTCTGACTAACATTCATTAGTAACGTTGAAAGCCAAATACTTGAGAGCAAAATATGAATAAGATCACAAAACGTTGATGAGCAATACACACATAGGAAACAAATAGAATAGCTAAACCATCCAAGTTCAACTTCGCCTGAGGAAGTTGAAAGTAAAAGAGTACAAATTATAGGGCTTACTTGAGGGTTAAGAAATCAAAGGTCATTTTAAATTGAATGTTTTTTTGTACAGTTTGTGTATCGAAACTAGGAAACAGGTGTTTTCTGATTTTTGAAGCTATGGGAAATCTTGAGGTCCTAAATATTTCTTCACCAGAGACAAAGTACAGCATATAATCATCGTGTGTGTTTCTCAGAGCAGTTCAATAGAACAGTGTGCTTAATACAAGGTGACGAATTTCCTCCAAACCTTTTTTGATAGTATTTGAATAA
Organism: Mytilus trossulus; assembly: GCF_036588685.1. Classification (NCBI taxonomy): domain Eukaryota; kingdom Metazoa; phylum Mollusca; class Bivalvia; order Mytilida; family Mytilidae; genus Mytilus; species Mytilus trossulus. The sequence goes on along the minus strand of NC_086385.1, from coordinate 12,496,053 downwards.
TTTTGAATTGTAATTTCTCAATTCATTTGTAACGGTAATTCGCCGTATGAAGTACATGCATTGTCTTTATTTTAGCCTACGTATGACGATGATATGACTGTTTTCTTATTCCGTTATAATAAAGAGGTATTAGTTTTAATAAAAGAAGACCAAATGGTGGCTGATGATTTTACCCTTGGTCGGGTTGTCGTCTCTGTGATGTATTCCGTATTTGCATGCTTTTTTTGTATTAGACCCAATTTTACTGTACCCAAGCTTGTAAACGGATGTTAACAAATATATCAAACAAATCATTTTTTTTTTAGAAAAGAAGTTATTTGTGGGTAGTAGCAAAGTGATATTTTGATGGTAATGCTATTGATGAAATTTTGGAAACTCAGGAACAATTAGCAAGGTTTGAAAGCGGTGTTTGTTTGGAAATCGAACGCATCATCCTTATATTGTGATAAATTTACCAACTCGAATTTGTTTGATACATATTTAAGTTGTAGGTTATGCTATGACAGTAAGATATGGGGTTTTCATCAAGCTCCGAAAAATGAAAAAAAGTTAAGGTATTTTGTCATAATATTTAGGTATCGAACAATTTGTCACAAATATAAGGTTATCAATATTAAAGCTTTGGTAATTTAGATAAGCCGTTAGTTTAAATGCCACATGTCAAGCTAGTCGGTTGGATAATTAAAGATACATAAAGAATTAATAATAGCATGAACCACACAACAAGATAAATCACATCAAACAAATGGACAACAACTGTCATATTCCCAACTTGATACAGGTATTTTCAAATGTAGAAAATTGTAGATTGAACTTGTTTTACAGCACTAAACCTCTCACTTTTATTACAGTCGCATCAAAATCCGTTATTTTTTACAACGATGCGTTAAACTCAAACTCATAGATAGATAAACTGACAACGCCATGGCTTAAAATAAAAAGACAAACAGACAAAGATATATTGTACTACAATGAAAATGAGATATTGTTATATTCAACAGTTGAAGGTTTTTTTTTTATAGAATATAAGAAGATGTAGTATGATGCCAATGAAACAATTCTCCATACAAGTCACAATTTTTAAAACTAAACCAGCTAAACTAAAGGGCAAAATACGATCTTCAAGCCGGAGCCTAGGCTCACAACGTTTTAACTATTTTCAAATATATTATATAAGTATAGGTCTCCTCTTGGATTGCTCCTAAGCCTTAACAGATTCTGGCATCTTTTTAGGTTATTTTTTGTTTTTTTCTGATCTTCATAGTCAATTTTATTTTGACTACTAAACCACTCAAGATCACTTCTAGTTCAGTTAATTGAAACAGAACATGTTTTGTTTTTCTAATATTTACATAGCAAATGTACAGTATACATATGTTTCTCTAATTTTTCGTCAATTTATCCCTTTCTGCACCCATTGTTTAAAACAAATTTAATCAATGTGTGGTTTGTTTGATCTCAGTACTTCTTTGGTTAAAATCCGATTATGACGTCGAATTTTCTTTCTTTCCTCTGCATTTCCTATTATGACGGCATTAAAAAAGGCGACCATGCCTGATGACGTCACATAGAAAGAACACATCTTTTTGCAGATCATTCGAAAACAAGGAATAAGATTGCCTGCATAATGTTAGAAAATCATTAGAGAAACAGATTCAACCACCATAATCTCGTGTTATACGATATGTATCCACTTTCGACAGTTAAATTTTAAATATTTAAAACGCTCGGACAAACCTCGTGTTTTGAATTTGAAAATTTACCTGTCGAAAGTGGAAACATATCGTATTACACTCGATGCAGTGGTATTTAGCGTATCATTGAAATAAAACATTTCCAAACAATTCAAATAAATATTTTCAAATATGTTAACATATATAGCAAGTATATTATATTTGTGTTGTACTTTTGAAACTGATAATCTTTAATCACATATTCCTGTGTTTATGAGTAAAATTACCTTAAAGTAATACAAGAATGGAATAATAGACGTCTTTTTCAACAGTTAGTAATGGGTGTAAACGTTCATTTTAGTATTAATAGTTACTGGTAATAACTAGGCAGTTTCAAGAATTACATGTACTTGTATTGACTAAGTGAACAGGAATTTCAGGTAACTTCTTATTTCATCTATTTACTGTAACATTTATAGAACTATACAAATTAGAAGATATGGTATCAGGGGTTCCATGAGCCTTATCAATCTATTAAATTGTCTAGTTAGGGAATTTGTTACCACGAATTAATGAAAACAGTTACTAAATTCGTCCATCGATACAACGATTTGGGATTACATAAATATTTTGTCGACTTTAATAGATAGCTTCCTCGTAACTCTCTAAAAGCAGTTTTATGTAAGAGGCACCTTCTTGTTAATTAAGTCCGGAAAGTGTGAACTAACACGAGGGTGGAGCATTTTATCATGTGTCTTCTAAATTCGATATTGCTATCTTTGAAGAAACATTCGTATGATGTCTGACATTAAAATGTGACACGAATGATGCACTTCTTTTAATGTCGTCCAAATTTACGGAAACAATTTTCACAAGTTTTGCTTTCTAGCGTTGTTTTATCTCTTACCGAGTATATATTAATTAAATGACATTGTGATCATCTTCGTATTGACCTTTGAACACCATATAACAGTTTGTGTTGAATTGCTTCCTTATCAAATGTTTAAATATATATAAGACAACCCGTTCGCTATGCCATGTCTGTTTACAAAGAGCAAAATATTTCTCTACTAGGTAAATGATCTAGTCAGAGCTTTCGTCACCACACAGCAATTCAAATCTTTACCAAATGTGTTCATGGATGTATAAATATCCTGTCTCATCCCATTTGTGTTTTGTCAGATTATTTTATGTTTTATATCGATCTCACAAGTAAAGAGCTTTTCAACTGATTTTTATAGTTTGGTCTTAAATGTATGTCGTCGTGCTTTATCACTACTGTCCAATTTCACAAGCCCCCAATACAATGGTTGTCGTTGGTGTTTGTCTATCAAAATTTGTGTTGTCGGAAAAAAGCCGTACTTATCTCAATTGAAGCGTTTGATGCTTTTTTGAGTCTGGGCTTTTTATAGTTGACGAAACAGTATTTCGTTTTCTCAATGTTAAAGGGCGTACGTTTGTATATCATTGTTTTAATATACTTTATTGGTAATTGAGTGAACAGTTGTTTTAATTTGTTATTATTCTGCCTGTAATGGGCGTCTTTAATTGACAATAAAATATATTTGATTTGATTTGATTTGTTCTAATTGGGTATCATTCCGAAAAAACACCAAAATCAATATCATGTCTTTTAAAAATGCCTTACATACTACCAATTTTTACAAATAGAAACATGTAGCAAACATAAATCGACGCGATTATTAAAAACGGGTTTGTTATATAAAAAGATTTAGGAAACCGCGAATTTAAATGCCTACGCGATATAAACTAATCTTCCTATATCTATACACGCAATATCAGTTGGTTAACTTAGAAGAAACCATGGGTATGCTATAGCTTTGAAGTGTTACATATGTTTATCCCATGCAGTATCAAAGATCACCTACCATTTTATACCATACACAAGAAGTATTTAATATGACATCAAAGTTATTCACACTCTTTCAGAGACGTTGGCTTCCTGCTCAATTAACACCTAGTTGTATAAAAAGAAGCGAAACAATTGTATTTATCAGTCGTTTCAAAGAGATTGGAAAGAGAAATACTTCGATTAAAAAGATTACAAGAACAGGATGGCAAACGAGGAACTTGCTGATGTATTGTTATCTTATAAACAGGCATTGTTTCCAGGAAATATTAAGAAAAACTTTCAGCATCGTTACTTAATCCAGAGCCGTAGTGATTCGTCGTCCTCAGATGATTCAACTTTTGACCTGGAGGATACTTCCATTTCTCTAAAGAAATCATCATCTCAGGAAGGTAGGATTGTGGATATGTCCGCCATTTCACCAAGTAAGTCGATATCTTTCCAAAATGAATCGACCAATGAAATAGACGATAACGATGTGTTTATGGAGTCTGAAGTTAAAGTTCTGACACATGAACGGTCAGCACATGGTTCTCCAGAGTGTTCAAAGATGTCATTCACACAGAAAGGACACCCATTTACTACCAAATGTTTTGGCTCTGAAAATGCACCTACTAAAGAACAAGTTAACCAGTTTGCGTGTTTACCAACACAGAATTGCATGTCGAATATTGCATTCAGCACTGAAGAACATGAAAGACATAGATTTCACAATGCAACACCTGCTTTTCCGATTCTGCATAATCATTTACCTGGTTTTCTTTCACCACAGTTTATTCCATTTGCAAACTCAATACCGTTCCACTCAATTCAAGAAGGATGCCGTATGTTTTTCGACTTTGATAAGTCTTCCTTATTGGCTGGTTTCCTTTCAGACCAAGCTATGACTACGCCGAGTCCCGGCAATTCGCCTGGAATTCATTTCGAATTTCCACCAAAAGCAAGAATGTTTAACTCAATGTCAGGACTGAATCGAGTTGCCATGTCTCCACTCGGATGTCTTCCTAATCAGAAGATCAATATATCTAAAATATCGTCTAAACTGTCAACTTTAAAACAACATCGGGATCAGCGGAGAGCTTTTTCTGACTCTGATGCTTACAAATGTCCAGAGTGTAATCAGATGTTTCTTTCGTTTGATAACTTAGCAAAACACATGGCAAAACACCTTCCTACAGAGACTATCTTACAAGGTGAAAATACCAAAGTACACATATGCAAAGTTTGCGAAAGATCATTTTCTCGTAGCGACATGTTGACACGCCACATGAGATTGCACACAGGCATTAAACCATACGAATGCAGTGAGTGTGGACAAGTGTTTAGTCGTAGTGATCATTTAAACACACATAAGCGCACTCATACCGGTGAAAAGCCTTATAGGTGTCCTCAATGTCCGTATGCTGCATGCAGACGTGATATGGTTACACGTCATATGAGAACACACAACAAAAAGTCGGTAAAGAGAGATAAGCTACTATCAGTACCATATTTTAAAGACGATGTACGCGTGAGTTCAGTGTCAAGAACAGATATGACAGGTTGCAAAAATATGTCTGGACGTATATGTTCACAATCTAGCATTGAAAATGTGATCATTGACGGTTGATGATTTTCATTTATATTTAGTCGTACTTTTTATACAAGGATGCTGTTCCTCTTGACCAAACATAGGGAACAACCCGATGGACAACAACAAGGCCATGTTATTGTACATCATACACATACAGTTTTGTGTTTGAAGAGTCAAATTATAATAGATAACCAGCCTCATAACATTCTATATACTTCAGAATTAAAGCTAAGTAGATGAATTGTTGATGAAGAATATGAATAAATATAAAAAAAAAACATCTGCTTGTTTGTTGATAATTTAAGCTATTGAAAAAAAGGCCTCCGAGGAAATGACATATTTCCTTGTATTCTACGTCTTTGTTTCGGATTCTTACGTCAAAAATAAACTGACAACTCCATGATCATGTTACTACAAACCCGGTAAATAGTCTTTTGTAGGTGACATCCGTGAAAGGTGAACGTAGTTATATATGACATAGATGACATATATATGATCGATGACATCACACCGTGTCATTTGACATCAATTGTGGTAGCAATGCTATTGTTTTTTTCTTATTCACGTAACAATTCTCTAAAGTTTTTCTTTCTGTATTTTTCATTCCGTCAGAATATGAGTTTATTAACCCAATTACGGTGTGAAAATCATCTCAACGACCTATTGCAATTATATTACAGTTTCTGTTGGTGTTTTTTACATACAGATTTGAAATAATTCGATATGAATATATCGACTACATTAATTAAAATTCCTCATTTTCAAAATATCTCTCCACCAAATTTATTTGGAATTGTAAAATTCATATTAATATTCCAAATACAAAGATTAGTATCAGAGAGTAACATGTAAATAACAGACGTTTATCAATGTCCTATCTTCAAACTTTCTGTTACCTTAACTAGGGAGAATCATTCAGGAAAGAATTCAAGAAGAAAACAAAAACAGAAGGAATCCGAAATTCAAATACTTCATAGGCATAAATCTCAAAGATCGAAAATAAACTGACAATATAAAAAAGAAGATGTTGCATGATTGCCAATGAGACAACTATCCACAAGAGACCAAAATGACACAGACATTAGGAATTACATGTCACCGTACGGTCTTCAACAAGAAGCAAAGCCCATACCACATAGTCAGCTATTAAAGACCCCGATAAGACAAACGCCATTTCTAAAAAAAAAAAAAGACAAACAGACAAATAATAATACACATGACACAACATAGAAACTTAAGATTAAGCTACACGAATCCAACCGAAACCTGGAGGTGCTACATAAGGGTAGATATATCCTGTTCAACGTTGTTTAGCGCATGTAATTACAAACCCGGTAAATAGTCTAATGCCCAAGGTCGCATTTGTGAAAAGGAAACGGGAATGTATTTAGGGCACAAGGAATATATCCGATATCATATGTGAAACAGGTATTCCATAATGGTCATCAAACTCAATGCGAATTATAATTTAGTCAAAATTTCACAATCAGGTTAAGGTCATAATGTACAGATATTACTACTATGCCGGCATAAAAAAGTATACGAACAACAAAAACAAGTCAGTTTACAAAGGACTATCGAGACCATAAATTTCGTTATTAGTTATCAAAGGTACCAGGATTATAATCTAGTACGCCAGACGTTTCGTCTACATAAGACTCATCAGTGAAGCCCATAAAGCCAAACAAGTACAAAGAGCATTGAGAATCTAAAATACCAAAAATGTGTGCCAAATACGGCTAAGGTAATCTATGCCTGGGATAAGAAAACCCTTAGTTTTTCGAAAAATTCAACTGACCAAATACGAGGGAACTCATTAGCTGAGAAGATAAATTAACTGCTGTTGCCTTTATCAAATATAAGTTCATTCTGCACAAATATATAAAACAATATCATCTAAAGAATGGCATTCTTTTGAAATTCTAATCTTTATTGCGAAATAACTGGCTGAAATTTAAACTAACAACATCCGTTGTGCGCACGTGCGCCCTTCGATAAGTTCTTAACTACGTGTTGCTTTTTTTCATTTTGTTTGATCTTTTGTTTTATCACAGTTATTGCGCAAAACTAGACATGTTATAAACTTTACTTTTATTTGATATTTTGTATTATCACATCAGGCGCCAATTTAAAGAGGTGTAATAAACTGATATTATATAAACAATATGTCAAATTGTTAAAGTACAGTACATGAACTTTGGGACAATGCCAGCGCATAAAAGTGTGTTTTTTTTTAATTTCCAAGTTAAAAGATATTCTTTGAAACAAATTTCATTAAACATAATTGATATAAGAATATTTGATATGAGTGCCAATGAGACAGCCTTCAATCAGAGAATTTGTAAAAGTAAACCATTATAGCTCAAATTGCAGCTTCAAAATGAATCATTGGCTCACATAGAAAAGTAAGCTATCGAGGGCCTAATAAATGACTTATTTAAAATCATTCGAACAGGAAACCCCATTGTCTAATCTATATGAACAAATGAGGAAGTAAATTTTCACTGCTATCTTGTCGATAGAAATCAGTACCTAGAAAAGCACTTTATCTGTTATAAAATGATGTAATTAAGAGGGTGTCCATGGAAAAACCAGGCAGTGGATGGCACATGACATATTTTGTTTTCAAAATTTTTTCATCTATTTCATGTCACAAATTCATTTTTTCTCAAAGTTAAATTTTATATTTTTGTATTAACTGCAACAGTTAAAGAGAACAAATATACATAGAAAGCACTGAAAATCATTGAAAAGGGGATATAAAAAAAATTGCATTGTTAGTGAACTTTAAAATCCTTTTCAGAGCCATCCACTGTTGAGTCAAAAATATCTTTGATATATATATATATATCTTTTTTTATGATATAAACATTGCATTGGAACCACAAATTCAGAGGAAAAAAATTATGGTGTACCACCCATATCATAGGATTTGCCTGATATTAACTTTGACACCCTCTGAATGTTTTTGAAACCCTCAAAATACATTTACTATTTGATAGTTTGACAATAAAAGTTATAAAAACACGTTTATCAAATATAATATCGTAAACCAACTTATTTTCGCGAGCGATTTATTTTCGCGACTTTCGCGAGTAGAAAAATAACGCGAATATAAATCTTTGATCTTTCCTTAATAAACTTCATCAAGTAAATCAGATAATTGCGAAATTAAATTCAATTTGATCAGTGCATGCGCCCTTCAACTAGCCCTCACGCACTTGTTTCGATATTTTTTTTTTCTGCTTTATGTTTTGTTTATTCACAGTTGTTTCTCTACTGGAGACATGTTAAACTTTTATTTTTTTCAATACCGGTTTGTTCTATCACCTCATTATGCTCATTATAAGATGTCATAAACTGACATTTTACAAACAATATGTCGACCGGGTGACGCACAATACAAGTACTAGTGTCAAATGCAGCACAGAAAAGTGAAGATATATGATGATCCACATCAGAAGTTATTCGTAAAATCAAGTTCCATTAAAGAATTTCGTACTTCTTTTTGTAACTTCATAATTTTATGAAGTTACAAAAAAAAAAAGGATTCCATACTTATAATTACAATTTTTTTAGACAGGATCATGAAAAGACGATTTTTATCAAGTTTTTATTAAATTTACATTGTATCTTGTATCTCGGTTGTATGTCAATCTGTTTGGATTAAGATAGATAACTTGCACAACTAAAGAGGCTTGTTTTACATCCTGAACTCCCCACGATGAGTTTAATTACGCATAATTCCTCTTATATGACTACAAATTCATTTGTGTTTGTAGTATACTGTTATGAGGGGGTTCACATGGTAGATAAGGACTTCAAATGCAGCCCTGTAAACTTAATTTCATTTCAAGACTTGGATGAAAAAATAATCATTTATCCATATCTACCATTGTACCTTATTCTCTCAGAATTGGTACCAAAATTACACTGTGATGTCATTATTCTATGGGGATATACTTAATTTATCATAAGAAATGTTGTTTGCTAATTCAAAGACATATTAACGAAATGCTTATCTTTTAAATTATCTTTACTATCTTTTCCTTGAGAGTTTTAGGTAGCTATAAAACCAGGTTTAATCCACCATTTTCTACATAATAAAATGCCTGTACCAAGTCAGCAATATTCGTTTGATTTATTTGGGCTTTTGATTTGGCTTTTCGAATAGGGGCTTTCATTTTTGAATTTTCCTCGGAGTTCCGTCTTTTTGCAATTTTACTTTTTACTCAATTTGCGTTTCGGTATCTTAAGTAGAATGGTTGAATTCTAATCATCATAATCCATTAAACATTGAATCTTTATATCAACATATCTCACATTTTGAAAAATTTAACATTATGATATAATAAGCACTGCAGATAAATACAACTTTTAAATGTGCCCGGATGCACACAAAGGGAGACAATTTGTTTTAAGGATAAACAGTCTTTGCTGGGCTGTCCAAGCCTATGTAGACAGGATTCTTTGCATCAGCGATAACTCGTACACCAAGATAGGAAATGAAGCCATCAATAGTAAATCCAAGTCCTGAGGCTTCAACAATCTTCGTGTACGCTTCAGCCTCTTTTTCAAACTGGGCGATTATAGCTTGTGCTTCTGTCAAACCTCTAGAATAAAATAAAAGAATCTAATAGGCTATTTGCCAATTTCCGTAATTGACCCTGTAATAAGGGATCCCTAATTTGGTTGTCTCCCTTATGACGGACATTATTTTCTATTTACAGTGGAGAGCTAGCAAACAGAGCAAATTTACCTGTGCGTAATGTGAATAATCTTTACGGTTTTAAAATCTTTTAATTACATTGATTTGTTGTTTAGCTAAATACTTTTTGACATGAGAAATCATTTGCCATGAAAAATTAGTTAAACCGCCAATACATCACTTTCAATTCATCATGCTTTGCATTGGCAAAAGGGAATCTTGTCCGGTATGGAACCAGTCTACGATTGACAAAGGGAAGTAATTTGTTTAAAAAGTGTGTAATAATAGAATCAAATTGGTAATTGGAAAATGGACTATTAGCATCAATAAATATTCGCTTTACCTTGTATGATTCGTAAGGTTGCCTTATAGCAGGGAGTTAGTGTTGACCGTTGTCATATTTATTTCTCTTGTTTTTTATACAATTGTGTGCACCGTTGGTTGTTTCGATCATTTTCCAAATAATGTTCATGTACTAATATTTATCAAAGTTGTAAAAAAATGAACATTTGGTTTGGTTAATTGTAGCAAGGTCGATTCGGTTAGGATATTAAGTTCATGCACGAGTGAACTCATATGGTTAAAAGTCATTAGAGCCATTGCAGTCAAAGTGTACAGTAGCATTTTGCAAAATGAATAATATTATCAATTATCTATAATAAAATGTGCGCTTGTCTCTGCAAGTTGGGACACCCATGTGAGAGTTTGCGGTTATTTGATAAATATTGGAAGTTCGTTTGAGTTTACGAATAAGATTTTAATTAAAACTTAACTTTTACAAATTCGTCAAATATGCATTCGGTAAATGAATATGTATATATCTAGTTAGTTCAATAAATTCAAAAATAAGGTCATTGTCCTTCCGTTTTGGACATGAGGTAAAATGGTCATAGTGGTCAATTTGAAATGGTTTCTGATTTTGTTTTATCAGATTACATTCAAATAGCACTCAATTATTAACACAATACTAAGAACAGTTTTATATTTTTTTCTTAAAAAAATATGATTTTATAATTTAATGTTTAAGGCTGTTCATAGCAAAAGGTGGAAATTACAATATTCATTCTACAAAATATCATCTACGGGAAGAATCAATCTAAATCAAGGGGGTATTTTGCTTGCCAGAATTATATGGTTACAACAATACCTGTTAGCTAAAATACGTGCAGCAGAATCTGCCTTGTCAATGATGATCTTGGCCTGTGTTTCAGCTTCACGTATCTGTGTCTCAGCCTCCGTCAAAAGTCTTGGACGTTCGTTATTGGCTACCCGTATGTCTTCCCTGGCCCTTTCTTTACTCCGTATGGCACTTTCGTATTCTGTAGGTCGTGCAATATTGTTCACCTTAAAAAAATATACCATTGTTATGGGTGTACTTACTAGGTGAAATTTAATATATCACGAACTTAGAATTGATATAATAAGCAGCGAGAGCATTGATTTAGAATCAAAATAAGCTAAAATTATAAATAGGTCATTGGACTCCCTTTTGAGATATTTGACTTTTGAAATGAGGCGGGAAAAGACTGACTAGGATTTTTCCCGTATATTTGCATTGGTAAACTTGGAATTTCAAACAAAAGAGTCAAGAATATGACAGTTGTTGTCCATTCGTTTGATGTGTTTTGTCATTTGATTTTGGCCTTTGATTAGAGAGTTTCCGTTTTGAATTTTCCTCGGAGTTCAGTATAGTTGTTACTTTGATCTTTATGCAATCATAATCGTTCCCATTTCCTTGGTTTTAATTGCTTTGTAATATTACTTTTACATATTTTTGTAATTTTAAGTTTTGCAATGTTGTATTGAACAGAATAGTAAGCTTTTTTTTAACATTTATACATGTGTTTTGTATGTGACTGCTGTCATATCCAAATAGATGATATGTATCCTTGCCAGTCATTAAGGGTGATCCAGTCTATATTAAACTTTTTAACTTGTGCGCTGTGTCATTATCTCCTTTTATAAATGTATTTAATTCATGAACACAAAATCTACTTACTTGTAAATCTGTCATTTCTGCGTTCAGCTTTTTATATCTGACCATTATGTTCTCCTTGACCTTAACCTGAAAATTGGCACGCTCTGCCTGGAACTGAGATGTGTTGAAATGGCTACATGTCTCGTGTATAGCAGATTCTCCTTTAAAAACAATGTATCGATAAAGGCTGCTACATCTTGAAGTACGATGGGAACCACATGTTAAGCAGGATCTGCCTACCTTTGGGATCACCTGAGATGACCCCAAGTTTTGAGTTGGGTCTATGTTGATAAGTCTTTAGTTTTCTATGTTGTGTCATGTGTACTAGTATTTTTATGTTTGTCTTTTAGTTCAATTTTTAGCCACGGCGTTGTCAGATTATTATCAATTTATGAGTCCCTCTGGTATCTTTCGCTCCTCTTTAAGAACAACATGATCATTTCAGAAATTAAATGTTATTTTTGTTGGCGTTAAGAGGAGGTTTTACTTCCCGGAAAACTAGTAAAGCCTCAGAGTTTAAACATTGTGTTTTGGAGTAGAATGGAAACATTGTGCAACAAATTATGACACAAAGTCCATAATATCTATTAAGTCCCTGGACAATTGGCCAAAATTAGGGAGAGTAATTTCAAAGCATTTCGTCATCACAAATTTGCAATAAAGCCTTTAGCATAAAGCAAACTCACACCTAACTGTAAGGTAAATACAGTAACAACTGAGCACTAATCGGATTTTTTTTTTACTTAATACCATTGAAACTACATCTGCCCATTAAGTTACAAAACTCGCCCATATTTACTGCTTATATTCGTTGATATATAGTCGTAGTTACCATAAGATTAAAAACATCCTTTAAGTCGTATTTTACATGTAATAACAAAAAGGCTGTGATGACCATCTGCTTTCTTGCATTTATAGTTGAGATGAGTTTAATCCATTGTAACCAATCGTCATGACTTAATCAACAAATGGAGTATCGAAATGAAAAATAATTACAAATACCGAGAAATACCAACAGTAGCTTTTTTCATCTATTATGCATGGTATGTCTAAAGACAACAAAGAAATAATATCGTTATAAAAGAACTTCATTTATACGAAAATGAGATTGGATGAAATGTTCTAATAACTCGTCTTTTCAGAAGCAAGAGGACTATGGGTAATCTCATTGTCCGTACACCAAAATGGAAATAACGTTACGTCATTGGTTGAATTTCCATTGTTTAGAACGTTTTAAAACAATCACAACGTTTTGGCGAACGTTTTTGAAAATTTTACGCAGAATGCATTAGGTTCTAAAAAGGCGAATTATAACATCCTACCTTCATATTTGAGAATCTTCGTGTAACCATCTTTGTCCCTGAATTCAAGGATTACCTCCCTTAGTTTGTCCGATCTGACTTTGTACTGATAGGTTACGTCTAGGACAATTTGAACTCCATCTTTGTTAAAACTCTGAAACAGATTACAGTAAAAATGTAACATAAATAATTATATCACCTTAGATACTACAAAGGGATCACATATGATATATATAAAACAAAACTAGAAGTATTAATGAATAAAGCAAAGCTAAATCAAATAAAAAAGTGTTCAGAAAAAACTCTTTCTTTCAAAGTCTTGCATTCAGGGTAACAGGTTACGCTTGGCTGGTTTATGAATGAATTTACGAACTAATCATTGAAACGAATACGAAACAAGTTTCGCAAAAAATGGTAAAACAAACAATTTTCTGAATACAGCTGTATTATGTTCATTATTGTTCTAATATCTGATTTTCACATTTATCATTTGAATTGATATATAAAGGTATGTTTCTTTTTTTCATAGAGATATAAAACTTCTAGTAGATGTAAGATTGATATGTCCTGACTGGTATTAAGTGCCAGTCTGCCTAAGAATCCGGCAGTGGTGAAAACAAGCCCAAACAACCCCACCCAATTTGACATCGATTTCAGTTCATAATATGTAGTTATGCACAAAAATAACATTCATTTCTGTTTTCTGTTCTGGTAATAGAAGATACAATTTGGTTGAAATGCACTAGAAATTAACGAATAAGGGGAGATAACTCTGTAATTTTCTATCATTCTAACCAATTTTCTAACCGAGTTATTTCATATTACCAGACACACACAAACGAAAGACTAATATTTTTTAACTCAGGATGATGGTTAGTATTAAATGAAATGATTAGCTCGGTGTTTTTTTTCTGATCATGTTTTGATTTTAACCTAAATTGCCTGATTCTTACAAAGACTGGCACTTAATTTCAATTGTCTTCGCGCTTTATACAAAATGTATTTGGTCAACGCTTTTACATCCCAATGAATTTTTATTAAAATCGTCAGTAATATATTTACTTCTAGATGGTTAAATGTAAGTGATGTGTATACACTTGGAAATATGATGAATTTGAATCCAGGAAGTCCGGTGTGTAAACCTTCTCTTTCTGTGGTATTTTCCAAAATTTTCCGAATCGTATCATACTTTATACCAACTGTGAATGAAAAAATTCAAATTATTTAGTATATTATTTTTCTATTTTTGACTACCTTTCTTATGATTACCCTAGCCGTATTTTGCTCAACTTCTCGGAATTTTGGATTTTCTCAATGCTCTTCCACTTTTTACTTGTTTGGCTTTATAAATATTTTGATATGAACGTCACTGATGAGTCTATTGTACTTAATTATCATCCTGGTACCTTTGATAACTTTGTGACTTATTTTTTTGGCTTTCATTAAAAAAGACAGATAGAGGCTCCGAGGAATAGTAGTGATCACCTTGAAATTTGCACGAAATTGAAACATTGCAATATGTATATGCATAAGAATGTTTATGTCGATAAGTGATGCAAATGTTTGCCTGAGGAGTCTAAAGGAGATATTTTGTAAATAGGGTAAAACGCAAACAATAGTCCAACTCATTTAGTCTCAATATGCAGTCGACCGACTTTAGTATTGTTTCCGTTAAAATAAGAGAGTTAGCGCTATAGAACCAGGTTTAATCCACCATTTTCTACATTTTAAAATGCCTGTACCAAGTTAGGAATATGACAGTTCTTGTCCATTAGTTATATATTATGTCCTTGAAAGGCATTCACTCCTAAAAGAAGTCGAGTACTGATGTCAAGCATGTTTTACTAACTGTATATACTGTTTTTCATATTTTTTGCTTTCAGTAATTTCTCTTCATCTTCAATAGAACATACTGTTAAGATTGACATCCAAGGTCAAATTCACCTATTGGGACCACGTGGTCGTGTGGTCAATGTAGTTCATTCAAAGCTATTATTAGCCTGTCAGTACTGATGAAAAGAGTTTCAAACCCTGCTCGTGGCAAGCACGCTTCGATCCCGATCCTCATTGACCTAAATTTTCTACCGAAGGTCGGTGGTTCTTCCTGGGCGATACAACAATAAAAACTGATCGCATAGATAAAGCCAAGAAGGCTGAATATGGACTTAAACACCAACATTTAATCTAATAACATCAGAATACTTTAAATATAATTGAATGCTGATTTTGGCAAAATTGACCTACTCATGCTTCTTGTCTTGTTGATCGTTTTTTATTTATTTATTTATTTACTCTTTGTTCACAAAATAAATGAAATTGGTTAATAAAAATGGATTTTGTATATTCTTTTTATGAGTCATCTAACAGTCAATGTGTTAACTTTCCCCCTATATAACCAATCTAAAATAACTGCGATTTTGTAAGTTTAAATTTATTCAATACCCATAAAAATAAGAATCGTGAACAGCATTGTTTACATTGATCAAAAACTTGTTCACAGAAGTTTAAAAGTAATCTATTGTCGAACATTTAAAAAACCACGCTAGCTATCGTATAGGGGGTTATTTTCGCGGGGATTACATTTACGCCTATTTTCGCGGATAGAACAATTCGCCATAATAGATTCCACCAACTTAAACGTGAACATGTAAAGATATTGAAAACAGTTTTCAATTCCCTTAAATAATAATCGCCAAAATATTTCGTATGTCTTTTTGCTATTATAATCACGAAATTTTACACCCGCGAAAATAACTCGCTATACGGTATCTTAACGATAATTTTTCAACGTACTTTCTTCTGAATCCAGTTTCTTCAGTGAAGTAGATACTACTGTTATCACCGTGATAATAACAACCAGAACAATGACGGTGATAACCACACACTTACAGGTACCCATCTTGATTATGTTTTCTGTAAATAAGAATATAACATCCATAAACATCCGGAAAACACATGATGGAGACAATGTGATTGAGTGAGAAAGTACTACTAAGTTCACTATTGCTCCTGTTGACATCAGTTAAAAACATTTAACAAAAACTATTCGCCTACCTGTCGATTCGTAATTTTTCGACATAATAGCGGACCCGCATAAATCATTTTTGTTTTTGCCTAAAATGATTCAACTTAATCAACAATCTTATAGACTAGGGAAATGTGTTGACTGGACACTATTGCACTCTTCACAGATGTAACCATTAAAACAAAAATCTTCCGATTGCATTTACCGATGCATTTAAGGTGGTACCTAACACCTTAACTAAAATTTCTTCAAATTTGGACAAAGTATTCACTTTGACCCTTTGACAAATATATAAAAATTTCCAGAAATTTGAACCAACTGATTAATCCGAAAAATTTCACTGGTTATATAGCAGTTTGATCATTAAGAAGCTTAATATTCCCTTAAGAACACAATGTCATTAAAACGTTCTGCTGATTTAACAAAGTTACCTCCCTGTAGTGTTAGGTACCACCTTAACATTGATCAAATAATCATTCTGTATAGTGATGTGAAATATTCGAATTGCTAAGCAATAATCAATGGTTGGTTAAATGTACAATATACTCTGTAGAGGAAGATAATCATACATTAGACCGTTGATTTTCCCGTTTGAATGGTTTTACACTAGTAATTTGGGTTCCCTTTACAGCTTGTTGTTCGGTGTGAGCTCTGTGTTGAAGGCAGTACATTGACCTATAATGGTTTACTTTTTTTTAAATTGTTTTTTGGATGGATAGTTGTCTCATTGGCACTCACACCAAATCTTCATGTATCTACTCGTTAGTAAATTTCCTTGCTCCATATTAATTAAACTCATCATTGATTCCAGGATTAAAATGGCGTATGTAAGACCCGCGTCTCGTCTTCAAAAGCCTTAGAATTTCGAAAAATTCAAATTCGTTTTAAAAATAGTGTATTGTTATGCGTTTACTTTTCTACATTGGCTAGCCGTATAGGGGGAGGGTTGAGATCTCATAATTAGATATAGGAAGATGTGGTGTGAGTGCCAATGAGACAACTCTCCATCCAAATAACAATTTAAAAATTAAACCATTATAGGTTAAAGTACGGCCTTCAACACGGAGCCTTGGCTCACACCGAACAACAAGCTATAAAGGGCCCCAAAATTACTAGTGTAAAACCATTCAAACGGGAAAACCAACGGTCTAATCTATATAAACAAAACGAGAAACGAGAAACACGTATATATTACATAAACAAACGACAACTACTGTACATCAGATTCCTGACTTAGGACAGGTGCAAAGCATGTTTAACCCCGCTGCAGTTTTGCGCCTTTTCCAAGTCAGGAGTCTCTTGCCTTTTTTAGTCTTGTATTTTTTTAAATTTTAGTTTCTTGTGTATAATTTGGAAATAAGTATGGCGTTCATTTTCACTGAACTAGTCTATATTTGTTTAGGGGCCAGTTGAATTACGCCTCCGGGTGTGGGAATTTCTCGCTACATTGAAGACCTGTTGGTGACCTTCTGCTGTTGTATTTTCTATGGTCGGGCTGTTGTCTCTTTGACACATTCCCCATTTCCATTCTGAATTTTATGATGATACATATCAACATAGAAGTGCTGACTTATGTGCTGCTGGTACCCTTGAAGTCTAACTTAGGCTTTTTGATATGTTGTATTAAAAGCGTGACGTTTTTTATTCACATTTTTCATTTAATATATTTTCATTAAGTCAAAACATACCCCTACAAAAACCTGCAAAGGCAGTCTACAGCCATAACATATGTCAGTTTATCTAGGGTCAAGGTCATAGTTGATATAGCCATACTGGCATTTTTGCAAAAACGTGTTTCCTAATTATCAGTCAAATACTCAAGCATTCATAGATATATGGTCATATGTTGTGAGTGGAAACTCAGACACAAAAACACACACAAGAGCAATTGATTGTTTAATCATCTTGAAGAACTTAAAAATTGTAAAAATGGTCAAATAGTTAGTTGTCTCATTTGATTTGTTTTACATTTTATCATTACGGGACCTTTTATACATAGCTGACTTTGCGGTTTTGGCTTTGCTCATAGTTGAATGCCGTACGGTGACCTTTAGTTGTTAATATCTGTGTCATCTGGTCTCTTGTGGATAATTGTGTAATTGGCAATCATACCACATTTTCTTTTTTATAAATAATCTGGTTTAGAAAGTAAATTAAGTGCATTTTCTTATGAAAACGTTCCATTAAATTCGAATATAAGTAATACCAGTTATTCTCAAAATTTATTTTTGTTATGATTCTGTTTGGAACACTGATCCAAAGTTAGAATCTTAGATTAGTTTATTCAGTACATATGTAAATGCGTTTTATATTTTGCAATGACTTTTTTTGGGTCACCTTTACAAATTGTGTATCTACTGAAAGAGGGACTAAAGATACCAGAGATAGAAAATAAACTGACAACGCCATGGCTAAAATGAAAAAGTAAAACAGACAAATAATAGAACAGAAGACACAACAAAATGGCATTTTTGCAAAAAAAGTGTTTTCTAATGATGAATCAAATACTCCGAATAGAATTGCAATTGTTCATAGATATATGGTCATGTATTGTTAGTGGAAACTCAGACACAAAAACTACAAGAGCATTTGACACAAATAATTGATGTTTAATCGTCTAAAAGAACTTAAAAAATATATAAAAAATGATCAAATAGTTCGTTGTCTCGTTTGAATTGTTTTACATAAGTCATTTCGGGTCTTTTATACCTGACTATGTAGTACGAAAGTGTCTGTCTTGATAGGGTCTTTATTTCTGTATTTTCTTTTTTTTTTTATCTTTATTCTCCACATTTAGAGAATAATGAATAAAATGTGCAGAATAAGAATAGAAAAAATAAATAAAGAATACATAAAAATTAAATAGAATAGAGAATAATTAGCAAAATTTATAAGAAACAAGAGGTATTAATTCAAGAGGGAACTTGCTTAAAAAACACAATTTGTCACCAAAAATAAGTCATTGCAAGATATAAAACGCATTTAAAAATGTACCGAATAAATTCATCATCTTTCGAAAGAACTAACACAATCTCAATATCAAAATATCAATTATTTTTTTTAAAATTTCAAAAACAAAGAAAAGACAATTCAGCATATGTTTGAATAAAAAAAATCTGCTTTCCTTCTACATACATTATTTTAAAACCTTAAAATTGTCTTACCTTTCACAAAACAAAACGTATCACCGCTTAGGTCTAAATAAAGGTCTGCAATGCGGATGTTTACAAATTACATATTCACGGTGTGGTTGCAAACAATTAAAATGTATTTCTTTTAAAAAACCCAGGTATTGACGTTAGCCAACCATACAAAAGCGATATTAGAATCATATCAGATGTATCGAAGATGGGTCGAAGATACCTGTACATTGGATAGGATGTAATTATAAATAGTAAAAATAAAATCCGGTCACATTGTTGTTTTGATATGGGCTCCGTCGGATAGAAATCGAACTTATGCAAGTGAATATTTGTATATCTGTCTCATTTCGGCTTGAAAAAATCTCTATCAAAAGTCTGCAAATAAACTCATCATAAATACCAGAACTAAAATTTGTATATACGCCAGACGCACTGTTTGAAAATGGAGTGGTTATATTAGAACTAATACAACCAACCTAAATTCATCTACTTTTTTCCGTATTTAAGCATATTGAATAGATCAAAAACCATTCAGAGTTGTATACACGGTACATGTACATTTTTACTTGCATACGGTCGATTTCTACCAGACGCAGCTCATATATAAATATTTAACAACAAAACAGATAAAATCATACACGATTCGTCTCTTTTCACAGTTTTTTCGTAGCATTCTATTCTTCATCGAACCTAATTTTAATTCTTTCTATTTGGCAGTGAATAAACTCATCATTGGTACAAGGATTGAATTTTATATTTACGCCAGACGAGCGTTTCGTCTACAAAAGACTGATGAGTGACGTTCGAATCAAAAAGATAAAAAAAGGGCCAAAATTAAGTACGAAGTTGAAGAGCATTGAGCACCAAAAATTCTTAAACGTTTTGCCAAATACAGCTAAGCTAATCTTTTCCTGAGGTTGAAAAGCCTTAGCTCTTCAAAAGTTCAAAGTTTTGTTAACAGCTAATTTATTATCATAACCATATCAATAATAACTCAAATCAACACAGAAGTGCTGACTACTGGGCTGGTTATACTTTCGGAGAATTAAAACTCAAACAGCAGTGGTTGTTAATAAACTGATCGAAGGATTATTAAATTTACTCAGTCTTGTAAGAAAAAATATATTACATGTTAAACGAAAGTATGGATTTGTTTTCAGATTGTGTTTTTATTAAATTCTTTACATGTAGTTTTAGGCTATTGTTTTCTGTTTGATTCCATTTTACCAAACAAAAAGTCAATAGATTAGTTATTATATTATTATGATTATTATTATTATACTATTATACCGTATAAATATCAGAGCATTATAATATCGAAATTACCCGTTTACAACATATCTACTCACATATATAAGTATTAACAATAAAATATTAAAGACGATGTTATGTAATTCTAAAACAAACATTTAAAAAAAAATGGCATATAAATCTAATACTTTTTACAAATTTACTAATAAAAAATAAGATTTATATAAAATGGCCATGGTAAAATATAGGAGATATTGATCCCATACATATAAAAATAAATTCAAAATTCAAAAATAAATTAGCTTAAAAATTAAAAAAAAAAAAATTTGCTTTAACATTAAAAATTTACAGTTATACAAATTATTAGTTCACATATATATGCATTTTTAAGATCAATACAACATCGTCTTTTCAAATCATCGGCTTTTTAGTAATGACACCTAAACATGCTAAAGGTAGCTTTTGATAAGGCAATTTGGAAATGAAATATTTATATAAATGTTGTTTATATTGTTTAAAAATCTGGCAGATGCATTGAAAAATGACTCTTAATATGACTTTTCATCCTCCCCTTTGAAACAGCAATTTGCGATACTCTCTTTAGACAATGTTTATTGTTTTTATCATGATCTGATGAGGTTTAAGTTGCTGATTAGAATCTAAACGAGTTACTTCCCTTTTAAGAACGTGAATTTTCTTTTAAATTTTTTGAAATGAGCTGATGTTTCCTCGTTTATATTAAATAGTTCCATTTCAAATTTAATTGATTCTAGAAAATATTTTGTTTGTGTTCGTTGACAGGAGTATTATTTTTTATACAGGACACCAATAGGCAAAGATTCAAATCGTTCGATTGAATGCTAAAACGCATACTAATAAATACTTTCAACATTTCATAACCGACACCTTATGAAAGTGTTTATAACTAATCCTCCGAAACTTGCATAGAATTCGAACCTTTCCCTACACTTGGTATTTTGTTTAATCTATCTAATCAGTAACAGCCTTATTACCAATACTGAGCTGAATAACGACCGGTCTAACAATCAACAGTTGATACCATTGCTATTTGGCAGATTGTAAGCTTGATAAACTTCCGTGTGTGTATCAACGATTTAAAATTATCCTTTCATCTTGAGTGACCGCTGGGTAGTATTTTTTTTCTATGTATATTTTAACATACAATTTAAAATCATTCCGCATAAGTTCATTTTCATAAATATTTGAGGGGGCGGGCAATGATTACTTTTTCTCCTTTCTCCTTTATCTCGCCCCTTCTCTCCTTTCTCTTACCCCTTTCTCCTTTCTTCGCTCTCCGTTCTCCAACCCTTTCTTCTTTATTTTTTTTTATTGGTCGTTTTCATTACCATTATAATAATAAGCACGTTTGTGAAGCATTTCATAAACTAGTTTAATAAAATAAATGTTGCCTGGCTCACTTTAATATTATATTAATTTTAGTCTGTCTTTACTTCCCTCTTTTCTCCCGCCCCTCTTTTCGTGTATTCCTTAACCCTGTTCGCCCTTCTTAATTGATAATCAATAACAATACATATTTTTTTATCAAGTTTACTTTTTTTTTTTTTTTATATAGATTAGATCGTTGGCATTCCCGTTTGAATGGTTTTACACTAGTAATTTTGGGGCTCTTTATAGCTTGTTGTTCGGTGTGAGCCAAGGCTCCGTGTGGAAGGCCGTACATTGACCTATAATGGTTTACTTTTTTAAATTGTGATTTGGATGGAGAGTTGTCTTATTAGCACTCACACCACATCTTCCTATATCTATAAATATGTATTTCATTTACAGGATATAGTAATCGCCTCCTCACTTCATATTTATTCATCTCAAAGAGTAACTACTTTATCAAATTATTGTTTATGTATTATAATTTAATGTGTATTTTCTATTTATTCACCTGTGGCAGGTAAGATTAACGATTATCAAAATGAATGTGTACATGTAATGTAAATATTGTAATGTGACATATCAAAGTGTAACAAATAATAATATCGTGTACATACTGTCATGTGATATATAATAACATCCGTGTAAAAAGGGCGTGTTTATTATCGAATATAACTGATTAACAGTACACGTTGCATGCGCATGTTACAAAAGAAAGAAGCCATTTAGCAAATGATTCAAAGAAATTAAGCTTTTCATACAAGGGATTGGAATTGGATATTATGGAAACCTTTATTAAAGTTAAGGACATAGCACTGCCGAATAAGAAGTTTGTCGATAATTATACTTCCGTCTTGGACCACACGCTGATTAGAGATGTGATTTGGGACAAGGACCTTCATGATGAAGATAGCATAAACAAATTCAAGGAATTTTCCTCCGGTCTATTGTCACTCGATGAAGTTGAATTGACCAACATTTTTAATACGCTCGATTTTGAACAATGTGTTTCTATGGACGATCCAAAAACTACGGAGATTGTTACAAGTATAGAATGTTTCATAACTTCTCTCCTTCAAAAGGTAGGAGAACTTGATGCACGATTCAAGTCTTCCCTTATCAAGGGTGGAAGTTTTTATGATGGAACGAAAATAGGAGAAATAGATGAGTTCGATTTTGTAGCACTAATTGATGCATTATCGAAAGAAGGGGTTCTCGAGGCCCGAGAAGCAAAACAAAAGAAAGGTTTTGTGTTTCTGACCGTTAAGGACAGGGGAGAAATGAAGGAATTTGAAGAATTTATCGATACCGATGGAGTCATTTGTGTTAAAATGTTTAAACAGCATTTTTCAGACCTTTTATTTTCTGCTCTATCTGAAATAGAGATACCCGAAAACATTATTCCATCTAGCAGATTTAACAGTGGAGATGAAAACGATGATGACTGGGTACCATTGTACCATGGGCCTTGTGCGAAACTAAATTTGACCTACATTTGCAATACAACGCCAGATGTTATTGAAATTGACATAGATATTGCACCTGGTATCACATTCCCAAATAAGATGTATATTCCACCAGTTCTTGAAAAGCTTACTCATTTACATCCAAATGAATTTCTTCAGACATTGAAAGAATTATGCGACAAGGAAGACATATTTGTTGTTCCATTCGATTTTGATACTACAGAAAAAATAGGTGTGTCGTCGTGGACTTATAAATACAGTGATACATGGAGAATTTCATTTTCCTCCATTGAAAAAGCTGTGTTTTCATTATACAGTCACAAAAGTACAGAAAAGACCCTTTATAGACTTCTAAAAATTCTAAAGGAATTTCACTTTCAAAAGTCTGATGATGTCATCGAAAAAAGTGGCTCCAAACAATTGAAATATTACGAGCCACCAAGCACACTTATGTCTACAAGTGGTTTAACCATTCAGCCCTTGTTCTGCCATGACCATGACACAGACGAAGACGAAGAGGAGTCGAAAAATCACAAAGTAGATTTTAAAGAAGGATTTTGTGTTGAATCAGAATACCAAAACATTAATTGTGAGGCGAATGATTACAAAGCCGCTTATGACAAGACAAAAGAAAATTCTATTCAATGCAAGTCGAGAAACATTTTGTTAAACACAATAGTGGATACATCATCTAAAAAACATGAAATCCGACATAATGAATACAAACCAAAACTTCCGACTCATTCCGATCAGAAAATGACATGTACAAACAATAGAACGAGTACCAAAAGTTTTGTCGAACTTTTTCCTGAAGGTGCAAGTTTCCCAAACATAGTAAGTTTTAAATATGACAACAATCCATTTACAAGAGATTCACATGCTACTGCGGGGTATTCTGCACCTGGAAGTTCCATGCAGACTACATACTCTGATTCTCTTCATAATTATTCGAACAGTTCAAACATTTCCAATATAAATGACATAGAAATTCTATATTTGAGAGAGAAGGCTTCTGATGTGGTAAGGCAAGATATATTCGATGCAAAAACTCAAGCAGAACATTTTAATGAGAGTCAAACATCTTCATCAAGCAACGAAATAGATTCAACTGAGTCAGGTACATTGATTTCACAGACAACCCCTTTCGGAGATACTTTTAAGATTTTGAAATACAGAGAGTCGTTGCCTCTTTTCAAGACTTACTATTTGAAGATGCTCTTTCTTGCAATGAAAACAGCTTATCCTAGAGATAATGACTGGGCACAGGACAAATTATGTTCTCTTGTGATATCGGCACTGCAAATGTTATATTACGCTTTCTCGTCCAAACAGAAGGGGTTTCTTAATTACTGGTTCCAAGATTATGTGGAAAATCGTACACGAGAATCTACTTCAATTGAAATTATTTTCTGTTTGCATGAAACACTCGCACTGTTCAAAGAATTTGCAGAGATGCCAGACATCTAATAGAACTTCCTTCGCATTTGAAATTTGAGTCATCGATGTTTTTTGAAAATTTTTTGGTTCTATAAAAGACGAAACAATTGTCCGGCGTACACATTTTGAATCCTGGTATCTTTGACGTAATTATTTACTACCGATACAACAAATATTTGTATAAATAAATGGACAAAAAATGGCAAAAACATATACTGTAAACCAACTTATTTTCGCAGATACTTTATTTCGCGTTTATCCCCAGCTATTCCAATTTGCGGCGATTTTGTTTAGCGATTTTCAAATTTACTTCGTGTAGTTTGATAAGGAAAGATCTAAGTTGTACATATTCACGACGATTTAATTTCGCGTAATTTTTCTACTCGCGAAAGTCGCGAAAATAAATCGCTCGCGAAAATAAGTTGGTTTACAGTATATGTTCCGATAATATATACATTTTGTAGCTTTGTACATGAGCATTAATTCCCCTTATTCAACACTTGCATATCTAGATGTGCTTTTCATAAACTGTTATCAAAGAGATATGTTTCACTTTTTTGTAATTTTGATAATGCAAATGTCGAAATTAAATAGCAATACTTTAACAGGTTGTGGTTTTGCAAATATTCAAAGTCAATGAACCATGACTGAAGATACATGACTAAACAATCTCCATCGAAATGAGATGTGCCCATGTTAATACAAATGCATACCGAAAACTGTTGACTTGTCGTAAGTAGTTCCATTTAAACAAACATAAACACAAACTAATACATGTAAACTAAGCAAAATTTCAAAGTTATTTAACCATTACTGATGGGGCAGGTTCAAATAAATTCCATGGCGATGAGACTTGCCAATGCCTATACAACTGCATACCAAATATCATTGATCTAACACTAGATGGTTCCCCATAAACCGACCTCATCACAAACTAGTACATGAAAGCTAAGCAAAAGTTTCAAAGTCAATAGACCATGACTGAGGGGGCGGGACCAAGTATTCCTCATGAAATGAGAAATGTCAATGCTTATACAACTGCATACCAATTATCATTAACTTAGCACTAGTTGTTCCACATAAACTGACCTTATCACAAAGTAATTCACGAAAAGTTAAAAACTAAACAAAAGTTTCAGTCAATAGACTATAACTGAGTGGTCGGGACCAAATGATCTCTATGGAAATGAGATGTGGCAATACTAATACAACTGCATACCAAATATCTTTTACTTACCACTTGTGGGTCGCCATTAACTAGAACTAATCACAAACTAATACATTGTTAAGGCTACCGCTACCGTCGTCGTCGCCGACGCCGGAAACAGCATACCTATGTTTCTTAAAACAATATTCTCCTAGAAATTAAAGTAACTTCATATACACCTTTCTCAAAATATATTCTAAGACAGATTTCCTAGAATTTAAAACATTACAAACCAGACGATATGTACGTTTTGTATACTGATGTTTATCTTTTTCTTTTTTATATTGTTTCTTTTGGTTGTTTGACTCTTTTCGTTATTCGGTATGTATGCATTCCACCATCGTGTTTTTTACTTTTTAACTTTTGGTCAATCCTGGTGCAGATGTGTCCTGAGGTACTAATCGAACATTTGATGTGACTGTCATACAAGTGAGAGGTTTTAAGCTGGCTATAAAACCAGGTTCAATCAACCATTTTCTACATGAGAAATCACGTGTACCAAGTCAGGAATATCACAGTTGTTTTCTTTTCGTTTGATGTGCTTTATCTTTTGATTTTATCATTTGATTAGGGACTTTCCGTTTTGTGATTTTACATTTTACATTAAGTGTTATTCATGTATTGTTTATATTTTGTTTACCACTGCATTTTTTTATTATTCGATATGTATCTACAATGCTAAAATAACGAGGTCCAATTTGTCAACAGTCATGGGGTAAACACGACAAATCAAAGAATTCAACTTTATATAAATTATATAGGACAATGGTGTTGATTAAAAATTACACCACTCCAGACCCTTTTGTTTTCCACATAATTAATATTGCAAATAATTAACAAGTTCCGGGTCGATTCCGATACCGATACCAAAAGTATTTTCACCTGTTACCTATTACCTTATCTGTACGTTCCGCGTCTGACAGGCGCACCAACAAACGGTGTTTACAAATAATTAATATTACTTAAAATTGATAAGTTACAGGTCGACGGGTTCACACAGAAAGAGTTTGAAAGCAGTGAAAACTGTCTATCTTATAATCGGCAGGACTTTATCAGATGACAATACCAATATCAAAATAAGGCTAATGCGGGGTTCACACATTGCCGATTATTGCTCCCGTTTGAGATCAGACAGCAATACGACTCGAAAAGTGGAAAAGTCGGATTAGTATCCACAATTATCTGGAATGTCCTATCATTGTCTGAACGCAGTCGTTTTAGTTCGTAACAGATTCCTACGGGTCGGGAAGGGTCCGAATAGTTCGGCAAAGCATCCCGACAGTCAGGCGCATCCAGTAACATTCGGGGCAACTCAGCCGATTTTGTGAAATCGGATGACAATCGTGGCTATGTCGTGACAGATTCTGCTGTATCGGATCGAATTCCGAACAATGTCTTGTGTATTCTAGACGGTGTCCTGTGGAACGGGAATGATCTGGAGTAATTTTTCATAGCTGTTTTTCTACCGATTGAGTCCAGATTGCATCCAGATCTTGTCGATTGCGAACCGTTTTTTGCCGAAACCGTTCCGAAACAGTCCCGTTATTAATACAAAATTCGTCAATGATACCCACGTCAAAGTCCCGACAATTACAGAATACAATACGACTGAGACCAGACAAAGCCGTTTGCAATGCGATAGAGCGGACTGTGATAGGATTACGTTCCGACAGTACCTGATTATCCCGAATATGACAACAGTTTTCGAACGGATAACTTCCGTCAGCATCGGTTCTGGTCACTGTCTGATATCTGTCGGATATCATTCGGTAGAGTCGGGACGCAGTCGTGACGGAATCGGTCGAATTTTACCTGGCGAAAAATACAAATCGGATTAGAAGTGGATTCAGAACGGGATTATCGGGACAAATTCGCTTAGAAACGGTTCAATGTCGACGCTTCCTGAACACTATCTGATTGGTGTCGTGATCAATTTTTTTTTTTACAAATTTCAATTTAGGTTTGAATTTCCATCCACGATTCACAGGATCTTGATCAGACTTTTAATTAATTTTAATCGGGAATGGTCCTGTCAAGGACGGTAGTAAAAATCGTGAATGTGTGACCCCAGCTTAACGCATAGTTATATACTTTAATTCAGTCACGGTTGTGATCTAGTACTTAATAACATGTACCCCAGTTTATGGTTGGGTTCGTGTTGCTTAGTCTGTTCATGTGTTTGGTGTACTATTTTTATTGTCTATTTTATTGTCTACTTATTTTCGATTTATGAGTTTGAATTTCTCTCTGGTATCTTTCGCCCCTATACTATATAAGGTATGTACCATCAATATTCTATATATTTTGGGAAATGTGCTTTCTCCATAACATTCTAGCCTACCTATAGTGTAACCAAATAAAATGGATGCATATATGTTGCACCTGTTGAAGCAGAAGATTACATCATTGTCAAATATACATCACAGTAGTCAGCACTTTTTGTGTGGACATGAATTGTTATTGATATGGTTATATTTATAAATTACCAAGCAGGCACTCAACGTTGAATAAACGTTGAAATAAGGTTGAAATCTGATCAACGTATATTCAACGTTGAAGCAACGTAACATTTTCAACGTTGAGAAATAAACAAATATTCAACGTTGCTTAGTCTGTTCATGTGTTTGGTGTACTATTGATTGTCTATTTTATTGTCTACTTATTTTCGATTTATGAGTTTGAATTTCTCTCTGGTATCTTTCGCCCCTATACTATATAAGGTATGTACCATCAATATTCTATTTATTTTTGGAAACTGTGCTTACTCCATAACATTTTAGCATACCTGTAGTGTAACCAAATAAAATGGATGTATATAGGTTGCGCCTT
Source organism: Mytilus trossulus (assembly GCF_036588685.1). Taxonomy (NCBI): domain Eukaryota; kingdom Metazoa; phylum Mollusca; class Bivalvia; order Mytilida; family Mytilidae; genus Mytilus; species Mytilus trossulus. Next base: position 12,467,185 of record NC_086385.1, on the reverse strand, counting down.
ATGAAGCAGAAGATGACATCATTGTCAAATATACATCACAGTAGTCAGCACTTTTTGTGCTGACATGAATTGTCATTGATATGGTTATATTTATAAATAAACTGTTTACAAATTTTTGAATTTTTTGAAGAACTAAGGCTTTTTTACCTCAGGCATAGATTACCTTAGCTGTATTTGGCAAAACTTTTAGGAATTTTGGTCCTCAATGCTCTTCAACTTCGTACTTTATTTGGCCTTTTTAATTTTTTTTGGATACGAGCGTCACTGATGAGTCTTTTGTAGACGAAACGCGTGTCTGGTGTATATACTAAATTTAGTCCTGGTATCTATAATGAGTTTATTCACTGATGAGTCTTTTGTAGGCGAAGCGCATATCTGACTTACAAAATCTTAATTCTAGCATCTATGGTAGGTTCTTTACTATCTACTAGACCTTTTTTGTTTGAATATCTTGTATGTTTATAAGAATAATTGGTCTGTAGTGTTGTATGTTTGTGATGTACATTTACAAATGTTTGGCTCCAGGCTACAAATTATTGTTACATATATGACGTGGCTCTGTACTTAAATGTCCTGTCATTGTGTTACTGTACTATGGTAAATTTTTGTATTCTTTTCTTTAATTTTCGCTAATGTGCCTGGTCTATACGACTTTTTGTGCTATTTTGATATATATTTGTAATGGTTTTTTTTCAATTAAAACACAATGTTGACTGCTGTAATTTTGACATTTTTACCTATTATATTTGTTTGTTTTGTTCACGCATTGTTGTCAATATAATGGAATTTGATGCATGTGACTGTCATACAAGTGAGAGGTTTAGCTAGCTATAAAACCAGGTAAAATATACCATTTTTTACACAAGGAAATGCTTGTACCAAGTCAGATATATGACAGGTGTTGTCCTTTTGTTTGACGTGTTTGAGATTTTGATTTTGCCATTTGATGAGGGACTATATGTTTTGAATTTTCCTCGGATTTCAGTATTTTTACTTTTTATTACGTCTGTTGGGTTCATTGCCCAATCTTGTCACTATAACGGAACTATTAACTTTCATAAAAGTATGTACAAATGATGTAGCAGCTATAATTAAACTTATCATAGATACCAGGACTAAAATTTTAATATACGCCAGACGCATGTTTCGTCTACAAAAGACTCATTAGTGATGCTCGAATCCAAAAAGTATAAAACCATGTTCCATCAACTGTATTCCTTAGAAAATTTCTGTTCCGAATCAGAAATTTGTCAGTTGCTTTTCAATTGGTATTTGATAGCATTTGATTTTAACAGTTTTATGTGTTCCCTGTTTCAATTTACCCATAAGTTGGTTATATTTGTTATACTATTTTGTTTGAAAGGATTGATTGCTTATTTGATTGTTGAATGCTTAACATCAGTGGTAAATATGTTGAAGATGATATTGAAGTTCAGTTAGGTAAAAATGTTTATTCAAAATATAAATAAACTACAGGTGGTTCTACTAATGTTGCCATAGAAATATGATATACTGTACAGTAATGGTTGTAATTATAGAAATAAATCATACAAATTAAAATGTACAGTGAAACCTGTTTTAAGAGACCACTTAAGGGAGATCAAAAATGTAGTCAGGGGCGGATCCAGCCATTTTAAAAAGGGGGGTTCTCAACCCATTATAGAGGGGGTTCCAACTATATATCCCAATTCAAATGCATTGATCTTCCAAAAAAAAAGGGGGGTTCCAACCCCTGGAACTTCCCCTCTGGATCCGCCACTGTCATTTAAGAAACCTGGTCTTTTAATACAGATTCAATCTATGAAAAATGTACTAAAGAGGGATCTAAAATTAATAGTCTTATAACACAGGTTTTTGCTTAATACAGGTAGTCTTTTAGGCAGGTTTGACTGTACTAAAAACAAACCTAAAACCTTTAGAAATAAGTGATTCTTTCTGATATTTTTAGTTGGTAGTAGTCATTTTCATTTTAACTTACTTCGTGTTGGGCTTGCCTTGAATTTTACAATAAAAAGATCAATATGATTGTCATCAATTTATGCAAAAAATAAATATCAAAATATTTTGATTATCATTAAGTAATAATTTTACTTTTGACATAATAGACAGATATGCTTTTTTTGGTCGTTTGTGATATTGTTATTCTCGGGTTTTTTCCTTATTCGACCTAATAAAGTTAGTATTAAAAGAAAAAATGCCCATACCATATTAAGTGCTAGTTCATTGAATGATATGATGCTTTCTATTAAAAAAACAAAAATCGAAACATCATAAAAAAACATAGATTACCTTGCTTAATCATCACACAGACAGGTACTACATTTAAAGACATAATAGATATAGGAAGATGTGGTGTGAGTGCAAATGTACAGCCTTCAACACGGAGCCTTGGCTCACACCGAACAACAGAACATCAATTTCAGACAACATAACAACATGAAAACTAATAATACTAGATATGCCATATGATTGGATAAGAATATGGAATCTAAATGTGTTGTGTAAGTTAATAAATATAGTCATCTTACCTCCTATTGATTTATATGGATATGACTGGTTAAAGGACTAAATGTGGTGACTTTATATATTTAATATAGGGTGTCCTAAAAATAAATATCCCTAAAATAGTGCCTGGTTACATTAGTCTTCATATTCATAGAGAAGCAATTATAACTTATTAAAAAAGGAAAAAGAGCCACTTTTTTGGTCCCTTATTGGTCAAATTCAAAGGTGAAATGTACATGAATATTGGAAAAATACCCTTTGTACCTCTTCCAGAAAAAATACTAATTTGTTACACTGAATATGCAGTTATAGCTGCAAGTAGATTTTTTGCAATCAAAAATCGATGAAACACTACAACTTTCACCCTCTGATCTTGAACCATTTCACAACCTTTAATTTAAGACCTGAAAGTATTTCAGCTTGTTAAAAATCTGCCAGAAATGTGGGAAAATTATTTAGATTGACCAAAAAAAAATTAATGAGATATTTTGCTGAAAAAATGTCATTTTTGAATGCAATTTTTCTTTTGAGATTAAAATTTTAAGGGCCATGAAAATGGCTCTCTTCTTATCTATGTTTTTGAAGATATTTTAATGTATTCCAAATAAGGTTACAACTGCATAAATACCTTAAAAATGAATATATGATGAGTGAGTGAATATGAAAATATATTTCATCTATACACAAAATATTCTCAGCAATTAGGAAAGGAAGGCACTTTTTAATAAATTGCAGAAAAAAGCATCTGTTATCTTAAAGAAGTTGCATCAATTTCTGCATTAAAGAGGTAGGGCAGGGGAGATCACTCTTAAAAATCAATGGTATGTTCATGTCAATTATATTTATTATTGCATTTAAAGCTTCTTATTAACATTGATTGTTTTACATCTGTTTCATGTGAGTGCATAAAAAGCTTCTTTTTGGGCGGAATTTACTACTAGAAACAAATTAATGATTGCAAGAGTTATCGCCCTTTGAAATATTTAACTGTACGTTATATGAGGGTAAAATAAAAAAAAAAGAAAGAATTCACACTTTTGATTGTTCTAGCTCAATTGTAGTTGACATGAATTGCTTTTACTACTAAGAATATAATATTTCTTTTTCATTTTCAGTTAGAATAGCAATATTGAAGTCAATACACTGTTTTAATATTACCACATTTTTACTCCTGATTTTATGTTTTTTTCAACAGGTATCCTATCCTGTGTTTAGCCATCCAGATACCAGTGAAGTGAGAGCAACCAAAATAAGTAAAATCAAACATAAAACCAGTGTTATATGAGTCAAAAGTTGGTAATATAAAAATAGTCTATTGCCCTTGGATTTCACGCAATTGGTTTCACATAATTACATATTAAAATAAAAACACACTGTAACCAAAAAGTGCCTATTTCACACAGAAAAGCATTCTATATACAAATTCTAAAAAAACCCACCTCTTTTACAAAATTATGTTATACAATTCAAAGTCATGTACAGCATACAAATGTGGAGGATGATGAACACTTACAAAACTAATGTAGCAAACACCAACAAAAAATCAATAAATAGGTGAGTACAAAAATGTGAGCAATATTTTAAAAATCTCATATAAAATGGAAAATAAAACACAAAGCCTTATAAAGAGGTCTTTTACTACAAACTCAGGAAGATTTTATTGTAAATGTGAGAATAACCACATTGTAATTATATAGATACCAGGATAAAATAAAATATATGCCACACAGAAGTTTTGTCTACAAAAGACTCATTGGTGATGCATGTAACGAAAACTTTTAAGGAGGCCAAATACAGAAAGAAATTGAAGAACATTGAGGACCCAAAATTCTTTAAGTACATGTATATCTTTTTATAAACCAAAGCAGAACCTGTAAACAATTGGAAGATTTACATTAAACAGATAAAAAGTCAAAATTTTCATAGATAATTAAAAAGATTTATGGAATTCAAGATAGCTCTATATTTAATATACTTTTACCCCCACTTTCTATTAGAATTTATGGGTTGATGGATTAGTTGCTAAATATCTTTTTACCTTTCAAATTCTTAAAACTAATTCATTTAATCAAATACTACAACATAATAAAATATACCTAATAATTTACAATTTTTAAAAAGATACAACAACTAATAAAAATATTTCTACAACAGTCATGACTAAATAACTGCTTTACCTCTTTGGTTATCATATTCAAAACCAATGAAACAAACGTTTCATATCTATCTTCTCTACTAATTTACCCTTGCACTAATAAAATATATTTATCTTTGGATTATAACTGACATTACTGCTTCTTAAAACTGTCTGCGGTCACATGCATTGTAATTATAGATTATCGTTGATCATCTCAACGAGATTGATTTTCTCGCTTGAGCTGGTACAGCGAAAGTGAGAAAAGCAATCGAGTTGAGATGACCAATGATTATCTATTTATCGCTATTTTACCTATGACGACGTTGTCAATTTCATGTCAATTTCGTTAGCAACGCCACGTGGTCTCCTTAGTTTCTAGAGATAATTTTTCCATCTCAAGCAAGAAGCATGATATGAAAATTATCACAAAAAAGATCAAAGGAAAAATCCACAAAATAGCGATAACACCTTTTAACAGAGTAAAATATTTACTATATATCCCTGTGAAAATACTAAAATGTTATATATTAGATAACTGCATGTGTACATATTGCTTATTATCTTTAATGATGGGCACATTTTTAAACTCTTGGATTACTGTGCATACATTGATTATTTGAAGAAGAAAAAAATTAGTGGTTTCAGACAAGGATTTAAATCAAAGAAAAATTCATGACAATTAATACCCTGATATTATAAGTTAGTATGACTCATTTGGGACCACATGAGATGGTAGAATAATTTTTTTTTCCTTTCCAAATACACATCTGGTAGCATATCTTTTTATTGAATAAGTCATTAAAATATTTTGTAATTTTCTATGCCTCTAGCCTACTGTAAATTCAGCATTTCATTGCACATTCATTAAATATACAGTATATTAAATATAAAAAAACAATTGATTGCAGTGAAAGAATTGGGTAAAACTTGCTTAAAACAAAAGAAAAGCTCTGCAAATGCTGAAAGTATATTTTAACAGTTTACATAATATAAACAAGATGCTCAGAATAAAATACAAAAATGATGATTTTAAGGATCACAGAATGATAAAAGTTTCCTGAGAAAAATGAAATATATGAAAGTATGTCAAATTTGTCTGCCAAACCCAAGCGAATATAATATTTTTTTTTAGAAAGTATATCAAAATATCTAATCATTTAAGCTAAAAATAAATTTGCCTTTCAAAATCTAATGAATTCTGGGTAACATTTTCAAAAAAGAATACACCATCAAGGTCAAACATAAATTTGCCTTTCAGAATCTAATGCATTCTGGGTATTATTTTCAAAAAAGAGTACACCAAAGCATAGTGACTGGTTAAGGACAATAAACACAATTAAAATATCAAAAATATACTAATGAAATTACGTTGTTTTCATTTTGGGGTAATTCCGATAATTCTGAAATAGCCTTTTGAAAACTTTGGTTTCTCTTTTTACTTCTTTTAACAATATCTCTTTCAAAAATGTCTTGTATTTGATCATTAAGCTTAATTTCAAAATTGCGATCTGATCTTATTGAACAATCTGTTTAAAGCAAATACTGTATTAAACAATGTTCTGCAATAAAAAGATAAATTTTCAAAATTAACAAGATGCAGAAAAAGGGAGACAATTTGACAGGATGCAGAAAAAGGGAGACCATTTGACAGGATGTAGCAAAAGGGAGACAATTCTGACATACACAAAGGTTTAAACACTTTTTAAGGATAAACGGTCTTTGCTGGGCTGTCCAAGCCTATGTAGACAGGATTCTTCGCATCAGCGATTACTCGTACACCAAGATAGGAAATGAAACCATCAATAGTGAATCCAAGTCCTGAAGCTTCAACAATCTTCTTGTACGCTTCAGCCTCTTTTTCATACTGGGCAATAATTGCCTGTGCTTCAGTTGTAGCTCTAAAAGAAAATTGAAAAAATTAAATATTATACTGAAAAGTGCATAGTTATAAATAATTTTTCACAATTTCTCTAAACAGAGGTGTTGAGGGCTGCTCATACCAAAGAGTTCTTACTTTATACAAACTGACATTAACACAAAATCCCTGCATGATGCAATTTAAATTCATCAATTTTGATGTATGAAGATTATCAGCCTTCTAAAAATTCAAAAATTATTGTATTGTTTTTAATATTGCCAAAAAAATATGACAGGGTTACATTACAATTGCAATAATTTAAACTTACATTTTGATTTATTTTTATATATTAGTTTTAAATGACAAAATCACTATAAAAAATGTACCAAATATATTCTGAATTAACAGTTTTTAACAATCTCAGCTGAGACATTATTCTGACTGTCAACGCAACAGTGTTTAACAAAGTCAGTTCAGACATTCTTAGGACGCCTTCCCTTTCATGAATGTGACCTACCGAATTAAGACTATTTACCGGATTTTTTATTAACAACACAACAGGTGCCACCAGGGTTTCCCCTGGGTCAATTATTTTTTTCGCCACTTCTTTCGTCAAACCAATATATTTTTCGCCACTTTATTATTTTTTTTGCCAAGTAATACAAATATATTTTTCTTTTAAAATTATTTTTTTTCAGCCCCCCCCCCCCCCCACACACTAAGTTAGAAGTGGTTTTTACAACAAAACGAAGATCTTATCACTTGGAATTGATACCTCGCGTAAGGTGTAGTCATTACATTGAAGGGTTACTCTCGTGCCAACCTTTTGAATAGATTTCTTCATAACGACAGTTTTCGTTTCTAGACCATCGGAAATAAGTAAAAGTATATGCTTGAAACACGTGAATCACTGAAACGACTTTGAAGTACCCACTCAAATTAATAATCTATATGAAAGTTAAATGATAAAGTTTTAAATCAGAGACCTTTCTTGCTTTTGAACATTTTCCGTCAGAACAACAATATTCTTTTCTGGACTATCATACAAAAGAAAGAGAGGAAGCGTAAAATTTTTGCTTCAAACACGTGTGTCGCAAAGTGGTTAAGAAACCTTTTTGTGACATATGACAGAAGCCATTTAACTATATCATTTTGTCATATCATACAATCAACACCTTTATTAATTAGTCCTTTGATGTCGATAGCTATGAATGCAATCAGCCGATTATTGATTTTCTGTCAAAATCTTAACGAGTTCAAGGTGAATTCCGAGTATTGTCTGATCGGTAAAGTCAGAGAAACCCGAAAAAAGTAAATAAACAAGATGGCTGAGAATAAATCGTTATATATTTCTTTCGCCAAATTCTTTCGCCAATGACGAATTTTAATTGCCACAATTGTTATTTTTTCGCAAATTGCGAAAATGGCGACCGCCAGCGGAAACCCTGGGTGCCACATGTGGAGCAGGATCTGCTTACCCTTTTCGAGCAGCTGAGATCACCCCTAGTTTTTGGTGGGGTTCATGTTGTTTATTCTTTAGTTTTCTATGTTGTGTCATGTGTACTATTGTTTGTCTGTTTGTCTTTTTCGTTTTTAGCCATGGCGTTGTCAGTTTGTTTTAGATTTATGAGTTTAACTATCCCTTTGGTATCTTTTGTCCCTCTTTTACTTACACTCCTTACTGCCTTAGAAGAGAGCGGCAAAAGACACTAGAGAGACAGTCAAACTCTGGGGCATAAAAATATTCTTACCTATTAGCTAAGATACGAGCATCTGATTCTGCCTTGTCTATAATAATCTTTGCTTGTGTTTCAGCTTCACGTTTCTGTGTCTCTGCCTCAGTCAAAAGTCTTGGACGTTCATTGTTGGCCACCTGAATATCTTCCCTCGCTCTTTCTTTACTCCTAATAGCACTCTCATACTCGGATGGACGAGCAATGTTGCTCACCTAAAAAGGTAGAATATTGTTTAGCAATGTTAACTTCATTAACATGTGAAATGTAACAATCAGGGTTTCCGCTGGCGGTCGCTATTTTCGCAATTTGCGAAAAAATAATAATTGTGGCGATAAAAATTCGTCATTTGCAAAAGAATTTGGCGAAAGAAATATATAGAACGATTTATTTTCCTCCATCTTGTTTATTTACTTTTGTCGAGTTTCTCGGACTTTACCCGATCAGACAATACTTGGAATTCACCTTGACCTCATTAAGGTTTGGACAGAAAATCAATAATCAGCTGATTGCATTTTATAGCTATCGACAACAAAGGACTATATTAATAAAGGTGTTGATTAAATTGTTTGACAAAATGATATGGTTAAATGGCTTCTGCTAATGTCACATACAGAATTTATTTAACACTTTGCGACGCACGTGTTTGAAGCAAACTGTTGACGTCTCCTCCGCTTTTAAAGATAGTTAAGAAAAGAAAGCTGTTGTTGTGTTGAAAAATGTCCAAAAGCAAGAAAAATCTCGGATTTAAAACTTTAATTATTCTTTGACGTTTTTAAAGTCGTTTGAGTGACACACGTGTTTCAAGCATAGTTTTACGTCTCAACTTTTTCATTTACGATGGTCAAGAAAAGAAAACTGTCGTTATGAAGAAATCTATCCAAAAGGTTGGCTCGAATGAGAGTAGTCCTTCAATGTAATGACTACACATGAAACGAGGGATCAATTTCATGTGATAAAAGTTTTTATTTTGTTGTAAAAAAAACTTCTTAGTACACAAGGGAACATCAGTATTTTTCTTTTAAAGAAACTTTCCCTACGAACTATACTGGTATTATATAATCAAAACATGTCCATTAAGTTTGCTATATTCCAGGACGTATATCTTCTTTGTTATTAAAAGTATAGTGGCCCAATCAATTAGAAAAGATGTTTAAAATACAATGAACAGTTTTCCCTTTTAAATTCAAAAAATCTGTTGTTTTAAAGTAAATGTTTAGTGTTTATTCATTAACATGTAAACTCCAAAATAAGTTTGAGAGCATAATCATAGACACAATGGGCAAAATCATCTTATTTAAGGAAAAGGGGGAGGGGGTGGAAAAAAAAATGTTAATTTTAAACGAAAAATATAGTCATGTTATTTGGCGAAAAAAATAATAAAGTGGCGAAAAATATATTGTTTTGGCGAAAGAGGTGGCGAAAAAAATAATTGACCCAGGGGAAACCCTGGTAACAATACTTTTATGTTTATTTAATAAACAAAGGGAAGTAATCCTTTTAATGTTTAATAATTATCTCCCCTATTCTAAAAAGGTAAGATATTGTTTAGAAATGTTTATAACATGTGAAATTTACCAATACTTTTATGTTTATTTAATATACAAAAGGAAGTAATCCTTAAAATATTTAATTATTATCTCCCCTTTTCTAAAAAAGTAGAATATTGTTTTGAAATGTTTATTTGATCAACATTAACATGTGACATTTTACAATACTTTTATGCTTATTTTATGTACAAAGGGAAGTAATCCTTGTTTTATTTAATTATTATCTCCCAAATTCTAATAAGGTACTAGAATATTGTTTAGCAATGTTAACTTCATATACGTGTGAAATGAAACAATACGGTTATGTCCTTTTTTCCCCCCTGGATATTAAGCAATGCTTTTTTTCTAATCTTGCTGATTTTACTTGGTATTTATTCAATGCACAAAGGGAAGTAATCCTTTCATTATTTAATTACTGTCTCCCTCTTATATGTACACTTACAATACATTTTTGCTCTCACATGGCAACTTTCCAGCTCCTTACCAAATATGAAATTGATCTGTTTTAAAGTTGGACATGAGAAAAGTATGCTGAAAATACCTGACAGACAGACGAACAGACAGATGGACAAACAGACAGATGGACAAACAGACGGATGGATGAACAGACAGATGGACAAACAGAAAGACAGACGAACAGACAGATGGACAAACAGACAGACAGACGAACAGACAGATGGACTAACAGGAGTAACAGACAGATGGACAAACAGACAGATAGATGAACAGACAAATGGACGAACAGACAGACAAACAGACAGACAGATGGATGAACAGACAGATGGACAGACAGATGGATGAACAGACAGATGGACAAACAGACAGACAGACAAACAGACAGATGGACAAACAGACAGATGGACAAACAGACAGATAGACGAACAGACAGACAGACAGACAAACAGATGGAGGAACAGATAGATGGACAAGGGGTATACAAAATATGAGCCGAATAAAAATCCACCTTATGCAAGTGCAGGTATACATGTACATGTAAAAGACTTTGATGGAATTAAGCAAAATCATAAATGAGAGAATAGTCCTTTAACATCTATGAGTTTTGCTTTGTTTTGTAGGATTCTAAAAAAACAGTCCAATCAATTTTTTTAAACAGAAACATACTTTTTGGAGAAGATTTTTTTAACCTAAAAAGGTTTACAGATGTTTTGATATTTATTTGCCTGAGGTCCATTTCTATTTGACGCAGATCATATTGTAAGCTTTATTTTCTCACCTGTAAGTCAGTGATATCAGCATTCAGTTCTTCATATCTGCCCACAATCTGTTCTCTCACTTTTTCCTGAAAGTTGGCACGCTCAGCTTGAAACTGAGATGTATTAAAATAGCTACATGACTCATGTAAAGCTGACTGTCCTGAAATAAAATATTTATGAATGATAGAAATATCCTTTCAGAACATGCTCACATAAATGTTCTTTCTATTTGTACAGTTACATCATTGTCCCTGGTTAGGGGAAGGGTAAGAACCCATGTTTAACCTGTCACATTGTTTATGCATGTGCCTGTCCAAAGTCAGAAGCCTGTAATTCAGTGGTTGTTGTAAGTTGCTGAATAGCATTTTTGTTTTTGTTCATTTTTTTATAAATTAATTTAAATTTGTGATTCCAGGCCTTTAATTGCTCACTATGCAGTTTTTGGTTTGCATATAGTAGAAGGTGGTAAGGTGATCTATAACCACCTGTCTATAACTGTTAATTTCTGTGTCATTGGGTCTCTTGAGGAGAGTTGTCTCATTGATAAATTGACAGTTTCAAGTATTATAAGTATACAATACCTGCATATCTAAGAACTTTAGTGTAGCCATCTTTATCCCTGAAGTCAAGGATTACCTCCCTAAGTTTGGCAGATCGGACTTTGTACTGATAGGTAACGTCTAGTACAATTTTTACACCATCTTTGTTCAAACACTGAAAAAAAAGTATACATAACAGAAATATTTCTTTTGTCCTGAAACAGCCAAATTTCAGTTCATTTTACTGGAATAAAAATGTTAAGGACACAATAGCATACTCTAAAGGCTACATGGAAAACTTGCATGGAATTTCTGGTCTACTCACAGAAAAAATATTTTTAACACAACAAAACATATTCAGCAATATATTTTTAAGTCTTTTTAGACATTAAATCTTAAATCCTTAAACACTTAAGGCTATGATTACCAGTTGAAACCACCAACTTTCACATGTTTAATTCTTTTTAACTTTTTTTATTCATATTTTTCTACTTCTTTTATATTGAAAGTAGTTAAAAGAGGACATTTTATAAAGCCATGATACAAAAGTACTGTCCTGTTATTCATTCAATAAATTGTAGTTTACAATATGTATCTTAAAATGAGTTGCATATTTAGATTTTAGACAGCTTGGATGTATGAAATTTTCCAACATGTCTTATCCATAAACCTAGTTATTTTTCTATTTCTCCTTCATTTATACAAACATTGAGTTTTAGTTAAATTAAATCAAATACTTATTTTTATGAACAACTTTACAATTAAGGTGGTACACTAACACTACAGGGAGATAACTCTGTAAAATGACCTAAACGTTTTAATTACATTGTGTTGTTGAGGGAACATTAAGCTTCTCAATGATCAAAATTAGTGTTTGTCAAATTGCTATATATAACCAGTGTAATTTTTCTTGGTTCAAATTTTTTGATTTTTTTTTATATTTTTGTCAATCATGTCAATGGGTCACAGTACATGTAAATACTTTGTCAAAATTTTATGAAAATTAAAAGACCCAAATTAATTTTAGACAGTTAAGGGGTTCGGTACCACCTTAATTTCATGAATTTATAAAACATGCAACAATAATTAAAAGTATGGAACTGATAGACGTATTGTCACTTTTGGTATTTAGATGTTTTAAAATATGCCTATTAAATTGAGAGTGGAAATGGGGAATGTGTCAAAAAGACAACAACCCAAACATGGAACAGACAACAGCAGAAGGTCACAAACAGGTCTTCAATGCAGCGAGAAATTCTGACACCCTTAGGCGTTCTTCAGCTATAGTTCCAAAAGCCAAATCAGAGCTTTATAAGAAATCTTTTATATATTCAGGATCTATTTTATGGAATAACTTACCAATATCCCTGAAAAAATCAACCTCAAGTACAAGCTCATTCAAAAAAGATTTAAAAAATTACTTGTTGGAACATTAAGAAGCTGTGCATTTTTTATATGCATAATAATCGTGATAATTTTCACACACTTACTCAAACTTATGATATTGTTGATGCCAATACTATATTTGTCATATATCATTTGTATATGAATTTGTAACTTTTACCTGTTTTGAAAATTGTATATTTCATAACAATTTTTTATTTCATTATTGATGTTTGTGTGTCTGTTTGATATTTTGTAATTGTTTGTTATATTTCATTGTATTTCATGAGGGCCTCAGGGAAGATTAGCTTTAAACAATGTAGCTAACTGTGTAACCTTCTTTAAATAAGGCCATAATAAATGATAGGTTTGTTTGCCCAAACGCTACCTACCCAGAAAAAAGCTGCCTACTCAAAATTCTTTTATTGTCCTGATTTGAAGAAGGTTTTTTTTAATCAAATAGGCATGAAGACTAATAAACATCTGGTACTTCAATTTCTTTTTTTGAAAAAAAAAAAAGAAAATGGCTGCCTACCTACCCACTGTCTTAACCTTTGGGTAGGGTTTGGGCAAACCAAAACATTTTTAAGTGTGGCCTAAAGAATTATTATTATTATACTTACTTCTAAGTCATTGAATGTGAGTGATTTGTATACACTTGGAAATTTGATGAATTCAAAACCTGGTGGACCTGTGTGTAAGCCTTCTCTTTCTGTACTATCGTCTAACTTCTTCTGAACTGTGTCATACTTTATACCAACTGGAAATATAATAATAAAACTATATAGATTTTAAAAAAAGAAGGTGTGGTATGATTGCCAATGAGACAACTCTCCACAAGAGACCAAAATGACACAGAATTTAACAACTATAGGTCACCATATGGTGTATGTCATGAATTACTTTCTCTAAATGACTATACAAAAATGTAAATGAATTCATTAATAATGGAAAGATATCAATCATGAGGAACTTTCAAAAATTAGGTGTGAACTACAGTTAACTTTGCATGTATACTTTTAATTTGGCGGAATTTATTTCATCTTTCAGCGAAAATAAGCAAAAATTTACTCTCTACGAAAATAACCCGCTAAACAGATTACTGTCTAACCTACAATGTAGATTAACAGTTGATTTTCAACTTACTTTCATCTGAGGCTAGTTTCTTCAGTGACGTGGCTACTAGTGCTATTATCATGATAATTATAGCAAGCACAATAAAACCAACAACATACACTACTTTCTTTTCTGCCATCTTGGTTTATGGACGTATCCTGAAGATAAAAACAGAAAAGATTTTTCAAAATTAATCTACTGATGTTCATGATGTTGTCACACTATAAAATTAACAGAAAGTAAGGAAGCAGTGTAGATAACAGTGTTCCAGCTAGGTTTTCAAAAGGGCAGGGTGCCAATCCTGAAAAAGGGCATTTAACGCGCGATATGATAATATGAAAAGGGCATATTTTAATAAAAGATGTTAATCAAACATTTGTGTTTATTCGTTGAATCACAGGTTATACAAGAACAACATCATTAGCCCATATAGAACTCTATCTTTCTACTTTTAAGGCTGAAAAACTTGTCAAACAGCTTGTCACGCAAGTTTTTTTTATCATTGCTTGGCACAGTTGAACTTTATATGCAGTATGTTTTGAAAGGTGACCTGTTTCATACTGTTTCTTTGGTCTGCCACATTTTACCAGTTTCACCTTTCTACCCCTGCTGTGCTTAATGGCAATACAGCACAAAACAGCTGTGCTCAGTAAATTCACAATTTTAGGATATAAAGCAACAGTGAAAAATTGTATCAAAAATACAGAATACATAAAAAGATGACCAAGGCACCCTACCAACACTGCTACTAAGACCCTCTTTAACTTTTTCCATAACTCAAAATAAATAAATAAACATATATATTCTTAAGCAGGAAGTATTTAGACATATTTTAGAATATGTAAATGGGTTACTCAATGCTAGGAAAAAAATCAGATTGAGTTATCTTTCTTTATTCGGGTGTGTGCCCTTTCTTTGGAGGATTATAAACAGTACGTAAATATGATGTAAATATGATCACAATATGGCGGACGATTTTGTTATTTTCGTATCAAAATGGAGGCAGTCAATGACAAATATGTCTGAATTTTCTGTTTATTATACGGAAAACAAGTAAGACAATGTCTTCAACGAGTTTATTATGGTTTTCCAACTGTCTGTCATTTCGTTTCCTCCATTGAACTACGGTAAACATCGCAAATTGTGCCCAAGTTGTTGTATGCACATTTCTTCAAAGATAATTGCCGACTGACCGATTCTATTTGAATGAATTAATGTTGATGATCATTAATGACCCAACAGATAAACGGATTACCTATTACAACAGATTATGACACCAGTTGTAACCATTGATTAGCTTGGGGTCATAAACTTTTCCCCAGGTAAAATTTAGTAATTAGCGTATCATATTAATACGAACAAATTAATATGCAATCGATCTTCAAAAAAGGCAGGGCGCCCTGGAAACTGTAAAAAGGGCACAGGGCGCCACTCCGAAAAGGGCGGGCGCCGCGCCCTCTGAAAACGGCCTAGCTGGAACACTGGATAAGTTTTAAAATATACAATGTATCTATAATACTAAAATTACGAGGTCCAATTTGTCAGCCGTCATCACGTAAAAAGGACGAATCAAAGAATTCAACTTTATATACAACTAATGTAGTACAAAGATGTAGATTAAAAATTACACCACTCCAGGTCCTTTTGTTTTCCACGTAATTAATATTGCCAATAATTAAGAAGTTCCGGGTCGAGTCCGGTACCGATACCAATAGTTTAATCACCTGTTACCTATTACCTTATCTGTATGTTCCGCATCTGATAATAGTTATCAAAAGTACCAGGATTATAATTTTATACGCCAGACGCGCGTTTCGTCTACATAAGACTCATCAGTGACGCTCAGATCAAAATAGTTAAAAAGCCAACCAAATACAAAGTTGAAGAGCATTTAGGACCCAAGGCGCACCACCAAATGGTGTAATCAGGATTAATATGCTATATACACGGTCATAATCACAGGGTTGGCACTACTTAATTGTCAAATTGTTACCTATTGTAGTATTTTAATCAGTAAGACTTTCTAAGATAAATACGAATACTAAAAATCTGGACTAAAAATAAGGTGTATACATGTAGGTACAGTTTTCAATTTGTTAGCGGGCATGACGTAAAACAGTGAATCAAAGAATTCAACTTTATTTAATATAACTAATATAGGACAATGTTGTTGATTAAAAAATACTCCATTCCAGGACCTTTTGTTTCCGTCCCAAATAATTAATATTACCAATAATTGATAAGTTCCAGTTTGACGGGTTCACAGAAAGATTTGAAAGCAGAGGAAACTGTGTATCTTATAATCGGCATGACTTTATCAGATGACAATACTAATGGCAGATTTTACAGTATTGTGTTCTGTCTCCTACTTTCATGTTGCTAATGTGACGGAGACAAAAATGAGTAACGTTAGCGACATTTGGACATGTCACATGAGCAACAACTTCTTTAAAAGTTAAAATGTATGCACACAGTGATGTTTAATATATGCCTGGAGTAATAAAATTGTACAGTCTGGTTTAGAATTTCTAAATATACAGAATGTCATTTGCAGGTGTACTTTATATCAAATGAATACACAAGAAACCAAAAAATGAGTAACGTTAGCGACATTTGGACATGTCACATGAGCAACAACATCTCTAAAAGTTAAAATGTATGCACACAGTGATGTTTAATATATGCCTGGAGTAATAAAATTGTACAGTCTGGTTTAGAATTTCTAAATATACAGAATGTCATTTGCAGGTGTACTTTATATCAAAGGAATACACAAGAAACCAATTTGTAATAGTAACATTAGCAACATCTACTATCATGACATTACGTTTTGTTGCTAACGTCTTTTTGATGGACGGAATACATTTAAGGTCCTCTTGTAACAATATTACATACAACTTACCTTCTTTGCTTCCCCATCATGTGAAGGAACTGACTCCGAATCTATTTCTGCAAAGGGCGATATTGTAACTCCTATACAGGAGAGTTACAGATCTAAATATATGTTGCTCATGTGACACTGATTTGGACGGAAACCTCGAGCAGTAACGTTCGCAAAAATTAAAACAGCCAATGATATTGATTCCTCAAGTCCTTTGACCCCCTTACGTCATCCAAATTTAATATGATTGCTATTTTCAATTATTTAAAAAACCCGGGGTAAAAATAACTACAATGGGCTGTCTGAGAACCAAAAAGAAAATTGCGATCGTGACATATCACAATGGACGGAAAAGGCGTGACGTTAGCAACAATATTATTAAATTACCTTTTTTAGCCTTTACCAATAAAAATCTGCCTTAAAGTAATGATTAAAACACAAAAGAAGACTTTTTCTTAAAATATAAGTCCATGTTATTATGCTCCACTTATAAATAATGCTTCAAAATTCCACTCCAAATAAGCTGGATGTCGGTAAAGTAGGTCATGATGTCTATTCCATGTCCAATATTTTGAAATTGAAAACCCTCTAATTCTAACATAAAACACAAACACAGAGTAATTTTTATGTTTATTTACTCAGAAAGACACATTTTATTCATTAACATAATGCATTACTCCATTACACAGTCTGTTTCACAGTTTCAGCAATTGCTTTTTTGATGGATACAAAAAAACAATAATTCCTTCTTATTGTAAAATCTGCCTAATACTAAACTAAGGCTTGCGCATAGTAATATACTTTAATTCAGTCACGGACCCGCGATATCACGGGTGTGTTCTAGTATATTTAAAGTTCAATAGAATACCAGTCTCTGTGGAAAAGGACCCAATAGACATGATAGAGGGAAAATTAAAAAGGAAGAACTGACATTGCAACTACATTTGAACAAATAAAAGCAGGAAAAAATTTGTCATTTACCACCAATAGTCAGCTGCGAAACGTAGCTTTTAAGGCATGTAAGGTCCTTTAATGATTTTTGATATTTGCAGACCTTTCAAAGGACAATAGAGCTAATTTTCGCAGCTACACCATTAAAATAAATTATTCTGTATTGAGAGGGTAGTAAAGGGTTATTTTTGTGTAACTTATTTTGCCATTTGCATTTCTCATGCAACCATGATAAAGGTTCTATACCTGAAATCTGTAAAAAGATCAATTAGGATGAGTCTTGATCCTAAAATCCTGAGCTTAAAAACATGAAATCCTTAGGGTTAAAAAGTACGGAATCCCGAAATCCCAAAATTCGAAAAAAGAATTCCCAGATACCGAAAGGTCAATCGTGAAATCCCGAGCTTAAGAATGGCTAATCCCGGAGTCCCGATAAAGGTCCTATCCCCCCTCATCAATACACCTTATCGCTATTTATTCCATTCCGGATAAGTTCTAAAATTACAAAACTTTTTCATCCAGTTGAAGCTATCTGGGACCCTGTTTAAACAATTCACCATGCACTATACTTTTTAAGAAGACCTGTTTAAACTACCGTAAATACTTCAAACAAAATATTTTTTTACTTCAATTTTAATTTAGAAAAAAGTGAATCATACTATATCAAAGTTTCTTGATGATCACTTTCTAAAGTTTTTCCTCCCTCAGCTCACTGCTGATGACCTCCATTTTCAGCCCGCAAGACCTAAACCGGAAGTTGTATAAATGACTGTTTTTCCAAGAATGGACTAAATAGCGATAAGGTGTATGTGCAGGAAATTTTTAATTGTTGGTAACTTGGTTTATCGTGAAATGGCAATTGTATTTCCCTTTCTTCTGTGCAGATACCCTCCCTATATGCCTCTTCAAAGGTATATTGTACATGTAACATGATAACTATTTCTATGTGAATTTTGTAGTAGGTATGGCCCCGATTTAACATTGTTTAAAGAAGAATTAAAGAGCATCAAATTATAATGGCAAATTTTAACCCTTTTTAAAATTTATTGAGGGCTGGACGAATGATTTAAATTGACATCATTATCATACCTGATTACAAGACTGCTGGAAATAAATCTACCGTCTACAACGTACAATTTGCGGAAATGGAAACTTGTGGTGTCCGGGTATTTCGTAAGAACCCACCCAAAATTATTTCACAATGTAAATAATTAGTGTGGTTATGCAATAACACAGAAATCAAGTATTGCAAAATATATTTGTGTTCATTCTTAGTATATGTCTTACATTATTCCTGCCAACGTTACTTTAAAATTAGCAATATTTAAAGAATGAAGTCTTACCAACACAAAAACAAACACCAAACCGCTTACGCCGCTAAAAATATCTAATTTTCGAAATGTTAAATTAATATTTTTAACGAAACGAATCAAAATGAAACAACATATATTTAAAGGAAAAAAACCACTAATAAATCCTTACACTATAATGTTTTCCCATTATAAACATGACAGAGTTCTGGTCGCTTAATTGAGGTTGGCCATATAATACGTT
This sequence comes from Mytilus trossulus, assembly GCF_036588685.1. Lineage (NCBI taxonomy): Eukaryota > Metazoa > Mollusca > Bivalvia > Mytilida > Mytilidae > Mytilus > Mytilus trossulus. The sequence continues at coordinate 12,447,764 of NC_086385.1, read as the reverse complement.
TACTCGATTTCGAATTATAGTTACTGAAAAAAAACTATAAAAAAAAACTTAGATGATGATAGTTGATCGAATAACTTGAAAAAATGTTGCATATTTGTGTTATGGGAAAACACATTTAAATCCTTTTCTGTATACTGAGCTGAATACAAAGCCGGATACCATAAAGTTTACATTCCTGCAGAGGCTTTTATCTTACTTTTTCCCGTCATATATATTTTCACTTTCCCCTTTCTGTGTGTTAAAATTGACAACAGTACGTTGACCATCTCTTTCATTTATTTTTTTTCAATTTTCATTCAATAATCAGTTAACTCGGAATTGTACAGAATCTATATAGAAATGATAGAAAACATATGTTTCCGACAATGTTCGCTATGCAGTGTATAGATATATCGATGCTTGATATATAGGACTTCTCTTGGACTGAATTTAAATCTTTAATGTGCGTATTTTAATACGTTTACTTTTCTTCATTGGCTAGAGGTATTAGGGGGGGGGGGTGTTGTCTACTTGATATATCATACACATGTTTAACCCGCCGCAATTTTACGCCTGTCACTAGTCACTGAGAAGCTCTGGCCTTTGTTCGTCTTGTATCATGATTTTTAATTTTAATTTATTTTTTGTGTATAATTCGGAGTTAAGTTTTACGTCCATTATCACTGTACTAGTATACATGTTTGTTAAGGGACCAGCTGAAGGACGCCTCCAGGTGCGGAAGTTTCTCGCTACATTGAAGACCCATTGGTGGCCTTCGGTTGTTGTCGTCTGCTCTGTGGTCGGGTTGTTGTTGCTTTGACACATTCCCAATTTCCGTTCGTCAATTTTATTAATCATTGTTCAATGTTTAATTATACTGGTATCTATTCATAAACTTCTTGTTTAATATAATTAAGATATACAAATGGTCTCACCAGAAACATATGATTTAGATATATACAAATGGTCTCACCAGTTACATACATATATCTTTATTGCAAAATTACACCCAAGAGGGTCAAGCAATACAATGAAACAATAATTTTATACTATACAATGCAATACAATAAAATACAATGTAATACAATGAAATACAAAATAATACAATACAATATATAGAAAAATAGAACATTAGAGTTCAATTATAAATGTATGTAAAAAACACCACCATAACCTTGCCTGACACGGGTCTGACTCCCTCAGTTCTAAAGACTGTTTAATGAAGACTCCAATATGACAAACAAGTTCAGGGATGGGGTTTAGAATGTGTTTAAGTTTATTGAATGCATCAAAATGCTGAAATAATGGTACATAGTCTTTTAGATAAACAAAAAGATTAGAACGCAAAGATATGTTAATGTCACAATACAAAAAGAAATGTATATATATGTCTCAGGCCTAGCTCCGACTACTTGTTGGAAGGTAACGTTTAATGACGTTGTGTTGTTAAGGGAATTTTAAGCTTCTCAATGATCAAAATAAGTTTTTGTCAAACTGCTATATAACCAGTGCAATTTTTCTGATTAAACGGTTGGTTCAAATTTTTTGAAATTTTTATATTTTTGTCAAAGGGTCAAAGTAAATACTTTGTCAAAATTTTAATAAAATTAAACGAGCCAAATTAATTTTAGTTCAGGTGTTGGGTACCACCTTAATCTATCTAGTAAACACAATTTCCTTGACTGTTTATTGATTTAGCATTCAATAAATAAAGTTAAAATTCGTCATCATATACATCCCAATGTGCACTTATAAATCGCAATCTCAGGTCGATCATGTATATGACACGTCCCTAGACCCAGACATAACCCCTTCTCAATCAGAACCCCAAGTTTATTGAACTCTTACAATAAGAAATGTTTTCTTTGTATGTGTATATGTGCTTAGTGACAGGGGTAAATATAATTGCAGACATACTGTTTTGTTCAGTGCATGTAGGTGTGTATGCACCTAATCAAGATTTTCTCCATCGCTATTGATCCAACGAGATCCAGCAGTGATCGACAAGCAATTGATAAGTATTATTCGTAATTTTAAATGCATGTGCAATTAAATCTGCATGCGACTGTCTATTTATTATTAATTTTACAATGGTTGTCGATAATAAATACTATAATTTGTTTTAAAAAAGTATTGTTTTAATTTTACGTTTTAGTGGAATATATATAGTTTTGTTTTGATTTATAATTTTTGAGTGTAAAATTTGCATGTATATATGTTTGTAATTCTTTCTTCTTTTTTTTCTCTGCTCTCTAAATTCTCCCCTTTTCTAGGGAGGGATAGATGACAGAGGAGAAGATCACAGTGAATTATATAATTAATTATTATTTCCCGGTTCTCTCTTTAAAGGTCTTTAAACTTGCCAGAGTTTCGGTGTGATTAAATAAAGTTATCGTAGATTTAATACAGTAATGATCCGGAGATAAATCTAAATTTGAAATTAATCTATATTTTGCCTCAGAAATGGATTTTTTTTTTTATTATTCTACTGAATTGTATTCGTTCATTTTCAATTAACATTCGTTTGCATAATAAATAGTAACTGTAATATGCAAAACCTAACAAGAACCGATGTATTTGGGGTCTTGATGGGGACCCTTTATTAATGTAGTTATTAGGCTATTTTTCTAAATTCGTGATGAATTTTGCCAATTATTTTCAGATAAAATAGCCTAATACATTTTGTAATCCTAGACTACATTTATAAAGGATTTCCATCCAAAACCCCTTTATTCTCTATTTTTCAATATTTTTTCTGCAGTTTTAACGGTAAACCCTCGTTATATATTCGGTGAAATCCCATCGAGACCCTCATATATAGTACAGTGAAACCTGACTAAACCTAATCTTGTATAAACCGAAAACCTATATAAACCAAACATGTTCGTAAGCACCGTCATATCAAATTTTGTGCGTTTTGAACCTGATGAAACCGAACATCGGCCAAAACCGAACAAAATCCTAAGTCCCGATGAGGTTCGGTTTAAAAAGGTTTCACTGTATACATATTTGTAAATCGTGCAATTTGATAAAAATAATAATTGATACTGTTTCCCATCATTTCACACGAATCTCTGGAATGTATATTGACCTTTCACCAGGTTATCTCAATGGTCAATATTATAGACAGATAATACTACAGTTAGTAGCCAAAATCATATAACGTCTGACGTGTATGACACAAAACAGTTTTAAGGGGGTATGGGAGTATAAAATAAAAATGATAGAATTTGTTCATACTTTGCCAAAACGTAGTATCTATTGATATATGTAAAAAAAAAAGTAGATATGAAAGGTCACCGTCCATTTTCTCAAGCTACAGGTTGTGACAAAATGACACTTTTTGTATGGATTATACAGGAAAAACACCACTTTCTGATTATAAACTTAACAAAATGACAGAATTGTTAAAAAAAATAAATAAGGAAAAGTTAGCTTTCAGACAATGCTTTGAGAATGTTGAAAGAAAAGATAGGGTCAACGTACTTTTTTTTTTCAGCTAAAAAAATTAGGGTATTACCATGTAGATTCCGTCTGAAAATGTACCGTTTTAGAGTTACCTCCCCTTAAAATGCCATTTTGAAAACATTTAAAAAACAACCAATAATAATCTACACTAGTAAAAGTATTGATATCTATAAGTTATATTCTTATAAATTGGATCTTTTAAGTGAAAATTCACATTGAAAATCTGCATTCATGCATCCAATTTTGCTAACTTGATAGAAAATCTCGACCTTAGATTCCCTGTGTTTTACAATCCAAGAATGCGAAAGACATCCATCGATCATACAAAAGATAAAACTTTTGAACACGCTCTCAATTGAGTTACTCAATGGTTAAGCAAAATAATAAGTTAATGATTAATACTTTTAGATATACATTAAAACGAAAGAAATGTGCAGATGAAACTTCGTATTTTTTTTTAAACTAGACTCAACAAGAGTATCCTAAATCTTACAGCCGGATAGAATAGAATAGAATAGAATATTTTTATTTCCCAAATTACAGGGCCCATAAAGGGCATAAAATCAGATACAATTGATTTACATAATTAGTAACAACAGCAATAAAGGGGCATATACATATATAATTGGAATATAAGCATTGGTCAGAATCAAGCTAAAACCACATATATATTGTGAATAAAAGAATAATAAAATCACATTATACATGCATATGTATTTATTTTCAAATTATTTACTTGACTAAATGTCAGTGTTCATGCCTGATCTCCTAATTCAAAACAGTCACAAATATAACAACCCAGTTTTTTCCATAAGAGTAACATTTTCTTGGGTCAAGAGCCATAAAAATTTAGAAGATTTATTTAAGTTTATAAAATTATAACAATTGTTAGAAATGTCTTGAAAAAAATCGTCCCTTTGAATATCATAAAGAGGGCATTCTAATAAAAAATGAAGCTCATCTTCAACTTTAACAAGTGAGCAATTAGTACAAAGACGCTCAGATCTTTTTATATGCTTTTTTGAATATCTGTCTGTCTCAATTTTTAAAGAGTGAGCACCTATTCTTAATTTACAAATTGACTGCCTTTTTTTGAAGTCCTGCAATTCTAAATATTTTTCTTTTTTAAAACAATTTTTTATGGAAAAATAAGTACCAAGCTTCCCTTTTTCAGAGTTAATTGTTTGATACTTCAGTTTATTCCAAAAAGAGACATAACTTTTACATAGTTTATTTTTAACATACTGACATAAAGAACCAATTGATTGGTCAAAATTTGGTAATTCAATTTCTCTCTGAATAAAATCTATACTAGATTACCATGTATTTACATTAGAGCTATGTAATTGTTTACAACATATAAACGCATCATATAATAGTCCTTCTGTCAAATGTTCCAGTCTATGGCAATATTTTAACATTGATAAAATGACAGTAAAATACATAGGAAATCTACCAAGCTCTGACATTACAGCTATATTACTTGACTTTCTGTTTACACCAAGAATGTATTTCATAAATTTGGTGTGAGATTTTTCAGAAGAATCCTGACCAAAGACTTTTTCTAATATATAAACATTATCTTTTTTACAAGCAGCTGAATCTGTTCTAAACATTCCCCATATTTCACTGCCATATAATAGTATGGGTTTAATTGTATGATCATAAAGATGTAAAAAAGTGGCAATACTAGGGTTAGATGATGACAAGCATCTCTGTAGCTTAAAACAAGCTTTTAAAGATTTGTTGTATAATTCATCTTTACACTGCTTAAATAAACCACTAGATGTAAATTTGATTCCAAGATATCTATATAATTTTGCACTTTCAATCTCTTTACCTCCAAAACGTAAACAGCATTTTAAAAAATTTCCTGGCTTGTTAAAAATTATACTTTTTGTCTTTTTTTAAATTTACATCAAAACACCATTCTACACAATATTCATGTAACATATTAATTCTCTTTTGCAAGCCTTCCTGTGTTTCTGAAAAAATTACTACATCATCAGCATACATAAGACAGTCTACTCTACCGTACGGTTATTAATATTTACTGGATCAGGACAAGATAAAAACTTGTCAGGTAGATCATTGATAAATATTTTAAAAATATTTGGGCTTAAAACATCACCTTGTCTAACCCCTATAAATGATTTAAAACATGGAGTCATTTCATTATCAATTTTAACACAGAGGTCACTTTTACTATACATGTCTTTAATGATAGAATAAAACTTTCCAGTAATATTGTTTGTTAAGAGCTTATATCTGTGATACCCCGATGGATCACTTTATTAAAAGTCTGTTTAAAATCTACAAAACAGGCAAATAGTTTGCCCCCTTTTTTACTTATATATTTATCAATAATGGTTTTTAAAACAAAAACATGATCAGATGGTCTACATTTTTTTTTAAATCCAATTTGACATGGATTAGTCACTGATTCTTTTACCAAAAATTTATCTAGTCTGTTATTCAAAACAGAGTTAAACAATTTACCAACACAAGAATTAATGGCAATGCCACGATAATTATCTGTTTTACTTGGATCACCAGACTTAAAAACAGCAGATAAATAGACTGATGACCACTGCATTGGATAAATACCAGATGAAAAAACATGATTAAACAGTTTCTGAATTAAAGGATTTAGAACTAAACTTCCTGCCTTTAGCATCTCATTAGGTATACCATCCAGACCTGAGGCTGGTCTTTAGTGGATAATCTATAATCTAATTCACAAAAAGTTTTATTTTTTTCCATATTTTCTATTATAGAATTAATTTCTTTAATTCTTGTCTCACTTATTGAAGATCTGAAAAATGATTAAACCAGGCTTCTGGTTCTACTGACTTTCCTTTACTATCATCTGTAGACTCCTTTAAAGAATTTATAAGTTTCCAGTATTGTTTTGGATCAGAATCTCTTAAATTGTCAAGGCTAATCAGGATGGACTGTTTAAATGTGCGCATTTTATATTTACGCAATTTATTGTACTCTCTGTAGCATTTAAAATATGAACCTCTGACAATAGGATCATACGGAAATTTTGACAATAATTCTCCTTTAGATACTAGAATTTTCCTCTTTACACCTAAATCAAAATCAAACCATTTACAATTAGGTTTTCTTTTTTAGATGATTTATGGCGAAAAATATTTGCCTTTGTAGCAGCAACATTTAGTATGTTTAAAAAATCAGGAACTGCTCTCTCTGAATCTTCATTGTCATAATCATGATTCATAAAATTATTTAAAAGAGATTGGCAAACAGGGTGGCAAAGTGCATCTTGAAAGTGACTGGTTGATGATTTTGTCCACTTATAACCACCCGGAAATGCATTCATTTTTAACTTATTAACAGACAAATGTGAAGAATAAGTTGCTAAAATTCCAAAAGACAACTTACGACAATCTGAAAAATTTGGGATGAAATCTGATATTTTGAAAGATAAAATTTTAGGTAAAAGTGCCTCTGAGACAATAACATAATCTACAACACTCGATCCTGTGGGTAACTATGGCATGTAAATTTACCATACAAATCTCCCAATACTCTTCCATTTAAAATTCTCATTTTTGTAGATATACATAAATCTAATAACTGTTTACCTCTAACATCAACCTTACTATCATAACTATGTCTTACATCTTGAATAGTATCACAATCATAATCATTATATATAGGTAAGTGAGTATCATAAACATCATTTTGTATAAAATCTGGCTCAGATCCTGACCGAGCATTCAAATCACCACATAATATAATATCTCCTAACTGTTTATAAGTGCATGTCATATCCTTTTCAATACTATCTAATACATCATCATCAGACTGATGTAAATAACTTGACATACTTGGAATTATATAAGCTAGACACAAATATATATCATTTGTTAGATTAAAAAAGTTCTTATTCAGTTTAATCCACTGATAATCTTTACTTGTATTTTGCAAAATGTTTATGCCTGGACGGATAATATTCTTTATTAGTATACCAAAACCTCCGTAAAATCTTGAATTAGAGGACTGTACTCTACAAACTGGGAAAAAATTGTATCCCTCAACACTAATAGGGGTGTTATATCCCAAATCTGTTTCTGTCAATAGTATAATATCATAATGAATGATCTGTTTTAGAAATGAGGGGTCATGTAATTTATTGTAGGATTTTGAAATTAAGCCCCCAACATTCCACACACACAAAAATAAATTAGATATTAGAATATTCTTGGATATAATTTTCTTTGAACAAAATTCGTTCATGAGCTGTTTACACCTTACCCACGATTTCAGAGTAGATTACATAGGACTTCATAATGCTTAAGTTTTAGTTTTCGGTAGAATAATGCATGGTGGATGATGTTTTCTCAAGTTTTCAGTGCATTGTGTTGTGGATTGCGACCCCCCCCCCCCCCCAAAAAAAAAAAAGATAATAACCCACAAAACCAGGGGTCCCGCTGTATACACGTTCTTCCAAATAAAATTGCTGCAATGAAGCAAGTGCATGGACTCCGATTTAGTTGGTATTGTTTTAAAAATACGTTAGTTTTTTTTCTCGCAAAATAACATATTTCAGTTTATTGTTACCCTAGATAAGAAAGTTTGGCAAAGAAAAAGTACACTCAAAGTACACCGCGCTCGAAATACTGATGAAAGTTTATTGGAAGTATCTTTACCGGTGTATAATACACCGCGTAGAAGAATTCTTTAAAGAAAAATATTTTTCTATCCCGTCCAGCAGTAAAATCGTGAAATTGTAGTCGAAGTATAGCGTCCGTTTGTCTATAAGGGATGTTTAAAGTTAAAGAACAAAAAGACCGATCTTTGTCCAGTTGAAATTGACTACTTAACCCAGTGCGGGGCGTTTGCGCTTTTTCATAGGACATTTGTGCATTTATTTTTGAACACTTGCGTTTCAAATCATAGGACATTTTGCGCTTTTTAAAAATAGACATTTGCAATATTTGGTTTTTTTACTATCCCCCTTTTTTTATCCGGGCTTGAGACCCGCAGGTTTGACCTCTCAGAGTTAAAAGTTTAAAAATCATTGCATAGCACATTTCTTAGCACATTGATATATGTTAAAAAGTTTATATACAGCTAAAACTAGTAAAAGAAAACATTCTTAAGACAAGTTAACACGTACAGTCATAACAGGTCAGTTTTCGCTTGATATCTGAACCAAAGAACCGAAAAAAATAGCTCTTGTTAAATTATCTGTTCTGACTGGTATTTCTCCCATATTTCAAATAAATAATCTTGTTTTTCAATTCTGTGGTGCCTGTTCATCAATATAACAAATCGTAATGTAATTAACCGACTGTTGTTAAATGATACTCGAGCTCTTCAAAAAGAAAAACAACATTTACAGAACAGAATGAGTGAGTAGAACTGTTCATTAAAGTGGGCATGGAAGGATTCTGCACCATTTGTCATAATAATGGAAAATCTAAGTTAAATATAATTCATCTACGTAATATTGCTTCTCCTTAAAATTACAGATTGACGACGATAGGCAAAAAGCGCAAATGTCCGGTCAATTTAATACAGGTGAATCAAAATTTAAAGCGCAAATGTTCATAGTATTTGAAGCGCAAATGTCCTATCGTTTTACAGGTAAAAAAAGCGCAAACGGCCTTTGCCCACTTAAACAGTATCATTATTAATGTATTGTAAAAAAAAATGCATTGCATCTGGATATATGCAAACATGCAACAATAAATATCTTTATTAGATGCACGTCTGTCTTTCGATGAATACTTGAACTACTAAAAGAACAATATACAATGTATAGCTGTGATTACTGCACTTCTTATGCTTAATCAGGAATATTATTATCTATTTGTTTGATGTGTTTGAGTTTTAAAGAGGTAGGGTCAATTTGCCGGGAATTTTTTTCATAGGAGGGCCAATTTCAAAAAGTGCCGACCGAATAAAATTTACTATAAAAACAAAAAATGTTTTTTGATCAATTTCTCGATTTACATATATTATGATACGTGTAATCAATAGTAAACTTAACCCTAAAAAAAGGATGAAAGTCCAATATGCGGATGTTCGGGTGTTTTTAGGTGGAAAAATAGGGAATCCCCCGAGAAGGACATTTCAAACCAGAAAAAGTTATACTTTTTAGGACTGTTGTTATTCATACTAATTTTCCCCTCAAAAATGAAATTGGTTTAGTGTGTCCTTATTACATTCTGGTTCATTTCGACTATATAATTTACTAGTATATCATTTTACATGTATCAAAGAAAAAATAATGTATCGCTTATTGTGTGCAATCCTATGACTGTCCATACTCTTGAGTTACTTTCTGTTCATGTGTTTACATTTATTACATATATTCAAAGGACAACTGCCGTCAAACTGATGTAGGTGCATATACATATCCAATAACACAAGAATTAGTTCTATAAAAATGAAGCGGGTGTATTACTCAATTTATTTCACTTGACTGGGCGGAGTTTAACCGGTTCGCTCATAATAAACCAGTCCATCTATAGATAGGTGTATTAGGATAAACTCATCAATGAAGTGTTCAGTAATTCTTTCGTAAATTCCTTTGATGACACTGATAGGTGATTAGAAATCAGTAATAATTATAACGGCAATCATCCTTATCACACACATCTTCAAATAGACTGTCCTTATGCAAATTAAAACCTAGCTCCGCCCGATCAGTTGAAATAACATTGGTAATACTATACACATAACTTAAAATAAGGCCATGGTATAAAAGTTTCAAAACAACAAAAAACATTTTTTCCGAACCTTTTTTGAACATGGTATTATATATATATGTAACAAATGCAGTTAACAACAATTTTGTCGCCAATTCACAAACTGTATAGATACTAGAACTTAAATTTTTACCACCGTTCCTACACCGGTGCCTTCGTCATCAGAAAATAACACAACAGAACAAATCAGTTACACTACAAATCGTAATTGTAGGTAAAACACCCAGAAGCAGTTGCATCTGTATCACAACGAAGGGCCGATTTGCTAAAATGACAGAAAAGTCAATATAACATGTGTTAGCAACACAGTGTAATCTATGACCAACTGATGAGGCCCCTCATGGGTGGGGGGGGGGGGGGTCCTAGAAATCACATAATCACCTTTTTTTTGCCAATATAATCACATAATCATTAAATATTTGCTTATCTTTAGTAATCAAATAATCATAAACTAAAAATACGGTCCTAGGTAATCAAATAATCATGAAATATTTGGCTTAATAATCAAATAATCATTAAAAAAACGGCCAAGTAATCACATAATCAAAAACCCCATGAGGGCCCTCACTGATGTAAGATGTTCTCCGGTTAAGATATAAACATTATCTTATCTTGTCTTATCTTATCTTATAGATGATAAAACCTTAAAAGCCCAAGACAAATTAAATACGTATATACAGATAAACATATATTCAGAATGAGAAAATCACGATTTGAATTTGTTCGATATCATTTGGCTCATTGCCAAGTTACGTGGTATGGCACCTTGCATAAAGGGTGTTAATAATAAAATAGAATCAAAGTTAAAAAATCAATAGTCTTGGCCTTCAATTAAGCTTGTTTTTGTATGAATACCTGTTCAAGGAATGAACATAGATGATGTAATGTATTTTCATTTACTATAATAAGCATCTATCAGGCTATTTAAAACATGATTTAACCTATCTTATCGAATGAAACAAATTGCCGGTAAATTGGCTCTGACTATGCGGTATGGGCTTTGCTCATTGTTGAATGCCGTACGGTGACCCATAGTTGTTAATGTTTGTGTCATTTTGGTCTGTTGTGGATAGTTGTCTCATTGGCAATCATACCACATCTTCTTTTTTTAATCTACCTCTTTTGCCAGTCGGTTTTGAGTTTTCCTCGGAGTTCAGTATTTTTGTGATTTTACTTTTTTTCCATACTAGCGCTTTAAGTTTTTATTTTCAATTCACATCATAATTTTTTTTTACAGGACAAAATAGATCACAATGGGTGACAATAGTTCGGCAGGAAAAGTCTGCATATTCATATGTGCTTTACTGATAGGTGGCGTTATACTTATCGCCGTCTTGGTCGGCACGTCAATGAAAAAACTGGCCACAGGCGAAGGTAATATACTTGTCAACACATGTAACGACATATGGGGCATATACTCGATATAGGACTTGAAATTGTCATTGAATATGATAGACACAGGATGGAAACTTTTTTAAAAATGATAAAATCATAAAAAAGGGGGGTGCAGTTGTACAAATTCACATGATCAGGACTGAAAATGAGAAAATTCCTTGATAAACATTTATTAAACACAGCACCAGTTAAATTTATTTCGGCGAAAAAGGCAAAAGTGCATGTGGTTTTAATTTTTTTAGAGAAAAATAGTATTATGTATTTATTGTATTCAGTATTCAAATATCTGCGAAAGATATCACAATTTTAATCCGACCATGTTTTTTTTCTATTTTTTTAATTTACAGTTTATTTATATCGTTTTCATTTATTTTCATTATAACACTTTCAATAATATATTCGAAATTGTTCGTCCCATTTAAGATTTTCTCCATTTTTAAAAATAGGCATGAAAATTCAGGATATATCGTAATTCTAATCATAACATGAGGGTCAAGAAGATGGGTTCTTCATTTGTGTAAACTCTGACTTTTACGTTTTATACTTTTTATACTTTTAGCACCCCACTATTCTATATTCTATATTCTTTATTATTTTTTGTTTATATTTTTCTATTCTTTATAAATATTGTCTGTTATTTTCTATTCTTGATACTTATAAGCACCCCCTAGTCTATTATATTCTTTATTGTTTTTTTTTTAAATTTCTCTATTCTTTATAGAACATCTTTGATATTGTTAACCTTAATTCTGCACTTTTTGCCCATTATCATCTGTTAACCCCATCCAGACCCTCTTCCGTGGCTAATGATTTTATCATATACAAAATAAGTACTTATACAAAAACAAACATTATTCAATATGTATCTTCACTTTAGTTTATCTATATTTATTCATCATGTGTATAGTGGATTGGGAAATTAGTTATTACAACTAATAGTAATCCCTTTCCACAGGTGCGAGTACTGCTTTGTAGAGGCATTACGTATACACTGCTCATTTCGAAATCTACAAGGGTGTCTTTTACGTGCAAGAGATATTGCTCTATCTTTTGGGGTCAGTCATTTATTGTCCGCTTCCGACGGACTATCATTGTTTCTCAAGACCATACCCGCAAATGGTGTCAAGAAAGGGTAGAGAATTAAGTCCATATATGGGACTTTCTCCCCGGGTAAATTATCGAACCAGGAATATTTGTGTCACTTTGTAGTTCGATGCTAACCGCTACGTTACGGCTCTAATCATGACTTTATTTCATTCACATGATTGATCATGAATCATACGTATATTTACGAATATCAAAATAATTGAGGGACGATGTGGATGAGGTTTTTAGAATAGAAAATAATGGGCAAAGAGAATAAAGACTATAAAAAAATGGGCCACCAAACAAAGAATAAAGATTAATGGTGTGCTAAAATATAAAGAATAATTGTGAAAACCTAAATAATTGCCTATTGGTAAAAATATACTAAATACAGAAAAGAATAAAATTGAGAATGGAAATGGGGAATGTGTCAAAGAGACAACAACCCGACCATAGAAAAATCGACATTGCTATCCAGAATACAGTTATCAAGTAACTGCAGCATTCGGCAATGCTCGGTAGAATCCGTTATTCTCCTAGATAAGGGTACGTAAACGAATGGTAACTACAGAATAGCTATTATTTCTTAAGTCATAGAACAATGCACAAAACATTAGAGAAAACAGAAACGGAGGACCCCATCCATACCCTCTTGATTAATTTTCAATTTCAAAAATGCAAAAATATTTCTAAATCTAGCGGATATGATATATATAAGAAGATGCGGTATGAGTGACAATGGGACAACTCTTCATCTAAGTAACAATTTTTAAAAGTACACCATTATAGGTCAAGGTACGGTCTTCAACACGGAGCCTTGGCTCACACCAAACAGCAAGCTATAAAGGGCATAACAAATTACATGTGTAAAACCATTCAAACGGGATAACCAACGGTCTAATCTATATAAAAAAAACGAGAAACACTTATGAACCACATCAACAATCAACAACTACTGAACATCAGATTCCTGACATAGGACAGGTGCAAACAATTGCAACAGGTTTTAACGTTTTACAAACATTCATCCTTATCTGAAACAATAGTGTAACCTCACAAAATAGAAAGACACACTTTAAAATATCAATTCAAATGGCGTGACTCAGTTAAAAAAACATAATGTTTATTTTCAGTTGGAATCAAGTATGACACTTTCCAAAAGGATCTAGGCACGGAAACTTTAAGAGAAGGTTTACATCTGGGACCCCCGGGATACGAATTTATTATTTTCCCCAGTACATACAAGTCACTGACTTTCGATGACTTAGAAGTAAGTATACAAGTTAGACTGGTTTCCAGTCCTTTATCTGTTTGGCTCTGACACCCATCTCGTATGCCCGTATTATTAGTATACAATTATTCAATCTGATGTTGTTTCCACGGTCTGATTACAAGGATCTCACAACGCTCTGTTCTATTTCTGTTTTAACAATCATCCTGGATTCCAAGATTTCATCCTGATCAACTTCTTACTTCATTTGGTCTTTTAATCTTGTTTTGATTCAAACGTCACTGATGAGTCTTTTTGTAAAGGATATACGCGTGTCTGGCGCAAATACAAAATTTCAATCCTGGTATCTATGATATGTTTATTTACAACCACTTGGTCGATGCCACTGCTTGTGGAGTTTTGATTCCCCGATGTGATGGTATTACCAGCCCAGTAATCATCACTTCGCCGTTTACAAAACTTTGAATTTTTAAAATACTAATACTTTTCTACCTCAGAAATTCATTACCATAGCTGTATTTGCCAAAACCTTTTTTTTTTTTATTCGAGCGTCACTGATGAGTCTTTTGTAGACGAAAAGTGCATCTGTCGCAAATACAAAATTTCAATCCTGGTATCTATGAAATGTTTATTTACAACCACTTGGTCGATGCCACTGCTTGTGGAGTTTTTATTCCCCGATGTGATGGTACATGTATTAACAGCCCAGTAATCGCACTTCGCTGTTTACAAAACTTTGAATTTTTAAAATACTAATACTTTTCTACCTCAGAAATTGATTACCATAGCTGTATTTGTCAAAACCTTTTTTTATTTTATTCGAGCGTCACTGATGAGTCTTTTGTAGACGAAAAGTGCATCTGTCGCAAATACAAAATTTCAATCCTGGTATCTATGATGAGTTTATTATGATACACACGTACAACAATTTGAAGGCAACATTTCATTGGTTGATTTCAAAATGTCCCTGGGGGGTTTTGCGTGCAAGATGGCTCTTACAGTCCTGCGAAAGCTTCAAGGGGGGCCTTCAAATGTAATTTTATGTTGTTTGTTGGCTTCTTTATACTTTTAAAAGCCAATAGCAGTTGTGAAATTAACAGTTTTGTTTAAAGTTGAAGACAAAATTGCTCTTTCAAAATTTCCATTTAGAAGCCTTCATGGGGGAAATCTCCCGCTAATAGTGACAGTTGGCAGGTATGAGTAATGTCAGATCCCTGTAAACAGACGATCACAGATTGAGAATCTTTAATGAAAGAGGGGCGAAAGATACCAGAGGAGGGACAATCAAACTCATAAATCGAAAATAAACTGACAACGCCATGGCTAAATATAAAAAAGGCAAACAGACAAACTAGTATATATATTTGTTAAGGACCAGATGAAGGACGCCTCCGGGTGCAGGAGTTTCTCGCTACATTGAAGACCCATTGTGGCCTTGAGCTGTTGTTTGCTCTATGGTCGGGTTGTTGTCGCTTTGACACATTCCCAATTTCCTTTCGCAATTTCATTTGTAAACAATAGTACACATGACACAACGTAGAAAACGAAAGAATAAACACAAACAAACAACACATACCCCTCAGGTGCTCCGGAAGGGTAAGCAGATCCTGCTCCATATGTGGCACCAATTGTGTTGCCCATGTTATAGCAAATTCGATATATAGTCTAATTCGGTAGGTCACATTCATGAAAGGGAAGGGGATTGTAGGTACGACGAAAGGAACATAGCCGATATCATCAGTGAAACGGTTATTCCATAACGGTCAACCAACTCGTGATGGCGTACGTAAAATTTACGAAGGGATGAATTGCATTTCAAGACAGCTCTGAAATCTATACGTTTATAACAGGCTATATATTAAAGGGATGTGATAATATGAGCAGTCCGCATGATATTGCACTATTCTGTTATGAGGTTTAACTTTTGGTTTATAGTAGTTATATATGTGACATATGATAAACATAGTTTTTTTGTCACATTAACTTGAAACTTAGTTAAGAAAAAAACATTTTGATGTGATGGTTTTGACAATTTTGTTTGTCATGACTAGTGTAACAAAGCTTGGCCTTCTCTTCTGGCACTCCAATTTCCACTATCACTAGACACTGACCGCAACGAAATGGCCCATGTATCACTAAAAGTTGGGTTAAATACAAAAATAAATTATATAATAAATAAATCAATCATCATGTCAATGACGTTTTAAATTCATAATGAAACGTTTTACTACAGACTTATTTCTACTTTTCTACTATTTTCGATCAATATAATGTATACATATCGAATCGGCAATCTGCATCTGTATCTGTGTAAGGAATTCCCTCCTTCAAAGGAGCACTTCTTTTCAGAATCGGGTTTTAAAAGTTCACAATATATATTTACAGGACTATATTTACAGGGGTCTTCGGTATACAAAAAACGCAAAAATCTACGCCCGTGGGGTGAATGTTGGCTACATTCAATGGCCATTTCGTTTGTTTGACGGTAGAGCTCAGGTGACTCCGCTTCTCTCCTCCTATCAAGATGGATGAGGTACGGAATCAGCCGAGTTGTGTCGAAAGATTGTATATCATTTCTTCTACTTGTAGTGTTTAAACAAAGATGGAGTGAAAATAACCCTGGATGTGACATATCAATATAAAGTGAAATCTTCCAAACTGAGGGCTGTGATAATGGACTTTAGAAACTTAGACGGCTACACAAATGTTCTCATAAATGCAGGTATATAATCTTTATATAATCTAATTTTGGATGTAACGAATCTTCTGATTGGCTGAAAGTTCTGAGGGCGGTGATGATAAACTTCTGATGCGTTGATGGCCACACAAATGTTCTCAGAAATGCAAGTATATCTTCTTATAATTTAATTTTGGATTATACGAACTTTCTGATTTGCTGACAGTGTTTTGTTTATCAGCTTATAGTCATTTATTTCATGTGATCTTGGCTTCATCAACGTTTTTTCATGATTTACTCCGTTTGAAATGGAATTTAGAATTAAATTAAAAGTACATGTAATGACTGTAATATTTGTTTTTGTCTATTCTAAATAACATAAAACATTTGGTGCATACTTTAAAATAACAATCTACGTGGGTTATTCATTGTGCACCACATTTTTGATGTTATTACTTCATAGACAAAAAATATATTACAGTCATTCCTAAAAATAATCTAAATCTTAACTTAACATAAAATAATCAGACATACAACGGAAACAAATGTTCTTGTTTGATAAATTGATTTGGATGTAATACGTCTACTGATTGGCTGAAAGTTTTAAGGGCGGTGATAATAGACTTTAGAAACGCAGATGGCTGCATAAATGTTCTCAGAAATGCAGTTATATCTTTAACCCGACTAATCACTATCGATCGCAACATCGAGAGGACACTGACCAATAGAAGTCGCTGAATCATCTTCTAAACATAAAATAATCATACATAATCAGGAAACAAATGTTTTTGTTTGATAATTTGATTTTGGATGTAACGCGTCTGCTGAATGGCTGACATTTTTTTGTCTATCAGCTCATATTGCTTCCATAAAAATGTATTTTTAGCCATTCGTCACAACTCGGCCGTTTCCGTGTCTCCATCTAAGATAGTGGGAAAGTAGCGTATTCACCCGAGGATTGCCGATTGGTAGCATAGCAAGAAGATCGTTACCACTGTTTCGGAGTTTGCATTTATTTATGTTTCAGGAAGATCTGCTTTACACGAATCTTGCAGTTATTTCAATACGTCACAATTCCAAGCTGAACGAGCAATTTTCCAGGAAAAAGTCCAAGAACAAATTGAATTAAGATATGAAGAGCTCCATGCAATAATTACTGATTTACAGGTTAGGGTGTTTTTAATCACTTTTGATCTGAGATATCTGCTTCCACGGATTTGGATTTTATTTTCGTTTTTCTTTTTTAGCAAATTATTTGCAATGCAAACAGAATGACAGAGTGCTTGAAGTTTAAAAGATGGACGGGAAACTATTTCAACTTTAACTTTGTCTGACACGGATAAAACATTCTTAATACGCTCATCTGATTCAAACTTTTTTGAAAATGTTTTGTTCCAACAAAATAAAAGCGCTCGAGTTGAACGACTGCATTCTAGAACGCCTACAAATACCCGAAACTAAGGGACAACAGATAATTGTATGTCGTCATTGAATATCAGAGATAAGAAGCTTCTTTGCTCTAAAAAGGGGAACACATATGTTTACTAGTGTAACTTTTGTAGCACGAACGATGATAATCTGCCTTCACGGAGTTCTTCAAATTAACATGTTCACCTCATCCAATCTTGTATCCAATTTAGATACAAAAATCGACTTCCCTATACTGGTAAATTAACTCAAAATTTCAGTCGATTTTTTTGGGGGGCATATTATTTAAGCACTGCATAAAATTTAACGACTTTTGTCTTTTCTTTGGACTTAATGGAGCAAGTTGCAACGGACTTGACATATCACGGAATATTTACTGAAACTATCCGTCAATTATTTTTATTTTACAATAACACTTTTTTTTAATGTTTTTAAAAAAAAAATCATAGAATATAAACATATACAAACAACGTATGTGGCATATATCAGTGCACTTTGATAAAGATGTGTGTATATAATAGCGAAAAAGGTAGTAATTTCATTTACCAGTTTAGAGCAAATTATTGACTAATACACAAAATGTGACGGAAGGCAAGTGATTGAGTTCCGTGTTGAAATTAAAGTTTTTTACTCATTCTTTTTCCATTGATTTCTTAAGGTTTTTTCATATTTTGGTTCCGAAATTTTGATCTCTTTTTAGTTTTATGAAATACTATATGCTTAAAATATAATGGGATAATCTTTATTACTACTATGAAGAAAAAACTAAAGTTTGTGTCCAAATTTGCAATTAAAATTACCACAATTTTAAACAGTCAAACTTCGCAAATTTTATAGATTAGAAGAAATTAAAGTACTGAATAGACTATTTTGACATATAAATATAGCTTCAGGAAAAACTATTTCAATTAAATGTAGACAAACAGACACAATTTTTCATTTTGAAAAAGGGGAGTTGAAACTCTCCAATATACTACTAGTCATTAAAACGACTTTTTAGAAAAATGTGACCGTACGAAATTCTGACGACAGGGCAAAAACGAAAGAAGACATATTTGTCTTTAAGTTAAGACCATTTTTAGCCGTGTGTTATTTGGGGAGATTAAACTCGCGATCTAGACGACTTTTTACACTTCTGTCAACGCACTATCATAAGTGACGCTCATATCAAAATATCTATAAAGCCAAACAAGTACAAAGTTGAAGAGCATTGAGTTAAAAGTTGTGCCAAATACGGCTAACTAAATCTATGCCTGGGTTTAGAAAATCCTTAGTTTTTCGAAAAAATCAAAGTTTTGTAAACAGGAAATTTGTAAAAATGACCACATTATTGAAAATTGACAAAATGTTAACGAAAATGCGCTTTACGCTTATGTGGGCCAAGGCTTACACACAATGAAAATACACAATAATACATTAAGCATCTCATGAGAGAGAGAAATTGCATTTGTAGTGTGATGTTCTTTGTATCATATTGACGAAGTCTTTGAGGCTTGACTAAATGTGCTGTGTATGATGGCGGCGTCATCATTTTTTTTCTTCAAAATGTCTGATTAGAAACTTAAAGGGGACCCATACACTTTATGGCAATATCAGATATTTGATGTACATCAGTATAATCATTGCATGGCATATCTCACTTCCAGAAAGATCATTAAGTATCGCAACATCAGTCATTGTCTATTGCCTTTAAATCTTTTGTATAGTAAACATTTTAACATGTTTATACATTCAATTATCAGAAAGCAAACAAAAAACACATGCAAAACCTTGTTTACACTCACAAATTACTTCGCCAATGGAAGACTTCGTGCATAAAATTGTCTGCCAAAAAAAAAAAAATATGCGCATAGGCTATTTTTTCTGTTGCACGACTCTTACCAATGCAGTAAATAGTTATCAAAGGTACCAGGCAGTGACGCTCAAATCAAAATAATTAAGCCAAACAAGTATAAAGTTGAAGAGTATTCATTAATGATCCAAAGTCCACAAAGTTATGCCTGATACGAATAAGGTAATCTATGCCTTTGATAAGAACATTCTTAGTATTTTGAATAGTTAATACTTTTGCAAACAGAAAATTTATAAAAATGACCATATAATTGATATTCACGTCAACACCGAAGTTCTACCTACTGAGCTGGTGATAATACATTTGGATTGAATTATTGAATGGTTCTAACTATGAATATGATATAATTGCAGGTGAGCAATATAGATAGACCGTCAGAGTATGAAAGTGCAATTAGGAGTAAAGAAAGAGCTAGAGAAGATATCCAAGTAGCAAACAATGAACGTCCAAGACTACTTACTGAGGCGACGACGAAGCAAAGAGAAGCTGAAACTCAAGCAAAGATAATTATTGACAAGGCGGAGTCAGATGCTCGTATTTTAGCTAACAAGTAAGTAGTTTTGTACAGAACACACGGGTTGATCTATTAATGTGAGAAGGGGGTGTGATCCATTAGAGCGTTAGAGACAATGGAAAAAAACTTGGACGATCTTATGCTTAAATAAGACATATTTATTGTTAGAAACAGTAGGGCAACCAAAAGAAAGCGTCCATGTCCCGCCACCGTGCCTTATACATCAAAGCCGTTAACAATGTATTTACGTTTATCACCAAACATGGTACAAACCGTGCACAGATAAAGTGGAAAATGTATAAAAATGTTAAAGTAGAAAAAAGTAACATAAAAAATACTGAAAATTCAAAACGGAAAGGGCAAAATGAAAATTTCAAACAAATAAAACAAATGGATAACAACCGTCATATTTCTGAGTAGGTACAGATATTATCTTACGTAGAAAATGGTGATTAATACTGCTTTAATAGCTAACAAAACTTCTTGACTTGTATAACAGTCTTCTCAAATTTCACTATATTGACATAAAAAAACATGCATAATAGATAAAAATGTCAAAATTAGGGGTTCAGCAGTCAACAGTGTGTCTAATTTTAATGACTGTATAAAAAATATGTAACAAAGAAGCACATGAATGCATATATAGACAAAGCACATTAGCGCAAATTATAGACAAGAAAACAAAAAATTACCATAGCACAATAACACAATGAGAGAATGTATATATATGTACAGAGTTTAAAGGTTATGTATGTTTCACATGTTACAGTTACCTTCTTTTGTCTATTCCAGAGCCCATACCGAGGCCCAGGCAATTATTGCCCAGTACAGAAAAGAATCAGAGGCCTATAAACAGATCGTTGATGCCACAGGTCTTGCCTTCAGTATTGAAGGTTTTATCTCGTATCTAGGTGTTCGTGTAATTGCTGATGCCACGAACCCAGTATACATCGGTTTGGACAGTCCTGCACACACTGTTTACCCTTGAATATTAACTATGTTGCTGGAATATGTTTAGTACCTGGTTCCGAAAACCTAGTCTAAAACTATTTACTCCTTGAATATTTATTAAGATACTGAAATATGTTTGATAACTGAGGCCAAGAGCCGAGTCTGCATCGATTCTGACAGTCCTGCAAAACTGTTTATCTTTGAATATTTATAACGATACTGAAATATGTTTGGCTCCTGATGCTTAGAACGCAGTCTTCATCGGTTTTGACAGCCCTATACTAAAGCAATGAATATTTACTTAGTTGATTTTGACAGCCCTTCAAAAACTATTTACTCCTTGAATATTTATTAAGATACTGAAATATGTTTGATAACTGAGGCCAAGAGCCGAGTCTGCATCGATTCTGACAGTCCTGCAAAACTGTTTATCTTTGAATATTTATAACGATACTGAAATATGTTTGGCTCCTGATGCTTAGAACGCAGTCTTCATCGGTTTTGACAGCCCTATACTAAAGCAATGAATATTTACTTAGTTACTGAAATATTTTTTGTTGCATATTCGTGATCCTATGATTCTGTGATAAAACCATATGATAAGCCATTCTTTTGTGTGGATATTACATATTGTTAAATTATGTCAGATATGTTTTAGTTTTAAGGCACTATGTTTCCAGAAATTTTTTATACGTATTATGGTATACAAATGTCCGGCGTCCGTCCGTCTGTCCGTCTGTCTGTCGTACCGACTGTCTGTCCCTCTGTCTGTCCGGCGTAAACATGTCGCACCGTTACTTAAAACGACTTATCCAAATTTCATGAAACTTAATATAGTAGTTGTTTCTTATGATGGTCAAATGATCTGTATACTTTTGGTGAATATAAGATTAAAACTTTTTGAGTTACGGCACTTTGTAACTAAAACATGGGTGTGTTTTATTTCCCTTGTCGCACTGCATCTCAAAAACGATTTTTGATTATTGCTTAAAACTTTACACACTTCTAAGTTATATTAATCTTAAGATCTGTATACCTTTTGGTGATGGTTCAAAATTTCATTTTTGAGTTATTGAGTATTTTGTAAAAAAAGGAGGTTGTTTTTTTTACATGTCACGCCGTATCTCAAAAATGATTTATGATTATTGCTTAAAACTTTATACACTTTTTTGTTATATTAATTTTAAGATCTGTATACTTTTTGGTAATGCTTAAAACTTTTTTTTTTAGTTCTTGATTATTTTGTTAAAAAGGGGGAATTTTTTTTTACATGTCGCGCCTTATCGCAAAAACAATTTATGATTATTACTTAACACTTTACACACTTCTTTGTTATATTAATCTAAAGATCTGTATACTTTTTGGTTTTGATTAATATTAATTTTTTTGTAAAAACAAAAAGAGGGGGGTCCACATGTCCCGCCGTATCTCAAAAACAATATATGGTTATTGCCGAAAACTTTCTCAGAAACCATTTATGATTATTGCATAAAACTTCCACACAAGACACTGGGCGTAGCATGCGCTCATGACGCAGCTGTTTATTTATGATACCATGTGCAAAGTTGCTTTTTTACTATAGATTTGATTTCCGTTGTTTCTATGGACAAATAGCAGTTTTGCTATTAGAAATAATTTTAATACATTTTTTTCTTGTTTTATATGTTCAAATTTAGATATTATAAAAAGTCTTGAAGTTGAAATCATCCCTTCGTAAATTTTACGGACACCTTCACGAGTTGGTTGACCGTTATGGAATAACCGTTTCACAAATGATATCGGATATGTTCCTTACGTCGTAACTACAATCCCTTTCCCTTTCATGAATTTGACCTACCGAATTAGACTATTTACCGGATTTGTAATCACATAGGCAACACGACGGGTGCCGCATGTGGAACAGGATCTGCTTACCCTTCTGGAGCACCTGAGATCACCCCTAGTTTTCGGTGGGGTTCGTGTTGTTTATTCTTTAGTTTTCTATGTTGTGTCATGTGTACTATTGTTTTTCTGTTTTTCTTTTTCATTTTTAGCCATGACGTTGTCAGTTTGTTTTAGATTAACGAGTTTGACTGTCCCTTTGGTATCTTTCGTCCCTCTTTTGTATGTGTACTTGGTATTTAATCTCGTAAAACACTTAGGGGCTCAGTGAACGGGTAGTCTAAGTAGATACTAATGTAATCACTAGCCAATAAACTCTGAGGTTGTGAGTTCGAATTCCGCTCGTGCGGATGTAATCGACTGCAATATTTATTGACTAGGATTGTTACTTTTCCTATCGAAGGTCGTTTGTATTCTTCGGGCACTCCGACTTCCTCCACCAATAAGAGAGGCCCATCATGGCGGGGGGGGGGGGGGGGGGGGGGGTCCTTGTAATCACATAATCACCATTTTTTTGCCAATATAATCACATAATCATTAAATATTTGCTTATCTTTAGTAATCAAATAATCATAAACTAAAAATACAGTCCTAGGTAATCAAATAATCATGAAATATTTGGCTTAATAATCAAATAATCATTAAAAAAACGGCCAAGTAATCACATAATCAAAAACCCCATGAGGGCCCTCATAAGAACTGGCCACCATAGAAAAGCTCAATTGTGAATCACTAGAAATAAAAGTGGACAAGTTGAATGTATTCCTTAGAACGTCACCACGAGTTTAGTTGACCTCTATTGAATATCTGTATCACAGTTGACTACGGATATGTTCGAGGTTTAGTTGCATTCAATTCCAGGGTTAATCTACATTAATTTTGTACTTATTTATTGATAGGAAAATTCCTGCACAAATTCTAAAATGTGACACTTATTTTCCGATTGTTCGTCGTTTTGATTTTGTAATTTGATAAATGGAATTTCCGCTTTGAATTTTCCTTTTAGTTCAGTATTTTTGCTATTTTATTTTTTTCTAATTGAAGTATCACAAAACAGTCTGATTCCGTCTTCTCTGATATCATCGAATGAGACTCACCACCGAATTTTTACTAATCATGAGAAACACCATCAGAGCCAGTTGTGAGGCAGAATTGCTTATCCTCCCCGAGTATATGAAACTTCTTAAGATGGTACCCACACCTTGACTAAAACAAATTTGACTAGTTTATTTTTAATAAAATTTTGATAAATTATTTACTATGACCCTTTGACAAAAAAATATATATTTTTTTTAAATTTGAACCAATCAATTTATCAGAAAAATTACACTGGTTATATAGCAGTTTGACAAACACTAATTTTGATGATCGAGAAGCTTTATATTCCCTTAAAAACGCAACGCAATTAAAACGTTTTGCTGATTTTACGGAGTTATCTCTCCGTAGTGTTAGGTACCACCTTAAAACTCAGGGGGATCTTGTTGCTTAATCTTTAGTCTGTTGTTAAATGTTTTGTAAATATTTTCTTGTGTTTTCGTTGTCTTTATGTTTTCTTCAATGAACGGAAGTTGCAAATTTATCAATGAGTTTTCAGGGTGCAACATGTGAAGCAAGATCTGCTTATCTTCCCGGAACACGTGAGCTCACTCCCAGTTTTTTGCGGGGTTCGTGTTGCTTAGTCTTAAGTTTTCTATTTTGTGTCTTGTGTTTCATTAATGTTTGTTTAATTCTGTTTAAGCCATCACGGCATTGTCAGTTTTTTTTATCTATGAGTTTAAATGTTACTCCGGAATCTTTCTCCCCTCTTTTTGAATGTCACCTTGTATCTTTATGCCTCTCAGCACTTTATTCACTAAACTTAAACACAACAAATACCTCAAAATTTATAACACTTTTTGGAATTTTGGATCCTCAATGCTCTTCAACTTTGTTTTTGTTTGGTTTATAACTATTTCGATATGAGCGTCACTGATAAGTCTTATGTAGACGAAACGCGCGTCTGGCGTACTAAATTATAATCCTGGTACCTTTGATAACTAATTAGATATTTAGATGATAAATTGGCTCTCAATAATGATGACTTCAGTATGTACAGTGAAGGGATATCTCCTGCCGAACTGACTTTAAATAAAGCTAATACTTACAATGAACACTGTCCTTTCCTGTATCTTGATATATATATATATATATATATATATAAATCTTTAACGGGAAGCTTAATACCAAAGTTTATGTTAAAAGAGTCGTCTTTTCATTTCCTATCATTAATTATATATTTGTTGATGGTGACGTTCCATTGTCTCTGAAGACCCAGTTGTATATGCTCTTTGGTCTGGTTGTTGTCTCTTTACACATTTCTCATTGTCATTCACAATTTTACTTAATATAGAAAACTGTTATGTCAAATATAGGACCGCAAAGAAATGTAAGTATCCACATCCGTGAATGGTAAATGTTATAACCATAATGACATTGACCCTTTGACCGAGTTAAGTTGAAACTCTTCAATCGACATCAGAGTTAATATTTTATCACGTGAACACACTAGAGTTGATATTCGGAACAACTCTAAGTAACTCTAAGGTCAGGCCCTGCATAAAAAAAAGCATTCTCATTGGTTTGACGTCATTCAAGAGTTTCCCGAGTTTAACCCTGGCTCGGTGAGTGTTGGAACCAGGGTACGAGGGGTTATTTCGAGTGGTTCAAGTAAAACCGTTGTGTTGAAACCCGAGTAAGTAAAGTTAACTCGAGAGTTTCAAGTGAACTCGGCCTTTGATATATTAAGGTGGTACATAATACTACGTGGAGATTACTCAGTAAAATCCGCTGAAAGTTTTAAATATGTTCTATTGTTAAGGAAATATTAAGCTTCTCAATGATCAAAATTAGAATTTCCAAACTGCTATATATCTGTTCCGGACCATATGGGTATTTGGACCATACGCGTATGGTCATGACCATATGCGTATAGCTCTTTGCATGCATGACAGCTGTTGTTTTTTTTGGGACAATTATATAATTTTTAATGTAAACTTTGTTGTACGAACGTACAACACTTTTAGAACGCACCTACGTATGTGAGATTTCCGATGGGTTTTGGTGAATGTAAACAAAAGGATACGTCATTGTGCTTCTGAAGGATATCAAAATTATAGTTTTAAAAATATACTCAAATTTAAATACGTCGGATATCTATTTTGAAGATAATTCTTGTTTTTAATTACATTATAAAAGTGTCAATAATACAAAACTTTATCTAAAAAAATTAAGGTTACATGACAATGTTTTATTTTTTATCGTAAAAAATAAATATTGATACCAAAGTTATATGAAGTTTTCATCGCTAATTACATTCTTTCCTGTAGGCTTGGGGTGATATTTACTTCCACGTGGTATTATAGCATTTTTGCATTTATTATAAGTCGATTGTACACAATCCTTTTCATTTACACCTTTTGTTTGCGAATGAAAAGCTACACTTTTTGTAGCTGCAAACAGTGATACCGAGTTCATCCCGATATGTTTAAGGTGATTTTAAGAAGCTCTAGACCTCAAATATTGTAACTTGATTGCAATACACCACATTTACAAGACAACTTAAAAATAAACTTTGTTACTTTCCAGTAACTTCTTGTGTAACAGTTCATTAAGAAATATTTGGAATTCATTTTTTTTAAACCGACATATTTCCATGCACTCGTAATAACAAATCGGTGATGACCATCGGTAATGATCATCGGTATAAAATGTGTTTATTATAGTTTTGACAAGTAAGTAAAAATTAACTATGTGAAACTTCTAATATTCATTTAGCTAATCTTTTAATTATAATATGATTATAAAATTACCTATATGAAAGCGCCTTTTTAATGAAAGGTTATACCATTTGTATTAAAAGTAAACTATAAAAGAGTTTTAATTACCCCGACCATACACGTACGGTCGGACCATACGCGTATGGTCGGACCATATGAGTATACAGTGAAACTTCTCAAAACCGGCCGCCCGTCGGACCACGGGATTCGGCCGGTTTTCAGGGGTGGCCGGTTTAATGAATTTGAAATTAACAAGAGTTACTTCCCTTCAATATAAGAGTTACTTCCCTTCAATATGTGTGCATTTGTTTTTTTTACCATGTATTGTACCTCAATCATAAAGTTTGTTTTGTTGTGTAAATTTAGCTTTGTATTCTAAATTGATTATGAAATAAATATTAAAAAATCATTTGTATCTTTATTATTTTTTATTTTGCAGGAATAACAAATAAAATACAACTATATAACAAAACAATTTTAATATCATTATCTAATATTATTGAAAATTTAAAGCTCCACTCATCGGTATCATACGATGTTCATATAAGACTCCATAAGCAATGCATACATAATAGATCACATTTCAAACTAATAACACACCCTTTAAATAAACTAAAAAGGTTTTATAAATTTCAATAGATTATACCGATGATAACGAATTACGATTTTATTGCAAAAGTCAAAGTGAGTGAATTTTTATAATTTGCCTAAAAATTTTTTTTTTAAATCATCAATTAAAGGAGCCAAGCTAAAACATTTAATGATAATTAACTTACATCATTGATTAGCGTGGGTGAAGATCAAAATCTCTCAACCGATAATTTATTCGGGTATTGATTTGACATTGACAGGTGAACACTACTCAGTGGCCATGCAGGTGTCTTATTGACCGGATTAACTTGTTTGTTTATATAACAGTATTATATATGGACTAATGATTACAAATGAGAAGGCCGGTTTTATGAGGTGATATTTTATTGATTTTGATAACACAAATACACCAATAACGGCCGGTATCCGGTTTAAAGGGGTGGCCGGTTTTATAAGGTTACCTGACCGTTTATTTACATACACGCCGGCCGGGACTTGCGGTTGTGGCCGGTATGAAGGGAGAACCGGTATTAAGAGGGACCGGTTTAGAGAAGTTTCACTGTATACCCAGATGGTCATGAACATACGCATATGGTTCAAATACTCAAATGGTCTGGAACATATCCAATGGTATTTTCAGACAATGTGTATGGTCCAAGGTTTTTGAAATTTATATTTTTTTGTCAAAAGGTAAATTGTAATCGTCGTTTGTTTGATCAAGCTAACCAAAAGTTACAATTTTTATTAGATTCTTCTTCAAAATGTAGATTATATGAGTATGTTGTAATATGCCATATGTATACACTGTACATGTACTTGATTATACTATTTAATAACAATTTGATTAGTTCTTGCTCTGGTAACATATCAAATGTAGTGTTATTTTAAGGGCATAAATTAAATTATACTCACTGTAAACAATTAAATAGTAATTAGATAAGAATGGACATTATATTGTTATGCTTTTACTTTTCTACACTGGTTAGAGGTATGGGGAGGGTTGAGATCTCACAAACATGTTTAACCCCGCCGCATTTTTGCGCCTGTCCCAAGTCAGGAGCCTCTGGCCTTTGTTAGTCTTGTATTATTTAAATTTTAGTTTCTTGTGTACAATTTGGAAATTAGTATGGCGTTCATTATCACTGAACTAGTATATATTTGTTTAGGGGCCAGCTGAAGGACGCCTACGGGTGCGGGAATTTCTCGCTACATTGAAGACCTGTTGGTGACCTTCTGCTGTTGTGTATTTTTATTTTGGTCGGGTTGTTGTCTCTTTGACACATTCCCCATTTCCATTCTCAATTTTATTAGAATAATAATGATATTGCAGATTCATCAGGTGTCGTGCCCTAAAAATAACACTACATTTGATATTTTACAAGAGCAAGAACTAATCAAATTGTAATTAAATAGTATTAATTATGATATAAGGCTAGGGTACATGATGAGGATTTACGGCCTTGGTCAAAAATGACCTAAATGATATCCGAAACATCAGGTGCAGCTAAATCAGTTTTACATCATTGGACATCGAATACTTTTTCTTGATTACCACACATCATTATAGTCTTATAAATCAACTTATAACAGACATACACCTTTCTAACAGTAATTATTTTACATTAGAAAGGTCAAATCAGATGACGATGAAAATAACTACAAATAAATGTAGAAATTACGCAATATATTTGTTTAAAAAAAAAGTCTGTACAGGAAGCAATATATAAGTCACTTATTGACAAAGGTATTAATATGTTTTGCTGGGATTGGTAATGGACACGACTATTAATAAAAAGGAAAATTCAAAATTGGAAAGTTCCTTATCAAATGGCAAAAGTAAAAGCTCAAACACATCACACGAATGGATAAGAATTGTCAAATCTTGACTTGGTACAGGAATTTTCTTATGTCGAAAATGGTGGATTTAACCTGCTTTCATATGACAGTCGTATAATATTCCATTTATATATTGACAACAATGTGTGAACAAAACACATAGACATAATTGGTAAAAGTATAAACAATTGAGATACAGCAGTTAACTTGTAACATGTTTAACCTCGCCACATTATTTAGGTATGTGCCTGCCCAACGGTCAGGAGCCTCTAATTCAGTAGTTGTCGTTTGTTTATGTGTTACGTATTTATTTTTCGTTCATTGTTTAATAAATAAGGCCGTTAGTTTTCTCGTTCGAATTGTTTTACATTGTCTTATCGGGGCCTTTTATAGCTGAATATGCGGTATGGGATTTGCTCATTGTTGAAGGCCGTACGGTGACCTATTGTTGTTAATGTTTGTGTCATTTTGGTCTTTTGTGGATAGTTGTCTCATTAGCAATCATACCGCATCTTCTTTTTATATATTGTGTTATATTCTTATGAAACAAACAAATATGTAACAAATAAACATCTGTCTGTAATTGAATACACCTAATTCATAGAAACGTATTAAAAATGGGTAAATATTAATGTAATTATAGCTTACCTGTCGTTATAAAAAGGTGCTGAAATAAAATGTGTTATAATTGCCTATGTATCAGCTTTAATGAGATTTTGTACTACGTAGATTACGGTTACTATATGTTTCTTTTCTCTAGGTATTGAATCCATACCTAATTCATGATTTGTCCACTTTTAATTCTACCAATTATCTATTAATAAGAAAAGAAAAAAGGTTTAATGAGCATACAATTGTATATCCTGTTCCAACATAGGTATATAATTTGTAAGTGTTTTCTATATATTCAGGTTCTATTTATTAGAGCAAAGTTATCATATAAATCAAATATTTTTTTCTCAATAATTTAATATAAATTCATTCAATTCAATCTACATACATACATGTACACAACAAATAACAAACAAAATATTATTTAGTTACAAAGCTGTCTTTATAGTTTATTAGTTTCCGAATAATTTTTCATGATATGAATACATTAATACAAGATCTCTTTTATTGCAACCACAATTTAATAAATTAATCAATTTTATAAATGCATTGCATAAGGAAATATGTAAAATGACAATAATACAATTTTATGTATATAATACATCAAAAGTCACAAAACAGTATATTAACACAAAGTCATGATTTACAATATTTCACTTCATTGTTCAGTTCAAATGGAGAAGATGGGTAATCTACCACGTTGCTGAGTCTGTTTTGATATCTGTCTTTCATATGTTGGCGTCTGGTGTCTATTATATATGTTACTCTGTATCATCGTCTTTTTGGTGGGCGGGGTCCTGCTGCTGCATACTGGATAATGTTGCATTCTGTTAGTGCCTGTGTTTTCTTCAATGATCTTGTAGATGTTTGGATGGGCATGTTTAAGTCTCTTCAGACTTCTTAAGTTTGTTGTGCCATCCTCCCAGTTATTTGTGAGTGGGGATCCATCTGTGTAGAAGTGATTCCATAAAAACCGGTAGCTTTTAACCCATAACTCTGTCATGTATTCTGTAAATGAAGTTGTATAGCGAGTATATTTTCAGCTTCTCCCATGTCTTCTTAACATCCTCAACAAGGTGGGGTGGAACAAGAAGTAGTACTGTGTCTCCTCGTCTCAGTTGAGTAATGTCTTCATTTTCTTAATAATAGGACTGTAGTCCATATTTCTATGTCTATTGCCAAATACACTGGGTGAAGATGAAGAAAATGCTAGCTTGGATGCATATTACTGTTCAAATTTTGCAATATTTATAGTTTGGCTACAAAACAGCTGCATTTATATTCTAGTTGTTAAACTATTGAATCTGAATCTGAATCTGTTAGAATTAGTTGGATACTTTTTTATTACATCTCAGAACAGTGTATTTTATTAAAATTTAAAAAAAAAGTTGAATAAAGTAAAAGATATTTAAATGATATTTATTCTAATAAGTCTTTAGTTTCATTCTTTTACTTTTTCTTTTCCTTTTCAGAATGTACCAATAATTAAAACTATTTGTTGATAAATTGGAATAATAATTCATTTTAGGTACACGTTTTTCAAAAAAAATTTAATAAAAATACATTTTCCTGCCAAAGATATATAAAATACAGAAAAGTTTTGCACATTTTCTTCGATTTAATGGCAGAATATAATATTCTTTTTACAATTTACAGGTAAAATAAAAGGTACAAAATATGACTATAATTTCAGAAATAAACTATAATTGTTAAATCAACAATTGCCTCTATGTTTACATATATATGCAATTAAAAGTGGGCAAACTAGGATGACATCCTAATTCATAGAAACGAATTAATACTGGGTAAATATAAGTGTATATCTTACCTGTCGTTATAAAAAGGTGTTGAAATAAAATGTGTTATAATTGCCAATGTATTAGCATTAATGGAATTTTTTACTACGTTGATTAAGATTACGTAGAAATAAAATGTGTTATAATTGCAAATGTATCAGAATTATTGAGATACTTTATTACGTAGATTAAGATTACTATATGCCACTTTACTTTAGGTATTAAATCAATACCTAATTCATAGAAACGGATTACAACTGGGTAAATATTAATGTAATTATATCTTACCTGTCGTTATAAAAAGGTGTAGAAATAAAATGTGTTATAATTGCCAATGTATCCGTATTATTGAGATACTTTACTGCGTGGATTAAGATTACTATATGCCAATTTACTGCCTTCGATAATGAACAGAAATCTTACAGTATGAAAACTATATGTCACTATAATCACTGATGTACGTACAGGTTTCTTTTAGTAATTATCAAATAACATAGAATTTTTTTTAGATATAGGAAGATGTGGTGTGAGTGCCAATGAGACAACTCTCAATCCAAATAACACTTTATAAAAGTAAACCATTATAGGTCAATGTACGGCCTTCAACATGGAGCCTTGGCTCATACCGAACAACAAGCTATAAAGGGCCCAAAAATATCTAGTGTAAAACCATTCAAACGGGAAAACCGACGCTCTAATCAATATATAAAAACGAGAATCGAGAAACACGTACAAATTACATAAACCAACGACACTTACTGTACATCAGATTCCTGACTTAGGACAGGTGCAAACATTTGCTGCGGGATTAAACGTTTTAATGGTACCAAACCTTCTACCTTTTACTGAAACAATAGCATAACATCACAACATAGAAAAACACACGATAAAATATGTATAGTATTCAATAGTTCAATGTCAATATTTGTCCTGATTATCAGGAGTCTCGGGCCTTTGTTAGTTTTTTTGTGTATGATTCGAAGTTTAGTATAACGTCTATTTTCACTGAAGTAGTATACATATTTGTTTAGGAGCCAGTTGAAGGACGCCTCCTAGTGCGGGAGTTTCTCGCTGCATTGAACACCCATGGGTGGCCTTCGGCTAGTGTCTGTTCTATGTTCGGGTTGTTGTCTCTTTGACACATTCCCCAATTCCGTTCTCAATTTGATTCCTTCATAATTATACCTTATTAACGATGAGTAAAGTTAGTCCAATCAAACTAAGATTTAACCTCAAACTAATTGCAACAGAAAGTATTTTAGTTCTAATCTATAGCATAATGCCCTTTACGTACACAGAAAAAAGTACCATACAATCTAACTTGAGGAAAACTCAAAATCAGCATTTTTAATTTCCTATGGAAATTAATATTGGATGGGGAGATAACTCTTGCAAAATGAGTCTTTTTTTGGTCAGTTTTTGGTTGTTTTTCTTGAAATTTATGTACAGTATGATATTTTGATGGGGTTATAAATAGATATAGGAAGATGTGGTGTGAGTGCCAATGAGACAACTCTCCATCCAAGTAACAATTTAAAAAGTAAACCATTATAGGTTAAAGAATAAGTTTGTATTTGACTAAATAAATAATCTTCTGCTCATGAAATGTACAAAACTGAAGTGTTATGGGTAGTTTTATTTATTTCATGCATTTTTCATTAAAGAAATTGCAAATTTGAAGCTTTGTAACCATTTTGAAAATAATAATGTGAAAACTTGGTTATGTTTATATATGTATATTATATTTTTTCAGCAACTTACTTATCTAAAGAAACTTTAAACCACAAAAAAAAGAATATATGCTTAATTGTGAGATTTGAGATTCTTTTCCTTAACATGTTGAAAAATTCAATAAATGGTCAACAAATGAATTGAGAAATATAGATTATAGCTTGATAAACTATATGAAAACACCTTTAGAGTTGTTTGTTATACTCTAAAGACCCCTGAAATATCAAGAATCAATACATTCTGATGAATAGAAGCGATAAAACTTTACTTTTGTATCAATTCTCATTAACATTTCTGCCTTTTTTGCAAGAGTTATCTCCCTTTTCAATGCAAATCTCCATAGGAATTTTAAATGGTGATTTTTTTAGTTTTCCTCAAGTTAGATTTTATGGGACTTTTTTCTGTGTATATATGGGGGGTATAATGCTTAAGATTAAAACTTGAAAATCTTCTGTTGCAATTACTTTCGGGTTAGGGTCAAATGTATGCTAGATTGACTAGACAAAGTGTATTTATTGCACGTTAGTGGTGCACTCCATACTGTTGTATTATTAATATACGTATTTAGCGTACTTATATAAAACAGTATCAATTATTTCATATTAATCTCTTTTTAAAATAATTTACATTTTTTTCTAATTTTTATTTACTGGCCATCGAAATTTTTTACATGATGCTTTTGATTATAACTAAAACATTTTCTGTTGCAATAAGTTTGAGGTTCCAACTTAGTTTGACTGGACTATATTTATAACTTACAATTCATGATTATAATCTTTTTTCCACCAAAAACGGTAATAAAAAAATGTTTTATCAAACAGAGGTCAAACTTACCAAAAGTGACACATATCTCATAAGTCGAACACAAACTGAAAATGCCTTAGCAGAGAAAAAACGACAAAAAAGACAAACATCAATACATAAAACACTACATAGCACAGTACATAAAACAGTACATAAAACACTACATAGAACAGTACATAGAACAGTACATAAAACACTACATAGAAAAGTACATAAAACACTACATAAAACAGTACATAAAACACTTCATAGACCAGTACATAAAACAGTACATAAAACACTACATAGACCAGTACATAAAACAGTACATAAAACACTACATAGACCAGTACATAAAACACTACATAGACCAGTACATAAAACAGTACATAAAACACTACATATACCAGTACATAAAACACTACATAGACCAGTACATAAAACACTACATAGACCAGTACATAAAACAGTACATAAAACACTACATATACCAGTACATAAAACACTACATAGACCAGTACATAAAACACTACATAGACCAGTACATAAAACAGTACATAAAACACTACATAGACCAGTACATAAAACAGTACATAAAACACTACATAGACCAGTACATAAAATACTACATAGACCAGTACATAAAACAGTACATAAAACACTACATAGACCAGTACATAAAACACTACATAGACCAGTACATAAAACACTACATAGAATAGTACATAAAACACTACATAGAACAGTACATAAAACACTACATAAAACAGTACATAAAACAGTACATAAAACAGTACATAAAACACTACATAAAACAGTACATAAAACAGTACATAAAACACTACATAGACCAGTACATAAAACACTACATAGACCAGTACATAAAATTCTACATAGACCAGTACATAAAACACTACATAGAACAGTACATAAAACACTACATAGAACAGAACGACTGAGCTGCATGAACCATACCAACAGTCGGGTGTAGGTCATTAATTATAAGCTTTGTCAATACAGAAACATTGAATACTAAGTATTTCATAGATTACATCCCTTCGAATAAAAAGTCGATAACTTTATAAGTTAATGGCTCCTGACGCATGCTACATGTATCATTCAGTAGATAGTAATTGCATTTAAGCTCTAGAAATAACATCATATTGGCAGATGAAACTAAGATTTCCAAAAAAATTAAATCATCCCTTCATAAATTTTACGGACGTCATCACGAGTCGGTTGACTGTTATGAAATATCCAAAGGTTTAAGTAGGGTATCTATGATGAGTTTATTAAAGCTGACTTTACGGTATGTAATTTTCTAATTACATATTGGAAGAGGGACGAAAGATACCAAAGGGACAGTCAAACTCATAAATCTAAAACAAACTGACAACGCCATGGCTAAAAATGAAAAAGACAAACAGAAAAACAAAAGTACACATGACACGACATAGAAAACTAAAGAATAAACAACACGAACCCCACCAAAAACCAGGGGTGATCTCTGGTGCTCCAGAAGGGTAAGCTATATGGTGACCTATTATTGTTTTAATATATGATTTGAACACAGGTGGATGATTGTCTCATTGACAATCACACCCCATTTCCTTATTCTTATATACAGTCATCAAAACACATATAAGGATTGTTGAAATGTTAAGATATAAAATATAAAATGTATCAATACCCTAGACTCAAAAGACGCCATAAAATCATGTTTTGTTTAGAAAGAAATAGCGACAGATCCATTTTATTAATTGTTCATGTAAAAGAAACCATAAATAAAACGTTGTTTTGTGTAAAAGTTCTTGAAGTAAATCCAATATTTCATTTTCTTTTGGCAGTTGTCAGTTTGAATTTTTGATCTACGGATTTAAATGTCTCTGTAAAATTTTTCGCCCCCGTTTTTAATATCTAACAACTTTTGTTCTCAAAACACGTTTAATGGACAAGTAGTCACAAGGAGTGTTGATTTATGAACACAACATAAAAATACGAGGCAGGTTTTGTCTTTCAATACTTGCTATGCTATATGTTTTATAATCGACCGCCATCTTGATCGGCAGTAACGGAAATAAAATATTTCTTGTTCTGATAGTTACAGGATTTGCTAACCCTTCCGGAGCACCTGAAATCACCCCTAGTTTTTGGTGGGGTTCGTGTTGTTTATTCTTTAGTTTTCTATGCTGTGTCATGTGTACTATTGTTTTTCTGTTTGTCTTTTTCATTTTTAGCCATGGCGTTGTCAGTTTGTTTTAGATTTATGAGTTTGACTGTCCCTTTGGTATCTTTCGTCCCTCTTTTACACAGAACAAGTTGGTTATTAACATTTTTAATCTACCTTGGAGTTTGGTATTTTTGTTTTTCTTCTGTATGTTTATTGCTTAGGTTTGCTCTAAGTCAAACAATTTGTCAATGCAAAATGTGTCATTTATCAAATATGAACCTTGAATATAAGTTTCAAAGTAAATAATTTACTAATCTATTAATTCCAACATAAGTAGTTAGTTTAGATATAATACCAACATTTATGTCTCCTATAAATCTTTGTTGAGTTCGCACTTTTTAAAAAGAAGATGCAGAATTTATCTTTATTTCAAACGAAGAAATACTTGGCATGAACAAAGCTTTATATTTACTATAGACAACAGTCCACATAACATTTCATTGCATATAAAAAAATTATTATCACCAGAAGTTAACCAATAAAATGTTCACCTCTTTTTCACCTGTGTGCAAGCTTTAGTAACTATGTAACCTGAAGTTTTCAAAATATTCTGTAAAAACCCAAATAAAATAATGGGGCTTTAAGATACCGCTCCACGTTGGACACCCGTCGTGTTTCACATGTTCGAGAGGCACAGTCGAATTAAGGAATAACAATACTGTAGTTGAAGAGTTGCAACGTCAATTGTAGATTTGACGGTCGCAAATGCAGTTTTACTGGCGACGCGTAGCGTAGAAATGAAAACTTACAAGCTGGAGGTTATGACGTTACTTGTACGCTTCAAATTCGGATAAAATTACATTCAAACGGCGAATTCGAGGTAGGTGTTGTTTTATTTTCGATTATATAGTAGTAGTCGAACATTTGTTGATTCATCAATTCAAAATGGCGGGTCCCTCCTTAGTTATGCCTGATCAACTGTGAATTTGACGGCCACTTTTAGCCAATGAAAAAAATTGTTACATCCAAATTGCATAAGAATCCTTATTTTGCGTTACCGTGTCAACATACAACTTTACATATCAGCACATTATTTATACACAGAAAAAATAAACATAACATGGATACCTAGACAGGATTGAATTTAATGTATTTGCGCCAGATGCACAATTCGTCTAAAAAAGACTCATCAGTGACGATCGAATAAAAAAGGTTAAAAGGCCCCCCAAAAATACGAACTTGAGGAGCATTGAGGTCAAAGCTTCTTGAAAACTTTGCCAAAAAAAGATAAGGAATTTATTCCTGAGGTATCTTATCATTTGAAAACTACGAAACTGATCTTACTGCAGATATTTGGATATTTTTTTATCTTCAGAGGTGTTTCAGTTTAGGGGCCAGTTGAAGTTCAGTCGACAACTTCCGTACAGATCGAATAATATATATTTATTAATTGGAAGATTTAAACCGATTTAGATTCCTCTTTTTCTTGTGTCAAAAGAAAAAGAACGCTATTCAAAATTATGTAAAAAGTGAAATCGCCAAATATTTGTCTTTGTCTTTTTCAGCCATGGCGTTGTCAGTTTATTTTCGATCTTAGAGTTTTAATGTACCTCTGGTATCTTTCGCCCCCTTTTTAAGAGGAAGATGTTATTTGCTGTAAGAATATAAACGATATCAATTTTACTGCACTAAATGCATATTTCGACAAGAAATCTTTCTTCAAAAACAACTACAATCATTGAAAAGCTGATCAAATAAAAAAATATCTAGGTTATAGCTTAAGAATGTACTTAGGTGAGGTCAGATAAAAATGAAGAAATTTAGAAATTAAAATTGATACTATAAGCTGGTAGAGCACCAATTAAGAATAAAGATAAGTCTGGAGCTGGCATGTCAGTTAACTGCTAGTAGTCTGTTGTTATTTATGTATTATTGTCATTTGTTTATTTACTTTTGTTACATCTTCTGAAATCAGACTCGGACTTCTCTTGAATTGAATTGTAAATGTGCATATTGTTATGCATTTACTTTTCTACATTGGCTACATGTATAGGGGAGGGTTGAGATCTCATAAACATGTTTAATCCCGCCGCATTTTTGCGCCTGTCCCAAGTCAAGAGCCTCTGGCTTTTGTTAGTCTTGTGTTTGTTTAATTATAGTTTCTTGTGTACAATTTGGAAATTAGTATGGCGTTCAATTTCACTGAACTAGTATATATTTGTTTAGGGGCCAGCTGAGGGACGCCTCCGGGTGCGGGAATTTCTCGCTGCATTGAAGACCTGTTGGTGACCTTCTGCTGATATTACTGTTTTTTATATGGTCGGGTTGTTGTCTATTTGACACATTCCCCATTTCCATTCTCAATTTTATAAGCTAAAAATATTGGTAGGTCATGGACCTCCTTTTCAAGATATTTTGAGATTTAAAATATGACGGGAAAAGGCTGACTCGGACTTTTCCCTTAAATTTGCATTGGTACTATTTGGGTCTCAAAACAAAAGTAAGATAAACCAGAAATCTTCTAAAACTTTGGAAAATGACCTTTCATGAGCTATTAAGTCTTGTATGAAAAATAAATGGGTGTTATGGGACAAAATATTTTACATTTTATTGTATGGAAAAACACCAAGGAGTCGGAACATTTGACACAAATTCTAAAATACGAACAACCAGTAGTAATTGTCACTTCTGTGTTGCCTTGAAATATAATGTATACGGTAATTTTCTGTATATTATCTGGACTAAGTAAGATTTCAAACAATGTTTTGGTAGGCATTTGTTCATACCCATGATTGTAATTGGTTGGCGTCCTTCATATTTAAACTCTGGTACCGTTTGTGGACGTTCGAAAAACCAGAAACAGAAAAGTTCAAGTTCAAGGCCATCATTATCTCATACCGACTGTTAATATTTGAATATTCCGAGGGCATACTGGATATTTTACGGAGTGGACCAACCTAAATGATTACAGTCACTGTGTACACAATAATATTTTATTTTAAAATATGGCGGGAAAAGGCTGACTCGGACTTTTCCCTTATATTTGCATTGGAACTATTTGGGTCTGCAAACAAAAGTAAGAAAATCAGAAATCTTCTATAACGTCTATTTATTACTTTACTAGTATATCTTTAATGATTTTTGAATATTTATATTTACCAGGATTTTATTGTTTTTTTATGATATTATGGTTACACGTTATTGCCAATATAATAATTTGTTTTGCAACTATCATACAAGTTGGAGGTTCAGCTTGCTAGTTATAATGCCAGATTTAATTCACCATTTTCTACATAAGGTTATGTATGTTCTTCAGGAAAATAGTCCAAGTGGGTGAACAATTTTGGTCTCCTTTACATGTAATATTTATTTAGTTATTGTTTCATATAAATGAGAAATTTTCTTTTTCTTTTTTTATATATATTATTAGCAAAATGTATCCCCCAGCTTTTGATTTTTTTTGTCTTTAAATATATATTTTGTTAAATGTAAGTCAGTTCTTGTCCATTCGTTTTTGGTGCGTTTTGTTTTTTGATTTTGCCATGTGATTATGGACTTTCCAAATTGATTTTCCTCTGAGTTCAGTATTTTTGTGATTTTACTTTATACATATTGTAGCCAAATAAATGAGTATTTGTATTGTATGAGAGAAAGTCAGAGAGCGAGAGAATATCCCCAATTAAAACTTGTATGTAACCTTAAGGTTGTATCCAACACCTTAACTAAAATTAATTTGGCTCGTTTTTCATAAAATTTTGTCAAAGTACAGTATTTACTTTGACCCTTTGACAAAAATATAAAAAAAATCAAAAAATTTTGAACCAACCAATTTATTAGAAAAATACACTGGTTTATAGCAAATTTTGATCATTGAGAAGCTTAATATTCCCTTTACAACGCAACGTGATTAAAACGTTTAACTGATTTAACAGAGTTATCTCCCTGTAGTGTTAAGTTCCACCTTAAATACTATATTTGTCTGTGATATGAATGGTATACTGAATTATTTTGTATATGTAACCCCTTGATTCAATTGTCAGATGGTAATGTAGGGGTACACGTATGTTAAATCCTGACTATTGAAAACAAATTAAAGAAAAAAAAAGGGAATATGACCTTTTGTTTCTTTTCGTTTTAGAATGATTGAAGTGTTTGAACTTTCGATTTTGCTATTTGTTAAAGAACTTTTTGTTTGAATGTTTCTTGATTTTTTTTTATTTTACTTTGTTACATTTCTTATCGAGAACTGTGCATGTTTTCAACCTCATTTTATAACTCAATGCGTAAAAAGAACATTCTTGAAAGATTTTTTAAAATTACTAATTCTAGTTTCATTAACGGAAGCATCTAGTTCACACTTTACTGTAATAAAATGGTATACACGTATATGACTGGATGTATAAGTGAACTGACTTACAATGAAAATAATTACGATAAATTATCATGACTGCGATGTGACAAAACTACCACAATATATTTATATTATTTTACTATGACGTGAAATGAAACTTCCAGGTGCTATAAAGGGTCTCGGCAAATGCATATCATATACCAATCAACAATTATTTTCAGTTTCTACATCATTTGTTCTTTGTGGAGAGTTGTCTAATTGGCAATCATACCACGTCTTTATCCGTGATCTCACTAAAGATCAATAATAAATCGTTAATATGACTATATCATTCGTCACAATTCGGCCGATTTCGTATCTCATCTAACAGCGGAGACACCCGAGGATTGCCGATTAATGCCTATATAAGAACATTGGCAGATAAAATTTGTTCTTTTGTGAAGAGTTGTCTAATTGGCAATCATACCACGTCCTTGTCTGTGGTCTCACTAAAGATCAATAACAAATCGTTAATATACCTATATAAGAACATTGGCAGATAAAGTGTTACTAGAACTCTACTTGTGTCGAAGAATTTAAAGGTGCGTATTATTTGTTACTTTTGTTACTTGTTTTCATCATTATTTTTTTTATCATTAAGTTCGCTCTTCAGTTAATTGGATGCATTTGTAATATATTTCAAATGCGATCAATTTAGTTTTAGATGTAACGCGTCTTCTGATTGGCTGACGTTATTTTTTTTTTATCAGTCTATAGACATAATTTAGTCATGTGACCGTGACGTCATCAACGTTTTTTCATGGTTTCATACGGTTTAAAATGGAATTTAGAATTACATTATAAGAAATGACTGTAATTTTTTTTTCTGTCTATTCGAAATAACATAAAAAATGTGGTGCACTTTGTTAAATAACCCGCTACGCGTATGATTTTCTATTTGCTTAGGGACTTTCCGTTTTCAATTTTCATTGGAGTTTGGTATAGCTGTTATCTTACTTTTTTAGTCATCATCATTTGTAATACTACTTTTGTAAGTAAAATAAACTCAAAGACTTAATTTAATTTCTTACTGACTGATTCGAGCATCACTGATGAGTCTTTTGAAGACGAAACGCTCGTTTTGCGCAAATAAAAAATTTCAATTATGGTATCTATAATGAGTTTATCTTTACGCGTGAATGTCGCTTTTTTATTCATTTATTCGTTATTTCCATTACAGATAATAACTGAGAGTTCAACAAGCAGGTCATCGTTAATTTTACGCACAATGAATGTGAGTAGAAAATTTATATAAGGAATAAACAAGAACAATACAGCAAAACAAATATTCATAACCGCATTTTCCAAAAGAATTTTATCCGGAAAATGTCTGGATCAAGATCGTTATATTACTTTTCCATTTGTTCCTTGGTTGATACAACCAAACGGTAGATTTTGTCAGTTTATATGGAAAAATATAAATCACAAAAATACTAAACTCCGAGATAAATTCAAAACGGAAATTCACTAGTCAAATGGCAAAATCAAAGGATAAAACACGAATGGACAACAACTGTCATATTCTTGACTTGGAACAAGCATTTCCAAATG
The DNA here is from genome assembly GCF_036588685.1 of Mytilus trossulus. NCBI lineage: Eukaryota > Metazoa > Mollusca > Bivalvia > Mytilida > Mytilidae > Mytilus > Mytilus trossulus. Next base: position 12,405,281 of record NC_086385.1, on the reverse strand, counting down.
TAGAAAATGGTTAATTGAACCTGGTTTTATAGCGCTAAATCTCTCACTTTTATGACAGTTGATCAAATTTTGTTATTTTTACAACGATGCGTGAACAAAAAAAATAGTCAAAATATGGTTACAGCAGCCATCAATGTGTTAACCTTTCTTGAATTTACCGTTGAGTTGGGTAATTTTGTTAAACTTTTTTTCTTATTTGATAACTACTTCATTAGAACCCATCAGTGGAAAATCAATTGAAAAAGAGGGGCGAATGATACCAGAGGGACCTGATAACTTATAGATAAATAATAAACTGACAACGCCATGACTACAAAAGAAAAAAGCAAATACACAAATAATAATGCAAAAAACACAACATAGAAAATTAAAGACTAAGCAACACGAACCCCATCAATAACTGGGGTGACCTCAGGTGGTCCGGTAGGGTAGGCAGATCCTGCTCCACATGTAGCACCCATTGTGTTGCTCATTTAGTTACAAATCCGTTAATATTATAAGGGGGTACGATTAACATACTTCATCTATTTACATTTGGTTGAGCACTTCCCGAGCATTTCTTTTTAATATGACTTAATGAAGTTTTGACTGAATCCGACACTTGTTGATAGTCTAGGGCATTTGCAAGATTATAGATACTTTGTACTGTTCTTTGTAAAATATATCATATACACAATTTGAATAGCTGTAATGCCTAACAAAATTTAAAAAAAAATAACAGTCGTTAGGTTTCTTGTTTGAATTGTTTTACATTTGTTATTTCTGGGCCTTTTAGTGCTTACTAAGCGAAATTGGCTTTACTAATAGTTGAAGGACGTATGGTGATATATAGTTATAATTTATATATCAGTTGTTCTCTTGTAGTGAGTTGTCTCATTGGCATTCATACTACATATTTTCTTTATAAGTACTTTCATTTTTAAAAATGTCATTTTAATTCAATTTAAATAAAGAGATTTTTGTATGATACTTTCTTTAATTCTACTTTCCGCTATATAGATGATGTTCTTTCATTAAACAATTCAAAATTTGGTGACTATGTAGAACGCATCTATCCCATTGAACTAGAGATAAAGGATACTACAGATACAATTAAGTCGGCTTCATATCTTGACTTACATCTAGAAATTGACAATGAGGGTCGGTTGAAAACAAAACTTTACGACAAAAGAGATGATTTCAGCTTTCTAATTTTGAACTTTCCATTTTCTAAGTAGAACCATTCCAGCAGCACCTGCATACGGAGTATATATCTCCCAATTGATACGATATTCCCGTACTTGCATTTCCTATCATAATTTTCTTGATAGAGGGTTGCTGCTTACAAGGAAGCTATTAAACCAAGAGTTCAAAATGGTGAAGTAGAAATCATCCCTTCGTAAATTTTACGGACGCTATCACGAGTTGGTTGACCGTTATGGAATAACCGTTTCACAAATGATATCGGATATGTTCCTTACGTCGTAACTACAATCCCCTTCCCTTTCATGAATGTGACCTACCGAATTAGACTATTTACCGGATTTGTAATCACATGAGCAACACGACGGGTGCCACATGTGGAGCAGGATCTGCTTACCCTTCCGGAGCACCTGAGATCACCCCTAGTTTTTGGTGGGGTTCGTGTTGTTTATTCTTTAGTTTTCTATGTTGTGGCGTGTGTACTATTGTTTTTCTGTTTGTCTTTTTCATTTTTGGCCATGGCGTTGTCAGTTTGTTTTAGATTTATGAGTTTGACTGTCCCTTTGGTATCTTTCGTCCCTTTTTTCTTAACTAATCAGCATGTGTTGTTTTTTTCATATTGCTTTCAAATTTTTGTCAAATGCATTTATTACAAATAGACTCGTTCTTATGTTGTACTGTTATACCACTGTCCCAGGTTAGGGGGGTGGGATCCCGCTATCATGTTTAACTCCGCCACATTATTTATGTTTGTGCCTGTCCCAAGTCAGGAGTTTGTAAATTCAGAGGTTATCGTTTGTTTATGTGTTACATATTTGTTTTCGTTCTTCTTTTTACATACAGAAGGCCGTTAGTTTTCTTGTTTGAATTGTTCTACATTGTCTTATCGGTGCCTTTTATAGCTGACTATGCGGTATGGGCTTTGCTCATTGTTAAAGGCCATACGGTGACCTATAGTTGTCTGTGTCATTTTGTCTTTTGTGGATAGTTGTCGTATTGGTAATCATACCACATCTCCTTTTTTTTATCGTTCACGGTCTTCATCCTCAGTCAAACTTCAATATTACTCGACAGCCAAAGATCTCAAACAACTTTATAGTAATATTTACTTAGGGAGCTACCGTTTGATATTGAGGGGGAGAGGGAAGGAGGGGCTAGAATGAAATTTGATAAAGGCAGGACAGACGTTTTGAATAAAGAAAAGGTTTTTTGTTAACAAAAAGTCAGCATTAACTCATAAAAAAAATTCACAACGGAATAGAAAGGAAAATAAAAAGACAGGGTACAGATTACAACTAAAATAATGCAGGACCAATTTATTCATCTTAGATTCATTGATAGTCCTTTGATATATACGTCAGATATTTTTCTACTTTTCCGTATTTCAACGTTTACTTTATTCTCAATCAAGCCTAGTTATCCAACATATGAGTTAAAAGACATTTATTTTCAATACTCGGATTTTTATATTTTATACATATATAACTTGGAAATAACTTAATATTTTCATTGAACTATGTAGTCTTTAAAATAAAAATGACTTTAGATAGTACAAATAAGCTGAACGTTTTAATCTATTATACTGTTAAGGAGATAGGAAATAAGAAAAAAGTAAGCTTTTCTATGAATAAAATTAGGTGTTTGTCAAACTGTTGTACATCAAAAGATTTTTTTTCGATAAAGTGTGTGGTTCAAGAGTTTTGAAATTTTCATGTTTTTGTCAAATGGTGAAAGGATATTTAATATTTTGTGAAAACCAAATTAGTTTTAGTAAAGGTGTTTGATACCACCTTGAATTTCATTTTGTGATATGTAAATTAAATGCTACTGACTTATACCAAATTACTGATGCATGTCGTCTTTTCAGAATCTAATGGACTATGGGTAATCTAATTGTTTGTTCACCAAAATGGAAATAACGTTACGTCATTGGTTGAATTCCAATTGTTTAGAACGATTTACATCACTCACAACATTTTGGGGTACGTTTCCGAAATTATAACCCATAATGCATTAGATTCTGAATAGATGAATTAAAAAGAAGATAATTGACATTTACTAAATCACACTAATATGTAAACAGGATCTATTATTGAAATTCAAATTCAAATTAGAGTGAAACTTGTTTAAATCGAACCTATTCGGGACTCATGATTTTGTTCGGTTTCAGCCGATGTTCGGTTTAAGCAGGTTCATAACGCACATAATTTTATATGACGGTACTTAAGAACATGCGTGGTTTAAACAGGTTTTCGGTAATGCAGGATTCGGTTTAGTCAGGTTTCACTGTATAACCGGTATCATGCTAAAAATCGAAATTCAACTTGTCTAATTCTGTTATATTTGCTTTAAATTAAGTTTACGGTTAACGAATGGCAATGTAAAAAATAGACAAAGCAGATCAAATTCAGCATGTATCGTCATATTTATTTTTGTCAAAGGTGTGATCAATAGCGTGTTAGATTATAATTATCAACATGCACACGTTGGCACACGCATTATACAAATCAGAGCGGCAATTTTGCAATTCAAAATTAATTTAGTGTTTCAGTGTTCATGATTAATAAGATACACGGATGAAATACAAAAACACTTTTTTCGTCCAGTAGGTGTATCATGACGCAAATAAAAATCTGATTCAAAGATAGTATACTTGATTTCTTTATATATATCAGATATGTTACCTTAAACTCTTATCAGAACTGAACGATAATTGTTTAGTAAAATTAATAGCAAGTTTTATTTGTATCCATTTCATTTGTAAGATAATACATACATTGACATACACAATGAATGTAGAATTACAAAATTTTAGTTGTCATTTTAAATTTATCAATTTTTTATTTTACTTTAGTTTTTTTCGGGGTTGAGAAGCGAATGGTGTATTCTTTTTCAGCAATTTTTCAAAACCTGCATCATTTTATCTTATTTTTGTTATATAGCTTTAACGAGAATTGTAACATCGTTTTTGTTTTGTAATTTCAACTATAATCATTTTATTTGTTCGGCCTTTTAGTGTTATCTTTAGAGAAACAAGACTACAAAAATTATCTTTACTTTATTCTGACCAACTTATATCACATTATTAGATATAAGAAGGTGTGGTATTGTTTTGGACTATTTATTGCAACTGGTAGTTATTTTACCCTTATTTTGCCCCAATAAAGAGTGATCTCAAACTATTATTAAAAGTTTTGTTGTAATCATTATAAGTATCAGCTTATCAAACTGCTTCCACTGTTCCAGAGATAAAAATATTCTGAGATGGACATAATTCATATTTATCACATATATGTATACTGTAAACCAACTAATTTTCGCGAGCGATATATTTTCGCGACATTCGCGTGTACAAAATCAACGCGAATATGTTCAATTTTGATCTTTACCTATTCAACTACATCAACATGATCACGCAAATTTGGTAATCGTGAAATTAAATCTCTGCGAAAAGTGTTAGTAAGGGGTAAACGCGAAATAAAGTATCCGCGAAAATAAGTTGGTTTACAGTATATTTATTTTTTAAATTATAACTTAGTGCAGGTCAATTATAGATCACCATTTGCTCCCGTCCTCAAATATACCCTTTCCCTTCATATATAATACAAATAATTCTTTATTTGCAAAACAGACTAAAATCAATTTTAGTTATGGCAAATACATTGACAAAACAAACATAATCAAACATGACATGCATGATGAAACTGGACAATATTATAAGAGATATGATAAAAACAGTTATTGTTCTCCTTTCTTCAGTTCTAATGACTCAAACAACTGCTTTTATATCATTTGGTGTTGATGGATTTAGTATAATCACGAGTTTATCAATACAATTACTTGTATTAAAATTTACATATTTTTGTATATAATATTTAAGAAAGATTTCTCTTTTACTTTTTTTTAATTTTACAGTTAAAGAAAAAATGAAATTTATAAATAAAAGTAATAATCTATAGATATAAGAATTCGAAGATGTGGTATAAATGCTAAATGAGACAACTCTACATCTATGTCACAATCAGTAACATACAACCATTATAAGTCAAAGTACGGTCTTCAACACGGAGCTTAGGCTCACACCAACAGTAGTATACCGCTGTTCAAAACTCATAAATCACATCGTTGTAACAAACTAAAACTGAGGGAAAACGCATTAAATATAAGAGGAGAAAAACGACACAACATTAAAATGTAACAGACACAGAAACGGACCAAGCATCAGACAAAATCCCACGAGAATAACAAATATAACATCAAAACCAAATACAAGAATTTGGGATAGACAAGTACCGTGACACGTCTTATCGCAATGTGAATTTACACTCAAAAATAAGAGAAAACAAACGATGCAACATTAAAATGTAACACACACAGAAACGAACAATAATATACCAATGGCCATATTCCTGACTTGGTACAGGACATTTTTAAAGGAAAAAATGGTTGGTTGAACCTGGTTTGGTGGCATGCAAAGAAAACCATTCAAACTGGAATGTATATTCATGAAATGAACATATCAATCCTACTCTTTTGTACATTTTATAATACTTTAATTTTGGATGTAACGCGTCTTCTGATTGGCCGACGTTATTTTGTTATCAGCCCATAGACATAATTTAGTCATGTGACCGTGACGTCATCAACGTTTTTTCATGGTTTTCTACAGTTTAAAATGGAGTTTAGAATTAAATTATAAGAATTGACTGCAAAAAAAAATTCTGTATAGACAGAAAAAATATAACAATCATTCCTTCAATAGTTATATCACCGAAGTTTATTCTTATACTTATACTTATAGCTAATTTTGACTTGATTAAATTACTTATATTATTACCGTCGTGCCACACTTTATACTTAATTTGTTTTTGCTTTATCAGTATCGCCTATTCTTGTCGATCTATTACATATCAAATTTGCTCATTCGTCTTTTTATAGACTTAGAAGTCTATAAATATATTTATTATACTTCACGTTAAAATGCCAGATTTTGATTGGCTAATACGAGGGTGTCATTTTACTCTATCACATAGCTGAGAGGGTGACAATTTTTTTGAATGTTACCCTCTCGTCTAAACCAATCAAAAATCGACAATTTAAAGGACAATGGATTGCATTTACATCAAGTAGTTCAATACAATGCTTAAGTTTTACGTTTTGGATCAAATTTTATTATTTAACTGTCAAAATAAAATAAAAAAACATCTTGTTGTTTATGTCTAATACTCGTAACGTTGTTATGTACGTGACGTCATAGAAAATCCTTTTGAAATAAAATTAATCTGTAAAAGACAAAAACGGTAGGACGTTCAGTATAATAAATTAAATAACACATAGCTGAGAGGGTGATAGAGCAGATTAGTACCCCTTGAAAAAGCATTGTCAACCTTGGCTTCGCCGCGGTTGACAATGTTTTCTCGGGGTACCAATCTGCTCTATCACCCTCTCACCTATGTGTTATTTATATAATGTTACATTCATTAAATATGTTCTTGAAATTCAATAATACATTATCAATTTCAACATTTCATGAAGGATATATCGTATATGGTTTCAACAATGGAATCATGCAATCATATTTTTGTATCAATGAACGACAGGAGACGATAATAAACATCTATTTTGAGGGCCTGAAGAAAATAAATAGATTTGTTCAGCCAAAATATATTCATTTTACGAGGGCTTTGCCAGAAGGAAATATGATTTTTCGAGCGTGATCAAATCTTCATATCTCCCGAGGCCAAGGGCAATGAATGTTTTATTTCACTGTCTATGCCTTGTTTCCTATCCGAACATCAAGTTCTAGTTTGCATACGTTTTTTTATTCTTAACCTCTGTTTTATAACTAAAACAATACATTGATAAACAGTTCTAATCAACAGTTTATTATTTATAAATTTATTTGTCTAATTAATTTGTTTTAACGTCAGAAATTGAACATGGTAATGATTTTGCAATCGCTATTTGTCAAAAATAAGAAGTTAAAAACGTTATGTACATTAACTGGGCGTAACGTCACTCGGTGTACAATGTAATTCCAATAATTCAGAGGGGAATATGAAGATTTGTTAAATGACACGTGGGATAGTCTCAACCAATCAATAATTGAAAAAATCAATAATTGAAAAAAACTATCAACATGTATAAACAGTGGAGTAAAGACATTTACATAAACATATAATGAAGCAATTTTATTTGAAATCAAGACAAAAATGTATTTTAAGTTGATATTAGTAATTTTTTGCAGACATATCAAATAAATATTTCGTATAACATTTGAATTCGTAGTTTATCTTAACCGCCTTGGCTCAACAACAATTTGAAGAAAACAATCACAAATTAAACTTTTTTTACATGGCCAATGTGAACTTGATGGGTAACTCATTCTATAAATATGCTGCCCTTTAAAGCTTGCTGTTCGGTGTGAGCCAATGCTCTGTGTTGAAGATAATACTTTTACATGAAATGGTTTACTTTTACAAGTTATGACTTGGATGGGGAGTTGTATCATTGGCACTCATACCATAACTTCTTTCATCTAATTAAACACTTGTATTGTGATTATGATATTATAAGTCATACAACTCCTTCTCATAATTTTCTGCCTTATATGTTTTAACAAATACAAGAACATTACCTGTTTTACTTGTATTGGTTCGAGCGTCACTAACGAGTCTTTTGTAAACGAAACTCACGTCTAGTACAGATACAAAATTTCAATTCTGGTATCTATGATGAGTTTATTCACATGGACCCATGCAGTCCTTTCTTGGATAAATGAATGAAAATAACAGTCATGCCATTTTGTATTTCATCATATTTTTTACATACAACTTTTTAAACTTGTAACATCTTATATATTCCAGGAAACATTCATGAATTCAGCAAGTAAGAATTCGCTGTCAATATTGTGGGTGTCCATGGGTATAGGAATAGCCATAGGTAACATACTATGCATTGCTGTCTGTAGGAAAGCATTGAAGAAAACATTCCACCGTCTTGTAGTAATGGCTCTTTGTTTTAGCAACATTTTTACAATTTCCGGATCATCCGTCATTGTTTTTACCAGCTTCTTCGAATTCCATAACGCTGGAGCATGTATTTTTCATTATTTATTAAGTTGTTTTGGACTAATTCTCAATTACAGTCTTATATTTCTACTGTGCCTACAGAGATATTTAACTGTCAAATTATTTAACTTTGGGACTGTAGAAAGGTTTGATTATAAGAAATATCAATGGATCGGAGCCACTATCGTAATAGTTTTTCTATACACCCTCAGCTGTGTTTTATTCATTCCGCGGGAAAAAGAATTGTCTGCATGCAGTCGTCATGCGCTTTATGGTAACAATGTCGGTATATTTGTTGTATCCATGTTCGGTCCGGTGGCGATACTTATAATTACTGTTTTGTGTATATCAATTCTCACTAGTTACAAAATTTGGAAAATTTACTATACGCGCAGAGAAAATTGGTACAAGTTTAGAACCGTCTCGTACAATAATAAAAATACCTTTCCAGCAAAGGCAAGTGTCAGTGATAAGTATAAAGTAGAATCATCAGGATCTGGTATAAAAATCAACAAGAAAGACATAGTAAATCGAGTAAAGATTTTCAAAAACAGATCAAAGGTTGCTGATATTAACAAATATGAGAGTTCTACGATAGAGAAAGGTGGTCAACATGCTGAGACAAAATCAGTAGATGTATTATGTAAGGATAATGAACTTGATGTAGAAAATCGTGGAACCAGTGTCTTCTTCGTCCAACAAGACAAATCTTCTCATAAAGTCAGCATGACAGATTTTTCAGTTAAAAAATCACCAACAGGTTTGATCATTTCTTGTTCCCTTTACTTACAAATTGTGTTGGAAATCTATTACATATTTTTTTAGCGATACCCTTAAATTGTCATACAGCGTGAGGTTTGGCTAGCCATTAAACCAGATCAATCCATTAACTTTTTTTCTTACAATATCCCATACCAAGTCAGAAATAATACAGTTGTTATCAAATAATTCGTTTCTATGTGTGTTGGCGTTTGTTTTTGTTGCCCTTCGGTGATCCGGTTGTTCTTTTTTTCCCCTGTTTTTTTTTTAATTTCTTACCTGAATTCGATTTGTCTTAATCGACTGATGACTTTTAAAGTTTGGTGTTCTACTGTTACCTTTATATTTTTACTTGCACATCACTCGCTGCAACTACTTGACCATTTCTTATCAAAATATGTTATATCAACCATTTTGGTATTTAGTTATATACTAGTCAGGTCTTCAAACCATCATGCCCACACAAACTTAAAAGTATTAGTAATAAAAAATAATCTCTCTAATTTGAAAACTATTGAACAAATGCACAATATGACATTGACAGAAATGATTCGATTATCGTTATGAATAATTTTTTGGGAAATATGAGAGGTCATGTTTTAGACTTTTTGTCAGATTTTCGAAATCCTCTGGTTTCATCCATTTAAATGTTTAAAAACAAATGCCCATTGACCCCCATTTTTCCATTGTTTTAATCTTTCACATGAACAATGATAAGCCATCTGTAAGAGCTTTATAAAATTTTAATAATTTTTTAAGAGTTCTTGAGAACTTCAACTTGTCAATGATAAAGCTATGAAAAGTCAAGAGAAAATATGTTCCCACTAAACTTTCAATGGCTAAAGTCTTGAAAACAAGCAGATTGACCTATATATTTGTTTTGCTCTTTTGATTCCTTTATTAATCCGCTATCAATATACCCTTATGTTTTGAAAAGTTGACTATTTTGAAATTGAGAAGCGAACTCCCTTAAATATCATTTCATCATTATTAGCAATTATTATTATTTTAGAATTTTTTAAAGATTAAATACTTAATAACTATTTACTTTAAATAGCAAAAATTATCTTCAGAACAAGACAAATATTCATAGTCATCTAACAAATCCTTATTCATCACTAGGTCAATGTCACTGCTAGTGGACGTGTCGTACAAACGATATAAGAAGATGTGGAATGAGTGCTAATGAGCCAACTCTACATTAAAGTCACAACACTTTGCAAAAAAAAAGTATTTTAGGTTAATGTACGGTCTTCAATGGACATACAACTTTACTCAGAAATCCGAGTAAAAAAAAAGTGCTCGAACACACAAAATCTTTTGATTGGTTGATTCTTGAGTTTGAGTACAAAAATAGTGCTCGAAATTTTTATGACCGCAAGGCCTGGGCTCACACCAAACAGCAAGGGGCCCCAAAAATTACTAGCAAGAAACATATTGAACGAGAAAACCAACGGCCTAATCTATATAAAAAAAAACGAGTTCCGAGAAACACATATGAACCACATCAACAGACCACAACTATAGAACATCATATTCCTGACATTAGACAATAACATTTGGATTACAAGGATTTAGAGTCTCACATACGCAAAAAACTGTAAACTATATTTACAAAAAAAATAATTCTGAAGTTATACAGCAAATAAAGAATCTTTCGTTCGGTACCAAACTTTCGTGGATTTCGTAGATACAGGAAAAACCACGAATTAAAATTTTTAACAAATTAAAGTTGTATATACAGAATTTGGCAAATTCAAGAAAAAAATATTCAGGAAAAAATTGAAGTTTTTCTCAATCCATGAAAATTGATACATGTACAGACGAAAATTAATGATTTAACTGTAAAATGAAGACAAAATTCTATAATATTTTTTTCTGTTGTAGCTACTTGTTTTCAAGATACATTTCAAGTGAATGCCAAAGAAGAACCCATTGGCACTAGGGAAATGCAAATCTCAACAATTGAAATAAAAGACAACTTAAGTGAAAAAGATGAAGCCAAAGATGTTGAAAAAACACGTGGTTCATGGCAAAGAACTGCAAAGCCTGATTTTGTTGTAAAACATAAGCAGTCATGGGAGATTCATGCCTTCAAAACAAGTTTGGTTATTTCAGTCCAAACATTAATCCTGACAGGGCCATTAGTCGTTGCGTATTGGGTAGAGTTTATAACAGGACAACGTTTAACGGAACAAGTAAATGGTATCGTAGGTCTGCCATTCTTAGTTCATGCATTTACCAATCCTTTCATATATGCTTGGAGGATACCGGATATGAGACGTGAATTCAAGAAAATGTGCAATAGGAACCACTAACGTCGTATGAGAGCCGTGGTTTCGTGGTTAGTGCATCGGACTACTAACACAAAGGTTCCTGGTTCGATTCCTGTTCGGGATGAAAATTTCAGGAACTCATTTTTCGGCTCTCCCTTGACACCATTTGCGAGTATGGTCTTAAGGAAACGATGGTAGTCCGTCGGAAGGGGACGATAAATGACTGACCCGTGTTAAGAGAGAGCCATATCTCTTGCACGTTAAAGACACCCCTGTAGATTTCGATAAAGAGTATTCTAATGCCGCTACAAGGAAGCACTCGCACCCGCAAAGTGGAAAGGGTTTAATATAAGTTGCAAAACTTGTTTCCCAGTCCACTATAAATAAATATGTTTCAACTAAACGTCGTAATGTTTAATCTTAGTTTATTCTCATTAATGTTTAATCTGGGTGTATCAAACTTTTCGAATATTACTGTATAACATGTATAATTTATTTTTGAATGTAACACGTCCTCTGATTTGCTGAAAGTTTCACATGTTTAATGTCTATCAATTCATAGTGTACATTTGTACTGTGATCGTGACGTCTGTGGCGTTTTTCATGATTTACTACATAAAACTAGAATTTAGAATTTAATAAATGACTTTAATATGTTTCTATCTATTGGAAATAATCTGAAAAATGAAGTGTTTACTTTTAAATAAACTGCTACGCGGGTTATTCAATGTGCACCTCATTTCATATGTTTTTTCTTCTTGTACAGAAAAATGTAGTCACTCCTTTTTAACTTTGTTGACGAAAATAAAAGAATCTATAAATGCATCGTAAACGAATGAACAACTTCCTATTGTTTCCATAATTTTTCAAAGCGTTGAGACGTTTCAATTTCCTACTCACATAGCATTTTTTTTTCAAAAGAAAGAAACTGTGGTACGATTGCAAATGAGACATCTATCCAACAAAGCCCAAACGGATCTTAGGAATTAAAGGTAGCATTATAGATTTAAACAATGAGAAACACCCACAACGAATATTTTGTTATAAAAGATAACGACATGACGACAAAATTTCAAATAATTCAAACTAAACAATTGTCTGATTTATGACAAAACAATAACAATAGACGAAAATTTGACAAAAGAGATAGAGACAAGAATCAACCACTGAATGACAGATTTTGGATTGCCTTCGGAAAGACACAAAGAGAATGTGATGGGGTTTAAGATGTTTATGAGCACTACACATCACCTTGTCATTAACAAAAATATAAATTCACTAGTTACTTATAAGAACAAACAGTCAAAATCAGAAATGAATAAACCGACAAGAATCATGAAAAATGTTAACAAAAAGACAAAAACAGCTCATACATCAAAAGGTTCTCTTAGACAATAAAAAAGGGGTTAAATCTGTAAATCTGTAAATAACTAACGGATACAATGGATGAAAATCGTAGAAAGTGTGAAAAAAACATGCCAAAATGTAAGCACATGCGCTCGTCAGGGTGTCTTTATAATTGAAAATCACATTTACCTTTTTTTTAGTATCAGATATCAAAATCAAAATTAATGTTAATTCTAATATTAAAACGTGTAAATAGTATCGTCCCCGAGGGTATCACTAGCCCAGTAGTCAGCACTTCGATGTTGACATGAATATCAATTATATGGTAATTTTTTTAAATTTTCTGTTTACAAAACTTTGAATTTTTCGAAAAACTAAGGATTTTCTTACCCCAGGAGTAGATTACCTTAGCCATATTTGGCACAACTTTTTGGAATTTTGGATCCTCAATGCTCTTCAACTTTGTATTTATTTGGCTTTTTAACTATTTTGATCTGAGCGTCACTGATGAGTCTTATGTAGACGAAACGCGCGTCTGGCGTATAAAATTATAATCCTGGTACTTTGGATACTATAACAAAAATACCGACTTCTTAAGACAGAGGAGGTACCTTATGGAATTGCAATATCATAACCTCAAAAATATCAAATAAATAGGAAACAACTGTTGTATATATTCCTGACTTTGAACAGGCATTTCCTTGTATAAATGATGTGGATTTAACCTAGTTTTATGATCTTTTATAGCTAGATAAACCTCTCATTTGTTTAAAAGTCGCATAGTTTTCCATTATATTGACAACAATATGTAAGCAAAACAAATAGACATAATATGCGAAACGTCAAACAAAGGGGTACAGCAGTTTAAATCTTATTCATAATAAAAACCCAACTATTTCAACAAAGTAAAATGTAACATCACAAAAATACTGTACACCGGGCAAATTTAAAAAAGACTTTACTCTGGTGTTAGCATATTCTTCCTCAGTCATAATTACCTTCCACCATTACCGAACTGAGTAAAGAAATAACACGACGGGTGCCGTATTCGGTGCAGAAAATGCTTACCCTTCCTATAAAATAATTTCGTATAAAGGAATTGATGGTAATGAACTCCTTGACTTAATAATTGACTAGTTGTATTAAAGTATGGTGTTACAATGTGGATTATGACATACTAAGGCTTTCTACCTCAGGAATAGATTACCTTAGCTGTATTTGGCAAACTTTTAGGAACTTTGGTCCTCAATGCTTTTCAACTTTTTACTTTATTTGGTTTTGATAACTGTTTTGGATTCGAACGTCACTGATGAGTCTTTTGTAGACGAAACTCGCGTCTGGCGTAAATACAAATTTCAATCCTGGTATATGTGATGAGTTTATATCAATAGAATAAATAAGATAACTAAAATACCGAGCTCCAAGGAAAATTCAAACGGAAAGAGTTTTATCTTAGATTTTGTTTTAATTCCCCCCAAAAAAGAGCCAGAAACAAATACATTTTTCCAAAAGAAAAATACTTTTTTATTGTATACAAGTTCCAGATATTTTTGATGTTTTTGGTGAACTTGTGTAGAATTGAATTATAAAATTATTTCTTAAAAACAAATATTTCTAAATATAGTAAGACAACAAAGTGTTTAATGTTTATGTACTGTTTGTAAGGAATGAATAGATAATTACATTCTCCGACACAAATATCAGCATGTTCAATAAATTTAATTTCAACAATATGAACATAGTTTATTTCCCAAAAGTATGAACTGGAATAACGGTATATGCACACAATCAAGCACAAAAACATAATGCTACAATCTTAGCCAAAAGACGAATATGTTACCTTATTGTAAGCTCTATGTTGGGTATATACTGTGGATTTATTATAACTCGTTGGATGCCAATTTTCGTTGGTTTCATTGTCACAGTTGAACCATGAATTCGAAAGTTTAACGAATAACATATTTTTAATAGGCTTTAGTTGTTAATGTCTGTGTCATTTTGGTTTTTTGTGGATAATTGTCTCATTGGCAATCATACCACATCTTCTTTTTTATATTTGTATACAGAGCTTTCCAAACCACGAAATCAAATATCCACGAAAATGTAAATTTTTAGTGATCGACGAAAATTGCTTTGATATACACGAAAATAAATGAATCCACAGTACAAGAAAAAAACAATCCATCAAATAACTTAATGGATCTTCCATCTAAACCATAATTTCCAAATGAAACAGCAATGCGATATAACCAGAAACAACTATCAAAAAAGGATCCATACATATTAAGCTCGGCACCCACGTTATTTAGGAATCGTTAGACTAGTAAAAGACCAATAAAGCTATTACAATATGAGAAATTGTCAGATAAGAATCGTTTGCGATGAGACATGGGGGATAATATGTTGTTCTGTGTGTGATTTAAGTATTAATCTTTGCATTACCTTTTTATTCTGAAATATCTAGCGGATTTGTTTGGCTGTAGAGATGCTATCAAGCACAATAATTATCTTCATAAGAAATTGCCTGTACCAAGTCAGGAGTAAAACAGTTATTATCCATTTGTTTGGTGTGTTTGAGCTATTTGCTTTACTTATTTATTTCGAGACTTACTGTTTTAAATTTCCACGGAGTGAAGTATTTTTGAACTTTTACTTTACGCTGTTCATTTGTACGGAGTGATTTAGATTTCTTTATCAAAACGTTTTGTACCTTTCACAATATACAAAAAACACGGAGAACCTTGTATATACACCTCCATTGCAGGAATACAAAGCAAATATGTATAATTATCTAATACAGCACTGACTTCTTATCCTAATTTTGCTCATACAAACCTATAATGAAATCAAATACTAATTAGCATTGGATAAAGGTGCCATATGCTAAAAGATATAGGAAGATGTGGTGAGAGTGTCAATGAGACTCTCCATCCAAGATTACAATTTAAAAAATGTAAACCATTATAGGTCAATGTATAGCCATCAACACTGCGCCTTGGCTCACACCAATCAACAAGCTATAAAGGACCCCTAAATTACTATTGTAAAACCATTCAAACGGGAAAACCAACGGTATAATCTATATAAAAAACATTAAAACGAGAAACACGTATAAATTTCATAAACAAGCGACAACTACTGTACATCAGATTCCTGACTTAGGACAGGTGCAAACATTTGCAGCGGGATTAAACGTTTTAATGGATCCAAACCTTGTCGAGCTTGTTGAAAATATCCAATAGCAGTTCTTATAACGATAATTCGTCAACAGTAAGAACAATAGTTATCAAAGGTACCAGGATTATAATTTAGTACGCCAGACGCGCGTTTCGTCTACATAAGACTCATCAGTGACTCTCAAATAAAAATATTTATAAAGCCAAAGAAGTACAAAGTTCAGGAGCATTGAACAAAAACGACATAATATCACACGTAGGGATTCATCACTCGATCACAAGTGTACTGCAATTATTATGAGACAACTTAATTATCTTTAAGAGTTATTGCTGCGTTGAATAAGGATCTATCTTAAGTGACACTAAAAAGTTTGTGATATTATAAATTTTATATTTGTAAACCGTTACACTAAATTTATTCTAGAAACCAGTGTATGTAAAGTGCGGATCCTAAAATATCATTTTCACTGTATATGCCATAAATTTCGGATGTAGAATGATAAATAAACAGACGATTTTTGTTTTGTATTTTGGAAGAAAATGAAGAAAATGAGTTAAAATGTATATGTTTAGAAATACATAATACCAATAAGACAAAGTCAGAGATGCGAACGGGGTTTAATCGCGCTTAAAGCCATCCAGCTGTGAAATTCGTACCGAAATAGGCGAATATTTAGGACATCCACAAACAGATCGTGCATGTGATTTAAAACTAGCAGGTTAGATGTTTTTGCAGAAAAATATTCATTTCAACACAATTATTAATGTTGTATTACGTAGAATAGGTTTTGTCATTCAGTTTCTTCATATTGAACTAAATTCCACTATGACGCTTTCTTTATGCAAGTCATGTTAATTGTCGAATAATGATACTATACTTTCATTACTACTTGCTGACTTGTTTCTTTATTATTATGAGGCTGACTTCATGCAGGAACTTCTTAGGAAGAAAGATAAGAAGTTAGCAATATCCTCTACTTTCCGCTATATAGATGACGTTCTTTCACTAAACAATTCAAAATTTGGTGACTATGTGGAACGCATCTATCCCATCGAATTGGAGATAAAGGATACTACAGATACAGTTAAGTCAGCTTCATATCTTGACTTACATCTAGAAATTGATAATGAGGGTCGGTTTAAGACAGAACTTTACGACAAAAGAGATGATTTCAGCTTTCCAATTGTGAACTTTCCATTTCTAAGTAGCAACATTCCAGCAGCACCTGCATATGGGGTATATATCTCTCAATTGATACGATATTCCCGTTCTTGCATTTCCTATCATGATTTTCTTGATAGAGGGTTACTGCTCACAAGGAAGCTATTAAATCAAGAGTTCCAAATGGTGATGTTGAAATCATCCCTTCGAAAATTTTACGGACGCCATCACGAGTTGGTTGACCGTTATGGAATCACCATTTCACAAATGATATCGGATATGTTCCTTACGTCGTAACTACAATCCCCTTCCCTTTCATGAATTTGACCTACCGAATTAGACTATTTACCAGATTTGTAATCATATAAGCAACACGACGGGTGCCGCATGTGGAGCAGGATCTGCTCACCCTTCCGGAGCACCTACGATCACCCCTAGTTTTTGGTGGGATTCGTGTTGTTTATTCTTTAGTTTTCTATGTTGTGTCATGTGTACTATTGTTTTTCTGTTTGTCTTTTTCATTTTTAGCCATGGCGTTGTCAGTTTGTTTTAGATTTATGAGTTTGACTGTCCCTTTGGTATCTTTCGTCCCTCCTTCATTTTCACTGTAGAGCGATTCATTAGTATTGTATATGCGGTGCATTTTCACTATATGATTTGTTTATTTTTTTTTTATCTATTAGCCTTAATTTAACTGACTTGCTCAAACAATAGACACAGTAGGAGAAGGATTTAATAAAGTTTAACTTGCGGAAAAACGTTTTATTTAACACTCTATTAAATTCAATAGAAATAACATTTTGTCAAATGTTTATCATTTAATTTCTTATAAAACGAGGGAATCTTTATCCTTGGTTTTATTTATACATTTCCATGACAATTCATTACTAATAACGTATCTCTTGATATAGATTAAACCGTTGGTTTTCCCGTTTAAAAGGTTTTACACTAGTGCCCTTTATAACATGCTGTTCTGTGTAAATTGTGACTCGAATGTAGAGTTGACTCATTGTCACATATGACATCTTCTTATATCTATATATGGCTCACATCGAAACGGGATGGGATAAAAAGGGATAATAAAAAACACACTGTGCTTAATATGAATGTTGTCAAATCGTACAATTTTGCCTAACCGGTTACTCGGATAGTCGTTCGACCGATTAACCGGTTAACAGTTTTAGTTCCTGTTTAAGAGCCTTACCTATTGTACGCTTCAAATGTTCGTTTTCATAATACGATGAATTAAAAAAAATAGAGAATGGAAATGGGGACTACGTCAAAGAGACAACAACCCAACCAAAGAGCAGATAACAGCCAAAGGCCACCCATGAGTCTTCAATCGTTCTTTTGCATTATACAGGTATACGTGTTATAAGGATTGTCTGTGAGGAATATTGGCGAAGGTTTACTTTTAATAATTCAATACCACCGTATATGCTTTGGCGTTTGTAAAATCTTTATATAGAAAAAGTAAAAAAAAAACTTCTTGATCTCGTCGAATTAAAATGATTCTTTCTCTTTCTCTTAATTTCTCAGAATATAATGTGGGGTGTTTCAATTTGAAATTATAAAGCCAGTTTCATCAAGTATACATTACTTACATTCACCTTGATTTTAGACAGTTGTTTGAGTTGACATTTCGTTTAAATAATGACAAAGCCTTGCACATTCAAACGTTGGTCTACGCAATATTAGATAAAAAAATAAAATAATGTTATAAATCTTCAAATTTAATCGGATAACTGATTTGAAGTAACTGGTTTAAAAAACATGTATACTGCTCATGTTTACTTGAGATCTTGCCCCGAGCTGATAGTGTGAGCCAAAATTTGTTCCAGTGAAAAAAGTTTCCATCTCTATAAAATAAGTTCCACACTTTACCTGATGAAATAAGTATTCGGTTGAAAAAATATGTTCCTTACCAAGTGAAATTAGTTCCGAATTTATGAGATTTGTTCCTTACCTGGGGGAATAAGTTATGGGTTTGTGAGATTTGTTCCTAACCTGGTAAAATAAGGTTTTTTTTGTCTGTGAATTATGTTCCACTGGTTAAACAAGTTATCTTATATTCTGAGCATTTTTGTCATCAGTCAGTTTAAAGTTATCATTCAAGTGCATTATAAAAATAAGTATTATATTAGTTATAAAATAAATAAAAATGTAAATCATCAAATTTGTATCCTTTGGAGTATAGCAATGTTTAATTATATAATCTTAAAAGATATCGAAATGACACTTTTGAGCAAGAAAAGAGTAGAATAAAAAAAAAATGTTATATTCATCCTATTGTTACAGTCATGCCTTAAATTGCAAATGTATCCCATGCAAGCACAATCAGTACAGCATTTAGCTTGCATTATGATTCAAGTGTAACAAGAAGCATAATGATTTTAGTGTTACAAGAAAATATCTTTTTTTAATTTTGTGTGAACTTATTTCTTGACTTTTATGAAATAGGTGCATATTCGTTTACAACAGATATCACAGGAACTTATTTAACTTTTTAAAAACTTTTAATATTTATTGGAACAAAATTCATAACTATTATTTTGTTCCGGAACTGCACTTAAACTCCGACATATCAATCTTTAACTGCAAAAAAATTTAAAAAGATATAATATTAAGAATACTATATGACATTTTGAGAAGCGTTTTTGTTACAAGCTTGAACAGCTATATATTTGAAGAATGAATGAGGAGTTTGTATTTTAATTTGAAAATATCCTAAATACTAAAGTCATCAATTAAGTTTTTTCATTTGTTGCAAGTCCATTTATCACATAAATCTACAGTAAAAATTCCTCGCATCTTCGAAAATTCCACATCAGAAATAATTGCACTTATAGTGATAATTCATCGCATCTATAGCTAATATGGATCGCTTTCAATAATCGATATGCTGTATTATGTTGCTTTTATAACACTTATTTGAAGTTTAGTGCTGTGTTTGTACATTATAAAGACATATTACAATGAAAATATGTTGAAAATAACCTTCAAATCAATTATTTTGGTATTTTCAAAACGTAAACAAATACAGTTTTCCCATTATCCTTTATTCTACAATAGATATACTTGCATATGATAGTGAAAATGAACTAGCTGGATTCGCACTTTATATACACTGTATACCAAGATTTGAAAAATATGAGTATCTTAAATTTTTATAATATGCTCTGATCTATTATATATATGACTTGTTACGAAACAATGACTGTAATCCATCTTTGTTGTGTTATAAGAACATATAGAAAATCATAAAAAACTTCATTATCAAAGTGTTGAATATTACAGTGACCGTTTGTTGAAATCTATAGGTAAAAAATTATTATTGAAGTAACAAAGTGTTAATAAAGACAATACGTTAAGTGAAATAAATTTACATTTTACTTTGAAACTTAAACAAAGTCTGTTATTCATTTCCTATATTTTTTAATTAGGATCACTGTATTTATCACAGTTGATTTATGAGTTTGACTGTCCCTTTGGTTTCTTTCGTCCCTCTTTAAAACATGATACAATGTTTAATAGATATACATGAGTGTGTATTTCTTTCCCTTCATTGTAATCATTGATTTAATTGTATTCAATTCATTATAATCATTTTGTAATCAATTGTACCAAATTTAACTTGTGATTATTATCATTAATGAGATGCAAATAAGTATTATATTTTTATCAAAATAGAATAAATAAATAAAGAATATACTTAAGTCTACACATCTCGAAGTTTGACAAATATTTTAATAGTTTTCATGGTTTGAATTCATACATTTGAACGATGAACTAATTGACATTTATTTGTTAACATATTTTCAAAGTGCGTCGGTGATGAATGAGATATCAAAAGCTCAATTAACTGATGTAAAACCTTTGATTGTTTCCACAATGGCAGTGAATAAAATAGAATATGGCAATATAACATTCAATTATGTTTTACCCTCATAGCCCATTAGGGAAGCACCCATTGACAGGACATGTAATTTATCAACCTGAGTCCTCCATAAACGGTCAACAACAAATAGTACAGGAAATATTTAGTACTTTTGTTGGACTAAAACAATTGAAATTTAAACCTTACCCTCTATCGAACGTATATTGTAATACTGAAAAGCAAAATAGAAAAACTTGCCGAATGTAATGACTGATACACCAAGTTTGTTGTAGGATTAAACAAATGTATGTTAAATTCACAACTGTCCGAACTTGGAACATGCATATGCATTTTACATAAGAAAAAAATAGTCTATGAATATCAATTGGACAAGACACTTTCCATCCTATGAACATTGAGCAAGAAAACAACAGACAAGGAGACAAACGTCACAAACCATTGACCTAATAGCATTTTATCAGTTACTGAAAGCTGGTTGTTAATTTGATTCATCAGGCTGGCTATATAAACCAAACGTTTTTAAATCATTTCAATCTAGAGCAGAATGTTTTTCATTCATCACGATCAATGATCAGTGAATTCGCGGATATTTTTCTTTAAACCGTTTTATGGTTCCAATACTCCTCTTTAAGTTCTTTTTCATAAATTTGGCCTTTATAAGAGCGGAAACATTTTTATGATACAAGTTCTGAAGATTTGTTTCTATGAGTTTTAACCATCACTTGAAAAGTATTTTAAATGACTAGCGTTGTTTAGATACATAGAGAGGTCCAACTTACCTGAAATTTATTACAATCAAGGACCATTGTCTGCCTTTTAAAACATTCAATGTTTTATTGATTCAAACGTGATAAGATTTATACAGCATTGTTAATTTTATCTGGAACATTTTGATTTGTCCTAGCATCGAACATTTTTGTTTGGTTCGTGGAATTAAGTTTAAATTTTTCTATGTAATATGTGTTATTAGTTTGTGTTCTGTCCTAGTGTGTATGTTTGGTAATTGTTTTTGTGTTTACATCGAACAAATAATTCTCAAAGGAGTAGGTCCCAGAAAACCTCTTTTAGGCCTCAAAATATAGCAGTTTTACAAAATTGTTAAAATGTAAACTTTTAGTTGTTAATTGTTCAGTAGAATGCTTCTGCTACATAAATATGGGCTGTTTTTGATAATACAATGCACATATATCGGGTATTATCACCATTAAGTCATGCTAAATTACTAAATTCTTCACAATTCTAGCATTTTAGTTAAATTTTAGACGGTTTTCGTGTGAAACGAAAGTGGCCGCATTCGTGTTCATCCTTTATATCAAAATGTTGGTTGTAATTTATGATAATACATATCAAATATAAAGATTGTGGATGAACACGGATGCGGCCACTTTCATTTTTGACAAAAACATCTGAAAAGTGACATGTGTCGGCATATTTGGTCGATTTTTCATATTTCAGCTTGAATCGGGTCGTTTATAATGAGTAAATCAGTTAAAATCTTTCACACAAACTAATTGATTCAAATGAAATAGACACTTAAGTGTTTCAAAAATGGTAAAAAATCTTCCGTCAGATAAACCTGAAATGTGAGGCCAAAATCGGTCCTTACTGGACCTACTTCTTACCCCTTAATATTTTACCTTTTTCAAACTTGTGATCAATTCTAAAATTGTTAAAATTAACTCCTAGATACCAGGATCAAAATTTTATATTAACGCCAGACGCGCGTTTTGTCTAAAAAAAGACTCATCAGTGACGCTCGAATCAAAAAAATGTTTAAAAGGCCAAATAGAGTACAAAGTTGAAGAGCATTGAGGACCAAAAATTTCTACAAGATGGTAAAGCTTACTATTTATTTCGAGTCAAATGATTAAGAGATCTCCTTTGAATTAAAATGCGGCAAAACTTCTTATTATTTATAATTTATTCTAATTAATGAGATTGTTCACTGCCAAAAGGTAAAATCAACTTTATGTAGGACTATTAGTTTTTTCAAATGTATAGTAGCACTCGTGTAGTTTTTATCATAAAAAAATCAATATTAGTACCAATCAGAACGATATTCATATGTTATACAATGGAATTGAAATAATATTCTTTAGGGAAATGTTTATTAAAAAGACCAATGAGTTTTAATCGATTGTATCTAGATACTCGCGCTGATGAATAATAGGCGAGCGCCGATTTGAGAAAAAGCCTCTCGTTAAGGTTTTTAATGCACCTATCGAACACACAGCTAATTTTGGTATCAATCGAAAGAAAAACTTCTAGAGCATACGATTTGGGTGGTCGTCAAAGTTCCCTATGGTCACGTTTCTTGCAAATCTCACGAGAACACAGACATGTCGAATTACTTTGGATTATACGGTGATACTTAACATTGCATATATCGGCATTGTTGTAAATATATTATTCGTTTTTATCTAAGATAGCTTGGAATACATTCCAAAAAGACATGGAACCCAATAAAAAGAAGATTTTATGAAAAATTAGTTGATTCTGAGGCATCTGTAAGACCAACCCTAAAATGTAAAAAAAAATACCATATTTTTTTAGATTGTCAGTGTCAATGACTTATTAAAACTCTTATATGTTTTGTTTTTATAAATTCCATATACCCTGAAAAGATTGCGACACACATCGAAGCTCAATGATGGATAATAAACGTTTGACGACTTTTCTAAAATCTGCATTATTAAACGATATTCCGGATCTGTATCGTGTTTTTCCCAGACACTAAACATTTATATAAATCTAGTATCTAATATGCATAGGTAACACTTGATTTTCCAAAACACAAGTCGTGTTTCAACATATTACTAGATAAATATTCGTATATGTGTTACCAAAAGACCACTTTAACCATTACTAATGATATTAGCATGTGCTATGTAAGCAGCAGACTGCATTTTGTATAATAGTATATTCTTGAATATTATTATAATTACTCATCATTGATGAGTGTCCAAGTCCTGTGAAATGTGCGCCACTTCCAATGAAGCGCTGCCGCATGTCCATAATTAGCAATGCTGTATAATATGTCAAAATATCACACAAGAGACTCTTAGTATGACAACTAATAGAGGTTTCACAACCTTAATGAATGCTGTTAGCTTAAGGCAAAGACATGATGATGTGTTAAGGTTGTTAGAGGCATTGTTGGTTTAACAAAGAGGAAGGCTTCATTGATAAGATGGAATCTGACAAGGCATGTGCTTAGTCAGATAACTCGGCAATGAGAGCACGTGCCTGTCTTGTCCAGGTTGGTGACCAATGTCACGATGAAGCAAAACCAGCTGCAATGAAAAGGGATAAAACATTTGTAGACGATCTAACTGTTTATATAACAGAAAATATGACAAATCCATTTGACGTTGATAATCTCTCCCGTCAGCATATGAACATTTCAACTGGTCTCCATGCAAGTCACGACATTGAAGATTCACTGTTAAAATCAGTTGAAACTTGAAAAACAAAAACGTCAAAAAGGAAGATATTTGTTGAGTCATCACTATCAACAGACAAAGATCAGGACTGAAGACATTTGAGGATATAAACCCCAAAGTACAACTAAAATACAAATCTGGGCAAGTTCTAAAAGGTCATTTGATTCCCGAGCTTGTGTTTACCCGTGCACTATCTCTAACTAAATGTAGAGATGCCGTTTCTGTGGAAACTGTTTCGTCCTATCTAATTTGTCCCATTCCCACTGCATATATTATGACGATGGAATTATGAGGAAGACAAATAAGTCTGATCTTCCCATGAATTTGAAAATTAAGGTAGGATCAGTCCCTAACATTCCTCCAATCAATCACAGTGCTACCGTACCAATAAGAAATGGCATGATTTCAGTCATTTGATGTTAAAAGGATGTCCACAATTGGAGACTTGGCTAAATCTTACATTATGCAGGCACTCATTTTTAGCCATGGCGTTGTCAGTTTATTTTTGATTTATGAGTTTGACTGTCCCTTTTGGTATCTTTCGTCCATCTTTTACAATCATGCTTCCGATTTACAAACAAGGTTGTTGATGTCTTCGATCGCTATGACACTCGTACTGAACATTCCATAAAATCAGCAGAGCGACATAGACGATCGGCAACAACTACGAAAAAGTTTCATATCGCTGAAGGCCGAACTGTTCCAGACTGGAAAAAATGTCTATCAAGCAAAAAAAAAACAAGCAAGCTCTGATAACTTTCCTTTGAGATTATCTGAGCAGCAATTTGTCTGATATGTTCCAGGATGAAAACAAATGTTTAGTTCTTGACGGCGCATTTTCCAATCCAGAATAGAGCGACAACACTCAATGAGAGCATGTAATCGATCTTCAGATCTGTCCTGTTCGTATGAAGACACAGACACCAGAATCTTGCTTCATGTTATACTCTCATTAAATCTTTTAGTCAAGTGTTCCGATACAGATGTTCTTGTGCTCTGTGTTCATTATTTCAAGATTCTTGTGTCGACTGAACAAATGTGGTTTTTGACGGGGTCATCTAATTGTCTTAGGGACTGTAGAAGGTACATACCAATCCATGAGTTAAGTAAATCTTTTTCACCTTTACTAGCTAACATTCTCCCTGTAGTTCATGCTTGAACTGGTTGTGATACCATTTCTGCTATAATTGGGATTGGCAAAAAGACTGTTTTCAATTTGATAAGAAAATCTCCGAGTAAGTTTACAAATCTCCAAAACTTTGATAAGATTGCTTTTTCCACATCGTTGTCAGCTGCCATAGAGCTTATTTCAAGCTTGTATGACTTTAAAGAAAAATTCGCTTCATCACATGTTGACTTAAACAAGTTACGTGTTAAACTTGTAACATGCAAAGACTCAACTGAACCTGCATTCAAAGAACATATTTTGCGGTCATTTCAACAAACGACAATTTGGATGTCCTCACATCTCGATCATCCAAATCCTTTGTCTCCTTATGAATACGGATGGAAAAGAGTTTACATGGCCCAGATCCATTCTACTTTTTAGGCATGATGAAGTCCGATTTCCTGCAAGATCTAGTATGTTCTTGCAAGAGGGAATAAATACGTAGCAAGAAATGTATTTGCCGAGAGCAGCAAATGTCTTGCACGGAGCTTTGTCCATGTCAGGGCAGTGATACTTGCCAAAATATTTATTCTAAAGAGAACATCAACCTCTAAAAAAGATCATATGATTGACGATGATGAAGATGAAAACGATACCATTGACTAATAGCGAAAGAGCATTTGAGCAATGGGGCAATATAAAGTTTAAGTTGCCTCACTGTTATTCAATGTAAATATGTATATTATTATTAATTTTGTGTTTTGTAATAACTCTACCAAATGGTTGTGTACTTAAGTTCCGTATGCGATGATAGTGGTAGTTTAGAAAAAACCCAAAAAGAAACAACACCTTGCAAGTGATCTAAACAAAACAAAAAATAACAAAAAAACAACACCTTGCTAGTGATCTTCGGCCTTGAAGTGGTTGGCAAGCTTAAGACAATTAAATCATATTGTATTTATAACTGTCGAACTGACAGGAGCAAATAACATTTATTTTAAACTGTGCTGTAAACATGGTAAATATGCGCTTTAGAGCAGTTTTAAGATATGTTTTAATATAGTTTTATCAATATTTTGTCGGTATAAAAAACAAGCTAGGCGAGACATTAGAACTTAAAAAAACTAGTTATATACGTTACCAATATAAAACCAATAGAATTTGTGTGTTTTTAGATGCAAAATTAAATATTACCGAGAGTTTTGCGTCAATATCCGTAAAAATTATGATTTTCACAAAAATACGAGATTTTTTTCATTTTAAACACTTTTTAAACAAAAATTATTTCAGAAACAAAAATTAGATAGACTTTAGTTTGTCAAATGATATATTTCATATTATATTGCAGATGAATTTCTTCTTAAACTGCATTTTTCGAACAATATCGTCAAATTATGACTTATATTTTTTCCTTCTTTTTTGCCGTTTTTTAAAAAATGTGACCATTTCCCAGTTTGACGACCAGGCAATTCTGAATGTACGATAAAAGACCTTTCAAATGATATATCATATAGCCGTGTGTTAGGTAGGTGCATTAAAAACCTCCGAATCCTTGTTTTGGCGCTCGCCTATAACAGTGTCGTAAATAGAAATATTTGATTCGCTATTGGTTTTAGCAATTTTCTGGAACGAGTCCATCCCATCGAACTTACGATAAGGCTATCTTTTCTGACATATTTGCAATTACACAGAAACACTTATCAATTCATCTTTTTCATTTGTATAAAAAAATAAACCAAAACTTCTTTTTTGGGGGTATTTTTCTATTTTTCAAAAAATCAGTTTCTGCTCGATTAGTTTGAATGTGCACTCGATTTCGGCCGTCATTTCTTATTTTTTCTAAACAAGGTCAATTGTGTAGTAATTTACATTCTAAACTGCAATGCATTATGGCTATCTGTAGACAAGCATTTAAATGTGTTCGTGTCTTTTTTTTACGACACTCAATGCAATATAATGACTCAGATTTCCAGATGATAGATATCTTGTCGAAGGTTTTGATATTATCTATTACTAAGAAGGATAGATATTTTATATTTCAAGAAATATGTTGATTTTTTAAGAATCAATATGTTTAATGCCACTATGCATGAAACAGTATCACAATAATTCCGAACAACATGAGGCTATAATGACGAGTGATTTGAAAACCAAAGATGCGTTTATATAAACCAAGCCGGTAATAACATTTTCGAAACATGTCAAACTGCGTGTGTCATAAATAAGTCTGTTTTGTGAATAGTGGGTTCGTATCGATAATGAATGAAGGACGACAAACGTTTTCGCTGAAATGGCAATCAACTGGATTTTCCGAAAATTTAATAACTTAAAACAAAAGTGATCATGTGACTACTATTAAATGAGTCATATAACGTTGCATAGTTTTATCTTCGTCATAAGTGATAAACTAGTGAATTCATACTTACTTTGCTAACATAGTGACTGAGGTGAAAATTCAAAACAGCATCCGAATATTTAGGTATGTAGTATATTTAAGTTAAGTTCAATCTCAAAAACAATATCATTCTTTACTGTCGAGGACCAGTTTCCGTAGATAATCCACAGGTTGTTGTAAATAAGTAATAACGGGAAAACTAATTGGATTTTTTTTTATATGAAGGGTTACCAAAAAATAGTTCTTACACCATAGACTCGGATTTTAATTCCTCTTATCAACAACTAAAATTAGGATACTAGTATGCCGAGATTTGTGCGGAAAATTATAAGAGTGTTCATCGGCTAAGTGCCACAAGAAAGACTTCGACAAGAAAACATTTAATATAAAAAAAGAAAAAGAAAAAACCAAGACCTGCTCCAAACAATAATCAAAGTTTAAATAAAAAGAGACATCACTTTGGTTGAAAATGCCGAGCTATTAACACAAAACATTACACATCAAATTCAATACTAAGCAACACTAAACCGACCAAACAAAACCCTTGATGTGGTGTTTTACTTTCGTAACTCCCAAAAATATAACATATCAATACTTTTTTCAGCATTTTTGATATTCCTCTTTTTGAAAACTATCCAGAAATCTGGCCCCTCGCGTTTGCTTTTGTTTTCTATGTTTTATTGTATAACTAGCCGGCCTTCAAATAACATGCTTTATATAACAAAATGTATGTACCATTGCATATTACTTAAATTTTGATAACTAATTACTTAGACTGGTTAATTTAGTATAATTTGAAAAATGTGCAACGTTTGTTGTGGTTTTTTTTTTGTAAAGTTTGATCGAGAACATTGTATGTGAACAAATGTTTTGCGTTCAAAACTATTTTTGTTTCAGTTGCGATATTGATATTGGTTTTGCGTATTATTGGTCTATGTTGAATAAGTCTACTACAAGTAAGGAAAAGAGAAGCGATACGCAAAAAAAAAAATTGCATTCTTCTATATTCGCTTTTCTGATATTCCGTTCGTTATTCGAAAATTTATATTAATCATTATAAAAATGCAACATTGAAATTCGTGTGTGCGTTTGAATGTTTTGATTTTTGTTAGCAGATCCTACAAATACTCAAAATAAAATGAGAAAAGAAGTTTGAACAATAGTATAAATGAAAATATATGAACAATCGAAACAGACTACACAGCTGTTAATTCAAGATGCGGTAGATTGGCATTTTGTCGGATTCTTTTGTCCTTATATAAGGGTTAAAAACCCAGATACATGACTTTTTGGTTACATACTTTTCAATTGTGTGTTATCATTTTCTCTTTCTATTTTAATCATCACTTAAGACGATTGTTTGAGTATTGGAAATATAAATGCAAAACACTGATGGTGTATACATAAAAGTCGGTAGCAAATCGTATTTACACTTGCTGTCTGTCAAATGATTGTTCAATTCCATTTGTCTCTATGCTGGTTTGATTTCTTCTTAATCATTATGAAAAGAATCAATATTACTAACTTGTCCTTAAACATTATAAAAGTGGAGACTTTGAAAGTGGTGACAACTTAACATGTGAAGAATATGGTCATTATGTAGACAAAAAGCGTGTCTGGCGTGACAAATTAAATGCCTGGTACCTTTGATAACTATAAACATCACTGGGTCGATGCCCTTTCTGGTGAACTTTTCGTCCCAAAGGGTATCGTCAGCCCAGTAGTCACTACCTCGATGTTGACATAAATTTCGATTTATATGGGTCATTTTTATAAATTATCTGTTTAGAAAGTTTAAATTATTCGAAATACTAAGGATTTTCTTATCCCAGACATAGATTAAATTATCCGTATTTGACACAACTTTTTGGGAATTTTGTGTCTTTCATGCTCTTCAACATAATACTTGTTTGTCTTTCTCACTTTTTTTTTATCTGAGCGTCACTGATGAGTCTTATATAGACGAAACGCGCGTCTAGCGTAAAAAATTATAAGCCTTGTACCTTTGATAACTATCATTATGTAAAAGACCAAAAAGATATTTACTGTAACAATCTATTTTATTTCAGTTTAAAGTCAGATAATATTTGATTCAAAGTAGACATGACAACATTGTTGTTCTTCGCTTTGATCCTAACGTTTGTTATATTACCTGGTAAGTCACTAAAATACAGAAACAATCATAAAACACTGATAGCTCAAATTGCATATTGTGTATCGAAGTGAATTATCAAAAGTGATTGATTATGATTAAAATCCAATTGTTGGAAATATTTTCTTTTTCACTTTGATTTTTCTTATGTCGATTGCTGCAAAGGTTTGGTTGAAAAAAATAAGTACACTAGATTTTTTTCTTGCTGTCATTTAGTTTTAATGATTTTCTTGATCATCAGAACATTACATGGTTTACTTTAATGGTTCGTCATCACAGATATTCTTTAATGCAATAAATGAAATGTCTAAATGAGAAATTCAGTGTGTGTTTTACTTATTTATTGATAAATGTGAGACGTTCAAAATCAATTTAACACTTGCATTGGCTAGTTTAATTTAATCCCTTATGTAGAGATTAATAACGCATGAATTGTGAGTCTTCGGTTATGGAAGGCAAAGAATGTCAACATTGGAAATGAAAAAAACTCATTGTTATACAGGTAAAAATGATGATTAACATACATTTTAAACCGATGATATGAAATTAAACAGACCTATTTATATCTATATTAATAATTATATCTCTTAAATTACCGTCCGTAGTCTTCGGAGGTCAACTCGATAGTTGATTAAAAGTCACCTAGACTAAGATACAAACGAAACGATGATATATATATATCGAGCACATTCCTTGACAATTGTCTATTATAGACTCTTTATAATTCGTAATATACGTTTTACTATATTATAAATCAAATATAAAAATTTAAATCAAAGCGGTCAATATGAATTTGACAGCTAGTGCTTCTTACAAAATAAAAAATATCGAATACTATCGTTGAAGTAGAGCATAAATTTATCTCGAATGCTTTATATCTTAAAAACAATACTGATAACTTTACAACGCATAAGTTCTCACATAAATGTATCAATGTAATATCACCTAGTACATGCTTCAAGTTAAAACATAGTATCTAATTTTTATTTGTTTAAAAGGAAAAATGAAGGTAATAATTGTTTTGGTACAGAAATGTGTGAATCACTACTTTTCTTTGTAAAGACAATATAAAAATGCAATATAGAATTACGATATTGAAAAACAAAACAATTGATACTATTTTATGTTATAGTACCAGCCACAACGACTAGTCCAACAACCACTGGTAAGTAGTCATACACCCATTTTCAAGCTATATCAAATTTTAGTCAAAAGAAGCAGTCGTTACTATGACCCATGTTTTGCAGTAAATAACACTTTTTATGTGATGTTAACCACCTGCCTATTTTATAGTAAAGGGTGCAAAGTTATACAAAAACAACAAAATATAATTGCAGCTTTATCTAGTGAGTCGTTTATTTTGACTGATTTAAATTTTGTGAAGATTTGTGAAGATGGAAGTACTCTCGATAATTTAAGTCTGATTTATGTGTGAAACACATGTCCTATCATATTATGATAAAATGTTTTAGGCATGAACAGGTATTAAAAGAATAAATGTCTTTGTTAATTCTTTTCAAGGTGAAATCAGCATAATTGGACAAGGTTCTCACGAAGCGGGCTCTGCACTAATATTGTCATGTATTATACCACATTTCACTGGATCTGCACAATGGGGAAGAGAAAATAATATCTATACAACCTGTTTTCATGCTGGTATATGTTCACCAGCTCATACAGAAAACTACACTTTTGAAAGCAACACCAGTGGTATTTTTGTCACCATTAAGACTTTATCAATGGCAGACAATGGAACTATATGGATGTGTAATACTCTAGATTACACCATTTCATATACAGTGATTGTTCGTAAGTTGATATTCTCCTAAACATATAATGTCAACTTTAAAAAAAACAAATCCGTATGCTGTTGCTTAAAAAAAAGTAAAATCCCAAAACTCCGAGGAAAATTCAAAACGGAAAGTCCTGGATCAAATTCCACTATGCGTAAACCAAAAAAACTCCAGACATAATAGGTAAACATTTCAATAATACAGCATTCGACATTGTACTATAATCGTAAAAACAAAAAAAATATAAATATGTAACAAAGAAGCACAAAATGGCATACGCGTCTGGCGTACTAAATTATAATCCTGGTAACTTTGATAACTATATACAGACCAAGCATATTAGTCAAATATTAAAGACAAGAAAACACAATCTACCATGGTACAATAACACTATGACGGTATGTATAAATACAGAGCGACGTCATACATGTAACAAAGAAACATAAAATTAACTCATCATAGATACCAGGATTGAAATTTTATATTTACGCCAGCTGCGCGTCTCGTCTACATGAGATTCATCAGTGACGCTCGAAAATATGAAAAAGGCCAAATTAAAGTCAGAAGGTGAAGAGCATTAAAGTCCAAACATTCCTAAAAGTTTTGCCAAATACAGCTACCGTAATCAATTCCTGAGGTACAAAAGCCATAGTATTTCAAACATTCAAAGTTTTGTTTCCAGTTAATTTATAATTATAAGCATTTTGACAAAATATATAGCAAATATAAAAGAAGAGCAACAAACAAGTATTCAAAGTAATATCAAATGCTGATGATTGAAGTTTTAAAGAATGTAAAGAACTAGATGTTTATCATCCACTTTGAAAATATATTTTCGGGTATTAAAAAGTAAAATCACAAAAAGACTGAAATGAAGTTATCATAGATACCTGGATTGAAATTTGTTATATGTGCCATACACGCGTTTCGTCTACAAAATTATGAGGAAAATTCCAAAAAGGTTCATCTAAAAAGACATAAAATCATATCAATATACGCAATTTTTTATTGTGTTTTAAAAAGTCAAAGAATTTCAATTGCCAAAATTAAGGTCCTTTGAAATATATATAAATATCTATCAGCCGATTTTATTGTAAGTTGTCTGAGTGCTAGCTTCAATTAGCCGAGCTTTTCCAAATCTATAAGGTAAACATCGTCCGTGGTTTCTAAAATAAAATATAGTTATGTGCTGAAGAAACAAATGTAAATATAATGTTGTTTTCACTTTTTCCGTCTCATTAATCTTAGATTATTAAAGCGTTATTATATTTGGCATCCATCGTCAAACAGTCAATAAGTTATGTTCCGCAGTTTTAATGTTCGATTTGAGCTTAAATGCGAACTTCAAAAATTGAAATCGGATAATACTGGGTTTTTTTTTAACGGGTGCACTTTTCGCCGAGGTCAGAAATTAAAATCTTTATAAATAATATTCAAATATATGACATAAACGGTAAGCTTAACATTGTAGTTACTTTGAGCCCCTTCGATGAACTAACAACATTATAAATGTCTTTATATGTATTTTACGTGCATTTATAACCAATATGTATGAATAAATTAAAAAAAATCACATGGTTGACAATTTGTCTAACTAGTTCGAATATAGAAAGTTTTAGAAGTTGTCATATATATGACTATATGTAACGCAGGGAAATCTTTTGGGTCAAACGAAAAAAAAGTGTATGAAGCAACTTGATTTACAATAAAAAAAAAGATTTTGCTGAAAACAACAATACTTTATTTGGCTATTTTAAACATTTTTGGATTCGAGCCTCACTGATTAGTCTTTTGTATATGAAACGCGCGTCTGCCGTATATATATAAGATTTAGTCCTGGTATCTATGATGAGTTTATTTGGTTATTTTAACATTTATTTGAATTCAAAGCTGCAAGGATGTTTATATTGTAAGCATGATCATTTGTCGCTTGAATTGAAATCAAATAATTTATCATTATACGTGCATCGGTGCCGTCGTATATAAACAATAACCATTGATGGAACATACTTGATCTATTTTTTTCCCTACATGGAGAAGTAGTTTTTTCATTTTTTATTTTTTTTTAGAATCAACGATTAAAGCAACAACAGGTGAGATATTATATCCAAAGTTTGTACCTTGAATATATCTTCACATGCAAACATTTCAAAGAAGAAAATTAGGAAATAGATGAATAAAAACTTCAAACACGTTGCCATGGTGTTAAAATTACAAGAAACATTGTTAAGCATCTTAGTTAAGCATACACTCCCTAAATGTTTATAAAAATAAATCATCGTTGTATAAAGTATCATTTCTTGTCTTAATCAAACACATGTTAATAAACTCATCATAGATACCAGGACTAAATTTTGTATATACGCCAGACGCGCGTTTCGTCTACAAAAGACTCATCAGTGACGCTCGAATCCAAAAATATTAAAAAAACCAAATAAGGTACAAAGTTGAAGAGCATTTAGGAACAAAATTCCTAAAAGTTTTGCCAAATCCATCTAAGGTAAATCATCATCAAGAAAAAATTATAT
This sequence comes from Mytilus trossulus, assembly GCF_036588685.1. Classification (NCBI taxonomy): domain Eukaryota; kingdom Metazoa; phylum Mollusca; class Bivalvia; order Mytilida; family Mytilidae; genus Mytilus; species Mytilus trossulus. The sequence goes on along the minus strand of NC_086385.1, from coordinate 12,370,992 downwards.
GAAGGGGAAAATTTTGATATAATATTGAAAATAAAATTTCAAAGAGAAGAAGATATTTTTGCGGATAAAATCATAAACTAACACCTTATTTTTTATTTATATTGACTTTTTGGAATTTAATTTAATAATATACATCAATCCAGAAGCAAGGTTAGCAAATATGATAGATAGTTAAAAAAAACAATTTGCACAATGAGACCTACATGTATCTAAAAAGGCGTTGTCTAACTTTTTGTATTCTATATCACAACTGTGCATTATGTTTAAGCGAAAGAACTCATCATAGATGCTTAAAAATGTTTACGTCAGTCGCATATCAAAATCTACAAAAAGCTCTTAAATGACTAAAATAGTATCAAATATTAAAAAAAAAGTACGAAATTGAACATTGACGAACCAAAATATATTACTGAGGAAGATAATAACTAGTAGTTTAAAAATACAGGTTATTGCTCTCTGAAAAAAGTCCTTTATACAACATACTTCAGTGCTGACTCTTTGAAGTATCTCACACAGCTCTTTTTATTCAAACAAACAAATACACAAAATCTTATCACTTCTCAGTCTATACTTTAAGTGTTTACAAATTTTGGACATATAAAAATCAGTAATTTAAACATATCCATGTATAGTGGAATGGGAAACAAGTTTTGCAACTTATATTAATCCCTTTAAACTTTGCAGGTGCGAGTGCTGCATTGAAGCGTCTTTAGCCTGCTCTTTTTCAAAATCTACAAGGTGTCTTTAACATACAAGAGATATTGCTCTCTCTTAACACGGTTCAGTCGTTTATCGTCCCCTTCTGACGGACCATCGTCATTAACTCAAGGCCATACTCGCAAATGGTGTCAAGGGAGAGTAGAAAATTCAGTCCCTGAAATGTTCATCCTGGACACGGGAATCAAACCAGGAACCTTTGTGTTAGTAGTACGATGCACTAGCCACTACACCACGGCTCTCATAAAAATCATTGGAAACATCTTTTGTCATATTATAAAGAACTTTTCTATTTGGATTTTCCTTAGAATTTGGTATTTATGTTTTACAGGTAAAATCAGCATAAACGGGATAGGGTCTTTAAAAGTCGACTCTGTATTGAATTTGTCATGCATTATACCGGCATTTACTGGAGCTGCAACATGGAAAAGAGGAAATATAAGCTTAGTAACGTGTGCCTTTAATTCTTTCTGTACAATAGTATCAACGGAAAGGTACACTTTTGCAAGCAACCATAGTGGGATTTTTGTCACAATTTATCCTTTATCGATGAGCGATAATGGAACTAAATGGATATGCTATGACGGAGACAACAACACTTCATATACAGTGTTTGTTCGTAAGTATACACTCTTTTTAAAACATGATGTCAAAATTGTAGTCTGAGGAAACAAAGATTGCTGCCGATTGAATATTCTAACAACAGATATGATTATATATTAAGCAGAAACGTATAAAATGTACTTTCATGTTATAGTTGTGTTAGCGAACTGTAATAATTTGACTTCATAAATACTAGAATTCCAAAAGGACATTGATAACTATTAATCATCACTGACAGACAGACATGAGAATAATCGATACGAAATACAATAAGAATGAATTAGCAGGATTCAGGAATTCTAAAGCATTATCCGAATGTAGGTGCTCCGTTAATGTAAGTAATCATTTGAGCTTATAACACAGTAAAGACCCAAAAAAGTGAACTAGTATTTAAAACAAAGTAATACTAGCCTGACAAGATTGAACAACCAGCCTGATTCTATGACTAAATATCATGATTGTTAACTTTTGAAATCAAAGCTTGTTTCCAGTTGACCGTTAAAAGAACTTAATTTGATATTTGTTTTATGTTTATTATTTGTACGTATATACGGCAGTTAGTTTTCTCGTTTGAATTGTTTAAGATTTGTGATTTCTGACTATGCAGTATAGGCTTTGTTCTTTGTTCAAGACTGTACGATGACCTACAGTTCTAAATTTTGTGTCATTTATTATCTTGTTAAGAGTTGTATCATTTGAAATCATACAAAATATCCTTTTTTTTTATTTGCAATGTAACGTCTTGTATTATTTTAATTATAGTTTCTTGTGTACAATTTCGAAATTGGTATGGCGTTCATTATCACTGAACTAGTATATATTTGTTTAGGGTCCAGCTGAAGGACGCCTCCGGGTGCGGGAATTTCTGCTCTTGTTTTTTTCTATGGTCGGGTTGTTGTCTCTTTGACACATTCCCCATTCCCATTCTCAATTTTTTTTTTTAAATTCTTAAAAATAACAAGACTCATGAGTGGCACTTTGTAGGGTTCGTGTTGTTTATTCTTTAGTTTTCTATGTTGTGCCATGTGTACTATTGTTTTCTGTTTGTCTTTTTAATTTTTAGCCGTAGAAAAAAAAACGTTGTCAGTTTGTTTTAGATTTATGAGTTTGACTGTCCCTTTCGTATCTTTCGTCCCTCTTTTAAACATGTTAAACATTCTTGAATCATAAAGTTTAAGATACCAGGAAGTGAACATTGCTATTTAGAATCTTAAAGGTGCCTTATACCGATAAGTTATTTTTAAATAACATTGAAGACATAACAACCAGCTGATTCGTTTGATTGATTTATTCATGTAGGTTGACGGCTGATAAAAATATTTAAAGTCTGCATAAGGTTCAATCAGGATTGTTATTATTATAGTTAATAACTTTAAAATGTCCAATTGACAAGAAATGTTCATAAATCTTAATTAAAATCAAGATAGGATACACGAAATTGCGTAATAATCAATCTAATGACCTTCAAGTTTAGCAAATGCAGCATCTATTCAAATCTCATATATCACTATCATTGCATCAAAAATATAAACTCGTACACACTTTAACATTTAAACCTTCCACGTGCTTCAGGTTAATTATCATAAATCAATAGTTTTGTGAAGGTTACATGAGGGGAAATCAATTGATTGATTTTCAAAGATAGAAAACTATTGCGGTCTTTGCAAGGACAATATAAAACGTTAAAAGAAGAACTACAATCATATACTAGGTGTGGGGCACACCCGAATGCCCATAATCAGCAGAAACTTTCCCTTCCCTTTTTTCATACCTTCGCCTCTTCGTCTTGATCTATTATTAACAACTAGAAGTCAGAGGCCGAGACGGTTTCATTTTCCTAAACGCCCGTAAGCAATTTTTTTGGGGTTTTTTTAGTGCAAATTGCTTGTTTTTCTTCTTTTTCGTACCATTATTTAACTACGTAACGATCATTTTAAACTTTATTTGAAATCATGAATGAGGTATTGACATGGATGCTGATGATCCTGTAGTAGTTGGTTGGCTTTTCTCTCGTGGACATTTATCCTATATCTAAACACTTGTATTAAAGAAATCTGTTTGCTATAAGGGTGTGTGTCTTTTCGATCATTGGATTTCCACATTTCCGCTTGTGTTAAAATTATCTGTAAATGCTTAATACATCACTGATTGGTCCACACTAATTATATGAAAACAAAAAAACAAATGCACGACGTATGCAAAAAAAAATCCAAATCAGTTGTGTATTTAGCATTTATTGGGGCGAAAAACTGAAAACAACACATTTAATAATTCCAAGCGTACGGAAATTACTGGTTTGAAAAACAGACCATGAAAATCATCAATACTAAGGCATTGCCAAAAAAAAAGTAAAATCACAAAAATACTGAATTTAGAGGAAAATCAATTCGGAAAGTCCATAATCACATGGCACAATCAAATAACAAAACGCATCAAAAACGAATGGGCAAGAACTGTCATATTCCTGACTTGGTACAGGATGGATTAAACCTGGTTTTGTTGGTAGCCACTTATTGCTTATCTTATATCTTGTTTTAGGTGAATTCAGCATAGTTGGGAAAGGGTCGTTCGAAGCTGGATCTGTATTATTATTAGCATGCATTATACCAACATTCACTGGACATGCATCATTATCCAGAGAAAATGTTGTATATACAGTTTGTACACCTGATGCTTGTGACACAAATCCAATTGTAAATTACACTTTTGTAAGCAACACTAGTGGAATTTTTGTTTCAATTGATCCTTTAACAATGAAAGAAAATGGAACTAAATGGCGGTGTAGTCATAATTTTTACAACACTTTCTATACAGTGTTTGTTCGTAAGTAAACATTCTTCTACAATTTTATAATCGACCTTAAAGTGTTCTAAAATATCAAAATGGCAATGATAAGTATTCGTCACAGACAATGCTTTAACGAAATTAAGAGTTACAACGTTAAAACCAATCTGTAAATCTATACCTGGAAACTTAATGTTGAGTATCAGAAATAGGTTGCGTATAAGGCTGATGACATATCTTTTTGCAAATTTGACAACTTTTGCATATCATTCTCAGTGCAATATTATCTTTTATAATATGAACATAAGTTTTCTAATTTCTCGTTGGCAAAAACAAAGCAAATCATCTTCGATACATCATTATTTTGACCGCGGCAAAAATCATGAGAGATAAATATAAAATTTGAAGAAGCATCCGTGTACCAAGGAAACTGCAATGATGTAGGTTTGGACGTCGTGTACGCTCCCGTTTTGTCTATTTATTCTTCTTTTCAGTGCATTGTATATGACATTGGGGGATAATATGACAGTTTTTTTAAACTTCATTTATGACATCATATTCAAGAAGTGTGTTTTTTTTTAATGATTGAGTCATTCGTCTATTTATGTTTAACTGCACTTTCAGCAGTATTGTGCTATTTCGTGGCAGGTGATGTTTTTGGGGGTGTTCTAAGCCTATCTATATGTAGCAAGTAAGATTGGAACCTCAGTGTTAATACATTACTTCGTCTCTCTTGTGCCAGTCAGCGATCGAGGCGACAGAAGAAGTTTTGTAATTACCATCCACATGTTTCAAGTTGTTAAATTTTCTGTATTCAGAGGGTTGTGTGACAGTCAGTGAATATTTGGAATTCAAATATATTCTTGCAATGCTTTCTTTCTAAGAAAAAAAATTAAATATAATATGTTTAGTAAAATTCACTAAAGATACGATACAACTTGTCGTATCGTAATTATTTATCGTAGATATACGACATGCATACGACATGTCGTAATTTGTATTCTCCAACGTTGTCGTAGTACTGTTGTAAGTTTCTCGCTGTTGCTAATGTCGTAAATCACCAGAACAATCATTTTACGTAACAGAGGAGGATTTTGGCCAGCAAGTGCCCGATTTGAAATCAAATTATAATTTGAATTTGAATTCAAACACTTTCAATATATGATGTCATATTAAATGCACTCGAACGATCCGTGTTACACTTAACCATTCAAAATAAAAAATGTTTTGCTCAGGGTTTTTTTTATCAAAGTATTGAAATATAAGTATTCTAAGTTTCAGTTTTTGAAAATTTCATCAAATACTTAAATTCTAAAATTTCTTTCAAAATTAACTAGTTAAGTAGATGTTTAAGCAAACTTTGAAAATACTAAAAACTTGACGAGCAGTTTTGATCATATATCTTTTTAAAGGTTGAAATCTTCAATTTTACATTAAAATGGTAAGAAAAGTATCAAAATCGCGTTTGGAGTACCTGCATGTAAAATGCAACAACATGTCTTATTCATAATAGTGTATCTTATATTTGTAGAACCATTCATAACGACTAACCAACCTCCCACTGGTAAGTAAACTCAACTTTTTCTTTTCTTTTAAATATGTTTAATTGTAAAAATGGAGTGCTTTAATTTGAACTTCCTATTCTAGAATATATGATGCATGTGTTTTTATAACTAAATGGATAGTTTTCATTATAAAACGTACAACATATATTTTTTTTCTGAACAAAAATCTTTAATTTGTCCACATTAAGAAGGAGTTTTACTTTTTTTTAATTGCTTTCTTCGAGGAAGCAATTCGCCGAAATAATTTCCGTATGCAAGTGACCTTAGCGTGACCCTTCGCTTAAAAATCCGGTTAACGCAATTCGCATGGAAATGTCATTTAAATAAACTATTATCTGAAAGAACATGTTATACACGTGCTCAATGTCCATGTTTCTTTTGTTGTTGTTTACTATAAGTTAACAATTGGTTAACTACGGCTTCAAAACACGACAATTAAGTAGCTGTCATATTTTTACCTATGATAACAGACAAAGAGAAAAACATGACGATTATACGATATTTTTGCGAAAAAAACTGATAAAATCGTACACACAAGACTACGTTGACGTTTCAAATATAAATAAATTATACCGCTGTTCAAAACTCATAAATCCATGGACAAAATACTAAATCGAGGTAACAAACTAAAACCGAGGGAAACGCATTAAATATAAGAGGAGAACAACGACACAACACCGAAACGCAACACACACAGAAACGGACCAAGCATCAGACAAAATCGCACGAGAATAACAAATATAACATCTAAACCAAATACATGAATTCGGGATAAACAATTATGACTTTAATCCCTTATAGGAGTTCTAGTGGGAAATTGCATTGTCTATATTTACAGAATTGCAACCATAAGTTATAGTTTATGTTTATAATATCTATAAATAAACTAATCATAGATTCCAGGATTAAGTTTTGTATTTACGCCAGAAACGCGATCCGTCTACAAAAGACTTATCAGTGACGCTCGAATCAAAAAAGTTAAAAAGGCCAAAAAAAGGTACGAAGCTGAAGAGCATAGAGGACCAAAACTAAAGGTTTGCCAAAAACAGCTAAAGTTGTCTATTCCTGAGGTAGAGAAGCCTTAGTATTTAAAAAAATCAAAAGTTTTGTAAATTAAACATACCTATTTATTAATCTGTGTAAAATTGGATTCATCAGGGAGCTGCCAGAAACCATACCAGAAGATCGGGAATGGCTGTTATTCCATCTACGACGACAACATATCTGGGGATGAAGCATTTGTATGTATTGATAGTTCGACAGCTTACAAATATACCCTTTACAGAAACTAGAGGCTCTTAAGAGCCTGTGTCGCTCACCTTGGACTATGTGCATATTAAACAAAGGGCACAGATGTATTCATGACAAAATTGTGTTTTGGTGATTGTGATGTGTTTGTAAATTTTACTCCACTGAACATTCTTGCTACTTAGAATTGTCTCTATCTTAAATAAACTTATCCCTTTAGTTACAGAGGAAATTATTTGGAAAGAGTTTCAAAAATTTAACAAATTAATGACAATTGTTAAAAAAAAATTATAAAGAGCAATAACTCCTGAAGGGATCAACTGGCCATTTTGGTCACGATGACGTATTTGTAGATCTTGCTTTGCTGAACATTATTTCTGTTTACAGTTTATCTCTATCTATGATAGTATTCAAAATAATAACAAAAAAAGGTAAATTTCTTTAAAAACTATCAATTGGGGGCAGCAACCTATCAACCGGTTGTCCAATTCATCTGAAAATTTCACGGCAGAAAGATATTGACTTGATAAACAATATAACCCCTTGACAGATTTGCTGTAAATGCTTTGCTTTCAAAATTATAAGCCAAAATCTACATTTTCCCTTATGTTCTACTTTTAGCCATGGCGACCATTTTCGTTGGTTGTCTGAGTCACCCCACATATTTTTCAAAAAATATACCCTAATAATGATAGTAGCTAAGTTTGGTTAGATTTGGCTCAGTAGTTTCAGAGGAGAAGATTTTGTAAAAGTTAACGACGACGACTACGGACGACGGACGCCAAGTGATGAGAAAAGCTCACTTGGCTCTTAACTAACTCAGCAGCGATTTAATAAGAAATATATATGAATGTGCAGTTTCAATGACAGGAAAATTACAAAGAGAGACGTTTGCAGCTTTTACCAATATGAATACCGTTCACAAACAGATGAAATATTCATAGTTGAGTACTCTACGCCATGTGGTTTCCTGTGAATTTGTCTCATTTGTATTTACATCACATCTCCCTAATTGTATTTTCGACATTAAGGCGTATATATACAATATTAATTAATAAGGAAAACTAATAAAGGAAGATTGTATGTAAAATATTACTAAAAATAATAGGCGAGAGACATATTTCAAATAGACGCTTATTATTATTAGGCCATAGTTATCAAAAGTACCAGGATTATAATTTTATACGCCAGACGCGCGTTTCGTCTACATAAGACTCATCAGTGACGCTCAGATCAAAATAGTTAAAAAGCCAAATAAATACAAAGTTGAAGAGCATTGAGGATCCAAAATTCCAAAAAGTTGTGCCAAACACGGCTAAGGTTATCTACTCCTGTGGTAAGAAAAACCATAGTTTTTCGAAAAATTGAAAGTTTTGTAAACAGAAAATTTATAAAAAGGACCATATAATTGATATTCATGTCAACACCGAAGTGCTGACTACTGGGCTGGTGATACCCTCGGGGACGAAACGTCCACCAGCAGTGGCATCGACCCAGTGGTGTAAATAGTTATCAAAAGTACCAGGATTATAATTTTATACGCCAGACGCGCGTTTCGTCTACATTAGACTCATCAGTGACGCTCAGATCAAAATAGTTAAAAAGCCAAATAAATACAAAGTTGAAGAGCATTGAGGATCCAAAATTCCAAAAAGTTGTGCCAAATACGGCTAAGGTTATCTACTCCTGGGGTAAGAAAAACCATAGTTATTTAAAGATTGTAACATTAACATATTCACAAGCTTTATAAGCCATTTTTTTCCATTATGATAAAAGGGGTTTGAGGATAAATGATTTGTTTTTTCTTGTGTTGGAGCGTTCATATTTTAAGATAATTGTAAAGTACCCCAAATTCTGTATAAAAATGTTTTAAAATAATGTTTTCAATTTCTATTTTCAATAAACCAGGCAAGCTGTACAGACCCTGGTGCGTACCTGGCTAACTTTGAAACACTTGAAGAAGCAATGTTCATGAAATTATTCCTTCAGAGGAATAAGACAGGTAATATTTACATAACATAGTTTGCTAGACTAATTTGATGTTTTACTAACAAATCGTAATTTATTAGTTTTAAACTATAACAACTTCTGAATAATATAATCTCACTTTTTTCTATTATACGTTTTAAATATTAGTATATAAAAAAAAAACGAGAACGATTACATTACAACATGGTCGCGTTTCGACAAACCGTGAGTGATGATTGATGCCGATATACTTGATAATCAAACTTTAATAAAAACATTAAAGAAATGATTACACGAAAAGGACCAAAATTTAGGAGAAAGAATCATTAAATATAAACCTGAATTCAAAACAATTTTTTAAATTCTAAAACAGCACATTTCAATCATAGATTATCCCTTTCGTATGCCTGTACCAAATGCAGTGCTGGCTACTTGTATGATGCCACCAGCCGGAACTAACACTCAACCATCAGACCGAATCATACGTTCCAGATCATCCACCCTTAACTTGTCCTGCATACATGCAAAGTCCACAGATTTCGGCTTTCCTGTACAATGTTTAGTCACCACTTTTCTAAATATTACTATTTATATGCATTACACTACAAAGTAAATGGTCAATACAGTTGGGTTCAGAAACAACTGGTCGTTAGTGTTTGCACAGGCTATTTTAAAACCATTATGCATATAATGTGCACTATTTAAAACAACAACACAAACAGGAGAATTGAGTCAACAAGCTAGTGTTATGATTTTTTAGCATGTGCAAGTAAATTTGATAACCAATGAATAACAATGCAAGTAGATTGGTTTTTTTGTATTTTCGATTTTCATACATTTGTGAGACACTTTCTCTGATCTAATTTATGTGTGCAACGTTATGAGTATATATGTTACACTTTAAGTGAAAGTACATTCAACCTGTTTTGGACGTATTCATAGTACAGCTTAGGGGTAGACTGGATTCAAGCCAAATATTCAAAAAAAAAAATGTATGTTATTGAACAAGTAGGCGAAGCTTAACGTTGAAAATTTATCAAAATCATAAAAAAATCTGTGAGTACTCCAGGCTTATTCGACTGTGAAGCCAGCAATATTACTGTTGAAAAATGTCTTGTTTATACTGGGGGGAAAAACCACACACACAGATAGTTCGACCTTACATTCTGTTCATTTCTTTTTATTTCTCCTTTTTGAAAGAAGAAAGACACATATGTAAAATATATACAGAGATCAATAAGAAAAAAACAAATGATTTTTTGCATATAGGTATTTCCTACTTCGTTGGTGGACGTAACGTCAATAGATACCTTTCAAGTGGCGATTGGAGATGGATTAAACATGGCAACGCAACAAAGATGACATACTTTGCGTTTGCTCCGGGACAACCTTCTTGGTCAGCTGAAAAGGGGGAAGACTGCATGTTCTTCTACGCTTATGGCAAATACCAGTTCTTTAATGTGATGTGTGACAATGGACATTTTCTTGGGGGTTTCATTTGTGAAATATAACATATATTTCAACTAACTTCGAAACAAAAGAATAAATAACTTGAACCGATATTCTGTCTTTGTGGTTGTTTTTTTTTTAGAAAATTCGATTGAACATACACGAGAAAAAAAAAACATAAATAGATCAAGGGTAAAATATACCTAGAAGGAAGGCAGTCAGATACAACATAGATTAAATAGAATTAGACTCACTATGATCCAAAATAATAAACGTCCGATTGACAAACAAAACACGGGTCAACATAAAGGTGTGGTGGGTCAAACATGCTATAACGGCGCCAAACCTCCTTTAATATGGGACAGCGGTAAAATGGCGCAACACAAGAACAAACTACAAAACAATTAAAGAAACAAATATAAAACAGCAATAAATGACAACCAATCAAATACAGGCTCTTGACTTGTATAATTATAGTTGCAAAGATAATATTAGTAAAGAAAAATCACATTGACCTTTCTGGTTGTGTAGAATGAATTATTCTTTTGAGGGTATCTGTTTGACTGTTGTGTACATAATCATGCTCAATCTATATGCGAACATTTATCGAATTCATTATCCAACGTTAAGACAATTTCTAGCTCATTTCGATTCAGCTGTCCTCATCGACCCCCATTGACAACTCTTTACCATGTTCATGAATTCATATTCACCGATTCTACTCAAATTGTCATATGTTATGTTAACATACTGAAGCGTCTATTCGCATTGCAAATAGTTCTAACGAAACAATTAACAGTGCATGGACTAGTTATAATGTATCAACATATCGTGTTAATTTCAGAATAGACTCCATCCAATTAACCAACTAGATGAAATCCTAAGAAGTCTGGTCATAAAATCTTTTTTAAACGTTGATTTGAATACAGTGAAACCTGGCTAAATTGAATCCTGCATACATCGAAAACCTGTATAAATCAAACATTTTCTTAAGCACCGTAATACCAACTGTTTGTGAACCTGATAAAACGGAGAAAACTGTTGAGTCTTAAAAAGGTTCGGTTTTAACAGGTTTCACTGTACATAGACAGTCCTATGTCTGTCTGGTGTCAAATCAAAGATTAAAACAAATATGTAAAAGATTGTTTCATCTGTTACATCATAATTGTGGTGCCTGTTATTAACCAATTCTAATATGACGTGCTTCTTTCGCTTTATGAACAAACACATGCTCTAATTCCAATAAAATTTGTTTGCACATGCGTATATTGACTACTGCAGTGTAATGAATTTAGTCGAAATAAGCCTGCAATTAATATAACTCATTAACACTTCCGTACTACTAAATAATCATTCGAAACAACATTTGATACAAAAATTTAACAATACTTTTAGATATTTGGATGATATATTGGCTCTCAATAATGACGACTTCAGTATGTATATACTAATGAAATTTATCCTGTTGGACATACTTTAAATAAAGCTTTACTAACAATGACCACTGCCTTTTCCTCGATCTTGATATCTATATCATTAACGGGAAGCTTAATACAAAAATTTATGATAAAAGATATGATTTATCATTTCCTATCGCTAGTTATCCATTTTTAGATGGCGACGTTCCCTTGTCACCGTCTTATGGTGTTTATATATCTTAACTTGTACGATTCGCTCATGTATGTAACAACCCATTAGATTTTAGCGAGAGAAACTTATGTATTACTAAAAATTAATACACAAGGGTTTTCGACATCACAAATTAATAAAACGATAGTATGATAGTAACCCCTAACTGGCGGGATTGTGCATGATATTCATATGATGAAGACATAATCTTTCAATTAGTTTAATTGAGGTCTAGAGCTGGAATGTCAGTTAACTGCTAGCACTGGTAGTCTGTTGTTATTTATGTATTTTATTTTTTTATATCTTCTGACATCGGACGCGGACTTCTCTTGAACTGAATTTTAATGTGCATAATGTTATGCATTTACTGTTCTACATTGGCTAGAGGTATAGGGGAGGGTAGAGATATCATACATATGTTTAACCTTGTCGCAATTTTGTGCCTTTCCCAAGTCAGGAGCCTCTGGCATTTTTGGTCTTGTATGATTTTTAATTTTAGTTTCTTGTGTATAATTCGGAGTTTAGTATGACGTCCATTATCACTGTACTAGTATACATATTTTTTAAGTTGCTAGATGAAGACCGTCTCCGGATGCGGGAGTTTCTTGCTACATTGAAGACCCGTTGGTGGCCTTTGGCTGTTGTTTGTTCTATGGTCGGGTTGTTGTCACTTTGACACATTCCCCATAACCTTTTTCAATTTTACATGTTGTTACTAATTCATTTATCATGACTACAATGTGGTGCAATACGACATTGACATATTTGACCTAGATACAACAACCGTTCAGGCTGGCTGTTCAAAACTCCTCCCTATGAAAAATCACGTTACAAGTCCATTGCTTGTTTACAAACAAAAAGGAAGGTTCATGGCAGAGCCTATACAAAACCTCTACACGTATACATATCGGACATAGAAATTACCTTAATCAGAATCGAAATAAATGATGCAAGCTATACTTTATTGTAGTTTTAACATGGGTAGGCATTATCTTCGTGTTATTTCAGCCCATACTATCGCTCGGGCAAAAATAATCACGAATATAACACCTACCCATGTTAAAACTAGATCTTTTTTTAGAATAAACACATATTCATAAGCTTGAAATTATTGACTTACACATGTTAGAAGTGAATAATACAGATGTTCTCTCCTTTATGACAAAATTTAACAAAACCGACTGCTAGTAGCGAAATACCATTTCACAATGTTGCTTTTTAACTTTTTTGGATTCGAGCGTCACTGATGAGTCTTTTGTAGACGAAACGCGCGTCTGGCGTATTACGAAATTTAGTCCTGGTATCTATGATGAGTTTATTTATAATCATTATACATATTTGCAACTAACAAAACTTAGTGTATAAACTTCAACACAAATAACCCTTTAAGATCTGTTTCCCTCTCTAAATACACATTTGGTTATGCTATAAACATGATAAAATAATAAAAAAATATTTGGTTATGACAGTGTGTTGGTGTTTTATTTCAATCTTAGTAAGTATTGAAGATTTCAGAATGTTTATTTTGTGTTAAAGAAATGAAATGATATCAATCTTCATAGATACCAGGAATGAAATTGTGTATGCCAGACGTTAGTTTTGTTTATAACAGATTCATCAGTGATGTGTTTGAATAAAAAAAAGGTCGAATACAGCTCGGAGCTGGAATGCATCGATGATTTAAATTCATAAAAGATCTTTTCAAATACAACTCAGGTTACATTTAATATTTATTTGATAAAAAGAATTCAACAGGTATGCGTTGTCATATTTCATTATACTATGGCATGGTTATAATGCGTAATACTGTTGGAATCCACGTTACTGTTAAATCACAATCTACAAAAAAATATGAACTATTAACTCTATGGTGCAATATAAACGATAAACAATTATTTCATCTTGAAAGCAAAGCAGTGACCTCTGTAACTAGAAAATATAATGTTTGGTTCCTGTCTTTTTAAATTATTATCCCGTAGTTTTTCTTGATAAAATAATTATATATATACGTTATGAAGAAAACGAAAGTTGATTTGATTTGAGGTTTGATTTAGATATGATAGAATACCTAGCACCAAGACAAATTCCAGAAGGGGAAGTCAATATATAATGACAGACCAAAACGCTTGACTTTATCAACAAACGAAAAGACTTGAAATCAACTTTCATTTTTCTTTTTTCATAAGGCAATTTTTATAAATATTCTAAATAAACGCGTGAGCACAAACAAACGTGATTATATAAGGCTTTGACAATCGTTTGAAATCAAGTAGTCAATGTGTTTGTTCAATAATATGCAATCACTAATTAAGACCGACTCCTGAATGGTAGAAGTGCAAAAAAAAGATTAAAGTATTAATACTTTAAAATGGGACAATTAATACTACAATGATTAAAATTGAACAGTGTTAGTAAATGTGTGTATGTGTTAATCCCGTGCGATGTACATGTGTAAGGGTGCAATAAACCGTTCCAGAATCTAAAGGACTATGATAATTTTATTTTTCCTTCACAAAAAAGAAAATAACTTCAGGTCATTAGCTGCATTTCAATTGTGTATGACGTTTTTAACCAATCACGATGCTTAAGTCTACACTTTTGAAATATCATTCATATTGCATAAACTTCTGAAACGGCGAATTCACGCATCAAATACAATGTAAGGATAAGAATTATGGCAGATATTTGATAGTCCCTGTTAAATAAATCATAGATTTTTGGATGTAGTTTTATTCAAGGCTTAAATTATTGTTAAAATTCTTGTATTTTGTTTTCTATACATATGATACATGGATAAGTTGTTTATATTTCTGACGTCATATTGACGTAAACAAACATCAACATGTTTTGATAGTAAAAGCTAAGTCTAATTCTTACATAGTTTTACCTGATTTGTTTAGTGCTGAATTGTAGCATCCCGAAAATATTTTTCAGCTGCATAATGTGGCGCCAATCTATGCCACCCAAGGCTGGATAAAGGACACTCATGAAGCTGCGCTAAAACCCTAAAATGAAAATCAACTTATTAGTACCGAACACTACAGGGAGATTACTCTGTAAAATGAGCTTAACGTTTTAAGCACGTTGTATTCGTAAGGAAACGTTTAGCTTCTTAATTATCAATATTAGTGTTTGTCAAACTGCTATATATCCAAAGAAATTTTTCCGAGAAAATGTGTGGTTCAAGTTTTTAAAATTTTATATTTTTGTTAAAGGGCCAACGTAAATGTTTTATCAAAATTTTATGTTCGATTAAACGAGCCAAATTAATTTCAGTCCAGGTGTTTTGTACCACCTTGATTATGACATACGAGAGAGAGAAACACCTTGATTATCCTAAATTTTAAGAGTGAAAATGAAAAACCTTCTACGGATCCAAATTTATTACGTTTCAAATTAACTTTCCCGAAGTAGATCGTTATAATAATATTCAGATGGATAATTAAAATAGCAAACGTACCAATTTTAATGGTTTTTTACCATGTGAATTTTTCTATTCAGAGCAGTCATAAATTAAATAATGAATTAATATCATACGATTCAAAAGCTTTGAGGTTTGTCAATTAATGTCACGTTTTTGTATTATAAAACTAGCAAGATGTTCAGAATATGGTGGGGTTTAAAATGCTTATGACTCTTACCTCTCTCGATAACCTGGAGTACAACGTAAGAACACATACCTGTTTATTGGTAGCTTCATGAAATCCCTGAAGAACTGCATTATATCATTTATATATTTAGGATTCGTTTTATCGTTAAACCTATTGTTTGTTATCACGTTAACATAAACAAATGGATCATAATTCCCGTCATGCCATATCCGTTCAGCTGTCTTTACGATACAGTAGTAAACCTGTGTTAACAGAAATAAAGGATCTTAGTCATATCCGGTCACCTGACTTTACAATACAGTAGTAAACCTGTGTAAAAAGAAATAAAGGATCTTAGCCATATCCGGTCACCTGTCTGTACAATACAGTAGTAAACCTGTGTTAACAGAAATAAAGGATCTAAGTCATATCCGGTCAACTGACATTACAATACAGTAGTAAACCTGTGTAAACAGAAATAAAGGATCTTAGCCATATCCGGTCACTTGTCTGTACAATACAGTAGTAAACCTGTGTAAACAGAAATAAAGGATCTAAGCCATATCCGGTCACCTGTCTGAACAATACAGTAGTAAACCTGTGTAAACAGAAATAAAAGATCTAAGCCATATCCGGTCACCTGTCTGAACAATACAGTAGTAAACCTGTGTAAACAGATATAAAGGATCTTAGCCATATCCGGTCACCTGTCTGAACAATACAGTAGTAAACCTGTGTAAACAGAAATAGAGGATCTAAGCCATATCCGGTCACCTGACTTAACAATACAGTAGTAAACCTGTGTAAAAAGAAATAAAGGATCTTAGCCATATCCGGTCACCTGTCTGAACAATACAGTAGTAAACCTGTGTAAACAGAAATAGAGGATCTTAGCCATATCCGGTAACCTGACTTTACAATACAGTAGTAAACCTGTATAAAAAGAAATAAAGGATCTTAGCCATATCCGGTCACCTGACTTTACAATACAGTAGTAAACCTGTGTAAACAGAAATAAAGGATCTTAGCCATATCCGGTCACCTGTCTGTACAATACAGTAGTAAACCTGTGTTAACAGAAATAGAGGATCTTAGCCATATCCGGTCACCTGACTTAACAATACAGTAGTAAACCTGTGTAAAAAGAAATAAAGGATCTTAGCCATATCCGGTCAACTGTCTGAACAATACAGTACTAAACCTGTGTTAACAGAAACAAAGGATCTAAGCCATATCCGGTCACCTGACTTAACAATACAGTAGTAAACATGTGTAAAAAGAAATAAAGGATCTTAGCCATATCCGGTCACCTGTCTGTACAATACAGTCGTAAACCTGTGTAAACAGAAACAAAGGATCTAAGCCATATCCGGTCACCTGACTTTACAATACAGTAGTAAACCTGTGTTAACAGAAATAAAGGATCTTAGTCATATCCGGTCACCTGTCTTTACAATACAGTAGTAAACCTGTGTAAACAGAAACAAAGGATCTAAGCCATATCCGGTCACCTGACTTAACAATACAGTAGTAAACATGTGTAAAAAGAAATAAAGGATCTTAGCCATATCCGGTCACCTGTCTGTACAATACAGTAGTAAACCTGTGTAAACAGAAACAAAAGATCTAAGCCATATCCGGTCACCTGACTTTACAATACAGTAGTAAACCTGTGTTAACAGAAATAAAGGATCTTAGTCATATCCGGTCACCTGTCTTTACAATACAGTAGTAAACCTGTGTAAACAGAAACAAAGGATCTAAGCCATATCCGGTCACCTGACTTAACAATACAGTAGTAAACATGTGTAAAAAGAAATAGAGGATCTTAGCCATATCCGGTCACCTGACTTTACAATACAGTAGTAAACCTGTGTAAACAGAAATAAAGGATCTTAGCCATATCCGGTCACCTGTCTGTACAATACAGTAGTAAACCTGTGTAAACAGAAATAGAGGATCTTAGCCATATCCGGTCACCTGTCTGAACAATACAGTAGTAAACCTGTGTGAACAGAAATAGAGGATCTTAGTCATATCCGGTCACCTGACTTAACAATACAGTAGTAAACCTGTGTAAAAAGAAATAAAGGATCTTAGCCATATCCGGTCACCTGTCTGTACAATACAGTAGTAAACCTGTGTAAACAGAAACAAAGGATCTAAGCCATATCCGGTCACCTGACTTAACAATACAGTAGTAAACATGTGTAAAAAGAAATAAAGGATCTTAGCCATATCCGGTCACCTGTCTGTACAATACAGTAGTAAACCTGTGTTAACAGAAACAAAGGATCTAAGCCATATCCGGTCACCTGACTTTACAATACAGTAGTAAACCTGTGTAAACAGAAACAAAGGATCTAAGCCATATCCGGTCACCTGACTTAACAATACAGTAGTAAACATGTGTAAAAAGAAATAAAGGATCTTAGCCATATCCGGTCACCTGTCTGAACAATACAGTAGTAAACCTGTGTAAACAGAAATAGAGGATCTTAGCCATATCCGGTAACCTGACTTTACAATACAGTAGTAAACCTGTATAAAAAGAAATAAAGGATCTTAGCCATATCCGGTCACCTGACTTTACAATACAGTAGTAAACCTGTGTAAACAGAAATAAAGGATCTTAGCCATATCCGGTCACCTGTCTGTACAATACAGTAGTAAACCTGTGTTAACAGAAATAGAGGATCTTAGCCATATCCGGTCACCTGACTTAACAATACAGTAGTAAACCTGTGTAAAAAGAAATAAAGGATCTTAGCCATATCCGGTCAACTGTCTGAACAATACAGAACTAAACCTGTGTTAACAGAAACAAAGGATCTAAGCCATATCCGGTCACCTGACTTAACAATGCAGTAGTAAACATGTGTAAAAAGAAATAAAGGATCTTAGCCATATCCGGTCACCTGTCTGTACAATACAGTAGTAAACCTGTGTAAACAGAAACAAAGGATCTAAGCCATATCCGGTCACCTGACTTTACAATACAGTAGTAAACCTGTGTTAACAGAAATAAAGGATCTTAGTCATATCCGGTCACCTGTCTTTACAATACAGTAGTAAACCTGTGTAAACAGAAACAAAGGATCTAAGCCATATCCGGTCACCTGACTTAACAATACAGTAGTAAACATGTGTAAAAAGAAATAAAGGATCTTAGCCATATCCGGTCACCTGTCTGTACAATACAGTAGTAAACCTGTGTAAACAGAAACAAAAGATCTAAGCCATATCCGGTCACCTGACTTTACAATACAGTAGTAAACCTGTGTTAACAGAAATAAAGGATCTTAGTCATATCCGGTCACCTGTCTTTACAATACAGTAGTAAACCTGTGTAAACAGAAACAAAGGAGCTAAGCCATATCCGGTCACCTGACTTAACAATACAGTAGTAAACATGTGTAAAAAGAAATAGAGGATCTTAGCCATATCCGGTCACCTGACTTTACAATACAGTAGTAAACCTGTGTAAACAGAAATAAAGGATCTTAGCCATATCCGGTCACCTGTCTGTACAATACAGTAGTAAACCTGTGTAAACAGAAATAGAGGATCTTAGCCATATCCGGTCACCTGTCTGAACAATACAGTAGTAAACCTGTGTAAACAGAAATAGAGGATCTTAGTCATATCCGGTCACCTGACTTAACAATACAGTAGTAAACCTGTGTAAAAAGAAATAAAGGATCTTAGCCATATCCGGTCACCTGTCTGTACAATACAGTAGTAAACCTGTGTGAACAGAAACAAAGGATCTAAGCCATATCCGGTCACCTGACTTAACAATACAGTAGTAAACATGTGTAAAAAGAAATAAAGGATCTTAGCCATATCCGGTCACCTGTCTGTACAATACAGTAGTAAACCTGTGTTAACAGAAACAAAGGATCTAAGCCATATCCGGTCACCTGACTTTACAATACAGTAGTAAACCTGTGTAAACAGAAACAAAGGATCTAAGCCATATCCGGTCACCTGACTTAACAATACAGTAGTAAACATGTGTAAAAAGAAATAAAGGATCTTAGCCATATCCGGTCACCTTTCTGTACAATACAGTAGTAAACCTGTGTTAACAGAAATAAAGGATCTTAGCCATATCCGGTCACCTGTCTTTACAATACAGTAGTAAACCTGTGTAAACAGATATAAAGGATCTAAGCCATATCCGGTCACCTGTCTGAACAATACAGTAGTAAACCTGTGTAAACAGAAACAAAGGATCTAAGCCATATCCGGTCACCTGTCTTTACAATACAGTAGTAAACCTGTGTAAACAGAAATAAAGGATCTTAGTCATATCCGGTCACCTGACTTTACAATACAGTAGTAAACCTGTGTTAACAGAAATAAAGGATCTTAGCCATATCCGGTCACCTGACTTAACAATACAGTAGTAAACATGTGTAAAAAGAAATACAGGATCTTAGCCATATCCGGTCACCTTTCTGTACAATACAGTAGTAAACCTGTGTTAACAGAAATAAAGGATCTTAGCCATATCCGGTCACTTGACTTTACAATACAGTAGTAAACCTGTGTAAACAGAAATAAAGGATCTTAGCCATATCCGGTCACCTGTCTGTACAATACAGTAGTAAACCTGTGTAAAAAGAAATAAAGGATCTAAGCCATATCCGGTCACCTGACTTAACAATACAGTAGTAAACCTGTGTAAACAGAAACAAAGGATCTAAGCCATATCCGGTCACCTGTCTGTACAATACAGTAGTAAACCTGTGTAAAAAGAAATAAAGGATCTAAGCCATATCCGGTCACCTGTCTGAACAATACAGTAGTAAACCTGTGTAAACAGAAATAAAGGATCTAAGCCATATCCGGTCACCTGTCTGTACAATACAGTAGTAAACCTGTGTAAACAGAAATAGAGGATCTTAGCCATATCCGGTCACCTGTCTGAACAATACAGTAGTAAACCTGTGTTAACAGAAATAAAGGATCTAAGCCATATCCGGTCACCTGACTTTACAATACAGTAGTAAACCTGTGTAAAAAGAAATAAAGGATCTAAGCCATATCCGGTCACCTGTCTGTACAATACAGTAGTAAACATGTGTTAACAGAAATAAAGGATCTAAGCCATATCCGGTCACCTGTCTTTACAATACAGTAGTAAACCTGTGTAAAAAGAAATAAAGGATCTAAGCCATATCCGGTCACCTGTCTTTACAATACAGTAGTAAACCTGTGTTAACAGAAATAAAGGATCTAAGCCATATCCGGTCACCTGTCTGTACAATACAGTAGTAAACCTGTGTAAAAAGAAATAAAGGATCTAAGCCATAACCGGTCACCTGTCTGTACAATACAGAAGTAAACCTGTGTAAAAAGAAATAAAGGATCTAAGCCATATCCGGTCACCTGACTTTACAATACAGTAGTAAACCTGTGTAAAAAGAAATAAAGGATCTAAGCCATATCCGGTCACCTGACTTAACAATACAGTAGTAAACCTGTGTAAAAAGAAATAAAGGATCTTAGCCATATCCGGTCACCTGTCTGTACAATACAGTAGTAAACCTGTGTTAACAGAAATAAAGGATCTAAGCCATATCCGGTCACCTGTCTGTACAATACAGTAGTAAACCTGTGTTAACAGAAATAAAGGATCTTAGCCATATCCGAACACCTGTCTGTACAATACAGTAGTAAACCTGTGTAAAAAGAAATAAAGGATCTTAGTCATATCCGGTCACCTGTCTGTACAATACAGTAGTAAACCTGTGTTAACAGAAATAAAGGATCTAAGCCATATCCGGTCACCTGTCTGTACAATACAGTAGTAAACCTGTGTTAACAGAAATAAAGGATCTAAGCCATATCCGGTCACCTGTCTGTACAATACAGTAGTAAACCTGTGTAAAAAGAAATAAAGGATCTTAGTCATATCCGGTCACCTGTCTGTACAATACAGTAGTAAACCTGTGTTAACAGAAATAAAGGATCTAAGCCATATCCGGTCACCTGACTTAACAATACAGTAGTAAACATGTGTAAAAAGAAATAAAGGATCTTAGTCATATCCGGTCACCTGTCTGTACAATACAGTAGTAAACCTGTGTTAACAGAAATAAAGGATCTTAGTCATATCCGGTCACCTGTCTGTACAATACAGTAGTAAACCTGTGTAAAAAGAAATAAAGGATCTTAGCCATATCCGGTCACCTGACTTAACAATACAGTAGTAAACCTGTGTAAACAGAAATATAGGATCTTAGTCATATCCGGTCACCTGTCTGTACAATACAGTAGTAAACCTGTGTAAAAAGAAATAAAGGATCTTAGCCATATCCGGTCACCTGACTTAACAATACAGTAGTAAACCTGTGTAAACAGAAATAAAGGATATAAGCCATATCCGGTCACCTGACTTTACAATACAGTAGTAAACCTGTGTGAAAAGAAATAAAGGATCTTAGTCATATCCGGTCACCTGACTTTACAATACAGTAGTAAACCTGTGTAAACAGAAATAAAGGATATAAGCCATATCCGGTCACCTGTCTGTACAATACAGTAGTAAACCTGTGTAAACAGAAATAAAGGATCTAAGCCATATCCGGTCACCTGACTTTACAATACAGTAGTAATTAAACCTGTGTAAAAAGAAATAAAGGATCTAAGCCATATCCGGTCACCTGACTTTACAATACAGTAGTAAACCTGTGTAAACAGAAATAACGGATCTTAGCCATATCCGGTCACCTGACTTAACAATACAGTAGTAAACCTGTGTAAACAGAAATAAAGGATCTTAGCCATATCCGGTCACCTGTCTGTACAATACAGTAGTAAACCTGTGTAAACAGAAATAAAGGATCTAGGCCATATCCGGTCACCTGACTTTACAATACAGTAGTAATTAAACCTGTGTAAAAAGAAATAAAGGATCTAAGCCATATCCGGTCACCTGACTTTACAATACAGTAGTAAACCTGTGTAAACAGAAATAACGGATCTTAGCCATATCCGGTCACCTGACTTAACAATACAGTAGTAAACCTGTGTAAACAGAAATAAAGGATCTTAGCCATATCCGGTCACCTGACTAAACAATACAGTAGTAAACCTGTGTAAACAGAAATAAAGGATCTAAGCCATATCCGGTCACCTGACTTTACAATACAGTAGTAATTAAACCTGTGTAAAAAGAAATAAAGGATCTAAGCCATATCCGGTCACCTGACTTTACAATACAGTAGTAAACCTGTGTAAACAGAAATAACGGATCTTAGCCATATCCGGTCACCTGACTTAACAATACAGTAGTAAACCTGTGTAAACAGAAATAACGGATCTTAGCCATATCCGGTCACCTGACTTTACAATACAGTAGTAAACCTGTGTAAACAGAAATAAAGGATCTAAGCCATATCCGGTCACCTGTCTGTACAATACAGTAGTAAACCTGTGTAAACAGAAATAAAGGGTCTAAGCCATATCCGGTCACCTGACTTTACAATACAGTAGTAAACCTGTGTAAACAGAAATAACGGATCTTAGCCATATCCGGTCACCTGACTTAACAATACAGTAGTAAACCTGTGTAAACAGAAATAAAGGATCTAAGCCATATCCGGTCACCTGACTTTACAATACAGTAGTAAACCTGTGTAAACAGAAATAAAGGATCTAAGCCATATCCGGTCACCTGACTTTACAATACAGTAGTAAACCTGTGTAAACAGAAATAAAGGATATAAGCCATATCCGGTCACCTGTCTGTACAATACAGTAGTAAACCTGTGTAAACAGAAATAAAGGATCTTAGTCATATCCGGTCACCTGTCTGTACAATACAGTAGTAAACCTGTGTAAACAGAAATAACGGATCTAAGCCATATCCGGTAACCTGACTTTACAATACAGTAGTAAACCTGTGTACAAAGAAATACAGGATCTTAGTCATATCCGGTCACCTGTCAGTACAATACAGTAGTAAAGCTGTGTAAACAGAAATAAAGGATCTAAGCCATATCCGGTCACCTGACTTTACAATACAGTAGTAAACCTGTGTAAACAGAAATAAAGGATCTCAGCCATATCCGGTCACCTGTCTGTACAATACAGTAGTAAACCTGTGTCAACAGAAATAAAGGATCTAAGCCATATCCGGTCACCTGACTTTACAATACAGTAGTAAACCTGTGTAAACAGAAATAACGGATCTAAGCCATATCCGGTCACCTGACTTTACAATACAGTAGTAAACCTGTGTAAACAGAAATAAAGGATCTTAGCCATATCCGGTCACATGACTTTACAATACAGTAGTAAACCTGTGTAAACAGAAATAAAGGATCTAAGCCATATCCGGTCACCTGTCAGTACAATACAGTAGTAAACCTGTGTAAACAGAAATAAAGGATCTAAGCCATATCCGGTCACCTGACTTAACAATACAGTAGTAAACATGTGTAAAAAGAAATAAAGGATCTTAGCCATATTTGGTCACCTGACTTTACAATACAGTAGTAATTAAACCTGTGTAAACAGAAATAAAGGATCTAAGCCATATCCGGTCACCTGACTTTACAATACAGTAGTAATTAAACCTGTGTAAACAGAAATAAAGGATCTAAGCCATATCCGGTCACCTTTCTGTACAATACAGTAGTAATTAAAACTGTGTAAACAGAAATAAAGGATCTTAGCCATATCCGGTCACCTGACTTTACAATACAGTAGTAAACCTGTGTAAACAGAAATAAAGGATCTAAGCCATATCCGGTCACCTGTCTGTACAATACAGTAGTAAACCTGTGTAAACAGAAATAAAGGATCTAAGCCATATCCGGTCACCTGACTTTACAATACAGTAGTAAACCTGTGTAAATAGAAATAAAGGATCTTAGCCATATCCGGTCACCTGTCTGTACAATACAGTAGTAAACCTGTGTAAAAAGAAATAAAGGATCTAAGCCATATCCGGTCACCTGACTTTACAATACAGTAGTAATTAAACCTGTGTAAAAAGAAATAAAGGATCTAAGCCATATCCGGTCACCTGACTTTACAATACAGTAGTAAACCTGTGTAAACAGAAATAAAGGATCTAAGCCATATCCGGTCACCTGACTTAACAATACAGTAGTAAACCTGTGTAAACAGAAATAAAGGATCTAAGCCATATCCGGTCACCTGCCTGTACAATACAGTAGTAAACCTGTGTAAACAGAAATAAAGGATCTAAGCCATATCCGGTCACCTGACTTAACAATACAGTAGTAAACATGTGTAAAAAGAAATAAAGGATCTTAGCCATATTTGGTCACCTTTCTGTACAATACAGTAGTAAACCTGTGTAAAAAGAAATAAAGGATCTTAGCCATATCCGGTCACCTTTCTGTACAATACAGTAGTAAATAGTTATCAAAATTAAACCTGTGTACACGAAATAAAGGATCTAAGCCATATCCGGTCACCTGACTTTACAATACAGTAGTAAACCTGTGTAAAAAGAAATAAAGGATCTAAGCCATATCGGGTCACCTGACATTACAATACAGTAGTAAACCTGTATAAAAAGAAATAAAGGATCTTAGCCATATCCGGTCACCTGACTTTACAATACAGTAGTAAACCTGTGTAAAAAGAAATAAAGGATCTTAGCCATATCCGGTCACCTGACTTTACAATACAGTAGTAAACCTGTGTAAAAAAAATAAAGAATCTTTTCAATAAGACAAAAACTAAGAAGGAAAGTTGTCTTCGACGAAATGCAGCATGTATTAGAAGAGGAAGTCATTTATGATTTAGGTTAAGTAAACCTGCGCAAGTAAGCAGTATAACACATGTAATGCAAGGCACATTTAATAATGAATGTCAGGCGGTAGACAATAAAGGGAAATAATCCATCAACAACCGTATGTATATGACACATGGAGTAAGGGAGATAATACAAATCAAACACATGTAACAATCAATATTAGTATGCCTCAGTATGTTTTTTCTATAAAAAAAAAAAACAGTTGTGCTATTTCATTCCACAGACTATTTGCTAGTTAATATAGTTTCAAAGATTATTACCCTGGTTTATAGGTGTATAATCATATTTCCCGTACTTTTTCATGCTTAATTGGTCATTGGTCAAAAGTGATGTCATTAACTTTCCTGAATGGATTTGTGTGCTTGGCAACGTCAGACTCTAATATCTTTTACAAAACGGGGTATAATCTTTGTAATCATACGTTTTTGATTGAGTTAAGTCTGCCAATTGATATTTTATCGTGTGTTTTTCTATGTTGTGATGTTATGCTATTGTTTCAGAAAAAGGGAGAAGGTTTGGATCCATTAAAACGTTTAATCCCGCTGCAAATGTTTGCACCTGTCCTAAGTCAGGAATCTGATGTACAGCATTGTCGTTTGTTTATGTAATATATATGAGTTTCTCGTTTCTCGTTTTGTTTATATAGATTAGACCGTTGGTTTTCCCGTTTGATTGGTTTTACACTAGTAATTTTAGGGCCCTTTATAGCTTGTTGTTCGGTGTGAGCCAAGGCTCTGTGTTGAAGGCCGTACTTTAACCTATAATGGTTTACTTTGTAAATTGTTATTTGGATGGAGAGCTGTCTCATTGGCACTCACACCACATCTTCCTATATCTATAATCTGTATGTGTTGATTTTAATGTCACGTACAAGAAGTAATTATAAAAGAAAGAATTAAAATCTTGTACTTACAATTTTCACTATCTATAATAAACTTGGCCCTTTCGTTACAGAGGAAAATGTTTTGTAAAAATTTACAAAAATTTACCAAATTAATGAAAATTGTTAAAAATTTGGGACAGATAGATAAACAATTAAACTGCTTGTCAGATTTTAGTTTCAGAGTTATAAGCCAAAATCAACAATTTACCCCCATGTTTTATTTTTAGCCATTGCAGCCATCTTGGCTAGTTGGCTGGGTCACCGCACACATTTCATAAACTAAATACCCTAATAATGATTGTGGCTAAGTTTGATTAAATTTGACCAAGTAGTTTCAGAGGAGAAAATTTTTGTAGAAGATTACAAAAATTTACGAAAAATTGGTAAAAAAATACCATAAAAGGCAATAACTCCTTAAGGAGTCAAGTGACCATTTTGGTCATGTTGATTTATTTGTAGATCTTACTTTGCTGAACATTATTACTGATTATAGTTTATCTCTATCTATTATAAAATTCAAGATAATAACCAAAACGGCAAAATTTCATAAAAATTACCAATTCAGGGGCAGCAACCAAACAACCGATTGTCCGATTCATCTAACAATTTCAGGGCAGATAGATATTGACTTGATAAACAATTTAACCAGATTTTTCAGATTTGCTCTAATTGCTTCGGTTTGAGAGTTATACTAGTAAGCCAAAACATATATATTTACCCCCTATGTTCTATTTTTAGCCAAAGCGGCCATCTTGGTTGTTTGGCCGGTTCATCGAACACAAATGTTAAACTAGATACCAATGATGATTGTGGCCAAGTTTGGTTAAGTATGGCCCGCCAGTAGTTTGATAGGAGTAGATTTTTGTTAAGGTTAACGACGACGGACACAGGACACAGGACGTATATTTCATCTCGTGCATGTCAAGTTATGTGTCATTTTTATTTTCTTTCAGATGATATATGAAAATTTTCAGAAAATTGGTTAATTTGATATATAAAAACACTTAATGACTGTGTTGGTCGGTATAATTAAACACCTAAATGATTGGTTGTGCGCATAATAGCTAGTTTGCTTAAGTTAAGATTAAAACTTAAAAATCTTCTGTAGCAATTACTTTCAGGTTAGGGTCAAATGTATGCTAGATTGACTGGACTTAACGGTAGGTATTGCAAAATGCGTCGACAGACATGATGTAATATATAATTGTTCTTGTTATACACAACAAAAATGTCCATGTACTAGTATTTACCTCCACTGGAAAGTCCATCAGGTCCGCTAACATCTTGGACACTGTTTCTTCAAACTTTTCCGGAAGTTCGACATCCTTCAGGGAGGTGTGTATAACAACAATCACCATGGTAACGTAACGTGTTTATGCTTTAAAACTTTACTGAAACAATAAATAAAACCGAGTGTATAGACTTGCACATTACATGAATGACATTAAAGGTTAGATATTATCTTCTTGATATTTGCTGTTATATAATTCAAAATCATTTAAAATTAAGGAATGTATCTCCCTCTATGCCTTGTCCGGATTTGTTTCATTTTCTTTTTGATATTATACGCTTTGAATTAGGGTTTTGACTGAGCATTACTAAAGATACATTAATTGTGAAAATGCGCACGCATGCAATACCATGGCAACATTTATTGTATAACAGTTTACAGGCTTATAAAAATAGTGGCGAATTTCAACCTTATGTTGTGTTTGGAAGCAAGTTGTCTCATTGGCCATTGTCGGATCGAGGGGGTCCTTGGGTTGGAACCACCCTTTTTTTTTGCCGATCAAAATGCATTTGAATGGGGATATATAGGAGGAACAACCTCCTCCCCCCCCCCTTTTTTTGTCCAGGGTTGCCCCCCCTTTTTTTAAATGGCTGGATCCGCCCCTGTTGGCAACATATCACAAATCCTTATTTTTATGTTCCAAAATACCAATTGATCTGATTTTACAATAGGTCTGGATAAAGTTATAGACAACAAAAATAGAAATTATGATCTTTGGAACAGGAAAGACATTCCTCTCTTGTATAGGTCAGTCCTGACCTTTTAGAGAGGAATAACAAGGCTCTGTTAGTCATTGAAGTTTAAAAGCTATACATTCGATGTGTTTGATGCGGTTTTCTATTTTTGCCTTCATTGGTAACGTTCAAATATTTATATATCCTTGAATTTTTGAGGAACTAAATGTCAACAATTGACATAAAAAAAAGGATTTCAAATGGAGGGTCCGTGTGCTCGTTTTCGAGATATAAGCCATTGAAAATTTGGCGGGAAATAATTCTCTCTAGAGTTTTCATATGTTTAACATTGGCACCTTATTCGTTTCAAAAACTATGAAAAAATTACAAGAATTTTATAAAATTTTGAAATAAGGTTTCTTAGACTTTATGTAATAAAAATATGAAAAGAAAAGGGTTAGTGGGCAAAATTTTTTAATGACAATACATGGATAAAACCAGAGGATTCCGAAAATCTGACAAAAAAATCAAAAATGGAGAAGCTAACATCCTTAAAAGAAAAATAGTTCTCTTTTATTCAAATATTAGTTAAAACAAAGACGAGATACAGTTCATGAGCGTTGGATCCATTAAAAAAAAGTCCAAAAATGAATGGTATATTTGCAATTTAAAGACGAACTTCTATTCATTCTCTTCTTCTGTTGAACTATTGCTTAATTTCGCAGAAGAGGGGTCTAAATACAGCACAAGTAATATTTTCCAAAAGACCAAAAATTTAAAGTAAAAAGTAAATTTTAAACAAAAACGCATTTGACAAGTAGGTCGAGCAAGTTTATATCTTGATAAACATATATATAAGTTAATGAATATTAAATGACTGAATAAATAGTCAACGATAAATCTTACAGGGCGATGGATCATATAATTATGATTCAGTACACTACAAAATATAATATATAACAGGTCTAAAAGGGTACAACATCACCAAAAAACACAATAAAACGAACAATATGTTAGATATTTCGGATAACAGATATCCTTCCTCGGTAATAGCAGTAAGTTAATGAATATGTATCATTTTACACAAAATTCGTTGAATAAAATGTTAAATACTGGGTTTTTCTAATTTGACAAAGTAATCTTCAAGGTAACTGTTAAGGGCTTCAAATCAAAACAAAAGTTATTTTTCTACATCCAAATAATATAAGGGAACAACCATTTAACTTCAAAAAGAGGGGGTATGTTTTATTTGCTAAAAAAAGATTCTGATCCCCAATTTAATGAAAAAGACATAATATGAGCATGAAGATGACAAAAAAAATCTGAGTCCAGATATCCCCCATAACTTAAATATTGAATAAAATAAGTTCTGACTCAGACAAAGACCATGACCCCCTTGAAGTTAAATTGTTGCTCCCTATGAAGAATACGAGACTTACCATTTAGAAGCTCCACAGCAGTATGGGTAATTCCTCGTTACGTCTGCCTCTTTTATAGTTCCTACATCGTATTTTTTACGTTATAAGTTAATTGATAAGACCATTATTAAAGGTGCAAAACACTGTCATCCTTTCAAAATATCTGCTTTGATATACAAATAAGGAAGAGTGGGCGGGGTTGATATACACATAAGGAAGAGTGGGCGGGGCTGTTAAGAATGGAGTAAGAACTTTACAGGTTTAAGATACAGTTAACTTCCCAAATAATATCTAATACGTTGTCTAAAAAAGAAACCTTGAAAAAAGAAAAACACAAATGACCACTTTAACCTGCTACTTCTGATGTCTGGAACGACTGAAGGTCGAGCATTAAATCTTCGTATCTAGTAGCATTGTCAAATCCAGTTAAAAGAATTGCCAATGTTCTTCTGAATTTTCTGTTATATCGACGTAACATCTAGCATTTAAAAACTTTTTTGCGCCATATCGACAAATTCCGCAGAAGATAACAAATTCAAGGTAAGAATGCGTTCTTTTCTTTTGTTACGTGTACGTTTACTCATGCAAGTTAGAGGTTTAGCTCGCTATAAAACCAGGTTTAATCCATCATTTTCTACATAATGAAATGGCTGTATTATCAGGAATATGGGAGTTGTTTTCCATTCGTTTGATGTGTTTGAGCTTTTGATTTTGCCCTTGAAAAGGCACTCTCCGTTTTGAATATTCATTTTCATAAGGATGTACTTATGCGGATATTGTTTATTGAAATTTGCTGTCATAAAATTTTGGAAATCATTTTAGATTGGTGAAATATCAAAAATCTAGAATGTTTTATTACATTTGTCATTACGGGACCTTTTGACTATGCGGACCGTCAGTGGCGGATCCAGAAATTTTCATAAGTGGGGGCCCACTGACTAGCCTAAGAGGGGGCCCGCTCCAGTCACGCTTCAATGATTTCCTATATAAGCAACCACATTTTTCCCCCTGCCCCCCCCCCCCCCCCCCCTAAATCCGCCTCTTTTGACTATGCCGTATGGATTGTATTCATTGTTGAAAGTCATACGTTGATTTATAGATGTTAGATTCTAAATTCGATTGGGTTTCTGGTGGATTGTTGTCTCATAGACATTCATACCACATCTTCTAATATATATATATGTATGAGAAAGACTTTATTTTTTTTTTAATTGACACTTTGACTTATAAATTGTATCATTAAAAGCAAAACCATTATTTTATTATTTATTATAAAAATCCTATTGGAATTTTTGAAACAAGGATAATAAATTTTAGATATAATCCTGATTATTATTCGCTTTATCCTGCTGTCAACTTTCTGATTATTTCTACACAAGTTCAAATACTATTATGTCACGTTTAACTTTTTTCTCACTCATTATTTCCAAGCAATTGTTTATTCTTGATAATACTGACACATGTTTATGCCGAATGTCGCGGCGTTAAAAGTACTTTGTTTTTATCAATGGGCAAAATAAAGTACCTTTCGTCAGTTAACGAGTAGACAAGTAACTTGTTAGTTGCCTATTGGCAATCATATCACACCTCTTAATTTTTAAATAGACACACATATAAATGAATATAATTACATGTATAAATAAACGTCCAGTGGCAAATATTTCATGCATTTTCATGACGAATTTTACTTATAAAAATTTTGATATGATAAATCAAAAATCAAAAATCAATATGAGAATGCACAAGGTCGCTAGACCTACAAATTGCAGACCAGAAGCATGTTATTTAATCATATGTTCATCTTTTTTATACTTTTGTTTAACCACGGAATTATTATGTCAGTTGAATGCATTTTAATTTGTTACTCGGGAACTCCTCGATCGTCTAACTTCGGGTGACTCCGGTATCGGCCGAGTTGTCGCGAATGAAGATATATTATTTGCAACTTTTTTCAAAATCCGTGCATTTCAAATACAGTATCATTTTCTATCATTTCTATTACATTTTACATACAATTTAATATATTGTACAATTTACTTAGAAAAGAAAGATTGTAAAAATTCACGGCAATATGATTATTTGAAGTTCAGTCGCATATAACCTTATCAAAACAAAACTGAAATTAGTTCAAATATTATTTGGTTTTGGTTATATTAAACTGTATATGTCTGATTCTTTTTGGCTTTGCGCATTAACAATTTTCTACTACTGTGGTGACATTCCTCGATGTATGTCATACACTTTGTAAAGAAGACTTAGTGCTCATGTTGGAAATGCATATGTATCGAAAAACTGAAATCAAAGAAATAAGGAATTGACACTAGATGTCACTTGTGCCTTGGATAATATATTGTGTA
Organism: Mytilus trossulus; assembly: GCF_036588685.1. Taxonomy (NCBI): domain Eukaryota; kingdom Metazoa; phylum Mollusca; class Bivalvia; order Mytilida; family Mytilidae; genus Mytilus; species Mytilus trossulus. The sequence goes on along the minus strand of NC_086385.1, from coordinate 12,339,011 downwards.
TACGTTTATAATCTTTTAAAACAAAAAAGGACAAATTAACTAACAAATCTCATACACATGATAAACAAGCTATCTCAATAATGACTGAGTTTCTTTTCTTTTTTTTTAAGTGCATTTGTTCTCTGACAAAGACTTGTACCTTTAGCTCACTTACAAACTAGTTTGTCACTACTTAAAAAGCCTTTCAAGGTCAAGATTCCTTGTTTTCTGACACAGCAGACATTTACCCTTTCCTACTCAGAAATTAAGGAGGTCAAGATTCGTGTCATTACAGATCAAGGTCATCTAGTTGTTTGTGTTTATTTTCGCAATAATATTTTGCTGACATACACATTGATATACATGTATATAATTAAGTATCTGTTGAATTACTAAATAACTTGTCCTTGCATCTTGTTTTGTAACATTCCATCAGTTGTACCATTATTTCAACATCTTGATGCATTCACTAAACTTAAACTCATTCTAAACCCCATCCCTGAACTTGTTTGTCATATTGGAGTCTTCATTAAACAGTCTTTAGAACTGAGGGAGTCGGACCCGTGTCAGGCAAGGTTATGATGGTGTTTTTTACATACTTTTATAATTGAACTCTAATGTTCTATTATTCTATATATTGTATTGTATTATATCGTATTTCATTGTATTGCATTGTATTGCATTGTATTGCATTGTATTGTATACAATTATTGTTTGATTGTATTGCTTGACCCTTATGGGTGTAATTTTGCAATAAAGATTTATATATATAATGTGATTCTGTAACAATAACATCTTCATGCCTTATATATCATGTACTGTAGTACGCCGCTAGATTAAAACTGACGTGGAAAGGTAATACATGCCCACTGCGAGCTCTTTTTTGAGAGCCCAGGTGGTCGTGTGGTCTAGCGGGACGGCTGCAGTGCAGGCGATTTGGTGTCACGATATCACAGTAGCATGGGTTCAAATCCCGGCGAGGGAAGAACCAAAAATTTGCGAAAGCAAATTTACAGATCTAACATTGTTGGGTTGATGTTTAGACGAGTTGTATATATATATATATACAAGCTTAAAATCCCTGTACACAAAGCAATCAAGTCAAAGCTTTAAATTACAAGAATTAAGAAAATAGTTTAATACTTTATTGCTTACCAAACCTTTACAGAGGGGGGGCAAGGGGTTTAGCTGTTATGCTGTTATGGGGTAATTTAATTCTTTGTTATCTGTTATTCTGAAAATATATTTGCTGTTAGCTGTTATTGTCTTGTTCCTTGTTAGCTGTTATAGGACTATTATTTTTATTGTTATATGTTATTGTGAGATTGTATTTGCTGTTAACTGTTTTTGAAAATTGGAATGTTAGCATTTTGACAGCCAATCTTAACAGAGGCACTTGTCTCAGAAAACAAATTCCTATATACCTTAATATTAAGGTATATAAGAAAAACAATTCTGAGACAATTGCATGTGAATCTTAAGTAGAAATTGAAGATAATTGAACATTGTGACTCGGATGGAGAGTTGTCTCATTGGCACTCATACCACATCTTCTGATCATGCTGATAACTATTGAGGTATTTCCACTGGTGATATGAAGGTCACGTATTTGCAGAAGGATTCCAGTAACATACATCTCATAAACATATAAAAATCAGTCGGGTCAAGGACCATTCCAGTATACATTATTATTATTCTTTATAATAAATTCCATTGTCTGTGAAAATGTCTTTAAATATATAATTATTGTACAAATTATAATTTGTACAAAAAATCATGCAAATTATAGTTTGTATTTTGACTTTGTACACATTTTTCTAACAAATTATAATTTATGTTTTGACTTTATACACATTTGTGCTTTTTTTTTTATATCAAAATTGCTTTTCAGGGAAAAGTGCTCTAAATATCAAATAAATATAATTTGTGTCACTGGCTTCATTTTCTTGAACAATTAAAAAAAGAGAAAAGCCCAAAAATTGATCAATCGAATTCCCTGGATTTTTGTTTTAATTATGATCCTCATCAGATATATATCCTTGGCCATATATTTTCATTTTTGTTATTTAAATTTAATGTACATGTACACAGGGGTACAAAGAACAGTATCCTCATACATACGGAATATGCAAATTCAGACAATTATTAATATCACAAAAAAGGAAAACATATGTTAATGCTGTATTTTCAAAATGAAAAATTGATACTTAAATTTCAACTTTTAATAAAAAGACTTTTTGACTCATTTTTAGTGTAATTTGTTATATTTTTTAGTTTTGCTAGTATGTTGACAATATAAATTTTCGTTTTCAAAAATAGCATTCTCAAATTACCACGTGGTTATCACGTGACACTCAAAATCTGTTATAAACGTGAAAACGGTAAAGTCAAAAGTGCAGCGTGTAGACACTCTTGTTTTTCTAAGTATTGTTATCTGTGGATAGCTTAATATGTACCAAAGTATTAGAAAAGTGCTACTCGCCTCCTTTGAATAAAAAGATTAAACGGTATAAACAACATGAATCGAGTAGCAGTTTTCGTAAAATATTAATATTCAGCTTTCTGTACGTTAATTTGAATCGAAATTTCATCATTTCTACACGCTAGCACTTTTGAGTCAAAGTTAACTTGTTTCACAAGTTTTCGGGTCCGTCATTGTTTATACAAACCCACAAGTGACTTTCAAAGGGAAGTAATTCTGTAATAAGAAATAAAAATTTCAGTCATCGGGAAATTGTTGCTGATCTTTATTTAAGAATTGAATGCTTCTTTTTGTAAATTTATTGGGGTGTAAAAGCGTTGACCGAAGTACATTTTGTATAAAGCGCGGAAGCGCTTCATTCTAAAAATGTACGCACGGTCAACGCTTTTACAACCCTATAAAGTTACAAAAAGAAGCATTCAATACTTATAATTACATTTTTTAGCTATGATCATGAAAACACGAATTTTATATATTTTATTATTTAATTCACCTGTGCACTTTATTGTTGGAGCACGTGTTATCATGAATGAAAAGTTGTATTGAGCACTGCAACTGGTTACGGAATAACACGTGATGTGCAGTTAGCCAATCAGAATAAAATATTATAATGAAACATACATCTAATGTAATTATTTAAATGTACTTTTTGTTTCATCTTCTCCATAACCAATTTATTTAATAAGAGAAACAAACTATTTAAATATATATTTTACTCGGAGAATAGATCAGAATGATCATAATTACACATCGGCTTGGTATGAAGCCCCTTTTCTTTCTGTTTGGTATTTTTTGGCTAAAAAATTATGTATTGAATTTTTCTACGGACACTGTAGCTTTATCTACTAATAAAACATGACCTCCGTGTATTCGCACAACAGTGTGGGAAGTGTTGTTAAACACCATTCAATCAATCAGATAGTTCTTTGAATTGTGTTTTCTATTTTGTCAGATGAGGTGCCTCTCATGTTTGGGTTTTGCCTCTTGTAACAGTGTAAAATGTCAGAGTGTAGTGTACAATAAAATCTTAAAATCTTGCTCATTCTTCATAAATCATACAGATCCATACAATGTACATCATTCAGTCGTTGGTCACAGTGGCAATCACACCATATATAATGACAGCTTGGAATATATATTCAATGTCGTGCTTATTTTTTCTCTCAATAAATTTAGTTACCACATACTGATAGAAAACATAGTTTAAGAAAAATAGATGTTGATTTCATAAAAAAAAACTTATGATGGTCAGTAAGTATGGGACTAATAAATCAATTAATACCAAATATGATAGTCCAAATTTCATCTTTCATCTTCATCTTCAATCTGGATTTTTATTTTTATTTTTAATTTTGAGCTAATGGAAATTTAATTATATTTCAAATCCTGCAACATTTTTATCACACATTCCCTTTACACCATGTACACACTCAATGAACATTCTGTGTCTCATTCAAGCATATTTATAACTCCAGAATATGTATTTATTCTATGTATATATATGTACCATTATCTCTGTAACCATGGTAACTTAAATTTGTATTTAGTTTATGAGAATAAAATATTCTAAAACTGCAGAATATTTTCTTTTACAGCTAATTTCCTAAAGCTTGTAGAGTAAAAGTTTGGTTGGCTTGCTTGTTTTGATACCGTCTCGGGCTGATATGGGGGTCTCGGGATGATACCCAGGCTGATATGGAAAAGGCCATGTATTAATCGCTTTATCATATACTTCCGACAATAGTTTTATGTAAGGCAAATAAACTAATGCAATAACTAAAACAGTCAAACATTTTATAAAGAAAATTAAAATTATGAATCAAATATACTATAGTTGTCCAACAACAGCATTATACTCCTTATAGATTTATGGTAACATTTCCTATAGAGGCATTTTGAAACATTGTAAATTTGGAAGAGTTTTACGATCATTACTACTCCATGTTTGTTGTACTATAAAATGATTCATAATTGTCAAACTAAACCAAGAGGGAATTAAAGGGGGGGTAATTATTATGTAACAGTTGGCTTGGAAAAAATCATTCAAGTCTACTATAACTAATATTAAAACAATCTTTCTCCGAGCATTGTTTCCATTTAGCTAACTTTATTGATTCATTGATTGATTCATAGGTCAAAGGTTTTCGTCGTCAGTTATCGAAATAAATGAAGAATTATGAATGTTTTGATTCAATTCAACAAATTCAATAAGAAGAAATGGGTACCGATGATAAAGAGTTACAATTTACAACGTACTTACCTCAAAATGTATGCAAAATCCACCTTTCCATTGTGATTTCCATGTGCCGACTTCCTTGACAAGGTGCTCAACAGCTGATGATCATGAGTGTGACTAGCTGCGGAACCGTAGCTCTTAGGTTCTTATGTTATTTTTTGACAGCGAATGCCTCTTAAATAATAAGAAAGTGCATTAAACGAATCATGAAAACATATTGTTAGTCGTTTAAACAAGAGTCGGTATTGTTTTCCTCAGGGAAACTATGGTATATAAAAAGTTGCTTTCCTGCATATAGACCTCTTATTGGCTCTTAACCTCGAGCCGGTAACAATTGACATATCTGCAAAGTGGACAAAACTTTGATTTATTGTGTCAAGGGCAAACAAATTCAATCGCTAAAAGGATCTCTTAACCTCGTTACAAATGACATATCTTCTTAGTGCCACTTTATGTGGACATATACTTTGATACATTGCATTAGAGCAGAAAAAAAATATTCGTGTATAGGAAGTTCACTAGGCCTCGTTTCAAATGAAATATATCTGAAAAGTGGACATAGGCTTTAATTTAATTCATCAGTGCAGAAAAAAATGTATTTAGTTCAAAACACCTTTTAACCTCGTTACAAATAAACTCATTTTGAGTCACTGATAAGGTCTTTGCATCGGAACTAAACACATTTATTCTAAAAACAGTTGTTGGCAGGACACGGGTTATGTTCTTCTCATATATGTTATGATGGTATGATACTAAACCCCTAACGGGAAGGATTGTGCCTGATGTTCATATGATGAAATCATAATCTTTCAGTCAGTTAAATTGAAGTCTGGAGCTGGCATGTCAGTTAACTGCTAGTAGTCTGTTGTTATTTATGTATGATTGTCATTTTGTTTATTTTCTTTGGTTACATCTTCTGACATCAGACTCGGACTTCTATTTGAACTGAATTTTAATGTACGTATTGTTATGCGTTTACTTTTGTACATTGGTTAGAGGTATAGGGGGAGGGTTGAGATCTCACAAACATGTTTAACCCCGCCGCATTTTTGCGCCTGTCTCAAGTCAGGAGCCTCTAGCCTTTGTTAGTCTTGTTTTATTTTAATTTTAGTTTCTTGTGTACAATTTGGAAATTAGTATGGCGTTCATTATCACTGAACTAGTATATATTTGTTTAGGGGCTAGCTGAAGGACGCTTCCGGGTGCTGGAATTTCTCGCTACATTGAAGACCTGTTGGTGACCTTCTGCTGTTGTTTTTTTATTTGGTTGGGTTGTTGTCTCTTTGACACATTCCCCATTTCCATTCTCAATTTTATCATCATAAATACCAGGACTAAATATTATATATACGCCAGACGAGTACAAGTTACATATCTGCAAAGTGCCACTTTTAATGGACATACACTTAATGTATCGCATTATGTAGGCAAAAATAATAATGCAGTAAAACTTTTCTTTACCTCGTCAAAAGGATATATCTGAAAAGTTGACTCAACCTTCGATTCGTCTCCCCAGGCCAAAAAAAATGTACTCGTGTAAAAGTCCTCTATACCTCGGGCTTATTACAGACCATTACAAAATAAACCCACTTTATTCACCGGTTTCAGCACTCATTTATTTATTGTTTTCGTCTTGTCAAATTAGCTGACCAGGTTATATCTAATGTTATACAGTGAAACCTGACTAACCCGAATCCTGTATAAACCGAAAACCTGTATAAAACAAACATGTTTGTAAGCACTGTCATAATAAATTATGTGCGCTGTGAACCTGATGAAACCGAACATCGGCCAAAACCGAACAAAATTTTAAGTTCCGATGAGGTTCGGTTTTAACAGGTTTAACTGTATCCTCTAACTACCTTACATTCTTTTCACGTGAAATTTACAATAAAGCTTCTTGAAAACTGGTTTATCATTTCAGAAGAATACTACTCAGTGCTCTAGGAATATAGGTATCTTGTATTTTAACGCTTTCTCCTAAAATAATGCTCTTTCATACACCACTTAGAACACGAAAAAATAACCCGGCTGCGGCATTACACACGGCAAAGTAATCCGAAATTTCTTAATGGGCTTTGCTCATTGTTGAGAGCCGTTCTTGTAATTGTTCCTATGTTAGTCTTATAATCTTTTAATTTCAATAAAGGCTTATATCAGGCTTATACATTATTTATGTATGAGCCTGTCCCAAGTCAGGAGCCTGCAATTCAGCGGTTGTCGTTTGTTTATGTGTTACATATTTGTTTTTCGTTTTCATTTTTTTATATAAATAAGGCCGTTAGTTTTCTCGTTTGAATTGTTTTACATTGTCATATTGGGGCCTTTTATAGCTGACTATGCCGTACGGTGACCTATTATAATTGTTAATGTCTGTGTCATTTTGGTCTCTGTTTGGTCAGTTGTCTCATTGGCAATCATACCACGTCTTCTTTTTTATATCATAATCAAGTACACCTGGGTATGTTCGTGTTGTTCACATAAGACTCATCAGTGGCGCTCAAGTAAAAGCAATGTATACATATGACTATGTTTGACTCATGATAACTTAGAATTCTAAAAAGTTGTGTGTAATATGGATAAGCTTTGCAGCATAAATGCCAGAGGATAAAATCCGTACTGTTACGAGAATTCTTAACATTTTATGATCAGTGAAGTCTGAGAAAATGGCAAGTTCACTGGTTCTTTGTGTCTCATTGCCGGGTTAGTACTAATATGAGCCAAATGTTGATCTGAGTATCTCTTGACGCACCTGATATAGCGCCCGTTTATATTAGGGTTCCTGTAACTCAGTCTTGATTTTCTATGTCATATGTTAATTGTGTACTGCTGTTTGTTTGTTTGTCTTTTTCGTTTATAGCCTTGGCCTAGTCAGTTTAATTTCGACTTATGAGTTTGAAGGTTATTTGGTACCGTATCTATCTATTTTCATGTCCTCCAATATTGAATGGTGAATGTTTTTTTAATTAAGATCGAACGCGTATTTCTTGCTAATTTTAAAATAAAAAAAAATCATTTAAATCTAACTTGTTTTAAAGTCAGACTTAGTTTCTTTTTTAAAAGGCGTAACTACCACACATGTAAACAATAATATAACCGTTAAAACTTAGTTTACAAAAGAATCTCATTTTACTTACGAAACTGTATATCAATTTAAATTATCACGGACAATAGAAAAGTCATAGAGTATAGCGTGTTGAACTTGTGTTGACCTACATTTCGATCTGTCCACTGTTTAAGTTAAGACAGGTCGGACTGCTACTAGCTATTTCAACTTAGGTAAGTGATTCATTTTTATAAACAATGCCTTCATCTCTTTATAAACCGTTGAAGAAAATTTGAGTTTTTTGTCCATATTTTTTATGTCTTGTATATTTCCTAAACTAAAATATCGCATTGATTTAGAGATTTGTTTTTGTTAGATCTGACCAATCATTTTTTTTAACACAATATGATATGACATCTTTTGTATATAATTCGTTTCAGTTCGATAAATCTGGAAAAAAAATATTATAAAACATTGACATTTTGAATTTCCTTTGCTTTTTTATTTTAGTAATTACCTTTGCTTTTTATTTTAGTAATTAGAAGTTACTTATAATTAGTTAAATTTAAATCAATGCAAGTAGCTCATTCAAACCCAACTGAATAATGCCCCCTCTTTATCATAGACTTTAATAAAGTGAGGTCGTGTTATCGTGTTTATTTCATATTCCAGGTCCAATATAAACCGATGGTCTGGATAGGGGTCATTCAATCTGAAAGATTTTAATTTTTATGTCATTTTTTCCTATGATTCATATTTTTTGTCCATTATTTTCTATATGTTAGTACTCCTACTGTTCTCCTTTCAATATTTTCTGAATTCTTAATTGTTCGTCCACTTTTCCGTAGATTTTGTCCATTTTTCTCTTTTCTGTAATCTCGTCCGGTCCCTCGTTACTACTTTATAAACAGGTTTAATGTCCAAAAGAAAAATTAACAAGGGATATAACATTTTATTGAGCAAATGAATTGACCGAAACAGCTGCTGGTCAGAATTTCTATTCATGACTCAAAATAACACAATCTATAAATATGAATGGACTTCGTCTTGGTCAAGGCTCTTTGTGTGAAAGTCGCTATTAATAACAATTTAATGGCTCTGTTGTTGTCATGTAAAATAAATTGTAACTCCTTTGGTATAGATTTTATTTTATTTAAAGTACATAATACCGATTGACCTACTTTATTAATTTGATGACAAAATAACTGTAATACACAGAAGAATAGATACAATGTATAAATATAGCTATCCCTCATTATATTTCGATTTTGCAGGACCATTCATTTTTGCCGGACGATTTATAGAACTCAAACAGGCTACCAATTTAAATATTTTTTAAATGACTGATTGATATTTTCTGAACGTCCAGTGGCAAATTGTTCGTCCATAGTTGTAGGTTATAAACAAGCGTATAAAAAGGTAAGTAAAAAAATGTTTGGTTTGATATAAACATATTAACATGATTTAGTCCACGTACACTTGTTTATATTTAAATTTTGTCATTTCGGTATTTGAAACATGCTACACTTTTTTTTCATATGACTATTGTTTTGGTGTTGTGTTGGGTTTTTTTTTTGGGGGGGGGGGGGGATAGGGGGAGTTGGGATTACACCTTTCATTGACATTTATCTTTTCTTTTCATTGTTTTTTTTTTCCGGGTTTTTCTTATTAAAAAAAGCGCTTCGGGCGCATAAAATTCAAAAAGCGTCATTATTCATTTTATATATCTGCTATTGAGGAACGTTCCTAATTGATAATATTATCAAATCATAAAATTTAATATTAAACATCAAAACATTGTAACTGCGAGTTGTCAAAATTAGTTTCCAAATATAAACAGATCTCATTCACGATATACATGATATATGATGTTTACCTTTTCTAGCTACAGCAAAGCCTACATCTGTCAAATCAGGATGAAATAATTAAACAAATATGAAAATGGTAAACCGATTTAAATTTCACATTGTACTGGCCAGGAATAAACAGCTAGATTCACTGTTCAAGAGCTTATCCGAATTAACAGATTTGACTGTAATATAATTTGAATCTTTTTGGAACTTACTTTTAAATTCCAGTGGGGTAAGTGATCGTTAGTCAACAAAAAAAATATTGATAAACTCTTAGTTGTTATATGCCCCTTTTTGAAGAAAGAAAAAAGGTCTTACCCTTCCGGAGCACCTGAGGTCACCCCAATTTTTTAGTGGGGTTCGCTTTGCTTAGTTTTTAGTTTCTATGTTGTGTTTTGTGTACGCTGTTTGCGAAAAAAAAAATCTTAAAAGTGGGCGAAGATCAATGAAGATACAAAGATAACAATTAAATTTCTATACAAATATACTTTACAGGGATTTCGACAGTTGACGTCACTCATTTTATATCATTATTTTCTTTAAAGGATGTCTTCCGAATTAAATGAATATTTGGAATCGGTATTAACAGACCTAGGAGGTTTAGGCCGGTACCAGTTCATACTGACATTAGTCGTCCTTGGGAGTAAAGCAACTGTAGCATGGAGTGTTTTAATGATGGCTTTTGGTGGAGTTATGCCTAACTGGTCGTGCGAGTGGCAAACAGAATCTGGAGAAACATTTATGCCTAATGCCACGTTTGATAAAAAGTGTAGTTTGGAGAATACAACTGAGAATTTAGATTGTGTATCAAGAAAATTTGATGCGTCGATGAACACCATTGTATCTGAGGTATGGATATATAGTGAAACCTGTTTTAACAGAACCTCTTATGGACTTTATTCGGTTTTGTTCGATGTTCGATTTTACAACGCAAATGTAGTTTTTATATGTTCCAAATATCGTTACAACAATCCCGTACCTTTTTTCCAAAACGTGACCAACTGAATTAAACTTATTATCGGGTTTGTAATAACATTAGCAACACGACGGGTGCCGCATGTAGAGCAAGATTTTCTTACCCGTCCAGGGCACCTTTATAAGTCCGCCCCTAACTTTTTGTGGGGTTCGTGTAGCTCATTCTTTAGTTTTCTATGTTTTGTTTTGTGTGCTAGTGTTTGTCTTTCTTTTTTTTTTTTTGCTTTTCTTCATTAGCTATAGTGTTGTGTGGTTATTTTTACATTTGTGTTTGAATGTCCCTCTGGTATTTTCCCCACCTCTTTTTATCAAAGTCACAATGAATTCTTAAACTGAGGTTGCATCTTCGTCCGTCAAGGTTGTTCTTGGATGTTGTTACTGTTTATGCAAACAATTTAGCGACTTTAAAACAACAAACATTGTAGACAAATTTAATCAAAACAACAGCCGTTGTTTCAAAACTCCACCTAGCAAATCAAAACAATACAAACAGTCTTTCTTTGTAAGAACAATACCTGATTGGAATAGACTACCAGACAATCTCGTGTGTGCTAAGACAATTGAGAGCTTTAAAACTTCGGTTGCTCTCACAACGTTGGACAAATTTTCCAGCGCCTCTCTCCCGTTGCCATTTATGCCATATCCTGGCCCTGCAACGTATTAATTCAGATTCACATTCAGAAACCATAATTTGAAAATTAATATGAATTAATATAAGTCAAAAATAATCATGGTCAGCCGACACTAAACCTTATGATTACTACATCAACTTATATTATATTTCGTGTTTGAGCTGTTAACTTTTCCTTTTACGTGTATTGCATATATTGTACTAGTTGTTTAAGGATGTTCGCTGCTCTGGTTTTTGAATTGTTGCCAGATTTTCTTTTCTTTACGTGATCTTATTACATACATATTTTGAATATAAGTTTTTATAAGAGAATAGTGGGCAATGTTTTAGAAGTACCAAAAATATAGAGAAAATCATTCCCCGTCACATTTTCGACGGCTTTTATCTCGAAAACAAGTACATACTAGTAGACCTTCCACGTGTTTGCCTTTTTGTTCCTTTATTTAATATATACTACCATTTTATAAAAGTCTTTCAACAGGCTTGTTATTTTGAAAGAGAGAAGCTAACACCCTTTATATAATGAGCATTGTACTTGTTTATCCTTATATTGGCCCTCTATTGGAAACACAATAATGTATCTATCTTCATCTTGTATTGCAGTGGGATCTTGTATGTGACCAATATTGGATCGTCTCTTCTATCACAACAATACAGATGTTTGGACTACTTATCGGCGCATTCGTTTCCGGGCACATAGGTGATTTGTACGGACGAAAAAAGACGTATTACATATCGATAATAATACTTCTTGTTTTCAATGTTGTCGGTGCCTTTTCTACAAGTTGGCACATGTTTGCTGTCGTGCGGTTCCTTGTGGGGGTAGGGTGTGGATGGTACTTAACTATAGATATTACATATCTGGCTGAATTGATACCTATCAAATATAGATCGGTGATTCTCTCCTTACCAGTGTGGCCGATTGGCGCCATGTCCAATGGACTCATGTGTTATTTCTTACATGACTGGAAATATATACAGATTGCTGCTGCGGTTTGTTGTCTCCCGTGGTTTTTAGGAATATGGTAAGTTTGTCCAGAAAATTAGCAAAAACGGAAAAAAATGTATTAACGACAAAGTGAACACAATTGAACTTTACTTAGTTTAAACATATTTTTTTTATAATGGATAGGGAAACAAATTTTGCAACTTGTAATAATCACTTTCCCCTTCGAGGGTGCAAGTGCTGCCTTGTAGCGACATAAGCCTGCTCTTTTTCGGAATCTACAAGGATGTCTTTACCTGCATGAGATGCGGCTCTCTTTTAACACGTGTCAGACATTTGTCGTCCCCTTCCGCCGGACTATCATCGTTTCCTCACGACCATACTCGCAAATGGTGTCAAGGGAGAACAGAAAATTCAGTCCCTGAAATTTTCATCCCGAACGGGAATCAAACCAGAAGCCTTTGTGTATAGTTCGATGCACTAACTACTAACCCTTAAAATCGTTCAGAACATTTATATATTTTTATTATAAGTATGAGAAGAAATCGACAAGCAGAAGTGCACAGTAGGTACCCATTAGAATGCCAACATTGTTTTCAGAAGTAATATCGGTATATATCTTTTGAGTTTTCAAATATAATGGTCCAAATGTGCTTTCACAAGGTTGGCTTATGCAGATGACATAAGAAGACTGAATTTTTATATTGTATTTTTATTTCTATCGATTTCCTTGGACAGATGCATATGTTTGGTGTGGTAACCATGGTAACAGTAAAAAAAAAACACAGAAAATACAGATTGAGAAAGAAAAATCCTTCAAATAAGAAGTCATCCGTTCCAGCTAAGCTAAAAAAACGAATACAATTATATTCCAAACACAAATAGAGAAACTCTTCACATCTACCAGGCTTAAATGTTCGTACGCTAGACGCGCTTTTTAAACTTTCGTGTAATAAAAACTCATCAGTAACGCTCGATTCAAAAACGTTAAAAAAAATGAAATTCGAAGTTGAAGACCATTGAGAACGTTAAATTCCGAAAGCTTGCCAAAAAATCTATTTCTGGAGTATAAAATCCTTAAAAAAATCTATTTGTAGCTTTATAACAGAGAGTTATCGATGGCTTATATCACATGGAAGAATCGAGGAAGCTTACGAAGTGATGATAAAAATAGCGAAAATGAATGGTAGATCTCCGCCGAATAAGCAGAAATTAATTGATATGGTAAACCTCAATGAACACGTGGCAAAGGAGAAAAAATATACTTTAATAGACATCTTGAGGAATAAGCATCTATTAAAAGTCACGGCATTGCTGTCTTTCACATGGTATGTATACCATACATCAGTTAAGTCGATATATCAGGAGCCTATTGTTTGTTCAATCTGATTGAAATGCATTTTTCTTCACGTCTTACAAGGATCCAACTACACTCCTCTTGTAATTATTACATTAGCCAATGAAATTTCAACTAATTATTACATTAGCCAATGAAATTTCAGCTAATTATTACATTAGCCAATGAAATTTAAGCTAACTATTACAAAAGCCAATGAAAATTAGAGATACCATATTGACACAGAAATTAACAGCTATAGGTCACCGTACAGCCTTCAACAATGAGCAAAGCTATAAAAGGCCCCGAAATGACAATGTAAAACAATTCAAACGAGAAAACTAACGGCCTTATTTATATAAAAACCAGATCCTCCGCAGGGCAGCTTTATACTACCGCAGAGGTCGAACCCTCAACAGTTGGGGCAGGTATGGACACAACATTTAAGCTTGATACACCTCTGAATTTGGATTGTGAATAAATAGTTGACACAACATAGGTTTCTGACACAGAATTAATGTGATATAAGAACTTAAAAACTTAATAAATTTCATAGATTTCTATTTACTTTTACTAAAGTTAAAGTGCGCAAACCAAACGTTTTCGGACGACGACGACGCCAACGTGATACCAATATACGACCATTTTTTTTCAATTTTTGCGGTCGTATAAAAATGAACGAAAAACAATATGTAACACATAAACAAACGACAACCACTGAATTACAGACTCCTGACTTGGGACAGGCACATAATTAATGTGGCGGGGTTAAACATGTTAGCGGGATCCCAACCCTCCCCTGACCTGGGACAGTGGTATAACAGTACAACATAAGAACGAACTATAAAAATCAGTTGAAAAAGGCTTAACTCATCAGATGGACAAACATACAAACATATAAGCTACTGAAGAGTAGAAAATGCGACTTATCAGAGATTCATTTTTGTGGGGTTTTTTGTTTGTTTTTTTGTTGTTGTGTTTTTTTTTATAGATATGAGCTTATATAATAACATGCATTTCCGTAGTGTCATGGAAGTGTTCCCACACATTGAAAATAAAGTAGTTAAAACATTTCTTCATTTCTCATAAATAGGTGTCTATAGCACACAATATTAGTAGAGGGTCTTAGTATGGTAATTCTTTAAGTATAATAAAAATAATATATGTTTTATATTTTCACACAGGGTTTCTTGTGGCTACGGGTTTTATGCAATCTCGTTCGGAGTTGCACAGCTGTCTGGCAATCTCTACCTCAATATGGCTTTGCTTGGTCTCATGGAGTCCACATCGTTTGTTGTGTGTTACTTTGCAAACTGGTAAGAATTAAAAAGACTACCTCAATATGGCTTTGCTTGGTCTCATGGAGTCCACATCGTTTGTTGTGTGTTACTTCGCAAACTGGTAAGAATTAAAAAGACTACCTCAAGATGGATTTGCTTGGTCTCATGGCGTCCACATCGTTTGTTGTGTGTTACTTCGCAAACTGGTAAGAATGAAAAAAGACTACCTCAAATGGCACTGCTTGGTCTCATGGAGTCTACATTGTTTGTTGTGTGTTACTTTGCAAACTGGTAAGAATGAAAAAGACTACCTCACTATGGCACTGCTTGGTCTCATAAGGTCTACATCGTTTGTTGTGTGTTACTTCGCAAACTGGTAAGAATGATAAAGACTACCTCAATATGGCACTGCTTGGTCTCATGGAGTCCACCTCGTTTGTTGTGTATTACTTCGCAAACTGGTAAGAATGAAAAAAGACTACCTCAAATGGCACTGCTTGGTCTCATGGAGTCCACATCGTTTGTTGTATGTTACTTTGCAAACTGGTAAGAATGAAAAAGACTACCTCACTATGGCACTGCTTGGTCTCATAAGGTCTACATCGTTTGTTGTGTGTTACTTCGCAAACTGGTAAGAATGGTAAAGACTACCTCAATATGGCACTGCTTGGTCTCATGGAGTCCACCTCGTTTGTTGTGTATTACTTCGCAAACTGGTGAGAATGAAAAATACTACCTTAATATGGCACTGCTTGGTCTCATGGAGTCCACCTCGTTTGTTGTGTATTACTTCGCAAACTGGTAAGAATGAAAAAAGACTACCTCAAATGGCACTGCTTGGTCTCATGGAGTCCACCTCGTTTGTTGTGTATTACTTCGCAAACTGGTAAGAATGAAAAAAGACTACCTCAAATGGCACTGCTTGGTCTCATGGAGTCCACACCGTTTGTTGTATGTTACTTCACAAACTGGTTAGAATAAAAAATTATGGCTGTGCTTGGTATCATGGAGTCAACATCGTTTGTTGTATGTTACTTCGCAAATTGGTAAGAATGAAAAAAGACTACCTCAAATGGCACTGCTTGGTCTCATGGAGTCCATCTCGTTTGTTGTGTATTACTTCGCAAACTGGTAAGAATGAAAAAGACTACCTTAATATGGCACTGCTTGGTCTCATGGAGTCCACCTCGTTTGTTGTGTATTACTTCGCAAAATGGTCAGAATGAAAAAGACTACCTTAATATGGATGGCACTGCTTGGTCTCGTGGAGTCCACATCGTTTGTTGTGTGTTACTTCGCAAATTGGTAAGAATGAAAAAGACTACTTCAATATGGCACTGCTTGGTCTCATGGAGTCAACATCGTTTGTTGTGTGTTACTTCGCAAACTGGTAAGAATTAAAAAGACTACTTCAATATGGCACTGCTTGGTCTCATGGAGTCAACATCGTTTGTTGTGTGTTACTTCGCAAACTGGTAAGAATTAAAAAGACTACTTCAATATGGCACTGCTTGGTCTCATGGAGTCCACACCGTTTGTTGTATGTTACTTCACAAACTGGTAAGAATTAAAAAGACTACTTCAATATGGCACTGCTTGGTCTCATGGAGTCCACATCGTTTGTTGTGTGTTACTTCACAAACTGGTAAGAATTAAAAAGACTACCTCAATATGGTTCTGCTTGGTCTCATGGAGTCAACATCGTTTGTTGTGTGTTACTTCGCAAACTAGTAAGAATTAAAATGACTACCTCAATATGGTTCTTCTTGGTCTCATGGAGTCAACATCGGTTGTTGTGTGTTACTTCGCAAACTGGTAAGAATTTAAAAGACTACCTCAATATGGTTCTGCTTGGTTTCATGGAGTCTACATCGTTTGTTGTGTGTTACTTTGCAAAATGGTAAGAATGAAAAAGACTACCTCAATATGGCATTGCTTGGTCTCATGGAGTTCAAATCGTTTGTTGTGTGTTGCTTGGTCTCATGGAGTCAACATTGTTTGTTGTGTGTTACTTCACAAACTGGTAAAAATGAAACAGTATGTCTCTGTTTGGTCTCATGGAGTCAACATCATTTGTTGTGTGTTACTTCGCAAACTGGTAAGAATGAAAAAGTATGGCACTGTTTGGTCTCATGGAGTCAACATCGTTTGTTGTATGTTACTTCGTAAATTGGTAAGAATGAAAAAGACTACCTCAATATGGTACTGCTTGGTCTCGTGGAGTCCACATCATTTGTTGTGTCGTACTTCGCTAACTGGTAAGAATGCAAAAGAATGGCACTGCTTGGTCTCATGGAGTCAACATCGTTTGTTGTTTGTAACTTCACTAACTGATGAGAATGCAAAAGAATGGCACTGCTTGGTCTTATGGAGTCAACATCGTTTGTTGTTTGTTACTTTGCAAACTGGTAAGAATGAAAAAGACCATTTAGACCTACTAGTATTTTGCTTATGCAGGTTAAAGGTTTGGTTGGCTTGCTTACTCTGTATGATAACTGTTTGCTCAAGCATTAATTATAGTTAAGTTTATCAATTACAAACAAAAGGCAGGTGAGGGTTCAGCTTGTATAGTGTTATTGAATGCTTGGACACATTCTCCATTTGTTTTTTTAAACAAACTTTCTATTGATCGTTGGTTTTGTTTTGGTTTTTTTGTTGTTTAAAAGCATTGATAGACCAGTCACGGTCATAAAACTTTCGAACATGATTTTTGTACTCAGACTCGAAAATCAACCAATCAAATTGCTGGATTTCATGTTTCGAGCATGATTTTTGTGCTCCGAGCACTGAGCAAAGTTTTATGCCTTCAAGGCCAGGCCTGGTAGGGAAACTACGACTCCACCTATATCACACACCAAAACCCCAGCTCTTTTCATCAATACATTTTGTCGTTGTTATATATTGGTTCTCTTTACTTTTCAGCATTGGAAGGAAGAAATCATCTTTTGTGTTCTTTTTGTTATCAGGTATAACTGGTATAACTGTCGGAATCGTTCAATTCCTAGGTATGTATTTATTTTTATCTTACCTCCTGTACAATTCTATGAATATGATTGGTTAAAAGCGACCTCGAGGGGACCGTGTATATTCAGTATTAGGTTAGTAGGGAGGCGGGGCTTATTTCAATACACGGTTAGTTGTGGATTTACGTATTTAGGTATGTATTATTTATACAGATTAGACCGTTGGGTTTCCCGTTTGAATGTTATACACTGGTCATATTGGGGGCCCTTTTTAGCTTGCTGTTCGAAGTGAGCAAATGCTCCGTGTTGAAGACCGTACATTGACCGTACTTTTTTTTACAAATTGTGACTTGGGTGGAGAGTTGTCTCATTGGCACTCATACCCCATCTTCTTATACCTATGAATACGCAAACATTGGAGATATACACTATATTTGATACAATTAGTATTAGATAAATTACATACGTCGGTATTTAATCATGCATGTCAAGTGCATATACTAATGAATAGCAATTTGTAAATAAATGAAACTGAAATTATGAATATCCAATTCAGATTTGCCTTTTTATATAATTTTTTCCCTTTTGTTATCAATATGCTTAAAAATTTTCAATTTGTTTGATTTATTTTTATAATTTCGCTCATTTTTTATTGCAGATTTGTCCAATGAGGGTGCTTTGATTAATGGTTTAGCTCTAACATGCAAACTGTGTGTTGCATGTGGCTGGATGGCTTTGATAATATTTACGTCAGAGCTATACCCCACTGTTGTGAGGTAAATTTAGTAAAATCTTCAAGGAGGCTTATGATTTGTTTTCTTAGTTAGAATTTTTTTTTTAACGCGATCAATCGTATTTTTTCTTTCTTCAAACTTTCACACTTAAAGGTATGGGGGAATTTGCATTCAGTATATCTTTAAATCAAATTGTGGATCCGAATAGTTTTTAGAAAAAAAACTAATTTTCCAACGCCCCAATGGTCGTTCCCTAATTAAGTTGTCTGTTTCGTGTCAGTTTACATGAATGAATAAAGATCTCTATAGGATATAATAAACGTCATTTAGACAGCAACCCACAAGACCCTCAACAGCAAATGACCAAAATACATTTATACAGTAACGTACATTTCTGGTTTTCAAGATTCTAAACAATGGCTATTCAACAAATTATATGAGTTTACTATGTTCAGTTTGTGATACCATCAATGATGAAATAACTCGGACTTCTCTTGAACTGAATTGTAATGTGCGTATTGTTAAGCGTTTACTTTTCTACATTGGCTAGAGGTATAGGGAGAGGTTTGAGATCTCACAAACATGTGTAACCCCGACGCATTTTTGTGCATATCCCAAGTCAGGAGCCTCTGGCCTTTGTTAGTCCTGTATTATTTCAATTTTAGTTTCTTGTGTATAATTTGGAAATTAGTTTGGCGTTCATTATCACTGAACTAGTATATATTTGTTTAGGGGCCAGCTGAAGGACGCCTCCGGGTGCCGGAAAATCTCGCTACATTGAAGACCGGTTGGTGACTTTTTGCTGTTGTTTTTTCTATGATCGGGTTGTTGTCTCTTTGAAACATTCCTTATTTTCATTTTCAATTTTATTGTTATTTAAATTCAGAAACGATGAGTGTTTTATAACTTCTTGGTCGACGTCCCTAATTTATTTTAATATTATTGGTGCATTTTAATTTCAATTGCGCAAAATAGTAAAATAAATAACTCGTCAAGTTACGTTCGGTGCTATTTTTACCATTGTGGACAATATCACCCCTCTCGAGGGGCAAAAGATACCTTAGGTATCGAAAATAAATTGACATGGCTAAAAAGGAAAAAAGTTGTCTCATGTTATCCGTTGCTCATGTTATTACAAACCCGTTAAATTACCAGATTAGGAAGTAACATTCGTGAAAATAGAACAGAATTGTAGTTTCGACTTACGTTATGAGTCTGCCAATGTGTTATACTTTAATGAACAGATTGAACTTCACGTTATTCTGTCTTAAATCTTCAACTAACATACCGTACTTCATAACCAAATATTTATATTTTCACAGAAATATAGGTTTTGGATTCAATAATACCATGTCACGTGTTGGTTCTATGATAGCACCTCAATTAATATTTGCAGTAAGTATGATTTAACGATATTTTTATATATCCCAGCTGACGCCAGAGTATGCTTTCCTCCTTTTCATTGCTTCCATTTAAGAATTGAATGCTTCTTTTTGTAACTTCATTTGGTTGTAAAAGCGTTGACCTTGTGCAAAGTCAACGCTTTTACACCCCTATTAAGGTACAAAAATAGGCATTCAATACTTATAATTACATTGTTTTAAGCTAGGATCATGAAAATACGATTTCTTCAAGTTTTTCTTTAATTTACCTGTGTACTTTATTGTGGGAACACGTGTTATCTTCATTGAGTAATGAATGTTAATATCAGAAGGACGCGAAATTGCTGTTAGCCAATCAAAATAACTGTATCATAATGAAAACTACATCTAATGTAATTATTAAGGGATGAAGTAAAACTATGTATTTCAATTCTAATTCAAAAATTGTTGCTGTTTCTTTCTTTTTCTCCCCCCTCCCCATCAAATATGTTATTAAATAAGTATTCAATAGTATGTATTTTCGGTTTTCTAAAGTTGACTATAAGCCTTTTAAAGTTTTTTGTTGCTGGGTCGCTGTTTGATTAACGCGTACATCACATCTATATAATAATGAAAAATATTAAAAAACAAAGGATTTCAACTCTTAGCTGAAAATAATTTTAATAATTGAACAGCATACCCGTAGCCAGGGCGGTGTTCGGGGTGTTCAGATGAACCCCCTTGAAAACAAATAAGCACTGTTAAAGTCAATGTTCTGTTCGAATTGTGACTAATAAAGTCGAGTGTGTGAGTCCAACGAACCCCCCTCCTGGCTACGGGCCTCTGAACAGGATAGGGAACATTAAAACCAACACCATTGAGAAATGAGCAGAAATGACATACCTTATATCGTCTTAAATTCGCGACGCAAAGATTACATTGGTTTTAAAATGTGTCTTATCTGTGATTTACGATTAAAAACAAAAATTTAAGCAAAAACGTGAATTAAAGCATTTGTTTTGCTCGCAGTTTGAAGATAGATCATACAATATTCCTCGAAAAGATTATCTAGAAATCATATGTATTACTAGGCTTGTACATTGAAACCAAATGTCCTGCATCAATATTTTCTTTTTTTTTCCAGAGCTATCGTATACCAGGGATAATGTTCTTATTGCTTGGCGGGTTGTTCATCGTGTCAGCTTTCTGTCTTCTTCTGTTAAAAGAAACGAACAATCTAGCATTGAAAAATACGATAAATGATTTTTCACTTCCAGTCAAACAAAACGAATCTCTGAAAAAGGTAGATGAAAGTGAAACTCTGTTTTCTGAAAAGCGTTAAGCTGGAGTCACACATTCACGATTTTTACTGCCGTCCTTGACAGGACCATTCCCGATTAAAATTTGTCAAAAGTCTGATCAAGGTCCTGTGAATCGTGGATGGAAATTCGATTTGTATCTTTCGCCAGGTAAAATTCGACCGAGTCTGTCACGACTGCGTCCCGATTCTACCGAATGTAATCCGACAGAGATCAGATAGTGACAAGACAGTGAACCGACGCTGACGGAAGTTATCCGTTCGAAAACTGTCGACATAATCGGGATGATCAGTTACTGTCGGAACGTAATCCTATCACGGTCTTCTCTATCGCATTACAAACGGCTTTGTCTGGTCTCAGTCGTATTGTATTCTGTTATTGTCGGGACTTCTCCAGATCATTCCCGTTCCACAGGACACCGTCCCGAATACACAGAACATTGTTAGGAATTCGATCCGATAGAGCAGAATCTGTCACGACATAGACACGATTGTAATCCGACTAGACAAAATCGGCTGAGTTTCCCCGAATGTTACGGGACGCACCTAACTGTCGGGGTGCTTTGCCGAACTATTCTGACCCTTTCCGACCAGTAGGAATCTGTTACGAACTAAAACGACTGCGTTCAGACAATAATAGGACATTCCAGATAATTGAGGATACTAATCCGACTTTTTCACTTTTCGTGTCGTATCGCTGTCTGATCTCAAACGGGAGGAATAATCGGCAATGTGTGAACCCCGCATTAATGAGAAAGAAACTCTAATGTAGTCAACTCGAATAATTCTGTGCCCTCGAACGGCCAATAGGCTATCGAGCAATTAAGGAATCCGAGATTAGTCGGAGATCGGCGGAATATAACGACTGACATTATTCGGGTTACTATACCGTAATCATCAGAAGTGTGCCGAATACATTTGTATTATTATTATTCTTGTGCATTTGTTTTCAATTCGTCCACTTTAAATGTATGTATAATATGTATTCATGTTTTCATAATGCATGTCGAAAGTGTTAGTTTCTGACGTTTTATCAAAATAAGAATCACGTCTTCATTATATATATTTTTTTTCCAAGCCATATAAGCGCTGGACGAAAGTACGGGAGTCTAATACTGGTATACATCCATGACGAACAGAGTAATAGCTGTGTAATACATCTATGATGTTGTCGAATTACCTTTTCATTATTATTGTTATAAACAGGTGAGACATCAAAGGATAATTAGGTTCCCATTGGCAACATCAACCCTATATATATAAAAAATACCATTGGATCTGAGAACAATGACCTTATAATATATGAAAGATATCACTTGAATTTCAATTCAAAATACAATGGTATTACTAAAAAAGGGCAAGTACTGCAAAACAACTTATTTTCGCGAGCGATTTATTTTCGCTACTTTCGCGAGGAGAAAAATAACGCGAATATCAATCTTCGCGAATAAGTAAATCTTTATTGATCTACATCAAGTAAATAAGAAAATCGCGAATTTTAAAGGCCGCGAAATGGACTAGAATCTTTATAACGCTAAATAAAGTATTCGCGAAAATGAGTTGGTTTACAGTATATAATGACCCTTCCTGAGCTACTAAAAAGGGACAAGTGTATATTGACCCTTCCGGAGCACATTTGATCAGTCCAGTTATTGGTGGGGTTCATATTGCTCAGTCTTTAGTTTTCTATGTTGGGTTATGTGTGCTGTTTGTCTGCTGGTCCTTTTCTTTTTAAGCCATTGTGTTAACGTTGTCAGTACGGGGCGCCGAATGGGACTCTTGTGGTTTTGTACAAAATTCAATTCTGTCATAACAAAATAATTTTTGTCTTACAAAACTATGTGCTACAGACTTGTTTTGTGAGAACTTCAATTTTGTGATGACAAAATTCATTTGTGTAGACAAAATTCATTTTTGTCATGACAAAATTCATTTTTGTAGACAAAATTCATTTTTGTAGACAAAATTCATATTTGTCATGACAAAAGTCAATTTTGTCTTAAAGGTATGCAAATATAAACATATTTGCATACAAAATTGACTTTTGTTACCTGATATGGAAATTAAATCACAAAAGTCAATTGTGTACGGTAAGATTCAATTTTGTGAGACAAAATTGACTTTTGTGAAACAAAATTAACTTTTGTGAGACAAAATTGACTTTTGTGAGACAAAATTGACTTTTGTGAGACAAAATTGACTTTTGTGAGACAAAATTGACTTTTGTGAGACAAAATTGACTTTTGTGAGACAAAATTGACTTTTGTGAGACAAAATTGACTTTTGTGAGATAAAATTCAATTTTGTCATTTTTGTTGAGACAAAATTCAATTTTGTCATTTTTGTTGAGACAAAAGTCAATTTTGTTAATTTTGTTGAGACAAAAGTCAATTTTGTAAATTTTGTTGAGACAAAAGTCAATTTTGTTAATTTTGTTGAGACAAAAGTCAATTTTGTCAATTTTGTTGAGACAAAAGTCAATTTTGTTAATTTTGTTGAGACTAAAGTCAATTTTGTCAATTTTGTTGAGACAAAAGTCAATTTTGTGACGACAAAATTAATTTTTGTGATGACAAAATTCAATTTTGTAACAACAAAATTGACTTTTATGAGACAAAATTGACTTTCGTGAGACAAAATTGACTTTCGTGAGTCAAAAATCAATTTTGTTGAGACAAAATTCAATTTTGTTAACTTAATTTTGTTCAGACAAAATTCAATTTTGTCAATTTTGTTGAGACAAAATTCAATTTTGTTAATTTTGTTGAGACAAAATTCAATTTTGTCAATTTTGTTGAGACAAAATTCAATTTTGTCAATTTTGTTGAGACAAAAGTCAATTTTGTTGAGACAAAAGTCAATTTTGTTAACTTAATTTTGTTCAGACAAAATTCAATTTTGTCAATTTTGTTGAGACAAAATTCAATTTTGTTAATTTTGTTGAGACAAAATTCAATTTTGTCAATTTTGTTGAGACAAAATTCAATTTTGTCAATTTTGTTGAGACAAAAGTCAATTTTGTTGAGACAAAAGTCAATTTTGTCAATTTTGTCTGACAAAAGTCAATTTTGTGTAACAAAAGTCAATTTTGTGTAACAAAAGTCAATTTTGTGTAACAAAAGTCAATTTTGTGTAACAAAAGTCAATTTTGTGTAACAAAAGTAATTTTTGTGTAACAAAAGTCAATTTTGTGTAACAAAAGTCAATTTTGTGTAACAAAAGTCAATTTTGTGTAACAAAAGTCGATTTTGTATGCAAATTAGTTCACAGAAACCAAACTAAACTAATTTAAATACAAAATTGACTTTTGTCGCTCAATTTTCAAATTAGGTAACAAAAGTCAAGTCTGTGTAACAAAAATGAATTTTGTCATGACAAAAGTGACTTTTGTCCGCTGATAGATAATTTTGTATGACAAAATTTCAAATTTGTAGTATGATACAAATTTTGTTAAACTGAACTCATTTTAGTTGAACAAAAGTCACTTTTGTCCGTACAAAATTGAATTTTGAGTACAAAACCACAAGAGTCCCATTCGGCGCCCCGTAGTCAGTTACTCATTTTTTTTCAACTTAAGAGTTTGAATGTTACTTTGTTACTTTTTACCTCTCTATTCGACCCTAAAAGGGTTGGACAGATTTTCGCTTATAAGATGTTACTTCTTTAGCATGTTTAACTTTATTTAAATGGCCTGATTGAAACGGTTTTATAAATCTTGTGTTATATTAAACTAAGGTTTACCATCGTTAAGCAAAATATGAAGCAGACTCGATTGTGTCTGTGGTATCCTTTACTAGTATTTCCTTGATGAGTGATTTTCCGTTTTAAATTTTCCTCGGAGTTAAGAATATTTGTGATTATACTTTTTGTTTCAAGTTCGATGATGTGATAAAAACGTTTCTCTAATTCTTCGTCAATTTATCCCTTTCTGCACCCATTGTATAAAAAAAAAATTAATCAACGTGTGGTTCGTTTGATCTCAGTACTTCATTGGTTAAAATCCGCTTGTGACGTCGAATTTTCTTGCTTTCCTCTGAATTTCCTATTGTGACGGCATGAAAAAAGGCGACCATGCCTGACGACGTCACATAGAAAGAACACATCTTTTTGCAGATCATTCGAAAAGAAGGAATAAGTTTGCCTGCTTAATGTTAGAAAAAATCATTAGAGAAACAGATTCCACCACCAAATTTCGTGTAATAGGATATTTATCCACTCTCGACAGTTAAATTATCAATTTTAAAGTCCTCGCCAATGTCATCGTTTGCAACCCTTGCATCATTAGTGAAAGTACATCTTAATGGAGGATCGTAGACAAAAAAGGCAGTTGGTTACAAGAAGAACTGTTGAAAAACACTTCATCCAGACTAGCAAAAACACTTCATCAAGACTAGCAAAAACACTTCATCAAGATAAGCAAAAACACTTCATCAAGACTAGCAAAAACACTTTAACCAGATTAGCAAAAACACTTCATCAAGACTAGCAAAAACACTTTATCCAGACTAGCAAAAACACTTCATCAAGACTAGCAAAAACACTTCATCAAGACTAGCAAAAACATTTCATCAAGACTAGCAAAAACACTTCATCCAGACTACAAAAACACTTCATCCAGACTAGCAAAAACACTTCATCAAGACTAGCAAAAACAATTTTTTCATAAAAAAAAATATAGAACCTTGATGTCAGTCCCAGAGATTTATTTTGTTTGAATCGGGGGATGTTTTATCAAAGCAACGATTTTTCCTGGAAACTAAGAATGCTGAATACTATTTAAAGTGGTATAGAAAGGTCAAATATTTGTATACCAATGAAGGATGTCTATTGTATGTAGACTACCAGATCTTTGGAGTCTTTGTAGTATCCACATCTTATTCACCTCATACGATATTCAAGAGTTTGCAGCTGCTACTCAGAATTTGTAACGTCATCGGTGTCTGAGCAATAACAAATATTGAGCCAGGTTTTTTTTTAAGAAGGTATCGTCCTTTTTCTCAAAGTTTATCTGAAAGAACCTTCTAGAAAAAAAATTCAGGGTCTATTTCACAAATTATACAAGATGGTCTTGTAGGACAAGAGAGTTATAAATTCTCGGTGCGGAGTTTGTGTATCTTACGACTTTTGACGTGAATCGGTATACCTTTTTATGTTAACCTGTTTTTGCCCTTTTCAAGGTGTTGTTAACGGTTATCTGAGATAAACTAAAGCCGTTAACTGTTTTCAACTCACTTTGTTAACTGTTATCAACATTTTTGCATTTTTGTTAACTGTTTTTGCTAAAATCGAGGTGTTGTTCCATATTTTTCGTATTTCACTTATAGGTTAGACAATACTTGGTCATGTTTTATGAAGATTTAAGCCCAAGGCGAAGCCGAGGGCTTAAATCTTCATAAAACATGACCAAGTATTGTCTGACCAATTTAGAAGTTCAGTAATAGTTATACACCGAGGGAAAGGTATGTCTGGATATGAAACCCCGTCGGTCGGAGGCCGTAGGGGTTTCTTATCCAGACATGTCGTATCCCGAGGTGTATAACTAACTTACACCCCATTTTAAACTCTATATTGTTAACATTGATTATCAAATGAAAAAAACCCGATAGCATATATTTTATTGACAATATCAAACTATAATTTATAAGATTTGTTTGTTATTACATGAAAACCCACCAGTAACCTTTTTTTGTTATCTTCGTTCACACTTTGACAAGTGAGTATGTTTTACCAATGTCAAGGTTGTTTTGCATATTCCAAATAAATCCTTGGGTTGATATGGATCAGCAGGTCAAGGTTGACCGTATCGTGTATTCATATTAAAAACAAAAAAATACGTCATGCTCCTTACATGCAGTTCTCAATATGGAAGGGTATGAGACGTGCGACATTTCTTAACAAGCGTTGGATTTGGTAGATGAGACAAATTTAAAAGATAAAGGCAATATTATAACCCAAAGTACTTACCTGTATCAGTCTAATAAAGGTAATCATAACTATATTTTCTATCTTACGGTTTTATGGGAAAAAAAGCCCCCCCCCCCTCCCCCCTCTTCTCGAGAATAAATTAACATTCATATTCAGACCTACAAAGGGAAAAGTGTGTTGTGTCTGCAATAGAAACCCGACTTCCAGGCACGCTCAGCATACAAAGATACAGATTTAATATTTCGTAACTCTCTCTTTTGCGGAAGAGGGGCTGATCCAGCTGGGGTTGGGGTTCCCACCTCAAAAGAAAGGGGCGGGGGTTCAAATAAGTCAAATACATTGATCTTTTAAATCTGGTCAAACCTGCGGAACCCCTACCCCGGATCGGCCACTGGATAACGGGGGGGGGGGGGGGGTTGTCGAGAGTTAAAATCCCCCTTTTTTTATAATAGAAACATATGACTGGGATAAAAAAATACTACTTTCAGCAAAGGAGTAATTAAGGATTTTTCTAATTTAAAATAAATAATGCTTAATTTTTTTTCCCTATTGGAATTTCCTTAAATGTTTTTTTTTAATATCTTGAAACAATTTGTAGTGAACACTGTAAGTAATTTCTTGTGTTCATGCTATTTAAGGAATAATCAATTTCTATTGTTACGAATAACAATGGACTTTGTTTGCGGGATGTAGAAGCAGGGGTTTCCAGAAACCCCCGCTTCTCACAGCCTGTGGTCAAAATCCATTGTTATTCGTAACAATAGATCTATTCAATTTACACGTGTTTCAAAAATAGAAACTATGAAGTATAACAATAGAGCTGGGGTGTAACATTTTATAATGAACAAAAACATAGGTAATTACCATTTCAATGGATAGAATGAAATAGAACTGACATAGTTTGTGAGGACCGAATTGATAAATTGTTTTCTTCTGTTTCAGGTAAAATTTAATACTAGTATATCGTGAGATTTTTTTATTTTGAAAAGCAACGCTGAGTCAATGTTATATAAATCCCCAATTTGAAATTTGATTTTTTTTATCAAATATAAAACTCTGTATAAGCATTTAGATTCAGACCATTCAACGTTAAATGCTTACTTTTTTATTGATAACTTTATATGTATTGTGTTTCTCCATAAAAAAAAATCCTTTGCTTTATATATCAGCAGTCTGAAATTGTTTTCTTGAAAGAAAAAATATCCCTCAAATGCCCGGTTTATAATAAATAAATATTATTTTACCTAAATCCTTATCCCAATTGTTTTTATTTATTCTATATATGTGTACCATTAGAACATTTATGAAAATTTGCAAAATTCAACATAATTTGTTTTAATCTTGGCTCTTTCATCTTAAATCAGTAGGCTCTTTTCCAAGGGAAAATGCCTCAGGTGATTGTACACTTCATAAGTGCAGTTATTAAGAGTTCACTTTCATAATTAACTGACAATGAAAAGTCATTCATGTATAGCATTTCATATAGTGCATGGAAAACCATGTACTATGAAAATTAGAGGGCGAAAAAACTGACTTTTCATTGGACGAGAAGGGGTGAGTATGTTCTAAGTTACCTGTTTATTCACACCTTACATGCGTATCATATGTTTTATTTGTTTTTATCTCTATACAGACAAACAGAGCATGGTACCACAAATCATAAGAAATAATCTAGTGAATTACTATAGCCCCTTACATATTAAATAAAATTGAGAATGGAAATAGGGAATGTGTCAAAGAGACAACAACCCGACCATCGAGCAGACAACAGCAGAAGGTCACCAATAGGTCTTCAATGCAGCGAGAAATTCCCGCATCCGGAGGCGTCCTTCAGCTGGCCCTTAAACAAATATATATACTAGTTCAGTGATAATGAACGCCATACTTAACTCCAAATTGTACACAAGAAACTAAATTAAAAATAATACAAGACTAACAAAGACCACAGGCTCCTGACTTGGGACAACCCTCCCCCCATACCTCTAGCCAATGCAGAAAAGTAAAAGCATAACAATACACACATTAAAATTCAGTTCAAGAGAAGTCCGAGTCTGATGTCAGAAGATGTAACCAAAGAAAATAAACAAAATGACAATAATACATAAATAGCATCAGACCACTACTAGCAGTTAACCGACATGCCAGCTCCAGACTTCAATTTAATAAACTGATTGAAAGAGTATGTCTTCATCATATGAATATAAGGCACAATCCCTCCCGTTAGGGGTAGAGTATTTGTACATCCCTGGCTTATAAATAACCGGAAAATCCAGATAAAATGTTCCATGGTCACAAATTGATGGAGCCATGAACAGTAAGAGCATTATAGACATAACATTCATGCTCTGAATTCGGATTGTGACATTTGTTACAGCATAGGTTTCTGACATTCAGAACCAACAAAATTGTAATTGACCAATGAATCGATACAAATGGGGTCAAGTTCAGATGATAACTGCCATAGAGAAATAAATAAATTTGGTGTATTTACTGTCTTTTGATTGGTTAAAATAATTGGCTTTATTTTCAATGTTATCAATTTTTATGGCGACACGCCCACTTTAACGTTGTGTATTCATACGCAAACATCTGTGTACGTTGTTTTTCGTATTAATATATATCTTTGAGCCTTATTTTTGATAGAAATTTATTTATAATGAATGGCAATAATTTATTTTGAATTTATTGAACCATAAAATTAATTTTTGACTCTTCACATTTAACATAATCCGCTTCGCGGATTATTCAATGTGAATAGTCAAAAATTAATTTTATGGTTCAATAAATTCAAAATAAATAACAGCCATTCATTAAATGTTCACCTGAGTAGCAGTCATATTACAATACTTTGTAACAGACCAAAAACATATACTTAATATTGACCAATGAAAATGAAGTAAAGGTCACATGATACTCACTAGACTGACACGTACACCTTACAATCTTTTCATGCATCAAGTATACTGCTTATTGTATCTAAATTTTATCCGTCGACGTCCGTTCTGTCCGCTGGAAAATTTTGAGCATTTTCAAAACTTTAAAAGACGTCCAAAGGGTGAAGTGTCCGTTGAACGTCCGGTAGGTGCGAAATTTTCAATTGGCATTTATCCGTTTTAGATCCGTTCATTATCCGTTTAATCCGTTATACGTCCAGTAGAAGTCCGTTTCACATTCGTTCAACATCCGTGTAATCCGTTAAACGTCCGTTGGCGAATTTGTCTACCAGATCTTTTACGGGTGTATAACGGACAAGTAACGGATAGAAAACAGACGAAACGGACGAGTACGCACAAAACGGACGACAGAAATACCAATTATTGGTATGTCAGATTTCTTGAGTGTCATGAATTCATAATATTCATAATCGATCTTAGAGTAAGGGCACGTCTTCACTATTAAGCAGCTCTTATTCAGGACAGAGAATACCTAAGTCTGGCATACTGCAACAATACACAATATATAATGTAGACTAAAATATCTATCAGTGCAGATCCAATGTATTTGGTATAAAGACGTCATTTACAGTCCGAGAAGAACATTACCTTGTGCATGCAGCAATGTAGCACGGTAGCCGAACGTCAACATTGATTCCTCTATGAAATTAAAATTTAAGACAAAAATTGAATACATGCAAATTACCACCAGATTACTGATAATATACTAGGCAATATGAGGCAAAGAAACAATGATAGCAAAAAGTACCTATTCTAAACTACAGTAAACAATT
The DNA here is from genome assembly GCF_036588685.1 of Mytilus trossulus. Classification (NCBI taxonomy): domain Eukaryota; kingdom Metazoa; phylum Mollusca; class Bivalvia; order Mytilida; family Mytilidae; genus Mytilus; species Mytilus trossulus. Next base: position 12,308,222 of record NC_086385.1, on the reverse strand, counting down.
GTTCAGTTACTCTTAGTAATCCACTTTATTTGCATGAAATTCTCTGTGTAATTTTTTTTAATTTGGAAATCGTGTTTTTCAACTTAAATACCTTTCTTCAAGGAAAACTTCAAATGAAGTATTAGTTGTTTCATACTAGTTTAAATTCATCACATGCTTCTTTGAACAGGCATCACTTTATTCGATTTTGATAATTTAAAGAGAAAGACAGCCAATTAAGAATCATATTATTAATCAATCCTAAATTGTAGGTACATAATTATGAATCACTATCACAAAGCTTTGCAAGTCAGCAAAACGTAGAATCTTATCTGACTTCACATACGGTTTTAATTTCTAAGCTTTACTACAATCCCCTTATCTTTCATGAGTGTGACCTACCAAATTAGACTATTTACCGGATTTTTTTTTATCACATAAGCAACATGACGGGTGCCACATGTGGAGCAGGATCTGCATGCTCTTTCGGAGGACCTGAGATCACCCCTAGTTTTTGGTGGGGTTCATGTTGTTCATTCTTTAGGTTTCTATGTTGTGTAATGTGTACTTTTGTTTGTCTGTTTGTCTTTTTCATTTTTAGCCATGATGTTGTAAGTTTATCTTAGATTTATGAGTTTGGCTGTCCCTTTGGTATCTTTCGTCCCTCTTTTGGATTCACAAAACACCTCTATTCATATAATGAAGTTTTGAGAAAATCTTTACTAATTTATTGTTGAGCCCCCAACTTTAGTTGAAAAAGTAAGACATAGCGATCCTACATTCCATTGTCGGCAGCGCCCACAAATATTCACTCTTTGGTTAAATTTTTTAAGATTTTAATTTTCTTTAAATATCCTGGATTTCTACTCTCCACTTGGACAGAAGCTTGTTAATTATCAAAAGCTAGTATCCAGAAGGAAATTTTGCAAAAAAAATTTCCTGCTTTCTGTACATTCTTATACATGTAATATATGGACTCTTTTTTTTTTGTCAGTTAACATTACATACAGCATGCTGTTAAAAATTCTTAAAACATTAATTATATTCATAAAGTAGGCGAGACACCAGGTTCCACAGAACCCTTCTTTATATATATTTCTTATACATTAGTGATCCCATATATGCATAAGTCCAAAGGAAGACCTGTCACACTATCCATACACATGTTTCAAACTACTAGCCAAGTCCTAGGGAGAATCAGCAATTACCAATATTTCCATCTTTAGTTTGACTCTTCAATGGCTTCAACCCTCAGCTTCTTGTCTTATTGATGAGTATTGCTACCAGAAAGCAATTAAAAGGAATGAGTGATGAATATAAATTGTATCAAATGGTACAGCTGAATCGTATAAAACCTGAACCCAAATTTCAGAAACCCTTTTGTAGTTTCTGAGAAATATGATTAACAAGAATGTGTCCAAAGTACATGGATGCCCCACTCGCACTTTCATTTCCATGTTCAATGGACCGTGAAAATGGGTAAAAAATATAATTAGGCATTAAAATTAGATAGATCATATCCTAGGGAACATGTGTACTAAGTTTCAAGTTGATTGGACTTCAGCTTCATCAAAAACTACCTTGACCAAAAACTTTAACCTGAAACTGGCACTTTCATTTTCTATGTTCAGTGGACCGTAAAATTGGGGTCAAAAGTTTAATTTGGCTTTAAAATTAGAAAGATCATATCATAAGGATCATGTGTACTAAGTTTCGAGTTGATTGGACTTCAGCTTCATCAAAAACTACCTTGACCAAAAACTTTTACCTGAAGCGGGACAAACGGACGAACGAAAAGACATACAGACCAGAAAACATAATGCCCCTCTACTATCGTAGGTGGGGCATAAAAATATTCATTGGAAGGACTGAAGAATGGAAGGACTAAAATAATATTTTGGCAGATTGCATTGAGTGTGTAGCGATAGGTTATATCTTTTGTTAGCTTGCTTGTTAGCTGAACCTTGAAGTTATTATTAGGTCAGGTATAATACCCTCCTTTCGAAGTAACATAGTCCAACAGACAGATCGATTGGTTTTCTGTCTAGTAGGGTAGTTTACCTACCTATCAATGACTTTACGGTTCAGCTAACAAGCAAGCTAACAAAAGATGTTACCTTTGGCTACACACTCAATGGAATCCGCTGTAATGGTACCAATTTTCCTACACCAGATGCGCATTTCAACAATACATGTCTCTTCAGTGATGCTCATGGCCAAAATATTTGAAATCCAAAGCTTATATAAAAGATGAAGAGCTATAATCCAAAAGGTCCAAAAAGAAGGATGGACGGACAGACAGAGGTACAACAGTTAACTAACACTTGGTTTAATGCAGGGGTATAATTACTTGGATGCAAAATCTAATAGAAAGGAGAAACACATTTTATAGAAAAATGCCATCTTTATTGAAAAAGGCATGCAATATAAGTACATTATAAATTTCTTATGAAATATCAAAATGAGACTTTTAATATGGTACAACTTTCTTTTTTTTCTAAATACAATAATAACTTGGGTAATCCTTAAACTTGTTCAAATCTAGAAATACAAATTATCCTTACGAGACCAAGTTCATTAATCAAAGAATTAACAATTTTGAATCATCTGAAATTTTCATCTCCTTTATTCTATGACTGTAAACTCTTAGTAAAGTTTATTTTATGCAACATGGCATTTTGTTCATAGAAATAAAATAACTAAAAATTCTAAAATGCTAAAATTACTATAAAAATTGTTTTTTTCTCTTCTTCATCAAACCAATACCTATTTACAACCTTCTACTGGCAACTCACAACTGATATAGTTATTTTGTATAAAAATAATCTGAAAGACAAAGAAGTGTCGAAAGAAATATTAACACGAAAAGAGAAAAATATCAGATTAAGTATAATAATTAAAAATATTTTTTATCCTCATTTTACCAAGAAAATTATTCATATATAAAGTGAAATTATCAGGAGAAAAAGACAACCTTCTGATCTTAAATTCGTAAAAATACAATATCACGTCTTTAATACATAGAATATACTATCGTACATAGTTAAAACTCTGCTGGTACCCTCTATATCGAATTTAAACCAGTCTGGTCCAAAAAACAATGACAGGGGACCAGTTAAATGTTAAAATTAATAAAATCACTTGTATAACTTAAAAACATACACCTGTACAATAATGGATAAAACATTAAAAAAAATTATCTATAATTTAAATCAGTACATGTTACCATGGCAACAAAATAATAATTTGTGGTCTTTACTTTTTTTACATCTTTTTCTGATTGATATATGATGCCGATAAGTGTGAAGAAATGAAATGCAATGTAAATGAATTTAATGAGAGAAATAAAGAACTTTGTTCCGTTTTTAACATTATGATTTCCTAGTAACCATGGTAACTTGTGTATACATGTAATTTGATTGTGTTATAGTCTATATAATGGAAATTAAATAACTAATTTTAAATAACATTTATTTTTAGACAGCACATACAAGTTCATTCTAATTCTAAAAATTCATTTACAAAAAAAATATCATCAGGCACATTTTGCTCAGATCTTAATCAGTAACATGCTTGTCACCTTGATGTTTTATTTACATTTGTTCAAGCACTAATGTGCTATTGTCACAGACCAATCATCTAATGTTCACTTCCTGATATTATCATTCTAATAGTCTGAGTCAGTCAAATTTCCATTTCCGTTAAAAACAATTTGTTCCGTCTACAGATCTGTATCATACCAAGAATGGCTTCCGTCATGTTGAGGGGGGAGTGTTGATTCTATGTTCTCAAAGTTTAAATCTGGTCCAGAATGATGAGACTGTGGGCCCAAGTCTGGGATGTTGTCCAATGGACCGTAGTTGCTGCCATGCTGACTTCCAATGTCTAGGCCTTGCATGGAATCAATTGGGAGTTGAGGATCATAACCTGAAATGAGGAGAACAAATCATCACAATACTGAATGACTTAATTTTGATGTTACACGTCTTCAGATTGGCTGACAGAGTGTTGTCTATTCGTTCATAGACATAATTTTGTTATGTAATGGACATCATCAACTTATTTTCATGATGTAATGTATTCTTTAAACTGGAATTATTACAATTACCTCCCTTTGCATTTTAATGCTTTAAACATTGAATAACTTTACTATTTTTTCATATAAAGCTTTGGATTTTTTTTAATTGACTTTTTCCATGCTCTGCTTTATGATGAGTTTGTTTAATTTATTGACCTCAGAGTTCACTAATTTATGCACGTTTGAAATTGTTATGACAACACTACAGAGTATATAGATTTGATTATCGTCCAGTTGCACAAGAGAGTGTAACCACAAATTACTCAATACATTCGGTAGAAAGAGTGTCTATTTTTCTAAGCATTGTTCATTCAAGATGAACAATTATATTATTCAATTAGACAGGTCAACTTGCAAATAATTAACTACCCCCACAACACAAAACTGATTCTGTGCTTTAGCAATCAATATTAAGCAAGCAGTGTACTTTTTTCTCTGTCTGGTGAATCAATGCCTGTGTGAAGGTCAAGTAATTTATTTTTTTCTTCTATGAAGTAATTTTTTACTCCTATCCTGTATGTGACCTTGACCTTACCTCCTCTCATGTCCCCTCCACTATGCATGCTGCCTTGACTACCGTGGTGTTGTGGTGGTTGATACATCTGATCCCTGTAAGACTCATCCTGTCCGAAACCTCCGGCCACATCATCAAATCCTGGGGGCTAAAAAGAGAAAACGTAAATCGTAAAAAAAAATAATTAAAAAGACAGACCTGTACTACTCTTTTAAAATTTTCAAATACTGTAAATTCAGAAATTATTGCATGCATTTATTATTGCGATTTTGTAATTTTAGACTTAAATGCGATTTCAATTTTTACGATTTTGAGAAAAGTCCTGTTAAATTTATATAAAATATTTTAAAATGAGAGTTTAAATTATTGCGTTTACTTCTCAGTCGCATTTTTCGCAATAATAAAAACCTCGCATAAATTTCTGAATTTACAGTAATCAAGTTTTCAGATGGAAGAAATTTAAATAAATGAGGAATATGTCCGTAGGAGCCCTTATTTTCAAATATACTATAAATTCAGAAATTTATCAATTTTCAAAGGGACATAACTTAAGAACTGTGAAATTGATGCTAACCAACTCTTAACTTGATCTGTAAAAAGCATTTCATAACATTTTGGTTGAGGTAAACTCAAGTTGAAGAACAGAATCTAATTTTGGAGCGTAGAAAGACAACGGTAAAACATACTTGTTAGTGGGGTATACACATAGAACTGTTTTAATTATCTATTTCTCAGAACTTTTTTAATGAAGTCATTCAATGAGACATTTTTTTCAAATTTTATAAGTACAAGTGAAACTGTGAGCTATTGCTCATTGCTAATACCCCATGATGATATTTAGGTAAACAGGAAGTTGTTGAGTGATAATTCTGAAAACTCATCATGCTGTATAGCTGACTTATATAAACTCTATAACTAAATTTTAGAAATCCTTGTATTGTAGTTCACAAGAAAAATGTGAGGAAAATTTTAATGGGACTTACGGATGGATGGACAGACAGAGGTAAAATAGTATACTTTAACTATTTTAAAGCAGGGTTGAAGCAGGTGTTTAATTACATATTTACCATTTCAATCCATACATTTCAAATGATAATTGAATTCTGCCCTATTAAATTAAAACAGCATCATAGAATATGTAAACAACTTACCTCAGACCATGGCATGTTCTGGTCTCCTCTAAACAGGGAACTAGTCAGTTCTACAGACAGACGTTACTTGTAATCCTGTGGTTTATCTTATAATATATAAACAACTTACCTCAGACCATGGCATGTTCTGGTCTCCTCTGAACAGGGAACTAGTCAGTTCTACAGACAGACGTTTCTTGTAATCCTGTGGTTTATCTTCAGACATTCTGAACAAAACAGCTGCTGCATATGTGGCTGTAATAAATGTTCATTGGTAAGCAATTAATTTTTTTAATAATTAGTATTGTCACTGGTCGTATCAACATACAATACAGATTTCAGTTATAAATTAGAAATAATTTTTTTTTAAATTTGCCCTTTAAATATTTTTGTGATAGTTTTTCACATCATACTAATAGAGTGATACAGGATTTTCTCAATCAAAAGAGAATGCAAGACATTATTAGCCCAACTTATTCATGTTGCCAGAAAAAAAGTAATAAACAGAAATCAATGGACTTTCAAACTTGAGGTGCATCTCATCTTTGGGCTGTTATCCTTCTGCAAAATTGTAGTCCAGAAATTCCCTTTTTGAACAACTTTTTCATATCACACTCTAAGCAGTTTATAAACATGTCTTTATAAGAGGAAATGTGTAAGGGTTCCATGGAACCCAGTGTCACCCCTACTTTTGCTGTTAAACGTAGACTCAACAAAAATGAGGAAAAAATAATAAAAATAAACCTCTTGATACTATCTTTTGATTGTAAGAAGCTTCTGTCCAAGTTTGATAAAAATCCAGGATAGTTTTTGAATCTAATAAATAATTTAAAACTTTAACCTCAGACATGTCAGAGTGAATGCATTGTTTTCTGGCAGAAAAAAAAGTCCATTTATAAGTAAAATACAGAATTTAACATTATTTAATTCTGAATACTATCTTAAGATCATAAACAAGCTTCTGTCAAATTCTGGTACAAATCCCGGGTAGTTTAAGAAGTTATCAAAAAAATTAACCAGAGTGAATAGTTGTTGACGCCACTGCATATGGAATGCAGTATCTCTATGACTTACTTTTCGACTAAAGTCGAAGGCTCAACAAAAATCATAACAGGCCACAACTATAAGAGAATGATAAATTCAGATGGATTAGCTATTTTATATATAGATGTGAATTTCAATCGTCCTAGAAGGCCAAGTTTTAAAGACTTAGAGCAAAAATCTCATAGGAAGATTTTTACACAGGAAAAAATGTCTGTCATGTTAATCTACTTACCAACTCCTTCATTTCTGGAGTGTAATAGTTCTGTAAGAGGAGCAGTGGCGCCCTCTTGTTCAATGAGCTCAGCACCCTCCTTGTCTGCTGCCAGTTCACACAGAACTCCAGCTGCTACTCTCTGTATGTTCTCAATAGGTGAATACAACAGCTGGAAAATACGACAGTAATGTTTGTTCAAAATAACCATTTTTATGTATCTAACATTATATAAAAGAAAATTAAAGTTATCAGTGTACATGGTTTATGTGAATTTCAGTTACATCATTTACTTATTTTGTATTTGTCACAAACTTAATATTGATAAAAGTTTATATGGCAAGAAATATTTGATTTTTTTATTCAAATAGGCGTGTTTAAAGTTGTGATCTTGAATTTAAGATCTTAGTTATTTTTGCATCTTTTATTCCAAAAGAAATTTTAGAAAAATTATTTCAGGGGTCCTTTATAGCTATCTTTTCTTTTCTTTTTATGTTGAAGCTTGTAAAGGAAGAGCAGTGGAAGAAGAAACACAATTACATCTGATAACTTGTAAGCATTTTCAAATTCAAGAGGGGAAAGTAGATTTCGCCATAGAGTAGGCTAATGCAGCTACAAGGCAGCACTCGCACCCGCAAAGTGGAAAGGGATTAATATAAGTTGCAAAACTTGTTTCCCAATCCACTATAAATAAATATGTTTAAACTAAGTTTATTATTTTTAAAGTTGTCTGCACCTAGAATATTCATGGCAACTAAAAATCTGGAAAATTGTTTTAAGACTAAAATCCTTACCTGTACAAAGAGTGGTATACATGACAAGCCTCTGATGACCGCTCTGTTATGTCCTTCTCTGGCCAGTATGTGGAGAGCTCCTACTGTACCTTCTACAATGTCCTCCATACGGACACCATCAACATAGCCTGATCCCTGACCATTGGACGAAATTGATGCTCTCTGGAAAAGAAAATAACATTGTCATGTAAATCATAATATTGAAATTGAGTTTAAATTACCTTTTTATATACTGTAAATTCAGAAATTATTGGGAGGTTTTTATTATTGCGAATAATGCGACAGAGTTGTAAACGCAATAATTAAAACTCGCATTTTGTAATATTTAAACTGAATAAAGCATGACTTTTCCCAAAATCGTAATAATTAAAATCGCATTTAAGTTGAAATTGACAAATTCGCAATAATAAATGAACGCAATAATTTCTGAATTTACAGTATTGAAAATGCCTGTGCAAATAAAGTATATTGACATTAGATTTCCATAGTTGAGAAAAGGTTTTAATAGATATTCATCACTTACATTATGTAGTTTTAATACAATACATGCACAATTGTATGTTTTAAATCTTTTATTATTTTTTTACAGGCTTTCTTCAATCTGTAAATTAAAGATTCAGTTGGTATATCACAAAATAAAGAGGCCACAAATATTCCTCCATTTAAAGTCCTCACAATCACTTCATCAGACAAAATTACTGGATTGTCCTTATTATTTCTGAATTTACAATAAATTTTAACCATTTTGACATTTACGGTAGCCGAAAAATTACCATTTGACAAATGACGGTAAAGAGCTACTGCCCTCAAGTATCCACAAAAAGAATGTGTCCCAAGTACACGGATGCCCCATCTGCACTATCATTTTCTATGTTCAGAGGACCATGAAAATGGGATAAAATCTCTAATTTTGCATTAAAATAGAAAGATCATATCATAGGGAACATGTTTACTAAGTTTTAAATTGATTGGACTTCAACTTCATGAAAAACTACCTCGTCCAAAAACTTAAACCTGAAGTGGGACGAACGGACTCAAGGACCAGAAAACATAATGCCCATAAATGGGGCATAAAAATCAAGTTTTCCTCAATCCACAAAAATAAATGAATATCCAGATAACAACTTACCCTTTGTGTGTCTTGGTGGGCTCTCAACAAAAGGTGGACAATTCTTGGCAGGGCACCATGTTCTCTCAGTGGAGCATGATTAGCTGGGCACAGAGCCAGATTTCTGATCAGACCAACTACAGCCTTGATCAATGGCCATCTGCTTGGTGGATGTAACAGTTTCACAAGGACAGGAAGTCCATAATGTAATCGCACTGCATTCTGGGCCATCTCTGATTCTGGATGACGACTTGTTAAATGACGCAATGCACACACCTGAAAACACAAGAATCATAATGATTACATCGTCATTCATGAAATTTCTCTGAATAGTTTTTTTTTTTAAATACTTCTAAGCGTCTCCATGAAAAATACTTAAGATTCCACCAATGTTGTTAATACTATTTTGAAATAATTAACAAAATGTTCTGTAAATGTATGAACTTATCTTTTTACTCTAATAAAAGTTATTGTTTGAAAATTTGGATGAAAACAAACTGTTCATGGCAGATTTTACAATAAGAAGGAATTATTGTTTTTTTGTATCCATCAAAAAAGCAATTGCTGAAACTGTGAAACAGACTGTGTAATGGAGTAATGCATTATGTTATTGAATAAAATGTGTCTTTCTGAGTAAATAAAAATAAAAATTACTCTGTGTTTGTGTTTTTTGTTAGAATTAGAGGGTTTTCAATTTCAAAATATTGGACATGGAATAGACATCATGACCTACTTTACTGACATCCAGCTTATTTGGAGTGGAATTTTGAAGTATTATTTATAAGTTGAGCCTAATAACATGGACTTATATTTTAATAAAAAGTCTTCTTTTGTGTTTTAATCATAACTTTAAGGCAGATTTTTATTGGTAAAGGCTAAAAAAGGTAATTTAATAATATTGTTGCTAACGTCACATCTTTTCCGTCCATTGTGGTATGTCACGATCGCAATTTTCTTGTTGGTTCTCAGACAGGCCATTGTAGTTATTTTTATCCCGGGTTTTATAAATAATTGAAAATAGCAATCATATTAAATTTGGATGACGTAAGGGGGTCAAAGGACTGGAGGAATCAATATCATTGGCTGTTTTATTTTTTGCGAACGTTACTGCTCGAGGTTTCCGTCCTAATCAGTGTCACGTGAGCAACATATATTTAGATCTGTAACTCTCCTGTATAGGAGTTACGATATCGCCCTTTGCAGAAATAGATTCGGAGTCAGTTCCTTCACATGATGGGGAAGCAAAGAAGGTCAGTTGTATGTAATATTGTTACAAGAGGACCTTAAATGTATTCCGTCCATCAAAAAGACGTTCGCAACAAAACGTAATGTCATGATAGTAGATGTTGCTAATGTTACTATTACGAATTGGTTTCTTGTGTATTCATTTGATATAAAGTACACCTACAAATGACATTCTGTATATTTAGAAATGCTAAACCAGACTGTACAATTTTATTACTCCAGGCATATATTAAACATCACTGTGTGCATACATTTTATCTTTTAAAGATGTTGTTGCTCATGTGACATGTCCAAATGTCGCTAATGTTACTTATTTTTGTCTCTGTCACGTTAGCAACATGAAAGTAGGAGACAGAACATAATACTGTAAAATCTGCCTCATGCTATTTAAGTCTTTAGTTGATTACTTGTCTCATTTGCAAGCCTTATTTTACCATTTTTAATTGATCAAATTTTTATCAAGATTTTGAAATTTCTAAATTTTCATCTAATTTCTCACAATTTCTGAAGTTTTCTTTGAGAATTTGCTTTCAACTTTGTTAACCAACTGGCTGAAGCAAGCTATGAAATTCTTTACTTTGAATAATACACAAATTTTAAATAGTACAATATTTTCTTATTACTAAAAAGATTATCCATTTGTAATTTTGCTACAGTGTAACCTATGTTGTCGGACACACTAAGGAAACAGCTAAAATTGTCACATTAAGCAGGGTGTGGAAACACTCAGGTGTCAGATAAGGCAAGTTACACTGTATTTAGAAACAAGACTTGTACTTACAGCTGGTTCAGTGATGTCTTCCCGATCTCCAGCCTGTAGAATGGTTCTGACGAGAGCCTCGATACCTCCGACCTGTGACACAATGATCTTATTACGTTGATTGTTACAGGTCATGTTAGACAGGATACCAGCAGAACAGGTAACCATGTTGAGATCATTAGATGACAGAAGCTGTACCAACATTTGAAGGAGGGTTTCCATGTTGTCCTGCAATGAAAATATAAACAATGTTTAATATTATTTTATTACATTGGCAATGAATTACATAGATGTCCCAGTGAAATAAAAATCAATTATTTCAGGTTATTTATTTAGTTGTAATCTAGGTCGTGCCTTTTTTTTTAGTTTACCCTCCCATTTTTTTGGCATAGTGTCACATCCTGCCTTTTTACAAATTTTATCCTAGCCCCAGTACATAACCAGATGCTTCGCAGGGCGTAGCTTTATACGACCGCAGAGGTTGAACCCTGAACGGTTGGGGCAAGTATGGACACAACATTCAAGCTGGATTCAGCTCTAAATTTGGATTGTGATTAAATAGTTGACACAGCATAGGTTTCTGACACAGAATGAATGTGTTCTAATGAACTTAAAATTTTTGTTTTCTCTTAGAGCAATTCACTATGCTGTTGAATATTAATCCTCTCAAAAAAATGTTTGAAGAAATTTTCTTTTTATTTATGAAATTTCAAATGAGAAAAATTGAACCCAATTTTTTAATCACATCCCCCTTTCCCTTATTCCAAAACTAATCTCAATTAAAATATTCTAATGGAGTTTGCAACAATAACTACTCATTTAAATACATCATAAAATATTAAGATGTAAAAAAAAATGCTTGTTATCACTGAATGGTAAAGATCATTTAAATTTATCAGTTGGTAGTAAAAAGTGAATATACATTGTATATTGTATATAACAAAGATTTTTAAGTTGATTCTGGACAAAGAAAGATAACTCCAATTAAAAAAAATTCTTGCAATAAGATATTTCTTGCTTACTATTTTGGACAAAGAAAGATAACTCTAACTAAGAAAAAATTTGCTATTTCACAATATTGTGAAATTAGATATTTCTTGCCATTGCACAATACTGTGCAATTGAAAAGACTTGCTATTCCACAATACTTAATATAATAATTTTAGATCCTGATTTGGGCCAACTTGAAAACTGGGCCAATAATAAAAAATCTAAATTCATTTTTAGATTCAGCATATCAAAGAACCCCAAGGATTCAATTTTTGTTAAAATCAAACTAAGTTTAATTTTGGACCCTTCGGACCTTAATGTAGACCAATTTGAAAACGGGACCAAAAGTTAAGAATCTACATACACAGTTAGATTCGGCATATCAAAGAACCCCAATTATTCAATTTTGATGAAATCAAACAAAGTTTAATTTTGGACTCTTTGGGCCCCTTTTTCCTAAACTGTTGGGACCAAAACTCCCAAAATCAATACCAACTTTCCTTTTATGGTCATTAACCTTGTGTTTAAATTTCATAGATTTCTATTTACTTATACTAACGTTATGGTGCCAAAACCAAGAAAAATGCTTATTTGGGTCCCTTTTTGGCCCCTAATTCCTAAACTGTTGGGACCTAAACTCCCAAAATCAATACCAATCTTCCTTTTGTGGTCATAAACATTATGTTTAAATTTCATTGATTTCTATTTACTTAAACTAAAGTTATTGTGCGAAAACCCAGAATAATGCTTATTTGGGCCCTTTTTTGGCCCCTAATTCCTAAACTGTTGAAACCAAAACTCCCAAAATCAATCCCAACCTTTCTTTTGTGGTCATCAACCTTGTGTCAAAATTTCATAGATTTCTATTAACTTAAACTAAAGTTATAGTGCCAAAACCAAGAAAATGCTTATTTGGGCCCTTTTTGACCCCTTATTCCTAAAATGTTGGGACCAAAACTCCTAAAATCAATACCAACCTTCCTTTTGTGGTCATAAACCTTGTGTTAAAATTTCATAGATTTCTATTCACTTTTACTAAAGTTAGAGTGCGAAAACTAAAAGTATTCGGACGACGACGACGACGACGACGACGACGAAGACGACGCCAACGTGATAGCAATATACGACGAAAATTTTTTCAAAATTTGCGGTCGTATAAAAATCAAATAGTAGTTCCCTTACACCACTTCAAACATACAACCCACACTGAATGAACTATCTAAATTTGAAATTAAACAACTTACTGCTTTAGTGGCTGCATCAGACAAATTTCTCAATGTCCATAAACAATTCTGTACTAATCTTTGACTCTGATGGGCTAGATGCATAGCTAATGCTTGCATACCACCTGAAAACATACAAACAAAATCATATTATAAACTATAAATAAACAGTCATCTTTTTTTTTTACATCAGTTATAAATTTGAAAACATTGGTATTTTGATGTGTTTGGCCTTTTACTTAAACCATTTGATTCAGGATTTCCCGTTTTGAATTTTCATAGGAATTTAGTACTTTTGTCAGTCACCTATAGCTTTTTAGTAGAACATAGCTTTGTAGTAGAACTTTAACTGCATTTCAAAATTCAGTGTATTCCATTTACAATGCAAAAATATTCTGGGCATCTAGATAGATTTTTTGGGAATTGTATTTGTATGGTGATCTATTGTTCAAATCCTAAGCAACTTCATTTACCAATGGTCATAAACCAATAATAATTTCTTGGGCAAGACTCCCACACTTCAAATATCAAAATTCATTGTATTTTTCTAAATTTTTGTAAAACCACAAAAAATTGGTACCCATCTAAATAAATTCCCAGTGATCTGATTCATGATTTATAACACTATTTCATTTGACTCACCAGCCTCTACGACAGCAGGTTTGTTACTCGAACATACAGACAAAACTTTGAGGACACGAGACGTTGTCCACAGCAGTTTCTCGTAGGTATAAGATCTCATGATTCTAACAAGTTCTCCTGGACCACCACTGGCAAGGATTATCAACTGAAAGGTAATAATACACAAATGAACCAGTTAACTCATAAAATAAGTAAATAATAAGTTCCTACATAAGTACACATTCGCATATTACAATTATTTGCATTTTCAAACAAGATGAGCAAATTTCATTCAAAATTTATGTTAACATGATGTGTTTAATACAAGCATAAATAGGTTGAAGTATTTATAATTCCAAATAAAACTAACAACACAAATGAAAGATATGCAGATGAAAATTACAAGCTGAATTTAGTACAGGTACTTTGAAAATTTAACAAACTTTTACTTAGGATTTTGGTTTTTCAAAAGATGCATGTATGCAAATTCTTGTATTCAATTGATGTTATTACTGCTACAATGATTAAAAGCAGTGTTCAACCTGCTTCAAATGTCATTCATGGATGAATAAAAAGCAAATTAAAATTTTAAGTCTGGAATTGATTTGGGGACATAAGAGTTTATAAACCAACCTTGCTTTCTTGGTTTCCATAAGCTAGAATCTGTAAACAATCTGTTGTTATGGCAAGAAACTTGACATTGTTTCTCTGTAATAATGCCACCATCTTCTGTAGACCCCCAGCAAGCCTGACGGCCATCTTGGAACCATCTTGATGTAACAGGAGATTGTGCAATGTTGTGATAGCGTAAAATAAAACTGATTCAATGGGTGAACTGAAAACACAAGAATAAATTAATAATTTACTTTGAAGAATGAATTGCATTAGTTCTATATACTTTCTCATTACAAAAGTAAACATGAAAGGAGTTCATAGGACACCTTGCCTCCCTGGCACATCTAAGTGAATTATACACTCTTAATCAGACCTTTGATTTGTTATTTGTTTCAAAAGGTTTACATCATAATAAACACATTTGCAACATTTCAAATTGATGTGAACACAACTTTATTGACAAGAATTTCCTCCTAAACAGAAGTTTTTCTGCAAAAATTTGTTACAATCATACCGTATAGTGGGTTATTCTCGCAGGGTGTAAATTTCGCAGATAGAACAAAATCACCAAAATAAATTCTGCCCAATTTAAAAATGTGTATGCAAAGGTAATAAAAAAGTTTTGAATCCACCAAAATATTTCGTATACCTTATTCATTGAAAATCGTGAAAATAATCCGCCATACGGTAATATCTGGTTCCTATTGGCACAAATTATTCCTTATTGGTCCAGAACTAATACTGTAATATTTCTTTACATAGACATAATTTTACAGAATATATTTTCTGTATGGAACTACTTTAAGAAAGAAATTTCTATTCCATGCCAATAGACCACTTTCCAGTTCATCCGTCACTGGAAAAGACTTGTCAAATAGGCGCACCTTTGTGACGTCATTTACCAGAGAGATTTTAACAGAAATGCATCGAACTCGAAAGTTGTCTATTACATGGCACATTAAACCAAAATTTTAACACAATCAAAATATTTCTTTAATCCAGTGGGTTATACCTTAAAAGTTTGACTAGAGCTGGTATTCCACCAGATTTAAAGATGGCGAGTAATCCCTGGCGGTGATGTGATAGATTATGTAATGTTCCAGCAGCACAACGTGTAGTTTCCATGTCATTGGTATTGTTCATGGCTCGTACTAACGCTGCAACCATCTGTGGGGAGTTCATGATGGCATGACGACTGGCCTCTTTCTTGGACAATTGGTGGACCATCATGGCAGCCTGACTGACCACCACTTGATCTTCATCATTAAGAAGCTTGGTCAGTTCAGGAATAGCTCTGGTAGCTAAATCAGCATCATCCTGAATTAAAATAAAATATCTTATATTTTGATAGAAAGTTATTCCTTTTCTTGGTCTTCATGATAAGGCATCTCTATTTTCAATCATTTATTATTCTTGTGCTGCCCATATTTAACTCTTTTATGAATGTATTTAATTTGTGGTGTTTTAGCGCCTTTTAAGCACCGCATTTATGCTATTTCGTGGCGGTCAGTTTTATTAGTGGAGGAAGCTGCTTGGAGTTGAATGCAAACTCACAACCTCAATGTTGACTGGCTAGTGATTACAGTAGTAACTACTTAGACCACTCGGCCACGGAGGCCACTGCTATGAATGTTAAGGAAGGGTATGATGTAAAACTTTATCATATTTACAAAATCAATACTCTATAGAAATATGCAACGAAAATAAGTACATATAGAATTATTCTCATGAAATAATATACATCTTCACTGAAAGTATAATACATTTAAAGATTTTGTTTACTGTGACATCAATCTTTCGGACTGATCAATGAGAAAGATCAGCTCTTTAAATCTGAAGGTTTTGAATTGTCTTATCTTTACTGTTTTAACATGTGCTGTTAATATAATCCTTGAAGGCAGGAAAAATTCATGGTGTTATAGTGAAGGATCAGTATTTCATACCAGGTTTATGAAACATTCTTACAGTTCTCAAGTTTTTTTTAGGAAATTACTTCATGATAACATATTGTACTTTTCCAAATAACTTGAGTTGAGAAGTTCCAAATTACCTGATAGTTTATAAGGTTGACAACGGCATGTTTCAGCATTTGAGATGGCTCAGCCAATCTCTGCACTGCTGTTGGTTGATCAGGGTGCATTTGTGTTGATGGTATGGCCATGCCTTCCTCCATGGTTTCTGGGAACATGGCTGCTCTCACACGCTGTGAACGTGTCTGGTTTAACTGTTGGTTAACTTCTGCAATGGTAAAAACAGAAATGAACATCTTCAACTTCAAAAAGATTTCAGAATTTTAACTTCTAATATTTTTTTTTACAAAATTAATCTACAATGATGTCTTTAAAAATCGACCTTGTGCAAACAAAAATCAATACCTCTGTTAACCTATTTTGGGTTGAAATAATTTCTACGGAAAGTCTAATTGTTCCAAAGGTAGGTTTTAATTAGAAGACAACCCTTCAAAACGGACCAAATGCATCTTTTATTTCTTAATTATTTCAAAATCCATCACAGTCTTATACATGTTTCTGTGTACATCCATTTGCATATGGTCCATTTCTATCCCGACGCAGCTCATATATTAATACAGTCTGCAGGGTTAGCCACTAGTCCCATGCCCCAGACTAGTAAAATTTCATTTGGACTAGTAAGTTTTTGCAAAACTATGTTTGGACCAATAAGAAAAATGTCATGATATTGGCCTTCGGACTAGTAGCTGAAAAAGTTTTTGGTGCAGACTGGTAATATCACTTTTCTGATTCAAATGTCTTATGTTTCTACCCTTCAAAACCTACCATCAACTTGATCCTGGGTGTATTGTGGATTGCTGTAATTTTGTTCGGCCCAGTCTAACATCATCCTGGTTGTGTCCATGTTATCTCCCCCTGATTCGTTCATATCCTCAGGTTCATGGTGATTTCCTTTGCTGCTGATGGAAGGAGCCTAAATAACAACAAGTCAAAATATTATAAATAATCTGATAATACAAAGTAACAGACTTTAATAGTTTGAATACATATACTATACATATAAACTAATGATCAATTCTAAATGGACACCCACCCCCCTCTTTTTAGTTTTCTCAGCATTTTAGACGATCACTATCCTGACTATTGTTCAATTTTTCATATAATTTCAAACACTTTTTCACCATTTTTGTTCCAAGTGTGTATTAACTAATTTGAACTGTTCAATTTGTGAATCCAAAAATTTGTAAGGGTTCCGCGGAACCCAGTGTCTCGCCTACTTTGGCTGAAAATCACAGGCTCAACAAAATGAGGAAAAAAATCAATAGAAATATTCCTCTTGATACTATACTTTGATTGTAAGAAGCTTCTGTCAAGGTTTAGTAAAAATCCAGGATAGATTATGAAGCTAATAAATGTTTAAAAACTTAAACTGCAGACTGTATGTTAAATTTTAACTGGAAGAAAAACTAAGTCCATTTATAAGTAAAATACAGATACACAGGTACAAAATATTAACAAAATTTCCTTCTAAATACTAGCTTAAGATCATAAACAAGCTTCTGTCTAAGTTTGGTACAAATTAAAAGTAGCATAAAGATGTTATTAATTTTTTTTTAAATTTAACCACAGAGTGAATGTGTTGTTTCCTGGCAGAAAATCTAAGTCCATTTAAAAGTAAAATACGGAAAAAATGGATTTATTTTTTAACAAGTTTACTTCTGTATATTATCTTTTGATCATAAACAAGCTTCTGTTCAAGTTTGGTACAAACCCAGGATAGTTTAAGAAAGTTATTAAAATTTTAAAAACTTGAACCACAGAGTGAATGTAATGTTTCCCCGCAATAAAAACTAAGTCCATTTATGAGTAAAATACGGAAAAATAGAATTTCATTTTTACAAAATTTACCTCTAGTACTATTTAATCTTTATCTTTATTTGAAAAGCACTTTACGCCCATATGGACCAATGGCTTAAAACATTATACATAATATACAGTTTACATAAAACAATGAAAATATACAATGGACACACTTTGAACTATAATTTGTCTTTTTTTTTTAAATCAATATATATATATATATATAAGAGATTCAAATTATATCAAGGACTCCCTGCCCTCAGTCTTAGTGACTTTTTTAAAAAGGAGCCTAATTTGCAAGTGTCCTGTTTTGTTTCAGGATTGAGAATATGTTTTAATTTATCTATATCATTTAAGTTATTATATTTATTTTCATTTAAAAATTCTTTTCTTAATTGTTCATTTATTTTACATTTAAAAAAGAAATGAAACTCATCATCTAGTACATCACAATGTGTACATAGTCTTAAATCTCTGGGAATTTTCCTGTATCTTCCAGTTTCTATTAATAAGCAGTGGTCACTTATTCGAAATTTAGAAATTAGTTGTCTATATTCAAAGTTTTGAGAAAGTAGGTATGGTTCAAAGTTATAGCTTTTCTTTATTTTTTTAAAAAGTTGGAGTTTGCTATTCTCTTGTAAATTTAATATTTTATCATTATATAAATTTTCATAGGAGTTTTCTAGATTTTGTTTGTATATTAGCCTATTATTTTTATCCTTATTTTGGTTAACAATTTCTAAATCATTTTGACTTCTGACATGATTTACATAGGAGTACCAAGAATAAATACCTGCATTATGTAAAGTTTTTGCCAAATTTAGTGTCTCTTTTAGTAAGGGACTAGTTTCTTCCCTTAATAGTCTATCATGAAAAAGAAGAGTTTGTCTTTTTATAAAGCAATCAATAGGGTAGCTGCCTAATTCAGATCGAGCAGCTATATTGCAAGAGCATTTTTTTACTCCTAAAGTTAACTTATTAAATTTATTTAGTACTTTATCAGGTGGACTTTTGTCAATGAAATTTAGAGTATCTACTTTTTTGTTATTTTTATCTCCTTTAATTGAAGCTTTATAAAAGGATGAGTATGCATCCATATACCATATTTCACTGTTATAAGTTAATATTGGTCTGACGAGAGAGTTAAATAAATGGTTTGACAAATTTACAGGAGTCTGATGAATCGAATTACAATATGTTTTTATAGAATACATTACTTTCATAGATTTTTTGGCTAATTCTTGTGCTGAATGAATAAGATTTCCATTCTGACTAATAATATTACCAAGATCATAAACATGCATCTGTCCAAGTTTAGTAGAAATCCAGTCTAGTTTAAAAAAGTTATTAAAATTTCAAAAACTTTAACCACAGAGTACTTGTATTTGTGGACGCCGTCGCCGATGGAAAGTAGGATAGCTTAGTCTCGCTTTTTCAACTAAAGTCAAAGGCTCGACAAAAACATTTGTACAGAGCTCATATTTATCCAACTTTGTTAGTTTGTGCCACTGCATAAAATGGAATCCTTTTCTACTGACAAAATATCAATTGAAGGACTCCATGGCACATACATGTATGTGTAATGTGGCTACAATTTGTATAAATAATTTGTTAACTGATTGAAGTATTTACATTGGTTGTGGCTCCTGACTGGATACCAGAATCCATGTATTGGTTCTGTTGCCACATCATGGTCTGTTGGTTTTTGTCCAGCGGCATGTCCGATAGGTCCATGTAGTTATTCCCTCCCGAGACTGAAAAACAAATATATTTGTTACAATAGAGAGCATCAGTAATTATCTTGTTTACAGTTTTTTTCCTAATAAAGAATTTGGTTAATTCTTAAAATGATAAGACAAGTACAATACAATTTAGAGCTAAACAGAACAGAAACTTCTTTTAGTTAAGTTTTTTTAGGTTGTTAAGTTACTGTTTGACTGACACATATTCGATGTTTCATTTAATCATGCATTAACCATTTGCAGATATTTAACATTTAAGGTGCACCTAAAACATTAGTTTATCATGATATAGTGCTTTCTGTGGGAAGTGTTTTTTTTTTCTTTCTAAGTAGCCTTTAATTTCTACAATGTTGATCTTCCTGACTGTCAGTGGTAATAGTAAAAGTTGCATGTAAGCACATCCTACATGTACTTCTACTTGTAAGACTAGCACACCAATTACATGACTTAAATCATGTTTTAAAATAACCAAACAAGCATGACAAGCATGTACGAGTAATAAATGTACGGTAAATGCATGTACATGTATGACAGCTGACATGAAGTTCAGGGAAAACAATACATAGTAACTAAGCAATAGAAATCTACATACAGGTGTGTAGGTACTTTTTGTGAATAAGTTCATTTTATAAACCTCAAAACAATCAATACAAAAAAACTTGATGAACGTTTATTATTTCAGTAAATCAAGAGCATCTGGCCAAGGAAGACAACATGAGACAACAGATGCTAGATATGAGATAACGTGTAGTAAATCAGAAAAATACATGATCATATTAAATTCATTACAGCTGATTTCCTAATGCTTGTAAAGTGAAACTTTGGTTGGCTTGCTTTCTTTGTATAAAGGTTTACTCAAGCTCTGACATTCATATTGACATCTTCAAACAATATATGTTGGGATATTTTAACCTGTTTATATCATATTTAAATTTGATTGGATGTTATCTCAATTACAACTGAACAATATACAAACAAGGCAAGCAAGCTAACCAAAGTCTTACTCTACATGCGTTAGGAATTTGCTGTAATATCAGATTCATAATATAGATGTTTAAACACTTGATTTGGTCTTGTTTGTTGACACCTAAATATGAAGCAATAAATCCTATTGGAATGTGAGGGTGAATAATCCTTACAAGCTGTGAATGACGGCAAAAGGTGCAAAATATTTAGCCGATATTATATGAATATGGATAGTTCCTACACAAAATGATCACATAATTGTAGAGAAAATGTTCAAAATTTGAAGCAAAAGAGCCAATAAAACCTTCAGACATCATTTTATCCAAGTAATATAGAAATATTAAAGAAAATCAAGTCAATAAAGACTTGAATTGAGAGACAAAAATGCAACAAAAACCTTACCATTTTGTTGCAATTTTCCCAAACAGCCATTAGACTGTTACAGTTCCTTTCTTCTGACATCAAATATTTATTAATAATGCTTCATTTAATTTGTACATTAAGAATATCCTACAGGATCAGGCCAAGGAAAAAAAAATAAAAGGTGTATGGATGCTAATCAGCACATAAACATGATAAAAGATTTGTTTTTCATTGCATGGTAGATTTATGTTTCATGGCTCATTGATAATCTTTTGCAAATACAGAAAATTCAAGGCCAAGCAAATTTTATCTTTGTCTAAAAAATTCCATGTGTCAAAAAAAATATTTCTTATTATTTTTAAGGTGTACAATTATAATGATTATTAGCCTTATCTCCAGGTTTTGTTCAACAAATGTAAATATGGGGCATGCTAAAGGACACCTACGGGTGCGGGAGTTTCTTACTACATTGAAGACCCATTGGTGGCCTTCAGCTGTTGTCAGCTCTATGGTCAGGTTGTTGTCGACTTGACACATTCCACATTTCCTTTCTTAATTTTAAGGTCTTTAACAAATTACAATGGCTATATGTTTAACTTTATGAAGTATGAAAAAGCAAATAAACAACATTAAATTGAATTTGAAGGCTCCTATCCAGGTTTTCTAGAACTAGATGAAAGCCATCTTGCTTGCACATAAAACCCCCATGGCCATTTTGAAATGTTGGCAGGTATGGAAATCTGGGTTGCGTTCAATGTCATAGCAGCTATACATAGATTTTTGTCTACTGATCCAGTAGCTTGCCCAGCTGCTATCAAGATTAATGTGTAGCTGGCTAGCTACACTTTCAATAGTTATAATTCTTCATAGCCCAATGTAGCCACTACGATATTGAACGTGACCCTGTTATACCAAATGTCAGCAAGCCTCTTAATGGTGAAGCCTGTGAGAGTTCAATCAACAATTTGTATGTGCACAAAAAATTCAGTAATCTCAGCCTAATGTTTAGCTAGGAATTAGATCATTTGTTTTGTATGTTGCTTGCTATAAAAAATTCCTCAATTTTGAAGACTTGTGTATAATTGTACACAGTTTGTCTGGCTGTGAGCCAATAAATCCATTTCATGACTGACAAACATACAATTCTAATTATTGTGTGTTGATATTCATAATCATATAAAAAAACTACTTAATTTTGCACTTTTTACCTTGTACTACAGCTTGTGAGAATTTACTAACGGATGACATTTTTTGCTTCGTTATCAGGTGTCAAGTCAACAAACTTAGGCCAAATAAAATCACACGTGTGTTTCCTATATCAACTTTGAAAATATCAAGGTAGGTAGGTAGGTGGGGAATTCTTTTTATTTTAGCTTTTTTTTTACATTGACTATGGGAGAAATTCTGACTTGAAAAATGACAAAAAAACTTTCAGGTAGGCTATTTCTAAGCTTAAAACATCAGGTAGGTAGGAAAATAGGAAACACATATAAATTTTAATTTGGCCTGTGTTCACAAACCAATTTTAACTTAAGCTTTAAAGCCATGTATATTCTGTAAACATGTATTTTTAACTGTTTACAGCTTATCATAAGCAATATTACGGGTGCCACATGTGGAGAAGGATCTGCTAACCCTTTCATTTACTATCTCTGTTTGACCCCTCATTCTGATTAATCTGATGAGTATTGACCAATGGTCAGTATGGATACAGTACTCTATTTTTACACTTACTATTTCTGTTCGACCCCGGCCCTCATTCTGATTAATCTGATAAGTATTGACCAATGGTCAGTATGGATACAGTACTCTATTTTTACACTTAATATTTCTGTTCGACCCCGGCCCTCATTCTGATTAATCTGATAAGTATTGACCAATGGTCAGTATGGATACAGTAATCTATTTTTACACTTACCATGCTTACTATTTCTGTTTCACCCCGGCCCTCATTCTGATTAATCTGATAAGTATTGACCAATGGTCAGTATGGATACAGTAATCTATTTCTATACTTACTATTTCTGTTCGACCCCTCATTCTGATTAATCTGATAAGTACTCATGATTGATTATAATGGCTGGTTCTCTTTCAAGTCTGAAAAAGAAAACGTAATTTTCAAAAGCTGATGTATACAAGCTGCAACATAAAAACATACATGACTTACAAATATAGTTGTATGGAATATTAAACAATAAAATACCTCAAAATTTGGTTTCCACATCCCTATGTTTCCTCATTAAAATTCTCTAGGGAAAATCAACTTTCTTCTATCCCTTTGATTTTTTTTTTAAATCTTTTGTTTTAAATTTAATTTTTTTACATTTGCTATTTAAGGGCTTTTAAAAGTGGACAATGCAGAATGGGCTTTGCTTTGCTCATTGTTGAAGGTGATGACCTAAAGTTGTTTAAAAATTCTATGAAATTTGGTTTCTGGTGGAGAGTAGGCTGAAGTTTTTATACATGTACAAATACATGTACTTGTTCATCCTTCAACATTTCAAACAGGCTTTAGAAATAATAATTGTATGTGTACAATGTACATCTGTATGCTAATTGTGTGCTTCAAAGTCTTAATATTATCAATGAACTACTAAGTCTACTTTAAATAATTACAGAAGGGGTCTTAAGGATATTATGATATAAATAACACAGTTCTCAGGGAGAAACATAATCTGTAGATATAAGAAGATGTGGTACAAGTGCCAATAAGACAACTCTCCATCAAAGTCACAATTTATAAAAGTTAGTAACCCTTATATGTCGAAGTACATGTCTTCCAACACTGAGCCTTGGCTCCAGGGAACAGCAAGCTGTAAAGGGCCCTCAAAAAATTACTTGTGTAAAACATTTCAAAACCCCTTTGTTACCCCCTAATTACCCTATAATATAAATTCACACCCTCAACTACAAGCCTTTGAAGAAGTGTCAGATTTTTAAATGACCTGGCAGTCAACAAAAGCCACTTATCTATTCAATAAAAACTTCACCTTGGCATTTAAATATGACTCAAATATTTATGTATATAATGTATGGGGAAAGTATTTAATTTTATCATTAGTATTTTTTTCAAATTCATTTATGCACATGGTGTCAACTATGTCAACGACTTAAATAGATATGTCAGAAACGAGAATCACAAATTTATACAATAATGTATGTGGATTCATTTATTTTCATGGATACCATTTTCGTCTGTTAAGTCAATTATAATTTTCATGGATATTTGATTTCATGCTTTTGCTTTATTTAAAGACAAAGCCTGGCTATAGCTATAAAATTTGTCATTCATTGAAGTTGAACAGTCAACTTCGTGATTCAGTTGTTTCCACGAAAGAAAAAAAAAACGCCAAAAAAAATGGTATGCAACAAATAATAATGAAAGCTCAACAAGTAAAGGGAAAGTAAGAAAGGGATGACAATTTTAACTGTCACTACAAATCAATTGGCTGTTTAATCAAGTTAGTACACTCTTTTGAGACAAGGGATTTGATGGTCAGAAAAGTTACGAATTATTAAAGTAGGATCTGGCTAAAGACAGAAAAAATTACAGAGCATGCGCTGGATTCAGGAAATGATTACCCGTTTCATTCCCCCCCCACACACACACATGTATATGGCCCTGTCAAACTATATCAAAACATGAACATTGGACAGACATTTCCTTTTCCCAGTGAATCATACTTCATGCAAGTAGTGGTGTAAAATTTAGTAAAGGGTTAGATATGAATCATTACAACAGGTATAAGACCATCCTGATAAACTATAGTTCGAAGTTTTTTGAACATGCAAGTACTCAAGAAGTCAATTCAAGTGCTTTTAAAATTATGAATGAAATATTCTATTTTTGAAACTTATAACTAATGGAAGCAGATGTAGAAAACAACTGATGTAATCATTACACACCCGTAGCCAGTGGGGGTTGTCCGACTCCACCCCCCTTGAAAACAAATAATGATTGTTAAAGTTCTTTGGCAATAAATGGCTACAGGCCTGCATTACAGAGCATTAGGGATCTACAATTTTACTTTAAGAGTTTATTTAGTTGTCTTTTTATTTGTTGCTCTATTCAATCCTGCCATTATTTTTTTAATTTCATCAAAGCCCCCCCCCCCCCCCCCCCCTCGCAAAATTTATTAAAAACATATGATAGTGCCCTTAGGCAGAACACATCAACACATAAGATGACTTATAACTCCCTTAAATTGGCTCAATTGAGGAATGAAGGAAGTCAAGTATAACCTTTGTTCTCATCCCCCCCTCACAATTATTTAACCAATATCACTTAATATTTGTGTCATTTAAGAAAGATAATTTATAATCTAATGTAAGTAACAGGCACTGTAACCTTTCATCTTATACATTTGAAATTAGCTAAATTCTAAGCTCACATTTTCACAGCACTTCAGCCAAGATGAAAAGGAACAAAATTCTAATTGCCTGATTGACTTGGAATAATTAGTTAACTTCTATCCCTTTGATGTTTTAAGACATTAAATGGATTTGCCTAAGAGAATAGTTTAACAACTCTGTACCTCAGAAAAAAGTAGAAACTATCAATTAAAAACAAGTTTTATTATTGAATACAAGCTCAAAGTGCAGCACTAACCACTTTGTTTATTGTGATCATATGAGCAGACTTTAATATATACACCCCCTCCTTTTCCACTCTAGGAAAAAAATCAGACTGATACATGTACCTCCCCCTCCAATCTTGAAAAATCCTTACAGACTGAGTATTTCAAATTTTCAATAAATTTAAAGTTCAAAACACCTGTCATTCGAAAGGTAAATACTTGAGAGTTCAGATTTGGCAGGTAGCCAAATTTGGGTCAGATTAAATCACTTGTCATACTTCAGCTAGCATTCAGAATGAGATTTCCCTTCCCCAGGCCCCTTTCAATCTTTCTTATCAATTAGTGTCATGAATGATAACAATGCAAGCTTACTACACAGGGGTGTAAACATTGCAATTTTTGTGGTTGGGTGATTCAACAGGAATCTCTTTAAAAAGGGGGAGATAATCCAATTAATTGACAACTGTATTGAGACACTTGTCTAATCAAAGAAATATTTTAAACAGTATTGATTTCAAAAACTGAGTAAAAAAAATCAATTCCTGAATTTTAGCAGACATTGACTTAGAAACCAAAAGAAGAATATCAATCATTTCAATTTAGGGTAAATAATGTTGATAGACAACATGACATTCATGGTTAACAGACGAAAGTCTCTATTGGCCATTTATCTTGTATACATATATACTAAGCCTGTAGACAGGGGGTCATACCCCTCCCCCCCCCTATTGCAGACAAATAAGCACTGTTAAAGTTGACTTTCTGATAAAGATTGTATGGATCCCCCTCATGAAAGAACCCAACTTCAAATATCTATATTATTATGCTTCCTACTATAAATGAACTGGTACCAAATTTTCGTGTTCCTATTTTAAACCCTAGGTATGGCCTCCTGGTTGTCAATAAATTTTATGCATAATTAATTTCACCGTTTGTCATCAAGGGCTGGTGTGTTAGAACAGTGAGGACAAACCCATTAACATCAATTATCTTTAATAAAACTAATCATATTTTATGGCTTGTTAACTTTGTCAATGGAAATCATTACCATTCCCCATTGATGTAGAATGACAAAGCAAAACTGTTAAGCACTGGTGTGACCTAAATGAATACACTGAATCTTAAATTGTCAGAGCCATTGACAGATCCAGGGGGTTCCAGGGTTCCTTTTTTTTGCCAATCAATGCATTCGAATGGGAGCATATAGCTGGAACCCTTCCCTTTACTCTGGGTTTGGAACCCCCCTTTTTATAGAAATATAATTGGCCCTACAGACTATATCAAAATGTCTGTCTAATCAGCCCTTAATTAAAAGTGTACTGATGTAACCATCACTGGTGAAAAACAAAAGAATGGACAACAAACTAAACAGTTTCATTCTATTTTCTTTTTTAAAGTTTTATAAAAAAAAAAGAAGATATTATGGTATGATTGCCAATGAGACAACTACTAGTATCCAAAGAGACCAAAATGACAAAAACATTAACAACTATAGGTAACCGTACGGCCTTCAACAATGTGCAAAACCCATACCACATAGTCAGCTATAAAAGGTCCCGATAATTGTACATATTTGTAAATAATAAATATTCTCAAGTGAAGTATAGAAAATGAAAACACATAAATGTCCATCAACTCCTAATTTTTGTTCAAAGTCAAATGTCAGATTGTAAAACAGAAACATTTTGTCAGACCTCAGGTTAACTTCTATTTTTAAAGTAGGTGACTGCATTAGAATTGTGTATGTATGCTTCACTGTACCACTAACCTTTTAACCTTTCCTCTTTATAAGTATCTGAATCAAATTACATAATTTCTTCAAAGCAAGCACCTGCAGTCTCTTATCAAATTGAAATGAAAAAGAATTGCCCCACTGGTGGAAATCTCATTAAGACTGGTCAGTATCAATAGAACCTAATTACAGACTGACCAACTCACATGCTGGTCATTGAATATTAATCACTGTAACTGACAACTGACAGGAGTTCAAATGTCAATCCATTAACATTTAATCACCTTACACACATCTGCACTCAGTTTATATTTACAAACATTGTTCAAAAATATCTGTATGTAACTCCTGAAAAGTTGTGGACTAGTTTGGAAAACTTATGTCATATAATTAGCAAAGAGTATTGCATCATAATTTATTCCAGTATGCATTATGTTGAGTAGATAATTCTAGCTTTCCGGAACTAAAAGCTGGGGGATATTTTAAGAACTTACTTTTTTCAACACAAGGCATTTCCATCATAATTTTTTTTCTTTCTTTCCAAAATGTATAATGAGGATAACAGGTGTTTTCTATCTATTGAACCTGTATATATACGTAGTACATTCTACCCCAACCCACTCCCTAAACATTAATCTTCCCCTCTCTGGTGCACAAGTCACTGAAGTCATATCTCTTTTATCAAGTTTTCTTAGAGAAGGTAACTTGTACTTTTACCGTTCTGGACCAGCTCCCCTTGATTTTACATACATGTATAAACAAATGCATTAGACATGTATCTGTTAACCTTTATAAGATAATAAAACCTACAGCAGCATAGACATGTAACATGTTACAAAAAATTCTGTATCAAAAACTTTTCACACAAGGCCTAAAATAAAATAGTTTGTTCCCCAATCCCTACCGACCCTGCAAAAAGGGTGCTACTCATAAAATGTTATTGTCAAAACTGATCTAAAATTATTTTATTCATTTCAGATTTTCAGACTTGCAGCATTGTCCAATACTATGATACTAATCAGGCTTTTTGGAAAAAAATAAAATTATTTCCCTACCTACCTACCCACAACTTGCTTGGCAGGGCCGGGATTGGTGAAACAAACAATATATCAATGTAGGCCCAATCTGTATTGATACAGTGTGTTAAATGTCTTCCTTTTTACACCATAACCCATGGTGGTGCTCCTACTAAAGGAGGGAGATACATAACATTCATAAATAGCCTGAGAAATAAATTTTAAGAGTTGGTTCTAGTTGCCAAAACTAATTGTTTTCTTATTTTCAATAGACTGAAACGACTTTTTTGTAGTCTTGGCACCATAGTTAGTGCAGACTGAACTGAAATCATTGGTGGATACAGGGGTTAGAACTTTCAACCACCCTTTTTTTTTGCCACTCAATGCATTTGAATAGGGACATATTTAGTTGAAACCCCCCCTTTATCCTGGTTTGGTATCCCCCCCCCTTTTTTAAATGGCTGGATCCACCCCTGCTAAAATCATACTCTACCTTTGCAATGTATATGAATCTAAAATCCCACTACATGGTAACTCCTTATTGTAATTGCCACAGATCAAAAGTCCAATATAAAATTCAAATTTGATAAAACTAATGTAACTTCAGAATTTTTCACTTAGAACCCAGAATGAACACGTATTCCCCTCTTTTGCACTAGTTGCTGTATCAAATTAATTTTCACATTAATCCAACGCAAAATAAACACACATTAAATTTTATCTCCATAAATGTGTCAAAACAGTGAAATCTAACATTGTCACATGAATGCTTTCACCCACGATTTAAAAGTGACTAAGACTTTGTTAAAGTTTGCAAGAATAAAACACTCCTAATGACCTAGACGCTAGGTGAGCTCAGTCGACCATATTTACATATAAATCAACCTGCCATGTGTCAAACTTTCAAATCTCACCTGTCTAACAATTCAAAACAGAGGCTCAATAAAGGATTTTTCTCCTTTATTGACATGTATGAAACGAAAGAATACCTTTATATAAATATGGATATATATCTATTTTCATCGGTCATTCTTAATTAACCACATAATGACATTTCAATAGGATCCAAGTTAAATTGGATAAAGTTGAGAAAACAATTGTTAAACAAGTTTAACCATACAATGTACATGTACATATAAAATAGAAAATCTATAAATAGAAAAACCTAAGCTAAATTGAGTCTATTTTAATAGTTAAAACATGTACATGTATTAATAATGTCTACAGATTTAGTTCACTTAAAGATTACAAAAAGCATGTTTTGAAAATTGAAAAAAGTAGTTAAACATGTTAAAACCCTTGTTTACACTAATATAAAATGATTTAGTAAAGAACTTGGTCAATGAAAGAATTGTGTCAATTTAAAATGACTCAGTAATTTGAGTACAATAAAACAGGTGATTTTATGTTTGAAGATGATGTTTTGTTGGAGTTTGTATCACCAAAGGCACAGACACCAAAAATTTCAATATATAAACAAGAAGAGTTTAGTAAGGTCTATGACAATTCCATCATACATACAAATAGTTATTTGTTTTCATCAATATAATTTTATCGCTATTTTATGCATTTTTCCTTTGATCTTTTTTTGTGATAATTTTCATATCATGCTTCTCGCTTGAGATGGAAAAATTATCACTAGAATCTAAGGAAGCCACGTGGCGTTGCTAACGAAATTAACATTGAAATTGACAACGTCGTCATAGGTAAAATAGTGATAAACAGATTATCATTGGTCATCTCAACTCGATTGCTTTTCTCACTTTTGCTGTACCAGCTCAAGCGAGAAAATCAATCTCGTTGAGAGAATCAACGATAATCTATAAGTATAAAGTCCCTCTGACAGAACTGACCTTAATCACAATGTCATAAGGTTCATATTTACTTCTTAAATTATCAGGGCAGGACATTTGGCCCAAAATAAATGCCTACATGTATCTGACCTTACTTTTCAATTGCCAACTTAAAACAAATTTTCTTACATGTACAACTGAAATCTACATACATACATGTAAATATATAGAAAATGCTTCTTACTTGTGGTAAAAGCCTATTATATTTATTCTAATCAAAGCCTGAAAGGCTGTAAAAGCAATTGCTGCCATGTTTATGTTTTGGGGACTTTTTTCCATCCACATATATTTAAGAATTAAACATGACAGGAGTGTTGTCTAGTGAGAATTAAGAAGGTTTTAACTTTATATCAATTAACCCTTTCCTCCATTGAAATTTTTTTTTTGCATACTTGATTCGCATAGGATTTTTTTGATAAAATGCTGAACTTGCGATTTGAAGTATTAAAGCATTGTGAAAAACAACTATTTCATCAAATAAATTTAAGTCAGATATTCCTATGATATTCCTTTTCATATTGGATACAAACTTTATTAAGTCAACTGCAGACACTTTGTCATCGAAGTGTTTCAACTGAGGTACTACACAGGCGTCAAAAGGCGTCATTATGGAGTAAAGGGGGTGGCGTCAAAAGGCGTCATTATGGAGGAAAGGGTTAAAGACTTTAGCAGAAAGTCATTTGTAATATGTTTTATACTTCACAAGGAGACAATTAACACGTTTACCAGGATAAAGTTGGGGTCAAATATACATGTGCTGAAACATATAACTCCAAGAGAAATTATTATGGATTATCCCCTAGTAATGTTTGTAACTGGGCAATAATTTCCTTTATTGATTTAATTTTCATAATTAATTTAAATTTAACACTTCAGTTAAAACATTTCAACCGTTTCCAGACGCAAATGTTGAAAAACGGGAAAGAAACAAAATATTTTACAAGACATAAACATGTAAAAAATAAATATATATTTCAGCTGACTAAAAATATTTTCATAATGTTACTTTGTCATCATTTCTTAAAAACTAAGTCCCAAACATTATTGCTCTTTTGATATGTGTCATCCTCATGCGGTACGAGATAACTATAATTCTCATGCAATCCCGAAAAGAGGGGCCATCACAGACAAACATGACATTAAATCGTCATTATACGAACAAGAACAAACAGCTCTAAGTTGCTTTGATATTTATCCAATTTTCAGGAAACATTGTGAAAATGATAAATATTTCGAAAACATGTGAAATAAAATTGCAAACACGGTGGACCGTCGAGGGTCAACAAACGTAGTAGACTCGTCCATTGGAAAGACGAGGATAATGGTTTCATCATTTGTCATGCATAAGTTACCCAGTTTTGAATATGATATCCATGAAACTAGAAAATTCCAAATTGTAAATATCTCTTCATCTGGACTTGGCATCTATCACGTTTGGACGGGTCCATTTCATTAGTAAGGTGATCGATGAATCTTACGGAGTTATGACAAAAAAGGAAAACAAACTTATTGTTATGTGTTTTTAACAAGGGTTTCGTTCCTCCAAATTATTTGCGCAAACAAATCAACAAAATAGGTCAGTTAACTTTGTCTATTTTTAGATTACAGGTAATCATTTGACACTACGTATAACCTGATAACCTGTGTAGTGATTTTGATTTTACGATAAATTTATGAATGAACGACAATTTTATGAATGAACAAGAGCACCTGACCTCTTTCTTAAAAAAACACCAATTAAACATATAAAACCGTATATTATAAAAGATAATTCAGTCAAATTTTCAATACTAAATCAACAACTGAAATGATTCCATATTTTGTTGAAACATCGTACGAACAGAAAACGGAATCGCAGGTATAACCAGATGCTCCGCAGGGCGAAGCTTTATACGACCGCAGATGTTGAACCCTGAACGGTTGGGGCAAGTATGGACACAACATTCAAGCTGGATTCAGCTCTAAATTTGGATTGTGATTAAATAGTTGACACAGCATAGGTTTCTGACACAGAATGAATGTGTTCTAATGAACTTATTTTTTTTGTTTTCTCTTAGAGCAATTCACTATGCTGTTGAATATTAATCCTCTCAAAAAAATGTTTGAAGATTTTTTTTTTTTATTTATGAAATTTCAAATGAGATCATTGAACCCAATTTTTTTAATCACATCCCCCTTTCCCTTATTCCAAAACTAATCTCAATTAAAATTTCTAAGGGAGTTTGCAACAATAACTACTCATTTAAATACATCATAAAATATTAAGATGTAAAAAAACTGCTTGTTATCACTGAATGGTAAAGATTATTTTATTTTATCAGTTGGTAGTAAAAAGTGAATAAACATTGTATATTGTATATATAACCAAGATTTAAGTTGATTCTGGACAAAGAAAGATAACTCCAAATAAAAAAAAATCTTACAATTAGATATTTCTAGCTTACTATTCTGGACAAAGAAAGATAACTCTAATTAAAAACAAAATTGCTATTTCACAATATTTTGCAATAAGATATTTCTTGCCATTGCGCAATACTGTGCAATTGAAAAGACTTGCTATTGCACAAAACTTAATATAATAATTTTAGATCCTGATTTGGATCAACTTGAAAACTGGGCCCATAATCAAAAATCTAAGTACATGTTTGGATTCAGCATATCAAAGAACCCCAAGATTTCAATTTTTGTTAAAATCAAACTAAGTTTAATTTTGGACCCTTTGGACTTTAATGTAGACCAATTTGAAAACAAGACCAAAAATGAGGAATCTACATACACAGTTAGATTTGGCATATCAAAGAACCCCATTTATTCAATTTTTGATGAAATCAAACAAAGTTTAATTTTGGACCCCGATTTGGACCAACTTGAAAACTGGGCCGATAATCAAGAATCTAAGTACATTTTTAGATTCAGCATATCAAAGAACCCAAACGATTAATTTTTTGTCAAAATCAAACGAAGTTTAATTTTGGACCCTTTGGACCTTAATGTAGACCAATTTGAAAAAGGGACAAAAGTTAAAAATCTACATACATAGTTAGATTCAGCATATCAAAGAACCCCAATTATTCAATTTTGATGAAATCAAACAAAGTTTAATTTTGGACCCTTTGGGCCCCTTATTCCTAAACTGTTGGGACCAAAACTCCCAAAATCATTACCAACCTTCCTTTTATGGTCATAAACCTTGTGTCAAAATTTCATAGATTTCTATTAACTTAAACTAAAGTTATAGTGCGAAAACCAAGAAAATGCTTATTTGGGCCCTTTTTGGCCCCTAATTCCTAAAATGTTGGGACCAAAACTCCCAAAATCAATACCAACCTTCCTTTTGTGGCCATAAACCTTGTGATAAAATTTTATAGATTTATATTCACTTTTACTAAAGTTAGAGTGCGAAAACTAAAAGTATTCGGACGACGACGACGACTACGCCAACGTGATAGCAATATACGACGAAAATTTTTTCAAAATTTGCGGTCGTATAAAAATGCATTTTTTTCACTTGGACGTCTATGTTTTTTGATAGTCAAACGGTTGTCCCCCTAAATACAAAAATACATCTACAAGAACGTATGCTGAAACTTCTTAAATCCACTAACGTTTTTTAAAAGTTTCAAGCTATGTATTGCATTAGACAACATACATAGGTGTTTAAGAATGACAGACCAGGAGCCTGTTTAACGAAATACTATGGCTTGATCTGGGCGGAGTCTCTGATCTGGGTCACAAAGATGGCCATACGCGACGGCATGAAAGCAATTGCTTTAAAAACAGTTGTTGGCAATAACAGGCATGACATGGGTTATGTTCTTCTCATATGTTATGATGGTATGATACCTAACCCCTAACGGGAAGGATTGTGCCTGATGTTCATATGATGAAATCATAATCTTTCAGTCAGTTTAAATGGAGTCTGGAGCTGGCATGTCAGTTAACTGCTAGAAGTCTGTTGTTATTTATGTATTATTGTCATTTTGTTTATTTTCTTTGGTTACATCTTCCGACATCAGACTGGGACTTCTCTTGAAATGAATATTAATGTGTGTATTGTTATGCTTTTACTTTTCTCATTGGTTAGAGGCATAGGGGGAGGGTTGAGATCTCACAAACGTGTTTAACCCCTCCACATTTTTGCGCCTGTCCCAATTCAGGAGCCGCTGACATTTGTTAGTCTTGTACATAGATGCCAACCCCTTTTGAGACAATCAGTAACAATCTATCAAATTTTCCGTATTTTTGAAAAGTTTTCAGTAATCATTCAAAAACTAGCATTTACCAATAAAAATTACTGACAAGTGGTTGCAAAATGATGTGCACTAAAATTTGTCGTTCAACATGTTGTCTGTAGTATGAATTCCATTCATTAATTGTTTAGATGCTCTCGACTCGTACATTTTCGTTTTGTCAAGGAGAACTAGAGAAAGGGGGAAAGCTACTTCATAAAATGCAAGTTTTCCTCTTCCGAAGTCAGTTAGTTCCCATCAATAGGTTGATAACTCCCGAGAAACCGGAAACATTACATTGTCGTTTTCTAAGTACCGGACTAGGACGGAAAAGTAATGATAAAAATCTGCGATTTACAAAATTGAACGGCGATGATTTGGAATCCGTAACTATTCGACTTTGACCGTAATAGCGTAGTTTGTATCGCAAAATCGGAAAAATCGTAATGGTTGGCATCTATGCTTGTATTATTTTAATTTTAGTTTCTTGTGTACAATTTGGAAATTAGTATGGAGTTCATTATCAC
The DNA here is from genome assembly GCF_036588685.1 of Mytilus trossulus. Taxonomy (NCBI): domain Eukaryota; kingdom Metazoa; phylum Mollusca; class Bivalvia; order Mytilida; family Mytilidae; genus Mytilus; species Mytilus trossulus. The sequence goes on along the minus strand of NC_086385.1, from coordinate 12,273,075 downwards.
TGAACTAGTATATATTTGATTAGGGGCCAGCTAATGGACGCCTCCGGTGCGGGCATTTCTCGCTACATTGAAGACCTGTTAGTGACCTTCTGCTGTTGTTTTTTTAATTTGGTCGGGTTGTTGTCTCTTTGACACATTCCCAATTTCCATTCTCAATTTTATAACATTATGAGATATGTAGATACTTCTTAAGGCCATACTTAAAAATATCTTGGTTTTCCCAAACCCTACCCAAAGGTATAGAAAATGGGAAGGAACAATGTAGACATTTTCTGTCAACAAAAAGAAATTGAAGTGTCAGATGTTTCAAATAAGTTTTAGTTTGAGAATTTGAGTAGACACTCACTATGGGGTTATGGCAAACATACATTATCTTTTTTATGGCCTTACACTCTACTCTAATTTGATCAAATGTGGATTATCTAGAAAATAGTTTACAAATACTTTATAAACTATTTTCTAGCTAAAATATGTTAAATTTTCATAAAATTTCACAGGGAAGATAACCCAAATTCCACTTCAACCATGTCTCCATTAAGGTAGCACAATACAAAGATTTTTTTACTTCAAATCACTAACATTTGAAATGCTGTAACTTTCTTATGAATGCATAGAAAATAATAAAAGAGGTACATATAGATAGATAAAAGATTAATCTTTTAAATGAATGTAATATTTTTATTATGCAATCATTATGTAATCAATTATTATGTAATTAGTGGCAAAATCTGGGTAAGGTCACTTGAATGAATTTAGCTCTTTTATCTCTAACTATACAGAAAATTTTAATGAAATCTTAATCAACACATCATGGGCTTCAAAAGGGTGTCTCAGATTGTCTCTATTGTATTCTATTCTCTCATAAATCTCCAATTAGTGAGACATCCTAACCACATAAAAGAAGATAATGTTTAATTAGGTGCAAAATTTGTTCTATACATTCTATCTGAAATCTGAGACACCCTTTTGTAGATAATGACCATAGGAACAACATATAATAAAATCAAGCCTCTAGGGATACCTATGCAGAAGCTAATTTCATTTGAAAGTGGAAATTTGGTGAAAAATATTTTAGACACCGTTAACATTATAATTGGTTACATAATTGTTGCATAATGCTAACATTGTATTAATTTGAAAGAGTAATCTGTTAGCTATCCAAAACTACCACCTTTATAAATTTTCAAGCAATTTTAAGAAAGTTACAGCATTTTAAAACTTGGTAGTTGGAGTTATAAAATCTTTGTATTGTGCTACCTTAATTATCTCCCTTTTTTATATCACTGCTCAACTTAAAAAAATCCTTTAAAAGATATAAGGCTTATATCCCCATTTTTAGTGAAATAATGTCATGTTGTACATATTATTAATATTTACAGTGATAGGATGCAATAGCTGACAGACTACAAGCAACAGAGAGTACAATCAGTCAGTAAGTCTGTATTTTTGTATAAAATTCAAAGATGCTATTTTATTATATACATGTACATGTACTTGAAGAACTTTCAGCTGACAAAACAATGCCAAATTTGATGGTTACATGTACAGGTGTTCCAAAGCAAGTATTATTAGCAAACTTTTTATAGTGTTATTTAAATACTTGATGAATTTTCAGCTTACAAAACAACAGAAAATCGCTAAATTTTATGGTTATCCTTGAAATTAGCAGGTGTTCTAGAGCTGGTAATATTAGGAAGCTTTTTATGGTGTTATTTCTAGTTAATTGCTTTTCAATATTTAATACAGTGATAATTCAAGTAAATATTAGTTTGGATGTTAAGACTCAAATGATGAAATTATTTTTAGTATATATGCAAATATGGCACAGTAATTGAATTTGTCAGGTGCTTTAGTTAATTCAACTACATGTAGCTCTGCTTCAAAAAGTTTTAAGCACAGACTGCTGTTTCTACAGAGCATCTTAGCTCATATGTTTTAAGACTACCCTCCATATACAGTAATGAAATAATCATCCATATGATATACCATTCTTTATCATTTGAAATCCATGTTTCATGACTGTTTATACAGTGATTTTCCTAGTGTTTAAGGGAAGGGGCCTAGGGCCCATGCAATTTGGAATAAAAGTTCCATGAAATGGTGGATTTGCGGAAAATATATTAGTTCTCACCAGCCTCATGCAACTTGGTCCCCAAGCAAATTTTAAAGAATTACTAGCAAAATTCTGCATTCTGAGAGTTATAATTGCATAAATTGTGAACAATTTCAAGAGATTTTAAAGCAAAATACCACATTACTATACCAACAAAACCTTACAAACTATATACAATTGAGAATTCTAGAGCTGAAAATTGGGAAAAAGAGCATATTTCTCATTGGGAAAGGGGCATACATTCGGACCCAAATAAGAGGGTTGGAAAAACACTGAAAGGGGACTTCTGTTTTCAACTCGTTACTTAGGAGATAACTGTATTGTATTTTAAGCCCCAACGGAATCAATTGGGGATTTGATGGTCGCAAATTAAGTTTACTGGCGAATATTGTTATCTCTATTCTAATGAAACTGACAGAAAACAACCATAAAACATGTATTTAAAATCTGTCATATGCCGTTTGCGCTTGCGCATACGTCCCATAACATCAATTGTCAATTGATGCCATGTAAGTAAGTGACAAAATGAATGTTACAAACATTGTTGCATTAGAATGTACAATATTGTTACATAAAATTACAATCTATTACAGGTAAACATATAACAGGCTATTATTTGAACTTGTAATTATTTTTAATTATGGAATTTGCTTGATTTCTTTTTATTGAAATTTTTAATAAATTCCATGTTTATTCTGTACTGAAATGTTCTGTGCTGCGCACAACACTTTCTATTACAAAGAAAATAGTATATTTTCAATAGAATGTACTGTGCCGCGCACAACACTATCTAACCAAAATATAGTGTATGGAAAGTGTTATTAACCGCTCAAAATATTATAATACCAAATAAACATAGAATTTATTAAAAAATTTAAACACAAGTAATATTTTAACCTTGTGACGCCAAGGGTAACCGGAAATGACTGTTGAGGCCCAACATCAAAGGGCAGTACTACCCTCATGTATTTTCCTTAAATGTTTTATTTGTGCCAAATTTTTTTTTACATTAAAAACCATATTTTTGAGATTACTGATATTGTAGACTTGACATTGGTAAAACATGAACCGGAAATGGAATATTCAATTTAAAGCCAGTCTGAAACTGGGCAACAATATAGAAACATTCATTATTTACTTATGAAGTCTAAAGCCAGTCTGAAACTGGGTAACAATATTGCAACATTCATATTAACTTGTGAAGTCTAAGGCCAGTCTGAAACTGAATCCAGGTCCGTTCCTGCCCTCTCACTTTTGCACCCTATCACATTCGCCTCCTTTCACTTTCCCACCCTATCACATTTGCCCCCTTTCATTTTCGCACCCTACACGTTCGCGTCCAATTTTAATTGTTTTTTTGTTCAATAACTTTGTAATCAAGTTTTGGTAAGTGTATTCCTATAAGTATATTTGTTGTCATTGTCCTAAATTAAAGTGAGAAAACATGTTTTTTTTTGTGTTGAATAAATCTTAATCTTGTTTTGGTTAAGTGTCAGATTGCTAACTTTTATTTCATTGTTTCTAAATAAAGTGAGAATATGACAACGTATTTATTTGTGTTAAAAAAATAATAATCGTGTTTTGGTAAGGGCATTGCTATGATTTTTTTGTTTCATTGTTTCGAATCAAGTAGGCCAAGCTGTTAAAATCATTTACAATCTTCAATCTTTTTACTCATACCAAGCTGAATTCAGTATTTACATCAAATCAATTGAAAACAAAAATGTTGATTTTCTAATTATTAAACTGGAATTTTATTTAAAATTGGATGCGAACGGACCTTAGGTGCGAACATGTCGGGTGCAAAAAAAGTCTATTGGGCGCAAAAGGACATGATACCTCTGAAACTGGGTAACAATATTGAAACATGCATGTTAACTTATGAAGTCTTATAAGGCCAATCTGAAACTGGGTAACAATATTGAAACATTCATATTAACTTATTAAGATCTGTAGCTGTAAAAGTCAGCATATTGCAATAAATATCCACCAGAGCTATAGTTCTAAAGCTAGTAGAGTGGGGCGCCCATATTCTTCGGGGACACAACTTCGCCGTTTTATGATTTTGAGGTGTAAAAACTTCAAAGGATGGTTAAAATGGAAGACATATACCGATAAATGATATTATATAACAAATGCGATTTTTTTTTTTAAACTGAGACAAAATTGCGGCACATACTGAAAAAGAATATACGGACAGCGATTTTCTGCCAATTTCCTGAAGAAAAAACATGAATTCAAAGAAGTACTTCTTAGTAATTCTTTGATTGAATGCCCTAAATTTCAGTTCTCAACACCTTTGAAATGTCTGCTATTCATCTATAATGAAATTGATTTGATCAATGTTGTTTAAAGATGCAGTTTTTTGGTTTTAAATAGATGTGTAAAAACGGCGAATATGTGTCCCCCATTGACAAAAAATCAGGAAATTTCATACGCCCTTTAATCTAACTTTTAAGATGATTATGTTCAATCAAACACGTTTTTAAGACGAAGAATATTTTGCATTTGAAGTTATTTTCATATAGAAATATCAGTATACTTCAAAAAAATTTAGACCGGAACATAAACTGTAGAAAACATGAAAAGATGTGGCAAAATGAGCACCCCACTCTACCTGGTAACCTGTTGAGTCCAAATAATAACAATGCCTTCCTGAGGAAGACTATTTTATTTTTTGCTTAGACGCCTTCCTGCAACTTTATAACGCTCATTCTTTCAGTTGAAATTTAAAACAGAATCAATTACTGTTACGAGATGTTAAGAATATTTGTCCTTAGGACCCTTCACTTTAGTCAAAGCCAAGCCAAGGCGAAAGCAAAACATAAAATAGCCCTATCAAGACTTCATTTATCATTTTATAGACTTTTACAGTGTTGTACCTGCCATGCTCTAAGAACCTTGTTCTTCTAATCACGATTTTTGGTTGAATAGGACCACAGGTTTGACCATGAATTAAAAGCTATAAAATTACTGACGCCGGTGATTTCATGCGTCATACTTAGCATGTATCATAAATTTTCGTCCACTTGTCACTTCCCCCTTTTAGAAATTATTTTCATGCAAGTACATTTTTGTAGCAAACTTTATATAGTGGTTACTACGGGTATTTACCATCGACCCCAAGTTCGTGCAATTATGCAACAACCGGTATTATTCGTTATGTTGCACAGAGTAAGTCGTTATATTTGAACACCCAACCGTCAACAAAGGAGAAAACTTGGTTCGAGAAAATATAGGTCAGAAAGGAAATATGGGTCTGTGTAACTTCTTTACTTAGTACCTACCGAAAATAACTGCCGCCTTGAACCAAAGGTGGCTTTCGAAATACTCAGTTTACAAACACAATCTTTGAATGCTTGAAATAAACTTCACATTACAGCAAAACTGAATCATTCAAATTCCAAGATGGCGATTCAATTTAATCTGTCACGCATGCGCTTTTAAACAAGCACCTGTTACTTGACCTATTTACCTGTAGGCCAAATTATACATTAAAAAATAGTTCTATGGTCATGTTATAGATGTCTTTTTCTTTAAAAAATGAATGATTATTCAAGAGAAATATTTTATTTTATTATTCTCTACATTATTATATCTATTTTGCAACAAAAAATACTAAATATGACTGCAATATTAAATAAAAGGTTATCAGTAGAATTCATCCGCATTGTTTAGAAATACTCTTTCCATGTTTTTCTCATGCATCACGGTTTGTTACAACACATATTACTGTAACAATTAAAAACTAAAAGAACAACTATAACAATGGGAATTTTTTTTTAATTTTGTTTGACCCTCGAGTAAAATTAGTTTAGTTTTTATACAGCATGATAATTGATTTGTTTTATTATATAAAAATAGTCGGGTGCAAAGTCAAAATATTTTAGAAATGCACAGAATGTGAACATGGTGAATCAATAAATTCATGTTCAACAGTTGTCTTGTGAGGGGAAAACCATTTAACTTCTAAAAGGGTTTAAAAAAAAAGGTGTCTGTGTGTGGGGGGGGGGGGGTATGTTTTTTTTTCTGAGTCAGTTTTTTCTCAAAAATTGTATATTATATTTTAGGTATAGGGAAAATCAGCATGCAGAATATTTGTTTTTGTAATCTGCTTGACCAGATTTTTTTTCGATTCAATTGAGGTTATCAGAATATTTTTCATTCCAGGAAAAAAACACCATAACCCCGGGCCCTTGAAGTTAAATGGTCGTTCCCTTTTCTCTAATTAAAGAAAAAAATATATGTCAGTTACGGTGGTTTGATAGAAATTTTATTCATATTCTGAACTTGATGATACTGAACTTTCATAAGGATAGTAATGACCTTTACCATCAGTCGTTCAAATAGCCATTTCGGCTACCGTTAGCGTCAAAATGCCGTTACGTGACAAGTTCGTCAAATAGTTTCGTCAGAGGTCTCAGACCGTTATTTGTGGAAAAAATAACTTACTTTTAAATAGTCAAAACCAGTGGAATTTTTTACCATAGTCTAAAAGAAAGCGCACGTTTTATCGTCAAGCAACAACAAATACCGTTAACGTCATTTACTCAAAAGTTTTTATAAATCCCTTTTCACAAAGGTTACATGCATCGGGAATGAGGATTGCATTGCAACGGTTACATACATCGGGAACCTTGGTTACAATGGTTACATGAATCGGGAGTATTAGTTGCAATGGTTACATACATCGGGAATGAGGATTTCATTGCAACGGTTACATACATCGGGAACCTTGGTTACAATGGTTACATGAATCGGGAGTATTAGTTGCAATGGTTACATGCATCGGGAACTTTGGTTACAATGGTTACAGGAATCGGGATTATTAGTTGCAATGGTGACATGCATCGGGAACGAGGATTGCATTGGTCACATACATCGGGAACCTTGGTTACAATGGTTACAGGAATCGGGAGTATTAGTTGCAATGGTTACATGCATCGGTAATCTTTTTTACAATTTGTTCCTTTTCAAAATCTTGCTCCCCTGAAATTGATTTTCTCAATGTTTATGTGCGATTGCCTGTTAGTTTATATCATCAAAACTATGATCAACTATAGTAGATAAATAGACGCGTTAAATAGCAGACATAATCAACACGAAAAAGTATACTTCAAATGTTTCGAACATGGATGAATCGTCAGTCGATTTGTTATAACAGTTATAATGAGTTATTGCCCTTTTGACAATGATGAGTTTTACAGTTTTTTGGTGCCATATACTAAGTATAATTTTATACTATAATAGATGGATCGAAACTTTAAAATACGGAACTGTCCAGAAAGACAGGGTCAGCATTAAGAAAGTGTTTGTCCACGGTCTTTTCATGGGAGTTGTTGCCCCGAAGGGACATTTCTTTTACTTTTTCTTCTTTTTTTTAGGGGGGGATGGAAGATAAGGAGATACTGTTAACAACAAAAAAAGAGTTAAGTCATTCATTTTACTCGTCTGCAGTTCTTTAGAATATCCATTGTTGAAGGAGTTTGAATGTCCCTCTGGTATCGTCGGGCTATCGCTCTCCTTTGTTGAAGATGCACGTGGACATAGGCGAGCCTCTGGTTAAATTATTAAAATTATATATTTCTAGTGTGACCAAGCCAACCTATTCATTTCCTAAATGCCTACTCCTTCTACGTAAAATCAAAAGCCGACAAAGGAGTAGGTCCAGTAAGACCCCTTTACGGCCCTAAAATATAGCAATTTTTCAAAATTGTTAAAATATAAACTAAGTTATTTATTGGAAAGTAGAATGCTTCTGCAACATATTTTTGACAATGCAATGCACATCTAACTGGTACTTACATCATTTAGTCATGCTTAATTACTCAAATCTTCACATGCAATTTTAGCATTTTAGATAAAATTTAGACGGTTTCCGTCTTAAATGAAATTGCCCTCATTTGTGTTTATTCTTAATTTTAAAATGTAAGTTGTATTTGATGATACATAACATAAAGGTTGAAGATGAACACGGATGCGGCCACTTTCATTTTTGACAAAAAACCATCTGAAAAGGGACAGTTTTTGGGCTTGCATTTTTAAGCTTGAATCGGAGAGTTCTTAATGACTAAAATCTTTCACATAAACTAATTGAATCAACTGAAATAGACACTTACGTAAGTATTTCAAAAGTTTCCAAAATCTTTCGTCATGCAGATGAACCTGTAATTTGAGGCCAACATCGGCCCTTACCGGACCTATACTCCTGTCATTTGCTGCAATCAAATCAATCAAATCTCTGATTGACGGCGACAACTCTTCAATTACAGTACTGTTATTTAATAACTCATGACGACTTTTGCACATCTAAATTGCTGAAGATGACGGTATGATATCAATCGAGGACTCGGGAAATCGTTAATATTTTAAATATTGCGGAAGAAAATTGAGTCTACCTCTCATCAAACTCTTGATCAGAATAAAAACGGACGTGGTCACGTTGAACGTCGGTGAAAGAGTAATCCCATCAAAAACCTCAGCAAATTTCTTTATTCTTATTCTGATAGCAATGTTCATAAATTTAAACTTTTATATATTCAGGAAGATGACTAATATCTTCAGAGAATATTTAGCACAGAATCTGCGGAAACCTGGAAGTGGCTTCTTTGGTTGGTATGTTACGAAGGTATATATCAGTCTTCATAGTTTTTACCGTTCGGAACGAATTTGGGTGGGCTAAAAAGGATTGAATTTCCTTAGTTGTATGTGAGCCCTTGAAAGATTCTACAAGTAGTTTACAGCCATAAATATATGTTAGATAATAAGAAAAATTAGGCATCGCGCTCAAATCCCTGACAATGAACTAACGCCTAGGCATTAAGTTTTTGCCTGAAATTTTCAGCCTGGCATAAAACTTATTTTGAGAAATTTAAAAATTGTAATTCAACCTATTGCCAAACATCGTTTTAAAATAAAAGTCAACAAGAGAGCTTTGGTATTTTTGCTTCATCTTCCATATGATGTACAATCGGTTAAATATTCATGACATGCTTGATGTTAAGTTAAAATATTAATGTATATTAATCCACACATATCTTCACATTTTAATATTCATAACAGAATCATAGTAAACTTGCATGTCTATTCCAGGTTACTACTCATTTTGATATGTAAGTGATTGTATTTAATGAAAGGATGGACATTTACAGGTCGGCTGCTTCAGTATTCATAAAATGGAGAATTGAAATGGGGAATATGTCAAAGAGTCAACGACCCGACCAATTCAAGAACACACACGTCATTATCTTTCATCGGGTTATGAACAAAACATTTTGAAACTTTTAAACATCTTGGCACCAATTGCACCTATGATCAACAACTTTGTTTGTAACCTTTTTTCAAATTCAGAATATCTTTTTGAGACGAAATGTGGTTTTAGAAGAAAGTGCTGTAAAACTGTGTCAGATTGAACCACACTACGATGTTTTAGAGGTTGGGTTCGGACCAGGAGTTGGACTAGAAGCTGCTTGTAAATATGTAACGGGTAAGCTTGTAGAAATGTGACTGACTTATTACGCTTTATGTTACAAAAGTCTTTCTTAGAAAATGCAGTACAAAAACAAACATCATATGTGACATATGACAAATATATTGACACGAGACGTTATCTACCACAATGTGACAAATTCGTGAAGTGAAAAGTACAATCAAAACACAAATCTACAAACAAACAGCACAAAAAGTCTAAATCAATTGAAATTGCTTAGCTGTATTTGGAACAAGGTTCGGAATTTTGGGTCATCAATGCCGTGACTTCAACTTTGTACTTGTTTTGCTTTATATTTTTTTTTAATTTGAGCGTCACTGATGAGTCATATGTAGTCGAAATGCGGGTTTGGCGTACTAAATTATAATCCTGGTACCTTTGATGACTATTCTAACAGATGGCTTGGAATGATCAAAACCAGCACGTCTGCAGTGAATGAACATGGAAGATGGCGTGGAGCATGCATGTACTATGGACACACTTTTGTTTTCCAGAAACATGTGTCTGTTTCAATAAATGAGTTATTTACCGAGAAAGAGTGTGGCCAGGGTCATTCAAAAAAAAGGAGGAAAAATCTGATTTTGTCAAATTCTCGGGGCTTGGGGTTAAGATTCCTCTCTTTAATTTTTGTTATCAGTTTTGTTATTTCATACACTATCGTTATTGTTTTGTTTACATAATATATAATGTGCCCTTGTTCTTAATCTCAATTTTATATATTAACATTATGAAAAGAAGATGTGGTATGATTGCCAGTGAGACAGCTATCCACAAAAGACCAAAATGACAGACATTAACAACAATAGGTCACCCAATCTAATTAAAATATTGATCTCTGATTACGTTATACTACATAGTATAGATCAATATTTTAATTAGATTGATAGGTCACCGTACGGCCTTCAACAATGAGCAAGCCTAACCGCATAGTCAGCTATAAAAATTCATTTTTTAGTGTTAATGTTTAGTTTTTCCTTTACTTCAGATGGCAATGGTAAAATATATGGTATAGACTTTTCTGATAAAATGGTTTCACTAGCCAAAAGCCGACTAGCAAAGAAAATACATGATGGGAAAGTCTGCATTCGAAAAGGAAATGTTCTCGATCTTCCTTTCAAAAATGACACGTTTCACAGAGTGTTCCATTGTAATTAAGGTCTTTCCTTTCTTAAATGGAAAGACCTTACTGTATTTCGTTTGTTTATTATTATTAAGGTCTTTCCTTTCTTAAATGGAAAGACCTTACTGTATTTCGTTTGTTTATTATTATTATTATTCTTTTTCTTCTGCCGTTTTTCAAAGTTAATCGGTGATAAAAGTACGCAAGATATCAAAATGATCTTTGGTATCTAGTATCGGGTTAATAAAAGCTATCTTGTATAAGGGGCACCGAAGTGTACTATTTACTTTATAGGAGTTATCTCCCCAATTACAAAAAACACTGTTATCGCTATATCTCATAAACTATAAGACTTAGCGGCAAATGGTTTTTTTTTAAATGTTCCTTGCCAAAAGTTACAACTTCAAATTACTTTAGCCGAAGCGATCCAGTGACCTATTATAGGAGTTATTTCCCCTTGAATTTTTAAATTTTCGATATGCATATAAATCTCATGAACCGTAAGTCGTAAAGACTGCGGGTCTTCAGATTTGAGTTCATTGGACCAAAACTTGAAAATATAGGTCAAGGTCAAAGGTCAAGGTCATATTTTAGATTTTTAAAAGTTTTTAATTTCCCTATAATTCCTGAACGGTTAAAGATACAGGAAATTTAAGCAGTGAAAAATGCTTGGTACTTCAAGGGGCAACTTTTTTACATAATGACTATATTGATTTTACCATCATGTAAGGGACATAACTCCCACTGATGGTTTTTAAAAAGTCATTTTTAGGCAAAACTCTTAAACTAAAGGTCCTTGACCCATAGGGTCTTTTGCAATGACATTGTGGAGCAATGACCTTGACGAAGGTCACAAGGTCAAAGGTCAAGGTCATATTTTAGATTTCCATATGTCTTTGATTTCCCTATAATTATTGAATGATTATAGATACAGAAAAGTTAAGTAGTGAAAAATGCTTGGTACTTCAAGGGGCAACTTTGTTACAATATGACTGTATTGGTTTAACCATTGTGTAAGGGATATAATCCCCATTGGTGGTTTACAAAAATACGTTATTAGGCAAAACTCTTAAACAAAAGGTCCTACAGCCATAAGGTCTTGTGCAATGACATTGTGGAGTAATGACCTTGACATAGGTTGCAAGGTCAAAGGTCAAGGTCATATTTTAGATTTCCACATGTCTTTGATTTCCCCATAATTCTTGAATGATTATAGATACAGAAAATTTAAGGAGTGAAAAATGCTTGGTAAATAAAAAGGCAACTTTGTTACTATATGACTGTATAGGTTTTACCATTGTGTAAGGGACATAATCCCCATTGATGGTTTACAAAAAGACATTATTGGGCAAAACTCTTAAACAACAGGTCCTACACCACTAATGTCTTGTGCAATGACATTGTGAAGCAATAACCTTGACGAAGGTCACAAGGTCAAAGGTCAAAGGTCATATTTTAGATACTCATTTAAAAAGTTTTATGTGCATTTGAATGCATTTCTTGGTTGACATTGACCTTTGACCTTACTACTTCTTAAGGGATATCTCAGGAAGTAGAATTTGACCGGAAAAAATCAAGAGATAATTCAATTTAATACATCATTTTGGCCTTTATCGTTTTCGTCAAAATCTCGAGATACATTTGATGAAATTAAAGTGATTTTTCAAACTTTTATTGGAGGAAATCAAGCATGATCCCATATTGATAAAAATCAAAGTGATTTTCCTCTCACAAACTTTTAGTGGATGAAATCAAGCATGATCCCATTTAGACTTCTGCTGGATTATATTGATTACAATTGCACAACTATTCTCATTGCAATTTCTATAGGGTACCATTATTTACAATCCTTATAATTAGAAAAAAGTAAACATGTTGCCTGCTCTATGGTCGTGGTGTTGTCTCTTTTGCACATTCCCCATTTCCATTCTCAATTTTATTTATGACCTTTAGTTGTTTATTTCTGTATTATGTCATTGACAATCATGCCAAATCTTCTTTTTTTTATATACATTTTGCAAAGAAATTAATGAATGTGTGTATCATTCCGACAAAACCAGAGAATCCCGAAACGTCTAAACATATAGTAGAACCTATTACAACAGTTCCAGGATACAGTAGTTATATTTGATTATATCATGTGACTTCCATCACCATGTGACAGAAATGTAGGCATCGTCATTTCCAACACAGGTTGAGCGAACGGGTGAAACATGATAATCTTATACTGCACAAAATAATTAGTTACGGGAGATACACTGCAGAAGGACGATTTGCGGTAATTATCATGGTATGGTACTGCATTCTTTTTATAAAATTTGATATCCTTTTTAAAATGTTGATATTGAAGTTTGTGTTGTTTTAACTCCAATACCAAAATCAGTAAGACATTTACCGCACCGAGTTTGCCTTCTTCATTATCAACATACTGATTATTAATCAAAACCACGCAGAGACTAATCAACAGTACTCTGTTTGCAAATTTGTTAATAATTCCAAATACTAAGGATGTTCTTATCCCAGGAATAGATGATCTTAGCCGTATTTGGTACTTTTTGGGGATTTTTGGGTCCTTGGTCCTCTTCAACTTCATACTTGTTTGACTTTCTAACTATTGTGATCCGAGCGTCACTAATCAGTCTTAAAAAGACAAAAGACACGAGCGTCTGGGGCACCAAATTATAAGCCTGTTGCCTTTGATAACTATTATGATTTTATTTGTATCCTTGATTCCACAAATGAAAAACGAAATTTATGGTGAGCCGCCTATGCCGTTTTTTCTCTTGGTAACGTGGACGATGTTATCAACCAGCCATATACCATAGTCTGCAGATTTCACTAGTATAGGACTTATGGTGTTTTAAATACATTGATATATGTAACCAGAAGTGATTTCTTGAAAACCGCAAACCTGTTACTCTACTATTTCATACTTAAAAATATCTACCAACAATAGTTTATTGTTATCAACTACAATGATATCTTACTGGAGGTAATCCTTATGTTGAACGAAAATGATTGTGACTAAATAATTGGACATAGACAGTAAATATATTTATTGAAGTGACACGAATTGTTTGCAATAAAAAAAAAAAGAATTCATACACAATATTCATACGTAATAAACAATCAATATCAAGCAAAACATCTGGCTTATGAGACATTATATATGAAATATTATTTACAAATTAAAACAATGTAACAATAAATATATAAATATGGTTTTAAAAAAAATGTCACACCACTAAGTGGAATAAATGAAGACTTCTTTCTGTATTAATATTAAAATCATCCAAATATGACATATTTAAACAATAGTTTGATTAGTCAAACATTCAAGTAATCTTGCACACCACTGAAGTCTTTTGGTTTGATCTGAAATAGAAAACAAATTAATTGAGATCGTTTTAGGTGGAGTTCGTGTTGATCAGCTTTTTCCCCCTGTTGTGTTTTGTGTACTTTTGTTTGCCATTTTATCTTTTTTCTTATTTGCCATGGAGTTGTCAGTTTATTTTGCACTTTTCGGTTAAAATGGCTTTTTGATATGTGACATTATGTATAAATTTTACTTGGTGGGGGAGGGGTAAGGGTACAGGGAGGGGGAAGGATATTATTTCACCAATCTTTGGAATCTGAATAGTTTAAACAGAAAAGTCTCCTCCCCCCCCCCCCCCCCCCCCCCCCCCCCCCCCCAAACACACACACACACCCAGCACTGAAACTTAAATGGTCGTTTCCCTTTTATGTAGTTTTTGTAATAACATTCTGGCAACATGTGCGAGGGGGATAGGACCTTTATCGTGACTTCTGGATAGGGTGTTTTTAAGCTTAGGATTTCGGGATCGACAATTTCAGGATCCGGGAAATGTTGTTTTTTTCCAATTTCGGGTTGTCGGGATTTAAATTTATTAAAATTTGGGACCTTGGGATTTTGCGTTTTTGAGTCCAGGATTTCGGGATCGGGACCCCTCCTATCCCACCCGGCCCTTCATCTGCGTATGGTGCGTTTCGTTGTTGTTGCTTGCTTAACTCGCAGTGTCATTTACAGGTACCAATTATATTCATATACAGTATATATATCTAATACTTATCGGCTATCTTTAAGCATTATGGAAACAGCATCGTGATAACTGTAGTAAGTTGGAATGCCTTTAACTTCTACTTTTGAGCAACCTTTGACATAGACATGATCAATCAATGTACCACCTTCTGTTGTGGCCTCTTCCACTAGCTGTTGAAATCCTTTTGAAGTCATATAGTCCAGTATGGATCTTTCTCCCTTTAATATGTCTTGATTAAAGTCACCTAAAACAATGATATTGTTTGAAAGTTCAGTCAATTTGCTTACAAACGAAATAAATGTTTTAAGAAATATTCCAATTTGATACTTCTGAGTTCTATATATTGTTGCCACAAGGACATTCATGGTGGGAATTCTGAAAGTCATACATTCTAGATTTTCCACGGTAATGTTACAATTTTCATATTCAGAATCTGTTTTTACATATACTCCTACTCCTCCGTGGCCCATAGCTTGCAAATTCATAAACACAGAATTAGTCGGTGTGTAGGCTGCAGATCTTGGTTGGTGATAAAAATCATAGTTAGGAAGATAAACATGATCAGAGGAAGATTCAAGCCATGTTTCAGTCAGACAGACATAATCTGCATCTGTACAGTCTGAATTAGCCACTAAATCATTTTTATGAGCTCTTAGTCCTTGGATATTGTGATAAACAATAGTTACAAGTGTTTCTTCAGATGATGCTTCTACATTTTCAGTCAGATAATGTTTCATTGTTTTTATGCCTGTTATGATATCAGGATCACAGTATATTTTTTTACCAAGTGTTTTGTCATCAATTGGTAATATATGAAGCCCTTCTTTTGTAGTAACTCTACTCAATGCAACATATGCCTGGCCATAAGTGAAGCATTTATTCAAATCCACAACTGCTTGTGAAACTGTCAAACCCTGAACTTTATGAACAGTACATGCCCATGCTAACTGCAAAGGAAACTGTTTTCTCGTTCCATTTTTGAATGGTATGTCCTCTGTAGATGGTTCCAATCCAACGCATCTTTTCCCATTTATTGTTTTTTGAATCTTAGCGTTTTTTCCTACTCTCTCATTGTCAAAATTGATAAAAATAACATTCGGCAAAGACCCTTCTAAAAATTCTGCAATGCTGACAATAGTGCCCATTACCCCATTTACCAAGCCATCATTGACGGCTTCATTCTTTTTCAGCATTACGCGGGCTCCTTCAGCTAATAGAATTGAAGTTGGGAGACAAATATCAGTTTGTGAAAAATTTGCTGTTTTCTTTCTTAGTTTTCCTGTAGCTTTATTTTTTTCAAAATCTTGTGCTTCAATTAACTTAGGTTCACTGGACAGTTTAATAACCATTTCAGTATTGTGAATATTAATCTCATTATTAGTAGCATAAATGTGTAAAGCTTCATCTGTCCCACTACCTATACACTGCTTTAACATTTTTAAATCTGAGGATTCTAAAGGAGAATATTTGTCTTTTATCCTAAGTCTATTCAATAACTGAGCAAACAAACCATCTTCACGTTGTCTCATGACTTCATCTAATTCTACAATAGTGAAGAAATCGTTCCACAGATAGTTCAAAGGATTCGATGGATCATCTACATAAAGTTTATCAGTTTTTCGGCATTTTACTGGTGGTAACTGAAAAAAATCTCCAACAGCTATCACTGAAACCCCACCAAAAGGATCTTTTTCAGGTCTTTTCTTGATCTGACGCAACCGTTCATGAATGAAGAATAACAACCTCTTGTTGACCATTGAGACTTCGTCTATGATTAAAATTTGTAAATTTTCTAATTTTGACCTTAAAGTGTTCAGCTTATCTTCACCAAGCATCGCTTTGTCAACAGTAAGAGTTTTGAAAATAGAAAGAGCATGGTGAATCGTCAATCCATTTATATTGAAGGCTGCAGTGCCAGTTGGTGCAGTCAATAAAACTGTCAAATCGTCTGGACTAGGAGAGCAACGAGCAAGAATTCTTGTGGTTTCATAATGTAAGCATTTAATCAGATGGCTTTTTCCTGTTCCAGCTCCGCCTGTTACAAAGACGTGAAAGGGAGGGGGATTTTTACCATTGGCTTTTAGGTTGCACCATTCTCTTACCTTATAGAAAATACGCCTTTGTTTCATGTTTAAACCTCTCAACAAGGGTATAACTTCCGACCTTAGTAAACAAGTTTTAATCCCATTTCCACTAACTATTTCTGGCTTGTTACTTTTATTTAAATCTGGTATTCCAAATTCAGGACTGTCGACTTCTATGACAGTTGAAGATTTGGCTGCTTCAGTGCATTCACTTCTTTCACTCTCTGTTTCTGGACATAGGTCTGCCCACGCATCTTCTTGGTAATCATTTTCTTCCAATTTTTGTTCTGCAGCTTCTAGCTCTTTGCCACTTTTCACAAAGTTGGACATGTTAGTATTAACTATTTGTTCGACTTTAACAAGAACCTCTTTCTGATTATACCTGACCATTCCTGATTTGTAAAACAATTCATATGTCAAAAATTGTGGCGGTTTCAACTGTTCCTCTAATCTGTAAGGTAAATATAACTGTAAAATACTTTGGTAGTACTGTTCAGGCGATGTTTCAATGGAAAATCGTGCATATTTGATAATAGCAGGCTGGGTTCTTGTCCGCTTTCTGATGTATCCCATATCATTTTTAAGTTTGAATGTGGTATCTTCATTTATTTTATTTGGAATCTGTGTTTCTGCTAAAACTGAAAACTCGGAGCAAAATGAAGCTAAACACATCTGATTAAATAATTCAAGTTCTGGTCGACTTTTATATCTATCAGTAATGCTTTTCATCCAAAGTTCGATATCATCACCGTCATCAATGTCATCATCATCATCGATTTCCTTTGAAGGTTTTTTTGTATTTGCGCTTTTAGATTTGATTAAAAGTTCTTTTAGAGGAATACTCATTTTACATGGATTTTCTCCAACTGGAATGAATTCAACTTTTCTTGAACATTCTTTCAAACTTAAGCCGATCACTCTAAAAACAGCTTCTTGGGCACTCAGCTCTCGAAAGTGAAAGTATGCAGTACCTACTTGTTTCATTGTATGTTGTGCATTCAAATTTCCATCAGCGGCCTCATTTTTTGTTTGTTGTAGCAACAATCCAAGTTCACGTTCTGATTTACTGATGTAACTTATTATATAAACAACACAAGAATAAGCATCTAATATGTATTGTATGTCCATATTTGCATCCCATGCTTTCAGGAGATGCGGGTTGTACTGATTGATAAACATTTCATTTTTGTTTCTTTTTAACACCACAGTATTTCTATATGTAACTGACCTAAAGCATTCTTGAAAATCTTCCTGAGATACTCCTGCCCTTATGAATAACTCCGTAGTAGTTAAATTTTCCTTTTCACAGTCTTTGATTACAGCCCATAGAGATTCTAATATCTTTTTAGCTTCTAATGAACTAATTCCCGATTTTGGTTTTTCAACAACATCATCGTCAACATCTTCATCAGTGTCATCAGCAACACTACATTCTTCTTCATCATCCTTAGGTGGGCGTGATATAAATGTTTTTTCAGAGGGTGGTCTTGGGAAATTAAAACGACACACAGTTCCCTTTTTTCTACAACTTTTTGAATGTGTTTTGCTATGTTGTTGTACAGTTGTGACAATGTCTTTTAGCTCTGAGTCCTCGGTTTCCAGCGGTAGTTTACATGTTATATATTTGTCAACAAACTCAGTTACAATATCATCTTCATCTTCATTAAATTTTGGGGCATCTTCTACCCAGAACAAACAGTGCGTGTGTGGAGAACCTCTCTGTTGAAATTCAACTCTATAAAAGTAGTCTATCACATGACCAATTGGTTGAGCATCTGACATTATAACATCTTTTAGAAATCTTTTAAATCTACGATCAAACATTCGTGCAGGTGTAACAGGATTACTACAAAGGACTTTGCACTTTTCATCCCAAGTAAGTTCGTCAAACTTACGAATATCTCCTTGTTGCTTCAATATTGTTTCTATGATTTCTTTCCATCTGAAGTCTGCAGAAGAAAACGAGGCAAAGAATGTGGGAATACCTAACTGGCGAATCATAGCAAAAATATTCTTTTGTTCAGCTTGCCAATAAGGAGGTGTTCCTCTTACAGGTTTCATAAACTTTATTGCCTCATCTTTTCGGAATAACCCATGTAATGTGTCTTTATCACATAGCATTTTGCCTGTTACTTTCTTTCCATTTGAAAACACCGATCCTTTCCTTAAGGAAATTTGAACATTTGACATAACTCTATCTAGTTCAGACATATATTGACAAAAGAATATATAAGAAGTATCTCTTGCAAATCGGTTTTCTACACTCATTAATCTCAGATTGAAATATCTTAATAAAGATAACTTTTCTTCTCTCTCTTCATTCAATGTGTTTTTACCTGTAGGATAATGTACTGGAAACGTTTGAGCTTCAATACCCTTTGTTCTCAAAAGACTTACAGGGTTATTTTCCTCTGCAGGTGATAGATTGAATTCCTTATCAAACAATGCATCTAAAGCTTCCTGTGCAATATCAGCAGGCTGTAAACATGTGTCCAACTGAACGCCCTGTAAAGTATCATCTAAGTATGTATCCGCTTCATTTGTTTGTTCCTCTGTATTTGACCTATCTTGCAAATTATCATTTAGCGTTTCATTTGTTGTTGTTGAAGTGTCCATGCTCTCTACTTCAGGGCAACAGTCGTTATTTTGTAAAGGAATAGGGTTCAACCACTTTTCATTGATTACTATATTTGAATACCACTCATTTTTTTCTTTTAAAAATAGCAATGCTTCTTCTAAATGTTTAGTATCAACAAATTGATATTCCTCATAACCCTTATACTGTAATTTCCTTTTGAGCTTCACTTTAACTAAACAATTGTCATCTTCAGATCTAGGCAAAGTAGTAGTTACCTTAAAAATATCTGACGGTACACAAACACATGGTCCATGAACTGCCTTTTGGCCACCTTTAGGTAGAGCAATTATCTTCATGAAAGGTATATTAAGAGAAATTAAATGTTGTTCTAGTTGATTTAATTTGCTAAGTTCATTAGGAACATCATCTAATAATAAGTTGTTAAAAAAAGATTCAGCAGGCACTTTTCCTTTCTGGATCTTTCTGTGACATGTGTAACAAATCCAAAGGGATTGTCTACTAGTTCCTTGATACTTACATTCATCTTCGCATTCGTCTAAACATTTATGCAAATACTTATCAGAAATGCAAGTGTCTGCTACATCTTTTACAGAATCCTTTTGATACAAATCCTTCTTATATTCCATGACTTGATTTTGAAAACAAAGTCTAAAACAGCAAGCACAAATATATTCAGGTCCTTCACATACATCTTTCTTAAATTTTTTAATAACTTTTGTTATGTCTTTGCTTTCTTCTTTAGAAAGAATTCTTTTAGACAAAATCTGAGATTTAACATTTCTTCTGTGTTCATCATCAGTAGCATACTTGTGAATGCTTGCCTGTTTCACCTTATTTTGATAATCATCATCAGTAGCATACTTGTGAATGCTTGCCTGTTTCACCTTAGTTTGATATTCATCATCAGTAGCATACTTGTGAATGCTTGCCTGTTTAATTCTATTTTGATGTTCATTGTCAGTAGCATATTTGTGGATGCTTGCATGTTTCAGTTTATTTTTGAATTCATCATTATTTTTATATTTTTCAATGCTTTCATTTTTTTTTCCTTCTCTGTGTTTTTCGTCTGCTATATACTTATCTTTTGAAGCTTTTTTAATATCTAATTTATATGTGTAATCATTCTGATACTTCTCCTTTCCTTGTCTTATTTTCTGAGCTTTGTACGACTTATCGTTCGAATACTTTTTCTTTAGTGCTGATAATTTGTTGTACCTTAATTGAGAATCAGTGTGATACTTTAATTTTTGTTTTTCGCATTTTGATACGTTTTGTTGTTCAGTTACATCTTTACCTGAATGTATTTCTTTCTGTGACGATTTAACAGAAGAATTGTTTTCATCATTTAGACTACTAGCCCGTTGATCCAGTTTTTTGTGTTTCTTTGAAACAAATAAATCATTTTGCTCACATTTTCTCTTCATTGCAACTCTATTACTTTCAAGTGGTATGTCCATCTCTGGTAAAACTGATAATACAACCTCATAGTGTTGTAAGTCTCCGTTGTGTTGAAGATAGATTGCACGTTCATTTATTTCACTGTTTGTAAAAATTTGAGACGATGAATACTTTATCCATACTCCATTATAAAACGTATAAATATCCGTTTTAAGAAGGTCTGCTGCAGCGATTATTTCCAATGCAGTTCCCCATGAATTGTTCTCTCTCATTTTACGACCACTTATATGTTCTTCCACTGAATCATATTGATTTTCTAATAGACTGGTCAATTGACATGAAATACTCAAGCTATGCTTTATTATGTCTTGTCTAACTTTTGTATGGAATTTTTGTCTTTGTGAAACAGCATAAGATATTGCTCTAAAGAGACAGTTTCCGTCTGCTATGATGGGCTTTGTTTCCAAGGGAATGCCAATATTACACGATTCTGTACTGCACGTGTTCTTATTCACTTCTTTTGAAGATATATTAAATATTGTACAGAGTTTCCTTTTAGAACAAAGATCTAATGGCTTGAAAGCAAAATTAGATCTACAATCAGACATCATTTCTATATCAGAAACTTCATTTTCTTTAATAAATGTACATGGAGACCCTACCTTTGAAAAATCTACTGATTCCATGTCATCTGATATGTCCATTAACCTGTCGGATTCAATGTCATCTGATACATTGTGTGATATGTTCATTAATCTGTCTGATTTAATGTCATTTGAAAAATCAGATACACGACTCTTGGTTTTTTTCAACAATCCTCCCTTTATATTGTCGATTGTTTCTTCATTAGTCTCATTTTCTTCAATACTATGCTTAGTATCTAAATAACCTAGTATTGGTACACTATCTTGTATTTCAATATGTTGCACATTATCTTGTAATGTCATATCTACATTACTGTCAACTGTGTCTTGCATTGCAACAGTAATTCCTGTTACATCAAAAGGTACAGATTGGTCATCCTGGACAAAATTACAAAAGTGTTGATAAACAGCTTGAATGTCAGGAAGTTCAAATACAATACTAGAACCATAATTATCTACTAGACCAAAACGATTTCTTGCATGAGAATCAAACATATATATTTTGTTATTCTGCTTTATTACTAATGATGTTGTTGCTCTTACAGTAACAAAGCATCCATCTGAGTCTATTAATGCATATTGCAGGGCTTGGTCCAAAGGTAAGACGCCATCAAAATCTGGGTCAACGTCATGTACAAATGCACAAATGGAACGTTTCTTGCGACAATGAATAATACGATTTCTTAGATCTACAAATTCTGGAAGGTCTTCCACACAGAGATAATTATTAGTACCGTGCACAGATGTATAAATGTCGTTACCTTCAATTAGTATATTGTCAAGATAAAACTTGTTCCATGCAAAAACTGGTTTCAATTTACTGTGCACTATTGCGGATAAACAATTACTAACACATTGTTTCCCAGCGTTTTCACCAAACCTGGTATTTCCTTGATGGAAACTACCCTGAATGACTCGATTATTTTGTTCTAGTGTTACTTGTGATCTTGATAAATCATATAAAACTACCGGATTTTCAAACCTGATATTTACATGCATACCTGTTTTCTGTTCACCTTTCCATAAATTGGAATCTACAGATTTGTCTGCTTTGTTATCAATGTCATTTTTATTATTTCTACCCAGACATGCTTGCTTGTTTTCTAACTGATTGTGGATTGAATCTGAATAACGTTTTAGTTTACTCAATTCTGAATTGTTCAAATTAGTCTTAACTAAATGTATGTTGCAGTCAACAGAAGGAGTAGTCAATTCATTAACAGTTTGATACTGTTCAGTGGTATTGGCAACAGTATGCCCAGTTAAATCAGTAACAGTGTCATTGCAATCAGAGTTAACAGTTAATTCATTATCAGTGAGATTTCTTTTGACAACAGAGTTAACAGTCAATTCATTATCAGTGTGATTTCTTTCAGTATTATTGACAACAGAGTTAACAGTCAATTCATTATCAGTGTGATTTCTTTCAGTATTATTGACAACAGAGTTAACAGTCAATTCATTATCAGTGTGATTTCTTTTATTGACAACAGAGTTAACAGTCAATTCATTAACAGTGTGATTTCTTTTATTGACAACAGAGTTAACAGTCAATTCATTATCACTGTGATTTCTTTTATTGACAACAGAGTTAACAGTCAATTCATTAACAGTGTGATTTCTTTTATTGACAACAGAGTTAACAGTCAATTCATTATCAGTGTGATTTCTTATATTGACAACAGAGTTAACAGTCAATTCATTATCAGTGTGATTTCTTTTATTGACAACAGAGTTAACAGTCAATTTATTATCAGTGTGATTTCTTTCAGTATGATTGACAACAGAGTTAACAGTCAATTCATTATCAGTGTGATTTCTTTTATTGACAACAGAGTTAACAGTCAAAACAGTGTCATTTATTTCAATTTTATTGACAGCAAATTCATTAACAGTGTTTTCTCCTTCAGGATAACCATTATCAGTGCTTTCTCCTTCAAAGTTATCAATATCAGTAGACTGTTGCAAAGCCTCCTCTGCCAACCTTCTTTCTCTCATTCTTAGTTTTTGTTCTTTGGCTTTGGAGGCTTTGCTCTTTTTTGATTTACGTGCCATGACCTGAAATGAAAAAAAAATGTATAAAAATATTGTTATGACAAAATGCAGTTTTGTAAAAGATTTACTATTATCAGTACCAAACTTATGTCATGTCCAACTTTGTTTTTAAAGCTTGAAATGCCAAACAAAAAAAAATATAAATAAAATTTTTAATCAAATCAATAGTACAATGATTGATTAACCTGTTTGTTTCAAGGATGTAACCTTAAAAACATTTTTGTTTACACTTTGTGAAACTGTTCATTTGAACAAAAGTTTTTATTGTATTTGAGAAGCTGATGAAACGTTTAATATATATATATATTCAAATTAAGAACTCCATAATGAACACAAAATAATATACATCTAAATGCATATTGAAAAAGTTTCAAGCATTAAATAAATCTATAGAAAAAATGCATAAACATACATGTATCCATATTCATAAAAAAATATAACTGCTTGAAACCATTGACGGGTAAAGAATGCTATGCTAACTTAAAATAAACATTGTATTGCATTTATCAAATATTTTAAATTTGAGTTATCTTTCTTTTATCATATAAATTGCACATTTATATACCATGCTTAACTTATTTAATATATGATTAAATGGTTTTCTTGACAAGTCTGGTTATTTAAATACACATCATTTTGTGAAATATCACCCCTTTTTTTTGGTGAAGTTTGTGTTGTTTATTCTTTAGTTTTCTATGTTGTGTCATGCGTACTATTGTTTGTCCGTTTGTCCTTTTCATTTTTTGCCATGGCATTGTCATGAGTTTGACTGTCCCTCTTTTGATTGATGAGTATAACAATATTATTAATAAATTGCATGAATGGCCTGGATAAAATGAAAAGAATGTTCACTTCTCTGCACTAAAGGGTTGGCAAAGTATTATATAGGCAGGATAACCCAAGTGGACAAACTTTTATAGGGTATGCAATACTCCCAGAAATG
Organism: Mytilus trossulus; assembly: GCF_036588685.1. Classification (NCBI taxonomy): domain Eukaryota; kingdom Metazoa; phylum Mollusca; class Bivalvia; order Mytilida; family Mytilidae; genus Mytilus; species Mytilus trossulus. The sequence goes on along the minus strand of NC_086385.1, from coordinate 12,248,569 downwards.
GGAAATATTGAGCAATATCAATTGTTAAGCTTTTTTATAAGTATGCTGAAAAAAAATACTTACTCTATTGGTAAAGTATAGAAATCAGCTATGGATGTAAACCAACTAGGCTAAAATTCCAAAATAAAATGCTGAAAAAAAAAGTGATAATAAAAGCTTTACTATGGTATTCATGAACGAAGATATCACATATTGTTGATGTAAATAGTATTCAAACTACCTCTTTGACTCTTTAACATGTTTAAACATTCAATGTACATGATTAAAATAAATGTCATAGTGCACGGATGCCCCACTCGCACTATCATTTTCAATGTTCAGTGCACCTTGAAATTGGGGTCAAACTTATAATTTGGAATTATAATAACAAAGATCATATCATAGGGAACATGTGTACTAAGTTTCAAGTTGATGTAACTTTAACTTTATCAAAAACTACCTTGACTAAAAACTTTAACCTGAACTTTGCACGATCATTTTCTATGTTCAGTGGACCATGAAATTGGGGTCAAAACTATAATTTGGCATTAAAATTAGAAAAATCATATCATGGGGAACATGTGTACTAAGTTTTCAAGTTGATTGGACTTCAACTTCTTCAAAAACTACCTTGACCAAAAATTTTAACCTGAAGCGAACGGACCCACAGACGGACAAACGAACGAACGGAGGCACAGACCAGAAAACATAATGCTCCTCTACTGTCGTAGGTGGGGTATAAAAATATTATAAAAGCATTGCATACATGTTCTGCTGAAATAGCTGAATAATTGTAAAATCAAGAATGAACGTCATTTTATGCTTGTAACCGACAAGCTATAAGACTACCTAAAGTCACAAGAAAGAGGTACAAATTATCAACCAAACGCAAAATTAACTATTGATACAGAGAAATATCTGACCTTTCATGCCTTTATATCAATTTTAAACTGTAATGTAAAAACTGATATCAAAATGGCAGTACTGTAATATGATTGATTGTTGCTTACTGGTTACCTAACGTCCAGTGGCAAATATTTCATGCATGTTCATGACGATAAAAACTATAACAAGTAAAGTCATGATAGTATGAAAATACTCAGTCAAAGTCATGTTTTTTAAACCATGACAGAATGTGTTTATTTTTAACCTAGTTCATTTATATGTTTTGGATTTAAATATGACGTCAATTTTCACAGAATTAGTACACATTTTTATTTAGGGGCCAGCTGATTTTCTTGCTGTGTTGAAGACCCATTGGTGGCCATCGGCTGTTATCTGCTCTTTGGTCAGGTTCTTTGCTCTTTGACATATTCCCTATTTACAATAAACTCTCTCTAGAAGGCCAAGTAAGGTATGAAGTGAAGTTAAAGAACCCTTGATTGTGAAAGGTTATGCCAAATAAAGCTAAGGTAGCTAGTCAGTCTATTCCTGAGATATAACTAAGTGACAAATACATTTTTTTTTAATGATCTTTGTTATGACTATAAGTAAATGTACTTCAGAATAAGGTCTGGAATCAAGAGCAGGATATATATATGATATAAGCTTCTTCTCTTTTCAAGTAACAGTATTTTATGTGTATGTAGGTGACCTCTCTTGATTATACTTACTGCTTTGACAATGTCTGATACACAACAGCTTTATAAAAATGTCTTCTACAGTACTTCTTCAAAAATCTGCAAAAGAAAAAAACACTAAAATTTATATCACCATTTAACAATCTTTCTAAATACATATATGCAACATTTATCATTTATAGAAAAAAAAAATCTTCCACAATTGATGATAAAAGACTGAAAAAATAATAATCAAAAAGTTAAAAACAAAAAAAGTCTTTTGTATTTGATATTTTTGTCCAATATACATGATTTTATTTTATTAGTTGGTATTGGCCTTGAATATTCTCAGATCTGTACTTGGTGCCTTTTTGATTTTGGGATGTATAACATGTATAAGTATCCCTCCATATCAACTCTGTGTTTTTGTTCATGTAATTCTATTTGTATCTATTTATCAAGTTAAGCCTTTTTTAACTGATATTTATGATATTTCTTCTTATGTTGTTCTGTTATACCGTTGTCCCAGGTTAGGGGAAGGTTGAGTGCTCGCAAACATGTTGAAAAAACTCCGCCACATTTTGTTTTATGGGCCAGTTCCAAGCCTGTAGTTGCTGTTTCATGTCTATCATATTTTAATTTTTGGTAATTGTTTTCTTATAAATTATGCCCTTAGTTTTCTCAATTCAATTGTTTCATATTTCTCATGTTGAGGGCCTTTTATAGCCAACCATAGGCATACAGAATGTGTTTTTCTCATTTTTGAAGGCCGTACAGTTTGGTTATAATTGCTTACATCTACTTCATTTGAACTTTGTGACCAAGCGAATTCAGACTATTTACCACATGATCAACTTGACAGTATCATATGCATGATATGTTGAGCAGGATCTGCTTACTCTTTTGGAGCACCTGAGATCACCCTCATTTTTTGTTGGGGTTCGTGTTGCTTAGTCTTTATTTTTCTATGTTGTGTCTAATTATTTGTCTGTCCTTTTTTTTTAAATTCAAGCGTCACTGATGAGTTTTTTGTAGACGAAACACACGTCTGGCGTATATACTAAATTCAATCCCGGAATCTTAATGAGTTTATTTATGTATATGTAGGTGACCTCTCTTGATTATACTTACTGCTTTGACAATGTCTGATACACAACAGCTTTATAAAAATGTCTTCTACAGTACTTCTTCAAAAATCTGCAAAAGAAAAAAACACTAAAATTTATATCACCATTTAACAATCTTTCTAAATACATATGCAACATTTATCATTTATAGAAAAAAAAAAATCTTCCACAATTGATGATAAAAGACTGAAAAAAACATAATAATGAAAAAGTTTTAAAAAAAAAGTCTTTTATATTTGATATAATCATGATTACATTGTATAGTCCAAGTAACATGAGTTTTTTTATTAGTTGGTATTGGCCTTGAATACTCTCAGATCTGTACTTAGTGCCTTTTTGATTTTGGGATGTATAAGTACCCCTCCATGACCACTCCGTTAAGTTAAGCCTTTTTTAACTGATTTTTATAGTTTCTTCTTATGTCATGTTGCCGTGTTTGTGTACACAACTATGAAGTGTTCCCTCCAATGATAGGAGCACGTACATTTTTTGGAGACGTCTCAGGTGTTTTCCTATGGTAATAATAGCAACATGCAGTATACATGTAACTTACTAATTAACCATCATTCATGATATAAGTTTTTATAAACAACTTTAAATTTCTGAAATTTGGCTACTACAGACGAAAATTTTTCTCTTATTATAATCTTTAAGTAAGCTTGCATTATTTCTGTTAATCAACATGTTGCAATTGAAATTACAAAATCGCAAGGCACAAAATCCATGATATCAATTAAAATCATACAGGTTACTACCACTAACTCTTTGCTGAAATATATACTTTCTTTAACTTTTTTTTTATAGTGAACAAATGGCCCACTCCTTTGACAACATGGGCCATCAACTCTAAAAATGGCCCATTGATTTTATTATTTGGTGGCCCTGGGCCCATAGAGAACAAATCTTTCCAGATCACTGGTTGTAGGAAGTACATATAAATGTGTAATACATGTACATACCGAGAGACAAGGGTAAACTTAATAGCCCCTCCGCTATGTCGGGGGCATAATAATTAAGCATGTACACCTTCTAACCATTTAATACACCAAATATAGTTGACCTATTGATAATAGTTTGTAAGACACAGACTTATCCATAAAACAGAGCTCCAGATAAGAATTCACAAATTGGGGTTTTTACCCACCATTTTCTTATATAATTGGGTGATAAAGTTTTTTAATTGCATTATCAATTCCAATTCACCCCTCAGGTTTATATCAAATTGGGTTTTTCACCACCAAGCTCCTTAATGAATTGGGTTTTTTCATCGACACAATATTGAATATTTAGGCAATATCAACCCATTTTTCCCCATCTTAAATATGTTTCTTTCTTTGTTTAACTGTTTTATTTGGTTTGGGGTTATGGTTAGGGTTATTTGCTAGCTGTTTTATTTGGTTTATTCACTGAGGAGCAATTGTAGGTTTAAATTGTGTCCCATTTCAAACCTTTTGCCAGTTTTGTATTTTCTCACAAAAACGGATATGTGTATTCACAGGCACTCGTCTTATACCTTAATATAATAAATTCTGAGACCAGTGCCTGTGTGCATGGTATGTGTATTCATTATATAAGTAGGCAGTGTCTGCGCGTACCCGCATGCGGGTATGAATAGTCAAATTGCCGTTCTAGGCTGCGCATACCCACATGAATAATAATAGTATATAAACTCTAATTATACCTGAATGCTTTTGTTTTATTCAATTGACATAAATCTGGGTTTAGTTGTATTTTATTTAGAACTTTTGGTTTCTGATGCTTTATCATTTCATAATTGATTTGGCCTTTTACATTTTTCAACTGATTTCGATTTTGATGAAACCCCGTGTTTATTAGCAATGTTCTCATTATGGTACGCACAAACGCCCGTGCATTTGATGTACGCTTCCTAAAAACACTAGCTGAGTCTTGTTATCATCATAACTTTCCCTCAGATTTTCAAAAGAAGCTGAAAACATGCTTCTATTCAATATTTTTACCGGACATTCACTTTCGTTTTAATTCAATGTATGTTATGATAAATCCCGAGCAGTGCGAAAAAAATATGACTCATGAAACATGCTCATTAGATAAACGCCGAGAAGATCGAAATGTTTACAAAAACACGTGTACTTATTGAGCAAGGGAAATCTCAAACAGGGACCCATTTCAGGTACTTGATGCAGGGATCTATTTTTAGAACGACAGGAAATTTCCAATTATAAATATTATAAAAATAGTTTACGCGACGACTTTAAACAGATAAGGGTAAATAACGCAAACGGTAGTCAATAAAAGGGTTGAAAACTCATGGTTTTGGCATATAATTGGGTTTTCCGTTGAATTAATTGGGTTGTTGAACCCTGCAATGGACAATTGCATTGGGTTTTCTAATATTTGTATTTCGTGATCACGCAAATACGCAGCTTATCTGGAGCTCTGATAAAAACTAAAAATTGACCTTTAAACCATGAAAATGAGGTCAAAATCATATGAACCATGCCAGACAGACATGTACAACTGACAATCATTCTTTGGATTAAATATACATGTAGTTGATCATATGACCTATTGCTTATAATATCTGAGAAAAAAACTCTGCCATAAGAACTCTGGGGCGGATGCAGGAATTTTCGAAAGGGGGGGTGCTAACCCAGGGCAAAAGGGGGGTGCAAAACATATGTCCCGATACAAATGCATTGATCGGCAAAAATAAAGGGGGGTGCGCACCCCCGGAACCCCCCCTCTGGATCCACCACTGGAACTTAACATTGAACAGTGAATCATGAAAATGAGGTCAAGGTCAGATGATACATGTACATGCCAAACAGACATATACACCTTACAATCCTTCCATACAACACATATAGTGTAGTTGACCTATTGCTTATATTTTGAAAAAGCCAGACCAAAACACAACCAGATGCTCCGCAGGGCGTAGCTTTATACGACCGCAGAGGTTGAACCCTGAACGGTTGGGGCAAGTATGGACACAACATTCAAGCTGGATTCCGCTCTAAATTTGGATTGTGATTAAATAGTTGACACAGCATAGGTTTCTGACACAGAATGAATGTATTCAAATGAACTTAAAATTTTTGTTTCCTCTTAGAGCAATTCACTATGCTGTTGAATATTAATCCTCTCAAAAAAATGTTTGAAGAAATTTTCTTTTTATTTATGAAATTTCAAAAGAGAAAAATTTAACCCAATTTTTTATTCACATCCCCCTTTCCCTTATTCCAAAACTAATTTCAATTAAAATATTCTAATGGAGTTTGCAACAATTACTACTCATTTAAATACATGATGTAAAAAAACTGCTTGTTATCACTGAATGGTAAAGATTATTTAAATTTATCAGTTGGTAGTAAAAAGTGAATATACATTGTATATTGTATATAACAAAGATTTAAGTTGATTCTGGACAAAGAAAGATAACTCCAATTAAAAAAAATTCTTGCAGATATTTCTTGCTTACTATACTGGACAAAGAAAGATAACTCTTAATTAAAAAAAAATTTGCTATTTCACAATATTGTGAAATTAGATATTTCTTGCCATTGCACAATACTGTGCAATTGAAAAGACTTGCTATTGCACAATACTTAATATAATAATTTTAGATCCTGATTTGGACCAACTTGAAAACTGGGCCCATAATCAAAAATCTAAGTACATGTTTAGATTCAGCATATCAAAGAGGCCCAAGAATTTAATTTTTGTTAAAATCAAACTTAGTTTAATTTTGGACCCTTTGCACTTTAATTTAGACCAATTTTAAAACTGGACCAAAAATTAAGAATCTACATACACAGTTAGATTTGGCATATCAAAAAACCCCAATCATTCAATTTTTGATGAAATCAAACAATGTTTAATTTTGGACCCCGATTTGGGCCAACTTGAAAACTGGGCCAATAATCAAAAATCTAAGTACATTTTTAGATTCAGCATATCAAAGAACCCCAAGGTTTCAATTTTTGTTAAAATCAAACTAAGTTTAATTTTGGACCCTTTGGACCTTAATGTAGACCAATTTGAAAACGGGACCAAAAATTAAGAATCTACATACACAGTTAGATTCGGCATATTAAAGAACCCCAATTATTCAATTTTGATGAAATCAAACAAAGTTTAATTTTGGACCCTTTGGGGCCCCTTTTTCCTTAACTGTTGGGACCAAAACTTCAAAAATCAATACCAACCTTCCTTTTATTGTCATAAACCTTGTGTTTAAATTTCATAGATTTCTATTTACTTATACTAACGCTATGGTGCGAAAACCAAGAAAAATGCTTATTTGGGTCCCTTTTTGGCCCCTAATTCCTAAACTGTTGGGACCGAAACTCCCAAAATCAATCCCAACCTTTATTTTGTGGTTATAAACCTTGTGTCAAATTTTCATAGATTTCTATTAACTTAAACTAAAGTTATAGTGCGAAAACCAAGAAAATGCTTATTTGGGCCCTTTTTGGCCCCTAATTCCTAAAATGTTGGGACCAAAACTCCCAAAATCAATACCAGCCTTCCTTTTATGGTCATAAACCTTGTGTTAAAATTTCATAGATTTCTATTCACTTTTACTAAAGTTAGAGTGCGAAAACTAAAAGTATTCGGACGACGACGACGACGACGACGACGACGACGACGACGACGCCAACGTGATAGCAATATACGACGAAAATTTTTCAAAATTTGCGGTCGTATAAAAACTGAGCAATGAACTGTTAAATTGAGGTTGAGGTCAAATAAAACCTGCAAGACTGACATAGGTATACCATGTATACGTCATGGTGATAAAATATTTCCATAAACCAAATATAGTTGACCTATTGCATATATAGTTTAAGAAAAAAAGACCAAAACTCAAAAACTTCACATTGACTTAGTACTGCACCATAAAAATGAGGTCAAGGTCAAATGGCACCTGCCAGTTAAACATGTAAACCTCACAATCATTCCATACATCAGATTTAGTGAACTATTGCTTAGAGTATCTGATATATGAACTTGTCTAGGAAAACTTAACCCAGTGTTTTCCCTAGGCTATTCATGCATTGCGGTACCGCTACGCATAGAATTTTGGCAGCTATGCATTCATCATACCCGCTATGTGTGAAATTTGTATTATCTTCTAGTATACAGTGACAATTGACAAAACTCTACAGGTGTTTCAAAATCACTGGACTGATAATTGATCATAATTAGATGCAACGCTCTGATTTTACAACCATGTTGATTAGAGATAACAACATTCAAGATCCTCGTATTTTTTTAAGCCTCCGTAACTTTGTCAGACTTGTGAGACAGCCTTTTTGGTGCCTTTCATGGTCTCGCACTTACTGACAGTAAAGCCATGTATATTAATTAAACGATGTTTGTGACCAAAATTATGTGTACACTTTTGAAATGAAAACAAAACTGGTTCCACTTCCTCATAAAATTAACGGTAACCAGTCACTGAAGTTGTCCTAATAATCAATCGTCTAAAATAAACACGAAGACAAGCGGGCAGTTACGAATTAATATCTTCTGACGCAAAAATGTTCAATGTTTTTTTATTTTCTGTTATAATTATATTTTATTCAGTCTATGAAACATAAATCAATCAATAATTACCAAAATTTGACATTTTCAATACACGTGGTACTGACTGTTTTCACGCTTTTTTTTTTTTTTTTAATAATCACTTATTAGGGAGGTCAAACCTGGTTTACGAAATTTTTGCAAGGAAGAGAGTATCAGTTTATTAATATTGATGGCGTTGAGTGACATTCTGCGTTAACTTACGGTAAGTAACAATTAAAAAAGTGCACACAGATATGCACTAGACCAGTCAGACTATTGGCAGTGTACGTTAACTTGTCCCAGCTTATTTAAACTAGACACTGGCTTCGGGCTACAACTCAATGTCTCAGACTGACATCACGGGTGGCTGATACAGCAGGCTTGCCATTGATTGTATTACATACAATTTATCTGTATTTACAACTAAGTATATAATAAACTGTGATATTCATACTAATGGAAATAATATTCCAGAATACTTTTTCCTTTTAGAACTTATATAATGAAGGAACTTCTATCCTGTGACAAAAATGCGTGCAATATTTAGGGATACCCGTACGGTGACTGGTGAGTCCGTACGTTATTATTTACCATTGGCATTGTATTGTCCGTAATATTTTTGGGACCTTCTTGTGTTTTTCAGGGATGACATTTCAATCACGAGTGCTCGAAGTGATAGGAGGTAGTCCAAATAAGTATGATGTCTGTCAAGGCTTTCTTTCGTCCCAGAAAAAATTAAAAAAAATAGCCTTGCCAGACGTCATGATTGTTTGGACTAGGTCCAGGATGAACAAATGGAAATTATTAGGTCACTTGTTCAAGCTTCGTCACATATGATTGATAGCGCGAAGATTAATTATATAGAGATGAAAGTGTACTGTAGATAATCATTCTCAGGTCTCGTGAATCTTACCAAGTTACCTTTTTTAAATATTATTTCTTCTTCCTCGTGTGTAACGCTATAAACATCACAGTCAGCTAGGCGCTTTAATCATACATCATATATTAGGACAAGTCGTCCTAATATTAGGACAAGTCGCCCAAATGTTAGAAAAACCAACTCGTCCTCTAGTTATTTTTTGTTTGTTTTTGTTTGCGTGAGCCCTCTATCTAGACATCTTTGATATTGAGTGTACATTAAATTATCAGAGATCTATTAGCCTATATGTCCAATGTATTTTTGTTTTACAATTAACTTTATGACTAGACCTGTGACAGAGCTCAACGTAGAGGCCATAGACTATATATAGATGCATGACATTTCATTTATATAGACAAACAGATTTGACACTAGGTGACAGAAAGAAAACAAAGAAAATTAGTCAATAAAGGGCATACGATACAGGTACAGGAGAGGTAATGATGTTGCTAACGTAAACTGAATAACATATTATTTAAACTAAACTGTTATTTTCGCGACGTCAAACTGTGACACATCTGCATTTCGGGAATTGGTGCCTTTTTCGACTGATTGTATCATTCAAACTGATTTAATTTTAAATGATTTGCTGGACCACCTCTTTTTCAAAATGACATTCGGTTTGAATACGGTTTATTTATGACAGTATAATTAAAAGAAAATGGAAGGAAAGACCTATCAATTATTCAAGAAGAATTGAACTTTAATTATTATTATTATTCTTTTTCTTCCGCCGTTTTCAAAGTCAATCGCCAAGAAAAGTACGCAAGATATCAAAATAATCTTTAGAACCAAGTATCGGGTAAATAAAAGCTATCTTGTATTAAGGGCACCGAAGTGTACTATTTACTTTATAGGAGTTATCTCCCCAATTACAAAAAACACTGTTATCGCTATAACTCATGAACTATAAGACTTAGCGGCAAATGTTTTTTTTTAAAATGTTCCTTGCCAAATGATACAAGTTCAAATAATTAAAATCGAAGCGATCAAGTGACCTATTATAGGAGTTATTTCCCCTTGAATATTTAAATTTTCGATATGCATATAAATCTCATGAACCGTAAGTCATAAAGACTGCGGGTCTTCAGATTTGAGTTCATTGGACCAAAACTAGAAAATATAGGTCAAGGTCAAAGGTCAAGGTCATATTTTAGATTTTCAAAAGTTTTTCATTTCCCTATAACTATTGAACGGTTATAGATACAGAAAAATTAAGCAGTGAAAAATGATTGGTACTACAAGGGGCAACTTTTTTACATTATGACTATACTGATTTTACCATCATGTAAGGGACATAACTCCCATTGATGGTTTTTAAAAAGCCATTTTTAGGCAAAACTCTTTAACAAAAGGTCCTTGACCCATACGGTCTTTTGCAATGACCTTGTGGAGCAATGACCTTGACGAAGGTCACAAGGTCAAAGGTCAAGGTCATCAAATTGTGTGTTTTTTGGCACTATTTAAACAGTTGTATGTGTGTTTGAATTCCAACCCAACCAATCAATCAATCAATCAATCAATCAATCAATCAATCAATCAATCAATCAAAGCAAGTTTCCCTTTCGTGTGTATAATACGGGATCCAAGGTCTCTTTTTTTCGCTTGTTTTAATTGACACTTTCCAACGTGTTTAACCAACGTGTTTAACCAACGTGTTTAACCAACATGTTTAACCAACATGTTTAACCAATCAATCAATGCATGTTTCCGTTTCATGTGTTTCATACGGGATCCAATGTTGTTTTTTTTCGCTTGTTTTGATTCAGCCTATCCAACCAACGTGTTTAACCAACGTGTTTAACCAACGTGTTTCATTAACGTGTTTAACCAACATGTTTAACCAACGTGTTTAACTAACCAATCAATCAATGCATGTTTCCGTTTCATGTGTTTCATACGGGATCCAAGGTTTTTTTTTCGCTTGTTTTAATTGAGCCTATCCAACCAACGTGTTTAACCAACGTGTTTAACCAACGTGTTTAACCAACGTGTTAAACCAACGTGTTAAACCAACATGTTTAACCAACGTGTTTAACTAACCAACCAACGTGTTTAACTAACCAATCAATCAATGCATGTTTCCGTTTCATGTGTTTCATACGGGATCCAAGGTTTTTTTTTTCGCTTGTTTTAATTGAGCCTATCCAACCAACGTGTTTAACCAACGTGTTTAACTAACCAACCAACGTGTTTAACCAACCAACCAATCAATCAATGCATGTTTCCGTTTCATGTGTTTCATACGGGATCCAAGTTTTTTTTCTCGCTTGTTTTAATTGAGCCTATCCAACCAACGTGTTTAACCAACGTGTTTAACTAACCAACCAACGTGTTTAACCAACCAATCAATCAATGCATGTTTCCGTTTCATGTGTTTCATATGGGATCCAAGGTTTTTTTGTTGCTTGTTTTAATTGAGCCTATCCAACCAACGTGTTTAACGAACGTGTTTAACCAATGTGTTAAACCAACATGTTTAACCAACGTGTTTAACTAACCAACCAACGTGTTTAACCAACCAACTAATCAATCAATGCATGTTTCCGTTTCATGTGTTTAATACGGGATCTAAGGTCTCTTTTTTTCTGATTTAATTGACCCTTTCCAACGTGTTTAACCAATCAACGTGTTTAACCAACATGTTTAACCAACGTGTTTAAGCAACGTGTTTAACCAACCAATGTGTTTAACCAACCAATCAATCAATCTATTTCATTAATTAATGCATGTTTCCGTTTCATGTGTTAAATACGGAATCCAAGGTCTCTTTTTTCCGCTTGTTTCAAGAGACCATTTATCAAGTGTTTAATTAATAAACCAATCAACCAACTAATCAATAAATTAATCAATCAATATATATGATATTTTTATTTATGACAGTATAATTAAAAGAAAATGGAAGGAAAGACCTATCAATTATTCAAGAAGAATTGAACTTTAATTGTTACTATTTTTGGCCTGATCTACAGGCTGGGTGTCGTGAACTTTACCGAGTTATGCAACCACGTGCGCGGATGGTGACAACTATACGAGTTGATTCTATCAAAGCGATTACTCAGAAAAATATTTTAAAATACGGCCAGACTTCAGATCACGAAGAGTATATGAAAACATTAGAAAAAGTAGGATTTAAGAATGTGAGCATGCGCAATGTTGAGGACCAAGGGCAGACATTTCAAGCTATATTTGCTGACGTTGACAAAACGTAATTCAAGTTAAAATAAGATATACACATTTTGTTATGTTTTATCCAGCAATCAGCCAACTATACACACATATTTTTTTGCGTTATTTGTTCATGCCCCAAAACGGAGGGATCACAGGTGCTCAGGAGGTGTAGCACCAATAATGTCTAGATTAGTATTAGCAGGGTTCTAGTGCATATCACGTGATTTAAACATTAAAAATAATGTAATCAATTCAACTTTCGAACTGCACACTTTTTAAGACAATGAAGAATGAATGAAACTTATGTTAGTACATTTATTTTACAAATTTGAATAAAAAGTATAATCTAGTGTTGCGTTTTTAAAAGTCTATAGGTATATTTCTTAACTTAAAGAAAAAAGAGTTTGATCATTGTAAAGATACAGTAACATAAAGACATCTTTCATAGTGGTGTACTTGTATTACAAACTTTTAATAGATAGATAGTTTATTCTCATAAAACAATGCAAGTACAAAGGTTACAGAGAAGTTGAAAAATAATATACATAAAAAAAAAGCATTAAAAATGCATAAAATTCAAAAATTTCGGGTGATATAACATATTAAAGAATATATATAAGTGTAAAAGTTAAAATTGTAAAAAGAAATACTTCTTATAAGTATAAGTATGGTATATAAATTATGGTTGTTAAGAAGGAGTGAGCTTACTGTTAATACATCTTATAAAATTGCAGAGGTTTCTAAGTGTCTTTGGCTTTTTTTAATTAAACAGTTTGTTGAATGCAATAATGCTATGTCTTGGTATTAGTTCATTTGGGATAATAGAATAAGACATAACTACTGGACCTCACAAGGTCTTTTAACTGTTGTAACAGTTATAACAGTTAGTAGATGGATATTGGAAGATTTTACAGATTTCTTGCATTGCCATCACGAATCTCCCCAATTGGCAATCCTCGGTAGAATCTGCCACTCTCCTTCTATCTGTTCGATGAGGGTACGGAATTGGCCGAGTTGAGACGAGAGCAATCTCCTATGCAGAGTTATCGGTCCTTTCGTTCTTTCAATAGTTTTTCTTCTTCAAATAAATCGCCTATGAAACCATTAAAGAACTGTGGTTGGATTGTCAAGGAGACAACGAACAAAATGGCATGAAACTATTATCAACTAATGTTGCGATACCGTACGTGCAGCCTTCAACAATGCGACTAATAGCTCTGTATAGTCAGCTAAATACATACAGGCATGACAAAAAGTGAAAATTAAAAGTAAAAAAAAACTTATTGTCAGATTAACCATTATATGAGTGGCCGTTCGTGTCATTTGCGCGATATTCTAACGCGTTAGTAAAAACTAACACGTTATTTTGTTAAACTAACGCGTTATTTTGTACAACTAACGCGTTATTTTGCTAAACTAACGCATTATTTCTTCATTTTAACGCGTTATTATACAAAACTATCGCGATACTTTTGTATATTGTACAAATGTAATCTATCGCGATATTTTATTGGAATTAACGCGTTAATTTTTGATATTTGTACAATGATGTTAACCAATCACAAGCGCGGTTCTAGAACCCTTCCATTAAAACTAAATCATTACATAATCCACCTATATTATTATTAGCCGAATCTGAGATTACTATAATCTCAGGATGAACCTTGACAAGGAGCAAACATAGTTATTGGTTAGGGGTAATAGATGAGAACGGTATATATCTGTCGGTCTAGCTGTTCGTGTTACCGTCACAAAAAGAGGTCACCTTTTTGTGAAATCTCGAACTTGACATTTTTGAAGTGTTCATAGTGTTTCTAACCAATTTCTTTCTATACACATGTAAAATGTGCACCGCACCTTAATTATTTGTTGTTTTGAGGGAAAATATGGGGATGAACAGTGACATCAAGTTTAGTAGGGTTATTTACTGATGAATCGTGTTCAGACATATTGAGTGGTGAATTATTTCGATGGATGGATGGATGGATGTTTAACGTCCAGTGGCAAGTTATTTGCATATTCAGGATGAGAACAATGACATGATAATGATATATGAATATTTACCCTGCTTTGTACTAGACCGACACGCTGAGCCGGATTTGTAACGATCTAGCTCACAAGGTAACAGTTCGCAGGAAGACATGTCATCTTACCCGGACACATTATTCTGACTCCGGGCCGACCAGTCTTTGCTCTAACTCCTTAATGCGCGTGCTTGGCAGAGAAGCAGCAAAAACAATTTCCATGTCTTTGGTTTGACTCGGCCGATGGTCGAACCCACGGCCTACCGCACTCGTGGCGAGCACGCTAACCATTACACCGCCGAGGCGGTCGAAATGCACAGAAGCTATAGAAAAAGACGAATTTAAATACCTGCATGTAAGAAAAGCTACAGATATGAAAAGTGAGCGACCATCCAAAATTATAAATTCAATGTTATCTAAGATTTAAAGCGAAAAATCTTTAAATATTTACAACATTCTAACACTATAAAAATATATCAAATAAATGTAAATTAATCTATAAAATTGGCACAATTGCATGCTCATTTTATTGGCGCAAATGATTCCTACAGTTTTCAAAATGTATAGTGGCGCAAAAGAGGTATTGGCGCAATTATTTAGTATGTTATGGCGCAAATGAGTTGTTTTTTTTGGCGCAAATGGATATCGGCCGACTTTTCACTATCGTTGCTGCTCTTTATGAACTAAAGGATGTACTTAGGTGAGGTTTTGGTAATTTTGGTCAAATGTTCGAACTCCTTGGTTTTTTTCCTTAGATACAAGATTAAATAGTTTGCCCCATAACAACCCCTTTTCTTTTCAAAGAAATCTTTCAATAACTTATAAAATGTCATTTACAAAATTTAAGCCTACTGTAGATTTTCTTTTTTAACGATTTGAGACCCAAATGATATCAATGCTAAATTTAAGGTAAAAGTCAGAGAAAGCTTTTTTCCGCCATTTTTTAAACATCAAATATCTTAAAAACGAGTTCCATTACCTATCAATATTTTTTGCTTATTTTGTTCCTTAACTAATGCTCTTTTGATCAATTTTTAATCGTAGATTTTCTATAAAAAAAAAATATTTCACCTAAGTACATCCTTAAGATTATAGTTCACATCACTTGCTCCTCGATATTTTATATATGTCGCCGAGCAAGTGATGTGAACTTAATGTAATCAGATTGATTCTGTATGAAAACATGAAGGGAAATAAAGTATTCTGTATGAGAACACGAAGGGAAAGACTGGAACATGTTGCACAGCACTATTATTTAACTGTTAGCAGACCCTAACCACCACCCACTGAGCCGAATGCACTGCCGGACGAAGGGATTTTACACCTGAAACTATTGTATTTTCGATGAAATCAATTAAAATTATTCAAATTTTGACCTGAAGTTAATGTTGGTTAAATTGTCTGTCTCTAAAATATCTGATTATCCCAATCTAAAGCAATAATCGACTGTCTCTTTAATTCTTTGTAAAAACCTATCTCGGTCTCCGTGGATTCCAGCCTTTTTGCATTAATTCCAAAACATAGACGTAACAAAATCTCTCATTGGATGATGCTTATTTCCGTATTATCGCTATGGTTTTCATAAATATCGCGTTAATAGTGAAAACTAACGCGTTAGTTTGATAACATTTTAAAGTAAAATTTTAAGCAAAAATGAAATATCGCGATAGTTTTGAATAATAACGCGTTAAAATGAAAAAATAACGCGTTATTTTATGAAAATAAGGCGCTATTTTATCAAACTAACGCGTTAGTAAAATAACGCGTTAGTTTTTACTAACGCGTTAGAATATCGCGCAAATGATACGAACGGCCACTCATACCATAAAACTGTGATAAAATAGCAAACATTTATAACAGACACTGACAGCAACCAAAAAGCAACAACTGAATTACAGACTCCCGACTTCGGACAGCGAAATAAGAAAAGTGACAGGGTCAAATATGTTTGTGTGACTCAACCTTCCTCTTAACCTTTGTACAGTGGTGTAACAGCATGAGACAAGAGTTTGTATTTTGGGGGTAAAGATTGTATGATACACAAAATAAAGCGCATTTATCATAACATTCTATAAATCATATCCATAAACATTTTCAATGTAATACATGCTCAGATATTCACAAAATAATGCTACACCTGTCAAGAAATTTACATAACTTTTGCAGGGTGTAGGAATCTGATATCTGTTCTAAAGAAATAAATGATGTCATTATTTATAAAGTAATCTTTAAAAAAATGGAGTTATCTCTCATTGTCCAGAATTGTTGTTTATTAATGCTTTATTCAATGCAATAATATTTTTTTTCCAAATGATGAATTGAAGCAAATTTACGTTTTAGTGCTTACAATTATTTTGATTTTCCCCCCGGAAACCTTTGCCAAAAAAGAACATGAGAGGTAAAAGCATTAACTTTCTAATATCTATATGGGGTAACGCATGTAAAAAAGTAAAAAATTGGCATTTTAGAGTAAAAAATAAGTTTAAAGAACTTGATATGGAATATTTGTGCAATGGTGCTATTTTGAACAAGGATTTAATTAAGACTATTGAAAATGTATGTTTTAAAAAATTTAAGGGAGAATGGTATGACAAGATTATGTCAGATGATAAAAATAAATTACGTACATATAGAATGTTTAAAAATGTATATGGCGTAGAAAATTATTTAATTTTTAATATACCAGGTAGATACAGGAGTGCTTTAGCAAAATTTAGATGCGGTGTAGCACCCATCAGAATTGAAACTGGTCGTTATGAGAATATTGATATTGAAAATAGATTATGTTTTAACTACACTATACTGATGACGTTGAAGATGAAAAACATGTTTTGTTAAACTGTCCTGTATATTCAGAGATTCGTAATGTTATTTTTAACCATGCTAGTATTGTTGATGAGAATTTTTTACATATGTCTGATAATGAGAAATTTATATTTCTTTTTACAAATGAAAATATGGTATTTCATACTGCCAAAATCTGCTATGAAATTTTAATAAAGAGAAAATGTATTTTATATTCGTGATAGTTGACTTAAGTTGTATTTGTTTTATAATTTAAAAAAAAATGTTTTATAGTCTCTCATAACTCTTTATAGAGTGGCTCTTGTTGTTTATTTGTGTTTTAAAAAGCTGTATATTTTATATGAAACAAGTGGTGAGACTTTAATAAAGTATTTGTCTTGTCTTGTCTTGTCTTGTCTATCTAGAAAACCACAATACACAAGTATAGTTTTCAGCCTTAAAACTTAAAAATTGTTTATAGTTTCGTTATACAGTGAAACCTTGTTAAACCGAATGCTGCATAAAACGAAAACCTGAATAAACCAAACATGTCCTTATGCACCGACATATCAATGTGTATGCGTTATGAACCTGATAAAACCAAACATTGGCCAAAATCCAACAAAATTTTAAGTTCCAAAGAGGTTCGGTTTAAACAGGTTTCACTGTATTGACAAAATTGGGTGGGCAACCCAAGTAGACATAATTAGTAGATGCATCACACTATAATCAGGAAACAATGACCAAACCCCCGTAAACAGACATCAAACGCAACTACTCTCTATTCACTATTATTCGTTGGAAACCAATTTTCGTGGATTTCGCGGATGCAAGGGAAGTATGACCCGAACGATAACGCTGTTGTTGGTAGTCGTTTTGTTAAAATATACTTTTTCACTATTTTTGGTCATTTGGAAAATGTTGTTTATGCTGTATTTAAACACCTCTACAACGAAATTTGTCTTACAAGCACACGTATAAAAAAGAGGTTTTTATTCAACGCATTCATAGGTTTGAACGTTGTTTTCAATGTAGACTTTTTTATTTAATATTAATTATACCGTAATTTTAAAGATATATGACAATGGTGATAAATAAAAATGACACGGTGTGGTCTCTAGAAAATATTAAATTTTGGCAATATTATATATGTGAAAAAAAAGTGTCATTTTTAAACACCACTCCAGACCCTTTCACATAATTAATATTGCCATATACATGTATAGATCTAAGTCCGCAAGTCAGTATAGGTCAACTTTGACCTTCACCAAAGAGCCACAAAGACAGCGATTTTTTATGAAACAATAAAAGAATGCAATTATGAAGACATAATGAATAGACAAAACTGTTTAAATCTTCAGGCCACAAAAACAAAGTTAATGACCATGTATTTGATCGTCATCAATGAAACCTTAAACCAGTGTTTGTATTTTTGTCCATCTCATGAGTTAAGTCTTTTTCAACTGATTTTTATAGTTCGTTCTAATGTTGTACTGTTATACCACTGTCCCAGATGACGGGGAGGGTTGGGATCCCGCTAACATGTTTAACCCCGCCACATTATTTATGTATGTGCCTGTCCCAAGTCAGGAGCCTGCAATTCTGTTGTTGTCGTTTGTTTATGTGTTACATATTTGTTTGTCGTTGATTTTTTTACATAAAAAAGGCCGTTAGTTTTCTCGTTTGAATTGTTTTACATTATCTTATCGGGGCCTTTTATAGCTGACTATGCGGTATGGGCTTTGCTCATTGCTGAAGGCCGTACGGTGACCTACAGTTGTTAATATCTGTGTCATTTTGGTCTTTTGTGGATAGTTGTCTCATTGGCAATCATACCATATCTTCTTTTTTATATATTCAATTTGGATCTATGCTATGTATGCCATATATTCACAATCCATCAGATATATGGTACATTTGAGTAAATATTACGTCAGGACTTTGATGTTCTGTGATATAGCTAAAACACATAATGCCACTCCCCCCCACCCCCACCCCCATTTACTTTGATTTATATCCATAATAAAACATATCACATAAAACGTGTATAAGAAAGAGGCTTAACAGTCTATTGTATATCTAAGATAGATAAATAAATAGTGTCATGTCCTCAGCTCTAAAGTCTGTTTAAAAACATACCATAATACACACAAGAAGATGTGGTATGATTGCGAATGAGACAACTATCCACCAAAGTCACACTTTGTAAAGGTAAACCATTGACGTAGGACAGCCGCAAACAAAATCAGCGGGTTTGTACGTTGTAAAAGACGCTAACCTTTATTCAACTTGACACAATTGTGTAACATCACAACATAGAAAAACAAACAGTATTAAAATTTCAATTGAAAAAGCCTTTTACTTCTTTGAGGTTAACGTGCAAAAAAAAATTAGATGTCTGATTTTCTCATTGTCCTACCAGGAAATAAAATCGGGCAAATAACTACATTTATTCAAATATCTCTAAGTTAAGTTTTGTTTACAGTAAAACATAGAATTAGCTCCATCCTCCAATGCATTACAAGATAGGCTAATAGTCTTTTTCGATTTTCTAAATTTTGCCTCAAACTTTTGTATAATAGGTATAATTAACTTTTTTTTGTATATTTTTATAGCAGTTTTGAGTATCTATAATGTACCGCTTTCAAAGTATCTTCAACAAACGTAAACCATGTGTCTTTTTTATGTTGTGATGTTACACTATTGATTCAGATAAGGGTGAAGGTTGGTACCCATTCGTTCAAACCCACTGCTTTTGTTTACACATGTTTTAAGTCAGGAATATGATGTTCAGTAGTTGTCGAATGTTGATGTGGTTTATAGGTGTATATCGCTTATCGTTTTTTATATAGATTAAACCGTTGCAATGGTTTTCCCGTCTGAGTGGTTTTACCCGTGTCATTTGTGGGGCCCGTTAAAAGATGTTGTTCTGTGTGAGCCAGATGTTGTTTGGTGTGAGCCAGGTGCTGTTCGTTGTGAGCAAAGGCTCCGCATTGAAGTGTCGAAGACTGTTTTTTGATCTATAATGGTTCACTTCTCATTTGCGCTCATACCACATCTTCTGATATTTATAGCAACCTAACTTTTGGAAAGTATAACAAAGAAATCATATAAAAATGAATCAATTTCAGAATTATTTTTTGACAGTTTCACCTATTCAGTGCAATCGGCAATCATCGGGTGTATCCGCATAGTACGGAATCGGCCGAGTTGTGACGAATGTTATTCGGTGAACTATTTTGATTAAATAGGAATGGTTTCTCTTACTGGGTCCTAATTATTTGTGCTGCATCTTAATAGGTAGATTAATTAAAGTGGGTGCTCAAAATATGACAAAAATAAATTTGGCTGGTTTAATTTTCAGAAGATGTTGACAATATAACTTTAAAAAAAAATTAAACCACACAATTCACTTGAATAATTTCATTGGGTATATGTCAGTTTAAACAAACACTAACATTGCTCATAGAGAAACTTGATTTCTTTTTACTTATATCAGTTGATTTAAGCGTTCATTTTAATTTTTAAAAGAGCTCACTTACATATATGGAAGTGTTTAACGACCTTGACTGGCTTTTCAGCCCTCGCACGGTCGGAATGCTCCCTTACATGTTCTAGCTGTACCCTTTTTATAACTCAAACAATACAGCGCCCTCTATCCACTAATGGATTGATCGTAGTGATCGTAATATAACGACTGGATTATTAGGGTTATACCCCTTTAATAAAATAACGTTGAGATCTATCTATCACGTTGGTGAACTTTCGGTAGACGGTTTAAGACCACTGTATCAAAATTCATAGATAAGCTTAATCTATTTTTATTGATTAAAGCGTTCACTTGATATTTTTTAAGAATTAGCTCCCTTTTATGAAATAACGTTGAGATCTGTCAATTTGGTGAACTTCCGGTAGACGGTTCAAGGTCACTTTATCATAATGACATTGAACAGTCACTGTAGAATCATACTTAAAACCGCCTGATCGAACCTGTTCCTTCTTTGGATCACAATACATGACTAACACGGGGTCGAAATGAGACATACAATGTTCTGTCTGGCACATGCTAGCCAAGGTTGTATAATATATTTCCACGTAAAAAGTAAAATCACAAAAATACGGAATTTAGAGGAAAATCAATTCGGAAAGTCCATAATCACATGGCAAAATCAAATAACAAAACGCATCAAAAACGAATGGACAAGAACTGTCATATTCCTGACTTGGTACAGGCATTTTCAAATGTAGAAAATGGTGAATTAAACCTGGTTCTATAGCGCTAACCCTCTCACTTTAATGACAGTCTTATCAAATTCCATTATATTTACATTGATGCGTTAAATAAACAATAGAATAGTCAAAATATGGGTACATCAGTCATCATCGTATAACAATTTTAAAAGGAACAATTTCACAATACACAAAAACATCTTCTATCTACGAATATATTGATTGATATGAGTGTCTGACGTCAGAAATTTTTTAATACGTCACATAAATTTGTCGTTCAATGTGTGTACAAACAATTTTAAAATTTACATAGGCAATGTTAGCATACAGGGTTAAAAAAAATAAAAAGTATGTAAGAATAAATTTCAGAAATAGACCGAGATTTAAACTAGTCCAAAAGTTAAATATAGAATTTATAACAATACAAAAATAGTTGATTCCACTACTCGATTGAATGATTTTGACGTTTGTCAAAATGTTGTTTTCCAAATTGTTATGAATCCAGCCACTAATATTTTGAAATCGAACATACATGATTGTTCATTAATATATTTAAAAATTTCTTCTTTCGTCCGGTAAAAAGTTTCACTTCGGTTATTCTTTCTAACAAGAATGCCAACTTGTTTTACTTGTTGGAAAAAAACCCGTCATAAGCTTCTTTCGTACATGCGAATTTATCCGATGTATCGGGCCACATTACGAAATTGTGTTCGTTTAAGACTGTGTATATAATTACAGTTTTCCAAGAACAGTTCCTAAATTCCCGTACAAACGAGGGGCACAGCAAAGGTGTGCATTAACTACCTCATATATACTGCACAGTTCAAATCTATTTTTACCTTTAGGGGGCGATTCCTGGATTTTGAAAGATGCGTTATTCTATATATAAAAATAATAATAATAATAATACCCAGTGTAGCATGCATAAAAACAATATTGACGATTTTTATGCTAAACACGATATTTGGTCCAATCCAAGGATGAACCACCCATTCACCCCCGATCCCGAATCCGCCATCTGCCTTAAAAGTACGACAAAGTTGAACTTTGTACAAACATCGTAGTTTCAAAATGAGAAAAAAGAAAGGTTTTTCTTTCCTTAAGTTTTTATTTAAGCTTGACCATAAAATATTTCATCATATTTATGGTACAACGTAAATCTTAAATCAGCGTTCACAGTCAGAAAAGAAATGTATCTAAAAATATCCGAATAACAGAAATCTGATTTGGATGAGTTTTAATGGAATTTACAACGACTTTTTAAATATCTTTTCCTATAAAGTGATTATTTTTGGATCGAATTTAATAAAGATCATATTTAAGTTTGTTTCAAAACGGGGAATAGCTGGAGATCAATCAGACTTCATTTAAATTGACGTGTCTTAAAAATTCATACAGTATATAAAAAGACTTTGTGGTGGTAGGGAGAGTATTTTCTGTTCATTTAACATTTTAAATTTAGATAACATCTTCCTAAGCATATCATTGAGGGAGGCAGTGAACATACCAGTTGATTTATCATACCCTCCTCCGAGGTTGCTAGTAACAGTGTTGTACACAACGATAGAACCATCACCAATTTTCTGCAAAGTTCCTGAATTAGATACCAGAAAACCAACAGCACTATGACTAGATGGCATGTGTGTAGATATCCCTATAGCTCCAGCATGATTTCTTGCTACAACTGTGTCATTCAGTAATAATTGTGTGTAGAAAGATTTGCCAGGAGGAGTAAGAACTGTCCATGTAAAGTAGTAGAGTCCTTCTCCGGGGGCAGTGAACATACCAGTTGATTTATCATACCCTCCTCCGAGGTTGCTAGTAACAGTGTCGTACACAACGATAGAACCATCACCAATTTTCTGCAAAGTTCCTGAATTAGATACCAGAAAACCAACCTTTCCTGAACCTAATTTAAAAAAGTAATCGGTATCATATATTCATTCCGGCATAATCACAATTCATGCCTGTTAAATTATTAAATGCAGAAAAAAATACTAATTTTATGTTTTTTGGTCTGTGCGTCCGTTCGTTCGTTCGTCCATCTGTCCTTTCAGGGTTGTAACGTTCGTCGGTCTGTCCCACTTCAGGTTATTTCAAGTTTTTTTTGGTCGAGGTAGTATTTGATGAAGTTGAAGTCCAATCACCTTGAATTTTCTTGTGATATTATTTTTTTAAATTTTAATGCCAAATTAGAGATTTCCCCGCATTTTCACGGACCACTGAACATAGAAAATGATAATGCGGATTGTACTGGGGACACATATTGTTATTTTTAACTTTTTATATTCCGGGTAATAATTTGACTGATAGCCAGTAGTTTCACATGTGCATAATGTGGGTTGGAATATTAATACATAACTTCGAGGCAGTACAAAATACAGAAGTCAGCAACAAATATGCCAATCTCGAACCCTCTAGAAAAGCTGTGATTTAATATAACGGAGACTTTTAGCAAAGTAGCACTTTTGTATATAACCGCATCGAAATCTCCCCTTTCGTTTACAGGTTTAATAAAATTGAGAATGGAAATGGGGAATGTGTCAAAGAGACAACAACCCGACCAAATAAAAAAACAACAGCAGAAGGTCACCAACAGGTCTTCAATGTAGCGAGAAATTCTCGCACCCGGAGGCGTCCTTCAACTGGCCCCTAAACAAATATATACTAGTTCAGTGATAATGAACGCCCATACTAATTTCCAAATTGTACACAAAAAACTAAAATTAAAATAATACAAGACTAACAAAGGCCAGAGGCTCCTGACTTGGGACAGGCGCAAAAATGCGGCGGGGTTAAACATGTAAGAATGTAATACCGGTACTAGTCGTGTTATAATTAAACTTACTCGGGGTAGAAGGACTCTGATTACAGTCACACGTTCCATCATTATCTCCCATAAGTTTCAACTGGTACTGAATACTCTTCATAAGACTGGCATTCCTTGAACAGGATTCTTGGCAGCTCCCGCCTGATGTCAGGATTGAAGTCAATATTGCCGCAATGGCGATAGCATTAACAAAGCTACAAAAAAGGTATTTTGTTATTGAAAAAATATAGCCTGTCTCTGCTGTACCCATATTTTGACTATTTTATTTATTGTGTCTGTTTATTTAACGCATCATTGTAAATATAACGGAATTTGACGAGACTGTCATCTAAGTGAGAGGGTTAGCGCTATAAAACCAGGTTTAATCCACCATTTTCTAGATTTGAAAATGACTGTACCAAGTCAGGAATAAGACAATTCTTGTCCATTCGTTTTTTATGTGTTTTGTTATTTGATTTTGCAATGTGATTAAGGACTTTCCGAATTGATTTTCCTCTAAGTTAAGTTTTTTTAATTAGTGATTTTACTTTTCTCTAAGTTTGTCTTGACAGTTTTTGAATTTTTTTAACCCTCTGCTTGAATAGGTTCCTATATAGCCAGTTATCAAAAAGTTATTGACATGCGGTTAAACAGTTTGGGTGCATTTGTTCATCTTGGATCTTAGATGATATTATTTAACCCATTTAATTCACGTCGAATGCGCTTTTTTCGTTTCTTTTTCTTAAACAATAAATGGCATCAAATGAATCTTTCATTAACACAAATTAAAGGTTAACATGAATAATAAATAACTAATACAAAGCTTTGCTATGAATGAAACAAACAACAGTTTATGTTAAAGCGTCTTGTTTGATGCATACACATTGAAATTCCAACAAACTTCGTGCTTCGTCTTCATAAGTTGATAGTAAGACGCATAGAATAAACAGAAAGTCTTAACGTTTCTCATCCTCGAGCTGTTTAATGCTAGAAAAAGTTTCTGTCATTTGTAGTTTATTTTTTTATTTATTAATACATGTATTTCAATAACATAAAAAAAAACAGCATGCGTATAGTCAGGTTTGTGGTTGTTATCGAACTCTATTTGTTTACTTACTTCATTTTGAATCCTTGGTTTTGACAAAAAAAAGCACGTGCCTAGCTTTGGTTGTTTTCTTTACTTTACATACATTAAAGTTGAAGTTCACTTGAACACATTTTATATCATCATGATCATGCAATTCAGATACTAAAAAGGTTAATCGAAATCCATTTTTGGCAAGAGTTTTTAAAAACAAACAGCTGTTACCCTTTACCAGAATTGCAAGTCACGACAAAAAAAAATAAGATTTCTTCGGCACAAATTATAAAATAATTTGTAATATTTACACTGTAAAATACTAAATATATATCCTTAGTTTTATGGTTTGTCTCTTAAAGACCAAATAGGGGGAGGGTCTTAATCAAAACTGCAATGCGGAGGACTGGATTCATTTAATTATTAATCTCTCTTGGAGTTATGCCTAGAATCATAGCGAACACCTAATTTTATTTAAAATTATTAATTGATTTCGGTTTTTTGTAATTGTTTAGTTTTTTGTAATTGTTTAGTTTTGCTATTGGTTTTTTTTTTAGGTTAGCCGATAAACATAAGATACAAAGAATAACGCACAATATAATTTTAAATTAGTTTTCGAAAAAGTATCTACCAATATTCCAATTGTTTCGAAGCAGCTATTTTTATGTGTCCCGTAGTCCAAACTGCACAGTATCAGTACATGGATATATAGGGTAAATGTTTAACCAATGAAATGAGTACTGAAGGCAAGCCAATATGACATTAGTGAAATGTCGTATATTCGTAAACACTCTGTTTCGAAACCAAATAAAAGACAGACTAGACTTATGAATGGTATTTAGTAGAGATTTCATGACATTTATGATAACAACAATCTTATTTGCAAAATACACCCATATCGGTCAAGCAAACACACGTGCAAAAATACAAACAAATATAACACAGAAAAGGAAAAACTACATATATAGACACAAAGACATAGATATAATGGGAATGTAACCTTTGATTGATATGGACGTTATTTTAGCTTGCTTTATATTAAAAGTCATCAACTTCTGTCAAAAGCTCAGATTCAGGATTTAAATGTTTTTACGCTTTAAAAGTGATTGATAATAAGCAATTGCACAAGGTCATGATTTGCTCTGGCTGTTTATAACGTCTTTACACTAAATCCATTGGATGTTGGATGTGTACGGATTGATAGTTTAGTCTTTGATGCATGCTTTTTTTTATTAGTTGTTAGTGGCTTTGAAATAACTGTAAGATAACTGCGAGTTCTCTCAGAATTGTTCATTGAATTTGTGTCTTTTTGTGTCGAGATGTACAAGTACCATGCCACGTCCACTTGTATTTTTGTCCATCTGATTAGTTAAGCCTTTTTCAACTGATTTATATAGTTCGTTCTTATGTTTTACTTTTATACCAATGTTCCAGGTTAGGGGAGGGTTGGAATCCCGCTAACATGTTACACCCTGCCACATTATTTATGTATGTGTCTGTCTTAAGTCAGGATCCTGCAATTCAGTGGTTTTCGTTTGTTTATGTGTAACATATTTGTTTTTTGTTCATTTTTTTCATGTAAATAAGGCCGTTAGTTTTCTCGTTTGAATTGTTTTACTTTGTCTTATCGGGGCCTTTTATAGCTGACTATGCGGTAAAGGCTTTGTTCGTTGTCATTTTGGTCTCTTGTGGACAGTTGTCTCATTGTCAATCAAACCACATCTTCTTTTTTAAAATCTCTAAAAGTTCAGTTTGCAATATAGAAAAATCAAAGAGCTGAAAGCTCTGAGGAAAAATGACGCCACTGCCTCTAATATTGGGATATTTTGTATGCAAGTGCAAGTCTTGATTTACACATACAGTAATAAGTTTAACATTGCAGCATGTCTCATAAGCATATAATTGATATTCGTATATGTGTGTATGAAGTGAAAATGACAACTGACTGTTTTTTTTTAATACAAATGAACAGGTCAAGAGTCAAGACTACCTGAATGATCTACAGTGTAAAAATGACTACTAGCTGGTTTTTTTTTGTACAAATAAATAGGTCAAGAATACTGGAATGATCTACAGTATCCAATGACTACTAGCTGGTTTTTTTTGTACAAATAAATAGGTCAAGAATACTGGAATGATCTACAATATCCAATCCAACTCCTAGGAGCCGATAAGAGCCGATAATAATTATAGGAGCAAAATCATCTACTAATATACAGTGAAACCTGACTTAACCGAAACCTGCATAAACCGAAAACCTGTATAAACCATACATATTCTTCCGAACCGGCATATCAAATTGCATGCGTTATAAATGTGATAAAACCGAATATTGGCCAAAAGCAAACACAACCTTAAGTCCCGAAGAGGTGATTTAAACAGATTTCACTGTAGTTATATATATCAATAAACAATACAATGTTATCAGCTCTAATGTCTATTTAAAACAGGACCCTGATAGACAAAAGAAGATGTGGTATGATTGCAAATGACTATTAACCAAAGTCACAATTTGTTAAGGTATTTAAGGAATGACTGAAATATTTTTTCTGTCTATGAAGAAATAACATAAAAAAATTGGTGCACACTGAATAACGCGCATTTTTTTTTATGTTATTTCGAATAGACAGAAAAAATATTACAGTCTTTTCTTATAATTTAATTCTAAATTCCAATTTAAACCGTGGAAAACCATGAAAAAACGTTGATGACCCCACGGTCACATGTCTTAATTATGTCTATGGGCTCATAACAAAATAACGGCAGCCAATCAGAAGTCGCGTTACATCCAAAATTAAATTATAAAACCATTGACATAGGACAGGCGCAAAAAAAAAGTTAGCGGGTGTAAACATTTTAATAGACGCCAACCTTCATCCAACTTAAAACAATAGTCATGATAGTGTAACATCAAACCAAGACACACTTTAAACCATATATTGAAAAAGCCTGTGACAGCTTCTGGGGTTAATGGGCAAAGAATTTAGATATTCAATTTTCTCATTTTCTTACCAGGACATAAATTCTGGCATATGTTTTTAAACTACTTATTTTTGAATATCTATCAGTAAAGTGTTTTTTTTATACTAGTATAAATTAAAATGAGCTTCATCCTCCAATGTATCAGAAGATTAGCTGGGCAGAAAGTCATACCACATCTTCTTATATTTATAGCAACCTGGGGTGGTGTTCTCGAAGCTATCTTAGGATTAGGACGTGTCCTAAGTCTATCTTATGACAAGTCTTTGTCTTAAGTCATGTCCTCAAGCTCTCTAAACTTATGATACATCTCATTTTTCGTCCTAACTTTAGGACACCCAATTATGTGTCTTAAGAGCATCATATCTTCATCCTAGTGTAATAAAGTTTGGATTTCGCATTTTGCTCATTATTTTACGTGAAAATGAACATGAAATGAAACGCACCATCGGTTATGAACTCGTATATAAAGAAATTGTGCATGATTTTAAACTTTGAACTTCGTGTTTCACGATACGATTACACTACACATTTAATTCTCATTTCTAAACGAATTGTTTCCCAGTTCAAATAACAATCTTTTTTTTCTATATAATTACATTGGTAATTATGCATTTAATTCTGTACATGTTCTTATAAAATTCGTAAACTATTTTATTAAATTATTTCGTCATTAATAAATGTTTTATTAAAAAATATCTTGAACAATTTAAAATTTCGACTAAGGATATGTTTAGGACGTCCTAACATAAGATCCGTCTGAGATAGCTTCGAGACACAACTTAAGAGTGTCCATCCTAAAATTTGTCTAAGATGTGTCTTAGGACGAATCTTCGGATACTTTCGAGACCACCACCCCTGGTTTATAGTATAACAAGAAATGATATAATGATAAGTCAATTTTATAACTTTTATTATATTTATATCATATTAGAACTAATATTTTGACACTTTCACCTATGTAGTGCAATCGGCAATCATCGGGTGAATTCGCTAGGTACGGAATCGGCCGAGTTGTGACGAATGTTATGCGGTGAACTATTTAAAAAAAATATGAATGCTCTCCCTTACCGGATACGAATTATGTGTGCTGCATCTTCATACCTTACAGTAGGTTCATTAAATGGTTTGCTACAAAAATAACTAGAATAAATTTTGCTGGTTAAATTTTCACACGATGTTGACAATATATTAACTTAGACCTGTTGACAAAAGTATATAACTTTCAAAAAATTTGAAGCACACAATTTACATTATTTCATTGGATATATAGCTGTTTTCTCATATAGAAGTTTGATTTTTTAAATTTGTCAGGTCGTTAAAACGTTCAGTTGATTTTTAAAAGAGCTAGCTCACTTGTTCTGTATACCTTTATAACTAGAATAAGTTAGTGCCCTCTACCCACTTATGGAATGATCGTAATATAACGACTGGATTATTAGGGTTAGACTTCTTTAATGAAATAACGTTGAGATCTATCACGTTGGTGAACTTCCGGTAGACGGTTCAAGGTCACTATATCATAATTGACATTGAACAGTCTCTGTAGAATTATACTTAAAACCGCCTGATCGAATCTGTGACAGTGATATAAAACTTCCTTTTTGGGATCACAAAACATGATTAACCCGGGGTCGAAATGAGACATACAATGTTCTGTCAAGGCACATGCTAGCCAAGGTTGTATAATATATTTCCACGTAAATGATGTTTTCCAAATTGTTATGAATCCAGCTCCTAATATTTTGAAATCGAACATACATGATTGTTCATTTAGATATTTAAATGTTTCTTCTTTCGTGCGGTAAAAAGTTCGAGCTGTTTCACTTCGGTTATTCTTTCTAACAAGAATGCCAACTTGTTTTACTTGTTGAAAAAACACGTCATAAGCTTCCTTCGTACCTGTAAATTTTACCGATGTATCGGCCCACATTACAAAATTGTGTTCTTTCAAGACTGTGTATATAATTACAGTTTTCCAAGAAAAATTTCTCAATTCCCTTACGAACGAAGGATATTTGTTGAAACGAAAAGTCCTTATTTCACAATTGCAAAAGTTGTGTAACTCCCGTTTTTGAAATCTCGTTAAACCGAGATCATAATAAATCAACTTTATCCCTTTGTATCGTAATGAAATTTTCTCCTTGAAAGTGTTGATCATAGCAAGGGATTCGTGGTAATGATTGGACGAAGCACCTGTAACAATAACAGGTAAAGTCTCGTTACCACTGACAACCGGTTCTCCAAACAATTCGAACATCTCTTTGAATTGTGAAGCCATTTTGTTTACAACCGGATAGTCCAAAACGGTTTGCATATTATCATTCATATTACTGTGAAATTTTCCGTGGCAAGTTCCGTTAGTTATAGGCGCATGCGTAAATGCTTTGATTCCATTTTGTTTGGTTATCTGTTGGTAATATTCCATCCAATAACGATCACTCGATTGGTCCACACTTCCATTAAATTCGGGGTTTTGATTTATTTCAGAAAACATCATAATTCGGAATATTTGAAAACTGTTCAACAAAACATAATATAATACGATACACAAAGCAATTCCTACACATACATTTAAAACTGATTTTAAGGGCTTCATCATTTTACTAACACGAACTCTGAAAATTTTTGCGTGAATTTCTAAATCCTATCTGAAATTAAGTAGATCTGTTATGCTTGCCATGAGAATACCGAAAACATCAACATACAAAAGTAAAAGGACATAGAATATTTAATTACATAAACTTATGAATAATCTGACCGATATATTGACCCTTAGGACACTTCCTGTGTAGTGGATGACCATATGTAATTATGCCAGGTACAAATTTTACTTGTTAATTACAAAACATGTATCCACTTTCAGTACATGTTCTTAAATTTAACTAAAAGACACTTCTTGTTATGACCAAATGTAATTATGCTAGGAACCTATTCGTCTTCTATATTACCAATATTTATTAATCTTCAATACTTATATTTTTTTTATTAAAGTTTTCGAGGGGTTGATTTTTTTTAAAGTTTATAAAATCAATTGCAATTACTTAAAAACGAAAAGGTGTCTATATGGATTTGAAGAAAGACAACAGAACTTTTAGAAGGATAATAGAAGAACGTGTTTGCATTGTTTATTTTCATTGTTTTATATTTTTATGTATGGTACTGCATATCAAGTAAAATGTTTTAAGCCATTGGCCCTTATGGGCATTAGAGCTTTCAATAAAGTTATCTATGATTCCAGATAGATTATTCATTAAATATTCAAAGTGAGAACTATTGGTGAATAAATCCGATAACAAATGACAAAACTGAAAAGAATGGCCATTTTGTAGTTTTATATTATAGAACTAACCATACTATTAAAATTTATAGTATTTATCCGATCATTTTAAATTTCAGGAAAGAGGGGGGTAGTGCGATGTTTTTTGTTGATTTATTATTAATTCTACTCTTGTCTTTTTCAGCTCTTTTTCAGCTAGTTTATTCATCCTCCCCAACCCACACACACCCTTAAAAAGATATGACTAAATAAATTAACGGTTGTCTCCCTATTTGACACGTTGTTTAAACACCCAGAGGCAAATATTTCATATAACAAATTTAATAATTACTAGTAGTAGTAGTTCAAATTTCGTGAGTGCCAATGAGACAACTCTGGATCCAAGTCACACTTTTAAAAAGTAAACCATTATAGTTCAAAGTAAGGCCTTCAACACTGAGTCTTGACTCACAACAAAACAGCAAGCATATAAAATGACTAGTGTAAAACCATTCCAACAGGAAAACCAACGGTCAAATGTGTATAAAAAGATGAGAAACGAGAAACGCATATGAACAACATCATTTAAACATTTAAACATGCGCCAACCCTTCACCCTATCATGTGTAAAATCACTGTTATATAGATATAAGAAGATGTGATATGATTGCAAATGAGACAACTCTCCATCCTAATCAATTTGGAAAAGTAAATCATTATAGGTAAAGCCCAATCTTAAACATAGAGCCTTTGCTCACACCGAACAGCAAGCTATAACGGGCACCAAAGATTACCAGTGCAAAACCATTCAAACTGGAAAACTAGCGGTCTTGACTCTAATCTATAAAGAAAATTAACAATTGCAGCTGATATACGTTTTAACCTTTACTCTAACCTGAAATAAAAGTGTAACATCACACCTATAAAATATCATATAGATATAAGAAGATGACGTGATATTAGTGCCAATGAGACAATTCTCCATCCAAAACACAATTTTTAAAAACAAACCATTATAAGTCAAAGTACAGTCTTCAAAACGGAGTCTTTGCTTACACCAAAAAGCAAGCTATAAATAGATGTCCAATCGGCAATCCTCGGATGACTCCGTCTATCTTAGATGAGGTACGGAATCGGTCAAGTTGTTACGATTGAATATATGTCTATTTTAAGTTTTGAAAATCATGGTGACGTCAAACCCACAGGCGCTTGGGTCTATGATACAGATTTTTTTTTTTTTTTTTTTTTTTTATTAAAATATCCAATTTTCTATATATATAATACATATCTATCACTTATGTGCATGTCTCACCTAGTTTCGAGTGATTTAAACGACCCAGAGAAAATCGTTTAAATCACTCGAAACTAGGTATGGATAGTAAAATTTGGTATTTTCTCTGGGTCGTTTAAATCACTCGAAACTAGGTGAGACATGCACAGAAGTGATAGATATGTATTATATATGTAGAAAATTGGATATTTTAATAAAAAAAAAAAAAAAAAAAAAAAAAAAATCTGTATCATAGACCCAAGCGCCTGTCGTCAAACCGACCCACCTGCAGGTGAAGAAAAAAAAACACCAATTGACCGTCACTGTCGATCCAGACATGTTGGTTTTTACAGGTTTAAACCAACCCACACGCCATATAACATCTATACACCTGTTAGGCTGTTATATATAAAACACATACACCTAACATAAATACAAACTGTTATAAAATTAGATGTGTCAACTCAACCATCTATAATCAAACAATGGGTGTTATTTCTCGTACAAAACATCAAAATTGTTAAATTATTCTGCCGTCGGTAAGTAAAAATTATTGAATATCAGAAGATCTTGTGCATGCACTTTTCAGTTTTGTATTTTTTACTTATTTTTGCTGGAATTAAAAATATTTTTTTTCTCTAAAAGACATTAAATAAGGAAAATAAATTGATATAATTATTTCACATTTTTTTTTAAACACGAAAAACAAAATGAAAAACAGTGCATTACCATTAATACATTTATTGGTTTATTTTCAACCATTCTATTTTTTAGCAGAACAGGTCCGTTTTATTATGCACACACACTAAGTTCTCCTGGAAATATCTTAAGTAGGGATAAGGTTATATTTTTCACTTTCTGATTATATTCGGAAATGAAAGTTTACTCAGATAATTCGATGAGCGTTCGGACGAAACATTCTGTATTTCTTGCCCATCTTTTCCTTTAAACAATGTTACATGATTGCCGATTTCGTAATATCATTGCATGCAAGAAACAATGTGCAAATGTGCTTGTTTTGCCATTTGGAGTTAACTTGACTTATTTACCGGGATTTAATAATTGGGATGTCAAAATTATGAAAAACACCACTAAAATTGAATAATTTACAGCATAATGTATTGATTGTTTAGGTAAAAGTAATATCTTTGATTATCTTGCTTGCTAGCTGAACCGTTATGTTAGGTAAAATATTCCCCTTTAAGAGTAGACAAGCCCGATAGATAACCAATATAACATATATCTGTCTAACCGAAAGGAGAGTAGTATACCTAGTAACCTAATGACTTCATGGTTCAACTAACAAGCAACCTAACCAAATATTCTACCTTTACATATGTTCCAGACCATATTAGTATTTGGACCGTACGCGTACTGTCCGGACCATATACATATACTCGTACGGTCCGACCATACGCGTACGGTCGGACCGTATGAGTATATGCGTACGGTCCGGTACGAGCTGACCATACATGCTATTTTATCATATGGACAATTACTTAAATTGAAACAAGCAATTATCACAATCTTTATTTTACTAGTGATTTTTAGTTTTAAATAAAATGAACAAACGAACAATTGAAATAAAGTATTTGTTTAATTGTGAATCTGTATCCTATGTTGGTACTTTCGCCCAAGGTGATACAATTCAAGTAACGTAATATTTTTAACATTTTCATGTATGCAGTTCATGCATGTTTATTTGCATTTGCATTTTGTGGTAAAGTTGCTAAATATTCCAAAACAATTGACCTCCCACATGATATTTACTTCCGATATCTTCAATTTCAGTGATCATAATTCAATTAATGTATCACTGATCGACATGGTAGATTTAAGAGATTAACAGATTTAATTAGCGTGAATTTAAAAAAAAGTTAAAATATAAAGTTTTTGTTTCAATTGCAGTTGAACTTTTTATATTAATTTGATAGTTTATAAGTTATGTTGATCTGCTATATGCATTTGTATCTAATCAACCTGACCATCTTTTTTAATATTAGTACGACCGTACGCGTACGGTCCGACCGTATGAGTATTTTTATAAAGTATGCATACGGTCCAGACCGTACGCGTACGGTCCAAATACTCATACGGTCTGGAACACATACACATTCAATGCATTCTGTTGTAATCTAGTTTGTTTCTCTCGATTGTTTCATTGTTTTTTCTTTTTCATATTTCAAAAGTAAAAACGCGATATTTTTTCATTTTATTTTACTTTTAATCTATAAATCCCAAATGCGAATAGGGTTAAAAAATATATATAATACATATATATATCTTAGCTGATTTTTTTATAAATATTTCAGAACTTCAATATTAATTGAGAGACATTATTGGACATCAACACAGCCGAAACCTCTACAACTAAGACGTACTGAAAATGGAAACATTCACAAACTCTCATCTTAACCTCCTATGTTACACGTGTTACAGAAAAAGATCTTCAATATGGCTTCTTTGGTTTGGTTTGTTGACAACCACTTGACCAAACATTTGTTCATAATAAAAGTAGTCGAGGACATTTAATTTGAACAGAGAGTTGATCATAAAAAATATTGAATATCTATAAATACTCCAAATTAATCTAAAAAGTTAAGTACTTATTGAAACTGTTAATAGAAGACGAGCATTGCAATAAAGATTAACATCATGTTCAATAAAACAAACGTCAACATGACGTCATCAGACTTGACATCGGAACAATCATCTAACCCTGTTCTAATAACAACATCAGTTTTCATACCAATATGTACTGCAATATTCGTATTGAATGTCCTTGCCCTCGCTGTTCTCTTGAAATCTAAGAAACTGAAGAAAAACAGATTTTATCGTTTGACTTTTGTTTTAAGCATTAGTGACATCATTTTTAGTATCACGTTTGCATTAGTCATGATTACCAACTTACTGCTTAGGATAAAAGACATCCGCGTACCGTACTTATGTACCGGAAGTACTCTGCTGACTTCATTTACCGTTTTGTTTTCCCTAATATTAGTGCTTTTCATTTGTTTCGAGCGACTGTTGGCAACATTTCCGAAAGCACAAGCCAACAAATGGAGTAATATTTACAATTTCCTAATTGTCGGATCTCTTGTTGTAACTGGTGCTTACTGTTCTCTGATCCACGTTTTATTTGAAGACAAACAAAGCCATGACTGCGAAGTTACATCCCTTTTTGGTAACAATCTGTGGAAGTACCAACTAAGCCTGGGAGTTGTACACTTAATAATATTTATGAGTATTTTAATTGTGTATGGGCTTGTAGTCCGCAGAATATGGAACCGACGCATTCCGCAAAAAACTATAATCAGACAAACGGAAAGGACCCCGTTAAATTTGACCACCGTTCGACATAATAGAATCAGTCCCAAAAAGAACACTGCAAATCTAAAACCGATTGGCGGGAGAGACCAAAGGGGAAGAAATCATGCAAATCGCTCCATTAACCTTCGCAATGCCCTGCATACGCTAGGATTTATAATAGCAGCGATGGTCGTAAGTACCCTACTTCCGGTTACAGTAAATTTAATGTCAGCACTCACTACAGGTGTTGTAAGCCCTCATGTGCTGGCATATGTCAATGGGCTGTTCTTAATTAATCCGCTGTGCGATCCGATCATCTATGTCCTGCGAATCAAAGAGTTTCGGAGGTTTATTTCCTGTTCAAAATGAAAGTATCGATATTTTTTTCTGTGAATATCGGTGTCGGACAAAACAGTATATTGATATGTGTTGTGGAATGAATGACAGTATAGATATCACTGTATAGTGTGTATATTTCATTATGACATTATACTTTATAAATATGTTATTATTATTATTTTGAGGCCTCTCAGAATTGTTTGATTGTTGGCCTCTCAGAAAGAATATCCTCTTGAAATAAAGATTATTTATTTTATGTTCACAGTGTACATTTGTATACGCCAGTTTAAAGAACGTAATATGGTATACTGTATGTCCGTCTGTTCGTCCGTCTGATCATAACGTCTGTCTGTCCGTCCGTCGTCAAAAAGCCGGAAAAGATCCCTTGAACGCTTTAACCAATGTTTATGAAAATTTGGTGAATTGTCCATTGACGTATTATGCTAAGCTCACTTTAGATTTGATAGAAATAATATTTTACGTTTCCGAGTTGTGATATTTTTACCTATTCCTCTTTTCAGACAATAACCCCAAAATGCCTTGAGAGCAGTTTTCATATAAACGTTGGTGACTGATTATTTAGGAATTTCTGAAATATTATTGAGGAGTAATGGAACTTTACTCTCTGAAAAAGTGACAGGCGTATTATGCTCTCATGTCGCAGTTCATTAAGTAACAAACATTGAACTTAATTTATTACTATAAATTAATGATATATTCTAGATTTCAAATCTTTGCAGAATGAAATAAAAGTTGATTATTTTTGTATTTGCATGACTCTATTTCAAGAATTCAAACTGGCGACATCCCTTAGTAATGGAACGAACAAATTGCCTTCAGGGCTTTTTTTTAAGAGGGAGAGGCTGAGAGAGATTTTCCCCCAATTGGATGAAAACATATATTGCCGTCAAGCTGATAAAGAAAACCCAAATATTCTGAATCCTGATTTTCCGCATACAAAAATAAATAAAATGACTGATGGTGCCGTAAAACTACAAAAAGACCTGACCATGTCCCCTTCCTCTCGAAGGCTGGTCCTCTCCCTTGCAACATACGGGTGGCCAAACAGATAAAGGACAGAGAACCAGTCTACTTCCTCTCGAAGTTAAATGGTTGCTCCCTTAGAGAACCATGTCCCCTTCCTCTCGAAGTTAAATGATTACTCCCTTAGAGAACCATGTCCCCTTCCTCTCGAAGTTAAATGGTTGCTCCCTTAGAGAACCATGTCCCCTTCCTCTCGAAGTTAAATGATTGCTCCCTTAGATAACCATGTCCCCTTCCTCTCGAAGTTAAATGGTTGCTCCCTTAGAGAACCATGTCCCCTTCCTCTCGAAGTTAAATGATTGCTCCCTTAGAGAACCATGTCCCCTTCCTCTCGAAGTTAAATGATTGCTCCCTTAGAGAACCATGTCCCCTTCCTCTCGAAGTTAAATGGTTGCTCCCTTAGAGAACCATGTCCCCTTCCTCTCGAAGTTAAATGATTGCTCTCTTAGATAACCATGTCCCCTTCCTCTCGAAGTTAAATGGTTGCTCCCTTAGAGAACCATGTCCCCTTCCTCTCGAAGTTAAATGGTTGCTCCCTTAGATAACCATGTCCCCTTCCTCTGAAAGTTAAATGGTTGCTCCCTTAGAGAACCATGTCCCCTTCCTCTCGAAGTTAAATGATTGCTCCTTTAGAGAACCAGTCTACTTCCTCTCGAAGTTAAATGCTTGCTCCCTTAGATAACCATGTCCCCTTCCTCTCGAAGTTAAATGGTTGCTCCCTTAGAGAACCATGTCCCCTTCCTCTCGAAGTTAAATGGTTGCTCCCTTAGATAACCATGTCCCCTTCCTCTCGAAGTTAAATGGTTGCTCCCTTAGAGAACCATGCCCCCTTCCTCTCGAAGTTAAATGATTGCTCCCTTAGAGACAGGTAACCAGGAATCGTATCCCTAAAATTTGCGACAATGTTCAAAAGAAAAAAATGCTAGATTTATGTAAAATAATAAACCAAAAAATAAATAAATAAATAACATCTATAACAACAACAAGAGTGCACACGCTGAAATGTTTCGCCTTCTTTACTAATCATTGATATTAAGTTGATAGTTTTTAATATAAAGCTTTATAACAACTGTCACATAAACTTTACCAAGAAACTAAACATTGACCACTGAACCATGAGAATGAGGTCAAGGTCAGATGAACCATGCCAGACAGGCATGTTCAGCTAACAATTCTTCCATACAACAAATATAGTTGACATATTGCATATTGTTTAAGAAAAACAGACCAAAACATAAAAACTGAACACTGAGCAATGAACCGTGAAAATCAGGTCAAGGTAAAATAAAACCTGTGCGACTGACAAATAGATCATAAGATATTTCCATACATAAAATACCTATTGCAAAGAGTACCCTC
Organism: Mytilus trossulus; assembly: GCF_036588685.1. Classification (NCBI taxonomy): domain Eukaryota; kingdom Metazoa; phylum Mollusca; class Bivalvia; order Mytilida; family Mytilidae; genus Mytilus; species Mytilus trossulus. The sequence continues at coordinate 12,209,780 of NC_086385.1, read as the reverse complement.
AAGCCTTAACTTTGACCACGGAACCATGAAAATGAGGTTAAGGTCAGATGGCACCTGCCAGCTAGACATGTGCGCCTTTCAATCATTTCATACACCTAATAAAGTAGACCTATTGCATACAGTATAAGATCAAAAACACAAAAACTTAACTATAACCCCTGAACCATTAAAATAATGAAGTCAAGGTCAGTTGACACCTGTCAGTTAGACATATGCACCTCACAGTCCTTCCATACACCGATTATACTAGACCTATTGCTTATAGTATCTGAGATATGGACTTGAACCCCAAAACTTAACCTTGTTCTCTTGTCCATGAAATGAGGTCGAGGTCCAATGAAAAATATCTGACGAGCATGAGGACCTTGCAAGGTACGTACATAACAAATATAGTTATCATACTACTTATAATAAGAGAGAATTTAACATTACAAAAAATCTAACTTATTTTCAAGTAGTCACCTAACCATGAAAATGAGGTCACTGACAGAAACTTCGTAACATGTGGCATCCATATACAACATATGAAGCATCCAGGTCTTCCACCTTCTTAAATATAAATAAAAGAAGAAGATAAACTTTTAAGAAGTTAGCTAACACCGCCGTCGCCGCCGCCGGATCACTTTCCCTATGTCGAGCTTTCTGCAACAGAAGTTGCAGGCTGGACAAAAAACACAAAATAACAGGCTTCTTTATAAGAACAGGCACACAAAGACTTAAAAGGTTAATATGTATCACATCTTCTTTTTATATATAAAAATCAATTGAAAAGGCTTAACACATCAGATGGATACAAATAGAAATAAATCTATCCAAAAATAGAGTGAAGGTGGCCGGGTACTTGTACATTGTACACCCCATCAACAAGAAGACATTATACATAAATATGTTTAAACTAAAAAGACACCAAGTACATATTTAAGAGTACTCGCAGTATTGACAGCTATTTCAAATCCACTACAACTAAATAAAACAAGATTGCACACGCTGAAATGTCTCGCCTTCTTTACTATTCATTGATATCATGTTTATAGTCCTAAATATAAAGCTTTACTATACAACTATCACACATACTTAACCTTGGAAACTAAACATTGGCTAATGAACCATGAAAATGAGGTCAAGGTCAGATGAACCATTGCAGGTAAACATGTACTGCTACCAATTCTTTGATACAACAAATATATTTGACGTATTGCTTATAGTTTAAGAAAAACAGAAAAAAAAACAAAAAACTTAAAACTGAGCAATTAACTATGAAAATGAGTTTAAGGTGGTACCTAACACTTAAGCTAAAATTATTTTGGCTCGTTTAATTTTGATAAAATTTTAACAAAGATTTTACTTTGATCCTTTGACAAAAATATAAAAAATTAAAAAAATTTGAACCAACAGTTTTATCAGAAAAAATACACTGGATATATATAGCAGTTTGACAAACACTTTACACAATAAGACTTATTTTGATCATTGAGAAGCTTTTTATTACCTTAACAACACAACGTGATTAAAACGTTTAGCTGATTTTACAGAGTTATCTCCCTGTAGTGTTAGGTACCACCTTAAAGTCAAATAAAACCTGCGAGGCTGACAAGTAAATCATAAAATATTTCTATGCACCAAATATAGTTGACCTAATGCATATAGTATTACGGAAATATCAAAACTTAAAGTATCTGAGATATGGACTTAACCACCAAAACTTAACCTTGCGGTTCACTGATCCATGAAATGACCTTGCAAGGTACGCACATACCAAATATAGTTAGCGTAGTACTCATAAAATGACAGAAAGTAACATCACACAATTTTTTTTTAAAGTAGTCACTGAACCATGTAAATGAGGTCAAGGATATCGGACATGTGACTGGCGGAGACTTCGTAACATGAGACATCTATGTACAAAGTATGAAGCATCCAGGTCTTTCGTCTTCTAAAATATAAACCGTTAAAGCTTTTAATTTTCATGGTTCACTTTGTTGACCATTTTGTAATGTTAATTTCTTTCTTATTATGGGAACTTCCTCTTGACAGTTCAACACTTGTTCTATTTTATCAAGTAAGTCCTTGTTTCAAAACTTCCAATAGGGAACATATATTAGTTACTAGCTCTTCTTCTTTTATATAAGCTTAGGATTTCAAATATTTTGACCACGAGCATCACTGAAGAGACATGTTTTGTCGAAATGCGCATCTGGTGCAAGAAAATTGGTACCGTTAATTGTATTACGAAAGTGTTGTATTAATCCATCATTCATTGGCCGAAACGTCTTAGTAATGGGTTACACTAAAGACCTGAAAGTGGACCTGAAAAAATATTGATATTAACAATTAATAAAATCCCAACTTAAAGAAATTCTATACAATAATAAAAAAGTTATTGCAATTTGAACAATTTTAGTCGTATATTTTCAGGTCTTTTCAGGTCCACGTTCAGGTCTTTAGTGTAACCCCTTAGTAATGGTTTATTACTATAAATATCAAGTAAGATCAACATGTTATTTTAAAATTGGATTAAGAATTTTATGTTATTTTCCTAGATCTATCTATTTATTTGTTAATTAAATTAGTAGTTAATGTTGGACTAGAAGATGTAAATGAAATAGAATCATATTCAAAACAGTGTGGTCCTGGCCATTGATTGACGACCTAAACTATCACATTGACTGGGACAGATTAGGTGAACGTGTGTCGGTAACAATCACTGCTCACTATGTACTTGTTAAAGACACTGAATCTGTGGGGTCACCAAATGTTCTCAACACCTAAATAAAGCAATTCGAAAAACGAATCCGGAATAATACGATGTGTTGATTTATATTTATAATATAAATCAAAACATAAAGGTTATTCCTGAATGGTTTTTCGAATTATTTTATTATTAAAGGCGTTACTGAGAACCTTTGGTGACCCCACAGTTTAAATTCTATAATAAGTAGGAAATAAGCAATGGTCGTTACAGACAAACGTTCACATAATCTGTCCCAGTTAATGGGATAATTTAGGACGTCAATCAATGGCCAGGACCACACTGTTTTGAATATGATTCTAAATATCCAGCAAAGACCAAATCACGTAGGTGGCAGCTTAGGCCAACCACGGTCTTGAATAATATGGTAGTTTTGAAATGTATCTAATTAGTCTTATAAGCTAATTGCCTTACGTTAATATATTAATCAATGTCAATTCATTTATATTTACTGAGCGTTCAAGCGAATTACGTAATAAAATTACTCGGGTCTGATTTATAATAACATAAGTTTTCCTAAGCTAGACATGTTTTGACATGTTTTTACAGTGTATACGGATTACACGTGTATCTTAGTGGCATGACAACTACACAGAGATGGCAGTGGATATCATTATGCCGAAAGCTGCAAATAAGGGTGTAATAGACTTTCTTTTTTAAGACTGATAAGTGAACGAATTCAGAGGATAAAAAATTTGAATATCCTTCAACGGTACGTTTTAAATTTAAATTCATGCTATTTGTACATCAACTAAAGGATCTACCATTTGAATTTTTTTTTTTTAAAAGGGGGGGGGGGGGGGGGCTAGGATGAAAATGTACCGAAGCGTATTAGCGCCACACATTTTTTTTAATTTTTTTTTCCTTTGCGTTATAACGCAAACCTTTGCGTTATAACGCAAACATTTGCGTTATAACGCAAACATTTGCGTTATAACGCAAACATTGCGTTATAACGCAAACCTTTGCGTTACAACGCAAACCTTTGCATTATAACGCAAACCTTTGCATTATAACGCAAACCTTTGCGTTATAACGCAAACATTTTGATTTCAATTATTCATTAAGTTTTGTATATATGTTCGTCAGTCATTCATTTCGGATGTGATTTACTAGTAGATAAAAAAGAAACATACATACAAGGCAAAATCATTAGAATAAATATGCAAAGGAATAATGGAATACTTGGAAGTGCAATTATACATAAATTAAGACTGATTTGTGCATCAGAAAAGTATAGAATTTAACAAGAAAATAGATATAGTTTAGTATATAGTCATATTTAAATTGAAAGATCAAAAATAATGTCATACAATTGTGAAACCTCCAAGTCAAATAGACAAAATGATCTTACTGCTTTAAAATGAATTATTAATAAGGATACATAATTTTTTTAAATCTCAGAATATGATCCAGATTCTTTGATAGAAAGTCATTGAATTTTCATTTCAATATAATGTAGTATTTTTAAGATGCTTGGGTAGCAATGTGAATAGAGAGAACATATTTTATTAATAAAACATCTTCATTCTATACATTTATTGCCAAAGGGTAGCTTCTGGAATCTAACCTACTTTACACATTTCTCAATCGAGAGCTTACTTTGGAAGTATATTTATATTCGGTTATAGCTATATTAGCAGGGTTGATTTTTTTTAGGTATAATAAACCTCAATTTACTCAATTTTCTTTGTAATATATATACTAGTAGTAACATGGATATCGTTTTTGGGGACCTTTATAGTTTGTTGTTTTTTGTGAGCCAATGCTCCGTGTTGAAGACCGTAATTCGGCCTACGATGGTTTACTTTTACGAATAGTGACTTAGATGGGGAGTTTTCTAATTGGCACTCATACCACATCTTCTTATATTATTCTGCTCATTATTAGTCATTGATATGATCTAATTATTCAAGCATTTTACTTTGCAATGACTACAAAGGTGATAAATTTTAATATATACAGCCACCTCCATTAATAACTACTGTTTCCTTTGAATCTTAAATAAGAAATAAGATAAAACAAATGTTTGCGTTATAATGCAAATGTTTGCGTTATAACGCAAATGTTTGCGTTATAACGCAAAGGTTTGCGTTAAAACGCAAAAGGTTTGCGTTATAACGCAATGTTTGCGTTATAACGCAAAGGTTTGCGTTATAACGCAAATGTTATTACGCAAAGGTTTGCGTTATAACGCAAATGTTTGCGTTATAACGCAAAGGCTTGCGTTTTAACGCAAAAGGTTTGCGTTATAACGCAATGTTTGCGTTATAACGCAAAGGTTTGCGTTATAACGCAAACATAGGGGGAAAAAAAATGTGTGGCGCTAATACGCTTCCGTAAAAATGAACAATTTTGGTCTTGCCTTTTTTTCTATTTTTTTTATTTTCATTCTATTCGGTGCTGCCTTTTGTAATTAGTTTATACTGACATTTTATTACATCTGATACATTATACAAGGGTTATACTAGTCCAAACAATTATGACGTCAGATATTTTTTGCTGTAATATGTACCTACTTCGTAACCTCTACAAAAATACATTTATCATTTCAAGACGTCATTTATTTACACAATTAACGCATAGTTTAGAGGGTGATAGAGTAGTTTGTCACCTCCAGAAAATATTGTCAACCGAGGCGATTTCGAAAGCTTAAGATCATCTACTTATTCAAATCATGACAGGTGTTTTAAATGTCAGGGCGCTAATTTTAAATGAAGTGTAAGGTATTTAATGACGTCAGAGACAAGAAAACAAAGTAAAACAATCAAAAACAAATATATTCACTCGGCTATTTTCATTCATATAAACGATTTTAAAATCTGGTTTAAACCTGTCGAAAAGCAATATACTCCGGAACCAAATTAACGAAGGTACTGTAGTAATATTAAAATAGTCATGCCACTTATTACAAACAGTTTTATGCCATATGTCTCACCATAACCTTGTTCACTTGTCCATGAAATGAGGTCGAGGTCAAATGAAAAATATCTGACGAGCATGAGGACCTTGCAAGGTACGTACATAACAAATATAGTTATCCTACTACTTAAAATAAGAGAGAATTTAACATTACAAAAAATCCAACTTATTTTCAAGTAGTCACCTAACATCTGACAGAAACTTCGTAACATGTGGCATCCATATACAACATATGAAGCATCCAGGTCTTCCACCTTCTTAAATATAATATAAAAAAAGAAGATAAACTTTTAAGAAGTTAGCTAACACCGCCGCCGCCGCCGCCGGATCACTTTCCCTATGTCGAGCTTTCTGCAACAGAAGTTGCAGGCTGGACAAAAAACACAAAATAACAGGCTACTTTATAAGAACAGGCACACAAAGACTTAAAAGGTTAATATGTATCACATCTTCTTTTTATATATAAAAATCAATTGAAAAGGCTTAACTCATCAGATGGATACAAATATACTAGTAAATACATCTATCCAAAAATAGAGTGAAGGTGGCCGGGTACTTGTACATTGTACATCCCATCAACAAGAAGACATTATAAATAAATATGTTTAAACTAAAAAGACACCAAGTACATATTTAAGAGTACTCGCAGTATTGCCAGCTATTTCAAAGCCACTACAACTAAATAAAACAAGATTGCACACGCTGAAATGTCTCGCCTTCTTTACTATTCATTGATATCATGTTTATAGTCCTAACTATAAAGCTTTACTATACAACTATCACACATACTTAACCTTGGAAACTAAACATTGGCTAATGAACCATGAAAATGAGGTCAAGGTCAGATGAACCATTGCAGACAGACATGTACGGCTACCAATTCTTTGATACAACAAATATATTTGACCTATTGCTTATAGTTTAAGAAAAACAGAAAAAAAAAAAAAAAAAAACTTAACACTGAGCAATAAACCATGAAAATGAGTTTAAAGTCAAATAAAACCTGCGAGGCTCACAAGTAAATCATAAAATATTTCTATGCACAAAATATAGTTGACCTAATGCATATAGTATTACGGAAAAAAATATCAAAACTTAAAGTATCTGAGATATGGACTTAACCACCAAAACTTAACCTTGTTCACTGATCCACGAAATGACCTTGCAAGGTACGCACATACCAAATATAGTTAGCGTAGTACTCATAAAATGACAGAAAGTAACATCACAAAAAACCCCACTTTTTTCAAGTAGTCACTGAACCATGTAAATGAGGTCAAGGATATCGGACATGTGACTGGCGGAGACTTCGTAACATGAGACATCTATGTACAAAGTATGAAGCATCCAGGTCTTTCGTCTTCTAAAATATAAACCGTTAAAGCTTTTAATTTTCATGGTTTCACTTTGTTGACCATTTTGTAATGTTAATTTCTTTCTTATTATGGGAACTTACTCTTGACAGTTCAACTGTTGACTTGTTCTATTTTATCAAGTAAGTCCTTGTTTCAAAACTTCCAATAGGGAACATAATTATATTACTAGCTCTTCTTCTTTTATATAAGCTTTGGATTTCAAATATTTTGGCCACGAGCATCACTGAAGAGACATGTATTGTCGAAATGCGCATCTGGTGCAAGAAAATTGTTACCGTTAATTGTATTACGAAAGTGTAGTATTAATCCATCATTCATTGGCCGAAACGTCGTAGTAATGGGTTACACTTAAGACCTGAAAGTGACCCTGAAAAAATATTGATATTAACAATTAATAAAATCCCAACTTGAAGAAATTCTATCCAATAATAAAAAAGTTATTGCAATTTGAACAATTTTAGTCGTATATTTTCAGGTCTTTTCAGGTCCACGTTCAGGTCTTTAGTGTAACCCCTTAGTAATGGTTTATTACTATAAATATCAAGTAAGATCAACATGTTATTTTAAATTTTTAAAAATTTGATTAAGAATTTTATGTTATTTTCCTAGTTCTATCTATTTATTTGTTAATTTAGTAGTAGTTGTTGGACTAGAAGATTTGAATGAATGAAATATTCAGCAAAGACCAAATCACGTAGGTGGCAGCTTAGGCCAACCACGGTCTTAAATAATACGGTAGTTTTGAAATGTATCTAATTAGTCTTATAAGCTAATTGCCTTACGTTAATATATTAATCAATGTCAATTCATTTATATTTACTTAGCGTTCAAGCGAATTACGTAATAAAATTACTCGGGTCTGATTTATAATAACATAAGTTTTCCTAAGCTAGACATGTTTTGACATGTTTTTACAGTGTATACGGATTACTCGTGTGTCTTAGAGGCATGACAACTACATTGAGATGGCAGTGGATATCATTATGCCGAAAGCTGCAAATAAGGGTATAATAGACTTTCTTTTTTAAGACTGATAAGTGAACGAATTCAGAGGATAACAAATTTGAATATCCTTCAACGGTACGTTTTAAATTTAAATTCATGCTATTTGTACATCAACTAAGGGATCTACCATTTGATTTTTTTTTTTAAAAGGGGGGGGGGGGTGCTAGGATGAAAATGAAAAATTTTGGTCTTGCCTTTTTCTAATTTTTTTATTTTCATTCTATTCGGTGCTGTCTTTTGTAATTAGTTTATACTGACATTTTATTACATCTGATACATTAGACAAGGGTTATACTAGTCCAAAAAAATATGACGTCAGATATTTTTTGCTGTAATACCTACTTCGTCGACTCTACAAAAATACATTTATCATTTCAAGACGTCATTTATTTACACAATTAACGCATAGTTTAGAGGGTGATAGAGTAGTTTGTCACCTTCAGAAAATATTGTCAACCGAGGCGATTTCGAAAGCTTAAGATCATCTACTTATTCAAATCATGACAGGTGTTTTAAATGTCAGGGCGCTAATTTTAAATGAAGTGTAAGGTATGTAATGACGTCAGAAACAAGAAAACAAAGTAAAACCATCAAAAACAAATATATACACTCGCCTATTTTCATTCATATAAACGATTTTAAAATCTGGTTTAAACCTGTCGAAAAGCAATATACTCCGGAACCAAATTAACGAAGGTACTGTAGTAATATTAAAATAGTCATGCCACTTATTACAAACAGTTTTATGCCATATGTCTCACCATAACCCACACACATTAGTGGCGCATCCAGGGGGAAGGTGGGACGGCGGGGGGGGGGGGGGGGGGAGGGGGTAGTCTGTGGTTGGAACACCCTTTTTTGGACGATCAATGCATTTAAATAGAGAGTACAGTTGGAACACCCCCTCCCCGCTTTACCTAAGTTTGGAACCCCCTTTTAAAAATGGCTGCATCTGCCCCTGCACACAGGGGTGTAGATTTATTTCTTAATGATGCCTCCCCCAGGAAATTCGATTTATCAAATAAGTATGCATTTATATGTTTGCTTCCTCAAATAATTTAATAGCAACAAAAAAGAAAACCGACACAAAGAGGATTCCTTATTTGAAGCAAGACAAACACAAAAGAAAAAACCCAAAAGTTTTTTTCCTTAATATTTCATCCGTTCACTCTTATAAAAAGCATTTCTGATATTCATTCATAGAACTATAATATTCAAGTTTCTCTAATCAAAGATAGAAACGTAGTGAGTCAATATTATTTGTAAAACAGCGCATTCGTCACAATTCGGCCGATTCCGTACTTTCATTTAACATAGAAATAGAGTAGCGAATTTACCCGAGGATTGCCGATTGATACAAGAATCATTCGTCACAATTCGGCTGATTCCGTACTTTCATCTAACATAGAAATAGAGTAGCGGATTTACCCGAGGATTGCCGATTGATACAAGAATCATTCGTCACAATTCGACGGACTCCGTAACTTCATCTAACATTGAAATAGAGTAGCGGACTCATCCGAGCATTGTCGATGGCTTCACAGCGGTTCGAATGAAAAATTTATTAGAAAATATTGCAGGATTTTTAAAGTTTTTAAGCAACAAAAAAAAAAGAGGTACCGCTGACTGTAAGCAATCCTCTTTAGATTAGGGGAGCGACCACTTAACTCCAAGAGAGGGTATTTTTTTTTTTTAATATTTTGAGACCTAATTTGACGAAAACAAATATTCTGATCAAGCAGAAGACATCCTTATAGTGTAATCGTCACATCTCGGCCGATTCCGTACCTCATAGAAGAAGAGAAGCGGAGTTATCCGAGGATTGCCGATTGCCTTATAGTGTTCAAATATAAAACAAAAATAATTTAAGTAAAAATGTTGAAAAACTTTTTAAAAAATCTGACGCGGACAGAAAACCATATCCCCGTACCCCCCTTGAAGTTAAATGATTGCTTCTTAAATTTATAATTTTATTTTTTTAGTTTTTGGAAAACATGACCACCAACAGATAATCTGTATAACGTTTTTGAAATACCGTATTGGTCTTAAGGGCATACGATACAGTTTTGATTCCATATTGAAATGTTGATGAAAATTTGCATTAAAGCTATTTTTTACCTGATAAAATCAAATATTCAATAAAAATATATACCTTCAAGTGCTACTTTTTTTTTAAAATGGGGTCAAAATTTCAGATATTTGATTAAAATTCGAATTTGTTGACGAATTTTGCCATTCAAAAGAATTATGTAATATTTTTGTTTCGCTACTTAGTTTCAAAATAACCAGCTTTTCATAACACTAGTAAACATATATTGACAAGGAACCAAAAGAGCAAAACCAAAATATAGGTCAATGCGCTTGTTTTCGAAATATAATCATTTAAATTTTTGGCGGGAAAATGTTTTCTCTTGATTTTTCATAGATTTATCATTCACAAGTTAAAGTTCTAAAAAACTATTAGAAATAACAAAGACTTTTACAGATGGCTTATTATTATGCATGTAAAAGATTTTATAAAGAAAAACGAGGGTCAATGGGCAAAATGTTTTAAAAAGGCATTCAAATGGATAAAACCAGAGGATTCCAAAAATATGACAAAATTCTAAAATAATGACAAGCGAACATCCTTAAAAGATAAACAGGTTATTTTTGTTAAATTTGTTGTAATATCTATTCTATATAAGATTTCTATCCAACAAACGAGGGTCCATGCACTCGTTATCAAGTTAGATTAGTTTGAATGATAAAAAGCAGTTTGACGTCGTGAAAATTACATTTTTCGTTAGCAAAGTCAATACTTCCCCTGTGACTGTATCGTATGCCCTTGCCCTTCAAGACCATTTAGGTTTGAAATGACAAGTGCGCTAAATGTCAATGAGACAACAACCTAACTACACAACAACGAAAAGATACGTAAAGTTCAAAATACAGTGTCCAAAAAATGTAGACCTATTTTAATGTCCTGATTAAAGAAAATTGCAGAATGTGAATACCTCAAAACATATAAAAATAAAGGTCTTACCATCAAGCTAAGTACAAGGTTCTGCACAAACTAACCCATTTGATATTCTGCACAATCTATCCCCATTTGATATTCTGTCCAAACTATCCTAATTTGATATTCTGTCCAAACTATTCTCATTTGATATTCTGTACACACTATCCCCATTTGATATTCTTTACAAACTATCCCAATTTGATATTCTGTACAAAGTATCCCCATTTGATATTCTGTCCAAACTATCCTAATTTGATATTCTGTCCAAACTATTCTCATTTGATATTCTGTACACACTATCCTCATTTGATATTCTTTACAAACTATTCTCATTTGATATTCTGTCTAAACTATTCTCATTTGATATTCTGTACACACTATTCTCATTTGATATTCTGTACACACTATCCCCATTTGATATTCTTTACAAACTATCCCAATTTGATACTCTTTACAAACTATCCTTATTTGATACTCTTTACAAACTATCCCAATTTGATATTCTGTACAAACTAACCTCATTTGATATTCTGTACAAACTATCCTCATTTGATATTCTGTACAAACTATCTCCTTTTAATATTCTGTCCAAACTATCTCCATTTGAAAATCTGTACAAACTATCCCCATTTGATATTCTGTACAAACTATCCCCATTTGATATTCTGTACAAACTATCTTTATTTGGTACTCTTTACAAACTATCCCCATTTAATATTCTTTATGAACTATCCTCATTTATTATTCTTTACAAGTTATCCCCATTTGAAACAATGTACAAACTATTCTCATTTAATGTTCTGTCCAAACTATCCCCATTTCATATTCTGTCCAAACTATCCCCATTTGATATCCTGTACAAACTTTCTCCACTTGATACTCTTTACAAACTATCCCATTTAATATTCTTTATGAACTATCCTCATTTATTACTCTTTACAAGTTATCCCCATTTGAAATAATATACAAACTATTCTCATTTGATATTCTGTCCAAACTATCCCCATTTGATATTCTGTACAAACTATTTTCATTTGATATTCTGTACAAACTATCCCTATTTGATATTCTGTACAAACTATCCTCATTTGATACTCTGAACAAACTTTTCCAATTTGATATTCTGTTCAAACTATCCCCATTTGATATTCTGTACAAACTATCCTCATTTGATACTCTGAACAAACTTTTCCAATTTGATATTCTGCACAAACTATCCCTATTAGATATTCTGTACAAAATATCCTCATTTGATACTCTTTACAAACTATCCCCATTAGATATTCTGTACAAACTATCCCCATTTGATACTCTTTACAAACTATCCACATTTGATATTCTGTACAAACTTTCCTTATTTGATAATATGTATTAACTATCCACATTTGATATTCTGTAAAAAAAAACGATCCCAATTTGATATTCTTATATAAAATATACTTATTTGATATTCTATACAAACAATCCTCATTTGATACTCTGTTCAAACTTTCCCCATTTGATATTCTTTACAAAATATCCTTATTTGATATTCTGTACAAACTTTCTTCATTTGAAACTCTGCACAAAATATCCTCATTTGATACTATGTATAAACTATCCAAATTTGATATTCTGTAAAAACTTTCCAAATTTGATATTCTTTACAAAATATCTCCATTTGATATTCTGTACAAACTATCCTCATTTGAAACTTTTCACAAAATATCCCCATTTGATACTCTTCAAACTATCATTATTTGATATTGTTTACAAACTATCCCCATTAGTTATTCTGTACAAACTATCCTCATTTGATACTATGTATAAACTATCCACATTTGATATTCTGTAACAACTATCCCAATTTGATATTCTTTACAAAATATCCCCATTTGATATTCTTTACAAACTATTCTCATTTGATATTCTGTACAAACTTTCCTCATTTGATATTCTGTACAAACTATCCCCATTTGATACTCTTTACAAACTATCCCCCTTTGAAACTCTTTACAAACTATCCACATTTGATATTCTTTATAAACGATCCACATTTGATATTCTGTACAAAATATCCTCATTTGATATTCTGTCCAAACTTTCCCCATTTGATATTCAGTATAAACTTTACACATTTGATACTCTTTACAAACTTTCCCCATTTGATATTCTTTAAAAACTATCCCCCTTTAATACTCTTTACAAACTATCCCCCTTTGATACTCTTTACAAACTATCCCCCTTTGATACTCTTAACAAACTATTCTCATTTGATATTCTGTACACACTATCCTCATTTGATATTCTGTACAAACTATCCCATTTGATACTCTTTACAAACTATCCCCATTTGATACACTTTACAAACTATCCACATTTGATATTCTGTAAAACCTATCCCAATTTGATATTCTGTATAAACTTTCCTCATTTGATATTCTGCACAAACGATCTCCATTTGATACTCTTTACAAATTATCCCCATTTGATATTCTGTACAAAATATCCTCATTTGATATTCGTTACAAACAATCCCCATTTAAAACTCTTTACAAACTATCCCCATTTGATATTCTTTACAAACTTTCCCCATTTGATACTCTTAACAAATTATCCCCATTTTGTACTCTTTACAAACTATCCACATTTGAAACTCTTTACATAATATCCTTATTTGAAAATCTGTACTTACCATCCTCATTTGATAATCTGTATAAACTATTCCCATTTGAAAGTAGAAAATCTATATACAAAATATCCCCATTTGAAATTCTTTACAAAATATCTCCATTTGAAACTGTATACAAAATCCTCATTTGATATTCTGTACAAACTATTCTTGTTTGATATTCTTTACAAACTATTCTTGTTTGATATTCTTTACAAACTATTCTTGTTTGATATTCTTTACAAACTATCCCCATTTGGTACTCTTTACAAAATAGCCAAATTTGAAACTCTTTACAAAATACCCCCATTTGAAAATCTGTACTTACTATTCTCATTTGATATTCTGTATAAACTATTCCCATTTGAAAGTAGAAAATCTATATACAAAATATCCCCATTTGAAACTGTATACAAACTCCCCATTTGATATTTTGTACAAACTATTCTTGTTTGATATTCTTTACAAACTATCCCCATTTGGTACTCTTTACAACATATCCAAATTTGAAACTCTTTACAAAATACCCCCATTTGAAAATCTGTACAAACTATCCCCATTTGATATTCTGTACAAACTATCCCCATTTGATTTTTCTGTACAAACTATCTTTATTTGGTACTCTTTACAAACTATCCCCATTTAATATTCTTTATGAACTATCCTCATTTATTATTCTTTACAAGTTATCCCCATTGGAAACAATGTACAAACTATTCTCATTTGATATTCTGTCCAAACTATCCCCATTTGATATTCTGTCCAAACTATCCCCATTTGATATCCTGTACAAACTTTCTCCATTTGATACTCTTTACAAACTATCCCATTTAATATTCTTTATGAACTATCCTCATTTATTATTCTTTACAAGTTATCCCCATTTGAAATAATGTACAAACTATTCTCATTTGATATTCTGTCCAAACTATTCCCATTTGATGTTCTGTACAAACTATTTCCATTTGATATTCTGTACAAACTATCCCTATTTGATATTCTGTACAAACTATCCTCATTTGATACTCTGAACAAACTTTTCCAATTTGATATTCTGTACAAACTATCCCCATTTGATATTCTGTACAAACTATCCTCATTTGATACTCTGAACAAACTTTTCAAATTTGATATTCTGCACAAACTATCCCCATTAGTTATTCTGTACAAAATATCCTCATTTGATACTCTTTACAAACTTTCCCCATTTGATATTCAGTATAAACTTTACACATTTGATACTCTTTACAAACTTTCCCCATTTGATATTCTTTAAAAACTATCCCCCTTTGATACTCTATACAAACTATCCCCCTTTGATACTCTTTACAAACTATCCCCCTTTGATACTCTTAACAAACTATTCTTATTTGATATTCTGTACACACTATCCTCATTTGATATTCTGTACAAACTATCCCCATTTGATACTCTTTACAAACTATCCCCATTTGATACTCTTTACAAACTATCCACATTTGATATTCTGTAAAACCTATCCCAATTTGATATTCTGTATAAACTTTCCTCATTTGATATTCTGCACAAACTATCTCCATTTGATACTCTTTACAAATTATCCCCATTTGATATTCTGTACAAAATATCCTCATTTGATATTCGTTACAAACAATCCCCATTTAAAACTCTTTACAAACTATCCCCATTTGATATTCAGTATAAACTTTCCCCATTTGATACTCTTAACAAATTATCCCCATTTGGTACTCTTTACAAACTATCCACATTTGAAACTCTTTACATAATATACCCATTTGAAAATCTGTACTTACCATCCTCATTTGATATTCTGTATAAACTATTCCCATTTGAAAGTAGAAAATCTATATACAAAATATCCCCATTTGAAATTCTTTACAAAATATCTCCATTTGAAACTGTATACAAAATCCCCATTTGATATTCTGTACAAACTATTCTTGTTTGATATTCTTTACAAACTATTCTTGTTTGATATTCTTTACAAACTATTCTTGTTTGATATTCTTTACAAACTATTCTTGTTTGATATTCTTTACAAACTATTCTTGTTTGATATTCTTTACAAACTATCCCCATTTGGTACTCTTTACAAAATAGCCAAATTTGAAACTCTTTACAAAATACCCCCATTTGAAAATCTGTACTTACTATTCTCATTTGATATTCTGTATAAACTATTCCCATTTGAAAGTAGAAAATCTATATACAAAATATCCCCATTTGAAACTCTTTAAAAAATATCCCCATTTGAAACTGTATACAAACTCCCCATTTGATATTTTGTACAAACTATTCTTGTTTGATATTCTTTACAAACTATCCCCATTTGATACTCTTTACAACATATCCAAATTTGAAACTCTTTACAAAATACCCCCATTTGAAAATCTGTACAAACTATCCCCATTTGATATTCTGTACAAACTATCCCCATTTGATTTTCTGTACAAACTATCTTTATTTGGTACTCTTTACACACTATCCCCATTTAAGATTCTTTATGAACTATCCTCATTTATTATTCTTTACAAGTTATCCCCATTGGAAACAATGTACAAACTATTCTCATTTGATATTCTGTCCAAACTATCCCCATTTGATATTCTGTCCAAACTATCCCCATTTGATATCCTGTACAAACTTTCTCCATTTGATACTCTTTACAAACTATCCCATTTAATATTCTTATGAACTATCCTCATTTATTATTCTTTACAAGTTATCCCCATTTGAAATAATGTACAAACTATTCTCATTTGATATTCTGTACAAAATATCCTCATTTGATATTCGTTACAAACAATCCCCATTTAAAACTCTTTACAAACTATCCCCATTTGATATTCTTTACAAACTTTCCCCATTTGATACTCTTAACAAATTATCCCCATTTTGTACTCTTTACAAACTATCCACATTTGAAACTCTTTACATAATATCCTTATTTGAAAATCTGTACTTACCATCCTCATTTGATAATCTGTATAAACTATTCCCATTTGAAAGTAGAAAATCTATATACAAAATATCCCCATTTGAAATTCTTTACAAAATATCTCCATTTGAAACTGTATACAAAATCCTCATTTGATATTCTGTACAAACTATTCTTGTTTGATATTCTTTACAAACTATTCTTGTTTGATATTCTTTACAAACTATTCTTGTTTGATATTCTTTACAAACTATCCCCATTTGGTACTCTTTACAAAATAGCCAAATTTGAAACTCTTTACAAAATACCCCCATTTGAAAATCTGTACTTACTATTCTCATTTGATATTCTGTATAAACTATTCCCATTTGAAAGTAGAAAATCTATATACAAAATATCCCCATTTGAAACTGTATACAAACTCCCCATTTGATATTTTGTACAAACTATTCTTGTTTGATATTCTTTACAAACTATCCCCATTTGGTACTCTTTACAACATATCCAAATTTGAAACTCTTTACAAAATACCCCCATTTGAAAATCTGTACAAACTATCCCCATTTGATATTCTGTACAAACTATCCCCATTTGATTTTTCTGTACAAACTATCTTTATTTGGTACTCTTTACAAACTATCCCCATTTAATATTCTTTATGAACTATCCTCATTTATTATTCTTTACAAGTTATCCCCATTGGAAACAATGTACAAACTATTCTCATTTGATATTCTGTCCAAACTATCCCCATTTGATATTCTGTCCAAACTATCCCCATTTGATATCCTGTACAAACTTTCTCCATTTGATACTCTTTACAAACTATCCCATTTAATATTCTTTATGAACTATCCTCATTTATTATTCTTTACAAGTTATCCCCATTTGAAATAATGTACAAACTATTCTCATTTGATATTCTGTCCAAACTATTCCCATTTGATATTCTGTACAAACTATTTCCATTTGATATTCTGTAAAAACTATCCCTATTTGATATTCTGTACAAACTATCCTCATTTGATACTCTGAACAAACTTTTCCAATTTGATATTCTGTACAAACTATCCCCATTTGATATTCTGTACAAACTATCCTCATTTGATACTCTGAACAAACTTTTCAAATTTGATATTCTGCACAAACTATCCCCATTAGTTATTCTGTACAAAATATCCTCATTTGATACTCTTTACAAACTTTCCCCATTTGATATTCAGTATAAACTTTACACATTTGATACTCTTTACAAACTTTCCCCATTTGATATTCTTTAAAAACTATCCCCCTTTGATACTCTATACAAACTATCCCCCTTTGATACTCTTTACAAACTATCCCCCTTTGATACTCTTAACAAACTATTCTTATTTGATATTCTGTACACACTATCCTCATTTGATATTCTGTACAAACTATCCCCATTTGATACTCTTTACAAACTATCCCCATTTGATACTCTTTACAAACTATCCACATTTGAAATTCTGTAAAACCTATCCCAATTTGATATTCTGTATAAACTTTCCTCATTTGATATTCTGCACAAACTATCTCCATTTGATACTCTTTACAAATTATCCCCATTTGATATTCTGTACAAAATATCCTCATTTGATATTCGTTACAAACAATCCCCATTTAAAACTCTTTACAAACTATCCCTATTTGATATTCAGTATAAACTTTCCCCATTTGATACTCTTAACAAATTATCCCCATTTGGTACTCTTTACAAACTATCCACATTTGAAACTCTTTACATAATATACCCATTTGAAAATCTGTACTTACCATCCTCATTTGATATTCTGTATAAACTATTCCCATTTGAAAGTAGAAAATCTATATACAAAATATCCCCATTTGAAATTCTTTACAAAATATCTCCATTTGAAACTGTATACAAAATCCCCATTTGATATTCTGTACAAACTATTCTTGTTTGATATTCTTTACAAACTATTCTTGTTTGATATTCTTTACAAACTATTCTTGTTTGATATTCTTTACAAACTATTCTTGTTTGATATTCTTTACAAACTATTCTTGTTTGATATTCTTTACAAACTATTCTTGTTTGATATTCTTTACAAACTATCCCCATTTGGTACTCTTTACAAAATAGCCAAATTTGAAACTCTTTACAAAATACCCCCATTTGAAAATCTGTACTTACTATTCTCATTTGATATTCTGTATAAACTATTCCCATTTGAAAGTAGAAAATCTATATACAAAATATCCCCATTTGAAACTCTTTAAAAAATATCCCCATTTGAAACTGTATACAAACTCCCCATTTGATATTTTGTACAAGCTATTCTTGTTTGATATTCTTTACAAACTATCCCCATTTGATACTCTTTACAACATATCCAAATTTGAAACTCTTTACAAAATACCCCCATTTGAAAATCTGTACAAACTATCCCCATTTGATATTCTGTACAAACTATCCCCATTTGATTTTCTGTACAAACTATCTTTATTTGGTACTCTTTACACACTATCCCCATTTAAGATTCTTTATGAACTATCCTCATTTATTATTCTTTACAAGTTATTCCCATTGGAAACAATGTACAAACTATTCTCATTTGATATTCTGTCCAAACTATCCCCATTTGATATTCTGTCCAAACTATCCCCATTTGATATCCTGTACAAACTTTCTCCATTTGATACTCTTTACAAACTATCCCATTTAATATTCTTATGAACTATCCTCATTTATTATTCTTTACAAGTTATCCCCATTTGAAATAATGTACAAACTATTCTCATTTGATATTCTGTCCAAACTATCCCCATTTGATATTCTGTACAAACTATTTCCATTTGATATTCTGTACAAACTATCCCTATTTGATATTCTGTACAAACTATCCTCATTTGATACTCTGAACAAACTTTTCCAATTTGATATTCTGTACAAACTATCCTAATTTGATATTCTGTACAAACTATCCTCATTTGATACTCTGAACAAACTTTTCCAATTTGATATTCTGCACAAACTATCCCCATTAGATATTATGTACAAAATATCCTCATTTGATACTCTTTACAAACTATCCCCATTTGATATTCTGTACAACCTATCCCCATTTGATACTCTTTACAAACTATCCCCATTTGATATTCTGTACAAACTTTCATTTTGATAATATGTATTAACTATCCACATTTGATATTCTGTAAAAAACTATCCCAATTTGATATTCTTTATATAAAATATACTTATTTGATATTCTGTACAAACTAACCCCATTTGATACTCTGTTCAAACTTTCTCCATTTGATATTCTTTACAAAATATCCTTATTTGATATTCTGTACAAACTATCCTCATTTCAAACTCTTCACAAAATATCCTCATTTGATACTATGTATAAACTATCCAAATTTGATATTCTGTAAAAACTTTCCCAATTTGATATTCTTTACAAAATATCCCCATTTGATATTCTGTACAAACTATCCTCATTTGAAACTATTTACAAAATATCCCCATTTGATACTCTTCAAACTATCATTATTTGATATTCTTTACAAACTATCCCCATTAGTTATTCTGTACAAACTATCCACATTTGATATTCTTTATAAACAATCCAGATTTGATATTCTGTACAAAATATCCTCATTTGATACTCTGTTTAAACTTTCCCCATTTGATATATTCTTTACAAAATATCCCCATTAAATATTCTGTCCAAACTATCCCCATTTGATATTCAGTATAAACTTTACACATTTGATACTCTTTACAAACTTTCCCCATTTGATATTCTTTACAAACTTTCCCCATTTGATACTCTTTACAAACTATCCCCCTTTGATACTCTTTACAAACTACCCCCTTTGATACTCTTTACAAACTATCCCCCTTTGATACTCTTTACAAACTACCCCCCTTTGATACTCTTTACAAACTATCCCCATTTGATACTCTTTACAAACTATTCTTATTCGATATTCTGTACAAACTATCCTCATTTGATATTCTGTACAAACTATCCCCATTTGATAGTCTGTAAAAGCTATCCACATTTGATATTCTGTAAAACCTATCCCAATTTGATATTCTGTATAAACCTTCCTCATTTGATATTCTGCACAAACTATCTCCAATTGATACTCTTTACAAATTATCCCCATTTGATATTCTGTACAAAATATCCTCATTTGATATTCTTTACAAACAATCCCCATTTGATACTCTTAACAAATTATCCCCATTTGGTACTTTTTACAAACTATCCACATTTGAAACTCTTTACATAATATCCCCATTTGAAAATCTGTACTTACTATCCTCATTTGATATTCTGTATAAACTATTTCCATTTGAAGGTAGAAAATCTATATACAAAATATCCCCATTTGAAATTCTTTACAAAATATCTCCATTTGAAACTGTATACAAACTCCCCATTTGATATTCTGTACAAACTATTCTTATTTGATATTCTGTACAAACTATTCTTATTTGATATTTTTTACAAACTATCCTAATTTAATAATATTGTACACACTATCACAACTGTGCAAATGAAATCCAATTTGAGACGAATTCCGTTCAAATCAACATTCTCAAACTTTGAGATTCTGTTAAAAAAAATTGAGAATATATTCACTTTAGGATAGCGATGAGAACGGTCAAAAATATATTCCATTCATGTTTTATTTTATAACAGATGTGTAAAAAAAACTTCTCCGTTGGTGATAATTTTAAATTATACAAGTATAATTTTACGTAAATGTGTAAGTACCTAACTGTAAAAATACGATCCTTTCGGAACTAATTTGACACTTCAGAAGGCAAAACCTACGCTTTATACACCGTCAAATATCGTTATTTATTATTCAGCCTTGACATTTGTTTAAGACTTGCAAAACAAAAGTTCAGCGTTTGTACATTTTGTAAGTACAAGACATTTTCCTCATTTTTTAGTAAAAATATACATGTACAGTGAAAGTGAAACCTGTTTAAACTAAACCTCTTTTGGACCTAATATTTAGTTCGGTTTTGGCCGATTTTCGGTTTTATCTGGTTCACAACGCATACAATTTTATATGACGGTGCTTAATAACAGGTTTGGTTTATACAGTTTTTCGGTTTATATGTAGGATTCGGTTTAGCTAGGTTTCACTGTATTTCACAATTTCTCATGTTTGCAGTTTTTTCTCTTTGATTATTGAATTTAACTTAGTGATTTATAGAATTGAATATTAGCTGTTAAATTCAGGTTCGGCGATTTGATTCATGTTGTCTTATTTAGTTTATAACATACTTAAACGTAATATATCTTAAAGGAGCACTAGCTACGATATATATAAAAAAATAAAGTATGATTTTTTTTTAGATTAATCATTAACTAAATCGGAATAATGAAATAATAATTTGCTTTTAGCAATCAATTTGCTTTAATTTTGTTGAAATAAGCGATTATACATAATTTTTGACTGATTCACTTGCAAGTAAATACGTCACCATCATTCTAACCGGTATTCATGTGAACTTCAATTTAACCCCCTAGCTAGAGACTGACAACGCATGCATTGTACGTGAACTGGTTATTTAAAGAAAAAATGTCAACAATGAAAGTGAAACTACGGTAAATCATTTGATTACTAATTCGATCCACATAAATCATTCTTATACGGTTGAAAACAATGAGAAACTTATATTTTAAATCTAAAAATTCAAATCAAACAGACCTGTAAAGATCCAATTGCACGTGCTGGTTTAACCTATTCATATCTTTATTTGTGTTTACATCGCTTATATGGTCATCTGAGGTCAAATCGATAGTTAATTAGATGGCATCTGGATTTAAATACACACGAAACGAACCTAAATATCATCTACCCCATGCTCTGTAAACTGTCTATTTTAAACGTTTGATAGATTGGATAAATGTTTTACATTGTTATTAATCAAATATGAGAATTTGAGTCAAATTGGTGACCATGAATTTGACAGCCAGTGCCCCTTTAATTACAATACATAAATTATACTAATTAATAGATATAAGAAAAAGTGGTATGAGTGCCATTTAGACAACTCTCTACCCAAGTGACAATTTGTAATTGAGCAAACCATTTAGGGAGCTACCATTTGATTTTTATGGGGGGGGGGGGGGGGGGGGGGGGGCTAGGATGAAATTTGAAAAAATAGACTGGACGGGAGTTTTGAGTAAAAAAAAAAGCAGGATGAGACACTTGCAAAAGAAAAAAGTCAGGACAACAATTTAGGTAAAAAAAAGTCAGGATGAACTAAAAAAAAAAAGACAGGACCGAACAGAGTGAAAAATAAAAAGGCAGGACAGAGATTATAGCTAAAAAAATGCAGGACAAAATTTTTCATCCTATCTGTATAGGTATCGATATGACCTTTGAATACTCTCGACGGCCACATTAATAAATATAAAAAGATATCGACCTCATACAATTGGACTTTTCTGGGTCCGTTTGATTCATGTTACAAGTTAAAAAGAATAAAGTAAATCATCAATTTTGTCTGTATAAGGATGTTGTTTTGTTGCATGTGACTAGCCTAGACTTATACATGCGTAACCATACTCTAGCTAATGGGTTAAATTAAGGTCACATAAAAAAGATTCAATGAGGTCGAATTATTCACTAACAAATGAATAATTCATCAGCGATTTTATTCAGGTTTTTGTTTGACATAACTGGCTGCTTAAAGCAATTAATTGTTTCACTTTTTCACTTTCATTAATGATTGAATAAAAAAAAAAAAACATTTCATTTCATTTTTTATTTATATCTTGTAGCTATTGCAACTTAATCATAATCATGAATGTGTTTTACAGGATAAAACAATTTTGGTATATTATCTCAAATCTATTATTAGAAATATTTGCCACTGAACTATAATTATACAAGACACAGAATTAATCAATATAAACATTATCTTATTTTCTTATTAAGTAAATAAGCTGTCTTTTAAATAGTTATTTAACACAAATCTTTTTTTTCATACTAAGAGAAAAAATAGTAAAATCATAAAAATACTGAACTGCGATGAAAATTCAAAACGGAAAGTGACTAATCAAACGGCAAAATCGTGACACATCAAACGAATGTGAAACAACAGTCATGACAGAGACATGTTCAAATCGCTATCATTCTGTGAGTCAATTCCAACAATTAATGAATGTTCATTCTGTAGAGACACGTGACCAGTCGTCTGTCATGTTACATGTCAGCAGCAGAATCTTTTAATCTTGATCCGTCATAGTGACATTTCAATTACATCAGCGTTGTTAAAGTTATCATTCAAATAAAGGATGAACAATTTGTCTTTACAATAATAAGGCCAAATAAAAAGATAATAGTGTTTCCTATATTCCAGTCTACCATATAGTCTACGGTTTTATATAGCCTACCTTTGGTGGGGTTCGTGTTGCTTATTCTTTAGTTTACTATGTTGTGTCATGTGTTTTATATTGTTTGTCTGTTTGTCTTTTTCATTTTTAGCCAGGTGTTACCAGTTTATTTACGATTTATGAGTTTGACTGTCCCTCTGGTATCTCTCGTCCCTCTTTTATAGTTTTTTGTTTTGTTTGTCATTTTTCAATAAAAAATGTTGAGTCAGAATTTCTCGTCAATAGACTCAATGTAAAAAAAAATGTAAAATAAAAAACTAATCCCTACCTACACACCTTCCCTATTATTTCAAAAGATTAGGAAACACACATATTATTTTATTTGGCCTAAGCAATATTTATAATTTTCTGTTATACTGTAAAATGATAATATAACTCCTACGTTTTAGGAATGAAACATTCATATGTAATTGTTTCTTTTATAATGTATGTAGATCAAAAAGCTCTCAATTTTGAATAATAAATTATGAAAGGATGAATTTACGAGATAAGTAAGACAACACATTGCATTGTGTGAAATACCAAACTGTAATATACAGACCTTTCGTAACTCATTTTAGACATTTCAGATGCCATTAAAACCAATAAATCATAATAGATGTAGGCAAAAGTATCATTCAGCCTTGGCATTTGTAAGACTTGAGATCTTAAAGACATTTTGTAAGTAGAAGACATTTTCTAAATTATTTAGTAAAATCGACTTTTAATTATATAGGGTTATTGCATGAATATTGGGGAATATTGTCCTGAGTAGAATTTTATACTGCACGAGATTGCGAGTGCATTATATGTTCTACGAGGGACAATATTCACAAATAGTCATGCAATAACCCTTTTATTGTATAGCAATATAATATTTAAAAGTGAAAATTGGTTTAAACTAAGATTTTTTCGTTAATGACGTCGTCATGAATTTTAAAGATTTATTGAACTAGTACAATATTAGAATTTATTGCACGCTAACTTTTGGTTACTTTCTGTGGGAAATATTATATTGCTATACCATGAATATGCTTATTGAATTTTTATTTATTCGCTTATAATGATAATCAAAATAATTGATATAAAATAAAGGCATTTTTCATATAATTTCTCAGTTTATTATTACATGATTTTTTTATATGTTGACATTAAATCTGTGTCTTTAAAACTGGCTTTATTCGTTATTTTCAAATAACAATCTCATTTCATATTGAAATTGTTGTAATTGCTCTACCAGTCTGTGAGTCAATTCCGTCAATTATTTTTTGTGCGGTAAATTACTACCAGGTTGTATCAAGAATGTTCGTAAACTGGTCCGCCAATCCACCTCAAGCTTTGCACTGAAGTGTAGCGATATGTGAACACAACAGGGGTCCAGTTAAGAATGTTCGCTGACTTTCTTTTTTTACTTTTTGTCAGATATTCGGAATCCTCTGGTTTCATCAATACAATGCCATTTAAAATTTTGCCCTTCTAACCTCTTTCTTAATTAACTTCTTTTTATTATTTCATAGCATGTAGTTTTAAAGGCTATTTATTTAGCAATCGGATGCGTGGCGGTGTCTGTTTTCTGACTGAGAAAAATAATTTAAGTCGAAAACTATGGATTGACTGACAAGTCCCTGAAATGGAGGTTTGAACCTGTTTAAACCAGATGTTAATATCTATATGTGCCATTTATAAACCGTCCATAGTGTGAACCAAATAAGTGTCAAACTAATTAACTAACATAAATAATTCAGTTGCTAATTGATTAAATAAAACATTTTATTTTCTTGAATTCCTCCACCCTTTGATCTGCCTACAAAAATACACGTAAAGAAAAATTGACATTCAAGGAATAAAATTAAATGTCTAATTAAAGCTAAGTGTAGTCCATACTTTGACCTAATGGCTATGATGGTTTACTTTTACGAATTGTGACTTAGATACAGAGTTGTCTAATTGGCACTCATACCACATCTTCTGATTATATCTAGTAGTATCAATTTGTGCAGGTACTGTAGGATTAATCATCCAATAAAAATTTCAAGGTAATATTTCAATTGTTCTGTTTGCAATGAACACATATTTGCCTTTAATGGTTTTTTTTGAATGAGGAAATCTTTTTTTTTGAATGATTGATAAAATAACTATGTATCTCTTGTTGGCAGGTATTGTTAAAAAAAATATCTGTTACAAACTTTCATTGCTGAACATAAACTTGACATTTGCAAAAAGTAGTTCAATCACGTTGAATATCCATTCGGCAATCCTCGGTAGAATCCGTTACTCTCCTTGAGGGTACGGAATCGGCCGAGTTAAGACGAATGGTTAATACCAAGAAAATAAAACACAACACCGAATTTGGTGCTTTAAATTACTACTGTGGATTCGTTATAATTCGTTGGATACGAATTTTCGTGGATTTCTTGGGTACAGGTGAACCACAAATTTAAATGTTCAACATAACAAATTTTCTATTGGTTGTAAGTAGACTTGGAAAAAAACCACGAAATTCAAGGTCCACTGAAATTCAAGTTATCGCCAATCCCCGAGAAAATTGGGAACCACGAAAATAACTGAATCCGCAGTATTTAACCTTTTTTTTCAATAATCTAATGTTTCATTCTTCCATGGTGTTTACATTTAAAAAAACATAAAATATACATAGGTTTGAAAGTAGTTTTCAATTTAGACTTGTTTCAATTCTACATATACATATATACATATATAATCTGTTTCTAGGGTGATGAATTTTTCACGATAATTACAGAACCTTAATTGAAAGGAACAGTTGGACATTCAATTGAACGAATAGTTGTTTGAAATTCAATTGAACGGAATAGTTGGTCCTTCAGTTGGAAATTTGGTTGCACGAAATAATTGGTTATTCAATTGCACGGAATACTACTAGTAGTTGGACATTCAATTGCACGGAATATTTGCCGGACATTCAATTGAACAGAATAGTTACCGGACATTCATTTGAACGGAATAGTTGAACATTCATTTGAACAAAATAATTGAACATTCATCTGAACAGAATAGTTGGACATTCAATAACGGAATAATTGGACATTCAAGAACGGAATAATTGGACAATCAGTTGAATGGAATTGTTGGACATTCATTTTAAGCAGAATAATTGAACATTCAAGAACGGAATAATTGGACATTCAATTAAAAATTGAATTGAACGGAAAAGTTAAAAATTGAATTGAACGAAAAAGTTAAAATTTGAATTGAACGGAATAGTTGGACATTCAATTCATAGAAATAGTTGGAAAAATCAATTGAAGGGAATCATTGGACATTCAGTTCGAAATTGAATTGAACGGTAAAGTTGGAAAACTTTGCAGTTGATACCAATCAAAGTGATACAAAACTATAAGTGAAGCAATATAAATTATTATATTCACTATGGTCTTCTATGCTATAAGTTTGGACAGATATGGACCTTTATCGATCTGCTGATTATGCGGTTTGGGCTTTTCTCATTGTTGAATGCCGTACTGTGACCTATAGTTTTTAAAATCTTAGTCATTTGGTCTTTTGTGGACATTTGTCTCCTAGACAATCACACCACATCTTCTTTTTTATATTGAATTTATATAAAAAGGGTCGATTTTATTTCTATTAATAGAAATGGTAAACAAAACAGAATGACTTCGAATACAACAAACGTCAGCGTCACATCAGAGCTTGATTCTAAGCCGATTCTTATTGCCACAATAGTTTTAATACCGGTATGTACTGCAATATTCGTATTGAATGTCCTTGCTCTTGATGTTCTTTCGAAATCAAAGAAACTAAAGCAAAACAGATTTCATCGTCTAACGTTGTATCTCAGCATCAGCAACATTATTTCAAGCATTTCTTCGCTATTCCTAATTACAGATTTGCTGCTTAGATTGCAAGACACTCATGTACCGTACATATGTTCCGGAAGTACTCTTGTGACGTCAATAACAGTATTGTTTTCTTTAGAACAAGTGCTCTTCATTTGTTTTGAACGGCTACTGGCAACATTTCCAAGGACACAGGCCAACAAATGGAGCAATGTTTATGATTTCCTAGGTCTTGGGTCTTTTGTTATTACTTGTATTTATTGTTCTCTGATCCATCTTTTATTTGAGGATAAACATAGTCATAATGGCTGCGATATGAAGTCCCTATTTGGTGACAATCTGTGGAAATTCCAATTAAGCCTCGGGATTGTTCACCTAACATTATTTATGATTGTTTCAATTGTTTACGCTCTTGTAGTCCGAAGATTACGGAAAATGATCTCTCCTCTAAAGCAGACAAGCAGACACGCAAATCGTTCATCTCAAATTCTGACATATGTCCAACATATAGGTCCCGAAAACAACAACAGAAACCAACCAGAAGAAAACTCGATTGGCGGAAGACACCAACAGGTGGGAAGTCTTGAAAGAAGTGCAGTACCCGTTGACATTGATCGCACAAAGTTTGCGCTGTACACGCTCGGAATAATAATATCAGTGATGATCGTAAGCAGCTTAGTTCCGGTTATAGTGAATTTGATTTCTGCAACTACTACCGATGTTTTAAGTCCAGATATACTAACTTTCGTAAATGGACTATTTATGATTAATCCATTATCCGACCCGATAATCTATGTTTTGCGAATTAAAGAGTTTCGGAGTATGATTAAATGTTACAATTGAAAATATCTTCATTGTTATATGTAAGCATCGGAATTTTACAGTTCTTTGAGATGAACAACAGTGTACATGTTTCTAGATTTATTTGAAACAAAGTTGTGCAATACTTGAGGGGATAGATCGGTTTACAGAATAGAAAACAATTGGTCAATACTACAGAAAGATAGATTAAGGAAAAAAAATATGTCTGTTTCCTGTTCCCGACCTACCCTATTTTTATGCCCCACCTACGATAGTAGAGGGGCATTATGTTTTCTGGTCTGTGGCTCCGTTCGTTAGTTCGTTCGTTCGTTCGTCCGTCTGTGCGTCCGTTCAGGTTAAAGTTTTTGGTCAAGGTTGTTTTTGATGAAGCTGAAGTCCAATCAATTTGAAACTTAGTACACTTGTTGCTTATGATATGATCTTTCTAATTTTAAAGCCAAATTATACTTTTGACTTCAATTTCACGGTCCACTGAAAAGAGAACATGAAAGTGGGAGTTTCAGGTTAAAGTTTTTGGTCGAGGTAGTTTTTGATGAAATTCAAGTCCAATCAAATTGAAACTTAGTTCATATGTTCCCTATAGTATAATCTTTCTAATTGTAATGCCAAATTAGATTATTACCCAATTTCACGGTCCATGGAACATGCAAAAGGATAGTGCGAGTGGGGCATCCGTGTACTTTGGACACATTCTTGTTTTTTCTTCTTTAAATTCCGGAAAAAATCGTTTCGTGTCCGGAAAAGTCGTTTCCGGATCCATCCAGATCCGCATCTTACTATGCCCAAGCATTCCAAAAATATTTTATACATATGTTTTGTAATATGACATGTGTATACGCGTACAATATAATTGTTGACACGGAAGAAATGCTCGGTTCAGGTGTCACAAAATACTTTGACACGAAATAGTGCTTTTGATGTCATTGTTTACTTAAACTAACCAACAAATTTGCAGAAATGAAACTTTTGGTGAAAGGGAAATATATTTAGACCATTTTGAGCCAAAATTCTCTTGTCTATGAGTTTGCATTAAAAATTCAGGATTAATGCGCTACATAGTACACTTATTTGAGATTTCCAGAAAACCGGGAGTTATTTTGGTAGTACCTGTCTTTTCAAAATCAGAAATTTCTTACAAGACTTTAAACATTGGTTGAAAATTGGTTGAAAATTGGCATATAGAAAGGTGATACATGTACAATTCAGGATATAACTGGTTTCCTTGAAGTTAAACTTAAGGTAAAATATTTAGAAAGCTGTGAAAATTGCAAAATTTGGTTGAACAGTTAGGGATTTTTAATTGGTGGTCTGACACCTTCAAGATTTTAGAGTATTATAGTCCGTTTTGTTTTTTCAAGTACTGAACATGAAATTTTATAGAAAATCCATATCCTTTATTATGTTCTCTTATACGTGACAATTATTAACTCTATAGATAGGGGATTGATTTCTTCATGTATTGCTGTATACGATTTCCTAAACACAAACTTATTTACTTTATAGATAGGGGATTGATTACTTCATGTGTTGCTGTCTACGATTTCCTAATAACAAACTATTTTTGAAATTAGCTATTTGTTCATAATAGAATACATATGGAAATTTCTAGGGTTAGTGTTCTTGTTTGAATTGCTTTTTATTTGATTATATAATGATATATCATAGCCTTTTCTAGCTCACAAACAACACATTTTTTTGTTTACAAAATTTTGATTTTTTAAAAATAATAAAGCTTTTCTACCTCAGGCATAGATTACCTTAGCTGTATTTGGCAACACTTTTAGGAATTTTGGATCTCAATGCTTTCAACTTCGTACTTTATTTGGCTTTTTGTAACCTTTTTTGGATTCTAGCGTCACTGATGAGTCTTTTGTAGACGAAACGCGCGTCTGGCGTATATATAAAATTTAGTCCTGGTATCTATGATGAGTTAATTTGCTCATTGTAAATGGCCTAGTTGTTGTCTTCTACTTCATTTGTCTTTGATGGCAAGCATACCACAGCATCTTATTTTCATTAAATAATCCATGCAATCGTTATCATATATTTAATTTAATGGACCTCTGTTGTAGAAAGGATTTAATAAACAAACTTCTGTATTTATAGCCTAAGATTTCCGAGGTTGTGGGTTCGATTTCCACATGAGATAGGTGCACTAGGATGAAATTTGAAAAAAAGGCAGGACAGTATTATGAGTTAAAAAAAAAGGCAGGATGAGTAACTTGGCCAAAAAAAAAGGCAGGATGACAATTGTTGTAAAAAAGTCAGAATAAGCTAAGAAAAAAAAAAAAGGCAGGACCGAATAGACTGAAAAATAAAAAGGCAGGACAAAGATTACAAATAAAAAAAAAGCAGGACACAATTTTTCATCCTAGCCCCCCCCCTCCCCATAAAAATCAAATGATAGCTCCCTAATTAGGATTTGGCAAGCATTTAAGGAATTTTGGACCTCAATGCTCTTCAACTTCGTATTTTATTTGGCCTTTTTTGGATTCAAGCGTCACTGATGAGTCTTTTGTAGACGAAACACACGCGTCTGGCGTATATACAAAATTTAGTCCTGATATCTATGATGAGTTTAATTATTCAAATCTAATCTATGGTAATTAGGATTTTCAGTTTTCCTATCGAAGGTGGATGGTTCCCTCTGTGCAATTCAGTCCTGTTCCCTATGCCAATAAACACTGACTGCCACGAAATGGCTCAATAGTGTTTAAAGTGGCTTTACACACCAATCAATCAATGAATCAATCAATTATTTACTTCATTCATGTCCCTAAGATTAACTTAAAGCACGTCTGCTTGTCACATTCACTATATCCATGTAGTTTTTATCTAATATAGTGTACCAACAGCTGCACTATCGGTGATTAGAGGTTTACTTACACAAAAATGGTCAGACAGCATCACCTACCTAATAGTCAGCATTTCAGTGATGACATGAATATCGATAATATGGTGGTTTAAAATTAATAAAAAATATAAATTAACTGTTTGCAAAAGTATAAATTATTCAAATTACAAAGAATCTTTTTATACCAGGCATGGGTGTGAGTTTGTGGTCTAGTGGTTAAGACCGATGGCTGCAGTGCTGAAAGTCCTGAGTTCGAATCTCACTCGGGGTGCTAATTATATTTGTACATCAGAAGGGTAATTTTCACCCTCTCACACACATTTCTGATACCAATACCGGAGGCTAAACTAGAATTGGCACTTTGGGGGCCTCGGTTGGTTAAAATTGTCCCCTACTTTGAACTGGAGATCAATCTTATGATATCTCTCTGGTTTGTCTTTTTCCACCGAGTGGCCCGGGGGTTTTCTCCGGGGGTTTTCTCCGAGTACTTCAGTTTCGAGTACTTCGGCTTCCACCACCATTATAACAGACTTTCCGGTGTCCTAGCACTCCCTTTGTGTTGGGTGAGATTTGGCTTATCCTTGTTAAAATAATTGTCGTTTTTGTTGATTTTGGACTTTCCTTTTTGAATTTTCCTCGAAGTTCAGTATTTTTGTGTTTTTACTTTTTATAAATATATGTTAGTTACACATATCCATTAATTCCAATAGGGAGTATACATGGGTGCCACAGTACCCTCGCAGCTTTCGAGGGGTTCTTCGGATATCGGAGACATTTACCAGTACATACATACATATGGTACCCTAATTAGCCGTATTTGGCACAATTTTATGGAATTTTGCGTCCTCAAAGCCCTCAAATTAATAATTGTTTGGCTTACTAACTATTATGGTCTGAGCGTCACTGATGAGTCTTATGTAGTCGAAACGCGCGTCTGGCGTATCAAATCATAAGCCTGGTACCTTTGATCATTATTTACACACAAAAGTTCACACATCATTATAATAAGTACATGTAACAGTTTGACAAAGGTACAATCCAAGTTATAGAGAGAAGCACGACATGGATGATTTTATATCATATAACTATAAAGGGTCAGACCAAGTAGTTTGACCTCTTGTGTGGGTTCAAAATTGTTCAGTGGTATGAATTGTCCGTTTTTAGTTACTGTCTACTATTCTTTCAACATGTTCTGCAGACATATCACATTTAGTCGATATCAAGTATCCATTCCACTCCAAATTGAAATATGAGCATTAAAAAACTGAATAGCACCGCTTCCGTTTTAATCGATTTCAAATGTTTTCAAATTTTGTCGGACTTTTAGTCGAAATGTTCTCAATGTCGGATAACAAGATATTACTTGCAGCTGATACAGTTTCATTTCTGACTGATATATCACAATTACCGATTGAGTTATTTATATATTTGATTGGAGTACCAGTCTCATACGAGATCATATTTGTGGCGGGAAACGCACCATGTTGTAGTGAGAGTATACCATGTTCACTTGACGTGTCGTCGTTCTCTAGAATTGCCAAATCCACACAAGGGGATTCCCCTAACAGCCAATACGTTGTCATTTCTCCTTTGCCCTTCAAAATTATCATTCACATTATTGTTATTATTATAAATATTATTATCATCATCATCATATTTATTATAAATGTCAATAAAACTACAAGTTTGTGACATATACCTTTGCGTTTTGCTGTGTGTTTTTTTCTACATTGGCTAAGGGTATGGGGATGGTTGAGATCTAAAAAAAACAACATGTTTAACCCCGCCATATTTTTTCACCTGTCTCAAATCTCAAATCAGGAGACTCTGGCTTATGTGAGTCTTGTATGATTTTTAATTTTAGTTATTTTTTTTTCTTTTCGGTGTTGATTATATACTGAACGACTTTAGAAACGCAACACTCATTTTGTTGTTTTTTTTTACCAAATCTTTTTTGATTCTCTTACAACTACTTTTCATGTTTATCATGCTTCTTTCTTCTTACAAAATATCAAAATCTGGCTTACCTGTGGTTACTGAACATACCGAATTTTTGAAGTCGCACGAATTTCTTAAACCAAATTTTTGGTCCCATGAAAGCTTGTTTCATTTTTTTTTGCTTTGTGAAACAGTTCTTTCAATCCTTTGCCTTACTTATTTTTTTTTTAATGTTGCATCTCCATTTTAGCAAGTCTGAGAAATAAAAAAAACCAAAGAACTGAATTATACCTTAAGAATACTGCAAACATGAATACATAAATGTGCTGCAACCATACCGTATGACTTCAGAAACTCGTCCTACTGTCCTTCCGACAACGATACAAGTAGACAAGATTTGTTACTGGCCATCAATGAACAGATCAACGTGTAGTGACAATGAAACATTTTCACCCTCTCACACACATTTCTGATACCAATACCGGAGGCTAAACTAGAATTGGCACTTTGGGGGCCTCGGTTGGTTAAAATTGTCCCCTACTTTGAACTGGAGATCAATCTTATGATATCTCTCTGGTTTGTCTTTTTCCACCGAGTGGCCCGGGGGTTTTCTCCGGGGTTTTTCTCCGAGTACTTCAGTTTCGAGTACTTCGGCTTCCACCACCATTATAACAGACTTTGAAGAGACAATGAAACATCAACAGAATTTGATTATGCAACGTCATTTGCCAATCATGTTTAAGGCCGCAACGTCAACTGCTAACCAAATTGCCGAGTGCCATTGAGTACAGATTCATGCCATAAATGTTTCCCATGAACTGCATCGCCAAAGAATTGACTGAAGGAAAACCTGTAAAGCCCTCAAGTTCCAACCGCATAATTGCCAAATCCAATTAATGGGTTGAACAAATGCAAAATCAGATAGTGTAAAACAGAACCCAAAAATTGTCAGACAGAGTTTGTTGACCTTTCTGACAATCATTTTGGCGTAAGTAACAGGCAGTCATCGCTTTTGACGTTGACACATTCATTCAAAAATAGCACAAAAATAATCAAGTGTTGCGTTTAAAGTCGGTCAGTATAGTATAACTTCCATTATCACTGAACTAGTTTACGATTTTTGTTTAGGAACCAGTTAAAGCACGCCTTCGGGTGCGGAATTTTCTCGCTGTATTGCCGACTCATTAGTGGCCTTCGGCCGTTTTCTGCTCTTAATGGTGAGTTTATTTACTCTGTGCAATGATAGTGTAGTAAATATTTAAGAACTCGCCTTGAACCTCAAATATGATCAGTAGTATTTTGAATTTTGTTATACTACTGTTGATTCATTTATATTCGTTGGATACCAATTTCCGTGGATATCGTGGGTACATGGGAATCACGAACTCAAATGGTCAACGAATTACAAATTTATGTAGACTTTGACAAAACTTCCAAATTAAATATCCATGAATATGCAAGATTTCCTCAAACCATGAAAATTGGTACCCACGAAAATAAATGAATTCACAGTATTTGCTTTAAATCTAGGAACGTTTGCTTATTGACTAGTTGTCAGGACTTCAAGACAAAGAAAACAAAATACTAGTTAAGAAAGTTCATGACTGTTTGTTGCATGTTTAAGTAATTTTAACTTAATTCTAATACCTTTATTTGAACAGTACCCCTTGATTCCAGACTGAATAATCCGAAGCCATCTAAGAGCAATTTTGACTGTGGACTAACATGAATTTTCATAGCTGGAAGAAAGGAAAAAAAACATTAACAATTGTTCTCCGAAAATTTAAAACCTCTTTTATCATGTTTATTATTATGACCATATCAATTATAATTCATGTCAAAGTTTCATTTTGTCAGTTATTTTTACCAACATAAAGCCATCGATCTCACTAATGAAATTTATCTCTCTTATGTCTTATGTAGCCAAAAGGCTTAATACTTCGCCGTTTTTTTTTTATCAGAATCTAATGTATTCTGGGTATTTTTTTTCTTTCAAAAGGTCACACCAAAGCGTCGTGATTGATTAAAAACGTCATAAACAATTAAAATTCAACCAATGACATGAGAGTTTTATTTTGGGGGTACGAACAATTAAATTACCAATAGGCCCTTAAATTCTGAAAAGGCCTATCGAAGAAATACATGTTTCAGTAGACTCGGATTTATCATTGTTTCATAATATTATTTGAAAGACCCGAACCGTATCAGATGACGAATACAAAATTACTATGTTGTGCCATCGATCTTATCATTTTGCCTACACGATTCAGCTGCTACTCAGGTTTTTTTTTTTTTTTTTTTTTTGCTATGCATTTAATGATTTTGTGTGATGGATAGATACCCCATATCCTTTCTTTTCTATTCTATTGATATTGAATTAGAAAATTTATCCTAAGAAATCTAACAAATATTTGATACATGTATACAAGTATATTGAATGGCTCTCATTGTTCATGTGATTACATTCGGATTTTTACATTGTCCATGTGACTCCATTCGGATTCCTACCTTGTTCATGTGACTCATTCGGTATCTTACCGTATCCACGTGATTCCATTTAGATTTTTACCTTGTCCATGCGACTCCATTCGGATTCTTACCTTGTTAATGTGATATCATTCGGTATCTTACCGTATCCACGTGATTCCATTTAGATTCTTACCTTGTCCATGTAACTCCATTCGGATTCTTACCTTGTAAATGTGACCTCATTCAGTATCTTACCGTATCCACGTGATTCCATTCGGATTCTTACCTTGTCCATGTGACTCCATTCGGGATGCTGTGTTTACAGTATCACCGAACAGACAATAACGTGGCATCTTCTTTCCAACAACACCTGCACAGACTGGCCCTGAAACAAATATAGTAAGATATTAGTTTCCAACAATATTTGCACAGACTGGGCTTGAAACAAGTATAGTAAGATGTTAGTTTCCAACAATACTTGTGCACAGACTGGCCCCAAAACAAGTATAGTAAGAGTTTATTTCCCAACAACACCTACACAGACAGGCCATAAAACAAGTATAGTAAGATATTAAAATCGAGTTGAAATCACTAATTTAAAATATATTTTTGTGCAGTTTAACAACAATAAACGATTGCTATCGTATTTCTGACTATTCACAGTTCAGTAAGTGGTCAAAGTAAAAACACCTTAACAAACGTTGAAGAGATACAATTTTCAAAAAGAGCAAGGTGATATGTAAAGCAAATGCTTGGCTTCTTGACTTTTAAAAATATGGATGGGCAATACAGTAAAATATGTCTTTTCTTCATTTCAGTGAAAGCGATGAATTATATGACATAACTTTAGGCCAATAGAACAGGTTTTTTTTCGGATTGATGCGTTCTTAGTGTTATATTTGTATGTTCAACTTGTTCTTATAAGTCTTTTATAATCTTCAACATTTCATCAATCAAATTTCGTTTAGGTCAATTTAATGGACATGTTTCCGGCATTTAAAGTCGAAAAAATGTTGCTATTCCTTTACACGGACGCCATCACGAGTTGGTTGACCGTTATGGAATAACCGTTTCAAAAAATATATCGGAAATGTTCCTTACGTCGTAACCACAATCCCCTTCCCTTTCATAAATGTGACCAACCGAATAAAACTATTTACCGGATTTGTTATCTCATAAGCAACACGACGGGTGCCAAATGTGAAGCAGGATCTGCTTACCCTTCCGGAGCACATGAGAGCACTCCTAGTTTTTGGTCGGATCATTCGTGTTGTTTATTCTTTAGTTTTCTATATTGTGTCATGTGTACTATTGTGTGTCTTTTTCATTTTTAGCCATGGTGTTGTCAGCATATTTTCGATTTATGAGTTTGACTGTCACTCTGTTATCATAATCTTTCATCCTTCTTAGACGCACAAATACTTAACAACAGATTCTAAACATACATAATGCAATTAACATACGTTTTAAATTATTATGATTATTTATCGATCGTGGTGAAGTTGATACTAATTAACTCATCATAGATACCAAGATCAAAATTTAGTATTTATGCCAGACAAGCGTTTCGTCTAAAAAGATTCATCAGTTACACTCGATTTTTTTTTTAAAAAGACATAAAAAAAGTACGAAGTTGTCGAGCATTGAGGATCCAAAATTCCTAGATATTTTACCAAATACCGCTGAGGTAATATATTTCTGTGATAGAAAAGCCTTAGTATTTCAATAGTTCAAAGATTTTAAAATATT
This sequence comes from Mytilus trossulus, assembly GCF_036588685.1. Classification (NCBI taxonomy): domain Eukaryota; kingdom Metazoa; phylum Mollusca; class Bivalvia; order Mytilida; family Mytilidae; genus Mytilus; species Mytilus trossulus. The sequence continues at coordinate 12,172,071 of NC_086385.1, read as the reverse complement.
TTATCTATAATTATGACCTCATCAATGATAACTCATGTCAATACCGAAGTGATGACTACTGTGCTGGTAATACCCTCGAAAAACCAAAACTCCATCAGCAGTGGCATCGACCCAGTGATTGTAAATAAACTCGTCTTAGATATCAGGATAACAAATTTGTATTTGCGCCAGACGCGCATTTTGTCTTTAGAAGACTCATTATCGCAGCTCGAGTAAAACATGAAATTATACCTGAATGCAGCCCTATACGAGCTTCCAAAGTAATGGCGGGTAAATGACGGATCTCGAAGTTTCCGATTTCTCTGAGAATAGCTAGTGACATTTGAGCAATTTGTTTGGCATGGTCATTTCCATTCCTTGCAGGTAGGCCAGAGACGACCATATAAGCATCCCCAATAGTTTCAACCTGCATAAGATAAAATTAATTTGTATTTGGTAAGACTTTTCAATGATACCCGAGTTAAAATTAAGAATGTCAGACGCGCAATAAGTATGACAGATGCGTGTTTCGTCTGCACAAATCTCGTTATAGGCACTCTAATTATACGTTGAAAAGCAAAATCAATAAAATAGTTCATGTTTAAATCGTTATCGGTAACTTTACAAGGGTCATAATTTAGTCATAGTTTTCTATGTTGTGTCTTATGCACTATGATTTGTCTTTTTCTCTTTTAGCCATGGCGTTGTTGGTTTCTTTTTAATCTATGCGTGACATCATTTTTGATTAATTAATTAAAATAAGAATAGCATTTTGAGTGATTTTGTTTTGCATGTGTTCAGATTTTTTTTGGTCTTCAATCAGTTTTCATATCTAACCCCGATTCTGCATGGTACATCTATAATGTTCGAATGCAATAATTATTAAACTTGTTGTCTGCAGATGCCGTAAATTCCCCCGTTGATTGATTTGTTGTTGTTGTTTTAAAACAACTTTGACGCGCCACTTTTGGGCTATTTTGTTGCGAGCAGTTTTTATTGGTGGAAGAATCCGAAATGTCACCGACCTGCGATAGGAAAACTGACAATCCTAGTCAATTAAGATTGGAGTAGAGCGCATCCACAACCTCAGTGTTGACTGGCTAGTGATTACAGATGTGCAATTACTTAAACCATTTGGCGACCAAGTACCCTCACTTTGTTGACATATGTTTATTAACGATTTTTTTTTTAATCTGATTCATGGCATAGAAGCAAAAGAGATATTCTTTTTATATTTTACCCTGAGATTTCGTTCGAAAACTTCGTTTGCTCATAATTACCTTATACACATCAAATATGTCTATGATGGAATCAAACATTGCATATAAACTCATACATACCTTATACACATCAAATATGTTTATAATGGAATCAAACATTGTTTATAAACTCATACTTACCTTATACACATCAAATATGTCTATGATGGAATCAAACATTGTATATAAACTCATACTTACCTTATACACATCAAATATGTCTATGATGGAATCAAACATTGTATATAAACTCATACATACCATAACACATCAAATATTTCTATGATGGAATCAAACATTGTATATAAACTCATACATACCTTATACACATCAAATATGTCTATGATGGAATCAAACATTGTATATAAACTCATACTTACCTTATACACATCAAATATGTCTATGATGGAATCAAACATTGTATATAAACTCATACTTACCTTATACACATCAAATATGTCTATGATGGAATCAACCATTGTATATCAACTCATACTTACCTTATACACATCAAATATGTCTATGATGGAATCAAACATTGTATATAAACTCTTCCATACCTTATACACATCAAATATGTCTATGATGGAATCAAACATTGTATATCAACTCATACTTACCTTATACACATCAAATATGTCTATGATGGAATCAAACATTGTATATAAACTCATACATACCTTATACACATCAAATATGTCTATGATGGAATCAAACATTATATATAAACTCATACTTACCTTATACACATCAAATATGTCTATGATGGAATCAAACATTGTATATAAACTCATACATACCTTATACACATCAAATATGTTTATAATGGAATCAAACATTGTTTATAAACTCATACTTACCTTATACACATCAAATATGTCTATGATGGAATCAAACATTGTATATAAACTCATACTTACCTTATACACATCAAATATGTCTATGATGGAATCAAACATTGTATATAAACTCATACATACCATAACACATCAAATATTTCTATGATGGAATCAAACATTGTATATAAACTCATACATACCTTATACACATCAAATATGTCTATGATGGAATCAAACATTGTATATAAACTCATACTTACCTTATACACATCAAATATGTCTATGATGGAATCAAACATTGTATATAAACTCATACTTACCTTATACACATCAAATATGTCTATGATGGAATCAACCATTGTATATCAACTCATACTTACCTTATACACATCAAATATGTCTATGATGGAATCAAACATTGTATATAAACTCATACTTACCTTATACACATCAAATATGTCTATGATGGAATCAAACATTGTATATAAACTCATACTTACCTTATACACATCAAATATGTCTATGATGGAATCAAACATTGTATATAAACTCATACATACCATAACACATCAAATATTTCTATGATGGAATCAAACATTGTATATAAACTCATACATACCTTATACACATCAAATATGTCTATGATGGAATCAAACATTGTATATAAACTCATACTTACCTTATACACATCAAATATGTCTATGATGGAATCAAACATTGTATATAAACTCATACTTACCTTATACACATCAAATATGTCTATGATGGAATCAACCATTGTATATCAACTCATACTTACCTTATACACATCAAATATGTCTATGATGGAATCAAACATTGTATATAAACTCTTACATACCTTATACACATCAAATATGTCTATGATGGAATCAAACATTGTATATAAACTCATACTTACCTTATACACATCAAATATGTCTATGATGGAATCAAACATTGTATATAAACTCATACATACCTTATACACATCAAATATGTCTATGATGGAATCAAACATTATATATAAACTCATACTTACCTTATACACATCAAATATGTCTATGATGGAATCAAACATTGTATATAAACTCATACATACCTTATACACATCAAATATTTCTATGATGGAATCAAACATTATATATAAACTCATACATACCTTATACACATCAAATATGTCTATGATGGAATCAAACATTGTATATAAACTCTTACATACCTTATACACATCAAATATGTCTATGATGGAATCAAACATTGTATATACACTCATACTTACCTTATACACATCAAATATGTCTATGATGGAATCAAACATTGTATATAAACTCATACATACCTTATACACATCAAATATGTCTATGATGGAATCAAACATTGTATATAAACTCATACTTACCTTATACACATCAAATATGTCTATGATGGAATCAAACATTGTATATAAACTCTTACATACCTTATACACATCAAATATGTCTATGATGGAATCAAACATTGTATATAAATCATTCAACAAATCAACAACCTGACAAAGAAAACATATAAATCGTTTATATTTTGTTAGGTACGATTTTCATCTATGAATTCATAGACATAAGAAGGCTAATATATAAAATTAATATTTATCTGGGGCAATATGCGCAATTGTTATTCCATTGGCCGTAATGGTAACGTTTTCTTCTGTTGCTCAGCCCATATCGTAAACTTGTATGTGTATGATGGCTTTTTTCGAAGCTGAGACATTTTTACATTATGTGGTTAAATTTTCGGGGTACGAAGTGTGATTCATTTTTCCGTAATTTAGCAAACCCCGAGTATCCTTTTGCGATGTCGCTCCTCATGGTAAAAAATCCCAATTTTAACACAATAAGTTCTTTGAAATTTTAATACTTTGAACACATTTCATAGCTCCATGGTTTTTACACATTTATTCTGTGTTCCCTTATTTTCTAAATTAACACTAATGGTTCAGCTCAGTTATTTGTTTATCATAGAAATGTGTCAAATATCACTACACAGAGATTTTTTGTTTACACGTGACTTTTGTGTTCCTCATTTCAAGGCGCATTAGGGGTATTGTCCCATCTGTTGAGTTATCAAAGGTACCAGGCTAATAATTTGATATTCCAGATGCGCGTTTCGTCTACATAAGACCCGCCAGTGACGCTCAGATCAAAAAAAGTTATAAAGCCAAACAAGCACAAAGTTGAAAAGCATTGAGGACCCATAATTCCGAAAAAATGTCTCAAATACGGCAAAGGTTATTAAAGAGTCAATATCAATGCGGGTGTCTCATTTACCTTTCACGGATACGAATACTTACATTTCTTTACGGTCCTATGTTTTACATAACAGTTTTATATATTAATAAGTTAAAATAAGAATGAAAACGGGGAATATTTCAAAGAGACAACAACCGGAACAAAGAGCATATACCAAACGAAGGGCGTTTAGTATGGACTCGAACTATTACATCACAACATGTTGCATTATCGTTTGTGTTTTGTCGTACTTTAGTATGCTGTTGTTTCGTTGTTTTCCTGTAATAGATGTGTTTCCCTCGATTTTAGTTTGTAAATCTTATTTGTTTTTTTCTCAATCTATTTGTGACATTTGATCAGCGGTATACTACTGTTGCCTTTTTTTTTTTATTAAATTTACTTGCCTCAATAGCAGAACTCTTAGCCGATATGGATGTAAATCCAACTATATCACTGAAGTATATAGTTACACACTGGTATGCTTCTGGGTCCACAGGAAGACCATTTTTTAACTTTGTAGCTACACTCCTTAAAAAAAACATTGAGGAAAATTTCATTGAGTTTTGCCAAATACATCTTACGTAAATTATCGACCATGCAAGGGCTGTATAGCCAGTCAAAATTGTTAAAAACTTCCATTTATTGTAACGTAATATAATCCTGAGATAGAAAGCCTTTCATTAATTCAACAATTAAAAGTTTATTTATTTCATTGAGTTTCTAACTCAAGATTTTATCAATCAACCCTTAAAATCTTATGTTTTCAAACGGATTTTCTAATATGAAGGTACCAATAAAAAAACAATTAATAATAAATATTGGAAATGTCTATTTGGGTCGATCAAAAAGTTAGGTCAATATCACGAATAGTTATCAAAGGTACCATATTTATAATTTGATACGCCAGACGCGCGTTTCGTCTAGAAAGGACTCATCAGTGACGCCAAAATCATAATTTAAAAAAAAAAGAAGGCCAAAATAGAATACGATGTCGAAGAGCATTGAGGACAAAACATTCTTTAAAGATGTGCCAAATACGGCTAATAGATTACAATGCATGGGATAGAAAATCCTTAGTTTTTCTAATAATTCGTACTTTTGCAAACAGTTAATATATAAAAAAAATGACCATAAATCATCATATAATTGATAGTCATGTCGACGCCCAAGTGCTATCTATTGGTCATACGAAACTGTAGACATCTGCTATATGAATTGAAGGTTAGCTAGCTGCAATACCGGGTTTTCTACATTGATGGAAATGTATAAGTTGTTTCCTATTCGTTCCGTTTGTTGATATATTTATCAAAGGTACCAGGATCATAATTTAATACGTTAGACGCGCCTTTCGACTACATAAGACTCATCATATAATTGATATTCATGTCAACGCCCAAGTGCTAACTATTGGGCATACGAAACTGTAGACATCTGCTATATGAATTGAAGGTTAGCTAGCTGCAATACCGGGTTTTCTACATTGTTGGAAATGTAGCGGTTGTTTCCTATTCGTTCCGTTTGTTGATATATTTATCAAAGGTACCAGGATCATAATTTAATACACCAGACGCGCCTTTCGACTACATAAGACTCATCAGTGACGCTCATAATTAAAATACTTACAAAACTAAACAAGTACAAATATGGAGAGCATTGAAGACCCAAAATTTCAAAAAAAAGTTGTGCCAAATACGACTAAGGTTATCTATTCATGAATATTTTTGTGTTTGATTTTGTCAGGTTATATGGATCCACATTAATTGAAGCTCGGTATTTTTTTAATACTTTTTCATGAGATTCAATGGATGGATTTTTACCCGCTGGCAATTGTATTAAATATCATTATCTTAATTAAGTTAATTAACCGTACAGGTATTTATTACCAAAAATCTTTCTCAATATAAAGAAAAACGTGTTCATATAAGCATTTGGGAGCAGCAGCTAAATGCAAAGATGATGAAAAGTTTTATGCAAAAAACATTTTAAATGTAGTGAAACTGGCTCATATACAAAATTTCAATCCAGATATCTTGTATGAGTTTATCGGTAAATTACTATTTCTATTTTGTCAGTTAAATGTCCGTTTTATGTTAGCAAAGAAAGATAATAACAATTTCGTTATATTATGTCTCACACATTTTTTTCCAATATTCTAAATCTGTATTAGCGTCGTTTGTATTTTATTTAAGTGTTTCATGTTCTTATACAGGCAATATTTTCAGAGTTTCTCGTTTTCGAACGTATTTTCTCTAACAAATATAACGAGCCGTTACAAGGAAAGAAACAGCCGATCAGAAAGTGTGCTTTAAATTAAATCCACTATCGTGCAACATTAAGGTATTTTTCAAGAAAATTGGCATCTTAAATTAAACGACATATACACTTTGTAAGAATACATTTAAGAGGTAGATATAGGTAAAGGAAAACAACTATTAAATTCATCAGTACGTCTGTGCTAACCAATTTCATAAATATATTCTAAGCTTCAAATTTGCACAGATTGTTTTCAATCTGTTTCTGGTAAATGCCAAAAAAAAACATTGAGAAAAGTTGCCTTTAACGAATGCATAACTGATTCAAAGAGTTATCTTAACTTAACCAAGGTCTAACCCCTAAACGGGGCTACGCAAACGGTTACTATACCAATAGACCACTTTCGAGTTCATCAGTCACCGGCAAAAACTCGTCAATTATGCACGCCTTTATGACGTCATTTACCAGATAGAGGGGGTCGCCTGTATCCCTGCACTATTTACGTTCATCAAGCGTTTGAGTGATCGTCTTTGTGCAGGATAAACTAGAAATAATGGCTGCTCTGTAGGTACTTACTGACAATTCCCTAATGACAGCAGTGTTGATTGTCAATTTTGAGAATTCAATTTGCCGAAAAATTCGTACAATATAGAATTATAGTTTTCCAACCACTCGCTCAACATTGGAAGGAAGTGACGACGCCCCTAAACGCACAAATGACGGTGATAAAGGCGCGTATAATTGACGAGTTTTTTCCGGTGACGGATGAACTCGAAAGTGGTCTATTAAATGGACACAAACCTCGGTAAAACTTGATCTAACAATGCTTCAGATTTTCTCTTTTCTTCAATCAATGCATCTGTTCGTTGACTGACCAAATCTTCCAGATTATTAGCATACTGTTCCATACGTCTGAGGAGCGAATCCAATATGTTATGGCTGCTAGAAATTCTACAATTATATTGAACAGATAATGAAACTTGTTAAGCAGTCAAATATGCAGAAAAAAGTTTAATTGCATTAGCATTGGTGTGATAACTTTCAATTAATAATCCCCATTTCGGTAGGGTTTGGGTTGCACAACCTTTTATTTTATATGTTGCCTTTTGTAAACAATTGTTTGTCATTTGGTCGGTTTTAGTTATTTGTGATGACATTGTCAGTTCATCTTTGACTTAGGATTTTCATTATCAGTTAGGTATCTTTTGCATATTTTTATCGACATCATAATGAAATCAGTTTTAGAAGACATATTTATCTAGTAACTTTAAAACATCTACTATGGATTCAATTATTCTCATGGGTACCAATTTTCGTGCATTCAGGAAAACTTGTATATTCGTGGATATTTAATTTCGTGGTTTTGTCGAAGTTTGCATACAGGCCAACGTAAAATTTGTTATTCGTTGAACACTAAATTTCGTGGTTCGCCTGTACCAACGACATCCACGAAAATTGATTACCCTCGAATAATAATGAATCAACAGTAAATCGAACCCTACATATCAAAACAATTTAAAAAAAAATGTATACAGTGATACCTGACTATTCCGAATCCTGTATAAACCGAAAACCTGTATAAACCAAACATGTTCGTGAGAACCACCATATCAAATTATGTGCGTTGTGAACCTGATAAAATCAAACTTCGGCCAAAACCGAAGAAAATCTTAAGTCCCAAAGAGGTTCGGTGTAAACAGGTTACACTGTATAACATACCCAGTTAGTGCCTTAAGTTGTTTCTTTATCGCTTTGAATGTTGGTCTGTCAGATACAGATTCGTCCCAGCATTCCTTCATCAGCTCAATTATCGCGGGTTTTTCAACGTCACCAGGCATCGTTGGACGGAACGGTTGCTGCAGACCCTCATCTCGTAATTTACTTACAATCTCTAAAACAAGGTAACACGGTCACTTTAAAAACCCGTTTATGAGTTGATAGATTAAAAAACTTTCAGTCAATCACAAGACGTTTAACGTCCTAAATCAATTATTCAAAAACAATGTGATAATTGTGAAGAGTTAGATGATTATAACTCTTTTTTATGGTATTTTCAGCCTTTTTTTAAAACAAGAACTATTTAAACGGAAAATTGAATATTTAGTTGCTTTAAAATTTATTTATGTTGATTGTTAGATAATTTAAAACGGCGGCCCATACTAAGCATTACATACCATGGAATTGGTTCTAATTTAGTTAACATAAGATAAACAGAAAAACATTTGTTGACATTTGAAAAGAATTTACCTTCCAACATGACGACAAAGGGAAACAACTCTAAATTAAATAACATCAACGGAAACCAACCTTAAAGTTATATTGATCTTATTCTAATAAAATTGAAATAATAAAATTGAAAATGGAAATGGGGAATGTGTCAAAGAGACAACAACCCGACCATAGAAAAAACAACAGCAGAAGGTCACCAACAGGTCTTCAATGTAGCGAGAAATTCCCGCACCCGGAGGCGTCCTTCAGCTGGCCCCTTAACAAATATATACTAGTTCAATGAATATGAACGCCATACTAATTTCCTAATTGTACACAAGAAACTAAAATTAAAATAACACAAGACTAACAAACTAGGTGATTAAATTTCAATTGCTTAGCTAAAAGCGATGTAGCAGATGAACATCCTAAGGGTATGTTAAAGATAACTTTACTTTGATTTTGTTTAAATACTAATTACCTTTCACTGTCAATAAATCTAAATCCAGCTCAAAAGGCGCCATACGTGTGAGAACCTCAAACATGATAATAGAGTAACTATAAACATCAGCTGCTTGTGAAACGTTGCACTTCCCTCTTAAAACCTCAGGTGCAAACCATAAATATTCTTTAAAGGAAAATATGGTTGTTTTTTTCTCAATGCAAGTACAATGTTGAATCATCTTTTTGATATAGCTGAACTTATCGATTAGAAGGAATATTATTTAAAAGAAATATATCTTATAGCATGAAGATTGCCATTCTGATTATAATGGTTATAAGATATTTGCAAACAAAAGACCTTAACGTTTTTTCGGAATCTTGTATGTACTTTATTTGGCCTTTTTAACTTTTTTGGATTCGAGCGTCACTGATGAGTCTTCGGTAGATGAAACGCGCGTCTGGCGTATAATCAAATTTAGTCCTGGTATCTATGATGAGTTTATTTACACTTGAATTATTGACGTCACACAGGAATTACTTTTAAAATACTTAAAATTAAGGAATGTATCTCCCTCTAAACAGCTCTGATTCCTTGCCCGTCTTTGTCATAACTTTTTCGTCTTTTTTTTGTGGTTCATATTCTCTATTTTTTTTATAAGCTTAGGATTTTAAATAGTTGGGCCTCGATCATCACCGAAATGACATTTGTTGTCGAAATGGGCATCTGGTGCAGAAAAAAATGATACTGTTTATGTTATTTGCAATTTGGCTTCCTAAAGTTGACTGTATGACGCCAACATCTTTGATGGCCATTTGTAAAGCATACTTATCAACCAGGTGACTGCGTAAAATCAGTTTTCTACTAATTTTTTTATGGTTGCTGCCATCGCATATGTTGATGCAACACAACGGGTGCCACATGTGGAGCTGGATCTGCTTACCCTTTCGGAGCAGTTGAGATCAACCCTAGTTTTTGCTGGGGTTCGTGTTGCTTATTCTTTGGTTTTCTATGTTGTGTCATGTGAAATATTGTTTGTCTGTTTGTCTTTTTTGATTTTTAGCCATGACGTTGTCAGTTTATTTTCGATTTATGAGTTTGACTGTCCCTTTGGTATTGTTCGTCCCTCTTTTAGATACTTTTGTATTACTAAAATTGGCGGACTACTAGTTTTGAAATAAAATTAGTAAAAAATATGATAATGAAATGTATACTTATAAATGAACTCATCATAGATTCCAGGACTTTTGTATATACGCCAGACGCGTGTTTCATCTACATAAGACTCATCAGTGACGCTCGAATTAAAAAAAAGTTAAAAAGACCAAATAAAGTCCAAAATTGAAGAGCAATTACGATCAAAATTTCTAAAAGTTTTGCCAAATACAGCTAATGTAATCTATGCCTGAGGTACAAACGCCTTAGAAATTCAAAATTTTGTAAACAGTTAATTTATAATTATAACAATATCAATGAAATGTATACATATAAAGGACCTGGTTCATTCTTGACTGATTTGAATGGATCTTCACCACGAATGAAATTCAAACCATATCCGGTTATCTTTAGAACAAATCGACTGTCTATCACACATCGTTCACTATTCAGTCGACCATGCACTAGAAAGTGGGAATCGTGAAGAAACGCCATTCCCTAGAATTTTAAAAGTATAATTATATTGAGATATATCAGAAACTCAAACGTAAAAAACTGTCCGTTTCAATCAATAATAGTAATGGAAGTATGCAACAATGAAAATTAAATTTAAGAACAAATGGCTTTACAAGATAGTGTTTTAAACAAAGTATGGAAATTATAATGCGCTTATTATGATTGTGAATTTGAAATTTAAAAAGACATTTATTCCTTTATAAAAGTTTTTTTACATAATCACGATAAAAGAACAGATAATATTGAATTTTATCAGAATTTCAAATGTAGAAAAAATGCCATATCAATCGAAAATAGTCATGCAACTAAGCAGCAATGAAAAACAAAAAAATATAGAATTATTTTTTATTCATGATAGAATATATGAAGGATGTAAATAATAATGCATTATTTGTAAGATTTTCTGTAAAATTTAAAAATTTTAGAAGAAGTGTATTCCTTTTTAAACATGTTAAAGTGTTTTAACATGATAGAACATATGCAATATGAGAACTAAAATGTACTTATTATTGTTGTGATTTTCAAAACCGAATAGAAATGTCCCTTTTTGAATGTGTTTTCACATGATAAAACATATTCAGCATGGTTATTAAAATGTAAAGATTATAATTGTGAATTTCTAAATGCCCGCCAAAAGTGACAACCATACACAAAATGCAATAATAAACTTACATTAGTAAGATCGGTAAGTAATGCAACTTTGAAGTCCCAGTCTAGATTGATTGAGTCATTTTGCACTATATCCTACAATTAAACGTTTATTTAATATACTGTAGATTCACTTTTTTCATTGGATACCAATCTTCGAGGATTCCATGGATACAGATGAACCACGAATCCAAATGTTTGACGAGTATCATAGTGTCAATAGGCTTTGTATACAAAAATAGTCAAAACCATGAAATAAAATATCCGAGATTATTCAAATTTTCAGAAATCTATGAAAATTAAGCCCCACGAAAATAATTGAATCCACAAGTATTCATTGTTTTTCATTAAGTCTTTGTTAAAAATACTTAAGGTGTACAATCAAATTTATTATTTTTTATCCTGACAATGCAAACTTAATGTTTTATACGAATTATATGGTGTGTTTTTTTAATTTTCCAGTATATATATATATTTCAGAAGAGAACGACTGCAACGATTGTTACTGTACGTTAAGGATGTCTGCTGCTCTAATTTCAAATAGCAAGGATTTCATGTGGTTGCTTAAAATGAAAACATCTTTGATATTAAAACAAAATAAAGTAATAAAATCATTAGTCTCGTGTGTAGTTTTCAAAATACGAGACATTTAGAAAATGGCGGGAAAAGGGTTTTCTTTAGACTTTACTATTTGTTAACATTGGAATTGTTTTTTACCCTTTAAACCAAGAAAAAATAACAAGGATTTCATGCCGCCGGATCACTAAATCTGAAATGATCTATTGAACAGATTTATGAAGACAAAAGTGGGGTGTCGTGTAAATTTTTTTTTTATACATTTGGATGGATAAAACCTGAGAAAATCGAAAATATGACAAGAATTCAAAAACATGACCAGCAGACATCCTTAATCAATTTTGTAATTTTGTATTTTTTGTTTGATCGAACATTGAATTCCATTTATACTTGAAATCATTTGTGAGTTCCGTCTGAAATGACATTCAACAAGGCCTGCTACTGAGTGTGAAAAAAACCCAAAATTAATTAAAATCACAAAAATTCTGAACTTGGAGGAAAATCATTTCGGAAAGTCCATAATGACATGACACAATCAAATGAAAAAAAACGCATAAAAAACGAATGGACGAGAACTGTTATATTCCTGACTTGGTACATGCATTTTCAAATGTAGACACTGATGGATTAAACCTGATTTTATAGCGCTAACCCTCTCACTTTGATGACAGTCTCATCAAATTCCGGTGCGTTAGAATAAATAGTCATACCTGTAAACTACCTCTACTGCTGTACTCAGTGACTCTGTAAATACACTTTTCAAAGGGGTACAAACCAACGAACTTAACCAGATTTTGACAAGTCAAATCTCCGATCTACAACAGAAAAAGGTATTACAGCTAATTTACTAATGCTTGTAGAGTAAGACTTTGATTGGTTTGTGCTCATTACAGCTAATTTACTAATGCTTGTAGAGTAAGACTTTGATTGGTTTGCTTGCTTTGTTTGTTTACATGTTATTTCAAGCATTGCAGTTAATATTGACATCTGCAAACAGTATAGACATGCTTAGTTACACTAGTATGTATTATATCAACATTTGATTGAATGTTATTCCAATTTCAATTGTACAAAATATAAACAATGCAAGCAAGGTTACCAAAGCCTTGCACTATGAAATTAGCTCTAAATAGATATAAACATTTGTAATATTTTAATGGCATGAAAACAAAGTTCTAGAACTAAACCAGATTGTAACGAATAAACATGTTTACCTGTTTAAGTTCGATGAGTTTAGAACGACTCAAGTTCAGATTAGACAGCTTTGTTTTCTTTAAAAACACCACATTTCCCTAAAAAAATCAAAAAAAATCAATATTAACAAAAAAACTGTGTTCTTGCTTGATACTTTCAGATTCAAAATATTGGAAAAAGTAGGAATACGATAACAAAAGTGCAACCATACATTGTAAGTCAATTAGAAACAGACAGCATAAAAATAATAGTCAACTACACATAAACTAAAGATTATTTGTCTGTTTTTTTCTTCTTCATCCATGGTGTTGTCCGTCTATTTAAATTATCATATATATAGGAAGAAGTTGTATGAGTACCAATGAGACAACACTCCATCCAAGTCACAATATATAAAAGTAAACCATTGTAGGTTATATTTACGTCAGAGGCCTTTATCCATTGTTAGACTTGTATATTTTTTAAATTTTAGTTCATTTATATGTTTTGTACACTCCATAATAAAACCCCAAAAAATGACCATTGAAGGCCGTACTTTAACCTATAATGGTTTAATTTTTAAATTGTTATTTGGATGGAGAGTTGTCTCATTGGCACTCACACCACATCTTCCTATATCTATATGCCTTCTTACCTGATAAACCCCACAATGATCTCCTACAAAATGACCATATGCCTTCTTACCTGATAAACCCCACAATGATCTCCTACAAAATGACCATATGCCTTCTTACCTGATAAACCGAACAATGATCTCCTACAAAATGACCATATGCCTTCTTACCTGATAAACCCCACAATGATCTCCTACAGAATGACCATATGCCTTCTTACCTGATAAACCCCACAATGATCTCCTACAAAATGACCATATGCCTTCTCACCTGATAAACCCCACAATGATCTCCTACAAAATGACCATATGCCTTCTTACCTGATAAACCCCACAATGATCTCCTACAAAATGACCAGATGCCTTCTCACCTGATAAACCCCACAATGATCTCCTACAAAATGACCATATGCCTTCTTACCTGATAAACCCCACAATGATCTCCTACAAAATAACCATATGCCTTCTTACCTGATAAACCCCACAATGATCTCCTACAGAATGATAATATGCCTTCTTACCTGATAAACCCCACAATGATCTCCTACAAAATGACCATATGCCTTCTCACCTGATAAACTCCACAATGATCTCCTACAAAATGACCATATGCCTTCTTACCTGATAAACCCCACAATGATCTCCTTCAAAATGACCATATGCCTTCTCACCTGATAACCCCCACAATGATCTCCTACAAAATGTCCATATGCCTTCTTACCTGATAAACCCCACAATGATCTCCTACAAAATGACCATATGCCTTCTTACCTGATAACCCCCACAATGATCTCCTACAAAATGACCATATGCCTTCTTACCTGATAAACCCCACAATGATCTCCTACAAAATGACCACACGCCTTCTTACCTGATAAACCCCACAATGATCTCCTACAAAATGACCATATGCCTCCTTATAGGAGTAAATTTCTTCTGTACTCTACAATGAGCAAAGGTGTCAGGTTATAAATACGGAAATATTGTCTGAACAACCAAAATATAATATGGCTACAGTAATGTCACAAAAAAAACAAATTCATCATAGATACCAGCATTACAATTGTGTACACCAGAGGTGTGTTCCGCCTACAAACCATTCAAATTGAACAAACAAAGTTCAAATCATCCTTTTGAGCCAGATATTTTCTATATGAAATTTGACGCGACTGTCATACAAGTGATTAAGCGCTATTTCCAAACAGAGCAGCATAATGCCGCTACAAAGCAGCATTATCACCTTCAATGTGGAAAGGGGTTAATATCAGTTGCAAAATTTATTTCTAAATCCACTATAAATAAATGTTATAACTACTAGAATATTATTTATTTATGTATTTCCCTTTCCTGAGTGCTCTTGCATGTATTTCTACTATATTCATGTCATATTATGTTGTCATTTTAACGGTATATTTAACATTGCCATAAAGCGCGAAGTTTGGTTAACCAGGTTCATTCCATCCTTTTTTCTTTAAATGTCTTGTACTAATTCAGGAATATATCAGCTGTAATTAATATTTCGTTTCTACATTGTATGTACATTTAAACCTGCTTAAGAGACCACCTGCAATAAGCAAAAACCTGTATTATAGAACATTGATTTTAAATACCTCTGTAGTACATTTCATATAGATTGGACCTGTATGAAAAGACCACCTGTCTTAAGAGAACATTTTTTTCGTCGCCCTTGAGTGGCCTCTTAAAACAGATTTGACTGTATGTTGCATTGTCGTTTGTTTTTGTTCCACTTAGGTATTCTGTTGTTTCGTTGTTGTCCTCTTATAATTGATATGTTTCCCTCGGTTTAAGTTTGTAACCCGGATTTGGTTTCCCTCATTCCATTGATGACTTTTAAACAGTGGTAAAAAGTAAAATCACAAAAATACTGAACTCAGAGGAAAATCAATTTGGAAAGTCCATAATCACATGGCAAAATCAAAAAAACAAAACGCATCAAAAACGAATGGACAAGAACTGTCATATTCCTGACTTGGTACAGGCATTTTCAAATGTAGAAAATGATTTGTAATGCTCCCTTTATTCAACAAGCGTGAAAACTGACATTAATCCTATGTATGTAATATATTTACCTTCAACATAGAAAGTCGACTCCGTCTACTACTGTAACTATTATTTGTACTGTTATTTAATTTGACGTCACCTGACTTGATTTTCCACCAAGAACTTTTAAGCTCTGCTTCTTGTTTCATTTTTCTTTAAATTTGAAAGAGTCAAAAACTTATTTGAATTCGGGAAAAAGGGATGTCTTCATTTTTTAAAAGAGCATATTCGCATTTTCAGAATCTAAAGAAGAATGGGTAATCTCATGTTCGTACCAAAAAATGAAAAACACGTTACTTCATTGGTTGAATTTCAATTGTTTAGAACGTTTTAAACCAATCGCAATGTTTTCGTGTACGCTCATGAAAATATTACCGAAAATGCATTAGATTCTGAAACGGCGAATTGCAACTGTAATTGCCCTAAACGCATCCAGTACCCCTGACAACGTATGGAACCCCTCTTCTTACGTTTCTGAAGAAGTATTCCGTAACGCAAGTATTGTTTAGAACAGTTCCAAGTCAGTCGTAAACATATTTGGCTCTAAGCGTTCCTGATGAAGGTAAATCAACAAACGAGCTTTGGACGCATGAATTTATAACGTTTTCATTGTGTTGTACAGCACTGTGTCGATACCTCTACTGGTGGAATATCAGTCCCGATAGTATCATCAGCTATGTACTGACATGATTTCTCACAATTTTTTTTATAATTGTCCTTCAGTAAATTATTAGACACTAACTTTTTAACTCCCCCAGGAAAAGTTGATCTAAGATAAATTTGGCTACTTGTATTTCAAAGTCTTATTTTGGTTTCTTTATTCTAGTAGCTCTTCATATTTGATTCCAGAAAAGAGCATTTGACGCTTGGAATTTATACATATTGATTCTTGTTTTCTGCATACTATCTGTCGTTTCTTGCACTGCTACTTTTGCATAGGTGCTTTTTCTGTACTAAAAACATGTAGTACTGGAAATTTACTTTTGATATTTATTACTTTTTCTTTACTTTAAAATTATTGTTATATTAATGTACCTTTATGTTATAGTAAATAAGATTTAAGTACGAAAATAATAACAACAGTGACCAAAATATTTAATGAGATTTCAGACAGACAAACTTTCAAATTGCTGAAAATGTAAAAGTGTAACCAAAAATCTGTAGTACTTAAATTTCAAGCACTGAAAAAAACCAGGTACTTAAATATTACAATAATTTTAAAGGAACAAAATAGTAATGAATATTAAAATGATGCTTCCAGTACTGCTGTACAGAGATAGTACCTATGCAAAAGTAGCTGTGTAGTACAAAATAAAATTAACGGTACCAATTTTCTTGCACCAGATGGGCATTTCGACAATACGTGTCTCTTCAGTGATGCTCGTGGCCAAAATATTTATGCATTTATATGACAGAACATTTTCATTAGTTATACATCATTTTCCCGTGTATATTACGGAGTTAGGTATGACGTCCGTTATCACTGAATTAGTATACATTTTTTATTAGTGGCCAGATGATGCACATCTCCGAGTGCGGGGGTTTCTCGCTGCGTTGAAGCCCCATTGGTGGCCTTCGGCTGTTGTTTGCTCTTTGGTCGGGATGTTGTCTCTTTAAAACATTCTCCATTTCCATTCTCAATTTTATAGTCTCTAAAACACTAAGATAAAACAAAATATAATGTTTTATATTATTCACTAACCTGTATCCAAAAAGCACAACAAGTAAAATAAAAACAACAATACCAACAAGAGAACCAGCTACTATTGCCAACACGCTCAACTCTGAAGTAAAAAAATATATTAATAGAATATATTTAATCACGGTGCATCGATGTTTACAACACAACGGGTGGTACATGTGGAGCTGGATCTCCTAACCTTTACGGAGCACCTGAAATCACTCCAAGTTTTATGTGTTTTTCGTGTTGCTTGGTCTTCAGTTTTCTATATTGCGTCTTGCGTACTGTTGTCTGTCTGTTTGTCTTTACAGTTTGTAGCAATGGCGTTGTCAAATATTTTGTTATCATTTATAGGTATAACTGAATATCTTTTAATAGGACAACGGTGAGGGTAAGACAAGAAAACCTTTTTTTCATTGTTTTTAAAAGAGAGTACTGGATAAAGAGACTTTATTATGCCTTGGTTATGCCTGTACCAAGTCAGGAATATGACAGTTCTTGTCCATTCGTTTTTGATGCGTTTTTTTATTTGATTTTACCATGTGATTCTGGACTTTTCGAATTGATTTTCCTCTAAGTTCAGTATTTTTGTGATTTTACTTTTCAGTAATGCGAAGTGACCTTTTTTATTCGAGCTTAACTGATAGGTCTTTTGAAGACGAAACATGCGTCTGGCGCTTATATAAAATTTCAATCCTGGTAGATGTATCTATGATGAGTTTATTTCATACCTTTTGGAAAACATGCTGGATTCTCATTCACAAATCCACAATAAGGTGTATTCTTTGGCGGTCCTTTATTACCTGGCCAGTGGATAGACGCATTGCTTAGGATTAGTTGTCGTGAAAAACTAGAATAATTACCAACGACCTAAAGTAAACATACATGGAAACTTCATTTGATTTTCAAATAGCATTATTAAATAGTAAAATCACAAAAATACTAAACTCCGCAAAAATTCAAAAAGGAAAGTCCCTAATCAAGCAAGTGGCAAAATCAAAAGCTCAAACACATCAAATGAAGGGATACCAACTGTCATACTCCTAACTTGGTATATGTATGTTCTCCTATGTAGAAAATGGTGAATTAAACATGGTTTTATAGCTAGCTAAACCTCTCACTTGTATGATAGGCGTAGTTACATTACGTTATTCGAATAATTATGGTGTTGTTGATAAAGGTAACAACAGTATTACTCTGTTCAATACTCATAAATCTATTCAGCAAAATCAAATCTGGGTCAAAACAAAAAATAAACGCAAACATACATTTAAATGTTTGATAACAGCTGTCATATTCCTGCCTTGAAGCATGACATTTTAGGAAAAAATGGTGGGTTTAACCTAGTTTTATTGCTAGAAAAACATCCCGATATATGACAATGTTAAAACTACCGCCTAAATGACAAAATTACTCAACAAGAATACATTACAAGTAAACCCCTCTATTTGTTTTCCATTAGAATATAAACATAATTGGCATTCATTATATAGGCCATGAAAAATGTACTGGTCAAAAGTATTAATCCATGTATTTAAACTGACTAAAATTACTAAGGAAAAGTTAATATGTGTGTATACTTTTTAATAAGTTACCTTAAACTCCCCAGTAATTGGGTTAACATCGTGAAGCGAATACTCCGGCTCCAGTGCTCCAATACTGTCAAAAACAAGGTTGCCCTGTATTCCTGGAAGTAAATGTTTTTATATGAAAGTATTATTAAATATCAAAACATAATCATAAATTAGCAAGATAGATTAGACTGGATTTTAGTGCATTTTGCTTTTGAATTACGTTTTATTTTGCATTTTTCATGTTACAAAAATTTAACCACAAAATGTTTTCATCAGCGTTTATTTTATATAACAATGTTATACTTTGCATTTTTTAGAATCAAGTTTAAACGAGTTAATAAAAATTACAAGAACTGTTTGAAAGTTTATCTAAACACCCAAATGCAAAACATTCACACTGACCTTCAAAAGTCTTTCCTTTTATTTTCGATTTCATATAAACACCATCGCTATAGTTACCGCCCTCTTCTATGGTTTCATTCAGAATTTGTCCATAAATAAGAAATAAGTCGTAATAATCTATTACATCAGGTCCTGGCTATAAATTAGAAAAGAATTACAGCCGATTTCAATGAGTATGTAGCTATGGGTTATACTTTGGTTAGCTTGCTTGCTAACTGAACCGTGAAGTCATAATGTTGTTAGGTTAGGTAAACTACCCTTCTTTAAGATTAGACTAGTCCGACAGATAAACAATATAACTCTCTGTAGGACTAGGCTTCTTCGAAAGGAGGGTAGTATATCCTACCTAATAGTTATCAAAGGTACCAGGATTATAATTAAGTACGCCAGACGCGCGTTTCGTCTACATAAGACTAATCAGTGACGCTCATATCGAAATAGTTATAAACCAGACAAATACAAAGTTGAAGAGCATTGAGGATCCAAAATTCCAAAAAGTTGTGCCAAATAACAATGACTTCACGGTTCAGCTAGCAAGCAAGCTAACCAAAGACATTACCTTTAGCAACATACTTATTGACATCGACTGTAAATACAAAAATATAGATATGTGCAATTGTTTTAGATAAAAAGTTGCTGTAATTTTTATTTTTATAACATTTGTTCACTTCCCAAAAGTCAAAATGTCATCGTTATTTATCACACGCTTACAATTCGAACCGGAACTACCTGCTATTTCGGAGCATCCAAGGTCTTCCACATATTTTTGTAGGGTTTGTTTACTAAATTTACCACCCGAACAAGCTGGTTCTCGGCTGACTCCTACATATAACTTGTGTTTTGAGCAACATTAAACAGTTTTTTTTATTCATTAATTTAAGAACAATTGCATGCTCAATTATTTCTACTGAAAAATAATGTAGACCATTTTTTTTTACATATAACCATTTGAAACTATTTTTGGAGCAAATGTCTCAGTATTTAAACTAATACTGCGATGACAAACGGACACCACCCCTGATCACAAAATGGTAAGGAAAAGACGGAACATGATAAGCGAAAGGAATACAGTGAAACCTGACTGAACCGAATCCTGTATAAACCGAAAACATGCATAAACCAAACATGTTCTAAAGCACAGTCATATCAAATTGTATGCGTTGTGAACCTGATAAAACCGAACATCGGCTAAAATCCTTGTCTCGAAGAGGTTCGGTTTGAACAGGTTTCACTGTACTTTCATGTTTCCAACTTTTGACTCCAAGTTCATATTTTTCTACCAATTTGGAAGAAAAAAAATCAAGCTTTTTTTGGTTTTCTATACACAATAAATCTTCAATTTTTTTTATATTATAGACCGATTGTAGCTTGGTTTGTCTTTTTGTTGCTCCTTCTTGACAAAGTACCAGAATGTTATACCACATAGTAGGTAATCTGTCCAAAAATAATATATTCTGGAGTCAAAAGTCGGAATTATGAAAATAGTCTTTTTATTTTCCTTGTCATTAAAGCAAAATTTTGCCTACTACTGGATCGTAGGTATAGTTGAAATCCTTTCTGGCGCGATCTATTAAGTCTTGCTCAAACTGTAAAAATTCTGCTCCAACTTGATTTCTAAACTTCACCATCATCACTGTTTGCCAAGCCTTTTCTGCTATCTAAAATTTGACTGTTATTTTAGAAGAGTAATGATGCTGTCGATACGTATAGGCAGAAAAATGGCATATTTTGATGTACATTTGGATGAATAATGCATTTTCTTATGGTTGTGGTAGATATTTCTCGTATCACATTGCATATTTTGAGTAGATATTTCTCGTATCACATTGCATATAGTGACAATCTTCTGTTTGTCAAATTTTTTTTATTTAGTTGACCGTGAACACATTTTCAAAATAAAGCGCTGTATTTTTGTGTATCCAAATGATGAGTTTAGCTTTTTTTCAAAAGATTTTTATAGTCTGTTCTTAA
Source organism: Mytilus trossulus (assembly GCF_036588685.1). Classification (NCBI taxonomy): domain Eukaryota; kingdom Metazoa; phylum Mollusca; class Bivalvia; order Mytilida; family Mytilidae; genus Mytilus; species Mytilus trossulus. Next base: position 12,150,436 of record NC_086385.1, on the reverse strand, counting down.
GTTGTACTGTTGTATGAGCTTTCATACATGACCTATAGTTGTTAATTTTTTTTTATCAATTGGTCTCTTTTGGGGAGTTGTTGCATTCGCATTTTTTTTTATTCAGTTGACCGTGAACACATTTTCAAAATAAAGCGCTTCTGTACTTCATAAACATGTACTTTGGTCAACGCTTTTACAACCCAATAAGTTTACAAAAAGAAGCATTCAATTCTTGAATAAAGTTTGACACAAAGAAAATTGTCAATAAGTAATTTCTAAGTCATAAAATATCTGATATTTTAATTCCATGATTCGTCCGAGTCTGTCGTACTTCGCTCTTGCCTTGGTCATATACTCCAATGAAGGTAAAAAGTTGACAGTCATAATGAACTGTACTAGTACTCGTAGATCTGTACGTAGTGTTATTTTGTTGTAAGGATATATGAATAATCATGTTATGCGTTTACTTTTCTACATTGGCTAAAGGTATAGGGGGAGGGTTGAAATCTCATAAACATGTTTAACCCCGCCGCAATTTTGCGCCTGTCCCAAGTCAGAAGCCTTTAGCCTTTGTGAGTTTTGTATGATTTTTAATTTTAGTTTCTTGTGTATAATTCGTAGTTTAGTATGACGTCCGTTATCACTGAAGGGGCCAGCTGAAGGACGTCTCCGGGTGCGGGAGTTTCTCGCTACATTAAAGACCCATTGGTGGCCTTCGTCTGTTGTCTGTTCTATGGTCGGATTGTTGTCGCTTTTCCCATTTCCTTTCTCAATTTTATCAATCACGTCTGCTCTGTACTTTCTTAGCTGTATTTTTGTGTATCCAAATGATGAGTTTAGCTTTTTTTTAAAAGATTTTTATAGTCTGTTCTTAAGTTGTACTGTTATATGAGCTTTCATACATGACCTATAGTTGTTAATTTTTTTTATCATTTGGTCTCTTTTGGGGAGTTGTTGCATTCGCAGTCATACCACATCTTCTTTTTTTTTATTCTGTTCTGTTTGGTATGTACCTCCGTTTATATTCGGAACACTCTTCTTATCGGATGAGCAATTTTTAAATGTATACGTATTACTACATGTAGATTTATTTCAATTGACTGTTCGGGGTTTAAGAAGAACGCTTATTTCAGACCAGTCCATCTATAGACAGGAGTATTGGGATAAACTCATCAGTGAAGTGTCCAGTTATTCGTCCTATATCATACACTCAGTTCTTATGTATATCCATCTGGTGACACTGACAGGTGATTAGAATTCAATATTAATTATAACGGCAATCATCCTTATCACACACATCTTCATATAGACTGTCCTTATGCAAATTAAAACATAAGCTCCGCCAAATCAGTTGAAAAAACATTGGTAATACCTTATCAAATGCATCACCTCTGTACTAGTTGTGATTTCCATACCCAAAATGAAAAGAGCGTCACGTCATTGGTTAAATTCCCATTGTTTAAGACACTTTTAACCAATCAGAACGTTTCGGTGTACACTTTTGAAAATATTACCCAGGATGCATTAGAATCTGAAACGGCGAATTTTAAAATGTATAAGTACCTGGTCTAATTCATCATCTCTGTACCAATTGTAGTTTCCGAAGAAATCTCCATTGTACCTTGTGCACATTATAAACACATAGTCGCCATTCGTCATTCCAAGATTGTATGCTTCAATCATTAGCTCCCGAAAGGTATCCATGTGGCAACAAACAGCAAATACTTATAATAAAAGAATTCCAAGATTATATTTATAAATGGGGATTGTTTAAATACTAAATATTAAACATTACTGCAATTACTGATGTAAACTTTGTGCTGTTAGAACACTATCGGAAGTAAATGGGTATTGTTTAAATACTAAATATTAAACATTACTGCATTTACTTATGAACACATTGTGCTGTTAGAACACTATCGGAAGTAAATGGGGAATGTTTAAATATTAAATATTAAACATTACTGCAATTACTTATGAAAACATTGTGCTGTTAGAACCATATCGGAAGTAAAGGGAGGCGCAACAGTAGTATACCGCTGTTCGAAATTCATATATCGATTGAGAAAAAAAACAAATCCGGGTTAAAAACTAAAACTGAGGGAAACACTTCAAATACAAGAGTAGAAATACGACACAACAGAAATACAACATTAAAATGTAACACACAAAGAAACAGTACAAGGCCGAATATAAACAAACTCTTTATAGTACAATGAGGATTCAGAAGACTGCACATGTGTCATTTTCATTACATCATTTAAGATGAATCTTGGGGACACCTGATAAAATCGGTGTTGTTGTGTACTTGACCTTGTATGTGTCATGTAGTCTGTTTCGTTGTTTGCTGGCTACCATTTTTTTTTATTTCAAGATTGTTTTGCATGTCATGGATGTGTATATGTTGTGTACAAGTTGTAATGTTGTACAAAAATGTATCAGTTTAATGTCTTACATTCAAATTTATATACTTCAACCTAAAATTTAGTGTTATTTTCTTTGCCCTCAAACTGGAAATGAGGACACCTGAATGATTTAAATTCTTATTTAATTTTTCTCTATATACCAAAATCATATCTATAAGAAGTATTTTTGTGTTCTTAAAATGTTTTTGTATCGATGCTCAATATTAGACTGTATGATATACCGTATAGCGGGTTATTTTCGCGGGGTGTAAATTTTCGCTTATTTTCGCGGAAAGAACAAAATCGCCAAAATAAATTCCGCCAATTTAAAAGTGTACATGTAACGGTAATGTTAAACATGTTGAATCCGCCAAAATTTTTCGTATACCTTATTCAATGAAAATCGCGAAATTTTACACCCGTGAAAATAAACCGCTATACGGTAGTTATAGAAATGTGCGAAACAAAAGACTGTATGCTTGCATCATCCAGTTGTGTTAAGTGGTTCATAAAACACTGACAACTTGTACACAACATATATAATATAAAGAGGTGTGGTATGATTGTAAATGAGACATTTCATTTTATTCTCATCTTCTATCTTCTAAAATCGATGTGATTAATAAGCCTCGGTCACACCTTACCGAATAGCTCGAACGCACGCCTAACGGATAACTTTTTTTAATCCGTTCATGTCCGTTAGACGTCCGTTCTTATCCGTTAGACGTCCGTCCATATCCGTTGCATGTCCGTTAAGCGTACGGTTTATCCGTCGACGTCCGTTCTGTCCGGTGGAAAATTTTGAGCATGTTCAAAACTTTGAACGGATGTCCAACGGATAAAATGTCCGTTGAACGTCCGTTAGGCGTCCGTTTTGTACGGTACTCGTCCGTTTCGTTTCCGTTTTGTATCCGTTACGTGTCCGTTATACATCCGATGGAGGTCTAGACGATAAATTCACCAACGGACTTCTACCGGACGTTTACCGGATAAAACGGATGTTGAACGGATGAGAAACGGACTTCTACCGGACGTATAACGGATAAAACGGATGATGAACGGAATCTGAAGCGGATAAATGCCAATCGAAAATTTCGCGTCAGAAATGCCAATTATTGGTATGTCAGATTTCTTAAGGTTCATGAATTCTTATTATTCATAATCGATCTTAGAGTATAGACACGTCTTCACAATCAAGCAGTTCTTATTCAGGCCAGACACTGCCCTCTGGCGGAATTTTGAAGAACAAACCAAAACCAGTTACACGGAAACATTTTGAATATTTATGCGATTTACTATGTATTATTATTGTCGCCTTTGATTTTTCCGTATATTTTGTTCATCCGTTTTATCCGGTACGCGTCCGTAAGGTGTCCGTTTAATGCGTTACTCGTCCGTTGGATGTACGTTCGACATCCGTTCTGTCCGGTACGTGTCCGTTACTCGTACGTTGCATATCTGTTGTGTGTCCGTTATGCATCCGTTGCACGTCCGTTTTATTCGGTCAGTACATCAACGGACTCCCAACGGATAACAATTTTGTCAACGGACAACTTTTATTTTCATCCGTTAGGCGTCCGTTCGTGCTATCCGGTAAGGTGTGACCGAGGCTATAGCGAGAAGAGAAGCGAAAGATACCAGAGGCTTTTTTAAACTCACAAGTCAAAATTATACTGAAAACGCCATGGCTAAAAATTAAAAAGACAAACAGAAAAAATAGTAGTACACAAAAATTAACATAAAAACTAAAGTTTGAACAACTGTAACACCAACAAAAGCTTGTGGTTTTCTCAAGTACTCTGAAAGGTTAAACATATCCTGCTCCACATATGGCATCCTTAGTGTTGCTCATATAAGTAAACACATTTGTCTTTTGTTGACGACAATATTTTGTATTTGTGTCTTATTGATGTATACATTTTAAGTACTTTTATTATTATTTTCACTAGCTTTGTTATTTCCATTCATATTTACAATGTGTTTTAGAAAAGATTTATTATTTCAGTTTATGTTCACTTGTTTTTGCCAACATGTCTTTCAATATTTTATAGAGTGTCTTTCTTTGTTGTGATGTTACACTTTTGTTTCAGGGAAGGGTGAAGGTTGGCGCATAAAAACGTTTGAACCCGCTGCATTTGTTTTCACCTGTCCTACGTCAGGAATCAGTGGTTGTCGTTTGTTGATATGTGTTTCTTGTTTCTCGTTTTTGTTTTTTTATATAGATTAACTCCTATTGGGACCCTTTATAGCTTGCTTTTCGGCGTGATTCAAAGCTCCGCGTTGAAAGCAGTACGTATAATGGTTTACTTTTACAAATTGTGACTTGGAGAGAAGGTGTCCTCATCTTCGTTTATCTATGTTACTATTTTCTAAATTCTGAATTTTTAGTTTAATATTGAATTTAGTTTTATTACCTCTGGATACTTCACTAGCTTCTTGAAGTGTTTCTTTAAATGTTAGTTTTCCAGTTGATATCGATCTCATCTTAATTACAGTTACATGGTAACCATTGGTTGCCAAAACCAATTCTAGACCTTCCTGCCATCTTGGACAGTATACTGCATTCTGGTCATAAATTACGGCAATATCCGTCCACGAAAAATGGGTAAAAAATTCTACATAAAACAGTGAAAATTTGTTTACAGAAACAGAAGTTCGTACTAAAGTTGGAAAATCTTCCTGGACATCAAACATGGCGTCCGTTCCTACGGTTACTAACATCAAAATATTCCAAGATGCGGCCATTCTTCCGACTGGTTCAATAGTGGATGAACATCCTGAAAAGCAAAAAAAATAATAGTTATCAAAGGTACCAGGATTATAATTTAGTACGCCAGACGCGCGTTTCGTCTTCATAAGACTCATCAGTGACGCTCAGATAAAAACATTTATAAAGCCAAACAAGTACAAAGTTGAAGAGCATTGAGGATCCAAAATTCCAAAATAACTAAGTAAGACTCCAACTATTTGGTTCTACTCTTCTAAAAAAAATAGTTGATTCTTAAAATACAGAGAACAATATGGCGCCCAAATCATTTGGGCAGACATAAGCCTTTGAAATAAGCATTTCCTGCTTTTTTGTTGCCAATCGGTGATCATTTATGTTGTGCAGAATTTGTCAATCAATCCTTACTCTTACATTTCAGGTGTAGGAAAATTTGTGCTGTTTCTGTTATTACTACCACTAGGTTGATATATCTGCTGGCTGACTGTTAGAGTGTTTCACAGACCCAGTAACCATTTTGTCGGTCCTGGCATGAAATATGGTTTCTCTTTTATATGTTTAAAAAATTTGGTTAATAAGTTCAATCTTTAAGTTTTGCATTTTTAAAATGTTGGTCTTGACAATCGCTGTCGAAACAGTTGTTGACGAGAAGCGCATCTGGTCCTGTAATGGGTACCGTTAATGTTAATACAAAATATTCATACTTCCAAATGCACATTTTGTAGAGTTTATTAGTATAGGCCTAGTTTACTGTTTAAAAAATTTTGAATTATTTTGAAATACTAAGGCTTTTCTACGTCAGGCATAAATTACCTTAGCTGTCTTTGGCAAAATTTTTAGGAATTTTGGTCCTCAATGCTCTTCTACTTCGTACTTCTTTTGGCCTTTTTAACTTTTTGGATTCGAGCGTCACTGATGAGTCTTTTGTAGACGAAACGCGCGTCTGGCGTATAGGCAAAATTTGGTCCTGGTATCTGTGATGAGTTTATTTGTGTTAACTGAACCGCAGATTCACTAACATTTATTGTTCTGCTTTTCGTTATTTGGAAAATTGCGTTATAACTATCATTTTTTTTTATGGTTCTGCTTAATGTATTCACAAATTTAATATGATATAAAAAAAAAAACACTCTCAAAATTATCTGCATCAGAAGCGCTTTGTATAAATTCAACTTGAACAGTACTCTCGAATGCAAACGTTTGAAAGCCAAAGATTTATAATTGCACAGAAAAGTTAAGAGTTACATATTACAAAAAAGGATTCAATCATAGATGCCAAAACCATCTCAGGTCAGCTTTGTCTCATAGATTCGATAAGATTTTCAATTCGGCACATTGCACAGAAACCGTTCTATTAATGAAGATTTCGTCTATTTTGCTTTTCATACGTTTTTTATATTTGTTTTGTTGTCGGGTCATTGCATTTATATAAATAACTCATCGGTAAAATCTAAATTAATTTGACTGAACATTTGTGCATTCCAGGAGTTAATTGCTATATAGCGACATTAGCGATGCTCAAAAATTTAACATAATTTAAGAAGGAAAAATCTCCATATGACTTTACAAAAGAGGCCAAACACGAGCTACGGAACAAATATCCATACATCCAAAGAAAAGAAATGAGTGACAACAATTTCACATAATGTGTACCTGAAAGTACTGTCATTTAAGGATGTTTGCTCCTCCACTTTTTGGACTTTGTGACAGATTTTCGGAATCCTCTGGTTTTATCCATGTATTGTCATTAAAAAAAATGCCCACTAACCCCTACTTTTCTTTTTATAATTTTATTACATAAAGTTAAAAAAGCCATATTTCAAAATTTTATAAAATTCTAGTTATTTTTTCATAGTATTTGAAACAAATAAGGTGCAATGATAAATATATGAAAAATCTAGAGAGAAAAATTTCCCGCCAAATTTTCAATGGCTTATATCTTGAAAACGAGTACATAGACCCTCAATTTTTTTCTTCTTTTTTAATTTCTTTATTTATATACTTTCAATTCATTATAGTCTTTCAAAAAGTAGCAAACATCCTTAAGTACGAAAACACTGTCATTTAAAAAAAAAATTCATTGTTAAAATAACATTCATGGTACCAATTTGTTCTGCATCAGATGCGCTTATCGACAATAAATGTCTCTTTTGGTGTTGCTCGATGGAAAAATTTAAAGCTTATTTAAATATATAAAAGGGCAATACTTATGTCGTAAACGCTGATTCCTCAATAAAAGTAATATTACTTTCAGGTTTATGTTTTCAAGGGTTGACAATAATCCATTTTTATATTAAAAATAACTTTACTTATCTTTTCTTTGATATTAAATCTTCTGTTGAATGAATAGATATTACATATGGTGATATAAACACAACATTTATCCGGTTCTTAAAACAGCTTGTTTATCATACGTTTGAACTATAGATGTTTTCAAATTAAAAATAATGGACGTAGTGTAATGACTGGAAGATTCTTTGTCATAAACCTGATGTGATTTTAACCCATTAAGGTATTAATACAATTGGATAGGATTTTGAACCGATACATGACATCCTGTTATGTGTCTTCAAAACAAATCTCGAGCGAAATACCTAAACCTAATTTTTGTAATTCAGAAAAAGTCTTTGATACATAAGAACCGTTTAGGATCACCTGTTAGAAAACATCTTTATGTAATTGATATATTATACAGTGAAACCTGGCTAAACCGATTCCTGCTTAAACCTGTATAAACCAAACATTTTCTAAAGCAATGTCATATTAAATTTTATACGTTGTGAACCTGATAAAACCGAACATAGGCTAAAACCGAACAAAATTTATGTCTCGAAGAGGTTCGGTTAAAACAGGTTTCACTGTATTCAAATTAAGATTACAATACCAAGTTTAGGAGAAATACAGCTTATAGATCAACGAACGGGCGACATAATATGCTCGCAGTCATCGATGTTGATGGTTTGTATGGGGTTTACAGAATTCACAATAAAGAGCAAAGGTGCAGATAAAGGGATGAATGTAACATGTGTAAAGAATAGAGAAAAAAGGTTAAAAAAAAGGCGAAAAAAAGAGTAGATAATAATAAGATGTTGAAATATGAAAAATATAAAAATATAATGGTAAGTCTAAACCTTTACAAAGCATAGGAAATATATATAGAATAATTGGTACTTTCGTTTTTGATACTGACAATACCATGCGAAATATCTAGACGACCCCGTTAGGGCGAGTTAAGATATTCCACATGATATAGTCAGTATCAAAAACGAAACTACCTATTATTCTGTTTATCGGTAATTATGACGTCACAAAATGTATTGCCTACTATTTTCATTGATACAGCCAGTACGTTGATACTGGAAAATATTAGGCAGTAAGATCAAAGGGAAAATATACGAATTACCGATAAAGTCTAATATTGGAGATTGGCCTTTGCTGGATATGCACATATAAAAACAAGGTGAGTGACGCGGGCTCTTTCGAGTCCCGAGTTTTACTGGCTAGGTAGTGGCATTCGTAAGTAACCAGGTCGTCCTAAATCCTTGTCGACAGAAATTCCTTGCAAAACCGGGTACCAACCTATTGTAGTTTTTTCTTAATTTGATATGCATGAAATATTTGTCACTTGACATTACTTATCAACTGATGAGGAATAGGGATACATGTTGTTTTTGCAAATATATATTTTTTTATCGAGATAATCCATTTCGATTGATATATTATAGTGTCTTTCTATATTGTAATGTCAAACTACTGTTTCCGGTTGGTGAAGCTTGGTGCCTGTTTACAGACCCTACATTAGTTTTCATCTGGTCCAAGTCAGCAACCTGTTGTTCAGTGGTTCATTCGTGATTCACGATCGTGTCCCGTTTTTAATTCAGATTATACCATTTGTTTTCCTTTTTGAATTGTTTTACACATGTCATTTAAAGATTGCTGTTCGATGCGGGCCACCTTTAAAGGCTCTGTGTTGAAAGCCGTACCCTTAGATAGTTTACCTTTTACAGATTTTGACTTTGATAGAGAGTTGACACATTGGCACTCTTACCACATTCTCTTATTTTCCATCTTTTACTTTTATTTTCACAAATTTGATTGCTATAAACATTTACTTCAGAAATAGTTGTTAAATATTTGTATATCAATAAAGACAAAAGTAGTATACCGCTGTTCGAAACTCGTAAATCGATAGAAAAAAAACAAATCCGGGTAACAAACTAAAACTAAGGGAAACGCATTAAATATAAGAGGAGAACAACGACACAACATTTAAATGTTACACATAGATACGAACTAAGCATTAGACACAATCCGATGAGAATAACAAAGTTCCTGATATTAAGCTGATAATCGGCTGGTTATACCCTCGGGGAATGAACAGTTCACAGACAGAATTATCGATCCAAAACTTCTCGATTTTAGTTTACCAGATGCGTACTTAAATGTGATATACTTTTCAACATTTGTCAGGAAATCAGTTATTTTCGAAATATAACCAGATACAGATAATCATAAGTTAGGCATAGTTTAAGTACGCTCAAATCAAACAAACAAAAAAGGAATCAAAGAAACATCATGTCTGGCAACGTATAGATTTAAGCATGTTTGCATTATCGTTTATCCAAGCGATATACGTTTCCTGTCACCGCAACATATTTTTTAAATGTTCCTGCTAAATTTAGAATTTCTCAGCAGCTGTTGTAATCTGAATGACTTCTATGTAAAAGCTGACAAAATACCACGGAGTAACGTTCAGTTCAATTAAGATCAGTTAAGGATATATTCTTTTTGACTTTTCAGTCTCGTTCAGTCTCGTTGAAATCTCGATCACTTCAATTAAGATCAGTTAAGATCACATTGTTAACATTTATGTCTTGTAGATTTTTTAACACTACATAAAGTTACTTTGATAGATTATAAGACACTTTATTATTTGAATTGTGTAACAAATATTCTAGGATTATTATCAACTAATTTCGTAATAACCGTTATAAATGCCATTAAATTGAGAAGGAAGACAACTCTTACGAAGGACAGGCGGCATTCAAAGTCAATAATTAAACTCATTATAAATTGCAGGCTTAAAATTAAAAACATTGTTTTCAATTCCCCTTTTGATTATATATTTAATATCAGGTCCATATCTCAAGTAACATTTAATTTCATGCTCTCTTATAATATATAACTAGAACGCACCCGCGAAATTGCGGGCATTTAGAGCTTGGTTGAAAGTATGAAAACATGTAGAGTAAAATATTGATGTGTTTTTATAGAACATATTAACAAGCAACCCGCTACTAAAAAAAACATTTTATAAACACAAAAACTCGTACATAAATAAAAATTTCGGAAAACAGCTGATCTTGTGATATCGTTTTTCCGGAAGTTTAAAGGAAAAGATGTTAGCGTGATTGCATTATCGTGATTACGTTCTGTGTAGCACATAACATGTTCCAGCAAAATTTAGAATTTCTCAGCAGCTGTAGTAATCTAAATGACAGTTATTTTACATCTTCGAAGAATATCACTGAGTTACGTTCTTTTCAATTTTATTCGGTTCAGTTCACATTATTAACACTAATTGTTTAACATTGTTAAGTCCCATACGGTGACCCATAGTTGCTAATTTCTGTGTCATTTGGTTATTGTGGAGCGTTGTCTCATTGGCAATCATACCACCATTCTTTTTTTTATATCTTATATATTTTTTATTGCTACATATAGTTCAATTGACAGATTATAAGGCACGTTATTATTTTTTGTTGTCTAAATAACATTCTAGGAATAAAAATAGAGATAAAAATAAACTGATTTCAAAACAAACGTCTTCAATGCCATTTTTTGGAAAGGACAGAACTGTTACTGAGGACAGGCTTAAAATCAATAATCGCATGTTTTATGGTGGTACGTAACACTACAGGGAGATAACTCTGTAAAATCAGCTAAACGTTTTAATTACCTTGTGTTGTTAATGGAATATTAAGCTTTTCAATGATCAAAATAAGTGTTTGTCAAACTGCTATATAACCAGTGTAATTTTTCTGACAAAACGGTTGGTTCAAATTTTCTAAATTTTTTATATTTTTGTCAAAGGGACAAAGTAAATACTTTGTCAAAATTTTATGAAATTTAAACGAGCCAAATTAATTTTAGTTCAAGTGTTGGGTACCACTTTAAAATCAATAATCGCATGCTTTAATGTTTGTTAAGAATTGTTATTCCGTAAATAACTGCTTAGTAGTCCCCCTTTTTATAACATATCTCAAGTAATATTTAATTCCATGTTCTCATATATATATATATATATATATATATGTTACAGACATTTTCTAAATTTAGTCATTTTGTAAAATGCCTAAATTCTTTAGACATTTTCTAAAATGCCTGCAAGATACAGTCATTATAAATAATTACTAATTTTTCTAGATATATTTACAAAATGCCTGGAAAAATTGAAAGGCATTTTACAAAATGCCTGAAATATATATAATGAAATGTTGAAAAAATACCAATTGAAAGCTTTGAACACCGGAGCAGTTTTGTTCATGACTATTACTGAAAAAGGGGAGTTTAAATAGTAAAAAAAATAATTACTGAATTATTCAAAATAATCACGCACAGAATTCGGCAATAATTTATCATTTCTCAAAATGTTTGAATGACAGAACTTGTTAGATTTGAAATGTCATTCCTAATTGACGGGTTGCTTTTTTTTTTATATTATTACTGAATTTTTGCGCATATGTAACGTTTCCCGTATTTTTAAGTTTTATGACGTTTTGCTTTTCACGTATGTAACGTTGTCTAGGTTTAATTCATTGATAGTTATTACATATTCGGAGACAGAACAGTATTTTATAGAGAGATCATAATCGGTAAGGGATATTTATGTATAGTTTTAAGTGCAAAATTTATTTAAAAAAGAAATATTAAGAAATGTAGAAGTTCTTACAAATTTGATATTTATTTCAATTAACTTTTTAATTTAACAAGTTATTTATTAAGAGTGAAAGAAAGTGAATCATATTGTTTGTTTAGTATTACTTTTTTAGTGTTTTAATTTATATTCTTACTTACGATGTATGTTAATATGTTTTTGTACTTTATTGTAGAGAATCGGTTGTTATGAAAGTATATGAAGCCAACATTATATGTAGTTTTGAAGAATAAAGATACTGAATACTCTAACCTCATACTCGACTTTATTGCATGATTAATATGATCCGTTTCAGAACTGTTACACCGTATTTGTCCCGATTTTTTGCAAATACATTGACTGTTGATTGGCGTAAAATGTGGTTTTAGGACTTCGACCACATTTGGAAAAACATGGATTATCACACATTTAACTATTGCATTACCTTCGATGTTAGATAAATAAAGGCAACAGTAGTATACCGCTGTTCAAAACTCATAAATCCATGGACAAAAAACAAAATCGGGGCAACAAACCAAAACCGAGGGAAACGCATTAAATATAAGAGGAGAACAACGACACAACACCGAAACGCAACAGCACACAGAAACGGACCAAGCAACAGACAATACACCACGAGAATAACAAATATAACATCACTTTTAACCTCATTGGGTTTCGCAAAAAGCACATGAATATCTTCTTTTTCCTTATGTTTCCCAAAAAATTTAAAAGTACACTGTCATGATTAGTTTGACTTGTATCTTTGGGATTAACGCTTTTAACAGACTAAAACAGATTTGCTCATGAAGGGTGATGCATCTAGAGCAGGAGACGTTTATCCTGTCAAAGCACTGTTGTCTTTTATTGGTAGATTTTAAACTCACCTAGCCAAATAGACCACTTGGCGACTGATGTTTGCGTCGTCCGTTAACTTTTGCAAAAATGTTCCCCTCTGAAACTACTCAGACAGATGAAAGAAAACTTCGCAACAATCATCATAACAGTATCAAGTTTAAAAAATGTGTCGGATGATCCTGCCTGCCAAACAACATGGCCGACACGGCTAAAACTATAACATAGGTGTAAAATGCAGTTGGCTCTGAAACTTAACATTTTGAGCAAATCTGAGAGAATAAAATTCTATCTGCTCTGATATTTTCAATCAAATCAGACAACCCGTTATTGGGTTGCTGCCCTTGAATTGGCAATTCTAATGAAATTTTAAGGAATAATTGCCCTTTATAGTAAATTTGATTTAAAACAATTTAAAAAAAAAATTATAATCGTTAACAAAAATCTTCTCCACTTAATCTACTAGGCCGATTAGAATAAAACAGTGCTGCAATTAGCAATAGGCTATCATCATTGAAAATTTATCCGATGACCCTGCTATCCAACCAACATGGCTACCATGGCTAAATATTTTGAATTATGATCAGGGGTCTTTAGTAACTAGAGTCCACTTCAGCCATATGCATTTCAATGATATCCTTCTTTTTCTACAAATTGCCTGAAACAATACAGGCAATTTGTTGAATTTTGTTTCAAAATATCAGTCATTTAACAATTATGACTAGGTATTTTTAGTCATTTTGTATAATGCCTGTCAAGGTTAGGCATTTTATAAATTGCCTAAACATTTAGTCATTTTACAAAATGCCTAAATTTAGAAAATGCCTGAAACCTATTAAAAGGTTGTAACACTAGCTTTGGATAGATAAGGTTACAGGTAAGTATAACGATAAGTGGTTTCTTTGTACTAATACACAAATCTTAAATTGTGTAACCAACCAAGATTGTTGAATCAAAATTGTTTATTATGTGTATGTATTACGGACAACAAGAATTAGTCAAATCGTACATTGAGATCGAGTTTTCAAAAAAAGAAATAAATTAAAGTTGTGTTATATGTATTTCTAGTCGCAGAGTAATATGCCATCAAATTACAATATTCATATCCCACTATGTTTGAACTGGCGAATTTCTTCAAATGGTAATGATCAGGGAATACACAGTTAGATTTAAAGTTTGATTTCCTATGATGAAAGATATTTTTTTTGCATCAAATCCATTATAAACAGTGAACACAATTCCTCAAATCTATGGTTTTTTTAATTGAGAAAAAAATTTAAGTTGTTGTAGTAACATCGAGAGAGTTACATCCGGAATACATAATTCATTTTTCTTATTTCGTTTCTAGTCATTTACGTCGTTGGATATTTCCTTTTAAAAAACGAAACATTACAAAGAACTACAAATTGATATTTTTGCAAATAGATTTAATTTACAAAATGTATCTTCGCTCATTAAAACTGTGGTTTGCAACTCATTAAAACCTCATCCAACTAATGAATTTAATTATCAAAAAAATTAAAGAAAATATAATGTTTATTCGCATGTATCACGTGGTGACTGTCGTTTGAAGTAGGAAGAACTCCACTCAAGCTAGAGAACAATAACAAACGTAAGCCAAACTGGTTATGCATAAATACCGAAAAATTGCAATAACATGAATCATATCTTGAAAACTGCAGAAAACCGTATCAGATAAAAGAGCGAAATGCATTTGATTTTCCGAAAAACAAGTTTACGAGTTTATTTAAAAGCAGCCATATCTTCGCTCCCCCCACATTTTGTTTAAATCATCAGTAAGGAACTCTCGTTGGCAAGTCGTTGAAGGACATATGATGGAAGTGTTTCGAAGATTTGAAAACCGTTATGTAACAATTGTACTATGTCTAACTCAAGATTCCAGCCTTGATTTTTGTCGCTGATATCTTTGACTCTAGGAGAAACCTTTCTCGTAGGGACTTCTGTAAACAAACTTATTTTTGCGAGCGATTTATTTTCGCGACTTTCGCGAGTGGAAAAATAACTCGAATATAAGTCGTCGCGAATATGAAAAACTTGGATCTTTTCTTACTAAACTATATCAAGTTAATTAGAAATCGTAAAATTAGATAGCCACGAAACGGATTAGAAAGGGTAAACGCGAAATAAAGTATCCGCGAAAATATGTTGCTTTACAGTGTCCAAAATTTGTTAAACTTGTGTCATATTTTAACCCTCACTGTGCAAAAAAGTTCTATCAAATAGATAAAGAATAAAACAATAATGCACAGCTTTAGCTCCGTTCGTCGATATCACCATAAGACAATTTGTCGTAGAGCCTTTTCCAAGGTTTGATGAAATTTGAACGAGGCAGCGTATTCGGGGAAGAATCAGATATTTGACCTTTTATTGTGCAAAATAATAGGAGGACTTATTCTGAAAATAAACTAGAAGTAGTTTTGATGATTCTTTTTCAGATTTTAATCAGTTGCTGTGTGAAAATGTACAAAAAAGCTGAGTAAATGTACATACATTTACTCAGCTGAGTAAACAGGGTAAATAAAGCGCTACATTGTAGCTCTGTTCAATTATTTGACCGACGCTTATGATCACCCCTAGTTTTTGGTGGGGTTCGTGTTGTTTATTCTTTAGTTTTCTATGTTGTGTCATGTGTAATATTGTTTGTCTGTTTGGCTTTTTCATTTTTAGCTCACCTTTTCCCATCACTTTGCGTCCGTCGTCCGTCGTCCGTCATCTGTCGTCAGTCGTCCGTCGTCCGTCGTCTGTCGTCTGTCGTCGTTAACTTTTACAAAAATCTTCTCCTCTGAAACTACTGGACCAAATTAAACCAAACTTGGCCACAATCATCATTGGGGTATCTAGTTTAAAAAAATGTGTCCGGTGACCCGGCCAACCAACCAAGATGGCCGCCAGGCTAAAAATAGAACATAGGGGTAAAATGCTGTTTTTGGCTTATAACTCAAAAACCAAAGCATTTAGAGCAAATTTGATCGGATAAAATTGTTTATCAGGTGAAGATCTATCTGCCCTGAAATTTTCAGATGAATCGGACAACCTGTTGCTGCCCCTGAATTGGTAATTTTAAGGAAAATTTGCTGTTTTTGGTTATTATCTTGAATATTATTATAGATAGAGATAAACTGTAAACTGCAATAATGTTCAGCAAAGTAAGATTTACAAATAAGTCAACTTGACCGAAATGGTCATTTGACCCTCTAATGAGTTATTGCCCTTTATAGTCAATTTTAAAACATTTTTCGTAAATCTTGGTTATCCTTTACAAAAATCTGGTCCTCTGAAACTACTGGGCCAAATTAATCCAAACTTAACCACAATCATCTTTGGGATATCAAGTTTAAAAAATGTGTCTGGTAACCCTGCCATCAAATCAAGATGGCCGCTACGGCTAAAAATAGAACATAGGGGGAAAAATTTAATTTTTTGGCTTATAACTCAAAAATAAAAGCATTTAGAGCAAATCTGACATGAGGTAAAATTGTTTAACAGGTCAAGATCTATCTGCCCTGGTATTTCAGATGAATCGGACAACCCGTTGTTGGGTTACTGCCCCTGAATTGGTAATTTAAAGGAAATTTTGCTGTTTTTGGTTATTATCTTGAATATATTATAGATAGAGATGAACTGTAAACAGCAATAATGTTCAGCAAAGTAAGATTTACAAATAAGTCAACATGACTGAAATGGTCAGTTGACCCCCTAAGGAGTTATTGTCCTTTATAGTCAATTTTTAACAATTTTCATAAAATTTGTAAACTTTTATTAACATTTTCCACTGAAACTACTGGGCCAAGTTCATTATAGATAGAGATGACTGTTTGAAAAGTAAGATGTTCAAATACATCACCATCACTAAAACACAATTTTGTCATGAATTCATCTGCTTCCTTTGTTTAATTTTCACATAGATAAAGGTGAGCGACACAGGCTCATTAGAGCCTCTAGTTAGTCATTGCGTTGTCAGTTTATTTTCGATTTATGAGTTTGACTGTCCCTTTGGTATCTTTCGTCCCTCTTTTATGCTTGTAATTAGCTCTGAGGTAAGTAACATATCATTGGATGAAACTTTCCAAAATGTTGAAAGATTGCGAATAACATATTGATTATCTGCTACTTTCCTCTTTTCCAAAATATGCCAACTCCTTTTACGAATTACTAGTACTTAACGCCAACAAACTATTTATATTTCTCTTATTCATCATTGAATTTTATAACTATACGTAGAAACTGGTGAATTGTAAACAATTTTCAAAGTTGAATTATTTCTCCGTCTTCAGTGAATGTTTTGATTTCTAAATTTACCAAATCCCTTAATTTAAAATTTGCAACAATCAACAAATAATTAAGTCAAATCATCTGTAACATCGGTATGTGTTCTAGTGACAAATTACAAAATTAATAAGAAATCAAAAACGAATTAAGTTTCATTATTTACAATTTCTAATAACATAGATTTAATAGTGCAGCAAAGAATACAAACACATATCAGCTTATTTTTTAGAAGAGACAATATTGTAAATAATGTAATAAAAACATTCTTAATTCGAAGGACACATATTTAATAACATAGATTTGATATTGCAACATTTAATAGATATTTAAGGAATACAAACACGTATCAATATATTCAATGAGACCACATTGTAAATAATGGCATCAAAACATTCTTAATCCAAAGGACACAATTGAATTAAGTTAATAATCACTGATGTACGAAGCCTTAATAGAAATCCATTTCCTCCGATCAACAAGGTGCAGAGCCTCGCATTTCCCCGTTTCTAAGCCTCATCCTTACATGGTTGATATGTCAAGTCAATACACTATTATTGTCTTTGTATATATGTCCCTGCATACAGTAATTATCTATTGTGTTGGAATTGGCGGGATCTTGCTTTTAGTGCCTTTGTTATAATCTTTTGATAAAATAGTCTTCAAAATTACTACTAGTAATTATATCGATCTTAAAACTAATAAAAAATCAGCCATGAAAAAATCAAAACGGAAAGTCCGTAATCAAATGCGAAAATCAAAAGTTTAAACACATCAAACAAATAGATAACAACTATCTCAACATTATATGGTCATTTTTATAAATTTTCTGTTTACAAAACTTTGAATTATTCGAAAAACTAAGGATTTCCTTACCCCAGGAGTAGATTACCTTAGCCGTATTTGGAACAACTTTTTGGAATTTTGGGTCCTCAATGCTCTTCAACTTTGTATTTGTTTGGCTTTTTAACTATTTTGATTCGAGCGTCACTGATGAGTCTTATGTAGACGAAACGCGCGTCTGGCGTCTAAAATTATAATCCTGGTACTTTTGATAACTATCAACATCTAATTTCATAATCAACAATACCACTTTGCAAAACTAATCAAAGTAGTTTGAGGGCGTCACCTGGTGTGATAACTCGTTTGACTCCATTCCATGTTTTATAATATCAATTCAAGCTAGCCAGTCTAAACCGAGGTTTAACATCAATAAATTCTGCCCAAAAAGACATAATAGTTATTAAAGGTATTAGAATTAGAATCTTATACGTCAGACGCGCGTTTCGTCTACATAAGACTCATCAGTGACGCTCATATAAAAAAAAGTTATAAAGCCAAACATGTACAAAGTTACATATGACCCTTAAAAAGGCATTTGTATCATATTTTATGTGTGGTATATAAGTGTTTTGTTATCTTTGTTATGTTTTTTTTGCGGGTATGTAGAGTGGTATTGTTGGTTGTTTCTTTTTTTAATGTTTTTGGAGGTTACTCTTTTTCTCCTTTATTACAAATAAACTCATTATAGATACCAGGTTTGAAATTGTATATTTACGCCAGATGCGCGTTTCGTCTACAAAAGACTCATCAGTGACGCTCGAATCAAAAAATATTTCAAAGGCCAAATAAAGAACGAGGTTGAAGAGCATTGATGACCAAAAATTCCTAAAGGTTTTGCCAAATGCAGCTACGGTAATCCTTACCCGAGATAGAAAAGCCTTAGTATTTCAAAAATTCAAATTTGTGTTAACAGTTAATTTATTATTATGAACATATTAATGATACCTCAAGTCAACACAGAAGTTTCACTGAATAAGATATTTGGAATTGTCGCTAAGGATGTAATAAGCTACGGTTTAGGGATTTTGTTCAAATGTTCGGACTCCTTGGTCTTTTCCTATGATACAGGGTAAAATGACTCCATAACACCCATTTTTCTTTCCATATAAGACTTCAATAGCTCATAAAAAATCATTTACCCAAATTTAAGCAGGTTCTTTATTTCTTTCTTTTCAATTTGAGACCCAAATAATACCAAGGCAAATATATGTCAATTTGTTTTTTCTGGTAAAACATTTTGGCTTTCAAATTATTTTGACCTTAGCGTCACTGATGTACACGAAACCCGCGCCTGGTATGCTTCAAGTTGCCAGCAAACTAAAAGCATAGTTCAAGCAATAATGTTCTTATTAAAATAATAATACTAGTTGAAGGTAAAAATTACAAAAGTATATATATTTATTGTATCCTAAAGAACAAATATCATACAAAAAACAGAATTATTTTCTTAATTATACCCGCGTCACACTGTCCCGATTTTTTCGCCGATGGTAAAACACGATTATGGAAATTTTCAAAATCGGGACTGATCGTATCCAGATCGGACTATTCGTAGTTTCATCTTTAACCATCGTAGAACCATCGGCCACTTTTTCTAGCCTTCGGGGACAACTTCGGGAAGGGTTCTAAATTTTTTAACATGTTATCAAATCCCCGAAGGTGCGTCCGATGTTGAGGGTTCGTATTGAGTTCGTATCACCACCCTCACCATCGTAATGTCACCGGGAATGCATCCCTTAACATCGTATTGCATTCGTATTTCCATCGTTTCCATCGGGCAGTTTTGACATTACGATGTCTACACGAATGAATCACGAAGCTACCCGAAGATCTTACGATGGCAACACGACTTCGTGAAGACCTCGTAATCCCGTCGTGTTGCCATCGAATAAAAGTACGAAGGCGACAAGATGGAACTACGACGGCAATAAATCCACCTAAATGTAAGTTAATTTTCGCTCTAAAATACATTTAAAGTGCCATGCGCGCTATGCACTGGTCAGTCTATTACTACAGTTAAGAAAGATGTTATCAAAACATTGAGCTCATATCATATGATTCTATGAGAACAAGAAAGGCGACAGCGTTGTTTCTATTAATTCAAATGGAACAAGAAGAGCAGCTATTACAGGCTCAGGATTTAGTTTTACAAGTAACATATTATTTTTTGTCAATTTTTCATATCAAGTAACATAATGAAAATCATAAACGCGCCACGTACACCAACATGTATATAGGAAAATCATTTTTTTCTTCATTATTCTAACTTTTTATGTATCGTCTGAGTTGTTGTCACACGAATGCTTACTCCATAACCATTTTGTTTTCTTTATGTCATATTTTGCCGTATTTGTTGCTTTCCCCACATTCTTCCTTTTGTCCATATTATTATGATATTCTCCTGGAAAGAGCTCTTTTTGAATAAAAGGGATCAACGAACCCATTACCTTACCTTTAAGATAGATCCGTAAACATGGGCATAATTATGGGTGATTATTCAGACTAGTGCACACATTTTACAGTTCAAACAAGGTAATGCCGAGCGTGGCATCCCCTCGTATGTTACATATTGGGGACAAATATGGACACTATATTTGTACATGACACATGCAGCAAATGGTAAATTGAATATGCATATTTGATACATAAACTATTTTTTTAGAAATCAAGAAAAACATTCAGTAACTGGAAATACCTTTTATATTGTCTTTAGAACCAGCAGGTAAAAAAATCAGCATCCAATATCCTGTGTATTATGCTATTTCAAGGAGAAAAACACGTCCATCTGCATGACCTTGACCTTTGGCCTTGAACGTAAAAAATGTTAGATCATTACAAGGAGGAACAATACACCAAATGTGGTTAAAATCTTTTGAAGCATATTGGTTAACTTTTAGAGTGTCCACAAGGGTGATATTGCCTTGTATTTCAACTGCCACTTTGACCTTGACTTTTGAACTTTAAAGTCAATAGCGCTTAAGATATACTTAACAAGTAACACCATCCCAAGTTTTGAGCATTTTGGTTCTAGAGTGTCCATAACAATTTTATCTACACGCAACTTACATGTAGTAGGCGAGGGGATAATAAACTAAGTTTTATGAGAATAAGACAAAAAGATCGATTTCCCGCCGTTCAAATAATTTAAATGCATCGTAAGCTGTACACGACGTCTTTAAGACATCGTATGGCCATCGCGCCATCATCGTAATCCATCGTGTAGCCTTCGTAAACCATCGTGTAGCCTTCGTGATCTATCGTGTAGGCTTCGGCTGAGATATGAAGCTTACATACCCGTCTTCGGTTAACCTTCATATGTCCATCTTTTGCTATCGTATATAATTTCGGCACCGTCGTATAGACTTCGTTATTCATCGTAATTGCTTCGGTCACTTTTTGGTATTTTAAGGAGATCGGGACCAACTTCGTACGAACTTACAATTTTCGCATTCGGGTACCCATCGTATATAAAAATCGGGACAGTGTGACGCGGGCAGCATTAACAATATCATATAGATATAGAAAGATGTAGTATGGGTGCCAATGAGACAACTCTCCATCCAAGTAACAATTTATAAAATTGAACCATTATTATCAACACTAATAGACTAATAATCAACCAGTTATGCACAGGGAATGCTTCAAGTTGCAGGAAAACTAATAGCATAATTCAAACAAATAATGTTTTTGTTAAAATAATAATACTAGCTGAAGGTCAAAATTAGAATAGTATATATATTTATTGTATCCAAAAGAACTAATATCATGCAAAAACAGAATCATTTTCTTAATTAACAATATCATATAGATATAGAAAGATGTTGTATTCGTGCCAATGAGACAACTCTCCATCCAAGTAACAATTTATAAAGTAAATAAAAATTATCATAACTAATAGACGAATAATCATAACCAGTTATGCACACACTACAATTAATCAGACAATTCTTTTTTATATACAACAAGAAATGTAATTGAAAAACACCTTTGCCCAGTAAAATCCGTTAATTAAGGTACCAGTCTTGGATTACAACTCCAGTTTCCGGTGCATGTCAAATATGGAGGGAAACAAAATAGTGCATTTTTTTCTGAATTTTTTTCTGAACTAAATTTTTTTCTGTTTGATTATAGGTTTATGCTGAATTGAAACATATACAAATGTATATAGACTTTTAAAAAATCTTACATCTTTTTGGGGGATATCAATCCAGGAAAGTGGAAGGATATCATGTTTACTGAAAGTGGTGCAGTCTAGTAAAAATAGCAAACAGAAAGTAAAAAAACATGTTTTGACTGCAGGACTACCATAATTTTTTATTCTTCGTGGCATGACCCACTTTTTTTTCGATTAAATCACAATTTCACATTAGTACATACATGATATGAACATGAAAATCATTTTCTATGTAGCATTTTTTATTTTTTTATTTTCAAAGATCAACTGTTTTGCATGTAAGCCTATGGAGCAGTCAATTACAAGACTGCAACTTTATGCGAAACTTTGGTACCATTAAATCACATTTTGCAATTGTACACAGTGAACAATTCTTACACGACTATTTATTATTATGCATGTACTTTACAAATGTATTGAGTCTGTTTACAAATTTGCAATACAATACTCTTCACATCACTGTCGTCTCCATGTGGATGAGGTAGGTTGCTTGGTCAGCGTAGTTCTGAACAGAATTTATGCGACTGTCATACAACATTTGCAAGAGAGAGGTTGAGCTAGCTTTAAAACCAGGTTTAATTCACCTTTTATACATACGAAAATGCCTATACTCAGTCTGAAATATGACAGATGTTTGAGCTTTTGACCTTGCCATTTGATTATGGACTTTCCTCTTCGAATTTTCCTCGGAGTTCAGTATGTTTGTTTGGTTTTTTAATTTTCAACTTGAGAAAAGCGTTCCTTCAGTGTTGAAATTCTGTAGTTGATATTTTTGTTTTTCAAATAAGTTGGTGGCTGGATCCGGTCTGCTGCACTTGTGTCTGATTGGCTTCTGTTTTGGCTTGTGTCTTCGTGAAAATTTCAATCAGGATGTAGATATTTGGAGGACGTACTTTTTAGTTTGCTGTGCTATCCCTCTAGGTGGTTGTTGGTGCTGAAATTGTTACAATGTTGGTGGTTGTTCCATCATTTCTGTACTGTGCAAAAGCAGTTGTGTGGCATTCTTTTCTGCCTATTTTAGTGCAATAATGCATCTTTAAGTCGCTCCGGTGGAACAAGGCGTACCACTGCAGCACGTCTTACTTGTCGGAGGTCGTAGTCGTATTATTATGTGATTCCCTCCATATGCTTTGAATGACGAGGTTAAGGCAGCCTTTCAGTTTGATTTTGGCAAATGACTGTCATTTACATGTGTCAGTCAGTTTGTTCGTCTTGGCTTTTCAACAATTATGATACGAGATTGAAATAATTATTTTATAAATAATGTATTAAATATATTATGAATCAAGTCGCATGTTAAAAATTAAACAATAATTTCAATTTATAAATATTCTATTATCATTATTGACTAATTTCCTAAACAATTTAATAGACAATATATATTTTTTTTACTTAAAAAAAAAGATATAATGTTTTTCAAGGTTATAAATATTTTGATAAAAGATAAATTCAGGGAAAAATACCGATTGTTTTTTATTACTTCCATTGAGTTTTTTTATTTTGCTGATATTGCTCATCATTTGACATTTATTTTATTATCAAAAGTTTTATAAATGCAGTTTTTATGATAAATCATAAACAGGTTACAATATACCTTTCTATTTGTTTTATTAGCACTTGTTTTTAAATCAAAAGCATGCATGGTGTCTTAGATGATGCAATACACGAACGCTTCATGACACCTTAAAAAAACGTGCGCGGTTTAGCTAGCCATAAAACCAGGCTCATCTCACAATTTCTTCTGAAAATGTCCTGTACCAAGCCAGGAAAATGGCAATTTCATCGTATAGTTTGTTTCTGTGTACGTTGCGTTGTCGTTTGTTTTTGTTCACTTCAGTGTTTCGGTTGTTCATGTTGTTTCGTTGTTTTCCTCTATTATTTGATGTTTCCCTCGGTTTTAGTTTTTTAGCCCGGATTTTTTTTTGTCTCATGATTGATGACTTTCGAACATCGGTATACTACTGATGCTTTTATTTACAAACTTTCACCTTTATAAGATTTCATTTCTAAATTGTCCATTTTAAACTCGTTTCATGATAACTTGTTCGTGCACTTTTGGTGAACAAAAATGTTAGTACCGTTCTTTATGCTTTGTACATGTTGTATAATGTAAATGATCTTCTTCTGAGCACTAATGAAATTAATTTCTGAGACACGATTCTATTGAAATAAACATGAAATAAAGTAATGTGCAATTTACAATTATCTTTGATTCGACTTAATAAGATTTAGCATGCGACAACTCACACGGCTTCTAAACAACGCACAAATATTTAATAGCAGTCTTCGTAAAAGTATGTACACAACAGAGGCGGATAAAGGGCCTGAAGAAAGGAGGCTTAATTATCAAAAATGGTAAAATCTATTCGAGCGATTAGTATTTGTCATCCAGTATTTGACACTGTACAATGAATATGTATGTTTGAGGCGTATTAATCTTATATAAGATTTTATATAACTAAGATTGTATTCGAAGGTGGTATTGGTATCTTTATCCATCTTGGATTGTAAAAAAATTGACAACCTAAGGTCCAGATTTTATATCAAGTTAGAACAATTTGATGCAGGAATGCAAAAACTATGTCAATTTTCATTTAAAAAAGTACATTTTAGAAGATTATAACTTATAAATATTAATATGTTTACGAGTGTAGATATTTTGGCTTGTTTTTTTTATGTTTTTAAGTTGGCATTTTAATGGTACATAACTCTGAAATAGTTCATTTTTGAAGGAATCAACATGTCACTTTGTTACAACCTTTAACTTGAGAAAATGCGCGGTGACCTATAAATTTTTAATTTATTTTTGAACATATATAAATATCTACTGCGTGTTGGCAAAGAATGAACAAATTCTATAATTTTGAATGTATACTTTGAACTACATTCAGGTTAACAAAGATCCAATGACATCAATCGTTTTATGTTTAACACAAATTATTGAAAAGGACATAACGTCTGAGAAAAATATAGTTTGCAAAACTATAAAACGTAATGAATATTTTGTTCCATGCTTGTCATTTTGCAATCTTGTTATCAACATTAAAAATGTGCACACGATTTAAAACAAATGTTATACACGTTGGAGGTTTACCTTTATATAAAACCAGGTTTAGCCAACCATTTTTTCTGAAAACATCTGTCTAGAGGGAGTAATATGACGGATGTTTTCCATTTATTTCGTTTTTTGAAAATCTTAACTTTTGATTTTAAATGTACCTTGAATCTGACCTCGTATTTTGGTTAATACTTTAATGAAAAGAACAATTAAAAGGTTTTGTCAGCTAAGATCGAACAAAAAGCAAAAAGGTCGTAGACTCTGTAATTGCATGTGTCCAAGCAACATGGTTCGAAAGCAGGAATGACTATTAAACTGATTCCTGTTCATTTTGAAAATATATCTCTATAGATTGTGTTTATGTAAACTTTATAGTTAATCGATTGAGATCTTGAGAATGAAATATCACACATGACTGTATTGGAAGTTTATATTGAAAACAGGTAATTAGTCTTAAGTAGTGTTTTTCTTCTTTTGTTCGTTTGTTAGAAGGTGGCAAAGAAAATTAAAAAAAAAGAAGTTAAGAACATCTTCTAAATATCAATAAATTGTGATTTTAGGAGCATTTAGACTGAAATTAAGTTCACAGTATTTTACCAATGCCCAAATCTCACAAATATATAAAATAAAGGCAATAGTCATAAATCGATTAAGCGAAAACAAATCCAGGTCACTAACCAAAACCAAAAAATAGACGCAGCAAAGAAGTAAACAAAGATTTGGTTAAAAACAACAAACTTCAGTCATATTTGAGTCCTTACTCATTTACGGTTAAAATAACAATTTCGCTTGATAATGTGTGTAAATAGTTATGATATTGAACATAAATATGATTTTCATGGTAATAAAAAGAAAAAAAAAATACAATATGCATGAATATCTTTATTGATAATATAGCTAATCATCAACAACAAAATGTATTAGCACAAACTTTGAAGTTTATATTTTTTATCAACACTCATACAAGTTAAAATAAGTCATGGATATGCAATTTTGAATCTTATGAAATGTCATGAATAATAAATAACAAGTGTAGTAAATTGTATAATACTACAATAACATGTCAGCAACAGACAACAAAATAAGATTTTTAAAATGAATTTTGTGCGTTTGAAGCGTATTTTTGAAATTATTTTTATCCAACACCGAAATATACAAAATCGGAGAGATAATGTTTTTAAAAAATAGGCATTTTTTTTAGATGACAAAGTACAATTTAGGAGTAAACGTTTCGATAAAGAATATATATAGAAAGATGCGGTGTGAATGCCAATGAGACAACTCTCCATCCAAATAACAATTTAAAAAAAAATGTTTATAAAATCTCACTAAATCGTACTCGCGTACTAAAGATCAGATTTACAACGCTTTACGTAAAAGTCAATTAAAAAGAAAAATATAGTTCTATTTAATTATATTAAATGACTTTAAGAGCTAAAGAACTGAGATAATAATTACAAAAGCTTTTAAAGTCCAATTTCCAGAAGTGATAAATCAAGTTAAAAGTCTAACAAAATTGGCAAGTGTGGTTTCACACTAATAATTTGTATTTAGTTAATTTTAATCTTTTATTTGAATGTTGATTCTTTCGAAATTAACTAAAGAAGATTTTATCTCGTTCGTGATATATATTTCATTGTCATCGTCTATTGATTGCTCACCACCCACATAAATATCATACAAATTACCTTTCGCATTTTCCTAGGAAATCAAGCACAGTGTGCTGCTTAAGTAATTACAATAAAAGTACTCATTATATTGCACCCGATGCGCAATCAATGACTCTTATGTTAAGCTAGGGGCCAAATCATATGAATACCTAATACTTAAAATAAAGATTAAAAACTCGATAAATAAAAAAGACCAAAAGTAAATATAAACCTGGACAAGGTTCTAAACGTATACACGAGGGAGATAAACTACTTAATTTACATTTTTTAATCTTATACAACTTGAATGTCAAAGTATTTCAAAGTGATAATAACTATTGCATAGGGAAAACAAAGTGATTGAAATATTCTTATCGTATGACCTTCAAAGTAAAACTGTTAATCCAATCATTTAAAATCTTCATTATCAACCATGATCTTATAAAGCGATGTCCAGGAGCAATAATTTCGGGAACAAAACCATTAAAAATGTTCAATAGACTGTTGAGATCTTCTGGATTTAACTACCATTTATTAAATAAATACTGGAACGGTTTAATTATTTTATCCTCATTGTTATTTTAAAGGTCTTCAGTTATGATGGTCAATTTCCATGATAGATGTGTTGTTAACCTAAAGATGAAGAAAAAAATTGTCCAAGTAATAAAATGAAAAAAAAATTACAATTAAAATGATTTTCGGAAGAGTAGCGTATACTCTTATAAGATAACTTGTTTACACTGTATGATTATTTAGTAAATATTTGATTACATTTTTTATAAAAAATGAATTCAATTTTAATGAAATAGTATATTTTTCACTGTGTTTGAAATCGTTATCTAAAAAATACCATTCTTCTTGAAATGAAAACTCTACAACTCTTTCTCTCTAGAGTCTCGAATTACAAATAAGATGAAATTATAACCAAGTTAAAGAACATTTAGAAATATGACATTTGGAATTGCATTGTTTACATAATAACTTTACTTTTCAAATAGAGATGTTCAGAAATTGAGTACCTCAATGACAGTTTTGACATTTACATGAGAGCTTTTAATGATGAAATTAAATATCTGAAGGAAAATCACTTTGGAGAGGCTTTTATTCCTAAATGAAAACGGAAACTGTTGTCGATAACTGACTGTTCACACTTTAAATAAGCATTGAATGTAATATCTTCGTATAAAATTTAAAAAAAAAGTATATTTGAGTGCAACACATAAGTCGTATGTAGTATGGAAATAAAAATAAGGATATATTTGGATCCCAACGATAATTCTTATATTGTTAGAGGTCTATATAGTTTATCAAGCAATGATCATTCAATATGTAAGGCATGAAAAAACATCCAAATTTAACGCGTTGGTTTTGCAACGTTCATAATAAACATCATACTTAACTACCGAAAAATGCAATCACGTCATCCTAAATATAAGAAGTATTGGTATTAGTGCCAATGAGACAACTCTCTCATCCAAGACTATAAGAAGGTGTGGTATTAGTGCCAATGAGATAACTCTCATCCAAAGCTATAAGAAGATGTGGTATGAGTGCCAACGAGACAACTCTCCATCCAGTCGAATCTGCGAATTTGAAAGTATTTGCGTTTTAAAACGAGCATGAACTATATTTAATAACACTTAATCTACTGCAGGGTACGAAATTCGAGGCCAATGAAGTTTTCTATCAATACATTTGTACATGACAGTTATTCGTATTACGTTTGATAGTGCACGACGATGATATATCAGGAATATTTTGCAACGTTATTTAGCACCTAATCAAAGAATTGTGATGCCCAACATTTGAAAAAAATAGGTTTTCATAATCTAGCTTTAAAATTAGTAAATAAACTCATTTTTTTCTTCTGGAGTCGAATTTGTACAACTTTTATTGAATTAACGATATTTTTTTTCTCTGCAGTAAGTCATATAAGTAAGCAAATGTATGCAGCTCTTTACTACCGATAATTGTATGATTAAGCAAACATTCAAATACGTTAAACGCAATAAACTGTAATTCTTAAAAATGCATTCAATGCAAATAAATCAACAACACTTTATTAGAACAAGAAAAAACAATATCTCTTTCCATTTGCACGTGGTGATTTTTGATATTTGAAATGTATTTAGAATTATTTTTTTGTTTCTACGTGACTCATACAAATACAATCAAAGAACAAACAACAGTACACAAAACACAACATAAAAAACAAAGACAAAAGAGTTACATCAACGGTACTAATTTTACTTAACAAGTTATGAACTTGGACAAATCAATCGAAAATTCAAAACCTTATAAAATAATGAAAATGTTATAAAACAAAACAAAACGCAACAAACATAACGTCAAACTGGAAAAGGAATAAGAAATATGCATTAGGAAGATGCATTACACAATTTTTATAAAGGAAACTGTTTATATTTTCAACAAAATTGTCATAATCTTTTCGGATGTACTAAAAGTCACTCTCATTCTTGGATTTTCTTATTCTTTTTGTAAGATATGAATAATATCTAATTAGATTATCTTTGCATAAAGTAAATCCTGATGCATGCAGGCCCGTAGCCAGGAATTTTCCAAAGGGGGGGGGGGGGGGTATTGGGACTCATGAACTCGACTGGTCCGAACCCCCGAACCCCCTGGCTACGGGTATATGCATGTAATTCTAGTTATCTGAAAATAATACTGATACTAGATTTAACAGATCCTATAACAAGAGAATAGGGGTCCAATTACGGGATATCTGGTACAGACTTAATGCGGGGATTTCAAAGCATCCCCATTCATAAATTGAAGTCTTGTAAAAAATCCTTTTACATTGGTATATTTCATAGCAAATTCATATATAACTCATATATGCCATATACGTTTAATTTTGTAACACAGAATTTATACAGATTTCTATCAATATAGGGTTATTGCATGAATATTGAAGAATAATGTCCCGAGTAGAATTTTATATTGCACGAGCTTGCGAGTGCAATATATGTTCTACGAGGGACAATGTTCCCCAATATTCATGCAATAACCCTTTTATTGTATAGCAATATAATATTTGAAAGTGAAAATTGGTTCAAACTATGATTTTGTCGTTGATGACGTCATGCATTTTGAAGATTTATTGCAATAGTGCAATATTAGAATTTATTAAACGCTAACTTTTGGTTACTTTCTGTGGAAAATATTATATTGCTATGAAATAATAAAAATTACTGACATATTCTCATTCAACCTTGGTAAAATTGCAACCCTTTGATATATAAGACACATCAAAAAGAGGATCCTAGCCAGTGGGACGTGTCTGTTTACAATTTTTATCGGAAGAAACCCCCATGAACTATAAACGGTCATCTTTACCAGTAATTTTTTTTTTAAAGATAAGTGCAATGGTTTTCTTAAAACTATAAAAACAACACGTTATTGTTTAATGTGTTAGAAGCGCTTTTCCGGATTTCTCATCAACAGTAACGCTTAAATTCAATTATTTAAAAAAATTGTATAACCAAAACTACATTAAACTTGTCAAATTCAAATATATTCAACCTTGTCTAATGGCGTTGAACCCTCAGTTTCTTTAAGATTTTAAAATTGATAAACAGACAAGATTGTTATAAATTTTACCGAAGTACGTACTACTATGCCGATGATACCCGGGGGACTTATAGTCCACTAGAAGAGGTATCGACCCAGTGCTGTTAAAAATTGTGACTTACCTGGTCCAAATGAAACATAAATATGATGATTGTAATATATTTCTGCAAATGCTACTGCTTTGTCATTAGGGCTGCATCGTTCTCCAAAAGTTGTCCGTATCAAATTCAATTGAAATGTATCGTTGTAAATTCTGTTCACTTTCTCCACTCCCATGAAAATTGCGGGAAGTTTGTTGATACCAAAACTATCTTCTTGTTCCATCCCAAGAATGTTTATTATTTGCACACAATTTGCAGAATGACGAAAATACAACCCGACAAGGATCACACAAATTTTCAAAAAGGTCATATTTCTAAAATGATGTTTTACCTATCAAAAGAACGAAATAAATTATTTAAAACAGTCTTTTCATCTCTGATTTAAAAAAAATGTTTGTTTTGTTACCATTTTCTCAAAACAGAACCCATTAAATACATTAAAAAGATATGAAACATGAAAACAACGTTAGATATTTTCGTAAAATATACGCATCTTAAATATTTTAATATACAGATTTTTTTCTTGTTAAATAATTAAAAAAATTATGTAATCCGACAAAAGAAAAAACGACCTGCTTGAAAAAGAAACAATTCAAGTACCATGTTGACTATGACAATAAGTAAATATCGAATACTGTTTTAATATTCTAAGGTATTACGTGAATCTCTTAAACAACAATATGAAATTACTAAAAACACTCGCTTTACTCAGAATCTGTTTATATTATGTTGACTTTGACATTAAGCAAATACTTCAAATATATTTATCGGTTAAACAATAACATGTAAATGAATAAAAACACTTGCTTTACTCGGAATCTGTTTACATTCCAAAGCATCGTATAGAACTGGATGTTATTGAAAATATTGCAGTAATGAACATTAGAAACGAATGAATTGTCGTCTAATGATGCGGATTCAAATATACCTTTATACTATTCAAATACGCATTTTCTGTCTTTCCTACTGTTATAAAAATCCAATATTTTCCTCGAAGGTGATTAAGCGGATAGTTATCAAAATAAGAGAAAAACTGCATCACGTGTAGTTATATTATTAAAATTAATTTGACTAGATTTCAGCAGGTTTCGCATACATCAAGAAAGATACAAGAGAAAATAATTTCACTCTAATTCACTAACCAACCGTATGACATGATATTTTTCTGCAGTGTTCGTTTAAGAATGACCCAGAGCAGAAAGTATGAACTGAAAAATGTGCTTATGATTTTGATAATTACTATAAAATGAGACTAATGTATAAGGGAAAAATAATGATACAATAAACTCATCATAAATACCAGGACTAAAATGTTACACTTACGCCAGACGCGCGTTTCGTCTACAAAAGACTCATCAGTGACGCTCGAATAAAAAAAATATTTATAGGCCAAATAAAGTACAAAGTTGAAGAGCATTGAGGACCAAAGTTTCCTAAAAGTTTTGCCAAATACAGCTAAGGTAATCTTATCCTGAAGTAGAAAAGCCTTAGTATTTCAAAAATTCAAAGTTTTGTTAACAGTTAATTTATCATTATGAACATACAAATGATAACTCATGTCAACACAGAAGAACTGACTACTAATGATTTTATTTGGAGTGGTCGATGATTCTTTGTTTATTTTAAATATTATACATTGACAACTTTGCAATATAGTGAAACCTGACTGAACCGAATCCTGAATAAACCGAAAACCTGTATAAACCAAACATGTTCTAAAGCACCGTCATATCAAATTGTATGCGTTGTGAACCTGATAAAACCGAACATCGGCTAAAACCGAACAAAATTCTTGTCTCGAAGAGGTTCGGTTTGAACAGGTTTCACTGTATTAATTAGTTTATTGAACTAAGGCAAATTGACTGTGTGCAATGTCATATATGTGTATATCCCAACGATTTTCTATAAATGTTTCCAGATGGCAATGGCATGATTAGTTTGCTTAATTACTTTCATTACCTTTTGTTTTATAGATTTCAGCACGTTTCGCATGCTGATTTATTTTTTCGTTGGGTGATGATATTTCTATTATATATTTTAACTAAACTTAAACCTGTATGTTATGGAAAACAGAATTTTATCCAGAGGTGTTAGCATTTGTGACGGTTTCATCTCATGATCATAGACGGATATTCAATCCAAAGATTTTATTTGAAAAGGTTACCAAAGAGGGGCGAAAGATACAAGAGGAATGTTCAAACTCATAGATAGAAAATAAACTGACAACACAATTGCTAAAAAAAGAAACAGACAAACAGACAAATAAAAGTACACAAGACACAGTATAGAAAACCATAGATTAAGCAACATGAACCCCACTGAAAACAGAGGTTGATATCATGTGCTCCGGAATGGTAAGCAGATCAAACATCAACATGTAAGAATCATCTAGAGCTGAAAGTATGAACCAAAAAAGATACTTATGATTTTGATTACCATAGCAATAGGAATCTGAGGAAAAATTAATGATACAAATGATTTTATTTGGACTGGTTGATGATTCTGTTTATATATTTGAATATCATGCATTGGCAACATTGCACCATTGATGAGTGTATTGTACTAAGCTAAAATGCAGTCCAGCTGCGTGCAGTGTCATATATGTGTATATCCTAACGATTTTCTATAATTGTTTCCAAATGGTCATGACATGATTAGATTGCTTAATTAGTAATTATCTATTAAATTTCGATAAACCAATCACATCTTCACTATTTAACCCGAGTTGCGATACATACTACGATATGTCTGTTGTGGCCACATTGGCCGAACGAGTGAGGGCTGTATTGCCAGTCAAGGTCGTTAAAAACTTCCACCATCATGGTCACAATACCGAAAGAACAAGTCGAGATACAAATTCACTTGAGCATGAAAATAACTAAAAACGCCAACGATCAAATCTACTTAATTGAGTATGAATAACTTTACAATATAATTTATGTCAGTTTTAAACTCCAGATAAAGTAAGATTGTTGGAAGATTCTAATTCTCCGGCAACAGAAACATGCGAAGCGCCCAATTCAAACAGAGCCTGTATCTCTGACCTGGATCAATCTTTATCTTCGAAAATGGTCACTGGTTATTATAACATTATACATATCCTTTCTAAAAAGGTAAGTAGTCACACACAGTATCATAGATTACGTCAAAATTTAAATCGTATTGTTGATCGAGTCCTGAATACCATACTGTCATATCATTACTTATCTTCCGTATCTAACATCTTTTCCTGCCCAAGATCTATTCCCAATTTTGATCTTATTTTAGATAAAACGAATCTACGCCACATTAAATGGCAAGCATTGTTTCTATGTTTATCTCGACCTTCCGTTATAATCGTTTCCCAAAACAAAAATAATGGGCGAGACATCAACTCTTAGGGAATAAATCCTATTGAAAGTGGACTGATATTTTCGGATATGCAGAACTATTTCTAGATATAGAATTGCTGATTATTGTTGATGCTGTGGTTTTCCTTTTAACGTTTAGGAGTTTTTCCAAATCGTAAATACTTGCCAAAATCGTCATTTTAAGGCCAATAACTCATTTAAGTTATACAATAGCAATTTATGCAAATTCAAATTCTCGATAAAAACCTTTAACGTTTTCTTTGTTAATAGAATATATACACTTATGTCAGTTAACTGCTAGTAGTCTGTTGTTATTTATGTGTTATTGTCATTTTTTTTATTTTCTTTGGTTACATCTTCTGACATCAGACTCGGACTTCTCTTGAACTGAATTTTAATGTGCTTATTGTTATGCGTTTTCTTTTCTACATTGGTTAGAGGTATAGGGGAGGGTTAAGATCTCAAAAACATGTTTAACCCCGCCGCAGTTTTGAGCCTGTCCCAAGTCAGGAGCCTCTGGCCTTTGTTAGTATTGTATTATTTTGATTTTAGTTTCTTGTGTACAATTTTGAAATTAGTATGGCGTTCATTATCACTGGACTAGTATATATTTGTTTAGGGGCCAGCTGAAGGACGCCTCCGGGTGCGGAAATTTCTCGCTACATTGAAGACCTGTTGGTGATCTTCTGCTGTTGTTTTATTTGGTCGGGTTGTTGTCTCTTTGACACATTCCCCATTTCCATTCTCAATTTTACTTGTATAATAAAGCTGAAAAAAAAACTATCTTAAAATTCGTCGGACATGTTTTTTTCAAATGTCCAATCTAAACATCTTCTTGCATTTATTCTATATCTACTGCCTCTTACTGTAGAATATCAAAGGAGTAGGTCCGGTAAGGACCGATTTTGGCCTCAAATTTCAGTTTCATCTAACGAAAGATTTTGACCACTTTTTAAACACTTAAGTGTCTATTTCATTTGATTGAATTATTTTTTTTGAAAGATTTTAACTCAATAAGTCCTAAAAAAACCGATCCGATTCAAGCTAAAATATGAAAAATCTACCAAATTTGCGAAAAAAGTCACTTTTCAGACGGTTTTTGCCAAAAATGAAAGTGGCCGCACCCGTGTTCATCCTCAATCTTTATATATGTTGTGTATAATCATCAAATACAACTTCCATTTCAATATTTTGGATGAACACGAATGCGGCCACTTTCGTTTTACACGGAAACCGTCTAAAATTTAACTAAAATGCTGGAATTGTGAAGACTTCGGTAATTTAGCATGACTTAATGGAGCTAGTACCCAATATATGTGCATTGTTTTGTCAAAAACAGCCCATATTTATGTAGCAGAACCATTCTACTATCCAATAAATAAATAAAAGTTTACATTTTAACAATTTTGTAAAACTGCTATATTTTGGGGCCAAAAAGGGCTCTTACTGAACCTACTCCTTTGCCTTTATCAAAAAAAAAAATAGATACGTTACTTACATATCTTTTTTCGATTTTTATATGCATTTCAAAATGTTCTAGATGCTTTCTTTATTTCATGAAAGCGTCAATGCACGTACCTGTTACAATATACCTTAATAATATATTTATATTAATATATTTGAAACATTTCCTGAGTGCAGATATGATTCGATTGGATTAATTCTATGTTATGAATTATGTATTGCCTTGACAAATGCTTTGTGCCGATTTCCCTATGCGTTTCTTGGGGTATACTGATATGTTTCGATTGGATTAATTCTATGTTATGAATTATGTATTGCCTTGACAAATGCTTTGTGCCGATTTCCCTATGCGTTTCTTGGGGTATACTGATATGTTTCGATTGGATTATTTCTATGTTATGAATTATGTCTTGCCTTGACAAATCTTTAGTGCCGATTTTTCTATGCCTATGTTCCTAATATACTTTTTTTACTACTAAGTGGGAAGTTAATACCTCAAAGTATATATGTGGTAAATTCATCCCTTTGAAGATGACAATACGTACAGATAACTTTTTTATATCCTAGTTTAAGAACCTTTATGTTTTATCCCTATTATGTAAGGGTTTAAGTTTCGTTTTGATGAAGAGATTATTTTACTAGGGTTTAGAATCCATAGTCTATACAAAATCTCAGCATTCACCTTTCAGAATCTTTTTTCTTGCACAGATTTATCAGACAAATGATAAAAAAAAATATACGATTGAAGTTCTGCAATGAGAATAACACTTCAGAAATACTTGCTTTTAAAGCGCGTTTATATATGAACCTTCATCAAGATTAAAAGCATGGATTTATAAATACATGAAAACATGAGCACAAATGTGACCTGAGCAACTGTTTATAGTTAATCTTAAAATAAAAAAGTTTAACACAACCTATATGAGGTTCTTCAATAGAGACAACAGTAGTTTTCTGATGTTCTACTCTCACAATTCTATTTGGAACCTAATATAGCATTAAAGATGAAAACAACTACATGTACTTAGTAAGCCGATTGAAGCAGACCGATATAGAGAGCATCTACAGGCATAGGTAGAGCATAGGTAGAGCATAGGTAGAGCATAATGCAGAAACGGTTAATTGAGATATTTTAGCAATTTTCAGTACCGATTTGAGTTTTTGTATTATGAATAATAGATGTTGGTGACTAGTTTTTATGCAAAATGAGAATTTTCGATTGCTATGATATCAAAGAATACAAAATATCTTAGAGAAGTGGTTTATAATAATGAGATGAATTAATTGTTCCAAAACATAGTACAGTAATGAAAATATATGACATTGAAAGTGAATGTTAGAAGGATACAAACCCTCCTCTTATCTGAGACAGTGGTGTAACAATTCAACTTAGGAACGAACTATAAAAATCAGTTGAAAAGGCTGAACTCATCAGATGGATACAAATAGAAATGCATAGAATATAAATATAGAGTTGACGTGGACGGGTACTTGTACATCCCTTCATCAACAAGGCACTCAGTAAAGATCTCAGAGTACTCGCCGTTACTGACAGCTTGTTAAAAGCAAATAACATTTTCTAAAAAAAATCATGCATCTTAGACTAAATTATCAATCAAAACACATCCAACATCCAATGGATTTAGCGTAAAGACGTCGTCTGCTCTATGGTCGGGTTGTTGTCGCTTTGACACATTCCCCATTTCCTTTCCCAATTTTATTAACAGTCATTGCACCACTTCAAACATGAAATAAATTTAACTGCTTCTAGATTATTATTGTTTTAATAAGATATGAGTGTCCTATGACAATCCATCAGTGCTTTACCTTTCGAGAGCCCTTTTGAAATGCCAATGGTAGGATTTGAATCTTGAATGAATGGCGAAGGCTAATTTCTACTCTACTTTCATTTTTGCCAAATCACTACTTTCACTTTCAACAATGTTTTTTTCTCTTCTTGTTTTACTTATTTCAATATAGATGCAACTGATAGGACCATTTAAATGGTAAAAATTTCAAAGAAAACAAAAGACAGAATACGTAGGAAGAAACACCCCATATAATAATAGGGAACTATATTCTTAGACCACGAACAAAGGGAATTAATTGTGGTCTGAAGCTTATAACGTGTATGGTCTAATGGCACAGGGTGTGCTGTGCTATGGTGTATGGTGAAAGGTGTAATGATATATGGTGTTATGGTGTATGGTGAATGGTGTTATAGTAAATGGTTTTATGATGTATGGTGAATGGTGTAATGGTGTAATGGTGAATGGTGTTATGGTGTATGGTGAATGGTGTTATAGTGTATGGTGTAATGGTGTATGGTGTTATGGTGTATGGTGAATGGTGAATGGTGTAATGGTGTACGGTAAATGGTGTTATGGTGTATAGATTTATGGTGTATAGAGTTATGGTGTATGGTAAATGGTTCAGATTTATGGTGTTATGGTGTATTGTGAATGGTGTAAAGGTTTATGGTGTGATTGTATATGGTGAATGGTGTAAAGGAGTATGGTGTCATGGTGTATTGTGAATGGTGTAATGGTGTTATGGTGTTATGGTGTTATGGTGTATGGTGAAAGGTGTTATGGTGCATGGTTAATGGTTGTTGGTGTATGTTGTATGGTGAAAGGTGTTATGGTGTATGGAGTAATGGTTTATCGTGAATGGTGTAATGGTGTATGGTGTTATGGTGTATGGAGTTATGTTGTATGGTGAATGGTGTAATGGTGTATGATGTAATGGTGTATGGTGTTATGGTGTATGGTGTTATATGTATGGCGAACGGTTTAAAGGTTAATGGTGTGATTGTGTATGGTGAATGGTGTAATGGAGTATGGTGTTATGGTGGATGGTGGATGGTGTACTGGTGTTATGGTATTATGGTTTATGGTGAATGGTGGAATGGTGTATGGTGTTATGGTGTATGCTGAATGGTGTAATGGTTTATGGTGTTAGTATGAAGTTTACACCATCCAAGGACTTTAGTATGTCTGTTTGAGAATTAGCATTTCCTCCTCTAAATCTAAACTCGTTCTTCATATATGTATGGCTCGGCTAGGTGTCTCATATACTGCAATAGCTACTGACCTTTAGTTTCGTTATATGGACACAATCGTATAGTTAAAACTTTGCAAACATAATCTTTGGTTCGGGCTTTAACTCTGCTATTTGCTTTTAATATCTATTTTTTGAAACACAAATCGTCGTTGTGAATAAAAAAATCGTATATTAAATTTTGGCTGAATGTTTCCTCACAGTCTTTAAAAGTGAAACGTAAATTACATGTTCTCTTGAACTATTGTCAATAAATTCCAATGGGAACTCATTAACCCTCTTTTGCTGCCGGATATTTTTCAAGGTTGCATTTCATGTGCCAGAAAATACGACAGTTCGATATCTATGACTTCAAATCCATAACAATAATTGACTCAATAATTACCGTTACATTTTGGACCCATTAAAGACCATTAGTCGTGTGACAATCAAAGCGTAGTGTAAAATGATTAACAGACTTCTGGAACACCAACCACCAACATTTGTTATTCACCTTTCAAATAATGGAAATATAAAAGGACGTTTCCAAAAATAAGTATGTTAAAACTTATTTTTCTTTTAATGACCGTGAAGAAAGCTATGTTAAAAGCTGTTCACTTCCGATTTATCTTAAAATATATTTTCAACAAATCAAGTCTTGATAAGGTTTCTTTGATAACGATTTTGCAGGAAACACTCCCTTATTTTAATTATACTTGTGTCCTAATTCTCTTTTACCAGGATTTTATAAAACGTAATCTATATTAATTTTGTGAAAAAAAACTTGTATCGTGCATAATTGGAAAACCATACACAGATTAAATTCGCCTCATAAACGACCTCGTTTCATTTTGTTTTTCAATTTAAAAAAAAAAATATACGTCAGTACCGAAGTACTTACTACTTATCTGATACCCTCCGAGACTTATAGTCCACCAGCAAAGTTATCGACCTAGTGCTGTAAAAATGAAAACAACACGTGATAAATTGTATACGTCCGAGGTCTTTTAGTAATTTTTTTTAACACTGCATTATGATTTAGCAAATTTTCAATATCTTTCCGAAATGATATGCTATGACAATCCCATTCTCCCATTTGAAAATCGGTGTCTTAATTCCGTCTATAGACTTTTCGTATTCGGTCCATTCGTTTTCAAAAATGTCAGACACTCCGAGATACTTAGTAGTAATACTGCCTTGTACACCATAATGTTCTTATATAGAACTACTGGACAATTCTTTACAAGAAACGGAAACCATTATGACAATATATAACCACTTTTATAAATATATATTATGCAGCTTAAATATGATCTTTTCGTTTTTCGGTACATGTGCATTCCTTCACAAAATTGGCAAAAAAAAGTAAAATCACAAAAATAATGAACTCCGAGGAAAATTTAAAACGGAAAATCCCTAATCAAATGACAAAATCAAAAGATGAAACACACCAAATGAATGGACAACAACTGTCATATTCTTGACTTAGTACAGGTATTTTCTTGTGTAGAAAACGGTGAATTGAACCAGATTTTATACGATATATTGGTTTACAGTTTGATTCAGAAGAAACACCGACATAGCTAGATAATACAATTAATTATCTAATTACTACTACAATTTGATAATAATTAGTATTGTAATTTTCACTGTTATTAATAAATGTTAGATGTACTAAATTATAATCCTGGTACCTTTGATTACTATTTACACCACTGGGTCGATGCCACTGCTGGTGGACGTTTCGTCCCCGAGGGTATCAC
Organism: Mytilus trossulus; assembly: GCF_036588685.1. NCBI lineage: Eukaryota > Metazoa > Mollusca > Bivalvia > Mytilida > Mytilidae > Mytilus > Mytilus trossulus. The sequence continues at coordinate 12,110,231 of NC_086385.1, read as the reverse complement.
CAGCCCAGTAGTCAACATTTCGGTGTTGACATGAATATCAATAATGTGGTCATTTTTTATAAATTTCCTGTTTACAAAACATTGAATTTTACGAAAAACTAAGGATTTTCTTATCCCAGCCGTATTTGGAACAACTTTTTGGAATTTTGGATCCTCAATGCTCTTCAACTTTGTACTTGTTTGGCTTTATAAATATTTTGATATGAGCGTCATTGATGAGTCTTATGTAGACGAAACGCGCGTCTGGCGTACTAAATTATAATCCTGGTACCTTTGATAGCTAATTAGATAATTCATACAAATCTTATCTTGAATTTCATCCAAATTCTTTCTTAATTTTGGGAACTCGTTTTAGAAATTCAAATTTGACGTCATTTGTACATTGAGCGTTGCACTGGCTTTGGCTAACACGGCTATGTATTTTTGTCATGTATCCGTTTTTATTATGTAGCTAGTCACCATTTCATTTTAAACATGTATATCTATAATATAGTCATTTTATAAATTTTACTGTTTGCAAAGGTATGAATTATTCTAAATCATAAGGATGTTCTTGTCCCAGGCGGATTACCATGGCCGTATTGGTCACAACTTTTTGATACTTTGGTCCTCGGATATCTTCAACATTGTTCTTGTTTTGGCTTTCAAACTTTTTCATCTGAGCGTCGCTGTTTAGTGTGGACATGGCGCGCGTCTGGCGTATTACATTTTTAAACTGGTACATTTTGTTGGCTATTATTCGTTTGTTTCTCTGTCCTATATTTTTTCCCATTTATTTGTTTTGTAGTCCTGTCATGTAATGTTGTTATTTTAATGTTATAATTAACATTGCCATTAAAGCGGGAGGTTTGGCATGCCACAAAACCAGGTTCAACCCACCATTTTTTTCTTGAAATGCCCGGTACCAAGTCAGGAAAATGGACATTGTTATATTATATTTCGTTTCTGTGTGTGTTACATTTTAATGTTGTGTTTCTGTTGTGTCGTAGTTCACTTATATTTGATACGTTTCCCTCAGTTTTAAAACAATGCTTTAGTTTGTAACCCGGATTTGTTTTTTTCTCTATCGATTTATTAATTTCGAACAGCGGTATACTATTGTTGCCTATATTTATAGCGTTAAACCGCTAACACACTCTGATACTAAGTGGTAATCCTGCATTGTATAGCACACACAATCATATTCGTACTGGACACTTTTTAACAAGAGGGGCGAGAGATACCAAAGGTACATTTAAACTCATAGATAAAAAAAACAACTGAAAATGCCATGGCTAAAAAGACAAACAGACAAATAATAAATAACATTAACCCCAACAAAAACTGGGGGTAAAGTCAGGTGCTCCGGAAGGGTATAAAGCAGATCCTGCTTTTACAAAAAATGTGAACCATTATGACAAAACATAACAACTTATATCCTGTTGTCAAGGATCTGCTTACCTTTTCTTGATGGGTTTCGTGCTGATGAGTCTTTAGTTTTCTATGTTATGTCTTCTGTACTATTATTTGTCTGTTTGTCGTTCTCTCTCTATCCATGGCGTTGTCTGTTTATTTTCTATCTATTTGTTTGATATCTGCGGATATCTTGTCTTAATATACTTGTTAGTATTCATAATCATAATATAATATGTATCGGTCTTAGTTATTCATATACCAAAATAGCAATTATATACAATTATGGCCCGTTGAAGAGGTGAATATCCAAAATTGTCAACACGAGAAGGTTATTTCATTGAGGGCGCATCATTTTGGATATTCATCGATTCAAAGGGGCCACAATTGTTTTATTATACCGAACTAACAGTGAAAGGGCATTTTGTACACTTACTAGTCTATATTTTTAACTTAACACACAGACTGACGTTTGAAAATACATTTGTGTTCGTTTTCCTCGAATTTACAAAAAAAGTAGAATCTTTTTGTAAAATATTGATGGCCCTGAAAAGACCGTTTATAAGAGATATCATCGGCTGTTGGCACTCTCAGCTCTATTTATGTCAAATGTCATATTTCCTCGTCTCTCGATGGGCTTCTAGTGTAACGTGAACGCTGCCATTTTGTTTATTTACGTCTTTGACGTCATTTTCATGGGAGGTAACTCAAGTACAAATAAACAAACTCAAAAGGTTATTCACCGGTGAATAATAGGGTTATTCATCGCTGGTGTAAATTTCTAGGTTTATTCGTCCTTCTTTGCAATTGAATGAAAATTAACTGAATTATTCCCTGTCACGTGATTACGTTTAACCCAATAAAATTGTTTGAAATATATGTAAGGTATAATACATCTGTTAATTCAACTATGTGTCTTATTCCCATAGGGACATTTTTTAAGACACCAGCAAAAAAAGCAATTCCATTGACTGATTCTGTTTTTCAAAATAATTAAAACGATAAATGTTTACCAGGTTAAATTATACTTTTTAACGCTTTCATTTATCGTTAAATGTTTCCTTTGTAAACATTTATTACTAGAATTCTGGTAAATATTTCAGTATAAAATCAAATTTGTGATTAATTTAGCGGTCGTGAATTTTGTAGCTGATGCCACATTAACCATAATGATTTGCTTCATATCTAAATTGCAAAAGTTATCTGTTATTCTATAGAACATGATATTCTTTAAAACTCCGACAATTCTATATACATTAAAGTTTGTATGTCGTTTGTAAATGTTATAGTTTCTATTTCTATTTAGTTTTATTTATTTAAATAATTTCTAACGGAACACAAATATCAGTCATAAGTAAAATCACAAAAAAACTGATCTCCGTGGAAAATTCAATCGGAAAGTCCCTAATCACATGGCAAAATCAAATGACAAAACACATCAAACGAATGGACAACAACTGGCATATTCCTGACTTGGTGCATGCATTTTCAAATGTGTAAAATTGTGGATTGAACCTGGTTTTATAGCGCTAAACCTCTCACTTCACTTGTATGACAGTCCATGTTAAGTTCCAGCAGCTGTTTTTCCATATTCATCGTATCTGAATTCTTACATTTTTAATTTACAGATGAAAAACCTAGCCTCGTGTGAATAAAAAAATTTCGAGCGTAAAACAGAGCAGACCAGACATAACATTTTATAAAAAGACAACCGGCCTAAAAGTATCCATATTATTTTGGCGCATACAAGTTTGATCATTGTATTTATGATGAGTTTATTTCTTAACAACTGTATCAATTCCAGTTGTTGTCCATTCGTTTGATGTGTTTTATCCTTTGATTTTGCCATTAGATTAGGGACTTTTCATTTTTAATTTTCCTCGGAGTTCAGTATTTTTGTAATTTTTCTTTTTCCACTGCTGATGGGGGTTACCTCCCCTGGCTACAAATTTATTGCCAGCCCAGGAGTCAGCACTTCTGTTTGACACGAATTATCATTGGTTATGACTATAAATAGAAATCCTTCGACATTCTAATGATTTCCAGTCCCGTACGAAATAAGTAGTAGGATTCCACCCAGACACTAGTAGGAATGAAGTAGGAATCCACCTAGATTCAAAGATTCTATATAGAAAGTAGACTGACATGGAAAATGAACAAAAGTCTGACTGGATTTTTTAATATTCCTACTTCAAAAATCCTACTACCTAGGTGGAATTGTTAAAGTCTGTATAGATTTTTTTCTGATTTGAAAATCTGAGTTGATTATTTATTTTCCTACTACAAGTTTAAGATTCCTACCAGAATTTATTTATAAATTCCCTACCAGAAAATCTTTCTACCTGGAAAGTTATCTTGAACTGGATTCCTGTTTGCAAATGACACACATTTTGCAATGTTAAATGCAAGCAAGTTCCAGTTCACAAATTCAAAAAATGGAGGGGAAAGATTGAAAAGTTGTGTTGGAATACAATAATGCAAGCTATAGGGTCACACAACGTAACAATGTAGAAATGTAAGAAAATATGGATAATCAAGACTAAAGGTAATTCTTATACATTCAAGATGATTTTTTTTTATCTGCCTGCCAAACGTATTTAGTAATCAATTAATAATTCATTAATAGTGCATAATCTTACTCATTATTTGTTCTTTAAACTAATTTAGATTTACATGTACTTTATGTATAACACTTTCTATAGCTTGCATATATTGCATGCAGTTTCCTTAAACATTTCAAAAGTCTATTTTTTTTAAAAGGAATTGATTCCATGAATTTCCTTTGTTCTTTGTTGTTGAGATTCAAACTTATCTTTGACCCAGTTGTGTGTTTTTGAATATACACTTACATTTTGTATATTTTTAGATTCCTACCAGAAAATATTTTTTTCTGGGTGGAATTTTGAAAAATTCCTACCAGGTTTTCTAGTAGGAATTTTATTTTCCTACCAAATTATTCCTGCTAATTTGCATATTCCTGGTAGGAATATACAATATTCCTACTATGAAATTCCTGCTAATTTAAATTTTTCGCCTATTTTCCGTGTGGATTCCTACTACTGTCTGACTGGAATATTACTCTTTTCTGGTAGGAATTCAAAGCAATTTTCCTTCTATATTCCGTGTACATTCCATACAAATTGTTTCATACAGGGTCCCACGGATATTTTACCTTTGCTAAACATTAATACATTTTTAACATTAATTTTGTTGATTTGAGCGTCTCTGAAGAGTCTTTTGTACACAAAACAAGTGTCTGGCGTATACATTTTCAATCCTAGTTCTATAATGAGTTCATTTATTACTTTTACAAAAGGTTTAATAATCATAGAGCTCAGCATTATGTACATAAGTGTTTCATCCGCTTTAATAACACTATTTTGTATTCTACGTTCTACTCAAATAAAATTTTAATTAACTAACCGATTGACCGGCTGTTTTTATATATGTCAGACTGGGTTTCTTGTACAATAAATAAGACATAAATTATCGTTTCTCCATATAAAAAAAAGATAATACTCCTGTTTTATTTCAATGATCTTACACAATGATTACTTAAGATTAATAAAAGGCGATACAAGGTATTCATCAGTAAGGAAGCAGCCCAACGGAAGACGTCTAGAAGCCATCGAACTGTCTTTACATTCACAGGTGTTAATTCTATATATCAGTCGCTTAAGGATGTACGGGTGTCTTTCGCCATCTTGGATTGTAAAGAACAGTGAACCTTAGGTCTAGATTTTCATTTAAATTAACCAAATTCGATGAGGAATGAAGATAACTAATCTGAAATTTCATTCAAAGGATTATTTATCTTATAAATATCAATATTTTTACAAGAGAAGAATATTTTGCTTGATTTTGAATGTTTTTAAAATTATTGTTTTAAGGGGGGATAACTCCGAAATAGTGCATTTCTGAAGGAATCTACTTGAAATTTTGCTACTTTACAAATATTTTAGCTGGAAAAACGCACTATGACCCTATCTTTTCTTTTCACATTCTTAAGGCATGTACTATAAGCTATCATCTCGTATCTTATTTTACATGTTTTTTATTTAGTTGAGCTTCTAATCACATAATGATGGTTTTTCGGTACAATCATACAACAGTTATCATTTTGTCACAACCTGTAGCTGGAGAAAATGCCTGGTGAACTATCATTTTATCATAATTTTTTTATCATATCCCTATATATACTACATTTAAGAAAAAAGTATGAACAAATTCTACTATTTTTAATTTGGAGACCTATACCGCCATAATCTATAATATCGTTTGTCTTTTTGTCGTGTTTCGTTCTTTTTTTTTTTTTTGCAATGGCATGGCAATACAAACTTTGGTATAAGTGCAAACTTTCGATCCAAGTCACAATTTATAAATAGTTAACAATTACATGTATAGGTCAGAGTACAGCATTCAGCACGGAGATTTGGCTCTTAGCGAACAGGCAGGCCAAAATGACTAATGTAAAACAATTTAAAAATAATCTATATAAAAACGAGACACAAAATGACAACAGGCCCCTGATTTGTTTTCGATTTTTGAAAGTAATATCCTTTGGTATATTTCGTATTTCATATAATTACACCATTACGAACACAATAATAAATTAATAGTTAGATAATGCATAAAATAACACCATTACAAACTCAATCCTAATTTAATATTCTATTTATCTGTGATAAGATAAACGTAACAAAACATACGTCGTTTGTTGTGGCGTTGAAACATTCATGTGACGCATAGTTAATTATTATATTGATGTTAACTGGTGTAGTGTCGTAAGTTAATGTCAGATGTTTGTTGGGTTTTTTTTTAACATTGCCATATCAGAAATGGAAGATTCTAATATGAGGCAGGTGTTACATGTAAATAAATACATTTGGTGTTTTTACTGTCTTCTGATTGGTTAAAACTATTAGTTTTATTTTCAATGTTGTCAATTTTGATGGCGACACGCCCACTCTGACGTTGGGTATTCATACGCCACCATGTGTGTACGCTTGTTATTGTTAATATAAATAATATAAAAAGTTCTTTGAGCCTTATTTTTGAAAGAAATTTATTTATAATGAATGGCAATGATTTATTTTGATTTTATTGAACCATAAAACTGCTTCGCGGATTATTCAATGTGAAGAGTCAAAAATTAGTTTTATGGTTCAATAAAATCAAAATGAATAATAGCCATTCATTAAATGGGGACGAAGTCAGAAATTTAGAATACTTTACTTTATCCCGTGGTATGGGAGTATATGATAATAAAATATAAAGAATTTGTTCATATCATAGCTGGCATAGCCAGAACCAAAAAGAGGGGGGGGGGGTACTTTTGTTTGAAAACTTTGGTTGATCAGATATGGAATCACTGTACATAGCATTGCTGGAGTGGTCCCCCTATAGTAATGTAAACTTGTTAATTAGTGACATGTTAAAATTAAATCAGAGAACCTGTATGCTTTTGATCATGTTTATTCATGTAGAAGTAAAACTATATTTGTCATTATGCATTTGTTAATCAGTTATATCTTTCAAATGACTTCGGATGTCTCAGTAAAAGAAAGACATTTTATGCACATGTACAAAATATATGTGTCTGCATTTTCATGTAACAAGGGCGCACATTAGATGTTATAATAGTTGTATGTCCTTGATTTACCTTAATTTTTAAAAGATAATTTATGAATAAATGGTGCGATGGTGTGTATGGAAGGAAGACTGTCATAAAACCAAACAGTTCCGGATGGCCCTTTAAATAATTGCTTAACATCAATAGCGATGTAAGATTCAAGTGTTTGATTTAGCACAAGTTTAGCCAGGTTTTCCTTGTAATTGTGGCTGAAAAACCACTAGACAGTGTCATGCATTGAAAGGATATCAAACGGATATTTTATGGAATGATTCATGAATAAAATCATTCACCCCTAGTTTTTGGTGGGGTTCGTGTTGTTTATTCTTTAGTTTTCTATGTTGTGTCATGTGTACTATTGTTTTTCTGTTTGTCTTTTTCATTTTTAGCCATGGCGTTGTCAGTTTGTTTTAGATTTATGAGTTTGACTGTCCCTTTGGTGTCTTTCGTCCCTCTTTTATAATTTATAAGATCAATGACACATTCTCAATTATAGAGGTACATTTGTATTGTATTTAGACCAATAGATTTAAATGGTTTAATAAAACATAAAACGGAAAGGCAAAGACCTTAAGCTTGTTGTGTCAGAATTACTGACTAAATCATGTACCTGTACACAGTGTTCACAATGATAAGCACTTGAGAAGAACTGAATGTAACACAAGACAATAAAATGATACCTGCTTTATGACATGTATATTACTCCTGTGCAGATTATTGGGCATCAGTTACCTTATGACGTACATAAACATTAATGAGTCATGCTAATTGCGCTAATACTTGCAAAGTCAACCTGAAGGGTAAATTCCCAAACTGCGAGGTTACATTTGATTTTTCTAGAACCACTGATATAATAGTCTAAAGTTATATGTAATGTGGAAGGTGATATGCATTACTTTTAAATCTTGATGCCAGACATGACTGACAAACCAATAAAATAGACAATACCAGAATTGAAGCTAGCGAAGTGCAATTAGTTAAAACTTGAACATACCTGTGCTTATTATACATGTAGTCTGCATGTCCCATACACTTTAAATATTTCTGGTCTTCAATGAATAGAATATATTAACAAGAACAATTCAAACGAGAAAAAGTATCAGCTTAATTTCGGTACAAATCAATAAAAAAAAAACAATTATGATATGCACTGCAGCAAAAAAAAAAAAACGCAAAATTAAGGGCTCCAATTTAGAACAAGAGCATGCATAACATTGTACGAAAAACCCCATTAAAAGTCAGTTAAAAAGGGCTTAATTCAACTTATCGATATATACATGATATTCATTGTTTCTTCACCATGTTAACTGCATCGCGGTACAACACACCTTTCTCACTTTTTACTATTAGAATTGATGATGTATAGTTGAATTCCCTGTTAACATCTCATTGCATCATTTTTTGTATACTCTTTGTGATATGTAGTTTAAAACATTAAGTTGTGTTACTTTTCATACTCAATACCTGTAGCTTGTATGTTCATTATATATGAAGATATTTAGATGTTAATAACATGCATGTTCATGTATCTTATGTAGAAAGATTTTATAATTTTGAATTAGAAAAATATATCTAAATTGTACGTTATTATCAAAATTTCGGCTTTGTTTAAAAGCGGGGCAACAGATTCCAGAGGGCCAGTCAAACTCCTAAATCGTGGAAAATATACTGACGACGCCATGGCTAAAAAGTAAAAAGACAAACAGATAAATAATGGTACACAAGACACATCATAGAGTGCTAAATAAGGACTTAGCAACACGAACCCCACCAGAAACTGGGGGTGGTCTCAGGTGCTCCAGAAGGATAAGCAGATTCTACTTAGTCCACATGCATGTGGCACCCGTCGTGTTGCTCATTTTATTCTAAACCCAGTAAATAGTCTCATTTAGTAGGTCACATCCGTGAAAGGATATGGAATTGTAGTTACGACATAAGGAACATATCATTTACATCTGCGAAACAGTTATATCATATCGGTCAAGCAACTTGCGATAGCTATGAGACTGCACAATTTACGAAGGGTTGACTTCAACTTTACAATTTGGAACTCTTGGTTTACTAGGCTAAGCTTACTTGTGAGCAGCAACCCTCTAACAAGGAAATCATGATAGGAAAGATTCATTTCTTTTTCTATAGCCAGTAAGTTTTGTAACTAATAAAACTATTGAAATATGTGATAAAAAATAGTTGGTTTGTGCGTGTGAGTTCGTTTTTTAATAAAAATTTTTTAGGTATGATTTAAAAAAATGATTGTTTATAACAATCGAATTTGTATTTTTGTATTCTTTATTTTTTTTTGTGTTTATTTTTGTGCTGATTTTTTTTTTATGTCATACAATACTGATTTCTTATTATCATTGAAAGTTGCTCTGTGAGTTGATAATAAAAAAGTTCTCCATTCTTTATGTTTGCGTCTCCGTTTTTTCCAATCTTTATATTTGAGAGCCCCATTTTTTTTGGGTATTTGAATGCCCAATTTTCATTGTATCTTTGAGTGCCCTCTTATCCTCAATCTTTTAGCTTTTTCATTTGTCATAATTTTTCTTAATTTTTATGTTTTTGTCATCTATACTGCACATTTTGTCCGTTACTCACAATAAGTCTTTCAAACAAAACATAGTGATATCATGCACTACTTTAAACAAAACCTACGAGCGGTGAGTTTCCCAAGAGAACTCAGGGGAAAATCTTTTGAAAGAGAAACGGAAATAATGCAACGTTTTCGATGATGGTTCAACTTTTTAGAAATTTATTTGTGACGTCATTTCGACATTTGCAATGTAAACAAAAAAACGCTTTCATCAGGTAAGTTTTTTTTATAATATTAGATTCGTAATTTTTGACATGAAAAAAATCTTCACATATTATTGAAATGGTGTTGTCGTCCATATTTTCTTATGGTAGTCATACATAGGAATTTGCGGGAAATGGAATGACTTGCATTGCAGCGTCCGCCAGGGGCAAATGCAACTGTTTGAAAGTTCGGAAACACGTTTACGATTGTAATTTTATTAGTACAATTATTTTTGATTTTAATTTTAGTCGTTTAATTGATGTGCTTACTGTTATAAAGTACAGTGCCATAACATTTTACTCAAATCCCAAGCTCTGAACGATACCGGAAAAGATATCTGCGCAACTGCTACACAACCGGAAACGATATTTGCGCAGATCCGGAAATTAAAAAAACGCGACAAATTTTTTTAACGATTTTGAGCAATCTCCGGCGCAGAGATCACATATCCGTTCCGTTCAATACTTTGTAACACTACACTCAATATGACCTCTGCCATACCTTTTTTTGCGTACTTTTATTATTTCATATCAAGTGCAGTATTGCGGGGCATGTATGGAACGGATATGAACACTGCGCCGGAGATTGGATTTTGAGATCACTAGTACAATGAAAAATGTCAGGAAAATTTTCCCGATATTTTTTATTTTATTTTTTTCTATTGATTTTCTACTTCGTCCCCAAATAATTTGCGTAGAAACAAATAGAATTAAACAAATTAGAGAACCGTACACAACAACATTATATAGGGAAGATAATTAAATGTCCCTGTGGTATCTACCACAAACCTTGAAGTTAATCATTTCATCATTTACTTGATTGCATACATATTGTCTATATTCTTTAGAAACTTTTCATAAATGTTTCATCTATTCCTAATCCTTTTCGATGAATTCAGTAATATAGACGTACATGTGCAATGTTATAGATGGCATGTTCATATCGCCATTAGTAGTCAGACCTTGCTTGTTTACAAAAGTTCAGAAGGTATTGTAGCCCGTGTCCCAAAAACGTTCATTCTTAATGGTATCTATCCCCACTGTAATACAATTTTTTTTTCTACCATACAAATCAATAAAGATAATCTTTTTTTCTATATTATCATTATTTTTTGCCGATTTATCTCTTTGTATTCATGACATCATTCTTGAACTTAAACCATGTTTACCTATTATTTGCTATTTTCGTCTTTTCTGCCCTTTTTTGTATATATCTTTCAGACCCTATCTTAATAGATCATTGCACTCTGTCATTAAACTGTTTAATTTCTATTTGTCATAAACATTGTAGCTCAAATTTGCTTTAAATAGAAAACTTACATTTACATCATAAGACGGTAATTGCAATAACATGAATATTTTTTATATATGTTTTCATTTACATTATTATAACAATAACCCTGAAAGTGTAATCACTATAATTTTCCGTTCTCTGTTATCAAGTATAATTATTTGCAAATATTTTCCAGTTTAATTACTTCAAACCGGATGGCAATCTTTCAACAAATTACAGTATTTAATTTCTGGTAAGTTTTTTAACAATTTGTTTATCTAAAATAAAGAATGAATTGTCTCTATCAAATTTGAAAATCAATTTCTTGTTTTAACAATGTGCCTGACTACTGTGAATTCATTATTATTCGTTGGATACTAATTTTCTTGGATTTCGTGGGTACAAGTGAACTACGAATTTAAATGTTCAACGAATAACCTATTTTCTATATGATTGCAATTGTATGCACACCAGGACAAAAAAACGCACTTGAACATCCACAAACATGCAAGTTTTCGGAATACTTTTGAACTGATTTTTGTTGTTCGTATTGCTGTGAGGTTTTTATTCTACATTGGCAAGAGGTATAGGAGTAGGTTGAGAGCTCACTTTACATGTTTAATACCGTCATAATATTTAGCCTGTCAGGAACCCTTGGCCTTTGTTAGTCTTGTGTTGTTTTAAAGCAGGACGTTCAATTTCACAAATAAGTACAAACTTTTGTTTAGGGGCTAACTGAAGCCGGCCTCCGGGTGCGTGATCCCTTTTCATTCTCAATTTTATTTTACCTTTAGCATCAGAGTTTGTTGCGAATTTTCTAATCAAGACATGTGCGGTGTTTCCAATGATCATTGTTATAAATAAATGGAAAAAATAATTCCACATATCGGTTAAGTTTTTATTATGTTGCTGTTGTTATATTGTAAAATATGCGTAGTTGACATTATTCATAACAAGCCGTACAGCTCTCAGATAAATGATCATTATTATTAAGTTACAAAATAAACTGTTCTTGATTTTTTAGTAGTTATAATTGCATGAAAAGTATGAACCAACAAGATTGTATTACTTCTTTTGTCGTTAAAGATATAGGTAACATGGTTATGAATCTAACGGACTCCAAAACAAAATCGAAAGCGGTTTTCCACAGCATAAGCGACTCTCGATTTGCATAGCTATCCAAGAGTGTTAACATCATGTATAAGTAATTTAAAACCAATTACAATCAATTACTGTAAACCAACTTAATTTCGCGACCGATTAATTTTCGCGACTTTCGCGAGTAGAAAAATAACGCGAATATAAATCGTCGCGAATATGTTCAACTTGGTTCTTCCCTTATTAAACTTCATCAAGTAAATCAGAAAATCGCGAAATTAAATAGCCGCGAAGTGGGCAAGAAATGGTGAAACGCGAAATAAAGTATCCGCGAAAATAAGTTTGTTTACAGTAATCAATTCGTGTCGTCTAGATTGTCATTTGCTTCATCGTCATCTACTTCGTCGATGTGTAATAAGTAAACAAGTACTAGAGAGTATTATTAGAATAAGGATGAGATATTAAACAAAAACTTTTTATTTCATTTCCATGCCAAAGCAAACAAATAGGGCCAATTCTTATTCTCCCCCAAACCTTTTTCCTTAATCTTTTGATCAAGTTGATTGTAAATTTTATTTTTTTTCATCATTTTAATTTTGTGACCTTCTATTTATATATATATATCATATTTTTTTTTGGTTAATTGTGGACTAAGATCTGGTTTTATTGGATCCTCAATGCTCTTCAACTTTGTATTTGTTTGGCTTTTTAACTATTTTGATCTGAGCGTCACTGATGAGTCTTATGTAGACGAAACGCGCGTCTGGCGTATAAAATTATAATCCTGGTACTTTTGATAACTATTTACACCACTGGGTCGATGCCACTGCTGGTGGACGTTTCGTCCCCGAGGGTATCACCAGCCCAGTAGTCAGCACTTCGGTGTTGACATGAATATCAATTATATGGTCATTTTTATAAATTTTCTGTTTACAAAACTTTGATTTTTTCTAAATACTAAGGATTTTCTTACCCCAGGAGTAGATTACCTTAGCCGTATTTTGCACAATTTTTTGGAATTTTGGATCCTCAATGCTCTTCAACTTTGTATTTGTTTGGCTTTTTAACTATTTTGATCTGAGCGTCACTGATGAGTCTTATGTAGACGAAACGCGCGTCTGGCGTATAAAATTATAATCCTGGTACTTTTGATAACTATTTACACCACTGGGTCGATGCCACTGCTGGTGGACGTTTCGTCCCCGAGGGTATCACCAGCCCAGTAGTCAGCACTTCGGTGTTGACATGAATATCAATTATATGGTCATTTTTATAAATTTTCTGTTTACAAAACTTTGAATTTTTCTAAAAACTAAGGATTTTCTTACCCCAGGAGTAGATTACCTTGGCCGTATTTGGCACAACTTTTTGGAATTTTGGATCCTCAATGCTCTTCAACTTTGTATTTGTTTGGCTTTTTAACTATTTTGATCTGAGCGTCACTGATGAGTCTTATGTAGACGAAACGCGCGTCTGGCGTATAAAATTATAATCCTGGTACTTTTGATAACTATTTATTATATCATTATCATAGGTAGAAGTATTTTGATGTATTGCTCCATTTTTTTAGATTAATATTGAAAACTCATGTTTGATCGTCACTCGAGGTGTAATCCCCATCTTGTTTGTTATCGTTGATAGTGATATTGATGCACAACCAATCAATTAAATATCTTTTGATTTAGAAAAAAAAACACTTATCAGCATTTAACATATCAACAATATTCGATTAGAATTTGCCCAAGGTTTATACTGATTTAATTATAATAAGTCACTTTTGGTGATTTTATTAATTTTTAATGTTCTAAATTTAATTAAGTTGTTGATTTTCTGTGTTATCAGAAATTTAACCTCCAATATAAAAAGTGTGCTTCAGTTTTTATTTGTTAACAAAAGAATGGACAGATGGGTTTATATGTTTTATTTAACACATACAGATATATAGGTAGTAAATTAGTGACTTTTTATGTTAAACAAGGAAATATCTGGAATCAAAACAGTGAAAAGGACACTGCCGTATGAATTTTCGAGATTTTTTTAATTTTTTAATTAGTGTTCAATTTATTTCATTTTCTGTATAAAAAAAATGAAAATATGAATACGAAGGTGTTCTATTAAATAGGACTTATGTTTTGTTTTTCTGGTCGACAATTCGAAGGATGTTATGTATAACCGTAGTTTTTCTTCAAAAAAGCAATTTCTAATACATAATGCATATTGTATTATGGTTGCTTCTTTTTGCAATCCGAAGTGCTCAAGGCATTCCGATTTTGAATATGCTTACTTTAGATAAAGTGGATAATTTTGGATATACTGTATTGACCGTTACCAATATGTCCCTTGCTAAAGTGGACCAATTGTATGGAGATGTATTCAGAATTAACTATACATTTAAATATGCCGGAGAGAGATGTACTCCGAAAGGGAAAATGACAACCATAGCGGAGACAAAATATTTGATTGGAATTGACATCTTTATAGGACCAGGTAAATATAAGCTTATGTTAGAAATGTATCTGCGATTAACATCAAATCAATCATTTGATGACCTGAATCGCACGGTAATTGCTTGAACACATGGAGTTACACGTTGTCGTGCAAAGCATATATTACTATTCGTAATTTAAAGTAATGGAAACACGAGGGTGCCTAATCGATCACAAAAGTGCACACACATTAAACCTTATCACTATCAAGTGACTGTTGACCTAGGAAGTAATTTTTTTGCAGCAGTTTTAAGGGGAAATGTGCCGAAAATATTTGAGTTTTTTTATTCAAAACTTTCTTAACAATTGGTATCGTTGATCAAGACGTAGGTGTATTAAGTAAAAAACAGAATCACAAAAATACTAAACTCCGAGGAAAATTCAAAACGGACAGTCCCTAATCAAATGGCAAAATCAAAGAATAAAACACATCAAACTGTCATATTCCTGACTTGGTACAGGCATTTTTAAATGTAGAAAATGATGGAATGAACCTGGTTTTATAGCGCTAAACCTCTCACTTTTATGACAGTCGCATCAAATTCCTTTATTTTTAAAACTGTACATAAGTAATAATTTATCACCGTCAAGCTGCTGATAAAATACTACTTTGTATAGGTATTTCATTCCATAGAGAGACGAGTGTTTGACTTTGAAACATTTACTCCAAATCTACATCCAATAGAATTATTAATTTTTTTTTCGTGTCAATTTATATACGTACAATGATTAGTATTTTGTAAACGTAATGCTACTAGCGCACAAAATTATCAGCCTGATATCTTTTCATACATATACTGAGGACACTTGTTCATGTTGTTCAATGCACAATTCAGAATTGTTTTGAATTTTTAGTGCATTAATAATCATCTCACATTACCACTTCCGTTATCTAACCATTCGTGTAGACACAAGTTAAATCGAGGTGATTAATCTAAGAATGTAAAGTGTCTCTGCATTTTTTTTTTTTTTAATTCTTTTTGATATTTTATTTTCCAAGATTTCATAAACTAGATGTGTTCTTTTGTAGTGTGTGGAACCGATCTCGAAATCGCTGCTAGTATGGCGTCTTCGTGGAATATTCCTATCATATCTACTTCCGGTTCCAGTGACTTAGTAACAAATAAAACAGAGTTCTCTACCCTTACGAACATGGCTTTTACAATGGAGAAATTTGCTTTATTTTATGTTCGTATATTTAACTTTTATCATTGGAAAAATATTGTATTAATTTACGAAGAAAAGCATCCTTTACTTAGTTTGCTAGCTAAAAGTCTCTATGATGTTTTCATAAGGATGAATACAACAACGACAATGCTACCGTTTAAGGAAAGAAACTTTGAACCTTTGTTGGAAGCAGGACGCAAACACTCTAGAGGTAACTTATTAATCTTAAATAATTTTGTTTTTTTCTTATTTAATTGAGATAATTAAGAAACATATTTCAAGGAAAAAAAACAACCTTTAGTATTTGGATGAATAATAGGAATAATTTGGTGGTTTATATGCCCCATTTATGAGCAATTTTTTATCTGGTCTGTGCGTCCGTTTGTTCATCCGTCCGTTCATCCGTTCGTTCGTCCGTCCGTTCGTTCATCCGTCCGTTCATCCGTTCTTTCGTCCGTCCGTCTATTCCGCTTCAAATTTAAGTTTATGCTCAAGGTAGTTTCTGATGAAGTTGAATTCCAATCAACTTGAAACATAGAACACATGTTTCCTATGATATGATCGTTCTAATTTCAATGCCAAATTAGAGTTTTGATCCCAGTTTCACAGTCCACTGAACATAGAAAATGAAAGTGCGAGTGGACCATCCATGCATTCTTGTTTCCTTTAACTCTACGGATATAAAAAGCAGGTATGTTTTCCTATATCAAAACTGCCCAAGCAATGTTTCGAGGAAAACAGCTTAAAATGTTCCACAAAACTTTTACGGACACCTCCGTAATTTGGTTGACCAATTCACGACATGTGTGTGTATGTGAGGTGACATGATACATGCAGAATCGTCTGTTCTATAATTGAATCAATTTTTTCCATTTTCCTGTTGTATCATTTTAACATAATATTTCTTTGCATGGTGGGTAATGCATTCATATCCGGATACGCCCATCCTGTTTGACTCATGAGTTCATGTGGTTGTCTCATGTAATGTTTTTTCTATCTTGATTTGCATATTCTGAATGGACTTTGAACATCAGTAAACCTATTTAAGATATTTATTTCAATTAAGACATGAACATAGAATATAAAATTCAAGGTCGATAAAGGACATACAACGAAATAATGAAAAGAAAACGGTGAGAGGACTAACAAATGTTTAACAAAACATTGTACGGGGGAAAAACTCATTGACAAATATACCATATACTAAGTACTCTTGACTTGAAATAAAACCATGCTCCACTACAGGTATAGTAATAATACACATGAAAGGTAAATATGCATGGTAATTTTTTGCATAACATAAACTCATCATTGATACCAGGATTAAAATTTTGTTACCGGACTCATCAGTTAACCGAATCAAAATGCGTAAAAGGCCAATGAAGTGCGAAATTGACAGTCAAGACTCGCAAATGTTTTGTCAAAAGGATATGACGTATGCTAAGTAAATCTAGACCTGTAGATTTAAGTTATACTCATTTATTGTAGTATTTGCAACAATATCCACAGACGACGATTTTCGGAAGCTTATTTTAGCTGCACAGTCGTTGGGAATGACAAATGGGGAGTATGTACATTTGTTCATTCGATTTTATGAAGTCGAGCACACAGGACTTCACAGTTGGGAAAGAAAGGATGAATTTGATGAGGTATATACATGAGCTAATATTTTTAGAGTTAAATTAATTTATAAATCATATTAAGGACAAGAAAAACAAATAAATTAGTTGTATGCAAAGTGGTTCAATTGAACAAGAGACGAAAAATTTAAACAACTACTGTAGAAAAGTGATATGAAGTATGCCGGCAAACTCTTTTTATCTGCAATGTATGTGTTTCATTTGTGTTTAGAAAGAATATAAAAATGTGATGCCGATTTCTGTGAATAAGACACGTGTTCAATATCCCGTTACAATCGAGACCAAAAGTTCAAAGGACCAAAATATTACACACCATTATAATTAAAATATAAAGGCCATACCAAAACAAACGAATCCAAGCGATGACTCTTATCATTGAATAATTTGCAATTGCAATCTAGGCTTTATATGAGTTTTAGTCAACATAAATGTATATATATTTTTAAAAGTCCATTCATTTTTATTTGAAGTGAAGTCCGATATTGTGTGGTGGAGATAATTTTCTTTTGAAATAATAACAATGATAATTATAACGACTTTATTTAAAAAGGGTGGCTCAATAAGCATTCACAAATCTACATTGCGGCACTCAAAACCGGTGATAAATATTTTTGTTTGTTTCCTAGGTAGCTAGATCTGCTTATGACTCAGTCCTTGTTCTGCAACCGAGCAGACCCGAAAGTAAACTATTCACTCAATTTGTGAAAGATGTTAAAGAAAAGGCAGTCAACGAGTACAATTATACAATGCACAACGAAGAGGTATGAATCCTTTATTCAATGTACACAATGAATGTAAACATACCATATTTCTAATATAAATCCGCGCTTCTATTTTTAAATTACCTTGAAACACACAGACTTACAAACGGGAAGATTTATGACAAAAGGGGACATACTGAGAAAACAATTACAAAATCAACAGTATTTTAGCAAAAAATCAATATATGATAAAGTCATCATAGGCACCTTGATTGAAATTTTGTATTTGCGCCAGACGCGCGTTTCGTCAAATTAATTGACGCACGAACGTGGAATAAAAACAAAGTTTAAAAGGCCAAGAGTAAGAGAGTAATTTAAGTTGTTTGTTTTAAGAGTTTTTATCATGACCAGATCTAATGCACCCCAGTACCAGACGTTGTCTTCATCTATAACTCTTCCAAGACGCCTTTTTGCAAGTCATCAATATAAACGTATAAACAAAGCATGAAACAAAGACAACTTGCAATTGTTAACTTCTGCATCATTTGGTTTCTTGATGTTGAGTTGTCTTATCAGTAATTATACCACAACTTTTATTTTTTAACAATTACAAAAATTAGCTACAAAAAAGAAAAAAATACGACTATTATACACGAACCACACAACTGTTCTCGGAAAACGGGATCAGTGTTTTCTGACTTTGAAAGACGCGCTATATATTTGAAGTCATTACACAGTCGTGAAACATAAAATTACATTGTTTTAGTTCGACAAGGGAAAAGTGGGATACGCTAGCTTATAGTATGGTGACCTATTGTTGTTAATTTCTGTGTTATTTTGTCTCTTGTTGAGGTAGTCTCATTGGCAATCATAACACATCTTCTTTTTTATAATAAGCCTCGATACATTTATTTCTCATTATTATTTTGTAAACCGATATATATTTGACTACGGTCAATCAAGTATAGCATTAACCTTATTGTTAGTTGTAAGATGTATGTCAGCAAACTATCTATAGCGTTAATATATGACTCAGGTGTTAAATCCTGACGATTGAATATTCTTCATTATGATATTGATTTCAAAGATGTATCTTTAATTGACAAAACGGATTTACGTGCAGAACTTAACACGTATTTAAGCAATGTTCTTTGTTCTGTTGATATTATAAGCTCCGATGACATATTTTCCTTATACGAGGTACGTGACTAACTGAAGGACAAATTTAACTACTTAAACCGACTTTATCAAGCGTGTTCTAAGTAACTGCGGAAAATCTTCTTTTTTTCAACTATGATGCTGCGCAAGAGTGACATAGACCTTACTGGCCACAGAACAAATCTGTTTTCAAATGTTTTAATTTCTGTTTCATCGGGAAAAAATAAGCATAACATACTTTATTTAAAAGCTTGTTGTTTACAAAATCAATGCTTGCTTAGCCTTCAGACTGACTTCCCTGCCTACTAGCTTAGAGATTTAACTTAAGCCTTTACAATTTAATATTTAAGGAGTTTAAACATTGTATACGAATGAAAACAATAAATGGTGGGACATGCTGAGAGAAAAACATCTGATCGACTAATTTATAGAAATATGACTTTCATCCTCGTAAATACTTTTGGGAAAATCGTCGCCTAGGCTATCAAAAGTTCACCAAACCGTAGCATGTCCCTAATCCACCAGTGTTTGTCGAATTCAACGTGGAAAATTAATTACGAACAATCTTTATAAAATGTATGCGTCCAAGCGCTTTTCTAGATTTACCTTCATCAGGAAAACTAATAGAAAAATAAAAAAGTAATAATTCAACTTCAAATATTATAGCATAAAAAGTAAAATCACAAAAATATTGACCTCTAAGGAAAACAAAAAGTTCCTAATCAAATGAAAAAATGAAAAGCTGAAACATATCACACGAATGGACAACAACTGTCAAATTCCTGACTTGGTACAGACATTTTCGTATGTAGAAAATAGGGGATTAAACCTGGTTGTATTGCTAGTTAAACTTCTCACTTGTATGACAGTCGTAATTTTACTTTTTTCATAAACCAGGTAAATATTTTCACAACGGCCTTTTACGACTCAATTTCGGTGTATGCTCAAATCATTAATGAAACAATAACCGACGGAGAAGATATCAGAGATGGTCTAAATATCAGTAGAAGAATGAAAAATCGAGTTTTTCATGGTAAGTAGACAAATGTTTTTTAAAGAGGGGCGAACGATACCAGAGGAACAGCCAAACTCATAGATCGAAAATAAGCTGACAACATCATCGCTTAAAAAAAAAAGGACAAACAGACAAATAAAAGTACTCAAAACACAACATAGAAAACTGAAGACTAAGCAACAAGATTCCCACCATTAACTGAAAACCACCCTTTTGTTAACAATATTATAATTTATTCATCAAATATTGCTTGTTTACAAAAATTATCAAGACTCCAACGGGTAATTAAAGTAGATTTTGATCTGTTTTGTAAATTTTGTGGTCTCTTGTTCCTAAGTTAGGGTTTCCGAAAGTGCGAAACGTTGATGCTACAAATAAAGATTCACATTTGTCAGATAAAATATGTGTCTAGCTATTTAGTGAAAATAAGCTAATCATAGAAGTTTATTACTGGGTACCTTCACACGCTCACTCATAAACTATAAAGAGTTTGAAACATGTTATAGGTTACACATTACAGCTGTTTCTCAAAACACGCCTCTTTTGGGGAGATCTTGAATATTCATAGAAAATTAATTTTGTTAACATGCTGGTGCCCAGTTATGCTCTCTGTGTTCCATCTCACAGAGACATAACTTGGAAATGTTACCAGTAAATATACACGTGCATATTGTTTACATTGAAATCTGTGGTAACCTTTCATTCGAGGTAGGGGTAGTTAAGAAAATTAGTGTAAGTTTAAACTCTGAATAGTTCAGGGCTTATAATCGTTGAAAATATGCCGCACAGTCCTATATTTTGACCTTTGAAAAAAATTGTGGTGCATATGAACTTTCAATTCTAGGATAAGATTTTTTTCAAAACTTCATAGTAAAAGTGGTACAGTTTTAGCCGTAAAAGGAGTTCCTATGGGAAATAACATTGTCAATATTTACAGAAATGCAACCTGTATACAGTATTGTATTGTTTAAAAACAAGAATAAACTCATTTTGGAAAGTTCACAGATCATAAGACAGACGATTGATTTCCACTGCTATGGATTAATTATCATTAGTTGGATACAAATTTTTGTGAATTTCGTGTATACAGATCAACCACAAATTCAAATGTTCAACTATTTTCAAGTTTTTTATAACTTTATATGCAGAGATTGACAAAAACACGAAATCAAATATCTACGAAAATGTAGATTTCCTCCATCCCCGAAAAATGATAGCCACGAAATAAATGAATTCACAGTAGTTGTTGTATACTGTTTACTTGATTTTTATATCTATTCTCTTTGCGATATTTTCATATTGTTTATTAGGTATCAGTGGTAAAATATCCATTGATGACAACGGTGATAGAGAACCAGATTTTCAGCTTTTAGACATGGACATGGCTACAAGTGATTTTGTTGTAAGTACACCCTATGTAATCATGTGTACTTTTTTTGTCCAATTTAGAAAGACGTTACCAAAAACTGGGGGTGACATAAGGTGCTCCTGAAGGGTTCATGGGCCTGATATGGTTTGAAATATTAGTTTGCTTTGCAATGCTAACTGAATATCCTAGTAACACTCATCACGTTATTGCAAATAAACTCATCATAGATACCAAAATTGCAATTATATATTTGCACCAGACGCGCGTTTCGTCTTCAAAAGACTCATCAGTGACGTTTGAATAATATATTCTTAAAAGGACAAATAAAGAACGCAGTTGAAGAGCATTGTAGTCCATAAATTCCTAAAAGTTTTGCCAAATACAGCTAAGATAATCTATTCTTAAGGTAGAAAGCCTCACAATTTCAAAATTACAAAGTTTACTTTATTTTGATACTTCATTTTTATACTATTTTGCAATTCATCTGATTATATCACTTTCATACTATTTTGCAGATTGTTGCAGAATATTTTGGCTCCATCGGAACTATGGTATTTAGGAATGATACTTCAATACATTGGCCGTCAGATCGAGGACCACCAAAGAACATACCAGATTGTGGATTCAAGGGAGATAATCCACACTGTAAAATGAAAGGTATGGTTATAATTTTGCATTAGTTTGGGCCCCGCCTTTAGGCGGGTCGCCCTATAGTGATCAGTCCGTCCGTCCGTCCGTCCGTAACACTTTAACTTTGTGTCCGCTCCATATCTAGAGAACCATTATGATTTCATACTTTATACTTTACATGTTTATTAACCACCACCAGAGGGCGTGTCATGATGTATGTACAACTTCCTAGGTCAAAGGTCAAGGTCAAAAAATTTGGTTTCAGTTGACAACCCTGTGTGTCCTGTGGTGAAGATCGTGTCAGCTCTATATCTTGAAAACAGTTATGATTTCAAAGTTTATACTTGACATCCATTTTTACCAACACCAGAGGGTGTGTCATGATGTACAACTTCCTAGGTCAAAAGTCTGTCTGTCTGTTGGTCTGTCCATCGTTAACAAATTTGATCCACACTATATTTTGAGAGGACAGCTGTTATTATTTCATACTTTATACCTGACAAACATTTTCAACTTAACATATATATTAACCAACACCAGAGAATGTGTCATAATGTATGCATCCTAGGTCAAAGGTCAGTCCGTCGGTCTGTCCATCCGTTCGTTGTTCTTAACAAATTGTGTCCGCTCTACCTCTCGAGAACCGTTAATATTTCATACTTTATACTTGGTGGGTCATAATATATTGAAGGCATAAATCAAAAAATATGTGACAAATATCAATTGGGCAGCACCTTTAAACATATTGTTCAAACATCAATCCATATATCCAGAAGTCACCTTAGAGTAGTCAACAATGAGTTCACATCATGCAGTCATATCACTATTATACTATGAAAGTAATTTGAGAATATTTATCAGTTTTAACTTAAAATCTTAGAATAAAATCAAACAAGAGACTACGTAATAACTTCAAATAATGCTTCATATCAGATTATCCATACAACTTATTTACCCCACGTTATTGACAGCGGGGCCCACAGAGATGGCTCCCATCTCAATGGTATCTAGTTTGTCAGAAAAACAGAAGTTTTGTTGTCATGTTGATTAAAATACTGCGCATGAAGACAGAATACAGCTGTCTTGTTTCCTAAATCTCAATCTAATGTATGTTAAAGAAAAAAAAAGAAAAAAAAGAGGTCAAATATAGAAAAAATTTAATTATCGAAGGTAAATTTTGCATGACAGGAATAACATACATATCATAATAATGCACATAATTACACATTTTGAAAAGTGCAATTAAAATGGTTTGTTATAACATGTCCTGGACTTAAAGTCATAAAACGTTTGGGTACGATCATCATAATCATGATTGAAATCAATTAGCCAATAAAAATTACTACATTTTGTGGTTTGAGCACACACTTTGTACTCCGAGTACTGAGGCCATTTTTATAAATGCCAGACAACATTGATTATTAGCAGTGACAACAATGATCATGATTGTAGCAGGCCATTTATGATTGATTTATTGTTGGTGTTAAAACGCTACTTTAAGGCGCCACTTTTGGGCTATTATTTCGTGGCGGCCAGTTTTTTTGTGATGGAATCTGGAGTGCCCAGAGAAAATCACTGACCTCCCATTGGAAACTGACAAAATTGGAGTCGAGTGCACCTGCACGAGCAGGTTTGGTCACTATGAGAAAAGGTTCAATGCAACTTAACGATTAAGAAAAATGAACCACTGAACAAGGCAATTCGTTAAAATATTTTCCTTATTTTATTTTTCAGAATTGAACTCTACTGGACTAATAGCTGGCTTGTTTGTTGCTATACTTCTTATAATAGTTATAGCAGGACTTATAATGAACAGGTTAAGTATTATCAAAAAGTTATATGTAAAGGTGAGGGGGAAATTCCGCTTTCTGATAACGAAAAAACGCTGATATGCAAGTATGCAAATAGTGAAGAAATGATCAAGCTACAATATAAAACCGCAAGTCGAAATAAACAAAAAACACAACACACAAATACAATCATATACTCTTTTCAAGTAATGAAAACAAATGGAATACAAATGGAAATAGTAAAAACATCTGCCCTATTTCTAACTTGGTACAGTCATTTTCCGGGGTTTATTCTGTCCTTAACCACATCTTACACTTCCTCTTTTTTCTAAAATGATAGAATGTCTACAGCTTCATATGAAAAAAGAAAAAACGAATACATATAAATAAAGGCAACAGAAGCATAACGTAATATCACAAAAACTCTGAACTCCGGGGAAAATTCAAAAAGTCCTTAATCAAATGGCAAAATAAAAAGCTCAAATACATCAAACGAATGGATAACAAACAGACATAATATGAAAAAAAAAATAAAAAAATGAGGGTACAGCACTCAGCATAGTGTTAAAATCTTAATTACTATAAACAAAAATATACCGTTGTTCGAAGTTCATATATCGATATTTAAGTAGATGAAAGAGCAATAGAAATCAGTTGGGAATTGAAGGAAATAATTTATGATTGCCAATCTATCAATTTTTAGACGATTGAAAAAGGAGGCTGATTTGAAGAGTCAGTGGTGGAATATTCGATTAGAGGATATCATATTCAGGTCACAAGTGGTCGGTAGTAAACACAGCAAATTTTCTCTGCTGATGGTATGGTACTTATCATAAAATATACACTTTGCCTCATTTTAGATTTCTTATTTAAATATTAATTTTTTTTACTATCACTCTAGCGGTACTGTTTTTGATGGAGTATAAGTCCCTTATTAATCATCAGCCCTTTTTTGCTAGTCAGGGTTACGATCCACTACTTCCCCTGGCGGATTAAAAGATAACTTCGGATCAAGGAGGTAATGATTTTGATTGGTTGTAGTCGTAACTTGCTGCATCCAATCAAAATGCGATCACGTGTTTATGTAGAAAATGTATGTAAACAATCGTCACGTGCTGATTGTACAACAATTCTTTACCCCATAAACATACGACGATATAAAGGAACAATTTAAATGTTCTTATTCAACAAATAAAAGTTCCTGTGTTTGTTTCGTGTACAAATGTAAGAATGTCAAACATATATTTTCGTTTCCTACTCCACCAAGTTTGTAGACTCTAGACGTTACCGGGTTTTCATCTTAACACTGAAGAGATTTCAAGTGCTTCAATTGCTAAAGAATAGTGTATCCTGAATGGGCGTGACTTTAATCAATCGATAGATGACCCAATGTCGTTATCACACATGTTAAACTCATCTGCAAAGGTGGTGAGGAGGGGAGTGGATCGTAACCCTTGGCTTGCGAAGATGTCATCAGCCAAGTTACCAGTCGACGGTCCTGGCATTAAATAATAAAATTTTCTGTAAATTTCATCTTTCAAAAAATATTTTCTGAAGATGTTGATCATTGAAGATTATGCAAATTACGCAGTACCTACAAAGAGCAACTGGCTTGAAGTAGAAATGTGGTTATTTTTGTGAACAGCGTAGAAGTAGAATAATATTAACATCTTTTTTTTTTCATCTTTAATTTAATTTTTGACTTTGTCTTAGTGAGATTTTCCTACAAAAATATTTGTTCATGATATATTGATTTTTCTAGAGCACTGATGAGTTACGTTCCTTGCAAAATGAGATAATAAGCACCACAACTGACTTCACATCACATAATAAGAAACCAGCTATATATAAGGTAAAGGTGTATGGAAACCACTGTTTAAGAATGATTGCTCTCCTTGTTTTTATTTTTTTGCCAGACATTTGGAATCATAAGTTTTATCCATGTAGTGCTTAAAGAAATTTCTACACTAACCCTTATATTTCTTTTTATAATTTTATAACATATAGTTTGAATAGTTATATTTAAGAGGCTGTCCAAGTAAATATCAGGCAAATCCTTTGATTTTTGTTCCCACTGAATTTTTGATTCCAATGCAGTGTTGATATCATACAAAGGATATATATGTCAAAGATATTTTTGAATCAACAGTGGATGGCTTAGAAAATGAATTTAAAGTTCACTTACAATGCAACAAAATGTTGTACAAAATAAAGAGTTATCTCCCCTTTCCAATAAATTTTCAGTGCTTTCTATGTATTTTTTTTCTCTTTATTTGTTGCAGTAAATAAAAAAAAAAAAACTTAACTTTGAGAAAGAATGAAGTTGTGATATGAAATAGATGAAAAAAAAATTGAAAACAAAATATGTCATGTGCCATCCACTGCCTGGTTTTTCCATGGACACCCTCTAAAAATATCCTAAAGTCCTTGTTATTTTTTGATAGTTTAAAAAAAGAGAAAACTGGCCAAAGTTAAAAGTATGGAAAACTAGAGACTCATTTCCCTCAAAATTTATATTGGCTTATATCTTAAAAATAAGCACATGGACCCTTAATTTTTTCTGCTTTTTTTCCTTTACTTATATACTATCATTTGATACCAGTCTTTTAAAAAGCTTGTTATTTTGAAACACAGTAACAAACATACTTAATACAGAATCGAGATTCGTATGGCGGGTTATGCAATCATAGCAAAATATGTCGGGTCTGAATACGTGTGGAATATATAAGAATTATTAAAGTTAACATTTCCTATGGATCTACGAATTTCAACATGTTTAACTTGCCTCCTTTTCTAGAACATATTCTTAGCTTATATTTGGGCCCATTTTATAATAGTAATCAATTTTGTTCGAACTTTCGTTTGAAAAATGCATAACATTTATTCATTATTTATCTAAACTCGATTAAGATTCTTGTCGATTGTGGAAAATTGTATAAGTTGTATAGTTGGTTTTTCGTTGTGCCGTTGAATTCCTTTTTCATTTTTATATCCACTATTTACAGGGTACTTTAGTTGCAGTTATGAAGACTAATTGTCTCAAAATGGTTGTAAACAGAAAATTCCTGATAGAATTAAAAAATGTAGGTACGCCACGTTATTTTGTGGGGAAAACCTGTTTAGTATTATCATCATTTCGATTTCTGTAATAATAATCAATAATGTCAATAAACTCATCATAGATACCAGGACTAAATTTAGTATATACGCCAGACGCGCGTTTCGTCCACAAAAGACTCATCAGTGACGCTCGAATCCAAAAAAGTTAAAAAGGCCAAATAAATTACGAAGTTGAAGAGTATAGAGGACCAAAATTCCTAATAGTTATCAAAGGTACCAGGATTATAATTTAGTACGCCAGACGCGCGTTTCGTCTACATAAGACTCATCAGTGACGCTCATATCAAAATATTTAAAAAGTCAAACAAGTACGAAGTTGAAGAGCATTGAGGATCCAAAATTCCAAAAAGTTGTGCCAAATACGGCTAAGGTAATCTATTCCTGGGATAAGAAAATCCTTAGTTTTTCGAAAATTCAAAGTTTTATATTCAGGAAATTTATAAAAATGACCACATAATTGATATTCATGTCAACACCGAAGTGCTGACTACTGGGCTGGTGATAAAGTTTTGCCAAATACAGCTAAGGTAATCTATGCCTGAGGTAGAAAAGCCTTAGTATTTCAAAAAATTCATAAATTGGTCAACAAATAAAACGAATAAGACAACTCTCCACTAGAGACTAAAGTCAGGTAGAAGTAAGCAAGTAAGGGTCACCGTACGGTCTTTAACACCAAAAACTCCATGGTGAGTTTAATTCACTTCCCTCTTATGATGATAGTTATTACTACTATGAATTAATTAATATTCGTGGGATACTAATTATCGTGGATTTAGTGGTTTCATGTGGGTTCAACAAAGCACTAACTTTCAATCGGCTTGTATACAGACTTTCGAAAAAAAACGAAGTCAAACAGCCACGAAAATTCATTTTTTTCTCAAACGACGAAAATTGGGAGCCACGAAAATAAATGAATCCACAGTTTACGAACAGTGATCGTCTTCCAAATAAAAAAAGAAATATTGAGAGATTAATTAAAAAAAATCAACGTTGAAGAACATACTGCATTGATTTTGACTTAAGCACAAACAACAAACAACATAAAAACCAATGATGAACGAGTCAGATGCATCCAAACTATTGTCAGCCCTCCTGTACTTATTGCAAGAGTAAAAACTGGGGGTACATTAGAGTAAACACATGATTATAACTATTTGACTGTCATACATGTGAGAAGTTTAGCTAGCTATACAACAAGGTTTGATCCACCATTTTCTACATAATAAAATACCGGTGCCAGGACAGGAACATGACAGTTGTTATCCATTTGTTTGATGTGTTTGAGCTACTGAATTTGCCATTTAATTAGGGACTTTCCGTTTTGAATTTTCCTCGGGGTTCAGTATTTTTGTGATTTACTGGTTTGTTCAAGAAATCGTTATAAATAAAGGCAACAGTAGTATACCGCTGTTCAAAAGTATCAAACCGATTGAGAGAGAAAAATTCGGGTTACAAACTAAAGCTGAGGGAAAACAACGAAACAACACAAACACTCCAAACAATGAAGTGCAACAAAATTTTAACGACAATGCAATATACATAGAAACAAAATATCAGATAACAAATGCCAGTATTTTCTTAATTTAGATGAAAGACCTACAATGTAATAATTTGGTTAAATTCTTCGGATTATATATGACTCTTAGAGGTGTATTCCTAGTAATGGAAGATTGTTCTAGAGGAAGTTTACAGGTACGTCTACATTTCACTATTGCAAAAAAAAAAATCACCGCATTGTACTTTACCTACAAACAAGGTACTAAATGTGATGCTGAATAGTACCAAGATTATAATTTGATACACCAGACGCGCGTTTCGTCTACATAAGTCTCATCTGTGACTCTAAGATAGAAAAAAAGTTTAAAAAAAAAGCCAAACTAGTATATAGTTGAAGAGCATTTAGAACTCAAAATTGCAAAAGGTTGGGCCAAATACAGCGCAGGTAATCAATGTATGGGATATGACAATCCTCAGTATTTCCAATAATTCATACTTTTTCAAAAGGTTAATTTATAAAATGACCTTATAATTGATATTCATGTCAAATTCGAAGTGCTGACTTCTGGGCTGGTGATATTCTCGGGGACGAAACGTCCACCAGCAGTGACATCGACCCATATTTTTTAAATAGTTGCATAGGTGATATTTAAAAGGGACCATTACTTTGTTTCCAGGTTCTTTATTGTCCACAAGTAAAATTGATGAGTTTCGAGATCTTGAAATCTTATCTTATGAAATAGTATCTTGTGGAATATTGTGTCTCATACAGTTTTCTTCTCTGCTTATCTTCGGTTACAAATTATCCAGCATTTACTAAATTCATTGCATTTTAGTAAACAGAATTGAAAAATCAATATAATCTGTATTTGATTTCGACATCACCACACTTTTTGTTCGAAAAAATTGAAGTAAATTATCTAATCATCTTTTAAAAGCTTTTACTCGAGTTAAATGAATCAAAATAACGTTGGTAGACTTCAGCTGTTGTCTGTTCTATGGTCGGGTTGTTGTCTCTTTGACACATTTCTCATTTCCATTCTCAATTTTATTGTCAATGTTTATATTGTAATATTCGTGACAAATCGTTCATATTTCAACATAAAAATGCAAAATATTTTCTTTGATCACACATCAAACAGACAATGTTCATCCTATTTATACATGTATTGGAACGTGAGCTTCCTCTTATATAAAGCTGCTTTGTATTTTCGTTTCATGAAATAAGATGATAGGTAGCTAAGGACCAGGATCTTATATCAACAAAAGATAGAAGAACTTTGTTTGTCAGAAGTAGTTGTTTGATATTACGTGCAGGTTTTTATTTTGTTTTATTTTTAGGATATCTTACAGAATGACTCATTAAATCTTGATTGGGATTTCAAAGCAGCTTTAGTGACTGACCTAGCCAATGTAAAGTATTTTTCCCCCACTTTTTTTTTAATTTGATTTTTTGATTTTTTTGGTATTTTTAACGACACTTTTAAGCACCGTCATAATGAACGAGTAATTATATATTTTGCTTACGCTTTTAATATATTTATAAAAAAGTTTAAGTATCTAAAACAGTCAATTGTGTTCAACTATTGGTGCCTGCAATTTCTATCTGCACGTCTCGTTTTGTACTTTTTGGTTTTTAAATGTGCTTGAAAGATGGATAAAGGCAAAATTAGTATACTGCTGTTCAAACGTCGTAAATCGGCTGTGAGAAAATAAATCCAGGCTACAAACTCAAACCAATGGCAAAACATCAATAATAAAAGGAAAACAAAGCAACATCAGGAACACTGAAGTGCAACAAAAACAAACGCCAACATACATAGATACGAACATTTTGATAACAGTGGTTTGTGAGACATGTAAAAATTGGAATACATACATGAATTTGCAATAGTTACATGTACAATTTTTTCAATATAAAATGATGGGAATGTCTTAACATCATGCTTCACTAATTTTAAACCACGGTTGATTGAATAGTTTTTTTTCTATATCTAATTTTAGGGGATGTCTTACCTTCACGCTTCACCAATTTTAATTCATGGTCGACTGAACAGCGATAGATGTATAATCGACAGTCGGTTTGTCCTGAAAATATCCGAGTTTGGATTACCTTCTATTTTGGGAAGCAATCATCTCGAATGTGTGGAAAATGAAAAAGGTAAGAATATATATCATATGCATTTCTGCTCCTGAGAAATATGCAACGAAAATTGCATTGGAATGACGGACAGAGTTCAAGTTGAAGTATAAGAATCTATGAGGTGTTGGTTTTTGTCACATTCAATTATCATTATAAAAGTTGTTTAATAATAAATCAATACAGAATATATAAATTAGAATATAGAAAATGGAATATAGAATATAGAAAATGGAATATAGAATATAGAAAATGGAATATAGAATATAGAAAATGGAATATAGAATATGGAATATAGAATATGGAATATAGAATATAAATTTGAATATAGAATATGGAATATAGAATATAAATCAGAATATAGAATATGGAATATAGAATATAAATTAGAATATAGAATATAGAATACAAATTATAATATAGAATTTGGAATATAGAATATAAATTGCTATACATAAGATACACACGTTAAATGCATGTCAATATGTCTCTAAGCAAATAAATTCAATTAAGACTATAAAATGGTGATTAAAATGTGCTGTAAGGCTTATAAGGGGGATAGGCTGCAAAATATGCAAGAGATGAATGGAACTTTACCCATCTTTATTTTTCATGTTTTGAAAAGTGCTATAGCCCCATCTTCAAAATTGTTTCGTTATATTGTATGGAACTTCCCACTCATGTTTTGTTAAAGAGCAAATATAATTATACTAATGACAGCGTAAATTCTTTTTAATTTAGTTTCCTGTAAGTTTAGCAATGAATTTAAACTGGTATTAGAAACGCTTTAATTTATTTTCAGAATGTATATGGTTTGCCCCAGAATGTTTAAGAGGAGACAAAGTCTCCCAATCGTCAGATGTGTACAGCTTTGCAATGATAATGTTTGAGATTCTGACAAGAATGTCTCCATTTGAAGAGGAAACAGAGAAGGCATCAATCCACGGTATATACATAAGGGAGCTATCATTTGATATTAAAGGGGACAAGGACGAAATTTGAAAAATAGGCAGGGCAGGAGTTTCAGTTAAAAAAAAAAGAAATGCTGGATGAGACACTGTGCCAAAAAATACAGGGTGACAATTTAAGTAAAAAAAAAGATACGATCGAATTAATTGAAAAACTAAAAAGCAAGACAAAGATAACAACTTAAAATAAATGCAGGACAAAATTGGTCATCTACACCCTCCCCCTCTCCCCATTAAAATCAAATGGAAGCTCCCTTATGTGCATAATGGTTGCAGGACAAAATTGGTCATCTACACCCTCCCCCTCTCCCCATTAAAATCAAATGGAAGCTCCCTTATGTGCATAATGGTTGCAGGACAAAATTAGTCATCTACACCCTCACCCCCCCCCCCCCCCCCCATTGAAGCTCCCTAATGTGCATAATGGTTCAAAATATGTATGTCTTATACTTATTTAGGCAAGATTTCGTAATTGGTTCCTAGTATTTCATTAAAAAAACTACCTTATTGTATGACCTTTCAACAAACATACAAACTATAAAGTTTTCAAAAATCAAGACAGAAGAATGAAGACTTCAACGAATAAAAACAAGACATGTTATTGAAGACCTACCTTGTACCTTTAATAACTTCTAATAGAAGTGGGACATTTAAAGACGTATCGTATCTGTATCTGAAACGTTGACGTATATGAACGTATCTATTAGTTATTGTTAAAATACATGTAGAAATCGAGAATAGGGGAAAGAGTTGGGGGGAAAAGTGAAAGGTTGATGACTATTGTTGGTCTCTTTCATTTTTAACACCTGTATTGTTTTTTAAATAATTGTTTAAAAGATGTATTGAATGTGGTTAAATACTTGCTTCTTGTATGTCAAAAACCTGTCTTCTTATAACTATTGTTACATGTATTGCCCTAAAAGTGATGTGTCTACGATATATATTTATATAACAGTACCTATAATACAATTATGAAAGCATGGACGACAGAAGAAACTTACTTATTTTAATTTTAGTTTCTTGTGTACAATTTGGAAATTAGTATGGCGTTCATTATCACTGAACTAGTATATATTTGTTTAGGGGCCAGCTGAAGGACGCCTCCGTGTGCGGGAATTTCTCGTTACATTGAAGACCTGTTGTGACCTTCTGCTGTTGTTTTTTCTATGGTCGGGTTGTTGTCTCTTTGATACATTCCCCATTTCCATTCTCAATTTTACATCTACACACATTTAACAATCACGTGTTTTTTGTGTCAATCTATATGTTTCGATATTTAAATCATTAGAACTACCGAGGCGTGAATTGAATTTGAATTATAAAACAAATAAAATTAGCATTGACAATATCTATACGCGTACTTTGAATTTGCTAATAAATGTATAATTTAATATCAGCAGAGTCGTATTGGTGACTGATACAAATTTTAATACATTTAGAAGGCAATACTATTTTTTCAAAAAGAGAACAAAAATTTTCATCACCCTTTCCCTATTTGTTCCCTATCTTATCCCTGTTCTCAAAATTATTATTAACAGTATTTGACTCATTCATTAACTATATCTGCATTAGTATCATTAAAATTCATGTCTGAAAAGTGATGACCGATGGTTTAAATATCGAGTGTTTAGATATGAACGATTCTCTAATTCTTCGTCAATTTATCCCTTTCTGCACCCATTTTGTAAAAAAAAAAATAACGTCTTTAAATGTTCTAATACAAAAATTATTTCAACTGCTTTTTTTATTTTTATTTTGTTATATCGTAGATGTTATTTGAAAAATGAAGACAAAGGGAAACAACCCGTTTAGACCATCTCTCCCAGCATTGTCAAATGACGTTTTAGGTTTGTAACCCGGATTTGTTTTCTCTCAGTCGATTTATGACTTTTGAACACCGGTATAATACTGTTGCATTTATTAACGAACAATCATGTTATTAAAAACAAGATATATATTTGTAGACCTAAGCTTATACAAAAAATATTTCAACATTCTTTCTCATCTTTATATTTTTTGGGTGTCGCAGATGTTATTCGAAAAGTAAAGACAAAGGGAGATAACCCGTTTAGACCATCTCTACCAGCAATGTCAGATGACGTACCTAAGATGATTGATTTGATGCAGGCCTGTTGGGATGAAAGTTTATTCAAGCGACCAACGTTTCGTTCTATCAAGAAACAGCTGAAAGAAATTACCGGGTATGTACATTATTCAGTGCGATAACGGAAAATGAGGGCTTAACTGTCATTGTTAATTTTTTTCCGTCTAGTAAAATGTCCTGAGTTTTAGGTGGGATGATACGTCATGGTCAAATAAAATTGTTTTAAACTATTAACTTTATTTTTGATTTTAACCTTCCATCTATGATTGGTACGCTTCATATGTCTAATGTGTTTTGTATTTAAATATTTTGCGTCAGTCATCACTAAATTAAGAGACATTCGTTGTCGAAATGGCCATATGGTATTGAAAAAATGTTACCGTTAATGTTGTTATCACAGATGATCATGTTTATAAAAAAAAATGCGTGTCCGTCGAAACAAATTATATGCCGGGTATCTTGATCGATTTGTATTTAAATCATGAAATTATAGAACGAATTTTCAAATACAAAAAAACATTTTTTCTACTCTAATTGTTTTTGTTTATATAAATGTATTCCAATACTAAATATAAATATAAATATCTACATCAACGAATATCTGTGAAACAGTGAACCCGGTAGGAAATTTTAGAGAACATTTTTGAACAATAATTTGATAGTTTTAATAGGCAAGATGTGAATATTCATATTGAATATAAATATTTGGTGCATTTTCAACCCTTTTCCCTATTTTATGAACAGCGTGGACAAAATTTGAAACTTTTCAATATCTATATTCATATTACAGATATCATCGAACGTAGAATCACAAACGCAGTACCGAAAGCCAATCATTCAACGACGAAATGTCAATCTCCCATACAGACAGAGTTATCGTCCTTTCCTCCTCAATCTCCCATACAGACAGAGTTATCGTCCTTTCCTCCTCAATCTGAGGAGGAAAGGACGATAACTCTGTCTGTATGGGAGATTGACGAAATGTATGTCTTCTGTGAAAGCAACACGTCAATTTTTTCTTGCTAGTGTTAAAAATCGGTTTGTAAAACACATGCAAGCATAGATATATACCCCCAAAAAAAGGTTTGCCATTTATATCTCCGTTACAGTATTGTAATGATATAAGAAATATTGAAGATCATTGAACTAAAACAAAGTGTTGCTTTTCCTTGAAACTCTTATTAAATAAGTATGGGAAACGGAAATGAGATGTTTCACTAAACTCATAAATTAATACACGTATTTATTATTTTGAATTTTTATTATGTTAAATGTATTGATATGTAATTATAACGCAGAAATTGATCACCTAGGCTGTATTAAGCCATATCTTTCTAAACGCACGTCTAGCTTACAAAATTTTATGATGAGTGTATCTCCTTATTTTTTATAGTTTCGACTTTTGTATTTCCTAATCAACCATTCAATCGTCAACTATCTTTCAAGACTGCTATTTTTTTTATCCCCTGTTTTTGCCTGGCTTTCCACAGAATATCAGCTAGTCACAACATCTTAGATGCATTATTAAGACGGATGGAACAATATGCTAACAATCTTGAAGAATTAGTAGGACAGAGGACTGAAGCTTTTCTTGAAGAAAAAAAGAAATCTGATCAATTGCTTGAACAATTATTACCAAAGTAAGTATAGAGAGCAGTAAAACTTCTAACAAAGACAAAACAGTGAGTGGGGTAATGAACTTTGGAAATATCTATACCAATTTAGTGGATTAAGCACTTTGAGTTGGAGGATCCAAAAATCCTCTCTTTATTTTTTTGAAATACTAAGGTATTTCTACCTCTGGAATAGATAACCTTATCTGTATTTGGCAAACTTGCATGAACTTTTGGTCATCAATGCTCTTCAAATTCGTTCTTTATTTGACATTTTTAACATATTTATGGCAAACGAGACGATTTTAATTTTGAAATTATAAATTTCCCCACCTTAGTAGCAATATACAAACTACACCTGCATATGAGATATACATTTCCAAACTTATTCGATATTCAAGAGCTTGCAGCTCCTACTCAGACTTTGTAAAACGTCATCAGTGTCTGAGAAGAAAGTTGATGAACCAGATTTATGTCAAAGAACGTCTCGTCTTTTTTCTAAAAAAATTTCATCGGAAGGTAACAAGACCTTGTTGATAAATATTCCGTATCTACTTCACAAACATACATGACGATCTTGTTGTATAGATTCTGCGTACTAAAGTTGTTTATCATCTTAACAACGTGTTATATTGTTTTTTTCATTTGTCTTTGTTCTATTATTAATATTACTTTTACTGTTGGATTGTTTTCTGTGATATCCATTTAACGTGGCTCAGTACTTATACATCCCGTCAATGTGTTTGTATTATCTTTCATTTTTGCTGGTGGGTTTTATATATGCGACATTTTGTGTTTCGTTGGTTCTTATAACGTGACTCTGTACTTTAAAAGATCATGTCACTATGTTATTGTTCTATAATATGTCATTATGCTATATTTCTATTATAAATTAGAAAATATATGGACCACAAACGTCAAAATTATCTAATAGTTAATGGAATGAATCATTTGTGGATTCTTATAAATTCTATAGAACTTACATACTTTTGATTTTTTTTAACCCTGTATGATAACATTGTATAAACATTGAACGACAAAAAAATGTGACGTATAAATTTTCTAACGTCAGACACGCGAAATTGTTTCTTTTAAAATTGTAACACGATGATGACTGCTGTACCCATATTTTGACTATTTAATTTATTATGTCTGTTAAGTTCACGCATCATTGTAAATATAACGGAATTTGATGAGACTGTTGTACAAAGTGAGAGGGTTAGCGCTATAAAACCAGGTTTAATCCACCATTTTCTACATTTGAAAATGCCTGTACTAAGTCAGGAATATGACAGTTGTTGTCCTTTCGTTTTTGATGTGTTTTGTCATTTGATTTTGCCATGTGATTAGGGACATTCCGATTTGATTTTCCTCTGAGTTCAGAATTTTTGTGATTTTACTTTTTGATTTGAGCGTCACTGATGAGTCATTTGTAGATGAAACACGCATCTGGCGCAAATATACAATTTCAATCCTAGTACAAGTATCAATCATAAGTTTATTTATTCATAAGAACGTCCGATGTGGGATAATTTGTATCGTTCCAGAAGGTCCATAAAAGGACCAAAACCGGTTAAGCTGTATTTCATCATCAGACACTGTTAAGTTGTAACATCATACTTTTTTTATATTCTTTTCACTAAATTAAGACAAAACTAAACCATACAATGAATCTCGACATTTGATTAACGCTGTCATAATTCGATCACATTATAATCGTAAGAATTTCAAAATAATTACTATTTCATTACAGAACAGTTGCTGACAAACTGAAGAACAACCAGATAGTAGAGCCAGAAGCTTATGATAGTGTTACAATCTACTTTAGTGATATTGTAGGATTCACATCTATATCGGCAGAGAGTTCGCCAATGGAGGTACAATTTGTTATACATGTATATGAAATTAAAAAAACACGTGAATTACGAAAAACGAACAAATTAAATTAAAAAAAAAAAACCACTACAAAGAAAAGTTGAAATTAAACAACATACATCCCACCAAAGTGGTAAACTCAAATGCAGAGGGAAGGTAAGCTGTTTCTGTTCCATGACTAGGAACACTTTAGAGCTTGGCGTATTGTAAACGTACATTTCTACTGTTAAAGACAGTTGGTTGTCCTCTAGATATATTTCGGTTATTTTGATTATTGGGGATCTGTCTAATCGAACTCATTCCATTTTGTTCACACTAACAACGAATACCTCCTTAATGGTTCGTTTTTATGTATGTTGCATTGTCGTTTGTTTTTGTTGCACTTCAGTTTTCTGTTGCTTCGTCGTTTTCTTCTTGTTGTGATCCCCTCGGTTTTAGTTTGTAAACCGGATTTGTTTTCTCTTAATCGATTTAAGACTTTTGAACAGCGGTATACTACCAATCTCCCATACAGACAGAGTTATCGTCCTTTCCTCCTCGATTGAGGAGGAAAGGACGATAACTCTGTCTGTATGGGAGATTGGTATACTACTGTTCATTTCATGCAGTATATCTTTATGTTTTTACTTTGTATATACCTCTACGTAAGGAACAGCATCATGATAAGTACTATTTCAGGTTGTGGACCTGTTGAATGATTTGTATTGTGTTTTTGATGCTATCATCGAACGATACGACGTTTACAAGGTAAGCCTTATAGCTAACAATTCGCTGTTTACGAATCTAATGCATTCTGGGTGATAAATTTAAAAAACGTTGTGATTGGTTTAAACATTCTAAGCAATGTAAATTCAACCAATGACGTAACGTTACGTTCATTTTGGTGTACGGACAATGAGATAATCCATAGTCATTTAGATTCTGAAAAAGCGAATTAACCGTTAGATGTTAAACAAGTTTCGATCATATATTGTTCGAAAAAAGATACATGTAAATAAACAGACGTACATACAATAATTACTTGTCAAATATTGCTGATTTTGTGCATTCTAATGTAATTTCATTTGTTCATATTATTTATAACTTCAATCTTCATATAAATGAACGATAAGAAATATTCATACATGACACACCAACTAAAAGTTATCAGACTTGACATCGTGTCTTCTTTTGACGCACAGTCAGATTTATACATAACATTATACATGTATTTAAAAAATATGTTCTGTGCCTCTATTTGTTAGCTATTAGTTATAAGTTTGATCCTGCATTATTAACTTTAACAAACGAAGAACATGTCCTCAGAATGAAGTGTCCTTTAATAAAAAGCTGCATTTCAATAAATCCATCATGCAATAAAATTGACTTTTAGGAATGAAGTTGTTCCAAATGTCAGAAAGAAATTTCATAACTATCTTTCGTCTTATGTGCAATAGCTAGAGGTACAAGAAAACGAATACAGAGAAAACCGAATAAGTTTGTATTTTCGGATCATTGCAGAACTACTGGAAACATGATTATTGTTTCTGAATCCTTAAAATTTATTTCAATTATAACGTATCGTTTTGTGATTATTTATCTGAATAAATAATGTTTAAAGTAACATTCTCCATTATAAAAACATTGCATAAATTCGAATTCAAAAGGCAACTTGATCATCGCTTAAACAATACCAATTACACGTCTGATGTTTGCCTCAGGAATATATTACCTTAGCTGTATTTGGTAAAACTTTTAAAGAATTTTTGTCATCAATGCTCTTCAACTTCGTACTTCATTTGGGTTTTTTTTTAAACTATTTTGGATTCGAGCGTCACTGATGAGACGAAACGCGCGTTTGGCGTAAACAAAAAAAAATAATCTTGGTATTATGATGAGTTTATTTGCATAATTTGCATACATACTTCAAATCATTTTGCAGGTTGAAACTATTGGTGATGCCTACATGGTAGTATCTGGGCTTCCTACACGGAATGGTGATGACCACGTTCGTCAGATAGCCATGATGTCACTAGAAATTGTTCAGAATGTTGGAATATTTAAAATTAGACATCTCCCTGGAAAACACCTGCAAGCTAGAATAGGAATTCATTCAGGTATATAAGTGGCATATTTAACTTTTTTCTCTCCACGTGTGAAGAACTGCATTCAAACGTATGTGTCCTCAATGTAAATTTTACAGACCAATAACAAATATATTTAAACAAATGGTGAATATCCATATTTAATCAGAGAAGATACGTTTTAATTCAACTTTTACATATATTTTTCATCAGTATTCAGCGTTAAGATACATTTTCTGTCGTTAGCTTTTAATTACGGCTTTGTACTGATGGGTAGCAATACACAGTTAGAAGTTTAGATTCGCATTTTGGCCCCTGTGGATTTTTCAAATAGGAAAGTTATTATGTAATAAAATTCATTTTTAGACAGCTGAGTACTAATTTAGCCTTCAAAGATGGTTTATTAGAGCATCAAGATTGTTTTTAACATGTTTTATGTGCTATTTTCTGTTTGACAATCCGTATGTTCATAGCTTGACCGGCCATCGGTCCAGAAATTGATGTAATGTTTACAAACACTTTTTTTCTAACGAAGTTTTTGACGCAATTTTACAAAAAAAAATGAGACGAAAGACATATGATTTTCATTGGATCTACTGAATGATATATGTACACAGTTTCAGAAAAGGTATTACTTCAAGCGATTGAAATTCTACTTTTAGCCAAATTTTGGGGAAATATGTGACATCTTTTCCCCCCTTTTTGCAATATTTTATAGCAAATAAGTGCAGATTGTTGCCATGGATACACCCAAAAGAAATAATATTTTACCATTTTATATACTGGATATAATATCTATGGAAGATTCTGATTACATACATATGCACATATATGACACAAACAGTAAGCTTGATATTGCAAGAAAGCAATGAAAAGGGAATGGTAAAATTCATAAGGGCAAATTTTAGTATTTTTTCCTAACTGTTTATTGCTACCTTATGTAGAGGAGGAATCAAGCTTCCGGCAAAATCATAAGCTTGGTATCTTAATGAGTATTTACAACCTCTGGGTCGATGTCACTGCTGGAGGACGATTAACTTCGATGTTACCGGTAGCCCAGTCAATACAGAACTTACCTGTTGATATTAAAGATTACAGATAAGATATTTTTATTAAATGGATTTACAAGTACTGTTTATTAAAGGTTAATTCATTCAAAACAGTATCGATTGCTTTAATAGTATTGGCACACTTTTTTGCACGTTATAAAAACTCTCGTTTTTTAAACGACTTAATTATAGATTTGAATTTCAAATGGTTTTGGTTTAAATATCATTGATCATTGATAGGTAGACGAAATGCGCGTCAGTGGTCATTTTTATAAATTTCCTGTTTACAAAATTTTTAATTGTTCGTAAAACTTAGGATTTTCTTATCCCAGGCATAGATTACCTTAGCCGTATTTGGCACAACTTTTTGGGAATTTTGGATCCTCAATGCTCTTCGACTTTGTACTTCTTTGGCTCTAAAAATATTCTGATATGAGCGTCACTGATGAGTCTTATGTAGACGAAACGCGCGTCTGGCGTACTAAATTATAATCCTGGTACTTTTGATAACTAGTATCATATTGCAAGCCTAATAACCTTGATTCCTTTCTTTTTGCGGATGGTCAACGTTGTGGTTTTTCGTTACTTGATATCTCCTTACTTACTGTTTTGATTGAATTTCTATCATTCATTTATGCAATGCTCACTAAATTCTATGACATTTAAATATTTGTATAAAAATTGCGTTGCAAAAATGATCAAAAATACAACACCCTTTACAGGACCAGTATGTGCCGGTGTTGTTGGAACCAAAATGCCGAGATTCTGTTTATTTGGAGATACTGTGAACACTGCATCCAGAATGGAATCACATGGAGAAGGTATAAAAAGATTAAAGAGTCAATCGTTGACAAGCCTCGTGAAATTCAACACCACCCCAATTGCTACTTGGTGCCAGTCCTTTTTTGTTGTTGTTGAGTAAAAACGTTTTACTTAATGAAGATACTCTAATGATTTTATTTTCTGTTATTTAAAGAATGGAAATGCTCCTACAAAGGTTTTAAAAGTCATGACTTTGTATAGTTATTCTACCGATCACTTATTAGGAATTATCCTTATAAATTAACAAGCTATCAAAGAGTAAAATAACAAAAATTCAGAACTCTAGGAAAATTCAAAACGGAAAGTCCGTAACCAAATGTAAAAAATGAAAGCTGAAACACATCACACAAATGGATAACAGCTGACAAATTGATATTTTTTTCCGGGAAAACATATAAAACATGAGTACATGTTTACCATTATTCTGGGTAGCAGCTCGCCATTCATGAAAAAAATAAAATGTACATTTCAGCCATGAAGATACATGTCAGTCCTGATACAAAGAGTCTGTTAGATAAACATGGAGGCTTCATTTTGGAGCCGCGGGGAAATATCGAAATAAAGGTCAGTGCGAAATTATACCTATACTGATTTCCTACAATTAAGTGTGTATAGAAAAAACCACTAGATTTTGCACCCTTAGTACCTTTATAGATTTACCTTCATTAGAAACGCTCTTAGTCGAATATATGAAAGCAAAGGTTACACAAGAACAGAAATAGTAACGGGCCTTTTATTCAATATGATTTTTGATACCCAGAAATATTGAACCGGATAGTTTATAGCTACATTATAAAAGGTGTAATTTGCTGGTATACCAAGTAAAGTTTGGTACCATGTAGAACTTTAGAATATTGCAATTGAATTGTAAATGATCCATTATCCATAGCAGTGCAAGTCTTGTCATCAAGTAGTGTCGCTTCTTTGGAGAACACCACTTATGAAACTGATATTATCAAGATGCTTGATTTCTTGATTGACAACATATTTGTTACGTTCGGAGGACGTGTTTTTCAACAGACTGTCGGCATTCCAATAGGAACAAACTGTGCCCCTCTACTTGCCGACTTGTTTCTTTATTACTATGAGGCTGACTTCATGCAGGAACTTCTTAGGAAGAAAGATAAGAAGTTAGCAATATCCTTTAACTCTACTTACCGCTATATAGATGATGTTCTTTCACTAAACAATTCAAAATTTGGTGACTATGTGGAACGAATCTATCCCATCGAACTAGAGATAAAGGATACTACAGATACAGTTAAGTCGGCTTCATATCTTGACTTACATCTAGAAATTGACAATGAGGGTCGGTTGAAAACAAAACTTTACGACAAAAGAGATGATTTCAGCTTTCCAATTGTGAACTTTCCATTTCTAAGTAGCAACATTCCAGCAGCACCTGTATACGGGGTATATATCTCCCAATTGATACGATATTCCCGTGCTGGCATTTCCTATCATGATTTTCTTGATAGAGGGTTGCTGCTTACAAGGAAGCTATTAAACCAAGAGTTCCAAATGGTGAAGTTGAAATCATCCCTTCGTAAATTTTACGGACGCCATCACGAGTTGGTTGACCGTTATGGAATAACCATTTCACAAATGATATCGGATATGTTCCTTACGTCGTAACTACAATCCCCTTCCCTTTAATGAATGTGACCTACCGAATTAGACTATTTACCGGATTTGTAATCACATAAGCAACACGACGGGTGCCACATGTGGAGCAGGATCTGCTTACCCTTCCGGAGCACCTGAGATCACCCCTAGTTTTTGGAGGGGTTCGTGTTGTTTATTCTTTAGTTTTCTATGTTGTGTCATGTGTACTATTGTTTTTCTGTTTGTCTTTTTCATTTTTAGCCATGGCGTTGTCAGTTTGTTTTAGATTTATGAGTTTGACTATCCCTTTGGTATCTTCCGTCCCTCTTTTATGAGATACCAATGCATAAAACAGAACACAGAAAAACCTAATTTGTCAATAGGACCCATTAAAAACCAATATAATTTGCATAGTGTTGTCAGATCGTTGTAGGCGAAAGGTGGACGCAAGATATGTAATTATAATTATTCAGATTGATTAAAACAGAAGGCGAACTAGAGTGCATCTTAAATCAGTTTCTGCTCCATTAGTTTCGAGTTCCACATGACAATATTCATATACTCACAAATCTA
The DNA here is from genome assembly GCF_036588685.1 of Mytilus trossulus. Taxonomy (NCBI): domain Eukaryota; kingdom Metazoa; phylum Mollusca; class Bivalvia; order Mytilida; family Mytilidae; genus Mytilus; species Mytilus trossulus. Next base: position 12,066,655 of record NC_086385.1, on the reverse strand, counting down.
AAATAGACAGCTTGCTCCCTTCTGTGACTAAACATAAATAATGTGAGAATAGCTGTACTGACAGGTCTTTTTAAAAACTTTTGTTTCATAATAACAAAAATGTTGCTTCATCGATTTGAACAGCGTTATACTACTGTTGCCTTTTTTTTGTTTGCAGGGTAAAGGGTTGGTGATAACACAATAAGAAGATAAGAACAAGTTGGGTCATACCATATCATCATCTATCAGAATACAATCCAAAAGTCATTATCACGAATACTTATATTCTTTGTTTGTAGGGTAAAGGATTGATCAAAACAAATTTATCAAGGAGATAAGAACAAGTCGGGTCATTTAAAATCATCATCTAACGTCTTTTCCCCATATCCATTCTCAATTTTACTTGAAAATATTAGAACCTTTTGCTTTCAGGGTAAAGGGTTGATGGCAACACATTGGCTTACCAATAAGAATATAATAAATGGTCGGGTCATACCAAATCATCAACTAACGACTTTTCACCATTTCCCTATTCAATTCATCTTGAAAATATTTTAACCTTTTGTTTGCAGGGTAAAAGATTGACAACACATTTGCTTTTCAAGGAGATTAAATACAGTCGGGTCAAACCAAATTGTCATCTAACGTCTTTTCGCCAATTCCTCATTTCCATTCTCAGTTTTACTTACAAATATTTAAACTTTTTGTTTGCAGGGTGAAGGGTTGATGAAAACACATTGACTTGCCAAGGAGATAAAAATTTGTCATCAGCATCCAACTTTTCTCCAATTTCCATTTTCACTTGCACATGGAAATATTGATATTTTCTGGTTTGCAGTATAAAGGGTTGATGGAAACACATTGACCTATTAGGAGATAAAAATTTGTCATTAGCATCCAACTTTTCTTTCATTTCCATTCTCAATTTCACATGGAAGTATTGATATTTTTTGGTTTGCAAGGTAAAGTAGTTAGTTATAGTTATCAAAGGCACCAGGATTATAATTTTATACGCCAGACGCGCGTTTCGTCTACATAAGGCTCATCAGTGACGCTCAGATCAAAATAATTAAAAAGCCAAATAAATACAAAGTTGAAGAGCATTGAGGATCCAAAATTCCAAAAAGTTGTGCCAAATACGGCTAAGGTTATCTACTCCTGGGGTAAGAAAATCCTTAGTATTTCGAAAAATTCAAAGTTTTGTAAACAGAAAATTTATAAAAATGACCATATAAAAGGTTGTTGATGAAACACATTGGCTTATCCAGGAGATAAACATTTGCATCCAATTGTTTTCCCCAATTTAACATGAAACTATTTATATTTCTTTGTTTGCAGGGTAAAGGATTGATGAAAACACATTGGTTGATCAAGGAGATAAAAACAAGTCGTGTCATATCAAATCATCATCTAACAGAATACGATCCAAAGATCATAATCACTGATGATGAAAGTCTGGAAATGCAGCCACAATTTCTTAACCCTGTAACAACCTTAAAAACATTAGAAGAAGATCAAAGATCAATTTTCAACGGAATCATATAAGCAAATGACATCCATTGATTTAAACTTTTATTCTAAAATCTGTCTGAATTTACTAATAACAAGATATGTTTTGTAATAGAAAATTTCATTAGCAACCAGTGATATATTTATTAAAAAATTCAAATATATTCTAACTGTTACATAAAACAACAAATAAATATTTATATATATCTAAGTATGGTTTTAGTATTTTTTTAATTTTATACACAAGAATATGGCTGTACCAAGTCAGGAATATGACAGTTGTTTTCCCTTCGTTAGATGTACAAATGTATTTAAGCCTTTTATTTTGCAATTTTTTAAAGGACTTTCGTTTTGAACTTCCCCTAGAGTTTGGTATTATTTTAATTCTACTTTTTACGTACTCTCATTTTGTGTACAAATGTATGGACACACATATTTCCTACCAATCTGCTCATTTCAATGCAAGTCCCGTTCATTTTGAACATTTCTATTGAAATTACTTATTGACAGAAAAATTCAAAAAAACGTCAATACCTTTTTTAAAGATTCAACAATCTGCTTAACCCTTCTACCAAATTTAACATAATCGGTTATTTGGTTGTTGTGTGTATCCTATATTTGAATCTTCAGTGTTGAACGTCCACATGCATTTTTTTTGACTTACAAAATTATAAGTGGTATTATTGATGACTTTTTTTTATGTCTTAATCTTATAAGGAGACATAAACACTTTGTTAAACTGAAACAATATTCCTTTAATATATTTGGAGCCCAAGTTTATTGCTTTTATTGCTGTTCAACTTAACAGTAACAGTGTGAGAATGGTTCACCAGGTTTCTTGGTTAGATCAAGCCTCTTTGCAAGTTTATGTCGTTCTGTATTTCGTAATGTGGAATTGTTGTGGGTCTTTTTTTGGCTATGGTGTCTTCAACAGGTAGGCAAAATTTGATTGCCCCCTTTCTATGCTGATATTTTTCTTTTCTATATTTTGCACATATATATTTCACCCCCTACATTTTTTAATTTAAGTCTGAAAGGTTTTGCCATTTATCTATTTTTTTCTGATCACATAAAGACTTTCAATACAACACCCTTCTCATACTTGTGTTCACACACGTAAAATTGTGTAAAAAATGTTTAACACAAGCAAAAGGGTATATGCTAAGATGGATTGACATCCTTGAAAAAGCAATCAATGGTAAATCATACAAGTGAGAGGTTTAGCTAGCTATAAAACCAGGTTTAATCAACCATTTTCTACGTTAGAAAATGTATGTACCATGTCAGGAATATGACACAGACAGTTTTTATCCGTTCGTTTGATGTGTTTGAGCTTTTCGATTTTGTCATTTTATTTAAACCATGGTTTTGTGTATCCATCTTCAATATTCTTTATTTCATTGTCCCTATGATTTCTGATTATGCATAGCTAAATTTCACCCCCTGCACTTTTGAATTTTGGTCTAACAGGTTTTATCATTTATCTATTTTTTCCTGGTCATATAAGGACTTTTTATTTAGAGTTGACAAACACATAAAGTTGTGCTAACATTGATCAACACAAGCGAAAGGGCATGCTTAGATAGACATCCTGGTAAGAGCAATTGATGGTATGTCACATAACTTCCAACACGAACAGGTGAACAAAATGTCAAAGTTAAATGTGTTTATTATGATTAACAAATTATAAACAAAATATCATTAATAACAAGATAACAAAATACTGCATCATTATCACAATATTGTAAAGGTATTAAAAAATGGTTTATAGCACTTATTTTGTAATATTTGTTATATTTGTAAATATTCAAGTTCAGAAGTTGAATTCAAATTGGGGATATTTAATTGAATATGATCAATAAATTTATGTTGTGAGAGTCAATTTGACCTTAACACTGATATTTAATTGCTTTAAATCTCTCTTTAACCTCAGTCAAATATATGTAATGTGGTATTGATTGTCTCAACAAAAAAATTGGTAATAAACTAAGTGAAAACAAAGACAATATTAAGTGAGTAAGCACTTTTTTCTTTAAAATAATTCTATTAAATCATATTCATATTTGGAATGATAATGTAAAGGTAATGTTAATGTAAAAAATACCATCAGGAATAATTTAAAAAAAATATATAAGAAAATACTATACTAAAGTAAACAATGTTCTTTTCATATTAACAACTTATAGAAATTTACAAGGTCACACAAAAATGTTTGTGTCCTGCACAAAAATAAAACCAAGTCTGCTACTTTATTTTCTGGAAATTTTTTTTCTTTCATCTAAATCCCATTCTATCCAATCAAGATTTAAAGTTAGCAAATTATCACAAGCTTATAGCCCTTTTACATTTGTAGAACATCCCTTCAGACATTGTCTATTGTTTTGTCCTCATAGAAAAATTATACATTCTTTAATATCTGTGTTACGATTGTGCAGACATAGTAGCTTATTCATTAACATTCGTAGTAAATCACTTAAGACACTCTTATTTTTTCTTCGTACAAAAATTTAACATTCATAATTCTTGAAAATTGTGTTATGATCGTGCAGACATGAGCTGATTTAAGGTGATTGGTGGAAATAAAACACTAGAGACACGTGATAAATGAGTCAGTTCCTTTGGTAACTTAAGCTTCTCTGGAATGGCTTTCTTTATTTCTACTTTCGGAAGTGATGACTTCATTGTATGGTTTCCCAGTGTTTTCTAAAAAAAATAAACAACAGAAAACAAATTAGCTGGTTAAAAAAGATAACACTATCCAGGTTTACGAAAATTGGAAAAGTAGGATCACAAAGACCGAATACTGAACTTGAACTGTACATTCAAATTTGAAGCTATAAACATCATTTAAAGCTAATTTTCTAATGCTTGTAGAAAAAAAACTTTGGTTGGCTTGCTGGCTTTGTATGTATAATTGTTTGCTCAAGCGTTGTTTTTTAAGATTGAAATCTGCAATCAATATAAATAGGTAAGTTATTAAACCTGTATACATTATATTTTAGTTTGATAGGACCTCATCCTAAATACAATTGTACAGATATACAAATAAAGCAAGCAAGATAACCAAAGTCTTACTCTACATGCATTAGGAAATTAGCTCTAAAACGAAATAACAATGTCTTGAAGATACTACCATTATCGAGCTAAAAAACTGTAGATCAAGGTTGTCTATTTTTCACATTATACTTACAAAAACATTTATTTTGACCATAACAGGTTTTCATTCTGATATGTTCACCACCTATACATATTTGTATCACACATTTTGTTTTGGTCAAACAATGTAAACAATATATTTGAAAACTAAACAGCCCATACAAACATGATTAATTGATGAATTGTCATAATATTCCTAGGAGGTTGAAATTTTGTAAAAAGACATAAAAAATGAACTGATGTCAAAATCAACAATTAATTTTGACATATTGTAAGTAAAATTTATTTTTCAATCTTCCTTTCATTCCAATGACGATAAAAAACAGAGATGTTTGGAAATATTTGAAAAAAAAAATCAATCTTTTATATTATTTAAAACTCTTATTTCCCAATAAATACTGTGTGAATTGAGAATGTGAACAACATTTAATAGATATAAGAAGATGTGGTCTATGTGCCAATGAGACAACTCTCCATACAAGTCACAACTTTTAGATCAAACCTTTATAAGTCAAAGTAAGGTCTTCAACTCAGAGCATTTGAAAGTTTACATAAAATGTCTCATGATCTTTAGACTTTGAACTAAAAAAAAGAAGCTCAAATTATTTTTCCTTTCAGTTATTATCCTTTAAGGTGGTACACTTTCCCTAAAAATCCCTTATATAGCAGTTTGACAAACACTATTTTGATCATTGAGAAGCTTTACATTGCCTTCACAATGCAACGTAATTAAAACGTTTAGCTGATATTACAGAGTTATCTCCCTGTAGTGTTAGGTACCACCTTAAACAACACCTTGGATATAAAATATTGAATCAAATCATGCATAAATAATGTGCTATACAGTCAATATAGCCTAAATGGACAAATACATGCTAACCAATATTGAAGAATAATTTTACACTTTTATGTTTCCTATAGGAACTTTTCCCTTTTTTCTTTAATAAAAATTGCTAAAACAACTTTCAGATAAAATTAAAAAAGATCCTTTAACCAATAAAATACAAGAATGTGTCCATAGTACATAGATAATTTTTTATGTTCAGTGGACCATTGAATGGGGTCAAAACTCTTATTTGGCATTGACATTGGAAAGATCATATTCTAGGGAACATGTGTACTAACTTTAACATGAAGCAGGACAGACAGACATACAAACAAACAGAAGCACAGACCATGCAAAAAACATAATGCCCCAAGGTGAGGTATTTAAAAAAATCTGACCTAAATATAATTGAAAACTTCAGTATTATGTTTGTTTCTTATTTTTTCCTTAAAAACTGTTGAAAGTGGATTCGAGAAGGAAAATAAAGTTGCGATGGGCTCTTTGGTCAGGTTGTTGTCTCTAATGTCATATTCCAAATTTCCATTAGAAATTTTTTAGTATTTTAGTATTTTAACACTGTCTCATTCTTAGACAGACTGACTAATGTGTCCATTCAATTATGTTTACATGCTCCATGCTGTGATTTTGTTTGTTTGAAAAAACAAGATAATTGGTATAAATTTTGGTCTTGTTCATTTCATTTCAAGTAAGACATCTTTCTCCAATGCTACTCACATTTATGAATTTTGCAGAATTTCCACATTCTTCAAATATGTAGAATTCTTTCAAAATTACACTGAATATTGAGTATCTTCTAGACGTAAATATTATAAAATTCTTGATACTATCAATAGATATATTATCAAGTGTTTGTAATTATGTTCATTTAGCAAGTGTGCAAGTGTGGATATCTCATATCCTTTCTTTTAACTTGATACCAAATTCAATGTTAAAAAATTGACACAAATGTGAGATTTTTATTATTGCAATTTTAGAGAATGCTGCTTACAAATATTATGCTATGGAAATTTAAAAAGTGAGTTTTTTTTTTTTTCAACTATACCAAATCACAATAATAATATTGCAAAACGTTTTGAATTTACAGTATGAATCAATTGAAACTGACTTTTACAAGTTGAAAAAATTCAAATTAGTTTTAAAACAAGAAATGTGTCTATAGTATACGGATGCCCCTATCACACTTTCATTTTCTATGTTCAGTGGACTGTGAAATTGGGGTCAACACTCTAACTTGGCATTAAAATTAAAAAGATCATATCATAAGGAACATGTTTACTAAGTTTCAAGTTTATAGGATTTTAACTTCATCAAAATCTGCTGTGACCAAAAACTTTAATCTGAAGCAGGACAGACAGACAGATGAACGAATGAACATAGACCAGAAAACATAATTACCTTGACCAAAACTTTAACCTGAAGAGGACGAACAAACGACCAGAACAATGGAAGAACAAACTGAGGAACAGACGGAGAAAGGGACGCACAAACCAGAAAACATAATGCCCATAAATGGGGCATAAAAAGAATTTAAAAATGTTATCTATATCTATGGCATAGTCAAAACTATTTTCTAACGAGGGTGCCTGTGTCCCATTGGGAGAATGAGATGTTGTTCATATATTTCCTGTTTTTAGGTTTGGGTTCTTCTGTTTCATTGGGGACATTCCATTTTCGGATTCACAGAATTCTGTGTTTTTGTTGTTTTACTTTTTTTACACACTTACACACATTAATGTAATAAACTTACTGATGTGTAATTTTGCATCTTTTTCTTGACTAATGTATAATATTTGCAGTATCTCTCATGCTCTTTCTTTATGTAAGGTATACTGATCCGCGATTCCTTAGCTGGGGGTGGTGGGATGGGATAGTCCCATTTATAGTCAGGAGTATAGATTCCTCCAGGGAGATGAGGGAAGTCTGTCATCTCAGTTGTATCAGTCCTGAAAATGATGGAAAAATATATTAGTTTGATTGCAATGAAAAACTATGATTTTCCCGTAAAATTGAACTTGCATTTATCTGACAATGCTCTGTTTTCTTTGTGTTAGAGGCTGTTTCTGAATACTGGTTTCACTTTAATTTTATTGATGTAAAAGACATCCCAAGAAACACAAATGCTAGATTAGTTATAGCCGGTTATCAAACTGCATACGAATCATGCTATCAAAATTTTAAATGCAATACTGTAAATTCAGAAATTATTATGAACAATGCGACAGGCTTAATTATAATTGCAATAATTTTAACTCGCATTATGGAATTTTTTAATGATATCGATCTAACTAAACAGGATTATGGCAAAAATTACAAAAATAAATGCATACAATAATTTATGAATTTACAACTTTATCAATTTTGGAGAAACCTGGCCTGGGATTTTTTTGACAATAACATTGCAAAATAATTCTTACTTTACTGTGTCATCAATACATACCTAGTTTCAAATCTATGATAAAATAATTACCTTTCAGATCTTCCATACTTTTCTATAATGGCAGGCAGATGACATTTTGATCGGACCGACCGTACAGTGCTGCCACCTAGTTCAGAGGTTGCATCAGACACGCCAGACATGGCAGAATATCTCTCGGGATAATGATTACGTGACACAGGAGCTGGAATTGCTGTTGTCCATTGCATTTGTAAAATACCATATTTAGATTGTCCCTTGTCCCTAGAAAAGAAAGAATTATATGTAAAATACCATACTTAGATTGTCCATTGTCCCTAGAAAAGACTAGAAAAGAAAGAATTATATGTAAAATACCATACTTAGATTGTCCCTTGTCCCTAGAAAAGAAAGAATTATATGTAAAATACCATACTTAGATTGTCCATTGTCCCTAGAAAAGAAAGAATTATATGTAAAATACCATACTTAGATTGTCCCTTGTCCCTAGAAAAGAAAGAATTATATGTAAAATACCATATTTAGATTGTCCCTTGTCCCTAGAAAAGAAAGAATTATATGTAAAATACCATACTTAGATTGTCCATTGTCCCTAGAAAAGAAAGAATTATATGTAAAATACCATACTTAGATTGTCCCTTGTCCCTAGAAAAGAAAGAATTATATGTAAAACACCATACTTAGATTGTCCATTGTCCCTAGAAAAGAAAGAATTATATGTAAAATACCATACTTAGATTGTCCCTTGTCCCTAGAAAAGAAAGAATTATTTGTAAAATACCATACTTAGATTGTCCATTGTCCCTAGAAAAGAAAGAATTATATGTAAAATACCATACTTAGATTGTCCCTTGTCCCTAGAAAAGAAAGAATTATATGTTAAATACCATACTTAGATTGTCCCTTGTCCCTAGAAAGGAGACATTTATATTCTCTTGTAATGATCAAAGTACAACAAAAGTACATTCATCCAAATTACACAAAATTAGTATTTCATATCAAAACATTAAAACGTTTAATCCCGCTGCAAATGTTTGCACCTGCCCTAAGTCAGGAATCTGATGTACAGTAGTTGTTGTTTGTTTACGTAATATATACATGTTTCTTGTTTCTCGTTTTTTTATATAGATTAGACCGTTGGTTTTCCTGTTTGAATGGTTTTACACTAGTAATTTTAGGGCCCTTCATAGCTTGTTGTTCGGTGTGAGCCAAGGCTCCATGTTGAAGGCCTTACATTGACCTATAATGGTTTACTTTTATTTAAATTGTTATTTGGATGGAGAGTTGTCTCATTGGCACTCACACCACATCATCCTATATCTATAAACAATTTCAAACAATTAAAAATAATATCTGTGTTTGATCTTGTTAATCAATATTTATAAGCAACATGTCTTTCCATTCTACAACTATACTAGAGAGCACACTCTTAAATGTTTGAGTCTCGCCATCTTTAGATACCATTGATATTATGCTGATAGTCCTAAATATCAAGCTTTACTTCAACTATCACATACACTAAACATGATCGAAGAAAATAATGTCAAGGTCAGACAAACCAAACAGGAAATATAGGTACAACTTACAATGAACCATGCCAGGCAGACATGTGAACTTTACAATCAATCTATGCGTTTGAATGGTTTTACACTAGTAATTTTTGGGGTCCTTTATAGCTTGTTGTTCGGTGTGAGTCAAGGCTCCGTGTTGAAGGCTGTACATTGAACTATAATGGTTTACTTTTTTAAATTGTTATTTGGATGGAGAGTTGAGTTATAAACACGGTAAATCTGTGTTTTGTTTAAGGTAAACCCCAAAATGATTAAAAGATAAAACCAAAATAATTTGAATAAATAGTGAAAGGATATGCACAAGAAAATTGTGGTTATAGACTTTGAAATGAAACATAAACCTCATAAAACAAATAGAATATTCTAATTGATACATACTCATCCTTTGTATGAACACCTAGTTTTCCAGGTATAGATTCTATCATGTGATGTCTTTCTTCTGTTGGTGGTAAAGAACCCTAAAAAAAAGAAAATCCTCTATCATACAAGCAAAATTATAAATAGCTCTCAAATCTCCATATCTCTATACCAATATTGACATTTCCTTATAATTTTAATAATTGTTTATTTATCATTTCTTTTTTTACAAAATCACACCTGGTATAAAATAGGGAGACAACTTACTTTAAGCTGTCCTTCTTTTTTAGGGAAGTTCGCTTGTCATGTTTTGGAATTTTTGTGAGATTTTCGGAATCCTCTGGTTGTATCTATTTGAATGCCTTGAAAAATTTTGCCCATTGACTCCCATTTTTCTTTTCATAAATCCTTTACATGTACAGTGATAAGCCATCCGTAAAAGTTTAAAATAAAATTTCCACTATTTTTAAAGTGTTCATACCTGTAATGACCCCCCCCCCCCCCCCCTTGAAAACAAATAAGCACTGTTAAAGTCAATGTTCTGTTGGAATTGTGACTGTTAAAGTCGAGTTTGTGAGTTCAATGAACCCCCCTTTGGAAATTCCTGGGTACGGGCCTGGTTTTTGAGAACTTAAACCACCAAAATTTCAATGGCTTATATCTCGAAAAACAAGAACATTGACACCTAAAATTTTTACTCTTTTGATTCCTTTATTTATGCCCTATCAATATAAGCTAGTGTTTAGAAAAGCTAATTATTTTGAAACTGAGAAGAGAACTCCCTTAAATTGTAAAGTCATATATCTTTAATTTTTAGCAAAATTATGCTTTTCCTAAAAGAATATATACTTATTTTAAGATAATCAACTTCTGGTTTGTTTGACCTTAGGACCTTTCCTATATATTATAAATAGGAGCAGAACATTGGAAAAGCATGTTGAAATGTCACCTATGAGCAAACCATGTCATGTACAATGTAAATTAAAATGGAATTCTTCTTCTGCCTCTATATATAATATCATACAAATAAATCAAGCACAAAGCCTGAAATTTTGGCAGGACGTATTATGTTATACAAATGTCCGGTGTCCTACCGTTTGTTTGTCTGTCTGGCGTAAACATGTCGCACCGTAACTTGAGAACGACTTGAAACTGATTGTAGTTGTTTCTTATGAGGGTCAATTGATCTGTATACTTTTTGGTGAAAATAAGATTAAAACTTTTTGAGTTAAGGCATTTTGTAACTAAACAAGAGGCTCTCAAGAGCCTGAATCGCTCACCTTAATTTTTTTGGTTAAATCTCTCATCAATGATTATTTTGGCTTTTCAAATTATTTATAAATGTTCTTTGAATCGTCTTATTTTCTTCAAAAGCCAAAAAAAAAATCGTTTTCTCCTATGTTCTATTTTAGCCATAGGAGCTATGTTTCTTGACATACAAGGAAATAAAATATAAAATTTATACTAGATACTCTGAAACTCATTTAGCCTAAGTTTGCCTGAAATTGATACAGCAGTTTCAAAGGAGAAGATTTTTTAAAGTAAGTCAACATGATGAACAAATTGTGAAAAAAGTCTTTAAAGGGCAATAACTCCTTAAGGGGTCAATTGACAATTTTAGTCAGGTTGACTTATTTGTAGATCTTAACTTTGCTTAACATTTTTGCTTTTAACAGTTTATCTGTATCTATAATAATATTCAAGATAATAACCAAAAACTGCAAAATTTCTTTAAAATCATCAATTCAGGGGCATTATACCTGAAAAACCAGTTACCCAATTCGGCTGAAAATTTCAGGACAGGTAGACCTTGACCTAATAAATACTTTAACTTCTTTGTCTTATTTGCTCTAAATGCTGGAGTTTTTGAGATATAAGCCAAAAACTGCATTTTACCATGTGTTCTATTTTTAGCCATGACCGCCATGTTTTTTGATGAAATAGAAAATAAAACACAAACTTTATTTTATACACCCTACTGATCATTCAGTTGAAGTTTGGTTGAATTTGGTTGAGTAGTTTTAGAGGAGAAGATTTTTTAAAGTTAGCAAATATGATGAACAAATTGTGAAAAATTGTCATTAAAGGACAATATCCCCTTAAGGGGTCAATTGACAATTTTGGTCATATTAACTTATTTGTAGATCTTACTTTGCTGATCATTTTTGCTGTTTACAGTTTATCTTTATCTATAATAATATTCAAGATAATGACCAAAAACTGCAAAATTTCCTTAAAATTACCAATTAAGTGGCAGCAACCCAACAATGGGTTGTTTGATTCCTCTGAAAATTTCAGGGCTGATAGATCTTCCCCTAATGAACATTTTTACCGCGTCAGATTTGCTCTAAATGCTTTCGTTTTTGAGATATAAGCCAAAAACTGCATTTGACCCCTATGTTCTATTTTAAGTAACAGCGACCATGTTTTTTGACGGATCAAAAATTTAAGCACAAACTTTGTGCAGGATAATCTAAGGAACAATCATGCTAAGTTTCATCCAAATCCATTCAGTACTTTCAGAGGTGAAGATGTTTGAAAAATTGTTAACGACCACGACGGACGCCAAGTGATGAGAAAAGCTCACATTTCCTTTTAGGAAAGGTGAGCTAAAAATATAGCATACAAATAAATCAAGCATAAAGCCTGACATTTTAAACTGACATACAGCATATACATTAAAAATTCTCCATCAAGCTGAAAGGCAAATTGGCATAGTTTTGGGTCTGTGAAGAAAAAGTCTAGACCTGCTACTTTCAAAATTTCAAGAATTCTACCTTGTGCCTACCCACTTTGACTGACTTGAGAAGTCTTAACCCCCTGTCTGGCCGGGCAACATGGGCATAGGAATAAATCAATTGCTACTGATCATTGCTTTATAATTTCAAGAATTCTTTCCTTGTGCCTACCCACTTTGACTGACTTGAGAAATCTTAACCACCTGCCTTGCCGGGCAACATGGGCAAAGGAATTAATTAATTGCTATTTATCATTGTTTTATAATTTCAAGAATTCTTACCATGTGCCTACCCACTTTGACTGATTTCAGAAGTCTTAACCCTGCCAAAATGCCAGGCAACATGGGCGAAGGAAAAATTAATTGCTTCTTAACATTGTTTAATAATTTCAAGAATTCTAACCTTGTGCCTACCCACTTTGACTGACTTGAGAAGTCTTAACCCTGCCTCGCCGGGCAACATGGACAAAGGAATTAATTAATTGCTATTTATCATTGTTTTATAATTTCAAGAATTCTAACCTTGTGCCTACCCACTTTGACTGACTTGAGAAGTCTTAGTCCTGCCTTGCTGGGCAACATGGGCAAAGGAATTAATTAATTGCTATTTATCATTGTTTTATAATTTCAAGAATTCTTACCTTGTACCCACTTTGACTGACTTCAGAAGTCTTAACCCTGCCTCGCCGGGCAACATGGACAAAGGAATTAATTAATCGCTATTTATCATTGTTTTATAATTTCAAGAATTCTTACCATGTGCTACCCACTTTGACTGACTTCAGAAGTCTTAACCCTGCCAAAATGCCAGGCAACATGGGTGAAGGAAAAATTAATTGCTTCTTAACATTGTTTAATAATTTCAAGAATTCTAACCTTGTGCCTACCCACTTTGACTGACTTGAGAAGTCTTAGTCCTGCCTTGCTGGGCAACATGGGCAAAGGAATTAATTAATTGCTACTTATCATTGTTTTATAACTTCAAGAATTCTTACCTTGTGTCTACCAACTTTGACTGACTTAAGAAGTCTTAACCCTGCCTCGCCAGGCAACATGGGCAAGCCTTCACTGATGTAGTTGACAACCAGAGCAGATCCAGGTTTCATCTTTCCTTCATTGTATTCTCTCTTAACCATTTCCATTCTCTTTCTCTCTAATGCTGTGGGCGTCTGGAAAAACTTCATCCAATCTGGTTCTGTGGAAACATGAAAAAAATAAAAACTTGGACTGTTTAAGGTGGTACCCAACAGTTTCACTAAAATTAATTTGGCTCGTTTAATTTTCATAAAATTTTGTCAAAGTGTTTACTTTGACCCTTTAACAAAAATATAAAAATTTCAAAAATTTTGAACCAACCGTTTTGTCAAGAAAAATTACACTGGTTATATAGCATTTTGACGACCACCAATTTTGATCATTTAGAAGCTTAATATTCCTATTACAACACAACGTAATTAAAACGTTTAGCTGACTTTACAGAGTTATCTCCCTGTAGTGTTAGGTACCACATTAATGTTCTGATTTCTGCAGGCATATTAATGAAATTTCAATCCCTGATAAAAATTTTCCTCATTTCTACATTAGTTGCATGTGTCGACATAGAGTGCCATTGTCATTTGTTTTTAAACTGTGACATTATTACATAATGTAATGATTAAATTCACATCCAATCTCAACAAACTAACCTTTTTCTCTTGGTGTTGACTTTGCTGAACCTCCTCCAATGGTACTACTAGATTTGACAGGTGAAAGGTTATGTTTCCTGTGGGACTCCACTCGCGGCCTATAAGATGCAGCTGAAATACATAAATTTGCATAATTTAAAATCCTAGAATTCCTGAGTTGATATTTTCAATCATTTGATAAAATAACAAGAATGTGTCAATAGTACATGGATGCCCCACTCTCACTATTAATTTCTATGTTCAGTGGACCATGAAATTGGGGTCAAAACTTTTAATTTGGTATTAGAATAAGAAAGATCATAGCATATAGGGAATATGTGTATTAAGTTTCAAGTTGATTGGACTTCAAACTACCTTGACCAAAACCTTTAACCTGAAGTGAGAAAAAAAAGTATGAATGCACTGACTAAAAAAACATAAACTGGGCAGAAAAAGAATACTTGTCCTTAGGATATCATGCTATGTTTTTTCTTTTACTTTTCCACTATTTTTAAATAGTTTTCATACCTGTAGCCAGGGGGGGTTCGGGTCAGAACCCCCCCCCTTGAAAACAAATAAGCACTGTAGTGAAGTGCAAAATATTATTGAAAACTTAAGTATTATAGGAAGTGAATAATGAATGATTCACTCTGGTCTTTCATTTCATTAATTGACTACTGTATACTCAAAATTATTGCATGCATTCATTATTGCGATTTTATCATTTTAGACTGATTAGCATTTTAAATTTTTTGCGATATTGAGAAAAATCCTTTTAAATTTATATAAAAATTTCAAAATGTGAGTTTAAATTATTGCAAAAGTAACCCCAATGTATTTTTCACAATAATAAAAAAATTGCAATAAATTCTGAATTTACAGTATTCAATACATTGTTACTTTTTACATTCCTTCAGAAGCATATCATACATACCTCTAGCTTCTACCTTCTCTTTAGACAGGAATGGACTGGCTTTGTAAGACTTGTAGCTGTAAGTATCAGACATATCACGTCCAATTCCTGAGTCCTGGATACTAATAATACCAGAGTCATTGGTACTTAAAGTATCACCAATCTATAAAAAATAATACACAGATTATTGACATCTATTATATTTTTTAGATCCCAAAAATCTGAGACTAAATATATCTTCTTTATGAAGTAAAAAGGAGGGTACGGGTTGGTGGAAGTGGATAGCTTTTGAGGAAAATAAATGGAAAATGTGATGCCCTGTCTTGCATTATAGGGGCATAACTCAAGAACAGTAAATTAAAATCTGATCTTTGTTTAGCAGTAATTAGCATTGTGTACAAGCTTCATAAGATTATGTTGAGCCAAACTGAAGTTAGAGAATGTAATCTAATTTGGGACATACATACATTAAGACAGGCAAGGGTAACACTTATATGGCATACAAATCTACAACCCATCACTAACAATTTTTATTTCTATGTCCTATCCTTTTAAATAACACTGATACTAAATGTATGACCAACCTACAAATCATTTTTATAACCTATGAATAACTATCTAAAATTGTTTATGGTGTAATTGGAATTTTATAGTTACATATTCATAATTACACACATAATAATGAATGGCTTTAGTGGGAAGTTTGTGCTGTTTGTCTGTTATGTGACCATACCTGACTGTGGCTATCCAGTGACCCTATTTGACTATCTGTATCTTCACCAGCACCAAGCTGGGTTTTGCTGAATAATTTACTCATGTTCTTATAATCTGAAATAGAGAGGTATGTTGTAGCTTTCATGTTACATTTATAATACTCATTCATCTATTTGTGTTAACTTGTTTTTATTGGCTAATTATCATGACACATCAGTCTGTGCCAAACTGTTTAAGGGTTTGTCTGACCGAAAAAGAAAAATGACATTTTCTACTATATGTTCAACTAAAAAATCCCAAAATTTCTGTCTGACTGAATGATTTTTTGTCTGAGATTTTGTCGGTCAGACAGAGTTTGGGATACACTAACACATGTACATGCTACTGGCACTACCTTTCATCATGTTCATGCATGAAAACATATTTGGATCAGGGCTTCCAAAATTTTTCTGAGCCAGCCGGACATTTTATATATGATCCGAATTTTAATCCCCAAGACTAAGTCACAAAAGGCAATTATGGTAATCAGATGGCCATCCCAATGAATGACATAAATTTAGATTAAAAACGATATTGAAATTTACTTTGATATGAATTTGATGTTCTGACATAATGTTAAAATTGGCATTGCATCATTCAAAGTGTGCACATCAGTGTGTTCATATCTGCATTAGACTCTTTATTTGTGCAAATTGACGTTGTCTAAAACTTTATTTTCGTTTTTAAAGTCACATTTTTCAAAACCGGATGTTGACTTGACAATGGTAAAACATGGACCATAAACGGATACGTAAAATCCGTGTACGTTTACATAGCACGACTGAGCGAAGAAGCTCTTTCCACGTTATTTCTTCAACAAAATACTTGAAATGAACGTTAGGTACAGGTATCAATGATAGTTTTAGAATTTTTAAGAAATGTAGGATGCATAATTGAATTTCCCACCTGTGCACATGCGCACACGTGTTCTCGTTCATACAACGTAGTTCTGACGATTTTTTCATGTAAAACTTTTTTAAATGTTTCATCAAATCAAGTTTATAAATGTATTTATTATAATTTGATCTTTTGGACTAAATCAATTAGATACAAACCGCTGAAATGTACGAAAGTAATTGTGAATGGAACGAATAATTTATACGATGTCCGGTACTGAAATTAGTTTACCTGTCAGATGAACAGGTATAGCTAGTTTTCAGCTGTCCAACAACTAATTAGCCTTGATTAAAATTAGAAAGTATTTCAGTAAGGGTTGTTTTGATAGTAATTAATCAACATGTCACTTTTATGACTGGAAATGTATGGCTGTTAAAGGCAAAATGTTGGGTCAAAAAGATCGTGAATTATATTAAAATGACCAAAAAAGCCTTGAAAACTAAAAAGTATATGACCGTTTCATGCTTTTCCCAGCCAGTCTTTTACCAGACATAATACAAATGACCGGAATATATGACCGTTTTCGAAGCCCTGATTTGGATGCATATATTATATATATAAAATTTAGAATACTTATTTAAAGTTTAACCACATTTTTGTATGTATTGTACCTTTTCTAAGCTTGGAGAGCAAGATAATTTAAGAAGTTAAACTTAATGTCCAGCGGTCAATTAATGAAAATATATATCACAAATATGCAAAAGGTAAAATTCAAGGTAAAATCTAAAATCTTGTGTGCAAGCTTAACAAGATGGAAAAATTGGATTAATATCAAACCTAAGATGTGTATCTGGAATTAGACTTACAGCTTATTTCCTAATGCATGTAAAGCAAAACTTTTTTTGGCTTGCTTGCTTTGTTTGTGAAATTGTTTATACAAGCTTTGTAAATAAGATTGACATCCTTAAACAATATATATAGGCATAATTTAACCTGTATATATAGTATTTGAATTTAAATGGGGGTTATCCTAATGATTGTGCAATATATAAACAAAGCAAGCAAGCCAACTAAAGTCTTGCTCTACATGCTTTAGGAAATTAGCTGTAACTAAACAGATCTAGAGGCATTAGTTGAATTTCAAACAAAATCAAATAAAAATTGAAAACAACAAATTATTAATTTCATGCACCAAAAGCTCATTTCCGGATTTCCCTTGAATCATAAGGAATGCTCACAGCCAAATATTCGAATGCTAATACATGTAAGTGATGAGATAAAAAAATTATCATCACTGATTCCCTTCATTAATTTTCCTTATAATATTCTTGCTAAGTTTATTAAAAAAAACAATCAATAAGTATTATCATGGACAATATCGAAATGATTCACACAGGCGGTGGTTCTCCAAACGGAGTTTAATAAGTATTAAAATTCAATTTTTTACAATCAAAACCATAATCACAATTTTAAAGATTTTAAATTACAAGGAAAATAAATAACAACAATAACAACAAAATCATTTAGTGATCTGACCTGCATTGAACCTTAATCACCCAGTAATACAGAATATGTAAAGTTTTATACAGAATCAATACAGAGATCTAGATCTTTTTAACATTAATCCTAACAGAATATTGATTGAACTGCAAATCTATGTTATTAATTATCTGATCTGTCGTAAAATTAAATCAACCTTTACTTTAAAGTAAAACTTTCTTCCATATCTATTGGAAATTTTCTTGTATTTAATTTGCAATCTATAATTCCTTCACACAAATAAATCAATGAATCTTTAATTTCAATAAAATTTATATTCACTTATAAGGAAAATTTGTGTATACTTTTAATATTTTCTTGTATTTAATTTGAAATCTTTATTTTATTCACACAAACTAATCTATGTATCTAAAATTTCAATAAAATTCATATTCACTTATAACGAAAATTTGTGTATACTTTTAATATTTAATTTGCAATACTTATAATATACAAAGGAAAGTTGTAGTTTATCAATTTATTAGAATACAGGGTTAGAATAGAGGGCATTTCATTTTAATCTAGAAAAGTAAAACCATTTATGCTGAGTTCACACGTAATTCGAATTCGATTCGCATTAACTAATTCGAATTAGTTTAATTCACATTCGAAACATTTAACGTCCTAACGTCAATTCTAATTAAAATTGGAATGCGCTTCACATTCGCTTTACTGTCCTAACGACGTTAACTTTTAATTCAGATTAACAAAAACGTATTTCTAATGCGAATTAGTTAATTAGAACTAGCCAATTCAAATCAATTCGAATTAAAAAAAAGAGTGTGTGAACGCGATAAACGAATTCAATTCGAATTAAAGGTATGTGTGAACGAGGCATTAAAAGTTATTATAATGA
The DNA here is from genome assembly GCF_036588685.1 of Mytilus trossulus. Taxonomy (NCBI): domain Eukaryota; kingdom Metazoa; phylum Mollusca; class Bivalvia; order Mytilida; family Mytilidae; genus Mytilus; species Mytilus trossulus. The sequence goes on along the minus strand of NC_086385.1, from coordinate 12,047,524 downwards.
CACAGGCAGCAATGACCAAAAAGGTATATAGGGTAAAAGCTGAAGTCCATTCGATTTTACACAAATAATAGATCAGTCCATAACCTGGCATTTGGCATCTATGATATCTATAACTATTTGTAATACTATATAAAAGTATTCAAACAGGCCAACAAGTTGCAATTTTATAGAAATCCTAATTCATTTTTTTTTTTTAAACCACCATAATGAAACATCAACCCAACAAGATATAAAAAATCAAAGCGCTGTAAGCGCTGAATGCAGTTAACCAAAAACCAGGCAAACGTAATTATGTGCAGTGGCGGATCCAGAAATTTTCATAAGTGGGGGCCCACTGCCTGCCTAACAGGGACCTGCTCCAGTCATGCTTCAGTGATTCCCTATATAATCAACCAAATTTTTTCTCAAAAATGGAAGGGGGGGCGGGCCCACTGAAAAATCCTCTAAATCTTGAAAGCTTCAGAAAAAGATAGTATTATAATTTAAAATCCAAATCAATATCATCTATTTTCATATACTCTTATCTGAATTACAGGAAGAATGGATACTTTTTTTCAAGCATACAAAATAACATGTAATTCAGGGATTTCATCACAAATATTTCAAAAAAGATTTCTTTATTCAAAAAATGCTTTTCTGGATTCCTTTACCAAAATGCAAAGATCTAAAAGTTATACTGATTTCACCTTTTACATAATGAAATTAAAAGTTTCAAATCGTGTTTTTTTCTTTTTTGTGCAAGTGAAAGTTACATATTCTTTCATTACGTTTATATTTGTATACTCTTTAATGTTCATCCTAAACAAACTTTTAATCTGTTATAATCTATTTTCTCACAGTTTGCTGCACATTTTAAAATGACTTGACAAATAATAGTAACGATTTCTTCTACTAAATTTTATCATAGATAATGGCTAGCTGTTTTTCTATAAATGTATTGGTTTTTTTTTAAGGTAATGGCCGAAAATAGTCATGTAAAGAAATTAGTTACTAAATTTTACACTGGAAACAAAAAAACAAAACATTTGTGGAAACCATTTTACTTTCAAGGACTCATCGAAAAGATTTGGCCAGAAATGAAATTCTTCATACAACTTATCAGTGGCGCACTTATGAAGTAGTAAAGGCCAAATCAAATAAAAAGTTAAAGATTTTTTAACAGAAAATTCAAAAAAAAAAATGTGCCAAAGAAGGTTAGAGAAATTTTTCATGCTTAAGAATTGCATTATGGTGCTTGTTGTAGTTCAGAAAAAGGTTTGTGTTTCTTGTAAATTTTAGGACTTAACAAGAGAGTCACCTCTAGCATTGACCATGCTCACCCCCCCCCCCCCTTTTTTTTTAAAGTCCAAAACTTTACTTTAATTTTACACTAAAAACTAACTTCTGAGGTTAGTAAAACATTTACAATGTATATTTGATATGTTATCTATATCATGTTCCAATTGATCAATCAAGACAACAAAACTTAAATGTGCTCCAAAATTATGCAATGTTATATTTGACTTACTGAATTTTCCATCATTTTCTCTTTCTTTGATATGTCTGTTTTTATAATATCTGTATAAACTAGGATCTCTAGGATCAAACCTGTAAAATACACAGACTTTATAAAAAAGGAGATATAGGGTTTAATGTCAATGAAACTAAAGTAACAAAAATTTTATATTGTGTGTATATACAATTCATAGAAAACAAAATTTCCCATTTGCTAGACAAGTGAAGAAATATTGCTGTCCATATGAAAATAGTTAATTTTAGTTTGATGTTTAAATTTTGTGAAAAGAGGTTTGTTTTTTTAAAACCGCACATATTTGATATATTTTAAAGTATCACTGAGGTCTCTGTTATTAATTTTACCACCACTGTCAACATATATTTGTTCCGCCTAACAGAAGTGCCATTGGAAACTTTGTTATAAACAATGTCATAATATCTGTTCCTGTTGGAACAAATATTCTCTACCATTTATTCCGTTATGAACATTTAATGTAATTTCGTGACACACAACACGTTAAAAGATCTAATTTTAAGGATCTATCATAAAATATCTGACATTATAACACTTATAATATGTTATATACTCAGACATTTTTTACACTGAAAATAGCAATTAACTATAGTGTCGCTCACCTTGGTCTATGTTAATATTAAACATTGTACACAAATGAATTCATGACAAAATTGTGTTTTGGTGATGGTGATGTGTTTGAAGATCTTACTTTACTAAACATTTTTGCTGCTTACAATTATCTCTATCTATAACAGTAGTTTCTGTGGAAAATGTTAGTGAAAATCTACAAATTTTGTGAAAATTGTTAAAAAATGACTATGAAGGGCAATAACTCCTCAGGGGGTCAATTGACTATTTTGGTCATGTTGACTCATTTTTAGTTCTTACTTTACTGTACATTATTGCTGTTTACAGTTTATCTCAATCTATAATAATATTCAAGATAATAACAAAAAAACAGCAAAATTTCCTCAAAATTACCAATTTAGGGGCAGCAACCTAACAACCGATGATCCAATTCATCTGAAAATTCCTGGGCAGATAGATCTTGACCTGATCAACAATTTCAACTCTGTCAGATTTGCTCTTAATGCTTTGTTTTTTGGGTTATAAGCCAAAAACTGCATTTTACTCCCATGTTCTATTTTTAGCCATGGCCGCCATCTTGGTTGGTTGGCCAAGTTACCGGACACAATTTTTATACTAGATACCCCAAAGATGATTGTGGCCAAGTTTCAATTAATTTGGCCCAGTAGTTTCAGAGGAGAAGATTTTTCTAAAAGATAACTAAGATTTACGTAAAATGATTAAAAATTGACTATAAAGGGCAATAACTCCTACAGTGGTCAACTGACCATTTTGGTCATGTTGACTTATTTGTAGATCTTACTTTGCTGAACATTATTGCTGTTTACAGTTTTTCTCTATCTTTAATAATATTCAAGATAATAACCAAAAACAGCAAAATTTCCTTAAAATTACTGATTCAGGGGCAGCAACCTAACAACGGAATGTCAGATTCATCTTAAAATTTCAAAGCAGATAGATCTTAACCTGATAAACAATTTTACCCCGTCAGATTTGCTCTAAATGCTTTGGTTTTTGAGTTATAAGCCAAAAACTGCATTTTACCCTATGTTCTATTTTTAGCCATGGCCGCCATCTTGGTTGGTTGGCAAGGTCACCTGACCCATTTTTTAAACTAGATACCTCAATGATGATTGTGGCCAAGTTTGGTTAAATTTGGCCCAGTAGTTTCAGAGGAGAAGATTTTTGTAAAAGTTAACGCCGGACGCAGGACAAAGACGACGGACGACGACAGACGACGGACGCCAAGTGATGAGAAAAAGCTCACTTGGCCCTTCGTACCAGGTGAGCTAATAAAAATAAGGATAGATATATTTAAACATAAAATATCTAAATTCAAATTATTACACTTAGTTTCTATCCATTATCTAATAAGGTCAGATTATACTAAACTATATGCACTCTAGGCTACAATTAAATAATAAAACTACTTTGAAATTCAATTTCACATTGTTTGATATAGTACGTAATAACACCTATACTATATCTCAACTTTCACACTGACTAACATTAAGTTTGATATCACACAGAAGTGTAACATAAAATTAACACACCAATGTCTGATTTTAGACACTGAGATTTGATTTAAAAAAATAAATTCAGATTGATATTAATTTACACAATGAGGTTCAAAATTAAAATATCACACTAAAGTCTAATATTAAGGTACACATAAAAGGTGATATTGAATATTCACACTGAGCTCTAGATCTGGTTTATTAAAAAAAAAAAAAAAAAGAAGGTTTGAAATCACATTTTCACAATAAAGTCTGATATTAAATTTTCACATTGAAGTCTAATATTAAGTTAACACACAAAATGTGAGATTACATTTTCACACTGAGGTCTAACTTAAGTTACACACAAAAGGTTGGATATCAAGTTTTCACACTGAAGTCCACACAAAAGGTCTGATATTAAATTTTCACACTGAGGTCAGATTTAAGTTACACACAAGAGGTTTGAAATTAAATTTTCACACTCAAACCATCTTACAAGTCCTCCTCCTCTGCACTGTAAGTTGTCCCCTCCTTGTTGTGTAAAATAGGCTCATCTCTTGCCAGAAACCCTTGTCCAGGCAAATTTAATATTTCTGGCTGACCATTTCTAATATATAACCAGTAAATCAGTATTGTTTTTACAACCCTTTATTTATATGACGATATAATTTAGAACAAAGACCTTTTCAACATGTACAACAATTAGCTAAAAATTCAAATAATCTAAAATTCTTAATTTTCTGCAACTTTTTTATGTTTAAGTTTTAATATACTGCCACTACAGATTTATATACATTATTGTAAAAAATAGACTAGTTATTCATCTGTCCTCCATCATCTATAGTATTACCATCCTAGGAAAGCTTCATTCCATTAGAATCAATTAAAACAAGTGAAACTGCGAGCTACTGCTCACTGATGATACCCCCGCCGCAAGTGGATAATATAAATAGTGTAAAAATATACAAGTGTTCGGTAAACAGGAAGTTGTCCAGTGATGAATCTGAAAACGCATCACACGGTATAGCTGACTTATATAAATCCTGAAACCAAATTTCAGAAATCCTTGTATAGTAGTTCCTGAGAAAAATGTGATGAAATTTTCAACTTGGCTATCATGTGTAAAATCATACAAGTGTTCGGTAAACAGGAAGTTGTAAAGTGATCAATCTGAAAACGCATCACACGGTATAGCTGACTTAGATAAACTCTGAAACCAAATTTCAGAAATCCTTGAATTGTAGTTCCTGAGAAAAATGCGACAAAAAATATTCATGGGACAGACGGACTGACAGACAGAGGTAAAACAGTATACCCCCCTTTTTTAAAGCGGGGGTATATTTAAAGGGGGGGGGGGGGGTATAATTATGATATGAAAGGGTAGGTATGGCTCCCCACCCCACACACACACCCCAAATGGTCATTACAAACATATTTTTAATTTTGATTGAAATTGCTTACATCCAAAAAAATATAATATATATTTCAATGGTATATTCTTAACATTTGTTACTTACTTGACACCCCGTCTACTTCTATTGCTGGACCTACTAGATCTGTCTGATAACTGTCCTTGTGTTTTTATTCTACGAAATATACAAAAAATTCAGCTTTTAAAAGTTTGGATTTCATGAAAAAATTGTCCATCCATCTGTGAGGAGATAAATGTACCAACAGACTATGTGCACATGAAGATTCAAATTACAGAAAGCCTTCATTTGTAAATGTTTTTTTTTTTTAAAGGGACAAAAATTTCATTCACATGTGCAAGTTTACATTAGTATAATTAGTTATCAAACGTACCGGCCAGATCAAACGTACCGGCCAGGCTTATAATTTAATACACCAAATATGCGTTTCATCTTCATGAGACTCTTTATTGATGCTCAGATCAAAATAGTTATAAAGCCAAAAAAGTACAAAGTTGAAGAGTATGGAGGACCCAAAAGTTCCAAAAAGTTGTGCCAAGTACATCTAAGGTTATCAGATATGCTTGGGATTAGAAAATCCTTAGTATTTGGAAAAATTTATACTTTTGTAAACAGAAAATTTACAAACGGTGAACAAATTCATAAGGTAAACAGGAAGATGATAAGCCATCATTCGAACATGGATCACATAGAATGGTCAGGGATGGGTAAATTTTATTGCCCTGTTGCCTTTCTACAGGAGCATAAGCATATAAATGGATTGATTGGGGATTTGTCTAACATTAAGTGTACTACATGTATATACTCTGGGAAACAACATATCAATAAAATATGAATAAGAAATATTAGAATCATATCATAACGAATAATAAAATATGATGAATTTAGTCCTTCGGTTTACATAAAGAATCCAAATACAATGTTGAAACAAAAACAACAAAAAAAAAAAATATTGTCAGTCCATGAGAAGAATCTAAAAACAATAAGAAAACATAAAACAACAAATAGATCCCCCCTAGTCTACAAGAAGAACCCAAATACAATCAGAAAACATAAAACAACAAATAGATCCCCCCTAGTCTACAAGAAGAACCCAAATACAATCAGAAAACATAAAACAACAAATAGATCCCCCCTAGTCTACAAGAAGAACCCAAATACAATAAGAAAACATAAAACAACAAATACATCCCCTCCCCCCCCCCCCCCCTAGTCTAAAAGAAGAACCCAAATACAATCAGAAAACAAAAATATCAAATAGAAATAATTTACTCAATGATTTAAAAAGATATCATATAAATTTATTATATCTAACAGCCAAAACAAAACAATTAGAATTTTTAAAACAATTAGAATTTTTAAACTTACAATATTGATCGGTGACTTTGTGTTGACATAATTAATAATAAATTGTATAAATATAAGCTCACCTTCACTGATCAATTAAAACAAAAGAATCATTCTCACCTGGGTGGATTTGTGTAGTATATACATTCACTTGATGATTCCAAATAACGCAATATTTTCTCAATTCGAATTTCCATTTCTATTTTTTACTGAATTCTAATTCACACTTCCATTTCTTGAAAAAATATCCTTTAAGCACATTTTTACACTTTTTCAATTAAGACATTGCACTTACAAAATGTACAAAAAAACTAAGGAAAAAAAATGTTCACACATTTCTTTTAATAACAACCACATCTTTATACCTTTGTTTAAAGTTTTTAACATATGTTCTTGTAGTACTATGTATTGAATTAAATAGCCCAGATTTTATCAAGAATATTACAGATTATGAGATAATTAAGGTGTTTATTTAAATACTTGTTCACAACACACTCAACACTTGAAAATGTCCAAGTTACAATGCATAAAAGGGCTGATCAATGTTTACAAGTATTGAAGTGTTCTTATAGCTTCTTTTATAAAATATTAAGTCCCTTTTTATATTTTATAAAGAAACTTATTTAAACTCGGGTAATTTTGCAGAGATAAAACAGATTTAAGTGTTCTTATAAGTCTTTTTACCAAATTTGTTTACTTCTTTTTTTAAATATTTTTATAAACTTTAGGAAACCTATATTTAAACTCTGCTACTTTTGCACAGATAAAAAAGATTAAGACTTTGACATGCATGAAGTGATGGTCAGGATTAGACCGCTAAATTAAAAACATCAAATTAAAAATTAATTAAAAAAGCTAGAAAATATAATTGATTTCTTGATTGCATGCTGGTTGTTGCAGTTTAAAAAATTGGGGATTTGAAAAATCTTTTTTAGTTATATTTGACATGTATGAAGGCCATTTCACATTTTCCTTCTTAACCAAAAACATCTTTATGATAATGATAAATTACTACCAAAAAAAATGTGCATACCCTTCCAGCTAGAGGTTTATGTTGCTCTAATTTTTTTTTTTTGTGAAGTGCTTTTATAGTTATCAAAATTGGTTTCCCCTTTAAATTATAGGATTGGGCATTCTTCTAAAATTATGATTTTGACCCCCTACCCCTCACATTATATCCTGTTCCTTTATATGGTCAATAGCAGTATGTCCTGCTCAACAAATTTATCACATTTTCTTGTCCCAGGCATAGATTAACTTAGCCGTATTTGGCACAACTTTTTTGAATTTTGAATCCTCAAAGCTCTTAAACTTTGTACTTGTTTGGCTTTATAAATATTTTGATTTGAGCGTCACTGATGAGTCTTATGTAGAGGAAACGCCCGTCTGGCGTACTAAATTATAATCCTGGTACCTATTATCACAAAACAGGGAAGGAGATGGAATTCTTTTTTCAGCCCCACTGCAGAAAGAATATTCAATTTAAGCTGGTCCTGAATTTAAACCCACCTAGTTTTGAAGCACATGGTCATATTTGCTTTTCTTTCTAAATATATGTAATTAAACTTTTACATTGCCCACTCTAGCTTTGTTCGATAAGTGACTTTTTATTTTTGAATTTTCATCTGCATTCAGTATTTTGATGATTTTACTCGTTACACAACTAGTTTTTTTCTCTATTAATTTTTTTTATTTCCTACGTTCAATATTTCCAATTGTGTCAAAAATTTCTACCAAAAGAACATAATACTAAATAGAGAAAAGCAAAGGTAGATTAAATAGATATCAAATATCTTTATTACTTTGATTGATTTTTACCTAGATTAGTTTACATGTTCCTAATCATCCAGAACTGTTAAAACAAACAGTGGTATAACATTTCTTTTCTTTATGTATATAACATATTTTCTTAACACTTATGAAATGAGATATGTCATTTAGCATGTTTAAGTTCATAGTTAAATGTAGTATTTACTTTCAAATACTTGTGATAGAATAGAGTGTATTGTATTTTAACAATGGTTTATACTTTTATAGAGTAGAAATATTAAATGTGTATTCAATTTTCATATTTATATATAATATCAATCAGACAGAAACATTACAACTGTTTCATTAAACCATTCTTAATGTACTGTGTGAGAGGGCTTTACTATGTGACAAATTCACAACAGAGGGGGGGGGGGGGGGGGGGGAAATATTGAACACTTTGAGCTGGGGGAGGAGAGGGGATGAAAAAATAACTTACATAAAATAGTCATTTTTCTATTTACTGTGGATATAAAATTTAAATCCTGATAACTATGATGAGTTTATTCATTATATATGTTCGTTGGATTACAATTTTCGTGGATTATGTGGGAACACAGGGAAACCACGAATTTAAATATTCAACTATTGCAAATTTTCTAAAGGAATGTATGCAAAATTTGCCTAAACCACAAAATAAAATATCCATGAATATGCATGTTTCCACAAACCACGAAAATTGGTACCCACGAAAATAAATGAATTCCCAGTAGTAAACAGACTAATCATATTTCTTCTTTTTTTCTGAGGTAAAAATATACATGCATACTCATTATATTCTTCATCTCTAATTCAAAGAAACTTGGTCTACTTTCATTTCCTTTTGTTCATTCTTTTGAAATTTTTGCATCACATATACATGTACTTACTTTTCCAGATCTTCTATCTTTAACGGCTCTACATCATTCTCATCTAGTTCCTGAATAGGAGTACCTGTAATGTCAAATTTCAATCATTAATATTCTTATATGTATCACTATAACATCCTAACACCAAATGTTTTATTTCTTAAATTTTTTTTCCCTTCTAAATATGGGATGTTTTTTTTCCCTTCTAAATATGGGATGTTTCTTTACTTTAAATTTTTGACCAGAAAGTTTCTGACTACTGTGGATTCATTAATTTTCGTTGGATACCAATTTTCATGGATTTCGTTGGTACTGATGAACCACGAATTCAAATGTCCCACGAACTGCAATTTTTCTAAAGGGTTGTATGCACACTTTGACAAAACCACGAAATCAAATATCCACGAAAATGCAAGTTTTCACCAATCCACGAAAATTGATACCCACGAAAATAAATGATTTCACAGTATTTTCTCAAAGCTAAATTGATTTGAAAAAGTAAGTAAATTGAAATAAAACGTAGCAAGTCAAAATTAGTAATAAAACATAAAACCAACCTTAACGGAACAGTTATTATAAACACACCTCATCACTTAAAGCCACACATCAATCTAAGTAGGGATCTACCTTAAAGCTTGCTCAATATGATAAATAGTGTGTTTATTGTCATCATATAGAAAAGGCCTCTAGTTTTGTTTCAAAAATATAATATAATCTTATCTGTTATAATCAAAAACATTATTATCTATTAAGTGTCAAGGCTATTCAACTTGAAGATATCTTCTTTTTAACAGTACTTAAATGTCATCAACAAATGTTTCTTTTGTTTCTTCTTGTTTTTGTTGAGACAATAAAATTGAGAATGGAAATGGGGAATGTGTCAAAGAGACAACAACCTGACCAAATAAATAAACACAACAGCAGAAGGTCACCAACAGGTCTTCAATGTAGCGAGAAATTTCCGCACCCGGAGGCGTCCTTCAGCTGGCCCCTAAACAAATATATACTAGTTCAGTGATAATGAACGCCATACTAATTTCCAAATTGTACACAAGAAACTAAAATTAAAACTGACTTGGGACAGGCGCAAAAATGTGGCGGGGTTAAACATGTTTGTGAGATCTCAACCCTCCCCCTATACCTCTAACCAATGTAGAAAAGTAAAAGCATAACAATACGCACATTAAAATTCAGTTCAAGAGAAGTCAGAGTCTGATGTCAGAATGCATCATCTTCAAAGATGACTAGTTATGTTAAATTTTTCAATCAACTAAATTTTTCAAAAGTATTTGTAATATCATTTTTGATGTTGTAGTAATCATCAATTTGTGCTGCACACAGTAGATGAGGTCCCTGTGCTCCCATTCAATCCCTTGGGTTTCTATCCCCTCCCCCTCTTTTTATACTTTCAAATAGTGAATGTCAAGTGTAACCTTAAATATATTAGTATGATATGACAAGCACTACATAATCAATCTCAATGAATGAACAACACCCAGCTAAAATCAAACTGCTTGTGAGCACCAAAGGGTAAAAATTGCTTTAATGTATCCATGAAAGAAATTTAAACATTACATTGTATAAAGAATTGGTTGGATATAACTACAACTCTTGGCAAAGGGGGATAACTCTAAAAATTTTAACCAAAATTACTTAATCAATTTTAAGAGAGAAAAACAATGGTCGATTAAAAAGATTTGAAATATCTATGTTACTTTGATTGATTTTTAACTATAAGTTATAATGTTTCTAATCATCAGGAACTGTAAAAACAAACAGTGGTATAACATTTCTTTCCTTTATGTATATAACATATTTTCTTAACACTTATGAAATGAGATATGTCATTTAGCATGCTTAGGTTGATATATAAATTTAGTATTATTATTAAAACTAAAAAGCTGTTTGCAAATATTTGTAATAAAATGTATATGGTTTATAAACAATTGTCTATACTGTTTTTAAATAGAAAGATAAAATTTGAATTCAATTTTCATATTTATATATAATATTAATAAGAGAGGAAAATTACAACTTTTTATTTAACCTTTCTTTATATACTGTGTAAAAGTAATTTTCTATGTGACAAATTCACAACAGAGGGGGAAAGGGTGGAGGAACAATCAACTTAATTTTTCAAAAGTATCTAAAATATTTAGTTTTTGTTTGTTTGTAGAAGTATTCATTTCTTTGAGCTGCAGACAGTACATGAGATCCTTGTGCTTACATTTAATTTTCTTTGATTTCTAACCCCCCTCTTTTTATAACATGTATAATATATAATAATTTTTTTAATATATAATAATTTCAAATATTGAATGTCTAGTTCTCCCTTAAAAATATCAGATAAAAGCACAGTGTCTACAGAAGCAATTCCAATAAATGAACAACACAAAACTAAAATCAAAGTGCTTGTAAGCACCAAAGGGCAAATATTGCTTTAATGTAACAATAAAAGAAATTTAAATACTACAATGTATAAAGAATTGGTTCAACTACAACTCTTGACAAAGTAAGATAACTCCAAATTTTATAGTTGACTTTAACAATGACATCATTGATATTAATTTTTTAGATCCCTATATCTTGCAAAAGTTATCAACATCTGAGGGTATATTTTATTAATACATTTCTGGAAATGTTATAATCAAAATATTTTTCTAAAAAGGAATTTATTTTAATATGTTGTATTTGATTGATTGTTGGTCTTTTAAGCCACTTTTAACCACCACTTTTGAGCTATTTCATGGCAGCCAGTTTTTATTGGTGGAAGAAGCCCGAGTGCCTGGAGAAAACAACCAACCTCAAAACTGACAATCCTAGTCAATTAAGATTGGAGTCAAGTGCACTTGTAGGAGCCCAGATTCGAACTCACAACCTAAGTGTGGTATTTGAATGGAGATAACTGTAAAGGTTGTTGCTATGTAAAATCTATGTTTTATGAAAGCCAAGATTAATATCAAATTTGTGAAAAAGGTCATTTTTACACAAACATTCAGTTAAGTCATGACCAACCATGCCAGACCTTCCCCAGTAATATTTTAAAGGTTGCTAAAACACCAAAGACAGAATTCCAACTGTCATTCAGTCCAGTAGAGAAAAATCTACCAGCAGATTACCCATGCTTATTTCTGATAAACCTTGGTTTTACTGCAGAATTATAACAGAACAAAGCATGCATTGTCATGCAAATACTGAACACCAAGCAACATGCGAGCAAGCACAAAGGATTATAATTATAAGCATTAAGTCATAATATGCATGCACTTAGCAACAAGTAGTAAGCTTTGTAAGTCTCCTGCACATGCTCAGACTCTGTATACCCTCATGAGCATCCTGGTTATAATAGAACATAACAAAGCATACAAAAAATATCTAGACTTCAAATGCAAATACTAAACACCAAACAACAGGCAAGCAAACAATGATTAATTCTAAGCATTAAGCATGCACTAAGCAACAAGTTGTAAACTTGTAAGTCTCACGCACATGCTTAGACTCTGTATACCCTCATGGTTAGAATCCAGATCATTAATTTTTTTCTGACTTTGAGACATTCCCTTGTCAATTGTCTGTGTGGTTGCATCTTCCATAACAACATCTTCAGCCATGTCCTTATTTGAGGTTGGTCGATTCAAAACAACTTTATCCTCAATCAACATATCACTGATCTCACGATTTCCTGCTTGAAGAATTTTATCATCATTTTCTTTCATCAAATCATTCAAGAGTAAATTTTTGGTATACTCAGGGTCATAGTCATCAACCATTAAACTTTGACCTTTTTCTTTGTAATTTGTCATGGTTGAGTGAATGTCAGCATCCTCGTCACTGTGTAAGTAATCTGACTGGTACTCATCATATCCACTTAGGGTACCAGAAAGATCAGTCAAACCTCTTATTGCTGGAAGAAGTTACACTTAATATAAACTAACCATGCAACCTACACTTCAAAAAATTTACTGAAGTTACCAACAAAAATTATTTCTTATAAAATCTTTACTATTTACACTGATTTATATGAAAGTTTTATGGGTTAATTTAAGGAACTATAAATACGCATTAAAATTATCAAGAATAAGTTCACAATACTTGGATGCTCAGCTCATACTACACTTTTCTATGTTTAGTGGAATGTGAAATTGGAGTTAAAACTCCAATTTGGCAGTAAATTGATCCAAACACTTGAACCTGAATCAGACAGACGAACGGATAGACCAAAAATCATAATGCCCGTAAATGGGGCATAAAAATATTAAATTCTAATACTATCTTGCAAAAAAACATTTATAAGATATATTAGCAGAGGAGATAATATTTTGCACATAAGCTTGACATCACAAATCCACATGCTTTTTCATGCTGTTGACCATCATTAACTGTATAGTTCATAACTATGAAAATATCAATATATAGTGTGAAATGTAGCACTCTCAAATTTGAACTGCAAAATTTCAAAACCCCTTTATGCTAAATATCTTTTGTCTAATTAATACTTGACATTTTTATAGTACCTTAGTTTGAGGGACCATGAAAAAGGATAATATTTCAAACAAGAAAATCATCTCAATTTCAACATATCAAATGTTGACAAACTATATTAATTTTAGCATTTCAAAATTGTCAATACATACGTGATCCTTTACTAAGGAAAGACAACTCTCTCATTCTAGTGGAAGCTCGACTGGCTGATTCAGTAAGGTAAAGAGACTCTGGTTTCCATTTACGTTGTCTGCCATCCCATGCTTTGTCTATATCATCCAACTAACAAAATAAAACCTCATATATTTGGACTATAAACATAATCATTGAAGATACCAATTCATTTTTGACATAGGAATAAAAATGAATGAAGACATGAATGAAAGAGTAACCAGATGCTCCGCAGGGCGCAGCTTTATACGACCGCAGAGGTTGAACCCTGAATGATTTGGGAAAGTATGGACACAACATTCAAGCTGGATTCAGCTCTGAATTTGGATTGTGATTAAATAGTTGACACAGCATAGGTTTCTGACACAGAATGAATGTGGTCTAATGAACTTAAAAAAACATGTTTGCCTTTGAGCAATTCACTATGCTGTTGAATATTAATCCTCTCAAAAAAAAGTTTGAAGAAATTTTCTTTTTATTTATAAAATCTGAAATGAGAAAAGTTGACACCCCCACCCCCCACCAATTTTGTTTTCACATCCCCTTTTCCCTTATTCCAAAACTGATCTCAATTCAAATTTCTAATGGAGTTTGCAACAATAACTGCTCATTTAATTACATCATAAAATATTAAAATGTAAAAAACAGTGCTTGTTATCACTGAATGGTAAAGATTGTTTTAATTTATCAGTTGGTAGTAAAAGTGAAAATACATTGTATATTATATAAAACAATGATTCAAGTTGATTCAACTACTATACTGGACAAAGAAAGATAACTCAAATTTTCAAAAAATATTGAAAATATCTTGCTATTGCACAAATATCTATTCTGGACAAAGAAAGATAACTCTAATTGATTTCTTGCTATTGCACAATATTTTGCAATTAGATATTTCTTGCTATTGTGCAATACTGTTACTTGAAGATTTCTTGCTATTGAACAATACTGTGCAACTGAAAATTTCTTGCTATTGCACAATACTGTACAATTGAAGATTTCTTGCTATTGCAAAATACTTAATATAATAATTTTGAATCCTGACTTGGACCAACTTGAAAACTGGGCCCATAATCAAAAATCTAAGTACATATTTGATTTCTTGCTATTGCACAATATTTTGCAATTAGATATTTCTTGCTATTGTGCAATACTGTTACTTGAAGATTTCTTGCTATTGAACAATACTGTGCAACTGAAAATTTCTTGCTATTGCACAATACTGTACAATTGAAAATTTCTTGCTATTGCAAAATACTTAATATAATAATTTTGAATCCTGACTTGGACCAACTTGAAAACTGGGCCCATAATCAAAAATCTAAGTACATATTTGGATTCAGCATATCAAAGAACCCCAAGAATTCAATTTTTGTTAAAATCAAACTAAGTTTAATTTTGGACCCTTTGGACTTTAATGTAGACCAATTTGAAAACAGGACCAAAAATTAAGATTCTTCATACACAGTTAGATTTGGCATATCAAAGAACCCCATTTATCCATTTTTTGATGAAATCAAACAAAGTTTGATTTTGGACCCCAATTTGGACCAACTTGAAAACTGGGCCAATAATAAAAAATCTAAGTACATTTTTAGATTCAGCATATCAAAGAACCCAACCGATTCAAATTTTGTCAAAATCAAACTAAGTTTAATTTTGGACCCTTTGGACCTTAATGTAAATTAGTTTGAAAATGGGACCAAAAATTAAGAATCTACATACACAGTTAGATTCGGCATATCAAAGAACCCCAATTATTCAATTTTTGATAAAATCAAATAATGTTTAATTTTGGGACCCTTTGGGCCCCTTTTTCCTAAACTGTTGGGACCAAAACTCCCAAAATCAATACCAACCTTCCTTTTATGATCATAAACCTTGTGTTTAAATTTCATAAAATAAAGTTATGGTGCGAAAACCAAGAAAAATGCTTATTTAGGTCCCTTTTTGGCCCCTAATTCCTAAAATGATGGGACCAAAATCAATCCCAACCTTCCTTTTGTGGTCATTAACCTAGTGTTAAAATTTCATAGATTTCTATTCACTTTTACTAAAGTTAGAGTGCGAAAACTAAAAGTCTTCGGACGACGACGACGACGACGCAGCCAACGTGATAGCAATATACGACAAAATTTTTTCAAATTTTGCGGTCGTATAAAAACCAAAACAGTGAAGGCAGTAAAGATCAAAAACAAATTCTACAAAGGCCTGCAATGAATACTAACTTTCCCTTAGGCACAAGCTGCTGGGTAAATTACTGAAAAGTCTTTAAACAATGTTAAAATAAAAAAAAGACCCCCAATTATTCAATTTTTGATAAAAATCAAACAATGTTTAATTTTGGGACCCTTTGGGCCCCTTATTCCTAAACTGTTGGGACCTAAACTCCCAAAATCAATACCAACCTTCCTTTTGTGGTCATAAACATTGTGTTTAAATTTCATTGATTTCTATTTACTTAAACTAAAGTTATTGTGCGAAAACCAAGAATAATGCTTATTTGGGCCCTTTTTTGGCCCCTAATTCCTAAACTGTTGGAACCAAAACTCCCAAAATCAATCCCCACCTTTCCTTTGTGGTCTTTAACCTTGTGTCAAAATTTCATAAATTTCTATTAACTTAAACTAAAGTTATAGTGCGAAAACCAAGAATAATGCTTATTTGGGCCCTTTTTTGGCCCCTAATTCCTAAACTGTTGGAACCAAAACTCCCAAAATCAATCCCCACCTTTCCTTTGTGGTCTTTAACCTTGTGTCAAAATTTCATAAATTTCTATTAACTTAAACTAAAGTTATAGTGCGAAAACCAAGAAAATGCTTATTTGGGCCCTTTTTGGCCCCTAATTCCTAAAATGATGGGACCAAAATCAATCCCAACCTTCCTTTTGTGGTCATTAACCTTGTGTTAAAATTTCATAGATTTCTATTCACTTTTACTAAAGTTAGAGTGCAAAAACTAAAAGTATTCGGACGACGACGACGACGCAGCCAACGTGATAGCAATATACGACGAAAATTTTTTCAAATTTTGCGGTCGTATAAAAACCAAAACAGTGAAGGCAGTAAAGATCAAAAACAAATTTTACAAAGGCCTGCAATGAATACTAACTTTCCCTTAGGCACAAGCTGCTGGGTAAATTACTGAAATGTCTTTAAACAATGTTAAAAGAAAAAAAAGACCATGTTCAAATAACTTTAAGGTATCTTGCTTTTATAAAGATGATGTGGATGTATGATTTTACCTCTTTACCAGTTCTCGGCAAATTGCAAATTTATAAAGATCAAAACTTTTATATATGGCACTTCAAAGGTTCTATTTTGGTCCCTTATATTAGATTTTGTTACCAATAACATTTACAATAACAATTGTATTACACCTGATGGGTATTTTGACAATTCAATTAATGGAGGGTCATGGCCCATATCTTTAACAATTAGGGGTCGTAAAGGGGACAGAAAACAACTTTTTTTTCTACTGTCTCTTCTTTAAAGCCCAACTCACAATGAGAACTTACTTTGACCTCTGGTTCACTATCATCATGATCATACAATGAAGATGTATCATCAACCCAGTTATTGATCCAGTCAGCAAAACTATCAGATCTGTAGGGAACATCTAACCTCATGGCTAGCTCCTTCAAGGCTTCTTCCTGAGAGAACAAAATTGAAGTTTTCTAACTAACAAAAATTAGCAAAAAGTGGTAGTCCAAAGATCATGACCTGTTTTGGTATTTTTCCAATATATATAAGGGTGAGGACCAGCTGATTTTCTGCAAAGAACACCAAGGAAAAAAGATTTTGATATCTTTGTGCATGTAACATGCAAGTTTGTACTAAGATTTGCTCATTTACCATACAAATCTTTAAAGCACCAACCAGCCTTCTTTTCTTGACAGCCAATTGAATAGAGCCTATTTCAATTTCAAGCAAATTCATTGAAAACATGGCAATTTTAATGACCAAAAACACATGTTGTCGAAAAGATATTATAACATTAAATGACAATGCTATTACAAATGAAAACTTCAGTGTTTAGTTTGTTGAACTGTGCGGTTCAGGCCCTCAATTTGGTC
The DNA here is from genome assembly GCF_036588685.1 of Mytilus trossulus. Taxonomy (NCBI): domain Eukaryota; kingdom Metazoa; phylum Mollusca; class Bivalvia; order Mytilida; family Mytilidae; genus Mytilus; species Mytilus trossulus. The sequence goes on along the minus strand of NC_086385.1, from coordinate 12,029,765 downwards.
AAGGAGTATAAGATCAAATACATCAAATTTCTGTTTTTGGCCAATTGTAGTTGAAAATGTCTACTGTAGTTCTACTTCATTTTATCACTCTTGTTTATTCATCAAACTCAATCCACATTTATATTTGACATAAACGGAATTGATTTTGGGGCATAATAAGGCCCGTACTGCTCCAACCCCTTACTTTTATTCCTATCAACATAAAATTAAAAGGAGCACACCTTAAAATTTTATGACACAAATCATTTCAATGTTCTTGATTCAGATTTTTTCTTGCTTTAACTATGTTGTCTTGCCTAAATAAAGGCAACAGTAGTATACCGCTGTTCAAAACTCATAAATCCATGGACAAAAAACAAAATCGGGGTAACAAACTAAAACCGAGGGAAATGCATTAAATATAAGAGAGGAACAACGACACATCTACGAAACACAACACACACAGAAACGGACCAAGCAACAGACAAAACACCACGAGAATAACAAATATAACATCAAAACCAAATACATGAATTTGAAATAGACAAGTACCGTGCCACGTCTTATCTCAATATCTCAAAAATAAGAAAAAACACTACGACTCAACGTTAAAATGCAACACACACAGAAACGAACAATAATATAACAATGGCCATCTTCCTGATTTGGTACAGGACACTTTAAAGGGGAATAAAAGTAGTGGGTTGAACCTGGTTTTGTGGCATGCCAAACCTCGCACTTTAATGGCAAAGTTAAATATAACATTGAAATGACAACATAATATTACAGGAATTCAATACAAATAAATAGGAGAACATATTAGACAAAGAAAAACATGATTAATAGATAACAAAAAGCATCAGGTTTAAAATTCAATACGCCAAAAACGCGCCTTGTCCACACAAGACTCACCAGTGACGCCCAGATATAAAAGATCGAAAGTGAAAAAAGTACAAAGTACAGCACTGAAGATCAAAGTTGAAAAGGTTTTGCCAAATACGGCATTGTTTTTATGCCCGGGATAAGAAAATTCTTATTATATCGAACAATTCATGCTATTGCAAACAGTAAATTTTATCAAATGAATATGAAAGAGATATACACAGTGAAACTGAAGTATTAACTAATTACAGAAAACTAAACCTGAATACACAACGCCCAGATATAAAAGATTGAAAATGAAAAAAGTACAAAGTTGTACAGCACTGAAGATCAAAAGTTGAAAAGGTTTTGCCAAATACGGCATTGTTTTTATGCCCAGAACAAGAACACCATTATTATATAGAACAATTCATGCTATTGCAAACAGTAAATTTTAACAAATGAATATGAAAGATATATACATAATGAAACATGTAACTTATGTTATGTTGTTGACCAAAATAAAAAAAATATCCCTACCTCCCTACGTTCCCAACCCGATGAAGAATTAGTACACAACTTCAATCAAATAAAGTGTCGCTCCAATACTATACCTCTGCCTCCTTGGTATCAAACTGTTTTGTCATTCCCATTGAGTTCATCAGTTCAAGTAATTCATCTTTATTCACCACCCCACACAATGCTGCTAACACTTCCTTAGCCTGCTCTCTTATGTCCTCCTATAAAACAAATATTACATATGAATATAGAAGTGTGATATTAATCAACCACCCCACACAATGCTGCTAACACTTCCTTAGCATGCTCTCTTATGTCCTCCTATAAAACAAATATTACATATGAATATAGAAGTGTCATCTTTATTAACCACCCCACACAATGCTGCTAACACTTCCTTAGCCTGCTCTCTTATGTCCTCCTATAAAACAAATATTACATATGAATATAGAAGTGTCATCTTTATTCACCACCCCACACAATGCTGCTAACACTTCCTTAGCCTGCTCTCTTATGTCCTCCTATAAAACAAATATTACATATGAATATAGAAGTGTCATCTTTATTCACCACCCCACACAATGCTGCTAACACCTCCTTAGCCTGCTCTCTTATGTCCTCCTATAAAACAAATATTACATATGAATATAGAAGTGTCATCTTTATTCACCACCCCACACAATGCTGCTAACACCTCCTTAGCCTGTTCTCTTATGTCCTCCTATAAAACAAATATTACATATGAATATAGAAGTGTCATCTTTATTCACCACCCCACACAATGCTGCTAACACTTCCTTAGCCTGCTCTCTTATGTCCTCCTATAAAACAAAAATATTATATGTGAAAATTGTAGTGCAATATTTATCAACCAGTTATATTGATCTAGTCAGCAATAAATTTTGCAAGGGTTCCGCGGAACCCAGTGTCTCACCTATTTTTGCTGTAAATCGCAGGCTCAACAACAATGAGGAAAAAAATCAATAAAAATATTCCTCTAGTTACTATTTTATGATTGTAAGAAAATCTAAGTCCATTTAAAAGTAAATTACAGAAAAAACGGAGTAATCTTTTTACAAACTTTACTTCTGGATACAATCTTATGATCATAAATAAGCTTCTGTCCAAGTTTGGTACAAACCCAGGATAGTTTAATAAAGTTATTAAAATTTTAAAAACTTTAACCACAGAGTGAATGTAATGGTTCCCCGCAGAAAAACTAAGTCCATTTAAAAGTAAAATATGGAAAAAAATGGATTTATCTATTTACAAAATTGACTTCTGGATACTATCTTATGATCATAAACAAGCTTCTGTCCAAGCTTGGTACAAACCCGGGATAGTTTGAGAAGGTTATTAAAATTCTAAAAACTTTAACCACAGAGTGAATGTTTTGTTTCCCCGCAGAAAAAACTAAGCCCATTAATAGTAAGATACGGAAAAAATGGAATTTTATTTTTACAAAATTTACTTTTGGATACTATCTTATGATCATAAACAAGCTGCTGTCCAAGTTTAGTACAAACCCGGGATAGTTTGAGAAAGTTATTAAAATTCTAAAAACTTTAACCACAGAGTGAATTCAATGGTTCCCCGCAGAAAAAAACTAAGTCCATTTAGAGTAAAATACGGAAAAAATGGAATTTTATTTTTACAAAATTTACTTTTGGATACTATCTTATGATCATAAACAAGCTTCTGTCCAAGTTTAGTACAAACCCAGGATAGTTTGAGAAAGTTATTAAAATTCTAAGAAATTTAACCACAGAGTGAATGTTTTGTTTCCCCGCAGAAAAAACTAAGTCCATTTATAGTATAATACGGGAAAATTGAATTTTATTTTTACAAAATTCACTTCTGGATACTATCTTATGATCATAAACAAGCTTCTGTCCAAGTTTGATACAAACCCAGGATAGTTGGGAGAAAGTTATTAAAATTCTAAAAACTTTAACCACAGAGTGAATGTTTTGTTTCCCCGCAGAAAAAAAACTAAGTCCATTTATAGTAAAATACGGAAAAAATGGAATTTTAATTTTTAAAAATTTACTTCTGGATACTATCTTATGATCATAAACAAGCTTCTGTCAAAGTTTGGTAGAAATCCAGTATAGTTTAAGAAAGTCATTAAAATTTCAAAAACTTTAACCACAGAGTGAATATTTGTTGACGCCGCCGCCGCCGCTGGAACGTAGGATCGCTTAGTCTCGCTTTTTCGACTAAAGTCGAAGGCTCAACAAAAATAGTTTCCCATCTCCAACAATCACATCATAAGTAATTTTTTGTCCTCCAAAATTACAAAAAATTGAACAAGAGAACACACACTGGAATGTCTTGGTACTTTACCATGTTAACAGAATAACCAACTATTATAATCATTTTTAATTATGTTTCTGTTGTCTTGGTCTGTTTAATAAGCATTTAAGATATCAAAATTTTAGATAACATGAATGGCTTTTCCAATTTCAACTATCTAACCAAAAACAGATTTTCAGTTTTAAATTCTTTTTGATTTTATAAATTAATATAATACAAAACTTTTATTATTGCTGCAGCCTAGAATTTTGTATAACAACTTTTAAAACGAAGAAAAAATACACTATACATCTACATGCTATTTTAGTTTTCTATCAACTATAAACTATATGCAATGAGGTGTTGTCCCATTTACATTCATATCATATGGAAACATACATACTAGAGTAGATGATAGATAAAACTATCAAATTTTAACTCAATATTTTTTTATCTTGGTTATGATATACTTTTGATTTAATTGTTATGCAAGTTAAATTTAATATAAACTGTAAATGCCAAAATATAAAAATGATTTTTTTACATATGATATTCAAAAATTCTCCTGTGCAGATCTAGGGATTACTATATACATGATATATTACAGAAAAATATATAAATAGCCAAACTATGAACTGGTTGATCAGATAAAAAGTTATAAATACATTTTATACCAGGAAGTAAGTTTTATCTTAGGACTAGGTTATTTATTTTCAATGGGTAATTTATTTCAATGTCAGTTCATTTTTATTATAAAATACTTTATGTCGGTTACAAAACAACTACAATTTAAAGATATGCATTAAAATAATAGAATGATTTATCAGAAGAATACTTGGAAAGAAAAATAAAACTAGGAAAAAGAAACTTTTCTGATTTGTTTCACCTTGTATTACATCAAATGGAACAATCTAAAAGGTTCAAAGTCCGAAAGATATCTATTTGATTATACATACCATATAAAAATGGCTCAGAACTTAATGGTTTGTCAATTCTGTGAAACTTCAAATGAACCAAAATATAAATGTGTAAATTGTGATTTAATTCTGTGTGAGGGATGTAAAATTAAAATTCATACAAAAATAAAGAAAACTGAAGTTCACCAGGTACTTGATCTAAAAGAATTCAATAACTTAGGAGCAAGTGAAACTATTCGTCATTTAGACCTGAAAGATATTCAATGTTCAATTCACAATGCAGAACAATGCATTATTTATTGTGAGGATTGTAAGGTGTTGCTTTGTGCAGTTTGTCTTCTAGAATCCCACCAAACTCATACTCTAGCAAAAATCACTGAAGTGTATCATAAAAAGGTAAAAGAACTTCAAGAGTTGGAAAACAAGATTCACCAGGAATTGCCTTTTTATGCTGACCTTGAAAAAGAACTGAAACAGACTCAAACTGTGGAAAATGACCAATACAATGAAATAAAAAAAAGGATTTTGAAAAAGGAAAGTGAACTTAAAGAAAATATCACTAAGCAAAGGGAGAATCTAATCACAGAGTTAGACAAGCTGTGGAAGCCAAGGGAAGACGAAATTTCAAAACAGTTGACAGATACTGCCGAAAAATGTGATGCCCTTGCAAGAAACAAAGCTCAAATTGAAGAGACTTTCCAATCCCACATTGCAGATGATATTTTTACAGCTTCTGGTAAACTGGACAAAGATTTACCTACAAGACCAGGGAATACAATATCTGAACAAAAAATATTATTTTCAGAAACAAGATTTAGTCTTGAACATCATGAAGAAGTCTTTGGTTCTTTATTTACCATTCCTGAGTTTAGAATCACTGGATCATTTAGATTAGAAATACAAGACAGCATCTACAGGATTCAAACTTTGGGAAATAATACTAATATATTGTGTACTTTTAAAAAATCAACACTCAAATCCTTTGAACTTAAAGATTCCAAATGTATCACTACAAGTGTAGCAAATGATACTGAAGTAGATATTATTGATATGACTAAAGCACAGGATAATAAATTATTTTTCACTGTTTTTAAATCGGTGCCTTTTAAATCATCAGAAGTCAAACACCTATCAATTTGTACACCAGACAGTAAAGTAGAAACATTTACCTCTATTTCACCACATGATGCCCAAGGAATTCATGCAACTAACAATAACATTCTAATAGGATTTAGGGATGCTGGTCAACTGTTTCCACTAAAAGAGGAAAGTAGAAGAGGAATACTTGTGTATGACTATATCTGTAGACATATGAGAACATATGAGTATGATACAAACAATCAGAGATTATTTACCTTGCCAGATGTAATCACAACCAATATAAATGAGGACATCTGTGTAATTGATAAGACAAACAATAAACCATGGGAAGGTAGGGTGGTTGTCCTTGGCAAACATGGGAACCTAAAATGGACTTACAAAGGTCATCCCCGCATAAATTCTAAATATAAGTTTAATCCTGCAGACATAAAGACCACTTCAAAAGGTTTAATGTTAGTCTCAGACAGGGACAGCAATGCTGTTCACATGTTATCTATGGAAGGTTGTCTGGTCACTAGTCTGAATGAAAGTCATGGTATTGAGAGACCTGTGGCTCTGAATATAGATCAATCTGGTCAGCTACAAATAGGATGTTATGAATATAAAAGTAGGCAGAGTAAAGTTCTCACTGCTGATATTTCATGATAAAGACAAATATGTTATTATGAAAGTATTCCCTTAACTTGCTATGATAAAATTAAAAGGAATTTGATAATGATGTGTAAATTTTGTTACGATTTCCAAGCTCATTTTTTTTTAAATTTTTAGTGAAGACTACCTATGTTATGTCTGCATGTTTAAATGGAGTCAAAAGTTTCGTAAGGAGTCCTGTCACACATATTTCCACCTAAAAGTTTTAAATAACTAATAGTACAAATATCCCATAATTGTATTTCCTTATTGCACCAACATGACTAACAGATGCCATTGCTGATCCGTAGGGATAATAATGTAGCTATCTCTGATTGTACATTCCTTTTCATGCAATCAAATTATAGAAAGAGGTTTTACTGTAAATGTTGTTAATACATTTCTACATTTACCTGAGAGTCTATGAGTCTTGGTAGTATAATAGCTAGAACATCTTGTCTGTCAACACCGATCACCTTCAGGGTACTCAATGCATCCATTTTAAATGAATGGTTATCTCCACTTAGCTGTACAGACAATTTACTGATAATTCTGTCTAGGTAATGGTCCTGTATACCTATATCCCTGAAAAGTAATAAATATTTTTTTCTCCACTGTAGTAGTTTTTCCTGTTTTAGCAGTCATAATCATTCATCCTGTACTAAATTTGAACAATTGATTGTATTGTAAATTCAGAAATTATTACATGCATTTATTCTTGAGATTTTGTTATTTTAGACTGAAATGTGATTTTTATCTTTGCAATATTTAAAAAAATCCTGTTTAATTCAAATCAAAAATTTCAAAATGAAAGTTTAAATTGTTGTGACTATAACCCTGTTGCATTTTTCGCAATATTTTCCAAATTTGCAGTAACCAAAAAATGTCTATTTATCCCCCATAATCATCAACTGATCTATTATATATATATTCTTTGGATATCTAGAAGTTAGACACACTAATTTTGATCATTGAGAAGCTTAATATTTTTTTAACAAGAGAACATGATTAAAACATTTGGCAGATTTTTACAGAGTTATTTCCCTGTTGTGTAATGTACCACATTTTTATTTTGATGACAAAGCCTTGAAAAGGCACAGAAGTTTGCAAGTCACCGTTTGATAGTTATTCACAACCCATTACTAATCCTTTAGGCCCATTTATTGCAACAGGTAGTTATTGTAGCTTGATTTTGCCCTAATAAAGTGTGGTCTCAAACAAAGATTGAAGTGTTTGTTGTTATTATATATAAACTTAACATCAATCTATCAAACTGCATCCCAAAAAATACATGCAACAACATTTGTAACATTCATTTTAATTGGATAACGTCACACATTTACATGGCATCAATTGACAATTGATGCTATGGGACGTACGCGCAAGCGCAGATGGCATATGACAGATTTTAAATAGATATAGGAAGATGTGATGCATGTTTTAACGTTGTTTTCTATCAGTTTCATTAGGATGGAGATAACAATATTGTATTTTAAGCTCTGACGGCATCAATTGGGGATTTACATGTATTTGGCAAAACTTTTACGAATTTTGGTCCTCAATGCTCTTTAACTTCGAACTTTATTTGGCCTTTTTAACTATTTTGGATAAGAGCGTCACTGATAAGTCTTTTGTAGATGAAACGTGCGTCTGGCGTATATATAAAATTTAGTCCTGGTATCTATGATGAGTTTATTCAGATGATGAACTTGATACCAGCAAATAATAACTTATTCAAGGTCATATAGAGATCACAACTTGCTCCTGTCATCAATCTTATAAATATTAGCAAACCAAATGAAAAATATTAATCAGGAGATATGGTATAATTGCTGATGAGAAACAAACAAAAGATACTAACAAATAACATTTTTGATTTGAGCGTCACTGATGAGTTCACCTGTCTGGCGTACATATTAAATTTTGATTCCTGGTATCTATGATGAGTTTATTTACACCACAGAACAGCCTTCAACAATGAGCAAAAACCCATACGCTATAAAAGACTTGTGAATTACTCCAAATAAAAAGTGTTTACTACCATGACTACTGGGACAAGTTCAATGTTACACAAACCAATGTATAGAATTGACACATTCACAGATTTACTTTTTACAAGTCACATCACAACAGCCTTCAACAATGAGCAAAACCAGAATCAATATTACACAAACCTATGTATAGAACTGATGTAATCACAGATCTTTTTATGGAGATCCTCGTCTTCTGTATCCAACATTCTGATTAGATTCTGGAGGATGGAATCAAACGAGGCTGTGCCATGTAAATCAGGTAAAAGGTCATCCATCAGTTGGCGAATTACATCCATATCTACAGCTGGTAACATGCCTTTCCTGTGACCTGACTTACTGTCATCCTGTAATAGTAATATATATTCTTATTCAACATTGTTTGTAACAGTCATTGTGATTGGATAATGTAGCCAATCTTCAAAATACACAGTGACAATGGCAAAAAAAGATTCATTTTATAAACACAGTGACATTGCCATAAAAAGATACACTGTTTACCAATATATATATATGAAGATGTGGTATGGGTGTACGTGTCAATGAAACAACTCTCCATCAAAGTCAAAATTTGTGAAAGTAAACCATTATAGATCAAAGTACGGTCTTCAACATGGAGCCTTTGCTCAAACCTTACAGCAAGCTGTAAAGGGCCTCAAAAATTAAATGTGTAAAACCATTCAAATGCGAAAACCAACAGTCTGATCTATAAATAAACAAGAAACACTTATGAACCACATCAACAAATGACGACAACCGAACATATTCAGGCTTCTGACAGAATGGAACAAACAGATGCAATAGACTAATTTAGATATATAACTTCCATCACTCAGAGTTTTTTGCAAATGATGTTGATCACACATAATGTCCAAGACAGTTGTAAGCGTACCTTTTTCTGTGGTCCAATTTACAGAATTTCAAGTGTGTGAAATGTCCTAGTGTATTTATTTCTCTCTTGTTTTTATTCATTAAAAAAACAAGAGTGCACACACTGAAATGTCTCGCCTTCTTTACTAATCCTTGATACTATCTTGATAGACCTAAATATAAAGCTTTGTTTCAACTGTCACATAAACTCAACATTAACCATGAAAATGAAACATTGATCAATGAACCATGAAAATGAGGTCAAGGTCAGATAAACCATGCCAGGCAGACATGTACAGCTAACAATTCTTCAATACAACAAATATAGTTGACTTATTGCTTATAAATAAAGACAAACAGACCAAAACGCAAACACTTAAAACTTAGAAATGGACCGTGAAAATGAGGTCAAGTTCAAATAAAACCTGCGTAACCGACATATAGATCATAAAATATTTCCAGACACCAAATACAGTTGACTTAATGCATAAAGTATTAGAAAAATAGACCAAAACTAAAAAAACTTAACTTTGACCACTGAACCATGAAAATGAGGTAAAGGTCAGATGACACCTGTCAGCTAGACATGTACACCTTACAATCATTCCATACACCAATTATAGTAGACCTATTGCATATAAGTATAAGAAAAACAGACCAAAACACAAAAACTAAACTATAACCACTGAACCATGAAAATGAGGTCAAGGTCAGATGACACCTGCCAGTTGGACATGTACACCTTACAGTCCTTCCATACACCGAATATACTAGACCTATTGCTTATAGTATCTGAGATATGGACTTGACCACGAAAACTTAACCTTGTTCACTGATCCATGAAATGAGGTCGGGGTCAAGTAAAAACTGTCTGACAGACATAAGGACCTTGCAAGGTACGCACATACCAAATATAGTTATCCAACTGCTTATAATAAGAGAGAATTAAACATTACAAAAAATGTTAACTTTTTTTTCAAGTAGTCACTGAACCATGAAAATGAGGTCAAGGACATTGGACATGTGACTGACAGAAACTTCGTAACATGAGGCATCCATATACAAAGTATGAAGCATCCAGGTCTCCTACCTTCTAAAATATAAAGCTTTTAAGAAGTGAGCTAACACCGTCGCCGCCGCCGGATCACTATCCCTATGTCGAGCTTTCTGCAACAAAAGTTGCAGGCTCGACAAAAAACCTAGCAAAGTGTGTCATGGAATTTTAACACTAGGGAATCTGTTCCAAATAGGCACTGCTAAAAAAGATTTACTATGTATACCAAATGAAACTGCCATACAGAGATTCATTGTTTATACAGTGCCATTGCCATTTTAATATTCACTGTTTATACACAGTGACACTCACTCACTGCCACAAGTTATTTAATTGGTCCATTAAGTATACCGTACCTCAAAAGTGACATTGCTATTTCAAGATTCACTGTTTACACACAGTGACACTCACATAATTAATTGAATTGGTCCATTAAGTATACTGTACCTTAAAAGTGACATTGGTTGATTGTTCATCTACCACCATATTGGTCAGTCTAAATGATGATTTAGTCCTCTCTCGACTCTTGGTCCCTAATGACCTCCTCATCCTGTCGGGGGTACCCATATCTAAATCTAGTCGGTGCAAATCAAACTTCTTAGACTTTACTGAAAGATAAATAATCATGATCATGATTAGTGGTCAAATTTACAGGGGATGGGGGTGGGGAGCTTCTCCTATGTAAAATTACTGTGGATTGATTATTAGGGGGCTGTTTTCTCATAATGTAAATATATAAATTTGGTGCAATTTCACAGAGGCAATATAACAACGGGTGATAAATTTGTGTACTAATCTTTTTGCCATATTGATTTACAGGAAATATATACAGGAGTTACAATTTTCCTATAAAATAATTGTTTTTTTTTAGGAATTTTCGCAAACAACTAATATGTTAATAGGAGGTGTTCTTAAACCCAAGCTGGATGTCTCTACCCACATTTGTATGTTGAGATATGATAATAAACTGTCACATGAGCAGTTAATGTGACACAGGCAGATAAAGGCTCGACATTAGTGTTTTAAGACTTACAATCATATTTTGGAGTAGTGGGTGTTGACCGTCTCCTCTCTTTAAGTCCTCGTTTGGAGGAGGATGTTGACTGATTAGATAGAGTAGAACTGGCCCTGATAAAGTTTGACATCTTCCTCCACGGAGTCGTACTATTGGTTGATCTTCTTCCGTCGTCATTGTCTCCCCAACTTAATGGACGGAAATCCTAAAATATTTAAACAGAAATTTTAGCATTTTATTTTCTATTTACTGACCATGCAGGACCCTCATGTGTAGTCATGGTCATTAGAGCTAATTTCCTAATGGTAAAGTAAGACTTTGGGTAGCTTGCTTGCTGTGTTTGTATATTGTACTTTTGAAATTGGGATATCATTTAATCAAATTTAGATATGATATTTACCGCTTTAACTATATGCATATTGATATTGTTTGCAGATGTCAATCTTTATTACAATGCTTGAGCTAACGTTTATACAAACAAAGCCAGCAGGCCAACTCAAGTCTTGCATGCATTAGGAAATTAGCTCCAAACACCCCCTAGTTGTAAGAATTTGTAATATTTGTAACTATTGGATCTCTTATAAAAATGTGCTGGGTTTTACTTCCTGAAGACTTCAGCACTTCCAGTCAACTAACAAATTGTAAACCATGATTAAGTCTAACAATGGGGGTACTCCTAACAGTGAAGGAAGATACTGAGTAGAAACATTTAGTGAATATACACAAGACGACATAAATCATATATCAATAGACTATTCTAAAGCATTACTGCATATATTGAAAATACACATTCCCTATGTATAAAGAGCCTGTATCATTGAGTAAAAACAGTAAACATGCGAGCTTGGTCAAACCAAAATAAATTTGTTTAGAATTTCCAAAAAAAAAGCTAAAACATAAGAACACACAGTTATTATCATCATTTTCATGCTTAAAAAGTATTTTAACACACCACCTAGTACCCGATATATTATAATCAACATGAGAATTTGTTTTTCTATCACACATACACATTTTGTATGAAGCTAGTTCTGGTTACTGTCGCTATTCTAACGTCTGGTCTTAAAAGCCATTCATAAAGTTTGCCAGAGTGCAGTTTCCTCCCTACTGCATATTGGAGTACTGTGGATTCATTAATTTTCGTGGTATACCAATTTTCTTGGATTTCATGGGTACATGTTAACCCCCCAATTCAAATGTTCAACGAACTGTAACTTTTCTATATGCTTTGTTTGCAGATTGGCATAACCATGAAATCAAACATCCACTAAAAAGGCAATTGTTCCTCAATCCACGAAAATAAATGAATCCACAGTATTATTATACATAAATATGAATACAAGCCAAACCACAAACTAGTGTTAGAACTACAACAAACACACAAAAACACACACTCCAATAAATGTAATGACACACAAATATATCATAAGAAAATATTTTGTACAAACAATGAATACAAAAAATACAAGCCAAGCCATAAACTAATGTTAGAATTGACAACAAACACACAAAAACACAAATAATAAATGTTAAAACACACAAATTATTATAAAAAAACTATGTTATTCAAACAATGAATACAAGCCAAATCATAAGCGAGTATTAGAAATACAACAAATCCACACAAAAGCACACACTACAATAAATGTTATGACACACACATATCATAAGAAAATATGTTGTACAATAATGAAAACAAATAAAACTACAAACTAGTGTCAGAACTACAAAGCAAACACTCCAATACCTTATAATTAAAGCAAAATATGCAAAACAAACAATGAATACAAGTGCACCACAAGCCTGTGTTAGAACAACACACACACACACACCAATACCTTCAAATCAGAGCCAGCCCTTAACAAAGAGTATGGACCTCCGACAAAATCCTGACCGATCTCAGCCTCGTAACCAGGTGGAAAGATATCAGTATCTTCCACTGGCTCGCTATCATCAAACTCAATGTCATCGTCGTCACTGTCAACAACCCTGACCTTCTTCTTGCCACGACCTCTGCCAACATTACGAGGTCTAGAGCCAGCACCTCCTTGTCGAGAGTTATCTCCCTCTAATTCACTCTCATCTGAAGAGGAGACTTTGTCATCCTCACTGTTTTCATCCAAGAATTTCAGATACCTGGCTTTAACCTGTATCATTAACATTTATTTAAACTTATAAATTGTATTATTCAAATATTTTAACCTATTCTGTATTATTAATATAGTTATTAACCTACAGCTCTATTATTGAAAAAAATCTAACTTAACTGGTATATTAACTTATTTTAGCATGCATTATTTTAGCTAAACCTATCTATTTGGTATATAATTAATTTCAACTGTATTTTTAATTTACATAACTTCACTTCTTATTATTAATAATATTGTAAATGCCCTTTTAACTTAATCTGTGCAATCAATGTATCTAAAGTTATTTAGATTAAATCAACTTAAACAAAAACTTAAACCTTAATTAGAATACACAAAAAAAACTTTAACCAATAGTGTCAATATAGTTTTACTCATATTTTCAAAATATTTTAAAATACTTGACTAAAGATATCTAAAATAGCTAAATTGTAAAGGTATTTAATCCTAAATTTCACTCAAAACATATACTTAAATGATCAAGAAAAACTAATCAACTTATTCATTCTATCATCAGTATCAGAATAACATATACACAGTGAATATTAATGAGAAAATAACCACCTCATCACCCACTCTGCTTAGGTTTTAATTTTTAACTTTTGCTTGTGGAGACATTTTGTGAATTAAATGGATTTAAAAGTGCTAATGTGCTGGAACATCCTAAATTATGGTGCTAAATGTGTACACTGCATAATCAAGACAACTCTCCACCAAAGACAAAATGAAGTACCACAGGTTACCATACGGCCTTCAACAATGAACAAATCCAATATTGCATAAAAGCTATAACAGGTCACAATTTTTTTTTTATGTTAGCATTGAACATTGTATCTGCTGACTTGACTATTAAAATTCAGGATTGTTTTATAAAAAAACATTGCAATATTTTTTCAACTTTAAAACAAGGTGTTTGAATATTACCTACAGCCATTTAAACATTTTTAGGTAATGAAGTATGTTTTTGCTAAGCCAATTGCTACAGGTGACTTTTAACTATTAAAGTTCAGGATTGTTTTCTGAAAAACATTGCAATATTCTTTCAAACTTTAAAAACAGGGTGTTTGAATATTTCCCACAGCCATTTAAACATTTTAAGTTATTGAAATATGAATTAATTGCTAAGCCAATAGGTATTGCTACAGGTGACTTTACCTCCGCTTCACCGATGTTGAGATGTTTAGACTTCAACACTGGATACATGTATTCAAACAAGAATGTGTCAACAGTACACGGATGCCCCACTTGCACTATCATTTTTTATGTTTAGTGGACCATGAAATTGGAATAAATTCTCTAATTTGGCATAAAAATTAGAATGATCTTATCAAAGGGAACATGTACACTAAGTTTCAAGTTGATTGGACTTCTACTTTATCAAAAACTACTTTGACCAAAAACTTTAACCTGAAATTTGCGCTATCATTTTCTATGTTCAGTGAACCGTAAAATTGGGGTCATAACTCTAATTTGGCATTTAAATTAGAAAGATCATATCATAGGGCACATGTATACTAAGTTTCAAGTTGATTGGACTTCAAATTCATCAAAAACTACCTTGACCAAAAACTTTCACTTGAACGGGACAGACAGACAGACGCAGAGACGGACGGACGAACAGAGGCACAGACCAGAAAACATAATGCCCCTCTACTATCGTAGGTGGGGCATAAAATCAATCTTTCTTTAAATAGAAGTGAAAAACTGAAGATTTCATAGACATGATAGACATCAAAATTTAAACTTCACACTTAATTATGTGCAGCTAAGTTCAAGTAATAACCAAAATATATACATACACCAATCATCCCACACCTCCTCAGACTTGTGAATTTTAATCAAACAGTGTGTGCTAAATATCAGTGAACGTATTATAAAACCAATAATTTTTTTCATTAGGAATGATATTTCGTGCTTTGTGCATGAAATACCTTTTTATTTGACCCTGATCTTTGTCTGGGAGGTTCTGGTTGAATGATTTCCATTTCGTAACCATCAAAAATATCGGCATCAGTTATAGCCTCACTATCATCAAAGTCAAGGTCATCATCACTATCGTAAACCCTGCTCTCTTTTTTCCCTCGTTTTCTGCCATGATTAGGGCGTCCCCCATATCGAGGTGGACGAGATATTTCTTGTTCTGATTCTAATTCAGTCTCTGACTCATCCAAAAATTGTAAATACTTGGCCTTGACCTATATCATTGAGTTTTAATTAAACATATATTCTGTTTGTCATATTTACCTTACTTTTAAATTGCACTAACTCCAAGTTTTTGTATAAAAATGGAGGGAAACAAAATAGTGCATTTTTTTCTGACTTTTTTTCTGAACTCATTTATTTCTGTTTGATTATAGGTTTATGCTGAATTGAAACATATATATAGACTTTAAAAAAAAAATTGCATCTTTTAGGGATATCAATCCAGGAAAGTGGAAGGATAATATGTTTACTGGAAGTGGTGCGACCTAGTAAAAATAGCAAACAGAAAGTAGAAAATAAATGTTTTGACTTCAGGATTGCGTAACTTTTTATTCTTCGTGGCAAAACCCGTTTTTTTCAATTAAATCATAATTTCACATTAGTACATACATGATATGAACATGAATTTTTTTTTCTATGTAGCATTTTTTATTTTATTATTTTCAAAGATCAGCTGTTTAACATGTAAGCCTATGGAGCAGTCAATTACAAGACTGCAACCTCTACTCCCATGGATAATTATAACAGGGGAGATAATTTCCTTTTCCCATTATTCCCAATGATGATTATATCAGGGCGAGACAATTTTCTATTCCCAATGATAATTATAACAGGGGAGTTAATTTCCTATTCCCACTATTCCCGTTGATAAGGGTGCTATAAACAGTTTCGTATAAAAAACTAGGGGTTATTCCCCAACTAAAAATAGACTTGGAGGGAAGTCCCTTTTTATCAACATAATTGGTAAAAAAGTATCATGTTTTTTATATTTGATTGTAAAAATAAGTTAATTAGCTTCAATTAAAACAGGTTGAATGATTAAAATAATTTTTAAAAATTAGATTAAATACACATGTTTTAAGGGGAGACAAACTGTAAACATCCTGTTTTTTTGGCAGTGAAAAGTGCAAAACTTATTTGCAGCCAATGTAGCTCTTTTCGGAGCAGGCGAACGTAGCCTGAAGCATAAATTTTTAGAAAGACCAGGTAAAAACCTATGAAATTCATACAGTTTTGAATATGAAAAATGTGAATGTATCATGTCTGCATGGTTGTGCACATGGCCTGATTTCATGTTTTTTATGCATAGATTAGGCAATGTTTTTCCCATTTTCTCTGGATAAAACTTTTTGGTACTATTAAAAGTACAATTTATTTTTATTTCATTATAAACTAGAGAAAATTCTGATTCTAATGATATCTAGATTTATACAAGTATCTTCATTAACATTAACACCACTTAGGGTCAATTATAGATGGTCCCTCAAAATATGAAGTCATAGAAAAAAAACTGTTGATTGCACCCTAATCAAAAACAGGGGGAGACAATTTTCTTTTCCCACTAGTCCTAATGATAATAATGACAGGGATCCTGAAAGAAAAGGAGATAATAACCTCTTCCCTTTGATAATTATATACAGAGATCTAGTAACAAGGGGAGATAATTATCATGGTCCAGTTACAAGGGGAGACAGTTACCTCTTCCCAATGATGGTCCTCTTCTGCCTGTTCTTCTTGTGTCTTTGTAACTGGAGGCGCTGGTACCTTTATCTATCAACAGAATTTCATTAGTTTACTCAAAAATCAAATAAGGTGCTAGCTTTTATATAAATCAAATTCAAATAAGGGCTGTTCCATTTAAACACAAATAGTTGCCAAGTGAAGGCATACATAGAGACAGTTTCAGAAATTCTCTTAAACATTTTCTTTACACAAAACAGTATTTGAAACCCACCAAAAGATAAGTAGTTATCAAAGGTACCAGGATTATAATTAAGTACGCCAGAATACATTCATCCACATACATGTAAGACTCATTAGTGACGCTCATATCAAAACAAGTACAAAAATTTCAGAGTGCCTTCACAGAGTCCCATTGATGTTTATCATATTTCTATTCACACTATTGCATTGACTTTAATGGTCAGTAAAAAACCGAAATGCTTGTCAACATACTTTGTTTCAATCAACTAAAAGTGATTTGTAGGTGTTCATCAAGATTTTTTTTTTAATGAGGAAGGTGGGAGGATTTTATATTTTAAATTACTTTATCTCCAAACCCTTTCGCTTACTCAAAAGAAATACAAAAAAACAAATTGTAACAAGAAGTTTTGAGAAAAGAAATTATCCGTGGTTACAGGAAATGAACAAATTTGGAAATCATACTTTTTTAAATTAAAAAAACCAAGACAGCCCGGGAGGGGATTATATTTATCAAATAATTCTAATTGCCCTAAATGTTGCTTGAGGGAAAAATGAAATAAAAACAGCTTTAATTGTTTGTCAAATGTCATATTCAGTATAAATAGTATAATATTATATACTAACAGATTGTATAGTCCATGTATCTTTCTTCTTTCTAAGTGGTGATGATGGAGCTACGTAGCCTAGCTCTTTCCTCACAGCAGAGTTTGGAATGTAACCTAACAAAAATATATAAATATAATTGTTATATATTATGGAAGTTGTTTCACTTAAAATTGATTTTAGAGGGGATATTTACATACATTGACCTATAATGGTTTACCTTTTTTTAAATTGTTATTTGGATGGAGAGTTGTCTCATTGGCACTCAAACCATATCTTCCTATATCTATAACCCTGATAGATAATCTGGTTTCAGTGGTTTATTTTAACATTATCATGGAATGGTTTTAACAACATAATTTTTAATTTCTAAAAGTGGGTCACAATAAAGGTACTTTAAAGCATGGATTTTTCTATCATTCCAAAGGGTTAATTAGGACACATTTACAATGGTTCAAACCCTACATTTTCCAAAATGATCTAAAAATGTTATTTCATCTCTATTATTCATGACAGCTGTGTTTATTTTGTTTGACTGCTAGCTTTATACCAGAAAAAGCCAACAAGTAACAAGAGGCTGTCACATGACAGCCAACTGGATTTATTAACATTTATTTGTGAAAATCGTCAATATCTAATTTGACCTCCATTTTGTCATCAGTATCAACAAATAAATAAAGGGCTGCGCTTTAGCGCATGACACACCCGTTGCTATAAAAGACGGGTGTATAAATTATTGTCCCAAAATTGGAAAATGCCCCCTTTTTTAAGCATAAAAATTCATAACACGGAAATGCAAAATCGGAAATTTATAAAAATTGAAAGAGAGCTGACATCAATAGATATAAACAATTCACCAAAGTTTCATGGACATTGGTGAAAGCTTTTTTGAGTTATTGTCCGAAGTGTTAAAAATCCCCCTTTTTTTATGAATAAAGCCCCATAAATCCAAAACTTTAAATCTGAAATTTATAAAAATTGAAAGGGAGCTTACATCAATAGATATAAACAATTCACCAAAGTTTCATGGACATTGGTGAAAGCCTTTTTGAGTTATTGTCCGAAGTGTTGAAAATCCCCCCTTTTTTATGAATAAAGGCCCATAAATCCAAAACTTAAAATCTGAAATAAAAAAAATAAAAAACGGAGCTTACGTCAATAGATATAAACAATTCACTTAAGTTTCATGGAAATTGGTGAAAGCCTTTTTGAGTTATTGTCCGAAGTGTTAAAAATCCCCCTTTTTTTATGAATAAAGCCCCATAAATCCAAAACTTAAACTCTGAAATTTATAAAAATTGAAAGGAGGCTTATGTCAATAGATATAAACAATTCACTTAAGTTTCATGGAAATTGGTGAAAGTGTTTTTGAGTTATTGTCCGAAGTGTGGACGATGGACGGATAGACGGACGGACTTTTTTATGAATAAAGCACCATAAATCCAAAACTTAAAATCTGAAATTTAAAAAAAACGAAAGGGAGCTTTTGTCAATAGATATAAACAATTCGCTCAAGTTTCATGGAAATTGGTGAAAGTGTTTTTGAGTTATTGTCCGAAGTGTGGACGACTGACAGACAGACGGACAACGGTATACCATAATACGTCCTGTCTAAAAGACGACGGGTGTATAAAAATTTGAAAAGCTTTGGTTAAATGGTTCATGAGTAAATGCAACAACATGAATGGAAACACCCTTTTTTTATCTTTCAAGAATCATAACTCCTGAACAGTAAAAGTCAAAATCGTCATTATTGAACTTGACCTTCATTTTGTCATCAGTAACGACATATTAAAATTTGAAAAGCTTTGGTTGAATGGTTCATGAGTTAATGCAACAACATGAATGGAAACACCATTTTTTTATCTTTCAAGAACCATAACTCCTGAACGGTAAAAGTCAAAATCCACATTATTGAACTTGACCTTCATTTTGTCATCAGAAACGACATATTAAAATTTGAAAAGCTTTGGTTGAATGGTTCATGAGAAAATGCACAGTCACGACTGAAAACCCCATTTTTCAATCTTTCATGAACCATAACTCCTGAACGGTAAAAGTCAAAATCCACATTATTGAACTTGACCCTCATTTTGTTGTCAATAACGACATATTAAAATTTTAAAAGCTTTGGTTAAACAGTTCATGAATAATTGCATGGACATTTGGTTGCCGCCTGCCTGACTGCCGTACATCCCCAAATCAATAACCAACATTAACCACAAATCTGGTTAGTAAAACTAGAGGCTCTTAAGAGTCTGTCGCTCACCTTGGTCTATGTGCATATAAAACAAAGGAAACGGATGGATTCATGACAAAATTGTGTTTTGGTGATGGTGATGCTTTTGTAGATCACACTTTACTGATCATTTTTGCTACTTACAATTTTTCTCTTGGCCCTTTAGTTACAGAGGAAAACATTTTGTAAAAACTTAACAAAATTTACCAAATTAATGAAAATTGTTAAAAATTTACTATAAAGGGCAATAACTCCTTATTAAGGGGTCAACTGACGATTTTGGTCATGTTGACTTATTTGTAGATCTTAATTTGCTGAACATAATTGCTGTCTACAGTTTATCTTTATCTATAAAAGTATTCAAGATAATAACCAAAAACGGCTAAATTTCTTTAAAAATTACCTTTTGGGGATGGCAACCCAACAACCAGTCGTTCAATTCATCTGAAAATTTCAAGGCAGATAGATATTTACTAGATAAACAAGTTAACCTGTTGTAAGATTTGTTTTAAATCCTTTGGTTTCAGAGTTATAAGCCAAAATCTACATTTTACCCCCTATGTTCTATTTTTAGCCATGGCCGCCATCTTGATTGGTTTTGTGGGTTACTGAACACAATTTTCAAACTAGATACCCAATGATGAATGTGGCCAAGTTTGGTTAAATTTGACTCAGTAGTTTCAGAGGAAAAGATTTTTGTAAAAGTTAACGACGACGGACAACGACAGATGATGGACGCCAAATGATGAGAAAAGCTCACTTGGCCCAGAGGGCCAGATAAGCTAAAAAACATTGATTCTAAAGCAAACACATCTCTGATAACTCACCGTCTGGTGCTATTATTGGCTTTCGGTTGAACAAGTCACGTTCCCATTGGGATAGCTTCTCATAGTACAGTGTATCACTCTTTCCTGTAACAAAATATAACCATCAAAATCACTATAAGAACTCAATACAATTAAGGCCATAAAATTTAAAAAAGAATAAGTTTGTTTGCCCAAACGCTACCTACCCAGAAAAAAGCTGCCTACTCAAATTCTTTTATTGCGTTTACAACTCAGTCGCACTTTTGGCAAAAATAAAAACCTCGCATTAATTTCTGAAATTACAGTATTCTCTTTTATATACCATTCCTTCAGAACCGGCTTGATTGAACATTTCATCAAATATATGCAGGGCACTGACAGGTGATACAATAAATGTGATGGCTATTTTGTCTCTTTAATTCAAAGTGCTAGATAGCAACTGCGGAAAGATTGAAACAAGTAGATATGTATGATTTCAAATATGTACTATCTAATTACATCTTTGATGTTTTTTCCTAAACCATTGTCTTTTTCATGTTTGTCATGTTAAGTTTTTATAATTTTTATTGCAACAGTTGAACGGCAAACGATTTAATGGCTTCTAAGGTCAAGACATTGGTCACGTGATAAAAGGTCAGAGTTTACGATTTTTGGTAAACGTGCACGCATCGTGGTTTTTGGACTCGTATTGTCTTATTTGTACTCGTACATTGATAAAAACCAAAGAGTTCAATTCTAGATTGAATAAGCTTCCTTATTTTATATAATTATCATTAAAAAGTGTTGTAAAAATGTTATAAATTCACGAGTGAAGTGAAACTTTTTTTCTGAAAATTTGCGTAGGTCCACGGAAAATCCTTTATAATTCCTCAAATAGGTTTGGTAACGTGTTGAGGGGTATAAAATATGAAGTAAAACCATTTTTTGCTTCTTTTAATACTTTATCAGATCACAAAAACCCCGGATACGCAATTGTGTCAGATTATTCGTTGCGAAGCGGAGATCAAAGGGAGATAACTCGGTACGCGCATCGTAGGATATTGCAAGTTCACAACAGTAAATTCGAGTAAAATTAATGATTGCAGATATATTTCGGCAATTTCTTCAGTAAATTTTCAATATTCTATGTTCCTCTACTGTTGTAACATTAAAATAGTCATGGGAAGGTTGAATATGACATTTTTTTTCAAGTACTTACAGGTTATTGAACACTTCCAAAGAAGAAAATTCTGAACTTGGACTTATTGTATTTTCTCAAACACCCTTTTGGTAGATAGAAGGATACAAGAGGGGTTTATCAGTTGTCAGTAGAACCTGTGTTACAATAGAATTGAACTTTTCATTGCATGAAAGCAAACTGAATATGGAAACAAAGGAAATATAGTCTTTAAAATTGTGAACATTTATACTTTTGAATGAAAATAATATGAATTTGCAGTGGACAGAAGTACATGTACAATGCTTGTTTTATTGTACCTCCTTTAAGATACAGTGGTGGATCCCAGGGGTTCTGGTGACCTCCTCTTTTATGGAAGATTAATGCATTTGAAATCAGGGATCATATAGTTAACTCTCCTTTTTATCCTTGGTTGAGAATACCACCACTTATGTTTAAAATTGTCTGGATTCACCCTGAGATAAGAACCTTTATAAGATGTACAAGTTATGTTGCTTGCCTTAATCAAGAGAAAATATCTGAACCCAAAGAACCAGAAAGGGATTTAGAACATAATAATCAACACAAAGATAACTGAGCAAAAGCTGTATTGCAACCTGATATCATGCAGTTCTCATCATAATTCCTATTATATGTATTATTTCAAATTTTGCTTTATTTTTCTTCTTCTTATATTTGAATTCAATAGTCCTGCAACCAACTGTTGAGTGCATTCAATTAAATTATTGATTGAATAATAAGCTATAAAGCTGACCCGTAAATAAAGTTTGGAAATGCTTTGTTAAAATACAATAGTGGTATTATATCATAAAATATACTGAATCAACTTCAAATTTAATCCAAATTCATACTTACCTGCTCTAAAATGCATAATCAATTGAAAAACAAAAACCTGAGAACACTACAATGTATAACATAGAGATTGCACGGCCACTTCCCATGTTATAGTAGTCATAGACAAAAATAAAACTGACTTAAATTAAGTATGTTAATGTTTTTTTGTAAAAAGGACAACAATAAGATATTTATTATTCTGATATTAGAAATAATCTCATAGTATCAAATAAGAATGTCAGTTCTTTTAATTGAGATAATCAATTTAATCACATTATTTACTTTTATAAAAAAAACTCATGATATTATCTGTATTTACAATCATGGACTATATAAAAGCTTGTCAACATCTCACTTACTTCAAATGCTTTTAAAATTAACCTGTTAGTACTAAAATAAAAGAGATGTGGTATAAGATAAGATATTTTATTCCAATTAAAAAGGCCATGAAGAGCAAAGTAATGTGTTACAATGATTTATATAATTGACACAATAATGTTGATATAAATCAGATAAACATGAATATAACCAACTCCATTCTTAGATTTTAAACCACAGCCAGACCAGGGCCACACATATATTAGAAAAAAAGGGTATAACAATTATATCTTCTATTATCATGATTATTAAACAGGCAAATATTCTCAAAGTCTTAATTAAAACAATATCTGTACTATATTTATAGTTTTCTGAGTGCAAAACATTTATTTTAAATTGCAACATTTTTCAATATCTCTAGATTTTCTTGAATATGCCAATTAAATTTTGCACTTGTGCTAAACATTTCAAATTTTTTACAACTTATTATACTGTCATTTAATTCTTTTCTTTAAAAGTTATAAAGGGGAAACTGACATTTAAATATGGTATAATTGCCAATAAGATAACAGTCTAGAAACTTATCACCAGAGTCCAAGTACCTGTTAGCAGTGACAGTTAAATTACAAGTCACTTTACATACATCAACAATGAATACATTCCATTGTTTTCAGGCAAATGAGGAAAATAAGAGTACCAATAGCTTTTGTCTTACTATATGTACAAGAGAATAATAGAAATGATAATATAAATAAGGAATAATCAGAGACAAAAAAGACAGGACTTAGCCATTGGACTATATGTAAAGTATTCCCTTACTAATCCTTGGAGGAGCTGCTGTATACTTTATAGAAAAAAATATGTTGAGGATTTGGCCCCATCAATCAGGATTTTAGACATTTAATACATAATAATGTCAATTGCAATCTGCTCTATTTGTTCCAATGTATAATGAGTATAAAATTTTATACCTAGGGTGGGAATTAAATGTCTTAAATCCATGCATGTTTATTTACTCTATTGTTCTTTGTGTACATAAAATGTACATGTATATGAAATATATCAAATGCAAAAAAAAATGCTTTAATGTAAATATGGTAATTTGTAAACATCACATTGCACCCTCACTATTTAAAGACCTAGTAAAGGAAGTCCCTGCACCTCGCTTGACCAGTTTCTTAGACAAGATGTTTTATATAACTCTTGAAAGTATAACACGATAAAGGTTATTGCTAAGTATATATGTAACATCGACGTGCAATTAAGGTAAAGCAAACTGTCAAACATAAACAATCTACCACGTGTTTGTCGGCTGTACTTGAATTCAAAACGACCCATCAGGCCTTATTTACACGAATTTTTGCTAAAGCAGACAGCTAAATATGTCTGTTTACCTTATGAGGTCTGTAAAGAATGGATTTGGTGGTATGACTTGTGTATGCATGGAAATATAATGAAGAAAACATTGATTTTTACCGTAACTTTTGAATACACAACATTCCCAAGGTATCCCCACAAAACACATGGCTACTTTGTAACGATGGCTGGTAACGTATAGCCACTTTCTAACGGCAAATCTAATTGGATGATCTCCAAAGATCAATAATAAAATTGCTAATAAATGATTGGATATGAAATTGTGTCAGATTATAAATAGAGGAAAAAATGTAAACATTGAAATCCGCCATTTTGACGTAGGAAACAAACTAATTTTCAATCTTCGATTAAAGGACATTGCGCACATTGCCAGCGTATCATGCATAACCAGTCATCTGCAAATATATCTTTCAATATGTTTTTTACACTTACTTTTATATGTTTTAGTTAATTTAATGTTTTAATTTACTACAGAACGGGACATCGTTCTCAAAGATGCCGTAGACAAAATTATAGGTGGCGCTGTTTGTGGGCGTAAACCTTTTACATACGGGTCCTTTTTTTGTCGACAAATTGACCTTTATCTGTCAGATTCAAGCGTTTGCCTTCCAACTGCAACCTCAAACTGTAACGGAATAGAAATTCCTTCATAATATAAGTTCCAAAAGGAAAAAATATTCTGGAATATCATTTTGACGGGAATAAATATTACTGTAACAGTAAATGTTTGTAACAGAATAAATAGCATAGAATATTTGTTCAGGTATTGTAACATTCTTTATAACAAAGTTTGTAGTGGAACTTCTGTTAGGAGGAACAAATATATGTTGATAAATCTGTAGATTTAAAATAATCAAATAAAATTAATTCAAAGTAAATCTATTTTTTTTTATTCCATACTTCTCTCTTCCCTTGCTTTTTCTATCCTCATCCTTTTAGCAGGTACAGGTGCCGGAGCTGAATAACCTCTATCAAATACTGAATCTGGAAAAAACAGGAACAAATACTGTATAGCGGGTTATTTTTTGCGGGGTGTAAATTTTCGCTTATTTTCGCGGATAGAACAAAATCGCCAAAATAAATTCCGCCAATTTAAAAGTGTACATGCAAAGGTAATGTTAAAATGTTGAATCCGCCAAAATAATAACCGCCAAAATTTTTCGTATACCTTATTCAATGAAAATCGCGAAATTTTACACCCGCGAAAATAACCCGCTATACGGTACATTTATAATTGAAATTCTTTCAGCTGTGTACACATTGTGTTTTTAAAGTAATAATTATGATAGCGTTACCGGAGAGCATGATTTTACAAACAAAATCATTTTTGTCTCCTTTAAACCCATTGATGCTTGATTTTCTTCAAAACTGAATGACATTTGTTTCTGTGTGTCGTCATTTGAGATTCTGCTGTGGTTTCAGTGCACAAAACCGCCAATTTGGTAATTTTCCATTTCTTATTGAAGAAGGTCATTCTACTGATTGGAAACACTAAAATAATCTGTCCCAATTATGATCACATCTCCCAAGCAGTCATTTATGGAACTTATCAAGAGTGACTGCTTAAGGTGGTACCATGCACCTAGCTCAAAATTAATTTGCATGTCTGGTTTAATTTTCATAAAATTTTGACAAAATGTTAACTTTGACCACTTAGCAAAAATATAAAAAAATTCAAAATAATTGAACTACACACTTTATTTAAAAATTTCCATTGGACTCACAGTTATATTTATCATAGAGAAGATTACTATTGCGTAAACAATAGAATGTGATAAAAAAGAGTTATGGATGTGATAAAAAAGAGTTATCTCCCTGTAAAGGTTGATTGACTCCATGAAAATTCCATGGATAAGATGTATAGAATGTTATTACTAATACACTATACTTGCGTGTATCAAAAAGAAAGAGATCAGCCTTGGAAGATTAAGATTTCAAATCAGTAACATAAGTTTTTGATTGATTCATGCAATCTTTACTCAAAAACAAAGAATAATAAGAGTTCCTACCCTCTTCGTCTTTCTTTCCAGTGTGTCTTGCTATCTTTTCTTCTTTTTTATGACTTTCCTTTTGAACTTCTTTTACATCTAGATGGAAAAAATTAGGTCAGATGAACAACTTTGAAGAAAAATGTACAAGTTCTTTCCTTTTGTGGGGCAACAATGAAATAAAAATTGTTGAAAACAGAATTAATTGGACCACACTTAAAAATATTTTGGTTTGCCCAAACCCTACCCAAAGGTTGAGACAGTGGGAAGTTAGGTAGGCATTTTCTTTTTTTTTTCAAAAAGAGAAATTGGAGTCACTAACAGAAAGCTGAATACTAAAATTTATGATAAAAGGGATGATTTTTCATTTCCTATCGTTAATTATCCCTTTTTAGATGGTGACGTTCCCTTGTAACCATCTTACGGTGTTTATATATCTCAACTTGTACAATTCGCTTGTGTATGTAACAATGTTTTAGATTTTAACAAGAGAAATTTATGTATTACTGAAAAATTATTACACCAGGGTTTTCAATATCACAAACTTATTGAGTCAAAACATTTACTAAATTTTATCATCGGTTTAAAGAAATCATTCGTAAATATAGCTCAACATGCAGACTTTTTATACGTTCAGGTATTTCACATCCAATTTTTTATGGAAATATTCTTTATAAAGCACAAAGGTGTCAGTATTCACCTCAGAAACTTACAAAACCTTTGAATAGACTTATTAAGAAGGGATATAATTACGATACTGTTGTCAAGTCATTAAAGATTGCATATTTTGGCGTTAATATTGAGTCACTGATAAGGTCTTTGAGTCGGAACTAAACACATTTATTCTAAAAACAGTTGTTGGTATGACACGGGTTATGTTCTTCTCATATATGTTATGATGGTATGATACTAAACCCCTAACGGGAAGGATTGTGCCTGATGTTCATATGATGAAGACATAATCTTTCAATTAGTTTAATTGAAGTCTGGAGCTGGCATGTCAGTTAACTGCTAGTAGTCTGTTGTTATTTATGCATTATTGTCATTTTGTTTATTTTCTTTGGTTATATCTTTTGACATCAGACTCGGACTTCTCTTGAACTGAATTTTAATGTGCGTATTGTTATGCGTTTACTTTTCTACATTGATTAGAGGTATAGGGGAGGGTTGAGATCTCACAAACATGTTTAACCCAGCCGCATTTTTTCGCCTGTCCCAAGTCAGGAGCCTCTGGCCTTTGTTAGTCTTGTATTATTTTAATTTAGTTTCTTGTGTACAATTTGGAAATTAGTATGGCGTTCATTATCACTGAACTAGTATATATTCGTTTAGGGGCCAGCTGAAGGACGCCTCCGGGTGTGGGAATTTCTCGCTACATTGAAGACCTGTTGGTGACCTTCTGCTGTTGTTTTTTTATTTGGTCGGGTTGTTGTCTCTTTGACACATTCCCCATTTCCATTCTCAATTTTAATAAACACCTGATACCTCAATTTCTCTCTTTGAAAAAAAGAAGAAAATGCCTACCTACCTACCTACCCACTGTCTCCACCTTTGGGTAGGGTTTGGGCAAACCAAAATATTTTTTAATTGTGGCCTAAAGGGCAATAATATGACAAAGATTTGGCTATTATTTTTAGATTATTAATCATAAAGCTCTTCAACTGTTTCTGTTCTTAAACATTCTTGGTTTTCAACTATTTGGCTTTGCATAATTAGGGCCAGGTGAGCTAAAAATGTGAGTTTAAATTATTTCGTTATAATAAAAACATTGCGCAATAATTCAATAATTTCTAAATTAACAACAGTAAGCAAAAACATAAACAATATAAAATGTAAACAAAATTTCTTACACGATGCCTGAAAACTTTTAGTTACAGCTGGTATTTCTATAAAATCCTGCTTCACAATAACTTCTTCAATTTTAATATCAGGATTACAAGGAGGTACCCTAGGGGATAATTCCAAATCTTCTAAAATATCTTCTTTTTCAACAGGTTTCTTCTCTTCTGTCCTTTTTGTGAGCGATAGGGAAAACTTTGGCAAGGCTTGTGGATCAAACCTTTGAATAGACAAATATTAAATATATTATCCATTCTTTTGGTAAGCAATAGAGAAAACTTTGGCAAGTCTTGTAAATCAAACCTTTGAATAGACAAATTATGTTCATATGCAATAGAGAAAACTTTGGCAAGGCTTGTGGATCAAACCTTTAAAAAGACAAGTACAGAACAAATATTGAAAGAATTCTATAAAAAAAAATATTTTAGCATGCCACTAGGTCAAATATAAAATATATTTAAAAATATATGCAATGATATTTTAATAAAAAAAAAAAACAAGAATGTGTTCATAGTTCACTCATGCCCCACTCACACTATCGTTTTCTATATTCAGTGGATCGTGAAATAGGGGTAAAAATCTAATTTGGCATTTAAATTAGAAAGATTATATCATAGGGAACATGTGCACTAAGTTAAAAGTTGATTGAACTTTCAACTTCTTCAAAATCTACCTTGACCAAAAACTTTAATCTGAAGCAGGAAAGAGGAACCAACAGACACACAGACCAGAAAACATAATGCCCCTCTCCTATCTTAGGTGGGGCATAATAATTATTTAGCTTTTTATACAGCAACTTATTATGGGATATTAGTAAAATGTTGCATTTGAGGGTTCAACTTCAAATAATAACATAATCTTAAAAAAAAAAGAGGTTAAAGTGACCTACAGTTATAAATAAAACTGGGAAAAGGGGAGTTGGGATGGGGGGGGGGGGGGGGAGGGGTTACGTCTTAGGCAACAATATTTAACAAGTAAGAATGTGTCCAACTAGATTGTACTTACCAAGGTTTGATTCTATGGTTGTAAGAATGTGCCCAACTAGATTGTACTTACCAAGGTTTGATTCTATGGTTGTAAGCTAAAGGTTTTTCTCTGACTTCATCCTGCAAAACATAATTCAAGCATGAAACTTTCCAAACAATTTTTTTACAGATCTGACAAGTTAACATCATGGTTGAGTTGCTGAACAAATATAAAGTCCTTCTCAAACTCATATTAAATTAATTTCTGAGAAACTATTTATTGAACAAACTGATGGATGGACAAGGTGAACATAATAGAGCATAAAATTGAGAATGGAAATGGGGAATGTGTCAAAGAGACAACAACCTGACCAAATAAAAAAAAACAGCAGAAGGTCACCAACAGGTCTAATAGCCTCCACTTTAACCCTTTCACTGACAAATCCGTACCAGGATTCACACTTCAGACAGCTGACGATAAGTCCCGGTTTACTAGGATTGGAATACCACTTTTATATTTCCAGCTCATAACCTTGCAATCAAGAGTTATCTTTCTTAGTTTGAACACCAGGATGAAAGTGTAATTTTTAAAGAATATCTAAGAATTGAAGCCATACTTGTATACTTTTTTATTTACATAAATGCTGTTTTATGTACAAAAACATTTTGAATGGCCGTCATTAGTGTAAGTAATTTGTTCAGCCTTATTGAATTTTTCACCCTTTAGACATTTTGGGTTAAAAAGTCGAATTTTTGGAATTTCATCCAAATATGAAAAAATTTGGTGTTGATAATAAAATTGAGAATGGAAATGGGGAATATGTCGAATAGACAACGCAACCAAAGAACAGACAACAGCCAAAGGCCACAAATGAGGTTTTAAGGCAGTGAGAAAAATTTGCACACAGAGGTGGTCTTCAGCTGGACCCTAAATATATAGTGCACTAGATGAAATTGAAAATGGATGTCTCACCTAACTCCAAAACATAAATGAACTAAAATTAAAACCATACAAGACTAACAAAGGCTAGAGGCTTCTGACTATCAAATTGCGCAAAAATGCATTGGAAATTAAGAATCTTACCTTGAACTCTTGTCTTGTAATTCTTTCTAAGTAATTCTTTGGGAAGTAACTTGTCAATGGAATGGTACTGTAAGAGAGAATATACATCAGAGCTTAGTCAAACTAATGATGAAAACTAACATGCAAAAATCTTAGTCTTTATAACACTAGATTTTAATGGACACAAAACACACTCAAAATCTTAGTCTTTATAACACTAGATTTTAATGGACACAAAACACACTCAAAATCTTAGTCTTTATAACACTAGATTGTAATGGACACAAAGCACACTCAAAATCTTAGTCTTTATAACACTAGATTGTAATGGACACAAAACACACTATGTGTTGTTTATATGAATAAAGTTGAAAATCTTAATTTAAAGCTAAGAAAACAACATTTTCAATAATCTTTCTGAATTCTACATTATATTTGCAATAAGATGTCTTTAAAATGAAACAAACTGATTGGAATATTCTAAAACTTTCTTCCTTAAACCAAAAGAATATTAAGAGATGTAGCATATCCCCTTGTCTTGTGCAAAATAACTGTTAGTGGGCAATTTGAAAGATCTTTCCTATCTCATGTATCTGGCACATTCATTTTGAGTACTGTGAAAGTACTTTTATTCGTGGGGTACCAATTTTCGTGGATGACTCTATCCACGAATTTAAGTGTCCAACGAAATAAAACAACCATTGTCCAAACCAAGTCAAGAAAGACCCCCATATAGGTTTGACCATGGAAGTAATATTACTTCCATGGTTTGACTCAAAGGTTTGACTACTGATACGATATAAAGAATAACGCCAAATCGGATAATACTTTACGGTAATAGCAGTCACAGAACTACACCTGCATGCAAGATTATACTCATTTAATCTTTAATAACCTAACCTGTACAACTTGATCTTTTAATTTTCATAAAAAATAATTTTGATGATGAAAGTCTGATTTCCAGTATTGATATGCTAGTATGATAAAGTGTTCATTTTATATCCTCATAGTTTTCGTACACGTGGGAAATAATAATTTCATGCTGGGCTTGATTATGATAAAAATCATTTGACAATTTAAGATACGTTTATAGCATTTGTTTATGTTGCTGTTTTCTTTAGGTGACATGTTTATGGCCAAATTAACACCTTGCATGGTCTCTAATCTGTTGATCACTTTATCTTGGGTTAATTAGTGTTGTCACTAGGATTTACACGGTTCAATGTTTACTTTGCAATTTCCTTCAATCCAGACTATTCGTGTCTAAAGGCTTTAATTTTTTTTAATTTTTTTTTTTAGAAAACTTATATCCACGAATTTAAAAACCCACGAACATGTAAATGTTGCTCAAACCACGAAAATTGATACCCACGAATTAAAGTACTTTCACAGTAATAGCCCTTATAAGGATATACGTCAACTGTATGGCATTCTCTTTCAGCTGCGTTAAATAGAATCCGACCTTATGTAAATGAATATAAATACATGTATATGCTAACTTATGTTAGGTTGATAATGGACAAAATCTCTATGCAAAGTCTGTGACTATTTGAAAATTTAGTTGTTATAAGAACCCTACAAAATAAGCCCGTTGGGAAGTTCATCTTTTATTTCGCATTTGAATGTTCCAAAATCCACCAAAGGCTGTATATATGTACATGAAGTGTACGTGATCTTGCAAAAGGACAATTTCTATTCGAAGCAGCTCATATTTATATAGTCCTCCACCATGTACATAAGCATAAATTTAGTACTGTAAATTCAGAAATTATTGCGTGCATTTATTATTGCGATTTTGTCATTTTAGACTTAAAGGCGATTTTATTTTTTTACGATTTTGAGAAAAATCCTGTTTAATTCATATAAAATATTTCAAATTGCGAGTTTAAATTATTGCGTTTATAACTCATTCGCATTTTTAGCAATAATAAAAACCTAACATTAATTTCTGAATTTAGTACATATGCACTGCTGATTCATTCTAGCAGTCACTAAATTTAGTTTAAACAAATCAATTTCATAACCATATTTTTACAAGTTATAAGAATTTTTTTTTCTTGACAAAATTAATATGGTGTACACTCAAATATCATTCAAGTCAATATTTCTCCTAAACACTGAAAAGTAATGGTAAATAGATGAATCAACTTTTCTGATTTATAAAAGCTTCAAGAAACACTTATAATTATTCAACTCATATAATTTTGCAACTTCTAACTCCATTCTTAATAACTGTTAAGAAATTATTGCGTGCATTTATTATTGCAATTTTGTCATTCAAGATTACAATGCAATTCTAATGTATGAGAAATCAAGAAAAATCCTGTTTATAGATATAGGAAGATGTGGTGTGAGTGCCAATGAGACAACTCTCCATCCAAATAACAATTTAAAAAAAGTAAACCATTATAGGTTAAAGAACGGCCTTCAACACGGAGCCTTGGCTCACACCAAACAACAAGCTATAAAGGGCCCCAAAATTACTAGTGTAAAACCATTCAAACGGGAAAACCAACGGTCTAATCTATATAAACAAAACGAGAAACGAGAAACACGTATATATTACATAAACAAACGACCACTACTGTACATCAGATTCCTGACTTAGGACAGGTGCAAACATTTGCAGCGGGATTAAACGTTTTAATGGATCCAAACCTTCTCACATAAAATTGAACCTTAGTTCATATAAAATTTTCAAGATGCTAGTTTAAATTATTGCGATTATAACCCTGTCATATTTCGCAATAATAAAAATATCACAACAATTTCTGAATTTACAATAATTTTACAATGTCTAACACTATACTAAACTAACCACCATTTAAACATTAAAGGCATGCATCTTACCTCTTAATCAAATGAATTAATCCTTGAAAACGATAGATTATTATATTTTAAAATAACAGTTCTATATTCTATATCTAAAAATTGTTGAAATCCAAAAAAAACATATTTTACAATTGATAATTAAATGATTTGAAGAAGAAAATCAGTCTTCTCAAAAACTGAAAATCAAACTTTTTTTTAAAACTACACCAGACTTTTACAAATTCATATAAATTATTCTTGTAATTTGAGTAAAATATTAAAACAAATATATACATTTATTAGTTCACTGTATCAATTAAGACTGTAATGTATCCCCACCCAACCCACATTCCTAAACAAGAAGTACTAGTAATACAGTGAGTTTAAATTTACCATTAAAATGTCATCAACCATTCTAAATTGAAATTTATAGAATAATGAAATTTCATATTATACATGTTAACATTTTTTGTCTATTTATTGTAATAAATAAATATAGTTATATTATCTATAAATAAATTTCTAAATGTCTTCCTAGAATAAATAGAACAAACAAATAAGGGCACACTGCATTTAATGTATCAATATTACATATATAAAACAATTATCACTATGGAAAAAGTTAAAAATATTTATAAATTTCCATGAAAAATATGGGGTTTTTTTTGTGTTTTTTTCCTTTTCAATCAAATTTTGTATTTAAATTGTGTAAATTGATAAACTAAATTCCCAGTCATAATAAAATAATAAACAATTTTCCATGATATATTTAAACCATGTGTAGTTTTGACATTTCATATCAAAATAACATATATAAATCTATCGATTACAATTAGATATTTAAACTGATTGATCGTTTGGACTGATAGGTGTCCGTCAATCACTTTATCTGATTTTACTGACAAAGAAACATTTAAATGCATGTTATCTGATATCGTAATCAGTTGTTTACTAATACATTTCAATTATACCATGTGCTGTTATGGACTTGATGTTACTGTACTTATAAAGGAAAATATCGAATATGAGGATCATAAGAATATTGAAAATTATGAAAATTTCGATCGCTTTTATTATTGCAATTGAGGAATATTGGACCAAATAATAAATTAGTATTTGTGTTTTCTGGAAATGCTTAACACATATTAATCTATCAAAATCTAAAAAGTTTTTTTTTTTTTTGCAATTATGAATAACATCAAACACATTTTTGAATTTATAACATATGTTGTGCAAGGTATTGCAAAGTTAAGAAAAGAGGGACGAAAGATACCAAAGGGACAGTCAAACTCATAAATCTAAAACAAACTGACAATGCCATGGCTAAAAATGAAAAAGACAAGCAGAAAAACAATAGTACACATGACACAACATAGAAAACTAAAGAATAAACAACACGAACCCCACCAAAAACTAGGGGTGATCTCAGGTGCTCCGGAAGGGTAAGCAGATCCTGCTCCACATGCGGCACCCGTCGTGTTGATTAAGTTTGGCTAAAATTGAGGCTGGAAGCTGCAAATACTTCTTTGATGATCAAAATTAACAGACTTGACCATGTTGTAACACTTTCAATTTCATTTTATATAACGTCAACATAACAACCATTATATTTACACTTCCGTTTAGCCACTCAACCTCAAGAAATGCACCTCACTGTAAATTTTATATGTAACATTGTCCTGATGACGCCTATCTATAGGTAAAACATGTCGACCATTAAAACTATGCAGTAAAATACCGTATAGGGGGTTATTTTCGCGGGGTGTAAATTTTCGCTTATTTTCGCAGATAGAACAAAATCGCCAAATAAATTCCGCCAATTTAAAAGTGTACATGCAAAGGCAATGTTAAAAATGTTGAATCCGCCAAAATAATAACCGCCAAAAGTTTTCGTATACCTTATTCAATGAAAATCGCGAAATTTTACACCCGCCAAAATGACCCGCTATACGGTATCTGAGTGTAGTTGTCTTTTGTGACACATATTCTTTTATTTCAAGACAACTGTGAATACCCAGTGGTATCCACTCGTTTTTACGTTACCACACAATTACTACTTCAGGTGTTGGTTCACTTTATAGAATTACAGACTTGACTGTGTAAGAACTCACCAGATATGGTTTTGAAATCCTATCAATATATCTCCTCTTACATTAGCAAAACACAGACCATGCATAGGTTCACCAAAACCCATCTCACGGATCAACTGGTTGTGACGATTCCAAATCTGTATAATTACAAACATTTATTTACTCAAGGCTGAATTTAGGGTACTGTGGATTCATTATTATTCGTTGGATACCAATTTTCGTGGATTTCATGATTACAGGTCAATCACGAAATTAAATGTTCAAAGAATTGCAAATGTTCAATAGGTTAGCTTGTATGCAAACCTCTGCAAAAACACGAAATTAAATATTCACACAAGTTTTCTGTTTTCCATGAAAATAGGTACCCACGAAAATAAATGAATCCACAGTAATTAAAAGTCAGAATCTTCACTTAAACAACTTTCATGGCACTTCAATAATAAGATGTCTATTGTAAGTCTATTGATTAATTGTTGGTGTTTAATGCTACTATTAGGACTATGCATTATATTTTGGTAATCATTCTTTATCGGTGCAAAAAGTCAGTCATTTATCAATATCATAATTCACCAAGTAAACCTTACAATAAAACTATTATACTTTGATATTTTTTCAAATCACCGAGATGAAAATTTTTAACCTCGCTAGTTTCCATTCTATCAAAACGCCTACTCCACAACTATTATACTAATTTTCAAATGTCCAGTGACTAATTAGATATAAGAAGATGTGGTATGAGTGCCAATGAGACGCCTCTCCATTCAAGTCACAATTTGTAAAAAGAAACCATTATAGGTCAAAGTACAGCCTTCAACATGGTCATGAACCTTTCAGTAAAACTAATGATTTTAGTTGCAATATTTTATGAAAAGAACCATATCTTCTTATTCCACACTCACCTTAATATAACCATCTTCACTAGCAGTAGCAAACAGTCCCAGCAGAGGGCATTTATCAATTGCGGTTATCTGAAAATAAAAAGAACTCATTTAGATATAGGAAGATGTGGTGTGAGTGCCAATGAGACAACTCTCCATCCAAGTAACAATTTAAAAAAGTAAACCATTATAGGTTAAAGTACGACCTTCAACACGGAGCCTTGGCTCACACCGAACAACAAGCTATAAAGGGCCCCAAAATTACTAGTGTAAAACCATTCAAACGGGAAAACCAACGGTCTAATCTATATAGTTTATTTACAAAACCCTTAAGCTTTTATTTACAAATATGAGTGTTGAAAAAAGGGGAACAAGGATGTGTCCATAGCACATGGATGCCCCACTTGCACTATTATTTTCTATGTTCAGTGGATTGGGAAATGGAGGTAAATCTCTAATATGGCATTAAAATTAGAAAGATCATAACACAGGAAACATGTGTACTACCTTTCAAGTTGATTAGGATTTCAACTGCATCAAAAACTGTCTTGACCTAAAACTTTAACACTAAAGCAGGACAGATGGATGAACAGAAAATGGACTGACGAACAAGGACGCAAACACAGAAAAATAATAATGCCACTTTGCTATTGTACATAACCGTAGCCAGGGGGTTCGGGGGTTCGAACGACCCCCCCCCCCCCTTGAAAACAAATAAGCACTGTTAAAGTCAATGTTCTGTTCGAATTGTGACTGTTAAAGTCGAGTTTGTGAGTCCAACAAACCCCCCCTTTGGAAATTCCTGGCTACGAGCCTGTTGTATGTGGGGCAATGTGTTTGTCAGATAGCAAATTTCTATAAATAAATAGTATTTGGCTTTTAAGGGAAAAATGCAAGAGAAGGGGAGGGGACAGGATTTTTATTATTTTTATTTATACAGCACTACCAATAATTTTATTTTCTTTGTAATAGAATGTTACTGCTACCAAGGACCTATATACGTCCCTGCTGCTACCATCTCTAACAGAAAATCATGCCATCGGACATTTTCATATTCCAATGTTAAATATTTGTAACTTTAGGTTTAGCCTACTGTTGATTGATCCATTTTTAATTGTTGGATACTCATTTTGTGTGGATTTGGTTGGTACAGAGAACCACAAATTTAAATGTTCAAAGAACTACAAAGGAGTAGGGGCATTAAGGCCTTCTTTTGGCCCAAGAAAATAAAATGTTTGATAACTATTTCAAATTGGCACATAATGTTTAAAAATGCATAGAGTCAAGAAATATAAATGAAAAACTTAAAAATCTTTATCTGATGATGTCACAATTACGTCATAATGTGTACTATTTTCCCCAAAACGATGAAAAATACAGAATTTATGCAGTTTTCTATCTTTGTTTCCGTTGTGGAAACATCCTGCGCAGCCGAGAAACAACAAAATAATTTAACAGAAGCTTTATTATAACTACTGGCATAATCTCACCAAATATAAAGTTGTTTCTTGGGTGCGCACATACTTTTTCAATCTAAAATATACTAAAAATTTGATGAAAAAACAAGGAAAATCACGAAAAATAACAAAATATACATTTTAAGTCATGATTTATTGCCAAGGTAACTTGTTCGATGTCAAATATGTTTTGGTTTTCTTAGTCCCGTATACCTTAGTCAAGTTTTCAGTAACTATAGAAATTTGCAGTAATTTTTGGGCCAAATAAGGGCCTTATTTCCCCTACTCCTTTGCTATATGAATATATGCAATATTTTTGGTAAAAATCACAAAATCCAAAAGACAAGATGATTCAAGTTTTTGCCAATCCACGTAAACTGGTATCCACAAAAATAAAAGGATCGATAGTAGTTAATTTTCACTTCATTGTTTTGTTTTGTTTTGAATAATTAATAAACATGTTCTGAGTAGCATTTCAGGTGGTACCTATCACCTTGACTAAAATTAATTTGGTTCATTTAATTTTCATAAAATTTTGACAAAATATTTACTAGACCTTTGACAAAATTAAATTTCAAAAAATTTTAACCAGACACATTGTTTGGAAAAAATTGGGGAAAATATGAAAGTTTGACAAACACCAACTTCGATCATTGAGAAGCTTAATATTTCCTTTACAATGCAACATGATTAAAACGTTTAGCTGATTTTACAGAATTATCTCCCTGTTGTGTAAGGTGCCACGTTAAGTTAAGACTGATAATATATACTCACATGTTCAGTGTGATCTTCGTCCTGTGTATGTTGAAGTGTTGTAATCTGTATTTCTTTACTTTCCTGCCCATCTAATCTATACATATGTAACTTCCTGTTAAACAAATAAACAAAAAAGGTTAAATACAGAATAACTCACATGTGAGCATAACAAAAGTTTGGACACCATCTTCTTTTTTTGGCATATGCAATCACTTTGGAAAAACTTGAAATACATTTTGTTGAAATCCTAGCACAAGAACAATTTCGTCATAATTGAAGTTTTTTTTTAATTACTTTAGATTTCACCAAGTACATTCAATATTTTTCTCAAAATTTGTAAAATTTTTACAAAAATATTTCAAATTCACTGATTTTGAGCTATCAAAGTGGTCCGTTATTTGAACATTCCTATATAAAACTTACCACCTGTGTCAAATATCAGGTGTTGACACACTTATTGTGTTCTCATACATATATATGTGTTCTGCCATCACTACAAAAAATTTACCCTTTGTCTGAATCATCAGATGTGGACACACTAATTGTGTTCTCATACATACATATATGTGTTCTGCCATCACTACACAAAACTTACCCCTTGCCTGAATTATCAGATGTGGACACACTAATTGTGTTCTCATATATACAAATGTGCTCTGGCATCTACACATCACTACACAAAATTTACCTCTGCCATCACTACACAAAACTTACCCCTTGTCTGAATCATCAGATGTGGACACACTAATTGTGTTCTCATACATACGTATGTTTTCTGCCACCACTACAAAACATTTACATCTGCCATCACTACACAAAACTTACCTCTGCCATCACTACACAAAACTTACCCCTTGTCTGAATCATCAGATGTGGACACACTAATTGTGTTCTCATACATACAAATGTGTTCTGCCATCACTACACAAAATTTACCTCTGCCATCACTACACAAAACTTACCCTTTGTCTAAATCATCAGATTTGGACACACTTATTGTGTTCTCATACATATATATATATGTGTTCTGCCATCACTACACAAAATTTACCTCTGTCATCACTACACAAAACTTACCCCTTGTCTGAATCATCAGATGTGGACACACTAATTGTGTTCTCATACATACAAATGTGCTCTGGCATTCCAACACAAGGTATCTAGAAAAAAATATCAATTTTGTAGAATTTTTTGAGGATTTCTTTTTTTAATCATAATAAACTTTTGTCAGATATCAAATCTTTATTTCTAAAATATAATTGTTTCTTCTTTCTTTCTCAATTGAATTTAAATAAATACAACAAAAATTTGACTGCCACTGTCAGAAGATTATTTACTCAACATTCAAGGGGAATCTCAATAAAAATTGAAAATGGAAATGGGGAATGTGTCAACTCAATAAATATTGAGAATGGAAATAAGGAATGTGTCAACTCAATAAAAATTGAGAATGGAAATGGGGAATGTGTCACCTCAATAAAAATTGAGAATGGAAATAAGGAATGTGTCAACTCAATAAAAATTGAGAATGGAAATGGGGAATGTGTCAACTCAATAAAAATTGAGAGTGGAAATGGGGAATGTGTCAAAAAGATAATAACCAGACCAAAACACTGCCGAAACACCACTAAGGAGTCTTCAACACAGCAAAACAATCCCCCACCTGGAGGTGGGCTTCAGCTGGCTTTTAAACAAAAATGTGTACTAGTTGAGTGGTAATGGACATCACACTAGAATCAGAAATATATAAAAGAAACTACAAGTAAAAATCATACAAGACTAACAAAGACCAGAAGCTCCTGACCTGGGACAGGTGCAAAATGCAGTGTGGTTAAACATGATTTTTGAGATCTCAACCCCCCCCTATACCCAGTTTGTGAAAATGGACGCCATACTCAATTGAAAAAAAAATTGCCACTTAAATCTTTTACTTTTGTAAAATTATTAATAGGAATAATGCAGAAGTTATATCCTCTGACCCAGTCAATAACAAGAATGTGTCCCCAGTACACAGATCTCACACTATCATTTTGCTATGTTCAGTGGACAGTGAAAATGGGGTGAAAACTCTAATTTGGCATTAAAATTAGAAAGATCCTATCATAGAAAACATATGTACGAACTTTCAAGTTAATTGGACTTCAACTTCATCATAAACTACCTTGACCAAGAACTTTAACCTGAAGCAGGACAGACGGACGATAACAAACGAAAACACAGACCAGAAAACATAATGCTCCTCTTCTATCATGTCTATTGTAGGTGGGGCATAATAATCATCATTTGGAATTAGCTTGGGAAATTCGAATCTAGATAACATTAGGCTAGCAGCTGATTGGCTCTGTATTGAAGTTCAAAATCATGGATGTTTGGATTTTATCATAGCCCTCACAAGTGGTGAACTCAATCAAGGCCGAAGGGGAGGGGACTGAATTATTTGGGTATGACCAGACTGGAACTTGTGATTATATATTTTATCGCTATTTTGTGCATTTTTTGTGATACTTTTCATATCATGCTTCTCGCTTGATATGGAAAAATTATCGCTAGCAACTAAAGCCACGTGGCATTTTTAACGAAATTGACATGAAATGTACAACGTCGTCATAGGTAAAATAGCGATAAAAAGATTATCATTGGTCATCTCAACTCGATTGCTTTTCTCACTGTACCAGCTCAAGCGAGAAAATCAATCTCGTTGAGATAATCAAAGATAATCTATAATTATCTGTGGACCTTATCTAAATGTCTGGCATTCATACCTTATCTAAATGTCTGGCATTGATTCATACCTTATCTAAATGTCTGGCATTGATTCATACCTTATCTAAATGTCTGGCATTCATACCTTATCTAAATGTCTGGCATTCATACCTTATCTAAATGTCTGGCATTCATACCTTATCTAAATGTCTGGCATTCATACCTTATCTTAATGTCTGGCATTCATACCTTATCTAAATGTCTGGCATTCATACCTTTATCAAAAGCTGTATAAATATACTATCAAACAATTCATTAGCTTTGACACCAATCTCCCAGATTTTGATGAATAGATCGTCTCCACCGGTTGCCATTTTCCTATTGGTCTCAAGTAGTTTGAAACCGGTCACACCAATATCTGTAGCCCCTTCCATACAGGTGATAGTGCCGACATGGGCTTGGACATTTTTTATCATCACACACTGTTCAGCTTCCAACAGGCAAATCTGAAATGACGAAAGTATATAGGTCAGAAACAAAAATTTTATTATCTTCTGTTTTTCGAAATATTTTACAGTGTGGATTCATGAATATTCTTTGGATACCAATTTTCATGGATTTCTTTGGTAAAAGTAATCCATAAATTCAAATGTTCAAAGAAATACAAATTTTCTAAAGGAATGCATGCAATCTATGCCAAAACAACAATATCCAAGAAAATGCAAGTTATTCTCAAACCTCAAAAATTGGTACCCACGAAAAATAAATGAATCCACAGTTACTACTCAAGTATTCAAATATTCAAGCTAAAATCTATTTTGTTAAAATTTTAACAACAAAAATGGATTTTTCTCTCCATTTAACATGTTTAACGATTCTTAAAACATAGAGACCCATTGATGAATTGAAAGACAAACAAAAATTAATTAATTACTCTAAAATCTAGAAATAAATGCGTGCAATCAGCATGCGATTCCTTGATCACTGGCAAAAATGTAAAATCTACTTTATGCATTTGCAGCAATTTTATGGTGGAAAATAACTACTGAAATCATACAGGCAAATTTTCATTTTCCTGAAACTGATTTTGTCCTCGTCTTTGAATCAACTAAACACATCACAATAATTTTTCTAATCTACAGTTAATAGTTTTCATTATTTAACTTTGTAATTTTCCTTGAAAATCATGAGCATTTTTACATTACAGCTAATTTCCTACTGCATGTAGAGCAATACTTTAGTTAGCATGCTTGCTTTGGTTGTATGTATATTGTACAATTGTAAGTGGGATAACATCCAAACAAATTTAAATATAATGTATACAGGTTTATATATGCCTATACATATTATTTGAAGATGTCAATCTTAATTACAAAGCTTGGGTAAACGCTTTTACAAACAAAATAAGCAAGCCAACTAAAGTTTTTCTCTACAAGCATTAGGAAATTAGCTCTAAAAACATTTCTACATTACCTGACCATTACGCATCCCTCCCAGAATAACTGTATCTGTGACCATGACCTCTTCCTTCTCATAAGCCTGTCATAAACATTAATAATAATAAATTACTGTGGATTCATTTATTTTCGTGGGTTTCAATTTTCGTGGATTGCTGAAAACTTGCATATTGGTGGATATTGGATTTCGTTATTTTGTCAATCTCTATATACAAAGCCTATTGAAAAGATGATTTTCATTGAACATTTGATTTCGTGGTTCCACTGTATCCACGAAATCCACGAAAATTGGTATCCAACGAACAATAATGAATTCATAGTAGATAATTTCAATTAACATATATTCATTTCTAAATAAATACAATGTTATAAAAGGACATATTTCAGGAACAGTACAACTTGGTGTCCCCTTAATTTGAACATAACTTGTTGTGTGTGGTAATAAGCATTGTGTATAAGTTTCATATCATTTGGTTCACCAAACTGAAGTAAGGAAACAAGAGATATTTGTACAGACAAACAATGGTATCAACAAGTGAAACTGCGAGCTACTGCTCACTGATAATACCCCCGCCGCAAGTGGATAATATTAATAGTGTAAAAATATGCAAGTGTTCAGTAAACAGGAAGTTGTCGAGTGATGAATCTGAAAATGCATCACACGGTATAGCTGACTTATATAAATCCTGAAACCAAATTTCAGAAATCCTTGTATTGTAGTTCCTGAGAAAAATGCGACAAAAAATATTCATGGGACAGACTGACGGACTGACGGACTGACAGAAGGACAGACAGAGGTAAAACAGTATACCCGCCCTTTTTTAAAGCGGGGGTATAATGAGATATAATAATTATCAAAAAATTCAGTTTGAAATAAGAATATTGTTCATTTCTACCCCAATTAAAACTTTATAAACAGTTCACTACTGCCATACTATTTTTTGCACAGTATCATTTTCTTGAATTTTTTTGGTTAATGAAACTTTTAAGATTTATAGTTCTCAAAAGTATTTCTAGAATCAGATTATTATAAGCTACTTACAAGAGTTAACTGTACAATCTGTAAGACTTCTTCGTCAGTTGTTTGTGGGATCCAAACTTCTACAGCTCTACAGGGGTTGGTGTCACAATTAAATAACAACACTGAAAATAACACAAAAACTCTAAATAACAACACTTCTACAGCTCTTGAGGGGTTGGTATCACAATTAAATAACAGCACTGAAAATAACAGAAAAACTCTAAATAACAACACTTCTACAGCTCTACAGAAGTTGGTATCACAATTAAATAACAGCACTGAAAATAACAGAAAAACTCTAAATAACAACACTTCTACAGCTCTACAGGGGTTGGTATCACAATTAAATAACAACACTGAAAAT
This sequence comes from Mytilus trossulus, assembly GCF_036588685.1. Classification (NCBI taxonomy): domain Eukaryota; kingdom Metazoa; phylum Mollusca; class Bivalvia; order Mytilida; family Mytilidae; genus Mytilus; species Mytilus trossulus. The sequence continues at coordinate 11,985,695 of NC_086385.1, read as the reverse complement.
AACACAAAAACTCTAAATAACAACACTTCTACAGCTCTAGAGGGGTTGGTATCACAATTAAATAACAGCACTGAAAATAACAGAAAAACTCTAAATAACAACACTTCTACAGCTCTACAGGGGTTGGTATCACAATTAAATAACAACACTAAAAATAACAGAAAAACTCTAAATAACAACACTGAAAATTACAGAAAAACTCTAAATAACAACACTTCTACAGCTCTTCAGGGGTTGGTATCACAATTAAATAATAACAACACTGAAAACACTGATACAGCTCTACAGGGGTTGGTATCACAATTAAATAACAACACTGAAAGTAACAGAGACATGTTCTTGTTAATGTACATATTATTTAATTAAAACTCATGAGATATCACTTGTCCTAGTTTATGTTATATTGATTCCACTCAAAAACAATTTCAATGCAAGAAAAATACTATATGAATCAGGACAAAATTTAAATTGAAGGATGAAAACAATATTGTGTGTCAATTATCTCCCTTCAAACTTCACCGCTTGTCTGTAAAAGCCTGTCCCAAGGTCAGAAGCCTGTCCCAAGGTCAGAAGCCTGTCCCAAGGTCAGAAGCCTGTCCCAAGGTCAGAAGCCTGCAACACAATGGTCTGATCTCATTGCTGTGTTTCATATATGATTTTGTATATTGTTTTGTACATACATTTTTTCTTTTGAATTGTTTTACATCTGTTTATCTGAGTGAGGGTCTAAGCTTTCTGTCCCAAGTCAGGAGCCTGTAATTCAGTGGTTGTTGTTTGTTTATGTGTTATATATTTGTTTTCGTTCATTTTTTTACATAAATAAGGCCGTTAGTTTTTTTATTTGAATTGTTTTACATTGTCTTATCGGGGCCTTTTATAGCTGACTAAACGGTATGGGCTTTGCTCATTGTTTAAGGCCGTATGGTGACCTATAGTTGTAAATGTTTGTGTCACTTTAGTCTTTTGTGGATAGTTGTCTCATTGGCAATCATACCACATCTTCTTTTTTTATAGAATAGTAATTGCTCATTGTTGAAGGCCTATAGTTGTTAACTTCTGTGTCATTTTGTCACTAGTGGAGAGTTGTCTCACTAATTGGAAATTCTAACAATTTTTTTTTTATATATTATAAACCTGAACATGCATGAAATACTAGCCACTGGATGTTAAGCAACCAACAATCAATCAATCAATCATAATAAATCTAATTTAAAGAAGAATTTAAGTTCTACCAGGTGGCAGTGTAATCTATAATTATATATGCTAAATAAGAAGCTTTTTCACGTAACAATTTTTACAAAGTAAAAACCAAAAACCATCACATACCTTCTCCATTCTGTAATACTGAGTGAAGTCTGTTTTTCTCCCGACTATAAGCAAAGCATGAAAGTACCTGTAATTATATAGAAAGGTGTGCAAATTATTTGATTGCCTTACAGCTAATTTCCTAATGCATGCAAAGCAAGACTTTGGTAAGCTTGATTGCTTTGTTTGTATATTGAACAATTGTAATTGGTTATAACGCCGGAATTTAAACATAATATAAACAGGTTTAATTATGCCTATATACATTGTTTAAAGATATCAATCTTATTTACAAAGCTTGTATAAACAATTATACAAACAAACCAAGCAAGCCAACCAAAGTTTTGCTTTACATGCATTAGGAAATTAGCTGTAATCATACCAAGTCTTTGGTTATAAAAAGGTGGAAATAATTTTACATGTAGAACTGTCTGTGTAACTCAACAAAATATCTCCTCTCTACTATTTTTTATTTAACCACAGGTTATTCTGAGTTGAGGAGAACGAATAAAAAAAATCCTACATGTAGAAATGTCTGTACGACTCAATAAAAAATATCACTTTGCTTCTGACAACATATATTTGCTCTGCCTACAAAGTGCCACTGGAAACTTTGTTATAAACAATGTCATAATATCATCTCTTGTTGGTACAAATATTCTGTACCAATTAGTTTGTTAAGGTGGTACCTAACACTACAGGGAGATAACTCTGTAAAGTCAGCTAAATGTTTTATTTATGTTGTGTTGTAAAAGGAATATTAAGCTTTTCAATGATCATAATTGGTGTTTGTTAAACTGCTATATAACCAGTGTAATTTTTCTGACAAAACGGTTGGTTCAAAATTTTTGAAATTTTTTATATTTTTGTTAAAGGGTCAAAAAGTTAATACTTTGAAGAAATTTTATGAAAATTAAACGAGCCAAATTAATATTAGTGAAAGTGTTGGGTACCACCTTAAGAACATATTATATTGTAACATTTATTTCAGTGGAAATAATATTCTAGAATATATTTTCCAATAGACTATTTTCCTATTACTGACTTTTGACTCTGGTTTATATTATTTTTCAACAGGTTACCTACGAAATCCTGGTACTCGGTCAATTAAGAGCAGTCATGATAAGTAAAATCAAACATTTAATCGGTGTAGTTTGAGGGAAAATTTTACTATTTTTCAATGAGTTTGTGGTGTAAAGAAAATATGAAACAGAATATTTTCCCCAAGAATTGTACAGTTTAAAACCTTAACTTTACTTCTTTACGTTGCTCTTACTTGACATGGTACCAGGATGTCGTAGGTTACTGTCGAAAAATTATAAACTTCGAAGTCTAAATTCGGTAAAATGAAAATAATCTATTGGAACTTATATTATGAAAGGATTAAAGGAACTTCTATTTTGTGACAGCTTCCAAATTTGTTTAGCCCAATGAAGCATTAACCCAATCTTGCTGCCAGTAGTTTTTCAAGATTGCATTTCATGTGCCAGGAAAAACATGCGCCTAACAATGACATCATTCAACATGGGACATCACTCTCTAATGACCGTTACGTTTTGGCGCCATTGTGGCAAAAATATTACACTGTTTGGTCTTCGGCCTTCCAATTGAAAGAGATACAGCAATGATGATAAGCGTGCATAAATTAAAACATGGATATATGTGTCCCTCCGGCAGCCAGAGAATAAAATATCACCTTGCTTCCAGTTTAGCACAAAGAAGCATGAATAAACTTTAAATTTATGATTCATTACTAATTTAACTTACCTGAAAAGTTGGCATAGGATAGATAATAGTCAGTGTTGCCCCGGTAACAGGAGAAAACAATCTCACAGAACCGTCCTGTAAAATTAACAAAAGTATATTAATTTTCATTGGAACCAAATTTCATGGATTAAGGGAAACTATTGTATATGTCGGGGTACTTAATTTCATGGTTGTGCTAAAGTCTACATACAAGCCTTAATATAGAAAATTCATTGTTTGAACATTTGATCTTGTGGTTCATTTGTCACCAGGAAATCCCCCAAAATTAGTAGTCAACTAATAATAATGTAGTCCAAAGTAGGTTACTTAACTTATGCCTATATAGTATGTTTATTGCAAAAAGAACCTACAGATTAAAACTTTCTAAGGGCTATTCCAGAAAAAATGTATGGGGGTGTTGGAAGGCAGTTTTTGTCAGCACCCTCCACCCGGACAATTGTAATTGAGAATTAAAGTGCATTAGAGTGAAAAATTGCTCTGATACCCATCTCCCATGTATTATTAATACAATGTGCCTTCCAACCCCCCCCCCCCATACATTTTTTTTCTGGAACAGCCCTAACTTTAATTTCAGTTTATATTTCTGAGATTTTTTATTTTTCAATAGGATGACTATCACTTACAAATTAGCTCAAGAGATTGCAAAACCAAATTTAAATAAAATTGAGAATGGAAATGGGGAATGTGTCAAAGAGACAACAACTCAACCAAATAAAAAAACAACAGCAGAAGGTCACCAACAGGTCTTCAATGTAGCGAGAAATTCCCGCACCCGGAGGCGTCCTTCAGCTGGCCTCTAAACAAATATTTACTGGTTCAGTGATAATGAACGCCATACTAAATTTCCAAATTGTACACAAGAAACTAAAATCAAAATAATACAAGACTAACAAAGGCCAGAGGCTCCTAACTTGGGACAGGCCCAAAAATGTGGCGGGGTTAAACATGTTTGTGAGATCTCAACCGTCCCCCTATACCTCTAACCAATGTTATATGTGTAACTTCTTATTGTATAACTATACTCAAAACAATTAGGTCTCTTTCAAAATTAAGTTGCATGGGGGAGAACATGGATAAGCTTTTTCTTTCACACCAACCGACCACAAAATACAATTTTCATTTTACTTTATAGGAAAGTGACAAAATTATTCTAAAGGGAAAATGTAATCACCCACAATCTATTAATTTGAGTGCCTCCCATTCTTCCAATTAGAACAGCATTTAACTAATTATCTGATAACATGCTTAAATTGCATAACTCTGTACATTTGTACCTCTGTAGATGCAATGATCCTGCTAGGATGACCTTTAACTCCTGAACTTAGCTGTAACTTGTAAACAGATGATTCTACTGGAGCAAAGAGGTTATAAAACTGTAAAAAAAAAGAGGAAAGAAACTACTTAACATGCTAAAAGGAGGATCTTTATTCTATATACTTTTATGCTGGACTTCTCCTTATTATGTGATAACTGTGTTTGTGTAAGCTATTGTATATTTTACTTTGTCCTACTGTATCTGCACGCACAGTCTCAGTGAAATATGCATGTTTGTACTTTGGTACTAATATGATTTATAACAAACCTTTCTATAATTGTCTATTAACAAATTGTAAAGAAACTAAGATTGACTCTCTCAGGTAATTGACCTAAGATAATTTAGCTTTTTTAGGTCCTTTTCATCATTTAAAACTTTCAATAGTTATCAAGGGTACCAGGATTATAATTTCAACTGTTTCCTTGAGTTTTCAAATATTCAGCTTTGAGCATTCCTGATGAAGGTAAATCAAGAAAAGCGCTAAGGATGCACCAAATGGAAAACATATTGCTTTAATTTTCAAGATATTTATTGTGAATTGGTTTTCAAACTGATGTTCATTGTGACCTAAATTGGCCAATAGATTTTAGTCTTGTGATTTAAATGTAACTTCTTCCTAAATATCTCTGACCTGATTGAGACTATAGATTTTGATCTGGTTTTCTGTCTGACAGTAGAATTCTTCATCACCAATAAGCTTCATGCTGTATATCTTGTCTCCTAGATCTAATCTCATGAACTACAAAATATTATTTAATCTAGTATATAGTTTTGATATTCTGATTATCAATATATTTGTTTCATAACATTTATTTATTCTAAGCACTCTTATTACAAATTGATACATGGTGGTTATATAAGACAGGCTATAAGACAGGCTGAACGAGAATGTGTCCTCAGTACACAAATGCCCCACTCGCACTATCATTTTCTATGTTCATTGGACCGTGAAATTGGAGTCAAATCTCTAATTTGGCATTAAAATTAGAAAGATCATATCACAGGGAACATGTGTACCAAGTTTGAAGTCGATTGGACTTCAACTTCATCAAAAACTACCTTGACCAAAAACTTTAACCTGAGGCGGGACAGACGGACAGACAGACGGACGGACGGACGAACGGACGCACAGACCAGAAAACATAATGCCCCTCTACTATTGTAGGTGGGGCATAAAAATCTTCTTTTCAATTGTCCATTTGCCAATTGTGATTCTGTTATTACACACTTTTTAAACAAATTACTTCCCTTTGACATTTGTAATCTGGTTCCATACCGGACAAAAAAGCCTTTGTCAATGCAAAGCATGATGAATTGAAAATGTTGTATACGCAGTTTAACTAATTTTGCATGAAACATAATTTCTGATGTCAAAAGTATTTAGTTTAACAACAAATTAATGTACTTAAAAGATTTGTAAACCTTAAAGATTACTCACATTATGCACAGCTCTCCATTGTAAATAAAAATTAATGTCCCTCTTCATGGGAGACAACTAAAAAAGGGATCTCTAATTACAGGGTCAATGACAGGAATTGGCAAATAGCCTATTTTTATGAACATGATGAATACTGCATATGAAGTGAGACTTATTTGGTGATGACTGTATATGCAGATTTTTATAATCAATTCATTCATCGGCTCTGTATCTAAAATAATTCCTAAGCCAGTGTCAGGATTTCAGTGAAGCTAAATCCAGTACTCAGACACAAAATTCATTGAACAATACATTTCATTGCAATAGTATTTTTACCTTTGAAAAATTATCCATTCTCCATATTTGTACACTACCATCTAATGAGGAGGAGAATAACAAAGGGTCTGTCTTGTGGGTCTGCAGCGCTGAAAATATAAAACAACAAGAATGTGTCCAAAGTACATGGATGCCCCATACACACTATCATTTTCTATGTTCAATGGAATGTGAAAATGTAGAAAAATCTTTAATTTGGCATTCAAGTAGATTGGACTTCTTCAAAAACTATCTGAACAAAAATCTTTAACCTGAAGCAGGATAGACGATTGGACGAACGAGCAGACGGACAGACCAGAAAACATAATGCCCATAAATGGAGCATAAAAAATGAGAACATTACCTAGAAGTTTTTTTAAAGAGTACAAAAGAAAGGAGAACTTCTTTTAAGATTTTCAAAGATTCATCCATTCTCAATCTTTTAAGTAGGCTCTAAATATTTACTGAATAAGAGGCAACCCTGCCTGATCATAAAGAACAGAAACACAAATAATATTCAATTAAGATGAAAAATGTTTTGTAATTTTCTTGTTGCACTGAATTTGCAGTATTGAAATTCTCTAGGAGTGGTAATGACAGTAAATCTAAGAATTTAATACTGTCAATTCAGAAATTATTGCGTGCATTTATAATTGCGATTTTGTCATTTTAAACTTAAATATGTGATTTAAATTTTTTTAAGATTTTGAGAAAAGTCCTGCTCAATTCAGATAAAATATTACAAAATGAGTTTTAATTATTGCGTTTACAACTCTGTCGCATTATTCGTAATAATAAAACCTCGCAATAATTTCTGAATTTACAGTATACATGGGGTAAAGATTTATAAATATCCATCAACATAACATGCACATTTAAAGACTAATAAATTATATAGAAATCTTAGTCTGTCCAAGACCAAAACAGTGGTGGATCCAGGGGGGCGGTTATGGGGGTTGGAACACCCCCCTTTTTTGGACGATCAATGCATTTGAATGGGGACTTGGTAGTTGGAAACCCCACCCCCCTCCCTTGTCCTAGGTTAGGAACCCCCCCTTTTTTTAAATGGCTGGATCTGCCCCTGCAAAATTTTATTACAGTAAAACCTGTTTAACTTGAACTTCTTCGGGACTTTAAGATTTTGTTTGGTTTTAGCTGATGTTGAGTTTTGTCAGGTTTACAATGCATTCAATTTAATATGACAGTGCGCTAAAACCATGTTTGGTTTAAAAAGGTTTTCGATTTATGCAAAATTCAGTTTAGTCAGGTTTCACTGTACAATGACCAGAAACATGAGAATTTTTCACATCCTATACTGTTCAGTACCTTTTTAAATAGCTTCTAGTTTACCTGTTATGACATCATGGTGACCATAAAACACATGGACCTGAGTAAATACAACAGCATTCCAGACCTGTGAAGAGAAAAATTTGAATTAATTCACTTCTTAAAAAAATTTATGATAGACATATGAAGGGTAAAACCAAATAGGAAAATTCTTTTAAATTGGTTTCATATGTTATAACCATTAACTTCAAATGTAGAAAAATTCCCAACTTCTTAAAGTCCCCATCTGGGATTATAAACAAAAGAGTTTGTATTGCATTCTTATATATGTATATGTTTTAAGTGTTTTAATATATAAAAAAATCTATAGTTTGAGTCAGTATATGTGTGCTTTAATGCCATTTTAGCTCCTTCCAATGCCTGTTTTGAGGTATTCATTTGATAAAGCAGAATTTTATGAGTCTGGCCAGTGTTTCAGAGCAAATATTAAAATAGCAAAATCAGTAAAGCTGGCATATACGTAACAATAAATCATAAATAAATTTTCTTTTACTGATTAAAAGACAATTTTTACATGTGTTTTACAACACTGACAACCTACACAGGTCTAATGATAAAGACTGAACATATCTATCTGTTCATCTTTCTTTTTAGGGGTAAATTCAGTAAATAAATATACGTCATCAGGGACCGCCCATTTAGGGGAGAGCTTTCTGTATAACACTGAAGTCATATGCTCTTCTGATTGGTAGATAATGTTTGTAATAAAAATTTTATGGTAGATGGATCAAAACTAGAGTTGAAAAAAAAAAATGCTGAATGTACTAATTTTTTTACTACAGGGTTGAAAAGTAATGGGGCAGTATAGGAATTCAGTGCGAATCTACATTGTTTGTAAACAAGGCCATGTGAATGCCCAAAAATGCTGCATGACCCTATGTTTTTATTAGTGCAAAAGATAGGGCTACATTTGTACTTTCATGAATGTTATATGAAAGTTTCCAATTTCTAAAGGTAAATCAGGTATAAATTTAATTCCATACATAGATTAGCATTTAGTCAATGGGAGATTTTTTACTGAATTTACCCCTAAAAGTAATAGAAAAGTAAAGGGTGGATAACTCTTGCAGTAATAAGGGTAGATAACTCTTTACCTTGATGGCTCCATCACCTCCTCCAGTGATAAAGTATTCTCGGTCTTTATAGAAACAACAGCTGAAAAAAATGAAGAAAAAAAAATCCACATGTGAAAATAGGAATGTCAAGATCAGTGTTACACACTTTTTTAGGTTAACTGTGGATTCATTATTATTTCGTGCGTTTCTTAAGGTAGAGGTGAGCCACAAATTCAAATGTTCAATGAATAGAATATTTTCAATAGGCTTTGAATACAGAGATTGGCAAAACCATGAATTTAATATCCACAAAAATGCAAGTTTTCAGCAATCCACGAAAATTGATACCCCCAAGAAAACAATTGAATCCACAGTATTGCATTTCTCTTAGGGCTGTTCCAGAAAATACTATGTCCCCCCCAGGGAAGGAAATTATTTAAAATATTATGTGGGTGGTTGTATTTGAAATACCAAAATGCAAAGGGAGTGCTGTTCTAATTAAATTTTATTTCTGTGGGTGGTGGGGGTTAAAAAAAAGTGCCGTCCCTTGGGGGGACATAGTATTTTCTGGAACAGGCCTTATCTATTTTTATTATTTTCTGGTTCTACGGCTATGACCATTTTTTGCTACAGATGTTCAGAGACTTCCCCGTCATAATTTATAGTGCAGTTTTTTAATCAATAGTCTACTGTTTTAAATCACAGGATCTAAAGTATGTAAAGGGAAAAGGTCAATTTTTGTGAATTTGGAAAATTTGAATACATTTACTTTTGCAGTTTTTTAATCAATGGTCTACTGTCTTAAATCACAGGATCTAAAGTATGTAAAGGGAAGACGTCAATTTTTGTGAATTTGGAAAATTTGAATACATTTACTTTGTAGAGATACTTTGTACATACCATCTTAAAGAATTCCCATGTCTGTTCTCCAAGTGATGGGTCTGTCTCATAGTCTGAAGTGAAAACAAAAATCATAATTTTATCTACACATATACAAGAACAAGAATTTGTTCATAGTACACAGATGCCCAATCCGCACCATCATTGACTATGTTCAATGGACTGTGAAAATGGGGGGAAATCTCTGATTTGATATTAAAAACAAGAATGTGTCCACAGTACAGGGATGCCCCACTCGCACTATCATTTTCTATGTTTACTGGGCCGTGAAATAGGAATAAATTCTCTAATTTGGTATTAAAATTAGAATGATCTTATCAAAGGGAACATGTATATTAAGTTTCAAGTTGGGCTTCAACTTCATCAAAAACTACCTTGACCAAAAACTTTAACCTGAAGTGTAACAGACGGACGGACGAACGGACGCACAGACCAGAAAAGATAATGCCCCTCTACTATCGTAGGTGGGGCATAATTAGAAAAATCATATCATAAGGAAATTGTGTACCTAGTTTCAAGTTGATAGGACTTCAACTTCATCAAAAACTACCTCAACCAAAAACTTTAACCTGAAGCGGGACAAACGGACAGACAAACAGAGGAACAGAGGAAAGAACAGACCCACAGATCGGAAAACATAATGCCTATAAATGGGTATTAAAAAGGCTCAACAGAGAAACATTCTTATGGGTTTTTTCTTCAATGTGTAAAACCATTTTAATCACCATAAATCAAAATTAGAAAAACTATGATATTGAAATTATTTTTTCAGACACTAAGAGATCTACCAATTAATTGAATACTTTTTTTTAAAGATTTATTTGACAGTCTTTATTTGCTATAAATACTTTATGCAACACGACGGGTGCCGCATGTGGAGCAGGATCTGTTTACCCTTCCGGAGCACCTGAGATCACCCCTGTTTTTTGGTGGGGTTCGTGTTGTTTATTCTTAAGTTTTCTATGTTGTGTCATGTGTACTATTGTTTTTCTGTTTGTCTTTTTCATTTTTAGCCATGGCCTTGTCAGTTTGTTTTAGATATATGAGTTTGACTGTCCCTTTGGTATCTTTCGTCCCTCTTTTATGTAAATTACCTAAAGGAAGCATCAATTTCTATCTAAATATACCTCATAGTTGACGACATATATTCCTTCGTAGGTGACGGCCATTAACTGTTTATTCCTTGTATCCACTTTGATGTCTATCACCCACTATAAAATACAAACATTATAAAATTTTAAAAGTTAAAAAATATGGGAGGAAATCGGACAAGATGTTAGGAAAAATTTAAATAATGCATAAAGAAATGAAAAAATATCAAAACAGTCAACACCTGTCATGTCGGTTTTCTTTTTAATTAAAGCAATATACAAAAAAAAATTAAACAATCCGGATTTTTTCATCAGGCTAAAATTTCAGGTTTTCTTTCAAGGGGGATTTATTAACATTTTTAGGTTGATTAATGCCCTTACTTCTTTTTTGTGTACAAAAACAATTCCATCATACAATTTTTGTTCACTACAAAATCAATTTTTTGAGTAGCAATTGTGGTGATTTTTCTAAAAAAAAATAACAAAATGTGAAGACTAGTAACATGTGAAAGTCAAAAAATTATTGTGCTGTGAAAACGGGAAATGATGTCTAGGGGGACACAGGAATTACAAAGAAATGAAAATTGCTTTCATACATGGAATAAGCTGGATAAGGGAATCTGACAAAAACAGTAAGCGGGATCTTGGATCAGAACCCCCCAATGAGACCCCTTAATAAAATACAATATTTTTACACACCTCATCATTTTGTAAATCTGTGTTAAAGATGTCTCCAGGTTCAGCTTTGGCTGAATGCTAAAAATAGTGGCCAATAAAAATATATTACAATATGTTTCAACTAAAATATACTGTAGTGCAAAAAATAGATACTATTTGATGAGCAATAAATAGTACATTACTCATTAGTGTAAAATCAGAAATTAATGCGAGGTTTTTATTATTGCGAAAAATGCGACTGAGTTGTAAACACAATAATTTAAACTCGCATTTTGAAATATTTCATATGGATTTAACAGGATTTTTCTCAAAATCGTAAAAATTAAAATCGCATTTAAGTCTAAAATGACAAAATCGCAATAATAAATGCACGCAATAATTTCTGAATTTACAGTATTCATAAAAATATTTTTTTTGCAGCTCATTCAAAAAGGAACCCCAAGTAAAACCCAAGCAAAACCCATGTCAACTGTGGATTTCATGAACAACTAAACAGCTGCATGATACTCATGTTGTCTTGTGTGTGAAGTTTTATGCAATAATCCTAAATAGTTTTTAAGATTTGGTACGACATGTGAATCCCCCTTTTTTTTTTATACAAAAACCTCAATAACTCTCAAATAAAACTTTGAATCATCACCAAAAGAATACTGATCTTTAAAATATAATAACTAAGAAGTGTGTAAAGTTTTAAGCAATAATCACATATAGGGAGTGACATGTTTAAAAAAAACAACCCCCTGCTTTAGTTACAAAGTCCTGTATTAACTCAAAAAGTTTTAATCTTATTTTCACCAAAAAGTATACAGATCGTTTGAACATCATAAGAAACACCTGTTTTAAATTTCATGAAATTATGATTTATAAGTTGTTCTCAAAGTTATGGTGCCCCATGTTTACAATGGACAGACGGACGCCAGACATTTGTATACCATAATATATCCTGTCAGAATTTTGATTTGGTATAAAAAAGCAAAAGTGCATCAAACAAAATGACCATCATTCATTGCCAAATTTCTAATAACTAATTTTTTCATATTTGTGTACTACAGATATCTATAGTATACCTCTGCTCCACTGATCTTCCATTTCTGTAGAACACCAACACCTCCGACATATACATCATCTGTCTCTCTGTTGTAGGCCATGCTGAAAAATAAACCACACAATTATAAATTAGTCATTTCAGGCCTTGTTGTCATAAAACTTTTGAGCACGATTTTTGTATTCAGACTCAAGAATTAACCAATCAAAATACTGGATTTTGTGTTTCGAGTATGATTTTTGTACTCGGAGTATTGAGTAAAGTTTTATGACCGAGAGCAAGGCCTGGCCTCACGGTCATAAAACTTTCGAGCATGATTTTTGTGCTCAGACTCGAAAATCAACCAATCAAATTGCTGGATTTCATGTTTCGAGCATGATTTGTGTGCTCAGAGCACTGAGCAAAGTTTTATGCTTCAAGGCCAGGCCTTGAAGGCAAAAAACTTTGCTCAGTGCTCAGAGCACAAAAATTATGCTCGAAACATGATTTTTGTGCTCTGAATACTGAGTAAAGTTTTATGACCGAGAGCCCAGGCCTCACGGTCATAAAACTTTCGAGCATGATTTTTGTACTCAGACTCGAAAATCAACCAATCAAATTGCTGGATTTCATGTTTCGAGCATGATTTTTGTGCTTCGAGCACTGAGCAAAGTTTTATGACCGAGAGGCCTGGTCTTTTATAGATGACTATGCTGTATGTGTTTAACTCATTGCTGAAGGTCATACATTGACCTATAGTTATTTCATACAAGTTGAATCACTTATATTTCTGTATCTCTGTTGTTGGCCGTACTGTGAAAAAAAACACAATTGTAAAATCAAACTTTCAGTTCTGTTCAAAGGAGTTGAATCACTTGCATTTCTGGTAAAAAAAAAGTTTAGTATATATGTAGGCCAAACTGTGAGCCAAGGCTCTGTGTTTACGTTTATAAAATTGTGACTTCGGATGGCAAGTTGTCTCATTGGCACTCATACCACATCTTCCTATATCTACATACTGTGAAAATAAATGCAAATGTATAGATGACCACTATATAAAGTTGACTTACCATCGGACAGTGGTCAGACATTGTTGAGACCATGATTCGGTACAGTTTGAGTGGGCATCAGTGTACATTCTCATTACCAGATCAGAACAAAAGCACATGTAAGCCTAAAATGTACAATTTATCTACTGTGGATTCATTTATTTTCGTGGGTACTAATTTTCGTGGATTAAAGAAAATTTGCATGTTCGTGGATTAAAGAAAATTTGCATGTTCGTGGATATTTAATTTCGTGGTTTTGCCGAAGTCTGCATACAAGCCTATAGAAAATTTCTTAATCGTTGAACATTTAATTTCGTGGTTAGATTCTACCCACGAAAATTGGTATCCAACGAATAATAATGAATCCACAGTATTAGTTACTGTGGATAGAAAACTATTCATGGGATACTAATTTTCTGGGATTTTGGTGAACATGGAATTTAAAATTTCAACGAATTTACACACCATATTAGTCCTCTTAAGGATGTCTGCTTGTCACGTTTTGGATTTTTTTGTCAGATTTTCGGAATCCTCTGGTTTTATCCACTTGAATGCCTTAAAAAAAAATCCCTATGAACCCTAATTTTTCTTTTAATAAATCTTTTACATGTATAATTATAAGTCATTTGTAAAAGTCTTCTAAAATTTTATTTATTTTTTAATAGTATTTGAGAACTTTAACTGGATAATGATAAGCTATGAAAAATCAAGAGAGAACATTTTCCCGCCAAAATTCCAATGGCTAATATCTCGAAAACAAGTACATTGGCCCTATATTTTGTTTGCTCTTTTGATTCCTCAATTTATTCCCTATCAAAACATACTAGTTTTATGAAAAGTTATTTATTTTGAAACTGAGCAGCAAACATCCTTAAATCAAAATCACACAAGGTATTATATATCTGCCAAAAAGCATCCGCCAGATGTTCGTAAAATTCTGTCAGACATTGCCATCTATATTTAACCAGATGCTCCGCAGGGCGTAGCTTTATACGACCGCAGAGTTTGAACCCTGAACGGTTGGGGCAAGTATGGACACAACATTCAAGCTGGATTCCGCTCTAAATTTGGATTGTGATTAAATAGTTGACACAGCATAGGTTTCTGACACAGAATGAATGTATTCAAATGAACTTAAAATTTTTGTTTTCTCTTAGAGCAATTCACTATGCTGTTGAATATTAATCCTCTCAAAAAAATGTTTGAAGAAATTTTCTTTTTATTTATGAAATTTCAAATGAGAAAAATTGAACCCAATTTTTTAATCACATCCCCCTTTCCCTTATTCCAAAACTAATTTCAATTAAAATATTCTAATGGAGTTTGCAACAATTACTACTCATTTAAATACATCATAAAATATTAAGATGTAAAAAAACTGCTTGTTATCACTGAATGGTAAAGATTATTTAAATTTATCAGTTGGTAGTAAAAAGTGAATATACATTATATATTGTATATAACAAAGATTTAAGTTGATTCTGGACAAAGAAAGATAACTCCAATTAAAAAAAATTCTTGCAGATATTTCTTGCTTACTATACTGGACAAAGAAAGATAACTCTTAATTAAAAAAAATTTGCTATTTCACAATATTGTGAAATTAGATATTTCTTGCCATTGCACAATACTGTGCAATTGAAAAGACTTGCTATTGCACAATACTTAATATAATAATTCTAGATCCTGACTTGGACCAACTTGAAAACTGGGCCCATAATCAAAAATCTAAGTACATGTTTAGATTCAGCATATCAAAGAGGCCCAAGAATTTAATTTTTGTTAAAATCAAACTTAGTTTAATTTTGGACCCTTTGCACTTTAATTTAGACCAATTTTAAAACTGGACCAAAAATTAAGAATCTACATACACAGTTAGATTTGGCATATCAAAGAACCCCAATTATTCAATTTTTGATGAAATCAAACAATGTTTAATTTTGGACCTCGATTTGGGCCAACTTGAAAACTGGGCCAACAATCAAAAATCTAAGTACATTTTTAGATTCAGCATATCAAAGAACCCCAAGGTTTCAATTTTTGTTAAAATCAAACTAAGTTTAATTTTGGACCCTTTGGACCTTAATGTAGACCAATTTGAAAACGGGACCAAAAATTAAGAACCTACATACACAGTTAGATTCGGCATATTAAAGAACCCCAATTATTCAATTTTGATGAAATCAAACAAAGTTTAATTTTGGACCCTTTGGGCCCCTTTTTCCTTAACTGTTTGGACCAAAACTCCCAAAATCAATACCAACCTTCCTTTTGTGGTCATAAACATTGTGTTTAAATTTCATTGATTTCTATTTACTTTAACTAAAGTTATTGTGCGAAAACCAAGAATAATGCTTATTTTGGCCC
The DNA here is from genome assembly GCF_036588685.1 of Mytilus trossulus. Taxonomy (NCBI): domain Eukaryota; kingdom Metazoa; phylum Mollusca; class Bivalvia; order Mytilida; family Mytilidae; genus Mytilus; species Mytilus trossulus. The sequence goes on along the minus strand of NC_086385.1, from coordinate 11,970,065 downwards.
TATTTTGGCCCCTAATTCCTACACTGTTGAAACCAAAACTCCCAAAATCAATCCCAACCTTTCTTTTGTGGTCATAAACCTTGTGTCAAAATTTCATAGATTTCTATTAACTTAAACTAAAGTTATAGTGCGAAAACCAAGAAAATGCTTATTTGGGCCCTTTTTGGCCCCTAATTCCTAAAATGTTGGGACCAAAACTCCCAAAATCAATACCAGCCTTCCTTTTATAGTCATAAACCTTGTGTTAACATTTCATAGATTTCTATTCACTTTTACTAAAGTTAGAGTGCGAAAACTAAAAGTATTCGGACGACGACGACGACGACGACGACGACGACGACGACGACGACGACGCCAACGTGATAGCAATATACGACGAAAATTTTTTCAAAATTTGCGGTCGTATAAAAATTAAATGAACAGAATTTGAAAGGTTAGAATGATTTATTATTTTTTTGCAACAACAGGACTCAAATAATGTCCCACATAATAACCTCTTATTAGTTAAAATCGAATTTGATAAAAAAAAAAAAAAAATCGTTTTTTTTTCTTTTTCATGGTTTTTTGGCTGGTAGTATTTCCTTTTTAAAATTGGTTCATTTTGATGTACATTTTGTATTTCAATAAAACCTTATATAAAATTCCTAAATTCAGGCGGGACTTATCAGTTGCATAGGGGGCCTCAGTGGCCAAGTGGTCTATGTAGTTCTACTACTGTAATCACTAACCAATCAACACTGAGGTTGTGAGTTCAAACCCAGTTCATGTAGTTGCACTCCAATCTTAAGGGCATATCCAACAGTTTATTTCTGACAGTGAGAATTTTTGCCTTTAAGATATAAAGGCTATTTTTTTACCTTCTTAAATCTAATATATAATAAAAAAAAAAAATATACCTTCAAGAGCTATTTTTTTAGTAAATTGAGGACCCAATTTCGGATTTGATCAAAATTCCGATTTTTTCCTCCCGCCAGAAATGCATAACTTTTTTGTATTAAAAGATAAACACTAGCTGCTTTTTTGTTAAATTATTCATAAGTTCTCTTTTATATAAGAATACTATAAATTTATGAAATATTTTGTTTAGAAATACTAAAAATTACCAAATGTTCATTAATGTAGGACAAAATCATCATTTTTTGCTGTATATTTATCAACTTTAAAAAATTGGCAACATTGACTTTTTCATGAAATTTGTTGGTACAAATAATCTTCCTACCTAATCAAACTGAATGTCGTTTTAAAAAAGAGGGGTCCATGAACTTGTTTTAAAGTTAGATCAGTTTTAAATGATAAAAATCAGTCGAAAAATACATCTTTTCCTGATATGTCACAGTTTGAAGTCGGAAAATGACATTTTACGTTAGCAACATCATAACCTCTTCTGTAACTGAAACGTATGCCCTTAATTGACTAGGATTGTCACTTTTCCTATTTGAGGCAGTCTGCACCGTTAACCACTAGTCTGATGCCCCAGACTACTAAATATTGATTCGGACTAGTAAAAATTTTCTATGCACATATAGGGACAAATTTTGTTATTTAGTTTCCGTACTAGTAGATAAAAATGTTTTTGGCACAGACTGAGGTCGTGGTTTTCTCTGTGTACTCTGGCTTCCTCCACAAATAAAAACTGGCTGCCCCGAAGTAATCCAAAGGAGGTTTTAAAAAGTGGCGTTAAAACACCAATTGCAACAATCAATCAATCAATCCCATAGACCACCTGCTAATTAGGCCTGATCAACATTACAATGATTTTTTTAAACCTTAGCCTTACCCTGTGTTTAGGAATAAATAGGAAAGCCTTTACTTCACCAGTGATGTTAAACCTGAAAAATATATCAATACAATATTACTCAGAGCAGAATTGACTAAAGAACAAGAATGTGTCCCCAGTACACGGATGCCCCACTCGAACTATCATTTTCTATGTTCAGTGGACCGTGAAATTGGGGTCAGAACTCTACTTTGACATTAGAATTAGAATGATCATATCATAAGGAACATGTATACTAAGTTTCAAATTGATTGGACTTCAACTTTATCAAAAACTACCTCAACCAAAAACTTTAATCTGATACTGGACAGACGAATGAACGAACGGATGAACAGACCCACAGATCAGAAAACATAATGCCCCTCTACTATCGTAGGTGGGGCATAAAAATAGCACATCAGTTACTGTAGATTCATTTCTTTTTGTGGTTTGAGGAATACTTTCCTAAATATTTAATAACATGGTTTTGCAATAGTTTGCATACAAGCCCATGGAAAATTTGTAATCATTGAATATTTAAATTTGTGGTTTTTCTTTACACAGGAAATCTACAAAACCTTATATAATTGGTTAACTTTTTATACATTGAAACTTAGATGGAGAGTCTGTTGTCTCATTGGCATCATACCACATCTTCTTATTTCTAGTAAGATTATTATTCACAATGTTTTGTTGAGTTGTTTGGTCAGTTACTCATTGAGATATAGTTCCCAATTCCAATTAATGATATCAATCTTCCATTTTACAAACTGTTTAATAACCATGACAAGAAACAAACTTAATTTTTGTGTCATTTTGGTCTTTTGTGAATAGTTGTCTTATTGGCAATCATACCACATCTTCTTTTTTATATTACCTTTGGTTTTCACATTTGGCTCCACGCTCCACTGATTTCAGGGTCCATACACCAAGCTGATCCTGAGTACCAAGTCTGTAGTGAGACACAAAATTCTCTCCTATGTTGGAGGTAAAATGTGTCATACATTTGATGTGAGCTGGATGTCGTAAGGTATGATAAAGCTGAAGGTAAAAATAAATGGTTTTAGGCCAAATAAAAATTTATATGTGGTTCCAGTTACCCTACCTACCCTACTTTTTAGTCTCTAAAATAGCCTACCCTTAAGATTTTATTGTCATTTTTCACTAAGCACTGTAAAAGTCTGAGAGTTGCTACCGTAGACTCAATGTAAAAAAAAAACATAAAATAAACAAAAAAAATCCTTCCTATCTACCCTAACTTTTTTTTAGATGTAACTGGAACCACACATACTATATTATTTGGCCTTATCATAAATATTTAATAAATAGACAGAGGAATAAGACACAAATTGTAGCTTTTACCACAACAAATCTTGCTAGAGAAAAAACTTTTATGTCATTCTTATATAATTTCTGTTCAATCTTAATTTTAAGATTTAAGATTGAAAGACCTACAGATAATTTATTTAAATTTGTAAACATAATTACACTGAAATCTTATCATGATAATGGGGTACCTCAAACTAAAAATTCAGTCTGCACAGTTAGCCACTAGTCCAATGCCCCAGACAAGTGAAATTTTATATGGACTATAGTTATTGCAAGACTTCATTTGGACCAATAAGAACAAAAGTTTTTGGTGCAGACTGAAAGTTGTAACTTTAACATCTATTCCTATTTTTCATTATTATTTCTTTCCTAAGCTAAGTACTATATACAATCATTCTTATGAGTTAACATATTCAAACAGATCCCATGAGCAAAACAATAACTTCCTTACAGCTAATTTCCTAATGCATGTAAAGCAAAACTTTGGTTGGCTTGCTTGCTTTGTTTGTATAATTGTTTATACAAGCTTGGTAAATAAGATAGCATCTTTCAACAATATATATTGGCATAGTTTAAACCTGAACATATACATTGTAGTATTTGAATTTAATTGAGTGTTATCCTAATGATTGTACAATATAAAAACAAAGCAAGCAAGTTAAACAAAGTCTTGCTCTACATGCTTTTGGAAATTAGCTGTGACAGAATAATTTCAAATCATCTCATTAATTATAGCAGCTTATTTTTGCGGGTGTAAAATTTCTTGATTTTCATAGAATAAGGTATAGGAAATATCTTGGCGGTTATTATTTTGGCGCATTCAAAAATTTTATCAATACCTTTGCATGTGCATTTTTAAGTTTGCCAAATTTATTTTGGTTATTTTGTTCTATCCGCGAAAATATGCGAAATTTCACATCTTGCAAAAATAAGTGAAAATTTCACACCCTGCGAAAATAAATCGCTTTTCTGGTATTCCATTACAAACCTGTGGCCCATAGTATAGGGTCATACTGTCATCAAATTTCTCCACATTTTTCAGCATTTCATCAATGTCTCCCTGCACCTTATCCCAAGTTTTCAATTTATCCCATTTACCCACTTCAAGCTCCATCTTTTCTTCCTTAACAGAGCTATCAACTATCTTCATGGTACAATCTACAAAAACAAAACAGCATTTTACTTTTTTGATCAATTGATTATTGCTTGTTCAACATTCAGTGGCAAACATTTCATGTACATTCAAGACAAAAACAAATTAACAATAAATACATTAGGTAGATCCTGTAAGAGGCGGTTTGGTTAATTTTTTCTGCAAAATGAGGGTATTGTCAAATAAGAAATTATTGCGTGCATTTATTATTGCAATTTTGTCAATTTTAAGAATTAAATACGATTTTGAGAAAAATACTGTTAAGTTCATATAAAATATTATATTTCAAAAAACGAAATTAAATTATTGCAACTCTGTCGCATTTTTCGCATCAATAAAAACATCGCAATAATTTCTGATTAACAGTACATTGAAAAGACCTGTATGCAGATTTTGCCCTATAAAAGATCAACTATAGACCCCTTTCAATTTGAAGCAAGGGTTCTTAACATTCAAAGACCTTAACATTTTTGATGTGAGATGTAAGATTTATTATCTGACCATCTGCGGCTGAATACTTACAAGTACATTACAAGCATTCAAACAGACACCCCACTTTGGCAAGGGTTTTATTGGTAATTGGAAGAAAACGGAAGTGACCATTTTTCTGTTCCCTCCTCCCGTTTGGGGGCCATTTGACTTTGACATAATGTACACAGCTATCACGGATTCACCAAAACATGCTATTCCATGATGGAAATTGCTGATTTCGGTGATGGGGACGCATTTAAAAGATCGCGACTTTTTACCTAAATAATATTCAAATTGGTCCGGGATGGTTTTATGATGACGATTTACATGATAAAACGATTCCTTTACTGATGCTAGCTGATACAATGTACATTTTGTAGGTATCATCTTTTTAAAGTGACTTTTGGTTCCAACAGGAATATATATGTATATTATGGCATTGTGCATAACAAAAAAAGTTTCAAGTGAAAGAAGAACCTAACTATTATATGTTGACTTTCACAATAGATATAGAAAGATGTGGTATGAGTGCCAATGAGACAACTCTCCATCCAAGTAACAAGCCTGTTTTAACGTGAGTGAAATAGTAGATATTTTTCCACAGTAACTCACATGGACTTGACAGCATGCAGAAACAAACATTTATAAATTAAACTTAAATCCACATTGTCTGAAATTTAAAAGTTGTTGTACTATGGAAAGTTTATATTTCAAATTCAAAGCAATAGAACAGATATTTCTTAAACATATTTAAAGACCTTCTTAATCATTATACAGGCTAAATCTACACTTTTATAATACTGTTAATTCAGAAATTATTGATTGCATTTACTATTGTGATTTTATATTTTGGACTAAAATGTGATTTTAATTTGTGATATTGTGAAAAATCCTGTTTAATTCATATAAAAAATAACAAAATGGGAGTAAAAATTATTGCGATTATGACCCTCTCGAATTTTTCACAATGATAAAAATATCATTTATAATACTAACTTCAGCCTTCACAGAATAAATACCCCATGTTTAGGAAAAACATCTGTAGCTCCGAAAATAGACCAACATCCAATCTGTCGACAGAAATAATATATGTACATGTAAATGTTAATATATATTGTGACCTATTTAAGGTTAAAACTTTTAAACATTACAGACAGAACAAGCAATGAATTTGGATATGCATTGAAAAAGGCCAAGTTAAAAAATTATACATGTTACATGAACTTATTTTTAAAGGTTGTTCTTAAAAGTTATATTGGTACACCACTATACCAGGTATACCAGATTAGAGGGACTGTTTGGCAATGACAAACTTGTTTCAATCCCACCACTTCTGTATGCGCATGTCCATAAGTCAAGAGCCTGTAATTCTGTGGTTCTATGTTGCTGTATAAAATATCTGGGTTTTTTTAATTATTGCTTTATACAAAAATAACAGTTTTATTTTTTGGATACATATTGGCCATTAAACATCCTTTTCCATATTTCAACATGGTCGACTGTTGTCACAATTTAAACATTTTTTTTTTATTTATAGCCTTTAAGATTAAGTATCATGCATGGATTTACAGGATTACAGGATTAACATTTGATCTCATTACAAATTATATGCAGTACAGCAATACCCTTTACCTAATCTAATATTTCATTTAAATTTCTGAATTATGTTTAAAGGAAAATTAGAGTACATGTATAAGACTAGCAGCAGAGATGACTGATCATTTACGATAGAGATGTTTTATAAGGATATGTTCCTTATGTCGTAACTACTAGTACTACATGTAACTACAGCTAATTATGTCCACCCTCTTGTATGGTCAACATCTAATGGTGGCAATTCATTGGGGTATTCAATCTTGAGATGCTTACCATTTATTGAGTTAATAAAACATAGGTTGACGAAGTATCTAACAATGTCACCTGTTGAAATCAGTCGGGGTTGAAGTTTTCAGATTGTATGTTTCATTTAAATTACCTATACAGGTACATGTAACTCAGGGTTCTTATAAAATTGATATTTCACCTTTCCCTTTTCATGAATGTGACCTACCACATTAGACTATTTATTGGGTTAGTAATAACTAGAGCAACATAACGAGTGCCACATGTGGAGCAGGATCTGCTTACCCTTTTGAAGCACCTGAGATCACCCCAAGTTTTTGGTGGAGTTCGTGTTGCTTAGTCTTTAGTTTTCAATGTTGTGTCTTGTGTACTTTTATTTGTCTGTTTGTGTTTTTTTATTTTTTAGCCATGGTGTTGTCAGTTATTTTCGATATTTAAGATCTGGTATCTGTCACCCCTCTTTTTTTTCAAAGATTACATGTAAATTTTTCTAGCAAAACTCAAAAAGTACTTTCAATTCAATTCAAGAGAGAAATTATCTGTGAAAAAAAGTTCTCCGAGAGCATATTTCTTGTGATATAAGTTCAACTGAAACATTTTTCACAGGAACAAATTTTGGCTCGCATATGAAGGGGGTACCCCAAATATATACATGCCAATATGACGATTGACTGTAATTTATCGGTTAAAATAAAGACAATTTTTTTACTGCTTATGTTACCAACTGTAACTATAGAATTTCGTGGGAAAAATTTGGTTGATTATATAGGGAATCATTGAAGCATGACTGGAGCGGGACCCCTCTTAGGTCAGTCAGAGGGCCCCCCCTTAGGAAAAGTTCTGGATCTGCCACTGGATTTGATAAAGGACAATAAAAAAAATGGGAAGTTTGATGCTCGACAAAAAGGCATTCCTGCCCTCATTCAACAATATATTAATGGATTAAGGTTCAGCCTTTAATATTAATGGGGTTTAAACCAAACAGCAACTAGTAAGGGATGGGTAGATCAATAATATCAATGTCAATGATAGATTTTTAAAAACTTTTTACATCATATGATTCATTTTGTGTCACAGAGAGAGTCCCGATGTTTTTCATATAACGTATTAAAGATAATTAAAATGTCCTTTCTATGCATTATATATAGTAAATAATGTCAGTGTCACGACTGTAAATTATGTTCTTTGTAATGTTAAGAGCAACTAATTTTCCTGGGAGACATGGCCGAATTTCGGACGTGGTAAAACTTTACTTTATCCTACAATTTCAGGATAATTATATAGACAACTCTGTGTTTGTTAATCAAATACTTTAGTACCCCATGTCCCGTCATAATTTTCTTTTGTTTTATTTATTTCTGCTGCTCACAACATCCTTGATTGGCTGCTACATTTCAGTCTGTGCTGCTGATGCAAATGAATGTTGTCTTTATTGAAAAGATGGCGGGAGATTGTGACGTTGCGAGGGCGATAACATTTTTGACCCGAAGACGGTGTATCTGAGTTCCGGACTTAAAACATGTAAAAATAAGTTTAAAATTATCTTATTACAAGTAAGCTATTTCAAAATTCCGGCGATTCTGATTTTTAAAGTAGATAATAGACATTCTGCTTAGTAGACATAAGTAAGACGGGTTTTACACTAGTAATTTTGGGGCCCTTTATAGCTTGTTGTTCGGTGTGAGCCAAGGCTCCGTGTTCAGTGAAGGCCGTACTTTAACCTATAATGGTTTACTTTTTAAATTGTTATTTGGATGGAGAGTTGTCTCATCGGCACTCACACCACATCTTCCTATATCTATATAAGATTAATCATTGTATAGCAGATAAAAACATTTTAGTTCAAATCAAATAAAATATTTAATTGTCGTACATGTAACGTTATACATGTAGCAGGAACGATTCTGCCTAAGATTCGGGGATGCGGACCACAGCTAATTCTAGTTTGTAAACTGATGTAATGGAAACGACTGATGCCAAAAGTGATGAGCTGTAATAAATCTAAGTGAATAAAAACCAAAAACTGAAAACAATATATAATTTAATTAACAAAATACATCTTTTATTTATGTATCTTACAGCCAAAAGTGTAGAAATGGAGCATTCAATACGACTTGAATTTACCGTACTGAGGAGGCATGTAGCAAAAGCACTAACCTATTGGAAACTGGTTGGAAAGCTTGGCTTTCCTTAGTGGGACTGAATGTCAGTCCTCAGAGGTTTCAAAGTAAGAATCTAAAAGAAGTTATATAAAATATATAAATCTCTCACAGAAGGTATCCAAAGAATTTGCAGCGATGCAAATATTAAACTTTACAATTAACATGATTAAGATAAATATCTTTAACTAATGAATTAAAATAGCTAAACCTATATAATTTAACAAATATATACTGAATAAGCTTCATGTAAATTATTAAACAAAGAAATATGAAATTTATAGTTTTAAACAAGGGAAATTATGACATAATAATCCTAACTGCTACATTCATACAAAATTTATAAAAACAGTTTTTAGAGTAAATAAAGGTATACCGGTGAGACCACACTTAGAAAATGCAGTAGCAAGTGTATGTGATCCATATACAGTATTGGTTCAATATTATTATCTTTCTGATTTATCTACGTCTACGTACGCGTCTACATGGGTAATCCGTAAAGAGTCGGTTGACTTATCACACGAATGTATTAAAATTAAAGTTGTGTCATCCAAAATGTGCTCTTTTAAAATCATATGTACAGGTGCTAGACTGCAGTGCAGATAAAAACATGTTTGTGCTAATTTACGGATATCTGTGTGCTATGAGGTTGGTCTTGAATGCCTCATAGTCATCAATGTCCAATAAGTTAGGCGGTATTTCATTCCAGTTTGTGATGGTTCTTACGAAGAAGCTATGTTTTCTTTGTTCAGAACTTGATCCTAATCTGACACATCGTCGTTGATGGAACTGACGCGTCATTCTTGCTGGTGTCATCATCAAGTATTCTGGATTCGGAATAGCAAAAGGTTGGTGGATTACTTTATGAAACAGGAGTAACTGTGATGTTTTTCGTCTCCCCCCGTAATTGTGGTAGTTTTAGGTCCCCTGATAAAGATGTAACTATGCCCGGGTCTCGAGAATTATAATGCCTGATGAATGCGGCTGCTCTCCTTTGGACCATTTCTAGCTGTTGTTTCAGATTTACATCGTGTTAATAATAAACCAAGTCCCGCATGCAGCTGTGGCCACCCTGTTGAGAATAGTATACACTATTTTTTAAAGTGCGCTTTTCATAACGAAGAAAGAGAAATACTGTTTTCAAAATTAGAAAGTTAAGCTATATCCATTGAGTTTCTGTTAGCTAGTGACGGTGACGTTTCTTTTCAGCAAAACAAAGACATTTTTGAGTCCGTACAATCTTATATCAGAATAACACAAAGATTTAAAACAATTGATTAACATTCTAAATTTCTACTTTACAACCTTTCTCTCCAGTCCAGTTGTTTCATTATTATTCCTTATTATATTGTTTTTTTTTAAATTTTTATTTCTAATTTTCGTTTGAAGTATGTATTACATGCATTCCTACTATGTTTTTTTTCTTCGTCATTATCTAATGTACTTTGTGTTTATATTTATATTGGGAGAGGACGTCTCTAATGTTGTTATAACTTGTGTCCAATCCCTTTTGCTACTTTTGCAAATAAAATATGTTTAAACTAACTGTTGTATGTGTTTTTGGAGATGCGGGTCCCAGGCACTGCTAGCATATTCTAGTGTTGGTCGTACAAATTGTATTATAACTGCATCGTTGTTATTGTGACCGTCCATACGTATACAGTGACAATTCATACGATTCAAAATCAATTTTAATATACACTGACAAAACGACAACAGCGCCAGTGGTTTATCTGAAAGTGGTGGCGAATACAGGATAGGTAAAGGTATGATGTGCGTCAGGTCGCTATTTTCGGTAAAGGTAATTTAATAAACGACATTCAAATCCCAAGTCTCTGGCCTTTGTTAGTCTGGGATTATTTTAATTTTAGTTTCTTGTGTACAATTTGGAAATTAGTATGGCGTTCATTATTACTGAACTCGTATATATTTGTTTAGGGGCCAGCTGAAGTACGCCTCCGAGTGCGGGAATTTCTCGCTATAGAGCATTGAAGACCTGTTGGTGACCTTCTGCTGTTGTTTTTTTATTTGGTCGGGTTGTTGTCTCTTTGACACATTCCCCATTTCCATTCTCAATTTTATTCAGGCGAATAATTAGAAAATGTCCACAGACGATCGATCTGCTAATATGCTGTCATACTTGAAAGACAAAACTTATAAAGAACGGCTACAAATACTGACATTGACAACACTGTTTAGACGATTAGACACGGCAGTTGGTTCCCATTTGAATGGTTTAACACTATTTGTGACACTTTTATAGCTTGCTGTTCGGTGTCAGTCAAGGCTCCATGTTGAAGACCGTACTTTGACCAATAAGGGTTTGCTTTTATAAATTGTGTCGTGGATGGAGAGTTGTTTCATTTGCACGCATGCATACCACATCTTTTTAATTTGCACTAAATTTTGGACACTCTGGCCCTCATTTGTGTTGATAACAGAACATGAGCTAAATGCAGTATATTCAATATAATTGCACTATATTATATTGCCATGTCCATCCGTCTATTGTAGGACTTTGTCGTCTTATTTGTACCATTGGGTTGCTGTCCTAGCTGTTGAGTTTACTTCATATCAACCACATTTGAATTTCACAAATGATTTTCACTCTAAGCTCGAAAAATTGAAATTAAAAGAAAATAAAGCTCTGACTATACAGGTTAGTATGAAGTCAGGTACTGTACATTCACAAATTATGACGTGCATTTACATGTATTACTACGATTTTGTCATTTTGGATTAAAATTCGATTTTAATTTTTGCGGAATTGCGAAAAATCCTGTTTTATACATTTAACCAAAATGTGAGTTTAAATTATTGCCATTATAACCCTGGCCCGTCGCATTTTTTGCAATAAAAAAAGCCAAACACAATAATATCTGAATTTACAAGTAAGGCAATACTTTTTCCAGCCTAATAGAAAAGAACCGTCACAATAATGTTCTCCATATATTAAGAATGTTGATTCCCAAACAATACACCTCTCAAACCCCTATTATGAGGCTGACTTCATGCAGGAACTTCTTAGGAAGAAGGATAAGAAGTTAGCAAGATCCTTTAACTCTACTTTCAGCTATATGGATGATGTTCTTTCACTAAATAATTCAAAATTTGAAGACTATGTGGAACGCATCTATCCCATTGAACTAGAGATAAAGGATACTACAGATACAGTTAAGTCAGCTTCATATCTTGACTTACATCTAGAAATTGACAATGAGGGTCGGTTGAAAACAAAACTTTACGACAAAAGAGATGATTTCAGCTTTCCAATTGTGAACTTTCCATTTCTAAGTAGCAACATTCCAGCAGCACCTTCATACGGGTTATATATCTCCCAATTGATACGATATTCCCGTGCTTGCATTTCATATCATGATTTTATTGATAGGGGGAATTGCTGCTCACAAGGAAGCTTTTAAACCAAGAGTTTCAAATGGTGAAGTTGAAATCATCCCTTCGTAAATTTTACGGACGCCATCACGAGTTGGTTGACCGCTATGGACTAACTGTCTCACAGATGATATCGAATATGTCCCTTACATCGTTACTACAATCCCCTTCCCTTTTTATGAATGTGACCTACCGAATTAGATAATTTACTGGTTTGTAATAACACGAGGAACACGACGGGTGCCACATGTGCATGATGTGGAGCAGGATCTGCTTACCCTGCCTGAGCACATGAGATCACACTAGTTTCAGTGGGGTTCTTTTTTATTAGTCTTAAGTTTTCTTTGTTGTGTTATTTGTACTATTATTTGTCTGTCTTTTTCAGATTTAGCCATCGCGTTGTCAGTTTATTTTTGAACTATGAGTTTGACTGCTCCCTTGTTAATCACCCCTGCAGTACTTTCAGTAAGCTTCAAATATTTATTTTGTCACAACAACCGATCTTTAAAGACAACGTTATACACTTGTAAGTAAGCTTCAATTTATTTGTATGATCCCACTGTAGAGGAGGGGGAGTTTAACTCTTATCCTTCTTTAAGGTGGCTCCGGCCTATTCGAAGTTTCTATCAGAAGTGCCGTATTTTTTGTTATTTTATTCTTTGCAGAAAGTGAATCAAATTGGTTAAAAAAAATAGGGGTCACGGACCAATTAAGCTCAAAACAGGTGTATATATGTAAAAGGGACCATTTTTCAATGAAATGATAGGGAAAATAGAGGTGTTGACATATTTTTATCGGAATATCAAACAGACGTTCTATAACACTTGGTCCAAAACTGCAATATAAAAAGCTGAAATAAAGCTTCAAAGAATGAGCAAATAAAAATCATATGTCACCGATAAGGAAAATTAAATATTTTGCCTTAAAACCCAAATTTTGGCGGGAAAATGGTGAAAATGGGTGAATGCCATTTTGACCCTTTAACAAATACGGATAATAACGAAAATATTCTAGTAGTCGCATAACTACAATGATTAACATTTCTAATCAATCAAAATATTTAAGAAAAAAAATGATATCGAATTTACGACAAATACTTTTGTAATTCATGCGTGGAATTATGCGCAGTATAGTACCGAGCCACCTTTTAAGTCCTTTCGTCCGTACGTCAAAGATTATGTTTCCGACATTTGTATATATATATATTCTTTTTCTCACATCGTATAAATTGCTTGTACAGTATATCGTATATCCGTGTAGTCAACAATCTAATGTGAGTGTTCCAGACCTAATGGAGGGAGAGGACAGGGGTAAGGGAGACAGGGAGAAAGGGGGTGGGAGAAAGGGGTAGGAGAAAGGAGAAAGAGGGTGGGGAAAGGAGAAAGGGGGTAGGAGAAAGGAGAGGAAGGCTGGGAGAAAGGAGAAAAAGTTGGAGAAAAAAATAAAATATGAAAAAATAAAATATCTCTCTTTTTTCCGGTAAATTAAAAAAAAAATAAAGAGAAGAGGGGTAGGAGAATATAAGTTATATGGTTCGCTACTGACCCCAAACGGATCCATAGAGGGTTAGTAAAATCCATAGGGGGTGAGGCCAGAGGCCGAGTCCCCTATGAATTTTATTCACCCTCTATGGATCCGTAGGGGGTCAGTAGTTAACCGTATAACGAATTTATCGGACGCTGGAGTTTTTAGCGGCGTTTTATTGAAAAATAAACAATGCAACACAACAACATTAATAGATGACGTCGCCATTAACGCGTCATGAACCCCATATGAAACTTACTAACCCCATACGGTCTCATAGGGGGTCACCACGTGACGGCGTTTAACCAATCACAACGTAATAATTCATCTGTGGTCCGATAAGGGAGAAGGGTACCTACCCCCTGTCCTCCCCCTCCTGATGGGATAATTATAACTGAACAGCAAAATGTCGACTTGGAAGATAACTTCCAAAAATGTCTTAATGAACTGTTAAACAAGAGTCCAACTGTTTTACTAACTGACAAAAAAAAAATTGGACCAAGATATTTCTGCTCGGTCACGTAGACCATTTTCCAAAAAAAATGCGTTTAATTAAATGCATGTAGTCTGCAGAAATATAATCTTGATCTTGAAAATGTTTTGTGACAAAAAAGTCATGTCCAATAAAACCTTGATCTTGATAATTTTTGGTATCATGTCCAATATCATCTTGAACATTATAATTTTTGGTATCATGTCCAATATAATCCTGAACTTTATAATTTTTGGTATCATGTCCAATATAATCTTGAACTTTATAATTTTTGGTATCATGTCCAATATAATCTTGAACTTTATAATTTTTGGTATCATGTCCAATGTAATCTTGAACTTTATAATTTTTGGTATCATATCAAATACGAGATGATGAATTTACCATAAAGTTTGCTCTAATCAAAAGAAATAAATTTTACTTAATCACTTGGAACATTTTTCATACAGAGATAATTTCAGAGGCTGAATGCAGAACACATTATCATACACAGATTTGAATAATTGGATAACAACACATCTTACCAATACGCTTTTAGATAGTGTTTAAAAAAAACGATGAACCTTTAAAATGTATATTGATATAAAATGTAACATATAAATAAATGAATTATTCCCAGATAGGAAATTCACTCACGATCAAGATAAAACCAGTATACTCAAGATGGTTGTAGAATGTGTAGCAGGAACAATTCTGCCTAAGATTCGGAATGCAGACCACAGCTAATTCTAGTTTGTAAACTGATGTGTGCGGAAAACGACTGATGCCATAAGTGATGAGCTGTAATAAATCTAAGTAAATAAAAACCAAAAACGGAAAACAATATATAATTCAATCAGCAAAGTACAACTGTTAACATGTAAAGCCAAAACTAAATAGAAATGGAGCAGTCATTTAATGACTTCAAGTTAACCGTACTAAGGAGGCATGTAGCAAATGCACTATTCTTATCGAAGGTTGGAAAGCCTGGCTTTCCTTGGTTGGACTGAATGTCAGTCCTCAGAAAATTCTAGATAATAATCTAAAACAAGTTCTATAAAATATATAAGTTTCTCACAGACTGAGGTAATCAAAGGTTTTGCGACGGTGCAATATTAAACTTTACAATATTAACAAACATCTTTAACAAATGAATTCAAAAAGCAAAAGCTATGTAATTTAACAAATATGTACTGAAAAAACTTCATGTAAATTCGTAAATATAGAAATATGAAATTTATAGTTTTAAACAAGGGAAATAATAACGACCTAATAATCCTAACTGCCACAAATGATTCAATAATTCCTAAAATTTCGAGCCTTACCCACTCCATTTTGGTATCCACATTAAGATATATTCTCTAAACATTAAAATGAGTGAACTTTAACATGTACGAATCATATTTTCTAAAAACAACCAATCATCTTTATTGTTGCTTGCACATGTTGCAACACCCTCCGCGTTCTTCTGACCTATCACGTGTTTCAGTTAAGTCTATATATCCATCAAATGGTTGTTGACCTGCTCCACCTGACCCGTTTTCAAGTAATTTCTTTGCTACAATAAAAAAGAAAAAGATTATATGTCTTTTAAATTATTTATTTATCGAAATTAAAGTAAAGCTTTGTAATCCACACGCTTATTGTTCTAGACTATACAAAAAAAAACATGCCTCGAAAAATCCATTAAGTCCAAAATGACCGTTTCAGAACATAAAGCATCATGGATAGTTTCATTCTTTGAACCTCAAGATGATAATAACGCCACGTCATTGGTTTAATTTAGAGTGTTTATGACATTTTTAACCAATCAGGACGTTTCTGGTGTATACTTTTGAAAATATTACCCAAGATGCATAAAATTCTGAAACGGTGTATATTTTTGAAAATATTACCCAAGATGCATTAGCTAGGATCCGTAGTTTATATAAACTTAAAAGACTAATCAGACTGTTTATAAAGATTGCTGGCATCTCTTGTCTAATTATAAATTCTACTAGAAAAGAGGGACGAAAGATACCAGAGGGACGGTAAAACTCGTAAATAGAAAATAAACTGACAACGCCAAGATCCTGCTCCACATGTGGCAAACGTCGTGTTGCTTGTGTTATAATAATATATAGAAAATACTTTGATTGGATTTACTGAGTATCAGCTATTTATCAACCCCACAGTTCTTTCTTACCTATTGCCAAAAATATTTCATTTACATTCATGGCTGTCTTAGCTGATGTTTCCATAAATAAGAAACCGTTTTCTTCAGCATACGCTTGTGCTTTCTACAAATCAAAAACAAAATTACTTGGAAACAATAAATGGTACATAGTCTATGGTAGTCCAAATAATTATGACGTCTTGCAAGGCTATTATATATTTTTTCTTTGAGGTCTTGTATCGTCGCGAGTAGACGTGAAATCAAAAATTTAAATTAGCCTTCGAAGACGTCATAATTATTAAGACTAAGTCCATTGATGCTCCGCTTGCACTATCATTTTCTATGTTCAGTGAACCATCAAATTGGGATTAAAACTCTAATTTGACATGCATTATCATTGATATGGTTGTATTGATAAATTAACTGGTTTTTTTTAATTTTGAATTTTTGAAAAACTAAGGCTTTTCTACCTCAGACATAGATTACCTTAGTTGTATTTGGCATAACTTTTAGGAATTTTGGTCCTTAATTAAGGGCATACGATACAGTTTTGATCCTGTATTTACAAGTTCATGAAAATTTGCATATAGGCAATTTTTTACCTGATTAAATCAAATATGTAATAAAAAAAATATACCTTCATGTGCTACTTTTTGAGTAAAATGAGGTCGAAATTTTGTATATTTGCTCGAAATTCAGATTTGTGGCCGTAATTTCTTTTTCGAAAGAAAGACATAACTTTTTTGTTATAAAAGATAAAAACAAATTGTTTTTTGTTAAATAATCGGTAATTTCTGTATTTTGTAAATATCCTTAAAAATATGCAATTTATTATTCAAAAATAACTCATATTTATCAAATGTTCATGAATTGAGTAAAAAACGTAATTTTTTACTCCATGTTTATCACAATTAAAAAAAATCCTCTATTTACAGTTTTATAAAATTTGGGTGGAATAGTCTCCCTGCAAAATGAAACCAAATGCCGTTTTGAAAAATAGGGGTCCATGAACTCGTTTTCAGATTAAATTGAATGATACAAATCAGTCGAAAAATGCATCTTTTCCCGATATGTCACAGTTTGACGTCGCAAAAATAACAAATTACGTTAGCAACGTCATTACCTTCCCTGTAACTGTATCGTATGCCCTTAATGCTCTTCAACTTCGTACTTTATTTGACCTTTTAAACTTTTTTGGATTCGAGCGTCACTTATGAGTCATGTGCAGACGAAACGCGTGTCTGGCGTAGATTTAAAGTTTAGTCCTGGTATCTATGATGAGTTTATTTGCCATTTAAATTAGGAGGCTGACTAAAATATTATGCCACTTGGTGGGACAAAAAATTCTCTTTCATGAAACCTATGTCTCGCACAAATCTTACTTGATAAAGATATAAACTGCTAAAATTAAGAGCTTGACGTTATTCTATAGACACTTATCTATTGTTAAGACTTTTTTTACATCTAGATGCCATTTGACATTTTGTTGTTGTTGGGTTGCTGTCTCATCATGGATACACATATCAGTGTTTGTCAGTTAAGAATTGAATATTTCTCAATATTTTAATTATAGGATTAGACATTCTTTTTATTACATTGACCAAAGACTATTGAATGGAAATGAAGTAGAAAATCACTATGCATATCTTTTTCTATGCATTCTTATTTATTTTGATACACCATTGTTGTATGACATCAGCGGAGTGACGTTATCCGATATTTAGTTTTGTGCTTATCGGCCCTCAAATGCTCAAAGATCATGATGATTATTACATTTTAATTAATGAATCTTATATACAAACTATGAAAGTTATTTCAGTGAAATAAGTAGAGAGTACTCACATCAAATTCTACCATTCTTTTGTTGGCCAGATCTGACTTGTTTCCTGCTAAAGCAATAACAATGTTTGGACTAGTTCGGCTCTCTAACATATTTACCCATTCCCTGACCTTCGAAAATGTGTCCTGGAAAAAGAAATAGTACACGATTTTAATAATCCAAGACGGTACTGCGACCTTTAGAGGTTTGTAGAACTAACTATTTATTAAATGAATTGACAATTTTAGTTCTATGTTCTTCATCGAGAAAAATCGTCAATTATGTGTGCCTTAATGACGTCACCAAATAGAGGGGATCGCCGGTATACCTACACTATTAACATTCATCAAGCGTCTTAGTGGTCTTCACTATGCAGGATAAATTAAGAAATAGATCTTTCATGCCATGCTCTATGTGTAGCCATTATATTTGTAAACATTTAATATTGAGATATTTACGGAAGCGTATTAGGGACATAAAAAAAATTGGCAGTGAACCTTTTTTCAAAGTCGAAATTTTGACATTTCAAATCTCAAAATTTCTACTTTACTTTAACTTTTCTTATCTTGAAATTTTGACTTTCTAAAATCTTGAAATTTCGACCTATTTCAAAACTCGAAATTTCAACTTTTTTCTAAACTCGAAATTTTGACTTCTTCTAAACTCGAAATTTTGACTTCTTTTAAACTCAACATTTCGACTTCTTTTAAACTCAAAATTTCGACTTTTTTTAAACTTAAATTTTCTACTTTTCCTCAGTATTTTATGATTAGCGATTATCACTTTCACAGTCATTTATATCATAATATAAAAAAGAAGATGCGGTATGATTGCCAATGAGACAACTATCCACAAAAGATTCATAAGCATATTTTAATAAACTAAACCATTTTAAAGAGGTTATTTTAGATAGAAAATTTTGTTCTTGCCAAAGAATAAATAAAATATGTTTCACGTTCAAATACATATTTCAAGTCTGGACTTCAGATATGTGTATCAAGTAACCCCGCTATTCCGACACACCTATATTACGACACACTTTTATTAAACAGTCTTATATATAAAGACAAGGGATAATAGTTGTGTTATAAGAATGCAAACTGCCAAAACTAGAAAACTGGGGCAGCTCATTGGTCTTTCTGAATATGCATGGCATTTTTGGCTACTTGATTTAACATTGTTTAAACAAGGCAAAGTCAGTGACTTGCTATTGGTATACCAAACAGGCCTTTGAAACTGTGATGCTAAATGTCCTCAGATCTGACGATCCTATGACACTGTCGTGGAAACTTAAACATGGAATATTGGGGGGGATTCTGTCAACATGCATGTCCTTATGAATGGTTTCTTCAATATTAAATGCTAATCCATATCCTAATTTAAAAACAAAACCAGTTTCTGAATATAAATTGCCAAAATAAGTAAATGACGCTTTAATAATTTGCGTCCATGTCTACTCCTTCTAAAATTGTAATAACTGTTTGAATACTAACATCAAAGTTTTAAAAGTACTTAGAAAAAGTAAAAATTTCGAGATTTCAACAGTCGAAATTTTGAGATCAAAGTCGAAATTTCGATTTAAAAAAAAGTCGAAATTTTGAGTTTACAAAAAGGTCGAAATTTTGAGTTTAAAATAAGTTGAAATTTCGAGTTTAAAATAAGTTAAAATTTCGAGTTTTAAAAAAGTAGATATTTTGAGTTTAAAATAAGTTGAAATTTCGAGTTTTAAATAAGTCGAAATTTCGAGTTTAAAGTGGAAATTTTGACTTTTTATAAGTTGAAATTTCGAGTTTCAAAAATGTAAAAATTTCGACTTTTTGAAAAGTCGAAATTTCAAGATTTTAGAAAGTCAAAATTTCAAGTTTAAGTCAAAATTTCGGGATTTGAAAAGTCAAAATTTCAAGTTAAAGTCAAAATTTCGAGATTTTAAAAGTCAAAATTTCGACTTTGAAAATAAAGTTCACTGTCAAATTTATTTTTTCTATGTCCCTAATAAGCTTCCGTAGATATTAACAAATATAATGCCTACCAATGTTAAAATGAGCATAGAGCATAGAATGTTTTTATTAATTTCCTACACAAACAAAAATTTCTATTTTGATATCTGACGTTGTTCGAAATTCATCTAACGTTGCAATTTCAATTGTGACGTCAATCACGTGCAGCTAATTATGTTCTATTTGAATTAGAACATGGCTTTGTTTCCAAAGCTAACGAAGAACGTCATATTAAAACTAGAAATAATGTTTGTTCCGTAGGTTCTTATTCGTCACAACTCAGCCGATTCCGTACCTTCATATAAAGGATACTGTGGATTCATTTATTTTCGTGGATACCAATTTTCGTGGTTTGAGGACAACTTACATATTCGTGGATATTTAATTTCGTGGTTTTGGCAAAGTCTACACTCATTCCTTTACAAAATTTGTATTTTGATGACCATTTGAATTTGTGGTTCTCCTGTACCCACGAAATCCACGAAAATTGGTATCCAACGAATATTAATGAATCCACAGTAGAAAAAGTATCGGATTCGCCCCCGATGTTTGCATCGTAGGTTCTTAATAACAATTTCCTAATTATGACAGCAGTGCTGATTGTCATTTATACGAATTACTTTGCAGAATAATTTGTGCAATATAGCATCCTACTTTTCAAACCACTTTCTGAACATGGAAACGGGAAACAGAAGTGACCATGCCCCTAAACACACGAATAATGTTTACTAAAACCAAAGTATTTGAAGAAATGGTAAAAGTTGTCTATTACGAACAATCTATAAACTATCAATTCACATATACACAAAATGTCAATAAAACATGTTTAATATATAACAAGTTTTAGTTTTTAATAATGAAATTAAATAATAAATATACATTGAGCAATGTTGAGATGATGTAAAGGCGATATTTTACATGTATGAGAAATGAAACAAATAATAAAAGAACAGGTTCTAATGTTCCTGCCTTTGCAAATATTTATAAACTCCAATATCATGACTATATTTTTTAGCTATTTTTTTTTTAAATAAAAATCCTTCATGTTATTCATCAGGAAAAATCGTCAATTATGTGTGCCTTTATGACGTCATTTACCAAAAAGAGGGATCGCCGGTATTGTGTTGTTGTCCATTCGTTTGATGTGTTTTATAATTTGATTTTGCCATTTTATTAGGGACTTTTCATTTTGAATTTTCCTCGGAGTTCAGTATTTTTGTGATTTAACTTTTTACAGAAATCTAGGTGTCAGATACATGTATCAGTTTTTCATACATTTTTTTTTATTTCCCAGAAGCATAACTAAATAAAAAAAAATGTTGTCATTGCTGATTATCTAATTCTACCAAGACCTTGGTCTTTTTTTTTATGAAATACGCATAAAATTCCAACAAGAAATGCTGTCATGAGGGTGCTTTTCAAATACATTGTAAATGAAATTTCAAAGGGAATATTTCCTTTTACAATTATTTATCAGAAAACCTAAGCCGTATTAGGTACAACTTTTTGGAATTTTTGGTCCTCGATACTTGTTTGGCTTACACATTTCTTTTTATCTAAGCGTCACTGGTCAGTTTTGTGTGGACGAAACGCACGTACCTTTTGATAGCTATTACGCGTGTTTTTCTGTGTCCTATATGTTCTCCCATTTATTTGTTGTGTAGTCCTGTCATGTAATGTTGTCATTTTAATGTTATATTTAACATTACTATTAAAGCGGGAGGTTTGGCTAGCCACAAAACCAAGTTCAACCCACCATTTTTGTCATAAAATTTCCTGCACCAAGTCAGGAAAGCGTCCATTTCTATATTATAGTTCTTTTTCTGTGTGTGTTACATTTTATTGTTGTGTTTCTGTTGTGTCGTAGCTGTGTCACTTATATTTGATGTGTTTCCTTCAGTTTTAGTTTACAATCCGGATTTGTTTTTTTCTCAATCGATTTATGAATTTCGAACAGCGGTATACTGCTGTTGTCTTTATTTACAATTATTTATCGGGTATATTTTCTAAAACTGCCTAAGACAATACTGATATAATTTTTGACATAAATATTTCTTTACTTCTACAAAAAAAAATGGACTTATGGGCATTAACAATTTAATTGTCCATAGACATTTCAAAACACATAACTTCTGAAAAGTAGCATTGATTTTCTATGTCCCCTATAGCTACACCTTGTTTCTAATAAAAGCAAATACAGTGAAACCTGTTTAAACCGAACTTCTTTGGGACTTAAGATTTTGTTCGGTTTTAGCCGATGTTCGGTTTTATCAGGTTCACAACGCATTCAATTTGATACGACGGTGCTTAAGAACATGTTTGGTTTATACAGGTTTTCGGTTTATGCAGGATTTGGTGTAGCCAGGTTTACCTGTATTGAAAGAAACATGTTTCATGTCAATAGGTTCAATAATCTGAATAGCCATTCGTACCCTTATCATTTATGTTCATGTGAATGTCTAATATCCATCAGTTCAAAAGTTTACTAAATTCTTATATCGCCCCAATGACACTTATATAAGCTTATGCATACTGAACCTTTCCTTATAGTTGTCAAATGTACCAGGATTATTATTTAATATGTCAGGCGCGCGTTTCGTCTTCGTAAGACTAATCAGTGACGCTCACATTAAAAAAGTTATAAGCTAAATAAGTACAAAGTTGAAGAGCATTGAGAACTCAAAATTCCACAAAGGTTGTGCAAAAATATGGCTGGGGTAATCTATGCCTGGGATAACGCAAATCCTTAGTTTTTTCGAAAAAATTTGAAAGGAAATTTATAAAAAAAATGAACATATAATCGATATTCATGTCAACACATAAGTGCTGACTACTGGACTGGTGATACCCTCGAGGACGAAAATTTATGACCTTTTTGAAAGAATAGTAATTTGATAAAGTATGTAGAACATATACGGATGTCATAAAAAAAATATGCAAATGTCTATTTAGTACTAAAATGTCCTCAAAATCCAATATGAATTTAAATCTTGTTTCACTTGAGATTTCAAGTGTTTGGAACCTGCTTCAACAAGTCATAAGAAATTATTTGAAGTTTCGTGCTAATTATAACAAACGTTGTTTACGTAATCAGTGATGTCATAAACAACAATAGCGGCATGTGCGCCTCTGGATTGTATTCCTCCCCAACAGGAGAATCTACTTTGTCCAGATGTGTCCCAAATTACGAACTTTACTGTTGTGTCATCTAAACAGACGGTGTGCGTTACAAATCTAGCTGAAAAAAAAACCACAAAAATAATAAAATATAAAGTTAAATTCAAGAAGTCCAACTTGTAAGCTTTATTAGGACTGATGATTATCTGTCATTGTCACAAAATTGAATTCAACATATGGTGATAGAATATATAATATATAATAAAAGTTTCACCTTTATATAATGGCATAAATTTGCTTTTAAAACAGTACAGATATATATCAATCAATTTATGTATGTAAATTAACAACAGTAGTACACCGCTGTTCAAAATTTATAAATTCATAAAATCGATTGAAAAAAAACCCAACAGATCCGGGTTTCAAACTTAAACTGAGGAAAACGCATCAAGTATAAGACGAAGATAACAAACATCACAACAGAAACACTTAAATGCAACACTCACAGAAACGAATTATAATATAACCAAATGTGTCTATATGTTTATAATTATAAGAAATCCTATACATTAAATTGTGCACTCCAATTTTAAGGGGGTTTAACTTTAATTTGTACAGAAATCTAAAAGTGTCAAAATTATATTACGTCTGAATGTTGCTTCCGAGTATTCATGGAATAGTCCATTTATATATCGTAGAACAGAGCTAGATTTGCCTACACCACTTTGTCCTAGAAGTATTAGTTTAAACTGACATATTTTGCCTTGCGCTTGCCCATTTGTTTTGTTCACACCAGGATGGTTTTCCATCATATGGCTGTTCTCTCAGTACCTCTTGTAATCGTTGTAAGTAACGTCTAGAAAAATAATAAAATAGTTGATCAAAATTTCTAAATACTCCTTCAACGATTTGACTAAATTAGAATTGAGAATGATAATGTGTCAAAGAGACAACAAGTCTGCATTTTATGTGACAATCTTGCCGATCGAAGGTGTTAGAGGTCACACGTTAGTGTAGAAAGTCACTGCACTGTAACGCAATACCAACTGCATGTACTAATGTGACAGGCAATTGCAAGGTGTATATTACATATATTCCTTTTGCATATTATGTGTGACAATCTGGTCCGACCAAAGGTGTAAAAGGTCACATTGTGTAATATAAAAATTCCAAGGCAAATAAGTATACCGGAATTGATTGTCTTCTTGCGGATGTGTAATACATGCTAGTATATAGGCGTTGGAACTTTTGGCGCAAAAAAAAAATAAGTTGAAAAGCGACGGTTTTATATAGTTAGGGACCGTTCAATATTTATCAGATGGATGGGCTAGTGCAAAATGGGGCGGGGCAAGCACTTTTTGTGGAAATATTTGGATGGGCAAGAACTTTTTTTTTTAAATATTTAGTGGATGGGCAAGAACATATTTTATAGGAATTTTAATTAAGGAAAAAAAGAAGCTAGAATTTTTTGTTCGAACTATCTTTTAAATTATTTTGACCTTATAGAATACCAAGTTGTTAATTAGTTAGGTGTATTGCTGTTAGATTTATGGATTTAATTAATAATTAATAGGTAAGAAAAAAACTTTTTCAAATCAACTTGGATTTTAATAAAACTCTACAGCTATCTCATTTATATATTGATCTTTTAGAAAGCCAATTCATTTTTATGGATTTTTTAAAAAGGTAAAAAAAGCTCAAATTTTCAGTCTAGGCTAAATCCAGATAGTCATCTTTAAATATTTTTATAACTTTTTCAAATCAACATGGATTTTCATAAATCTTTACAGCTATTTCATTTATATATTGATTTTATAAAATACCAAGTTGTTTGTTAGTTTTGGTATGTTTCTGTCATTCTTATGGATTTAACCAAAAGATTTAAGGAAAAGCTAAAATTTTCAGTTTTAGGTTATTTCAAGAAAGTGATCTTTAATTTTTTTCAGAACTTTTTCAAACCAACTTGCAGTTTCATAAAACGCTACTGCTATATCAATTTTATATCGATCTTACTGAATGCAAGGCTGTTAAGTACTTTGTTTTTTTGTTGTCATTTTTATGGATTTTCTTACGGATGTATTCTTCTGACTTTTGAGTCTCGTTTATTCTCGTTGAAATCTCGTTCTTGAATTATTTCCAAATCATGTGATACAAGTGGAAAATATCAATGAATTTAAAAAAAAAATGTAATCAAATATAACTCTGTGAAAAAATTGTGTATTAACAACGTATGGTTTTTGAGTAATCCGGTTTTCAAATGTTACGACCAATCAAGTCAGTATTTTTAGCCCAAATTTTGAGAAAATGGGTGAGGGATACAAAAAATGATTTTACAAGAATCATGTACATCCCATATCATTTTGGGCTTTTCAAATTTCTTAGATATGTATTTTTTCAATCATTTATAACAAAAAAGTTGAAATAATATACATTTTGTTCTAAAAACAGAGAAAAATCACAAAAATACAAAATTGACAGCAATTTAAATTTTAAACAAAAAAGCGTCGAAATATGATAAAACTTTCTTATATTAACACCTACCTATAGTTTTTTTTAAGTAAAATTTATTCAGCTAGATTGGTTGACTTCATCTTTATAGAAAATATGAAAAAAAGTTTAATTGCGGAACTGTGATTTTTTTTCAGGATAATAGCCCGATAATAGGTAAAAATCGATGAAAATGGGAAAATCATCAACATTGGGCATTTTCAAAGGGCCGAAGCAAAAAAAGAAGTGCACCACCATATGGTTTTTTCTTCACCAATTATTTTGTTACAGTTTTATAAACCCAAAAATCAGTTTAGAAAAAAGTTTAATTCTAGAAATGTTTGGCTCCTCAGAGGTGTACATCCTTAATAGGCTAAAAAAAAACTACAATTTTAAGTTTAGACTAGATTCAGATGGTCACCTTGAATTTTTTTTATAACTTTTTCAAATCGACTTAGATTTTCATATAACTGTACAGCTATCTCACTTATACATTGATCTTACTGAATGCCAGGTTGTTTGATAGTTTGTTGTTTAGTTGTCTAATTTCAGGGAATGAATTAAAAGGCGAAAAAGTCTGCATCATAGTCAAAAACATGTCTGCCTATATTTGCTTAAAAAGACCATAATTTCTTTTTTGAAAAAGTAGAAGAGATAAAGGGACATTGATATTTGAACTATAAGCATGCTCTGTTATCATTACAATAATAAGTAATTCAGCATATGATAATATGTTAATTAGTCCAAGAGTTATTGTCCCTTAATCTAAATTATTTCCTTTTATCTTAAATCAATATTGTATTTGAGGCTGCACATATAAAATCAAATCTGTACCTCTATATTTATACTGGTTTTAAAAAAACAATAAAATGTATGATTCTGATACATACATAAATATATACATATATATGGAATTAACTAGCACATTGTAACCTTTGTATTAACACCAAAGTCTATTCTTTGATTTCAAGACATAAAAATTGAAAAATTTTAAAATAGAAAAAGAAGCTAAATCATTTTTAATTGTCTTATAGTTTTAAAGGGGCAAGTACTTTTTTTATAGATTTTTTTAGATGGGCAAGTACTATTTTTCATAATCTAAGAAGAGGGGCATAAACTTTTTTAATTAAATAATATTAAGAATGCATCGGCCCATCCATCTGGTAAATATTGAACAGTCCCTTAATTCTAGCCTTTACTGTGAACGTTGTTCTTTGTGAGTGCTGTCACGCTACGGATGATTTAAACAATGTGTGTGTGTTACATTTTAATGTTGTATTGATGTTGTGTATTTGTTCTCCTCTTATATTTTATGCGTTTTTCTCAGTTTTAGTTTGTAACCCGGATTTGTTTTTTCTCTATCGATTTATGAGTTTCGAACAGCGGTATACTACTGCAAGAAAGTGTCCGTTGCTTTGAAAGAATCGGAATCTGTTATCGAGCCAAAAGTTCCATCTTCTGCAAGGGCTAAACAGAAGATATCTGAAGGTATTGAACTTTTAAATTAGCGAGAAAAAAATGGCACTCTTCAGAATGTGCGTAGAAATTTGTGTAGGAGTATACCCCAAATTCTTTGTCGGATGATGATTCGGAAAACGACAGAAAGATATTTCGGGCACAAAATAGAGCGGAAAGGAAGACCAAAGCAGACAGAGTGAAGAGGAAATCCCGCGCTGACTCTTATGTAAAACACGCGAGTTCCTGTGGTAGCAGAGATCGACAGACAGTATCAAGGAAGCATGGTGTTTGTTTCAATTGTTACAGGCTTGGTCATTGACCGAATGAGTGTACGTCCTGAAAAGAAACGTCCAAAGTTAAGTAATTTTTTTTATAACTGTTGTAATTTAGCTTGGGATTTAAGCTACAAATTTTAATCTAGAAGGGGGAGTCGTTTAGTGAATTCTGATCACTCACAAAGAGGTAAACGAAACAATGGTCAATCATGTTAACGGCTCAGTCAGGTATGACGAGGTTAATGACCAGACGTCTGTTCATTTAAATTTACGGGTGAACGTTTTGACACCAGTAGGTAAATTAAATAACTTAAAGGCAATACAAAAATGGAAGTGAGTACATTTTAAAAGTTATTGCAAGGTTATTGTATTCCATTTAAAAGTCTTCCAGACAGCTGTGTTCTCAGAAATAATAAATCATCTTGAGATAACTCTGTTTTTGTAAATGGTGCAATTTCTAAATTATTAGATAAGAAGTGTATTTTAGAAGTACACGAACTAACCTTATGTACAGATCAACAAAAACTAGATTTTTTCTTGATTGCATTTAAATTTGAGTTTGAGGATGGATCAGTTGCAAAGCAACTATTAAATAAAGTAAATGATCTGTTTCGCTTTGATTTAAAAAGCGCCTATCCTCCCATAGAAATATTTTCAGATCACAAAAAGTATTCAGGTTTTATGTGGCATTTTGAAGGGACAACCAGATATAAAGTTAGGTTCTTCCTTTTGGAATTGCTAGTCCTGGTCATATATTTACCAAATTTTCAAAAGAAGATGTTAAGTACTTGAGTAGTCAAGGTTCGAGAATCATAATGTATTTAGATGATGGTTTGAGCGGAGACAGTAATTTCGATTGCGCGCGCCGTGTTTGCATTTTTGTAAGACAATCTTTTTATACAGAGTTTTTTTTCTTAATAGCAAAAGAGACATGTATTTGGTTGCCTGTACAGAATATTACTGGGATATGGTTATTTTGGGAAAAACAATTTGGAAAATCAAGTATTACCGAAGACAGAGTCGAAAGACTTCTTTCGGTTATTGGCAAAACATTGAAAAGTGTAGGTAAAGGCAAGCTTTTGTATAATGCTAGATTTGTGGCTGGTATTCTTGAACACATAATATCAATGATGTAATGCAAACGTTCGTAGACTTAGAACTTTACAATTGTCTTATAATGAGAGCAAGTTGGAACTCACTTGTGGTGTTGAATTCTGTAGCTATCGAAGAGCTATATTTTTGGTTTGAGAACTTAAAAAAAGTTCAATAGAAAGGGTTTTAATCTGCATCAGTCAGATTTTTGCAATTTTATGGCGTATACTGACGCTTCAGGTGTGGGGTTTGGGGAATATGTAGTCCCAGCTGATACAGAGTCTATCTGTGACTGATTATATTATGAAAATGACTGATTATGGTCTAGAAGTTCCAAATAAAAGTTTGATAACTGTGACTAGTAACTGGTTGTTATCTGAAATTGTTAAAAGCTCTATATGGAGATAGTTTGAAGCAGTAAGAAGAGTAGTCAAAAGTTCTGTTACAATCCTGAAAAATCGCAGAGTACATCTGAATACTGATAATAAAAAAGTTACAAGCATAATAAAGAACGGTAGTAGAAAGTATTAAGACACAATTGGTTCCTCGGGAACAAAACAAAATAGCTGATAATTTAAGCAGATGTTCAGATTGTGATGATTAGGGAATTAATTTTGAAGTGTTTGACATGCTTTATGAGCTTTGGGAAAAACATTTTGTAGATAGATTTGCTACTGATTATAATAGTAAATGTTTTTTTTTTAGTAAATAGTAAACGCTTTCACGCAAAATTGGCAAGGGGAAAACAACTGGTTAGCACCACCACCAAATTTTATATCCAATGTCATTTGAAATTATTATCAAAGGTACCAGGATTATAAATTAGTACGCAAGACGCGCGTTTCGTCTACATAAGACTCATTAGACCATTTAAAAAAAGGGGACGAAAGATACCAGAGGGACAGTCAAACTCATAAATCCAAAATAAACTGACAACGCCATGACTAAAACTGAAAAAGACAAACAGTCAAACAATAGTACACATGACACAACATAGAAAACTAAAGAATAAACAACACGACCCCACCAAAAACTAGGGGGATCTCAGATGCTCCGGAAGAGTAAGCAGATCCTGCTTCACGTGTTGCGTGATAAGTGTTTTTATTGTTAGAGGGACAGGTAATACTGATATTTTTTTAGCAAATCCTTTGAATTATGTAATGATAGCTTTTAAAATCAGATATTTTGATTGAGGTATTTCTTTTGCACAGGAATAAAGCAAAAAGAGTTTGTACGTGACGCCGTGGTACAGTGGCTTCGATGAAACTCATCCTTTATACAGGTCCGTTGTCAGCTTATCATTATTCTACACATTTATTGGAATCAAGTACTGTGAAAAATATACTAGTAGCTATGTTTTTTTAAAGTAGGAAACATTTGTTAGTAAACGTTGTTTAATTTCAAAATCTGCCTCGCCTTTATATATATATTGCTTTTTATTTATGTTTTTAATTTGTTAGAATCCGGATCTACATACAGTAAGGTTAGTCTGCTGTTTATTCAATTGAGTGGGCACATGAAATTTGTGGTCAAATTGACCCTACAAATAATTCTTTTGTTGAAAGTTTAATTGTATTAGCTAAAAGATTTGCTAGACCGATTGTTAATGGGATAAACTCCTCATAGATACCAGGATCAAAATTTTGTATTTACGCCAGACGCGCGTTTCGTCTAAAAAAGACTCAACGGTGAAGGTGCTGGACACGCAATGGTAGGTGGAAGAGTGATCCAAGCAAAGACGGCTATGCAGCCAACTCCGTAGGCTAGTAGTTTATTTATTTTTATATTTATGTCACCCTGACGGAGGTCGGGTGACATATTGTTATTGTACGATTCTTTTTTTTATTTATAGTTTTTATTATGGCACCCTCAACGGAGTTGGGGTGACATATTGTTATTCTACGTTTCTTTTTTTTCTTATTTTTCTTATTCTTCTTCCACACATTTTGTCCGTCGTGTTTCTAGGAATCCTATGGACCAATGTTGATGGAACTTTACTATAATGAGGACCCCCATGTAAAGTTGTGCACCTTGGTATGGAATGGTAAAAGATGGCCGCCGTTTCCATGGAAACAGCAAAAATGCGAAAAAAATCAAAGTGTTCCAAACTGGAAGAAACTCCACAGGAATGTCAACTGGCATGTGCTGATTTCCAGTTTGACTTTGGAATTTTCAAAATGGCTGCCGTAACCATGGAAACAGCTTAAATATCAAAAATTATAACTCTTTCGTTATAACACTCAGCTGGATGAAACTTTATAAAAATGTTACCGGGTACGCTAAGATGTCAAAACAATATTTGGGTAATCCGAAATTGCCGCCGTTGTCATGGAAACTAGGGGCAAGTTTTGCATTGGCCCTATGGAAAATTGCATAAAATCTGCATTTTCTCAGAGAGTAATGCACCAAAGTAAATGAAACTGCATTGATATATCACATGACATGAGGCAATAAGATGTCTGCTTTTAGAATTTTGGAATAATCTACTGTAACCATGGTTGCAGGACAAATGTTCAAAATTTCGAAAAAAAATCAAAATGCTGCAAACTGGATGAAACTTCACAGGAATGGTAACCGACATGTGCAGAGTTGTATTTTGAAGTTGGAATTTCCAAAATGGCCGCTGTTACCATGGAAACACCAAAAATCTCAAAAATCTCAAAATACTCCAAACTTAATATAACTTTACAAAAATGACAATTTGCATGTGTAGATGTATTCTTTGACTTTGGGAATTTTCAAAATGGCTGCCGCTCACCTGGCAATGGGGGAAGGGTGCCATCCGTTATTGCTAGCAATTACAAATCTAGTTATTTTTATTATTATTCCACACTTTTTGTCCAGACTATTTCTCGGAATTGGATGAACGAATTATGTTGAAACTATTTAATATTGTTGACCTCCATGTGCAGATGTGCAATCGGGGGTTGGCATTTCCAAGATGGCCACCGTTGCCATGGAAACAGTAAAAGAGTGTAAAAATGAGATTTTAGGGTTTAGTGGACAATTTGAGAATGCCTGAACTTTGAATCATCAACTTTTAACACATTGTAGCTGTTCTCTATATACATGTTTTGGATGATTTTGGGAACCCTCAGATCTATAATGTTGCCATGGAAACTGATCAAAAATATCAAAATTTTGAAAATTCTTTAAAAAATATTTATAATTATGCAGAACGAATGCCTGGCAAATCTTGATGTGGGTTTTCATTTTGGAATTTCCAAAATGGCACCCGTTACCATGGAAACAAGGCAAAAATTTCAAAATACTCAAAACTTCATAAAACTTTACCAAAATGTTAAACAGTAAAAAAGAATGTACCTTTTGACTTTGAATTTTCAAAATGGCCGTCGTTGCCATGGAAACAGCACAATTGTTTAAAATTGAAAAACGTACCTAAAGCTATGAAAATTGACAGATAGATCTGTTGTAATGGATGTATATGCATTCACTGATGGAAAATTTCGAAATGGCTGCCGTTTAGTGGCAATTGGGGAACCAGGGTGACATCCGCTATTGCTTGCAATGGCAATTCTAGTTATGGCACCCTCAACGGAGTTGGGGTGACATATTGTTATTCTACGTTTCTTTTTTTTCTTATTATGTCACCCGATCGACAATGTCGGGTGACATATTGTTATTCCTCCGTTTCTTTGTTATTATTATTCTTATTCTTCCAATGATTTTTGTCCGGCAGCTTTTTTGGAGACAATGGAACCTGACTCTTGATGATAGTGAACTATAATGAGGAACAAAAAATTTCGGGTTGCAGTGGGTCTCAAGACCAAAAAAAATGGCTGCCGTTACCATGGAAACGGAACAATTGTGAAAAATTCCAGTTTTTGTTTTTGGTGAATAATTTGGAGATGCTTAAACTCAGAATCATTATATTTTGATACAATGAAGGTGCCAGGCATATACTGGTTTTGGGTGATTTTGGTCAGTATTGGAACTACTATGTTGCCATGGAAACTACACCAAAAATTTCAAAAATATGAAAATGCTCCAATTCATTTGAAACTTTAGCATAACGATGAGCAACTTTAGTAGATGTGGAAATTGGCGTTGGAATTTCAAAAATGTCTGCCGTTTCCATGGAAACAGGGCAAAAATGGTAAAAACGCTTTAAAAACCATTAAAAGTTGCATTTACTTCCTTAAAATGGTAGGTCAAATCCATTGAAACTCTGATGGTATGTTCCCTCCCATGTACCAATGTGGTATCTGCCATTAGAAATTTGGAATGGTATCTGTTACCAAAGAAACCAGCCAAAATGTCAAAAATTTCAAAAATTTCAAAATGCTCAAAAAGTAATGAAACTTAAAAGGATTGTTGACTTTCAAGTCTGCATGAGACTTTTGAAGTTGGAATTTCCAAAATGGCCACCGTTGCCATGGAAACTGCAGAAATGTCAAAAATGTTCAAAATGCTCCAAACTTAATAAAACTTAATATTATTGTCAACTGACATGTATAGATGAGACTTTTGACTTTAGAATTTTCAAAATGGCTGCCGTTGCCATGGAAACAGCAGAAAAATGACACTTTTGTCAATGCACTTATTGTACTGAAAATTTACAGAAAGATATATCACATTCATAGATCTGCATTCACTGTTTAGATGTTTCAAAATGGCTGCCACTTAGTGGCAATGGGGGGAAGGGTGACATCCGCTATTGCTTGCAATGGCAATTCTCATTGGAACTACTATGTTGCCATGGAAACCACACCAAAAATTTCCAAAATATCAAAATGCTCCAAATTTTATGAAACTTCACAGTAATGATGAGTAACATAAGGTGATGTCAAATTTGGCGTTGGAATTTCGAAAATGTCTGCCGTTACCATGGAAACAAGCCAAAAATGGTCAAAATGCTTAAAAAACCTTAAAAAGTGGTATTTACTTTCTTAAAATGGTAGGTCAAATCCATTGAAACTCTGATGGTATGTTCACTCCCATGAACCAATGTGGTATCTGCCACTAAAATTTTGGAAAAGTCTTTGTAACCATAGTAACCAACCACAATGTCAAAAATTTCCAAAATTTCAAAATGCTCCAAAATGGATGAAACCTAATACGATTGTTGACTGTCAGGTCTGCATGAGATTTTTGAAGTTGGAATTTCCAAAATGGCTACCGTTGCCATGGAAACTGCAGAAATGTCAAATATTTTCAAAATGCTCCAAACTTAATGAAATTTAGTATTATTGTTAACTGGCATGTACAGATGAGACTTTTGACTTTGGAATTTCCAAAATGGCTGCCGTTGCCATGGAAACAGAAGAAATGTGAAACTTTTGACAATCCTCTAAATGAACTCAAAATTTACAAAAAGATATATCGCAGTTCATAGATCTGTATTCACTGTTTTATTATTTTGAAATGGCTACCGCTTAGTGGCAATGGGGGAAGGGTGACATCCGCTATTGCTTGCAATGGCAATTCTAGTTTTTCTTATTCTTCTTCCACACATTTTGTCCGTCGTGTTTCTAGGAATCCTATGGACCAATGTTGATGGAACTTTACTATAATGAGGACCCCCATGTAAAGTTGTGCACCTTGGTATGGAATGGTAAAAGATGGCCGCCGTTTCCATGGAAACAGCAAAAATGCGAAAAAAATCAAAGTGTTCCAAACTGGAAGAAACTCCACAGGAATGTCAACTGGCATGTGCTGATTTCCAGTTTGACTTTGGAATTTTCAAAATGGCTGCCGTAACCATGGAAACAGCTTAAATATCAAAAATTATAACTCTTTCGTTATAACACTCAGCTGGATGAAACTTTATAAAAATGTTACCGGGTACGCTAAGATGTCAAAACAATATTTGGGTAATCCGAAATTGCCGCCGTTGTCATGGAAACTAGGGGCAAGTTTTGCATTGGCCCTATGGAAAATTGCATAAAATCTGCATTTTCTCAGAGAGTAATGCACCAAAGTAAATGAAACTGCATTGATATATCACATGACATGAGGCAATAAGATGTCTGCTTTTAGAATTTTGGAATAATCTACTGTAACCATGGTTGCAGGACAAATGTTCAAAATTTCGAAAAAAAATCAAAATGCTGCAAACTGGATGAAACTTCACAGGAATGGTAACCGACATGTGCAGAGTTGTATTTTGAAGTTGGAATTTCCAAAATGGCCGCTGTTACCATGGAAACACCAAAAATCTCAAAAATCTCAAAATACTCCAAACTTAATATAACTTTACAAAAATGACAATTTGCATGTGTAGATGTATTCTTTGACTTTGGGAATTTTCAAAATGGCTGCCGCTCACCTGGCAATGGGGGAAGGGTGCCATCCGTTATTGCTAGCAATTACAAATCTAGTTTTATATTGTGTTTGCTCTATGCAGTAATCGTGCTAGTCAACAACATACGTCTGTGTTGTGTTTTTTTCTGTAAATGCTAGTAGTTGAGTTTAAATTTATTAAGTGGAAAGAAGACAGCAATACGAAATGCATATACCAATGGGACAGGGTAATTGCTTGGCTGCGGAAGAAAATGTCTTTAATATGGAAGATTTTCTTAACTGTTGTTCCTATCTGATCATCATACGGCTTGGCTGCGGAAGACAATGTCTTTGATAGGGAAGATTTCCTTTATATCTGTTTGATTCAAATATTCAAAACTTATTTTCCCCTAAAATTAGAACCCTAGTGAATTGTACATAGTATGTCAATTGTGGTTACAAATACGAAGGGTGCATGGGCAGATCCATCCATTTTTAAAATTTGGTTCCCAACCCAGGATAAAAAAGGGTGGTCCAACCCTCAGACCTTCCCTGAGGTGAACAGGATTCTTGAATCGGAGCCTGGGAATGAATGGGAGTAGGGTTGGCGGGAATTTGGCGTCGGGCGGGAACCAGCCTGTATGAAATATTTCATATGGAATGTATACGGAATATAGTAGGAATCTTGCTTTGAATTACCACCAGAAAAGAGTGATATACTAGTCAGACAGTAGTAGGAATCCACACGGAAAATAGAAGAAAAAATTAAATTAGCAGGAATTTTTTAGTAGGAATATTGTGCAAATTAGCAGGAATATTTTGGTAGGAAAATAAAATTCCTACTAGAAAACCTGGTCGGAATTTTTCAAAATTCCACTCAGAAAAGAATAATTCTGGTAGGAATCTAAAAATATACAAAATGTAAGTGTATATTCACAATTACACAACTGGGTCAATGGTTCAAGTTTGAATCTCAACAACAAAGAACAAAGGAAATTCATGGAATTAATTCATTTTTAATAGAATGGACTTTTGAAATGTGTAAGGAAACTGCAATTTATGCAAGCTAGAAATTGTGTTATACATATACATAAACATGTAGATGAGTTACGAACAAATAATTAAGTAAAATTATGCACTATTGTTCAATTCATTGATTACTCAATAGTTTTGGCAGGCAGATGAAAAAATCATCTTGAATGTATACGAATTACCTTCAGTCTTCATAAGCCATATTTTCTTACATTTGTATATTGTAGTTGTGTGGCCCTAGCTTGCATCATTGTGTTCCAACACAACTTTTTCATTCTTTCCCCTTCAACTTTTGAATTTGTGAACTGAAACTTGCTTGCATTTAACACTGCAAAATGTGTGTCATTAGCAAACAGGAATCCAGTTCAAGATAACTTTCCAGGTAGAAAGATTTTCTGGTAGGAATTCATAAATTAATTCTGGTATGAATCTTGTATATACACACGGTAGGTATAGTGTCCGGCTAGGATTGTGGTTGTTTGAGTGATTTGATCAGGCTTTTTCGAGTGTGACCATTTTTTTTTCGAGTGAATATGATCAAAAATGTAAACAAAAAGACTTCTTTTCTAACAAGACGTGATATAGAAGCTTGAGTTTGATATACAAGGTTATATATGATATGTTAGTATTTGAGATATAAAGATAGTATAATTCTGACTTTGCTTTTCGTTTAAAAAGTTAAATTTAGCTTTTAAATGCTTTTATTCCAAAATACCGAATAATGCTATTTTCTTACTTATACCAATGTCGACGGAAATGCATACATGAAATCTATATATCCTTAGAAATACAGACACTTTACAAAAACTATTGTTATTGCATTGAAAACGAAATTTTTAGACTAAATTCAGTTTTTCGTGTCCGGGCTTTTTCGAGTGTGTCCTTTTTTATCGAGTGATCATACACATTTCTTATATCTAAGAATGTTATGCGTTTATGTTTAAAAACTATAAAATAAAGGCTTAAATTAAGTACTTTCAAGGGACATGGTGTATCAACACTTGCATTTTATCATGAAACTAGTATCGTTCATTTGTATATATTCTTTTTCTCACATCGTATAAATTGCATGTACAGTATATATCCGTGATGTCAACAATTTAATGTGAGTGTTCCGGACCATATAAGTATTTGGACCTCATAGGATAACTAGTAATGTCGACTTGGAAGATTACTTCCAAAAATGTCTTAATGAACTGTTAAACAAGAGTTCAATAGTTATCAAAAGTACCAGGGTTATAATTTCATACGCCAGACGCGCGTTCCGTCTACATAAGACTCATCAGTGACGCTCAGATCAAAATAGTTCAAAAAGCCAAATAAATACGAAGTTGAAGAGCATCGAGGACCCAAAATTCCAAAAAGTTGTGCCAAATACGTCTAAGGTAATCTAATCTACTCAACTGTTTTACTAACTGACAAAAAAAAAGTCAATATGATAAAGAGTCTAGTAATTGATACAAGAGACGGACAGAAAACATATACACACAGATTTAGACAATTAATTGAAAGACAATGGGTTTCAACTTGTAACTTGTGCTGTTTTGGGCAGCCTTTGCACTGTAAAATTAATACATTTCATGTAACCGTCATTGTGATAGATAAGTTTATTGTATTATTGAATCGTTTCTAATGTATACCTATATGGTCTCAAATTGGGTTTCCCATTGAGCAATTATTTTTTTCGCCACCTATTTTGAGAGCCCTGTATAGCTTGGTGTTCGGTGTGAGCCAAGGCCCTGTGTTGAAGGCCGTAACTTGACCTATAATGGTTTACTTTTATTAATTGTTATTTGGTTGGAGAGTTGTCTCATTGACCCTCATACCACATCTTCCTATATCTATCATATGGTCCGACCATACGCGTACAGTTTGACCATACGAGTACAGTTTGACCATACGAATATAAGCATATGGTCGGGACCATACGTGTATGGTCCTAATACTCACATGGTCCGGCACATAAGCATATACAATTCGAATTGAGACGTACATACATATATTGTATAAGATGAGATGTATTTTTGTTCTTAAAAGAGTATACATCTTAGATATTTCATTATCTATGTGTCTTGTATCTTGTATTATTTCTTTTATTGTTAAAGAAATGGTTACCGAAAATTACTAAATGCTACAACTGTGAGGAGGAGTCTGATTATGCAAATATGATAATTGGTCATACAGTAACTCAACAATATGATGATAACTTTCTTTCAATAAAAGAAAAGTGTCTAAAAAGTGGAAAATAGGAATATTAATCAAGACATTACTATGTTGTTCCTGGTGTCGTTCGAAGCACTGGGCAATCTAGCTGGTGATAGCATATAATATACTAGTACACATTTTGTATTTGTCTATCATTGCTCAAGAAACATATTTAGACTAATGAACTATTCATTTCATTGTTGATTTTATAAGAAATTTTATTCAAATTTTGTGTTCAATGACAATAAAATGGGTTGGATTAAGTGTGTGTGTGTTTTTTTATGTTTTTTTATTAATAGGTTTCTATGTTTCTTTTATTAATCTCCGGAGTTCACCACAAGAAATATTATCAACTGTAAAATCAAACTGAGTGGCATGAAATGTAGTTAAAATGAATATGAGTTCCCTGCATAATGTTTAGACACCGTTTTGTTAAGGATTAAGTTATTTCGAAATGAACACTGAAAAGTAGTTGTATAACACTCTCCAAAAAGAATAGTTGCATTAAATTGAAAAAAAGATTCATTTTGATATGTTTTTGGTGACTTTTTGGGAATATATGATATGGTCTTCACTTAATTACAGTTGTAAATTAGAAAAAAAGTCATTTTTAAAAGTCTAGAATACCTTCAAATTTTCTGTAAAAAAAACGGACCATTTGTCTAAAAACCCGGACAATTTCACAGTTGCTCTCGAAAAAAAACCCGGACAATAACAAACACTGATTGTTTTTATCAAATACAAGGAAATTGAGCTTCTTTGTTGATCAAAATATATAAAGTATTCAAGATAAGATAAGCAGTCTATGGAAGGTGCGATACGATAAAAACTTTTCTTATATCATTGAGCGATATTGTCTTATATCAACGGGTTGCATTGTGGGAAATCTCAGACGAATGTTTACATTTTTATGAAGGAACGAAGATTTCTCGGTATAAAGTAATGATTCTTTTCTTAAAACAGGCTGAAATTTAACAAGACATGCGTCTGCTGTATAATTTCCATGAATTATTTTAAGTTACTAGAGCACACCCGTGATATCGCGGGTCCGTGACTGAATTAAAGTATATAACTATTCGCAAGCCTTATTTTAGTTTTAGTATTGTCATCTGATAAAGTCATGCCGATTTTAAGATACACAGTTTTCTCTGCTTTCAAATCTTTCTGTTTGAACCCGTCGAACTGGAACTTATCAATTATTGGTAATATTGATTATTTGGAAACGTGACAAAAGGTCCTGGAATGGGGTATTTTTTAATCAACAGATTTGTCCTATATTAGTTATAAATAAAGTTGAATTCTTTGATTCGTTGTTTAACGTCATACCCGCTGACAAATTGAAAACTGTACCTATACGCCTTATTTTTAGTCCAGATTTTTAGTATTCGTATTGTTTACCTCTTAGGAAGGCTTACTGATTAAAATACTACAATAGGTAACAATTTGACAATTTAGTAGTGTCAACCCTGTGATTATGACCCGTGTATATAGCATATTAATCCTGAATACACCGTTTGGTGGTGCGCCTGTCAGATGCAGAACGTACAGATAAGGTAACAGGTGAATATACTATTGGTATCGGTATCGGACTCGACCCGGAACTTCTTAATTATTGGCAATGTTAATTACGTGGAAAACAAAAGGACCTGGAGAGATGTAATTTTTAATCTACACCTTTGTACTATATTAGTTTAATATAAAGTTGAATTCTTTGATTCGTCGATTTTACGTGATGACGGCTGACAAATTGGACCTCGTCTTTTTAGTATTATAGATACCAAGCAATGTGTATTTAAACGAGAAAATTGATTTGTTGAATAAATGAGACATAAATGCACGATTTATCATTTGTAGATATACAAATTCAATTAATGTCATGTAGCAAATTATGTGGAATGCAATTGAGATGAATTCAATTGTTGGATGAGCCAAAATCGCCTATAAGTCAAAGATACTGCTATATTTTAAAATATCAATGCGATGTTTGTCTTATATCATAGCGATATTTTTTTAATATCAAAAATTTATGAATGCGATACTTTTCTAATATAACTGCTATAGTTTTCTAATATAAAATTAATACGATGACACGTCACAATGCATGTTAAAAGAACCGCAAACATAATTCATAAACTTAGTTCATGACCGGCTTAATGTTTGAGGATCATTATCACTAAAATTCTGTATCTGTAACAAAATTAACGCGTACACGATCTTGTCATTTTAAAAATGTTGCTTGACCCTATTGATATTTAAAAGTGTTAACAACCTGTTCAGTCTATTGTTTTCAATCACATGGTTTAACCGACTAATTCTGTTGGAAGTGATAATGCAATGGTGGAATTTAAATGCGGTTGTAAATAGACTACCAACCTATTAGATTCTAATATAGGTCCAGTGGCCGATCAATGTATTTGAATTGGGACATATGGTTGGACCCCACCCCCTTATCCTAGGTTTGGAACCCCCTTTTGAAAACGGCTGGATCTGCCCTTGAGGTCACACTGATATAGCCTATCCACATGGGTAATATCGAAACGGACAAAAACTAGATATGTCAAAGCAACACGAATTATCCCGTCTTAAAATGTTGAAAATATGCAATTTCAATAACAAATGTGGACACAAACATGATAGTAGTCTCACATGTCAAAAATCAGCTCAAAATCTAGAGGCGTATAGAAAAAGAGTCAGTAGAACTGTGATTTTCAACAATTTTCGAAGTTGTTAACCCTTAATTTTGGCCAAAATTAGCGGAGCAAAACAATTTTTAATTTCATCTGCAAATCATCATAGTTAGCTCACACACAAAAAAAATCAGTCCACTATCTGAAAGCATTTAGAAAAAAATTCTGTATAACTGAGATTTTCAACAATTTATAAAAGTCCATAGCCCATAATTTCGGAAAAAATTAGCCACGCAGAACAAAACTTAAACTTGCCCTGTAACTCATCATGGTACTCACACTCATGAAGGCGTTTAAAAATAAACTCCGCATAATGGTTTGTTACGGATTGACGGAATTTCGAAATTACGGAATTTCGGATTTTCGGAATTACGGAATTTCGAACAAGGGTAAAGCTATATGGCACCGACAACTTCGTTGCGGACCATACATATCATTACTTAAAAAAAACATTCTTTCAAACAGTCCAATCCAATACAGCTCCAAATAACAATAAATATTCAAATAGTAAAATAAATATTTCATACAAATTAAAATGTACAAATGCTGAAGTCCCGACCTTTGAAGATACCAACTGAGTAGCCTCAGACTATAAATTGAACAACTTCAGATACAACGAAAATCAAAAATCTTGTCAAACAGAAAATGTATTTATTATTAACATAGGAAAAATATTGAGAGGGAAAACAGTTCTTTTTTATATCAAAGACTTTCCCCGTTGGTAAATCGATATCACTATGAACATAATCAGCTCGCCGCCTGGACGCTCTTTTACATCGCGATGACCGTGAGGGCATTCCGTTGCTTTGTTACCACAGCGATTTGAATTGCGTTTTTGACTAGTAATCGATCGTATAAATAACAATCCGTATCGCTTGTTATAAATTCATTTCTTCAATGAATACTAAAAAAAATTGTTTAGAAAACAAATGAATAAATGTCTGTTGACGTTAGAAATGTGTATATATTTTTTCTATATTTATACATTTAGATCGTTCAGTGCTGTTTATTGACGTAATCGTTCTTGTACCATCATAACTGTCGTTACCATTAAAGCTTTAGAAGTGTGCTTGTTCATATTGCACTTAACAAAAGATTCAGCTCCCAAATGACGTTTTGAAGGACAGGAAAGCCGTTATTTGTAAGAAGTTTATCTGCTATAAGATTTATAGATATAATAAGCAGATGGTACATGAGTTCGAATGAGAGAACTTTCCATCAAAGTAATAGTTTGTTTTAAGTAAACAAGTATAGACCAAAGTAGTGCCTTAAACACGGAGCCTTGACTCTCAGCGAACACCATGCTATATAGGAACCAAAAAATTACTAGTGTTAAAACACTCAAACAGGAAAACCAACAGTCCAATTTGTATAAAAAAAGAGGTTAAAAAATGCACAGGCCAAATTTTGTCGAATCAATCTGAACGAGGACAGTATGATTCATCTTTGTCAAAATTTACTTTCATTGTTTTCAATTAAGAAAGTCTTCCATGTTGCGAGCATATCTGATATATATTATTTCGGTGCCGTTCCTTATAAATTTGCTAAATGTTATATATATGTGAACAATGATTTTGATACTTAGCTATTTGATTACGACATTGTTTATTAAACCCCAGCGGTACTGGCATTTTCAAATTTTGAAAATGGTTGATTGAACCTGGTCATATTGCGCTAAACCTGTCAAGTGCATGACAGTATCATAAAAAAACACCGCTATGATATTTTAGAAGTATCGAATTGATATTTTAAAAGTATCGCATTGATATTTTAAAAGTATCGCATTGATATTTTAAAAGCATCGCATTGTTTATTTATGTATATAAGAAAAACATAGCACTTCAAATTTTACACGGACATAAACTTTAGCTTCTAACTAACTTCTGAATGTATATTTAGACTCAACTGTTGTTTATATTTGAACAATAAGTTTTAAAGTTAGTATTTTCTCAATTTTTCGTTGCCGAAAACAATATTTTCCGCATTGAATGTCTGCATATTTACAATTGATATTAGACAATATCGCTCATTGATATAAGAAAAGTTTTTATCGATACGCTTCTTCCATAGACTGATAAGGTAGTAATGTTAAAAACTGTTATAATTACGAAATATCCGTTAATTGAACTTATCGCATGTTTTATCACTCGAAAAAGCCCGAATTACACTCGAAAAAAATGGACCAAATCACTCGAAAAACCACGATACTAGACGGACACTATAACTACCTGCAATAGGAAAATAAATAATCAAATCAGATTTTCAAAACAGAAAAAAATCCACACAGACTTTTAAAATTCCACCCAGGTAGGAGGATTTTAGTAGTAGAAATATAAAAAAAATCCAGTCAGAATTTTGTTCATTTTCCATGTCCGCCTTCTTTCTGTATAGAATCTTTGATTCTAGGTTGATTCCTACTACATTCCTCTTAGTGTCTAAGTGGAATCCTACTACATTGTACTTATTTCATACAGGAGGCGACGATCGAGGGTAGTAAAAAAGAAATATGTTGTGCTTCACACAAAAAAATAGTAAATGGGGTGAAAGTGGGACTACTCCATGTTCATCCCTTCAATTACAGGGACAGGAACGTGTTACCAGGTGAAGAGAGTAGAAAACAAGAAACAAAAAATGTAAGGGAGAGGGAAAAGGGAATCATCCCATGTTCACCCGCTCATTTACAGGGGTCAGTGTAGCAAGTCACCAAATGAATTGCTGAATTAAGTCACTAAATTAATTAAAGAATACGTTTTACTATTTACTGATAGTAGTTCTTTTTAACTCTCAAACAAACATCAGATAAACTTAAAAAAAATAATTGAGTAAATGGATTGAAGATTTCAGTTTTATCTTTTTATTAAGCCTGTGTTTTAAGACGGAACAAATAATGATATATATACCGTTGTGTGGTCGTCTGTCTGTTGTCAACATGTCGTAAAATAACTACAACCTGCTGTTACCATTTCAAATGAAACGTTGGTGAACTGTTTATAAATAAATATCTATTGCTACATATAAGCTCCTTTTCGATTTTTAGAAAATTCAGATTTAATGTTTTTGGTAAAATAAAAAAGGGGGGTATTGCGATTTTCAGACTATAGTTTAAATACACTTTCATCAATTTCTATGAAACTTTAGTGAATTATAGTTTAAATCTATAAATGATGTAAATTCCAATTTTATAAACTTCAGATTTTGCGTGTGGATCATTGGACTTTATATGAATTCGTAAAAAAGGGGATTTCCACGAATTCGACGTATGCTCTAAATATGCAGTATATATTTGCGACTGTACATCAAGCAATCAACCACTAAGATTTAATGTATGTGTTGCAAATGATTATGTTTAAGATAAACACCTGACATTGACCACAACCGAATGCTAATAAATGCCGGACCACTTAATCAACAGTTAGAACACTGAGAAACTAGTCAAGTAAAAACTGGCAAGATAAAACTTAATGTATAATATTTGTGAAAAACCTTCATCTAAAATTTAAACTTTAATAATCA
Source organism: Mytilus trossulus (assembly GCF_036588685.1). NCBI lineage: Eukaryota > Metazoa > Mollusca > Bivalvia > Mytilida > Mytilidae > Mytilus > Mytilus trossulus. Next base: position 11,925,886 of record NC_086385.1, on the reverse strand, counting down.
TATTGATGAAAAATTAATAAAGAGCTCTCGCAAGTAACAATCATTTTTATTGTGATATGCCTCCCCTACCCCGGTCGTAAAGGTGGTATTAAAATTCGAGTAGCGTCACTTTTGCAATTTTAGAGTTATGCTCCTTTATAAATGAAAAAAAAAATACTCCGTAGCGAAGGAGGCATTAAGTTGTACCCTTTTCCGTCCGTACGTCCCCAATATGGTTTCCGTTCTCCAACTATAGTTCGCCTCAACCAAATGTTGTGAATCTTATACACAATGCTTATAACCCCAAAACACAGATCAACTTTGATTTTTAGTGGTGTCACTTTTACTGTTCTAGAGTTATGCTCCTTTACAAATTGAAAAGTTGCTGGTTTTTCGTTTCAGTTCTCTAGCTTAAGTTTGCCTCAACCAAATGTTATGACACTTATACATAAAGCCTCTTACCACAAAACACAGATCAAGTTTGGATTTTGGTGGCGTCACTTTTACTGTTCTAGAGTTTTGCCCTTTACAAATGGAACAATTGCTTAACTTTTCATTTTTATTCTCTTACTTTAGTTCGACTCAATCAACTGTTATGAAATGTATATGTTGTGTACAAGTTATCATTTTGTACAAATTATAATTTGTACAAAAAAATTGTACAAATTATGATTTGTATTTTGACTTTGTACAAATTATAATTTGTACAAAAAGTGCCTGTACAAATTATAATTTGTACAAAATAAGGCTAAATTTCACTTATAACTTGTACAACAATTTATCATATGGATATTGTGATAAAAATGTTTTGATACCCACTATAAAAACTGTTCAATGCTATTTTTAAGTTCATATTGATTCCTTTATTTTGCCTTGAGGTTATAAATTGAACTCCTGTTCACTGGTGTTTCACATGGTCATTTACAAAAGTAAAAGTTAAGGTGTTAAAAAAATGGCTAGTATTGTTGATCAACAGGATAAATTTTATCAAGAAGTTCAGCAATTTGCTGAGAATAATACATCTAAGCACAACCATCTTTATACTAGGGACAAATTGAATGACTTAATTTCTAAAGTTAAAAATGCAAAAGAGGCATCGAAGAAAAGTGACCAAGACAGACATTTGCTAAAGAAATATGATATTATTCAAGTTGCAGATATTGAAAAGCTCATCAAAAAAGGAGGAAATGGTAAGTTTTGTTTTGTTTTATATGACAAATATAGAAGGGGGTCTGAAATCGAATGTAAACAAAAATCTATCCGATCCTGAAATTTTAATTGAATGATTGATTGTTGGTTGCTTAACGTTCAGTGGTAAATATTTCATGCATATTCATGACGATGTATCAAAATAATCAAACTTTGCAACCTAAAATCGTAACTCTATATGATCACAGTAAATAAGGGTGTACACGTATTATTTAAGGAACTTTAGGTCACAAAACAGACGACAATATGAGCTTAACTATTTCACAGATCTGCTTATATTTATAATATTTGAACAAGAATATTGCTTTTAGGGCTCATAACATAATTATCTTCAGAACAAAATACAAGTTTAGCTTTGTGCCATACTCAAAATGGTTTAATTCTTACTTTCAGATGACACCATACTTTACTACTTATCCATTGAGGATATGTATGATATCATAAAAACAGCACATGTTGGGGTCGGTCATGGAGGTCTCCATAAAACTAACAAAGAACTCAAAAAACATTTTGCTAACATTAGCCGGGAAGCAATACGCATATTTACAACCAACTGTGAACAATGTATCTTGAAAAGAAAGCGTTCTGACATATCAAAACTTGTTGTTAAACCTATAATTTCTGCTGACTTCAACTGTAGAGGGCAGGTTGACCTTGTAGACCTTCAATCTGTCCCCGACCAGGAATTTAAATGGATAATGCATTATCAAGATCATCTTACCAAATTTAGTGTGCTTAGAGCTCTGAAATCTAAGAGAGCTGCTGAAGTTGCGTATCAATTACTTGACATCTTTCTTCTCTTTGGTGCACCCCATATCCTCCAAAGCGATAATGGAAGAGAGTTCACTGCACATATAATTACTGAACTGAAATCGTTATGGTCAGAATTAGTAATAGTTCATGGACGACCAAGACATCCCCAAAGTCAAGGAGCTGTAGAAAGAGCAAATGCAGACATTAAAGAAATGCTCATATCATGGATGAATGACAATGACACACGACAGTGGTCTGAAGGTTTGCGCTTCGTGCAATTTCAGAAAAATAGATCATATCACAGAGTAATTGATCAATCGCCTTATCATGCTCTGTTTGGTTCTGACCCAAAGATAGGTTTATCTTCATCTTCTTTGCCCAAGGAACTTTTGCCTAATCTTGAAACTGAGGAAGATCTGGTGAAAGTGTTTAAAGAGGTTTCAGAGGAGAACAGTGAAATTGAGATTGATGGAACGGATGAAAACACAGATGCTGAATCGGTAGAATCAGAAAGAGAACTTAACGATTCTGGATCAACACGTACAACTATTGAAGTAGTATCAGAGGAAGTCGAAACCCCAATCATTCGTGCTAGAAAACGTACATTGTCTGGCCAACAAATCCAAGCAGATGTCCTTACAAGAAATACAAAACAGAAACTGAGTGAGTTATCTGTTGGAGACAATGTTATTATCCCAATACCACAATATGACCGAGCACCGACCGATCAAAGGAACATACAAGGTGTTGTTGTAGAAGTAGGACATTTTGGATATCGTGTAGGGACAATAGCTGGTAATTTATCAGGAGTCTTAAGCAGAAACCAACTAGAATCAATTAGTGACTCTTCTTTGTCAGTTACACAAATTCCAGATTTACAACTTTCCCTTAGGGAAGCTGTGAAAAAAAATTCAAAAACTGGTGGACAGGGTTATCTCTCTTGCAAATGTAAAGGCGGTTGTAACAATTCAAAGTGTAAATGTAAAAAGCAAAATGTATTGTGTAATTCGAGGTGTCATGGTTCGCTAACCTGCTCAAACAAATAAGAGCATTATATATTATTGTATGGTATTGTAAATAGAGTTATCAGTGTGTTTCATATTGATTCGTAATTAAAATTGAATTTATTTTTTATCATTTGATTTGAAACTTATTATATTTAAAATATTGTACAAGTTATAAGTGAAATTTAGCCTTATTTTGTACAAATTATAATGTGTACAGGCACTTTTTGTACAAATTACAATTTGTACAAAGTCAAAATACAAATTATAATTTGTACAATTGTTTTGTACAAATTATAATTTGTACAAAATGATAACTTGTACACAACATATATACTATGCTTTTAATACCACAAAACACAAATCAAGTTTGAATTTTTTTGGCGTCACTCATACCGTTCTAGAGTTATGCCCCTTCAAATGAAAATATTGATGGATTTTTTGTTTCCGTTCTCTAGCTTAAATTTCCCTCAACCAAATGTATACACAATGCTAATTACCAAAAAACTCAGATCAAGATCAAGTTTGGATTTTGGTGGCATCAATTTTACTGTTCTAGAGTTATCATGCCCCTTTTCAAATTGAACCATTGCTGAACTTTTCGTTTCCATTCTTTTCCTTTCGTTTGAATCAACCAAATGTTATGAAAGGTATACACAATGCTTATTACCACAAAACACAGATCAAGTTTGAATTTTGGTGACGTCACTTTTACTGTTCTGGAGTTATGCCCCTTTACAAATGAAAAAAATGCTGGATTTTTCGTTCCCGTTCTCTTACTTAAGTTTGTCTCAACCAAATGGTATGTAATTTAAACACAATGCTTATTACCACAAAACACAGATCAAGTAGAAATTTATGAAGCGTCATTTTTACAGTTCTTGAGAGTTATGACCCTTTAAAACATTATATGCAATGGGGACATCACATGTGTCTCATGGACATATTCCCCATTTATTCGTTTTGTTCTCTAACTTTAGTTTGCCTCCAGCAAATGTTATGTAACTTATAAACAATACTTATTACCACAAAACACAGATTAAGCATACAATTGGGTAGTGTCACTTTTGCCGCTCTTGAGTTATGCTCCACTATTATCATATGCAAGTAGGGTTATCATTTGTGTCCCGTAGACACCTATCTCATTTATCTTATCTGGTGTATGCTTACCCATCATTGAATGTCATAAACTTGTGTGCACAAACATTGAAGACATATTTGAGCCTAAAGTTTTTAAGTGGACAAGTTTTTGGCCATTAACAATTGTTGGATATGTTAAATTTGGGAGAGTACTGTGTGTGTACATTTAGGTAAGTTTAAAAGGAAACACTTATGGGAAGTCAATGAAACATGTACGTCGTATGTACTTGTTCTATAATACAGTTGGAGGAGCGTTTGCATATCTCATTCTATTGATATGAGGGGGGTCTGACCCCAAAAATCATCGGTTAGTTTATATGTTAAATCTGATAGTTCAGTTTCAGGGACACCAGTAATGGTAAATCAACAATATTGGTGTGTTGTCATAATTACAACATCTCATCCATGTGAATAAGTTGGTCAACCCCCTTAGTCGTGGTTGTCTAGGTCTATTGATATTAAATCTTAGGCATGTTACAGCTGAAAATGTATTTCAAGAGTTAATTTGAATACCTCTATAGAGTAACAACAATGATTCTATTCATCAAAGCATATTCCAAGCTGTACACTGATATTTTTTCATAATTTTAAAACCAGATACTGAAGGAGATTTGATCCGATTTTTAGTGGACATTAAAAAAAATAAGGAATCACTCTGGTCCATTTGATGTGCTATTATTTTTTTTTGCAATTTAACTGCCGTTTTAAAGCATCACTTCGATTGTAAGATCCTAATGTTTATATCTCTTGCAAACATTGATTTTATAAAACTGTTTATAAGCAAATTTAATGACTTCATTTGGTAGTGGACATTTTGTCAGAACTGTCAGGGACACACCTTCTAAAATTAAAAATTCCTTTGTCAAAAACTGTTTATTAAAATATGTGGGCCACCAAACATAATTTGGAATAGTTCAAGAACTTATATTATTAAGTAAAAATAACATTTATTTCTACCATTTTTACAAAATTGTTGAGTAGGAATGTTGAATAGGAGGTCTAGGGACATGCCATTTTTTTTAACCATTCACGAATCAATATCTTATTAATCCCTCTAAAAATAGTATGTTTCTTTGCTTACAAATTTTTATTCTAATTAAATGTACTGACTGCACAAAAAAATACTTGTAAAGTTCAAACACATTTTTTCTAAAAGTGGCTCCATGGACAACAAACTACGTTTTTATTGAAAAAACGCCCATACATGTCCAACACAAATGCCCATTAATTTATCCGCGTGTGTGCGATAAATGTTAATATACAATCTCAACCGATATACAAAATAAAAACGAAAAGTATACCCAATTGTTGAAATATATTATTACATGTATTTGCAAGATCTATACTGAATATTATACCTTTCACAACTTTCATTTAGATTTCGACTTCCGGAATGGAGATTTGTAAGAAACTGATTCAGTTGTAACGTACAGTAAATAAACACTGATAAACTAGTCTGATAACAGTTTTAAAGTTTTAATGTGTATTGACCTCTTTACTATTATTATATATGATATAAGATGTGCCTAAAGTTATAGCTACTTGACAGAAACTGAATGTCTTTACCACAACTTTGTATGTTTTAATTTAGATACGGACATATAATATAAAAAAATAACATGTCTTTTCACGAATTCTGATCTTTGTAGTTTGGCCTGTTTGTTAGAACATAGATGTGTTCATGACAGGCCTCTATAAAAAAATTTATTTCAACGGATTTAGCTATTTGTCAAGTGTATCATTCAATTGCTTTGCTTTAAGCTCAGTTCATTGTTATACAAATGCATTTTGGATGTAAAATGTCTCCTGAATGGCTGACAGTGTTTTGTTTATCATCTCTTAGACATAACTCTTTCATGTGACCGTGCCAACGTTTTTTCATGATTTACGCCGGTTTAAAATGGAATTTAGAATTAAATTATATCAGAAATGACTGACAAATTTTTTCTGTATATTCAATGTGATTGTAGATAGATGTATTTGTGTTCTGTTAAATTGTTCCTTTTAAAATTGTCATACGATGATGACTGCTGTACTCATATTTTGACAATTTAATTTATTGTTTTTGTTTAGTTAACCCATCAATGTAATAAAACAGAATTTGATGAGACTGTCATCAAAGTGAGAGGGTTAGTGCTATAAAACCGGGTTTGATCCACCATTTTCTACATTTGAAACTGCCTGTACCAAGTCAGGAATATGACATTCTTGTTCATTCGTTTTTGATGCGTTTTGTTATTTGATTTTGCCATGAGATTATGGACTTTTCGAAATGATTTTCCTCTAAGTACAGTATTTTTGTGATTTTACTTCATCAACATGTTCAATATAACATAAAAATGAGGTGCATTTTTAATAATAACCCACTACCAGGATCTTGACAGCCACCATCTTATATCACAACACTGTAATGTAAGCTCCAGGATCTTGACAGCCATCCATCTTATATCACAGCATTGTAATGTAAGCACCAGGATCTTGACAGCCATCCATCCTATATCACAGCATTGTAATGTAAGCACCAGTGTCTTGGCAGACACCCATCTTATATCACAGCATTGTAATGTAAGCACCAGGATCTTGATAGCCACCAATCCTATATCTCATCATTGTAATGTAAGCACCAGGATCTTGATAGCCACCCATCCTATATCCCAGCATTGTAATGTAAGCACCAGGATCTTGACAGCCACCCATCCTATATTTCATCATTGTCATGTAAGCACCAGGATCTTGATAGCCACCCATCCTATATCCCAGCATTGTAATGTAAGCACCAGGGTCTTGGCAGACACCCATCCTATATCCCAGCATTGTAATGTGTATTATAAATTCCTATATGAAATACATTATGTCAATAGTCTACCCTTAAATTAGACACAATCGACCCAGTGGTGTAAATAGTAAAAAGTCAGGATAAACTGATAAAATAAAGGCAGGTGCAATTAGAGGGGAAAAAACTAGAGGCTCTCAAGGTTGCATTTCTGTAAATATCGACAATGCAATTTCCCATAGGAACTGCTTTAACGACTTAAACTATACCACTTATACTATGAAGTTTTGAAAAAAATCTTATCCTAGAATTGAAAGTTCATTTGCACCACAATTTTTTTTCAAAGGTCAAAATATAGGGCTATGCGGCATATTTTTAACGTTTATATGCCCTAAACTTCTCAAACTTACACTAATTTTCTTAACTACCCCTACCTCGAATATAAGGTTACCACAGATTTAAATGTTAACAATATGCACGTGTTTATTTACTGGTAACATTCCCAAGTTCTGTCTCTGCGATATGGAACACAATGAGCATAACTGGGAACCAGTATGTAAAACAAAATTTATTTTCTATGAATATTCAATTACTCCCCAAAAGAGGAGCAGAAACAGCTGTATTTACAAAGTGCAACCTCAAGAGCGTGTGTCGTTTACCTGTATCTATCATGTCTATTGTGATTTTTGAAATCATGTAAAATAAGGTTAGAATTATAATTAGTAAGTTATATAAGATACCCCATAAATGCTTGAAACCGAGTTACCTTTAATTCGACACAGTAGATAAATTCAAAGCAGGTGATCCCATTGTAGTCTTACAATAGTTAATGAAGACCCCTTTTCATTATACATGTATAAATAAGTGTTCAAAAAGGGGAACGAATAATATCAAACTCATAAATCAAAGATAAACTGACAACGCCATGCAGGGTTAAAAATAAAGAAGACAAACAGACAAACTATAGTACACATGATACAACATAGAAAACTAAAGAATAAGGAACACTTAACCCACCAAAAGCTAGGGGTGATCTCAGTTGCTCCGGAAGAATAAGCAGATCCTGCTCAATATGTGGCACCCGTCGTGTTGCTCATGTTATAACAAATCTGGTAAATAGTCTTAATTCGGTAGGTCACATTTATGACAGGGAAGGTGATTGCAGTTACGACGTAACGACGTAACATTTAAGGCTCTAGTTAGGCTCAAGTTAACTAGTAATAGAACTTGTGTAAATGTGCATTTTGGAGAGTAGGTGAACATATCAAGGCAGATGTAGGTCACTGTGACCTAATTTTACTCAACATTAACTAGCTTTGTTTCATGTTATATGAGTTGATATTTTTAAGTATCTATAAGTATTATGATCATCTATATATGCGATAGCATCTGTGAAACGGTTATTCCATAACGGTCTACCAATACGTGATGGCGTCCGTAAAATTTACAAAGGTAGAGTTCAAGGATATTGCTAACTTCTTATCTTTCTTCCTAAAGAGGTTCCTGTATGTTGTGACCATTTGAATTGTGTTTTTTTTTACTATTTTCCCGTAGACTGCTGTAGTAAATCCTATGTTCTATTTTTAGCCATGGCTGCAGTGTTGGTTGGATGCAGGGTCATCGAGTACATTTTTCAAACAAGATATCCTATTGAAAATTGTAGCAAGTTAAATTATATTTGGTCCTAATAATTAAGGGACGACATCAAAAGATCAATGAAGGATAAAAAACTTAATTCAAATAGTTTGGGGGTGCAAGTTTTGTTTATCCTACATCGATTTTACATATATCCATATGGGTCAATCAATTTTTCCCAAGTTAAGTTAAGAAGGGGGGGGGGGGGGTAGGGGGGTCATTAAAAAAACTATCTGAATTAAGATTTATACCCTACATTGAACTTTGATGTCGTCCCTAAGTTGGTAAAACTTTTTTAAAAGATAACAAAAAAGAACTAATTTTGGCCTCAAATTTCAGGTTCATCTGACGAAAGATTTTGACCACTTTTTAAACACTTAAGTGTCTATTTTATTTCATTCAATTTTTTTTGTGACAAATTTCAACTGAAAGTAATTAAAAACGACCCGATTCAAGCTCAAATATGAAAAATCTACCAAATATGCCGAAAATTGTCACTTTTCAGATTCTAGCATTTTAGTTAAATTTTAGACGGTTTCCGTGTAAAACGAAAGTAGTCGCATCCGTGTTCATCCTCAACCTTTACATATGTTATGTATTATCATCAAATACAACTTACATTTCAATATCAAGGATGAACACGAATGCGGCCACTTTCGTTTTACACGGAAAACGTCTAAAATTTAACTAAAATGCTAGAATTGTGAGGATTTCAGTAATTTAGAATGACTTAATGGTGCTAGTTCCCGATATGTGTGCATTGTATTATCAAAAACAGCCAAAATTTATGTAGCAGAAGCATTCTACTGTCCAATAAATAACGATTACTAGTAGTTTACATTTAACAACTGTGTAAAACTGCTATATTTTGGGCCAAAAACTAAATCTCCTAATTTACTTAAAGGGCTATAACTCCTTAAAAGGCTCATTTGCCCATTTTGACCATGTTGACTTGTTTGTAGATCTTACTTTGCTGAACATTATGCCTTTTGACAGTTAATATCTACCTATAATAATATACCTGACAACGAATAACCCCAAAACTGCAAATTTCCTTAAAATTACCAATTTAGGGACAGCAACCAACCAGGTTGTCTCATCCGTCTGAAATGTTATGGGCAGTTGAATCTTCACCTGATGAACATTTTTGCCATTGTCAGAATTTCACTAAATTCTTTAGTTTCAGAGATAATACAAAAAATACATTTTATCCAATTGTTCTATTTTAAACCATGTCGGCCATATTGGTTGACAGTCGGGGTCATCAGACAAATTTTAAACTACTGATACCCTAATGATGATTGTAGCCAAGTTTGGTTAAATTTGACTAAAGAAAAAATTTCGGTGAGAGATGGCCTACATTGCTAAAAATTGACTATAAAGGTCAATAACAGAAGCAGCGAGACAATAGCCTCACTGGAAAATCGTCCCACACCAAAGCCCACCTTTAACCCAACTCGCCCCACTCTAAAATTTAATCGCCTCAAACTGGTTTACCAACTCGTCCCCACTTTTTAAAAAATCGCCACACAAATCTTTTCAAACAAAAAAGTCACAGAAATGCCAACATGTTTTCTTTCTGCTTCATTTCAACCAAAAGGAAAAAAAGAGAAAAAAAACATGATGCATTTCTAACGTTTCAGACCAGGTGAGCTGAGAAGGCAGAACATAGATCAGGAAGCAACCATATATCTTAGGGGTATGTTTTTTGGTTTAAGTCAGATTTTTTTAAGACCCAATGCACGGACAATGTAGTCAGTTTTTAGAGCTTTTAATCAAAATATGACTGAAAGGTATGAGGGAAAGCTCGATTCAGAATATTTGTTTTGTCCTCTACTGGAACAATATATATTTTTTTTTTAATTCATTTAACATAACACCTAGCTTCCCCCTTTTTTTTTTTTTTTTTTTTTAAAGTTTTATATATATTTATATAGAGTTGTTCCCTATACAAATAAAAAATATGAGGCAGGACATTATTTTACATCCTAGCAACCCCCTCTACTCCTTTAAAATTAAATGGTTGCCCTAATGTAAACTGTCTTTTTTTTCATTTAAGAAGAGATCAACATATTGAACAATTTTTGAGCTGCTCCTCTCAGATTTCTCCATCTATAATGGTTTTCAAAATAATAGACAAAACAAGACCCCTATGTTCTACTTTTAGCCAGGTAGGCCATCATGTTGGTTGGCAGGGAAACCTTGAGTCATGCCTCAGTGATTCCCTATATAATCAACCAAATTTTCTCCACAAAAGCCCCCGGGGGCCTAAATGGATCCGCCTATGAAGTGCATGTTGTAAGTTCTTGAAAAATTTGACCTGCCAAGCTGTTTCTGAGAAGATAATTGAAAAAGTAGGGCTGACGACGCAGGAAGACGGATGTCAATTGATGAGAAAGCTCAATGGGCCTTTTGAGCCAGGTAAGGTGCCTTTAAGATCACAGAAAAAGTTTATACTGAATAGGAAACTCGTGCCTCGGTGTCCACTACATACAAGGTAATAGGACGTGCGACTTGGATCGGTATTTTTTAAAGCTTTAAAATATGTGAATAGGTCGGGAAAACTATCAGAAAAGATCACCTTTAAACAGACTTATTAGAAAGGGATATAGTTACGATACTATTGTCAGGTCATTAAAGATTGCATATTTTGGCTTTAATATTGATTCACTTATAGGGTCTGCATTGGAATTAAAAACATCTATTATAAAACCAGTTGTTGGCATGTCACGGGTTATGTTCTTCTCATATATTTTATGATGTAAAAATACTAAACCCTAACAGGAGGGATTTTGCTTAATCAATATGAAGACATTATTATGATATTCAACAGTTTAATTGAGGTGTGACCACGGAAATAGCAGCTTCATTCAATATTTTGGCTCAATTTTGATGTTTTATACTTTAATTCTCTGTATTTTATAATTCATTTTACTTTTTACTTTCGTTTCTATTTATGTTTCGTATCAATGACTTACAATCGACATGCTTTCATATATGCATTTAATTTTCAGTTTGGACATTGTGTGACATGTTATACTCTGTTATTTAATTTACCTTTATTTATAATTACATTTTTTTTTAAATATAATCAGATTAGTAAATTAACTTTATTCTTCAAGTTCTAAAAGTAGTTTAATCTTCGTCAATGAACATTATTACTCAATTTAATTGTTATTTGTTATGTCTATACTTGTCAATTCAATTGTGTATAAATACTTGCTTATAATTTTGATAAGCAAGATTTTGACTCAGGACTTTACAGTCCATCTGTAATAAACGTATTAGTATTGCAATAGGCGTGCTGAATTATTGGTTTATTAATCGCTAGTTCAATAGCCTCAGTAGATATAGTTTTCACCAGTGTTTCAGTCCCATGCAGCGTTCTCATTGCTATTCAGAGCAATCGTTCGTTGTGTGGTCATGTGCATCACACAGTTTCAGTGACATCTAAGAGGTCATTCAGTCCGGCTCTTAAAGCTCTTGTTGCACAGCCTTACAAGTCACCCATTTCCCCGGTAACAGATGTCTGGAGCTAGTATGTCAGTAACTACTAGTAGTCCTTTGTTAATTTATGTATTATTGTCATTCTGTTAAGTTTCTGTTGTTACCTTTTCTGACATCGGACTCGGACTTCTCTCTCTTAAACTGAGATTTACTGTGCGTATTGTTGTGTGTTTTTTCTACAGTGGCTAGAGGTATAGGGGAGGGTTGAGATCTCAAAAAACATGTTTAACCCCGCCGCAATGTTAATGCCTTCCCAAGTCAGGAGCCTCTGGCTTTTGTTTGTCTTGTATGATTTATAATTTAAGTTATCAACCATTTTCCTCTCTTTTGGCATAGTTTGGTATTACACTGTTACACCAAACCTTTCAATCGATACCCAAACCAATGATGAAATGGTATATTTGCTTTATATCTATTTTGATCTGAGTGTCACTGATGAGTCCTATGTAGACGAAACGCGCGTCTGGCGTATTAAATTATAATCCTGGTACCTTTGATATCTAGTTACATAATATACAAGGCAGTTAGTTGGTTTATTCCTTGAATGCCAACATCCTTTCATCTACCGACAATTTACCTGAAAAAATTATGTTGGCATTCGAGGAATAGGTGCAAGTAGTTATCACAACAAAAGTGCATGCTTATCAAAACAGTCATATTAATTAAACCGGCACGGGACGTTTGCGCTTTTTCATAGGACATTTGCGCTTTTTTTTGTGGACACTTGCGCTTCAAAACATAGGACATTTGCGCTTTTTATAAATGGACATTTGCGCTTTTTACATAGGACATTTGCACTTTTGTTTTATATATATATCTATGACTACCCTCCTCATTTATCCGGACTTTAACAGTTTAAAATTCATTTCATAGCACATTGTTGATATGTGTTTAAAAGTGTGTGTACAGCTAAAAGTAAACATTCTTACGAAATAAAATCAAGTACTGTCATCACAATTACAGGTCAAATTTAGCTTGATATTTGAAGATCAATGAGTGAATAAATTTTGCTCTTGTTATCTGTCCTGATTGGTACTTAGCCCACAGATATAGGTAAATTTCAGGTTGCTTAATCAAATGAGCATCATTATGTTTTGCTGTTACTGCTTGAACCAAGATGATCTTCTCTTAAAATAAAACTTTGAAAGACTCTTTTTTCAATATTTCTATAGTTGTGTGTGCTGTAATATATCCTCCAATATTATTCATGTTATTTGATGGAATTTCTTGAAACTTTATTTCTCGTTTTCAATTACAATATTTTATTCTGTCCAGTTGTTAATCATATTTTTCTTGGTTATAATATTACCCTTTTTTTTTTTATAAAATTGAGAATGGAAATGGGGAATGTGTCAAAGAGACAACAACCCGACCATAGAACAGACAACCGCAGAAGGTCACCAATAGGTCTTCAATGCAGTGAGAAATTCCCACACCCGGAGGCGTCCTTCAGCTGGCCCCTAAACAAATATATACTAGTTCAGTGATAATGAACGCCATACTAAACTGTACACAAGAAACTAAATTAAAAATAATACGAGACTAGCAAAGGCCAGAGGCTCCTGACTTGGGACAGGCGCAAAAATGCAGCGGGGTTAAACATGTTTATGAGATCTCAACCCTCCCCCTATACCTATTCATATATTGTTCAGGTGTAAGTTGTGTTGACAACTCATCGGAATTCTTGCTACCCTATGTTATGGATTTTTGTAAACAAAATTATAGTTGTGGAAAAAAGCACTACATATGTGATCTGATAACAATTGTTGAATAATTCCTACATGCAATTTTCACATTTAAGTCCATCACAAGTTTAATTAATTGTTCAATTGAAAAGTTCATATAGTTCATATCAACTAATAAAATATTTAAAATGATATGGAATTAAATAAATCTTTAAAATCCTTTTATTAATTTGAAATTATTGTATTTAGCTAGATTTTCTTTAATATTTCTAATGTGTCTTATGTTAATAAACATTTCCATTCCAAAACATTTATTTTCAAAATAAAATTTAAAAAAGTTTAAAAAAAACTGATCATAGATACCAGGATTAAATTTAGTTTTTACATTTTCTTTATTTCTTTAAAATTTATAATAGCTCTAACCCCAAAATCTTCTATTTTTCCTTATCAAAAAGTGATAAAATGTTGCAATTTTATCATGTTCTCATTTTTTTTAACATTTAAATACTTATAAAATCATTTAAATAGTTATAAAAACACCTATTGTTCCTATACAAACATCTATTGAAATATTTTTGTTGGCGTTCAAGGAATAGGTAGCATATAAAATGTTGGTATTCGAGGAAGGGTGTCTTCAACCTATGCCAACATTTGATAAAAACATATTCAATCTATGCCCACAAACAAAATACAATACGTGTTGTTAGAGCAATTGTGAATTAATAAAAAAATAAATACAGTCAGTATATTTAAGCATTAAAAATACCCTTTGTAAGTATTTGGAAAATTGTGTTGTAGTAAAAATGGAATAACTTTTTTTCTAAAAGGACAAAAATTGTTAAATAGAACCTTTGATACTAGCAAAATTGTGTTGAAAAAAATAAAAATGAGAAAAAAAGACTATCTTTCTGAAATTAAACAAACACTTAAATATAACAATACTTGAGAAAAAAGAGATATAAAGCTAATTTATTGGTGTAAATTTTTACGATCATTTTTTTTCATTATTTTGTTGATAAAATGATGATGATAAGATAATTTGCAAAACTACTAAAAAAAGAGTGTAATTTATACAAACAAACTTGTGACTATCCCAAGACCATCATTAGAAACTGCTTGTGTAGTCCTTACTTTGTGACCAACTTTAGAAAATGTCAAAATTTAGGACCACTTTGTGAAACCCACTAAGGACTAGATTAAACTTTAAAATCATTCTAGGACATGTCTTACTCCTGAGATATCTTTGTGAAACTTGCACAAGAGACCAAAGGATAACATGACACCACGCAGTTGATTGTGCAGTTGCAGCATCATATCTTATAGTATGACTTTTGAGACAATCATAATAGTAAAATTTTTCTAATTCTATGTACACTAGTTGTCGTTTGTTTATTCAATTGATACGTTAGAATCAATCGGGTCTAGGACCAATCCAGTATATCTTATGATAATCCTTCGTTTTGAAAACAATTTCCAATGTGCATACATTTAGAGTACTAAAGAGCTGGTAAACTCCGTGTATGATAAATATTTCTGGTTAAGGGCAATAAGGAATACATTCTTCTGCATTTATTTCCATATTTTTCTAGAAATTCACAATTGCATATTTGTAGTTCAATTATTGTGTGTATACTAAAAATGGTGTGAGCCAAGGCTCCGTATTGAAGGCCGTACATTGACCTATACTGGTTTACTTTTATAAATGATTGTTGCTTTACGCCGCATTAGCACTAAAAGACTATCTCACGGCGAACTTTTATAAATGATTGTTGCTTTACGCCGCATTAGCACTAAAAGGCTATATCACGGCGAACTTTTATAAATGATTGTTGCTTTACGCCGCATTAGCACTAGAAGGCTATATCACGGCGAACTTTTATAAATGTTATATGGATGGAGAGATCATGTCTCATTGTCACTCACACCACATCTTCCATTATCTAAATGTTAGAATTTAAAGTGAACATTTCTAATAGATATTTTACATGATTCAGTGCTTATTTAATACACGAGTATCAATAGTGTATAATGCCATTGTATTTGAAGTACACTATTTTATATACAATTTAATATTTTGATCATATATTTTATATTACATGTATTTATGAGAATGACACTGATATATATTTAATATGACAAGATGCTTGCTTCTTTAATAAAAATCCATAGAATTCTTCTTTTTCCTCATCATTTCATTACATCAATTTTTAACTAGTTCCTATATGGAAAATAGATCCCCAACACACAATTATTCATTTTCACTTGTGTTGTACTTGTAAAACCTTTATATACTTTAACGGTAGGTTTAAACTGGTTGTAAATTGTTTAGCCCCTGATTAAATTATGTTTTTATAACACTTAATCTGTAACAAATTATTCAACCTATGCCAACATTTTTTCATACAATTTTATACCTAAATTTCAAAATGTTGGCATAGGTTGGTTGAACCCGAGGAAGACACCAGTTAGTTTTCTCGCTTGACTCTATAAACAAATACATTGTCATTTCGGGGCCTTTTATAGCTGACTATGCGGTATAGGTTTTGCTCATTGTTGAAGGCCATGACGCAACGTTAGATATTGCTACTACTAAGAAAAATAGCGTTAAGTAAATATTTGACGGGGAAATTTTTATAGAAATGGTGAAATGTATATTTTAAATTATGAAAATAAAGATTGATTCTAAAATTTTCACATTATGATAGAGGAAGAATAAAAATATGATATTCATAGGCATAGGAAGACACAGAATATCCGAAAAACGTTTACTTAGCGTTGTCCCATGTAACAAACTGGAAACATAAAACTCGAACAATTTGCGAAATGTTCACGCAACTCTTCGAAATTTTGCATGAACATTCTATGACGTGATATATTTCAGTATTGGTTAACATGGCTGTCTCCATTTAAAATTTGCGTACATATTTTCAAAAGAATATGATGCACGGAAATGTCCCATCGGAAATTTAATTTGGAAACTTGAAACACTTCAGTTCAAAAATAAAATTTTGACAGATAATTCATTAAATTGTAAGCACAATCGTTTTGTACTAGGTGTTAGCTACCAAAATTAGAATTGAAAAATAAATTGAGCTACATATTCAATTCAAAACAACAGATTTGCAATGTCTTGCGGAAATGTCCGAGTTGAACTTTCATGCCTTCACAAAACTTTTACGGCCAAAAAAACAGATATTTGATTTCTTTAAGAATATTTTTCGTCTTTGATAACTATACCAATAAAAAGTACTTTTAAAGTTGAAGTTGGTACACCAAATAGCATTACAATTATAGGGTTATCTATGAAAAAAATACGGATTAATGAAAATGTCTTGCAAGTTTGTCCGTTATCATAATTTGACGTCGACACAAGCGTATTTACGCTAGGGACGGCATGAACTGCATTCGCGTGTTCCTTCCTCCACTAAATATAAATGTCCTGCTTTCAACAAAACGAAATGATGCACACATTACAAAAATACACATCTATAAGACGACCAAAAAGTAAGAAAACTTTAGAATCATAAGTATAAGCTATTGTATGTCACTGCTTGAATAAAATCATACTCGGGTTGAATATACAATGTATAATGCAGCAATATTCCTCCAAAAACACTAGCAGTAAAATTGAATATCCTAGTATGTTAATCATAAAATCATATTGCATGGATTGGATTCTCACGGCATTTATACTTCTGTGTTATACTTTGCGAATACCAATGTTTACCAAAAAAGGAAAGCAGGAAGAATTAGGGGACGACCATTTGATATTCGGGGGGGGGGGGGGGGGGGGGGGGGGGGGCAGGAGGATTTTGAAAATAAATAACTCAGCCCGTTGATAATCACAAAAATAAATGGCATCCCTATCAAATTCAATTAAGTATTGAAGAAGTGCATAATACCCACATACCCCCCCCCCCCCCAGAAGACTCGTACACTTCTCTCAATAAAGACACCCCCTAACTGTACGTTAAAAAATGTCAAGTTAATTAGTTATCAAAGGTACCAGGATTATAATTTAGTACGCTAAGATCGAAAAGGAAAGGTTTAAATATAGGAGCCCCACGACTATGAACTGCAATTTTAAAAAATAAATCAAAATTCAAGTTTGATGATAAATGGTGTATATTTAAAACACTCGGTAAACCTCGTTTTATAGATTACAGGAAAAATAAAGCAGAAGAAAACACGATTTCCTGTATGATGTCATGAATGCGGGGTCTAATTTTGATAAATCATGGTGTCCGTCATATGATGATATTACTACGCAAAATGTAACTTTGATTGCAGTGATATCACAATGGTTATAAACAAAACTCGTACATAAAATAGACAATTTATGTCTAGAAATCAAAAATAAAAATCGACTCCGACAATTCAACCTTGTTTTTTAATAATTTCAAAACGATTCCAGTTTGTTCGGACCATTTTCCGGTAAGAAGTGATTCGGCTACATCTCAAAGGAGGGTGTATCTACGTAGAAAGGGGGCATTACGTGAATTAATTAGACATTTTCGCCATCTGTACATTGACAGTCAAAGCCCTTATAGCTGATTTATTTTAATTTTGGTAAGAAAATGTCAAAGATGGTCCAAAATTAGTCAACAAAGCCCACAAATCATGACATTTTTATAAGCAAAATCGATAAATGTCAGTGCCAAAAATAACCCGTCTTCCGTGTTTACATTTTTTGATCATGTGTTTTAGCCTCCAAAATATACCAAACTTACAACCGAGACCGTGCTAAACGATAAATTATACATAAACTTGCCATTAAATGCGTTAAACACTTCTTGCTGGCACCATCAACAAGCAATATTTATTTATGTTCAACTGTTATTAATATTATGTCTCATGGTCCAATGACAAAAGATATCTTTGCAGTGAACTGTCCAATTTTAAAGAAAAGTTATCTAAAGATATAAATAGTTGGTGATTATTTACCATAGAGTCACAATAGTCCCATCAGTTGCTGGAATGTTGTCTGATGCCATGAGTACAGTAACCGGAGAGCATGATTCTACATACAAAAATCATCTCTGTACCTCTGTGCTACAAGGCAGCGCATAAACAGAGCTCCAGATAAGCTGCGTAAATACAAATAATATAAAACCCAATGCAATTGTCCATTGAAGGGTTCAACAACCCAATTAATTCAACGGAAAACCCAATAATATGCCAAAACCATGAGTTCTCAACCCTTTTATTGGCAACCATTTGCGTTATTTACCCTTATCTGTTTACAGTCGTCACCTAAACTATTTTTATAATATTTATAATTGGAAATTTTCTGTCGTTCTA
Organism: Mytilus trossulus; assembly: GCF_036588685.1. Lineage (NCBI taxonomy): Eukaryota > Metazoa > Mollusca > Bivalvia > Mytilida > Mytilidae > Mytilus > Mytilus trossulus. The sequence continues at coordinate 11,906,900 of NC_086385.1, read as the reverse complement.
AAAATAGATCCCTGCATCAAGTAACTGAAATGGGTCCCTGTTTGAGTTTTCCGTTGCTCAATAGGTACACGTGTTTTTGTAAACATTTCGATCTTCTCGGCTTTTATCCAGTTAGCGTGTGTCATATTATTTTCGCATTGCTCGGGATTTATCATAACATACATTGAAATAAAACGAAAGTGAATGTCCGGTAAAAAAATTGAAAAGAAGCATGTTTTCGGCTTCTTTTGAAAAGCTGAGGGAAAGTTATGATGATAACAAGACTCAGCCAGTGTTTTAAGAAACGTCAATCGAACGCACGGGTGTGTGTGCGTACCATAACGAGAACATCGCTAATAAACACAGAGATTCATCAAAAACGAAATCAGTTGGAAAAAGTGAAAGGCCAAATCAATTACGAAATGATAAAGCATCAGAAACCAAAAGTTCTAAATAAAAGTCAACTAAACCCAGATTTATGTAAATTGAATAAAACAAAATCATTCAAGTGTAAGAGATTATATACTATTTTTTATTCATTTTACGGTTAGAATTGATGAATATACAAACCATGCACACAGGCACTGGTCTCAGAATTTATTATATAAACTTTAAGGTATAAGACGAGTGCCTGTGAATACACATATCCGTTTTTGTGAGAAAATACAAAACTGGCAAAAGGTTTGAAACGGGACACAACTTAAACCTTCAATTTGCTCCTCAGTGAAAAAAACAAATAAAACAGCTAGCAAATAACCCTCACCATAACTCTAAACCAAATAAAACAGTTAAAAAAAGAAAGAAACATATAGATGGGAAAAAAAGGGGTTGATATTGCCTAAATATTTCAATATTGTGTCGATGAAAAAAACCAATACATTAAGGATCTTGGTGGTGAAAAACCCAATTTGATATTAACCTGACGGGTGAATTGAAATTGATAATGCAATTAAAAAACTTTATCACCCAATTATATAAGAAAATGGTGGGTAAAAACCCCAATTTGTGAATTCTTATCTGGAGCTCTGGGCCATTAAGTAACTGCTGACCACATTTGTTAAGAGATGCAAACTTTGATTATTTACAAGGTTCTACTGATGCTGTCAATGTTTCATGCCTTTCTCCCAATCCCCTTAAATTTTCACAATTTAATATATATGCAATAGTGACTATATCATTATGATCTAAGCAGGCTGTTATTCTCGTCATTCACAATACAATCTAGGTGATGATCGCTTTGTATGGCAGTCAATATCATCCTTAATCAGCCAAAACTATTTTTAAGTCCACACGTCATAGTTATTCCTTCTCTTCCTTTGCTGATTTGTGTAAATTATTTAGCAACAAGTAGTTTTAACTGTGTTTAAAATAAAGAGATGTGGTAGGATTGCCATTTTAAAGGCAATACTCTACTAAAGACCAAAAGTCATAAAACTACATATGCTTAATGGTATGGCCTTTTACACGAAGAAAATATCATACTGGCACTGCATAGCAAGCTGCACGAATTAAAATTTCAAACATGTCATAATAGTAAACAATACAAATCCCTGACCTTGGCCAGAGGTGAAACACTAGAACACAAAAACAAACTGCACACTATACGAAAAACAAAGGTGATAAAGAGCAATAAATGGAAACCACTCAATTACTAGGTAAATTGGGTCTGTGATGTTACATATTCACCAAAACATACCGTATAGCGGGTTATTTTCGCGGGTGTAAAATTTCGCGATTTTCATTGAACAAGGTATACGAAATATTTTGGTGGATTAAAAACTTTTATTAATACCTTTGTATGTACACTTTTAATTTGGCGGAATTTAATTTGGCGATTAAGTTCTGTCCGCGAAAATAAGCGAAAATTTGCACCCCACGAAAATAACCCGCTATACGGTATATGTACATTGTACATTATACAACAAACTACATTTTTTCATCAATGCAAGTTTGTTTATGCTGTGACTTCTAACTTTAACAACAATAAGATGAATTTTATAATTAACAGTTGTTTTATCATTTTAGTTAAATAGACGTTACATATAAAGATTACAATACATACTGAGGGAACAGCCATAGGATGGCAAACCGTCCTGGTGCCCAAAGACCAAATGGGCAAGCACAAGGCAAAATATGTCAGTTTAAACTAGTACTTCTAGGAGAATCTGCTGTAGGCAAGTCTAGCTTGGTTCTACGATTTGTAAAAGGACAATTTCATGAATACCAGGAAAGTACAATTGGAGGTGAGTGTCTGTATATTTTAGCTTTCTGTTTGCATTAAACCCCAGAAATAAGAATGCAACTTAAAATTTATATACTATATTAATTCTGCAGGAACTCGTGATTTTCAAAAATGATGCATCCAGCTTGATTTCCATGCTTCCAGGACGCATATACACATCACAATGAGAGCCCTGTAGTTCTTAAATATTATATTTAAAACAGATAAAAATAGATATAAGAAGATGTGGTATGAGTGGAAATGAGACAACTCACTATTCAAGTCCCAATTTGTAATTTTAAGTAAACCATTATAGGTCATAGTATGGTCTTCAACACGGAGCCTTGGTTCACACTGAACAGCAAGCATTTTATGTATTAACAGATGGGGTCCCTGTGGCTGAGTGGTCTAAGTAGTTACTACTGTAATCACTAGCCAGTCAACACTGAGCTCGAACTGCGCTCTTGCAGATGCACTTGACTCCAATCTTAATTTACTTGGATTATCAGTTTTCCTATCGACAGTCAGTGGTTTTCTCTGGGCATTCCAGCTTCCTCCACCAATAAAAACTGGCTGCTAGAAATAGCTGTAATGTGGTACTCAAAAGTGACGTTAAAACACAAAAATTTCTTCTTTAACTGGATCAGATACTTTTTACAGGACATTTATATATACATGATTTGGACAAAATAATAAAAATTACTGATCTTTTCAGCTTTGGTCCAGTAATGCATATCACATAAGTAGACAAAATACATCTTGCAGCACTGTCCATTTCCAGGTGTGGGGGGGGGGGTTCGTTGGACTCACAAACTCGACTTATACAGTCACAATTCGAACAGAACAATGACTTAAACAGTGCTTATTTGTTTTCATGGGGGGGGGGGGGGGGGCCGAACCCCCCTGGCTATGGGTATGCCATCAACCTTGGGAATGACAGGTCTACATTGAGTAGAACAATATTAAAAATACCATAAATCCATTTTATATTTCGAGGTTTGGGAAACCCTAAAAGATCAATCCATTCTTTATTTATATGCATGCATATATGAAAACATATCTGTACTGTACTTACAACAATTTTCTGTCATTTCTACATAAAGTTCAAATTTATTATATGTTCTATGTTTGTAACTCAATTTTGAAACAATGACAGATAGTTATTAGTTCAAATAAAAAGTTTGACCTCTTGACTTTTACTTTTACTTTTATATTTTATTATTTTTACATTTTTCAGCTGCGTTTTTAACACAGACAGTCTGTTTAGATGACACAACAGTAAAGTTCGAAATCTGGGACACAGCTGGACAAGAAAGATACCACAGTTTAGCACCAATGTACTACAGAGGCGCACAGGCCGCCATTGTTGTTTACGACATCACTAATCAAGTATATACTGTAGAAACTTTTGTGGGGTTAAAATTTTGTGGTTTTGTCTCTATATATAAGATTACACAGGGATTAAATTTCGTGATTTCCAGCAAATGGAAGTTATATTATATGTAGGTTTAATTTAGGTGTGGATTTTAATTTCATGGATATATTCTTTCCTCAAAATAACTGAAATTAAATCCTCCTAAAAAAATTCTGCTTTTACAGTAATGTAAACTTTAAATAACTTTAAACTGGTTGAAGTACATTGTAAGTTCCAAACACTCAAAATCTCAAGTGTACTGAGAAGTAATAAATAGACATTTGCATTTTGTTTGACATCTGTTCTTGTCTATTCTTTCATAAAGGTCATAAAGGCAGATTTAGTATAAGTGTACACTTATGCATCATGGATATTTGATGTTTACATGTACAATGGTAAGGGTACAAATGGGTATTCACACTCCAGGTTCTCATTATCTAAATCTCTATTGACTCATCATTTTCAAAACTTGTCAGTCCAAAGATATCATAATTATAAAATGTTGTATCAACATGATCAACTGAGTTCATATACTGTTAATTTAGCTAACTAATCCTCTCACTTGTATGACAGTTGCATAAAATTCCATTATATTGACAACGATGTGTTACCCAAAAAACATATCGACATAATAGATATAAATGACGATAATAGGGGTACAACAGTTACAATTGTGTTATCAACCTGATCACTAGAAAAACAAAGTAATGTGGATAAAAAAAAAAAAAAAGCACATCATCAAAAATGAATAACAAGAATACAAAATTTTACCATAGCACAATAAAACACTGACTGGATGTACATGATGTATAAGGACTAAGCCACGTTAAATGTTTAAACAAAGTCTGTATCCAGAATGTGTACTTTAATGGCGGTATAGGCTTTGCTCATTGTAGAAGGCTGTACAGTGTCCTAAATTGTTAATGTCTATGTCATTTTGGTCTCTTGCAGAGAGTTGTTGATCAACAAGGTCTTGGTACCTTCAAATGAACTTTTATTATGACTGATTGTTGATATTTAATGTAATAGACATTTAGTTATACAAACCTCTAGACGCTCTACTGTCTTGGATTACAATAATTGTGTATGTTTTATCTTACCAGGACACATTTGGACGGGCCAAGACATGGGTGAAAGAGTTACAGAGACAAGCTAGTCCCAATATTGTTATTGCTTTAGCAGGGAACAAGTCAGATCTGGCCAACAAAAGAATGGTAGAATTTGATGTGAGTACTCTAAATGATTATCATACATTTGTAGTCTGTATAGAAGATTTATTAATCAAAATGCAATAATTATCATAATCATTTAGAATTTGAGGGCAGGTCAGCACAGAACAAAAAATAAAGTCCAAACAGCAATGGGTAACGTAAAGTGGGTTATTTTCTCTGGCTCTGGGTTTAAATTTTCACATATTTTCGTTGATAGAAATAACTACCAAAATAAATTCCGCCAAATTAAAAGAGTTCATGTAAAGGTATTGTTAAAAGATTTAAATCTGCCAAAATGAAAACCTCCAAAATATTTGGTATACTTTATTCAATGAAAATCTCGAAATTTTACACCCGCGTAGATTACCCGCTATACTTTATGTCAAGATATTTCAAAATAAATAAGAATGTCTAGAAAAAGCTATTTATAGTGATTTTCTTTTTCCTTTCCATATGTCTTTGGTAAAAAGAATATCTAATCTTGCATGTCCAAAATAAAGATATTGAGAAATATTCAATTTACAACTGATCAACACTGATGTGTGATGGGACAGCAATCCAACAACAAAAACTCCCAAATGGCATCTAGATGTAAAAAAAAGTCTTCAACAAAAGATAAGTGTCAAGCTTTTTATTGTGGCAGTTAAAATCTTTATCAAGTAGATATAGGAAGATGTGGCGTAAGTACCAATAAGACAGCTCTCCATTTAAATAACAATTTATAAAAGTAAACCATTATAGTTCAATGTACACCTTCAACACAGAGCCTTGGCTCACACCAAACAACAAGCTATAAAGGGCCTCTAAATTACTAGTGTAAAACCATTTAAACAGGAAAACCAACAGTCTAATCTATATAAAAAAACGAGAAACACGTATAAATTACAAAAACGTCAACTACTGTACATCAGATACCTGGCTTAGGACAGTCAGGTGCAAACATTTGCAGTGGGATTAAACGCTTTAATGGTACCAAACCTTCTCCCTTTTTCTGAAACAATAGCATAACATCACAACATAGAAAAACACATTATAAAATATCAATTGGCAGGCTTAACTCAATCAAGAATAAGTTGTGTTAGGCATATGTTTTCTTATACATTCCAATTTGGGCTCTTTGTAGCTTGCTATTCGGTGTGAGACAAGTCTCTGTGTTGAAAAACCGTACTTTGTACAATTCTTCACTTTTATTAAATTGTGACTTGGATGTAGAGTTGTCTCATTGGCACTTATACAACATCTTTTATTTTTGTATGATATATGTAAAAAAAAATGTTATTTATGTTTATTTTTTTTTAATTTTTTTTTTTTTTTTTAGGAAGCACAAGCATATGCTGAAGAAAACAGTTTATTATTTATGGAAACATCAGCTAAGACAGCCATGAATGTAAATGATATATTTTTGGCAATAGGTAAGAAGGAACTGTAGGGTTTAGGAGATACCTGTATTGAATTTTAACCTCCGACTGCATCAATTATGATTTGATGGTTGCATATTAAGCTTAGGTAGCAATACACAGTTAGATGTTTAGTTTCGCATTATGGCCCCTGTTGATTTTTGAAATAGGAAAGTTATTGTGTAATAAAATTCATTTTAAGACAGATGAGTGCTAATGTAGCCTTCAAAGATGGTTTATAAGAGCATCAAGATTATTTTTTACATGTTTTATGGGCTGTTTTCTGTTTGACAGTCCGTATTTTCATAGCTAGACCGGCCATCGGTCCAGAAATTACTGTACTGTTTACAAACACTCTTTTTCTACACGAAGTTTTTGACGCAATTTTACAAAAAAATGAGACGAAAGACATATGATTTTCATTGGATTTGCTGAATGGTATATGTACACAGTTTCAGAAAAGGTATTACTTCAAGCGATTGAAATTCTAATTTTAGCCAAATTTTGGGGAAATATGTGACATCTTTCCCCCCCTTTTTGCAATATTTTATAACAAATTAATGCAGATTGTTGCCATGGATACACCAAAAAGAAATTATATTTTACAATTTTATATACTGGAAATAAAATATATGGAAGATTCTGATTCCATACATATGCCCATATATGACACAAACAGTAAGCTTGATATTGCAAGAAAGCAATGAAAAGGGAATGGTAAAATTCATAAGGGCAAATTTGAGTACTTTTTCCTAACTGTTTATTGCTACCTTATGGCATACTTACCAAGCTCAGAATTGTATAATTTAAGACTTTTCATGCCACAAATCTATTGATATTTAGATTCAAAATCAACTTCTGAGTAAATTAAGTGTTTAACAATGACAATATGTGTCAATTTTATTGTTAACAGTCCTTAGCAACCAAAATTAGACATTTTGACACTAGGCTTATATTTGTACTCAATCGGCTTAACGCTTACTTCTGGTGGATTGGGCTGCATGTAGTAGCCTAAGTATTGAACGCGTTGGTTTTTTTTCTTGCAAAGATATCTAGTTATTGTTTTTATCAAGATTTCATGTTACATTTTGGCATATATTAAATGTATAGTTAAATCAGATGTAAGAAATTGATGCCCTATCACCAAGTTTTTTAATCAAGTCTTTGGTATGGAATAAGCATAAAGATTAACATTTTTATGCTTAAAATTGCTAAATTTTGTACAATGTTGCATCATCAGAGATCTTATTATGATATTCAACATAAAAAAAACTGACAAAAGAGGTACAGTTTTTAAAATTTGGCTAAAAATTGAGGTAGAGACAAGATTTTACACTTTGACTTGGCACCTTTCTTAAAATCAGTTTTTGTCGCGTTTCAGTGTCAACTGCTAACCTTCATAAAATATTCAATACTCAACCAATTTTCAAAAATAAAAGGCCATTTTACTCGTTTTAGCTAGCAGAACTCAGAAAATAATTTAAAAGGGAGAATTTGAAAAAAATATTTACTATTAAGGTAGCAATACACAGTTAGATGTTTAGTTTCGCATTATGGCCCCTGTGGATTTTTGAAATAGGAAAGTTATTGTGTAATAAAATTCATTTTAAGACAGATGAGTGCTAATGTAGCCTTCAAAGATGGTTTATAAGAGCATCAAGATTATTTTTTACATGTTTTATGGGCTGTTTTCTGTTTGACAGTCCGTATTTTCATAGCTAGACCGGCCATCGGTCCAGAAATTACTGTACTGTTTACAAACACTCTTTTTCTACACAAAGTTTTTGACGCAATTTTACAAAAAAATGAGATGAAAGACATATGATTTTCATTGGATTTGCTGAATGGTATATGTACACAGTTTCAGAAAAGGTATTACTTCAAGCGATTGAAATTCTAATTTTAGCCAAATTTTGGGGAAATATGTGACATCTTTCCCCCCCTTTTTGCAATATTTTATAACAAATTAATGCAGATTGTTGCAATGGATACACCAAAAAGAAATTATATTTTACAATTTTATATACTGGAAATAAAATATATGGAAGATTCTGATTCCATACATATGCCCATATATGACACAAACAGTAAGCTTGATATTGCAAGAAAGCAATGAAAAGGGAATGGTAAAATTCATAAGGGCAAATTTGAGTACTTTTTCCTAACTGTTTATTGCTACCTTACTAGCAACAGGTTACCGAAGACCGTAAACAGGTATTTGCAACCATCAAATCACCAATTGATGCTGTCATAGTTTAAAATACAATATTGTTAATTCCATTCTAATGAAACTGTCAGAAAACAACATTAAAACACGTATTAAAAATCTGATACATATATCGTCTGCACTTGTGGGTACATTCCATAGCATCAATTGTCAAATAATGCCATGAAAACTAGTGACATTATCCAATCAAAATGAATTGAGCAAACATTATTGCATTTGAATTATAAATTGTTAATAAAGTTAATTAACTCAGAATGTGCGTTTGCGAGACGAACAACCTGTTAATTATAATTGATTTGTATGATATCTTGAAAACCATAAAAAAAAAAACTTACCGTCATTAGAATAATTATTTAATCCGTCATTAGTATAAACGGAATCCGAAAACATTTCAATCATTTTATTTATATTACAAATAATATGTAACAAGTGTCTTACTCATTAACATATTCGGATTTGTTTGTTTACATATGTTAGCTCGTAAGAAGCATGATATATATATTTATCTTATCTCAGACAAGTCTTATTCATCTTACGTTAAGTAGGTTGATGCTCCGTTTTGTCAAACCAAAGTCATCAAAATAAGTATTTGTTGCTATTCAAACTACAACACTGGATTAAGGAGTAAAAAACTTAGTCTGATTGGTTATAATCAGACTGGCTTGGTGTCTCCTTTCATAAAATGACCTTGTGAGCTAGTGTGTTGTCAATCTTGTCCGTGATTTGATGAACTACTATACAGGCTACTGTGGATTCATTATTGTTCGTTGTATTCCAGTTTTCATGGATTTTGCGGGAACAGGGGAACCACAAATTTAATACTACAAGGAAATACAAATTTTATATATGAATATATGCATACTTTGCAAAAGCCACTAAATCAAATGTCCACCTAACCCTCTTACTATTGGAGAAACACATGTCCACACCGACTGCTGAAGGGACACATATATCAATGTTTAAATTTATGCAAGATTCTCATCATTGCTGTACCTCTTTCAAATAAAAGACTGAAAATTCAAAAGTGAAATATATTTTTACAATGGCTCAGCAATGTAACGGTCATTAGGACATGAAGTCATATATCGAATGACGTCATTGTTGTGCATGTCACTTCACAAACGTCAAGCAGTCGTATTTTCTGGCATATGAAAAAACTGGCAGCAAGAGGGTTAATTGCAATTTACTTAGTTTTCATGTATTATTTTGTGATTAGAACCATAGTGGTGAGTCAATTTTTCAACAGTTTATGAGAGCAGCTGACCTTTTGAACTTTTAAGGATTTTTTACTAATCATATTTTTATTGATTATTGAGCAATTATTATGTCGATAACAAAGTTGATTTTAATTTCTGTTTAACATTAAAGAAAAATATTTAAAAGACAAACTTATTTTTATTGTAGCAAAGAAATTACCTAAAAATGAGTCTGGTGGAGCAGGTCAACAGCGAGTTGGTGGAAATATAAACTTAAATGGAACACATGATCGGTCAGAAGAAGGCGGCGGATGCTGCAAGTAACAAGAACAATGATTGGTTGTTTTTAGAAAATGTGATTCGTACATGTTAAAGTTCACTCATTTTTATTTTTCGAGCATAGACCTTAATGTGGACACCAAAATGGAGTGGGCAAAGCTAGACATTTTAGGAATTACTGGATCATTCTAGAACCATCTGGATTATACTGGTTTTATCTGGATCTTGAGTGAATTTCCTATCTGGGAATAATTCATTTATTTATATGTTACATTTTATATCTGTATACATTTTAAAAGTTCATTGTTTTTGTTTAAACACTATCTAAAATAGTAGTGGCAAGATGTTTCGCTATCCCATAATTCAAATCTGTATGTGTTCTGCATTCAGCCACAGAAATTATCTCTGTATATATGTTATTTATATAAACAGAACAAAAACGGTTCCAAGTGACCATGCTAAAATTATTTCTTTTGATTTGTTAAAATTACATGGTGAATTCATCATCTCGCATTTGACGTTTCACAGTAGACTATGAAGATCCAGATTATATTGGACATGTCACCAAAAATTATGAAGTTCAAGATTGTATTGGACATGTCATGAAAAATTATTAAATTCAAGATTATTTTCGACATGTCACCAAAAATTATCAAGATCAAGATTATATTGGAGATGTCATGAAAAAGTATCAAGATCAAGATTATATTGGATGTGTTCTATATTAATATCAAGATTATATTGCTACAGATTACATGCATTTATTGAGACAATACCTTTTATCGAAAATTGTCTACCTGACCGAGCACAAATGTTAGAATCTGATAAAGGTTGATCTTGGTCCAATTTACACAGGTGGTAAAGAGCAGTTTCTACCTATAATACTAATGCATTAAGTGTCGGATGATCAGACTATAAATGCTTCAATTATTAAATAATTAATACTTGATTTATTAAGTTGAAATGAATATTGATTCCTTCATATTTATAAATATTATCCATTAATTTTTCCTGTAGGTTAGCTTAGCAATTTGAAATTATAAATTGCGGTGTCAATTCATAATTTCTTATCTGTAACACATAATTTTTTTTATTTTTAAGAAAGAACATTTACTTGAATAAAAACACATAAGATGCCAAAATCCCCCCTTTTTTTTCTCCTTTTCTTAACATAAACTTTTAGCTTAAGTCAATGTCATGAATTGTTATTAAAAATCCAAATTTATTGTTATGGACTTATTGGTCTTGGGAATATTTGATAGGGCAGTAATATCCTGTGATTTTATACAAAAGAGGTACAGGGCCAATTTAGTTTAACCAACATCATATACACTCCAAAGTGAAAATAGGTGATAGAGCATTTTAATTTAGTATTTATAAAAGCCACTGGTTATTGATTGCATTTTATTTCTGAAGAAAATCACATAAATTTCTATTGTTATTTGCTTTTGTTTAATTTACCTTACACACTTAAATTTGAAAATATCCTATGTAGAACTTTTTCTTCTTTAAACCTGTTAAATGACTGTTTACAATATTTGTAAAACGTTTAGAGTATTGTTAGTAGTCCTTTTTAACTTTTTTTTTGTTTAGAGGGCAAATTGAAAGAATATACATAACTTATGCACATTTTTTTTTAAATCAATACACAAATTATGTGTATTATACTCCAGAAAAATGTCATAAATGCAGAATGCTTCACAAAATAACCATATTTATAGTAAGAAAAAATGTACTAATACAAATTCCTGTCTGATTTTGTTGAAAATGAAAACAATTTATCAATGTAAACATGTAAAAATAAATTGTGTATGACACGTGTACATAATCTTTAAACTTTTTGTACAGCAAGAGTTGTGTCCCTTAGTAAAACACACAGCAAACCAATCGGGGTCATTCAAGTGCTTGAAATGTGTTATTGTTTTCTTGTCCAGTTTTCCATTAGCAAAACAGATCTTGAATAAAAAGATGATTTCATCATTAAGGTGGTACCCAACACTTTCACTAAAATTAATTTGGCTCGTTTAATCTATTCGTTAAATTTTGACAAAGTATTTACTTTGACCTTGGACAAAAATATAAAGATTTATATAGCAGTTTGACAAACACAAATTTTGAGCATTTAGAAGCTTAATAGTCCCATTAAACACATTGTAATTAAAACATTTAGCTGATTTTAAAGAGTTATCTCCCTGTAGTGTTAGGTACCATCTTTAAAGCAATATAAATTCTTATTGAAGGAAAACAAGAATTACCTTGTCAAATTGATATCAACCCTTTTTTGCACTTCATAAATTTTTGTCTTTACCACAACGAAAGCATTTGGATGATCAAGACTACATAAAGGGGAGGTAACTTGTCATAATAAAGAAAAGACAACTCCTCTGCTGTACAAATGAAGAGAAAACTTTTAGAATTAATATATTATTGTTTTTGTCCATTTTGAACAAAGTGTAAATGATAAGAAATGGTTGCTTGGATGATGTGTGTTTATTGAGAAATAAAAAAAGTTTTTTTTAGTGATTAATGCAAGATTGATCTTTCAGCTTATAGATGATTTTCACTGATTTAAAAAAAAAAGTAATTATCAGTTTTTCAAATATTCAGATGTGCTTTCCCGCCTTTTGTTTTATAAATTTAAAGTGAGATAATATTTTATGTTATTAATATCAAATTTCATACTTAAAGGAAGTGGTCATTAACATAGTCTGATAGTATATGAGGTATAAAAATATCTACATTTGTTATATACATTAATGATGATTTAATTTCATATACTGTTTGATATTTTCATCTTGCATTAAGAACGTAAAACTCTTTTTGTCTGTTTGTTGTCAATTATGTAAACAAAAGTTGTGGTAGGATGTTTTCTATTTGTGTTTTTTTTCTATGGAAATCATACATATAAGAAATATCTTTTCATTCTAATAAATAAATACTGTCTGATAAATTGGTCGTTTCAGAATCTAAAGCATCATGGGTAATTTTATTGTTCGTATCCTAGAATGAAAATAACGTTGCGTCATTGGTTGAATTTCCATTGTTTTGAACGTTTTAAACCAATCACTACGCTTTGGTGTACGCTTTTGAAAATATTACCCAGAATGCATTAGATTCTGAAACGGCCAATTAGGTTAAGTAATAATTTTTACCAGAATCCTTTAATTGGCAATAAAAATATGCACACTTTAATTAGTGAATTTACAGTTCACAATTCCAAATAATTATGCCCCCGCTATAACTAAGGAGGAAAAATGTTTTACCATTCAATATTTTTTTTTTTAACCTTGTCTAAGAGGCTAACAGAGCCATTGAAAAGACAAATCTTATGGAATTTGTTCTTTTCAAGAAATAGGGACAATCTGAGAATGATATTTGCAGCGAATTAATTAAATCCTTTCAAAGCTAGTTGTCTAATGCATGAAGATAAAGATTTTGGTTGGCTTGCTTGTTTTGTTTGTATAAGCGTTGAATTTTATTATTTGATAACTTCATATCAAATCTAAATAAGATATATACAGGTTTAACTTCACCTAGTTATATTTATTGCATATGCCAATCTTAGATACAATGTTTACGCAAACCTTTATACAAACTAAGCAAGCAAGTCAACCCATGTTTTAATCTACATGCATTAGGAAATTAGATCCAACAGCATTTTTTTTTAACAATTGTAATGTTCGTTGATAAATTGTGCATGCCAAGATTTGCAAAAATTAGCCATGTAAAAAATGATGTAAATTTTCTTTGAGTACCCTCAGGAGTTTGTTGGTAAAAAACAAATAATTTTGCATGTGAACAAAATCTATAAAATATAAATTAATTAGGTATTTATATAAGTTATATGATACAGGTAACATACACTACAACTCAGGTGGATTATGTCTTTTTCACCTTTCCAATGTGGGCAGTCCACATCTAACAGGTCAATTTATCCATAGATTTCCTTAAAAAATATTTGATTAAAACACAATTTTTTCTTATTTATATTAGTATTATTAGAATCAATTCCTATGAGAAAAACAAAATGAAAGCATTTCAAATCTATACAATAGCCCATTAGGAACAAGGGATGATTCCCCTCTCTGTGTTTACTCCACTGTGTTAGGTAGAAATGACATGATCCACTTGGGTTGTAGTGTATATGATTTCCATTAGAAGAGAATCAAGATAACAGATTTACCACAATGAATTAATTGCAATTTTTTTTTCTGTACAATTTCAACAATTGTGATATATGCCTGTGTAATAAAGAGACTATAGAAACATTATTAGTTTGTCTTTAAAGATCAGTCAGTGGAAGAACCAGGGTTGTGTGTCAAGAACCCCCCCCCCTTTTTGTGGATAATCAATGCATTTGAATGGGAGCATAAAGTTGCCCCCCTTTTTAAAATGGCTGGTTCCACCCCTGTCAGTTGTTCTGATAAAAAAAACGTTGAAACTTAGTAAAAATTATATTGGATCATAAGAGTACATAGTACTTATGTTGCTATAGAAAAGAAAATCTTAATGACCTTGTGCAGTTCATTCATACAATTGAGAATGGAAATAGGGAATTGTCAAAGAGACTACAACCTTGTCATAGAGCAGACAACAGCCTAAAGCCACCAATGTGTCTTTAACACAACCAGACAATCCAACACCCTGAGGTGGGCTTCAGCTAGCCTGTAAACAAAAATTGGTACTAGTTCAGTGAATATAGATGTCACACTAAACTCAGAAACATATAAAGGACTAAAATTTAAAAAAAGGTCAGAAGCTCCTGACTTGGGGAAAAGTGTCAAACATGTTTAATGAGATCTCAACCCTTCCTGTATACCTCTAGTCAATGTATCATAAACAAGCTCACAGCAATGCACTCAATAAAAAACTCAATTACAAAGAATTTTGTCTGATATCAGAGTAAAAAAGCGAGATATAGGTTTGTTTTTTCCAGAGGTGGCATCAACAATGTATTAGTTTGTGATTAGGTCTAGTTTAGGGTGAACCACAAGTGGTAGGTCAATCATAATTGGTATGCAGTTGTGTGAGCATTGGCATACCTCATTTCCATGGAGATGATTTAGCTCCACCCCCTTAGTCATGGTCTATTGACTTTAAAACTTTTGTTTATTTTACATGTATTAATTTGTGATTAGGTCAGTTTATGGGGAACCACAAGTTATTTTGTTTATTTTACATGTATTAATTTGTGATTAGGTCAGTTTATGGGGAACCACAAGTGGAAGATCAATGTTATTTGGTATGTAGTTATTTAAGCATTGACATATCTGATTTCCATGGAGATAATGTGGCTCCGCCCCCTTAGTCATGGTCTATTGACTTTAAAAATTTTATGAGTTAAATAATGTCAATTCAAGGGGAACCATTAGTTGTAGGCAAATGTTAATTGGTATTCAGTTGTATAAGCATGGGCACATCTCATTTCCAGGGAGAATATTTAGCCTCATCCCTCAGTCACTTAACTTATCTTAGGTTACATGTATTAGTTTTTGATTAGATCAGTTTAAGGTGAACTGCTAATGTTATGTCAATGATATTTGGTATGCAAATTTATTGGCATTTGCGAATATCGTTTCCATGGAGATTATATAGCCCCACCCCCTCTTATTGACTTTGAAACTTTTCTATAGATTACAAGTTAATGTTTGTATTTAGATTTGGGAACAACCTATGATAGGTCAATGGTCATGATGGTATTTGATATGCAGTTGCATAAAATTGGCATTTACATGGAGATTGTTTTATAGCCATGTATCTCAGTCATGGTTCATTGACTTTGAATGAATATTTTCATAACTTGTGTAAGATGTTAAAGTATTACTATTTTGATTTCAACATTTTCATTGTCAAAAGGCGATATATATCTCTGTGATAACAGTTTATTTTTATTTTATTAATTTTTATACGACCCCATATGTCAATCTGTCCATTCATCGTCAACATGTTGTACATCAACTCAAAAAACACTTCAACCAATTTGCATGAATTTGGATTTGGTCAATTTAAGATTTTATGTTTCTGAGTTTTTGGGTTTTATTCAGGGGCGTGTCCAGGATATTTGAAAGGGGGGGCGTAGAATAAAATATTTCGAAAAATTTGTGGGACCTTTTTTTGGCTTAAAAACATAAAATAATAGAGAATTGCACTAATGCAACGGTTCCTGACTTGGAGCATGTATATTTTAAAGTTAAAGTGTCAGGATGTGACATTTTTTATGCCGAGTTCTCTCCATTAATTGTCTATGGTATATTAAAATGATTGGATGGATCTTAATAGGAGTAGACCAATAACGAGAAATTCCAAACTCAAGGGTATATAGGAGTTACTTAACATTTCAATTCCTAGGCCAGGATTTTATTAACGAGAGGCGTGATTACGGTTGAGGGTCCATGGGGAAGCTCAGAAGCTCCTGAATTTCAACAATTTAGCATCAAATTATGAAGTAATCCCTCTATTTTTTTTATTAAGTTCGGGTTTCGTTGAACGACACACATGATACAAGACAAATAAACACTGAAGAATAAAGTTCTTTCGTTCTGAGTATTGCTTTAATGTGGAAATATACATATTTCTAGTATACATGTACCTTGACGCAAAACCTAAAATGAGCACAGAAAAATACTGACGGACTCTCATTTTCAATTACTAGAGTGGATTCATTAGAACCATTTTACGTGGATTTCTCATGGCGTAATCGTCAATAATTTTATCAAAATCAAGTTTAATGTCTCTGTGAACATATAAAAGAAGCAGAGCATTAAGGCGATCCTCCTTCATGGTGCTTCTCAAATCATTCTTGATCAACTTAAGGGATGAGTTAGCTCTTTCGGTGGAGCTTGACGTGACGCTCGTCAAAGCAAGTAAGAAGAGAACTTTCATGATGTTTGGAAATAAAGTCGAGCATGCCCTTACGTCAGCCGGACTCCGAGAAACGAAATTTTACGGTTGACAGTGATGACCCATCAGATTGGGGAATCAGTATAAAAAGAAATCAGAGTATGTGTTTAATTAATGAATATGATAAATTGCTTTTATTCTATACAATACTAGCAGATTATAACGATAGGCTTTTTTTTTTTTTTTTTTTTTTTTTTAAAGGGGGGGCGTACGCCCATTACGCCCTTACCTGGACCCGCCCCTGTTATTCTTACAACGAAGGGAACTTTCCAGTTTTCTGACAATAACGATGAATAACTCAAAAACCCTTTCACCAATTTGCATGAAACTTTGTTGAATTGTTTTAAATCTATTGATGTGAGTTTCTTTGCTTTTTGGGGAAAGACGGCTTCAAGCCGTCAATCCCCTATTAGGTTGACCAGAGTGACACTCCCTCACATTATTCATTTTGTTTTTATACATGTTATAGTGTGGAAAACCCCCCAACAAATCTTACTTAGATTGAAGAGAAGGAGACCCAGAAATGAACAGTTTGACTTTAAACACTTTTTTTCACATTTCCCTTCTGTTTCTCACGAAATTATCGTATCTTGAACTCTCCTTTACACTATTTACGTTTCTTTTACATTCCGGAAAAATCAGTATGACGAGATATTCTAAATATATCCAACCTACATTGTATTTTATAGTGACGTCATTCTTGGAAGAAGCAGGGATATCCTTCACCAGTTCACTGGTTATTTAAATCATTCTTAGAGATCGTGCACTAATTACAAATTTGTATTTGTTAAAACTTAACATAATATTGTTTACTGTAGATGATTTAAACATCAACATGCAATACTTGAATTTGTAGGTCAACAACTTTCAAAATAAACAAAGATCGTGGGGTTACATGAGACAGGGGAAAGAAACGATTTTATTACTTTTTTCGGGTCTCACTAATTAGAGACAAGAAGCGTTAAAAAGCGACACGAAGCGTCAAGAAGACTATTTAGCGACAAGAAAAAAATATTCTTCTTGTCGCTCCTTGTCGCTAAAATTCTTCTTGTCGCTAATTAGTGAGACCACTTTTTTCTGTTAAAAATTATGTGAATCTTCCTCCAATTCAGGAGCACCTCAATTGATGGGTAATTATCCACTAAAATAAAAGTTAATGTATTTAAACACTTCAAATGTGACATTTCATTGGATTAGTAGTCTTCTATTAAAACTAAATTTTTGTGTACCTCCATAATCATTGTAATAGTAAAAAAAAAATTAAAAAAATTTTGCATTTTGTAGTTTAAACATATTTATTATTTACAAATATTTCAAAATTAAGATTTGGAAACAAGCTTCACACAGTTTACATCACTCATATTGTTTTTTTTATTAGTACCTGTTTCCCTGTGACGAGAGTTGTAACTTAGAACTTTAACAATGGGAAATTTAAAACTGAATAGATTTTTCAGTCCACACTTTCTAAAAAAAAAACCTTAAAAATCCAAGAGTACTGTCACAAAAAATGGAAAATAGCACAGCCTGCAGTTCAGTGGTACACAATCAAGATTTCAAAAAATATTGTAGTTGTTGTGAAATGACAGAATTCAGTTGAGTTTTAGATAATTAGCTATCAACTTTAATCAAATGTTTAGATTTAGAAGATGCAGATCTCTTCCATTGGTCCAAATTGAATCCTAAACTAAGGAAATGAAATTACATAAACAACAATTGATTTCAATATTGTCAACCTTTCTACATGTTCTAGCTGTTCTCTTTTTCATTCTTCATCTGAAAACTATCAAAAGATACCCCCCCCCCCCCTTTTCCAAAAACATAATTAAATAGAAACAAGGGCCGTCTTTCCCCTCAGAGCTATTCAGCTCTTTGATTATATATTTAAGATTTTACGTTTCCGAGTAATGTTTTTTCTTTGTTTATAACAAAAAGGGGGATTTCCCAGTTTTCTGACCATAACTCAAAAATACTTAAACCAATGTTTAAGAGAGACCAAGAAACTTTGGAGAAATGTTTAATTAAATTGACTTGATTTCCCTTTCGATTTTTATGAAGGATCAATACCGCAACAGGAAGTTTGGGATTGAGTTTAGGGATGATGGTCCTAACCATTTAGAAATTAGGGGCCCAAAACAATTATAAAATAAGCATTTTTTTCTAGTTTCAGGATAATAACTTTCGTATAAGTATTTTGATTGCTCTGAAATTATACCACAATGTTTAATACCACAAGTAAAAGGTTGGGATTCGTTTTGGTGGTAATGACCCCAAGTTTAGGAATTAATACCAAAAAATCGGGATCGTATATTGGAATGATGTCGTCGTCGTCTGAAGACACATTGGTTTCCGGGCAATAACTTTAGTTTAAGTGTATAGATCCTTATAATTTTGTTTCAGAGGGTTCAATACCAAAAAAGGAAGGTTGGAATTGATTTTGGGGATGATCAAATAAATTTTGAAACCTACTGAAATAATTTGTAGAGAACTAATCGAAAAGACTAGTCACTCTTTACTTCATATGAGCTTCCTATTATAAGGAACACCCCTTATCGGGTAATATTAAAATATCAAAATTTAAAAAAAGGGGGAAGAACCAAGGATAAAATATATTACATTAGGGTAAAATCCAGAGGTGGTGCACTATACATAGACAGTGAATTGTAGAAAAAAACAATCATAGCATACAAAATATAAAATTATTTACATAAAAATGATAAACCGATCTACAGAAGTCATTTAACTCAAATAATTAGTTAATCATTTTACCAGCAAATAGGTTCTTAGAGTTTTATAACAATGAATATCTGTTACAAAATATAGTGAACTATATATACAATAACATTAGTTTATAAAAATTTGTCTACTATTTGACTTTTTCATTGTCTATATTTCAGTATCCGTATCTTAATGATAACTGTCAGTCGTCTAGCTTTTTCAGTAGAGATAACCTTTTGTAATGAAACTTGAAACAGAAGTGTCTTGTAAGCGTTTCCAGTTTAAGAATTAACTCTTCTTTGAATCCAAGTTGTTTCGTATATTTTGTACAGTCCAATACAAGTTGCGTAACTGCTAGTGCATTGTTAAAGACAAATCCCTCTATTGTTAATGCGCATATACCAGCGCAACAGTACTATGCCGTCAGCGTTTTATGACGTCGTGGTTTCCGCGAACTCGAAACGTTAATGAGAGTTATTCCTCTTTGAGCCGATGGATAGGGTGACAAACGTTTTGATAAGTAGATTTTCCGAGATGAAAATGAAAATTGTTTTTATATAATAGACATGTTCCAGAATTGGATATATAAATTAATTATGTGAATTAAGTGTGTCTGAAACAAACAACAAAACAGCAAATGATAAAATATATGAATAAAAAGAGAGTTAACTATACAGCAAACTAACAACTGACAACATAAGCCTGCCTGTGTTTAAAAGTTGTTGAAGTGAAGCATTAAAGAGTAATGCATATGCAACAAGAATGTGTCCAAATTACACGTATGCCCAACTCACACTATCATTTTCAATGTTCAATGGACAGTGATATTGGGTAAAATAATTTAATTTGGCATTAAAATTAGAAAGATTATGTCATAAGCAACATGTTTACTAAGATTCAAGTTGATTGGACTTCAGCTTCATCACAAAACTACCTTGACCTAAAACTTTAACCTGAAATTTGCACTTTCATTTTCTGTGTTCAGTGTACCTTGAAATTGGGGTCAAAAGTCAAATTTGGTCTTTGAATTAGAAATATCATATCATAAGCAACAAGAACTTCAAAAACTACCTGGATTAAAAACTTTAACCTGAAGCGGGACAGACGGACGGACGGACGAACGGACGCACATACCAGAAAACATAATGCCCCTCTACTAGTCTATCGTAAGTGGGGCATAAAATTCAATAGTTGATTTGAGAAAAAAAGTCGGACTAGGTTCCATTCATAATCACGATATGACAACTGTATGAGTATATTTAGACCGAGTTTCTAGCAACATGACGGAATATTTTGATATGATAGATGCCTATGGATGAATGATCAAAACAGTAGTATGTTAAATAGACCCCGTTAACACTTGCACGAAATTTAATCGATCTTTTAAGAGCATCTCTCATTTACGATCTTTTTAGAACTTGTGATTTTAAATTTAATATACATTGCAATCCTAAAATAATCGGTCATTTTGTTAAAAAATACCTCGTAGACAATAGAGTAAGGAAATATTTGGTTCATTAGATGTGCTTCTGCATTTATTAATTATCTTTTTGATTAATATGTCATAAATCCTTTTAAAACAAAGAAATGTCAGAATAATTTTACTTATAACGGTCATTTTGTTTGAAGATGAGGAATTTACAGAAAATAATAAAAAAATAATAATAATGAATAAATACAATTGAAAAGATATTTCTTGAAATGTGCACCGATTAACACACGTTTATTTAGCGAATACGGAACGAATAAGTAACGGTATCAGTCGAGCACTGAAACGGGCCCTGTCCAAGGTCGTAATTAAGTAGTTGTCGTTTGTTTAAGTGCTACATATTTGTTTTTCATGTATTTATTTTTTGTTCATAAATTAAGCCGTTATTTTCTCGTTTGAATTGTTTTTCATTTGTCATTTCTGGACCTTTTATAGCTTTATATGCATTATGAGATTTGCTAATTGTTGAAGGCCGTACGGTGACCTATTATAAATAGTTCATGTGTCAATTGGTCTCTTGTGGAAATTTGTATTATTTGCTATATCATATCTTTATCTTTCAGAAAACTTGCGCAAAAGAACGACGTATACATTTTATTGTATCTTCATGTTCTGTCAAATCATTTGAGTATACGGACGAAACTCTGAAATCAGTTACTTATAAGAATATATTAAACTGACCATGCGCAGATTTATTTTCATATCTACATAACACATTTTGAATTGTAGATCGATTTATCTAAGCGTTTAAACTTAAACAAAGATCAGGGTTGCGTTCAATATCGTAGCGGCTACATAGGGCTACCTAGATTTATGACTATTGAACATGTAGCTAGTCTAGCTGCTACATGGATATTGATTGCAGCTAGCCTAGCTACTCGTTCATACGATCAAAATCTATGTAGAACTACGTATATAAATATCCGCTACGATATGAACGGAACCCGGTTCATAAAAAAATCTATCTTTTTAAAACTACATTTAGAAGTGGTATTTTTAAGTCCCATTTTTCTGAGTCATATTTGCAATATCGGCTCCTCGATCTTTATTGTTAGGGGTCTTAGATTTCTATAGATTTTAAGTTATTATCATCAAAATAAAAAGGAGCAACATTCCTAACCGCGAAATTAGAATTCATAATATCGAAAGCAAAGGTCTGTCTTGTCTTTCAAATATACTTTGACTTAACTATGAAATAATATAAAAAATGTATTCACTGTTTTAAGAAGAATTTCTGTTCAACACATAAGCACTATAAATAAGTTGAATAGAAATGTTGTTCATAGAAGCATAATCCATTTGCGTGTATATTTGTTCAACGCATTGTTTTCCAACCACCGCATTTATATAACGTGTCTGTGAAACTGACTGAAAACTAAGTACTATCACGTGTAAATTAATATGCATTAATAGTAGTTGAAAAAAAAAACCCAACATAACAGCAAATAACGAGAACTGTGTTGTCCGTAATTTGTATAGGAATAACGCCAAAACCGGCGGAACGGCTTTCGACGTTATATTAGAATTGACGCAATGTATTCCCGCCTTTTCAAATTGTTTACCCTTTTGTAGAAATATCTCTTTTTCCATTCCGGTGACCCCATCGTTTTATTTCATGATTTTATCTAGAAATAAACAACGCATATTCTGTTGAATATTCATCGAGAAATTATTGGTCAATTAAGAAATAATTCATGGAAGCCATAGATTTGTTGGAAATTTACACATGGCCTGGGCCGTGATATTCGAATTTTATCCTGAGCGTTAGCGAGGGATAAAATTAACGAATATCACGGCCCAGGCCATGTGTAAATTTACAACAAATCTATGGCTTCCATGAATTATTTCGATTCTAATAGGACAAATAATTTTATTTAAATACTGAAGCGAGGGTTGGTATGCCGTGTGTGGAGCTTTTCTTTTTTACTCCTAGATAAAGCTCAAATATTCTCATACATCTTTAACTTGCATTAATTATTTCGTTAATAACCGCTAGAAAAATATGTTTAATTCTCAAACCCATTATTTCCGATTTTTAATTTACATGTTTTCTTGTAAGCTACCGTCAAATCCAAAATTGACATTTCGTAAAGAATGAGCTGCCATGTTGACTCGCTGAATTCAAATGCAATAGAATAGAAAACCTCAGAATTCCATTTAAATACAATATTATACGAACTTCGTTGGTTACAAACAAGTTTCTATTTTTGTGATATTGACTAAATTTGTTTTTATACTGCAACTTAAATTAGTATATTGATATTTTTTTAAATCGTAACATAAATATCAAGCTTATTTGCATCCCTTAATGAACCCCTGATTGTAGAGAAAGTGTCCCATGATGAAATTGACATTGCACAAAATATACAGTGTTACTATATTTCACTGTGTATCATCGCCACCGGAAATTGGGTACTAACGAAGCGGAGAGAAATAGAAAAAAAAGTAAACAAGTTAGGAATTCGTTCAATTTAAAGCATTTCCACTCATCTGATGAGGGTGCCGCTTAAGAAATGATTTTCTGATATACAATTCTTTAAATTATTAGGCCGATAAGTACAAAATAAATACAAACTTTTGTGTAATACTCCAAAACTTGCCACTTAGTACCGGAAAATTTCGAGGTCTATCGTCCTCTGTAGCCCACTTCTCAAGATATTGAACTGTTTTTCATTATTTTTCCAGACACGATTTTAGATTATTGTAGTGTGACATCATATTTAATGAAATTTGTTGTCAAAAACATGTTTTTTGAAGAATATGGACAAAAACATTGTTTGTTTGTTGTACGGCGAATTGCAGGACGTTGTACGGCGAATTGCAAAATAACAACTTTTGTGTGTACGGCATCTTGCAATATATTATAATTTTAAGAGGAAATGAATCACTGTTTAGATAATATCAAGTGACGATTTTTTGTTGATAGCAAAGCTTTACAGGCTTACAAACATGCAACATGTCTTACTTATCAAATATTATAAGATATATGCCGTTAATTCAGTTCAGGAGGCCTCGTTGCCTTCCGCTTTTCGATTTTGTAAAAAAGGGTTTTTTTTTCAACCATATTATCCTAAATACATTAATATATATATCGTTATACTACTAACGACTGTAAATGTTGTCTTATTTGTTATTAGGGTGAAATTTTGTAAGTTCATTTAAATAAACCGTCCATTCATCTTTTGTTGGTGCTAGGTTTTTTTTGGGTGTTTTTAGATAAAACAGTTAAGATGTGGTATGATAGCAAATAAGATAACTATCCATCAGGATAAAATAAACTCCACGTAAGCAATTATATGCTATTGTACGGCCTTCAACAACGAAAACTCGTCCCTTATAGTCGGCTATACAAAGCACCGACCGAAAAATGTGGAAGGACTCAACAAGAAAGTGAACGGCCTAACTCATAACAAATTCTTTTATGAAAACAAGTGTGGACACAGATGAGTGTGGATAGTATGTTTGGATGTTTGACAGTGTCTTATGACAATAAAGTTCTATGTTTTTCCTATATGGTGTTAATAACTGTGTTGCACGGTGACAACCGATCTGAGCATTAGGAGTGTTATTTATTTTAATTTTTTTTTTATGTTCAATACAGACATGGGAGACAGTAATTACATTAGTTACCAAATGATTATGATAGAACATGTTCTACATCTTTGGTTTTGGATACATTTTGTAGCTGGGAGAGCAATTGTTAATTTCTGTGTCGATTTGGTCTCTTGTGGAGAATTGTCTCATTGGCAATCATACCTCATCTTTTTTATATGTATTTGCTTACTATTGGTATGGTTCTATTCACATTACTTTGTGGTGGATCGTCAGTATCATTAGTAAATTTTTATGTTAAAATGTCGAATTTCTTCCTCAGATTAGAATACATTTATTGGTTTTAAGTAATGACAATGGCTTATGTCTGACATGATTATTGGGGCTAAATAAGAGAGGAAGTTAAAACCTCTGTGCTGATTTATATCAATTTTTTATATCTCCTCCAAAGCTGGTCGAAGCACAGACAAATTTTGACCAATATAAAAATGATTTCACCAAAAGAACCTTTGTGAGCATGCTTCAAAGACTCATAACTGCTCCAAAAGTAATCTGATAGAATTTGAAGCATGTCAAGCAGATATCATCAACATCTACTTAATAAGTCTTAATATGTCTAAATACCTAAAAAGCTATTTAGTACTCAAAAGGTATTGCAAAATTATTCCTTTTCATTTTTTGTTTTGTTATATGGATACAAATATAAGTGATACATGTACCAATACAGTATTTGTTGTGGTATGCAAGTGTAGTAATTAACATTTACTGGAAACCTGAACGGTCGGGGCTAGTATGGACACAACATTCAAGCTGGATACAGCTCTGAATTTGGATTGTGGTTAAATAGTTGACACAACATAGGTTTCTGACACAGATTGAATGTGGTCTATTAAGAACTTCAACTTAAAAATTTTAAATTGGACATTTATCTATTTTGGTCCAATATCCAAAATCTAAATACATGGTTAAATTCAGAATATCATAGAACCCGAAGAATTCAATTTTTGATGAAATCAAATAATGCTTAATTTTAGACCCTTTAGACCTCCATGTGGACCAATTTGATAACCAGGCCCAAATATTAAAAATCTAAATACACGGTTAGATTCGGCATATTGAAGAACCCCATATATTCAATTTTTGTTGAAATGAAAAAGTTCAATTTTTGACCCTTTGGATCTTAATGTAGACCAATTTGAAAACGGGACAATACTGTGCAATTGAATATTCCTGGCTATTGACAATACTGTGCAATTGAAAATTTCTTGCTATTGCGCAATATTGTGCAATTAGATATTTCTTGCTATTGTGCAATACAGTGCAATTAAAAATTTCTTGCTATTGCACAATACTGTGCAATTGGAGATTTCATGCTATTGTGCAATTATTTGCAATTGAACAATACTGTGCAATTAAAGATTTCTTGTTTATGAAAACAACAAATAAGATAGAGATGAAGCAACGACAACCACCGAACCACATGATCGGGAATTCGGACAGACACATAAAATTGTTTAATTATTTAATTTCTGAAATGACTCATTTGTAAAAATAAACTTTGAATTAAGAAAATACTTTGTTTTCATCGGAAGTAAGATGAAACAAATCGTGAATTGCATTTCGAATTAATTGTTTTGTCTGTTTCTATCTAATGCATTTTATCTAATGCATAATTATATGAGGGGGGGGGGGGGGGGGTAGGGGGTCTGTTAACATGTTAACAACACCTCGTTTTTGGCAAAAACAGTTAACAACAAACTGTAAATGCTGATAAGAGTTAACAGCAACTTTAATTACACATGGACAGACAATTGAACGGATGGAAAAGCAGTCGGAGTGATTGACTCCAAGAAAAAAGACTATGTCATGAATAAACGAAAATGATTCAAACACCAAAAGGGAGGCTTCTTCTGGTTATGTATATTGTTGAGTAAATGTTTTGTGTCAATCAATCGGAGAAAACTTGGGTTATCGTCATGACGTAGGAAAGTGTAACAAACAGATAGAATGAGTGAATACTATGGGCGCGAACATTTTTTTAATGGCGGGGGCTCTTATAAATTATAGTTACATCTCAGTCAGGGTATTCATACGACTCATTGCTTACATGATTTTATTAAAAGGAGTTACGAAGGTTTACTGATTTTTATTTTAAATCATCAAAACCAGTGTATAAATCAGAAAGTAACATGTAAGGTGTCACAAGTTGAAGCACTGTTTACTCTCCATCTGAGTTTATATAAAGAAGCCTTGGTCTATCTTTATATAGATTCATTCTGAATTTCTTAGACTAGCAAATTTGATTTCAATTTGAGAACCAATTCCTTTTTTTTTTCGGCCTCTTCTACCAGGCCACACTGTTCAGTTATTTTACGAATTGCAAATTGAAAAGGTACTTTATTTTTCACAATTCCGTCCAGGTACTCTGGGTCGATATAACTTATCAAACATTCCATATGCACGTGAATTATTTTCGTCATAGGACTGACCAGGGTTTTATCTGGATAAGAAGTGGCCTTTCCTTTTAACGTTTTGGATACATTACAAATAGAAGCCAGAAATAACTACATTGGTTAGACGTATAAAGAGGGGCATGAAATATCCCTAAACATGTTTAACACTGCCGCATTTGTTGCACCTGCATGATCCAACTTGAGTCCGTAACCTTGTATTTATTTCAGATTCATTTATATGTTTCAAGAAACAAACATTGAACTTCGACCCCCTTTTGTAGTTAATTTATAGCTCACTTAGGAGACAGCTTCAGGTATACCATACAAGTTTAGTTTCGCATTTTGGCCATGATGAATTTTCTAAATATGAACGTTTTTGTACAATTGAATTGATTTTTAGATAGTTGAATAATAATATAGCCTTCCTAGTGGGTTTATATGAACATTTAGATTATTTTTAGCATGTTTTATAAGCCATTGTTCAGTTTGACCGTCCAAGCGTTCCTATCCGTACCGCCATATATTTTGAAAATTTTGTATTGTTTTTTCAACCAAGATTCGACGCTCGATCTTTTCAATTCAATTTCATGGGAAAAGACAGCAGAAATGCATATGATTTTTTTTACCTCTTGATAGATATATGTCTATGGTTTCAGGAAAGGTATCACTCTTATTGATTGAAATTTTCCTTTGGACCAAATTTTCAGATCTTTGTGACATGTTCGACCCCCTATTTTGCAATATTTGGTATCAAATAATTGCTCATTGTTGCCATAGTTACAACAAAAAAAGAGAATATATTTCACCATTATTACTGTTGGAAATCAAATCTATGGACGATTCTCTTTCCATAAATATACACATGCATAACTCAAATATTAAGCCTTATTTATTAGGAAGGAAGGGAAAGAGGAAAGAGGGTGTTTAAAAATTATGAGTGTAAATTCTTAGTTTTTTTTCCTATCTGTGACTTGACACCCACCCTAGTGCATAATTTTCTCGCTGCGTTGGGTTGTTTCTTCTACTATTTGGTCGGGCTTCTGTTTCTTTGACATTTTCTTAATTTCCATTCTCAATTTAATCAAGGATTTACTATACTTACTGAAGATTTTTTTAAAGACATGTACAGTTACATATAATTATGCTGTCACTCCTTTGCGGAAGTTAGATCAGTTAACAGAGAAAATAATGTCAAAAGCAGTGAACACTTTAAGTATAAAGTAACAGATAACAAGAATCTCAATTTCAAATAAACAGTTAACAAACATCATTGCAAATTTTAACAAAACAGATTACAGACAGTGGGTCGAAAACAATTAACAGTTTTTAAAATTTATCAGTTAAATAACAGTTTTAAACAAATTTAAACCTTGAAAAGGACAAAAACAGTTTAACATAAAAAAGACCCCCCCCCCCCACCTTAGATATTTGAGCTTAATACTTTATTTTCTTTGAAAGGACGCGGTAAATAACTATTCTAAAATTAGCAAGTTGCCATACAGTTGAAAACAAGTTGCCATACAGTAAATTTATCAACACGAGCAAGTTGCCGTACCCTAGACTTTATTTTTTATGGTCTATATTCTTCAAAATGCATCTTTTTGACAACAAATTTCAGTAAATATGATGTCACACTATAATAATCTAAAATCGTGTCTGGAAAAATAATGAAAAACAGTTCAATATCTTGAGAAGTGGGCTACAGAGGACGATAGACCTCGAAATTTTCCGGTACTAAGTGGCAAGTTTTGGAGTATTACACAAAATCTTGTATTTATTTTGTACTTATCGGTCTAATTATTTAAAGAATTATATATCAGAAAATCATTACTTATGCGGCACCCTCATCAAATGAGTGGAAATGCTTTAAATTGAATGAATTCTTAACTTGTTTATTTTTTTTTTCTGTTTCTCTCCGCTTCGTTAGTACCCAATTTCCGGTGGCGATGATACACAGTGTATTTGGGAAATAAACAAAACTAGTTGCAATAAATTAATTCTTTTTATTATGCATCTGAATAAGAATAAAAGTTCTATAATGTCTTTTGTTTAATTAAAATTAGTAAAACAATAAAATTGGCAAAGCGTTTCCAATGAAGGTTCAAATACATGTGGATTTACGTGGGAGGTATATTGTAACATCCATTATTATGTTTATCTCTGAGTCTGCGTTAAGTATAGATATATCGAGAATTTTCACACAGTGTTGTTTACAAAGCGAAAGAAGCACGTCATATTAGAATGTTTTTTAAACATCACTCTTTTATCGTTATTTCACAATAAATAAAGGCGGGAAAATTATTATAGCAACTTATCGCTATTATTTTCCCCTCAGAAATTGGTAATGTTATTAAAACAGTTTGTATTAACTTGGTTAACAGAACAAACAAGTTTTATGGGAAACCAACTTTTAAAAAAATATTACACTGCTATTGACTAGAGGTCCCGATTTCCAAATTCCATGAAAAAGACGGCGTTCTAAATCGAAAACGAGGTCGGTGACCCCATTTTTTTATTTGCTTATTTTGAAGCTTTTACCTAACCTTAAGTAAATATAAAATATAACGAAGATACTATTGGTAGATCTGAATAGAAGGATTTGTCTTTAAATAGCAGCTCTCATGTTCCAGGAGGAGAGTTTTCAGTCACATGTTGTTAAATGGGAGTGAAGTATTTTTTTCTCTCATTGCATAGAACTGGACACTGTGTAAGAATATGCAGGATATCCTCTATTTCCCTGTGGCATAGCAGGCAGATGGGGTCAATTGTATATTGGCTGAACTTGTGCTTGTCGGCTTGCACCATTTAAGTCCCTGTCAGCATCCTTACTTTAGTAGAGGCTTTTCGAATTTCTATCAGATTCTGCTCTACTGAGTCCCATACAGGATGAGTTGAGTCTGCATTGCCAAAGTTGAGGTTTAAAATTTTTAAAGAGGACATTTGTTGAGCTTCCTCTTTGAGTCTGAGGGTCCAGAAGGATGTGATTTCTGTTTTTACTAATTTCTTCCAGGATAGTTTTGATGGAATTGGAATGTTTTTTTGTCAAAGATATCTGGTAGATTATATTTTGCTAGTAATAATGCAGTTTGAAAGAAGAAGCTGTTGTTGTTGTCAAAGTTCACTGCAATTTGTCTGTTGATGATTTCTTTTATTTTATTGTTGGAGTAGGTTGTAAGAGAATGTAAAAATGTAAATTTTCTCTTGTGAATTTCTGCTTCTACAGCGAGAACTCCGAGAAGTAAGTACACCGCAGGTTTTGCTGTTCTCGTGGCAAGCGTTTGTATTGCACGCAGTGTACCAATATGGAACCTCTCCAAAATCTGAATCTGAGTCTTTGTTAAAGAAAGGATTTCAAGACCATATAGAAGTCTTGGTAGCACATGTGTCCTATATATTGTGTAGGAGATTTTAGGGCTTAATCCATTTGTACCTTGCAGTCCTGAATTCATAAGGGCATATTTTGTTCTTCGAGCAGATTTTATACGGTCATCTATATTTACTTCATTTTCTTTTTTGCTTGATCTTTTTAGGCCTAAATGAGTAGTTTCGTTTGGGAGTTCAATTGTACGCATTATCTGATAAGTTCCAGGTGTTTGTTCTGTGATTCTTTGCAGATCCGTAGCAGATGACTTTCGATTTTGTTGGGTGGATATTGTAATGCTGTTGATTTGCATATCTTCCAATGGTGTTTAGCATTATTTGTAGTTCTGCTGGATCAGAGCTTATCAGGGCGATGTCATCGGCACAGGTAGGCGCTCCACAGTAAATATCTCCCAGACTGAATCCTGTTGCATTTTTCTCTAATTCTACAAGGAGATCCTCTACAAATATTTTATACAGATGAGTTCCAAAATTTCATAAATTTGATGTAAAATGACGGTGTGCATGGATAACATAAACAAGCTCCATTATGTTGGTCATGATACTATTTGGCTTCAATTTTTAAAACAAAATAATAAAGTACTAACACCACGCATAACTGTTTTGTTCAGGTTTTTAGTATTGTCGCCTATGGTTGAATAAATAGTACCTTTTTCCCTATACAAGATAGATCAGTAAAATCGTAAAATATTTAATCATTTTAGACGTGTTAAATACTTAAACAAAAACTAAAATATTTTGTCACATAAGGCATTGTTAAGTGTTATAATTTCATAGTTAAACAAAACCTTGTTAAACTTTGAGGACGGTGATAATGATTGATAATTTCAATTTAGTTTCGAGTTATCTTTGATAGTCTTTATCACCTTATTGAACCGTGACACGCAACTTGGTTTATCAAACACCGATTATGTCAGGACTTCAAACCAATAAATAGTTTTGTGTAAATGATACAGGACACTAACTGCAATAGTTGCATTGAAGTTGGAATTTGATACAACATGGCACATGCAATCGGCAATACTCGGGTGAATCCGCTATACACTCCTTCTGAAGGTACGGAATCGGCCGAGTCATGATGACAAGTGTTTTAACAAACTTCAATCTTCGGGTAAATCCGCTTCTCTCCCTCTGAAGGTACGGAATCGGCCGAGTTGTGTCGAATGATGGCACATGGCAATACTAACATTTTGTTTTCCCCTCATTTCATCTCAAGCGAGAAACAGAGCGAACCATGATGTCATATGGTTTGGGAGGGACCGTTTACTGAATAGAAAATAATGACTGGAAAAAAATGCAGAGAAAAATAGGCCAAAAACTTAACATTGATAGTAAATAATTGGGTGTTGAAATGTAAATAGTAAAGAATATAACGGGCGAAATGACTTCTTTTTTTAGAATACAGAAAACTTGTCTTAACAATTAAGAAATTAAAAAATAAAGGACACCAACCAGACCCTTATCTCTGCCTTTTATGAATTTTGTGAGAAGAAGGGCACAGTTGGTTCACATAAGAATGCCGACTATGTTGTTAAAAGTCCACAAAACGTTACAAAAGTATTGTTATTAAAAACGGGGACTATAAAACTAAAATAGTCCCAGATAAAAGAACATTAAGCAATTTATCAGTTTCACAGTTTTAACCTCTGTTTTTTGTTACTTCACAGTAAATTCCTCATTTTCGTCCCGTCAGTTTACAATCTGTTAAACCAATCCATAATCTCAATTAATTCAGTATATCTAAACAAAATGTAATAAAGGCTGATTTTCAAATGTGGAGTCAGAGTGGCGGATCCCGAACTTTTCAGAAAGGGGGGGGGGGGGGTACACATAAGTGAAATGTATTGAAGATAAGAAGATAAAAATATGATAATAAGGGAGAGGGGCTATGGCTATGCGTTGGGGCTCAAATAACAGGATCCTGTCCTCAAGCACCTATGTGAAGAACTATATAAATAAGGCTGTTAGTTTTCTCGTTTGAATTGTTTTACATTGTGACAGTCATATCGGGGCCTTTTATAGATCACTATGCGGTATATGGGCTTTGCTCATTGTTGAAGACCGTACAGTGACCTAGCTATATACAGTTGTTAATTTCTGTGTCATTTTGGTCTCTTGTGGACAGTTGTCTCATTGGCAATCATATCACATCTTCCTTTTATATATATATATAAGTTATGTATATGATCGAACGTCTTATTCAGTGACAACTCTACAACAGGTTTATCGGTCGGATCACCAGCAATGATGGTGATACATGGCTGTGTACATTAAGTTTCTCTAATTCTATGGAAATTTATCCTTTTTCGAACCCATTGTATAAAAAAATTTAATCAACGTGTGGTTGCTGGTGATCTCAGAAGATCATTGGATGATTTTAAGGGTCATGACCTTTTTGGCTGACTGGATGAACCAAAATATGATAACAGGTGTTAATGAAATTGACAACTTCGTGCAATGTGAAAGGCACTCGAAGGGGATTTTCGGTAAACAAAAAAAGAAAATGTCTGTTTAATCATTAGAGAAACAGATTCTTACATAGTTACTCGTGGATTATCGGATTTATCCAATCTCGATAGTTAAATTATAAATTTTAAAGTACTCGCCGAGGCGGCTCGAACTTTAAAATTGATAATTTAACTATCTCGATTGGATAAATCCGATAATCCACGGGTATCAATGTAAGAATCTATATATATACAACTCGCATAAACATCAACCCAACAATGTTAAATCTGTAAATTTGCTTTCGCAAATTTTTTGTTCTTCCCTCGCCGGGATTTGAACCCATGCTACTGAGATAATGTGACACCAAATCGCCTGCACTGTATTCGGTGCGCTAGACCATACGATCACCGTGGCTTCACAAATAATACAACTTTCGGTGGCCGGGTGTTACCTTTCCTCGTCAGTTTTATTCCAGCGCCGTGCTACAGTACATGATATATAAGGCATGGAGATGTTATTGTTATGTATATGTATACAGTAATAGAGAGGTTTGAAAAAAAATATATTTCCGTCGTAATGTATACTCTGAACAACGACACAAGATTCTGCGCCCTTTTTTAACATTTTTAATTAGAACACATCAAACGGCAGAACAAGGCGAATAAAATTTAAACCAAGACAAAAACGATATACAACAAATGTTAACGATCAAACGTGTTGGGGTCAAATCTATTTGGCGCTATAAATCTCAAACTTTACGTTTATCTAGTAACTAGTTCATAAGTTTAAAGAGAAAAAGACACTTAATAAGAAGCCTTGAGGAACATTTCTTGTTTGTGAAGCATATACATGTATAATATACATGACAAATTTAAAACCTTCTAGTTTTATTATATATTTGAGTTTATCTTTTATATATATATTTTATAAAAACGAAATTAATATAGATCGGAAGACGAAACTAAAATCAAAGCTGCTAATTTTCAATATTTTAGTTAAATAATTTGCCAACAAATCGACGAATTTTCCTTGTTTATATCAAATCTGAATTGTTGTATTCATATGCATTCTGTGATTTGAAAAAAAACAATCTTACACTTTTGAAAATATACAAAGGGCAGATAATCTTTAAAATTTATAAACGAATGAAGTAAAGCTTTTCGATCGATCTTTTTAGATTTCCTGTAGGGGTATTTTAATATTTCCTATTAATCTCAGATCGACATTTTAAATATTGACAGATAAAGAAAGCGATAAACATTGTCTTATCACCAAGGGTGAAATAATACGACTTGTCAAACGGTAAGTACACATTCACTTAAAATTTATGACCATTCTTTACAAATGTGCAGATATGTACAGAACTGCATATGATTCAAACTCAAGTTTATCTCAAAAATCGCATGTGGACTTTCGAATTCTAGTTTAAGGTTATGATTACAAGAGAATACATTTTTGTTAAAATGTACGTACTCCGATACTGACCTCGAAATTGAAACTATTTTTTACACGTGTCTAAAATCAACTTGAACATCGAATAAGATCCTGTAATTGAAATAGCATTGACAAAATGACTTTATGATCATGAAGAACGTATATATTTAATTTTTGAGGCGTCATAGTTTGACTAAAATTACTAAGTTATCTACCAGTATTAAATTAATTAAGAATAAGACGGAAATAATTTTACCTAATCTAAAGACAGGAAGCTAAATGCGGGTCAGCCAGTTTCTTGTCCAGTTCATGGTTATAGATGTTCATAGGGTAATTATACCATTTGTACAATTGCATGCTGTTTTAAGCCTTATAGTTAATTGATTAATGATCATAGGAATACGAAACTCACTATTTAAAACTAAGTTAAGATTTTTTGTAATTTTAAATATTCTCTAATTATAAGTAATGGGATAACTTTATTTGGTATGTGCGTACCTTGCAAGGTCCTCTTGCCCGTCAGACAGTTTTCACTTGACCTCGACCTCATTTCATTGATCAGTGAACAAGGTTAAGTTTAGGTGGTCAAGTCCATATCTTAGATACTATAAGCAATTGGTCTAGTATATTCGGTGTATGGAAGCACTGTAAGGTGTACCTGTCCAACTGGCAGGTGTCATCTGACCTTGACATCATTTTCATGGTTCAGTGGTTATAGTTAAGTTTTAGTGTTTTGGTCTGTTTTTCTTATACTGTATGCAATAGGTCTTCTATATTGTGTGTATGGAATAGTTGTAAGGTGTACAGGTCTACCTGGCAGGTTTCATATGACCTTGACCTCATTTTCATGGTTCAGTGGTCAAAGTTAAGTTTTTGAGTTTTGTCCTTTTTTTCTAATACTATATGCAATAGGTCAACTATATTTGGTGTATGGAAATATTTCATGATCTACATGTCAATCGCGCAGGTTTTATTTGACCTTAACCTCATTCTTTACGGTTTATTGCTCAGTGTTAAGCTTTTGTGTTTTGGTCTGTTTTTCTTAAACTATAAGCAATAAGTCAATTTTATTTGTTGTATGGAAGAATTGTTAGCTGTACATGCCTACCTGGCATGGTTCATCTGACCTTGACCTCATTTTCATGGTTCAAATGTCAATGTTTAGTTTTCTTGGTTTATGTTAAGTTTATGTGACGGTTGTAGTAAAGCTTTATTATTAGGACTATCAACACAATATCAATGATTAGTAAAGAAGGCGAGACATTTCAGTGTGTGCACTCTTGTATAGATTAGACCGTTGGTTTTCCCGTTTGAATGATTTTACACTAGTCATTTTGGGGCCTTTTATAGATTGCTGTTTTCGGTGTGAGCCAATGCTCTGTGTTGAAGACAGTACTTTGATCTATAATGGGGTTTCTTTTACAAATTGTGACTTGGATAGAGAGTTGTTTCATTGGCACTCATAACACAACTTCTTAGATCTATGTATATATTTATGGTATAAGATGTATTGCTTCTGGCTTGAAATAGACTATAAATAACTGCATGTTCCGATAGACGGAAAAACTGGTGGGAAAATGTACATTCACACCAAAAGACATTTAGACCAAAGAAAATTCCAAACTTGTGCGTTGTAAATAGACAGGTTTTATTTATAAGAGAATATATAAGGAGATGTCATATGAGTGCCAATGCGACACCGGAGTTCCAATGAAAGCCACCGTATCTTCAACAATAAAAAAAAACTCATACCGTACAGTCCCCTTTAAAAGACCCCAACATAAAAAGTGTGAAAATGAAATTGTATACTAGTTAGGTTGTCATAAAGACTATTTGTTATAGAAATAATATAAAGCAATTCATGTTAGTATTTTATTTTCCTTTTTTTCAGGTGTTCTTCAACTATAAGTGTTGCTATGAAATGAACGTTAAAAGAAAAGCCTGGGTAGCACGGCACTTCTTGAGATGGGTTAAATTTACATTGGTTTGTGTGCTGCTGCTTTCACTTCCCATGTTCTACCTCAATTTGAAACCTTATCAAGTCATGCCAAAATCTTTTATTTATGACGACGGCTGGCAACAAAGAGGAGTATGCAACTTTTCAAAAATATCTGCTGCGCAAATTACAACTTTGCATGACACCGACTTCGACCTGAATATGTTTGTTCATAATCCGAAAATGGATCAGATATCTGAAATATTGTACCATTCGAATAATTTAAAAGACGTCCCGTCCGCAAAGCTGGTTAAAGCATTTCTAGACGTGTTCACCGATATTGGTTACGTCATCGATATTGGAGCACATGTAGGTTCGATTTCTATTTTATCTGCTTTGATGGGGAAAAAAGTTATAGCTATTGACGCAGATAAGGACAATCTAAATCTCTTGTGTTCTTCTGTAGTAAATTCAAGATTGCAGAAAAACGTTGTCATAATTCATGGAGTCGTAGGCATGAGTCATAAGGCGGTCACATGGGCATATCAAACCAATGGAAACCACTCCGGAAATTACGTAGATACTGAAGATATCACGTGGTCGCAAAAATCTGGATCAAACTGGCGTTTAGAGGGTAGATCTCCTTTCATGCTGGACAATATGATTGACATGCTTCCAAACATGTCAGCCAGCAACGTTTTCGTCAACATTGATGTGAATGGCTACGAAAACATTGTGTTGTCTGGATCACATTTGTTTTTCAAGAAAACGAAAGTTAGAGGAGTTCTTATAAACTTTAAATATCACAAATCGAAACCATCAGGTAGCTTCATTGTTCAAATATTAAAGAAAACGGGTCTGCATCCATATTGCTATTTAAACAATACACTTGTCAATTTAGAAAAGTACAAAATAAGTGACTGGCCTGATCAAATAATGTGGATCTGAAGTTAATAGTCAATTGATTTTATATTATGTGTATTTTATTTTATTATGTTCTGAGACATCATGTTTTCGATGTCCATATTTTATAAAAATGAGAAAAGAAATCAATATAATGTTTTTTTTTATTGTGTATGATAAATATAGTTCACATTGCATTACTAGTATACATCATATATTTGTCATGTGAAAATCCCAAAACACGCCTCTGTCAATGTCTGACCGTTGATGTCCCGTTGCCCTACAGATAAACACTGATGTTTCTTTGATTCCAAAGTACTTTGCTGTTCCATTTGCAGTTTGAATAGTTTCTTCTGATAACTGTTACGGGGTATAGTTGAAAAAAGTAACGAAGAACATCATATTTTTACACAATAAACAATTAAGTACCATATGTACCTTACAAAAAAAGTGCTGTTGCTCTGTAGTGATTATTAACCGTGCTCAAAGTAAAACTTGAAAGTATTCAAGTATTCAATTTAAACTTTACATACCTTGTGACTTGGACGGAGAGTTTTCTCGACACCTTCTTATTTATATAAACAGTAGAATATTCGAATTTTCAATAATATACTGTACAATGTGTTTAGACACATCGCTAACCCTTCTTCGCCTACGATTTATAATGCTGTTGATTTTGTCACAAAACACGAAAATGATTGCGTCAAATTTGAGGGTAGACTATTAAGATCTAATAACATAATGTATTTCATATAGGAATTTCAAATATAAAAAAGAAGATGTAGTATGGTTGCCTATGAGACAAATGTCCACCGTTGAAGAGACCAAAATGACAGACATTAACAGACGAACGGACGGACGAACGAAGAGACGAACGGACGGACGCACAGACCAGAAAACATAAGGCATATAAATGGGGCATACAAATTAGGTAATATTTATATTACAGGTGCAAATTCTTTACGAATATGTAAACAATTCTAAACAGGGCTTGTAATAAAGGAAACGTAACCTAACAATTTCCCATGAAACGAAACTTTGGACCTTTGAACTTTGATACTTGAGTTCAATCTCGAGCACAGAATGTATCATTTTGAATATAATTATCAGACTGAGGCAAATTAGAAAACTGTGTCATTCTGGGACTAACATCTTTTTTCTGCATTTGATAAGGTTTAAAATAAAACCGCCTCCTCTTGGCTGTTCATACGTACCCTCAACGATTGTCATTGTTGAAGGCAATACTATGTATAGCAATCATGATAATTATATTATTTGAGACTACGCGGATAACATCAATATTGTATGACTGAGGGAATAATTTTAATTTGTTGTATAAAACAGCTTTGATAAAAAAAAAAGTGGAACATAATTGGTTAACGTGATAACTATTGGGATGCAGAAGCAAAAGTAGGAACAGGACTTGTGAAATGTATTTAAATTAACCATTTACAAAGCTCCCACAAAACAGAGGGGAAAAAAGGGGGGGGGGGTCTAACTCCGTCTCTTCGATATACATATATCATTGAAGGTTTGACCTTTTATTTGATTTGTTAAATAGAGTTTATTTCTTTATTGGTTTATTTTTTCGTGTTCTACTTGCCATATATATAAATGATACAAGGTAGATCAAGACACGCATGCAAAAAAAAGCGTCCTAGAACAGCACAGACTGATATTGGACACACAAACAACGAAATATAAAGATGAATAAAGTACCTAGACACGTAAAACGAAAGTGGAACGAGGGTAAAGACTGAGCAGTTGCTATAAGCATGCGTATCAACTCCAATATACTGGGACAAATATCTCGCATGGAAAGAATAATTGTAATCAAAACGGACAACCACAAATATCATAGAGAACGGAGTTGGTCTTTTTAGAAAAAAATTACCCATACACATAAGAAAAACGCAACAATGTGTCGGAATAACGGGCTGTCGGAGTAATGGGTTGTCGGAATAATGGGCTGTCGGAGTAATGGGTTGTCGGAAGAGTGGGCTGTCGGAGTAATGGGCTGTCGGAGTAATGGGCTGTCGGAATAATGGTTGTCGGACTAATGAGATGTCACCTATTTGGTTCGGCTAAATATAGAGCACTAGAACACACCCGTGATTAAATTTTAATATATAACTATGCGTATGCCTTTTTTAGTATTGGTATTGTCATCTGATAAAGTCATGCCGATAATAAGATGCACAGTTTTCTCTACTTTCAAAATCTTTCTGTTTGAACCCGTCGACCTGGAACCTATCAATTATTGGTAATATTAAAAATTTGGAAAACAAAAGGGCCTGGAATGGAGTATCTTTTACTCAACCGTATACAGCAAAATTCTAAATACACCGTTTGGTGGTGCGCCTGTCAGATGCGGAACGTACATAAGGTAATAGGTAACAGGTGAATATACTATTGGTATCGGTGTCGGATTCGACCCGGAACTTCTTAATTATTTGCAATATTAATTACGTGGAAAACAAAGGGGCCTGGAGTGGTGTAATTATTAAACAACACCATTGTACTATATTAGTTATATGTAAAGTTGAATTCTTTGATTCATCGTTTTTACGTGATGACGGCTGACAAATTGGACCTCGTAATTTTAGTATTATAGATACATATTCTGTGAAAATGCCAATATGATATTTTGATAATATAAGATTTTATCACAAATATACTCATTAACCCGATAGTCATTTTAAAATTTCCAACATGAGACGACAAATTATATAAAACTATGATTGTTCACTTCTCTATGACACAAAATAATGAATGGACACTTCGCCGTATTTCCAAAGTACTAAAGGAAGTAACTTATTATTATGTGTTTTGAGACAACCCCTCTGATTACATAGTATTATCAGTATACACACAACTACGGAAGTGGTTTAATGACTTTCCTCGTACAAATGTTAAACTTTATAAACTTTCTAAAAGTTGATTAGGACTGTATTATTTGTATTAAGGCTTATATTGTGTATTTGTGTCCTACATTCATAACAAAACGTTAGAAAACAATAGTTGATATTATTTTTAATCTAGTACGTACTAAGAAAGTGGGCGTGTATACATCAACAAGTTTTACTGATTAACGGACGATACTATGTATTGTACTTTGTAATGTTATACTTATGTCCATGTACAAAATGACATTTTTATAACCAGAAGCTATACGTGCAAATAGTTACATTTTTACAGGTAAGTTGTGTATTTTACACTTATAAATAAACGTAGTAAAATGTTTAAATACCGAAAAAGGGGGAGGACGTTCAATTTGTATATTGTACGATCTTTTACCTTTGCAGGACACGCATGTACACAATTGCTCAATTTAGAATTATAATAAGGAATTTCTCGACACTGACGCTTTATACAACCCTAGGCTAGATGGATACCATAATTTCCTACTGTTGGGAGCTATATAATATATAACATAAAAATGTGGCAATAAACCATAAATGCTTCACTAAATAGAAATATATCTCTAATTGTTCAAGGGCTTATTGTAATAAAATACAACCAACCATAAAGTAGTAAATGTTTTGGTATGTGTATGTATATTACGTATGATTTAATGTGGGTATTTAACTAACAGACGTCTGTTAGACAATACTATTTTGACATGTCCCCCCTACTAGATGTCATACAGATCGTAAGTACTTGTAACACAATGGACAACATTGTAACTCCTTGATTTGATCAGATATTGGTCAATCAGGATGACGAACTGGATTTTACTTCCCTCTTTATGAAAGTACTATATTACATAAGGGTTCTTAAAAACACATATATCGGAGGGTTTGGATGGGGTTAAATGATTAAAGACTAATGCCCTTAAAAAATGAAGATAAGAGAATATAACGGGCAAAAAAAAAAGAAGATTAGAGAAAAAAGGGGTTATTTTTTTGAAGATTAGAGGAAAAAGGGGGTTATTTTTTTGAAGATTAGAGGAAAAACGGGTTATTTTTTTGAAGATTAGAGGAAAAAGGGGTTATTTTTTTTGAAGATTAGAGAAAAAAGGGTGAAAACTAAATGTTTACAGAATAACAGACCCCATGCCCCCAAATCCAGACCCTCATATATATATATGGGCTAGGTCTGTCAAATTGTCCATGACCGAAGCTCTTTCAACATTACAACATTACTAACAGTTTATTCAATATTTATGAGGTCCCTCAATGGGGGGGGGGGGGGTCCTAGTAATCACATAATCACCATTTTTTTGCGAATATAATCACATTATCATTAAATATTTGCTTATCTTTAGTAATCAAATAATCATAAACTAAAAATACAGTCCTAGGTAATCAAATAATCATGAAATATTTGGTTTAATAATCAATAATCATTAAAAAAACGGCCAAGTAATCACATAATCAAAAACCCC
Organism: Mytilus trossulus; assembly: GCF_036588685.1. Classification (NCBI taxonomy): domain Eukaryota; kingdom Metazoa; phylum Mollusca; class Bivalvia; order Mytilida; family Mytilidae; genus Mytilus; species Mytilus trossulus. The sequence continues at coordinate 11,865,378 of NC_086385.1, read as the reverse complement.
ATGAGGGCCCTCATTTATCAACAATTAACATTGACTTTCAGCTAGAGTTCGTGAGGTAACATTGGATTTAAATTATCTTTTAGGAAGGAAGGGGGGGGGGGGGGGGGTAACTAGGATGAATCTTGTCCTGACTTTGTTTTTTTTACAATTTTCAATTCAATTTAATTCAAATCTTTATTACCATAAAACTACATATTTATAGTATGTGACAAAATGAAAATAAAAAATAACAACAAGATCATTAGTATACACAATAAAAGTAAATATTTTAAGAGTCCCCTGTCCTCAGTTCAATATACTGTTTTAAAAAGGATCCTACGGCTTATTTACATGAATGTGTTAAATTGGGTTGAGAATATATGTTATTTTATCTTTGTCATTTAAATTTATAAAGTGGATATTATCATTTATAAAAAAAACAACCAAAAAACTTTTCTATTATTATGGTTTCTATTACAATATAAAATGAAATGAATTTACATAAATTGTCATCCTGCTTATTATTTATGCAAAGTGTGTCATCCCGCATTTATTTACTCAAACTTCATGTTCTGCCTCTAATTTTTTTCAAATTTTATCCTAGACACCTCCTACCAAATATTTAAATCAAATGCCCCCTACCCCCATTTCAAATAGTAGCTCTCTTATGGCGAAACTATTACTCTAGGTCCCGCTCTAGATGCTATATGGTAACGCGTGATTGCCAGTGACAAATATTACACGCCTATTCATGACAAAAACAAATTATCGATAGATTTTTCAAACTTGGTCGACCTTGATAAAGGATGAAAACTTCGTTTGAGAACAAATTAAAAAGTGAGTATAAATCATTAGGGTTTGAGTCATGCCTTACACTCTCCCCATTCCTCCATTACTATACAGTTATGCAACCCCCGAATTGAAACAGCCGATTGTCCATTTGTGTATTGTAGTATAGTCCAGCTTAACCAACGTTTAACACGCGACATGATCTGATTACCCTTCCGGAGCACATGCGACCTTGGCTCGTGTTGCTATGTCTTTACCTTTTTATGTGGTGTTTTAAAAACTCCACGTAGTCTGATCGTTCTTCTGTTTTTACCATGTCATTGTCATTTTATGTCTCTCCTTTACAAGTGGCGGATTTATGGAGCCCATGCGGTCAATAATTTTGTGTGACACGTTTGGTTGCTTATTTAGGGAATGACTGACGCACGACTGGAGCGGGTCTCCTCTAATGCAGTCAGTAGGCTCCTAGTTTGGATATTTCTGGATCCATACTGCTTATAATTATATAATGACATTTTATTTTAATTTAGATCTTAGATCCCCATGTTAAAAAAACATGACCCAACGTTCACAGCCAAAACAACCTTCAGCAGGAGGATCAAAATCAAAACAGATAAAACTGGTTCTTCTTGGAGAATCCGGAGTTGGTAAATCGAGTATAGCCCTTCGCTATGTGAGGGGAGAATTCAACGAGAACGGCGAAGCTACTATTGGTGGTCAGTATATCATTGTGTATGATATATAATCTATTGTAAAATTCTAACAAAGGAATGTAATTTTTGTCCCGTTGATTTTTCTGCTTAAAATTTATTAAGAAGTACAGCGACTGATATCAGAGTGTAAAACACGATAGAAATAAGTGCAGCGACTGATATAAGACTGTAAAACACGATAAAAATAAGTACAGCGACTGGTACGAGAGTGTAAAACACGATAGAAATAAGTGCAGCGACTGATATTAGACTGTAAAACACGATAAAAATAAGTACAGCGACTGGTATGAGAGTAACATGAGAAAAATAAGTACAGCGACTGATACTAGACTGTGAACACGATAAAAATAAGTACAGCGACTGATATTAGACTGTAAAACACGATAAAAAAAAGTACAGCGACTGATATTAGAATGTAAACACGAGAAAATTAAGTACAGCGACTGATTTTAGAGGGTGAAACACGACAAAAACAGATATTGGAGTGTAAAACACGAGAAAAGGAAGTACAGCGACTGATATTAGAGCGTAAAAACACGAGAAAAATAAGTACAGCGACTGATACTTGACTGTAAACACGAGAAAAATAAGTACAGCGACTGATATTAGAGTAAAACACGAGAAAAATAAGTACAGTGACTGATAATAGACTGTAAACACGATACAAAAAAGTACAGCGACTGATATTAGACTGTAAAACACGAGAAAAATAGGTACAGCGACTGATATTAGAGTGTAGAACACGATAAAAATCAGTACAGCGACTGTTATTAGAGTGTAAATGTAAATCTTCTTTAGAACGATCGTCCTGAACGTTTAGCAATATGCGGAATAAAAAAAATAATAAGTTGAGATAAAGCACTTGATTTAAATAAATTAAACAATCAATGTAATATGATTACAAACTAGACAACCTTCCACTAAAGACCAACTGAGGTAAAAAAAAAACACCAAAATTTACAAATCTCAATTTTACAAATACCAGTTACCGTGATGCCTTCAAAAATGAACAAAATCCATTCACATATCGAGCTATAAAAGGCCACGAAATGACAAATGTAAAACAATTCAAACGAGAAAACCAGTATATCAGGTGCTATCCTTTGAATTTACAGCTGCATTTTTAACAAAGACCGTCAACGTAAAAGGCCAAAGTGTTAAATTTGACATCTGGGATACTGCTGGGCAAGAACGTTATCACAGCTTAGCTCCTATGTATTACAGAGGGGCACCAGCAGCAATTATTGTGTACGACGTCACGAGTAAGGTGAGTCATAAAGGAAACGTTTTATTCCATACTTACAAATTTTGGAAGAAATTGTTTGTTTTAAACGACGAATACCTTACATTTCTTGGAATACATTTTACAACTAAAAACCAGAGCTCTAACAGATGGAACAAAATAAAAAATGAAATTACCTAGAGAGCAAGAAAAAAATCAAATAAACTCATTAAAGACTGGCACAAAAAAAAACCAAACTCATCACGAAAAGAAGAATAATCTTTACAGTAATACAAAGATAACTATATTGATTGATCGATTTTTACCCAACTTACTGAACTATTAGGTGTTATCAGCGGAGGAACTCGGAGTTCTTGGAAATAAAGATCGACCTTCGGTTGGAAAACTTAAATTCTAGTCATCTGCAGGGTTGAGAGGGGGCATGGCATTTTTAGGGACGTCGTGTTCGGGTGTTTTTAAGCTCGGGATTACGGGATTGATCCCTTCGGGTCCAGGGAATTCTTTTTTTCGAAATTCGGGATGTCGTGATTTAAATTTCTTTAAATTCGGGACCTTGGGATTTCATGTTTTAAAGCCCGGGACCCTCCTACCTCCCTCAGGGTTCAACTACAGGGTTGACAGATAAGTGATACATGCATTTGTTGAACTTCAGTCACAGATATTCACAGAAAGTTAGGATACTTAGCACAAAACTATAAAAAAAAAAAAGCCAGAATGATTGCATGTGCTCTCCGCATTGGTAAACAGTTTCTTATTCAATATTCACCTATACTAGTATCATATTTAATATTTAGTACATATTTAATAGTGTCAGACCACGGTTTTACTAATATCATTAAGTGAATCAGTGTCATTTTAGATTTTAGACTATTTTTAACGAAGTATCAAAGTGAATAACTTTTAATATCGTCCGTGTAAAATAAGCCCATCGTCTTTTAATATATGCAATTGCGTTTTATACTGTGAAATAACAAAGTGATTTTAGCTGTATAAGTCCGTGTAATATAAGCCTATTATGTAAAATCAAGAAATTGATGTGCTCCTAACCACAGGAGGAAGTTACTGAAAGAAGAAGAAGTATCAAAGTTTAGAGATTATGAATAGGAGACATATTAAAACCATGTTCTCTCATATCTTATAAATGTTACATCTGGGTTGGGTTTAGTCTTAACTGATTGCATTAATACTGAAAAAACGTTTACAGACGTCATAAAAATAAAGATCGCATACCTTTCTCTCAATGCTTCACATTTGTTCGTACGCCTGTCTCTTTTACGATTGATGTATCCTGTTATTTTATTGATCAATAAGGCTTTGCTTTTGAAATATCAACCATGATAACATTTTTGTTCAATCAATTTTCAGTCATCTTTTACCAGAGCACAAGCCTGGATTAAGGAACTACTTCAGCAAGCGAATTCACAAATGGTGATTTGCCTAGCAGGAAATAAGGCTGACATGGCGTCTGAAACCCGCACTGTTAGTAGGGAGGTGGGTATCTTACAACTATTTAAAGGAAAATTAAATGTCGGAATGTGTTAACAATATGCATTAAGGAGATAACTGTACAGTATTATAGCCTAGATAGCATCATTCTGGATTTGATGGTCGCAAATAAAGTTTACTGGCAACGCGTGAAATTGAAGGACTTCCAACGTAGGATTGTGTTTTCAATTCATTTACAATGCAACTTTTTATGCCCCCTTTGTGGGCATTATGTTTTCTTGTCTGTGAATCCATCCGTCCGTTTGTTCGTCCGTCCGTTCGTTCGTTCGTCCATCCGTTCTTTCGTTCGTCTGCCCCCATATGCAACTATTCCAGTCATAATTAGGTTCGATAACTCTGTATGTGACTGGTTTAATTATGGTTATGTAAAATGTACTGGTTACCCAAGTAATAGTTTCAAAAAATATATATATAGATATTGCATCTTTGTTTCAACCCATCCGTGGTTTCCTTTCGTTGATATAAAATATTATCATAAAATGATTTCATAAACAATCGTATAATACTAATATATATATTAAGTCTTAACAAAATTTACATCGTGATTAGGTCACGTTGCCATGTTTGTTTTGTTTGATCACGTTGATGACTTAATTAATATCTCCACAATCTTGCTTTATCCTTAATTATCATACGAGTTACAATAACGTGTCATATTTAATTGCAATACAAACAGTTAAATCTTATTGAATTATTTGCATGTGTAAACTAAGTGTCGAACATCCTCTACGTTTGAAATTATTTGGTCGCCATTTTGTTACATGTAACTTCGAAATTTTATCAAAATAAATAGCATGTATCCACTTTCACAGAGGGCAATAGTGTTTAAATCTATGCTGCATTAAGGTAAGACAATTATTGAAAAGACATGCATCTAACAATTTTACGATTTTCATCGTACAAATCTTCAAAAATGTATATGTCCATGTCGCCCCACGCTATCAATGTTCTAAACTACATGGTCGGTGAATCTAAATCTTTATTTTTAGTGTGAGAGACTGTTTCTAATAAATATATTGAAGAACATGTGAAAAAAGAAATTTCTTAAGTACAAAAAGACACACTTTGATAAATATTTGAAATATTACTTTTTGATTTATAACTAAATGAATACCGGCATGTCGTGTCGTTATGAACCTTCAACAGTGTCCGCCATTTTGAAAATATTGCTGAAGACTGCCAAAATATGAACTTTTCAAACAAATTTCGAAGCAAAAAGTTTAATACCTGAACTGATATGGTTTGCCATTTACTTTAAATAAATATGTTGTCGATCTTTTTAGAGGTTGGAAGGATATAAGTAACAATAAATTAATTGAGAAAATTGATTTTACAAAAAGGTCCCATTGCAATTTTGTCGAGTTTTAACGAAGATGTCATTGTCAACGGAGGCTGTGTGGCTATGTCACCTCAATTTTCAAACTTATTTCGAAGCACGAAATCATATTTCTGAACTGAAACTTAAAACATATTTAATTGTAAAAATTCATAAACTGTAAAACGCGGGGTTAGAAGGAAAAATATACTTTATAAAAAAAAAGTTATGACCGTTTTATCTATGTACCCCGTTCACTTTCATTGATGATCTATCGGCCATTAATGATATACAACAGAAGTGTAAAAGTCACGTGATGACGGAGATAGTTGGATATGGCTTCAGGTTAAAGTTTTTGGTAGAGGTAGTTTTTGATGAAGTTGAAGTCCAATCAACTTGAAACTTAGTAGACATGTTCCTTATGATATGATCTTTTTAATTTGAATGCCAACTCAGAGATTTTATCCCATTTTCACGGTCCACTGAACATAAAAATTGATAGTAAGGATGGGGCATCCGTGTACTTGGGACACATTCTTGTTTTCCATTCGTTAAAAAACGCAATGATAAATGCATGCAATAATTTCTGAATATACGTTCCACTTTTATACAGCACATCTATAATGGATAACATACTAGTATACATATTATTTAATTTGTGAATGAAATTATGATTATATATGTCTATTTACTATTATTGGAACTATTTTGTTTCAGGAAGGAAAAGATCACGCGGAAGAACATGGTTTATTGTTTACAGAGACGTCAGCCAAAACTGGTTTGAATGTAGAGGATATGTTTATTAATTTAGGTAAATTGTAAATTTTATCATTTATACCATAAAAGTGAGAGGTTTAGCGCTATAAAACCAGGTTCAATCAATCATTTTCTACATTTGAAAATGCCTGTACCAATTCCGGAATATGACAGTTGTTGTCCTTCGTTTGATGTGTTTTATCCGACTTTTCGTTTTGACTTTCCTCGGAGTTCATTATTTTTGTGAATTTAGTTTTTATCTCTTCTTCACAGTCTTAGAACTTATTACTTGACAAAAAATGTTTTAAAGTCTACTTTTGTTAATATTTTGAAGGCAGCGAGACCAGAAAAATATTTCGATATACCCGTAATTCGGGAATTCAGAAAATTTAATGGAGCAAGACGAAAATTATTTTGGACGATTTTATGGCATACAAATCATGTAAATCGAGAGAAACATCAAATTGTATTGTTTACTATAAAAAAGGGGTTGTCTGAAGCATGAGCACTATCCCGTCACCCGTCACCGGAAAAAAACTCGTCAATTATGCGCGCCTTTATGACGTCATTCACAGTAGATTGGATTGTCTGTATCCCTGCACTATTAACGTTCATCAAGCGTGTTAGTGATCGTCATTGTGTAGAATTAACAAGAAATAATGATTGTTTTGTAAGTACCTAACCACCTTCTCACATTTCCCTAATGACAGCAGCGCTGATTGTCAATTATGAGAATTTAGTTTGCCAAATAATTCGAGCAATATAGTATTATAGTTTTCCAACCACTAGCTCGATCATTATTGGAACGGAAGTTACGGTGCCCCTAAATGGAAATGCATCGAACTCGAAAGGTGTCTATTAATACATGCAACTTGACGACTTTGTCGTTTGAACCACTGCACAAAATGGATCTTTCAAACACAAAAAAATTCACACACTTTGTAAATATCCTCCCATATCTCAACTTTACCATAATTTTACAAAGAATATTGTTACTCAATGTCTTTAGTACTTATATATTTGTTTTACACTTCTAGCTGCAAAAATTGTTGCCACAACGATGTCACCTGGCAACGACATAGAAGAAAATGTCCGATTAGAAGAATCAGGCAAGAAGTCGGGTGGATGTTGTTAGTACATACCACGTGGTACACGTGGTACAGGCAAACATTCCTACTGTGATATCAACTTTGTTTTAAAAATATTAACCTTGCCTTGACCTTCATTACACTTGTCACTCATTTTGGAAAGTTGTTATTGACTTTTTATTATTTCCTAACATAATGCGGAATACTGACATGTTATGAACAAATGGCAATACGTACATGTGTATTCGTGCACTGTTACAAAAAACAGACTTCATTAAAATACTCTATTTATTTTATTAATTGGTCATTTATACAATTTAATATTGGGCAGTCATTGTTGAAAACATTTTGTTTTAAAAAAGTCAATTCACGAAGAATCGGATACTGATTACTGATTAATATTCAATAGCAAAAAAATAAAGTTATTTGATATTTTTTTAAAGTTTGACAGAAAACAATTGTTAATCTTTATATACAGTTATGATTCGTTTTGATTATAAAATTTCTTAGAGCTTGAAATTGTTGATTTAGATACAAGAATGTTCAGTTGATTAATACAATTGTGTGAAATTTTCTTCAAACATTTGTTTTTAGAAAATTAGCCAGTATAAATGGTTGTTGATTAAAAATGAAGGGGCTGGAACTAAAACGCAGTTATTAATTCGTAGCCTACTTACTGCCATGTGTACTTTCAAAAATTGTTTTTAAAAGCATATTGATCATAGAAGTTAAATAAATTTCATCATGCGTTTTGAATAATAATTTCATTTGTTTTTTTACTTGACCCGTAATCTTAATTAATTTTTTAATTAATTTTTTTTTGCATGCTATGTGAAACAAATTCTGATTGTGTTATAAATAATGTACATATTGTTTTTATAAACCATAAATTAGATATGAAACCAAGAACATATTTATAAACTTAATTGTAATAAAATATCATGACGTCGTTTGCAGTTAACTTTTTACAATGTATATGATTTAGTTTGGCATGTGACACGTCTTTTGATTGGCCCATAGACATAATCTTTTCATTTGGCCGTGACGTCATCAACGTCTTTTCATAAAAAATGGAATCTGGAATTTAATGATAAGGAATAACTGTAATATTGTTTTTTTCTGTTCATTATCACCTAAATAATGTAGTGCACACTCTAATAATAACCAGCATTGCACCACATGTTTAATGTTATTTTGAATGGACATGCAACATATTAGTAATTCCTTAAATAACATTACATGTCTCATTTTAAGCGAATATGTATTTAATTCCCATTAAACCAATATATTTAGAGTGAAATATGCATTAGATAATGCTGAATTTGTCATTTTAATGTATAATTAACATTGCCATTAAAGCGGGAGGTTTGGCATGCCACAAAACCTGGTTCAACCTACCATTTTCCCTCTTTAAAATGCCATGTACCAATTAAGTCAGGAATAAGACCATTGTAATATTATAGTTCTTTCTGTGTGTGTTACCTTTTAATGCTGTGTTTCTGTTGTGTCGTATTTCTCTTATATTTGATACGTTTCCCTCAGTTTAAGTTTGTAACACGGATTTGTTTTTTCTCTATCGATTTATGAATTTTCGAACAGTGGTCTAATACTGTTGCCTGTTTGAGAATAAGGCTGGATTTATTTCGGACACAATGCTATCATGTTTAGAATTTAAACAGATACAGTGAAACCTGTTTAAACCGAACCTTATCGGGTCTTAGGATTTTGTTCGGTTTTGGCCGATGTTCGGTTTCATCAGGTTCACAACGTACATAATTTGATATCACATTGCTTACGAACATGTTTGGTTTATTCAGGTTTTCGGTTTATACAGGATTCGGTTTAGTCAGGTTTCACTGTACTTAGGTTTCAACTCTTTAAGGCATGCGCCGAAGAGAGGCGAAATATACCTGTGGAACACTCAAACTCATAAGTAAAAAAAAAACTGAATCGTCATGTCATAAAAGAAAAAGACAAAAAGACAAACAACAGTACAAAACACACAATATAGAAAACTTAAGACTGAGCAACACGAATCCATAAAATTAACCGGGGATGATCTCAGGTCAAGTACATTCTACTCCACATGTAGTCCGGAGAATACTCTGACGTCCAACGGCTGTTTTGCCAGACAAGCTGGGGCCCTTGGACGTCAGAGCTCGTCCCATATCAAAAAGTGGATATTTGCCCACTCAAAATAGATGCGCTGCTTCGTCGCTTCTGGTGCCTACTGACGGTCTTGGAATGATATAAATCGGGCATCAATCTGTTCATTTTTCATTTATCTCTTCATTTATGTAAGTTTAACCTACCTGCTAGCCTTTAGTTTTCCATATTTTAACAGTTTTCACAGAAACCCATCCATTTTGGCATTTTGACTTTCACTTTCAAATGGACGTCAAGTTACGAGAGAGTTCGTGGTCTCGAGATTCCAAATATGCAAATATTTATATTTTTTCACCTCCTTTATAGGAGATCGATGGTTAACATTTAGACGCCAACCACGATTTGTCACCTCCTTTACAGGAGATCGGTATGAAGCATTTAGTTCCGACCACGTTACAATCGGAAGCTCTCGAACATTGAGGTAAATTGCATCGTAAATGAAAGAGGTGTTACATTATGGTCATTTGCATAAATCATTACTGTTTTCTCGAGGTCACGTGATAATCTTTGAAAATGAAAGACAAAATGCCGAAATGGATGGGTCTCTGTGAAAACTGTTAAAATATGGAAAAATAAAGGCTGGAAGGTAGGTGAAAAATACACAAATGAAGAGATAAATGAAAAATGAACAGAGTTATGCCCGATTTATATCCTTCCAAGGACGTCAGTAGACACCAGAAGCGACGAAGCAGCGCATCTATTTTGGGTGGGCAAATATCCACTGTTTGATGATATGGGACGAGCTCTGACGTCCCATGGCCCCAGCTTGTCTGGCAAAACAGCCGTTGGACGTCAGAGTAATCTCGAACTACTCCACATGTGACACAAGCCGTTTTGCTTACTGTAAACCAACTTATTTTCACGGATACGTACTTTATTTTGCGTTATATCAATTCTAGTCCATTTCGCGGCTTTTAAAATTCGAGATTTTCTTATTTACTTGATGTAGATTAATAAAGATTTACTTATTCGCGACGATTTACATTCGCGTTATTTTTCTCCTCGCGAAAGTCTTGAAAATAAATTGCTCGCGAAGATACGTTGGTTTACAGTTTTTTAGAACAAACTGTATGATGAGTTTAATTCGAAAGGTCACATTCGGGAAACAGAGGACGGGATTGTTGTTACAACCCATCCATCCCCATCTGTAAAACAAATATTCCGTAACAATCAACTCATGTTGGCGTTTGCAAAATTTTTGAACGGATGATTTCATCTTCACCATTTTATAGCTTCCTTGTGACCTCCAACCCTCTATCAATGAGATCAAGACCACCTGGGAGATATGCGTGCGCAGCTGGAATATTGCAATATAGAATTGGGAAAGTTTTGTTTTCAACCGACCCTCATTGTCAATTTCTAGATGTAAGTCAAGATATACAGACTTTGTAGTATCTGTTGTTTTCTTTATAAAAAAATCGATTGGATAAATGCGCGTCTGTTTAGTTAACGCATCATTGTAAATATAACGGAATTTGATGAGACTGTCTGACAGTCATTAAATTGAGAGGTTTAGCACTATGAAAAAAGGTTTAATCCACAATTTTCTTCATTTGAAAATGCCTGTACCAAGTCAGGAATACAATGCGTGAACATTGTAAAGTGTTATTTTCATTTTTTCTTTCTTATTTTAAACATAGTTGTGGGAGTATTGTTATTGTTGAATTGCTTGAATAGCACTAAATTATACAGATGGTTTTATTAATTGTGACTGTTTATTTAACGCATCATGTAAATATAACGGAATTTGATGAGACTGTTATTAAAGTGAGAGGGTTAGCCCTATAGAACCAGGTTTAATCCACCATTTTCTACATTTGAAATATGACAGTTCTTGTCCATTCGTTTTTGAGGTGTTTTGTTATTTGATTTTGCCATGTGATTATGGACTTTCCTAATTGATTTTCCTCTGAGTTCAGTATTTTTGTGATTTTACTTTTTGCAAATGAAATTTCATGCTGTAGAAAATCGGACAAATTGGCCACAGTTTTTATTAACTATCTTCCAATGCGAATCTAGGTTGTAGCAGCAGTACCGATATCGTTTCAGCAGGCAAGGTACTTATTTTTGATCATTTTATAACCTTTTTTAAAATTGTAGCTACGTTTTCGAGGTTTGACTTGTTTTAAGTTTAAAAGTATTTGGATGGAAATTTTAAATACAGAAAGTCGAATCACAAAATATTAAACTATGAATTAATTCTCCGCCATCCTTACCATTAATCTTAAACTTAGTGACATAAAAATTAAATTGCTGTTACGAAAGTGTCAGGATGATTAGGGATTCTTCATTTCTGCAATCTTTATTTTTCTTTTGTTCATTTCTCTCTTTTTTGTAAATCCCCTTCACATGTCATATGTAATTGTAGGAATTCAGATACAGGTAATTAAGAATGATCTGGAGTCTTAAGGTACAAACATCTATACTTTTAAACGAGAAGACCTCATTTTGGGTGTCGCTTCTCTTCTTTCCACGATAAACTAATCATCATGCCTCTGTGTCCTATGGGAACAGTGCATAATCGCATTTGTCATCCATTCATATGATTATTCAGATTGAGTTATTTTGGGTGAAAAACCGAGAAAAAGACGTCCGGATATGTTTTCGTCATTGGGCGAAATTTTAAGTCAGATTAGACTTCCGGTTTGCGTTTTTCTGTATACTTTGAACAAACATTAATACTACGATTACAGTGTATTTTCTGTCTTATATCCGTCATTGGACGAAATATAAGTCAGATTAGACTTCCGGTTTGCGTTTTTCTGTATACTTTGAACATACATTAATACTACGAATACAGTGTATTTTCTGTCTTATATCCGTCATTGGACGAAATATAAGTCAGATTAGACCTCCAGTTTGCGTTTTTCTTTTTACTTTGAAACAAATACATATACTACGATTGAAGTGTATTTCTGTCTGATATCATTTTCAAAATTGCTATCCACGGCAGTCACAGGGTTTATTTAATAGAGAGGGTCTGAATAATATATCAATGACCGCTGTGGATCAATTATTAAACTGAAGATTGACTGTAAAAAGAAAATACACTTTCGGGACGTCTGGAACGGGTGTTTTTAAGATTGAAATTTCAGGATTGACCATTTCGGGATCCGGGATTTAATTTTTTCGAATTTCGGGATGTCGAGATATTCAATTTGTAAAATAAATTCAGAACCTTGGGATTTCATGTTTTTAAGCCCGGGATATTAGGATCAGGGCCCCTCCGCAGTGGCGGATCCAGAAAATTTCATACGCAGGGGCCCGTTGACTGCCTAAGAGGGACCCGCTCCGGTCATGCTAAATCCGCCTCTGCCCAGATCCCCCCTTTAATGAATGTTCATAATACACAGATAAGCGCTAAAAGTATTCATGTGTCATTAAAATTAATAGAGAACAAACAAAAAAAAGAAAGATTTTTTTGTGGAAAAAGGAGGAGCCGAACTAGAAAAACAATTATCCTGTCCAAAATTACCTATGACTTTTGATACCTTTTCTGAAATTCTCTAAAGTCACTAAATGTTTTACAAAAAAAAAAGATGTGGTTTGAATGCCTATAAGACAGCTCTCCACAAGAGACCAAAATGACACCGAAATTAACATTTAAAGGTCACCTTACGGCCTTCAACAATAAGCAAAAGCCGATACTGCATAGTGTGATATAAAAGGCCCCGAAATGACAATGTAAAACAATTCAAATTAGAAAACTAACAGCCTTATTTACGTACAAAAAATGAACGAAAAACAAATATCACTGAACCACTGAATTACAGGCTCCTGACTGGAATGTTCATAATACATCTATAATACTAAAATTACGAGGTCCAATTTGTCAGCCGTCATCACGTAAAAACGACGAATCAAAGAATTCAACTTTATATATGACTAATATAGTACAAATGTGTAGATTAAAAATTACACCACTCCAGGCCCTTTTGTTTTCCACGTAATTAATATTGCCAATAATTAAGAAGTTCCGGGTCGAGTCCGATACCGATACCAATAGTATATTCATCTGTTACCTATTACCTTATCTATACGTTCTGCATTTGACAGGCGCACCACCAAACGGTGTATATACACGGGTCATAACCACAGGGTTGACACTACTAAATTGTCAAATGGTTACCTATTGTAGTATTTTAATCAGTAAGACTTTATAAGATAACAATACGAATACTAAAAATAAGGCGTATAGGTACAGTTTTCAATTTGTTAGCGGGCATGACGTAAAACAGCGAATCAAAGAATTCAACTTTATTTATAACTAATATAGGACAATACTGTTGATTAAAAGAATACTCCATCCCAGGACCTTTTGTTTTCCAAATAATTAATATTACCAATAATTGATAAGTTCCAGTTAGACGGGTTCAAACAGAAAGATTTGAAAGCAGAGACAACTGTGATAACTATCTTATAATCGGCATGACTTTATCAGATGACAATACTAATACAAAAATAAGTCTTGCGCATAGTTATATACTTTAATTCAGTCACGGACCCGCGCTATCACGATATCACGGGTGTGTTCTAGTGTACACTAAATATATGTTCATAATGAAATTAATAGAAAACAAAAAATGGGAATTTTGGAAATAAAGAAGGAGGGTTAAACAAACATTTTCCTGTCCCCAAGTACCTATGACTTTTGAAACTTTTCCTGAAATTCTCAAGTCATTAAATCTTTTACAAAATTCTTCCTACAACACTTTACATTCTTTCAAATACGCTCTGAATGCCCGCGATTTCGCGGGTGTGTTATAGTTGATATTAAAAGACCGTATCCGGATAAAGTTTTGATATTGATCGGTCCTTTGATATCATTCGATATTTTTCTTGTACTATTAATTGTATTTTCGTATGGAAATATAAGAGTATATTTAGATTAACAAATTGTTTTGGTGAAGTAGGTAGTCAGAGATTTCAGATTGTTTTCTATGGTTTTGTGACCTTGTTTTTCTTTTGGTTTGGGCCTGGAGTTGTCAGTTTATCTCGATTAGACCATTGTTTTTTTTCTGTTTGAATGGTTAAACAATAGTGATGTTTGGACCCTTTATAGCTTGCGGTTCGATGTGAGCCAAGGTTTTGTGTTTAAAGCCGTACTTTGATCTAAAACGGTTTGATTTACTTTTGATTTAACGGATTTGTTATAACATGAGCAACACGACGGGTGCCACATGTGGAGCAGGATCTGCTTACCCTTTCGAAGCACCTGAGATCACCCTTAGTTTTTGGTGGGGTTTGTGTTGTTTATTCTTTAGTTTTCTATGTTGTGTCATGTGTACTATTGTTTGTCTGTTTGTCTTTTTTCATTTTTTTGCCATGGCATTGTGAGTTTATTTTGACTGATGAGTTTGACTGTTCCTTTGGTATCTTTTTTCCCTCTCTTTCAACATTGAAAACAAAAGTCCGATAAAAACGTTGAATATAGTTGATATGAACTATCGAAGTCTTATAACCAGCAGCATTAACACATTAAAATATCTTTGAATATTAAGTATCACCCCAATAAAGGCGTGGTTTGTGAATCGGCTTTATTTACAAAGTGCAACCTAAAGTGTGTATAGAATTGAAATACTCTCGCTACATTTTTTCTTATTTCTTGGAGGAATTGGTTAGATAAAATATTTACTTTGATTTGTGAAATGGATAAACACATATTCATAACCGACATTTGAGAGAAAGTGCAATAATCTTACTAAAAAAATTATTTAACCAAAATAAGAATGTTCAACATACGGCTTGACAAAAAAATGTTGTTGCTCAAATCAAATTAATCATGGACAGATATACCAATTACGCAATCTGAGGGGTTTATGTCATTATTTCTTCAGACGAATCACAAATTTAAATAAGAAAAGTAATAATTTTATTTGTCAATCAAATTTAAATAAGAATAAGAATAGCTTTATTTGTCAATCTGTACCCCAATGAAATAATTAATACAAATTATAATATATACATATATTCCCACTTTCCTTTCTCAATTTTATATGATTGATATTGATTTAAAGTTGTTGTTTACAATGAATTAAAAAAATAAAATAAAACAAAAACATTTATCATGGTCTAAATACACTCATCATAGATACCAGGACTAAATTTAGTATATACGCCAGACGCGAGTTTCGTCTACAAAAGACTCATCAGTGACGCTCGAATCCAAAATATTTGTACACCATTCGATTTTTAATTTTGATTTCAAATACCATAAAAATAAACATACAATACCTTTTGTCTTCTGTTTAAAACCGTGTCAGGAAAATATCGAATAATATAAAACTACGAGAATACATTTTCAAAACATAACATAGAATATATATCTATCTATAAGAATATAAATAGTCCTAATTCATTATCTTGTTTTTTTTTGTGTTTCGGAATCGGACTATCTTGCATGTCCTGAAGGTTCACACAATGCCACCATTCTTTTGATAAGTCTTTCCAAACATAGTGAATGTTTCTCCATAAGTAGGCACTTTCCATTTGTTTAAGTCGATATATGGAAAATCACTGCATTCACGTCGAGGATTCCTGTTAAAAAATGCTTCTTTTTCATTAATGAGGTGATGTGTTTATATATTTGTTTGTGTTCTTCACACATCGCGTCAATATAATAAAATTATATGCGACTCTTATACAAATTACAGGTTTAGCTATCTTTACAGGTTTAAGCCACAATCTTCTACATAAGAAAATGTCTGTATTAGGTCAGGAATATTTTAGTTATTATCCATTCGTTCGATGTGTTTGAGCGATTGATTTTCTAATCTGCTCAGAATCTTTAAGATTAGAATTTTCTTCGGAGTTAAGTATACTTTTATATATAAAAAAGGAGATGTGGTATGATTGCCAATGAGACAACTATCCACAAAAGACCAAAAATGACACAAACATTAACAACTATAGGTCATCGTACAGCCTTCAACAATGAGCAAAGCCATACCTCATAGTCAGCTATAAAAGGCCCCGATAAGACAATTCAAAAGAGAAAACTAACGGCCTTATTTATTTAAAAAAATGAGGTTTACTTTTAAGTACATTTTGATACGCCCTTCAGGTCAAAGAGAGATTAACAGCAACTGATTTTGGTGGTCCGGTACATTTTTCAAAAGTAAAAAAAAAAATTGAGCGCTTGTTATACTGAAATGTTCTCGATGCGTAAGTTTTTGTTTGTGAAATAAGGCGCCATATCGATTCTTTCACCAAATTTTACTCACCATGACAAACACAACGGATACAGCTTTATGCTTCCTAGATTATACAGTGAAACCTGTTTAAACCGAACCTCTTCGGGACTTAAGATATGGTTCGGTTTGGCCGATGCTCGGTTAAATCAGGTTCACAACGCATAAAATTTGATATGACTTAAGTGCCGACTCTGATTTAAACAGTTTTTACTACCAAAAAACAACAATACAAATATTTAAAGAGTTTGGCTTCAAACAACATTTTAATTTACACCACGACAGCGATGAAAGTATTCCTCATTGATACGACTATGGCTGTTTTGGATAGAATAGAGGAAACACTTAATAGGGAATAGCAATAAAATTGAAAATGGAAATGGGGAATGTGTCAAAGAGACAACAACCCGACCATAGAAAAAAACAACAACAACAGAAGGTCACCAACAGGTCTTCAATGTAGCGAGAAATTCCCGCACCGGGAGGCGTCCTTCAGCTGCCCCCTAAACAAATATATACTAGTTCAGTGATAATGAACGCCATACTAATTTTTAAATTGTACACAAGAAACTAAAATAGCAGTATATATTCATCTTCTAAAAAAATCATATTTTAAATGTTTATATAGATGTCAAGATTTCCCTCGATAAATCAGTAACGGAAATAAACGCAAATTAGCTTTATCAAACCATAAACAAATTTGAATAGCTGACGTATATTAAGGAAGTACTTCCACTTTAAATTACCTACTCGAATGACGGTGCTTTAAGTGGGTTTTCCTGGACACTATTAACATCGCTTCCTTTGCAAATAACTTGAGATAATTTCACCTTTTTAATCTCGTTCACTTGATCTACATTTATAAAACAAATTGAGTTACAAATATTGAGAATAGAAAGTTAGATAATCAAAATCAAACCTGGATATTGACAGGGGGTCCTGATAAATACGAAAGATGATATATTCCAGAACAAGAATGTTTTTTTTTCTGAGTTTGAATTCTCATTACTATAAGGACACCACATT
This sequence comes from Mytilus trossulus, assembly GCF_036588685.1. Lineage (NCBI taxonomy): Eukaryota > Metazoa > Mollusca > Bivalvia > Mytilida > Mytilidae > Mytilus > Mytilus trossulus. The sequence continues at coordinate 11,847,607 of NC_086385.1, read as the reverse complement.
CATGAATTCTCATTACTATAAGACATGTCTCGGTATTTATACACACCACATTCATGTATATAGTTATAATGTTTCTGTTGTAAGTCTGGTTATATATATATATAAATGAGAATGGATATATGTTTTCTTTATCAGTATAGTACAGTTACTTGTGGTTCGCCTACAGTGTTTTTGTTTTATGTTGTTTGTTTACAATTGTGTTCACTGGCTTGTTTTACACAATCTTGCCTTATATACATTTTTTTTTAAAATATTTTCAATATGTATTTTTAAGTTCAAATAGTAAATCAGTTATTTTATTTACATGATTTTTAATTTTAAACAACTATATGAACACATTTTATTGTGTTTATACACAGTTTTGATTTAGAAGAAAAAACCGTCAGTGTCAGAAAATACAAATGATTTCTCAATTACAAAGCTAACAATGTTCCATTTAAAAATTATGTCCATGGTTAGAAAATACATAAAATAACACCACTACAAACTTAATCCCAATTTTATTAGATTCTGATGCAATGCATCGCCAGGTAAACTCAATTGTACTACCGACGGATGTCTTCAAAATTTAATACAATAAAAAAACATCATAATTTGAATTTCGTAATCAAAGCACAAGCCATGTCTTTAAATTAACTTACCCAAAGTAAAGCTTGTAATTGCCAACTTATTCTCATACCAAAACCGGTCTCCAAGTTTAATATCTCGAAACTGCTGACCAATGATACACGCAAATGTTGGCCCAACAACTCCATCTGTCACGTGAGTTTCGGATATTCCGCCAACAAATAGGTCAATATCATCGGGATGTCTGTCGAGAAAAATACATGTTCTACTTTACATTACAACTGATATCAAGATAAAATCGTTTTCATAACAGTGTGGACGTGATCATTTCTTTACTCGCTGATGTTATCAATTGACTGGGTTAGATTAAGTGAACGTTCCTCGTTAACGATGAATTATCACATCGTACTTGTTATAGACATTTAAACTGTGAGGTCGCTAAAGGTTCTGAAAGCATACATCAAATAATACTAATAACTAGCAGAAAAAAGTAAAATCACAAAAATACCGAACTTAGAGGAAAATCAATTCGGAAAGTCCATAATCACATGGCAAAATCAAAAAACAAAACGCTTCAAAAACGAATGGACAAGAACTGCCATATTCCTGACTTGGTACAGGCATATTCAAATGTAGAAAATGTTGGATTAAACCTGGTTCTATAGCACCAACCCTCTCACTTTAATGACAGTCTTATCAAGTTCCGTTATATTTACATTAATGCGTTAAGCAGAGGACGGAACCTTCTTATTGATTGTTTTGCTTAAACATTCTTTTTTCCCTCATGAACATGTATTAAAGAGGTGAGACTCTAATAAATTATTTGTTTGTTTGTTTTTGTTTGTTTGTATGCACTTTACTCTTTTGTTCTATTAAAATCCGCACTGGATGAACAAACTGAGTGAGCGTAAAAACACTGTTAAAGACAGCTGTTGACAAACAAGTTAAAGGTAAATGATTCATGTCCATTACCAACTTATAAGTTTTGCGTTTAATAGTAAAAATGAAAAGTCTGGAAAATGACAGTACTGTGCCAATTGATGACAGAATGAGAAAGCTTTTATCCGCCAAAACAAGAGCCTGCTTACATTTATATTGCAACACTCATATTTCAATTGATAACCCGGGTTTTGGTTGGATTCCTGTTGTTTTAGATGTGAATTTATCACAAAACGTCGAAAGAAACTATCTTTACCTATATATTTTCCTTAAAAGTCTTGTGTTTGAATACGAATGGTCGGACAGTGACCATGTATTTCTTCTCCCAAAACTGTAGCCCACAGCAAGATTGCACCATCTTCGGAAAGCGTTGTAACCAGGAAGTCCATGGTCCCTTCCTCGTTGAATGTTCATAGCAGGCAAATCTAAGGTTTTCCCTTGTTGTTTAGAAAATAATTTATCCCTCACTCCAGATTCAAAGTATCTGGAATAAAATTGCAAAAAAAACCTTATAAAGTCAAACAATGATTATTTATTATGGCTCGTGATGTTCATGATCATCCAAATAAAGGCAACAATAGTTTACCGCTGATCAAAAGTCATCTATCGATTGATAGAAAAAAAAATCCGGGTTACAACAATATAAATGAGGAAAACAAATCTAAAATTGTCGAGGTTCGTTTGAAAATGAATATTCTTATTTATGCGTTTACGACACAGCTGTTGTTTAATAGTTTCTTTGTTCATTCATTCTTGTAGATAGCTGTGGTGTAAATCAGCATCAGTTATCTAACTGCATTGTAAGACAATATAAATGACGTGTTTGAAAAAGTATATACCTTCACGACTATTTATAACAATTGAGTGCCACTTGGCTAGCGGGGGCACAACAATATATATTAAAGTTGTGTTAGACTTAGGACGCTTAATCAAAATTTAATACATTTGTGGAAGGACTTCAACGAATGACGTTCTGTTGAATGCAAGATGTATAGATACACAACCACGTCGGTTTGGAATTCTAGATGACTAAATAGTAATACCCAACCACGCCAGATTTGGATGTGCTCAATGGCGGATCTATAAATTTTCATAAGTGGGGGCCCGCTGGCTTCCTAAAAAGGACCCCGCTCCCGGCACACTTCACTGATTCCCTATATAGTCAACCATTTTTTTTTCTCAAAAGGGGAGGGTGCTCCAGATGTTCAAATACTGTAAATTGAGAAATTATTGCGTGCATTTATTATAGCGATTTTGTTATTTAAGACTAAAGTACGATTTTGATTTTTGTGATATTGCGAAAAATCATGTTTAATTCATATTAAAATTTCAAAATGCGACTTAAATCATTGCGATTATAACCCTGAGGCATTTTTCGAAATAATAAAATCATCGCAATAATTTCTGAATCTACAGTACACAATCACGTCGGGTTTGATTGTTGAAACATAAGCCTAGTAAGGAAAAAAATAATCGTACAACGGCCATTTATTTATTTTGAAAGTATGTAAATAAATAAAGTACCTATCAGTCTCTGCAGACTTGTCAGTAAACATCCATCTTAGGAGATCAGGAATATTTTTCCCGTGTTGTGCTGTGCACATTCCCGGTCTTTTGAATGTCTGCTCAATCGGTGTTTCTGAGTAACGGGTGTATTGAGAATTCATCCTAGATTGGTAATTAGTAATTTGAGAATGTCCAAATCTAAAAGCAGCTGCTCCAAAACTGTTTTTGACTGTGGCATCCACCATTTCGTTGTAAACATTGTCAAAACCGGTCTCCGCGGAAAATAGTTTGTATTTTATCATGTTCCTTTTACCAATGACCACTGGTAAGTACTCGTTATATGTCACATGTTGTAAAATGGCGGTGACAATTTTTCTTGTCTCTTCAAATAACTGATCTGAAGACCACGATATGAAATTAACTTGTGCAAGCCTCTCAGCGATTTTGTTGTGATATCTAACGAAAAGATTGTGTAAAGCACATAGATTTGGGACAACGTTAACTCGCTTATCACCTACAATTCAATATATAAACAATTTGTTGGAATTGTAAATGCTGTTGTAAAAATCAATGTAATAACATGAAAACCTAGACAAGTAAGACATTACTAAAACACTTGAAAAAGAAATTTCAACACGTTCCAATTCAAAAATTAGGATTAATAGTGGTCGTTTGTCCTTTCCTATCATGATGTTTTGGTACTGTCCTGGATTTGTTTTTAACATGATAATAATGGGATTATTCTTTACAAGGAATACTCACAGCCACACACAAGAAAGCCAAGAACATATTGTCGGCGGGAGTTGTACGCCAAAAAAGGTACATATATTGCATAGTTAAATTTATCTAAGCTTTCTATTGCCCGAACCTTAGTTTCTTAAAAAATTCTTTATTACGCGGAATTTTAGTAATGTAAGATATAAATCATGTCAGAATAACAGCAGGGGCACTTACACTGATGATAGTCTACCAAAATTAATGCCAAGCCGTATGTTTCAGTGTTATCACTTAATCTAACTTAGGCATTTCAACATTCAAATATGAATCTAAAATAAAATATCTCACCTGCTTTTTGACAGTAATCATGGTAATCTCCTTTGGAAAGCACAAAGCAAGGCGCATCAGGTCCCTTTGGTAAAGACCTGCAGCCCTCTGTTTCAATGGTGGGTTTTCTCATAAAATTTAAGACTTTCTGTGAAAATGGACATTCTTTTGTTGCTAAAAGTCCTGTAATACACACATGTATTTAAGGTCTCCGATGATATGAAGATGATATTTTAGTCTGTTTTTGGGTGACATTCGTATACTAGTTAGTTCCAATTTTCAATTCAAACGAACATAGGAACAAGATATACGAAAATCTGGATGGGAGGCATCGGCATTCTTTAATTTTAATGACCTTTTTGATTATTTTTCTTAGTATTGACCCTTTATTCTCAATCAAATGACCGCACTCATGATCCCCACATAAAAGTCCCTTTCATCTCTGTATAAGGGCTAAATGTGAACAAGATAGACATGGGAATCATTAATATTAAATCTCCTCTTTTGGTTAGGTTTATGGTAATGATATAAGAAATACAAACTTCAGCAAAGTACCCGTACTTCATTTAGAATGAAATTCAAAACTGTGTGGCTGTGGCCATTGATTGAAATATTAAATTCATCCATTGACTGGGACAGTTTACCTGAACGTTTGTCTGTAACGACCACTGTAAACGACGTACCTACGATAGACATTTAAACTGTGGGGTCACCAAAGGTTTCTTAACGCCTTTAATTATAAAATAATTTGAAAAATTAATAAGGAATAACCTTTATGTTTTGATTTATATATTGGTTTAAATCAAACATCGTGTTATTTCTGATTAATTTTTCGAATTACTTTATCAAGGTGTTGAGAACCTTTGGTGACCCCATAGTTTAAGTGTCTTTAAAAAGTACATAGTGAGCAATGGTCGTTACATACAAACGGTTCACCTAAATTGTCCCAGTCAATGGATGTGTCAATCAATGGCCACAGCCACACTGTTTTGAATTTCATTCTATCACAATCGTCATAACTCTAGAACAGTAAATGACTGACAACTCAAATTCGAACTCTGTCAGCGTATTAACCATTTTAACGTACAGACGTATGAAAAGACACACGGCCAAGGGTAACACATACTGTGTATGTAATAATATTCGTCGGATACTAATTTTCGTTGCTTTCGTGTGAACAGGGGAATCACGAATCTAAATATTTACCGAATTACAAATTTTCGAAAAGCATGAATGCAGACTGTGCCGAAACCACGAAATTAAATATCCAAGAAGTTTTCATTAATACAGGAAAATAAATGAATCCAAAGAAATACCCCTGTTGCCTACACGACGGGGCATACTAATCGCTTAATCAGCTTTTTTGTTTTTATTTATATAAGCAGTAAACATTTCTTTTTACCTTTATATCCCATCTTCAAATCTTTCATCTGTTCTTCACTAGAGCCATATATGACAGAACCATCCAAAAAAGATGTTACTTCATTTATTTGTTCTCTTATACCTGAAATGGCGATATCAAATTAATAAAACATGAATATTATGATAACATTTGTAAATTTCCTAATGGTGGTATAAAAACAACCTTCACGGCTCAAAAAAATCGACCATAATGTAATTCGAGGTGATCTGACAACTGAAGCTAATCTGCATCATCTACGATTGACAGTGATAAATATCATCAGCAGGTTATTTATGAGTTTAGTTTGAAAGTTCCTTTGTTATCTTTTGCTCCTCTTTTACTGAAAGGTAGTCAAACAGAACGAATGTTTTTATTTTGCTTTTGTGATAACTATAATTCGTGAATTTTTTTAAAATGTTCACCACACAATGTTCATATGTACATATGTTTTGACATACAATTATGTCTGATTGTTTTGTTCACACACTTTTGTCAATACAAGTGAGAGGGGTAGCTAGCTATAAAACAAGGTCGAATCCATCATTTTTTACATGAAAAATGCCTGTACCAAGTCAGGAATATGACTGTTCTTATCCATTCCTTTGATGGTTTGAGCTTTTTGCCGTTTTATTATGGATTTACTGTTTTGAATTGTCCTCTGAGTTTTTATTTATTTATTTTTACTTTTTTGTGTAAGTAAAGAGGGACCAAAATTTACTGGTGAATTACCATTACCAAAAACGAAAACGTTAGAGTGTATCAGTGTTTTGCTATCACTTTACTATGTTCAGTAAACCATGTAATCTAGGTTACAATCGCAAGTTGACTTTAATTTACAAAAACATTCACTTAGTTATCTAGTTGTTGTGATCTTATTTTCATGGTAAACATTCTCAACCAGTTCATTTTAACACAAAGAACGGACGGACAGATGAGCAAACAAGAAAACATTTCGCCTCATTCTAAAGTAGGCGAGGCATAAAACAACAAAAGCGAAGTGCAAACTAACCTGGCAAATTGTCGTTTAGTTTTCCTGGACGTGATCTCACAAAGTTCAAACATTGACGATCTGTGCTGAAGTAAGGATCATTTGATGGAATCGCTAAACTGAAGCAATCCGGACTATAAAAGGAGTAAATTGATAAATATCGGACATGTAAAATGAATAGGGCAGTGAATATCATGTGGATTCATAAACTTTGAAATTTCATCTCAGACACAAATTGGCTTTCACATACCTCATGCATAGTAATGACATAATTTCTGGAGACACATATTATAAAAAGGTCATGTCTTCAAATAATGCCCATGCACTTTCATATAATGTCCGCATGCCATTTGAAGTTTCGTGAGATCCTGTGAAAGTTGAGTTGGCTTTTGAAGTCTGAAAAACTTATTACTTGTAACTCAAAGATTAAATGTATGTGCGTTGAGCATATTGATTTAAAAAGTTCTGACCTATGAGTTTTGAATGCCACCCTGGTATCTTTTGCCTATTTTTAATGTTTATGAATGTGTTACCTGTTTTCAGCGTTTTCACCGCAACACTGTATATCTGACCCTTTAACCCCTGAAATTTTAGAAAACAGTGTAACATTGTTTTTGGTCTATAAACTTTAAACTACAAACTATTAGAAAGCAGTATATCATTGTTTTTGGTCATTAATCTTTACCAACTGAATAATAATAAGTAGTGAATCATTGCCTTTGGTCGATACCCTTAAACAAGTAAATTATAAGAAAGCAGTGTATACTTTTCTCTTGGTCAATATCCTTAAACCTATTATATTTTCGAAAACAGTATACTACTGTTTTTTTAATTGACAACCTTTAGGCCCTAAAATATCAAATGCAGTTCAGCCACGCAAGTCCAACAATATTTCATATTTGTCCTTTCATCTGACCATTGTCGTTGAAGCAAAACTGTTAATATTTATGTTAACATTCTTCAAAAAAACACTGATCAGTATCGAAGTCATATGTTATTATACTTTAACTGAATAAAATATTGAAAACAACACGTTATTAATTTCTTGCGTCCGAAGCGCTTTTCTGGATTTACCTTCATCAGGAACGCTCAAAGCCAAACATTTGAAATCCGAAGATGTAAAAGTACCGAAACCGTTGAAGAGCTGTATGTAAAAAAAAACCAACCTAAAATAACATGCCTTTATCATGTAAGGCAATATAGACCCTTTGTCAATCTACTCTTTTTCAAAAGGTTTATATAGTGCAACAAATTTATCCAACGTCTTGCGATTTTTATAGGATAACGCAATCCAAAAAGTCTGCCATATGTATAAACATTTGAGATTAACAAATACAAAAGCTTGAAATTAAAACAGTAAACTACTTTATTCTTCGTACCTTTTGTAATAGGTGTTTTTACCACATCATGTATCATAAACTGTCCCCATGCCATATGAAGTATCGTGAGATCCTGCGATAGTTTCGTTGATTTCTGTGGTCTGAATAGCATATTACTTATAAGTCTTGGCTCTGGAAGCTTGGTACCATATTTGCCATAAATTCGTGGCTCGTTAAATCCTACGATAAAATATAAATCCAATTGATTATCAAAATTAATAAAATTGGTTGAATCTGAAATGGATATTAATGTATTCATACAGTTTACGGGAAATTGAGCATGTTGAGGCTGAAAATCTTTGAATCTTTTATATTTGTTATTCTCGTGGGATTTTGTCTGATGCTTGGTCCGTTTCTGTGTGTGTTACATTTTAGTGTTGTGTCGTTGTTCTCCTCTTATGTTTAATGTGTTTCCCTCAGTTTTAGTTTGTTACCCCTATTTTGTTTTTTGTCCATGGATTTATGAGTTTTGAACAGCGGTATACTTCTGTTGCCTTTATTTAAACTATTAAACTATCAGAAACGTTAACTTATTTTTTGTACCTTGGTGCATATATAATTGTCTGAACGAAAATATACAACCAATGCAAGGAACGATTAAATCAAATCAATATAACTACATTGTATATAAAAAAAATAAGAAGAGGTGGTTTTAAAAACCTTATAACCTTTCAGATATATATTTAGTATCAAATCGAGCATTCAAAGGTAGATGTTCTTGTCAATCATATGCTGTTACCTACAAATAATAATTTATATCCAATTGAGCAAATTGCCTTTGCTATTTGACTATGAAACACAATGAAAAATAATCATACAATATGCTACCATCATTGTACTCTGCTGGAACGTATCTCCCTTGGTTACTGTTAGTCACACCCCAAGATGGATGATCTAAGTTGTTACAAGAACCGTCTGCTGAGGCGTAACGTTTGTTGTCATCGCATTTCTGATTGGTCTCTGTCTTGCAATGTTTCCGGTACCAATCTTTCCAGATCTCAGAAAGCATCACGCCAGTTCTATAAAACAAAGATTGATAATTATTCACCCATCGTCATGAGGTTAATTTTTGCATTTTCAGGAAGATATATTTGAAGAACAAATTTCAATGATAGAAAATAAGTCATACTTTATAGGAACTGTCATTTGTTTCTGTAACAAAACCAGTCAGGAATAGTTAAACTGGTACTTAAAAACACTTTTAGTTGTTTTACATTAAGTAAACAAGTTTTTTTTCATTTAAACCAAAGGCTCAAAGTTTGACTCAATTTTACAGGAAAAAAGATTTAACAGGATCCATCAAGAAGATACGAAACAAAAATACCGTGCTTCAGAGGAGATTTTCAATATTTATCTCCATAAAAAAAACCACAGCGACACGAGCAGATGTATAACAAAAAGGAACATAAAAAGTATAGCAATATAAGGTCAACTTTGCCTGAGGAAGTCAGAACATCAGTTGTTTTGAATAATTTCTTAATTGATCGGAAACATTAAGAAGCGTATGATATGAGTCATGTCAGTGCCCCAGCACTGAATACTTAGCTGATGATATCCTTGGTTGAGGGGTATAGGAGGGATCCTGATCCCGAAATCCCTGGCTTAAAAACACGAAATTCCGAGGTCCTGAATTTAAATAAACTTAAATTCTGACATCCTGAAAATCGAAAACAGATATCCCGGATCCTGAAAGGGTCAATCCCGAAATCCCGAGCTTAAAAACATCCGATCCAGGTGTCCCGACATAGGTCCTATCACCCTCTTCGCCAATAATCAGTTCACCAGAAGCAGTATTGTTTTAACAAATTGTGTAAGTTAACAAAAATAGCACGTCATAAATTTCTTGGGTTCGTAGTTGTATATGTTGTGTCATGTGTACTGTTGTTTGTCTTTTTTATTTTTAGTCAGTTTATTTTCGAATTTTGAGTTTGACTGTCCCTCTGGTATCTTCATCCCTCTTTTTCAATGTACAATACTTGAGAAGAAATATTTTTTTTAAATGCTTATTTAACAATTAGCCGTTTCAGAATATTATTCGTCACTGTGTTAGTGACCTAATACGATAGATACGGGGTAGGTAAATTCCTTATAGGGAGAGAGCGCACACTATGGAACGAATTTATTTTACCGACAATTTCATTTGTTGAATTTAGACCAGAGTTGTCTCATTTACAATCATACAACATCTTCTTATTTTTATATCAAAGTGTTCAAGTGTTCAATTTTAAGAATCTGCTTCCATTAGTCTGAACGAAAAAAAAATAATGCCAACAATTACAATTTAATATCAATAACCTTGATATAACAATATTAAACAGAACTTTCAATCATTTAGATAATTAAATAGTGCCAAAGTCGTAACTCTACTACTAACCATGTATTGAAATAAGCCCCGTCTCTCTACTAACATAATATGGAATATTCACGGTCTCCACGCGGATGTTTTTAACCAATCATATTCATAAAATTATAAAGGAGGTAAAATAAAATACATAATGGGTAATGTTTTTAAAAGCCTACACCAAAAAGTGTTGTGATTGGCTAACAACGTCTTTAACATTTCACATTGACCAATCGTGTAACGTTTTTCTACCATTTTGAAAGAATACTGTAATTACCCATAATCCTTTGGATTCTGAAACGTCCTAGTAGTATAATACTTACTTTCCACCAAACGCCTTTGCAAAGAATGTAGAGGTATTTGAACATCTTTCTGTCCTGACAGAATTACTGTTTGGCTTCCCTAAAGGAAATCCCTGACGGAAGCTGGCACCTGAGACTGGCATATTTCCTCCTACAAATAATGTTATTCGGAATTAATTCTCTTAATATCTTCTAAAACATCATCACTTATTTGGTTGATGCATGGATTGCCGCTTAACTTTCATCGGCAAATATATACAATATATGGACATTGTCGGAGAGTAAACAATTTTTTTGTTCGAGCATTTGAAACAGGACGAAAAGTGAGACTAGCCGGTCTTTTCCTCTGTTTAGAATCTATTACAAATACATTTTTGTATATATTTTTTTTATCCTACAATTTCCATCCGGTACTTGAGCGTTAGTTGTTTAAATCCAAATCATTGCATCTGATTTTTAAAGCAATCGACATAGTTGAAACGAAGACACACTATTGAAGATAATATAGTAAATGCATAAAACAGAAAATAACAGACAAACACATTAATCAAACGTGGGAATTATTAACTTGACCAAGCTAAAGAAAGCATACTTATTCATCCCTTAAAATTTTGCCTGGACGTTCTCGAAAATAGTATTTTTGGTCACCCTCAGTGTTCGGTGGTGTACGTTTTGCTTAGTCTTGAGTTTTTTATGTTGTGTCTTGTGTATAATTAAGTGTCTGTTTGTCTTTTTTCTTTTTTAGGCCATGGCATTGTCAGTTTATTATCGATCTATGATTTGTTTCGCCCATCTTTTAATATAGCTAAGTCACTCGGTCAAATAGCTAAAAACAGTTTATCTTACCGAAAAGGAAACTAGTTTTTTGATCTCTTTCGTAACCATCCTTGTCCATTTGCGTATCTGACTTTGAAGGCGAAATTCTCTGTTGGGATGACTGCTGTTTTAGCTTTTTCAGATTAGCTACCAGATCATTTATATCCCGGTAGGGTGGCATACCATCCTGTGGACTGTTACCTTACGAAAAAACACTTAAAAAATCAGGCTGAGCGTGTTGTTCAAAGTTCATACTTTTTATTGCATTTATATTGCATTCACATATTACCTATTTATGCATATCATGTCATTAAACGTGTATAATTATCATGAAGAGTAACTCTTTGCTCGATTTTTTTTTCTTTATAGACCCCTACCTATTGAACTTATTGTGAACTTGTTCTCGTCCTGAATATGCATGAAATATTTGCCACTGGACGTTAAGCAACAAGCAATCAAATAATCTCTATAGACACGCAACTTAGATAGATAAGGCATCTCCTTTTTTGGACATTTCATCAAAACTTACCTATATTTTAATGAGAGATAGACCATGAACTTTTTTTAAAAACTTTATAATTTCCCGAACTCAGTAAGATTAAGAATGGAAATGGGGAATGTGTCGAAGAAACAACAACCCGACCAAAGGACATAAAACAACTTGATTGGCTTAAAATTTATCATAGACAGACTTCAAACCATGCAAACGATATTATCAGAGTACCGCTAAGAGAATTTTGGTACAAATTATTGAACAACATGAATACATGAGACATGGTGAAGAAACAACACTTAAAAAACTAACTAGATTAATAAACCATTATAATCAAATGGAAGTATGGTGATCGAACAGGTTATTTCTGACAAAAACTTGTACATGTTAGAAATTACGTATAACAGTTGTATAAGAATAGACCATTTTACTTCTATCTCAAATATATATAGCTATCTCCTTTATCAGACTATTGGACTGGTTAAAACCCCGAGCAGCCTTGGATAAAACACTACTTACAGTGGCATCGAACTAATGGTACACACAAATGTTTTATATTGTAAAGTAGTTATATATAAAAGGTCACTTTCTTGATGGAAAAACATATTTTGGACGATATACTGCTGAAGATGTTACATAGATAATACTATGCTAAATTGTTTATTATAATATTGATAAAATTGATAGTTCTATTTTGAAAACTTTCAAACGAAAGGTTGAACCCGCCTTTCAATATTTCAAATATTGAAGATAATTTAGCAAATGCACATAACGGCAAAATACAGACAAACAAATGAATCAAACATGATAAACTTTACCAAACTAAAGAAAGCATATTTAAAAATTCTACTTGAAAATTGTGCCTGGAAATTCCAAAAAGCCACTCAAGATTCAAATTGCTAAAACAATAAATCTTACCAAAAAGGAAACTAGTTTTTCGATCTATGTCGTAATCATCCCTGTCTTTTTGAGTATCTGTTCTAAGATCCGAAGGTGAAGTCTTTTTGTCTGATGACTGCTGTTTCAGCCTTTTCAGATAAGCTACCAGTGCATTTATATTGAACGCAGAGCGCTTTCGCTGTTTTTGTCTATTCTGATTGTCCAAAGTATTTGACTCGATTGGTGGAAAGGAATAAAAATTAATCTGTCTATTTGGTTTCTCTTTCCTCTGTCTAAAATTATCAGAAGTGGAATTTGCACTTGAGTAAGCGTCTAGATATTTAGCAGGATGACGTTTTTGAAGATCATCAATTATTTCTCCATTCATTTCCTTTTTTATAGAATGGAGTGAATTTGAATAAAAAGTCGGATTTTCGTTAGGGCTTGTAAAACGTGTTTCAACAACTGGACGTTCATCCGGTTGTCGTTCTGAAAGGTCATTTGTATCCTCCCATATATTCCGCTTATTTGCTGGTCTGTATGCATCTTCATTCATCTGCAGAAGTTTCGCAAAATCAAGTGCTTGAATGTTTTGCTTGTTTCTTTCCGCAAAAGTGTCCAACTTGTGACATTCAAACACGACAGTAAAAACGAGCACCATTAGCAAAGGTTTCAGTGAAATCATCATTCTGTCAAATATTGTTAAAGAAATAAACTCATCAAAGATACCTGGCTTATGATTTAGAATTCTAGACGCGCATTTTGTCTACAAAAGAATAACCAGTGATGCTCGAATAAGAAAAATAAAAGGCCAAGACACATTTACCAATTTTAAAAACAGCATTGAGGGCAAACATTATTTTGAAGTTTGTGAAATACAGCTTAGGTTTGTACAATGCATTTCTGTCCTAAAATAAGATTCTTATAAATTTTCGTTACATTCTGGATTTTTTTACCATATTTAAATATTAATATACACACGCAAATAATCCAACATCAGATTTCATAGAAGGATTTGATGGAAAATAACAAAACGAACAACGTATGTTAATTTTCCGCATTACTGGTTTTGTTCTTTTGTTTGTTTGTTTTCTTTTTAATTTTTTTTTTATACCTTCTTGAGATTGAAAACATAATTTGAGCATAAGATTAGTAAAAGTAAAACTACAATCATCGTAAATCTATTTGAGATAAGACAAACAATTGAAACAAATAATACAAACATAAAATAATAATATTAACAAAATAAACAAATACATGACATTGCTCAAGAGACCTTTTAAAAATGATTGATCTCCCCCTTAAATGCTGAAAATAGAAAGAAGAAGAAAAAACCGGAAAAAATCCAATATTAAAAATAATAGTCGAGCGATTTTGTTATAAAATTTCTAATGGAATATTCATCACTTCAAATCGTTTATATATATATAATTAATTAAAGAAATACCTGTGAGACTCTTATTCTTATGTTAACACCATCAACTGTAATGCTATACTGGTTAACGGGTTATCTGCCAGTTTATGTAATTCAAACGACACTAAATGTCAACCAAATGCACATGTAGTCACTCGGCATATTTTTAGTCAGCGATGTAAATTATTTAAATTCAAACGCAAAATGTTTCTCGTACCTTACCAAATATTGCATGTACTTTATATATTTAAACAAGTTAAAGGCAAAAGACACACTTATGCAGAGCTTTTGCTTTGTGGTCAATATAATGGCATTTAAATACTTATCTATAAAACAAAAACTAAATCATATGATTAATGTAATTGAATCGTATGACTTGTTAATGTTGATTTTGTACTGTTTGTCTGATGCACTTTTTAAGTACATATATTAAATCATCATTAAACACACATCGAGATTGTACTTGTATCAGCAACACGATGGGCTCCACATGTAGCCTTGAAGGACATGATGTGTATTTTCCAATGTTCGAGTTCCTAAGTATTTCGCCTTTATTTTTCATTATTGTGTTTTGTAGACTGTTGTTTTGTCAATATGTAGTTTATTTTTCTTATTTTTACCATGCATGTCCTTATTAGTTTATTTTACTTATAATTATACTAATGAGTTTGAAAATCAATTTGTATCTTTAGACCTAGGTTAAGGGAAACAACTCTTAAAATCATCAGTACGTTTGTGTCAAGCATTTTCATAAATATATTCTAAGCATCTAGATTAAACAGAGTATGTCCAATCTGTTTCAGGTAAATGCTTAAAATACATTGATGAAACTTGACTTTTACAAACGCATAACTGATTTAAAGAGTAATCTCCCTGAACAACCAAGGTCTACCCCCTTTATCAAGTAAACTTTAGACACGATGAAATATTTTTAACTTCGTATACTTTCATTGAAATAAATTCGAACCGGACGTCTGAGCATGGTATTGAAAATATTGTGGCGGGATCCAGGGTATAAAAGATCAGGATAAAAGAAAACACACTGATTAAATAAAATATTATTACGGACAACGACAAGCGCTTGATGGTAGTCTTTTTTTAGTCATATGCGGTGGTTAGTCTTTTGTGGTCAAAACGCGCGTCTGGATCAAAAACAAAGTTCCTTACGTCGTAACTACAATTCCCTTCCCTTTCATGGATGTGACCTATCGAATTAGACTATTTCACGGATTTGTAATCACATATGCAACACGACGGTTGCCACATGTGGAGCAGGATCTGCTTACCCTTCCGGAGCACCTGAGATCAACCTTAGTTTTTGGTGGGGTTCGTGTTGTTTAATCTTTAGTTTTCTATGTTGTGTCATGTGTACTATTGTTTTCTGTTTTATTTCATTTTTAGCCATGGCGTTGTCAGTTTTTTTTTTTTGATTTATGAGTTTGACTGTCCCTTTTAGTATCTTTCGTCCCTCCTTTCAAGTCTGGTATATATGATGAGTTTATTAAGGATGTACTTGGGTGAGTTTAGTTTAAAATTAATAAATTAAGAAGTTAAAAATGTTACTATAAACTTGTAGAGCATCAACTAAAAATACAAATAAGCCAAAAATATTGATAGGTCATGGACCTCTTTTACGAGATATTTGAGATTTAAAATATGGCGGGAAAAGGCTAAATCGGACTTTTACCTTATATTTGCATTGGTATTATTAGGTCTCAAAACAAAAGAAAGAAAAATTAAGAATCTTTAAAATTTTTCGTAAATGACCTTTCATAAGCTATTACGTTTTATATGAAAAACTAAATGGTCGTTATGGGGCAAAATATTTTAAATTTTATAGTATTGAAAAAAACAGAGGAGTCCAAACATTTTACACAAATTCCAAAACTTCACCATAAAAATTGATGTGAATGCAAAAAAACACCCGTAACAGTGTGAAACAGCTAATATAATGCTTGTTGATGTCATCATGGTATTTCTTTTGTTGAGAAATTGATAAAACTTAAACAATTGTCAGCATAGGCATTAACAGTAGTTACTTTTTTCTATAGTACATTTTATTAAATTGTTTTCTTTTTGTGCCAAATTTCTTCAAATTTTAATTGGATAATTAACCGATTACTGTTCACTGATGGCATTGATTTAAAAAAGTTTAAAAGAGAGGCGATATAGGCTAAACTTTTAGTTAGAGACACAATGGATACGCGTTAATTCATGGTTTATTTTCCAAGAATCAATTGTATTTATAATATTTCATGGCGTAGCCTACCATGTATAAATTTCCATAAAAATCCATAATTAAATAGGAGTTGACCTGTAGTCTTAGACTTTTAATCGAATAAAAAAAAAATAATATAGAAAAGAAAAAACCCATTGTGTACATAAATATCACGGATACCTGTTTTCTTTTTTTTTAAATAGTTATCAAAGGTACCAGCATTATAATTTTGTACGCCAGACGCGCGTTTCGTCTACATAAGACTCATCCATGACGCTCATATCAAAATATTTATAAAGCCAGACAAGTACATGTTGAAGAGCATTGAAGATCCAAAATTCCCAAAAGTTGTGCCAAATACTGCTAAGGTAATCTATGCCTGGGATAAGAAAATCCTTAGTTTTTCGAAAAATTCAATGTTTTGAATAACAATGACGAAAACTTAGACTCATTTCAGAAAAAAAAAATGTTTTTGACAGTTGAGACCGAACAGCGACTGGAGTCTTATATATGTGTTCCAGACCATATGAATATTTGGACCGTATGCGTACGGTTCGGACCGTATACGTAAACTTGTACGGTTTGACCATACGCGTACGGTCTGATACGAGCTGGACAATACATGCATGTATTTGGACCATACAGGTAGAATTAGGACAAATATTTATCGAAAGTTTTTATTGAGTTTTACAAATATTACAACAATAAGATGAATAAAGTAAATATCCACATCTGGAGCTGGATCTGCTTACCCTTTCAGAGCACCTGAGATCACTCCCACCTTTTTGTGTAGTTCGTGTTGCTTAGTCTTTTGTTTTCTAGTTTGTGTCTTCTGTACTATTATTTGTCTGTTTGTCCTTTTATTTTTAGCCATGGCGTTGTCAGTTTATGTTCAATCTATGAGTTTGACTGTCCATCTGGTATCTTTCGTCCCTCTTTTTCAAGAGATTTACATAATACATTAACATGACTTTTTTAAATAGCTAAAATTTTAAGTTTTTACTTCAATTACAATTGAACTTTTTATACAAAATTAGAATTTCAGTTATGTTGATTTGTAATAAAAATTTGTATCTAATAAAATGGACTAGCTTCTTAGAATTAGGTAGACCGTATGCTTATTTCGTTAAAGTACGCTTACGGCCCAGACCGTACGCGTACGGTTCAAGTGCTCATATGGTCTAGAACATGTGTATTAAATATGCATGCATGAACATACACAAGATATACACAAGAATAATTTCCATGCGAATCTATTTCATAACGCTTTTTCTAGAAAAAAATCGAATGTCCAGATTTTGTATTAATTTAACCACAAAACACTGAAATAATTCATAACCCACTGCAGCTAAACCACTGCAGCTAAACCACTGTACTGGGTGTGTAAATGAGTGATCAGTATCAAAGTGTATGTTTTATTTAGCATCTTTTGCATATTTAAGAAAACAACTTATAAATCTTAAATTATGCATTTTTCTTTCTGAAACACAGTTTTTATAACTGTTACCTATTAAGGTCCTTCTACGCCATACTTACCTTTTCAGGTGCAGACATGATTTATTTAAGTGGTGTAAACAAACTTAAGGTCAATGTCATTTTTACAATAATTTATGATGAAATTGAAATATTCACCTTAGTTTGGATACTAAATTTTATTAAATACTTATATTACCATAAATACTATATAAGAAAGGTAAACTATTCAATATTTACTTTAGTGCTTTTGTTACGTGAAATGTTTTTTCGCCCATCCTTTATGAGTCTCTTTATAACACCATTTTTTTGTTACCCGGATTTTCTTCTCTGAATTGATTTATGACTTCAACAGAGGTATACTACTATTGCCTGTATTCAAAGCAAGCATTTTCAGCATTTTTCAACCAGTTGTTTTATTTTTCTCCACTAGTTCGATGTGTTTTTTTTTACAGCACGTTACGTTCGATGATAGGTTATATTCGACAAATGTTACATCGTATTCACACAGATGATAACGACTACACTTCCAACACGTTTTTTATGTACAAAAGTGACCAGGTTTTGAATGGAAGGTTTCAAAAAACTAAAATTTAAACATTTTGGCTAAAACAGAACGGCAACAAATCTGTCAAAGTAACTTGGAATCGGGACGAAATATATTCAATTTTTCAAGTGTGATTTCAAATATATTTCAACTGAATGTCCGCTAACGGTATTGTTAATATTATGTCAGGATCCCGGACTCACTATCAGAGGTTTAATGGTTCAAAACAGAAAGAAAACCAACTGATTTATACGTGTAATACAACAAATATGACGGGCAGCAACGAACGACAATTTATGGATAACAGTCTTCGT
This sequence comes from Mytilus trossulus, assembly GCF_036588685.1. NCBI lineage: Eukaryota > Metazoa > Mollusca > Bivalvia > Mytilida > Mytilidae > Mytilus > Mytilus trossulus. Next base: position 11,828,985 of record NC_086385.1, on the reverse strand, counting down.
GTTTTGCTCAGGAACAACAATATCTGAGATGGGGTAATATTGATGTGAATGCTGAACACATCCATAACTTGAAACGGTGGGTAACAACAAAACCAAAGTTCATGTTGCTTGCGTCATTTTGGCATTCCTTTTGTTAAGATATTTATCATGTTTATAGAGATTCATGGCTTAAAAAAGAGGGACGAAAGATACCAAAGGGACAGACAAACTCATAAATCTAAAATAAACTGACAACGCCATGGCTAAAAATAAAAAAAAGACAAATAGACAAACAATAGTACACATGACACAACATAGAAAACTAAAGAAATAACAACATGAACCCCACCAAAAACTAGGGGTGATCTTAGGTGCTCCGGAAGTGTAAGCAGATCCTGCTCCACATGTGGCACCCGTCGTGTTGCTCATGTGATAACAAATCCGGTAAATAGTCTAATTCGGTAGGTCTCATTCATGAAAGGGAAGGGGTTTGTAGTTACGACGTAAGGAACATATCCGATATCATTTGTGAAACGATATCATTGGTTTACCTACTAAGTATAAATTCTATTAATAACCAAAGCAGTTTGGTAGGACCGTTCAGCCTGGTATGAGTTCTACAAAAAATGCGCCAAGTTTAGATCAAATTTATATCGCAGGTTGACATTGGTCAAAAATTTAAAAAGAATATGTCCTCTAGCTAGAGGTCACTGAAAGATACGTTCAGAGAACAATAAGGAAAAAAAAAGTAACAAGTCCAGATCTAGATGAAAACTGATCGATTTATTGATAAATATAATAATACGAATGGCTACATGTTTTGAACGGTTCGTAACTTATGCTGTATAAAATGAGCAAGATCAACGAAAAAAGAGGCATGAACTAAAATAAACATGAAATCTTAAAAAAAATCAAAAAATCGTCAAGTTCTAATTCTTAAAAAAGGTTTTCGAAATTAAAAGATTTTACGCAGATTTTTTTAGTTACATAGTGTACTAGTTACCTAATGAGATATAAATGGGGTCAGTAAATTTCATATGGGTTGAGGGCGAAGCTTAACCTCAAAATCGTATGCATTTGTTTTATACCCGTTCTATTAACAAAATTGGTTGAGCAACCCAAACAGTTATAATAGGTTTATGTGCCTGTTTTGGGGATACAGCATCCAAAACTGTGTAAACAGGTTTTATAAGTTGATAGATTTTATGATGATTTTATTATAGAGTGAACAAGTAACATTATGCAATATAGATTAGACCATAACAGTCATAGTAGGTTTATGTGTCAGTTTTTGGGATAGAGAACACCACAAAAAAACACCACAACTGATTAAAAAATAATAAAAACAACATACAAAAAAAATCTACTAAAGACGCCAGCATAAGAATAGTAAATTTGACAAAAATGCGTCAACAAAATGTGTTTGTGGTTGAAATTAAGTCTACTATGACGCCGATGGAAAACTATTATAGTTTATAATACATATCGTATATAGCATACATTAATTCTAATGTACAAAGTAAGTATAAGATAAAGCGTAAACAAAATGGAAACAAAAAATGTTAAAACTATTATCAGGACCAACCTGCATCTAGAACGCCTAAATTAAAAAAAAACCAAACGATTAAGAAATGCATTAATACCGAATCATGTCAAAAGTCAAACGTTCAAAAGAAACAGAAAAAAATAATGAAAAAATCTTAAATTACATTTATATCTTTCTGAAACACACAGAACATATCACTTCAACATATTTATGTGTTATATAGGTCATCTGATGAAATTGTCTTATTATATCTTAGATTAAATATAAGATCATATTTCATACTATAGAAATTGTAAGTATGAAAGGACTTTTTTTTAACAATGATCTTTATTTAGTATAATTTTTCATCCAATATAAACTATCTTATTATCGTGAAATAAAATGAAAGAAAGGTAAAGTTTATATGTATTTGTGCTTTGTGGTTTTGATTACACATCTTGGTAAAGGTTTTGTTCCGAGCTGTTGTGATATAGGAATCTGATGTACAGTAGTTGTCGTTTGTTTATGTAGTTCATACGTGTTTCTCGTTTCTCGTTTTTATATAGATAAGACCGTTGGTTTTCCCGTTTGAACGGTTTCACTTTACTCATTTTAGGGCCCTTTATAGCTTGCTGTCCGATGTGAGCCAAGGCTACGTGTTGAAGGCCGTAAATTGACCTATAATAGTTTACTTTTATAAATTGTTATTTGGATGAAGAGTTGTCTCATTGGCACTCATACCACATCTTCCTATATCTATGTAATTGATTTAATTAAAGACATGCATGCCTACACATTCGGTTGTCATATTGGTAAAAAAATCTCCAAAAGAATCAACTTATATATGCTTCTACTGTTAATTCATAGTGTACTAGAACACACCCGCGAAATCGCGGGCATTTATATTGTGGTTAAAGGTATGTAAACTGTAACTGTTGTAGGATGAATTAAAAAAAATGTATGACTGGAGAATTTCAGGAAAGGTATCAAAAGTCATAGGTACTTGGGGCAGGACAATTTATATCAGCACTTCCCTTTTTTTCTAAATCTATTTTTTTATATTTTTTTTTTATTTCACAATTTTATTTGTTAAAGTACTGTGAAACGACAAATACTTTAATCTCTATATAATATATATGACCGCCGTTAATAGTAAACTTTTAATTCATTGTAAATATCAAATACAGTGTGAACTTTATTTTATCGAATATGTATGTTCATTGTATACAGAAAAAGCGAAAAAATGTCCTGTCCCTTTAAGAACCTATGAAAGTTATGTGTAATTTAAATCAGTCCTAAACGGAGGTCTTGTCTATGACATAAACCTTTGTCCAATGTCGGAAACAATATCCAGACCCCTTTATTTTCGATTTTTCTCCCAAAATAACCCAAACGGTATAATCATCAGCGAGGATCTCAAATGCGACCATGCATGATACCTATATGACACAAATGCATAATGATTAATTTATTGTGGAAGGAAGAGAAGCGACACACAAAACGAGGTTTTCTCATTTAATAGTATAGATATGATTTACAATCCAAAGATAGGGAGGACAAATATACATAAAAACCAGGAGAGTATCATAGATCAATTTAGTCGTTTTGACTCACTGACGGTAGGTAGAATTATTTATTTGATCGGTATTGTTAAAGCTATAATGTATGACAAAATGTGGAAATCCTAGCTTATTTAAGGAAAGAAGATTACCCTAAAAGAAGTGATTGAGTATAAGTTTAAATTCTTAGAAACTCGAGGCATATAATGTTGAAATGTGCCGCGCAGCTCTATGTTTTAACATTTGAATAGAATAAAAGTGCATATAATATTTTCATTTTTGTAATTAAATTTTTCCTCGGAACAACATAGCAAAAGTGGCACATGTGTTATCTGCAAAGTGTGTTCTAATGGGAAATTAACTTTTATATATAACCAGAAGTACAACCTATCAAGTGACCTATGCTTTTGTTTTATTACTTAACAATATTTCAACTAAGGATCTAGATATCACACATTATTGAAACATTTGTAATATATTTTAACAAGCTTTATTTCAATTTAATTACGTAAAACTATTCCATATATAGTAGAAAATTGAGAATGGAAATTGGGAAGGTGTCAAAATGACAGCAACTTGACCGAGGAGAAAAAAAACCCAACCTAAGTCCACCAGTTGGTCTTCAACTCAACGTGAAAATCCCGCATATAAAACAGAAAAAAGTTGTTATGTTTCAAACCCAAATATGCAAGTTGGATACCAATTTAAGCTTTTAACATCAGTCATGAAACTCCTTTTATAGATCAAAGAATAAGGTTTGATAATACCTTAAAATGGCCCCCTTAGCTCAAATTTAAAATAGCATATATTGACCAGTATTACTATGCATCATAGCTAGATAGGAAACAAGTCTACTCATTGACAATCTACGATCTTGCGTTTTCTTACTGACGTCACAAATAGAACCCGTTTAGATTTTCCACGAAAAATTATAAAAATGGCTAAATTCCCATTGAGTATTGGACAGGAAACTTTCTCATATGTCTTTAAGTCAACTTAAAACATTTTTTATCTTGTAACATTGAACTTCATAATTCGGGCCGAATATGGTTTATCTTATGTAATTTACTCTATATTCGGGAATTGTCAATATGATCTCTTTTTGTTGTTAACTAGTGACCTTCGACGTGTTGCTCACCACAAGTTAAAATATGTTTATTTGTTGCGTTCAGTAATTATAAAAAAGGGACGAAAGATAACAGAGGGACAGTCAAACTCATAGATTGAAAATAAACTGACAACGCCATGGCTCAAAAAATAAAAAAGACAAACAGACAAGTAATAGTACAGAAGACACAACATAGAAAACTAAAGACTAATCAACACGAACCCCACCAAATCTTGGGTTAAACTCAGGTGTTCCGGAAGGGTAAGCAGATGCTGATCCACATTTGATTTACACATATGTGACCCGCAAAGACATTAGCAGGCTTATGGAAGTAGAACGCCATTGTTAGAAAAATTATAAACATGATAAATATCGAGATTCAAATGTATTTGTAAAGAAGAGATAAACACTTTCCTTGGCTTCTTTTTTGCGCACGCCGAACTATACATCATATATAAGTTTAGAAGAAGTTTTACTTTATCGTTTGAAGTGAAAAATATTTGAATCTACATTTTAAATTGATACAAAAAAAAAATTTCTGCTCTATAGATTTCCTTTCATAAATGAAGTCTGAAATATATCCATAATAAATGCACCGTATCAAATGCATATAAGAGAACACCTACTTATAAACTGTTACGCGTCGCATACTATGTATAGAGACATGCATAATAAATCTGAATCAAAAAAAGGAATTCTTAAATTTTAAACTAACTTCATTTCAACAAGTTTAAATTACATGTTCTAAATAAACTCGTCATAGATACCAGGGATAAATTTTGTATATACGCCAGACGTGCGTTTCGTCTACAAAAGACTCATCAGTGACGCTCGAATCCAAAAAAGTTAAAAGAAAAGCCAAATAAAGTACAAAGTTGAAGAGCATTGAGATCCAAAATTCCTAAAAGTGTAAAATAGAGCTACACACAAACAAATAATGCTCTGCTCTAAAGTTTTTCCTTCATAAATGAAGTCTGAATATATCCATAATCGTATCAAATTAATATATGAGAACACCTACTTATAAACTGTTACGCGTCGCATACTATGTTTAGAGATATGCATAATAAATCTAAATTAAAAAAAAAGGAATTCTTAAAGCTTACTTTGACAAATTTTAAACTAACTTCATTTCAACAAGTTTAAATTACATGTTCTAAAATAGAGCTAAGAATTGTTTGCATTGTAGTAAATTTAAGTCTTTGAAATTTTATTCAAATACGCTATTGAACATCATCAAAAGCCAATTAATACAATAATTTTGTGTTTTATAAATTAGTGCCTTCAATAAATAAAAGTCGTCATAGAACAGTCTCATTTTCATACCGGTATTCGAAATGACTCTTTCATTGCTATTACAACAAATATGTCATAATAACATGACAGAGAATTTTGTTTCGGAATATTCTAGATAAATATACTAAAATCAAATTTTGAACTATGTACCCTCCTAAGCTTGGAAATGGCTAGTCACATATAGTAAACGGCGTTTTTCTCACAATGACGTTCTACCTCCATAAGCCTGGATATGTCGTGGCTGGTCACATATGAGTACACTTTCTACACGTTTTTATGAAATAATAGTGATCTTGTATCGAAAAGATTCAAAAGTTTGATACAAAAATTGAAAAAAAAATTGTCAAATAGGAAAGGCATGAATTATCTGCAAGACGCCTGTATGTGAATCAAATTGGACGTTTGCATGTTGAACAGGTCGAGAACTCTAGATTTCCTGACGTCAGAATATATTTGCATAGTAATTTCCCAAACACAATGCAAATGATGGCCTTGAAAAACTGACCAATCGACTCAATGAACTACAATGCATTGTGGGCTACTACGAGTGTACTATCACTTCACAACACGTGGAATTAATGGAAAAACTGAAAACTAATAAAGTGTCTGGGATTCTCAAAATAAATGTTTTTGTTCTGCAAATATGTTTATTGAAATACATATAACATAATCTTCAATTTGCATGCTCAGATTAAAAATGTATTGTTTACGGGCTTCACAATTCGACTTTCTTTTTCGCCTTGTAAAAGGTGTTGAACAGGTTTGTTCCATAGTTATGTATTGTACATGTACCTGTGCACTAATTTCACGGCGTGAAACAGTGGAATTTCAGAACGTAAATATTTTGAGCTCTTTAAACCTGTATAATGTCCTTTAAAAACATTTCTGCCTCGAAAACAAGACAACTGGCACAGAAACACATCTATCTGTACTGGATGTGTAAATTTTTTAATCAAGACCTGAACTATAAGTGAGAACATCATAATATTCACCCATGTTAAAATAAGTGTTATAAAATAGGGTAGGAATTGTGCTTGATATTCGAGGGATGAAGACATAATCTTTCAATCAGTTTACAGCCGATTGCAGGTTAGGTAAACTGCCATCCTATAAGAGTAGACAAGTCCGAGTATATCTAATTTACATGTCTAAAAGTCTAGACTAATTCGAAAGGAGGGAAGTATACCTTACATAATAACGACTTTACGGTTCAGCTAACAAGCAAGCTAACCAAGGATTCTAAATTTTATTACACACTCAATGAAATCGGTTGTAACTGAGGTCTGGAGCTGGCATGTAAGTAACTGCTAGTAGTCCTTTGTTAATTTATGTATTATTGTCATTTTTTTTAGTTTCTTTTGTTACCTATTCATTCTGACTCGGACTTCTCTTTTACTGAGTATAACTGTGCATATTGCTGTGTGTTTGTTTATACTTCATTGGATAGATGTATAAAAGGGGGAAAAGGGGGGGGGGGGGGGGGGGTTAAGATCTCAAAAACATGTTCAACCTCGCTGCATGTTTGCGCCTGTCCCAAGTCAGGAGCCTTTGGCCTTTGATAGTCTTGACTGATTTTAATCTAAGTTTCTTTTGTATAATTCGGAGTTTAGTATGACGTCCATTGTCACTGAACTAGTATGCATATTTGTGCCAGCTAAAGGACTTCTCGAGGTGCGGAGATTCTCGCTGTATTGAAGACCCATTGGTGGCCTTCGGCTGTTGTCTGCTCTATGGTTGGGTTGTTGTCTCTTGGTAAATTATAGCTTAAACATATTTTGTACTGTTTCATCCATTGATAAAGTCCGTCGGTTTTAAAATATACCTCAGAGGTATTTTAATCGTTCGGCTGCTGTCCTATTGACGTATGTGCAATGTCTCAAATTATCTAAACCCTGTGGATCAAATTTGATGCTATATTACCTTCTAAGTTTCCTGAAAACGTGCTTTGTATATAGAAAGAAGACGATAAGGTATGAGTGCCAAATGAGATCTCTTTCCACCCAAGACGTAATCTACTAAACTAAGTTTGTCTTAGGGGTAATTGTGTGTATCACTGTTGTTTGTTGCTGTCTACATAAAATCTCCGTGTCATCACCAAACCGTGATATATATGGCTATATATCGGATAGTTCAAACACTTATTTTCTCGCATAGAAACAACTCTTCATTAATCTGAGCATGGAACGAATACTTTATATCACGAACTATAAATCTGGATACAAAAAATGAAAAACTAAGCAAAATTGTTAATCCCGCGCATTGCACGAAAAAATGTGTTGTATTTCAGTAAATGACACGTGTTCTTGTTTAATTGTAATCACGTAGTAGTCCATCATTCATTGCTACTCATTTAGTTGATTGGTCAAAAACCTAGGTAAAAATAAATTGCGTTATACGTAAATAAACAATTACATGTGCGAGGACATAAATATGCTAATTTATGCATGGCCATATATGGTAGTGGTCCCGACCTGTTGAATATTTGTTTCAAAAACTCTGAAATGAATAAAATAACACTGCAACAAAATCCCTGTACCAACACTTTTCGATGTGAACCCGTTACTGGCTTTGAACAATGGGTGATTTAATCTGTGTAAATGAGTGGACAGTATCAAATACATTACAGCTTTTTTTTTTTATATCAGAATCCTCGAAAAAGCTTGGTTGAATCTGTAACAACTTTAAAATATCAAGATACTGCCGCGCTATTTAAACTTTCCTAAGTGAGCAAGATTCATCTTAAGTAGTGCAAACAAATACAGCAAAGAAGTAATATTAACATCACATTTACAACTGTTATTTGATAAAATTAAAATGTTATATCTTATTTTTAGATATAAGGTATAACTAACAAAAAAATGAAATGAAATTTCCATTACATTGCGTTCAATATTTTATATCACTTGACAACGTCGATTAACTATCCTTTTATCGGGATGATATCAGATGAGAAAGGTAAAGTTTTAGTTGTGTTTAATATTTACTTTTCAGTAGTTTTGAGTGTATACCATGCTTAAGAACATAGGCATTCGGCTGTTGTCTGCTCTTTGGTCATGGATGTTGTGTGCTCTTTGGTTTGGATGTTGTCTCTTTTACATATGCCCCATTTCCATTCTCAATTTTATTAGATGTCGCCATATTTACATATGTGTGTTATTTTCTAATTCACATATGTAAAACCTTTTTACCCAAGATAATCAATACATATATGCATCTACTGCTAATCAAAGGTGTATTTTACTGACAATCTAAAGTTATGGAGGATAATCATTTCATATATAATGGGGAATGTGTCATAGAATATTAAATACAATCGATATTTGTGACTCACTGAAAAGGTAAGTAGGATAATGCATTTGATCAATATTGTTAAAGATAGATTGTATGAATAAAAGTCGAAATCTCAACTAGTTTGCGAAAATAAAATTTTCAATGGGAAATTATCGACTATAAATTTTAATAATTGTTTAATCAATCCAACATGCATATAAAAGTAGGGGCACATACAAACATGTGCATGTTAAATGATAAAAAGTAATATATTTATAAGTTACTAGTTTATGATACTAGCTATTCATCCCTATTAAATTTTTAAGCAGTGCAGATATTTTATTGATTCATAAAATTTATGTCTTGTTACAGATTAAATCACTGAAATGGATACCATAAATAAAGTTTCAGAAAACATGGAATTTGATCATGGAACTGACTTCATCAACATGAGGAAAAAAAACCTTTTGGGATTTGTATGACCTGAAAAGATACCAAGGCAAAGGAAAACATAGTGTTTGTCTGCATAGAACTTTTGATGGAACGCTTGTGTTACGAAATAATTTGATAAAACCTTTAATCAACCTATTTGAAAAAGAATTCAAGGCCTGCCTCGTCCGAAGGAAACCACACCAAGACCAGATCATCAATATTCGCTATCCTGACAAAACTTCTGATTTATATCTAGACTATTTGGAAAATTGTGATGAGCAAGGTATGACATCACCAAGGATACAAAATAATTTTTCTATTTTGAATATGAATATGTTTAAGTTGCAGGATTAAAGAACATTTAGTTTATTTTACTACAAAACGAAGAACTAAGATTTTTTTCTCAATTTGTATTGCAAAATAACATGTCATTTCTAAAACATAAAGGCAACAGTAGTATACCGCTGTTCAAAACTCATAAATCCATGGACAAAAAACAAAATCGGGGTAGCAAACTAAAACTGAGGGAAACGCATTAGACATAAGAGGAGAACAACGACACAACATTAAAATGTAACACACACAGAAACGGACTAAGCATCAGACAACATCTTACGAGAATAACAAATATAACATCAAAACCAAATACATGAATTTGGGATAGATAAGTACCGTGACACGTCTTATAGTAATGTGAATTCACACTCAAAAATAAGAGAAAACAAACGACACAACGGAAACAACCTTAAAATGTAACACACACAGAAACGAACTATAATATAAGAATGGTCATATTCCTGACTTGGTATATAGTGTTTAATATTTACTTTTCAGTAGTTTTGAGTGTATACCATGCATAAGAACATAGGCATTCGGCTGTTGTCTGCTCTTTGGTCATGTTGTTGTGTGCTCTTTGGTTTGGATGTTGTCTCTTTTACATTTGCCCCATTTCCATTCTCAATTTTATTAGATGTCGCCATATTTACATATGTGTGTTATTTTTTAATTCACATAGGTAAAACCTTTTTACCCAAGATAATCAATTTATATATGCATCTACTGCTAATCAAAGGTGTATTTTACTGACAATCTAAAGTTATGGAGGATAATTAATTCAAATAAAATGGGGAAAGTGTCATGGAATATTACATACAATCGATATTTGTGACTCGCTGAAAAGGTAAGCAGGATAATGCATTTGATCAATATTGTTAAAGATAGATTGTATGAATAAAAGTCGAAATCTCAACTAGTTTGCGGAAATAAAATTTTCAATGGGAAATTATCGACTATAAATTTTAATAATTGTTTAATCAACCCAACATGCATATAAAAGTAGGGGCGCATACAAACATGTGCATGTTAAATGATAAAAAGTAATATATTTATAAGTTTCTAGTTTATGATACTAGCTATTCATAATTCTTATATGATTTGCATATCTATAAATACTTGAATTGGATTGGTCAATAAGAATTTTTCTCTAAGTTTACACTTCGATAAACCATGTTTCCGAAACTACTTTTGTAATCTATTCATGCGCGATACACAAGCTTGCAGTGATCCCGGGATTTTCAGCAAATTGAGATTAAAAAACAATTGCATAACAGTTGTGACTATTCTAGTGCATATATAACAAAAAAAGAAATAAATTTATTGCACTAAAGCTTCGAAAATGTACAAAAATTAAATTTAATAAAATTCCGCGAAATTTCATGAAGGATTTGGCGAATTTACGTCATGGCAAAACACGACGTCATACGAATGGAAATTTTCAAGGTAAAGATTATTTCGTTACGTGTACACTTCAAATTCGGATAAAATTTAATTAAAATGAATATTTTGAGGTAGGTGCTGTTTCATTTAAGATTCCGTTGTATTTATCGGACATTTATGGTTTTTAGAAAGTCAAGATGGCGGCGTACTCCTTAGTTACGACTTGCCATTGTGCTTTTGATGGTAAATATATACAGTAGCCACCAAAAAAAAAAAAATGTTTGGCTGAAGAATTCTAAGGATTAAACACATTTTTTCTAGAGGTTATTGATGTGTAAACCGGGGCTCTTACTCACAAACTCAACATAAAAGTCCTACGGACTTTTATTCAGTTTGTGAGTTAATCGCCCCGGTTTACACATCAATAACCTCTAGAAAAAATGTGTTTAATCCTATAATAACTTTTAAATTTTTAAGCATTGCAGATATTTTATTGATTCATAAAATTTAATAAGTTATGTCTTGTTACAGATTAAATCACTGAAATGGATATCATAAATAAAGTTGCAGAAAACATGGAATTTGATCATGGAACTGACTTCATTAACATGAGGAAAAAAAACCTTTTGGGATTTGTATGACCTGAAAAGATACCAAGGCAAAGGAAAACATAGTGTTTGTCTGCATAGAACTTTTGATGGAACGCTTGTGTTACGAAATAATTTGATAAAACCTTTTATCAACCTATTTGAAAAAGAATTCAAGGCCTGCCTCGTCCGAAGGAAACAACACCAAGACCAGATCATCAATATTTGCTATCCTGACAAAACCTCTGATCTATATCTAGACTATTTGGAAAATTGTGATGAGCAAGGTATGACATTACCTAGGATACAATATCATTTTTTCTATTTTGAATATGAATATGCTTGCAGGATTAAAGAACATTTAGTTTATTTTACTGCAAAACGGAGAAATAATAAGATTTTTTTTTCATTTTTTATTGCAAAATATCAATTCATTGCTAAAAGATATAACTTGTTTTATTTTGGTAGGCTATAAATAACACGGAATAGGTTGAGTTAGAAGCACCGGGTTAAATTTCCGAATCCACTAAAAATTCAACCACCATTTCGCAAAATCCACGACAAATCACATATCTAAAACTAGGTCACTGACCTAATTTATCAGATTAACTTGTATCCCCTACATTTGATCAAATACTTTTAATAAAGCTCTTAAATATATTGGTTATCTGACATCTGTTACAGTATCACGAAATAAGATATAACGAATCAAACTGCAATATAATTGGTCAATTTAAATAACGCGGAAAAAACATCCAGAACTGATGCCCTGTTCAAATGTAGTTATTAAGATGTATGTCGTTAGTCAATATTAATAGAAAAAATACATGGCAAAATCCGTATCATATGTCGTATCATCCAGAGACACCAATATCAGCTCAAGGGCCTTTAGGCCCGAGGGATGATATTGGTCGAGGGTGATACGGCATGTGAAACGGATTTTGCCATGTTTTATACGCTTTATCATATATTTCAACAGGAGAGTATTATATTATATGAACTGTTTTCTGATCCATAGCACTGGGTTACCTTCAGTTCTACTTTTGTCTTGCTTCAAAAGCCTAAAAAGAACTTCTCAATTACTTATCCGAAGCACCTGGGTTACCTTACACTTTTCGTGCTGTTGTTTTAAAAATATTTTGTTTATTATTGTATTTTAAGTGTGTTTTGTATTTTCTATAGTTGCATTTAGTGGGCAAAAAAATATGAAAACTTGACGTTCGTGACGTCACATACCAAACAATGACGTCATTCAATAAATTACGTCACTCCAGAAAGACCGTTCTATTGGACCTAATTTGAAGAAATTTTTTCTTAAGCTTACATAAATAACAACTAACTTCATGTGTAAAAAAAAAAAAAAAAAAAAAAAAAAAGTAGGGGTGTGATAAAGGGTAGGGTGTGATTAAGGGTATGCGATAAAGGGTGCGCATCAAAGTTGCGCGATATGGATTAAACAGCAGGCTATTTATCACATATGCAAAACTACTGTATTTACTACTGAACATATGATAAATATTAGTAAGACTAACACGATTTAAATATTTGGCTTTAATATTGAAATTGTCTTTATAAGAAAAGAAATATTTGAATTATGCCAATTTATTTCCATATTTTCATGAAAATGTTTTGTAAAATGTATTATAATTGATCTACATTTCAAAGTTTTTTTTTCATATATTACAGGAGAAAATTGCTTAAGGTTTCCGACAGACGGTATAGAGATGAAGCTTAAGTTTCACAATACACAAAAAAGTGAAAGAATTATTAGAATGAGACAAAAAATAATAAAGGTTATTGATCTTTTACGACAAAGAACTCTTAATCATTTAACCTTTATCACAAGCGGAAGTTTAGCAGAAGGGTTAGACCTGCCAGGTAGTGATAGAGATGCTATGATTGTTGACAATACTGTTATTATTGTGCAAAATTTGAAAAAAATCTATTTTCATTCACAGAAATTGACATTATTTATGGAAAAGGATAATCAACATTATGGATTTACTAAATTGAAATTGATAACGGCCAATGGTAATGTTTACGCCACAAGCTTCTTTTTAAAAACAGACAATGGAGTTTATTTATCAAATCGTCGATATCTTAATCACTTTTTGAACGAACATTCAGTGTATGGGTTATTAATACATGGTCCGTGTGTGTCTGATAAACAGATGGTGCAAGATATAGCCTTCTGTTTTCAATTGCACGAATGGCCTTCCGTAGCCAAAGGCTGGATCTATCGGCATAGACCAAGACAGTGGCCAGGTGGAACGTTGATTGACAGCATAATTAGTGATGGATGTTTACTTGTACCTATTGGCCCAAAATATGTTGACAATGAACATGATGAATTATTCTGGAGAATATCATTTTCATTAGCAGAAAAGAAGCTAGTTCACAGTTTCAATTATACTCAGTTTATGTGTTACACTGCCATGAAATTTTTATTGAAAACAATAATAGACAAAAACGAGGCTACAAACGAATTATTATGTTCGTATTTTTTGAAGACTTCATTGTTCTGGGTATCGGAAGAATGTTCTAAAGATCAATTTCAAGTATACAAAATCGCACAATGCTTAAAGCTATGTCTTGATAAACTTATTGAATGGGTTTATAAATGTTATTGCCCTAACTATTTTATTCCGGAACAAAATATGTTTAAAGGAAAAATTACCGTTTCAAACAATATACAGCTTTTAGAGATACTTATAAAGATTAGAGATGAGAGTTTGGAAATCATACTTAGTGAATTTTTAAATTGGACAATTGCCACAAACTCTGTTTGTCAGATTTCAACATTGGAACTCATGTTTTTAAAGGTTGATCGGGAGCCTAGAATTATGGATATCAACGACGGTTTTGAAAGTTTAATAAGAATTAACAACCTGCTGATGTTTGAATCCTCAAATTTTATTCGCGGAATTTGTAAGTTTTATCATAGTGTCACAAGCCAACATACCGTACAGTCTTTTCCTTTGTCTGAAGTATTATTGGGAACTAATCATGAGCGTTGTCCTCGTCATAAGATATTTTCTTATAAATCAAACAAAACTCATTATTATCTTCGTCGTAAAATGTTACTAGATGGTACGAAATCAGATGCAGTGTCTGGTTGGTTGTTTTATGCATCATATTATTACTTAAGAGAACAATATACCGCAGCTTTGAAAATTGTGGATTATGTTCTAAGTCGGTGTGAACCTGGAATGTTATCTTTATTAGTGAGCTCTTATAATTCCCAGCAGACTAGTAATTACAAAAATATTGCTGCATGTAACAGTTTGACATTGAATGACCGGATGAAATTATTAACTTATTCGAATATAAACTATGTTAAAAACTCTGCATTGATACCAACAGAATTACAATACGAGGTACAGAAACGGAGCTTAATAGTTCCACCTGTAGTGATGTCACACTGTTTGCGTTTTTTCTGCTACCATCATTTACATGATATTTACAACAGACAACAGTCTTTACAAGATCTACTAGTTACAATAGAGAACAGATATTTCGTTGTAGAAAATTTGCTCTCCCCCTCCTATACATTATTAGGAACTTGTTATCAGATCTCTGGAGACCAGCAATCGGCCCAGCGATGTTATGAGAAGGCATTATGTAGTGGAGGTTTTATTTGTGAAAGTGCAGGATCCAGACTGGCAAATCTTATATCAAATGTGTAGTGTAATATATGATTCACCTGCACGACACGTGATCATAGATTCTAATGCAACATTGTTTCTTACGCTCATTTTGTTGGATAACGTCACCAATTTTCATGATATCAATTCGCAAATGAAGTTATGAAAGCGTACGTGCAAGTGCAGACGACGTATAGCAGATTTTAAATGTATGATTTGACGTCGTTTTCTGTCAGTTTGATTAGAATAGAGATAACAATTTTGTATTTTAAGGTGCTAAATGTACATGTACAATCAATACACAATTGTATAAGCTAAAGAGATGATCTGTAGAGCCAAGCACAAAACAAACATAATTGCCTTTGTTAGTTATAAAAATCATCATACTTTATAAATTGTATTATCTAAAAGTTATACACTGTCAACCTTTCGGATTACAGAAAAATGTACCAAAAATAAATGCAACCACACAAAAATCATTATGTGAAATACATGAAATATATAAAAAGTAAACTTAAAAACACCCAAGGAAATATTTTATCAAATGGCAAAATCAAAAGCTTAAACACGTCAAACGAATGGAAAACTAATAAAACTGAAGTAAAAAACATTGTAAACCTGCTCTTTTTTTTTTTTTTTTTAATGTGAGACAAGTATGTGAAAAAACCACACAAACACATAATATCGATCAAGAGACTATGAAAATTACTATTCTGATCCACAAAATGCAGTACATTAAAAAAACAAAACACAAAAAAATTAACATTCCCCCCCCCCCCCCCCCCCCCAAAAAAAAAACTAAATAAAAAATCATTTTCAAGCAGTTACAATCTAGTGAATAATGAATATCCTGCGTACAAAAAATATTATCTTGTTCTCATAGAAAACAAACGAGTGTTCTCCTTTTATTCAATCGGGATTTGTTTTCCCTCAATCGATTTATGACTTAGCGGTATAGTACTGTTGCCTATATCTTATAGAGATGAATAAATCAAAGGAACACCCACGTGAATTCATTCTTAATATGTTTTTGCCATCCACACTATTTTCGTTTCTTTTCTTTTTTATTTACAGATAATACCGTTGGTTTTCTCATTGGAATGGTTTCACACTAGTATTTTTTTTGCCTGTAATTTGACCTATAATGGTTTAATTTATAAATTGTGACTATTCGAAGTTAAAAACATCGCAGTTCTCGATATATATTTGGTAAGATAATTATTACAAATAGAAAAAAAAGAAGAAAATACACGATTTCGTACAATACAATTTGAATATTAATATTCTGATTCACAAAATCCAATTACTGCACCAAAAAAGAAGAATAAAAATAATCTATTGTATTGAACAATATCCCTAATGTGCCTTGAAATGAGGAACTGAGGAATGCTGAACCATTTGTGTTAATTTAGAAAGTAGGGGAACACAGAATAAATGTGTGAAACCTATGGAGCTATTAAATGTGTTCAAAGTATTAAATTTTCAAAGAACTTATTGTGTTAAAATGGGATTTTTTACCACGAGGAGCCGCATCGCAAAAGAATACTCGGGGTTTGCTAATTTACGGAAAAATGAATCACACTTCGTACCCCGAAAATTTAACCACATATTTAAAAATCTCTCAGCTTCGAAACAAGCCATCATACATATACAAGTTTACGATATGGGCTGAGCAACAGAAGAAAACGTTACCATTACCGCCTATGGAGAGACAATTACGCATATTGCCCCATATAAATATTTAATTCAATCGCTGAGCTTTCCTTCTGGCTGTTATTACTTTTATTTTGGTATTGAACAAGTCATTTCTTTTTCGACTGTACATGGATTTAAAACAATAAATCCGTAAGATGTAATATTATGAATAACTACTTTATGTCTAAATTCAGTAAAGATTAGTTTATAAGACTGTTAAACTTTATACCGGATTTGTTATAACATGAGCAACACGACGGTTGTCACATGTGGAGCAGGAACTGCTTACCCATTCGAACCATCTGCTTTTGGTTTTCTCTTGACTGTCTCTCTGGTATCTTTCGTCCCTCGTTTATAACACTTTTCGTTACCTTGCTGGTGTTTTCATTTCAATGAATGTGAAAATCAATCATGTGGTCATTTTTATAAATTTCCTGTTTACAAAACTTTGAATTTTTCGAAAAATTAAGGATTTTCTTATTCCAGGCATAGATTACCGTAGCCATATTTGGCACAACTTTGGGAAATTTTGGATCCTCAATGCTCTTCAACTTTGTACTTGTTTGGCTTTATAAATACTTCGACTTGAGCGTCACTGATGAGTCTTATGTAGACGAAACGCGCGTCTGGCGTACTGAATTATAATCCTGTTCCTTTGATTACTATTTGTGCAATGGTTATTATGTTTATCAATTTAGACTTGTACGATCAATATACTCTCATTGATCATTTGAATAAAGTTTTTTTGAAGTTGTATGAAATTAGCACCGTAATGAGATTCTGTAATATAGATTCTTTATCTATATATTTATCTTAACTGTCGTAGTTTGAAAAAATCAATTACAGTGAACAGATGCACGTGAGTAAATAAATCTGAAATAATTTTTCCAAAAAACGCCCAAATGTGTTCCAATTGACAATCCTGTCCCATATCCCGAATATAACCTACTGAGTTAAACTTATTATCGGGTTTGTACTTACATGAGCAACAAGACGGATGTACCATATGGAGCAGGACCTTTTCTCCTTCTGGTGCACCTGAGATTATTCCCAGTTGTGTAGGAGTTCGTGCTGAGCAGTCTTTCGTTTTTCAAGCTGTGTTTTGTGTACTGATGTTTGTCAGTTTGTCTTTTTCTTTTCAGCCATGGAGTTGTCAGTTTATTTTTCACTTATGGGTATGAATGTCCCTTTGGCATCTTTTGACTCTTTTTAACTGTTTCAAAAGGAAAGACAGAATGAATTGCTCAAAATGATTTGGCAAGTTATTACCAAAAGCAAACGAATGAGTGTTTGTCTCATTGCATGACAAAGTAAAATAACACAAAATACAGAATTTCAAGGAAAATTCAGAACGGAAAGTTCGCTATCAAATGTCAAACTCAAAACCTCAAACACATAAACGAATGGAAAATAATTCTCATTTTCCTGACTTGGTACAGACATTTTCTTATGTAGAAAATGCAGGACTAAACCTGGTTTTATAGCTAGCGAAAAATCGCACATGTATGACAGTCGAATATAATTCCATTATATTGACAAAAATGTGTGAGCAAGACAAACAGACATCATAAAAATGTAAAAAATTTGGGTACAGCAGTCAATATTGTGTTATGATCTTAATCGCTTTAAAAACATACAACTATGCCATCAAAGAAAAACAAAATGGCATTTAGACACTCTATAGACAAAGCACAAGAGCAAAAATGAAAGACAAGAATAAAAAAATGACAATAGCACAATAACACAATGGCAAGATGTATATGTTCCTTATTATTCTTACAAGACATGCAACTACAAATGTATGAGATAATAAGATCGACAATTCAATTTGTGAAGCATATCACCAGCCATTAACACATGTGAGAAAACTGAAAGAGGCCAGCAGCAATGTTCACAAAACAGCCCATAAAAACAAGAAGTGCAAATATTAGTACATAAATAAAGGGAACAGTAGTATACCGCTGTTAAAAGTCATAAATCGATTGAGAGAAAACAAATCCAGTTTACAAATTAAAACCGAGGGAAAGACATCAACTATAAGAGGAAAACAATGGAACAACTGAAACAGTTTCAAAACGCAACAAACCCAAAACCAAGGTAGTTGATACTAAAATTAGTTTTTGGATATTGCAAGTAATGATACTGACAAATGATAGGAGATGTGCGTTAATAATTGATTTTTATTCTTTGGTTGCAATGAACAACCGTCATTTCCCAGTGAAGTAAAAATCGATAATATCACTCATCTGATGCAATGAAAACTAAACGTGTTGTCAAGGCGTTGTCGATGACGTTACATCAAAGCAAATGGTGAATGCGTAGATATAGTTCCTTGCATGTTCGACTTTATTTTCATTTAAACGCCCATAACAATATTATAAACGAATAACTAATAGAAGATTTCAAATATAAAAAAAATAGTCAACTCGTGACCGAACATCACTGATAATTAATGCATACCCTACCTACGCACATTCGTTCATTACTGTGTTCTTCAGTCAAAAAGGTCAGAAATGAAGGACCATCCATCCAGACCCTTCTACATATAAACATTAACCAATGATATGTCGTTATTGGGTTTTTATTGGGTGTTTATATTTCGGTATTGTACAACCAATGAAATGTTGTTGTCTTTTATATTTCTATACTGTACATCTAATTAAATTACTCTTCATCTTCTTCTTACTGATTCTGAAACTGTTTCTAGTTTTCTCATTTGAAATGATAGATTGCCTTTAGCAATAGTTTAATGAAGGTATTTTTAAAAACATCTCGTTTTTACATTTTTACATTCAGACAGTACTCTCGACCAATGGAAAATGTAGGAATTTGGTGTTCCTTAATTGTAAACAATAAATGTTAATCATGTTTTAGTAAGGGATTATTCTCTTGTTTAGTCATATGTAGAGTTCATAACAAAGAATATAAATAAATCGGTTAAAACTGGCACAAGGCATATTTATTAGTTTGAAAGGACTAAGATTGAAACTGAATATTATTGAATTTCGAAAAAAAAATCTAAATGATAATTTTAATTTGATATATTCCAGTGCAGTGTGAATATTTGTAAATTCAGAATTATGAAGATAAAAAATAATATGAAAGCAATGCAAAGAAAGAAGGGAAAAAATCAATATAACCGTTAATAAATATTTAAAACTGAAATTTGTGTTTTTGGTTGTTTTGATATTTTTTTCCCCTTTTTTTCAGCATTATTTTCCTTTATTCCACTAAGTAAGCTCAGTGTCTCTTCCAAAACTTATATATATTGCCAATGACTTAAAAAGAATGTTTAAATGTCTCAAGGTTCTTGAATAAATTATGGTTAATTGCCTACATACACAAATATGTGATACATTTAGTAAATAACACTGTAAATATATATTTCTTTCCGTGCGCTCATAAGTAGCACGCATTTTCCACTATATTATATTGCCTTAAATACAGTTGTTAATATTTGATTTATACCTTGTACATGTAGTATGGAGAGAGCTTTTATAGGCGGTGCCTGTTGCTCAATCGTTTTCACATCTTAATGAATAGAATATGTTTAAAAAATCAAATAAATATTTAGTTAACATGGTTAATACGCATAACAAAATACGAATTAAGGTATCAGCAGGAAAAACAGGAAATTAAAATAACGTTTGAATTTCAAATACTATGCATTTTATTTGAACGTTTAAATTTTAGTTAATAATGTAATATGTATTGTAAAGAGCTGGAATAAAACATTGACAGTGAGATAAAATTAAGTTGTAAATCATACTTTGAATTTAGTGATTTGAAATGTAAATAAACAAAAATATAATTCCTCTCTTAATTATTACATAATTTACATACATACTCACACTTATGAAACGTATACAATTCCTGCTGTTTCATTTATTGCTGTGTCATATAAAATTTATAAAAATTTCCAAGAATATAAGATAGCTCTTAAATCAATACGACTAACCCATAAATGAAATGTTTAAAAGAGAGTTCATTGCACAAGCTATGAAACGAAATTATGATTTTTTTTTCGACATCTTGCGTTTTTCCCTACGATACAGGGTAAAGTTGTTTGTCCCTTATCATCAACTTTTCTTTTCATAGCAGAATTTGATAGTTCATTACCAAATTATAAGCGGATTCTAGATTTTTTTTTCTTACGATTTGAAACCCAATGAATGCCAATGCAAATATAAGGTAAAAGTCGAAGTCAGCCTTTTCCCGCCATTTAAAAATAATAAATATCTGTAAAAGGAGCTCCATAACTTATCAATATTTTTAGCTTATTTCGTTTCTTTATTAATGCTCTTCTGACTTATAGTATCAATTTTAAATTCTAGATTTTTTTTAATTTCAACTAACTACATCCTTAAAACCAGATCATTTAAGCACTTCAAACATATTTTGATAGGGATGAGCAGCTGAGACATCCAGTACCCTACGTTTTTCATATATTTTGAATAACAGAAAAAAACATACCCTATCATATATATTCTTTTACAAAAAATACCTGTAGCTATCAACATTACGCTATTTTATGCAGAGAAAAAATGATTTGACAAAATTATGTCTTATGCATTTCCGACTGTGGTTTTCATTGCATTTGGGAAAACATAAAAATCTGAGTAGATTCAGAAATTTTTAATTTAAACAGCAACCTAATTATATATTTCATCTATATTTCTTAACGTTATCATCAATGTTTTAGCTTGAAAAAGTTACTTTTTCCAGCAGCTCATTCTTAACACTCATTACATAGTAAGTCACCTCCCGCGAATAGGTAATAAGCCATAAAATTGCAATTTTCTTACATTCAAGCAATTCAATGTAAAAACAATAAGAAAAAACCCAATAAGTAATTAGCTATAAAATGACTAATTTCTTTACGCACAATCAATTCACTGTTAAACAGTTAGAAAAGGTTATCAACTAATAAGCTATTGAATTAATATTTTCTTTACGCACAATCAGTTAAATGTGTAAACAGTAAAAACACCCAGCGGCTCACGCCTACCACTCATAACATAGTAAGTCCCCTCCCTATGAATAGGTAATAAGCCATAGAATAGCCATTTGCCTTACGTTCAAACAATTCCTTGTTAAAACAATAAGAAAAACTCAATAAGTAATTAGCTATAAAATGACAATTTTCTGTACGCACAATCAGTTTAATGTTTAAACAGTAAGAAAACCCCAAAAGTAATTAGCTTTTTAATGGCTATTTTCTTCACGCACAATCAATTCAATGTTAAACAATTAGAAAAGGTTACAAGATAATTAGCTATCAAATTATTATTTTCTTTCACAATCATTCCAATGAAAATTGCCTTTGTAACTTTTTTTATTCGAGAGTCACTGATTAGTCTGTTGTAGACGAAATTCTCATCTGGCGTATACAATTATAATCCTGATATCTTTAATAAATAGTTTTAGAATGGTTGTCGTCACTGCACGCAATCAATCCAACGTTATAACAATAAGAAACGCTCACCAATGTAGAAGAAAAAACAATATGAAAAGCTTATTAGTAATTGCAATTTGCTGTAGGATGACTCTTTTCCTTAAGCACAATCAATCCAAAACAATACGACAAGTTCATAAGGCAATTAGCTATGAATGAGTATCATCATTACGATAAATCTATTCAATATTAAGTCAAATTTATCTTAACGAAACAACTATTAATTAGTTGGATATTTCAACCCAGTTTTGATCGACAGATGGTTTTATTTGCTGAGAACAAAAAATCATAAGGTGAGTAAATTGATAGTCTCGAAATTATTCGAGGGAGGTATAAATAAAGGTTTTACAAGTGACAAGTAAAGTTTTTGCAATGATTTTGCAAGAAATAAGAACGTTTAGGATGCCACTGCTTACCAATTTTCGATTACTATTTTTGATGATGGTCTTTATCGGTGATTTTGTTGTTATTGGAGGGATCCAGGAAATGCGTTATACTACATCTATGGTACCGAACAATTCAACTATATACACATCAGGTATTTTCCCAAGTGGAGAAGAGTATCGAACAGAATTAGCTATGGGTAACAGATCGTCGATACAAGATGCTTTATTACTGAATACTTCATACATGTCGCCGGATATTGTTTTCAAATTACGTGGTAGCCCTGAAACAAACCGTGTACTAAATACCGGAAATCAATCTGAACTGCAACAACTGATTTCGACCATTACTTTCGATGAACGGCCACGTGATGTATCTGTGAATAGATTTGATCGAAGTACAGATACTACGACCACCGACATATTTAAACATAATTCATCATTGAATCCTAAAACTGAAATCGAAGAGCTCGTCTCCTTAGATTTGTGTCGACAATATAGTTCATGTGAACATGTATCAAATATGACCTTCAAAATCTGTCACTGCGATGCTTTATGCATACTTTACAATGACTGTTGCTATAACGCTGATATCCCCGATGATTCTACCGTTTCCAAAGACCTTCTATTTGATTGCATATCACCTTTGCTGACTTCTCCATGGCCAGCTATAAAAGGTTATCAAGTTGTTAAAACATGTCCTAAAGATTTGACAAATACAGAAATTGACATCAAATGTCAATCAGACGATATTTTTATATTTGGTCCATGGGTTATTACTGATTCAAATATTGTGTTTAAAAATCGTTTCTGTGCCAAATGCAATAACGCTAGTAACTACAAATCCTTTGACATCAAATTCACAAATGCAGAAGATACTGCTAAGAAAAACACTCCATCCATAGTATTGGCTGCTTTGCAGGATATCTATAAAGAAAGAGTCCAGAACTCATTAGTTGTAGAATTTATTCCACCAGTTGCTGCAAA
Source organism: Mytilus trossulus (assembly GCF_036588685.1). Taxonomy (NCBI): domain Eukaryota; kingdom Metazoa; phylum Mollusca; class Bivalvia; order Mytilida; family Mytilidae; genus Mytilus; species Mytilus trossulus. The sequence continues at coordinate 11,805,349 of NC_086385.1, read as the reverse complement.
TCTACGACAATGTGTTGTTTACAGGAATCCGAAAAATGAAAGCAAAAATTGTTTGATCTATTACACCAGCCCTGTAAAAGTAAAAAATAATAGAGATAGTCTAATAGTCAGAAATGCATTTTGCATCCATCCGGAAGATAATGTTCGGGGATGTGTTGGTCAAGTTGGTATGCTTGATTCGTTAGATATTGGTGGGATTGGAGTTTATGAAATATTTCCAATGACTGTATTATTCCAATTTCAGCAGAGCTGTAAAGGGGAGGTAGGTAAAACATACTGATATATACATATACATATACACAAATTGAAAACAACTTTCAAACCTATGATTGTGTTTGATAAAAACCGCAATTTTTATACGTGTGCATGCAAAAGAAATTTCTTGGTAGAGGGGTCTAAATGCAGCACAAAACAACATTTTTCAAAAGACCAAAAGAGTGAAAAAGTATATTTTAACAAAACGCATTTGACTAGCAGGTAGAACAACGGATGTTCTTAAACTCTGCTGACGGCCATGGCGATTGCCAAATAAACGGATCACCAGATGTAACACAATGGATCTTAATTATTAATTTAATACCAAACAGAAAACAACAAACTTGCAGAAAAGAAGGTATACCGCAAACACGAGGTGCAAACATGGATAGACCATATCCGGATTTCGATATGCATATACATATACATATACATATTCACGGTTTCCAATCTGTCGATACCTGTAATTTAGCATTACACAAGGGCATGTTTTTCTCTGACTAATAATCCCGCTTGTACACTAAATCCATTGTTAGATGTGGGCTGATTGATACTACAGTCCTAAAACATGATTTTTTATTAGTTGTTTTTGTCTTTGAACAAGCTCCCAGTAACTGCGAGTACTCTCAGATCTGTACGTATTGGCTTTTTTGTTGTATGGATGTATAAATACCCCGCCACGTCCATCTGTGTTTTGTTACTTTTTTTCTGTGCTGTATCGATCTGATGATTTGAGCTTTAACTGATTTTTATAGGTTGTTAATATGTGTTACTGTTACATCACTATACAAGGTAAGGGGAAGGTTTGGGCGCCCGCTAACAAGCATTACCCCCGCCACATTCTGTATGTGCCTGTCCCAAGTGAGGAGCCTGTAATTCAGTGGTTGTAGTTAATTGCTTAATATCATATTTGTATTTCGTTCATTATTCCTACATAAATCAGATCGTTATGTTCTCGTTTATCATTTTGGGGCCATTTATAGCTGACTATTCGATATGGGTTTTGTTTGTTACAGACAGAGACCAATACACCCTATAGATGTTAACTTCGAGTCTTTTGGTCTCTGGTAGAGATTAGTCTCATTTTTAGAATCTAAAGAACTATGGCTAATAATATAATCTTAATGTTCGTACACCAAAATGAAAACAACGTGACGTCATTGGTTGAATTTCCATTGTTTAGAACGTTTTAAACCAATCACAAATTTTTTGTGTACGCTTTTGAAAATATTACTAATGCATTGGATTCTGAAAGGGCGAATTATACCACATCTTTTTATCTTTATATCCCAGATATTAAACTGTATATTAGGAACTCATATACAATGTAAACGCATAATAGGTATAAAACCACTTATTCATTGCCCCTTTGCTTTCTATGTTATGCTGACTTGTGCTGAAAACGTCAACATACCTTTAATTGCATATTAGAGCGTTCTGGTTCCCGTAAGTTTGATAGCATAAAAACAGGTACTTTTGATCTGAACAACAGGGCAAATGTTTATTATTTGATATCTTCATTATTAAAAAAGAAACTTTCAACAAGGGTTCTACAGTGAGCCAAAGTCCCTTAGTCTTCATTCGATACCAAAACTACCCAAATATTTCACCTATTGACAAAGATACAGCTATGCGTAGGAACTATTTTGTTTTAAATATGTACTACTTTCTTGTATGTTCTTTCCGACCGGGCCTGAATTAGTGTTTCTATACCACAAAAAGATGCATAGAAACAACTTTACATTTACGCTGTGTAAGTTTGTAAATAATACCAAGCCCGGGCGAATTAAAAACTCATAAGTCGAAGAAAAACTTATAACGCCATCGCTCAACAAAAATGAAAAACATCGAAACGTTGAACAAGAGGAGAATTTAAGCTTAAAATGGTTTTATACCTATTGCAGCTTAACACTCTTTCTGAAAAAAAATATTACACTGTTTACACGATGTATATTCAAAACACTTCCTTTCTGATTCAATTGACGATAATGCTTGCTTTCCGATACGCGTAACGCTTGCTTTCTTAATTCTATTAATAAAAGAAGCAGGAAAATTGAGATAAGGATGGATGATGCTTTAAACGCGTTGTTTCTTTTTTGTGTATTTATTCTTGTTTCATACGGAACACTATAGCTATTTTAAGTGATAAAAATGTTATGCATGTCGTTATGAAAGTGTTTATTTAGGTGGTTAACATTCATTTAATATAGTCATAAATACCCATTGACAAAATTCACAGGAAACAATGTTTTTTAGACTGTTTATTTTCAGCGTCGTCCTGGAAAACGATTACTTTGCGATTCTCAGGAAACGATTTCTTTCATTAAGTAACACCCTACGAGAGGGTCTGGGTGGGGTTTACAAAATAGAGAATAATGGGCAAAAAGCGCAGAATACATGGCAAAGAGAATAATGAGCAAAATAAATAAAGAAATAAAGAATAGAGAAAAATGTTCTAAAAATAAAGAATAAAAAATGAAGAATCTCCAACCAGACCCCATATCTTTAATTCATATTTGAAATAACTGTTTCAGGTATATATTTTGTTATTAGATTTCACCGAGCTGGGTCCCACTGAAAACTATATCAGAACACAAGAAACATGTTTAATGTAAAAACAAGGTGAAAATCGTGTTTCAAAAGAGTAAATGATTTCTGCTTCATGCTTGTTTAAACAAGAAAAAAATATTATTACTTTTGCTTGCCGAAAAAAAACCTGTTTGATCTGTATCTGAAAAGAAACTAAATTTAACTACACCCGCATAAAAGTAAAGAATTGAAACACCTAATATGTGTTATATAACCTATGTTCCGATTTTTTTATTACCTGTTATGATTCAGTCTATACCTAAATTCACTTACAGTAAGTCCATGTTCCATTTTTCAAAATTCCAAATTCAATAATGAATAATGAAAGAGTTTATATTTCAGTGATCGAGTTTAAAAGTGATTAAAGAATTTGATTAGTTATTATGTGACTGTGACACTATTCCATATTTCTGAATTCGCTATTGCTCATATCAATTTGCATATGTTCAAATTTATTAAAAAAAACATATTTTCAAACACTTTCAATAATTTTTATTAACTGTATTTCTTTATTTAGTCTCGAAGGATAAACTGCTTTATTTCACCAACTATGAATAATGAAAGTACTTCAAAGCGGTTACTCCAATATATGTAGGTACTTCAAGTTTTTATCTTATTTCTTAAGTTCTAAATGCCAGATTTTACAAATTTTTGGTATCTAGCTATTCCAAAGATTTCTTCGGAGATAATGCTACATGGGAAAATATATGTACAATAACTCAGGGATCAGCCATATAACTTTAAAAGGGGATTATGCTTATTTAATGATGAAATCCTTTTTCGTTACAGACAATCTTCAAAATATTTATTATTTTGAGAACTTAAAATTAATTTAAATTGCAAAAATTTTCAATCAGAATATTTATGTCCTCCCAGATCAAAAGTTTTGTTTTTTCAAAGTTGGGAATCAGAATTTATTTTAGAAAAAACCATCACTCCCTCAGTTTTAAATTATCGTACAGTGACCTAGTGTGCACCACATGTTTGATGTTATTTCTTCATAAACAGAAAATAAAATATTTCAGTTATTCCTTGATTAAAGTAAATAATGGTTTCCATTTCAATTTTAATTTTAAATGTTATATTTCACATGGCCATAAAAGTGCGAGGTTTGGCATGCCACAAAACCAGGTTCAACCCACCATTTTTTCCTTTAAAAATGCCCTGTACCAAGTCAGGAATATGGTCATATTAATATTATAGTTCGTTTCTGTGTGTATTACATTATAACGTTGTGTCGTTTGTTTTCTCTTATTTTTGAGTGTAAATTCACATTGCGATAAGACGTGTCACGGTACTTGTCTATCCCAAATTCATGTATTTGGTTTTGATGTTATATATATATATATATATGTTATATTTGTTATTCTCGTGGGATTTTGTCTATGTGTGTTACATTTTAGTGTTATGTCGTTGTTCTCTTATATGTAATGCGTTTCCCTCGGTTTTAGTTTGTTATCCCGATTTTGTTTTTTGTCCATGGATTTATGAGTTTTGAACAGCGGTATACTACTGTTGCCTTTATTTAAGTTCAGAGAATAAAATATACCATTTTAAACAATTTACATTCTAAACGGTTGAAGTCTTATAAAAGTTAAATCTAGAAACCTTCATTTTAAAAGAACCAATCAACAGACCGAGTTTCGAAAACAAACTATTTATAAATAAGTACGCACTTTCTTGAAAACTGCACATGTTAGAAACTTAATATTTCCTATGTAAATATTACTTTTGGTATATGGTTTGAATTAAGCTATGACATTTGCCTATCAACTTAGTATTTCCCTGTGGCGGATCAATGCTTTTGAATGGAGACATACGGTTGGAACCTCCCTTTAAAAAATGAATCCGCTCTTGAACCTATACTACATATTTTCTCTTATATGACTATATAAACCGAATTACGTCATTGATTAAGCAACATTTTCTGTTTTCTTTTTAAACAGTTTGATGTAAATGGCATATGCTTGGCACGATCTTACGAAAAATATATAGAACAAGATTATTCACTGGTGTCATCTACAAATTTGTCGAGAATCATGGTAGAAGAAATACTCACCATTATGGCATGGTCGTTTAGTGATGAAATTATACCGAGGGAGTTGATATATTCTTATAAGGTAGAAAAGATCGACAATTTATTTTATGTAAAAAACGTTTCTATTACTGGTAAGGTAATAGGAAAGGTATCATATGAAGAGTCTATAAACATCGATAACCATCTTAAGGAAGCCAACTGGCTGATACGTGTTTCCCCCAAAAACGGATTAACCTATGAAGTAAATGCAATGTTTGTAAAGAAGAATGACAAATTGCACAGTACAGGATTTAATTTCAATAGTAGATTGAACCAATTAAAAGCTGACCTTCAAAACAACTTCGAGAAAAAGTTATGTGCTAAGAGCATTATTGAATGTGAGACATGGAGGGACTCTGACAATTCAAGAACAGTCATCAAAGATTTAACTTGTGTTGATTTCATCCAAATGCAACCAACTTTTGCCAGTACGAATATAAACATGAATGTAATTACATATACAGGTATGGGCATTTCTGTGATTGCCTTGACAGCATCTATACTTGTCTATAGAAGGTTGGATATGCACAGAAGTATTCCTGGGTCAAATGTAGAAAACTTATCAATTGCTTTGTTGATTTCAGATATAATATTTATGTTAGGAATAGGTGCTAATGATCTCTCTTTGGTTTGCTATAGTGTAGGGGTTGCACTTCACTATCTTTGGCTGCTAGTGTTTTCATTTAAATGTATTGCATTAATTCACATGTGTCACACCCTTACAAACATGTCACTTATCTCTAGAGATATTGGAGTAGGCACGTTTTCCAATAAGCCCTGTTTTACATTGCTGGGTCTCCTCCTGCCATTTTTGTTTGTTGTACCAGCAGTTTTAATTGATTTGTTGGAAGTTCAAGGTGTGAGTATTGATTACAGTGGCTCTATTTGTTTTCCAACGGGATATCCGGGTAACTTGCTATTTGTGTCCGCTCCTATAGGGTTGGCTGTCGTGATCAACATCACATGTCTTTTGTGCATTGCAATTGTGATAACAAAACAGTCGTTAGGCATTCGACACATTAAGAAGTCAAATTCTTTCCAGTACCTCCCTGTGTTTGCGCGCATAAGTCTTGTGACAGGCATGCTATGGATAACAGGACTTTTAGGAGCCATTATTCAAAATGAAGTAATGGAATACTTATTTGTCATATGTTGTAGTTTTCAAGGACTGTTAATTGCCGTTGGAAACTTGACAACAAAACGTATTTACCGTGAACTACAGAAAAGTAAACAATCACTAAGCAAGTGAAAGGGTATTCTCAAGTGGGGTAGAAAATGTAATCTATTTTTATTACTTTTCTGATTTTCCACATTGATACATGTAGTTATTTTCTGTTTTAATCAGATCATATAAAAAAAAAAAAAAAAAAAAAAAAAAAAAAAAAACATAAAAAAAAAAACCCAAAAAAACCCCCAAAATCCCCCAAAAAAGATTTTTCAAGGAGTTTCGTTTACAGATACTTCACTTTATTTAAAAAAGTAACTCCCTGACGGGTTTAAATGCAAACATAATAGACATGTACACAAGAAACATACAATACATGAAAAAATTTCGAAACAAGTCAAGTTAAATACAATAATAGATATATAAGTATATAGATAATTGACCAATGTTGACCTTATTTTCGTGGGTTGATTATATAGCCAACAACACTAGACAAAATGTATTTATCGGGATATAAAATAGTTTTAAGTTTATAGTTTGCCACAGACTAGGTAAAATTATGATAATTGGTTTCAATTGCATTTATAAGGGAATTAAGGATTCCGCTGATTTGGCAATACAGGAAAAAGTGTTCCTCATCATCTATAATTTGACAAGAAGAGAATAGAACATAAATATCAATTTTACTGTAAAATTAGTTCTCTTAAAAATAGGCTTGATTACAATCGATATCAATCGACATGTTAGTGTGTAGTTTTAAATGACGATATTAAACATCGTTTTAGCGTTTCTACGTCATCACATTGAACTAAATAATAAATATTAAAGGGAAACTAGCTGTCAAATTCATGTTCACCAATTTTACTCAAATTCTAATATTTGATTTATAACATATTTAAACGTATATCCAAATAACAATAAGTCTGAAATAAACAGTCAACAAAGCATGTACTCGATTATATATATAAGAATTTCGTGTGTATTATAGTGTAGAAACCATTTAATTAACTATCGCGATGACCTCCGAATACAACCGTCGGTCACATAAACTGATATAAAAATAAAAATAAATATAAATAGATTGCGACCTGGTGCGATTGTATTTTTATACGCCTGTTTGATTTAATGTTATAGGTTTAAAATAAGTTTATTAACTCTTTTACTTGTAGAAAAAATATTTTAAATAGGCTTGATTACAATCGATATCATTCGATATGTTAGTATTTAGTTTATATGACGCTATTAAATATTGTTTTAGAGTTTCTACGTCATCACATTGAACAAAATGATAACTATTAATTTAAGATAATGTCATCATCGATGCTAGTATAAATGTGAGCAATGATAAGAGGTCCTTGATTGGGTTGGGGAGGGAGTGTCCCTCATTTCTTTATGCATTAATTCTTTATACCATTATCCTCTTATTTATCTTAACCCGTTATTCTCTATTCTTTATAATTTAGGATCCCAATATTCCCTATTCATAATTTGTTATTATTCTCTTTTATGTAAATCCCATCCAGACCTCAGCAATGATTATAACATATTTATGTAAACCTTGAATAATTAGTGTTGTCTGCTTGAAACATTTGCCATAAATAGTATGGCTGTCAATGACACAATGGTACAGATGAAAGGTTACTGATTTTCGCTTAGAAAAAAAAACCTAATGGGCGATTGGCTTTCCATTTCTTATTTAAAAAATCTTTAACAACAGAAATGTCTAAATCACGAAATTGACAATCTTTTGTTTACATGTGAAGTTGAGATTGGTCAACATATATATATCGTCGCATGAATCTTATAATAATGTATTTGCCATTTGGTAATCGTGGTAAAATTTTTGATTAAAGTTTTAAAGCGCAATGTAATAAATATTTGACTGAGACATAAACAGTAATATAAGAATCAAATTTACGTACACGAAGAGTAACTCTTTGTTTGAATGTCTTTTTTTTTTCCAGTAGACAATCAACTTAGACAAATAAAGCATCACCTTTTTTGGATTTAAAACATTTCACTACAAATAATGTATTTTTAGAAATGTATCCCTATATTTCCATTGCAGACAGACCATGTATTTTTTCTTTTGTAATATCCCTAATTTTGTACTGCCGAATTTGCTAAGAATTGCTCATAGATTGAGTTCGAACCATGCAAACCATTTATTCATAGTACTACAGAGATAACTTTGAAATCAATTATTTAACAGCAAAAATAAATGAGAAATATAGTGGAGATACAACACTATATAAATAGTTTTCTCTGAACTTTCTAGCCATTATAATCCAATATATATGGGTATGTGGAGATAGAACAGTGTAGTTCTTACAAAAGGTCGTAGAGTGTAGAAATCTCGTTTTATAGGTGTATAGGAAGATTGCGCTTGGATCTCAAATATATAGCTATATAAAAAAAGATGTGCTATGATAGACAACTCTCCACAAGAGACCAAATGACAAATATTGATCAAAAGTGGACATACAGTGAAAACTGTCTAAACCGAATCTTCTATAAACCGAAAACCTGTCTAAACCAAACATGTTACTAAGTCCAGTCGTATTAAATTATATGTGTTGTGAACCTGATTAAACCGAACATCTTCCAAAACCGAACATAATCTTAAGTCCTGAAGAGGTTCGGTTTAGACAGGTTTCACTGTATACCACTATAAGATTCACACGACAGTATTAGTGTTCCTTGTTATCTTGATGCGATGTTGTTTAGGATTTACCTACAGATTTAAATGTTGTCCAATGTTTTGTTTAAAATAAATTCAAGGGGGCTTGAATTTAAATTTTTTTTTACACGGCTTGGCACTTAAGGGCATACGATACAGTGTTGATCCAACGATGAATTTTTGACGAAAGTTTGAATACAAGCTATTTCATGTATTTAGTCAATTCAGATATGTAATAAAAATATACCTTCATACGCTACTTTTAGAGATTAATCGTGAATTTGTTTAGACAATTACTGGAAATTTCGGTTTCTTGGACATTTCTATCCTTTAGAAAGACATACATAGACACATTCCCCATTTCCATTCTCAATGTTATAACTTTTTTGTTTTAAAAGATAAACGCAAACAGATTTTTGCAAAATCATCTGTCATATCTTCTTTATATATTTGTGATTTGAATTTGTAAGACAACTCTTTGAATTATTATTTTGTTTTCATTTTTATGATTCTAGTCGAAGAACGGCATTTATTGCTGTATATTTATCCAATTAAAAATAAAGTGCATCGCTGATTTTTTCATAAAAATTGGCACAAATAATTTTCATACAAAATCAAGCCAAATGTCATTTTTAAAAAGAGGGGTCCATGAACTCGTTTTCAAGTTAAATCAGTCTGAATGATAAAAATCAGTCGAAAATGCAACTTTTCCAGATATACAACAGTTTCACGTCCTGAAAAATAACAATATACGTTAGCAAAGTAATTACCTACCCTGTAACTGTGTCGTTAGCCCTTAATGATAAATATTCTACCACGAACGATTTCGAGGGAAAAAACATCGGCATAAAGAGCCTATCCGTGTTAGAATCAATCTAAATCCAAGGCCCTATGATTTTTATCATTATTGCTGTAAATAATAAAGACAACAGATTTAGTGACATGCTTAAGGTGGTACCCAACACCTACATGCTTAAGGTGGCTCGTTTAACTTTCATCAAATTTGACAAAATATTTACTTTGACCCTTTAAAAAAAAATAAAAAAATCAAAAACTTGAACCAATCCCTTTCTCGGAAAAAATTGATTGGATATATAGCAGTTTGACAAACACCAATTTTGATAATTGAGAAGCTTAATATTTCCTTAACAATACAACGTGATTAAAACGTTTAGTTGATTTCACAAAGTTATCTCCCTGTAGTGTTAGGTACCACCTTAAACGATTTACAATAACATACTTCCAACTATCTGAGCAAAAAATAATAGAAGGTAGTGATGATTTGTCTGATGATACTAATTTAGAGTTGTTTGAGTGTGTGTTTAGATTTATTAAATCTTCGAACAGATTTTCTCGATAGCTTAAAAACTTTTTTTGACCTGATTGTGCTCAAAATTGTCTTTCCATAATCACTATTTTATATTACTGAATCATACATGTTTGTTAATTCGTGTGCATGTGAGTAAGAATGAGCGAGTGATTGGATGGGTGTGTAGTATTTGTATGTCTTGTCCTGTACATATTGTCTTGTCTTGTGTTTAACATGTTTGTATTCAAAACTTTGATAATTGTGAATCTGTATATATCTATGTTGAGGAGATCCACGCGTAGCCTCTGGCTGTTGGCAATCCTCTTTAAATAAATAAAGAATTAAATTACTTCGACAGGATTTTTAAATGATTATCCTACTATTTTAGAAAACGAGATTTCAACGAATTTGTATCATCTTTTGTTTATGTGTCCACGTTTTTACGACTTTCAGTTTTTCATTTGTGCATTTTCCCGTAGTATGCTTATATTTTTCCGTCATCGTTCAATGACGTCATTTACACTGATTAACGTCGGCTAGCTCATTTATTTTTAAAAGTGGGAGTATAATTGAAACAGCCCAAACAAATCACGACGTTACCGATGAGATGATAAACAGTATATTCGTATTTTACCACGATTGTGCACTGAAAGCGTTTGAAGAACGTCAAACTAGAATATTGATTAACCTATAGTTTTTAATGTTGTCTAATGTTTTGATGTGGCGTTGTTTATGATCTAGTTACAGTGTTAAATGTTGTCCAATGTTTTAATGAAACGTTGATATATATATCTATCTATAATTTTAAACGTTGTCTGCAAACAAAATACCAGATATTATATGACTGTCAGCGAGACAACATTTCAGCAAAAAAAAAAGAAAAAAAGAAGGATGGTTAATGGCTTGAGGAAATCGAACAGACTCCAATGAGAAAAATCTTGGTATAGTAGAGAGAGGTCTTGATTGGGGTCCTTCATTTCTGTATTCTTTCATTTTAGGCCATTTTTCTTTAATCTTTATACTTTTTGCCCAATATTTTCTATACCTCATTATTCCCTATTCTTTATTTTTTTTTGTCCACTGTTCTCTATTCTTTATAGTTTATGCCCATTATTCTGTATTCTGTAAACCCCAAAAATATTTCTTATCTACGCTAGATTAGAGTTTCAATCGCGATACTGAATAAAGACATTCGTAACAATAACCAAGATTCTATTTGAAACAAAGCTGTTTTGTCTTTTAAATACAAATCATATCACGTGTTCGTGTTTCTTATTATTGTATACGTATACAGTTGATATTGATCTACCTTTACTTATTAGTGTTGTTTATTGTGGATTTATACAATTGACATTCATCTACCTTTACTTATCAGTGTTGTTAGTTGTGTACGTAAACAGTTGATATTGATCCCTCTTACTTAGAACACTGTGCGAGACAAATTAGTCACTCCAGAATTGGCAAATCTGACTTTGTTGTTTTACAAGATAACAAAATTATTTTTCGGCCAAGTGATAGATAATTAAAACATAATTGTTCCCATATGTCCAAAAATGTCGCTGTTGTCACTGTAGATGATTAAAGGTACATTTCCCATGGAATGTTATGTCCAACACTATTTTGTCTACACGAACACATCAACTTATAGGTGGTGTCATCAAATAGTAGGTCAAGAGTGTAAAAGTATGGTGACGTTTTGTATAGGAATCTCATCAGGAATACCAGACTTACAATTTACAACAACAGACTCGCGTTTTGTCTACGTATGACTCGTCAGTGGCGCTCGAATCAAAACAGTTAGAAGGCCAAATCAAATTCGAAGTTAAAGATCTAGAGCATTGCAAATCCGAAAAGTCGTACCCAATACTGATAAAGCGATTTATTCCTACATTATTCCACTTGCCAAACTCGCATGAGTGAAATACCTTGCGGATACATATAAAAATGTCAGGTAATATGACTATTCAATATCCACATTTTAAATTCTCATATTGTTGAACAAATGATGAAATAATGCGAGATTGATTTCTAATTTATATATATGAGAAAATACTGCATGCTAATAATGTCATCAACACCTAAAATTCGAGTACTTTGGCAAATCTCATCGTGCAATAATTTTCGCATTTTAATAAAAAAAAAAACCTTGCAAAATTATCCGGTTATGGGAATGTTATTTTTTTTTAGATTATTGTATTGATATTTATATCATTGTACCTGCTATGAATATTTCTTTTAAATAATTTTTTGGAACATTAATTTCAAATTATAAAAAAAGAATTGCATCTTTCGAGTATATTTTGTTAGTTCAAATTATTTGAAGAATGATCGACTTTGTAAACATGTCTACATTAAGTGGGAAAAGAACACATAAGAGTGTTAACTATTAGTTACGACAATGTACGAGAAATCAAGCTTCTCAATAATCAATATAAGTGCTTGTCAAACTGCTATGTAACCTTTGGAATTATTCTTGTAAGTTGTGTTGTTCATATTTCTTGTAATCTTTATATTTTTGTCAATAAGTCAAAACAAATATGTTGGGTACCCCCTTAATTCCACACCATCTATATTTATCCGTTTGAGTTATGATTATTAATTCCTTGATGCTTCGCAAAATGTTCTGTATAACTGTAGTTTGTCATTATTAGTGTTTCTATGAGTATAAATAAAAGATATGAAATTAGTGTATTTTCTATGACGTTCTTGATTATTCGCCTGTACTTGATTCGTTAATATGCAACATCCCCGATGTTCCAATTTGACATATACGTATTTGTCATAGACTATTTGGTTTGACTCAATTATCAAACAAATCAGACATGTTCTCTCAGATAAATAAAAAGATTATAAAAATAAAATGCGTTATTATTGTCAGTGAGACAATGATCTAACAGAGTTCAAAGGAAATTATAGCAAACCATACCGCTTTTAACAACGAGGAAACCCATACCGTATAGTTGTGTATAATGGCCACGACAAGATAATGTGAAACAATTCAAACGACGAAATTAACGGCCAAATTTATATATAAAAACCTCAATTTACGGAAAACAAATATGATAGACATGGACTAACGACAACCACTGAACTACAGGATCATGGCTTAGGACAGGCACATAATGAATTTGGTGGGGTTAAACATGTTTGTGAGCTCTCAACCTATCCCAAACCTTGAACAGTAGTGTAACAGCACATCATAAGGACAACTGTAAAATCAGACGATTTTGGATTTTTAGTAACTCAAAAGATCGAAACGAGGCACAAAAAAAACCTAATGTATAACATTAGAAACAGATAAAAAGGGACACAATTCTGTCAGCAAAGACAATAGTTACAATCGTTTTTTGTATAGTACCAAACAGAAAACGTACTATTAATGCAGATTTTGTGTGTTAACATTATCACGTGGATTTTAATATTTCCACTTTTACAGTAGATCCCCACATTCCCTCTCAAATCTAATTTGAAATTTTGTTCAAATATCAAATACAAAAATTAAACTTATTGTTATTACATTAACAGTTACATAGGTTTGATTCTCAAGATGAAAGAAAAGAAATATTATGTAAACTCTGTAAGTTTCAACAGGGCATTACCAAGACGTTCTGCCATCACATTCACATTCTAACCGTGGAAAGGTACAGAATTCACACAGATTGTTTTGTAAGTAACAGCAGAGTGAACAAATTCTCCCTTTAAAGATTCTGTTTGAATTCATTTTTGACTTATAAAACATTGTAAATGGAGGGATAACCCTTTAAAAACCTAACAAACACATTTACAGGAAACAATTGAAGACGAATCCGGTATTTAATACATTTTAATATTACATAAATCGTCAAAATACTTACGAAGTGATTGCACATTTCAAAGTACGCAGTTAGGTTTATGTGTCACCAATGCCGTACAGTTAATGGGAATATTCAGCAATTGTGAAAGAGAGGCGATACCAAAGGGACATACAAACTCATGTGAAAACAAACTGACAGTGCCATGGCAAAAAAAGAAAATATTTACCAAAAGTTGGTGTGTTTCTGTGAATATTAAAGAATCTACAAGGTACAAAACAATGTTCAACAGTCTCAGATTATGCCCCACATGAGCCAGCTTGGTTTTGGAAGAGATTACACCTACAGAGATCTGCCATTAATTAGCAAAAATTTATCTAAGGAACAAAATATTCAACTATTCATTGTCAATTAGGTTATCGGATTGCTGCTTAAGGTCAATACCTCTGCTGAAAGTATGGGTAGAACTGTATAGTTCATTTTGAAATAAAAAACTTTGTTCAAAATTTTCAATTTAATTGCAAAACGAAATAACTTCTAGGGAGGACAAAATGGGTCCTTGGCTATATAAAGCAAAAGACACAAGCATCGTGTATTGTGGAGGACTCGACATTAATTTGGACTCCGTAAGTGTATTACACATATTCCTGTATGGTAAAGGAGAATTGTTAAAAAGGTGGTTATGATTAAAAAAAAAAGAAAAAGGATTATAATTAAAAATACCTAACTCGAGGTAAATTAAAAAAAGGGGGAAAACCCTAAAACCTAACAAAACCAAACGCTCAAATATATGAACCAACGGAACGTACATCAAGACATGCTTCTTCATTAAGATTAACATCTACAGTGAACACTGGATCCTACTAGAAGTAATCCATTTGCAATAATCATCAATTTGGAACCAAATGAAGTAAGTTGAAAATATAGTACTGCTTTCAAACCTGTTTCAGTGTGTAAGAACCGTTAATTTGTAAGCATACATAATTAATTCAGTGACAATTAACCGTTCCAGTATCTAAAGTACTACGATAGGATATTTCATTGTTCTTATCACAAAAAAATGGAAATAACGCAAACTCATTGGTTGAATTTAGGATGTGATTAACCAGTCGCAACTGTGGTCGGGGTCAAATGAATCAAGTAAACTTAACATCTTTACTATTAATGGTATCTAATAAGTGGACCAAACTACATATACTTAACTTTGACCAATGAATAATGACAATGAGGTCAAGGATAAATGATAATTACCTTACAGACATCTACACCTCCCAAACATTCCATACACCAAATACAATTGACATTTTGCTTATAGTATTTGAAAAACAAATCAAACCTGAAAAAAACCGTTAAAATTTACTATTTATAGTATCTAAGAAGTGGACCAAACTACATAAACTAAACATTGACTAATGAACCAGGAAAATGAAGTCAAGGTCAGATAAAAACAACCGGTTGTAGCCCTTACAATCATTCCATACACCACACATAGTTGACCTTCTGCTTATAGTATTTGAGAAACGGACCTAATAACGTAAATCTTGATGATAGATCCATGAAAAGGTGATCCATGAAATGAGGTCGAGATAAGGTGAACCCTGTCTGACTAGCATGTAGACATTGCAAGGATCTCACATACCAAATACAGTTATTCTCGTACTCATAATAAATAAAGTTGTATACCGGTGTTCAAAAGTCATAAATCGATTGAGAGAAAACAAATCCGGGTTACAAACTAAAACTGAGGGAAACACTTAAACTATAAGAGGAAAACAACGGAACAACAGAAACACTGAAGTGCAACAAAAACAAAGTGAGAAATACACTAATAAGGGAAAAATTCACATTAAAAAAAATCTGCATTTTTTTCCAGCAGTCGCTGTACCTTGGAAATGAGGCCAAGGACAATGGACTTGACTGATTGAAACTTTGTAACAAATGGTATATGCATAAAAGGTATGAAGTATCCAGGTCTTCTGAATTTTCTTGGTTATCACAATTGGCTTTTGTTGACGTCATGAAAAAAAACCCCACCGCCAACGATTAAATATTCAACCAAGAGAATTACAGTCTTATCTAGTCATAGCTATGATCCATAATGAATTGAAATGTAACCTGATGGTTTGACTTTCGGTTGACTGCCAATGTAAAGGAGTATGTTATATACGGCCCAAATATGGCCCCTTTTACGGCTTATTAATTTTCATCCATCTCGTGTCTGGCTTAAGTATTTAAATAAACGTAGGTTAGTGTTTTGGTTAAGGTTAGTTTGTTGGAAAAGAAAATCATCTAATACTGTAGGCGGGTCCAAAAAAAAAAATAAAAAAAATAGGAGCAATACGAGATTTATTAACCAAAATGTATTATCAAATACTACAGCATTAGAATTTTTTCAGGTAATATTAAAAGGTCTTTTCAGTTCAAAACCTATCGACTATCTATGTGCATGTCAGACAAAAAATTGTTATACCCAATTATATTATAGAGATATATACCGACGAAATGGACAAGCAATAACAGAAAAAAAAGACAAATGTATTTTAATACAATAATGTATGAAGAAGATTAAATTTGATTATCAGAAAAATATCAAATACAAATTCATGTCTTTGGTATGACCAGTACCAATATGGAATCCATAACCTTTAAATTCAGTAAGAGCTTGTTTTGAATTAAAAAAAAAAATGAGATCTGCATATAAATATGTTATCACAGCTATATATAGCTATATAAATATTTTTCTTGAGCGAAAGTGTTCGAGCAAAAGCTGAGACTACCGTAGATATATATTCCTGTAGTAGCAAGAAAACGTCGACTCTCCTTTAAAAAACATGTGCCGTTTCCTTGTTTTAAAGTAAACAGTCATTATGTTAGTAGCTGCACTGTTCAGGTTTTAATTGTATAATCTTGTTTTTGGACATATTTATGGTTTGTCAAAAAGGGGAGTTTTGTGTGCACGTTAAACTGGGTTAACACTACGTCATTTGTGCAATTTCCACGTCAGGTTATCAAGTGTTTTTTTGTATCTTTGTTTGTACATCTTTCTATCTGGGAGAAGTAAGCGAGCAGCTGGTGTGGGGAGTCAAATATTTTTATAATTCTTTTCATCCTTTGATTATTCAGAAGCAAAAAAAAAAAATCAAAAAAATCATAAAAGTTCGCTCAATTTATACAATCAACAAATAAATGAAACAACAGAGCAATACAGTTAGTTGTATTACTTAACTATGAATTATGGATAAATATAAAATAATGTGTAAAAATATATAAACAACAAACAATGCATTAAAACAGCATTTTTATATCACATTTGAAATTTTCGAAAATGATAATTATCCTTACTGAGCAAATTTTAAAGTTGAATAAGGAATACACTTGTCTGAAAAACATAAACTCTTGTAAGGATATATCCTATAGAAATTACTAAACCTGTCTACGGCACAAAACAATCAGTTCCGAATATTTTTTTCACCTTCACTGAAGTTGTTTTCAACTAAGTATTCGTCAAGTCAAATTCAAATGAAAAGGAAACTGGTTTACGTTTGTGGGTAGGTTAATTAATCAAACTCAAGAACTATAAATGTTGTGTCATTCTAAATAGGTTGTACTGAATGTTCAATGATGCTCGATGCCAATATATTCGAGTATCGAAATTCTAATACAATTGTTAAAGAGCGGATTAAACCAAAAAGGACCAAATCCGGACAGGAAAGCAGAGCTTTGCATGAAACCTTTTTAAAAAGGGCACTAGCTACGAGATATATAATAAAACAGAAATATGATTGTTTTTGTTCAATCATTAATGAAAGTGAAATAGTGAAATAGTAATTCGCTTTTAGCAGCCAGTATAGTTCACTTTTGTCAAAATAAGCTAAGAAACATCGATGATGAATTATTCACTTGCAAGTGAATAATTCGACCTCATTGAATTCACACTAATGTGACCTCCAATATAACCCTTTAGCTAGAGATGGATTACGCATTTATGCGTGTTCAGTTATTAAAAGGATAATAATGTCAACATTGAAAGTGAAACAAAGGTTAATCAAATGATTGACTGTTTCGATCAACAAAAATTCATTCTTATACAGGTATAAACGATGATTAACATATATTATTTACCTTTATATGAAATTAAACAGACCTAGAAAAATCCAATTGCACGAGTTCGCTATCTATTTTTACCTAGATTTATGTTTATATCGCTTATCTGACCGTCGGCAGTCTTCGGAGGTCAACTCAATAGTAAATTAGATGGCGTGTAGACTAAAATACACACAGAACGATGACATATATAAACGAGCCCATGCCTTGTAAATTGTTTATTTTAGACTTTTCCACTGTCGTAGTTTGAAAAAATCAATTACAGTGAACAGATGCACGTGAGTAAATAAATCTGAAATAATTTTGCAAAAAACGTCCAAATATGTTCTAATTGACGATCCTGTCCCATATCCCGAATATAACCTACTGAGTTAAACTTATTATCGGGTTTGTACTTACATGAGCAACACGACGGATGTACCATATGGAGCAGGACCTTTTCGCCCTTCTGGTGCACCTGAGATTAACCCCAGTTGTGTAGGAGTTCGTGCCGAGCAGTCTTTAGTTTTTCAAGCTGTGTTTTGTGTACTGATGTTTGTCAGTTTGTCTTTTTCTTTTCAGCCATGGAGTTGTCAGTTTATTTTAAACTACTATACCGACACACACATATCCTGCATTTTTTGTTCATAAGGTACACTCCCTCACGCTGCTTGGTTAACAGAGAACTATCAGTCTTTGCATTGACCCAGAAGAGACTCTTGATTTTAAAAACTCAAACATATCACAATACTAAGGGATCAACGAGGCCGTCAAATATACATGATATACATGAAAAAAATTCAGACTATTTTTTTTAATTACTCGCAATCAAAAATAATTTATTCTTATCAGCAATATGAGGGCAAGACAAAGGCGTAGGATTTAAAAAATATGATTTTATATATTAGGCTATTTGATATGGTGAGTATCTCATTCTGATAAATTTGGAATGATTTTGTGTTGCTTTTGTATGAATCTGGAAAATATTTTAAAATTTATATATATGAACGAAGGGTGTCTGTCTTATTCAATTTGTACTTGATGAAATAAAATAAGTTTAAACTAACCAAATATCATAAAATCAAAGAAAGCCATGGTGTAGTGGTTACCGCATCGGACTACAAAAAACAAAGGTTCCTGGTTTGATATCCGTTCAGTCGAAGAAATGTCAAAGACTTAATCTTCCACTCTCCCTTGATTTCTTTTGCGAGTTTGGTCTTGATAAACGATGATAGTCCATCGGAAGGGGGCGATAAGCTGCTGACCTGTGTTTAGAGAGGGCAATATCTCTTGCACGTAAAAACATCCCTTCGAAACGAAAACCGCTTGAAGGAAGCAACCGCACCCGACAAGTGGAAAAGGATTTATATAATTTGTAATAATTTGTTTCTGAATCCACTAAATACATATGTTTAGATTTTTTTACATAAATAAGGCCGCTAGTTTTCTCGTTTGAATTGTTTTACATTGTCTTATCGGGGCCTATTGTAGCTGACTATGCGGTATGGGCTTTGTTCATTGTTGAAGGCCGTACGGTGACCTATAGTTGTTAATAATGTCTGTGTCATTTTGGTCTTTTGTGGATATTTGTCTCATTGGCAATCATACCACATCTTCTTTTTATATTAAACTAAAAATCATGAATAATGTACGCGATACGTCGTCTTGTAATGCCTTCAGATATTCAGATGACTTTCTCTTCCAGTTTGTTGTGACCACTGAAAAAAAACTCATGTATTTATTCACAAATAATAAGATATAATAGCAGTTCAAGTGTTATTGACAAAGTTATACTAATAGATTTTATGTTGCATGCATGATGTATTTAATGAATGTTTCATAATTTAAGCACTGTTAAATACTTGATGGTAAGTTTGTTATTTCAATAAATATTTCTTTTGTCTTATTATTACTTTTACTGGCTCATATCTTACTGTTTTGTTATGGTGCAAAAAAATATGGAGAATACTTTTCGTCAATTTCAAAAATTGAATATGAAAAAGTATTCGATGATTGCAAATAAAAGAATGAAAAGATAGCAAACGGTAATATAAAAGTAAGAGGTGGTGTGTATGTCAATCGGACAACTCTTCAGAAGATTAGAAATGTCAGAGAAATCAGCAACTATAGGTCACTTTATGGCCGTTATGAGAAAAGCCCATACTGCATAGTCGGCTATTAATGGCTCCGAAATGACAAATGCAAAACAATTAAACGAGAAAACACATGGCCATTTATATGGAAAAAATAACGAATAACAATTATGTTACCCAGCAACAAACAACAACACCTGAATAACAGGCTCCTGACTAAGGAGAGGTACATTCTTACAGAATGTGGCGTGGTTTTACTTGTCAGCATGATCCCAATCCTGTCCAACCTGGACAATGGTGTAACAATAAAACAGAAGAACTAATTAAAACAAATTAGTTGGAAAATAAAGCTTAACTCATCAGATGGATACAAATAGAAATACATACAACAATTAATTGTACGAGTACTTGTACATCCCATCAACAAAAAAGACACTAAGCACTGATTAAAGAGAACTTCCGTTACTGAAAGCTTGTTCAAAGCCTATAACAACTAACAAAAAAATATGAATTTAAGAATAAATAATCAATCATTACACATTCAACAAGGTTACTGTAAGTCATCGTGTAGTCATGGTAAAATTTACTTATCAAACGTACCAGTTTTAAAATTTAATAAACCAGATACTTAAGACTTGAATGTATCAGTGACGTTCAAATAAAAATAAAACTATTAAGCCAAACAAATACAAAGTTGCAGAGCATTGAGGACCAAAAATTCCAAAAAGTTTTGCCAAATACATTTAATAAAATCCTCAGTGTTTCGAATATATAATGTTGTTGAAAACATCATACAGTATATATATGTATATTGCATATCTAGAAGAAAATTATATGAATTAAGTTTTTTTTATCCTACATTGCACTATTCATGTCGTCCATTATCGCTCCGTTAAATATACTTATTCTTTACGGTTACCAATCCAACATTGTAATCAGGTAATAAGATCACTGAATCTTGTATTTATTGGTATACATATTGATTTTGTTATCAGTAAATTAAAAGCAAACTAAATATTAAAAGTATGATATAAATATATACACATTAATGGATCTACAATCTATCGATACCTGTATTTTAGCATTGCGCATGGTCATGTTTTTCTCTTACTTTTGAATTTGATTTGGATATGTACAGATTGATGATTTAGTCTTAGATAGATTATTTTTTTATTAGTTGAATTGTTAATGGCTTTGGGCAAGCTGTTAGTTAACTACGAGTATTCTCATAAATCTACCTAGTGTCTTATTGTTGTTGGAATGTACAGGTACCCGGCCACGTCCACTTGTATTTTTGTCCATCTAATGAGTTATAAAGCCTTTTTCAACTGATTTTTATAGTTCGTTCTTATGTTGTACTGTTATACCACTGTCCCAGGTTATGGGAAGGGTTGGGATACCGCTTACATGAGTAACCTTGCCAAATTATGTATGTATGTGTCTGTCCCAAGTCAGAATTCAGTGTTTGCCATTTGTTTACGTGTTACATATTTGTTTTGCGTTCACTTTTTGTACATACATTAAGCCGTTAATTTTCTTGTTGGATTTTCGGGGCCTCTAATAGCTGACTATGCGGTATGGGCTTTCCTCTCCTTTGAAGGCCTTATGTATAGTTGTTAATTTCTGTGTTATTTTAGTCTCATGTGGAGAATTGTCTCATTGGAAACCATACCACATCTTCTTTATATTCATTTGAACTCCGTTCATACAACATCACACTTCTGTTTGCAGTTCATCTGAGATATCATGTCTGAATTATTTGATAAAAGCAAATGCAAGTTGGCATAGATACTTAGGAAATTTAAAGTAGGTATATCAATTATCTTGCATAGCATCAATTACTTAGCAGGCGTATAAACAAAAAACGCTATGGAAAATACACGAATTTTATATGTTCATAATAACAAACTACAATAATACCGAAATCTTTACAAAGCATCAGGGAATTAATAATGATAACATAAACGGATAAGGTATGATAAGGGGCATTTTTGGCCCCCTCTTCAAATGACTTCATATTCAATCCATCATTAGTCTATGCAGAGTGACTAAAAAAAATGTTGAACATTTTGTGTTTATGTGATTATTTAGTTGCCTAGCAACGGGTTTTATAAAACGAACTATAATATCAATATTTATTGCAATTGCCCAAGGAAAAGACTTCTGAATCTATTAAAATGAATGGTAATATGTTACCAAACACTTGAATATTTACTATTGTTGCGTCTATCATTTTAAAACGTTCTTAATAGTAACCTAGCAACCACAATGTTGCCTAGTGACCACACAAAAGTACTTTTGTATCCAATTTTATCCATAAAAAAATGAAAAATTCAAATGTTTTTATACAACTCATATTAAGTCGACTCCTATATTGATATATTAAGAAACAATGTTTGCATGAAAAACAATTTGATTTTGTATCTATATAATCCGTCAAATCAACCCGAGTTTTCCTTAGCAACGCATAGTTAGTTTTAAGTTAACAGTTGAAGAACATTTAAAAAGATGTTTAGTATCACTGAGTGTAATTTTTAAGCTTGAAACGTGGAACTAAAGGATATGTATGAGTACCTTTAGTGCAGATGTGCAATTCTAATATAATTCTTAATTCAGTGTGTCCATGGTTACACAGGGACGTATCCATGATATAATATCTTGCTTAGCAACCATCGCAAATCAGATAAAATAATTTTTATGCATATCTAAGTATGTATTTTCATATACTAGTAAAAGAGAGACAGCAGATCCATATTTTTTTTTAAAGTTTAGCATACTGTATAATAATCTAATATTCTTTGCTGCTAACAACAGCCTTGTGACATGTACCCCCCCCCCCCCCCACACATTTTCACAATGTTTATTTTATTTCTCTATTGTTATTTTCAAAACAAAATCAATTGTGCATGATCTGATGAATAGACAATGGTATTTATGACTATAAGGTTTCAATTAATTTCCGTATTTTTTCTCTTCGCCCAAGGATTGAATAAAATAACTTGAATAAATGGAGAATGTGTCCATTGGCATAGGGACTCAGTTGATTCCCCTGCTAACATATAAAGTTACTAGAACACACCCGCGAAATCGCGGGCATTCAGAGCGTAGTTTAAGTATGTACAGTGTTGTTAGAAGAATTTTGTAAAATATTGAATGACTGGAGAATTTCAGCAAAAGTATCATAAGTCATAGGTTATTGGGGACAGGAAAATGTTTTTTTTATCCCTCCTCCTTCATTTCCAAAATTCCCAATTCTTGGTTTTCTATCAATTTCAATATGAACATACATTTAGTATGTTATGAACATTTAAGTAAAGAGCCTGTAATTCAGTGGTTGTCGTTTATGTGTTACATATTTGTTTTTCGTTAATTTTTTGTTCATAAATAAGGCCGCTTGTTTTCTCGTTTGAATTGTTTTACATCGGCATTTCGGGGCCTTTTAAAGCTGAGTATGCGGTATGGGCTTTGCTCGTTGTTGAAGGCCGTACGGTGACCTATAGTCGTTAATTTCTGTGTCATTTTGGTCTCTTGTGGCGAGTTGTCTAAACATGGCAATCATACCACATCTTTTTGTTGTTGTAATCAATGAATTTTGTAAAAGATTTAATGACTGGAGAATTTCAGAAATGGTATCAAAAGTTCACAGGAATAATTTTAGCGCTTATCTGTATGTTCTAAACATTCATTACTATATAAATAAAGTGTATTTACTTTCAATTCTAAGTTTACTAATCGATCCATGGTGGTCAATTGATATAGTATACAGACCCTCTCCATTTAATAAACTCTGTGACCGCCGTGGATAGTAAACTTGAAAATGATAGCAGATAGAATTAAAATAGTATATGTATGTTCTAAGTATACAGAAAAACGCAAACCAGAAGTCTAATCTGACTTAAAATTTCACCCAATGACGGGACAATATCCGGATGCCTTTTTTCTCGTTTTTCTCTCAAAATAACTCATGATCTGAATAATCATATGAATGGATGACAAATGCGACTATGCACTGTACCTATAGGACACAGGGGCGTGTTGATTAATTTATTGTGGAAAGAAGAGAAGCGACACACAAAATGAGGTCTTCTCGTTTAATAGTATAGATAGATACAGAGACATATCTCAAGAACTTTAAAAGTGACGCTACTAAAATTTGAACTTAAACTGAGTTTTGTGGAAATAATCCTTGTATATGCATTTCATAACATTGAATTGAGACAAACTCAAGTTAAAGCTCGGAAACAAAATATCAGCATTTTTTTTTCATTTGTAAAGAGCATCACCCTAGAACAGAAAAAAGAAATCACCAAAATTCATATTGGGTCTGTGTTTTGTGGTAATAAACATTGTGTATAAGTTTTATATCATTTGGTAGAGACAAACTAAAGTTGGAAAACGGAAACGAAAAATTCAGCATTTTTTCCTTTTGTTAAGGAGCATAACTCTAGTATCAAGTGACACCAGCAAAATCGAACTTGACCTGTGTTTTGTGGTGATATATTAAGCATTGTGTATAAACTTCTTAACATTTGGTTGAGGCAAACTAAAGTTAGAGATCGGAAACCAATTTTGGAATGTTCAGACGGACCTACAATGTATGTATGTACGTATTTACAGACGGACAAGGGAACAACTTAATGCTCCCTCCGGTACTAAAAGGACGTATGCATGCTCTTTACTAAATACGTGGAGTAGAAAAAAATAGTTGAGAAATATAAGAGTAGAAATTTTTGATGTGTAAACTTGGCTGCTGACTTTCAAAATTTACATAAACGTCCATTTTTTTTTAAACCTTTTAGTTGTAAAATAAATTTTATGCAGTAAAAAGTAGTACCATTCATTTTATTATTTAGAACATTGAGTAACTTGGTGCATACTGTACACTGTGATTGTAAAATTGATCTACATATTGATATTTTTCAACTGGGGCCGAGAGGATAGGGGGTGATGACTTTGGGTTCTTTTACAGTTTTATTTTTAATCTAAAACAAAAGATGAATATATCATGAAAAAATAGAATAATAACATATCTATTTTTGGGCAATCCGGAAAATGATATGAGTCTAGTGGTTTTAGACATTTTGTTCAATGCATTTATTATAAATAAGAAGATGTGGTATGGTTGACAATGGGACAACTCTCCACTCTAAAGACCAAAATGACACAGAAATTAACAACCGTATGACCTTCAACATGAGCAAAGCCCTAACCGCATTGTCAGTTATAAAAGGCCCCGAAATAACAATGTCAAACGATTCAAACGAGATAACCAACGGCCTAATCTATGCAGACAAAAATTAACCAAAAACAAATATGTAACACATAAGCAAACGATAACCACTAAATTACAGGAGTCGGTTTCACAAAAAAAACCTTACTTCTAAGAATGATCGTAAGGTATACTGAATTGTTCATGACTTACGATCAATCTTACTCGTAATTTTTTTTTGTGAAACTGACTCCATGCTCCTGACTTGGGACAGGCACATACATAGAGCAGGTTTAACATGTTAGCGGGATCTGAAACCTCACCCTAACCTTGGACAGTACGTGGTGTAACAGTAAAACATAAGAACGACCTATAAAAATCAGTTAAAAAAGGCTAAGATCAATAAAAATACAAATAAGTGGACGTGGCCGGGTACTTGTACATTCCAAAAAAAAAAAAGACACTGAATCGTTTTGTTCCTCATTATCTAACAGGTACAAGGTGTACTTCTATTAAATAAGGAAATGTCTTTTGTACATCCCTTGAGAAGATATATAAAATACAAGTTTAATATACATTGTCAGGCTAAAATTGGAATGGACTGGATAGGGAATGTGTCAAAAAGGCAATTTATTTCTTTTACAAAAATTAGTTATGTTATCCTTTTATCGATTAACAAGTCGCACACATAGCAGCTTCTCCTTTTATTTTATATTAGAGAAAAGATTCTAAAAAAGAAAAAGTGAAAAGAAATAAGATAAAATAAAATAGTCACAGAAAAGAAAGTATTATATTTTTTTAACTGAAACTTTTATCATGTTGTAATGTCAGCTTTTAGCAAGTAACAGCTGTCTGATCAGCTTATATACGAGAGTAGACGCATGGATTTTCGTTTAAAAAAATTAAGCATGCATCTGTAATGTATCTTCGGATTTTGAAAGTCGACTTTTGTTGAGATTATTATATAGTATCATATTTGACTTTGTATTTTTTCAAAGGTTTACAATATTTGCATACACTTAATTAAAGTTTCAAAAATATATCTAAACCTTGCAGTATTTCTTTTTAATACATGTTATATATTTAAGATATTTATAATAAATTTAATGAGTTAAGATTTTTGTTTCTTTAAAATTAGTTTAAAAAAAAAATTTCAAATAATTTCCTGTATATTCCATTGACAGGGGAGGTAATCTCGGTTCTAATTTTGTTTCCAGGTGAAATCGATTTAAATTTCCAATTGCCATTTACGTACTATGTACACGGATAAAAAGGATTATAATTTGGCAGTGTATTTATTCATTTAGTGTTGTTGAATGTACAGTTTACTGGTTGTTCTTTGACAACACTGCCACTGTCACTTTAAAAAAATGATGCAAAATCACATGTTCCTTTACTTCGCCCGACTTAAAAAAAAACGTAAACATGATAAAGAACAACGAAAAAGCCTTTTTCTTTCTCGGCATTGAAGTTTTGTAACTCAATCAAAACCACCTGAGTTAAAATAAGATACTCGAGCAGATTCGGAAATGCAAGTTCGTTCCGGTCCTTGGTTCACATATTATCGATGTTTCCGTAAAAACAAGGAATTTTCAGTGTAGAAATTTTGAATTGTGAACATGAGCGGACGCGAGTACCACGAATATATTTAAAACAGTGAATTATTTCCTTACAACAAACAACACATTGAAATATCTTCGTGGTACTCGCGTCCGCTCATAGTTAAAAGTTGCTCAAACGGACGGAAAAACTTCGGATTTTCATAAAATTTACGTTTTTCATGAGAAAAAGAGAGGTATTTAGTAATTTTTGCACACGGAAAAAGAAAAGTTATATTGATTTTTTGTTAGATGAGATACTATTCTCTTTAGAAATAGCCATGTTTCTTGGATACTATGCATTCTAATTTCAACGAAAATAGGGGGCCAGTTGCAATAGCTTATCGTACCTTGTCCTTTAGATATTATGGAACAAAAAGGGGGTAGCCAAATCTTTGATAAAAATAGATTTTGCTCGTTTAATTTCATAATATTTTATCAAATTAATTATTTGACCTGTTGTCAAATATATCAAGGTTTCAGTTAATTTAAACAACCCAATTTACTGTTTTAGTTCCATCAAGTACATAGCGGATTAAGGAACACTAATTTTTTAACAACAAGAAGCTTGATTTCTCACTACTATTTCTCCTTAAAGAAATATTCGTACAATGTCAACATATGTTTCAAATAACTTGAACGAATCAAGAATACTTAATAAATGCAATTCTTTGTTTTCTTTTATTTAAAAATAATGCTTCAAAAAATCTCCTCAAAAGGAAAACTGTAATTGTACTTTTTTCGCGGGTACTTATTTTCGCGAATAGTGTTTTTCAAACAAGTTCGCGGCTATTTATTTTCGCGATATTTTCTTAAAAAAAAAAGTTTTACAGTTAAACATATTTTTCATAATAGAAGTCTTCAGATCTACCAAACCCTTAACCACACTTGTTTTTTGTTGTTAAATGTTATCTTCTTAATAGCATGTAGTATATGTTATGTTGTTTACAAACAACGCTTACTATTGTTATATTAAAATGTTGTCTTTGGCAATTCACAATTTTACTATAACAAGACCAAAACTTAAGTGAAAATTATTCAATTTTTACAATTTGAGTTAAAGTATTTTGAAGTTTAAATTTTTATTTTATTTTCTTAAATTTCTCCTTACATAAGTTACATTATTTTTGGAATGTTAATTTTTGATAAAGAAGAATGACATACAACTTTAATATTTAGATTACGTAATTAAGACGGATAACAAAGAGACATGTAAGCGCTAAATTATTTAGTTTGGATTATGTACCTTACATGTAAATTAAGGCTTTTGTTAAACAACCTTTTCCTATGACTCATGTGTTAAATTGTTTATAACACCTGTCACCCATGACTGGATTATTGACCAACCAGTGAAATTAGGTTGTGGTCAAGGGAGCTTTACAAGGTAATTTTTGATTGGTGAAAACTGGAGAAAGTTCAGAAATCAGTGATCATGTGACCACGCCCGCATGGAAACAATTTATGTTTTCAACGGTCACTTTGATTACTGATTTCAAGAAATAAACATCTATATTTACTAGAACTTTCTCTTGTTTTACACCAGGTAAGTTGAATTATATTTTTTGTATTTTTGTTTTATTTAAATTAAAGAAAGTTTAGATAACTTTATATTTTGGAAAAAGCTTACTAAAGTTAAAATTCATTTAATGATATTCACTTAAATTAATTGTATATATTTTGTATAGATTTATTTGTTTCCATTGAGATTAATTATTTTGTGTTGGTAACGCTTAGGACGCGATGTTTTTTATTTATGTAAACAATTGAGAAACGTTTCAAGAAGTTATTAATTCATATCTATTTTATGTTTAGAAACATTTAGTTAATTTTATAATAGTTATTTGTAAAAGATTATTTAAAGTCCGGAAATATTTCATATTGTATCCGTATTAACTTTAAGTATTACAATGTCCAGGGGAGATAATTTGTAACTTTTATTTGCCGGGAGAAATGTCTTTTGTTGAGAAAGCATGATTAAGAGTTAAATCGAAAGCTAAATAACAAAGACATGAAACCTTATTTCCTACTTTATTATTCTGTAAGTTGTGTTTTTATATTTTGCATATAGATTGCATATTAAGTTCATTACTTAGGTTTTACAAAGCGACACTTGTCCGCAAGATTTTAGTTTGTTTACAAAATTGTTTGAACATTTTGATTGACTTTAGAACTTATATTTAAAATTGAATTTAGTTAATTTTATTACACACATATAGGGAACTCGTGACCGAAGTACATGTTTGTTGCTAAGCAACATTGGTATATTGTTATTTTAATATTTTGCAAAAACAGTTAATACTGTTTAAGAATTATTATTTATACAAAGTTATTTTACATACCAATTTATTCAGAAATAAATCGTATTTGGTATTAGATTTTATGCGATTAAATATAGAAATAGTTTGGCAAAGATTTTATTAATTCTAAAGGTTTATTATTTCCATAGCAACAAGTTATTATACAAAACATTTTAAATTAAGTATTCTTTTTAGTTGAAATGATTCGGTTTATTTTACATATTGTATTATGCATTAACCTGTGCGTTAAGTTTTGTAAAGCGGTTTCACCTGATAAAATATAGTTTGGGCAAGTTTTATTTAATTAGTTAAAATTTGCATAGAGTTATGTCCCTTAATTTAGTTCATTTGTGAAATTCTAAATTTATTATCAAGTGAGACTTGCTGTTTTATTGTGTAAAATCTGTAGCACTTTGATTACTGATTTCAAGAAATAAACATCTATATTTACTAGAACTTTCTCTTGTTTTACACCAGGTGCTAAAAGTCATCAGACACAGCACAGAAAGTCGGTACAACATTTGGTGGAGAGACCGAAAGATCCAAAGCTAGTCCCAAAATCAGTAAGAAGATAGCATCAGCAACATACAAATGCCAGCACCACTTAATAGCTACCTTCTCAGAAGTCAAGACACAATAAGACCAGAAGCAAGGGTGCATCAACAAGCAACAGAGACAACAACTTCAACGTCAACAGCTTCAACGTCAACAGCTTCAACGTCAACAGCTTCAACTTCAACATCAACAGGTCCTGTCCTATCAACAGCATCAACACCTGCAGTAGTCCAAGTGATAAGAGAAGTGAGTGTGAACATGCCGTCAGGAATAAACCTAAACAATTATGATGGGAAATCATCTGCATCACAATGGTGGGGATATTTTATACGTTGGACCCTCATTCAAAAAATGTGCGAACAACAACAGTGTAATTCCTTCCCATTCTTTATGGCAGATGGTATTCCAAAACAATGGTTCGCAACACTTTCAGACACTGTGCATAATTCATTACAGCTATTGAAGGATGAATTTTTCAAACGCTTTGAAAAATCACAAGGGCTGTTTGATGTTAACATTCTTCAATTGAAACAAGGCCAAAACGAAAGAGTGGATGAGTTTATGGCGCGATTACAAGAACAAACCACGGGACAGGACATTCCTGACAACATAAAGATAGGCATCGCAATTCAAGGTTTTAGAGGGGAGATAGGGAAAACAGTTCACAACACTTTTCCAAAGCCAACTACTTTGGAACAATTAAGGGCCATTGCAGAAAATGCAGAGAAATCGGAACAACTTGTACCAGCATCCTCAATAACTGCTGATACGATTGCAGCAATACTGGAGGCCAAGATGCAGGAACCATTGGAGGAAATTAGAAGACTGCATACCTCGATCAACATGGCAAAACCAAACCAGCCTCAACAACAGAACAAACCCAGGTACAACAAACCAAGACCAAACTATCAACAAAGACAGGGTTATCAACAACAACATGCTTTTGTACCGCAACAACAGTACATTCAACAACAGCCAGTAGTGTATAATGGACAACAGTACAGCCAACCGATGCCAGCAGCAGTACAGAATCCATATCACCAGCAGCAGCAACAACAACAACAAGATGATGGTTCATGTGAAAATTGTGGTATGTTTTGTGGTACTAATTGCCCAGCAAGAAATAAAGAGTGTTTTAATTGTCATAAGATAGGGCATTATGGTCGTAAATGTAGAGGTTCACAAAAATCTGGTCAAAACCCCCCTTTTCACCGCTAGGGATTCGCGCCTGTCCCTAGGCATTTGTCAAAGGATAGGCACAGAGGTAGAAATTCTTTTGCAGAGGTAAATTTGGTATTGCCTATGAAGAAAAATACTTCAATTATTGATATCAATGGCAGAAAAACACATGCATTGATTGATACTGGTGCAGAAATTACTTGCTGTAGTTTTGATTTTTATAGCAAGTTAGCCCTTTCTGATAAACTTTTGCAATCAGATATTCCATCAATTAAAGGTGTAAGTGGACATAGGTTACAAGTGCTAGGAAAAGTTAATTTACCAATTTCATTTAAAGGTGCTGTTTTTAATTATCATGTTTATGTTATAGATGGGCTACATCATTCTTTTATAGTAGGTTGGGATTTTTTACATGCAAACAAGATTAATATTGATTTTTCTAAAAGTGTATTACAGGTACCAGATAAGGAAAATGCAGATATTCCTAAAGTATGTATGATACAGACTAGTAGTACTGGCCTTGCTAGAACGTATTACCCTGTCACTATTTCTCCATTTTGTGAAATGAATGTTGGTGTCAAAATTTCAAAAAGAAATTCAGGAGAAATAGTTCTTTTGGAACCAGTAAGTAATTTAGCGGATTCCAATCTTACGAGTGCTAAATGTTTGGTCAAAATTATTAAGAAAAGAGCAGTCATAAGATTGATGAATCCTACAAATCAGAAAATACATATTCCCGCAACAAAAGTTCTTGCTTCTGTATCAGACATTGATTCAAATTTTATTCATGATTTAGATAATAACATGCCATCTGTTGCTAGTTTACAGCAAACTAAGGAAGCCAGGGAACCTATTAATTTTGATTTCAGCACATCTGATTTGAATTCTGAGCAGAGACAGAAAATGCAGACATTTCTAGCTTCTTATAGAGATATTTTTGCTACTAATTTATCTGAATTAGGTTTTACTAATAGGTACAAGCACAGAATTGAAACTTTTAGGGATTCCAGACCAGTCAAAATGGGATTCTATAACCAGTCTCCTCATATGCACAAAGAAACAGAAAAGCATTTGGTAGAGATGAAGAAAAACAACATCATCAAAGAATCAACCAGTGAGTATCATTCACCTGTTATATTAGTGAAAAAGAAAACTGCACCGGGTCAGCCTCAGCAGTACAGATTTTGTGTGGATTTTAGAAAATTGAACCTTCAAACAAGAAATTCTTCATTTCCAATTCCACGGCTAGAAAACGTATTTGACACGATTGGTGAAGTGCAGCCGCAAATTCTGAGTTGTCTCGACCTTCACAGTGGATTTTGGCAAGTCGAGATGGACGAGGAAACAAGACATAAATCTGCTTTTATAACTCGCAATGGTGTCTATGAATTTCTCAGAATGCCTTTTGGTCTTAAAAATGCTCCTATTAGTTTTCAACAGCTCATGTCTAATGTTTTACGTGGTCTCAATTGGCAATTTGTTTTAGTTTATGTGGATGATATTTTAGTATTTAGTAGGAGTTTTGAAGAGCATCTTTCGCATCTAGAACAAGTTTTCACTCGTCTTCGTGATGCAAATCTCACATTGAAACCAAGCAAATGTGTGTTTGCAGCAAAAGAGGTGAAATACTTAGGGCACATCATTTCAAAAGAAGGTATTAAGGTGGATCCTGAAAAGACAAAAGCTATTAGTACTTTTCCTGTCCCTACAAGACAAAAACAGGTCCGCTCATTTTTGGGAATGTGCAATTATTATCGACGCTTCGTTGATTCATATTCTAAGATTGCCACTCCTTTAAATGGGTTGTTAAAGAAGGAAAGAGAAAGAAGTTTTAAATGGAATAGGGAATGTCAAGTAGCTTTTGACAATTTAAAACAGGCTTTACTAACACCCCCTGTCCTGGCTTACCCTGACATGAATAAACCCTTTATGCTGACTTGTGATGCTTCAAATTCAGCTATAGGTTTTGTTCTAGGTCAATTAGACAGTCAGAGAAAAGAGCGTGTCATTGCTTTTGGTGGTAAAAGTTTATCCAAAACTGAACAGATTTGGAATACAACTGAAAAAGAGTGTTATGCAGTAGTTCAAGGTGTAAAAACATTTAACACTTATCTTGCTACTGGCAAATTCACTATATATACTGATCACAAAGCATTGACATATCTTATGAATCAGAAGGCAAATACAGGTAAACTTACAAGATGGGCAATGGACTTGCAGCATTACAATTTTGAGATTAAGTATAGAAAGGGTCGTAACAATCAAGTAGCTGATGCTCTTAGTAGACGCTCATATCCTGAACAGCCTGACGATGAAAATGAAGTCGCAGCTGTAAAGGTATCTGGAGTGAATACTAGAACAGAAGCTAGTGGCAATGATAAGACTTGTGAGAGTATCCAAGTGGAATTCTTTTATGATGATTACACTATGGTTGCTCCATTAGATCCCGTTATTGCCAGACCAGAATTGTCAAACCTTCCTGCTATTGCAAAGTTGCAACAAAATTGTCATGATTTTGGAAATATGTACAAATTTCTTACTCAGGGTATTCTTCCTGCAGACAATGATCAGAGTTCAAAAGTTCAGAAATCTGCTCAAGATTACTCTATCTGTAATAATGTTCTGTATAAATGGTTTCAGAAGAGAGTCAGAGTTGATAATGGTGAAAAATGGATCAAACAATTATGTCTCCCTCAAGCTCTAAGAGAGGATGCTCTTTTAAGTTACCATGATAGTTTCGTAGGTGGTGCACATCTTGGGATTGAACGTGTTTATCATGCTTTGAGTCTAAAGTACTTTTGGCCTAGAATGCACCAAAGTATTGAAAACTACATTCGATCATGTGATCGCTGTCAGAGAATTAAAAGAGATACAAAGGGTAAGAAACCACCTCTTAATCCTCTGCCAGTTGACACAACCTTTGAAAGATGGCATATGGATTTTCTGAAACTCAGTAAAACTAATGAAGGTTATTCTTATGTGTTGCTTTTAGTAGATTCTTTTTCTAAATGGAGTGAGGCCTTTCCTATGAAAACTCAAGAAGCTTCTGAGGTTGCAAAGGTTTTGTTTCGTGAGATTATTAGTCGTTATGGTGCAATGAAGTGTTTAGTCACAGATCTTGGTAGAAATTTTGTATCGAATTTGGTAAATGCTTTGTGTGAAATGTTGAATATTACAAGGCATCATACAAGTTCCTACCATCCTCAGACAAATGGGTTAGTGGAAAGAACCAATAGCACACTAATACAGGCAGTCAGAGCTTATAGTGATAAGGACCAAAACAATTGGCCAAATAAACTCCCAGGTATTTTAATGGCTTTTAGAAATTCTCCATCTACTCAATCAACAGAGTATTCTCCCTTTTCAATGGTGTTCGGCAAGGAGATGACGCATCTGTTTTGCCAAAAGACAATCTGTCAAAAGATGCAAAACACCATTTAGAAGAAATAATTTCAAATCTCAAAATTACCCAAGATTTGGCTGCTGAAAATATTAAGCTTAAACAGGCAAAAATGAAAGAACGATACGACAAAAATACCAAAATTCCTGAATTTAGGCTTAGAGATAAAGTTTTACTTAAAGAACATGTAGTCCCAGTCGGTCGTTCACCAAAATTAGTTGATAAATTTAATGGTCCTTATTACATAACTGACTGTGGGCCGAATTTCACATATAAATTAAGACGCTGCAGTGACCAGAAGGAAGTTAAAGCTATGGTCAATGCGGGCAATCTTAGACAATATGTAGATCCCACTGATTTCCGTGACCCGCCACAAGCTCCAGAACGTCCAGTTCCAGATAATCCACCCGATGCGCAAAATATCCAACCTGCAGATAATGATCAAGATGATCAAATTGCAGACGATGAAAGTACAGATTCAGATACTAACAGTGATAATGGAGATGAACCAAACAATGTCATAGATGACATGTTTCATGAAGTTGAGACACTACTAAATACCAGGAAAACAAGAGGAATACAGTATTTTCTGGTGAAATGGAAAGATGGTTCCAAACCGACATGGGAACCAAAACAAAATATTGGAGAGGGCTTAATACATGAATATTTTACAAGGAAAACTAGGAGAGGAAGGAGGAGAAAACAGAGGAAATATTTTACAAGGCCATAGGTGAAAACAAATTACTGTATAACTTCACTGAAATAACGCAGATAAAGCTTTAAAGGCGAATAACTCACTTACATGCAAATAATCTGGATTGAACTCAAGTTTCAAATCTGCGCAGTGGACCATTCTTTTATTATTTGACCCTTTGATTAACATTTTTTTTTAATTTCAGAAATTTGTTAGGCAAATTATGATGTGAAGTCAAACCTAACAGAATGCATATGTGTTTTGTTGTCAGTAGTGCTAGAGTACGGCCGTGCTCATTCGACTAATCATCACTTTTTTTTATTTTAGCAATTTAGTGTCCTGAGAAACTAGAATCCATTCCAATGTTATAGTTATGAATGATGAAGTTAAGTGTTCAGTGAAATGTTACCGAGAGCCAAAGTGGAGGAGTTTAGAGTGTATTAATGTTTAGTTTATTTCTTTTTGTAGGATTTAGAACACAGTTATATTAAACATATTTTTAGATTTCATTTTGTCATAGAGATTGCAGATCATTAGATTGCAGATCGGGAGATTGCAGATCATGAGATTGCAGATCATGCGCTTACGAGGAGTGAGCATATAAGAAATCATTCATTTTCATGTTTTATATTTGAATTTTATATTGTTATATTGTCTTTTAATATGAAAATTTATTGGTACTTTGACTTGTCTGTTGCACTAAAGCACCTGGTTTACTTGATTTTTCATTATTGAAAAACTGCATCAGTACTATTTTTAAAACACACATATTTTAGTGTGAAGTGTTAATATCCCTCCTCATGTGCAAAATGACTATATTAAGTGAATGCATATTTGCAAACAAGCAATACCTCAGTGCCTCCCCGTTACAAGTGTATTAACATACATCCTTTGAAATTTTGGAAGTGCCTTATTGAATATCTGCAATTATGACCATACATATGTATATTTTTAATTTTTAACTAAGTATTTTATGGGCATTAGATCACAAAACTACATTCACATGAGAGTGATAAAAAAAAAACATTGACTCTTTAATGTGAACATTTACATTATGTTTATCATACTTTCATTCTTTGTACATGTATATATATAATATAAAAATTCTTATTTTATCTGTTCAGATGATGTTTCAAATTCAAGCTTTGGGACAAAGCTTAGTGAGGTTGAGGAAGGGTTGTTATAGTAAAATTGTGAATTGCCAAAGACAACATTTTAATATAACAGACCAAAACTTAAGTGAAAATTATTCAATTTTTACAATTTGAGTTAAAGTATTTTGAAGTTTAAATTTTTATTTTATTTTCTTAAATTTCTCCTTACATAAGTTACATTATTTTTGGAATGTTAATTTTTGATAAAGAAGAATGACATACAACTTTAATATTTAGATTACGTAATTAAGACGGATAACAAAGAGACATGTAAGCGCTAAATTATTTAGTTTGGATTATGTACCTTACATGTAAATTAAGGCTTTTGTTAAACAACCTTTTCCTATGACTCATGTGTTAAATTGTTTATAACACCTGTCACCCATGACTGGATTATTGACCAACCAGTGAAATTAGGTTGTGGTCAAGGGAGCTTTACAAGGTAATTTTTGATTGGTGAAAACTGGAGAAAGTTCAGAAATCAGTGATCATGTGACCACGCCCGCATGGAAACAATTTATGTTTTCAACGGTCACTTTGATTACTGATTTCAAGAAATAAACATCTATATTTACTAGAACTTTCTCTTGTTTTACACCAGGTAAGTTGAATTATATTTTTTGTATTTTTGTTTTATTTAAATTAAAGAAAGTTTAGATAACTTTATATTTTGGAAAAAGCTTACTAAAGTTAAAATTCATTTAATGATATTCACTTAAATTAATTGTATATATTTTGTATAGATTTATTTGTTTCCATTGAGATTAATTATTTTGTGTTGGTAACGCTTAGGACGCGATGTTTTTTATTTATGTAAACAATTGAGAAACGTTTCAAGAAGTTATTAATTCATATCTATTTTATGTTTAGAAACATTTAGTTAATTTTATAATAGTTATTTGTAAAAGATTATTTAAAGTCCGGAAATATTTCATATTGTATCCGTATTAACTTTAAGTATTACAATGTCCAGGGGAGATAATTTGTAACTTTTATTTGCCGGGAGAAATGTCTTTTGTTGAGAAAGCATGATTAAGAGTTAAATCGAAAGCTAAATAACAAAGACATGAAACCTTATTTCCTACTTTATTATTCTGTAAGTTGTGTTTTTATATTTTGCATATAGATTGCATATTAAGTTCATTACTTAGGTTTTACAAAGCGACACTTGTCCGCAAGATTTTAGTTTGTTTACAAAATTGTTTGAACATTTTGATTGACTTTAGAACTTATATTTAAAATTGAATTTAGTTAATTTTATTACACACATATAGGGAACTCGTGACCGAAGTACATGTTTGTTGCTAAGCAACATTGGTATATTGTTATTTTAATATTTTGCAAAAACAGTTAATACTGTTTAAGAATTATTATTTATACAAAGTTATTTTACATACCAATTTATTCAGAAATAAATCGTATTTGGTATTAGATTTTATGCGATTAAATATAGAAATAGTTTGGCAAAGATTTTATTAATTCTAAAGGTTTATTATTTCCATAGCAACAAGTTATTATACAAAACATTTTAAATTAAGTATTCTTTTTAGTTGAAATGATTCGGTTTATTTTACATATTGTATTATGCATTAACCTGTGCGTTAAGTTTTGTAAAGCGGTTTCACCTGATAAAATATAGTTTGGGCAAGTTTTATTTAATTAGTTAAAATTTGCATAGAGTTATGTCCCTTAATTTAGTTCATTTGTGAAATTCTAAATTTATTATCAAGTGAGACTTGCTGTTTTATTGTGTAAAATCTGTAGCACTTTGATTACTGATTTCAAGAAATAAACATCTATATTTACTAGAACTTTCTCTTGTTTTACACCAGGTGCTAAAAGTCATCAGACACAGCACAGAAAGTCGGTACAACACTATTATTAATGGATCTGTTAGCGCTATACCAACCTTTCCCACAAAATGTTAAACAGGAGGTTAATCATAAACAACGTCATATCAAAACATGACACAACATTTAAAACAGGAGGTTAATTTAATACAATGTCACATACAATTATGAGACAATATTTAAAACAGGAAGCAAATCATAAACAACGTCACATCCAAATATAAGACACTATTTAAAACAGGAGGTAAATCATAATCAACGTCATATCACAGCACTAAAAACATTCAAAATGTATATGTTCAATTTTCTTAAATGGGTTCTTCAAAGGCTTTTTGTGCACACCCGTTAAAATTCGAATATGTTGTATATCATCTGGTTTGTAACGCTGTCAATTGTTTATGAGGAACAAATTATACCCCACGCCTTGTGTGCGTTTTAAAATAATTGAGCTACCCGAAGTAAAACGGCGTAATTCAACGTTGACGGGAAAATATGAGAAAACTACGGAAAAATATACGAATGTGAAAAAGACTCATTATCCTCGGTGAAACGAATTATTTGAAAAACAGGGACCAACCCTATTGTTCGAAAATGAAATAGCACCGCCATGGGAAATACAAATGACAAAGAGACAAATATAAGCGCACAAGAAATACCATAAAAAACTAATAACTTAGCAGCACGAGTCACGGCTAAAAAACTCAGGGACTTCAGAAGGGTAAGCAGATTACGCGTCAAGTATGGTACCCGTTGATGTTCGTGTTATTTCAAACCAAGTAAATAGTCTAATTCGATAAGTCATATTCGTTAAAAGGGAAGGGAATTTTAGAAACGACATAAGGAACATATCTTATATCATCTGTGTTACGTATATTTCATAACTGTCAACCAACTCATGATGACGTCATGTAAATTTACGAAGGGATGATTTGAACTTCACCAATCGGACATCTTGGTGTAATAGCTTCCTTGTCAGCAGCAACCCTATATCAAGGAAATCATGGTAGGAAATACACTTCTGGAATAATCGTTATATTTTAGAAATACAGACTTCGTATGCAGGCGCTGCTAGAATGTTGCTCCAAAGAAATTGAAAGT
Organism: Mytilus trossulus; assembly: GCF_036588685.1. Lineage (NCBI taxonomy): Eukaryota > Metazoa > Mollusca > Bivalvia > Mytilida > Mytilidae > Mytilus > Mytilus trossulus. The sequence goes on along the minus strand of NC_086385.1, from coordinate 11,766,273 downwards.
TCTGTCCGGATTTTAATTTTTGAAATAAGTTAAAAATCTGCATATGATTACCTTAGGAAAATGAAGAATCAATCCTTTTTTTATTTATTTATATCTGTTTTGTAATAAAGTCTGATTAAACAGGAAATGACCACATGCATCACAGTTGAATTGACCGGTTCCATAAATGTACTATATCGCATTTCCTGATTCCAACCAATTACAACAAGATCACTGTTAAAGACCATCCTTAAAAATAGTAATCGAAAATTGGTTAATAAACTCATCGTAAATACCAGTACTAAATGTTTTATATACACCAGACGCGCGTTTCGTCTACAAAAGACTCATCAGTGACGTTCGAATTAAAATTTAAAAAAAAAACTAAATAAAGAACGAAGTTGGAGACCATTAAGGACCAAAATTCCTAAACGTTTTGCCATATACTCAGGCAGAGGCATCCCAAACTTTCTTAGTTATTGCAAAGTCATTGCAAAAACTGTATTTGTTACTTGTTATGGCTTTATTAATACCGTCTCTGATTACATTCGTCATTTTTTTTCTCATTAGCAAATTACAAGTACTAACTATTGGTTCTTTCTGCATGGGTCATTCTTATTGTAATAACATTGAATTAATGGTCAACAGTAATTCCTGCCTATTTAAAACTATTTATCAGTAAACTCATCAAGGATACAAATTTCAAAATTGTATACGCTTGATTAACATTTTGTTTATAACAGACTCATCGGTAACGCTGAAATCAAGAAGATAAGCAGGTAATTGTCATTACGTTGATAGTGCGAAAGGAAAGTAGGCCATTTAATGGCTTTTTACTTATAACCTTTTCTAACTGTTAAACATTGAATTGATTATGCGTGAATAAATTAGTCATTCATTAGCTAATTAAATTTGTTTTCTTTCTGTTAAAAAATTGAACTGATTGTGCATGAGGGAAATCTCATTTAATAGCTAATTAATTGACAAAATTAAGAATGGAAATAAGGTTTGTGCCAACGAGAAAAATACCGACAAATTACAGAAGGCCAGTGGCGATTATAGGGTATCTCTTCGTCTTAATCTTCAAAATTGCTACATTGAAATGATACCTTTGCTAACATTTTTAACAATAAAGATCATGGTACCTTCTATACATAAGAGTAATGACAAAAAGTTACTTAAATGTGCCTTTTCACACCAACTACTGTACAGTCCACGTTTAATGGTCGCACATCTTTTTAAATTTTGAAACTTATTTTTGGAAAATTTAGTGTTCACCCCAAAAACCGATTTAGCCAAAACAAAAAGTTCAAGTGTATTTACAATTTTCACAGTGTGTATATGCTCCAGACCGTATGAGTATTTGGACCGTACGCATACGGTCTTGACCGTATGCGTACATTTTCAGAATACGCATATGATTAATACTAAGAAGTTGGTCACCTTTATCAAATACAAATGTATTTAATAGATCAACATAAATCTTCTGTATTAAGCATGTCAGTAATCCATAAACTGAAACCAAGTATGCAAATTAAAATTGAAGTTATCGGAAGAAAACTTAGACTGGGTGGACAACCGTTTTAGAATATTTAGGAACTTTACAAAAAAAAATGCAAAGGAACGTGCATGTACAAATTATGTTCTGTAAAAAAAATATGACGTTCTTTGTGGAAGTCAGTGTCACCTTGAGTACCAAAAATAGGAATCACGGATATAAAAATAAACACATATTTAATTTCAATTGTTCGCTTTATCATTTTATCCATATACTGTGGAATCATTTATTTTCGTGGGTACCAATTTTCGTGGTTTGGAGAAAACTTGCATATTCGTGGATATTTAATTTCGTGGTTTTTGGCAAAGTCTGACTACATTCCTGAAGAAAATTTCTAATTCGTTGAACATTTAAATTCGTGGTTTTCCTGTATCCACGAAATCCACGAAAATTGGTATCTAAAGAATATTAATAAATTCACAATACATGTAATAATAATAATTTGTATAACTAAAAATAATGATTTTGATGAATATTATATAATTTATCCCATATGATCCCGAAATATCAGCTAGACCGTACGCGTATACTCATACGGTCCGACCGTACGCGTATGGTCTGATCGTACAGGTATACGTATACGGTCCGGACCGTACGCGTACGGTCCAAATACTCATATGGTCTGGAACATATATGTTAAGTATGTTTAAATGAAGATATGTTCCAATTGTTTAGGATTTTATTCATTATATGTTGACAAAAACAGGCAAATTTTACATGTTTATGAAGTGTCTTATATTTTGACTTTAGTGGAACCTTAATTAGTCATTGTTAGAAGGTGACGAAGAAGGGATATAATTAACGTTTCAATATTTGTTCAGACAACATAAAAATGATGAGATGTGTTATAATTTGCAAAAATACAACTACATAATCTACCCATCATAGATAAAATGACGTAAAACTAATCAATCATAGGGCACACTTGTTTAATACAACTGGGTCGGTTAACTTTGTTGGCTGGATGACTGTTTCTCATCGAAAGTAGTGTGTATAGTTTTATTTACGTAGCAAATAATTCGTAACTAGTATAAAAAGGGTATGACTTAACAAGCGCCTCAATTGAAAACAAATATTGAAATCAAATTCAAATCAAGTATCAATCTACCGTTCACTGGCAAAATATTTTAATAAACTGTTTGATTAACAAAGAAAGTGCTGTTTAACATTTAACGCAGGGACAAAAAAAAATGTTTCTCAACAAGTCCTGAATCATGCGCTTTGGATAATGGGAAAGAGAACAGTTTATAAGAAGGGTATTTTGAATATGGTTCTTAAAAAAAAATTCTGAGAGGGAAGGGAAATTGTACCTGAAGAAAAAAGGCAAAAGAGAATGAAAAAGTCAACCCTGTCCCTCCTAGATATATATTAAAGGAATAGCTGAAATATTTTTTTCTGTCTATGAAGAAACAACATAAAAAATGGGGTGCACACTGAATAACGCGCGTAGCGGGTTATTTAATAGTGTGCACCACATTTTTTATGTTAATTCGAATAGACAGAAAAAACCATTACAGTCATTTCTTATAATTTTATTCTAAATTTCATTTTAAACCGTAGAAAACCATTAAAAACGTTGATGACGTCACAGTCACATGACTATGTTATGTCAATGGGCTGATAAAAAAATAACATCAGCCATCAGAAGACGCGTTACATCCAAAATTAAATTATATATGTATATAACAAAAAAAATATAATCAAGCATGACTGATGGATAAATAACTACATTTATTTAAACAAATCTATTGTTGAAAGTAAATATGTAACCCGGATTTGTTTTTTTCTCTATCGATATATGAATTTTCATATTAAATGTCGTTGTTAAAACTTTGCAACCTTTGGAAGAAATATTGATATGAACCTTAATTTAAAAGTGTTAAAATATGTCTTGTTTAAAATCGATCTTTTCCGGCCTAGAGCGCTAATTTATCATGTTTATGAAGAACTCGAAATTTGAAAAAAACACATGCAGCCACCGTTTCAAACAAAAGAATGTTCTGTATTGGTCATATTGGTCTCTCTATATAATGTCCTTTTTTATTTGAATTATAAACAATAAATAATATTAATAAAAGGAGAACATTCAATTAAAAGACCTATGCTTTCCATAATTTCATCAATGCTTTTTCCATCCGGAAATGAGGTAATTTTAATAGGTGCTAAACCTTCTTGAATTTAAAGCTGTCAGTCGATGTACATTTTTTTCAGAAAATAAGTGCTCGTTTTTTGGTATCAAATTGTATAAGTGATAAACCTCTTTCTGATAAAGCATTTATAAATTCACCAGACGATTTATCTACTCAGCCTTTCTGACTAAGTTGAATAAGCAGCGAACGAAGACGGTGGAGACGATTACAAAGACTGAGTTATTAGTATACGCATAAAAAGTGGTTGGACTGAACTGAAGGACTGCAACGTCACATTAATTTTAACCAATGAAATGTGCTGTTGCAATAATGTACTCTTCAAAAAAGAAAATACAAAAGAACTAAGGTTGATAAATAGAACAACTATATAGATACGAAGTTACTATACACATCTATTCATTAGTATTTATGAACAGGTAGGTTCTGTAGATAGATATATAAATATGCACGAATATGCATCTACTACAATGACAAAAAGGGAGGATTGTCTTTGTAAATATGTTTCTGGCACATATCCATTAATTAATCCCGAATGGCAGTGCACAAGGACTTCACTTCACTCTCCCAGCTCATAATTTAGCTGTTCTTTTGATATCGGAGGAATTTTCGCCCATTCACGTTCCAGTGGAGGATCAAGGGGAGAGGAGGGTTCCAGGGGTTGGAAACCCCATTTTTTGAGACGATCTATGCATTTGAATGGGGACATATAGTTGGACCCCCCCTTCACCTTTTTGTCATGGGTTGGAAACCCCCCTTTTTTCCCCTGCATTCGCCCCTTTCATGTTTGCATCCAGTGCGGATTCAGGATGGGGGTTCTGGGGTTGGACTTCCCCTTTTTTGGGACGATTAATGCATTTGAATCGGGACATGTAGTTGGAACCCCCCTTTTTAAATGGCTTGATCTGCCCCTTGCATCCTACATTCAAACCCAAAGTCTGTTCACGCCCAAATATTATTTTAATTATCCTATACTATGAAATACAAATTGCACATTGTAATGTCATATTTTATTTGTTTTGTAATAAAAATGATCGGCTCAAAATTTTATTGGTTCTGTTTTCTGGAAAGTGTATTGTTATAAATCTTTTTTTTTTACCGACACATGCAGTAAAATGTAGTAAGATCATTATTATTATTATTATCTATTGAATTCATTTTACGCACACATGAACCACTTTTGATATGTGTTTAATTGCTAGTTGATCCCAAATTTTATAAATAACGTTTAAAAATATCCGGTTACAGCAAGAGTCAAAACCTAGTTATCTATGGCACGCCGTTTTTATATTTATTCAAATTTGAAGATATTTTATTTATTTAACAAGATATCTTATTAAGTATTAAGATATGTTTAATTTTTATATTTAATTTGAAAGTAAATAAGATATCTCTATTAGTTTATAAGATATCTATATAAGTTAATAAGATATCTCTATTAATTAATAAGATATCTTATAAAGTATATAAGATATCTTACTTCTTTATAAAGATATCTTTTAAATACATACTTTATAAGATATCTTATTAATTAATAGAGATATCTTATAAACTAATAGAGATATCTTATCAACTTATGGAGATATCTTATATATTAAATAAGATATCCCTATAAGTTAATAAGATATCTCTAAAAGTTTATAAGATATCTCTATTAGTTTATAAGATATCTCTATAAGTTAATAAGAGATCTCTAAAAGTTTATAAGATATCTCTATTAGTTTATAAGATATCTCTATAAGTAAATAAGATATCTCTATTAATTAATAAGATATCTTATAAAATATATAAGATATAGATATCTTACTTCTTTATAAAGATATCTTTTAAATACATACTTTATAAGATATCTTACATGTATTAATTAATAGAGATATCTTATAAACTGATAGATATATCTTATTAATTAATAGAGATATCTTATGAGCTAATAGATATATCTTATTAACTTATGGAGATATCTTATTAAGTAGATAAGATATCACTATTGTTAACTATATAAAAGATATCTTATATAGTTAATAAGATATCTTATAAATTAATAAAGATATCTTATATATTTAATAAGATATCTTTATAAACATTTTAATAAGATATCTTTAAAAACATTTTAATAAGATATCTTTATAAACATTTTAATAAGATATCTTATTTAACAAATCAAATATCTCAATTAATATATAAGATATCTCATTTTGTTATTAAGATATCTCAATTAGTTTATAAGATAACTTATTTAACTGAATAAGATATCTCGAAATTGAATAAATATAATAACGGCGTGCCATAGTTATCATTGAAAAAACTCCAAATTATCTTCCCTTTAACAAAAATGCCTTTTTTTGGCATTAAAAAAGGAAATATTTTTTTAGAATTAATAATTCTATTTTATTTTTAATAAACATGTATTCAGTAGAAAAGTATACATTAAATTGATCCAGAACTTATCCTAAAGGGGGGGGGGGCTCTGACTGACCTAAGGGGGCCCTCTCCAGTCATGCTTCAGTGATTCCCTAAATATTCAACCACATTTTTCCCACAAAAAGGGGACCCAGTCCCCCCCTGTCCCCCCCCCCCCCCCGGCCCCTGGATCCGCCTAAGGCCTCCAAAGAAGGTATTGTTTTTAAGTAGAAAAGGCAGTTCTAAATCACTAATTTTAATCTTATTTTACTTGTTGCAGTCCCATTATAAATAACATGGAACTTTGTACCCCAGTTATATGCCAATTTTTGTTTTGTATACAAACATTTTAAACCTCATCTGGTCAATGAAAAACCATTCAGAAAATATCTTGATTTCTTTTGCTCAAGTAATTATAGTTTTATTGTTTTATGGTGTTTAAAGAACAATATTTTAATCATATAATAATATATATATTGCAGAAAGTCAGAAAAGATGCTCTAATCAAGAGAAGAAAACGTCAATGTTACAGTGAAAAGGGTAAGCTATTCTTTTTTTTATTGAATATCACAAGAAAAATTTTGCCTGCTGCATATAATAGCTGAAAAGCTGATGCAAATACAATCTTTCAATTAGTTTAATTGAAGTCTGAAGCTTGATTATCAGTTACTGAATAAATCAAAAGCTCAAACATATTAAACAAATGAATAACCATACCACTGAACCATATGCCTATTATTTTCTTAATTTTTTTTACTGTATGAGTTATAGTTTTCGTATAATTTATTTATAGGCTAGGACTTGGATGAGTCTGTTCAGAGAAGAAGAACAGCCAAGTTTTATATGTATGTACTTAAAGGGCAACCAAATAAGATTTAAAGGTTAGTTTTTATCTTGTATACTATAATTTCTTATTATTTAACATAAAAGGATAGTATATAAAAAAAAACACTTAAAATTGTTTGAATAATGATTTGTTTACAAATAGACCATCTAAGAATTGAAAAATTATGTTATATGTCAAACTGCATTTAAGTTCTACTGCTTTTGTAATTTTTAATGGAGTCAATTACGAATCTCATTATTTTGATATCTTAAATTTTGAGTATAGCAATAAGAGTATATACACCCTCAGGTATGATCATAAATGATAGTTTTTTATTCATACTTTATTCTCTCTATTAATTTAAATGAGCATTTGGTATTGAATTATTACTCAATAATCATTTCATTTCTTTTTCAGTATCCAGTGAAGGTCTTACAAAGATAGATGATATTTCACTGTTATAAAGTAAAGGGACAAAAGCTCAGAGCAGCTATATTATAATGTACCATCAGTGCTCTTTCAACAGCTGCATATCAATAAACAGATAAACATATGAACAATTTATTCATGATAAGGGATATGCCCTTGAAATAACATTTTATAATATTTTGTGATAACTTATTGAAAATGTGAGACTTGATTTGTCAGAATTTTGATATAAATCAAGAGTTTAAAATGATCTTGGTCTTGAACATTAAAAAAAAAAATTGATTTGAAAAAAGTTGAAATGTTAAGCAAAGAACAATAACAATTTGCTAAGGAGAGAAAATTATGGATAAAATAAGAGATATACAACAATGCAATAATTTCCAAAACTGATGGAGAACTGCAAATTGAGTTATTAGATATAGGAAGATGTGGTGTGAGTGCCAATGAGACAACTCTCCATCCAAACAACAATTAAAAAATTAAACCATTATAGGTTAAAATATAGTCCTTTATGCAACATTTTTAGCTGTATTAATTTGCTTCCAATCATGTATTGCTGTTATGAAATATTTCTGAAGTAAAACTAGTGAAAATGTTATCAAATATATAAACTCTGTATTATGAATGAGATTTTCAGTAAAACTGAATAGATTTTAAATTTAGGAAGCTTGTAAAACAATGGAAGATTTTGTTAAAAAATATTTGAAATTATGAATTAAAGATATGTTAACAAAGTAACAATCCTTTTTCATCTTTCAAATTTCGAAAACAAGTTTCCGATTCATTGTTTCAATTTCCTAATGACTAGTCTGATTGTTTCTTTATAATTTGGTATAGATTCAAAATTTAGAAGTAGAGGTGTTTTCGAGGTGTTTCTGACCATTACCAAAATAGATATATTCCCTTTGTCTATTTCTTGATTTTTTATGATGTGTATATATTGTGTCTGACAATTTTGCATATGTGAAGAATGACATTTATAATGTATTCATATTTTGACAAAAAAAAACACATTCAGAAATTATTTAGTACAATTTTGTAACATTTGTTAATTGTGAAAATTATTAAAAGAACTTAAAAATCATAATCTGTCTCAACATTTCTGTACAAACATCACCAGTCCTTAATATAGTACCTAGATCATCTACTTTCCTTGGTCAGTGATATGTAAAGATAAGATAGACTGTTGTTAAGTTAAAGGACCTAGAACATCTACAGTCCATGATCACATAATATATGATATGGACTGAGGGACATTAATATGTAAAAATAGGATAGACTGTTGTTAAGATTTAGGACCAAGAACATCTACAGTCCATGATCACATAATATATGATATGGACTGAAGGACAATGATATGTAAAAATAGGATAGACTGTTGTTAAGTTTAAGGACCAAGAACATCTACAGTCTGTGCTCACATAATATATGATATGGACTGAGGGACATTGATATGTAAAAATAGAATAGACTGTTAAGATTTAGGACCTAAAACATCTACAGTCCATGGTCACATAATATATGATATGGACTGAGGGACATTAATATGTAAAAATAAGATAGACTGTGGTTAAGATTTAGGACCTAAAACATCTACAGTCCATGGTCACATTATATATGGTATGGACTGAGGGACATTAATATGTAAAAATAAGATAGACTGTGGTTAAGTTTTAGGACCAAGAACATCTACAGTCCATGGTCACATAATATATGATATGGACTGAGGGACATTAATATGTAAAAATAAGATAGACTGTTGTTCAGTTTTAGGACCAAGAACATCTACAGTCTGTGCTCACATAATATATGATATGGACTGAAGGACAATGATATGTTAAAATAGGATAGACTGTTAAGATTTAGGACCTAAAACATCTACAGTCCATGGTCACATAATATATGATATGGACTGAAGGACATTAATATGTAAAAATAGAATAGACTGTTGTTAAGTTTTAGGACCAAAAACATCAACAGTCCATGATCACAAAATATATGATATGGACTGAGGGACATTGATATGTAAAAATAGAATAGACTGTTAAGATTTAGGACCTAAAACATCTACAGTCCATGGTCACATAATATATGATATGGACTGAAGGACATTAATATGTAAAAATAGGATAGACTGTTGTTAAGTTAAAGGACCTAGAACATCTACAGTCCATGATCACATAATATATGGTATGGACTGAGGGACATTAATATGTAAAAATAAGATATAAACTATTGTTAAGATTTAGGACCAAGAACATCTACAGTCCATGATCACATAATATATGGTATGGACTGAGGGACATTAATATGTAAAAATAAGATATAAACTATTGTTAAGATTTAGGACCAAGAACATCTACAGTCCATGATCACATAATATATGGTATGGACTGAGGGACATTAATATGTAAAAATAAGATAGACTGTTGTTAAGATTTAGGACCAAGAACATCTACAGTCCATGATCACATAATATATGGTATGGACTGAGGGACATTAATATGTAAAAATAAGATAAACTATTGTTAAGTTTTAGGACCAAAAACATCAACAGTCCATGATCACAAAATATATGATATGGACTGAGGGACATTGATATGTAAAAATAGAATAGACTGTTAAGATTTAGGACCTAAAATATCTACAGTCCATGATCACATGATATATGATATGGACTGAGGGACATTAATATGTAAAAATAGGATAGACTGTTGTTAAGATTTAGGACCAAGAACATCTACAGTCCATGATCACATAATATATGGTATGGACTGAGGGACATTAATATGTAAAAATAAGATAAACTATTGTTAAGATTTAGGACCAAGAACATCTACAGTCCATGATCACATAATATATGGTATGGACTGAGGGACATTAATATGTAAAAATAAGATAGACTGTTGTTCAGTTTTAGGACCAAGAACATCTACAATCCATGATCACATAATATATGATATGGACTGAGGGACATTGATATGTAAAAATAGAATAGACTGTTAAGATTTAGGACCTAAAATATCTACAGTCCATGGTCACATGATATATGATATGGACTGAGGGACATTAATATGTAAAAATAGGATAGACTGTTGTTAAGATTTAGGACCAAGAACATCTACAGTCCATGATCACATAATATATGGTATGGACTGAGGGACATTAATATGTAAAAATAAGATAAACTATTGTTAAAATTTAGGACCAAGAACATCTACAGTCCATGATCACATAATATATGGTATGGACTGAGGGACATTAATATGTAAAATAAGATAGACTGTTGTTCAGTTTTAGGACCAAGAACATCTACAGTCCATGATCACATAATATATGATATGGACTGAGGGACATTGATATGTAAAAATAGAATAGACTGTTAAGATTTAGGACCTAAAACATCTACAGTCCATGGTCACATAATATATGATATGGACTGAGGGACATTAATATGTAAAAATAGGATAGACTGTTGTTAAGATTTAGGACCAAGAACATCTACAGTCCATGATCACATAATATATGGTATGGACTGAAGGACATTAATATGTAGAAATAAGATAGCCTGTTGTTAAGTTAAAGGACCTAGAACATCTACAGTCCATGGTCACATAATATATGGTATGGACTGAAGGACATTAATATGTAGAAATAAGATAAACTATTGTTAAGTTTTAGGACCAAGAACATCTACAGTCCATGGTCACATAATATATGATATGGACTGAGGGAAATTGATATGTAAAAATAGGATAGACTGTTGTTAAGTTGTAGGACCAAGAACATCTACAGTCCATGATCACAAAATATATGGTATGGACTGAAGGACATTAATATGTAGAAATAAGATAGACTGTTGTGAAGTTTTAGGACCAAGAACATCTACAGTCCATGATCACATAATATATGGTATGGACTGAAGGACATTAATATGTAGAAATAAGATAAACTATTGTTAAGTTTTAGGACCAAAAACATCAACAGTCCATGATCACAAAATATATGATATGGACTGAGGGACATTGATATGTTAAAATAGAATAGACTGTTAAGATTTAGGACCTAAAACATCTACAGTCTCTGATCACATAATATATGATATGGACTGAGGGACATTAATATGTAGAAATAAGATAGACTGTTGTGAAGTTTTAGGACCAAGAACATCTACAGTCCATGATCACATTATATATGATATGGACTGAGGCACATTAATATGTAAAAATAGGATAGACTGTTGTTAATATTTAGGACCAAGAACATCTACAGTCCATGATCACATAATATATGATATGGACTGAGGGAAATTGGTATGTAAAAATAGGATAGACTGTTGTTCAGTTTTAGGACCAAGAACATCTACAGTCCATGGTCACATAATATATAATATGGACTGAGGGACATAAATATGTAAAAATAAGATAGACTGTGGTTAAGTATTAGGACCAAGAACATCGACAGTCCATGGTCACATAATTTATGATATGGACTGAGGGACATTAATATGTAAAAATAAGATAGACTGTTGTTAAGTTTTAGGACCAAGAACATCTACAGTCCATGATCACATAATATATGATATGGACTGAAGGACATTAATATGTAGAAATAAGATAAACTATTGTTAAGTTTTAGGACCAAAAACTTAAACAGTCCATGATCACAAAATATATGATATGGACTGAGGGACATTGATATGTTAAAATAGAATAGACTGTTTAGATTTAGGACCTAAAACATCTACAGTCTCTGATCACATAATATATGGTATGGACTGAGGGACATAAATATGTAAAAATATGATAGACTGTGGTTAAGTTTTAGGACCAAGAACATCTCCAGTCCATGGTCACATAATTTATAATATGGACTGAAGGACAGTGATATGTAAAAATAGGATAGACTGTTGTTAAGTTTTAGGACCAAGAACATCTACAGTCCATGATCACATAATATATGGTATGGACTGAAGGACATTAATATGTAGAAACAAGATAGACTGTTGTTAAGTTAAAGGACCTAGAACATCTACAGTCCATGATCACATAATATATGGTAAGGACTGAAGGACATTAATATGTAGAAATAGGAGAGACTGTTGTTAAGTTTAAGGACAAAACATCTACAGTCCATGCTCACATAATACAAGATATGGACTGAGGGACATTAATATGTAAAAATAAGATAGACTGTTGTTAAGTTAAAGGACCTAGAACATCTACAGTCCATGATCACATAATATATGATATGGACTGAAAGACATTAATATGTAGAAATAGGATAGACTGTTGTGAAGTTTTAGGACCAAGAACATCTACAGTCCATGGTCACATAATATATGGTATGGACTGAGGGACATTAATATTTAGAAATAAGATAGACTGTTGTGAAGTTTTAGGACCAAGAACATCTACAGTCCACGATCACATAATATATGGTATGGACTGAAGGACATTAATATGTAGAAATAAGATAGACTGTGGTTAAATTTAAGGACAAAACATCTACAGTCCATGCTCACATAATACAAGATATGGACTGAGGGACATTAATATGTAAAAATAAGATAGACTGTTGTTAAGTTAAAGGACCTAGAACATCTACAGTCCGTGATCACATAATATATGCTATGGACTGAAGGACATTAATCTGCATTTCCATTGTCAAAATAGCGGGACGTTTTATTTGTCTAAGTTGCTCGTCTCTCAACCCACAAGAATTACAAGATACTTCACAAGAACCTATTAACGAACATCTAAAGATTGAGTTTGCTGCACTTAATTTGGTCCCATGAACAGAGGCTGGAATGAACTTTTGTCTTGGAAAAGATGTTCAGTTAAGCTTCTGCAGTTCAACCAGGGTCTTTCGTTAAGAATTTGGCCTTTCATCAACCAGTATCATATGAAGTGACATTCATAATACCACGATTTAGATATTTTTCAAGTCTTGTGGACAACTGTTACAGTAACGAATAAACGAATAACCTATGGTAGAAAGTTCATGTTTTGAACAATAAATGCCCTAATAAACTTGGAAAAATTGTTGAGGTAGGAGTACAAAGATAAGACACCTTAAGCGTGAAACTATTCTGGAAAATAAAGACCGTAACTACCATGAAGACAAGGGCCCAGGCAACTACCTCACTAAAATTTCAACATTGGCCTTCTTTCGTGTATTTTTTTTACAGTAAAATACGAATTATAGTTTTTTGTTGTTCTGTCTCAAATTTAATTTCTATATCTTGTCATCAATATAACTCGGCATCTAAACGGTCGATGTTTCTCGAACAAACACAATAAAGGTAATCATCATGATTCTCTGGTTAAAGCAGGCTCTTGGAGGTAAGGCCAAAAGCAATACTGAAGGTGAGGAAGTCATTGTTCTATATTGAAATAACCAATGTTGTAAGTGATCACAAAAGGGTAAAGAGTTTTTGTATTGTATATAACTTCATTGGAACTAATCCAAAAACTATAAACAGACTGACAAATCAAGTACTGTCGAGCTAAACGGTAATGCGTTCGGATTCAAATAACGTTATAATATGATTTTAGAACAGCAACCATTTGCCAATAAAGAAATAAAATCACCAACATCCACATATCTACAGAAAGGACCGAACGTGTTTTTCTTATTTCAAAATATAATTCTATAAATTTTTGCACCATACATTTATTTTATTGAACTCGCAAATCTTTCTGACTTTTGCGTAAAAAATTGCATGTCCGGCGTAACATTTCAGATTAAATCAAATGCATTTCTTTATGTTCCGTTGTTATTTAGCACATACAATCTGCGAAATTTAGTGTGTCAGTTTCCTACTAGATTTAGATTATAACATCATACCCGTTTGTTGTATTGGCTGAAATGTGAAGCAAGCCTACAACGAAATATTCAGCAGAGGAACCTGTTAATGAGTTTTAAGGAAAGTTTATCAGAACTTCAGTTTTATTATTATCCATATAAAATAATCAAATCATATTAAAACTATACTCAATAGAAAGTGCAGAAAAAGAAAAACATTTTCAAAGTTTCAAATATAAAAAAAAACTTTTTCTTGAAGCAGAATTTAAAAAAAACCGAATGTCTAGCCACTATGTCCAAACCGGCGTTATTTTTGTCCATTCCTTAGGTGAAACATGTTGTATTAATACTAAATGTGCATTTAGAAACTGATTAGAATCCGAGTTACAATCGGTAATTATCTTTCTATAAAAGAATACTTGATTAAGGTTGAAACTTCGATATAAATGAATGAAATGTGCTGTCAGAGTGAACATGAACTGACTAGTCATGAAACATTTGCCACTGGACATGAGACAAAAATTAACTACCAATCATGTATGCAAACCCTTATGTCCATGAATGATGACACAAACAACAATATTTGTAATTGCATATTCACAAAGCAACACACTTTCTGTAATTATCGGTTGTCTTTTAAACAAACCAAATAAACATGCGACATGAAAATAAATCTATCAACACACTCCATTTCTCTAGACATGGACACTGTTACAGTAATGTACTTGTTTTCATTATTTCTTTTTACCAGTACATTTTTGGCGGATTCTTTACGGAGAACACACCAAACTATACAAAATTCTGTTTGGTTCACCCCTACTTTAAGTGTTTAATGTATTTGCTTTAAATAATTCACTCTTCAATAAATACAAAAATTGTTGCATGAAGACACACAAAACTCAAATGTTCTTCCCAAACAAATTATGTATGTACCACACCGAATCAACTTAAAATCTTACATACAAACTTTTATTCAGTAAAACCTAATTGGAGCCTTAGGTTTATTATTTCCCTCCTTCGGGAGAAACACATAGTAGCGTATCGCCATGTTAGTTATTCGACAAAACTTAAAAAAGTGCATTTAGTTTTACAAAATGTTCGCTACTCGGCAC
Source organism: Mytilus trossulus (assembly GCF_036588685.1). NCBI lineage: Eukaryota > Metazoa > Mollusca > Bivalvia > Mytilida > Mytilidae > Mytilus > Mytilus trossulus. The sequence continues at coordinate 11,751,015 of NC_086385.1, read as the reverse complement.
CTCAGTCAGATTTTCTGAATTTGGTTTGAGTAAATATATGCCATTATTTCCACTAATACCAACCAACCTTGATATTCCTAAGTTGCATTACCTGTTCTCAATCATTCAATGGACAAGGCCAATGAGTTTTGATATCTATTTAAAATTAAAGTGGGAATAGAATTATGGTCACTTTTGCCTTTACAATTAGCAGTAAACCCTAGGTACGGGGCGCCGAATGGGACTCTTGTGGTTTTGTACAAAATTCAATTCTGTCATAACAAAATCATTTTTGTCTTACAAAACTATGTGCTACAGACTTGTTTTGTGAGAACTTCAATTTTGTGATGACAAAATTCATTTGTGTAGACAAAATTCATTTTTGTCATGACAAAATTCATTTTTGTAGACAAAATTCATATTTGTCATGACAAAAGTCAATTTTGTCTTAAAGGTATGCAAATATAAACATATTTGCATACAAAATTGACTTTTGTTTCCTGATATGGAAATTAAATCACAAAAGTCAATTGTGTACGGTAAGATTCAATTTTGTGAGACAAAATTGACTTTTGTGAAACAAAATTAACTTTTGTGAGACAAAATTGACTTTTGTGAGATCAAATTGACTTTTGTGAGACAAAATTCAATTTTGTCATTTTTGTTGAGACAAAATTCAATTTTGTCATTTTTGTTGAGACAAAAGTCAATTTTGTAAATTTTGTTGAGACAAAAGTCAATTTTGTTAATTTTGTTGAGACAAATGTCAATTTTGTCAATTTTGTTGAGACAAAAGTCAATTTTGTCAATTTTGTTGAGACAAAAGTCAATTTTGTCAATTTTGTTGAGACAAAAGTCAATTTTGTGACGACAAAATTCTTTTTGTGATGACAAAATTCAATTTTGTAACAACACAATTGACTTTTATGAGACAAAATTGAATTTCGTGAGACAAAATTGACTTTCGTGAGACAAAAATGAATTTTGTTGAGACAAAATTCACTTTCGTGAGACAAAAATGAATTTTGTTGAGACAAAATTCAATTTTGTTAATTTTGTTGAGACAAAATTCAATTTTGTTAATTTTGTTGAGACAAAATTCAATTTTGTCAATTTTGTTGAGACAAATTCAATTTTGTCAATTTTGTTGAGACAAAATTCAATTTTGTCAATTTTGTTGAGACAAAATTCAATTTTGTCAATTTTGTTGAGACAAAATTCAATTTTGTCAATTTTGTTGAGACAAAAGTCAATTTTGTCAATTTTGTCTCACAAAAGTCAATTTTGTGTAACAATAGTCAGTTTTGTGTAACAAAAGTAATTTTTGTGTAACAAAAGTCAATTTTGTGTAACAAAAGTCGATTTTGTATGCAAATTAGTTCACAGAAACCAAACTAAACTAATTTAAATACAAAATTGACTTTTGTCGCTCAATTTTCAAATTAGGTAACAAAAGTCAAGTCTGTGTAACAAAAATTAATTTTGTCATGACAAAAGTGACTTTTGTCCGCTGATAGATAATTTTGTATGACAAAATTTCAAATTTGTAGTATGATACAAATTTTGTTAAACTGAACTCATTTTTGTTGAACAAAAGTCACTTTTGTCCGTACAAAATTGAATTTTGAGTACAAAACCACAAGAGTCCCATTCGGCGCCCCGTACTAGGTGCATGGGACGTCCGTTTGTTTGGTCGAGGTATATAATTTTCCACAAATGTCAGAGTGTGACGTTTTATTCGATGCCTCGTGTAGAGAGAGTATCAGGCTCTCTGCAGGTTATGAAATATTGCAACAAATCAATGAGGGGTGGTCGGTAGCCTTTTGCAAGGCAAATGTTTGTCCCTATTCAATATACGTTTATCATCCAGCAGCACTTCAAGTTTCATTGACCTTTTTCACCCCGGATGGTATCTATTATAATACCTGACCGTTGTATTTATTGTTAAATTGTTTACACATGTTATATTTGTCACTGGACATTAAGCAAATTATAATATTTTAAGTACTTCATGAATTATGTTATTCTAACTATGAAGACTCACAGGAGGATAAGTTTTAACTAATGATATTATTCTCTTGAAATAAAGATAATGTATTTCTTCGTTCATTTTTCCTAATTTGCTTTGTCTATTATATGCCTTTTTCAGCTCATCTGGCCCACCACTTGGCGTCCTTCGACCTGCGTCGTCCGTTATATTTTATAAAAACCTTCTCCTCTGAACCTACTGGGCCTAATTCCAAATTCAACCAAATTTGGCCACAATCATCATTTAGGTATCAGATAGTTTAAAACATGTGTCCGATGAACCGATCAATCAACCAAGGCGGTGGCTGGCATGGTTAAAAATAGAACATAGGGGTAAAATGTAGATTCTGGAATATATCTCTAAATCCAAAGGATTTAGAGCAAATCTGAAATGGGTTTAAATTGTTTACTAGACCAAGATCTATCTGCCCTGAAATTTTCAAACAAATCGTACAACCCGTTGTCGGGTTGCTGCAACTGAAATTTTAAGGAAATTTTGCAGTTTTAGGTTATGATCATAAATATAATAAAAAATAGAGCTAAACTGTACGATCTACAAAGTCAAACATGACCAAAATTTTCAATTGACCACTTGATTTTTCTTCTCCTTTGAAACTACTGAGGAAAATTTAACCAAACTTTGCCACAATCAGCATTATGGTATCTAGTTTTAGAAATGTGTTTGGTGACCCTGCCATCCAACCCATATGGCAGACATGGCTTAAAATATAACAAAGAGGAGAAATGCCGTTTATGACTTTAATGTCTGAAACTAAAGCAAAAAATTAACGGTTGCATTATTTCATGCATCAATTAATCAAATACAAATATCAGGAAATCTACACAGGCTCTTTGTAGCCTCTAGTTGTGTTTCCTTGTTACATGTTTGTTGTTATAGAGATTATAACACACTTTTGACTATTGTACCCCTATTTTTGACATTTTTAACTATCATGTTTGTTTTAAAATGTTCACATATTGTTGTTAATATAGTGAAATTTTATACGGCTGTCACCCAAGGGAGAGGTTCAGAGAATATGTACATTATGTAATGAGGGAATAGGGATGAGTTACAGTACATATATTGTTCATCTGTAAAAATGCTGATGCAACTGCTCTTAAATCAACGTTTATACCAAATTATTAGGTTATGAATCCAAGCAAGAATATATTTACTGGCTTGCTGTCTATATGCAACGTACAAGTTCAAAGGAAATTATGAAATATTTAAACTTATTATACCAATTGTCCTTTGTGATATACTATGTATTTATGTTTCGTCTGTCCTGTCTCGCTATGTATTATCTCATGTTTGTATATATTGTCCTCTTGTACATCTGTATGAGTCTGAGGTTATGAATAAAATCTTCAAAAATCTTGAATCTTGAAACTATATCTATAAAACCAGATTTAAACTACCGTTTTATAAGGAAATGATTTTTTTCAAGTCAGGAATAACATGGAAGTTGTTATCCGTTCATTTGATGAGTTTGGGCTTTTAATTTTTCCATTTGACTAAAGACTTTCCATTTTCTTCGGGGTATGGTGTTTTCTTATTTTACTTTCTATATTGTTCAATTATATCCGTGTCGGACTAATGGGGTGTCAGAATAATGGGGTTTCGGACTAATGGGTGTCGGAATAACGGGCTGCCCCGATCCAGGGCCAGCCCCGTTATTCCGACACCCCATTTTGGATCAATCTGTTCTATGATCGGGTTGTTTTCTCTTTGACACATTCCCCATTTTCATTCTCAATTTCTTACGGATAGATTTAACTGTTTCAGTATATCTCTGACAGTCAAAGACATATATAATGTGTATCTAGGACTGCTGAGTTTGTCTCCCCTTGATGTACAACACTGTCTACGGAAAGATTGAACTGTTTCAGTATATATGTCTGACAGTCAAAGACATATATAATGTGTATCTAGGACTGCTGAGTTTGTCTCCCCTTGATGTACAACACTGTCTACGGAAAGATTGAACTGTTTCAGTATATATGTCTGACAGTCAAAGACATATATAATGTGTATCTAGGACTGCTGAGTTTGTCTCCCCTTGATGTACAACACTGTCTACGGAAAGATTGAACTGTTTCAGTATATATGTCTGACAGTCAAAGACATATATAATGTGTATCTAGGACTGCTGAGTTTGTCTCCCCTTGATGTACAACACTGTCTGCGGAAAGATTGAACTGTTTCAGTATATATGTCTGACAGTCAAAGACATATATAATGTGTATCTAGGACTGCTGAGTTTGTCTCCCCTTGATGTACAACACTGTCTGCGGAAAGATTAGACTGTTTCAGTATATATGTCTGACAGTCAAAGACATATATAATGTGTATCTAGGACTGCTGAGTTTGTCTCCCCTTGATGTACAACACTGTCTGCGGAAAGATTGAACTGTTTCAGTATATATGTCTGACAGTCAAAGACATATATAATGTGTATCTCGGACTGTTAAGTTTGTCTCCCCTTGATGTACAACACTGTCTGCGGAAAGATTGAACTGTTTCAGTATATATGTCTGACAGTCAAAGACATATATAATGTGTATCTAGGACTGCTGAGTTTGTCTCCCCTTGATGTACAATACTGTCTACGGAAAGATTGAACTGTTTCAGTATATATGTCTGACAGTCAAAGACATATATAATGTGTATCTAGGACTGCTGAGTTTGTCTCCCCTTGATGTACAACACTGTCTACGGAAAGATTAGACTGTTTCAGTATATATGTGACAGTCAAAGACATATATAATGTGTATCTAGGACTGCTGAGTTTGTCTCCCCTTGATGTACAACACTGTCTGCGGAAAGATTGAACTGTTTCAGTATATATGTCTGACAGTCAAAGACATATATAATGTGTATCTAGGACTGCTGAGTTTGTCTCCCCTTGATGTACAACACTGTCTACGGAAAGATTGAACTGTTTCAGTATATATGTCTGACAGTCAAAGACATATATAATGTGTATCTAGGACTGTTAAGTTTGTCTCCCCTTGATGTACAACACTGTCTGCGGAAAGATTGAACTGTTTCAGTATATATGTCTGACAGTCAAAGACATATATAATGTGTATCTCGGACTGTTAAGTTTGTCTCCCCTTGATGTACAACACTGTCTACGGAAAGATTGAACTGTTTCAGTATATATGTCTGACAGTCAAAGACATATATAATGTGTATCTCGGACTGTTAAGTTTGTCTCCCCTTGATGTACAACACTGTCTGCGGAAAGATTGAACTGTTTCAGTATATATGTCTGACAGTCAAAGACATATATAATGTGTATCTCGGACTGTTAAGTTTGTCTCCCCTTGATGTACAACACTGTCTGCGGAAAGATTGAACTGTTTCAGTATATATGTCTGACAGTCAAAGACATATATAATGTGTATCTAGGACTGCTGAGTTTGTCTCCCCTTGATGTACAACACTGTCTGCGGAAAGATTGAACTGTTTCAGTATATATGTCTGACAGTCAAAGACATATATAATGTGTATCTAGGACTGCTGAGTTTGTCTCCCCTTGATGTACAACACTGTCTGCGGAAAGATTAGACTGTTTCAGTATATATGTCTGACAGTCAAAGACATATATAATGTGTATCTAGGACTGCTGAGTTTGTCTCCCCTTGATGTACAACACTGTCTGCGGAAAGATTGAACTGTTTCAGTATATATGTCTGACAGTCAAAGACATATATAATGTGTATCTAGGACTGCTGAGTTTGTCTCCCCTTGATGTACAACACTGTCTGCGGAAAGATTGAACTGTTTCAGTATATATGTCTGACAGTCAAAGACATATATAATGTGTATCTCGGACTGTTAAGTTTGTCTCCCCTTGATGTACAACACTGTCTGCGGAAAGATTGAACTGTTTCAGTATATATGTCTGACAGTCAAAGACATATATAATGTGTATCTCGGACTGTTAAGTTTGTCTCCCCTTGATGTACAACACTGTCTGCGGAAAGATTGAACTGTTTCAGTATATATGTCTGACAGTCAAAGACATATATAATGTGTATCTCGGACTGTTAAGTTTGTCTCCCCTTGATGTACAACACTGTCTGCGGATAGATTTAACTGTTTCAGTATATCTCTGACAGTCAAAGACATATATAATGTGTATCTCGGACTGTTAAGTTTGTCTCCCCTTGATGTACAACACTGTCTGCGGAAAGATTGAACTGTTTCAGTATATATGTCTGACAGTCAAAGACATATATAATGTGTATCTAGGACTGCTGAGTTTGTCTCCCCTTGATGTACAACACTGTCTGCGGAAAGATTAGACTGTTTCAGTATATATGTCTGACAGTCAAAGACATATATAATGTGTATCTAGGACTGCTGAGTTTGTCTCCCCTTGATGTACAACACTGTCTGCGGAAAGATTGAACTGTTTCAGTATATATGTCTGACAGTCAAAGACATATATAATGTGTATCTCGGACTGTTAAGTTTGTCTCCCCTTGATGTACAACACTGTCTACGGAAAGATTAGACTGTTTCAGTATATTTCTGACAGTCGAAGGTAATCTATATATTAGTCACATTGATGCTCTTGATAGTTTTCTGTTCGGTGTGAGCCAAGGCTCCAGGTTGAACACTGTACAATGACCTATTATGGTTTACTTTTACAAATTTTGACTAGGATGGAGAGTCATTTCATTGGCACCCATATGACAGCTTCTAATAATTATCTTATAATACCTTGATAATTAGCTTAAAATGTGTTTTGTGATTTTATTTCAATTATTCATCATCAATTTCTTTGTCGGTTTAAATCTATAAGAATATTTCTCAACACCTTACTGTTTCTTTAAAGAGATATATTATTAATTTGTATATTTTGACTAATTTGATTCATTCCAGAATAAAGTCACATGTTTAACAATTTATTCAAAGGTTGACTGAAAAGGGCAAATTAAAAAGTGATATATTTGTTGACTTTAATTGTTCTTAAACTGTAGTCTAAAATGCAGATCTATTTGATATTTTTTAGTGTTGGATGATAGATTGTTCCAGTCTTGTATAGTATCATAGACAAAGCTGTTTTTGAACAGTTTTTAATATTTGGTATAGAATAATCAGTATGTGCAGCACTTCCAATATTATGATTATTCAAATAAAAATTTTCACATAAAGACTGTGTATTAAATACATAATTTAATCAAAGTTGAGTAACTTAATCTTTTACACATAGCATATTAACATTATCTAAAAATCACATGTAATTCTAAACCCTGGACCCAGACCAAGGAAGTATCTCACCAACTTATTCTATACAACTTGCAATTTTCTTGTTATCCCTCAGCCCACACTATTATACCATGAAGAACAAGATTAATCGAAATAGCATTGTATCGGAGTCGATGCCAGAGTCATCCTTGATATAGTATGGAAATATTTGGCATTCTATAGAAAAAACTCTATATTGTAACACAGTAATTTTTTTGATGTTGGAAACTATTTGTTCACAATATTAAAAAATAATAATTATGAGAACTCCTAAATATTTGATAAAATCTGACAATCTTATAAGGTGATCATTACATTTTACATGAAAATTGATATTTTGTCTATTTTTTTTTTTGAAATGCTGTTTTTACTAGAATAAAGAGTGTATATCTTTTTATCAACTATGTGGAAATAATGTCTGCATTTTTATGAGTATGTTAATAAATAATCAACATAAAAAAATTATTTATGTCTTAATCAATATTGATTGACATATCATTCATATATGTTAAAAATTACAGTGGTCCAAAGATACCTCCTTGTGAGACAGTTCCTGTGCCTATCATGGATTCTGAATTTTTGACATAACATATTTAAATGTACAAATTAAATTCTATCAATAAGGTAAGATCTTAAATGGTCTACAGATTAGTCTACAGATTGAACACCCATAACTTCAAGTTTGAACATAAAATATTCAACAGATAATATAAATATATACTTTTCAAATTCTTGGTTTTTATCACATTGAGAGATTTACCTTTTAGGATTATTAAAAAACCAGGGACTTTAAGGTGGTATCTAACACTACAGGGAGATAACTCTGTAAAATCAGCTTAACATTTTAATTACGTGATGTTGTAAAAGAATATTAAGCTTCTCAATGATCAAAATTAGTGTTTTGTCAAACCAGTGTAGTTTGTCTGATATAATCTTTGGTTAAAATTGTTTGAAATTCTGAAATTTTTGTCAAAGGGTCAAAGTAAATACTTTGTCAAAATTTTAAGAAAAGTAAACCAGCCAAATCAATTTCAGTGAAGGTGTTGGATACCATCTTAAAAAATTATTGCATTTATTTTATCAAGATATAAAAAAAAACAGACTAAAGATGACATAGTCAACATTTAACCATATTGTTGTAATCTTATGATGAATGATATTGATAAATAGTCCTGAAAGTAATAGATGTGTGTTTTTGTTCATTACATACTAAATAATAAATTGATAAAGAGTCTAAACAGTACAACCAATTTATTTTTCCAATGCATTGTTGTTTTTTCCGCATACAAATAATTTTATATGGTTAAAAAAGTTATTTCTTGTCATGTATGACACTGTATCCTTCAGTTTTTTTTATCTGGCTATTAAATTGTTCTACCACTTGGCTGCTTAGGTCTTTGTATTGTGGAAAACTTCTCATTTCATAGCTATCACTGCAACCTGAAATACAGGATTATAGTCCAAAGTATAGAAATTGAATGTGCTTCTGTTGACAATATAATAATGAATGTGATTATTTGAAATGTACAATAAGTCATGTTTATGCTATGATGAAGCTGGCTATATTGATTTTTATTAATATATTTTAATGAATTTCAAGAACAGAATATAAATTTCAGCCATCTTACATTCAAATCATTTAACAAATATTTAGCAAGTAAGCATGAAAGTGAATTTAAAAAGTAAAAGAAAAGAAATAGCTTATAAAGCAAAAATATATTATGACAAAACAAGTGCTTTTCAAAAAATGTCTTGGGCTAAGGCTATTAACTTACCAAAATGATTATCCCAATGAAATCCATCAACTTTGAACTGTGTATTTTTGAAAAAGTGTGGATCACGATTTAAGCAGTATCAATGAAGATTGCAGGCATTGTCATAGATGATGAGTTCAGGAGCTGAAATAAAAAGTCTAGCTTTAAACATACAGTTAGATTAAAGAAATGAGTACCACATTTTGCAAATTACCTTCCAATTTTCAAGCATTGGGATAAATAACAACAATTTCTAAAATTAACATATCATATTGCATATAAATACCTACAACAAATATATTGTTTGAAAAGCAGGTTGTGACTAACATTTAATATGAAATGGAATATTAATTTGTATGGTGTAAATAGGTAAACATAGAAGGGAGATAATATTTACAGTCCTACATACATATTTTATATGTAGAGAAGACTGATAACCTTAACAAGAATCTGTAAATAAGTAAACATAAAAGGGAGATAATATTTACATTCCTACATACATATTTTATATGTAGAGAAGACTGATAACCTTAACAAGAATCTACAAACAGGTAAACAGAGAAGGGAGATAATATTTACAGTCCTAGATACATATTTTATATGTAGAGTAGACTTATAACCTTAAAAAGAAACAGTATATAGGTAAACAGAGAAGGGAGATAATATTTACAGTCCTAGATACATATTTTATATGTAGAGTAGACTTATAACCTTAAAAAGAAACAGTATATAGGTAAACAGAGAAGGGAGATAATATTTACAGTCCTACATACATATTTTATATGTAGAGAAGACTGATAACCTTAACAAGAATCTACAAATAGGTAAACATAGAAGGGAGATAATATTTACAGTCCTACATACATATTGTATATGTAGAGAAGACTGATAACCTTAACAAGAATCTACAAACAGGTAAACAAAGAAGGGAGATACTATTTACAGTCCTACATACATATTTTATATGTAGAGAAGACTGATAACCTTAACAAGAATCAGCAAACAGGTAAACATAGAAGGGAGATAATATTTACAGTCCTACATACATATTGTATATGTAGAGAAGACTGATAACCTTAACAAGAATCTACAAACAGGTAAACAAAGAAGGGAGATACTATTTACAGTCCTACATACATATTTTATATGTAGAGAAGACTGATAACCTTAACAAGAATCAGCAAACAGGTAAACAGAGAAGGGAGATAATATTTACAGTCCTAGATACATATTTTATATGTAGAGAAGACTGATAACCTTAACAAGAATCTACAAATAGGTAAACATAGAAGGGAGATAATATTTACAGTCCTAGATACATATTTTATATGTAGACAAGACTGATAACCTTAACAAGAATCAGCAAACAGGTAAACAGAGAAGGGAGATAATATTTACAGTCCTACATACATATTTTATATGTAAAGAAGACTGATAACCTTAACAAGAATCTACAAACAGGTAAACATAGAAGGGAGATAATATTTACAGTCCTAGATACATATTTTATATGTAGAGTAGACTTATAACCTTAAAAAGAAACAGTATATAGGTAAACAGAGAAGGGAGATAATATTTACAGTCCTACATACATATTTTATATGTAGAGAAGACTGATAACCTTAACAAGAATCTACAAATAGGTAAACATAGAAGGGAGATAATATTTACAGTCCTACATACATATTTTATATGTAGAGAAGACTGATAACCTTAACAAGAATCTACAAACAGGTAAACAAAGAAGGGAGATACTATTTACAGTCCTACATACATATTTTATATGTAGAGAAGACTGATAACCTTAACAAGAATCAGCAAACAGGTAAACAGAGAAGGGAGATAATATTTACAGTCCTAGATACATATTTTATATGTAGAGAAGACTGATAACCTTAACAAGAATCTACAAATAGGTAAACATAGAAGGGAAATAATATTTACAGTCCTAGATACATATTTTATATGTAGACAAGACTGATAACCTTAACAAGAATCAGCAAACAGGTAAACAGAGAAGGGAGATAATATTTACAGTCCTACATACATATTTTATATGTAGAGAAGACTAATAACCTTAACAAGAATCTACAAACAGGTAAACATAGAAGGGAGATAATATTTACAGTCCTAGATACATATTTTATATGTAGAAAAGACTGATAACCTTAACAAGAATCTACAAACAGGTAAACATAGAAGGGAAATAATATTTACAGTCCTAGATACATATTTTATATGTAGAGAAGACTGATAACCTTAACAAGAATCAGCAAACAGGTAAACAGAGAAGGGAGATAATATTTACAGTCCTAGATACATATTTTATATGTAGAGTAGACTTATAACCTTAACAAGAATCAGCAAACAGGTAAACAGAGAAGGGAGATAATATTTACAGTCCTAGATACATATTTTATATGTAGAAAAGACTGATAACCTTAACAAGAATCTACAAACAGGTAAACATAGAAGGGAAATAATATTTACAGTCCTAGATACATATTTTATATATAGAGAAGACTGATAACCTTAACAAGAATCTACAAACAGGTAAACAGAGAAGGGAGATAATATTTACAGTCCTAGATACATATTTTATATTTAGAGAAGACTGATAACCTTAACAAGAATCTACAAATAGGTAAACAGAGAAGGGAGATAATATTTACAGTCCTAGATACATATTTTATATGTAGAGTAGACTTATAACCTTAACAAGAATCAGCAAACAGGTAAACAGAGAAGGGAGATAATATTTACAGTCCTAGAGACATATTTTATATGTAGAGAAGACTGATAACCTTAACAAGAATCAGCAAACAGGTAAACAGAGAAGGGAGATACTATTTACAGTCCTAGATACATATTTTATATGTAGAGTAGACTTATAACCTTAACAAGAATCAGCAAACAGGTAAACAGAGAAGGGAGATAAAATTTACAGTCCTAGATATATATTTTATATGTAGAAAAGACTGATAACCTTAACAAGAATCAGCAAACAGGTAAACAGAGAAGGGAGAAAATATTTACAGTCCTAGAGACATATTTTATATGTAGAGAAGACTGATAACCTTAAAAAGAAACAGTATATAGGTAAACAGAGAAGGGATATAATATTTACAGTCCTAGATACATATTTTATATGTAGAGAAGACTGATAACCTTAACAAGAATCTACAAACAGGTAAACATAGAAGGGAAATAATATTTACAGTCCTAGATACATATTTTATATGTAGAGAAGACTGATAACCTTAACAAGAATCTACAAACAGGTAAACATAGAAGGGAAATAATATTTACAGTCCTAGATACATATTTTATATGTAAAGAAGACTGATAACCTTAACAAGAATCTACAAACAGGTAAACAGAGAAGGGAGATAATATTTACAGTCCTAGATACATATTTTATATGTAGAGAAGACTGATAACCTTAACAAGAATCTACAAACAGGTAAACAGAGAAGGGAAATAATATTTACAGTCCTACATACATATTTTATATGTAGATAATCTTGATAACCTTAACAAGAATCTGTAAATAGGTAAATACAAAAGGGAGATATTATCTACAGTCCTAGATACATATAATACAGGCACATTTGTACTTTTGACATTAACAATAACCTTTACATATATAGTCAGGCATACAAGGGAGATAATATTCACAGTCTTAGAAATATATTAAAAAATTCTGAAAGTTAATGTGAATTTTTGAATGCAAATAATGTGATTGGACCTTTACCAGAACCTTTAAACACATATAGATATGCAAATCCAGATTCAAAATTGTGCCTAGACTCACAAGGATATTTATCTTGACATTATCATAGAAAAGTAGATTTAGATCTTTCTGTTAAGTTTTTTTGTAAATATCAATTTTTATGTATACATGTCATGCATGTAAGTGTCAAAAAGGTGGTTTATATTAATTTGATAAATGTCTTTTTAGCCTTGTGAGTTTCGTCCCTTTCTAAAATAAATTAATGTAAGTTCATATGCAATTGGGACTCATCAGTAGGCATTGCATATGATTTCAAAAAAAAATATTGAAATGTATTTATATACTTTGTATGTATGTTCCTCGCAGTTTAAATATTAAAATTTAAGGGGCTATACATTTGTTTGTAAATACAGATTTCACTATTTTTTTGGTGTAAATGAATTTTATCTTATTCCCAATCCAAAAAAAATAAATGATGTATAAAGGAACAATAATAACCTTCTCTCTTCTTTAAATTATGAGTGTAAAAAAGGATAATAAAATTTACTGTATATTATGCAAGTTATGGCAGATGTTAAATAAGTGAATTAATCATATTTTACTTCAAATAAATATTAATATATCTGACTGTTTCGTAGCTTTAAGATAGCATAAGTAATATCAATTTCATTCAAACTCAAATTACATTGTTAGCAAGTAAAGATCTGCTTTGAAACTGCTACTACACTCTGAATCTTCACTTGTGCCTTCACTTCTACTTGCTTGTTTCATTTTTTACTATTATCTAAACTTCCTTTCTGTAATCTCTTACCTAGCAGCACCTTTGAAGTATCCAGGGGATCCTCTCCTTCTCTACATGAAGATTTAAACCCATGTTCAGTTTTAAATCTAGTTTTCTGAAAATACAGTTTTTAATTATATATATATTTTAAGTCTTACTAGCATAATAAAAAGAACAAGTTTTTGAGAGTATTGGGTGGCAATACACAGGGCTCACACTACTTCAGAATGATAGGGAGAAGCTACTTTTCTTTTAAAAATTGAGAGGGAAATAGGTGAGATTTGAAAAAGCTTTTGTTTGCTCACTGCACTACACTACAATCATGACTATGTTGTATATTTTTTACTATTAATACATTAAGGGTCATTCTTTTACTGTGGATTCATTATTATTCGTTGGATACCTTTTTCATGGATTTCGTGGGTACAGGTGAACCACCAAATTAAATGTCAATGAATAACAAATTTATTATAGGTTCGTCTGCAAAGTTTGACAAAACCATGAAATCAAATATCCACGAACATGCAATTTTTTCTCAATCCACGAAAATTGATACCCACGAAAATAAATGAATCCACAGTATATTGTTAAAATTGTACCTGGATATACAATTAAAGTAACTGTTGTTTAATTTTGTCATATCAAGTGTTTTTGTAAAAAAGGCAATTAATTATAAATATCTATCAATAATAAAAACATACATGACATATATCAAAAACGAAAAGAAAATTGTTATATCAATTAAAAGTCAATTGAAAAACTACTATGTTATCATGTTCATGAAGCAAAGTATTTTTCATTAAACAAGAAACAACAGTTCAGCTCTGACATTTTAATATATAGATTCTACCACTGCATCGAGTGAGATAATATATTTATCCACTCCAGACAGTTAAATTTTCAATTTAAAACGTGAGGCTCGCTGGGCGTTTTTAATATTTAAATTAAACTGTCGAGAGTGAACAAATATGGTATTACAGGAGATTTGGTGGTGGAATCTGTTTCTCTTTTTGATTTTCAAACAATATGCAGGCAAATGTATTCCTTCTTTATGAAAAATCTGCAAAAATATGTGTTCTTTCTATGTGACGTCATCAGGCATGGTGGTCTTTTTTCATACTGTCACAATAGGAAATTTAAAGGAAAGCAAACAAATCCAGCATAATAATCGGATTTTAACCAATGATGAACTGGGATCAAATGAACCACACATGAAATTTGGTATACAATGAGTTCAGAGGGGATAAAGTCACGAAGAATTAGAGAAAGTAATTTATATTAGTGTAATTGTCCCAGAGTTCAGCAACTTTAACTTATAAGTTAAAACAATACAATGTACATATAAATGAAAATATATATAATAATCAAGAAGATCTATAAAAAAAAAATTATATGCGTGAAGAATGCCTTATTTTTTTCTTTTGGGATCAATTTTAGTCTGTCATCAGTGCCATTCTTGTGTTTGTAGTCATTATCCCAACTATGCAGATTTCAGTTAATGTTAGTCCTTTTCCAATGAAATCCCTACAAGATCTGTAGTTGTACAGCAATATGCCCAATAACTTGAATAGCAGCCCCAGACAAAGAAAAATTATACAAAATAAACAATGTTGTTTTGATCTGAGCGTCACTGACGAGTCTTATGTAGATGAAACGCGCGTCTGGCGTATTAAATTTTAATCCTGGTACAAAATGAGCGTCTGGTGAATTAAATTTTAATCCTGGTACATTTGTACCTTTAATAACGATTGTACATGATATTGCGAAAAAAATGTGACATTTTTAATGCAAAACATGAACAACAAATTACTTCTTGGAGTGCGAAAGTGAGTTAGGCGCGAACGGACATGATACCTTCTGACATACACCTTTATATCACTATTAGCCTTCCCAGCTGGCCGACCTGGCCGCTCGACCTTTTTGACGCATACAGCAATCACTTTTCCATTGTGGTGTCACATATTTTGTTTTATGACGTCAAAAATTTACGGGAACCTGTGTGATATCCAGTAATGGCGGACAAATAGCGATAAGGTGTATTGACCCAAGATGCAGGATTTAATGCATCATTGAAGAACACTTAATAGCCTTCTGCTGTTGTTTACACTTTAGTGTGGTTATTGTCTCATTAGCATATTCCCATTTCCTTTCTCAATTTTACTATCGGGAGAATTTTATCAGGGAGTTGTTTACAAAGCAAAAAAACACGGTCATATATTATTGTTGTAAATGGGCGAATGGTGAATGTACGAATATGTGTGAATGTGTGAATATATGAGTTACCTTTTAGTCGGGAGTATCCAACCAACTAGGTTATCAATCAAGTCTCTAGTTCTAAGTTATACGTCTAGACACAGAGGTTGTTTGCAAGTAACTGATTCGAATCGTCAAGTTCCCGCGGTCAGCTGATCTATATTTCCGGTTTCCGGTATGACCAAATACCAACTTTATCAATACAACATTCCTCCCCGTTTTCAGCAAGAGTGATCATCTCCATATAATTCCACCATAAGACTATATACATATGTCCACAGATTAAAAATATCGCAACACAAAATTGTCCAACAATCAATGGTAAAATCTGTCCTTCTGTACACTAAAACCTATCCTATACATAAAGTCATATATGTTATCTACAGTTCTTTTATTTGGTATAACTTCTTGGCATTATCTGTTGTTATCCTAGCCACCTCCTCTGTGGAGACGTTGTGGAGGTTGGCTATCTTTTCAGCCAAATCTTTCACCAACAATGGAGAACCAGTACTTCCATCTGCTCCTGGTAGGTATGGTGCGTCTGTTTCCAATAGCAGGTCCCTTAGTTCCATCTTGCATACTAATTCCCTAAATTGGGGGTATTTTATCTCATTGAGTAGGAAAGGAGATATTCCAAATTTTACCTCTGGAAAAGCAATTTTCCATTTGATATATTCCGCATACGATCCATTAAAGCAGTGTCTGTGGATATGATGGTCAGCAGGTAAGTTGTCTGTGAGACATCTAAGGCATTCGTTGGATGTGTCATAGTTTCCCCGACAATGTATGACCACAGGTAATCTTTTCTGTTTTGCAATTCTTGCCTGCTTTCTCAGGATATCTTTTTGTTTTTCAAAATCTTTTGACGATGGTCTGTCAGTTATATCTAACCCACATTCTCCTACCGCAACTACTTTCTTGGAGTCCAACAATCCCTCTAAGTCCTCTAGCCATATCTGTAGAGTTCTTGGGCTTTCCTGGTTAACTGTTCTAGGGTGTAAGCCGAAAGTCAATCTTACCCTTTTATCTTCTCTATTTTTTTCGCGTTCAGAACTGCTTGGCCATTTCTTAGGGAAACAGTAATTTGAAATTCCAAATTGAAGACAGTTTTTTATCCGGTCTTTATCAGTGTTGAATTGCGGAAAGTCAGAAGATCCGACTCTACTTCTTTATTTTTCCAAATGAAAATGTGAATCCACATAGTTGATTTTAACTGGAGGTATGTATAGTTGGAGGCGTTGTTCTGTAGATATATCAAGGTAACCCGAGTCCAAAGTAAGTAATGAAAGTACTTTCCAATGGAGAAGAGAAGATAGAGAGACGGCTGGGTATGGTTTCATATAGGCTGTATCCGGTTCTAAATGGTTTATACGGTTGAATGAAAGAATGGGAGATACGTCTTCATCAAGGAAGATGGATTGATGACATAAATCTCTATATTTTTTGTTTTGGTTTACATAATCACAGGCTTGTGTAACTTCTTTGAATCCAAATGCATTTGATATTTTCTAGATGCTTCTCAAAACCATTTCCTAAGATGATGACGTCGTTTAAGTAAGCGAGACACTCAATCCATGTGAGACCTTGCAGGACAAGTTGTATAACTCGACTGAAAGTGGCTGGACTGTTACATAGACCAAAACTCAGTCTTACATGTTCAAATAGACCATATTTGGTGATAAATGCAGTCTTGTATCTGTCTTTCTCTGCTATCTCCAGCTGCCAATATCCTGCCGCCATGTCCAAAGAACTCATTAAAGTACTCCCTCTCAATGTATCTAAGCAATCTGATATATTTGCTATCGGAAATGCGTCTTTAATTGTGATCTGGTTTAATGGACGGTAATCACTGCAGTAGCGAAGTCCACCATCTTTCTTGCGAACCAATACTGGACTAGCTGCGTGATCAGATATTGAAGGTTGTATGATACCCTTCTTTAACATTTGTTGTATATGTTCATGTTCCTCTTTCTCAAATTTCAATGGTGTTCTTCTCAACTTCTGTTTTGCTGGTTTAGGGCCTTCTGTCTGTATCTCATGTTTTATTGCCCCATTGAAGAGTCCCAGGTCAAAATCGTTTTTTGCAAATATTTCTTGAAATTCAATTAAAAGTTCAAAAAATTTCATAGCTTGCTTACATGTTAAGTTATTTGATGAGTTCTTAAACAGTTGTCTAAGATGTTCCGGAAGTTTTAAATTTAAGTCTTCAATTGTTTCCTCCTGGACACTTTGTCTTTCTTCTGTTTTTAGTCTGTTAACTTTGATACTTTCAACTTCAAGTGCTGCGTCAAGGATCTCTTCTACTTCTACTCCTGTGCCAAAAGTGTGATATTTTCGAAGCATAATTGTACGTTCTGTAGGATTCCTCAGTAACGCTATAGGAGAAGTTTTATTACATACAATATGTGGTGCTAGTAATCCTTTTAAATCTTTCTGAGGATGAATTACTAAGTCTGATTCAGGTTCAGAATCACTTCCAATATGTACATATCTCATTGAAAAAGGAGGAACAATGGCCTTCTCGGTCAGCTTTATTCTGTATATCTTGACTTCTGTGTTTTCTTCATCTTTAATAAATGTCAGAGGTAAAAATTCATTGTTAAGCTGTATTGAATTTTTCTGCAAGTCAATTATTACTTTGTTATGTTCAAGGAAGTCTATTCCAAGAAGTACTGTATCTGGAATATCAGCAATAACCATGTTCCAATTAGACAATGTCTTTCCAATCTTTATAGGAATATCATTTGCTACCCTAGCCAGCATGTGACTGTCTTTTGTTTTTCCTTTCAAATTAACATAATCTGTTAATCTTGGTTTAGGATTCATTTTATCGTAAACTGTCCTATTCAAAACTGAGACTTGAGCTGCTGTGTCAATAACTGCATTAACTGTCATACTACCTATCTTAATTGGTAAAATTAAAGATTTTTTCTGACGAACAGTAGAGCTATTTTTCTCATATAAAGTGACTTCATAAATCTTGTGTGTATCCTCATCTTTTTTCTTAACATCATGTTCAGGCGGCCTTTTCTCTAAATTGTAATAGGTTGAAAATTGGCCTATATTTTCAACCCGCTGTAGTTTAAATGACTATCTGTGCTTCTTACTCTGGGTGATGGTGACCTACTTCTGTCAAAATTTCTTTTAGGACAAGATGCAGCAAAATGTCCAAGATTCCCACATGCAAAACAGGTACTATTCTCTAATCTTTTCCTATCTGGACTAGGTGCAGGTGAGCTTTTTCTGAAAGCTTTTGGAGATCTAGACCTTTCCTCTTTTCCTTTCAAGATGTTTAGTATCTGTGACAATGACTTCTTCATTTCTTGTATGTCGTCTTCATTTTTTTTAACTCTGATGTCCATTTTGGATGACTCTGACTGTGGCTTCTCCCTATATATAGCCCTAATAACAGCCTCTGACTCTTTTATTTCTGCAGGGTCCTCAAATGTTACTCTCTTGATATCAGTTGTTTTTCTGCTTCCCATTATTAACCTCTGATTAGTAATTGCACTTTTCATATACTGTGTGGCTTCATCTAAAGAACTTGGATTTTTATCCATAGCTACTTATGCTGCTTGTTTTTCAGCGCATCCTTTAAGAAAAGCATCTACAGCTACAATCTGAATGAAATAATCTGGAGATTCAGGGTATCCATCTGTGGCTAATTCCTGAACTTTATCTGCAAACTCTTCCAGTGACTCGTCTGATCCCTGTTTAGCTTCTTGCAATTGACGCCTCAAGATGTGCGGTAAGTCCTTCCTTCCAAATCTGTCATTCATCTTCTTACATAGTACTTGAAAGTTATCCTTTATCTCTACTGGTCTTGAACTGTAGAATTTAAGTGCTTTATCACGAAGGCAGACAATTAGATTATCTAACTTCTGTTGTTCTGACCATTTACAGCGTTTGGCAATATGACAAAACTGTGCGAAATATGGGCGCCAATCTGCTTTGCCATCAAAAGTGGACATTTTTGGTGTTAACGGTCCTTCTATCGAACTTTTAACATATCTATCTTCAGTTGACTGGTTCTTAGTGTTTGTTGGTAGTTTATTCTCTTTAACCTCTTCTTTTATAGGAATTGTCTGATGCTTAAGCAATACTGTCTTACTAGGTACTGAAATTTCAGATAATGTTGGGTCTTTGCCATATACCCCTGAAGGTGCCATCTGATTAATTTTTAATTCTAATTCATGCTTTTGAACCAGTTCCTTTTCTCTTTTATTCCAGTGGTGCTCCCTTTCTTCTATAAATAGCTTTTCTTTGTCCATGTTGTCTTTGAATTGATTCTGCATATACACCAGCTTTTCTTCCAATTGCGTATGTATTTCTGCTATGTTCTTCTGATGCTGTGCCTCTATATCTGTTATTTGCGTCTTAAATTCTTGCCCTTGTTCTTCAATTGCAGCATTAAAACTTTGTAATTGTTTGTCTTCATCTCGCAGATTTTCTTGTAAACTTCTGACATATTCTTGCATTTCCTGATTAAATTTGAGCGAACCTTCTTCTGGTTCAAAATTAATTTTCCCTGTATCAATAAGGTTGTCCCATACATTTTCAGGTATATCAGGTATCAATTTTAAATCTTGTATTGACAATATTTTCTTTTTACTTCTTTCCTGCAAAATAACATTTGCCCTTGACTTTCCAATGTTCTCGAGCAACAATAAATCATCATATGTTGCGGTGTTGATATTCATAGCCATGGTAACCAAAGAAAACCGAAAATCACGTAAAACAAACAAAAATCACGAAAAAATAATATTTGGAAATAGAAAAATATTGATGTCAGAGCATCCGTCAACAATATATTTTCTATATGATCAAAATAAATACGTCAAACTACACGTAGCTTGTTGTCAGAGCATCCGTCAACAAGTGTTTCATATGCGGTCAAAATATGTGTACAACGGCACATATACAAATGAACGCAACGCGATCAACACAATTCCAAATACTTTTCACTAGAAAGATAATTTTTATTTACTAAAAATAGTGAAAAATTACAATGTTTGATCACAACATCAACGAGTATATATGTACGTATGGATACACGCACACACCCGCACTACCAATGTTGTAAATGGGCGAATGGTGAATGTACGAATATGTGTGAATGTGTGAATATATGAGTTACCTTTTAGTCGGGAGTATCCAACCAACTAGGTTATCAATCAAGTCTCTAGTTCTAAGTTATACGTCTAGACACAGAGGTTGTTTGCAAGTAACTGATTCGAATCGTCAAGTTCCCGCGGTCAGCTGATCTATATTTCCGGTTTCCGGTATGACCAAATACCAACTTTATCAATACAACATTATTATTACAATTAATTATTTTTACATCCAATGCTTCCTTGGTGTCAATCCACAAATTATTTACCTTCATTTCAGCTTGAAACCATAAAAGTCAATAGGTGAAGTTACTTTCTTATTATATCGTTTTTCAAATTCAATTTTCTTAAAATCAGTACTCGATAGTTCTATTTATTAACCCAAGATTAAAATTCTTATTATTTTATCTCACCTCTGAAGAGTACATAATTGCAACAGCGAATTTCATTGGTTAAAATCACTGTGACGTCGCAGTCCTTCAGTTCAGTCCAACCACATATTTTACGCTTGCTAATAACTCAAAGACTTAGTAATACAATGACAAAAAAGGTATGCATTTCTTACTTTGCTGAAAATTTGCAAACCATTGAATAGTTCAAAATGCTAATGATTTTTTTTATCAAAAGAAATAGTTTACCTGAGCTGTATTTGGACGAAGAACACTTTTGGAATTTCGGATCCTCCTTTGCACTTTAATTTTGTTTCTTATTTTGATTAAAGGGGCACTAGCTGTCAAATTCATTGTAACCGATTTGACTCAAATTCTCATATTTGGTTTATAACAATGTAAAACATTTATCCAAACTATCAAAAGTCTAAAATAAACAGTTTACAGAGCATGGGGTAGATAATATATAGGTTCGTTTCGTGTGTATTTTAGTCCAGACGCCATCTAATTAACTATCGATTTGACCTCAGATGACCATATAAGCGATGTAAACAAAAATAAAGATACGAATAGATTAAAACAACACGTGCAATTGCATTTTTATAGGTCTGTTTGATTTTATTTTATAGATTAAAAATAGATGTTTCTAATTGTTTTTAACCATATAAGAATGATTTTATGTGCATCGAATTAGTAATCAAATGATTTACCGTAGTTTCACTTTCATTGTTGACATTCTTTTTATTTAAATAACCAGTACACGTACAATGCATGCGTTGTCAATCTCTAGCTAGGGGTTAACTTGAAGTTCACATGAATACCGGTTAGAATGATGATGACGTTTTCACTTGCAAGCGAATCAGTCAAAAATTATGTTTAATCGCTTATTTCAACAAAATTAAAGGAAATTGATTGCTAAAAGCAAATTATTATTTCATTATTCCAATTTGATTAATGATTGATCTAAAAAAAATCATACTTTATTTTTTAATATACATCGTAGCTAGTGCCCCTTTAACGTTTTATATTATCTTATTTGTGCGACCCAAATTATTATTTTGTTGTCGAATTGCGCCTCTGGAGTACGTTAGTTTAAATCTGGTATCTATGATTTATTTCCATTTGAATTTGTTGAACCGAATACTTTAGGCAAGGTCTATTCACTTTCGAATTTTGCTGATTTTACACAAATAATTGTTTGTTATTAAGTCGTTTTAAGAATAGAAAATCCCTTTTAAAAAGGCTGAAATAATAGTAAAACAAATCAAACAAATGGAAAACAACGTCATATTCGTAATTTGGTACAGGTGTGTCTTTATGAAAGAAATGATGGAACATAGCTAGCCAAACCCTTCATTTGAATGAAAATAATATAGAATTACACTAAATAGACAACAATGAGTGAAAAAAACGAACAGACTCAATAGAACTATCACACTGAATTTGTATGTTCCCTTTGAGGATTTTTTTAAATTGGTATGATAAAAGAGAGAGAAAAATGCTAAATATAATAAATTTATATTACCCAGTGCTTGGTGTCATTTTTACAAACTTAAACCAGTGTTAGAGATAATTTTTCAGTACTACACAAAAGCCTATAAACAATATATCCATTCACCTGAAAATACACAGACGTTTACCCTTATGACTACCACATTATATTTATTATATATTATAAACAAAATTAAAGTTTTATCTATACCTTTCCCAAAAAATCCTTTTGACACGGGTTAGACAAAACATCAATCAAAACATGTATGACAAATGTATTGCAATATTAAGATCGCATTTTTGTTATTCCTATAGTATTTCATGTTTTGTCACGGTACTTGTCTATCCCAAATTCATGTATTTGGTTTTGATATTATATTTGTTATTCTCATAGGATTTTGTCTGATGCTTGGTCCGTTTCTGTGTGTTTTACATTTCAGTGTTGTGTCGTTGTTCTCCTCTTATATTTAATGCGTTTCCCTCGGTTGTAGTTTGCTACCCCGTTTTTGTTTTTTGTCCATGTATTTATGAGTTTTGAACAGCGGTATACTACTGTTGTCTTTATTTAAATGGTTATATTTAGAGTGTGTTTTAAACTAGCAAACGTTGTTTAGTACTTTTCAGTGACAAATTGTGTTTTGTTCTTTTATGTTTATATGTTTTTCTTCTTCTTTTGTACCGAGTACGGGTACGTCTCACTAAATTTAGATATCTGTTTATATGTTTTTCTTCTTCTTTTGTACCGAGTACGTGTACGTCTCACTAAATTTAGATATTTTAAAACATTCGATTATTTTGGTTTTCCCACTAAACCGAAAGTACAACGTCCAGTGTTCTCCCCAGGATTTTTGGATAGCACAAGGGTAACGCGTGACGAAATGAATTTTACAATATTTTGTGTCGCGTTGCGTCGCTTATTTTTTTTCTTGTTGGTTTTTGTCATTACCTTTTTGCCTTTGTTTTGTTTACTGTGGTACTGTGTTGTATGGACTTTGGGTCAGAACATTATTGGTAGAAAAAGTAAATCAATAAAACAGTTTGTATACTTTAATATCTTTGAGAAAGAAAAGAAAGCACAATTAGTCTTTAAACTAAAGTCACTTCTTATTTTTGGATCAAGCCATTTTGTCCCAATACTTGTAGTTACACTACACATTCCCCATGTTAGATTTGACCATAACAATGAACTTTGAACAACATTAATTTTTGTTACAGAACCCTCAGTAAATTGAAAACTACTTTCCATTCTTTTTAACAACAGTTTTATTTATTTTCTTATGCATCTTAGTTATTATTTTTAAAATTTAAGTTTATAAATACTTTATTTCAATTGTATTAGTATTTATAAACTCACATTCCTATTAAGTTTAGGCACAATCAGCTTTTTTTAACCCTGTCCAACTTGGGGTACAAATCTATTTAATATAAAATGACAAAATGTATGTGTATCAATAAAGGTATCATTCTCTAAAATAATTTGCAAAACATTTTTGTTGGTATGTTCTAAGAATTTGTTTATCCTTAATGTAACATTCTAATATAATTTTGCATTCAATTTGTACTTTATTTTAATTTTCAATGAGAAATTATATGTGAGGAGCATTTATTTGAAATAAGCAAAATCAGGGGAAATAGCTCCACAATTAATTTCTATAGGGGTAAATTCAGTAAATAAATATACGTCATCAGGGACCGCCCATTTAGGGGAGAGCTTTCTGTATAACACTGAAGTTATATGGTCTTCTGATTGGCAGATAATGTTTGTAATAAATATTTTTTAGTAGATGGATCAAAACTAGAGTTGAAAAAAAATAAAAAATAAATGCTGAATGTACTAATTTTTTTCCCTTCAGGGTTGAAAAGTAATGGGGGTCAGTATGGGAATTCAGTGCGAATCTACATTGTTTGTAAACAAGGCCATATGAATGCCCAAAAATGCCGCATGACCCTATGTTTTTATTGTTGCAAAAGATAGGGCTACATTTGTACTTTCATGAATGATATATGAAAGATTTTAATTTCTAAAGGTAAATCAGGTATAAATTTATTTCCACACATAGATTAGCATTAAAGTCAATGGGAGATTTTTTACTGAATTTACCCCTATAACAGTCAAATTATTTTGACTAAAGACTGACGTAAAAGAGTTCATTCACAAATGTCTGCTTGTCCCCTATTACAAGTCTGTTATTAAAAATATGATCTCTTAATTAATTAAAACATAAGAGAATCATGTACATCGATTAAATCCAATCATCAATGTTAACCTCAACAGGTAAATCGATCACGTGGTATAAACAATATACCTGTCAATACTGGATTAAACTGGTTAGAACTGGTCAATTTTCATGGAAAATTTTAACTCTCACTCAAAGTTGAAGTCATTTGAAACTTTACCGATTTTAAACGAATTTTTTACCGAAAACTTTAGCACCACGGAGAAAAATTATACATCGCGGCAAGAACGATACCACCGCGGTAGAAAATTATACATCGCGGGCCCGTGGTCCTTTAAGGGCCTGGGGAGAACACTGAACGTCAACAAGTACAAACTGTGCCCATGGTGACTAGAATACTTACCTGTTATGTCCCAGGTAATAAATAGGACCGATAGGACTTCTACGATGGTAAGATCATGATTTATTACATGGTATATTTTATAGGTTGTACATATACTTTTGAAATAAAGTATTGTCATGATTCTAATCAAGAATGATAACGCTGACTATTTTACAATTAAAATTAAAAAGGCTAATATGTGTTACCTGTGAAGATATCTATAAATATACTACTTGTGACTGAATGTACAATGGCTACCATCTGTATTTACATTTTCATTTTTTTTTCAAGACGTTATATTTAAGATTTTAAAGTATTTAAGGTTTAATATATCTTCAAGCTTACCTGATACAAATTATGCCTAAAAATGCCATTTATATGTTATTTGATGTAAACAAAATTCGTCCTGAGTAATAATTTTTGGAAGGATGTGAAACTATGGTTCAAAGTCTTTTTTAAGTCAAAGGCCTCCTATACAGGAAAAAGCACAGGTTGGGTCTCACTAATTAGCGACAACAAGCGTCAAGAAGCGACAACAAGCGTCAACAAGCGACAAAAAGCGACAACAAGAATTATTTTAGCGACAACAAGCGACAAGAAGACTATTTAGCGACAAGAAAACATTTTTTTTTATTAAATATTAAAATATTGTGATATTAGATATAAAGAAATTTGTATGTCAAGTTTTTTTAAATTTACGAGCAGATATGTTTAATTTAAATGTTTTATTATAAAGATAGACGAAGAAATGAAACATTTGTGAGGAAGAAAGAGATTGTGAAGTTTATATTAGTATATTGGTAGATGAAGATATTAAACATTTGTGAAGAAGAAAGAGATTGAGCTTCTTTTTTTATTTCTAAATATGAAGAATATGTATAAGATAATGGATGTATCTGTTTTCCAACGAAAAAGAGTTTTAAAGAACAAATTATCAGATAAATAATACATTCTAAAACACAAGGAGAACTTTAAAGTAATCTCATAATACAATAATTAAACGTAATACTAACTGTCATTGACTGTTATACATAATAAATGATAAAATAAATATGTAAATAATGTTTCATTTTTTCTATCAATTTTATCTTTCTTGTCGCGTAAATTATTTCTTTTGCATATTCTTTTAATATTTTTTGCAATAATTTATTTTAATTAAAAAAAATATGTTTTGTTGTCGCTAAATAGTTTCTTGTCGCTTGTTGTCGCTAAAATAATTCTTGTTGTCGCTTCTTGTCGCTTGTTGATGCTTGTTGTCGCTAAAATTCTTGTTGTCGCTAATTAGTGAGACCGCACAGGTTAGCTATGTATTATTCACTTGTACATCAATTATGCCGTTTATTTTCTCGTTTGAATTGCTTTACATTGTGATTTCGGGGCTATGTATAACTGACTATGTGGTATGGCCATTGTTCTTTGGTGACCTATAATAGATGGTTGTTTAAGGGTCATTTGGTCTCTTTCTCTTTCGGCTGTTCAAAACTCCACCCCTGAAAACAATTGCTTTTTTACCAACAAGAAAGGGAGGTTCATAGGAGAGCCTACAAAATTGCTCTACACTTATACACATTGGACATATAAATTACCTTAATTGTCCTAATTAGAACCGAAATAATTGATGCAAGCTATACTTTATTGTAGTTTGAACATGAGCAGGCATTTTATTCGTGTTATTTTAGCCCTCACTATGGCTAGGGCAAAAATATTCACGAATATTATGCCTACCCATGTTAACATTCATGGTGTTGAGAAATACCAAGACAAGGTAATATACCATTATTAGTTTTAGGGAGGAACTACTTCCAAGATCTTCCCAATTTCCGCCCAAAATTTGGAGAGTGTCTTTTTTCTTTCTGTTGTGACACCAAGTTTTTACACAGTGTTTGGAGTATGAGCTTATGTCCTCTCTGTGTGTACTGTAATTTTTTAACCAGATATGAATCAAAATTTGGCTTTGAAATCTGTAAATCATTCTATTGAGAGAAAATTATTATACTTCCTGTCAAAAAATAATTTTTAATTTGCCATTTATGTCGAGCCTGCCATTTTCATTGCAACGAGAGTCCTAAGGATCTTACATTCCGGCTGCGGTGTCGACGGTTCCGTCCACAAATATTCTTAAACTATCTTGGATTCGTACCAAGCTTGGTCATTTTTATCAGAAGCTTGTTTATGATTGAAAGCTAGCTTACATGTAGTATATCTAGAATGGAATTATGTAAAAAAAAATCCTGTTTTTTTGTATACTATTTAGACTGAACTAGTTATACTTTTTAAAAGAGCATGATGAAATTTTCAATGTACATTTTGCAAAATATAAGTAAATCAGAGGAAAGTTTTAGTTATGATCCACCCTTAACATTTGCTTATTAGGATGTGCGAACGACACAATGTTGCATGCATGCCATTGAGACAACGCACGACCAAAATCCAATGAAAATGACATATAAGGGGTCACTATACGACCTTTGACTATGAGCAAAACCCATACAAAATAATCAGCTATCAAAGGTCTCAAAAATAACAAATGTTAAACAAATATTTAAACGAGAAGACAATGAGCAAACCCATACAAAATCATCAGCTATAAAAGGTCTAAAAAATAACAAATGTAAAACAAATAATTAAACGAGAAAACTAACAGGCAGATGCAAGTACCAAAGTACATGAAGTAAAAACTTAAAACTAAAAAAATGTGATATACAGCAACAAACTACAACCAATAAATAACAGGCTCATTGTCATGATGGTAATAAGGGAACACATTTGAGAATATCAGATTAAGTGAGTTGTCTGACATAAGGCTTGCATGATCATAAACTCCTTTACTAGATGTTAATTTGTTCTTTTATCACAAAAATTAACGGAATGAGTAAATTTGGATCCAGTTGAATAATTTACATATAACCCATGTAGATGCAAAGAAGATGACACACACAACTAAATATTGAACAAAATATAAATACCTGAATGTGAAATTTGCTCCTTAATTTGGTTGCAATTATAGACTTCATTTAAGGAATGACTGCAATATTTTTTCTGTCTATGAAAAAATAACATGACAAATTTGGTGCACACTGAATAACGCGCGAAGCGGGTTATTTAACAGTGTGCACCACATTTTTTATGTGATTTCTCCAAGTTCTTATTTCTTCAATAACAAATATTACAGTCATTTCTTATAATTTAATTCTAAATTTCATTTTAAACCGTAGAAAACCGTGAAAAAATGTTGGTGACGTCACCGCCACATGACTGAATTTTGTCTATGGGTTCATAACATAATAACGTCAGCCAATCAGGAGACGAGTTATATCCAAAATTAAATTATTTTGAAATGATGATTGAAGGTCAGCTGTTCTCTCCTTGTACTCAATTGTCCTTGCCAAGGAAACATTAAAACCATGGTACATGTATCTGGTAGTTGCACCAACTACACAAACATTATATATTGTCAATTGTATAATATACTATAAATATGTGTGACAATATAGACATATATATATATTTTAAATTAGGGGATTATGTAAATTGTTTACTTTTTGTAGCTATTCATGATATTGTTAAATGCATTATGAAAAGAAATAGATCTTTCGAGAACGAACAACAAAATGGCTGCACAGATAGACATGGGGCCATTTAAGCAGACTATACCACCTGATTTACAAAAACAAATAGAAGACATACAGATTAAGGTTCTAAGAACTACAGGTATACAGTCTGTCAGAATATGTTATATTTTAAAATTTTGAAAACCTTAAACATGTTAAATAATCATACAATGTACATGATGTAAGAATGGGAAATATCTCATATAGCATTTATAGTATCACTTTTTATGAACAAGAAAAGCTATAGCAAAAGGAATATATTTAAAAAAAATGAATATTAGTCCCCTACAAATGAAGTCAAAGGGGACTTTATTTTGGCAGTCTGACTGTCTGTCATTCCGGCAAATCAGTGTTCTGCTCTTTTTATTGTCATGCTAGAAGATATTGATTTGATAATAAGTATATATGTAGTTAATCAAAACAAGTCAAGTTTGAATTTTATTTCCGTCTGACGAGTTATCATGATTATTGATTTTTAATAGTTTGTTACAAAAAATTTGAAATGACAAGTTCATGAAGATCCAGATAAAGTTCAAATTTTGCTCTAGTCTGATGATTTTGTGCATATATGTAGTTAAGGTGACCATGGACTTAAACAATTCACTTTAATAATCAGGTTTTAACACTTTTTTTCATTATACTTGACACCATGACAAATTATAGGTCAACCTTGCATCTTGTTCCATTACAATGACTTTTTAAACAGGTAAGGGAATATATATTGCCATGAAATACTCTGAGAATCATGCTTGTTTTCATAGGAACAAAATTATTTCCCTGAAAACATACTGAATATTAAATTGACGACTATCCAACAGAATACAAATCACATAGCACATTAAGAGATTTTTTTGAATATTTCTTTGAATAGTGAGAAATCTTGGATATGTTTTGCACAGCATTGTGCAATACCAATAAATTTTCGGTTGTACTATTTTGACTATTTTATTAATTGTGACTGTTTAACGCATCATGTAAATGTAGCGGAATTTGATGACACTGTTATTAAAGTGAGAGGGTTCGCGCTATAGAACCAGGTTTAATCCACCATTTTCTACATTTGAAAATGCCTGTACCAAGTCAGGAATATGACAGTTCTTGTTCATTCGTTTTTGATGCGTTTTGTTTTTTGATTTTGCCATGTGATTATGGACTTTCCAAATTGATTTTCCTCTGAGTTCAGTAATTTTGTGATTTTACTTTTTTCATGCAATTCATTATTTTTCAAAATGTCATAGTAATTGCATTCTCTACCAAAAGATGAAAATGAGGAAATATTTTATAAGAGAGATTAACAGTCATATTTTTATTACAGCATCTTTCCCAGAAATTTCTGTGAAATGTTAAAATGAGTGAATACAATAACACTTGCTTATGTCGAAACAGTAATTAATTTAAACCGAATGAAAAATTGAACATTTACCAAATTTTATCATTGGTACAAGGACATCGTTCGTAAATATAAATCATCATGCAGATATCTTTTACGTATAGGTATTTCACCTCCATTTTTTTTTTATTAAAGGTAATATTCATTACAAAGCGCAAACATCATGATCTTTTAATCAGTTTAATTGAGGTCTGGAGCTGGCATGTCAGTAATTGCTAGTTGTCTTTTGTTAATTAATGTATCATTGTCATTTTGATTCGTTACTTTTGTTACCTATTCTGACATTAGACTTCTTTTAAGCTGGATATTTCTGTGCAATTTGTTTGTTTGTTTCTACATTAGCTAGAGGTATAAGGAGGAGAGGTGTGTCCTAGGGTTGAGATTATGTTACTGCAAAATATAAGTTAAAACATGCAGTTCATACAAAAAATCATCACCTTTTGATTTAGGATTCTGTAAACATGGTAAAATGGTGGTAATATGATTGAATTGCTTAACAGAACAACTTTTTTTTGAAAGAAACAGTGATACATATTAGATAAATTTCAATTTGAATTTAAAATTAATCAATTTCTCTTGTTGTTAATTTCATTTCAAAAACAGAGGTGACAGGATAAACTGTATTTTGTTAACTTAGGCCGTGTTCACATTGACCTAAATTCGGTGTTGTGTTAGTGTAAATCACACGTAAACTGAACACAACTGCGTTCCCATTGATAAAACTCAATGTTTACATGTAGTTTAAATCATGTTTTATCTACACACAGTCGATAGTCAATGTAGGCCTTGTGTAGGTTAAGTGTACACAAAAATAGGCATTTAGGACATTATATTTGCCGAGTATATATTTAAGGAGGAAACTATTTTTGAGTAGAATTGATATTTTTGATAGTTATTAGTAAAGTTCTTTACAGAAATTGTTGTCTAAATTTTACAGATTTGTTTTGGTTAAAAAAAATCCACATACTATATTAATCCCTGATCAAGACTCAGGGCAGCATCATTGCCGAACCCATAAAGCAGCAACCAATTGATTTTCGGGGGGGGGGGGGGGTGTGGCTATTATGGTTGAGTATAAAACATAAAGGCAAGGGGGGGGGATGAGCTATGGATTTTGTTTTGGAAACAAAAAATGTTTCCAGCTTTTCGCCCTGAAAAAAGATTTGTTTGTTTCACCCTCAGATACCACTATATATAATGCTGCTTAAATTGATTTCGACTTGTCACCAAAATTTGTCCTGAAAAAAATCAATAGCCCACGCTCCTCTAACCCCCACCCCCCACGCTACCCTCCCCAAAAAAATGAAGTAAATAGTTGCTGCCTAATTCATTTGAAAAGGTCTTCCCGAATCGGCTTTACGTACACAGAAATATTCGCCACTGGTCTTTACTCAAACAACGATTCACGCATAAATTCATGTCTAAAAAAAGTGTGGGGTAAATTATATGTTTGTCTAGTATCTCAGATCTGTTAAATAACACTTAAAAACAACAAAAAAACGTTACCCTATTCTTTTACCAAATACTCCTTGGAGAAGAAATACCATTTGAAACAAACAGAAAAGATAAAAATGTGGTGATCCCTAATATCTCAATCCTTTTTATACGACCGCAAATTTTGAAAAAAATTTTCGTCGTATATTGCTATCACGTTGGCGTCGTCGTCGTCATTGTCGTCGTCGTCGTCCGAATACTTTTAGTTTTCGCACTCTAACTTTAGTAAAAGTGAATAGAAATCTATAAAATTTTAACACAAGGTGTATGACCATAAAAGGAAGGCTGGTATTGATTTTGGGAGTTTTGGTCCCAATATTTTAGGAATTAGGGGCCAAAAAGGGCCCAAATAAGCATTTTCTTGGTTTTCGCACTATAACTTTAGTTTAAGTTAATAGAAATCTATGAAATTTTGACACAAGGTTTATGACCACAAAAGAAAGGTTGGGATTGATTTTGGGAGTTTTGGTTTCAACAGTTTAGGAATTAGGGGCCAAAAAAGGGCTCAAATAAGCATTATTCTTGGTTTTCGCACAATAACTTTAGTTAAAGTAAATAGAAATCAATGAAATTTAAACACAATGTTTATGACCACAAAAGGAAGATTGGTATTGATTTTGAGAGTTTCGGTCGGTCCCAACAGTTTAGGAATTGGGGGCCAAAAAGGGACCCAAATAAGCATTTTTCTTGGTTTTCCACCATAGTGTTAGTATAAGTAAATAGAAATCTATGAAATTTAAACACAAGGTTTATGACTATAAAAGGAAGGTTGGTATTGATTTTAGGAGTTTTGGTCCCAACAGTTAAGGAAAAAGGGGCCCAAAGGGTCCAAAATTAAACTTTGTTTGATTTCATCAAAATTGAATAATTGGGGTTCTTTAATATGCTGAATCTAACTGTTTATGTAGATTCTTAATTTTTGGTCCCGTTTTCAAATTGGTCTACATTAAGGTCCAAAGGGTCCAAAATTAAACTTAGTTTGATTCTAACAAAAATTGAACCCTTGGGGTTCTTTGATATGCTGAATCTAAAAATGTACTTAGATTTTTGATAATTGGCCCAGTTTTCAAGTTGGCCCAAATCGAGGTCCAAAATTAAACATTGTTTGATTTCATCAAAAATTGAATAATTGGGGTTCTTTGATATGCCAAATCTAACTGTGTATGTAGATTCTTAATTTTTGGTCCAGTTTTAAAATTGGTCTAAATTAAAGTGCAAAAGGTCCAAAATTAAACTAAGTTTGATTTTAACAAAAATCAAAATCTTGGGCCTCTTTGATATGCTGAATCTAAACATGTACTTAGATTTTTGATTATGGGCCCAGTTTTCAAGTTGGTCCAAATCAGGATCTGAAATTATTATATTAAGTATTGTGCAATAGCAAGTCTTTTCAATTGCACAGTATTGTGCAATGGCAAGAACTATCTAATTTCACAATATTGTGAAATAGCAAATTTTTTTTTAATTAAGAGTTATCTTTCTTTGTCCAGTAAAGTAAGCAAGAAATATCTGCAAGAATTTTTTTTAATTGGAGTTATCTTTCTTTGTCCAGAATCAACTTAAATCTTTGTTATATACAATATACAATGTATATTCACTTTTTACTACCAACTGATAAATTTAAATAATCTTTACCATTCAGTGATAACAAGCAGTTTTTTTACATCTTAATATTTTATGATGTATTTAAATGAGTAGTAATTGTTGCAAACTCCATTAGAATATTTTAATTGAAATTAGTTTTGGAATAAGGGAAAGGGGGATGTGATTAAAAAATTGGGTTCAATTTTTCTCATTTGAAATTTCATAAATAAAAAGAAAATTTCTTCAAACATTTTTTTGAGAGGATTAATATTCAACAGCATAGTGAATTGCTCTAAGAGAAAACAAAAATTTTAAGTTCATTTGAATACATTCATTCTGTGTCAGAAACCTATGCTGTGTCAACTATTTAATCACAATCCAAATTTAGAGCGGAATCCAGCTTGAATGTTGTGTCCATACTTGCCCCAACTGTTCAGGGTTCAACCTCTGCGGTCATATAAAGCTACGCCCTGCGGAGCATCTGGTTTTCGGCTGTAAGCACGCTGCAGTTAACGTTTTCTAATGCGTAATCGAGACATCTCTAGTATATTCAAACTACTGCAAATTACAAAAATGGCTTTCATAAAGTAGCAACCACTTAACTTAAAAAAGGGGGAGGGTTCTTTTTTTTTCTGAGTCAGATTTTTTTTCGTGCGTACGTTTTTTTCCCTTTTTTTTCGATGTTGGTAATCAAATTCATTTTTTTCAATATTTAACACTATAATGTATGGGGAAACTCTTGATTCAGAATATTTTTTTTATCATCTGTATGACCATTTTTTTTCTCATCAAATTGGGGAACGGAATATTTCCATTCCCACCCCCACCCCTTTTGAAGTCAAATGGTTGTTCCCTTACCACTAGAAAAATTGTCAAAAAATTTTGAATTCAGTTCTAAGTAATGAACATTTAAATGACATATAGTTTACAAGTGAGAACAAATCTTATGTACAGGTAGCTAAACAGGGTGTATAGATGTGAACACATGTGATGTGAAACCAGTGTACACTACACTAAACTAATTGTGAACATGTTTACTCTACACGGCGTTTGGTGTGAACACGGCCTTAGTTTATATCTTTTATGTACTCAAGAGTCTTACAAGGTGGTGAAATAACTATAACATGTAATAGTAGCAGTTTGAAATAGAAAGTAACGAGAAATATTGAATAGTCTTGTTAATTTTCTTCAAGGTCCACCAAGCGATTTGGACAAGGAGCAGAAACGATGGCTGATAGTGGGGATCTGTCTACATT
This sequence comes from Mytilus trossulus, assembly GCF_036588685.1. Classification (NCBI taxonomy): domain Eukaryota; kingdom Metazoa; phylum Mollusca; class Bivalvia; order Mytilida; family Mytilidae; genus Mytilus; species Mytilus trossulus. Next base: position 11,716,339 of record NC_086385.1, on the reverse strand, counting down.
CGATTATATCTCCTCTGCTGAGAACATATGTATATCCTATCATAAGTAACTTATACAGTTCACTGGTTTCCAGCAATTCCATTGATACACAGGGATATGTTCGATATCTTAAGAAATATCCAGCATCGAATAGATATTTTCTTAATTATGAATCAATAAACAACAACAGTCTTGTACCAAAGAAGAAGATCAACAACAAATGGATAAATGATTACCAGAATTATGATTACAAAGTAGCAAGTCATGTGGATTTTTCAAAGTTGTTCCTACAGCCTAGTATGGCTCATTACTCTAACATTGACCATTCTTGTGACTCATCTGCATTGCTTGGTATGATTATCAACATTAGTTCATTTCCGAATGCTGTACAGACTGATGCTGAAAAGGTATCATTTATGTATTCAAGTTCTTAGTAAAAGATATGATTTTGAAGAACCGGACATATTATGGTATACTGTTGTCCCACCAACAGTCAGGGGTACTACTTGTACAAGTGTATTTTATTTACTTGAAGAAGTGAAAAAAAATATTCACATATAAGTAAATAAATAATGTTTGAATAATCTCCCCTTAATTTTCTGAAAAATTTACTTGTATAAGTAAATTTTTCTTACAATCCCACAAAAATCCTCAAGTTGTGAGATGTAAAATCATGCCTTTAATTATTTTTCCCAGGTTTGCTCAAATTTTTTCATTAAAGTTCAATGTTTCATCTCATTAATTCATCCAAGAAACTAATTGAGCAAAGATCTTGTATATTTGCGCAAGGCATTAAAAAATTGCTCCTTTGGGGCTTGTAAATGAGCAGTGTTAAGAAGAAAACAGACAAATGGGACTTTCATTGTCCATGAAATTACCTTTAAATGATTAGTAAAGACATCTGCAAAGGATACACAATTTAAAATTCTATTAGAGCAAAGAAATCTAAGAATTCAAGAAAAAAAGAAAGGATGATTTTTTTACTTATACAACATGTACAAGTAAAAAATTATGAATGCATAAGGGACATAACTAAGTCAATTTTTTTATTTTACCTATACAAGTAAATAAAATTCACTTGTATAAGTATCCTACAAATTTACTTATATGTGTATATTTTTTTTTACTTCTTCAAGTAAATAAAATACACTTGTACAAGTAGTACCCCTGACTGACCAACTGCTTTCTGCCTGTCTGTCTGTCCGTCATCAAAATGTCAGACAATAACTCGAAAAACCTCGGAGCAATTCACATGATACTCGGAGAATTAAGTATATCTATTGACCATCCTTTTCATTTTTAATAAATTTTCAATTTACAACTTTTTTTTCATTAAAAATGGCGGATATTTCAGTTTTCCGACAATAACTCAAAAACAATTTCACCAATTTGCAACAAACTTTGTTGAATTATTTATATATATTGACATGAGGTCCCGCAGAATATCTATAAATATTAATAAATATGATTTTTGGTGTTTTAAATCAACTTTTGAACATAATTTCACATTTATAATGTTATTTAAGAAATTGATAAATACACATGATTATTATTGTACTTTCTCAATCTAATATTAAAGAAACAATTGCTTGTCCTGTTTTATTTCAGACACAATTAGAAATTCGTAATGACTGGGCACATATTGACTTCACAGAATGGACAACAGGAAAATATACAGATTCATTCAATTTAATGGGACAGCTAGTTAAGGACATCAGACTAAGTAGCACAGAAGAGAATAGGATCTTAGGTGAACTGAATACATGGGCAACAAATGGTAATATATGATGAAAATGTATTGTATGCCAATCATTCTAAATGATTCACGACAAGGCAGCCCCAATGTAGTGATTGTATGTTAAACAAAACCCCAAAACCCGAACAATTTGGACAAAAATATTTAAAGGTTCGACTCTCCATAATGCTTTGAGAGTCCAAATTTTATAAAAAAATCAAAATTGATTACTATTCGTGCAATTTCCAATGTTTTCGTTAAATCAATCTTACTACATTTTTGTAAGTACATAAACCTCATTTTTGTCTTTTTCTTTAATAGATTCATTATAAAAAAAATGCTATCTCTTTTCCCAAACTGTATAGGCTATGTCAATTAATACCTTGTAGCTTTGAAATTGCTTTGGTTAAAATATCTTTTTCATGACACACTGGCATAACTTTAATTTAAACTTTAGGTCAGTTTATTTTAACTACAAATATATCAGTGAGATGCTGGGAGGATTTTTTGTCATGATTTTTAATTGGGTAAATGTTTAAAATGTTGTTTGAAATTTTATCTTTCATTGTAGGTTAAAAAAATCTACATTCTTGTTTTTCTCTGCCATTTATTTGGTCTTTAGTCAGATCCTGTCTATGCGTTGTGTTAAGCCTTGTTATTAATTACACCCACTGTATGATATCACATCATGTCATTCGTAGAGCCCCCCCCCCCCAATAAAAAAACAAACAAAAAAAACAGACTCAAACCATTGACTGTTTTAATATGTTATAATAATATTATATATATCAATTGTTATTAAATTATCTTGTACAACAACCAGTCACTTGACTTCACGTCAAATATATTGTTGAGAAACCAACACAGTTGCATATTTTAAGATTATTTTAGTGCCCCACCTACAATTGTAGATGGGCATCATGTTTTTTGTCCTATGCATTTGTTCGTTCGTACCTCTGTTTTTTCGTTTGTTTGTTTGTTCGTTAGTTTGTCATTCTCTTTGTCCCCCTCTGGTTAATGTTTTTGGTCAAGGAAGTTTGTACTGAAGTTGACGTCCAATCAACTTGAAACTTAGTACACATGTTCCCATTAAGCTATGATATGATCTTTCTAATTTTATGCCAAATTAGAGTTTTACCCCAGTTTAATCGGAATTTATTATGGTAATCAATTGCACATAATCCGTCCCTCTTTCTGTCTGTCTGTCCAGCCTCCACATGTTGCACTGTAACTTGAGAACTGCCGATCAAAATTTGTATGAGCCCATCAAAATTATGATGGGATATATTATGGTAAACAAATGTCCAGCATCCGTCCATCCGTGTCTGTCTGTCTGGTATTCACATGTAACACCGTTTTTTGAGAACCGCTTATCAAAATTTCATGAAACTTAATACAGTTATTTCTCATGATGGTCAAATGATCTGTTTACGTTTTGGTGAAAATAGGATATACAATTTTTGAGTTACAGCACTTTATAACTAAAACAGGAGTGTTTTTTTTTTCATAAATTGCGTTGTATCAGTCTCAAAAAGGATTTATGATTAATTTATTGCTTGCAAATTTACATTTTTTTAGTTATATCAATCCAAAGATCTGTATACTTTTTGGTGATTATTCATTTTTTTTGTTTTAGAGTGATTGAGGTTTTTTGTTTTTTTTTAAATGGGGGGGGGGTTCACATGTCGCACAGTACCTAAAAAACCATTGATGATTATTGCGTCAAACTATACAAACTTCTTAGTTATATTAATCTTTAGTTCTGTATACTTTTTGGTGATGATTCAAAATTTCATTTTAGTAATTATAGCAAGAGGTGGTGTGAGTGCCAATGAGGCAACTCTCCATGCAAATAACAATTTCAAATAATAAACCATTATAGGTCAATGTACGGCCTTCAACACGGAGCCTTGGCTCACACCGAACAGCAAGCTATAAAAGGCTCCAAAATTACTAGTGTTAGACCATTCAAATTTAAACATCCCGTCAATGTGTTTTTATTTTCTTTCATGTTTTGCTGGTGTTTTTTGTATACACGTCTTTTTGTATTTCTTTGGTTCTTATAATTTTCTTCTATTTTATGTCATTATGATATATTTCTATTATGAATTACAAAATACGTTGAACCACAAACGTCAAAATCATTCAATCGCGTAGTGGAATTAACCATTTGTAGATTCTTATAAATTCTATATAACTTTTGGACTATTTTAAATCTCAGTCTATTTCTGAAATTTATTATTACATCCTTTTTTACCCTGTATGCTAACATTGCCTATTTTAAATTGTTTGTTACTCTTTGAACGACAAATATATGTGACGTATAACATTTTCTGACGTCAGACACGTGAATCAAGGAATGTGTGTGTAGATAGATTTTTTTGTGTTCTGTTAAAATGTTTGTTTTAAAATTGTTATACAATGATGACTGATGTATCCGTATTTTGACTATTTTATTTATTGTGTCTGTTTATTTAACGCATCAATGTAAATATAACGGAATTTGATGAGACTGTCATTAAAGTGAGAAGGTCACCTACAATCTTCAACAATGTGTAATTCCCATACTTTTCAGTGTCGGATCCAGCTATTTTAAAAAGGGGGAGGGGGGTTCCAACTATATGTCCCCATTCAAATGCATTGATCGGCCAAAAAAAGCGGGGTTCCAACCCGGAACCCCCTGGATCCGCCACTGCTTTTTAGTCAGCTATAAAGGACCCAAAATGACAAATGTAAAATATATCAAACTATATATCAAAACCACAGGCCTGATGTAGTACAACATGATGAATGAAGAATGAATATGATGTACAGCAACAAAAGATGATCACTGAATTACAGAATCCTAACTTGGAACAGGCACTTACAAAATGAGTAATCAAGTTTAATCCACAATTTTCTACATTTGAAAATGCCTGTACCAAGTCAGGAATATGACAGTTCTTGTCCATTCGTTTTTGATACGTTTTGTGATTTGATTTTGACATGTGATTAGGGACTCTCTGAATTGATGTTCCTCTAAATTCAGTATTCTTGTGATTTTACTTTTTAGATCATCATATGACCTTCAAAAATGAGCAAAATCCATACTGCAAAGTAAGCTCTTGGAAAGACTCAAATTGACAAATGGACAACAATTCAAACTAGAAAACAAACAACCATCATTTATGATTTCCCGTCAGTGTTATGAATCACAGTATATTCAATTTTACTGATTAAGTCCTATTCTTAATAGTCACATTTTGGTTGAATGTGGACGATGGCGCATGCTTTACTATTTGTATAAGTGTAAACATAAGATCTTCTGTTTGTGAGTTTATATGTGTAATCTTGAATTGTATTATATCTTGAAGTTATGAGATTTATGAACTGGTGCCTCTAATTGTACAGGTCATAATTATTTGAGTGGAACAGTTCTTGGTTTAGAGATTGTAAAGGAAATCCGTCAACATACCAATGTTCTCAGTGAATATGTACAGACTTTATGTACAGAAGCAGACAGTCAGTTTATCAAAGTGCATAAAGAACTGAAAAAGTTAGAAAACAGCTTACAGGATCATGAGGATAGGATAAAGAAATTAGAAAATGTATGTAACAATAACAAAATAGACATAATATTTGAACCAAACATGCAAAATGACAACATCAAAATACTTATGTTATATTTACTTATAGTTTCATAGAGGATATGTTACAGATGATTTGTATAATCAGTGATCATGTAGAATCACTGGTCAGTTTAGGGATTATATATAATCTATATAAATTTAAGGGATTATCATTATGTGAAATCACTACAATTTTCAGGAATTATGTATAATTACTAGAAAAAAAATGTCAGGGATTATACGTATACATAATAACTGAAAGGATGAATTAGTTTTATTTGTATAGGAAATTAATAAAGTTAATAATTCCATTCTGTAAAATCATATTAAAACATCATTATAAACATAAATTGTAAAATGTTAAACCTCAACACAATAAAATGCATAAGGGTTCTACTAAACTCAGTGTCTAGCCTACTTTTACTATCAGTGGCAGGTTCAACAAAAAGGGGGAACAGATTATTAAATGTTTTCCTCTTGACACCTTCTTTTTATCTTACCTAGCTTCTGTTCAACTTTATGTTAAAATCCAGAATGGTTTATGAATTTAAAAAATGATTTAAAAACTTTAACTTTAGATTGTTTGTAATGTTAACTTGAAGAAAAAATAAATAAAGTAAAAGTAAATTTATAAGTAAATATATGAAAAAACAAGAAATACATTTTTACAAAATTTCCTTCTTTAGTACTACCTGTGACTTTATCTTATCTTATTAATGGTGGCCATAAAAATATGTTCACCATGATGGCCCTATATGTCCATCATCATACCCTATGTTGCTTTTTTAATACACAAGGTATGAATCAAAAATAAGTCAAGGATAAAGGGAAATCTTGAATGAATTGAAGTGTTACAATTATATAAGTAGTTATACAGGTCATGTGTCTCAGGTAAAATATACATGTATGTTTGTTGAATTTCATAACTGTGATTATGACAAGCAATTCAAAAATAAAATGAAATAATAAAACTTATTGAACAAATTGATTCTTTTAAGTGGAATTTGGGATTTAATTATATCATGATACGGAATGGATACATTTTTTTAACTGAAATTTTGGATTTAATTATATCATGATACAGAATGGATACATTCTTTTATGTGGAATTTGGGATTTAATTATATCATGATACGGAATGGATACATTTTTTTAACTGAAATTTTGGATTTAATTATATCATGATTTGGAATGGATACATTATTTTAACTGAAATTTTGGAGTGCCATGCAAAAAAAAATTTCAACTTGTGCGCACAAGTTACTATCTTGGACGCACAAGTTACTATCTTGTGCGCACAAGTTACTAAACTTGTGCGGACGAGTTACACAACTTGTGCGCACGAGTTATTAACTTGTGCGCACAAGTTGCACATATTATTATGGACATGCGCTGTTTTGCTAAAGAGACTACCTTATGGAACGCCATAGCTGCCGAATACAAACATATGTTTATATACATGAATGCACTTACTTTTCAATGTCTGCACATGTTTTTTTCTATGTATACACATACTTTGCATATATATGAACGTAGTTTACTTTATATGCACTTACTTTTTATATATATATGCACATACATGTCCTACATATGCACATTGTTTACCTTATACATTGTTATATGCACATACTTTTCTATATATGCACATATATGTGCATTTCTTTATATATCAATTTGCACATAGTTACTGTTAACCTCATATGCATATACTATTTTTATATATATACACAGACCTATTCTACATATGAATGTACAAATGTAGTTCTGCATGTGAATACTTATCTCAGTATATATGATTATATAGTTTTTCAACGGGATAATTTTAATTCATATTAATCTTATCTGTTTTTTTTTTTTCCAAACTGAACTAAGCCTAAGGGTTCCAATATGATAAAAGGAATGTTAATTAAGAATTTCTTAATGATATATGTTGTTCAATTTAGCAACTGTTGGAATCATTTTTATATGAATGCAATTTAATTTTGGTATGTATGATGGTATGGCCCCGGTGTCTTCATCTATAGTCACTTGGTTTATATGTCAAAACGTTGAAGGAGTCGATTTGTGTGTATTAAATTTAAATACATGGATTATTACCACTAACGGGTCAAAATTTGAAAAATGCATTATTAAAACTTAATTTGAATTGCCATTTTCTTTACCAAGTTTAACGTGTTTTCAAAGTATTCAGTGTAGTCTAAGATCTCAAAATGTAAATTGTTTTCTATTATTATGGTGTTATAGGACCAAAGACGGGGGATTGTTTTAATGCCCTGCTGATAGGCGTATGGGGCATTATACATGTATTACCCTTGATCGTCTGTTTTACCGTATGTTCTTCCATCTTTCCATTTTATTTTGCTGCACTTTAAAAAAAACCTATAAAACGCAAAAAGTCACCTGTTGTACTACAGTTCTGCTCCTTTATAACTAGGATAATTTCATTTCTTTTTTTGTTTGTTTTTGCTCTCTAACCTTAATCCCCAAATGCTGAAAATGTAGACGCAAAACAAGAAATGCAGAGTTAAGCAGACAAATCATAATTAAGAACTGCAGCACGTCATATCATATTTGATGTTCACACCTTTTTAAAGCTTTTCAAAACGTATACATTTTATTTTTACGGCGTCGGCGTTGGCTTCGCAATGTATTAGTTTGTGATTAGGTCTAGTTTATGTTGAACCACAAGTGGTGGTTTAATGATATGATTTATGCAATTATATAAGGGAACGACTTATGGTAAGTCCATGGTATTTTGTATGTAGTTGTATATTGGCACATCTCATTTCCATGGATACTGTTCAGCCATGTACTTTCAGTCGTGGTTCATTCATTTGAATATTTCCATAACTTACATGTTTTAAAGTATTGCTAATTTGGTTTGAAAATTTGCATTGTCAAAATTACAAAAAGGCGTTACATAACCATTTCAGTTTATGTTTTAAATTTTTTAAGGAAGTTATATATAAATATATATATAATTACTTTCGTATACAAAGAGAAAAATGCAAGAGAGATACATTACTCCCACCGGACCCCCAATTTTCAAAAGCTTACAACTTGAAAATGAATACATGATTCTATCAATATTTTTGTCTCTTTAAGATATAATATAAAGTTACTTATCAAATTGATAAAATGGCCCAAAGGCCCAGCTTGATGTTACTGCAAATGTTAAACCCTGAATAGTTCGAGCAAGTATGGCCCCTTTAAATACGTTTGACATATCTTCTTCTTCTTCTTCTTCTTCTGTTAAGGAGTTGATCTCATATATGAGTGATTTACTAACTCCGCTCGGTAAAACAGGAGGCTTCTCCAGTGATTAAAAGTAAATATTAACAAAATAATAAAAACTAGATACACTACAGTTTGGCACGCTGATGTCTAGTTAGGCTGCATCTGGGTCCATGGCACACTGGCTCATCTAGCCCTTAACTCCCGGAGTGTTGGTGCAGCTGCTACTGTGTAGCAGGTTCCAGTCTCTTATAGAGCGTGGGTGGAAGGAGTTGTTGTATTTTTCCTTAGTAGCTTTTATCTGTGGCCACCCCTTGTTCTGTTGTCCCAAGATGTGTAGTAGATAGCTGGTTGTATCTCCACTAGTTGGTTCTGTGTCTTGTAGCATAGGAAGAGTCGTTGTTTAATTCGTCTATACTGTAGGGGATCCCACTGGAGTTGGTCTAATAGTCCAGTGACGCATCCTGGGGAAGTGTCTGTGTACTGGTTGTAAACAAATCGTGCTACTTTACGCTGCACCCGGTCGATGTCTTTGATCAGAGTGGTTTGAAGGGGGTCCCACACTATGGCAGCGTACTCAATTGATGGTCTGATGAGTGCACATTAGGCTGTGTTTTTAACAGATGGTTTTGCATCGACTCAGGTTTCTGCGGAGAAAACCGAGGGTCCTGGTTGATTTTCCTGTTTTGTTTTGTTAATGTGCTTATTCCACTGTAGGTCTTGACTAATGATAATTCCAAGGTAATTTCCGTTATCAGCAACTTCTAGTTGGTGTCCGTGCAAGGTGTATGTTGTTTGCAGGGTGTTTCCCTTGTTAGATATCCTCATGACTGTGCACTTTTCTGGATGGAAACACATCTGCCACTTGTGTTCCCACTCTTCAGGAGCAGTGAGATCTCTCTGTCAGTCAGGGGTACTACTTGTACAAGTGTATTTTATTTACTTGAAGAAGTAAAAATAAATATACACATATAAGTAAATTTGTACGCTACTTATACAAGTGAATTTTATTTACTTGTATAGGTAAAAAAAAATATTGGCTGAGTTATGTCCCTTAGACATTCAGATTTTTTTACTTGTAGAAGTAAAAAAGTCATCCTATCTTCTTTTATTGAAATCTTTGGATTTCTTTGCTGTAATAGAATTTTAAATTATCTGCTCTTTGCAGATGTCTTTACTAATCATTTCAGTGCAATTTCATGGACAATGAAAATCTCATTTGTCTGTTATCTTCAGAACACTGCTCATTTACAAGCCCCCAAGGAGCAATTTTTGAAGGCCTTGCACAAATACTTAAGATCTTTGCGCAATCAGTTTCTTTGTTGAACTAATGAGATGAAACATTGAACTTTAATTAAAAAATTTGAGCAAACCTGGGAAAAATCATTAAAGGCATGATTTTACATCTCAAAACTTGAGGATTTTTGTTGGATTGTAAGAAAAATTTACTTATACAAGTAAATTTTTGAGAAAATGAAGGGGAGATTATTTAAACATTATTTATTTACTTATATATGTATATTTTTTTTTACTTCTTCAAGTAAATAAAATACACTTGTACAAGTAGTACCCCTGACTGTCTGTAGAGTTGCAGCATCATCAGGATTTCTAATTTTCCTGTACACCAGGCTATCGTCCGCAAACAACCTTACATCTGAAAATGTACAATCTGGCATGTCATTGATATATGTCAGGAATAGTAGAGGATCTAAAACTGTCCCTTGTGGAACTCCTGATATTACATCTTAAGGAGATAACGTATGTCCTTCTAGAACAACTGACTGGGTTCTACTGCTTAGAAAGTTCTTTATCCAGTTCAATGTTGATCCTTCCACCCTGTAGTATGCCAGCTTCAAAAGCAAGCGTTAGTGTGGTACCTTGTCAAAGGCTTTTGAAAAATCAAGTAAGTTGATGTCAGTCTGGTGCCCCTGGTCCGTTTTTTTGGCAATCTGGTTTAGTGTTACAACTAACTGGGTCTCACAGGAACGTCGACTTCTGAATCCATGTTGCTCGTCGCATAGAATGTTGTGTCGATCAAAATGATCCATAACTGTGCTATGTATGGTATGTTCTAGCAGTTTGCATGCTATGGATGTCAATGATACAGGCCTGTAATTTGAAGGTTGGTGTTTCTCTCCTTTCATGAAGATTGGCACTATGTTTGCCTTGCGCCATTCGTCTCGAATCTTACCCTCGTCCAGGGAAAGCTGGAACATCCGGGTATGATAAGGAGCTAGTGATTCAGCTGCCTGTTTAAGAGTGTTTGCTGGAACTTCATCAGGTTCTGTTGCTTTGAATGGTAGGAGTCCCTTTAATAGTTTGTAGACACCTCTTTCATGGATGTCGATATTGTCCATGGTTGGTACTTGGATGTGGACTTGTGCCTAGGTCAGGTAACGTACCGGTATCTTCTTTGATGTACACTGACTGGAATTGCTGGTTCAGTATAGATGCTTTAATATCTGTATCACTTTTGACTTCAAGGTCACAATCTGGGATGCATCTTGTTTCCGGCTCTTCACATATGACTAGAATCTTTTAGGGGTTTTCTCCAAGTCATTGCTTACTATATCTCCTATGTAATTACTGTGCGCTTGTCTATAGCCTCCTTCTGTTGTGCTTTCAGAAATTTGTATTTCGTTTTGTCTCGTGTTTTCCCACTGCTTTTGGCAATCTACATTTGGATTTTGATTAACATTTTGATGATAGGCATCTTTTTAAAGACATCAAAAAATTCAGTGGGCCATTCTTATACACTCTTTATAGAAAAAATTTAACATAGACCAAAGAATTATGATTCATGAAAATTTTCCACATATAGTTGACCTACTGTGTTATTACATCTGAGAAACGTACATTATAACTTAATTTTAACATTGATCACTCATAAAAATGGGAGAAATTCATATGACAAAAAAACTAGAATTTTGTTCAACCAGTCGCTGTACCATTTATAATAGGTCAAGTCCAAATAACATATGACAGACGGAAACTTCAAATTATAAGGCTATTACAAACAATGTATGGAGTATCCAGGTATTCTATCTTAATACCAAATATAAAATATAGAAATAGTTTTCGCCATCGCTGGGCAGTAATATCTTTGTTTCATGCACTTTATGACATTTTACATTCACTGTTTATAGATTATTCCCACACCGACAAAGTGCATTCGGCTCTTACTAAATGTTTTAACTAATAAAACATAAAACCTGTTTCAAAAAAAAAGTCTGAAAACACGAGTTTTGCAAATTTTCAATTTTCCAAGTTATAAAGGGGTATAATTGTCAAAAAATTACTGCCCAAATTCTTACACGGGATAACTTTGTGTGATTATTTACATTGTGTGTGAATTTCAATAATTTTGGATAAGGCAAATTGACGTGCGGAAACCAAACCAATTGCATTAATATAACTTGTGACCCGTTGTCACTGAATTGTTGGGACAAAAACCACTGAATTCAACACGCCATTAGTGATAATAAACCTTATGTTGAAATGTAATACAAACGACTCATGCAAAGTACAAAGTTATGGCATTAAAACAAGTGACTATAGATGAAGACAATACCATCATACATGCCAAAATAGTATTGCATTCATATGAAGATGATTTTACTTAATTGAACAACATACATCATTAAGAAATTCTTAATTAACATTCTTTTTATGATATTGGAACCCTTAAGCTTAGTTCCGTTTGAAAAAAACCAGAAAAGCATAATATGAATTGCTATTCTCACGTTGAAAAACTATGTTCATATATACTGAGAAAAGTATTCACATGCAGAACTACATTTGTACATTCATATGTAGAATATGTCTATGCATATATAGATAAAAAGTATATGCATATGAGGTAAACGATGTGCATATGTAGGAAAAGTATGTGCATATAAGGTAAACGATGTGCATATGTAGGAAAAGTATGTGCATATATATATAAAAAGTAAGGGCATATACAGTAAACTATGTTCATATATATGCAAAGTATATGTATACATAGAGAAAAACATGTGCAGACATTGAAAAGTAAGTGCATTCATGTGTATAAACATATGTTTGTATTCGGCAGATACGGCGTTTCCATAAGGTAGTCTCTTCAGCAAAACAGCGCATGTCTATAAGAATACGTGCAACTTGTGCGCACAAGATAGTAACTTGTGCGCGCAAGTTGGTATCTTGTGCGCACAAGTTGAAATATTTGTTTTGCACGGCACTCCAGGGCTTCCGTAAAAATGCCTGCCTTTTTCTATTGAAAGGTGTTTCTCAAATTAACTTTAAAAGTCTAAATTCCTCCAAGTCCCTGCAATTATTAACTTTATATAGAAGGCCTAGGATGAGAGAAATATTCTTTTCAAAAGTAAACCAAGAATATGTATCATGCCGGTCCAGACTGGACTTTCGACAATATTATACACAAAAACAAAATTATGATTTAATTAATATACCATAAAAGTTTCACCATCTTTAGAAATTTCAATAATGTTCATGACGATTTCTTTAAATAATTTCTTTTCATAAGATCCACTTTATTATGATATATAAGAACATTTTCATTATGATTAGAATTTTTTAATGAAAATTTGATGATGATGGGCATTTGGAAAATAAATCTAAATTCAGTGATTGTTTGTGCACAATTCTTGTTTTGAGATTTGAAAATATTTAGATAAACAAAATTAGTTTTTTTCCCTAAACCAAATAATGATACTTGTAGATTTCCTGAATAATATTAGATATTATCAAAATATTTTGTAAAAGGATTGATATTGATCATCTTAGTTTGTTAAGAAACTGACCTGTTTAATTACTTTTATCTGAAAAAATCAATTGCATGATTATTAGTTATTCTAACATGACGTCCTTCAAACGCTTTGAGTACACACCCGTGGTAAAATATGAATATAGTTCATGAGCTGTTCCCATTTTACCCCCACGTCATATGTTTTTTAATGAATGAGGAACCCGACGTCATAGAACGATGACGTAAGAATATATAAGATTTTACGGAAAAAATCACGCTTGTGAATCCGAAAATCATCACAACAAGAAAACGTAAACAAAAGATGCTAAAATGTGTTATAAGCCATTTTTTTTTATACATGTTAGACAAATAAGTAAATTATCATTAAAATTCATCCAAAACTATCTAAATATGTTATTTTATATAGTTAAAACATGTCACTATTTCAGTTTGCTCCATTCTTTTACGTCAAGTTAAAAGTGCGTTTATTTATGAGAACGGCAAATATTTGCCTCCACCTAGAGCGCTTTGATCCAAAAGAATTGACGTATTTGTCCTATTAGAATCGAAATAATTCATGGGGGCTTGAATATATCTAGATTTTACCACGGATTGTCCCTTTATGCCGATATTTTACCCCTCGCTAACGCTCAGGGTAAAATATTTGTCATAAAGGGCCAAACCGTGGTAAAATCACGATATATTCAAGCCCCCATGAATTATTTCTTAAATATTATATTATTTATAGCGATAATTCATTCAATAATGCAAGCAAACAGTTGAATACAATGCACATCATTTACATTAACCTTTAATTAAAAACATTTATTAAAAGTATGTTTATTTCAAATACTAGTCAATAACGTTTTCTTTCATTTTTTGACATTTCTACTCAAGATTCTTCCCAAGTCAAACTGAACTGCTATAATTAGCTGTTTATTAGCTGTTATTTACCAGTTCTTCATATTTTTAGCAGTCCTTTAGCTGTTCTAAGCATTCAATCTAATAGCAGTTTGAAAAAGTGCCACAATTCACCATTTCTTAGCATTCCTCTTAGCATTCATCTTAGCATTCGTCTTATATTTGTCTTAGCATTCATCTTAGCATTCCTGTTAGCAGTCGGGACAACAGTTATGACAGCAGTTCGATAGCAGTTGACCTTTTTAATCTTTGTTATAAAGATGCTTGATAGTAAACATTTATTTGAAGATAATTTGATCATTTTCAACTGTGCATTTTGGCTCCATGTTGTGTGGAAATACTTTCTAGGGAAAAACTATTTTTTGTCAATTGTTAGCTTAATTTTGGCTGAATTGAATACTTTTACAAACCAGTAGTACAGTAAGTTGAAGTTACAGTTAATGTGTATATTCTGACATAACTTTGTAGGGGAAACAGAAATCATACAGAAAGCACAAAAAAGGGGGATGGTTGTTTATTTAAATAGAATATCTGATATGTTGACAGGATTGTAATAGAATACTAGCATATATATACTTAATATGATATATGAAAAGAGAGATATGATTATTTTTATCTAGCTATTATTTTGTTAAATAACAAATCTAATTATATTCAAGAGTTGAAAAAAGGGGGAGGGAATATTATTTAAACCTAGGCCACATTTTAAATATCTGATTGCTTAACATTGACCGAAACAATCCATTAAATGAAATTAATCTAATATATAATTTTACCTAAGTTTGTTTCAGAAAAAAAGAAACATACAAATGTAATATAAGAATTTATTTGTTTAAATCCAAAAGAGAAAGAGGATATACGTTTGTTGTCTTTTTGTCTGCATTAAATATAATAAAGTTGTACATTTGGCGTTTTCGGTTATAAAATAATGATAAAAATAATAACTTAATCTGAAAATTACTTAGTCACTTAGGTAGTAATTAGCCCCTTAGTAGTAATAGTTCTTAAATAAGTTGCTTTTTTAAAATACTTATATTTAAAGTGTATTTTTAATTGTTCCTATATCATTAGGGGCACTGACAAAATTCATAAGGGGTCTACTAAGACCAGCTAAAGAAGGTGCTACTCACATTTTTGTTTTTAATACATTCCTTTAATTTGAAGTCTGTTATTAGATTGTATAGTTACTGCTCTAATTACAAATATAAGTTAGTACATGTAAAATTGAGAATGGAAATGGGGAATGTGTCAAAGAGACAACAACCCGACCAAATAAAAAAACAACAGCAGAAGGTCACCAACAGGTCTTCAATGCAGCGAGAAATTCCCGCACCCGGAGGCGTCCTTCAGCTGGCCCCTAAACAAATATATGTACAACTTTTTTAAATTTCGTAGACTAAAAAAATATGTTAGTCAGTATATCATTAGAATTTTAATCATTTTTGCTTTCATATCTTGTACACTGTATGAGACAATATCTGAAAAAGTCTACTTTCCATGTCCCCCACTTCACCAGCAACTATTTTTTTATTCAACCATCTTTTTTGAAAATTTTAAGTTTCAGTATAAACTAAATTGTATAATGCACCAACCCCTGCCAACTAAACACTCATTCTTGTATTTCTTCCAAGAAAATATTGTAATTTAAATGTTCAACCCCCCTAAAATCATGTTGTCCCCTGTGTTTTTTTGAAAACTAAATCATTCAAATAATATCCAAGTTAATTCAACAGGCGTCCGATTCTCACATATATGATATATTATATAATAAACTTTAAAAATTTGTCTTTTTATATTATAACTTGAGCATGTAATGAAATTTTGCAAATTTTAAGAGAAAAAAAAATTGTCCCCAGGGGTGATTTCCCTCCTGTTATCACTAGTTTTTTTTTTACCTGTGGAACGTTTGAAAGACCAAGAGTTATTTTCCTATTATGTATTTTGAAGAGCATCATTTCCTGAATGCATTAGTACAAAGAAATAGATCGAAAAGCGTCCAGGTTTGAATATTCAAGCCCATCCAAGGTACGAATTTATAGAAAAATACTTTATGGTGTTCTATCCTGTTATAGCCTTTTCTTACACTTTCTGAGAATAATTTTAAGTTTGCACCACAACATTAAGTGTGTTTTTATATCATCTTTTTAAATGCTATATGCCACAGGAAATACACTTACATTGAATGTGATAAAAAGGACAAAACCTATCGCGTAATTCCTTTCTGTTACGTTCTGTCATGTTACCTGATAAAAAGTAACAGCATAACCATCATCAGTAACAGGAAGGATGCTAAAGACAATTTCACTAAAGAATCGAGAAGTTTACTACAATATGCCAACCATTTCATTTAATTTAAGTTATCACCACCTTTTCAAATAAATTTCAAAATAATATACAGTATATTGAATAAAAAAATAGGGTTTTCCACTTTGATAACAGCAGAGAACATTGTGCAATTCTAGTATAGTAGATAGTAACAGCAAGGAATTTATTTTAGAATTTTTCATTACCTAGGCAGATTTTTCATCTTGCAAATACAGTTTCAAAGGATAAATGACATTGTTTGCTGTTATCTTCCCATTGTGACCAATCTAAAATGATGTATTTTTCTTAAACTTTAAAATAAAGTACAAAAATCCTTTCTGTTACCAACTCTGCCCTGTTACCGTTGTCCTGTTACTTAAGATTCTTTCATGTTACCGAAATATCTGACTATATTTAAGTATATTTCTAAACCTTTTGTATTGCAAATGCTAAAATTAATAATTGGCATTTGATAAACTATTGCAGGATATACTAGTAAACCACAAGTAGTGTCTTAAACTTATTTCTTATTCCCATTAGAAACTTTTTAAAATTGGTTCACTTTGCAATTGGTAACAGGAAAGAACTGGATTTGTTTGGTACCATTTTTAAAAAAAGCCATTGCTTCCTTATTAAACAATTGTTTGAATTACAGACAACAGTTCCTAGATCCACAATGTGTGTTTTTCGATTCGTGATATTAAAATACCGGGTCTAAAGATATTTTTTTTGGTTTTTTCTTATTGCCAAAAAATTGATTATTCATGTGTCACCTTTGTATTGCAACTGATAGCATTCTACAGCAGTTATTAGCAGTTTATCAAACCATATAAGGATGTAAAACTTAGCAGTTTGCATGAATATTCATTATTGACAGCTGTTATTATAGCAGTTCTCATGAATATTCATTATTTGATAGCTGTTATTATAGCAGTTCTCATGAATATTCAGATCTCATTTAAATTTTTCGTTAAAAATAACTGCCAAAGAACTGTGAAGGCTAAATGAACTGCTAAGAAACAGCTATGGAATGCTATTGGAATGCATTTATGCAAATTGATCATTGCCTCATATTTGTGAACTGTGAATGCTAATAAACTGCCAAATAACTGCTGTCAAGTGGGAACTGTGAATGCTAATAAACGGGTAAATAACTGCAGTTCACTTTGACTTGGGTTACCAAGAACAATTGAAAAGAATAAGAAATAAAAAAACACATACACAAATAAAAAAAAACAATTAGAAAAATAAAAAAAACACATACACAAATAAAAAAAAACATTTAGAAAAATAAAAAAATTATATAAAATTAAAGACCCCAAAAATTAATAATAAATTTACAGACTAAAACAATATTTTATTCTACATTTTCAAAAAAAGTTGAAATGTCAAATTTGAAGATAACCCTGAGTTACCTGTACAGGTAAATATAATGAAACATACCAGCTGAAAACTCCAACCCTGATTGATTTTAACACGATTAGATTAAAATCTACATAGATCTTTTATGACCCCTATAAATGGCTAACATCTCAAGATTGAATACCCCAATAAATGTTCACCATTGGGTGCTGATCATGCAAGTGGGTGGACATAACTAAGAGGATGTCACGGGTAGATACTAACTTTTGTCCAATTTTTTTTACAAATCCAGGAAATTTTAAAATAAACTTAAACCACAGAGTCAGGGTTCTCGCTAAGGCGAGTCCATGAGTCCTGGACTCATCAAAATCTGTCTGGACTCACCATTTTCAAAACTGGTGAGTCCACAGATGCATCAAGATTGAAATATTTTGTATAAACTGAACACAGTTAAACACAAATTTTTATAGCAAAAGTTTAAAAGTAATCTGAATTTAATGTTATTTCATTGCTCTGTTAGGCCATGGAGATAGTGCATATAAAATATATTCTTCTTGCTGTTGGTCTCACCACGGCTAAAAGTGACGAGTCCCTGGACTCGCCTTCAAAAATCGTTAGTGAGAACCCTGAGAGTGAATGTTATGCTTACTGGCAGAAAATTGTCCACATAGAAGTTAAATACGGTTAAACAGGCCTTTTTGATTTACTATCTTATGATCATAAACAAGCTTCTGTCCAAGTTTTGTAGAAATCGATATTCTATTTATCCTCAGAGTGAATATTTATGGGCACTGCAGACAATGATGACCCCAACAATGCATGAAACCCTGGAACATTCTGCATTTTGTATCAAATCCAGTATTAACAAATAATTTAAACTTACCAGAATAAAGAAAAACAAACAATATTTTGTCTATGTTTTAATTTTATCAAAGAAAAGATTTTGAACAGTTGATAATCCCTAAAATCATATAAGGGAATTTGTAGAATAATTATCAAGATATTCAGTCAGGAATCTGATGTACAGTAGTTGTCGTTTGTTTATGTAATATATACGTGTTTCTCGTTTCTCGTTTTGTTTATATAGATTAGACTGTTGGTTTCCCCGTTTGAATGGTTTTACACTAGCAATTTTGGGGCAACTTTATAGCTTGTTGTTTGGTGTGAGCCAAGACTTCGTGTTGAAGACCGTACTTTAACCTATAATGGTTTACTTTTTAAATTGTTATTTGGATGGAGAGTTGTCTCATTGGCACTCACACCACATCTTCCTATATCTAGTGATTATGTAAAATCACTGGTAATGTTTAGGGATTATATACCATTGTATATAATCACTAATGAGTTTAGTGATTCTAAATAATACCTGAAAAAGGAGCAATTCTGCATGATGACTTATTATACAAATTTACTGTAACAGATATACATGTTCAACGGCGTAAAATAGGTCATTATATATTTTTTTTCATGATAAAATGTCAAATATTAAATATGTTTAACAATTTGAACATAATCTGTAAAAAAAAAATGGTACTCAATTTGTCTTGTTAGAGATAATGGTATAGGCTGTTTAAAGTAGGTTGATATTAAAAGAGCAGGACCAGTAAAAACAAGGTAGACAAAAAGGCATGATCTGTCGAAACAGAAAATTACTTACTCTGTTGATATCTGTAAAAAATTAGTAGAGCGAGTAGAATCACCAAGAATGTATTTGAGCTGTTTTGAAGTAATCTTTGTCATCACTTGGCGTTAGTTGTTCAGTCGGCTTTAAAAATGTGTTAACTTCTTTCTGAAACAACTTGTCCATGTGCATGATGTGTAACCAAACGTAACCTTCTCAAATGACGAATAAAAGGAGAAGATGTGGAATGATTGCCAATAAACAACTCTCCATAAGAAACCATAACAACTGTCCCTAGCAGAGGGGGCATTCATTTTTTCCTTGTCCGCCTGTACTCACGTACGTCAGTTCCTCCCAAAATTGGTTTCCGTTTTCTAACTTGAGTTTGCCTTAACTAAATGTTATGAAAGTTATTCACAATACTTATTACCACAAATCAAAGATCAATTAAACTGAACATTCTAGAGTTATCCCAAGAGAAAACAAACCAGGGATCCCATTGGAATTCGGACAGATTCAACTGGGATAAGATTTCGAGATTGATGCAAAAGAAGTTGGATACCGATGAAAATCCTGGTGGAAATATATTGGGATCCCACTGGGATATTGTAGGATTTTGATTGGAATATACCGGGATTCCCTGGAAAAAAGGGAGAATCATGAAATAAATCCTAGCAAAATATCAAGTTTGCAATAGCACAAGGTCCAAATTAATGCAAGTGCATATTAGAATGATCACAGCCTCTCATGGGTGAAGGGGGCTTGAGGTAAATTTACCTGTATGAACATATATAACTGCTATTTTTTTTTGTCAAACCCCACATCAAGTCAACTGAAATAAATAAGAAAAAGTGCTTTAAAAATTTTAAAAAAGGCACTAAAGAGATATCAGGGTTCTCAGGAAGTATTTTTGAAGGTGATTATGTTTGATCATGGGTAGTCCCAGCACAGCAGTAGTGAGCATATGTATTTTATTGCTATTTTGATAAATGCACATGTATTTACACTTTTGCCATTGAAATGAATTTTGTCTCAAAATGATCTTAAGATCTGTCTACGAATGTTACATTTGAGGTCATGCAACAATCATTTTTAATTGTGACTTTAATTTTTTAAACCTGCATGCAAGTTAGAGATTTTATGGTTCATCACTTCATGAGTTTCATCTGGCAGGGAAGGTCTGAATCAGAATATAAACATAAATGTTCATGTTTACACTACTTCATTAATATTTTCCAGTTTCAACCTGAATGGGATCTCGGCTTCAGACAGTTATCACGAATGGGATCCCAGTTTCAAATATTAATCCCGAATGGGATCAAGACTTAAGATGTTTATCACACCAATATCACAGGGATTTCATTGGTATCCCCATGGATCCCACTTTCTATTTCTTTTGGGATGCCCCTATAATAGAAAAAATTTCAGAACATTTTTCGTTTTCCTACTTAAAGGCAAACTATACAGTGTCAGGGGAGATAATGAGGTAACGATTCCGTATTCGACTGATTTTTATCATTCAAATTTATTTAACTTGAAAACGAGTTCATGCACCCTTCTTTTTTTAAAATGCCATTTGGTTTAATTACGCAAGAAGCTTATATGTGCCAATTTTCATGAAAACGTAAATATCGCATTTTTTATAAAATTTGATAAATATACAGCAAAAAATTATGTTTTTTCTACATTCGATCATTTGCTAAATATGAAATGTATGAGTTATTTCTGAATACAAATTGTACAAATTTTCTGGTAACTTACAAAATACAGAAAATACAAATAATCTAACAAAAAAGAATTTGTGTTTATCTATAAAAACAAAAAAGTTCTGTCTTTCTTTTTTAAAAGAAAATACGGCCACAAATCCAAAATTGTAAACAAATATACAAAATTTTGACCCAATTTCATTGAAAGAGTAGCTCATGAAGGTATATTTTTTTCAAGATATTTAATTTAATTAGGTAAAAAAGTCTACATGGATTGTTATGCCCCATCTACGATAGTAGAGGAGCATTATGTTTTCTGGTTTCTGGTCTGTGGCTCCGTTCGTTCGTCCGTCCGTTCATGTAGGCACGCAAAGTTTTTGGTCAAGGTAGTTTTTGATGAAGCTGAAGTTCAATCAACTTGAAACTTAGTACACGTGTTGCTTATGATATGATCTTTCTAATTTTAAAGCCAAATTAGACTTTTGACTCCAATTTCATGGTCCACTGAACATAGAAAATGAAAGTGGGAGTTTCAGGTTAAAGTTTTTGGTCAAGGTAGTTTTTGATGAAGCTTAGGTCCAATCAACTTGAAGCTTAGTACATATGTTCCCTATATTATGATCTTTCTAATTTTAATGCCAAGTTAGATTATTACCCAATTTCATGGTCCATGGAACATGGAAATGGATAGTGCAAGTGGGGCATCCGTGTACTTTGGACACATTCTTGTTTTTTTATCGAAATGTAAATATGGGATCAAAACTGTATCGTATGCATTTTAGTTTGTCTCAACTAAATGTTATGAATCTTATGCAAAATGCAGATCAAGTAATGAAGTTTGGTGGTGTCACTTTAGCCGTTCTTGAGTTATGTCCCTTTATAAATGGAAAAATTGCTTCCGTTCTCTTTCTTAAGTTGCCTCAACCAAAAGTTATGAAATTTATACACATTGCTTTTTACCACAAAATACAGATCAAGTAGAATTTTGGTGGTGTCACTTTAATCAATAGTGAGTTAAGCCTCATTATGAATAATTGCAAAATCTTTAGTTTCCATTCTGTTACTTAAGTTTTTCCAAACCAAACATTATGAGACCTATACACAATACTTATTACAACGCACACAACTCAGATCAAGTACATATTTAGGTAGCGTCACTGTTATCCTTTTTGAGTTATGTACCTTTATAATGTTGTATGCAAGCCGGGGCATCATTTTTTC
Organism: Mytilus trossulus; assembly: GCF_036588685.1. Lineage (NCBI taxonomy): Eukaryota > Metazoa > Mollusca > Bivalvia > Mytilida > Mytilidae > Mytilus > Mytilus trossulus. Next base: position 11,693,901 of record NC_086385.1, on the reverse strand, counting down.
CCGTTGGGACACATTCACCATTTGTTTTGCCTATATCTTATAAACATAAGCAGTAATGCTGTAAGAGAAAAACTGATTTTTATGTACAATGTTCATTTTCAGAAAAAATAGAGAAATTTGAATTTGAGTTATTGACAGTTAATACATAAAACTGTCTATCAAACATTTTGTGAAATTACTTGATGTGTGAATTCTATAGTTAAATAAAAAAAAATCCTTTTACATTTTTCAGAAAACTATGGAGCTTGCAGCTGAATTAAGTAAGTAATCATGTACATTTGCAATGTTGAGATCAACAAAGTTCAGTGGTATAACAGGAATCATCATGTCTTTTTGTCTGTCTGTCCTTCTTTTTATTATAAAACCTAGGTCAACCAACACTTACAGTTGTCTCATGGGCTGTTCGTGTGTGATTTACCATAATCATGATAGTCAGATCACTCTGAAATAGATTTCGGCTGTTGTCTGCTCTATGGTCGGGTGGTTGTCGCTTTGACATATTCACCATTTCCTTTCTCAATTTTATTTAACCATTGAACCGAGTGGTGGAAATTCAAGTTCAATGCATGTCCAGCTAATAACTTTTGTACAGTAGAACTTAAATTAACCAAACTTGGTATGCAGCATCTTCATTTGTATTAATAATTATGAATATCAGTGTTAATTCATGTCAACACTAATGTGCTGACTACAAGGCTGGTGTAGCCTTCAAAGAGGAAACCACCACTATTGACACAGGGGTTGCAAATAAACTGTTCAAAGATACAAGGCGTACATATTGTACACCAGATGCACATTTTGTCTACAAAAGACACATTGACGATGCTGGAATCACAACAGTAGAAATGACCATATATAAAATGAAATTGAAAATCATTCAGGCCCAAAAATTGAAAAAGGTTTAAATGGATACAACATGTAACTGCAACATGTCATTATTTTACAGGAAAACTATGCAGTTTGTTGGGATTTCCTACTTCAGAATAAGCAAGCACATTTTCAGTGTGAAGAATATAAAAGTTTTTACTTGTTTCCATCAATGCACGATACAGTTAAGGCAACCAAGAAACCCAATGTCTCCTTTTGTGTAAGAGAACTATTTTCAATTCATGTTTTCGTTAACCAACGTATTAACTATTAAATTGACAATAAACAATTTCTTTTAATCTCCAACAGCTAAAGATATATATCACTTTTTACACGGGAGTTATTCATGCTTTTTGAGCAAGTTCATTGGTTGTTATAATTGACGGTTATTAGCGAGAAGCATGCTTGCAGTCATTTGATGATGTAAAAAACTGCCTCATTACAAAATGAAATATGTTATTTTATTTTATGGTGATTGCCAAATCTTTTGGTTTAACTCATTTTTAAAAATTTCTGTATGAAAAATTCAGAAAAAGGTGCTGTTTATTAAAAATACCCCAGGAAGTTTTAAGGTAATTTTATAATTGTTTTTTCACGGTTCCATACACAATTTCATTATTTGGTAAACAGTATATGCAAACTATGCTGAAATCTTGTAGAATCAAAAAAAAAACCATAAATGGAAGATTTGTTGGATTTTGGGGGTTATGGTAACAACAGTTTAAGGGTAAGGGTAAACGTTTCCTGACATTAAGTTGTGTGTAAGTGTATGAATTTCTTTCAAATTGTTTCACAAGGTTCCATATTACAAAGTGAAGCCTTGCGTTGAGTTTGGGTGTAATTTCCGCAAAAGTTCAGGAATTCGGTATGGGGCCAATAAAGGGGCTCAAAACAACTTCTTTTTTTTCAATTTCCAGACTATAACCTGTGTTTAAGTGTATGGTTCTCGTAAGCACTGTACTGCACGGTTCCATATCACAAAAGGAAGGCTTGAAATGAGTTTGGGGGTAATTGCCCCTAATACTTAGAAATATACTCATCATAGATACCAGGGCTAAATTTAGTAAATACGCCAGACGCGCGTTTCGTCTACATAAGACTCATGGATACAAAACAATATATTTTCTAGTTTCCAGACAATAACGTATGTTTAATGTGGTACCTAACACTACAGGGAGAAAACTCAATTAAAACCAACTGTACGTTTTAATCAGGTTGTATGGTTAAGAAAATATTAATCTTCTCAATGAAAAAAATGGGTTCTTGTCAAACTGCTAAACAACCAATGATTTTTTTCTAATAAAGTGGTGGGTTCCAATTTTTTGAAATTTTAATGATTTGTCAAAGGGTCAAAGTAAAAATTAATCAAGGGGTTGGGTACCACCTTAAATTTAGGGGACTCTCTAAAGTTGTGTACATTTTTCTTAAAGACAAATCCTTCTATTCAGATCTACCAATAATATATTCTTTATATTTTATATTTACTTTAGGTTAGGTAAAAGCTTCCAAATAAGCAAATAAAAAAATGGGGTCACCGACCTCGTTTTCGATTTAGAACGCCGTCTTTTTCATGGAATTTGGAAATCGGAACCTCTAGTCAATAGCAGTGTAATATTTTTTTTAAAAGTTGGTTTCCCATAAAACTTGTTTGTTCTGTTAACCAAGTTGTTAATACAAACTATTTTAATAATATTACCAATTTCTGATGGTAAAATAATAGCGATAAGTTGCTATAATAATTTTCCCGCCTTTATTTATTGTTAAATAACTAAAAAAGAATGATGTTTAAAAAAAATTGACCAACAATTTCTCGATGAGTATTCAACAGAATATGCGTTGTTTATTTCTAGATAAAATCCTGAAATAAAAAGATGGGGTCACTGGAATGGAAAAAGAGATATATCTACAAAAGGGTTAACAATTTGAAATGGCGGGAATACATTGCGCGAATTCTAACATAACGTCGAAAGCCGTTCTGCCGGTTTTGGGCGTTATTCCTATACAAATTACGGACAACACAGTTCTCGTTATTTGCTGTTATGTTGTTTGTTTGTTTTCAACTACTTTTAATTTACACGTGATAGTACTTAGTTTTCAGTCAGTTTCACAGACACGTAATATAAATGCGGTGGTTGGAAAACAATGCGTTGAACAAAAGTACACGCGAATGCATCTTCAAACAAAATGACCGTTACAAGCAAAATTATTCTGACATTTCTTTGTTTTTAAAAGGACTTATGACATATTAATCAAAAAGATAATTAATAAATGCAGAAGCACATGTAATGAACCAAATATTTCCTTCCCGTTATTCTATTTACTAAGAGTTTTTTTTAACGAAATGACCGATTATTTTAAATTTAAAACCACAAGTTCGTAAAAGATCGTAAATGAGAGATATTCTTAAAAGATCGATTCAATTTAGTGCAAGTGTTAACGGGGTCTATTTAACATACTACTGTTTTGATCATTCATCCATAGGCATCTATCATATCAAAATATTCCGTCATGTTGCTAGAAACTCAGTCTAAGTATACTCATACAGTTGTCATATCGTGATTATGAATGGAACCTAGTCCGACTTTTTTTTCTCAAATCAACTATTGTTTCTTTATGCCCCACCTACGATAGACTAGTAGAGGGGCATTATGTTTTCTGGTCTGTGCGTCCGTCCGTCTGTTCCTCCGTCTGTCCCGCTTCAGGTTAAACTTTTTTAGTCAAGGTAGTTTTTGAAGTTCTTGTTGCTTATGATATGATCTTTCTAATTTTAAGACCAAATTTGACTTCTGACCCCAATTTCAAGGTCCACTGAACATCGAAAATGAAAGTGCAAGTTTCAGGTTAAAGTTTTTGGTCAAGGTAGTTTTTTTTTATGAAGCTGAAGTCCAATCAACTTGAAACTTAGTAAACATGTTGCTTATGACATCATCTTTCTAATTTTAATGCCAAATTAGATTATTTTACCCAATATCACAGTCCATTGAACATAGAAAATGAAAGTGTGAGTTTGGCATCCGTGTACTTTAGACACATTCTTGTTTCATATGCATTCCTCTTTAATTCTTTATTCTGACAACTTTTAAACACAGGCAGGATTGTGTTTTTTTAAACAATTGCGCACCTAGTACATAAGTATAAAATTTGGCAAATCGGATCATACTCGGGAGTGGTCAAATACAAAAACCTACAATGTTAGAAGCGTAAATGTTAACTTCTCTAGATGGACTTTATTTTACACGTATGCGTCGTTGGGTAACTGATTTATTGGTGCTTATCAGAAATCTGAATATTATATTTGTGAAAAAATGTTATCGCCTTACACATTCAAAATACGTATGTGTAATTTGCCATATCCATATAGGTACGTAAGGTTTCTAATTCTATAGATACATTGAATTTTGATGACATGATTGATGATTTTCGTACTTTCTTAATGATTTGTGAAAATATAAATACAATTTAAAACATAGGCTACCAAAGAAAGTGTCTCTATAGAACAGATAAATCCATACACGTAGCAAACTATGGAAATTAGTTTTATATTATAATATGATTTGCCAATCCTGAAATCCCGGACTTTAAAAAACTAAATCCCAAGGTCCCTAATTTAAACAAAGTAAAGTTAAAAAGGATTCCCGGATCCCGAAATCCCAAGCTTAAAACATCCGATCCCGTAGTCCCGATAAAGGTCCTATCCCCCTCCAAACTGTTGTCGAGTATCCAGATTTTTGATTCGTTTTGTTGACAGTTGTTAGTTTGCTGTATAGTTGACTCTCTTTTTATTCATATATTTTATCATTTGCTGTTTTGTTTGTTTCAGATACACTTAATTCACATAACTAATTTATATATCCAATTCTGGAACATGTCTATTATATAAAAACAATTTTCATTTTCTTCTCGGAAAATCTACTTATCAAAACGTTTGTCACTCTCTCCATCGGCTCAAAGAGGAATAACTCTCATTAACGTTTCGAGTTCGCGGAAACCACGAGGTCATAAAACGCTGACGGCATAGTACTGTTGCGCTGGTATATGCGCATAAACAATAGAGGTATTTGTCTTTAAATAGAAAATAATCTGAAAAATTACATTTTTGTCTTTAATCTTTAATCTTTAAAATTATCATAGATAGATAAAAACTTAAATTAGATAGATAAAAACTTAAATTAGCAAAAATGTTCAGCAAGACGATATCTACAATTAAGACAATATGAAGGACCACTACTTCTTTTTGGAGGTTTTGCCTATATTTGAACATTTTACCTTTTTTTTGCGTTTTGACTTATTAGTTATCAGTAAATATATAGACAATTTAAATATAAAAAAAAGGTATCAGCAAGGCAAGATCTACTTAAAAGTCAAATTTTGCTGATTATGTTTAGTAGACTTGTCACTCATTATAGGAGTGATAGTCCATAAATGGGGACTTTTTTTATCCTCTTTTGTGTTTTGGAGAGGCAAAAACTGAAGAAGAAACCAAATGGAATAAATGATCAACAATACAACAGTGATTTTTGTTATTAACTCTATTTATCGTCTGCAATATTTGAAATGGTCCTTTGTTAGATATCTAAAGAGACAAAATTGAGCAACACATGGTCTTAAAATTTCTATCAATATTAGGAACATTGTTTGCACCTGACCAATTTGTTCAACAATAATTGAAATTTGAAAAAATAATACAGTTGTATACTTAAATGAAGCAAACTTTGACATAAAACTTTTAAATCTTTTCACTACGCCAATTTTCATTGACTTCGTCTTTGCAAAAATATCAATCTTGTATCATTTCCGGTCATATTAGTGACATGATGAATATTTTCTATCAGAACAAACCCTACATGTATTATAATACCCTCCCATTATAAGCAAGGTTCATTGGTTCTCTTACAACTGATTTTACCTAATCAAGTGACAGGTAAACTATGTTGTACCGGATTGGTCTAATTAAAAACGTTATTATCTAAAATTTCATGGACAGTGGTTGAGGTCTAAATGATTTAGTCATCAAGATCCAGATTACCAGAAAACGTATACGAACTTATGAAAATCTAAAAAGTTTAAAGTTAAAAGTTATTAAGGTTTCGATACCTTTATCTAACGTTCTTTCAAGTTTTTTACTGTTAAAATAATGCAGAACTAAAAATTTGTGCTTTGTAAACATGCACGTATTTTACTTATCCGTCTCTGTTCCCTGTTTTACGATTGTCAAGTCAACATCCGCTATAAGAAAAATGAAAATATTTTACCATTATCGCTTTCATGAATAATATAGTTACCTATGATAGTGAACAATGAAAGACACTCTGAACATTATTTCAAAACAATACAAATTCAATTATATTTTTATTTTCCATGGGAAACGAAAAAAACTAATTGCAACATATACACATCGAAAGTCATCAAATATTACTTTTACTTTAAAGTTATAAAATTCAGTGTCTAACCATTTGACAATGATGACAATAAAATCGTCAAGTCATTCTCTATTTTATCAGAATGTTGTAGTGAACTGGCAATCAGTAATTCCCAAAAAATTGAAAGCTTAGAGACTGAAACAACAAAGCAAGAAGAAGACAATATTCCAAAGAATATTAGAGGTATGCAAAAAGTAAAATCACAAAAATACTGAACTTAGAGGAAAATCAATTCGGAAAATCCATAATTCCAATGCAAAATCATCAAACAAAACGCATCAAAAATGAAATCGTTCTATTTCAACCAGTTTATTTGAAACTCACAGCTAGAGCAAATAATAACTAAAGTCTTTTCAGGAAACTTTTACAGATATTTTAGGCTTATAACACATGTCTTTAAATTTTGATTAGGAGAAACCTATATAATATCAAAGAAAGCTGAAAAGAACAGACCTCTGTGAATTTCATAGAGTATCATGATTATGATTATGTTATACATTTTTATTTGTCGAAAGTCTTTTGCAAAAACTAATAATCGCTGTACAACAAGTACAATATGCAGCTTTTTGCTCAATTCTTTTTCTTTTTAGCTCAGCACAATCAAGATATCAAAGTTTGGGAGGATGATGAATGTACTTTTCTTAAAACCAGAGCAACATATCACATACTTAAATCTTTACCTTCCAATGATTGCATTATTGTCACAGGCAGTTCGGGTTGTGGTAAATCTTCAAACATTCATCATGCTGCCTTACAGTTGCGTGACAGGTGGGGATATGAGATAATACCTGTTTTAACAGGACCAATAGACATTATAAATTATTATAATGAAAGCAAAAAACAAGTGTTTGTTGTAGATGATATTTGTGGAAAAGAATCTATCAATATTCAGACATTAAACAATTGGAGAGATAATTCAGAAAGATTGGAGAAAATATTCAAAACTGTAGAACATGAAACTAACAGCACTTTTTCACAGATAACAGGTTCAAAGTTAATGATTTCGTGTAGGTTACATATATATAAAGAAGAACAGTTTCAATTATTTAAGTTACTCACAAGAAAAGAATGTAATTTATTATCAACAGATATGTGCCTGCTGCAAGACGAAAGAAAGTTAATGTTGGAAAAGTACATACCAAAGGCCATTACTGACAGTGTAATGAAAGTCGATGAAAAAGTTGATTTCTTCCCTTTGCTCTGTAAATTGGCAAAATGTAAAACAACAAAAGAAGTCATTGAACTTTTTACAGCTCCTGTGGATAGCATTATAGAGAACATAAACCACATTGTTAGTGAAAAAAAAGAACAGTTTTTTGCTCTTGCTCTATGTTTATTATTTGATGATAAATTCAATACAGATTGGCTTAAATTGAAATCAATTTCAGCGGAGGAGAAGAAGGACCGGCTTGCAGACATTCTTAAAGAATTTGAAATAGATTTATCCAAGGAAATGCAAAGAAATGCTTTAAAATCTGGGTTTACAACTTTAGAAGGCACATATTTAAAGAAAATAGGCAGCGAGTACAGAATTATACATGACAAAATTCATGAAATGGCAGCTGTAACCTGTGGCCAGCGCCTTCCAGAATGTTTTATAAAATATGCTCCCCCTGAATTTATTCGTGACCATTTCATCTTTAAATCTGTCATAGAAGGACCTGTAAAGAATGATGTTATATTACTATCATTTGATACAGAAAAAGAGTATTTTGAAAGATTGTTGAGTGATTTAAAAAAAAGTATTATCATAAGTACTTTTAATAATAAACAGTTAATGTATCAGAGTTTCCGAAATAAGTTAATAAGTTTTTTTGGAAAGAGTGATGAAACCATAAAAATATTGAAGATGATTGACCAAAAACATTTCACGCTTGTAAAAGTCGATATGTTCTCCTGTATTTATAAATTTACAACACCTCTAATAGAATCGGCATCATGTGGCTATCTTGATCTAGTTCAGTTTTTGGTTGATACTGTTAAATGTAATGTAAACTTTAAAAATGAAAGTCCAGCTTTATATAAAGCCTTAGAGGGAGGAAAAACAGATGTTGTTAAATTTTTATGCGAGAACAATGCTAGCGTTTCAAAGTGGAACATGTATGGAAATTCCCCATTGCATTTGGCTTGTAAAGGAGGATTTACAGATACAGCTGAGTTGTTATTGGAGAACAATGCTGATGTCGCTAAGTGTAACGACAGTGGAGAGTCTCCATTGTATGTGGCTTGTAGAGGAGGACATGTAAATACAGTAAAACTTTTATTGCTGTACAATGCTAGTGTTTCGCAGTGTGATAAACATGGAGGACGGTCACCGTTACATATAGTGTGTGATAGAGGTTCACTAAACTTTCATCTAAAACATTATTATCCGTATGAAAAAAATACATCAGAATATGAGAAAAAAAAGGATCATATTGAAATTGTAAAACTATTACTAACAGGAAATGCAGATGTTAATCTTTGTGATAAAGAAGCACATACACCATTAGATACTGCTCGTAACTCAGAATTTAGTGAAATTGTAACACTTCTTGAGGAAAGTCTCGGCTTGCAAACACCGCATTTAAAATAAATATTTGTACTCATTGTAAACTATAAAACTAAAGGACAACAAACATTGAAGCATATTATATAAGGAACCACAGTTTATGACTAAACTCATTAAAGATCCGTCGAAATTGCATTTAATTCATAAATTCAACAACACTTAACGTTATCTTGGTGTTATTTTTTCGTTAAATAATCCAGAATTTTCTAAATATACTGCTGAAATTTACCCTAAGGATCTTACTTTAAATAAATCAAATTTAAACGATTATAACTGTTCTTTCCTAGATTTAGATATTTCAGAATTAAACGGGAAACTGCACACTAAAATTTACGACAAAGGGGACGATTTTTCGTTCCCTATTGTTAATTTTCCATTTTTAGATAATGAAGTTTCTTTGGCACCATCTTACGGTTTTTATATTTCACAGCTATGCCCGTGTCTGTTGTGACGTTTTTGATTTTAACGAGCGTAAACTATGTATTACTGGTAAAATATTAAGCCAGGGATTTTGTTACCATAAATTACTTAAAACCTTTACTAATTTTTTCCATAGATATTAAGATTTAGTTTTGACGTTTGGTTGTACCAGTAGAATAGTTATCGAGTTCCAGGATTATAATTTAGTACGCTAGACGCGCGTTTCGTCTACATCAGTGACACTCGGTTAAAAATAGTTATAAAGCCAAACAAGTACAAAGTTGAAGAGCATTGAGCACCCAAAATACCAAAAAGTTGTGCCAAATACACACCAGCAGTGGCATCGACCCAGTGGTTTGAATAGTTTCAAAGGTTTCAGGATTATAATGTAGTACGCCAAACGCGCGTTTTGTCTACATAAGTCTCATCAGTGAAAACTTATTTCATACGGGATAGCACATCCTCATTTTTACGGAAATAATGTTAAGCGTGCCCGGAAATTTATGAATGATCCTGGTAAACTTATCGCTCCGTTAAATAATCTTTTTTTAAAAGGTTACCAATCCAACACTGTAATAAGATCATTAAATCTTGTTTTTATTGGTATAAATATTGATTTTGTTATAAGAAAATTTAAAGCAAACTAAATATTACTAGTATAGTATATACATACACACATTCATGGATCTACAATCTGTCGATACCTATAACTTGGCATTGCACAAGGTTATGTTTTTCTCTGACTGTTTATTGCGTATTTCACTAAATCCATTGGATGTTGGATGTGTACGACTCAGGTAAATTATAGAGTCTAAGATGCATGATTTGTTTCTTAGTTGTTAGTGGCTTTGAACTAGCTGCCAGTTAACTTTGAGTACTCTCAGATATGAACCCAGCCTGATTCAACTGATTTTTATAGTTAGTTCTTATGTTGTACTGTTATACCACTGTCCAAGGTCCCGCTAACATGTTTAACCCCGCCTCATTCTGTATATATGTGCCTGTCCCAAGTCAGGAGCCTGTAATTCAGTGGATGTCGTTTGTTTATGTGTTACATATTTGTTTTTCGTTCAATTTTTGTACATATATTAGGCCGTTAGTTTTCTTGTTTGAATTGTTTTTCATTTTCATTTCGGGACTTTTTATAGCTGACTATGCGGTATGGGCTTTGCTCGTTGTTGAAGGCCGAACGTATAATTGTTAATTTCTGGATTATTTTTTATCTCTTGTGGAGAGTTGTCTCATTAGCAATCAAACCACATCTTTTTTATATTACATTCATTTCATTTGAACTCCGGTGGATAGTTGTCTTACTGTCAATTATACAACATCTCCTTACTGTTTGTAGGTTATCTGAGAGAACATATCTAAATTGTTTGATACAGGACAAAGCCAGTTGACATGGTTACTTAGAAAATTTAAAGTAGGGGTATCTATGATCTTGAATATCATCAATTATTTTTAAGGCGAATAAACAAAAACGCTATTGAAAATACACTAATTCCACTAATTCTTTATATTTTATTCATACTAATTACATTTATAATAACAAACAACAATCATAGAGAACATTTTGCGAAGCATCAGGGAATTAATAATGATAACATAATCGGATAAATATAGATATTGTGGAACAAAAGGAGGTAGCCAAATCTTTGAGAAAAATAGATAAAATTGAGAATGGAAACGGGGAATGTGTCAAAGAGACAACAACCCGACCATAGAAAAAAAACACAGCAGAAGGTCACCAACAGGTCTTCAATGTAGCGAGAAATTTCCAAATTGTACACAAGAAACTAAAATTAAAATAATACAAGACCAACAAAGGCCAGATGCTCCTGACTTGGGACAGGCGCAAAAATGCGGCGGGGTTAAACATGTTTGTGAGATCATTGTTTGCCTGTTTAGTTTCATAAAATTTTGTCAAATTAATTAATTTGACCTATTCGCATATATCAAGGTTTCAGTAAATTTACACAATTTACAGCTTTAGTTTTATCGAGTAAATAGCGGATTAACGAACACTAAGAAGCTTGATTTATCACTGATATTTCTCCTTAACGAAACATTCGTACAATGGCCATATAATTTTCAAAAAACTTGAGCGAACCAAGATTACTCGATTAATGCAATTCTTTTTTTCTATGATTTAAAAATAATGTTTCAACAAATCTGTTCAAAAGAAATATTCATAACAGGCATCAATATGCAATCATCACTGCAAAAGAGAAGATAAAGATACCAACAGAACATTCATTCTCATAAGTCGATAACAGCTGACAACGCTATGGCTGAAAGAGAGTTGAAAGATACCAACGGGACATTCATTCGTAAGTCGATTACAGCTGACAACGCCATAGTTAAACGAGAGTTGAATTATACCAACAGGACATTCATTCTTTATCAACATATATAGGATGAATATCAACATTATACAACAGGTGCTAGATATAATGAGAAATGGCTAAAAGAGAGTTGAAAGATACCAACGGGACATTCAATTTCATAAGTCGATAACAGCTGACAAAACCATAGTTAAACGAGAGTTGAAAAATACCAACAGGACATTCATTCTCATAATTCGATAACAGCTGACAACGCTATGGTTAAAAAGAGTTGAAGAATACCAACGGGACATTCATTTTTCATAAGTTGATAACAACTAGCAACGCCATGCCTTAAAGAGAGTTGAAAGATACCAACGGGACATTCATTTTCATAAGTCGACAACGTCAAAGTACACACGGTACAACATAAAAGATATATCTGCGATAAATATCATTTATAGAGAATATTTAGTAAAAAAGAGATAGAAAAATGGCATTCAAATGAAAGAAAACATGAATGAAAGACACCCACGCAGATCATCTTCCGTACTAAGATATTTATCATTAATGAAGTGTATTGTTTTGGCTTTTTGCTATCTGTCAGTAACTGCGACTATTCTCAAATCGTACTTTCTTTCTTGTTAATTTGACCTGTTGATACTGTTTGTTATGCTTTTTTGTTATTCAATATTAACATGAATCATGTTAATATACCAGCTTTGATTATTTGGAATTACTACAAATTTTTACGTTTTCGTACTATGAACATCAAAATTATTTCATTTCTCCTTGAATATTGTACTAGCACCTGCACATGAAGTTTTTATCTAGCACCAGTTGTATATTCACCCTATATGTACAAAGTGTTAGATTAAATTAGTTGATATTAAAGAAGTTTCTTGGTATTCCTTAACGGAAGATGTTATACACACAGAAGAAGAAGTATACTTTTTAACAACAGAATTATTTTCATTTACCTTTGTATAATATGGCGCCGTTTTTTTCAAAAGTGATGATTTTCTAAAAATTGTTTAACATTTCACAGTGGTATTATACTTTAACTTTGTTTAGACCTGTTTATTTACTTTTGATCTAAATTATTTATCCCTCATAATTTTTATTAACTATGTATTTGCATTCAGGTTTCACAACTGAAACTTATTCCTTCACTGTGTGTTAATTGGGCCATTTTTGATTGAATTAAGCTTTCCAATTGATATGTTATAGTGTGTTTCTCTTTGTTGTGATGTTATGCTATTGTGTTAGAAGAAGGAGAAGGTTTGGAACCATTAACACATGTAATTTCGCTGCTAATGTTTGCACTTGTTCTAAATAAGGAATTTGATGTACAGTAGTTGTCGTCTGTTTATGTAGTTCATACGTATTTCTCGTTTTAATATAGATTAAACAGTTGGTTTTCCCGTTTGAATTTATTTACACTAGTAATTTTATGGGCCCTAGATAGCTTGCAGTTTGGTGTGAGACACGACTCCGTGTTTAAGGCCGTACCTTAACCGACAAGTGTTTACTTTTACAATTTGTTACTTGGATGAAGAGTTGTCTCATTGGCACTCATACAACATCTTCCTACTCATATGTATGAATCTACCAAACCATACTTGTTCTTTGTTGTGATTTTTTGTCTCCTTAATAGCATGTAGTATATGTTATGTTGTTTAAAAACAACGTTTAATAATATTAATGGATCTATATTGGGACTATTGGGTAAAATAGTATAACGATAAGGGAAAATGACATTTAAATTAAGGAAAATATAAATACAAGACTCCCATGCAGACCATCAACCAGACAACGATGTTTTTCATGATTGAAGTCTTTTAGTTATACCAAACCGTTAACCATTCTTAGTCTTGTTCTTTGTTGTAACATTTCATTTTCTTAATAGCATGTAGTGTATGTCATGTTGTTTACAAACAACGCTTAAATTTATTAATGGATCTAGATTCATGTCACACAAAAACATGAGACAACATTTAAAACAGGAGGTTAATCATAAACAACGTCACATCAAAACACGAGACATGATTTAAAACAGGAGGTAAATCATTAACAACGTGACATCAAAACTTGAGACATGATTTAAAACAGGAGGTTAATCACAAACAAGGTCACATCAAAACACGAGACATGATTTAAAACAGGAGGTAAATCACAAACAACGTCACATCAAAACTTGAGACAACATTAATAAAAAAGGAGATTAATCATAAACAACGTCACATCAAAACATGAGACAATGTTTAAAACAAGAGGTAAATTATAAACACGGAACAAATACCAAAACAGGAGTGAAATCATCAACACCGTCACAGCAAAACATTAATAACATGATTTACAATTATAGATTCAACTTTCTAATTTGAAGTCGTTTTTCAAACACTTGTTGTGCACACCCGTTGTCAAAATCGAATGTGTTGCATATCATCTGGTTTGTAACGCCGTGAATTGTTTGAGATGTACAAATTATACCCAAACGCCTTGTGTCCTTTTTAAAATTAATGACCTTACCGAAGTCAATCGGTGTAATTCAACGATGACGGAAAAATATAAACAAACTACGGAAAATATAAGAATGTGAAATAGACACATAATCCTCGGTGAAACGAATTAGTTGAAAAACAGGGGTCAAACTGATTGATCGAAAATAAACTAACAACACCATGGTCAAACACATGACAAAGAGACAAATAAAAGCGCACAAGACACAACATAGAAAACTAAGGATTAAATAGCACGAGTCACGCCAAAAAAACTCGGAGTAATTTCAGGCGCTTCAGAAGGGTAAGCAGATCACATGTGACACCCGTCTTGTTGTTAATGTTATTTCACACCCGGTAAATAGTCTAATACGATACATGTAAGTCATATTCGTCACAAGGGAATGGGATTGTAGTAACGACATAAGGAATATATCTTATATCATTTGTGTAAAGTATGTTCCATAACGGTCAACCAACTCGTGATGACGTCAGTTGAATTCACGAAGGGATGATTTGAACTTCACCATTCGGAACTCTTGGTGAAATAGCTTCCTTTTCAGCAGCAACTCTCTATCAAGAAAAGCATGATAGGAAATACAAGCCTGGGATAATTGTATTTATTGGAGATAAATACTTCGTATGCAGGCGCTGCTGGAACATTGCTGTAAGTCAAGATATGAAGTATACTTAACTGCATCTGTTGTATCCTTATCTTTAGTTCGGTGGGATAGATTCGTTCAACATAGTCACCAAATTTTGTATAATTTAATGATTTTTTATTTTATCTATATAGCAAAAAGGATAGTGCAAACTTATCTTTCATCCTAAGAAGTTCCTGACTGTCTGAAGTCAGCCTCATCAAAATGCAGGAGCAAATATATAGGAAAAGGCCAACCATTGATTTTTATTTGAAATTATAAATAAGCTAAGTAAATCAACATTAAATAACGCAAAAAAAATCAATTTCAAATTGTATCAACAGGTAAAATAAGCACGAACGTACGACTTGATAGTACTTGCACTAATTGAATGCTAGTTTAAAAACAAAATCAATCGAGGCAGTGATTAAGCATTTAAACATAATGGACAGCTAAAGAAAAAATAAACTTACATATTCATAACTGATTTTAACTTGACATGTATTTTTTGTGTATTGTTTGTCTATTATTTTTGCATTTTTACCCATCAGGATTTTAATTTTTGAAATAAAGTCAAGTATCTGTAATTAAATCCTCTTTTTTCTTCTTTTTTTTTGGGAGGGAGGTATAGAGTCTGATCCAACAGAAAATGACCACATGTATCACTGTCTATCTACTTGATCCACACTACTATCTACCGTTTCACTAGTAAGCGGTTGATTACGTTGTCTTATTTCATGGTAAATACGTTTTGTTGCCAAGTTTCCAACAACAATTAACAGTCCCTGGAAACTACAACATATGACAAATAAGTATTCCATTACTTCATTTTGAATAATGGCACCTAAAAGTCCTGTTATCCATAGCATGCCTGTTACAAGATTTATGCGAACAAACACAGGGAGGAATGGAAAGAATTTGATCTTCGAATGTGTCGTATACCTAACGACTGTTTTGTTATCACACCTGCAATGCACAAAAGACATGCGATGTTGATCACAACGGCCAACCCTATAGGACCGGACACACATATCAAGTTACCCGGATATCCCGTTGGAAAACATATATACCCACTGTAATCAATACTCACACCTTGGATCTCCAACACATCAATTATAACTGCTACAACAACAAACAAAGATGGCAGTAGGAGTCCGAGCAATGTAAAATGGGCCTCTTGGAAGAGATGTCTATATCTTTAGCGATAAGTGACATGCTCGTAAGGTTGTGGCACATGTGAATTAAAGCAATACATTTAAAAGAAAAAACTAGCAGCCAAAGATAATGAAGTGCAACCCCGACACTTTAGCAAATCAGTGAGAGATCATTCGCACCTATTCCTAACATAAATATGATATTTGAAATTAACAAAGCAATTGATAGATTTTCTACATTTGAACCAGGAATACTTCTGTGCATACCCAACCTTCTATAAACAAGTATAGATGTTGTCAAGGCAATCACAGAAATGCCCATACCTGTATATGTAATAACATTCATGTGTTTATTCGTACTGCTGACAAAAGATGGTTGCTTTTGGATAAAATCAACACCACAAGTTAAGTTTTTGATGACGGTTGTTGGGTTGTCAGAGTCCCTCTTCGACTCACATTCAATAATACTCTTAGCACATAGCTGTTTTCTAAAGTTGTCTTTGGGGTCAACTTTTACTTGGTTCAATCTGCTGTTAAAACTAAATGACGTACTGTGCTATGATCTTTCATTCCTCTTTGCAAACATTGCGTTTACTTCATATGTCAATCCATTTTGGCGGGAAACCCGTATCAGCCACTGTGCTTCTTTAAGTTGGTTATCGATGTTAAAGACTCTTCACATGACACCTATCACATGACCAATAAAAGTAACGTTTATTTAAGGAAATAGATTGTCGAACTTACTTTGCTGTATAAGAATATATAATGTCGTAAGTTTTAGTTTGATCACTGAACAACCATGCCATGATGGTAAGTATTTCTTCTATCATGCTGCTCGACAAATCTGTAGATGCTATCAGTGAGTAATCCTGTTTTATATCTTTTCTGTAAGTGCGTGCCAAGCATATTCCATTAACATCAAACTATTTAGGAAAAAAGAAAAGGTTGCTTTATAATCAATTACATGTATGTAATTATATTCATTGGTTTATATAGTCATATTAGAGAAAATACTGTTGCTAAGATAAGATCAGGAGATCAAGTTTTAAAAAGGGGAAACAACCGTTTGTCCAAATTTTAAAAAAAAAATATTGTCAAGGAAGGGGATTATAAACCTTGGACACGCTCCCTTTTTATCTGTCACTAGGGTCCGTTGACCGATCAAATAATTGTTTTAGGTCAGTTGTACCTCCTGTTCTATTAAAATTCATACAAAATTTTCATTATTAAATATATATCGGCAAAACGTTATAATATTTGTGTACATCACTTTCACATAGCAATACGTAAAAATTCAGACATTAAAATAACCCAGTCTGTTACTAAGTTATATAATCCGATAAAACAGAAGATGTATAAATGTTTATCTACTGGACGATACCCTTTCACTAGTAAGTGGTTCTTTACGTGTCCGTATTTCCCAATAAATACGTTTTGTTGTCAAGTTTCCAACGGCAATTAACAATCCCTGAAAACTACAACATATGACAAATAAGTATTCCATTACTTCATTTTTGAAAATGGCTCCTAAAAGTCCTGTAATCCATAGCATTCCTGTCACAAGACTTATGCGCAAAAACACAGAAAGGTACTGGAAAGAATTTGATCTTCGAATGTGTCGTATACCTAACGATTGTTTTGTTATCACACCTGCAATGCACAAAAGACATGCGATGTTGATCACAACGGCCAACCCTATAGGACCGGACACAAATATCAAGTTTCCTGTATATCCCGTTGGAAAACATATAGACCCACTGTAATCAATACTCACACCTTGGAACTCCAAAAAACAATTATTATAGCTGGAACAACAAACAAAGATGGGAGGAGGAGTCCGAGCAATGTAAAATGGGGCCTATTGGAATACATGTCTATATATTTAGCGATAAGTGAAATGCTCGTCAGGTGGTGGCACACGTGAATTTACGCAATGCATTTAAATGAAAACACTAGCAGCCAAAGATAATGAAGTGCAACCCCTACGCTATAGCAAACCAGAGAGAAATCATTAGCACCTATTCCTAACATAAATATGATATCTGAAATTAACAAAGCAATTGATAGGTTTTCTACATTTGACCCAGGAATACTTCTGTGCATACCCAACCTTCTATAAACAAGTATAGATGTTGTCAAGGCAATAACAGAAATGCCCATACCTGTATATGTAATAACATTCATGTTCATATTCGTACTGCTGGCAAACGATGGTTGCTTTTGGATAAAATCAATTCCACAAGTTAAGTTTTTGATGACGGTTGTTGGATTGTCAGAGTCCCTCTTCGACTTACTTTCAATAATACTCTTAGCACATAGCTGTTTCCCGAAGTTGTCTTTGAGGTCAACTTTTAATTGGCTCAATCTGCTGTTGAAATTAAATGACGTACTCTGCCATGATTTTTCACTCCTGTTTACAAACATTGCATTTACTTCATATGTTAATCCGTTTTGGGGGGAAACACGTATCAGTCACTGTGCTTCTTTAAGTTTGTTATCAATGTTCAAAGACTCTTCATATGACACCTTTCCTATTACCTGACCAGTAATAGAAACGTGTTTTACATGGAATAGATTGTCGATCTGTTCTACCATAACAGAATATATGATTTCGTAAGTTTTAATTTCATCACTGAATAACCATGCCATGATGGTAAGTATTTCTTCTATCATGCTGCTCGACAAATCTGTAGATGCTATCAGTGAGTAATCCTGTTTTATATCTTTTCTGTAAGTGCGTGCCAAGCATATTCCATTAACATCAAACTATTTAGGAAAAAATAAAAGGTTGCTTTATAATCAATTACATGTATGTAATTATATTCATTGGTTTATATAGTCATATTAGAGAAAATACTGTTGCTAAGATAAGATCAGGAGAAGATCAAGTTTTAAAAAGGGGAAACAACCGTTTGTCCAAATTAAAAAAAAAAATGATTGTCAAGGAAGGGGATTATAAACCTTGGACACGCTCCCTTTTTATCTGTCACTAGGGTCCGTTGACCGATCAAAGAATTGTTTCAGGTCAGTTGTACCTCCTGTTCTATTAAAATTCATACAAAATTTTCATTATTAAATATATATCGGCAAAACGTTATAATATTTGTGTACATCACTTTCACATAGCAATACGTAAAAATTCAGACATTAAAATAACCCAGTCTGTTACTAAGTTATATAATCCGATAAAACAGAAGATGTATAAATGTTTATCTACTGGACGATACCCTTTCACTAGTAAGTGGTTCTTTACGTGTCCGTATTTCCCGATAAATATGTTTTGTTGTCAAGTTTCCAACGGCAATTAACAATCCCTGAAAACTACAACATATGACAAATAAGTATTCCATTACTTCATTTTTGAAAATGGCTCCTAAAAGTCCTGTAATCCATAGCATTCCTGTCACAAGACTTATGCGCAAAAACACAGAAAGGTACTGGAAAGAATTTGATCTTCGAATGTGTCGTATACCTAACGATTGTTTTGTTATCACACCTGCAATGCACAAAAGACATGCGATGTTGATCACAACGGCCAACCCTATAGGACCGGACACAAATATCAAGTTTCCTGTATATCCCGTTGGAAAACATATAGACCCACTGTAATCAATACTCACACCTTGGAACTCCAAAAAAACAATTATTATAGCTGGAACAACAAACAAAGATGGCAGGAGGAGTCCGAGCAATGTAAAATGGGGCCTATTGGAATACATGTCTATATATTTAGCGATAAGTGAAATGCTCGTCAGGTGGTGGCACACGTGAATTAACGCAATGCATTTAAATGAAAACACTAGCAGCCAAAGATAATGAAGTGCAACCCCTACGCTATAGCAAACCAGAGAGAAATCATTAGCATATATTCCTAACATAAATATGATATCTGAAATTAACAAAGCAATTGATAGGTTTTCTACATTTGACCCAGGAATACTTCTGTGCATACCCAACCTTCTATAAACAAGTATAGATGTTGTCAAGGCAATAACAGAAATGCCCATACCTGTATATGTAATAACATTCATGTTCATATTCGTACTGCTGGCAAACGATGGTTGCTTTTGGATAAAATCAATTCCACAAGTTAAGTTTTTGATGACGGTTGTTAGATTGTCAGAGTCCCTCTTCGACTCACATTCAATAATACTCTTAGCACATAGCTGTTTCCCGAAGTTGTCTTTGAGGTCAACTTTTAATTGGCTCAATCTGCTGTTGAAATTAAATGACGTACTCTGCCATGATTTTTCACTCCTGTTTACAAACATTGCATTTACTTCATATGTTAATCCGTTTTGGAGGGAAACACGTATCAGCCACTGTGCTTCTTTAAGTTTGTTATCAATGTTTAAAGACTCTTCATATGACACCTTTCCTATTACCTGACCAGTAATGGAAACGTGTTTTACATGGAATAGATTGTCGATCTGTTCTACCATAAAAGAATATATGATTTCGTAAGTTTTAATTTCATCACTGAATGACCATGCCATGATGGTAAGTATTTCTTCTATCATGCTGCTCGACAAATCTGTAGATGATATCAGTGTGTAACCTAGTTTTATATCTTTTCTGTAAGTGCGTGCCAAGCATATTCCATTAACATCAAACTATTTAGGAAAAAAGAAAAGGTTGCTTTATAATCAATTACATTTATGTAATCCTATTTATTGGTTTATATAGTCATAGTAAAGAAAATACTGTTGCTAAGATAAGATCAAGAGTGGATCAAGTTTTAAAAAGGGGATACAACCGTATGTCTAAATTCAAAAAGAAAATGATTATCAAGGAAGGGGATTATAAACTTTGGAAACACTCCCTTTTTATCTGTCACTAGGGTTCGTTGACCGATCAAAGAAATGTTTTTAGGTCAGTTGTACCTCCTGTTCTACTAAAATTCATAAAATATTTTCAATATGAAATATATATCGGCATAAAGTAATACTATTTGTGTACATCACTTTCACATAACAATACGTACAAATTCAGACATTAAAATAACCCAGTCTGTTACTAAGACACATATCAACTTCAACCATATACCCAAAGTAAAATAATTTTTGTGCTTCTTTAGTTATATGAATATTTTGATATGAGCTTCACTGATGAGTCTTATGTAGACGAAACGCACGTCTGGCATACTAAATTATAATCCTGGTACCTTTGATAACTATTTAAGTTAAAACAGAAACAATAATTTACTTTAATATTTTTAGTAAAAAAATAACTCACTATATATTTCTGCTTAAAAAGGTGGTACAGACTAAATAATCCGTGTAGGTCACCGTACGATCATATACTTTAAGGAAGTACACCACTAATTCATGGTCCCATTGCTTTTTATGTTAAATTCCTCCGTTTCAAGCAGGCACACCTCTTTTATTTTAAGTTCAAATAAAGTGGCAATCATTGCATTTCAAAGCAACACTTTATGGTGTCTTGTACTGAAAAAATCAACATACCTTACATGGCATATAAGAAAGAACTGGTTCCCGGAACTTCAGATGTACCAAAACAGGTACTTCATATCTGACAAACAGACAAAATGTACCCTCTTTTTAAAATTTGGTGCAGTTTTTTTAATATTCAAAATTAAAAGTCCAAAAGTATTCTACAATGATCACCAGTCCTTCAGCTTTCATTTGATACCAAAAATACCTAAATATTCTACTTATTTTGAAAGTTACACTCATGCGTAGGAACTATTTTGTGTTAAATATGTACTACTTTCTGGTATGTGCTTTCTGGCCGGGCCTGAATTAGTGGTGTTACACCTTAATATGCTTAGTCAAGGAATTACTTAATTATCTGTTTCTGTTAATGACGAAATAAAATGAAAAAGGTGGTACAGACTACATATTCCGTATAAGTCACCGTACGATCATTTGAAACTGACGGAGTGCATGATGTTTTGTTTTGTAAAATATATTCTGATTCCAATCTGTGCAGAAACAAAACTTTAGAACTGGAACATGGGAGAATTTTTGCAATTTGAAAAAAAAAGTTCTCAAAATTATCTAGTTAACGCTGTTTTTTTTATGTCTTTGGTATAGCAAAATACCAACAATTTTACAAAATCTTGTTTTTATGCGTACGTGCTAACTTAAGAAACTTTATTACCCTACTTGTAATAATTGCTTTGTACTAAGAATCTTTCAATCCTTCATGGGTAGATTTTACATGTATAAATAAAATCGTTTTATCGTGCAAAGAACAATGAGGTTGTTAAATTTGAAGTATGTCTTTTTGTGTTTCTTTGTTACATTTGTTTTTATAGCGATTAAGATGATTACACAATGTTGACTGTTGTACCTCTTTTTTGATGTTTTTACCTATTGTGTCTGTTTTGTTCACGCATCGTTGTCAATATACTAGTTATGATATCTGATGCTACTCTCATAAAAATGAGCGGGTTAGCTAGGTATAAAACTATGTTTGATCCACCATTTTCTACCATTAGAAACAGTGCTAAGCCAGGAATATTACAATTGTTATCCATTCGTTTGACATGTTTGATCGTTTGATTTTGCCAATAAATAAGGGACTTTTCTTTTTGATTTTCCCTCGGAGTTAGTATTTTTGTGATTTTACTTTGTGCAGTACTTGAATTATTCATAGATAGTAAAATACACTAGTTTATCCTCCGGGACGAAATCAATCAGTTAAGAAATCTAAATTATTGGAAGTAGTTTTTTTTTTATTTGAAAATAGGTAAAACGATATAAGTTATTGCGAATTTATTAAGTATGGGAAAGTGCCACTGTCAAATAATAACCGATCTAGTTTTTAATCACTTATAACTTGAATACTGAAATATAAACTATTTGTTTTTTCATTATTGAAATTTAAAAAAAATAAGAATGAAACATTGACATGTTTTTAGTGAATTAAGATAAGGACTGATTCATTACTGGTATAAAATAAATCAGAGTAAAGATTAAATAACAAGTAGGGTGTATCAAACCTTTACTCTTATATGAGTGTAGTACCTTTACAGAAACCGCGGAAACATACTTTTTTGGCAACAATTTAAACACACATGAACACTATAAGCCATTAACCCTTTATAACATTAGACATAAAACTGCGGACTTTAAAAATCTAAATGAAGTAGTTACCTATAAATCACAAAGTCATCGTTTCCCATGAAAATTTTTAGCTATAATTCTCCTCTTATTCAACGTTTCGATATTTATATTTATCTTATTTTATAGCGCCATGGAGATGTCAGTCTTTTCTCGGACTTATGAGTTTTGAATTCGACCTGGCATGTTATGACCCACCTCTCTTTTTTTGTCAATTTATAAACTTGTACACACTTATACAGCGTTAATATTTTTTGTCTATCTGATGAGTTAAGCCTTTTTCAACTGATTTTTATAGTTCGTTTCTTATGTTGTACTGTTATACCACTTTCCCAGGTTAGGGGGGGGCAGGGGGGGACGGCTAACATGTTTAACCCCGCCACATTATTGATGTATGTGCCTGTCCCAAGTCAGGCGCCTGTAATTCAGTGGTTGTCGTTTGTTTATGTGTTACATATTTGTTTTTTACATAAATAAGGCCGTTAGTTTTCTCGTTCGAATTTGTTTACATTGTCTTATCGGGGCCTTTTATAGCTGACTATGCGGTATGGGCTTTGCTCATTGTTGAAGGCCGCACGGTGACCTATTGTTGTTAATGTTTGTGTCACTTTGCTCTTTTGTCGATAGTTGTCTCATTGGCAATCATACCACATCTTCTTTTTTATATTAATAAACTGTTGCATCTACTGCCTCTTTTTGTGCGTTTACATAGTATGTTTGCTCCTAAAAAACAATTAAATATCTACGGTATAACAAAAAAGGATGGTATAATTCGCCCTTACAGAATCTAATGCATTATGGGTAATATTATCAAAAACGTACACAAAATCATTGTGATTGATTTAAAATGTTATAAACAATGGAAATTCAATCAATGAAGTAACGTTGTTTTCCTAAAGGTGTACGACACTTCGATCATACATGCTCCTATAGATATTGAAAAGGCAAATTATCAATTAGACATCATTCTACCACAAAACATAGAAGTTAACAACAATAGATCACTGTATGATCTTCAAACATAACCAAAACTCGTATTACATAGTCAGCTTTGAATTGCCAAATTTAAACAATTTAAACAAATAAAACGCACAAACTGATTTATGTGAAACAATGAACGAGATACAAATATGATATGCAGCAGCAAACGAAAACCACTGATTTACAAGGCTCTTGACTTTGGACAGGCACATACAGAATGTGACCGGTTTCGGCATGCAAATAGTCACCCTTCCCTTCCCCTGACCTTGGATAGTGGTGAAACAGTACAACACATTTAGAAACTATATAAATCAGTTTACGTTCAACTCATCAGGTTGATACAAAGCAAAACAAAAAAAACCCACAAAATAAACAAACAAGAAACAAACCACGGAAAGACAGACTATCAAACGTGGCTGGGTATTAATACATCCCTACAACCAAAAACTCAATACGTACAAATTTGAGAGTACTTGCAGTTACCATTTACTGCGAGCCTGTTTAAGGGCAAAAACAACGAACAAAAATTATTTACTGAATACAAGAGTATCAATAAGACTACAATGGATTAAGTGTACAGACGGGATTAACAGTAATGAAAAAAACATGAACTTGTGCAATGCTAAAAAACAGTTATCGGCAGATTTAAAACCGTAAATATGTGTTTATATATGTATTTGTATATGTATCAGTGTATCCGATATGTTTATTTTTATGAATAGGTATATGTATATACAAATATCAGTATTTTTACCAACCTCGCCTCTACAGCTCTGTTGAAATTGGAATAATACAGTCATTGGAAATACATCGTAGAAATTAAAGTAGAATCTCCTAACGTATTAACCATACCAACACACATCACAAAAGAATATTCTGAATCAATGCAAAATGTATTTCTGACTCTTGCAATGCCTTTATCACCTGTAACCTGTACAGGGCTGGTGAAGTAGATCAAACAATGTTTGCTTTAATTTTTCGGTTTCCTGGTCACAACACATTGTCGAAGGTTTGCATCAGCAGGTGGTATAAACTCTACTTCTAATGAGTTTTTGACTCTTTCTTCGTATAGATCCTGCAAAGCAGCCAATACTACGGATGGAGTGTTTTGCGTAGCAGTATCTTTTGCATTTGTGAATTTGATGTCAAAGGAATTGTAGTCACTGACGTTATTGCATTTCGCACAGAAACGATTTTTAAATACAATATTTGAATCTGTTATAACCCATGGACCAAATGAAAAAATATCGTCTGACTGACATTTGATTTCAAATTCAGTATTTTTCAAATTTTTAGGACAGGTTTTTACAACTTGATAGCCTTTTACAGCCGGCATCGAACTAATTATAGGTGATAAACATTCAAACTGAAGATCATTGGAAACAGTAGAAACACCGGAGATATCAGCGTCAAAGCAACAGTCATTGTAAAATAGGCATAAATCATCACAGTGACAGATTGTGAAGGTCAGATTTGATACGTGTTCACATGAACTGTATTGTAGACACACATCAATGGAGACTAGCTCTTCAAATTCAGTTGTCAGATTCGATGATAAATATTGTTTCGGATTCAATGATGAGTCTTGTTTCGAATTCGATGTATTATATTGTTTAGGACTCGATGTTGAATATTGTTTAGGATTCAATGAGGAATATTGTTTCGGATTCGATGTTGAATATTGTTTAATTATGTCGGATGTCGTACATGTAGTATCTGTAATCCTATCAAATATATTCCCAGCTATATCACTTGGCCGTTCATCGAAAGAAATTGTCGAAACCTGTTGGAGCAGTTCAGATTGATTTCCGGTATTTAGGACAGGGTTTATTACCGGGCTTCTACGTACTTTAAAAACAGAAGCCTGCAACATGTATGACGAATTCAGTAATAAACGTCTTGTATCGATTCATCAGTACGTTGTTTAACACTTGATGTGTTCACAGTTGAATTGACCGGTGCCATAGATGTAGCATATCGCATTTCCTGATTACAACTAATAACAACAAGATCACTGATAACGACCATCATCAAAAATAGTAATCGAAAATTGGTGACCATTGGAATCCAAAACGTTCCCAATTCTTTCAAAGTCATTGCAAAAATTGTATTTGTTACTTGTAAAACGTTAATTCAAACCTCTCTCGAATATATTTTTGTAACTATTAATTTCCTCACTACAAGGTTTGTTTTCTCAACAAAAGAGTCCTTTCAACATCAAAATTCAATTACTAATGAGCTTTGCTTATTGGATTTCTGCTTTAGGAAGCGTTTGTTATTTTTATAGCATTTAATTGATAAAAAGCAGGGACGACAACCATTCAAGAACTACTGATAAAAAAAAAGATCAATGGAAGATGATTATACAAAAATGATAAGGATAAAAATCGTTGAAAATAAACTCATCATAGATACCAGGATTAAAATTTACGCCAGACGCGAGTTTCGTCTACAATAGAGGGACGAAAGATACCAAAGGGACAGTCAATCTCATAAATCTAAAATAATAGTCAACGCCATGGCTAAAAATGGAAAGGACAGACAAACAATAGTATACATGACAAAACATAGAAAACTGAAGCATAAATAAAGGCAACAGTAGTATACCGCTGTTCAAAACTCATAAATCCATGGACAAAAACAAAATCGGGGTAACAAACTAAAACCGAGGGAAACGCATTTTAAAATGTAAGAGGAGAAAACGACACAACAATGAAATTTAACACACATAGAAACGGACCAAGCATCAGAAAAAATCCCACGAGAATAACAAATATAACATCAAAACCAAATACATGAATTTGGGATAGACAAGTACCGTGCCACGTCTTATCTTAATATCTCAAAAATAAGAGAAAACAAACGACGCAACGTTAAAATGTAACACACACAGAAACGAATAATAATATAACAATGGCCATCTTCCTGATTTGGTACAGGACATTTTTAATGGGGAAAAATGGTGGGTTGAACCTGGTTTTGTGGCATGTCAAACCTCGCACTTTAATGGCAATGTTAAATATAACATTGAAATGACAACATAATATTACAGGACTACAATACAAATAAATAGGAGAACATATTAGACAAAGAAACACATGATTAATAGATAACAAAAAGCATCAGGTTTATAATTCAATACGCCAAAAAACGCGCCTCGTCCACACAAGACTCACCAGTGACGCCCAGATATAAAAGATCGGAAGAGAAAAAAAGTACAAAGTTGTACAGCACCGAGGATCAAAAGTTGAAAAAGGTTGTGCCAAATACGGCGTTGTTTTTTATGCTTGGGATAAGAACATCCTTATTATTCAGAACAATTAGTGCTATTGCAAACAGTAAATTTTATCAAATCAATATGAAGGAGATATACATAATGAAACTGAAGTATTAACTAATTACAGAAAACTAAACCCAAATACATAATGCTAAGACCAACACAGAATAGACAAACCCGACTCAGTCTAGGCCTCAACGCAATAAATCATAAAAATGACGTCACATACGATGGCAAAAAGGCACATACATTACGTCACATTTGAATTTATGATATTTAGAAACAGCATGACGTCACATATGAAAAACTATAATTCAAAAGTAAGATAGAATTAGGTTTGATTTAAGATTATATTAGAACTAAATACTGATACTACATTTAAACACAATGCATTTGCAATACTTATTAATAGCAATTATCTATAATATATATATATATATGTCAAGTTTGTTATGAATCCAACTTCAAACGTAAACTATCGTACAAAATTAAATTTAATAAATAAAGGCGGTGATTAATTTTATTTTCCATAAAACATCAATAAAATTAAAAAGACGTCAACACATTTGACAAAACCCGATGAGAATTACAAATATAAAATTAAACATTTAAACTAAATACATGAATTTGGGATAAACAAGTACCGTAACACGTCTTATAGTAATGCAAATTCACATTCAGAATAAGTCACGTTTGGTAATTAAAAGTTAAGACTACATATTGAAAAACCACAATCTACCATGTGGTAAAAATGTCCTTAGCTAGTTTGGTTAAAAAGTCATAGTATAGATCAATAAAATTGACGGAGTGTCAATTTTAATCTGTCCTGCTCATAACTTTGTTGGAGCAGTTTCTGCGTAAGGAGTACACTCCTGTATATGAAGTCCGTATAGTGTGAACAAGCACGTGAATAACGTATCAATTGTGATATGTAAACACCATACGAAGGGGCAGAGGGTATGTTACTGCTGAGAAATGGGAAATTGATAATTGGGAAATTGAAATCGTCCCGTTAATCATAGATTTTCGTGTGAAGTCAAGGATCAAGGAATGAAGCAGTCCTTCTAGTATCAGTAGTATCATAAACAACATGAACCCCACAAAAAACTAGGGGTGATCTCAGGCGCTCCGGGATGGTAAGCAGATCCTGCTCCACATGTGCCACCAATCGTGTTGCTTTTGTGATAACAAATTCAGGAAAATGGTCTAACTCGGTAGGTCACATTCATGAAAGGGAAGGGGATTGTAGTTACGACGTAAGGAACATATCCGATATCATTTGTGAAATGGTTATTCCATAACGGTCAACCAACTCGTGATGGCGTCCGTAAAATTTACGAAGGGAGGATTTCAACTTCACCATTTGTAACTCTTGGTTTAATATCTTCCTTGTGAGCAGCAATCCTCTGTCAAGAAAATCATGATATGAAATGCAAGCACGGGAATATCGTATCAAATGGGAGATAAATAACCCGTATGCAGGTGCTGCTGGAATGTTGCTACTTAGAAATGGAAAGTTCACAATTGGAAAGCTGAAATCATCTCTTTTGTCGTAAAGTTTTGTTTTCAACCGACTCTCATTGTTAATTTCTAGATGTTAGTCAAGATATGATGCAGACTTAACTGTATCTATAGTATCCGTTATCTCTAGTTCGATGGGATAGCTGTGTTTCACATAGTCACCAAATTTAGAATTATTTAGTGAAAGAACAGCATTTATTTAGCGGAAAGTAGAGTTAAAGGATATTGCTAACTTCTTATCTTTCTTCCCAAAAAGTTCCGACATGAATTCAGCCTTATAATAATCAAGAAACAAGTTGGCAAGTAGAGGGGCATTGGAATGCCGACAATCTGTAACACATATGTTGTCAATCAAGAAATCAAGCATCTTGATAATATCAGTTTCAGAGAATTTTTTCTTTGAATCAGAGTTATCCTTTACAAAGAAGGATTTATCCCTCCCTAAGACAAGATACTTGTATCTACGTTGGCCCTTTTTTTGTGAAGCAAAGCAATCCCAACTCTTTCGATTTGTCTTTTAGTTTGGAATGTTGAATACTTGTGTAAAGAGTAGAAAATTCAAATGTTTAATACAGTTACAAGATGAAAGAATGTTAGATTGTATGTACTCGAAAAGATCTTTGGAATTTTTAAGTATCCACATCTGATGCACGCAACCTCTAGACTAGGCAGTTTCACAATAACTGTGAAGCCCGTCTTTGATTGCTGATACAATAGATGTTAATAATTAAGAAAGAGGTTTCGTGGTGCACTTGGAAGACTCAGCAATATACCGTTGTTTGTAAGGACACTTAAGAAGTTTAGGTATTCAGTACAGTAATGGAAGATCTAGTACTTTATCTCTGGTTGCAATTCCAAAGGAACATAGAACAGACCTATGATTATCCAGGATTCCCTCTTTGGTAAGTGTCGTGAGGGTACAACAGACTCATCAGTGACGCTCAAATAAAACAACGTTTAAAAGACCAAATAAAGTACGAAGTTGAAGAGCATTGAGAACCAAAACATTCTAAAAGTTTTGCCAAATGCAGCTTAGGTACTCTATTCCTGAGGTAGAACAGCCTTAGTTGTCATCACGCGATTTTCGTCTACAAAAGGCTCATCAATGGTGCACGAATCGAAAAACATTTAAAAACATCTTGAATGGAATACAAATGTCTGATTCCTGGTACAAATTGGGTGTTACTAATTGAATACTATACAATTAATTGCTGTTTTTCAGAACAAACGTGCAGATGCATTACTGAATGGAAAAGTATGTTTCTGCATTCACAAAGTTACTAAAAGTGTACTTCGAGTATTTCCTTTGGGAATTTATAAGAAATCAAATAAAATACGGATAAGTGTCTCATTTTTGTCACGATTACAAAAGCACATATACTACGGATTACTAAATCGGGTATTTACAGGGTTTCAAATGTAATATGGAATAAAGTCACGGTAATTTATCAACATCTTATACATGTTATACGGGTACGTGTCTCGGATATTTACAGGGTTTCAAATGTAGTATGGAATAAAGTCACGGTGATTTATCAATATCTTATACGGGTACGTGTATCGGAAATTAACCAGAATTAAGATGTAGAACGATTTTATTGTAATGCGGTTAATATCTCGGAAATATATAGATAGTAAATTTAAAGAGTCCCGAGAATATACAGGTATTGAAGCGTATTATAGGTAAGTGTAGCAGGAAAGGTAGCATGGGTAGGTGTCTGAGGATTTTACACGGATTAACATGAAGTATGGGTAAGTATCTACGCAATATACATTGTTTAGAAGTATATAAGTATAGTAGATATAAATGCCTATGAAATTTAATACATACCCCAAAACAATAAAATTGATAATGATTTTCTATTTTCGTCAACTAATAATAGTATCGATACTGTACACCGTAAAACATTTGAAAAACAATTGTTTTCGCTGCTTTTGCAATCTAGCATACACCATATAGAATTTAAAGAAAATTCTAAGCGCAAAATACATATGGGATATTCAACTTGCAAGTAAGAAATAAACTGACAACGCCTTAGCAATATAAATATAGAACAGTTCACAGACGGAATATACTAAACATATGACTGAGAAACACGAACACCACCATTATTAGTTTGTTATTTATATCGACCTCCTTGAAGATATTGATACGGCCTGTCATAAGACCATATGATTAATAACTACATGTATTATCGCGACATAACATGTAATTATCAATCCATTATCTTTAATTCAATAATATCTAGGGTTATTTTCTATTCTTTTGACATTCTGATACCGTTAATTATAAATTTGAAATTGTCTTTACCAAGTTAGGAATATGACAGTTGTTATGCCTTCGTTTGATGTGTTTTACCATTTGCTTAGGGACATTTCGATTTGAGTTTTCCTCAGAGTTCAGTGTTTTTGTGATTTTACTTTTTTACAGTGCCAAGGTCATACATTAATTCAATAAAAGACGACCTTCTATTCATCAAATCTATATCTAAGTATTGTAGAAATTCTATCACGCATAATTTATATAATCTTTTAATTTGTCGTTTAAAACAATTTGATAGTTGCATGACATTATAATATTTGTAGAAATGTATCAACATGTTTTTGATCTGATGTCATATTTCACGTCAGGCTAAATTTTCAAATAAACAAGGGACTGTTTTAAACTTGCACATGTTGCAGTGAGGTGAGAGTTTTTGCAGCTCAGTCTTGAATGCTTCACTGTGATTCTGAGATACTGAATAACAATAAACATGATAAAAGTAATATGTATGCTTTTAACTACTCTGTAATTTTGGTATTGAATATGTTTATAAGAAATAAATCATCATTTTTAAAAATGTCTACAATAGAGGATGTGACAGGGGCTTACAAAATAGAAAATAAAAGGCAAAAATACAGATACATTTGGTTAAATTAATTTAGTTAAGCATAGAAAACCAATAATGAATAGGAAATAATGCGACGCTAAAATATTAACAATTAAGAAGCAATCAATTAAAGTCGTGTTCTATGCTCATTTTAACAAAGGCAGGCATTATATTTGTCTGCGTTTTTAACACCAATTTTAAGCATCGCGTTTTGTGTTATTTTGTGGTGGCCAGTTTTTTTTTAGTGGAGAAAGCAGGCGTACCCAGAGTAAACAACCAACCTTTGATAGGAAAACTGACAATCCTAGTTAAGTAAGATTGGAGTCGAGTGCATCCGCACGAGCGGGATTCGAACGCACAACCTAACAACCTAAGTGTTGACTGGGTTGTGATTAGAAACTACTTAGTTCATTTGACAATCGAGGCCCCTTATACTGTAGATATAAGAATATGTGCTATAAGTGCCAATGAGACCACTTTACATCCAAGTCATAATTTGTAAAAGTAAGCCACTATAAGTCATAGTTCAGTCTACAACACGGAATTTGTCTCACACTGAACAGCAAGCTATAAAGGGCCCCTAAAATAATTACAAATAGGAGAAAAAACAACAGCCTAATCTATATATATAAAGAACGAGAATCATTTATGAACCACATAAACAAACGACAACCAGAGATCCTCAGTTAAGTCTTTTTCACTAGTAAATAAATTTAAGTGCAAACAGTCTACACAATACATTGGTTTACTTGTATTGACTAAGAAAAAAATCATGGAGAAGACTTCATAAGTCTGTTTGACTTGTGTCTTATCCAATTTGTACTTGATCAAATAAAAAATGTTTAAACTAACCAAATATCAAAAAATCAAGGAGACATGGTGTAGTGGTTACCGCATCGGACTATAAAAAAAAGGTTTCTGGTTCGATCCACGTTCAGTCGAAGAAATCTTCCACTCTCCCTTGATTTCTTTGGCGACTATTGTCTTGATAAACGATGTAAGTCCATCGGAAGGGGGCGATAAGTTGCTGACCCGTGTTTATAGATAGCATTTGAAAACATCCCTTCGAAACGAAAACCACTTTAAGGCAGCAATCGCACCCAAAAAGTGGAAAGGGATTAATATAAGTTGTAACAATTTTTTTCCGAATGCACTAAATACATATGTTTAAACTAAAATTCATGAATAATTTACGCGATGCGTCGTTTTGTAATGCTTTCAGATAGTCAGATAACTTTCTCTTCCAGTTTGTTGTGACCACTGAAAGAAAAACCTCATGTATTTATTCACAAATAATAAGTAATATATATAGCAGTTCAAAAGTTTTTGACAAAGCTATACAAATAGACTTTATGTAGCATTCTAACAGTAAAAACACAAAAATACTTAACTCCGAGGAAAATTCAAAAATACATTTAATAAAATCCTTAGTGTTTCGAATATATAATTTTGTTGAATACATCAAACAGTATATATATATGTATATCGCATATCTTACTGAAATATAAACGAACTCTGTGCAATATGACAGGAAATGTAAAAGAGATTTCGACAAAGACGTGGTAAAAGCCTAAAAGTATTTCAAAGGCCATTCAATTACTTTAAAATTAAAATCAAATAATTAATTTGATGAAATCATAATCTTTCAGTCGGTTTAATTGAAGTCTGGAGATGGCATGTCAGTTAACTGCTAGTAGTCTGTTGTTATTTATGTATTATTGTCATTTTGTTTATTTTCTTTGGTTACTTCTTCTGACATCAGACTCGGACTTCTCTTGAATTGAATTTTAATGTGCGTATTGTTATGCGTTTACTTTTCTACATTGGCTAGAGGTATAGGGGGAGGGTTGAGATCTCACAAACATGTTTAACCCCGCTGCATTTTTGCGCCTGTCCCAAGTCAGGAGCCTCTAACCTTTGTTACTTGATTTATTTTATTTTTAGTTTCTTGTGAACAATTTGGAAATTAGTATGGCGTGCATTATCACTTAACTAGTATATGTTTGTTTAGGGGCCAGCTGAAGGACGCCTCCGGGAGTGGGAATTTCTCGCTACATTGAAGACCTGTTGGTGACCTTCTGCTGTTGTTTTTTTTCTACGGTTGAATTGCTGTCTCTTTGACACATACCCATTTCCATTCTCAATTTTATTTTATAATTACAATTACTTATTGAATATCTTAGAACGATTGAAAAGACAGACGACATTATGACCCAAGAAAGAGAACACAGAAACAAACATTGAAGCATATTATATAAGGAACCACAGTTTATGACTAAACTCAGTAAAAACCCGTTGAAATTGTATTTAATTTTGATCAATTCAACATCACTTACCGTTACCTTGATGATATTTTTTCGTTAAATAATCAAAAATTTTCTCAATTTACTGCGGAATTTAACCCCAAGGAATTGACTCTAAATCAATTACCTGTAAACGGTTATAACTGTCATTTCCTAGATTTAGATATTTCGGGTTAAAACGCGATTTTTCTATTTTTATGTGGTGATGTTCCTTTGGCACCATCTAACGGTTTTTATATTTCACAGCTCGTTCGCTATGACCCTGTCCAGGTAAACTTAGGGAGACATAAAAAAAAATGAAGGTTAAAAAACAAAATTCAAATAGTTTGGAGGAAAGGGTCAAAATTGCTGCAAGTTTTGTTTAATTGACATCTATTATATATATCCTTATTGGTCAATCAATTTTTCCAAATTTAAGTAAGGAGGAGGTGAGGGTCCGTGAAGAAAACCATATGAATTAAGTTTTTTTTTTATCCTACATTGAACAATTCATGTCGTCCCTTATCGCTCTGTTAAATATACTTATTCTTTACGGTTACCAATCTAACACTGTAATAAGATCACTGAATCTTGTATTTATTGGTATACATATTGATTTTGATATCAGTAAATTAAAAGCAAACTAAATATTAAAAGTATGATATAAATATATACACATTCATGGATCTAAAATCCATCGATACCTGTATTTTAGCATTGCGCATGTTCATGTTTTTCTCTGACTTTTTAATTTGATTTGGATATGTACAGATTGATGATTTGGTCTTAATTAGATGATTTTTTTATTAGTTGTTAATGGATTTGGACAAGCTGTCAGTTAACTACGAGTATTCTCATATCTCTACCTAGTGTCTTATTGTTGTTGGAATGTACAGGTACCCGGCCATGTTCACTTGTATTTTTGTCCATTTAATGAATTGTAAAGCCTTTTCAACTGATTTTTATAGTTCGTTGTTATGTTGTACTGTTATACCACTGTCCCAGGTTATGGGAAGGGTTGGGATACCGCTTACATGTGTAACCTTGCCAAATTATGTATTTATGTGTCTGTCCCAAGTCAGAAGTCAGTGGTGTCCATTTGTTTACGTGTTACATATTTGTTTTTCGTTCACTTTTTGTACATACATTAAGCCGTTAATTTTCTTGTTTGAATTTCGGGGCCTCTAATAGCTGACTATGCGGTAGGGGCTTTCCTCTCTTTTGAAGGCCTTATTGTATAGTTGTTAATTTCTGTGCTATTTAAGTCTCATGTGGAGAGTTGTCTCATTGGAAATCATACCACATCTTCTTTTTTATATTCATTTGAACTCCGTTCATACAACATCACCTTTTTGTTTGCAGTTTATCTGAGATATCATGTCTGAATTTTTTGATAAATGCAAATGCAAGTTGGCATAGATACTTAGGAAATTTAAAGTAGGGATATCAATTATCTTGCAAAGCATCAATTACTTAGCAGGCGTATACACAAACAAACGCTATGGAAAATACACGAATTTTATATGTTTTATTCATACAAATTACGTTTATAATAACAAACAACAATCATACCGAAATCTTTACAAAGCATCAGGGAATTAATAATGATAACATAAACAGATAAATTTAGATATTATGGAACAAAAGGGGGTAGCCAAATCTTTGAAAAAAATAGATTTTGCTCGTTTAATTTCATAATATTTTATCAAATTAATTAGTTGACCTGTTGTCAAATATATCAAGGTTTCAGTTAATTTAAACAACACAATTTACAGTTTTAGTTCCATCAAGTACATAGCGGATTATTGAAATATAATTTTAAACAACAAGAGCTTGATTTCTCACTATTATTTCTCCTTAAAGAAATATTCGTACAATGTCAACATATTTTTCAAATAACTTGAACGAATCAAGAATACTTTATAAATGCAGTTCTTTGTTTTCTTTTATTTAAAAATAATGCTTCAAACAAATTTCTTCAAAAGAAAAACTGTAATTGTACTTTTTTCGCGGGTACTTATTTTCGCGAATTGTGTATTTCAAACAAGTTCGCGGTTATTTATTTTCGCGATATTTTCTTGAAAAAAAAAGTTTTACAGTTAATCATATTTTTCATAATTGAAGTCTTTAGATCTATCAAACCGTTAACTACACTTGTTTTTGTTGTGAAATGTTATCTTCTTCATGGCATGTAGTATATGTTATGTTGTTTACAAACAATGCTTACTATTATTAATGGATATGTTAGCGCAATAGTAACCATTCCAACAAAATGTTAAACAGGAGGTTAATCATAAACAACGTCACATCAAAAAATGAGACAAAATTTAAAACAGGAGGTTAATTTAATACAATGTCTCATACAATCATGAGACAATATTTAAAACAGGAGGCAAATCATAAACAACGTCACATTCAAATATAAGACACTATTTAAAACAGGAGGCAAATCATAAACAACGTCACATCCAAATATAAGACACTATTTAAAACAGGAGGCAAATCATAAACAACGTCACATCCAAATATAAGACACTATTTAAAACAGGAGGTTAATCATAATCAACGTCATATCACAGCACTAAAAACATTCAAAATATATAGGTTCAATTTTCTTAAATGGGTTCTTCAAAGGCTTTTTGTGCACACCCGTTAAAATTCGAATATGTTGTTTATCATCTGGTTTGTAACGCTGTCAATTGTTTATGATGAACAAATTATACCCCACGATTTGTGTGCGTTTTAAAATTATTGAGCTACCCGAAGTCAAACGTGTAATTCAACGATGACGGGAAAATATGAGGAAACTACGGAAAAATGTACGAATGTGAAAAAGACTCATTATCCTCGGTGAAACGAATTATTTGAAAAACAGGGACCAACCCTATTGTTCGAAAATGAAATAACACCGCCATGGCAAATACAAATGACAGAGACAAATATAAGCGCACAAGAAATACCATACAAAACTAATAACTTAGCAGCACGAGCCACGGCTTAAAACTCGGGATGAACTCAGGGGGCTTCAGAAGGGTAATCAGACCAATCGGAAATCTTGGTGTAATAGCTTCCTTGTCAGCAGGAACCCTATATAAAGGAAATCATGGTAGGAAATACACTTCTGGGATAATCGTAACATTTTGGAAATACATACTTCGTAAGCAGGCGCTGCTAGAATATTGCTCAATAGAAATAGAAAGTTCTGTTCGGATTTTAATTTTTGAAATAAAGTTAAGTATCTGTATATGATTACCTTTGGAAAATGAAATATCAATCCTTTTTTTATTTATTTATATCTCTTTTGTTATAAAGTCTGATTAAACAGGAAATGACCACATATATCACAGTTGAATTGACCGATTCGATAGATGTACTATATCGCATTTTTTGATTCCAACCAATTACAACAAGATCACTGTTAAAGACCATCATTAAAAATAGTAATCGAAAATTGGTTAATAAAATCATCGTAGATACCAGGATTAGCTGTTTTATATACGCCAGACGTGCGTTTCGTCTAAAGACTCATCAGTGACGCTCGAATTAAAATTAAAAAAAAAGCTAAATAAAGAACGAAGTTGAAGAGCATTGAGGACCAAACTTCTCAAACGTTTTGCCATATACTCAGGCAGAGGCATCCCAAACGTTCTTAGTAATTGCAAAGTCATTGCAAAAACAGTATTTGTTACTTGTTATAGCTTTATCAATACCGTCTCTGATTAAAGTCGTCATTTTTTTCTCATTAGCAAATTACAAGTACTAACTATTGGTTCTTTCTGCATGGGTCATTCTTATTGTAATAACATTAAATTAATGGTCAACAGTAATTCCTGTCTATTTAGAACTATTTATCAATAAACTCATCAAGGATACACATTTCAAAATTGTATACGCTTGATTAACATTTTGTTTATAACAGACTCATCGGTAACGCTGGAATCAAAAAGTTAAGCAGGTAATTGTCATTACGTTGATAGTGCGTAAGGCTTTTTACTTATAACCTTCTATAACTGTTAAACATTGAATTGATTATGCGTGAATAAATTAGTCATTCATTAGCTAATTATTTTGTTTTTCTTTCTGTTGAAAAATTGAACTGATTGTGCATGAGGGAAATTTCATTTAATAGCTAATTAATTGACAAAATTAAGAATGGAAATAAGGTTTGTGCCAAAATTGTGGCAAAGTGGCAAATAGGGTAGACAGAACAACACTTTGAACAGATTCAAAATCACTAATGTACGTATGAAATTTATCAAGTACTTCCAACTATTCCACTTTTTTTCAAACGCTTTATTCTTACACAATAACTCTTTTACTTTTCTTCATTGGCTAGAGGTATAGAGGGAGGGTTGCGATCTCATATAATGTTTAACTCCGCCGCACTTTTGCGCATGTCCCAAGTCAGGAGCATCTGGTCTTTGTTAGTCGTGTATTATTTTTAATTTTAGTTCCTTGTGTGCAATTTGGAAATTAGTATAATGGCGTTCATTATCATTGAACTAGTATATATTTGTTTAGGGGCCAGTTGAAGGACGCCTCCGGTTGCGGGAATTTCTCGCTACATTGAAGAACTGTTGGTGACCTTCTTGTTGTTGTTTTTACTATGGTCGGCTTGTTTGTTGTCTCTTTGATACATTCCATAATACCATTCTCAATTTTATCATCAAAGATACTAGGACTTTTTTGCATGCGTCTACATTTATTATCCATTTTTTTTATTGTACTTAGTATACTAGTAAGTAGGACAGACAATTTAGTAGTGGAACAACGGCTTGACGACAATTCAATCTATTAAGGTAAGGTATATATTTGTTAAATTCTGTGTCGTAGTTTTCTTATATTTGATAGATTTACCTCAGTTACAGTTTGTAACCAGGATGTGTTATTTCTCTGACAATTTATGAATTTCGGACATTGGTATACTAATGTTGCCTTTAGTTTGTCTATTGTGGAGAGTTGTCTTATTAACAATCATACCACATCTTTTTATATGACCAATGCCCATGATAATCATTAAGATCGAGAGGGTAGAGTGTCAACTGGAAATTCACTAGGCTGCTTATTTTTTTACTTCTAACGGTTGAAATGATAAGATATTTGATCGGATGATTGTGCTCCTTAAGGTGATACTAAATAATACTTATGGATTTATTAGGTCTTTTAAGGAAGTAGACCTAGGTTAAGGAAAATAACTCTTAAAATCATCAGTACGTTTGTGTCAACCATTTTCATAAATATGTTCTAAGCTTCTATGTTACATAGATTATTTTCAATCTGTTTTAAGTAAATGCTTTAAATACAATGATGAAACTTGACTTTTACAAACACATAACTGATTTAAAGAGTTATCTCCCTGAACCAAGGTCTAACACCTTAAAACGAAACCGGTGTTCGTTCGTGTATTTAGATAAATATCGTCTAGTTCAATCTATGTACTGAATACCGCATCCCGGTTTGTGTTATTCGAGAAAATAAATGATACTGTTCTTTTTTTTTTTAAGTAATATCAGTTTCAAAATGGAAATTTTGCAACCATTAAACATGGACTTTACCGTAGTGTTGGTGGAGAGATGGCTACATGTGAGTAGGTTATTGGCATAAAACGTATCGATAAAAGGGTACATGATTTTTATTGAAATAAATATGTAAGCGATTTTGAAGATTGAGACGTGTAGATACCTTATCATCGCTACTGGCCTTCTGTATTTTGTCGGTTATTGTCTCGTTGACACATTCCTGAATTTTGTCAATTAATTAGCTATAAGATGAAATATTCACTAATGCTTAACCAGTTCAATTTATTAACAGAAAGAAAAAAATGCACTATCAAGTCAATGTTTAACAGTTAGAAAAAGGTTTAAAAAAAAAATCCATTAAATGGCCTCTTTCTTTACGCACTATCAACGCAATGAAAATTACCTGCTTGAATTTTTGATTCCAGCTTTACCAATGAGTCTGTTATAAACAAAATGTTCATCAAGCGTATGCGTATAAACAAAATGTTCATCAAGCGTATGCGTATAAACAACATGTGCATCAAGCGTATGCGTATAAACAAAATGTTCATCAAGCGTATGCGTATAAACAACATGTGCATCAAGCGTATGCGGATAAACAAAATGTTCATCAAGCGTATACAATTTTGAAATTTGTATCCTTGATCATTGATGATTAGTTAACTGATAAATAGTTTTTAAAGGCAGCATTTACTATTGATCATTAATTCAATGTTATAACAATAAGAATGACCTACGCAGAAACAAGCAATAGTTAGTACTTGTAATTTGCTAATGAGTAAATAAAAATGACGACTTTAATCAGAGATGGTATTAATTAAAGGGAAACTTCGCAAAAAAATCAAAAATTGATATTATGTCCATTCTGTATAAAAATGCTCAAATTTATAAATATTAAAGTTTTATTCCGCTAGATAAGAGATCACCATCGATTTTAAATTTTGAGTATCAGTTCTCGGCCTTCCGCCATTTTGTTATCTTGTCCAAATAAAAATCCGATATGTCTATAAACCACAAAGAAACAAAACTACAGTAACCGATTTAGTCTTAATTACGTGTCGATATCTTGTCAATCGTACGGTTGTTTTATCTGACTAACTTACTTGATACGGACAATGTTCTTATTTTTTTAATAACCATAGTCTGTTATTTTTAAACTGTTAATATTGGAATCGGTTAAAAAGTCAAAGTTCAAATCATAAATAAGTGTTCCGTGAAAATTGTTTTCGAAAATCTAATTCGTTCATAATTCTTTAAAGTAATATACTTTATTCAAATAAATTAGGATCTTCGCTCCACTGATCACCTGCATGGCTTAAGGTATTACTCCCAAAGGTATTGTGAGGGGTGAAAGGTGACACGTCCAGGTATTCAAGCGATTTCCTGTCGGGCTTGCAAGTTCATGCATCGTTTCACTTCTGTAGGTATTGATCAGTGTACACGGCCGATAACTTATAACTGAACTATCAGGTGCATGTATAATATACATCTCTGTCTTCCGTGTCCGAAAGTGATATAATATACTAGTCATTACTTAACTCATACGCTTGTTTATAATTGTATTATATGTCTCTGGGACAATGTAATATTTACTCGTTGTCAATAGTAAAGGACATAGTTGGATCGGTAAACGGACAGAAAGTCACAGGACAAAAAGTCACAGGACATAAAGTTACAAATTTGATAGGACGAAAAGTCACAGGACAAAAAGTCACAATTATTTTTTTGACAATTGTTTGAATATATAAGAGAAAGATCTTGAAATATTTTCTTTTTATTACATCTATTTATTTTTCAGTGTAGGACATTGTTCATAAGCTTTGTTAAATGAAAAGTTATCAAATTTTAATCATGCAAAGGGGACATTTCTTGGCACCATGAAGCCATTTAAGTACAAAGTCACTTTGACATTATGTTTTCAGAACAATTATTTGTTCATCTTTTGATATTTATTGAATAAATTTTAATTACAAAGTTGCTTTATATATAAGAGTTCAAGAAGAAAACAAAAACTTTGTTTTTAAAACTATTTTTTCTTGTTTAAAGAAAAATACTCTAAAAACTGAATTGTGACTTTTTGTCCTGTGACTTTTTGTCCGTGACTTTTTGTCTGTGACTTTTTGTCCTGTGACTTTCTGTCCTACATTCGTTGGATCATTCCAGAAATGTTGATTAAAAAAATGTGCGCACTTGTCGACGTATCATTTATACGCCCGGATAGAAAGTTACGGAACTACAGCGCAATTTAAAATATATACATGTATTCATTGAACATAAGAAAGAAACATACATTTTGTGCAAATTGGGGTAAAAGTTTTGTAAATAGACTAGTCCACGTATACTAACTATACAAATCCTTGCGTATACTAACAGTATGTAATCATCCAATTCGATAGACTATTGTATACCAAAAGAAGAAGAAGAAGAAGAGGACCAATTTGATTTAAATACAGGTCGATCTATAACTTGCTTTGGTTCATCGAAGTTATGAACATAGTAAAATCACAGATTTATATATCAATTAGATTGTTCTCGAATAAAGAAAGAAATTCGTCATCACCACAATTGTTCCGACATATGCAACTGGACGTACACTAATAATCCCCGAGGGATGTGAATATTTTCTAGGAAAGCTATTGAGTATTAAAGTTTCAAAACATTTTCGGGATTTATTTTCTTTCTTGATATTCAATGACAGCAAATTTAAAGAATAAACTGCTTTTCAGATATTTGTCCGCTTTAGGGCTATTCTTGCCAGTTGAACAGACTTATAATTACATTCAAAAATAGGGAAAGATGACATTAAATTCGTTGTCTTTTGTTTTTAAACATCTTTGGTCAAATAGTTATTAAGTATTATACGTTGTGAGACAAAGACTATTTTAATAAGGACGTCCCCGATTGTGATTAAATTTGGTTGACGTTTTTCACACTTGATAAAGAATATCTATTCGTAATTTTTCGATTCCATTCCAAGAAGACCTTAAATTTGCTGTCAATTTTTAAAAACTTCTCAAGTAGAAAAATATTTTTTCTTTATTCGTTCATATTATATTCCGCTTCGGTAGAGTTATCTTCAGTGAGTTCCAGTTATTAATTTATACGTGGCTTTTAAAAAGTCTAAATCTAAGTGTTCTCATTCATTTATTTGCCTAATAAAAAAAAATAAAAATACTTTGGTAAAGCTATTTATAATTTCTTAAGTTCTCCTTTTTATTAGACATCAATCAAGGACAAAAGGTGTAAATCATTTCAATCGGACATTTGATTTTAGTTTCCCGTCTTTAACCGAAAATTGTGTATTTCTTAGTAAATTAACTTATTTGAATTAAAATAAATAATAGCACCAAACATAATTAAATTATTCCACGGCGATCAATTTTTATTTGTCACCAACTTGAATATATATTTTAAATATGTATATTGAATGCTCCCTTGTCTTATAATTCACTGATCCGAATAGACAGTCACACCTGGCAAGATGTGCCCGAGAGGCGTGGTTAAATACCGAAGTGCAAATAACAATTTACCTTTCAACAAGCCATCTACGAGTATTGCCACAGAACCGTGAATACACACATCGTATCAACCAAGTCATAGCAGAGATAGTAAAAGGTCAATAAGAGTACACCAACATATTGTCTTTACAGATTATTGTACTTTACTTTGTTCACCTTATCAGTCCGAAAATAAATTAATTAAAAATAAATTTATAACTTTTTGTGTTGTCTACAAAAATAATTCGAATATATACGTTTAACATAGAAAATTTATCTCATGAATATGTACAATTGAACGTCTGTGCGTTTTATCTTCTTATTATCGGATGGTTATTAAGATAAAGCGTAAGTCATCGGCGCGCTTACGATTACGTTAAAATATGATTAAAAACTTAAGACTTTTAATGATTGTGTTTTAAATCCCGGCATGCAAAAACCAGGAGAAAACGTCACGACCTACAGGAAGTAGTTAATATTTTTTCATTAAATATTGAATTTCTCCTTTATTACTGCACATATAGCAATAAAACTTTGTGAATATATATATTATGTCATAATGAACATATTTAAACCATAAGTGAAAAATCGTGAATTTTCCCTTTAAGCTATGACAATTAACAAATACAGTGTTTGCAATGGCTTTGCAAGAACGAAGAACGTTTTTGATGCCTCCGCTTATCAATTTCCTATTAATATTTTTGATGATGGTCAGAAACAGTGATTTTGTTGTAATTGGTTGGAATCAGGAAGTGTTATAAACTACATCTGAAGTACCGATTAATTAAAATGAAAACACAAGTGTAATTGTAACGTTTTTTTTCTTCCTCTGTGAAATTTTATTTTGGGGATGATTTGTCACAATAACTTTTTTTTGGCAGAAATGGTGTTTCACAGGTAGATTTTTTTTAGGGGAATGAAAATCTATCTGTGTTATGCATGCAGTATGTACCGGTATATATTTTCCGAACCATATTTCACAGAGCCTTGTGAAATAAAGTCCAATATCTAATATGGAAGTTATTCGCGATCAATATATACCTGACTATAATCATAAAATGTTTCACGAAGGTAGAACACATTTTCATAATTTATCAATTAAAGGGAGGTAATTCTGAGCAATTTATATTTTACGTTGCTGACATGAATATCAATTATATGGTGATTTATTATAAATTTTCTGTTTACAAAACTTTGAATTTTTCAAAAAACTAAGGATTTTCTCAACCCAGAAGTAAATTATCTTAGCCGTATTTGGCACAACTTTTTGGAATTTTGGGTCCTCAATGCTCTTCAACTTTGTATCTATTTAGCTTTTAACTATTTTGATATGAGCGTCACTGATGAGTCTTATGTAGACGAAACGCGCGTCTGGCGTATAAAATTTTAATCCTGGTACTTTTGATAACTATTAAAGATATCCGATTGGCCGT
Source organism: Mytilus trossulus (assembly GCF_036588685.1). Taxonomy (NCBI): domain Eukaryota; kingdom Metazoa; phylum Mollusca; class Bivalvia; order Mytilida; family Mytilidae; genus Mytilus; species Mytilus trossulus. The sequence goes on along the minus strand of NC_086385.1, from coordinate 11,649,555 downwards.
TGTGATCAACATCGCATGTCTTTTGTGCATTGCAGGTGTGATAGCAATACAGTCTTTAGGTAAATGACATATTCGAAGATCAAATTCTTTCCAGTACCTCCCTGTGTTTGTGCGCATAGTTTTTGTAACAGACATGATATTGATTACAGGACTTTAAGGAACCATTTTCAAAAATGAAGTAATGGCATACTTATTTGTCTTATGGTGTAGTTTTAATGGATTGTTAATTGCCGTTTGAAACTTGACAATAGAACGTATTTATTGGGAAGTACGGAAATGTAAAGAACCACTTACTAGTGAAAGTGTATCGTCCAGTAGATAAACATTCATTCATTTTCTGTTTCATCGGATTATATAACTTAAGCAACAACCAACAAAAAAAAGTTTTTTTTTATTTTTCATGGGAATTCATTCACAGATGTTTGACTTTATTTCCAAAATTAAACTCCAGACAGGTTAAAATGCAAAAACAAAAGACATATGCACCATAAACATACAATACAATACATCCGTGTTGAAGGCCGTACTTTAACCTATAATGGTGTACTTTTTGAATTGTTATTTGGATGGAGAGTTGTCACATTGCCAATCACACCACATCTTCCTATATCTAACACATAATTAATGTGTTAATTTGACCTGTTGATACAATTTATATTTTATTATTTATTCGTCATCGTTGATTCACCTCGGGTAGCTCATTCATTATTAAAAGCACATAAGGCGTGGGGTAGATTTAATAATTTCAAACAACTAAGAACGTTACAAATTAGATGATATACAACATATTTTTTTTTACCATGATTTTGCACCACAAGCCTTTGATGAACCTCATTAAAAAATTGAACCTATATTTTCAAATGTTTTTTAGTATTTTGATGAGACGTTGTTTATGATGAACATTCTGTTTTAAATGTTATATCATGTTTTGATGAGACGGTGTTGATAACTTATCTCCTGCTTTGAATGTTGTTTCATGTTTTGATTTGACGTTGATTCTGATTAATCTCTTGTTTAAAATGTTTCTCATGTGTTGATGGGACGTTGTTTATGATTAATATTTTGTTTATGATTAATCTCCTGTTTTAAATGTTTCTCATATGTTGATTTGACGTTGTTTATGATTAATCTCTAGTTTGAAATGTTTCTCATATTTTATTGTGACATTGTTTATAATTCATCTCTTGTTTTAAATGTTTCTAATGTTTTGATGTGACGTTGTGTATGATTAATCTCTTGTTTTAAGTGTTGTTTTATGTTTTGATGTGACATTTGTTTATAATTCATCTCTTGTTTTAAATGTTTCTCATGTACGTATTGATGTGATGTTGTTTATGATTAATCTCTTATTTCAAATGTTTATCATGTGTTGATGTGACGTGGTTTATTATTAATGTCTTGTTTTAAATGTTTTAATGTGTTAATGTGACGTTGTTTATGATTAATCTCCTGTTTTAAATGTTTCTGATGTTTGGATGTGACTTGGTTATGATAAATCTCCTGTTTTAAATATTTTCTTAAGTGTTGATGTGACAATAATTATGATAAATCTCTTGTTTTGAATGTTTCTCGTGTGTTGGTGTGACGTTGTTTATGATTAATCTCCTGTTTTAAATGTTTCTAACGTGTTGATATGAAGTTGTTTATGATTAATCTCCTGTTTTGAATGTTCGAATGTTTTGATTCAACGTTGTTTATGATTAATGTCATATTTAAAATGTTGTCAAAGGATTTTATATGATGTGTTTTGAATATTGTCTCATGTGTTGATGTGACGTTGTTTGTTTTTTACCCCCTGTTTTGAATTTTGTCTATGTTTTGATACGACGTTATCTATGATTTAACTTATGTTAAAAAGTGTTGTTTAATGTTTTCATGTCACGTTGTTTATAGTTTATATCCTGCTTTGAATATTGTCTCATGTTTTGATATGACGCTGTTTATGATATACCGCAGGTTTTAAATATTTTCTCATGTTTTGAAGTGACGTTGTTTTAGATGTACCTCTTCTTTTCAATGTTGTTTCGTATTTTTGTGTGACGGTGTTTACAATTTACTTCCTGTTTTGAATGTTTGTAATGTTTTGATGTAACGTTGTTTAAGATTTACCTCCTTCTAAAATGTTTTTTAAGTATTGTTATGATATTGTTTGTGATTAACCCTCTTTTTAATATTGTCTCATAATTTTGTTTGACAATGGATGTAGTTTCATTGATAATATTAAGTGTTGTTTGTAACATAACAAATATAACAAAGAACAAGCATGGTTAACGGTCTGGTAGAACTTAAAGACTATAATTATGAAAAACATTTTCGTCTGGTTGATGGGTTTCATAGGAGTCCTATAATAATATTTCCCTAATTTGAAGGCCGTTATCTCTTTCTTTAAACCAATTTAGCCAATAGTCTATAATCCTTATATTCTGGAGCTTATATATATTCATGTATATACAATATATTATGTTGTGCCTTGTATACATTTATGTTGTCAGCTGTTCTTGACTTAAAAGTTTGAATGTCCCGTTGGCATCTTTCACCTCTCTTTAGCATTCATGATTATATGATACTGTCTGTTTTTATAAGTTCGTTTGTACAGAATAATAAAAATAGGAATGGCATCCATCGAATATACTTGGTTTGTTCAAGTTATTTAAAAAAAAACATATTGACACTGGACTTATGTTAACATTAAGGAAATAAAGCACAGCTAATAGAATTAACTATTACGAAACGAAAGTTCTATAATTCTTGGATATCAATTTAAGTTGTATCAGCAACACTTTGTTGTTATTAAGTCATACACATGTGTGTGACCTACCTACAGAAACCTGTTATGTATACACTACAAACTGCTCAGAGTCTGAATTGACCAGTTTTTGTTCTCGACCAGTAAAATCGAGCACACATTTTACTCGACTAGTCTCGACATTGTCTCGACTGGACTTAACTGTACTTAAGTGTACTCGACTTTACTTAATTAGTCTGAAATGGTCTTGACCAAGGCTCGACCTGTCTCGACCTGTCTTGACTAGTCTCGACTCAGTCTGAACCAGTCTCGACCTGTCTCGACTAGTCTTGACCTTCAAATTTAGTTTTGACTGGTATAAAAAAAAACATCTTACTAAATTAAATATTGATCTTACAAAATTCAAGCTTATTGGGTAGTTTGATTACTGGCTGTGAAATAAAAAAAAAATAGGTATCATAGGTAAAAATAAAAAATATTATATAAATTCAGATAGGCATCTTTAAATTTTCTAATAACTTTTTTAAATCAACTTGGATTTTCATCAAACTATGCACCTATCTAAGATATATATCAAGCTTACTGAATCCCATTTCATTTACTTTTTTGTTGTATAGCTATGAAATTTAAAAATTATAGTCATCTCGGTAAAAAAAGCTAGGATTTGCAATTTGGACAAAATAGAGATAGGCATCTTTAATTTTTTTAATAACTTTTTCAAATCAACTTGGATTGTCATCAGCTATCTTAGATATATATCAAGCTTACTGAATCCCATTTCATTTACTTTTTCATTGTATTGCTGTAAAATTTAAGAATTAAAGAAATGTTGGTAAAAAAAAGCTAGGATTTGCAATTTCGGACAAAATAGAGATAGTACACTTTAAATTTTCTAATAACTTTTTCAAATCAACTTGGATTGTCATCAAACTATGCAGCTATCTTAGATATATATCAAGCTTATTAAATCCTATTTCATTTACTTTTTTATTGTATTGCTGTAAAATTTAAGAATTAAAGAAATGTTGGTAAAAAAAGCTAGGATTTGCAATTCGGACAAAATAGAGAAAGTACACTTTAAATTTTCTAATTACTTTTTCAAATCAACTTGGATTTTCATCAGACTAGGCAGTTCTCTTAGATATATATCAAGCTTACTGAATCCCAGGTTATTTTGTTTTTTGTTGAATTGCTGTCAAATTTAAGAATTTAATAAATCTAGGTCAAGAAAGCTAGAATTTGCAGTTTAAACAAAATAAAGATATATAGTACACTTTAATTTTTAATATTTTTTTCAAGTCAACTTGGCTTGTTTCAAACTATTTAGCTACCTTGTTGATGTATTAATCTTACTGAACCCCAGGTTGTTATTTAGTTAAGTGTAATGCTGTCAAATTTAAGAATTAATTTAATCTGGGTAAAAAAAGCTAGGATTTGCAGTTTTGACAAAATAGAGATAGTACACTTTAAACTTGTTAATAACTTTTTCAAATCAAATTGGATTTTATTCAAACTATATAGCTACCTTGGTGATGTATCAGTCTTACTGCAACATAGGTTGTTATTTAGTTTGGTGTATTTTTGTCAAATTTAAGAATTTAATTAGTCTACATGTAGGTCAAAAAGCTACAATATTAGATATATATCTTTCCTCATAATTTTGGAAAAAGTATATATAAATTAGTTATATAATTCCTTTAATGTTTTATTCCTTTTGATATATATATCCTATAAATATATCAAAAAGCAAAGAAAAATTAAAGAAATTATTCAAATAGTTCTTCTGATTTGTGGTGATTTATAAGGCAATACCTTCTGCTTGGGGCAAACTTATTAAAAAGATCACATCTACCAGAGAGTTTTAAATTCAAAATATATTTCTTTAACAATTTTGATAAACTTTCGTATTTCTTATGACAAAGATAATCAACTGAGAATTATTGAAGTATTTGGTGGCCATCTTGAATGGTGGCCATTTTGGAAACGTAAATTTTCGATATATCATTATTCGCTATTCTAAATTGTTTTTTGAATTTTGCATTTACAACTAGTTTTGCTAATCATTTATTTATGACTGTTAATATAGGATATATTCACCAAGTGATCAAATCAGCCATGCGTATGTAAACATTGTTAACAAATAAATATATGTAGAGAAATACGTAAATTCTTTTAATTGCAGTTAAGCATATAGGGCTTAGTTACTTTTTTACCACCAAAAAAATGTGAATATACTTTATGAGTTATAACCACTGTTAGTTTAAATGGAAAACGCGACGAGAGGACACGTGAGGAATTACAATGACAGGCAAATACAAAAAAGAGTAGACATAAACATCTGAGCTGGTAATCAGTCATTTGTTGTAAGCATACAACTGTTCCAAGTTGATGAAGGCTATGTAATGGGAGAATTACAAGGCAAAAGGTATTAATCCTTTCAAGGCAAATCTTAAGATCAAAATATATTTTGTCAGGAAAAACGGAAAAAATCTAAGATGAGTCACGGATTGAAAAAAAAACCAGTAAAATAACCAGCCACAGTTGTGATGAATCAACAAGAACAATGACTGCAAGGTGTTGTGTTTTTCTTTCTTTTTGATGAGGTATCTGACTATCATTCAACATGAAGCTTCGACAATTATGATCGACAATAGTGTACGTTACTGACACTTGCACAACCAACCATTGTTCTTTCAGCCAGACTCAGTGCTGGAGATTAATATTTCAGGAGCAGATAACATGCTAAATGTTTGTTTAAACTGCACGACAAGACAATTAGACAGAATTCGAGACGCAGAAAGAGAGTCAAGAATCTGTTATCCATGGAATAGGCCTCGCCAAAATGATAGAAATCAGTAACAGCTCATAGTCTGGAATTGTTTTAACATTTGAAATTGATGATATCTGTGAATTGTACAGTAAATGTTCTTAGTAAATATGAGTTGTCATGAAAGGAATGATTATTATAACACTTCTTAAAATTGAAAACTAGCTGCCATAGATGATATGCAAGCACACATGAATGGTTGCATCTTCTCCGGATTCTCAACGAATATGTTGGGGAAGGTCTGAATTAGGCCATGTCCTTTAGTCGTGATTGTGAAGGCCTCTTCATAGTCAAAGTATCTAGAATAGTTTGAAGAGTTAGGCTTGCTACTATAAAAAGGTTTACAGGGACATTCAATGTAGGCTTTCAAAATGAATCAGTTTCACAATCTTTAAGACATCTTATTATCTATCTGAGGACTGCAGGTGTACCCTTTCGACTACGAGTTACACACTTGAACTATTATAGCTGAGAACTGGTATGTTTGTCTGCCACTCAACGATGTAACTGGACTGTGTCGCGATTTTTAGCAATCATGTATCATTCTTACTGAACAAACTTATGTCTGTTGAACTTATTCGTGTCAACAGCGTTTACTCAGTGTCCCTGTAAAGCTATTTTTAGTATCAAACATATATATTTTGCCTGCTATGGCTATGGCGATTCCTTTATTTTTACCCTTTTATTATGAGGTCTGTTTTAGAGCGTCTCGAATACCTTTGTTGACAATCAAGAGAACTAATCTATATTGCGTGTATGCTTGCTATGGCAGCTACATTCCAATTTTGTTAACAGCGTTGTATCAGTTCTTTCTTCCATGATAACTCCCAAGTTGTTCCAGGCGTTAACTCTTCAATTTAGCGTGATCTGCAAGCTTGGAGATTAGTAATATACCTCTTCCAGACCATGTGCCATCAATGTATTTTATTATTTTGGAAAGCAAAGCTCCAAGGATAAAAGGTTCATAGGTTTCTTTCTGTGTCTTGTACCACTCTCTGATTTGCTATGTCGTCAAGTTTTATCAATCATCAAACAGGATATTAGTGAGTTGAGATCTTCAGCTCTTACTTTGGCTAGGGGAATATGTCTTGTAGTACAGGTGCACAGTCGTGCCCTATTTTTGTCGATTCGAAAATGTCAATGTATCATGGAGTTTTTCAGATACATCACCACAGAAAAAATAAACTGCAGTCATTGATTTTGTTGATCCAGTATCACCTTACAGTGTCTTGTTACTTATTGTTTTCTTTCAATTGACAACTTATCTATTATGTTTTCCCTTTTACTGATGAAATATTTCGAGATCTGAACATTTGTTTGACAGGATTTGTGCCATTACGCCTTGCGATTTTGGAGTGCTTCTGCAGTTCAATAGCCCTCATTCAACAGTTGCGAATTGAGCGAAAGGAAAAGAATTTCAAAACCAAACATCTTAATATGTTTGCATCAAAGGGTCATTGCCAGCTTAAATTTAATATGTCTGTTCCATTTGTATCTGCTTGGCCTTGCAAACCCTCACACGTCCTCTCTTGCTGTTTCACACATTCTTTCCTGTCTAATCGTCAATAAATTAAATGTTCTTCTGATATCTAGCTCAATGGTTTTCGAAATCTACTATTAAGTATGTTGATATTTTCTAACAAAAACTTTCGGTCATAAATTATATCATATATACGTAATTTCCGTTTAAGAAAAATACCTAAGCAAACTTTTAAGTTACAAACATTCTGATACTGATATCTTTATTTTGTAAACATCATTACATGTGCATGCCTTATCTGACTTTTTTGTGAATATTAAATATAGTAAAAAAATGTATGAATGCAAACAGTGAATTACTTAATAAGATTAGCGAATAATGATATATTGGAAAAATCCGGTTTTCAAAATGGCCATCATTCAACATGGCTACCCCCAAAAAAATAAATATATATGAAGTTCTCAGATGACAGGCTTTGTCATCTGTGATGAATATACCATATAACTATATAATATCTTCATGTAGTAAGCGCTCAACTTATACATGTTATAAGTCAAAGTGAACACGGTTACTAAGGAAATGCAAATGTGTAAAGGCAGTATTAAGTAGTACTTAGTACTACGATATGTTAATGTGGATGACAATGTAATCGAATTTGATAGACAGAGTGTGGTTTGGCAAAACATGTACATTTCGTTTAATGTTAGATATTTTTAACTTCAATTGAAAACATTTGAGTAATTGATGTTCTTTTAACATTACTTGCATGTTATGAAATTCATTATGTCAGCAATTAAGGTTTTTGAAAGTTGTTTCAAATGAACAATATTAACAAAACGAATTATCCTGTAATCAGACAATCATTATAAACGAAATACACATATTTTCTTGCTTAATTTGTACTTGTAAAATAAAACTCTCCTGTAATTCTATGTTGAACAAGCGGTGGAACGGATATTGCTTTTAGAGTTATACATGTAGTTCATTTTATGATCCTCTTCGTGGTCCGTGTTTTAAAGCTGTTATACCCGATACGAAACAGAAGAATAACTCGGGGAGGGGGGTATGCTCACTTTTTTCCCTGCTTATATAGCTCAAACAAAAACATTTGTATATCTTCGACAATGCATTTTTTAAAATTTTTATCGAAAAATGACGACATATTTTGGCTTAAAAAAAAATCTAAATTTTTCAAGATGGCTGCCATTCAATATGGGTATTTTTTTCAAAACTTTTGTTCAACAAGACAATTGAAATCAGCACTGTTGTTCTATTAACCAGTTTTTATGTCAATATCTTCTCTAATATCATTTTCATGAATTATTTTTTTAAATCTACAGAGATCAAACGGCCGCCATTTAAAAATGGCCGCCTCGTCCACAAATTTCGACTTTCAGAGTGGGTCCATAGCTTAAAATGTTGTCCATGACATATACTACTACTATGCCAAATTTCATGCTTTTACCACAATCTGAGCAATGTTGTCAAAAATCTGCACAAATCGACTGGACTATATGTGTTTATGCTTAAATAATTTAATTTTGGATGTAACACGTCTTCTGATTGGCTGACGTTATATTGTTATGAGCCCATAGACATGATTTAATGACCGTGACGTCATCAACGTTTTTTCATTGGTTGAAAATGGAATTTAGAGCTTAATTAAATTGAAGTATCGCGAATATTATCTCGTACTTGCATATCTTGTAAGAATTACAATGTACAAATAAATTTCGCAGTAATCTTATTGTGCTATTTCATTTAATTTTATTTTCACTTGATAATATGGGCTTGGTATAAAAAGTGTCTATATGCCATTTTGTTTTTTCTGTGACTTATTTTTTTTTATAGCTATTCAGAACTTAACACAATGTTGATTGATGTACCCCAATTGTTGACATTTTTACTAATATATTTGCATGTATGTATTGCTCATGCATTAGTGTAAATGTAATGGAATTATATGCGGTTGCAATTACGATATGAAGCTAGGTATAAAAACTAGTTAAATCAAACATGTTGGACAATATAATATGCCTGTACTAATTCTGAAAAATGTAAATTGTTTCTATTCTTTGAAGTTGAAGCTTTTGGACATTCCATTTTTTCCTTGGAGTTTTGTTTTTCTAATTCACCCTTTTCTCCTTTTAGACAAAAAGTTTTATAAATGACCTCTCGTCTTCTATTTCTTAGGCCATGCATTTATCAAATTGTTTAACTGACAAAATTGAAGATTAAGTAAAAGAGGGGCGATAGACACTATAGGGACAGTCAAACTCATAGATACAAAATAACCTGACAACGCCGTTGCTAAAAATGAAAAAGACAAACAGACATATATTAGAACAGGAGATACAACTAAAGACTAAGCAAAAACCGGGCGTGATTTTAGATGCTCTGGAAGGATAAGGAGATCCTGCTTTACATGTGGCCCCGACATCTGATTATTGGAGAGAGATTTTCTACACTACAAAGCTGTAGATTTGATGCGTAGAAGATCTGCTTTTATTGAATGTATGTATGAGGCTGGCACTATTTTTATGATTAACGGTATTAGAATGTCAAACGAATGGAAAATAACCCTAGATATTTTTATGATTAACGGTATTAGAATGTCAAACGAATGGAAAATAACCCTAGATATTGCTGATAGATAGATAATTGATTCATGATTACATGTTATGTCATGATATCGCTTGCAAATCATAACCATTGGATCTTATAGCAGGTCGTCTCAACATCTTCAAGAAGTTAAAAAGAGATTGGATTAAAATGGTTTACTTATAATTGTGGGGTTCGTGTTGCTCAGTTATTAGTTTTCTAGATTGTGTTTGTAAATCGTGATATTTGTATTTGACTTATCTAGGACATTGTTAGTTTATTACCGTCAGTTTAAATGTCCCTTAAGTTTATTTTTCCTCTTTTATGCACCACCTACGATAGTAGAGGGCATTATGTTTTCTGGTCTGTGCGTCCGTCTGTTCGTTCGTCCGTCTGTCCCGCTTCAGGTTAAAGTTTTTGGTCAAGGTAGTTTTTGATGAAGATGAAGTCCAATCGACTTTAAACTTTGTAAACATGTTCCTTATGATATGATCTTTCAAATTTCAAACTAGAGTGTTTATCCCAATTTCACGGTCCAATGAGCATAGAAAATGAAAGTGCGAGTGGGGCATTCGTGTACTGGGGACACATTCTTGTTAATAATTCATTATGTGTGGTTTATTGTGGGTCAATTTAGATTCGTGAGCATCAATTTTTATAGATTGTAGAAAACTTGCAGTTTTGTGGATAGAGGATTTCGTTGTTTTATCAGTTTATTTATACGAAGCCTTTATAAAACGTTTCTCATTTGAATTTGTGAATCACTTTTTCCCCAAAAAAACACAAAAAATTGCATTGAACGAATAATAATGAATCCACAGAAGCTTTTTATGAAATTGAGCAAACATAAATGTTTAACATTACTCACAACCCTACGGTTTATCGATACTCTTGTGACTTTACACAAATAGAAAATCCAAACAAATGGGTCCATGAGTGTCATTGTTAATGGTTTCTTTGTGTGTTGCATTTTAATGTTGAGTCGTTTGATTTCTCTTATGTTTGAGATATTAAGATAAGACGTGGCACGGTACTTGTCTATCCCAAATTCATGTATTTGGTTTTGATGTTATATTTGTTATTCTCGTGGGATTTTGTCTGCTGCTTGGTCCGTTTCTGTGTGTGTTTCGTTTCGGTGTTGTGTCGTTGTTTAACTCTTATATTTAATGCGTTTCCCTCGGTTTTAGTTTGTTACACCGATTTTGTTTTTGTCCATGGATTTATGAGTTTTTGACAGCGGTATACTACTGTTGCCTTTATTTAATGGGTCTGTTTGATTTCGATTTTCTTGGTCCGGTTTTTTTTTAAATAGAAATAATTCCAAAGTGACCACAAATGATAAAGATTAAACCAGGGAGTCAATAAAACAAAAATATGATATTTTGAAAAATAGATTTCACGGGAATAGACACTTCGCTCTCATGTATTCATCTAAACGATTGTGCTGCACAAACACTATTAAAGTTTAAACCAAAATATAGAATTTTAACATTTGAAACTGTGAACGATGCTTTTTTTGAAAATTTTAGTCAGAAATATGACGTCTTTTTGATAAAGTCATTTGACGAAATGCTGTGTTATAAACAAACAATCCAGATATTTTCTAGTCATATCAAAACATCAATTAAAAATTTTAATCGCAGTTGAACATAACGTATAACGTAATAATCCCTGTAAATACTAACTTATCCGTATAATATTTTATTCCTGCTTATTTCATAGGCAATAATTTCTATTAATTTTGAAGTGGTGTAAAATACCCTGGTACCAACCGGTGCGACATAGGAATCCCTGTAAAATAATGAGACACTGACCCGTATTATATTTGAATAAATGCAACTTTGCTCAACAGTTACCCGCATCACGCTTTAAACCCTGTACAATTCCTCAAAAACTTGCACGAATAACATGTGCAGTTTTCTTAAGACACTTATCTATAATACATTCTAATGCAACAACGTTTGTAACGTTCATTTTGATTGGACAACGTCACTTATTTACATGGCATCAATTGACAATTGATGCTATTGGACGTACGCGCATGCGTAGACGGCATATGATAGATTTTAAATGCATGTTTTAACGTTGTTTTCTGTCAGTTTCATTAGAATGGAGTACAATATTGCATTTTAAGCTCCGACGGCATCAATTGGGGATTTGATGGTCGCAAATACCCGTTTACTCTCTCCGCTAACCATCGCCAGTAAACTTAATTTGCGACCATCAAATCCCCAATTGATGCCGTTGGAGCTTAAAATACAATATAGTTATCTCCTTATTTGAATACCTGTAATTTCTCGGAACTCTTACCAGCATGAATCATGTTACATTTTAAAATCTGTAAATATCCGAGATATCAGCCGCATTACAATACATCTTTGTTCTTCGACAGACATTTACCTGTTACACAACTATTTCAAACAACTGGTTGGTGATAAAGATAACCGAAAAACATAAACGGTATCTATATCATGTACATATTACAATAAATGCGAATTTCAACTATTAATGTCTCTTGTGTGATTTCCTAGACAAAAATATGTATAAATCCAAAACCTACCTCATAAAAACATCGAAGGGCTAGATAGTCAAAGAAACATTAAAAAAAAAGTTTAAGAACTATATATTTGTATGTCATTTAAGATGACATTGAAATATTTTTATCCTTATTCTTTTTGTACGATCATCTTTCAATTGTTCATTTTTATCAATAGTTCTTGAATGGTTGTCGTCCCTGGTTTCTATCTACTAGCATCTAATTCATTGCTATACCAATAACAAACGCTGACTAAAACAGAAATCCAATAAGAAAAGCTCATTAGTAATTGAATTTTGCTGTTGAAAGGAGTCTTTTACTGAGAAAACAAATATTTTAGTGAGGAAATTGATTGAATACATGCGAGAGAGGTTGAAATTAACGTTTTACAAGTAACAAATACAAGTTTTGCGATGACTTTGAAAGAACTTAGAACATTTTGGATGCCAATGCTCGCCGATTTTCGATTACTATTATTAATGATAGTTTTCCTCAGTGATCTTGTTGTTATTGGTGGGAATCAGGCAATGCGCAATACTACATCTATGATACCGGTCAATTCAACTGATTCTGTTTTTAAAGTACGTGGAAGCCCTGTAATTAACCCTGTTTTAAATACTGGAAATCAATCTGAACTGATCCAACTGGTTTCTACAATTTCTGTTAATGAATGGACACGTGATACATTTCGGAAAATATTTGATCGGAGTTCAGAATCTTCGACATCCGGCAAAATTAAACAGTATCCATCATCGAATCCGAAACAATATTCAACTTCGAATCCGAAACAATATTTATCATCGAATCCGAATCCATATTCATCATCGAATCTGACAACTGAAATTGAAGACCTCGTCTCCTTAGATTCATGTCTACAATATAGTTCATGTGAATACGTATCAAATCTGACCTTTAAAATCTGTCACTGCGATGATTTATGCCTATTTTACAATGACTGTTGCTTTGATGCTGATATCTTCGATGATTCCACTGTTTCCAATGATCTTCAGTTTGATTGTATATCCACCACTTTAACTGCGTCGAATTCAGCTTCAAAAGGCTACCAAGTTGTGAAAACCTGTCCTGCAAATTTGAAAAATACTGAAATTGACATCAAATGTCAATCAGATGATATCTTTTCATTTGGTCCATGGGTTATAACGAATTCAAATATTGTGTTTAAGAATCGTTTCTGTGCGAAATGCAATAACGCTAGTAGCTACAATTCATTTGACGTCAAGTTCACAAATGCAAAAGATACTGCTACACAAAACACTCCATCCGTAGTATTGGCTGCTTTGCAGGATATATACAAGGAAAGGGTAGATAACAAATTAGTTGTAGAGTTTATACCACCCGTTGATGCAAATCTTCGACAATGTGTTGTGCATAAGAAACCAAAAAATGAAAGCAAGAATTGTTTGATCTACTACACCAGCCCTGTATTTGTTACAAATGATAACGACAATGTATTAGTTAGAAATATATTTTGCATCGATCCAGAATATACTTTTTCGATGTGTGTTGGTGTGGTTAATCCGTTAATAGACTTTTTTTAAATATCATGATGTATTCCCAATGACTGTATTATTTCAATTTCAACAGAGCTGTCAAGGCGAGGTAGGTCAAACATACTGATATTTGTAAATTTGTTTATACTGCACTCAAACTTTTTAGCAGTCAAAATGCGTTGACTACATACTTCTATGTCCTTACAATCACTACCCTGATATCACTTTTCCTCATGAATGTTTTAAAATATTCATGACGATCTCTTCAACATGGCCTTATTACCAATATACAACGGAGCGATATTTTTGTTCATACTCAAAGGAATAAGATTGTCATCAATTGGTTTCAACTGATGATGTACATTTCATTGTTTTGTATATTTCTACATATATGCGGGTATTTTAAGATGGTGATTCCCCCTCCCCCCTAAAAAAAATATATAACAATAACATAATAAATACCAATTAAAATGTTTTTTTTTTTAGAGTGCAGTATAAAGATAATAATTGGACATTGCCTTGACTTATTACCAATATAAGGGTTCAACCCGAAACGAGATAAAAACTCGACTTAGCCTCGCATCTCACCCTAAACTTGCCTCAATCTTATATAGTTGATATGTCAAGTCAATGCAGCAGTATTGTGAATATATAATATATTCATTAACATAAAGATATCGGATGTATATACAAACACATACACATGATATATAAACACACAGTCACGCTTTGTAATCCTGCCTGTACACTAAATATCATTGATTCTCTAGTCCTTAATACATGACTTTTATAAGATGTTATTGGCATTGAACAAGCTCTCAGTAACTGCAAGAACTCTCAGATCTGTACGTGTTGACTTGTTTGGTTGAAGTGATGTGTAAATACCCTATTATTTCCGTTGAACAAGCTCCCAGTAACTGCAAGTACTATGAGATCTGTACGTGTTGACTTGTTTGGTTGAAGGGATGTATAAATACCCTGTTATATCCTTTGAACAAGCTCCCAGTAACTGCAAGTACTCTCAGATGTATTGATTTTGTTGGTTTAAGGGATGTATAAATACCCTGTTATAACCTTTGAACAAGCTCTCAGTAACTGAGTAATCCATTCGTTTGATGTGTTTGGATTTTTGATTTTGCCTTTTGATTTTTGATTTTCCTTTTTGAATTTTCCTCGGAGTTCAGTATTTTTGTGTTTTTATTTTTTTCAGTAACTGCAAGTACTCTCAGATCTGTATGTATTGACTCTTTTCCCTGTTATATCCTTTGAATACGCTCTCAGTAACTGCAAGTACTCTCAGATCTGTACGTGTTGACTTGTTTGGTTTAAGGGATGTATAAATACCCAGTTATATCCGTTGAACAAGCTCTCAGTAACTGTAAGTACTCTCCGCTCTGTACGAATTGACTTGTTTGGTTGCAGGGATGTATAAATACCCAATTGTATCTTTTGAACAAGCTCTCAATAACTGCAAGTACTCTCAGATCTAAACGTATCGACCCGAGTTCTTTTGGTTGTAGGGATGTATAAATACCTGGTTATATCCTTTGGATTTAGGGATTTATTAATACCCTGTTTTATCCTTCTCTCTGTCTGGGTTTTGTGTCTTGGTTTTTTTTTGCTTCGTTTAGATTTGATGAGTTGAACTTAAGTTTCATCACTATCAAAGGAAAGGGGAAGTGTTTGGCGCATATTAAAATGCCTTTATCAGCCATATTCTGTGTGGGCCTATCCCAAATCAGGATCCTTGTTAATCAGTGGTTTTCGTTTGCTACTGTGTATCATATTTGTATAGCGTTATTTTTTTTTTTTGCATAAATAAGGTCGTTTTGATTTGGACATTCATAGTGGACTATGTAATATGAGTTTTGTCACGCACTTATAGTTCATGTCGACGCTTTAAGGTTAAAGATAGGTCTCTTGGGACTATTTAAATATCATTTTCCTCAAAACAATGAAGTAAGACAGATATTAATAGATAGAAACTTGTGAATTAATTATAAAGACATGAAGTTATTTACAATTTGTAACCCAAAACAATCACATATGTTCCTCAAATAAGAGTTATTACTTATTCTTTTAAAGATGTATAAAAAAAACTTATTCAAGTTATATTTTTGTCATTATTTTCAAAGTAACCCTCTATCATGCTTATCTATATACTTCTCTTAAATCTTATAAATTCTTCATTTTATGATATAAAATGGTGTGAAAATTCATGAAAAATACATTTAGTCCATGCTTCTATTGAAATTTAAAATAATTCTATTGCGTTCTTTTGTAATTGTTTAAAACATAAATTACCTATATAAGTAGCTAGAAAAATTTACTTGTTTAAGGGCATACGATACAGTAGAGACCCCTCATTGATTTTTTCTTAAAATTTTAATAGAAGGTCAATTTTAATGTGTACTTTTTAAATATGCAAAGAAAAAAGTACCTTCATGACTTACTTTTTGAGATAATTTGGTTTGAAATTTGCATATTTGGAAGAAAATCCCTGAAATTTCATAAGCAACACGACGGGTGCCGCATGTGGAGCAGGATCTTACCCTTCCGGAGCACCTGATATCACCCCTAGTTTTTGATGGGGTTCGTGTTGTTTATTCTTTAGTTTTCTATGTTGTGTCATGTGTCCTATTGTTTTTCAGTTTGTCTTTTTCATTTTTAGCCATGGCGTTGTCAGTTTGTTTTAGATTTACGAGTTTGACTGTCCCTTAGGTATCTTTCGTCCCTCTTTCATAAATTATGACTTTTAAAGAAAGTAATGGTACTTTTGAACGAATAGTCATAACTTCACCAGTATTTTTTGTAAAATATTCCCTTGAACCATGGAATCAACATGCTGAAATAAGTTAAAAGTTAAATCAAATCATCATGTTCCGGATTTAGAGTGCTATATCCGAAATAAAGAAATCGACCATATTTTTGCGTCTTTTCGGAAGCGCAGAAAAAAATTGATCTTTGATTTTTTTCTGAAATTTTGGCGGAGTATACTTGAAACAGTACTTGATTGATTGCAAAAGAAAAAAAATGGGGTCCATGTGCTTGTTTTTTCAATAAAAGCCATAAACCTTACTTTTTTACGATGTCTGTCAATATTGCGCTAAATTACGTTAAATTATGTGTTAATCGCAACAACGTCGTTTAATCATTCCCGCCGTACACGAGTTCGCTGTCAAGTATATGCAGGTGTTTTTCAAAGTGTTGATACTTTTATAAGATGGTTAATCAGAAAATTGAAAAACATTTGTGCGTACTATTTACGAAACGAAATTTGGACAGGATCCTTTTGATAATAAAAAAAAAAGACTAGAAAAAAGCATTCTAGCAGATTGCTTTGTCAGATGTACGGCAAAAAATAATCAGATAGCAGTATAAAGGTGCATCTCCGTCCAACATTAGTTCTAAATTGCTTCATGTACTGTAAGAGGATAAACAACATTATTGACATGACAACATGTGAACCAACTATAAATCAAGAGAGGCGATACTATAAACTGAGAACAGTATTACCATTAACAATGACAAAACCGATACCGTATCGGCAACAGGACTTTAAAAGGTCCCGACGTATTTTTTTTTTTTACATTCAAAAGATAATCATCTTTCAAATCTAATTATATATATAAATTATAAGCAGTACTTCTTGTTTTAGAATAAGAGCTAGTTGAAATTGTACAATTTAACTCATGCCATTATTGCCTCAGTCGACCGAAAATGAGGTTGTAATATAAATGTCCATTGGAAGTACAGAAGCCGGTATAAGAGAATAACATTGTACGATGTCTTTGTCAATAGATAAGTTACATTACTTTTTTTACGGTGATACGTATGCATATTGGCGTACTTGTTTGTCTAGAAGTAGAACTTTATTGAAAGTGGGTCTCATTTGGGTCAAAGCGTGACGCGGGATTGGCGATTTTTTGTAAGCGTGACACGTGAAAGTCAAATTATTGTGTCATGAAAACGGGAAACCACAAAAAAATGAGAATTTCTTACGTACATAATGTAAGCGGCATACGGGAATCTGACACAACAATGAGAGGGATCCGGGATCTGAACCCCCCAATGAAACTCCTTGAAAACACTTTGATCGTCTGTCCGATCGTGTAACTACACAACGAGTTTTAACGTGTTTACATTTTCTGATCTGTCTGTCTGCGATTAGTGTACATTTGCCGATACTTCTTTTTTCATCTCTCAATACATTGAAGTAAAATAGGGATTACCTATGAGGCAAATCTTAACCAGAGACCAAATGGCCAAACGACTGTAAGACATCAGACGGCCTTCAACAATGAGTAAAATCCATACTGCATAGTAAGCTAAGAATGGACCGCTACACGACAAATGCAAAACAACTCAAACGGGAAACTTACGGTCTGATTTAAGTACAAAACAATGAACAAAATACAAATATGATGAACAACACCAAACGACAACAATTAATCGCAAGCCCCTTTAACAGCATGTGAACGGGCGTTTTCTTCTTTGGTCTATTACATCCAGTTTTATATACAAAAAGAATAACTGACGTGTGACAATTCTGTATCTGTTGGTTATATTTTTTGCAAAAATTCAAACTAAAAACGACAACAATATATATTTTTTTTAAATATTTTTAACGGACTTTCATTGACAGATTTTCTACATACCCATACAATATTATATGTTTTTAAAATATAGATTAAAATCGACATTTTTTATGGGCCAATTTCAAGTCAATAAAAGGATGAGACACTCTCTTTATTTCTTATTTTATTTACGAACTTTTGTGTTATTCGGACTTGTCTACCAATGAGGGTCTCTCAGATCCAGTCGTTTTTTTATTTATTTCATTGATAGTCTGTTTAACTTGGCCTTTCAATGACAATTCTCCGTAAAATTTGGAGGCTGTCAAATGCTTAACAAAAAAAAAAGGAAAAAAAAAAGACACAAAATTAATTATTTTGATTCCGATGTTTTTCAATTCAAGATATTATTATTTACTTCGACTTATAATCAATAAATGAAAATAATTGTTCTCGTCATGAAAAATATTACACAGCTGTACAACACGCCGTAGTAATGACAACACCAGACTCGATTCGGCCATCGTACACGCCATATATTTTGTTAAATTTTTCTCATTAATCACGGATTCATACGTTTACTCATTTCTTTAAGTTTCATTAAAATAACATTAAAATTTCATAAATGTGCAATGAAATATTTGCCACTGGACGTTAAGCAGGAACCAATACTCATAGTTAGCAATTGCAGGTAGTTTTGTTCCGAATTGTGTTATTAGTAAAATGTTTTTCAGCATGTAACAGTTTAAGGGCATACGATACAGTTTTGAATCTGTATTTACAAGTTCATGAAAATTTACATGTAGGCTTTTACCTGGTTAAATCAAATATGTAATAAAAATATACCTTCATGTTCTACTTTTTGAGTAAAATGAGGTCGAAATTTTGTATATTTGCACAAAATTTAGATTTTTGGCCGAAATTTCTTTTTCGAAAGAAAGACATAACTTTTTTGTTATGAAAGATAAGCACAAATTGTTTTTTCTTAAATAATCGGTAATTTCTGTATTTTATAAGTATCTTATATTTATCAAATGTTCATGAATTGAGGAAAAAACGTCATTTTTTACTGCATGTTTAACGAAATTTAAACAAATTTACAGTTTTATAAAATTTGGGTCACATAATCTCCCTGCTAAATGAAACAAAATGGCGTTTTGAAAAATAGGGGTCCATGAACTCGTTTTCAAATTAAATCAGTTTGAATGATAAAAATCGGTCGAAAAATGCATCTTTTCCCGATAAGTCACAGTTTGAGGTCGCGAAAATAACAAATTACGTTAGCAATGTCATTACCTTCTCTGTAACTGTATCGTATGCCCTTAAGCAACGAATAGTTAGATAGACCCCAATTCCTTGCATTTTTTCTTTCTCTACGCTGAGCAGATTCCGCTGGACCGTAATGTTTTGGCAGTTATTCTTCTTCCGTCTTTCCATGTTATACTGTCAGTACTCTTTTCTGTGTCTATTAACATTTCTTCAATTTCGTCATGCAAAATTGTATTTGATTTATTTTTGTATATCTCAAGTATTTCCTTTAATTTCACTGCTTTTCGGCGGATTTCTCCGTCGTTTAGAACAGAGATGGGTTCGATTACTTTCAATGTAATTGATTAAATTACAATTACTTTGTCATTTGTACGATTAAATTAAATTAACGATTACATCATTTCTGAAAATGTCTGATTAAATTAATGATTACATTGGCAAAGTAATCATGATTACATCTGATTACAATGAATAAACAAAAAAACAAAAAACATTTTAAAGGATGTGAATGAATTAACGTTTAATATAACTATAGCACTTTTTCAAAAGGATTTGTTTTGTATATTATAAATTGACAACCTCAAACTTCATCTATTTAATAAACCACAAAAGTTCACTACTGACATGTACATGTATACATGAACATTATGTCGCCCATTACACTTTATTATTATTCATCTCTGAATTATTTTGTGATTTCAATTGAATATGGCTTTATAAAGAGTTTGCTGTTTGTCTTATGACCTCTTCCAGACTTTTTATGTATTTCAAGGTGCAGTGTATGAAAGTTAAAATATGGATGAAATAAAGTTACCAGATAAAAACTATGTAAAATTTTAATAGAATTGTTTAAACAAAATGCAATACTATAAATGAATGCACTTGACATGTCCAGTCCAAGTAAATACTAAAATTTACTTATGTTTAGGAAGATATTTGTCCAACTTTTAATTTAGTTTGTGCTAATTAGATAAATTTTCACATGTCTGATTATCTTTTATCATATATATTGTCCTACAGCTACATTATGTATACTCAATTGGAAATTGCAATAAAAACAAACCTTAATTGGTTTCCTACCTGTCAATACAGAGTTGTCAAAAATCACAATATTAACAAAAGATTATAATTCAGGGTTAAAGAAAAGTATAATATTACTTAAATATAATAGATTTTAGGCAAATATATATGTACATCTTTAAATTGTGAATATATGTACAATATCTTTTCTAGAGACATAAAATTGTATGACATGTCTCTTGTTAGGCTAATTATGACTTTTGAATACTGTAACAGTATTTTTTTTAATGAAGTATACAAATCAATTATTAACATTAAACTAACCTATCTTAACTTGTTGAATATTCATTCAATAAGAAGAACAAAAAGGTTCATTTATTGACCATAAACACAGTTCAATATTTTTTTCATTGTGATCAGAATGTAATCATAAAGTCATCAGGATTACAGGGCATTTTGAAAAGTAATTGATTAAATTAAATTACATGTAATCAGATTTTTGGCTGATTAATGATTACAATGATTACTTGTGAAATTGTAATCAATTACAGCTGATTAATGATTACAATTACAATTACCCCAAGTCTGGTTTAGAAACGGCATGGCCACGTTTGTAGCAGGTACTTGTTTCGTAATTCGCACAAACGAAATTAATGACGTCAGTGAATTTTCCGCGAAACATGACTTCTTTTGAAGCGACGTCGCGAAATGTTAACTTTATGAGAAACATCGCTGAATTAGAACGTTGTGGTTACCAACAGTTTTGAAAACGTTATTATCAGCCCCTGCTACTGTATTGTATTCCCTTAAGTAATGCCTCTGACTGGTCAACATGATATCCTTTCATTTTTCTGAATTGATATCCACAACAGATGCAAGATTATTTTTTAAAGTCTATATATATGTTTCAATTCCGCATGATTTTACATTTAAACATAAAAAAATTAGTTCAGAAAACAATTCAGAAAAAAATCCACTTTTGTGTTCCCCTCCATGTTTTGACATGAACCGACAACTGGAGTTGTAATATAAGACTGATAATATCTAGTTTAGTCTTGAAATAGCAATGATGTGTCCTATATTTCGACAATGTAAATGACATGAGGACCTGGATTGGACTTTCTAATATCTATATTCTATAAATTTTAAAGGGGATTTTCTTTAGCTTTAGAATAACTCTTATTCTGAAAATTCTCACGAAAATGATTTTCCTATTAAGTATTTCTGTTACAAGATTATTTATTAATTCTGTACATTGTCAGTATTGCTGCATTTCGGTTACCTAAATTACCGTTCATTTTGCACAGTTATTCTTTATACTTTTGCACCCCATTATTCTATATTCTTTAATTTGTTGTTCATTTTCTCAATTTACTATTTTCTTTAGTGCTATCACATGCCTTCTCTATTCTGTAAACCCAATTCAGACCCTCGTAGGTAAACTTCTATTGTTTGAATGAGATAAACTGATATTATTTTAGGACAACATAATCAAGGCTTAACAATCATCATTAAGGTATCTAGTTTTATAAATGAGACCGATGAGCTCGTCTTCCAACCAATTCAACATGGCGCACATTGCTAAAAATGGAACATATCGTGGCAAAAATATTCTCTAAATTAACCTGCCTTGATATTTTGAGACGAATCTGAAAACCCTTTGTTGGAAATCTCACTATCTTAGGGAACATTTTTGATTACCAAATCTTTAAAGATACAACTCTTTACCTTTTTAGCTAGCTCATTTCCAGAAAAATATAAGAAAAGGCTAAATAAGTATTTTAAAGGCTTAATATAAACTTAGATGTAAAGGTAGAATTGTAATCTGAGTGATGATGGTGTTACTCAAGTCACTTTAAACTAAGGCAACAGTTGTATACTACTGTTCAAAACTAAAACAATCATGTTTTTTTTAAAATCGGGGTAACAAACTACTACTAGTAAAACTGAGGGAAAAGCATTAAACATAAGAGGACTACAACATGTACAACGATACAACATTAAAATGTAACAACCTCAGAAATAATTCACACGCAGACTTGTCTCAGAAAAAAAATTCTCTGAATATAAACCTCAGTTTCAGGTATAGAAGTGCGGTCTTTTTCTGTGACATGTTCTTTTGACCATCCCCAAGAACTTGCGGTCATCCGATGTTCAGTACTTCAGTTCTTTGATTAAATTTGAGGTTTTCAGTTCAATATGAATTCATGAATATTTGGGTGAAAATATAATTTTTGAAATAGCAATTATTGCAACAACCGAAATCGCGAATGTGTCTTCAATAGTTTTGATAAGAACATAATACTTTGTATGTGGAGCAGGATCTGCTTACCCTTCTGGAGCACCTGAGATCACCCCTAGTTTTTGGTGGCGTTATTGTTGTTTATTCTTTAGTTTTCTATTTTGTGTCATGTGTACTATTGTTTTTCTGTCTGTCTTTTTCATTTTTAGCCATGGCTTTGTCAGTTTGTTTTAGATTTACGAGTTTGACTGTCCCTTTGGTATCTTTCGTCCCCCCTTTTTGTAAATACACTAGGACTGGTGCAAGAAAATGTGTACCGTTAATTTTATTACAACCACTGGGTCAATAACTCTGCTGGTGGACTTTAGTCCCCAAGGGTATCAAAAGCCAAAAAGCCAGTACTTCGGTACTGGCATGCAAATACGGATTTTTTGTGTTATTAAAATTTGCTGTTACAAAATATTAGAAATTATTATACATTAAGGAATGTATCTGCCTTATGTAAAGCTCTGATTCCTTTTACGGATTTGGCTATACTATAGATTAGAGAGAAACAAATACTATTTTAAGCATGTATTACCTACAATGCATCAGATACTATGTAAAGGCATAAAAAGATACAATAAAGACCACTGCTTATTTACGTTGTATAAGTTGGTAAACATTATTATATATTTGATTATTTATCAAAAATATAATACAAAGCCTTTATAAGCTGAAAAATAAATTTACAACGCCATTGCACAAAAACATGAAAACATCGAAACGTTGAATAAGAAGAAAATATAATCTTCAAAGGTGCATGGTTACGATTAATTTGCGATTTTTAGAAAAGGACTATTTTAGACTATGAAATGTGCTTATGCCTTTTTTTTGTGTCTAAAGTTATTCGTTATAACATGAGGAGCTATTGTCAAAACGAATCCACTTATCGAAAGTAAAGTTTGATTAAGATAGTTTGATTAATAAAGAGTTCTTAGAATTTTTTAATTGATCATCAGAGACTTCAAAACAACCACGTATGAAAAAACATTATTCTCAATTCTCAATTTTTATCTTAAATCATCACTCATCATGCTCATGTAAAGTGTTGGAAAATAAGACTTGTTAAAGTTTGAAAGTATTTCGAATTACATTATTGACTTAGCAAATTTCTCTTCTTTTTCTAAACAGTTTGATGTTAATGGGGTATGCTTGGCACGAACTTACAGAAAGGATATAGAACAAGATTATTCACTGATATCATCTACAGATTTGTCGAGCAGCATGATAGAAGAAATACTTACGATTATAGCATGGTCGTTCAGTGATGAAATTAAACCATTTGACATCAAATATTCTTATAATGAAAAAAAGATCGACAATCAATTTCCTGAAATAAACGCTACTTTTACTGGTCAGGTAATAGGAAAGGTGTCACATGAAGAGTCTTTAAACATCGATAATAAACTTAAAGAAGCCCAGTGGCTGATACGTGTTTCCCGCCAAAACGGATTTGCCTATGAAGTAAATGCAATGTTTGTAAAAAGGAATGAAAGATCATTGCACAGAGCGTTATTTCGTTTCAATAGAAGGTTGAACCAATTAAAAGTTGACATCAAAGACAACTTCAGGAAACAGCTATGTGCTAAGAGTATTATTGAATGTGAGTCGAATAGGGACTTTGACAATCAAACAACCGTCATCAAAAACTTAACTTGTGGTGTTGATTTTATCCAAAATCAACCATCGTTTGCCAGCAGTACGAATATAAACATGAATGTTATTACATATACAGGTATGGGCATTTCTGTGATTGCCTTGACAACATCTATACTTGTTTATAGAAGATTGGGTATGCAAAGAAGTATTCCTGGGTCAAATGTAGAAAATTTGTCTATTGCTTTATTAATTTCAGATATTATATTTATGTTAGGAATTGGTGCTAATGATATCTCCCTTGTTTGCTATAGTGTAGGGGTTGCTCTTCATTATCTATGGCTGCTAGTGTTTTCATTTAAATGTATTGCTTTAATTCACATGTGCTACAACCTAACGAACATGTCACTTATTGCTAAAGATATTGGGGTAGACATGTCTTCAAAGAGGCCCCATTTTACATTGCTCGGACTCCTACTGCCATCTTTGTTTGTTGTTCCAGCAGTTATTATTGATTTGTTGGAGTTCCAAGGTGTGAGTATTGAATACAGTGGGTCTATATGTTTTCCAACGGGATATCCAGGTAACTTGATGTTTGTGTCCGGTCCTATAGGGTTGGCCGTTGTGATCAACATCGCATGTTTTTTGTGCATTGCAGGTGTGATAACTAAACAGTCGTTAGGTATACGACACATTCGAAGATCAAATTCTTTCCAGTACCTCCCCGTGTTTGTTCGCATCAGTCTTGTGACAGGCATGCTATGGATAACAGGACTTTTAGGTGCCATTATTCAAAATGAAGTAATTGAATACTTATTTGTCATATGTTGTAGTTTCCAGGGATTGTTAATTGCCGTTGGAAACTTGACAACAAAACGTATTTTACGTGAAATAAGGCAACGTAAACAAATACTAACTAGTGAAAAGGTATCCTTAAGATCATAAACATTGGTACAAGTTGGCATTTTCTATTTAATCAGACTTTATAACCAAAAATATAAAAAGAATGTTTTTTAATGTTCTAAGGTATAATATAACGGAATTTGATGAGACTGTCATTAAAGTGAAAGGGTTAGTGCTATAGAACCAGGTTAAATCCACCATTTTCTACATTTGAAAATGCCTGTACCAAGTCAGGAATATGACAGTTCTTGTCCATACATTTTGTTATTTGATTTTGCCATGTGATTATGGACTTTCCGAATTGATTTTCCTCTAAGTTCAGTAATTTTGTGATTTTACGTTTGTCATTTAAAGACACTCGGCTTTATTTCAAAAATTTAAATCATGACAGGTCAAAAAGCAAAAATAATAAACATACAATACATGAAAAATCATGTCAAGTTTAAATCAATTATACATATGTACGTATACTTTTCTTTGACTGGCCATTATGTTCAAATACTTTATCCCGGTCGTCTCGATTGATTTTGTTTTAAACTAGCATTCAATAACTGAAAGTACTATCATGTCGTACTTTTGTGCTAATTTGACCTGTTGATACATTAGTAATTTATTTTTTTTGTTTGCGTTATTTATTGTTTTTTCATTTAGCTAATTCATAATTTCAGTCAGAGTATGTCAATTATTCAATTTAAAAAAAAATTTAATGGTGGGCCTTTTGCTACCGATTTGCTGCTTAATTTTAATGAGGCTGACTTTAAACAGGAAGAAAGATCAGTAAGAACTATCCTTTTTGCAATCGTTAATATAGGTATGTCTCATTAGTTAATAAACTTATAATCATGTAGCGTTTTCATGCCTATGTCATACTGTGCTAATATTGGTATTTATAAAAGTTGGTCCTGAATGCTACATTTGTTTTTTTGTTGTATTCACAACTTACATTTGTAGAAACACGCAGTTCTGTGTATACTGATGGGTATACCTGGTGTCTTTTTTGTTATTGTGGATGAACAAATGAAGATATATTTTTTGGTTTCACACATTATCGGTATTCAGTTACTAAATGAAGAAAAAGTTGAAAATCTCTTGAGCATCTTGACATATACTCAATTATCAACACATTTGAACTGCTTAGCTATTTAAATTGTGTCAATAGACACATTGGAAAAGTCGCATATTTTAACATTCAATTTTCTTTTTCATTTGTTGAATAGACAGATTTGCCATCCATACAAATCTGACACTGTTATCCACAATGCCATCTGAAAAATAAAATTATGTTTCAAAAATGAGGGTAATCTTCCCTACAAAAAAAGCATAACTAATCATTTTAAGCCATTGATGTCCCCCTAAAAGACACAGTACTTATAGATTCCATTCATAAAAATGGCAGGAACTATATTTATAGACAACAGAAATACGAACGACCAAACAGGTCATTTTTGTCTTTAAATAAGATCATTTCTTCTCCTTTCTATTGGTCCTTTTGTCTCCTCTTCATCGCTTATCGGATATGAAATAACACCTTAACTGTATGTTTGAAAATTTACAATGTCCATCAAAAACAAGTGTGGTGTAAATGTCAATGAGCCGCATCCTACCGACACAAATAACCAAAAGACGTGTGCAAGTTTGACGTTAAGCAAATAGATGCAAGTTTCCTTCAATGAGACAGCATCCCAGCGACAAAATATAGGTATGAATGAACTATTAACTTGTCTCATGCTTCCAATTGTTAATTTTTCTCTCTCGATTTGTTGGTATTTTCCCATAATAAAAATTACTGTTTGCATACTGATGAAAGTGGCATTACACACTAAAAATCGATAAATCCATCATTGTTTATTTCAGACGTGTTCTACCCCGCTCATTCCTTTGGTAACAAGAATCTATCAACTGGAGTTGTTATTTAACTAGAGCAATGTTTTGCATCACACACTTGTTACTATATATTTTGCAATATGACTGTAATATTTGCCGCTGGTCATGAAGTAGTTTGAGGGAAATAAATGATTTTTTCAATACCTCTAACAAAAGATTCTTTTAAACCCGAAGTATGATGAAAACGTCAATCAACTGTATGTAAAGAAAAAGAAAAAAGTACATGGTAAAGAAGTATAAAGGGTTGGAAGGACAGAACGATATAGGTAGGACCTGCTTTTTAAGGTCTTTGTGTCCATTACAGGTTATGTGTGGTGACCGTTTGTTCTTAAGTCTATATTAAGTTAAACTTTTTAAAGTTAAAGTAAACTTGTAATACAACTTTAGGTCTACACTAATAGATATAGAATTTTTATTTTCAAAATGAAAGGGTGTGTTATATGTCGAAAATTTTCCAAAATTCTGTGATGCATTGAAATTCAGTCTGTATTTCAATGCATCATTCTGTAGTTAAGAAGACATGTCGTCGTGGAGCACAACAGTTTCACACTAACTGTTTCTGTAAAGTTCTTATGTGCAAAAATGACCAAAACTAGCTTAGAGTTAAGTCCCTGCTAAACTGAAGTCTTCATGTTTCAGCTCTGGAGTTCCCAGTGAAGACATATTTTTTGGTTTCACACATTATCGGTATTCAGTTACTAAATGAAGAAAAAGTTGAAAATCTCTTGAGCATCTTGACATATACTCAATTATCAACACATTTGAACTGCTTAGATATTTAAATGGTGTCAACAGACACATTGGAAAAGTCGCATATTTTAACATTCAATTTTCTTTTTCATTTGTTGAATAGACAGATTTGCCATCCATACAAATCTGACACTGTTATACACAATGCCATCTGAAAAATAAAATAATGTTTCAAAAATGAGGGTAATCTTCCCTACAAAAAAAGCATAACTAATCATTTTAAGCCATTGATGTCCCCCTAAAAGACACAGTACTTATAGATTCCATTCATAAAAATGGCAGGAACTATATTTATAGACAACGGAAATTCGAACGACCAAACAGGTCATTTTTGTCTTTAAATAAGATCATTTCTTCTCCTTTCTATTGGTCCTTTTGTCTCCTCTTCATCGCTTATCGGATATGAAATAACACCTTAACTGTATGTTTGAAAATTTACAATGTCCATCAAAAACAAGTGTGGTGTAAATGTCAATGAGCCGCATCCTACCGACACAAATAACCAAAAGACGTGTGCAAGTTTGACGTTAAACAAATAGATGCGAGTTTCCTTCAATGAGACAGCATCCCAGCGACAAAATATAGGTATGAATGAACTATTAACTTGTCTCATGCTTCCAATTGTTAAATTTTCTCTCTCGATTTGTTGGTATTTTCCCATAATAAAAATTACTGTTTGCATACTGATGAAAGTTGCATTACACACTTAAAATCGATAAATCCATCATTGTTTATTTCAGACGTGTTCTACCCGGCTCATTTCTTTGGTAACAAGAATCTATCAACTGGAGTTGTTATTTCACTAGAGCAATGTTTTGCATCACACACTTGTTACTATATATTTTGCATTATGACTGTAATATTTGCCGCTGGTCATGAAGTAGTTTGAGGGAAATAAATGATTTCTTAATACCTCTAACAAAAGATTCTTTTAAACCCGAAGTATGATGAAAACGTCAATCAACTGTATGTAAAGAAAAAGAAAAAAAGTACATGGTAAAGAAGTATAAAGGGTTGGAAGGACAAAACGATATAGGTAGGACCTGCTTTTTAAGGTCTTTGTGTCCATCACAGGTTATGTGTGGTGACCTTTTGTTCTTAAGTCTATATTAAGTTAAACTTTTGAAAGTTAAAGTAAACTTGTCATACAACTTTAGGTCCACACTAATAGATATAGAATTTTTATTTTCAAAATGAAAGGGTGTGTTATATGTCGAAAATTTTCCAAAATTCTGTGATGCATTGAAATTCAGTCTGTATTTCAATGCATCATTCTGTAGTTAAGAAGACATGTCGTCGTGGAGCACAACAGTTTCACACTAACTGTTTCTGTAAAGTTCTTATGTGCAAAATTGACCAAAACTAGCTTAGAGTTAAGTCCCTGCTAAACTGAAGTCTTCATGTTTCAGCTCTGGAGTTCCCAGTGAAGACATATTTTTTGGTTTCACACATTATCGGTATTCAGTTACTAAATGAAGAAAAAATGTTGAAAATCTCTTGAGCATCTTGACATATACTCAATTATCAACACATTTGAACTGCTTAGATATTTAAATGGTGTCAATAGACACATTGGAAAAGTCGCATATTTTAACATTCAATTTTCTTTTTCATTTGTTGAATAGACAGATTTGCCATCCATACAAATCTGACACTGTTATCCACAATGCCATCTGAAAAATAAAATAATGTTTCAAAAATGAGGGTAATCTTCCCTACAAAAAAAGCATAACTAATCATTTTAAGCCATTGATGTCCCCCTAAAAGACACAGTACTTATAGATTCCATTCATAAAAATGGCAGGAACTATATTTATAGACAACAGAAATACGAACGACCAAACAGGTCATTTTTGTCTTTAAATAAGATCATTTCTTCTCCTTTCTATTGGTCCTTATGTCTCCTCTTCATCGCTTATCGGATATGAAATAACACCTTAACTGTATGTTTGAAAATTTACAATGTCCATCAAAAACATGTGTGGTGTAAATGTCAATGAGCCGCATCCTACCGACACAAATAACCAAAAGACGTGTGCAAGTTTGACGTTAAACAAATAGATGCGAGTTTCCTTCAATGAGACAGCATCCCAGCGACAAAATATAGGTATGAATGAACTATTAACTTGTCTCATGCTTCCAATTGTTAAATTTTCCCTCTTGATTTGTTGGTATTTTCCCATAATAAAAATTACTGTTTGCATACTGATGAAAGTTGCATTACCCTCATTTTTGAAACATTATTTTATTTTTCAGATGGCATTGTGGATAACAGTGTCAGATTTGTATGGATGGCAAATCTGTCTATTCAACAAATGAAAAAGAAAATTGAATGTTAAAATATGCGACTTTTCCAATGTGTCTATTGACACCATTTAAATATCTAAGCAGTTCAAATGTGTTGATAATTGAGTATATGTCAAGATGCTCAAGAGATTTTCAACATTTTTTCTTCATTTAGTAACTGAATACCGATAATGTGTGAAACCAAAAAATATGTCTTCACTGGGAACTCCAGAGCTGAAACATGAAGACTTCAGTTTAGCAGGGACTTAACTCTAAGCTAGTTTTGGTCAATTTTGCACATAAGAACTTTACAGAAACAGTTAGTGTGAAACTGTTGTGCTCCACGACGACATGTCTTCTTAACAACAGAATGATGCATTGAAATACAGACTGAATTTCAATGCATCACAGAATTTTGGAAAATTTTCGACATATAACACACCCTTTCATTTTGAAAATAAAAATTCTATTTTCTATCATTTTAAGCCATTGATGTCCCCCTAAAAGACACAGTACTTATAGATTCCATTCATAAAAATGGCAGGAACTATATTTATAGACAACAGAAATACGAACGACCAAACAGGTCATTTTTGTCTTTAAATAAGATCATTTCTTCTCCTTTCTATTGGTCCTTATGTCTCCTCTTCATCGCTTATCGGATATGAAATAACACCTTAACTGTATGTTTGAAAATTTACAATGTCCATCAAAAACAAGTGTGGTGTAAATGTCAATGAGCCGCATCCTACCGACACAAATAACCAAAAGACGTGTGCAAGTCTTATTTAAAGACAAAAATGACCCAATAGAAAGGAGAAGAAATGATCTTATTTAAAGACAAAAATGACCTGTTTGGTCGTTCGTATTTCTGTTGTCTATAATAAAAATTACTGTTTGCATACTGATGAAAGTGGCATTACACACTAAAAATCGATAAATCCATCATTGTTTATTTCAGACGTGTTCTACCCCGCTCATTCCTTTGGTAACAAGAATCTATCAACTGGAGTTGTTATTTCACTAGAGCAATGTTTTGCATCACACACTTGTTACAATATATTTTGCATTATGACTGTAATATTTGCCGCTGGTCATGAAGTAGTTTGAGGGAAATAAATGATATCTTCAATACCTCTAACAATAGATTCTTTTAAACCCGAAGTATGATGAAAACGTCAATCAACTGTATGTAAAGAAAAAGAAAAAAGTACATGGTAAAGAAGTATAAAGGGTTGGAAGGACAAAACGGTATAGGTAGGACCTGCTTTTTAAGGTCTTTGTGTCCATCACAGGTTATGTGTGGTGACCTTTTGTTCTTAAGTCTATATTAAGTTAAACTTTTAAAAGTTAAAGTAAACTTGTCATACAACTTTAGGTCCACACTAATAGATATAGAATTTTTATTTCAAAATGAAAGGGTGTGTTATATGTCGAAAATTTTCCAAAATTCTGTGATGCATTGAAATTCAGTCTGTATTTCAATGCATCATTCTGTAGTTAAGAAGACATGTCGTCGTGGAGCACAACAGTTTCACACTAACTGTTTCTGTAAAGTTCTTATGTGCAAAATTGACCAAAACTAGCTTAGAGTTAAGTCCCTGCTAAACTGAAGTCTTCATGTTTCAGCTCTGGAGTTCCCAGTGAAGACATATTTTTTGGTTTCACACATTATCGGTATTCAGTTACTAAATGAAGAAAAAATGTTGAAAATCTCTAGAGCATCTTGACATATACTCAATTATCAACACATTTGAACTGCTTAGATATTTAAATGGTGTCAATAGACACATTGGAAAAGTCGCATATTTTAACATTCAATTTTCTTTTTCATTTGTTGAATAGACAGATTTGCCATTCATAAAAATCTGACACTGTTATCCACAATGCCATCTGAAAAATAAAATAATATTTCAAAAATGAGGGTTATCTTCCCTACAAAAAAAGCATAACTAATCATTTTAAGCCATTGATGTCCCCCTAAAAGACACAGTACTTATAGATTCCATTCATAAAAATAGCAGGAACTATATTTATAGACAACGGAAATACGAACGACCAAACAGGTCATTTTTGTCTTTAAATAAGATCATTTCTTCTCCTTTCTATTGGTCCTTTTGTCTCCTCTTCATCGCTTATCGGATATGAAATAACACCTTAACTGTATGTTTGAAAATTTACAATGTCCATCAAAAACAAGTGTGGTGTAAATGTCAATGAGCCGCTTCCTACCGACACAAATAATCAAAAGACGTGTGCAAGTTTGACGTTAAACAAATAGATGCGAGTTTCCTTCAATGAGACAGCATCCCAGCGACAAAATATAGGTATGAATGAACTATTAACTTGTCTCATGCTTCCAATTGTTAAATTTTCTCTCTCGATTTGTTGGTATTTTCCCATAATAAAAATTACTGTTTGCATACTGATGAAAGTTGCATTACACACTAAAAATCGATAAATCCATCATTGTTTATTTCAGACGTGTTCTACCCCGCTCATTTCTTTGGTAACAAGAATCTATCAACTGGAGTTGTTATTTCACTAGAGCAATGTTTAGCATCACACACTTGTTACTATATATTTTGCATTATGACTGTAATATTTGCCGCTGATCATGAAGTAGTTTGAGGGAAATAAATGATTTCTTCAATACCTCTAACAAAAGATTCTTTTAAACCCGAAGTATGATGAAAACGTCAATCAACTGTATGTAAAGAAAAAGAAAAAAAGTACATGGTAAAGAAGTATAAAGGGTTGGAAGGACAAAACGATATAGGTAGGACCTGCTTTTTAAGGTCTTTGTGTCCATCACAGGTTATGTGTGGTGACCTTTTGTTCTTAAGTCTATATTAAGTTAAACTTTTAAAAGTTAAAGTAAACTTGTCATACAACTTTAGGTCCACACTAATAGATATAGAATTTTTATTTCAAAATGAAAGGGTGTGTTATATGTCGAAAATTTTCCAAAATTCTGTGATGCATTGAAATTCAGTCTGTATTTCAATGCATCATTCTGTAGTTAAGAAGACATGTCGTCGTGGAGCACAACAGTTTCACACTAACTGTTTCTGTAAAGTTCTTATGTGCAAAATTGACCAAAACTAGCTTAGAGTTAAGTCCCTGCTAAACTGAAGTCTTCATGTTTCAGCTCTGGAGTTCCCAGTGAAGACATATTTTTTGGTTTCACACATTATCGGTATTCAGTTACTAAATGAAGAAAAAATGTTGAAAATCTCTAGAGCATCTTGACATATACTCAATTATCAACACATTTGAACTGCTTAGATATTTAAATGGTGTCAATAGACACATTGGAAAAGTCGCATATTTTAACATTCAATTTTCTTTTTCATTTGTTGAATAGACAGATTTGCCATTCATAAAAATCTGACACTGTTATCCACAATGCCATCTGAAAAATAAAATAATATTTCAAAAATGAGGGTTATCTTCCCTACAAAAAAAGCATAACTAATCATTTTAAGCCATTGATGTCCCCCTAAAAGACACAGTACTTATAGATTCCATTCATAAAAATAGCAGGAACTATATTTATAGACAACGGAAATACGAACGACCAAACAGGTCATTTTTGTCTTTAAATAAGATCATTTCTTCTCCTTTCTATTGGTCCTTTTGTCTCCTCTTCATCGCTTATCGGATATGAAATAACACCTTAACTGTATGTTTGAAAATTTACAATGTCCATCAAAAACAAGTGTGGTGTAAATGTCAATGAGCCGCTTCCTACCGACACAAATAATCAAAAGACGTGTGCAAGTTTGACGTTAAACAAATAGATGCGAGTTTCCTTCAATGAGACAGCATCCCAGCGACAAAATATAGGTATGAATGAACTATTAACTTGTCTCATGCTTCCAATTGTTAAATTTTCTCTCTCGATTTGTTGGTATTTTCCCATAATAAAAATTACTGTTTGCATACTGATGAAAGTTGCATTACACACTAAAAATCGATAAATCCATCATTGTTTATTTCAGACGTGTTCTACCCCGCTCATTTCTTTGGTAACAAGAATCTATCAACTGGAGTTGTTATTTCACTAGAGCAATGTTTTGCATCACACACTTGTTACTATATATTTTGCATTATGACTGTAATATTTGCCGCTGATCATGAAGTAGTTTGAGGGAAATAAATGATTTCTTCAATACCTCTAACAAAAGATTCTTTTAAACCCGAAGTATGATGAAAACGTCAATCAACTGTATGTAAAGAAAAAGAAAAAAAGTACATGGTAAAGAAGTATAAAGGGTTGGAAGGACAAAACGATATAGGTAGGACCTGCTTTTTAAGGTCTTTGTGTCCATCACAGGTTATGTGTGGTGACCTTTTGTTCTTAAGTCTATATTAAGTTAAACTTTTAAAAGTTAAAGTAAACTTGTCATACAACTTTAGGTCCACACTAATAGATATAGAATTTTTATTTCAAAATGAAAGGGTGTGTTATATGTCGAAAATTTTCCAAAATTCTGTGATGCATTGAAATTCAGTCTGTATTTCAATGCATCATTCTGTAGTTAAGAAGACATGTTGTCGTGGAGCACAACAGTTTCACACTAACTGTTTCTGTAAAGTTCTTATGTGCAAAATTGACCAAAACTAGCTTAGAGTTAAGTCCCTGCTAAACTGAAGTCTTCATGTTTCAGCTCTGGAGTTCCCAGTGAAGACATATTTTTTGGTTTCACACATTATCGGTATTCAGTTACTAAATGAAGAAAAAATGTTGAAAATCTCTAGAGCATCTTGACATATACTCAATTATCAACACATTTGAACTGCTTAGATATTTAAATGGTGTCAATAGACACATTGGAAAAGTCGCATATTTTAACATTCAATTTTCTTTTTCATTTGTTGAATAGACAGATTTGCCATTCATACAAATCTGACACTGTTATCCACAATGCCATCTGAAAAATAAAATAATATTTCAAAAATGAGGGTTATCTTCCCTACAAAAAAAGCATAAATAATCATTTTAAGCCATTGATGTCCCCCTAAAAGACACAGTACTTATAGATTCCATTCATAAAAATAGCAGAAACTATATTTATAGACAACGGAAATACGAACGACCAAACAGGTCATTTTTGTCTTTAAATAAGATCATTTCTTCTCCTTTCTATTGGTCCTTTTGTCTCCTCTTCATCGCTTATCGGATATGAAATAACACCTTAACTGTATGTTTGAAAATTTACAATGTCCATCAAAAACAAGTGTGGTGTAAATGTCAATGAGCCGCTTCCTACCGACACAAATAACCAAAAGACGTGTGCAAGTTTGACGTTAAACAAATAGATGCGAGTTTCCTTCAATGAGACAGCATCCCAGCGACAAAATATAGGTATGAATGAACTATTAACTTGTCTCATGCTTCCAATTGTTAAATTTTCTCTCTCGATTTGTTGGTATTTTCCCATAATAAAAATTACTGTTTGCATACTGATGAAAGTTGCATTACACACTAAAAATCGATAAATCCATCATTGTTTATTTCAGACGTGTTCTACCCCGCTCATTTCTTTGGTAACAAGAATCTATCAACTGGAGTTGTTATTTCACTAGAGCAATGTTTTGCATCACACACTTGTTACTATATATTTTGCATTATGACTGTAATATTTGCCGCTGGTCATGAAGTAGTTTGAGGGAAATAAATGATTTCTTCAATACCTCTAACAAAAGATTCTTTTAAACCCGAAGTATGATGAAAACGTCAATCAACTGTATGTAAAGAAAAAGAAAAAAAGTACATGGTAAAGAAGTATAAAGGGTTGGAAGGACAAAACGATATAGGTAGGACCTGCTTTTTAAGGTCTTTGTGTCCATCACAGGTTATGTGTGGTGACCTTTTGTTCTGAAGTCTATATTAAGTTAAACTTTTAAAAGTTAAAGTAAACTTGTCATACAACTTTAGGTCCACACTAATAGATATAGAATTTTTATTTTCAAAATGAAAGGGTGTGTTATATGTCGAAAATTTTCCAAAATTCTGTGATGCATTGAAATTCAGTCTGTATTTCAATGCATCATTCTGTAGTTAAGAAGACATGTCGTCGTGGAGCACAACAGTTTCACACTAACTGTTTCTGTAAAGTTCTTATGTGCAAAATTGACCAAAACTAGCTTAGAGTTAAGTCCCTGCTAAACTGAAGTCTTCATGTTTCAGCTCTGGAGTTCCCAGTGAAGACATATTTTTTGGTTTCACACATTATCGGTATTCAGTTACTAAATGAAGAAAAAATGTTGAAAATCTCTAGAGCATCTTGACATATACTCAATTATCAACACATTTGAAATGCTTAGATATTTAAATGGTGTCAATAGACACATTGGAAAAGTCGCATATTTTAACATTCAATTTTCTTTTTCATTTGTTGAATAGACAGATTTGCCATTCATACAAATCTGACACTGTTATCCACAATGCCATCTGAAAAATAAAATAATATTTCAAAAATGAGGGTTATCTTCCCTACAAAAAAAGCATAAATAATCATTTTAAGCCATTGATGTCCCCCTAAAAGACACAGTACTTATAGATTCCATTCATAAAAATAGCAGAAACTATATTTATAGACAACGGAAATACGAACGACCAAACAGGTCATTTTTGTCTTTAAATAAGATCATTTCTTCTCCTTTCTATTGGTCCTTTTGTCTCCTCTTCATCGCTTATCGGATATGAAATAACACCTTAACTGTATGTTTGAAAATTTACAATGTCCATCAAAAACAAGTGTGGTGTAAATGTCAATGAGCCGCTTCCTACCGACACAAATAACCAAAAGACGTGTGCAAGTTTGACGTTAAACAAATAGATGCGAGTTTCCTTCAATGAGACAGCATCCCAGCGACAAAATATAGGTATGAATGAACTATTAACTTGTCTCATGCTTCCAATTGTTAAATTTTCTCTCTCGATTTGTTGGTATTTTCCCATAATAAAAATTACTGTTTGCATACTGATGAAAGTTGCATTACACACTAAAAATCGATAAATCCATCATTGTTTATTTCAGACGTGTTCTACCCCGCTCATTTCTTTGGTAACAAGAATCTATCAACTGGAGTTGTTATTTCACTAGAGCAATGTTTTGCATCACACACTTGTTACTATATATTTTGCATTATGACTGTAATATTTGCCGCTGGTCATGAAGTAGTTTGAGGGAAATAAATGATTTCTTCAATACCTCTAACAAAAGATTCTTTTAAACCCGAAGTATGATGAAAACGTCAATCAACTGTATGTAAAGAAAAAGAAAAAAAGTACATGGTATAGAAGTATAAAGGGTTGGAAGGACAAAACGATATAGGTAGGACCTGCTTTTTAAGGTCTTTGTGTCCATCACAGGTTATGTGTGGTGACCTTTTGTTCTGAAGTCTATATTAAGTTAAACTTTTAAAAGTTAAAGTAAACTTGTCATACAACTTTAGGTCCACACTAATAGATATAGAATTTTTATTTTCAAAATGAAAGGGTGTGTTATATGTCGAAAATTTTCCAAAATTCTGTGATGCATTGAAATTCAGTCTGTATTTCAATGCA
This sequence comes from Mytilus trossulus, assembly GCF_036588685.1. NCBI lineage: Eukaryota > Metazoa > Mollusca > Bivalvia > Mytilida > Mytilidae > Mytilus > Mytilus trossulus. Next base: position 11,611,709 of record NC_086385.1, on the reverse strand, counting down.
TCATTCTGTAGTTAAGAAGACATGTCGTCGTGGAGCACAACAGTTTCACACTAACTGTTTCTGTAAAGTTCTTATGTGCAAAATTGACCAAAACTAGCTTAGAGTTAAGTCCCTGCTAAACTGAAGTCTTCATGTTTCAGCTCTGGAGTTCCCAGTGAAGACATATTTTTTGGTTTCACACATTATCGGTATTCAGTTACTAAATGAAGAAAAAATGTTGAAAATCTCTAGAGCATCTTGACATATACTCAATTATCAACACATTTGAAATGCTTAGATATTTAAATGGTGTCAATAGACACATTGGAAAAGTCGCATATTTTAACATTCAATTTTCTTTTTCATTTGTTGAATAGACAGATTTGCCATCCATACAAATCTGACACTGTTATCCACAATGCCATCTGAAAAATAAAATAATATTTCAAAAATGAGGGTTATCTTCCCTACAAAAAAAGCATAACTAATCATTTTAAGCCATTGGTGTCCCCCTAAAAGACACAGTACTTATAGATTCCATTCATAAAAATGGCAGGAACTATATTTATAGACAACGGAAATACGAACGACCAAACAGGTCATTTTTGTCTTTAAATAAGATCATTTCTTCTCCTTTCTATTGGTCCTTTTGTCTCCTCTTCATCGCTTATCGGATATGAAATAACACCTTAACTGTATGTTTGAAAATTTACAATGTCCATCAAAAACAAGTGTGGTGTAAATGTCAATGAGCCGCATCCTACCGACACAAATAACCAAAAGACGTGTGCAAGTTTGACGTTAAACAAATAGATGCGAGTTTCCTTCAATGAGACAGCATCCCAGCGACAAAATATAGGTATGAATAAACTATTAACTTGTCTCATGCTTCCAATTGTTAATTTTTCTCTCTCGATTTGTTGGTATTTTCCCATAATAAAAATTACTGTTTGCATACTGATGAAAGTGGCATTACACACTAAAAATCGATAAATCCATCATTGTTTATTTCAGACGTGTTCTACCACGCTCATTCCTTTGGTAACAAGAATCTATCAATTGGAGTTGTTATTTCACTAGAGCAATGTTTTGCATCACACACTTGTTACAATATATTTTGCATTATGACTGTAATATTTGCCGCTGGTCATGAAGTAGTTTGAGGGAAATAAATGATTTCTTCAATACCTCTAACAAAAGATTCTTTTAAATCCGAAGTATGATGAAAACGTCAATCAACTGTATGTAAAGATAAAGAAAAAAAGTACATGGTAAAGAAGTATAAAGGGTTGGAAAGACAAAACGGTAAAGGTAGGACCTGCTTTTTAAGGTCTTTGTGTCCATCACAGGTTATGTGTGGTGACCTTTTGTTCTTTAGTCTATATGAAGTTAAACTTTTAAAAGTTAAAGTAAACTTGTCATACAACTTCAGGTCCACACTAATAGATATAGAATTTTTATTTTCAAAATGAAAGGGTGTGTTATATGTCGAAAATTTTCCAAAATTCTGTGATGCATTGAAATTCAGTCTGTATTTCAATGCATCATTCTGTAGGTTAGAAGACACGTCGTCGTGGAGCACAATAGTTTCACACTAACTGTTTCTGTAAAGTTCTTATGTGCAAAATTGACCAAAACTAGCTTAGAGTTAAGTCCCTGCTAAACTGAAGTCTTCATGTTTCAGCTCTGGAGTTCCCAGTGAAGACATATTTTTTGGTTTCACACATTATCGGTATTCAGTTACTAAATGAAGAAAAAATGTTGAAAATCTCTAGAGCATCTTGACATATACTCAATTATCAACACATTTGAAATTCTTAGATATTTAAATGGTGTCAATAGACACATTGGAAAAGTCGCATATTTTAACATTCAATTTTCTTTTTCATTTGTTGAATAGACAGATTTGCCATCCATACAAATCTGACACTGTTATCCACAATGCCATCTGAAAAATAAAATAATATTTCAAAAATGAGGGTTATCTTCCCTACAAAAAAAGCATAACTAATCATTTTAAGCCATTGATGTCCCCCTAAAAGACACAGTACTTATAGATTCCATTCATAAAAATGGCAGGAACTATATTTATAGACAACGGAAATACGAACGACCAAACAGGTCATTTTTGTCTTTAAATAAGATCATTTCTTCTCCTTTCTATTGGTCCTTTTGTCTCCTCTTCATCGCTTATCGGATATGAAATAACACCTTAACTGTATGTTTGAAAATTTACAATGTCCATCAAAAACAAGTGTGGTGTAAATGTCAATGAGCCGCATCCTACCGACACAAATAACCAAAAGACGTGTGCAAGTTTGACGTTAAACAAATAGATGCGAGTTTCCTTCAATGAGACAGCATCCCAGCGACAAAATATAGGTATGAATAAACTATTAACTTGTCTCATGCTTCCAATTGTTAATTTTTCTCTCTCGATTTGTTGGTATTTTCCCATAATAAAAATTACTGTTTGCATACTGATGAAAGTGGCATTACACACTAAAAATCGATAAATCCATCATTGTTTATTTCAGACGTGTTCTACCACGCTCATTCCTTTGGTAACAAGAATCTATCAATTGGAGTTGTTATTTCACTAGAGCAATGTTTTGCATCACACACTTGTTACAATATATTTTGCATTATGACTGTAATATTTGCCGCTGGTCATGAAGTAGTTTGAGGGAAATAAATGATTTCTTCAATACCTCTAACAAAAGATTCTTTTAAACCCGAAGTATGATGAAAACGTCAATCAACTGTATGTAAAGAAAAAGAAAAAAAGTACATGGTAAAGAAGTATAAAGGGTTGGAAGGACAAAACGGTAAAGGTAGGACCTGCTTTTTAAGGTCTTTGTGTCCATCACAGGTTATGTGTGGTGACCTTTTGTTCTTAAGTCTATATTAAGTTAAACTTTTAAAAGTTAAAGTAAACTTGTAATACAAATTTAGGTCCACACTAATAGATATAGAATTTTTATTTTCAAAATGAAAGGGTGTGTTATATGTCGAAAATTTTCCAAAATTCTGTGATGCATTGAAATTCAGTCTGTATTTCAATGCATCATTCTGTAGGTTAGAAGACACGTCGTCGTGGAGCACAACAGTTTCACACTAACTGTTTCTGTAAAGTTCTTATGTGCAAAATTGACCAAAACTAGCTTAGAGTTAAGTCCCTGCTAAACTGAAGTCTTCATGTTTCAGCTCTGGAGTTCCCAGTGAAGACATATTTTTTGGTTTCACACATTATCGGTATTCAGTTACTAAATGAAGAAAAAATGTTGAAAATCTCTAGAGCATCTTGACATATACTCAATTATCAACACATTTGAAATGCTTAGATATTTAAATGGTGTCAATAGACACATTGGAAAAGTCGCATATTTTAACATTCAATTTTCTTTTTCATTTGTTGAATAGACAGATTTGCCATCCATACAAATCTGACACTGTTATCCACAATGCCATCTGAAAAATAAAATAATATTTCAAAAATGAGGGTTATCTTCCCTACAAAAAAAGCATAACTAATCATTTTAAGCCATTGATGTCCCCCTAAAAGACACAGTACTTATAGATTCCATTCATAAAAATGGCAGGAACTATATTTATAGACAACGGAAATACGAACGACCAAACAGGTCATTTTTGTCTTTAAATAAGATCATTTCTTCTCCTTTCTATTGGTCCTTTTGTCTCCTCTTCATCGCTTATCGGATATGAAATAACACCTTAACTGTATGTTTGAAAATTTACAATGTCCATCAAAAACAAGTGTGGTGTAAATGTCAATGAGCCGCATCCTACCGACACAAATAACAAAAAGACGTGTGCAAGTTTGACGTTAAACAAATAGATGCGAGTTTCCTTCAATGAGACAGCATCCCAGCGACAAAATATAGGTATGAATGAACTATTAACTTGTCTCATGCTTCCAATTGTTAATTTTTCTCTCTCGATTTGTTGGTATTTTCCCATAATAAAAATTACTGTTTGCATACTGATGAAAGTGGCATTACACACTAAAAATCGATAAATCCATCATTGTTTATTTCAGACGTGTTCTACCCCGCTCATTCCTTTGGTAACAAGAATCTATCAACTGGAGTTGTTATTTCACTAGAGCAATGTTTTGCATCACACACTTGTTACAATATATTTTGCATTATGACTGTAATATTTGCCGCTGGTCATGAAGTAGTTTGAGGGAAATAAATGATTTCTTCAATACCTCTAACAAAAGATTCTTTTAAACCCGAAGTATGATGAAAACGTCAATCAACTGTATGTAAAGAAAAAGAAAAAAAGTACATGGTAAAGAAGTATAAAGGGTTGGAAGGACAAAACGGTAAAGGTAGGACCTGCTTTGTAAGGTCTTTGTGTCCATCACAGGTTATGTGTGGTGACCTTTTGTTCTTAAATCTATATTAAGTTAAACTTTTCAAAGTTAAAGTAAACTTGTCATACCAATTTAGGTCCACACTAATAGATATAGAATTTTTATTTTCAAAATGAAAGGGTGTGTTATATGTCGAAAATTTTCCAAAATTCTGTGATGCATTGAAATTCAGTCTGTATTTCAATGCATCATTCTGTAGGTTAGAAGACACGTCGTCGTGGAGCACAACAGTTTCACACTAACTGTTTCTGTAAAGTTCTTATGTGCAAAATTGACCAAAACTAGCTTAGAGTTAAGTCCCTGCTAAACTGAAGTCTTCATGTTTCAGCTCTGGAGTTCCCAGTGAAGACATATTTTTTGGTTTCACACATTATCGGTATTCAGTTACTAAATGAAGAAAAAATGTTGAAAATCTCTAGAGCATCTTGACATATACTCAATTATCAACACATTTGAACTGCTTAGATATTTAAATGGTGTCAATAGACACATTGGAAAAGTCGCATATTTTAACATTCAATTTTCTTTTTCATTTGTTGAATAGACAGATTTGCCATCCATACAAATCTGACACTGTTATCCACAATGCCATCTGAAAAATAAAATAATGTTTCAAAAATGAGGGTTATCTTCCCTACAAAAAAAGCATAACTAATCATTTTAAGCCATTGATGTCCCCCTAAAAGACACAGTACTTATAGATTCCATTCATAAAAATGGCAGGAACTATATTTATAGACAACGGAAATACGAACGACCAAACAGGTCATTTTTGTCTTTAAATAAGATCATTTCTTCTCCTTTCTATTGGTCCTTTTGTCTCCTCTTCATCGCTTATCGGATATGAAATAACACCTTAACTGTATGTTTGAAAATTTACAATGTCCATCAAAAACAAGTGTGGTGTAAATGTCAATGAGCCGCATCCTACCGACACAAATAACCAAAAGACGTGTGCAAGTTTGACGTTAAACAAATAGATGCGAGTTTCCTTCAATGAGACAGCATCCCAGCGACAAAATATAGGTATGAATGAACTATTAACTTGTCTCATGCTTCCAATTGTTAATTTTTCTCTCTCGATTTGTTGGTATTTTCCCATAATAAAAATTACTGTTTGCATACTGATGAAAGTGGCATTACACACTAAAAATCGATAAATCCATCATTGTTTATTTCAGACGTGTTCTACCCCGCTCATTCCTTTGGTAACAAGAATCTATCAACTGGAGTTGTTATTTCACTAGAGCAATGTTTTGCATCACACACTTGTTACAATATATTTTGCATTATGACTGTAATATTTGCCGCTGGTCATGAAGTAGTTTGAGGGAAATAAATGATTTCTTCAATACCTCTAACAAAAGATTCTTTTAAACCCGAAGTATGATGAAAACGTCAATCAACTGTATGTAAAGAAAAAGAAAAAAAGTATATGGTAAAGAAGTATAAAGGGTTGGAAGGACAAAACGGTAAAGGTAGGACCTGCTTTTTAAGGTCTTTGTGTCCATCACAGGTTATGTGTGGTGACCTTTTGTTCTTAAGTCTATATTAAGTTAAACTTTTAAAAGTTAAAGTAAACTTGTCATACAACTTTAGGTCCACACTAATAGATATAGAATTTTTATTTTCAAAATGAAAAGGTGTTTTATATGTCGAAAATTTTCCAAAATTCTGTGATGCATTGAAATTCAGTCTGTATTTCAATGCATCATTCTGTAGTTAAGAAGACATATCGTATTGGAGCACAACGGTTTCACACTAACTGTTTCTGTAAAGTTCTTATGTGCAAAAATGACAAAAACTAGCTTAGAGTTAAGTCCCTGCTAAACTGAAGTCTTCATGTTTCAGCTCTGGAGTTCCCAGTGAAGACATATTTTTTGGTTTCACACATTATCGGTATTCAGTTACTAAATGAAGAAAAAATGTTGAAAATCTCTTGAGCATCATGACATATACTCAATTATCAACACATTTGAACTGCTTAGATATTTAAATGGTGTCAATAGACACATTGGAAAAGTCGCATATTTTAACATTCAATTTTCTTTTTCATTTGTTGAATAGACAGATTTGCCATCCATACAAATCTGACACTGTTATCCACAATGCCATCTGAAAAATAAAATAATGTTTCAAAAATGAGGGTAATCTTCCCTACAAAAAAAGCATAACTAATCATTTTAAGCCATTGATGTCCCCCTAAAAGACACAGTACTTATAGATTCCATTCATAAAAATGGCAGGAACTATATTTATAGACAACGGAAATACGAACGACCAAACAGGTCATTTTTGTCTTTAAATAAGATCATTTCTTCTCCTTTCTATTGGTCCTTTTGTCTCCTCTTCATCGCTTATCGGATATGAAATAACACCTTAACTGTATGTTTGAAAATTTACAATGTCCATCAAAAACAAGTGTGGTGTAAATGTCAATGAGCCGCATCCTACCGACACAAATAGAGACGTGTGCAAGTTTGACGTTAAACAAATAAATGAGAGTTTCCTTCAATGAGACAGCAACCCAGCGACAAAATATAGGTATGAATGAACTATTAACTTGTCTTATGCTTCCAATTGTTAATTTTTCTCTCTCGATTTGTTGGTATTTTTCCATAATAAAAATTACTGTTTGCATACTGATGAAAGTGGCATTACACACTAAAAATCGATAAATCCATCATTGTTTATTTCAGACGTGTTCTACCCCGCTCATTCCTTTGGTAACAAGAATCTATCAACTGGAGTTGTTATTTCACTAGAGCAATGTTTTGCATCACACACTTGTTACTATATATTTTGCGTTATGACTGTAATATTTGCCGCTGGTCATTATGTAGTTTGAGGGAAATAAATGATTTTTTCAATACCTCTAACAAAAGATTCTTTTAAACCCGAAGTATGATGAAAACGTCAATCAACTGTATGTAAAGAAGAAGAAAAAACGTACATGGTAAAGAAGTATAAAGGGTTGGAAGGACAAAACGATATAGGTAGGACCTGCTTTTTAAGGTCTTTGTGTCCATCACAGGTTATGTGTGGTGACCTTTTGTTCTTAAGTCTATATTAAGTTAAACTTTTAAAAGTTAAAGTAAACTTGTCATACAACTTTAGGTCCACACTAATAGATATAGAATTTTTATTTTAAAATGAAAGGGTGTGTTATATGTCGAAAATTTTCCAAAATTCTGTGATGCATTGAAATTCAGTATGTATTTCAATGCATCATTCTGTAGTTAAGAAGACATGTCGTCGTGGAGCACAACAGTTTCACACTAACTGTTTCTGTAAAGTTCTTATGTGCAAAAATGACCAAAACTAGCTTAGGGTTAAGTCCCTGCTAAACTGAAGTCTTCATGTTTCAGCTCTGGAGTTCCCAGTGAAGACATATTTTTTGGTTTCACACATTATCGGTATTCAGTTACTAAATGAAGAAAAAATGTTGAAAATCTCTTGAGCATCTTGACATATACTCAATTATCAACACATTTGAACTGCTTAGATATTTAAATGGTGTCAATAGACACATTGGAAAAGTCGCATATTTTAACATTCAATTTTCTTTTTCATTTGTTGAATAGACAGATTTGCCATCCATACAAATCTGACACTGTTATCCACAATGCCATCTGAAAAATAAAATAATGTTTCAAAAATGAGGGTAATCTTCCCTACAAAAAAAGCATAACTAATCATTTTAAGCCATTGATGTTCCCCTAAAAGACACAGTACTTATAGATTCCATTCATAAAAATGGCAGGAACTATATTTATAGACAACGGAAATACGAACGACCAAACAGGTCATTTTTGTCTTTAAATAAGATCATTTCTTCTCCTTTCTATTGGTCCTTTTGTCTCCTTTTCATCACTTATCGGATATGAAATAACACCTTAACTGTATGTTTGATTATTTACAATGTCCATCAAAAACAAGTGTGGTGTAAATGTCAATGAGCCGCATCCTACCGACACAAATAGAGACGTGTGCAAGTTTGACGTTAAACAAATAAATGAGAGTTTCCTTCAATGAGACAGCAACCCAGCGACAAAATATAGGTATGAATGAACTATTAACTTGTCTTATGCTTCCAATTGTTAATTTTTCTCTCTCGATTTGTTGGTATTTTCCCATAATAAAAATTACTGTTTGCATACTGATGAAAGTGGCATTACACACTAAAAATCGATAAATCCATCATTGTTTATTTCAGACGTGTTCTACCCCGCTCATTCCTTTGGTAACAAGAATCTATCAACTGGAGTTGTTATTTCACTAGAGCAATGTTTTGCATCACACACTTGTTACTATATATTTTGGGTTATGACTGTAATATTTGCCGCTGGTCATTATGTAGTTTGAGGGAAATAAATGATTTTTTCAATACCTCTAACAAAAGATTCTTTTAAACCCGAAGTATGATGAAAACGTCAATCAACTGTATGTAAAGAAGAAGAAAAAACGTACATGGTAAAGAAGTATAAAGGGTTGGAAGGACAAAACGATATAGGTAGGACCTGCTTTTTAAGGTCTTTGTGTCCATCACAGGTTATGTGTGGTGACCTTTTGTTCTTAAGTCTATATTAAGTTAAACTTTTAAAAGTTAAAGTAAACTTGTCATACAACTTTAGGTCCACACTAATAGATATAGAATTTTTATTTTAAAATGAAAGGGTGTGTTATATGTCGAAAATTTTCCAAAATTCTGTGATGCATTGAAATTCAGTATGTATTTCAATGCATCATTCTGTAGTTAAGAAGACATGTCGTCGTGGAGCACAACAGTTTCACACTAACTGTTTCTGTAAAGTTCTTATGTGCAAAAATGACCAAAACTAGCTTAGGGTTAAGTCCCTGCTAAACTGAAGTCTTCATGTTTCAGCTCTGGAGTTCCCAGTGAAGACATATTTTTTGGTTTCACACATTATCGGTATTCAGTTACTAAATGAAGAAAAAATGTTGAAAATCTCTTGAGCATCTTGACATATACTCAATTATCAACACATTTGAACTGCTTAGATATTTAAATGGTGTCAATAGACACATTGGAAAAGTCGCATATTTTAACATTCAATTTTCTTTTTCATTTGTTGAATAGACAGATTTGCCATCCATACAAATCTGACACTGTTATCCACAATGCCATCTGAAAAATAAAATAATGTTTCAAAAATGAGGGTAATCTTCCCTACAAAAAAAGCATAACTAATCATTTTAAGCCATTGATGTTCCCCTAAAAGACACAGTACTTATAGATTCCATTCATAAAAATGGCAGGAACTATATTTATAGACAACGGAAATACGAACGACCAAACAGGTCATTTTTGTCTTTAAATAAGATCATTTCTTCTCCTTTCTATTGGTCCTTTTGTCTCCTCTTCATCGCTTATCGGATATGAAATAACACCTTAACTGTATGTTTGAAAATTTACAATGTCCATCAAAAACAAGTGTGGTGTAAATGTCAATGAGCCGCATCCTACCGACACAAATAACCAAAAGACGTGTGCAAGTTTGACGTTAAACAAAAAGATGCGAGTTTCCTTCAATGAGACAGCATCCCAGCGACAAAATATAGGTATGAATGAACTATTAACTTGTCTCATGCTTCCAATTGTTAATTTTTCTCTCTCGATTTGTTGGTATTTTCCCATAATAAAAATTACTGTTTGCATACTGATGAAAGTGGCATTACACACTAAAAATCGATAAATCCATCATTGTTTATTTCAGACGTGTTCTACCCCGCTCATTCTTTTGGTAACAAGAATCTATCAACTGGAGTTGTTATTTCACTAGAGCAATGTTTTGCATCACACACTTGTTACTATATATTTTGCATTATGACTGTAATATTTGCCGCTGGTCATGATGTAGTTTGAGGGAAATAAATGATTTTTTCAATACCTCTAACAAAAGATTCTTTTAAACCCGAAGTATGATGAAAACGTCAATCAACTGTATGTACAGAAAAAGAAAAAAAGTACATGGTAAAGAAGTATAAAGGGTTGGAAGGACAAAACGATATAGGTAGGACCTGCTTTTTAAGGTCTTTGTGTCCATCACAGGTTATGTGTGGTGACCTTTTGTTCTTAAGTCTATATTAAGTTAAACTTTTAAAAGTAAAAGTACCAATGTCATACAACTTTAGGTCCACACTAATAGATATAGAATTTTTATTTTCAAAATGAAAAGGTGTTTTATATGTCGAAAATTTTCCAAAATTCTGTGATGCATTGAAATTCAGTCTGTATTTCAATGCATCATTCTGTAGTTAAGAAGACATGTCGTATTGGAGCACAACAGTTTCACACTAACTGTTTCTGTAAAGTTCTTATGTGCAAAAATGACCAAAACTAGCTTAGAGTTAAGTCCCTGCTAAACTGAAGTCTTCATGTTTCAGCTCTGGAGTTCCCAGTGAAGACATATTTTTTGGTTTCACACATTATCGGTATTCAGTTACTAAATGAAGAAAAAATGTTGACAATCTCTTGAGCATCATGACATATACTCAATTATCAACACATTTGAACTGCTTAGATATTTAAATGGTGTCAATAGACACATTGGAAAAGTCGCATATTTTAACATTCAATTTTCTTTTTCATTTGTTGAATAGACAGATTTGCCATCCATACAAATCTGACACTGTTATCCACAATGCCATCTGAAAAATAAAATAATGTTTCAAAAATGAGGGTAATCTTCCCTACAAAAAAAGCATAACTAATCATTTTAAGCCATTGATGTTCCCCTAAAAGACACAGTACTTATAGATTCCATTCATAAAAATGGCAGGAACTATATTTATAGACAACGGAAATACGAACGACCAAACAGGTCATTTTTGTCTTTAAATAAGAACATTTCTTCTCCTTTCTATTGGTCCTTTTGTCTCCTCTTCATCGCTTATCGGATATGAAATAACACCTTAACTGTATGTTTGAAAATTTACAATGTCCATCAAAAACAAGTGTGGTGTAAATGTCAATGAGCCGCATCCTACCGACACAAATAACCAAAAGACGTGTGCAAGTTTGACGTTAAACAAAAAGATGCGAGTTTCCTTCAATGAGACAGCATCCCAGCGACAAAATATAGGTATGAATGAACTATTAACTTGTCTCATGCTTCCAATTGTTAATTTTTCTCTCTCGATTTGTTGGTATTTTCCCATAATAAAAATTACTGTTTGCATACTGATGAAAGTGGCATTACACACTAAAAATCGATAAATCCATCATTGTTTATTTCAGACGTGTTCTACCCCGCTCATTCTTTTGGTAACAAGAATCTATCAACTGGAGTTGTTATTTCACTAGAGCAATGTTTTGCATCACACACTTGTTACTATATATTTTGCATTATGACTGTAATATTTGCCGCTGGTCATGATGTAGTTTGAGGGAAATAAATGATTTTTTCAATACCTCTAACAAAAGATTCTTTTAAACCCGAAGTATGATGAAAACGTCAATCAACTGTATGTACAGAAAAAGAAAAAAAGTACATGGTAAAGAAGTATAAAGGGTTGGAAGGACAAAACGATATAGGTAGGACCTGCTTTTTAAGGTCTTTGTGTCCATCACAGGTTATGTGTGGTGACCTTTTGTTCTTAAGTCTATATTAAGTTAAACTTTTAAAAGTAAAAGTACCAATGTCATACAACTTTAGGTCCACACTAATAGATATAGAATTTTTATTTTCAAAATGAAAAGGTGTTTTATATGTCGAAAATTTTCCAAAATTCTGTGATGCATTGAAATTCAGTCTGTATTTCAATGCATCATTCTGTAGTTAAGAAGACATGTCGTATTGGAGCACAACAGTTTCACACTAACTGTTTCTGTAAAGTTCTTATGTGCAAAAATGACCAAAACTAGCTTAGAGTTAAGTCCCTGCTAAACTGAAGTCTTCATGTTTCAGCTCTGGAGTTCCCAGTGAAGACATATTTTTTGGTTTCACACATTATCGGTATTCAGTTACTAAATGAAGAAAAAATGTTGACAATCTCTTGAGCATCATGACATATACTCAATTATCAACACATTTGAACTGCTTAGATATTTAAATGGTGTCAATAGACACATTGGAAAAGTCGCATATTTTAACATTCAATTTTCTTTTTCATTTGTTGAATAGACAGATTTGCCATCCATACAAATCTGACACTGTTATCCACAATGCCATCTGAAAAATAAAATAATGTTTCAAAAATGAGGGTAATCTTCCCTACAAAAAAAGCATAACTAATCATTTTAAGCCATTGATGTTCCCCTAAAAGACACAGTACTTATAGATTCCATTCATAAAAATGGCAGGAACTATATTTATAGACAACGGAAATACGAACGACCAAACAGGTCATTTTTGTCTTTAAATAAGATCATTTCTTCTCCTTTCTATTGGTCCTTTTGTCTCCTCTTCATCGCTTATCGGATATGAAATAACACCTTAACTGTATGTTTGAAAATTTACAATGTCCATCAAAAACAAGTGTGGTGTAAATGTCAATGAGCCGCATCCTACCGACACAAATAACCAAAAGACGTGTGCAAGTTTGACGTTAAACAAAAAGATGCGAGTTTCCTTCAATGAGACAGCATCCCAGCGACAAAATATAGGTATGAATGAACTATTAACTTGTCTCATGCTTCCAATTGTTAATTTTTCTCTCTCGATTTGTTGGTATTTTCCCATAATAAAAATTACTGTTTGCATACTGATGAAAGTGGCATTACACACTAAAAATCGATAAATCCATCATTGTTTATTTCAGACGTGTTCTACCCCGCTCATTCTTTTGGTAACAAGAATCTATCAACTGGAGTTGTTATTTCACTAGAGCAATGTTTTGCATCACACACTTGTTACTATATATTTTGCATTATGACTGTAATATTTGCCGCTGGTCATGATGTAGTTTGAGGGAAATAAATGATTTTTTCAATACCTCTAACAAAAGATTCTTTTAAACCCGAAGTATGATGAAAACGTCAATCAACTGTATGTACAGAAAAAGAAAAAAAGTACATGGTAAAGAAGTATAAAGGGTTGGAAGGACAAAACGATATAGGTAGGACCTGCTTTTTAAGGTCTTTGTGTCCATCACAGGTTATGTGTGGTGACCTTTTGTTCTTAAGTCTATATTAAGTTAAACTTTTAAAAGTAAAAGTACCAATGTCATACAACTTTAGGTCCACACTAATAGATATAGAATTTTTATTTTCAAAATGAAAAGGTGTTTTATATGTCGAAAATTTTCCAAAATTCTGTGATGCATTGAAATTCAGTCTGTATTTCAATGCATCATTCTGTAGTTAAGAAGACATGTCGTATTGGAGCACAACAGTTTCACACTAACTGTTTCTGTAAAGTTCTTATGTGCAAAAATGACCAAAACTAGCTTAGAGTTAAGTCCCTGCTAAACTGAAGTCTTCATGTTTCAGCTCTGGAGTTCCCAGTGAAGACATATTTTTTGGTTTCACACATTATCGGTATTCAGTTACTAAATGAAGAAAAAATGTTGACAATCTCTTGAGCATCATGACATATACTCAATTATCAACACATTTGAACTGCTTAGATATTTAAATGGTGTCAATAGACACATTGGAAAAGTCGCATATTTTAACATTCAATTTTCTTTTTCATTTGTTGAATAGACAGATTTGCCATCCATACAAATCTGACACTGTTATCCACAATGCCATCTGAAAAATAAAATAATGTTTCAAAAATGAGGGTAATCTTCCCTACAAAAAAAGCATAACTAATCATTTTAAGCCATTGATGTTCCCCTAAAAGACACAGTACTTATAGATTCCATTCATAAAAATGGCAGGAACTATATTTATAGACAACGGAAATACGAACGACCAAACAGGTCATTTTTGTCTTTAAATAAGATCATTTCTTCTCCTTTCTATTGGTCCTTTTGTCTCCTTTTCATCGCTTATCGGATATGAAATAACACCTTAACTGTATGTTTGATTATTTACAATGTCCATCAAAAACAAGTGTGGTGTAAATGTCAATGAGCCGCATCCTACCGACACAAATAGAGACGTGTGCAAGTTTGACGTTAAACAAAAAGATGCGAGTTTCCTTCAATGAGACAGCATCCCATCGACAAAATATAGGTATGAATGAACTATTAACTTGTCTCATGCTTCCAATTGTTAATTTTTCTCTCTCGATTTGTTGGTATTTTCCCATAATAAAAATTACTGTTTGCATACTGATGAAAGTGGCATTACACACTAAAAATCGATAAATCCATCATTGTTTATTTCAGACGTGTTCTACCCCGCTCATTCTTTTGGTAACAAGAATCTATCAACTGGAGTTGTTATTTCACTAGAGCAATGTTTTGCATCACACACTTGTTACTATATATTTTGCATTATGACTGTAATATTTGCCGCTGGTCATGATGTAGTTTGAGGGAAATAAATGATTTTTTCAATACCTCTAACAAAAGATTCTTTTAAACCCGAAGTATGATGAAAACGTCAATCAACTGTATGTACAGAAAAAGAAAAAAAGTACATGGTAAAGAAGTATAAAGGGTTGGAAGGACAAAACGATATAGGTAGGACCTGCTTTTTAAGGTCTTTGTGTCCATCACAGGTTATGTGTGGTGACCTTTTGTTCTTAAGTCTATATTAAGTTAAACTTTTAAAAGTAAAAGTACACTTGTCATACAACTTTAGGTCCACACTAATAGATATAGAATTTTTATTTTCAAAATGAAAAGGTGTTTTATATGTCGAAAATTTTCCAAAATTCTGTGATGCATTGAAATTCAGTCTGTATTTCAATGCATCATTCTGTAGTTAAGAAGACATGTCGTATTGGAGCACAACAGTTTCACACTAACTGTTTCTGTAAAGTTCTTATGTGCAAAAATGACCAAAACTAGCTTAGAGTTAAGTCCCTGCTAAACTGAAGTCTTCATGTTTCAGCTCTGGAGTTCCCAGTGAAGACATATTTTTTGGTTTCACACATTATCGGTATTCAGTTACTAAATGAAGAAAAAATGTTGACAATCTCTTGAGCATCATGACATATACTCAATTATCAACACATTTGAACTGCTTAGATATTTAAATGGTGTCAATAGACACATTGGAAAAGTCGCATATTTTAACATTCAATTTTCTTTTTCATTTGTTGAATAGACAGATTTGCCATCCATACAAATCTGACACTGTTATCCACAATGCCATCTGAAAAATAAAATAATGTTTCAAAAATGAGGGTAATCTTCCCTACAAAAAAAGCATAACTAATCATTTTAAGCCATTGATGTTCCCCTAAAAGACACAGTACTTATAGATTCCATTCATAAAAATGGCAGGAACTATATTTATAGACAACGGAAATACGAACGACCAAACAGGTCATTTTTGTCTTTAAATAAGATCATTTCTTCTCCTTTCTATTGGTCCTTTTGTCTCCTTTTCATCGCTTATCGGATATGAAATAACACCTTAACTGTATGTTTGATTATTTACAATGTCCATCAAAAACAAGTGTGGTGTAAATGTCAATGAGCCGCATCCTACCGACACAAATAGAGACGTGTGCAAGTTTGACGTTAAACAAATAAATGAGAGTTTCCTTCAATGAGACAGCAACCCAGCGACAAAATATAGGTATGAATGAACTATTAACTTGTCTTATGCTTCCAATTGTTAATTTTTCTCTCTCGATTTGTTGGTATTTTCCCATAATAAAAATTACTGTTTGCATACTGATGAAAGTGGCATTACACACTAAAAATCGATAAATCCATCATTGTTTATTTCAGACGTGTTCTACCCCGCTCATTCCTTTGGTAACAAGAATCTATCAACTGGAGTTGTTATTTCACTAGAGCAATGTTTTGCATCACACACTTGTTACTATATATTTTGCGTTATGACTGTAATATTTGCCGCTGGTCATTATGTAGTTTGATGGAAATAAATGATTTTTTCAATACCTCTAACAAAAGATTCTTTTAAACCCGAAGTATGATGAAAACGTCAATCAACTGTATGTAAAGAAGAAGAAAAAACGTACATGGTAAAGAAGTATAAAGGGTTGGAAGGACAAAACGATATAGGTAGGACCTGCTTTTTAAGGTCTTTGTGTCCATCACAGGTTATGTGTGGTGACCTTTTGTTCTTAAGTCTATATTAAGTTAAACTTTTAAAAGTTAAAGTAAACTTGTCATACAACTTTAGGTCCACACTAATAGATATAGAATTTTTATTTTAAAATGAAAGGGTGTGTTATATGTCGAAAATTTTCCAAAATTCTGTGATGCATTGAAATTCAGTATGTATTTCAATGCATCATTCTGTAGTTAAGAAGACATGTCGTCGTGGAGCACAACAGTTTCACACTAACTGTTTCTGTAAAGTTCTTATGTGCAAAAATGACCAAAACTAGCTTAGGGTTAAGTCCCTGCTAAACTGAAGTCTTCATGTTTCAGCTCTGGAGTTCCCAGTGAAGACATATTTTTTGGTTTCACACATTATCGGTATTCAGTTACTAAATGAAGAAAAAATGTTGAAAATCTCTTGAGCATCTTGACATATACTCAATTATCAACACATTTGAACTGCTTAGATATTTAAATGGTGTCAATAGACACATTGGAAAAGTCGCATATTTTAACATTCAATTTTCTTTTTCATTTGTTGAATAGACAGATTTGCCATCCATACAAATCTGACACTGTTATCCACAATGCCATCTGAAAAATAAAATAATGTTTCAAAAATGAGGGTAATCTTCCCTACAAAAAAAGCATAACTAATCATTTTAAGCCATTGATGTTCCCCTAAAAGACACAGTACTTATAGATTCCATTCATAAAAATGGCAGGAACTATATTTATAGACAACGGAAATACGAACGACCAAACAGGTCATTTTTGTCTTTAAATAAGATCATTTCTTCTCCTTTCTATTGGTCCTTTTGTCTCCTCTTCATCGCTTATCGGATATGAAATAACACCTTAACTGTATGTTTGATTATTTACAATGTCCATCAAAAACAAGTGTGGTGTAAATGTCAATGAGCCGCATCCTACCGACACAAATAACCAAAAGACGTGTGCAAGTTTGACGTTAAACAAATAGATGCGAGTTTCCTTCAATGAGACAGCAACCCAGCGACAAAATATAGGTATGAATGAACTATTAACTTGTCTCATGCTTCCAATTGTTAATTTTTCTCTCTCGATTTGTTGATATTTTCCCATAATAAAAATTACTGTTTGCATACTGATGAAAGTGGCATTACACACTAAAAATCGATAAATCCATCATTGGTTATTTCAGACGTGTTCTACCCCGCTCATTCCTTTGGTAACAAGAATCTATCAACTGGAGTTGTTATTTCACTAGAGCAATGTTTTGCATCACACACTTGTTACTATATATTTTGCATTATGACTGTAATATTTGCCGCTGGTCATGATGTAGTTTGAGGGAAATAAATGAATCTATCAACTGGAGTTGTTATTTCACTAGAGCAATGTTTTGCATCACACACTTGTTACTATATATTTTGCGTTATGACTGTAATATTTGCCGCTGGTCATTATGTAGTTTGAGGGAAATAAATGATTTTTTCAATACCTCTAACAAAAGATTCTTTTAAACCCGAAGTATGATGAAAACGTCAATCAACTGTATGTAAAGAAGAAGAAAAAAAGTACATGGTAAAGAAGTATAAAGGGTTGGAAGGACAAAACGATATAGGTAGGACCTGCTTTTTAAGGTCTTTGTGTCCATCACAGGTTATGTGTGGTGACCTTTTGTTCTTAAGTCTATATTAAGTTAAACTTTTAAAAGTTAAAGTAAACTTGTCATACAACTTTAGGTCCACACTAATAGATATAGAATTTTTATTTTAAAATGAAAGGGTGTGTTATATGTCGAAAATTTTCCAAAATTCTGTGATGCATTGAAATTCAGCATGTATTTCAATGCATCATTCTGTAGTTAAGAAGACATGTCGTCGTGGAGCACAACAGTTTCACACTAACTGTTTCTGTAAAGTTCTTATGTGCAAAAATGACCAAAACTAGCTTAGAGTTAAGTCCCTGCTAAACTGAAGTCTTCATGTTTCAGCTCTGGAGTTCCCAGTGAAGACATATTTTTTGGTTTCACACATTATCGGTATTCAGTTACTAAATGAAGAAAAAATGTTGAAAATCTCTTGAGCATCTTGACATATACTCAATTATCAACACATTTGAACTGCTTAGATATTTAAATGGTGTCAATAGACACATTGGAAAAGTCGCATATTTTAACATTCAATTTTCTTTTTCATTTGTTGAATAGACAGATTTGCCATCCATACAAATCTGACACTGTTATCCACAATGCCATCTGAAAAATAAAATAATGTTTCAAAAATGAGGGTAATCTTCCCTACAAAAAAAGCATAACTAATCATTTTAAGCCATTGATGTTCCCCTAAAAGACACAGTACTTATAGATTCCATTCATAAAAATGGCAGGAACTATATTTATAGACAACGGAAATACGAACGACCAAACAGGTCATTTTTGTCTTTAAATAAGATCATTTCTTCTCCTTTCTATTGGTCCTTTTGTCTCCTCTTCATCGCTTATCGGATATGAAATAACACCTTAACTGTATGTTTGATTATTTACAATGTCCATCAAAAACAAGTGTGGTGTAAATGTCAATGAGCCGCATCCTACCGACACAAATAACCAAAAGACGTGTGCAAGTTTGACGTTAAACAAATAGATGCGAGTTTCCTTCAATGAGACAGCAACCCAGCGACAAAATATAGGTATGAATGAACTATTAACTTGTCTCATGCTTCCAATTGTTAATTTTTCTCTCTCGATTTCTTGATATTTTCCCATAATAAAAATTACTGTTTGCATACTGATGAAAGTGGCATTACACACTAAAAATCGATAAATCCATCATTGGTTATTTCAGACGTGTTCTACCCCGCTCATTCCTTTGGTAACAAGAATCTATCAACTGGAGTTGTTATTTCACTAGAGCAATGTTTTGCATCACACACTTGTTACTATATATTTTGCATTATGACTGTAATATTTGCCGCTGGTCATGATGTAGTTTGAGGGAAATAAATGAATCTATCAACTGGAGTTGTTATTTCACTAGAGCAATGTTTTGCATCACACACTTGTTACTATATATTTTGCGTTATGACTGTAATATTTGCCGCTGGTCATTATGTAGTTTGAGGGAAATAAATGATTTTTTCAATACCTCTAACAAAAGATTCTTTTAAACCCGAAGTATGATGAAAACGTCAATCAACTGTATGTAAAGAAGAAGAAAAAAAGTACATGGTAAAGAAGTATAAAGGGTTGGAAGGACAAAACGATATAGGTAGGACCTGCTTTTTAAGGTCTTTGTGTCCATCACAGGTTATGTATGGTGACCTTTTGTTCTTAAGTCTATATTAAGTTAAACTTTTAAAAGTTAAAGTAAACTTGTCATACAACTTTAGGTCCACACTAATAGATATAGAATTTTTATTTTAAAATGAAAGGGTGTGTTATATGTCGAAAATTTTCCAAAATTATGTGATGCATTGAAATTCAGTATGTATTTCAATGCATCATTCTGTAGTTAAGAAGACATGTCGTCGTGGAGCACAACAGTTTCACACTAACTGTTTCTGTAAAGTTCTTATGTGCAAAAATGACCAAAACTAGCTTAGAGTTAAGTCCCTGCTAAACTGAAGTCTTCATGTTTCAGCTCTGGAGTTCCCAGTGAAGACATATTTTTTGGTTTCACACATTATCGGTATTCAGTTACTAAATGAAGAAAAAATGTTGAAAATCTCTTGAGCATCTTGACATATACTCAATTATCAACACATTTGAACTGCTTATATATTTAAATGGTGTCAATAGACACATTGGAAAAGTCGCATATTTTAACATTCAATTTTCTTTTTCATTTGTTGAATAGACAGATTTGCCATCCATACAAATCTGACACTGTTATCCACAATGCCATCTGAAAAATAAAATAATGTTTCAAAAATGAGGGTAATCTTCCCTACAAAAAAAGCATAACTAATCATTTTAAGCCATTGATGTTCCCCTAAAAGACACAGTACTTATAGATTCCATTCATAAAAATGGCAGGAACTATATTTATAGACAACGGAAATACGAACGACCAAACAGGTCATTTTTGTCTTTAAATAAGATCATTTCTTCTCCTTTCTATTGGTCCTTTTGTCTCCTCTTCATCGCTTATCGGATATGAAATAACACCTTAACTGTATGTTTGAAAATTTACAATGTCCATAAAAAACAAGTGTGGTGTAAATGTCAATGAGCCGCATCCTACCGACACAAATAACCAAAAGACGTGTGCAAGTTTGACGTTAAACAAATAGATGCAAGTTTCCTTCAATGAGACAGCATCCCAGCGACAAAATAAAGGTATGAATGAACTATTAACTTGTCTCATGCTTCCAATTGTTAATTTTTCTCTCTCGATTTGTTGGTATTTTCCCATAATAAAAATTACTGTTTGCATACTGATGAAAGTGGCATTACACACTAAAAATCGATAAATCCATCATTGTTTATTTCAGACGTGTTCTACCCCGCTCCTTCCTTTGGTAACAAGAATCTATCAACTGGAGTTGTTATTTCACTAGAGCAATGTTTTGCATCACACACTTGTTACTATATATTTTGCATTATGACTGTAATATTTGCCGCTGGTCATGATGTAGTTTGAGGGAAATAAATGATTTTTTCAATACCTCTAACAAAAAGATTCTTTTAAACCCGAAGTATGATGAAAACGTCAATCAACTGTATGTAAAGAAAAAGAAAAAAAGTACATGGTAAAGAAGTATAAAGGGTTGGAAGGACAAAACGATATAGGTAGGACCTGGTCTTTGTGTCCATCACAGGTTATGTGTGGTGACCTTTTGTTCTTAAGTCTATATTAAGTTAAACTTTTAAAAGTTAAAGTATACTTGTCATACAACTTTAGGTCCACACTAATAGATATAGAATTTTTATTTTAAAATGAAAGGGTGTGTTATATGTCGAAAATTTTCCAAAATTCTGTGATGCATTGAAATTCAGTCTGTATTTCAATGCATCATTCTGTAGTTAAGAAGACATGTCGTCGTGGAGCACAACAGTTTCACACTAACTGTTTCTGTAAAGTTCTTATGTGCAAAAATGACCAAAACTAGCTTAGAGTTAAGTCCCTGCTAAACTGAAGTCTTCATGTTTCAGCTCTGGAGTTCCCAGTGAAGACATATTTTTTGGTTTCACACATTATCGGTATTCAGTTACTAAATGAAGAAAAAATGTTGAAAATCTCTTGAGCATCTTGACATATACTCAATTATCAACACATTTGAACTGCTTAGATATTTAAATGGTGTCAATAGACACATTGGAAAAGTCGCATATTTTAACATTCAATTTTCTTTTTCATTTGTTGAATAGACAGATTTGCCATCCATACAAATCTGACACTGTTATCCACAATGCCATCTGAAAAATAAAATAATGTTTCAAAAATGAGGGTAATCTTCCCTACAAAAAAAGCATAACTAATCATTTTAAGCCATTGATGTTCCCCTAAAAGACACAGTACTTATAGATTCCATTCATAAAAATGGCAGGAACTATATTTATAGACAACGGAAATACGAACGACCAAACAGGTCATTTTTGTCTTTAAATAAGATCATTTCTTCTCCTTTCTATTGGTCCTTTTGTCTCCTCTTCATCGCTTATCGGATATGAAATAACACCTTAACTGTATGTTTGATTATTTACAATGTCCATCAAAAACAAGTGTGGTGTAAATGTCAATGAGCCGCATCCTACCGACACAAATAACCAAAAGACGTGTGCAAGTTTGACGTTAAACAAATAGATGCGAGTTTCCTTCAATGAGACAGCAACCCAGCGACAAAATATAGGTATGAATGAACTATTAACTTGTCTCATGCTTCCAATTGTTAATTTTTCTCTCTCGATTTCTTGATATTTTCCCATAATAAAAATTACTGTTTGCATACTGATGAAAGTGGCATTACACACTAAAAATCGATAAATCCATCATTGGTTATTTCAGACGTGTTCTACCCCGCTCATTCCTTTGGTAACAAGAATCTATCAACTGGAGTTGTTATTTCACTAGAGCAATGTTTTGCATCACACACTTGTTACTATATATTTTGCATTATGACTGTAATATTTGCCGCTGGTCATGATGTAGTTTGAGGGAAATAAATGAATCTATCAACTGGAGTTGTTATTTCACTAGAGCAATGTTTTGCATCACACACTTGTTACTATATATTTTGCGTTATGACTGTAATATTTGCCGCTGGTCATTATGTAGTTTGAGGGAAATAAATGATTTTTTCAATACCTCTAACAAAAGATTCTTTTAAACCCGAAGTATGATGAAAACGTCAATCAACTGTATGTAAAGAAGAAGAAAAAAAGTACATGGTAAAGAAGTATAAAGGGTTGGAAGGACAAAACGATATAGGTAGGACCTGCTTTTTAAGGTCTTTGTGTCCATCACAGGTTATGTATGGTGACCTTTTGTTCTTAAGTCTATATTAAGTTAAACTTTTAAAAGTTAAAGTAAACTTGTCATACAACTTTAGGTCCACACTAATAGATATAGAATTTTTATTTTAAAATGAAAGGGTGTGTTATATGTCGAAAATTTTCCAAAATTATGTGATGCATTGAAATTCAGTATGTATTTCAATGCATCATTCTGTAGTTAAGAAGACATGTCGTCGTGGAGCACAACAGTTTCACACTAACTGTTTCTGTAAAGTTCTTATGTGCAAAAATGACCAAAACTAGCTTAGAGTTAAGTCCCTGCTAAACTGAAGTCTTCATGTTTCAGCTCTGGAGTTCCCAGTGAAGACATATTTTTTGGTTTCACACATTATCGGTATTCAGTTACTAAATGAAGAAAAAATGTTGAAAATCTCTTGAGCATCTTGACATATACTCAATTATCAACACATTTGAACTGCTTATATATTTAAATGGTGTCAATAGACACATTGGAAAAGTCGCATATTTTAACATTCAATTTTCTTTTTCATTTGTTGAATAGACAGATTTGCCATCCATACAAATCTGACACTGTTATCCACAATGCCATCTGAAAAATAAAATAATGTTTCAAAAATGAGGGTAATCTTCCCTACAAAAAAAGCATAACTAATCATTTTAAGCCATTGATGTCCCCCTAAAAGACACAGTACTTATAGATTCCATTCATAAAAATGGCAGGAACTATATTTATAGACAACGGAAATACGAACGACCAAACAGGTCATTTTTGTCTTTAAATAAGATCATTTCTTCTCCTTTCTATTGGTCCTTTTGTCTCCTCTTCATCGCTTATCGGATATGAAATAACACCTTAACTGTATGTTTGAAAATTTACAATGTCCATAAAAAACAAGTGTGGTGTAAATGTCAATGAGCCGCATCCTACCGACACAAATAACCAAAAGACGTGTGCAAGTTTGACGTTAAACAAATAGATGCAAGTTTCCTTCAATGAGACAGCATCCCAGCGACAAAATAAAGGTATGAATGAACTATTAACTTGTCTCATGCTTCCAATTGTTAATTTTTCTCTCTCGATTTGTTGGTATTTTCCCATAATAAAAATTACTGTTTGCATACTGATGAAAGTGGCATTACACACTAAAAATCGATAAATCCATCATTGTTTATTTCAGACGTGTTCTACCCCGCTCCTTCCTTTGGTAACAAGAATCTATCAACTGGAGTTGTTATTTCACTAGAGCAATGTTTTGCATCACACACTTGTTACTATATATTTTGCATTATGACTGTAATATTTGCCGCTGGTCATGATGTAGTTTGAGGGAAATAAATGATTTTTTCAATACCTCTAACAAAAAGATTCTTTTAAACCCGAAGTATGATGAAAACGTCAATCAACTGTATGTAAAGAAAAAGAAAAAAAGTACATGGTAAAGAAGTATAAAGGGTTGGAAGGACAAAACGATATAGGTAGGACCTGGTCTTTGTGTCCATCACAGGTTATGTGTGGTGACCTTTTGTTCTTAAGTCTATATTAAGTTAAACTTTTAAAAGTTAAAGTATACTTGTCATACAACTTTAGGTCCACACTAATAGATATAGAATTTTTATTTTAAAATGAAAGGGTGTGTTATATGTCGAAAATTTTCCAAAATTCTGTGATGCATTGAAATTCAGTCTGTATTTCAATGCATCATTCTGTAGTTAAGAAGACATGTCGTCGTGGAGCACAACAGTTTCACACTAACTGTTTCTGTAAAGTTCTTATGTGCAAAAATGACCAAAACTAGCTTAGAGTCAAGTCCCTGCTAAACTGAAGTCTTCATGTTTCAGCTCTGGAGTTCCCAGTGAAGACATATTTTTTGGTTTCACACATTATCGGTATTCAGTTACTAAATGAAGAAAAAATGTTGAAAATCTCTTGAGCATCTTGACATATACTCAATTATCAACACATTTGAACTGCTTAGATATTTAAATGGTGTCAATAGACACATTGGAAAAGTCGCATATTTTAACATTCAATTTTCTTTTTCATTTGTTGAATAGACAGATTTGCCATCCATACAAATCTGACACTGTTATCCACAATGCCATCTGAAAAATAAAATAATGTTTCAAAAATGAGGGTAATCTTCCCTACAAAAAAAGCATAACTAATCATTTTAAGCCATTGATGTTCCCCTAAAAGACACAGTACTTATAGATTCCATTCATAAAAATGGCAGGAACTATATTTATAGACAACGGAAATACGAACGACCAAACAGGTCATTTTTGTCTTTAAATAAGATCATTTCTTCTCCTTTCTATTGGTCCTTTTGTCTCCTCTTCATCGCTTATCGGATATGAAATAACACCTTAACTGTATGTTTGAAAATTTACAATGTCCATAAAAAACAAGTGTGGTGTAAATGTCAATGAGCCGCATCCTACCGACACAAATAACCAAAAGACGTGTGCAAGTTTAACGTTAAACAAATAGATGCGAGTTTCCTTCAATGAGACAGCATCCCAGCGACAAAATAAAGGTATGAATGAACTATTAACTTGTCTCATGCTTCAATTGTTAATTTTTCTCTCTCGATTTGTTGGTATTTTCCCATAATAAAAATTACTGTTTGCATACTGATGAAAGTGGCATTACACACTAAAAATCGATAAATCCATCATTGTTTATTTCAGACGTGTTCTACCCCGCTCATTCCTTTGGTAACAAGAATCTATCAACTGGAGTTGTTATTTCACTAGAGCAATGTTTTGCATCACACACTTGTTACTATATATTTTGCATTATGACTGTAATATTTGCCGCTGGTCATGATGTAGTTTGAGGGAAATAAATGAATCTATCAACTGGAGTTGTTATTTCACTAGAGCAATGTTTTGCATCACACACTTGTTACTATATATTTTGCGTTATGACTTTAATATTTGCCGCTGGTCATTATGTAGTTTGAGGGAAATAAATGATTTTTTCAATACCTCTAACAAAAGATTCTTTTAAACCCGAAGTATGATGAAAACTTCAATCAACTGTATGTAAAGAAGAAGAAAAAAAGTACATGGTAAAGAAGTATAAAGGGTTGGAAGGACAAAACGATATAGGTAGGACCTGCTTTTTAAGGTCTTTGTGTCCATCACAGGTTATGTGTGGTGACCTTTTGTTCTTAAGTCTATATTAAGTTAAACTTTTAAAAGTTAAAGTAAACTTGTCATACAACTTTAGGTCCACACTAATAGATATAGAATTTTTATTTTAAAATGAAAGGGTGTGTTATATGTCGAAAATTTTCCAAAATTCTGTGATGCATTGAAATTCAGTCTGTATTTCAATGCATCATTCTGTAGTTAAGAAGACATGTCGTCGTGGAGCACAACAGTTTCACACTTACTGTTTCTGTAAAGTTCTTATGTGCAAAAATGACCAAAACTAGCTTCGAGTTAAGTCCCTGCTAAACTGAAGTCTTCATGTTTCAGCTCTGGAGTTCCCAGTGAAGACATATTTTTTGGTTTCACACATTATCGGTATTCAGTTACTAAATGAAGAAAAAATGTTGAAAATCTCTTGAGCATCTTGACATATACTCAATTATCAACACATTTGAACTGCTTAGATATTTAAATGGTGTCAATAGACACATTGGAAAAGTCGCATATTTTAACATTCAATTTTCTTTTTCATTTGTTGAATAGACAGATTTGCCATCCATACAAATCTGACACTGTTATCCACAATGCCATCTGAAAAATAAAATAATGGTTCAAAAATGAGGGTAATCTTCCCTACAAAAAAAGCATAACTAATCATTTTAAGCCATTGATGTCCCCCTAAAAGACACAGTACTTATAGATTCCATTCATAAAAATGGCAGGAACTATATTTATAGACAACGGAAATACGAACGACCAAACAGGTCATTTTTGTCTTTAAATAAGATCATTTCTTCTCCTTTCTATTGGTCCTTTTGTCTCCTCTTCATCGCTTATCGGATATGAAATAACACCTTAACTGTATGTTTGAAAATTTACAATGTCCATAAAAAACAAGTGTGGTGTAAATGTCAATGAGCCGCATCCTACCGACACAAATAACCAAAAGACGTGTGCAAGTTTGACGTTAAACAAATAGATGCGAGTTTCCTTCAATGAGACAGCATCCCAGCGACAAAATAAAGGTATGAATGAACTATTAACTTGTCTCATGCTTCCAATTGTTAATTTTTCTCTCTCGATTTGTTGGTATTTTCCCATAATAAAAATTACTGTTTGCATACTGATGAAAGTGGCATTACACACTAAAAATCGATAAATCCATCATTGTTTATTTCAGACGTGATCTACCCCGCTCATTCCTTTGGTAACAAGAATCTATCAACTGGAGTTGTTATTTCACTAGAGCAATGTTTTGCATCACACACTTGTTACTATATATTTTGCATTATGACTGTAATATTTGCCGCTGGTCATGATGTAGTTTGAGGGAAATAAATGATTTTTTCAATACCTCTAACAAAAGATTCTTTTAAACCCGAAGTATGATGAAAACGTCAATCAACTGTATGTAAAGAAAAAGAAAAAAAGTACATGGTAAAGAAGTATAAAGGGTTGGAAGGACAAAACGATATAGGTAGGACCTGCTTTTTAAGGTCTTTGTGTCCATCACAGGTTATGTGTGGTGACCTTTTGTTCTTAAGTCTATATTAAGTTAAACTTTTAAAAGTTAAAGTAAACTTGTCATACAACTTTAGGTCCACACTAATAGATATAGAATTTTTATTTTAAAATGAAAGGGTGTGTTATATGTCGAAAATTTTCCAAAATTCTGTGATGCATTGAAATTCAGTCTGTATTTCAATGCATCATTCTGTAGTTAAGAAGACATGTCGTCGTGGAGCACAACAGTTTCACACTAACTGTTTCTGTAAAGTTCTTATGTGCAAAAATGACCAAAACTAGCTTAGAGTTAAGTCCCTGCTAAACTGAAGTCTTCATGTTTCAGCTCTGGAGTTCCCAGTGAAGACATATTTTTTGGTTTCACACATTATCGGTATTCAGTTACTAAATGAAGAAAAAATGTTGAAAATCTCTTGAGCATCTTGACATATACTCAATTATCAACACATTTGAACTGCTTAGATATTTAAATGGTGCCAATAGACACATAGGAAAAGTCGCATATTTTAACATTCAATTTTCTTTTTCATTTGTTGAATAGACAGATTTGCCATCCATACAAATCTGACACTGTTATCCACAATGCCATCTGAAAAATAAAATAATGTTTCAAAAATGAGGGTAATCTTCCCTACAAAAAAAGCATAACTAATCATTTTAAGCCATTGATGTCCCCCTAAAAGACACAGTACTTATAGATTCCATTCATAAAAATGGCAGGAACTATATTTATAGACAACAGAAATACGAACGACCAAACAGGTCATTTTTGTCTTTAAATAAGATCATTTCTTCTCCTTTCTATTGGTCCTTATGTCTCCTCTTCATCGCTTATCGGATATGAAATAACACCTTAACTGTATGTTTGAAAATTTACAATGTCCATCAAAAACAAGTGTGGTGTAAATGTCAATAAGCCGCATCCTACCGACACAAATAACCAAAAGACGTGTGCAAGTTTGACGTTAAACAAATAGATGCGAGTTTCCTTCAATGAGACAGCATCCCAGCGACAAAATATAGGTATGAATGAACTATTAACTTGTCTCATGCTTCCAATTGTTAATTTTTCTCTCTCGATTTGTTGGTATTTTCCCATAATAAAAATTACTGTTTGCATACTGATGAAAGTGGCATTACACACTAAAAATCGATAAATCCATCATTGTTTATTTCAGACGTGTTCTACCCCGCTAATTCCTTTGGTAACAAGAATCTTTCAACTGGAGTTGTTATTTTACTAGAGCAATGTTTTGCATCACACACTTGTTACTATATATTTTGCATTATGACTGTAATATTTGCCGCTGGTCATGATGTTGTTTGAGGGAAATAAATGATTTTTTCAATACCTCTAACAAAAGATTCTTTTAAACCCGAAGTATGATGAAAACGTCAATCAACTGTATGTAAAGAAAAAGAAAAAAGTACATGGTAAAGAAGTATAAAGGGTTGGAAGGACAAAACGATATAGGAAGGACCTGCTTTTTAAGGTCTTTGTGTCCATCACAGGTTATGTGTGGTGACCTTTTGTTCTTAAGTCTATATTAAGTTAAACTTTTAAAAGTTAAAGTAAACTTGTCATACAACTTTAGGTCCACACTAATAGATATAGAATTTTTATTTTCAAAATGAAAGGGTGTGTTATATGTCGAAAAATTTCCAAAATTCTGTGATGCATTGAAATTCAGTCTGTATTTCAATGCATCATTCTGTAGTTAAGAAGACATGTCGTCGTGGAGCACAACAGTTTCACACTAACTGTTTCTGTAAAGTTCTTATGTGCAAAAATGACCAAAACTAGCTTAGAGTTAAGTCCCTTGTAAACTGAAGTCTTCATGTTTCAGCTCTGGAGTTCCCAGTGAAGACATATTTTTTGGTTTCACACATTATCGGTATTCAGTTACTAAATGAAGAAAAAATATTGAAAATCTCTTGAGCATCTTGACATATACTCAATTATCAACACATTTGAACTGCTTAGATATTTAAATGGTGCCAATAGACACATAGGAAAAGTCGCATATTTTAACATTCAATTTTCTTTTTCATTTGTTGAATAGACAGATTTGCCATCCATACAAATCTGACACTGTTATCCACAATGCCATCTGAAAAATAAAATAATGTTTCAAAAATGAGGGTAATCTTCCCTACAAAAAAAGCATAACTAATCATTTTAAGCCATTGATGTCCCCCTAAAAGACACAGTACTTATAGATTCCATTCATAAAAATGGCAGGAACTATATTTATAGACAACAGAAATACGAACGACCAAACAGGTCATTTTTGTCTTTAAATAAGATCATTTCTTCTCCTTTCTATTGGTCCTTATGTCTCCTCTTCATCGCTTATCGGATATGAAATAACACCTTAACTGTATGTTTGAAAATTTACAATGTCCATCAAAAACAAGTGTGGTGTAAATGTCAATAAGCCGCATCCTACCGACACAAATAACCAAAAGACGTGTGCAAGTTTGACGTTAAACAAATAGATGCGAGTTTCCTTCAATGAGACAGCATCCCAGCGACAAAATATAGGTATGAATGAACTATTAACTTGTCTCATGCTTCCAATTGTTAATTTTTCTCTCTCGATTTGTTGGTATTTTCCCATAATAAAAATTACTGTTTGCATACTGATGAAAGTGGCATTACACACTAAAAATCGATAAATCCATCATTGTTTATTTCAGACGTGTTCTACCCCGCTAATTCCTTTGGTAACAAGAATCTTTCAACTGGAGTTGTTATTTCACTAGAGCAATGTTTTGCATCACACACTTGTTACTATATATTTTGCATTATGACTGTAATATTTGCCGCTGGTCATGATGTAGTTTGAGGGAAATAAATGATTTTTTCAATACCTCTAACAAATGATTCTTTTAAACCCGAAGTATGATGAAAACGTCAATCAACTGTATGTAAAGAAAAAGAAAAAAGTACATGGTAAAGAAGTATAAAGGGTTGGAAGGACAAAACGATATAGGTAGGACCTGCTTTTTAAGGTCTTTGTGTCCATCACAGGTTATGTGTGGTGACCTTTTGTTCTTAAGTCTATATTAAGTTAAACTTTTAAAAGTTAAAGTAAACTTGTCATACAACTTTAGGTCCACACTAATAGATATAGAATTTTTATTTTAAAATGAAAGGGTGTGTTATATGTCGAAAATTTTCCAAAATTCTGTGATGCATTGAAATTCAGTCTGTATTTCAATGCATCATTCTGTAGTTAAGAAGACATGTCGTCGTGGAGCACAACAGTTTCACACTAACTGTTTCTGTAAAGTTCTTATGTGCAAAAATGACCAAAACTAGCTTAGAGTTAAGTCCCTGCTAAACTGAAGTCTTCATGTTTCAGCTCTGGAGTTCCCAGTGAAGACATATTTTTTGGTTTCACACATTATCGGTATTCAGTTACTAAATGAAGAAAAAATGTTGAAAATCTCTTGAGCATCTTGACATATACTCAATTATCAACACATTTGAACTGCTTAGATATTTAAATGGTGTCAATAGACACATTGGAAAAGTCGCATATTTTAACATTCAATTTTCTTTTTCATTTGTTGAATAGACAGATTTGCCATCCATACAAATCTGACACTGTTATCCACAATGCCATCTGAAAAATAAAATAATGTTTCAAAAATGAGGGTAATCTTCCCTACAAAAAAAGCATAACTAATCATTTTAAGCCATTGATGTCCCCCTAAAAGACACAGTACTTATAGATTCCATTCATAAAAATGGCAGGAACTATATTTATAGACAACAGAAATACGAACGACCAAACAGGTCATTTTTGTCTTTAAATAAGATCATTTCTTCTCCTTTCTATTGGTCCTTATGTCTCCTCTTCATCGCTTATCGGATATGAAATAACACCTTAACTGTATGTTTGAAAATATACAATGTCCATCAAAAACAAGTGTGGTGTAAATGTCAATAAGCCGCATCCTACCGACACAAATAACCAAAAGACGTGTGCAAGTTTGACGTTAAACAAATAGATGCGAGTTTCCTTCAAAGAGACAGCATCCCAGCGACAAAATATAGGTATGAATGAACTATTAACTTGTCTCATGCTTCCAATTGTTAATTTTTCTCTCTCGATTTGTTGGTATTTTCCCATAATAAAAATTACTGTTTGCATACTGATGAAAGTGGCATTACACACTAAAAATCGATAAATCCATCATTGTTTATTTCAGACGTGTTCTACCCCGCTAATTCCTTTGGTAACAAGAATCTTTCAACTGGAGTTGTTATTTTACTAGAGCAATGTTTTGCATCACACACTTGTTACTATATATTTTGCATTATGACTGTAATATTTGCCGCTGGTCATGATGTAGTTTGAGGGAAATAAATGATTTTTTCAATACCTCTAACAAAAGATTCTTTTAAACCCGAAGTATGATGAAAACGTCAATCAACTGTATGTAAAGAAAAAGAAAAAAAGTACATGGTAAAGAAGTATAAAGGGTTGGAAGGACAAAACGATATAGGTAGGACCTGCTTTTTAAGGTCTTTGTGTCCATCACAGGTTATGTGTGGTGACCTTTTGTTCTTAAGTCTATATTAAGTTAAACTTTTAAAAGTTAAAGTAAACTTGTCATACAACTTTAGGTCCACACTAATAGATATAGAATTTTTATTTTAAAATGAAAGGGTGTGTTATATGTCGAAAATTTTCCAAAATTCTGTGATGCATTGAAATACAGTCTGTATTTCAATGCATCATTCTGTAGTTAAGAAGACATGTCGTCGTGGAGCACAACAGTTTCACACTAACTGTTTCTGTAAAGTTCTTATGTGCAAAAATGACCAAAACTAGCTTAGAGTTAAGTCCCTGCTAAACTGAAGTCTTCATGTTTCAGCTCTGGAGTTCCCAGTGAAGACATATTTTTTGGTTTCACACATTATCGGTATTCAGTTACTAAATGAAGAAAAAATGTTGAAAATCTCTTGAGCATCTTGACATATACTCAATTATCAACACATTTGAACTGCTTAGATATTTAAATGGTGCCAATAGACACATTGGAAAAGTCGCATATTTTAACATTCAATTTTCTTTTTCATTTGTTGAATAGACAGATTTGCCATCCATACAAATCTGACACTGTTATCCACAATGCCATCTGAAAAATAAAATAATGTTTCAAAAATGAGGGTAATCTTCCCTACAAAAAAAGCATAACTAATCATTTTAAGCCATTGATGTCCCCCTAAAAGACACAGTACTTATAGATTCCATTCATAAAAATGGCAGGAACTATATTTATAGACAACGGAAATACGAACGACCAAACAGGTCATTTTTGTCTTTAAATAAGATCATTTCTTCTCCTTTCTATTGGTCCTTTTGTCTCCTCTTCATCGCTTATCGGATATGAAATAACACCTTAACTGTATGTTTGAAAATTTACAATGTCCATCAAAAACAAGTGTGGTGTAAATGTCAATGAGCCGCATCCTACCGACACAAATAACCAAAAGACGTGTGCAAGTTTGACGTTAAACAAATAGATGCGAGTTTCCTTCAATGAGACAGCATCCCAGCGACAAAATAAAGGTATGAATGAACTATTAACTTGTCTCATGCTTCCAATTGTTAATTTTTCTCTCTCGATTTGTTGGTATTTTCCCATAATAAAAATTACTGTTTGCATACTGATGAAAGTGGCATTACACACTAAAAATCGATAAATCCATCATTGTTTATTTCAGACGTGTTCTACCCCGCTCATTCCTTTGGTAACAAGAATCTATCAACTGGAGTTGTTATTTCACTAGAGCAATGTTTTGCATCACACACTTGTTACTATATATTTTGCATTATGACTGTAATATTTGCCGCTGGTCATGATGTAGTTTGAGGGAAATAAATGATTTTTTCAATACCTCTAACAAAAGATTCTTTTAAACCCGAAGTATGATGAAAACGTCAATCAACTGTATGTAAAGAAAAAGAAAAAAAGTACATGGTAAAGAAGTATAAAGGGTTGGAAGGACAAAACGATATAGGTAGGACCTGCTTTTTAAGGTCTTTGTGTCCATCACAGGTTATGTGTGGTGACCTTTTGTTCTTAAGTCTATATTAAGTTAAACTTTTAAAAGTTAAAGTAAACTTGTCATACAACTTTAGGTCCACACTAATAGATATAGAATTTTTATTTTAAAATGAAAGGGTGTGTTATATGTCGAAAATTTTCCAAAATTCTGTGATGCATTGAAATTCAGTCTGTATTTCAATGCATCATTCTGTAGTTAAGAAGACATGTCGTCGTGGAGCACAACAGTTTCACACTAACTGTTTCTGTAAAGTTCTTATGTGCAAAAATGACCAAAACTAGCTTAGAGTTAAGTCCCTGCTAAACTGAAGTCTTCATGTTTCAGCTCTGGAGTTCCCAGTGAAGACATATTTTTTGGTTTCACACATTATCGGTATTCAGTTACTAAATGAAGAAAAAATGTTGAAAATCTCTTGAGCATCTTGACATATACTCAATTATCAACACATTTGAACTGCTTAGATATTTAAATGGTGTCAATAGACACATTGGAAAAGTCGCATATTTTAACATTCAATTTTCTTTTTCATTTGTTGAATAGACAGATTTGCCATCCATACAAATCTGACACTGTTATCCACAATGCCATCTGAAAAATAAAATAATGTTTCAAAAATGAGGGTAATCTTCCCTACAAAAAAAGCATAACTAATCATTTTAAGCCATTGATGTCCCCCTAAAAGACACAGTACTTATAGATTCCATTCATAAAAATGGCAGGAACTATATTTATAGACAACGGAAATACGAACGACCAAACAGGTCATTTTTGTCTTTAAATACGATCATTTCTTCTCCTTTCTATTGGTCCTTTTGTCTCCTCTTCATCGCTTATCGGATATGAAATAACACCTTAACTGTATGTTTGAAAATTTACAATGTCCATAAAAAACAAGTGTGGTGTAAATGTCAATGAGCCGCATCCTACCGACACAAATAACCAAAAGACGTGTGCAAGTTTGACGTTAAACAAATAGATGCGAGTTTCCTTCAATGAGACAGCATCCCAGCGACAAAATAAAGGTATGAATGAACTATTAACTTGTCTCATGCTTCCAATTGTTAATTTTTCTCTCTCGATTTGTTGGTATTTTTCCATAATAAAAATTACTGTTTGCATACTGATGAAAGTGGCATTACACACTAAAAATCGATAAATCCATCATTGTTTATTTCAGACGTGTTCTACCCCGCTCATTCCTTTGGTAACAAGAATCTATCAACTGGAGTTGTTATTTCACTAGAGCAATGTTTTGCATCACACACTTGTTACTATATATTTTGCATTATGACTGTAATATTTGCCGCTGGTCATGATGTAGTTTGAGGGAAATAAATGATTTTTTCAATACCTCTAACAAAAAGATTCTTTTAAACCCGAAGTATGATGAAAACGTCAATCAACTGTATGTAAAGAAAAAGAAAAAAAGTACATGGTAAAGAAGTATAAAGGGTTGGAAGGACAAATTGATATAGGTAGGACCTGCTTTTTAAGGTCTTTGTGTCCATCACAGGTTATGTGTGGTGACCTTTTGTTCTTAAGTCTATATTAAGTTAAACTTTTAAAAGTTAAAGTAAACTTGTCATACAACTTTAGGTCCACACTAATAGATATAGAATTTTTATTTTAAAATGAAAGGGTGTGTTATATGTCGAAAATTTTCCAAAATTCTGTGATGCATTGAAATTCAGTCTGTATTTCAATGCATCATTCTGTAGTTAAGAAGACATGTCGTCGTGGAGCACAACAGTTTCACACTAACTGTTTCTGTAAAGTTCTTATGTGCAAAAATGACCAAAACTAGCTTAGAGTTAAGTCCCTGCTAAACTGAAGTCTTCATGTTTCAGCTCTGGAGTTCCCAGTGAAGACATATTTTTTGGTTTCACACATTATCGGTATTCAGTTACTAAATGAAGAAAAAATGTTGAAAATCTCTTGAGCATCTTGACATATACTCAATTATCAACACATTTGAACTGCTTAGATATTTAAATGGTGTCAATAGACACATTGGAAAAGTCGCATATTTTAACATTCAATTTTCTTTTTCATTTGTTGAATAGACAGATTTGCCATCCATACAAATCTGACACTGTTATCCACAATGCCATCTGAAAAATAAAATAATGTTTCAAAAATGAGGGTAATCTTCCCTACAAAAAAAGCATAACTAATCATTTTAAGCCATTGATGTCCCCCTAAAAGACACAGTACTTATAGATTCCATTCATAAAAATGGCAGGAACTATATTTATAGACAACGGAAATACGAACGACCAAACAGGTCATTTTTGTCTTTAAATAAGATCATTTCTTCTCCTTTCTATTGGTCCTTTTGTCTCCTCTTCATCGCTTATCGGATATGAAATAACACCTTAACTGTATGTTTGAAAATTTACAATGTCCATAAAAAACAAGTGTGGTGTAAATGTCAATGAGCCGCATCCTACCGACACAAATAACCAAAAGACGTGTGCAAGTTTGACGTTAAACAAATAGATGCGAGTTTCCTTCAATGAGACAGCATCCCAGCGACAAAATAAAGGTATGAATGAACTATTAACTTGTCTCATGCTTCCAATTGTTAATTTTTCTCTCTCGATTTGTTGGTATTTTCCCATAATAAAAATTACTGTTTGCATACTGATGAAAGTGGCATTACACACTAAAAATCGATAAATCCATCATTGTTTATTTCAGACGTGTTCTACCCCGCTCATTCCTTTGGTAACAAGAATCTATCAACTGGAGTTGTTATTTCACTAGAGCAATGTTTTGCATCACACACTTGTTACTATATATTTTGCATTATGACTGTAATATTTGCCGCTGGTCATGATGTAGTTTGAGGGAAATAAATGATTTTTTCAATACCTCTAACAAAAAGATTCTTTTAAACCCGAAGTATGATGAAAACGTCAATCAACTGTATGTAAAGAAAAAGAAAAAAAGTACATGGTAAAGAAGTATAAAGGGTTGGAAGGACAAATTGATATAGGTAGGACCTGCTTTTTAAGGTCTTTGTGTCCATCACAGGTTATGTGTGGTGACCTTTTGTTCTTAAGTCTATATTAAGTTAAACTTTTAAAAGTTAAAGTAAACTTGTCATACAACTTTAGGTCCACACTAATAGATATAGAATTTTTATTTTAAAATGAAAGGGTGTGTTATATGTCGAAAATTTTCCAAAATTCTGTGATGCATTGAAATTCAGTCTGTATTTCAATGCATCATTCTGTAGTTAAGAAGACATGTCGTCGTGGAGCACAACAGTTTCACACTAACTGTTTCTGTAAAGTTCTTATGTGCAAAAATGACCAAAACTAGCTTAGAGTTAAGTCCCTGCTAAACTGAAGTCTTCATGTTTCAGCTCTGGAGTTCCCAGTGAAGACATATTTTTTGGTTTCACACATTATCGGTATTCAGTTACTAAATGAAGAAAAAATGTTGAAAATCTCTTGAGCATCTTGACATATACTCAATTATCAACACATTTGAACTGCTTAGATATTTAAATGGTGTCAATAGACACATTGGAAAAGTCGCATATTTTAACATTCAATTTTCTTTTTCATTTGTTGAATAGACAGATTTGCCATCCATACAAATCTGACACTGTTATCCACAATGCCATCTGAAAAATAAAATAATGTTTCAAAAATGAGGGTAATCTTCCCTACAAAAAAAGCATAAC
The DNA here is from genome assembly GCF_036588685.1 of Mytilus trossulus. NCBI lineage: Eukaryota > Metazoa > Mollusca > Bivalvia > Mytilida > Mytilidae > Mytilus > Mytilus trossulus. The sequence continues at coordinate 11,574,241 of NC_086385.1, read as the reverse complement.
TAATCATTTTAAGCCATTGATGTCCCCCTAAAAGACACAGTACTTATAGATTCCATTCATAAAAATGTCAGGAACTATATTTATAGACAACGGAAATACGAACGACCAAACAGGTCACTTTTGTCTTTAAATAAGATCATTTCTTCTCCTTTCTATTGGTCCTTTTGTCTCCTCTTCATCGCTTATCGGATATGAAATAACACCTTAACTGTATGTTTGAAAATTTACAATGTCCATAAAAAACAAGTGTGGTGTAAATGTCAATGAGCCGCATCCTACCGACACAAATAACCAAAAGACGTGTGCAAGTTTGACGTTAAACAAATAGATGCGAGTTTCCTTCAATGAGACAGCATCCCAGCGACAAAATAAAGGTATGAATGAACTATTAACTTGTCTCATGCTTCCAATTGTTAATTTTTCTCTCTCGATTTGTTGGTATTTTCCCATAATAAAAATTACTGTTTGCATACTGATGAAAGTGGCATTACACACTAAAAATCGATAAATCCATCATTGTTTATTTCAGACGTGTTCTACCCCGCTCATTCCTTTGGTAACAAGAATCTATCAACTGGAGTTGTTATTTCACTAGAGCAATGTTTTGCATCACACACTTGTTACTATATATTTTGCATTATGACTGTAATATTTGCCGCTGGTCATGATGTAGTTTGAGGGAAATAAATGATTTTTTCAATACCTTTAACAAAAAGATTCTTTTAAACCCGAAGTATGATGAAAACGTCAATCAACTGTATGTAAAGAAAAAGAAAAAAAGTACATGGTAAAGAAGTATAAAGGGTTGGAAGGACAAATTGATATAGGTAGGACCTGCTTTTTAAGGTCTTTGTGTCCATCACAGGTTATGTGTGGTGACCTTTTGTTCTTAAGTCTATATTAAGTTAAACTTTTAAAAGTTAAAGTAAACTTGTCATACAACTTTAGGTCCACACTAATAGATATAGAATTTTTATTTTAAAATGAAAGGGTGTGTTATATGTCGAAAATTTTCCAAAATTCTGTGATGCATTGAAATTCAGTCTGTATTTCAATGCATCATTCTGTAGTTAAGAAGACATGTCGTCGTGGAGCACAACAGTTTCACACTAACTGTTTCTGTAAAGTTCTTATGTGCAAAAATGACCAAAACTAGCTTAGAGTTAAGTCCCTGCTCAACTGAAGTCTTCATGTTTCAGCTCTGGAGTTCCCAGTGAAGACATATTTTTTGGTTTCACACATTATCGGTATTCAGTTACTAAATGAAGAAAAAATGTTGAAAATCTCTTGAGCATCTTGACATATACTCAATTATCAACACATTTGAACTGCTTAGATATTTAAATGGTGTCAATAGACACATTGGAAAAGTCGCATATTTTAACATTCAATTTTCTTTTTCATTTGTTGAATAGACAGATTTGCCATCCATACAAATCTGACACTGTTATCCACAATGCCATCTGAAAAATAAAATAATGTTTCAAAAATGAGGGTAATCTTCCCTACAAAAAAAGCATAACTAATCATTTTAAGCCATTGATGTCCCCCTAAAAGACACAGTACTTATAGATTCCATTCATAAAAATGGCAGGAACTATATTTATAGACAACGGAAATACGAACGACCAAACAGGTCATTTTTGTCTTTAAATAAGATCATTTCTTCTCCTTTCTATTGGTCCTTTTGTCTCCTCTTCATCGCTTATCGGATATGAAATAACACCTTAACTGTATGTTTGAAAATTTACAATGTCCATAAAAAACAAGTGTGGTGTAAATGTCAATGAGCCGCATCCTACCGACACAAATAACCAAAAGACGTGTGCAAGTTTGACGTTAAACAAATAGATGCGAGTTTCCTTCAATGAGACAGCATCCCAGCGACAAAATAAAGGTATGAATGAACTATTAACTTGTCTCATGCTTCCAATTGTTAATTTTTCTCTCTCGATTTGTTGGTATTTTCCCATAATAAAAATTACTGTTTGCATACTGATGAAAGTGGCATTACACACTAAAAATCGATAAATCCATCATTGTTTATTTCAGACGTGTTCTACCCCGCTCATTCCTTTGGTAACAAGAATCTATCAACTGGAGTTGTTATTTCACTAGAGCAATGTTTTGCATCACACACTTGTTACTATATATTTTGCATTATGACTGTAATATTTGCCGCTGGTCATGATGTAGTTTGAGGGAAATAAATGATTTTTTCAATACCTTTAACAAAAAGATTCTTTTAAACCCGAAGTATGATGAAAACGTCAATCAACTGTATGTAAAGAAAAAGAAAAAAAGTACATGGTAAAGAAGTATAAAGGGTTGGAAGGACAAATTGATATAGGTAGGACCTGCTTTTTAAGGTCTTTGTGTCCATCACAGGTTATGTGTGGTGACCTTTTGTTCTTAAGTCTATATTAAGTTAAACTTTTAAAAGTTAAAGTAAACTTGTCATACAACTTTAGGTCCACACTAATAGATATAGAATTTTTATTTTAAAATGAAAGGGTGTGTTATATGTCGAAAATTTTCCAAAATTCTGTGATGCATTGAAATTCAGTCTGTATTTCAATGCATCATTCTGTAGTTAAGAAGACATGTCGTCGTGGAGCACAACAGTTTCACACTAACTGTTTCTGTAAAGTTCTTATGTGCAAAAATGACCAAAACTAGCTTAGAGTTAAGTCCCTGCTAAACTGAAGTCTTCATGTTTCAGCTCTGGAGTTCCCAGTGAAGACATATTTTTTGGTTTCACACATTATCGGTATTCAGTTACTAAATGAAGAAAAAATGTTGAAAATCTCTTGAGCATCTTGACATATACTCAATTATCAACACATTTGAACTGCTTAGATATTTAAATGGTGTCAATAGACACATTGGAAAAGTCGCATATTTTAACATTCAATTTTCTTTTTCATTTGTTGAATAGACAGATTTGCCATCCATACAAATCTGACACTGTTATCCACAATGCCATCTGAAAAATAAAATAATGTTTCAAAAATGAGGGTAATCTTCCCTACAAAAAAAGCATAACTAATCATTTTAAGCCATTGATGTCCCCCTAAAAGACACAGTACTTATAGATTCCATTCATAAAAATGGCAGGAACTATATTTATAGACAACGGAAATACGAACGACCAAACAGGTCATTTTTGTCTTTAAATAAGATCATTTCTTCTCCTTTCTATTGGTCCTTTTGTCTCCTCTTCATCGCTTATCGGATATGAAATAACACCTTAACTGTATGTTTGAAAATTTACAATGTCCATCAAAAACAAGTGTGGTGTAAATGTCAATGAGCCGCATCCTACCGACACAAATAACCAAAAGACGTGTGCAAGTTTGACGTTAAACAAATAGATGCGAGTTTCCTTCAATGAGACAGCATCCCAGCGACAAAATATAGGTATGAATGAACTATTAACTTGTCTCATGCTTCCAATTGTTAATTTTCTCTCTCGATTTGTTGGTATTTTCCCATAATAAAAATTACTGTTTGCATACTGATGAAAGTGGCATTACACACTAAAAATCGATAAATCCATCATTGTTTATTTCAGACGTGTTCTACCCCGCTAATTCCTTTGGTAACAAGAATCTTTCAACTGGAGTTGTTATTTCACTAGAGCAATGTTTTGCATCACACACTTGTTACTATATATTTTGCATTATGACTGTAATATTTGCCGCTGGTCATGATGTAGTTTGAGGGAAATAAATGATTTTTTCAATACCTCTAACAAATGATTCTTTTAAACCCGAAGTATGATGAAAACGTCAATCAACTGTATGTAAAGAAAAAGAAAAAAAGTACATGGTAAAGAAGTATAAAGGGTTGGAAGGACAAAACGATATAGGTAGGACCTGCTTTTTAAGGTCTTTGTGTCCATCACAGGTTATGTGTGGTGACCTTTTGTTCTTAAGTCTATATTAAGTTAAAGTTTTAAAAGTTAAAGTAAACTTGTCATACAACTTTAGGTCTACACTAATAGATATAGAATTTTTATTGTCAAAATGAAAGGGTGTGTTATATGTCGAAAAGTTTCCAAAATTCTGTGATGCATTGAAATTCAGTCTGTATTTCAATGCATCATTCTGTAGTTAAGAAGACATGTCGTCGTGGAGCACAACAGTTTCACACTAACTGTTTCTGTAAAGTTCTTATGTGCAAAAATGACCAAAACTAGCTTAGAGTTAAGTCCCTGCTAAACTGAAGTCTTCATGCTTCAGCTCTGGAGTTCCCAGTGAAGACATATTTTTTGGTTTCACACATTATCGGTATTCAGTTACTAAATGAAGAAAAAATGTTGAAAATCTCTTGAGCATCTTGACATATACTCAATTATCAACACATTTGAACTGCTTAGATATTTAAATGGTGTCAATAGACACATTGGAAAAGTCGCATATTTTAACATTCAATTTTCTTTTTCATTTGTTGAATAGACAGATTTGCCATCCATACAAATCTGACACTGTTATCCACAATGCCATCTGAAAAATAAAATAATGGTTCAAAAATGAGGGTAATCTTCCCTACAAAAAAAGCATAACTAATCATTTTAAGCCATTGATGTCCCCCTAAAAGACACAGTACTTATAGATTCCATTCATAAAAATGGCAGGAACTATATTTATAGACAACGGAAATACGAACGACCAAACAGGTCATTTTTGTCTTTAAATAAGATCATTTCTTCTCCTTTCTATTGGTCCTTTTGTCTCCTCTTCATCGCTTATCGGATATGAAATAACACCTTAACTGTATGTTTGAAAATTTACAATGTCCATAAAAAACAAGTGTGGTGTAAATGTCAATGAGCCGCATCCTACCGACACAAATAACCAAAAGACGTGTGCAAGTTTGACGTTAAACAAATAGATGCGAGTTTCCTTCAATGAGACAGCATCCCAGCGACAAAATATAGGTATGAATGAACTATTAACTTGTCTCATGCTTCCAATTGTTAATTTTTCTCTCTCGATTTGTTGGTATTTTCCCATAATAAAAATTACTGTTTGCATACTGATGAAAGTGGCATTACACACTAAAAATCGATAAATCCATCATTGTTTATTTCAGACGTGTTCTACCCCGCTAATTCCTTTGGTAACAAGAATCTTTCAACTGGAGTTGTTATTTCACTAGAGCAATGTTTTGCATCACACACTTGTTACTATATATTTTGCATTATGACTGTAATATTTGCCGCTGGTCATGATGTAGTTTGAGGGAAATAAATGATTTTTTCAATACCTCTAACAAAAAGATTCTTTTAAACCCGAAGTATGATGAAAACGTCAATCAACTGTATGTAAAGAAAAAGAAAAAAAGTACATGGTAAAGAAGTATAAAGGGTTGGAAGGACAAAACGATATAGGTAGGACCTGCTTTTTAAGGTATTTGTGTCCATCACAGGTTATGTGTGGTGACCTTTTGTTCTTAAGTCTATATTAAGTTAAAGTTTTAAAAGTTAAAGTAAACTTGTCATACAACTTTAGGTCTACACTAATAGATATAGAATTTTTATTGTCAAAATGAAAGGGTGTGTTATATGTCGAAAAGTTTCCAAAATTCTGTGATGCATTGAAATTCAGTCTGTATTTCAATGCATCATTCTGTAGTTAAGAAGACATGTCGTCGTGGAGCACAACAGTTTCACACTAACTGTTTCTGTAAAGTTCTTATGTGCAAAAATGACCAAAACTAGCTTAGAGTTAAGTCCCTGCTAAACTGAAGTCTTCATGTTTCAGCTCTGGAGTTCCCAGTGAAGACATATTTTTTGGTTTCACACATTATCGGTATTCAGTTACTAAATGAAGAAAAAATGTTGAAAATCTCTTGAGCATCTTGACATATACTCAATTATCAACACATTTGAACTGCTTAGATATTTAAATGGTGTCAATAGACACATTGGAAAAGTCGCATATTTTAACATTCAATTTTCTTTTTCATTTGTTGAATAGACAGATTTGCCATCCATACAAATCTGACACTGTTATCCACAATGCCATCTGAAAAATAAAATAATGTTTCAAAAATGAGGGTAATCTTCCCTACAAAAAAAGCATAACTAATCATTTTAAGCCATTGATGTCCCCCTAAAAGACACAGTACTTATAGATTCCATTCATAAAAATGGCAGGAACTATATTTATAGACAACGGAAATACGAACGACCAAACAGGTCATTTTTGTCTTTGAATAAGATCATTTCTTCTCCTTTCTATTGGTCCTTTTGTCTTCTCTTCATCGCTTATCGGATATGAAATAACACCTTAACTGTATGTTTGAAAATTTACAATGTCCATAAAAAACAAGTGTGGTGTAAATGTCAATGAGCCGCATCCTACCGACACAAATAACCAAAAGACGTGTGCAAGTTTGACGTTAAACAAATAGATGCGAGTTTCCTTCAATGAGACAGCATCCCAGCGACAAAATAAAGGTATGAATGAACTATTAACTTGTCTCATGCTTCCAATTGTTAATTTTTCTCTCTCGATTTGTTGGTATTTTCCCATAATAAAATTATTGTTTGCATACTGATGAAAGTGGCATTACACACTAAAAATCGATAAATCCATCATTGTTTATTTCAGACGTGTTCTACCCCGCTCATTCCTTTGGTAACAAGAATCTATCAACTGGAGTTGTTATTTCACTAGAGCAATGTTTTGCATCACACACTTGTTACTATATATTTTGCATTATGACTGTAATATTTGCCGCTGGTCATGATGTAGTTTGAGGGAAATAAATGATTTTTTCAATACCTCTAACAAAAAGATTCTTTTAAACCCGAAGTATGATGAAAACGTCAATCAACTGTATGTAAAGAAAAAGAAAAAAAGTACATGGTAAAGAAGTATAAAGGGTTGGAAGGACAAAACGATATAGGTAGGACCTGCTTTTTAAGGTCTTTGTGTCCATCACAGGTTATGTGTGGTGACCTTTTGTTCTTAAGTCTATATTAAGTTAAAGTTTTAAAAGTTAAAGTAAACTTGTCATACAACTTTAGGTCCACACTAATAGATATAGAATTTTTATTGTCAAAATGAAAGGGTGTGTTATATGTCGAAAAGTTTCCAAAATTCTGTGATGCATTGAAATTCAGTCTGTATTTCAATGCATCATTCTGTAGTTAAGAAGACATGTCGTCGTGGAGCACAACAGTTTCACACTAACTGTTTCTGTAAAGTTCTTATGTGCAAAAATGACCAAAACTAGCTTAGAGTTAAGTCCCTGCTAAACTGAAGTCTTCATGTTGCAGCTCTGGAGTTCCCAGTGAAGACATATTTTTTGGTTTCACACATTATCGGTATTCAGTTACTAAATGAAGAAAAAATGTTGAAAATCTCTTGAGCATCTTGACATATACTCAATTATCAACACATTTGAACTGCTTAGATATTTAAATGGTGTCAATAGACACATTGGAAAAGTCGCATATTTTAACATTCAATTTTCTTTTTCATTTGTTGAATAGACAGATTTGCCATCCATACAAATCTGACACTGTTATCCATAATGCCATCTGAAAAATAAAATAATGTTTCAAAAATGAGGGTAATCTTCCCTACAAAAAAGGCATAACTAATCATTTTAAGCCATTGATGTCCCCCTAAAAGACACAGTACTTATAGATTCCATTCATAAAAATGGCAGGAACTATATTTATAGACAACGGAAATACGAACGACCAAACAGGTCATTTTTGTCTTTAAATAAGATCATTTCTTCTCCTTTCTATTGGTCCTTTTGTCTCCTCTTCATCGCTTATCGGATATGAAATAACACCTTAACTGTATGTTTGAAAATTTACAATGTCCATAAAAAACAAGTGTGGTGTAAATGTCAATGAGCCGCATCCTACCGACACAAATAACCAAAAGACGTGTGCAAGTTTGACGTTAAACAAATAGATGCGAGTTTCCTTCAATGAGACAGCATCCCAGCGACAAAATAAAGGTATGAATGAACTATTAACTTGTCTCATGCTTCCAATTGTTAATTTTTCTCTCTCGATTTGTTGGTATTTTCCCATAATAAAAATTACTGTTTGCATACTGATGAAAGTGGCATTACACACTAAAAATCGATAAATCCATCATTGTTTATTTCAGACGTGTTCTACCCCGCTCATTCCTTTGGTAACAAGAATCTATCAACTGGAGTTGTTATTTCACTAGAGCAATGTTTTGCATCACACACTTGTTACTATATATTTTGCATTATGACTGTAATATTTGCCGCTGGTCATGATGTAGTTTGAGGGAAATAAATGATTTTTTCAATACCTCTAACAAAAAGATTCTTTTAAACCCGAAGTATGATGAAAACGTCAATCAACTGTATGTATAGAAAAAGAAAAAAAGTACATGGTAAAGAAGTATAAAGGGTTGGAAGGACAAAACGATATAGGTAGGACCTGCTTTTTAAGGTCTTTGTGTCCATCACAGGTTATGTGTGGTGACCTTTTGTTCTTAAGTCTATATTAAGTTAAAGTTTTAAAAGTTAAAGTAAACTTGTCATACAACTTTAGGTCTACACTAATAGATATAGAATTTTTATTGTCAAAATGAAAGGGTGTGTTATATGTCGAAAAGTTTCCAAAATTCTGTGATGCATTGAAATTCAGTCTGTATTTCAATGCATCATTCTGTAGTTAAGAAGACATGTCGTCGTGGAGCACAACAGTTTCACACTAACTGTTTCTGTAAAGTTCTTATGTGCAAAAATGACCAAAACTAGCTTAGAGTTAAGTCCCTGCTAAACTGAAGTCTTCATGTTTCAGCTCTGGAGTTCCCAGTGAAGACATATTTTTTGGTTTCACACATTATCGGTATTCAGTTACTAAATGAAGAAAAAATGTTGAAAATCTCTTGAGCATCTTGACATATACTCAATTATCAACACATTTGAACTGCTTAGATATTTAAATGGTGTCAATAGACACATTGGAAAAGTCGCATATTTTAACATTCAATTTTCTTTTTCATTTGTTGAATAGACAGATTTGCCATCCATACAAATCTGACACTGTTATCCACAATGCCATCTGAAAAATAAAATAATGTTTCAAAAATGAGGGTAATCTTCCCTACAAAAAAAGCATAACTAATCATTTTAAGCCATTGATGTCCCCCTAAAAGACACAGTACTTATAGATTCCATTTATAAAAATGGCAGGAACTATATTTATAGACAACGGAAATACGAACGACCAAACAGGTCATTTTTGTCTTTAAATAAGATCATTTCTTCTCCTTTCTATTGGTCCTTTTGTCTCCTCTTCATCGCTTATCGGATATGAAATAACACCTTAACTGTATGTTTGAAAATTTACAATGTCCATAAAAAACAAGTGTGGTGTAAATGTCAATGAGCCGCATCCTACCGACACAAATAACCAAAAGACGTGTGCAAGTTTGACGTTAAACAAATAGATGCGAGTTTCCTTCAATGAGACAGCATCCCAGCGACAAAATAAAGGTATGAATGAACTATTAACTTGTCTCATGCTTCCAATTGTTAATTTTTCTCTCTCGATTTGTTGGTATTTTCCCATAATAAAAATTACTGTTTGCATACTGATGAAAGTGGCATTACACACTAAAAATCGATAAATCCATCATTGTTTATTTCAGACGTGTTCTACCCCGCTCATTCCTTTGGTAACAAGAATCTATCAACTGGAGTTGTTATTTCACTAGAGCAATGTTTTGCATCACACACTTGTTACTATATATTTTGCATTATGACTGTAATATTTGCCGCTGGTCATGATGTAGTTTGAGGGAAATAAATGATTTTTTCAATACCTCTAACAAAAGATTCTTTTAAACCCGAAGTATGATGAAAACGTCAATCAACTGAATGTAAAGAAAAAGAAAAAAAGTACATGGTAAAGAAGTATAAAGGGTTGGAAGGACAAAACGATATAGGTAGGACCTGCTTTTTAAGGTCTTTGTGTCCATCACAGGTTATGTGTGGTGACCTTTTGTTCTTAAGTCTATATTAAGTTAAACTTTTAAAAGTTAAAGTAAACTTGTCATACAACTTTAGGTCCACACTAATAGATATAGAATTTTTATTTTAAAATGAAAGGGTGTGTTATATGTCGAAAATTTTCCAAAATTCTGTGATGCATTGAAATTCATTCTGTATTTCAATGCATCATTCTGTAGTTAAGAAGACATGTCGTCGTGGAGCACAACAGTTTCACACTAACTGTTTCTGTAAAGTTCTTATGTGCAAAAATGACCAAAACTAGCTTAGAGTTAAGTCCCTGCTAAACTGAAGTCTTCATGTTTCAGCTCTGGAGTTCCCAGTGAAGACATATTTTTTGGTTTCACACATTATCGGTATTCAGTTACTAAATGAAGAAAAAATGTTGAAAATCTCTTGAGCATCTTGACATATACTCAATTATCAACACATTTGAACTGCTTAGATATTTAAATGGTGTCAATAGACACATTGGAAAAGTCGCATATTTTAACATTCAATTTTCTTTTTCATTTGTTGAATAGACAGATTTGCCATCCATACAAATCTGACACTGTTATCCACAATGCCATCTGAAAAATAAAATAATGTTTCAAAAATGAGGGTAATCTTCCCTACAAAAAAAGCATAACTAATCATTTTAAGCCATTGATGTCCCCCTAAAAGACACAGTACTTATAGATTCCATTCATAAAAATGGCAGGAACTATATTTATAGACAACGGAAATACGAACGACCAAACAGGTCATTTTTGTCTTTAAATAAGATCATTTCTTCTCCTTTCTATTGGTCCTTTTGTCTTCTCTTCATCGCTTATCGGATATGAAATAACACCTTAACTGTATGTTTGAAAATTTACAATGTCCATAAAAAACAAGTGTGGTGTAAATGTCAATGAGCCGCATCCTACCGACACAAATAACCAAAAGACGTGTGCAAGTTTGACGTTAAACAAATAGATGCGAGTTTCCTTCAATGAGACAGCATCCCAGCGACAAAATAAAGGTATGAATGAACTATTAACTTGTCTCATGCTTCCAATTGTTAATTTTTCTCTCTCGATTTGTTGGTATTTTCCCATAATAAAAATTACTGTTTGCATACTGATGAAAGTGGCATTACACACTAAAAATCGATAAATCCATCATTGTTTATTTCAGACGTGTTCTACCCCGCTCATTCCTTTGGTAACAAGAATCTATCAACTGGAGTTGTTATTTCACTAGAGCAATGTTTTGCATCACACACTTGTTACTATATATTTTGCATTATGACTGTAATATTTGCCGCTGGTCATGATGTAGTTTGAGGGAAATAAATGATTTTTTCAATACCTCTAACAAAAAGATTCTTTTAAACCCGAAGTATGATGAAAACGTCAATCAACTGTATGTAAAGAAAAAGAAAAAAAGTACATGGTAAAGAAGTATAAAGGGTTGGAAGGACAAAACGATATAGGTAGGACCTGCTTTTTAAGGTCTTTGTGTCCATCACAGGTTATGTGTGGTGACCTTTTGTTCTTAAGTCTATATTAAGTTAAAGTTTTAAAAGTTAAAGTAAACTTGTCATACAACTTTAGGTCTACACTAATAGATATAGAATTTTTATTGTCAAAATGAAAGGGTGTGTTATATGTCGAAAAGTTTCCAAAATTCTGTGATGCATTGAAATTCAGTCTGTATTTCAATGCATCATTCTGTAGTTAAGAAGACATGTCGTCGTGGAGCACAACAGTTTCACACTAACTGTTTCTGTAAAGTTCTTATGTGCAAAAATGACCAAAACTAGCTTAGAGTTAAGTCCCTGCTAAACTGAAGTCTTCATGTTTCAGCTCTGGAGTTCCCAGTGAAGACATATTTTTTGGTTTCACACATTATCGGTATTCAGTTACTAAATGAAGAAAAAATGTTGAAAATCTCTTGAGCATCTTGACATATACTCAATTATCAACACATTTGAACTGCTTAGATATTTAAATGGTGTCAATAGACACATTGGAAAAGTCGCATATTTTAACATTCAATTTTCTTTTTCATTTGTTGAATAGACAGATTTGCCATCCATACAAATCTGACACTGTTATCCACAATGCCATCTGAAAAATAAAATAATGTTTCAAAAATGAGGGTAATCTTCCCTACAAAAAAAGCATAACTAATCATTTTAAGCCATTGATGTCCCCCTAAAAGACACAGTACTTATAGATTCCATTCATAAAAATGGCAGGAACTATATTTATAGACAACGGAAATACGAACGACCAAACAGGTCATTTTTGTCTTTAAATAAGATCATTTCTTCTCCTTTCTATTGGTCCTTTTGTCTCCTCTTCATCGCTTATCGGATATGAAATAACACCTTAACTGTATGTTTGAAAATTTACAATGTCCATAAAAAACAAGTGTGGTGTAAATGTCAATGAGCCGCATCCTACCGACACAAATAACCAAAAGACGTGTGCAAGTTTGACGTTAAACAAATAGATGCGAGTTTCCTTCAATGAGACAGCATCCCAGCGACAAAATATAGGTATGAATGAACTATTAACTTGTCTCATGCTTCCAATTGTTAATTTTTCTCTCTCGATTTGTTGGTATTTTCCCATAATAAAAATTACTGTTTGCATACTGATGAAAGTGGCATTACACACTAAAAATCGATAAATCCATCATTGTTTATTTCAGACGTGTTCTACCACGCTCATTCCTTTGGTAACAAGAATCTATCAATTGGAGTTGTTATTTCACTAGAGCAATGTTTTGCATCACACACTTGTTACAATATATTTTGCATTATGACTGTAATATTTGCCGCTGGTCATGAAGTAGTTTGAGGGAAATAAATGATTTCTTCAATACCTCTAACAAAAGATTCTTTTAAATCCGAAGTATGATGAAAACGTCAATCAACTGTATGTAAAGATAAAGAAAAAAAGTACATGGTAAAGAAGTATAAAGGGTTGGAAAGACAAAACGGTAAAGGTAGGACCTGCTTTTTAAGGTCTTTGTGTCCATCACAGGTTATGTGTGGTGACCTTTTATTCTTTAGTCTATATGAAGTTAAACTTTTAAAAGTTAAAGTAAACTTGTCATACAACTTCAGGTCCACACTAATAGATATAGAATTTTTATTTTCAAAATGAAAGGGTGTGTTATATGTCGAAAATTTTCCAAAATTCTGTGATGCATTGAAATTCAGTATGTATTTCAATGCATCATTCTGTAGTTAAGAAGACATGTCGTCGTGGAGCACAACAGTTTCACACTAACTGTTTCTGTAAAGTTCTTATGTGCAAAAATGACCAAAACTAGCTTAGGGTTAAGTCCCTGCTAAACTGAAGTCTTCATGTTTCAGCTCTGGAGTTCCCAGTGAAGACATATTTTTTGGTTTCACACATTATCGGTATTCAGTTACTAAATGAAGAAAAAATGTTGAAAATCTCTTGAGCATCTTGACATATACTCAATTATCAACACATTTGAACTGCTTAGATATTTAAATGGTGTCAATAGACACATTGGAAAAGTCGCATATTTTAACATTCAATTTTCTTTTTCATTTGTTGAATAGACAGATTTGCCATCCATACAAATCTGACACTGTTATCCACAATGCCATCTGAAAAATAAAATAATATTTCAAAAATGAGGGTTATCTTCCCTACAAAAAAAGCATAACTAATCATTTTAAGCCATTGATGTCCCCCTAAAAGACACAGTACTTATAGATTCCATTCATAAAAATGGCAGGAACTATATTTATAGACAACGGAAATACGAACGACCAAACAGGTCATTTTTGTCTTTAAATAAGATCATTTCTTCTCCTTTCTATTGGTCCTTTTGTCTCCTCTTCATCGCTTATCGGATATGAAATAACACCTTAACTGTATGTTTGAAAATTTACAATGTCCATCAAAAACAAGTGTGGTGTAAATGTCAATGAGCCGCATCCTACCGACACAAATAACCAAAAGACGTGTGCAAGTTTGACGTTAAACAAATAGATGCGAGTTTCCTTCAATGAGACAGCATCCCAGCGACAAAATATAGGTATGAATAAACTATTAACTTGTCTCATGCTTCCAATTGTTAATTTTTCTCTCTCGATTTGTTGGTATTTTCCCATAATAAAAATTACTGTTTGCATACTGATGAAAGTGGCATTACACACTAAAAATCGATAAATCCATCATTGTTTATTTCAGACGTGTTCTACCACGCTCATTCCTTTGGTAACAAGAATCTATCAATTGGAGTTGTTATTTCACTAGAGCAATGTTTTGCATCACACACTTGTTACAATATATTTTGCATTATGACTGTAATATTTGCCGCTGGTCATGAAGTAGTTTGAGGGAAATAAATGATTTCTTCAATACCTCTAACAAAAGATTCTTTTAAACCCGAAGTATGATGAAAACGTCAATCAACTGTATGTAAAGAAAAAGAAAAAAAGTACATGGTAAAGAAGTATAAAGGGTTGGAAGGACAAAACGGTAAAGGTAGGACCTGCTTTTTAAGGTCTTTGTGTCCATCACAGGTTATGTGTGGTGACCTTTTGTTCTTAAGTCTATATTAAGTTAAACTTTTAAAAGTTAAAGTAAACTTGTAATACAAATTTAGGTCCACACTAATAGATATAGAATTTTTATTTTCAAAATGAAAGGGTGTGTTATATGTCGAAAATTTTCCAAAATTCTGTGATGCATTGAAATTCAGTCTGTATTTCAATGCATCATTCTGTAGGTTAGAAGACACGTCGTCGTGGAGCACAACAGTTTCACACTAACTGTTTCTGTAAAGTTCTTATGTGCAAAATTGACCAAAACTAGCTTAGAGTTAAGTCCCTGCTAAACTGAAGTCTTCATGTTTCAGCTCTGGAGTTCCCAGTGAAGACATATTTTTTGGTTTCACACATTATCGGTATTCAGTTACTAAATGAAGAAAAAATGTTGAAAATCTCTAGAGCATCTTGACATATACTCAATTATCAACACATTTGAAATGCTTAGATATTTAAATGGTGTCAATAGACACATTGGAAAAGTCGCATATTTTAACATTCAATTTTCTTTTTCATTTGTTGAATAGACAGATTTGCCATCCATACAAATCTGACACTGTTATCCACAATGCCATCTGAAAAATAAAATAATATTTCAAAAATGAGGGTTATCTTCCCTACAAAAAAAGCATAACTAA
Organism: Mytilus trossulus; assembly: GCF_036588685.1. NCBI lineage: Eukaryota > Metazoa > Mollusca > Bivalvia > Mytilida > Mytilidae > Mytilus > Mytilus trossulus. Next base: position 11,559,007 of record NC_086385.1, on the reverse strand, counting down.
TCATTTTAAGCCATTGATGTCCCCCTAAAAGACACAGTACTTATAGATTCCATTCATAAAAATGGCAGGAACTATATTTATAGACAACGGAAATACGAACGACCAAACAGGTCATTTTTGTCTTTAAATAAGATCATTTCTTCTCCTTTCTATTGGTCCTTTTGTCTCCTCTTCATCGCTTATCGGATATGAAATAACACCTTAACTGTATGTTTGAAAATTTACAATGTCCATCAAAAACAAGTGTGGTGTAAATGTCAATGAGCCGCATCCTACCGACACAAATAACCAAAAGACGTGTGCAAGTTTGACGTTAAACAAATAGATGCGAGTTTCCTTCAATGAGACAGCATCCCAGCGACAAAATATAGGTATGAATGAACTATTAACTTGTCTCATGCTTCCAATTGTTAATTTTTCTCTCTCGATTTGTTGGTATTTTCCCATAATAAAAATTACTGTTTGCATACTGATGAAAGTGGCATTACACACTAAAAATCGATAAATCCATCATTGTTTATTTCAGACGTGTTCTACCCCGCTCATTCCTTTGGTAACAAGAATCTATCAACTGGAGTTGTTATTTCACTAGAGCAATGTTTTGCATCACACACTTGTTACAATATATTTTGCATTATGACTGTAATATTTGCCGCTGGTCATGAAGTAGTTTGAGGGAAATAAATGATTTCTTCAATACCTCTAACAAAAGATTCTTTTAAACCCGAAGTATGATGAAAACGTCAATCAACTGTATGTAAAGAAAAAGAAAAAAAGTACATGGTAAAGAAGTATAAAGGGTTGGAAGGACAAAACGGTAAAGGTAGGACCTGCTTTGTAAGGTCTTTGTGTCCATCACAGGTTATGTGTGGTGACCTTTTGTTCTTAAATCTATATTAAGTTAAACTTTTCAAAGTTAAAGTAAACTTGTCATACCAATTTAGGTCCACACTAATAGATATAGAATTTTTATTTTCAAAATGAAAGGGTGTGTTATATGTCGAAAATTTTCCAAAATTCTGTGATGCATTGAAATTCAGTCTGTATTTCAATGCATCATTCTGTAGGTTAGAAGACACGTCGTCGTGGAGCACAACAGTTTCACACTAACTGTTTCTGTAAAGTTCTTATGTGCAAAATTGACCAAAACTAGCTTAGAGTTAAGTCCCTGCTAAACTGAAGTCTTCATGTTTCAGCTCTGGAGTTCCCAGTGAAGACATATTTTTTGGTTTCACACATTATCGGTATTCAGTTACTAAATGAAGAAAAAATGTTGAAAATCTCTAGAGCATCTTGACATATACTCAATTATCAACACATTTGAACTGCTTAGATATTTAAATGGTGTCAATAGACACATTGGAAAAGTCGCATATTTTAACATTCAATTTTCTTTTTCATTTGTTGAATAGACAGATTTGCCATCCATACAAATCTGACACTGTTATCCACAATGCCATCTGAAAAATAAAATAATGTTTCAAAAATGAGGGTTATCTTCCCTACAAAAAAAGCATAACTAATCATTTTAAGCCATTGATGTCCCCCTAAAAGACACAGTACTTATAGATTCCATTCATAAAAATGGCAGGAACTATATTTATAGACAACGGAAATACGAACGACCAAACAGGTCATTTTTGTCTTTAAATAAGATCATTTCTTCTCCTTTCTATTGGTCCTTTTGTCTCCTCTTCATCGCTTATCGGATATGAAATAACACCTTAACTGTATGTTTGAAAATTTACAATGTCCATCAAAAACAAGTGTGGTGTAAATGTCAATGAGCCGCATCCTACCGACACAAATAACCAAAAGACGTGTGCAAGTTTGACGTTAAACAAATAGATGCGAGTTTCCTTCAATGAGACAGCATCCCAGCGACAAAATATAGGTATGAATGAACTATTAACTTGTCTCATGCTTCCAATTGTTAATTTTTCTCTCTCGATTTGTTGGTATTTTCCCATAATAAAAATTACTGTTTGCATACTGATGAAAGTGGCATTACACACTAAAAATCGATAAATCCATCATTGTTTATTTCAGACGTGTTCTACCCCGCTCATTCCTTTGGTAACAAGAATCTATCAACTGGAGTTGTTATTTCACTAGAGCAATGTTTTGCATCACACACTTGTTACAATATATTTTGCATTATGACTGTAATATTTGCCGCTGGTCATGATGTAGTTTGAGGGAAATAAATGATTTCTTCAATACCTCTAACAAAAGATTCTTTTAAACCCGAAGTATGATGAAAACGTCAATCAACTGTATGTAAAGAAAAAGAAAAAAAGTATATGGTAAAGAAGTATAAAGGGTTGGAAGGACAAAACGGTAAAGGTAGGACCTGCTTTTTAAGGTCTTTGTGTCCATCACAGGTTATGTGTGGTGACCTTTTGTTCTTAAGTCTATATTAAGTTAAACTTTTAAAAGTTAAAGTAAACTTGTCATACAACTTTAGGTCCACACTAATAGATATAGAATTTTTATTTTCAAAATGAAAAGGTGTTTTATATGTCGAAAATTTTCCAAAATTCTGTGATGCATTGAAATTCAGTCTGTATTTCAATGCATCATTCTGTAGTTAAGAAGACATATCGTATTGGAGCACAACGGTTTCACACTAACTGTTTCTGTAAAGTTCTTATGTGCAAAAATGACAAAAACTAGCTTAGAGTTAAGTCCCTGCTAAACTGAAGTCTTCATGTTTCAGCTCTGGAGTTCCCAGTGAAGACATATTTTTTGGTTTCACACATTATCGGTATTCAGTTACTAAATGAAGAAAAAATGTTGAAAATCTCTTGAGCATCATGACATATACTCAATTATCAACACATTTGAACTGCTTAGATATTTAAATGGTGTCAATAGACACATTGGAAAAGTCGCATATTTTAACATTCAATTTTCTTTTTCATTTGTTGAATAGACAGATTTGCCATCCATACAAATCTGACACTGTTATCCACAATGCCATCTGAAAAATAAAATAATGTTTCAAAAATGAGGGTAATCTTCCCTACAAAAAAAGCATAACTAATCATTTTAAGCCATTGATGTCCCCCTAAAAGACACAGTACTTATAGATTCCATTCATAAAAATGGCAGGAACTATATTTATAGACAACGGAAATACGAACGACCAAACAGGTCATTTTTGTCTTTAAATAAGATCATTTCTTCTCCTTTCTATTGGTCCTTTTGTCTCCTCTTCATCGCTTATCGGATATGAAATAACACCTTAACTGTATGTTTGAAAATTTACAATGTCCATCAAAAACAAGTGTGGTGTAAATGTCAATGAGCCGCATCCTACCGACACAAATAACCAAAAGACGTGTGCAAGTTTGACGTTAAACAAAAAGATGCGAGTTTCCTTCAATGAGACAGCATCCCAGCGACAAAATATAGGTATGAATGAACTATTAACTTGTCTCATGCTTCCAATTGTTAATTTTTCTCTCTCGATTTGTTGGTATTTTCCCATAATAAAAATTACTGTTTGCATACTGATGAAAGTGGCATTACACACTTAAAATCGATAAATCCATCATTGTTTATTTCAGACGTGTTCTACCCCGCTCATTCCTTTGGTAACAAGAATCTATCAACTGGAGTTGTTATTTCACTAGAGCAATGTTTTGCATCACACACTTGTTACTATATATTTTGCATTATGACTGTAATATTTGCCGCTTGTCATGATGTAGTTTGAGGGAAATGAATGATTTTTTCAATACCTCTAACAAAAGATTCTTTTAAACCCGAAGTATGATGAAAACGTCAATCAACTGTATGTAAAGAAAAAGAAAAAAAGTACATGGTAAAGAAGTATAAAGGGTTGGAAGGACAAAACGATATAGGTAGGACCTGCTTTTTAAGGTCTTTGTGTCCATCACAGGTTATGTGTGGTGACCTTTTGTTCTTAAGTCTATATTAAGTTAAACTTTTAAAAGTAAAAGTACACTTGTCATACAACTTTAGGTCCACACTAATAGATATAGAATTTTTATTTTCAAAATGAAAAGGTGTTTTATATGTCGAAAATTTTCCAAAATTCTGTGATGCATTGAAATTCAGTCTGTATTTCAATGCATCATTCTGTAGTTAAGAAGACATGTCGTATTGGAGCACAACAGTTTCACACTAACTGTTTCTGTAAAGTTCTTATGTGCAAAAATGACAAAAACTAGCTTAGAGTTAAGTCCCTGCTAAACTGAAGTCTTCATGTTTCAGCTCTGGAGTTCCCAGTGAAGACATATTTTTTGGTTTCACACATTATCGGTATTCAGTTACTAAATGAAGAAAAAATGTTGAAAATCTCTTGAGCATCATGACATATACTCAATTATCAACACATTTGAACTGCTTAGATATTTAAATGATGTCAATAGACACATTGGAAAAGTCGCATATTTTAACATTCAATTTTCTTTTTCATTTGTTGAATAGACAGATTTGCCATCCATACAAATCTGACACTGTTATCCACAATGCCATCTGAAAAATAAAATAATATTTCAAAAATGAGGGTTATCTTCCCTACAAAAAAAGCATAACTAATCATTTTAAGCCATTGATGTCCCCCTAAAAGACACAGTACTTATAGATTCCATTCATAAAAATGGCAGGAACTATATTTATAGACAACGGAAATACGAACGACCAAACAGGTCATTTTTGTCTTTAAATAAGATCATTTCTTCTCCTTTCTATTGGTCCTTTTGTCTCCTTTTCATCGCTTATCGGATATGAAATAACACCTTAACTGTATGTTTGATTATTTACAATGTCCATCAAAAACAAGTGTGGTGTAAATGTCAATGAGCCGCATCCTACCGACACAAATAGAGACGTGTGCAAGTTTGACGTTAAACAAATAAATGAGAGTTTCCTTCAATGAGACAGCAACCCAGCGACAAAATATAGGTATGAATGAACTATTAACTTGTCTTATGCTTCCAATTGTTAATTTTTCTCTCTCGATTTGTTGGTATTTTCCCATAATAAAAATTACTGTTTGCATACTGATGAAAGTGGCATTACACACTAAAAATCGATAAATCCATCATTGTTTATTTCAGACGTGTTCTACCCCGCTCATTCCTTTGGTAACAAGAATCTATCAACTGGAGTTGTTATTTCACTAGAGCAATGTTTTGCATCACACACTTGTTACTATATATTTTGCGTTATGACTGTAATATTTGCCGCTGGTCATTATGTAGTTTGAGGGAAATAAATGATTTTTTCAATACCTCTAACAAAAGATTCTTTTAAACCCGAAGTATGATGAAAACGTCAATCAACTGTATGTAAAGAAGAAGAAAAAACGTACATGGTAAAGAAGTATAAAGGGTTGGAAGGACAAAACGATATAGGTAGGACCTGCTTTTTAAGGTCTTTGTGTCCATCACAGGTTATGTGTGGTGACCTTTTGTTCTTAAGTCTATATTAAGTTAAACTTTTAAAAGTTAAAGTAAACTTGTCATACAACTTTAGGTCCACACTAATAGATATAGAATTTTTATTTTAAAATGAAAGGGTGTGTTATATGTCGAAAATTTTCCAAAATTCTGTGATGCATTGAAATTCAGTATGTATTTCAATGCATCATTCTGTAGTTAAGAAGACATGTCGTCGTGGAGCACAACAGTTTCACACTAACTGTTTCTGTAAAGTTCTTATGTGCAAAAATGACCAAAACTAGCTTAGGGTTAAGTCCCTGCTAAACTGAAGTCTTCATGTTTCAGCTCTGGAGTTCCCAGTGAAGACATATTTTTTGGTTTCACACATTATCGGTATTCAGTTACTAAATGAAGAAAAAATGTTGAAAATCTCTTGAGCATCTTGACATATACTCAATTATCAACACATTTGAACTGCTTAGATATTTAAATGGTGTCAATAGACACATTGGAAAAGTCGCATATTTTAACATTCAATTTTCTTTTTCATTTGTTGAATAGACAGATTTGCCATCCATACAAATCTGACACTGTTATCCACAATGCCATCTGAAAAATAAAATAATGTTTCAAAAATGAGGGTAATCTTCCCTACAAAAAAAGCATAACTAATCATTTTAAGCCATTGATGTTCCCCTAAAAGACACAGTACTTATAGATTCCATTCATAAAAATGGCAGGAACTATATTTATAGACAACGGAAATACGAACGACCAAACAGGTCATTTTTGTCTTTAAATAAGATCATTTCTTCTCCTTTCTATTGGTCCTTTTATCTCCTTTTCATCGCTTATCGGATATGAAATAACACCTTAACTGTATGTTTGATTATTTACAATGTCCATCAAAAACAAGTGTGGTGTAAATGTCAATGAGCCGCATCCTACCGACACAAATAGAGACGTGTGCAAGTTTGACGTTAAACAAATAAATGAGAGTTTCCTTCAATGAGACAGCAACCCAGCGACAAAATATAGGTATGAATGAACTATTAACTTGTCTTATGCTTCCAATTGTTAATTTTTCTCTCTCGATTTGTTGGTATTTTCCCATAATAAAAATTACTGTTTGCATACTGATGAAAGTGGCATTACACACTAAAAATCGATAAATCCATCATTGTTTATTTCAGACGTGTTCTACCCCGCTCATTCCTTTGGTAACAAGAATCTATCAACTGGAGTTGTTATTTCACTAGAGCAATGTTTTGCATCACACACTTGTTACTATATATTTTGGGTTATGACTGTAATATTTGCCGCTGGTCATTATGTAGTTTGAGGGAAATAAATGATTTTTTCAATACCTCTAACAAAAGATTCTTTTAAACCCGAAGTATGATGAAAACGTCAATCAACTGTATGTAAAGAAGAAGAAAAAACGTACATGGTAAAGAAGTATAAAGGGTTGGAAGGACAAAACGATATAGGTAGGACCTGCTTTTTAAGGTCTTTGTGTCCATCACAGGTTATGTGTGGTGACCTTTTGTTCTTAAGTCTATATTAAGTTAAACTTTTAAAAGTTAAAGTAAACTTGTCATACAACTTTAGGTCCACACTAATAGATATAGAATTTTTATTTTAAAATGAAAGGGTGTGTTATATGTCGAAAATTTTCCAAAATTCTGTGATGCATTGAAATTCAGTATGTATTTCAATGCATCATTCTGTAGTTAAGAAGACATGTCGTCGTGGAGCACAACAGTTTCACACTAACTGTTTCTGTAAAGTTCTTATGTGCAAAAATGACCAAGACTAGCTTAGGGTTAAGTCCCTGCTAAACTGAAGTCTTCATGTTTCAGCTCTGGAGTTCCCAGTGAAGACATATTTTTTGGTTTCACACATTATCGGTATTCAGTTACTAAATGAAGAAAAAATGTTGAAAATCTCTTGAGCATCTTGACATATACTCAATTATCAACACATTTGAACTGCTTAGATATTTAAATGGTGTCAATAGACACATTGGAAAAGTCGCATATTTTAACATTCAATTTTCTTTTTCATTTGTTGAATAGACAGATTTGCCATCCATACAAATCTGACACTGTTATCCACAATGCCATCTGAAAAATAAAATAATGTTTCAAAAATGAGGGTAATCTTCCCTACAAAAAAAGCATAACTAATCATTTTAAGCCATTGATGTTCCCCTAAAAGACACAGTACTTATAGATTCCATTCATAAAAATGGCAGGAACTATATTTATAGACAACGGAAATACGAACGACCAAACAGGTCATTTTTGTCTTTAAATAAGATCATTTCTTCTCCTTTCTATTGGTCCTTTTGTCTCCTTTTCATCACTTATCGGATATGAAATAACACCTTAACTGTATGTTTGATTATTTACAATGTCCATCAAAAACAAGTGTGGTGTAAATGTCAATGAGCCGCATCCTACCGACACAAATAGAGACGTGTGCAAGTTTGACGTTAAACAAATAAATGAGAGTTTCCTTCAATGAGACAGCAACCCAGCGACAAAATATAGGTATGAATGAACTATTAACTTGTCTTATGCTTCCAATTGTTAATTTTTCTCTCTCGATTTGTTGGTATTTTCCCATAATAAAAATTACTGTTTGCATACTGATGAAAGTGGCATTACACACTAAAAATCGATAAATCCATCATTGTTTATTTCAGACGTGTTCTACCCCGCTCATTCCTTTGGTAACAAGAATCTATCAACTGGAGTTGTTATTTCACTAGAGCAATGTTTTGCATCACACACTTGTTACTATATATTTTGGGTTATGACTGTAATATTTGCCGCTGGTCATTATGTAGTTTGAGGGAAATAAATGATTTTTTCAATACCTCTAACAAAAGATTCTTTTAAACCCGAAGTATGATGAAAACGTCAATCAACTGTATGTAAAGAAGAAGAAAAAACGTACATGGTAAAGAAGTATAAAGGGTTGGAAGGACAAAACGATATAGGTAGGACCTGCTTTTTAAGGTCTTTGTGTCCATCACAGGTTATGTGTGGTGACCTTTTGTTCTTAAGTCTATATTAAGTTAAACTTTTAAAAGTTAAAGTAAACTTGTCATACAACTTTAGGTCCACACTAATAGATATAGAATTTTTATTTTAAAATGAAAGGGTGTGTTATATGTCGAAAATTTTCCAAAATTCTGTGATGCATTGAAATTCAGTATGTATTTCAATGCATCATTCTGTAGTTAAGAAGACATGTCGTCGTGGAGCACAACAGTTTCACACTAACTGTTTCTGTAAAGTTCTTATGTGCAAAAATGACCAAAACTAGCTTAGAGTTAAGTCCCTGCTAAACTGAAGTCTTCATGTTTCAGCTCTGGAGTTCCCAGTGAAGACATATTTTTTGGTTTCACACATTATCGGTATTCAGTTACTAAATGAAGAAAAAATGTTGACAATCTCTTGAGCATCATGACATATACTCAATTATCAACACATTTGAACTGCTTAGATATTTAAATGGTGTCAATAGACACATTGGAAAAGTCGCATATTTTAACATTCAATTTTCTTTTTCATTTGTTGAATAGACAGATTTGCCATCCATACAAATCTGACACTGTTATCCACAATGCCATCTGAAAAATAAAATAATGTTTCAAAAATGAGGGTAATCTTCCCTACAAAAAAAGCATAACTAATCATTTTAAGCCATTGATGTTCCCCTAAAAGACACAGTACTTATAGATTCCATTCATAAAAATGGCAGGAACTATATTTATAGACAACGGAAATACGAACGACCAAACAGGTCATTTTTGTCTTTAAATAAGATCATTTCTTCTCCTTTCTATTGGTCCTTTTGTCTCCTCTTCATCGCTTATCGGATATGAAATAACACCTTAACTGTATGTTTGAAAATTTACAATGTCCATCAAAAACAAGTGTGGTGTAAATGTCAATGAGCCGCATCCTACCGACACAAATAACCAAAAGACGTGTGCAAGTTTGACGTTAAACAAAAAGATGCGAGTTTCCTTCAATGAGACAGCATCCCAGCGACAAAATATAGGTATGAATGAACTATTAACTTGTCTCATGCTTCCAATTGTTAATTTTTCTCTCTCGATTTGTTGGTATTTTCCCATAATAAAAATTACTGTTTGCATACTGATGAAAGTGGCATTACACACTAAAAATCGATAAATCCATCATTGTTTATTTCAGACGTGTTCTACCCCGCTCATTCTTTTGGTAACAAGAATCTATCAACTGGAGTTGTTATTTCACTAGAGCAATGTTTTGCATCACACACTTGTTACTATATATTTTGCATTATGACTGTAATATTTGCCGCTGGTCATGATGTAGTTTGAGGGAAATAAATGATTTTTTCAATACCTCTAACAAAAGATTCTTTTAAACCCGAAGTATGATGAAAACGTCAATCAACTGTATGTACAGAAAAAGAAAAAAAGTACATGGTAAAGAAGTATAAAGGGTTGGAAGGACAAAACGATATAGGTAGGACCTGCTTTTTAAGGTCTTTGTGTCCATCACAGGTTATGTGTGGTGACCTTTTGTTCTTAAGTCTATATTAAGTTAAACTTTTAAAAGTAAAAGTACCAATGTCATACAACTTTAGGTCCACACTAATAGATATAGAATTTTTATTTTCAAAATGAAAAGGTGTTTTATATGTCGAAAATTTTCCAAAATTCTGTGATGCATTGAAATTCAGTCTGTATTTCAATGCATCATTCTGTAGTTAAGAAGACATGTCGTATTGGAGCACAACAGTTTCACACTAACTGTTTCTGTAAAGTTCTTATGTGCAAAAATGACCAAAACTAGCTTAGAGTTAAGTCCCTGCTAAACTGAAGTCTTCATGTTTCAGCTCTGGAGTTCCCAGTGAAGACATATTTTTTGGTTTCACACATTATCGGTATTCAGTTACTAAATGAAGAAAAAATGTTGACAATCTCTTGAGCATCATGACATATACTCAATTATCAACACATTTGAACTGCTTAGATATTTAAATGGTGTCAATAGACACATTGGAAAAGTCGCATATTTTAACATTCAATTTTCTTTTTCATTTGTTGAATAGACAGATTTGCCATCCATACAAATCTGACACTGTTATCCACAATGCCATCTGAAAAATAAAATAATGTTTCAAAAATGAGGGTAATCTTCCCTACAAAAAAAGCATAACTAATCATTTTAAGCCATTGATGTTCCCCTAAAAGACACAGTACTTATAGATTCCATTCATAAAAATGGCAGGAACTATATTTATAGACAACGGAAATACGAACGACCAAACAGGTCATTTTTGTCTTTAAATAAGATCATTTCTTCTCCTTTCTATTGGTCCTTTTGTCTCCTCTTCATCGCTTATCGGATATGAAATAACACCTTAACTGTATGTTTGAAAATTTACAATGTCCATCAAAAACAAGTGTGGTGTAAATGTCAATGAGCCGCATCCTACCGACACAAATAACCAAAAGACGTGTGCAAGTTTGACGTTAAACAAAAAGATGCGAGTTTCCTTCAATGAGACAGCATCCCAGCGACAAAATATAGGTATGAATGAACTATTAACTTGTCTCATGCTTCCAATTGTTAATTTTTCTCTCTCGATTTGTTGGTATTTTCCCATAATAAAAATTACTGTTTGCATACTGATGAAAGTGGCATTACACACTAAAAATCGATAAATCCATCATTGTTTATTTCAGACGTGTTCTACCCCGCTCATTCTTTTGGTAACAAGAATCTATCAACTGGAGTTGTTATTTCACTAGAGCAATGTTTTGCATCACACACTTGTTACTATATATTTTGCATTATGACTGTAATATTTGCCGCTGGTCATGATGTAGTTTGAGGGAAATAAATGATTTTTTCAATACCTCTAACAAAAGATTCTTTTAAACCCGAAGTATGATGAAAACGTCAATCAACTGTATGTACAGAAAAAGAAAAAAAGTACATGGTAAAGAAGTATAAAGGGTTGGAAGGACAAAACGATATAGGTAGGACCTGCTTTTTAAGGTCTTTGTGTCCATCACAGGTTATGTGTGGTGACCTTTTGTTCTTAAGTCTATATTAAGTTAAACTTTTAAAAGTAAAAGTACCAATGTCATACAACTTTAGGTCCACACTAATAGATATAGAATTTTTATTTTCAAAATGAAAAGGTGTTTTATATGTCGAAAATTTTCCAAAATTCTGTGATGCATTGAAATTCAGTCTGTATTTCAATGCATCATTCTGTAGTTAAGAAGACATGTCGTATTGGAGCACAACAGTTTCACACTAACTGTTTCTGTAAAGTTCTTATGTGCAAAAATGACCAAAACTAGCTTAGAGTTAAGTCCCTGCTAAACTGAAGTCTTCATGTTTCAGCTCTGGAGTTCCCAGTGAAGACATATTTTTTGGTTTCACACATTATCGGTATTCAGTTACTAAATGAAGAAAAAATGTTGACAATCTCTTGAGCATCATGACATATACTCAATTATCAACACATTTGAACTGCTTAGATATTTAAATGGTGTCAATAGACACATTGGAAAAGTCGCATATTTTAACATTCAATTTTCTTTTTCATTTGTTGAATAGACAGATTTGCCATCCATACAAATCTGACACTGTTATCCACAATGCCATCTGAAAAATAAAATAATGTTTCAAAAATGAGGGTAATCTTCCCTACAAAAAAAGCATAACTAATCATTTTAAGCCATTGATGTTCCCCTAAAAGACACAGTACTTATAGATTCCATTCATAAAAATGGCAGGAACTATATTTATAGACAACGGAAATACGAACGACCAAACAGGTCATTTTTGTCTTTAAATAAGATCATTTCTTCTCCTTTCTATTGGTCCTTTTGTCTCCTTTTCATCGCTTATCGGATATGAAATAACACCTTAACTGTATGTTTGATTATTTACAATGTCCATCAAAAACAAGTGTGGTGTAAATGTCAATGAGCCGCATCCTACCGACACAAATAGAGACGTGTGCAAGTTTGACGTTAAACAAAAAGATGCGAGTTTCCTTCAATGAGACAGCATCCCATCGACAAAATATAGGTATGAATGAACTATTAACTTGTCTCATGCTTCCAATTGTTAATTTTTCTCTCTCGATTTGTTGGTATTTTCCCATAATAAAAATTACTGTTTGCATACTGATGAAAGTGGCATTACACACTAAAAATCGATAAATCCATCATTGTTTATTTCAGACGTGTTCTACCCCGCTCATTATTTTGGTAACAAGAATCTATCAACTGGAGTTGTTATTTCACTAGAGCAATGTTTTGCATCACACACTTGTTACTATATATTTTGCATTATGACTGTAATATTTGCCGCTGGTCATGATGTAGTTTGAGGGAAATAAATGATTTTTTCAATACCTCTAACAAAAGATTCTTTTAAACCCGAAGTATGATGAAAACGTCAATCAACTGTATGTACAGAAAAAGAAAAAAAGTACATGGTAAAGAAGTATAAAGGGTTGGAAGGACAAAACGATATAGGTAGGACCTGCTTTTTAAGGTCTTTGTGTCCATCACAGGTTATGTGTGGTGACCTTTTGTTCTTAAGTCTATATTAAGTTAAACTTTTAAAAGTAAAAGTACACTTGTCATACAACTTTAGGTCCACACTAATAGATATAGAATTTTTATTTTCAAAATGAAAAGGTGTTTTATATGTCGAAAATTTTCCAAAATTCTGTGATGCATTGAAATTCAGTCTGTATTTCAATGCATCATTCTGTAGTTAAGAAGACATGTCGTATTGGAGCACAACAGTTTCACACTAACTGTTTCTGTAAAGTTCTTATGTGCAAAAATGACCAAAACTAGCTTAGAGTTAAGTCCCTGCTAAACTGAAGTCTTCATGTTTCAGCTCTGGAGTTCCCAGTGAAGACATATTTTTTGGTTTCACACATTATCGGTATTCAGTTACTAAATGAAGAAAAAATGTTGACAATCTCTTGAGCATCATGACATATACTCAATTATCAACACATTTGAACTGCTTAGATATTTAAATGGTGTCAATAGACACATTGGAAAAGTCGCATATTTTAACATTCAATTTTCTTTTTCATTTGTTGAATAGACAGATTTGCCATCCATACAAATCTGACACTGTTATCCACAATGCCATCTGAAAAATAAAATAATGTTTCAAAAATGAGGGTAATCTTCCCTACAAAAAAAGCATAACTAATCATTTTAAGCCATTGATGTTCCCCTAAAAGACACAGTACTTATAGATTCCATTCATAAAAATGGCAGGAACTATATTTATAGACAACGGAAATACGAACGACCAAACAGGTCATTTTTGTCTTTAAATAAGATCATTTCTTCTCCTTTCTATTGGTCCTTTTGTCTCCTTTTCATCGCTTATCGGATATGAAATAACACCTTAACTGTATGTTTGATTATTTACAATGTCCATCAAAAACAAGTGTGGTGTAAATGTCAATGAGCCGCATCCTACCGACACAAATAGAGACGTGTGCAAGTTTGACGTTAAACAAATAAATGAGAGTTTCCTTCAATGAGACAGCAACCCAGCGACAAAATATAGGTATGAATGAACTATTAACTTGTCTTATGCTTCCAATTGTTAATTTTTCTCTCTCGATTTGTTGGTATTTTCCCATAATAAAAATTACTGTTTGCATACTGATGAAAGTGGCATTACACACTAAAAATCGATAAATCCATCATTGTTTATTTCAGACGTGTTCTACCCCGCTCATTCCTTTGGTAACAAGAATCTATCAACTGGAGTTGTTATTTCACTAGAGCAATGTTTTGCATCACACACTTGTTACTATATATTTTGCGTTATGACTGTAATATTTGCCGCTGGTCATTATGTAGTTTGATGGAAATAAATGATTTTTTCAATACCTCTAACAAAAGATTCTTTTAAACCCGAAGTATGATGAAAACGTCAATCAACTGTATGTAAAGAAGAAGAAAAAACGTACATGGTAAAGAAGTATAAAGGGTTGGAAGGACAAAACGATATAGGTAGGACCTGCTTTTTAAGGTCTTTGTGTCCATCACAGGTTATGTGTGGTGACCTTTTGTTCTTAAGTCTATATTAAGTTAAACTTTTAAAAGTTAAAGTAAACTTGTCATACAACTTTAGGTCCACACTAATAGATATAGAATTTTTATTTTAAAATGAAAGGGTGTGTTATATGTCGAAAATTTTCCAAAATTCTGTGATGCATTGAAATTCAGTATGTATTTCAATGCATCATTCTGTAGTTAAGAAGACATGTCGTCGTGGAGCACAACAGTTTCACACTAACTGTTTCTGTAAAGTTCTTATGTGCAAAAATGACCAAAACTAGCTTAGGGTTAAGTCCCTGCTAAACTGAAGTCTTCATGTTTCAGCTCTGGAGTTCCCAGTGAAGACATATTTTTTGGTTTCACACATTATCGGTATTCAGTTACTAAATGAAGAAAAAATGTTGAAAATCTCTTGAGCATCTTGACATATACTCAATTATCAACACATTTGAACTGCTTAGATATTTAAATGGTGTCAATAGACACATTGGAAAAGTCGCATATTTTAACATTCAATTTTCTTTTTCATTTGTTGAATAGACAGATTTGCCATCCATACAAATCTGACACTGTTATCCACAATGCCATCTGAAAAATAAAATAATGTTTCAAAAATGAGGGTAATCTTCCCTACAAAAAAAGCATAACTAATCATTTTAAGCCATTGATGTTCCCCTAAAAGACACAGTACTTATAGATTCCATTCATAAAAATGGCAGGAACTATATTTATAGACAACGGAAATACGAACGACCAAACAGGTCATTTTTGTCTTTAAATAAGATCATTTCTTCTCCTTTCTATTGGTCCTTTTGTCTCCTCTTCATCGCTTATCGGATATGAAATAACACCTTAACTGTATGTTTGATTATTTACAATGTCCATCAAAAACAAGTGTGGTGTAAATGTCAATGAGCCGCATCCTACCGACACAAATAACCAAAAGACGTGTGCAAGTTTGACGTTAAACAAATAGATGCGAGTTTCCTTCAATGAGACAGCAACCCAGCGACAAAATATAGGTATGAATGAACTATTAACTTGTCTCATGCTTCCAATTGTTAATTTTTCTCTCTCGATTTGTTGATATTTTCCCATAATAAAAATTACTGTTTGCATACTGATGAAAGTGGCATTACACACTAAAAATCGATAAATCCATCATTGGTTATTTCAGACGTGTTCTACCCCGCTCATTCCTTTGGTAACAAGAATCTATCAACTGGAGTTGTTATTTCACTAGAGCAATGTTTTGCATCACACACTTGTTACTATATATTTTGCATTATGACTGTAATATTTGCCGCTGGTCATGATGTAGTTTGAGGGAAATAAATGAATCTATCAACTGGAGTTGTTATTTCACTAGAGCAATGTTTTGCATCACACACTTGTTACTATATATTTTGCGTTATGACTGTAATATTTGCCGCTGGTCATTATGTAGTTTGAGGGAAATAAATGATTTTTTCAATACCTCTAACAAAAGATTCTTTTAAACCCGAAGTATGATGAAAACGTCAATCAACTGTATGTAAAGAAGAAGAAAAAAAGTACATGGTAAAGAAGTATAAAGGGTTGGAAGGACAAAACGATATAGGTAGGACCTGCTTTTTAAGGTCTTTGTGTCCATCACAGGTTATGTGTGGTGACCTTTTGTTCTTAAGTCTATATTAAGTTAAACTTTTAAAAGTTAAAGTAAACTTGTCATACAACTTTAGGTCCACACTAATAGATATAGAATTTTTATTTTAAAATGAAAGGGTGTGTTATATGTCGAAAATTTTCCAAAATTCTGTGATGCATTGAAATTCAGCATGTATTTCAATGCATCATTCTGTAGTTAAGAAGACATGTCGTCGTGGAGCACAACAGTTTCACACTAACTGTTTCTGTAAAGTTCTTATGTGCAAAAATGACCAAAACTAGCTTAGAGTTAAGTCCCTGCTAAACTGAAGTCTTCATGTTTCAGCTCTGGAGTTCCCAGTGAAGACATATTTTTTGGTTTCACACATTATCGGTATTCAGTTACTAAATGAAGAAAAAATGTTGAAAATCTCTTGAGCATCTTGACATATACTCAATTATCAACACATTTGAACTGCTTAGATATTTAAATGGTGTCAATAGACACATTGGAAAAGTCGCATATTTTAACATTCAATTTTCTTTTTCATTTGTTGAATAGACAGATTTGCCATCCATACAAATCTGACACTGTTATCCACAATGCCATCTGAAAAATAAAATAATGTTTCAAAAATGAGGGTAATCTTCCCTACAAAAAAAGCATAACTAATCATTTTAAGCCATTGATGTTCCCCTAAAAGACACAGTACTTATAGATTCCATTCATAAAAATGGCAGGAACTATATTTATAGACAACGGAAATACGAACGACCAAACAGGTCATTTTTGTCTTTAAATAAGATCATTTCTTCTCCTTTCTATTGGTCCTTTTGTCTCCTCTTCATCGCTTATCGGATATGAAATAACACCTTAACTGTATGTTTGATTATTTACAATGTCCATCAAAAACAAGTGTGGTGTAAATGTCAATGAGCCGCATCCTACCGACACAAATAACCAAAAGACGTGTGCAAGTTTGACGTTAAACAAATAGATGCGAGTTTCCTTCAATGAGACAGCAACCCAGCGACAAAATATAGGTATGAATGAACTATTAACTTGTCTCATGCTTCCAATTGTTAATTTTTCTCTCTCGATTTGTTGATATTTTCCCATAATAAAAATTACTGTTTGCATACTGATGAAAGTGGCATTACACACTAAAAATCGATAAATCCATCATTGGTTATTTCAGACGTGTTCTACCCCGCTCATTCCTTTGGTAACAAGAATCTATCAACTGGAGTTGTTATTTCACTAGAGCAATGTTTTGCATCACACACTTGTTACTATATATTTTGCATTATGACTGTAATATTTGCCGCTGGTCATGATGTAGTTTGAGGGAAATAAATGAATCTATCAACTGGAGTTGTTATTTCACTAGAGCAATGTTTTGCATCACACACTTGTTACTATATATTTTGCGTTATGACTGTAATATTTGCCGCTGGTCATTATGTAGTTTGAGGGAAATAAATGATTTTTTCAATACCTCTAACAAAAGATTCTTTTAAACCCGAAGTATGATGAAAACGTCAATCAACTGTATGTAAAGAAGAAGAAAAAAAGTACATGGTAAAGAAGTATAAAGGGTTGGAAGGACAAAACGATATAGGTAGGACCTGCTTTTTAAGGTCTTTGTGTCCATCACAGGTTATGTATGGTGACCTTTTGTTCTTAAGTCTATATTAAGTTAAACTTTTAAAAGTTAAAGTAAACTTGTCATACAACTTTAGGTCCACACTAATAGATATAGAATTTTTATTTTAAAATGAAAGGGTGTGTTATATGTCGAAAATTTTCCAAAATTATGTGATGCATTGAAATTCAGTATGTATTTCAATGCATCATTCTGTAGTTAAGAAGACATGTCGTCGTGGAGCACAACAGTTTCACACTAACTGTTTCTGTAAAGTTCTTATGTGCAAAAATGACCAAAACTAGCTTAGAGTTAAGTCCCTGCTAAACTGAAGTCTTCATGTTTCAGCTCTGGAGTTCCCAGTGAAGACATATTTTTTGGTTTCACACATTATCGGTATTCAGTTACTAAATGAAGAAAAAATGTTGAAAATCTCTTGAGCATCTTGACATATACTCAATTATCAACACATTTGAACTGCTTAGATATTTAAATGGTGTCAATAGACACATTGGAAAAGTCGCATATTTTAACATTCAATTTTCTTTTTCATTTGTTGAATAGACAGATTTGCCATCCATACAAATCTGACACTGTTATCCACAATGCCATCTGAAAAATAAAATAATGTTTCAAAAATGAGGGTAATCTTCCCTACAAAAAAAGCATAACTAATCATTTTAAGCCATTGATGTTCCCCTAAAAGACACAGTACTTATAGATTCCATTCATAAAAATGGCAGGAACTATATTTATAGACAACGGAAATACGAACGACCAAACAGGTCATTTTTGTCTTTAAATAAGATCATTTCTTCTCCTTTCTATTGGTCCTTTTGTCTCCTCTTCATCGCTTATCGGATATGAAATAACACCTTAACTGTATGTTTGATTATTTACAATGTCCATCAAAAACAAGTGTGGTGTAAATGTCAATGAGCCGCATCCTACCGACACAAATAACCAAAAGACATGTGCAAGTTTGAAGTTAAACAAATAGATGCGAGTTTCCTTCAATGAGACAGCAACCCAGCGACAAAATATAGGTATGAATGAACTATTAACTTGTCTCATGCTTCCAATTGTTAATTTTTCTCTCTCGATTTGTTGATATTTTCCCATAATAAAAATTACTGTTTGCATACTGATGAAAGTGGCATTACACACTAAAAATCGATAAATCCATCATTGGTTATTTCAGACGTGTTCTACCCCGCTCATTCCTTTGGTAACAAGAATCTATCAACTGGAGTTGTTATTTCACTAGAGCAATGTTTTGCATCACACACTTGTTACTATATATTTTGCATTATGACTGTAATATTTGCCGCTGGTCATGATGTAGTTTGAGGGAAATAAATGAATCTATCAACTGGAGTTGTTATTTCACTAGAGCAATGTTTTGCATCACACACTTGTTACTATATATTTTGCGTTATGACTGTAATATTTGCCGCTGGTCATTATGTAGTTTGAGGGAAATAAATGATTTTTTCAATACCTCTAACAAAAGATTCTTTTAAACCCGAAGTATGATGAAAACGTCAATCAACTGTATGTAAAGAAGAAGAAAAAAAGTACATGGTAAAGAAGTATAAAGGGTTGGAAGGACAAAACGATATAGGTAGGACCTGCTTTTTAAGGTCTTTGTGTCCATCACAGGTTATGTATGGTGACCTTTTGTTCTTAAGTCTATATTAGGTTAAACTTTTAAAAGTTAAAGTAAACTTGTCATACAACTTTAGGTCCACACTAATAGATATAGAATTTTTATTTTAAAATGAAAGGGTGTGTTATATGTCGAAAATTTTCCAAAATTATGTGATGCATTGAAATTCAGTATGTATTTCAATGCATCATTCTGTAGTTAAGAAGACATGTCGTCGTGGAGCACAACAGTTTCACACTAACTGTTTCTGTAAAGTTCTTATGTGCAAAAATGACCAAAACTAGCTTAGAGTTAAGTCCCTGCTAAACTGAAGTCTTCATGTTTCAGCTCTGGAGTTCCCAGTGAAGACATATTTTTTGGTTTCACACATTATCGGTATTCAGTTACTAAATGAAGAAAAAATGTTGAAAATCTCTTGAGCATCTTGACATATACTCAATTATCAACACATTTGAACTGCTTAGATATTTAAATGGTGTCAATAGACACATTGGAAAAGTCGCATATTTTAACATTCAATTTTCTTTTTCATTTGTTGAATAGACAGATTTGCCATCCATACAAATCTGACACTGTTATCCACAATGCCATCTGAAAAATAAAATAATGTTTCAAAAATGAGGGTAATCTTCCCTACAAAAAAAGCATAACTAATCATTTTAAGCCATTGATGTTCCCCTAAAAGACACAGTACTTATAGATTCCATTCATAAAAATGGCAGGAACTATATTTATAGACAACGGAAATACGAACGACCAAACAGGTCATTTTTGTCTTTAAATAAGATCATTTCTTCTCCTTTCTATTGGTCCTTTTGTCTCCTCTTCATCGCTTATCGGATATGAAATAACACCTTAACTGTATGTTTGATTATTTACAATGTCCATCAAAAACAAGTGTGGTGTAAATGTCAATGAGCCGCATCCTACCGACACAAATAACCAAAAGACGTGTGCAAGTTTGACGTTAAACAAATAGATGCGAGTTTCCTTCAATGAGACAGCAACCCAGCGACAAAATATAGGTATGAATGAACTATTAACTTGTCTCATGCTTCCAATTCTTAATTTTTCTCTCTCGATTTGTTGATATTTTCCCATAATAAAGATTACTGTTTGCATACTGATGAAAGTGGCATTACACACTAAAAATCGATAAATCCATCATTGGTTATTTCAGACGTGTTCTACCCCGCTCATTCCTTTGGTAACAAGAATCTATCAACTGGAGTTGTTATTTCACTAGAGCAATGTTTTGCATCACACACTTGTTACTATATATTTTGCATTATGACTGTAATATTTGCCGCTGGTCATGATGTAGTTTGAGGGAAATAAATGAATCTATCAACTGGAGTTGTTATTTCACTAGAGCAATGTTTTGCATCACACACTTGTTACTATATATTTTGCGTTATGACTGTAACATTTGCCGCTGGTCATTATGTAGTTTGAGGGAAATAAATGATTTTTTCAATACCTCTAACAAAAGATTCTTTTAAACCCGAAGTATGATGAAAACGTCAATCAACTGTATGTAAAGAAGAAGAAAAAAAGTACATGGTAAAGAAGTATAAAGGGTTGGAAGGACAAAACGATATAGGTAGGACCTGCTTTTTAAGGTCTTTGTGTCCATCACAGGTTATGTGTGGTGACCTTTTGTTCTTAAGTCTATATTAAGTTAAACTTTTAAAAGTTAAAGTAAACTTGTCATACAACTTTAGGTCCACACTAATAGATATAGAATTTTTATTTTAAAATGAAAGGCTGTGTTATATGTCGAAAATTTTCCAAAATTCTGTGATGCATTGAAATTCAGTCTGTATTTCAATGCATCATTCTGTAGTTAAGAAGACATGTCGTCGTGGAGCACAACAGTTTCACACTAACTGTTTCTGTAAAGTTCTTATGTGCAAAAATGACCAAAACTAGCTTAGAGTTAAGTCCCTGCTAAACTGAAGTCTTCATGTTTCAGCTCTGGAGTTCCCAGTGAAGACATATTTTTTGGTTTCACACATTATCGGTATTCAGTTACTAAATGAAGAAAAAATGTTGAAAATCTCTTGAGCATCTTGACATATACTCAATTATCAACACATTTGAACTGCTTAGATATTTAAATGGTGTCAATAGACACATTGGAAAAGTCTCATATTTTAACATTCAATTTTCTTTTTCATTTGTTGAATAGACAGATTTGCCATCCATACAAATCTGACACTGTTATCCACAATGCCATCTGAAAAATAAAATAATGTTTCAAAAATGAGGGTAATCTTCCCTACAAAAAAAGCATAACTAATCATTTTAAGCCATTGATGTTCCCCTAAAAGACACAGTACTTATAGATTCCATTCATAAAAATGGCAGGAACTATATTTATAGACAACGGAAATACGAACGACCAAACAGGTCATTTTTGTCTTTAAATAAGATCATTTCTTCTCCTTTCTATTGGTCCTTTTGTCTCCTCTTCATCGCTTATCGGATATGAAATAACACCTTAACTGTATGTTTGATTATTTACAATGTCCATCAAAAACAAGTGTGGTGTAAATGTCAATGAGCCGCATCCTACCGACACAAATAACCAAAAGACGTGTGCAAGTTTGACGTTAAACAAATAGATGCGAGTTTCCTTCAATGAGACAGCAACCCAGCGACAAAATATAGGTATGAATGAACTATTAACTTGTCTCATGCTTCCAATTCTTAATTTTTCTCTCTCGATTTGTTGGTATTTTCCCATAATAAAAATTACTGTTTGCATACTGATGAAAGTGGCATTACACACTAAAAATCGATAAATCCATCATTGTTTATTTCAGACGTGTTCTACCCCGCTCATTCCTTTGGTAACAAGAATCTATCAACTGGAGTTGTTATTTCACTAGAGCAATGTTTTGCATCACACACTTGTTACTATATATTTTGCATTATGACTGTAATATTTGCCGCTGGTCATGATGTAGTTTGAGGGAAATAAATGATTTTTTCAATACCTCTAACAAAAAGATTCTTTTAAAACCGAAGTATGATGAAAACGTCAATCAACTGTATGTAAAGAAAAAGAAAAAAAGTACATGGTAAAGAAGTATAAAGGGTTGGAAGGACAAAACGATATAGGTAGGACCTGCTTTTTAAGGTCTTTGTGTCCATCACAGGTTATGTGTGGTGACCTTTTGTTCTTAAGTCTATATTAAGTTAAACTTTTAAAAGTTAAAGTACACTTGTCATACAACTTTAGGTCCACACTAATAGATATAGAATTTTTATTTTAAAATGAAAGGGTGTGTTATATGTCGAAAATTTTCCAAAATTCTGTGATGCATTGAAATTCAGTCTGTATTTCAATGCATCATTCTGTAGTTAAGAAGACATGTCGTCGTGGAGCACAACAGTTTCACACTAACTGTTTCTGTAAAGTTCTTATGTGCAAAAATGACCAAAACTAGCTTAGAGTTAAGTCCCTGCTAAACTGAAGTCTTCATGTTTCAGCTCTGGAGTTCCCAGTGAAGACATATTTTTTGGTTTCACACATTATCGGTATTCAGTTACTAAATGAAGAAAAAATGTTGAAAATCTCTTGAGCATCTTGACATATACTCAATTATCAACACATTTGAACTGCTTAGATATTTAAATGGTGTCAATAGACACATTGGAAAAGTCGCATATTTTAACATTCAATTTTCTTTTTCATTTGTTGAATAGACAGATTTGCCATCCATACAAATCTGACACTGTTATCCACAATGCCATCTGAAAAATAAAATAATGTTTCAAAAATGAGGGTAATCTTCCCTACAAAAAAAGCATAACTAATCATTTTAAGCCATTGATGTCCCCCTAAAAGACACAGTACTTATAGATTCCATTCATAAAAATGGCAGGAACTATATTTATAGACAACGGAAATACGAACGACCAAACAGGTCATTTTTGTCTTTAAATAAGATCATTTCTTCTCCTTTCTATTGGTCCTTTTGTCTCCTCTTCATCGCTTATCGGATATGAAATAACACCTTAACTGTATGTTTGAAAATTTACAATGTCCATAAAAAACAAGTGTGGTGTAAATGTCAATGAGCCGCATCCTACCGACACAAATAACCAAAAGACGTGTGCAAGTTTGACGTTAAACAAATAGATGCGAGTTTCCTTCAATGAGACAGCATCCCAGCGACAAAATAAAGGTATGAATGAACTATTAACTTGTCTCATGCTTCCAATTGTTAATTTTTCTCTCTCGATTTGTTGGTATTTTCCCATAATAAAAATTACTGTTTGCATACTGATGAAAGTGGCATTACACACTAAAAATCGATAAATCCATCATTGTTTATTTCAGACGTGTTCTACCCAGCTCCTTCCTTTGGTAACAAGAATCTATCAACTGGAGTTGTTATTTCACTAGAGCAATGTTTTGCATCACACACTTGTTACTATATATTTTGCATTATGACTGTAATATTTGCCGCTGGTCATGATGTAGTTTGAGGGAAATAAATGATTTTTTCAATACCTCTAACAAAAAGATTCTTTTAAACCCGAAGTATGATGAAAACGTCAATCAACTGTATGTAAAGAAAAAGAAAAAAAGTACATGGTAAAGAAGTATAAAGGGTTGGAAGGACAAAACGATATAGGTAGGACCTGCTTTTTAAGGTCTTTGTGTCCATCACAGGTTATGTGTGGTGACCTTTTGTTCTTAAGTCTATATTAAGTTAAACTTTTAAAAGTTAAAGTATACTTGTCATACAACTTTAGGTCCACACTAATAGATATAGAATTTTTATTTTAAAATGAAAGGGTGTGTTATATGTCGAAAATTTTCCAAAATTCTGTGATGCATTGAAATTCAGTCTGTATTTCAATGCATCATTCTGTAGTTAAGAAGACATGTCGTCGTGGAGCACAACAGTTTCACACTAACTGTTTCTGTAAAGTTCTTATGTGCAAAAATGACCAAAACTAGCTTAGAGTTAAGTCCCTGCTAAACTGAAGTCTTCATGTTTCAGCTCTGGAGTTCCCAGTGAAGACATATTTTTTGGTTTCACACATTATCGGTATTCAGTTACTAAATGAAGAAAAAATGTTGAAAATCTCTTGAGCATCTTGACATATACTCAATTATCAACACATTTGAACTGCTTAGATATTTAAATGGTGTCAATAGACACATTGGAAAAGTCGCATATTTTA
Source organism: Mytilus trossulus (assembly GCF_036588685.1). NCBI lineage: Eukaryota > Metazoa > Mollusca > Bivalvia > Mytilida > Mytilidae > Mytilus > Mytilus trossulus. Next base: position 11,534,311 of record NC_086385.1, on the reverse strand, counting down.
ACATTCAATTTTCTTTTTCATTTGTTGAATAGACAGATTTGCCATCCATACAAATCTGACACTGTTATCAACAATGCCATCTGAAAAATAAAATAATGTTTCAAAAATGAGGGTAATCTTCCCTACAAAAAAAGCATAACTAATCATTTTAAGCCATTGATGTTCCCCTAAAAGACACAGTACTTATAGATTCCATTCATAAAAATGGCAGGAACTATATTTATAGACAACGGAAATACGAACGACCAAACAGGTCATTTTTGTCTTTAAATAAGATCATTTCTTCTCCTTTCTATTGGTCCTTTTGTCTCCTCTTCATCGCTTATCGGATATGAAATAACACCTTAACTGTATGTTTGAAAATTTACAATGTCCATAAAAAACAAGTGTGGTGTAAATGTCAATGAGCCACATCCTACCGACACAAATAACCAAAAGACGTGTGCAAGTTTAACGTTAAACAAATAGATGCGAGTTTCCTTCAATGAGACAGCATCCCAGCGACAAAATAAAGGTATGATTGAACTATTAACTTGTCTCATGCTTCAATTGTTAATTTTTCTCTCTCGATTTGTTGGTATTTTCCCATAATAAAAATTACTGTTTGCATACTGATGAAAGTGGCATTACACACTAAAAATCGATAAATCCATCATTGTTTATTTCAGACGTGTTCTACCCCGCTCATTCCTTTGGTAACAAGAATCTATCAACTGGAGTTGTTATTTCACTAGAGCAATGTTTTGCATCACACACTTGTTACTATATATTTTGCATTATGACTGTAATATTTGCCGCTGGTCATGATGTAGTTTGAGGGAAATAAATGAATCTATCAACTGGAGTTGTTATTTCACTAGAGCAATGTTTTGCATCACACACTTGTTACTATATATTTTGCGTTATGACTTTAATATTTGCCGCTGGTCATTATGTAGTTTGAGGGAAATAAATGATTTTTTCAATACCTCTAACAAAAGATTCTTTTAAACCCGAAGTATGATGAAAACTTCAATCAACTGTATGTAAAGAAGAAGAAAAAAAGTACATGGTAAAGAAGTATAAAGGGTTGGAAGGACAAAACGATATAGGTAGGACCTGCTTTTTAAGGTCTTTGTGTCCATCACAGGTTATGTGTGGTGACCTTTTGTTCTTAAGTCTATATTAAGTTAAACTTTTAAAAGTTAAAGTAAACTTGTCATACAACTTTAGGTCCACACTAATAGATATAGAATTTTTATTTTAAAATGAAAGGGTGTGTTATATGTCGAAAATTTTCCAAAATTCTGTGATGCATTGAAATTCAGTCTGTATTTCAATGCATCATTCTGTAGTTAAGAAGACATGTCGTCGTGGAGCACAACAGTTTCACACTTACTGTTTCTGTAAAGTTCTTATGTGCAAAAATGACCAAAACTAGCTTAGAGTTAAGTCCCTGCTAAACTGAAGTCTTCATGTTTCAGCTCTGGAGTTCCCAGTGAAGACATATTTTTTGGTTTCACACATTATCGGTATTCAGTTACTAAATGAAGAAAAAATGTTGAAAATCTCTTGAGCATCTTGACATATACTCAATTATCAACACATTTGAACTGCTTAGATATTTAAATGGTGTCAATAGACACATTGGAAAAGTCGCATATTTTAACATTCAATTTTCTTTTTCATTTGTTGAATAGACAGATTTGCCATCCATACAAATCTGACACTGTTATCCACAATGCCATCTGAAAAATAAAATAATGGTTCAAAAATGAGGGTAATCTTCCCTACAAAAAAAGCATAACTAATCATTTTAAGCCATTGATGTCCCCCTAAAAGACACAGTACTTATAGATTCCATTCATAAAAATGGCAGGAACTATATTTATAGACAACGGAAATACGAACGACCAAACAGGTCATTTTTGTCTTTAAATAAGATCATTTCTTCTCCTTTCTATTGGTCCTTTTGTCTCCTCTTCATCGCTTATCGGATATGAAATAACACCTTAACTGTATGTTTGAAAATTTACAATGTCCATAAAAAACAAGTGTGGTGTAAATGTCAATGAGCCGCATCCTACCGACACAAATAACCAAAAGACGTGTGCAAGTTTGACGTTAAACAAATAGATGCGAGTTTCCTTCAATGAGACAGCATCCCAGCGACAAAATAAAGGTATGAATGAACTATTAACTTGTCTCATGCTTCCAATTGTTAATTTTTCTCTCTCGATTTGTTGGTATTTTCCCATAATAAAAATTACTGTTTGCATACTGATGAAAGTGGCATTACACACTAAAAATCGATAAATCCATCATTGTTTATTTCAGACGTGATCTACCCCGCTCATTCCTTTGGTAACAAGAATCTATCAACTGGAGTTGTTATTTCACTAGAGCAATGTTTTGCATCACACACTTGTTACTATATATTTTGCATTATGACTGTAATATTTGCCGCTGGTCATGATGTAGTTTGAGGGAAATAAATGATTTTTTCAATACCTCTAACAAAAGATTCTTTTAAACCCGAAGTATGATGAAAACGTCAATCAACTGTATGTAAAGAAAAAGAAAAAAAGTACATGGTAAAGAAGTATAAAGGGTTGGAAGGACAAAACGATATAGGTAGGACCTGCTTTTTAAGGTCTTTGTGTCCATCACAGGTTATGTGTGGTGACCTTTTGTTCTTAAGTCTATATTAAGTTAAACTTTTAAAAGTTAAAGTAAACTTGTCATACAACTTTAGGTCCACACTAATAGATATAGAATTTTTATTTTAAAATGAAAGGGTGTGTTATATGTCGAAAATTTTCCAAAATTCTGTGATGCATTGAAATTCAGTCTGTATTTCAATGCATCATTCTGTAGTTAAGAAGACATGTCGTCGTGGAGCACAACAGTTTCACACTAACTGTTTCTGTAAAGTTCTTATGTGCAAAAATGACCAAAACTAGCTTAGAGTTAAGTCCCTGCTAAACTGAAGTCTTCATGTTTCAGCTCTGGAGTTCCCAGTGAAGACATATTTTTTGGTTTCACACATTATCGGTATTCAGTTACTAAATGAAGAAAAAATGTTGAAAATCTCTTGAGCATCTTGACATATACTCAATTATCAACACATTTGAACTGCTTAGATATTTAAATGGTGCCAATAGACACATAGGAAAAGTCGCATATTTTAACATTCAATTTTCTTTTTCATTTGTTGAATAGACAGATTTGCCATCCATACAAATCTGACACTGTTATCCACAATGCCATCTGAAAAATAAAATAATGTTTCAAAAATGAGGGTAATCTTCCCTACAAAAAAAGCATAACTAATCATTTTAAGCCATTGATGTCCCCCTAAAAGACACAGTACTTATAGATTCCATTCATAAAAATGGCAGGAACTATATTTATAGACAACAGAAATACGAACGACCAAACAGGTCATTTTTGTCTTTAAATAAGATCATTTCTTCTCCTTTCTATTGGTCCTTATGTCTCCTCTTCATCGCTTATCGGATATGAAATAACACCTTAACTGTATGTTTGAAAATTTACAATGTCCATCAAAAACAAGTGTGGTGTAAATGTCAATAAGCCGCATCCTACCGACACAAATAACCAAAAGACGTGTGCAAGTTTGACGTTAAACAAATAGATGCGAGTTTCCTTCAATGAGACAGCATCCCAGCGACAAAATATAGGTATGAATGAACTATTAACTTGTCTCATGCTTCAAATTGTTAATTTTTCTCTCTCGATTTGTTGGTATTTTCCCATAATAAAAATTACTGTTTGCATACTGATGAAAGTGGCATTACACACTAAAAATCGATAAATCCATCATTGTTTATTTCAGACGTGTTCTACCCCGCTAATTCCTTTGATAACAAGAATCTTTCAACTGGAGTTGTTATTTTACTAGAGCAATGTTTTGCATCACACACTTGTTACTATATATTTTGCATTATGACTGTAATATTTGCCGCTGGTCATGATGTTGTTTGAGGGAAATAAATGATTTTTTCAATACCTCTAACAAAAGATTCTTTTAAACCCGAAGTATGATGAAAACGTCAATCAACTGTATGTAAAGAAAAAGAAAAAAGTACATGGTAAAGAAGTATAAAGGGTTGGAAGGACAAAACGATATAGGAAGGACCTGCTTTTTAAGGTCTTTGTGTCCATCACAGGTTATGTGTGGTGACCTTTTGTTCTTAAGTCTATATTAAGTTAAACTTTTAAAAGTTAAAGTAAACTTGTCATACAACTTTAGGTCCACACTAATAGATATAGAATTTTTATTTTCAAAATGAAAGGGTGTGTTATATGTCGAAAATTTTCCAAAATTCTGTGATGCATTGAAATTCAGTCTGTATTTCAATGCATCATTCTGTAGTTAAGAAGACATGTCGTCGTGGAGCACAACAGTTTCACACTAACTGTTTCTGTAAAGTTCTTATGTGCAAAAATGACCAAAACTAGCTTAGAGTTAAGTCCCTTGTAAACTGAAGTCTTCATGTTTCAGCTCTGGAGTTCCCAGTGAAGACATATTTTTTGGTTTCACACATTATCGGTATTCAGTTACTAAATGAAGAAAAAATATTGAAAATCTCTTGAGCATCTTGACATATACTCAATTATCAACACATTTGAACTGCTTAGATATTTAAATGGTGCCAATAGACACATAGGAAAAGTCGCATATTTTAACATTCAATTTTCTTTTTCATTTGTTGAATAGACAGATTTGCCATCCATACAAATCTGACACTGTTATCCACAATGCCATCTGAAAAATAAAATAATGTTTCAAAAATGAGGGTAATCTTCCCTACAAAAAAAGCATAACTAATCATTTTAAGCCATTGATGTCCCCCTAAAAGACACAGTACTTATAGATTCCATTCATAAAAATGGCAGGAACTATATTTATAGACAACAGAAATACGAACGACCAAACAGGTCATTTTTGTCTTTAAATAAGATCATTTCTTCTCCTTTCTATTGGTCCTTATGTCTCCTCTTCATCGCTTATCGGATATGAAATAACACCTTAACTGTATGTTTGAAAATTTACAATGTCCATCAAAAACAAGTGTGGTGTAAATGTCAATAAGCCGCATCCTACCGACACAAATAACCAAAAGACGTGTGCAAGTTTGACGTTAAACAAATAGATGCGAGTTTCCTTCAATGAGACAGCATCCCAGCGACAAAATATAGGTATGAATGAACTATTAACTTGTCTCATGCTTCCAATTGTTAATTTTTCTCTCTCGATTTGTTGGTATTTTCCCATAATAAAAATTACTGTTTGCATACTGATGAAAGTGGCATTACACACTAAAAATCGATAAATCCATCATTGTTTATTTCAGACGTGTTCTACCCCGCTAATTCCTTTGGTAACAAGAATCTTTCAACTGGAGTTGTTATTTCACTAGAGCAATGTTTTGCATCACACACTTGTTACTATATATTTTGCATTATGACTGTAATATTTGCCGCTGGTCATGATGTAGTTTGAGGGAAATAAATGATTTTTTCAATACCTCTAACAAATGATTCTTTTAAACCCGAAGTATGATGAAAACGTCAATCAACTGTATGTAAAGAAAAAGAAAAAAGTACATGGTAAAGAAGTATAAAGGGTTGGAAGGACAAAACGATATAGGTAGGACCTGCTTTTTAAGGTCTTTGTGTCCATCACAGGTTATGTGTGGTGACCTTTTGTTCTTAAGTCTATATTAAGTTAAACTTTTAAAAGTTAAAGTAAACTTGTCATACAACTTTAGGTCCACACTAATAGATATAGAATTTTTATTTTAAAATGAAAGGGTGTGTTATATGTCGAAAATTTTCCAAAATTCTGTGATGCATTGAAATTCAGTCTGTATTTCAATGCATCATTCTGTAGTTAAGAAGACATGTCGTCGTGGAGCACAACAGTTTCACACTAACTGTTTCTGTAAAGTTCTTATGTGCAAAAATGACCAAAACTAGCTTAGAGTTAAGTCCCTGCTAAACTGAAGTCTTCATGTTTCAGCTCTGGAGTTCCCAGTGAAGACATATTTTTTGGTTTCACACATTATCGGTATTCAGTTACTAAATGAAGAAAAAATGTTGAAAATCTCTTGAGCATCTTGACATATACTCAATTATCAACACATTTGAACTGCTTAGATATTTAAATGGTGTCAATAGACACATTGGAAAAGTCGCATATTTTAACATTCAATTTTCTTTTTCATTTGTTGAATAGACAGATTTGCCATCCATACAAATCTGACACTGTTATCCACAATGCCATCTGAAAAATAAAATAATGTTTCAAAAATGAGGGTAATCTTCCCTACAAAAAAAGCATAACTAATCATTTTAAGCCATTGATGTCCCCCTAAAAGACACAGTACTTATAGATTCCATTCATAAAAATGGCAGGAACTATATTTATAGACAACAGAAATACGAACGACCAAACAGGTCATTTTTGTCTTTAAATAAGATCATTTCTTCTCCTTTCTATTGGTCCTTATGTCTCCTCTTCATCGCTTATCGGATATGAAATAACACCTTAACTGTATGTTTGAAAATTTACAATGTCCATCAAAAACAAGTGTGGTGTAAATGTCAATAAGCCGCATCCTACCGACACAAATAACCAAAAGACGTGTGCAAGTTTGACGTTAAACAAATAGATGCGAGTTTCCTTCAAAGAGACAGCATCCCAGCGACAAAATATAGGTATGAATGAACTATTAACTTGTCTCATGCTTCCAATTGTTAATTTTTCTCTCTCGATTTGTTGGTATTTTCCCATAATAAAAATTACTGTTTGCATACTGATGAAAGTGGCATTACACACTAAAAATCGATAAATCAATCATTGTTTATTTCAGACGTGTTCTACCCCGCTAATTCCTTTGGTAACAAGAATCTTTCAACTGGAGTTGTTATTTTACTAGAGCAATGTTTTGCATCACACACTTGTTACTATATATTTTGCATTATGACTGTAATATTTGCCGCTGGTCATGATGTAGTTTGAGGGAAATAAATGATTTTTTCAATACCTCTAACAAAAGATTCTTTTAAACCCGAAGTATGATGAAAACGTCAATCAACTGTATGTAAAGAAAAAGAAAAAAGTACATGGTAAAGAAGTATAAAGGGTTGGAAGGACAAAACGATATAGGTAGGACCTGCTTTTTAAGGTCTTTGTGTCCATCACAGGTTATGTGTGGTGACCTTTTGTTCTTAAGTCTATATTAAGTTAAACTTTTAAAAGTTAAAGTAAACTTGTCATACAACTTTAGGTCCACACTAATAGATATAGAATTTTTATTTTCAAAATGAAAGGGTGTGTTATATGTCGAAAATTTTCCAAAATTCTGTGATGCATTGAAATTCAGTCTGTATTTCAATGCATCATTCTGTAGTTAAGAAGACATGTCGTCGTGGAGCACAACAGTTTCACACTAACTGTTTCTGTAAAGTTCTTATGTGCAAAAATGACCAAAACTAGCTTAGAGTTAAGTCCCTGCTAAACTGAAGTCTTCATGTTTCAGCTCTGGAGTTCCCAGTGAAGACATATTTTTTGGTTTCACACATTATCGGTATTCAGTTACTAAATGAAGAAAAAATATTGAAAATCTCTTGAGCATCTTGACATATACTCAATTATCAACACATTTGAACTGCTTAGATATTTAAATGGTGCCAATAGACACATAGGAAAAGTCGCATATTTTAACATTCAATTTTCTTTTTCATTTGTTGAATAGACAGATTTGCCATCCATACAAATCTGACACTGTTATCCACAATGCCATCTGAAAAATAAAATAATGTTTCAAAAATGAGGGTAATCTTCCCTACAAAAAAAGCATAACTAATCATTTTAAGCCATTGATGTCCCCCTAAAAGACACAGTACTTATAGATTCCATTCATAAAAATGGCAGGAACTATATTTATAGACAACAGAAATACGAACGACCAAACAGGTCATTTTTGTCTTTAAATAAGATCATTTCTTCTCCTTTCTATTGGTCCTTATGTCTCCTCTTCATCGCTTATCGGATATGAAATAACACCTTAACTGTATGTTTGAAAATTTACAATGTCCATCAAAAACAAGTGTGGTGTAAATGTCAATAAGCCGCATCCTACCGACACAAATAACCAAAAGACGTGTGCAAGTTTGACGTTAAACAAATAGATGCGAGTTTCCTTCAATGAGACAGCATCCCAGCGACAAAATATAGGTATGAATGAACTATTAACTTGTCTCATGCTTCCAATTGTTAATTTTTCTCTCTCGATTTGTTGTTATTTTCCTATAATAAAAATTACTGTTTGCATACTGATGAAAGTGGCATTACACACTAAAAATCGATAAATCCATCATTGTTTATTTCAGACGTGTTCTACCCCGCTAATTCCTTTGGTAACAAGAATCTTTCAACTGGAGTTGTTACTTCACTAGAGCAATGTTTTGCATCACACACTTGTTACTATATATTTTGCATTATGACTGTAATATTTGCCGCTGGTCATGATGTAGTTTGAGGGAAATAAATGATTTTTTCAATACCTCTAACAAATGATTCTTTTAAACCCGAAGTATGATGAAAACGTCAATCAACTGTATGTAAAGAAAAAGAAAAAAGTACATGGTAAAGAAGTATAAAGGGTTGGAAGGACAAAACGATATAGGTAGGACCTGCTTTTTAAGGTCTTTGTGTCCATCACAGGTTATGTGTGGTGACCTTTTGTTCTTAAGTCTATATTAAGTTAAACTTTTAAAAGTTAAAGTAAACTTGTCATACAACTTTAGGTCCACACTAATAGATATAGAATTTTTATTTTAAAATGAAAGGGTGTGTTATATGTCGAAAATTTTCCAAAATTCTGTGATGCATTGAAATTCAGTCTGTATTTCAATGCATCATTCTGTAGTTAAGAAGACATGTCGTCGTGGAGCACAACAGTTTCACACTAACTGTTTCTGTAAAGTTCTTATGTGCAAAAATGACCAAAACTAGCTTAGAGTTAAGTCCCTGCTAAACTGAAGTCTTCATGTTTCAGCTCTGGAGTTCCCAGTGAAGACATATTTTTTGGTTTCACACATTATCGGTATTCAGTTACTAAATGAAGAAAAAATATTGAAAATCTCTTGAGCATCTTGACATATACTCAATTATCAACACATTTGAACTGCTTAGATATTTAAATGGTGCCAATAGACACATAGGAAAAGTCGCATATTTTAACATTCAATTTTCTTTTTCATTTGTTGAATAGACAGATTTGCCATCCATACAAATCTGACACTGTTATCCACAATGCCATCTGAAAAATAAAATAATGTTTCAAAAATGAGGGTAATCTTCCCTACAAAAAAAGCATAACTAATCATTTTAAGCCATTGATATCCCCCTAAAAGACACAGTACTTATAGATTCCATTCATAAAAATGGCAGGAACTATATTTATAGACAACAGAAATACGAACGACCAAACAGGTCATTTTTGTCTTTAAATAAGATCATTTCTTCTCCTTTCTATTGGTCCTTATGTCTCCTCTTCATCGCTTATCGGATATGAAATAACACCTTAACTGTATGTTTGAAAATTTACAATGTCCATCAAAAACAAGTGTGGTGTAAATGTCAATAAGCCGCATCCTACCGACACAAATAACCAAAAGACGTGTGCAAGTTTGACGTTAAACAAATAGATGCGAGTTTCCTTCAATGAGACAGCATCCCAGCGACAAAATATAGGTATGAATGAACTATTAACTTGTCTCATGCTTCCAATTGTTAATTTTTGTCTCTCGATTTGTTGGTATTTTCCCATAATAAAAATTACTGTTTGCATACTGATGAAAGTGGCATTACACACTAAAAATCGATAAATCCATCATTGTTTATTTCAGACGTGTTCTACCCCGCTAATTCCTTTGGTAACAAGAATCTTTCAACTGGAGTTGTTACTTCACTAGAGCAATGTTTTGCATCACACACTTGTTACTATATATTTTGCATTATGACTGTAATATTTGCCGCTGGTCATGATGTAGTTTGAGGGAAATAAATGATTTTTTCAATACCTCTAACAAATGATTCTTTTAAACCCGAAGTATGATGAAAACGTCAATCAACTGTATGTAAAGAAAAAGAAAAAAGTACATGGTAAAGAAGTATAAAGGGTTGGAAGGACAAAACGATATAGGTAGGACCTGCTTTTTAAGGTCTTTGTGTCCATCACAGGTTATGTGTGGTGACCTTTTGTTCTTAAGTCTATATTAAGTTAAACTTTTAAAAGTTAAAGTAAACTTGTCATACAACTTTAGGTCCACACTAATAGATATAGAATTTTTATTTTAAAATGAAAGGGTGTGTTATATGTCGAAAATTTTCCAAAATTCTGTGATGCATTGAAATTCAGACTGTATTTCAATGCATCATTCTGTAGTTAAGAAGACATGTCGTCGTGGAGCACAACAGTTTCACACTAACTGTTTCTGTAAAGTTCTTATGTGCAAAAATGACCAAAACTAGCTTAGAGTTAAGTCCCTGCTAAACTGAAGTCTTCATGTTTCAGCTCTGGAGTTCCCAGTGAAGACATATTTTTTGGTTTCACACATTATCGGTATTCAGTTACTAAATGAAGAAAAAATGTTGAAAATCTCTTGAGCATCTTGACATATACTCAATTATCAACACATTTGAACTGCTTAGATATTTAAATGGTGTCAATAGACACATTGGAAAAGTCGCATATTTTAACATTCAATTTTCTTTTTCATTTGTTGAATAGACAGATTTGCCATCCATACAAATCTGACACTGTTATCCACAATGCCATCTGAAAAATAAAATAATGTTTCAAAAATGAGGGTAATCTTCCCTACAAAAAAAGCATAACTAATCATTTTAAGCCATTGATGTTCCCCTAAAAGACACAGTACTTATAGATTCCATTCATAAAAATGGCAGGAACTATATTTATAGACAACGGAAATACGAACGACCAAACAGGTCATTTTTGTCTTTAAATAAGATCATTTCTTCTCCTTTCTATTGGTCCTTTTGTCTCCTCTTCATCGCTTATCGGATATGAAATAACACCTTAACTGTATGTTTGATTATTTACAATGTCCATCAAAAACAAGTGTGGTGTAAATGTCAATGAGCCGCATCCTACCGACACAAATAACCAAAAGACGTGTGCAAGTTTGACGTTAAACAAATAGATGCGAGTTTCCTTCAATGAGACAGCAACCCAGCGACAAAATATAGGTATGAATGAACTATTAACTTGTCTCATGCTTCCAATTGTTAATTTTTCTCTCTCGATTTGTTGGTATTTTCCCATAATAAAAATTACTGTTTGCATACTGATGAAAGTGGCATTACACACTAAAAATCGATAAATCCATCATTGTTTATTTCAGACGTGTTCTACCCCGCTCATTCCTTTGGTAACAAGAATCTATCAACTGGAGTTGTTATTTCACTAGAGCAATGTTTTGCATCACACACTTGTTACTATATATTTTGCATTATGACTGTAATATTTGCGCTGGTCATGATGTAGTTTGAGGGAAATAAATGAATCTATCAACTGGAGTTGTTATTTCACTAGGGCAATGTTTTGCATCACACACTTGTTACTATATATTTTGCGTTATGACTGTAATATTTGCCGCTGGTCATTATGTAGTTTGAGGGAAATAAATGATTTTTTCAATACCTCTAACAAAAGATTCTTTTAAACCCGAAGTATGATGAAAACGTCAATCAACTGTATGTAAAGAAGAAGAAAAAAAGTACATGGTAAAGAAGTATAAAGGGTTGGAAGGACAAAACGATATAGGTAGGACCTGCTTTTTAAGGTCTTTGTGTCCATCACAGGTTATGTGTGGTGACCTTTTGTTCTTAAGTCTATATTAAGTTAAACTTTTAAAAGTTAAAGTAAACTTGTCATACAACTTTAGGTCCACACTAATAGATATAGAATTTTTATTTTAAAATGAAAGGGTGTGTTATATGTCGAAAATTTTCCAAAATTCTGTGATGCATTGAAATACAGTCTGTATTTCAATGCATCATTCTGTAGTTAAGAAGACATGTCGTCGTGGAGCACAACAGTTTCACACTAACTGTTTCTGTAAAGTTCTTATGTGCAAAAATGACCAAAACTAGCTTAGAGTTAAGTCCCTGCTAAACTGAAGTCTTCATGTTTCAGCTCTGGAGTTCCCAGTGAAGACATATTTTTTGGTTTCACACATTATCGGTATTCAGTTACTAAATGAAGAAAAAATGTTGAAAATCTCTTGAGCATCTTGACATATACTCAATTATCAACACATTTGAACTGCTTAGATATTTAAATGGTGCCAATAGACACATTGGAAAAGTCGCATATTTTAACATTCAATTTTCTTTTTCATTTGTTGAATAGACAGATTTGCCATCCATACAAATCTGACACTGTTATCCACAATGCCATCTGAAAAATAAAATAATGTTTCAAAAATGAGGGTAATCTTCCCTACAAAAAAAGCATAACTAATCATTTTAAGCCATTGATGTCCCCCTAAAAGACACAGTACTTATAGATTCCATTCATAAAAATGGCAGGAACTATATTTATAGACAACGGAAATACGAACGACCAAACAGGTCATTTTTGTCTTTAAATAAGATCATTTCTTCTCCTTTCTATTGGTCCTTTTGTCTCCTCTTCATCGCTTATCGGATATGAAATAACACCTTAACTGTATGTTTGAAAATTTACAATGTCCATCAAAAACAAGTGTGGTGTAAATGTCAATGAGCCGCATCCTACCGACACAAATAACCAAAAGACGTGTGCAAGTTTGACGTTAAACAAATAGATGCGAGTTTCCTTCAATGAGACAGCATCCCAGCGACAAAATAAAGGTATGAATGAACTATTAACTTGTCTCATGCTTCCAATTGTTAATTTTTCTCTCTCGATTTGTTGGTATTTTCCCATAATAAAAATTACTGTTTGCATACTGATGAAAGTGGCATTACACACTAAAAATCGATAAATCCATCATTGTTTATTTCAGACGTGTTCTACCCCGCTCATTCCTTTGGTAACAAGAATCTATCAACTGGAGTTGTTATTTCACTAGAGCAATGTTTTGCATCACACACTTGTTACTATATATTTTGCATTATGACTGTAATATTTGCCGCTGGTCATGATGTAGTTTGAGGGAAATAAATGATTTTTTCAATACCTCTAACAAAAGATTCTTTTAAACCCGAAGTATGATGAAAACGTCAATCAACTGTATGTAAAGAAAAAGAAAAAAAGTACATGGTAAAGAAGTATAAAGGGTTGGAAGGACAAAACGATATAGGTAGGACCTGCTTTTTAAGGTCTTTGTGTCCATCACAGGTTATGTGTGGTGACCTTTTGTTCTTAAGTCTATATTAAGTTAAACTTTTAAAAGTTAAAGTAAACTTGTCATACAACTTTAGGTCCACACTAATAGATATAGAATTTTTATTTTAAAATGAAAGGGTGTGTTATATGTCGAAAATTTTCCAAAATTCTGTGATGCATTGAAATACAGTCTGTATTTCAATGCATCATTCTGTAGTTAAGAAGACATGTCGTCGTGGAGCACAACAGTTTCACACTAACTGTTTCTGTAAAGTTCTTATGTGCAAAAATGACCAAAACTAGCTTAGAGTTAAGTCCCTGCTAAACTGAAGTCTTCATGTTTCAGCTCTGGAGTTCCCAGTGAAGACATATTTTTTGGTTTCACACATTATCGGTATTCAGTTACTAAATGAAGAAAAAATGTTGAAAATCTCTTGAGCATCTTGACATATACTCAATTATCAACACATTTGAACTGCTTAGATATTTAAATGGTGCCAATAGACACATTGGAAAAGTCGCATATTTTAACATTCAATTTTCTTTTTCATTTGTTGAATAGACAGATTTGCCATCCATACAAATATGACACTGTTATCCACAATGCCATCTGAAAAATAAAATAATGTTTCAAAAATGAGGGTAATCTTCCCTACAAAAAAAGCATAACTAATCATTTTAAGCCATTGATGTCCCCCTAAAAGACACAGTACTTATAGATTCCATTCATAAAAATGGCAGGAACTATATTTATAGACAACGGAAATACGAACGACCAAACAGGTCATTTTTGTCTTTAAATAAGATCATTTCTTCTCCTTTCTATTGGTCCTTTTGTCTCCTCTTCATCGCTTATCGGATATGAAATAACACCTTAACTGTATGTTTGAAAATTTACAATGTCCATCAAAAACAAGTGTGGTGTAAATGTCAATGAGCCGCATCCTACCGACACAAATAACCAAAAGACGTGTGCAAGTTTGACGTTAAACAAATAGATGCGAGTTTCCTTCAATGAGACAGCATCCCAGCGACAAAATAAAGGTATGAATGAACTATTAACTTGTCTCATGCTTCCAATTGTTAATTTTTCTCTCTCGATTTGTTGGTATTTTCCCATAATAAAAATTACTGTTTGCATACTGATGAAAGTGGCATTACACACTAAAAATCGATAAATCCATCATTGTTTATTTCAGACGTGTTCTACCCCGCTCATTCCTTTGGTAACAAGAATCTATCAACTGGAGTTGTTATTTCACTAGAGCAATGTTTTGCATCACACACTTGTTACTATATATTTTGCATTATGACTGTAATATTTGCCGCTGGTCATGATGTAGTTTGAGGGAAATAAATGATTTTTTCAATACCTCTAACAAAAGATTCTTTTAAACCCGAAGTATGATGAAAACGTCAATCAACTGTATGTAAAGAAAAAGAAAAAAAGTACATGGTAAAGAAGTATAAAGGGTTGGAAGGACAAATTGATATAGGTAGGACCTGCTTTTTAAGGTCTTTGTGTCCATCACAGGTTATGTGTGGTGACCTTTTGTTCTTAAGTCTATATTAAGTTAAACTTTTAAAAGTTAAAGTAAACTTGTCATACAACTTTAGGTCCACACTAATAGATATAGAATTTTTATTTTAAAATGAAAGGGTGTGTTATATGTCGAAAATTTTCCAAAATTCTGTGATGCATTGAAATTCAGTCTGTATTTCAATGCATCATTCTGTAGTTAAGAAGACATGTCGTCGTGGAGCACAACAGTTTCACACTAACTGTTTCTGTAAAGTTCTTATGTGCAAAAATGACCAAAACTAGCTTAGAGTTAAGTCCCTGCTAAACTGAAGTCTTCATGTTTCAGCTCTGGAGTTCCCAGTGAAGACATATTTTTTGGTTTCACACATTATCGGTATTCAGTTACTAAATGAAGAAAAAATGTTGAAAATCTCTTGAGCATCTTGACATATACTCAATTATCAACACATTTGAACTGCTTAGATATTTAAATGGTGTCAATAGACACATTGGAAAAGTCGCATATTTTAACATTCAATTTTCTTTTTCATTTGTTGAATAGACAGATTTGCCATCCATACAAATCTGACACTGTTATCCACAATGCCATCTGAAAAATAAAATAATGTTTCAAAAATGAGGGTAATCTTCCCTACAAAAAAAGCATAACTAATCATTTTAAGCCATTGATGTCCCCCTAAAAGACACAGTACTTATAGATTCCATTCATAAAAATGGCAGGAACTATATTTATAGACAACGGAAATACGAACGACCAAACAGGTCATTTTTGTCTTTAAATACGATCATTTCTTCTCCTTTCTATTGGTCCTTTTGTCTCCTCTTCATCGCTTATCGGATATGAAATAACACCTTAACTGTATGTTTGAAAATTTACAATGTCCATAAAAAACAAGTGTGGTGTAAATGTCAATGAGCCGCATCCTACCGACACAAATAACCAAAAGACGTGTGCAAGTTTGACGTTTAACAAATAGATGCGAGTTTCCTTCAATGAGACAGCATCCCAGCGACAAAATAAAGGTATGAATGAACTATTAACTTGTCTCATGCTTCCAATTGTTAATTTTTCTCTCTCGATTTGTTGGTATTTTCCCATAATAAAAATTACTGTTTGCATACTGATGAAAGTGGCATTACACACTAAAAATCGATAAATCCATCATTGTTTATTTCAGACGTGTTCTACCCCGCTCATTCCTTTGGTAACAAGAATCTATCAACTGGAGTTGTTATTTCACTAGAGCAATGTTTTGCATCACACACTTGTTACTATATATTTTGCATTATGACTGTAATATTTGCCGCTGGTCATGATGTAGTTTGAGGGAAATAAATGATTTTTTCAATACCTCTAACAAAAAGATTCTTTTAAACCCGAAGTATGATGAAAACGTCAATCAACTGTATGTAAAGAAAAAGAAAAAAAGTACATGGTAAAGAAGTATAAAGGGTTGGAAGGACAAAATGATATAGGTAGGACCTGCTTTTTAAGGTCTTTGTGTCCATCACAGGTTATGTGTGGTGACCTTTTGTTCTTAAGTCTATATTAAGTTAAACTTTTAAAAGTTAAAGTAAACTTGTCATACAACTTTAGGTCCACACTAATAGATATAGAATTTTTATTTTAAAATGAAAGGGTGTGTTATATGTCGAAAATTTTCCAAAATTCTGTGATGCATTGAAATTCAGTCTGTATTTCAATGCATCATTCTGTAGTTAAGAAGACATGTCGTCGTGGAGCACAACAGTTTCACACTAACTGTTTCTGTAAAGTTCTTATGTGCAAAAATGACCAAAACTAGCTTAGAGTTAAGTCCCTGCTAAACTGAAGTCTTCATGTTTCAGCTCTGGAGTTCCCAGTGAAGACATATTTTTTGGTTTCACACATTATCGGTATTCAGTTACTAAATGAAGAAAAAATGTTGAAAATCTCTTGAGCATCTTGACATATACTCAATTATCAACACATTTGAACTGCTTAGATATTTAAATGGTGTCAATAGACACATTGGAAAAGTCGCATATTTTAACATTCAATTTTCTTTTTCATTTGTTGAATAGACAGATTTGCCATCCATACAAATCTGACACTGTTATCCACAATGCCATCTGAAAAATAAAATAATGTTTCAAAAATGAGGGTAATCTTCCCTACAAAAAAAGCATAACTAATCATTTTAAGCCATTGATGTCCCCCTAAAAGACACAGTACTTATAGATTCCATTCATAAAAATGGCAGGAACTATATTTATAGACAACGGAAATACGAACGACCAAACAGGTCATTTTTGTCTTTAAATAAGATCATTTCTTCTCCTTTCTATTGGTCCTTTTGTCTCCTCTTCATCGCTTATCGGATATGAAATAACACCTTAACTGTATGTTTGAAAATTTACAATGTCCATAAAAAACAAGTGTGGTGTAAATGTCAATGAGCCGCATCCTACCGACACAAATAACCAAAAGACGTGTGCAAGTTTGACGTTAAACAAATAGATGCGAGTTTCCTTCAATGAGACAGCATCCCAGCGACAAAATAAAGGTATGAATGAACTATTAACTTGTCTCATGCTTCCAATTGTTAATTTTTCTCTCTCGATTTGTTGGTATTTTCCCATAATAAAAATTACTGTTTGCATACTGATGAAAGTGGCATTACACACTAAAAATCGATAAATCCATCATTGTTTATTTCAGACGTGTTCTACCCCGCTCATTCCTTTGGTAACAAGAATCTATCAACTGGAGTTGTTATTTCACTAGAGCAATGTTTTGCATCACACACTTGTTACTATATATTTTGCATTATGACTGTAATATTTGCCGCTGGTCATGATGTAGTTTGAGGGAAATAAATGATTTTTTCAATACCTCTAACAAAAAGATTCTTTTAAACCCGAAGTATGATGAAAACGTCAATCAACTGTATGTAAAGAAAAAGAAAAAAAGTACATGGTAAAGAAGTATAAAGGGTTGGAAGGACAAATTGATATAGGTAGGACCTGCTTTTTAAGGTCTTTGTGTCCATCACAGGTTATGTGTGGTGACCTTTTGTTCTTAAGTCTATATTAAGTTAAACTTTTAAAAGTTAAAGTAAACTTGTCATACAACTTTAGGTCCACACTAATAGATATAGAATTTTTATTTTAAAATGAAAGGGTGTGTTATATGTCGAAAATTTTCCAAAATTCTGTGATGCATTGAAATTCAGTCTGTATTTCAATGCATCATTCTGTAGTTAAGAAGACATGTCGTCGTGGAGCACAACAGTTTCACACTAACTGTTTCTGTAAAGTTCTTATGTGCAAAAATGACCAAAACTAGCTTAGAGTTAAGTCCCTGCTAAACTGAAGTCTTCATGTTTCAGCTCTGGAGTTCCCAGTGAAGACATATTTTTTGGTTTCACACATTATCGGTATTCAGTTACTAAATGAAGAAAAAATGTTGAAAATCTCTTGAGCATCTTGACATATACTCAATTATCAACACATTTGAACTGCTTAGATATTTAAATGGTGTCAATAGACACATTGGAAAAGTCGCATATTTTAACATTCAATTTTCTTTTTCATTTGTTGAATAGACAGATTTGCCATCCATACAAATCTGACACTGTTATCCACAATGCCATCTGAAAAATAAAATAATGTTTCAAAAATGAGGGTAATCTTCCCTACAAAAAAAGCATAACTAATCATTTTAAGCCATTGATGTCCCCCTAAAAGACACAGTACTTATAGATTCCATTCATAAAAATGTCAGGAACTATATTTATAGACAACGGAAATACGAACGACCAAACAGGTCACTTTTGTCTTTAAATAAGATCATTTCTTCTCCTTTCTATTGGTCCTTTTGTCTCCTCTTCATCGCTTATCGGATATGAAATAACACCTTAACTGTATGTTTGAAAATTTACAATGTCCATAAAAAACAAGTGTGGTGTAAATGTCAATGAGCCGCATCCTACCGACACAAATAACCAAAAGACGTGTGCAAGTTTGACGTTAAACAAATAGATGCGAGTTTCCTTCAATGAGACAGCATCCCAGCGACAAAATAAAGGTATGAATGAACTATTAACTTGTCTCATGCTTCCAATTGTTAATTTTTCTCTCTCGATTTGTTGGTATTTTCCCATAATAAAAATTACTGTTTGCATACTGATGAAAGTGGCATTACACACTAAAAATCGATAAATCCATCATTGTTTATTTCAGACGTGTTCTACCCCGCTCATTCCTTTGGTAACAAGAATCTATCAACTGGAGTTGTTATTTCACTAGAGCAATGTTTTGCATCACACACTTGTTACTATATATTTTGCATTATGACTGTAATATTTGCCGCTGGTCATGATGTAGTTTGAGGGAAATAAATGATTTTTTCAATACCTCTAACAAAAAGATTCTTTTAAACCCGAAGTATGATGAAAACGTCAATCAACTGTATGTAAAGAAAAAGAAAAAAAGTACATGGTAAAGAAGTATAAAGGGTTGGAAGGACAAATTGATATAGGTAGGACCTGCTTTTTAAGGTCTTTGTGTCCATCACAGGTTATGTGTGGTGACCTTTTGTTCTTAAGTCTATATTAAGTTAAACTTTTAAAAGTTAAAGTAAACTTGTCATACAACTTTAGGTCCACACTAATAGATATAGAATTTTTATTTTAAAATGAAAGGGTGTGTTATATGTCGAAAATTTTCCAAAATTCTGTGATGCATTGAAATTCAGTCTGTATTTCAATGCATCATTCTGTAGTTAAGAAGACATGTCGTCGTGGAGCACAACAGTTTCACACTAACTGTTTCTGTAAAGTTCTTATGTGCAAAAATGACCAAAACTAGCTTAGAGTTAAGTCCCTGCTAAACTGAAGTCTTCATGTTTCAGCTCTGGAGTTCCCAGTGAAGACATATTTTTTGGTTTCACACATTATCGGTATTCAGTTACTAAATGAAGAAAAAATGTTGAAAATCTCTTGAGCATCTTGACATATACTCAATTATCAACACATTTGAACTGCTTAGATATTTAAATGGTGTCAATAGACACATTGGAAAAGTCGCATATTTTAACATTCAATTTTCTTTTTCATTTGTTGAATAGACAGATTTGCCATCCATACAAATCTGACACTGTTATCCACAATGCCATCTGAAAAATAAAATAATGTTTCAAAAATGAGGGTAATCTTCCCTACAAAAAAAGCATAACTAATCATTTTAAGCCATTGATGTCCCCCTAAAAGACACAGTACTTATAGATTCCATTCATAAAAATGGCAGGAACTATATTTATAGACAACGGAAATACGAACGACCAAACAGGTCATTTTTGTCTTTAAATAAGATCATTTCTTCTCCTTTCTATTGGTCCTTTTGTCTCCTCTTCATCGCTTATCGGATATGAAATAACACCTTAACTGTATGTTTGAAAATTTACAATGTCCATAAAAAACAAGTGTGGTGTAAATGTCAATGAGCCGCATCCTACCGACACAAATAACCAAAAGACGTGTGCAAGTTTGACGTTAAACAAATAGATGCGAGTTTCCTTCAATGAGACAGCATCCCAGCGACAAAATAAAGGTATGAATGAACTATTAACTTGTCTCATGCTTCCAATTGTTAATTTTTCTCTCTCGATTTGTTGGTATTTTCCCATAATAAAAATTACTGTTTGCATACTGATGAAAGTGGCATTACACACTAAAAATCGATAAATCCATCATTGTTTATTTCAGACGTGTTCTACCCCGCTCATTCCTTTGGTAACAAGAATCTATCAACTGGAGTTGTTATTTCACTAGAGCAATGTTTTGCATCACACACTTGTTACTATATATTTTGCATTATGACTGTAATATTTGCCGCTGGTCATGATGTAGTTTGAGGGAAATAAATGATTTTTTCAATACCTTTAACAAAAAGATTCTTTTAAACCCGAAGTATGATGAAAACGTCAATCAACTGTATGTAAAGAAAAAGAAAAAAAGTACATGGTAAAGAAGTATAAAGGGTTGGAAGGACAAATTGATATAGGTAGGACCTGCTTTTTAAGGTCTTTGTGTCCATCACAGGTTATGTGTGGTGACCTTTTGTTCTTAAGTCTATATTAAGTTAAACTTTTAAAAGTTAAAGTAAACTTGTCATACAACTTTAGGTCCACACTAATAGATATAGAATTTTTATTTTAAAATGAAAGGGTGTGTTATATGTCGAAAATTTTCCAAAATTCTGTGATGCATTGAAATTCAGTCTGTATTTCAATGCATCATTCTGTAGTTAAGAAGACATGTCGTCGTGGAGCACAACAGTTTCACACTAACTGTTTCTGTAAAGTTCTTATGTGCAAAAATGACCAAAACTAGCTTAGAGTTAAGTCCCTGCTAAACTGAAGTCTTCATGTTTCAGCTCTGGAGTTCCCAGTGAAGACATATTTTTTGGTTTCACACATTATCGGTATTCAGTTACTAAATGAAGAAAAAATGTTGAAAATCTCTTGAGCATCTTGACATATACTCAATTATCAACACATTTGAACTGCTTAGATATTTAAATGGTGTCAATAGACACATTGGAAAAGTCGCATATTTTAACATTCAATTTTCTTTTTCATTTGTTGAATAGACAGATTTGCCATCCATACAAATCTGACACTGTTATCCACAATGCCATCTGAAAAATAAAATAATGTTTCAAAAATGAGGGTAATCTTCCCTACAAAAAAAGCATAACTAATCATTTTAAGCCATTGATGTCCCCCTAAAAGACACAGTACTTATAGATTCCATTCATAAAAATGGCAGGAACTATATTTATAGACAACGGAAATACGAACGACCAAACAGGTCATTTTTGTCTTTAAATAAGATCATTTCTTCTCCTTTCTATTGGTCCTTTTGTCTCCTCTTCATCGCTTATCGGATATGAAATAACACCTTAACTGTATGTTTGAAAATTTACAATGTCCATCAAAAACAAGTGTGGTGTAAATGTCAATGAGCCGCATCCTACCGACACAAATAACCAAAAGACGTGTGCAAGTTTGACGTTAAACAAATAGATGCGAGTTTCCTTCAATGAGACAGCATCCCAGCGACAAAATATAGGTATGAATGAACTATTAACTTGTCTCATGCTTCCAATTGTTAATTTTTCTCTCTCGATTTGTTGGTATTTTCCCATAATAAAAATTACTGTTTGCATACTGATGAAAGTGGCATTACACACTAAAAATCGATAAATCCATCATTGTTTATTTCAGACGTGTTCTACCCCGCTAATTCCTTTGGTAACAAGAATCTTTCAACTGGAGTTGTTATTTCACTAGAGCAATGTTTTGCATCACACACTTGTTACTATATATTTTGCATTATGACTGTAATATTTGCCGCTGGTCATGATGTAGTTTGAGGGAAATAAATGATTTTTTCAATACCTCTAACAAATGATTCTTTTAAACCCGAAGTATGATGAAAACGTCAATCAACTGTATGTAAAGAAAAAGAAAAAAAGTACATGGTAAAGAAGTATAAAGGGTTCGAAGGACAAAACGATATAGGTAGGACCTGCTTTTTAAGGTCTTTGTGTCCATCACAGGTTATGTGTGGTGACCTTTTGTTCTTAAGTCTATATTAAGTTAAAGTTTTAAAAGTTAAAGTAAACTTGTCATACAACTTTAGGTCTACACTAATAGATATAGAATTTTTATTGTCAAAATGAAAGGGTGTGTTATATGTCGAAAAGTTTCCAAAATTCTGTGATGCATTGAAATTCAGTCTGTATTTCAATGCATCATTCTGTAGTTAAGAAGACATGTCGTCGTGGAGCACAACAGTTTCACACTAACTGTTTCTGTAAAGTTCTTATGTGCAAAAATGACCAAAACTAGCTTAGAGTTAAGTCCCTGCTAAACTGAAGTCTTCATGTTTCAGCTCTGGAGTTCCCAGTGAAGACATATTTTTTGGTTTCACACATTATCGGTATTCAGTTACTAAATGAAGAAAAAATGTTGAAAATCTCTTGAGCATCTTGACATATACTCAATTATCAACACATTTGAACTGCTTAGATATTTAAATGGTGTCAATAGACACATTGGAAAAGTCGCATATTTTAACATTCAATTTTCTTTTTCATTTGTTGAATAGACAGATTTGCCATCCATACAAATCTGACACTGTTATCCACAATGCCATCTGAAAAATAAAATAATGGTTCAAAAATGAGGGTAATCTTCCCTACAAAAAAAGCATAACTAATCATTTTAAGCCATTGATGTCCCCCTAAAAGACACAGTACTTATAGATTCCATTCATAAAAATGGCAGGAACTATATTTATAGACAACGGAAATACGAACGACCAAACAGGTCATTTTTGTCTTTAAATAAGATCATTTCTTCTCCTTTCTATTGGTCCTTTTGTCTCCTCTTCATCGCTTATCGGATATGAAATAACACCTTAACTGTATGTTTGAAAATTTACAATGTCCATAAAAAACAAGTGTGGTGTAAATGTCAATGAGCCGCATCCTACCGACACAAATAACCAAAAGACGTGTGCAAGTTTGACGTTAAACAAATAGATGCGAGTTTCCTTCAATGAGACGGCATCCCAGCGACAAAATAAAGGTATGAATGAACTATTAACTTGTCTCATGCTTCCAATTGTTAATTTTTCTCTCTCGATTTGTTGGTATTTTCCCATAATAAAAATTACTGTTTGCATACTGATGAAAGTGGCATTACACACTAAAAATCGATAAATCCATCATTGTTTATTTCAGACGTGTTCTACCCCGCTCATTCCTTTGGTAACAAGAATCTATCAACTGGAGTTGTTATTTCACTAGAGCAATGTTTTGCATCACACACTTGTTACTATATATTTTGCATTATGACTGTAATATTTGCCGCTGGTCATGATGTAGTTTGAGGGAAATAAATGATTTTTTCAATACCTCTAACAAAAAGATTCTTTTAAACCCGAAGTATGATGAAAACGTCAATCAACTGTATGTAAAGAAAAAGAAAAAAAGTACATGGTAAAGAAGTATAAAGGGTTGGAAGGACAAAACGATATAGGTAGGACCTGCTTTTTAAGGTCTTTGTGTCCATCACAGGTTATGTGTGGTGACCTTTTGTTCTTAAGTCTATATTAAGTTAAAGTTTTAAAAGTTAAAGTAAACTTGTCATACAACTTTAGGTCTACACTAATAGATATAGAATTTTTATTGTCAAAATGAAAGGGTGTGTTATATGTCGAAAAGTTTCCAAAATTCTGTGATGCATTGAAATTCAGTCTGTATTTCAATGCATCATTCTGTAGTTAAGAAGACATGTCGTCGTGGAGCACAACAGTTTCACACTAACTGTTTCTGTAAAGTTCTTATAAGCAAAAATGACCAAAACTAGCTTAGAGTTAAGTCCCTGCTAAACTGAAGTCTTCATGTTTCAGCTCTGGAGTTCCCAGTGAAGACATATTTTTTGGTTTCACACATTATCGGTATTCAGTTACTAAATGAAGAAAAAATGTTGAAAATCTCTTGAGCATCTTGACATATACTCAATTATCAACACATTTGAACTGCTTAGATATTTAAATGGTGTCAATAGACACATTGGAAAAGTCGCATATTTTAACATTCAATTTTCTTTTTCATTTGTTGAATAGACAGATTTGCCATCCATACAAATCTGACACTGTTATCCACAATGCCATCTGAAAAATAAAATAATGTTTCAAAAATGAGGGTAATCTTCCCTACAAAAAAAGCATAACTAATCATTTTAAGCCATTGATGTCCCCCTAAAAGACACAGTACTTATAGATTCCATTCATAAAAATGGCAGGAACTATATTTATAGACAACGGAAATACGAACGACCAAACAGGTCATTTTTGTCTTTGAATAAGATCATTTCTTCTCCTTTCTATTGGTCCTTTTGTCTTCTCTTCATCGCTTATCGGATATGAAATAACACCTTAACTGTATGTTTGAAAATTTACAATGTCCATAAAAAACAAGTGTGGTGTAAATGTCAATGAGCCGCATCCTACCGACACAAATAACCAAAAGACGTGTGCAAGTTTGACGTTAAACAAATAGATGCGAGTTTCCTTCAATGAGACAGCATCCCAGCGACAAAATAAAGGTATGAATGAACTATTAACTTGTCTCATGCTTCCAATTGTTAATTTTTCTCTCTCGATTTGTTGGTATTTTCCCATAATAAAATTACTGTTTGCATACTGATGAAAGTGGCATTACACACTAAAAATCGATAAATCCATCATTGTTTATTTCAGACGTGTTCTACCCCGCTCATTCCTTTGGTAACAAGAATCTATCAACTGGAGTTGTTATTTCACTAGAGCAATGTTTTGCATCACACACTTGTTACTATATATTTTGCATTATGACTGTAATATTTGCCGCTGGTCATGATGTAGTTTGAGGGAAATAAATGATTTTTTCAATACCTCTAACAAAAAGATTCTTTTAAACCCGAAGTATGATGAAAACGTCAATCAACTGTATGTAAAGAAAAAGAAAAAAAGTACATGGTAAAGAAGTATAAAGGGTTGGAAGGACAAAACGATATAGGTAGGACCTGCTTTTTAAGGTCTTTGTGTCCATCACAGGTTATGTGTGGTGACCTTTTGTTCTTAAGTCTATATTAAGTTAAAGTTTTAAAAGTTAAAGTAAACTTGTCATACAACTTTAGGTCCACACTAATAGATATAGAATTTTTATTGTCAAAATGAAAGGGTGTGTTATATGTCGAAAAGTTTCCAAAATTCTGTGATGCATTGAAATTCAGTCTGTATTTCAATGCATCATTCTGTAGTTAAGAAGACATGTCGTCGTGGAGCACAACAGTTTCACACTAACTGTTTCTGTAAAGTTCTTATGTGCAAAAATGACCAAAACTAGCTTAGAGTTAAGTCCCTGCTAAACTGAAGTCTTCATGTTGCAGCTCTGGAGTTCCCAGTGAAGACATATTTTTTGGTTTCACACATTATCGGTATTCAGTTACTAAATGAAGAAAAAATGTTGAAAATCTCTTGAGCATCTTGACATATACTCAATTATCAACACATTTGAACTGCTTAGATATTTAAATGGTGTCAATAGACACATTGGAAAAGTCGCATATTTTAACATTCAATTTTCTTTTTCATTTGTTGAATAGACAGATTTGCCATCCATACAAATCTGACACTGTTATCCACAATGCCATCTGAAAAATAAAATAATGTTTCAAAAATGAGGGTAATCTTCCCTACAAAAAAAGCATAACTAATCATTTTAAGCCATTGATGTCCCCCTAAAAGACACAGTACTTATAGATTCCATTCATAAAAATGGCAGGAACTATATTTATAGACAACGGAAATACGAACGACCAAACAGGTCATTTTTGTCTTTAAATAAGATCATTTCTTCTCCTTTCTATTGGTCCTTTTGTCTCCTCTTCATCGCTTATCGGATATGAAATAACACCTTAACTGTATGTTTGAAAATTTACAATGTCCATAAAAAACAAGTGTGGTGTAAATGTCAATGAGCCGCATCCTACCGACACAAATAACCAAAAGACGTGTGCAAGTTTGACGTTAAACAAATAGATGCGAGTTTCCTTCAATGAGACAGCATCCCAGCGACAAAATAAAGGTATGAATGAACTATTAACTTGTCTCATGCTTCCAATTGTTAATTTTTCTCTCTCGATTTGTTGGTATTTTCCCATAATAAAAATTACTGTTTGCATACTGATGAAAGTGGCATTACACACTAAAAATCGATAAATCCATCATTGTTTATTTCAGACGTGTTCTACCCCGCTCATTCCTTTGGTAACAAGAATCTATCAACTGGAGTTGTTATTTCACTAGAGCAATGTTTTGCATCACACACTTGTTACTATATATTTTGCATTATGACTGTAATATTTGCCGCTGGTCATGATGTAGTTTGAGGGAAATAAATGATTTTTTCAATACCTCTAACAAAAAGATTCTTTTAAACCCGAAGTATGATGAAAACGTCAATCAACTGTATGTAAAGAAAAAGAAAAAAAGTACATGGTAAAGAAGTATAAAGGGTTGGAAGGACAAAACGATATAGGTAGGACCTGCTTTTTAAGGTCTTTGTGTCCATCACAGGTTATGTGTGGTGACCTTTTGTTCTTAAGTCTATATTAAGTTAAAGTTTTAAAAGTTAAAGTAAACTTGTCATACAACTTTAGGTCTACACTAATAGATATAGAATTTTTATTGTCAAAATGAAAGGGTGTGTTATATGTCGAAAAGTTTCCAAAATTCTGTGATGCATTGAAATTCAGTCTGTATTTCAATGCATCATTCTGTAGTTAAGAAGACATGTCGTCGTGGAGCACAACAGTTTCACACTAACTGTTTCTGTAAAGTTCTTATGTGCAAAAATGACCAAAACTAGCTTAGAGTTAAGTCCCTGCTAAACTGAAGTCTTCATGTTTCAGCTCTGGAGTTCCCAGTGAAGACATATTTTTTGGTTTCACACATTATCGGTATTCAGTTACTAAATGAAGAAAAAATGTTGAAAATCTCTTGAGCATCTTGACATATACTCAATTATCAACACATTTGAACTGCTTAGATATTTAAATGGTGTCAATAGACACATTGGAAAAGTCGCATATTTTAACATTCAATTTTCTTTTTCATTTGTTGAATAGACAGATTTGCCATCCATACAAATCTGACACTGTTATCCACAATGCCATCTGAAAAATAAAATAATGTTTCAAAAATGAGGGTAATCTTCCCTACAAAAAAAGCATAACTAATCATTTTAAGCCATTGATGTCCCCCTAAAAGACACAGTACTTATAGATTCCATTCATAAAAATGGCAGGAACTATATTTATAGACAACGGAAATACGAACGACCAAACAGGTCATTTTTGTCTTTAAATAAGATCATTTCTTCTCCTTTCTATTGGTCCTTTTGTCTCCTCTTCATCGCTTATCGGATATGAAATAACACCTTAACTGTATGTTTGAAAATTTACAATGTCCATAAAAAACAAGTGTGGTGTAAATGTCAATGAGCCGCATCCTACCGACACAAATAACCAAAAGACGTGTGCAAGTTTGACGTTAAACAAATAGATGCGAGTTTCCTTCAATGAGACAGCATCCCAGCGACAAAATAAAGGTATGAATGAACTATTAACTTGTCTCATGCTTCCAATTGTTAATTTTTCTCTCTCGATTTGTTGGTATTTTCCCATAATAAAAATTACTGTTTGCATACTGATGAAAGTGGCATTACACACTAAAAATCGATAAATCCATCATTGTTTATTTCAGACGTGTTCTACCCCGCTCATTCCTTTGGTAACAAGAATCTATCAACTGGAGTTGTTATTTCACTAGAGCAATGTTTTGCATCACACACTTGTTACTATATATTTTGCATTATGACTGTAATATTTGCCGCTGGTCATGATGTAGTTTGAGGGAAATAAATGATTTTTTCAATACCTCTAACAAAAAGATTCTTTTAAACCCGAAGTATGATGAAAACGTCAATCAACTGTATGTAAAGAAAAAGAAAAAAAGTACATGGTAAAGAAGTATAAAGGGTTGGAAGGACAAAACGATATAGGTAGGACCTGCTTTTTAAGGTCTTTGTGTCCATCACAGGTTATGTGTGGTGACCTTTTGTTCTTAAGTCTATATTAAGTTAAACTTTTAAAAGTTAAAGTAAACTTGCCATACAACTTTAGGTCCACACTAATAGATATAGAATTTTTATTTTAAAATGAAAGGGTGTGTTATATGTCGAAAATTTTCCAAAATTCTGTGATGCATTGAAATTCAGTCTGTATTTCAATGCATCATTCTGTAGTTAAGAAGACATGTCGTCGTGGAGCACAACAGTTTCACACTAACTGTTTCTGTCAAGTTCTTATGTGCAAAATTGACCAAAACTAGCTTAGAGTTAAGTCCCTGCTAAACTGAAGTCTTCATGTTTCAGCTCTGGAGTTCCCAGTGAAGACATATTTTTTGGTTTCACACATTATCGGTATTCAGTTACTAAATGAAGAAAAAATGTTGAAAATCTCTTGAGCATCTTGACATATACTCAATTATCAACACATTTGAACTGCTTAGATATTTAAATGGTGTCAATAGACACATTGGAAAAGTCGCATATTTTAACATTCAATTTTCTTTTTCATTTGTTGAATAGACAGATTTGCCATCCATACAAATCTGACACTGTTATCCACAATGCCATCTGAAAAATAAAATAATGTTTCAAAAATGAGGGTAATCTTCCCTACAAAAAAAGCATAACTAATCATTTTAAGCCATTGATGTCCCCCTAAAAGACACAGTACTTATAGATTCCATTCATAAAAATGGCAGGAACTATATTTATAGACAACGGAAATACGAACGACCAAACAGGTCATTTTTGTCTTTAAATAAGATCATTTCTTCTCCTTTCTATTGGTCCTTTTGTCTTCTCTTCATCGCTTATCGGATATGAAATAACACCTTAACTGTATGTTTGAAAATTTACAATGTCCATAAAAAACAAGTGTGGTGTAAATGTCAATGAGCCGCATCCTACCGACACAAATAACCAAAAGACGTGTGCAAGTTTGACGTTAAACAAATAGATGCGAGTTTCCTTCAATGAGACAGCATCCCAGCGACAAAATAAAGGTATGAATGAACTATTAACTTGTCTCATGCTTCCAATTGTTAATTTTTCTCTCTCGATTTGTTGGTATTTTCCCATAATAAAAATTACTGTTTGCATACTGATGAAAGTGGCATTACACACTAAAAATCGATAAATCCATCATTGTTTATTTCAGACGTGTTCTACCCCGCTCATTCCTTTGGTAACAAGAATCTATCAACTGGAGTTGTTATTTCACTAGAGCAATGTTTTGCATCACACACTTGTTACTATATATTTTGCATTATGACTGTAATATTTGCCGCTGGTCATGATGTAGTTTGAGGGAAATAAATAATTTTTTCAATACCTCTAACAAAAAGATTCTTTTAAACCCGAAGTATGATGAAAACGTCAATCAACTGTATGTAAAGAAAAAGAAAAAAAGTACATGGTAAAGAAGTATAAAGGGTTGGAAGGACAAAACGATATAGGTAGGACCTGCTTTTTAAGGTCTTTGTGTCCATCACAGGTTATGTGTGGTGACCTTTTGTTCTTAAGTCTATATTAAGTTAAAGTTTTAAAAGTTAAAGTAAACTTGTCATACAACTTTAGGTCTACACTAATAGATATAGAATTTTTATTGTCAAAATGAAAGGGTGTGTTATATGTCGAAAAGTTTCCAAAATTCTGTGATGCATTGAAATTCAGTCTGTATTTCAATGCATCATTCTGTAGTTAAGAAGACATGTCGTCGTGGAGCACAACAGTTTCACACTAACTGTTTCTGTAAAGTTCTTATGTGCAAAAATGACCAAAACTAGCTTAGAGTTAAGTCCCTGCTAAACTGAAGTCTTCATGTTTCAGCTCTGGAGTTCCCAGTGAAGACATATTTTTTGGTTTCACACATTATCGGTATTCAGTTACTAAATGAAGAAAAAATGTTGAAAATCTCTTGAGCATCTTGACATATACTCAATTATCAACACATTTGAACTGCTTAGATATTTAAATGGTGTCAATAGACACATTGGAAAAGTCGCATATTTTAGCATTCAATTTTCTTTTTCATTTGTTGAATAGACAGATTTGCCATCCATACAAATCTGACACTGTTATCCACAATGCCATCTGAAAAATAAAATAATGTTTCAAAAATGAGGGTAATCTTCCCTACAAAAAAAGCATAACTAATCATTTTAAGCCATTGATGTCCCCCTAAAAGACACAGTACTTATAGATTCCATTCATAAAAATGGCAGGAACTATATTTATAGACAACGGAAATACGAACGACCAAACAGGTCATTTTTGTCTTTAAATAAGATCATTTCTTCTCCTTTCTATTGGTCCTTTTGTCTCCTCTTCATCGCTTATCGGATATGAAATAACACCTTAACTGTATGTTTGAAAATTTACAATGTCCATAAAAAACAAGTGTGGTGTAAATGTCAATGAGCCGCATCCTACCGACACAAATAACCAAAAGACGTGTGCAAGTTTGACGTTAAACAAATAGATGCGAGTTTCCTTCAATGAGACAGCATCCCAGCGACAAAATAAAGGTATGAATGAACTATTAACTTGTCTCATGCTTCCAATTGTTAATTTTTCTCTCTCGATTTGTTGGTATTTTCCCATAATAAAAATTACTGTTTGCATACTGATGAAAGTGGCATTACACACTAAAAATCGATAAATCCATCATTGTTTATTTCAGACGTGTTCTACCCCGCTCATTCCTTTGGTAACAAGAATCTATCAACTGGAGTTGTTATTTCACTAGAGCAATGTTTTGCATCACACACTTGTTACTATATATTTTGCATTATGACTGTAATATTTGCCGCTGGTCATGATGTAGTTTGAGGGAAATAAATGATTTTTTCAATACCTCTAACAAAAAGATTCTTTTAAACCCGAAGTATGATGAAAACGTCAATCAACTGTATGTAAAGAAAAAGAAAAAAAGTACATGGTAAAGAAGTATAAAGGGTTGGAAGGACAAAACGATATAGGTAGGACCTGCTTTTTAAGGTCTTTGTGTCCATCACAGGTTATGTGTGGTGACCTTTTGTTCTTAAGTCTATATTAAGTTAAACTTTTAAAAGTTAAAGTAAACTTGTCATACAACTTTAGGTCTACACTAATAGATATAGAATTTTTATTGTCAAAATGAAAGGGTGTGTTATATGTCGAAAAGTTTCCAAAATTCTGTGATGCATTGAAATTCAGTCTGTATTTCAATGCATCATTCTGTAGTTAAGAAGACATGTCGTCGTGGAGCACAACAGTTTCACACTAACTGTTTCTGTAAAGTTCTTATGTGCAAAAATGACCAAAACTAGCTTAGAGTTAAGTCCCTGCTAAACTGAAGTCTTCATGTTTCAGCTCTGGAGTTCCCAGTGAAGACATATTTTTTGGTTTCACACATTATCGGTATTCAGTTACTAAATGAAGAAAAAATGTTGAAAATCTCTTGAGCATCTTGACATATACTCAATTATCAACACATTTGAACTGCTTAGATATTTAAATGGTGTCAATAGACACATTGGAAAAGTCGCATATTTTAACATTCAATTTTCTTTTTCATTTGTTGAATAGACAGATTTGCCATCCATACAAATCTGACACTGTTATCCACAATGCCATCTGAAAAATAAAATAATGTTTCAAAAATGAGGGTAATCTTCCCTACAAAAAAAGCATAACTAATCATTTTAAGCCATTGATGTCCCCCTAAAAGACACAGTACTTATAGATTCCATTCATAAAAATGGCAGGAACTATATTTATAGACAACGGAAATACGAACGACCAAACAGGTCATTTTTGTCTTTAAATAAGATCATTTCTTCTCCTTTCTATTGGTCCTTTTGTCTCCTCTTCATCGCTTATCGGATATGAAATAACACCTTAACTGTATGTTTGAAAATTTACAATGTCCATAAAAAACAAGTGTGGTGTAAATGTCAATGAGCCGCATCCTACCGACACAAATAACCAAAAGACGTGTGCAAGTTTGACGTTAAACAAATAGATGCGAGTTTCCTTCAATGAGACAGCATCCCAGCGACAAAATAAAGGTATGAATGAACTATTAACTTGTCTCATGCTTCCAATTGTTAATTTTTCTCTCTCGATTTGTTGGTATTTTCCCATAATAAAAATTACTGTTTGCATACTGATGAAAGTGGCATTACACACTAAAAATCGATAAATCCATCATTGTTTATTTCAGACGTGTTCTACCCCGCTCATTCCTTTGGTAACAAGAATCTATCAACTGGAGTTGTTATTTCACTAGAGCAATGTTTTGCATCACACACTTGTTACTATATATTTTGCATTATGACTGTAATATTTGCCGCTGGTCATGATGTAGTTTGAGGGAAATAAATGATTTTTTCAATACCTCTAACAAAAAGATTCTTTTAAACCCGAAGTATGATGAAAACGTCAATCAACTGTATGTAAAGAAAAAGAAAAAAAGTACATGGTAAAGAAGTATAAAGGGTTGGAAGGACAAAACGATATAGGTAGGACCTGCTTTTTAAGGTCTTTGTGTCCATCACAGGTTATGTGTGGTGACCTTTTGTTCTTAAGTCTATATTAAGTTAAAGTTTTAAAAGTTAAAGTAAACTTGTCATACAACTTTAGGTCCACACTAATAGATATAGAATTTTTATTTTCAAAATGAAAGGGTGTGTTATATGTCGAAAATTTTCCAAAATTCTGTGATGCATTGAAATTCAGTCTGTATTTCAATGCATCATTCTGTAGTTAAGAAGACATGTCGTCGTGGAGCACAACAGTTTCACACTAACTGTTTCTGTAAAGTTCTTATGTGCAAAAATGACCAAAACTAGCTTAGAGTTAAGTCCCTGCTAAACTGAAGTCTTCATGTTTCAGCTCTGGAGTTCCCAGTGAAGACATATTTTTTGGTTTCACACATTATCGGTATTCAGTTACTAAATGAAGAAAAAATATTGAAAATCTCTTGAGCATCTTGACATATACTCAATTATCAACACATTTGAACTGCTTAGATATTTAAATGGTGCCAATAGACACATAGGAAAAGTCGCATATTTTAACATTCAATTTTCTTTTTCATTTGTTGAATAGACAGATTTGCCATCCATACAAATCTGACACTGTTATCCACAATGCCATCTGAAAAATAAAATAATGTTTCAAAAATGAGGGTAATCTTCCCTACAAAAAAAGCATAACTAATCATTTTAAGCCATTGATGTCCCCCTAAAAGACACAGTACTTATAGATTCCATTCATAAAAATGGCAGGAACTATATTTATAGACAACGGAAATACGAACGACCAAACAGGTCATTTTTGTCTTTAAATAAGACCATTTCTTCTCCTTTCTATTGGTCCTTTTGTCTCCTCTTCATCGCTTATCGGATATGAAATAACACCTTAACTGTATGTTTGAAAATTTACAATGTCCATCAAAAACAAGTGTGGTGTAAATGTCAATAAGCCGCATCCTACCGACACAAATAACCAAAAGACGTGTGCAAGTTTGACGTTAAACAAATAGATGCGAGTTTCCTTCAATGAGACAGCATCCCAGCGACAAAATATAGGTATGAATGAACTATTAACTTGTCTCATGCTTCCAATTGTTAATTTTTCTCTCTCGATTTGTTGGTATTTTCCCATAATAAAAATTACTGTTTGCATACTGATGAAAGTGGCATTACACACTAAAAATCGATAAATCCATCATTTTTTATTTCAGACGTGTTCTACCCCGCTAATTCCTTTGGTAACAAGAATCTATCAACTGGAGTTGTTATTTCACTAGAGCAATGTTTTGCATCACACACTTGTTACTATATATTTTGCATTATGACTGTAATATTTGCCGCTGGTCATGATGTAGTTTGAGGGAAATAAATGATTTTTTCAATACCTCTAACAAAAGATTCTTTTAAACCCGAAGTATGATGAAAACGTCAATCAACTGTATGTAAAGAAAAAGAAAAAAGTACATGGTAAAGAAGTATAAAGGGTTGGAAGGACAAAACGATATAGGTAGGACCTGCTTTTTAAGGTCTTTGTGTCCATCACAGGTTATGTGTGGTGACCTTTTGTTCTTAAGTCTATATTAAGTTAAACTTTTAAAAGTTAAAGTAAACTTGTCATACAACTTTAGGTCCACACTAATAGACATAGAATTTTTATTTTCAAAATGAAAGGGTGTGTTATATGTCGAAAATTTTCCAAAATTCTGTGATGCATTGAAATTCAGTCTGTATTTCAATGCATCATTCTGTAGTTAAGAAGACATGTCGTCGTGGAGCACAACAGTTTCACACTAACTGTTTCTGTAAAGTTCTTATGTGCAAAAATGACCAAAACTAGCTTAGAGTTAAGTCCCTGCTAAACTGAAGTCTTCATGTTTCAGCTCTGGAGTTCCCAGTGAAGACATATTTTTTGGTTTCACACATTATCGGTATTCAGTTACTTAATGAAGAAAAAATATTGAAAATCTCTTGAGCATCTTGACATATACTCAATTATCAACACATTTGAACTGCTTAGATATTTAAATGGTGCCAATAGACACATAGGAAAAGTCGCATATTTTAACATTCAATTTTCTTTTTCATTTGTTGAATAGACAGATTTGCCATCCATACAAATCTGACACTGTTATCCACAATGCCATCTGAAAAATAAAATAATGTTTCAAAAATGAGGGTAATCTTCCCTACAAAAAAAGCATAACTAATCATTTTAAGCCATTGATGTCCCCCTAAAAGACACAGTACTTATAGATTCCATTCATAAAAATGGCAGGAACTATATTTATAGACAACGGAAATACGAACGACCAAACAGGTAATTTTTGTCTTTAAATAAGACCATTTCTTCTCCTTTTTTATTGGTCCTTTTGTCTCCTCTTCATCGCTTATCGGATATGAAATAACACCTTAACTGTATGTTTGAAAATTTACAATGTCCATCAAAAACAAGTGTGGTGTAAATGTCAATAAGCCGCATCCTACCGACACAAATAACCAAAAGACGTGTGCAAGTTTGACGTTAAACAAATAGATGCGAGTTTCCTTCAATGAGACAGCATCCCAGCGACAAAATATAGGTATGAATGAACTATTAACTTGTCTCATGCTTCCAATTGTTAATTTTTCTCTCTCGATTTGTTGGTATTTTTCCATAATAAAAATTACTGTTTGCATACTGATGAAAGTGGCATTACACACTAAAAATCGATAAATCCATCATTTTTTATTTCAGACGTGTTCTACCCCGCTAATTCCTTTGGTAACAAGAATCTATCAACTGGAGTTGTTATTTCACTAGAGCAATGTTTTGCATCACACACTTGTTACTATATATTTTGCATTATGACTGTAATATTTGCCGCTGGTCATGATGTAGTTTGAGGGAAATAAATGATTTTTTCAATACCTCTAACAAAAGATTCTTTTAAACCCGAAGTATGATGAAAACGTCAATCAACTGTATGTAAAGAAAAAGAAAAAAGTACATGGTAAAGAAGTATAAAGGGTTGGAAGGACAAAACGATATAGGTAGGACCTGCTTTTTAAGGTCTTTGTGTCCATCACAGGTTATGTGTGGTGACCTTTTGTTCTTAAGTCTATATTAAGTTAAACTTTTAAAAGTTAAAGTAAACTTGTCATACAACTTTAGGTCCACACTAATAGATATAGAATTTTTATTTTCAAAATGAAAGGGTGTGTTATATGTCGAAAATTTTCCAAAATTCTGTGATGCATTGAAATTCAGTCTGTATTTCAATGCATCATTCTGTAGTTAAGAAGACATGTCGTCGTGGAGCACAACAGTTTCACACTAACTGTTTCTGTAAAGTTCTTATGTGCAAAAATGACCAAAACTAGCTTAGAGTTAAGTCCCTGCTAAACTGAAGTCTTCATGTTTCAGCTCTGGAGTTCCCAGTGAAGACATATGTTTTGGTTTCACACATTATCGGTATTCAGTTACTTAATGAAGAAAAAATATTGAAAATCTCTTGAGCATCTTGACATATACTCAATTATCAACACATTTGAACTGCTTAGATATTTAAATGGTGCCAATAGACACATAGGAAAAGTCGCATATTTTAACATTCAATTTTCTTTTTCATTTGTTGAATAGACAGATTTGCCATCCATACAAATCTGACACTGTTATCCACAATGCCATCTGAAAAATAAAATAATGTTTCAAAAATGAGGGTAATCTTCCCTACAAAAAAAGCATAACTAATCATTTTAAGCCATTGATGTCCCCCTAAAAGACACAGTACTTATAGATTCCATTCATAAAAATGGCAGGAACTATATTTATAGACAACGGAAATACGAACGACCAAACAGGTCATTTTTGTCTTTAAATAAGACCATTTCTTCTCCTTTCTATTGGTCCTTTTGTCTCCTCTTCATCGCTTATCGGATATGAAATAACACCTTAACTGTATGTTTGAAAATTTACAATGTCCATCAAAAACAAGTGTGGTGTAAATGTCAATAAGCCGCATCCTACCGACACAAATAACCAAAAGACGTGTGCAAGTTTGACGTTAAACAAATAGATGCGAGTTTCCTTCAATGAGACAGCATCCCAGCGACAAAATATAGGTATGAATGAACTATTAACTTGTCTCATGCTTCCAATTGTTAATTTTTCTCTCTCGATTTGTTGGTATTTTTCCATAATAAAAATTACTGTTTGCATACTGATGAAAGTGGCATTACACACTAAAAATCGATAAATCCATCATTTTTTATTTCAGACGTGTTCTACCCCGCTAATTCCTTTGGTAACAAGAATCTATCAACTGGAGTTGTTATTTCACTAGAGCAATGTTTTGCATCACACACTTGTTACTATATATTTTGCATTATGACTGTAATATTTGCCGCTGGTCATGATGTAGTTTGAGGGAAATAAATGATTTTTTCAATACCTCTAACAAAAGATTCTTTTAAACCCGAAGTATGATGAAAACGTCAATCAACTGTATGTAAAGAAAAAGAAAAAAGTACATGGTAAAGAAGTATAAAGGGTTGGAAGGACAAAACGATATAGGTAGGACCTGCTTTTTAAGGTCTTTGTGTCCATCACAGGTTATGTGTGGTGACCTTTTGTTCTTAAGTCTATATTAAGTTAAACTTTTAAAAGTTAAAGTAAACTTGTCATACAACTTTAGGTCCACACTAATAGATATAGAATTTTTATTTTCAAAATGAAAGGGTGTGTTATATGTCGAAAATTTTCCAAAATTCTGTGATGCATTGAAATTCAGTCTGTATTTCAATGCATCATTTTGTAGTTAAGAAGACATGTCGTCGTGGAGCACAACAGTTTCACACTAACTGTTTCTGTAAAGTTCTTATGTGCAAAAATGACCAAAACTAGCTTAGAGTTAAGTCCCTGCTAAACTGAAGTCTTCATGTTTCAGCTCTGGAGTTCCCAGTGAAGACATATTTTTTGGTTTCACACATGATCGGTATTCAGTTACTTAATGAAGAAAAAATATTGAAAATCTCTTGAGCATCTTGACATATACTCAATTATCAACACATTTGAACTGCTTAGATATTTAAATGGTGCCAATAGACACATAGGAAAAGTCGCATATTTTAACATTCAATTTTCTTTTTCATTTGTTGAATAGACAGATTTGCCATCCATACAAATCTGACACTGTTATCCACAATGCCATCTGAAAAATAAAATAATGTTTCAAAAATGAGGGTAATCTTCCCTACAAAAAAAGCATAACTAATCATTTTAAGCCATTGATGTCCCCCTAAAAGACACAGTACTTATAGATTCCATTCATAAAAATTGCAGGAACTATATTTATAGACAACGGAAATACGAACGACCAAACAGGTCATTTTTGTCTTTAAATAAGACCATTTCTTCTCCTTTCTATTGGTCCTTTTGTCTCCTCTTCATCGCTTATCGGATATGAAATAACACCTTAACTGTATGTTTGAAAATTTACAATGTCCATCAAAAACAAGTGTGGTGTAAATGTCAATAAGCCGCATCCTACCGACACAAATAACCAAAAGACGTGTGCAAGTTTGACGTTAAACAAATAGATGCGAGTTTCCTTCAATGAGACAGCATCCCAGCGACAAAATATAGGTATGAATGAACTATTAACTTGTCTCATGCTTCCAATTGTTAATTTTTCTCTCTCGATTTGTTGGTATTTTCCCATAATAAAAATTACTGTTTGCATACTGATGAAAGTGGCATTACACACTAAAAATCGATAAATCCATCATTTTTTATTTCAGACGTGTTCTACCCCGCTAATTCCTTTGGTAACAAGAATCTATCAACTGGAGTTGTTATTTCACTAGAGCAATGTTTTGCATCACACACTTGTTACTATATATTTTGCATTATGACTGTAATATTTGCCGCTGGTCATGATGTAGTTTGAGGGAAATAAATGATTTTTTCAATACCTCTAACAAAAGATTCTTTTAAACCCGAAGTATGATGAAAACGTTAATGAACTGTATGTAAAGAAAAAGAAAAAAGTACATGGTAAAGAAGTATAAAGGGTTGGAAGGACAAAACGATATAGGTAGGACCTGCTTTTTAAGGTCTTTGTGTCCATCACAGGTTATGTGTGGTGACCTTTTGTTCTTAAGTCTATATTAAGTTAAACTTTTAAAAGTTAAAGTAAACTTGTCATACAGCTTTAGGTCCACACTAATAGATATAGAATTTTTATTTTCAAAATGAAAGGGTGTGTTATATGTCGAAAATTTTCCAAAATTCTGTGATGCATTGAAATTCAGTCTGTATTTCAATGCATCATTCTGTAGTTAAGAAGACATGTCGTCGTGGAGCACAACAGTTTCACACTAACTGTTTCTGTAAAGTTCTTATGTGCAAAAATGACCAAAACTAGCTTAGAGTTAAGTCCCTGCTAAACTGAAGTCT
The DNA here is from genome assembly GCF_036588685.1 of Mytilus trossulus. Lineage (NCBI taxonomy): Eukaryota > Metazoa > Mollusca > Bivalvia > Mytilida > Mytilidae > Mytilus > Mytilus trossulus. The sequence continues at coordinate 11,494,669 of NC_086385.1, read as the reverse complement.
TCATGTTTCATCTCTGGAGTTCCCAGTGAAGACATATTTTTTGGTTTCACACATTATCGGTATTCAGTTACTAAATGAAGAAAAAATATTGAAAATCTCTTGAGCATCTTGACATATACTCAATTATCAACACATTTGAACTGCTTAGATATTTAAATGGTGCCAATAGACACATAGGAAAAGTCGCATATTTTAACATTCAATTTTCTTTTTCATTTGTTGAATAGACAGATTTGCCATCCATACAAATCTGACACTGTTATCCACAATGCCATCTGAAAAATAAAATAATGTTTCAAAAATGAGGGTAATCTTCCCTACAAAAAAAGCATAACTAATCATTTTAAGCCATTGATGTCCCCCTAAAAGACACAGTACTTATAGATTCCATTCATAAAAATGGCAGGAACTATATTTATAGACAACGGAAATACGAACGACCAAACAGGTCATTTTTGTCTTTAAATAAGACCATTTCTTCTCCTTTCTATTGGTCCTTTTGTCTCCTCTTCATCGCTTATCGGATATGAAATAACACCTTAACTGTATGTTTGAAAATTTACAATGTCCATCAAAAACAAGTGTGATGTAAATGTCAATAAGCCGCATCCTACCGACACAAATAACCAAAAGACGTGTGCAAGTTTGACGTTAAACAAATAGATGCGAGTTTCCTTCAATGAGACAGCATCCCAGCGACAAAATATAGGTATGAATGAACTATTAACTTGTCTCATGCTTCCAATTGTTAATTTTTCTCTCTCGATTTGTTGGTATTTTTCCATAATAAAAATTACTGTTTGCATACTGATGAAAGTGGCATTACACACTAAAAATCGATAAATCCATCATTTTTTATTTCAGACGTGTTCTACCCCGCTAATTCCTTTGGTAACAAGAATCTATCAACTGGAGTTGTTATTTCACTAGAGCAATGTTTTGCATCACACACTTGTTACTATATATTTTGCATTATGACTGTAATATTTGCCGCTGGTCATGATGTAGTTTGAGGGAAATAAATGATTTTTTCAATACCTCTAACAAAAGATTCTTTTAAACCCGAAGTATGATGAAAACGTCAATCAACTGTATGTAAAGAAAAAGAAAAAAGTACATGGTAAAGAAGTATAAAGGGTTGGAAGGACAAAACGATATAGGTAGGACCTGCTTTTTAAGGTCTTTGTGTCCATCACAGGTTATGTGTGGTGACCTTTTGTTCTTAAGTCTATATTAAGTTAAACTTTTAAAAGTTAAAGTAAACTTGTCATACAACTTTAGGTCCACACTAATAGATATAGAATTTTTATTTTCAAAATGAAAGGGTGTGTTATATGTCGAAAATTTTCCAAAATTCTGTGATGCATTGAAATTCAGTCTGTATTTCAATGCATCATTCTGTAGTTAAGAAGACATGTCGTCGTGGAGCACAACAGTTTCACACTAACTGTTTCTGTAAAGTTCTTATGTGCAAAAATGACCAAAACTAGCTTAGAGTTAAGTCCCTGCTAAACTGAAGTCTTCATGTTTCAGCTCTGGAGTTCCCAGTGAAGACATATGTTTTGGTTTCACACATTATCGGTATTCAGTTACTTAATGAAGAAAAAATATTGAAAATCTCTTGAGCATCTTGACATATACTCAATTATCAACACATTTGAACTGCTTAGATATTTAAATGGTGCCAATAGACACATAGGAAAAGTCGCATATTTTAACATTCAATTTTCTTTTTCATTTGTTGAATAGACAGATTTGCCATCCATACAAATCTGACACTGTTATCCACAATGCCATCTGAAAAATAAAATAATGTTTCAAAAATGAGGGTAATCTTCCCTACAAAAAAAGCATAACTAATCATTTTAAGCCATTGATGTCCCCCTAAAAGACACAGTACTTATAGATTCCATTCATAAAAATGGCAGGAACTATATTTATAGACAACGGAAATACGAACGACCAAACAGGTCATTTTTGTCTTTAAATAAGACCATTTCTTCTCCTTTCTATTGGTCCTTTTGTCTCCTCTTCATCGCTTATCGGATATGAAATAACACCTTAACTGTATGTTTGAAAATTTACAATGTCCATCAAAAACAAGTGTGGTGTAAATGTCAATAAGCCGCATCCTACCGACACAAATAACCAAAAGACGTGTGCAAGTTTGACGTTAAACAAATAGATGCGAGTTTCCTTCAATGAGACAGCATCCCAGCGACAAAATATAGGTATGAATGAACTATTAACTTGTCTCATGCTTCCAATTGTTAATTTTTCTCTCTCGATTTGTTGGTATTTTTCCATAATAAAAATTACTGTTTGCATACTGATGAAAGTGGCATTACACACTAAAAATCGATAAATCCATCATTTTTTATTTCAGACGTGTTCTACCCCGCTAATTCCTTTGGTAACAAGAATCTATCAACTGGAGTTGTTATTTCACTAGAGCAATGTTTTGCATCACACACTTGTTACTATATATTTTGCATTATGACTGTAATATTTGCCGCTGGTCATGATGTAGTTTGAGGGAAATAAATGATTTTTTCAATACCTCTAACAAAAGATTCTTTTAAACCCGAAGTATGATGAAAACGTCAATCAACTGTATGTAAAGAAAAAGAAAAAAGTACATGGTAAAGAAGTATAAAGGGTTGGAAGGACAAAACGATATAGGTAGGACCTGCTTTTTAAGGTCTTTGTGTCCATCACAGGTTATGTGTGGTGACCTTTTGTTCTTAAGTCTATATTAAGTTAAACTTTTAAAAGTTAAAGTAAACTTGTCATACAACTTTAGGTCCACACTAATAGATATAGAATTTTTATTTTCAAAATGAAAGGGTGTGTTATATGTCGAAAATTTTCCAAAATTCTGTGATGCATTGAAATTCAGTCTGTATTTCAATGCATCATTCTGTAGTTAAGAAGACATGTCGTCGTGGAGCACAACAGTTTCACACTAACTGTTTCTGTAAAGTTCTTATGTGCAAAAATGACCAAAACTAGCTTAGAGTTAAGTCCCTGCTAAACTGAAGTCTTCATGTTTCAGCTCTGGAGTTCCCAGTGAAGACATATTTTTTGGTTTCACACATGATCGGTATTCAGTTACTTAATGAAGAAAAAATATTGAAAATCTCTTGAGCATCTTGACATATACTCAATTATCAACACATTTGAACTGCTTAGATATTTAAATGGTGCCAATAGACACATAGGAAAAGTCGCATATTTTAACATTCAATTTTCTTTTTCATTTGTTGAATAGACAGATTTGCCATCCATACAAATCTGACACTGTTATCCACAATGCCATCTGAAAAATAAAATAATGTTTTAAAAATGAGGGTAATCTTCCCTACAAAAAAAGCATAACTAATCATTTTAAGCCATTGATGTCCCCCTAAAAGACACAGTACTTATAGATTCCATTCATAAAAATGGCAGGAACTATATTTATAGACAACGGAAATACGAACGACCAAACAGGTCATTTTTGTCTTTAAATAAGACCATTTCTTCTCCTTTCTATTGGTCCTTTTGTCTCCTCTTCATCGCTTATCGGATATGAAATAACACCTTAACTGTATGTTTGAAAATTTACAATGTCCATCAAAAACAAGTGTGGTGTAAATGTCAATAAGCCGCATCCTACCGACACAAATAACCAAAAGACGTGTGCAAGTTTGACGTTAAACAAATAGATGCGAGTTTCCTTCAATGAGACAGCATCCCAGCGACAAAATATAGGTATGAATGAACTATTAACTTGTCTCATGCTTCCAATTGTTAATTTTTCTCTCTCGATTTGTTGGTATTTTTCCATAATAAAAATTACTGTTTGCATACTGATGAAAGTGGCATTACACACTAAAAATCGATAAATCCATCATTTTTTATTTCAGACGTGTTCTACCCCGCTAATTCCTTTGGTAACAAGAATCTATCAACTGGAGTTGTTATTTCACTAGAGCAATGTTTTGCATCACACACTTGTTACTATATATTTTGCATTATGACTGTAATATTTGCCGCTGGTCATGATGTAGTTTGAGGGAAATAAATGATTTTTTCAATACCTCTAACAAAAGATTCTTTTAAACCCGAAGTATGATGAAAACGTCAATCAACTGTATGTAAAGAAAAAGAAAAAAGTACATGGTAAAGAAGTATAAAGGGTTGGAAGGACAAAACGATATAGGTAGGACCTGCTTTTTAAGGTCTTTGTGTCCATCACAGGTTATGTGTGGTGACCTTTTGTTCTTAAGTCTATATTAAGTTAAACTTTTAAAAGTTAAAGTAAACTTGTCATACAACTTTAGGTCCACACTAATAGATATAGAATTTTTATTTTCAAAATGAAAGGGTGTGTTATATGTCGAAAATTTTCCAAAATTCTGTGATGCATTGAAATTCAGTCTGTATTTCAATGCATCATTTTGTAGTTAAGAAGACATGTCGTCGTGGAGCACAACAGTTTCACACTAACTGTTTCTGTAAAGTTCTTATGTGCAAAAATGACCAAAACTAGCTTAGAGTTAAGTCCCTGCTAAACTGAAGTCTTCATGTTTCAGCTCTGGAGTTCCCAGTGAAGACATATTTTTTGGTTTCACACATGATCGGTATTCAGTTACTTAATGAAGAAAAAATATTGAAAATCTCTTGAGCATCTTGACATATACTCAATTATCAACACATTTGAACTGCTTAGATATTTAAATGGTGCCAATAGACACATAGGAAAAGTCGCATATTTTAACATTCAATTTTCTTTTTCATTTGTTGAATAGACAGATTTGCCATCCATACAAATCTGACACTGTTATCCACAATGCCATCTGAAAAATAAAATAATGTTTCAAAAATGAGGGTAATCTTCCCTACAAAAAAAGCATAACTAATCATTTTAAGCCATTGATGTCCCCCTAAAAGACACAGTACTTATAGATTCCATTCATAAAAATTGCAGGAACTATATTTATAGACAACGGAAATACGAACGACCAAACAGGTCATTTTTGTCTTTAAATAAGACCATTTCTTCTCCTTTCTATTGGTCCTTTTGTCTCCTCTTCATCGCTTATCGGATATGAAATAACACCTTAACTGTATGTTTGAAAATTTACAATGTCCATCAAAAACAAGTGTGGTGTAAATGTCAATAAGCCGCATCCTACCGACACAAATAACCAAAAGACGTGTGCAAGTTTGACGTTAAACAAATAGATGCGAGTTTCCTTCAATGAGACAGCATCCCAGCGACAAAATATAGGTATGAATGAACTATTAACTTGTCTCATGCTTCCAATTGTTAATTTTTCTCTCTCGATTTGTTGGTATTTTCCCATAATAAAAATTACTGTTTGCATACTGATGAAAGTGGCATTACACACTAAAAATCGATAAATCCATCATTTTTTATTTCAGACGTGTTCTACCCCGCTAATTCCTTTGGTAACAAGAATCTATCAACTGGAGTTGTTATTTCACTAGAGCAATGTTTTGCATCACACACTTGTTACTATATATTTTGCATTATGACTGTAATATTTGCCGCTGGTCATGATGTAGTTTGAGGGAAATAAATGATTTTTTCAATACCTCTAACAAAAGATTCTTTTAAACCCGAAGTATGATGAAAACGTTAATTAACTGTATGTAAAGAAAAAGAAAAAAGTACATGGTAAAGAAGTATAAAGGGTTGGAAGGACAAAACGATATAGGTAGGACCTGCTTTTTAAGGTCTTTGTGTCCATCACAGGTTATGTGTGGTGACCTTTTGTTCTTAAGTCTATATTAAGTTAAACTTTTAAAAGTTAAAGTAAACTTGTCATACAACTTTAGGTCCACACTAATAGATATAGAATTTTTATTTTCAAAATGAAAGGGTGTGTTATATGTCGAAAATTTTCCAAAATTCTGTGATGCATTGAAATTCAGTCTGTATTTCAATGCATCATTCTGTAGTTAAGAAGACATGTCGTCGTGGAGCACAACAGTTTCACACTAACTGTTTCTGTAAAGTTCTTATGTGCAAAAATGACCAAAACTAGCTTAGAGTTAAGTCCCTGCTAAACTGAAGTCTTCATGTTTCAGCTCTGGAGTTCCCAGTGAAGACATATTTTTTGGTTTCACACATGATCGGTATTCAGTTACTTAATGAAGAAAAAATATTGAAAATCTCTTGAGCATCTTGACATATACTCAATTATCAACACATTTGAACTGCTTAGATATTTAAATGGTGCCAATAGACACATAGGAAAAGTCGCATATTTTAACATTCAATTTTCTTTTTCATTTGTTGAATAGACAGATTTGCCATCCATGCAAATCTGACACTGTTATCCACAATGCCATCTGAAAAATAAAATAATGTTTTAAAAATGAGGGTAATCTTCCCTACAAAAAAAGCATAACTAATCATTTTAAGCCATTGATGTCCCCCTAAAAGACACAGTACTTATAGATTCCATTCATAAAAATGGCAGGAACTATATTTATAGACAACGGAAATACGAACGACCAAACAGGTCATTTTTGTCTTTAAATAAGACCATTTCTTCTCCTTTCTATTGGTCCTTTTGTCTCCTCTTCATCGCTTATCGGATATGAAATAACACCTTAACTGTATGTTTGAAAATTTACAATGTCCATCAAAAACAAGTGTGGTGTAAATGTCAATAAGCCGCATCCTACCGACACAAATAACCAAAAGACGTGTGCAAGTTTGACGTTAAACAAATAGATGTGAGTTTCCTTCAATGAGACAGCATCCCAGCGACAAAATATAGGTATGAATGAACTATTAACTTGTCTCATGCTTCCAATTGTTAATTTTTCTCTCTCGATTTGTTGGTATTTTTCCATAATAAAAATTACTGTTTGCATACTGATGAAAGTGGCATTACACACTAAAAATCGATAAATCCATCATTTTTTATTTCAGACGTGTTCTACCCCGCTAATTCCTTTGGTAACAAGAATCTATCAACTGGAGTTGTTATTTCACTAGAGCAATGTTTTGCATCACACACTTGTTACTATATATTTTGCATTATGACTGTAATATTTGCCGCTGGTCATGATGTAGTTTGAGGGAAATAAATGATTTTTTCAATACCTCTAACAAAAGATTCTTTTAAACCCGAAGTATGATGAAAACGTCAATCAACTGTATGTAAAGAAAAAGAAAAAAGTACATGGTAAAGAAGTATAAAGGGTTGGAAGGACAAAACGATATAGGTAGGACCTGCTTTTTAAGGTCTTTGTGTCCATCACAGGTTATGTGTGGTGACCTTTTGTTCTTAAGTCTATATTAAGTTAAACTTTTAAAAGTTAAAGTAAACTTGTCATACAACTTTAGGTCCACACTAATAGATATAGAATTTTTATTTTCAAAATGAAAGGGTGTGTTATATGTCGAAAATTTTCCAAAATTCTGTGATGCATTGAAATTCAGTCTGTATTTCAATGCATCATTCTGTAGTTAAGAAGACATGTCGTCGTGGAGCACAACAGTTTCACACTAACTGTTTCTGTAAAGTTCTTATGTGCAAAAATGACCAAAACTAGCTTAGAGTTAAGTCCCTGCTAAACTGAAGTCTTCATGTTTCAGCTCTGGAGTTCCCAGTGAAGACATATGTTTTGGTTTCACACATTATCGGTATTCAGTTACTTAATGAAGAAAAAATATTGAAAATCTCTTGAGCATCTTGACATATACTCAATTATCAACACATTTGAACTGCTTAGATATTTAAATGGTGCCAATAGACACATAGGAAAAGTCGCATATTTTAACATTCAATTTTCTTTTTCATTTGTTGAATAGACAGATTTGCCATCCATACAAATCTGACACTGTTATCCACAATGCCATCTGAAAAATAAAATAATGTTTCAAAAATGAGGGTAATCTTCCCTACAAAAAAAGCATAACTAATCATTTTAAGCCATTGATGTCCCCCTAAAAGACACAGTACTTATAGATTCCATTCATAAAAATGGCAGGAACTATATTTATAGACAACGGAAATACGAACGACCAAACAGGTCATTTTTGTCTTTAAATAAGACCATTTCTTCTCCTTTCTATTGGTCCTTTTGTCTCCTCTTCATCGCTTATCGGATATGAAATAACACCTTAACTGTATGTTTGAAAATTTACAATGTCCATCAAAAACAAGTGTGGTGTAAATGTCAATAAGCCGCATCCTACCGACACAAATAACCAAAAGACGTGTGCAAGTTTGACGTTAAACAAATAGATGCGAGTTTCCTTCAATGAGACAGCATCCCAGCGACAAAATATAGGTATGAATGAACTATTAACTTGTCTCATGCTTCCAATTGTTAATTTTTCTCTCTCGATTTGTTGGTATTTTTCCATAATAAAAATTACTGTTTGCATACTGATGAAAGTGGCATTACACACTAAAAATCGATAAATCCATCATTTTTTATTTCAGACGTGTTCTACCCCGCTAATTCCTTTGGTAACAAGAATCTATCAACTGGAGTTGTTATTTCACTAGAGCAATGTTTTGCATCACACACTTGTTACTATATATTTTGCATTATGACTGTAATATTTGCCGCTGGTCATGATGTAGTTTGAGGGAAATAAATGATTTTTTCAATACCTCTAACAAAAGATTCTTTTAAACCCGAAGTATGATGAAAACGTCAATCAACTGTATGTAAAGAAAAAGAAAAAAGTACATGGTAAAGAAGTATAAAGGGTTGGAAGGACAAAACGATATAGGTAGGACCTGCTTTTTAAGGTCTTTGTGTCCATCACAGGTTATGTGTGGTGACCTTTTGTTCTTAAGTCTATATTAAGTTAAACTTTTAAAAGTTAAAGTAAACTTGTCATACAACTTTAGGTCCACACTAATAGATATAGAATTTTTATTTTCAAAATGAAAGGGTGTGTTATATGTCGAAAATTTTCCAAAATTCTGTGATGCATTGAAATTCAGTCTGTATTTCAATGCATCATTCTGTAGTTAAGAAGACATGTCGTCGTGGAGCACAACAGTTTCACACTAACTGTTTCTGTAAAGTTCTTATGTGCAAAAATGACCAAAACTAGCTTAGAGTTAAGTCCCTGCTAAACTGAAGTCTTCATGTTTCAGCTCTGGAGTTCCCAGTGAAGACATATTTTTTGGTTTCACACATGATCGGTATTCAGTTACTTAATGAAGAAAAAATATTGAAAATCTCTTGAGCATCTTGACATATACTCAATTATCAACACATTTGAACTGCTTAGATATTTAAATGGTGCCAATAGACACATAGGAAAAGTCGCATATTTTAACATTCAATTTTCTTTTTCATTTGTTGAATAGACAGATTTGCCATCCATACAAATCTGACACTGTTATCCACAATGCCATCTGAAAAATAAAATAATGTTTTAAAAATGAGGGTAATCTTCCCTACAAAAAAAGCATAACTAATCATTTTAAGCCATTGATGTCCCCCTAAAAGACACAGTACTTATAGATTCCATTCATAAAAATGGCAGGAACTATATTTATAGACAACGGAAATACGAACGACCAAACAGGTCATTTTTGTCTTTAAATAAGACCATTTCTTCTCCTTTCTATTGGTCCTTTTGTCTCCTCTTCATCGCTTATCGGATATGAAATAACACCTTAACTGTATGTTTGAAAATTTACAATGTCCATCAAAAACAAGTGTGGTGTAAATGTCAATAAGCCGCATCCTACCGACACAAATAACCAAAAGACGTGTGCAAGTTTGACGTTAAACAAATAGATGCGAGTTTCCTTCAATGAGACAGCATCCCAGCGACAAAATATAGGTATGAATGAACTATTAACTTGTCTCATGCTTCCAATTGTTAATTTTTCTCTCTCGATTTGTTGGTATTTTTCCATAATAAAAATTACTGTTTGCATACTGATGAAAGTGGCATTACACACTAAAAATCGATAAATCCATCATTTTTTATTTCAGACGTGTTCTACCCCGCTAATTCCTTTGGTAACAAGAATCTATCAACTGGAGTTGTTATTTCACTAGAGCAATGTTTTGCATCACACACTTGTTACTATATATTTTGCATTATGACTGTAATATTTGCCGCTGGTCATGATGTAGTTTGAGGGAAATAAATGATTTTTTCAATACCTCTAACAAAAGATTCTTTTAAACCCGAAGTATGATGAAAACGTCAATCAACTGTATGTAAAGAAAAAGAAAAAAGTACATGGTAAAGAAGTATAAAGGGTTGGAAGGACAAAACGATATAGGTAGGACCTGCTTTTTAAGGTCTTTGTGTCCATCACAGGTTATGTGTGGTGACCTTTTGTTCTTAAGTCTATATTAAGTTAAACTTTTAAAAGTTAAAGTAAACTTGTCATACAACTTTAGGTCCACACTAATAGATATAGAATTTTTATTTTCAAAATGAAAGGGTGTGTTATATGTCGAAAATTTTCCAAAATTCTGTGATGCATTGAAATTCAGTCTGTATTTCAATGCATCATTTTGTAGTTAAGAAGACATGTCGTCGTGGAGCACAACAGTTTCACACTAACTGTTTCTGTAAAGTTCTTATGTGCAAAAATGACCAAAACTAGCTTAGAGTTAAGTCCCTGCTAAACTGAAGTCTTCATGTTTCAGCTCTGGAGTTCCCAGTGAAGACATATTTTTTGGTTTCACACATGATCGGTATTCAGTTACTTAATGAAGAAAAAATATTGAAAATCTCTTGAGCATCTTGACATATACTCAATTATCAACACATTTGAACTGCTTAGATATTTAAATGGTGCCAATAGACACATAGGAAAAGTCGCATATTTTAACATTCAATTTTCTTTTTCATTTGTTGAATAGACAGATTTGCCATCCATACAAATCTGACACTGTTATCCACAATGCCATCTGAAAAATAAAATAATGTTTTAAAAATGAGGGTAATCTTCCCTACAAAAAAAGCATAACTAATCATTTTAAGCCATTGATGTCCCCCTAAAAGACACAGTACTTATAGATTCCATTCATAAAAATGGCAGGAACTATATTTATAGACAACGGAAATACGAACGACCAAACAGGTCATTTTTGTCTTTAAATAAGACCATTTCTTCTCCTTTCTATTGGTCCTTTTGTCTCCTCTTCATCGCTTATCGGATATGAAATAACACCTTAACTGTATGTTTGAAAATTTACAATGTCCATCAAAAACAAGTGTGGTGTAAATGTCAATAAGCCGCATCCTACCGACACAAATAACCAAAAGACGTGTGCAAGTTTGACGTTAAACAAATAGATGCGAGTTTCCTTCAATGAGACAGCATCCCAGCGACAAAATATAGGTATGAATGAACTATTAACTTGTCTCATGCTTCCAATTGTTAATTTTTCTCTCTCGATTTGTTGGTATTTTTCCATAATAAAAATTACTGTTTGCATACTGATGAAAGTGGCATTACACACTAAAAATCGATAAATCCATCATTTTTTATTTCAGACGTGTTCTACCCCGCTAATTCCTTTGGTAACAAGAATCTATCAACTGGAGTTGTTATTTCACTAGAGCAATGTTTTGCATCACACACTTGTTACTATATATTTTGCATTATGACTGTAATATTTGCCGCTGGTCATGATGTAGTTTGAGGGAAATAAATGATTTTTTCAATACCTCTAACAAAAGATTCTTTTAAACCCGAAGTATGATGAAAACGTCAATCAACTGTATGTAAAGAAAAAGAAAAAAGTACATGGTAAAGAAGTATAAAGGGTTGGAAGGACAAAACGATATAGGTAGGACCTGCTTTTTAAGGTCTTTGTGTCCATCACAGGTTATGTGTGGTGACCTTTTGTTCTTAAGTCTATATTAAGTTAAACTTTTAAAAGTTAAAGTAAACTTGTCATACAACTTTAGGTCCACACTAATAGATATAGAATTTTTATTTTCAAAATGAAAGGGTGTGTTATATGTCGAAAATTTTCCAAAATTCTGTGATGCATTGAAATTCAGTCTGTATTTCAATGCATCATTCTGTAGTTAAGAAGACATGTCGTCGTGGAGCACAACAGTTTCACACTAACTGTTTCTGTAAAGTTCTTATGTGCAAAAATGACCAAAACTAGCTTAGAGTTAAGTCCCTGCTAAACTGAAGTCTTCATGTTTCAGCTCTGGAGTTCCCAGTGAAGACATATTTTTTGGTTTCACACATGATCGGTATTCAGTTACTTAATGAAGAAAAAATATTGAAAATCTCTTGAGCATCTTGACATATACTCAATTATCAACACATTTGAACTGCTTAGATATTTAAATGGTGCCAATAGACACATAGGAAAAGTCGCATATTTTAACATTCAATTTTCTTTTTCATTTGTTGAATAGACAGATTTGCCATCCATACAAATCTGACACTGTTATCCACAATGCCATCTGAAAAATAAAATAATGTTTTAAAAATGAGGGTAATCTTCCCTACAAAAAAAGCATAACTAATCATTTTAAGCCATTGATGTCCCCCTAAAAGACACAGTACTTATAGATTCCATTCATAAAAATGGCAGGAACTATATTTATAGACAACGGAAATACGAACGACCAAACAGGTCATTTTTGTCTTTAAATAAGACCATTTCTTCTCCTTTCTATTGGTCCTTTTGTCTCCTCTTCATCGCTTATCGGATATGAAATAACACCTTAACTGTATGTTTGAAAATTTACAATGTCCATCAAAAACAAGTGTGGTGTAAATGTCAATAAGCCGCATCCTACCGACACAAATAACCAAAAGACGTGTGCAAGTTTGACGTTAAACAAATAGATGCGAGTTTCCTTCAATGAGACAGCATCCCAGCGACAAAATATAGGTATGAATGAACTATTAACTTGTCTCATGCTTCCAATTGTTAATTTTTCTCTCTCGATTTGTTGGTATTTTTCCATAATAAAAATTACTGTTTGCATACTGATGAAAGTGGCATTACACACTAAAAATCGATAAATCCATCATTTTTTATTTCAGACGTGTTCTACCCCGCTAATTCCTTTGGTAACAAGAATCTATCAACTGGAGTTGTTATTTCACTAGAGCAATGTTTTGCATCACACACTTGTTACTATATATTTTGCATTATGACTGTAATATTTGCCGCTGGTCATGATGTAGTTTGAGGGAAATAAATGATTTTTTCAATACCTCTAACAAAAGATTCTTTTAAACCCGAAGTATGATGAAAACGTCAATCAACTGTATGTAAAGAAAAAGAAAAAAGTACATGGTAAAGAAGTATAAAGGGTTGGAAGGACAAAACGATATAGGTAGGACCTGCTTTTTAAGGTCTTTGTGTCCATCACAGGTTATGTGTGGTGACCTTTTGTTCTTAAGTCTATATTAAGTTAAACTTTTAAAAGTTAAAGTAAACTTGTCATACAACTTTAGGTCCACACTAATAGATATAGAATTTTTATTTTCAAAATGAAAGGGTGTGTTATATGTCGAAAATTTTCCAAAATTCTGTGATGCATTGAAATTCAGTCTGTATTTCAATGCATCATTTTGTAGTTAAGAAGACATGTCGTCGTGGAGCACAACAGTTTCACACTAACTGTTTCTGTAAAGTTCTTATGTGCAAAAATGACCAAAACTAGCTTAGAGTTAAGTCCCTGCTAAACTGAAGTCTTCATGTTTCAGCTCTGGAGTTCCCAGTGAAGACATATTTTTTGGTTTCACACATGATCGGTATTCAGTTACTTAATGAAGAAAAAATATTGAAAATCTCTTGAGCATCTTGACATATACTCAATTATCAACACATTTGAACTGCTTAGATATTTAAATGGTGCCAATAGACACATAGGAAAAGTCGCATATTTTAACATTCAATTTTCTTTTTCATTTGTTGAATAGACAGATTTGCCATCCATACAAATCTGACACTGTTATCCACAATGCCATCTGAAAAATAAAATAATGTTTTAAAAATGAGGGTAATCTTCCCTACAAAAAAAGCATAACTAATCATTTTAAGCCATTGATGTCCCCCTAAAAGACACAGTACTTATAGATTCCATTCATAAAAATGGCAGGAACTATATTTATAGACAACGGAAATACGAACGACCAAACAGGTCATTTTTGTCTTTAAATAAGACCATTTCTTCTCCTTTCTATTGGTCCTTTTGTCTCCTCTTCATCGCTTATCGGATATGAAATAACACCTTAACTGTATGTTTGAAAATTTACAATGTCCATCAAAAACAAGTGTGGTGTAAATGTCAATAAGCCGCATCCTACCGACACAAATAACCAAAAGACGTGTGCAAGTTTGACGTTAAACAAATAGATGCGAGTTTCCTTCAATGAGACAGCATCCCAGCGACAAAATATAGGTATGAATGAACTATTAACTTGTCTCATGCTTCCAATTGTTAATTTTTTCTCTCTCGATTTGCTGGTATTTTTCCATAATAAAAATTACTGTTTGCATACTGATGAAAGTGGCATTACACACTAAAAATCGATAAATCCATCATTTTTTATTTCAGACGTGTTCTACCCCGCTAATTCCTTTGGTAACAAGAATCTATCAACTGGAGTTGTTATTTCACTAGAGCAATGTTTTGCATCACACACTTGTTACTATATATTTTGCATTATGACTGTAATATTTGCCGCTGGTCATGATGTAGTTTGAGGGAAATAAATGATTTTTTCAATACCTCTAACAAAAGATTCTTTTAAACCCGAAGTATGATGAAAACGTCAATCAACTGTATGTAAAGAAAAAGAAAAAAGTACATGGTAAAGAAGTATAAAGGGTTGGAAGGACAAAACGATATAGGTAGGACCTGCTTTTTAAGGTCTTTGTGTCCATCACAGGTTATGTGTGGTGACCTTTTGTTCTTAAGTCTATATTAAGTTAAACTTTTAAAAGTTAAAGTAAACTTGTCATACAACTTTAGGTCCACACTAATAGATATAGAATTTTTATTTTCAAAATGAAAGGGTGTGTTATATGTCGAAAATTTTCCAAAATTCTGTGATGCATTGAAATTCAGTCTGTATTTCAATGCATCATTCTGTAGTTAAGAAGACATGTCGTCGTGGAGCACAACAGTTTCACACTAACTGTTTCTGTAAAGTTCTTATGTGCAAAAATGACCAAAACTAGCTTAGAGTTAAGTCCCTGCTAAACTGAAGTCTTCATGTTTCAGCTCTGGAGTTCCCAGTGAAGACATATTTTTTGGTTTCACACATGATCGGTATTCAGTTACTTAATGAAGAAAAAATATTGAAAATCTCTTGAGCATCTTGACATATACTCAATTATCAACACATTTGAACTGCTTAGATATTTAAATGGTGCCAATAGACACATAGGAAAAGTCGCATATTTTAACATTCAATTTTCTTTTTCATTTGTTGAATAGACAGATTTGCCATCCATACAAATCTGACACTGTTATCCACAATGCCATCTGAAAAATAAAATAATGTTTTAAAAATGAGGGTAATCTTCCCTACAAAAAAAGCATAACTAATCATTTTAAGCCATTGATGTCCCCCTAAAAGACACAGTACTTATAGATTCCATTCATAAAAATGGCAGGAACTATATTTATAGACAACGGAAATACGAACGACCAAACAGGTCATTTTTGTCTTTAAATAAGACCATTTCTTCTCCTTTCTATTGGTCCTTTTGTCTCCTCTTCATCGCTTATCGGATATGAAATAACACCTTAACTGTATGTTTGAAAATTTACAATGTCCATCAAAAACAAGTGTGGTGTAAATGTCAATAAGCCGCATCCTACCGACACAAATAACCAAAAGACGTGTGCAAGTTTGACGTTAAACAAATAGATGCGAGTTTCCTTCAATGAGACAGCATCCCAGCGACAAAATATAGGTATGAATGAACTATTAACTTGTCTCATGCTTCCAATTGTTAATTTTTCTCTCTCGATTTGCTGGTATTTTTCCATAATAAAAATTACTGTTTGCATACTGATGAAAGTGGCATTACACACTAAAAATCGATAAATCCATCATTTTTTATTTCAGACGTGTTCTACCCCGCTAATTCCTTTGGTAACAAGAATCTATCAACTGGAGTTGTTATTTCACTAGAGCAATGTTTTGCATCACACACTTGTTACTATATATTTTGCATTATGACTGTAATATTTGCCGCTGGTCATGATGTAGTTTGAGGGAAATAAATGATTTTTTCAATACCTCTAACAAAAGATTCTTTTAAACCCGAAGTATGATGAAAACGTCAATCAACTGTATGTAAAGAAAAAGAAAAAAGTACATGGTAAAGAAGTATAAAGGGTTGGAAGGACAAAACGATATAGGTAGGACCTGCTTTTTAAGGTCTTTGTGTCCATCACAGGTTATGTGTGGTGACCTTTTGTTCTTAAGTCTATATTAAGTTAAACTTTTAAAAGTTAAAGTAAACTTGTCATACAACTTTAGGTCCACACTAATAGATATAGAATTTTTATTTTCAAAATGAAAGGGTGTGTTATATGTCGAAAATTTTCCAAAATTCTGTGATGCATTGAAATTCAGTCTGTATTTCAATGCATCATTCTGTAGTTAAGAAGACATGTCGTCGTGGAGCACAACAGTTTCACACTAACTGTTTCTGTAAAGTTCTTATGTGCAAAAATGACCAAAACTAGCTTAGAGTTAAGTCCCTGCTAAACTGAAGTCTTCATGTTTCAGCTCTGGAGTTCCCAGTGAAGACATATTTTTTGGTTTCACACATGATCGGTATTCAGTTACTTAATGAAGAAAAAATATTGAAAATCTCTTGAGCATCTTGACATATACTCAATTATCAACACATTTGAACTGCTTAGATATTTAAATGGTGCCAATAGACACATAGGAAAAGTCGCATATTTTAACATTCAATTTTCTTTTTCATTTGTTGAATAGACAGATTTGCCATCCATACAAATCTGACACTGTTATCCACAATGCCATCTGAAAAATAAAATAATGTTTTAAAAATGAGGGTAATCTTCCCTACAAAAAAAGCATAACTAATCATTTTAAGCCATTGATGTCCCCCTAAAAGACACAGTACTTATAGATTCCATTCATAAAAATGGCAGGAACTATATTTATAGACAACGGAAATACGAACGACCAAACAGGTCATTTTTGTCTTTAAATAAGACCATTTCTTCTCCTTTCTATTGGTCCTTTTGTCTCCTCTTCATCGCTTATCGGATATGAAATAACACCTTAACTGTATGTTTGAAAATTTACAATGTCCATCAAAAACAAGTGTGGTGTAAATGTCAATAAGCCGCATCCTACCGACACAAATAACCAAAAGACGTGTGCAAGTTTGACGTTAAACAAATAGATGCGAGTTTCCTTCAATGAGACAGCATCCCAGCGACAAAATATAGGTATGAATGAACTATTAACTTGTCTCATGCTTCCAATTGTTAATTTTTCTCTCTCGATTTGTTGGTATTTTTCCATAATAAAAATTACTGTTTGCATACTGATGAAAGTGGCATTACACACTAAAAATCGATAAATCCATCATTTTTTATTTCAGACGTGTTCTACCCCGCTAATTCCTTTGGTAACAAGAATCTATCAACTGGAGTTGTTATTTCACTAGAGCAATGTTTTGCATCACACACTTGTTACTATATATTTTGCATTATGACTGTAATATTTGCCGCTGGTCATGATGTAGTTTGAGGGAAATAAATGATTTTTTCAATACCTCTAACAAAAGATTCTTTTAAACCCGAAGTATGATGAAAACGTCAATCAACTGTATGTAAAGAAAAAGAAAAAAGTACATGGTAAAGAAGTATAAAGGGTTGGAAGGACAAAACGATATAGGTAGGACCTGCTTTTTAAGGTCTTTGTGTCCATCACAGGTTATGTGTGGTGACCTTTTGTTCTTAAGTCTATATTAAGTTAAACTTTTAAAAGTTAAAGTAAACTTGTCATACAACTTTAGGTCCACACTAATAGATATAGAATTTTTATTTTCAAAATGAAAGGGTGTGTTATATGTCGAAAATTTTCCAAAATTCTGTGATGCATTGAAATTCAGTCTGTATTTCAATGCATCATTCTGTAGTTAAGAAGACATGTCGTCGTGGAGCACAACAGTTTCACACTAACTGTTTCTGTAAAGTTCTTATGTGCAAAAATGACCAAAACTAGCTTAGAGTTAAGTCCCTGCTAAACTGAAGTCTTCATGTTTCAGCTCTGGAGTTCCCAGTGAAGACATATGTTTTGGTTTCACACATTATCGGTATTCAGTTACTTAATGAAGAAAAAATATTGAAAATCTCTTGAGCATCTTGACATATACTCAATTATCAACACATTTGAACTGCTTAGATATTTAAATGGTGCCAATAGACACATAGGAAAAGTCGCATATTTTAACATTCAATTTTCTTTTTCATTTGTTGAATAGACAGATTTGCCATCCATACAAATCTGACACTGTTATCCACAATGCCATCTGAAAAATAAAATAATGTTTCAAAAATGAGGGTAATCTTCCCTACAAAAAAAGCATAACTAATCATTTTAAGCCATTGATGTCCCCCTAAAAGACACAGTACTTATAGATTCCATTCATAAAAATGGCAGGAACTATATTTATAGACAACGGAAATACGAACGACCAAACAGGTCATTTTTGTCTTTAAATAAGACCATTTCTTCTCCTTTCTATTGGTCCTTTTGTCTCCTCTTCATCGCTTATCGGATATGAAATAACACCTTAACTGTATGTTTGAAAATTTACAATGTCCATCAAAAACAAGTGTGGTGTAAATGTCAATAAGCCGCATCCTACCGACACAAATAACCAAAAGACGTGTGCAAGTTTGACGTTAAACAAATAGATGCGAGTTTCCTTCAATGAGACAGCATCCCAGCGACAAAATATAGGTATGAATGAACTATTAACTTGTCTCATGCTTCCAATTGTTAATTTTTCTCTCTCGATTTGTTGGTATTTTTCCATAATAAAAATTACTGTTTGCATACTGATGAAAGTGGCATTACACACTAAAAATCGATAAATCCATCATTTTTTATTTCAGACGTGTTCTACCCCGCTAATTCCTTTGGTAACAAGAATCTATCAACTGGAGTTGTTATTTCACTAGAGCAATGTTTTGCATCACACACTTGTTACTATATATTTTGCATTATGACTGTAATATTTGCCGCTGGTCATGATGTAGTTTGAGGGAAATAAATGATTTTTTCAATACCTCTAACAAAAGATTCTTTTAAACCCGAAGTATGATGAAAACGTCAATCAACTGTATGTAAAGAAAAAGAAAAAAGTACATGGTAAAGAAGTATAAAGGGTTGGAAGGACAAAACGATATAGGTAGGACCTGCTTTTTAAGGTCTTTGTGTCCATCACAGGTTATGTGTGGTGACCTTTTGTTCTTAAGTCTATATTAAGTTAAACTTTTAAAAGTTAAAGTAAACTTGTCATACAACTTTAGGTCCACACTAATAGATATAGAATTTTTATTTTCAAAATGAAAGGGTGTGTTATATGTCGAAAATTTTCCAAAATTCTGTGATGCATTGAAATTCAGTCTGTATTTCAATGCATCATTCTGTAGTTAAGAAGACATGTCGTCGTGGAGCACAACAGTTTCACACTAACTGTTTCTGTAAAGTTCTTATGTGCAAAAATGACCAAAACTAGCTTAGAGTTAAGTCCCTGCTAAACTGAAGTCTTCATGTTTCAGCTCTGGAGTTCCCAGTGAAGACATATGTTTTGGTTTCACACATTATCGGTATTCAGTTACTTAATGAAGAAAAAATATTGAAAATCTCTTGAGCATCTTGACATATACTCAATTATCAACACATTTGAACTGCTTAGATATTTAAATGGTGCCAATAGACACATAGGAAAAGTCGCATATTTTAACATTCAATTTTCTTTTTCATTTGTTGAATAGACAGATTTGCCATCCATACAAATCTGACACTGTTATCCACAATGCCATCTGAAAAATAAAATAATGTTTCAAAAATGAGGGTAATCTTCCCTACAAAAAAAGCATAACTAATCATTTTAAGCCATTGATGTCCCCCTAAAAGACACAGTACTTATAGATTCCATTCATAAAAATGGCAGGAACTATATTTATAGACAACGGAAATACGAACGACCAAACAGGTCATTTTTGTCTTTAAATAAGACCATTTCTTCTCCTTTCTATTGGTCCTTTTGTCTCCTCTTCATCGCTTATCGGATATGAAATAACACCTTAACTGTATGTTTGAAAATTTACAATGTCCATCAAAAACAAGTGTGGTGTAAATGTCAATAAGCCGCATCCTACCGACACAAATAACCAAAAGACGTGTGCAAGTTTGACGTTAAACAAATAGATGCGAGTTTCCTTCAATGAGACAGCATCCCAGCGACAAAATATAGGTATGAATGAACTATTAACTTGTCTCATGCTTCCAATTGTTAATTTTTCTCTCTCGATTTGTTGGTATTTTTCCATAATAAAAATTACTGTTTGCATACTGATGAAAGTGGCATTACACACTAAAAATCGATAAATCCATCATTTTTTATTTCAGACGTGTTCTACCCCGCTAATTCCTTTGGTAACAAGAATCTATCAACTGGAGTTGTTATTTCACTAGAGCAATGTTTTGCATCACACACTTGTTACTATATATTTTGCATTATGACTGTAATATTTGCCGCTGGTCATGATGTAGTTTGAGGGAAATAAATGATTTTTTCAATACCTCTAACAAAAGATTCTTTTAAACCCGAAGTATGATGAAAACGTCAATCAACTGTATGTAAAGAAAAAGAAAAAAGTACATGGTAAAGAAGTATAAAGGGTTGGAAGGACAAAACGATATAGGTAGGACCTGCTTTTTAAGGTCTTTGTGTCCATCACAGGTTATGTGTGGTGACCTTTTGTTCTTAAGTCTATATTAAGTTAAACTTTTAAAAGTTAAAGTAAACTTGTCATACAACTTTAGGTCCACACTAATAGATATAGAATTTTTATTTTCAAAATGAAAGGGTGTGTTATATGTCGAAAATTTTCCAAAATTCTGTGATGCATTGAAATTCAGTCTGTATTTCAATGCATCATTCTGTAGTTAAGAAGACATGTCGTCGTGGAGCACAACAGTTTCACACTAACTGTTTCTGTAAAGTTCTTATGTGCAAAAATGACCAAAACTAGCTTAGAGTTAAGTCCCTGCTAAACTGAAGTCTTCATGTTTCAGCTCTGGAGTTCCCAGTGAAGACATATTTTTTGGTTTCACACATGATCGGTATTCAGTTACTTAATGAAGAAAAAATATTGAAAATCTCTTGAGCATCTTGACATATACTCAATTATCAACACATTTGAACTGCTTAGATATTTAAATGGTGCCAATAGACACATAGGAAAAGTCGCATATTTTAACATTCAATTTTCTTTTTCATTTGTTGAATAGACAGATTTGCCATCCATACAAATCTGACACTGTTATCCACAATGCCATCTGAAAAATAAAATAATGTTTTAAAAATGAGGGTAATCTTCCCTACAAAAAAAGCATAACTAATCATTTTAAGCCATTGATGTCCCCCTAAAAGACACAGTACTTATAGATTCCATTCATAAAAATGGCAGGAACTATATTTATAGACAACGGAAATACGAACGACCAAACAGGTCATTTTTGTCTTTAAATAAGACCATTTCTTCTCCTTTCTATTGGTCCTTTTGTCTCCTCTTCATCGCTTATCGGATATGAAATAACACCTTAACTGTATGTTTGAAAATTTACAATGTCCATCAAAAACAAGTGTGGTGTAAATGTCAATAAGCCGCATCCTACCGACACAAATAACCAAAAGACGTGTGCAAGTTTGACGTTAAACAAATAGATGCGAGTTTCCTTCAATGAGACAGCATCCCAGCGACAAAATATAGGTATGAATGAACTATTAACTTGTCTCATGCTTCCAATTGTTAATTTTTCTCTCTCGATTTGTTGGTATTTTTCCATAATAAAAATTACTGTTTGCATACTGATGAAAGTGGCATTACACACTAAAAATCGATAAATCCATCATTTTTTATTTCAGACGTGTTCTACCCCGCTAATTCCTTTGGTAACAAGAATCTATCAACTGGAGTTGTTATTTCACTAGAGCAATGTTTTGCATCACACACTTGTTACTATATATTTTGCATTATGACTGTAATATTTGCCGCTGGTCATGATGTAGTTTGAGGGAAATAAATGATTTTTTCAATACCTCTAACAAAAGATTCTTTTAAACCCGAAGTATGATGAAAACGTCAATCAACTGTATGTAAAGAAAAAGAAAAAAGTACATGGTAAAGAAGTATAAAGGGTTGGAAGGACAAAACGATATAGGTAGGACCTGCTTTTTAAGGTCTTTGTGTCCATCACAGGTTATGTGTGGTGACCTTTTGTTCTTAAGTCTATATTAAGTTAAACTTTTAAAAGTTAAAGTAAACTTGTCATACAACTTTAGGTCCACACTAATAGATATAGAATTTTTATTTTCAAAATGAAAGGGTGTGTTATATGTCGAAAATTTTCCAAAATTCTGTGATGCATTGAAATTCAGTCTGTATTTCAATGCATCATTTTGTAGTTAAGAAGACATGTCGTCGTGGAGCACAACAGTTTCACACTAACTGTTTCTGTAAAGTTCTTATGTGCAAAAATGACCAAAACTAGCTTAGAGTTAAGTCCCTGCTAAACTGAAGTCTTCATGTTTCAGCTCTGGAGTTCCCAGTGAAGACATATTTTTTGGTTTCACACATGATCGGTATTCAGTTACTTAATGAAGAAAAAATATTGAAAATCTCTTGAGCATCTTGACATATACTCAATTATCAACACATTTGAACTGCTTAGATATTTAAATGGTGCCAATAGACACATAGGAAAAGTCGCATATTTTAACATTCAATTTTCTTTTTCATTTGTTGAATAGACAGATTTGCCATCCATACAAATCTGACACTGTTATCCACAATGCCATCTGAAAAATAAAATAATGTTTCAAAAATGAGGGTAATCTTCCCTACAAAAAAAGCATAACTAATCATTTTAAGCCATTGATGTCCCCCTAAAAGACACAGTACTTATAGATTCCATTCATAAAAATTGCAGGAACTATATTTATAGACAACGGAAATACGAACGACCAAACAGGTCATTTTTGTCTTTAAATAAGACCATTTCTTCTCCTTTCTATTGGTTCTTTTGTCTCCTCTTCATCGCTTATCGGATATGAAATAACACCTTAACTGTATGTTTGAAAATTTACAATGTCCATCAAAAACAAGTGTGGTGTAAATGTCAATAAGCCGCATCCTACCGACACAAATAACCAAAAGACGTGTGCAAGTTTGACGTTAAACAAATAGATGCGAGTTTCCTTCAATGAGACAGCATCCCAGCGACAAAATATAGGTATGAATGAACTATTAACTTGTCTCATGCTTCCAATTGTTAATTTTTCTCTCTCGATTTGTTGGTATTTTCCCATAATAAAAATTACTGTTTGCATACTGATGAAAGTGGCATTACACACTAAAAATCGATAAATCCATCATTTTTTATTTCAGACGTGTTCTACCCCGCTAATTCCTTTGGTAACAAGAATCTATCAACTGGAGTTGTTATTTCACTAGAGCAATGTTTTGCATCACACACTTGTTACTATATATTTTGCATTATGACTGTAATATTTGCCGCTGGTCATGATGTAGTTTGAGGGAAATAAATGATTTTTTCAATACCTCTAACAAAAGATTCTTTTAAACCCGAAGTATGATGAAAACGTTAATTAACTGTATGTAAAGAAAAAGAAAAAAGTACATGGTAAAGAAGTATAAAGGGTTGGAAGGACAAAACGATATAGGTAGGACCTGCTTTTTAAGGTCTTTGTGTCCATCACAGGTTATGTGTGGTGACCTTTTGTTCTTAAGTCTATATTAAGTTAAACTTTTAAAAGTTAAAGTAAACTTGTCATACAACTTTAGGTCCACACTAATAGATATAGAATTTTTATTTTCAAAATGAAAGGGTGTGTTATATGTCGAAAATTTTCCAAAATTCTGTGATGCATTGAAATTCAGTCTGTATTTCAATGCATCATTCTGTAGTTAAGAAGACATGTCGTCGTGGAGCACAACAGTTTCACACTAACTGTTTCTGTAAAGTTCTTATGTGCAAAAATGACCAAAACTAGCTTAGAGTTAAGTCCCTGCTAAACTGAAGTCTTCATGTTTCAGCTCTGGAGTTCCCAGTGAAGACATATTTTTTGGTTTCACACATGATCGGTATTCAGTTACTTAATGAAGAAAAAATATTGAAAATCTCTTGAGCATCTTGACATATACTCAATTATCAACACATTTAAACTGCTTAGATATTTAAATGGTGCCAATAGACACATAGGAAAAGTTGCATATTTTAACATTCAATTTTCTTTTTCATTTGTTGAATAGACAGATTTGCCATCCATACAAATCTGACACTGTTATCCACAATGCCATCTGAAAAATAAAATAATGTTTCAAAAATGAGGGTAATCTTCCCTACAAAAAAAGCATAACTAATCATTTTAAGCCATTGATGTCCCCCTAAAAGACACAGTACTTTTAGATTCCATTCATAAAAATGGCAGGAACTATATTTATAGACAACGGAAATACGAACGACCAAACAGGTCATTTTTGTCTTTAAATAAGACCATTTCTTCTCCTTTCTATTGGTCCTTTTGTCTCCTCTTCATCGCTTATCGGATATGAAATAACACCTTAACTGTATGTTTGAAAATTTACAATGTCCATCAAAAACAAGTGTGGTGTAAATGTCAATAAGCCGCATCCTACCGACACAAATAACCAAAAGACGTGTGCAAGTTTGACGTTAAACAAATAGATGCGAGTTTCCTTCAATGAGACAGCATCCCAGCGACAAAATATAGGTATGAATGAACTATTAACTTGTCTCATGCTTCCAATTGTTAATTTTTCTCTCTCGATTCGTTGGTATTTTCCCATAATAAAAATTACTGTTTGCATACTGATGAAAGTGGCATTACACACTAAAAATCGATAAATCCATCATTTTTTATTTCAGACGTGTTCTACCCCGCTAATTCCTTTGGTAACAAGAATCTATCAACTGGAGTTGTTATTTCACTAGAGCAATGTTTTGCATCACACACTTGTTACTATATATTTTGCATTATGACTGTAATATTTGCCGCTGGTCATGAAGTAGTTTGAGGGAAATAAATGATTTTTTCAATACCTCTAACAAAAGATTCTTTTAAACCCGAAGTATGACGAAAACGTCAATCAACTGTATGTAAAGAAAAAGAAAAAAAGTACATGGTAAAGAAGTATAAAGGGTTGGAAGGACAAAACGATATAGGTAGGACCTGCTTTTTAAGGTCTTTGTGTCCATCACAGGTTATGTGTGGTGACCTTTTGTTCTTAAGTCTATATTAAGTTAAACTTTTAAAAGTAAAAGTAAACTTGTCATACAACTTTAGGTCCACACTAATAGATATAGAATTTTTATTTTCAAAATGAAAGGGAGTGTTATATGTCGAAAATTTTCCAAAATTCTGTGATGCATTGAAATTCAGTCTGTATTTTTAATGCATCATTCTGTAGTTAAGAAGACATGTCGTCGTGGAGCACAACAGTTTCACACTAACTGTTTCTGTAAAGTTCTTATGTGCAAAAATGACCAAAACTAGCTTAGAGTTAAGTCCCTGCTAAACTGAAGTCTTCATGTTTCAGCTCTGGAGTTCCAAGTGAAGACATATTTTTTGGTTTCACACATTATCGGTATTCAGTTACTAAATGTAGAAAAAGTAACACCACGTATTCATGGTCCCGTTGCTTTCTATGTTACCTTCCTTCTATTCAAGTAGACACACCTCTTTCATTTTAATTTCGAAAATAGTGGCAATCATTGCATGTCAAAGCAACACTTTATGGTGTCTTGTACTGAAAAAATCAACGTACCTTTAATGGCATATAAATAAGAACTGGTTCCTGGAACTTTGGATGTATCAAAACAGGTACTTTAGATCTGACAAACATACTAAATGTAACCTCTTTCAAAAATTTAGTGCAGTTTTATTAATATTTAAAATTACAAGTCCAAAGGTCCTCTACAATTATAACCAATCCTTCAGCTTTCATTTGACGCCAAAATACCTAAATACCCCTACATAATTTGAAAGTTACACTCATGCGTAGGAACTATTTTGTGTTAAACATGTACTACTTTCTGATATGTGCTTTCTGGCCGGGCCCGAATAAGTGGTGTTACAGCTTTTTGTCTTTTTGCTGTTGGAATGTACAAGTAGTCACCCATGTTCAATCTGTGGTATTTTTATATATATTTCTATTTGTATCCATCTGCTGATAAATGCTTTTCCCAACTGATTTGTTTTACTTAGTTCATCTGTTGAACCATTGTCCAGGTTGGCGAGGAGGTTGAGATCTTTCTGTCAATTTTAACCACGCCACATTCTGTTAGTATGTGCCTGTCTCAAGCAAGGAGCCTGTAATTCAGTGGTTGTCTTTTTTTGCTGGGTAACATAACATGTTTAACCCCGACGCAATTTTGCGCCTGTCCCAAATCAGGAGCCTCTGGCCTTTGTAAGTCTTGTATTATTTTTATTTTAGTTTCTTGTGTATAATTTGGAAACTAGTATGGCGTTCATTATCACTGAACTAGTATATATTTGTTTAGGGGCCAGCTGAAGGACGCCTCCGGGTGCGGGAATTTCTCGCTACATTGAAGACCTGTTGGTGACCTTCTGCTGTTGTTTTTTTATTTGGTCGGGTTGTTGTCTCTTTGACACATTCCCCATTTCCATTTCCATTCTCAATTTTATTTTATACCATGTATGTGTTCTTCGTTCATTTTTTTTCTTCATATAAATGGCCATGTGTTTTCTCGTTCCAATTGTTTTGCCTTTGTCTTTTTTGCGGCCAATCGATGACCTATAGTTGCTAATTTCTGTGGAACTTCGTCTCTTCTGAAGAATTGTCTGATTGGCATTCATACCACCTCTACTCTTATTATAATGAACAAATAAGTTGAAGTCTACTTGTCTTATCGGGGCTTTTTATAGCTGAATACGCGGTATGAGCTATGCTCATTGTTGTACGGTTACCTATAGTTGTCAGTGTCTGTGTCAATTTGGTCTCTTGTGGAAGTTTTTCCATGGCAATCATACCACATCTTTTTTTCTGATTTTTAGATACATTGATTCTTTTAATGAGTCACTTTTTTTTGTATTACTGTTTGTTAGTTTGTCGTCCTATTTTTTGCGATCATCGAAGACTTTTCGTCTTAATTTTTTTATTTCACGAAAAACTATTCTACATATTTTTTGGGACTATTATAAGCCCATCGGTGGTCTTCCGCTGTTTTCTGCTCTTTAAAATTTGGTTGGGTTGTTGTCTCTTTGACACATTCCCATTTTCAATTCTCAATTTTAGACATTAAGCAGTACACGTAATAATAACACAAAAAATATGTTTATTTGAATAACAAACTTACTATCAAGTATTTAACAAGGCATGAATTATGAAACATTCATTTAATACACCATGTATGCTACATTAAGTCTATTTGTATAGCTTTGTCAAAAACTTTTGAACTGCTATATATGTTACTTATTATTTGTGAATAAAGACATTAATTTTGATTCTATTCAGTAGTCAACACAAACTGGAAGAGAGAGTCGTTATCATACAACACAAAATCATGATTCGCTAACTGAATATCTGAAGGCAGTACAAAAAGACATATTGTGTACATTTGCATGATTTGTGTATAAGTCAACGCTAATGAACCAATCTATTGTGCAGATTGTTCAGAAAAAAATAACACAACAACAATCTGTGTCATGTGACCGTTACGTCAACAACGTTTTATCCTGATTTACTCGGGTTTAAAATTGAATTAAGAATTAAAAAAAAAAAATGACTGTAATAATTTTTCTGCCTATTCTAAATAACAAAAAAAATGTGGTGCACACATTTCTTTAAGAATCAAATCAAAACTATTGAAACAATTTCATATGTTGTTTTTTTTTCTGTCAGGACTGAACCGTGTTGTCTACTTTAATTACCAAACATCTCTTATAGCATGTGTAAGTAATTCCACTTATTTGATATCTGAATTTCAAAATCTTTGAAATGCAAGAAACAAAAATAAAGAATTTAAGGATGCAACTATCAGCGTCATTGAAAGTATAAGTAAGTAAATCTCCTTATTTGATATTTAAATTTCTGAGACTTTGAAATGCAAGAAACACAAATTAAGATTTAAAGGATATAATTATCAGCGTCAGTGAACGTATAAGTAAGTAAATCTCCTTATTTGATATTTAAATTTCTGAGACTTTGAAATGCAAGAAACACAAATTAAGATTTAAAGGATATAATTATCAGCGTCAGTGAACGTATAAATAAGTAAATCCACTTATTTGATATTTAAATTTCTAAGACTTTGAAATGCAAGAAATACAAATTAAGATTTAAAGGATATAATTATCAGCGTCAGTGAACGTATAAATAAGTATATCCACTATTTGATATTTAAATTTCTGAGACTTTGAAATGCAAGAAACACAAATTAAGAATTAAAGGATACCAAATATAAGTGTCAGTGAACGTGCAGTTACTGTATTAAATATTTCACAGTATCATGATCTACGGAATAGATTTTTGAAACACAACACTTGTTATGGAACTCATTATGTCGTTTACATCTATTAAAGTTGATTGATCTAAGATAAAAAAAAAAAAAAAAAGAAGATTGATATTATAATAGTCAGTACGTACTTTAACCTATGATTATATTTTGAATTGATAACAAAAACAGTAAAGTGGATTTCAATTTTAGTGTGCACTTGTCATCACACAATAATAATCAATATTCTCAAAATATTTCAATAGTTTGTTAATGATGCATCAACAAGAGATTATGTTTTAAGTTCCAGTCTGCCTGAGAATCAGGCAGTGGTGAAAACATGACCAAAAAAACCCACCCAGTTTGACATTGATTTTAGTTCATAATATGTAGTTATGCACAAAAATAAAATTCATTTTCGTTTTCTGTTTTGGTAATAGAAGATACAATTTGGTTGAAATGCACTAGAAATTAATGAACAAGGGGAGATAACTCTGTAATTTGCTATCATTCTAACCAATTTTCTAACCAAGTTATTTGATATTACCAGACACTAACAAACAAAAGACTAATTATGTTTAACTCAGGATGATGGTTAGTATTAAATAGCATGATTAGCTTAGTGGGTTTTTTCTATTATGTTTAGATTTTTACCTAAATTGCCTGATTTTCACAAAGACTGGCACTTAAATGACATTGACAATATCGAATTTTAAAGTCAATTTATAAGGGTGCTTGAGGAAAACATTCCTTTCTTTTAATATTTTCTCTTGGAGCTTTATTTTTTATTTTAATAAATATTCAATAATACTGTAAACTGGTTTTCTCATTTTAATGTGTTATTTAATCTTTTCATATGATGCTACAATAACAGTGCTTAATATTAGAGTAGTTTATAAGTTTTTATCCTTTATTTAAAAGGAATAAAATTTCTACCGAAATAGTCATAATTGACTTTGAGAAAATTAATCATTTAATTTACTAATAAGTAGAAAGTTAGCAGTGTTATAGTTTAATACGCCAGACGCACGTTTCGTCTATTTAAGACTCGTCAGTGACGCTCAAATAGAAAAAAAAACTCATAAAGCCAAACAAGTACAAAATTGAAGAGCAGTGAGGACCAAAAATTCCAAAATAATTGGCCAAATACGGCTAAGTTAATCTATTCATAGGAAAGGAAAATCCTTAGCTTTTTAGAAAAATTCAAAGTTTTGAAAACACGAAATTTATAAAAATGACCATATAAGTGAAATTCATGTCGACACTGAAGTGCTGACTACTGGGCCGGTGATAAACTCTGGGACGAAACGTCTACCAGCAATGGTACCAGGATGATAATTTAATAAGCCAGACGCGTAGTAGGTTAGTCGCGTGACCGTCAATATAGCGTGGTTCTTTATTTTGGGGGTATGCAATGTACATTCTTATAATAACAAAACAATAAATAACTATAACGATAATGATAATAATTCAATTTCTGGCATGTGACTTCTCTACATAACATATATAATGAGGACACCTCGTTTTACGCTTAGAAAAACAAAAATATACAATTCTGTCAATTCAATGAAAAATCATATAAGCTTGGTGACCGGTATACCCGTATTAAAATTAGAATACAAAAGAAACATGATGTTGGACTGACCGTCAAAACAGTATTAACGAATCATGTTTCTTAAACAACTGTCAACCTGCAAAAGTTTCATCGTTCACTGCCAACTCAATACTAACGACAAATGTTCCTGGACCAACCGTCAACATGACAAAAATTATTGGTAACCGCCACAATTGTTCTGTTCAATTGACCAACAGTTAATATGCACATTTAAAGCGTTAAATCGAATGACATATGCTTTTAGATATTTTTCCTAGATTTTCCCGAATCTATGCAAGCAAACGGCTATATCCCAAATTATATTAAATGGTCCATTCCACCTCTTTTATGGCAATTGGTATCAAACATTCAACAATCGACGCCAACATCAAATTTTACATCCGAAGACTAACAAAATTAACCACAATACAGAGGGAAAAGTCAACTAGCCTCAAAGAAAAACAAAATAATAACACAATGAGGCGGACACACTTCACTAGCCTCAAAGAAGAATTAACAAAAAAATACAAAATGCAGAGGAAAAAGTCGACTAGCCTGAAAGAAAAACTAGAATTTAACACAATACAGATGAAACGGTCAACAGTCAACAAGTATAAAAAAAAACGAAAGTAAAACACAATATAGAGGTAAGTTAATTAGCCTCAAAGAAAAATAAAATAAAACACAATACAAAGGAAAAAGTCAACTAGTCTGATAGAAGAATTAAAGTATAACATAATGCAGAGAAAACGGTCAACTAGCCTCAAAGAAAAAAAAGAAAAATTAAAGTTTAACACAATACAAAGAAACAAGTCAACTAGCCTCGAAGAAAAACTTACGAATAACACAATGCACAGGAAATGGTCAACTAGACTCAAAGAAAAACTTAACT
This sequence comes from Mytilus trossulus, assembly GCF_036588685.1. NCBI lineage: Eukaryota > Metazoa > Mollusca > Bivalvia > Mytilida > Mytilidae > Mytilus > Mytilus trossulus. The sequence goes on along the minus strand of NC_086385.1, from coordinate 11,463,378 downwards.
ATAAAACAATTCAAAGGAAATGGCAAACTAGCCTCAAAGAGAAAAATTATTAATCAATTCAGGGAAAAACAGTCAACGAGTTTGATTTTTGTCATACTACCAAAAAAAAAAACCGACTGAAATACAACCGTTATAACTACTGTAAACCAACTTATTTTGGCGGATACTTTATTTCGCGTTTAGTCCTTTCTAGTTATCTTCGCGGCGGTATAATTTCGCGATTTTCTAATGTATTTAATGTAGTGGAATAATGAAAGATCTAAGTTATACATAATCGCGAAGATTTTAATTCGCGTTATATTTCTACTCGAGAAAGTCGCAAAAATAAATCGCTCGCAAAAATAAGTTGGTTTACAGTATATTTAGCTCTACTTAACCTTATGCAAACGAAAGTAAACATTTATAAAAAAAAATAAGGTCAAAACGGAAGTTTAAACCAGAATATAGACTCATCCCTTCGCTTAATTATATATGATCAAATAACTTAACCGAATGTTAACAAATAATTTTACTTTGACCGTCTTTTTTTAATACACGGTGTACCATTTCCTTCATCAGATACATGTAATGCGTGTACCTAGTCAGGAATATGACAGTTTTTTTTCTATTTGTTTGATGTGAATTGTTTTTTAAATTTGGCATTTTATTGACGAATTTCCGTTTTGAGGTCGATAATTTTGTTATTTTTCGATTTACCTATGAATTTTGAATAAACTTTGTTTTGTCTTACAAAGTTTTATTATATAAATACAGTTCTTCTTTTTTTATATTTTTATCTCAGAGTTAAAATGTTATAGCTGCAGACCTAAAATGGTTCTATGTTTCATTATGTTCTCATCAGAATGGAATCTTTTAGCTCTTTATTTAAAAAGATTTAGTCTTTAAGGTGGTACCTAACACTACAGGGAGATAATTCTGTGAAATCAGCTAAACGTTTTAATTACCTTGTGTTGTTAAGAGAATATTAAGCTTCACAATGATCAAAATATATGTTTGTCAAACTGCTATATAAGCAGCGTAATTTTTTGATAAAACGGTTGGTTCATTTTTTTATTTTTTTTTATGATTTTGTCAAAGGGTCAAATTAAAAACTTTGTCAAAATTTTAAGAAAAATGAAACAATCCAAATTAATTTTAGTTAAAAGTGTTGTGTATCACCTTAAATGACCAAAGAACGTATGAATTTCAGGGGCTAAAAAACAACACAATACAAACCTATAAATAACAAAGGAAATACTACATTGAGTTTTCAATTGCAGTGGCTACTTTCATAATAAAAACATATATGAAAACAGGCCACATCAAACTGTCAAACATAAAACAGCTGTTTTGTATGTCGTTTATTAAAAATGAATGATTGGTTGATAGATTGTGTTCAGCGCCACTATTAGCTATATCACGACGGCAACTTTTTTTTATTAATTGGAGAAACCTGAATCTGCTTAGAGTACCAACATCTTGAGCAGGAAAAATTAAAATTATATTCAATTAGTTATCAATAAACACATGTTCGAATTCGGTATTCCCAACGGGTAAACAATACATAAATATAACAGTAAAGTTTCTATAAGTAAGAACTCATTTTTCAGTTAACCCTTTGATAAAACTGAATATACAGATTCGTAGCAGGAACAAATTGGTGTAAGGCTATCCATATGTGTGCATGGAGTTTTTTTCATCGGCATGTTACAATTGTTACACTTTATTACACAAGTTACAATGTGTTGCACATACAATGTTATATATGATGTGACAATGTATAACTCATGATATTATATATTTCTCATGTATAACAATATTGAGGACATGTTATAATATAAAACAGGAATAGCACATATTATTGTATAACACAAGTAATAACTTATTACAATGTATAACACTATTACATTGAGTAGTGTATGTTACAGTGTTAACACATGTTACATGTTACAATGTCAAAACATGGTACATGTTACAATGTCAACACATGTTAATGTTACAATGTAAATACATGAGACATGTTACACATTGTTAACACATGTCACAATATTAACATATGTCACAATGTTAACACTCGTTCCAATGTGAACAAATGTATTAATGTTAACGTTACAATGTAAATACATGTTACATGAGGCAATGTTAACACATGTCACAAGGTCAATACATGTTACAATATTAACACATGTTACAATGTTAACACATGTTACAATGGTAACACGTTACAATGTTAACACATGTTATGATACATAACACAGTTCTCTGTGTAACATTTAAGAGCACGTCTGTAATGTCCAAGAGAACGCATGACGATATAAATTCGTAAACCAATTACGTCATTGGATCTTTGTTAATGATTCCAATGTTTTACAAATAGGTAATGTTTTGATTTTCAAATAGCTGATTTCATGGATCGCTTTCACTGCTCAGAATCGGCCGATGATGATGAACGTTACGTAAAATTTCTTTGCTGAAATCAACTAAATGTTTGTGTATTTTTTGGTAAGGAATTCTTTCTTTTGGATTTTTCTTCCAGCACCCCAGCATTATATGATATATTGTCGATGGACACTCGTCTGGGCGTTGTAACATAATTCCTTCATCTAAAAAGCGAACAACCTACAAATTCAATAATAAACATATCATCCAAGAACATGAATAAATTACGAACAAAAGTTCTAATAAGTTGTATACAGTTTCAAACATTATTAGTGCTCCACAATTAATGGAGTAATATACAAGAAACTGAACTGATCTTTTGACGTTTTATGTGTCTAGATATTCATGAAATGTTTCAACACAGAAAAATGAATTTCAACGTATTACAAAAATTTTTAGGGCATTAATTACTGAAGACTCTTACTCAAATGCGTTAAACAATCTAAGCTGTATTGTGTTTTTTCCAAATTTCCTAGCATCTAAATCAATGTATTTGTTTTCTTCAAATCGATTTATTAGTTTTAAATAGCGGTATACTACTGTTGCATTTATTTATATACATGCATATATTAGTCATAAAACCAAATAATTCATTGTTTTTCTATTTGGCATGTTTGGTATGCAAATAATAAACAACCAACTTGCATTTTTGGGAAATAGTTGTAATTAGTTTAAATTAACCCAATTCAATAACATATTTGTATTTAAATATTTGAAAATACAATTGTTGTCAGCAAATGAAGTAATTGATCTGTGATAAATTTAGTCCTCACAATTTCAGAAGAAAACTTGGTATTTTATTTCCATCAATTTGTTTTACAGACAATTAACTAAAAGACTGCGCAAAACGAATCTCAGTTACAAACCCCATGTCTTTCATAAATGTGACCTACCGAATAATATTTTTTCACCGTATTTCTTATAACATGAGCAACACGACGGGTGCCAAATGTGGAGCATGATCTGCTTACCCTTCCGGAGCACCTGAGATCACCCCTAGTTTTTGGTTTGGTTCTTGTTTCTTATTCTTTAGTTTTAAATGTTGTGGCATGTGTACTATTGTTTGTCTGTTTTTCTTTTTCATTTTTTGCCATGGCGTTATCATTTTATTTTCGATTTATGAGTGTGACTATCCCTCTGGTATTTTTCGTCCCTCTTTTACTACTATTTGCAGAACAGGTCATATTTAAAATCCTTATAGCAAAACATTCAACAGAAACCTACGTTGTGGCTAATTAATTAGCCGTTTTGAAATTTAATAAACTCATCATAGATACCAGGACTTAATTTAGTATATACGCCAGACGCGTGTTTCGTCTACAAAAGACTCATCAGTGACGCTCGAATCCAAAAAAGTTCAAAAGGCAAAAAAGAGTACGAAGTTGAAGACCATGGAGGACCAAAAGTCCAAAGTTTTGCCAAATACAGTTAAGGTTATCTATGCCTGAGGTAGAAAAGCCTTAATATTTCAAAAAATTCTAAAATTTGTAAACAGTAAATTTATAAATTTAACCATACCAATGACAATTCATGTCAGCACAAAAAGAGCTGACTACTTGGCTTTTGAAACCCTCGGGGAAATAAATATCCACCAGCAGTGTCATCAACCCAGTGGTTGTAAATAAACTCATCATAGATACATGGACTAAATTTAGTATATACGCCAGACGCGCGTTTCGTCTACAAAAGACTCATCAGTGACGCTCGAATCCAAAAAAAATCAAAAGGTCAAATAAAGTACATGTTGAAGCGCATTGAGGACCAAAATTTCTATAAGTTTTGCCAATTACAACTAAGGTAATATATGCCTGAGGAAGAAAAGCCTTATTATTTCAAAAAATTTAAAAATTTGTTAACAGTAAATTTATAAATATAACCATATCAATGGTAGTTCATGTCAGCTCAAAAAGTGCTAACTACTGGGCTTGGGATACCCTCGAGGAAATAAATCTCCACCATCAGTGGCATCGACCCAGTGGTTGTAAAAAAACTCATCATAGATACCAGGACTAAATTAAGTATATACGCCACACGCGCGTTTCTTCTACAAAAGACGCATCAGTGACGCTCTAATCCAAATGAGCACTCTAATTTTTTTTTAAAAGCTTACACCAAAACGTGGTGATTGGTTTAAAACGTTCAAAACAATGGAAATTGAACCATTGACGTAATGTTATTTCCATTTCGGTGTACGAATAATGAGATTACTCATAGTCTTTTATTCACACAACAGATGATTATTACTAGATGATAGCAATTTAACAAGGACAACTAGACGTTTATTTACAAAAATTCGAATTGGTGACCATAGTTTGCTCATTGAGAAGGGCAGATATCTAAAAATACCTCGAGACAATAGAACCTGTCCAACTTGTAAAACCTTGAAAGAAGAAAATCACTTTCTCCTCAACTGTCAAATTAATGTAAAATAATGTTTTACGTATAAAACTTTTTAATGACATGTCAATAGATAATCCTATGTTTCCAAATCTATCTGATACTCAAAAACTAGTTATTCCTACTAAATCCTTCTAATATAAACCAAGTGAAAAAAACAGGTTCCTTTTTTAAACAGTCTTTAGAGCTAAGGACAGGGGACTCTTAGTTAGTTTTACTTGTATATATATATAGATATGTGTGTGTTCAATTCAGTTATTTTATTGTTGTTGTTAATTTTGATTATATCACAAGTATAATGTTACTTATATGACAAATAAAAGAATAATAATCAATTATTCACACAACAGATAATTATTACTAGATGATATCAATTTAACATGGACATTAATGTTATAATAAAGAGGAAAAAAATGTTATGTATTTGAATAAAAAGATATTTAATTTCACATACTTCTTCATTTGAATGGCCATAATATGGTTGTCTACCATAGCTGAATATTTCCCATAATACCACACCGAATGCCCATATATCGGACTCTGTTGTAAATCGTCCATACTTCATACTCTCCGGAGACATCCAACGCACAGGCAACATCCGGGACCCTCCAATCTGTAAAGAGAAGATTGTGATCTAGAAATATAACAACCAACGTACAGGCAACATCCGAGACCCTCCAATCTGTAAAGAGAAGATTGTGATCTAGAAATATAACGACCAACGTACTGGCAACATCCGAGACCCTCCAATCTGTAAAGAGAAGATTGTGATCTAGAAATATAACAACCAACGTACAAGCAACATCGACACCCTCCAATCTGTAAAGAGAAGATGGTGATATAGAAATATAGCAACAAACGTACAGGCAACATCCGAGACCCTCCAATCTGTAAAGAGAAGATTTCGATCTAGAAATATAACAACAAACGTACTGGCAACATTGTTGACCATCCAATATGTAAAAAGAAGTTTGTGATCAAGAAATAGACATCCAACGTACTTGCAATATCCGGGACCCTCCAATCTGTAAAGAGAAGATTGTGATCTAAAAATATAACGATCAACGTACTGGCAACATCCGAGACCCTCCAATCTGTAAAGAGAAGATTGTGATCTAGAAATATAACATCCAACGTACTGGCAACATCCGAGACCCTCCAATCTGTAAAGAGAATATTGTGATCTAGAAATATAACGACCAACGTACAGGCAACATCCTAGACCCTCCAATCTGTAAAGAGAAGACTGTGATCTAGAAATATAACGACCAACGTACTGGCAACATCCGAGACCCTCCAATCTGTAAAAAGAAGATTGTGATCTAGAAATATAACGACCAACGTACAGGCAACATCCGAGACCCTCCAATCTGTAAAGAGAAGATTGTGATCTAGAAATATAACGACCAACGTACTGGCAACATTCTTGACCATTCAATATGTAAAAAGAAGTTTGTGATCAAGAAATATACATCAAACATACTGGAAACATTCGTGACCCTCTAATGTATAAAAGAACATTGTAATTTAGAAATTAACATTGAACGTTCTGGCAACATTCGGGACTCTCCAATCTGTAAAAAGAAGATTGGGATCAACAAAATTAACATCTACAGTACTGGCAACATTCGTGACCCTCCAATCTGTAAAAGGAAGATTGGGACAAAAAAAATTAACATCCACAGTACTGGCAACATTCGTGACCCTACAATCTGTAAAAAAATTGGGATTAACAAAATTAACATCCAACGTCCTTGCAACATTCGTGACCCTACAATCTGTAAAAAAAAATGGAATCAACAAAATTAACATCCAACGTCCTGGCAACATTCGGAACCCTCCATTCTGTAAAAAGAAGATTGTGATCAAGTAATTAACAACCAAATTACTGGCAACATTCCAGACCCTCCAATCTGTAAAACAAATATTGTGATTAAGATATTAACATCCAACTTATTGGTAACATTCGTTACCCTTTCCTTCTGTAAAAAGATTGTAATCAAGAAATATAACATCAGTCCTCAGGCATAAGTATCATATGCAGTTTCTCGCTTTTATAAATTTCCTGTTTCAAAAATCTAAATTTGTTTTTATCCCATGAACAGATTACCTAAGCCGTATTAGGCACAACATTTTTGGAATTTTGGGTACTCAATGCCCTTAAACTTTGCACTTTGTTTAACTCTGTACCTTTTTTATCTGAGCGTCACCGATGAGTCGTATGTATACAAAACGCGCGTCTGGTGTATAAAATTATAATCCTGGTACCTTTGATAACTATTAACCACAAGTCCAACGGCATTGGATTGTAAAATTGCTTTCGGTCTTGTTTAACTTTTCTTTACATAGATATAGGAAGATGTAGTGTGAGTGTAAATGATAAAACTCTCCATCCAAATTACAAGTTATAAAAGTAAACCATTATATGTCAACAGAATCCAACTAAAATTTTCAAACTTTATGGACTCAGAATTTTACCGTGAATGCTGCAAATGTATTTTGAACAGGTTTCCTATTCAATAAAAATATCATTTGTTTAATAAAAGGAATCGATCCATAGTATTATTTCAACATGTTTTTCTATGAATAATATTTTTCACTATAAAACAGCCTATTAATCTATAAAAAAAAGTTAAAGCCACGATTAACCGTAACAAACATTTTAAAAATAACATATGTTACTCAAAAATAAATATGGAGTTATCTTTCTTTAACTAAGCGAATATTTTTTTTAAATTTCGTGTCAAATATCAACGAAGAGAACATGTCGAAGTGAGATATTGTTATGATAAATGTGCTGTGAATTGATATTATTATTTTGAATTTTATATACTAAGGCTTTTCTACCTCAGGGATAGATTACCTTAGCTGTATTTTGCAAAACTTTTCGTAAATTTGATCCTCAATGCTCTTCAAATTTGTACTTTATTTGTCATTTTAACTTTTTTGGATTCAAGCGTCACTGATGCACTGATAAGTCTTTTTTAGACGAAACGCGCGTCTGGCGTATATACTAAATTTAGTCCTGGTATCTATGATGAGTTTATTTTAATAGTAGGTAGATCTAGTGTAATGCCGAACATTTAAGTTATATTCTGTGCTTTGTTGAAAACTGTTTGCCAAACTGTTAAAAAATACATATATGGTATATAAAAAAACTTTAAAGATAGAGGATTACATTTTTGTACGCCTATTGTGCATTTCGTCTACATAATACTCTACAGTGAAGATCAATTAGAACAAACGTTAAAGGTCTGAATGAAGTACGAAGTTGAATAGCATTAGGGATACATAATTTGGAATGGTTTTGTAAATACCACTCCCAGGGTAAGAAAATCAATAGTTTTTCCACCGTTTCAAAGTTTTGTGAATAGTTTTCGTCTGTCCAGAATAATATTTCATATGAATACGCTTTACACCAATATCAAAAAAGGAAAACACGTCTAAAACGAAAGAATTATTGAAATGAAACGTTTAAATTTCGTGCATGTGAAGCTCTTACCTGGAGATACCTTCTCCGGGAAAGTTTAATCGAAAACATTTGCAAAATATTAATGAAAAAACATGCAATCACTTAAAAACAGGGAGTGACGTCACATTTAAGTATTGATTCAAGGCCTACGGTAAAAAAAAATCATGCGAGATGCCAGGCTTTTAATTCTGAATGTTTTTCCTCACACAATAGTTATCAGTGGCATTTGAACAAAATATAAAAAAGAAGATGTGGTATGATTGCCAATGAGACAACTATCCACAAAAGACCAAAATGACACAAACATTAACAATTATAGGTCACCGTACGGACTTCAACAATGAGCAAAGCCCATACCGCATATAGTCAGCTATAAAAGGCCCCGATAAGACAACGTAAAACAATTCAAACGAGAAAACTAACGGCCTCATTTATGTAAAAAAATGAGAGAAAAACAAATATGTAACACACAAACAAACGACAACCACTGAATAACACACAATTAGACAAAATTCAGAATATTTCAACAAGATGTACAAAATACACAAGGCAATCTAAATTTTGGGATTGAAAAAAGAAGTGTTTGGAATGATTCAACATTTTATATTCAATTTCTTTCCAAAAATAAACATGTCAATGATATAGCATGTCATACAAAATAACCTGATGAATCCTTCTGAAACTAAACTACCCCCAGCAGTGGCATTAACCCAGTGATGGTAAAAACAAACAAAACAGCGATGATACCAGACTGATAATTTTGTACTCCATACACAGGTTTTGTGCGCATAGGACTCATTAGTATCATTTTTTTTTAAAAGACAGTAAAAAGGTCAAATTAAAAAAGAAGACGAAGAGCTTAAACAAATAAAATTTCGGATAATTATGCAAAAGACGGCTTTTGTAATCTATGCATGGGTGACATACATCTGGCTCATTGATTTTTGATATTCATAAAGCTTTCGAAGAACACAATTTAGCTTGAAAGTTGCAGTTGAAAGTTGCAGTGATATACAAAGTTATCTTACCCTATAATAATCACACGTATACACATCACGTGCCATCCCAAAATCTGAGATTTTAACAACAAATCCTTCTCCAACTAAACAGTTCCGGGTTGCAAGGTCACGATGAACAAAATGTTTGGACGTCAGATAAGTCATTCCATTAGCAATCTGTGTAGAAATATCTATGAGGTCAGTCTGAAAAGATACAAAGGTTTATTGATAAATATGAGTGCCAATGAGACAACTCTCTATTCAAATAACAATTTATAAAAGTAAACCATTATAGGTCAAGGTACGGCCTTCAACACGGAGCCTTAGCTCACACCGATTACTTTTCTATGGTGACAAGTTAAAATATACAGTAGAACCTCATGTCATTGTTTTGTTGTACTTGGGTAAATTTGTGTATTCTTGTCTATAACATTTACTTTTATGCTTGGTCTATATGTCATTTTTGTGCTTCCTTGACACATGTTAAAATGAAAAAGGACTTAGGAAATGTTTGTATTTTTTTAGTGAGATTAGGATTATAGCACAATATTGATTTCTTTATTATTGACATTTTTACCTATAGTATGTCTGTTTGTTTTGTTAACGCATCGTTGTCAATATAATTGATTTGATGCGACTGTCATACAAGTGAGAGGTTTAGAGCTATAAACCAGGTTCAATCCATCGTTTTCTATGCCTGTACGAAGTCAGGAATATGACAGTTGTTATCCATTCGTTTGATGTGTTTGCGCTTTTGATTTTGTCATATGATCAATGACATTCCGTTTTGAATTTTCTTCGAAGTTCAGTATTTTTGTTAATTTACTTTTTACATTCAAGGTAATACTGTAAATAAAACTATTAAATCATGTTCATGTTCCATTGAAATGTTCAAAGTATGTCTGCATACAATATATTGTTCACTAATGACCCCCTACGGATCCATAGAGGGTTAGTAAAATTCATATGGATTTAATTCACGCTAGACTTTTTCTGCTGCGTTATGTTGAAAAATAAACAATGAAACACAACATCATCAATAGATGACGTTACCATTTACGCGTCATGAACCCTCTATGAAATTTACTATCCACCTACGGTCTCATAGGGGGCACCACGTGACGGCGTTAAACCAGTCACAACGTGATTTTTTACCAACGGTGCGATAAATTCAGCTGATGGATGACACCTTCGTTTGCCAGTTTCTTGTTCTTTTTAATTGTGACATATGATGTTAACTTCATAAAATGACTGCAGATTATGTTTCGCAACTGATTAATGATTGCTACATCTTTGGAATAAAACAGGTTAGAGGTATAGGGGGAGGGTTGAGATCTCACAAACATGTTTAACCCCGCCGCATTTTTGCGCCTGTCCCAAGTCAGGAGCCTCTGGCCTTTGTTAGTCTTGTATTATTTTTATTTTAGTTTCTTGTGTACAATTTGGAAATTAGTATGGTGTTCGTTATCACTGAACTAGTATATATTTGTTTAGGGGCCAGCTGAAGGACAATTCCGGGTGCGGGAATTTCTCGCTACATTGAAGACCTGTTGGTGACCTTCTGTTGTTGTTTTTTTATTTAGTCGGATTGTTGTCTCTTTGACACATTCCCCATTTCCATTCTCAATTCTATTATCTAAAAGAGTTTGACATTTAGAGATATTCACTTTGAATTTTTGTATCATTTTTAGAATTTGATTTCCTTTTGTTCTAAACTTAATATCATTAACAAATACATTTTTCATTTATGTGTATGGTCTTGTTTCCTCGTCATCTTTATAACCCAGAGAATGCGGAGAATGTAAAACAATATGCAGAAATACAATAATAGTATGTTTGATGAATGCAAAATTAAAACTATGCAATCATTAAAGAAAAGCTATTTCATATTCGTTCTCGCATTGATATAGAAGAGGGACGAAAGATACCAAAGGGACAGTCAAACTCATAAATCTAAAACAAACTGACAACGCCATGGCTAAAAATGAAAAAGACAAACAGAAAAACCATAGTACACATGACACAACATAGAAAACTAAAGAATAAACAACACGAACCCCACCAAAAACTAGGGGTGATCTCAGGTGGTCCGGAAGGGTAAGCAGATCCTGATATAGGTTCCATGATTATGATTCTTTTGATAGAAATACACGGTTTATTAACAGCATTAAACCTATCTTCGTTAACACTTTTTTCGTCTAGTAAATATTCATTACATGTTTTATAATATTTTGCGTAGATTCACAAAATTATCTGAAATTATCAGTGTAGTTATTAGAACACTACTATTCTATTTAAATGTTGTTTTTCATATACTTCATCATATATTCTTTTATATCTTGATCTTCATTTACTCTTTTAAATCCTGATTTTCATATATTCTTCAAAATCTTGATTTGCGTATTCTTACCTTTTCCAGTGTTATATCTCTGTCACTTGAGCGCATTGCTGGGTCGTTTCGTCTGAGCAAATCTGCCAAGTCTCCATGCACCATATATTCAAATACCATGTAAGGCGTTTCAGTCGGACCTTTAATGAAAAATAAACTTGCAGTAAAATGTTGAATAACAAAAAATACCAAACTAAGAAGAAAAGTTCAAAACAGAAGGTTTTTCATCAAATGGCCAAATTAAATCGTCAAACACATTGAACGAATGGAAAACAACTGTAAGATGCCTGACTAAGTACAGGCATTTTTAAAAGTTAAAATTAGTGGATTGAATCTGCTTTTATAACGCTAAACCTCTCACTTTGTACGACGATATAACACTATTGCAGAAAGTGATTCTGTGGTGAAGTCTTATTAGCAATCATGTCACATCTTATTTCTATACATTTGTAGAACCTATTAATTAAATTCATTATTAATTTGGTCTTGTCCTCAATATGTGTAACGATAAAACATGATTAACATTTAAGAAACGACAATGAATCATTCAATTAATGATGACTTGTGGGTAATTTCCAAATATGGACTTGTACGTATTTGTTCGACCAGTTTACTAATATATTATATAAGTTGTTGTCCAATCGTTTGATGTTTTTGTCATTTGATTTTGCCATGTGGTTACATGTAAGGACTTTCTGATTGAATTTTCCTCGGAGTTCTGTATTTTAGTAAAAGAAAATGATTTTGCAACCAAAGAAATCCGATTTTCCAGGGTGAAAATACGCATTGCTTGGTTATAAATTTTGACCCAAAACATGTTTTGTTAAAAGCGTTTGATTATAATGTGATCATTAATTCGCTTATAATTGACAATATTAAGTGAAGCATATCTTAATTTTGACAGTTCAATACGAAAAATGATATGCGATTTTTAAATCATTCCTGTAAATATGCATAGCCGTATTACTGAATTGTTCCGAAGATAATTAACTAGTTGTTTATCTGTTTGTTATTTTGTATTGAGATGTCAATTTCTTGTTTATTACTTGTCGCGGTTGTTAGGTGATAAATATATTTCTTGACAATCCAATTTTCTTGTCTTTTGTATGCAATTTATAGAGAGATGTTGTTTTTGGAGCCAATCTTTCATTTCTTAACCTATGACCCCTAAATATTTACTTGTCTCGTAGAAAAAACATTGATAAACGCAAAAACTTTGTTTATGATAAAGTTAAGGATAAATGTATTTTGCTGCAGTTGCATTTACTTAATGCCTTTCTGGCTTCTAAGATAATTATTTCACAAATATTAATGTTGTAACTAACAAGAAGTAAAATCACAAAAAAAACTGAACTTATAAAAAAAGAACTTATATGAAATTCAATTCGGAAAGTCCATTATGACATGGCAAAATTAAAATACAAAACGCATCAAAAACGAATGAACAACAACTGTCATATTCTTGACTTGGTACAGGCGTTTTCAAATATAGAAAATTGTGGATTAAACCTGGTTCAATAGCGCTAAGTATCATCAAATTCCGTTATATTTACAATGATGCGTTAACTAAGCAGACACAATAAATAAAATTGTCAAAATATGGGTACAGCAGTCATCATCGTGTAACAATTTTAAAAGGAGCAATATAACAGAACACAAAAACATCTATCTACAAACACATTCATTTATGTGTGTGTCTGGCGTCAGAAAACTTTATGCGTCACATATATTTTTTCAAGTTTTTATTATTTGATTGGTTTGTGTGTCTGACGTCAGAAAACTTTATACGTCACATATATTTGTTTAAGTTTTTATTATTTGATTGGTTTGTGTTTGCCTACACTTTTAATTGTGGTGACAATTTTGATTTGCGTAGGAAACTTGAATGCCCAGATAGTACCATATAAACAGTACCATATAAACTGACATTTTAAAAAGATGAAACTTTCAAAGATAACATAAACTGAACACGCTATTTCAAAAGCATGTTGCTACCATTTTAAATTTGTTAAATACTCAATTCACTTTCTGTATTTCAAAATTTGATACATATGGTATCTACAACAATGGACAGTTACAGGGAAATTGAAATACGATTCAAAGCAAAGCAAATGATACTTTACGAAAAATGAAAACATGTAACAGGTTATAATGTCATTCCATTTCAGCATTGTAAGAGAAAATGGAAAATCAAAAGAATGTGAAATTTGTAAACTCTGTTTGAAACAAAAATAACAATAGAATATCTCGATGTGCATGAAGAAAAACGAAAATGAATACCAATATCAGGGATAGATTCCTAAATCAATTTTAAAAATTATAACCAGAAACATACTGTATTAGATAGGAAATAGAAAAGAAAAAGCAAGGGATATGGGGTATCAATCCATCACACAAAATTAGTACATGCACAGCAGAACACATTAAGAAGTAGCAGCGCTTTTATTGCTGTACTTCATCTCAATGCTATAATGAACACTCTTATCTCACTGAAAGTGTAAGACTCCCCTATCACGAGCTTGAGCGAATTTTTTTTAGAAAACTAAATTGGATAGATAAACGTTTGGAATAAAAAGCATATATTTGTTTTGAACAAACCTCTTTGTATAATTCCTATCAGTTTCAATATATTTTCATGATCAAAGGCACTCATAATATCAACTTCCCGCTCAAAATCTTCCTTCACTTCGTTCGAGACGCCATCTTTTAAAATTTTAATGGCGACATACTCTCCTGCATCATTTTCTGCAAAGTTTTGACCTGAAATTAGAAATTTTAGATCCATTCATTAGCTGATTGATTTACGCACATAATCATTTATCTTATTTCACATAAAATCTTACAAACACAAATCTTAAATCAAGACTAGTTAAATATGACGTATGCAAACAATCTGAGTTTGTAAATTACTAATAAAAAGATCCTCAGACGTCGCACGATATAAAATGATAGTGAAGAAACAACTATTGAAACCAATGTTCATGCGTTTGGAGGATCAAAAGAAAGGGAAAATGTTAAGTTTTCTCGGGACAATAAAGTTCCTGAAATTGGTATTACCGTGGGTCCTTTCAATCGGCGAGCATTTATATGCTCTAGAAAAATTGAGTATTTCTTCTGTACATTTGTATGTATCACCTGTTTACAAGTTACCTTTTGATACTAAATGAATGTCAGGAATTTGTTTTATCATACCATATTTGTAAGTGTTAGATAAATACTCTTTTATATAGATGACTGTACGGTATTTTTTATTGTCCATAAAATGAAGTCCGCACAGTAACCTATATTGGCTTAAGACTACGTCATTTTGGATAATTGTTTCATTAGCAATCATACCACATCTCCTTATGGTATATTGTAAACATCAACAATAAATTCATTTTAACACGTGATGTGTTAATGACATCACGACAAACAGTAATAATGTAACTTGATGTACCAACTCGATAAGGTGCAGTTCTAGTTTGTGATTCGTTTATTGTCATTAAATTAAACCATGTATGATGGTCTAGACAGTGTTTACAGACTAGAGTATAACGTGTAAAAGTGAGAAAGAGAAAAAGGGCAAATAATATAACGAATGGAGGAAAAAGGCCAAATTCAAAAATGAACAATACAGAAACATGGGTTGTTTAAATATTATTATTTACAATATTTAATATTTATATAGCGCATTATCTAATTAGTCTAAGCGCATAACATAAAACAATCAATGCAGTTATAAAAAAAAAGAAAAAAGAAAAAAAAAGGTGTTAAACATTATAACAATCAATGAAGAATAACGGTGAACCTAGATGAAGAATACAAACAATTGGTATAAAAAGTTATATAGAAATGACGGACCCCAACCAGACCCTCATGTCTAGGCAATATTGATTTTATTTTAACTCTAATTTATATTAATTACCCTTAATGGTTCCTCGTTAGTTCGGTTCTAATCTTATTTGACCTCTATACGTTACAAACGTTGTCTTCTTTCCATTAAGTTTCCGCTTTTAGCAAATTATTATAATTAAACATTTTTTTACTGTAAATTATTACACTTAAAACATCTCGAAGCTAAAAATGGTAAATAATTTATTTGATGCAAAATTAATAAGACACCGATGGAAGTTGGTATTTTAGCACATTGTCATACAATTATTGGGTTATAAATTCCCAATTGAAGAATCGAAAGCAATCTTAAAAACCTATTATGATCATATCTTTCCACAGTTGTAAAGCTCTTCAACGGACTGGGGTCTCATAAATATTTGACATTTACCGTTCCTGATGAAGTTAAATCTAGAAAAGTGCGCCAGACGCATGGCATTATTTTTCAATTATGTAACAAATAAAACTGAGAATTGAAATAGGGAATGTGTCAAGGAGACAACAACCCGACCATAGAACAGACAACAGCAGAAGGTCACCAATAACTGTAGGTCTTCAATGGAACGAGAAAGTCTCGCACCCGGATCCAGAGGCGTCCTTCAACTGGCCCTTAACAAATATCTATACTAGTTCAGTGATAATGGACGTCTTAACAAACTCCGAATTTTACACAAGAAACTAAAATTAAAAACTTGATTTACAATGACGTAGAGGCTTCCTTCCATCTTGCCGTTGATCTTTTTGTTGTACTAGTATTGCATTAATTTCTATACCGAAAGATCGAATGAACAACAGCTTGTTTGAAATCGCGTATAACAAGTAATAAGTTTTGTCTTCTCCGATGTATGAGGGGGGATAGGAGGGGTCCTGATCCCGAAATCCCGGGCTTAAAAACACGTAATCCCGAGGTCCCGAATTTAAAAAAAGTAAAAACCGACGTCCCGAAATTCGAAAACAAGAATTCCCGGATCCCGAAAGGGTCAATCCCGAAATCCCGAGCTTAAAAACACCCGATCCCGGAGTCCCGATAAAGGTCCTATCTCCCCTCATGTATGGATACAAATTAAAGATACCAATAAATGTAAAAATATAAAAGATTTATTTAAATTTTGATTTAAATAGTACTTTCTCACAAGCGTTTGATTATGGGGTTCCTATATTATATCCAAAGTTAAAATTGAGAATGAACATGGGGAAAGTGTCAAAAAGAACATTGATTTTATAAAAATGGATAATTACCACGTGAATCACGTTTACATTTGTGTCATTGTTCTCCTATTATATTTAATGCGTTTCCCTCGGTTTTAGTTTGTTACCCCGATTTTGTTTTTTGTCCATGGATTTATGAATTTGAACAGCGGTATACTGCTGTTGTCTTTATTTACATTTAGTCTGAAGAAGTTGTTCCGAGTATTCTTTATTTTGAGTGATTAATTTGTTACCTGGATACAGGACGCTCTTATATATTTCTTTGTTTCGGGATTCGCGGTACATTTTTTCGTTGAAATTATTTATGTTATATGTGACTGTCAGTGGTATAGTCGAGTTTTTGTCCTGTACTGTGAAATATGAAATTGAGAATAGAAATGGGGAATGTATCATATATATTTGTTTGTCTTGTTTATATACAAATGTATTGTGCCGAAATAACATTGAGTAACTTTGATTGTTTTTGTGAGAAGCCTGGTAATTTTAGATGTTGATTTTTACTCACCCCTATAAACCTGACCGAAGGCACCCTCACCGACAATATCCTGTAATGTTACTTTATCATACGGTATATTGTTGATTGGGATTTTCTTAGAATCCTTCTCGCCTCGTTCGGAGAAAAAATATGTCGGATTTTTGTTAACAAAGTTCATTCTGTCTAGCAACTGGACATCCTCGCTGTTCCGGATAACCTTGTCGTTCCGTTTCGATTTTCTATTACAAGCCTTTGATCTTTTCACTATGAAGATTGCGACCAAAAACAGTAACAAAAGCGCTACTGTAATCGGGATAAAAATTTGCAACAGAACTGTAGAATCGATGTCAGAAATGTGTGGCGTTGACAGTGGCGTTGGATTTGTCTACAATATAGAATATATTTGCCATAAAAACCAAAGTAATCTATTACAATGATTTTGTAACACAATGTTGACTGCTGTACCCCAATTTTTGACATTTTTACTTATTGTGTCTGTTTGTTTTGTTCACGCATCGTTGACAATGTAATGGAATTTGATGCGACTGTCATACAAGTAAGAGGTTTAGCTAGCTATAAACCCAGGTTCAATCCACCATTTTCTACATAAGAAAATACCTTTACTAAGTCAGAAATATGACAGTTGTTATCCATTCGTTTGATGTGTTTGAACTTTTGAATTTGCCATTTGATTTGGGAGTTTCCTTTTTGAATTTTCCTCGGAGTCCAGTATTAATATTTTTATAACTGAGTGTCGTGACTATTTTGACGATCTTCTTTAAATATATCATGACCGTATTTGATTGTCTTACGTCTCAGTCACTTGATTCATGCCATAAGTTTAGGAACACAAATTACAGTGAAACCTGATTAAACCGAGCCATGATTAAACTGGAAACCTGTCTTATCCAAACTTGTTCTGAAGACCATCATATCAATCACATTGTATGCATTGTGAACCTGATAAAACCGAATACCTCCAAAAACCAAACAAAATCTCAAGTCCCGAAAGGGTTCGGGTTAGTCAGGTTTTACTGTATAACCAAATACAAATTATACATAATAACAGTCGAATGCTTGCTGTTCGGTTTGAACTAAGGCTCTGTGCTGAAGACAGTACTATGACCTAAAATGGTTTACTTTTATAAATTGTGACTTGGATGGAGAGTTGTCTCATTGCCATTCTTACCACACCTTCTAAAACCTTTATATTATTCTTAATGTGGTATGATGAAAAATTCATAGCAGAAGACACTTATTATGTCGGCACACTCGGAAGGCTCTTTTGAAGATCATGCATTTCCCTTAAGGTGGTACCTAACACCTGAACTAAAATTAATTTGGTTCGTTTAATTTTCTTAAAAATTTGACAAAGTATTAATTTGACAAAAATGTAAAAAAAAATTTGAACATCGGTTCAACTTTTTACCTGTTTGGTTTTATAACTATTTTAATATGAGAATCAATTGTGAGCCTTATATAGACGAAACGTGCGTCCGGCGTATTAAATTACAATCCTGGTACATTTGATAACTTTTAACTACTGTTGCTTAATTTACAAACGTGATCTATACAGAGTAAATCAACTTAGAGTAAATGGATTTTTTATTTTTCTACGGCATGAACTAGTATTACATTTGTAAACTCGTAACTAGAGAGCTTGATTATAATTGTCAACCCGAATCTCGAACCAGGAACTTTTATATGACAAGTCAGCGCTCTAACCAAATTCTAGAAGTACAAGTACTTCCCTATAACGTAACACCTCACGGCCATCTATATGGAATATGACAGTTATTGTCCATTTGTTTGATTTAATAAATCATTTGAATTTGCAATTTGATTGGGGACTTTCCGTTTTGAAATTTCATCAGAGTTAATATAAATAAGAAGATGTGGTATGATTGCCAATGAGACAACTGTCCACAAGAGACCAAAATGACACAGACATTAACAACTATAGGTCACCGTACAGCCTTCAACAATGAGCAAAGCCCATGCCGCCTAATCATTTATCAAAGGCCAGATAAGACAATGTAAAACAATTCAAACGAGAAAACAAACGGCCTGATTTATAAAAAAATATGAACGAAAAGTAAGTATTTTTTGGGATATTACTTTCTGCATAATTACCTACTATGCAGTGGAAACAATCTACCAACAAACTATTCCGTACCTGATTTTTACTTCCATGTGAAGTCGACCTACCAACAAACTATTCCGTACCTGATTTTTACTTCCATGTGAAGTCGACCTACCAAAAAACTATTCCTTACCGGATTTTTACTTCCATTTGAAGTCGACATCGTGTGGAAGCAATCTACCAACAAACTATTCCGTACCTGATTTTTACTTCCATGTGAAGTCGACATCGTCTCGTTATTTGCATCGGGAACCAGTCCATGGACATTTTTAGGAATATTGTGGATCGGTATAACATCATGTTGTTCTAGACCATGGCCAGGCACACTGATATCTCCTAAAAGAAAATATAATAAATATTGACATCTCAGATATTGCTGTTGTTTGTTTACACATCGTTATCAATTGTATTATCAGATTATAACATGGCATTTTTCATATCGCATGTATTATCGGCCCTAGGTTCAATATCATCCCAAGAGCCCATGGCTCGAGGGCTGATAATAAATGCGATATGAAATATGACATGGTATGATCTCTTTATCATATGCTTCAACAATGGAGAAAAATAACAGATTCATATATTTATCCTTTTACGTGGCTCCCAAGTAGAAGTTCAAAGAGTGAAAAATTGACGGACGTCGGACCCCTAATTTAGTACATTCGATATAAAATTTTTCTATCATATGCCTCGACAGAGAAGAAACATTTTCTAATATGGACGAATCGACAAAAACATACATAATGAACACTGTTTGGGAAAGTTAACTTTTTTAAAGTAACTTTCTAAATATGTTTAATTTGAAACTTTAAAAATGCATTTATTTGATAATTTGTTTGTTAGGTTTTTTTTTGTTTTTTTTATTATTATTTTTCAAAATATTCTTTTCAGTATCCAAATAATTGTTTTGTACACTTCTTTGTTTTTCATAGAACACGTAGCATTGAGGTCTATTTTCCGGTATGACATGTGATAACGTTACGAAAAGACATAAGATAACAATCGAAGCATGTGCAAACTTTTCATATCAGCCCGCTAAGCACCAGGTCGAACAAATATAGAATTTACGTTAATTTAAAAATATTATCATACAAAAAAATCATGTTATTTAGTTATATTTAAGTATATGATAATAATATTTATTTCTCCGATATTGCTGTTATTTATTTACACATTGTTATCAATTGTATTAATATTTTTTTTCAGATATTGCTGTTATTTGATCACACTTTTTTGCCAATATAATGGAGTTATAAACGACTGTCATACAAGTAAGAGGTTTAGCTTGCTATAAAACCAAGTTTAATCCGCCATTTCTACATAAGGAAATGCCTTTTCTACATATGGATTAACCCTAGCTTTTTGTGGGTTTCGTGTTGCTTTGTCATTGGTTTTCTATGTTGTGTCTTGTGTACTATTACCTGTCTGTCTGTTTGTCTTATTCTTTTTTAGCCAGAGCGTTGTCAGTTTATTTTTGATCTATGATAGTGATTGTCCCTCTAGTATCTTTCAACCCTTTTCCGTACCAAGTCAGATGTGTGACAGTTGGTTTCCATTCGTTTGCTTTCGTACTTTTATAAAAGAGGGACGAAAGATACCAAAGGGACAGTCACACTCATAAATCTAAAATAAAGTGACAACGCCATGGCTAAAAATTAAAAAGACAAACAGACAAACAATAGTACACATGACACAACATAGAAAAATAAAAAATAAACAACACGAACCCCACCAACAATCAGGGGTGATCCCAGGTGATCTGGAAGGGTAAGCAAATCCTGTTCCACATGTAGCACCCGTCTATAAAAGACTTTCCGTTTTGAATTTCCCTTGTAGTGCGGCGGTATTTTTTGTTTTTGACTTTTAGATATGCAGTTTTGCCAGGACACTGAGAATAGTTAAAAATGATGTTTATTGAGAATCTGAAAAGATTCATTTACGATAGTTTAAATAAAGTATGAACCAGAGAATTGAAATTCTTTTTTCTTACTTTTTTTTTGTTTTTGAAAATTAAGAAATCAAAACAACCTGAAAATACGGGTTATTTTTTTTACTGCAGGAAAATAGGTAGAATAATATTAGTTACAAAAGAGTGTTAGTGACCTAATATTATATCTACGTGGTCAGTAAATTTTATATTGGGTGAGAGTGAAGCTCGAAGCCCGACCCCCATAAGAAATTTACTGACCGTATCCATGTATATCGTATAAGGTCACAAGAACACTATGTAAACATTTTGTCTTACCGACTATCTTAATTTGTTGAATTTAGACAAGAGTAGTCTCATTTGCAATCATATCACTTCTTGTGATTTTGATATTTAAGTGTTCAAGTGTTAAATTTTAAGAATCTATTTCCATTGGTCTGTACCAAAAAACGAATGTAAACAATTATAATTTAAAATCAACAACCTTGATATAACAATACTAAACAGAACTTTCAATACATTGACATAATCAAATATAATACCAAAGTCGTAACTTCACTACTAAACGTGTATTGAAATAGACCCTGCATCCCTACTAACATAAATTGGAATATACACGATCTCCACGAGGACACTTTTAACCTATACTATTCCTAGAAATTTATAGGAGGTAGGATATAACAACTATCTACATTAACCACGGTTTCGCTAATACTTAACTTTATAATCTGCCCCTTGCTTTGGTTATTTCTCTATCGTACCCTTCATTGCACGTTATGCAATAATAAGCATACGTGAAAGTAAAATCACAAAAATACTGAATCCGAGTAAAATTCAAGACGGAAAGTCCTCAATCAAATGGCAAAATCAAATGATAAAAAACACCAAACGTATTGACATCCGTCATATTCCTGACATATTACAGGCATTTTCAAATGTAGAAAATGGTAGATTGAACCTAGGTTTACAGCGCCAAACCTCTCACTTATATGACAGTCGCATCGAATTCCGTTATGTTTACACCGATGCGTTAACAAAACAGCCATAATCGGTACAAGGCCATGTGTTTGCACTGTGGATGGAAGTTCTGATGTTTTTGTTTACTGAAATATAACTACCAAACATTGGTCCTCCGGTCAAATTTTATCGTCAACTGGTAAAATTTGAGATGAGCTGTGTAGGACAGCTTTTCTATTTAGTTTGAAATGTATGCTATGGTTATGAAATGTCTTCTTAATGCTTTAATAAATTGAATTTTTATTAATATTCATATAACGCAAAGAAGAAATGTTCTTCCCTAAGTATTTTGGACAGATTGGAAACTGTTGAAACGACCATAACGATCAAACTCCTTACGAAATTATTGTTTAAGTATCATTACAAATTCGCTCATCCATATTATTCAGTAATTGTGTAACTGTTTACAATACAGCAGCTAACAATAAAATTCTGCAGCAAATGACTTTTTGAATATAGTTCTGTGAGTGAAATACTACGATTTCCTATGGTAATTTTTACATCGTGACAGTTTCATCGTTTTTCGTGAAGCTAATCTAAATTTTATAGGAAGAAACGGTTAAATCACAGCTTGTTTAGGAAAGGAATGGATTGAAGTTTTATGCAACAGTAGTAATACATGTCTGTTACGTATATTTCAAGCGGAAAACTCAATTAACCTCTGTGTGGTAAATAGAAATTCAATTCTCTGTGATAAGACGGATGTTTATATTTATAAATCTATGTGTAGTAATATTAATCCATGTTATTCAGAAAAGGAAAGTACAATCTAATGATGATGGCTATTTGGTTACGTTTTCTTTCCGTCATTGTTTTTATTTTTATATTATGCTTTTCTGTCTTCCTGTAGGGAAAACGGTAGTATTACATTTTCCTAGCATTATGTTGGCCTTTTGTGTACCCAAGAAAGGGCGTAGGAAGTCAACTTAGCAGCCTTGTGATTGGATGTAAGGGTACAATATATTTTTTATTTATCTATCAATAACTGCAGTGTGTAAATTTACAATATAAATTTTGAAACCTATAGAAATATTTTCTAGAGAATTATTCGAAAAGGCTTCCAAAATTTCATAAATTTGGTGTAAAATGACGGTTGGCATGGATAAAATAAACCAGCTCCGTTGGAAATTGGTCATGATACTATTTGGCTTCAATTTTTAAAATAGAATAATAAAGTACTAACACCACACATAACTATTTTATCCAGGTTTTTATTATAAAAAGTGGTAAATTTAGAAAATGTTAGTATTGTCGCCTATGGCAGAATAAATAGTACCGTTTTCCCTGTAGTCTATCATGATTAAATGTAATGTTGATGGTATTTTGGTTTTGCTTTCTGTATTTCCACCATTGTTTGATTAAAGGTATGTTATCATGTTTTTTTGGGGTTTATTTTCAATCTTTCTATCTTCCTAATAGGAATATTTAACTGTAAGAGTGGATACAATCATTTTAATGAGAGAGAGAAAAGATCAGACTCGAAAGGGGATTCCCCGTTTCTATATGATAATTCTTTAATCTTTTAGAATTTTTTTCTCTTTTTTCTTTTTTTCCACTATACTTTCTGTTAAAGCACCGCATTCTTTTTTCTTTTTTTCTTTTTAATCTCTTTTTCTTTATTTAGCCCCATCCCCCTATATTCTTCTATTTTTGTTAAATTGATTCCTTTTATGTAAAACTCTATTAACCTAGGACTCGTAAACAGAAATTCAATTCTCTGCGATAAGACGGATGTTTATATTTATAGATCTATATGTAGTAAGATTAATCCATTCTATTTCGGTTTCGTTTACTCTCTTTCCCCCAGAGTTTTTTTGTTGTTTGTCTGTTTGTTTGTTTGTTGTTTGTTTGTTTGTTGTTGGGGTTTTTTACGAATCTTTCTATCTTCCTATTGTTTATAACGTAAACAGAATACAGATTACTTTTAATCGTAGTATGTATATGGATCTGCATTTTACATATTTTCCTATTTGTCTCTTTCCAAAAGATATATTAAGGCGAAAAGCTTAATGACAACATGACACGTAAAATATGTGGTAATTATAAAAAGTGCAATTAGCTTAATCGATTAACGAAACAAGATTGTGTGTTTGTCTGCAAATTTATTTTAGATAGAATACGTCGTTTCTTTTATATCGTTAAACATTTTGTCTTAACTGTAAATATAAATAATTTAAGGAAAATTTTTAATCTAGCTTTACAATGATATCTATTACTATTAATTTTCAATATATATATATATCATTCCCGTCTCTCATAATTCTTTTTAGAATGGCATTAATATTTTATATTATCCTGCAATTAGGTGTCCTACTATACAGATACAGCCCTACAGATATCGCTATGCTGTATCTGTATACTATACAGATATCGCTTCTAAGCTCCGCCCACTGCCGGACTGAGTATTGTTTGAACCTGTGTGACCTCAGAATGTGTATTCCACTTGCATTCCAATGACGATGACAATTGTCGATTTCAAAACTTGAATGTGTATGATTGTGTTACAAAATCAGCCATGTCAATTGCATGCATGTTTAGTGAAAGTCAAGTCTGAAGCGTAGGACAACTCGTACACTTCTGTTTCAAATTGGACAATGTTTTGTAATGTTTTTAATTTTTACTGTTGAAATTAGTTGTTATGTTAAAATAGATATTTATTCACCTTGAGCGATGTATTATTATTGACCATTCGAGATTCTTTTTTTTGCGAATCCATCTTCCAGCGTAATGTGTGATTTTGATATTACTACGCGGGCCTCAAGGGATTACAAATCGAAAATAAATGCTAAATATGTAAGTTTTTGTGTTTTTCCAAACACAAACAATTTACAGAATTAATTGCAGGATAAAGACAATAACTGTTTAGTGTCTTTAAATATCAGCTGTATTTGTACTCGGCTCGAAACAGGTGTAGTAGCTCGCTAAAAGCTCGCATACACCTTGTTTCCTAGCCTCGTACAAATACAGCTGATATTTAAAGACACTAAACAGTTATTGTCTATTTATTAAAATTGAGAATGGAAATGGGGAATGTGTCAAAGAGACAACAACCCGACCAAAATAAAAAAACACAACAGCAGAAGGTCACCAACAGGTCTTCAATGTAGCGAGAAATTCCCGCACCCGGAGGCGTCCTTCAGCTGGCCCCTAAACAATTATATACTAGTTCAGTGATAATGAACGCCATACTAATTTCCAAATTGTACACAAGAAACTAAAATTTAAATAATACAAGACTAACAAAGGCCAGAGGCTCCTGACTTGGGACAGGCGCAAAAATGCGGCGGGGTTAAACATGTTTGTGAGATCTCAACCCTCCCCCTATACCTCTAACCAGTGTAGAAAAGTAAAAGCATAACAATACGCACATTAAAATTCAGTTCAAGAGAAGTCCGAGTCTGATGTCAGAAGATGTAACCAAAGAAAATAAACAAAATGACAATAATACATAAATAACAACAGACTACTAGCAGTTAACTGACATGCCAGCTCCAGACTTCAATTAAACTGACTGAAAGATTATGATTTCATCATATGAACATCAGGCACAATCCTTCCCGTAAGGGGTTTAGTATCATACCATCATAACATATATGAGAAGAACATAACCCGTGTCATGCCAACAACTGTTTTTAGAATAAATGTGTTTAGTTCCGACGCAAAGACCTTATCAGTGACTCAATATTAACGCCAAAATATGCAATCTTTAATGACTTGACAACAGTATCGTAATTATATCCCTTCTTAATAAGTCTATTCAAAGGTTTTGTAAGTTTATGAGGTGAATACTGACACCTTTGTGCTTTATAAAGAATATTTCCATAAAAAATTGGATGTGAAATACCTGAACGTATAAAAAGTCTGCATGTTGAGCTATATTTACGAATGATGTCTTTATACCGATGATAAAATTTAGTAAATGTTTTGACTAGTTTGTGATATCGAAAACCCTGGTGTAATAATTTTTCAGTAATACATAAATTTCTCTCGTTAAAATCTAAAACATTGTTACATACACGAGCGAATCGTACAAGTTGAGATATATAAACACCGTAAGATGGTGACAAGGGAACGTCACCATCTAAAAACGGATAATTAACGATAGGAAATGAAAAATCATCCCTTTTATCATAAATTTTAGTATTCAGCTTTCCGTTAGTGATATAGATATCAAGATCGAGGAAAGGGCAGTGGTCATTGTTAGTATTAGCTTTATTTAAAGTGAGTTCACCAGGATAAATTTCATTAATATACATACTGAAGTCGTCATTATTGAGAGCCAAAATATCATCCAAATATCTAAAAGTATTATTAAATTTGTTTATCAGATGTTGTTTTGATGGGTCTTTGTATGTATTCGTGTATTATGTTATATATTGTAATACTAATGGTGGAACGTAAATAAACTAGTCCCAGGTTAGGGGGAGGGTTGGGATCCCGTTAACATGTTTAACCCCGCCACATTATTTATGTATGTGCCTGTCCCAAGTCAGGAGCCTGTAATTCAGTGGTTGTCGTTTGTTTATGTGTTACATATTTGTTTTTCGTTCATTTTTTTACATAAATAAGGCCGTTAGTTTTCTCGCTTGAATTGTTTTACATTGTCTTATCGGGGCCTTTTATAGCTGACTATTTGCGGTATGGGCTTTGCTCATTGTTGAAGGACGTACTGTGACCTATAATTGTTTATGTTTGTGTCATTTTGGTATTTTGTGGATAGTTGTCTCATTGGCAATCATACCACATCTTCTTTTTTATATTTGTATTTTTTTGGATTGCATTGTCAGAATTTCTTTTTTAAGATAGTTTGTATTGCAAAAAATGCCGTATTTTTAAATTCAAGAAATAATTTGTAATTTCCTAAAATAAACCTCTAAAATAACATTTGTTTAAATTTGTTTTTTTTCTCGCAGCAATGCAATTTTGCTTTACTACAATCTCAAATTCACTAAATTGACAAAACAGTATGAATCTCTATGTAATACTAATGATCTGAACATTGTCGCGTGCGTTTACGGTGTTTTGACCAATAATCAACCAGTTGTAGATTGCTCAAATAATTTGACTGACAAATACCACTTCTTTACAGGAAATTAGAGAAAATGGCGTCCGAGATCTGCATGCACCTGGCATAACAAAGGTCAAATACAAAAGTTCTATGAGTAGAATCTATAAGGACATCACTTCTTTCGGGAAATAAGAGAAACTGGCGTCTGATATTTGCATGCACCTGACGCAAAAAAAGGTCTATGTTTAAAATTTAAGTACACAACCTCTTTACTTGTAATTTAAAAATGGCGTCCGAGGTCTGCAGATGGCATTTCTAAGATCAGATATAAAAGTTCTATAAGTAGAATTTAAGGACATGACGACGCTACATGTCTATGGTACATATGTCATAATAGAGCTTTCTTACAAATTGACAAAAGGTACGAACGAACGTAAAGGGAGCACGTATTACATTTCCACAATAACAGTTAAAAGAGTCTTTGTTTTATCCAACAAAACAGCATTCTTTTCTAAATCAAGTTTATTTTTCAAAAATATTAATATCGCAAATAATACACGATTTTAATATAATCAAACAGAGAAAAATAGTGTCAAATACACTTACGTTCGGATACATAACTTACGTAAACCACGAGAACACAAATTTCCGCGGGACATTTTTAAGCACGAGTTTCACGATTAACATTTCAATAGCATTATTAAAGTACGTTAGTCTAAATTTAACGACAAGATTCACATTTATTTTTATTTTTTATAGTACACTTTTAGCAAATTGTCAAAGTGGAATATCGAGATTTGCTTGAAAATGATGCTAAAATGTTTTTAAAAAGTAATGGTGAATAAATCTAGAAAAACAGATTTTGTATATCAAGAAAATAGATTTACAATTTTGCATCATATATGTTGTGGATTTTATAAGGACGATTTAACAGTACACATGTTTGGAAGCTAGACGCGAAGTTGTCACTTATCGTCCAGTGGCTAATATTTCATGAATTTTCAGGACTATAGGCAAAACGCAAATATACGCTAAAATGACCGTTCCTTTGCTCCGGTGTATCATATATATACATTAGGTGGGTGGGGGCAATGAATATTACCAGAGGGGAGGCGAGGATACAAAAGTTAATAAACGAGCAACAGCATATGGCATAGTATAAAGATCGTCTTTTTTCTTCATTTTCATTTTATAATTTTGAGCGTTGCAAATTTTGAATCAAGGAAGTATTTGTGTTTTTAGTTTTCTTATATTTCTATAAGGGAAGACGACAATGTATTTACTTTGACATTTTCTTAGGTTAAACAGTGCAACATTGTAATATTAAAGAGTGGGGGAGGGGCCGGTTTTTAGACTTTTAGGACATATTTTCCGTCCGACTACTCTATATTTAGGATATTTTGTAGTGTTATTTCCTCCAACCTAGTGTTATCATATTTTAACCGATCGTACGTCCCGAAATCCTTAATATATCTAAAAAAAAAATCAATTTAATAAGTGTAACTGCATGTAGGATAACTGTCTAAAATTCCACGACTATTTAAATATGTCAAAATAAAGGATCCCTAAAACGAGTTTTACGTATGATTCGTCAAGCATACGTACCTTTCGTCAATTTGTAAGAAAGCTCTAATATAACAGAACAGATAGTAATTTCATACCTCGCTGAAGTACGTCCATTATTCATTTTTTTATTATTCAAATTTCAATAATGAATAATGAAATTGTTCACTATTTACCATTCAATTTTAAGTGATGAATAATGAATAATAAAATAGTTTATGGTACATTATTCAATTGCCAGTTGAAGCGGTGAAAGGTGCAATAAAAAAAAAATAGCCTGTGACACTTTAGCTTTATCCCGTATTTCTTAATTCGTATCTAACCAATATTCAAATTAATATCAGAATTTTTTTTTTAAAACACTCTTTAAATTTTTAATTATATTTATCCGTCTAGTTTCGAACGACAAACTAGTGGGTTTTTCTTATTATTTTTAACAGAAATTCCTGTTAAACTGTGAGAGTATGACCAATACATATATATCAAAAATAAAATACTCTACGTTGTCTTTTTTATTTTCACTGGACCATTGCTCATTTCATGCTTTGATTATAGATATAACAAATCGGTAGTGTCGCAATTATCATTAGAGGGGTTACGGAGGACCTAAATGCCAAAATACGCGTGAAAATTAAGAAATGGCCAATTTTGAATAATGAAATGGATATGTTGAATAATGGAATGGACTGCTGCGACCCTTCAGCCCCTAATTACAGATATACTTTATACCTTATTCGAAAGCTTTTTAAAAGAGGAACAAAAGGTGTATGGTCAATATGTTCTGCAACGCATATTAAAAGTAATAACAATTAAAGGACTTGAATACCGAAATACGCGTGAACATTGAGAAACAGCTTGGTCATGAGCACTCATGGTACATATTACCAATCATTGAAGACTGACCAATAAAATCGCCAACTGTTGGTCCGCGTTTAATTACTCATACATCAGGAACCTGTTATTCCGTGTTTGTCGTTTGTTTATGTGTTACATATTTGTTTTTCGTTCATTTTTTTTATATAAATAAGGCCATTTGTTTTCTCGTTTGAATTGTTTCACATTGTCATTTCGGAGCTATTTATAGTGACTATGTGGTATGGGTCGCTCATGGTTGAAGACCGTACGGTGACCTATAGTTCTTAATGTCTGTGTCGTTTTGTCTCTTGTGTAAATTGGCAATCATACCACATCTTCCTTTTTTTATATATGTATAGTACGTACACTGTATCATGACTTCCACTAACATCGATTAACGTACGGTATTAGAATGTCAAAAGTGTAAAATAACCTCATATATTATAATCACCACGTGTAGTCCTTTAACCAATCATATCTCTATAAATCTATCGGAAGTAATATAATATGACTTCCACTATCATCGATTAACGTACGGTATTAGAATGTCAAAAGTGTAAAAGAACCTCCGATATTGCTTACAGACAGATAATGGGTTGATAATTACATGTTATGTTGCGGTATGGCTTACAAGTTACAATTATTAGCTCTTATGGCCGGTCGTCTCACTATCTTCAAGAAGATGAATGAGTGAGACTAGCTTGAAATAGCAAACTTAATATATTTGTGTGAGATCGTGTTGCTCAGTGTTTTGTTTTT
The DNA here is from genome assembly GCF_036588685.1 of Mytilus trossulus. Classification (NCBI taxonomy): domain Eukaryota; kingdom Metazoa; phylum Mollusca; class Bivalvia; order Mytilida; family Mytilidae; genus Mytilus; species Mytilus trossulus. The sequence continues at coordinate 11,432,875 of NC_086385.1, read as the reverse complement.
CTATACATAATTGTTTGCTAACTGTTATTTTACTTTTTTCTTTTATTGCTAGGGCGTTGCCATTTTATTTTGGACTTTTAAGTTAAAAAATTTCCTTTAGTATTGATTAAATAAATCCCTTTAAATTGATTTTAATATTATATTGCAAATACAGCGAGATATATACACACACTAGAAAACGTCTGTGATATCGCAGGTCCGTGACTAAATAGTACATAACTATGTGTGAGACTTATCTAAGCTTGGATTTTTAGAATGATTGGTATTGTCATCTAATAAAGTCATGCTAATTATAAGATGTACAGTTTTCTCTGCTTTCAAATTTTTTTTGTTTGAACCAGTCGACCTGGCACTAACCAGTTATTGGTAATATTAATTATTAGGACAAAATTTACCCGTATCAAATGTGCATTGAATCCATTGAAATTCACGAAACAATTACCCGTATTAAATGTGCATTCGAATCCCTAGACATTATCGATTAATTTTTCTGTATTACATGTGCGTTTGAATCCCTGTAAATCCCAGAGACATTTACTCGTATAACATATATGTATTTGAATCCCCAGAAATAATCGAGACACATATATACCCGTATTGCAGTTGAATCCCTAGAAATTACAGAGACACTTACCCGTACCAATATTTACATGTGCATTTGAATACCTAAAAAAAATTCCTAGACGTACACTACCTGTAAAAAATATAAATCTCTGTAAGTTCCCTAGACACTTACTTGTATAACAAGTGCATTTGAATCCCTAGAAATTGCCGACACATGTACCCGGCCGTATTACAATGTACATGTGCATTAAAATCCCTTGAAATTGCTACATGTAAGGAACTTACACGTATTAAATGTTAATATTTCTTGATTATCAAGGGACTTACACATTTGATTTCTGATTCCGTATAAATACCAGAGTGACTTACCCATAGTACATTTGATTCCGTATAAATACCAGAGTGACTTACCCGTAGGACATTTGATTCCATATAAATACCAGAGTGACTTACACGTTTTACATTTGATTCCTTATAAATACCAGAGTGACTAACACGTAGTACATTTGATTCCGTATAAATACCAGAGTGACTTACATGTATTACATTTGATTCCGTATAAATACCAGAGTGACTTACCCGTATTACATTTGCTTCCATATAAATACCAGAGTGACTTACCCGTTTTAAATTTGATTCCATATAAATACCAGAGTGACTTACCCGTATAACATTTGATTAAATAAAAGTACCAGAGTGCCTTACCCGTAGTACACTTGATTCCGTATAAATACCAGAGTGACTTATCCGTAGTACATTTGATTCCGTATAAATACCAGAGTGACTTAACGTATTACATTTGATTCCATATAAATACCAGAGCGACTTACCCGTAGTACATTTGATTCCGTATAAATACCATAGTGACTTGCCCGTATTACATTTGATTCCGTATAAATACCAGAGTGACTTACCCGTTTTACATTTGATTCCATATAAATACCAGAGTGACTTACCCGTATTACATTTGATTCCATATAAATACCAGAGTGACTTACTTGTAGTACATTTGATTCCGTATCAATACCAGAGTGACTTACCCGTATTACATTTGATTCCATATAAATACCAGAGTGACTTACACGTAGTACATTTGATTCCATATAAATACCAGAGTGACTTACTCGTAGTACATTTGATTCAGTATACATACCAGAGTGACTTACCCGTAGTACATTTGATTCAGTATACATACCAGAGTGACTTACCCGTAGTACATTTGATTCAGTATAGATACCAAAGTGATTACTCGTAGTTCATTTGATTCAGTATACATATCAGAGTGACTTACCCGTAGTACATTTGATTCCGTATGAATACCAGGGTGACTTACCCGTATTACATTTGATTCAGTATACATACCAGAGTGACTTACCCGTAGTACATTTGATTCAGTATAAATACAAAAGTGACTTTAAATACACGTAATACATTTGGTTCCGTATAAATACCAAAGTGACTTACCCGTATTACATTTGATTCCATGAAAAATACCAGAGTGACTTACACGTTTTACATTTGATTCCATATAAATACCAAAGTATCTAACACGTAGTACATTTGATTCCGTATAAATACCAGAGTGACTTTCACGTTTTACATTTGATTTTATATAATTACCAGAGTGACTTACAGGTAGTACATTTGATTCCATATAAATACCAGAGTGACTTACCCGTAGTACATCTGATTCCATATAAATACCAGAGTGACTTACCCGTATTACATTTGAATCCGTATGAATACCAGAGTGACTTACCCGTAGTACATTTGATTCCATATAAATACCAGAGTGACTTACCCGTATTACATTTGATTCCGTATGAATACCAGAGCGACTTACCCGTAGTACATTTGATTCCATATAAATACCAGAGTGACTTACCCGTTTTAAATTTGATTCCATATAAATACCAGAGTGACTTACCCGTATAACATTTGATTAAATAAAAGTACCAGAGTGCCTTACCCGTAGTACACTTGATTCCGTATAAATACCAGAGTGACTTATCCGTAGTACATTTGATTCCGTATAAATACCAGAGTGACTTATCCGTATTACATTTGATTCCATATAAATACCAGAGCGACTTACCCGTAGTACATTTGATTCCGTATAAATACCAGAGTGACTTGCCCGTATTACATTTGATTCCGTATAAATACCAGAGTGACTTACCCGTTTTACATTTGATTCCATATAAATACCAGAGTGACTTACCCGTATTACATTTGATTCCATATAAATACCAGAGTGACTTACTTGTAGTACATTTGATTCCGTATCAATACCAGAGTGACTTACCCGTATTACATTTGATTCCATATAAATACCAGAGTGACTTACACGTAGTACATTTGATTCCATATAAATACCAGAGTGACTTACTCGTAGTACATTTGATTCAGTATACATACCAGAGTGACTTACCCGTAGTACATTTGATTCAGTATACATACCAGAGTGACTTACCCGTAGTACATTTGATTCAGTATAGATACCAAAGTGATTACTCGTAGTTCATTTGATTCAGTATACATATCAGAGTGACTTACCCGTAGTACATTTGATTCCGTATGAATACCAGGGTGACTTACCCGTATTACATTTGATTCAGTATACATACCAGAGTGACTTACCCGTAGTACATTTGATTCAGTATAAATACAAAAGTGACTTTAAATACACGAAGTACATTTGGTTCCGTATAAATACCAAAGTGACTTACCCGTATTACATTTGATTCCATGAAAAATACCAGAGTGACTTACACGTTTTACATTTGATTCCATATAAATACCAAAGTATCTAACACGTAGTACATTTGATTCCGTATAAATACCAGAGTGACTTTCACGTTTTACATTTGATTTTATATAATTACCAGAGTGACTTACAGGTAGTACATTTGATTCCATATAAATACCAGAGTGACTTACCCGTAGTACATCTGATTCCATATAAATACCAGAGTGACTTACCCGTATTACATTTGAATCCGTATGAATACCAGAGTGACTTACCCGTAGTACATTTGATTCCATATAAATACCAGAGTGACTTACCCGTATTACATTTGATTCCGTATGAATACCAGAGCGACTTACCCGTATTACATTTGATTCCGTATGAATACCAGAGTGACTTACCCGTAGTACATTTGATTCCATATAAATACCCGAGTGACTTACACGTTTTACATTTGATTCCTTATAAATACCAGAGTGACTAACACGTAGTACATTTGATTCCGTATAAATACCAGAGTGACTTACAGGTATTACATTTGATTCCGTATAAATACCAGAGTGACTTACCCGTAGTACATTTGATTCCGTATAAATACCAGAGTGACTTACCCGTATGACATTTGATTCCGTATGAATACCAGAGTGACTTATCCGTAGTACATTTGATTCCGTATAAATACAAGAGTGACTTACTTGTAGTACATTTGATTCCGTATAAATGCCAGAGTGACTTACCCGTAGTACATTTGATTCCGTATAAATACCAGAGTGACTTATCCGTAGTACATTTGATTCCGTATAAATACCAGAGTGACTTACTCGTAGTACATTTGATTCCGTATAAATACCAGAGTGACTTACCCGTAGTTCAGTTGATTCCGTATGAATACCAGAGTGACTTACCCGTAGTACATTTGATTCCGTATAAATACCAGAGTGACTTACACATAGTACATTTGATTCCGTATAAATACCAGAGTGACTTACCCATAGTACATTTGATTCCGTATAAATACCAGAGTGACTTACCCGTAGTACATTTGATTCCAAATAAATACCAGAGCGACTTACCCGTAGTACATTTGATTCCGTATAAATACCAGAGTGATTTACACGTTTTACATTTGATTCCATATAAATACCAGAGTGACTAACACGTAGTACATTTGATTCCATATAAGTACCAGAGTGACTTACCCGTATTACATTTGATTCCGTATAAATATCAGAGTGACTTACCCGTAGTACATTTGATTCCGTATAAATACCAGAGTGACTTACCCGTAGTACATTTGATTCCGTATAAATACCAGAGCGACTTACCCGTAGTACATTTGATTCCGTATAAATATCAGAGTGACTTACCCGTAGTACATTTGATTCCGTATAAATACCAGAGTGACTTACCCGTAGTACATTTTCCAGCTCTATCAGCCTTGGTAGCTGTATTGATACAGTAACACACATTTTTATTCAGTTCTGCGTCTGCGTGACACGTTTGTTCCGATAAACAGTCATCAAGGATGGAGCATTCTTTATAATCTGTAAGAAAGTAACACGCTTTAAAACAAGTTGTTTCGGATAAAAGATGGATTATCAAATTGAGAATTAAAATAGAGAAAGTGATAAAGAGAAAACAACCCAACAAAAGAGCAGAGCAGAGTCCAAGGCCACCAATGGGTCTTCAACACAGTGAGAAAAAACAACATCCACAGGCGGGTTTCAGCTAACTTGAAGAAGAAAAATAAGACTTTTTTACTGGTTCTGTTAAATGAACGTCAAACTTAACTCCAAAAACTCATATTACGTGCACGTACGTTAACGTTGAATGACACCCTCATAACTTATACAATGCTTTTTATACAAATTATCTTATAAAAACAGCCATAAGATTTGCATACCTATAACAACTACCTTTTTATGTGATATTTAGTATTATTTTTCGCGGATATTGATGGTAAGAGGTCACTATTTCAAACTGCATGATACTAGTATAATATGGAAAGGTTAATTTTATTGGTTGAATCATAATTATCCGAAACTAATCAGACGAATAATTATCCGAAAGTAACCAGACAGTGTGGTTATTCCCTAATTAAATTCAATAGACAACTTTCGAGTTCGATGCATTTCCGTCAAAAACTCTGGTTTTAGTGAACGTCATTTGTGCGTTTAGGGGCGTCTTCACTTCCATTCCAAGGTTGAGCGTATAGTTGGAAAACTATAATTCTATATTATACGAATAATTCGGCAAATTGAATTCTCAAAAGTGACAATCAGTACTGCTGTCATTAGGGAATTGTCATTAAGTACCTACAGAGCAACCATTATTTCTAGTTTTTCTTGCATAATGACGATCACTAAGACGCTTGATGAACGTAAATAGTGCAGGGATACGGAGACCCCCTCTATTTGGTAAATGACGTTATAAAGGCCTGCATAATTGACGAGTTTTTGCCGGTGACGGATGAACTCGAAAGTGGTCTATTACAAAAACAGTCATAAATGAACCAGATATTTCTGTTTTCTATCTATTTATTCATGAAATAGTGAAATCGTGTAAGCTGTGTTGAATGGAAATAAAAATATTTGGCCAAAATGGCATTTTAAAGTTTATAACAGTTTAATAAGGTTCAACGAACAATATTCGTTATGTATGCCTTTTTTGGTAACTGGATTGATGATACCCGAAGTTTAAAAGTCCAAACCCAAAATAAAAGGAAAGTCCAACTACATGTATATGTACCCGTTCAAATGGGGGTCCAACCTGACGAACGTGCAGATAATTTGCGTTAAGTTAAATTCATGCTTTTCCAAGACTAAAAGTCTACCACTAGAGGCATATAATTATATCTGTAGTGTCTGTATTGTTTTTTCTATTTATTTTTATGTTGGCTGACTGTCCATGTATGTTCACCTCTTATCTCCAATTATTCGTTTGTTATTTATGCCCATTGGCATAATGTTTTCTGGTATATGCGTCCGTTTGTCCGTTTTGGAGCAGAAGTCTTATCAACGTCAAACTTAGTTCACATGTTCCTTATGATAAGATCTTTCCACTTCGGGTTTTCATCCCATTTCATGGTCCACTGAACAAAAACAAAGTTGTTTGGTTTGGGCTTCCGTGTACTATGGACACATTATTGTTTTAGTTTATCAAAGTGTCTCTCTTTTTCTTTCATCTGATAAAAACGTTTGTAATTCGTGTAAAATTTATTTATCAATTTACCGACTTATTTTGCCAAAGTAATTAAGTATTGCTAATGCAAAAAATCAACAGAAACACTGATTAACGCTTTTATTGTAAATGACGTCATTTTTATATTCTTTTAACTGAAAACATACATTCCACAACGGGGTATAAACAATAAAAATGGAATTTTCGTCTATTAAATATATAGTGTGTGTAGATCATCGCGTTTAGTAAATTGTACTTAGAAACCTTTATAAAGAAGTCGCGCGCTATTTCAATAATATCCCGAATATTCCAATTTCCATAGTTTGAATAATTGCTTAAGGATGTTCGCTGTTTTTATCACCCATGTAGTGTCATTTAACTTTCACGCAACACAACCTATATTGTTTTTTCCTAGTTTTGGGATGAAAATTAAAGTGTCAATTTATCAATTTAAAAATATTTATTTTGCTTAACTGAAAATGCATCAAGAAACTAATCAACATAAACAGTGATAAATTGACGGTAAAGATGCTTTAATGAAAATGACGTCATTTGTATCTACTATTAACTGAAAACATACATTCCACAACGGGGTATACACAATAAAACCGATTGATATATTTGTTTGTGTAAATCATCAAGTCTAGAGAATTACACTTAGAAACCTTTATAAAGAGGTCGTGCAATTCCGCAATAAGAACGCTTACATTCTTCATGTTTTATGTTCAAGGATTTTCGCTTTAATTTTTTCATAATTATGTTCGAAATCTTTTAGTTTTATCCTTTGAAATTTCACCTTATAACCTCTACATATCATTTAATTATATTATTGCTTGGCAGTTTTGAATTTGTAACATTTTTTTAACAAGAATGTGTCCCAAGTACACGGATGCCCCATCCTCACTATTATTTTCTATGTTCAGTGGACCGTGAAAATGGGAGAAAATCTCTACTTTAAATTGGCTTTAAAATTAAAAAGATCATTATCAAATTTCAATTTGATTGGACTTCAACTTCATCAAAACTACCTCGACCAAAAACTTTAACCTGAAGCGGTACTGACGGACGAACCAACGAACGGACGGACGCACAGACCAGAAAATATAATGCCCATAAATGGGACATAAAACAAAATCAATCAACTTATAGTATGCTCAATCGTTCTTTCTTCAACATCAGTCGAGATTATTTTCAGATTTTTCAAAATGAAGCGTCCCGATCTTCTTTTACTACATATTTGACTTAGATATTACCAAATTGTACAACACAGTGTCACACTCTTAGCGAATGAGATGTTAAGATCAATTTATATCGTACATTTAATTTTGACTTTAGAATCGAATAATAAAATTAGTATTTACGGTGTATTACATTAGTTAATGTTCAAAAATGACGATGTAAAATAGAACATTATAGAAGAAAGTTGTTCGACATACACAATAGGTAATGAAATTGTTGAGTGACCAAGCTTTTAAAGTCGCAAGTCTATGGTGTTAGGAAATACACTGAAATCTGTATAGACCAAACATTTTTTAGAGCACCGTCATATCAAATTGTATGCGTTGTGAACCTGATAAAACCGAACATCAGCCATAACCGAACAAAATATTAGGTCCCGAAGAGGTTCGGTTTAAACAGGTTTCACTGTACTTGTCTACGAGTTGTACGAATGTAACAAAGGAATCCAGCATTAATTGAGACGGATTTTTGTAAAACTTTTTTTCGAGAAAAAGGGGGATCTGAAATCCCTACGTGACCATTGCTTTGAAACAAAAATAAACCTAATAAACTCACGTGTCGGTATTTTTCAATAATAAGACATTATGTTCGTGAAGGTGAAATTTTTCAAATCTAATTCATAAGGAAATGGAAGGATCCTTCATGTTTGTATTCTTCACTTTTGGCTATTTTCTCTATTCTTTACTCTCTAATTTTTTTTTATTAATTCACCGACCCATTATTCTTTTGTCTTAATGTTTTTCCATTTTTCTTTATTCTCTATAGATACCCCTTGTCATTTGAATTCTGTAAACTAACTATTTAGACCTCCATTTTAAAATAGCTAAGTCGAACGGTAAATTCTGGCTACGGATGCAATCGATTCGACATCTTCGAAGGGCAAACATTTAGACAAAGTACTTCCCTTAAAGACATTATTCGGCGAGCTTATGTTCGTATTTTATATTTTTTATGATCGATGAAAAATTATTTTTAAGAATCAACAACTTCGAATTCGCGATGCAGATATTAAGAGACACGACAGTGTTATCTGAAAGAACATTAATCGTCGAGTTTATGTCTGTGTAATGTGTTTTTTTTTATGATCAATGAAAACTTATTGTGAAATAATCAACACGCTTATCTACCAATTTATTCGACATCTTCGAAGGGTAAAAATTAAGACAAAGTATTATCCTTAAAGACGTTAATCGGCGAGTTTATGTTCGTATTGTTAATATATGTTTCAATGACCTATGAAAACTTATTTTGAAAGAATCAACTACGTCGAAATCGCGAGGCAGAAATTAAGAGAACATTTGCGAGAATGGTCTTGAGGAACGATGATAATCCGTTGGAAGAGGACGATAAATGGCTGACCCGTGTTAAGAGAGAGCCATATCTCTTGCACGTAAAAGGCATGCTAAGCCTTGTAGATTTCGGAAAAGAGCAGGCTAATGCCGCTACAAGGCAGTACTCACACTCGCAAAGTGGAAAGGGATTAATGTAACTAAAGTTACAATAATTTGTTTCCCAATACACTATAAAAAATGTTTAAACAAAAATCACCGATAGTACTATCTTATAAGACATTAATCTCGAGTTTTATCCGTGTTATGTTTTTTTTTATGATCAATGAAAACAAATTTGAAAGAATCAGCAAGCTTACCTGCCAATTTAGTCATATTATTAGTCATCTTGAAAACAGCATATTCCAAATGTTCAAAATTGATCAATGGCAGTCACCTGTCTTTAAATATATGTTTACACTTTCTTAGAGAACCTTACAGTAAAGTGCTAATTTAATATCCAAGAAGGTAAATAATGAATGCCATAAATTAACACTTCATCTTAATATACGTTGTTCTGGCAACGCTTTGATTACAGGTGCGTTTCATCAAAATGTTTATTTCGAACCTGAACAGTTTGTATGTATTGCAAAACTTGTTAATTAATTTCAAAAGGAGCCATAACTTTGAAAATTATGTTTCTAACAGTCTTTTTAATATATTTGCTATAAGCGTAGGAATATAACCTGTTAACTCATATGTTTTTGAAACTAACACGTGTTGACCTTGTAGCAGAGTCTAGAAATTTAAAGCTTAAGGAGTCATTATTTTCTTTTTTCTTTAAATGTTTGGTAATTTTTTTATTTTCATCTTTGGGTGTAATTGAAACTATTTAAAAAAACACATATGCTGCCAACGCTTTTGTGATAAAAAAAGGGGGGCATTATTAAAGGATATTTAACGGTTCCGGAATTTTAGAAATAGTATAAATGATAAACACCCCTTGCTGAATTCGGCAAAGAAATTGTTGCTCGTCACAGATTTCCATTTTGATTTCTAATTACATTGTACCAGATCAGCAGAAAATATAATAACTTCTACCTATTAACGTGGCTGCGAGATCTAGGTGGCGAACAAAATTGTTTACTTATTTTTAACCTATTGTTTTGCTTATCTACTTTCCACAGTTATTCCTTATTTTTGGGTGCCCCTTAAATTCTTTTCTTTTCTGTTTATCTATGTTTATTAAAAAAAAAAGAAGATGTGATGTGATTGCCAATTAGACAACTATCCACCAAAGACCAAAATGACACAGACATTAACAACTATAGGTCACCGTACACCTTCAACAATGAGCAACTTTTCCCAGTATTTGGTCATTATTCTCTATTTTGTAAACCTAATCCATATCTCTTGTTTACATAATAATTAAAAAAAAAAATTACCTACTACAAAAGTTTCCTCAAAAGAACACTTTGACACAATTTGACTAAAATATATTGAGATCAACTTTTAACGAAATGTGACACTTCGTGATATTTATCGTCTACTAATTAAAAAAGAAAAAAATGCACACTTTGAGTTTCAATTCACACTTTATTTGTTTTGAATTGACTTAAATCAAATAAGACGTAAAACAGACTTCAGTTCCAAAGCACAACTACCGATAAGAACAATGACATTTTTGGACTAACGACCGATTGGTTATTCATCTACATTTTATGAAACACAAGTCAGTAGGACAAATCGTCGGATCAGCCAATAAAATCAGCATGTATCATCACGTGACTACCTAATCAAATTATCACGTGATTACGTAGTCATGTGATGATACATGCTGGTTTAATTGGCTGATCCGACGATTTGTCCCACTGACTCATGTTACATAAAACGTTGATGAATAACCACATGTTTTCTAAACTATTTTTTTTTCTCTGGTGTTTAACGCCACATACAGTAGTTATGGCTATATCGTGGAGGTATTTGTTTGCGGGGGAAGCAGAAGCCACGAGAGATATTCATTTGGCAACCCTAGTCAATTAAGATAGTCAAAATTAAAGTACCTGCTATGCATGTGCGGGGTTTAAACTTACAACATCAGTGTAAACATATAGTGATACAATACAATGGACAATTATAAAGAAAATCTCAGAACTGGCAATTAAATAATATGTGGTCGAGTTGTCTAAGTATTCATTAAAACTACTGTATCAATAAATATAGGAAGATGTGATATGAGTGCCAATGAGACAACTCTCCATCCAAGTAAACTTTTATAAGTCAAGGTATGGCCTTCAACACGGAGCCTTGGCTCACACCTAACAGCAACTATAAAGGGCCGAACAAACTACTGTAAAAAGCCTGTAAAGAATTAGGTTGTACGTTCTTATACCTCACATGGAAGGTGCGCTCGGCTCCAATCTTAATTGATTAGGATTGACCGTTTTACCACTGAATGTCGGCGATTCTCTCCGCGCATCTTTGCTTCCTCGCGTTCCTCATACAATACAAACTGACTTCTAGAAAATAGCAAAATAGTACTGAAAGTGACATTAAACACCAATCAATCAATGACTTTTCTCTCTGGTATATTTTGCCCTTCTTCGGCGACTTAATTCAGCAGATACCTGTAACCTTACGTACTGTTAAAGATAATTTTCTTATGATTACAGAGTACAGTGAAACCTGGCTTTACCGAACCTCTTCGGGACTTAAGATTTTGTTCGGTTTTGGCTGATGTTCGGTTTTATCAGGTTCACAACGCATACAATGTCATATGACAGTGCTTTAGAAAATGTTTGGTCTATACAGGTTTTCGGTGTAAGCAGGATTCGGTTAAATCAGGTTTCACTGTATTACTTTGGTTAGCTTGCTTGCTTTGTTTGCTCGAGCGTAGTAATTAAAGTTGACATATGCAAACAATAGATATTGGCATAGTTAAATCGTTTATTATATTAAAATTTAATTGGACGTCCTCCAAGTTTCAATTGTTTAACATACAAATAAAGCAAGCAAGCTAACCAAAGTCTTACTCTACATGCATAAGAAATTAGATTTAAAAGCGGGCTAATTTTCAACATGCACAATATTGTTTAATAAATTACAATTGTTCTTCTGAAATTTTTACCAGGGAAACAATTTATCACTTTTATAATTTGAAGATATTACCTCAATTTGTTTACAAGTTTTGTTTGATAGTTACAGGAACTTTTCTACGCAATTAAACTAGGCAACACGCATTAACAGCTGGGAGCCTCGTTATGAAAAAATACATTGCAGCTTAAAGAAAATAAATTTTAACAGTCCTTAATTAATCACTTTCCTCGGTAATTAATAACCCATCATAATAATTAACTCGGCTTTTATCTAGATGAAATAACATTTTACACCGTTATATCTTTTCATTCTCATTGATTTTTATAACTTGAAACATCTTGTGTAGAACTCGGGTCAAACAATGTAGTTAAAAGCAACATTGTTTGTAACGTTCATTTTGATTGGATAGCAGCAAGTTGAACAATGTCATGGACACAATTCATGCTATGAAAATGTACGCGCAAACTACATATTCAAATGCATGAATTGACTGTTGTTTTCAGTCAGTTCCATTTGAATGGCGACAGTACTATTGTATTAGATTTCAACGCCAGTAAACTAAATTGGCGACCATCAAATCACCAGTTTTCAGGAACTCAATTTTCGGCTCTCTCTTGACACCATTTGCGAGTATGGTCTAAAGGAAACGATGATAGTCCGTCGGAAGGGGACGATAAATGGCTGACCCGTGTTAAGAGAGAACCATATCTCTTGCACGTTAAAGACACCCTTGTAAATTTCGAAAAAGAGTAGGCTAATGCCGCTACAAGGTAGCACTCGCACCCGCAAAGTGTAAAGGGATTAATATTAGTTGCAAAACTTGTTTCCCAATCCACTCTAAATAAATATGTTTAAACTAACACTGAGTTTGTGAGTTCGCCAGACGCGCTTTTCGACACAAAAGACTAATCAAAAGCATTTCAAATGCTCGAAAAAATTGAGAAGGCCAAAAAAGGACGAATTCAAAGGACATTGAGTACCCACAATTTCTTGACCTTTGTTCAAGAAATACTAAGGTTATCTGTTCTTTGAGTAGAAAATCTGTATTACCTCAATGATTGGATTATACTAACGGTTTAATTCCTGTAAAGCCATTTATGAATTGCTCTCTTATATAAAATATGATTGCAATACTCCCACTAAATCATATAACACGATTAATAACAGACGTTGACATCCAATTAGTAAGTCTAAGGACATTTAAGTAGAAAAAGTACAATGGAAGATAACGTTATTATACACTTGCAGTCTTTAACCAAAGCACCAACGGCAAGAAAGTAAATATCAATAGCCTTATTGTGATGGTTAATGCATTAATGCTTTCCTGGTAAAATCGACAATTTAATTGTGAACCAATATAGAAAATAAGAATATTCCATGAAAAATGATAATATTAGAGAAACAATGTCAAGGCGGAGATGATTTTTTACATCCGTAATGCGTTTTAAATAACCATATTTAGTTCGCGTTTAAGCACTCAAGTGTAACAGAATTGAAATAAAAAATATGTTGACAAGACGCTTTGAATCTATTTTTAGCATCGTTGACACAATCGTTTGCGTGATAAAGATTGTCCCTTTATGAAGTCCTTTTTTTAAATGGGACAGCAATACATGTAATTTGTTCGTAGTTTCCAACATTTACATTTCAGCTGTTGCACCTAAAGACACCCCGATCAAGTGATCGATACGAGCATATACTGGTTAGAGCCGAACAATCGGAAAGCAGCGATTACCAATTTGTCAGTCATAATTTGACCATCACTGAGATCGAGTCTACGACTTCTTGCACTAAAAGATAGCAAGCGGTCGGTAGTGGAACGCGTTGTTTTCTAAAACATTTGGGTTAATTGGGAACTTATATCGATGGCCAGTAATCCCCACTTTTCTACATTTTACGTGATCTGGAATTTTATATATGGTCTTACCACTTTGTTTATCATTATAAAACTTATATTGTCTCCTTTTTATCACTTACATGATTATATTCATTTCCATTGATTTTTTTTTAAACTCACTAAACCCCCATTTTACTTTTTATCGGATGTCAATCGCACTTGACTATTTATTTTTTACGAACTTGTATGTTCCGTTAATTTTATTACAGACTCGTTTTAAATTGACAATAAACAATTTAATAAATAAAAAGACATCTTAAAAGCAGTTAGAAGGTTATAATGTTACATTTTCCCCATCTTCATGAGCAATTTGGTTTCCAAATGTTCTATCAGTGATAAAGCTCGTTATATTTTGATTATATTATCTACGATAATTTACATCTATCAGGTATAATCTTGTTATTAACAATTCCATTAAACTGATAAAGAGGAATCGATGGGCTTCAACCTAGTTTAAGTCTCTATAATTTGAAAATTACCGTAAATGGCGTGATAAAAGTCGCAGTATACGATGAAATTGTATCATCAAATTACCGTAGCAAGATATGTCTTTCTGCTATATCCATTAGCATGACTTAAATTTCGAGAAGTCAAATAAATGAAAAGAATTGCTTTAGAGTATAAAACCATAACAGCATCAAACAGCTGACTATATAAAAAAGATGTGGTAACATTGCCAATGAGACAACTATCCATACACGACCAAAATGACACAGACATTAACAACTATAGGTCACCGTACGGCTTTCAACAATGAACAAAGCCCATACCGCATAGTCCCCGATAAGACAATGTAAAACAATTCAAAGGAGAAAACTAACGATTTATGTAAAAAAAATGAACGAAAAACAAATATGTAACACATAAACAACCACAACCACTAAATAACAGGCTCCTGACTTGGGACAGGCACATACATAAATGATGTGGCGGGGTTAAACATGTTAGCGGGATTACCCACTTTTGACCAGCATTGACTGAACGATCACAACTAGATTTGTATATTTACATTAAGTTATAAACTGAAATTTTAAAAGAATAAATTTTACACGATGACAAAACCAAAGTACTGAGTAACATATCATGCTTATATCGAAGTACTCATTAACACCATGACAAAACCAAAGCACTGAGTAACATATCATGATTATATCGAAGTACTCATTAACACGATGACAAAACCAAAGTATCGAGTAACATATCATGATTATATCGAAGTAATGAGTAACACCATGACAAAACCAAAGTACTGAGTAACATATCATGATTATATCGAAGTAATGAGTAATACCATGACAAAACCAAAGCACTGAGTAACATATCATGCTTATATCGAAGTACTCATTAACACCATGACAAAACCAAAGCACTGAGTAACATATCATGATTATATCGAAGTACTCATTAACACCATGACAAAACCAAAGCACTGAGTATCATATCATGCTTATATCGAAGTACTCATTAACACCATGACAAAACCAAAGTACTGAGTAACATATCATGATTATATCGAAGTACTCATTAACACCATGACAAAACCAAAGTATCGAGTAACATATCATGATTATATCGAAGTACTCATTAACACCATGACAAAACCAAAGTACTGAGTAACATATCATGATTATATCGAAGTAATGAGTAACACCATGACAACACCAAAGTACTGAGTAACATATCATGATTATATCGAAGTAATGAGTAACACCAGGACAAAACCAAAGTATCGAGTAACATATCATGATTATATTTAAGTACTCATTAACACCATGACAAAACCAAAGCACTGAGTAACATATCATGATTATATCGAAGTAATGAGTAACACCATGACAAAACCAAAGTATCGAGTAACATATCATGATTATATTGAAGTACTCATTAACACCATGACAAAACCAAAGCACTGAGTAACATATCATGATTATATTGAAGTAATGAGTAACACCATGACAAAACCAAAGTATCGAGTAACATATCATGATTATATCGAAGTAATGAGTTACACCATGACAAAACCAAAGCACTGAGTAACATATCATGATTATATTGAAGTACTGAGTTACACCATGACAAAACCAAAGTATCGAGTAACATATCATGATTATATTGAAGTACTCATTAACACCATGACAAAACCAAAGCACTGAGTAACATATCATGATTATATCGAAGTACTCATTAACACCATGACAAAACCAAAGTACTGAGTAACATATCATGATTATATCGAAGTAATGAGTAACACCATGACAAAACCAAAGCACTGAGTAACATATCATGATTATATCGAAGTAATGAGTAATACCATGACAAAACCAAAGCACTGAGTAACATATCATGATTAAATCGAAGTACTCATTAACACCATGACAAAACCAAAGTACTGAGTAACATATCATGATTATATCGAAGTACTCATTAACCCCATGACAAAACCAAAGCACTGAGTAACATATCATGATTATATCGAAGTACTCATTAGCACCATGACAAAACCAAAGCACTGAGTAACATATCATGATTATATCGAAGTAATGAGTAATACCATGACAAAACCAAAGTACTGAGTAACATATCATGATTATATCGAAGTAATGAGTAACACCATGACAAAACCAAAGTACTGAGTAACATATCATGATTATATCGAAGTAATGAGTAATACCATGACAAAACCAAAGCACTGAGTAACATATCATGATTATATCGAAGTACTCATTAACACCATGACAAAACCAAAGTACTGAGTAACATATCATGATTATATCGAAGTAATGAGTTACACCATGACAAAACCAAAGTATCGAGTAACATATCATGATTATATCGAAGTACTCATTAACACCATGACAAAACCAAAGTATCGAGTAACATAACATGATTATATCGAAGTACTCATTAACACCATGACAAAACCAAAGTATCGAGTAACATATCATGATTATATCGAAGTAATGAGTAACACCATGACAAAACCAAATTACTGAGTAACATATCATGATTATATCGAAGTAATGAGTAACACCATGACAAAACCAAAGCACTGAGTAACATATCATGATTATATCGAAGTAATGAGTAATACCATGACAAAACCAAAGCACTGAGTAACATATCATGATTATATCGAAGTACTCATTAACACCATGACAAAACCAAAGTACTGAGTAACATATCATGATTATATCGAAGTACTCATTAACACCATGACAAAACAAACCAAAGCACTGAGTAACATATCATGATTATATCGAAGTACTCATTAACACCATGACAAAACCAAAGCACTGAGTAACATATCATGATTATATCGAAGTAATGAGTAACACCATGACAAAACCAAAGTACTGAGTAACATATCATGATTATATTGAAGTACTCATTAACACCATGACAAAACCAAAGTACTGAGTAACATATCATGATTATATTGAAGTACTCATTAACACCATGACAAAACCAAAGCACTGAGTAACATATCATGATTATATTGAAGTAATGAGTAACACCATGACAAAACCAAAGCACTGAGTAACATATCATGATTATATTGAAGTACTGAGTTACACCATGACAAAACCAAAGCACTGAGTAACATATCATGATTATATTGAAGTACTGAGTTACACCATGACAAAACCAAAGCACTGAGTAACATATCATGATTATATCGAAGTACTCATTAACACCATGACAAAACCAAAGTATCGAGTAAAATATCATGATTATATCGAAGTAATGAGTAACACCATGACAAAACCAAAGTAATGAGTAACACCATGACAAAACCAAAGTACTGAGTAACATATCATGATTATATCGAAGTAATGAGTTACACCATGACAAAACCAAAGCACTGAGTAACATATCATGATTATATCGAAGTAATGAGTAACACCATGACAAAACCAAAGTATCGAGTAACATATCATGATTATATCGAAGTAATGAGTAACACCATGACAAAACCAAAGTATCGAGTAACATATCATGATTATATCGAAGTAATGAGTAACACCATGACAAAACCAAAGTACTGAGTAACATATCATGATTATATCGAAGTACTCATTAACACCATGACAAAACCAAAGTACCTAGTAACATATCATGATTATATCGAAGTAATGAGTAACACCATGACAAAACCAAAGTACCGAGTAACATATCATGATTATATTGAAGTACTGAGTAACACCATGACAAAACCAAAGTATCGAGTAACATATCATGATTATATCGGAGTACTGAGTAACACCATGACAAAACCAAAGTACTGAGTAACATATCATGATTATATCGAAGTAATGAGTAACACCATGACAAAACCAAAGTATCGAGTAACATATCATGATTATATCGAAGTAATGAGTAACACCATGACAAAACCAAAGTACTGAGTAACATATCATGCTTATATCGAAGTACTCATTAACACCATGACAAAACCAAAGTACTGAGTAACATATCATGATTATATCGAAGTACTCATTAACACGATGACAAAACCAAAGTATCGAGTAACATATCATGATTATATCGAAGTACTCATTAACACCATGACAAAACAAAAGCACTGAGTAACATATCATGATTATATCGAAGTACTCATTAACACCATGACAAAACCAAAGTACTGAGTAACATATCATGATTATATTGAAGTAATGAGTAACACCATGACAAAACCAAAGTATCGAGTAACATATCATGATTATATTGAAGTACTGAGTTACACCATGACAAAACCAAAGTATCGAGTAACATATCATGCTTATATTGAAGTACTGAGTTACACCATGACAAAACCAAAGTACTGAGTAACATATCATGATTATATCGAAGTACTCATTAACACCATGACAAAACCAAAGTATCGAGTAACATATCATGATTATATTGAAGTACTGAGTTACACCATGACAAAACCAAAGTATCGAGTAACATATCATGCTTATATTGAAGTACTGAGTAACACCATGACAAAACCAAAGCACTGAGTAACATATCATGCTTATATCGAAGTACTCATTAACACCATGACAAAACCAAAGTATCGAGTAACATATCATGATTATATCGAAGTACTCATTAACACTTTTTGTTTTATTGTAATACATTTTTTTTAGTTATATGAATATTGTTAAACACCAGTCGCTGTACTGGCTCGACTCCTATTGTGGCTCCTGGCTGTTAAAATATATATTGGGGAACTAAATAATTAGTAATTGCACGTATCCTAGAGATTTTGATGACTTTATTTTGGCTAAATTATGGATTTTGTCTTTGATGAGTAGAACCGGATATTTGGGAAGACCATAATAAAACAAGTTATTGTCTTCAATTTATTTAATATAACGATATTAATATTGTTTAATGTATTATTATCTTTGCCACTGGCAGAATATACGTCAAATACCATGTTAATATAATGATTAGTTCTTTTGTACTCCGTATTCTTAATTTTAATATTGGCTTATATCCCTACTGACGTTTAGCACGCATTTATATAACAAACAAACAAATCCTAAAGATAAAAGGTAACCATACATTACACAATTTGAAAAAAAATGTTAATTTGTAAATTTAAAATTATGGCTTTGATCAAAACATGCAATTTATCAACTTCAGATTTTATTTTAGTTTTGGCTCAGGTCAATTATATTATCAAAAATCTGCACAAATCGACAGGACTACTATGATAGGTCACATAGACGTCCAATCAAACTTCATTTCTGTTCCTAAAACACCATACTGTTGTGGAAACGTGTTAACTAAATCACGTAGAATAATGGCGCAAGTATAAACAAAGACCAACAAGTTTTCAAAACGTATCAAACAAAACACTGAATTACAACAAACGTTTACTAAACATGGGCACTACCAATGTTTATTTCAAAATTCTTCTCTAGTTACTATTTTATAAACATGTCGTTCCTAATAATTCCATTTATAAACATAGCATTTCAAGAAGCATTACGATAACAAATTCCTCAACTTGAATATTACAGAAGCCAGACAATCATACACCTTTTGAAATCTGAACTTTGTTGCCGAATAGCATTTTTACAGTTTTCTATTAATTCAATTCGAAAGTTTTCATTCTCTAAGAAATAAAATTAGCCGATAACTTTACCTGATTGGATTGGATACGAAACTAACGGCAGAGTTAATTTGATAAGGTCGTAGTCAAAGCTAGCAGTTTCTACGTAAATCAAATTAAGTGTGCATCATTTACTATAACTGAATTAAATGATAGATAATGAGATAACATTTTGTACCGTTCAAACAGACTATTAACAATCTCATCTTTGTAGAAATATTCATTGCGAGACAGCAACAAATCTTTTTTGTAAAAATATTCACTGATAGACGAAAACAAGATACTTGATGTTAAAAGTGCATGGAAGTAACCAGGAAAACAAAATATAATTCATAAGAAAGCAATAACAAAATTATTTGATGTATGAACAGTTCGTGGAATTATGAAAAGTTAAGAGAAAATGATGAATTTCATCCACATACATGTAAATTGAAATATTGTCATCTTTTTTTTTTTAATTTTGATAATGCATCATTGTATGGTAAACAGACTACCAGGAAGCAAATAAAAAAATTAACAGAAGTAATCGTTTGTTTTTAATACACAGTAATCTAATTGCTGTATTCGAAAATAAGGAGATGTGGTATGATTGTCAATGACAACGTTATCCACCAGAGACTTAACGCCGGTGATGTAAACAATTATAGGTCACTGTATGTACGGCCTTCCATAACGAAACACATCGATATCGTATCCTACAGTTTAAAGTCATAAGAAACCTCAAGTCCAAAAAAAATAATGCATACGTTTTTTATAACTCAATGGATAGTTTTCATTATAAAACTTATGTACTTATACTTTTTTCTGAAGAAAATTCTTCAATTTATTCATATTTAGAAGAATTTTACTTCAATTGAATTGCTTCCTTCCAGCAAGCAATTCCCCTGACATATTTTCCGTATGCAAGGTGACCTCATTGTGACCCATCTCGTAAAAATCCGGTGACGACAATACGCATGGATGTCCTTAAAATAAACTATTATCTGTATTTACATGTTAAACACGTGCTCAATTTCCATGCTTTTTTTGTTTATTTCTCGTCAATTGTTGACAAACAGGTGACAATCGTTAAACTTCGGCTTCAAAACACGAACTTTAATTACCTGCCATATTTTCACAACAACACTGACCGATTGAAAAAAAAATGACGATTATACGAAATTTACACGAAAAAAATGATAAATTCGAGTACAGAAGACTAAGTTTATGATGTTTGTATGCGTTGGTTCAAGAATTGGAAGAACATTATTTTTCACCGGTCACTCGTTTCTTATGACTTTAATCTGCACCGATAAAAAAAAATGTAAAACAAATCAACCGAGAATATCAACATACAGAGTTTTTGACAAAACAAGAACGAAATTACCAACAACTAACAACGACAACCACTGTGTGACAAAACCTTAAACCAACTATTTTTTTCGAACGATTTATTTTCGCGACTTTCTTGAGTAGAAATTCATGCGAAAATAAAATTTTAAAAGTGGATTTAAGAAACGCGAAAATAAATCGCAGCGAAATTTATTAGAAAGGGATAAATAAAGGCTACAGTAGTATACAGCTGTTCGAAAGTCGTAAATTGATTGAGAGAAAACAAATCCGGTTATAAGCTAAAACTTAGAGAAACATATCAAATATAATAAGGAAAACAACAAAACAACAGAAATACTAAAGAGCATCAACAACAAAAATGGCAATGCAACACACAGAAAACGAACTATGAGATAACAATTTTTTTTTACTTTGTATATGACATTTTAAGAGAAAAAATGGTAGGTTAAACCTAGTTTTGTGGTTGTCCAAACCCTTGCTTTCATAGCAATGTTCATTATAACACTAAATGACAACATTACATTGGACTACAATACCAATATACAAAAAACAATGAGGATAGAAAAATACACAGTACAAAAATTAACAATACAATTATAGAACATTACGACATGTTAATAGTTATTAAGTAGTTATCAAAGGTACCAGGATTATGATTTAGAAAGCCAGACGCGCGTTTCGTCTACATGAGACTCATCAGTGACGCTCATATGAAAATAATTAAAAAGCCAAACAAGTACAAAGTTGAAGAGCATTGAGGACCCAAAAGTTGTGGCAAACACGGCTAAGGTAATCTATTCCTGGGATAATAAAAGAAGAGAAAAGAAAAGATAAATAAAGTTTTGTAATAGGAATTTTATAAAAATGACCATATAATTAATATTCATGTCAACACTGCTGACTACTGGGCCGGTGATAGCCTACACTGTCATGTTTATGTCGTTTTATTTCAACAGGGAACATTCTGCTTAGTAAGCTAAACATTCGAAGTAAGGTAATTAATATACGTTCAGTAAAGATGATTAGAAATCACTAGAGAGAAGCTAGAAAAGATATGCTTCCGAAGTGTCAATTTTCATTAATTTATAGAGGACTCATCATGTCCCATCTCAAGTATACTAGAACATGTCGTTCAATTTGTCCCCTTCTAGACAAGCTTCATTTATAAGAGAGGCGAAAGGTATATACCAGAGGGACATTCAAACTGATAGATTGAAAAAAAAAATACAACGCCATGACTAGAAAAGAAAAAAGACAAACAGACAATAAATAAAGTACTTCTCGTGGTGTTTTGTCTGTTGCTTGGTCCGTTTCTGTGTGTGTTGCGTTTCGGTGTTGTGTCGTTGTTCTCCTCTTATATTTAATGCGTTTCCCTCGGTTTTAGTTTGTTACCCCGATTTTGTTTTTTGTCCATGGATTTATGAGTTTTGAACAGCGGTATACTACTGTTGCCTTTATTTAACCTATAATGGTTTACTTTTTAAATTGTTATTTGGATGGAAAGTTGTCTCATTAGCATTCACACCACATCTTCCTATACCAATAAATAGTACACATGAAAGACAATATAAAACATAAGACTATGTAACACAAATCAGGGGCAAATCCAGTCATTTTCAAAACCAAGGATAAAGAGGGGGTTCCATCTTTATGTCCTCATTCAAATGCATTGATTGGCTAGAAAAATGCGGTGTTCCAACCCCCTGGATCCGCCACCCAACAAAAAAAACAAGGGAAGTGTGGTATATCTCTTACCTATCCAAGTAATTTTCATTGATTTCGTATCAAAAAGTAAAATCACAAAAATACTGAACTCAGAGGAAAATCAATTAGGAAAGTCCATAATCACATGGCAAAATCAAATAGCAAAACGCATCAAAAACGAATGGACAAGAACTGCCATTTTCCTGACTTGGTACAGGCACTTTCAAATGTAGAAAATGCATTGTAACCTCTTCAAAAGGAAAATGCATTGTAACCTCAACAAAAGGAAAATGCATTGTAACCTCTACCAAAGGAAAATGCATTGTAACCTCTACCAAAGGAAAATGCATTGTAACCTCTACCAAAGGAAAATGCATTGTAACCTCTACCAAAGGAAAATGCATTGTAACCTCTACAAAAGGAAAATGCATTGTAACCTCTACAAAAGGAAAATGCATTGTAACCTCTACAAAAGGAAAATGCATTGTAACCTCTTCAAAAGGAAAATGCATTGTAACCTCTACCAAAGGAAAATGCATTGTAACCCCTACCAAAAGAAAATGCATTGTAACCTCTACCAAAGGAAAATGCATATTGTAACCTCTACAAAAGAAAAATGCATTGTAACCTCTACCAAAGGAAAATGCATTGTAACCTCTTCAAAAGGAAAATGCATTGTAACCTCTACCAAAGGAAAATGCATTGTAACCTCTAAAAAAGGAAAATGCATTGTAACCTCTATCAAAGGAAAATGCATTGTAACCTCTACAAAAGGAAAATGCATTGTAACCTCTACCAAAGGAAAATGCATTGTAACCTCTACAAAAGGAAAATGCATTGTAACCTCTACCAAAGGAAAATGCATTGTAACCTCTACAAAAGGAAAATGCATTGTAACCTCTACCAAAGGAGAATGCATTGTAACCTCTACCAAAGGAAAATGCATTGTAACCTCTACCAGAGGAAAATGCATTGTAACCTCTACCAAAGGAAAATGCATTGTAACCTCTACAAAAGGAAAATGCATTGTAACCTCTACCAAAGGAAAATGCATTGTAACCTCTACAAAAGGAAAATGCATTGTAACCTCTACCAAAGGAAATGCATTGTAACCTCTACATAAGGAAAATGCATTGTAACCTCTACCAAATGAAAATGCATTGTAACCTCAACAAAATCATCGAAGATATAAGACATCAATAATTGCTATGATGATCCGCTCTGATAAGGTTTGTTTACCAGAACTAATTAAAATATGTCAATATATATAAATGATTCTACATAAACATTTAGTTATCTTATCTTACTCTATATTATTAAATCAATACATGTATTGAATGATCAATTTTTGCACAGTTTATTTCGATATGCTTTAAAACAAAGCTAGGATTGCGTGGGGTCAAGCTTTACAGTCAAGGAGGGATTATTTTAGAAGATTGCAGTTCCCCACGCATTTTCTAGACCTCGGATTCTTGTTGTTGTTGAAGTTAATTCAGTAAATGTGTAATAAATATGAAAAATATGTGTCAATGGCAATTACTTTTCATGTCAATATGCTGACAAGTTGTAAATTTGTTCTTGTATTATATTCTTGTAATTACCAATCAAAAACATACCGACATAAAACACAGGTAGGATCTTACTGTTGAGGCAAAAAATGCTAGTACTTGTGGTGGTAAAATTGAAAGTGGAAATGGGTAATGTGTCAAAGAGAAAATTTCCCGACTATAGAGCACAAAGCAGTCTTCAACACCGCGAGTAAAAACCGCGCCACGAAGAAGCTTTTATGGCCTCTAAACAAAAATATGTTTTTTTTTCAGTGAAAACGAACGCAAACATAACTTTGGACAAATATAAATGAACTGAAAAAAAACCAAAAAAACACATAAGATTAAAAAAAGGCCAGGTTATGCAGACTTGTGACAGGCACGCACATGCGGCTGGTTTTTGTGAAAACTCAACCCTCCACCTATACCTCTTGCCAACGTAGAATAAACAAAGACACAGCATGCAGCACAACAAAATCCAGCTTAAAAGAAGCCTGCTTTCAATGTCAGAATATGTAACATAAGAAACTAAGATAATAGGTTATCAGACACTTGTTAACACTGAAGAAAATTAAAAAGGCTTATTTAGAATAGTGGTTAGTAGGCGGAGCTAAGTGCAATTGTTGTCTGGACTTAAAAAAACACTTTATAGATGAAACAGTTGTAGTACAATCTTAAGTAAAAATCATTGTCATTTGTTTGAAATGAAAATGTCGTACGAAGCCTTTTAAGGACACAAGAAATATATTTTGGCACCGTGATGTATAGTTTAAGAATAGTGTTATGTTAATCGATGACTATAGGATATAACCTCGTTCGAAGACACTAGAGCATGATTCAAATATGATGTCATAAATCGACCGTTCCTATATTTTTCAATTAGCCAGCCGACAACGTAATTATAATTATGAACTCGATATTTTTTTTAATGCGGCTTCATAGATTGGTTTAGGTCGCTCGCACAATTTTGTCAATATAACGTCACATTAACGTATTAAGCTCGTTTGAGTTGCTCATCTGATGTTGTCAATATAATAACTTTATTGTTTCGTATTTTTGTTGTACTTTATCTGTCTCATAAAAAATACGAAACAATGTAACCTCTACCAAAGGAAATGCATTGTAACCTCTACATAAGGAAAATGCATTGTAACCTCTACC
The DNA here is from genome assembly GCF_036588685.1 of Mytilus trossulus. Lineage (NCBI taxonomy): Eukaryota > Metazoa > Mollusca > Bivalvia > Mytilida > Mytilidae > Mytilus > Mytilus trossulus. The sequence goes on along the minus strand of NC_086385.1, from coordinate 11,407,029 downwards.
AAATGAAAATGCATTGTAACCTCTACAAAATCATCGAAGATATAAGACATCAATAATTGCTATGATGATCCGCTCTGATAAGGTTTGTTTACCAGAACTAATTAAAATATGTCAATATATATAAATGATTCTACATAAACATTTAGTTATCTTATCTTACTCTATATTATTAAATCAATACATGTATTGAATGATCAATTTTTGCACAGTTTATTTCGATATGCTTTAAAACAAAGCTAGGATTGCGTGGGGTCAAGCTTTACAGTCAAGGAGGGATTATTTTAGAAGATTGCAGTTCCCCACGCATTTTCTAGACCTCGGATTCTTGTTGTTGTTGAAGTTAATTCAGTAAATGTGTAATAAATATGAAAAATATGTGTCAATGGCAATTACTTTTCATGTCAATATGCTGACAAGTTGTAAATTTGTTCTTGTATTATATTCTTGTAATTACCAATCAAAAACATACCGACATAAAACACAGGTAGGATCTTACTGTTGAGGCAAAAAATGCTAGTACTTGTGGTGGTAAAATTGAAAGTGGAAATGGGTAATGTGTCAAAGAGAAAATTTCCCGACTATAGAGCACAAAGCAGTCTTCAACACCGCGAGTAAAAACCGCGCCACGAAGAAGCTTTTATGGCCTCTAAACAAAAATATGTTTTTTTTTCAGTGAAAACGAACGCAAACATAACTTTGGACAAATATAAATGAACTGAAAAAAAAACCAAAAAAACACATAAGATTAAAAAAAGGCCAGGTTATGCAGACTTGTGACAGGCACGCACATGCGGCTGGTTTTTGTGAAAACTCAACCCTCCACCTATACCTCTTGCCAACGTAGAATAAACAAAGACACAGCATGCAGCACAACAAAATCCAGCTTAAAAGAAGCCTGCTTTCAATGTCAGAATATGTAACATAAGATATTTTTTTTAATGCGGCTTCATAGATTGGTTTAGGTCGCTCGCACAATTTTGTCAATATAACGTCACATTAACGTATTAAGCTCGTTTGAGTTGCTCATCTGATGTTGTCAATATAATAACTTTATTGTTTTTGTTACATTAACCCACTATAACTTTTGGAGTTGCTCACTAAATTTAGTCAACATAATGGATCAATTAACAACTGTCATACAAGTAGGAGTTTAAGCTAGCTATAAAACATATTTAATCAATCATTTTATAGGATAATTTCTGTTCCAAGTCAGGATTATGACAGTTAGTTAATAAAGTTCAACCATTCCATTTTGTCAGTTGTTATTGTCTTCCCTTTCTTTCATTTAGTTTCGTATTTTTGTTGTACTTTATCTGTCTCATAAAAAATACGAAACAATGTACATAGGCATCTAAAGCCATATTGCATAATGATTTGTAATGGTGTTAAATAATTGAGTCTAAATTCTTATGACAAGACGCCTACTATTTCCCTTTGTAAATGTGAATATTTTCGATTCCCAGACGTATTTAAATACCATCGTTTGACATAGAAGTCACATCATTTTTATTGCTCTCGTGAAGTTTGGCGAGATTTATTCGTTTTGTCTCCGGTTCTTTAAGAAAGTGATTACAGAAGGTCAAACAAACACAAATATAATGCAATTTCTGTTATCAAGAGAGACATAATATTCGATTCTTTAACAAGGAAAAATTATGAAATATTTTATTTTCAAATCTTAAAGCATTAGTTATCAACAGCTTTCAGACAAAGTTATTGGTAAATACTAATCTAATATAACAATAAAGTATAATTTAGCTTAAATGCAACTGTCAAATACAGTCATTCAAGCTTTACAGTTTTGAGTGTTCTTGCAAAATTATACAATGACTTGTTTATTTCAAATCGCGGAAGTGATGTCTTAAAGTTTGCGACGTTATCCAATCAAAACGAACATAATAAAACTAAAATTAAATTAGAAACCAGTATACTACACAAAAAGTAAAGTAATAATCATAAGCTGATCAAACCAACGCAGTAAAAATACTAGTTTCAGAAATCCGCAATAACATGTAGTCGAACTTTGGTGGGGTTCGTGTTGTTTATTCTTTAGTTTTCTATGTTGTGTCATGTGTACTATTGTTTTTCTGTTTGTATTTTTCATTTTTAGCCATGGCGATGTCAGTTTGTTTTAGATTAATGAGTTTGACTGTCCCTTTGGTATCTTTCGTCCCTCTTTTTCTATCAGAACAATGTAGCAGTATATGATTGCATTTTTAAAATTAGGTCAAACAATCAGTAATAATATCATTACTTCTATTAGGGGAGACCTGATAACAAAACTGTTTAATCCGAACAAGTTATCTGTGTATTACAACCAAAAGCTGATAATGTTAATAAAAGTATCCGAAAAGTCTCATTACAATCTTGGGCTATAAACACTTTTAAAGAAATCCACAATAGCATATTGTCGAAATGCATATCAGAACAAGTTTTCTGTTTATAATTGCATTATTAAAAATTAGCCTCAATAGTCGATATGGCGTACATTACTAATAAAATACTATTGTATATAGTAGATGTTGGTATACCAATGAGACAGAAAACCCTGACAAGATATCAGGAAGGAAGTAAGTACATGTATACAATGTAAGATCCTAAACAAAACGAACCAAGTGTTGCGTCTGGTTAGTTGTGAAAAGTAAAATCACAAAAATAAGGAACTCAGAGGAAAATCAAATCGAAAAGTCCTTTTTCAAATGGCAAAATCAAATGACAAAACACATAAAAAACGAATGGAAAATAACTGTCATATTCCTGCCCTGGTACAGGCATTTTCAAATGTAGATAATGGTGGATTAAACCTTGTTTTATAGCGCTAAACCTCTCACTGTGTTTACAGTCTCATAAAATTCTGTTATATTCACAATGATGCGTGAACTAATCAGACTTAACGAGAAATTTTGAAAACGAGATTTGTTATCCTAATTTTAAATCAAATAAACTGAAGTATCTCACAAAGTGTATTTGCAGTAAAATAAATTGAAAAAAAATACATAATTTCGGATTCCCTGTGTGAGAAGTTTATAATCTATTACAACTGCTTATTAATTACCAAGTGTACCAGTCTAAACTGAGAAAGCTTTAAATTCCTCGTTTCTGAACATAGAAGACAATGGGTAACTGCATTGTTCGGTCACCAAAATGTTAACAACATCATGTAATTGTTTGAATTTTAATTTTCAGACCGTTCCGAGCCAATCAAAACACGTTTTGTTGTGTGCGTTTGAAAATAATAAACAAAATGTATAAATTAGTTTCTGAACCCGTGCATTATAAATGTAATGGATAGTGTTTTTCAATAAGTATCTTATATACTTGTACCTTTAACATATCAAAAAAGAAGAAGATGTGTGATTGAAATTAGCCGTTTACGAATCTAAAGAATCATGAGTAATTTCATTGTTCGTACCCCAGAATGAAAATAACGTCACATCATTGGTTGAATTTCATTTTTTTATGATATTTTTAACCAATCACAACGTTTTGGTGTACATTTTTGAAAATATTACCCAGGATGCTATAGATTTTGAAAACGGCCAATTGAGACACATATTTACAAGAGACCAAATGACAGAGAAACTTGTCTTCATTTTTAAAAGAAATGAAGATGGCAGTATATTTGCGTTATGCATCTGCCTATTCATTTAATTGTGCCTGGAGTAACTCTTATTTTACTTTAAAAAAGTGTTTGAGTCAAATATCTTCTTCTGTGTTATGGTTAGAAACATTAATTTGTCAGATGGTTTATGGTTTTCAATGCTAAATTTAATTTCATCTACAAATATAGAATTCACAGCTGGTCAATGGAATTAATATTGTAATGTTTCTCTGATTTGAAATTAATCGGTCAACAATAACAGTGCGATAGTATAACCGTCATCATCAAAATTCAAAATTCAATTATTTTGGGTTTTGTTAGTTTCAGCTTGAAACCTTAATAGCTGTTAAAATTTATCAGTAAAGTAAACATTAATTACGTAAACCTTTAATCGTGTTGTTTCTTTCAGTTTTATAAACACTGTGTAAAAGATTAAATAATTAAGAACACTAACGTCTCTCCATAACACTGTGTCTATCACTAAATGAATTTTTACAAGAGACGTTCATTTATTTGTTGCCCTCACTAAAAAATTACAAGTGATGTCTTCATCAATTTCTCACTGTTTTATTTCAATATTCATCACAACAACGATTCGTAAATTTTTATATCAAGTCTCCCCTATATTTTTTAAAATATGCCTTTATCTATTTGTTGTCCTTACTATAGAACGCATGTCCTCCTCTTTTCTCTCTGTTACATTTCGATATTCTTAAGAATCTTAGTAGCTTGAGAAATATAATTCGAATGAAATGCAACCGCAGATACTACCTTGTTCTCTACTAACAAAAAGTGAATACAGTGAAACCTGACTTAACCGAATCCTGTATAAACCCAAAACCTGAATAAACCAAGCATGTTCGTAAGCAATGTGATATCAAATTATGTACGTTGTGAACCTGATGAAACCGAACATCGGCCAAAACCGAACAAAATCCTAAGACCCGATAATGTTCGGTTTAAACAGGTTTCACTGTATATAAGTAAACCGGAACCGTTTGTAGTTTAATGTTTTTTAATGAGGTAGACATAGTAGATTCCTTACAAAAATTGATTCACATTTGAATCACCTATCCTTTATTTGAAGTTGACGTGAGCGGGTGCTATTTTTGACGAAGGTCGTCCACCGGATAGTTTGATATTAGTTAACATTCTGGCCTAATTCTTTACCATTTTAAGATGAAAACTGTCTACGCGCTGACCTGTATAATTTTCCGTAATTCCGGAACAAAGGTTTGTTTTGTTTCCGATGTCTCTATTTGGGAAGTTGTGTCTTCCGGTTGTTCACCAACACCTTTTCGAGTAAGAGAACATTTACTGCAATACATTTTGTAGTTCTTATCGTACAACTGAGTAGGCATAATCACGTGGTTCATGCACTTCCTTTTTTTCTCCTCTTAAAAATGAAAAATTTGTTTCTAATTGCACACTACCGTAACTTTTAATCATAATAGAATTTCCTTAAAGTTTTTGTCGAATTATGCGAAAATTACATTGTAGTTATCTTCTAATTCGCTTTTTCAGAAACAAGAGGACTATTGGTAATCTCATTGTCCGTACACCAAAATGAAAACTACGTTACGTCATTGTTTGCATTGCAATTGTTTAAAACGTTTTTAACCAATCACAACATTTGGTGTATGCTTTTCAATATATTACCCAGAATGCATTCGATTCTGAAACGGCGAATTATCTGTTGTACCAGCGGTAACTAAAGATGAAGTAAACATACGTATGCTATTCTATTCATTCATGCAATATATATATATTTTATATAAAATGATGTAACATGAAAATTTGTTTTCATTCATTTTATAGGGCATTTATCAATGACTATCAACTTTAAAAAAATGTAAAAAGGTTTATGAGTCAAATATCATTTGTTTTCGCAATTGGGTTAAAACTATCTATTTGGCTGTTTTTTTATTGTTATCCTTGCTTAATTAAATTCTAAAGATAAATATAAAATTCACATCTGGTCAATGATAAATAAAGTCAATAATAGTATACTGCTGTTCAATGGTCATAAATCGATTTAACTGAAACAAAACCGGTTCACCAACCAAAATTGAGGGAAACACATTAATTATTAGAGCAAAAAAAACCAGAAACAACAAAACCACTCACTTGCTTGATAAACAAACGTCAACATACACAGAAATGGACTATGAATTTATGTTGTAATGTTTCTCTGTTTTAAAATATATCAGTCAACAAGAACTGTGCAACGTCATTACTATCTTCATTAAGAACTTAAATTCAATCAGTTTTTGTTAGTTTCAGCAGGAAACCTTAAAAGTTGTTAATCAGAAAAGTAAACATTCAAGAAAACAACACATTTGATTAAGCGGTTTCTCACAGTTTTATATTAAAACACTGTGTAAACATTTTTTAGTAAAGAATATCAACTTCGTAGTTCATAAATGTACAACATGGTTTACATAGTATACTTACCCGTTGATACTGTTTATAATCATGTGATAATGCTTTTTTGTTATTTTATATTAATATGGATCTTGTGTATATACCAGCTTTGATTCTTCGGAATATCTTCTAATTTTCACTTCTTTGTACTACATTTAAAGATTTACCTGTAGTATTAAAACTTTTTAAAAACTTTTTTCAAAAGTGATTATGCGGTATGTGCTTTGCTCATTGTTGAAGGCCGTACGGTTACCTATAGTTGTTAATGTTTGTGTCATTTTGGTCTTTTGTGGATAGTTGTCTCATTGGCAATCATACCACATCTTCTTTTTTATATGGTTTACATAATATACTTTCAGGAGAAGTTTGATTTTACATAGCATGGGTATACTATGTTCTTTATTGTTGTTTTAATAATGTATTCAGTTGATATACATATAAAAAATCAGAATTTTAACAACCTATCCTTGTGTTTAATGTGGCATAGATTGAATTTATTTCCAAAGAAGCTTGTCCAACAATTGGTTTGATATTGTTTCAACGGCTAACAGAACTAAATATGAACAGATTTAATTGATACAACGTATGCGTTGACCAGTATAATCTGACGCCATGTCCGAAACAGAATCTACAAAGTCTCTCTTACCTCTGTTTACGCAATTTGAGTCTAATAGTTTTTCACCTAATCTTTGCGAAATACGAGGAATTACGCACATGGTTGTTTAATATCTTTTGCATGTGGACACATCACGCATTGTGTACGCATTTAAATAAACATTTTCTTTTTTTATAATCTTTTTATTATTGACTTATAGTAGCTTTTTCTTTCACGATTTTCTCGATTTGTTTTATTTCCTCTGTGAACAATACTTCATTTACGATGTGTGGAAATTTAAATAACAAAGATACCAAACTCCGAGGTAAATGCTAAACAGAAGGTATAAGCAAATGTACAAGAACTTGGTACAGGTATTTTCTGATGTAGAAAATAGTGGATTAAACCTGGTGTTAAAGATAGCTAAATAATAAATCTAATATTTTTCTTTTTAATTGAAACTGAGGAAGGACTTTAACAAGATTTGTGCCGAAAAATTTCTTTTTCAGTATTGTTCTGACATTGACCTTATGCTGAATTTATACTGTAAGGTAAATAATACATTGATACCTATTTAGATTATAAAAATAATTTCAAACGTCACTACATATCCTATAGCAAGTATAGTAAGTTCCATTAACTGGTAATGATAGAAGTAATGATTATCGTATTGACACTTTTTTTTAAGAAAAGGTGAACAAACCGACATCTTCTACAAAAGGAAATGATGTATGATTACGTATGTGACAACTTTCCGTTCACGACCAATGGACAATTAAGTACGGCCTTCAACTATAAGTTAAGCCTTGACCATCAAAAATACTCTCAAAGGTAAACGGTAAAGAAAAAGTATAAAACAATTTAAAAAATGAACAAACAATCCAATTTATACTACAGAAATATTAAAATAAAACTCATAAAAAGCGCAACCATTGTACTACAGAAGCTGGTTCAATATGTGTTTGACCGCTCAACCACCTCATTATTATAGTTATGATTATTGATGTTAACACTTCATCAAATTTACCTTGGAAATAACAAATACATGGGCTTATTGATGATCAAACAATAACATGTCAATGATGTTTTAATCGTAATGTAAAATAGACAGTTTTGACATTCTGATTTCTTAGCACTTCATGTAGCAACATATTTAAGGCCATAAAGACATTTCCCTCCAAGAACATTATACCCTTGATGCCATGACAAAATTAAGTTAACTCTTCATTAACATCAGAAAATAGTTGACCTCTAATTAAATATCAGGAAATAATTAACCCTAGATTCAATATGAGTAAAATATTGACCCTTGACTTAACATTAGAAATTATTTGACCTTGCATTCAACATAATAAAATAGTTGACTCTTATTTCAATATGAAGAAATAATTGTACGTTTTCATGGTTATACTATTATGATTAACCAGTCGCCTTTTTAGAATCTACTGCATTCTGGTTAATATTTTCAAAAGTGTACGCCATAAACATCGGGAATTCGACAAAAAAAGATATGACGATATTTTCAATTTATGGAACAAAAGAGGAAATTACACATAGACTATCAATTAATGTGGTGTATACATTAAAGACTGACATCAGCATGTACATTTAGTTTCCATAATCAAACCTATTTGTTTGTCACTTCTCAATAGATTGTTTCAACACAGATATATATTAAGGGCCTTGTTTTATAAGCGAATTGTTTATAACAATATGATATTCATCCCCTTCGTTTGCACTTCATTCTTTTTTTTAGATATAACATTTTTGTTAATAAACTTTTATTCATTATATCTTTCAAATACATATATCCAAATAATTTATTTTTGATGAATGCGGCACATGGTTTTTCATTCATTGTCTGTCATTCAGTTAGTTTTATTTTATTTAACAAAAAAATGTTTATCTTGGGGTTAAAAAATAATTTCTCTGTTTTATTGTTTTCTTAGCTCAATATAGTTTATCGACAAATATAGGATTCTCAGGTGGTCAATGAAAATATTATTCCCAGCAAAACGCCTTAGTTTGAAGGTAATATATTTTGTTAGCTTGTTTGCTTACTAAACCTTTAGATAAAAGCAACATTAAGATACCGCTTTTCAAAAGTCATAGATCGCTTGAGAGTAAACAAATCCGGGTTACAAACTAAAATCGAGAGAAAACAAGGAAATAACATATTATTATTAGATAAGGTATATTACCCTCCTTTTGGAGTAGACTAGTCCTATAGACAAATAGCTTAGTTATCTGTCGTACTCATCTTCGCTAGCCAAGGGTTACGATCCACTCCCGCTCTCTTCACCCTTGGCAGATTGAGCCAACATTTGTGATAACAATGTTGCGCCATCTATCGGAAGATAAAAATCACGCCCATTTCGAATACATTATTCTTGACCAATGGTAGCACTTGAACTCTTCAATTTGGAGGTAAAAACACGGTAGCGTCTAGATTCTACACACTTGGTAAGGCCGGAAATGAAAATATACGTCAACATTCGTGCATTTGTGCATGAAACATACACCGGAACTTCTGTTGGTTGATTAAAAACATTCAAATTGTCACTAAATATAGACGTATGTTTGGGGATGTAAAGACTTGTTGGACAATAAACACGTGGTAATTGTTTACAAACACTTTATACATTTTCACGTGATCATGTTAAAGGCGCTTTTTGATTGGATGCAGCGAGTTTTGACTGCAACCAATAAAAATCCTTACCTTGTGTCTCCGAAATTTTATCTCAATCCGCCAAGGGTGAAGAGAGCGGGAGTGGATCGTAACCCTTGGCTAGCGAAGATGTGTCGTACTAGTCTACTTTCAAAGGAGGGTAGTATACTCACTTTCTTACCTCGAGAAGTATAATATGAGTTATATTCTCGTAATTTGTATTTATATTTCATATTTAAGGATGTACACCTCTGAGGAGCCAATAATTTCTACAATTAAACTTTTGTTTCTAACCCTGATTCTTGGGTTTATGTGACTATACAAAAATAATTGTTGAAAAAAAAATCACATGGTAGTGCGATTCATTTTTTGTTTCACCCCTCTGAAAGTACCCAATTTTGATGATTTTTCCATTTTTCACCAATTTTTACCCATTTGTGAACTTTTATCACATTCCACAATTAAACTTTTTGTCATACTTTCAATAAAGATGAAGGGGACCAATTGGAATAAATTCAACTAAAAAAACTATAGGTAGGTGTAAATATAAGAAAGTTTTATCATATTCTGATGCTTTTTTGTGTCAAATATACCATGTTGTCAATTTTGGAAATTTTTGATTTTTCTCTGTTTAAAGATAAAAAAAAACATTCTTCCCTGCATGCGTATATATATATATCGATTAATCGAAACATCGTTAAACCACAGGTTTAATGTGAACATTTGTGGCGAGTTAGTGCAGCAAGTTTTAGTAAATATTTGTTGGTACATTTGTACCCTTTGAGGTTAAATTATGTTTTGTAAGGTAGACATTTATGATTCCCTACAAACATTTTAATCAGTATTTGAACACCTATCCTTTTGTTTGGTGAAGACGTATATGTTTTTTTTTTCAAAAGGTCATCCGCTGATTGGTCGGAGATTGGTTTATTGACATTCGGAACTAAATGTAAACAGGTCAGAAATGAAACCAATATACGGTCTAATCTATATAATCTTTCGGAAGTTACGGAAGTTGAGTTTTCCTGTTTTTTTTACATACACTTTTCGGATAAAAGAAAATCAGATACATTATTTTACCTTTTTATTTTAAAGGCAAAAATACGTGGTGTTTGATTGAAAATAAATATGTTCTAACCAATATCATTATTCTCATAACCAATGCAGATACATAGGAACAAATATAATGCAAAATATGTACATGAATTGCAACTATTTACAAGAATTATGTAGCGTTATTTTACAAATGGCCATATGGAATTTCTTAAAAAGATTTAATCATGATTAAAAACACCTATCCGTTTCATTCGGCAATCCTCGGTAGAACCCGCTACAACTCTTTCTATCCATGAGGGTACGGAATCGGCCGAGTTGAGACGAGAACTATCCGTTTGTTCAAAGATAAACGTAAACCGGTCATCAATGTATTATCAATATTCTCCTGTGTCAATGTTACAGAGGTTGGGTCTTCGTGTGTTTCTTTCATAATTATTGAATAAAAGAAAATCGACTGAAATATTTACCCTCTTAATCCTGTGTGAAGGCAAAGACAAATCGTGCATGCATATAAGTCATTAATATTTATTTTCAAGATTGACAATTAATAATAGTCAAGAATATTACAGTGGCCATTCGTTTGATGTGTTTGAACTCTTGATTTTGCTATTTGATAAGAGACTTTCCGTTTTGAATTTTCCTCGGCGTTCAGTATTTTTGTGATTTTACTTTTTAAACCACTGCGGAAACTTTCTTTTGCTAGAAGTTCTAGTAGAACATTTGCTCGGAGTTTATCTTATGGCTTTGTCGAAAACCAATGGAAAACCACTTTTCCTGACTTGTACCAGGTAGTTCCTTAATATGTATAATATGGTAGACAAGCTGTCCAATAATTAAATACAGAATTCAGTTACTTTCATTTTCCTTACAAAATAGTGTATTTGTCAAATATTATCGTCTGTAAAAAGTAAAATCACAAAAATACTGAACTTAGAAGAAAATCAATTCGGAAAGTCCATAATTACATGGCAAAATCAAATAACAAAACGCATCAAAAACGAATGGACAAGAACTGTCATTTTCCTGACTTGGAACAGGCATTTTCAAATGTAGAAAATGGTGGAAACCTGATTCTATAGCGCTAACCCTCTCACTTTAATGACAGTCTCATCAAATTCCGTTATATTTACATTGATGCGTTAAATAAATTATATATCAATATACTAAATAAATAAATGATTGGGAATACGTTAAAGTAATAAAAAGTCAAGAGAATTTCAGAACGCAATTTGGTTCCGAAAAATATCTATCACGCTTTGTGCATGCAGACTCCACGCGGCCTTCACGTGATTTTACTATTTTTAGAATAATTGCATAGTAACCAAATGCACTTGATTCAACCTTTACTAATTATGCAACATTTTCGAATAATTCTCTAGAAAATATTTCAATAGGTTCTAAAATTTATGTTGTAAATATAGTACACACTGCAGTTATTAATAGATAAATAAAAAAATAACTTGTACCCTTTAATACATCCAATCACAGCGTTCTTAAGTTGACTTCCTACGCCCTGTCTTGGGTACACAAAAGGCCAACCTAATGCTGGGAAAATGTAATACTACCGTTTTCCCTATACATCAAACATCATGAAATTGAATATTTTGTCCAGAACTATACGAATGAAAATTATAATAGATCCAAATTTTATTCAGATTGTACTATAAAGAAACCGAAGTTTTTTTTCGATTTATTTACATAAACTTATTAAATCAGCTGCAGCATTACTATTATATGTAGACCTTCATTGCATAAAACAATAGAAATAACATTGTATATTGATATAAACGATCAAACTTGTAGACACAATAAATAAAATAGTCGAAATATGGGTACATCAGTCATCATCGTACAACAATTTTAAAAGGAACAATTTTACAGAACACAAAAACATCTACTATCTACGAACACATTGATTGATTTGAGTGTCTGACGTCAGAAAATTTTAAACGTCACATAAATTTGTCGTTCAATGCATATGTATGGTTGGAAATATTAGTTTGTCTGTTTTATGGTTTTCCTAGTTCAATTTAACTTTCTCCACAAATATAGAATTCACGGCTGGTCAATAAAATTACTGTTTTAATGTTTCTCTGGTTCTATACTAATCGTTCAATAAGAACTGCGCAATTCCACTTTTCAGAATCTAATGCATTCTCGGTGTTATATTCAAAACGTACACCAAAACGTTGTGATTGATTTAAAAAAGTTCTAAACAATGGAAATGTTACATATGACGTAACGTTATTTTCATTTTGGTGTACAAACAAAGAGATTACCCATAGTCCTTTTAATTCTGAAAAGGCGAATTGTATATAACTCTCTACAAAAAGATTCGAGATTCATTTATGTAGTTTTGTGTAAGATTTACCTTGGAACCTTAGGGAGTTACCATTTGATATTGATGGGGTTGGAGGTGGGGAATTAGGATGAACAATTTTGTTTCAAATACATAAATTGTCATCCATTTTTTTTGGCGAAGTGTCTCAGCCTCCCTTTTTTAAATCAACACTCCTGTCTTGCCAATTTGGTTCAAATTCCAGCCTTAAACAAGCCTCCCTCCCCCCAAAAAAAATCAAATGGGACATCCTTTAATAGCTGTTGAAACGTATCAGAATAGTAAACAATTGTTAGAAAACACTGATGTGGAATATTTATTGATAGAAGTTTACGAGGGTATATAACACTACAGTGGTGTCACTGTAAAAATTCAGCACTTTCAATTGTTTAGGAAATATCAAGGTTTTGTCTTACTATACAAATCTTTTGAAATATTAAGCCTCTTAATTATTAAAACCACTATATACATGTTTTAAACTACTACTGGTATATACATTTTCAAACTACTACATTGCAATAACGTTTTTGGGATAAAGAGTGTGGTTGAAGATTTTTTTTATCTTTTTATATTTTTACCAAAGGGTCAAAGTTAATATTTTCTCCAATTTTTATGAGTATTAAACAAACCAAAAATTAATTTTAGACAAGGTTATTTGTACCCTTCAACATTTATTGCTCTTACTACAAAATACATGTCATGTCTTTACTTTTTTCACTATACTATTTTCATAATGGATCATAGGAACTCGAGAGGCACTTTTAATATATAATACACAGCCTTTATTTGTTAACTTTACCAAGGTTAACTGTTACTGCATGTATAAACTTTCAATGCACAATTTACATATTTAAATTAACACTTTCCGAGCGGATCAACAGATAAGTGCATTGATACCCTTTGAGGTTCAATGCTCTTTTACAAATATATGGTCATATCAACAAAATAAGATTTTTTTTCAGCAGAATTTGGCTCAACATTTTGGAATTTTGGGTCCACAATGCTTTTCATATTTGTACTTGTTTGGCTTTATAACTGTTTAGATCTGAGCGTCTCCGACGAGTCTTGGGTAGACGAAACGCGCGTCTGTCGTATTATATTATAGTAAAATTATAAGCATGGGATCTTTGATAACTATTTACAAAGGTAGATATTTCAGATTCCTTACAAACATTTAGTGGACATTTCACAAACCTACATTAGCTTTACTTAAATTGACGCCATTTTAAAGAACCTTAAAAAGACTTGTTTTGCTGGCATTCGGAACTATTTGTATACCGGTTAAAAAACGCCATGCACGCGTCTGACCAGTATAATCTTCCGCAATTTCCTGACCAGAGTTTGTGTGGTTTCCTGTTTTCCTGTTCCGGAAGTTGACTCTTCCTGTGTTTCACCTACACCATTTTAATAAATGAAAATCTGCATGCAATAGTGCACTACATACTGTGACATCACTTAGTGCATGCATTAGAATTTTTAAATATTTTAAGTATTGAAATCTTTACTACGGTTACTAGCGTTTCATCATTTTTGTCGAGTCTTTTGAATTCCCCTGGTAAAAGTAGTTTTCCGAGTGAGAGGGTTTATATTCAGAGAAATATTAAGTTCCAAAATCAAAGCTATTTACTAGTGGGTCCTCTACAACAGTGTGTGACAATAAAGCTTAAGTATAAACTTTCTTAATTGCTATGGATTTGAAGAGGTTCTTGACAAATAGGGTTTTGATAATGATTAAATCTATTCTAAGCACAATGTTATCTTAAGTACTGTGAACTGGAAATAATTATTGTTCTCTTGTAGTGTATGTTTCTTAATGAACTGATGATTATGTTTAAATGAATTTTGGGTACATGGCAATTACCCCTCGAAGCAAAAATAGGCCTTAAGATGAAAAATCAAACAAATGATCACAAATGAGTTTTCATCAAATCAATTTTCTATCAGTAACATAGCTGATATAGACAAAATGTATTACTTTAATCGAGACAATATCGAAACAACTGGTTGGCTGTAGAACTCGTTGTAACTAAGAAATAATTTTTCCGACGTAGTCAGTAAAGTTTCGGTTTGTGCCCTTTGAACTTAAGGACGCTTAACTATGGCAACAGAATACGCATGCTCGAAAATCCTTTCTGTGATTGGACAAAATGCTGTCATGGTGGGTGATTTGGTTGTGTTTGAAAAAACGTCTCGAAAATTATATCGTGATGGAAAGCAAGTGAAAACTATAAATATTTGAACTAGATGTTACAAAGATTTATATTTTTATTAAAATAATTGTTTCTCCAAAAGCTCTTTGCATCCATGATGGCTGTTTATTCGGGACAATTATATAATTTGTAATGTACACTTTGTTGTACGAACGTACATGACTTTTAGAATGTACCTACGCATGTGAGATTTCAGCGTGGTTTTGGTGAATGTAAACAGAAAGATACTATTAACAATAGTTTCCAGCTTTTTTAACCGTGAATTAAGTTTAATGTGAACAGTAGTAAATGTATGTTTGTTTCTTGTTATTTGCACTAGATTTTTTAACAAATAAAATTTTTAGGTGCACGTGTCATCACAATATTCTTATATATGATTGCCTTAATATAATCAGACTTAGTAAAGAATTTCTTGTAGATACATTCAGATGGAGATTTTATTAAAGAGGTCCTGCATCATTAAGTCATTGTGCTTCTGAAGGTTATCGAAATGATAGTTTTAAACATATACTTAAATTTAAATACGTCGGATATCTTTTTTGAAGATAGTTCTTGTTAATACAAAGCTCACTAATTGTGTTCCTTATTAACTCAAGAAACCACATGTTTTGTTAGAAAGTAATTGCTACATGTCGATGTATTGTGTGTCAATTTTTTTGTAATTCAAAAACTGTAGCAGCCACTACTATGATGGTCATGCTTACCAGAACGTCGTTTGTTTTTAAACTAATAAAATAAGAATAACAAATCTACAGTTCTTATAACCATGCAGTTTATATTTGTCACAGTATTAGCATTATAACATAAAAGATTGTGACTGCTAACAATAACTTTAACATAATTTTGTGATTGCTTTGTTATAAAAAGTTTGCGGTGGTAAATACAACGGGAAAGGACAATTTAATCTGACAGATACTTCAAGTATTTCACAGTTTCAATGTTGACAATGGTCACGACTAAACATTTTAAAGTCCTCGACTGGTTCTAATTCAATACTATACTATTAACTAATGACAACAGTTTTCTTGTGGTTTTAACATTGTTATACTTTGATATTAAAAAAAAAGACAGGACAGGGGTTTTGAGTAAAAAAAAAAGCAGGATGAGACATTTTGCGAAAAAAATGGAAAGATAACACTTTTGATAAACTAATTAAAAAATAACAGATATTACAACTACAAAATGTGTCATCTTAACACCCCCCCCCCTTTTCCCCCTTAAAATCAATTGGTAGCTCCCTTATTTAATACTGTTCTTATCTTTTGGTTTTGGAGCTGATGCTTTTCTGCTGATTGAGACTGTATATTAATCTATAGATGTCTAGTTTAGAGATTAACCGATAGATGCCTTGTTACATACGTTATCTTTATCTAAGATATTTTGTTCAAGAACGTGTATCTGCCTAAAGATGTCTCGATATTCTAAGCTTCTATGTTACATAGATTATTTTCAATCTGTTTCAGGTAAATGCTTAAAATACATTGATGAACTTGACTTTTACAAACGCTTAACTGATCTAAAGAGTTATCTCCCTGAACCAAGGTCTACCACCTTAAGACCGTATACTAACCGATATACGCATTTTGGTCGCAGTGAAATTCACATATACCAACCCACTACTAGCTAACATTTCTAGATAACTTTGCGAAGCATAAAAAACTAATCTAATGTCTCAGACTTTTATCATGAAAGCTATCTCCAACGGCATGATATTTTTGCCATCTTTTAATTGGTATAATTAGAAAAATGAATTAAAAAAAATGAAATAAATGTGTTTGCCTACCTAAAGCAACGTTGGTGATAACCATCTTCTAGTGACTGTCTTTATGAAGTAAAATCCGATCGTTATATATATAATTGTCAGGAAATGGCTCATCCCAAATATACAATGTATATGGTATGGAAACTACGAAGATGGTGTTCCGACTAAAACATTTAAAGGTATAGCACACAATAATTGTTGTCGTCGTAATCATTAAGTTATTTATAGCAAATAATAGAAACGAGATTTTAATGATTTCAATTTAAATCACATAATTTAACCACAAAGCAGTGGACGTCCGAACGAGTAGAAAAGGACATTTAGATAACAACAAACGTCTTGGCGGGTTCTGCACTATAATTAAGGACGAAGTGTGATAACACGGAATGAAACCCTGTCATCTAATAACTGCACCTTCAATATTTGTTATTTTTAGCTTTATTTATTTTTTTACTTTTAAAAACACCCACACACTTTTATACATAGACATGCAACTTTGACTGTTCTTTCTCTTCATATATATATATAATTATTGCCGGAAGTAAACATGTTTTAGTTTAATAGTTGTCGTCGGTTTTAAATTTGACAAATTAACGCACTGTTAAGTCTGTTTTAGATTTTTGAGTTTGACTGTCCCTTTGGTAACTTTAGTCCCTCTTGTTTGCCCTCAAAACTATATCTTTTTCATAGTTGTAATTTTTTTGTGATATTTTTGATTTAATAATGAATCTATATTTTTAACAATTTTAAAATATTATTTAACCTTGCATTGTTCTCTTACGATGCACATAACATTTTCAAAATTACCTGGAACGGAATACTTATAAGTTTACAAATAGCCTATGTAAAATTATAAAAATCCATTTGGCTTTTCTTATTTAAACAAATTAGATCTCACATGTATATTGTTTCGTGTCTAAGATTTATAATTGTAGTGTATTTCACTGTTCCGAACTTTTAAATAATTGAAGTAATGTGTTGGTGTACTCAAAAACTGTTCGGAACAGTGAAAACATTACAATTATAAATCTCAAAGAAGCCATTTGGAACATTAATCAAATTGCTGAATACCATTCGGATGAAGCCTAAGAAAAACGTTCATTCATGTGTTTAAAAGTGCATCAGCAAATTAATTTCATTAAAGCTTTTTAAAGAAACAGGATTGTAATCATTTCGTGCTAAACAAACATAAACCAATATGGCGGCTAGCAACCTTGAATCAAAATTTAAAAATTACGAAGCTTAAATAATCAACACAGTTGTCGTAAACACCCTAACTGTTTTATCGTTCATCATTCTGCAATTGTTACGAGATGTACGTCAAGAAAAAAGTATTTGACAAAAACAAGAAAAAACAAAAACAAAACAATCGTCAATTCAAATATTTAACGGAAATCGTAATCAGTCAACACTATGGTGCTTTCTAGCGTACTATTTTGAGATACAGTGAAACCTCTTCGGGACTTAGATTTTGTTCGGTTTTAGCTGATGTTCGGTTTTATCAGGCTCACAACGCATACAATTTGATATGACGGTGCTTTAGAAAATGTTTGGTTTATACAGGTTTCGGGTTTAAGCCGGATTCGGTTTAACCAGGTTTAACTGCACTCGCTTTCATTAGTTCAAGTCTGTTGTTTTTGAAAATAAGTATGTTGTTTCGTAAACATGTTGGACACATTTTAAACTTTTACATATTTAGATACAGTATATGTGGGTATTTTATGCTGTTCTTTAGGTATAAGAAGATGAGGTATGAATTACAATTTTACCTATTACAATGTACATCCAAGTCATCATTTGTAAATTTAAATTTAAAACTAACCATTATAAGTTATCAACACGGAGCCTTGACTCACACCGAACAGCAAGCTAGTATAGAGAACCTAAAAAAATGACATGTGTTAAACTTGCATGTTAAACAAGTGTAAATAGTCTTAAGCACTACACCCTTCACCCTAGGGTAGTAATCCACAATTAAAGGAGGATAATACAAACCAGATGCTCCGCAGGGCGTAGCTTTATACGACCGCACAGGTTGAACCCTGAACGGTTGGGGCAAGTATGGACACAACATTCAAGCTGGATTCAGCTCTTATTTGGATTGTGATTAAATAGTTGGCACAGCATAGGTTTCTGACACAGAATGAATGTGTTCTAATGAACTTAAATTTTTTGTTTTCTCTTAGAGCAATTCACTATGCTGTTGAATATTAATCCTCTCAAAAATTGTTTGAAGAAATTTTCTTTTTATTTATGAAATTTCAAATGAGAAAAATTTAACCCAATTTTTTTAATCACATTCCCCTTTCCCTTATTCCAAAACAAATCTCAATTAAAATTTCTAATGGAGTTTGCAACAATAACTGCTCATTTAAATACATCATAAAATATTAAGATGTAAAAAAACTGCTTGTTATCACTGAATGGTAAAGATTATTTTAATTTATCAGTTGGTAGTAAAAAGCGAATATACATTGTATATTGTATATAACAAAGATTTAAGTTGATTCTGGACAAAGAAAGATAACTTCAATTAAAAAAAAATCTTGCTATTGCACAATATTGTGCAATTAGATATTTCTTGCTTACTATTCTGGACAAAGAAAGATAACTCTAATTTAACAAAAAATTGCTATTTCACAATATTGTGCAATAAGATATTTCTTGCCATTGCGCAATAATGTGCAATTGAAAAGACTTGCTATTGCACAATACTTAATATAATAATTTTAGATCCTGATTTGGACCAACTTGAAAACTGGGCCCATAATCAAAAATCTAAGTACATGTTTGGAATCAGCATATCAAAGAACCCCAAGATTTCAATTTTTGTTAAAATCAAACTAAGTTTTATTTTGGACCCTTTGGACTTTAATGTAGACCAATTTGAAAACAGGACCAAAAATGAAGAATCTACATACACAGTTAGATTTGGCATATCAAAGAACCCATTTATTCAATTTGTGATGAAATCAAACAAAGTTTAATTTTGGACCCCGATTTGGACCAACTTGAAAACTGGGCGAAAAATCAAGAATATAAGTACATTTTTAGATTGCAAATCCAAGAAAAATGCTTATTTGGGTCCCTTTTTGGCCCCTAATTCCTAAACTGTTGAAACCAAAACTCCCAAAATCTCTACCAACCTTCCTTTTGTGGTCATAAACATTGTGTTTCTTGGATTTGCACCATAACGTTAGTATAAGTAAATAGAAATCTATGAAATTTAAACACAAGGTTTATGACCATAAAAGGAAGGTTGGTATTGATTTTGGGAGTTTTGGTCCCAACAGTTTAGGAATAAGGGGCCCAAAGGGTCCAAAATTCAACTTTGTTTGATTTCATCAAAATTAAATTATTGGGGTTCTTTGACATGCTGAATCTAACTGTGTATGTAGATTCTTAACTTTTGGTCCCGTTTTCAAATTGGTCTACATTAAGGTCCAAAGGGTCCAAAATTAAACTTAGTTTGATTTTGACAAAAAATGATTCGGTTGGGTTCTTTGATACGCTGAATCTAAAAATGTACTTAGATTCTTGATTATTGGCCCAGTTTTCAAGTTGGTCCAAATCGGGGTCCAAAATTAAACTTTGTTTGATTTCATCACAAATTGAATAAATGGGGTTCTTTGATATGCCAAATCTAACTGTGTATGTAGATTCTTCATTTTTGGTCCTGTTTTCAAATTGGTCTACATTAAAGACCAAAGGGTCCAAAATAAAACTTAGTTTGATTTTAACAAAAATTGAAATTTTGGGGTTCTTTGATATGCTGATTCCAAACATGTACTTAGATTTCATTGATTTCTATATACTTGAACTAAAGTTATTGAGCGAAAACCAAGAATAATGCTTATTTGGGCCCTTTTTTGACCCCTTATTCCTAAACTGTTGAAACCAAAATTCCCAAAATCAATGCCAACCTTTCTTTTGTGGTCATAAACCTTGTGTCAAAATTTCATAGATTTCTTTTAACTTAAACTAACGTTATAGTGCGAAAACCAAGAAAATGCTTATTTGGGCCTTTTTTGGCCCCTAATTCCTAAAATGTTGGGACCAAAACTCCCAAAATCAATACCAACCTTCCTTTGGTGGTCATAAACCTTGTGTTAAAATTTGATAGATTTCTATTCACTTTTACTAAAGTTAGAGTGCGAAAACTAAAAGTATTCTGACGACGACGACGACGCAGACGACGACGCCAACGTGATAGCAATATACGACAAAAAAAAATCAAATTTTGCGGTCGTATAAAAACTGAAAACAATAATATGTCTCTGACCCTTTCCCTCGTATTTTGTTTTTCAGTTAAAATTGTAACTATGAAAGTGATTAGGAGTCTTCTATAAGGAGTTCTGCTCTGTTAAAAAATAACAATCTTTTTAAATGTCTTATTTCAATTGATTTAAATTATTATACAGTGAAACCTGTTCAAACCGAACCTCTTCGGGACTTGAGATTGTGTTCGGTTTTTGCTGATGTTCGGTTTTATCAGGTTCACAACGCATACAATTTGATATGACGGTGCTCTAAAAAATGTTTGGTTTATACAGGTTTTCGGTTAAAGCAGGATTCGGTTTAGCCAGGTTTCACTGTAATAATAAATAACTAAACTGAAAAGCAGAAAAAATGGAAGGTTTGTGATCTTTTTTATATTTAAGCCATTTAAAATTTAGAAAAATGTCTCCCTATACATTTATAAATTTAACATTGCAAGCTTCTTTTCAATAAAACAATTTAAAAAATTAATGTCATGGGGTCTTCCAATCCGATTTTATAGGGTTAGCGAGGATAAGGGAACCTAATTTGTATTGCACTACACGAATAAAACCAGAGAATATCGGATATCTAAATAAAAAAGTCTAAAACAAGATCAGTAAGAATCCGTAATGAAATCGTCATGTACTTGCAATGGTTTCGTGAATTGCCCTGTTTTTTTTAATTAAGAATTAAATGCTTCTTTTTGTAACTTTATTGGGGTGTAAAAGCGTTGACCGAAGTACATTTTGTAAAAGTTCTAAAAAATTTTGCACGGTCAACGCTTTTACACCCTATAAAGTTTAAAAAAAAACAGAAGCATTCAATAATTATAATTACATTTTTTACCTATGATCATGAAACCATGAAATTTATATTTTAATATATTTAATTCACCTGTGCACTTTATTGTTGGACCACGTGTTATCATGAATGAATTTTTTTTATTGAGTAATGCAATTGCTTTAGTAATAACATGTGATGTGCAGTTAGCCAATCAGAATAAAGTATTATAATGAAACATACATCTAATGTTATTATTGATGATTGTTTAAAAATATCTTCAAAAATGGTCAGTATATACGGACACTGATGCTCTTAAAATTTAAGTTAGAAGTTGTTTGATGTTAATTTGAAATCCATTTTCTTTGATACTAAACTCAAAAGCTAATATCGTCATGGAAATAGAACTATGATATAATGTCTTCCGACATATTAAATCTAGTTGAATTTTATTGTACTTTATGTTTCTCAATCAACTAAAAGGCATTTAAAGTTGTCCCAAGAGACAACTCTCATCATCCAAACGTAATTACAAGATAGTTCAGAATTCAATACGACAATAGGGATTTGTACGAAAGCTCTAATTTGGGCATACTCAATTCCATATAGGCATGCTAACGAAATAAGTGATTTATATATCATTATCTGCAAAAAGGGAAAGCAAACTTTTTTCGAAATGATATTTGCTGGGTTCGCTTAGGTTGCGTAGCATTCGTTTTCAATTACAAGGATACCAAACAAAATTATAAATAAAAACATATATTATATTTGGATTGATTGATTGAATGGTGTTTAACGCCACTTTCAACAATGGTATGCTATTTCGTGTCAGTCATTTTTTCTAGATGGAGGAAACTTGACTGCACAGAGAGAACTAGTCTACTGACCATCCTAATCAATTACAGCCGATTTCATCGATTGTGAAGGTAAAGGTAATATATTTGATTAGCTTCCTTGCTAGCTAAACCATGAAGTCATTACAGTGAAACCTGGCTAAACCGAATCCTGCTTTAACCGAAAACCTGTATAAACTAAATATTATATTTGGATTGATTGATTGAATGGTGTTTAACGCCACTTTCAACAATGGTATGCTATTTCGTGTCAGTCATTTTTTCTAGATGGAGGAAACTTGACTGCACAGAGAGAACTAGTCTACTGACCATCCTAATCAATTACAGCCGATTTCATCGATTGTGAAGGTAAAGGTAATATATTTGATTAGCTTACTTGCTAGCTAAACCATGAAGTCATTACAGTGAAACCTGGCTAAACCGAATCCTGCTTTAACCGAAAACCTGTATAAACTAAACATTTTTTTAGAGCACCGTCATATCAAAATGTATGCATTGTGAACCTGATAAAACCGAACATCAACAAAAACCGAACACTATCTTAAGTCCCGAAGAGGTTCAGTTTAAACAGGTTTCACTGTATTAGGTTGGGTAAACTACCCTCCCTTCAGAGTAGACTACTACGACGGATAATGAAGATGTATGTATGACTAGGCAACTTTGAAATACGTTTTTTATACCTTACCTAATAATGACTTCACGGTTCAGCTAGCAAGGGAAATAACCAAAGATATTACTTTTAGCTACATACTCATTGAAATCGGCTATAATTGATTAGGATGGTCAGTTTTCGTTCAGGTCAGAAGACTATTTTTCTCTGTACAGTCCGGCTTCCTGCACCAAGAAAAATTTATCGCAATGAAATGACACAATAATGTTGAAAGTGACCCATACTCTGTTTCTGTAGTTTTAAATAAAATGATTAACGTCACTCAATCATCTATAAATCTAAACACAGAAAACATCATATCGATAAAATTCATTTGAGTTCTTTAAGTGCTTGGGTACCCATTCACCAGAGTATGAATCGCATACACGCTTATTTATACTGGTCGTAAATATCAAGACTTTACTAAAACATACTAAAAAATAACTTCAATCTCAGATTCTGTACAAACTGTCATTTCATTTATAATTATTAGACAAACTGTATAGGTTTCATACTAAAAAAAACTAACTTTCAACCTAACTCACCCCTACAAAAAAAACAGAACAACAAGTGATTGGCCTGTAAGATTCGTTAACGTGATTTGTTTGACGTATACCGTCTGTGAGCACGCGCTGGTCATATCTTCTCGTCTGCTCAATTTAATACAGAACGGTAATGAAAAATTATTGTTCCCTTAGAACATATAAAATTGTATTTATGTATTAATATAAGATGATTGAATACTGTGCATTGCAGAAACATATTTCTAAATGTTAAATTAACTTAATGGAATACCAACGTAATGAAACGGAAATGTACTTTAGAGACCAAATTTGCATACTACTCGATGTATTATGGGTAAACAAATTCAAAATTGGGATTCCAAACATGTAAAACTCTACTGCAAACGTTGTTGTCACGAATGATGAGATTGTGTATTAAAAAGTCTGATTTTTAAAAGACAATGTTGGTATTTTAGTGTTAAATGTTAAAAATTCTTGATGGAAAACACATAGAGTTAAGGATTTTTATTGATATGTTTTAAAATAACCATGCAGCTTTTGGATGTATATTTAGATCTATAAATATAAAGTACATAAATAAAAGAACAAAACAAGTAGAAAACATGAAAGGTTTTTGTTTTACAAATTCAATTACTTAAATGAACGATATAGAATTCTTGATAGAAAACTCATAGAATTAAGGATGTTTATTGATATGTTTTAAAATAACTAGCTTTCAAATATATATTAATAAACATAAAGTATATAATAAAGGAACTAAAAAAGTAGAAAACCTGAAAGATTTAGTTGTCTTTTACATATTTAATTAGCCTTTGGAAATTTGGTGGGAAATAAACCTGTCCTGATTTTCCCAAATTACCTATTACAGAAACTATTTCAAAAATCGACTTTTAACTGCATGTAGACGTAATATATCATGAAAGTAAACTTAAAGCACTGAAGGGCGTACAAAATGTGTGCTGGCACTAAATATAGATAAAACCAGAGTATTCAGAATATCGGACAAAAAGTAATTTACAAGTCTAGCGAAAATCTTTAATACCAGACTAAGATATCGATACTATATATATAAAAAAAGAAGATGTGGTATGATTGCAAATGAGACAACTATCCACAGAAGACAAAAATGACACAGACATTAACAACATTAGGTCACCGTACATCCTTCAACAATGAGCAAAGTCCATACCGCATAGTCAGCGAACAACTTCAATACCAGACTAAGGTAAGGGAGCTACCATTTGATTTTTATGGGGGGGGGGGGGGAGCTAGGATGAAAAATTTTGTCCTGCATTTTTTTTTAGCTGTAATCTCTGTCCTGCCTTTTTTTTTTAGTTTTTCCTTACTTTTTTTACCGAAATTGTTGTCCTGACTTTTTTTTTACTCAAAACTCTGTCCTGCCTATTTTTTTTCAAAGTTCATCGTAGCCCCCCCCCCCCCCCCCCCCCCCCATACAAAACAAATGGTAGCTCCCTAACGCTACTATGATCCCTTTTTAAGGAGATGTACACAAATACTATTCAAAAGTACAAAAAAACCAGCTTGGTATCATGATCAAAATGTCCAAAAAAAATTGGTGCAGGTAGTGAGCGCCAAAATTAAATTCCTATGGAAGTAAAATTAGATAATGGTCAAATTTCTAGTGATAAAGATGAAGTTTTAAATAAATGGAAGTTTGATTTCTCTAATATGTTTAATAGAAATGATGATACATTGTAGTGATGTAAATATATGTGAAAATGATGTAGATGTTATATATGATGATATTTTAGATTGTGAAATATCTGTGGAAGAAGTATTTAATGTTTTAAAAAGTTCCAAAAATGGTAAATCACCAGGATATGACGAAATACCAGTTGAATTGTATAAGAACCAAACTATGTTAAATACACTAACTAGAGTATTCAATATTTGTTTTGACTCTGGTAAAGTTCCAGCAATGTGGTCAAAAGGGATTATAACGCCTATTCCAAAAAGCTCAACATCAGATCCGAGAGATCCCTTGTCGTACCGTGGTATAACTTTGGCACCAGTTTCCTACAAATTGTATTGTGAAGTATTGAACTCTCCACTAACATATAATCTTGATGATATTGACTTCTTATGTGACGAGCAAAATGGTTTTAGAAAAGGACGTAGTACTGTTGACCATTTAAGTACATTGGCTACTATTATAGAAACTAGAAAACTTCGTAAACAATCAACATATGTGGCATTCATTAACTTCAAAAAAGCTTACGATTGGATAAATAGAAATTTATTATTTTGTAAATTAAAAACACTTGGTATTAGTTCAAAAATGTTAAAATCACTTTATTCTCTTTATAACAATGTACAAGGTTGTGTTAAAGTAAATGGTAACTTAACCGATTGGTTTGACGTAAATTGTGGTCTAAAACAAGGGTGTATCCTTTCGCCTTTATTATTTAATATTTATAATAATGATCTTGTTGATGAGGTCAAGAAATTGAACATAGGTATAGACATTGAAAATGATAAAGTTAGCATGTTGTTATATGCAGATGATCTTGTTTTTATCACTGAGAATGAGAGTGATTTACAAAAAATATTAGATGTTTTGAATATATGGTGTTGTACTAATGACCTAACTGTTAACTTAGAAAAATCTAAAATAGTACATTTTAGAACACAGTCTGTATCTAAATCAAATTTTTCATTTTTGTTTAATGGTAACAATGTAGATATTGTTTCCCAATACACATATTTAGGTTTATTGTTTACTGAACATTTAAGCTATGATAATATGGCAAAAGCAGTTGCTAAAGCCGCCAGTAGATCGTTGGGTCTGTTAATATCCAAATGTAAAGCTAATGGTGGATTTCAATATTGTACATTTACAAAATTATTTGATACACTTGTATGATCTGTAATAGATTATGGTGCCTCTATATGGGGAACACGTGATTTTTCATGTATAAATAGTATTTAAAATAGAGCCATGCGTTTTTTCATGGGTGTAGGAAAATACGCGCCTAATATGTCTTTGTATGGTGACATGGGCTGGATGCCATGTAAAATCAAACAGTGGACTAGTGTTTTTAGAAACTGGACACGTTTTAATAAAATGAATGATGATAGAGGAAATAAAAAAGTGTTTATATGGGGTAACACATGTAAAAAAGTAAAAAATTGGCATTTTAGAGTAAAAAATAAGTTTAAAGAACTTGATATGGAATATTTGTGCAATAGTGCTATTTTGAACAAGGATTTAATTAAGAATATTGAAAATGTATGTTTTAAAAAATTTAAGGGAGAATGGTATGACAAGATTATGTCAGATAATAAAAATAAATTACGTACATATAGAATGTTTAAAAATGTATATGGCGTAGAAAATTATTTAATTTTTAATATACCAGGTAGATACAGGAGTGCTTTAGCAAAATTTAGATGCGGTGTAGCACCCATCAGAATTGAAACTGGTCGTTATGAGAATATTGATATTGAAAATAGATTATGTTTTAACTGTACTGATGACGTTGAAGATGAAAAACATGTTTTGTTAAACTGTCCTGTATATTCAGAGATTCGTAATGTTATTTTTAACCATGCTAGTATTGTTGATGAGAATTTTTTACATATGTCTGATAATGAGAAATTTATATTTCTTTTTACAAATGAAAATATGGTATTTTATACTGCCAAAATCTGCTATGAAATTTTAATAAAGCGAAAATGTATTTTATATTCGTGATAGTTGACTTAAGTTGTATTTGTATTATAATTTTTAAAAAAATGTTTTATAGTCTCTCATAACTCTTTATAGAGTGGCTCTTGTTGTTAATTTGTGTTTTAAAAAGCTGTATATTTTATATGTAACAAGTGGTGAGACTTTAATAAAGTATTTGTCTTGTCTTGTCTTGTCTTGTCCAACGTCTGTTTTTGTTCATAAATTGCTATGTCGTATCAGAATTGTTCCAGGGGAGTGGGATTAGTAGCACAATTTGATTGTTTGTTGCTTGTATTTAACTAATACTAATTTGTAACTACTATTTATTTCAAATGCAAGTCAAATAAACAACTGAATAAAACAAAATTAATATGTTGGATTGTGACTATATGATTTAAACATTTTTGAATATTGATAGTTTCTGAAGCATGTTTTAAGACCAATTAAAAGCATTTGATGTTTTAACGATGGTATACTACAGTGAAACCTGTTTATACCGAACCTCTTCGAGACTTAAGATTTTGTTCGGTTTTGGCCGATGTTCGGTTTTATCAGGTTCACAACGCATACAATTTGATATGACGGTGCTTTAGAAAATGTTTGGATTATACAGATTTTAGTTTTAAGTAGGATACGATTTAGCAAGTTTCACTGTATATATGTCTCTTTATAAAAGTCGTATGGTCATACCATTGTTTAAATAGGGCACCAGTTAGCTTAAACTGGTTGTGACGTCATGACACAGCTGTGTAATTTCAGAGCTTAATATACTTAACCGAATTAGGATAAATATCGATAAAGGTCAATTAAAAGTACATAGAAATAACCAAAAAAATATATATTATAAAGACATTAAAATCCTATTTTACTTGTCGCCCACAAATGTTTGAAATATGAAGAAGAATGA
Source organism: Mytilus trossulus (assembly GCF_036588685.1). Classification (NCBI taxonomy): domain Eukaryota; kingdom Metazoa; phylum Mollusca; class Bivalvia; order Mytilida; family Mytilidae; genus Mytilus; species Mytilus trossulus. Next base: position 11,378,710 of record NC_086385.1, on the reverse strand, counting down.
AAATGTATTTTACGAAAACTTAACCAAAACCATAAAACAAAACAAATGATCCTTCTTTTATTCATCGCCCACAAAAGTTCTTTGAAACTTTATTCGTTATATTTTCAGCTTGGTTATTATCGATACAACGGTGTAATTGAAACGTTGTAATTATTTCCTCAGACATAAATTTGATATTTATGTATGTTCTTATATATATATTTTAAGAAGAATCGTGCTTTTCCAAGAAGAAATTAAAACAAAACACTAACAGTGCCTTCTAATGATAAGGACATATATTTGTAATTATATTTTATTACAGTAAAACCTGTTTAAACCAAACCTCTTCGGGTCTTAAGATTGTCTTCGGTTTTGGTCGATGTTCGGTTTTATCAGGTTCACAACGCACGTAATTTGATATGACGGTACTTTAGAAAAATTGAATAAATAAATGTTTAGTTTATTAAGATTTTCGGTTTAGCCAGGTTTAACTGTATATATTTTAAGTCTTGGACGATTCTAAAAAGTTATTGGGTTTCATCGAGTTCTTTTGAATATAATGTGAATGGAAGATAATCAAAGGTTGAAGTCAATCAGTCCAACTATATATAATATATATAATATTTGTTTTGATTTTGCACGTTTTAAAATGATAACGAAACTTCTTAAAATATATAAAATGACGAAATCTTTTTTTCAAAGTTAATAAAATTGAAAATGGAGTTAAGGAATGTGTCAAAGAGACAACATCCCGACCAAAGAGCAGTCAACAGGCGAAGTCCACCAATGGGTCTTCAATGCAGCGAAAAACTTAACCCATCCAATGTATAAACATTTGTTTGAAGTAAAAATACTTAGTACGCCTCGTTGATCCAACTTGACATTTTCAAATCATCGTACATTTTCAGGCAGGTTTTGAATGGAATTATCACCTCTTTTTTTTGTAATTTATCAACATAATTTTCAAGAAAACACTACCTTTATATAGGTCCAATATTCGATAAGAATAATTGGTACAAATTTTTCGTGGAAGATACTCCTGTAGGCTTAGAAACTAGGGAAGAGCGAGGTTTTATCGAGCCGTACAATAGCTTCGTGCCGAATACGAAAAGATTGATACTTTCGGACACTGACCTAACATTAGATATGCACGAGTGGTTTTTTTATGAGAATTTCGACTTATTCAACTTATCGACCTTATAAAATAGAAGATGTGGTATGATTGCCAATGAGACAACTGTCCACAAGAGACCAAAGTGACACAAACATTAACAACTATAGGTCATCGTACGGCCTTCAACAATGACCAAAGCCCATACCGCATAGTCAGCTATAAAAGGCTCCGATAAGACCATGTCAAACAATTCAAACGAGAAAACTAACGGCCTTATTTACATATAAAAAAATGAACGAAAAACAAATATGTAACGCATAAACAAACGACAACCACTGAATTACAGACTCCTTACTTTGGACATGTACATACATACATTATGTGGCGGGGTTAAACATGTTAGCGGGGATCCCAGCCCTCACCTAACCATGGACAGTGGTATAACAGTACAACATAAGAATGAACTATAAAAATCAATGGGAAAATGGTTTTAAGCTGCTGCCAAAAATTGCTACACTCATGATAATGAAGATTTGAACACAAAAATAGTACTTATTTTCAAAATTCATTATATTAACTTCTGTAATTTCGATCGCCGCGATAAAGCTTTTTTGTGCTAATGCGGCGTAAAGCAACCAACAATCAATCAATGGTGTTTCCATCCTTAAACGAACCACAGACTGCATGTGAACAAATGTGACGAGACACGAAATCGACATTGCATGAAATATCCCTTTGCTGTCATATTTGATGGATAAAAACAAGATGTTTTTTTTAACTGCAGTATAAATTCATATTTCATGCCGTTCATTTGTCTGCATGTCAAAGAAAAGCGACCTGCTTCATGCAACTGACACTCGGCCAGAAATAAAATGTCGCATTTTTCACATTGGACTAACAAAATAATTCATCATCAATTGAAAAAAAGCTGAATTGTAATTTTAATTATTTATTTGTCAAAAATACGAAGCATCTTTCAAAGAAATTTAATATACTTGAATTATCGACTAAAATTCGTTCATGTCATCTAAACGCCTTTGCATTTAGTAAATGATGTATCTGTTACTAATTTTCTTGTGAAAACCTTGTTTTTGTTATGTTATTTTTGAACAACTGTCGAACAGAATTGCTTGCTAAAACGGGGGCTGATGACCGCCTCCAATTTTGGAATTTTAAATTGGATTGCTATGTCGGTGCACACGTGCAAAATTCATATCGGTTATCTTCAGGTTAAGAGAGAAATGTATATTTACCGAGATTTTGTTTGAGTGGAAAATATATAAGCTTTTATAAACATGTCATGTCTTTTAATGTTACTGTTAAAAACTGTAAACCGAACAAACAAATTGCAATAATTCATGTTTATCTTATATTTAAAAAGAGATGTCTTATATATTGACACCATTGCTTGGAAATATATAATAATTATTTCTTAAAAACTTAAAAATTGAAATATGGTTATCACTAGCTGGACTTGTCAAGTCCGGAAGTAGACCCTTGGTCAATTAAATTTGGCTGTGCGAGGTATATATTTATACACAACCGTACCCTGCCGCTTCATGCTGTTTTCGTGTTGAAAATAACTAAGAAAGAAAACATACAAAACAAATACAAACAAAGTAACAAAACAGAGGACTCTCAGGAAAATTAGTGTGAACTTCCATGGTATTATCTCCTTGTGTGATATAAAGATTATTCATTTATTTTACAAAACAAATTAAAAAAAAAGTCAAAACAAATAAAACGTTGGAGTAAAACCATAGACAAAAGAATCAAGCGACTTTATCTGATAATTTCATATTTTTCTTTCCAATTTGAAAAAGCTATAAAATCGTGTAATAGATGTACCGTTACATGCAAAGAACTCTCATATCGACCCGTCTATCATTCTTTGATTGTTTACAAAATAAGCATTTTTTTAGTTGAACTGGTGAAAAAATCCATTAGATGAATAAAAAAAAGTGTCGGATATGAAAGGTTGTCTTTTTATGAAAATATGAATTGCATCAAAATACAGTGAAACCTCTTCGGGGCTTAACATTTTGTTCTGTTTTAGCCAATGTTCGGTTTTAGCAGGTTCACAACACATACAATTTGATATGATGGTGCTCTAAAAAAAATTTGGTTTATACAGGTTTTCGGTTAAAGCAGGATTCGGTTTAGCAAGGTTTCACTGTAAAATAAATTCTTCAGTTCATGTGTCACCGCCGATAAAAATCGACAATAGTTTTATCGTACTTTAAAATGGTACCATTCTCAAAATTTACAACCGACGAATACTTCATATTATTTCTTGATTGATGGTTACATAACGTCCAGTGGCAAATGTTTCAAGTATTTTCAGGAGGAAACACATTTATGAGAAGTTCTTACCTTATACTAATACTCTCTCTGGTTAAGAAACCTTAAATACTTTGTTTTGACCTAGCCACTGATCGATCCAACAACTTCTCGAACTTGACGCTCACGAGATTGCATATGAAAAGTTATATAGAATCTCTGTATTCGGAATCCTTCTTTTTATCAATGAACCAATTGTTAAATAGTATATATAATGGAAACGGGGAATGGGTCAAAGACACAACAACTTAAACAAATAGCAGAAAATGACCCAAGGTAACCAGCCTTTTTTTTTAACGTTTATTTATAACTTTTGTATATAATACAATATTTTATTAACGTCTCACCTTTTACATAACACATTGATTAAAACAAATTACACATATGTAAAAGCCATTCATATAGAATTATGAGAGACGATTATTTACACATTCCAAACAAATTTCACACCGCTTAAAACATTAAGTATATATGTATACATTTCTGAACCCTTATATGTGTGATATATGCAAATGGCATTTTATATTTCTACAGCTGCAGTTAATTTCATTTCAATCTTAAAATAAAAATTATGTCGACTTAATGGAGCAACCATTTTACCATTCAACTTTGAAAAGTTACGGAATTTGGTTTTAGAGTCAGAAAAGAAGCAATTATCCGCCCCCCCCCCCCCCCCCCGCCCCCCGCCCCCTTTCCCATTTTGAAGTCTTATATTTCTACAACGTCAGTTAATTTCATTTGAATAATTGAAACATATGACGATTCTGTTAAAACTAAGATGAACATCATTGTCAATCGTTAATTCGTTGAATCATCGAATAAGAAGATGTGAATGAGGGTCTATATGGTGTTAATAGAATACATAATAATAGCTAATATAAATGATAATGAAAGAAAAATAACCAAGAGCAAATAGAATAATTAGGTGCTAAATTGTAAAAAAAAAATTGAGATAGTAGAACAATCAAGTAACAAAATACTGATTACAGAAACGAATTTTTAAAAGGATAAAGAAATCACAGAATTAATTACAGAAAATCCAATAGAAAATTGATGTAAAATTTACAAAATAAGCGAAATTTTTAGAGATTAAAAAGATATCCTTAAGATTTATATAATTCAAAAAAATATCGGCCCCCATCCTGACCCTCACGAATGTCTTCTGCTAATGTCGATCAAAATTACTTCATCAAAAAGGTTGAAGGACACATAAAGATTGTCAGATGTAGGAATTACATATTCAGGCCTAAATGACAAGTCTGTAACAAGCTGTACTGCAATTATTTTTGTCGATTATTGTTAAGCCGATTGATTTTGTTCAAACTGCTATTTTATTATCATATATAGTTAAAACCCTTTACTTGATGGAGGGGTTTTGTAAGTTAAGTCATTAGTTTGACTATAATTCAAGGATGGTTGTTATTGTTATGTATAAGTAAGTGATAGTGGCCATTTGATATTAAGCTGATCGTTTAACGATCTAGTGACATTCGCCACTGCCACCAAACGCTACATTTCTAATTTTCAAAATTATCCACAGAGCATTCTATTTCGTTCCCCCCTGAAATGTGTTCGCGGGATTTTCGCCTTGTGTTCAGGACCCATGAATAGCCTTTCTGCTGTTTTCTGCTCTTTTGTCGGGTTGTCGTCTCTTTAACACATTCCTAATTTCTATTTGCACTTTTACGTCATTTAATCTATGATGAAGGGATGTTTCATTAGCAATCGAACCACATCTTCGAATATGTATAATGAATGTTCAAATCATCATAACACGGAGACACACATCATAGAGGACTCTGACAAACGAAAGCAAATTGTATAGAGGCCACTCCTATATAAAATTATGCATAGACTTAAGGTTCATCATAACAAATGGACAAATATGGCCGAATTTTTAACTAAAAAATTACTCTTGAGTGCAGACTTACCTGTGCAGTTTGGAAAGTTTTAAGGCCTAGCATCCACTAGATATATAAAAGTTAAATGTATTTTACATATCAGAAAGATGAAATCTTTTTTGAATTTTGATGGGCATTTTTTTTCCTTCATGCATTAGGTGTGAAAATTAACTAAGTTGTGGAACAACTTTGAGATGTTCCTTCAGATAAAAACAGGTTTGTATTGTTTTGATTGTCCTTAATTGACATGGACAGTAGGTATTTTCTCGAATATAGGTGAGTTAAAGATTTTGTCTGAGCATGCTGAGTGGACAATATCAGAGTAATTCAGGTGTTTGTTTATTTTCACACCTTCTGCAGAAAGGAAAAAAAAAAATGCCCATCAAAAACCAGAGAAGATTTAAGCTTTCTTAAACACAAAATGGATTTAACTTTTATATATCAAGTGGATGCTAGGCCTTAAAACTTTCCAAACAGCACAGGTAAGTCTGTACATAGAATAAATTTTAAGGTGAAAATACGGCCATATTTGTCCATTTGTTATGATGAACCTTAATATAGTATAAAATTGAGAATGGAAATGGAGAATGTGTCAACAAAACAACAACCCGACCAAAGACCAAATACCAGGACTACATGAAGTTGTATCGCATGCAAACGCAAAATTCGAGTTTCTCGGTGAAGAAAAACAAATCTGTCATTATGGAACCAATTATGTACTTTCAGTAGTATCCTGTAATTAAAAACTTTCCAGTCTTAGCATTTTTTTTCTTCACTTTAATCTTTTTAATTAAAAAAACTAAAATAGTGTTGTACGTGGGGACGGACATGATACTCAAAAACAAAGTTGGCGTTTTCGTGTCGGATACATCATATTAGACATGTGTATTAGATGTTAAACAAAATTATTCAAACGAAATCAAACGTGTCACCCACATCTCGATCCAAAAAATTATCAATCAATCTCTTTTTCAATTATTTATCTATTTCAAATAAACCAAGGGACGTTTCAATTCCCACCTTGTGAAACTGATAATAGCAATAATCAATAATTAAATACTATAAAAGGAAGGTCTTAATAGTTTTGGTGCTTTCTGTGACGTCCGCGACTAACAAATTGGAGTGAAGATGGATATTTTTTTGTGATTTACTAGTAATAGAACTAATCATCTATTGAAATTGAATTACTCAAGAGATTTTTCTGTAATGTTATAGTTAAAAAATGTCATCTGTTTGTTGTTATGTGATATATCTTTTTAATGAATATTAACGAGTAATTTCACATTTATACCCTCAAGTGAAACAATCAGTCAGAATTATATCTTTGTACATGTATGTTACGAAAACAAACAAACAGACGCAAAAAAAAAACAATAACAAAATCCAGATACTTCCTGCAACCACGACATTTCATTTTACGCATCATATACAGTAAATGTATAATATTACAATAATAATGAATGTGTAGAAAGTTTGCAATCGTATATAAATGGCATGTTTCTTACCGGCCGTTTTAAATACATACATTTTAATTTGTGAAGTAGATTTCAGATAGAGTATAATAATTATAATAATGATAACATCTACCTAGAATCACGACAAAAAGCATGTTAAATTCCTTTAATTGTGGGAGATAACTCTGTAAAGTCAGTTAAACGTTTTAATTACGTTGTGTTGTAAAAGGCATATTAAGCTTCTCATTGATCAAAGATGGTGTTTGTCAAACTGCCATATAAACCAGTGTAATTTTTCTGACAAAACGGTTGGTTCAAAATTTTATATTTCTGTTAAAGGGTCACTTTGACCAAATTTTATGAAAATAAAACGAGCCAAATTAATTTAAGTGAAAATGTTAGGTACCACCTTATAGTTTATGAGCTTCGGTACTTCCTTGGAAGTTAGCAATCTAAATGCAAAAAAAACCCGCTTTCTTATATCTGGATTTTTTATTCCAAGAATGCTTTATGAAAGCTCCCCACAAATAACAAGTTGGAATTTACACCGAAAGACACGTGTTTTTGGCCACCCCAACTCAGCATTAAAAGAGGGTTCCGAAACAAAATATTCATAAGGCCAAATTAAGAAATGAATTGACGAATATTTAAAACAAAACATTCCAGAAAAAGTCGTCCAAATCTTGCTGAATATAGAAATAAGAAGATGCGGTATGATTGTAAATAAAGTAACTGTCCACCAATGACCAAATGATATAGAAGTTAACCACTATAGGTCATCGTACGGTCTTCAACAATGAACAAAACCCAAACCGCATAGTCAACTATAAAAGTCCCCAAAATGATAAATGTAAAACAATTCAACCGAGAAAACTTATGTTCTGGTTTATGTACAAAACAATGAACGAAAAAAACAAATATAAATCAAATCAAATCAAATCAAATATTCCAGTCAGGGTCAAACAGGGGCCATTTGCAATTAATATAATACACAGCAACACACGACAGTCACTAACTAGCAGACTCCGTTCGGCAATCCTCGGTAGAATCCGCCAACACACGACAGTCACTAAATAGCAGATTCCATTCGGCAATCGTCGGTAGAATCCGCCAACACACGACAGTCACTAAATAGCAGATTCCATTCGGCAATCGTCGGTAGAATCCAACAACACACGACAGTCACTAAATAGCAGATTCCATTCGGCAATCGTCGGTAGAATCCGCCAACACACGACAGTCACTAAATAGCAGATTCCATTCGGCAATCGTCGGTAGAATCCGCCAACACACGACAGTCACTAAATAGCAAACTCCATTCGGCAATCGTCGGTAGAATCCGCCAACACACGACAGTCACTAAATAGCAGACTCCTTTCGGCAATCGTCGGTAGCATCCGCCAAAACACGACAGTCACTAAATAGCAGACTCCATTCGGCAATCGTCGGTAGAATCCGCTATTCTCATTCTACCCTATTTTAGATGAGGATACGGCATCGGCCGAGTAAAGACGAATGCAGCAGACTCCTGATTTTCGACAGGTGCATACCGAATGTTAAGCATTTAATGTATATGCTTTCAGATAGAAAACGTAACAAACCTAATTGGCCGTTTCAGAATTTAAAGCATCATGGGTAATTTGATTGTTCGTTACCTAAAGTGAAAATAACGTTACGTTATTGGTTGAATTTCCATTGTTTATCACGTTTTAAACAAATAAAAACGCTTTGATGTTCGCTTTTGAAAATATTACCCAGGATGCATTAGATTCTAACAAATAGTAAATTCATAGAAAATAGCAGACTACTATATAAGACATATAATGACATGTAGCTACTTTATCAATGAAAGAATAAATCTGTTTCCCCCTTTTTGTCATGAAAATGTTAACATTTATAAGTTTGAACAGCTATTTACTTCCAACAATGTAATTGTATTAGAAAAAACTATGTAATTTTTTTAAGAACGTCCAAGAGAAGGTCGTTCCTCCAGGTTAGAACTTCTTAGTATTACTGTATATATGTATATGTAATTCACACAAACTGTATAAGTTTGTACAAATGTATATTGTTAATATGTATATGTTCTCTGTAACAATTGTTTTAAGAGAATAAAGTACAGCGAAACCTGGCTAAACAGAACCTCTTCGGGACTTTAGATTTTGTTCGGTTTTTGCCGTTGTTCGGTTTTATCAGGTGCACAACGCATACGCATTGATGACAGTGCTTAATAACATGTTTGGTTTATGCAGGATTCGGTTTAGTCAGGTTTCACTGTATTCATTCATTCACTTTGTTATGAACGTACATCACTTTTCCATACATCACGTTTTGTCGTGCATTGTTTGTTGCATTTTGTTATCTCAAAAGAAAAACAAAAAACAAATTGAAGTTAATAAGGTTTTAACGCCACAAACGCCCTCTGGTAATTATTGGTGTTAAGTTAGCATTAAGTTCGCCCTTCATCGCTTAGCCGCATCAAATACAATTATAACTGCATCGTTTTAATAGAAGGTGATGATTTAACAACGTTAGATGCACGACAATCACCATCAATTAGTTCAAACTTTTAAATATATACAGTGAAACCTGGCTAGACCGAATCCTACTTAAATCGAAAACCTGTATAAACCAAACATTAAATTTTTCTAAAACACCGTCATATGACATTGTATGCGTTGTGAACCTGATAAAACCAAACATCAGACAAAACCGATCAAAATCTTATTTCCCGAAGAGGTTCGGTTTAAATAGGTTTCATTGTAATTTCAATGAAATGTTTTGTTGAACGTGGGTTTTTATATTTGTAGAGGGGATTTATTGTTCACAAGTTATAACTGTACTGTAAATATTCTAAAAATAGACATGGAGTAAAATATGCAACATTACTGCAAAATTAAAAACTTAAATTGAAACAACAATCATTGATTTTTTTTTTATTTCGAGTCAAATTGATTTACCCCAATTTCAGGATTTTAAGGCGATCAAAATTAAATAATTATACGTGGGAGAAATACAGCTTTGACTATAAGGATTGTTTGACCTATTTGAGACAAATGTTTATTATCAGGTGGTTTACAATTGATCCCGCTAACTTCCAAAGGGTTTGGCTTAAGTCTGCGTGGCAACAGTGTTCCACTTAATGTCAGAAGTAGGGATAGTCGTTGAAGGATCGTTGGAGCACATGTCACATGTTGAACCGGAAGACAATGCAAGTCTTTTAATGAATAATTTATGATCTTTAAATGTCTTTTATGTTTTTTGTTGAGAAAAAAACAGACCAAAAACTATTGAAGAAAGTGACATCTTCAAGTCGAAATACAAGAAAGTCGCATCCACAGAACAAATATAGTTAAATTACATTTACAAGACAAAAGGGAAAATAGTGACACCTGCATGTCAAAATATTGATTGTTTGTTGACTGCTTTTCGTCAAGTGGCAACTATATCATGCACTTTCAGGATGATACAAGTCAAAAGACTAGAATGTCACATCCATCGACCAAAGATGGTGAAATGATATGTACGAGTCAAAATGAAAAAGAATGAAACCTACAAGTCAAAAGATTGATGATTGCTAAACGTCCAGTGGCAAATACTTCATGCACTTTCAGGATGATACCAGTCAAAAGACCAGAATGTCACATCCATCGACCAAAGATGGTGAAATGATATGTACGAGTCAAAATGAAAAAGAATGAAACCTACAAGTCAAAAGATTGTTGATTGCTAAACGTCCAGTGGCAAATATTTCACGCACTTTCAGGATGATACAAGTCAAAAGACCAGAATGTCACATTCATCGACCAAAGATGGTGAAATGATATGTTGATTGTTGGTTGCTTTTCGTCCAGTGGCAACTATGTCATATATTTTCATGACGATTAAAGTCAAAAGACCAGAAGGTCATATTCGCAGACGTAGAGACAGAGAGCTGTAATTGATAAGAATAATCAAAATTCGACGGAGTGACACCTACAGGCTAAAAAGCGTCTCATAACATGTAATGTGTTTTTGTTGTCTGACAGCCCTTAGGCAATAAGTTTAATCACCCACCCAATTTTTGGTGGGGTTCGTGTTGCTCAGTTTTTATATGTCTACGATGTATTGTGTGTACTATTGTTTGACTGTTTGTCTCTGGCGTTGTCAGTTAATTTTCTCCTTATATAAGTTTAAATGCCTCAGTCTTTCAACCGTATATTTCGACTCTCTAAACATGACAAATCAAAATATAAAAGATTTACATCATAAAGCGTAAAGTTGGAGAAAAGGACAACTACAGTTTAAAACACGAGAAAGTGATATATCAGACGTACACTTCAAAACACAATTAAGTGATATCTGAGACATACACTTCAAAACACAATTAAGTGATATCTCAGACGTAAACTTCAAAACACAAGCAAGTGATATATAAGACGTACACTTCAAAACACGAGAAAGTGATATCTCAGACGTACACTTCAAAACACAATTAAGTGATATCTCAGACGTACACTTCAAGACACAAGCAAGAGATATCTGAGACATACACTTCAAAACACAATTAAGTGATATCTCAGACGTACACTTCAAAACACAACAAAGTGATATCTCAGACGTACAGTTAAAAACACAAGAAAGTGATATATCAGACGTACACTTCAAAACACGAGAAAGCCATATCTCTGATGTTCACTTCAAACACTAGATCGACCTGAATATGCATGAAATATTTGCCACTGGACGTTAAGCAACCAACAATCAACAATCAATCAAACACTAGAAAGTGATTAAACACAAGAAAGTGATATATCAGACGTACACTACAAAACACAAGAAACTGATATATCAGACGTACACTTCAAAAAACAAAAAAGTGATATCTCAGACGTACACTTCAAACACTAGAAAGAGATTAAACACAAGAAAGTGATATCTCAGACGTACACTTCAAAACACAATTAAGTGATATCTCAGACGTACACTTCAAAACACAAGCAAGTGATATCTCAGACGTATACTTCAAAACACAATCAAGTGATATCTCAGACATACACTACAAAACACAATCAAGTGATATCTCAGACGTACACTTCAAAACACAATCAAGTGATATCTCAGACGTACACTTCAAAACACAATCAAGTGATATCTCAGACGTACACTTCAAAACACAATCAAGTGATATCTCAGACGTACACTTCAAAACACAATCAAGTGATATCTCAGACGTACACTTCAAAACACAATCAAGTGATATCTCAGACGTACACTTCAAAACACAAGAAAGTGATATCTCAGACGTATACTTCAAAACACAATCAAGTGATATCTCAGACATACACTACAAAACACAATCAAGTGATATCTCAGACGTACACTTCAAAACACAATCAAGTGATATCTCAGACGTACACTTCAAAACACAAGAAAGTGATATCTCAGACGTACACTTCAAAACACAAGAAAGTGATATCTCAGACGTACACTTCAAAACACAAGAAATTGATATCTCAGACATACACTACAAAACACAAGAAAGTGATATCTCAGACGTACACTACAAAACACAATCAAGTGATATCTCAGACATACACTTCAAAACACAAGAAAGCGATATATAAGACGTAAAGTTAAAAACTCAAGAAAGTGATATCTCAGACGTACACTTCAAAACACGAGAAAGCCATATCTCTGACGTTCACTTCAAAAACGAGAAAGTGATTAAACACAAGAAAGGGGTATCTCAGACGTACACTACAAAAACACAAGAAAGTGATATCTCAGACATACACTTCAAAACACAAGAAAGTGATATCTCAGACGTACACTTCAAAACACGAGAAAGTGATATCTTAGACATACACTTCAAAACACAAGAAAGTGATATCTCAGACGTACACTTCAAAACACAAGAAAGTGATATCTCAGACGTACACTTCAAAACACAAGAAAGTGATATCTCAGACATACACTTCAAAACACAAGAAAGTGATATCTCAGACATACACTACAAGACACAAGAAAGTGATATCTGAGACGTACACTTCAAAACACAAGAGAGTGATATCTCAGACATACACTTCAAAACACAAGAAAGTGATATCTCAGACGTACACTACAAAACACAAGAAAGTGATATCTCAGACGTACACTTCAAAACACAAGAGAGTGATATCTCAGACATACACTTCAAAACACAAGAAAGTGATATCTCAGACGTACACTACAAAACACAAGAAAGTGATATCTCAGACATACACTTCAAAAACACGAGAAAGTGATATCTCAGACGTACACTTCAAAACACAAGAAAGTGATATCTCAGACGTACACTTCAAAACACGAGAAAGTGATAGGCCACAAAGACGAGAAAGTGACGTTGACAACAACAAATGGAAGTTGTTCACGACCTTGACTGGCTGTACAAGTCCCGGACTTGAGTGAGTGAGTGAACCCTTGCACTGTCGGTCAAGTTGACATTTACAGGTCATCTTCAAAGTATATAAATCCTAGTCGTATATAGATATAGGAAGATGTGGTGTGAGTGCCAATGAGACAACTCTCAATTCAAATAACAATTTAAAAAGTAAACCATTATAGGTAAAAGTACGGCCTTCAACACGGAACCTTGGCTCACACCGAACAACAAGCTATAAAGGGCCCCAAAATTACTAGTGTAAAACCATTCAAACGGGAAAACCAACGGTCTAATCTATATAAACAAAATAGTATAATGGTTTACTTAGAATTTTTTACTCAAAAAGAGGAGAAATACATTATATTTTAAACAACTTTTCTAAAAGAGGGATGGGTCCACTTACTTTGAATAATATTAAATCGTTTAAGTAAATGTGTTAACATGGTTATAGACCAGGAATATTACAAAATTCTTTGACATGTTTTGACCATTTAATACCAAATATTATAGTTCTTTGGGAAAAGATAAGCCCTTTTGTACTTGTGTTTTTACAAAAAAATATATTATAACTTTAATATTTTGACCCCTCATAAAAGGGATATTCATAACATTAAGGGGTTGTTCTGAACCTGATTATGACTTGGATGGAGAATTGTCTCATTGTCATTCACACATACGTAGACCAGATTTAATTATTCAATTATTTCTTGTTGAACAGGGAAAAAATACTTCATAAATTAAAGAAATGTAAAGGTACAAGTGATAAAACAAGTTTTAATATAGTCAAAACCTACTATTTTATGTTTACCAAAAAAAATCGCTCGCCTTTACTTTTTAAGCTTCGCCTCAAAAATTTACAAATTAAATATATTTTTATTAAAATTTTCAAATCGCTCGCTTGCCCCAATTTTTGGAGTCCAAAAATCCGTAGAACAAGAAATTAAATTGGTGTGGCCTTATACAATATTTGTAGAAATATGAGAAAATTATCCAATATCTATATAAAAAAAATAATAACGTTCTTGTCGAAGTCATAAGTAAAGTGATAAATTTTCAATATTTCTATTGACATTGACGACCTCTTAAACATTCCTAGTTGCAAGTTATGTAAATGTGACGCACCAGATGAGATTTGCAATAAATCATTGACGGATTATGCATTTCCGGGTCTTAATCAACCGATAGAGTACGTTCACATTATAGCGGAGTGATATATTGGGCCTTAAACATGGATATAAAGGTCAATAAAATATTGACTGGTTATGCATTTCCACGTCTTAATCAACCGATAGAGTACGTTCACATTATAGCGGAGTGATATATTAGGACTTAAATATTGTTTATTACAGAGGAGTAATATATTGGGCCTTATACATGAGTTTTTACAGCGGAATGATATATGGGGTCTTAAACATGGATTTTTGTATAGATTACAAGGGAGTGGTGTAATAGGCCTTAGACATGGATTATTACAGCTGAATGATATATATTGGAACTAAAACATGTTTTATTGTATGAATTAGAGCGAAGTGATATAATGGGCCTTAAACATGGATAATTGCAAACATTAAACTCAACCCTGTAAACCTTAGACAGTTTACGAGATTTCACGTTACAGTTAATTGATGAACGACCGCATACTACTTTCAATGCTATATTTAAACTCAGTGCATAAATAAAGCGATATGTAGGTGCTTCCAACACATGCTTTACATAACATGTTGCGATATAAAATGGCGATAACTATAAACATATAAAGTACTTTAAAACCATCAACCTCCTTTAATGCCAATCAAAAACTATCAAAGAGGGCGAAAGATACCAGATTGACACTCAAACTCATAGATCGAAAATAAACTGACAACGCCATAACTAAAAAAGGTAAACGACAATCAGACAAATGATAGTACACAAGACAAAACATAAAAAAATTAAAGACTTAGCAACACGCACCTACTTAAAACAGCGGGGTGATCTCTCAGGTGCTCAGGTGTCAGATGAGCAGCAGCGATAATAGTTATTGCTGTTTATTACTAAAATCTCTCGAATGATGTATCAAGATCATTGACCTTATCATGACACAATTCGTTCATGCCATACGCCATGCTAATACATTGAATATAGAGCATCTGGAATATGGGTCCTCAATGTTCTTCAACTTCGTACTTAATTTGGCCTATTTGACTATTTTGATTCGAGCGTCACTGTCGAGTCTTTCTTAGGCGAAATTAATCAATTTAAAGTTTTAATATTAAAAAGATGTGGTGTGATTGCCAATGATACAGCTCTCCACAAGCGACCAAATGACACAGAAATTAACAACTAAAGGTCACCGTACGTCCTTCAACAATGAACAAAGCCTATACCTAAGCCTGTTATTAAAGGCAGACATGTCTTGAACTAGGCGCTTAATAGTTCACTTATAAAGACACCTCCTTGCTCTAGACACTTCAACTTAATTCGATACTTTAAAGTTCAAAAGACAATTATCTTTATAAAAGTTAAAGGAAAGCCTACCTTCAAAAGACATCACCAATAAATTCCATCAGGATCAGCGAGATTGACAAAAATAAATCCAATACTTTTAATGTTATTGTAATGTGTCTCTGCTTCTGTATCTAACGTGTTGAATATAGCTCTTATTCCTTCAAAATCGTTTGTTAAACAAAAGCATTGATTGAGCCTACGGTATAGCCTAACCACATCTTCCTATATCTAACCACTCTAATAACTCCAAAGAAAGTTTCAAAGACACTGTTTCTGCTTCGGTATTTAACGTGTTGCATATAGCTCAAGTTCCTTCAAAATATTTTTTTAAACAAAAGCATTGATTGAGGAATAGCATAACAACATCTTCCTATATCTTACCACTCTAATAACACAGTAGATAAGTTTAGAAGAAAGTGTTTCGGCTTCTGTATTTAACGTGTTGAATATAGCTCAAGTTCCTTCAAAATCATTTGTTAAACAAAAGCATTGATGGACAAAGTTTCAAACGGCCTTACCACTCTAATAGCTCAGAAGAAATTTCCGAAGATAGTTTCTCTGCTTTGGTATCTAACGTATTGAATATAGCACAAATTCCTTCAAAATCATTTGTTATAAAAAAAAAAAGCATTGATTGAGAAACGGCCTAACCACTCTAATAGCTCAGAAGAAAGTTTCGGAGACACTGTCCCGCCTTGGTATTTAACGTGTTGAATATAGCTCAAGTTGCTTCAAAATCATTTGTTAAACAAAAGCATTGATTGAGAAACGGCCTAACTACTCTAATAGCTCAGAAGAAAGTTTCGGAGTCAGTGTCTGTGCTTCGTTATTTAACGTGTGGAATATAACTCAAGTTCCTTCAAAATCATTTTTTAAACAAAAGCATTGATTGAGCCTACGGTATAGCCTAACCACATCTTCCTATATCTAACCACTCTAATGACTCAAAGGAAAGTTTCAAAGACACTGTTTCTGCTTCGGTATTTAACGTGTTGCATATAGCTCAAGTTCCTTCAAAATATGTTTTTAAACAAAAGCATTGATTGAGGAATAGCATAACAACATCTTCCTATATCTTACCACTCTAATAACACAGTAGATAAGTTTAGAAGAAAGTGTTTCTGCTTCGGTATTTAACGTGTTGCATATAGCTCAAGTTCCTTCAAAATCATTTTTTAAACAAAAACATTGATTGATGAATAGCATAACAACATCTTCCTATATCTAACCACTCTAATAACACAGTAGAAAAGTTTGGAAGAAAGTGTTTCGGCTTCTGTATTTAACGTGTTGAATATAGCTCAAGTTCCTTCAAAATCATTTGTTAAACAAAAGCATTGACGGACAAAGTTTCAAACGGCCTAGCCACTCTGAAAGCTCAGAAGAAAGTTTCGAAGATAGTTTCTCTGCTTTGGTATCTAACGTATTGAATATAGCTCAAGTTGCTTCAAAATCATTTGTTATACAAAAGCATTGATTGAGAAACGGCCTAACCACTCTAATAGCTCAGAAGAAAGTTTCGGAGACACTGTATCTGCTTCGGCATTTAACGTGTTGAATATAGCTCAAGTTGCTTCAAAATCATTTGTCAAACAAAAGCATTGATTTGAGAAACAGCCTAACTACTCTTATAGCTCAGAAGAAGATTCGTGGAGACAGTGTCTGTGCTTCGTTATTTAACGTGTGGAATATAACTCAAGTTCCTTCAAAAAAAATTGTTAAACAAAAGCATTGATTGAGAAACGGCCTAACCGCTCTAATAGCTTATTGAAAAATGTCGTAGACAGTGCCTCCCCTTCGGTGTTTAACTTGTTGAATATTTAATAGCTCATGTCCCTTCAAAATCATTTATGAAACAAAAGAATTGATTGAGAAACGGCCTAACCACTCTAATAGTTCATAGAAAAGTTTCGAAGAAAGTGTCTGTGTTTCGGTTTTAAACGTGTTGAATTTAGCTCAAGTTCCTTCAAAATCAATTGTTTAACAAAAGCTATGATTGAGAAACGGCCTAACTACTCTAATAGCTCAGAAGAAAGTTTCGGAGACAGTGCCTCTGCTTCGGTATTTAATGTGTTGAATATATATATATATATATAAATATATAATAGCTCATGTCCCGTCAAATCATTTGTTAATTAAAAAAATTGATTAAGAAATAGTTTAACCACTCTAATAGCTCAGAGAGAAGTATCGAAGACAGTGATAATTTCTGTCTATTGAGCAAGGAAAGGCGATAATGGACATGTACATGAACACACAATGTCTTAATAGTGCAATTACATTTTTTAGATTTTTTAGCATTTTCATGCTAGTTTTTTTATATAAATTCCAATTGATAACAATTTTGAGGCAAATTATCTTCATTTATTAGAAATTATCGAGTCAGTTTATAAGTATTTCTTATATGTTTAGAATTTTAAATAACAAAATTATTCGCCTACGTTAATTTTATTTATATGGTGTTATTACAATTGTGGAATATATTCAAGGTAATTTGTCTAACCGAGACATTCGAAAGCAAAAGAACCACTTATACAAAACTAACAAAGACTTATAATACTCTTTGAATGAACCAAGAACATCTTTATAATTGATTATAGAGAATATGCATGGAATATTTATCGTGATTTCGAACACTTAATGTCTTTAATGAGAGACTCGTGACTTTCATTTATTTTACCTGAAAATCGTTTTTGGATTCTATACTAGTTATCAACAAATTACTTTCCAATTAAACTCATAAAACAATGTTTGTGACACCAGGATTAGAAAAAAAAATACAATCGTTATAACATAAAAGCGTGAGTTTTATATACAAGCAACTATTTCAAAGACCACTGTCTTAAAAAAAGAAATCAATAAATTAAAATTAAAGCGATCCTACATTAAGAACGCTTCAAAAGAAAGTCTGTATGGGTCTGGTGTCGGTATTTATTTATGTATTCTTTAATTTGCTTTAAAATTTTGTCGTTTTTACATTTTTTGTATATTAGTTTGTATCCATATTTTTTTTGAACAGTTTTCCTTAATTTATGTTTGGCCCATTATATTCTATTTTGTAACATAATTTAAACCCTCATGCATTCCGTTAGAACACGAATTCGCTACCGCAAGTTTAATGTTATTGTGAAACATTTTTATATCAATATTTTCTTGACTAAAACTATGAATATTGGAAGATGCGGGATATAGGAAGTTGAGAAATTACTCCAACGACAGTCAAAACAATACAACATTTGGAAGTCAATTGCAATACACGATCCGATTCGGTTACACACGATTATTATAGATTTAATTACCGTTGGTCATCTCAAAAAGATTGGTTTTCTCACTTGAGCCGTTACAGCGAAAGTAAGAAAAGCAATCGAGTTGAGTAGACCATTGATAATCTGTTTATCTATATTTTACCTATAACATGTCAACACCGTTGTTAATTTCATTGACAACGGTACGTGCGCCCTTAGCCTCTAGCGATGATTTGCACATCACTCTACTGTGCTGAGAAAGGAAGTTATCAGTCAGAAAGATTAAAGGAAAAGTTCGTAAAATAGGGATACTATGTGAATTGTTGAATAATCCATGTCTTATAATCTAAAATTTCAAATGAATAAATTTATGGTGGTACCTAACACTGCAGGGAGATAACTCTTTAAAGTCAGCTAAATGTTTAATTACGTTGGGTTGTAAAGGGAATATTAAGCTTCTCAATGACAAAAATTGGTGTTTGTCAAACTGCTATATAACCAGTGTAATTTTTCTGACAAAATGGTTGGTTCAAAATTTTTGAAATATTTGAATTTTTATTTAAGGTTCAAAGTAAATACTTTGACAAAATTTTAAGAAAATAGAACGAGCCAAACTAATTTTAGTGAACGTGTTGGGTACCACCTAAATAGAGAATATTTAAAATCTGTCGTACCACTGAATAGCCTAAATTACATAAAACGCATTATAAAACAACTAGAAGACATTACAACTATTGACGTCCGGTCACGTGGTTACGGACTTGGAACAGTTGCATGCACTTGTGTAATAAAGATCAAACTATCTGACTACTAGTATGCGGTACGGGCTTTGCTCATTGCTGAAGGCCGTACGATGACCTATACATTGTAGTTGTTAACCTTTGTGTTATTTGGTCTCTCATATTGATATTTGTTTGTTTTACGTCTAGTAGCAAATAGTTCATGCTTGTTTATGAAGAGAACAAATTGACAATTAATACGATAGGCAGATCCTGCAATATAGGCGGTGATCAAAAGTAACGACGGAAAATTAGAATGCCACTGAAAATTGATGGTTGATTGGATAGGGACGGGAATTCCGCCTTACAACATACATGTTTATACGTACATCTCAATGAGTAAGTGCAAGGGTGATTTGACGAGCAGCGAGTGTAGCTTCCGCATTGGATTTAGCTTCCCAATTCTTACCGGAAACGGCTGTGGATATAGCACTGACTTCTATTCCCCCATTCAATCTTTCTGTCTCGATTGTTGGATTAACACAATATTAAATACATGAAAAACCGTACAATAAAATTGGACAAAAAAAAACTCTGTAATATCGATATAGTAGACAGCAAAGTATAATTTACAGTGAAACCTGGTTAACCCGAATCCTGCTTAAACCGAAAACGTCTCAGACCAAACATTTTGTGAACCTGATAAAACCGAACATCAGCATAAACCAAACAAAATTTTAAATCCCGAAGAGGTTCGGTTTAAATAGATTTCACTGTAATAAATAAAATAAACAACACCGTAGTGATGGATGTTCGCAGACACTGAACACAAACTCGAAGTACCGATATAGGAATTATATATTCATTAAAACCATCGTTAACAAATTACAACTACTACCAAGCTGACAGACAATTTTTACAGACACATTCTGTGTTTTGTATATTGAACTGTACTCAATGAGGGGTTGCAGGGTGTGCTTTTGTATCATCATATGAAAACCATTTTCGCAATCTGTATTTTGTTTCAGTGATTTCAACATTCCATAATTTAGCACTTCCCAAATATTTTTCTATTATAGTGGATGCTACGTTTACAAAGATTGACATTATTACATTTAAGAACTACTAACGTCAGAATGGAAAAACATGGTTAATATTTTTAATAAGAATATAAATCAAATTATCTTATATTTATATAAAGTTATATATTTTTATAGTAATGTAATAGAATTAGCTTGATGCATCAAAGTTATTTCGTTTAATTCAGATGTACAAATAACTTAAACGGTACCATTTTTTTCTGCACCAGATGCACATTTCGACAATCAATGACTCTTCAGTGATGCTCAAGGCCAAAATATTTGAAAAACATAAACTTATTAAAATATGAAAAGCTATATAAAAACAAAAAAGGACCCCAAAAGAAATCGCCGGACTGATCTGGCTTAAAGCTTAGAGTGAACTTTTCTCGAATAAACAGACATATGAGATAAATGAGTACGTATACGCGGGTTTAACATTTGCAATTGAAGCTTTGATTTTGAAGCAGAAAAGGGGAAATTCCGGGGTACGTGAATGCGAGAGCAACCCGACGATAAAAAAGATAAAATATATTCAAGTCATTATTTGCACTTCATTTTATTTTTGTATTTCCGGTAGATTAAATTGTATGACATACTATGCATATGCACATGATGCATTTGTTCTTATATTCTTTTTTCAAGTTAAATGTTTATTTTTGCTTATCTATACTTCTAAGATAACGAGGTCCAATTTGTTAGCCGAAATGGCGTTAAAACGACAACCAAAGAATTTAGCTTAGTTTATGTAATAGGATAATGGTGTTGTTATAAAAATACAGCATTCTAGGCCCGTTTGTTTTCCCCATTATTCTAACTCGTTCCGGGTCGAAACCGATTTTGATACTAATAGTATATGTCACCTGAGATTTCCGGTTGTAGTTCCTGACATTCTCTTTAGATCCCTCCTCAATTAGGAGGACTGAATTTAATACACTGTACCACTATAACTAATATTGGTTAATTAGTTAAAATATTAACTTAGTTTGTATAGTAGGTTTATTGCAGTAAGAGAACCAGAACGGGTTCAAACAGTTAATGTTGAAAGCATATGAGACTGAAAAAGAATGCATAATCAGATGACAATACGAATACTAAAAATTCGAATAAAATAAGTTATATGTACTTAATTCAGTCACGGGCAGCGATGTCGCAGATGTGTTCTAGTACATGTATTTTCAAATTGGATACAGATATGTGTAACTACTATTTAACGATAGAGGACATACCTTCAAAAGACATCGTCTTTATAAGTATATTTATATTCCTTCAGCTGCTTATAATGTAAATCCAAATAGTAACATGATTCTTATAAAGTTTTAACGTCTATAGATATTGGAATTCACTTAATAAACAACCTTCAGATGTTGCTTCAAAAAGTATTAATAATAACAACTCATTGATTGAACAAATATCCAAAACCAACCCACTGGTAAATTGTTAAAGCGAAGAGACTGTCGATAAGTCTCGTTCAAGTCTCGTTCGACAGAACCAGGAATTAACGAGAACAAATTATGCCTTAATGGTGTGATTAAAATATACAATACTTTTGACATTGCTTGATTATTTATCTGAAGTCTATTTCCAATGCATAATTATAGTTCCTGTAATTGTATATAGAATTAAGTGATTGCTTTCTTACTTTGCTAATAGTAACATGTATCAAAGGTACCAGGATTACAATTTAGTACGCCAGACGCGCTTTTCGTCTACATAAGACTCATCAGTTACGCTCATATCTTGCTAATTCTTTATTGTCATGATTTTTTTGTATGTCAGATGCCAATAAATTTGCATATTTTTAGTGAAGAAAATGTTCTTTTTGTCAGGATTTTTATAGTTTGTCAAATATTAATAAATTTGTATTTTCTATTTAGTGAAGAACATGTTAACTTTTACACTCCCCAGATAAGTGCTTTGATATTACATTGTACACTGAAGTGAGGCCCTCATGGGGGGTCCTAGTAATCACATAATCACCATTTTTTTGCCAATATAATCACATAATCATTAAATATTTGCTTATCTTTAGTAATCAAATAATCATAAACTAAAAATACAGTCCTAGATAATCAAATAATCATGAAATATTTGGCTTAATAATCAAATAATCATTAAAACTAGAGGCTCTAAAGAGCCTGTGTCGCTCACCTTGGTATATGTGAATATTAAACAAAGGAAGCAGATGAATTCATGCCAAAATTGTGTTTTGTTGATGGTGATGTGTTTTTAAATCTCACTTTACTAAACAGTCTTGCTGCTTACAATTATCTCTATCTTATATTGAAATTGGCCCAGTAGTATCAGTGGAAATGTTAATTAAAAATTAAAAATTTTATGAAAATTGTTAAAAATTGACTATAAAGGACAATAACTCCTTAGGGGGTCAATTGACCATTTTGGTCATGTTGACTTATTTATAGATCCTACTTTGCTGAACATTATTGCTGTTTACAGTTTATCTTTATCTATAATAATATTCAAGATAAAAACCAAAAACAGCAAAATTTCCTTAAAATTACCAATTCAGGGGCAGCAACCCAACAACCGATTGACCGATTCATCTGAAAATTTCAGGGCAGATAGATCTTGACCTGATAAACATATTTACCTCATGTCAGATTTGCTCTAAATGCTTTGGTTTTTGAGTTATAAGCCAAAAACTGCATTTTACCCCTATGTTCTATTTTTAGCCCTGGCGGCCATCTTGGTTGGTTGACCGGGTCACGCCACACATTTTTTAAACTAGATACCCCAATAATGATTGTGGCCAAGTTTGGTTTGATTTGGCCCAGTAGTTTCAGAGGAGAAGATTTTTGTAAAAGTTAACGACGACGGACGACGGACGACGGACGACGGACGACGGACGCAAAGTGATGGGAAAAGCTCACTTGGCCCTTCGGGCCAGGTGAGCTAAAAACGGCCAAGTAATCACATAATCAAAAACCCCATGAGGGCCCTCTGAAGTGAAAATATTTATCGTATTCTTAAAATGGATAGCTGTACTATATAAAAAGTGCACACATAATTATATATATAAAAATTAAAAAAAAACCACAACAGAAGATGTGGTATGATTGCAAATTACACAACTATCCACAAGAGACCAAATTGACACAGACATTAACAACTATAATAGATCACCGTACGGGCTTCAACAATGAGTAAACCCATACAGTATAGTCAGTTATAAAAGGCCCCACAATGACAATGTAAATAATTTAAACGAGAAAACTAACGGCCGTATTTATGTATATAGTCTCTTGTAACACTTTTAAGACTAGTAGTTCTTTTTTAAAATGTGAATTTAGTTCATAACAATTTTGTAAGAGGTGCACCATGCAACTTTAGTGCATTATTGTCTTGTCTTGTCTTGAAATTGTTTAATTTACGAAATTGATAAACCATTCGTTCTAGTTATATTATCACATTAAAAATTAAATAGAATTTGATATCGTTTGAAATTTAAACTCAAGTGGGATTATTTTCATTTCTAATTCCGGCTGTTTTTTCCTCTTTTTCGAAGGCAGTATATATATTTGATTACCTATATTTGCTAACATCCAATTCATTTGGACTGTGGTGTATAGTTGTCTTATTGGCAATCGTACCACACCGCCTTATTTTTATATAAATAGAACACCGACCATAATGCATTGGGCTAAAAAAAACTTCACGGAAGTCGGAATAGTCTGTTTGCACGTGAACAGGCGGAGCTTTGCGCAAATCTTGGTATGCGTGATCATAACGCTTACTGAAAACAACAATTAGTCTTATATCTAATTTTAATAACTACAACTACAGGCACCTGACTAGGGACAGGCACATAAAGAATGGGGCGGGGTTTGTACACCCATGATATGGATGAATACTAATCATATTTTTTTCGTATATTATGCTGTTTAGCTTTATACCGTACATGTGAAAGTTGTCCCGTTAACATTGTTTCTCTAATTTTTTTTTATGTCGGTCCTTTTATGAGGGTGATAAAGAGTTATTTTCATGCAACGTGTTTTGCCATTTTTATTTCAGGTGCATCAGTGAAAAAAAGTTCGTTATTGACCGTGTTTCGGGAATCGGTAAAAAGATCAACGTGCAACACATTTCCAATTTTTCATTCATCGTGAAATGGCAATGTTATTTCGCGTTCTGTCGTGCACACCCCCCTTTTTACGCCACTCATTTATAGTTGACTATAGCTGACTACAGAGTGTATATAGCTGAAGGCCGTACACTGACCCATAATTTGCATTTTTCTTCGTCAACTAAACTCTGATATTTGTCTCATTGCAAAACATACCATATCTCCTTATTCTTATATACAAGGAATAGTTTAACAATCTTACTAGGTCAATGTGTTCTTAATTCTGTTAATCTATGCCATTCATATACAGCAGCGTAGTAATCCTTTCTTTCGGAATCCCAAATGACATCACAATTATATTTGTGAGACTCGAAGGAATATCGGCGATTTTACAGTAACCATAAATATACAAATATAATTAACTAAATGCATGGTAATATGCATGTATTTAGTTTGTATTAGATTACAATTAAGTATTTAGTACCATAAGCCAAATTTAATCCATTTCAGGAATATAATATGCATTTCTGATATCAATGTATAGCTATTTCTGATTGCAATTTGTGTCCAATAGATTGATTTATAGTAGTTTATAAGAATAATACGAGAATAAGGAGATGTGGTATGATTGCCAATGAGACAAGTATACACCAGAGACAAAGGACGAAGACGTAAATAAATATAGGTCATTGTACGACCTTTAATAATAAGCAAAACCCATACTGTCAAGTCAGCTAGGAAAGACCTTCAATAAAAAAATATAGAACTATTTAAAAGTGAAAACAAAAGTATAAAAATGAAGATGTGGTATGATTGCTAATGAGACAACTGTCCACAAGAGCCCAAAATGGCACAGACATCAACAACTATAGGTAACCGTACGGCCTTCAACAATGAGCAAAGCCCATACCCCAAAAGACATGCATGGTTAATTCTTAAGGGGGTAATCAACACTTTGATTAAACTAGATTTGGCTCGTTTAAGTTTCATGAAATTTTGACACAATATTCACTTTGACCTGTTGACAAAAATTTAAAAAAAAAATCGTGTAATTTGAACCATACAATCGAAAAAAAATCGTTGGATATATATATAGCAGTTTGACAAACACTTGATAATTGAGAAACTTTATTTCTCTTTACTTATATTTTGTGATTAAAACATTTAACTGATTTGTAAAGAGTTAACTTTCTTGTGTGTTCTATACCCTCTTAAACAATAAGTATGTAAAAACTTATGAAACAGAAACCAGTGAAAACCATTTAATTACAAGCTACATGTAGGTATAAAACTGTCGAACTCTTTCATCCTCCAAGCACAAAAATGGCTAAAGTTATGAATGGAAACGGTGTATGTGTCAAAAAACAACTCGATAAAAGAAGCAGCCGAAGGCCACCAATGGGTTTTCAACACATCCAGAAAATCCAACCCCGAAGTCCATTCTGATACAGGATTGTGTAAATGTTCGCAAATTTCGCCAACGTCGCCAACATTTACGAAATCATTACTGTTCGCCAACGTCGCCAACATTTACAAACTCATTACTGTTCGCCAACGTCGCCAACATTTACAAACTCATTACTGTTCGCCAACGTCGCCAACGTCGCCAACATTTACAACATTTGGCAAAAATAATAACAAAACGTGTTGCAAACTTGCTAATTCAGCATTTAATTTGATCACTCATGAAAGTTATGCGATGACCTATAATTGTTAATACAGTGAAACCTGGCTAAACCGAATCCTGCTTAAACCGAAAACCTGTATTATAACCAAACATTTTCTAAAGCACCGTCATATCAAAGTATGTGCGTTGTGAACCTGATAAAATCGAACATCAGCCAAAACCGAACACAATATTTAACCCCTAAGAGGTTTGGTTTAAACAGGTTTCACTGTATATGTTTCCTTAGAACCCCTTTGGTAAGTTGTCTCATTGACAATGACGTCATATTTCCTGATTTTAATAATAACCTTGATACATATTTGTTGGACAAAACGATAATGGCAAAATAAATTATCCGTATTTTCAACAAAGTTTTCAGAATTACTACTTGAAGAAACCTATATAATGCTATTGTTTCCTACGAAAGAGACAACTGTTCTCATTATTTTCATAGAAGATATTCGATAAAATGTCAACTCTATGATATATCACATGCTTATGAAGCTTTTTAAGGAAGTTTGTTACTCGGTTTATATTAAGCTTTTTAAGGAAGTTTGTTACTCGGTTTATATTAAGCTTTTTATAACACTGGTAAATATTGATAGGGGAATATTGATGGTGGAAGACAAGAGAGGACCATCAACCCTCGGCAGGAAAGCTGACAATCCCAAGGGAGCTACCATTTGATTTTTAGAGGGGGGGGGGGGGGGGCTAGGATGAAATTTGAAAAAAAAAATAGGCAGGACAGGAGTTTCGAGTAAAAAAAAAGGCAGGATGAGACACTTGCAAAAAAAAAAGTCAGGACGACAATTTAGGCAAAAAAAAGTCAGGATAAAGTAAAAAAATAAATAAAAGCAGAGTGAAAAATAAAAAGGCAGGACAGAGATTACAGCTAAAAAAAATACAGGACACAATTTTTCATCCTAGCCCCCCCCCCCCCCCCCCCTAAAAATCAAATGGTAGCTCCCTAAGATTTGAGTCGAATGCTCCTGACACTTGCGGGTTCCGAACTGACAACTTCTTTGTTGACATACTGGCGATACAGTAGTTGGACTATTGACACCACTCGACCACCGAGACAACTCTATGCAAACACTTGGTAAATGAAAGGTCATTATTTAAAAATGGATAAAGTGAAAAGAATGTGTTTAAGTTTAAAAAAAAATAATAAATCATACAAACAATACCAACAAACAATCAAACACACACAAACAACAAACCACGAAAAAAAATCTGTTTTTACATGTAAATCCACACATCTTCGACGCTCGTGATTACAAGTTCTAAACAAAATACTTATGGAAAAATAGAAATGATGAAAACATAGCTATAAAACATATGATTACCATAGCATACAATTTCCTTTAATAATAAAATAATATATGGTTATAAAATTCCGTTTAATAAGAATGATATGGGAATTACACAGAGTATTGACTCCTTAATATCGTGTCTTCGACCAAAGAAGATATCAGTTGTCTGTTTCGACTCGCTTGTTATACCATAGATAAGTGTAACTTCTTAAAGTAGTTATTTTAATATGCCTATTGTTATGCGTTTACTTTTCTACATTGGTTAAAGGTATAGGGGGAGGGTTGATATCTCACAAACATGTTTAACCCCGCCGCATTTTTTGCGCCTGTCCCAAGTCAGGAGCCTCTGGCCTTTGTTAGTCTTGTATTATTTAATTTAAGTTTCTTGTGTACAATTTGTAAATTAGTATGGCGTTCATTATCACTGAACTAGTATATATTTGTTTAGGGGCCATCTGAAGGACGCCTCCGGGTGCGGGAATTTCTCGCTACATTGAAGACCTGTTGGTGACCTTCTGCTGTTGTTTTTTATTTGGTCGGGTTGTTGTCTCTTTGACACATTCCCCATTTCCATTCTCAATTTTATTGAGGTTTGCAAGAGGTAGGGTCCTTCATTTCTAAATTCATTTTTTTTCTTTTATTTATTTTGGCATTTTTGTCAGTTTTCTATACCGTTTGTACACAATTCTTGTTTATTTATATTTTAGCACCTCGTTATTCTCTATTTTTTATCCTTTTTTTTTAGGTTATTTTTTCTCTTTATATTCTTTTGCCATTAGGGAACTACCATTTGATTTTTGATTTTTATGGGGGGGGGGGGGGCTAGGATGAAATTTGAAAAAAATAGGCAGGACAGGAGTTTTGAGTAAAAAAAATAGGTAGGATGAGACACTTGCAAAAAAAAAGTCAGGACGACAATTTAGGTTAAAAAAGTCAGGATAAACTAAAAAAAAAAAGGCAGGACCGAACAGAGTGAAAAATAAAAAGGCAGGACAGAGATTACAGCTAAAAAAAATGGAGGACAACATTTTTCATCCTAGCCCCCCCATAAAAATGAAATGGTAGCTCCCTTATTCTATATCATGCTAATCCCCATCCACACCCTCCTTTATGTATACAATAATGCGATTTCATCAATGAGACGAAATAATTAATGGTTTATGAAGTCGCGAATGTTATTCGGTCGATGTCTTATATTATTGTTGCAACCTTGTCCGTACTACCAAAGGTATAATTATAGGTAGATGTCAAGGTCAAAGATCATTACGAAGTTTAGATCAAAATAGAAAATTCAAAATCACGGGGGAAATCTACAAACACTCGTTATATTCACTAATTAAACACAGTTTAGTTGACTGTCACATTCAGTAATTCGTACAGGCACTTTGGCTGTCAACGTGGCTGATTTAATTGACTTATTGTCTTGATTGTTTATAAATGAGCAACCATTTAATTTCAAGGTGTTTTGTTTGTCCGAGTCAGAAAAAAATGTTTGCGTAATAAGAGCGAACATTTTTTTTTTGTATACCGACGCTACTATAATAAAAAAAAATCCTTCTTCAAATTTCAACACAAAAAGTATGGATAAATTCTTTAGTCAGAATATTTTTTGGGGTTATATGCTTGACAACAATATATATTTTCTTATCAAATTGGGATTTAGAATCAGAATAATTTTTTAGGAAACAAATATTATCCCCCAATCTACATTTTATAAATTCATATCTATTCAATTTTAAGGTTTCGTATAAAAACCTAGTGATGAACAATGCCAATGCTATTCTTTATATATAACACATTGTTTGTTCCTTTTCCTCATTGACTTAAGTATAAACCGTGATAAATAATGTCGTTCGGAAGCTTTTATGGTAAATGAAAATTAATGGCTGACAGTGGTAGCTACACTTCTTCGTCGTAATTTTGATTTAGGTAAATTAGGACATAATGATCCGGTGAAACTTTAATTTTCTGAATAAATATCAAAAGCAATCACATCTGCCGTGTTTCATAGATTGAAATTTGATGATATGTCTTTATTTTGATAAAACGCAACTATTATTTTGATAAAAGAGATGGAGTAAGATATAACTGTGGATTTACTTTATCCAATAATAATAATCAGCCACATAAAAGAAAAACTAATCATTAAAGAGTCGGATAGAATTAATTGAAAACATCATATTAGTCTGTTCATATTTAAACTGGGGGGAAAACAATGTCACACTGTTCCATTTAGAAACATTTTAAAATATGAAATGTTCGCTAAATTAATAAGGCAGCAACCATTTGATTTTCTGGGGGGGGGGGATTTTTTTTTCTAGTCAAACTTTCTATCTATTTTTTTGGCGACAAGTCGAAAACAATTTTTAGCATAACATATAGTGGCAGCTAAGGGTGAAACAAACACATTTTTTTCTAAGGGTCAAAAACAAATTATTTTTTTCTCCATAAACTGGAAACAAACTTTTTTTTCAAAAAAAAAACATAGCCACCCCCCCCCCCCCCCCCCGAAAATCAAATGGTTGCTGCCTAACCTATTCTGTGACAAGATATCCTAGTACTCGGTAAAGTAATAGCAAGCATATTATATCGGTGCAATTTTGATGGAAAGTTTCTATTATCCGATGATTATGTCGTGTGAGGAAAACAACAAACATTAATTTATTTACCACCCTAAATTGTATCGATTGTAAGCCTGATTTACTTCTTTAAGTTGCTCCTACTTGACCGAGTGTCAGAATGTCCAACCACAAGGAGGGTTACCTGTCGAGCAAAAAATAAACTCCGGAGTCAAAAGTGGGTGATATTAAAATAGCCTATTGATAAGCTTTCTTGCGTGTTGGTAACCATATTCTCAGTATGTAAGGCTGTCAAAGAAAGTTTGTTAAATGTGATGTATTGCATGTCCGTTTCCATCCGTAAAATTGGGTCATAAAAGCATCTTTTTTTGGGGTTATATTTTTATGTAAAAATGGAACTTACGATTTCAAATTCGATTTTATTGTTGTCACTTGAGTACAATAAAGTGTTAAATTGAAAACAAATAATTGTGATTGAAAAATGGTCGCGCTTATCTCGAAAATAATTTCTGACTCTAAAAGAAAACAATAATACCCCCCCCCCCCCCCCCTTATTTGAAGTTTAATGGATGCTCACCAACCTGTATATTTAATGATAAAAGACGGACGAAAGATATCAGAGGGACAGTCAAACTTAAAAATCGAAAATAAACTGACAACGCCATGGCTAAAAATTAAAAAGACAAACATACAAACAATAGTACACATGACACAACATAGAAAACTAAAGAATAGGCAACACGAACCCCACCACTGAAAAACTAGGGGTGATCTCAGGTGTTCCGGAAAGGTAAGTAGATCCTGCTACACATGTAGCACCCATCGTGTTGCTTATGTGATAACAAATCCGGTAAATAGTCTACTTCGACAGGTCACATTTATGAAAGGGAAGGGGAATATACGACGTAGTGAACCTAACTCCCCGGCAGTTCCAGTTCCGATCCGCATACGGGCCCGAATACTACTCTACACTAAACTTGATGGAGTAAAGGAAAATAGTTCCGGAACGGAAACGATCACTGTCCGGAGTTTGGTAGTGAACATTTCCGATATCATATATAAAACTGGAGATACAGGGGCGGAGCCAGCCATTTAAAAAGGGGGATTCCCAACCCATGATAAAGGAGAAGGGGGTCCAACTATATGTCCCCATTCAAATGCATTGATAGGCCCCAAAAAGGGGGGGGGGGGTCCAACCTCCGGAACTTCCCCTCTGGATCCGCCACTCAGATGGAGGCGGGGCAAATGTTGAAATTAGATCTACAGTAACTGCTATTGATCTGGTTTGTTATATTATGTAATACAATGAACCGTTTTCAGAAACTGAAAGTACAGACACATTCATTTTGTTTGATGCGCCTCATGCATCTTTTTAATAGTTTTTCATTGAATTAATGACATTCTTTAACCTATAAATAATGACAGGCAGTGTGAGTAACAAATTGCTTGCTACTATAATTTGAAATTAGTCAAATTAAGTTTTGTCAATCCTGTATAATTTATATAAACATGTTGTTACAATAAATCGCAATAGAATAAACTGGTTGCCAACTAAGATATTCTCCGAACGTTTTTGTACTAGTGCAGATCAATAGATATAAGACAGCGACCGTTTGATTTTCGGGGGGGGGGGGGGGGGGAGGGGGCTATGTTTTTTTGGGGAAAAAAAGTTTGTTTCCAGTTTTTGGAGAAAAAAATAATTTGTTTTTGACCCTGAGAAAAAAAATTTGTTTGTTTCACCCTTAGCTGCCACTATATGTAATGCTAATATTGAAAAAAAAAAATTGTTTTCATCTTGTCGCCCAAAAAATAAATTGTTTGCGAAGAAAAAAATTCATAGACACAGACCCTTGACCCACAACGAACAGCAAGCTATAAAGGGTCCCAAACATGACTAGTGTCAAACAATTCAAACGATAACACCAATAGTCTCATGCATCTATATATATATATGAAATCCGATGGACAAGGTATAATTTCCAGTTGTCACTACACACAGGCAGACATATACATATACTTATTTTCAGTGATTGTATGCTTCTAAAAATGGATTAGCATTCTGCAATTATACTGAAGAGATGAGTAGATGATCATTTCTCTACACTAAATAGAAAACTTCGTGTATTGTAATAGAGATCCTTGTTTAATTCCTACGAGAAGGTAACAGCTCCCGAAAGGAAAGCTTATTTCTATAAGCTAGAGTACAGGTTCCAGCCCCGACCGGGGAGGACGTTACAAATCAAATCTACTCTTACTAATTATAACATCGTTAGGTTGATTTTCTAGGCACTTTACAAAATGTATTTATGTCTAAACATCAACCAAACAATGTTAGATCTGTAAATTTGCTTTCGCAATTTTTTTGTTCTTCCCTCGCTGGGATTCGAACCCATGCTACTGAGATATCGTGACACCAAATCGCCTGCACTGTAACCGGCGCGCTAGACCACACGACCACCTTTTTTTCTATATATTAAAACGAGTAACGAGAAACATTTATAACACACATCGACAAAAGACAACCACTGACATCAGGTTCATGACTCCGGAATATCTGTACAATAAGTACATACGGCGAAACCTGGCTAAACAGATTCTTGTAAAAACTGAAAACAACTGGCTAAATCAAACAGTCATGTTTTTAAGACCAGGCAAAGCGTGTGTGTTGTGAACCTGAAAAAACTTCTGCCCAAACTGACTAAATCCTAAGTCCCGAAGAGGTTCGCTTTAGATAGATTTCACTGTACATTTTGCATCGTGGCAAATATAACAAGGAAAAACATTGCTCATGATTTTAATTGACAATGCTAGATTTGAGATGCATTTACATTGTGAAAAATGTCTCTAAACATAATTAAGTTACATTGAAACATTGGTCGCTTTCTTAACTGTGACAAATAGTTTTCATTTTTCTTATCAATTGCAGACGATACATCGATTTCCGGTTTCGCTACTCCTTAGTTTGACAATGACAACACGATATTATTGATTGTGGTCATGAACAATTATCTGGTTTGTTTTAAGTTCATTGTCTTTTGAAATGATATAATTATTATTCTGAAATGTCCTCACATGGGTCGTATGGGTGTAATTTTTTCGGCTGAAAAGCCAACGTGGGATTTTGAAAACGCCCAATTAAATTAAGGGGGAAGGGGTAGTATGTTTATTTAAAAAAAAAATGGGGTAATCTGATCTCCAATTTAATAAAAAAAAAATTATATATAAGCAGTTGACAAAAAATGTGTGGTGGATTTGTTGACTGAAAATTACCCGCTGTGAATCCAAATATGAAAGAAAAATTGCTTGTTTTTATTCAAAAGATTTACCAATATATTGAGAAGACAATTGGAAGTTATGACTAAGAGAGTCAACAACCATATCCAAAAAGTAAAGTACAAAAACACCGAACTCCGATATAAAAATTCTGAACAGAAAGTCCTTAATTAACTCGGCGAGAAACTCACGAATCCTTGAGTCAGGCTCCAACTTGCCAATAAACAATTATGTATGTAAGTTCAGCAAAGTGGGCACAACGCTTAACTTCGAAACATATAAATGAAACAATCTGCAAGTTCTATAATGAATGCTGGCAGCTGGGAGAATTGTATTAAATAAGGGAGACACCATTTGATTTTTAGGGGGGGGGGGGGCGGGGGGTTAGATAAAAACATTCATCCTGCAAATTTTAGATCATTGTAATCTCTGTCCTGCCTTTTTATTTTTCACTCTATTCGGTCCCGCTTTTTTATTAGTTTATCCTGACTTTTTTTTTTACATAAATTGGCATTCTGCCTTTTGTTTTGACAAGTTGTCCGGCCATCCTGTCCTATTTTTCTCAAAAAAAACTCCTGTCCTGTTTTTTCAAATATTTATCCTCCCCCTCCTTAAAATAGAATGACGACTTCCCAATACCGTATCGGACAAATCAAATTGTGTCTCTCTTTCTCTCTCAATTATACAACAAAAAAAAAGTAAAAAAAACAACTACAGAAAAGCACAGATAGGCCAAATAGCTTATTTTATTTTGAGACTCATCTGAATAAAATTGCAATATTTTTCTAATTTAATTCCCAATTATATTATATTATCATAGTTTCATAGTTGAGAATAGATATAACCTTTTCTGTGTTAGGGAGCTACCATTTGATTTTTAGGGGGGGGCTGCTAGGATGAAAAATTTTGTCCTGCCTTTTTTTTTTAGTTGTAATCTCTGCCTTTTTATTTTTCACTCTGTTCGGTCCTGCCTTTTTTTTTTTACTTTATCCTGCCTTTTTTTTTTGCAAGTGTCTCATCCTGCCTTTTTTTTTTACTCAAAACTCCTGTCCTGCCTATTTTTTTCAAATTTCATCCTAGACCCCCCCCCCCTAAATATCAAATGGTAGCTCTCTTATGATGTTATTGTGGGTGTCGAATACTACCATTTTATTAAACAGTTTCATTCACATTTTAAGATTTCTAATATGAGGTTGATTATCATATTTTTTTAAATGTGTGAACTGGATAAAAATGTAGAATACAACTTAAAGATGACTGTACTTATCATATGTGAGGTTTACTATGTATTTGTGTCAAATGTTCGGACTTCTTGTTTTTTCCCCCGTCAAAACAGAGTAAAAGGTTTTGGTCCATAATATCAATTTTTCTTTTCATATAAGACTTCAATAGCTCATTAAATGACTTTTACCAAAAATTAAGCAGATTCTTGATTTCTTTTTATTTGAAACCAAAACAATATCTTAACGGTTCAAAACAGAGTATGCCGTTTCCCGCCATTTTTAAAACTCCATATTAACCTATCAATATATCTTGTTCTTTAACTAAATAAATGTAATTTGAATCAATTTTAAGTTCGTGAGTTTTTAAATTTCAGCTAAGGGAGCTACCATTTGATTTTTAATGGGGGGGGGGGGGGGGGCAGGACTGGAGATTTGAGTAAAAAAAAAGGCAGGATGAGACACTTGCAAAAAAAAGTCAGGATGACAATTTATGAAAAAAAAATGTCAGGATAAACGAAATAAAAATCAAATGGTACTTACATAAAAACAACAGTAAAAACAAAACAACAATGTTATATTAAAAACAATAGCGTTACTGTTTGCATGCAATAAAACATTTACCATTTATTATCATTTTTTGTAGACCGATCAAGACGAGTAGTTTAATTCTGCTTTTGATTTAGGAACAATAAAATAATCTTAATATAGTATCTAATATTGCATGTAGTTTTATAATATAAGACTTTGGAGGTTAATATTATTTACATTAAACGTTTTTTATCTGAGTTTTTTTTACTATCAATGTATAGGACAAGCATTTCATGGCATTTTGCCGTTTTCAGCCACAATTAATTTTTTTTTATAGATTTTATCTTTGCCAATCCATTGTTTTAAACGTACATTAATAGCGACTTGTGATTTAGTATTATCGTAATAATGGGAATAATCCAATATTTCAGAAATAATAAATAGATCTGAAATTCACACTTTTATTGAAAAATAGACAACAATATGCATTACATTTTAATGTATATGTTCCGGACCATATGAGTATTTAGACCATACGCGTATGGTCATGACCATATGGGTATATACTCATATGGTCCGACCATACGCGTATGGTCGGACCATACGCGTATGGTCGGGGGTAATTAACACTCTGTTACAGTTTACTTTTAATACTTCTAAACTCTTCATATGGTATGACCGTTCATTCAAAATACGCTATCATATAGGTAATTCTATCATTATATTATAATAAAAAGATAAGCTAAATAAAAATAAGAAGTTTCACATGTTAATTTTACTTAATTGTCAAATTTAAAGTAAACACATTTTATACCGATGGTCATTACCGATTAGTTATTACGAGTAATTGGCAATATGTCGACTAAAAATTAAATTCCAAAAAATTCTTAATGAACTGTTACAACTGTTACATAAGAAGTCACTGGAAAGTAGCATACTATTAGTTTATTTAAGTTGTGTTGTGAAGATGGTGTATTGCAGTCATTTTACGATATTTGAGATCTAGAGCTTCTTAAAAACACCGTAGACATCAGAATTGCCAAAGACCTTGGTATCACTGAACGCAGCTGCAAAAAGGCTTGTTTTTCACTCGCAAACAAAATGTGTAAATGAAAAAGATCGTGCACAAATTTCTTGCAAATGCAAAAAAGCTATGATACCGTGTGGAAGTGAATGTCATCCAAACCTATATGCAAAAATGTAACTAGCGATGAAAACTAACTATGGCATCAATACTTTTTTTACGTAGTTTTTTGGATTATAAAATTTAAAAAAATTGTCATGTTTTAAACCATCACTGTTTTTTTAGATAAAGTTTTTGTATTATTGAAACGTTTATAAATAATGTAATTTGAAAAAAATACATATACCTATATGGTCCAAATACTCATATGCAGAGCTCCAGATAAGCTGCGTATTTGCGTGATCACGCAATACAAATAATAGAAAACCCAATGCAATTGCCCATTGCAGGGTTCAATAACCCCATCAATTCAAAGGAAAACCCAATTATATGCCAAAACCATGAGTTCTCAACCCTTTTGTTGGCTACCGTTTGCGTTATTTACCCTTATCTGTTTTCACTTGTTGCGTAAATCTATTTTTATTATATTTATAATTGGAGATGTCCTTTCGTTCTAAAAATAGTTCCCTGCATTAAGTAGCTGAAATGGGTCCCTGTTCTGTTGGAATTTTCCCTTGCTCAAAAGGTACACGTGGTTTTGAATCATTTCGATCTTCTCGGCGTTTATCCAATTAGCGTGTGTCATGTTGTGTTGTCATTGCTCGAGATTTATCGTAACATACATTGAATTAAAACGAAAGTGAATGTCCGATAAAAATATTGAATAGAAGCATGTTTTCAGCTTTTTTTTGAATAACTGAGGGAAAGATATGATGATAACAACACTCAGACAGTGTTTTTAGGAAGCGTCCATCGAACGCATGGGCGTGTTTGCGTACTTTAACGAGAATATTGCTAATAAACACGGGACTTCGTCAAAAACTGAATCAGTTTATTGCCGTTAGAAAATGTGAAAGGCCAAACGATATCAATTATGAAATGATATGTAATTGGAAACCAAACGTTCTAATAGAGATTGCCAATAAAATGACTTTACTCGACATAACCGACCTAACTCAGCGTATTTCGTCCTACTGCATTGAAGCGTGACGGAGGGGAGCATACACTGCATGCATGTTTTGCTATTTGAACACGCATTGTTGCTGGAATATGCCTTCAGTAAAATTCAACCACAACTGTTGTTTTTTTACTCTTTAAATATTTTGTCATTAAACTTTGAATGACTTTATTGACATAAATACTATAATAGAAAAAGTAAATCAGCAACTTGTAATCAAACACACCCACCATTTTTTGTCACTTCACTTGACCCATATTTTAGTTCTTCTCACATTATGAATTTTATAAACTACCGAGACGACATTTAGCATACAAATATTAAAATAACAAATTCCGAAGCGAGAGGGTTGCCTTTTTATTGTTTTTAAAAGATTTAACGTTTAGCACACCCGAATGTAAAAGGTGTACTCGACTTTTAAAACAAAATAATATTTTTCTATAATTCTAAGATAATGTGATTTGGGCAGAAATTCATATCAATTATCTATTTTTCAAAAGTACTTTTTAGTCTTTACCTTTACCAAATTATGGGGCGAGGTTTTTGTTTAAGTATACCTAAACTCATTGTTATTGTCAAAACCATGAAAGACAAATCCTATGAATCGTATGATAGGTACAGATACGTATATATACGTGGTCTTATGTCAGTGAAGTTTAGGCGGGAATCTCAATAATCACGTGATATATACAAATCATGATTTCTTTCGTTTTTCATCATCTAAGAAATATTTTATATTGATAAAATTTATTATGAATGGGTGTCATAGTTAAGGAATTATACTTAGTTAAAACTTGAGTAAACGCATTTAATAAAATTAATTGGTTAGCAACAACCGGTCCCGTTACGTGCGTACGTCGAGTTAGTTACGTATGTCATTTTATTGGAAATCTCTATTATGGGATAACTTAAGGATGTATTCTTCTGACTTTTCAGTCTCGTTCAGTCTCGTTGAAATCTCGTTCTTAAATTATTTCCAAAACATATGATAGAAGTGGAAAATATCAATGAATTTTAAAAATATTATAATCAAACATAACTCTGTGAAAAAATTGTGTATTTACCATGAACGGTTTTTGAATAATCCAGTTTTTAAATTTATGACCATTCAAGTCAGTATTTTTAGTCAAAATTTTGAGAAAATGGGTGAGGGATACAAAAAATGATTTTACAAGAATAATATACATCCCATCTCATTTTGGTCTTTTCAAATTTCTTAGATATGTATTTGTTCAATCATTTATAACAAAAAAGTTGAATTAATGTCTTTAAAATGAGAAAAATCATAAAAATACAAAATTGGCAGTATGGTAAATTTTACACAAAAAAGCATCAAATTATGATAAAACTTTCTTATATTAACACCTACCTATAGTTTTTGTAAGTTAAATTTATTCAGATTGGTCCACTTCATCTTTATGGAAAGTATGAAAAAAAGTTTAATTGTGGAACTGTGATTTTTTTCACGATAATAGCCCAAAAATAGGTAAAAATCGATGAAAAGTGAGAAAATCATCAAAATTGGGCATTTTCAAAGGGCCGTAGCAAAAAAAGAAGCACACTACCATATGATTTTTTCTTCACCAATTGTTTTGTTACAGTCTTATAAACCTAAAAATCAGGTTAAGAAAAAAAGTTTAATTCTAGAAATTTTTGGCTCCTCAGAGGTGTACATCCTTAACCCAGATTTATGTAAATTGAATAAAACAAAAACATTCAAGTATAATTAGAGTTTATATACTATTTTTTTTTCGTTTTACGGTTAATGAGTGAATGCACACACAGGCATTCCTCTCGGAATTTTTATATAAAGGTATATAAGAGAAAAAAAGATCTGAGACGAGTGTCTTGGTATAGACATATCCGTTATTTACAGTTTACATAAGTTGTGAGAAAATACAAAACTGGCAGAAGATTGAAACGGGACACAAATTAAACCTACAATTGCTCGTCAGTGAATTAAGAAAATAAAACAGCTATAGTACATATTATTCAAAGAAAGAAACATATTTAACATGGAAAAACATCCGGGGTTGATATTGCCTAAATAGTCAATAGTGTGTTGATGAAAAAACACAATACATTAAGGAGCTTGATGGTGAAAAACCCAATTTGATATTAACTTGAGGGGTGAATTGGAATTGATAATGCAATTAAAAATCTGTATCACCTATTTACATAAGAAAATGGTGGGTAAAAACCCCAATTTGTGAAATCTTATCTGGAGCTCTGCATATGGTCCGGCCCGTTAATAACCAAACGAGTATTATACTCATATGGTCCGACCATACGCGTACGGTCGGACCATACGCGTATGGTCGGACCATATGAGTATACGCATACGGTCATGACCATACGCTAATGGTCCAAATACTCATATGGTCCGGAACATATACATGTTGAAGGCCGTACATTAACCTATAATGGTTTACTTTTCTTAAATTGTTATTCGGATGGAGAGTTGTCTCATTGGCACTAACACCGCATCTTCCTATATCTATATACCTGTTCAATATATTGAAAATGAAGCAGCTGTCGGGTATTGTGGTAAGTAGATATTCTAATTGTTTTCAAAGTTTCAATGTTATGTGCGCGTTTAAGGTGTGTTTTTTTTTTGGGAGAAAATGAAGGGGATAAGCAATATCCCATATCCCAAAAGTGCAAAACTGTGGTTCTTAATTTCTTTTCTATTGCTCTGGCGAATACTAAACGTCTTTCCTACTTCATTATGGCATAACGGGTATGGACTAGAATTGAACCAGCAGTCGCTTCCCGGTGAAGAAATAGCACACATAGCCACCTGCATTAAATGATTTAAAACAATAATTACTATATTTACAATGTTTTTATTCAGGATAAATCAATGTTCTTTAACAGTCGTAGGGCCAACTGAAGGCCGCCTCCGGGTGCGGGAATTTCTCGCGACATTAAAGACCTATTGGTGACCTTCTGTTGTTGTCTCTGTAATACATTCCCCATTTCCAATCTCAATTTTATTAATCACAAATCTGATGGAGGGTGACACATGCGTTTCCCCTGACAAGTATTGACATACCGAGGCTAGTTCTTGGGACTGTTCTGTATTTTAACATTGTTCGTGTTTTTCCCATATCCAAATTTCTTAAAGCTTGTTCACCTTGCCAATTTTATGATAATATGTAGCTGTTTTCATTAGAACCATTAATAATATATGCACAAAAAGATATGTCATAAGATGTTGAAACGTGATTATATTCATCACCATAATTTCATCGGGTGCTATCAGATATACGTTTTTAGTATCAATATCAATAAAACACTATCCAGTTACGATTAACATCGCATTTTTTAATACCATAATTACGATTATCTTTTTTTCCGAGTTACGATTATCATCCCGAATTTTTCAACGGCAATTTTCAAAGCGCTTAGACAATTCCAGTGCACCGTTACGATTCAAATATGATGTAATGGTATAGAAAAACCTTGCATCTGACTAACTAGTGACAAAAACATGCTACATTTGAGAAAAAATGACTGTAAAGATGTATTCCGTCGCCATATTGGGATAATCGTAATTGCAGTTACTATTATCTCTTTAATACCAGTGACAGTAACAGTGTTATCATATTAACATATAGAGTGTTAAAATCGTTAAAGATAGAGTGTTAACATCGTAACAGATAGAGTGTTAACATCGTCAAAGATAGAGTGTTAACATTGTCAAAGATAGAGTGTTAACATCTTCACAGATATATAGAGTATTGATATCATCACAGATAGACAGCTTACATTGTCACAGATAGAGTATTAACATCGTCATATATTCAATATTAACATCGTCATTGATACAGTATGAACATCGTCACAGATACAGAAATAACATCGTCACAGATACAGAAATAACATAATTCACAGATAGAGTGTTAAAAACGTCACAGATAGAGTGTTAACTTCGTCACAGATAGAGCGTTAACATCGTCACAGATACATAGAGCGTTGATATCGTCGTAGATAGACAGCTTACATTGTCACAGATAAAATTCAACATAATAACATATACAGTGTTAACATCGTCACAGATAGAGTATTAACATCGTCACAGATACAGTGTTAACATCGTCACAGGTAGAGTGTCAATATCGTCACAGATAGAGTGCTAATATCGTCACAGATAGAGTGTTAACATCGTCACAGATAGTGTTAAAATCGTCACAGATAGAGTATTAACATCGTCACAGATACATTATTAACATCGTCACAGGTAGAGTGTTAACATCGTCACAGATAGAGTGCTAACATCGTCACAGATAGAGTGTTAATATTGTCACAGATATAATGATAACATATTAACATCGTCACAGATAGAGTGTTAACATCGTCACAGATAGAGTGTTAAC
Organism: Mytilus trossulus; assembly: GCF_036588685.1. NCBI lineage: Eukaryota > Metazoa > Mollusca > Bivalvia > Mytilida > Mytilidae > Mytilus > Mytilus trossulus. The sequence goes on along the minus strand of NC_086385.1, from coordinate 11,336,803 downwards.
ATTGTCACAGATATAATGTTAACATAATAACATCGTCACAGATAGAGTTCTTACATTGTCACAGATAGAGTGCTTACATTGTCACAGATAGAGTATTAACATCGTCACAGATAGAGTGTTAGCATAGTCACAGATAGAGTGTTAACATTGTCACAGATAGAATGATAACATATTAACATCGTCACAGATAGAGTGCTAACATTGTCACAGATAGAATGTTAACATAATAACAGATACAGTGTTTACATGGTCACAGATAGAGTGCTAAAATCGTCACAGATACAGTGTTATCATCGTCACAGATAGAGTGCTAACATCGTCACAGATAGAGTGCTAACATTGTCACAGATAGTATGTTAACATCGTCACAGATAGAGTGCTAACATTGTCACAGATAGAATGTTAATATAATAACAGATACAGTGTTTACATGGTTTCAAAAAGTGTGTTTACATCGTCACATTACAGTTTCAACATCGGTACAGATTCAGTGTTAACATCTTCAAAGATGTCGTGTTTATTTACATCGTCAATTATAAGGTATATATTCTGCATGGGATTTTGGTCTATTGAGAGTAAACTGATTTTTGCAGAGAAAATTAAGTATAGAAAAACAAATTGTTACATACGTATATCGTTCGCTGGCATTCATAAAATTGTGGATTTTACAGTAAATTTTGCTGATGAAATAAATTGACGTATACATTACATTAGAAAAGGAAAACTTCTGAAGTTTTGACATTTTTAAATACTATAACGTCTTGATGTTCTCCAAATGTTATGTGCGTAATCGACGTCTTGAAAACACATTTAAGCCAATAAAGGATATTTCTTAGATGGTCAATTGCTTGATTATTTGTAAATCTTATGTCTACGAACTTCGGCTACGTGTTTCGCCGTTTCTGTGTGTGTTACATTTTAATGTTGTATCGTTGTTCTCATCTTATATTTAATGCGTTTCCCGTAGTTTTAGTTTGTTATCCCGATTTTTGTTGTTGTCCATAGATTTACGAGTTTTGAACAGCGGTATACGACTGTTGCCTTTATTTGTTTAATATTTTTTGTATTGGAACAGGTTGCGAAGAGCACACTTGTTAAACTATAGATGTGAGGTTTCCATGCTGATGAGATAACTATCCACAAGGAGCACATGACGTGATTGTAGGCAACTATACATTACAGCCTTCAACAATGATCTGAAGCATACCGTATATACAGTGAAACTTGTTTACACCGAACCTCTTCGGGACCTATTTATGTATGCGCACAGTTCTCTAGTTACTTGAAGTATTACACAACTTAGGTGTGAACACAGTTCTCAATTTGCTTGAAGTTTTACACCACTTAGGTGTGTACACAGTTCTCAGGTTACTTGAAGTTTTACACCACTTAAGTGTGTACACAGTTCTCAAGTTACTTGAAGTTTTACACCACTTAGGTGTGTACACAGTTCTCAAGTTACTTGAAGTTTTACACCACTTAGATGTGTACACAGTTCTCAAGTTACTTGAAGTTTTACACCACTTAGGTGTGTACACAGTTCTCAAGTTACTTGAAGTTTTACACCACTTAGGTGTGTACACAGTTCTCAAGTTACTTGAAGTTTTACACCACTTAGATGTGTACACAGTTCTCAAGTTACTTGAAGTTTTACACCACTTAAGTGTGTACTCAGTTCTCAAGTTACTTGAAGTTTTACACCACTTAGGTGTGTACACAGTTCTCAAGTTAATTGAAGTTTTACACCACTTAGGTGTGCACACAGTTCTCAAGTTACTTGAAGTTTTACACCACTTAGGTGTGTACACAGTTCTCAAATTACTTGAAGTTTTACACCACTTAAGTGTGTACACAGTTATCAAGTTACTTAAAGTTTTACACCACTTAGGTGTCTACACAGTTCTCAAGTTACTTGAAGTTTTACACCACTTAGATGTGTACACAGTTCTCAAGTTACTTGAAGTTTTACACCACTTAGGTGTGTACACAGTTCTCAAGTTACTTGAAGTTTTACACCACTTAGGTGTGCACACAGTTCTCAAGTTACTTGAAGTTTTACACCACTTAGGTGTGTACACAGTTCTCAAGATACTTGAAGTTTTACACCACTCAGGTGTGTACTCAGTTCTCAAGTTACTTGAAGTTTTACACCACTTAGGTGTGTACACAGTTCTCAAGTTACTTGAAGTTTTACACCACTTAGGTGTGCACACAGTTCTCAAGTTACTTGAAGTTTTACACCACTTAGGTGTGCACACAGTTCTCAAGTTACTTGAAGTTTTACACCACGTAGGTGTGTACTCCTGTATCAGTAAGAAGACGAAAAAGAAGAAGCTTTTAATAGAGCATTTACATTGTTTGGTAGAGAAAAAAGTAAGAAGATGTGGTATCAGTGCATGCACGACAACCCTCCATCCAAGTCAAAAGTTGTAAAAGTAAACCATTATAGGTCAAAGTCAGGTCTTCAACGCGGAGCCCTGGCTCACACGGAACAGCAAGCTTATAAGGCCATGCAAATTACTAGACGTGTAAAACCTATCCAAACGGGAAAAACAACGGTCTATATTCTATAAGAAATGGACATCTCACACACGTTCCTGGAAGGTTTACACTCCTTTTAAGGAGTCTTCTCTTGCATCCGGAAGAAGACGATTTTAATAGAGCATTTATCGTGTTTGTTTAGGCAGAAAACAAGTAAAGTCTTTATGAAACAACATTATGAACAAGGAAGCATGTGAATACCAATCAGTGCAAATAAAAGGAAACAAAATGGAAATCTTGTCACGTAACGAACTGAAAAGAAAGTCCAATATCCATGTGTAAAAGCTATTATCTGATTTCCAAAGAAATTATAAAGAATAATGCGTTGTATTATTGCACCATTTTTTACTAATACCATCATCTTTCGTAATTTAAAACAAGTACACGTGTTCCTTTACGCCGGAAGTGATTTGAAAAAAAACATGGAGGATTGGTTGTCATCAATTTGACGTTATGCAGACCAATAAATATTTTGGAAAAAAATTAGTTTATGTCAATAAGGAAACAGTCGTTGAATTTGTTTAATCGGTTTCTTCAAGTTGTCTTGATATATATTATACAAAGATATAAATCAGTTAACTATTCAGTAACTGATTTGCGAATAGCATGGTTCGGAAAATGTATCGGGCCTAGACAAACTTCAAAGTTCATTGCATTCATTTATTGAATAATAATCGGTTCAATGTTGACTTCGCCATCTATTGCCGACGATGTAAACAATTAGCAAAACACAAGGAGTAGATTAGAAGCTGGTTTTTTTTGTAGAATTTAAAGAGGAAAATTGGGTTTAATCTTATATAAGTATTACTAGAAAAAAATCAAGATTGGACTAAAATTTATCACAAATCCTCAGCATATTTTAATTTGAATTTTTACAATTAATTTACTAACTCTTTTTTATTTGGATGACATGATCTGCACACCTGCCAATGGATATACTAGGTAGAAATATATAGATATATGAAGATGTGATATGAGTTCCAATGAGACAAATTTCCATCCAAGTCACAATTTATATAAGTAAACCATAATAAGTCAAAGTACGGTCTTCAACACGGAGCCTTCGCTCACACAGAACAGTATAATTATATACATGTTCGTCTAATTGACCCTTTATGATGATTTTTGAAAATTAATTGCACATTAAAAAAAATCATAAAATTGAGAAAGGAAATGGGAATTTGTCAAAGGGACAACCCGACCATAGAGCAGACAACAGCTGAAGGCCACCAATGGGTCTTCAATGTAGCGAGAATTCCCGCACCCGTAGGTGTCCTTCAGCTGGCCCCTTAAAAATATTGAAACTAGTACAGTCATAATGGACGTCATCCTAAACTCAAAATTATACACAAGAAACTAAAATTAAAATTAATTCAAGACTAACAAAGGACAGAGGCTCCTGACTTGGGACAGGCGCAAAATTGCGGCGGGGTTAAACATGTTTATGAGATCTCAACCCTCCCCCTATACCTCTAGCCAATTCAGAAAAGTAAACGCATAACTACTTACCTTTGTCTTCTTCACAACTTCCGTCTTTTGTCAGTTTGTGTAGATTATATATGCACATGCAATAACCACTATCCAAACACGTGGTATCGTCGACCCCACAGTCGGAACTTGACGTACATGTTTTATATTCTGAAACAAACGGAAGCAGTTAACGATAATCGTCCTGAATATTTAAAAGATTAAAAAGAATTGGCCCTTTCAAGATCATTAAAGCCGCATTGAATGAGGAGCAGATTTTTATTTTTCAGAAGTGAAAATGATTTGAAAAACAGAGAAAACTTCATTGAAACAGAGCAGTTGCTAGGATACATGCAACAGTTTTCCCGTACTTTTGAGCAATTCCCTCTCTGTAAAAATAATCTGCTCCTTTTAATATATGGCCTCAGAACACAATAAGTCTCCCTCTTGGCTACAATGCACTTTTTTTTTTATTAAAGTCAAATTGAATTTAAAAATTTGCACCGCTTCAAACATGAAATAAATTTAACTGCTTATATATAGACCATCATTATTCCAGGACAATCCATTAGTGCTTTTTCTTTTGAGAGCCCTATTGACATGCCAATAGTAGGATTTGGATCTTGCATACATGACGAAGGCTAATTTCTACCCTACTTTCATTTTGGCCAAATCACTACTTTCACTTTCAAAAATAATTGTTTTCCACATGTTTTACTTATTTCAATATATATGCTACTGTAAGGACCACTTTTTTAAATTAAATAGACTAAGTAAACATTTCAAAGATAACAGTAGAGCGATTACCTAGGAAGAAATACCTTATATAATAATTAGTAACTATATTCCTGGAATTAATTGTGATCTTAGGCCATATGTTTTCAGTTTAAACCACGACGTTTGAAGTTATTGATTATTGATTTGCAATTTTCTGCAATGTTTTTAATACCTCACTTAATAACGGGGTACTTAAACAGTTATAGACTAATAGGCAAACACAAAGAAAAGAGAAAAACTGCAACCCAAATAAAAGAATACGGAAATGCTGACCCCCAATACTGACTCTCTTTAGAAGTTCCATTGTTCATCAAATAGAGTGAAGGTTAATTACATACGTTGGTTCTACATTCTGAATTTAAATCAACAAAAGTTTGCCGATTTTCAAATCGCATACAAACGTTACAAATCATAGTCAAACACAAAAACTGAGGGAATCACCCTTCGTCTCAACTCGACCGATTCCGGATAGAAGGAGAGTAGCGGATTCTACCGAAGATTGCCGATTGAGGGAATTGCATGAAACCCAAACCATAGAAACACCCAATATTTATTGACGATCGTTAATTTAGAGATCGGACGAATATCCTGGTATCTAAAGATCTAAAACCTTGTCGCTATCCATCAACAAGTTCGTGATGGAGTTTTTTCATGGCTCGTGTGTGCCTTTAATTGTTTTTTGTCTTTTATATGTTTAAGTTAACATTGAACAAATTTGATCTGAGAATGTCTCCCTGAATGTATCAACTATTCCGTAGTGGGATTTACGGGAATTCGCCGACATATTTTTCCGTTTTCAAAGTGACCTTAGCTTGACCCTTGTTGTAAAAATCCGGTGATCGCAATACGCATGGATCGGCACGTCACTGAAGTAAACTGTTATTTGATTGTACATATTCTACACGCGCTCAGTATACATGCTTCTGTGTTGCTTGTTTACTTGAAGGCGACAATCGGTTAACTACAGCTTCAGAATACGATAATAAATGAGCTGCCATATTTTAACTTCATAACAGACAGAGAGAAAAAAAATGTCGATTGTGCGACATTTGTGCATAAAAAATGATAAAATCGTGCACAGAAGACTAAGTTTATGATATATAGTGAAATCTGATTAAACCGAACCCTGAATAAACAGGTTTAGTCAGGTTTTACTATATACGTGCAGAATTGGTTAACCGTTCTTTTCCACCAGTCATTCGTTCCATATGACTTTAAATACACCCCTGTATATTTATGATACGGACATAGAATAATTCCAATTCTTTTTTTACCGTTACAATATGTAAGAAATAAACATGCGAAATCCATCTCTTAGACTATTTAATATATTGCCATTCATTAAAAATCCGTTTACCCTGTAAATATCAATTTTAAACATTTAATGTCATCCCTATATTCCGATTCAGGTATTGCTTATCTATTCTTGTTTAACTTTATCCTGTTATTATTATTCCATCATTTTTTAAAATTATGATACGTATCAGTATAATGTCATAGCCATGAGCAATGTGAAACCGCAAAACAAAATCCGAGAATGTTTTGACAAAAATGACGCAGCATAAAACCATTAGTTAAATAATATCTCAAGGACTTTTATATTCAGACGTAAGGCGATTTACTTCATAAGAATACGCATAAAACGACTTTCCCGCTGTTTCGATGCAGGCTATGGAATTACTTTAATAAAGACGACTATACTTACACACAAAGTTGATAATGTCAGTTGTCAAAATATAAATGCAGGTGACATATATATATACACTATTTTTAAGGGAGAAACCATTTAAGGTCAAGTGGGAAATGGGTGAAGGGTGAAGGGTGGAGGTGGTTTTTACCAATACACCACTGTATATTTGAGATACTGATATGAAAATTCTTTTATAACTGCAAATTGTTAAGCAATATTTTATCTTTTGTCGTGAAATACAGTTTAACCCACAAACATATGAATGTACAAAACAATGTATTCCATAACTCATCTGTTAATTAATGTATCCTTATCTAACTCATCCTGTTATTAAGTTTTTATTATTTTTTTTAAATTACGAGCCGTATCAGTTTAATGTCATAGCCATGAGCAAGTTAAAACTGCTACGCAAAATCCTACAATGTTTTAACATAAATGACGGTGCTAAATATCACAATAACATTTTTTGTCAGACGTAAGGCGATTTACTCCATATTAAAACGCACAAAAGAGTTTCCGTACGATGCAGACTACAGAATGTCTTTAAGCAATACCGACAGTGTATTTTCAGACAGTTTTGATAATGTCAGTTGTCAAGTCCGTGCACGTATCAACTCAAACGAAAAAAACTGACGACCGGATTAGATTTTATAAAAAAAAAGATATATAATTATCTATGAATTTATCAAAAAATTACAACTATCAAATTATTAATTCCTTAATTGGACAGGCTCTTACCGTAAAATGGCGGGGTGAAAATTAGTTTGAAGGCAACAACCCTCCATTAACTTGGAACAGTTGTGAAACTTTACAACATAAGACACATTTTGTATGGATTATACAGTAAAACCATCATTGTGTGGTTAAAAGCTAAACTAATTGATAGAATTTTAAAATAAAATACGAGAAGATAGTTTTTAGTAAAGGCTTTGGGAATATTAAAAGAAAGGTAATGATACTGTGTCTAAATTACAAAATAGCTAAATTCCATGCAGATTCCTTCAGAAAATGTACAACGACAGAGTTACCTCCCCTTAAAATGCCTTTTCAAAAACATTAATAAAAAAAGAAATAATAATCTACTCTTACTTGTAAAAAATATAAGTTAGACTCTTATTAATTTTTTCTTTAAAATGCAAATTCACATCAGTTATATCTGCATTCCTGCATAAAATTTTGCTAACTTGAATGAAAATCTGGACCTTAGATTCTCTATTTTTTACAATCCAAGATGGCGAAAGACATCTTAACTCATCAGATAACGATACAGATATCTACAAAATTTTATTTTACTCGTAATGCGTTTTACTTAGGTTTTATGAAAGCGTTTTTAACTATTAAAATTGATATCTCTTACACAAGCTATTGTTGTATATGTAACAGCAAACAATTTGAAAACACAACTGTAAACTAGTAAGTCGTACTTTGATAGAATAACTTTATAGCCATCTCCGTCCATGTCATTTTATATGCAATTAATTACGAGTCCCCAGAGCGAATTTCTGCGGTGAAATGAACGAAGTCGGTAATATTGATTGATTACGATTTAATAAAAATAAACTCATCGTAAAGTTCTTATTTGAAAATTGTATTGTCTTCCAAAGTCGATGTTTTTGTCACTGACAAGTTGAATTGGCTTCGAATAGAAATCGTAACACTGATAAATTGTGATTTATGGAAATATATTTATCAAAATGTTCATATTTTTGAAATTGTATTGTTCTTTAAATTTGATGGTTCGTCTACTGTTAAGTTAAAATTGCTTTGAATTTTGGTACATTGATAAATTGTGACTCATTGACAAAAATTCATCAAAATGGTAATATTTTTTAATTGTATTGTCCTGTAAATTCGATTTTTCGTCCACTGTTAAGTTGAATTTCCTTCGAATTTAGGTACTAGTATCACTGATAAATTGTGATGTATTACCATACATTTATCAGTATGTTAACGCTTATATTTAAAAAAAAAATTGTTCTTTTGTAATTGATTGTTGGTCGCAAAATGTACAGTGGCTAATATTTCATGGATGTGAAAGACAACTATTGTAAAAGAGGGACAAAAGATACCAGAGGGACAGTCAAACGCATTTCAAATTCTCAAGCACACTGTCCCGTCCTTTTTTCATATTCATTCCAATTGTCTAAAATTTACAATCGAAGCTGTTACAATAAATGAATGTCACCTATTAAATTAAACTATTTACCGGATTTGTTATAACATAAACAACACGACGGGTGGCACATGTAGAGTAGGATCTGCTAACCCGTCCGCAGCACCTAAGATCACCCCTAGTTTTTGGTTGGGTAAGTGTTGCTTATTCTTTGGTTTTCTATGTTGTATCATGTGTACTATTGTTTGTCTGTTTGTCTTTTTCATTTTTAGCCATGGCGTTGTCAGTTTATTTTCGATTTATGTTTGACTGTCTCTCTGGTATCTTCCGTCCCTCTTCTTATTTGATACAAATGTAAAACATTTATAAACGATGTGTATAAGTACAGTGCGCGATATTAGATTGTAAGAATTCATTAAGAAATATTTAAATTGGGATAATTGCTTCCAGAAGTAGCGTGGTTGATTTTTTTGGAAACGATATCATATGACACCGGTGTTGTTTTTCATCTTATTGTGTTTTTTCTCTGCATTGCCTGTAAGTTTTGATTATGACCTTTTCTAATTTGATTTAAAAACATCTTTCCTTCCTCAAAGGATTAATATAACATGAATGTAATCTAATTATTACAAACGATAATTAAAAAAATTGAACAAGGAAGAAACGGTGTGTAAGGTCGACTAACACCACAACAGTGTCCTAGACTAAGGTCAATACGTCATTGAATTACAGCCCAAGGTCACGACGTCATTAAAGGCATGACTGTATTTCTTTTGCAAAAAGCTGCAGTGTTTCTAGAAGGTTCGAAGCTAGCTGCAAACTTCTGCAAACATTATTCAAAGGGTTACTGTAAGCCTTTTGTTTGAAGCAAACCTGCAGCAAGTTCGCTATAGACATGCTGACAACATTTCAGTTTAAAATGTAAGGGAAAGGTTAGAAATTAGCACTTCGGAAGCTGTTCAAAGATTTCAAGAACCCTTTACATAAAATTGTCCATAATTTTGAGTTCGAGCTGATGAAGTTTTCTATAATTATGATATATTTCGCCCAACACTTGTAAAACACACTGTACAAATATTATTGTCTAAAAGAAATGTACTACGAAATAAGTGTGTTTTTGTTCCGTACGGGGGAATTCGCATTCAGAATATTTTTTTTTTGTCATCTGCCTAACCAGCTTCATCAAATTTGAAATTAATATTTAAAAAAAAAAAATAACCCACCCGGAAGTCGTTCGTTCCTTAATACATGTAGTATTTGTCGGAATAGCAAATTAATACTGAGTGTTTTGTGAAAAGCTTAAAAAATGTTCCTTGAAGTTAATTTGTAAAAAACAGAAAAAAAGAGAAAAATGTTTTAAGCGAATACAGATTTTTTTTGGAAAAGCTGGTTGAATATGTACCTTGAAGTTAATTCCTTTAAAAACAGAAAAAAAAGAAAAATGTTGTTAACAACTTTTCATCATTATTTCCCCCCTGTAAATTAGGAACATGTGCATAGCCATTACGTATCGGCATTTGTAATTAGTCTTAATCAGTCTGCTTCATTAGTATGTTTTTATATCATTCCGGTTCATTAACAAGCTCTAAAACATGACGCCCATGACATTGCTTAGATAATTAGAAACGTATAAAATGCAACTCATTTCAAACACGCTATACTACTACAAAAAAAAATCAATTTTACTTTTTCCAACTTGCGCACTACAAAAATGCATACCACCACATGTATCTTCCTGTTAATGAAGTATATGGACTCCGACTTCTCTTGAACTGAATTTTACTACAGTATTGTTATGCGTTTACTTTTTCTACATTGTCTAGAGGTATAGGGGGAGGGGAAAATCTTTAAAAAAAACCTTGTTTAACCCCGCTGCATTTTTGCGCCTGTCCCAAGTCAGGACTCTAGATGGCATGTACAAGCTGATGAAACATATATAGGGGCCACCTGAAGGACGTCTCCTGGTGAGAGAGTTTCTCGCTACATTGAAGGCCCATTGGTGGCCCTCGGCTGTTGTCTGCTCTATGGTCGGGTTGTTGTCGCTTTAACACATTCCCCCTTTCCATTTCCAATTGTATGAAAACGCTTGTCAGAGTACAGTCGCATGCACTTAACTTTCAATTTAATAGAATAAGATTGTGTCTTTATCTGCAAATAACTTTGACTACTACCAATAATGTGTACGTATTTGTACGCTGTAATTTCAGCATATTTCAATATGTTGTATGTATTACGTTCATCCATTTTCTAACTGGTTCAAGTAAAAATAATCTCTTACAAAAACGAACAACGACAATTAATAAAAACTATATTTAATCAATATTTTTAATATTGCTATGTCTCTAGTGCTGATGAGCTGATAGAGTTGAAAAAGAAGTCGATTTTAATAAAAATAATAGTTTGATTAAGTCTGTATCTTTTCATCAATTATTGACAAAAAATCGCTGTTTTCATTCAGAAAAACATGCTGAATGGTGAATTAAAAAGTTGAATAAAATATAGCTTTTCATTGTATAGCAATGTCTTAATCATCTTTTTCTGTCATCTTTATTTTTCTTGTGAAGTTTTTTTTTTATTCATTCCGTATCTAGCAAATTAATAAATGGTCTGTTGTGAATGAATAGCATACATACACAGAGACAGAATAGCGACTGATGGGTAAAATATGCATAATAAATGAAAAAAAATAATAAATGAAAAATAGGTCAAAAATGAACATAGAAAAGTAAGGAGCTAAATTATAAAGAATATAGAAAAATTGGCAACAAATAAAAAGAATATTAATATAAATGACATTTAAGATGAACACAATTGGTAAAATGAAATGCATTTGTAAAACTTGGAAGTTACGACCCAATATTGTTTTACTGTGGGATATACGACAAATTATTTGTGCTAGTTTTAATTTTCAACATATAATTCCTAATAGTAGCAATAAAGTATAATTTAAGACGCCATTTTACCTGAAGTTACGTTTTCAGGAAGTGCACTCTTGTATAATGAGACATTAAGTAATACCATAGACATTTATGTATAAAATTATAGTCCTGAAACTGGCATGACCGACTTACCAATTTTCGTTGATCGCGTGACACAGGCAAACCACGCGAATTTAAATGTTTAACGAAGTATACTATTTGCCTTTGTAATGCAGCATTTGACAAAACCACGAAATCAATATCATCGAAGATGCAAGATTTCCTCAATCCACGAAAATTGATACCTACGAAAATAATTGAGTCCACAGTATTTGGAGAAAAAATAGAGCAGAAAAAAATACTGAGGTGATCATGAAATATCAATTATAGGCGGTTTAATAGGCAAAAACAAAGAAAAGATCAAGACAATTAATTACAGACTATAGAAATGAAATCCCCGTAGCAAGACTCTTTTGAAAAGTTAGTTTTTAGTTAATATATAACCTCCCTCTGAGGTACACATTCAACTTGATAAAGTGCGTTTAATGAAATGGCAATTAAGTGGATATGCAACTTTAATCACAAAAAACACCAAGTTACGATGCTGATTATAGATAAGGGCGTAAGTTATTTTCTATTCTTATCAAAGGGAGATAAGCCAAGTTTATTTTTATTCATTACCAGTCGAATAAAGTAAAAATAGTTAAATAATACAATAAGAAAGAAGATGTGGTACGATTGTCAATGAGACAACTCTTCAAAAGAGACAAACTGACGCAGAACATATCAACTGTAGACCACCGTACGGCCCATAACAGTGAACAAAGCATATATTGCATAGTCAGCTATAAAAGACCCCGAAATCAAACTCCCGACGTAAGTTGAGGAGAAAACGACTTAAACATAAACACCAGTCTAATAAACACTACATTGAAAACTATAAACAGACCAACACGAACTTTAACAACAAACGGTGAACGACGTTCACCTCTTGTCCTCTTATACTGTAGATGAGATTTTGAATACACTCGTGCAATCTTGACACAATCACAGTGGCGGATCCAGGGGTTGAACCCCCCATTTTTTGACGATCAATGCATTTGAATGGGGACATATAGTTGGAACCCCCCCCCCCTTTTCAAATGGCTGGAGCCGCTACTGCACCAAGTATTGAATTGACATTTTTGAAATCAACAATAGATGTTTAGGAGATGAGTACTGCTGATGTCTTCATCAACTAATTTGTATTTTCAAAATGAAAATAGAATCAATTTAAAACATGCAAACATCAGAGAAACATTTGTGGCCCCAAAAATACGATTAATAAAATTTTTAGTTGAATCTATATATAGCTAAGCGAAAAGTTAATTGTTATACATGATGAGTCTAGATCATTTGTACAGTTTAGTTTATAGACTGATATATTCTCTGAAATTAAGCGCCAGCTACATTTGTAACATGTTTGACACCGCCTCGTACCGCATTTCCCTGGTAAGTATAGTTTGTAATACAGTGAAACCTGGCTAAACCGAATCCTGCTTAAACCGAAAACCTGTATTAACCAAACATTTTCTAAAGCACCGTCATATCAAATTGTATGCGTTGTGAACATGATAAAACCGAACATCAGCCAAAACCGAACAAAATCTTAAGTCCCGACGAGGTTCGGTTTAAACAGGTTTAACTGTAGTATGATGTTTGTTTTTTTGTTTTTCTGTTTCATTTTCTCATAGTAAAAGCCGTATTTGGACTACATCTGTCTAATTGTTACCTTTTGCCTTATTTGATTTCTAGTGGATATTTTACTTAGTAACTGTGCATTAACATTCAGATATCGCAAATCAAATTTATTCGTTCATAGTGTATTAATTTACGTTTTTTGATGGAGTTAAGCTTGCTAATTGATATTCTATTGTATGTTTTCTTTGTTGTGATGTTATGCTATTGTTTCAGAAAAAGGGAGAAGGTTTGGTACCATTAAAACGTTTAATCCCGCTGCAAATGTTTGCACCTGTCCTAAGTCAGGAATCTGATGTACAGTAGTTGTCGTTTGGTTATGTAATTTATACGTGTTTCTCGCTTCTCTTTTTTTATATAGATTAAACCGTTGGTTTTCCCGTTTAAATGGTTTTACACTAGTAATTTTGGGGCCCTTTATAGCGTGTTGTTCGGTGTGAGCCAATGCTCCGTGTTGAAGGCCGTACATTGACCTATAATGGTTTACTTTTATAAATTGTGACTTGGATGGAGAGTTGTCTCAATGGCACTCACACCACATCTTCCTATATCTATTAACTTCCTTATCTTAATATAAAGAACCTGTTAATTTTATTCTTTTCAGAACTATGTCTGCTGCTATAACGACTGCTGTATTTGTAATTGATTTTAGCGCACATTATATATCTTTAAAAAATGAAATTGGGGCAAATAAAACTGTTACAGTGCATTTATCAATGCTGCCGGTTAAAGTCTACCCTACCTATTACATGTAGATATAAATATGACCATGTTTAAAATAAAAGATAATTTGAAACTGTTTCTTTTTCCACATTCATAAAAAGCACAACTACAAGAAGTCAAAAAGGTCTTCTGTTTCTTTTATTTAAAAGTCATACAAACCACCCAAGCAGAAAGTCTTGACCTATTTTCTATATAAATATGCTTATATGCACTGGTAATTTTAAAAATATAAAAAAAAGAAGATGTGGTATGATTGCCAATAAGACAACTGTGCACGAGAGATCAAAATGACATACATTAATAACTATAGGTCACCGTACGGCCTTCAACAATGAGCTAATCTCATACCGCATAGTAAGCTATATAAAAGGCCCCGATATGAATTGTGATGGTTTGCTTTCCATACGTATATGCTCATTAGCATTGCTATTATTTTTTTAAATGATCATAGATAATATATTGTAGACACAATTTATATTTTATTAATGTTTTATATGGTTATGGGATATCTTCTGGTGTTTCACCTGTTATTTTTTTAAATTAAGAATGTATTTTGACCTTGTACCAGCTAGGTTTAAACAATTAAATGACCTCTAACATATGGGTTGTATATGTCTCAACATGCACGACAATTATCTTTGTTATGATTGTACCGGATATTGTCCGAATTGGCGATTTTGTTTTATAATAATGTTTTACATGCTACGATAATGTTATCTGACCATTACACATGTGCCGGACATTATAACAGGCGCCAGACTAACTGTTATTTGTACAGAAAACATATAACATTATGGTCACTTAATTGGTCAGTCACGTAAACTGAACAGAAGCACACCATTAAAAGATTACAAGCCTATGTTGTATTACCGTTTATCACAAGTTATTTGAAAGTATCGACTTTTGTTTACCTAGATCGCAACTTTTAGTTTTAAAACTTATATTTACGGAATTTTCATACTTTGCTCTGGTATTGAGATCCCTACTTAAACGCGGTAAAGACGTCTGGGTGAGCTCGCCACCATTATTCGAAAGAAACATATAAACAATATTATTTTCACAGTTGTTCAAGAGTTGATCAAAGATTTTTCTGTATGTAAGCGTTTGAATTGAACACCGTTGCATTTTTAAAAGACCCTTCGATGTCCTTCAGGACGGGTGCAAACAAATGCAGCGGGTTTAAACGTTTTAATAGGTTCCAACCTTATCCCTTATTTCAAACAAAAGTGACTTAACACTAGGACTAAATGACTAACTTTGCCCATTGTTGAAGGCCGTACAGCGACATGTAGTTGTTTTTTATGTGTCATTTTGGTATTTTGTGGATAGCTGTCTCATTGGCAATCATACCACATCTTCTTTGTTATATATAAATTTTCCTAGACTTAAAACAAACTCTTTATCGTGAATATTATGTCATATAAGAACTCCAAAAGTTATGTCACTGACGATTCTATCTTTGTCACAGTCACGTCCGTTATACATTTCCTATCTTCTCTTCATCGAGTATATTGCTCTAATTCCAAGCCGTTTTACATTTCCTACGCGTTGTCAAAGAGTTCTCTAAAGAAAATATAAGAGCTGCATTTTCCAATTATATTTTGCAATTAAACTTATTCTCTAAAAGTTCCAATTTAAAGACTGTTTTAACAACATAGACTAAGTATCAATTATGTTAAATTGCCGTAACGCATTTCCTCCTAACCTCATAAATCAAATTCATTTGAAAGTAAAGATTTGTCTGCACTTGATATCATAACTTGTCAATTTGAAACAACAGAGTTATCTACTCTTGATAACTATTGTCAATCTTAAACTGCATGTAGAGACGAACAGTCGTATACAATTGATTATTTGCAATTAAGGGAGCTACCATTTGATTTATAGGGGGGGGGGGGAGGGGTTGGATGAACAATTTTGTCCTGCATTTTTTTTAGCTGTAATCTCTGTCCTGCCTTTTTTTGAAAAAAATAGGCAGGACAGGAGTTTTGAGTAAAAAAAAAGGCAGGATGAGACACTTGCAAAAAAATAGAAGTCAGGATGACAATTTATGTAAAAAAGTCAGAATAAACTAAAAAAAAAAAGCAGGACCGAATAGAGTAAAAAATAAAAAGGCAGGACAGAGATTAAAACTAAAAAAAAAGCAGGACAAAATTTGTCATCCTAGCCCCCAATAAAATCAAATGGTAGCTCCCTTTAAGTCGATAGTTCATGATTAAATGATTTAATATCAGATATTGAAATATTTTCATAATTAAAGTCATAATCAAAGCTGAATTCATAAATTACGGGCAACTTTTAAAATATCAAAATACTGAATAGCTTTTGACAATTTAAGGATGTATAAAGATGATATTGCTATGTGCACTCATTTAAACTTTACTGTTTGCATATCGTAAACAAGGCGCCAGTACGCATGTCTCATGTTTAAGTTGAGAATTCGGGAAACTTTGGAATGCAATACATATTTTCTTTGTTAAATATGAATATTTAATGTAACATTAGATATACATTGCCCTACAGACCTTGTTTCGTTAAATATATCCATTACAAAGCAGACATATCATGCCATAAAAATCAATCAAAAATGAGGGGCTAAACGATGTCATCTATGGATTTTTTTTCTGGACAAACTTTAAAAGCAATATTTTTTTCTCGCGTCAAGTCGAAAACATTTTTTTTCTTTTCTTTCAATTTTAGCATTACATATAGTGGCAGCTGAGGGGGAAACAAACATATTTTTTTCCCTCAGAATCAATAAAAAAAAACAATTCTCCAAAAACTGGAAACAAACTTTTTTTTCCAAAAAAAACCATAGCCCCCCCTCCCCCCTACTCTCAGAAAATCAAATGGTTGCTGCCTAAGCCCAAGAAATTAAGTAAACTCAGATCAAGTTAAAATACATCGACATTTTAAAATCCTATACGAAAATGCTCATTTCAATAAATCAAAAACAAAAACGCATAGTGGGCCTCACAAATGTAAGTATATATTATGTTTATATGTAAACAAACAAATATAGTGTTATTCCGATTATTAATTGTTTATTTATCATAAGTTGTACTATAAACTTTTTTTTCATAAGACATAAGATTTTTTGTTCAATCATAAGGCCAAGTTGGGTTAAAAGCATTAACAACGCTTATCCAGTATAGACATTAGACATTATTTTATTATACCAATCATGGGCCCTTGTCAGGCAAGATACAAAAACATCATAATACAATGATTATATAAACATTAGTGAAATACACAAAAAGTAGTACACAAATAATAAATTGATAATATAAGCAATGTAGGATATACATAATTATGGTAAGAGACATTGAGTGTAACGAGGCCGATCCAATATTAAAAGGATATGATATTAAGTTTATTTTAAAATACGGAAACTAAAAATAGTAAAAATAGAACCGGGAACATAGTATCTCAATCTGCAGTAGTTTTCTCCATCATGACCAGTGCACAGTATATAGTGAGGGACTTTTACATCACAACAATGCAAAGGTCATCAAGGGGAGATCCTTCAGAACTAGCTACAGATACATGAGATTACTCCAATAGTGATTATCCTCATGACTAATGCACAGCAGCAAGGGTTGACATTGCTACTGGACAATATTCATCAAGGGACGGTGCTCTTGAACTCACTATGGAGAAAATATAAAGTTCAAATTACAAGTAGTAGAGGGAGATCAATCCCATTAAAACTTTTCATATTTCTTAATGAACATGCATAATTCTGATAATAAATTCTCATCTTCATTATTCATTAACCATATCAGTTTTTGGTTAGGGTCAAGATTTTGAAAATTCCTGCAGCAATTATTTATCATTGTTATCATGTCTTTCCTTTGATCTGATAAACTCACAGTTGGAAAAAAAATGTGTTTCATCTTCGACCTCAATTACTACAACAGCTCTTACATATTCTATTGTGTCGGGGAGTATTACTATATCTACCTCTCTCTATAAGTAAATAGCAGATATGCGAAATCTTGTTAGACTCCGTCTATCTTCAAATTTTTTAACAATATTAAGATATTTTTCACAACCAAAATTTGCTTTAAAGGTAACATATGTGCAAAGTTTACCTTCTAAGTGAGTTTTAAGATTTTTTTCCCAATCTTTTAACATGGCAATTCTTAGTTTTCTGTTGTCAAATATATGTACAAAATATATGACAATAACACGTCGCAATCAAACGTACTCTAGCCCGTCAGCACTGATGCTGTGAGTCCTGAATCATACGTATAACAGGGGCGTACGACTCAACTTTTTGTTTACCGTGATTATTAGCTTTCCTGCCAAAGGTCGGTGTGTCTCTCTTGGCACTCCGGCTTCTATTTCCAATACAAACGGATCGGGACGACAGTGGAATTAAACAATTAATCAATCGAACATATACTTTTAGCCAATAGGAATGAAAGTGGTGTTAAACGTCAACAATCAAACAATCGAACATACTTCAATGATTTAATTTTGGATGTAACGCGTCTTCTGATTGGCTGACTTTTATTTTGATATGAGCCCATAGACATAATGTTGTCATGTGGCCGTGACGTCATCAACGTTTTTTTCATGGTTTTCTATCGTTTTAAATGGAATTTAGAAATAAATTATAAGAAATAACTGTAATATTTTTACTGTCTCTTCGAAATAACATAAAAAGTGTGGTGCACACTGTTAAATAACCTGCAATTTTAAATGTTACTAGAACACACCCGCGAAATCGCGGGCATTCAGAGCGTATTTGAAAGGATGTAAAGTGTTGTAGGAAGAATTTTGTAAAAGTTTTAATGACTTGAGAATTTCAGGAAAAGTATCAAAGGTACTTGGGGACAGGAATTTATTTTTAACCCTCCTTCTTTATTTCCAAAATTCCCATTTTTTGTTTTCTGTTTATTTCAGTATGAACATACATTTAGTGTACATGTATTATGAACATTCCAGTCAGGAGCCTGTAATTCAGTGGTTCAAAGATATTTGTTTTTCGTTCATTTTTTGTACGTAAATAAGGCTGTTAGTTTTCTCATGATTTGTTTTACATTGCCATTTCGAGGCCTTTTATATCAGACTATGCAGTATTGGCTTTTGCTTATTGTTGAAGGCCGTAAGGTGACCTTTAAATGTTAATTTCGGTGTCATTTTGGTCTCTTGTGGAGAGCTGTCTCATTGGCATTCATATCACATCTTTTTTTGTAAAACATTTAGTGACTTGAGAATTTCAGAAAAGGTATCAAAAGTCATAGGTAATTTGGGACAGGATAATTGTTTTTCTAGCCCGGCTCCTCCTTTTTCCACAAACAAATCCTTTTTTATGTTTGTTCTCTATTAATTTTAATGACACTTGAATAATGTTAGCGATTATTATATTATGAACATTCATTAAAGGGGGGGGGGTCGGGGCAGAGGCGGATTTAGCATGACCGAAGCGGGTCCCTCTTAGGCAGTCAACGTATGCAAATTTCTGGATCCGCCACTGCGGAGGGGCCCTGATCCCAATATCCCGGGCTTAAAAACATGAAATCCCGAGGTTCTGAATTTATTATACAAATTAAATATCTCGACATCCCGAAATTCGAAAAAAGAAATCCCGTATCCCGAAATAGTCAATCCTAAAATTTCGATCTTAAAAACACCCGTTCCAGACGTCCCGAAAGTGTATTTTCTTATTACAGCCAATTCTCAGTTTAATACTTGATCCACAGCGGTCATTGATATATTATTCAGACCCTCTCTATTAAATTAACCCTATGACCGTCGTGGATAGTAAACTTGAAAATGATATCAGACAGAAAATAATTTTTTTTCGTAGTATATGTATTTGTTCCAAAGTAAAAAGAAAAATGCAAACCGGAGGTCTAATCTGACTTATATTTCGTCCAATGACGGATATAAGACAAAAAATACACTGTATTCGTAGTATAAATGTATGTTCAAAGTATACAGAAAAACGCAAACCAGAAGTCTAATCTGACTTAAAATTTCGCCCAATGACGGAAACATATCCGGACGTCTTTTTTCTCGTTTTTCACCCAAAATAACTCAACCTGAATAATCATATGAATGGATGAAAAATGCGATAATGCACTGTACCTATAGGACACAGAGGCATGATGATTAATTTATCGTGGAAAGAAGAGAAGCGACACCCAAAATGAGGTCTTCTCGTTTAATAGTATAGATTGTTGCACAGTCATGACAGTAGAGTCATATTATCCGATTGACTTCATAATAATTGGGTATATAAATATCAATAACAATTAGTTCAAATGTCAAGTAAATTAATAACATGCGGTTAGGCAATTATAATGTTAAGTACAATTCATTTCACGCATTTGAAAATATAGTTTAACGCACTAACCATGCTAACAAGATAATATACAAACGTAATCAGTATGGAGGTTCAACGACACGTTCACCTTACTAAAATAACTGTCATATATTTATTGTTTTAATTAAATAGATTATATTTTATGTTATTTACAAGCTTTGTTGCTGTCAATCATGATATTTTGAGTGACAGCTACTTTACACACGTAATAATTTTGGCAAATAGAATAACCGACAACTTCAAACGTTCTTTCTTCAATTGACTACAAGTATTTCTTGATGCTTAATTGTACTGCAACATGATTTTTCTATTCATTGCTACGTCCCTATAATGCAATGAAATATTTGCGACTGGACATAAAGAAACTAATCAAAGGCAAACAGTGCATCCTGAATATATATGTAATATTTGTCACTGCATGTAAGATAACCAACAACAATTAACTACCATACACCTCGATCTGAATATATATGTAATATTTGCCAGTGCATTTAAGGAAACAACAACCATTAACTAGTACAGTGAAACCTGATTAAACCGAACCCTGAATAAACCGGAAACCTGTCTAATCCAACCTTGTTCTGAAGACCAATCATATCACATGTTATGGATTGTGAACCTGATGAAACCGAATACCTCCCAAAACCAAACAAAATCTCAAGTCCCGAAGAGGTTCGGTTTAAACAGGTTTCACTGTATACACCTCGACCTTAATATGTATGAAATATTTGCCACTGGACATGAAGGAACTTCCAACCTATCAAAAGTATATACCCCGCCCTGAAAATATATGAAATAATTGCCACTGAACGCAAATAAATCTACATGTAATCAATTAAGTATATACCCCGTCCTGAATAAATATGAGATGGTTGCCACTGAGCGCCAAGAAATAACAAAAAATCAACATCATAACCATTTGTCCTTAATATAATATATATGACATATTTGCCACTGGACCTAAAGAAACCAATAACAGTAATTATCGCTATTTTGTGCATTTTTCCTTTGATCTTTTTTTGTGATAATTTTCATATCATGCTTCTCACTTGAGATGGAAAAATTATCGCTAGAAACTAAGGAGACCACGCAGAGTTGCTAACGAAATTGACATTGATATTGACAACATCCTCATAGGTAAAATAGCGATAAACAGATTATCATTGGTCATCTCAACTCAATTGCTTTGCTCACTTTCGCTGTTCCAGCTCAAGCGAGAAAATCAATCTCGTTGAGATAATCAACGATAATCTATCAATATCATACACCTTGTCCTAGATATGTATGAAATATTTGTCTCTAGACGTAAAGAAACCAACAAGTAATTTATAGTATACACGTCGTTCCGAATATGAATGAACTACAGTGAAACCTGTTTAAACCGAACCTCTTCGGGACTTGAGATTTTGTTTGGTTTTGGGAGGTATTCGGTTTCATCAGGTTCACAATGCATAACATGTGATATGATTGGTCTTCAGAACAAGATTGGATAAGACAGGTTTCCGGTTTATTCAGGGTTCGGTTTAATCAGGTTTCACTGTATTTGTTTATGAACATACAGAAACTAACAACCAATCGTCAATACACACCTCGTCCCGAATGTATATGAACTAGTTGCCCCTAAACGTAAAGCAAACAACCACCAATCCATAGTATACATCTCTTCATGAATGTGTATGAACTAGTTGCCACTTGACGTAAAGCAAGCAAAACCAATCCATAGTATACATCTCTTCATGAATGTGTATGAACTAGTTGCCACTTGACGTAAAGCAAGCAAAACCAATCCATAGTATACATCTCATCATGAATGTGTATGAAATGTTTGCCCCTGGAAGTAAAACAAACAACAACCAATCCGTAGTATACATCTCTTCATGAAAGTGTATGAAATGTTTGCCCCTGGAAGTAAAACAAACAACAACCAATCCGTAGTATACATCTCTTCATGAATGTGTATGAACTATTTGCCACTGGACGTAAAGCAAACAACATACAATCCATAGTATACATCTCTTCATGAATGTGTATGAACTATTTGCCACTGAACGTAAAGCAAACAACAATCAATCCATCGGATACATCTAATCCTGAATGTGTATGAAACGTTTGCCACTAGACGTAAAAAAAAACAACAACCAATCTATAGCACATATCTTGTCCTGATTAAGTATGAACTATTTATAACTGGACTTAAAGAATTTTAACCGACAACCAATCAATAGCTAACACCTTGTCCTAAATATGTATGAACTATTTGCCACTGAACTTAAAGAAACCGGCAACCAATCAATGACAAACACCTTGTCCTAAATATGTATGAACTATTTGCCACTGAACTTAAAGAAACCAACAACCAACCAATAGCACAATTATTGTCCTGAATATGTATGAACTATTTGCCACTGAACTTAAAGAAACCAACAACCAACCAATAGCACAATTATTGTCCTGAATATGTATGAACTATTTGCCACTGAACTTAAAGAAACCGGCAACCAATCAATGACAAACACCTTATCCTAAATATGTATGAACTATTTGCCACTGAACTTAAAGAAACCAACAACCAACCAATAGCACAATTATTGTCCTGAATAAGTATGAACTATTTGCCACTGAACTTACAGAAACTGGCAACCAATCAATGACAAAAACCTTGTCCTAAATATGTATGAACTATTGTTACTGAACTTGAAGAAACCGGCAATCAATCAATATCATACTTCGCCCTTACCATAAATGAGTTATTTGCCACTGAACATAAAACAAACAGCAACAAATCAACAATGCACACCTCGTCCTGAATAAATATCAAATATTTGCCACTGGACTTTAGAATCAACAACTAATCAACAATACACACCTCGTCCTGAATATATATAAAATATTTGCCACCGGACGTAAAGAAACTTACAACTAATCAAGAATACACAACTCGTCCTGAAAAAATATAAACTATTTGCCACTGGACGTAAAGCAATTACAAGTCAATCAATCTATCTATAGGCAGGTAATTTCATGTTGTACACTAGTCAAATACGACGATAGTATTATTTTCGGGGCTTATTTAATACACAGTATTAAATTGGGTTATAAAGACAATTAAATATTTGCATACATGCATGCTGAAATGCTTGTTTTATATATATTACCATATAATTATGTTTTTATACTTGGATAAAAAGCTCATGAAAGCTTTTGTTTGAAACCCTACCCGTTATGATGAAGACAAAAAAGCTTTCTTTCGTACCTACTATTAAAATTTCTTACATTCAATGAAAGCATACTATAGCTTGGTTATGTGTTGCATATGTTTTTTTCGTTCATTTTTTTAACATAAATAAGGCCGTTAGTTTTCTCGTTTAAATTGTTTTACATTGTCATTTCGGGGCATTTTACAGCTGACTAGGTGGTATGGTCTTTGCTCATTGTTGAAGGTCGTACGGTGACCTATAGTTGTTAATTTCTGTGTCATGTTGGTCTATTGTGAAGAGTTGTCTCATTGGCAATCATACCACATCTTCTTCTTTTATATAGCATGTTCTATCTATGATTATCAGATCCAAGATTTTGAAAAAGGTGAGGGGCAAACTAGTCAACGTTAAGTTTCTATGCAGTCATCATTTTCATAGCTCGATAAGGGGCCCGGACTCTCTACTGCTCTCTTTTAATCAGTATCTTGCTATTTGTGACCAGGCTTGAGGCTTTAATCATTGCTGTTCTAATGATTATGTATTCGGTAACAGCATAATAAGCCACATTTTAGTGTCATATGGGTCTCTTATGGACATGTAGTTGTCTCATTGGCAAGCATACCACATCTTCTTTTGTTTTATTAGTCATTATAGAAAAAAAGTCCCGAAAATTTAAGCAGATGGTAGTCACGAATTACAAAGTATCTGATGACACACTTTCTTGCAATTAGGTAATAATTCATATATTTTATGTCATAAGGAAATAAACCTGCAAAATTAACGAATAGGTACATGCTCCCAAAGGCAATTGTTTAGCATGATTTTTTTTTAGTTTAGAAATACGACATGTAGATGAATTTAGTGACCTATAGAAGTTCTCAACCTAGTTTTACAATATTAATGTTTTGCTAAAAGAGGGACAAAAGATATCAGAAGGACATTCAAACTCATAGATAGAATAATTATCAAAGGTACCAGGATTATAATTTAGTACGCCAGACGCGCGTTTCGTCTACATAAAAGTAATCAGTGACGCTCATATCAAAAAAATTATAAAGCCAAACAAGTACAAAGTTGAAAATCATTGAGGATCCAAAATTCCAAAAAGTTGTGCAAAATACAGCTAAGGTAATCTATGCCTAGGATAAGAAAACCCTTAGTTTTTCGAAAAATGCAAAGTAAAAAAGACTGACAACGCCATGAATTAAAATTAAAAAAGACAAACAGACAAACAATAATACACAAGACAAAACATAAAAAACTAAAGATCACGAACATGAACCATACCAAAAACTAGGGCTGATATCAGTGCTCCGAGGGGTAAGCAAATCTTTACATGTGGCGATGTAACAAACACATTTTTTTAAAATGTTTTATATAGATTAGACCGTTGGTTTTCCCGCTCGAATGGTTTTACACTTGTAATTTTGGGGCCTTTATACCTTGTTGTTCGTTGCGAGCCAAGGCTCCGTGTTGAAGGTGGCACATTGACCTACAATCGTTATCTTTTTTAAATTTTTATTTGGATGGAAAGTTGTCTCATTGGTACTCACACCACATTTTCATATATCTAATTATTTATATATTTTCCGACTCTAAACCAAATTTACTTACTATCATATATAGTGTTATGTAATGAACTGATAAAGTTCCTGCCCTGTTCATGTACTTTTAACATATATGTCCATCACTGTCAATGATTACAAAAACATACACAACAGGTGGTATATGGGCTTTGTTGAATACAAAGTACATTACTTTACTAGTATGCTTTCACATAGGTTTTTTCGATCCTTATAGACTCAATGAAACGTTTAAAGTAGCCGCATTCATTGGTGCTAGAACTCTAAATTTTGGTTTCACAAAACAACAATATACATGTAGCCCGGATAATTCAGATCTTTCCCAAAGCCGATCTTTTACTTCTTGTAAAGCAATGAAATATTTAAGACGACGGAGCTATTTAAATTAATCAACTATTCAATTATTCATGAATACGAGAGGAGTCAAATGTTATTCATATTTTTGTTTATGTGTTCACCCAATCATAGTGTTCCTTGTAAAAACAAGTTTTCTGGGAATCGCGGGAAAACCACAGAAAAAGAACGATACAGCTGTAAAACAAGCAGATAAAAAACTTCACTAATATTACAATGACGTTTTCCACTTGAAATGCATTAAACACTCGACCAGTTGAACGGTTCTTCTAATATTTTATTTTCTAAGACTGTGACTTCTTAAACGAGGCATAAAGTTCCATAAGATGCATGTTGTGTTCGATGCTACAATGTTATTTAGTTTTCGAAATGCTGTTTGTAGACTTCCGGTTGCTATCAACTATCATTATAAAACTGAAGTAAATAAAAAATCTTTACAGTTTATACAGTGAAACCTGATTAAACCGAACATTGAATAAACAGGAAACATGTCTAATCCCAACTTTTTCTGAAGACAAATCATATCACATTTTATGCATTGTGAACCTGATGAAACTGAAAAGCTCCCAAAAACGAACAAAGTCTCAAGTCCCGAAAGGGTTCGGTTTAGTCAGGTTTTACTGTAGATCAGACATCAGTTATTCAACATTGTATTTTGTGAGTGTGTGCAAACTTGCGTTACTTTCTGTTTGCAATTGTCTTAATATATTTGAGGGGGGATTTCAAAGACATTTACCATTGATATCTATCAATTATTTACTTAGATATGAGCAATTGTAATGTTTTTCATACGAGGAAAAAAGCTTCAGAAAAGAGATTTTTTGCCGCAAAATATTGTAGTACCCAAACACCTTCACGAAAATTTAATGAGCACATTAATTTTCATAAAATTTTGACAAAGTGTTTATTTTGACCCTTTGACAAAAATATAAAAATTTCAAAAAAATTGAACCAAC
This sequence comes from Mytilus trossulus, assembly GCF_036588685.1. Taxonomy (NCBI): domain Eukaryota; kingdom Metazoa; phylum Mollusca; class Bivalvia; order Mytilida; family Mytilidae; genus Mytilus; species Mytilus trossulus. The sequence goes on along the minus strand of NC_086385.1, from coordinate 11,310,410 downwards.
CATTTTATCAGAAAAATTACACTGGTCACAAGCTTCGATTTTGATCATTGAGAAGCTTTATATTCACATAACAACACAACATAATTAAACGTTTAGCTGAGTTTACAGAGTTATCTCCCTGTAGTGTTAGGTACCATCTTAAAAAATACCGAGATAACTTTACATAATCAATAACTGTATTGATGAACTTTTTTTTTCTGTGTTTTAAATAATTTCGTTTTATTCCATAGCAGATGTTTAAGGGATACTACAATTAAAACTTCAGTTTCTGAAGTCTATTACAAAATCTTAAGCATGTCGCAGAGATAAGTCAAGAACAGATATCGGAAATAAATGCATTAACGAAATAACGGGAATATTGGTATCTTAAATATGAGTATTTTTTTTGTTTTTAAATATCATCTATAATACTTTTTCGTGGTTTTAAATTACATGATGTGATATTTTTTTTAAAGCACGTTTGCTGATCTTGTTTTTCATTGTTTGTCAGAAGTTTGTAAATATCATGGCTAATAAACATACGGACCTCACAAATTTTTTTTAATCGTTTTTAACTTTTCAAGTTAGAGAGCATGCAAGAGTATTATGCAAGGATTTCAAAGACCGTTCTCGCCCTGAAATTGCATGAAATATTTGCCACTGGGACGTTTTGAAAGAATTTCTCAATCATATATCGTTCTTGTCTTGAACATGCATGACATATTTGCCGCTTAGCTTTAAGAAAACACCAATCACCAGAAACATGCAATTGATTTCAATACGTTTTGAAATATTCATACAAAAGTCAATGCATGTATACAATCTGTGCATGTAACCCCTCCCCTAGACAGGTAATGGGATATACAATTTTAACTTACTAGACTATTTACCACTTGTTATCACATATGCAACACGATGGGTGCCACATGTGGAGCAGGATCTGCTTACCCTTCCGGAGCACCTGAGATCGTCCCTAGTTTTTGGTGGGGTTCGTGTTTTTTATTCTTTAGTTTTCTATGTTTTGTCATGTGTACTATTGTTTGTCTATTTGTCGTTTTCATTTTTAGCCATGACGTTGCCAGTTTGTTTTAGATTTATGAGTTTGACTGTCCCTTTGGTATCTTTCGTCCCTCTTTAATTGTGAAAACCATTTATTCAAAGAGTAAAGATTACAAATTATTACGTAAATTTAAACAACTTTTGTGATGAACTTTTCTGGTTGTATTGTTTTCCTTGAATTATTCTTTGAATGATGAAGGTTTTCTTTTATAGGGGAGGGGGTGTTGAAAAAAAGAGAATGAATCTTGTAACTTATTCATTTTCAGGAAAAGTCTTTTACCAAAAGTTGCTCCTTGGACCGTAACCAAATACAGTTTTTAAAATTGTTTAAGATTGATGACGCTGAATTATTTTAACCTGTGTGGGCTTCTTCATACTGAAAAGGCAAATTTATGAGAGAAAAAAAATATTTGGACAGCTTTTACGCATTTTTACTGTCGAGAATGTATGTGATTCAACAAAATATTTCTATGACTTATGTCATAATTTTTAGTTAAATTTGTAGCACGCATGTACTTTTACTATATTTTCATTCCTAAATATATCTGAAAAATCACCGAATATAGCTTTTTTCGCTGTTCATCAACATGATCAATTTCCGGTATAATGTTTGCATGTCTCGATTATGTAATAAGCTAACAAACAGTAAAAATAGAATGCGAATTAAATTTATATTCAACTCCCTATTATTTCGGATAGAGCTTAAAATAAACGTAATTGTCCCTCGTTGTAATGTAACACAAATCGCTAATTTAAAAATGAATTGTCTGAAACTTGCTAGAGAAGAATTTAAAGGTTCATGGGTAATTTCAATGTTCAAATATGAAACATTTGACACATTTTGTTGGAATTTTTATAAGGTGTTTAACTTTTGGAAGGCACAATATAAAGAGATAAGACTAAAAAACGGAAATAAAATTGAGAATGGAAATGGGGAATGTGGCAAAGAGACAACAACCCGATCATAGACAGACAACAGCAGAAGGTCACCAACAGATCAAAGTGATGGATCTAACTCACTTTTTAGCTTCAGTACCAATTTTCTCTCTTTTCTTAATTATCAAAATTAATTAATTTTAATATTTCCGATCCTGAAAAACCTGTAATTCGGTGGTTGTCGTTTGTTTGTGTGTTACAGATTTGTTTTTACTTCACATTTTTACATAAATAAGGCCGTTAGTTTTCTCGTTTGAATTGTTTTACATTGTCTTATCGGGGCCTTATAGGTTCCTGATTTGGGACAGGCAGTGAGTGACACATGCATAAATAATGTGGCGGGATTAGACATGTTAGCGAGATCCCAACCCCACCCCCCACCCGGGACAGTACAACATAAGAATTTACGAACTTACAAAATCAGTTGAAAAAGCTTAACTCATCAGATGGACAAAAATGCAAGTGGACGTGTTACTCCATCCGCCCCAGTAGATGATCAAAAATCATAGGATTATCGATGATGGAAGTTTTTAACGACCTTGACGGGCTATACATCCCTTGCATGGTCAGCCCTTGAAATTATCGGAAAACCTAAAATCAATTATCGATAATAATGAGCGGTATAATCGATTGTTAATCGATTACATTGTTTTCAATATGTACCGATATCCTTAGACTTTTCTGTCTGTGCTATTGACAAGAGATTATTTATGAAATTGGCCAAAGTGATAAGTTTAGATAACGTTACTTTACTCAATTCACGCATTTTCGTTTTTTTTCCCGATTTTTTTTTTTAAATCGATTGATTATTAGCATCAATTTACTTTAAAAAATAGATATTTCATCATTGGAGATAATCGCTAAAAAAAATAACGATTTTAGATTTGTTTTCCCAGGAAAATATATTAGATATACAAATGTTTCCTCATTTTTACATGTATAAGTTTCATACTTGTAAAAGTTTGTGTATTTATCCTTGAGATGAGTGTCATACAGACCAAACTTTGTGTGTATTCATCATATATATGTGTGTCATACAGAAATCCCCATGTAACAAATTATAATAAATTTTATCGGGAAAATGTATGTAGGTTAAGATTCTGTGTCAGTTTATCCATAGACAATAGTTAAAAAAACCAAGTAAATGCAAGGTGTCCTGTCGTAATAAATGATTGAGCGGATTTTACATGGCCATTAAATATGAATGCATGTATACTTTATGTTTTTTATATGGTAATTTCAAATCAAAGGCATTTTTACCAGTAAAAAAAGAATAACATGTTCACGAAAGAATGTCACTGTGTTTGATGTATTACATAATTATGCTTAGATATTGAATTTCTGCATTATTTTGTTTTAAGGTGGTACACAACACCTTCACTAAAATTTATTTGTCTCGTTTAATTTTCATAAAATTTTGACAAAGTATTCAATTTGACCCTTTCACGAAAATATAAAAATTTCAAAAACATTGAACTAAAGCATTTTTTCAGAAAAATTACACTGGTTATATAGCAGTTTTACAAACACTAATTTTGATAATTGAAAAGCTTCAGATTTCCTAAACAGCACAACGTCATCGCAACGTTTAGCTGATTTTACAGAGTTCTCTCTCGGTAGTGTAAGAAAGTTAATAGGACAAAGAAAGTTAAAAGGCCTAAGAAAGTGTATAGCCCAAAGAAAGTTAATAGGCCACAGAAAGTTTACAGGCCGCCATAGAAATTTAATAGGCCACAGAAAGTTTATAGGCCGCCATAGAAAGTTAATAGGCCAAATAAAGTTTATAGGCCAAAAAAAGTTAATAGGCCATAGAAAGTTTATAGGCCAAAGAAAGGTAATAGACCAAAGTAAGTAAATAGGCAAAAGAAAGTCAATAGGCCAAAGAAAGTTTATAGGCCAAAGAAGGCTAATAGGCCAAAGTAGGTTAATAGGTAAAGGTAAGTTAATAGGCCAAAGAAAGTATATAGGTCAAAGAAAGTTAATAGACCAAAGAATTTTAATAGGCCAAATAAATGTTAATAGGCCAAAGAAAGTTTATAGGCCAGAGATAGTTAATAGCACAAAGAAAGTTTATAGGCCAAAAAAAGTTGATGCCACTAAACGCACGTACGCATTCTCCCCGGCAGTTACAGCTCCAATCCGCATACGGGTCCGCATACTACTCTACACCAATGTAACCCGAATAATGTCAGTCGTTATATTCCGCTGATCTCCGTCTAATCTCCGATTGCTACATTAACCTCGATAGGCTATAGGCCGCTAGAGGGCGCAGAATTATTCGAGTTAACACCAATGGAGTAAAGGAAAAGAGTTTCGGAACGGAAACGATCACTGTACGGAGTTTTGCACGGACAATGTTCGATATAAACAAAGTTTTTGACGGAAACGCAATGAACTCCAAAAGTCGTCTTTTGTCACATAAAACTATATCTGGTTATATAGTCACAATGAATTAAAAACAAATAATTTTACTGAACTATTGCATGATTCGCATCAAGAAAATAAATCAAAAAATATTAGAATTCTGGTATTTCAGTTATTTAATTAATTTTACAAATATTTCAATTTTTGTTAACGATAGTGATCATTGGTACAATGTATCAGACAAAAATTTAGGTGGCAATTTTTAAAGAAGTAAATTTTGCGTCTAACCACGAGTTTCTATCTGTATCTTGGAAAATCACCAAAAGACCATTTTTTTTTATTTTAAAGCTAACATCATAATTGCATGTATACTAATATAACACCCTCCTTTTATAACTTTTTAAAAAATATTTTCAATGTTGTTACCTCGAAAATGGTTTTGCATTTGAAATTTGATTGTTTCGTATATTTATTATACTAAAATACTATAAGAAGATGTGGAATGATTACCATTGACTGAAATTTTCAGAATGGGGTAGCTGTCACCTGAAGCATTATGATAATTAATTCTTACATTTTCAACATTTATTATAAACCAAATGACGATTAAGTGAACCACTGTAGGACCGGTATTTAACTATCAACAAAACCCATACAGCAAAGCAAGCTAGAAAAGGCTCCGACATGACAAATGTAAAAAAAAATCAAACAAGAAGACAATAAACGAAAAATAAATATAAACATACAGCCGGAAACGACATCCATTGATTTTCAGACTACTGATATGATCCGAGACTACAATTGTCGTCCCTTGATTTTCGTTGTTCACACATATAGTCCCTAGTGTTGACAGTGGGTTACTTGCCATTAATTTTTATACCCCTTCCAAATTTATTTCTCCATGTTTAATGCCTCAAATTGCAAGTAAGGGGGTGAAATTACACTGTAAAAAAATTTGGGTCCAGAATTTTAAAGGATCGTAGTGATTTGGTCCAGCTGAAAAAGGTTTAAAATTGGCACTACGGAAGCTGTCAAAATATTTAAAGACGCCCTAAACATACAATTGTCCGTATTATGAGTTAGAGACGATGAAGTGTTCTATAATTTTGATTTAATTTGTCACAAAAGTAGTACAACACACTGTAAAAGTTTCTTTGAGAAAGCGCAGGTGTTTTATTGTTATTTTCATTTATGTTCTAAAAGAAAGGCACTACGAAATAATTGTGGTCTTGGACCATACTGGGAAGTTATAGATCTATTTGCTAACCTAAGGGAGCTACCATTTGATTTTTAGGGAGGGGGGGGGGGCTAGGATGAAAAATTTTGTCCTTTTTTTTTTAGCTGTAATTTCTGTCCTGCCTTTTTATTTTTCACTCTGTTCGGTCCTTCCTTTTTTTTTAGTTTATCCTGACTTTTTTTTACCTTAATTGTCGTCCTGACTTTTTTTTTGCAAGTGTCTCATCCTACCTTTTTTTTACTCAAAACTCCTGTCCTGCCTATTTTTTTCAAATTTCATCCTAGAACCCCCCACCCCCCACCCCCCACCTCCATAAAAATCAAATGGTAGCTCCCTAACCTAATTAGATTGGGATAGTATTAATAGGTTCCCACCAGGTATTATTTTATTAAAGTTACTATCATTACTGAAAACAAAAGAGTGTTTCAAATGTTTCAGTTTGAGGAAAAACGGTCCACAAATATAGTTAAGGCGAGTCCTACAGTACATTACAACTCACCTATACATGTATATATGTAAGCCCAAAAATAGTCTGTATGGTTAGAAAACAGAAACAAACGTCAATCAATTAATTTTATCTTAATGAAATTAAGCATGGTAAAAATATAAGATAAAATGTTAATGCAAAAAAATGATTTGGTTACAGGGCTGGAGAGGAGGGATCACAATCTAATTATCAATATTGGCATTGCATGAACAAGAAGCTTATATTCTAGGGATTACTGTTGGTGATTTACGAATAAAGAATTATGATTTGTAAGTCAAGCGCAGGAGATGTTAAGTTATTCACTATAGCTATCCAATGGACTTTACATCTCTAGCGCTGTTCTTGATATCAACATCCATGCGCTTGACTTTCTATATAAAGGGCTTGACATTCTATATATCTACAGCGCTTGACATAACACCGGCGCTAAACTTTACATTTTTTACAAAATTTAAAATATCAATTGGGTTATTTTGCCAGAGTTATATTGTCGGCGCAGGACTTTACCTCTCCAGCATTGAATAAAATATTTGTGCTCATTACTTGAAATCTGCAGCGCCTGACTTTAATTTCTAGTGCTAAACTTTAAAAATAACAAATTTGTATATGTACAAGACAATTTGACTCCGTACTATATACTTTTTTTTATTCACATTAATTATACTAATTATGTAAGATGTTCTAGCTATTTTCAAATTAAGTCAATGGTATGAGGCTTTAAGTTAGTTTCTGCAACAAGAAGTAAATATCAGCTTTACGTTTTTTTCTAAAGCAGGTTATTTGAAAGTTAAAATTCTAACTAGATAAAGTTAATTCAATAAATAAAGCTAAGTTACAAACGTACTTAATATATTTTTTATTGGTTTTATATAGCTTAGTTATCTTAAGAGCGTATGCAAAAAGCATTACATTGGTTCAGTTAATCTCAGTTTGCTTAGTTTTTGTGCCGCGTCTATAAACCGAAGTAAATTAAATAAAAATAAAAAATAACGTACCAGAATTTGGCATCCTCTGTTAATCCTTTTACACTTTATCTTAATGAAAAAACAATGTAAAAAATTCTTGTCTTATCAATTGTTACGTCACAGTTTAAGAGACACTAATCCGCAAATCCCAAACAAGAGAAGTACCGAAAGATTACTAAAGTGTACTCCAAACGGACAAAAACCAATCAGGATAACATTGGTAAAACAATAAGAGGACGGTATGTTATTTATTACCGCTAATCACAGGTAAATGTAGTCATATTTTTATCCTATCATATTTCATGTATTTAGGCCAGACTGAACGAATTTTGGTTTTTGATTATAGCCATTCAAGTCATTTTGGTCCTACTACTCACTATTATACACCACATGCAGTGGCGGACACTGGGGAGGGGGAAGTTATAAACCGCCCTATTTTTATCCTATTATATTTCATGTATTAAGCCCAGACTAAACGAATTGTAACACTTGATTGTAGCCTTTCAAGTCATTTTGATCCTGCTACTATCTATTACACCAAATACAGTGGCGGAAACAGGGGGAAGGGGTATACACCTCCCTATTTTTATCCTATCATATTGTATGTATTTAGGCCAGACTAAACTAATTTTTGTTTTTGATAGTAGCTATTCGAGTTATTTTGGTCCTGCTACTCACTATTACATCACATACAATGGCGGACAAAAGGGGGGGGGGGGTGTTGTTATATACATCTATATTTGTATCCTATCATATATCATGTATTGAGGCCAGACTGGACAAATTGTTGTTTTTGATAGTTTAGCAATTTAAGTAATTTTGGTCCTGCTACTCACTATTACACTACATGCAGTGGCGGACACAGGGGGAGGGGGTTATATACCTCCCCATTTTGAATGTAGAATGGTGACATATGGTTGGACCCTCTTTATATTTAATGTCTGACTCGCCCCTGATATGTGTAGGACTATTGCCATTGATGGATACAACGCGTTAGCAAGTTAAAATTCAACGAGTTTCTATCGCCGATTTCCCGTTTTTTTTTGTAGGGTTCGTATTGCTCAGTGTCTTAGTTTTCTGTATTGCAAAGTCTGAGTTTTCTCAATCTAATTGAAATATTGATCTCTAATTTCGTTATAATATGTAGTTTAACGAAATCAGAGATCAATACTTTAATAAAATTGTTTTCTATATAAAAAAAGAAAATGTGGTATGAAACAACTCTCCACAAGAGACCAAATGACACAGAAATTAACACTATAGGTCACCGTAGGTCTTCAACAACGAGCAAAGCCCTTAGCGCAAAATCAGCTATAAAAGGTCCCGAAATGAAAATTTAAAACAATTCAAACGAGAAAACTAACGGCCTTATTTATGTACAAAAATGAACGAAAAACAAATATGTAACACATCAACGACAACCACTGATTTACAGGTTCCAAACTTGGACAGGCACATACATGTACATACAGAATGTGGCGGAGTTAAACATGTTAGCGGGATCCCAACCCTCCCCGAACTTGAGACAGACGTGATGAAACAGTACAACATAAGAACGAACTATAAAATGTTATGAAATACAGCCAGGTGTATCAATTTCTATTCGAAAAATAAAGATCAATCGTGTTTTTAAACGCAATGCAATATTTTTAAATTTTGTTGTTAAAGTGATCCGAATACTTATTACTATTTCAGTGTTTTCGTTGGTTAGAACAAAAACTGATATAACAGACAGCAAACGCCAATAGTATTATGTGATAATTATTCAACGGAATTTTATATATTTTATATGAAAAACTTAAGGCCCTTTAAAAATCTGACTCCGTGTTCTAATTTATATTACAAAGCAGGATTCACATTCATATGAGGGAAAACAATTTAATTCCTAACGGAGAAAATGGGTTATGGTTTTAAGGTGGTAGCCAACACATTTACTAAAATTAATTTGGCTCGTTTAATTTTCATGAAATTTTAACAAATTATTTACTTTAAATTGACCATTTGACAAAAGTATAAAAATTTCGAAAAATTTGAACCAACCGTTTAATCAGAAAAATTACACTGGTTATATAGCAGTTTGACAAACACTTATTATGATCGTTGAGAAGCTTAATATTCCCTTATCAGCACGACGTCATTAAAACGTTCTGTCGATTTTACAGAGTTATCTCCCTGTAGTGTTAGGTACCACCTTAAGCTTCAGTCAGAAATTCTCTTTTCTTTTAGTTTTTCGACGCTATCAATTAAATAATTGTTTTCAAAATTTAACATAATAAGGCATTGTGTTTTTTTTTCATCTTCTTGACCAAAAAATGTTTTCATCAAATTGGGTATCAGACTATTACATACCCAAAAACAAACACGAAGCTTAGAAATGGAAAAATATTAAATATATCACTGTACTAGTATACATATTTTTAAGGGGCCAGTTGAAAAACGCCTACGGGTGCGGAAATTGCTCGCTACATTGGAGAACCATTGGTGGCCTTCAGCTGTTGTCTGCTCTATGGTCGGATTGTTGTCGCTTTTACACATATCCCATTTCCTTTCTCAATTTTATATCTATAAGGGAACCAACTTTATCCCCCTTTTCAGAAGTGAAATTGTCTGTCCCTCACATGGTCTTGCTCTGACTTTCATTTTTTATTTATTACTGGATGTATATTACGAATCCATCATCATCATCAGCATATGTATAACATAAAATAATTAAACTATCGATAATTGTCTTTTTTTGGGAAAGGAGTAGGTCCGGTTAGGGCCAATTTCGGCCTCAAATTTCAGGTTCATCTAACGAAAGATTTTGGACACTTTTTAAACACTTAAGTGTCTATTTCAATTGATTCAATTCGTTTATGTGAAAGATTTTAACTGATTTAATCATAAAAAAACGCTCTGATTCAAGCTAGATATAAAAAAAATATATCAAATATGCCAAAAACGTCATTTTTCAGATGGTTTTTGTCAAAAATGAAAGTGGCCGCATCCGTGTTCATCCTCAACCTTTATATATGTTATGTATTGTATTATCATCAAATACAACAATTTCAATATTGGAAGAACACGAATGCGGCCACTTTTATTTTAGACGGAAACCGTCTAAAATTAAACTAAAATGCTAAAATTGTGAAGATTTCAGTAATTTAACATGACTTAATGATGCTTGCACCCGATAAATTGTGCATTGTTTGGTAAAAACATCCCATATTTATGTTGCAGAAGCATTCTTCTTTCCAGTAAATAGCTAAAAGATTACACTTTCATAATTTTGTAAAACTGCTATATTTTGGGACCAAAAAGGGTTCTTACTGAACCTACTCCTGTGTGAATATGCATCTGGCCTGTGTTATCTAAGAGCACTTTGCAGTTACTGAATATATAAATTTAAAGAAGATGTGGAATACTAACGAGACAACTCTCCAAAAGAGACCAAAGGACACAAAAAATAACAACTGTTGGTCACCGTATGTCATTCAACATTGAGCGAAGACCACCGCAACTATATAGTATTTTTCTGAGTTTTATCTGCTGTATTTTTCTATTTTTATTCGTATATATGTCTGATTAGTATTGGTTTAAATGATACCTTTTGATAGCTATTCCCTCTTAAACCGTATTGGGCGTTTTTACCCATAACACATTGGAGCGTTTTTACCCACAATGCATTGGAGCGTTTTTACCCACATGCACAGGTGTCAACTGTACTGCAGTATTGAACATCGTGGGACGTCGAATTTCATTAAACATTTAAAATATTGAGACAATCGTACTAAATCACACTGTCTGGCCTGATATAGATACGTGCAATTGAACTGAAAACCTATATATTGAACAGTTTGTAGAACATTGGAAAAGTAAACTACAACAGGTGCATGGTCTGATTCCCATAAACATATATAAATGGCACCTGTGACCGAAATATATCACTTGATTCACATATGTATACATTGATGAATGGATGGATGGATATACAACATCCAGTGGTAAATTAAATGTATATCCAGGTCGACTTGATTTTGTACTTATATGAAGTAGATCTAATTCAGAACCTTCTAAAATACCAACAGAAAAGGCAACTTGCATTTTTTTTCATTACACTTTCTTTGCGTAGAAGTCCGAACATTGACCTATAGTGGTTTACTTTTATAAATTGTTACTTGGACGGAGAGTTGTCTCATTGTCACTCACACCACATCTTAATTCCTATATAAAAAAGAAGATGTGGTATGATTGCCAATAAGACAATTATCCACAAAAGACCAAAATGACACAGACATTTACAACTATAGGTCACCGTACGGCCTTCAACAATGAGCAAAGCCCATACCGCATAGTCAGCTATAAGAGACCCCGATAAGACAATGTTAAACAATTTAAACGAGAAAACTAATGGCCTTATTTATGTAAAAAAATGAAAGAAAATGTTCGATCACTGAATAACCCATGTTGCAGTAAGTACTTGCATCTCATATATTCCAATGAATTAATTTACGATGCAGTGAAACCTGTTTAAACCGAACCTCTTCGGGACTTAAAATTTTGTTCGGTTTTGGACGTTTTTCTGTTTTATAAGGTTCACAACGCATACAATTTGATATGACGGTGCTTTAGAAAATGTTTGGTTTATACAGGTTTTTGGTTGAAGCAGGATTCGGTTTAGCCAGGTTTTACTGTGCTAACTTAAAGAGGGACTGCTGCATATACCTGTTCCTTGATCTTTCCCCCAATATTGACACAGATGAACGAATCCACACTAACATGTATGACAAACAGAACGATTTTAACTTCCCAATTATCAATTTACCATTTCTCAGCAGTAACATACCCTCTGCTCCGTTTTATGGTGTTTATATATCTCAATTGATATGATTTGCTACTGCATATTCACACTATACTGACTTCATAAACAGTAGTGTGCTTCTTACGCAGCAATTGTTTACACATAGTTATGAGAAGGAAAGGTTAAAAATGACACTGCGTAAATTTTATAGAAACCATCACGAATTGGTTGATCTATAAGATGTGTCTGTGTCTCAACAAACAAATGTAAGTTTACTATGTCTAATATTGAGGTTGAACATGTATGTCGTCTGTCTGTTACGTACATATATACCTGACGTGACCAGTACCAGAATATGACTGTCATGCCGAGTGTGAATTTGCATTATTATAGGACGTTTCTCGGTATTTCATACTTCCAACATTCATGATTTTTTTTTTGACGTTTCTGTTTTATTTCGGTTGGATCATTCGTTTATTTAACTAGTATGTATTATAACGTTTTAAGTAGTTATAAAATTGCCTTGCAATACCATAATGGTCATATTCCTATATTTGATAGTCTGTCTTTCTATATTGTGATGTTATACTACTGTTTCAGAAATGGGAGAAGGTTTGGTACCAATACAATTCTTATCCCGCTGCAATTGTTTGCACCTGTCCTAATTCAGGAATCTGATGTGCATTGGTGGTCGTCTGTTGATGTGGTTCATAAGTGTTTTTCGTTTTCTCGTTTTTACAAAGTTTAGACCGTTGGTTTTTCCGTTTGAATGGTTTTACATTAGTAATTGTTGGGGACCTTTATAGCTTGCGGTTTGTTGTGAGCCAAGTCTATGTTGAAGGCCTTACCTTGACCTGTAATAGTTTGCTAATAGATCGTTACTTGGATGGAGAGTTGTCTCATTGGCACACTCATACCACAACATCCTATATCTATTTACACAGCGAGAAAGTACTGCATCCGTGTGGTTCATAAGACATGCGTACAAGTTCAGTGAAAATGGATGTCATATCGTTATATCTTCTTTTATATCTGACATAGAAGGCTTCTTTTTACGTTTTAATTTATGAAATGACATTGTGTAGTTATGGGGAAATATTCGTTAAATACTTTGTAACATTATCATTGATGTGATGTGAACAAGATATAAAAGTTGCACATTCAAAGGGCTGACCAGATCGTGTTTTGTCTTTTACTCTTGGGAGTCTATGTCTGTGCTGCTGTGATAGACATATTCATGTACCTTATGCAGCTATTATATACTAGAAATTGACGAATGGGACATTATCTAGTGTGTCATTTAATTGAAGTTGAATAAAAAATTACTGGACACCAAATCAATAGCCTGCACAAATACCTTATTGGGTTAAAGAAGTGCCGTCGTTCACGGTGTTGTTGTACCTGAGAAAAAAAAAGAAATGTATGAGGTCACCATATTGTATGAAGTTGTAATGATGAAGAAGTGTTTGCAGGAACTTCTGGTTTTGGTACGGCAATTGCTAGTATAATGGAAATATTGAATGCGTGAACACTCCTTTTTTTGAAAGGAGAAATGTAGTTGTTAGCATTGGATTCAAATCATAATCATTTCATCCCTTCCCTTCCACAAACAGTCAAAAGATAAGCATTCAGAATCAACACACCTTTAATTGCATAAAAGGGCGTACTGGTTCCCCAAAATTTGATAGAACACAAACAAGAACTTCTAATCTGAACAACAGACCAAATGTGCCCTCTTATTATAATTTCATATACTTCTTTATTATTTTAGTAAAACTATCAACATTGTTCTGCAGTGATCCCAAGTCCTCAAGCTTTCATTTGATACAAAAACTACCCAAATATTCCCACTATTGACAAAAATACAGCTACACAGCTACTTTTGCATAGGTACTTTTTCTGAGCTAAAAAGTTGTAGTACTGGAAATCTACTTTTAATATTCAGTACTATTGTGTTATTACAAAATTATTGTGATATGTATTTTACAGTACTATATTTGTACTTCAAATTTAGATACAAAATGTACTACAGATTTTTGGTTACTACCTTTACATTTTCAGCATTTTGAAAGTTTTTCTATTTAAAATCTCTTTCAGTTATGATTTTCAAACACGGAGTATTGTATTTTTTCTTTACAAAAATGTTTATTACAAATCAAGTACTGTAAAATACAAGTACCTAAATATTACAATATATTTAGAGTAAAGAAATAGTACTAAATATTAAAAGTAAATTCCCAATACCGCATGTTTTTAGTACAGAAATAGTACCTATGCAAAAGTATATTTGTATGCGTAGGAAATACTGCACTTTCTATAATTGTTTTGTTATAGATAAGCTGGCATTTGTTTTTAATTGCAGGTTTCATATTTTTCATGTCAAGACCTTTGTGCAGGCGACTATGCATTTTACATTTTCTCATTGTTGAAGGCCGTTCGGTTACTTGCATACGCTTACATCTAATTCATTCGAAATTCGTATGTTATTTTTCTTATTGTCATTCACAACACATCAGGTGGAGATCCTTTCATTTTTTACATATTTACTAAGATGCTGCCCATCATATGAATGCTTTTAAATATAAAAAATAAGATGTGAACAGTCTCCGGGACAAGTTTGCAATTCCGCTGAGTGCAAAAGTTGTCACCTTAATTTTTGGAGTTAAGTCAAAACAAAGTTGATAACTTGGTTGGTATTGGTTCCCTGATATTTGTCCTAAAAAAATTTGGCTCTAGCACCACTGTTGAAAAAGTTATGCCCCTTTTTTCAACAATTTCCTCAGAGGAAAAGTACTTTTCCTCAAGGGAAATCAAATTTCCCTGAAGGAAAAAGATTTTTCCTCAAGGGAAATTGTTTTTTCCTCAAGGGAAAAAGATTTCCCTTAGGGAATTTGCTGCATAATTATTTCCTTTGAGGAAATTCTATTTCCTTAAAGGAAATTCTATTTCCTTAAAGGAAATTCTTTTTCCTTAGAGGAAATTCTTTTTCCTTAGAGGAAATTCTTTTTCCTTTGAGGAAATTCTTTTTCCTTAGAGGAAATTCTTTTTCCTTTGAGGAAATTTGCAGCTTCAAATTTTCCTTTGAGGAAATACTTTTTCCTGTGAGGAAATTTGTAGCTTCACATTTTCCTTTGAGGAAATACTTTTTCCTGTGAGGAAATTTTTGACAAACACTTTTCCTTGGAGGAAAATTCAAGACAACAAATTTCCTCTGAGGAAATCATTGTTCTTCAAATTTCCTCTAAGGAAATTTCTGAACATCAAATTTCCCTTAAGGAAATGTTTTTCCTTATTTTTACTTGTTAAACATTTCTTCACTACACCATGTATACAAACAGTATGAATATAATTATTAAAAGACTGTAGAATTTAAATTTTTTTAAGTACTTGGACCACATTCATTCTGTGTCAGAAACCTATGCTGCATCAACTATTGAATCACAATAAAAATTTAAAATTCAGAGTTGTATCGAGCTTGAATGTTTTGTCCATACTTGCCCAAACTGTTCTGGGTTCACCCTGTACGTTTGTATCAAGCTGAGCCATGCATAGCATTTTTATTGGTTATTTATATATTAATTTGAAATTTTGACGAGTGAGACACATACTGATTATACTGCTAACAATATTTCAGAGTTTAACGTAGTCAAGCGAAACATATTATAGAAGAATAGTTGAATCATGTCTTTTTTGTCAAATGAAAAATTAGTACGAACACAAAGAAAAAGTATGGGAATGTTTGTTTTTAAACTATTGACCAGGGTGAAAGTCTGCGAAAGTCATGACTGGCAAAAAGTTTGTGAAATGAAAAAACACAAATATTCCATTCTTTTTAAATATAACTGCATATAAAGAAAAACACAAACTGATGTTTAATAATAGTTTTTACCCTTTTTATGTTTTATAGGACAAGAAATATAGAAAAATAATGAAAAATATAAACAGTTACAATAGAAATGAGCGCAAAACAAGATAAACAGAATACAACAAGGCCTAAATGGTAAGACCACTTCTATATACTGTAAATTCAGATTTTTCAGGGAATGGACAACTTATTGTGATTACAAAAAAAAACTGCATAAAGATATATATCATGTATATCATAACATGATATATATATATATATGTTTCTGTTATCAAAATATGATTTCTTATTTTTGCGGTACTCACCCAGTCACATTATTCTCATTACTAAAAAGTTTGGATAATTTCTGAATTACAGTAATAAAAGAAATTGCCTTTGAATGATGAATCATATAAAAATAAGAAAATGTGGTATGGTAAATGAGTGACTTATCCACCAGAGTTCAATAAAGCGGATGCAAGAAATTAAAGGTCAATCATGGGCCTGCCTTCAATAATGAGAAAACACTTCCTTTATAGGTCATTCATTAAAGATCCCAACATATAAAGATTTAAACAATACAATTTATTTCAACATGTTCTGTTCAAAGGCAATAACAATTAATAAAAAAAAATCATGCCTAATACAAAATATTGTTTGTTTCTCCAATCTAGACCGACCCTGCAAAAATGGTCCTACTCATAAAATTTTATTGTCAAAACTAAGCCAATATTATTATATTCATTTCTGATTTTTCGGGCTTACCGGATCATCAGATAATATTCAGGCTTTTGGGAAAAATAAAATTATTTACCTACCTACCTACCCACACCTGGCTTGTCAGAATAGGGATTAGGGAAACAAACAATATATTAATTTAGGCCTCATGTCTGTGAGCACTCAACCTGACCATAATATAGGACAGTGGTTCAAATATTAACACAACATATGAACATTCTATAACAACTATTGCAAGTGGCTCAACTTTAAATATCCCTGCAAGGCACTAAACAAAGAATATTAAATCTTTTACACAAAGCACTGAAATAAGAGAACTCATAAGCATGACAAGTAAGAATATCAAATGAAAGTTTCTCAAAATGTTCATTAAAACGATATAAAATAAGCTTATTTATATTGCTGTTTTTTTCTCAATTTATAACATTTTTTTTTTATTTTGTGTATTTATAGGTCAGATATCTTGGTTTTTATGATCATCAACAGGTCCTGCAGGTCTATACAGAAGAGGAATTTTAATTGTTAATACTTTTCTACATAATGTGCTAATTGGATTACTAATGTGAAATGAACTCAACTGTGTGTTTTTCTGGAAAAAGAAATAGAAAAAAATCCTACAAAATTGCTATAAACAAAATGGAGTACTATCAAAGAACACAATTGTGTAAAATGTAACAACCTACATTCATATTCACTGATGGATTATGGAGAAATTAAGAAAAATGATAGTGTCTTTGTCATGTTTGTTGTCGAAATAAACACATGCTTTATCCATTCATGTACATGGCTCCATCATATCAAATATATATATACAAAGAAGATGTTTGAAGAACATGTTGCAAAAAATTTATTCAACAAATTGAAGGAAGATGTCTTGTGGATTGAATTATTTATGCACTGAACTGTTATGTAGGGGGTTGAATACACAGCAGCTGTAACAGAAGACAAGTTAATTTGACATGAAAAGTGTTTATTTTATTTAATATTCAAATATGAGCACAATATTAATAACATCACAAATGGTATGCTATTCATAGCGTTTTGCTTATTATTGTATGGTCTTAAACATGCTAAACATTTAGCCTTTTGTTTTTGTATGTTAAATACTCACCATGAAAATTTGTATTACAGTATTAAAGTTTTAATTATCTTTTGTATCAATAATTCAGTCTAGCAGAAAATATATTAATACTGTTTGTACTGTTATGAGATTTCCATAGAGGAAAAACATTTCCTTAAGGGAAATTTGATGTTCAGAAATTTCCCTAGAGGAAATTTGAAATACAATGATTTCCTCAGAGGAAATTTGTTGTCTTGAATTTTCCTCCAAGGAAAAGTGTTTGTCAAAAATTTCCTCACAGGAAAAAGTATTTCCTCCAAGGAAAATTTGAAGCTACAAATTTCCTCACAGGAAAAAGTATTTCCTCAAAGGAAAATTTAAAGCTGCAAATTTCCTCAAAGGAAAATTTGAAGCTGCAAATTTCCTCAAAGGAAAAAGAATTTCCTCTAAGGAAAAGGAATTTCCTCTAAGGAAATAGAATTTCCTCAAAGGAAATAATTATGCAGTAAATTCCCTAAGGGAAATCTTTTTCCCTTGAGGAAAAAACAATTTCCCGTGAGGAAAAATCTTTTTCCTTCAGGGAAATTTGATTTCCCTTGAGGAAAAGTACTTTTCCTCTGAGGAAATTGTTGAAAAAAGGGGCATAACTTTTTCAACAGTGGTGCTAGAGCCAAATTTTTTTAGGACAAATATCAGGGAACCAATACCAACCAAGTTATCAACTTTGTTTTGACTTAACTCCAAAAATTAAGGTGACAACTTTTGCACTCAGCGGAATTGCAAACTTGTCCCGGAGACTGTTTGTGGTATAATTGCCAATGAAACAACTATCCACAAAAGACCAAATTGACACAAACATTAACAATTATAGGTCCCCGTACGACCTTCAACAATGAGAAAAGCTCATAACGCATATATTCCGCTATATAAGGCCCCGATAAGACAATGTAAAGCAATTCAAGCGAGAAAACTAACGGCCTTATTTAAGTAAAAAAATGACATAGTAAAGTTTGCTTCATCGACGCATATCAATGAATACATGTAAACATATTTGTTTTGTAGTAGTTACAATATTATACTACATTTACTTAGAATGTTAAATTGTGTTTATGTATTTGGTTTCATAGTCACGACAGAGTTATCTTTCTTTGCACTGATATTTTTAGTATTCTATTTTGTTTGAATGGTATGCTTTTTCTCAACGTTTTCATAGTTGGTTGTCATCTATGACCTCTAATTTCTGAACCTATATGCAACTGAACTCCAATATCAACTCTTACTTAATGCCTTCAAAACATGTTATTATGCAGTGTCTTTTCTGATACACAGAATCTTACTATCATCCTACTTAGTCTACGGGTAAATAGAAATTAGTTTTGAAGTTATATAAAGTTATATAGGTTATAATCAAATGTACATCTCATATGAATTAATGTGTACACTTTTATTTTTATCAATTTATAGACAAAAAAATAGTCCAATATTTATTATTGATCATTTGAACTGCATTACTTTAATACAACGATCTTCTTTTTATTGTCAGTTCCAACATAATAAATAGGAAATTCAATACTTATAGCTCGAATATCCACATGGAATTTACTGACCCCATACTGTATATACCGTGTTACATCACTAGCACACTATGTAACGAATTTATCTTACCGACTATCTTATCGTGTAAAATTTAGATTGGTGACCTATCAAAATGAGCAAGTCTTCAATACAGTTAGATTTAACATGATGCCAACAATGACAACTTGTTAGATTTAAAATCGTTTTCTGAATTTATTTCACTTGATCATCACTTTTTTCTTCTGTTGAAACCTTTAAGATTTTTTTCTCAGTACTGTTTTGTTTTTCTTAAGTGACGTAACACCAAGTGCTACTAACCGTGTATGAAATAAGCCCGCCTCCTTATTACCTTATATGGAATATAAAGGGACGTAACTCAACTATTAATCTGTATGGAATAAGCCCCACCTCCCAACTAACCTAATATTAAATATACACTGTTTCCAAGAGGACGCTTTTAACCAATCATATTCCTAGAAATGTATACCGATTAGTGTACGATAGCTCAAGGATCTTACAAATACAAGTCATGGTATGTTAACAATATAAACATTATAAGAACTACTGTGACTTTTGAATTGTACTAATGAATTATATATACTAATAGTATAATTTATAAAACAGATTAGAAAGTGATGTGTAAAAAAACAATATATAGTTTTCAGTCGATGTACAGAAATTATAAATTAAGTATTGACAAAACATTGAAATTTGACATTTAGGGGCCAGCTGAAGGACGTCTCCGGGTGAGGGAATTTCTCGTTACATTGACGACCTGTTGGTGACCTTCTGCTGTTGTGTTTTTTCTTTGGTCGGGTTGTTGTCTCTTTGACACATTGCCCATTTCCATTCTCAATTTTAAATGTAGAGAGAACTTATGCTCTGTAAAGACATAAAACCAACAGCTGACTACATTTGAAATGTAAACCACTGTACATAATATATTTATTAAGTCCAAAGAGGTTTTTTTTGTTGGCATAACTTGGTATGTAATTACAGAAGGAAATGTAGACAAAAGATACTGTCATATTAAGATAAACACAAAAGTCTCAATTTGTTGATACCAATGTTGAATTAGAAAACATATTTAGCTCTAACAATTCCAATTTTCCAACATATAAAAAAGAAGATGTGGTATGATTGCCAATGCGGCAACTATCCACAAAAACCAAAATGACACAGACTATAATATAATACCATTTTGGATGTATGATTCTTTTTGTGGTCAGTAGTCTTTATTCTGTTACTGAAAGGAATATTTTCAAATAATGACAATACAATCTGTTTTTCCTTTTGCATAAATAACTAAAAACTGTAATAATAGTCATACAAATAGAAAATGGCTATGTTACTCCTGCGTGATTAATCTTCAATCAACCCCGAATTTTTGACAGGGTTCATGTATTTCAGTTTTACTATGTTGTGTTTTGCGTATTATTGTTTGAAGTATGGACACAACGTTAACATTTAAGCTTGATACAGCTCTAAATTTGGATTGTGATTAAATAGTTGACACAACATAGGTTCCTGACACAGAATGAATGTGGTCTAAGAACTTTAACTTAAATAATGAAATTTCTTAAATTGGACATATACCTATTATGGTCAAATGTCCAAAATCTAAATACATGGTTAGATTCAGCATATCATAGAACTCCAAGAATTCAATTTTTGATGAAATCAAATAATGTTCAATTTTAGACCCTTTAGACCTCAATGTGGACCAATTTGATAACCGGGCCAAAATATTAAAAATCTTAATAGATGGTTAAATTCAGCATATTGGAGAATAATTTTGGACATGTTCCACTTGACTACTTTGCGGTTTTAATATATGCATTAAAATGAAAAACAAAG
The DNA here is from genome assembly GCF_036588685.1 of Mytilus trossulus. Taxonomy (NCBI): domain Eukaryota; kingdom Metazoa; phylum Mollusca; class Bivalvia; order Mytilida; family Mytilidae; genus Mytilus; species Mytilus trossulus. The sequence continues at coordinate 11,289,529 of NC_086385.1, read as the reverse complement.
TATGATAATGCAAAACATCGTTTGATTTAAAAGAACAATATGCACACATAAGTTATTGTGTTTGTACACACGCTAGGCATCAATTGAGATTTATGAACGGCTTTCATACATAAACATGATTAAAGTATGGCGAGAATGTATTTATTGCATGTAGTACTCATTTTCAAATGTTCATATACAAACATGCGAACGGAAATAAATCCTTTAAGTACTTAAATAATATTTATTGATACAATTAGTTTACTTAATCAATTACATTGGTCAGATATGTCATACGTTTAATTTAGTGCAACATAGTGTAAGCTTCCGCGCTGCATACAAACTTGATGTACTTCGGTCAACGCTTTTACACCCCAATGAAGTTACAAAAAGAAGCATTCAATTCTTAAACTGTGGACAAAACGCGCTTCCGACTTACTCAATTATAAGCTTTGTATATTTAATGAATTAACAAAGGCAAAACAAAACATAAACATAAACTAGATTCTACGTTTGCCATCCACTTAAATAAACCCGGCTACAAACTAACATGAATTTTACGTGATATTTTGAAGGTAGGGTCAAGAAAACGTTACATTTGTCAAGTTATCGACGAAAAGACACGATAGATTCTTAAGCACGCAACTCATTTAATAACAGTGAATAAATCGAACATGAACTGACAATGCAATGGCAACAATATACAAACGACCGATACACAAACAACAGTCTACAAAACACAAAACATTAAATTAAAGACTCGTAACACGAAATCGATGAAAATGATTTCTCTCTAGTTATCTTGAAGAATAATCTCATCCTTCTCTTATTTTGTCACCCGTCGTGTTACTCATTTATGTACAAACCGGGTGAAACTGCTACATACAATCTAAATAGGGTCATTTAAAACGTTTAGTACTGTTAGTGTTAATATTTATATTCATATTCCATTTAACACCAACACAACTCTTAAGTATGTATTCAGCAAGCCGATTCAAAACAGTAAAGTTTAGATAAAATATATGTATATGCAAGTACAGGGAGAAGGTTAAGTACCATTAAAACGTTTAATCCCGCTTCAAAAGTTTGCACCTGTCATAATTCACGAATCTGATGTACAGTGCCCGTTGTTTTTCTCGTTTGAATGGTTTGACATTTACGTTTAGTAATTTTTGGGGCCCTTTGTATCTTGCTGTTCGGGGTGAACCAAGGCTCTGTGTTGAAGGCTCTAACTTGACCTATAAAGGTTTACTTTTATAAATTGTTACTTAGATGGAGATTTGTCTCATTGACACTCATACCACATCTTCCTATATCTATATACAATGTATTGGGTCAGATCTGGCAGTGACAACAATTCCAAATACTAAAAACTACAATCTCTTGACTAATTGAAAATTTAGTTGGTTTAATATTTGCTTGACGGACTTTTCATTAGTAATTGAAGGCTAGTGCACAAAAGTTTTTTTTTTTAATTTCACTGTTGATTCATTTTTTAGAGTTATTCTTTTGGAGCGCTCGGTATTTATAAATCTAGCCATTGTGTAATGTGCTATGGTCATTTTTGTACTTTTACCTTTCATTTTTTGCTTATATTCTGAATTGCCTATAAAGAGTCTATATGTCCTTTTGTTTTTCTTTGTTAAAAGAGTTATTTGTTTTATAGTGATTAAGATCATTACCCCTTGTTGACCGCTGCACCTTAATGTTTGACATGTTTACTTATATTGTGTATTCTTTGGTTTTCTATGTTGTGTCATGTGTTCTATTGTTTGTCTGTTTGTCTTTTTTCATGTTTAGCTATGTTAATAGTTGTCTGATAAGCAATAATGGCGTTGTCAGTTTATTTTCGGTTTATGAGTTTGACTGTCCCTTTGGTATCTTTCGTCCCTCTTTTATATTGCAAGTTTTGTTTTGTATTGTGACAACAATACATATACATGCGACCATCATGTAAGTACGAGGATTAGATAGCTATAAACCAGATCCAATCTACTATTTTCTTTATTTTAAGTTACATAGTATGCTGGTGACCTAATACGGTATTTATCTTACCGACTATCTTAACGCGTGAAATTTAGACTAGTGACCTATCAAAATGAACAAGTCTTCAATACTGTTAGCGTTAAAAACTACATCCATTGATCCTACAAAAACAGATGCCAACAATAATAAACAGCTGCGCCATGAGCGCATGATACGCCCGACGTCTTATGTCGAAGTTATATGCAATAATCATAAATAGTTTCTGAGAAAGTTTTAAGCAATAACCATATATAGTTTTTGAGACACCGCGGGAAACCCCCACCCTGTTTTTTTTTTTTTTACAAAAAACTAAATATCACTAAAATAAAATTTTGAATCAAAACCAAAAAGTATACAGATCTTTAGATTAATATAACAAAGAAGTGTGTAAAGTTTTAAGCAATAATCATAAATTATTTTTGAGATACGGCGCGACATGTAAATAAAACCTCCCCTGTTTAACAAAATACTCAATAACTCCAAAATAAAGTTTTGAATCATCACCAAAAAGTATACAGATCTTTAGATTAATTAAACAAAAAAGTGTGTAAAGTTTTAAGCAAAAATTAAATTGTTTTAGAGATGCGGCACAACATGTAAAAAAACCCTCCCCCTTTTTTACAAAATACTCAATCACTCAAAAATGAAATTTTGAATCATCATCAAAAAGTATACAGATCTTATTAGATTAATATAACAAAGACATGTGTAAAGTTTGTAGCAATAATCATAAATCGATTTTGAGATATAGCGCGACATGTAAAAAAAAACTCCCCCTTTTTTTACAAAATACTCAATAACTCAAAAAGGAAATTTTGAATCATCACCAAAAAGTATACAGATATTGAGATTAATATAACTAAAAAGTCTTTTAAATCTTAAGCCATAAACAAGAATCGTTTTTGAGATACAGTGCGACATGTCAAAAAAACACACCCCTGTTTTAGTTACAAAGTGCCGTAAATCAAAAAGTTTAAATCTAATTTTCAGATCATTTGATCATCATAAGAAACAACTATATTAAGTTTCATGAAATTTGGATAAGTCGTTCTCAAATTACGGTGCGACATGACAGACAGACAGACAGACAGACAGACAGACAGACAGACAGACAGACAGACAGACAGACGGACGGACGGACGGACGGACGGACACCGGACATGTGTATACTATAATACGTCCCGTCAAAATTTTGACGGGCGTATAAAAACTTGTTAAGTTTAAATGTGTTTTATACCACTGTCCCAGGTTAGGGGGAGGGTTGGGATCCCGCTAACATGTTTAACCCCGCCACATTATTTATGTATGTGCCTGTCCCAAGTCAGGAGCCTGTAATTCAGTGGTTGTCGTTTGTTTATGTGTAACATATTATTTTCGTTCATTTTTTTTTTTACATAAATGAGGCCGTTAGTTTTCTCGTTTGAATTGTTTTACATTGTCTTATCGGGGCCTTTTATAGCTGACTATGCGGTATGGGCGTTGCTCATTGTTGAAGGCCGTACGGTGATCTATAGTTGTTAATGTTTGTGTCATTTTGGTCTTTTGTGGATCGTTGTCTCATTGGCAATCATACCACTTGTTCTTTTTTTTTTTATATTTATGAATTTATATAATTTTATTTCAATCTTAATCATCTTTTTCTTCTTTTTTTTTTTAAGTCTCCCTTCTAACCTAATATTAAATACAAAGGAACGTAAAACCACTACTATACGCGTACGCAATGAGCCCCGCCTCCCTAATAAAACAATATAAAATTTATACGGACTCCATGCGGACGCTTTTAACCAAGCATATCCCTAGAAAAGTATAGGAGGTAAGATAACTGTAAATGTCTGTAAATTAAAGGTTCAAGAATATGACAGTTGTTATTTTCAATTATTTTGAGGTGTTTTAGCTTTTGGTTTTGCCATTTGATAAAGATTTTTCTGTTTTGACTTTTCTTGGAGTATTTTTGTTCATTTACTTTTTTTAGTTTAGGCCTTAATTGTCTCATTGGCAATCATACCACTTGTTCTTTTTTTTTTTATATTTATGAATTTATATAATTTTATTTCAATCTTAATCATCTATTTCTTTTTTTTTTTTTTAAGTCTCCCTTCTAACCTAATATTAAATACAAAGGAACGTAAAACCACTACTATACGCGTACGCAATGAGCCCCGCCTCCCTAATAAAACAATATAAAATTTATACGGACTCCATGCGGACGCTTTTAACCAAGCATATCCCTAGAAAAGTATAGGAGGTAAGATAACTGTAAATGTCTGTAAATTAAAGGTTCAAGAATATGACAGTTGTTATTTTCAATTATTTTGAGGTGTTTTAGCTTTTGGTTTTGCCATTTGATAAAGATGTTTCTGTTTTGACTTTTCTTGGAGTATTTTTGTTCATTTACTTTTTTTAGTTTAGGCCTTAATTTTTCACCATTAAATCATTTCATAGTTTCTATGTCGTACCATTATGTGGAATGCCTATCAGCAATTATAAATGCCAGTCAGACATATGACTGTATTTTTTCCATTCATGATATGTACTCGATAGATCGTTATTTAGTTCGGTTAAATGGGCTGATTCAGACCAGTGAGAGACTAACTTAGAAGGTCAAGACTAATCGATTCAGGTCGAGCATTGGTCGAGACCAATTCGGACTGCACCATGATCATGAAGTACTGAATCAGACTTTTGAAGTAAAATCAAAACTGAAGTCGAGTACAGTAAAGTACTGTCCAGGTTATACCGGGTAAAATCTGTGCTCGATTTTTCTGGTCAAGCACAAGCTATTGCATTTTCAAACTCTGAGCAGTTTGTAGTGTTATGATTTTTTACACGTTTTATTAATTTGTCTATCAGCTTTTAAAATAGCAGTCAAAGACATCCATCTGGATTTCCTGAAATGTGTCCATAATTTTAAGTGTTTGATATGGCATAAACTTCAATTCTTTACAGTTTAATGAAATTAAAAATATCTGGACAATTGTTCAGAAAACAAATGGACCAGATGGGAATCATTCTGGACATCCATGCAACCATTGATTTATCGAAATTTAATTTGCTATTCGGAGCTCGACCTGTCTCAGATTGATACTTTGTGATTTTTCAAGATGGTCACAATTCAATATTGGTAACATTTCCATACATGTTTTTCAACATCGCAATTAGAACAAGCTCTTTTAACTAGGTTTCAAGTCAATAGCTTTATTAGTATAATGTTTATGACATTTTGAAATATTTTATAGAAAAATGACCAGCTCTTCCACTAGTTTTGACTTGCAGAGAGGTCCATAGCTGGAATGTGAACCATGACTTATACTACTAGTACACAGAAGTTAATGCTTTTACCACAAAAGTGTACCCCTTAGCAAGTGCTCATGAGAAAGGATGAAATTACCAGTCACACTAATAGTAGCAATTTTGTCTAAAATCTACACAAATCGACTGGACTAGAGGGTAGAAACTTGATATTACCACATAATTCAAACCCTTAATAGCTATAGGGCAGAATTCAGCTCTGAATTTGAATCGTGATTAAATATTTGAGATATAATAGGTTTCAATTTGAATTGTTGTAAATAAACTAGAATTGTATGCGACTGTCATACAAGTACGAGATTTAGCTACCTATAAAACCAGCTGTTATTCACCATTTTCTCACGAGAATATGCCTCTACCAAGTCAAAAACTGGTTGTTTTAGGTCACTTGTTTTGCCCCTAATGTCTAAAAGTTTAGGGCGGCAACCACTAAACTCAATCGCATCCATGCATTAACTCTAAAACATGATGTTGCTATCCGGAAAAAAAGTGTATTCGTACGACTACAATGACGTAGACATTATAGCATTATACAAACGCAAATATTTGCCGGTGGTATGAAAATGACCGCTGCAAAAAAAAAACAACAATGGCGTGATATACAAGTACCAAGCCACACCTAAACAAATGATTTAAAAAAAATGGCCCAAACAGTAGACGTAAGTAATTTACAAAGATAAATAAAAGAACACTTCAGAGGGATGATACACAACGTCAGTTCCTAGCATATATATACCAAAATCAATATGTATTATTTTGGAAGCTGATACGGTGAATATTTTTCAGCAATGCATTGGAACCTTTAGATTAATTTCTTTTAGAAAAAGGACGAGACCTTCTTTGACATAACCATGGTTCATCACTGGGGTAAAGCTGATGACCGTAACTGCATTCACGGTCATCCCAAGATGTCGGACGAAAAATTAGGTCAGTATTTTTATTGTCTGTTAAGGTGTTTCTACATCATTTTCTTTACAAAGCATACTTTGATACGATGTAAATTTATAAAAGATACGCAACCAACGTTTATCATAATTTTTATTTAACTGACTGGAACCAACAAAGCCATTTTTTTTTGTATCTCTAAGAAACCTAAGAAAGTAAAAAGTATTACCAAACCCCACAACTGACTATTTCACGGTCGTTCAAAGCGATGTTTGTCGATTGAATGACTTAACAATCTTAAGTCAATCACTTCATAGCTAAAACACAAAATGTTATCAAGCACACCTTTCTTGAGTTCGACAGAGTGCACCTTTTCTGAACGCAAAAAAATCACCTTAATTTGTAATTTTTTCATAAATATTTCGTTACCCATTCACTTTATAAAATAATTTGTCTCACACAAAGATCATAAATCGACAATTAAATGTTTGTTTTCAGTTGCAAATTGATAATGCTTATGTGTGAATACATTGTACATGTTGTATACTGAATCAAAGACGGTAATTTGATGATTTCCGTTATTTCACGAGTATTTGCACGTACATATATTTTATTGAATAATTCATATTAAAGACGTTATATAAATACTCCAAATTATTTAAACATTGCATAATGATTAATTCTCAACTTTAATTAACTTAAACGGGTAATTGTATAACGAATTCTTTATGAAAGGAGAACATATGCCTTAATTTGAACCCAAAAAATCGGATTGTTTGTAATGTAAAAAACATTTGTTTTTAAACAAAAAATCTTCCGAGTTACATTTAATATGATAAGTTTTGTATCTGTTTTAGTTGTTTAAACCTATACTTTTTTTTTAATTGCTTTTTATTAAAAAAAATAATTAAAAATTACTTAGTCGTGATTGCTAAATGAGGGGACCATTGGAAGGGACGTTTTTAATCCTCATTTGGACACTTTTTGTTTAGTCTAACACCTTGTATTTTATCAATAAGATAATTTAGTGGAATTCTATCAAAACAAATCGCGGTACCCTGGGGTGTAACACAAACTCCTTAACTAGCGCGCAAGCTTTTGAGAACTAGCTGATGGGCTATAAATGATCTTTATTCAGCTTACCAAATATTTAACAAAAATCATAAAAATATTAAAAAATGTCCATATTATCTCCCTTTAACAGAAATGACATTATAAGCTTATTTAAAGGTGGCATTAGTATTTCAAAGGATTTTAACCCTAGAAATTCAAGGATAATAAACATTCTTTTTTATAATAAGTACATGGCACAAAGCTTATTTAATAATTTAATAAATACCACTTGATTATGCAACACTTCTTACTTATTTAAATTCAAATGCACACATATTGATAAATTTATAATCAAACTGTCATGATTTAATTGATACTTTCATACCACATTATTTCGTGCATTTAAAGGTTGACTTGTATCCATAAATGTATATGATAAGGTAAATTTTAACATTGCTACACCTGGATTCTTATATTTACCTTTTTCAAAATCTTTACATCGTTTATTTTAGTAAATATCTCAATAATAGTACATTTTTGGCTTCAGAATCAGCAGAATTTATAATTATTGTCAAGACAAAACTTTACGACAAAAGAGATGATTTCAGCTTTCCAATTGTGAACTTTCCATTTCTAAGTAGCAACATTCCAGCAGCACCTGCATACGGGGTATATATCTCTCAATTGATACGATATTCCCGTGCTTGCATTTCCTATCATGATTTTCTTGATAGAGGGTTACTGCTCACAAGGAAGCTATTAAATCAAGAGTTCCAAATGGTGAAGTTGAAATCATCCCTTCGTAAATTTTACGGACGCCATCACGAGTTGGTTGACCGTTATGGAATAACCGTTTCACAAATGATATCGGATATGTTCCTTACGCTGTAACTACAATCCCCTTCCCTTTCATGAATTTGACCTACCGAATTAGACTATTTACCGGATTTGTAATCACATAAGCAACACGACGGGTGCCGCATGTGGAGCAGGATCTGCTTACCCTTCCGGAGCACCTGATATCACCCCTAGTTTTTGGTGGGGTTCGTGTTGTTTATTCTTTAGTTTTCTATGTTATATCATGTGTACTATTGTTTTTCTGTTTGTCTTTTTCATTTTTAGCCATGGCGTTGTCAGTTTGTTTTAGATTTATGAGTTTGACTGTCCCTTTGGTATCTTTCGTGTATGCATCCTTTGCTACTGGTTGTGAACTTAAGCTCAAGATTCGCAAGGTGAAAGATCTAAGCCCAAAAGGTTACAGATAAATGAACTTAGATTGTTTACAATCGCATATATCAGACATTACAATGCATGCATGCTTATGTGCCGAAGCCATAAAAGTTACTAACCAAGGAAAACCACTCATAACACTTGAAACTGAGGTTCGTTCGTTTGGATTGGCTAGTGTGATGTTGGCGCAGTGTCAAGGGTGTCCCAAAAAGTTTTCTGTAGATAGTAGCCCAAAGGTCCCTGGGTCAAAACGCTTCGATATCAACGTGAGGGCTATGTGGGGCAGTATGGTAACTGGGAATGGTCCGCCCCATCTAAATGAGTTTTTGGCCACACTGAATTCCCCCGGATTATCACAGCCCTCATTTACTGCAATAGAAACAGAGATCGGCCAGTGGTGGCACTCTATTCCAGAGAAGGACATGCTGTCAGCTGGGCAGGAAGAAAGATTTCTTGCCATCGATAGAAAGGATTTTCATGAAGAAGTGCCAGCTATAACGGTAATTACAGATGAAGGTTGGTCTAAACGTACCTATAATGCAGCAAGGTGGGGGGGGGGGGGGAGGGGGGGGGGGGGGTGGCCATAATTATTGGGAAAGAGACAAAGAAATTGTTACATATTGGCGTGAGGAATAAATATTGTTACATATGTAGCACCAATAATACGAAAGAACACAACTGTTTTAAAAATTGGGATCAGGACAGCCAGTCAATGGAGAGTGACGTTATTTTGCAAGAGTTTCTGGAAGCAGAGAAAAAACATGGAGTCAGATACATGAGGGTAGTAGGTGATGGTGATTCATCAGTATTTGCCAAAATAAGAGAGGAGGTACCAGGTTGGGGAAGATCGGTAAAAAAAGAGGAATGTGCTAATCATGTCTCAAAATGCTACAGGTCTAATTTAGAGAAACTTGTGACTGACAATCCCCTTTACAAAGGTAGGCATCATCTTTCAAAAACAACAAGAGTAAGGCTAGTAAGTGCTTTAAGATGTGCCATTCGAGTACGTTCAAAAGAATTCAAGGAGGAGAAATATGATAAACAAACTGCAATAAAGAAGTTAAATAATGACATAAGAAATTCGGTTCATCATGTATTTGGTCAGCATGACCAGTGTTCTGATTTTTGTCAGGCCAAAAATCAAACTGCACCAACTTCTAACCCAAGTGATACAGATAATATTGAAGCTGTAATAATTAATGACCAAATAGACTTCTGGACTGAAGGATCTTCCATTTCATGCCAGGAAGAGGCCCGTGGTGGTACAACTATTGATTACAGCAACGTTGAACAACATATTATTAGAGATGTCACATCAATACTCAATAGGATCGCTGAGAAATCCGATAGACTTTTGGGAAACAGCACTACCAACCTAGCTGAAAGCTGGATGCATATAAGGACAAAGTTTGATGGTGGTAAGGTTTACAACATTTGTAATAGGGGTTCATGGCATGCTCGTTGTTATGGTGGTGCGTTAAGGATGAACTTAAGTCCACAGTGGTCTTGCAAGGTTTGGGAATCTTCTACAGGGACAGAACCGGGATTTTTCTATAGAAAAATTTATGCCCGTCATGAACAAACTTTAGCTAATTCCACCAGGTATAAATCAAAACCAAGTGTTCATAAACTTCGATGGAAAAAGAAATTCTCAAGCCTGAAAACAAGCACCACAAGAAAAGCTACTAGAGCATATGGTCCAGAAGCTACTGATGTTGTAGAAGATGTCTCCACTACAGTATTTCAAAAACTTCAAGATAAATTTTTACAAACTCATATCAATCTTTCGGCCCAACAGTGTAAAAATATAACTACTTCTACAGTTGTTCAATCTCAGTCAGGTCTTTGGCATTCAGAAAGGAAAAAGAGAATAACTGCATCTAACTTTTGTTCAATTGTCAAAAGAAATCCATCTCTGCCTATTGCAAAATTTGTCCGTAACATTCTTTATTCGTCATTCAGTGGAAATCGTCACACAAGAAATGGTATTAACCAAGAAGACACAACAATAGAGGAATACAAACTAAAGAAAGCTGAAGAAAATGAAAATGTATCTGTAGAACGTAGTGGACTGGTCATACATCATACCAACAAATACTTGGCAGCTAGCCCAGATGGCATAGTTACTATATCCACAGGAGAAACTGGTATTATTGAAATAAAAAACTTACTACATTCTAAACCTTTAAACCTTTGGCAAGCATCAGCAAACAAAACATTCTGCTTAGAAAATATATCGGGAAAACTGCAACTAAAAGAAAACCACAACTACTTTTACCAATGTCATGGACTTCTTAACATCTGCAATAAAGACTGGATTGATTTTGTGGTCCGCACATTGAAACCTCACCAAATTTTTATTGAGAGAATTTATAGAGATGTCTCTTTATGGGAAAATACAATGCTTCCGAAACTTCAATCTTTTTACAACAAGGCAATACTTCCTGAATTAGCTTCACCAAGAGAGGGGAAAAGTCCAGGAATTAGAGAACCTGGGATGTGGGTAAGTCTGAAAATATGCACAAATGCATATATAATAAAAAGAAATGAGTCTTGATACCTATATGATAAAGTAATAACAAATGAAGATAATAAATTTAAAATAATATCAATTAAAGGTAGGTATTAATATCTTGTGCTATCATTTGTTAGTACATGATAACGCAAAACTCTTGACATTTATCCAAACCAAAATTACCAGAACAAGATGTATTATATATTTGACATACATTTATATACATGATTTTGAAATATAATCATGCTCAAATTGCTACATAAAGGTTGTAAATAGTAAAAACAAAGGTATGTACATGTATCAAGGAGACAATCTCCCAAAAAATACTTACATATCTTTATTCATTTGTTTAATTAGAAATTAACTTTGCTTCTTATAATCACTGAGGTAACATTTTTTTATATGTAAAAGAAAGTGTAAGCTGTATGTGCAATGATGTATGTCACTATGTGTCAATGAGACAATATAGAAAAATATTACATAATCCGTTACCATGATAACAATGCTCAATAGGCCATACCACATAAAAAATGTCCATAAAAGCCCCTTTTATTTGATAAAATTATGTTAATCTTATTAAAACTGCTTAAAACCATTTAAAATTACTGCACGTTTTCTACAATCATGACTATGTATATGCTTAATTTTTCAGTGTTGCTGTCATTCTTCACATTTGTTATTCAGTTGTATAAAACTACATGTATGCATTTATTTTTGTCATTGCAGTAAAACCCAAGACAGTAAAACCCAAGACACAAAAAGGAAAGAGGAAACAGTCTTCAACCTCATCAAATAAACAAACCAAGAAACGAAAATCAAGAAAATCCAGTTCCTCAGACTTCGATATCACTGACAATCAACCTCAAGGGTCAGGTCAAATAAGTCAAAGGTAAAACAATCTTTGAATAGTAATTAAAAAAAATTGAAAAGTGATAAATTCTAAATTTGTCCTTTAGAAATATATATATCTATACATTATTACATGTATGTCAATGAGATAACATCTAAAAAAGTAGAAAGTGACAAAATTTACATTATCCTTCAACAGTGAACAAAAGGCCATACAACACAACAAACAAATGTCTATGAAAGTTTGTTTTTATCAAAAATCATATCTACATACATCTTGATATTGCCTAATTACATACATGTATGTGCATTTTGAACTATCACAGGTGTGACACAATCGGCTTTAGGAAAGAATTATGCTCATAATGTCTGTTTCTTTTGCATCTACTTTTTTATGTAAATGTTCTGATTTTGTACGTACATATATGTGTAATAAAAAAAACAAGCAAAGAACCAAGAAACACAAAAATAATAATAATTCAACAATTAGCTCTTCCATCATGAACTCTCACCAAGAAATAGGAGTGATAGCAGGTGGACTGATATCCATGATTTAAAGCTATTACATGTACTTCTTATATTGTTTTATATTCACATATAGTTTTTGCAATACTTTTTTCAAATGGGATGATGTATCATTGATGCATATCCCATTTCCTTATTTCTTCATATGTAACCACATAATATATAAGAAAAGATATGGCAAACATGATCATCCAGACACATAAATCTCCCTTGCTACATGAAATATTAAGGGTGCATCAGAATCCTGCACTGTGATCAGTTTGTCATAAAAAAACAAAAGTAAAACTCCACAAAGCTTGCAAACATTTATTGTAAGTGATCTGGTAAACCTAAACACCATATTGATATTTCTTTCTTTATTTTGAGACAAATATTTTATATGACAGGTTTTGATATTTTAGGAAAACAAGACAGAGACAAATTAAATTTTTGGGCCGAAGCATTAAACATGAATGGATAATTGATGAAACTTCACAACAATAAGAATGGTATAAAGGGACTGTATTATCTTTGATATCTGGAACTGATGGAAGATTAACTGCCATTTACGAAGTGTTGTATGAGGGAGAGGATGAACCATTTGAAATTGACCATTTAATACAGGATTATCAATCTGGATCAGTGCAGTTCATTGATGTGTAACAGTTTTATAAGAAAAAAGGTACTTTTGATAAATAAATATTTATTTTTCAGAGAACTTGCTTCTGATGTAGTGTGGACTGTTGCTTACTGTTGAAGGGCAAAAGGCAAACACTAAATGATGACATTTTTGCCATAATTATGTAGTATTTTGTTCTGCAATACATACTCCTTTCCTTATTAATGTCGGGAACCACCAAAATGATATCGGGTATATGTGAATTAGACACCACAAAATAAACATTTACAAACTAAAACTAACATCATCTATGAATTTTCCTGAAACTGTAGGGTTCATCAGTAAGCAGCAATAATGCAAGGAAACAAATATCAGACATTCAAATTAAAATACCATAAATAATAGTTATACCTATAATTGAGCAAAATAGGCAAAGTATTTCACGTGAAAAATCAGATATCATATAACAGAAAACAACAAAAAAATGTCTTGTTTGGGGACAGGTTAACAAATATTGAATATATTTATCTATTACATCTCATCTAATAAAAGTATGTCACCATTCACCCGAAGATAGTCAAAAGACATGAAAGTTCTTGTGAAATATCATATTTGATATTCTAGTTATTTTGATTTTTATTAAACTAATATATCATGTATATGATTCTGTTAAACTTACTTATTGTTACTTATATCTACATATTGTATATGGTCATGATGGTATTGCAACAAAATTTTGCACATACTTGATCCAAAATACCAAAGTGGGTTTTCATGCTCAATATTGTAAAACCATAACCTGCATGCATGCACACACAGCTTTTTGAATTAAAATGATGTTATGCTAGAATTCAGTGCCATAATGTTGATTACTTTTATACAAGAATTATAATTCTTGAGCAAATGAAGGGTTTAATCAATTTGTAATGTTACCCCCCCCCCCCCCCCCCCCCCCCCACACACACACACATCATTATCCAGTTTTGCAAAGAAGTATTTGCTACGGTTGTTTGCATTATTTGTAATAAAACATAAATTGTATTAAACCTTTTCCAACTTTCATTTTCAAAAACATATTTTAAATATTGTAAGATTCATACATATGTTATATAATAACACTGTGCTCCATACTTTAAAAAAAAATAGTTCCAAAACAAAAATGGCCTTCAATTTTTCTTAAATGCCACACATTTAAATCACTAAATACGACCTGTTGCATGCATTTTAATGTTAATAAATGGTAGCTTGTACTAGATAGACACTTGATTTAGACTTTAAAGTCTTTTTTTCAGGATTTTTGTGACTTAGGACATTACTGGATTTTTTATAAGATGGACTTACTTGTATACAGAATTTTTGACTTATGAACATATATTGTTGTTTATAATTGTTTAATTTGAATAGTGCTCATCACAAGGAAGATTTTGATATATAATATGGTATGTTTTATCCAGTATATAGTCTGATATTAAAGTTTAAAGTTGAACATGATTTTGACTTTAGCGGAACCTTAAAGAAAAGAGGTCAGGAAAGTTTTGTGGCACTTGAAACTGTAATTTAATGTTTAGGGGAAGGAGAGGTGAATTGAGTTCAGACTTTAAAACATTTCGATAGCATTTTAAAGATTTTTTTTTTAATTTAACGGAAGTCTACTGCAAGGGATGTTTAAATGACCTCAATGATCATCCAGGAAGATCTCGTACTCGGTCAGCTCTATGCTTTCACTTGGTTCATGATTATAGATCATAATACAAAAATTGAGAAGCCTGTGGTGTACTAGCAGGGGCGGATCCAGTCATTTAAAAAGGTGGGTCCCAACCCAGGACAACGGGGGGGGGTTCCAACTATATTTCCCCATTCAAATGCATTGATCGGCCCAAAAGGGGGGAGGGGTCCAACTCCCATAAGGATCTGCCAATTACTTGTCCAATAATGTAAGAATTTGGAGTTACATATCATTTACATTCAACGTTTTTTATAGAATATTACTTTTTTCATTATCAACTTTGACCCCCTTGAAAAAAAATGTATCCGATAAAAATCGTTGAATGCAAATCATTTTAAACTCTAAAGTTTTGTATTATTGGACTAATAGTTTACTTGTTGTTATTCACTTTGGTTCATGATCAAGTCTGTCTCTTCACAACATGGTATTTGTTTTTCGTAACAATTTTTTTCATGAATAAGGCTGTTAATTTTCTCGTTGTATTTTTCTTTTTGCTTTTTTCATATCGGGGTTTCTGTGGCCTACACATTATGTTTTTGTCCCTTTAATTGTTGAAAAGAGTTTGGTTGTTAATAGTTATTGCTTACATCGACTTCATTTAACCAGTGGCGGGTAGTTGACTCATTGGATGTAATACCACATCTCCTTATTGTTGTATATGATATAAATAGGAAAGCTATGCATTTGTATTATGCAGAGGCTATATTCGTACGGCACTTCGCTAGGTTAACCCGTGTAGCAATACAGTATTCATAATCTCCGTCCATTACACTGAGTACATTCTTATAACATTTTATTAGGTAAATGTTTAAAGTATCGACCATGATAATTCTCATAAGGCCGCATTCTTACACAATTAATTTGCACCAATCAATTTAAAGCAATACTCTAGATGCATCGCTATTTAAAGAATTCCCCTAAACAAATGTTATTGCATAACACTGCATGGGTATGTTACGATCGTTACTGCACTGACTAGGTACGTCGATCTCAAAAGGATCATATAAGGTGTAAGGTTTTCATTTTGAATATACATGTATGAAATATCTGCGACGGGTAGTTATACCAAATACTCCAATCTCTTCTATTTTTTTAAAAATGTATACATAAGCGAGTCCTTCTGTTTAACCTCATTGCGTTCTAAAAAATTCTGAAGATTAAATAAAATGAAGCGCTTTTCTGGATTAACCTAGATAAGGGACACTAAAGGCAGAACATTTTAAAGACACGGATGTATAAGAACTAAAACAGCATTATGCTTATTGTTTAAATCCGTGTTACCCCAAGGGTGACTGGGGAAACGAAATATGGTCGCTTGGTCTTCTCCCAACTGACGTCCGTTTGGCTGTGCAGGATTTATTAAGCTCGCAGTCACGTCCGGTCAGATTGGGAACTTTAAATCCGATGCCTCGTCTAAAGAGAGTGCCACAATCTATGCCCGTTAAAAACCATTGCAACAACTTTAATTTAAGGGTTGAGTATGTGGACTGTTGCACGCGGCAAAATTTCTGTCCCTATCCAATTTCCCTCATTTTCTAGTGGCACTACAATTTCCCAGACCATCATCCCGGATGGCCTCTGTTATGAACAAAACTTCCTACTGTATTTATTATTTACTTGTTCTCGTCCTGAACATGCATGACATATTTGCCACTGGACTTTAAGCAACCAACAATCAGTCAATCAATTTAAATCCTTAAATGAAGATGTTTAACAAATAATGCACGGAACAAACAAATATTTTCTTATGTTACTGAAACTTCATTCAGCAAACATTTCATCAGTCTTTGTCATTTAGTTAAAGAAAAGGGAAAGTGGTCAGGATTGGACATCTTGTAAAATAAAATATGTTTTGGCAGAGATGCGTCTTGAGCATGTGTGTAAACATGACTAATGAAATATGTTTATGATGTAGACTATACTGTGTGCAAATCCTCAGATTAACAACATGCAGAAATGACGAATATGAAAATCTGCAGAAAATAGGTCTACTTTTTTAAATACGAACATGCAGAAGTAAAATTGAAAACAAGGTGTATACCCGATCTTAGTATTAAAGCCGATCAATTCATTCTGACAACACTGTGTTAACCGGGACAAATCCAAACTCGATATTTAATTCATGAAAGAATTAAAAAATCCATGCCAGCATTGAAAAAGGTTCGGAAATCACTCTAATATAGAAAAGATGAAATAAGAGTCTACGGTAAATTTCTTTCATTTGCGGTAAATTAATTTACAAACTTGCATTTTCTTTTGCAACAGAAATATTCTTTAAAATTAGTTAGTTTATTTCCTTATCAATTGATAGCTTAAGATAATTTGTAATACATAGGAAGCTGAGTAATACACACACACGCCATTGCTACGACATTGTACGGTATAATAGAGTTTTTACGTAAAAGTTGTGGCGACGTTATTGCAGGCAATGACGTCGCCAAGTAATTTTAATGTTCCGGCCAAAAAAATAAACTTCAATAGAGAGTAGCGTAAAAACTAATACGGTTGCTAAGAACTTTTTTTCACCTCTGGATTCGTCTTTCATTTTTAAATCGTATATCAATTTTAAAAAAAATTTCATTGTCCAACAAAATAGAAAATCTTGATATTGTAAAAATATCTGCTAATTTTGATGATTTTCCCTATATATCCTTTGTAATTTTGGTGTATCATGTAGTTTATTTCAACGGCTCGTATCTAAAAAACGAAAACGGTTACCCCCTTTTTATTTCATTTTCTGGTGTTATTTTACAAAATCCATTGTGTAGTTTAATTACGTTCACTTCGCCTTAAGCTGCTTAAATATTCCATCCACTACCTTTGAAAAATAAACACAAAATGTTCTTTATCAATATATAAAAAAACCAGATGTGAACTAAACACTTTTGCTGCACCTGAGAACTAACAACCATGTCAACAACCATGATAATTAGACAAATAGGAGGACATTTTGAAAAATATTTAATACAGGCACCATGCCTTTTAAATTTTCATTTTTGGACCTTTTATAGCTGACTCTGTGGTATGGGCTTTGTTCATGATTGAAGGCCGTACAGTTACCTATAACAGTTAATTGCTGTGTCATTTTGGTCTCTTGTGGAGAGTTGCGTCATTGGCAAATATACCACATCATCATTTTTTTTACAATTACTATGACTCATACATAAACTGATTAGTAATATACACTGACCAATTACATGCATATATTATCAGTAATGAATAACATACACTCCGTACATACATTGAAAATTTATAACGTTCAATACGTATATCGACATTTTGAATACGCTCTATTTATATGTCTATCAATTTCACACACTCCAAACATCAACTAGCCATGCATGCATTTCAATACTTTCTGTAATATATAAATCAATTGCAGACATACCCTGCAATTCTGGCCAAATATTAATAGCAATGTGTCAGTCAAGAAACATTATTTACACAATAAGTTTTTCTTTCTACAAAATTTGACTCAAAAATTATATTGAAATAATGTTTCTTTTATATATCACTTTCTTGAATCACGTAACACATATGAGTCACATATGTTTGCAAAATAAACCAGAACAATTGATGCCATGAGAAAATGTAAAAAATAATAAATACTGTCCAGGCATATATTGTAAACTAAGATTACCCCTATATTTGTGTTGTATATTCTGATACAATTACGTACATAACTAAATACACATAATTCCTGTTTTTCGTTTCATCTAAGTTTTAACTCAATAAATATGTAATAATATGCATGAAATGTTTTTATAATGATACAATTCTCACATTGTAACAATATTTTCCTCATTGTACATTTCAAATTTATATAATGTTTACTTTATTGTTATACTTTTTATTTAAGTGTTCCTCAAAAAGATCTACTATATCTGTATATGGCAATTTACGGGCAATTTTCAGTGGTGTCTGTCCTTGCTCATCTGATATTCGAACATCTGCATTAAATGCGAGTAATAGTTGTACAGTTTTAATGCGACTTGCATATATCTTAGAAAATGTATCTTCAAAATTTTCAATATCAGAAATACTATAATTATATGACTTTTCCTCTATGGAACGACGAATGCTAAATGAATCATTATAACACGCCATATGTAAAGGTGACCGTCCATATTGTTTTTCACACTGATTGACATCAGCATTGTTGTCGAGTAACACTTTCACGATATCTGTAAATCCTCCTTCACAGGCCACATACAATGGAGACTCCCCGTCAGCTGTACACTGATTGACATCCGCATTGTTATTAAGTAACTTTTCTACTGTTTTTTTATGTCCCCTCTTACATTCCAAAAACAATGGAGACACACCATACACATTACACTGAGACACATTAGCGTTGTTCTGAAGTAACAGGTCTACTATATCTGTGTATTCCCCTGCACATGCCACACATAATGGAGAAAAACTATTCTTTTTACACTGATTCACATCAGCATTATTCTGAAGCAACAGTTCTACTATATCTGTATGACCTCCTTCACAAGCTGCATAAAATGGAGATTGACCGTTATCATAATTGTTCTGACGGATCAGTTCTTCTGTTATTTCATATCCTCCTTTACAGGCCGCTTCCAATGGAGACTCACCTGACTTGTTACACTGACACACATCAGCATTGTTCTGCAGTAACAGTTCTACTATATCTGTATGTCCTCCTTCACAGGCTACAAACAATGGAGATGTTCCATACCTATCACACTGATTGACATCGGCATTGCTTTGAAGTAACAATTCTACTATATCCCTATATCCTTCTTTACAGGCCACATTCAATGGAGAATACCAACTTTTATTCAGCTGATTGAGATCAGCCTTGCTGTGAAGTAACAGTTCTACTGTATCTTTATATCTTCTTTTACAGGCCGCATACAATGGAGACTTACCTGACTTATTACATTTAGATACATCAGCATTGTTCTCTAATAATAGTTTAGCTACAGCTGTATGTCCTCTTTCAGATGCCTTATATAGAGGGGAATTTCCTCTTTCGTCTGTTTTATTCACATTACATTTAACATTAACAATCAGAAATTCAATAATATCAAAATATCCCGTATTTACTGATTCTATTAAAGGAGTTGTATAACATGTATAATAGTGTTGATAAAACGTATATTTTAGAGAACCATGTTTTATTGTTTTGCAACCTTCTGTGTCAAGCTTCATTAATACTGTGTTTGCTTCCTTTTTCTTTTTCAAAAAGCTTATTAACTTATGTCTAAATGTCTGACTAATTAACTGGTAATTATTGAATGTACTTAGAATGACATGTTTTGTTAAGTCACATAACAGTCTTTCAAAATAATCGTCTTCTTCGTCTTTTAATAATACAATTAAATTATCATTTTCATGGACTTCAGTTACAGATTCAAAGATGAAATTATCCCGAATTAATATAGCTGGAGCATATTTGATAAAATATTCTGTAAGGTGTTGTCCACAGATTACAGCTGCCATTGTATATATTTTGTCATGTATCATTCTATACTCTGTTCCTCTCAGTTTTAAGTAGGTGCCATTTAATGTTGAAAAGGCAGTTTTTATAGAATTTCGATGCTTCTGTTTGCTTAAGTCCATGTCAAATTCTTTAACAATGTACTTAAGTTTGTCCGTTTTCATGTTCTTCCTTTCTGAAACTGATCCTAATTTGAGCCAATCTGTATCGAATCCATCATTAAAAACAATACAAATAACAAGAGCACAGAATTGTTCTTTGTTTTCATGAATAATGTTATTTATATTCTGTTTAATACTGATTAAAGGAGCTGTAAACAGTTTCTTCACTTCCTCAGATGTTTTGTCTTTTGACAATTTACAAAGCAAGGGAAAGTAATCAACGTTCTCCGTGACTTCTTTTATACTGTCAATTATGTCATCTGGAAGATACTTGTGCAGCATGTGCATTCTTTCTTCTTCCAGCAGACACAACTCGGGTGATAATAAATTGCATTCTTTTTTTGTGAATAATGTTATACGTTGAAACTGTGCTTCTTTATATATATGCAGTCTACATGACAGCAGTAATTTTGGACTTGATACCTTTGAAACCGTTTTATTATTTTTACTTGCAACATTTTTTTCTGCAATTTTAAATATTTTCTCAATTGTTTCTGAATAATCTCTCCATGTCTGTAATGTCTGCATGTTGATTGTTTCCTTTCCACAGATGTCATCAACAATAAACACTTGTTTTTTGTTTTCATTATAATAATTTATAATGTCTGTTGGTCCTGTTAACACAGGTATTATCTCATATTCCAAACTGTCACGTAAGTGTAAGGCAGCTTGGTGAATGTTTGAAGTTTTGCCACATCCCGAGCTTCCTGTCACAACAATACAGTTATGCAAGGGTAGAGATTCCAGTATGTGACGTGTTGCTCTGGTTTCCAAAAAGGTAGTTTGATCTTGCTCCCATTCTTTGACTTCTTGTCTATGGTGAGCTGCAAAGAAAAGAAAGAATAATGAAAGGCGAGTTTGTAAGTTCAATTTTGATCTAGAATCAAAAAGAAATGTATCCAATTTAAAATACCTCGCTCTCTGAACTAATTGTAACTGACAGTTTTTCAGCTCATGTTCCAAGCATAGGAATACTATAAATTAATATTGTTTGACTGATACAATGTTCTTTGATAAAATACATATATTTTGAAATAGAGTGAAAATTTGACATATCAGCCCTGCTCATCTCTATAGTTTAATCAACCAACAGTATGTTCTTTAGACAAAATTTTACGACAAAAGAGATAATTTCAGCTTTACAATTGTGAACTTTCTATTTCTAAGTAGCAACATTCCAGAAGCACCTGCATACGGGGTATATATCTCCCAATTGATACGATATTCCTGTGCTTGCATTTCCGATCATGATTTTCTTGATAGAGGGTTGATGCTCACAAGGAAACTATTAAACCAAGAGTTCCAAATGGTTGAAATCATCCCTTCGTAAATATTACGGACACCATCAAGAGTTGGTCGACTGTTATGGAAGAACCCTTTCACAAATGATATCGGATATGTTCCATACGTCGTACCTAAAATCCCCTTACCTTTCATGCATGTGACCTACCGAATTAGACTATTTACCGGATTTGTTGTCACATAAGCACATGCCACATGTGGAGCAAGATCTGCTTACCCTTCCAGAGCACCTGTTATCACTCTAGTTTTTGATGGGGTTCGTGTTGCTTTTTCTTTAGTTTTCTATGTTTTGTCGTGTATAATTGTTTGTCTGTTTGTCTTTTTCATGATTAGCAATGGCGTTGTCAGTTTTTTTTTATCGATTTACGAGTTTGAGTTTAGTCTCAGATGAATGATTTTTTTATAAGTTGTTAGTGGTTTTGAACTAGCTGTCAGATAACTGCGAGTACTCTCAGATCTGTTAATTGTGTCTTCTTGTGTCGGTATATAAGTACCCGTCCAGGTTCACTTTTATTTTTTGTCTATCCGATGAGTTAAGCCTTTTTTAACTGATTTTTATAGTTCATTTCTTATGTTGTACTGTTATACCACTGTCCCAGGTTAGGGGGAGGGTTGGGATCCCGCTAACATGTTTAACCCTGGCACATTATTGATGTATGTGCCTGTCACGAGTCAGCAGCCTGTAATTCAGTGGTTGTCGTTTGTTTATGTGTTACATATTTGTTGTTCGTTCATTTTTTTTACATAAATAAGGCCGTTAGTTTTCTCGTTTGAATTGTTTTACATTGTCTTATCGGGGCCTTTTATAGCTGACTATGCGGTATGGGCTTCGCTCATTGTTGAAGGCCGTACGGTGACCTATAGTTGGTAATGGTTGGGTCATTTTAGTTTTTTGTGGATAGTTGTCTCATTGGCAATCATACCACATCTTCTTTTTTATATTGAGTGCCCCTCTGGTATATTTCGTCCTTCTTTTAATAGGTGGAGCTTAGCCTAGCATTATCAGATGAAGCAAGACATTTTAACATGTCATCCTTGAGTCATGCTAACCAACAATAACTTAAACTCATCTATTTGGAGGGCAATATAGCAATTTATTTTTAGCTTCAACTAGGCAGAAATTTTCCTTTACAAATTTCCATGGCACTCCTATAACCAACATGTCAAATGATCGTCCCAGATTAAATATGTTAAATGATCTAGGAAACTCTTCAACTTTGGACTATATTGGTCACAACTTTTTTTTATCTGAGCGTCACTGATGAGTCTTAGGTAGACGAAATGCGCGCCTGGCGTATTGAATTATAAGCCTGGTACCTTTGATAACTATTGGTTATTTGTGTTGATGAATTACTGCCAAATTGATGTATAATCCACATAGTTTGTGTTTATAGTTAAATTGGTTGGATAGTCATTTTGTTTTTGTGGTCTTTGACAACACATCACCAGAAGATTCAATTTTTATAAATATCTAAGAGAAATTCAGGCTTACTCTGCAATTTAAATATATTTCCAAGGGACATTTCTCTTTTACAAATAGTTCTTGAATCCTTATTTTGGAACATTTGAAATTATTAGTATTTTTTTTAATCTGGAAAGAATTAGATGTTTAGAGCACTTTCATTTCTTGGTATGATTGATATTTCCAAGGCTATAACTTTTATACAAACAAAATCATCATAACTGATTTTCAATCTTGTCTCAACCCTGGCAATAACTGTATGCTTAAGAATGCGTAACAATGTAATTGTCAATATAATTGATATTTCCCAGGGCCTAACTTACATTCAATAGGTAATCAGCACTGATTTTCGAACTTTTCAAAGCGGCTGTTGTTTTAAAGCTTCGTAATCAATTTCTTGAAAATATTTCAATAATTGTTCATATGACTGGGCTAGAGTACTTACAATGCAATTGTTCATATAATTGATTAATTCAAAAAGCTTAAGTTTCGAAAAATTGGGCAAAAGGTTGTAAATATAAACTTTAAAATCATGTTTATAAGATTCTGTCATAAATTCAATATGTAAGCCCTTACAACATATGTCGGAGGGACGCCCGGTATTTTTATGATCTATTTAAATGGTGGATATTATAAGAAAACAATAATTCTTCGTACTTTATTTGACCTTTTAAACATTTTTTGTTCGAGCGTCACTGATGAGTCTTATGTAGACGAAACGCACGTTTGGCGTAAATATAAAACTTTAATCCTGGTATCTATGTTGAGTTTATCTGTGAGCATTGCATGGCAATCCATAATCCCCTACTGGTAAAAAAAAACAACCACTGAATTCTTCACACAATTTACATAAGAAAAGGAAAAACATCCTTAAGGTCATTATCTTAATATACATGATATAATGTTTTTTACAAATCTTTAAAAAAAATGATTTATTTCCTTTGGAACAGAAATCCAGTGCTTTAAATTTTTTTTACAACAATTTAACTTTAGGGAAAGTCAGAAAATGAGTTATATTCCTTTGAACAGAAATAAAGTAATTAATAAGTATTCCATCAAAAATTTAACTGAACAAGGAGAAAATCTAAACTCATGAAAATCGAACTTGACCTGTAACCTTTCCATGATAAAACATTACATCAAATAGTAAATCAATATATTCAAGAAAGAAGATAAAAAGTCTGGAAAACTGGTTTGCCGGACTGACGGATGAACAAACGGACAGATAGAAGAACAGACAGAGTGCAAACATCATGTCCCCTTTGATTTTGTCAGTAGGGGACTAAAAATGTGATTACAATGAATGATGACTGATGAATTATTTATATATTCTTGTTCATAACATTTTCATTCAATCTTAAGTGAGCCAATTAATCAGATGACGTGCTGCCATTGTACTCCTTTAAATATACAAATAATATTGATCCTGATTAAGGTTGACGCATATAAATCATTACATGTGCGTGCAGCATTGCATTACGTTGCAGTGCATCAAACTTACATGGTAAAATTCATTTATTTGAATCAATATTGGTTTAATATAAAACAATAAAATTTAGAATGGAAATGGGGGAGACGTCAAAGAAAGAAAATAGCAATACATGTTACATAAGTTGAGCAAATATTCAAAGACAATGAACCATGACTAAGGTACATGGCAAAAGAATCTCCGTGTAAATGAGATGTGCCAATGTTACGGCCAATTGCATTGATTGTGTAACTAAATATCGTTGTTTAGTATTTTATTAGCGGAAATGTGAAGGCATTATAAGGTTAGTTAAACTACCTTTCTTTCAGAGTAGAAAAGTCCAAGAGATAACCATCTAACTAACTAAACTTCTTAGAAAGGAGGGTAGAATACCTTACCTAATGATGACTTTACGGTTCGGGTAGCAAGCAAGCTAACAAAAGATATAATCTTTACCTACATACTCAATGCAATCGTCTGTAATACAACTGCATACCAAATACCATTTTGTTAAACAAATATAAACACAAACATTAAATTTTAAACTATGTAACAGTTTCAAAGTCAACAAACCATGAAGAAGGGGTTGGGGTATAAAATTTCTTTTGAAAAAATTCTTGCGAATTGCATTCCAAACATCATTGACTTATCATAAGGAGTGGATATTGAACTGAACTAATCACAAATTAATACATGTAAACTAAGAAAAGTTTCAAATTCGATAGACCATGACTGAAGGGCGGGACCAAATATTATCCATGGCATACCTATAATGCTTCTCTTTAAACTGACCTAATTACTAACTAAAACATGTTAACCAAGCAAAAAAAGACCATGATTGAGGGACAGAGGGCATAGTTAGGTTATCTCCACGGATATGAGATGTGCCAATGCAAATACAACTCCATACCAATTATTATTGACCTAATCACAGAATTATACATTTTTGGCGCTGCCGCCAACGGTGGAAACAGCATACCTATGTCTGCAGAGCCAGCTTGATATGTCCGCAAAATGATGTTTAACCATGAACGAATGGGCGACTAAAAACACTACATGCATAATTATTTCAGCTCTGAATTGCGGATTGTGTTTTATATATTTAACACTGAATATTTCGTGAAGTAAAATTTGTTTTTGTTTATTATTTCGAATTGTTTCTTTTTGTACAAGTATGTTGGTTCTGAAAATTGAAACTGAAAATTTAACGCAACCTTCAACAATGAAGTACACATTTTATGACTGATTGGGGATCATTTTTCAACCTCAGCAACATCTACCAGTTCATATGCATGAATAGCACACACTATATAATGTAAAACCGTACACATATATATCAACTAATGCACTTGCGTGATTATTGACAATAGAATCTTAGTAAATTACAATTAATCATACCTTGAATATGTGGTGGAATATGATCTCCAACTTGCTTTTTTATTTCTTCTTTCAATGTATCTGAAAAATTAATTTAGTTTATCAAGTTGCAATAGATCATACATTTGTTTATGTTTATTCTATCTTGTCTGTCTTAAGTCCTAATTAAGCACCAGTTTTAAATAAAATTTCCGTTTCAATGTACTTTTTTGCTCTCCCTTTTCTTCGGTGTTTTATGTATGTTTTTGTTTGTTTGTTGTGTTTCATAACTATCGTTTTTTATATGAATTGTTTTGTCAGAAATGAGGTCGTTTAATACTTTTTCCCATCCTTTTATAGCTTACTATAGGGTGTGGATTTCCTCATTGTGGAATGTCATACAGCGACCTAGCTATAGTTGCTTTAATTAGCATTGTTTTGACTCATTATGCAGTTGTTGGCAATAATATCCCATCTCCTTGTTTTTTCCCTAAATTGAAAAACTGAAACTGAAATTAATTGGTTTACGGTAATCAAAGTTCATTTTTAACTAACGATCCATTGTTTCCATTGAATTTTCTAGCTGGACACAATTTTGTTTATATAATGTTTGGCATATCATTTTACATTTCTTATTTGAATAGTTAGTTTGTCGAACCTGTTTTCTTTGTTCTTTAAAAGAAACCAGGTTGTGATCTTGAACTTGTTACCTATTTTGGTTTTGATGTTAACACTTTATGGGAACAGTTGCACACAAATAGTAATCATAGTTATCATTGGACTTACTCATGTGTCTTTTCATTATCCTGAAACAATTTGTATCTTCAAACCATAGGGTTAATATCCAAGACTGAATATTAACCTCATCGAACTTAATCCTTTGACTATCAGATTGAATTAGTAAATACAAATATACCTTTATAATCAAGTTTCATTAAAATATTGAAAAACAGATATATTTCTTAAGTTGTATGTGTTACACTCTTCATTGTTTACTATATAAGAACTGTGCGGACTCCTTCATAACAATTAACTGCCCAAACACAGTTTTGGATATGGACTTCTTAAATCGACACTTTATCACAAATCGATTGACGATATAACGTGTCTGTGTCATAAGGTGGTTCATAGCACTACAGAGATATATTCTGAAAAATCACCTGAACGTTCTTACTTTACTGAACGTCCTTGCTACTTACAATTATATCTAAAATGAACTTTGCCCATTAGAAACAGAGGAAATTATTTGGTAAGAATTTACAAAAATTATCAAATTAATGAAAATTGTTAAAAATTTACTGTGAAGGGCTATAACGCCTTAAGGGGTCAATTAACTATTTTGGTCATTTGACTTTTTAGTAGATCTTACTTTGCTGAACATTATTGCTGTTTTCAATTGATGTCTATCTATATTAGTATTCAAAATAATAACTAAAAAAAAACCGGCACAATTGTCTTTTAAAACTACCAATTGTGGGGCAGCAATTCAAAAACCGGTTGTCCTATTCATCTAAAAATTTCAGGGCAGATAGATCTTGACCTGATTAACAATTTAAACCCTTGTCAGATTTGCTCTAAATGCTCTGAGTTATAAGCCAACATCTACATTCTGCCCCTATGTTCTATATTTATCCATGGCGGCCATCTTGGTTAGTTGGCTGGGTTACCGCACACATTTTTTAAACAAGATAACCCAATGTTTACTGTGGCCAAGTTTGGTTAAATTTGGCCTTGTAGTTTCAGAGAAGAAGATTTTTGTAAAAGATTACAACAATTTATGAAAAATTGGTAAAAAATCACCATAAAGGGCAATAACTCCTTAAGGGGTCAACTGACCATTTTTTCATGCTAACTTATTTTGTAGATCTATATTTTCTGTTGAACATTATTGCTGTATACAGTGTATCTCTATATATAATAGTATTTAAGATAATAACTAAAAAAGACAAAATTTCTTAAAAATTACCAATCCCGGGGCAGCAACCTAACAACCGGTTGTCTGATCTGAAAATTTCAAAGCAGATTTTGTAAAGGATTATAAAAGTTTATGAAAAATTGGTAAAAATGACTATAAAGGGCAATAACGCCTTAAGGGGTCAACTGTCCATTTTGGTCATGTTGACTTATTCTTATTTCTTACTTCGGTGAATATTATTGCTGTTTACAGTTTAGCATTCAAGATAATAACTCAAAAACGACAAAATTTAATTAAAATTAGCAATTTAGTGGCAGCAACCCAACAACCGGTAGTCCGATTCAT
Source organism: Mytilus trossulus (assembly GCF_036588685.1). Taxonomy (NCBI): domain Eukaryota; kingdom Metazoa; phylum Mollusca; class Bivalvia; order Mytilida; family Mytilidae; genus Mytilus; species Mytilus trossulus. The sequence goes on along the minus strand of NC_086385.1, from coordinate 11,261,353 downwards.
CTGAAAATTTCAAAACAGATAGATCTTCACTTGATAAACAATTTTAACCCATTTCAGATTTGCTCATAATGCTTTGGTTTCAGAGTTGTAAGCCAAAATCTACATTTAACCCCTATGTTCTATTGTTAGCCATGGCGGCATCTTGATTGGTTGGCTTGGTCACCGCACACAATTTTTCAACTAGATACCCCAATGATGATTGTAACCAAGTTTGGTTAAATTTTGCCCATTAATTTCAGAGGTGAGGTTTTTTGTAAAAGTTAATGACGACGGACGCCAAGTGATGAGAAAATATCACATGGCCTTGTGGGCCAGGTGAACTAGACATATCACATGAGTTTCTTTTTTACCAATATTTTTTACAAATGCATTATATATCTATCTCTACCATAATATGTAAAACAAAATACATATAACAGCACTCCTTTTTGTCCTTAGTGGCACTGTAAAGGCCTTTAGTGCACTAACATGACTAAGGAGTCCTTAACAGTGTTTAGACGTACCGTTTACATTTACGATTATAGACCAAAATGCAATTTGAATTTTGAGATTTTGAGAAAAATCCAAGAATACAATTTTTTGAGGAACTAGCAGTCCTATATTATTAACTCTGTCTCTCCAACTAAAATTTCTATGCCATACATTGCTATTACAATAACCAAATGACCCTTTCATGAAATCAAAGGATATGAGTTTTAGATATAGAAAAATATAATGGCTTGTTGATTATGGTTGAAAGAAGTCAATTTACAAGGCTGCAATACAGATATTATAAGGTACATAATTGTTGTATAAAATCTAGACTTTTTTCCCATGGCAGATCAAGTGTTAACTATCTAACTGTTGAGTATATTATTCAAACTCCATTATTGATATGTATTCATTACCTAGAAAACCATGTATTTGATGCTGATTCTTAATTCATTGAGCAATTTCGTACTAGTTGATAGTTTTGTTTTATGTTGCTATGGTCTTTCAGCCACTTAAATTAAAGCTAATACATTTTTTTATCATTTTCAAACAAATTATAATTTTTTATTGTATGTTAAATTACATAAATTTAAATTAAAATAGCAAAAACTGTCATTTTTAATGAATTTTACCAATTCTGTTGTCATGGTATTAACAAATTAAAAAAAAATCCTGTTTTTAATAATTTACTATATGAACTTTAAGATGCAATTAAAGTTTACAATGAACTTGTCTGCCCAAAGTCATTTTTTTGAATTTAAAATATAAGATTTAAGCTATTTTCAGAAATTGTCAAAATACAGATTTTTTCACCTTTTTAAATACCATTTTAGCCTTATATATATAAAAGAAATTCACAACCATAACATTATAATATCAGCTTCAAATAATGCTTAGTTATATGTTGACCTTTTTTTTCTTCTTGGAATTGTAATTATAATGAAATTGATGGAACCAAAAAGTAGACAGTTTCCAATTATCATGTCTGATTTCATCATAAATTCATCAATTTTTTCGAAAGAGTGTGGTTCAACTTTTATGAAGTTTGTATATTTTGTTAAAGAATCAGATTCAATACTTTGTCAAAAGTAAAGGAAATCAAACGAGTAAAATTAGTTTTATTCCTGGTGTTTGGTACGACCTTAACTCATTATAGACATGTTTTCATGTTCTTAGATATTTAGAACTTTACCAGTAAGTTATATGCACAATTTGTAAGTATAACAATTGTGTCCTATTCCAGCATATGACATTTTTAGTGAGTGAGGATACGCATTGTGAATAATGCATGCATATCATAAGACGTGAAACCCAGTCAACCAACCTGTCACATATCTTTTGGAGTTCATGAAATTCTCTCAGTTTCATGTTTTCAACCTTGTTTTGTATCTTTTTCATGGATTTACAATTAAAACAAATTATACCACACTTATATTAAACCCAAGTAATCATAAAAGTCAAGTTACGACATATGTATCAATTAATTTTAAAAGTCATATCGTACTTATATTTTAATTTTTGTTGAAATCATAACACAAAAAGGTGTTCTCAAATTGTGTTACTTTTGTAGCTCAATCTTAGTTTTTTTACTACATCCGTTAACGGTGATCTATAGTTGTTAAATTCTAGGCAATATTGTGTTTTGTATTGAGATGTCTCATTGCAATCATACAACAATCTTTTGTTTTTCTATATACATACCATTACTGATTAAAATACGAATTGAAGAGATTTGTTTTTAATGATTTCGTTATTCCGACTACAGGGGTTATCACACGTCAAACTTGTACAGAGAAAAGATTACTCCTCCCTGGAACCCAAACTCTAACGGTATTACTTCATGCATTGTGTAATCAACTAATCGATCAAGGAGCTCGAAAATTAAACAAAAGTTTGTTTTAAATAGATGCCAAAGGTGCAAAAACATTAAATACAATACGAGTTTGGGGACCACCCTGTTTCCCATTTTTTTCCCATTCCAATTGTAAAGTAAGGTAAACTGGTTTTGATATCGTGGGTACAGTTACAATCTCCTTTTTTAAATTATTTGTAAAATATTTTGAATGGGAATTTGTTAATTTTTGAAATTGTAAATTGAATATGTAGAAATGTATACTAGGGGACTCTAGCTTCCCTTTAACAACGATATGAAAAGAAATAAGACATTTGTATCGATACATCTTATTTTGATATATATGTAAGATTGTACTATATATTCATACGGATTAGGTAAGCTATTAAAGCTTTGAAAAGTAACAGTGTATGTCCGCTACAATTTTATATGGCAGAAGTTAGTTGCACCCTGCATGCCTGATTATTTCGAGTAAAATATCAGAGACAAGTTAGAACTAAATGTTAGGGCAACGCGTTCATTCGTCATATGTTTTAGCTGTCTAATTTAAAATTGCGCATGCAAACGATTATATCTCTTTAGTTTTAAATTGATAAACATATACCTAACTTGCTTTTCAGGCTGTCAATGTCTCTCTGTATTTCCTGAAGAGTTCCAGAACTGTTCTCAAGTGCTGCTATTCTTTCTTCGTGTTTGGTCATATCAACTTGAATAAGACTGCACAATGACTGCACATTCTTTACAAAGTCTTCTTTTTCGCTCTTACTTTCTATGGCAATGGTTTTGATTCGAGTGAATTGTAAATTTAGAGATTGTTGTAATTTCTGTAATTCCTCTAAAACTTTTTCAATACTTTCAACTCTTTCATTCATTTGTACTTCACTAGTATCCAGTCGTTCGGATAACCTATCTACGTTTTCTTTACATTCTTTATACTCCATTTCAAAACTATCTTCTTTAATTTTCATTTTTTCATCAAGAGTTTCTGTTATCTGTTTTAGTTGCTTCTTTTCTTGTACATCTTTGTCAATATGTGAAGAAATGTGTTTCAACTCCTTTTCAAAATTAGAAACTTTCGTGACAAGTTGTATTTGTGTTGACAACATTTGTACCATCGAGTTATCCAGCATCTTTGTTTTTGCATCTTTCAAACTCGCAGCAGTAGCAAGTGAATTATCAAGACCCGTAATGGCCTGAAAAAAAGAACGATTTACAACTAAATTGTATCATGATATACACATATATCGATATTGAGTTCAATGCTTCAAACAAACAATAATATATGTCAAACGATTTTTATTTAAGGGAAATAATCCCTTTCAGTCTCATCAAATTGTTTTGGTCCAATTACAACTTATGCGGATTCTAAATTGCTGATCGATTTTGCTTCTTATATTTTCAACCTATCTAAAAAAAAATTAAGATTATCATGACTACAGGCAAACAAACGGTCAGGAATATGACATTTGAAAAGGTCTTAACTTATCAGAAGGATACAACAAAGCACAAATACATCGATCAAAACACGACCTTTTTCAATGCCACGATACAATTATCGACATATTATAAAGCCATGCATGTGCATATGTATATAAAATAACCTTGTTTCTCGAGTGCCACATATGCTCTTAGTTTTATTTGTTTTACAGGTAGTCATATATAAATACCTGTTCTAATTCACTCCAGATTCTCACAAAGTCTGCATCAGGTAATGTGCCATCCTTTGAATGTGACACCAGAAAGTTTTTATGATATTTCAAGCGAGCAATGTTTGCTCCGTCACTTTTGTCATGAGGAGGAGGTAAATTGTCAAATCCAGTTGGAGGTTCTGTCACCAATGGAGGTATGTTACGTAGTAGACAAACGATTAATGTCATGTCTAAATCTGCTGAAGTAACTATTGTTGGTCCTGTAAAAGAAATGCATAACAGTTTAAACAATAGCTATATTTGATTTATGCATGAGCAATATTCAGGAAGAAGCATCCTTTTCGATTCTACCTGTGCTAAGCTAACCGTCAGTGAGACTGTAATAAAAAAATATATGTAAATGACTATGGACAGATATGTTAGTGTTTTGTAACCGTTGATTGTCTTTTTGATTTTTTACATGGCGTTGCCAGTTTGTTTTGTGTTAAAATAGTTTTTTTAAGTATCTTAATCCCTTTTTACGATGCAATTACTTCATTGGATATCTCTTCTTCATTCATCAACAGTAAGTACCGTAATTACATCTGTAGCCTTTTTTAAGTTTTTTTTATATTTGCAGTTGACTGATGAAAAAGAAATCGTAGCTTATTGTCTACTGCACGTTGTAAACCTGTCTGAGTTCAAACACTGTTAATTAAAAATACTAGGACCTTATATTCCATAGTAAGAGGTAGCTTCTTTGTACACTGTATATTTTGCATGCATATCAGTGACGTCCTTAAAACGTACGAGTTATGAATTGTAGTAAAAACACAAACGTCAACTAACGAAATGTCATTCATTATCAATTAGAATAAACTGTTAAACCTAGCTTATTTATGTTTAAAATTTGAGAATACCGATAGGAGTAGTGCGCTTATATATTTTTTTTATGAAGATGGATTGATTATTGTTTGCCAGATTAACGATTTTTATTAAGCAATACATGATTGATTTTAACAGAAAACAATCAAACGCAAATCCGGTAGTTTATTTCTGTAATCATTGTTGTTTGCATGAGTCGAAAGGAATTAGATCTAATTTATAATAAACGAAAAAGACAATCATGCAAATACATCTCAATACACATTTGATCATGTTTGATACGTGTTTTTGTCTTTTAAGTCAAGTTTAAATGCTAAACAGTATGTTGTTTTATAGTGCTGTACCTTGCAAGGTTTTTGTCATTTGGAAGACTCGGCACTCAAGTTAATTACTTTTCTTGTCAATTAATACATAACAAAACATCGAAATCAGATTAATGCACAAAGATGCACAATGACTTATGAAGTAGAAACAGAATTGTTAATTTCAATAATTCAACAAAGTCATAAAACGGATTTAGACGATCAATTTGCTCAATTTGTATTCGAACGCCGTACTTAATTTACACTTTTAATTGTCATGTTATAGTCCCTCAATATCAAAAGGTGAACATCAATATGCACTTTTACACCCAAAAATGCAACAGCCAAATAACAAGTTATAAATCGGAGACAATTGCAAGATTTTTTACTGCCTTTTTGTTATGATGGTAAAGAAACAACATTTCATCCTTTTTTAGAAATCTGGAGTTTTAACTTGTCGCTGGACATAAACAAGAATTATATCATCCATCACCACAGTTTTACGTTAATTTTTCTCAGAAACATTTTTTGAACAGTTTATGATTATTTTTGTACTAACATTTTAGAGAAATATTCTACTTTTTCACTTAACTTCTGAAAATCTGAAAAAAATTGTAATGTTGAATTTGAATCAGAGATCTCTAAATTAAAAACAATGCCCTCTAAAACAAGATGATCAATTAGACATTTCATATTCAAAAACTTTATGTCGCTGCAAAAATCATAGAAACAAACTCAGACCTTTGGTGTTTACGTTGAAACTACAAGTACAACACATAGAATTATGATTAAATCAGTCCAGCGTGCTTAAAATCTCTAAAGCCTTTAGTCATGGTAAATTGCGTTTTACTAAACATTCAGTTTTTTTTTGTAACTGGAAAAGAAATGTTTGTTCCTTGCTTGAAACCAAGTGATTGAAATCTCTTAGAAAATTGTCTGGCGAAGGAAACAAAATATGTCATTGTCTTTGAAAATGAATTCGTTATCTCTTGTGAATTAGCCTGATTCACGATACATAATATTCCATATACATTGATATTTCACACGTTTCCTCCTTGGAACTTACCTGGTGGAGGATACAAAGTATCCCATTGACTTCGATATAGAAATCGTTTCTTCCTAGGAGGGGGAATATACAGATCTTGCAATATAGCCTTATTTCCTGGTATATTTAAATCAGCGGATAAACTTGGATGTAACTTATCAAAGAAATTTGTAAGTGCTCCAGTGGCTACTCTGTAGTGTAGATACACAATACGAAGAAAGTTCTCCTCCTCTTTTGACACCATGTTGTTCAATATTCATAAATCTAAAATTACAGAATACAAACAATTTCAAATATAGCTTATATAATATTTAACGCCTTTCAATTCTAAATCATTCAATGGGAAAGTTTAGTGGCCTACTGTCAGATCTTCAAAATACGCGTGGGTTACATTTCTATAGTACCATTTTTTTGTCATTGCTTTAGTTGTTTAAAATATTATGCACATGACAAAGAAGGACTTAAGATACCAGAGTGACAGTCAAACTCATAAATCGAAAATAAACTCACAACGCCATGCCTAAAAATAAAAAAAGACAAACAGACAAACAATAGTACACATTGCAGAACATACAAAAACTAAAGAATAAGCAGCTCGAACAAAGGATGTACAGATATTTGTTCCCAATCAACAAACAATATTATGTCTGTTGCTTACCCAATTCTATTAATAAATCAAAACTCTGAACATCTTTAAGGGAGGTTCAGATATATCTAAAGGAGCAGCATATTGAAAAAAAGAAATGAGTCGGTAGAGTTATCCATAAATAAAAGCACCGAATAAGCTAGAATATAAATTCTGAGTTGAATCTGGTCAGGTAAATTGTGTTTATGGAAGCAAATGTCTTCAGAAAATAAAGTTTAAATACATTTTAATTTACCATAGCGTTTTCGGAATTTTGTACAAATATGGACTTTACAAGCGCAAGGTTACATTAACTTCTGTCGACAACCATAAAGACATCAATTTGTTTTTATAGATGTACGTTTTCGCATAACAATTGAGTGTTTTCATACTTAAGATTCGTTTACATCAAATAGAGCCTATTAAAAATTTCTAGATATATTTTCAGAGGATATTTAATGTGTTAATATGATGAGGTGCCAATATGCAATAATTTTCTTGAATATTATGCCCGGGTATTATCAATCAGTTCTTTTAGAAACAATATTCCATCTCTATTTATTTTTCAGTACTTCTATTATTTTTCGCCCTTTTTTTTTTAGCTAAAGTGAGCTTTTCTCATCACTTTCTGTCCGGCGTCCGGCGTCGTCGTCGTCGTGGTAGTCGTCGTCGTCGTCCGTCGTCGTTAACTTTTACAAAAATCTTTTACTCTGAAACTACTTGGCTAAATTCCTCTAGACGCTTGTCAAAAACAAGAGGATCAAAGAAGCCAGATTATTTAATTTCACTTTCAGATATATTGATGATGTTCTTTCCATAAACAATCCGAACTTTTCTGATTGCATTCAATATATATACTGAACGACTTTAGAAACGCAACACTCATTTTGTTGATTTTTTTTACCAAATCATTTTTGATTCTCTTACAACTACTTTTCATGCTTATCATGCTGCTTTCTCCTTACAAAAAATCAAAATCTGACTTACCTGTGGTTATTTAACATACCGAATTTTTGAAGTCGCACGAATTTCTTAAAGCGAAATTTTGGTCCCATGAAAGATTGTTTCAGTTTTTTTGCTTTGTGAAACAGTTCTTTCAATCCTTTGCCTTACTTACTTTTTTCTTCCGATAACGATACAAGTAGACAAGATTTGTTGCTGGCCATCAATGAACAGATCAACGTGTATTGACAATTAAATCATCAACAGAATTTGATTATGCAACGTCATTTGCCAATCATGTTTACGGCCGCAACGTCAACAGCTAACCAAATTGCCGAGTGCCATTGAGTACAGATTCATGCCATAAATGTTTCCCATGAACTGCATTGCCAAAGTATTGACTGAAGGAAAACCTGTAAAGCCCTCAAGTTCCAACCGCATAATTGCCAAAACCAATTAATGGGTTGAACAAATGCAAAATCAGAAGGTGTAAAACAGAACCCAAAAAATGTCAGACAGAATTTGTTGACCTTTCTGACAATCATTTAGGCGTTAGTAACAGGTAGTCATCGCTTTTGACGTTGACACAATCATTCAAAAATAACATAAAAATAATCTAGTGTTGCGTTTCTAAAGTCGTTCAGTATATATCCCCCCAGGACTAGAGATTAAAGAAACAACAGACACGGCTTCCCCCGCTTCATTTTTAGACTTATATCTCGAATTTGACTTACACAGTCATCTCAGTACCAGAATCTATGACAAACGAGACGATTTTAATTTTGAAAATTAGAAATTTTCCGCACCTAAGTAGCAATATACCAACTTCACCTGCATATGGGATATATATATCCCAACTTATTCGATATTCTAGAGCTTGATATGAGCGTCACCGACGAAACGTGCGTCTGGCGTACTAAATTATACTCAGACTTTGTAAAACGTCATCAGTGTCTGAGTAGAACCAGGGGTATGTCAAAGAACGTCTCATCCTTTTTCTAAAAAAGTTCATCGGGAGGTACCAAGACCTTGTTGATAAATATTCCGTATCAACTTCTCAAATAGTACACGATGGTCTTGATGTATAGATTTTGCGTACTGATGTTGTTTATCATCTCAACAACATGTTTTATTGTCCTTTCTTTTGTCTTTGTACTATTATTAATATTACTTTTACTGTTAAATGGTTTTATGTGATATCCGTTTGACATGGCTCGGAACTTATACATCTCGTCAATGTGTTTGTTTTGGCTTTCATTTTTTCGTGGTTTGTTTTGTGTTTGCGACTTTTTGTATTTCTATTGTTCTTATAACGTGACTCTGTACGTTAAAAGATCCCGTCAGTATGATTTTGTTCTATTATATGTCATTGTGATATATTTCTATTATGAACCACAAACGTCAAAATCTGTAAATCGCGTAGTGGAATCAACTATTTTTGGATTCTTATAAATTCTATATATAACTTTTGGACTAGTTTAAATCTCGGTCTATTTCTGAAATTTATTCTTACATACTTTTGATTTTTTAACCCTGTATGCTAACATTGCCTATGTAATTTTTAAATTGTTTGTATGCACATTGAACGACAAATGTATGTGACGTATACAAAACTTCTGACGTCAGACACTCAAATTAATCATTGTATTCGTAGATAGTAGATGTTTTTGTGTTCTGTTAAATCGTTCCTTTTAAAATGGTTATACATGATGACTGATGTACCTATATTTTGACTATTTTATTGTTTATTTAACGCATTACTGTACATATGACGGAACTTGATAAGACTGTCATTAAAGTGAGAGGGTTAGCGATATAGAACCAGGTTTAATCCACCATTTTCTACATTTGAAAATGCCTGTACCAAGTCAGGAATATAACAGTTCTTGTCCATTCGTTTTTGATGCGTTTTGTTATTTGATTTTGCCATGTGATTATGGACATTCCGGATTGATTTTCCTCTAAGTTCTGTATTTTTGTGATTTTACTTTTTAAACCAAACTTGGCCACAATCATCATTGGAGTATATAGTTAAAAAAAATGTGTCCGGTGATCCGGCCAACTAACCAAGATGGCCGCCATGGCTAAAAATAGAACATAGGTATAAAATGTAGATTTAGGTTTATAACTCTGAAACCAAAGCATTTAGAGCAAATCTGACAGTGGTAAAATTGTTCATCAATTGAAGATCTATCTGCTCTGAAATTTTCAGATGAATCAGACATCCGGTTGTTGGGTTGCTGCCCCGGGATTGGTAATTTTAAAGAAATTTTGTCGTTTTTGGTTATTATCTTTAATACTATTATCATGATTATAGATAGAGATAAACTGTAAACGGCAATAATGTTCAGCAGAAAAGATCGATCTACAGATAAGTTAGCATGACCCCTTAAGGAGTTTTTGCCATTTATAGTCATTTTTACCAATATTTCATAAACTTTTGTAATCTTTTACAAAAATCTTCTCCTCTGAAACTACATGGCCAAATTAAAGCAGACTTCGCCACAAGCATTTGGGTATTAAGTTTTTAAAATGTGTGCGGTGACTAAGCCAACCAACAAGGATAGCCACCATGGCTAAAAATAGAACATAGGGGTAAAATGTGATTTTGGCTTATTACTCTGAAAACCAAACCAGTTAGAGCAAATGTGATCAGAGGTAAAAATTGTTTATCCAGTCAATATCCATCTGCTCTGAAATTTTAAGATGAATCGGACAGTCGGTTGTTGGTTTGCTGCCCTACAATTGGTAATTTTTAAAGAAATGTTGTCGTTTTTGGTTATTATCTTGAATACTATTATAGATAAAGATAAACTGTAAGCTGCAATAATATTTAGCAAAGTAATATCTACAAATAAGTCAACCTAAACAAAATGGCCAATTGACCCCTTAAGGAGTTTTTGCCCTTTATAGTAAATTTTTAACAATTTTCACTTATTTTGTAAATTTTTGTAAATTTTTACAAAATAATTTCCTCTGTTTCTGATTGGCAAAATTCATTATATATAGAAATAATTGTAAGTAGCAAGAACGTTCAGTAAAGAAAGAACTTCAAACACATCACCATCACCAAAACACAATTGTGTCATGAATCAGTCTGCGTTCTTTGTTTAATATGCTCATAGACCAAGGTGAGCGACACAGGTTCTTAGAGCCTCTATTTTACTAATGGATGGATTTCAGCTCACCAATAACATTTTCTTCTCTGAATCAATTAACATGATTGATAGATATTAGAATTGTGGTATGAGTGCCAATGATAAAACAATCCATCTAAGTCACAGTTTGTAAAATAAAACCATTCGAGGTAAAATTACAACATAGGGCCTAGGCTCACAACGAAGGCAACCTATAGGTTGCATGCATTTCTGTAAATATTGACAATGCAATTTCCCATAGGAACTCCTTTTACGGCTAAAACTGTACCACTTTTACTATGAAGTTTTGTTTTTTTTTTTATCCTAGAATTGAAAGTTCATTTGTACCACAATTTTTTTCAAAGGTCAAAATATAGGGTTGTGTGGCATATTTTCAACGTTTATATGCCCTGAACTTCTCAGAGGTTAAACTTACACTAATTTTCTTAACTACCCCTTCCTCAAATGAAAGGTTACCACAGATTTCAATGTAAACAATATGCACGTGTTTATTTACTGGTAACATTCCCAAGTTCTGTCTCTGTGATATGGAACACAGAGAGCATAACTGGGAACCAGTATGTAAACAAAATTAATTTTCTATGAATATTCAATTTCTCCCCAAAAGAGGAGGGTTTTCAGAAACAGCTGTATTTACAAAGTGCAACCTATAATGGAACCCAAACATGACTAGTGTAAAAGCATTCAAATGGAAAACCAACAGTTTAATCTACATACAAAACGAGAAACACTTATTAACGACATCAACAAACAGTAACCACTTAACATTAGGTTCCTGACTAAATGAGTACAGCTGGTTTGAACGTTTCTAAAAGGTTCAATCCTTCCCCTTACCCAAAACAGTAGTGTACCATCACAATATAGAAAGTTATTTGTTTGCGTTTTGATCGTTTTATTTTCCTGCATGAACTGATTTTGTGTCATGAATGGATACCCCATCTCCTTTGTATTTTTTATTAGAGAAAGACACACAATAAATTATAAACAATGCTTTTATCAAAAGACATATTAACAAAAACAAGTAAACAAACACTGAACGAATACATATGATACATCGTTAAATGAAGAAAAAACACGAAATACTTTTAAACTCTTTTAAAATATTAAAAAAAAGATCTATTAATTTCACAATATCATTGAAATCTTTCAATCGATATGCGTTCTATGTAATGTTATCTTTCATTTTAAAAATATCAAGAGATGTTAATGTTATAATGTTTCACAACTCAGACTGTGCAAACGAGCAAGGCAAACAATGTTTAATAACTGCTACCCAAATGTGTAGTGCAGTGCTGTAAATAAGTTATATATAAATTTAGAAAAGCATGATTTTTTTCAGAATACAAATTCCATTTCCTCGACAGTAACAAATATCTTATGTTTTTATAAAATTGAAGAGCTTTTATTTTCAGTATATCAGTTCGAATCATTGAACCGATTTTCTTTGTATAAATTTAAATGTTGAGGTAAAGTATAATATTTCTATTTATTATAAATTACAGTGAGTTGCTATGTTATCCAACTTAAAATAGAAATACAAAAAGTAGTAATTTAAAGAATAAGACGGTTAGTCATTTAAACTTACGAGGGCTGTTTTAGGACGAATTTGATATAGTTACAACTTCAATGCGTATAAATATTTACTACGTTGTACCATTGCATGTACAATGTATTTATCGATATCAATTCACAATTATAATAGTGAAGTAGAAACATTGAATGAAATATCAAAAGAGGAGTCAAACCAAATCAGAAAAAAGGATTGCATACATCAGTATCTCAAGAAATTATTAAAATCAGTTAATATCAAATACTTAGAATTTATAACGCGTGTCGTGCAATATGTCATGAGAAATCATCAAAAGACAAAACCAATGGCAAAGTTGAAAAACATTCAACGCAAATTGTTGGTTGACTATTAATCGAACTAATGTTGTACCTCGAGCATTAATGTTGTAATACTTTAACATTTTAGATATACAACACCAAAGTCCAATTTAATCAATATCATGTTAAAATGATCATTGGTCAAGGTTTATGTGTAGTTGGTAAACTATAAACTCTAGTCTTGGATCCTCATAAAGATCATAAACGAAAAGATCATGTGATCGTACAGGATTTATATTTAACTTTTTCAATTTAATTGGCAGAATTTCCTTGATAATAATAAAAAATATGTCAAAAAGGAATTTTTCCAAACATTTTGTTTTTATGAACAACTTCTTTGCCGTATAAAAAAATAATCATGACGTACATTTTAAATAGTTCATTTCGCAGGAAGACAACGTCATTTAGTTTGATCTTGAAAACAACATGTTTATGTATTGACAAAATGAATTTTAAAAGTGAAACTTTTAAAGTGTTAATATTGCAAATGTTACGGTTACTCATTGAGTCTGAATGTGTATACGTTAGTAGTCGATTGATTGAATAAAGCAGCAAATATGTACACCATCAATGGATTTCAATGGGTCGGGCTTTGTCAATATACACTTTAATTATTATATGTTTAAGATGGTTCAAACGAGCAAAGCAAACAGTTCATTGTTTTATATATAAACATGATAAATAAGACCATACTTTTCTCGTTTGAATCGTTTGACATCGTTATTTCGCGGCATCTTATAGATAACTATGCAGTATGGAATTTGCTCATTATTGAAGGTCGTAAGGTGACATATAGTTTTTAATTTATGTGTCATTTTATTCTCTTGTGTACAGTTGTCTTATTGGCGATCTTACCACACCTCCTTTTGTTTTATATATAGTGTAATATGTTGACATCTTGTGTGACGTCTTTGTAGAAAAAGAACATTTATTATACTTAATGAAAGCATAGAAAACGTCTAATACAATCTAGATGAACTCCTCATAGATAATGTAGATACTGTGATTAATTTCTCAATGTCAGAGGCACATTTCGTCTACAAAAGACTTATCACTGACTACCCAAAATCAAATAATTTAAAATGTAAAAATTAAGTACAAGTACATACTAACAAAAAGTACCAGAAAGAATTATGATTGTGGGTAAACAAAGCAAACCATACGCAACGATAGATGTATGCTAGTATTCCAAAATCAAAGACGGGTGAATCTTTAAACAAATGGACATCGAAACATTGAGGGAACTATACAGACATCAAGTCAATTGAGGAGACTACAAAGCTTAAAACCTGTCCAATATACCAAAAGTCTAATGTATGTACAATTAATCATTTCAAAGAGACAATAGTGCTGTAATGACAAAAAGTGAGAGCCAAAGTAACGAGGAAGCAGTACAGTAAAAATGTCAAAAATGAAAAATTGGGAAGCTGTTCATGCAAAAATGAAAGTTAGAAGAAATGATACAGTTAAGCACACATACAGGTGAAAAAATATGCGTTGAATGGATACTTTAAACGTAAATAATTTGATATACATGAAGATAATGAAACATAATACACTGTACCAAAGTCATCGACTGTTTTGCTTGGAACGTTTATTATCCTTCATCCAATTGTTTGATGGAAAACAATCAAATTGATGTCATTTAGCTTACAAACACTAAAGTAAACAACATTTGCTGACGATACTTATTTGAATAAAGGATATACATGAGATATAAGTTGAATCGTAGCATAATGTTAGATTAACTTACCAAAATATGCAAACAAATATTGTCACTTCGGAAATCAATCTGCTACTTTATTCCTTTAGAAAAAAACAATCTTCCTCATGAAATTTTTAAATGAACACTGAGAACAAAGAAATGATTTGATCAAAAACCTTGATACACTTCAGTAAATCTAAATAATTCAACATTTAAATCAGTTGATATATGATGTGTGGTATATTTATAAATAATATACTACGTAGTTAAAAAAATAGATTCTACCACTGCATCGATTGTAATAAGATATTTCTCCACTTGATACAGTTCAATTTAAAACGTAAGGTACACAATTTTTAAATATCTCTGTCAAGCTTGGATACATATCAATTTTACGATACGCGTTGGTAAAACCTGTTTCGAAAATGCCTGTACCAAGTCAGGAATATGACAGTTCTTGTCCATTCGTTTTTAATGTGTTTTGTCATTTGATTTGCCATTGGATTATGGACTTTCCAATTGGATTTTCCTCTGAGTTCATTATTTTTGTGATTTTACTTTTCTCTAATAAAACTGTATATAGGAAATCTTTATCGTTCTTTTTTAAATGATTTTGAAAACTGTGTGGACTTTTTATTTTTTTTTTACTATTATCATGCATAGTTATCCTTTTCGTTGATGAAAGTGTTGATGTAGATAAACGGTCAGCATAGAAAATATATTAAAGATAGGAGGGATTTAACTATAAAAAATTAAACGTACATAGCTTAAAAACCTCATGCACTAATACTTATATAAAGGCGTTGAAGTATAACTCATGTATTATAAATAAACAATAGTTAAGAAATGATATCAAAACAGAAACTTTCAAAACAAAAAAGCATGTGGATATAATAAATGTCCATTGCAATAGATAAAATTACCAACTGTACAGTAAAAGAATAGTTTGTCGACGTCGTACGTTTATTTACCTTTTTTTTGTCACTACACGTCTATTTAGACGAATAGGCTTATTTGGTTGCATTTTAGGCATCATCTGTCCAATAGGATGTCTCTGGTTAAAACAAATAAATGCATGTTTGTCCACACAAGCATAGGCGGATATATTCGGAATAATTGTGAAATTGTCGATGTTAATTTTGATTTTTTGAGCTTTCAAGTGTTCCATACATGGATCTAAAGAAATAAATAAATACCTTAAGCAATCAGACACACTAAGTTATATGGACTACTGTGGATCATGAAATACAAATAGGTTGATATGTGAAAACTTAGCGAAGTCTAATGAAACACGTCACCTAATTAATTTGCAATTTTGATATATAATTTGAGTGAAAATGAAAACGGCAAAGCCATTGTATTGGCATTCACCAAAATTAATTTACAATTTCCGAGCAAGGGTGAGAACTCCCATGGATCCACCAGTGAGCAAACTACATTCATTCAACCAGTGTTATTTGATGAGAAAAGAGTCTGGTCTACATAAATGTGTAACACACGTTTTAAGGTTGTATTTCATTCATCAATCTATAAAACCTGGGTAATATTTGTGTTGCTTAAAGTTCTATTGACTTCATAAATAGGCTAATTATCATACAATTATATCATACACCTTCATCCAAATAGACCAATGCTAACATTTAATTCGTTATCGGTTGAAAAAAATTAACAAAAATAAAAGATCTTAGAATGATAATTTATTTCATCTGTCGCGCGTGTCATCTTCATATAATTCAACAACAGCGCTCCGAAAACAATAGCAGCTCGAAGACAACTTCAATGAGAAGTTTAACGAGCATAAAACACATACAATAACCATTGACTGTAAATCAAGATATAGTGTACCCGTAACATCGAATAGAAGGTATAGAATTCTCTCTAATTTCAAGAGCAAAATCAAACAAATTCAAAATAAAACAATATCATGTTAAGAAGTTCATAGTTTTTGTACAAAAATTTAAGCACACAGTCACACGAATTTAAGGAGGCTCGCGGGTATAACATTCTCAGAAAAAATTAAACATTTATGTTTCATTACAAATTTTATATATTACCTTTAGTCGTTGTTACTTTATCATATTGTATAAAAATCTTTCAAAAAAAATAATTCGTGTTGACCCCAGGTGACTTTTAAAATGTATGTATCATAGAAAAAAACACCAAGTTATCTCCCTTTGGTGCAAAAATGCCATTTTTTGGCATTAAAATTGAAATAACTTTTTTAACTCATCGGTGACCAATATTTTTTCTTGTTGATTTCTAATAAGCTGTACATAAACTAAATAACTGTAAAATTAAAGCGATTTCTGTAATTTGGTTCTTTTTTATTTCGATATTACCTCTATTTCTCCTATTAGATCAACAGAAAAAAAGGACATGAACAAAAATGTATGTTTCTTTCGATGGCAGATTGTGAGCGTAAATGATCGGTGACCCCATTTTTTTTATTTCAATTTCCTATTAAGTATAAGATAAAGTTCATTTATAGAAAAATATAGCAAAATCCTATATTAAATTAAAAAAAATATTTAGACCCGTAAGCCCCCTTAAAGAATTTGCAACTATTAGATCAATAGAGCGTTAACGTCGTATGACATTCATTTATATTGCGAAAGTGTACCTGTTTATAACAGAAAAGAAATATGACCATTCTTTGCCAAATAAAATAGTTGTTTGTAAAATTTTGCCAACTTTGTCCCATATTTCGTTTCAATTGGAATATTGTTTAAAGACACACCGGTAATTTAAGTCATATTATTAACTATGTATAATTTAAAAATGAGTTATTTACATTGATGTTGCAAATGTATACATTGTATTGAGACCATTGGTACTGTATCAATCAGAATGATTTTATTTATATAATTGGTTGAGGATCAATGCGGTATATTTAATTAAGAACATTGGTCTTGAATCAATCCGGTATATTGTATTTAGAATATTGGTATCGAAGTAATCCGGAAAATTTAATAGAGAATATTGGTATTAAAGCCACCCGGTAAATTGTATTGCGACCCATGCTATTGGAACAATCCGATATGTACATTTGTAAGGTGGTGGAATACTCATGATTGAGGTGCTCTTTTATTGGAGGAAGTTACGATATACAAGTTACAAGATAAATTGTAAAAGGTCGCCTTATAATGAGAATGTATTCTACGTTTTAAATTGATGTTACAACTTCGTGGTAAACTAAATTCAACCAAAACCTTAATCTTATAAGGATCAAAGATATACGAAGACTGTCTAACAACGACTAATGATTAACGAAAGAATTAGGAACACATTATATTAAAAGAAGAAGATGAAGTACGATTGCCAACGAGACAACTCTCAACAAGAGATAAGCTGCCAAAGAAATCAACAACTAAATATCACGGTATGGCCTTCAACAATGAGTAAAACCCATACTAGATAGTCAGGTTTAAAAGGCTCTAAAAAGATAAAAGTTAAGCAATTCAAACAAGAAAGCAAGTGGCCTGTATGTATATAAATTAAAGTAATGCAAATATTACATACAGCAACAAACGGGCTCCACTGAACAGCAGGCTCCTTATTTTGGGATTTGAGTATGGCCAATGATATAGTTGACAAGATGTAACAAAGCACGGTGTGATCAACACACTATAGAAGAACTACTGTGCTGTCAACATATTTCAAATGTGTATATATTTCAAATGCTTGAAATACCTAGAAGCTAGTCATTGTATTCTTAGTTTTACCCTTTACCATTTCTAGTAAGTTTTTTAACAAACACATTTTCTCATATAAGAGAAGATATAATTATGACATATTTATCATGATTTCTATTTTCTTTCTTTGTTGTTGTTGGGGTATTATACTTATGAATTTAACAGTTTTGAATGTTTGGAGAAAAAATAAAAACTTTAAGACCCAGATATCATTAATGTTCAACTGATATATTGATGAATTTTTGGACCCTGTTCGTTTGTATAATTTCTAAACAAGCATCATAAAAATAGCAGTTCTCCTTTTTTTTCGAAATAGAAATGTACAATACCAGTACCTAGATAGAACCAGGTTCAATCTTTTATTTCGTACATTTGAAAATGCCTGTTACAAGTCAGGAATATAACAGTTGTTGTATCCATTCGTTTGATGTGTGTTCTCATTTGATTTTGCTAATAAGTAGAGACCAACAGTTTTGAGATAGACGATTATA
The DNA here is from genome assembly GCF_036588685.1 of Mytilus trossulus. Taxonomy (NCBI): domain Eukaryota; kingdom Metazoa; phylum Mollusca; class Bivalvia; order Mytilida; family Mytilidae; genus Mytilus; species Mytilus trossulus. Next base: position 11,242,670 of record NC_086385.1, on the reverse strand, counting down.
CTTGGATATGAACAAAAATCTAAATCACAAAAATACTGAACTCAGAGGAAAATCCAATCGGAAAGTCCATACTCATATGGCAAAGGCAAACGACAAAACACATAAAAAACGAATGGACAAGAACTGTCATAATCCTGACTTTGTACAGGCATTTTCATATGTAGAAAGTGGTGAATCAAACTTAGTTTTATCATATTTATAGCGCTAAACCTCTCACTTTGTTGACAGTCTCATTAAATTCCATTATATTTACAATGATGCGTGAATTAAACAGACATTATAAATGAAATAGTCAAAACATGGGAACAACAGTCATAATCGTGAAACAGTTTAAAATAAACAATTTAAAAGATCACAGAAACATCTATCTACAAACACATTCATCAATTCGCGGGTCTGACGTAAGAAAATGTTTATACAAACAATTTTAAAATTTCACCCAAGCAATGTTAGCATACAAGGTTAAAAATCAAAAGTATGTTTAAATAAATTTCAGAAAAAAGACCGATACTGAAAATAGTCAAAAATTCTATGGAATTGATTAGAATCAACAAATAGTTCATTCCACAACGCGATTGAATACTTTTGACGTGTGTGGTTCAACGTATGTCTACTCATAATAGAAATATATCATAATGGCATATAATAGAACAATAACATACTGGCGTCATAAGAACCAAAGAAATATAAAAAGTCACATAAACAAAACACAAAACACACCAGCAAAAAATAAAAGATAATACAAACATATTGAAGTACCGAGCCACGTGAAATGGATATCTCATAAAACAATCAAACAATAAAAGTAATATTAAAAATAGAACAAAGACAAATAAAAGAACAATATAACACGTTGTTAAGATGACAAACAACATCAGTACGCAGAATCTATACATCAAGACCATCATGTATCATTGGTGAAGTTGATACGGAATAATTATTAACAAGGTCTTGGTACCTTTGGATGAACTTTTTTGTATAAAAAGGATGAAACGTTCTTTGACATACCCCTGGTTCATCAACTTTCTGCACAGACACTGATGACGTTTTAAAAAGTCTCAGTAGGAGTCACAAGCTTTTGAATATCGAATACGTTGGGAAATATTTATCCCATCAAAAGTTAATTTTCCGTCATAATAAGCATGATATTCACAAATTAGTATGAATAAAATATAACCTCGTATTTATTCTGTTTGTATTGACACAAATGACATCAAATCACAAAAAGTTAAAGATCAAATAAAATTCGAATTTTTCTAAGCGTAAGGCAATTCAAAGTTTTGTAAACAGCTATTTTATAAATATTACCATATCAATGATTATTCATGTCAACATTGAAGAGCTGAATAACTTTTTCATCAGAGGGATGCAAATGAATCGCTTACGTAGGCATTTTAATACCGCCACATTCTGTATGTATGTGCCTGTCCCCGGCCAGGAGCCTGTAAATCGGTGTGTTATCCCGAATTGGTTCATATTATTTACACATATACATTATTGTTAATGCAGAGAGATAGTATTCAATACTTTAGGAGGGGGACCATTCAGCGTTTTAGCCATATAAAAATGAAGATTATAACAAATGAAAGATATCTATTTCCATATTATGCAATCTTGGTGTAAATAGTAAAAAGCATTTCTAAACCATGTCAAAACGATGGTATATCATGTATATTGAGGAATCTAGCATTTGGAATTAAAATGTTAGAAATGATATTAAAACCAGCAAAGATATCTTTAAAACCCTATTTAAAAAAAAAATGATCTCACCGTAATAGACCTGATATTTTGAAAATATCATAGCTATTTAAAAGAGGGAAGAAAGATACCAAAGGGACAGTGAAACTCATCAATCTAAAACAAACTGACAACGCCATGGCTAAAATGAAAAAGACATACAGACAAACAAAAGTACACATGCATCATAGAAAACTTAAGAATAAACAACACGAACCCCATCAAAAACTAGGGGTGATCTCAGGTGCTACTGAAGGGTAAGCAGATCCTGCTCCACATGTGGCACCCGTCGTGTTGCTTATGTGAATCCGGTAAATATTATAATTTGGTAGGTCACATTCATGAAAGAGAAGGGGATTTCAGTTACGACGTAAGGAACATATCCGATATCATTTGTGAAACGGTTATTCCATAACGGTCAACCAACTCGTGATGGAGTCCGTAACATTTACGAAGGGATGATTTGAACTTCAACATTTGGAACTCTTGGTTTAAAAGCGTCCTTGTGGGAAGCAACTTTCTATCACGAAAATCATGATAGGAAATGCAAGCAAGGGAATATCGTACCAATTGAGAGATATATACCCCGTATGCAGGTACTGCTGGAATGTTCACAATTTGAAAGCTGAAATCATCTCTTTTGTCGTAAAGTTTTGTTTCCAATCGAACCTCTTTGTCAATTTTTAAGTGTAAGTCAAGATATAAAGCAGACTTAACTGTATCTGTAGTATCCTTTATCTCTAGTTCTATGGTAGAGATGGGTTCCACATAGTCACCAACTTTGAATTATGTAGTGAAAGAACATCATCTATATCATGTAGATAGCGGAAAGTAGATTTAAAGGATATTGCTAACTTCTTTCTTTTTAAGAAGTTCCTGCATGATGTCCGAATCATAATAATCAAAAACTAAGTCGGCAAAGAGTGTCTACGTCTTCCTTTACGAGTTAAGCCCATTACCTGGCATAATCCTCTACTGAATCCATCGAAATTTTATACTTGTAATTGCAATTGATGGATTTAGGCTCACGATATTTCGGACCTTTCGATAACACATTTCGTATAGAGGTGTTATTAACAATGTTAAGGTCACTGGTAATAACGTGGCTAGCAGGATAATATGTGGGAATTAGCAAAAGTACAATCAGGAGGTTTAGACTTGAAGTCGTCAATATCGAGATTCTACAAAACGTGTTTGTAATTGAAAATTTTAGTTACAATAGATTTGGTATAGGTATAAAAAATGATTGGTTCAGACTGGTCTTTGAAATAAGGAGGTATTTTCGATTGAACTAATTTATGATGAAGTATATTGCCTAAATTGACATTATCGAGATCTTTGTCGGCAAAAGAAAGATTAAAGAAAGACCTTTTCTCTTTTTCCTCTTTTCCAATGCGGACTAGTTTGAAAAGTCTGTGACTTGCAATAACCGAAATTATAGCTTCAAGTTTTTATTGGTTTGAATGAGGATTTATAACAGTGGATTCTTAACATAAATTGAACAGAGGATGAAGTTTTGAAAGGGACAACGAATAAAGTTCGTGCGAATGTGATGAATACCAAACGGCTTTTGTATAAATGGCAACACGTCATTAATAGAGACATCATGAAGAGAAGGTGGTGTATAATGACGATGACCATGACTGCGTCTACGTCAAGGAGTCGAGTTGAAAAAATCCATCACATTCACCGAGTTACACGAAGGACTAAATAGAATACCTATACCATCAATTTTGTCATTACAACCATAAGGTGTCACAGTTCCCAATTGTCTAATCTAGTAGTCCTCTTTTGAATATATCAAGCAATTTAAAATTATTCTTTGGTTTATACATGTACATGCCAAAACACATAATAATAATTATAAGAAATGGTCGGCATACTTCGTCAAACTTTGTTTTTGGCTTCTTATCTGTACAATTGTAGCATTATGAACAGCAATATGAAAATCAGCGATATTATAAGTTAAAGTAATTTTAATCATATTCTTGGACGTTTGGTAGCTGATATAATGTCTTAACAAATTTCAGCACATTTTTGAATTACGTCAATTGACCTTATAACAATTATTGCAATTCAACAAGAGTGTCCTTTAAGCACTTTAATGTTTGTTTTATCAGCTGAATTACTAGCTTGCAGAATAAGAGACTATAATGATATAAACAGAATACAAACTAGATTTGCCATTGCAAGCAATAGCGGATGGCACCCTTCCCCTATTGCCAGGCGAGCAGCATAAATCTAGAAGATTCCAAAGTCAAAGAGTGCATCTACACATTCAAATTATCATTTTTGTTAATTTTCATTAAGTTTGGACTATTTTGAAATTTTGGACATTTTTGCTGTTTCCATGGTTACGGCGGCCATTTTGAAAATTCCAACTTCAAAATGCAACTCTGCTTATGCCATTGACTATTACTGAAAAGTTTCATCCAGTTTGCAGCATCTTTATTTTCTTTGAATTTTTTTAGCTTTAAGCATTGTTTCCATGGTAACAAGAGATATTTTGGTATTTCCAACTACACATGCCACATCTTCCAATGTTGCTCATCGTTACTGTGAAGTTTCCTGAAGTTTAGAGCATTTTGAGAATTTTGAAATTTTTGGTGTAGTTTACATGGCAACACAGTAGTTCCAGTGAGTACCAAAATCATCCAACACCTGTATATAGTGGGCACCTACATTGTATTAAAATATAATGATTCTGAGTTAAAGCATTTACAAACAGTTCACCAAAACAAAAAACTGGATTTTTTCACATTTTTTCCGTTTCCATGGTAACGGCAGCCATCTTGAAAGTGCCACCCCCAAAAAGCAAATCTTCATTATGTGGTTAACATTATGGTATAGTTCCATCTTCTTGGGTCCATTCATATGAGAGTTCCAGACTGGACAAAAATGTGTGGAAGAAAAATAATAAAAAACTAGATTTGCCATTGCAAGCAATAGCGGATGGCACCCTTCCCCTATTGCCAGGTGAGCGGTAGCCATGGTAACGGCGGCCATTTTGGAAATTTCAAACTCAAAAGTCAAGTCTACATTAGCTGAGCAACATTTGTTATAAGTTTCAATAAATTTGAAGCATTTTGAAGTTTTTCGTATTTTTGCTGTTTCCATGGTAACGGCGGCCATTTTGACTATTCCAATGTCAAACCCCCGCTGCAATTTTTTCCCTCCACAATCATATACCATTTAATGTCTCTAGAATAAATTAAACATTGATGTTCTAGAATGTTCTGTGAAAATTCAAAGTTTTGACCTTTTTGCATTGTTTCCATGGTAACAACAGCGATTTTGGAAATTCCAACGCCAAATTCCACATCTTCCAATGTTGCTCATCGTTACTGTGAAGTTTCATTAAGTTTGGAACATTTTGAGATTTTTGAATTTTTTGGAGTAGTTTCCATGGCAACATAGTAGTTCCAATGAGTGCCAAAATCATCCAACACCTGTATATAGTGGGCACCTATATTGTATCAAAATATAATGATTCTGAGTTAAATAGTATCCAAACAGTTCACCAAAACAAAAAACTGGATTTTTTCACATTTATTCCGTTTCCATGGTAACGGCAGTCATCTTGAAAGTGCCACCCCCAAAAAGCAAATCTTCATTTGGTGGTTATCAATATGGTTTAGTTCCATCTTCTTGTGGCCATTCATATGAGAGTTCCAGACTGGACAAAAATGTGTGGAAGAATTTAGAGCATTGTTAAAAGTTTCATATTTCTACTGTTTCCATGGCAACGGCAGCCATTTTGAAAATTCCAAAGTCGAAAGTCTCATTTGTACATGTTAGTTAACAATACTATTAAGTTTCATTAAGTTTGGAGCATTTTGAAATTTTTTGACATTTTTGCAGTTTCCATGGCAACGGTGGCCATTTTGGAAATTCCAACTCAAAAATCTCATGCAGACGTGACAGTCAACAATCATATTAAGTTTCATCAATTTTGAAGCATTTTGAAATTTTTGAAATATTTGATCCTGTATCCATGGTAACATAGTAGTTCCAATGATTGTAAAAATCATTCAAAACCTGTATATAGTGGACAACTACATTGTATAGAAATTTTATGATTTTAAGTTCAAGCATATCAAAGTTATTCCCCAAACCCAGACATTTTTGGAGCATTTTGACCTTTTTGCATTGTTTCCATGGTTACGGCAGCCATTTTGGAAATTCCAACGCCAAATTCCTTGTCTCCAAAAGAAGTATATAGTGGGCACCTACAATGTATCAAAATATAATGATTCTAAGTATAAGCATCTCCAAATAATTAACCAAAACCAAAAAGTGGAATTTTTCACATTTGTTCCGTTTCCATGGTAACGGCAGCCATTTTTAATGGTCTTCAGACCCACTGCAACCCGAAATTTTTTGTTCCTCATTATAGTTTACTATAATCAAGAGTCAGGTTTCATTGTCTCCAAAAAAGCTGCCGGACAAAAATCATTGGAAGAATAAGAATAACTAGAATTGCCATTGCAAGCAATAGCGGATGTCACCCTTCCCCCATTGCCACTAAGCGGTAGCCATTTCAAAATAATAAAACAGTGAATACAGATCTATGAATTGCGATATATCTTTTTGTAAATTTTGAGTTCATTTAGAGGATTGTCAAAAGTTTCACATTTCTTCTGTTTCCATGGCAACGGTAGCCATTTTGGAAATTCCAACTTCAAAAATCTGATTCAGACCTGACAGTCAACAATCCTATTAGGTTTCATCAATTTTGGAGCATTTTGAAATTTTGGAAATTTTTGACATTTTGGTTGGTTACTATGGTAACAAAGACTTTTCCAAAATTTTAGTGGCAGATACCACATTGTTTCATGGGAGGGAATATACCATCAGAGTTTCAATGGATTTGACCTACCATTTTAAGAGAGTAAATGCCACTTTTTAAGGTTTTTGAAGCATTTTTACCGTTTTTGCATTGTTTCCATGGTAACGGTAGACATTTTCGAAATTCCAACGCCAAATTTCACATCTTTCCATGTTGCTCATCATTACTGTGAAGTTTCATAAAATTTGGAGCATTTTGATATTTTGGAAATTTTTGGTGTGGTTTCCATGGCAACATAGTAGTTCCAATGAGTGCCAAAAATCATCCAAAAGAAGTATATAGTGGGCACCTACAATGTATCAAAATATAATGATTCTAAGTATAAGCATCTCCAAATAATTAACCAAAACCAAAAAGTGGAATTTTTCACATTTGTTCCGTTTCCATGGTAACGGCAGCCATTTTTAATGGTCTTCAGACCCACTGCAACCCGAAATTTTTTGTTCCTCATTATAGTTTACTATAATCAAGAGTCAGGTTTCATTGTCTCCAAAAAAGCTGCCGGACAAAAATCATTGGAAGAATAAGAATAATAACTAGATTTGTAATTGCTAGCAATAACGGATGGCACCCTTCCCCCATTGCCAGGTGAGCGGCAGCCAGTTTGAAAATTCCAAAGTCAAATACTGCATCTACAGATGTCTAGTGACATTTTTGCAAAGTTTCATTAAGTTTGAAGCATTTTGAAATTTTTGATATTTTTGATGTTTCCATGGTAACGGCGGCCATTTTGAAAATTCCAAACTCAAAAGTCAATTCTACATAAGCTAGGCAACATTTGTTAAAAGTTTCATTAAATTTAAAGCATTTTGAAGTTTTTCATATTTTTGCTGTTTCCATGGTAACGGCGGCCATTTTGAATATTCCAAAGTCAAACCCCTGCTGCAATTGTTTCCCTCCATAATCATATACCATTTACTGTCTCTAGAATAAATTTAACATTGATGTTCTGGAATGTTCTGTGAAAATTCAAAGTTTTGACCTTTTTTGCATTGTTTCCATGGTAACAAGAGATATTTTGGAAATTCCAACGCCAAATTCCACATCTTCCAATGTTGCTCATCAGTACTGTGAAGTTTCCTGAAGTTTGGAGCATTTTGAGAATTTTGAAATTTTTGGTGTTGTTCCCATGGCAACATAGTAGTTCCAATGAGTGCCAAAATCATCCAACACCTGTATATAGTGGGCACCTACATTGTATTAAAATATAATGATTCTGAGATAAAGCATATCCAAACAGTTCACCAAAACAAAAAACTGGATTTTTTCACATTTGTTCTGTTTCCATGGTAACGGTGGCCATCTTGACCATTCCAAAGTCAGAGGGACAACTTCGCATGGTGGTCAACATTATACCATAGTTCCATCAACTTTGGTCCATTCTATTCCGAGAACTGCTCCGGACAAAAAATAGTGGAAGAAAAATAATAATAAAAATAAAAACAAAAAGAAACGTAGAATAACAATATGTCACCCCAACTCCGTTGAGGGTGCCATAATAACTAGAATTGCCATTGCAAGCAATAGCGGATGTCACCCTTCCCCCATTGCCACTAAGCGGTAGCCATTTCAAAATAATAAAACAGTGAATACAGATCTATGAATTGCGATATATCTTTTTGTAAATTTTGAGTTCATTTAGAGGATTGTCAAAAGTTTCACATTTCTTCTGTTTCCATGGCAACGGCAGCCATTTTGGAAATTCCAAAGTCAAAAGTCTCATCTGTACATGCCAGTTAACAATAATACTAAATTTCATTAAGTTTTGAGCATTTTGAAAATATTTGACATTTCTGCAGTTTCCATGGCAACGGTAGCCATTTTGAAAATTCCAACTTCAAAAATCTCATGCAGACCTGAGAGTCAACAATCATATTAGGTTTCATCAATTTTGGAGCATTTTGAAATTTTGGAAATTTTTGACATTTTGGTTGGTTACTATGGTAACAAAGACTTTTCCAAAATTTTAGTGGCAGATACCACATTGGTTCATGGGAGGGAATATACCATCAGAGTTTCAATGGATTTGACCTACCATTTTAAGAGAGTAAATGCCACTTTTTAAGGTTTTTGAAGCATTTTTACCATTTTTGCATTGTTTCCATGGTAACGGTAGACATTTTCGAAATTCCAACTCCAAATTTCACATCGACTCATGTTGCTCATCATTACTGTGAAGTTTCATAAAATTTGGAGCATTTCGATATTTTGGAAATTTTTGGTGTGGTTTCCATGGCAACATAGTAGTTCCAATGAGTGCCCAAAAATCATCCAAAAGAAGTATATAGTGGGCACCTACAATGTATCAAAATATAATGATTCTAAGTATAAGCATCTCCAAATAATTTACCAAAACCAAAAAGTGGAATTTTTCACATTTGTTCCGTTTCCATGGTAACGGCAGCCATTTTTAATGGTCTTCAGACCCACTGCAACCCGAAATTTTTTGTTCCTCATTATAGTTTACTATAATCAAGAGTCAGGTTTCATTGTCTCCAAAAAAGCTGCCGGACAAAAATCATTGGAAGAATAAGAATAATAACTAGATTTGTAATTGCTAGCAATAACGGATGGCACCCTTCCCCCATTGCCAGATGAGTGGCAGCCAGTTTGAAAATTCCAAAGTCAAATACTGCATCTACAGATGTCTAGTGACATTTTTGCAAAGTTTCATTAAGTTTGAAGCATTTTGAAAATTTTGATATTTTTGCTGTTTCCATGGTTACGGCGGCCATTTTGAAAATTCCAAACTCAAAAGTCAATTCTACACAAGCTAGGCAACATTTGTTATAAGTTTCATTAAATTTAAAGCACTTTGAAGTTTTTCATATTTTTGCTGTTTCCATGGAAACGGCGGCCATTTTGAATATTCCAAAATCAAACCCCCGCTGCAATTGTTTCCCTCCACAGTCATATACCATTTTATTTCTCTAGAATAAATTTAACATTGATGTTCTGGAATGTTCTGTGAAAATTCAAAGTTTTGACCTTTTTGCATTGTTTCCATGGTAACAAGAGATATTTTGGAAATTCCAACGCCAAATTCCACATCTTCCAATGTTGCTCATCATTACTGTGAAGTTTCGTGAAGTTTGGAGCATTTTGAGAATTTTGAAATTTTTGGTGTTGTTCCCATGGCAACATAGTAGTTCCAATGAGTGCCAAAATCATCCAACAACTGTGTATAGTGGGCACCTACATTGTATTAAAATATACTGATTCTGAGTTAAAGCATTACCAAACAGTTCACCAAAACCAAAAACTGGTTTTTTTTGCATTTGTTCTGTTTCCATGGAAACGGTAGCCATCTTGAACCATTCCATGCTTACTGCAACTCTGCATGTGGGGGTCCTTACTATAGTAGAGTTCCATCAACATTGGTCCATTGGATTTCTAAAAATCGCCTGGACAAAATTGGTTGCAAGAAAAATAATAATAACTAGAATTGCCATTGCAAGCAATAGCGGATGTCACCCTTCCCCTATTGCCACTAAGCGGCATCCATTTGAAAACAATTTAACAGTGAATGCAGGTCAATGCATTACAATATATCTTTCTGTAACTGTTCAGTTCATTTTTTGAGCAATGTCAAAAGTTTCACATTTCTTCTGTTTCCATGGCAACGGCAGCCATTTTGAAAATTTTAAAGTCAAGAGTCTCATCTTCACCTGCCAGTTAACCATAATATCAAGTTTCATTAAGTTTAGAGGATTTTGAAAATATTTGACATTTCTGCAGTTTCCATGGTAACGGTGGCCATTTTGGAAATTCCAACTCCAAAAGTCTCATCCAGACTTGCCAGTCACCAATCATATTAAGTTTCATCAATTTTGGACCATTTTTACAATTTTTGAAATTTTTGATCCTGTATCCATGGTAACATAGTAGTTCCAATGATTGTCAAAATCATAAAAAACCTGTATATAGTGGATAACTACATTGTATACAAATTTTATGTTTTTAAGTTCAAGGATAACAAAGTTATTCACCAAACCCAGACGTTTTTGGAGCATTTTGACCTTTTTGCATTATTTCCATGGTAACGGCAGCCATTTTGGAAATTCCAACGCCATATTTCTTATCTATCAAAGTTGCTCATCGTTATGTTAAAGTTTCAAAACAATTGGAGCATTTTCATATTTTTGAAATTTTTGGTGCAGTTTCCATGGCAACATAGTAGTTCCAATGATTGCCAAAATCATCCAAAACCAGTATACGGCCGGCACCTCCATTGTATTAAAATATAATGATTCTGAGTTTAAGCATCTCCAAGATATTTACCAAAACTAAAAAGTGGAATTTTTCACATTTGTTCCGTTTCCATGGTAATGGCGGCCATTTTTTACCATTCCATAGCAAGGTGCACAACTTCAGATGGGGGTCCTCATTATAGTAGAGTTCCATCAACATTGGTTCCCTTTAACTCCAAAAAACCTGACGGACAAAAAAAGGTGGAAGAATAATAATAATAACAAAGAAACATAAGAAAAGCAATATGTCACCCGACATTGTCGATCGGGTGACATAACTAGAATTGCCATTGCAAGCAATAGCGGATGTCACCCTTTCCCCAATTGACACTAAGCGGCAGCCATTTCAAAATTGTTGAACAGTGAATGCACATATATGCATGGGATGGCAATACATGTTTCTGTAAATTTTCAGTACATTCAGAGCATTTTGAATAATTTGAAATTCTGCTGTTTCCATGGCAACGGCAGCCATTTTGAAAATTTCAAAGTCAAAAGTCTCATCTGTACCTGCCAGTTAACACAAATATTAAGTTTCATTAAGTTTGGAGAATTTTGAAATTTTTTGACATATCTGCAGTTTCCATGGCAACGGTGGCCATTTGAAAATTCCAACTCCAAAAGTCTCATCCAGACTTGCCAGTCACCAATCATATTAAGTTTCATCAATTTTGGAGCATTTTGAAATTTTTGAAATATTTGATCCTGTATCCATGGTAACATAGTAGTTCCAATGATTGTCAAAATCATACAAAACCTGTATATAGTGGACAACTATATTGTGTAAAAATTTTATGATTTCATGTTCAAGCATACCAAAGTAATTTACCAAACCTGGAAGTTTTTGGAGCATTTTGACCTTTTTGCATTGTTTCCATGGAAACGGCAGACATTTTGGAAATTCCAACGCCAAATTCCACATCAACTAAAGTTGCTCATCGTTATGCTACAGTTTCCAAAAAATTGGAGCATTTTCATATTTTTGAAATTTTTGGAGTAGTTTCCATGGCAACATAGTGGTTCCAATGATTGCCAAAATCATCCCAAACCAGTGTATGGCTGGCACCTACATTGTATTAAAACATGATGATTCTGAGTTCAAGCATCTCCAAATTATTCACAAAAACCAAAAACTGGAATTTTTCACAATTGTTCTGTTTCCATGGAAACGGCAGCCATTTTGTATGGTCTTAGACCCACCTGCAACCCGAAATTTTTAGTTCCTCACTATGGTGAACTATCATTAAGATTGGTTCCCTTTTACTCCAAAAAAGCTGACGGACAAAAAAAGGTGGAAGAATAATAATAATAACAAAGAAACATAAGAAAAGCAATATGTCACCCGACATTGTCGATCGGGTGACATAATAATACAGAAAAAGAAACAGAGGAAAAGCAATATGTCACCCGACATTGTCGATCGGGTGACATAACTAGATTTGCGATTGCAAGCAATAGCGGATGGCACCCTTCCCCTATTGCCAGGTGAGCGGTAGCCATGGTAACGGCGGCCATTTTGGAAATTCCAAACTCAAAAGTCAAGTCTACATTAGCTGAGCAACATTTGTTATAAGTTTCAATAAATTTGAAGCATTTTGAAGTTTTTTGTATTTTTGCTGTTTCTATGGTAACGGCGGCCATTTTGAATATTCCAAAGTCAAACCCCCGCTGCAATTTTTTCCCTCCACAATCATATACCATTTAATGTCTCTAGAATAAATTAAACATCGAAGTTCTAGAATGTTCTGTGAAAATTCAAAGTTTTGACCTTTTTGCATTGTTTCCATGGTAACAACAGATATTTTGGAAATTCCAACGCAAAATTCCACATCTTCCAATGTTGCTCATCGTTACTGTGAAGTTTCATTAAGTTTGGAACATTTTGAGATTTTTGAATTTTTTGGAGTAGTATCCATGGCAACATAGTAGTTCCAATGAGTGCCAAAATCATCCAACACCTGTATATAGTGGGCACCTACATTGTATTAAAATATAATGATTCTGAGTTAAATAGTATCCAAATAGTTCACCAAAACAAAAAACAGTATTTTTTCACATTTGTTTCGTTTCCATGGCAACGGCAGCCATCTTGATGGTGCCATACCCCGATTGCACAATTTCATATAGTGGTCCTCATTATGGTATAGTTCCATCAATATTGTTCAAGCCAATTCTGAGAAATAGCATGGACAAAAAAGTGTGGAAGAATAAATATAACTAGAATTGCCATTGCAAGCAATAGCGGATGTCACCCTTCCCCTATTGCCACTAAGCGGCAGCCATTTGAAAACAATTTAACAGTGAATGCAGATCAACGCATTGCGATATATCTTTCTGTAAATTTTCAGGACATTCAGAGCATTTTAGAAGATTTCACATTTTTGCTGTTTCCATGGCAACGGCAGCCATTTTGAAAATTCCAACTTCAAAAGTCTGATGCAGACTTGACAGTTAACAAATATATTAAGTTTCATCAATTTTGGAGCATTTTGAAATTTTTGACATTTTGGCTGGTTACTATGGTAACAGATACAATTCCAAATATCTAATGGCAGAAACCACATTGGTATATGGGAAGGAACATACCATCAAAGTTTCAATGGATTTGACCTACCATTTTATGAAAGTAAATGCCACTTTAAGGTTTTTGAAGCATTTTGACCATTTTTGACTTGTTTCCATGGTAACGGCAGACATTTTCGAAATTCCAACGCCAAATTCCACATCTACCAATGTTGCTCATCGTTACTGTGGAGTTTTATTAAATTTGGAGCATTTTGATATTTTGGAAATTTTTGGTGTAGTTTCCATGGCAACATGATAGTTCCAATGATTGCCAAAATCATCCAAAACCAGTATATGCCCGTCACCTACATTGTATCAAAATATTATGATTCTAAGTTAAAGCAACTCCAAATAATTCCTTAAAACCAAAATCTGGAATTTTTCACAATTGTTCCGTTTCCATGGTAACGGCAGCCATTTTTCATGGTCTTAGACCCTACTGCAACCCGAAATTTGGTGTTCCTTAATATAGTTATCTATCATTAAGATTGGTTCCATTGGCTCCGAGAAAACTGCCGGACAAAATAGGTGGAAGTATAATAATAATAATACAGAAAAAGAAACAGAGGAAAAGCAATATGTCACCCGACATTGTCGATCGGGTGACATAATAATAAGAAAAAAAGAAACGAACAATAACAATATGTCACCCCAACTCCGTTGAGGGTGCCATAAAAAAAATAAAAAGAAACGTAGAATAACAATACGACACCCCAACTCCGTTGAGGGTGCCATAAAAACAAAAAGAAACGTAGAATAACAATATGTCACCCAAACTCTTAAAATTAATAAATCAGTATATTAAGAATCAATTCAAAAGTCTGTATTTTAAATATTGGATAGAAGAACATATAGTTTTTATTAAACACATAATCGACGATAATGGAGACATTTCCCAAAAAATCTTAGACAAACTTAAAACGAAACAAAATTGGACAACAGAAACATATATTTTACGGAAAGCTATACTCAAAATCTTGGAAAGAAAAAGTAAAAAGTAAACCATCTACAATTACTAAAATTCATTTTCAACACTCAAGTTGCTTTTCGGAACAGTTCTAAGTAATTCTGAGGTAAGGCACTGACTAAGCATGAACAAAGGAGAATATATGATTGGTTTGACGTCATTCGAGTGTTTCTCGAGTTTAACCCTGTCTCAGTGAGGGTTGGGACCAGGATTAGAGGGGTAAACTCGAGTGCTCCGAGTCAACTCGGATTGTTGAAACCCGAGTAAGTAAAGTTAGATCTAGAGTTTCAAGTGAATTCGGCATTACTGTTGTAATACCGAGTCCAAAATATTCTGAAATTTTTTATATTTACAATTTTTGTTAAATATACTCTTATCGAAAACACATATAAATTTCGTCGATTCTGAAGTTTAAACGGTTTTGTAGATAAAAACTAAACAAAATATGAAATCACAGTCAGACTTATTCGATAAAAATGTTTTATCATGTAGTGGATTAGATGTCAAGGACTACATTTTTGTAAGACTAAGTAAATTCAGTTCAACGGAAATATGTTTTTACACATAACAAGATTTAACAAGATAAAATGGAGGTAATATATCGTTATCTTAATGGAACACGGAAGACATTGTAAGATTTTATTTAATCCCCTACGTATCTGCTGTACATGATTCATTGTAGTATCTACATGTTGTTTTATTTTCGTGAAAACATTCAAAAACTTTTTTTTTTTTAAAGTAACAAACTTTTTTATGTTGTGTATCACCGTTTGATATACTATATTTTTGTTCATAAACGCGCATGTTTAACATCATTATTTGTTTTATGTGCCAACGCATCGAATTTTACTCCTCAACTCTTGTCATTTAAGATTACAGGTGAGTTTAATTTAAACCCAATTAAAGTAGAACAGTCACATTGCCTCTGAATTGTTTATTAGTTTATGTTTCTCATTTCATTCAACAACGAAAAACAACACAATATTCAATTCAATAATGTTGGAAGTATCATTTTACCACGTCTCTTAAATTATTGATATTATATGTAAACGCGATTTTTAACTTATTCTCAATTGTACTAGGTATATAGTCAAAATCTTTCGGGTGTCATGATTAGAATGAACGAATATCACTAGTATGTGTGCCATAAATTTTCTCAATTTATTGCTATCCATTTGATAGTACAGAAAACTATCATTTCAAAGTGTAATATGCTTCTCACATAGATGTATAATAGGATTATATACTATTATTGTTGACGTGTAAAACGAATTTTATGTTATTACACATTAATCACTCTAGACAAACTTGACTATCCTTTAAAAAGAGGGGCAAAAGATCCCAGAGTGATTTTTAAACTCATAAATGTAAAAAACAAAATGACACTCCCTAGCTTAAAAAAAGAAAAAGACTAACAGACAAATAATGATATACAAAACGAAACATAATAGGAAGAAAACTGAGCCACACGAACCTTACCAAAAACTGGGGTTGATATCAAGTACTCCGGAAGACTAAGCCAATCCTGCTAACAAGTGGCATTCGTTGTGTTACTCATCTAAAGATAAACCTGTTAACAAGTCTGATCCGTAGGTCTCATTCGTGAAGAGTGGACGGTATAATGGTTACGAAAAACGAAAAAAGAAAATATTTGCTATATTCATATGTGAAAAGAATAGTTCGTAACTGTCAATCAATTTGTAATGCCGTCCGTAAAATTTACGAAGGGATTTTAAATTCGAATTTACGATTCGGAACTCATGGTTCATTCTCAATTTTATTGACTAGTATATGTGTGAGTAATAATCATATATCAACATGATCAAGGAAATAACGACAATTATTCATGCAATTTTGTTGCATTTGAAATATTTTTCTTTGTTGAGAAACGAGACGGACCTATTCAACAAATAGCTACAAGGCATAAATGATAGAAACAAACAGTACAGCTTCAAAATAATATTTTTCACTAACCAAATAAATCATCACAGCTTAACTAACAAACCAGATAGCTATACAGATAGCCAAGACAGATAAAACTTAACGGATGAATAATCATGACTAAAAATCGGCACCTACAAACCACAGACTGAACAAAATATTGATACGATAACTGGAAAGTTACAATACAGATATACGTATACTATTCCTCAACAAACAATGAGAAAGATACAGCAATTCGGACAGAAGAGACACGTTAAACGTATATATGTTACATTGAATTTGTATAATCAGGGATCATGTAGAATCCCTGATTTTTCAGGGAATATGTAGAATCACTAACATCCTTAGTAATTATGTATAATCCCTGAAAATGACCAGTGATCTTACACACATGGTATCTTACTTGAACCAGTTCGAAGTTGCTAATTCCATTTTTTCGAGGATACCTACAGATGGTTTTTACTGAACACTTTATTTCTCCTAGGCGGGTCATAAAATCTGATTCGGTATGTGGAGGAAAATGTTTTCTAAAATTTGAATATTGTGGTAAAAACAGATGTGAAGCATATTATTTTAATATATATATTGTGTTTAACATTTTAATATTGTGTCTAGCATTTAAAAAAAAAAAGATTATCATTTTGATATTCATGATATTATACGCTTAACATTTTACAATTTATGTTTCTACAGTGTAATGCTGTTTTGATATGATTGTATAGCATAAATTATTTGACTTTTATTCATTTTCTTTAAAACTATTTCTTCATTTCAGTTATTATGTATAATCCCTGAAGTTTTTTCCAGTGATTATACATAATCCCTGGAAATTCCAGGGATTCTACATAATCACTGGTTATACAAATTCACTGTAACATATATATTGATACGGCAAACAAAACAAATTATATTGCTATGCACACAAAAGGTATGCTAAATGAACATAGAAAAAGGCATACATCGGGATAAACTCATTACCATGATTACGAAAATACAAAAAAAGTTGGAATTTCAGAACAAGAATATCACCTAGTTAGCTAACAGGTAATATGTAATGGCATCAAATTGAGGTTGTAATAACTATGTAGGGTAATGGTATATGTTGAACCAAAGAAGCTATTGTCTTTCCCTATGTTTATATCATTGCTCGATTCTCAATTATAAGCCTGTAAAAGGAGTTGATTTTATGATGTATTAAAGTGAGTAAATACAAATGCTGAGATATTAGTTGGTCTAAATATTCTAAATAAAGTGATAAAATGTTTATAAATGCAAAATACAAGAAAGATGTGCAATCTTAAATGTTAGCAGTTGGTTGAAATAACTATGTTTAACCTTGAGACACCGTACCATGGAATATTTCTTGGTCTTATAAATGGAGAAATACTCAAACACACGAGGAACTTCGTGTATTTGCCAACATTTTTGAAAATTTAACGCTTTGATATGACGCATTTTAATCGAATTGAGAGTGGAAACTACTTTTCTAGCAATAAAACGTATTGAAGCTTAATAAAACAATAATTAGTATTATATTTAGTATTTTCAACTTACCCGATTTCTCTTTCAAGGCCTTCGCTCATTCAATAATGATTTTACAAAACGTTATCACTAAAGAAAGTTCAAATGACTTCCAATGATAACACTGCTCATTGATTCACTTCACTAAGGTTTAAACAATATCGATTATAGCATATGTGATAAGCTACTACGTAAACGTTTTGCGTTTCAAAATATGTTTGTCAAGTGTATAACTTATAACTTTTGAATAAGTAAAAATGCACCAAAGTGTTTCAAAACAGGAAACAAGTTTTTGGTATTGGAAAAGTGAATTATCTTTCTTACACAAAGTTCAACTAATAATAGCTTTCATTGTCTAAAATGTTGTTAACGTCGAAATGATATTATATAAAATTCAAAAAGAGGGACGAAAGATACCAGAGGAACAGTCAAACTCATAAATCTAAAATAAACTGACAACGCCATGGCTAAAAATTATTTATTTAAATGAAAAAAATCACATTCATAAAATATATTATGGTAAGATAAAAATGAGATCAATGTATAAAACCATAAAGAATGAACCTTAGCGTTTAACGTGGTTAAAACGGCTAAGTATTGAAGCAAGAATTAACAGTACAGATAACTAACATGCACACAACATAAGCACAGCCAGCAATCGTAATTGATAAATTGCTTTGTAATATTCAAATCTTTCAAATCTATTTTTGAAACATAATATGAATTGGAGAAAAACTACTTTTTTTTATTTACATGCGTTGCATTCACATAGACTTTGATTAGAAAGTCGTACCAAATTTACGTGACTCCTTTGATATAGTTGTTCGATAATAGTTCTATATGCTCATTTTTAAACAGTGCATCAGGTGTTAAAATAAAAAAAAAACAATCAATGGACAGCAATCATTTACACAAGCTTCCATTAGGGTTTCAATCTTATGATTGCATGTGTATGACAAAATTTATGAATGCGTCGTTACTAACACTTTGGTACAGAAAATGTAAAAACAGGGCAACATGATTTAATTGATTCAAATTGAATAAACAACACGAGATAAGGATGATTAAACCTATTCCATCGTTTCATTTCAATAAAGTGATTTTACGAGAATCATTGGAATGCTGTTATAATTTGCATTACATTTGTATGAAAAGGAAAACATTGTCTTCCCTTTGTCATTGGAACATATGTGTATGATGATTTGAAATAATGAACCAGCAGCTAACTACAATTTAGATATAAAAACACTACTGAAAAAATACGTTGAAATTGAATATTCTTTTACATTTTTGTTTTATTTAATTGGAATTGGAGTTGGCATTTCAACAACTTTTAGCGGAAGAAATGATGCTATATAAGAAAAAGATGCATAAATAGCATATTTACCGTTGTACTGTTTATGTGGTATCGGGAAAAACGACAAAAATGGAACATTGTGTATTAATTTGAAATTTAAAGGATATTATTTGTCATTGCCTCACAAAACAAGTTTATGTTGAATATCAATAATGTGGTCATTTTTATAAATTTCCTGTATAAAAAACTTTGAATTTTTTGAAAAACTAAGGATTTTCTTATCCCAGGCATAGATTACCTTAGCCGTATTTGGCACAACTTTTTGGAATTTTGGATCCTCAATGCTCTTCAACTTTGTACTAGTTTGGGTTTATAAATATTTTTGATTTGAGCGTCACTGATGAGTCTTATGTAGACGAAACGCGCGTCTGGCGTACTAAATTATAATCCTGGTACCTTTGATAGTTATTTACCGCTATGTCTGCATTTTCGTTTTCAAACATTAGAACTTTCGATTCTAAAATTCAAAATTCAATTAAATCGTTCGAAATTTCTGAAGAGAAACCGTACTACATGATATATTTTATCAAATTTACAGGTATTTTTGCGAAATCGTAATAAGAAGATGTTATGCGAATCTAAACTTTTCTGGAGACAAAAGAGACATTTTAAAATACAAAAACCGTAGTTTGCTGTAGTTGACACTGATTTTAACTCTAACAAAATGTGCACAATGAGAATATCGTTACAAGTAAACAATTGTAGTATCCAGCAGTTATGTAGGCCTCCATTTCAGATGTTTGATTTATGCCGCAATTATGTAGGCTGTATTCTGAAAGAAAGATAATCGAATGATAAAAATACGTATAATTTTCCTTTGATAAAATTACTGTAACAAGTCAAACATTGTTTTCCTTCTGTAAGCTAAACACATCTAAATAGTATATTATGTTTTAACGACTGAACTATATTATATAAGTTTGAGTCACATAGATGTAAAGGAAGCTCTTCTCGGGTAATATTGTCTTTAGTCTTTTGTATTGTTTATGTGGGTTGTAAATTGATCTGATAAGTTTAGTTGATTTTTACAGTTTATTAGTACGACGTGAAATAATGCAAGCCACTCTGCCATGTTACTAGAGGGCTGGGATTTGTTCAATATTTCATACTCCACTGTATATCTATACATACCAAGTCTGGAGCATGAGGGCAGCGAATGACGTTTGCTGTTGTTTATTGTTTTTATTTTTTCTCCTATTATTTAGTTTATGAATCAGGCTGTTGTTTTTCTCAAATAAATTGAATATCATGTTTGTTATATCTTGGTATACGGTATGTGGCTAACTCATTGTTTGAGGCTTTTCTTCGTTTATCCGTAGTAGCTTATATCCACGCGAGAAAGTCTCTGGTGGATATATCTCTTTTTAAATCATAACCCATTTATTTATTTTTTTCAGTATAAAGATATGAACTTCCATTTTTTTCCTAAATTCGTTTATTGAATGTATTATTTGTTTTTTGTTCCCGTCTTGTAAAATCAATTAAGCGATAAGGATTCCAATTAATAGTTTGACAAATGTGGTCCATTGGTTTATCACTGCATTACCGTCGACGTATAGACAAAATTTAATCCTTGGATCTATGATAAGTTTATTATAGAGACACAAACACTTCATTTATATATTAACCAGTTAAATAAGTCCAAAAGTAAGTCAAAATTAAGGAAAAGTGTTAGCAAAATATTTCATAAAAAGTGTCGTTGTAAATAGATATAGGAAGATTTGGTGTGAGTGCTTATCGGGACAACTCTCCATCCAAATAACAATTTTAAAAAAGTAAACCATTATAGGTCAATGTCCGGCCTTCAACACCGAGACTTGGCTCACACCGAACAACAAGCTATAAAGGGCACCAAGATTACTAGTGTAAAACCTTTCAAACGGAAAACCAACGGGCTTATCTATATAAAATAAAAAAAGTCTATATAAAATCTTAAAAAATGCTTGAAATTCTCACAGTAAGAAACAAAACTAGTTTGACTTGCTTATTGTACTTACTTCCGACTACCATCCCCGTTTCTTCCTTGTCTTTTACTCGTAGATTTATTGTCATCAAACAGAAAATCCCAGCATGCATTTCTAAATTTGTATTTCTCCCTTGGCGGTTTCAATACATATATAATTTTTTTTTATTTAGTCGACATAAAACTAGAATTTAAAACAAAATGTGCAAACTTAACATCTAACATATAACAATGATTAAAACGTGTACTTATTCGTTTCAGTTGTGTATACAATAATAAGCGTGTGTGTACAATTTTGAATGGAACACGGGCTTTGTACATAAGGATGTGAAGCTGATGTATTTATTACATGTACTACTTACAAACATGAACAGATAAAGAACGTACACTAGTATCAAATTATTTAACCTGTACTTAGTCAGGAAAATGACCATTGTTATATTATAGTTCGTTTCTGTGTGTGTTATAGTGAGTGTTGTGTTTCTGTTATGTCGAAGTTCTTTTATATTTGATGTGTTTCCCTAAGTTTTAGTTTGTAACCCGGATTTGTTTTGTTCTCAATCGATTTATGAATTTCGAACAGCGGTATACTACTGTTGTCTTTATAAAACGTTATAGGATAACTAAAATAGAAATAGTTGATGATTACATGACGAATATTTTACTCAATCTATCACCTTGGTTGGACATTTTCATACACATAATTTAGTAAAACAAAGTGTAGTTTGGATTCTGTTCTTTAGCCATTTCAATATACCCAACTTTTCATTGTACGCCTACGGTCGCTCATTTGTCCATTCATCTGGTCATCATCATAGAACAAAATAAATAAAAATATACAACAGACCATATCAAAAATGTTCTTTCTTATTAATAAAAGTCGTTATTTTTGTTAATGTAACTAGAGTGATACTACCCGTGCATAGTTTGACAAAAAACATAATCTGAGCAGATTAAGTATTGGTTGGCACAATAATGTATGTAATTTTCTAATAATTTTCTATATTATGTTAAATCAAAGGAATTTCAATTTAGCAATCACTTGTATTTAGACCATTTTATAACATCGAATTTAAAAAATCACATTTAAAAATGAATAAGAAGTAAACATAATAAATAAGCTTACATCGTTGGAATTAGTGAAGCATTCTAATAATATAAAGCTTCAAAGCGTTGGTAAGTACACCTAGTTATTATAAAATCATGTAACAAATCAAATATACACAATGCGATCTCTTAAATTTCAAAAGTTTCTTTAACCAATTATGAATCAATTAAGGATGGTTTTAATGAATATGTTAATCATTTAAAAAGATAAGTATGAATTTCAAACAACAAACAACAAACAACAACAGCAACTATTGATACAAATGCAATAGCGCTGGTATAATAAATTCTGTTGTTACATAATAGAAAATAAAAGTATAAGAGAGGCTATGTTTCTACAATATATAATTTGTCGATGTCTATCTTTTCCAAATTTCGTGCATATTTAATCGACTGCGTTAAAGCAACATTTTGCAAGGTTAATTATAACGTTATGTTTCGGGTTGTGATGATAACGATTAAATTATAATTGTATCAGGTAAAAAAAAGTTCTTCAATAAAATAATTAATAAAGTGTATTTGCTAAATTACTGATATATTCCTACCTTTTTGCTTATAAAATAAAAGTCCATCAATCTGCACTTGTTCTGTATGGACAACAGTTGGCATTTGTCCTGATGATTTGTGTACTTTGAGAATGTTCTTATAACTTGTGTAGTAGATATAATCACCGCCGATGTCAATTTCCCGGTTATACAGTTTTACATGTGTGCTCATCACTGTTTTGACATCCGATCCATTATTCAAAACAGATTTCAAGTCACCTGTGTCATATTCCATCCAATAAACTCGATGATCAACGAAATCTGAAATAACAATCAAATAAGATAGAAAACTCCATTGAAGAAGAATCAAATTCACTGCATTTTTACCAAACGGTGTGTTAATATTAACGTAAAGAATGGTGATAGATTATAAACAAAAAACTATAGGCATTTGCATATAATTATCTATCAAATTTTATGCATGTAGACTTTTTTCCGAAAAATTGTAGTAATTACTGTATTAATTGATCGGACATTTTCAATATTGATGTTCAATTGTCAACTTTTAACAGATGATATTTTTTTCAAATATGCCGATACAATACGGTCACAATAACTGAGAATAGTTCGAATTATCTTTAAAAAAAATTGATAATAACACGTTTAATAATTCCTGTGTTGACATGAATATCAATGATATGGTAATTTTTATAAATTTCTGTTACAAAACTTTGAATTTTTCGATGATTTTCTTATCCCAGGAATAGATAACCTGAGCCGTATTTGGCACAACATTTTGGAAATTTGGTCCTCAATGCACTTCAGCTTTGTACTTGTTTGGCTTGATAACTATTTTGATGTGAGCGGCACTGATGAGTCTCATGTAGACGAAACGCGCGTCTGGTGTATTAAATTATACAATTATTCCAACCTTTCTAAAGATAACATACCAACTTGTATATCTATGAGTCGTGATGACAGATTTATGACTACCTGTCTTTCTGTTCCATCAAATCTTACCCTGAGCAATGCATTACTTGTTTCCGTACTATAATATATCCATCTATAATGTAGTTAATATAAATATTAAAACTATGTTTTTATATTGTTTTTTTTCGAAAAGCAGTTGTACTAAATACATGTAAAAGAGTTTATACTTAATCAAAGGCAATCCAAATTATTTCTTGTTGATTTTTTTTTAATAGAGATCGACATAGTTAAATAAAGGCAACAGAAGAATACCGCTGTTCTAAAGTCATAAATCAATTGAGAAAAAAAAATTAGGTTACAAACTAAAATCAATGGAAACACACCAACTATGAGTGGAAAAAACGGAACAACAGAAACACTCAAGTGCAACAAAAAACTCAGACGGCAACGTACCCCACACACCAACAAATTATAAAATAAAAACTGCCATTTTCCTGACTTGGTACAGGACATTAGAAGAAAAAACGTAGGTTTGAACCTGGTTTTTGTGGCTAGCCAAACCTCGCGATTTTAGGGCAATGTAACATATAGCACTAAAAAGGACAAAATTACATGCCAGGACTACAGTACAAATAAATACAAGAACATTCAGGACAGAGAAACACACAAATAAACAATACAATAAAACATTTCGAGATGCTAATAGTTATTAAAGGTACCAGGCATATAATTTAATTCAACAGACGCGCATTTCATCTACATTAGACTCATCATAAACGCGCAACTAAAAAATAGTCAGAAAGCCAAACATAAACTCATCATAGATACGAGGACTAAATTTTGTATTTACGCCAGATGCGTTTTTTTTTTACAAAAGACTCATCATTGACGCTCGAATCAAAAATAATTTAAAAAAATAGCCAAATAAAGTTCGAAGTTAAAGAGTATTGATGACCAGAATTCCAGAAAATAGTTACAGAGCATTTATTAACGGGAACAGCTTAGATAATCCTAAAATGAACAGTCATGCAAAACGAAACAAACAGATTATCATTTGCGCAATAATAAAACGGAGTAAACATGTAACAGAAGACTGTTTGTGAGTACCTGTTAATTGAGAGTTTGCTGATTATAAATGCATTATAAAAAAAAAGAAAATCACCCAAGAAGGTTGAATAACAAAAATAACAAACCTATTATGTGTGTCTAATGCAAGTGCAATTGGTAAAGTTTCATTAACAATAATGGTAACATCGCTTCCATCTGAATTACATTTCCTTATTTTTCCCAAAGTATTCAATTCTGTCCAGTATAGATGACTGTTTCCTGAGTCAAACGCTACGTAATATGGTCTGTTTGTGGAGACAACAGTTTCAAAATTTACAGCTTGATCATTTGGATAAGCGAATCTGTAAAAGGGATTATCAATGATTATTGAAGGCGAAAATATTAAAATTGATATCAACCTTTCATCATGCTACCGTAACATTTTTTGTTGTTTTCCTTTTTCATAAATGTAACTTTATCATGTTTATGTATTGTTCATTGGTTGAAACTTTCTTACCTTTTTTTTTGGTCTGTATGCTAAACATCTCTTTGTCTTGTTTGTATAGGAGAATTATGCTTTGCTATAAAGGAGATGGTTTTTTTTACAATAATCTCTTTAAACATTTGTATCTGTTTTTCTAGTTATGAAACATAGGTTTTTGTTTAATTTTAATCTTCTCTGTGAAATTTGTTTTGTTTTTTGAAGCATGTAACATAGATTAAATTTGCAACATGTATTTGTTTTATATTAATAATATAAGTGTGAAGAAAATACTCTCATTTATTTACGTGGGTACCAATTTTCGTTAATTAAGGAATACTTGTATGTTCGTGGATAGTTTATTTCGTGGTCTTGCCGGATTCTGCATGCAAGTTGACAGACAATTTGTCATTTGTTGTTCACACGAAATCCAGAAAACTTGGTATCCAACGAATAATAAAGAATCCACAGTATTACATAATGACAGTTTTAAAAAATAACGTTATTCATTACTTATTGCTTATTTACGATACCTCACTATGACATTCTCAGTAAGTCTTGAACTATACACATATCTTTCTTTCTCATCGTAAGCTAGGGAATGGGATTCTGTGCTTTGATAAGCTAGTTCCTTCACAGTTAACGTATCCAGATCTATCTCTTGAATGTTATTCGCTGTGGTGAACAACAATTTTTCTTGTTTGCCTGCAGTAACAAAATATCAAAGAATAACAAGTAAATAGTAAATTGCAACTAGTATTTTCAACACAGAAAAAAGTGTCAGCATATCAGCACAGTTGTTGTTGGAACTTATAATGTTCCAGATTTGCAATGTATTACACCTGACGTTTATGGATGATTCAGTGGCGCTTCAATCAAATTAGTTTGTAAGACACATGCATTACGAAGCTGGTATAAAAGACGTCAGTGGTATACTTTTTCGTGAAACAGCTGTTCACTTATTAATTAATAATAATGAATCTTTTTCATTGTAGAACGTAAATAGAACTTGAAAGCTCGTGCAATATCATAAATATACTCGGGACAATGTTTACCCAAATTCTTGCCGTAGCTTTGTAATATTTGAACATCTATAATATTGGAAGGATAATAAGAACATTTGTGGTCCATCAATGATCATAAAACAAAGTTTACGTAAAATATGGTCTATCTTTAAGGTTTTAATTGGAATGAAGATATTTCTTAAAAAGTAGAAACACTATCTATTGCATCAATCAATTGTTTTTATCAGTTATATTTCAGTTAAATTTCCTGTTTACAAAACTTTCAATTTTTCTAAAAACTAAGGATTTTCTTGTTCCAAGCATAAATTACTTATGCCGTATTTGGCACAATTTTTGGGAATTTTCGATCAATAACGCTCTTCAACGTTTTTTTTTTTTTGCTATTTGATATTTCGATATGAGCGTCACTGATGAGTCTTGTGTAGATGAAACGCGCGTCTGGCGTACTAAATTATAATCCTGGTACCTTTGATAACTATTTAAAGCACTGGGTTGGAGCCACTGTTGGTGGACGTTTCGTCCCCGAGGGTATCACCAGCCCAGTAGTCAACATTTTGGTGTTGAAATGACTATCAATACTGTGGTCATGTTATATAAATTTCCTGTGTACCTAATTTTCAGTTTTTCGAAAAACTAAGGATTTTCTAGGCATGGATTACTTTAGCCGTATTTGGCACAATTTTTTGGAATTTTGGATCCTTAATGCTCTTCAACTTTGTATTTGTTTGGCTATTTAAAATTTTGATTTGAGCGTCACTGATGAGTCTTGTGTAGACAAAACGCGCGTCTGGCATACAAAATTATAATTCTATAATAAGTATATGATTATCGCTATTATGAGCCTTTTTCCTTTGATCTTTTTTATTTGTGATAATTTTTATATCATTCTACTTGCTTGAGATGGAAAATTATTGCTAGAAACTAAGGAGGCACGTGGAGTTGCTAATGAAATGGTCATGAAAGTGACAACGTCGTCATAGGTAAAATAGCGATAAACATATTAGCATTAGTCATCTCATCTCGATTGCTTTTCCCGTTTAGAAGATCGACTATAAGCTTTACTTATTATACTTACAATAAACACAACAAACTGCGACAACTGATACTTGTATGCATAACCAAGGCTGAGTTAATACCATGTTGTTTTAATGGTTGCTGCAAAACTACTTAAAAATATAAACAAAGAGAAAATAACTTTTAACTTGTGCCATTACTTCTATTGATATGATTAATGATTAAATTTTTATTTTGTTCAATGGAGTTTTAATGAGGTTAGTGTTCTTATCTTTCATTTTAGAAGAAAAATTATATTATTGCATTTGAGTGTCTACACTCTATGAAACGTGTAGAATGAATTATTATCCGTTCTATATATTTCGATTTTTCGACTCTGTACTATACACTTCCACACACAAGCAAAATCAAACGATCCCTTTGAAAATATTTGGTTCCAAATTATTAAGCAACTCGTACCAAACAGAACATATAATATACTAGATTGTATACGTGATAGAATAGTGATGAACTAAAGCCGTGAATTTCCTGCTTGACATTATCTATGTTTATTTTGAAAAAAACCCAGTATATTGATAGTTTTTATGTATTTTTATGGACGGTAATTGCACCCCTTTTACAGCAGACTTAATTGTCAATTGTCCTTTGATCGGGTTGTTGTGTCTTTGACATTTTACCCGATTTTAATTTTATTTCTAATAATGTTATGCAACTTACTTGTCATAGCTATATATATAGTTAATGGAAGAAATCGTTATAGATCTGTCTAGATTATATTTAATTGGTCATTTAAAAATAGTGCCATTACACTTTTGCTTTTAATTTCCTGTTTCACTGCTGACGTTTACCTAGATGAACTTCTTTTTGATAAATTAAATGCAAGCAAACATTTTTCTTTTTTTGTATTTGGATATTTTAGTTTCTTTCGACATAAAAAAACAAGCAAACATATAAAAGTAACTGGAAAACCGCATTAAATCATTAATGTCGCTTGAACAAATTTGACTTTTGAAAAACCGACACTATCGTTAAAAGTAAATCTTGAAGACAAACCTGACATGTAAAAATGACAAATACTTATGAAATTAAAAAACCCAGAGAAGTCATCAATGTCAACAAACCTGCACTAAGTATATAAGTTACTTATACCAAAAAAAATACAACTCCATATATAGCCAGTTCAAGAAGGATTTTCAACTACCTCGGGGATATATTTGGGACAATTTTAATAAAACCTTCGCTAACCGGAAAGCGAAACAACTTGTATGGACATAACGTCGTAGTCAATTAACACGGAAGAAAAAATACAAAAGATGAATCGATCACACAGAAAGTGTCACTTAATGAAAAACAATCACTATTGTCAATAGTAAGGAAGAAATAAATTAGAATTCATGTTTGTCCTTTTTTTTCAATTGTATTTCTAGCCATTGACGAAATACAGGGATATTATTCTCTAAGTCTTTTCTTATCAGATTGAACACTATTTGAAAAAGGCTATTGATGTGTTGACCAGGGTAATTAACAAACAAAATGAATGAAAAACTACATGATTTGTTTGTTCAGTTTGGAAGTCAGCGGACAAATTAAGACATCAACAAAATATATTGTTATCCTTATAATTTTTAACGCAAATATTTTCATTTTTTTTATTAACATTATGTGTACATGTGCCGTCAATTCAAAGTTTTCACCAAGCTCCAATACATCATTTTTTTGCTCAAATATGTTGATAGGAACTACCGTTGCTTTTTTCAATTTCAATTATTTTCGCATTAATTAGTATCGAATAATACATGAATAGATTGAAAAAGTGTATGCGTATGATACTGAAACCGTTTTCGAAATATGTAAATCGAACTATAAACTTACAGAAAAAGTTTCAATGAACTTATTCTGTAGATGTACAAATCGTTATATAAAAGTGAATTAATAATGAAAACCTTGAATCCGCGGTAGTAAAATTGAGAATGGAAATGGGGAATGTGTCAAAGAGACAACAGCAGAAGGTCACCATTAGGTCTTCAATGTAGCGAGAAATTCCCGCACCCGGAGGCGTCCTTCAGCTGGCCCCTAAACAAATATATACTAGTTCAGTGATAATGAACGCCATACTAATTTCCAAATTGTACACAAGAAACTAAAATTAAAATAATACAAGACTAACAAAGGCCAGAGGCTCCTGACTTGGGACAGGCGCAAAAATGTGCCGGGGTTAAACATGTTTGTGAGATCTCAACCCTCCCCCTATACCTCTAACCAATGTAGAAAAGTAAACGCATAACAATACGCACATTAAAATTCAGTTCAAGAGAAGTCCGAGTCTGATGTCAGAAGATGTAACCAAAGAAAATAAACAAAATGACAAAAAAAAATATGTTTTTCCATTCCAGTCAAGACAAATTCAAAATATTTGAGTTTTTATTCTATATTGGTCATAAACAGTCTTATAAGTAATGTTTTTTTCTGCGGTAGTCAGACATTTCGATATAATGCATGCAGTGGGGCATTAACAAAATCTGGGCGAAAAAGTGATTGAAATACGATATACTGTAGGATAAAATAGAAAGTGGAAACGGGAAATGTGTCAAAAAGACAACAAAGACCCAACATTAATAAAAGACCGAAGGCCCCAACATCACCCATGACCCATGGATCTTCTTTTTATGAATGCTGTAGTTTTAATTGTGATATTAAAGTGTTTTCTGTATTGTTTATTTCAAAGTAAAATGTAATGATAAATGTGACGCGTCAATAGATCACAGTAAACTTGTAATAAATCCAAGATAAAAGATCCAGTTAAAAAAGCTAATCTTAATTGAAATGCTTAAATAAAGTGTTTTCTATATTTTATATTTAAAAGTAAAATGTAATGATTAATGTGACGCGTAAATAGACCACAGTAAACATGTTATCAGAATATATCAAGATAAAAGATCCAGTAAAAAAGCTAGATGTAATTGAAATGCTTAAATAAAGTACATAGCTATTAGAAAGAGGACACACCATCTTTTTACTAGCAAGAAAATATATTCGAGTAGTTCATTTAAGTTTTTAAAAAATTTAGTTTTTTTTTTTTTACAAGTATTTTACTCCATCGAACTCACTTGTTTATACTTAAATGTTAAACGAAAACTTATAAACAAAATACAAGTTAACTAAAAATATTCAAGTTAAAAACATATTTAAATGTTTTCGTTTTTTTTGGTATTTTTTACTTACCCAATTTCCCTTTAAAGAACTTTTTCCTTCAATATTGATTTTTAAATCAAATATTTCACCTCTCGCTACTTACACAATTAATGATTTCTAACTGTACAACTTACACGTTATATAGGTATCATTTATACACTTCAACAGTTTTAAATTATCAGTTAAAAGCCGACATATATAAAAGTAGAGACTTAGAGTAAAAATGATTACTTTATGTATATTCAATACCTGGCCTCGAAGTCATAAAACTTTCGAGTCATTTTGTTGTACTAAATCAACCAATCAACATGCTGGATTTAATGTACCGACGCTCAAATCAAAGTTTTTATAAAGCGAAACAAGTACAAACATGAAAAGCATTGGGGACCCAAGTCATGTCAGGTGATGTACACATCAATAGATACTAAATCACACCCGCGAAATCTCGGGCATTTATGGCTAGTAAACCGTTGTAGGATGAATTTTTGTAAAAGATTTTATGTGTGTTTAAGTTCAGAAAAGATTTCAAAAGCTCTCTCCCTTTTTCCAAAGTTCTTTGTTTGTTTCCTTTATTCCATTATTTTCGCGTTTGTGGCCTCAGACTGCAATCATTTGTCCCTTTTGCTACAATGAATATTTTGGTTAAAGTCAAATTTAACCCCAAAAAAATTACAGCTTCAAACATGAAAAGAGTTAACCGCTTATAGACCATTACTATTCTAATAAAATATACTTCAATGACAATCCATCAGTTCTTTTTCTTTTGAGTGCACTATAAACATACAAATGGCAGGATTTGAATCTTGTATAAATGAACAAGGCTCATTTTTACCCAAACTCACTACTTTCCCTTTCCACATGTTTTACTTATTTTAATATATAATATATAATATATTATATGCAACTGATATGACTCCATAAATAGTACACTTTTCAAAGAAAAAAGTAGACACAATACTTAGGAAGTATGATCCCTTAACTATATTATAAGACCAAGAACAAAGAGTCAGAGTTAATTGTGGTTTAAAGCCTTCTGTATGAACATACGTATATTAGAACTACCAATGCCAAGTTTCATCTCCATGGCAATCAGTGCTAACATGTTATATAGAATAATACATGACCAAATCTGTACCGCATGCTGTATCATCACGAGAAACCAATATCAGTCCCGAGGGTCGAGTGGTGATGTAGCATGCAATACGGATTTGACATTTATTATTCTGTTTATCCTATATTTTAATAGATTTTTGTGAGGAACAATATCGTTTTCCTGTATTTTCAGCTGACTTGTTGTTTTGATAGACTTTATTTGCCGTAATGTCGCCTATATTCTCATTACATTCTCAATATACGTTAGAGACCATATATTAAAATGCCTCAACTGACGATACTGTCCTTAGGCTATTATTTCAATTAAAAAAAATAGTTATCAAATAATGTATAAATGTTTAAAGTTTTATTGTTTATTTGGTGAATATACTATGCATGATCATTTTGATTTTATGACGGGTTGAACAGTAAGAAAAACATTCCTTGAAAAGTTTGTGTTTAATCCATCAGGTAATGAACACAAAATTCACAAAAAATATGACCAAATGAACAATAAAACTTCAGATATTTCTACATCTTATTTTGTCTTTTTTTTTAATATAACTCGCTTGTAAAGTTACTGGGTAGTAATTTTTGAAAACATATCGGTTTTGATTTAAATAAAAGGTCATTTTGTTTAAGTGGAACCCATTTGTTCTATGCCAGGAAATACAACAACCTTGACGTCATTCGATTTTCTGACGTCACGCCAGGTATGCGATACGAATTTTACTATGCGATACGGGGTATGCGATACGGGAATTACTATGCTATACCAGGTATGCGATACAGAGTAGGCGATAAAGGCTGGAAAAAATAAGTTTTATTTGATAACCAAAATTGCTGTATTTTGTACTAAATATAAGTAGTATACTGAGTGCCAATAAAAACGCAACACTTTTTTTTTTAAATCTTATCGTTTTTTTTTAATTTATATTTGAAGAGTTGGTTGAAAATTACTTTTACGACAATTGTCGGCAACTTTAAATTTCCGTTTAATAATTTTTGAAACAGATTTGAAGTAAGGGTTATTTTGAACGGACATACACCGAGTTCACCGCTTTTCAACATACGCAGCATTTTCACGATTTTGTTATTTAAAGCTGATCTAAAAAAGCCTTGAAAGCATACACGTACGAGAAAAATGAAGTTGTAACCTCTACAATAACCCAAATCATCTACAAATTTAACAAATGAATCAGGTAATGATAAGCCACATCCCGGGGTACAAAAAACAAGAAACGCCCAGCAACACCAATACATTTTGTCTTTAATATATCCGATATCGACTCTGAAGGCTGTGCAAAGGTCACGAGAGTACAATGATGGTTACGATAAAACCTTTGGAGCAATTTCAATTAAGCACCATGTGCGCAGAAATTGTTAAAGAGCACCAGAATCTTTCGTAAGTGACTTATAAACGGTCGTCTGACGTAAACATCGAATTCTGAAGACCTAAAATCATTCATTATGTACCACAAACCGTCAGTGGTGGTTACATAGACATTTGGCACCCGCCATGACCAGATGTCATGCCTTTCGCAGGATTTTGATCCGATCGACCAAATTTTGTATCAGATTTGACATGGTTTAGACGCTAAAAACCACCACCAATATAATAAAGTCTGCTTGAGTTTGCTTTGCGGGACGACTGGAATAACTTCCATTCCACGCCGCTGTCTAGGTTGCGCTGCACTACGTATACGGGGTTGTAACACTTCAGGGAAATGAGTTGATGATTCGAATTGGATTCGCTTACCAATTGCGGCCAAAAGATGACAACAACACATTTTTGTTTGACATTAATCTATTGTTAAAATTGTTAATTTTCAAGACTTCACAAGTTCTTTTGATAGATTATGATTAGTTATATAAATTTTATTTTTGAAAAACCAAGTGCTGGGTTTTCATTGACACTCAGTATATAATCATAGTATACGTAAAGATAAACGCGTAAATACTTTAATTGTTCTCTCTCCGAGTACTTTTGAAAATCATTTGCAAGTTTAAAACCGGAAGTTTTATCTATGACTAAAAAAGGTCTGACAACGGAAACAATATCCAGCCCCTTTTTTTGTTTTTCTGCCAAAAAAACTCAATCTGAATAATCATAAGAATGGATGACAAATGACACTATGCATGGTACCTATAAGCCTAAGATTGACTAGGATTGTCAGTGTTCCTATCGAAGTTCGGTGGTTTTTTCTCCGGGCATACCGGCTTCCTCGACCAATAAAAACTGACCGCCAAGAAATAGCACAAAAACGGTGCTTAAAAGTGGCATTAAAACACAAAAAAATACAAATCAACTGGAAGCATAATGGTTGTTGTATTATAATGATTATGGGAGGAAGAGGAGCGACACACACAATTTTTTTTTTTTTATGTTTGATAATACAGATTTGTTTTATTACTTTTAATTCCCTTTGATCATGAAATATTTATTATACTTTTTTCTTGTAAATTTACAGAAATTGCACATCATTATCAGTTCAAAATTGTTTAATTATATATGACACTATATAATAATAAGACAATAAAAAATGTGATTTAATCCTCTGGTAACATTACAAAAATGAAATAAAGTTCAAAATACAATAACCCAAGAGTTTGCAACATGGAGACATTTGTGTGCATGAACAAATTTCGGTTTTATATTAATTGCGGAATTAAATCAGAACCTTGAAGTTGAAATATTTAGTTGATGGTCATTACTTCAAAGACAAATCGTTGCATACTACACTAACTTTGCATCTGATTGCTCTGAATGCCATGTTGTATTTTTTCCATTATTATCCATTTTGACATCGTGAATGAATCTCACACAGTGGTTATAAATCTCATGCTGTTCTTGTTTATTTTAATGTTGAATATAAGCTGCTGAAGGCAAAAATAAAACAAAACGAAAGCGAAACAATAAATACTTTTTAGCATATGAAACATGTGAAACTCATATCAATCCTGATTTATAGTCACTGATATGTAAAATTGGCAACGGGTTTTTTGTCTAAAATTGTTTAATTACCAACCAACCTTTTGAAATTGTTATGTGATGATGACTGATGTACCCATATTTTGACTATTTTATTAATTGTGACTGTTTCCTTAACGCATCATGTCAATATAACGGAATTTGATGAGACTGTTATTAAAGAGAGAGGGTTAGCGCTATAGAACCAGGTTAAATCTACCATTTTCTACATTTGAAAATGCCTGTACCAAGTCAGGAATGTGACATTTCTTGTCTATTCGTTTTTAATGCGTTTTGTTATTTGATTTTGCCATGTGATTATGGACTTTCCGTATTGATTTTCCTCTGAGTTCAGTATTTTTGTCATTTTACCTTTATATCACCCGAGAATACGTTTTCAATTAGTGGAATGAAACATCTTTCCTAAAATCAACAACTGTCCTATCTTTTTTGTGCTTTCACTGTATAATACTGACTTTTACATAATCCGCTATTATTTTCAATGGTGGAATCCCACATATTGTTATTACCGAAAATTTTACCGTGGAGTTCCACGTGGAGTGTATTTTTGGGCCTTTTGGATCTTTCATCATTTATACTGTTTACATGCAAAAAGGTGGGAAACTGTATCTCATGATTGACATGGATATAACCGGTGTGTAACGAATGTTATGTAAATAAGGATCCTCATAGAACCGAAATGGCGGTTTTACAATGTAAATAATCTTGAACAATGTGAAGGTCAGGATATAACAGTGCAATTGCAACACACTGTAGGAATTGTTTTCTTTAAAGATATTTGATTCAACGTTTGAAAGAATGCGTTTGGTTATTTTAGAATTTTTCATCCAAACAATTTTACCGAAGGGCCATTTGATTCATTGTTTTTTTTTTGATATAATAAGATACAAATGTATAATCTATTGGCAGGACGGGTTTTTGACGAAATTATCATGACTACACATGTACATGCATTACTTTGAATAGTTAGTTACCACTAGAACACACCCGTGATATCACTGGTCCGTGACTGAATTAAAGTATATAACTATGCGCAAGCCTTATTTTAGTATAAGTTTTGTCATCTGATAAAGTCATGCCGATTATAAAGATACACAGTTTTTATCTCATCGGTTTTCAAATCTTTCTGTTTGAACCCGTCGAACTGGAACTTATCAATTATTGGTAATATTATTTTTTTGGAAAACAAAAGGTCCTGGAAAGGAGTATTTTTTAATCAACAGCATTGTCCTATATTAATTATGAATAAAATTGAATTCTTTATTCGCTGTTTTACGTCATGCCCACTAACAAATTTAAAACTCTACCTATACGCCTCATTTTTAGTCCAGATTTTTAGTATTCGTATTTTTATCTTAGAAAGTCTACAATAGGTAACAAATTGACAATTTAGTAGTGTCAACCCTGTGATAATGACCCATGCATATTAATCCTGAATACACCGTTTGGTGGTGTGCCTGTCAGATGCGGAACGTACAGATAAGGTAATAGGTAACAGGTGAATATACTATTGGTATCGGTATCGGACTCGACCCGGAACTTCTTAATTATTGGCAATATTAATTACGTGGAAAACAAAAGGGCCTGGAGTGCTGTAATTTTTAATCTACACCATTGTACTATATTATTTATATATAAAGTTAAATTCTGTGATTCGTCGTTTTTACGTGATGACGGCTGACAAATTGGATCTCGTAATTTTAGTATTATAGATACTTGGTGCAACTAGTTGCAAATTCCGTTAACAAATCCTCTTTGTAAGATAATCAAACCTATGACTACTTGAGAACTGAAGGAGTTATGATAATATATCCTGCTATTATGTACTGCTTAAACACATTTTTATTCTTTGGATAACGATTTTATGTTAGCATTATCGTGGCTAGTTTGGAATATTATATAGCTCTTGTTGGGTTGAGATGGTAAATACACGAACCCTTGTATTGCTTTGGGCAGTCCTTGTACACATAATAAGATATATATGCAGCTAATACAGGTGACCTGCAAAAATATCTCAATAAAATTAAAGCATTCATAGTTGATAATATTGATAAGAAATATTTTACTCAGATTTAAATAAAAACATTTTTAAATCACATTGAGATGTAATGTCATATTTTTGGGTTCATTAATAAAATTAACCATTTGTGTGGAACAGTATAAAGTGCATACGTTATAGTTTGACAATTAAGGATTGTTATAGATATTTTTACAAAAATGCTTTGACTGTAAATCATGCAATATCGAAAATCTGTACTGATAATTTGAAATATTTGAATAAAAAAACGACAAAGAAATGATATATGAAAAGGCTTGGAAGCTGTTATTATTCAATTATTAAATTATACATTGAAAGACAGTTTGTTACAGCTTATAGTTAGTTATATGATAAAAAGTGATTGACATTGCATATCTACTCATACAATTTATAACAAAAACAATAAATATTCTATACTAGTATATCACATTAAAATATTAATAAACGAATGATAAATACAACATTGCTATAACATGTATAACATATTGTCGTTAGCTGTCACAATGAGGTTTAAAATAAGGTGAATAATAACTTAAACAAGATAAATGTTATATAACTATCTATAGTTTATGTTATAGGGATAAACAAAATGAGTAAGTACGTTGCATTTTATTTTATATTTGTTAATATTTTTACTTAATTTTTACATAATTTATGCTTACCATTGTTTGCGTAGAACAAAACACCAAGAACACGTTCTGTATCAGTGTGTACAATAGTTGGAATTTGTCCTGATGATTTCTTTATCTTCCAAATTGTATTGTTGCTTGAGTAGAAGATACTTATTGTAATGTTCCAGTTCAAAGATACTTCATTGGTTCTTACTATTGTTTTTACATCGGACCCATCCAACCAAGCAGATTTTTTCTCGCCCGTCCGTAGTAAATTCCATCCAATAAATTCGCTTTTCGGTTTGAACTTAATAAAACAAAGAACATAACAAAACAGTCATGTCAACGTCTAGCTTCTGGCAAGTTTTCCTTTCGATTTTATCATACTGGTTACATACCTGCAAAATCTTCTTTAACGTCATTTCTAAGATTGTGTCAATATGATACCTATTCATGGTTAATGATGCATTTCAATACAACAAGTTTTTTTATCGCTCCGTTATAGTTATACACCGAGGGGCATGTATGTCTGGATAAGAAACCCCGACGCCTGAGGCAGGAGGCTTTTTCAACTAAACACGCTGTGACCGGAAATGTAACTTACTAATTACTTCAGACTAATCAGCAGGTCAATGTTGACCTTATCTTGCTTCTTATTATATATAAATACTTCACGCTTTGTTTTACGCAGCTGTTCGACGGCTGGCATTTCAAATCAGGCGTTGAATTTGGTATCAACTGAGAGACACGACAAAAGTAGATTTTCGATTTGCCATATTAAGAAATTAAAATACCTAATACAATACCATTCACCCATGATGTGTGGTTAATCAGGGTTATTTTATGTTTTCCGTCAACTGTTATTTTGTTCAATTTTCCGATTCTTTGTGTTTGACCATAGTATAAAAATCTATTTACATATAATTCATCAATGTATTTAATAAAAAACAGCAGCATATGTAATGATACATTTAGAGTGTATCAGTCATAATAGTAATTAAAACTAATTCAGAAAATGGGCACTCCGGACAGTTTTCTTGTTCTGTGCTCATTTTTATCGTCATTTTATAACTGATAATGAATCAATAGAACGTATTTGGCAGAACTTTTTGTAATTTTGGATCCTCAATGTTCTTCAACTGTGTACATGTTCGGCTTTATCAATATTTCGACTTGAATGTCACTGATGAGTCTTATGTAGACAAAACGCGCGTCTGGCGTACTAAATTATGATCCTGGTACTTTTGATAACTATTTGAACTAGTTAAAATGTTGCAGTCCAGAGAATTTCTTCTTGAACACATACACTATGAAAAACACAATTATAATACTAGTTATCTATGAAATAATGTATACTTTAATCGTATATCTAATAGGATGAAAGAGCAGATTTTGTAGCTCTACCAACCTCTCAGCTGAGTGTTTAACAAATTTAGTGTGCAAATTATTCTATCATTACTACTGTCTTTTACATTTGTACTATAAAGTCCTCGAAAAAAATTTCTTGTTCTTTATAACTGTTCAGAAGTTATTACTAGACAAGTTGATAAAATCAAAACCTCTGCTAATATATTTGATTTTCAAAAAAATGACGTTTATGATCTTCAGGTTTGTCTATACGTGGGAACAGCCTATGGTGGCAAAAAGCCGTAAATTATACGAGAATATTCATACAGTGGGCTAAAGAATGAGATGGTGTCACACTCTTTGAAAACATCGTGTAATTTACTAATGTTTATTTGACCCAGTTTACATAATAATTGATGCCTACCATTTTTTTTGAAATATAGATAGGAGATTATCAAGTGTATAACTTATACGATGTTTAACTCGTTGATTTCGATTGATACGTTTCCCATGAGACCTATTATTTCGTTGTTTTTATCATTAGTATTCATGATATCAATAGAGGAAGTAGAAGTATGCTCCCTTGTTCAAGTACATTGTCATTTACACCCAGGGGATAAGCTGTTTGGAGTCGTTTTATCCAAGACACGTCGATAAGTTTACGGGAATCTTCAAATTGTTTATGCGACTGCCCTTGATTTCTGGACCGTTTCGAGCGGTTGAAATCTAATAAATTTAATAGTGTGGTTGTGTTTACCTAAATGTTGATAAATTATGCTTTTGAATTTCTTAGGTTTTCGGAAGCGGTATAGATGTTCCTGTGTTTGTTTTAAAAAAAACTCCCGTCCTGTTTGTCCTACATGTTGTATATCACACTTGAGCTTAGTTAATGTAACCAGATAAATGAGGCTTTTGGTTTTTATGTTATGTAACAGAAAAAAGAAAGCGAAAAAGCTCTCCCGTTCACTGTTGACCTTATAGTGTTATCAGAAGATAATTTAGAACAGGTTTGTCATTTTCTGGCATTGCACGGAAATATTTGTGGATATCCACGTGTATTTTTATTAAATAATCTGGCTGCAGCAGCATTGCCACTTTTAACACAATTATAAAAAGCTGCTAAATTAAGATGGGGAATTTCGATTGACAACGGTTGAATTTATATTTGGGATAAGGTTTTTATAGCACGTGTATATCCTTAAGGGATTTGAGTCGAGTGTTTTCTTACCATTTCGTAAAATCATGATTATTTAAAGGATTATGAGAAGATAACATGAGGCCGCAAGTCATAACATTGAATTAAGAGTTACAGTAACGGAATATATATATAAACCATTTATAAAACAGTCGAAGAATTCGTATAAAAACTATATAGAACAGCCCGACAAAAAATGGTGTATATAACAAGACAGACATGAAACAAATATAGGTCTGAGAAAACAGTTATGATGTAGTGAATTTATCTATAACAGAAAACAACAAAATTCTTTTAACAAAAATTAGCACGTGCTCGATTCAATTTTTTTTTTTAAAGTGAAGTGTATTTATTTGGAACACATCCTCTTAATTTATGACCTTTTCAAACTGGACCAGATCACTAATTTATCTTAACATAAAATTACTATAAACTGTTTAGACATAACTGTGTCCCGGACCTACTAAAAGGCTAATACAAGAACACTTAGTAAAGCCATAGAAGGGGGCAGGATAAAAAAAATAAAGTATAAGAAATAGATCATTAATCATGATAATAGAATAAGAAGACAGCTCTCTAACAAGTAAAACAAAAACCTAACTGTAAGCATATTAGGGCATACACTACAGGCATGGGAACACATTCTACTGAATCCACACAGTACCAGTAACATGTATGGTCTCTAATCATCGATTTTGTGTGATGTTGGTACATATAAGGATATCGACATTTGTAAGCATTGCTACCGCTATAATGTGTTCGGTTTTGTTTGTTATTATACTGTGGATTCATTATTATTCGTTGGATACCAATTTTCGTGGTTTTCATGGGTACAGGTGAACCACGAAATTAAATGTTCAACGAATAACAAAATTACTAAAGGGTTATATGCAGACTTCGGCAAATCCACGAAATCAAATATCCACGAAAATGCAAGTTTTCCATAATCCACGAAAATTGGTACCAACGAAAATAAATGAATCCACAGTACAAGACTTTTTATTGTGAAGTTCAATAAAAGGATCGTCATTAAAAAAAAACTCAGTTAGCGTCATCATGATCAGAGTTTGTCCAAAAATGTTTTCTTGTGTAACAGTATGCACTTAACATTGCACAAAACATGTTTTTTTGAAAATAAATATTAGGTTGTAGACGTGCAATAAGTTATGAAAATGCATTTGTATTAATTGATTGTTGTCTCTTTTTCAATTTCTTGATTTGCTATATGTTTACAAAGACACTGTTTGACTTTGAGATGAATAAAAATAATATATTATAAAATAAACATTAATAATTTTTCATTCCTGAGTTACCCTTTCGGAGCACCTGATATTACCCCCATTTTTAAGTGGGTTTCGTGTTGCTCAGTCTTGAGTTGTATATATTAATTCATGTGTACTATTATTTGTCTGTTTACTTTCATTTTATTTTCGATGCATGAGTTTGACTGTTCCTTTAATATTTTTCGCACCTCTCTTGTTATCATTGTTTATTTGTCATGAACTTTACTTTTAAACAAATTAAATGCATATTTTTGTGATGTTACTTTTTTCAATCAACATGACTGATCATTTGAATAACATGAGCTCATTAAAAATATTTTTTTTTTATTTTAAGTTAAAACATGATGAAAATCATTACAACACAATACAAAGGGGGAACAATTTAGAAAACGACTATTAAAGAAACTTATAATTACAATGCATGATATGTTAACATTATAAACATTATCAGAACTATGATTTTGTATTGAATTCATGATAATCAAATACTATAGTATACTGTATAGCACAAATATCACAAATATCACAGCGATGAACAACAACAAGCAATATGATGTAATGGTAAAATACCAATTTAGTCAATGTACAGACAGTGAGGACTCTACTTCGTCAACATTATCTCCCCATTACGCAAGTTCATTTTCACAATCGTAGGAATGGAAGTAATTGTAGGGATGACGCGCTGTCAATATTGCTCTTGAAAACCAAAAACATTATCCACAAAGCACAATTACGATCCTCATATGCCAGTTGTATTTTCAAAAAGAAATGTAGTCAATGAGCATAAGTTAGTGATCTGCATTGATTCAACTTAAAACAATTGTATGATCGGTTGCAATTGTCAGGTGGAATTTCCGAATACTCTTAAACATTAAAAAAGTTATAATTAAATATGTCGTGGAAGGACAGATTATAAATTTTCAGTGGTTGGAGATTATAAACCCTAGTTGTCACAAACCAAAAATTATAATTTTTTTGAAGATTTCATCATCCAACTTAAAAGACTGTCGTTCAGTACGTTTAATAATACAAAGCTATTCGACAACTACTCTGTGTTTGTGATTCATTAAACAGGTATTTCACTTGAACCATATATTTCATCTTCTCGTATTGTGAATTTTGAGTGTTATAAAGTCAACCTGTAGCTTTAATATATATAAGAAAAAATAATCTGAAGCGGGATGATATATCAAATAATCTTTGTACGTTTTCAAGATAAAATATACACCTCAAACAAACCCTACCATAAAAAGGTGCACTCGATACAATTATTACTTTTTTTTTTATTTTTGTTGTTGTGTCTAATAATCGAAGGGCAGACACGAAAAGTACTGAACTAATAGATTGATATGTTCTCCGTCCGTGGTAAAACAAAATCGTAGGTTATGCATTTTCTACATCCAAATTGATAGATACCCATGTCGTGGACTTGGTATCAAATTGCTCTACATGAGTATGTACTAGATGGGACAACATCCCTAAAGCGCCTCAAAATTCACGTGTAAATGAAAAATCTCTGTGTAGTGACATTGGACATGTTTCTATTTTTTACCAATGACTGAGCTCAACTTTGTGTGGTGATTCGGAATGTAGAGGAACATAGAATAAATGTGTAAAAACTATGGAGCTATTAAATGAGTTCAAAGTATTAAAATTTCAAAGAACTTATTGTGTTAATTAGGAGATATTTTACCACAAGAAGTCGCATCACGAAAGGATTTTCGGGGTATGCTAATTTACGAAAAAAATAATCTTACTTCGTACCCGAAAATGTAACCACATATGTGAAAATGTCACAGCTTCGAACCGAGCTATCATGCATATCCAAGTTTACTATATGGACTGAGCCACAGGAAAAAATGTTATTATTACCGCCTATGTAAAAATATTTTAAGATATTGACCCAGATAAATTGGAAACTTATGAAAATGGTGTTTTTAAAATAAAACATTTCATAATTGAGAAGAAAATTGTCGTTTAATTTGTTTCTATTAGCTTTTACCATAGTAAATATTACATTAAGCATGTATCGCCATCTCTAACAAAAAGTTTCGATTCTTTTGTTCCATTTCAACTGGGTCTACGCCTGAAGAATTTATAAAACAGCTAATGTTTGATGCAAAATGAAACCGTACAGAGAACTAACCAAGGTCAAAACAAACAGTGTTATAATACATCTGCTTTGTGTACTACTCAAATCTTCAAAAGAAGAGTTATAAGAATAATGTATAATAAAAGATATTAAAAAAAAACTTCAATCGAAGACATCATGTATCACATGTGTTTTATTATCTTGTCTTTGATAAAGTCTACGATTTACATAACTTGTAAATTTGATTATAATATTCATGCCAAATGTACGTGTTGCTGACGACGTTTTGGGTTAAATAATGTATCCATTGATATGTGTTGTTCATTTATAGATACTCTGCCTAGCTATGTTGCATGTTTAAATAAAGTTTAGGAAAAAAAACAGCATCCACACATGCCAATATTTGTTTTAATTTGATGTTGACCCAGAAATAATATGTGACAAAATATTACGATAATTTGTTTTATTCCAAAGTTTAGATGTGAAATTATTGTCTTTGGCATATAACGTAAGTTGCTATTGCGAAATTATCCATTTCTGTTTCAACTTACCAAAAAAAAAAGACATTTTAAGTAGTCAAAATTTAATATTAATAGACGGAACACGTCTTGATATCTGTATACATACATGTAGTATATTTATTTAATGTATTTAAGTTAAAAAGGTTTAATGACCGTAATCGTGATTGGAACCTGGCTTTTAATTCAAAATTATTATCAAGACATAAAGTACAATTAAAAAACCTGAACATAGTGTGCAGTGGTTGATACCAATGTTCATTAAGATAAATGTTTAAACAGAAGAATATCGTTCAAATCTAACAATATTAACAGTTATCTATAGTTTCCAACTTTTAGATCTTTGATAAATTGTGATGGTAGTAGTCAGTGTCTGTTTTCTGAAATAAGCACATTCGAATGATTAAAATATGTCTGCTTTTTATTTTAGTAATATTACTTATATTGGTAAATATGACCAACAAAAAAATATAGAAAGATGTGGTATGAGGGTCAATGAGACAAACTTTATCCGAGTCATAATTTATAAAAATAAACCATTATAGGTCATGTAGGTCAAAGTACGGTCTTTAAGACGGAGACTAGGCTCACACTGAACAGCAAGATATAAAGGGCCCAACAAAATTACTGCTGTACAACCCTTCAAAAGGGAAACCCGACGGTATAATCAATGTAAAAAAAGAGAAGCATATTTTCCTGTTTGAATGATTTTACACTAGTCATCTTTTAGAGCTCTTTATACATGTTATAGTTTGATATTTAAGTAGAGCTAAAGTTCCTTGTTGATTGCTGTACTTTGATCTATAATGGTTTACTTTTACAAGCTTTGACTTTGATAACGGTTGTCTCATTGACACCTATATCACCCCTACTAATACCAATAACACGTTTAAATAAGATAATTCCCGACTTTTTATCGGGTATGTGTAGTTCAGTCTATGATTTGGTTTGTGAAGTTTATTTTGACTTTTCAACGTTTTAAGTTTTTTGTCATGATATTGTTAGTTTGTTTTCGACTTATGAATTTGAAA
Source organism: Mytilus trossulus (assembly GCF_036588685.1). Lineage (NCBI taxonomy): Eukaryota > Metazoa > Mollusca > Bivalvia > Mytilida > Mytilidae > Mytilus > Mytilus trossulus. Next base: position 11,198,037 of record NC_086385.1, on the reverse strand, counting down.
AACCCTTTGGTTTTATTCGGGTTCTTTTTAATGAAAAATCATTCAAAAAACAAATCATTGCGAAGCAAGCAAAAGTAACGAAAGAGATTTTAAGACATTAAGTTTAAAGGCCTTGAGGGTAATTTTTTTTTTGTGTGTTTGCGTTTTGGAAAGATTTCATTAGTCAATTACAGTTTGTTTTTTGCTTTAATATTACGTCATTCGTACATGTTTTGGGAGGTTTGAAAGCTAGCAAACGTTTCAAACCCGCCATATTTTGTATAGTCTTGTCCCTATAGCATTGGCGCATTGATTTTCGTGGATTTCGGTTGTCAATTAAACTTGTTTTTTCTTATATTGTTTGGTTTATTATTTAGAATTTCAACTTTCCTGATCGACTTTTATAACTTTTTGTTATACCTTGCTTTACGGTTTTGGGTGTGCTTTTTATGTTAAGCATAAAGGTTATCTAGAACAGCTTATTAAAATGGATAGTTGTCTCGTTGTCATTATAACGCATGTTCCTGTTTCTATATATCAATTATATATTCGTATAGGTGTGTTGATGAATGCTAGTAAAGTCACGATGTCTACCTTTAATATAAGGTTAAGTTTCGTCGTTTCAGACTAGGTGCATACTATTCATATATAAGAGGCTAACTGTAGTAACAATATCCTCAATGTAGTAATGTGTAGACGTATTCAAATCGTAGTAGGTAATAACGAAACGTTTACAGTTTAATGAGGTCATGTTTTATATTTGCCATTTAACAAAAAGGAATGATTACACAGTTAATTTATTTATAAGTATAGAAATAAGGATAAGACCACTATTCACAAAAGTCAAGAATTTGAGCAAATATTGGCAAGCGTACTGCCTTCAATAAAGACAAAGAAACATACCTTATAGAAGGCTATGGTGACCTATATTTGTTAATGTCTGTAACATTGTGGCCTCTTGTTGACAGTTATATCATTAGCAATCATACCAAATCATGACATGACAAAATAAAAGAATTCAATTATATAAACTAACAGCCTACTCTACAACAATTTACGAAATATTAGAGTTATGTGACAGACATGAATCAATGACAACCACTCATCTACAGGCTTCTGTCTCACGATATTCACATAAAGAATGTTGCGAAGTGCATGTGCCTGTTACTTTCAAATACAGATCACCTGTTTTCTGTTATTAAACAAAGAAGATTGTTAAGATGTAAGTTAGAACGCTCAAGTAACTCTAAATTTATATTATTTTAAATAGCATCGTACATGTACTTCTTGCTTTTCCATTTATAAGAATCTTTGTGTTTTGACGATATTGAATTTATATCGAATTAATTTTTTGTAGGATAAATAATAATCCATAGAAGTGCTTATCCTGTTTCGTTCCAATTTAATAAAATAAATTATTCGATACATTTTACAAACATTACTTGAACAACCTCAGTTAATTGGTTAATAACTGCAATATACATGCTGCAATATTGAACACATTTGCGTAATAAATCAACTACATGTAGTTGATAGAGTTGATGTGGAAGTCATAATAGAGGAAGAGGATTTGAATAGTTTTTATTAGTGACGCCTTATAAATCTAGCTCAAATCATGTAAAAAGTGGTTTACTTAGCTCATAATACTTACTATGTTTTTTTTTGTAACTTGCTAGTATCCGCTCGATCTTGTTGTTATAGTTTTCTTGACATTACACAAAACTTCCTAACATGCTCCTTTCAAATCATTAGTCTCTTTTTGGAGTGTCATAATGCATTAAAATGAAAAAAACAAAGTTTGTTCAAACGAAAAGTCGCTAAAATTTAAAGACAATGAACACATTTAAACTTGAGCAATGATCATAATTGTTATGTATTACTTTCAGTTATCTCAGAATAAGAAATGTTTGTGAACACATGTTTGACGACATGTTTGAAAAGTTTAGGACTTTCGTAAATTAAAGTGTGAAGCGAATGTGCATGTATTGTATGTTATACTCATTTACAATATACAAATAACAAAACAATCGAACGATACGTACTTAAACAATATATGATACATTCAACATTTTTCTCGGTATATTAAATTGGTTGAATCATTTCATACATTAAATTTGATGTAACATAGTGTGGTGTAGATGCTGTCCTTTTAATGTTTATCAGTCATTTTAATATTACCAACCTTTCATCGTACGACTATATATGGTCACTAATTTTTATCATATAACTTGAAATTCGTCATAAAACTAAATAAATCATGACATATTTAAAGGTATAAATATAAATATCACATGTATCTATGATGAGTTGTTTTGCAACTACTGGATAGATGCCACTGCTGGTGGAGATTTATTTCCCCGAGGGTATCACCAGTCCAGTAGTCAGCACTAATGTGCTGACTTGAGTCATCATTTATATGTTCATAATTATAAATTAACTGTTGACAAAACTTCGAATTTTTGAAAAAAAAATAAGGCTTTACTACATTAGGAATAGATTACCTTAGCTGTTTTTGGCAAAAGTTTTTGGAATTTTTGGTCCGCAATGCTCTTCAACATCGTTCTCTATTTGGCCTGTATTACACTTTTTGATTGAGCGTCACTGATGAGTCTTTTGTAGACAAAACTCGCGTCTGGTATAAATATAACATTATAATCCTGGTATCTATGATGAGTTTATATGTAAAAGTGTAGAAACATCAAACCCTTCAACGAATTTACTTGAAAACTGCATGAACTGATAACAGTCCTTATTTTTGTTTACGTTAGTGTCAATACTGCTATACTATACGTTGGACAAACACATGATATTCACAGATGTAGAATTGCTTTGAACACTTAACAATTTTTTTCAGTAATTAAATCAATTAATTTAAATAGAATTTCTAACACATAATCAGTAGCGTTTAAACTATTGGTCAACATCGGAAATGTTTATTAGTTATTGAAAACCGCAAATTTGAATGAATAAATAAAAAAGCGTACAACTAATAAGCATACATTTGCATCAGCATACATTGAAATTAGTAAAGCATTATATTACATTTAAAGCTTGAAAGCGTTAATCAGTACACATTGTAATGGAAAAATGATGTAAAATATCTAATAATTAGTATGATAGATATATAATTACACAATTCGATCGCTTAAATTTTGTGTATATTCTTGAACTCTTACAATTTATATTTCATTAAGAATGGCTTTCATGAACATTGTAAACATGTATAAATGTAAAACAACACACAACAACTACTATTTATACTACTATTATAGCACAAGTACAACAAATTATGTTATAACATAATAATAATGATACCAATTAAAATGAATAAAAACAGTTTTAAGATAGCTGTAAAATTCATGCATAAATTTACAATAAAAAAGTTATGAGAGCGGGTCTTTACCAAATTTTTTTTACATTAAATAATAATAATGATTTACCTTGAACTAGTTTTTATTTTGTTCATGTAAATATTAATATATATGTGTTAATATATTCTTACCATCTTGTTTATAAAACAATAGTCCATATATCGATGATGCGTCTGTGTGCACAATAGTTGGGTTTTGTCCTGAAGATTTGTTTACCTTTAGAACATTTCTAATACTTGCGTAGAATACGTAATCACCCTCGATATTAATTTCCCGGTTTCTTGTGATTCCGGAAATAACCACTGTTTTGACATCAGACCCATTATACAAAGCAGATTTCAAGTCACCTGTATCATATTCCATCCAATAAACTCGTTTGTCAACAAAATCTGAAATTCAAATAGGAAACAATCATTAAAGGTCGCAGAAGTAAACGACATTTAATAAAATCATATTCCTGCTCAATTTTGTTTTAACATTAATTTTGAGGAATTGTAGGTTTTAAAAACTGATTATTTAAAATATTTGATGATGAAAAAAGTTGAAAAAAAAATCAAAGAAATCTTAAAATTCATTTAGCTTTTCAATAAATCATATTTGTCGACTCTAATGCATGCACACTTTAATAGATACTTCGTGTGTCTGGATATATATATATATATAGTCGTTCACTCTTGAAGTTATCTTCGACGGCTTAGCAATGAATCTTTCATGTTTAACCAGATATGGAATACTGAAAAAGATACCAAAATACGAAACTTTCATCTTAATACTTCGTTATTCAACTCAGGCGTCCTAAATTTAATTACTATCGAATCGAAGAAAATTTCATACAGCACATCATTTAATAATCTATTATGTCATAGTCTATGTGAAATTTCATTCGGTGTCTATTTTTTTTACGACCGAAAAAGATAATTTTGCGGTTGTATATTGGTATGACTTTGTTGTTGTTGTCGTCAGCGTCAGCATCGCCAGCGTCGTCCGAGGACATTTTGTTTCCAGAAAATAACTTTAGTATCAGTAAATAGAAATCTATTAAATTTAAACACAAGGTTTATAACCACAAAAGGAAGGTTCAGATTCATTTTGGGGGTTATGATTACAACAGTTTAAGAAAAAGAGGACCGAAAAGGGGCCTAAATAAGCATTTTTCTAGTTTCATGACAATTACTTGTGGAACGGTGTATGGTTCTAACGGAAATTATACCACAAGTTTCAAAACCACAAAGGGATGGTTATGATGAGCTTTTGGGGATATGGCTCAAACCGTTAAGGAATTATCGGCAAAAAAGGGGGAAAACAAGGGTGTCTTGGATAATGAACAATTACTAATAAATATAATTACTAATTAATAAATAATTTAAAAGCTGTGTTAAGGCGGTAATTCAACCATAACCTTTAAATTACCTTCCTGAAACTACTCTTAAATTATGTTTTTGAAATTTTGTATTGGCTTGAAGTGATTAGCTATCAGTTTATTTGGTTAAAAGTTACTTTTTGATGTATTCAAATGGATCATTATGGTTCCAAACTCGATTGGAAATTTGAATTGAGATTATGACCATATATATATATATATAGGGGTATTTGAAGGAAAAAGGGAGAGGATGGTGAAAATAAGGGAGGAAAGGGGGTGGGTGGTGGATATAAAAATAAATTAGGGGGACTATTTTTTCTCCTAAAAATTTTAGAAATTTAAAAGAAAATTTCTTTAAATATTTGTTTTGATGATGGGTCAATTCGCAACAGCAAAATATTTTGCACAAAACCAAACAAAAAGGGTACAATTTTTGCTTTGGGCGGGGGTTAATTCACAACAGCATAGTGTATTGCAGAGAAGCAAAACAAATAATATAAATTCACATCATATAACCAATTATAAGTTCTTTGTCTACAGTTATTCTGGATAAGAAACCTATTATGAGTCAAATATTAAATAACAATCTAAATTCAAACATGTACCAAGCGCGAATATTGTGTTCATTTTTCCCTTACTGTCAGGATTGGACCTCTTCGATCGTATCAAGCTGCGCTCAGCGAGTCAATTTACTAATGTTTTTTTTTGTAAAAAGTATCATAAAATAAGACCGTTACAATAGGTCACACTATATTTTTAAATCTATATGAACACATACCTATTTCTATACCTATCGCCCGAGATGTCAGGTTAACTACTACCTGATGTTCTAACCCATCAAAAGTCACCCTGTGCAATCCTTTATCCTCACTATAGTAGATCCATCTGATAATGTTGATAAAAGTAAACATTGAAAATAATCTGTTTATTGCTTCCACAATTTCATGAATTTCGAGAAAGAAAAAAAACATGAATATAACGTTAAGTCACAGCACAGAAAAAATATCACTTAATACATAGAACTTTGCACGTTAATATTCACTACGTTAGATACGTTGATAACAGCTGCATGTAAAGGTTGTCAAACCTTTCGTTTATTCCGTGAATATTATCGTTCCTTATATCGTAACTACAGTACCCTTCCCTTTTCACAAATGTAGATTATTTACCGGATTTGTTTTAACATAAGTAACACGACCGACGGGTGCCACATGTGGAACTTAACTGTCCCTCTGGTATCTTTAGCCACTCTTTTACCAAACCCCAAACGTTTTTCGTAATATAAAAATCGGTATGTTAAATTGGTGTATAACCCATACACAATTCTTCACAACCTGTTACGATGACCTTTCATTTCTTATCCTTATGACAAATCCAGAAAAGCACTTCAAACGCATTGAATTTTTAACGTGTTTTGTATTTATATTTTTTATATCACCTGGTGGATTTATCTGTTGGTGGACTATCAGAGCAGTGGCAGACCTTAATTGCCGCATAATAAAAATCAATTGTTTTCGAAATTTCGGGTCCATCTAATTTTACCGGCTTTTGAAGTTTATACTTTCCGGAAGTGACGTCTTTTTGAAATTATGGAACAACATTTTGAATACAACTAATATTCGAGTATCGCAAATGAAATCGTATCTTTTTTTATAAACTACTTTGGATATATTTGGTAATATTTTACATCAATAAGCAAATAAAAGGTAGGATTTTGTACAAAATGTAACTATGCAAACATTTCTAGCTGGGAATAAAGATTTGATGCCAAAATGTGGTCTCAACGTTACCTCTGAGATTCATTTGACGTGGCTCTGAACTTATACATCCCGTCATTGTATGATTGTTCTTTGATAATTTTGTATTGCCTTTTATATTTACTAAAATGCTATGTTTCTATGTCTTTGAGTGTTTCTTCGTCTCATAACTAGTAGCCAGATTTAAGTCTGTAACGGACATTTTTGTCTGATCAAATCTTGATCGACTTAATTTACTGCTAGGTAAAAACGTTACGACTTTTCAGATTTTAAGACGCTGTTCAAATATGTTGTGTTCAGTCCGTTCAATTATGTCAAGACAATCAAGATGAAGGGCTCTAGCGTTAAATCAAGTCTGTTAAGACTGTTTTGGACAAATTCCGACCAATCATAAAAAGTAACGTTCAAACTTTTCAGATCGGGTTAAGATCCGTTTAGTGTGTCAGAATGATATTATATGGCACGCCCCATCATGTGGATGATACATTCTTATGACATTATATGTACAATACAAATGCTAGAACGAAAAAGGTCTTTTTTTTTAATTATTAAACATAAAATCATTGGTTGACTTTTTATTTCTGTTTGTCTTCTTTTTAAGAGATTAGAGAATTAGTATATATATATATATACTACTGTGGTCTAGCGGGACGGCTGCAGTGCAGGCGTTTTGGTGTCACGATATCTTAGCAGCATGGGTTCGAATCCCGCCAGGGAAGAACAAAAAATTTGCGAAAGCAAATTTACAGATCTAACATTGTTGGGTTGATGTTTAGACGAGTTGTATATACATTATGTACACAGCCATGTATCACAATCATTGATGGTGATCCGATGGATACATCTCTTGTAGAGTTGTCACTGACTCAGACGTACTTATAAATATAATTATTTTCTGTGACTGTATCTTGCATTAATTTGTAGGATCCTTTACTATAGATAATTGAGCTGATCTGTAACAATAACATCTCCATGCCTTATATATCATGTACTGCAGTACGCCGCTAGATAAAAACGGACGAGGAAAGGTAACACACGGCCACCGGAAGCTTTATTTTTGTGAAACCCAGGTGGTTGTATTGTCTAGCGGGACGGCTGCAGTGCAGGCGAATTGGTGTCATGCTATCTCAGTAGAATGGGTTCGAATCCCGCGAGGGAAGAACACAAAAATTGCGAAAGCAAATTTACAGATATAACATTGTTGGGTTGATGTGTAGACGAGTTGTATATACGTTATGTATACAGCCATGTATCACCATCATTGCTGGTGATCCGATGGATACATCTGTTGTAGAGTTGTCACTGACTCAGACGTACTTACAAATATAATTATTTTCTGTGACTGTATCTTGCATTAATTTGTAGGATCCTTTACTATAGATAATTGAGGTTATATGTAACAATAACATCTCCATGCCTTATATATTATGTACTGCAGTACGCCGCTAGATTAAAACTGACGAGGAAAGGTAACACACGGCCACCGCAAGCTTTGTTTTTGTGAAGCCCAGGTGGTCGTGTGGTCTAGCGTGATGGCTGCAGTGCAGGCGATTTGGTGTCACAATATCTCAATAGCATGGGTTCGAATCCCGCGAGGGAATAACAAAAAGTTTGCGAAAGCAAATTTACAGATATAACAAATATAGCTAGTAAGTGTGTTTTTCATGTAAATACGTTTTAAATGTCGTTTCATTGATTGATATTACTTTTACTTAAGGATCTTGAATACTATGAATGACAAAAATATTTTATTCAATAACACTACTTTTTCTGTTTAGTCTGTTTTTCATTATATACATTTGACGTGAAACTGTACTTATGTATCCCGTCATACTTTGAACCACACCATTATTTTATTTATTATTATTACTTTTACTGTTAAGTCTGGTTTTTGGTATATCTACTTTACGTAAGTCTTCATTTATGTATGCCGTCATACGACAAAATTATTTTTATGTCTACCTGTGCGAATTTCAAACGCGCATTTTTAAACCAGTAATGAAACCTTCTATCATTATGGGTAGACTTTACATAGATAAATTCAGCCGTATAAGAAAAGCAAAATGAGAATGTTAAATTAATGTATGCCTTTTTGTGCTTCTTTGTTACATTTGTTGTTTATGTAGAGATATTAAGATGATAACACAATATTGACTGTTGTACCCCTATTTTTGACATTTTTACTCTTTGAGTATGTTTGTTTTGTTCATGCATCGTTGACAATTTAATGGAATTTGATGCGACTGTCATATAAGTGAGAGGTTTAGCTAGCTATAAAACGGTATCGGGATCGTTCGCTCTGATTACATGTTCGCCCTAGGTTCGTTCGCACTGAGTTTGTTCGCCCTGATGTTCCGTTCGCCCTAATCTCATTAATGATATGTATATGTTAAATTAATGAAAGAAATGCATATTTATATTAAAATTTATGTTCATCTATTAAAAGCTGAATACAGAATATTAATTAGATAAAATTCGTGGCTACATTGTTACACTTTATTTTATAATTACTTTTAATTACTGTTGATTGAATTTTAATTGCTGATTAGGTATAATTTGAAATCTTTGATATCATTGATTGTTATATGACTTGTCTTTTAGGGATTAATAATGAAAATAACATTTTATTCAAATAAAATAGTCAGCTTGGGTGGGTAAAAACACTGATGTACAGATGGTTAGGCATGAAAGGGAAATTATTTTCGCAATACAATACATCGTAAATATTCGGCGAAATTGTCAAAAACTTATAACCTAGTAGCAGCTAGCTGTATACAACACAATACATCGTAAATATTCTGCGAAATTGTAGAATGACTTCAACATATTCAATTAAATACACACAACACAACACTGTAATAAAAAATAAAAATCAGGGCGAACGGCCTCAGGGCGAAACGGAACTAGGGCGAACAGTAACTAAGGCGAACCGAAATCAGGGCGGACGGACCCGGATTCCTATAAAACCAGGTTCAATCCACCATTTTCTACATTAGAAAATGCCTGTACCAAGTCAGGAATATGACAGTTGTTACCCATTCGTTTGATGTGTTTGGACTTTTGATTTTGCCTTTTGATTTTTGATTTTCCTTTTTGAATTTTCCTCGGAGTTCGGTATTTTTGTGTTTTTACTTTTTTCGTTGCTGTCTTGTGAACGAATACCTGAAATCTCCATGTCATCATCATATATCGATGTTAAAATTTTCTCAACCTGTTCAACAATTTTATTACAGCTGTTATATATGAATATGAGCAAGAGACAAAATTCATAGTTTACCGATGCAAAACTACAGACTCTCCTGGACGACGTGGAAAGGTTTAAAACTTTGTTTTTTTCGGAAAATTGTCATATGTTGCAACCAATTACATACAAATTATCTGTCAGCAATGTTAAAGAATTGAAAAACTCAAGGATTTGTTTAGTAAATCCTTGATGTACCCTATAAGCTGTATTGCTTAAGGAATAACGTTGTTTTATTTCTATGGCGCAAATAAAAAAAAAATCCTTCAAAAGTAGCGCATATTCAATGAAGTCCTCAAAAAAGGAAAACATCACCTGTATTGGTATTATTGGTGTATGTATATTACACGTTCAATATACGGAAATGACACGGCCGGGTATTGTAAAGCTATTGAGGGCTCAGATTGATGGACTTTTAATGTCAAATTCATATCCCTGGGCGGAGAAATTACCGGTTTATGAAAAACAAGGATTTGTATAGTTAGTCTATAGATAGGACATTCGCGCTTCAAATACTATGGACATTTGAGCTTTATATGTTGGTTCACATGTATTAAAGTGATAGGACATTTCCGCGTTTTACCTATGTAAAAGTGAACCTAGATGTTCCAGATTTCCAGCCATCCCACAGAAAGCGTACGACAAATGGACAAGGATCCTTCCATGCCCACTTTAATGAACTCATCCTGCTATGTTTATCTTATTAAAGAGTATCATTGAACAACAGTAGGTAAATTACATTAAGATTCGTTATATTGAAAAACAGGCACCCAATTCAAGATTTGAGAAAAAGAAACTTGATTTTTGTATTTGAAATGTGGACGAAATACCAGTCAGAACAGATAACAAGAGATATTTTTTTCACTCCTTAGGCTTCAGATATCAAGCGAAAACTGACTTGTGATGACTGTACGTGTTTTGTGTGTTTAGAATGTTACTTTTGGCTGTATATAAACTTTTAAACATATTTCAATGTGCTATGACCTGAATGTGCTTTTAAATGTACTATAAAAAAAAATTAACCTTTAACCATAAAGCAAAAACCTGTCGGTCCCAAGCACCTACAAGAAAATAGGGAAGTCATTAATACCACATAAAAAGCGCAAATGTCCTATGAAAAAGCGCAAACGTCCCGCGCTGCTTATAAAAGTGTTTTAGTCTTTCATGCTGTCTAGTCTGAGCAATTTTTGTAGGTTATAAATGATTTTTTTTTATGTGAACTGAAAATTGCCTTTGCAAAAGTGTCTGTAACGATGAAAAAAATATTGAACTGATTATTTCGGTCATTCGAATATGTATAAATAATGATTATTTATTTTATTTAGTCTTTCATATAGTTGTTTTTGTTGATTGTATTTACAAGTTTTATACAAACCCATGACGATTTAGACCTTGACATTTTGTGTAGACACCTGTTTCTTTTTGAAGACTACAAATGCAGTCTTCGTTTATCTATGGTGTTTATCGTTTGGTTGCTGTCAAATTGAAGTATATCCCACATCTTATATAGTATGTGCTTCAAAATCAGTTTATTAAAAATCATAATTGAAAGGGTTATTTGCATGAGTCTATATCAATTCCATGAATATACTTATATATTAATTGGTGTGAGTTGTACCACATACCTCATTAATTATGATCTAAAAAAAGATCCTTTAAAAAAATAGATATTTTTAAAAAATCTTAATAAATTCCGAGGATCACAAATCTAATCTAAATCCTATTTCAATTATTTCGTGATTCTAAAAATACGGGTTTCTGGTAGAAATTACATTTGTTTATCTGATATGACTTTAAAACACTGATTCAAGATAAATAATGTTCACAAAGGATCATAATATTCCCAGTTTAAGAAATACGTTTTTTTCCTATTATTCTTTTTAACGAATTTGTATATTGTTAAATTATGTCGTAATTTGCTGGGTCGTTATCGGATTCCGGGCGATTTGAAATATAAAATTTTTAGCATTAATAAAATAGTTTTTTTTATCTTTGCTACACTCGACATTATTTCGTTCGTTGTATCACAGCTAGTGAAATAGTCTAATGGCTGTTCAATGTATAGTAATATTTTTTTTCCTCACTTTTTTATTCTTAAATATAAGTGTTGTCTATTTCTATCGGACAAGCCCACACATGGACTTTTCATTAGTATGGAAAGTTCGCTGTAGTATTCCATCCTGGTCTTAGTGCAGGTTTGAAAGCTTAGTGTACCAACAGAGTGTCCACCAAGGCGGCCTATGTGGTTTTAAGACGTCCTTTTGATGATCAGTTTGCGGAATTTCTGGGACTATCAAACTAATAGCATAATAGTCCACGTTAAATCAGAGCTACATCGTTAAATAGAAATTGCTATCAGAGAGATATTTATATTATATGTCTCTGTTTTTATTAATGTTATTATTTTATTTTTATCCTGTCTTAATTTGTAAATAGTTATTTAGTATAATATAGTGTCTTGTAAGTCATTTTTGGGCTGGATATTGTTTGTTATATAGTGTATGGTTATCGTGTAAGAGTAACTGTTATTGCAATCGATTTGTGATTCATAGTAAAAAAGAATATGTGTGGACCGTATGTCGTCGCATACAGGACAGCTGATAATGATGTCCAATTGAATACCAGCAGCCACCTGTCAGTTAAAACAAATTGCAAGCGTGGATAAATTAGAGATCTATTTGTGTATTCGATATTTAAAAAATGAGTTAGAAAGTCACTATTCGTTTTGTTTTTTCCATATGAATTAATTTTCTGTTGAATCAGTTGAATTCAAAGTGATCATCGATGTGTAATATTGACACTGGACATTATTTTTAGCAATGCACTACAAATAATGTATTCTATCAATCAATATTAAAAACTTTTGAATGTAACAATATGGTACATATCCATTTGATTTACTGATTTGCAATGGTTTTTTTTTATCGAAATGAAAATGTTATAAACTGCTCCCGGTATAAAAATAAGAAGGTGTGGTATGTGTGCCAATGAAACAACTCTCCATCAAGTCACATAGTATAAAACATTCTATTATAGGTCAAAAGTACGGCCTCAACACGAAGCTTTGGCCCACACCGAACAGCCAGCTATAAAGATCCCTAAAATGACTAGGGTACAACAATTCAAAATGGAATAACAAGTCTAATCTATAAACACGGTCATTTTGCTACGTTATTTTATAGCTTTTGGTCAGTTCCGAAATAGCAAGTACGCGTCTCACTGTTTTTTTAAAATGAGAAGTAACACTGATGCTTTAAAAAAAAATCTGATACGAAACAGAAATATAAACAGAACATTAAATGTTATCAATCGTTTCTTAAATAACGTTGTTTGATATGTTTTACACCAGTACAAGTTCGTGTTAAAAAAAAATGACGAAACAACTTTTTCAAGAGATTTATGACATCGGTCTCTATATGTAATGGTCAATATAAACTGTCAACTTTTTTTTTTTAAATATGCTTGTATTGTTGTTGCATTTATTCAAAATAAAAATGTTTTATTTGTAAATGTAATAATTAGCCGGTTTAACCTCATATAAAAGATAAAACACGGAACTTCATTCATTTTACGTCCACGGATGGTTAATTATTTGGTAAGTTATTGATAATCCTTTTAAGTTGACTGCTTAGATAAATCCGATTATTAAAATGTAAATTACTTTCTGTATGAAATTTTAAAATATAAAGTAAATTATACTAAAAATATAAGTTTCTTGACCAAATATAGATACGAACTATTATTTTAGATAAGAAGCTAAAAATGTTTAAGCACATCTTTGAGATACATGTATATGACTGATGATTATATCCTGAGAGGCGGAATGAATGCATACATGACTACTTTATGTCAGAAAGCACGACTGCAACGTTTGTACAATGTTGTATGACACATTTACAACAATTAATATTTTCCTATACATGTATGACCAATTTAATGTTAAAGATTTTATCGAAAAAACAAATTGATTTGTTTTTAAAGTTTGCGTACTTTATTTAATAAAATAAATATACAGTCACATTATAGACCACACAAGAATATCATCCAAGCTATAGAAATTTTATTCATCAAGGGTGAGTAACCCCTGATGAAAAACAGATAAAGTGTATCACATTTTATTCAAAATATTAAAAATCTTAACACGGCTGAACACAATCTTACAGCAACTTAACCGATTTTTTTACCTTTGGTCTTATTTAATCTGAACGTGATCTTATCAAGTCTTATTCATAGCGTGTTAATTTATGTTGTTTGATTAAGTTAAGCCTGCCAATTGATATTTTATCGTGTGTTTTTCTATGTTGTGATGTTATGCTATTGTTTCAGAAAAATGGAGAAGGTTTGGTACCATTAAAACTTTTAATTATTTTAATTATTAATATATAGATAAGACCGTTGGTTTTCCCGTTTGAATGGTTTTACACTAGTAATTTTGGAGTCCTTTATAGCTTGTTGTTTGGTGTGAGCCAATGCTCCGTGTTGAAGGCCGTAGATTGACCTATTATGGTTTACTTTTATAAATTGTTATTTAGATGGAGAGTTGTCTCATTGGCACTCACACCACATCTTCCTATATCTAATTATTTGAAAGCCAGAACAATGTGTCTTGTTTATCTTGACACGACTGATCTTATTGAACACGATATAGCTTGACAGATTCTGAGTGTCTAAACCGGTCTTAACGTTTTTCCCTAGCGGTAAATTAAGTCAATTAAGATTGGATCAGACCAAAATGACCGTTTCAGACTTAAATCTGGCTACTAGTGCATTGACGTTGCTCTGTACTTATACATCCTGTCATTGTTCAATGATACATGTTGTATTCTTATCTATCATTTTTGTTAATATTCTTTGTGTAAATACCTTTTTTGTTTCTTTGTTACATATGACGTGGATCTGTACTTATACATCCCGTCATTATAATTGTGCTAAGGTAAATTTTGGTTATAAATGTGTTTGATTCTAACAATGTTAAAAGTGAATAAGATAATACCACAGTATTGACAGTTGTACCCCTATGTTGACATGTATACCTACTACTTCTGTTTTTTACACCTATCGTTGGCAATGTGATAAAATTGTATGCGACTGTCATACAATTGAGAGGTTTAGCTAGATTTTAAACAAAGTTTAATCCACATTTTTTCAAATAAAAAAATGCCTGAACCAAGTCAGGAATACGGCAGTTGTTATCACACGGTTGAAATTTTTGAGTGATTTAATTTTTTTTAACATTAACATATGTTTTAACTCACAGTCGCATTAAATTCCATTATGTTGATAACAATCTTTGAACAAAACAAACATATATAAAAAGTAAAAATGTCAAAAAGGGCTTCAGTTTCCCAGTTGTGTTATGATATTAATTGCTATATAACGAAAAAAGTATGTCAATAAAGAAAAGCAAAACGGCAAAAAGACAAAGCAACAAAGAAATTGATGAAAAGCACGAATAAAAAAACCCACAGCATAACAACATACTGGCGGGATGCAAAAGTACAGAGCCACGAAAATCAGAATATTACCCAAAATGAACTTAACCGTCAAGGTAAATAATAAAAACAAATAAAAGAGCATTGTAACATATTTAGATGATAACGTCAGCACCTATAACCTATTCTAAAGCTATCACGTATATTTTGTGAAGTTGATACGGAATAATTATAAACAAGGTCTTGTTATCTTCCGATGAACTTATTAGAAAGGACGAGACGTTCTTTGACAAAAGCTTTTGCTTTGAGTTTTGAAATGTAAATTAAATTTGCAGGTGGAGCTGACATATAGCCATTAAGGTAGGGGAAATTGTTATTTAAAAAAATCCGTCTCGGTTGTGGTACTGAGATGATCGCTTATGTCAATTCGAGATATAAGTATTAAGATGCGGCGAATTTAAAAAAAAAATAAAACACCCACTGTCGAACAAAACTGTATATGTGGACTTGAATGCTCTTACTTACTTTTAAACACAAATTAAACAGTTTATCTTGTTTTGTTTCTGAAAGTCTTATGATAATTTCTCCTTGATTTGAATCATAAATAGCTAGTATACAAATGTTAATAAAAATTAAAGACTGTGGGTCAAAACTGCATCTAAAATGAATCTTGAATAGCTTTGAGCACATGTTCATACAAATCAAATATGATGGGTCAAAACTGTATCTGTGGAACATATATGCCTTTAATTACTTTAGTTTTAAAACAAAATTTAACAGTTTGTCTTGTGTTTGTCCTCAAACGCTATGATATCTGCTCCCTAATTTGATTCATGAATAACTTGTATGCACATTTTCATAAAATTAAAACACCCACTGTGGGTAAAAACTGTATCCGTAGACCATGATATGTCCTTAATTACTTTTAAAACAACATTTAACAGAAATGACAGTTTCATAACAAATACGCAATAACATTGAGTAACTAGAATTACAAACCTATTATGTGTGTCTAAAGTAAGTGCTAGTGAATCAGATGCATAAGCAATAGTGGTTACATTGGATCCATCTGAATTACATCTCATAATTTTTCCGAAAAATGCATATTCTGTCCAGTAAAGATGACTGTTTCCTGAGTCAAATGCTACCGAGTACGGACTGTTTGTAGTGATAACAATTTCCAAATGAACCGGTTGATCATTTGGATACGGGAATCTGAAAATAAAATCTATTTTAGGCTAAATTGATATTCATCGATCTCCAGTTAATGTTGTTGTTCTTTACACAAGCAGATGTCTTTATCTACTCTATTGTATTTTTTTAAAACATTTTTGTTATATGCTTATACTGCTCTATGTTAAGAATATATTGCTGGCATATTAAAGAAAGCTTTTTCAGTTATATTGAATAAGAATATAGGTTGTTCTAGTTAAAACAAATTTGTCTAATTTTAATTTTCTTTTCTGTTTGCGTTGTTCAGTGATAAATATGTAACATGCAATGTCTGATGGCAACACATTTTTGGTTTGTTAAATCAAATGTGACGATTATATATAAAATAAAGATAAACAAAATTAATTTCAATCGTTTTTACATTACCTAACAATTGAGTTTTCATTACGTCTCGAAGCATACACATATTGTCCTTTCACATCGTAAGCTATGGAATATACTATTGGTGTAAGATCGACTAGTTCTTTCACGATTCCTGTATCCAGATCTATTTCTTTCAACTTTTTTTCAGTGGAGAACAACAGTTTTTCTTGTAAACCTGCAATGGCTACCTCTTTTATGATGACGTCACAATAAGAATAATCAGAAAATTACAACTAAGTATAACATGTATAAGTTTGAATGAAAAAAGTCAAATGCATATCCGTTAGGCATTTTATTTAATTTCCCGATATAAAAAAACATATAATTAAAACAAAAAGCATTTCATTTCTAGGACGTAAGTTAAGAGTATAAAAGACGCAGCTGCACAATACGCCAGTACTACATCCATATAGCAGATTTTGAACAATAGATACTGTTGTCAGGTTATTAAAGATTGCATATTTTGGCTTTAATACTGATTCACTTATAGGTATTTTGCCGGATAATCATATCATGGAGATATAATCTTTCAATCAGTTAAAATAAGGTCTAGAGCTGGCATGTCAGTTATTGCTATTAGTCTGTTGTTTTTTATGTGTTATTGTCATTATGTTTATTTTCTTTCGTTACCTCTTGTGACATCTAACTCGGACTTTTCTTAATCTGAGTTTTACTGTGTGTATTGTTGTATGTTTGTTTTCTACATTGAATATGGGTATAGGTTGAGAGTTGATATCTCAAAACACATGTTTAACTCCGCCGCATTTTTGTACCTGTCCCAAGTCAGGAGCCCTTGGCCTTTGTTAGACTTTTCTGATTTTTAATTTTAGTTTCTTGTGTATAATGCGGGGTTTAGTAGTCCATTATAACTGAACTAGTATAGATATTTGTTTAGGGGCCAGCTGAAGAAGGCCTTCGGGTGCGAGAGTTTCTCGCTGCATTGAAGACCTTTTGGTGGCATTCGGCTGCTATCTGCTCTATGGTCGGTTGTTTTCTCTTTGACACATTCCCAACTTCCATTCTCAGTTTAAAGATATAACTAAATTCGTTTGATAGTTTGTTGTTGCCAATAGGGGATTTTTGTTTAAAAGTTTAATCTGTCATAGGTTTAAAAATAATTATCATTGACCCGCATCTAAACTTTAGAAACATGTAATGCAAAGTTTTGTGGTACAATTAAACGATACAATATAGAGAAATAATAATATAATTATGTGATATGAATAATTTTCATAACTTATTTATAAAAAAACACAATTTAACACTTTCGTGTGTACCATTTTAAAAATCTCATTGATTCCCAGTGAACAGGCAATCATACTGGGACCTAAATATATTCATTGTAGTATTACGATTTTGTGCTCTCTATGTGACGGTTTTTAACTAGTTTTTACATCTATGTATACCTTTTACTCTTAGACTATCAAATGATCAACTAATACAATATTCTTATTTCCTATTGAATAACATTCAGGTTCCTAACAATGGGGTCAGAGGGAGGGAGGCTTATAATGAAATCATGATTAGCTGATAAAATGTATTGCCATTTAAAAGAAAGTTCTTCTGAATATTTGTTTTCGATCCATTCAAAATTTGTGAACAAATTATCAGTTTTCCGCGATAAAAATGTGATTACAAATAGAAAAAAACATAGCACCCCCCCCCCCCCCCCCCCCCTTTTTTTTCCATAAACTAAGTTGGTACAATGCATTACTTACATTTGTACAAAGTGACTTGTAATTTACATAGAATGTTTTTGGGTGAAAACTTTTCATTTGTGTCTTACTGCATTCACTCACAGTCATATTTTCATCATTGTGTATGGATAATAAATGATTACTAAGGTTTATAGTTAGAATAATACGTGAGTTTCATTTCAAGTTATACATGAGCCGTAGGGCGTATTAAAACCTGAAGGCATTAGATTGAATGATTGATTATTGTTTGCTTTTACGCCGCATTAGCACAGAAAGGCTTTATTGCGATGAGAGATAATTCAAATTTAATTACAATTTAAGGTATGTTTTTAAAATCAGACAAAAGGTCGTTCAATAAACTAAAATTCTAGACTAAAGCAAATTGATTATTTACAAATAAAAATCAACACTAAGATAATGTGATAAAGATTAAAATCGTTTTAAATATAACAATATTTTTAAATGAAACACTAAAAACAAAAATCATATATATTACGAATATCAGCAAAGTCAATACAATTAATTAAAACATGTTTAATAATATACTTGCAGTTACAAGGTATACATTGTGGTTCATCTCCATTTTTCAAAAGATATTCGTGTGTTATTCTAGTATGACCACACACTGATCTTTTCTGCACATATCATTATTAAAAGGTTTACCTAAATGAGGTTTAATTTCGTGTAATTTGTTATCCTCTTTTTACTCCATTCATTTTTCAATATATTAAAAACGTATTCCCTAATATTAGATTTAAAATCGGTATATGGTATATCACAGTTGGATAAAGGGTCATCCAGGGCATGTCTTAGCTTCTTGCTCTACAACCGTGTTTCCATGGATTCCAACATGACTCGGTACCCATAGAAATAATATCTCTTAATGAAGAAGATTTAAAGTCCTCATTACTGATAAAATCTTGAGAATTATCGGGTTTCTAATTTTAGTATGTTGTATAGCTTGTAAATATGAAAGTGAATAAGAACAGATTATAAATTTGGATTTGTCTGGTGTAGCAATACATTTCAAAGCCAAATTTATTGCCTGTGCTTCAGCAGTAAATATGGATGCGTCAGATGACAAACGGAGAGTCGCAGCTCTGTCTCCAAGAACAGCAGCAGATGCAACTCGGTTACCATCCCTCGATTCACCAGTATAGACAGCTGAAAAATTTGTATTATTTGCTTTAATTTTACCAAAATGTTATTGAATTGAAAGATGGTTTGTTTAATATTTTTGGCATTTACGGATATCAAAAATCATTTTAGGTTTGGGAGGTTCCGATGGAGGGCATCTACAAGTTTCTGCAAGTGCAACATATTTTAAATCAAAGTTTTAAACGAATTCTTAATGGAGGAATTTTATTTTCATGTTTTGCAAATATATCATCACAAATCGGATTAAAAACACAGTCGTAGGCAGGGTTTTCTCGATATGCTTTTTATTTGACAGCCTATTGAAGTCCAAGCTTCAAACGTCTGTTAGAGAGTGAGTTCTTGTCAGCCTCTACATACAGACTCTCAACTGGTGAGGTTTTAAAGCCACCAAGACAAAGACGCAAACCCGGGTGATGAACAGCATCGATAATCAGTATGTAGGACTTCCTTGCAGAGCATACACTATTGTGCTATAATTTAGTTTAGATTTAACTAGAGATCTGTATAAATTAAGTTAAATAAATTAAATGTTGCGATCAGGACCTCAGTCAGTGCTGCCGATGCTTTTAAATATCTCGATTTTAACATTTTGATATGGGGTAGAAAGGTGAACTTTTTATGAAAAATTGGCCCAAGAAAATTGGTTTCATCAACCATTTTAATTGTGTTTCCGTACAAAGTGAGTTCTTTGTCGAGATGCAATTTCCTTTGTTACAAACATGCATCCCGACTGTTTTTGAAGTGGAAAATTTTAAATCATTTTCCGAGGCCCATTTTTTAATTGTAATTGTCTTTTTATACTATTCCTATTTTTGCCTCTGTAACAAATTAAAAAATCATCAACATACAATGAACCTTCAATATTACTTTTTAAAACTTCAACAAGGCTGTTGATTTTATGACTAGAAAATGTAACTGATAAAATACTCCCCTGAGGGACACCCATCTCTTGATCATCCAGATCAGACATGGTCAAATTTACTCTAACATAAAATTGTCTGTTAGACAGAAAATTCGGATTACATTTGGCATATTGCCTTTCAACCCCATATCAAACTTATCTTTTAAAATACCATACTTCCATGCAACACTGGTATTAAAGAGATAATCGTAACTGCAATTACGATTATCCCAATATGTCGACGGCAGATATAGGTGAAATCTTTACAGTCATTTTTTACTCAAATGTAGCATGTTTTTGTCGCTAGTTACTAAGCTGCAAGTTTTTTCTATACCATTACATCATATTTGAATCGTAACGGTGCACTGGAATTGTCTAAGCGCTTTGAAAATTGCCGTTGAAAAATTCGGGATGATAATCGTAACTTTATGGAATTTTTCTTGTTTGATAATCGTAATTTCTTTATCGGATAATAGTAACTGAAAACTATTAAATGTAACTTTCAGCATTTCAATGGTATTGTGTGTATTAAAATGCAAATATACAGTTAATTGATGACATTAACGGAAAAAAAAAAAAAAATGAAGAAACTTACAGGTTAATATCTAAGACAAATTTACTTATATATCTCTCGATTTATTGGCGTTTTTCTACAAAACCGTGATTTCTTGACCCAGCCACTATTTAAAAAAAAATGTGTTTGATCTTTACAAGTAATTTTTTGTGCAGTCAGTACATGGAATTAGATTTAACATTTTTTAAGCAAAGAAACATACTATTTTTAGAGGGACTAATAAGCTATTGATTCCTGAATGATTCAAAATAACCAAAATGGCATTTCCCTTGACGCCCTATTCAACATTCTTGATCAATGTTTGCAAGGGATATAAATATAAGGGTCTTACAAAAGAAATGATGTTTTAATAACGGCAGTTCAATTGTTGACAAAAAAGAGCACATCAAATGGACCAGAGTGATACCGTATTTTTGTTAATGTCCACTTCGAAACAGTTCAAATCTCCTTCATTATCTGGTTTCAAAATCAGTGTACAGCTTTAATAGTACGCGTTTTGATGAATATAATCTTTCTTGTTACTATTGCAATATAGAGATTGTGGAGAAAAAAAAACATGTTAATATGTCCACTACAAAACGGTCACCTACGAAACAAGTATTGGAGATTTTGTTTTCAATTCTATTCGTGCAAAACAAATAACAAGGGTTAGTTTCATGTAATTTTCAGAATGTTATCAACATAGAATAGGGTTGATGTAAACTACGAAACTGTTTATCGACTATGATCGAAGCGGTTTTGTCCACTACGACACTTATCAAAATGTCGACTACGTAACATAAGTTGTACGTTCGTATGTGAAGGACTGTCTAATACTTTTTGATAAAAATGGTTCTTACATTCAGAACTAGAGGCTCGAAAGAGCCTGTGTCGCTCACCTTGGTCTATGTGAATATTCAACAAAAGACACAGATGGATTCATGACAAAATTGTGTTTCGTGATGGTGATGCTTTTGTAGATCTTGCTTTACTGGACATTCTTGCTGTGTACAATTATCCCTATCTATAATGATTGGCTCAGTAGTTTCAGCGGAAAATGTTAGTAAAAATTTACTAATTTTATGAAAATTGTTAAAAGTTGACTATAAAGGGCAAGAACTCCAAGGGGGTCAATTGACCATTTTGGTCATGTCGACTTATTTTTAGGTCTTACTTTGCTGTAAATTATTGCTGTTTTCAGTTTATCTCTATCTATAATAATATTCAAGATAATAACCAAAACAGCAAAATTTCCTTTAAATTACCAATTCAGGGGCAGCAACCTAACAACCAGTTGTCCAATTCATCTGAAAATTAAGGGCAGATAGATCTTGACCTGATAAACAATTTTACCCCTTGTCAAATTTGCTCTAAATGCTTTAGTTTTTGAGTTATAAGCAAAAAACTGCATTTTACCCCTATGTTCTATTTTTAGCCATGGAGGCCATCTTGGTTGGTTGGCGGGTTCACCGGACACAATTTTAAAACTAGATACCCTAATGATGATTCTGGCAAAGTTGGATTTTATTTGGCCCAGTAGTTTCAGAGGAGAAGATTTTTGTAAAAGTTAACTACGGACGCCGGACGCCAAGTGATGGGAAAAGCTCACTTGGCCCTTAGGGCCAGGTGAGCTTAAAAAAACTGAGATCTTTCTAGTTTATAAAGTAAAACAAACTGGAATTTCTACAGGAGACATTAAAATGCAATAAGATGTGCGTTTAAAAGCAGTTTCGTAGTGGACAACTGTCCCCTACAAAACAGTTCATACATTATGAAAATGACATCTTTTCAAAGAGTATTTAAGATTGCACTTTTTATTTCCAAACAGGTCTACAATAGAGGTATTCAAAATAACTCTAGAAATAAAAATTTCGACAAGTTGATTTTTCGTTTTTTTAGGTCTGAAATTCACACTTTTATTGAAAAATGCCCTTATAACAGACAACAATATGCATACCTTTTAATATATACATGTACCTGTTCAAGATATTGACAATGAATCAGCTGTCGGTTCAGGTATTGTGGTAAGTAGATTTTCTAATTGTTTTCAAAGTTTCAATGTTATGTGCGCGTTTAAGGTGGGTTTTGTTTTGGAGAAAATGGAGGGGGATTAGCAATATCCCATATCCCAAAAGTTCAAAACTGTTGTTCTTAATTTTTCGACAAACTGTCTCTGGCAAATACTAAACGTCTTTTCTACTTCATTATGGTATACAGGGTATGGGCTAGAATTGAACCAGCAGTCTGCTGTTGTTTTTTCTATGGTCGGGTTGATGTCTCTTTGATACATTCCCCATTTCCATTCTAAATTTTATTAATCACAAATCTGATGTAGGATGACAAGAATTGCCATATATCATAGCTTCTTTTAAAATTGCCTCTTCGCTCATTCCAATATTTTGTGACATTCCTAGTTCTTGGGAGTTTTCTGTATGTTAACATAGTTCAGTGGCGGATCCAGAAATTTTCATAAGTGGGGGCCCATTGACTGACCTAAGAGGGGGCCCGCTCCAGTCACGCTTCAGTGATTCCCTATATAAGCAACCATTTTTTTTTCTAAAAAGGGGGGCCCTGTCCCCCTGCCCCCCCCCTGAATCCGCCTCTGTAGTTCGTGTTTTTCCCATATCAAAATTTCTTGAAGCTTGTTCACCCTGTCAATTTAATGATATAATAGTATGTAAATGTTTCAGCGATATGTCATAAGATGTTGAAATGTGATTAATTCATCACAATAATTTCATCATGTGCTATCAGATATACGTTTTTAGTGTCAATATCAATAAAACACTATCCAGTCACGATTATCTTTCTCATTTTTTAATATCATAATTACGATTATCTTTTTTCCGAGTTACGATTATCATCCCGAATTTTTCAACGGCAATTTTCAAAGCGCTTAGACAATTCCAGTGAACCGTTACGATTCAAAATTGATGTAATGGTATAGAACAACCTTGCAGCTGAGTAACTAGTGACAAAAATATGCTACATTTGAGAAAATTGACTGTACAGATTTTACCTACATCTGCCGTCGCCATATTGAGATAATCGTGATTGAAATTACGATTATCTCTTTAATACCAGTGATGCAATATCATAGGCATTTTCAAGATAGAAAAAGTCCGACACCACATGTTCATTTTTCGCAAAACCATTACGGACAAATGAATCGAATCGAACAAGATGATCAAGAGTACTGCGACCTTTTCGGAATCCACACTGGATATTGGCTAAAACCCATTTGATTCCAGGAATCAAACAAGGCGATCATTAACTATTCGTTCTAGTTTTTTTACAGACACACCTGGTAAGAGCAATTGGTCGATAATAAATAGGATCTGTGTGATCTTTACTAAGCTTTGGAATAGGCACGACGGTTACAAGCTTCCACATTGATGGTAAATCACCAGATTCCCAGATGTTATTCATGAGCTGCAAAAGAGCTTCCAGCGAGGAATCTGGCAAGTATTTTAAGAGTTGGTAGTGAATATTATCAGGCCCACAAACTGTATCATGGGCTTTTGACAGAGATGTTTTAAGTTCTTCAAGAGAAAAGAGTTTATTATAATTTTTGTTATTTTTTTATTTGAAGTTCAACTTTATTTTTTATTTTTATTTTTTAACTTTTTAAAATCTTCACTCTTGTTGATAGAAGAAGAAGAAGATTTCGCAAAAGTTTTACCAAGCTTGTTGGCAATATCTTTTTCAGATGTTAATAAATCATTGCCATTTTTTAAATGTTTTACTGTGGCTTTAGAATGTTTACCTTTGATCTTTTGTATTATGTTTCATACTTTTGTCATCGGAGTGCGAGATATTATCCCCGAGACAAATTTCTTTCAAGACATTCGTCGTGCTTGCCTGCAATTCCGCCGTGCTTTAGCGCGAAACATACGGAAATCATCAAATTAAGTTTTCCGTCGTTGGTTGTTGATTGAACCGTCTTTCAGATTTTGTACGGTCAATAATTGAACGCAGTAGAAAGGAATATCCAACTCTAGTGTAGTTGGTAAAAAAGGAAACTTATTCTGCAATGTTTTTGTAGAAATGGATATTTGTTTAACCGTATATAAGTCAGAACACACCTTGTGGTGTAAGGGTAACAGAAAGATGATCCCATCCTTTACCTTTGACAATAACATGAATAATGTTAATAAAAGTGCACAGCATAAGATAAAAACTGTCAGAAAAGGTATCATCAATCACATCGTTATAAAGCACAAAAACAATTAAAATGAAGAGAAAAATAACGACCTTAAAGTACTGAAATCTAGCAGAAAAACGTCCTCAACACTGAGAAATATATGACCTTGTTCAATGTCAAAATATAAGTATTTATTATTTACCTACTCTGTTATTGGACTTAATATGATAAAAACTGCCTATGCAATATACATTTTTCATTTGAGTAATTCTGACACCCCTCGGTGTGTTCTACAACAAGAAAAACATTACAATATGCATTATCTATAACTAAATTTAAGTATTTTAGTAAGTAAAGCCAATTGGTAAGACCAATTTTACCAGAAATTTCCACATGTTCCACTGAAGCAAAATTATTTTTCATGTTGGTTAAGGCAAACACGGTTCGCGCTTGTGAAATATTTCATCTGTGTAATTCAAATCGTTATGAAAAAAAAAAAATGAAAAAAAAACAAGTTTGATCCAAAACGAATTATCTAATGCCATTAAGAATTTTGAAACTTACACTTTTAGTTCATTTCCATATTAGATCACGTAATAAGTGAGGAATATGACAGTTATTTTACATTTGTTTGAGGTGTTTGATATTTTTATTATGCCATTTTGATAAAGTACTTTGCCTTGCAGGTCAGTATTTTTGTTCTTTTACTTTTTACTAGGACAATTTTAATGCAATAAATGTTTTTCTGGTTTTGCTAGTTGTGTGGTTGTTATGTTGATTTATTAGTTCTATTTAGTCAGCTAAGTTTAAAGTTGGTGGTTATGTTCAAAAGTATCTGATTTGCGTCGGAATCTTAAACCTTCGACCCATTTGTTGACTGAATTAGCTTTTTTATTGCAGGATAAAAACTAAAACGGTTGGTCTCATTTAAGACCAGGAATATAGCACAAACATTATAAAATGAGAAGCGAAAGCAAGCATAACCTTATCAAAACTAAGAGCCTAAATAGATCAAGTCTGAAATAATCTTCCGTGTGATGATTACAAAAATACCTCTGATCGTGTTATTAATTAAATATCAACATGTACAGCAGAAAAAGGCCCCGACAAGAAAATTTTGAACGGTCTGATTTTTGATAAAAAAAAACCAACAATACAATACCAGATACAAAAGACAGCAACAACGAGAATTACCGAATTAAAGGCCCCTGATGATGTTAAATATGTTTGTGAGCGTTTAAGCCATCCTTTACCTGGGACAATAATAAAAGTGCACAGCATAAGATAAAAACTGTCCGATAAGGTATCACCTTAAAGAACTGAAATCTAGTAGAAAGCATCCTCAACACTGAGAATATATGACCTTGTTCAATGTCAAAATGTAAGTATTTATTAATTAACTACTCTGTTTTTGGGCTATTGGAATATGATAAAAACTGCCTATGTAATATAAAGTGTCAACTCGGCCAATACAGAATAACTTGGCCAATATTGATTGAAATTGTCTGTATTTGCCGATTTCTGATCCGGCCAATTTAGCATTTCGGAACGTCTCTAGTTTTTAGATAGAAAGTCATGATAAACACAAACTTAAAGTAAACAGTCGTTTGGAGGACGCAGTTTTATCTAATCATCATTAACATGCCAAAACGTGCAGTGTGGCATATTTTTCAGACTAAAGACCGTCACAATCATTTACTAGCCTTTTTTAAGCAGGCAATTGAATTATTTAAGGTTTGGACAATCAGTAGATTATCACAAAGTTCATTTCTTGTCGATCTCAGGTACAGATCGATTTACTATTTACTTTCACTTCTCATGTTCTGTAAACTGTCATTTATTTTTCAATCCGAACCAGGCATATGCATTATTGAAGGGTGACCTGTAATTGTTCAAGTCTTCGTTCTTCGGTTAGTTGGCTTATGTATCAATTTCAATCATATCTAATTCCTACATACTTTTTTTTTATTGATAATCCTTTTGTTTATGTATTATAAATGCAATGGCAGTAGCTTTCGCATTACTATTTATGTGTTGCGTCTTAATTACAGTTTATAGTGACTGCAAAGGGGAAACAAAATAATTCAAAAATGTAGAAGACACCTGGAACCAGCACCAGAGCATTTGATATTACAGCTGATAAATGGGGACTCTTGTGAAATGAAATAAAAAATATGTTAACACTGTAGTTAATTAATAAAGATATAGTATTATACTATCGACATTGTTGAGGACCATAACTTATCATACATTTATAGCAATACATATCTATCTTTGTTTTAGGCAATACAAAATCACTACAAACACGGTCATAACAAAAGATTTGGGAAACTACACACCGTAAGCTTCTGAAATGTAACTAGTAGCAGTTAAATGAAATGTTAGCTTCAGTTGATACTAAAATTCGATGGTGTACCGGCTTGTCAACAGTATGTGTGTAATATGCTTAAATATCGGGGCATCCAGTGGAGGTCAGATCAACTTTACATCAAAGCTATATACGCTGTGTTATCGTTAAACTCGCCAAACGTATTTAATACCATGCTTATACACATACTTCACTGACCTTGTTCATTGATTCGTGAAATGAGTTCGAGGTCACTTAAACCCAGTCTGCCTGACATATAATTATTCTGTAATAAGTGAGACATTCACATAAAGAAAAATACTTAACAAGTGTTTGGCAGTTGCATAACCCTTACATGGGGTATAGTAATGATATATAATAGATAGAAACGCCGTAACATATCACATCAACGTGTATACACAAAGAAAAAAGTAACACCCCCTTATATATTGCATTATAGTTTTTTTTTACCAAGAATGAAAATGTGAATATGAATCTTGATTTTAACAAAACCAATGTTCATTAAAAAAGATGTGACCATACAGGTGTGAACGGTCATTAAGATATTGACGTAAAAAAAGTTATAATGCACGTAAACCATGTCTACCATGAATGTTACAAAATGCAGTTTCCCCGTGTTTCAAATTTGAGTATTTAAGTATGGCTATTTGAAAAGTTTGTTTACACTTTGTGAACATTGTACGAAGACGAATATCGTAGAGTCAATTATGGCAGATTATCAGCATTCGGTCATCAGGATTCCCCTTTAACGCTTATACCGCTATGACAATCATTTTTGAGTTGAATTTGCAAGATAATTTGAATAATCATGGAGCAGTTTCCTGATGATTGCTTCCTTATATGGACCAAATCCGACGAAGAACTCCTACTACAAAGTGTATTTTCGAAAAAACTAAATAACCTTCACATTTCCATAAAATTTACGAAAGATAAAACTATCAATAAACTGTCGTGTCTGGATTTTTTTGTTATACATTAATTTGTGCCACCAACAAAGGGAATATCCCCTATTGTTCAGCAAGAAAAAAATATGTACAGTAGTCGAGGATAAACATTTGAGAGAAGACCGTCCAGAGATTTTAATAGATCGCAATCAACCAATTATGTTCCATCCGCAAGGAGCAAAGTATTAACAACGATAAAATATCGTTTGTCATTACACATAAACCCAATAATTATCAAATTTTTCCCGTTGCAAAAGCAAATTTATCTAGTCTCGGTCAGGGTAAAAGATGTGTCGTTTTAAAAATTCAGAAACACTACCACAAAACCTCGAACTACTTTTGACCAGAGCAAGTATCAACTAAAAAAGGAACATTCAGTGTGTCAAAATGTCGTTGTAGTGCATATTCATGTTCATATAATCATGTCTTTACGAGATTGGATTAATCCGACAATCCACGAAGAACTATGTCAGAATCTGATGATTAAAACAAATATTTTCATTATTTGTTACTCTAAAATCCACTTCAAGTGCCTTCCACATTCCCAAAAAGTTGTCAATTTCATTATCAACCGTGAGAATATTTTAATTAGTTTAGTGCGCTGATAAAGGTTATAACTCTTAAAATCATCAAATTATCTTCTGAGATCACTGGCAACCACACGTTGATTATTTTTGTTTAACAATGCATGGGTTCAGAAAGGTATAAATAACCATAGAATTAGATAATTATATACAAATCATAAATACCATAAATACAACAAAATGTGCTGATCAATAATTGAAGGTACAACCAAAGGTGATTTGACATCATGTTGTTTCAAGGTTGACTGCGTTTTTGATGACCACAAAATCCTGCAGCAATCTAAAAGTGAGGAAAGAAGATTATTTTTATTTATCATATATTTAGTACAAAATACAGCTATTTTGTATATATAATAAAGGTTCTTTTTTCCAATCTGTATCACCTACCCTGTATCGCATACCCCGTATCGCATACCCTGTATCGCATGGTAAAACCCGTATCGCATACTTTTTTCTTTCTTTTTATACATCAAGTCAGTCTTTTAGGTTTTTTTTGCTTAAGAAAAAATTTCCAAAAAAAAGGTCATTTTTTTAAATGACGTCATTGTTTGGTATGTAACGTCACGAACGTTAAGTTTTCATATTCTATGTGACGCCACGAACATTACGTGTTTACAACATATTTTTTGGCACACTAAATGCAACTATAAAATATACAAAACACTCAAATAAATACAATAATAAACAAAATATTTAAAACAACAGATTGTAAGGTAACCCAGGTGCTTCGTATAAATAATTGAGCAGTTTTTTTAAGGCTTTGAAACAAGAAAAAAGCAGAACTGAAGGTAACCCAGTGCTATGGAACAGAAAACAGTTAATATAATATAATACTCTTCTGTTGAAATATATGATAAAGCGTATAATACATGGCAAAATCCGTATCAAATGCCGTATCACCGTCGACCAATATCATCCC
This sequence comes from Mytilus trossulus, assembly GCF_036588685.1. Taxonomy (NCBI): domain Eukaryota; kingdom Metazoa; phylum Mollusca; class Bivalvia; order Mytilida; family Mytilidae; genus Mytilus; species Mytilus trossulus. The sequence goes on along the minus strand of NC_086385.1, from coordinate 11,168,033 downwards.
TCGGGCCTAAAGGCCCTCGGGATGATACGACATATGATACGGATTTTGCCATGTATTATTCTCTATTTATTGTGATGATAAGTAGTTCGCTTACTCCTATTATTTAACATGCTATATAAATGATATGAACATAATGGAATTAACTATTCTTGGAGGGCTCAAAACACATTTTGATATTTTTGATAAACTTTTGATGGTTCGTTCAATTTGTTTGGCGGTTATGATTTGTTGATTTTTTTTATTTAAGACTAGAAACAGTTTCATCTCCCATAATATATAATGTACATGTGATTAGATTGTCGTTTCTTTGGTTGTAGGTTTATTAACTCATATTCATATTCTTCTGTGAGAAAAAATGTATGCAAGATAAAATTACTGAATCTGTGATGAAATGCTTTTATAGTTCGTTCTAATGTGATACTGTTACACTGTTCCTAATGTCGTAACTACAATCTCGTTCGCTTTCAAAGAATATGACCTACCGAATTAGACTATTAACCGGCTTTGTAATAAATTGAGCACCATTATGGGTGCAACATGTGGAGCAGGATCTGCTTACACGGGGCACTAAAACCACCCCAATCGTTGATGAGGCTCGCATTGCTTTGTCCTTAGATCTATGATGTTCTATGTTGTGACTTTTTTTGTGTCTGTTTGACATTTTCTTTTTTAGCCTTGTCGTTTTCAGTTGTTTTTTTCTAGAATGTCCCTCTGCATTACAACTGTCCCATGTTCTGGGAATATTTTGATCAAGCAAAGATGTTTACCTACAGCAATGTCATTATGTACATGTGCCAAGTCAACAGTCTGTATTTCAATAGGTGTTGTTCGTGCATGCCTGTCACTTTTGTTTCGTTTTATTTTGTTATAATTAGTCAGTTGATTAGGCTCATAGTTTTCATGTTGGAGATTTTAATAGCTTGCTTTACGGTATGTTTTTTTGTTTTCAATGGTTAAGACTAATTACAACCACTTTATTTGAACTTTGATGGATATTTGTTTAATTGGCAATCATATCTAATCTCATACGGTTTAATGATACATATACGATACGTGCAGTTGATTGTATATCTCGTTCAAACTTTTGGATTCTATGCAACTTATGTATTTGATTTTACTTGCATATTGAATTGAGCTTCGATATATTGGTACCCTTTCATACTGTAAACAAATTTACACAAAACAGGCAATTTTTGAAGGTTCTTATTCCCGTATTTTTTTTTTGTGCATTTGCATTTTGAATGTGTTTCACTGATTAGTCTTATGTAGACGACGAAACGCGCGTCTGGCGTATAAAATTATTATCCAGGTACTTTTGATAACTATTTACACCACTGGGTCGATGCCACTGCTGGTGGACGTTTCGTCCCCGAGTGTTTCACCAGCCCAGTAGTCAGCACTTCGGTGTTGACATGAATATCAATTATATGGTCATTTTTATAAATTTTCTGTTAACAAACTTTGAATTTTTCAAAAAACTAAGGATTTTCTTACCCCAGGAGCAGATTACATTAGCCGTATTTGGCACAATTTTTTGGAATTGTGGGTCCTCAATGCTCTTCAACTTTGTATTTATTTGGCTTTTTTAACTATTTTGATAAGAGCGTCACTGATGAGTCTTATGAAGACGAGACGCGCGTCTGGCGTATAAAATTATAATCCTGGTACTTTTGATAACTATTTACACCACTGGGTCGATGCCACTGCTGGTGGACGTTTCGTCCCCGAGTGTTTCACCAGCCAAGTAGTCAGCACTTCGGTGTTGACATGAATATCAATTATATGGTCATTTTTATAAATTTTCTGTTAACAAATTTGAATTTTTCGAAAAACTAAGGATTTTCTTACCCCAGGAGTAGATTACCTTAGCCGTATTTGGCACAACATTTTGGAATTTTGGGTCCTTAATTATTCTATCAACTTTGTATTGATTTTGCATTTTTAACTATTTTGATCTAAGCGTCACTGATGAGTCTTATGTAGACTAAACGCGCGTCTGGCGTATAAAATTCTAATCCTGGTACTATTTCAACGAAAATTGAATGAAGCAAAGAAAGATAATAGATATATCTTGTTATAGATTCAAGTTGCATCTCTGCCCCCGATGTCGTTTTTTTTTAAGAAAAAAATCCACAATTGGTAATTATTTCATCGAAACTAGAAGGCGAGTACACCTTTTTAAGTTAAGTCGTGTTTGAACTATTCTGTATTGATAACGTAGAAAAGAAAAATATGTTATACTTTATCTTGCTTTAGATTTCATTTTTTTTATGATTAAGGCTGTAGGTTGATCCAAAAACATTCCGATTCGCTCGTGTATGTATCAACATATAAGTTTAAAGCGAGATAAATTTATGTATTACTGAAAAATTATTACACAAACTAGTCAAACATTTACTAAATTTTATCATCGGTATAAGGAAATAATTCGTTAATATAACTCAACATGCAGACATCTTATACGTTCAGGTATTTCACATCCAATCTTTTATATTAATATTCTTTTCAAAGCACAAAAATGTCAGTATTCACCTCAAAAGCTTACAAAACCTTTAAATAGACTTATTAAGAAGGGACATAGTTACGATACTGTTGTCAGGTCATTAAAGATTGCATATGTTGGCTTTAATATTGATTCACCTATGGGATATTTGCCTCAGAACTCAACATATTCATTTAAAAAAAGACAGTTGTTGGCATGACACGGGTTATGTTCTGCTCATATATTTTCTGAAAGTATTATACTAAACCCCTAACGGGAGGAATTGTGCCTGATATTCATATGATGAAGACATGATCTTTCAATCAGTTTAATTGAGGTCTGGAGCTGGCATGTAGTCTGATGTTATTTATATATTATTGTCATTTTATTCATTTTCTTTTGTTACATGTTTCTACATTGGCTAGAGGTATATGGGGAGGGTTGAGATCTCTGAATGAGTACAGCATTTTAAACTGATTTGTATAGTTCGTTCTTATGTTGTACTGTTACACCACTGTCCAAAGTTAGGGGAAAGTTTTTGATCCCGCTAACATGTTTAACCCCACTACATTCTGTATGTATGTACCTGTCCCAAGTACGGGGGCCTGTAATTCAGTGGTTGTCGTTTTTTCATGTGTTACACATTTGTTTTTCGTGAATTTTTTTCTTTATTGTCATTTCGGGGCCTATTATAGCTGACTTTTCGATTTGGGCGTTGCGCATTGTTGAAGGCTGTACGGTGACCTATAGTTGTTAATTGCTGTGTCATTTTGGTCTTTTGTGGAGAGGTGTCTCATTGGCAATCATCATCATCTTTTTAAATATGAATGTTATTTATGATTATTAAAATTAGGTGGCGCGATGGGGAGGTAAATTTTACGAAGTAGAATCTTAACTTTGACATGTGAAATTGTGTGTATCTTACATTTTCTATTTGTTAAAACATTTTGTTTAAAATTTCTGAAAACACATTTAAGACATTTAAATTGTAAGTTAAGTGTTTTGTTATTTTAGATTACAATTTTATTAGATTAAACTATTTTTTTTATGTATTTATTAAGGTGGTACCCAAAACTAATATTTATTTGACTCGTTTAATTTTCATTAGACTTTGTTTTACTTTCACCCTTTGCCGAACAAATAAAAAAAAATAAAAAATGTAAAGCACGTTGTTTTATGCCTCAGTTTTTTTGTTTTTCATTTGCTTTTGTCTTCTGTTGAGATGATATCGTATCGTTTACACTAAACTTTCTTTCACATATTAAAGATAAGTACACCAAAGACACAAAGAAAATGTCATCAAATAAAATTAAGAATACAATATGTTTTGTCTTGTATAATAATTGAATCCTTTTAACCATTGTAACTGGTTAAATATGGATAATTGTGTTAAAATAAAACAGTGCATATTACTCTTTGTAATATTTCAAGTTAATACTAAATAAGGATTACAAGTGTGTACATGTATGTTCATGCCAATGCCTAATTTCATACATTTGAAGTATTTTATTTTTCGTCTATTTATGTGGTGTAATAGAACGTTTGTCATTACGCATGTCAAGTGCACTTTTGATCTCTGTGTTCCACGGGTGAAAGCTAACAACCATTTTATTTATAAAATATTTATATTTGGAGCATCGAAGACTGCGATTTTGCTTGTGCACACTTGTACTTACATATTCAGTACAACATAAACCATCTTGTTTTTTTATCACTTATTTGGAAAACATAGTCGAAATAATATTGTACTTACATGGAGATGTTTTCAAGATTGCCAAAAATTTGACTTGTAAGTAGTTCAATAACATTCATATTCAGGTATTTGAATCACAAGCTTTTCAACTCGATTAAATGTTTATGATCATAGCGTATTTGCTTTGTTTATGAATACAAGTGATTTCAAATTTAAATAATATTTCAAATTGCGTGTCGTGAAAGGAACTTAACAAAACAGTTAAAGAATCAGAAATACTTGACATTCAAAAATAAATCAAATCGTATCCTAATTTAGTTATGCTCAATAGTACAATATCATATTCCCTTACAAAATAACATTCAAAAATATTTTCATAGTTGTGTCCTAGCATACTGAATTTTCCGAGACATTGAATTAGTAATCAGATTTAGCTAGGATGTATCAAAATTTACTAGAATAAGGATAAAATGAAAATAAATTAAAAAAAACTCTCCTCATGATAATACGTTTTTTTTAAAACCTATAAGGAACGCGTTATTTTCATTATGTGTCCTTTACAACCTCTCGTATTGGCTTCAGTGAAACTGTTCTAATGTAGAACAGTCTGAACAGATTTTAGAGGATTGTAAATCAATTCCCTATTGCAGTGCTTAACAGTCCAAATTATAATATCATATTGTTATTATAAATTCTTTCCAAAAAATATCGCCTTCAAGATCATGAAAAGCATTTTCATAATATCAAATATGTCAATAAAGGTTTTGATTTTGTAAAAACTACCGGTATTTTTAATGATCAATTTGATAAGGAACAAATCTGATTATTTTGATAATACTAAACTCTCTCTTATTTCAATTATATTTGGGTTTTTTAAAATAAAATTACATGCATGAAATTTTTTTTTTTAATTATAGCGAAGTATGTAACGATGTTTATATCAATGAGAATAAACCTACGTCATGAAATTGGAGTAATTCCGAAAATATTCATGTCCCCGGTTCCTATGTTTTAACACGAGACCTTAACATTGTTGGTGACCGAGAGTTGAAATTATTTCTCTTTAAAGGACACACATATCGCCTACCGTCAATTATTTATTTGGATGAGTGTTGGAACATCATTCACGACTCACTACTTAATTACTGCTCGAAATTCGACAAAAAGAGAAAAAGCTGACAAGAAATGATATTTCATGGAAGATAGGGGAAAACACAAAAAATCCATTACAGCTTTTTGCACAATATCGTAATTTATTTATATATAATACCGTTTAAATCGAATATATAGCTAGTTCATTTGTTGCATGCATGTTATACCTGAATGTTTTTTTTATCTTTGATACTACATCTATGTTTCTCCTGTAAATTGTTGGAGTCAAAAGTCGGCGTAGTGAGTTGTTAAAAGGGTTTATTTCGCATATTGATCAAATTCAGACAGGGAATATATTATCAAATAAACATATTGAAGCTCCTTGAACGAATAAACTTGTTTTGGTATTTCCAACTTACCCGATGTCCCTTTAAAGAACTTTTTTCCTTCAATGATGAATTCTACAACAAATTTGCACTTTATCAATCATATTTCTCTTGATTAAAAGTTTGTATGACTATTTATAAGAGTCATGTATGACTACACTTCAATAGTTTCAAAACAAATTCAGTTTTAACATATAAAGTGTAACAAGCAGAACTAACGGAACGGTTTTGTGTGGATGCATTCATCAACACATTGATATATTTTATCACCTGTGCAACTCTTATAACTTGTGAACAAAACAGGAAATATATGAATGTGTTTCTAATGACGCAGATAAAGTCATCCAGGAAACTCGTGTTTGTTAGAGAAATGAAATGAACTCTCTACAAATTTTTAAAATTTTCTTTAATCATCCATTATGAAGTTTACGGTAGATGGTGGACAGGTTCACAATAGAGAAGGATTGTAGTACGACGTAAGGAATATATCCGATATTATTTGTGAAACGGTTTTTCCAATAACGATCAACCAACTCGTGATGGCGTCCGTATAATTCACGAAGGGATAATTTCAACTTCACCATTTAGAACTCTTGGTTCGATAGTTCCTTGTGAGCAGCAAACCTCTTAAAAATCATTATAGGAAATGCAGGCACGGGAATATCGTACCAATTGATAGATATATACCCCGTATATAGGTGGTGCTGCTGGAATGTTCCTACTTAGAAATGGAAAGTTCGCAATTGGAAAGCTGAAATCATCTCTGTTGTCGTAAAGTTTTGTTTTAAACCGAACCTCATTGTCAATTTGTAGATGTTAGTCCAGATATAAGGTCGACTTAACTGTATCTGTTGTATCCTTTATCTCTAGTTCGATTGGATAGATGCGTTCAACATAGTCACCAAATTTTGAATTATTTAGTGATCTATATAGCGGAAAGTAGAGTTAAAGGATATTGCTAACTTCTTATCCTTATTTCGCAGAAGTTCCTGTTTGTAGTCAGTCTCATAATAATAAAGACATATATCGACAATAAGGGGCGCACAATTAGTTCCCATTGAAATGCCGAAAGTTTGTTGAAAAACACGTCCTTCGAGCATAACAACTATGCTATAGAAATGAAGCATTTTGATAATGTCTGTTTCAGAGAATGTTTTGTTTGAAGCAGAGTGATACTTTACAAAGTAGAATTTATCCCTCCCTAAGACAAGATACTTGTATCTACGTTGGCAATTTTTTTTATGAAACATAGCAATACCAACTCTTTCAATTTGTCTTTAGTTTGGGATGTGAAATATTTGCGTAAGGTGACGAAAAGTCAAATGTTTTAATAATATTGCAAGATGAATGATAGCTTGATTGTATGTACTCTTAAAGATCTACAGAAGTTTTTAATATCCACATCTGATTCACGCCACCTCTAGAATATGCAGTTTCACAATAACTTTGAATCCCGGCTTTGATGCTAATAAAATAGATGTTAATAATTAACAAAGAGGTTCCATGGAGCACATGCAAGACCCATCAATATACCGTTGTTTGTTAGGACACTTATGTAGTTTATGTATTTAGGAATCCAATACAGTAATTGAAGATCCAGTTTTCCATCGTTTGTTGAAATTCTAAAGGAACATAGAACAGACCTATGATTATCCATGATTTTCTCTTGGGTAAATGTCGTGAGGGTATATGTTGAATGTCCAAGTGAATTGTCAATACCTAATTCGTTAATCAAGCAGTTAATGTAATAAGTTTTACACACAAAAACGATGTTGTTTGGGGCTTTATCTGCGGGGACGACATATTTGTCATGGAGGTAGGATAAGTGTTTTGCAACATTTGGATCTTCAAAGATTGACGTAGCAAGGGAACTGATAGACCCATTCAGTTTCCAAATTCTGATTTGTATCAACGACCTCACCGCCTCAATCCATTCGGAAAGAGTGTCTACATTTTCCTTCTTGCGCTTAAACCATTGCCAGGCACAATCCTTGACTAAATCCATAAAAATTTTGAAGTTGTATCGCCAATTGATGGATTTAGGATCACGATATTTCGAACCTTTCGATAATACATTTCGCAGAGAAGTGTTATTGACAATGTTGAGGTCACCGGAAATAACGTGACCAGCAGGATCATATGTGAATTGGGAACGATCACAAGGCTAGTGCAATCAGGTGGTTAAGACTTCAAGTCGTCAATATCGATATCATGAAAAACGTGATTGTAATTGAAAATTGTAATTGCAATAGGTTTGGTATAGGTATAAGAAATAATTGGTACAGACTGATCTTTGGAATAAAGAGGTGTTTTCGATTGAACTAATATATGATGAAGGATATTGCTTAAGTTGACGCCATCGAGACCTTTGTCGGCAAAAGAAAGATTAAAAAAAGATCTTTTCTGGGTTTTTCGACCTATAAGGCAAAATGGATAGCTTCCGATCAGAAACAGGTTTACTTTGTTTCATTTACAAGGGCAGGCTCAATGCATACTGTGGATTAGCTGCAATCATATCCATGAACGATATGGAAATATATTAAGATGCTACGGTCCTTACATTTGCATGACCATTGCATATTCCCATGGATGATATAAAAGCGATAATGGTATACAAGGCATGTGTAGCAATGAACCTTTCACAATGTATATGTATTACAAAAAAAAAACATAATTTAGATATTTCAAAACATCTACAATATCCACAAATGTGTAACTATCCTCTCAGTCTAAATAGTTATCAAAGGTACCATGCTTATAATTTAATACACCAGAGTCGCGTTTCGTATAAATGATAATATCATGGGATTTAGTAATATACCAATAACTGATCATGTGAACATTTTGGAATATAGTTTCTAGAACTGTTCGTTAAAACAGAACTCGTAGTCGTAGAATATATAGAAATAAAAAAAAAAATTCATAACAACTATACAAATATTTCTGACCTACTTTCTTTTTTCTCAAAAAACAACAGCAGACATTAGCTGTTAACCAAGCTTTGTTTTAACTGCTATTTAATTACATCAGTTTTAGAGGATAGCAACACAATTTCATATTGCAAATTTACGTATGATGAGATTATGATTGCATAGTGTTATTCTAAATTGTTTCCAAAAATGATCGCTCTTATGAAAAAACTGAATTTGTGTTTATATTTGAACAACTTGAACGAAAAAACATTTTTTGGTATTTCAAACTTACCCAATCTCCTTTTAAAAAACTTCTCTCCTTCAGTGATGATTTTTACAACAAATATTTCACTGTATCAAACATATTTCTTTGTATTGAAAGTTTGTATGACTACTTATAATCACGCTAGTCCATGACTGTTATGTATGACTACACTTCAACAGTTTCAAAACAAATTCAGGTTATAACATACATTCATCAACTACTTGAAGTATTTTATTTACCTGTGCCAAACTTATAACTTGACGCAGATGAAGTCATCCAGGAAGCTCGTGTTTGTTGGAGAATTTAAATGAACTTAATAACAAAATGCTTTACAAAATTTCTATAGTCACCAATAATTTGGTTAACGGTAGAGGTGTAATACCACCATTGATTTTTCCCTATTAGTGTTTGTTAAATTGGCACTTTTTAAAAAATTGTACAGAATTTACCTTTATTTCGACCAAAGAAATACTTTGCATGTATAAAGTTTAATCCTTTCCAATGCTACAGTGAAAATTTCACACTACATTTCATTGCATACATGTATAAGAAAGTTACCATCACCGGAAGTAAACAACCCAAATTTTACACTGTTATTTACTGGTTACCTGCTTTGATAACTATGTAACCTTAACGTTCCAAAACATTTTATAAGACCATCAAATAAAAAAATAATGATGCTTTCAGACCCAACATACATGTTTATGACTCAGAAAAATGTGAGTGCTTTGAAATGCAGGGTTTATTTTCTACAACTATCAAATTCAAGGGAATGTTTTTTTAGGCCTCCTTTCGTAAACAACCGGTATTGCACCCAGATTGGTTATAGGGAGAGGGAGCGGTAAATCCTTTAAATTCTTTAACAACTTTCAAAACTTACCTCATATAAAGCTTTTTTCTTTATTAAATATACCAAACAGTATTGGTCAAGAGGCTTCTTTTTAAGCAGCAGCAAATTTGTCGAAAAAACCAATTTAGTGTTATATAAAGAAAACGTAACCGTAGAAATTGAAGATAACGTATTACATGAAAAATGATACAAATAGTTCGTACAATAATCTGTCTAAACATAGAATATGAACACACAATAGAAGTTGGATAGCGTTATCGTCTGAGTAATCATCCTTACATGGGAAGTTGGCATAAACAAATCAGACAATTGTTTTTTTTTTTTTAAATTATTATCTAACATAGATGAAACACACATTGTTCTTTATTCAAATGAACATTTTTTTTCAAATTCATTACATTCCGCTCGCAACATAAGATAATTATCAGTTAGCTTCTGCTTTTTAACAATTCAAGTAAGTAAACGACACCAAATCTACATGAAGACGATTCGAAACGTTGTCAATTTTAATATCGACATGTTCAAAATGTAAGTACTAAGGTTTGTTCCAACAGCATTATTTTACTTTGTGGTTATGAACAAAAGAGATAAAAAAGATATAAGGATATAAAGTAGATACAAAAACAAATGAATCAGCCATTTTTTTCTAAATAAAAGACCCGTGGTCAAATCTTCGCTAATCTGATCATTATTTTCCGTTTTTTCACTATATACAATTTTAGTAAGTTGTAAAAAACTATCCTGCTTTAATTTTTATTTTCGTAAAGCCAGTACTTGAATTAATGAAAGCAGTTGAAAAAGAATTCTTAGAATAGTTATTCATTTCAAAATGAAACGCGTTTTATAAGTCCGCTTCCTGAATTTTCCTTCTAGAATCAAAATAATTTTATCATGGCAAGCTCTATGTAATTTGAAAGAGTAATTTTTGAAATAATCTATTTTTCGGTCGTTTATTGTTTGTTTGTTATCCTCTTGTATTTATATATACCACCATGATTTTTTTGTTGCTGGTTTTATTGGAACCATGTAGCATGTTTTTGCGACCGATTAAAAAAGAACTCAATCTTCAAGGGTGAAGAAGGAATGATAAGAATAATTATGTATTACCCCAGTAGGGTGACTAGTCTCGATACTATCAACACTGTTATTTGTTTATAATGATATTACTATTGCTTTTGTTATCAGCAAACTGTGTATTATTGTTATTTATCATACATATAGTAGTAGTAGTTTTGAATATTTGATAAATAGCCCGCTGTTTAACCCATATTGCGCAACTTTGATGCGCACTCTTTATCAAACCCTTTATCACACCCTACCCTTTATCGCACCCTTTATCACGCCCCTACTAATTTTTTTTTCATTTTCACATAAACTCCGTTGTGAGTAATAAAAGCTTCTGCAGAAATATTTTTCTTAAAAATGAGTCCTAAATGAACGGTCATTCGGGCGTGACGCAATTTATTGAATGACTTCATTGTTTAGACCGTAACGTCATAAACGTCGAATTTTCATATTTCAGACACACGAAATGCAACTATAAAAAAGAACTCAATGAAGTATCATACAAAACACACACAAAATACAATAAACAAAATATTTTTAAAACAACAGCATGCAAATTGTAAGGTTACCATGGTGCTTCGGATAAGTAATTGAGCAGTTCTTTCAAAGCTTTTAAAACAAGACAAAAGAAGAACTGAAGGAAACCCAGGTGCTAGGGGTCAGAAAACAGTTCATATATACTCTCCTGTTGAAATATATGATAAAGCGTATAAAGCATGGCAAAATCCGTATCACATGCCGTATCACCCTCGACCAATGTCATCCCTCAGGCCTAAAGGCCCTCTGGCTGATATTTGTATCTCGGGATCATACGGCATACGATACGGATTGTGCCATGAATTATTCTCTAAATACATGTACACTTTATTGGGTCTACAAATGTCGATTCCAGTATCTTGGCATTGCACAATGTCATGGTTTCTATGCTGTTTATGACGTCTTTACACTGGATGTTGGATATCTACTGATTAATAATTCAATATGTTATGTATGCTTTTTTATTAGATGTTATGAACTTTGTAGTAGCTGTCAGTAACTTCGAGTTATATCAGATCTGTAAATAGTGTCGTTTTGTTGTTGGGATGTACAAATACCAGTCCATGTTCATTCCGTGTATTTGTTATATTTATTTCTAATTGTGCCAAAAATTATGTCTTAAATTCATGTTTGACAAATTATGAATGCGTCGCATGTAAGGTTAATTTATTATCATTTGCATATAATCTTTATATATTTCATTAGTTTTGTACGAAAAAAGATAAAGTTACTGCAATTATTGTCATAGAAAGAGAAAGTTATAGAAATTACAATTGCAAACCAAAAGCTGACTATATCTTCCGCAGCACAGAGACTTGTCAAAAAATCGATCAATCGGATATTATATTATGAATTACCGGTAATTTATATTATTTTCCTATAAAACATGTTTAAGTGTCTAAGTAACATTACGCATCCCCTTTTCACCTTAATTTGCATTTCAACTATCTTATACGGAAGTGTTGATGCTTCTTGATAAAAAAAAAATGCCCATCAAACGTTGCACAGTGTGTGTGGTATCGGAAAATTGTATATCATGCTGATATATATTAAACAATTCAAATTGTGTTTTATTCCAACATTTAAGGATAAAAGTTGTATTTGGCCTAATACAAAAGAAGTTATAATCGCTACTTATTAATATGTTAAGCCATTTCTTAATCTAAACAACAGGTCATCTAAAGATGCCTTTATTTGAAATTCAAGTACGAGAAATACAATATTTCTTCAGAGTAACCGTATGCATATTATATATTTTTTTTTAATTTCATATATTCGAGATATTTTTGCTTGCAAACATAACGATTCTGAATAAAAAAAGATAGATATAAAATAACATAAAATTTTTGGTCACCAGTACAAACATTTGCACCAGTAGAAAACTGTTACAATTTAACAAGTCTATCATTCGGCGGTTCTGTAACTTCATTTTAGATGCATGATTTATGATGTAGTTCTGTATTCTGAAAGAAATACAGTTGTCTGGTAATTATACGCATTCTTTTTCCGTAATATAATTACTGATATCGGTAACCGTACGAGTGGGAGATTATTTCCTTCTTAATGTTTAACATTTTAAAATAGTATACTTAATTTCAAAGGCATTAGTGTCTTTAGTCTTGCGTATTTTTTCTGTTTATTTTTCAATCAATGTGATGAGTTCGTCACTTTTTTGTACAGTTTGCTGTTATGCTGTGCTTTTATACAAGCCACTCTGCGATGTTACGGGATTTGATTTTGATTTTTGGTGTTTTAACGCCACTTTTAAGCACCACATGTAGGCTTTGTCGTGGCGGCCAAGAAGAAAACCTCCGACTTTCGATAGGAAAATTGAACATCCTAGTCAACTAAGATTGGAGTCGAGCGCACCCGTACGAGCGAATTTCTAACGCACAACTTCAGTGTTAACAGTACTAACTACTTGGCTAACCGACAACCTTCATGTTACAGGAGATTTGAGCTTTGGTAAACATTTCAAACATGTCAAACCCCGCCTTATATGTGCACATAGCAAGTCAGGACAATAATATCAGTGAATGTCGTTTGCTGCTGTGTATTGTATCTATTATTATCATTGTGTTTAGTTTTTGAATCAGACTGTTGATTTTTTAAAATTAAATTGAATATCTTTTTTGTATAGCTTGCTTTACGCTATGGGATAAGCTCATTGTTATAGGCTTGTCTTCTGGTTATCTATAAGGTTTTATATCCACGAGATTAACATAATTAATTATCTGGTGGATAGTTATCCAATTATAAATCATATCACTTCTTCTTCTTCTTCTTCTTCTCATATATCAGAAATAAATACATATATATATATATTATACCTATACCAAACACACATGTTGTCGTCTTTTGTTTTTAACTGAATCCTTACTTTTAATACCTTCCGTCAAATGTTAAACTGTATATCTGTCTATTCGAAAAAAATCTTCGCCAAAGTAAATCCATATATCAATGCATACTTGGTTCGGTCTATACACATTTAATCTTCTTAAATGCTACGGACGGGCGTTACCAGTGTGAGTATTTTTTTTTATATGACATGTCAATGAAACAACATTGCAACACATTCATCTCAAGAATATTCTTATGGTTATTGTGTACAGACATGACCATGAATATTTCCTATGTGTGAGTAAATGAACACTATGGATGACTTAAGATACTACAGTATTTGTTATGTTCTGGAACTCATTCGTCATTTGTTCTTCATTTGATCATCATTTTATATTGTTAATGTTTCATTGCGTACATCGCTTTACGTGCTCCAGTTTTAAGAGTTTTATACAGGACAGTGTAGGAATCCGTATTACTTTCCCCTCTCTTCTGAGTGACAAAAACTGCTCAGCGAGTAGTGTGCACAACTACATGGAACATTCAGCGGACACGTTGTCCAAAGGAACAATTCGTGGCTAACCACAGCTACATTTAAAACATTACAAATCATGTCTTTACATCAGCGATGAACTGTTTTAATATATTTTCCTATGTTATAAAGAAACTATAAACATTTTACCGTTCAAACTGTTCGTATCTGCGATAACACAATTTAATCCAATACAGAACCTAAAGTGTGCAAGAATATTCATCTACTTATTATTATAAAGAACATTAACAGCTTTATATATATTCGAACTGTTAATCCGTATTTTTAATACACTTTAATTATCATTGAAAACATTGTAAAATTGTATTTATATTTGTATTTTCAGTTTTTTACCATTTGTATTGGTAGTAAAATAAAAGTCAGCTCCTGATTGTTTAAACCCAGTCATCTTGGTTACTCTCACTGCTCTGGTCAGTACAGTTAACATTACAACACAACAGCAAAGCAAATATAGTTCTAACATCAACGACAGAGATGGACCGATAATATATAAATATGATAATTAATTCAAAGATAGAAACACGAGAGAGATCATTTTGAACATTGATAATGAGTGTCGGTTGAAAACAAAACTTTACGACAAAAGAGATGATTTCAGCTTTCCAATTGTAAACTTTACATTTCTAAATAGCAACATTCCAGCAACATGAATGTGACCTACCGAATAAGACTATTTACTGGATTTGTTATCACATAAGCAACACGACGGGTGCCACATGTGGAGCAGTTTCTGCTTACCCTTTCTGAGCACCTGAGATCGCCCCTAGTTTCTGGTGGGGTTCTTGTTGCTCATCTTTAGTTTTCGATGTTGTGTCATGTGTACTGTTTGTCTATTTGTCTTTTTAATTTTTAGCCATGGCGTTGTCAGCTTATGTTTGATTTATGAGTTTGTCTTTCCCTCTGAATATGTCATCTGAATATTCGAGTATCGTTGCCATTCTGTTAACGTTGTCTATAGACATACAGGTATCTTTATGTTAATTGTTTGATAATTTCTTTTCAACAGAAACGAATGGGACACAATTTTATTTATCAGTAGAACGATAAAGACGTCCAATTTTTCCTAAAATCGTTCTTATGGAGTAAATGATTTTCCATATTTAAGAATTTAACAAACTTTAATGTGTTTGGATATTGAGTTTATATCTAAAAGGGCATTTGTAGAGTATATCCTAACCCAATGACGTTATTGTTTGTTTTTCGTTTACATTTTAATAAATCAATCATTCGAAAAACATGATAAAAATACCAATCAATAGTGGTAAAACATTGGTCCATTGGCAAATTACCGCAATATAGAGGCCAAAAAATGAATATAACCATCCTAACCATATAAATCAAGTAGTTTATAAAGTCGATAAAATTGTGAAAAAGAGTTTGCAAAGTTTTTCATAAATAATGATTTTGTAAGTCTAGTTCAAATCTAGAAAAATACTTAAAATATTCGTAGTATGAAACAACACTAGTTTTACTCTATCATTATACTTACTATGATCTTTCGTGTGACATACTCGTACCTTCTTGTCTTCTACTCGTAGATTTATTGTCATCAAACATAAGTTTCCAGCATGCATTTCTAAATCCGTCGTTCTTCCTTTTTTGGTTTCAATACATGCAGTAAAACGAAAAAAAAAGTCTGATTAGTCTATTTAATTTTCAAATTTAAAACAAAATTGGGACACTTAACATCGAGCAATAATCAATACATTTGGGGCCCTTTATAGCTTGCTGTTCAGTTTGAGCAAAAGCTCCGTGTTGAAGGCCGTACCTTGGCCTATAATGGTTTACTTTTATACATTGTTACTTTGATTGAGATTTGTGTCATTGGCACTCAAACCACATCTTCCTATATCTATGCATTTATTCCTTTAATTTTCTTTAACCATTATAGATAAGTGTGTACAATTTTAAATATATCACGCGTTTAGTACATAACGGTGTGAAGCTTATGTACTTATTGCATGCAATACTCACAAAAATGAACAGAAAAGAAATGCAAACTGTAATCAAATAATTTAACCTGTACCAAGTCAGGAAAATGGCAATTGAAATATTATAGTTCGTTTCTGTGTGTGTTACATTTTAGTGTTATGTTTCTGTTATGTCGTAGGTTTCCCACAGTTTTAGTTTGTAACCCGGATTTGTTTTTTTCTCAATCGATTTATGAATTTCTAACAGCGGTAAACTACTGTTGCCTTTATTTAACGTTATACACAGGAAAAATTGCAACATATGATTTTCATATGTTTTATAAAACATATGAAAAACATATGATTTTGATATGTTTTTCATATGTTTTGTTCATCATATGATAATCATATGTTTTAAAACATATGTTTTCTGTCTGTTTTGAAACATATGAAAAACATATTCATATGAAAAACATATGTTTCATAAATCTTATGAAAAACATATGTTTTTCATGAAACATATGAAAAACAGCTGTTGAAAATCTTAAGAAAAACATATGTTTTTTATGAATCATATGATAAACATATGTTTTTCTTTATGTTGGAAATTACGTGAAAAAAGGTATTTTTGTGGTATTTGAAGAGCATATTCAGCCTATTTTACTCCCAGATTCAGCATATTAATTTATAATCTAACACCATATATATTAGTGATAAACCCTGATAGTTTTGCATGGTTCACAAATCTCATTACTGATCTTAGATCGAAGATGTTGAATAAATGTGTAAACATACATATGTTTTGCCTATGTATAACTATGATATTGTAACAAATGCATAAGATAATGCATGAATCTTTAAAAAATGATATATGCCAATGCTAAGGAAAATGCATACTTAATATCATTAACTTAAAAGTACTTGTTTCAGTCACAATATAATCATAAACTTAAGTTATGAAAATATTGCAAGGTCAATAAAGTCAATAAACAACGCATAGGGGTTGAAGCAAAAATCTCCACAGAAATGAGATGTGCAGACGCTTATATAATAACATGTGAAATACCATAGACTTATTATACATCAGGAGATCCCCTGTAAACCAATTCATCAGAAACTTTAACATGTAAGCAATAGAAAACTTCAAAGTCAATAGACCATGACTGAAGGGGCTTGGACCAAGATATATTCATTGAAATGATGAGTTTCAATACTATTATTTTCTAAAAGAAGTCATTTATATGTATTGCCCATAGGGTCCTATGTTAAAGTAAGTCCCCTGCTGGTGGCCATTTTGGATGATGGCTCATAAGGAACATTTATGCTATGTTTGGTTATCACCTCATAAGGAACATTCATGCTATGTTTGGTTTGATTCCATTCAGTGGTTATCTAGAAGAAGTTCAAAACGTAAAAAGTTTACACCGCCTATCTCCAAGTGATGAGAAAAGATCATTGGAAATGAGATGTGCCTACTTCAGAAACAGTATTCCTTAGTCCTGTTTTTTTACTCAAGGTGACACAAAAACCAGAAAAAAGGGATTTTAATTTTTTTTATATATTGATTAAACAAAACCCCGCATTGTAATACGTATGATTAGACATGGTGAATGTGTCCAAGAAATAACAACCTGAAATCTACACAATTCAACTCAAGCATAGGTACACTATTTAGAGTACGGGTAAGTGTTTGGTACAGAAATATGTTGGTCATTTCTCATTGTGAAAGTTTTTCCAATGTTACTTGAAATATAGATAATATTAGGCAGTTGGAAATTGAATCTGCACAAACTATCTATGACAAAATAAAAGTAAATCTACAATCGAACAGTTGAAACAGTTTATTATTAATATAAACTATTTTCCAGAGACTTAAATAGATTTCAGTGATCCTCAATAAGTGTTTGATGTGTCAAAAAATATGATCTTCATGTTATATTCTTACTATATCTGATTCTGGCTAATACAAAATATTGCAATTTTATTCAAGGAATGACTGTAATATTTTTTCTGCTTATGAAGAAATAACAAAAAAAGTTTAATGCACACTGAATAAGGCGCGTAATGGGTTATTTATCAGTGTGCACCACATTTTGTATGTTATTCCAAATGGACAGAAAAAATATTACAGTCATTTATTATAATTTAATTCTAAATTCCATTTTAAACTGTATAAAAACATGAAAAAGTTGATGATCACAGTCACATGACTAAATTATGTCTATGAGCAGATAACAAAATTATGTCAGCCAATCATAAGACGCATTACATCCAAAATTAAATTATTTATATATATATATATATATGTATATATATCAGTCTAAAGATTTGCACAACGGTACTGATATAAGGTGTTATTAAACGAAAATGTTGTTATAAAATCGTGTTGACAAATATTTCGGCTCAACAAATGGCCTTCTTCTTGTGTCACAAGTTTTAACAATACTGATACATAATGTATAAGGTGTGAAAATAGATCAGGTGATAATACAGGTAAGTTTTGGTCGATTACCTGTTATTAGATTACCATTATTAGCACATACACCCGTACCTCTTTCAATGGTGTAATTATCATTTTCAACTATTGATTCCATTTGAAGTGTAATGCGTAACAACGCATCTTGCGTTTCACGCTCAACAATGGGATGTCCATTTCCATCTCTTTTAAGAGAGAAACTCTTCCTGGTATTTTGCTTTTTTCTGGTGCTATACCAAGAAATTTTAAAATTGACCCCTTTTCACCACATTTTAGTACTTTGTAAGATGCTTGTGTCCTAATAATTATCAAAATAAATGATAACCTCTTATATTAAAAAATGTACTTGCCACTTTAGTTAACTATGCTTAAGAATGACTATTACTTTTAGCAAACAGTGACCTTGCATCACTGACCCCCTTCTTCCCCCTTTTAATGAAACAGAAGTCAACATGCTGAAACCTTCTTCAAACAATAGATATTACTGTATACATACAAACATATGTAAAAATGAGAATTGTAATGATTATTTGTTTTAAAAAAACGAAATAAATACCTTGCTATATCAGCCAAGCTTCATCAAACATATGTAACATGCTTGAGTATCAAACTGAACATGTCAAAAGAGTTTTAAATATCTTATTTTTTCTTTTGTCCAGTAAAATCACTGCTCCAAATGAGTTGAAGGCTTAAAATCCTGCAAAGACTGTACTGTCACCTATACTTCCTTACTTTTACTACTTTAAACATGGATTGAGGCTTGTCTTATTGGTAATTATAACACATCTTATTGTTCATATCTAATTTTTTTGGAAATGATAGTGTTAAATCAGTGATATTGTTGGCTTTTTTTTCAAAACTACCTCTACCCCTTTTTTATTTGGAAAATGTGTCATTTTTATCAAATTTGGAAATCTATAATACTATGAATTTGACTGGAGTACTTCAATTTGCAGACCCCATTTCAAGAAGTAAACGCTTATTTGAAATAAGACCCCTTGTTGTCAGTGAATGTACATAAATAGACCATCAAATCTGCACATATAGTCATTAAGGAATGAAAAATATTTAAATGAATTTTTTTCAGTTTGTCTTCATACTCAATTACTACTAACAGACTAAGACTGCACTGGTTGGGAAAAAAGTTTTCTTTTTGGGATAATTTTAAGCCATTTTTTATTCAAATTGGGATTTTTTTCCAGGGGAAAAAGCCTGTATTCTCCAGTAATTTAAGCCAAACAATATCACTGTAAATGAACCTCACTTGATGTAGTTTAACAATGCAACATACCATATTCTACTTCTTTCAAAGTATCCTCCTGTAAGCACATGGAAACACAAAAAGTTTTGTGCAAATTTGAAGGCAGTGTCTCTGCTCCTGGCCTTTTGGTTCTGTTGAAAGATAAGGTTTCTTATATTTCCATGTTTTTTTTCAAAACCATCCTCAAGAAAACCACTAGGAGGGCCATGTCTTTCAATATCATCGACCTGAAATTTAAAAAAAAAAACTTAATTTTAACAATCAAGTTTCAATCATTTTTTACATTCTTTTTTTTTACAGGGAATACCATTACAAATGATATATTTTGAAAATGACTTGTTTTCTCTCTCTAGTTTGAGACTACGATAGTCATTGAGGTAATGTTGCTCACTCTTTTTCTCTTAAGCTTATGATGTTGTATTTAATATGTGTGTGTGTTTTAGGTCATGGTATCAAAATTATAATTACACCTTATGTAAGAATCCTTGATTTTGATTGGTTGATAGCCAGTGTATTTTTAACCAATTTACTGTTATCAAATGAATATCATTTATTTTTTTAAACCACCAGGGTATTTGCAAAAAGGATATGCCTTTTTTACCCTCTCTGCCGTGGTATTAGCTAAAAAATACATTCGGTGTAATTAAACAGAAATAGCATGTTCTTGAGGGGTATTTGCGAAAAGTACCAGTCTTGAGAATGAATTTCCCTTGCCTTACCGCTCACAAAATTTAACATTCTCTCGACTGGTATTTTTCGCAAATAACCCTTCGTAACATGATATATTTGTTTAAAATTCAACAATAAGACAGTCAATGCCTAATTCAAATATAATGAATATGCTGTGTATCAGGTACTCAGTTCCTTGTTAAAGGGACTACTACTGCATCACAAATTTTCTTAAACTAGCATTAAAAATGCATCCTTGAAATAATTTGTAACATTTACAACCTTTTCAAAACCAAAATAAGTATTTAACACAATAGTAACAACATCCCATGATCATCTTACCAAGTGTAGCAAAAGATGTGCTTTTACTTTTCTGGTTAATTCTGGGGCATATTGGTATATTAGTTGCTGATACTCTCTAATATCCTCTCTTATTTGGTCCAAATCTTCTGAACGAAAAGATGTTTCATTTAACTTCTTCTGGATCTTTAAAAATAAAATTAAACAAATTCAAAACAAAATAAGCTTTGATTTATGATAAATTCAGTTTGAAAACCATAAAATGTCAAAATATACATTGTATCTAAAATCTTTTATCTAGTTCAGCTTCTATAAATTTATAGATTTAACATTGTTAAACTGATATTTATAGAAATGATTAAACCGAGTAAATGATATATAAGGCATGAAGATGGAATATTATCTATAACATAAAATCTGCAGACAAAATTTTTGGATAAAAATATATATATATATATATATAATTTGATTTTGGATGTAACGCTTCTTCTGACTGGCTGACATCGCTTTGTTTATCATAACATGGACACATATTTGTCTTGGGACCATGGCGTCATCAACATTTTTTCACCGGTTTAAAATGGAATTTAGAATTAAATTATAAGAAATTACTGTAATATTTTATCATTCACTATTCGAAATAACATAAACAATAATGTGTCTAAAGTACATGGAGGCCCCACTGGCGTTATCATTTCCATGTTCAACTGATCGTGAAATTGGGTAAAAAATCTAATATGGCCTGAAAAGTAAAGAAAACAACAAAAAGGGAACATGTGTACGAAGTTTCAAGTTGATTGAACTTTAACTTCATCGAAAACTACTGACTACCTTGACCAAAAACTTAAAATAAGAAAGATCATATCAAAAGGAACATGTTTACTAAGTTTCAAATTGATTGGACTTCAGCTTTATAAAAAACGACCAAAAACTTTAACCTGAAGTGCGAGGAACAGACAAAAAGACGAACAGACAGACAGACTGAAGGACACACAGACTAGATTAAACTAGACAAACATAATTCCCTCTACTATTGTAGGTGGGGCATAAGTGGGGCATAAAAATGTGTTTCACACTGTTAAATATGTTTAGTGTGCACCACATATTTTATGATATTTTCATCGACAGAAAAAATATTACAATCATTCCTTAAATATATTTAATTACAAATTATATCAACAAACTTGATTAGCAAAATAAAATTAAACACTTGAAAGTTTAAGGCAGGGAAGGTCAACCGTTATAAAAACATAGTACATTTAAATGTGCACCTCGTATTTCAACAAGGACACTGCAATCACTTCCAATACAAAGTGCAATGGAAATAAATTCATATGTTACTAAGTTAATTATGTCTTACATACCAGAGCCAAACTAGTCGCCATCTTAATATATCTTCTTGGAACACCAGCATACAACATATTAATTGGTGCTATTTGCAACTGAAAAAAAAAATAGCATTCAAAAACTATGGGAAATTTTTAAAATATTAAAAAAAAAATGATTATCATTTGTTCCATATCTTTAAAAAGTAGGCTGTAATATATAAGCATAATTATAAAATAAATACTGAATAGTAGAATGGAAAAAATACATACGACCATTTGCAAGTGGTAACTGTCATTCCAGATACTATTAAATATTAAAATGCTGATTATTAAAACACTGTAGGTAGAAATGGTTGTACTTCTAGTAGTGACTTTTATGCGCCATTTAAGGTCATTATTAATCCTGGTTTGTGCGTCCGTTCATTAGTTTGTCTGGATCGTCTGTCCCGCTTCAGATAATAGTTTGCGGTCAATGCAGCTTTGGTGAAGTTGCAGTCCAATCAACTAGAAACTTAGTACACATGTTCCCTATGATATGATCTTTCTAATCTTTAGACTGAACAGAGAAACACAGACCATGATAGTGCAGATGGGGCATCTGTTTACTAAGGACACATTCCTGTTTCTGTAGGTTATAGTTATACATTGATAAAAAGATTATCAGAAATTAGTCTTCTTATGTCTCCTTTATTGCACATATTTCATCTGTCATAGGTTATTATAGACCTAGGGCATAACTCTTCTTAAATAATTCAATCAGCACTCATTTTCAAACAAAAATTATACTCATGACAGGTCTTACAACAAATTTCCGTAAGCACTCACATATACCCTGCTTCTCCAAATGGGGTCTTCCATTTAAAAGATTTCGGTTATTTGGGGGATATGTCATGCTTGCTTGAGTCTCCAAATTAGAATATTAATAAATTTACTCACATATTCTTTAAAATCCTTCCCTTGTCTACTGCCTAAGTGTTTATCAAAATCATGAAACTGATCTCCAGGTTTAATGGACAGCAAATGCTGCATAAGCTTTGTCTTAACATTTTCTCCAATGTTGTTGAATATGTATTGGATTAAATGTTTAATTAATCCTAATGGTAATAAGTGGAGAAGGCCAACTGGAATATTTCTATAAAAAAGAGGCATGAATTAGAGCTATTATTACATATATATATATGTATACCTTACATATATTTTAAACAATTCTATTGGGTAAAATGTTATCACGTGACATGGAATAATTCAGTTGTTTTTCATTCAATTACAAGGAAGGATGAATAACCCTAAAAATTTCCACCAGGCGAATAACCTTTTGAGTTTGTTGATTTGAACTTGAGTTATCTCCTATGAAAATGACACTATAGACATAAATAAACAAAATGGCAGCGTTTACATTACACTGGAAGCCCACCGAGAGACGAGGAAATTAGGCATTAGACATGAATAGAGTGCCACCAGCTGATTATATCTCTTATTAAGTAACGGTCCTTTTCAGGGCCATCAATATTTTTCAAAAAGATACTACCTTTGTTGTCATTTTAGAAATTCTAGAACACAAATGTATGTTCAAATGTCAACTTGTCTTTGTTATTGTTATGTAAATAATATAGAAAGTGTTCGAAATGCCTTTCCACTGTTAGTTCGGTATAATAAAACAATTGTGGCCCCGTAGAATCAATGAATATCCACCTTTTCAACGTGCCATAATTGTATAATATATTCCCATGACTTATTGGTCTTATCCTATTTTTTCAATTATTCTTTAGGGTTTCTTTTTTTGTTGTAATGTAAGTGTAAAGGTTGGGGTCTGTAAAAATGTTTAAACCCGCTGAATTTCTATCAACTTCCATTTTCTTGTTTTGTATTCAAATTAGTCTGTTTTACTGTTTAAATTGTTCCATACTAGTAATTTTGGGGTATTTTATATAGCTTGCTATTTGGGATGAGTCAAGGCTCTGTGTTAAAGGTTGTACTGTAACCTAAAATTGTTTATTTTAACTACATTGTCTCTTGGATAGAGAGTTGTATAAATGACACTCACACCACTTCTTCTTATTCATATCAATATTGAACAGATACTGATTGATTTATGTTTACCTGTGTGGATCCAATACATCCCACATAACATTGTCATGCTCTTTCACACCTTTTTTTTTTCTAAATTTCTTTTTATCCTTTTCAAGAGATCTTAAATTAAGTCTGCTTAACTGTAGCTTAGTATCTGCAGGTGTCCTTTTCTGGCAAAGCGACATAAAGTGATCTGCATCTGCCTAAAAATATAAAAACAAAATGAAGGACATGTATATGAAAGACATTTTTTTTTTTTGCAATGTTAATATCTCTTTTATTATATAGTTATATATATATGATTTCCAGGGGCAGATGGGCAGAAGGAGGTTACAGGGTTGGTTCCAAACATATGTCCTGACACAAATCCATTGTTTGTATCAAAAAGGGATGGTTTAATATGTCTCCTTTATTGCACATATTTCATCTGTCAAAGGTTATTATAGACCTAGGGCATAAATCTTCTTATAAAGTCAATCAACACTAAATTTCAAAGAAGAATTGGACCTATGAGAGGACTTACAATGCTAATTTCCTTAAAATTAATATGTTCCAACCCACCCCCTTGATCAGCCACTGATTTTTTATAAGGTATGTGCATACCTTCTACTGTACTAATGCCTGTCAGAAAGTTTTTAATCGACCTGGACCTCATTTCATAGATCAGTTGTATGGAACGATTGTTAAGTGTACATTTGCCAACGACAGTGGCATGTGATTTTGACCTTAATTTCATAGTTCATTTGTCAAAGTTTAGTTTTCATTTATTTCTGGGAAACTTTAAGCATCCACTCAATTATATTTAGTGTATGGAATGTAATGTGTCTCATAAGTCAATTTTATGGCTGGGTGATGATTGCTTTCATGTTTATCTATATGATCGTAAAAATTAAAAAAAAAGTTTGGTTGTATATTAGTATGACATAAGTCATTCAGTGTAGTAGGAAGACAGATGGTTACCAGATAATTATTTTAGTAAACAGACATCCATAAAACCATAACACTATAACACAATGTTGATAACCACAAAAGGAAGGTCTGGATTGATTTTGGAGGTTATTGTCCCATTGGTTTAGAAATTAGAGGCCCAAAGGTGACAAAAACAAAGATTTATCTAGTGTCAGGACATGAAGTTGTGTAGAAGTATTTCAATTGCTCTGAAATTGTACCACAATGTTTAATATCAAAACTAGAAAGTTGGGATTTATTTTAAGGGTTATTGGGCAAACAGTCTATAAAGGCCAATAGGGCACCAAAAACACGCATTTTTCTTGTTTCAGGACAATAACATTGTACGTGTGTACCACAAAGTTCCATATAACAAAGGGAAGGCTGGGATTGAGTTAACAGTTCATGCAGGTTCATTGGTTCATTTGTCAAAGTTTCAATTTCTTTCAAGATGTAAATCATTTAAAAATTATATTCATTTAAAGTGTAGTCCTACATACATAACATTTTGGACAATACTTCTGAGCTGTTGCTCCCAGATGATTACAACAGAATGACATCATGTTAAAATCAGCAACAACACAATCAACTATCCCTTTCACAAAACATTTCTTCTTATTGGCTGCATCAAACGTCTCAATTCCATTTCTAAATTAAATATTAAAACTAAGGAATGTGAATCACTTAATTTGATGTGTATTTCTCATAATTATCAATTCTTAAAATACTAATTTATAGCAATTAGTAACTTGTTAAAAGCAGCAGGCTCCATTTTTTGTATTTCCTTTATCTTTCAAACACAGTTACAATAAAAAATATGAACTGTATCATTTATATATGATCGAAGGAGGCAATTTGTTTTATGTCTTTTATATCATTATATTTGCTTTTTTAAATTAACATCTGGAAATAGCTTCAACATATATTGGTAACAGTGGATGATATTTTGCTAAGCATCTTTAAGTTAATCTTACAAACAGTTGCCCATTTTATGTCTTCACATTTATTTATTTAATTCATACTGTACATGTACCTATTGCTTTTGATATCGTCTATAATTATCTTTGCAACATCCATAATGTCAGCTTTTTCTGTTGCTCCCAAGAACTGAATTGTTTCTTGTTTCTGCCTCATATCTATAGGAATCCCTAATAAAACAAATATATAATTCTTTAACAATATTATGATACAGAAAGGAGTTGGTTTAGAAATGTGTGGAAATTATATTTCTTACTTTTTGGTTGCCAGATTTATTAACAAAATCATAGCTATCTTACATAGATTTGTCAAAACATTTTATTATATATTTGCACATGTTCTTTTCATTTATAATGTGATTTTCAGCTCATGTACTAATTGATGTAAGGCATCTTGAATCTTCTAATTAGCTGATGTTGTTTAGTTTATCAGCTCATAGACATAATTTTGTCATGTGACCGTGACGTCATGATTTTTTTTCATGGAATCTGGTTTAAAATGGAATTGAAAATAAAATTATAAGTTCTCTAATCTCTTTATTCAAAATAACATACACAGGTTATTCAGTGTGCACCATATTTTTTATATTACTTCTTCATAGACAGAAAAAAATATTACAGTGAGTCGTTACTTAAATATTCTTTTATAAATTACCAAACCTAAACAAAAATACCTGAGAGTTGCATCTGAATGCAATGTAGTGGCATCCAGCGTCTACTTTTATGAGTGGATGTATCATCAAGAAACATATTGAATGGGATTGTTATTAGAGATTGTCCATCTGGGGTTTTGGAGTTGAAATTAAGATCTTCAATCCATTTTTTTCCATTGGCAGGATGCGTAATAATATCACTTATGTCGGCATTTCTACAAAATATCATATACATGTTACATTGATTTTTTTTTAATTTGCGAAAGATTGTTATATGACTGTGTGTCACAAAAATGTTGTAACATGTTTAACCCTGCCACATTATGTATGGCGTGCCTGTGCCAAGTCAGGAGCATGCAATTTTGCCGTCGTTTGTTGCTGTGTTAGATATTTGTTTTTCATTCATTTATTTGTACATAAATTAGGCCTCTAGTTTGAACTGATCTGCTTTGTCATTTCGGGGCCTTTATAACTTACTATTCTGTATGGGCGTTGCTCATTGTTTAGGACTGTACAGCAGTTGTTATTTGTTAATTTCTGTGATCAACATTAATATCAATTTTTCTAAATTAAATAAATGTTCTAAGAATTAATTTTACCTTTTGAGTGACTTTGATATCTTAGGATGTGCCATATTGAGCTTTAAGATCTGTGATGGTTTCATTGACCAAACAGGGATGCCATCTTTACTTGTACACTACAAAAAAATTGTTCATTAACATGTATAATACATCAAATTCAGTGGTGGATCTAGAAATTTTCATAAGAGGGGACCCACTGACTGTCTATAACCCACAAAATTTTTTTGGGAAAAGGGGGGGTCAGGACATTTTCCTCTGACGTTTTAGTGTACAAAGCACTATGAATGTCTTTCATTGAGATATTAAAGGAGGTGTGGTAAGGGCCTATTTTGGCCTCAAATTTCAAGTTCATCTGCCGAAAGATCTTAGACAAATTTTAATAACACTTTTGTAAGTCATGTAAGTGGTACATTTATGTGGAGAAAAATGTTTTGCTCTTGATGTTCTCCAAGATTTTTTTTAAAAAGTGATATGAAATATCCATTTTACTATCATAACTTTTGAAGCAATGCATGCAGATATATACTGAACTAAGTTCTTTTTCCATGTTTTTCTTTATGTTGATTACGAATAAATTTAACAGATAATTGACAAATGTGAATAGATAAAGCCACAATCATTTTTTTTCTTTTAATTTTCCATGGATTCCCAGTTATGAATTAAAGTTTTCCCTCACAGTTGTTGAATGATTAAATGTTTTGAATTGTGCTTTTAAGAACAAGTAATTACTTTTTAACCTTCCTCATTATGCACATTTGTTTACATCATGGTTTTCCCCTTGCACTTTCACTGTGTAGGCGACAAAGGTCTAACAAGAGGTCATTGTTAAGGTCAATGCATATAGAAAGACAATATTTTAATAGAAGTTCAACTATGAAGATTTTAATTGATATTATAAAGAATGTTCTTTTACTAGAATGTAAACCTACTCTTGATGTTATTGTATAGTAAAAATTAACCATTGAAGCATAAAAAACATTTTTTTTTATTTTGAAGTACAGTTATAACAATTTAAACTTTTCATTCAAAATCCTTTATAAATTTTGCACCAGTATTGTAGACTTAGAAATTTGTTAATGTATGATTTTAGGAGAATGTTCTGTATATGTCATGAAATAAAAAGGCATTGAGTTAGGGTATTTTACTTATTTGAGCCATGGCTGCTTTAAAATAGAGTATAAGGATGATTTTCAGTGAAAAGAAAATATAGGATAAGAATTATAATAAGGTGTTATAAAGCATGTTTTATGTGATGGAAATATACAGTGTCTGTGAATATAAATGTTGTATGCAATATGTGTAATGTTACAACATATAAAGTGTTTTACTTGTCTTTTATGTATTTTTTGGGGATGTTTTCAAACATACATATTCATCCTAAGTGTGTATTGACATCATTGCCAAGAAACATTGTTAGCGTACTAAGTGACTGTCAAAATTATCTCTCTATTATAATGTTGCTGTTGTTAGTCTTTTTTTTTTATCATTATCTTGATAACAAAAGAAGAAGTGTTCTTCATATATATTTAAATATAAACTATCAACATAACATGGTCTAAACACATCAATAAATTTTTGAAAAATTGGTAATTTTATCTTCCATTAATTGTCCCTGATATGATTGAATCTACCATTGCTTTTGAACAACTATATCAATATATACTAGAATAAATTGCATTAATGGTTAGTAGGAACTGTTCTTTTACAGTCTGAACTTTTACTTAATTGTTTAAATATTAAATCTCTTTTAAAGTTGTTGCTCTGAAAATGTGTGTTTTTATCCGCTTTTAGTGCATAATTTGTTAATTAAAGGTATTCTGCTCCTATGAGCCTGTTCATTTATGATGAATTATATTGTTCTTTTGTTTGATTATTTGCTTAAAGCATTAAATTAAACATGAATTATTCTTTTCAATTTGTTGTTATACTTATTTATAAGTCCAGCTCCAATATTATGTCAGTAGTTACAAACTAGATGGCAAAATTGAGAAAATTTGAATATGCAGGTTACCCCATTTTGATTTGGCATATACCAGATACCAACATTATTTGCCGAGCTTAATATTTTTTTTGATTGGGTATATATAGTTATACTTTGCAAGCAAATATGTTGTTTTACAATAATAAACGGGTCTTGGAGTATTTTGGCTCTGAAAGATGACCAAAATCAGCCATTTTGGACATGAGGCTAAACGAGACATATTGAAACGGATAGATTATACATACACGTAATAGACAGCATTGTTATTTTTATGCATTCTTACACCTAATGTGATGTTTTACTAGGAACAACTATTAAAAAATAATTATTGTTGCTATATTTTTTTATTTTAACTTGCAAAATATGCCAAAAAAGGCTTATTTTTGCTGTTTTCGATCAATTTCATCTATTTAAAGATGGTGGTCAAAAAAATCCAGATCGGTTCAAAATTTTCAAAAAAAAATTTGTGAGGTTATTTACATTACTAAGGTGCACCAATGTGCCAAATATGAACTCATTTGGCAAAATTGGCATTCGGACGGTTTTGCATGGTTTTCTGGCAGATTGGCTCTTAAGTGTCTATTTTAGTTGAGTCAATAATTGTATGTATAAGATTTTGACTAATTTACTCATTAAAACCACCTTGATTCTACTTTTTTCTATATACTGATATACATGTTCATAAAATCCTTTATTTATACTATCATGTATTTTGTTTCAAGTTTTATGAGAAAAAAAAAATTGTTTTTGACCCTGAGAAAAAAAATTTGTTTGTTTCACCCTCAGCTGCCACTATATGTATTTGCTAAAATTGAAAGATTGTCTTTCGCTAAAGGTGAAAAAAAAGTTTGTCTTGGAAAAAATCCATAGCACCAATAACTATATTAATTAAAAACCAATTGTTCAGAGAACAATTGAAGGTCTTTCCATCAAAACAATGTATTTTGATATGAAAAGTTGTGAAACTAAGTTTAAAATGTCATTTCAATCGTCAAATGATAGCTCCTAGTAAGCTGATTCCAAAAATATATTGTTTCCATACATTTTTTTTAAATAAGGGAGATAATTTGTTTCTTCCGGTTTGAAAAATGTTACTTCCGATTATATTTGAATATTTACTTGACACTAATTCCAAAAATATCTGGTTCTATATACTTTTATATTAATAAAGTACAAAAAAATAGCTACTTCCGGTTTACAAAAGGTCACTTCCGGTTGTTTTTTTTCAAGGTTTAATGGTTTGATACCTTTTTCTAAAAGTTGTATATCTTTATCATGTAGAATAAAAGCAAAGGTCAAAATCTAGAACGTCAAATTAAGCTATGACCTTGAGATCAATTTCAAGGTCATAAACCAAGGACCTCAAATCAAAAGACCATAGGTCTTAATTATATTTAGTTAATGAGTTATATCACCAAACGCGTATTTTTAAATACAAGAGGGGAGAAAACTCCCTTTTACATTCAAAGTACGCTTGCAATCAAAATTTACATCTTACGACATGTCGCAACTAACAATTTAGTAAAAATAATTTGTTGATATCTTATACAGTCTTTGGATATAAGTGAAAATAAGCCAAATTCAAAATATTAGAATATGACCTTGACCTTTGACCTTGACCTAATTTTCATTTTTTGGGACCAAGGACCTCAAATCAAAAGATCCTAGGTCTCTATCACTTATGATTTATAAGATAGAAATTCATATCACTTATATCAGATGCATAAGGGGAAATAACTCTCATATGGAGCGGTCATATCGCTTCGGTCAAAATAGGACAAATCATGCCAAGGATATAACGAGCAATTTTGTAAAATAAATTTGTCATAATCTTTTACGGTTGCGAAGGAGATGCGATAACAAGGAAAACAGTGTTTGGGGAGATAACTCTTACAAAGAAAAGTATTCGTTTACGCAGGGTAAATTTCAAAAGCGCATAAACTGTTCGATATCATATACAAAATATCTAAGCGACATATTGCAAAACAAATGTTTATCGCAAGAACAAAATTAGGCGGAAGAAAAAAAAAATAATCAGAAGAAAAACAATAGGTCTTTCCACAGAAAAGTGGAAAGACCTAATAAACTGGTTGTAAGGAAATCAATGCTAGCACTGCATGCAATAATTCTATATCTATCAGTAATATAATTGCCAAATATGAGAGTACACGGATAAAGAGGGTGGTGAAGGGTTATTTTTCCTGCAACGTGATCGCCGTTTTTTATTTGCACATTCAACATGTTTCTACTATTTTATTTGACCTTCAGTCTTGCAAGACAGGTTCCTCGATCAACGTGTTTTGCTTACTTAATTGTACGTGCATCGTGATTTCAAATGAGTATTTTACGTGCTCTATATTTTTCAAATAAAGTTCAAACACTAGGCAGGGATCGTCAAGAAAAAAGATTGATTGAATTTTGTTTTTGTGATAAGGCGGAAAGGCATACGATGTTGTTCCTTTATTTGCATTTTAAAAGTTAAGAAGATTGTTAAATACTTTTTAAAAAGGCCGTAAATTGTTTATATCATAAATATGTATACTAAATAGGGAATATTATGTAAAACAGAGAGTTTATATATACAGAGGACAGTGACTCAGTCACAAAAGATTCAAATCAAGGTGGTTTTTTTTTGTGCAACATTGACGTGACAAAAATTATTTCACGTTCAACATGAAATTATGTCTTATTTTACGTTTTTTCCGTGCAAGCATCCCCTCTTTATCACCCTCGATAAATGCTGTGGATTTTCTATAAAATTTCTATATGTTAAGCATTGAATCAATATACAATCATTTGACAATGGTACATAATCCTTAATAAAGTCCTCACTTTTGTAACAAAATCTTTCCAGCTGAAGTCTCCAATCTTTTTATTTTTCAAACTCTGCAGAGTTGGGACATCTGTCACATTCAGTTCTCCCATCATAAAAATGATAAACTTCACTATTTCATCACTCTGAAAATTGAATAATGGTTTTATTTTTTTCAATGCCTATTAATTCAAATTATGTGAAATATTTAGGAACCTTGTCAAATAAAACAAATATGACGAACTAATTGTTAAAAATTGTTATTAAACAAAGTTAAGCCTTTTTCAACTGATTTTTATAGTTTGTTCTTATATGTTGTACTGTTATACCACTGTCCCAGGTTAGGGGGAGGCTTGAGATCCTGCTAACATGTTCATGATGTTTAACCCCGCCACATTATTTATGTATGTGCCTGTCCCAAGTCAGGAGCCTGTAATTCAGTGGTCGTCGTTTGTTTATGTGTTACATATTTGTTTTTTGTTCATTTTTTACATAAATGAGGTCGTTCGTTTTCTTGTTTGAATTGTTTTACATTGTCTAATCAGGGCCTTTTATAGCTAACTATGCTGTATGGGCTTTGCCCATTGTTGAAGGCCGTACAGTGACCTATAGTTGTTAATGTTTGTGTCATTTTGGTCATGTTTTTCATGAGTGGTTCTCAACATACGTTTGACATATGTTTTTGAACATATGAAAAAAACATGAAAAACATATGAAAACATATGTTGCAATTTTTCATGTGTAGGATAACTTAAATAGAAATAGTTGACGAACATTTTACTCAATCTATCACCTTAGTTGAACATTTTCATACATTTAATTTAGTAAAATATAGTGTAGATGAGATATTGTCCCTTTAAGATATGGGCATTTCAATATTACCAACCTTTCTTAATCGAAAACGGTCGCTCATTGGTGCATTTATCTGGACATTCATCATAGAACAAACTAAAATGAAAATATACAACAGACCTTCTATTGAATGTTCTTGTGTATTTATAATAGCCGTTATCTGTGTTAATGTAATAAGAGATATACGTGTTTAGTTTGACAAACCATTATCTTAATATATATAGAATTGGCACAGTAATGAAAGAAGTGTTTTATTGTTTTTATATCTTGTGTTACTAAATTAATTTCCAACACGCAATCACTTGTATTGAGACCATTTAACAACATCGGAAGTGCTTAACCTGAAAATTTACAATTGGAAATAAATAAAATACGTACATAATTAATGAACATACATCGTTGGAATGAGTAAAGCATTCTAGTACATATAAAGCTTGAAAGCGTTGGTAAGTACACATTGTTTTTACAAAAATCATGTAAAATATCAAATATAAACACAAAGCGATCTCTAAATTTCAAAATATTCTTGAACCCTATATATAATTATGAATCAATTAACATGATTAAGGGTAGTATTCCTGAACATTGTTAATATTTTAGATAAAAAGATAACTATGCATTTCATCTTTTAACAACAACTATTGATAGTATTAAGCACTTGTATAACACTTCATGTTGTTGCCTAATATTGATTCAGAAAAATACAAGTTTAAGAGAGGCTATGTTTCTACAATGTATAATTTGTCGTTGTCTATCTTTTCTCAATTTCGTGCTAATTTAATAGAGTTTGAGTTCAAAATGTTTCTAGGCTGATTATAATTGTATGACTCGGTAGATGATGAAAACTACTTAATTATAACAGTAGCATGTAAAATAATGTTCATCAATGAAATAAATGATAAATTGTATTTGCTTAATTGCTGATATGTTTTTACCTTCTAGTTTATAAAATAAAAGTCCATCAATCTGTATTGGTTCTGTATGGACAACAGTTGGCATTTGTTCTGATGATTTGTGTACTTTAAGAATGTTCTTATAGCTTGTGTAGAAGATGTTTTCACCACCGATATCAATTTCCCGGTTATAAAGTATAACATATGTGCTCAATACTGTTTTGACATCAGACCCATTATACAAAACAGATTTTAAGTCACCCGTGTCATATTCCATCCAATAAACTCGCTGATCAACGAAATCTGAAATAACAATTAGATAAGATAAGGAACCTACATTGAAAAGGAAGCACATTCACTGCATTTCTACCAAACTGTGTGTTAATATTTACTTAGAAGGGTTCGATATTATAAACAAAGAAACTCTATGTATTTGCAAATAATTATGTATCAACTCTTATACATGTAGACTTTTTTTCGAAATATCGTGGTACTTACTCTATCGTCTGATCGGACATATTCGGTGGATGCGTTCATTTATCATTTTTAATTGCTTATAATTTAAACTATAACTACACAGATACAAGACAGTCACACTGACCTATAATAGTTCAAATTTTCTAACCTATCTATAGATAACATACCTACTTGTATATCTATCACTCTTGAGGACAAGTTTATTACTACCTGTCTGTCTTTTCCGTCAAATCTCACCCTAAGCAAGGCATCACTTGTTTCAGTACTATAATATATCCATCTATAATTTAGTTAAGACAAATATTGAAAATATTTTTTTATATTGTTGTGTTTTTCGAAAAGCAGTTGTACTAAATAAAAGAGGTAATACTTAATCAAAGGAAATCCAAATTTATTTTTTTTCTAAATAGAAAACACACAAACTTTAAGTGGAAAAACGAAACAACAGAAACACTAAAGTGTAACAAAAACGCAGACGACAACGTACCACACACAGAAATGAACTATAAGATGAAAATGTCTTTTTCCTGACTTGGTTCAGGACATTTAAAGAAAACACGTAGGGTTTAACGTGGTTTTGTGGCTAGCCAAAAATCGCAATTTTAGGGCAATCTTAAATATAACCCTAAAGGACAACATTACATGCCAGGACTACAGTAAAAAAATATACAAGAACATTCAGGACAGAGAAATAAACAAATAAACAATACACTCATACATTTCTTAGCAATAGTTATCAAAGGTACCAAGCATATAATCTAATACACCAGACGCGCGTTTCATCTACATTTGACTCCTCATAAACGCTCAGCTAAAACATAGTCAGAAAGCCAAACAATAAACTTATCATAGATACCAGTATTAAATTTTGTATTTAGGCCAGACACGCGTTTCTTCTACAAAAGACTCATCATTGACGCTCGAATCAAAAAGAATCAAAAAGCCAAATTAAAGTACGAAGTTAAAGAGTATTGAGGACCAGAATTCCAGTAAATAGTTACAGACCATTTATTAACGGGAACCGCTAAGATATTCCTAAAATGAACAGTCATGCAAAAGGAAACAAACACATTATTATTTGCGCAATAATAAAACGAAGTAAACATGTAACAGAAGACTGTTTTTGTGTACCTGTTATTTGTACAAGAGTTGGCTGATTGCAAATGCATTATAAAGAAGAAATAAGAAAAAAGAAAATCATCCAAGAAGCTAGAGTAACAAAAATGAAATACCTATCATGCGTGTTTAAGGCGAGTGCAATCGGTAAGGTTTCATTAACAATAGTGGTTACATCTGTTCCATCTGAATTACATCTCATGATTCGTCCTAGTGTGTTCAGTTCTGTCCAGTATAGATGACTGTTTCCTGAGTCAAACGCTACGTAATATGGTCTGTTTGTGGAGACAATAGTTTCAAAATTTACAGCTTTATCATTTGGATAAGTGAATCTGTAAAAAGGATTATTGAAGGCGAAAATATTAAAAATATTAATAACCTTTCATCATGCTAAAGCAACAGTTTTTGTTGTTTTTCTTTTTTCATAAGTGCAGCTTTATCATGTTGATGTATTGTTCATTGGTTTAAACTTTCTTTTTTGGTCTGTATGCTAAACATCTCTTTGTATAGGAGAATTATGCTTTGTTATAAAGGAGATGTTTATCTTTTTACAATAATCTCTTTTAACATTTGTATCTGTTTTTCTAGTTATGAAACATAGGATTTTGTTTAATTTAGATCTTCACTATGAAACTTTGTTTCAAGTCTAAAGAAAATACTTACTACTGTGGATTCATTTATTTCATGGGTACCAAGTTTCGTGAATTAATGAAAACTTGTATGTTCGGGGATAGTTAATTTCGTAGTTTTGCCGAATTCTGCATAAAAGTTGACACACAATTTGTCATTCGTTGAACATTTAATTTCGTGATTTACCTGTACATACAAAATTCACGATTGGTATCCAACGAACAATAATGAATCTACAGTTCTACGTAATGACAGTTTTAAAAAATAATTGTATTCATTACTTATTGCTAATTTACGATACCTCACTATGACATTCTCAGTAAGTCGTGAACTATACACACATTTTTCTTTCCCATCGTAAGCTAGGGAATGGGATTCTTTGCTTTGATAAGTTAGTTCCTTCACAACTAACGTATCCAGATCTATCTCTTGAATGTAATTCGCTGTGGTGAACAACAATTTTTCTTGTTTGCCTGCAGTTATACAATATCAGAGAATAACAATTAAATGGTAAATTGCAACTAGTATTTACGACACTGAAAAAAAGTGTCAACACATTAACACAGTGGTTGTTGGAACTTATAATGTTCCAGATTTGCAATGTATTACACCTGACGTTTATAGACGATTCAGTGGCGCTTCAATCAAACTAGTTTGTAGGACACATGAATTACGAGGCTGTTATTATAGACGTCGTCAGTGGCATACTTTTTTGTGAAACAGCTGTTCACTTATGTGTGAATATTAATGAATTTTTTCCATTGTATAACGTAAATCGAACTTGAAAGCTCGTGCAATATAATAAATATACTCGGGACAATGTTTACCAAAATTCTTGTAATAGCTTGGTATTATTCGAACATATATAATATTGGAAGGATAATAAGAACATCTATGGTTCATAAAACAAAGTTTACGTAAAATATGGCCAATCTTTAAGGTTTTATTTTGAATGAAGATATTTCTTGACAAAGCATAAACACTACCTATTGCAGCCGAAACGGAGCAAGCGAGAAAACCAATCTTGTTGAAATGATCAACGATAATTTTTAATTATTATACTTACAATAAACACAACAAACTGCGACAACTGATACTTGTATGTATAGCCAAGGCTGAGTTAATCTCATGTTGTTTTAATGGTTGCTGCAAAACTACTTAAGAATATAAAAAAGAGAGAAAATAACTTTTAACTTCTATTGATATGATTTATGATTCAATTTTTGTTTTTGTTCAATGGAGTTTTTATGGGGTTAGTGATATTTACTTTCATTTTAGTAGAAAAATTATATGAAAGTAAATGCATTTGAGTGTCAAAAACTCTAAGAACGTGTAGAATGAATTATTATCAGTTCTATCTGTTTTGATTGTTCGACTCTGTACTATACACATCCACACACAAGCAAACTCAAATGATCGTTTGAAAATATGTGGTTGCAAATTATAAGGCAACTCGTATTATGTACCAAAAAGGAGATATACTAGATTGTATACGTAATAGAAAAAGTGATGAACTAAAGCTGTTAACTTTCGGTAATTGCACCCCTTTTATAACAGACTTAAGGTGGCTCGGCCCTATTCGAAGTTTCTATCAGAAGTGAAGTATTTTTTGTTATTTTATTCTTTACAAAAAGTGAATCAAATTGGTTGAAAAAAAAATAGGGGGTCAAGGACCATTTAAGCTCAAAATTTTACTTTTAAACAGGTAATATGTAAAAGGGACCATTTTTCAATGAAATGATAGGAAAAATTAACTTATCATAGATACCAGGACTAAATTTTTTATATATATACGCCGACGCGCATTTCGTCTACAAAAGACTCAGCAGTGACGCTCGAATCCAAAAAAGTAAAAAAAAGCCAAATAAAGTACGAAATTGAAGAGCATTGAGATTCAAAATTCCTAAAAGTGTTGCCAAATACAGCTAAAAATATATGCCTGATGTAGAAAAGCCTTAGTATTTAAAAAATTTCAAAATTTTGTAAACAGTTAATTTATAAATATAACAATATCAATGATTATTCATGTCAGCACAAAAAAGTGCTGACTACTGGTCTTCTGATTTCCTCGGGGGAATAAATCCCCAACAACAGTGGCATTGGCCCAGTGATTGTAAATAAACTTATCATAGATACCAGGACTACATTTTATATATACGAAAATAGAGGTGTTGACATATTTTTATCGGAATATCAAAAAAACTTACTATGAGACTTAAAAACCCAAATTTTGGCGGGAAAAATGGTGAAAATGGGTGAAATGTCATATTGACCCTTTAAAAAATACGGATAATAACGAACATATTCTATTTGTAATATAACTACAATGATTTAACATTTCTAATCAATCAAAATATTTTAAAAAATATATGGAATTTACGACAAATACTTTTGTAATTCATGCGTGAAATTATGCGCAGTCGAATAGTCCCGAGCCACCTTAATTGTCCTTTGATCGGGTTGTTGTCTCTTTGATATTTTACCCGATCTTAATTTTATTTCTGATATTGTTATGCAACATACATGTCATAGCTATATATATAGTTAATGGCACAAATCGGTATAGATCTGTCTAGATTATATTTAATTGGTCATTTAAAAAATACTACCGTCACACTTTTGCTTTTAATTTCCTGTTTTACTGATGACGTTTACCTACATGAACTTATTTTTGATAAATCTAATACAAGCAAACATTTTCCTTTTTGTATTTGGTTATTTAAGTTTCTTTCGACATAATAAACAAGCTAACTTATAAAAGGAACTGGATTACCGCATTAAATCATCAATGACGCCTGAACAAATTGACTTTTGAAAAACCGACAATATCGTGCAAGGTCAATTTTAAAGACAAACATGACATGTGAAAATGAAAAAAAAACCAGAGATGTCATCAATGTGAACAATCCTGCATTAAATATATAAGGTAGTTTTACAAAAAAAAATACATCTCCATATATAGCCAGTTCAAGAAGGATTTTCAACTACCTCGGGGATATATTTAGGACAATTTTAATAAAACCTTCGCTAACCGGAAAGCGATACAACGTGTATGGACATAACGTCGTAGTCAATTAACACGGAAGAAAAAATACAGATGAATCCCTCACACAGAAAGTGTCACTCCATGGAAAACAATCACTATTTTCAATAGTAAGGAAGAAATTCATAAGAATTAATGTTTGTCCTTTTTTTCAATTGTATTTCTAACCATTGACGAAATACAGGGATATTATTCTTTTCTTTTCTTATCTGATTGAACACTTTTTGAAAAAAGGCTATTGATGTGTTAACCAGCGTAATTAACAAACAAAATGAATGAAAGACTACATGATTTGTTTTTTTCAGTTTGGAAGTCAGCGGACAAATTAAGACATCAACAAAATATATTGTTATCCTTATAATTTTTAACGCAAATATTTTTATTCTTTTATTAACATTATCTGTACATATGCCGTCAATTCAAAGTTTTCACCAAGCTCTAATACATAATTTTTTTGCTCAAATATTTTGATAGGAACTACCGTTGCTTTTTTCAATTTCAATTATTTTCGCATTAATTAGTATCGAATAATACATGAATAGATTGAAAAAGTATATGCGTATGATACTAAAACCGTTTTCGAAATATGTAAATCGAACTATAAACTAACAGAAAAAGTTTCAGTGAACTTATTCTGTAGATGTCCAAATCGTTATATAAAAGTGAATTAATAATGAAAACCTTGAATCCGCGGTAGTAAAATTGAGAATGGAAATGGGGAATGTGTCAAAGAGACAACAACCCGACCAAATAAAAAAAAAAAAAAAAAAAAAAAAACAGCAGAAGGTCACCATTAGGTCTTCATTGTAGCGAGAAATTCCCACACCCGGAGGCGTCCTTCAGCTGGCCCCTAAACAAATATATACTAGTTCAGTGATAATGAACGCCATACTAATTTCCAAATTGTACACAAGAAACTAAAATTAAAATAATACAAGACTAACAAAGGCCAGAGGCTCCTGATTTGGGACAGGCGCAAAAATGCGCCGGAGTTAAACATGTTTGTGAGATCTCAACCCTCCCCCTATACCTCTAACCAATGTAGAAAAGTAAACGCATAACAATACGCACATTAAAATTCAGTTCAAGAGAAGTCCGAGTCTGATGTCAGAAGATGTAACCAAAGAAAATAAACAAAATGACAAAAAAAAATATGTTTTTCCATTCCAGTCAAGACAAATTCAAAATATTTGAGTTTTTTTTCTATAGTGGTCATAAACAGTCTTATAAGTAATGTTTTTTTTCTGCAGTAGTCAGACATTTCGATATAATGCATGCAGTGGGGCATTAACAAAATCTGGGCGAAAAAGTGATTGAAATACGATATACTGTAGGATAAAATAGACAGTGGAAACGGGAAATGTGTCAAAAAGACAACAAAGACCCAACATTAATAAAAGACCGAAGGCCCCAACATGACCCATGACCCATGGATCTTATTTTTATTTATGCTATAGTTTTAATTGTGATATTAAAGTGTTTTCTGTATTGTTTATTTCAAAGTAAAATGTAATGATAAATGTGACGCGTCAATAGATCACAGTAAACTTGTAATAAATCCAAGATAAAAGATCCAGTAAAAAAGCTAATCTTAATTGAAATGCTTAAATAAAGTGTTTTCTATATTTTATATTTAAAAGTAAAATGTAATGATAAATGTGACGCGTAAATAGACCACAGTAAACATGTTATCAGAATATATCAAGATAAAAGATCCAGTAAAAAAGCTAGATGTAATTGAAATGCTTAAATAAAGTACATAGCTATTAAAAAGAGGACACACCATCTATTTACTAGCAAGAAAATATATTCGAGAAATTCATTTAAGTTTTTAAAAAAAATGTTTTTTTTTGTTTTTTTACAAGTATTCTACTCCATCGAACTCACTTGTTTATACTTAAATGTTAAACGAATACTTATAAACAAAATACAAGTTAACTAAACATATTCAAGTTAAAAACATATTTAAATGTGTTCGTTTTTTTTTTGTATTTTTAACTTACCCAATTTCCCTTTAAAGAACTTTTTCCTTCAATATTGATTTTTAAATCAAATATTTCACCTCTCGCTACTTACACAATTAATGATTTCCAACTGTACAACTTACACGTTATATAGGTATCATTGATACACTTCAACTGTTTTAAATTATCAGTTTATAGCCGACATATATAAAAGTAGAGACTTAGAGTAAAAATGATTTTTTTATGTATATTTAATACCTGGCCTCGAAGTCATAAAACTTTCGAGTCATTTTGTTGTACTAAAACAACCAATCAAAATGCTGGATTTAATGCACCGACGCTCAAATCAAAGTTTTTATAAAGCGAAACAAGTACAAACATGAAAAGCATTGGGGACCCAAGTCATGTCAGGTGATGTACACATCAATAGATACTAAATCACACCGGCGAAATCTCGGGCATTTATGGCTAGTAAACCGTTGTAGGATGAATTTTTGTAAAAGATTTTATGTGTGGTTAAGTTCAGAAAAGATTTCTCCCTTTTTTCCAAAGTCCGTTGTTTGTTTTTATTTTATTCCATTATTTTCGCGTTTGTGGTCTCAGACTGCAATTATTCTTCCCCTGTGCTACAATAAATATTTTGGTAAAAGTCAAATTTAACAAAAACAAATTTACTGCTTCAAACATGAAAATAGTTTACCGCTTATAGACCGTTATTATTCTAATAAAATATACTTCAATGACAATCCATCAGTTCTTTTTCTTTTGAGTGCACTATAAACATACAAATGGCAGGATTTGAATCTTGTATAAATGAACAAGGCTCATTTTTACCCAAACTCACTACTTTCCCTTTCCACATGTTTTACTTATATTAATATATATTATATAATATATTATATGCAACTGATATGACTCCATAAATAGTACACTTGTCAAAGAAAAAAGTAGACAGAATACTTAGAAAGTATGATCCCTTAACTATATTATAAGACCACGAACAGAGAGTCAGAGTTAATTGTGGTTTAAAGCATTCTGTATGAACATACGTATATTAGAACTACCAATGCCAAGTTTCATCTCCATGGCAATCAGTGCTAAAATGTTATATAGAATAATACATGGCCAAATCTGTACCGCATGCTGTATCATCACGAGAAACCAATATCAGTCCCGAGGGTCGAGTGGTGATGTAGCATGCAATACGGATTTGACATTTATTATTCTGTTTATCATATATTTTAATAGATTTTTGTGAGGAACAATATCGTTTTCCTGTATTTTCAGCTGACTTGTTGTTTTGATAGACTTCATTTGCCGTAATGTCGCCTATATTCTTATTACATTCTCAATATACGTTAGAGACCATATATTAAAATGCCTCAACTGACGATACTGTCCTTAGGCTATTATTTCAATTAAAAAAAAAGTTATCAAATAATGTATAAATGCTTAAAGTTTTATTGTTTATTTGGTGAATATACTATGCATGACCATTTTGATTTTATGACGGGTTGAACAGTAAGAAAAACATTCCTTGAAAAGTTTGTGTTTAATCCATCAGGTAATGAACACAAAATTCACAAAAAATATGACCAATGAACAATAAAACTTCAGGTATTTCTACATCTTATATTGTCTTTTTTTTTAATAAAACTCGCTTGTAAAGTTACTGGGTAGTAATTTTTGAAAACATATCGGTTTTGATTTAAATAAAAGGTCATTTTGTTTAAGTGGAACCCATTTGTTCTATGCCAGGAAATACAACAACCTTGACGTCTTTCGATTTTATTACGTCACGCCAGGTATGCGATACGAATTTTACTATGCGATACGGGGTATGCGATACGGGAATTACTATGCTATACCAGGTATGCGATACAGAGTAGGCGATAAAGGCTGGAAAAAATAACTTTTATTTGATAACCAAAATTGCTGTATGCTGTACTAAATATAAGTAGTATACTGAGTGCCAATAAAAACGCAACACTTTTTTTTTTAAATCTTATCGTTTTTTTTTAATTTATATTTGAAGAGTTGGTTGAAAATTACTTTTACGACAATTGTCGGCAACTTTAAATTTCCGTTTAATAATTTTTGAAACAAATTTGAAGTAAGGGTTATTTTGAACGGACATAAACCGAATTCACCGCTTTTCAACATACGCAGCATTTTCACGATTTTTTTAGTTAAAGCTGGTCTAATAAAGCCTTGAAAGCATACACGTACGAGAAAAATGAAGTTGTAACCGCTACAATAACCCAAATCATCTACAAATTCAACAAATGAATCAGGTAATGATAAGCCACATCCCGGGGTACAAAAAACAAGAAACGCCCAGCAACACCGATACATTTTGTCTTTAATATATCCGATATCGACTCTGAAGGCTGTGCAAAGGTCACGAGAGTACAATGATGGTCACGATAAAACCTTTGGAGCAATTTCAATTAAGCACTATGTGCGCAGAAATTGTTAAAGAGCAACATAATCTTTCGTAAGTGACTTATAAACGGTCGTCTGACGTAAACATCGAATTCTGAAGACCTAAAAATCATTCATTATGTACCACAAACCGTCAGTGGTGGTTACATAGACATTTGACAGATGTCATGCCTTTCGCAGGATTTTGGTCCGATCGACCAAATTTTGTATCAGCTTTGACATGGTTTAGACGCTAAAAACCACCACCAATATAATAAAGTCTGCTTGAGTTTGCTTTGCGGGACGAGTGGAATAACTTCTATTCCACGCCGCTGTCTAGATTGCGCTGCACTACGGGGTTGTAACACTTCAGGAAAACGAGTTGATGATTCGTTTACCAATTGCGCCCGAAAGATGACAACAACACATTTTTGTTTGACATTAATCTATTGTTAAAATTGTTAATTTTCAAGACTTCACAAGTTCTTTTGATAGATTATGATTAGTTATATACATTTTATTTTTGAAAAACCAAGTGCTGGGTTTTCATTGACACTCAGTATATTATAATCATAGTATGCGTAAAGATAAACGCGTAAATACTTTAATTGTTCTCTCTCCGAGTACTTTTGAAAATCATTTGCAAGTTTAAAACCGGAAGTTTTATCTATGACTAAAAAAGGTCTGACAACGGAAACAATATCCAGCCCTTTTTTTTTGTTTTTCTGCCAAAATAACTCAATCTGAATAATCATAAGAATGGATGACAAATGCCACTATGCATGGTACCTATAAGCCTAAGATTGACTAGGATTGTCAGTGTTCATATCGAAGGTCGGTGTTTTTTTCTCCGGGCATACCGTCTTCCTCGACCAATAAAAACTGACCGCCAAGAAATAGCACAAATACGGTGCTTAAAAGTGGCATTAAAACACAAAAAAATACAAATCAACTGGAAGCATAATGGTTGTTGTATTATCATGATTATTGGAGGAAGAGGAGCGACACACAAACATTTTTTTTTTTATGTTTGATAATACAGATTTGTTTTATTACTTTTTATTCCCTTTGATCATGAAATATTTATTATACTTTTTTCTTGTAAATTTACAGAAATTGCACATCATTATCAGTTCAAAATTGTTTAATTATATATGACACTATATAATAATGAGACAATAAAAAATGTGATTTAATCCTCTGGTAACATTACAAAAATGTAATAAAGTTCAAAATACAATAACCCAAGAGTTTGCAACATGGAGACATTGGTGTGCATGAAC
Source organism: Mytilus trossulus (assembly GCF_036588685.1). Classification (NCBI taxonomy): domain Eukaryota; kingdom Metazoa; phylum Mollusca; class Bivalvia; order Mytilida; family Mytilidae; genus Mytilus; species Mytilus trossulus. Next base: position 11,123,210 of record NC_086385.1, on the reverse strand, counting down.
AAATTTCGGTTTTATATTAATTGCGGAATTAAATCAGAACCTTGAAGTTGAAATATTTAGTTGATGGTCATTACTTCAAAGACAATTCGTTGCATACTACACTAACTTTGCATCTGATTGCTCTGAATGCGCTGTTGTATTTTTTCCACTATTATCCATATTGACATCGTGAATGAATCTCACACATTGGTTATGAATCTCATGCTGTTCTTGTTTATTTCAATGTTGAATATAAGCTGCTGAAGGCAAAAATAAAACAAAACGAAAGCAAAACAATAAATACTTTTTAGCATATGAAACATGTGAAACTCATATCAATCCTGATGTATAGTCACTGATATGTAAAATTGGCAACGGGTTTTTTGTCTAAAATTGCCAACCAACCTTTTGAAATTGTTATGTGATGATGACTGATGTACCCATATTTTGACTATTTTATTAATTGTGACTGTTTCCTTAACGCATCATGTCAATATAACGGAATTTGATGAGACTGTTATTAAAGAGAGAGGGTTAGCGCTATAGAACCAGGTTAAATCTACCATTTTCTACATTTGAAAATGCCTGTACCAAGTCAGGAATGTGACATTTCTTGTCTATTCGTTTTTAATGCGTTTTGTTATTTGATTTTGCCATGTGATTATGGACTTTCCGTATTGATTTTCCTCTGAGTTCAGTATTTTTGTGATTTTACCTTTATATCACCCGAGAATACGTTTTCAATTAGTGGAATGAAACATCTTTCCTAAGATCAACAACTGTCCTATCTTTTTTGTGCTTTCACTGTATAATACTGACTTTTACATAATCCGCTATTATTTTCAATGGTGGAATCCCACATATTGTTATTACCGAAAATTTTACCGTGGAGTTCCACGTGGAGTGTATTTTTGGGCCTTTTGGATCTTTCATCATTTATACTGTTTACATGCAAAAAGGTGGGAAACTGTATCTCATGATTGACATGGATATAACGAATGTTATGTAAATAAGGATCCTCATAGAACCGAAATGGCGGTTTTACAATGTAAATAATCTTGAACAATGTGAAGGTCAGGATATAACAGTGCAATTGCAACACACTGTAGGAATTGTTTTCTTTAAAGATATTTGATTCAACGTTTGAAAGAATGCGTTTGGTTATTTTAGAATTTTTCATCCAAAACAATTTTACCTAAGGGCCATTTGATTCATTGTTTTTTTTTTTTGATATAATAAGATACAAATGTATAATCTATTGGCAGGACGGGTTTTTGACGAAATTATCATGACTACACATGTACATGCATTACTGGTCCGTGACTGAATTAAAGTATATAACTATGCATATCACTGGTCCGTGACTGAATTAAAGTATATAACTATGCGCAAGCCTTATTTTAGTATAAGTTTTGTCATCTGATAAAGTCATGCCGATTATAAAGATACACAGTTTTTATCTCATCGGTTTTCAAATCTTTCTGTTTGAACCCGTCGAACTGGAACTTATCAATTATTGGTAATATTATTTTTTTGGAAAACGAAAGGTCCTGGAAAGGAGTATTTTTTAATCAACAGCATTGTCCTATATTAATTATGAATAAAATTGAATTCTTTATTCGCTGTTTTACGTCATGCCCACTAACAAATTTAAAACTCTACCTATACGCCTCATTTTTAGTCCAGATTTTTAGTATTCGTATTTTTATCTTAGAAAGTCTACAATAGGTAACAATTTGACAATTTAGTAGTGTCAACCCTGTGATAATGACCCATGCATATTAATCCTGAATACACCGTTTGGTGGTGCGCCTGTCAGATGCGGAACGTACAGATAAGGTAATAGGTAACAGGTGAATATACTATTGGTATCGGTATCGGACTCGACCCGGAACTTCTTTATTATTGGCAATATTAATTACGTGGAAAACAAAAGGGCCTGGAGTGCTGTAATTTTTAATCTACACCATTGTACTATATTATTTATATATAAAGTTAAATTCTGTGATTCGTCGTTTTTACGTGATGACGGCTGACAAATTGGATCTCGTAATTTTAGTATTATTGATACTTGGTGCAACTAGTTGCAAATTCCGTTAACAAATCCTCTTTGTAAGATAATCAAACCTATGACTACTTGAGAACTGAAGGAGTTATGATAATATATCCTGCTATTATGTACTGCTTAAACACATTTTTATTCTTTGGATAACGATTATATGACTGTATGATTTAAAGGAGGTTTACATTTAAAAAAGAAAATGTTGTATGAATGCCAATGAGACAACTCTCCAAAAGAGACCAAAATAGCACAGACATTAACTATAAGTCTCCTCATGGCCTTCAGCAACACGTTTTTTATGTTAGCATTATCGTGGCTAGATTGGAATATTATATAGCTCTTGTTGGGTTGAGATAGTAAATATACGAACCCTTGTATTGCTTTGGGCAGTCCTTGTACACATAATAAGATATATATGCAGCTAATACAGGTGACCTGCAAAAATATCTCAATAAAATCAAAGCATTCATAGTTGATAATATTGATAAGAAATATTTTACTCAGTTTTAAATAAAAACATTTTTAAATCACATTGAGATGTAATGTCATATTTTTGGGTTCATTAATAAAATTAACCATTTGTGTGGAACAGTATAAAGTGCATACGTTATAGTTTGACAATTAAGGATTGTTATAGATATTTTTACAAAAATGCTTTGACTGTAAATCATGCAATATCGAAAATCTGTACTGATAATTTGAAATATTTGAATAAAAAAACGACAAAGAAATGATATATGAAAAGGCTTGGAAGCTGTTATTATTCAATTATTAAATTATACATTGAAAGACAGTTTGTTACAGCTTATAGTTAGTTATATGATAAAAAGTGATTGACATTGCATATCTACTCATACAATTTATAACAAAAACAATAAATATTCTATACTAGTATATCACATTAAAATATTAATAAACGAATGATAAATACAACATTGCTATAACATGTATAACATATTGTCGTTAGCTGTCACAATGAGGTTTAAAATAAGGTGAATAATAACTTAAACAAGATAAATGTTATATAACTATCTATAGTTTATGTTATAGGGATAAACAAAATGAGTAAGTACGTTGCATTTTATTTTATATTTGTTAATATTTTTACTTAATTTTTACATAATTTATGCTTACCATTGTTTGCGTAGAACAAAACACCAAGAACACGTTCTGTATCAGTGTGTACAATAGTTGGAATTTGTCCTGATGATTTCTTTATCTTCCAAATTGTATTGTTGCTTGAGTAGAAGATACTTATTGTAATGTTCCAGTTCAAAGATACTTCATTGGTTCTTACTATTGTTTTTACATCGGACCCATCCAACCAAGCAGATTTTTTCTCGCCCGTCCGTAGTAAATTCCATCCAATAAATTCGCTTTTCGGTTTGAACTTAATAAAACAAAGAACATAAAAAAACAGTCATGTCAACGTCTAGCTTCTGGCAGGTTTTCCTTTCGATTTTATCATACTGGTTACATACCTGCAAAATCTTCTTTAACGTCATTTCTAAGATTGTGTCAATATGATACCTATTCATGGTTAATGATGCATTTCAATACAACAAGTTTTTTATCGCTCCGTTATAGTTATAAACCGAGGGGCATGTATGTCTGGATAAGAAACCCGACGCCTGAGGCAGGAGGCTTTTTCAACTAAACACGCTGTGACCGGAAATGTAACTTACTAATTACTTCAGACTAATCAGCAGGTCAATGTTGACCTTATCTTGCTTCTTATTATATATAAATACTTCACGCTTTGTTTTACGCAGCTGTTCGACGGCTGGCATTTCAAATCAGGCGTTGAATTTGGTATCAACTGAGAGACACGACAAAAATAGATTTTCGATTTGCCATATTAAGAAATTAAAATACCTAATACAATACCATTCACCCATGATGTGTGGTTAATCAGGGTTATTTTATGTTTTCCGTCAACTGTTATTTTGTTCAATTTTCCGATTCTTTGTGTTTGACCATAGTATAAAAATCTATTTACATATAATTCATCAATGTATTTAATAAAAAAAACAGCAGCATATGTAATGATACATTTAGAGTGTATCAGTCATAATAGTAATTAAAACCAATTCAGAAAATGGGCACTCCGGACAGTTTTCTTGTTCTGTGCTCATTTTTATCGTCATTTTATAACTGATAATGAATCAATAGAACGTATTTGGCAGAACTTTTTGTAATTTTGGATCCTCAATGTTCTTCAACTGTGTACATGTTCGGCTTTATCAATATTTCGACTTGAATGTCACTGATGAGTCTTATGTAGACAAAACGCGCGTCTGGCGTACTAAATTATGATCCTGGTACTTTTGATAACTATTTGAACTAGTTAAAATGTTGCAGTCCAGAGAATTTCTTCTTGAACACATACACTATGAAAAACACAATTATAATACTAGTTATCTATGAAATAATGTATACTTTAATCGTATATCTAATAGGATGAAAGAGCAGATTTTGTAGCTCTACCAACCTCTCAGCTGAGTGTTTAACAAATTTAGTGTGCAAATTATTCTATCATTACTACTGTCTTTTACATTTGTACTATAAAGTCCTCGACTATAATTTCTTGTTCTTTATAACTGTTCAGAAGTTATTACTAGACAAGTTGATAAAATCAAAACCTCTGCTAATATATTTGATTTTCAAAAAAATGACGTTTATGATCTTCAGGTTTGTCTATACGTGGGAACAGCCTATGGTGGCAAAAAGCCGTAAATTATACGAGAATATTCATACAGTGGGCTAAAGAATGAGATGGTGTCACACTCTTTGAAAACATCGTGTAATTTACTAATGTTTATTTGACCCAGTTTACATAATAATTGATGCCTACCATTTTTTTTAAAATATAGATAGGAGATTATCAAGTGTATAACTTATACGATGTTTAACTCGTTGATTTCGATTGATACGTTTCCCATGAGACCTATTATTTCGTTGTTTTTATCATTAGTATTCATGATATCAATAGAGGAAGTAGAAGTATGATCCCTTGTTCAAGTACATTGTCATTTACACCCAGGGGATAAGCTGTTTGGAGTCGTTTTATCCAAGACAGGTCGATAAGTTTACGGGAATCTTCAAATTGTTTATGCGACTGCCCTTGATTTCTGGACCGTTTCGAGCGGTTGAAATCTAATAAATTTAATAGTGTGGTTGTGTTTACCTAAATGTTGATAAATTATGCTTTTGAATTTCTTAGGTTTTCGGAAGCGGTATAGATGTTCCTGTGTTTGTTTTAAAAAAAACTCCCGTCCTGTTTGTCCTACATGTTGTATATCACACTTGAGCTTAGTTCATGTAACCAGATAAATGAGGCTTTACATTTCTAACATGGATTCTGTCCAATTCTGTGAAGAAAATAAACAGATCCGCTTGTGTTGTGCACTTTAGTTTAACCTGAAGTAAGTAGAAAGTACTTACTATTTATTTTACCTACAATGTATCTTTATATGAAATATATACTTTATTTTGATAATTTATGTTTTGCTGTTATATGCTTTTGTATGTAAAAATTTGAAAATTCAATTTTATCTAATGTCCATCCTGGAAGCAGGATTTTTATCTTTGCGATGGGCAGTGTGATGCATTGATTATTGACTGTATTTCCTGTTTGCACAGTTATTTGTTATGCGGCATGATCTTTCAAATTAACAACATAATTACCTTATTCTAATGTTATTAATGTTTATAATGTTTATAATGTTTGACATTTGTAAAATCCTACTTTTTCAGAAGACTTAAAACCTTATTTGTGTCGGTCTGCTTTTTTACACCTTGTGGAACTTACTTTTAAAAAGTGAGTCTTTTTAAAAAGTATTTTATTTGTCACTTTTGATAAGTATCGATAGACAACATATGAAAATAAGGAGATACATGTATGGTATGATTGTCAATGAGACAACTATCCATCAAAGCTTAAATGAAGTATATGGTCCAAGGACACAGTTATCGTCCTTTGGTTTTCGTTGTCTACGAATATAGTCCCTAGTGTAAACAGTGTATAACTTGCATGTTTTATTTGGTACACTTTTGCAATTTATTTTTTGATATTAAATGCATGAAATAATAAGTAGGGGGATGTAATTACATGTTAAAAAAATTTGGGTGCTGAATCTTTATGTTAAGTAGTGATTTGGTCCAGTGTAAAAAGGTCAAATTTTATCACGTCTGAAGCTGTCAAACTGAATTTTACACCCCCTTAACACAGAATTGTCAATATTTTGAGTTAGAGCTGGTAGTAGTTTCTATAATTTTTATATTATTTGTCTCGCTGGTAGTACACTACACTGTAAAAATCTTTTTTAAGAAAGAGCAGGTAGGATTTTTTTAATTTGAATTTATTGTCTAAAAGAAATGCACTACGAAATAACTGTGTTTTCGGGCCTAAGGATATAAGCATCTATAGGCAACCGTTCGGCCGTCAATTATGATAAAACCTCATACCGAATATTTTACTACAAAAGGACCCGACATGAAAAGTATTATTCATTCAATTTACAAAAAACGGCTAATTGTAACTATAATGTATGTATCGTATTCCAATAGTTCGCATGATATACATCGGAGACCTATTTGAATAAGCAGATAGAACAATATTCCTAATGCGTCTAAAAATGAGGAACTCAAAAGTTGTGTGCAAACAAAAAATCTCTGAGTAGTGAAATTGAACATATTTTTATGTTTGTCAAATGACTGTCCTTTACCATTTGTGTTGATTTGAAAAGTGGAGGAAAACAGAATAAATGTTTAAAAACTATGGAACTAGTACATGTTTTTAAAGTATAACATTTTCAACGAACGTCTTGTCTGAAAAAGGGATTTTTTAACACGATAAGCCAAATCACGAATGGATTTTTGGGGTATGCTTAATTTACGGGAAAAGTAATATTTCACTTCGTACCTCGAAAATTTAACTACGTAAATTATGTGAAAATGTCTAAGCTTCGAAACGAGTCATCATACACATCTATGTTTACGACATGATGTGAGCTAACGAAATAAACGTAACCATTACACATGTTACAGCCTATGGAGAAACAACTGCACAAATTGACCCACATATGTTCGTAAAAACAACGAGAAGGCAGTTGACTCAAGTCAAAAACATTTTGTTTTATTTGTGAAATTGCTTGAAATTGCTCTGCAAGGGTTTAGTCAAATAACTGGTGTTATGTTTCATTAGAAATAAATAAACTTATCAAAATGAAATATAATGGAATATCCCAATATCAAACTTATTTTACAGTCCATGTAATTGAGTTTTGTTTGACAAATTCAACAGTTCATTTTGTAATATGTCTTTTAAACCTTGATTTGTTTATAAATCTTTTTAAATTAGTTGAGCAGAATTTAACTGAAACAGATGTATAAATTCTGTTTTTGTATCCCTTAAGGTGACATACTATCTACTTTGATGGTGAGTTTTGTTTAAAAATACTAAAAAAAATTTGAACTTAAGATATGTTAGAACTCATTTGTGAATTAAGCAGACAATAATTTATTTGTTTCATTATTTTCAATGAACAGTAATATGTGTTTATGCTGTTCTTTTAATCTATTTTGATGTATTAAACCAAACGTAAATTAACATAGTTTTGAAAATTTGCACTTCATTGCACTCTAATTACATGATAAGAATGACTTTTTCAGTAGTTTTGAGGGGTTTCCACAGTATTATATACCAGATGTCCACTAGTAAGAATAGTTATTTTGCTGGGTTTTTTTTTATGAAATCTACATTTTTGCATAATTTCTCTGTCAAAATGCACTTTAAGACACAAGACAATGTTATAGAATGCTTTAATAGGGTCTGTGTATTGTTATTTAAGGTTATCATCAGAAGTTTTGTCCTTGTTTTGACTAGTAAAGGTATACTGGAAGAAATTAATTATACATGCACGTTGTATTAAAAATAAATGAATATAGCGATAAAAGTGTCATTGCCATATAGTGCTGAAATGACTTTATTTTTTTTCAGAAATGGACAAAAATACACAGATTTATTCAGAATGTCATACCGATGAAGATCACCTAAAAATATTTGGAAAAATCAGAACTATGGATTTCAATATGGGACAATACCCCTAATGCGCCTTGAAATGAGGAACACAAAAGTCACGTGTAAACAAAAAATCTCTGTGTAGTGATATTTGACACATTTCTATGATAAATAAATAACTGAGCTGAACCATTAGTGTTAATTTAGAAAATAAGGGAACACAGAATAAATGTGTAAAAACCATGGAGCTATGAAATGTGTTCAAAGTATTAAAATTTCAAAGAACTTATTGTGTTAAAATTGGGATTTTTTACCATGAGGAGCGACATCGCAAAAGGATACTCGGGGTTTGCTAAATTACGGAAAAATGAATCACACTTCGTACCCCGAAAATTTAACCACATATGTAAAAATGTCTCAGCTTCGAAACAAGCCATCATACATATACAAGTTTACGATATGGGCTGAGCAACAGAAGAAAACGTTACCATTACGGCCTATGGAATAACAATTGCGCATATTGCCCCAGCTAAAACCCCTTGAAGTCAAGAAATCTATACGCATGCGCATAATTACCAAAACAAACCTTTGAGCAAGGTCGTATATTAAATGTTAACTAAACGACCTAGATGGTTCTCTATTTCTTTATGGAATTACAATGATCTTAAATATCAGTTTCATAACAGTAACATATAAGAAAAACTCCACTTCATTTCTTATATGACAAAAATAGATTTATCGGAATTCAGAGAACTCTCGTATTTTATCAAAACTGGGATTCCCTCTGACGTGTTTCTAAATTTATAAAAACATTCAATATAAATACTGCTTAATTCTGATTTTTCGTGTTGTTAAAAACACACATATAAGTCAATGGAATTATCAAACATGAAGATTATGAAAAGAATATTATAGGAAAGTTGTTTTAGTTCAATCCCTTTGTTTGTTTTTATATAAGTATAAGTCTACAGATTGCTTGAAAGCAATTGTATCCAAAAAAAAAACTCACCTTTACAAAGCTCCACATCAAAAATAAAATTATTTCTTTTCATAAAAGCCATGAAAACTTTGACAAAAATTAAACAACAAAGTCTTTTGGACTGACAGACTGACAGTTACCAGTTCAGCAACTATGTCGACAGGTAAAATATAACATATTATCACTCACCTTTTATTGCTTTTAATGGAGAACTGTCCTTGCTTGTAAAGGATGTCCTAGCAATTAATGGAGAACTGTCCTCAGTTGTAAAGGATTTCCTAGCTTTTAATGGAGAACTATCTTCACTTGTAAGGGATTTCCTAGCTTTTAATGGAGAACTATCCTCACTTGTAAAGGATTTCTAGCTTTTAATGGAGAATTGTCCTCACTTGTAAAGGATTTCCTAGCTTTCCTAGCTTTCAATGGAGAACTGTCCTCACTTGTAAAGGATTTCCTAGCTTTCCTAGCTTTTAATGGAGAAAATTCCTCACTTGTAAAGGAATATACACTTCTTTTTTCTATAAAGTAATTAATTATAAGATGTTAGAAGTGACTTGTTAAGATGAAATGCTTCTGGCATGCAACATAATAAGCCTGATACATGCATAATTGAGTAGGAAATTTGTAGATGTGTAGAACAACAGCAATAAGTATTTTTAAATACAAAAAATATCAAAATACCTACCTTTTCTTGCTTTAAATGGAGATCTGTCATCACTATCAAAGGATTTCTTATCTTTTTTACCTAGAATTATGTCATAGAACTTTTTTTTATACCTTGGTTATCTATAAAAGAACTTAAGTTAAGTGAGCAGGATCACATACTCCACATCCCTATATTGTCACTAGGCAAACAAAATATAAATCTATGATTTTCATCCAAGTCCCCCCCTGACAAAGTGGTCCACCTTAACCGATATCCAGCACTTCATTGAAATTTATAGGAAATCCAACCAACAAAAAATAAATGTGCTTTCTACATGTTCTAGGCATAAAGCAGAAAGTCCCCCTCCTGAACAAAAAATACCCCTCTACAGATTTATCTAAAAATCAATCCTATCGAAGCTTTTATGGTAACCAACACTTTATTTATGTAAAGAAGAAAATCACACCAGAAATGAAGGCAGCATCCAGACTATGATTTTTATCCAGTCCCCTCGTGACAAAAGCTTCCTTCCTCTTATTTCTGTCAATAACAATCCCATCCAAGCTTTTTTGTTTACAGATGGCGACAGACAAAAAGAGAGATGGACCAGTCAAAAACATTTTACCTTTCGTAACTTAAGTTGCATTGGGTATAAAAAATGTGTATAAATAAACTGCTTAAATTGTTAGTATTCTTTGTTATATCATATCTCCCCAGGTTGGAATAAACATTTTTCACAAATATTGAAACAAGATATCTACAGAAACAAGAGGATCATGAAAGCCTGAAATCACTCACCTCTAATTTTGTTGGTGCAGATTTTTTATCAATGATTATATATAATTCATGATGCCTTAAGGACAATGAAATACATTTTCAAAAATGCTATTTCATTTTTCTGCCAAAAAGCTAAAAAAATATATTGAAATCATCTTTTAAGAGAAAAAAATGGAATAAGAGGTGAATTTTCAAATTTCAACTTACACAAATGAACAACCTATCTGGTTTTATACTAAATCGATACAAATATAAAAAGTAAATAATATACTATGCAGAGTTAACATCTTGCACTATCAATGTTACTGGAGCATATTGATAAATATTTAAGATGGTTCAGACTTATCTGTAGAACCCAAACTGTATTATGTCCAAAGAAATACTTGTGCAGTAGAAAACAGCACTAATCAGACCATTATAAATTAAAATACTAACACAAGTCAAGAATTACTTACTTGATTTAATCTGGTCTGATGTCCTTTTTGAAAACTTATTAAATATTCTTCCTACAATTTTTTTTTAAAAGTGCTTGAATAAGCTTTATCCTTAAAACAATGGTGAAGTTATTACAAAGTCTTAACATAATGTCACAAAGTCTTCATAACTTCCTACATTTTAAAGATTTTGCTTATTGTTGAAGGCCAAACAGTAACCAATAGTAGTTTACATCTATGAAAATTGGTCTCTAGCTCATTGTTGTCTCCTTGAAAATCTTTTACACATTTTATATTTTCATTAATTAATTTATTGGAAATAAAATCAATTTGCTCTTAGGTCCATGGCCAGTTAAACACGTTTCTACTATAAACCAGCAGAAACCAGTCAAAAGTCAACTTTATAATGATGTCAAACTTGAACTCGTAGAGAGCTTATTTAATACTTGTTCAATGTCGTAACTGGGGTTGGTACCAATGACAATTATTCCACATATACGTACTTACGTTCAGATGTTTTTTTCAATATTCATTAATATGAAACTCACCTTCAACTGGACCTATTAAAGCTTTGCCTTTTCTTGTTTGGCATGGAGAAATCTTATCATAATACTTCTGAGTGTTACTAATATACATATCTAAAACATAAATTAGAGGCTCTAAAGACCCTGTGTCGCTCACCTTAGTCTTTGAAGGACACAGATGGATTCATGACAAAATTGTGTTTGAAGATCTTACTTGACTGAACATTCTTGTTACTTACAATTTTTCTATCTATAATAAACTAGGCCCTTTAGATAGAAAGGAAAGTATTTTGTAAACCAATTTACCAAATTAATGAAAATTGTTAAAAATTTACTATAAAGGGCAATAACTCTTTCAGAGGTCAACTGACCATTTTGGTCATGTTGACTTATTTGTAGATCTTACTTTGCTGAACATTTATGCTGTTTACAATTTATCTCTATTTATAACAATATTCAAGATAATAACCAAAAAAGGCATTTTTTTTCAAATTACCAATTGAGGGGGAGGCAACCCAATAATCATTTCTCCAAATCATTTGAAAATTTCAGGGAAAATAGATATTGACTAGATACCAATTCCTTCTTTGTCAGATTTGTTCTAAATGCTTTATTTTCAGAGTTATAATCTTCATTTTACCCCCATGTGTTCTATTTTTAGCCATGGCGGCCATCTTGATTGGTTGGCTGGGTCACTGCACACATTTTTTTTTCAAAAAGATACCCCAATAATGATTGTGGCTAAGTTTGGTTAAACTTGACTCAGTAGTTTCAGAGGAGAAGATTTTTGTAAAAGTTAACAACGATGTCGACGGAGACGAACAAAGGACGAGGAACGCCAAGTGATGAGAAAAGCTCACTTGGCCTTGTGGGCCAGGTGAGCTAAAAAAGCAATGAAAATTCTTTGATTGCAGCAGTTAAGTTAAAATTTAACCTTAAATAGTGACAAACGTTAATGACTGATGAATAAAACTGAAAGTGCAATGCAATGTGATATATGTGGAAATGCCAATGTAAAAAAAAACCTGCATGTTTAACCCAGACACATTATCTATGCATGTGCCTATCCCAAGTCAGGAGCCTGTAATCAGTGGTTTGTTTATGTGTTACATATTTGTTTTTTGTTCATTTTTATATTTAAATAAGGTCGTTAGTTTTCTATTTTTAATATTCAGACTTGTTACATTTGTGTACCTTCTAATACTTTGAGAGTATTTAAAACAAGCTGCCATGCATCTTTACTAAAGTAGGTCTTCGCTGAAGTTTGTGTTTCAGGACATATTAAACAGAATATCTGTATGGCTCAACAGATTTTCTGGCTTTGTTTCCACTTCTTCTTCAATCACAAACAGTACAGACTGTGCTCTTAAAACAGCATCTAGATCAGCCATATGATGTAAAAAGCCTGAAAAATTAAGATCTAACTATGTAGTTGAAACTTTTAATAAAATTTAGAAAAAGAGGCCATCAATAGGATGTGCTATTTCAAACCAACACTGAATTCAAAAGTCCTCCAGGGGCAGGTAGGAAAAAGTGGACATGACATTTGAAATCATGCAAATGGTTTAATCATTCAAAACAAATAAAACTTAACCTTAAATTGTGAAAAAACGTTAATGACTGATGAATGAAACTGAAAGTGCAATGCAATGTGATATATGTGGAAATGCCAATGTAAAAAAAACTTTGCATGTTTAACCCAGCCACATTATCTATGCATGTGCCTATCCCAAGTCAGGAGCCTGTAATCAGTGGTTGTCGTTTCGTTTGTTTATGTGTTACATATTTGTTTTTTGTTCATTATTATATTTAAATAAGGTCATTAGTTTTCTTGTTTGAATTGTTTTACATTAATATTGTCATATCGGGGCCTTTTATAGCTGACTATGCAGTATTGGCTTTGCTCATTGTTGAAGCCCATATTTTTGTCTCTTGTGGACAGTTGTCTGATTGGCAATCATACCATATCTTCTTCTTTTTTTTTTATATATAACAATATCATTAGTGGTTCCCCTTTAGCAGCTTATATCTACAGTTTTCACATTTGAAATAAGTTTTTTTGAAGAATATTATACTTTTTCACATAAAAATAGACTGTCCATTTCAAACATACTTTTTAAGACAACTAATTTCTTTCAATGGCCACTTTTGTCCTAGCTTACAAAATTGGAATCAACCATATTTCCTATTTTCAATCATTTGGTTTGACCTTATGGTTGTACAGTCACAAACAAACTAAAATTGGAAGAACAAGGATGTGTCCAAAGTACACGGATGCCCCACTCGCACTATAATTTTCCATGTTCAATGGACCATGAAATTGGGTAAAAAATCTAATGTGGCATAAAAATTAGGAATATCATACCATAGGAAACATGTGTGTACTAAGTTTCAAGTTGATTGGACTTCAACATCATCAAAAACTACCTTGACCGAAAAATTTAACCTGAAACTCACACTTTCATTTTCAATATCTCAACACCATAACTCCTGAACTGTTAAGGTAAAATTGCCTCTATTGAACTAGACATCCATTTTGTCATCAGTAGCAACATTTTTGAAAAAAACTTTTTTTTTGGTCAAATGTATTACATTTAAGAGACATTTATAAACTTAAACAATCTATTCTTTTTAAACTAACAAAAGTAATGGGAATTGTATCATATAAAATCTGCTTCAATGGTTTCAAGTTCAATGTTCAGTTGAATAACATTACCTTTGTCTATCAAGGTGATCTTTCTACTTTTTGTTCAGCAGATCTTTTTAACAGCATCTTTTATTTTATACATTTCTATTTTAACTTTCATGCATATGTTACAAGGATTTATATTCTTTGTCTAAAAGATCAAAAGTATTATAAGGTAAATGAGATTTTTCAATCAGATATGACAAGGTTTTGGATTTGAATAGCCTGCATCACTCATCTGTAATATTTTGAGTATCAATGATAATATTTTTGCTATTTAATGATTACAAATATGCACACGCTGTTTTCATTTTCTTGAAATTATAGTTTTAACAAATGAATAGGAACATTTGTCGAACGGCAAATCATTAGAATTGTTTTTGACAGATGTTGGAATTAAAATAGCTACACTTTAACATGTCAGTGTTGCAAATATTGAAAGACAATTATCCACGCATGACTGAAGGAACATGGGCTAAACAATCTCTATAGAAAAGAGATGTGCCAATGCTAATACAACTACTGGTCTGAGAACACAATTAATTCGTAGTGCATTTCTTTTAGAACATAGATGAAAATTGAAAAAATCCCACCTGCGCTTTCTCAATGAAATTTTTACAGTGTGTTGTACTACTTTTGGGACAAATTATATCAAAATTATAGAAAACTTCATCGCCTCTAACTCAGAATATGGACAATTTTGTGTTTAGGGTGTCTTAAAATCTAACTTAACAGCTTCCAAATTGCTAATTTTTAACCTTTTTTCAGCTGGACCAAATCACTACTTTCTTGTAAAATTCTGGACCCAAATTTTTTACAGTGTAATTTCACCCCCTACTTACAATTTGAGGCATTAAACATGGAGAAATAAACTTGGAAGGGGTATAAAAATTATTGGCAAGTAACCCACTGTTAACACTAGGGACTATATTAATCAAGGGACGACAATTGTGGTCTCGGACCTACTTACCAAATCCCATTGACTTATCACAAGTAGTTGCATTTAAACAAATCTAAACACAAACTAATACATGTAAACTAAGCAAAATTTCAAAGTCAATATTCTTCTGACAGAAATAAAAGAGAAGCAAAAACAGACAAACCTGAATCAAAGTTGGATGGTCTGTGTATCAAAGTGCATGTAATAGTGACATGAATTAGACTTGGTACATGTACATCAAGGTGTTGCAAGGTGATTGGATGAACATTGTCACATACATATTTTAGGATTGATGATCTTTGCTCCTAAGTAAAATTCCTAGTTTTATCAGCATAGTCTTCACAACTATTCGCGGGGTCTCCTACTTTTGGCATTAATTTAATGTAGTTGAACAATTTTGAATATATTTCAAAATATCGAGATGCATATTGCTTCTATCCAGCATTAATTTTGAAAATTCGCCTTTAGTAAATTTCTGTGCTTGATCTGACGTTTTTTCGGGTCAACATAAGAGGTTTTTGTGTTGTTTGTCCTTTGTTGATGAGTTTCATCAATCTTTTGTACATTAGTTGATTTTGTTTCAGAATTGTCTTTTCTTTTAGGAGGTTCCTCTTTACATAAATTTCTGATGATTTCCCCCTACAAATAAATTTAGATCTTTAGATACATTAAAATTGTAGAAAAAAATTTAGAAACGTTAAATGGAACAAACATTATAATGATAGTTTATGACTGAATATAGATCTTTACAAATCTTTAGGTTGTAATAGTGATGTTGGGTTTCCTCTCTTCTTCATTCAAACCCACATACAAGTTTATAGATAACACTTACAGGTTACATCTTCTTACTCTGAACATAATGCAAATCATCTGAGAAATAAATATTGTTGAAGCGCAGCAAAATGTGAAGTATACATTGTATCAACAGAATTTATGAGAAAGTTTTAAGTTTTAAGAATTTTCAATTATGAAAATAATGCAAAGTTCATTTCTGTAATCTGAATGTTATTCTTCTCTTGTGTGATTTTTTCATAATGTTGAGCTTCAATATACATAATATTTAGATTTGAAAACAATATCTACAAGTAGTATGGTTTAGGACATTTTATGATAGCGTAAAAACGTAAGGTTCTAAGGTTCCAAGATGGCGGCCACCTGGTACTTTCCCTAACACTAAATATAGATGATATAATCTGATTAAATACGTATGTCACATATTTCGACCAATGAAAAATCTGTATAAATATATAACCAAATAAGGGTGTTAATCTATACGCAAATCCGTTTAAGGACATATCGTTTAATTGGATTATGATGACAAACGTACAAGCCACGTGCACTGTGGCGTTTATCGACCAATGAAAACAGAGAATTTCCTACATATATAACGCTAGGCACACCCTGTTTAATCTCATTTACAACAAGACAGTCGAAATGGCAACACGCTGTAATATAGAACTCGGAAATGACAGATACGTACAGGCCACAGAGTGGAAAGATCAGTTAAGGATAGATATCAGAGAATGGGAAACCAAAAATGGAAAAAGGATGCCCACGAAAAAAGGAATCAGCCTACCTCTTAATAGATGGAAGATGTTGGTAGATAGTTTTGACTATTTGGACCAGGCTCTTGTCGAAAATAATACCTACACAACACACGTTGGAGGAAATGTATATGCTAGTATAACGACAAACAGTGTGTGCGTTGATTTAAGAAAGAACTGGCTCCCACCCAACCAGACAGAAGTCGTTCCGACCAAGAAAGGGATAACACTGAGACCTATGGAATACACTAAATTAAAAGAGGCAGTCAGTGTAATTGGTGACTTTGTTCCAGAACTGAACACTGTTGTACCATGTCCATTCAGTTACGACCATCAAAACCAATTGGAATTCCTGCGGTGTTCGGAATGCAACCCTGATGGTTTTACCGAATGATAACAGTTGTTTAATGATTCTTTTTATGTCAAACAATTTTAAAATTTATGTATAATTTAGAATTAATGTATTCAATTTGTATATATATGTTGTAATATTTTTTTTTATAAAATTTTCTATATGATTCAATCGATTTGTGTTGAGGCACGTTGTTCCCATAATACACTTCATCCAGTACTATAGAGATACACGACACCGTGTACCTTTTATCAACACCTCATCAAACCCATTTTAGATATACGTTACGAAAATCATCGACAGTAATACATATATAGTGGAATCACCAACTAATGGATATTTTTCCTAAAACTCTAAATAGAAAACCCCGCCAACCAATCATGAATGTAGGTTTGCAAGATATTTCGTCCAATGAGAAAAACAGTACCGCCCCTACACACACACAAATATCAATCAATCACATATTTAATCAGGAACGTTCACAAAACCTTCACTTCAAAACAAACTTTCTACATGGACGCACGCGATAAAAAGAAGCTGACCAAGAATTTCGTCAGATTAGTTGCCGAAACTCCCGTCGAAACTGTAGTCGATTACCTAATACAAACACGTATTTTCGACGACGAACTGACGGAAGACATCCTGTATCAAAACACAGAAAAGAACAAATCTCGACAACTGTTAATGTTACTGATGAGAAGGGGACCCAAAGCGTTTTCGACTTTCGTTGAAGCTCTTCGTAGATCCGATTGTCAAGATCTAGCTGATAGTTTAGAATGCAACTAACCAACGTAGTCGTTCTAGGTGATTTGAAATGTACCTTCGATCTCCGCGATCTGACACATAAACTCGTCAATGTTCGATACGACCCCCGTTTCTTCTCTGCCATGATCTGGCAACATCGGAGAATAGGTGGAAATTGTCTATTGTTTTCCAACGGGAAAATAAACTGTAACGGAAAGTGTCGGTCCTTCCAAGAAGCTCGTAGGCGATTGCGTCGGTATGCTAGATGTCTACAGTCGATCGGATACGCGGTGAAACTCTCAAACGTCAGGATAGTTACTGCTTCAGCCGTGCACCAATTGAGTGGTCGAATCGATCCCGCACATCTTCCGAGTTGTTATAGCTATGAACCTGAATTGTTTCCAGCAGTCATGTTTCGACGTCATGGAATGCATTTCACCTGTCACTTATCGGGTAAAGTGTTTATCACGGGTATTAAACGAACGAGCGACGAAGACGATATCTATGTCGTTCTTTTAGAACTGGAACTGTTTCTATAAGAAGCGGTACGTTTACATTCAATAAAAAATGGACAAGACGTACATTCTCTTACTGTTTGCAGAGAAACCGTGCGACGTATACGTAGCCCTGAGCAAAACCACACAAAGTCGAGATCAAATAGCGTCATATCTCACAGATAACTACCTGAGAAAACCACAGTGGAAATCCATCATGATCGCAGCTTTTCTGGAATGATAACCAGACAATGACCTATCAAGACTACCTCGAAAAGATATATTACGACCCAGGACATCCGGGTTCGTTCAGTGGCGTGGATAAATTGTACAAAGCAGTACGCAAAGAAGGAAAATAGGCAGCCAAGTTCAATTTTTAATTTCGTTTATCAACCATTATGTTGTTAACACACAGGAATAAATAAAAGAAATACAATATGTACATGTGGTAATTTTATTATGATCAAGAAGACATAGAATAAATCTATTGTGTTGAATAATATCTCCAATCTTCAAGATGAGAATAAGGCCATGAGTTTTCTATCGTTTGCGTCTAGGTCGTCCGATGAAAAGTCATTCAAAACATCTGCCATCTTGAAACTCTGACATCTCATTTTCACGTAGTATGCGCAATATAGTCCACATGTTTCCGAATAGTCGGGTTGTATTTGACAACAGGAAAAACTGTACTGAGGACCATTAACGATGAGTACACTTTTAAATTGTTGCTGGTATGTTTCTGGTGCGCGTCCTAGGGAGTCAAAAAACTCGGGCGGTCCCGATGAGGGGAAATGAAAAGCCACCCAATGACTTCCTTTCTGGTCACAATTGTCCGTGTTGACCACAAATGTTTTAGATCTGTCACTCACATATGCAGGCAAGTCGTCTGCGCAGCAAACGCTGACCGAGGTTTCCCTCAAAAGTCCCTCCAGTGCCTCTCCTGACATTGGTAGGTGAATTGATTTCTTTCGACAAGCATGGTCCTTTAAACCCTGAAGATGTGCAAAGACTAGTCCACAGTCTCGACAAGCTATTAAGTCTTCTCTGTCATCCAGTATATCTGACGTTGTACTTTCTGTGTCGAAACTATCTTCGCCCTTCATATCTTCGACTTCTTCAGAGGTGTCGACTCCTTTGCCCGTTTGCAAGATATCAGTTCGCAGTCTTGAAGACTCTGCCGTTCCGGGTTTCAGGTCAACCAATAGGAATCCGTCGCCTCTTCAAATTTCCGTAGAAATAAGTCTGACTTAGACGGGTACATCTGTCGTCCTAGCGTCATAACGGGTTGACGATCTATGGGATTGTTAAAGAGAACGAGGTAATGACAGTTTCGTCTCTCGGTAGGATCCTTTCCAAAGTACAAGTTTTGATTTACAACCACTACCGATAAATTTCTGTGATGACTGCCTTCTGTAAATAAGTCGTTGATTCTTGAATCTTTGGCCGATGTGGACATCATATCATCCAATATGATCATATTCCTCGTATTGGGATCGAAAAAGTCGTCACTTTCTAAATCGACCGGGATACCACGGGAAAATTCCACTCGCGGTAGCACTGTTTTTTGTATTTCCCCATAGAGTGGCTGCCATCTCTTGTACAACCACACGATCCTTTCTGGACATGGATGGCACATTTTCCTTACTTGTTGCAGCAGTTTTTTCATAAAAAAACGTTTTTCCGCACGATGTCGGTCCAGACACAATCATGGTAAACGGATGCTTAAAAGCAAAATCTTGTATTTGCTGCTGCTGCTTCTGCTGCTGAGGAAATTCGTAGTCTTCTTTCAGAGAAAGATACTGCTGCTGCTGCTGCTGCTGCTGTTGTTGCTGCTGCTGCTGCTGCTGCTGTTGCTGCTGCTGCTGCTGCTGCTGCTGCTGCTGCTGCTGCTGCTGCTGCTGGGCATGTTTGTTTTTCATATGTCTTCGAAGATCGTGGGGCCAAGCATAAACGCTACGACAAAGGTTGCAACTGAACATCTTCACCTTTTCTGCCTGTGTATTCAATGTTCTCTTATAGGTTTCTTTCGAAAGTGCAGTAAGCAAAACAGGTGGTCATCTTTCAGGCGACACAATTTGAGATTGTCGTCCCTCAAGACGAATTCGATTTGATACAGATCGCATGTGGTTACTCTGACGTAAATTGGTTTTTCATATACGATGTCCGCGTTTTCTTCGTTCAAAACACTTGCCGATTGAAGTATGGACAGAGTCGTTCCCCTGACGTATGTGTGGTCCACGAAGTCCGAGCAAAAGTAGACCCGTCTCGTTGTTGTTTGAAATTGTGGTACAAACGATAACTCCAGAAGTGCACATTCCCATTCTCCATCCATTATATATCGTTTAGGAAGTTGAAGTCTAAATTCGCCACCGTTATTATTTTCAAAAAGCGAGAGCGAGTCTTCGCTTGATACGAATAGGTAAAACTCATCCATCGTTTCGATATAGATAATGCTTCCTGCATTCTTATAGATGTTTTGCCACTCGGGTGTGAGATAACCATCAATTCTTTGGGTTTTTTTATTCATTGGAGGGGGGAGGTTGTTTGTCTGTTCCATTTGCATCTATACGTTTATTAAAAACAGTAAACTATAAAATTATAGTATGACAACTTAATCTCCATTGGAATGACGATTTAATCCTTGGCTATAACATCGTTCTATTAATATACAGCTGAATTCAGAGGTCAAACATTCAACTAAATCTCCCAGAGAATGACGACTCACCCGCCAAGGAATTAACATCCTTAAACCGTTATATTAATATTTTGCAAACACAATGTGTTTGATATAGATACAATCTTTCCGGGAAGACGTTTTTTTCTTTCTTAAATAGTATACCAGTGTCTTGGTTAAATCAGATTAGGGAATAATCTCTGTTCTAGCACAAATTATCTTGTCATAACAAGAATGTTACTAATGTTCTTCGTTATCTTTAATTTAAATCAATTCGATGGTTAATCAACATTTTATTGTTTCAGTTTAGCCCTCTTGCTTGAAAGACCGGGTCATTTAAATTTTACATATTAAGCACATTCAACAATATATTCATCATAATATTCCTTTTTTGTATAATATAGAACGATATTTATTATCCTATGACAACTTAATCTCCCATGGGATGACGACTTAACCCCGACAGGAAATTAACATCCCTGTACCTCTATAGTATTATGTCTTAAACGGATTTGTGTATAGAGGATTAACACCTTATTTGATTATATAATTATACAGATTTTTCATTGGTCGAAATATGTGACATACGTTCTTAATCGGATTATATCATCTATATATATATATTGTTAGGGAAAGTCCCAGGTGGCCGCCATCTTGGAACCTTAGAACCTTACGTTTTTACGGTATCGTGCCTAGCGTTATATTTGTAGGAAATTCTCTGTTTTCATTGACCGATAAACGCCGCAGTGCACGTGGCTTG
Organism: Mytilus trossulus; assembly: GCF_036588685.1. Taxonomy (NCBI): domain Eukaryota; kingdom Metazoa; phylum Mollusca; class Bivalvia; order Mytilida; family Mytilidae; genus Mytilus; species Mytilus trossulus. The sequence goes on along the minus strand of NC_086385.1, from coordinate 11,101,593 downwards.
TACGTATGTCATCATAATCCGATTAAACGATATGTCCTTAAACTGATTTGTGTATAGATTAACACCCTTATTTGGTTATATATTTATACAGATTTTTCATTGGTCGAAATATGTGACATACGTATTTAATCAGATTATATCATCTATATTTAGTGTTAGGGAAAGTACCAGGTGGCCGCCATCTTGGAACCTTAGAACCTTACGTTTTTACGCTATCATAAAATGTCCTAAACCATACTACTTCTACATTTATTTCAGTGTTTTTGTTTTTTACTCTGTAAATGTTATATAATAACAATTTCTTACATATTTAAAGAGGTTAACATCGTAAGCTGTAGGACTGTTTTTTCCTGAGGCCCATAAGAATATACATGTATTACTTAGGTGTACACACATTTTTATATCAATTTGTAGTCCTTATTCAGCTCTTTCATTTCAAAGATTAGTGCAAGAAAACTTTATAGTTCATACCAAACTACATGTACATTATCATATCATTCACACTACCTTGGCAGCTATTTTAATTACTTTATTCTGCCATTAGCACGAAAATTGCTTGAGGTAGATGTGCAGAGCTCACAATTTTTCGCATTCACACTGTTATCATTTGTCACTGTACATGTACAATTTATAGCCTCTGAAAAAAAAATCTATAGTATTATCATTTACATCTACTTTACGTACCTAGTACGCACATACAAATATTTTGAACATAGGCTAGCTGAATATATAAAATATACACATAACCGTCACACTATAAAAGATAAACATGATAAAGACATTGATGGACATCCATCTCTTAGTTAGGATTTATTTTATCGGCTTCGGTAAAAAAGCGATTTGTATAGAGTTTTGCTATTTTGCCGGTCTTATTAAGACAAACAATTTTACGAACAAGTAAGAACATCCTGACCTCAAATGTTGATGTGCTTGAAGAAAACCTCACATATAAAATGACAATACAAGTATTAATGGACAAAACAAGCATATAAACTGTTTACTGAGTCACATCTGACCTGATATCTCAAAATAAAATTCCAATCAAGAAGGTCAGTGTTCCTTATACATAATGCACGATATCAACTGGTGATGAAAGACCAAGCAAACAAAAAAGATGCACGAAGAGTGGGTCCAAGGATGGGTGTTGCAGCAATAAATAATTAAACAAACATATGAAAATCTAGTCTACTTAATACAATTTTCAAAGGTATAATCCTTTTTATTAAATCTTAAAGTCTCAGTTAATGAATATGTGAATTAACATTAAATAAGTCGTTTTTTCTATTTACCCTCATAATACACAGTAAATAAATTAGTGCCATATTACTTTAAAGATATAAAGGTCAATTCTTAAAGGTCAAAGACTATGAATTTAGTTTTTATCTGAATTACGAATTATCTAAAAAGAATTTATGTAATTTATTCTGTAAGTGTTATTACATTAAATAGTACTATACCAAAATAAAACAAACTGCTTAAAGTAAAAAATCAGAAATATTCTTAACTTTGTATGTAAAAAGTCTTAAAAATCTGTAAACTTCCCATGTCAAAGTAAAAAAACTGTAAACTTCCCATGTATAAAGTCATTAAAACTTAAAGATCCTAATGTAAATAGTGAACATAAGGTTGTTGTGTTAGGATTGTTCATTAAGTTTTCCGTTTATTATTTGGTGGTGGAACTGTTCGACATACGAAAGTATGGTTATCCTTTATCTAGTCGAAGACTAAAAGATTATAGAAATCTCACCTAGTAGCCACATATATCATGTGTGTTCATGATAATTTTTTTCAATAAAATGTATTTCATATAGTCCGGAGCCGGCAACATAGCCATTGCCTTTTACCTACCTTGCTTTCGATCGGTAGTTATATCCTGCATTCCTTGTTTACCTTTATATGTATTAGTCCATATGGACTGGTGTAAAGCCTCATATAAAATCAAACTAGTTGTTATATTGTATAAAACAGAATCCCGGTCCATTAGCCCTTATTCATGTTCTATCTAGTACATGTTTGCCCTGATTTATTTTGTTGTTGTCTAGTTGCATAATGTTTATTATTAGAACAAAGTATATTAAAGTTTGTTGACAAACAATCGGTGACTATTTGTATTGACGCAACCAATTAATTATTTTCCTGTGATTTGCATAGACGAATTCTGGAATACAATGTATATCTTTATTGATATTTATTACCAATTTGATCTATTCAATCAATTTATGCATGCAGTAAAATAATAAATGACCTTTCGATAAAATATCCAAATTTCCTGATCTTTTGTAAACATATATGAAATTGTTTCACATGCAATCCAGTCACTCACTAATCCCCACTGTTACGTATATTTTAGACACGAAAAAATTTAATGAAATTAAAAATGTTTTTTCTTTCTTAATAAGTTAAGGTAGGCTGTAGTATCTATTCGAAATAACATCAAACATGTGATCCAAACTTTAATTAGAAAGAAACAGATATTACAGTCATTCTTTAAACATTGTTCAAGTATAGATTTCAATTCTTGAAACTTGTACGCACAACTTACAAATTGTGCCCGAAGCGCTAGTCTGACCACTACTACCTAGTCTCTAGACAAATTTTACCAAATATTGAATTTGAATATATAAAAATAAATCGATGAATTATTGTCTTCCTACTTACCAATTGATAATTGACATTTTACATTTAATTTAGAAGCGACAGAGTTATCCGGTCATTCAAGGGTTTCCTAGAATCCTATCTCTTTTGGTCTATCCATAGTCCACAACCAATTCTATATCTTTCGGTATATTAACTTTAGACACCAAGAAAAGTTTCTCACAACTTTTTCCTTTTAAATTATCATGCACCACAGAAATAAGTTTAAAACTCGGAAACTGTTACGAATGATTGAAATATCGTGCTTAATTTTTCTCTTAATTAAACAAAACTCTACGCTTATCCTTTTAGAATCTAACACTAAATTCGTTACAGGATCAAATACTGCTACTGGGGGCAAATTTTTCTCTGTATATTCCTTCTCGCGATCTTCATTTTCGGAACTTGTTCGGCGATGAAGGTCAACCGCCTAAGTTCAAACATTTACGTATCCAAGGTATATATCTTCAAATCAGTTCTTTTAACTGCAATGACAGACGACTTCAATGATTTGACAAAATCCTCAATATATAGAATAACTACCAACACGTCCCTTTGATGGCGATTTATTACTTTTTATTCGGGATTCTTAGGCATTTAGCGTGACGGTTTTCAACACTTATGTACTTGATTAACTCGACGTTCATAGTAAACTAATACACAGTTTAATTGAAATGTCAAATTTAATTTAGTCATTGTATGTCGAAAAGTTTATACAGTGCTGGTATCGATTGTTAAGTCGACGCAAATATATATGAACCATTATGAATAACAAACAGAGGATGGGTTTATGAAGTCATCCCGTTAGTTTTGCCGTAATACAATTTGTGACCACAAAAGATCTATACAGCTCCATTAAAATCTTTCAGACATTAATGAAACTCTTAACTTGAGGCACGAACACATACATTTTGTATAAAAGGTGACATTGTGACAATTGCCAAACCTTTTAGAATGCGTATTAACATTTGTACCTCCCTTTTAACGCTTTGTCAACACTTTGAGTCCGTTCATTCGTCCATCCGTCTGTCGTCCATAGATCTCTCAACTTTAAACATTTTGTCTTCTCCACTAAAACAACTACATGTAGAGAAAAATGGAAATAAACTAAGCAGTAAGTCTTTCATATAATTTGCCCATTCTGACCAGATGGCCAATCGTTGTTACTAATTAACTGACCAAATTGCAATGGCTTCCGTTAAATTTACGAAGGGATGATTTCAACTTCACCATTTGGAACTCTTGTTTTAATAGCTTCCTTTATTAACAATTGGTTGAGGCAAACTCAATGTTGACAAGGGAAACGACAGAATTATCACTTTTCCATTAATAAAGGACTTAACCTATGAACTTATGAACTGTAAAAGTGACGCTCTTCAATTACAAGTTTGAAGTGTTTTGTGGTAAAAAGTATAACGTATAAATATTGTAACATTTGGTCAAATTGTTTCAGCGAATAAGACTTTTTTTATTAAAAACAGCAACAGGTGCAACCTAAGGGGAAAATCTCACATTCTAGTGTGGGTCAGGTGTGCTAAACATCTGTGAAAATGATTTTTAATCAGAAATCATAAATTACTAAAAAATGATAATTACTATTTCAACGAATTTAAACCGTTCTAACCAATTAAATAATTCGTTATCACAAATTACAAAAAAATGTTTTGCACTTTTTTTACACAAAAAAAACCCTATTTTTCCGGGCAGACGCGCGTTTCGTCTACATAAGACTCATCAGTGACGTTCGTATCAAAATATTTATCAATCCAAACAAGTATCGGACACGTAACTAGATACCCCAATTATGATTGTGGCCAAGATTTGTTAAATTTGGCCCAGTAGTTTCAGAGGAGAAGATTTTTGTAAAAATTGACGGACGACGGACGCAGGACGATTGACGCAGGACGAATGACGCCAAGTGATGAGAAAAGCTCACTTAGCCCTTCGAAGCATGCTATCGCTGTTTTCATTTTGAGCTAAACTGCAAACCCTTTGTTATGTTATAGCAAAATTATTGAAATTAAATCAAACATCACTATAGTGATCGCCCTTATGTCCGCGTCTCACTGTCCTGATTTTTACGCCGATGGCAACTCGATTATGGAAATTTTCTAAATCGGGACTAATCGTTTCCAGATCGGGCTATTCGTGGTGCCATCTTTAACCATCGTAGAACCATTGGTCACTTTTTCAAGCCTCCTGGGACAACTTCGGAAAAGGTTTTTAATTTTTAACATGTTCGTAATCTCGTCGTGTTGCCATCGAATACAAGTAAGAAGGCGAAAAGATGGAACTACGACGGCATTAAATCCAGCAAAATGTAAGCTTAATTTTCGCGCTAAAATACATTTTAAGTGCCATGCGCGATATGCACAGCTGGTCAGTCTAAGACCACAATTAAAAAAGACGTTCACAAAAAAATGGAACTCATATCATATGATTCTATGAGATTCTAACAAAAAAAGGGAACTGCATTGTTTCTATTATTTCAAATAGAACAAGAAGAGCAGCTATTACAGGCTCAGGATTTACATTTACAAGTATTATAATATTTTTTGTCAATTTTTCATATCAAGTAACATAATGAAAATCATAAATGCGCCTCGTACACCAACACTGCAGGTACATGTATATAGGGAAACCAACTTTTTCTTCGTTATTCTGATTATTTATGTATCGTTTGAGTTGTTGTCACACGAATGTTTACTCCATAACCATTTTGTTTTCTATATGTCATATTTTGTCGCATTTGATGATTTCCCCACATCCTTCCGTGTGTCTATATCATAATGATATTCAACTGGAAAAAGCTCGTTTTGCATTACCTTACCTTTAAGATAGACCAGAAAACATGGGCATAAGTATGGGTGATTATTCAGACTAGTAGACACATTTTACAGTTCAAACAAGGCAATGCCGAGCCTGGCATGTCCTCGTATATCACATATTGGGGACAAATATGGACACTATATGTGTATATGACACATGCAGAAAATTGTAAATTGAACGTAAAAAATATCAGATCATTACAAGGAGGAAGAACATACCAAATGTGTTTTGAAGCATAATGGTTTTAGAGTGTCCACAAGGGTGATATTGCCATGTATTACAACTGCCACTGTGACCTTGACCTTTGAACTTTAAAGTCAATAGTGCTTAAGATTTTCTTAACGAGTAACACCATACTAAGTTTTGAGCATTTTTGTTCTAGAGTGTCCATAACAGTTAATCTACACGCAACTTACATGTAGTAGGCGAGGGGACAATAAACTAAGTTTCATAAGAATTAGACAAAAAGATCGATTTCCCCCATGCATGGCAGCCTTGTACAGATACGATATGTTGTCGAAATTATGTTTGTACCATAAAAAAATCAAAACAGGTAGAACGCCGTTTTGATCGTTTTCATACATGTATTATGTACATACATGTATTTTACCTTTATGTATCTTGTTTGTATTCGCACCATCGTTGTAATCAATCGTGTAGCATTCGTAATCCATCGTGTACATAGCCTTCGTGATCCATCGTGTAGGCTTCGGCTGAGATATGAAGCTTAAATACACGTCGTCGGTAACCTTCAAATGTCCATCTTTTGCTATCATATATAATTTCGGCTCCATCGTATAGACTTCGTTATTCATCGTTCTTGCTTCGGTCTCTTTTTGGTATTTTAACGAGATCGGGAACAACTTCGTACGAACTTAAAATTTTCCCATTCGGGTGTCCATCGTATATAATAATCGGGATAGTGTGACGCAGGCATTAATAAAAGAGGGAAGAAAGATACCAAAGGAACATTCAAATTCATAAATCGAAAACAGTGACAACGCCATGGCTAAAAATGAAAAAGACAAACTGACAAAAAAAATACACACGACACAACATATAAAACTGAATAATAAGCAACACGAACCCCACCAAAAACATTAACTTGATGTATTTCAGAGATTGGTTGATTGCTTGGAGGTTAACGCCTTTTTTGGGAAATATTGGACTATTTAGTGGCAAAGTAGGACCTTTTGTATGACAATTTGGTTGATTATATAGGGAATGACCGAAGCATGATTGCCCCCCCTTTTTTTTTGCTCAGCCAGCGGCCTGTCCCTAATAAAAACTATAAAAAATGAAGATGTGGTATGATTGTCCATGTAACATCTTATATATAACATAAAGACACTAAGTACAGATCTGAGAGTACTTGCAGTTACTGAAAATCATTTCAAAGCCACTGGTATATTTCGGCCCTTTTATTTATGTAATTGTGTCATGAAACCCTTACTGAATAACTTGAAGCTAAAGATCGCTCTTTCTTACGTACATGTACAACCGTTTACATCATTTCTTAAATTCCAAACTAAGAAAATATTCAGTTGACGATCGCACTTTCCTACCTTCCGTGCAAGTTTAATATTTCAAAGTCTTTAACTTGCACAATAATGCAGTGATCATGCAATTACTACCCAGAAAGAGTATTCTCAAATAAAGAGCGAACTTAAGCAGAATTTAACAAGAAAGATAATGATGTGTAACTATTGAAGTTGGAAATTGAAAGAGAGTTGGATGAAAAATGCGGAAAGCAAACATTATCTGAATATTTTATTTTGTCAAAATTAATGTCCATTGCTAAAATAAATTTAAGTTGTTAAAAGGTAAACGTAATTTTTCTCTTGACGAAAAAAACGTTATTCATAACGAAATGTTCCTTCCGATTAAAACAAAAAAGGAGGTTTTTGTAGAAAAAAACATACAAACAAACTATCGCTGTGTTCATTCTTAACAGAACTCTAAACCAGAGATTTAAACGGTTAAAACCAAATCAAACATATTTAACCAATGATCGCCCATCACTTTTAAAATGTATAGGATAGTTTTATAGATTTGCTTTAAAGATAACGACTATAAAATTACAGATACGAATACACGATTTATATCTTGTTATTCTATCATAAATTCCCATAATTCCTTTTGTCGAACACTACACATTGTGACACAGAGTGAGACAAAGGTTGAAATAATACATAGAAACATGAAAATATATACAACTATCGCTGTCTTAATTTTTTTAAGCAGAACGTCACAAGAAAGATAATGATGTGTGTTAAAGTTGGAAAGGGCAGAATACCAAAATATTCATAATGTAATCATCCTTACATAAACAATTCTCTAGGTAAAAATTAAGTTGTTGATTGATCTTTTGTACCTTAAAGTAAGATTTAATTAATATTCACTTGCAAACAAAAAACCCAATCACACTAAGGTTTTTTTTTTCAATTATGACATAGAAAAAAGATTATTAGCAAAAACAACAAAAACATATCGCTGTCTTTGTTATTAGAACAACTCCATATCGAACGTTTAGCCGCAAACATAGATAAAACCCGGTCGCCTTTCCTATCATTAAAAATAGGATAGTGATGTGCATCAAAGAAAAAAAGCTGCAAAAATGATCTTTTTTATGTTATTGTGTTATAAACCTTTTACTGACGAAATATAGGCCTTAAATAGCTCTTTCCTACCCACAACCGTTAATTATGTCACAAACTTCATACTTAGAAGAAAATTTAAGTTGACGATCGCTCTTTCCCACCTTCACGCCTTCGATTTAGTGTCATTTTCACTTGAATAAAAAATTAAACTTTCTTTTTACAATTATGAAACAGAAAAATAAAAGTTGACAAAAAAACCAACAAGAAGCTCTCAAGAACTTGAATCTTTCACCTGTAATTCTTTTATCTATGATTTTTGTTTGTTTTTCAATATAGTACATTAATCAATGACTTAAAATTTCCTTTGAAATGATCTTTGTATCTGTCTTATTTTCTTCAAAATCAAAGAAATGCACTTTACCCATATGTTCCATTTTAGTCCTAGTTGCTATTGTTCTTGACAAAGAAATTAAATATAAAATTTATAGTAGATACTTTGAAACGCATTCGGCCCAAGTTTGGCTGAAATTGTTTCAGCAGTTTCAAAGGAGCAGATTCTTTAAAGTAAGCAAATTAAATGAACAAATTGTGATTTTTTTAAAAGGGCAATAACACCTTTAGGGGAAAATTGACAATATTGGTCATTGAACTTATTGGTAGATAGAACTCTGTTTGAAATAGTATACACTAGACGCACGACGACGACAGACGGAAACGACGACGACAGACGGAGTCGATGAACGCCAAGTAATGGCTAAAAAAAGAAACAGATATTTCTGTCTGCGTTATAAAAATAACTTGATATCGAATTAATATTGATATATATATTAATAACAATCGCCCTTTCCATCATTCACAATATGACGTAGAGATGCATCAAGAAAAAAAAGCTGAAAAGGTGGAATGCCAAAATTATCAATGTTCTTCAACTACGTACTTTATTTGGGCTTTTAAACATTTTTGAATTAGAGCGTCACTGATGAGTCTTTTGTAGACGAAACGCGCGTCTGGCGTATATACTAAATTTAGTCCTCTATGATAAGTTTATTTGATGTTATTGAGAAATGACCCTCCCTCCCCCGCCCCACTGACAGACTTACATTGTACATTTAAAGATCGCACTTTCCTACCTACTTCTTTTTAAATTCTGTCATAATGTTTTTTTTTTAGTATTCAAGTTACCGATCGCTCTTTCTAGACCATTTAGACTGAATTAATAATTTAGCTTCCGGTGGCCTAGTGCTTGTTCTAAAAGAGATCAAATTGATAAATATGTATATATATATATATATAAACGAGTCTAAATTGAAAACTACGTTCAAACCTATGACTGCGTTGGATAAAAACCGCAATTTTTATACGTGTGCATGTCAAACAAATTTCGTTGTAGAAGGGTCTAAAAACAGCACAAACAACATTTTCCAAAAGACCAAAAGAGTGAAAAAGTATATTTAAACAAAACGCATTTGACTAAAAGGTCGAACAACTGATGTTCTTTAACCCTGCTGACTGCCATTGACGATTGCCAAATAAAATTGATCACAAGATGTAACAAACTGGATCGTAATTTAAATTTAATACGTCACAGAAAAAAAAAAAAAAAAAAAAAAAAAAAAAAAAAAAAAAAAAAAAAAAAAAAAAAAAAGTTGTTAACTTGTGGACAGGATGTTGTGCCACAAACATTCGGTGTCAATATTTCTTTAGTACACCATATCCGGATTTCGACAATAAATGTCTCGTCAGTGATGTTAGGGATCGAAACGGTATTTGGAAGGCCATATAAAAAGTACCCTCATTTTTATATATATATATATATATACAACTCGTCTAAACATCAACCCAACAATGTTAGATCTGTAAATTTGCATTCGCAAATCTTCTGTTCTTCCCTCGCCGGGATTCGAACCCATGCTACTGTGATATCGTGAAACCAAATCGCCTGCACTGCGGCCGTCCCGCTAGACCACACGGCCACATGGGCTCTACAAAAATTAAGCTTTCAGTGGCCGTGTGTTACCTTTCCTCGTCAGTTTTAATCTAGCGTCGTACTAGAGTACATGATATATAAGGCATGGAGATGTTATTGTTACTTATATATGAATATCAATTATATGGTCAGTTTTATAAATTGTCTGTATACAAAACTTTTTCGAAAAACTAAGGATTTTCTTACCCCAGGAGTAGATAACCTTAGCCGTATTTGGCACAACTTTTTGGAATTTTGGATCCTCAATGCTCTTCAACTTTGTATTCATTTGGCTTTTTAACTATTTTGATCTGAGCGTCACTGATGAGTCTTATGTAGACGAAACGCGCGTCTGGCGTATAAAATGATAATCCTGGTACTTTTGATAACTATTTACACCACTGGGTCGATGCCAGTGCTGGTGGACGTTTCGTCCCCGAGGGTATCACCAGCCCAGTAGTCATCACTTCGGTGTTGACATGAATATCAATTATTTGGTAATTTTTATAAATTTTCTGTATTCAAAACTTTGAATTTTTCGAAAAACTAAGGATTTTCTTACCCCAGGAGTAGATTACCTAAGCCGTATTTGGCACAACTTTTTGGAATTTTGGATCCTCAATGCTCTTCAACTTTGTATTTATTTGGCTTTTTAACTATTTTGATCTGAGCGTCACTGATGAGTCTTATGTAGACGAAACGCGCGTCTGGCGTATAAAATTATAATCCTGGTACTTTTGATAACTAATTATATATATATATATATATATATATATATTTCTCTAATTCTTCGTCAATTTATCCCTTTCTGCACCCATTGTATACCAAAAATTTAATCAACGTATTGTTCGTTTAATCTCAGTACTTCATCGGTTAAAATCAGATTGTGACGTCGAATTTTCTTGCTTTCCTCTGAATTTCCTATTGTGACGGCATGAAAAAGGCGACCATGTCTGACGACGTCACATAGAAAGAACACATCTTTTTGCAGATCATTCGAAAAGAAAGAATATGTTTGCCTGCATAATGTTAGAAAATCATTAGAGAAACAGATTCCACCACCAAATATCGTGTAATACGATATTTATCCACTCTCAACAGTTAAATTATCAATTTTAAAGTCCTTGCTGAGGCGGCTCGGACTTAAAATTTGAAAATGTAACTGTCTCGAGTGGATAAATATCGTATTACACTCGATGCAGTGGTAGAATCTATATACAAGTCAACAAAAGAAACGATACCCAACATTTTTTCATAATATTATTGACAAAATAATATTTATTGCGACTAGTTATATGTTCGAAAAGAGTCATAAGTCTGTAGGGTACTGCACTTTTGTTTTTATTTTACCGGACAACAACGTCATTTTAGCGTCTTTTTGAATTCGAGCCGAACCACATTTATGCCGTCCGAACAGGGGTTTTCAATTTAATGAGGGTGATTAAATATCCGGTCAACACAGGTAAACAAAAGGTGATTGAAGGTGACATTCACAAAAGGGGATTTCATATGCCTCGTAAACATGAGCGTGATAGAGCTGTGGGAATGGTACAAGCAGATATGCGTCATATTGACGTCGCAAACAACTTTGGTGTTTCTAAATTGACAATAACAGGATCAATGAGTCGTCTAAGACAGACTGGGATCTCAAATGACAGACGACGTAGTGGACGTCCAAGAGAAACGACGTTACGCCAAGATCGTCGAATAAGATTCACACATCTCAGGAATCGGTTTTTACCAGCTACAATTACCGCTAGACAATCACCTGGAAGCCATAATCCAAGGATATCAGCCCAAACAGTACGTAATAGGCTAAGAGAGGCTGGTTTACGTTCACGACGTCTAGTAGTAGGAGCCATTCTAAAACAGTGTCATCGAATGCACGCCTACATGTACATTGGGCAAATGCACATTTGTATTGGAATCGTGTAAGGTGGCAAAACGTCATTTTTAGCGATGAGTCAAGATTTCTCTTACGTAGAAGTGATTGCAGAATGAGAGTGAACCGACGTCAAAATGAACGTTATGCAGACGCGTGTGTACATGAATGTGATCGCTTTGGTGGTGGTGGTGTGATGGTTTGGGCAGGAATTACGCATTGTGGACGAACTGACTTGACGTTCATTAACGAAAGCCTTACTGGAGTTCGTTATCGTGATATATTTCTCTCTCCCATTGTACACCCATTCATTGCAAGGCATAGAAATCGGCATAGTTTCCAACAGGACAATGCTAGGTGCCACGTGGCACGTGTATCAACACAATATCTTGGACAAAATAACATTGACATTCTTCCATGGCCAGCTTTATCACCAGATCTATCACCCATTGAACATTTATGGGATGAACTTGATAAACATTTTCGCAGACGTCATCAACCACCAGAGTCAGTCAACCAGCTACGAGCCGCCTTAGTGGAAGAGTGGAATAACATTCAACAAGCATTTATTCAACGATTACTTGGATCAATGCGTCGGCGATTGACTGCTTTTATCGACGCAAGAGGTGGCCATACGCGATATTAACTCTTCAACTTTTGGTTTTGACAACAACAACTTCAACAGCCCTTGAAATAAGGAAAATTATTTGTGATTTGTTATCTTTGTTAAGTTTGTGTGCTTTGATGTCATTGTTTCATAAAATACAAAACAAAAACAATATTGTTGAAAAATAAAGTAGATATTTTTGATAAAAATCAGGTATCGTTTCTTTTTGTGGCTAGTATATATATCATTCCTAAATACTGAAAAAAAAAGTTCAGTTGACGATCGCTTTTTCCTACCTTTTCTACCTATGTGTATTTTAATTCTAATCGTTGACGTTGTGTTCATAAAAGATCAGTAACTGTATATTGCCCTGCAATTCTGAAACAAAACAAAAATGACTGGTATAATTCGACTATAATCAAAACAAGGGGAAACATACTGCCGTACAATCTAACTATCAGTCAAAATGTAACCATTGGAAAGTATATACAAAGTGTACGGTTTTTAAATATTTTGGTAATTCGGGAGACTGTACATGTCAAGCGGGGTTCCGACATTCGACAAAAAACAAGTTGCTTGATTAAAACTTTTATGAACCAGTATAGAAGTATAGTATGGGTAGTATAGTTTGCCAACGATTGCAGAGTAAAGCTCTCAAGTGATTGTACAGGAAAGTTTCAAGTGATTGTACAGTTAGATCGCAAGCGATTCAAGAAAACTATTCGACATGGATAAAAATAATGTATTTGGGTTTTTACTGCGACAATGGTTTTAAATCATCAAGACAGGTAAGACTATAATATACCAGAAATGGTACACGTGAACATTCTGGTAGTAACGATTGTTTTCTTGATGTTTTTTTGACATTTTGTATCGCTGTTGTGTGGCAGTTTCGATCGTTTTACTCGGAGCTCCTCCATCCTAAAGAACACGTTAGGATGGATATTTCTTTTTTACCATTTGATTGATTCATATTTATATGTTGAATGTTTTAGCTACCGAAACTTGAAGCAGAAACGTTAAACAGTAAGATGAATTTCATAAAAATTTTCATCAAGCAGCTTCATATGTCATATGTCGGAGCCCCGCTTGACAGTCTCCCGAATAACCAAACTATTAGAAAACCATACAGTTCCGTCCCCAGCTTCCCACACTGTAATATACAGTTGATACATTTACAGATCGGACTAATGGTCTAGATTTTATTTTTAAATATCTAAATGAGTTGACCTTAACGAGACGTGGGTGTTATTGGCAGAGCCCGGAACTGTATCAGTGGAGCCTAGGGCGACAATACATTGTTTATGTTTTAAGAATGATAAGAGCAAAAACTATGTTTGCATATTATTTTATTTGAAGAATTCAGAAGTGTTTTTTTTCTTGGGTTTTGCTTTGATTTTTATAAGAATTTGCGTTTTCCTAAAAAAAAAACTTTTTTCCGAAAATAATAATAAATAATAATAAAAAAACAACATTTTCCTGGTTTAGATTTTTTACCAATTTTTGTTTGAAAAAATTAATTTTCAATTTTCAGAGAAAGTTATAATATAATTCGGTCTATTCTCATTTTTTACACTTCTGGTCTGAATTAAGATTACTGCACTCTTAAAAATAAGAAGTGTGTTGGTCTCGTAAGTTATCTCCAAATGAAACATTGTTAAACTTGTTAATTCTCCAAACAACGTAAATAGTTATTGGAGTGCCGTGTTTCTGTAGATATAAACGAACAATGACTTTTCCATATCTGGTTTACAATTTTAATTTGATATCTGCATGCTACAAATAAAGTCTATAATATATTACAGAATGAGATTTAGAACGATTTGTATTAAAATAAAGACCTTACAATTGCCCTTTTGTTAAATGATAGAGTAGTTAATTGTAATAGTTGACAGGTAAATGTTAAACTTTAGTGCACTAATCATATAACTTGCTGGCCTTGCATCGTGGTGAAATTGATTTTATACAAATAAAATTTAGGGATGATTGTCTACTTAAATAGAAAATTGCGCAAAAAGATGTCAACACGGTCGATTAATGAAAATTTATGTCACGTATATTATAGATGTACATTTTTGTAATTAAAGAAAAAATATAACATCAAAAATATAAATTTTCATTCACTAGAATAGATAACTGGTTATTGATCGAATGATGACCGTGAAAGAAAATGCATGTGTGTTCTACTGACCGTTTATGAATGTACACGCTGAAGGGTCAAGAAGAATTCCCTGACCAGTTTTAACAAGAAAATTTCACAACCTGTACATTTATAGAAAATATTTAAACCGCAACATTTTCGATACATGCGATAGTCGGTTAAAGAGCTCTCGAATGGTGCTCATTTGTTTTCTGGTATTATGTATATCATATGTCAGCTTAAAATAAAAGTTACTAACTTTCTTTCGCGTTATAAACAGTGAAAAACATTTGTTTATCTCTTGGACGATTCATTCATTGAATCTTCCGTATGTCATATTTCCAGAGAGTTCGCCAAAGTACACCCCCAGCTAGGTCACGCGTCTACTAAACACGCTGGATCACACATTCACGATTTGTACGTCCGTCCTGTTGAAAATTAGTTTGTTCTGGAAGCGTCAAAAAAAAATTTTTCCATCCAAACTTGTACCGATTATCCCGTCCTCCATCCGATTTTAGTCCGATTTGCATCTTTCCCATGGTTAAAAACGACCGAATATATCTCGACAGCGTCCCTATTAAGCTGTATGCGACGCAACAGACATCAGACAGTGACCAGACAGTGAACCGACGCTGACGGAAGATATCCGTTAGAAAACTGTCTCTATATTTGGGATGATCAGGTACTGTCGGAACACAACCCTATCACAGTTTGCTGGACAACATTACTTTTCGTGTTTAAACGATGTCTGATTTCAAACGGGAGCAACAATCGGCACTGTGATAACGCCGCGTAAACGTTTCAATTTTCAGTTACGATTCACAGGATCTTAATCAGACTTGGGACAAATTCGAATCTAGAATTGTCCTGTCAAGGACAACAGTAAAAATCTAAATTAAAAATCGTGAATGTGTAACCCTGGCTTAAATCGACTCTATTTTAATGTTTCCGTGACAAATTGTCAGCGGGGCTTATTTTTTTATATCCCTGTCTTTCCGCCTGTAAATCTAATTTACAATAACAGTGGTATATATATTAAATGCTACCTCTCTATCAGCATATATGCTAAATCCCAAGTTAAGTTAAGTTTCTGCTTCAATGTAAATTTTTTAAACATTTTTGAAATGGGTTATCTAAGCAAAAGCAAATTCAGGATATGATTTAGATGTTTTTCTTTCTGTAGAACCTCTAGTCTTGTTTTCATTCTGAATTTTGCCCAATATTGTAATTATCTATAGGCGAGCGCCAAAACACGGATTCTGAGGTTTTTAATGCACCTATACTAGAATATATATAATTGAGTTGAATTTTGAATAGGGAAGTATAAATCCAGAGTACTTCATGTGTCTGTTTAATATCTCTATCTTTGTTTCGGGTTGTCTTTTCTTATTTGAACAATAATAGTGTATGTTTCTATAAGGGCAACTACAATACTCAGCTTATATTGTTATGTAAAGTATTTGGAATTTGCTTTTATGCATTATAACAAAGGGACAATCAAACTCATTACCAGAAGACAAACTAACATCGCACACACGTCATAGCAAAAAATCAAACAATAAAAAAAGACCAGAACCAGTCTTCAAAGCACTACACAGAAACCTAAGGATCAACAAATACCTAACAAATACTGGAAGAGGTCTTAGATGCCCCTAAAGGGTTACACATCCTGCTCCACATGTGACACTAGTCTTGATGGTCATGTATAATTCAGCTGACAAGTCTCGAGCATTCTAAGTGATGTCATACTTGAGGAAGATTACAGAGAAATGTGGTATCAACACTTGAAGAATATCCGTGTCTCAGATATCCCCTAATGTTCAACCAACTCGTGATGGGTCCGTAAATCAGTCAAGGCAGGACTGCAATTTTATCTGGTCGATACCCTAGGTTTTATGAGCTTCTTTGTAAGCAGCAACCCTCTACCACATAAATCATGTAAACTTCATAACATGAAATCAATTTGGATATTTCCTCCATATAAAGGAACTTCATCCATAGAAAATGTAATGTTCACAATAAGGAAGCTGAAACTATAATTATGAGTCTACTCACAATAGCATTCCCCAATTCCGCACTACTCTATGCACATCCTCATGTCTTGTACTATAACCGTCCATCCTTCTATACCAATCCATTCGTTACGGAGGAGCTGCGTTTACCAGACAAATTAACAGACATGCAGACCAAATGACAAATGGACGCGGACACACGAATGGATGGACATGGTGATTCGTATATACACCTAAAGCTTTGCTTACAGGAGGTATACTCATGATTCCTTTTGTATTATTCACAGCAGACCATATATAGCTCAAGGTTAGATAAGGTTTGTAAACAATTATATCTGTGTTAACCTTGACGTTAATTTAATGTACGACGAATCCAGAGTCACATATTTGAAATGTTTAAACTTAGATGATTGGCCATGGCCAAATTATTTTTATTTCAAAAGTAGTCAATTATATTTTTAGTTAACGTCGCTCGACTCTGGTAATCTATTAGTAACGTGAATGCTTTGCACGTATACGTATGAAGTACTAGGGTCGTTCTTGGTCGGCTATTGGTATTTGCAACCCGATCACAAGCACGCACTCAGTTGGGGCGACCTGGTAGAAACCTATTTTTCATTCTTCTATACTATCAGATTATTACGTGGCATTTCCCAGAAAAATTATGGGATAACCTTTGTACATTCATGGTTTCATGAGAAATAAACTATCTAATAAACTATTTATCAGCAGAGGGATCTGTGTCAGTCGTCGAGTCTTTGCGTCGTGGGCTTACATTGACCGAAGAATTATAATACATCTGTGGCTGTGTCAACGAAACTGTCATATAACTAGGACGTGTCTTAGGATGGTCTCAGAACAATACATTGTTTACTTAACTATAGAAACCACTAAATAAATAACCAGCAAAGCCCCTGAATGACTGCGGGTACTAGGCAGAATAACCAGTGGCAGATCACGAGGGCCGTAGAGGGTGTACGCACCTCTTACTTGCACTTTTCTTTTTATTAGGACTATACTATAATTAATCCCACTAGATATCGTTGTTAACCTTGTCATTTCACGTATATCTATTTTTTATGGGACAATTCGTTATATATAAATAATTTGTTTGTTTCTATTTACGTGTAATAAATTATTGATTAATATTTCAACGTAACATGATTTGGCAAATTGCCACCGTGGAGTTGACCAACGTCCCTCGGTCATTATTAAAGTTAATAAACTCATCATAGATACCAGGACTAAATTTTTTATATACGCCAGACGCGTGTTTCGTCTACAAAAGACTCACAAGTGACGCTCGAATACTCAGGATTGCTTAGGTTAAAAATGACAGGCATGATGCCTTTAAAGCGACAAAGGATGGAGCAAGGACGTATTGACCCCTATTTCACAATTCCACCCAACAGAAGGTAATACTCCATTACAGTCACATGATAACAAAATGTTCCACAGCTTAAGTATTTACATACAAAACATGTTTAACCCCACACGCCCCAGTCCATTTGTGCCTGATTGATAATAATCCCCAGTCAGTAATTCTTATTTAAATTTAAAGTCAATAGTACGGACCATTTGTTTTTCTCAGAGGGGAAGGAGAGGAAAGGGTAGGGATAATTTTGAACTTGTTTGTTTCTGAAACAACTATGATTGTACCTTGGTTGAAAACAGTAATCTAGTCCATTTGTTTTTCTATAAGACAAAATTTATTTCAAACAAATTCATTATTTGAATTTTTATTTTTACTATTTTTATAAAAGAAGACCAACGTATTTTTTTTCCGCATGTAAATCCCAGGCAATCCCCCTAAAAATCAAATGGTACGTGCCTTAACATTTGTTGGTTTTTGAATTACTTTTCTTCTTTTCCTTAATGTTTTTAACAGGATATGACTGTAACCGGAAAATCTGTTTCGCCGAAATGTTATACTGAGTCCTTTTTGCAAGGACCGACTGCAACTTGCCTACTGGGAATCCCCCTTTCTCAACCATCATTCACAACTTTATTGTCATTTAAGACTCATTCGTATAAAGCCTTTGATTGATATTGAACCACTCATTTCCCTTGTTGGGTGAAACATTTCAACCGTACATTTGAATAAAAAATGCTTGTTTGTCTTTCTTTATTTAAGTCGCGGTCGTATCTTACATTTCATTAAATGACCGTAAATCTTGTTTACAACAAGAAACCTGTGAGGTTATGCTAATTAATCTTACAACAAACGTCAGTCACCGTTGCAATTACTCATCTCTCCTTCGACTTGACTAGGATAGTGATCCGGTTTTATCCTGCAATATTGTGTCCTACACTGTAAAAACAGTGTTTAGATCATAAACACTTATCTAAACACTTTTTCTGTGTACGTTTTGAAACGCGTTTAGCATCTAAACATGTTTAGATTTAAACAAGTGTTTAGATTTCAACAAGTGTTTATATGTTATATGTTTAGACCGTCCAACGGTTAGCCTACTAGTACTTTGATTTCACAGGAACTACTTGTGCGGTACAGCACTACAGGTTGAATAGTCCACACTGTTTTGTAAAATATACTATGCACGTGTACATTTCTGCTTTCATGTTCTTGGTACGTGCCTTAACATTTGTTGGTTTTTGAATTACTTTTCTTCTTTTCCTTAATGTTTTTAACAGGATATGACTGTAACCGGAAAATCTGTTTCGCCGAAATGTTATACTGAGTCCTTTTTGCAAGGACCGACTGCAACTTGCCTACTGGGAATCCCCCTTTCTCAACCGTCATTCACAACTTTATTGTCATTTAAGACTCATTCGTATAAAGCCTTTGATTGATATTGAACTACTCATTTCCCTTGTTGGGTGAAACATTTCAACCGTACATTTGAATAAAAAATGCTTGTTTGTCTTTCTTTATTTAAGTCGCGGTCGTATCTTACATTTCATTAAATGACCGTAAATCTTGTTTACAACAAGAAACCTGTGAGGTTATGCTAATTAATCTTACAACAAACGTCAGTCACCGTTGCAATTACTCATCTCTCCTTCGACTTGACTAGGATAGTGATCCGGTTTTATCCTGCAATATTGTGTCCTACACTGTAAAAACAGTGTTTAGATCCTAAACACTTATCTAAACACTTTTTCTGTGTACGTTTTGAAACGCGTTTAGCATCTAAACATGTTTAGATTTAAACAAGTGTTTAGATTTCAACAAGTGTTTATATGTTATATGTTTAGACCGTCCAACGGTTAGCCTACTAGTACTTTGATTTCACAGGAACTACTTGTGCGGTACAGCACTACAGGTTGAATAGTCCACACTGTTTTGTAAAATATACTATGCACGTGTACATTTCTGCTTTCATGTTCTTGCAATGATTTTTACCCTAATAAAATTATTTTACTATACAGATACAGCCTACAGCCCTACATATATCGCTATCTTGTATCTGTATACTATACAGATATAGCTGTAAAGCTCCGCCCACTGATGGACTGAGTATTGTATGAACCTGCGTGACCTCAGAATGTGTATTGCAGTCGCATTCTAATGACGTATTGTTTGACCTTATGCGAATTAACGATTACTTTTATACGTTGTGTTTGTTTTCAAACATTGCATAAGAGCAATACGAATTACCCCAATTTTGTGATAACATACACACACGAACAGCAGATGACAATTGTCGATTTCAAAACTTGAATGTGTAACAAAATCAACCATGTAAATTTTAGCATGCATGTTTAGTGAATGTCAAGTCTGAAGCGTAAGACAACTCATACACTTCTGTTTCAAATTGGACAATGTTTTGTTATTTGTTTCTACTGTTAAAATAAGTTGTTATGTTAATAGTTATCAAAAGTACCAGGATTATAACTTAGTACCCAGACGCACGTTTCGTCTACATAAGACTCATCAGTGACGCTCAGATAAAAATATTTAAAAAGCCAAACAAGTACAAAAATGTACAAAGTTGAAGAGCATCGAGGATTTAAAATTCCAAAAAAGTCGTGCCAAATACGGCTAAAGTAATCTATGTCTGGGATAGGAAAATCCTTAGTTTTTCGAAATAAATCAAAGTAAAAGAGATAATTATTTACCTTGAGCGATGTATTATTGTTGACCATTCCAGATTCTTTTTTTGATAACCAATCTCCAGCTGAATATCTGATTTAATTTTACTACTCTTGCCTCAGGGGATTTCAAATCGAAAATAAATGCAAAATAAAGTGATTGTTTGTGTCATTCAAAAGACAAACAATAACAGAATTAATTTCAGGATAAAGTCAATAACTGTTCAGTGTCTTAAAATATCAGCGGTATTTGTACTCGGCTCGAAACAGAAGTAAAAGCCGGCTTATGCTCGCATTACACCTGTTTCTTAGCCTCGTACAAATACAGCTAATATTTAAAGACACTTATATTATATTTATACTGCAATCAGCTAGTTTACTGTGCAGATAAAGCTATACGTATAAACGTTAGCTTTATACGTCAATGACCCCAACTGACCTATAAGCCCCGCCTCCTTATTGTATTTCATCAACATCACGTCACGACCATGACAACGTAAAGTAACAATGGTCAAACTTTTTTCAATTTAAACTTTTATGTCTTCAAATTGGTTATTTATATATCATGTTTATCAAATGTTATTATTTAAGTTAATTTTCCCTTTCTAATTCCTTAATACGCCAATGTCTTACCACCTGGACTACGCTCATAGCGAAATACCCCAAAATGGTACCTCAAGAGGGAAATTCCAAACACTTTTTTAACAATTTTTGTTATATGTTTTTTTCATTTTTCATTTTTTTTTTGTCGATTTCAGTATAAAAACAATATACGTATAGTGTCTTGAAATATGAAATTTATTTGTGTTCGGCACGAAACGGGAAAATGCTCGGTAGAACCTCGCATTTTCCCGTTTCTAAGCCTCATACAAATAAATTTCATATTTCAAGACACTATACGTATATTGTCTAATTATTGTCTATTTAACTTCACTTTTACACTATATGTTCACGTAACAAACCGTCAAATATGTGCTAATTTATGTTTCGGCCAATAAAGGGTAAGTAATGTTTTTGCTTTGCTCCGCTAGCCGAAAGATTCTATTCTACGTCTCCTTTCCAAAGTCCTGATTATACCATTTCTTGTATCCGAGAAAATATGATATGTCATAGAATGTATATCCAAGCTGTCCTAAGATACGTAGTCATACCTGTGCATGATGCTCGTAAGGCTGTCATGACTTGGGGACACATTTCCTTTGGTTTAAATAGACAAAAACAAATAAAAAAATGACCATTCTCATTATTTACGACTCTGCGTTCATGTTTTTTCGAACCGGAATGGTTATCTGATCGTGAATATATAACGACTCGTACATCGAGTACCTACATTTGTACTTAACGAAATGCCGCGCAAAAAACGTTTATAAAGTACTAAATAAGGAAAGATATAATATGTATAGTTATTATATACAAAATCATGGGTAAGAAAAATAGTCTAAGATTTACGTAGCAGGAAATCCAAATTTTAATTGACGAAGTGGAGAAAAACAAATCTTTACTATTTAGCCGACTGAGCAACACAACTATTATTTCTATCATAATTAACATGAAAATAATCACCGAAAGTAACTTACATTTTAGTTGATAACCATAAGGCCATCACCAGACGGGTCAGTCATACCGGGAAAACTCTTCAATTCTTCAATTCTCAATTTAAGATTTACGAAAAATGTTATGACATATCGTAACTTTGGACAGTTTTGAAAACAAATCTTATGACTATGGCATGTCCTACAACTATCATAAGACATGGCTCAGTCAAAAGATATTTTTGAAAACCAAGCCCTTTGTCAATAAAAATATTAAAAGACCTGATTATCATAAAAGCGAGCACTAAAAAACATAATAAATATATTATTGATTATGGACTTTTTGCACTTGCAAGTATATATAGTCTTACATTTCCAGTGCGAAATAATAATCTAAAAGAGTACAAGATATTATACTTGAAGTAAAGAATGTCAAAAAACATATATGATCGCACATCTAATGACTTATCAAAACCAGCCGTTATTTAGGTTATAGGAAGATGTGGTATGAGTGCCAATAAGACAACACTCCATCCAAATAATAATTTATAAAAGTAAACCATTATAGGTTAATGTACGGTCTTCAACACGGAGCATTGGCTCTTGTCGAACAACAAGCTATAAAGGGCCCCACAGTTACAAGTGTTAAACCATTCAAACCAGAAAACCAACGGTCTAATCTATATAACAAGAACGAGAAACGAAAAACACGTATAATTACATCAACAAACGACAACTACTGTACATCAGATTCATGACTGAGGACAAGTGCAAACATTTGAAGCGGGATTAAACGTACAAAACCTTCTCCTTATTACTGAGACAATAGTCACAACATAGAAAAACACGCGATAAAATATCAATTGGAAAGCTTGACTCAATCAAAATACGTAAATTAACACACTATGAACGAATAAATTTGAGATGCGATAACTGAATGCATATACATAGTACATTATATAGATCAGCAACACTGCAATAGACATATCTTGACGAAAATTGCATCTGGTGCAATAAATTTGTATCCATAGTCATAGTACTAGCATTTGTTCATGTTTGGATTTTAATAGCATGCAATCTTTATTGTTTGTGGTTTGTTCTTGGTTGAAGGTCAAATAGTGACAGCCCATTGCTTCTACGGGTGTGTTTAACAACATTGACTACTCATGAAAGTCCTGTGAGTTGTCAATTTGACTATCATATCACATTTCCTATATCTTTCTATCAGATTTCCTCCATTTTTGTACACAATATTTGACACTGAACGTTAGACGCCCATTTGTCACTGTCAGTACTGTGGTGTCTTTTTCACGTTTTTGCATGCCGTCTAATATATATATATATATATAATGATGGTGGAACTTTCTAAATCATGATTTTTTTTTATGTGTTTTGTATTTCAAAATCAATGAATATATACACATGGAAAAAGTAATGCAACGCCGTATTTTCGTTTTAACCTTAGAGACTAGCCTCCTTTTTTTGGATAAGATATGATAAATTTTTGTATAATAATAAATAAACATTGTTTTAAGATAACTGGATTCGATTAAATGGTAGATTTTTTTTTATCGTTTCTGTTAAATTTATACTCAATTTTTATATAAAAAAGTGACGAAATTGTGTAGAGACCTCTATTGTTGAATACTACTATATGTTGCCCCCTATACATGTCCTTAACTTGTGTCAGTTGTACGATTGCTGTCCTATTGACGTATAATCTACATCTCCAGACCTACAGTTTTAGTTCGATTTGGTGTAATTTTTTAATATGTTTAGAAAAATCAAAATTGACAGGGTTATTGAGTTAAGATAAGTTGCATTTCATTCGCTAAATAATATGATTAGAGGAAGAGGAAGATGAACCAAGGATAGATCTACATAAATTTATACAGATAAAGTAAACCGAATGAAAAAAATCTTGTTTCAATCTTTAAATTTGTTTCTACTGTATTAATTATTGAAGACATGTCGTATCTTTAAGTCTGGTTGATCTGCAGCTTAATACCCTTAAGTATGATCCTCCTTAAATTCGAGCATAAAATAAAAAAATAAAATAATTGAGTATGGAAAACCCGACCAAAGAGCAAAGAACGGCAGGAAGGTTACCAATAGGTGTTAAATGCAGCGAGAAACTCCCGCACCCGGAATCGTGCTTCAGCTTGCCCCTAAGCAAAAAAAAGTATATAAGCTAAATTAGAATACAGATAGATAGATATACATCACAGTTTTGCCAGAGATTACCAAAAAAAAATGTGTTTTTATCGGTTGGACTTTTAAACACTGATTTGGATTTACATTTAATACAAAAATAAGTCATACATTAAGTTCCCACCTATTGAATGGAAAACAAATACAATGTTTAATCGTAAAATTGTCAAAAATTTGGCTAGTCTCGCTACACACGATGATGTTGGTTTTTTGTTTTTTTTTGTTTTTTTTTTTAAATCAAATGGAATTACACACCTTTTAAAATCCAGGGTCTGCTCCTACAGGTCAGAGTATTTTACACTGTGCAAAATATCTGATGTAGTTTATGCACACTTTTACTGTGCATTATCCATATTATAGCACAGTAATAAAAAAGAGACTTTACCCAGGTTATGTGTTGAAAACAATGAGGATAAACGCAGTTGTTATGCTGTTTACTGGAACAGTAAATAGAACCTATCGAGTCGACATTTATTTCGATTAAACTCAAGCGATGTTCAAATAATGTTTAAATGGTCCTATTTCAATAACTTATATCACAAAACAATATAGAGCATTTTTTATTTTCAATTTCAAAATACCTTTTTCCATGTGTATTTATAGACTGTTCAAGAATCTTAATGATGAAACTTATTTTACGGCAGTTTGTAGGATGTTAGACTAGAAGTAAAAGTCGAAGCCTTTTGGGCTACAGGTATATAGCTAGCTAGGACACACAAGATGTTGTTTCAAGGTTAATATAGTTAAACCGATTTAAATAGCAATTACAGTCATTCTTATGAAAAGACAGAGTCACTGCGGATTATTAGAGAAACTATGATGAGCTGCGTATTGATAGTACAAATGTATAACATAGTCATTTTGTAACATTCAAAGAACATCGACCTAATAAACATTTTCGTAAAATCCATATTCTACAAGCCCTGCACTTGCCTGTCTAAACTGATTAGTGTATTAATATGCAATGTAGGCATTTTAATTACATCATTTTGAAATTGGCGTACCACACGGCCGTTTCTTCATTGAAAATGACACATTGTATTATCATAACAAATATTAGGTGAACACAAATTTAAAATAAACTGAAAATAGGTGCATATCCCTTGTTGATGTGTGCAAATGTTAAATGCTTATTCAGCAAAGTGAAATTGCCTTTTAAATTTGTTACACACTATATTTTCTAAATAAAACGTATAGTTGTCACACATTATTTTGGTACTAAATTTTATATTTCAAACTGTCTAATTATATTGATTTCTATTATGTACATTTCGTATACTGCATGCGTATTTGATTTATTCAATAATAAGAATGATCTCGAAAGTCGCTATGAATTTACATGTCCGAAATATTTGTTTACATCTGAAACATGTAAGATCATAAATTTCTGTTTGTCAATAACCTTTTAAACTTTAAGCTAATGCAAACATGTTACAAGTTCGTTATGCAACTTTTATACGGTCATATCAAATACATGTATACACATAATTTAATTCACCGATAGATTGATCACCTATCGTAATTCTCTTTGATAAACGTATTCAATTTGTTATCTAATTTCTGTTGACGAAATGACCATTACAAACTTGGTTGTAAGCAACGCTATTTGGTATTTAAAGAAAGATAAATTTATATTCAGGGACTCCGTTTGGATATGCCAACAAGAGCACATGAACTGCGTTCGGATTTTCCATCGCATTCATATACATTGTTTTTGATTTAAAATAACTAAGTTGTAATACTGGGGTGGTGTTCTCGAAGCTATCTTAGGATTAGGACGTGTCCTAAGTCTATCTTATGACAATTCTTTGTCCTAAGTCGTGTTCTCGAAGCTCTCTTAACCTATGATATATCTCATTTTTCGTCCTAACTTTAGGACACCCAATAAGGTGTCTTAAGAGCATCCTATCTTCATCATAGTGTAATTATGTTTGGATTTCGCTTTTTGCCCAATATTTTACGTAAAATGAACATAAAATGAAACGCACCATCGGTTATTAACTCGTATATAAACAAATTGTGCATGATTTCAAACTTTGAACTTCGTGTTTCACGATACGATTACACTACAAATTTAATTCTCATTTCAAAACAAATTGTTTTCAAGTTTAAATAACAATCCTTTTCGATATAATTACGTTGGTAATTAGGCATTTAACTCTGTACATGTTATTATAAAATTTGTAAACAATTTTGTTTTGAATAATGTCGTCATTAATAAATGTTTTATCACAACATTACTTTAAATATTTAAAATTTTGACTTAGGAAATGTTTAGGACGTCTTAACATAAGATTCGTCTGAGAGAGCTTCGAGACACAACTTAAGAGTGTCCTAAGTCGATCCTAAGTCCATCTTAAAATCGGTCTTATCTATGACTTAGGACGAATCTTAGGATACCTTCGAGAACACCACCCCAGATACTTTATATTTGGACTTAATAAAATGAATTTGGACTTTACCAATTTGTTTATGTTTACTGTATTGAACTGCCGACTTGTGTGTGAATAAAGAGCTAGTACCCCGCATTGTGGATCGTTCCCAAAGACGGAATCCCACCCAAAGCCGTTCTGGCAATAGTTATTTAGAAAGTATCAAAATAATTTGGGGAACTTTCTTAAACCTATACGATTGCCTTTTCTATGAAAAAGAAGCTTATTGTGCACGCCGCTTGATATGCATGACACAATTATGTAAGTATTGAATAAAGATGTAAAATATTTATCACTGAGACAGCAAACTAACAGACAAAATAAAAACAAAACACATGCGTTTGGTACCTATCTTCTGATTTTCTTTGTTGGAATCAATATAGTTCAGCTCTAAATCGATTAGGGTGTAAAAAGGGAGTCGTAACATCTAAAGGAGCGATATTCCATTTCATAAAGAACAAAAACCTTAAGTTGATATGACGACTTTTATTGACCACGGTTTTTGAGATTTTTTTCGAGGTTTATAAATTTTGAAAAAGGTTAATGAGAGAACATTCATAGAATGCAGGTGCAATATTTACCGCGCTGAAGTATGTTCATTATTCATTTTTCATTATTCAAAATTCAATAATGAATAATGAAATAGTTCATTATTCACTATTCTATGTTAAATCATGAATAATAAATAATGATATAGTTTATATTTAATTATTCAAATTGAAAAATGCCTAATGAAATAAAATAAAAAATGACTGTAACACTAGTACTTAGTCTTTATGCCGTATTTTGGAAACTCCTTAGTTTTTTCGAAAAAATCAAAGTTTTGAAAACAGAAAATTTATAAAAATGACCATATAATTGATATTCATGTCAACACCGAAGTGCTGACTACTGGGCTGGTGATACCCTCGGAGACGAAACGTCCACCAGCAGTGGCATCGACCAAAACATACAAAACATACAAGTGGACGTGGCCGGGTACTTATACATCCCGACACAAAAAGACACAATGAACAGATCTGAGAGCACTCGCAGTTTTCTGACAGCTAGTTCAAAGCCACTTACAACTAATAAAAAAATCATGCCTCTAAGACAAAACAATCAATCCGTACACATCCAACATACAATGGATTTAGTGGAAAGACGTCACAAACAAACAGAGAAAAACATTATACCCACTTCGAAAACTCATCAATAGAGATACAATAGGTGAATTGTAAATATGTTCTGCAACGCCTATTAGAGGAGTAACGGAGAACCTAAATGTCGAAATACGCGTGAACATTAAGAAATAACTTATTCTAATAATAAAACAGACCCATCAGCCCCTAGATACAGAAAATGTCGTACACCTTTTGAAAGGTTGTTGATAGAGGAACAAAATGGGTATAAACAATATGTGACGCAACGACAATAAGGGGTTACGGAGGACCTATATGCCAAAAATTACGCATGAAAATTCAAAAATATCCAATTTTGGATGATGGAATGGATATATTAAATAATAGAATGCATGGACTGCTGCGACTCTTCATCCCATAATTAAAAAAAATAGTGTTTACACCTCATTCGAAAGCTAAATAATAGAGGAGCAATATATATATACATTTAGGTGTATAGTAAATATGTTCCACAATTAGAGGAGTCACGGAAAACCTAAATGTCGAAATACGCGTGAACATTTAACAGAAATAACTTCTTTTAAATAATGAAATGGACTGATGCGACCCACTAGTCCCTTTGTTAGAAAAGTTTATACACCCTTAGAAAGCGTGTTGATAGAAGAACAACATGCATGGATATGATAAATATGTGCCGCAATGACTATTAGAGAGGTTACAGAGGTCATGAATACCAAAATACACATGAAAATTTAGAATTAGCCAACTTTGAATAACATTCGGGCCATAATTACAGATGTATTTTATACCTCATTCGAAAGCTTACCAATAGAGGTACACAAGGTGTAAAGGTATATAGTAAATTTGTTCCGCAACGCATATTAGAGGAGTAACGGAGAACCTAAATGTCGAAATACGCGTAAACATTAAGAAATTGCTTATTTTGAGTAATGGCATTGACTGGTGCGAGCCTCTAGCGCCTATATACAGAACAGTAAATAAACTTTTTAAAAGCTTGTTGATAATGGAACAAAATGGGTATACACAGTAAGTGACTTAATAACAATATTAGGGGTTATGGAGAGCATGAATAATAAATAAATAAATAAAAATAAGAAAGAGCCATTTTTGATTAATGGAATGGACTGCTGCGACTCTTCAGCCCCTTATTACTTATATGTCTTAGACCTCATTCGAAAGCCAATCAAAAGAGGAACCAAAGGCATCAAATTAATATGCCCCGCAACGCCTATAAGGAGAGTCACGGAGAACCTAAATGTCGAAATACGCGTGAGCATTAAGAAATAGCTTATTTTGAATAATCCAATGGACTGCTGCCCCTAATTACTAAAATATTATATGCCTCATTTCAAAGCTTACCAATAGAGTATCTAGGGGCATGATCATGCGGATTTGAACATATAGCTTCAAATCTGTTTTGTTAATTCCTCTTTCAACAATCTGAAAAGGGTGAATAAACTTTCTGTAGAAAGGGTTTGCGGGTCCCAGCAGGCCATTTCATTATCTAAAATAAGTTATTTCTTAATGTTTATGCGTATTTAGACATTTAGGTTCTTCCTTTCTCCTCTAATAGCCGTTGCGGAACATATTGAATTTATACTTTTTGTTGCTCTGTTGATTAGCTTTTGAATATTTCAAGTAAACAGAATCGCTGTGCATCATGTCACTTTAAGCCTTTTTCTTGAAGCACATGGGGGTATCTGGTTTAGTAGCTTATTCTTAAACGACTTGGTTAGTATCTTAAATAGATAATATAATCGCAATTTTACATTAGACGTTTTACTAAAACACTTAGTAAATTAAAACAGGAAAGTAAAAAGATGCAGAGAGAGCAGAACAGCTCTTCTTATTCCACTGATTGAAAAGTTCTAACCGACTTTTTTAAACTGCTTCTGCCACTACAATTCAGTGCAAAAAATGATGCTGCAATTCATCCACTTTATATCAAACCAATGTATCGTTCTGTCATTAATGAGTTTTATTTACTTAATTCAAATGGACTTAATTCACAGGGACATACAGGTGTAGAAGATTTTATGAGGTTATTGCATGAACTTAAAACCTATCATGCTCATCATTTAGTGCACATTTTACCAGTTTGTGTGAGATGCACTGGATATAGACATGAAGGACTAAATCAGCGTTCAGAATGTACTTATGCGACACCTTACCATATTCCTATTATAGTCCTGTCTGTCCGATTTACTAGTAGAACTACAACAGGTCATGATACATAATTAGTACACAATTGATTACCATTTGTCTTTATTTTAATCATATATAAGTTACTAGTAGTTATTGATTTGTTGACAGAAAAAAAAACACTGAAAAACAATAAACAGAAAAAAAGATTTGAAAAGGCAATATTTTGAATGAACATTCATTTTTTGTAGCATTTTCAAAGGTCTCAAGGTCTATTGATTCACGGAAATGTGTTTTTTTTTATGTATTAATGAAACAATTTCTCATTAAATTTCCAAATATAGGCAACCAATGTTCAATATTCATAATTCGATAAAAAGGAAACAAATCTAGGCTGCAAACAAAAACTAAGGGAAACGCATCAGTCGCTAAAAGAAAATAAAGGAACAACCGAAATACTAAACTTCAAACAAAATATCTATGTAAAACAATCCCTTATAGCCTGGCCAAAAGAAACGCTCGAAAGCTTATAGATACGGACCAACTAATAAACAACTGTCACATTATTGACTTGGTACAGGCCATTATTTAAAAACAAATAGAATGTTTTAGTTCAACCAGGTTTATGTGTTTTTAGCTCACCTGCCCCTGAATTGGTAATTTTGAAGAAATTTTGCTGTTTTTGGTTATTATCTTGAATATTATTATAGTTAGAGATAAACTGTAAACAGCAATAATGTTCAGCAAAGTAAGATCTACAAATAAGTCAACATGACCAAAATGGCCAGTTGACCCGTTTAGGAGTTATTGCCCTTTATAGTCAATTTTTAACCATTTTTCCTTAATTTAAGTAATCTTTTACAAAAATCTTCTCCTCTGAAACTACTGGGCCAAATCAAACCAAACTTGGCCACAATCATCATTGGGGTATCTAGTTTGAAAAATGTGTGGCTTGACCTGGTCAACCAACCAAGATGGCCGCCACCGTTAAAAATAGAACATAGGGGTAAAATGCAGTTTTTGGCTTATAACTCAAAAACCAAAGCATTTTGAGGAAATCTGACATGGGATAAAAATGTTTATCAGGTCAAGAACTATCTGCCCTGAAATTTTCAGATGAATCGGTCAATCGGTTGTTGGGTTGCTGCCCCTGAATTGGTAATTTTGAGGAAATTTTGCTGTTTTTGGTTATTATCTTGAATATTATTATAGATAGAGATAAATTGTAAACAGCAATAATGTTCAGCAAAGTAAGATCTA
Source organism: Mytilus trossulus (assembly GCF_036588685.1). Classification (NCBI taxonomy): domain Eukaryota; kingdom Metazoa; phylum Mollusca; class Bivalvia; order Mytilida; family Mytilidae; genus Mytilus; species Mytilus trossulus. Next base: position 11,070,151 of record NC_086385.1, on the reverse strand, counting down.
CAAATAAGTCAACATGACCAAAATGGTCAGTTGACCCCTTTAGGAGTTATTGCCCTTTATAGTCATTCTTTAACCATTTTTCATAAATCTAAGTAATCTTTTACAAAAACTCCACTGAAACTACAAGGCCACAATCCTCTTTGGGGTATCTAGTTTGAAAAATGTGTCCGATGACCTGGCCATTCAACCAAGATGGCCGCCACGGCTAAAAATAGAACATAGGGGTAAAATGCAGTTTTTTGCTTATAACTATGAAACCAAAGCATCTAGAGCAAATCTGAAGTAGTTAAATTGTTAATCAAGTCAATATCTATCTGCCCTGAATTTTTCAGATGAATTGGACAACTGGTTGTTGGGTTGCTGCCCTCCAATTGGTAATTTTAAAGAAATTTTGCCGTTTTTGGTTATCTTGAATACTATTATAGATAGCGATAAACTGTAAACAGCAATAATGTTCAGCAAAGTAAGATCTACAAATAAGTCAACATGACCTAAATGGTCAATTGACCCCTTAAGGAGTTATTGCCCTTTATAGTCAATTTTTAACAATTTTCATTAATTTGGTAAATTTATGTAAATTTTTACCAAATATAGTTCTCTGTTACTAATGGGCAAAGTTCATGATAGATATAATTGTAAGAAGCAAAATCGTTCAGTAAAGTAAGAACTTCAAACACATCACCATCACCAAAATACAATTTTGTCATGAATCCATTTGTGTCCTTTGTTTAATATGCACATAGACCAAGGTGAGCGACACAGGCTCTTTAGAGCCTCTAGTTATTGTTTGTTATTGTTTTAATGTATTATTGTGTATCATTCAGCTTGTTGATATTTGGCTTTGTTACTTTGTTACTTGTGTAGCTCATTTGACAAAATAATGTCCTTTTTCAATTACTGTTGTACAGGGAACTTAGACTCTCTTGATTGGGTATTTTAAAGTTTCTCAACGTGACAGTTTTATTTCTTATTTTCCTCCTTCAAAGTCATTAATCCTACATGCATATCTGGAATAACTTTTTTAGTTAGGTAATTAGGTTTCATGATTGCTTATGGTCTACTCACCAACCAAAGACACAAGGATATGAATATTACAGTATAGCCTTCATCATGAAAAAACTCTTTGATTGTCTTTAAAGCAACAGAAGTATACCGCTGTTCAATAGTCATAAATTTAAATATAATCAAACAATAAAACAAATTCGAATTACAAGTCAAAACCGAACAATAAATTAATAAGAGGAAAACAGAACATCAAAAGCACTGAACTACAACGAAAACAAACGGCAAGTTGAACATACATAGAAACTGTATTGTCAGGAATAACATCTAGAGAAACAGTTCAAAGAGATTATTCAAAAGCAGAGACCAAGTTTAGGGTAAATGTTGATTGAGCTTCTAGCATATTAAAGCATATAAAATATCAGGACCCTATCATTTCTGTCATCAATACAAGTGTTATCTACAGATAAAAGATCAATTTCAACCAGTAAATAAGCCATATGGTACTAGAATCATATTCAAAACAGTGTGGTCCTGGCCATTGATTGACGACCTAAATTATCCCATTGACTGGGACAGATTAGGTGAACGTTTGTCTGTAACGACCATTGCTTACTTCTTACTTCTTACATAATTTAAACTTTGGGGTCACCAAAGGTTCTTAACACCTTTAATAATAAAATAATTCAAAAAATTATTCAGGAATAACCTTTATGTTTTGATTTATATTATTGATATAAATCAACACATCGTATTAATCCGGATTCGTTTTTCGAATTGCTTTATTTAGGTGTTGAGAACCTTTGGTGACCCCACAGATTCAGTGTCTTTAACAAGTACATAGTGAGCAGTGATTGTTACCGACTTCCTAATCTGTCCCAGTCAATGGGATAGTTTAGGTCGTCAATCAATGGCCAGGACCACACTGTTTTATGATTCTAGTATAAAACATCAGCTCACTTAACAGACCTAAACAAAAATTATATGCTTTCTCCGAAAATTGAAGTTTTTTTTAGCATTGATAGCATAAAGAACTCGCATTACATTTCATAAACAATGCGCCTCCGGAGTACTTTTATGAATGCTTCTTCAGCAGGAGAGCTTAAATGAGTTAACAAATGTCTATGCAAAGATTTTGAAATGTCGACTACTTTTTTTTTGGCACTTATCTCTAAAGTTTGATTCCTCCCACACCAATGAATGAGAAAGTGAGTTTAACATGCTTAAGTGGAAGAATCGGAGTTACAAATAAATAATCATGCATATTATATATACATTCGGAAGCATAGGTATTTCCTTCCAAAAATCCTAACTTTGCACGAGTTAACAAATACTACTGTATCAGTTTGTCCACTATCGCAATTGCTATTGTGACTATATTGAACGCATCTATCCCATCGAGCATGAGATAACGGATAAAACAGATACAGTTAAGTCGGCCTTTATCTTGACTTACATCTAAACATTGACAATGAGGGTCTTAGTAGTGCACATTCTAGCAGCCAGCGCCTGCATACTGAGTAGATATCTCTAAATTGATACGGTTTTCCCGATCTTGTATTTCCTATCAATACAGGATTTTCTTGGTAGAGGATTGCTGCTCACAAGGAAGTTATTAAACCAAGAGTTCCAAATGGTGAAGTTAAAATCATCCCTTCGTTAATGTTACAGACGCCATCACGAGACGGGTGGCCGTTATGGAATAACAGTTTCACAGATGATATTGTATATGTTCCTTAAGTGGTAACATTAATCCCCTTTCATTTGTGCATGAATATGACCTACCGAAGTAGACTATATACCGGATTTGTAATAACATAAACAACACGACGAGTGCCACATATGGAGCAGGATCTGCTTACCCTTCCGGAGCACATGAGATCACCTCCAGTTTTTGGAGGGGTTGTGTTGCTTAGTCTTTAGTTTTCTATGTTGTTTCATGAGTACTATCATTTGTCTGTTTGTCTTTTTTTTCTTTTTTAGCCATGGCGTTGTCAGTTTATTTTCGATCTACATGTATGAGTTTGAATGACCCTCTGGTATCTTTCGCCCCTCTTTTGCAAACAAAGTTTACCTTATATCCCCCTCCTTGCGTTGTGTCATACATTTCATATTACAGCACTTATGAAAACAGTTTGTTACTGAAGTCAGACTAAGATAACTGTTGACAACAAAAAAATGAAAAAAAGGTATATATATTGCATGCGTCCAAAGCGCTTTTCCGGGTTGATCTTAATCATTTACGCTCAGAGCCTGATATTTGAAAGACGAGAATGTAAGAAAAACAACAGAAACAGTTGAAGAGCTATTCGACCAAAAGAGCAAAAAGATAAGACAACAAAGTTGACTGTCAGCTGCACTTGGTGGACTGAAATATTAGGGTTTTTTTTAAAATATTTATTATTGGACAATTCTAGGGAATCAAAGGAATTGCAGAATAAAAACTCCTTTTTTTGCTGGCATGGTTTCTTAAAAAAAATCGAAATAATATCTGTTATAACAAATGTTATTTCAACTGATCTTACGCTTTAATTTGCATATGGACATATAGATTCTTACACTGCAACAAGTGTATTACGATATTTCTCCACTCGAGACAGTTAAATTTTATTATTTAAAGCGCGAGGCTTGCCGAGCCCTTTAAATAATAAAATTTAACTGTCGAGAGTGGAGAAATATCGTAATACACGAGTTATAGTGTTGGAATCTGTTTCTCTAATGCTTTTTATCGTTCTTTTTCAAAAAAAAATCAGAAAATTGTGCTCTTTTTATGCGACGTCATCAGTCAAGGTCTCCTTTTTTGATGACGTCACAATAGGAAAATTGAGAAGAAAACAAAACATTTTGACGTCATAATCAAATTTCGACTAATCATTTGCCGATAACAGATTTTTCACTAGTGAGGAGAAATATTTTTCTCACACCGGTCAGGAAATGTGAAAATAGCACAAAAATTAGAGAAAGTCTATTTGAGTATGTGTGTGATAGGGATAATTGTCGTTACAACTATTATTGATTCTAATCACTTATTAGTGTCACCACGCGGATACATAAAAGAACTGACGGTATGATACTAGTATGGGACAAATAGTTGAACACTAATTAATGAATTTATCTCAAAAACCTGTATATATATGGACTGGTCCGTGATGACAGATAATAACATCAGAGCAGTTAAAATTAAATTAGAAATATATTATTATTGCTTCCTTTGTTGAAACACCATTTAAAACAAATAATATAAAAGGTCAAACACTTATTCAAGCATTTAGGAGACAAAAGTCAAAACATAAAAGCGCTTTAAATGCTGAAATCACCTGAACGTTTGAAAAGTCCTTGATTTATCCTTTGTCTAAAGCGTTTGAAAGATAAAGAATTTTGAAGACTTCAAAATGGCGCAAATTTATTTTTTATTTATAGTTAAATGGCAAAAACATCATTTTTTTCTGTTTTATAAATTGCAATAAGAATTTTATTTAGAGAAAGAATCATACCAAAACAGGAGGAAACATCAGGAATCTTTTACGTGAGTATTTCTTTATATTTGACTTGTTTTTCTAGTTGTTATATGTATGATAAAATGTAAACAAAAAATCTACTGAACCCATATGGTCATGTACAAGTTCTATAGCTGATATATATGTGTTCAAACAGCACAGTCAACTGTTGTTTGTTATACATTTATTCAAGTATTTTTTATTCATATTTTGGACATCTTCACTCGCCTGTCCAAAGCCAAACTGACCCCTCTTTTAGTTTGTCTTGTCTTGACTTAATCTTAATGGTTTACATATTGTTATTAAAACAAACGACGTATCATATATGTAGACACAAAATTAAATAAACAGTACTGGTATACAATATGAATTTGAAGTATACAAAAGGAGGATGATAACAAAGATTTAGCGATAATACCGTGTCATAAATATGCAAATGCAGCTATTGTGTTTCTTTGAAACTTTCATGTAAACAAGTACCTGTGTTACCTAGTATTCTGAAATCAAGATACAGGGGCAGATCCAGCCATTATCAGAAGGGGAAAAAGGGGGGTTGTCTAATAAAATTGAGAATGGAAATGGGGAATATAATATAGTTATAGTACATTGAAAAGTAACAGGCTGCTGATGCCTAAGGCAAACTCAGAATTCAATTGGCGAAAACATCGACAATACCGTGTCAAAAAACGTGAAATATCGAAAAGAATACCAAACCTTCTCAAACCACATCATACCTACAAATTAGAGCAATAAAATCCCACAAAATGTCGATTAGTATAATTTGATGATAGACTATTAAGCATGTTGATGCTAATTTATGAATTTTGTGAGAAATGCGGTACGTTTAAGTGCTTTTCAAAGGTACCAGGCTTATAATTTACAATTAACTATATTACAATAAAATCAAATTGCAATTTTTCGAGCAAAATGTGATATTTTTTTTTACTAAAAATTTAGCATTTTTGTTCATGTATTAACTGTTCTTGTCCAAATTGCTCAAACAGTTAAAACTCGAGCCAATAACATTGAAATGAGAATCTTTGAAAGCTAAAAATTTAGCACTGAGTTTTGAATGTAAAATTTCAGTAGGCTAACAATTTTAGTTTATTGTATAATTCAAAATGTAAAATATAACTTACAAAAAGGAATTCTAAAATTTTAGTATGTATATTATTCATTTCTTTTTTTATTGCAGGATGCATTTGAAGGATGTTGAGATTTGCCTTTTTTTCTAAGATTGATATAAAGTTGTTAAAACTCCTAGATTTCAGGCAAATAACCCTAGAATTTTAGCCAATTTGCAAAGATTCAAAACAATCCATTTTGAGAACGAATATTGCAGAGTATCAAAATTTATTGCAGTCCGTTAGTGGTTAATACTAATGTTTATTAAGATAAATGTTTAAACAGAAGAATATCGTTCAAATCTAACAATAGTAACAGTTATCTATAGTTTCCACTTTTAGATCTTTGATGTATTTTGTTGGTAGGAGTTAGTGTCTGTTTTCTGAAATAAACACATTCGAATGATTAAAATATGTCTGTTTTTTATTTTAATAATATTACTTATACTGATAATTATGACCAACACAAAAATAGGAAGATGTGGTATGCGGGTCAATGAGACAGCCTTTATCCGAGTCATAATTTATAAAAATAAACCAATATATGTCAAAGTACGGTCTTTGAGACGGAGACTAGGCTCACACTGAATAGAAATATATAATGCTGTAAAACCCCGTAATCGGAAAACCCAACGGTATAATCAATGTGAACAAAGAGAAGTATATTTTTCTGTTTGAATGAGTTTACACTAGTCATCTGTTTGAGCTCTTATTCATGTTATAGTTTAATATTTAAGTTGACCTAAAGTTCCTTGTTGATGGCTGTACCTTGATCTATAATAATTTACTTCTACAAGTTTTGACTTTGATAAAGGTTGTCTCATTGGCACTTATATCACACCTACTAATACCAATAATACGTTTAAATAAGATAATTCCCGATTTTTGGTCGGGTCCGTGTAGTTCAGTCTATGAATTGGTTTGTGAAGTTTATTTTGACTTTTTAACGTTTTACGTTTTTTGTCATGATATTGTTAGTTTGTTTTCGACTTATGAATTTGAATAACCATTTGGTTTTATTCGTTTAAAATATTACGTAATTCCTACATGTTTTGGGAGGTTTGAGCGCTTGTAAACATTTCAAACCCGTCATATTGTGCATGTGTATGTATTGAGCTAGAACCATATGTGCGTTGCTTGTCGTGAGTTTCAGCTGTATATTACAATTGTTGTGTCTTATATTGTTTTGTTTATAAATCAAACTTTCAACTCCTTGATAGAATTTTATTACATTTTGTTATACCTTGCTTTACAATTTTGGGTTTGCTTAATGTGTTAAGCATTAAGGTTAACTAGAACGGCTTACTATAATGGATAGTTGACTCGTTGTCATTTTAAAACATCATCTTAATTTCATATAGCAATCATATATACATATAGGTATATTGGAGTAAAGTGATAATGTCAACCTTCAATATAAGGTAAACGTTAACCGTTTCAGACCAGGTGTATACTATTCATGTCTAAGAGGCTAACTGTACTAACAAAATACTAAATGTCATTCTTTTTAAGAAATCTTCAAATCGTAATATTCACAGTTTAAAAAGTTTATTTTTTATATTTTCCATTTAAAAAAGAGGAAATATTACAGAGTTATGTATTGAACAGTATAAAATTAATGATATGTGTTATGATTAGCAATAAGACCACTATTCACAAAATTCAAGAATATGAGCAATAAAAGCGTGCTGCCTTTAAACACGATAAAGAAACATACACTATAGTCGGATATGAAAGGCTCGGCATAAACAAAAATGTAATAATTCAATTATAAAAACCTTAACAGCTTAATCTACAGCAATTTACAAAAACAATTAGTTATACGACAAACAGTAACCAGCAACGACAACCACCAATCTCCAGTTTCTGTCTTAGAACATACGCATACATAATGGTGCTGATTACCAGTGCCTATTACTTTGACATATGGAACACCTTTTTTCTGTAATTCAATAAAGAAGATTGTTAAATTGTATGCTACCTCATATCTGAAATAATGATAAAGCTCAAGTCACTTTACATTGAGTTTTTCAATAGACATTAGAACTTCCCCAAGCTGTTTTATGTATTGGTAATATTGAATTTATATCAAGTAAAGTTTTTGTAGGATGAATAATAACCCATAAAATTTCATATCCGGTACCTTATCATTTTGTAAAATAAATTATTCGATATAAATCACATACATTACTGGAACAACCTCAGTTAATTGGTTAAAACTACAATAGACATGCTGCAATATTAAACACATTTACATAATAAATCAACTAGTTGAAAGAGTCGATTTGGAAGTCAAAATGGAGAAAAAGGTTTAAACAGTTTTTATAAGTGATGACTTTGTAAATCTAGCTCCAATCCTGCAAAAAACGGTTACGAAGTGTATAATACTTACTATGGGTTTTTTGTAACTTGTTAGTATCTCCATGGTCTTGTTGTTGTAGATTTAATGACATCACACAGAACTTCCCCCACTTCCCAGCATTCTCCTTTCAAATCATTAGTCCTCTTTTGCAGTTTCATAATCATTAAAATGAAAAATAAATGTTGTTAAAGCGAAAAATCTATTAAATAAAAAAAAAACAATGAATTTATTTAAAATCGAACATCTATCTAAATCTATATTTTATTCCTTTCAGTTTCCTTAGAATAATAAATGACCATAAATGTTTGTACACACATGTTGAGCGACATTTTTGAATAGTTTACGACTTTCGTACATTGAAGTGTATAGCGAATATTACAAATACGGATAACAAAACCATCGAACGATGATAATTCATTTAACGATATATGAAAACTAAAATTGTACATTTTAAAGAAAAAAATAGGAATATTTTACTCAATACATTAAATTGGTTGGATCATTTTATACATTAACTTTGATGTAACATAGTGTAGTGGAAATGCTGTTTTTCAGGTAAATCAGTGGTCTTAATATTATATTAACAATCTTTTATGACAATATTTGGTCATCCATTTTAACATTAAACAGGACAGAAACATATAACATATGAAGCAATTGTTTACAAACTGGTTAATTTTTAAATGTTGGTACCGTATCATATATAAGTGTAGAACATTTAGTTCCTTCAACGAATTTATTTGCTTATTGATAAAAGCCTTTTTTTTTGTTCAACGTGAATGTAATTAGTGTGATGCTGTTCTTGTATTACAAAACAACATTATATTCAAAGACACTTTGTTGGCACAATTATGATTCAACTGTTTTGGCTAGTTATAATATCAATCAATTCAATTAGAATTTCAAACAGATTATCATTTCGAAAACTATTACATAACATAGGATATACGTTTATTGAACATTGAAAACTACAGAATAAATAAAAAGCGTACGCAACTCATAAGCACACATTTAACTAGTAAAGCATGTTTATACATGTAACGCTTGAAAGCATTGGTTAGTACACAAAAAATAAGTAAAATATCAAACAATGATAATAGATGTACATAATAGTTACAAAAAGCGAACGCTTAAATTTGTATATGTTCTTGATCACTTAATACAATCAATTTTCAATTAAGAATGGCTTTAATGAATATTGTGAACATGTAATAAGATAACAGAACACAACAACAACTATTATGTATACAACTACAGTAGTACAAATACAGCAAATGCAGTTATATAATATAATTATACGAATGGCACCAATCAAAATGATTCATATTGAAAGAAAAAGTTTAAAAGCTGTTACTATCATTCATAAATCTACAATGTATAATTTGTAAAAGTATGTGTTTTCCAGAATTAATGTATATTTTATACTATGAGAAATATTTGCAAGATTCATTGCATCGGATAATGATGATGATAACATACCGTAAAATATTGTTTGTATATGTAATTATTGATAGAGTCTTACCTTCTTCTTTATGAAATGAAAGTCCGTAGATCTCTGTTGTTTCTGTGTGTACAACAGCTGGGATGTGTCCAGATGATTTGTGTATCTTTAGAATTTCATAATTACTTGTGTAGTACACGTAATCACCGCCGATGTCAATTTCACGGTTTTTTTGGATTTTATTTGTGCTAATTACTGTTTTGATATCGGACCCATTATACAAAGCAGATTTCAAGTCACCCGTGTCATATTCCATCCAATAAATTCGCTTGTCAACAAAATCTAAAAAAGCAATCAGATTACTAACCTTAACGACCAAAGACGTGACCTAAATGTAAAGCATTACTACTGCAGTTCTACCACAACGTTTATTAATTTTAATTTTGAGGATGTGTCGATATGATAAACGGATATAGAATCTAAATAGTCTTTCACCTTTTTTAAGTTTGTATTTATTGATTTTCATGAATGCATATATTTAAGTTGTGTCTGATACATGGAACCTTTCACTTTTGAAGATGTTGTCGATGGCTTTGAACTAAACACATCTGTCACCATATCCGATATCGTATAAATATCTCAGATACGGTAATAAATTAAAACAAAATTAAATGCTACATGTCTATCTTGATGTCTTAATCTACAAACATATTATCATTGAACTAATTAGTGACTAAACATGAGTTCATTTTTATATTATAGCATTTTTTTCTTGATTAATCTTTTTGGTCATGTTCATTGTATAACTACTGTTTGTCTTTTTATATTGTATTTTACGTGTATTTCAATTTCATTTCAACAGACAGACACAATAAGATCAAAAAATCTATAAACATGATAAATGCTTTAAATTAATGAAATACTATGTAGATGACATACCTACTTGTATATCTATCAGCCGTGATGTTAGGTTTATTACTACCTCATTTTCTTTTCCGTCAAATGTCACCCTGTGCAATGCATGACCGGCCGCTTTACTATAGTATATCCATCTGAAAATTTTGTAATAAGTAAACATTTAATTAATATATACGTGTTTCTCGTTTCTCGTTTTGTTTATATAGATTAGACCGTTGGTTTTCCCGTCTGAATGGTTTTACACTAGTAATTGTGGGGCCCTTTATAGCTTGCTGTTCGCTGTGAGCTAAGGCTCCGTGCTGAAGGCCGTACTTTAACATATAATGGTTTACTTTTTAAATTGTTACTTGGATGGAGAGTTGTCTCATTGGCACTCACACCACATCTTCCTATATCTATTGAAAAAAATAAAATGTTACCTCATATTCAGTTTCAAAAACATCTAGTAATGGATAAAGAAAACAAAAGGATCCATTGATAACCTGTAATTTCATTTTTAGGAATTTAACATATTTGTAGATCGAAGGTTGCTAAACAATTGTGTCATGTACACTGTTCTCTTTCTATAGAAATAATACAGGTAATGCACAACAAAAAAGCTAAAATAGCATAAAACAAAATTATTTATAGACAGTACCCCAACAATACGATTTTCTATTGGCCAAAAGATTACTTGACAGGTGAATATTAACCCGTCTGCTTTGTTATAACAAATCCGTTCAAAAGTCTAATTCGGTAGGTCACATTCATGAAAATAAACTCATCATAGATACCAGGACTACATTTTGTATATACGCAAGACGCGCGTTTCATCTACAAAATTCTCATCAGTGACGCTCGAATCTAAAAAAGTAAAAAAGGCCATATAAAGTACGAAGTTGAAGAGCACTGTGGACCATAATTCTAAAATATTTGCCAAATCCAGCTGAGATAATATATGCCTGAAGTAGAAGAGCCTTAGTGTTTCAAAAATTCTAAATTGTGTAAACAGTTAATTTTTAAATATAGCCATATCAACGATAATTCATGTCAGCACAAACAGTGCTGAATACAGGGCTGTAATACTCTCGAGAAATAAATATCCACCAGCAGTGGCATTGACCCAGTGGTTGTAAATAAAATCATCGTAGATACCAGAACTTAATTTGGTATATACGCCAGGCACGCATTTCGTCTACCAAAGACTCACCAGTCACGCTCGAATCCAAAAAAGTAAAAAAAAAAAAGCCAAACAAAGAACGAACTATAAAGAGAAGGTTGTTGTAATTACGACGTAAGAAACATATCAGATATCATTTGTGAAACTGTTATTTCATTAAGGTCTACCAACTCGTGATGGCGTCGATAAAATTTACGAACAGCGAAGGGATGATTTCAACTTCACCATTGGGAACTCTTGGTTTGATAGATTTCTTGTGAGCATCAGCCCTCTATCATCATTTGGTTGATAATTCTTTCTTTAAAACTATACATGTCTCATATTTTCACAAGTTTTGAGGTAAAGGTTCAACATATTTTTAATAAAGCTGTAATTTCATTGCAACAAATCCACAAAAAAGATATCCATTCATCATTGTGTGCAATTAAAGATGAGCTTAAACCTACCCACACAGGAGAATAATAATTAAACAAAATAACGAAACGGCTACCATAAGTTTACCAAATGTACCAGGGTTATAATTTACACCAGACGAGCGTTTCGTATACAGAAGACTCATCCGTGACGCTCATATAAAAAAAGTTAAATCACAAAACTTCTGAACTAGGCGGAAATCAATTCGGAAAGTCCATAATCACATGGCAAAATCAAAAAAACAAATCGCATCAAAAGCGAATGGACAAGAACTGTCATATTCCTGACTTGGTACATGCATTTTCAAATGTTGAAAATGGTGGAATAAACCTGGTTCTATAGCGTTAACCCTCTCACTTTAAAAACAAAACAGTCTTAAACTGATTTTGATAGTTCGTTCTTATGTTGTACTGTCATACCACTGTCCCAGGTTAGGGAGAGTGTTGGGATCCCGCTAATATGTTTAACCCCACCACATTATTTATGTATGTGCCTGTCTCAAGTCAGGAGCCTGTAATGCAGTAGTTGTCGTTTGATTATGTGTTACATATTTGTTTTTCGTTCATTATTTTACATAAATAAGGCCGTTAGTTTTCTCGCTTGAATGTTTTACATTGTCTTATCGAGGCCTTTTATAGCTGACTATATGCGGTATTGGCTTTGGTCATTGTTGAAGGCCGTACGGTGACCTATACTTGTTAATGTTTGTGCCATTTTTGTCTTTTGTGGATATTTGTCTCATTGGCATTCATACCATATCTTCTTTTTTCATTTTAAAGCCAAACAAGTACAACGTTGAAGAGCGTGGGAAATCCAAAGTTCCAAACACTTGTGCCAAATACAGCTAAGTTAATCTTTGCCTGAGATAGGAAAATCCTTAGTTTTTCAAAACTTTCAAAGTTTTGTAAACAGAAACATTTATAAAAATTACCACATTATTAATATTCCTGTCAATAAAGGCAACAGTAGTATACCGCTGTTCAAAACTCATTAATTTATGGACAAAAAACAAAATCGGGGTAACAAACCAAAACCGAGCGAAACGCATTAAATATAACACCGAAGTGCCGACCACTGGACTGGTGATACCCTCGGGAACGAAATGGCCACCAGAAGTGGCATCGACCCAGTGGTGTAAGTTGTCTACAGAATATTTATCAGTGACGCCTGAACTTAAATAATTCTTATGCTGCAATCAAAATGAAATTTTATCAATTCAAATCTTAAAAAGTTATAAGTTTGAAATAATATATGTTTACATGAAATATGTACAATATAACGCACCAATAATTTGAAAAAAAGACAATAAATAGAACATAACAAACCTATTATATGTGTCTATTGAAAGTGACATTGGATCGGTTACATTAATAATCGTGGTTAGATCAGATCCATCCGGATTGCATCTCATAATTTGTCCTAAGCTTCCCTGTTTTGTCCAGTATAAATGACTGTTTTCTGAGTCAAATGCTACGTTATATGGACCGTATGAATAGACCACAGTTTCAAAATTTGTAGTTTGATTATTTGGATAAGGGAATCTGAAAAATGAGAAAGCATAACATTAGTGTTAACTGTGCTTAATGTGTGGTGTATATATGCTGAAATATAAAAGAGACATCCATATCATGTTTATCTTCTTTTTATAGATACAAATATTGTAGTCTGACTTGGCACCTTTCGGGTGGAAGTTAAACGCAAAAATAAAACAACTGTTACTTTTTCAGGAAAACATTATTTATAAGATACCGACCATACATGTACGTATACGATAGGATATACACAGGACCACTGCGTAACAACGAATTTTGTAGAGGATCGATTTATACATCATACCTTAATTGTATTTTTAAATGAAAAGCAATCATAGAAATCATGATTTTTACTTATTGGAATACTTCACAAAGAAGCCTACATTATAGACAGTGGCATTCCTGATAAAACCATCTAAAAAATTTAAATGAAACTCGTAACTCGGTCTCAAAAGTATAATCTTCTACAAAGATAAATAAGATCAAAGAATAAATTAAGTAGCATTTATCCTGTAAGAATTTCATTTTAATTCACTCTTGATAATATCTTTTTATTTTCTGTTATCGGGTTTATGTATGTGATTTTACAAGCAAACATGACCCAACATTTAATATCCTTTAACAATAATCACCGAACACAAAACATTTTAGATTGATTTTATCATGATACATGTAAAACTTTACACTTTCTAAATCATTTATGAAAACATTCATATAGGTCACAGACAAATCGCTAAAACAAAACGACGCAAATTATATTTTGTTAATGAATCGCGAAATCAAAACGGCACGAAAATTTCTGAGTTATACGTAATGAAGATATCTATTTTTGTTTCAATGTTGATCTTTTTCTGTTTTCTCTAGTGAGACATATATAGAAATATACATGGTATAATGTGCATTTCTATATGGAAACATACTTGGCCTTGTTCTGTATAAAAGATATTGAGATAGTGACGGTCTTAAGCAAAGATACAAAACTAATAAATAGTTGACGATACCTGTCTATGATATGTTCATACAATTTTGGAACATAGACATATCTTTCTTTCCTATCGACGGCTAATGAATATATTAATGTACTATTAGCTAGTTCCCTCACGAATCCAGTCCGAAGATCAATCTCTTTGATGTAATTTGTTGTGGAAAAAAACAATTTTTCTTTACTACCTGCAATTGTAATGTCTTCAGTTATGACATTGTTAAACAACTTATTAGAAAATAACAACTTGTTATTATATTTTGTAGCATGTTACAAAACTAAATCTCGAGCTAGAAAAACTGTACAATCAGAGTCAACTACTCTTTACAAAAATGATGAACAATTTATTCAGTGTACCTGAAAAATGTCCTTTTACTGTAGTTGACCGATATAAAAAAACATTAAAGTGAAGCAGCCTATGTAAGTGTGTCCTTCTGTCTATATTTATGTAACAAAACAGGATCATTTGTTTATGAAAAAGGTTTTGCAAAACAAGCGATTGCTATCATGTTACATGTGTAATGCTACAGAAACGTTGTTGCCACTTTGAGAAGACACCTTGTATAACAAACAGACTGTGCTACTCGTCTTTATAGAGGAAATGAAGCGCCAAACCGTTATATTTGCAATTGTAAATAGCACAACATTAAAATTGGCGGAGTGCTAAGTTGGTAATACCTTCTGCAACAAAAGTAATCAGCATTTCATCTTCACAGTGCTTGTACGAACTAATGAAAGATAAGATTACCCAATTTCTTATTTATTACACCTGCCTGATGTCCATATCAGAAAATTCATTGGCGATTCAATAAAATATAGTGCGGAGTACATATGATATACGAAGTTGTAAACAGCAGTGGAAGCAGAGAAATTAACAAAAGTAACCCAAACACTAGGAATAGACAGATCTTAGAGTGTTTTGTAATTTAACTTTGTATGAACTGTACATTTTTTTTTTGGCTTATAACTAGCTGTCAGTAACTGCGATTACTCTCAAATCGTATTTTCTTGTTAATTCGTTCTGTTGATACTGTTTTAATGCTTTTTTGCTATTGTATATAAATATGTATCTTGTCTATTTACCAGCTTTAATTATTTGGAATATCTTGTAATTTTGATTTCTTCTTACTACATTTGTATAACTTCAAAATTTACCTGTATTATTAAAACCGTTTTTCTCAAAAGTGATTATGTTGCCATGTCTAGCCATGGCTTTGTTCGGACTTGTTTGTTTGTTTTTTGGCCTTGAAAGTTTGCCCTTACTATTTGATTAACTGTGCATTTGCATACAGATATTGCAGATCAGATTTATTCGTTCATAGTGTAATAATTTACCTGTTATGATTCAGTTAAGCGTGTCAATTGATATTTTATCGGTGTGATGTTATGATATTGTTTCAGAAAAACGGAGCAGATTTGATACCATTAAACGTTTAATCTCGCTGCAAATGTGTGCACCTGGCTAAGTCAGGAACCTGATGTACAGTAGTTGTTGTTTGTTAATGTAATTTATACGTATTTCTCGTTTCTCGGGTTTTTTTTTATAGATTAGACCGTTGGTTTTCCCGTTTGAATGGGTTTACACTTGTAATTAAGAACACTTCATAGCTTGTTGTTCAGTGTGAGCCAAGACTCCGTGTTGAAGGCCTTACATTGACCTATATTGGTTAACTTTTTTAAATTATTATTTGGATGAAGAGTTGTCTCATTGGCAATCACACAACATCTTCCTTTATCTATTCGAGGGAAACGTTTTTAAAAGGGATATATCAATGGCATGAATAATTTCTGGACGAAAAGTCAAACAGTAGTTAATAGATCTTAATATTGAAAAAACAGCACTTTCAGAGCCAGGAATTTAAAAAAATATATATATACACGAATGTATATTAGAAATACAAAACCAAGGAAATAAACTCATCATAGATACCAGGATTAAATTTGATATTCAAACCACATTACCTCTGTTTAATAAGATATATTTGTTATTCATTCATACGAGTCAATGGATTATATATCGCTTTTGCAATTATTAGTCTTAATAAAGTGGTTTGACTTTTGCCAATTCAATCTTTTGCTAAAAAGTAAAAACTATGGATGCAAGTGTATAACCAATGAATTACGTATGACATTGAACGTGCTGAAACAATAAACATAAAACATAATTTATATGAACATTAGTAAAACAACAAATACACATATAATTGAAAAGACAGTATGAAACTAGGTATCGGTACACAGTTGTAAAACCTTGATATGATACATTTATAGTAAAATACATAAATTGTACTTGAAGAAAATCATCTAACGTTAGTGTTTTGAGTGTACAAACTTGGATGTGCAAAGTAACTTGTCAAAAGGGAAGACTCTATATACCAACCCCAATCCTTTATTATCTTATATGTATAAAGCATGCTCACCATAAGTTATACACACTGTGGTAATTAATAATTGCATGTACATCCATGGGTGGTGTAACCTCATTTTTTTCAATGTTGAAGGCGTTTTAGAAGAAAACTAATTCCTGTAGGAAAAAAAAATTACAAAATTATATGAATTTAAATATTACGGTATATTACAATTTTGTAGGGAAAAGGGGATATATGCCAGATATACAGTAACTTACTATATATGTGATGAGATGATTCTATAGTTTGCTCTTATCTGTACTGTTTCTTGTACTTGCCATATTTTAGAAATTACATGTCTAAAGTTAAAATCCTGAAGTTCGGTGGTTGTCATTAGTGTTATGGTTAAATGTAAGCCTCTGTGTTTCTATATATAATTTTTTTTAGAATAGTACCATTAATCACATAATGTTCTAGTGACCCAATACTATATTGTATCAGGTCTCTAGCACATTAAACGTCGATTGTATCTTTCCGACTATCTTTACATATGGTATATCAAAGTTATCAATACTTTAATACCATTTGGGTTCAGATTCTACTGTCACTGGTCTATAGATATGGGAAGATGTGGTGTGAGTGCCAATGAGACAACTCTCCATCCAAATAACAATTTAAAAAGTAAACCCTTATAGGTTATACATAAATGAGAACTTGTTAGATTTCAATGTATCTTATGAATTTCTTAAACCCCTTCATCAATGTCTTTGTTGTTTACGTAATATTATACAATGCATGTAGTGGCATTAGTTTTTCGTATGATATCGGATATTTACATATGTGAAATTTTAAAATTGTTCGTATATACATTAAACGATAAATATATGGGACGTATTAAATATTTCACACGTCAAACAAACGTATCAATGAAGGTGTTTGTAGATATATGTTCTGTTTTCTTCTAAATTGTTTCTTATAAAATGTTACATGATGACTGCTGTACCCATATTTTGACTATTTTATTGATGTATGTTTAGTTTACGCATCATTGTAAATATAAAGGGATTTAATGAGACTGTCATCAAAGTTGAGAGAGTTATCGCTATTAAACCAGGTTTAATCCACCATTTTCTACATTTAAGACTTCCTCTATCAAGTAAGGAATATGGAAGTTTTTGTCCATTCTTTTTTTTTTTGTGTTTTGTTATTTGATTTTGACATGTGATTTTGAACTTTCCGATCAGATTTTCCTCTACGTTCAGTATTGTTGTGACTTTACTTTTTCTTTATGTCGTAACTCCTATGGGGAGCAGGATTGCTTACCCTTCAGGATCACCCGAGGTCGCCATCGGTTTTTGGTGTGGTTCGTGTTGCTTATCAGACGTCTTTGGTTTTCTATATTGTGTGTTCTGTACTCTTATGTGTCTGTTTTTCTTTTTAGTTTTAGCCATGGCGTTTTCAGTTTATTTTTCAATCTATGAGTTTGACTGTCCCAGTAGACTTTTTCGTCCCCCTTTTATGACGTTACTTTTGTCAATTGAATTGTTTCATTTTTGTCATGTTGGATTTTTTAAGACCTACCATAACGGTTAAATTTTTTTTCTCATCAATTAAGGCGATACGATTGCTTATATCTGCATTCATCAACTTTATTTCAACTTTGGCGGATACTTGTGTAAATTGCAATATTTATGATACATGTATGTCTGCAACGATCCGGAAGAAATCAACAGTAATGGAATTTTATGACATTCATTGTATATTGTATTAGGAAATTAAAAGGAAGAAAAATGCTTAAAATTTATAGTCTGTAGTACAATCGCTATTACAGAATCAGTGCAACAAATTTATTATGAATACGCATATTATGTTTTGAAGATAGTCAGAGTTATCAATACACAAAATACATTTCTAGTTATTTTTTCACTTAATCTTCTACCAATTTTCAAATGAAATTTTAATGATAAAGTTTGGAAATACACAAACAGTCTTTTTGTGGTTCTTTTTAAACCCTGATACATATAATTCAATCTTGTAAGGTAAACGCTGTACGGAATTTTTTTTTCTTCAAATTGCTAACAATAAATACGGTTCGTGTTTGACGAATTGGCCTTGTTTACGTTAATAAAACTTTTATTAGTGTGCAATGCGCAAAGAAACTTTTCTGTTTAGGAAAAGTAGAAAAGATAAACGATGATGTGGTGTGAGTATTTGTAATCTAAGATTTTGTTGGGTTTTAAATTACCTAAACATTCGTTAAGAAACTTCCTAATGATATCACAATACAACTGACATATGTAACCTTCAGCAGATATTATCACCATCTATCATCATACTTTTTAAGTAAATTTATAGTGCTAAATACGCCGAAATGAACTGGCACATATTTCAGAATTGAAAATGTACGTTTGATATTTATTTTAAGAAACAGAAAACAATCCATTTTGCTTTTTGTAATAAAGTTTGGATATTGAATTAGATTAGAATCACCAGTTTGTATGTTTCATAAATAAGGAAGTTTATTTAGTTATAAATTATTTTTTAAAACAAATCGCATTTTTGACAATGCCTAACCCCATCTCCCCAGGTTTATGGTAAGGTTCGTGATGCGTAGTCTTACTTACGTATATCGTGTCTCATTACGAAAGTAAAGCAATGTTATTTTTTTTATACAAATTTTCAATTGTTGATAGTAAAAGAGGGACGAAAGACACCAAAAACAAACTGACAACACCATGGCTAAAAATGAAAAAGACAAACAGAAAAACAATAGTACACATGACACAACATAGAAAACTAAAGAATAAACAACACGAACCCCACCAAAAACTAGGGGTGATCTCAGGTGCTCCGGAAGGGTAAGCATATCCTGCTCCACATGCGGCACACGTCGTGTTGCTTATGTGATTACAAATCCGGTAAATAGTATAATTCGGTAGGTCAAATTCATGAAAGGGAAGGGGATTGTAGTTACGACGTAAGGAACATATCCGATATCATTTGTGAAACGGTTATTCCATAAAGGTCAACCAAATCGTGATGGCGTCCGTAAAATTTACGAAGGGATGATTTCAACTTCACCATTTGAAACTCTTGGTTTAATAGCTTCCTTGTGAGCAGTAACCCTCTATCAAGAAAATCATGATAGGAAATGCAAGCACGGGAATATCGTTTCAATTGGGAGATATATACCCCGTATGCAGGTGCTGCTGGACTGTTGCTACTTAGAAATTGAAAGTTCACAATTGGAAAGCTGAAATCATCTCTTTTGTCGTAAAGTTTTGTCTTCAACCGACCCTCATTGTCAATTTCTAGATGTAAGTCAAGATATGAAGCCGACTTAACTGTATCTGTAGTATCCTTTATCTCCAATTCGATGGGATAGATGCGATCCACATAGTCACCAAATTTTGAATTGTTTAGTGAAAGAACGTCATCTATATAGCGACAAGTAGAGTTAAAGGATATTGCTAACTTCTTATCTTTCTTCCTAAGAAGTTCCTGCATGAAGTCAGCCTCATAATAATAAAAAAACAAGTCAGCAAGTAGAGGGGCACAGTTTGTTCCCATTGGGATGCCGACAGTCTGTTGAAAAACACGTCCTCCGAACGTAACAAATATGTTGTCAATCAAGAAATCAAGCATCTTGATAATATCTGTTTCAGAGAATTTTTTGTTTGAATCAGAATGGTTCTTTACAAAGTATGATTTATCCCTCCCTAAGATAAGATACTTGTATCTACGTTGGCCATTCTTTTTTATGAAGCAAAGTAATACCAACTCTTTTAATTTGTCTTTTAGTTTGGAATGTGGAATACTTGTGTAAAGAGTAGAAAAGTCAAATGTTTTAATACTGTTACAAGATGAAAGAGAGTTAGATTGTATGTACTCTAAAAGATCTTTGGAATTTTAAAGTATCCACATCTGATTCACGCCACCTCTAGAATAGGCAGTTTCACAATAACTTTGAAGCCCGTCTTTGATTGCTGATAAAATGGATGTTAATAATTTAGAAAGGGGTTTAATGGAACACTTGGAAGACCCAGCAATAAACCGTTGTTTGTAAGGACACTTATGTAGTTTAGGTATCCAATACAGTGATGGAAGATCCAGTTCTTCATCTTTGGTTGAAATACCAAAGGAACAAAGAACAGACCTATGATTATCCAGGATTTCCTCTTTGGTAAGTGTCTTGAGGGTATATGTTGAGTTTCCAAGTGAATTGTCTATACCTAATTCGTTTATCAAGCAATTAATGTAATGACTTTTACAGATAAAAACGATGTTATTTGGAGCTTTGTCTGCGGGACAACAACATATTCATCATGGAGGTCAGATAGGTGTTTAGCAACATTTGGATCTTTGAAGATTGACGTAGCATGGGCATTGATGGACCCATTCAGTTTCTTAATTCTGATTTGTATTAACGACCTCACTGCCTTAATCCATTCGGATAGAGTGTCTACGTCTTCCTTCTCGCGCTTAGCCCATTGCCTGGCATAATCCTCGACTGAATCCATCAAAATTTTTAAGTTGTGTTTCCAATTGATGGATTTAGGCTCACGATATTTCGGACCTTTCGATAACACGTTTCGTAGATAAGTGTTATTAACAATGTTAAGGTCACCGGTAATAACGTGGCCAGCAGGATTATATGTGAATTGGGAACTAGCACAAGTGCAATCAGGAGGTTTAGACTTGAAGTCTATATATATGAGGTAAGATATATGTAACAATGCACATTGCGATTTTACTTCAATGTGCACAATTGTTCTTAAATGAGCAATATTATATTATCAACCTTGTTTGCCAGTAACTTGTAACGTACATCAAAAGTAATCATTATTATAACTCCTATTCACTATTTGTTTTCCAATATGGCCAATGAGTTAATTGTTAAAAAAATCAATAAGTTTAAGGGGTATTTATATCACCATATTTCAACTTTTTTAAATGTTAATGACTATAGGGTTTGTTTCTTTCATTTATTTAGGTGTTAATGGTGAAGTTGAATTCATCCCTTCGTAAATGTTAGGGTCGCCATCGCAAGTTAGTTGACCGTTATGAAATATCAGTTCCCAGATGATTTTAAATATTTTCCTTTATGTCGTAGCCACAATCCCGTTATATCTTACGAATGTGACTATTCAACGGGTTTGTAATAACACGAGGAGCACGACGGATGCCATATTAGGATCAAGATCTGCTTACCCTTCCAAAGTACCTGAGATTACCCCTGGATTTAAATGGGTTTATATTGCTTAGTGTTAAGTTTTCTATGTTGTGTTTTGTATTCTATAATGTTTCTGTTCGTCTCTTTCTTGTCAAGCCTTGGCGTTGTCTGTTTAATTTCAATCTATGAGTTTGAGTGATCCTTGGATATCTCTCTCCCTTTTTCAACGGTAAATGCTATTTCAAATTGTGTTCAACCTACAACTGGAAAAATACTTAAAAGAACAGTTAAAGAATCAGAGAGATTTGACATTAGTTTGAAAAAAGAACATTATAACAATCATAAATCATTTTGTGACAAAAATATATCAATACGATCAAGGTGGTGTCCAAACAGAATAAAATATCGGACTATGATTTAATCAAGGCTTATTCAACTGTAGACTACATTAAGATTAATCTAACAAAGAAGAAAATTCTCCTCATGCTGCATAAATTCTTCAATGAAATCCGATTAGAATAACTTAAGATTCATTAGGAGTCCGTTATAACCTCTCTTTTAAGTATTTCTATGTTGTGTCATGTTTTGTTTTTTTCTTTTTGAGCTATGGCGTTGTCATTTTATCTACGGTCTATGCATGTGAATGTCCCTCTGGTATTTTTTGTCCCTTTCATAAGGACTTTAGCGAAACCATTCTAGAACAGTCTGCAAAACAGTTCTATTGTAATCTTTAAAACAGTTTCTGACAGAAGAGATTTTTAATATTCAGATTTTAACTTTTTATTTGACAAAGTTTTTTACAAGTAGGACATATCCGTTTAGGTCTAACCGCACCCTTTTTAACCTTTTAAGCTAGATCATGATGTGACGGGGTTATCAAAGAAATTATTAAGATTGTTATATTTATAAGATATGTTTTGTTGCGCTTTGGTTTATAATAATGTAAAACATTTATCCAAACTATTTAAATTCTTTAAATAAAACAATAAATAAGGCACAGGCATGAAAATGCGTAGCTCCGTTTCTTTGAGTGTATTTGAGTCTATAAGTCATCTAATTATTTATCGAGTTGACCTCTATAGTCTCCTGATGACCAAATAAGCGATATAAACCTAGATAAAATATAAATATAATTGTTGAATAATGATAGGTCTATTCAATTTCATTAATATGTATTCCACAAGGAGGCGAAGGTCGGAGGCCAGAGGGTGATCTCACACAGACACACCAAGTCCGAGCGGAATAACAATTTTACATCCCGGCTGTTTTAGATAAGACGAAAAATCAGTTAAAATTCATAAGATCTGGTTAAGAAGGCCACAAACCCATTATAATATACTTTACATATTACTATATGATGTATACCATTTATGACCCCCCGAACATGACAAGGAGATAATAAACAATGACAACTCGCCCCACTTGCCAATAGGCCCACACTATTTCGCCACGTTATATAAAAAATCACCCCCCTCTTGTTTACCGACACGCCCCACTTGATAAAGTGTGATATTAAATTGAACAATCAGTCTGATAACTCGCTTAGTAACAAAGAAAGGTTTAAACCCCACTACATAAAAATCTGCTACCTCGCCCCACTTATATAAACAAATCCTGCTTCCTTTAAATATGTTTAAATATTGTTGGTACGTATCCAGTTGTCCTGGTGTAGTGGTATGTGTAATGGCTTGCTATGCTAAAGGTCTTGTGTTCGAAATCTAGCATAAACACTGGATTTTTTCTTTATGAATTGTGATAGATAGTATTTTCCGTATAACTAATAATAAGTTATATAGTGGATTTGACATTCCCGCAAAAATGTTACAGAACAAAGGAAAGCATGAATAACAAAGACACTCAAACTGGAGTAATCTAGTACGGGTGATCTAGTAGGGGTGATCCGGCTCATATCACCCCTGTTAGAACAAAGGCGCTTGGATGTAATATTACAGATAAAAAATAAATGTTTATCATCGTATTTACCTGTATTAGAATGTTTATTTGTTGATGGAATCAGTCAATCAAATGATTTACCTTTCTTTTACTTTCAATATTAAAATAATCTTCCTTTAAATAATTTTACACATACAATTCACGTGTTGTCCATATCAAGTTTCGGGTTAAATTAAATTTCACATGATTACGGATTCAATGAGGTCGAATTAATCACTTGCAAGTGTATAATTCAAAATCAATGTTTTTGGGCTTATTTCGACAAAATTGAACATTGTTGGCTACTAAAAATGAATTATTATGTCACTATTTGTGCTTCGTTACTGATTGAATCAAAAAGAATAATATACTAGATTTGTCATATATCTCGTAGCTAGTACTCCTTTAACATATTATGCGTATTATCTTTTAAATGTTTAATGATTTTGTTTTATTGAAGTCAGCGTTTTACAGACATTTTCTTTAATTCAATGTTCCCACTATTGCAACATTCGAACAGTAACAGGTTATAAGAATTCCTGTTAAATGGGACAATCTTCAAATAAATTGGTACATACAATCGATTTTTATAGGTCGCCGAAATTGTCTTATAGTGTAAATATTAATGTGTTCTGTCGTTTTGTCTTTACGTCCTGTGGTTTCTTCTTTGTGTTTTGTGCAAATGTCTGTATTTCATGACACGGCATCTCTGTGTTATGTCAAATTAGTAATTTGTTTGGTCAAATAGTAGTATGATTTGTCATTGCTAAAGTGTGTTGTGTACAATAGGCATTACATCAAGCTTTAACTACTATATATTCTGTGAATACTTCGAAACTTTAGGATCAACAACCTTTACATTCTTTCATATTGTATCTATGTTGTGTCTCTCCTGCTTTAACGTGATTCAGTTAATGATTGCGTCCTGTCTCAAGTGTTATTGTTATGTCAAACGTTTTAAACGTTTTGTTTTGATACACTTTGTTCTATGTAAACCTCATGATATATAGTCTTTTGGTGTATTGTTGTGTTTATACATATGTATCTCCAGTGAAAAACACAACACGTCATGGAATAGTTCCTATACGTTGTGACGAATAATTAATACCCCCCTGTGAGCAAGCATTACGTCATGCGCAAATTCCTTTACATGTGCATAGATTGACAAAAGTCATAAGATACATTTAAGGTGGCTCGCGGGTAAAAGATTTTCAGAAAAAAAAAATTAAACATGCATTTTCATTACAATTCAATTCATGTCGGCCCCAGGTGATTTTTAAAATGTAGATTATCTCCCTTTGGTGCAAAATGCCATTTTTTGGCCTTAAAATCGAATTATCTTGTTAAACTCATGTGTGACCTTTATTTTAATTGTTGTTTTCGAATAAGCTGTACATAAACTAAACAATTGTACAATTTAAGTGAATTCTGTAATTCAGTTATATTTTTATTTCGATATAACCGCTATTTCTCCAATTACATGTAGTTCAACAGAAAAAAAGGACATTAACAAAAATGTATGCGTCTTTCGAAGGCAGATTGTGAGCGTAAATAAACGTTGACTGCATTTTTTTATTTCATTTTTCTATGATAAAAAAAAAACAATATAGACCCGCGAGCCCCCTTTATGCATTTATGAAAACATTGTATTTGTTTTTAGCAAAAACATCGTGCATATTGCAGATTAGCAATGTAAAAAAAGACGTTTGTATGATTGATATTTCAATTTTCAATTTCAGTGTGTAGTATATGCATAATAAAACGACCATGAATTAATAACATTTGATCTGAAACGTAATACACATAGTTAGTTTTCCGGCATTTGATGGCTTAATATCCTCAGAAGAGAACCGTCTGTAATTGTTTATCTCATTTAAGCCAATAGTTGTTGCCGAATATCAGCCACATCATTAAGCAATCAAACAAAATGTATATGTGACAAGTAATTATTTCAAGATGGCGTTTATATCGACTGAAACTAAAAGCTCTGCCCTGTTATTCGAAGCTAATACAAGCTACATGTATTAAACAAAATGCAACATCATTTCTTTACGGGAAATGTGACCGGAAAATAAGTTGATATATAAAAAGAAGACGAGGTGTGATTGCCAATAAGACAACTCTCCATAAGAGACCAAAATGACACAGAATTTAACAATTGTAGGTCACCGTACGGTCTTCAACATTAAACAAAGCCCATATCGCATAGTCAACAATAAAAGGTCCCGAAAAGATAATGTAAAACAATTCAAACGAGAGCACTTATTCTTTATGTAATGTCATCTTTCATCTGCACCAAGTGGTTCATTTCATAGGTCACTATATCTTGCATACATAATCAAAACATATAGTTTTGGAAGGCGCCGAATTACATTGATGAATTATAGACTTTTGACAAGGTCAACACATTATGTATGCGTCTATTCATATTGTATTGCCCGAGGACGAAGATATTTTCTCGCCACCTCTTATCTTGTATTTTTTTTAATAAGCTGGCAGTTTTGGCAAAACTGAGTCCCGAGCCCCCTCTTAATCAAATTGCTTATAGAACCAACAAACGCACCTCCATCATTTTCAAAGATTCTTTACCGTCATTGAATGAGAAATCAAAAAGAGAAACAAACATTAGGTCCGTGTGTGTTTTTTTTTTATCTAATGATATTTTACTGAACAACTTCTCTATTCATTTTACATCGGATGACCGTGCAGGCATTCATGTGTATTGATGTCGCCTACATTTTCCATACCGAACCTTCGTTTTGAGATTGTCACCGATCTATAAACATGACAATAATAAATACGCGGACATTATCGAGTGCAAAATTACATCCCTTATGACTTATTAATTCATATAATTCATCAATTATACATTAATGGATACTTCTAAAAATATTTTTTTTTAACATAATTTGATAATATGAACATGTTGAGTCATAAATAAAGTAAACTAAATTTAATATTTTCTACACACGTACAGAAAAGGTATGCGAAAGAATATCTCAATAACGTTTGAAATCTCCCATGCAGAGTTATCTGTCTTTGCTCCCTCTCTCTGCGTGGGACATTGAATGTTTTGCTGGAAAATATGAATGCCCACTCAAATTCAACCTATTTGAAAAACGAATTATTACAGAAGAGAGTCCACCATGCACTTGCACAGCACTATAATCAATATAGTGCAATGTAATGATATACAAATGGATAAAAATTATATATACATGTAACTGTAATCTATAAATAAAGGCAACAGTAGTATACCGCTGTTCAAAACTCATAAATCCATGGCCAAAAAACAAAATCGGGGTAACAAACCAAAACCGAGGGAAACGCATTAAACACGAGGAGAACAACGACACAACACAGAAACGAACCAAGCATCAGACAAAACACCACGAGAATAACAAATATAACATGAAAACCAAATACATGAATTTGGGATAGACAAGTACCGTGCCACGTCTTATCTCAAAAATAAGAGAAAACACAAACGACTCAACGTTAAAATGCAACACACACAGAAACGAAAAATATTATAACAATGACCATCTTCCTGACTTGGTACAGGACACTTTTAAAGGGGAATAAAAGTGGTGGGTTGAACCTGGTTTTATGGCATGCCAAACCTTGCACTTTAATGACAAAGTTAAATATAACATTGAAATGACAACATAATATTACAGGACAACAATACAAATAAATAGGAGAACATATTAGACAAAGAAAAATATAATTAATCTACAAATATTAAAATAATGTATAACAAAAAAATACAGAGTTTACTGATTTTTTTACTTCGACGATGACAACGAATTTATCATCCACGCATGAAAAAAATGTATCAGTACTTTAACGTCACTTTCAGGTAAAGAAATGTGATTTGGTTTTCTGGACAAGAGGATTCCGAAATTCCAACAATACAAAACATGACAAGTGAACTTTCTGAATTTGTAATCAGTAGCAGAAAAAATCTAGAAGAATTTAAGCCTTCCCTTTCGTGTTTAAGTCTGTCACAGTTTTCTTTTCGTTATATAGGTAATTTTTTTAAAGAATTTTGACTAAATATCTAACGTGGATTTCAAGGCGAACACGATTGTATCAATTCAAGATTGTTTCCGCACTTTGAGAATAATTTGTATTGATTCATATGAACCTCATGCCTCGCTAGCTATTAATAAAAAACACGTCTCGCTTTAAAAGTAGCCGAGAAAAGGGGGACCGATATATCTAAAAATGGCAATATTTAACGGAAACTGTCAAAACATATTTTAGAATTATAACATTTGGATCCAATAAAATATATATGTATGAAATTTCATATTTTTTTAAATAAGACTTCCCAAGACAAGACAGGACAAGACAATTTATTACAACTTAGGCACAGGTATGGTGCTACAAGAGGATAACAATTATACATTAACAATTACATAATATATACTTATACATTTACAAACAAGACACGCAATAAATTAATAATTGATATACAATATCTCAGAATATGGATGTGCAGCAACTCCCTTTAGGAACATTTGGCTTAATTGTGTTTTTAGCTATATTTATCGAACCATTCACGTTCATAACTGAATGCATCGAAGCTTACCGTTTATACCGTATATCCCGCAATAATATTCATTGAATTTATGACTCTCAGTTTGGAAAAAAAGTTGATGTTTCTAATTTATACGACGATATTCGTTGAAAAAAGGAACAAAAATACAGATTCATAGCAATAACTGTGGAATAATGTATTGATTATAAATGTTTGTCGGTAAACGTGAATTTTTTTTGTACAAGCTTTAGAAACAGGACGAAAAGCGAGGCTTGCCGAATTTTCACCTGTTTCGCAGCGAGATATAATACATTTTATATTTCTGGCAATATACATATATTGTTTACAATTTACACCTGGCATTTGAGCATACGTGGTTTAAGTCTTAACAATTGACTCTGATTTTTATAATTATTGAAACGCGGACTCGAAAAAAAATCCAAAATGAACTATTACCCAGAAAGAAATATCCATATAACCGATTGATCAAAATGGAAGCGGGTAGCAGGAAATTTATTTGTACATAATTGCAAGATAAAAGCGAAGTACTTAACTGTAACCATTTTTTTTTTTAAACTTGTGCAAAAAATTAAATGGGATAAAAAAATAAATAGATTAGCTGACTATGCGGCATGTTTTTTGTTACAGGCCAAGGGACTCTATTGTTATAATTATGTTATGATGACCATTTAAGCAACAAAATTATTTATTTATTCTTATAGACAACAAAAGAAACGATATGCACATCATTTATAAAAAAAAATAATAGAAGAAAACAATAACAATTTACTAGAATATGTATTTTTGTGTATCGTTCTTGATGACACGGTTCGAAAAGTTACCGGACCAAATACGGATAAATAAAAGTCATTAATCGGAGTTTCAAATTGCGGGATTTAATTTCGAGTATGGCCAGTGAAGGTGAAACAAGGCTGATAACCCTTTCATTCAGACGAAAATATGTGTATGCGTATTTTTGTGGATTACAGGATAAGGCAGATTTTAATATGATTTTTTTTTTTTTAAATGTAGCTTTTTGTTACACCCTTCTATATCCATACACATATTTTTGTGTATCGTTCTTGATGACACGGTTCGAAAAGTTACCGGACCAAATACGGATAAATAAAAGTCATTAATGTATGCTTTTTTGTGCTTCTTTGTTACATTTGTTGTTTATGTAGAGATATTAAGATGATAACACAATATTGACTGTTGTACCCCTATTTTTGACATTTTTACTCTTTGAGTATGTTTGTTTTGTTCATGCATCGTTGACAATTTAATGGAATTTGATGCGACTGTCATATAAGTGAGAGGTTTAGCTAGCTATAAAACCAGGTTCAATCCACCATTTTCTACATTAGAAAATGCCTGTACCAAGTCAGGAATATGACAGTTGTTACCCATTCGTTTGATGTGTTTGGACTTTTGATTTTGCCTTTTGATTTTTGATTTTCCTTTTTGAATTTTCCTCGGAGTTCGGTATTTTTGTGTTTTTACTTTTTTCTACCTGTGTGATCACAAATCGGATCAAATTTTTCCGTCATCCCTGTTACTTTTAATGTTAAAAAAAATGTCAAATAAGAGGGGCGGGTCACCTAACCACTCCTTTTCGGGACACCCACCCGTCGCAACACGCCTTGTCAGGGACGGAGGAAATAACAAGTCTTAAGAAGGTTATTCAGATTAATATTCACAACTGTTACAGGAAATGAACAACAATAAAATCTTTAAAAAATTGTAGGATTCCTTAGCTTCTACATGAATCGTGGGAGACGTCATTACATTTGTAGCATTAATCTAGTACATGTTTATCGCTAGATGAAAACCCTACCGGGAGGGTAATAACACATCATCCTGGTCTCGTATGAAGAATTGAAATATTGACAGTCGTACTACATCTTCCTTTTGATATCGTATTGTTCCTTTCGGTTGCACCTCTTGGAAACTAGAGTCGTGTCTGTATATTTGTTAAAACTTGCAAAGGATGAATGCATAACGCACACTCTTAAAGTAAAGAAAAATAATTTCCCATAAAACTAGATACATTGTCTGTATATAGTATTTTTACACCAAACAATATAATTTTAAACAGTTTGTTAGAAAGGTCAAACTTTTTATCTCTTCGTTTTCAAAATGCATATCATTGATGCGTTTTGTTTTAATCTGTGTCAAAAATGCGTTCACCAGAACGTAATAGGTGTTTGCACATAACGTAAACGGTGTTTGGATATAACGTAATAGGTGTTTGCACATAACGTAATAGATGTTTCGACATAATGTAATAGGCATTTGCACATAACTTAAATGGTGTTTGCACATAATGTAAGCGGTATTTGCACATAACGTAATAGTGTTTGCAAACATTAACAATGTTCTTTTTATACATAAGTTAATAGGTAATTGCACATAACGTAATAGGTGTTTGCACATAAGGTAAATGATGCTTGTACATAGGGTGAATGATGATTGCACATAAAGTAAACGAGGTTTTCACAAATCGTATTAGTTGTTTGCACATAATGTAGAAGGCATCTGTACATCACGTAATGCATGTTCACAGAGAGTATCAATTGTTCGGCAAAACGCATAGGAAATATACCATGATGTGTTGTGTTTTTCACTGGTGATACATATGTATAAACATAACATAACGTCAAAAGACTATAATATCATGGGATTAACATAGAAGAAAGGTGTATCAAAACAAAACGTTTAGAACATTTGACATAAAAATAACACTTGAGACAGGATGCAATCATTAAATGACTTACGTAAAAGAAGAAAAGACACAACATAGATAAAATATGAGAGAATGTTAAGGTTTTTGATCATAAGGTTTCGAAGTATTCAAAGAATATATAGTAGTTACACCATAATGTAATGCATATTCCACACAACAAACTTAAGCAATGAGATATCATACAATTGTTTGACCAAACAAATTACTAATTTGACATAACACAGAGATGCCGTGTCAGGAAATAAAGGCATTTGCACATAACATTAGGACGCAAAGGCAAGGCAACAACACACATTAAATATCCCATATATTTTCATTATAAGTTACAAATCGTCATACATGTAATTGGAATGAAATAATTCAAATGGTAATTAAAAGGTAGTGTGAAGGACAACAAAGTTTTCGAGAGCAATTACGCTTATCATTACTATCCATTTATTTGTTTTTCACACTCAAAAATAGTATAGCCAGATATTGTTCTGAATTATTTAAAGAATTAAATTCTGCGACGTCACATAACGACGTAATATCCCTTTTTTCTTAAAACATTTCCGAAATAAATCAATGCAAACGAGTGTCGGTAAGTTTTATAAGTATATCCTTCTAAATAGCCATGAATTAAGAAATTGTCTGAACAGTTTATTAAAATTTAAAAACCAAACTGTATCTCCATTTAACCACATACCTTTCCCATGTCCCTTATGAACAATGATGAATGTAAATTTCACGCTTAACGCTATTCAAATGAATTTAACAACTAAAATCAAATAGTTTTTGTTTACACAATGCCATTGAAACATAATTTACAAAGTTCATCTAAATTATTTTAAAGATGAATTCTCTGCAGTTTTGTATTTGATTTTGGATTCAATGACCCTCATGTCTTTTCTGTTGAAAATATATCTATATACATAGAAATGTATTTAAAATATTTGTGTACACAGATTTAAATTTGTAAAAAAAAGTTTTACGGGTATGTTTAGATATGATATATTAAATGTCTGGTTAACATTGATATATTAATTGCATTCTGGTTTGTAAAGGTCATGTAATGAACATTTATCACGTCAATTCGTTAATTATCTAAATTAACTCTGTTTTCCGATACAATAAAATTCGGAGCCAATATTGCAATTATATTATTTTGTTGATACTTCAGAATATAATTGTCACATGACCAAGAGGAATTTACAAAGAATACACGATGAACATATAACTAATAACTAAGGAAATAATAATTTCTTAAATCACAACTTAAATACTTTTCTAAACTTTGTATAATAAGCTAACTTTCAACATCAACAACACAACTGTTGCATTGTTTGAGTGTCAAATTTTGTTTTGTCTGACAATAACGTTATGTTGAATATAATGATAAATTTGCTTTTGCTTATCAAAATTATGTATCAAACGTTTATCACGATCAACTTTCTGCCTAAGAATTTATTATAGGTTGTTAATATAGTAACATATATTTTGCTTTATCAAATATCTGACTCACATTTCTGTAGAGACCTTCAACAATATTAGTTTACGACAGATATATTAAAAGTTATCTAAGGTGTTCAAAAACTAATATTATACGTAAAAAAAGGTTAAATACACTTACAGTAAGCTCTTTAAAAACATGAAAAAGTCTGCTTTTTATATCCACCAGTAAATAATTAATAATAAACAATTTTCATAAATAAAGTTGAACAACTAAATACATGAAATACACTTGATGTAGTCTTATTTCAAAAATTTTAAATGAAAAATACGATAGTCATTATTTCAATTATTCACGCTTGCATAAACCCCAATACAATCTTGATATCGCATGTTAGACGTAATCAAAATAATCTAAAAGACAATTGATTTTGTATAAGTCTTTGATTTTGGTATAATTTGTTTAAAACAATGTTTAAACTCTATTGAAATTAACAAAATAGACCATATCGATGTAAGAAGTATAGTATTCAAAGGTTATTTTGATAAGTTCAATTAAAAAGAATAAACACACTCGTCGAATGTGTAAATATTGGTTTGTAATCTTTTTAGAATGTAAGTCAGGAATGTTCATATTATATGGGGGAAACGTTAATCCGTACGTATTAATGAAGTCGAAGATCATTTTATCAAACAATAATTCAGGATTAAGTAGTTCTAGATAAAAAAAATGGTCACATTCTAGCCTATACTTATATTTGTTATTGTAAGATTGATAAAAAATATTTGAGATCTCGTATGGTTCCATTTTTTTTTCTTCATTATATTAAACTACTTTCATCTCATAAACAGAACATCTAAGTCACCTGGGTTTTAAGCAAATCTGATTTGATATGAGCGTCACTGATGAGTCTTATGTAGACGAAATGCGCGTCTGGCGTACTAAATTATAATCCGCGTACCTTTTGATAACTATTTACACCACTGGGTCGATGCCACAGCTGGGGGACGTTTCGTCCCCAAAGGTATCACCAGCCCAGTAGTCAACACTTCGGTGTTGACATGAATATCAATTATGTGGTCATTTTTATAAATTTCCTGTATACAAAACTTTGAACTTTTTCAAAAACTAAGGATTTTCTTATCCCATGCATAGATTACCTTAGCCGTATTTGGCACAAATTTTTGGAATTTTGGATCCTCAATGCTCTTCAACTTTGTATTTGTTTGGCTTTATAACTATTTTGATATGAGCGTCACTGATGAGTCTTATGTAGACGAAACGCGCGTCTGGCGTACTAAATTATAATCCTGGTACCTTTTGATAACTATTAATAGCTAAACCCGATTGAGTGACATTTTGATCTTGGTCCGAATTATCAACGCAGTGCTAAAAGTGTCGGGAGAATTAAACATCTTGAGCGGTTATAACTCGTATTAAATGTAAAAATCAAGAACTCAATATAAAAAAGAAGATGTGGCATGACTGCAAATGAGACAACTATTCACAAAAGACCAAAATGACACAAACATTAACAACTATAGGTCACCGTACGGCCTTCAATAATAAGCAAAGCTCATACCGCATAATCAGCTATAAAATACCCCGATAAGACAATGTAAAAAAATTCAAACGAGAAAACTAACGGCCTTATTTAGGTAAAAAATTAACACATTCGACGAATCGAAAACAACTGTCATCATTCTGACTTGGTTCAGGTGTTTCCTTATGTAGACAATGATGCGTTGAACCTGTTTTTTTAGCTAGTTAAACCTCTCACCATTATTATAGTCTCATAGAATTGTAAATGAAAAACGGCATTTCAATGTTTAACTACAATAGATTCAATTCTAAATTAGTTTATCTGAGAACATGTGTTTAACAACGTAACAAAAGATCCTATGAATAGGACACAAGTGTCAATCCTAATTATCGAGAGGGGAATTGTTTCCCTTGCAGTTTGGTTGTTTTTCTATTGATCTTTCGACATTTCCTATTTCTTTTATATTCTTGATAACAGTTCTACGGTCCTAACATGGGGATGATATGCACAAAAAAACTCACGCCTAATCACCATAGTACAGATGGGTGCGGTCCTAACCTTGACAAAAGTTAACTTAGAGTTAACGTGTTGACTGCTTTCTAAGTTAACTTGAGAATTGTTAAGCAGTCAAGCAAGTTAACTTCGTCCTTGGTGGACGAGACCTACGGTCTGCTTTTTTAGGACTGCTGCAGACCTATCGACAAGTCTGCTCCAGACCAGACCTGTGGACAAGTCTGCTTTTGACCAGTCCTGAGGACAGGTCTGCCCCAGACCAGACCTGTGGACAAGTCTGCTTTTGACCAGTCCTGAGGACAGGTCTGCCTCAGACCAGACCTGTGGACAGGTCTGCTCCTGACCAGACCTGAGGACAGGTCTGCTTATGACAGATTATCGTTATAAGAGTGTTTATATCAGACTTGAGCTTTCATTAAAATATGTAAACAACATTCGCCTTGTTTTTCCACATATATCATTTATTATTTACTCGCTAGACTCTACTAGATATTATACAAATGCTCTCTTTTATTTGATATACATGTATTCGTATATAAATAAAAAAATGGCTATACGATCACACAGAGGTTTTTTTTTATTAGAAGGCGGATAGAAAGGTTATCCAACGCATCGGAACAATACTCTTATATCACGGGATATCGGCAACATTGTCTACGTTACTTCGTTCCCCGTTGTTTACCTGTCCCTTCCTAAATTTTACTTTATGCATAAATTTATACTTGCATGGATATTTCATTGATATTCAACTTGTTTGCATTGGATTTACTATTATATTTCCCGCAGAATATTCTAACAGATATTGTACAGTGTCCGTAAGCATACGGTGTGGTAAAACTATCAACAATCTCGTCAAATTCGTCAGATTTGTCATTGGCGATATTTATATGGGACGTCCTAAAATTATACTCAATGCGCACTTTAATGAAATAGTTGCCACTTGACGTTTAACTATAAACAAAATCAATCAACCGGCATAATAGATTCCAAGAAGAGAACCTCGTATATTTTTTTTTATTAAATCATTGTAAATAGTACAAATTAATTCAGACATGTCAGTGTTGGTACGTTTGATGATGTGGCATAATAGTTTTGTTTTACACGTACACCATCATGAACTCCTATATATGATGTGACTGTTTTTATGAATAAAGAGATGAAATTCTGACATTCTCAATTCATAATATATTATTGATTACGTGTACATTTACGGTCCTACTAAAATGTGAACAGGAGCGCCAAGAGAAGCCATTAAGGCGCTCAGTACAATGGTCAAATAGTTTTGTTTTCCAAGTCAGCATGAGGTATTTAAACTACCGAAATTTTGTTACGTATCAATATTTTGAATAAAAGGAGGACACGCTGGTACCCTAAATTTTTTGCGAACAAAAATTTGTTGTTATTAAATTGCAATATTGCTATCCATTGTCATGATTATATTATACATTGATTCCTGACATAAAAAAATATGGCTGATTAATACTATGCGGGTACGTCATGGTGTATATAGATTTACAAATTAAAGTGCACATATGGTCAGTTTTGGTAATGTGGTCAAATAATTTTGTTGTACAAGTCAGCTGGAGGTATCAAAACTACTGAAATTTTGTTACGTATCAATATTTTGAATAAAATGAGGACATGCTGGTATCATAAATTTATGCGAACAAAAATTTGTTGTTATTATATTGTAATTTTGCTGTCCATTGTCATGATTGTATTATACATTAAATCCTGACATAAAAAAATGACTGATTTACTGTCCGGTTATATAGATTTTCAAATTAAAGTGTATTTTATGGTCAGTTTTGGTGGATGCGGTCAAATAATTTTGTTGTACAAGTCAACTGGAGGCATCAAAACTACTGAAATTTTGTTACGTATCAGTATTTTAAGTAAAAAGAGGACATGCTGGCACCCTTACTTTAGGCAAACAAAAATGTGTTGTATAATATTGCAATATTGCTGTCCATTGTCATGATTGTATTATACATTGAATCCTGACATTAAAAATAAGGCTTATTTACTTTGCTGGTATATAGATTTACAATTTAAAGTTCACATATTGTCAGTTTTGGTAATGGGGTCAAATAATTTTGTTGAACAAGTTATCTGCAAAACTACTGAAATTTTGTTACGTATCAGTATTTTGAGTAAAAAGAGGACATGCTGGCACCCTTAATTTAGGCGAACAAAAATGTTAAGTCATTTTTTAAATGAACTAAACTATTGCTGATTGTGGCTGCATAGTTAAAGGATGTATAACTAACAAGGACGTATACAACTAACATCAAATATACTTCTTTTCAAAAATATACATAATATGATTGAATTTGATCTCGGAATATATATTCAGTGCCTGTTATCATTGTAACCGAGATCGTTTTAATAATAGATAGATTGTCAGATCACGGATAAATTTGTGTTACGTTCTGTGCGTACTTATTTTCAAATATTTGTATTTAATCCTGTTCATAAAACGGAAGTATTAATTTTCAAATTACTTTATTTTCGATGTTTATACTACGAAACAAAGATATCAATTTTTTTTTAAAACAAAGAAAAGCGGTCCTGGTTACAAGTTAACTTAGTGTTGTGCAGACAAGTCAAAAGTTAACTTGGAAACAGGTCTGGTTTTGATCGGATTTGTCCAAGCAGAAGTTAAATTTGTGGCAGGACCGGTTTCCAAGTTAACTTATGTTAACTTTATGACAGGACTGGTTCCGAAGTTTACTTATATTAACTTATGACAGGACTGGTTCCAAGTTAACTTAATATCAATAACTAGTCAATAATTAGAAGTTGAAATTAGCAACGTCCATTGGCCGATATTACGGAATAAAAATTTAAAAACAAAGCTTCGTCCTTTTTATCCCGTAATATCGGCCAATGGACGTTGCTAATTTCAACTTCCAATTATGTATTTTTAAGGCAGCTAAATCCAAGAGCAACATATACATGGAGCTGCAAATTTTTTTTAATTTTTAAGGCAGCTCAATCCAAATTCAACATAGACATTGAGCTGCAAAATTTTCTTATTTTCAAGGCAGCTAAATTCAACATATACATTGAGCTGCAAAAGTTTCTTATCATCTACTTCCGATTTCACCTGGATAGATGCACGCTTGATAAAGCTAGTTGGTCTAGCGAAATATTGCGTTTATTTTCATCATTTTGTAAATATTTTAAACATTCTTATATTTACATACTAAATAGTGTGTTAAAATTACATTGTTAGGCAATCTGTATATATATATATATATATATATATAACTCGTCTAAACATCAACCCAACAATGTTAGATCTGTAAATTTGCTTTCGCAAATTTTTGGTTCTTCCCTCGCCGGGAATCGAACCCATGCTACTGTGATATCGTGACACCAAATCGCCGGCAGTGAAGCCGTCCCACTAGACCACACGACCACCTGGGCTCTCAAAAAAAGAGCTTTCGGTGGCCATATGTTACCTTTCCACGTCAGTTTTAAACTAGCGGCGTACTACAGTACTTGATATATAAGGCATGAAGATGTTATTGTTACAGATCAGCTAAATTATCAATAGTAAAGGATCCTACAAATTAATATAAGATACAGTCACAGAAAATAATTATATTCATAAGTACGTCTGAGTCAGTGACAACCCTACAACAGATGTATCCATCGGATCGCCATCAATGATGGTGATACATGGCTGTTTACATAATGTATATACAACTCGTCTAAACATCAACCCAACAATGTTAGATCTGTAAATTTGCTTTCGCAAATTTTTGGTTCTTCCCTCGCCGGGATTCGAACCCATGCTACTGTGATATCGTGACACCAAATCGCCTGCACTGCAGCCGTCCCGCTAGACCACACGACCATCTGGGCTCTCAAAAAAAGAGCTTTCGGTTGGCATGTGTTACCTTTCCACGTCAGTTTTAATCTAGCGGCGTACTACAGTACATGATATATAAGGCATGAAGATGTTATTGTTACAGATCAGCTAAATTATCTATAGTAAAGGATCCTACAAATTAATGTAAGATACAGTCACAGAAAATAATTATATTCATAAGTACGTCTGAGTCAGTGACAACCCTACAACAAATGTATCCATCGGATCGCCATCAATGATGGTGATACATGGCTGTGTATATAATTTATATACAACTCGTCTAAACACCATATCCGGATTTCGACAATAAATGTCTCTTCAGTGATGTTAGGGATCGAAACGGTATTTGGAAGGCCATATAAAAAGTACCCTCATTTTTAGAGAAAATACCCTCATTTTTAGATTAAATCTTGACTTTCAAGAGTCAATATATATGATGAACGGATCATATAAACCGGAGGGAAAATATGATACATGCCCAAACAAAAAATATAAACGAGTCTAAATTGAAAACTACGTTCAAACCTATGACTGCGTTGGATAAAAACCGCAATTTTTATACGTGTGCATGTCAAACAAATTTCGTTGTAGAAGGGTATAAAAACAGCACAAACAACATTTTCCAAAAGACCAAAAGAGTGAAAAAGTATATTTAAACAAAACGCATTTGACTAACAGGTCGAACAACTGATGTTCTTTAACCCTGCGGACCATGCTGACTGCCATTGGCGATTGCCAAATAAAATTGATCACAAGATGTAACAAAATGGATCCTAATATAAATTTAATACGTCACAGAAAGAAAAAAAATTGTTAACTTGTGGACAGGATGTTGTGCCACAAACATTCGGTGTCAATATTTCTTTAGTACAACATATCCGGATTTCGACAATAAATGTCTCTTCAGTGATGTTAGGGATCGAAACGGTATTTGGAAGGCCATATAAAAAGTACCCTCATTTTTAGAGAAAGAACCCTCCTTTTAAGATTAACTCTTGAATTTTAAGAGTCAATATATAGGATGAACGGATCATATAAACCAGAGGGAAAATATGATACATGCCCAAACAAAAAATATAAACGAGTCTAAATTGAAAACTACGTTCAAACCTATGACTGCGTTGGATAAAAACCGCAATTTTTATACGTGTGCATGTCAAACAAATTTCGTTGTAGAAGGGTCTAAAAACAGCACAAACAACATTTTCCAAAAGACTAAAAGAGTGAAAAAGTATATTTAACCAAGAACGCATTTGACTAACAGGTCGAACAACTGATGTTCTTTAACACTGCTGACTGCCATTTGCGATTGCCAAATAAAATTGATCACAAGATGTAATAAAATCGATCCAAATATAAATTTAATACGTCACAGAAGGAGAAAAAAATTGTTAACTTGTGGACAGGATGTTGTGCCACAAACATTCGGTGTCAATATTTCTTTAGTTTCCATATCCGGATTTCGACAATAAATGTCTCTTCAGTGATGTTAGGGAGCGAAACGGTATTTGGAAGGCCATATAAAAAGTACCCTCATTTTTAGAGAAAGTACCCTCATTTTTAGATTAACTCTTGAATTTTAAGAGTCAATATATAGGATGAACAAGAAATATAAACGAGTCTAAATTGAAAACTACGTTCAAACTTATGACTGCGTTGGATAAAAACCGCATTTTTTATACGTGTGCATGTCAAACAAATATCGTTTAGAAGGGTCTAAAAACAGCACAAACAACATTTTCCAAAAAAACAAAAGAGTGAAAAAGTATATTTAAACAAAACGCATTTGACTAACAGGTCGTATATATATATATATATATATATATATAACAAGTCAAAAAGGGTACAACATCACCATAAAATAACTATAAAATATACAAATATTAGATATTTCGGATAACAGATATCCTTCTTCAATAATAGCACGATGTCAAATGAATCATGTCAATTCAAATTGAGACTCTATCAAAATCTTGATTTATACAATTTAAGCGAACGCTGGAACAATTTTAAAATTTCCAAACACACCGCAAAGACTACATAAATATGCCAAAAATAAAAATAGTTATTCACGATGTGAAATGGCACAACTTTAGATTTCCAAAGGATGTGACAGTTGAGATGTAATAACTGCATTGAGGGCAGTCCTCAAACAAAAAAATCAAAATAATCAAAAGTGTCCTTACCGATCCAGGATGGTATAAATTAGACAACGGCAGGGCAATTACAACGGAAACTACATATTAAAGCCTTCCAAACGAATAGCAGTCTAATAGTGATTGAAAAAATAAGTTTTGTATATTGAGCTTAAATAATTGAACGTGGCAACGTACTTATACATCATCCCGAATCAATGAAAACCTGTAATTTAAACGGTAATTTTAAAAATAATTTCGAACTGTAAAGCCAGTACTAAATCCGGCGTTGTTTAAAACAGGTGGTCACAGAAAACCTTTGTCTTGGTTCCGTTTCATTGATGATGTTGACATGAAATGGATTGAATCTCAACAAAAACTGGATGATTTCATCAGACATGCAAACAACGCCCACCATTCTATTAAATTTACGTATGAAATTTCCGACTCTAAGATATCTTTCTTAGACACAACCACATTTATAAAGGACGGTGTCATATCAACAGACCTCTACTGTAAACCCACAGATAAACATCAATACCTTTCTCCCCAAAGCTGTCACCCAAAACACTGTACAAAAAGTATCACGTACAGTCAAGCTCTCAGAGTCAAGCGGATTTGCTCCTCTGAGGAGGCTGTCACGAAACGGTTACAGGAACTTCGCGGATTTTTGACAAAACGAGGTTATAAGAAATTGGACATAGATAAGGGGTTTGCGCGCGCTAACAATAACAGCCGCAATGACCTCTTACAGTACAAACGGAAGAGGCGCAGCAAAATAGTCCCGTTTGTTCTTACATACAATCCAGCCTTTAATAACCTTTCACGTTTGATCCGTGCCAATTGGCAAACTATTGCCAAACACCCTAAATTATCCAAGATCTTTCCCAATCCTCCTGTCTTAGCTTTTCGGAGACCAGCAAGTCTGAAAGACTTATTTGTTAGAGCTGACGTTTCCTCAAATAAAAGCTGTTCAACTGCAGGATGGTGCAAGTCATGTGGTAACAGACGTTGCCTGACTT
This sequence comes from Mytilus trossulus, assembly GCF_036588685.1. Taxonomy (NCBI): domain Eukaryota; kingdom Metazoa; phylum Mollusca; class Bivalvia; order Mytilida; family Mytilidae; genus Mytilus; species Mytilus trossulus. The sequence goes on along the minus strand of NC_086385.1, from coordinate 11,028,453 downwards.
GTCAACAAATACTGAATACTCAAACATTCACTTGCCACTCGACTGGGTCTGTGTACACTATATATTGCAATGTAACTTGCAAAACCCAGAATGTTGTATACCTCCTTCAGTGTCGATGTGGCATGCAGTATGTTGGCGAGACAGAGCAGCCATTTAACAAACGCATGAATGGTCATCGAAGTGACTACACTTGCAAGCCCGACCTACCCGTAAGTCGTCATTTGAGATCACCTGGACACACACAAGCTGATCTCAAAAACCTTACCATCACGATCATAGACCACAACGAGTGTTGGTCGAAGGTCGACAGAGTCGCTCGGGAAAGATTTTGGATAAGAAAGTTACGGACAGTCTCCCCAGAGGGCATAAATGAAAAAACATAGAACGAGTCCCTCATTTTTCTGTGACCACCTGTTTTAAACAACGCCGGATTTAGTACTGGCTTTACAGTTCGAAATTATTTTTAAAATTACCGTTTAAATTACAGGTTTTCATTGATTCGGGATGATGTATAAGTACGTTGCCACGTTCAATTATTTAAGCTCAATATACAAAACTTATTTTTTCAATCACTATTAGACTGCTATTCGTTTGGAAGGCTTTAATATGTAGTTTCCGTTGTAATTGCCCTGCCGTTGTCTAATTTATACCATCCTGGATCGGTAAGGACACTTTTGATTATTTTGATTTTTTTGTTTGAGGACTGCCCTCAATGCAGTTATTACATCTCAACTGTCACATCCTTTGGAAATCTAAAGTTGTGCCATTTCACATCGTAAATAACTATTTTTATTTTTGGCATATTTATGTAGTCTTTGCGGTGTGTTTGGAAATTTTAAAATTGTTCCAGCGTTCGCTTAAATTGTATAAATCAAGATTTTGATAGAGTCTCAATTTGAATTGACATGATTCATTTGACATCGTGCTATTATTGAAGAAGGATATCTGTTATCCGAAATATCTAATATTTGTATATTTTATAGTTATTTTATGGTGATGTTGTACCCTTTTTGACTTGTTATATATTATATTTTGTAGTGTACAGAATCATATTACATGATCCATCGCCTTGTAAGATTGATCGTTGACTATTTATTCAGTCATTTAATATATATATATATATATATATATATATTACACCTTCTATAAACACAACAAACTGCGACAACTGATACTTGTAAGTATAGCCAAGTCTGATTTAATCTCATGGTGATTAAAGATGTTTGCAAATTAATTAACATAACACAAACGCCTGAAAAATATAGATCAGAGATAATTTAATTTGCGTAGAGTTTTGTATGGGTTAATTGGTTAATGGAATTAATTTTCATTGAAGAACAAAAATAATATGGCAATAAATGCATTCGAGTATCAGAAACTCTCTATGAACGTGTATAGTAAATAATTATCCGTTCAGTCTATGGACAGTTTTGATTTTTCGACTCTGTACTCTACACATCCACACACAATAGCAAGAAAAATTTAACGATCCTTTGAAAAAAATCTATACATTATTAAGCAACTCATATAAATTCTGATTATGTACCCTAAAAGAGGCATATACCAGATACATTGTATACAATTCTGATGAACTACAGTACTTGCAACCTTAGGCGTTACTATTTCAGCGATCAGTCAGCGGTCATCGATCAGTCACCGATCAGTCAAGTTCGCGTCAAACTCACGTCAGCAATCCGTCAGACTTATTGTCAAAGTAATTGACTGATCGGACTGATCGGACGGATAGAACCGATCGACCTTGATGACGGATTGACCTGTAATACGTCACATGATAAACTAATACAAATTACGGAATCTTAGTTTCGTTAAGTTAAATTAAAATGGCGACTAGTGAAAATCGAACGTTCAATGATCATGATGATACATTTTGCTTTATTAATAATAATTTAGCAAAGTTTTATTGAAAAGAAATGTACAGATAAATATAGATTTTTACATTGATACCAGTGGATTATCGGATTTATCCAATCGAGATAGTTAAATTATAAATTTTAAAGTCCGAGCCGCCTCGGCGAGCACTTTAAAATTTATAATTTAACTATCGAGATTGGATAAATTCGATAATCCACGAGTAACTATGTAAGAATCTGTTTCTCTAATGATTAAAAAGACATTTTCTTTTTTTGTTAACCGAAAATCCCCTTCGAGTGCCTTTCACATTGCACGAAGTTGTCAATTTCATTACCTCCTGTTATCGTATTTTGATTCATTCTGTTAGCTAAAAAGGTCATGACCCTCAAAATCATCCAATGATCTTTTGAGATCACCAGCAACCACACGTTGATTAAATTTTTTTATACAATGGGTTCGGAAAGGGTTAAATTTCCATAGAGTTAGAGAAAACCTTATATAAATATTATTATTAAAGAATAGTCTTTTTGATTTATTTAGGTTATATATTTTCAAACCCGGCGGGTTCTAAAACGGTGTCTACATCGCGATTTTGATTTTATTATTTTCCAAACATACTCGGTAAAAGCAAAATGAAAGGATCAGTCAATGAAAGATGTAGTCTATATTTAATTTTTTAATATCCTTATCATGATAAAATTCTTTTAAAAGCAATTTTCATAATCAAGGACTTTTTATATTCCTGTCACAATGGAAGTCTATAAAATTTTAACAAAAAGAAGACTAATTTTGGATATTTTAAAAAACGCGAATGAGATTAAAGTAAGATTTATCTGACACTATTAATGTCATGAAAAAACCCTATTCTAATCTATATAAAGTACAAAAATCCAAGGGCGGTCAATAATCTTTAGTAAAATGAAGAAATATTTGCATTTTAGGCAACAAATAAAAAATTTAATATTTTTTTTCCTTAAAATAGACATATTTTATAAAGAAAAGCCAATCCTGATGTACAAAAAGAACTGAAATGATATGACAGTTAATAATTTGTATCAAAATAAATCAATAACTGCATTCTTATTCACCCAAAATTAAAGTATAAGCATTTTAATTCACATTATATTTCAATTTTGATTAAAAGACTTGTCTCAAGATGGTACAAATAATTGATTTCAAATAAAATAGCATTATTTTTAATAAAAAGAAGACTAATTTTGGTAATTGTAAACAACACGATTAAAATGTTAGTATGATTTTTCTGACACTCTTTTGATTTCATGAAAACAACTATTCTAAACTATAAAAAGTACAAAAAATCCAATGACGGTCAATAATTTTTAGTAAAACCATGAAATATTTGCATTTTTGGCAACGCATACAAAAATTTAATATCTTTTTCCTTAAAGTAAGCATATTTTATGAAGAACAGCCATTCTTGATGTACAAAAAGTACTGAAATCATATGACTGTTAATAATGTGTATCAAAATAAATCAACAACTGCATTCTTATTCAACAAAAATAAAAGTTTAAGTATTTTAATTCTCAGTATATCTCAATTCTGATCAGAAGACTTGTCTCAATATGGTAAAATACCTGATTTTAAATAAAATAGCTTCATTTTTAATAAAAAGAAGACTAATTTTGGTTATTTTAAACAACGCGAATAGAATCTTAGTATGATTTCTCTGACACTCTTTTAATTTCATGAAAAAAACTATTCTAAACTATAAAAAGTGCAAAAATTCCAATGGCGGTCAATAATTTTTAGTAAAATGAAGAAATATTTGCATTTTAGGCAACGCGTACAAAAATTTAATATCTTTTTCCTTAAAGAAGGCATATTTTATGAAGAACAGCCAATCCTGATGTACAAAAAGTACTGAAATGATATGACGGTTAATAATGTGTATCAAAATAAATCAACAACTGCATTCTTATTCAACAAAAATAAAAGTTTAAGTATTTTAATTCTCATTATATCTCAATTCTGATTAGATGACTTGTCCCAAGATGGTAAAAATAACTGATTTCAAATAAAATAGCATCATTTCTAATAAAAAGAAGACTAATTTTGGTTATTTTAAACAACGTGAATAACATTTTAGTATGATTTCTCTGACACTCTTTTAATTTCATGAAAAAAATATTCTAAACTATAAGAAGTACAAAAAGTCCAATGGCAGTCAATAATTTTTAGTTAAGTGAAGAAATATTTGCATTTTAGGTAATGAATAAAAAATTTACTATTGTTTTCCTTAAAGTATACATATTTTATAAAGAAAAGCCAATCCTGATGTACAAAAAGAACTGAAATGATATGACAGTTAATAATTTGTATCAAAATAAATCAATAACTGCATTCTTATTTCACCAAAATTAAAGTGTAAGCATTTTAATTCTCATTATATTTCAATTTTGATTAAAAGACTTGTCTCAAGATGGTACAAATAATTGATTTCAAATAAAATAGCATTTTTTTTTAATAAACAGAGGACTAATTTTGGTAATTGTAAAAAACACGATTAAAATTTTTGTATGATTTTTCTGACACTTTTAATTTCATGAAAAAAACTATTCTAAACTATAAAAAGTACAAACAATCCAATGATGGTCAATAATTTTTAGAAAAACCATGAAATATTTGCATTTAAGGCAACGCATATAAAAAAATAATATCTTTTTCCTTAAAGTAAGCATATTTCATGAAGAACAGCCAATCTTGATGTACAAAAAGTACTAAAATCATATGACTGTTAATAAATTGTATCAAAATTAATCAACAACTGCATTCTTATTCAACAAAAATAAAAGTTTAAGTATTTTAATTCTCAGTTTATCTCAATTCTGATCAGAAGACTTGTCTCAATATGGTAAAAATACCTGATTTTAAATAAAATAGCTTCATTTTTAATAAAAAGAAGACTAATTTTGGTTATTTTAAACAACGCGAATAACATTTTAGTATGATTTCTCTGACACTCTTTTAATTTCATGAAAAAAATATTCTAAACTATAAAAAGTTCAAAAAATCCAATGGCGGTCAATATTTTTTAGTAAAATGAAGAAATATTTGCATTTTAGGCAACGCATACAAAAATTTAGATCTTTTTCCTTAAAGTTAGCATATTTTTAGATCTTTTTCCTTAAAGTTAGCATATTTTATGAAGAACAGCCAATCTTGATGTACAAAAAGTACTGAAATCATATGATGATAAATAATTTGTATCAAAATAAATCAACAACTGCATTCTTATTCAACAAAAATAAAAGTTTAAGTATTATAATTCTCATTATATCTCAATTCTGATTAGATGACTTGTCCCAAGATGGTAAAAATAACTGATTTCAAATAAAATAGCATCATTTCTAATAAAAAGAAGACTAATTTTGGTTATTTCAAACAACACGAATAACATTTTAGTATGATTTCTCTGACACTCTTTTAATTTCATGAAAAAAACTATTCTAAACTCTAAAAAGTACAAAAATCCAATGGCGGTCAATAATTTTTAGTTAAGTGAAGAAATATTTGCATTTTAGGCAATGCGTACAGAAATTGAATATGACTTTTTCCTTAAAGTAAGCATATTTTATAAAGAACAGCCAATCCTGGTGTACAAAAAGTACTGAAAGCATATAACTGTTAATAATTTGTATCAAAATAAATCAACAACTGCATTTTTATTCAACAAAAATAAAAGTTTAAGTATTTAAACATGTTAAATTCTCAGTATATCTCAATTCTGATTAGATGACTAGTCTGGAGATGATACATGACTGATTTCAAATAAAATAGCATCATTTTTAATAAAAAGAAGACTAATTTTGGTTATTTTAAACAATGCTAATACAATTTTAGTATGATTTCTCTGAAACTATTTTAATATCATGAAAAAAAACTATTATTAACTCTAAAAAGTACAAAAATTGAATGGTGGTCAATAATTTTTAGTAAAATGAAGAAATATTTGCATTTTAGGCAATGCATACAAAAATTTAGTATCTTTTTCCTTAAAGCTAGCATATTTTATGAAGAACAGCCAATCTTGATGTACAAAAAGTACTGAAAAAATATGGCGATTAATAATTTGTATCAAAATAAAGTAATATCTGCATTCCTATTCACAAAAATAAAAGTTAAAGATTCTAAATCTTATTGTATCTAAATTCTAATTAAAAGATTTTGGATATTTTAAGTAATGCAAATAATTTTTGTATGATTTCTCTGACATTCTTTCAATTTTTTGAACAAACCATTAATTTTAACCTATATACAGTTAAAAAATCAAATTTTGGTCAATAATTTCCATTCAAATAAAGAAATGATTGCATTCTGGTTCAACATAATTAAAATTAAATACTTATTCTTCAAATATTCAAATTTTATACAAAATTTGTCAATAAAAGGAATTCATAGCAAATGATTGGAATTGAACATGTTGAAGTTACAATATTTTCAAATATGAGAAGAAAAATTTGTATTTTACGCAACGTGTACAAAAATTTAATATCTTTTTCCCTAAAGTAAAAATAATTTATGAAGAACAACCAATCCTGATGAACAAAAAGTACTGAAATCATATGGCGGTTGATAATTTTTATCAAAATTTTCAATAACTGCATTCTTTTCCACAAAATAAAAGTTTAAGTATTTTAATTTTTATCATATCTCAATTCTAATGAAAATATTTATCTCAAGTTGTTGGAAATAACTGATTTCAAATAAAACAGTGTCATTTTTTATAGAAAAAAGAGTTTTTTGGTAGTTTTGAAATATACGAATAAAATTTAAATATGGTTTATCTGACGTGCTTTTAATTTTATGAAAAAAGACCTTTTCTTAACTATAAAAAGTTCAAAACTCCAATGGCGGATTATCGGCATTTTCGTAAGTAGAAGTTCATGTTAACTGAGACATATAATACTATTATGTATTATATATGTTTCTAATGTTTACAATTTTTAATACAAAACTATTAATTAACACAAACAATTTAACGCTTTAATTAAGAATCTAATATAACTGTTGCACTATTTTTACTTTTTTTATTGCAACCAAATTAACGTGTAAATTATGGTGTCTTCGTCGAGGTCCGCGTTCATGGATCGTAAACACTGTTGAGTTCGGTTTACATAAGAATTTGAAATATATACGTATCCGTCCGATCCGTGCATAAATTTGATTTACTGATCGATCGACGAACGTTGTCACAGTAACTCTCACATAGGTTATTTGACTTATCTGACGGATCCTATGGGTCACCGATCACCGATCAGTCATCGATCAGTCAAACATCCGTCACCGATCATTCACCGATCAGTCAAGTTCACGTCAAACAGTAACGCCTAAGGTTGCAAGTACTGTAAAGCTACTATTTTTTGTCTTGACGATAACTATGCACTATTTGTAAATACAATTTATCGATAGGGTTTATTGTTTTTGTATAGACGCTAATTCCATTCCTTTAATATCAGACGTTTCTGTTCAGCTGTCGGGTTGTTGCTTCTTGTTGTTTATTCTTTAGTTTTCTATTTTGTGTCGTGTGTACATCACGTACATATTATTTTTCTGTTGTTTTTTTTTCATTAGTAACCATGGCGCTGTCAGTCTTTTTTCATCTATGAGGTGGAATGTCCATCTGATATCTATTGTCCTTGTTTTTTACACACACTCCAAATTTTTATTATTAATTTTAGTTCGTATATTGTTATTGATAATACTTAACGGTATAACAAAGTGATGATACGTGACACTTTTGCTTGTTATTCCTTTTTTTTACTCCTGATATTAACAAACATGAACTGATTTTAAACAAATCAATTGCAACCATTATTTTTTTTATATTCTTTTGAAATTTTCAACAAGCTTACAGACAACAGGAACTGGGTAGCCGCATTAAAGCCTTGAAGTTCCTTAAAAATTTACTTTTGAAAAACCGACACTATCGTTAAAAGTCAATCTGAAAGACAAACATGTCAAATGAAAATGACAAATACTTATAAGTTCAAATAAGGGTGATGTCAGAAAGGCAAACATATCCTGCATTAAATATATATAGCACCTTTACAAAAATAATCAAGTCATTATATAGCCTGTTCAATTAGGATTTACATTTGTGGAACAAAATATCTAGGGGAGATATTTGGGATAATTTGAATAAAAAGTTTGCTAATAGGAATGCGAAACAGCTTCAATGGAAGTTACTTTATAATATGAATAATACGGAAGATATATTATAGAAAACGAATCGGTCAAACAGAAAGTGTCACTTATTGAAAAACAATCACTTTTTACAATCACAAGGAAGAAATTCATTCGATTTTATTCTTGTCATATTTGTTCCATTTATAGCTAGCCATTGTGGAATACAGGGATATTATTATTAAATTATTGTTGCTACTCATTATAATACATTATCAGATTAAATACTTTTTGAAAAAAACTATTGGTGTGTTAACTTAGGCTATTATCAAACTCAATAAGTAAAACACCACATGATTTGTTTGTTTTGTATGTGAGTAAGCAGTATAACTAACACACCAAAAACCTCTGGAAAATATGTTTCTTTATATAATTCTTTACATACAAATTTGCAATATTTTTTATTTCCATTTTCTGCCAATTCAACAGTCGTCAAATCTGACATTCTTCAATCGATAAATGTCCATTAATATAATCAAATTGATAATAAAGGCAACAGTTATATACCAATTGAGAAGAAGAAAAAACAAATACGGGTTACAAACTAAAGCTGAGGGAAACACATCAAATATAAGAAGAGAACAACGACAAAACAGAAACACAACATTAAAAAGTTACACACAGAAACGATATATAACTATAACAATTGCAATTTCCTGACTTGATACAGGACAGTTTAAGGAAAGAAATGGTGGGTTGACCCTAATTTGGTGGTTGAGTTTTGTGTCAGAATAATAATATAAAAAAACAAATTTTCCAGAAGTTATTTTATATTTAAAACATCGTGGTATAGATCTATATTATCCGAATTTTTGAGCAAATATAAACCTAATTTTGAAACTTCAGTGTCAAGACCATCTAAGTGAGTTCGAATAATTTGCCTTCATTAAAAAATTGTTCATCGTAGACGAAGAATTGTTTACAAATAATGAGTTTGGTAATCATATTCAATCAATTTGTCCCGAGTGAGATAGCAAGGGAGAAGATACGAGTATAAATGTCCAAACCATTGTTATATGAAAACAAATCTCGGACTGCCATTAATATTTTGATTCTAATATAACGAAATCGGTAATTTTGTTAAAAGTGAACGGCCTATACACACAATACTGTTTTGGCTGCTTCATTCCATCAGAATTTGATAATAAAAGTAAATTATATTTTTTAAAAACATTCAAAAAAAAACTCCATACACTTTTCGTAATATATGAAAAATCAACGCTTTTCATTGGTTACTTTCTGTGGGAAATATTATATTGCTATACAATAATATATTTTTCTGATTCCTAATAACTTAATGTACAAATAAATTTGAACATGGGGTACAATTATGCCATTATTTTCTATAAATATATGATAAACTAACAAGAAAACATAGTCAAGCGAAATGTTTGAATAGTATTATATTGGTTGGATTTTTACAAAAACTATATCACTCCATAAAACGCAGTGCTTCTTCAAAAAGTTTAAATATCTATTTTAAAGAGGAACGAAAGATACCAAAGGGACAGTCAAACTCATAAATCTAAAACAAACTGACAACGCCATGGCAAAAAATTAAAAAGACAAACAGAAAAACAATAGTACACATGACACAACATAGAAAACTAAAGAACAAACAAAACGAACCCTATAAAAGAAAAGATATGCAAGCTAAAAATTAACAAACAGAAAATTATTTTGTACTTCAAACTTACCTTATTTCTTTAATGAACTTTTCGCCTCTTTGTTTTTTCAACAACAGAAAACTTCAATGTCTACAGATCAATTTAAAATGACTACTGATAATACACTTAACACTTTGTATAGGGGTCAGTGCTGCACTTCAATAGTTTTTAAAAAAATCAGTGTATAGAAGGCGGTATATGAAAGTCGGAACTTATAAAAATAGATGTATTAACGAATTAATGTAAGGTTTAAATAATTACTTCATTTTAAGATATAGTCATGGATCGTTTTTTTAATGTCCTTTGTTTTTTTTTATAGACTCCAGATTTTTTTCTTACGATTTTCGACTCAAATAATGCCAATCTTAAAAATAAGGTTAAAGACCGCAATTTTTTAAAAACACAAAATACCTAAAATTCTATAAACATTTTCACCTTCTTGTTTTACCTTTACTAATACTAATGCTTCTCTGCCTTGATATATTGATATGAAATTCCAGATCATATATATAATTTCATCTTTCTACATTCTTTAGAAAAACAAATGTTAATATAATGTTAAAGTCCGCAGTTTTTTAAACAAAAATATATAAAAAATGTGTCTATAAATCCTACAGATGAGGTAATTCTCGAAAGGATTTTTTTTCAACTGTATGACTATTTTAAATATCGGTCTATTTCTGAAAATAATTCTTGCATACTTTTGATTTTTTATGTTAAAATGGCCCATGTGAAATTTTTATATTGTTTGTATAAACATTAAACGACATTAAACGACAAAAATATGTGACGTATGCAATTTTCTTATGTCAGACATATATATAAATGAATGTGTTTGAAGATAGATGTTTTTGTGTTCTGTTTAATTGTTTTAAAATTGTCACACGATGATGACTGTTGTACCCATATTTGGACTATTTTATTTATTATGTCTGTTTAGATGTAAATATAGATACGGGGTTTAATGAGATTGTCAACATAGGAAGAGGTTTAGCGCTATAAATCCAGGTTTAGTCCACCATTTTTTGCATTTCTACATTTATAAAGACCTGAACCAAGTCAGAATATGACAATTTTTGTCCATTCGTTTTTTATGTGTTTTGTCATTTGATTTTGCCACATGGTTATGGACTTTTCGATTAGGTTTTCCTCTGAGTTCAGTATTTTTGTGATTTTACTTTTTTCATTGTGGACAAAATGTGTGTTAATCGGACGAATCTTTTATCAAGACCAATGTTCATACATATATAATATTAAGATTTAGACAAAGATAATGATATAACAAAGAATGTTAATGAGCCATTGAATTGACAAAAGAAGCATCACAGTAATTATGCGTCAATACGAAGTATTTGAAGTTTAATTTAGTTTAATGCTCTTCGACTTTCTTTGAACTTAATTTGCCCTTTTTAACTTTTTAACTTTTGTTATTCGAGCGTAACTGGTGAGTCTTTTGAAGTCGAAACGCTCTACTGGTGCAAATACAAAATTTAATCATGGTACAACATGTATCTATGATGATAAAATTGAGAATTGAAAAGGGCCTTTTATAGCTGAATATGCGATATGGGCTTTGTTCATTGTTGAATGCTGGTCTCATACCACATCTCTTTTATATATATATATAGTGCCTGTGGAAATTTTACAATTAATTAAATTCTTAAAGCACATTCTATGAAACCGAGGATTAGTCTATATGTTGTTCCTGTCGAAATAACAAACTATACCCAATACATTGCTTATAAAGTCACACATATCCAAAAACCTTTTTTTTTATTTTCAAACTCGAAAATAACCCAAAGGAAACTTGAAGTATGTGTTTATTATCAAAGTAGAAATATAAAAAGCAACGATGGACATGATATTTGTGTGATAGAAAGATTGGTTGTTAAAAGTTTGATTATCTTTTAATCAATTTACTAGTCACGTTTTAACAATCATGATTAGATAGATAAATAAAAAAAAAATAGAGATTGCATTGGTATTCTTTGTATTGAAAGAGATCTGCATCTTTTTCAACGCGACAATAAATAACCATTATACAAACCTCATTTACATGCACAATAAAACCCAATAAGTGAGAAAGGAAGATGACACAGTGGTATTCAACATTTCAAACGAGATTCAAAAGAAACCAATTGTATTTATTCAAACTCTTATATCGAAAAACTACTATCAATGCCAGTCAAAAAAAAAACGGCAGTTGAATAAAAAGCAACTTAAAGAACATAAGACAGAACGACACGAACTCCACAAAAAAGGATGACATTAGGTGCTCCGATTGGGAAAGCAAATCATAATGCCTATGTGGAATTCTGTCTAGATGCTATTATCATTAAAACCTGGACATAAGTCTAAATCGGCCAGTCATTTTCGAGAAAAAGAGGATGCTTACTGTAAAGCATATAACGATCAAACAACTCGTGATGGCGACATAAGAATTTTCGCCGGGACAATTTAAACTTCGATCTCTTGGTTCAACAGAATCCTTGTCAGCCTTAAAATCTCTATCAAATATAACACAATAGGAAAAATAAGCCTTATTATATTGTATTAACTTCAAGATATACATTTCATATACAGCCGCTGCTAAAATATTGCTACATAGAAACGGAAAATTCACTATGGTCGTATAAGTTTGTTTTTAAACCGACCCTCATTATCAAATTGAAGATATCAGTGAAGTTACATGTTGTCTATATATTTTTATAACTTTGTCTGTTACTTTATCTGTTATAGACTGTATTCCAAGTTCGATTCAATAAATTAAATCAACCTAGTAATTTAAATTGAATTATTGAGTGAAATGACATCATCTACATTACAGAACGTGAAGTTAAAGAATACTGCTAGCGTATTTAACTCTTTTCATGTATGAAGTCTCACGTTTAAAAGGTAAGCAATGTTAATTGAAAAGGGTTTGCTATAATTTGTTTTCTCTAATTCTATGGAAATTTATCCCTTTTCGAACCCATTGTATAAAAAAATTTAATCAACGTGTGGTTGCTGGTGATCTCAGAAGATCATTGGATGATTTAAAGAGTCATGACCTTTTTGGCTGATTGGATGAACCAAAATATGATAACAGGTGTTAATGAAATTGACAACTTCGTGCGATGTGAAAGGCACTCGAAGGGGATTTTCGGTAAACAAACAAAGAAAATGTCTATTTAATCATTAGAGAAACAGATTCTTACATAGTTACTCGTGGATTATCGGATTTATCCAATCTCGATAGTTAAATTATAGATTTTAAAGTACTCGCCGAGGCGGCTCGAACTTTGAAATTGATAATTTAACTATCTCGATTGGATAAATCCGATAATCCACTGGTATCAATGTAAAAATCTATAGTTATACAATCCACCCTTACGTAAAAATAATCATTTACTGTGCGGCTTTATAGATTTACATAATAAAGATCTAATATAGTAAGTTTTTGGTTGTTGCTAACAAATAACTTTAAAATACGAGCTAGTCGGAGGTACGAAAACTACTGAAATGTGTTTACAATTCAATATTTTGAGTAAAAAAGGACATACTGGCACTCTAAATTGATGCCAACAAATTAGTTTAGTCATATTGTTCAAACATTGCTAATTTTTGTATTATACAATCAATTTCTATAGAAAAAATTAAACTCATTTACTATGCAGCTATATAGATTTGAATAATAAAGTGTTAATATGGTCAGTTTTGGTTGTTTTTAATTTTATTATGTGAGTCAATCTGAGGTATGAAAAGTACTGAAATTTGTTTATTGTTTCATTTTTGTGAATAAAAAGAGGTCATGCTGGTTCAAACATTGCGGTCAATTGTAATATACAGTCCATTATGACGTCACAATATAACTGAATTATTACCGAGTCTAAATTGAAAACTACGTTCAAACCTTAGATTGCGTTGGATAAAAACCGCAATTTTTATACGTGTGCATGTCAAACAAATTTCGTTGTAGAAAGGTCTAAAAACAGCACAAACAACATTTTCCAAAAGACCAAAAAAGTGAAAAAATATATTTAAACAAAACGCATTTGACTAACTGAATTATTACTATACAGATAACTTGATAAAGAGTAAATATGTTCAGTTTTGGTTAATGAGATCAAATAATTTTGTTTTAGTAGGCAAACTGTCTAAGATGCTAAACTGAGAAACTGTTTGAATTTAGTAATGATTAAATTATTTAAATAACATACTTGAACTAGCTATATATAGTTAGTAGTGAAGAAAAACAAATTTACTATAATTATTTTTCAATTATAACAGATGTGTGAACACCTTTTTAATCAACTGTAATCGCCAATTTGTCAATCGGAAATGACCAATTTTGTATGTCCCTTATTATTTGAAATTTTAAGGCAGTGTATCCAGGATATGATGATGACATTCTGCGTTAACGCGCGTGTAGTACAAACATTAAACATGCGTTTCCTTTTGACGAAATAACAATGCAAGACGCACATTATTTCCCGTTAACGCGGAGGTAAACGGGAAAGTAAACCGTTTACTATTTACAAAATTAGAAGACGCGCCGTTTTTGCGTTAACGCGGAAGTAAACGGCCTTTACTTTTTATGTCTACTGCAATTTTGTAGTTAACGCACAAATAACGCAGCGTTAACATGAAGTGCACGCGAGTAAACGCCGCGTTAACTTTTTCGACTCGTCGACATGTAATGCGTGGTCTGTACCCAACTATACGTACTGAAAAGTGTGTCTGTCTGGGAATAATACGTAATTAGTTAAACGGAAATTTAACTATAACCACTGAGTTCCTCCTACTTTTGCAACGAGGGAATTTGATTTAGTAAAAAAAAAAAACAATCAATAATAAACCTTTTAAAGCTGACTTCGAAGGATCAATGTACAGTTCTCTTTTCGAGGAGAATGTAGCCGAGAAATACCCTATCGGTTAAAAATTTTCGTAAAAAATCAAAATGCCACAATGAATAACGTTACACTAAACCAATCTTGTAAATATTGCATTAAAACATTTCTATAATCATGATAATATAGCATTGACTGTGACAAAAACATCTAAACTTATAATCAAAATTGTCCAAAAATTTTCTGAAACAAACCAAACTCAATTTATTAAAACAATTTGTATACGAACATCAATAGAAATAATGATGCAATCAACATATGAAACAACCCCAGAAAAGTACATGTATGTAACACTGTTCTTTCAGGTGAAACTTTAAATGAAAAAAAAACATAACATGTTTAGTAACATTTAACATTGATCAAGATTGTACAATAAATAAGTTTAAAATTGTATTCGAGATTTTATTGTGTAATGAAAGGAAAAAGTGTCAAACAAATATCTCTATACAGCTGGAATGCACATTGCGACGTGCGATTTACCTACCAGTAAACTTATAGGTCAATTTATGCCGTGAAAAAGATAAGTTATTATTCATTGACATACAGTCTAGCGCTACTGTTGACGTTTTTGTAGTCGAAAAACCCGACTGTCTAACCAGGTTATACACTAACATATAACCGTTAACAAAAGTCAAAGTCAAACTTCAAACTTTTACTAAATTCTTTCATGTACACACCGATTTGATTAATAATTGTGACTGAATGTGATGTATAAACACGCACATTCATGTTCCTTTTTATCTATACAAAGGTTTACTCTTAACGATTCTACTGTCCGTCGATACATTTACTTTTATAATTGCACAAGTTATTTTACAATGGCGAAATGAAAATATCAACCCGCATGTGGCGTTCTACACAATGGCGAAATCAAAATATCACCCCACATGTGGCGTTCTACACCATGGCGAAATCTAAATATCACCCCACATGTGGCGTTCTACACAATGGCGAAATCAAAATATCACCCCACATGTGGCGTTCTACACAATGGCGAAATCAAAATATCACCTCACATGTGGCGTTTTACACAATGGCGAAATCAAAACATCACTCCGCATGTGGCGTTCTACACGATTGCGAAACCAAAATATCACCCCACATTTGGCGTTCTACACAATGGCGAAATGAAAATATCAACCCGCATGTGGCGTTCTACACAATGGCGAAATCAAAATATCACCCCACATGTGGCGTTCTACACCATGGCGAAATCAAAATATCACCCCACATTTTGCGTTCTACACAATGGCGAAATCAAAATATCACCCCACATGTGGCGTTCTACACAATGGCGAAATCAAAATATCACCTCACATGTGGCGTTTTACACAATGGCGAAATCAAAACATCACTCCGCATGTGGCGTTCTATACGATTGCGAAACCAAAATATCACCCCACATTTGGCGTTCTACACAATGGCTAAATGAAAATATCAACCTGCATGTGGCGTTCTACACAATGGCGAAATCAAAATATCACCCCACATGTGGCGTTCTACACAATGGCGAAATCAAAATATCACTCCGCATGTGGCGTTCTAAACAATGGCGAAATCAAAATTTCACACCACATGTGGCGTTCTACACAATGGCGAAAAACGAAAAACGACGGAATGACAAAACAACAGTGTATTAAACACAACTTGAAAACTGAAAACTGATCAACACGAATCTAACATAAAAGAATACTCTAATTAACAGAATGAAGAAATAGTTTTGAATCTCCTACATTCATTGATAATGAAGCTTCTATAAACACGGGGTTTTTGGCAAAGACTGTGTTTCAGAGTATGAAAGATCAATTTGAACTCATAGTGAAATGGAAAACGCGTCAAAACCACTTTGGTACCGGGCTTTTAAACAAAAACTCGAATTTAATTGATGTTTTTTTTTATATTTACGAAAACAATGAAATAGTAGAAATCTGCAAGCGTAAGATTGCTGATACAAACCAATCAAATGCTAACAATTTTCTACTATTTCGCTTATATATACTTTAAGGATTGGTTTTGCAATGGTTTTAATGCACAGGATTGTTGTAGCTATAGGAAAAATGATGCAAGACCGCTTTAAGTTCATTACCTATACATGTAAGATCCAATAGCTCTTTTATTCTCGTACAGCAGTACACGTAAGCGCACGATTCATTCAAGGTGGTACCCAACATTTTCACTAAAATTGATTTGGCTCGTTTAATTTTCATGAAATTTTGACAAAGTATTTACTTTGACCCTTAAACATAAATATAAAAATTTCAAAAAATTTGAACCAACCATTTCAACAGAAAAATTACACTGGTTATATATCAGTTTGACAAACAATAATTTTTATCATTGAGAAGCTTAATATTCCCTTAACAACACAACGTTATTAAAACGTTTAGCTGATTTTACAGAGTTATCTCCCTGTACCTTAAACAAGAATTATATAAAAATCAATAAAAATATGTTATCAACATATACAACAACCACAAAAAATTACATGTATGTAACAATGTTCTTTCAGGTGAAACTAAAACTGAAAAAAAATTACATGTTTAGTAACATTTAACATTGATCAAGATTGTACAATAAGTAAATTGTATTGGGTACAACAAGAAAAAGTGTTAAACAATTATAAACAAATAGTAAGATTGGACATTGATACGTGTGATTTTTACCAACCGTTAAAATTATAGGTCACTTGATGCCGTTAAAAAAGATACGTTAACATACTATGACATACAGTCTAGCGCCACTGATGACTTTTATGTAGACGAAACGCACGTCTGTCTTTTCAAATTATAAGTATGATATCTTCATATTTTCTTCACTAACATGTAAACATTTAACAAAAGTTAAAGCTAAACTTAAAACGTTTACTACATTCTTTCAAAGATACAACGATTCGATTAGTAATTTTGACTGTACCTGTAGAAAACTTACTAAAAACGATATTTCACGGTAATATTGTATGTACAGCGCGAAAATCACTATGTGATCCATGTAATCTCATCGAACCTTTAAACAACTTTAAGGTTATCTTATCAATGTCGTAATTAGATCTTTAAATATAACATTGGCATTACTATCGCTTTTGTCATCAGCAAATTAAAACACCATTAAATTTGTATTCTTTTAACACGGGATGTATCAATACACACCTACGTTCATTTTTATCTATAAAGAGGTTAACTCAAACTATCCTACTGTCTGTCGTTACAATTATTATTTGACATTACACAAGTCATATATTCTTTGACTGTCCATGACGCTAAAATACTAAATCCAAGGGATGTGTTTTAGTGGATTCTAATCTCTGACGCATGATTTTTTTTCATTGTGTTTGGTTATTAACTAGCTGTCAGTAACTGCGAGTACTCTCAAATGGTACCTTGGTGATAGTTTGACCTTTGTTATGGTTTTTTTCTTATTTAATGTTTACTTATTCAGGGTTATATCTGGTCTACATACCAGCTTTGATAAGTGTTTGGTATAGTTATAAATTCTCACTTCAATGATCACTTAAATATGAAATTTTGACTGTATACCTAACAACAAAATGATATTCGTTTACCTCTGGTTAAAGTATTGTTAAATGCGGATTTTTGTTCAAGCTTATTGTTGTTTTTCTGAAATTGTTTAACAAATCACAGTGTTATAATACTGATACTTAAAATATGTATCCCTTATTGAATTTGTATTTAGATTGTATCATATAT
This sequence comes from Mytilus trossulus, assembly GCF_036588685.1. NCBI lineage: Eukaryota > Metazoa > Mollusca > Bivalvia > Mytilida > Mytilidae > Mytilus > Mytilus trossulus. The sequence continues at coordinate 11,010,114 of NC_086385.1, read as the reverse complement.
CAAATTTATTCGTCCAGTGTATGTTTACTTGTTTTAATACGTATGTTGACTGAGTTAAGCCATTTCAATTGATATTTTAAAAGTGTGTATAGTTCTATGTTGTGATGTAAAACTATTGTCTCAGATCAGGGTGAAGGTTTGGTACTATTAAAACGTGTAAACCCGCTGCATGTGTTTGTATCTGTCCTAAACCCGGAATCTGATATTTAGTAGTTGTCGTATGTTGATGTGGTTCATAAATGTTTCTCGTTTCTCGTTTTTTATATAGACTAGTCCGTTGATTTTCCCGTTTGAAGGGTTTTATTTTAGTAGTTTTTGGGGCCCGTTATAGCTTGATATTCGTTGTGAGCCAAGGGTCCGTATTGAAGACTGTATTTTGACCCATAAGTGTACTTCTATAAATTTTGACTTGGATGGAGAGTTCTCCATTGGCACATTTACCACATCTTCTTAGATCTAACACAATGGCAAAAAACGACGGAATGACAAAACAACTGTCTACTAAACACAACTGGAAGCTAAAAACGGATCAACACGAATCCAACACAAATTTAAACTACCTTCAACAAAACAAAAGAGTTATTCTAAATCACCTAAACTCATTGATGATGAAGCTTCTATAAACAAGGGATGGTTTGTAAACACAGTTGTTCAAAGTATGAAAGATCAATATGAACAAAATAAGCATAGCGAAATGGACAATTCGTCAAAATCACGTGGTTACCGGTTATTTTAACTAGAATTCGAAAGTTATTTGATATTTTAGAAACCAACGGAATAGTAGAACTCTGCAAGTTTAGGAAACAAATCATATTCTACCTATTGAAAAAGGAAGATGGCAAAATATCCAACGTGAAAAAAGAATGTGCACATTATGCGACTTGAATGAAATTGGTTACGAATTTCAATACATTGTGATATTGAGTCATGTCATGTCCGTCACATAGTCCTTGTTTACTACTCTGATATTTCCATGAAGGTGTCAGGCGGTCAAAATCAAAACAATAAACGCGAGTTTAGTGAACTAAGTGTATCTAATTAATACTTTTACTTTCAGAAATTAATTAGAAAAATGCAACAGGGTGATACAATGTAATCACAATAAAAATAAAAAATCGCATTATAAAATTTTGTATTTGAATTTAATTCACCAGGGTTTTTCCCAATATTACAAAAAATAAAATGGCATTTAGTCTAAATTGACAAAATCGCAATACTAATTAATGCACGCAATTATATATACATAGAAAAAAGAGTAACACATGTTTATATAATTTTAACGCTAAGCTTTGCTCAAGGCTCATGAGTCAAGCATTTTTAAATACATGTAACGTTTACTATTGATGATGTTTTCTTATCGATGTTTTTATAGTGTGTTCTTATGTTGATTTTTTACACAAATGTTCCAGGTTAGAAGAAATTAAGTCTTCCAACATTTTTAACCTCGTCACATTCTATGTTTGACTATCCCAAGTCATGAAGTTGTAAATTAGTGGTTGCCGTTTATTGCTTTTTGTAATATATGTCTTTTGTTTATCGAAGGATGTTGTTCAGAGGTTGTCGTTGGTTTAAAGTTTGTTTTATTTTGTTCTTTCGTAGATTGTTTTTTCTTTAATTAGTTTACAGCTGTTAGTTCCTAATAAAACTGTTTTCTATTTGCATTGTCATGTCATTTTGAACCCACTGTATGGTATGGGGTTTTCTATTTGCATTGTCATGTCATTTTGAACCCACTGTATGGTATGGGGTTTTCTATTTGCATTGTCATGTCATTTTGAACCCACTGTATGGTATGGGGTTTTCTATTTGCATTGTCATGTCATTTTGAACCCACTGTACGGTATGGGGTTTTCTATTTGCATTGTCATGTCATTTTGAACCCACTGTACGGTATGGGGTTATTTTTGTTGCAGTTCTAGTGGTTGTCTATACTTGCATGATTTTTTTAAATATAATTCTTTTGATATGTAGTGAATACTTTTCTTATTAGCAAGCCTTTTGCATCTCCTATGCAGTAACACCTGGTTCAAGAATGATCGAGCGCTGGCGAACATGTTAAACTGCCATATTGTTGATGTGAATGTTCATAATTATTACCTGACTGTGAGATTTTAATTTGTTCTTTATCCTTTGATGCTTTGTTATGTTATCAAAGAGGGGGTAAAGGTACCAGAGGGACTGCCCAGCTCATTGATCGAAAATAAACTGACAACGCCATGGCTTGAAAGGAAAAAGACAAATGATAGTACACAAGACACAGACAAGACACTACGAAACACCAACCCAACCAAAAACTGCGAAAGATTTCAGGATCTCCGGAAAGTAAGTAGATCCTGCTCCGCATGTAGAACCCTTCGTTTTGCTTATGTTATACCAAACCCGTAAATAGTCTAATTCGGTAGGTCTTATTTATGAAAAGGGAAGTGGATTAAGGTTATACGATATAAGGAATGTACAAAGTCTTGTTTTAATGAATATAAAATGTACATCTATGTACCAACACTAGTATTTAATCATGTTAATAGCAGGTATAAATTGATGAAGAAGTTGTTGATGAGTGCCAAATAACGCACTCTTATTTAGTAAAGTCACCAGCAAGAAAATGTGTGCACGCATGCCAAATTCAAGTTGGTTTATTTGCTGAACTCGTAGGAAAACTCAAACGGAAAGTCCAATATCAAAAGCATAAACACAACATTCGAATGGATAACAACTGTCATATACCTGAATTGGTACTCGCATTTTCAGATGTAGATCATGGTGGTTTTAAACCTGGATTAAAGCGCTAAACTTCTCACTTGTATGACAGTTTTAATATGTCAATTTAAATATGTGTACGGCATCATTGTGTTATCAAGTCTTACATTTCTTCCCTCAGCTATGTCTCGCTTATGTCATCCTTATCATAAAGTACGATGATATGACTTTTTGGACAAGCACCTTCATGTAACCATCATTCGTATTTAACACAACGTTGTTTTGAATTTTGGGTCCTAATTGCTTTTCAACTTCATACTTGTATGGCTCACTAAATATCATGATCTGAGCGTCACAGAAGAGTCTTATGTTTATCTTAGTTTTTGGTGGTGTTCATGTTATTTATTCTGTAGTTGTATATGTTGTGTCATGTGTACTATTGTTTTTCTGTTTGTCCCTCATTCTTAGCCATGGCGTTGTCAGTTTATTTTAGATTTATGAGTTCGACTGTCCCTTTGGTATCTTTCATCCCTCTTTTATGTAGAAGAAACGCGGGTCTGTCGTATCAAACTATTTTAAGCTTAGTACCTTTGATATCTATTAGCAATTTTAGGGAACAAATTGTGTGTATTTTTTCTAGTTTTAACAATAACTAATTGTTTTAAAACCATTTCCTGTTATATAAAACACTCAGTAGTCCTGGACACGTACATAAGAGCCCCTGTATTTAAACAGCCTTACTTGACCAGTGAAATAATCAAATGACTTGATAAAAACTCTCATAGTTTAGCACAATTGGTTAATAGCAGTACGTGTTTACCGATTTAGATATAACTAAAGGTTTTCTGTTTATAGAACTGTTTTTCTGTCGTTGTACATTTTTTTTGGTTATACAAAATATTTCTAATTTCAAACTTATTCGACTTATTTGTTTGATTTGGAATATAGAATAATTGTAAAGCTACATAGATTGATTTTCTACCAAACCAGATTGTTTTGGGTTTTTCAATCATCATCTCTTTCATGTATATTGATGATGTTTAAAAACAAAGTTTTAACCATTGATAAGAAATAAGGAAAACGAAGTATGCTGCAGGTTCACTAGTTTATTAACTCCTTGTATTATTTCCACTTTGGTCTTGCTGTGGATGAGATCATCTACAAATGAGGCATGCATTGAAATTAAAATGAATATAATTCATAAATAATAATAATTAAAAACATTCATTCGTGATAGCGATCGATACTGCGTTAAAAAATAACATTTACATAAAAAAAAAACAATTGTAAGGCGTTTAATTAATAGTAAATCAGATTGTGTTTCCCTCAAAAGTATGATTTTTGATAATTCTTTACATACAATTATCAAATAAAACAGAATATGCTTAAGTTTCCAGAACACCTGAAATTACTAGTACCCCAGGTTTTGGTGGGTTCGAGTTTGTTTAATCTATAATGATAACACTATACAATTTACGATAACAATTGTCTAATAAAATATGTTATTATTGTAGGCTTTTTTATAATTGCTTGACATTTGAAAGAAGTATGTTATGTCTTGAACTTGAATTTGTTAGACTTCACAAATTAAAGGGAAGCAACATTTATTCTCATTATTTAAACTCAAACGAAAAAGTACTAAATTTGACATCTTCTAATTACTAGTTTTTGACACCAACTGCTCAACACTGTAAAATGTACAACACGACAGGTGCCGCATGTAAGCAGAATCTGCTTATCTTTCCGCAGCACCTGAGATTACCCCAAGCTTTTGATGGGGTTTGAGTTGCTAAGTCTTTAGTATTCAGTGTTGCGTTTTTGATTGATTGTTTGTTTGTTGTTTTTTCGTAGTTAGCCATGAAGTTGTCAGTTGATTTGCGACTTATGAGTTGGAATGTCCCTTTTAGATATTTCGCATATGTCTTACTTTAATTACACGATAATTACTATTCTACGTTTATATATTTATGTAATAAGTAGAAGCAAAAGAAAACTAAACATTGCTATATGGAAAGGACATGTACAGTACTACCCGTGACTTTGTCTTAAGGATCTCGACCATAAAATTTATGGTGGCCATGGTCGACTTATATGTTGACCTTCTGTTTGATTAATACACTAGGTAACATACATTTTTAGTAGAGGTTTTACTTCTCAATTTTATACGAGATTCAATCTGGACTACTTATTCTTCTGAAGCCCATGTATTCCCTAGCATGTATATAGCTTTGTCTGTTTAGTTTGCTCAGTATGCTTCTGAGTTTAATATAAATATTACATCTGAACTGATATTGCTTTGATAGAATAAGCTGTCACTTACTGTAATACTTTATAACTGGCAGTGAACCCAAAACGGGTATCACGATAATCAGACACGAAGTGAACGATTATCTTATTCGAAGTGGAATTATATACTATTCCTTCAAATGGTCCTCCGGTTAAAACACCTAGAGATCCTCCGTTGTTCACCTCACCATCAAAAACCTACTCAAAATGATATATAATGATGTGTTAGTATAACATTACATCGATTGTACACTGGATGATATCGTAATGGTAGATAGAACATTGATATTGATTTTTTTTCATTACAATACATATTTTGAATATCAATGGAGTACACATATTCGTAAAGTAAAATCACAAAACAATACTGAACTCCGAGAGGAACATTCAAAACGGAAAGTCCATATACTCAAATGGAAAAAAATCAAACGCTAAAACATATCAAACGTATGGACAAGAACTGTCATATTCCTGACTTGGTACTGGTATTTTCTTATGTACATTGTAGAACATGGTGGATTGAATCTGTTTTTAGCGCTAAACCTCTCACTTGTATGACAGTTGCATCACATTCTATTATATCGGAAAAGATGTATGAACAAAGCATACATAATAGGGAAATATATCAAAGTAGTGGCACTGCAATCATCACCGTGTCATAATCTTAATCAGATCAAAAACAAACAAATATTTTACAAAGAAACACAAAACAGCATATCTCAAATTTAACAACCACATTCATTGATGCTTAATTATCACGTATGTTAAATCAAAATTTAAGTATTTCTAAATAAACAAGATAAGATCATTGGTGCCTTAATTCCTTTCCATTGCAGCTGATATTATCTTATAACGTATAATGGAAACTTCTTATTGGGTACTCTCGGTGCAGGGTTCTGTATACTGTTTGTATCTCGTTGCTGCCTTTTTATATGATGATCTTAATAAAATTGAGAATGGCAATGGGGAATGTGTCACAGAGACAACAACCCGAACAACTTAAAAAACAACAGCAGAAGGTCACCAACAGGTCTTCAATGTAGCGAGAAATTCCCGCACCCGGAGGCGTCCTTCAGCTTGCCCCTAAACAAATATATACTAGTTCAGTAATAATGAACGCCATACATACATAAACCTGTTTAAATTGTTTTCTTGCTTCTGTTTGTATTGTAAACAATTTGCAAAGACAAAATACGGCATAAAGAAATGAACAAGTGTTGACAAAGTAAGTTTTCTATCAATGTTAAGAATCCAGAAAAACAAAAATTACTACAATAATATTATTAACATTCCATGCACTACATGTTAAGGTGGTACCCAACACTTTTTACTAAAATTATTTTTGCTCGTTTGATTTTCTTAAAATTTTGACAAAGTATTTACTGTTTACTTTGACCCTTTTACCAAAATATAAAATTTCAAAAAAAATGAACCAACAGTTTTATCAGAAAAATTACACTGGTTATATAGCAGTTTGATAAACACATAGTTTGATCATTGAGAAGCTTAATATTTCCTTCACAACACAACGTTATTAAAATGTTTAGCTGAATTTACAGAGTAATCTCCCTGTAGTGTTAGGTACCACCTTAAATCATCTGAATATGTGTATACCTCAACGAAATCGACTATATCCTCTGTAAAAAAGTATGTGAAAGTCAGCATTACTTTCGAATCTTCCGCAACTGTTATTCTGTAATAGCAATTTTGGTCATCACAATAATCTGCAGGATAGTTCGGTGACGTAAAACGCCCGACTGGTCCATTAAATATTCCACCGCATGTACCTGTGATAGTACAATTTTTTTTTTCAAAAATAAAAGTCTAATTTAGAAATAAATGAAATGTATACAACAGTTTGTAGTAATAATGTAGCATATTAATCTATTGCAATAAAACTCATAATATCTAATAAAATTTGTAGATTTAGCTAACTAAGTCCTTATATTTGTATAAAGTAACATTCGTTTATAGTGGAAATATGTTTAAAGGTTGAATAAGCTACAATTAAAAATTGCTCGCCGATCCCTCTCTGTGATTATAATTTGTTAAAACTGTTTCATTTACCAATCAATCTATCATCAATAGAAGATTATTAATTCGATTTTCATTCATAGTCTTTTTCAAAAATGATGAACGGTTCTTTATATTGGTATGTAATTATTTAAACGTGTCAAATTTATGAAATTGTATTCGTACATCAATGTTTTGATGCACCAATACCAAAAACTAAAATATATTGAATTGATACATTTTGTGATTATTCAAAATTATATCAGAAACCTAAACTTAATTATAAAATAATTAACTTGTTAAGGGGAGAGAATACTCGCATAACTTTTCCGAATTGGCACATAATACAACGGAATGTCACTCTTGCATACAAATGGCACATCAATAGAATTAATTAACTGTGTAATCGTACTCCACCTTCAATGATGATTCTAAATTCTGGAACATGACCTTGACCTTTGAACTTAAGACCTTTGTCAAGGTCATTAATCCCCAATATTCTGCTGAATGCTCTATGAGTCTAGGACCTTTGGTTATATAGAAAAAGCTGATTTTGTCTTGTTAGAAACATAAACCAGGGGTTACCCCTTACAGAAAGGACAAATCTCTTTTGACAAAACGTAACAAAGTTGCGCATTAATGGCCCACACATTTTTCACTATTCAACACTTCTGTTAGTATTAAGGTTGCTGAGATTATCCCATACCAAAGTGTTACCTCAAAGGTCAAGGTCAACACACAAGTTTGATTTTTCAAAGTCACATTGAATTGATGATGATTGGTGAAGATCCTAGGTGTCTACGACTTACGGTTTCTGACCTTTGGTGGCTAACCGAATCCGGTTAATTTTCAAAGGAGCATAACTCTACCAGTGAGTCGTTGGATCTTTTTGTTCCAAATGTAACGAAGGACTGGGGTCTGGTCCTGAACAAGTTTCACCTTTCGTTTTTTTCTCTCTTCCTATTACGGTAACGGTATTTGAATGAAAACATGTGTTTTGGGGTTTTGGAGATTTTACTCAAACCGACACAATTTTTTTGACTCACCGATTCACAATTCCGGATAGGCATTTATGACACCGATACAAAGTGTGAACCCGAAAGCGACACGTCTTACGGTTATGACTTCTTACTTCGTCAAATTTTGGCGGAAAAAAATAATAAAAATAATTAAAATTAATTTCTTCTTGAATAATTGAGCGGTCTTTCCATCCATATTTTTAAAGATATAATTTCATAGATACATGCATGCATTGATTGGTTGGTTGGTTGATTGATTGATTTATTAATTGAACACCTGGGATAGGGTTTCTTGAAACAAGCGGAAAAAAAAGGTGATTTTGGGCCCCGTATTAAACACACGAGACGGAATCATGCATGCACTGAATGAATAATTGTTGAATTGAGTATTTTGTTGGTTTGTTGGTTGGTTGATCAATAGCTTGATTGGTTGGTTGGTTCATTGATTTATAAAACACGTTGGACAGGGTCTTACGAAACTTGTGAAAAGTAAAAAAAGCAGATATTGGATTAAGGGGAAATTACTCTCATATGGAGTATTCATATTGCTCAGGTCAAAATAGAACAAACTATACGAAGGATATAACGAGCAATTTTATTAATAAATCTGTCGCTTTCCTTTGTGGTAACGAAGGATATGCAGTCACAAGGAAACCTGTTTGGGGAGATACTAAGAAAAGTGTTCGTCTTAGCAGGGTTTAATTTAAAAGCGCATAAACTATACGATACAGTAGGAGAAATATCTAAACGACATATTGCGAAACAAATATTTATCGCAAAACCAAATAAGGCGAAAGAAAAAAAATAAAATAAAATAATCAGAACAAATGCAAATGGTCTTTCCACAGAAAAGTGGAAAGACCTAATAATAATGAGCAAACGAATAACAGTAAGGTCTTTCCATCAAGAGAGTAAATACCTAAATATTAATAATCAAAAGAAATACAGTAAGGTTTCCCTTTAAAAGAGGAAAGACCTTACTAATAATTAACAAAAGAAATATAGTACGGTCTTTCCCTTTTGGAAAAGGAAAAACTTTAATAATAATAATAATATTTAATTTAATAAATGCATGAGGGTCTTTCCCTTTTGGAAAAGAAAAGATATAGTAAGGGTTTCCCTTTTGAAAAAGGAAAAACCTTAATTGAATTAAATGATCAAACGTGCGATGTATTTTAGGTTATAATTAATAAAAGCACTTACTACAACAGGGCTTAGCTGTAAAAGAAAATAGAAAATATGATGGTGTTTTAATTAACATGTATGAATTGTTACTCTTAACTTTATTTTCAATTTCCAAATCACATGGGTCTTTTAAATGGCAATTATATATACTGACTAAGGAGTTAAAATCCTGAAATTTTCTAAACATTTCTTATTTACAAAAGGCAAATAAATCGTCAAAACAGAACGAGTATTTTTTACACACATATTACTTACCAAGACATATATACTACGGACGTCACATGTTAATGACACTAACTCGCACATTGCTTGTGTAAAAGAAGTAAAAATAATTTATTACATTATACATGCTATACAACCGGTAAGATATTTGATACATACCAATGCATGCAGGCGGCTCACAACATCTGTTATCATTACAAAGAGGACCTATGCCTGTATCTTGTTCATTTACATCACACACAGGTTTACTCACTCCGTTTCTACCTTCACACTCACCATTCTTAAGTGTATCTTTTAATAAATAAGAAAGAAATTTTTTGAATATACACGTAAAATAAATACACTAAAAAACAAATTCATAATTTCGGTTCAACACTTAAATACGACCAAACTTTATAATCAACTGTGAATTTAACAATGCACTTCAACTTCGTACTTTATCTTGGCTTTTTGAACTATTATAAATTTAAACAACACTGATGAGTCTTTTGTTGACGAAATGCGCATATGACTTTAATACATAATTTAATCCTGGTATATATGATGAGCTTACTTTTTGATTATTGAGGGCACCAATATTCGTAAATGAAGGTAAATTTATGATGACCTTTGGATGTTTTCTGCCCTAGGTCGAGTTTCCGTCTCTTTGATATATTCCCCATTTGAAATTTTTATTTTTATATTGTACATATGGTTGAGTAGGCTGTATCTGAAAAATATAAATATCACTTATAAAAAATGTGTAATATGTTAGACATGTTAATTCGTTATTCATACTGTAACACTTAATCAATGGAAATGTGTATTCGTTTTTTATTAACGACATGGAATCAATCAACAGTAACAAGTGTATGCGGTTTACATACCATTACATGTAGATAGTTGACAACATCTAAAACTATGACGGCAACATGAACCTTTGTTACATACCATTACATGTGGATAATTGACAACATCTAAAATTATGACGGCAACATGAACCTTTGTTACATACCATTACATGTGGATAATTGACAACATCTATAACTATGGCGGCAACATGAACCTTTGTTACATACCATTACATGTAGGTGTCTGGCAACATCTATAACTATGACGACAACATGAACCTGTGTTACATACCATTACATGTAGATAGTTGACAACATCTAAAACTATGGCGGCAACATGAACCTGTGTTACATACCATTACATGTAGGTGTCTGGCAACATCTATAACCATGACGACAACATGAACCTGTGTTACATACCATTACATGTAGGTGTCTGGCAACATCTATAACCATGACGACAACATGAACCTGTGTTACATACCATTACATGTAGGTGTCTGGCAACATCTATAACTATGACGACAACATGAACCTGTGTTACATACCATTACATGTAGGTGTCTGGCAACATCAATAATTATGGCGGCAACATGAACCTGTGTTACATACCATTACATGTAGGTGTCTGGCAACATCTATAACTATGACGATAACATGAACCTGTGTTACATACCATTACATGTAGGTGTCTGGCAACATCTATAACTATGACGACAACATGAACCTGTGTTACATACCGTTACATGTAGGTGTCTGGCAACATCTATTACTATGACGATAACATGAACCTGTGTTACATACCATTACATGTAGGTGTCTGGCACCATCTATACCTATGACGACAACATGAACCTGTGTTACATACCATTACATGTAGGTGTCTTGCAACATCTATTACTATGACGACAACATGGACCTGTGTTACATACCATTACATGTAGATGTCTGGCAACATCTATAACTATGACGGCAACATGAACCTGTGTTACATACCATTACATGTAGATAGTTGACAACATCTATAACTATGGCGGCAACATGAACCTGTGTTACATACCATTACATGTAGATAGTTGACAACATCTATAACTATGGCGGCAACATGAACCTGTGTTACATACCATTACATGTGGATAGTTGACAACATCTATAACTATGACGACAACATGAACCTGTGTTACATACCATTAAATATTGGTGTCCGGCAACATCTATAACTATGACGGCAACATGAACCTGTGTTACATACCATTACATGTAGATAGTTGACAACATCTAAAACTATGGCGGCAACATGGACCTGTGTTACATACCATTACATATTGGTGTCCGGCAACATCTATAACTATGACGGCAACATGAACCTGTGTTACATACCATTACATGTAGGTGTCTGGCAACATCTATAACTATGACGACAACATGAACCTGTGTTACATACCGTTACATGTAGGTGTCTGGCAACATCTATTACTATGACGACAACATGAACATGTGTTACATACCATTACATGTAGATAGTTGACAACATCTATAACTATGGCGGCAACAAGGACCTGTGTTACATACCATTACGTATAGGTGTCTGGCAACATCTATAACTATGGCGGCAACATGAACCTGTGTCACATACCATTACATGTAGGTGTCTGACAACATCTATAACTATGACGGCAAAGTGAACATGTGTTACATACCATTACATGTAGGTGTCTGGCAACATCTATAAATATGGCGGCAACATGAACCTGTGTTACATACCATTACATGTAGATAGTTGACAACATATATAACTATGGCGGCAACATGAACCTGTTTTACATACAATTACATGTAGGTGTCTGGCAACATCAATAATTATGGCGGCAACATGAACCTGTGTTACATACCATTACATGTAGATAGTTGACAACACCTATAACTATTGCGGCAACATTGACCTGTGTAACATTTGTACCTACCATTACTTGTAGGTGTCTGACAACATCTATAACTATGACGACAACATGAACCTGTGTTACATACCATTACATGTAGATAGTTGACAACATCTATAACTATGGCGGCAACATGAACCTGTGTTACATACCATTACATGTAGGTGTCTGGCAACATCTATAACTATGGCGGCAACATGAACCTGTGTCTTCCTCATCTACAGCACACATTTCTTTACAAATTCCCCCTCCAGCTTTGCATTGCCTTGTATCTAGATATGCAAAAAGTAAAATCACAAAAAATACTGAACTCCGAGGAAAATTCAAAATGGAAAGTCCATAATCAAAGGGCAAAATCAAGGATAAAACACATCAAACGAATGAATAACAACTGTCATATTTCTGACTTGTTTCAGGCATTTTCAAATATAGAAAATTGTGGATTGAATCTGGTTGTATAGCAGTAAACCTCTGACATGTACGACAGTCGCATCAATTGCCATTATATTGACATGCATGAGAAAATGACACAAATAAGGGTACATAAAGAACAGGGACCACACCAAAAACTAAGGATGATTGCAGGTGCTAAGGAAAGGGAAGCAGATCCTGCTCCAAATGTTGCAACCATCGTGTTGCTCATGTTGATACAAGCCGATAAATAGTCTATTTCAGTAGGTCACACTCGTAAAAAGGGAAGGGGTTTGTAGTTACAAGATGAGGAACATATCCGATATCATCTTTACATTTTTTAGTATAATGAATGTTCCATAACGTTCAACCAACTCGTGAAAGCATCCCTAAAATTTACATTGTACGAAGTGATGATCATAACCTTAACCATTTGTAGCTGTCGGTTTACAAATGAAAAGGTAACAATTGGGAAGCTGAAATTATTTCTTTGTCGAATTGTTATGATTTTAATCGATCCTCATAGTCAATGTCGAGATATAAGTCTCAATCAAATGGCAAAATCAAAAGCTCAAACGAATGGATAACAACTGTCATATTCCTGACTTGGTACAGGCATTTCCTTATGTATGTGTCATGTATATACAAATATGACACATATGCTATATGACACAAAAACGATATAAACAAAAGCAAAATTGGCTTTAGGTTAACTTTACCTGCAACAAATTTCATGAAAAACAAATGATAAAGTTGATAGCAAAAATAAAAAAGGCTTTAAAGCAAATGATAAACGTACGGTAACTAAGATTTCACCAGCAGGGTTGAATACTCAGTGCAAATGAAAATAACACTATTTTTCGTCTGTCCGACGTTTTTTAGCGCCAAAACTCTCCCTTTTATGACAGTCGCGCGTCAAATTCCATAATATTTTAAAAGACATGCGTGAACAAAACAGACATAATCGGTAAAATAGTCACAATATGGGTTCAGCGGTCATCACTATGTCACAATCTCAAAACAAACAAATATTTAACTCAATAAAACAACACAAAAGGCATCTATCAAATTTAAAAATCACATGCACTGCTTCGCGTGTATGACGTCATAAAATATAAACGTCAGAGGAAGAACTACAAAATAATTATGCCATTCAATGTTTAAAAAAATCAACATTGGGAATGGTGGTATAAAGGTTAAAAAATCCAAAGTATGTTATAACTAATTTTAGAAACAGACCGAGATTCAAAATTATCCAGAAGTTCTTTAGACTTTTAAAGAATCCATATATAGTTAATACCCCTATGCGAGTGAAATAATTTTGTCGTTCAAAGTATTTTCAACTTTATATATAACACTGACACATTAACGGCATTAAGTTAACCTGAAGCCAATTTTGCTTTTGTTTCTATCGTTTTTGTGTCATATAGCATATGTGTCATAATTTGTATATACATGACACATAGCTGAGAGTGTGATAGAGCAGATAGATTCCGCGAGAAATCATTGTCAACCGCGGCGAAGCTTTTATGAGGGTCCTTATAGCTCTATTACCCTCTAAGCTATGTTTTATTTAATCTTTTATACTGAAAATCCTATCATTCTTACTTTTTACAGATGAATTTTATGAATAAAAGTATGATCATGACATGACGTACATAACAACGTAACGGGCATAATAGAATCAATAGAATTTAAGACAGATGTTGTATTTATATGTTGACAGTTACATATTAGAATCTGAGTCAAAATGTAGAACTATAGCATTGTCTTTAATAACTGGATGTAAATTCAATTCATTTTTTAAATCATTGACTTTTGATTGCTCCAGACGCAGGGGTTACTTTTGAAGAAAAAAAATCGTCACTCGCTCAGCCATGTGATAGAGTAAAATAACACCCACGTATTGGCCAATCAAAATATAACATTTTAACGTGAAGGATAGTAACACACAAAGTTCCCGATGAAGCCATATGTTTTACCTCTTCACCTAGTATGTCCATTAGTTTTGTTAACACATCGTTGTAAAGACAATTGATATAAGTGCAATTGGCTTGCAAAGTAGTTCAGTAAGCTATAACACCAGGTTTTAAAGTCTTATTATAACTGTTCTATATGACAGTTGATACCAATTCGTTTGGTGTTTTTGAGTTTTTCAGGGTGCTATTTGCCAAATCACTTTCTTTGAGGAATTTGTTCCAATCAACCTATGTTATCATATTAATTTGAAGGATAATTTTAAAGCATTCATTATGTTTAATGAGATCTATCAGAAGTAGATTGAGTTAAGACAATTTGAAAAGGATAAATATATTAGAACTGAAAACTCTATTACTAATGGTTTAGAATTGTAAAAATCAAGTAAGTGTGACAACTTATCATCGGTTGTTAAAAAAATTTATAAAACTGAACAAATAAGATATAAAAAGAATACGCATCTAAATGTGGTCCTTTATATTGAAAACCAGACTGAAATAAACTCGAAAAGAATAAAAAAAAAATAAAACTGTAGTTTTCATTCATAATTGTACTTTGAATCTGCATTATTGTATCAAAACCACATCACAAATTTAAACAAATTACACAACAGAAAATGTTGGTTATTTAATACAATAACATAACATACTTTTAGATACAGTAAAGAAGTCTTACTTTTAACTTGCTGAGTTCTCACCGCTGCAGCACAAACAATAAAAAAGACAAAAACAGATTTCATCTTGGTGAAATAATGTTCTCCTCAGAACATGCAGATTATAAGTTATGCATTAATGACATTATATATATAGTGCTGATCATGGTATTGTCGTGTCTAAAAAAAATAATATATTCACGTTGAATGCTATATTAAGAGTCGTTGTATCAATCTGTTGCATAGAAAAAGAAAAAAAAGTATACATGTATATTCAGACAATCCTTAATATTTGTAAAGTTTAATCCACTTTTAATATTGCATTTCTCTCGATGAGACATGGCTTTGCACTTTTTAACTTTTATTATGTTTTCAAAAAGCAAGCTTCTCAATATACAAATAATATTTTGTTTTAGTAGTTTTGATTTATCAAAAATATTTGTTTATCAGCGAAAGAATATCTTCAAACTGTGATTTTATAAACAATACGATTGTGTTGTCGATACAAAATCGATAACCTTTAATCAACTATTTATGATTTCGTCATCGTGGTATGCTTTACAGCATATATAATTGTCTTAACATACATGCTCGACTATATTGAATCTACTCCGCTGTTGATAAGAAGAAAACATGGAGGATATTATAAAGAACATTGTGAACATGTTAAAATAGTAATAGACAAAATGTAAATATTCATATTGCATATTAATATTTGGTGCATTTTCAGCTTTATTTGTTTCTTAAATATATATAAGAATATATATAACTCGTCTAAACACCAACCCAACAATATAGATTTGTATACATTTATATTAAGACATTGTTTAAAACTTTTAAAGTTTAATATACTTTAAAAGTTACAATACCCTCGCTGAGACATGCATTTGAACTTTTAAACTTTAGGGATATTTTCACATAGCAAGCTTCCAAAATCGACGAACTAGTATTGTACAGCAGTTTCAATTGGTTGAAGCTTCTTAAATCAACGAACTAGTATTGTACAGTAGTTTCAATTGGTTGAAGCTTCATAAATCAACGAACTAATTTTGTACAGCAGTTTCAATTTGTTGAAACTTCCTAAATCAACGAACTAGTATTGTACAGTAGTTTCAATTGGTTGAAGCTTCATAAATCAACGAACTAGTATTGTACAGCAGTTTCAATTGGCTGAATAAAAAATTATCAACAAATGCGTATTCTAATGTTTAATTTTATAAACGAAACGATATTTTTTGTGCATTCAAGAAATTTTTGCGTTTGAATTATTTATGATTTCGTCATCGTCTTTGCTTGGCTTCAAAAATAAAATATTCTTGTTTGAACATGAAATGCTCGACTGATTTTTAATCTGTTTGTTTGTTGGTGAGAAGAACATTTCAAAAAAATAGTACTTCCAGGACACAATTCATGATATGACAAGTTCAACGTTAAGTAGTTATTATCATCTGTAATATAAGGTTCGGTACTGTTGTAAATTGTATCGACATAGCAGTTTTAACATCTAGTGTTAAGTTATATATTTAATTGACAAAACTTTCTTGGTATTCTTCATAATGGGAAGAATTTTATACACGTAAGTAGTATACCTAATAGGACAAAGTTAATTTTCATTTACTTGTAGATATTATAAAAAACGTTTTTTTTTTCAAAAGTGATTATTTTCAGAGGGTTAAATGTTTCGCGGTGGTGTTTTGTCATGGCTTTCTTCGGACTTTTTTGTTTGCCTTTTGGCCTTGTTTATCATGTATGTTTGTTCCTAATATTTTATTAACTGTGCATTTGCATTCGGGTATGGCAGATCACAGTTATTTGTTCATAGTGTGTTAATTTACGTTTTTTGATTGAGTTAAGCCTTCTAATTTATATTTTATCGTGTGGTTTTCTGTGTTGTGATGTTATGCTATTGTTTCAGAAAAAAGACAAAAGTTTTGGAACCATTAAAACGTTTTTTTTCCCGCTGCAAATGTTAGCACCTGTCCTAAGTCAGGAATCTGGTGTACAGTAATTGACGTTTGTTTATGTTATCTATACGTGTTTCTCGTTGCTCGTTTTTTATATAGATTAGACCGTTTTTTTTCCCGTTTGAATGGTTTTACTCTTGTCTAGTAATTTAGGGGCCCTTTATAGCTTTTTGTTCGGTGTGAGCCAAGGCTCCTTGTTGTTGAAGGCCGTACATTGACCTATAATGGTTTACTTATATCAAATATTATTTGGATGGAGAGTTGTCTCATTAGTACTCACACCACATCTTCCTGACCTATATCTATAACAGAAAAATATACTCAAAGATAAAAAAAAAAAAACCATAGAAACAAGCAACCTCAAATGCATTGTGTTTTATTTGGACATGTTGACGTCACCTTTTGTACTTTTGTACCACGCGTTGGGAGTATACAATCATTATCCGTGTATTTATACTTAGTCTAGTGATTTATTAACAATATAAACAACCATTGGAACAACTTAAAGACATAGTAGTATTTACTAATTGGCCGTTTCAGAATCTCAAGCATCATGGGTAATTTCATTGTTCGTACCCCAAAGTGAAAACAACGTTACGTCATTGGTTGAGTTTCCATTGTTTATAACGTTTTAAACCAATCAAAACGCTTTGGTGAACGCTTTCGAAAATGTTACCCAGAATGCATTAGATTCTGAAACGGCCAATTGATGCATGCATTTATCGAATACAAGATATATAATGTAGATTAAGGATGTTTGTCCCTCGTGTTTTTTTTTATTCTTGGTCAGATATTCGGAATCTTTTCTTTTAACCATGTAATGCCTTATAAACAGTATCCCCACTACCCCCTTCTTTTGTTTTCATCAATTCATTTTTGAAAATGCTACAAAATATTTTTTTATTGTTTCACGTTTTTTTTGTAAGAAAAAGAGCGTCAATGTTTAATGTATGAACAGTCTAAAAATATTCCATCCAAATAACTTGATCTGAGTTAACTATTTGAAACATCATTCCAGTCAGCTAAGAGGTATTTTTGAAAAATTAATTATGTTTTGTCTTTATGTTTGTGCATGTGTTGCTTTGTTTGAATGTAATATATTGTACCTTGTTTTGTGGAGAGGGCTTACATAGGCTATGCCTGTTGCCCAATCCAATTCAATTTATTTGAATAAAATATTGTTTAAACTAACATGATTAAAAATCCTATGTAATTCAATCTGTTGCATGTCACTCAGCATTTCAACGTTTCTAAAAAATTCTTGAATATATTTGTTAAAGTTTTTTCCTTTTTTAGATGTATAATACAAGCACCTGATGACATATGTATGTTTAAATGTCAGAATGATTCAAGTAAGTTGATTGCGAAAAAGTTAAGTTTCTGAAGAAATTGTCATTTCTGTTTATATCTGTGTTCTTAATATCATATCATGGCGACTTGTTTTTTATTAGTTTAATGTGTTGATATGCCGCTAGGGTACCATACATGTTTGTCAAAATGTTTATCTAGATCGAAATAGAACACATCTGTCAGCTAGCGGAGCTTGGACGTTCTTCTGGAGAATTGACTGGTCGACGATAGTTATGCAGAGTTGCTATAGGTGATGAATACCACTATGTAATGAAATGCAGCAGTCTCCTGACAGATAGAACACTACTTATTGACAATAAATACCTAACGAACTGTAATGTTATAAAATTTAATGCTATTATACACCAATAACAGAAATCTAAACTCCGAAAATTGTGCCAATTTATCAGAATTATAAATGACAAACTGGATTCTCTCTGATGTTAACCTGTCGGCTATACTGATCATACCGTTGTAAAAAAAACTCATATTTAATGCTTCCTTTACAAATTTACGTATATGTAATGTAATGTAAACTAATGTGTTTTTGTATACCTTTGCGCAACTTAGGTGATACCAGAATAAAATTATATATAAAAATAGAATCAAAATTATTCGTTGGTCAGCGATGATAAGGCTTTTGAATCCTTCTCTGTGCTATTGTCATTTCATCCAGATAATGATGATCAGACAACTATCAATAAAGATGTTGTTGTGTGCCTTCATTTTCTAATGGATTTTCTAATTTATCTATCAATTTTAAACTTCATTTTCATTTAACCTAAGTTTCTGTGAAATAGGTATTGTTATGTCCTTTATTTTAGTTGTTGTTAAGTCCCAGAACTCCTTTTTATCTCGTATGTTAAATTTCCAAGATTTCCAGAATGTTTCAAAAGTATTTTTGAAAAGGTCGGTTTTAATAATACTTTTAATCATTTTTCAATAGCCCGGGCCTCAATATACAATATTGTTTGGGGGCAACCATTTGATTTATAATGCAGGGGATGTCTTGCATGGAATTTATAATAAAGGAAGGAAAGGATTCAACAATTAACAAAGGAAGAGTTTTGAGTACAAACAAAGCAGGATAAGTACATTTGCAAAAAAGGGCAGGATGTCAGTTTTTGCAAAATAAATTCCGATTTATTTATTAATAACCAAGCCAGGTCCGTTTATAATGAAAACACAGGACAGAAATGTAACCTAGAAAATAAATGCATGACAACATTTTTCATCCCTCCTTTTCCCCCATAAAAGTAAATTGGTAGCTCCTTTTGCATTCAAATGTACAAGCAAATTTCGCATGGACGCAATATGTGAAGAAAAAAATGTACATAGTGTAGCGAGTTGATAATTTGGAAAAAAAAATCAATTCGTTAGTACTGCTTGAATTGAACGGTTACGAGTTTAAGCCAAGAGCAATGCTCAAATACTGATATGCAGACACTTTTTTACAACTTCGAGTTCTGCTTAAAAATAACAGTTCGCACGTTGCAAATTGATGTTTTTTGCCCAATCAAGATACTAGGGATAACATTTGCCGCACATATATTTTATTAATTGCATATAGGAAGGAATCGTTTTTTTTAGTAATGATCAGTGGCAAATATTTCATGCATATTTCAAACGGTTAACTAATATCTTTATTGTTAATTTAAGTATTGGTTATACTTTATTTAAGCTACTTAACGTTTAATCTGATAGCAAAGCTATATGTCAAGTTTAGGCAAATAATTCGATAAAGTACCACCCAATAAATTTACAAAAAGAAGCATTCAATTCTTAATTAACATGATTAACAATCCTATGTAATTCAATCTGTTGCATGTCACTCAGCATTTTAACGTTTCTAAAAAAATCTTGAATATATTTGTTAAAGTTTTTTCCTTTTTTAGATGTATAATACAAGCACCTGATGACATATGTATGTTTAAATGTCAGAATGATTCAAGTAAAGTGATTTCGAAAAAGTTAAGTGTCTGAAGAAGTTGTCATAATTTTCTGTTTATATCTGTGTTCTTAATAGCATATCATGGCGAATTGTTTTATTAGTTTAGTGTGTTGATGTGCCAGTAAGGTACCATACATGTTTGTCAAAATATATAGATAGATAAAGAAAGATGTAGTTTGAGTGCCAATGAGACAACTCTCCATCCAAGTAACAATTTAAAAAGTAAACCATTATAGTTTAAAGTACGGCCTTCAACAGGGGGCCTTGGCTAACACCGAACAACAAGATATGAAGGGCCCCAAAATTACTAGTGTAAAACCATTCAAACGGGAAAACCAACGGTCTTATATATATAAACAAAACAAGAAACGAGAAACACGTATATATTACATAAACAAACGACAACTACTGTACATCAGATTCCTGACATAGGACAGGTGCAAACATTTGCAGCGGGATTTAACGTTTAAATGGATCCAAACCTTCTCCCTTTTTCTGAAACAATAGCATAACATCACAACATAGAAAAATAGATCGAAATAGAACAGATCTTTCAGCTAGCGGAGCTTGGACGTTCTTCTAGAGAATTGACCGGTTGACGATAGTTTGAGAAAAAAAATTATTCGTTGGTCAACGATGATAAGGCTTTTAAATCGTTCTCTGTGCTATTGTCATTTTATCAAGATAATGATGATCAGACAACTATAAAGAAAAATTTTGTTGTGTGCCATCATTTTCTAATATATTTTCAAATTTCTCTATCCAATTTTAAACTTCATTCTCATTTAACCTAAGTTTCAGTGAAATAGGTATTGTAATGTCCTTTATTTTAGTTTTTGTTAAGTCCCAGAACTCCTTTTTATCTCTTATGTTAAATTTCCAAGATTTACAGAATGTTTCAAAAGTATTTTTGAAAAGGTCGGTTTTAATAATACTTTTATTCATTTTTCAATAGCCCGGGCATCAATATACAATATTGTTTGGGGGCAACCATTTGATTTATAATGCAGGGGATGTCTTGGATGGAATTTTCAATAAAGGAAGGAAAGGATTCAACAATTAACAAAGGCCGAGTTTTGAGTACAAACAAAGCAGGATGAGTACCTTTGCAAAAAAAAAAAGGCAGGATGTCAGTTTTTGCTAAGTAAATTCCGATTAATTTATTAATAATCAAGCCAGGTCCGTTTATAATGAAAAAAAAACAGGACAGAAATGTAACCTAGAAAATAAATGCATGACAACATTTTTCATCCCTCCTTTTCCCCCATAAAATTAAATTGGTAGCTCCTTTTGCATTCAAATGTACAAGCAAATTTCGCAAGAAAAAAAGAAAAAAAATGTACATAGTGTAGCGAGTTGATGATTTGAAAAAAAACTTTTTTTTTTTCAATTTGTTAGTTCTGCTTGAATTGAACGGTTACGAGTTTCAGCCAAGAGCAATGACCAAATACTGATATGCAGATACTTTTTTACAACTACGAGTTCTGCTTAAAAATAACAGTTCGCACGTTGCATATTGATTTTTTTTGCACAATCAAGATACTAGGGACAACAATTGCCGCACACATATTTTATTAATTGCATGTAGGATGGAATCGTTTTTTTAGTAATGATCAGTGGCAAATAGTTTATGCATATTTCAAACGGTTAACTAATATCATTATTTTTAATTTAAGTATTTGTTATACTTTATTAAAGCTACCTAACGTTTAATCTTATAGCAAAGCTATATGTCAAGTTTAGACAAATAATTCGATAAAGAACTTTATTGATATTTGTTAAACAACGTTTTTTCTTTTAAAAGACATTTTAAAATTCATGTGTTTAATATCTTGTTTTGTGTACACTTGACCAACACAAGGTCTGCATTGACAGTCATCTGCATGTAGACAAACCATGATTAAAGCTACATGTGAACATAGACTTTTATCAATGGGAACGCAATTGTTTTAAGTTTACGTCTGAATTACACTAACACAACTCCGAGTTTAGGTCAATGTGAACACGGCCTTAGTATTTCTGTGTAGTTTAACAGTTTGCATTCTTTTAAAATAACATAACCTGCACAGTTTGTATCATTTTTAGTTTATTTTGTCTCAGAGAAAACGATGGATGTGCTAAAGAAAACTACATGAAACAGTATAATACAGCTTAAATGCAAACTGTTTATTCTGAAAATCAGTATGACTTTTTTATTTTGTTTGGGTATATTGTCAAATAAGGCAATAGTAGTATACAACTACTCAGTTGTCATTACTCAAGTTGAATAACAAAAAATCGAGTCACAAATCCATTAAGGGGCAAAACATATCAACTATACAAGACACACAAGCCTGCTACAAAAAAAAAACCGCCAACAGGCACTCTTAGGTCCTGACTTGGTACATAACATTTTCAGAATATGCGGTTGGTTAAACCTTATAGTATGCCTTGCTGTACCACTTCCTTACATGGCATTGTTACGAATACCTCTAAAATGTCGACACAATCATGCTTAACTCGCTTCATACATCAGTTGGCTTAAAAAGGACATAATTTGAATGTTTTTATACTTAGTACTATTTGTGGATAATCAACGATATAACAGAGAAATAAATATTTTGGCTACAAAATGTTAAGAAATTGTCTTTTGAATCGCTGTACTATTTTCATATAAAGAACAAGCAATGCAGAGATCATGGAGATTAGAAAAAAATACAAGAGGCTCTCAAGAGCCTGAATCGCTCACCTTAATTTTTTTGGTTAAATCTCTCATCAATGATTATTTTGGCTTTTCAATTTATTTAAATTTTCTTTGAATCGTCCTATTTTCTTCAAAAGCAAAAAAAAATCATGATCTCCTATATTTTATTTTAGCCATAGGAGCTTTGTTTCTTGACATACAAGGAAATAAAATATAAAATGTATACTAGATACTATGAAACTTATTTAGCCTAAGTTTGGCTGAAATTGATACAGCAGTTTCAAAGGAGAAGATTTTTAAAAAGAAAGTCAACACGATGAACAAATTGTGAAAAAAGTCTTTAAAGGGCAATAACTCTTTAAGGGGTCAATTGACAATTTTGGTCAAATTGACTTATTTGTAAATCTTACTTTGCTTAACATTTTTGCTATTAGCAGTTTATCTGTATCTATATTAATATTCAAGATACAAATCAAAAACTGCCAAATTTCTTTAAAATCATCAATTCAGGGGCATTATACCTGAAAAACCAGTTACCCAATTCCGCTGAAAATTTCAGGACAGGTAGACATTCACCTAATAAATACTTTAACTCCTTGTCTTATTTGCTCTTAAAGCTGGAGTTTTTGAGAAATAAGCCAAAAACTGCATTTTACCCTGTGTTCTATTTTTAGCCATGACGGCCATGTTTTTTGACGAAATAGAAAATAATACACAAACTTTATTGTATACACTCTACTGATCATTCAGTTGAAGCTGGTTGAATTTGGTTGAGTAGTTTTAGTGTAGAAGATTTTTTAAAGTTAGCAAATATGATGAACAAGTTGTGAAAAATTGTCATTTAAGGACAATAACCCCTTAATGGGTCAATTTACAATTTTGGTCGTTTAACTTATTTGTAGATCTTACTTTGCTGATCATTTTTGCTATTTACAGTTTTTCTTTATCTATAATAATATTCAAGATAATGACCAACAACTGCAAAATTTCCTAATAATAATCAAATAAGTGGCAGCAACCCAACAATGGGTTGTTTGGTTCATCTGAAAATTTCAGGGTTGATAGATCTTGACCTAATGAATATTTTTACCTATGTCAGATTTGCTCTTAATGCTTTCGTTTTGAAGATATAAGCCAAAAACGGCATTTGACCCCTATGTTCTATTTTTAGCAATGGCGACCATGTTTGTTGATAGATCAAAACTTCGGATACAATTTATAAACTAGATACCCTAAGGAAAATTCAGTTAAAGTTTGGAAGTATTTGGCCTAGTAGTTTCAGAGGAGAAGATTCTTGAAATAGTTTACGACGACGACGACGACGACGACAGACGACGACGACGACAGACGACGACGACGACGACGACAGACGACGACAGACGACAGACGACGACAGACGACGACGACAGACGACGGACGACGACGGACGACGACGGACGCCAAGTGATGGCATAAGCTCACATGGCCCTGTGGGCCAGGTGAGCTAATGATGTTGTATGCGAACTATTTGCTTGTCATGAATTTGTTTGGACTTGTTTGTTTTCTTTTTGGCCTTGAATGTGTGTCCCTAATATTTCATTAACTATGCATTTGCAATCAGGTAAAACCAGGTTTAATCCCCCATTTTTAACATTTGAAAATGACTGTACAAAGTCAGGAATAAGACAGTTATTGTCCATTCGTTTTTTATGTGTTTTGTCATTTGATTTTGTCATGTAATTACGGACTTTCAAATTGGATTTTCCTTTCAGTTCAGCATTTTTGTGATTTTACATTTGTCTAGTTAAGGACTTTAATACACCCACCTAACATACCGCTTATTTCTATTTCAAATGTAAGATTAATTATTTAACTTTGAGTTTTGCTCGGTCGTCAAACAATCGAACGGTGCACTTGAACATTATAAAATTACGAAAAGTTTTTCAAGCAAAGGAAATTTGGCGTTCCTCAGAATAATTAAGTGAATAAGATTCTTAAAATATTGAAGTCTGCATGGATTTGCAATCCTTCTAAATACTAGAAAATTTTATACGCAAATGTTCATAATCCTGACCTTGTTTTTGCACTCTTCCCGTTTTAGAACACACCAAATTACACGTCAGCTATCGTTTTTTTTTCATTTAAGACCAAGACTTTATCTCAAAATGTCTTAAAATCACGAATTTCTGTAATTTTATGATGTTTGGTAACATTACTATAGTTTCCGGAATTCCTAATCCATTTCGTTTCCGGTTATTAAATGAATATATTAGTCGATTTCCATGTACTTAATTGTGCTTTAAGAGTACGATACATATAGATTCTACCACTGCATCTAGTGTGAGACGACAGTTAAATGTTCAAGTTTAAAAGGCGAGAG
The DNA here is from genome assembly GCF_036588685.1 of Mytilus trossulus. Classification (NCBI taxonomy): domain Eukaryota; kingdom Metazoa; phylum Mollusca; class Bivalvia; order Mytilida; family Mytilidae; genus Mytilus; species Mytilus trossulus. Next base: position 10,984,575 of record NC_086385.1, on the reverse strand, counting down.
TAGATAAATGACGTATTACACGAGATTTGGTGGTTGAATTTATTTCTCTATAGATTTTCAAATAATAAACAGGCAAAATTGTTCCTTCTTTTCGAGTAATCTGCAAAAAAAAAGTGTTTTTTTTTCTAAGTGACGTCATCAGCCATGGTCGCCTTTTTCATGCCGTCACAATAGGAAATTCAGAGGAAAGCAAGAAATTTCGACGTCATAATCGGATGTTAATCAAAGAAGATCTGAGATTAAACGAACCACACGTTGATTTTTTTTCATACAATTGGTGCAGCTAGGGATAAATTTACGAAGAATAAAAAAAAATGACATTTAAACAGTTCTATTTCTATCTTTAACTGCAGTGTAGCTTAATTCGATATATAAAATAGTCCGAAAGTAATATCAAATCAAACTAAAACATATTTTTTAAGTTCTGTCAAATTCAGCCCTTTCAATATAAATAGTTGTATCGGAAAATTGTCGAAAATCTTCCAAGACCTATGCAATTGTCAAAGTCCTGAAAAAAATGACACCCTTCCTATCCTACAAAGCACAAGACTATCCATTGATTGGCAAAGAGGTAAAGTCTGTCAGGTATTTACTACATATGTAGCTTAACACTTAAATGAAGATCCAGTTGTATTGCAACAGTGAAAAAAGTAAAAGATGAAGTTGACAGGAGTATGAAAAAAATTAATACATCCCATTTTGAAAGAAAAAAATATCAGAAGAGTAGCTATAGATATAGGAAGATGTGGTGTGAGTGCCAATGAGACAACTCTCCATCCACATAACAATTTAAAAAGTAAACCATTATAGGTTAAAGTACAGCCTTCAACACGGAGCCTTGGATCACACCGAACAACAAGCTATAAAGGGACCCAAAATTACTAGTGTAAAACCATTCAAACGGGAAAACCAACAGTCTAATCTATATAAACAAAACGAGAAACTAGAAACGAGAAACACGTATATATTACATAAACAAACGACAACTACTGTACTTCAGAGTAGCTATAAACATTTCAAACGTAAACACAACTTCTCGTCTTCTTTTTTTGTCTGGACAAAGCCTTTGTGCAAGAGGTACAAGTTCTACTGAGCCAGTCTCTTCTAATATATCAACGAGGGCAGTATATCTACAACTTGATATGAGGTTATGGTTAGGGTTAGCCTTTGTACTAGAGGTACCAATTCTACTGAGCCAGTCTCTTCTAATATATCAACTAGGGCAGTAGATCTACAACTTGATATGATTTGTCTGTTTGTATATTTTGCAAATATATAAAGTACATAAGCAAGTTACACAACTTCATAAGGTATCCTCCAAGGAGCAAACTCAAGCTGTATTGAGTGTTGTTACAGATATCTCGTACAATACTCTGATTTACAAAATAACTCATGATGATTTTACTATTAAAGTTTTATACCATCGAGCTTGCATTATTAAATATTTGCTACAAAATTTGAAATCAGAAAGTAAAGAGCAAACTATTTCTGAACATTAAACAGCTTTTCAAACATTTCGACGATTAAAGATGACTTCACTTAAGGACTTCGTTTTTTGTCTAATACTCAATTTGTAACCTTGTTTGTAGTAAAAAACGTCAAAAATCAACGTTTTTCGGCCTGCACCGCGATAACGTTACGATTATTTCGACGTTTTGTTGTATTTTTCCACATAGAACGCAACTTTGAATGATGTTTACTGTAAAAACGAAGTCGGTGACCCTATCTTTATTTTGCATCATTATAACGGAAATTTATGTATCAACAACATATAGTTTTTTAAGAAAAATCTATGGAGTAAAATTACAGATTTGGCGATTTTAAGACAAATTTTAGAAGGGTTTTCACCGATTTTATGTGCTTTCTATACAAATGTTCATCCATTTTGTAAGAATTGATTCAGTTATATTTCAAATGATAATTGAGATAAATGCATTATTTTTTCGATTTCAGTTGAAGTTCATCGAGCCAGAGTTGTCTGCCAAATTTTACTGAAATCTGTGACATAGCCCATTTACTGTTCCTTGACCTTAAGTTGTCTTATGTCTTAAAGACGGGACACTTGCCGTTTAAAATGACTGTGATATACAGTGTGTCAAATTTAAAGATCTGAGCAGTGACTTCGAAACTGGTTGCAAATACTTTTTTTCAGCTGCTAGTATTTTACGGAAGCAGATATGTGTTGAAGGACGTACTTTAACCTATAATGGTTTACTTTTTAAATTGTTATTTGGATGGAGAGTTGTCTCATTGGCAATCACACCACATCTTCCTATATCTATGTAAAGAAAGTTGTAATACAATCAGATGAATACCCATTATCTAGAGACATTTCAATAGATCATTCAATTAAAATTATGTTACCTGCTTTAAACACATTTCTGTATTGTCTTTTGAATGATGGCGCGGCAGTTAATAAAGAGTATGATATACCTATTGACAAAGTTTTTAGATGTAGTGCTTTAGCATAATGTATAGTACCTATAAATAAACAGTTTTTTAATTCTTTTTTATTTACTTTTATCATTACAAATGCACCGTATATATATATGGACACACTATTTACAAGTTTAACGGATCATGAGATTAGAAAAATTGAAGATCGGGCATAAGTTCTACATGGTATTATTTCTTGTTCTGGGAGTCAAACCTTATCCAAGGTAATGTCGACCTAATAACAGAAACAATGAAAAATTTCCGTATGACTTTATTAATTTGGTTGGCTAAAAGGCAAAATCGGTCCGATGCAAATTATTTTTACTGGTATGATGTCATCAGACTTTCTACAATATTTAATCTGGGTGAGTTCAGTAGATTTTGACTATTGAACATGTAGCTATAGATTAGTTGCTACTTAAAGATTGTTAGCAGCTACGATATTGAACGCATCCCTTTGCACGCAAAGATTAAGGTAGAGGGGAAGTTTCAGATCTCAAAAACATGTTTAACCCGTCGCATTTGTGCGCCTCTGGCCTTTGTTAGTCTTCAGTTGTATGTTGTATAATTCTATTTTAATTTCTTGTGTATATTTCAGAGTTTAGTATATTTCAAAGTTTAGTATGACACCCATTATCACTTCACGAGTATACATTTTTTGTGAAAGGGCCAGCTAAAGATCGTCTCTAGGTGAGGGAGTTTCTCCCTGCATTTATGAACTATTGGTGTTCTTCGGCTGCTGTCTGCTTTTTGATTGAGTTGTTATTCTCAATTTTGAAATCAAAACAATCTGTAGTAGATTTTGTGTTTAAGAAAAACCTCTGCTGTACTGATATATGTCGATGCTAAGGAAGTGGTCTTTGTATGAATATGTTGAGATTACAAGTTAAAAGATATTCAGATATCGCAATATTCCGAAAGCTAAATTGTCAGACATCCCATCGGTCCGACGTTTCGATCATTTAATGAAACGATAACGGAATAATAACATAAGAAAGTCAAATAAAAGGTTCAATATTACGATAATAACCTTGTCCTTCGTTTGAAGCGGTGAAACAAGTTGAAGTTATAACAAAAAGAAAGTATTTGAGTGCCAAAGTAGCCGATCTCATCACCAGCGTAAATAAAAGTACACAGTACTTTATCCGGTTTTGTTTGATTAATTAGAAATCTAAAGATACACTGCGGCCGACCAGAGTATCATCAAACACAGTTTGACGTACAGTGAGTGATCATATTTTATTTGTGATGTTTTATATCAAAACTGCCTATTTGTTGATATAAATATACCAATCTAATAAAAAACGATCTCTCTTCGCCCTCGTTTTCTGATTTGTAGCGTGGGAGATCTAACGAAACCCGCTTTGAGGTCACATGTGAGTGAACTGGAAGTTATGAATTTATAATGATATGCAAATGAGTTGACGACCTATTAATAAGCCAATCAAAAAAGTTTATGAATTATTTGGACTGACGATTTCTTCGTGAATAAAATAAGTTACATCCCTTTACCTTACGATAAAATTTTAAGATCGTGGAAGACTCATTTTTTTATTGGTCGAAAAAGACACACCTACGGGTTTCGTTAGGTCTCCCAATCGACATATCAGAATACGGGAGCGATGAGAGATCGGTTTTTAATTAGATTGTAAATATACTTTTATACTAGTATACTTACTTATTTTAGTAATGTTAATTAGTACTATTATCATATCTGATTTTATTAGTGATTTAAATGAAATTGCGGTATCATCCAGACTCAACATATTGCACTACATAAACACACAAAAATCTGCCCTATGGTTGTCAATTTTTGACGCGGCGGGCAGGTTTTCAAACCAACATGAGACCATACGTTTTCTCCATTCTAATATACAGTTCATCACGGGACTTCTCTATGAAATTAAAAATACATCATGTGTTATATTTTCCCCTTGCTTCAAATATTTTGTTATCAGTTATATTTACGTTACCGGAAGAAGTTTATTATGTACTTTATTTCAAGGATATAGAAAAAAATTATCAATGTTATCAGTATAAAAAAAAATATGATGCGAAACTTTAAGTAAATTGCAACTGTCTTCTTTTTAAAAACTTGTTATGGAAAGACTTTCAATATTTCTTTGATCAATTGGTTTCAAATATTATCATAAGGTCTTAATAAGTAGTATACCGCTGTTCGAAATCCATATATCGATTGAGAAACAACCAAATCCGGGTTACAAATTAAAACTGAGGGAAACACATCAGATATAACAGGAGAACTACGACACAACAGAAATACATAACTAAAATGTAACACACTCAGGAACAAACAATAATATAACAATTTAATACATCAGTCGCGCGTTTCGTCCACACAAGACTAATCAGTGAAGCTCAGATAAAATAAATTTGAAAGCCAAAAACTAGTACAAAGTACAAGAGCATTTAGGACCAAAAGATCAAAAAGGTTGTACCAACTACGGCTTGGGTTGTCTGCCTGGGATAAGAGCATCCTTCGTATTTCGAATAATTCCTACTTTTGCAAACAGTAAATTTATAAAACAAAAGTATATAACAGATTTACATGATTACACTGAAGTGGATACTTGCTACAGAAAAAAGTGAATACATAAAGCATCCTAAACCAGCACATTGAAAATTGTCAAAGCCGAGTTAGCCAAAGAGATTGACGCGCAAAATGACATCACATTTAAATTTTCCCAAAAAAAAGCATAGAATTAGGATAGAATTCAAGATAAAATTGGTTATACTGATATAACATTTATTCATAACAATGAAAATTACAATACTTATTAATATAAAATTATAAACGCCTTTTTATTTCCTCCTGCTAGGCTAAACCATTTACTTTGTAAGAGTTATCCCCCTTTTCACCGTTAATCAGGTGTATGCATCTCCTTCGTAAAAAAACATATATCTACAAAATTCTCTTTCTAAATAGTTCGTTACATCCTGAAGTATATTTGTTTTGCTAATTTGAATCTCAGCTTTTCGACGAAGTTTAATAGGAGTTACCTTCCTTTGCCAAATGAATTTGTCTGTATGCTTTTATAACCCTGGAACTCTATGCTTGTTGAAATCATAAATGGTTAAACGTGTAACCTTGGAATTATTTGTTTAACACATTAACGGTTACAAGTATAACATGTATAACCATGTGTAACCCTGAAATACTTTTTTTAAGAAAAATGAGGTCAAGGTCAATTTCTAAATTTGCATTTTTTTTGGACGATCAACGCATTTTTATTGGGACATAGTTATCAAAGGTATTACCAATGTTATTTCAACTGATCGGGCGGAGCTAGGTTTTAATTTGCATAAGGACAGTCTATTTGAAGATGTGTGTCATAAGGATGATTGCCGTTATAATTATTACTGATTTCTAATCACCTATCAGTGTCATGAATGGAATTTACAAAAGAATTACTGTACACTTCATTGATGAGTTTATCCTAATACACATATCTATAGCTGGACTGGTTTATTGTGAGCGAACCGGTTAAACTCCGCCCAGTCAAGTAAAATAAATTGAGTAATACCAATAGTGTAATTTGGTACGCCAGACGCGTGTTTCGTCTACATTGTACATAAGACTAATCAGTGACGCTCATGTCAAAATATTTAAATATGCCATGCCCTTTTGTATCCTGGTTAGGAACCCATCCAACCCAATTTAAAATGGATAGATCCGGCCTTGTATTTTATATTCCACCGTAAGACCGATAAGAGCTTTAATCACATTACATACAAATAAACAAGATAAGACATCTAAGAAAACATCACCGTTTTAGTTTATTGAAATGCTAAAAATGGTAAAGAGGTCAGCCAACATATAGGGTATGTATAGAGAAAGTGCATACAAGTTTCAGAAAAAGGAAGACGGTTTGGATCCATTAAAACGTTTAATCCCGCTGCAAATGTTTGCACCTGTCCTAAGTCTGGAATCTGATGTACAGTAGTTGTCGTTTGTTTATGTAATATATACGTGTTTCTCGTTTCTCGTTTTGTTTATATAGATTAGACCGTTGGTTTTCCCGTTTGAATGGTTTTACACTAGTTATTTTGGGGCCCTTTATAGCTTGTTGTTCGATGTGAGCCAATGCTCCGTGTTGAAGGCCGTACATTGACCTATAATGGTTTACGTTTTGAATTGTTGTTTGGATGGAGAGTTGTCTCATTGGCACTCACACCACATCTTTCTTTATCTATATACAAGAACAGGTATTGGTTTTTTTTTATCAAATAAATATGATCATTTAAGTATTATTTCTTTAAGACTTCAAAGTGTTCCCGTACCTGAATGCTGGCTAAAACTTGTCCAAAGTATTGTTCGGTCGAGTATTAGCTTCGTCCACCTAGTAGATAGTTTTCTGTTATGTCAGTTGTTAAAGGCGCTTGAATGTACCCTAGTCAGAGTTAATGTATTTATAAGATATATCATATTCGTTGCACAACAAGGCAGATTTAAGAAAATTAGTCGAAAATGTTATGTTAAGACAAAAAAAAATGTTGACGTAGAGATATAAAGAAAACAATATAATGAATACGTCAGTGATTTTCAATCTTCCCAAAACATTCATTGTATTGTTTATAAAAAAAAAATAAAAAATATTCTTTCTTTAATAAATTATGTAATATTTTTTTTCTATCCAAGGCTTTTAAAAAGATAACCAATTGCTGAATACAATCTATACCTATATCTATTGTCTATAAAGGCAACAGTAGTATACCGCTGTTCAAAACTCACAAATCCATGGACAAAAAACAAAATCGGGGTAACAAACCATTACCGAGGAAAACGCATTAAATATAAGAGGAGAACAACGACACAACACCGAAACGCAACACACACAGAAACGGACCAAGCATCAGACAAAACACCACGAGAATAACAAATATAACACGAAAACCAAATACATGAATTCGGGATAGACAAGTACCGTGCCACGTCTTATCTTTAGTCAATGCAACACATTGACACAAGAAATCGAAATTTCAAGGTGGATGTGTTTACGTTTGAGACACGCGAAACCCGCCCTGATCAGTATATATACATATCGTGTCCGTCATACATTACTACTAATTTTCATGTCCAGATTCGAAGATGAAATTTGTAGTTACCTTTTGCATTATTTTTGCATTATCAGTATCAAGTCGTCAAGTGGAAGGTAGGATTTCTTTAAATTTATTTGAAAAAAAAATATACTATTGTAAACTAGTGAAATCAGTTTTATATTGTCTATTTTAGGTTATCTTCACTTAAATAAAATTTGAATCAAGTTTTACAAAAGTGATACACAATGCTAAAACCCGAATCTTGCAGAAAGAGATCAAAAAGTAAAATCACAAAAATAATGAACCCTTATAAAAATCATATCGGAAAGTTCCTTATCACATGGCAAATGCAAATGGAAAAACACATAAAAAACGAATGGACAAGAACTGTCATAGTCCTGACTTGGTAGAGGCAAATTCAAGCAGTGCGTCACTGACGGTTCTATATTTATGCCCCTTTATAATTTGGAGAGTTGCATTTTCTGCGTAGTTTGCCTCATTCAAAATGGATAAAAACCCACACACAATGCGTACATACACATTCGCATTCACATTCATCTTTTATTTAATTTCCTTTTGAAAAACAAATCCATTAAATTGCTTGTTTTTCCAAAATTTTCCAATCTTATAACACTAGATTTTTAAGAACTTTGGACACCATTTCTTTTGTTCTTTGCAAAGGCAAACTATTTGAAATATAAGGCGTCCAAATGTGTTGTATTGAATATAGGAATAAGAAGGTGTGAAAAAAATACCAATGACACAACTTTCCACCAAACACCAATAATGACATGGAAGGTAAACAACTATAGATCAATTTATATATTTAATTTTAGTATATATTTTATTCTTATTTGTGCGCATAACTTCAATTCTTGATTATTTAATGACACACTATTTAACCAAAAGTAATTTTTTGGTTAAATAGTGTGTCATAAATAATCAAGAAGACACTTTACTTTACACAACTGTGTGTTTATATAATAGGATGATGCTATTAATTGACACAATTGTGTGCTTATATAATAGGAAGATGCAATTGATTGACACAATTGTGTGCTTATATAATAGAAAGATGCAATTGATTGACACAATTGTGTGCTTATATTTTAGGAGGGTGTGCATTAGCAAAAGTAGATATGGTCATCATACTTGATTCCTCGACTAGTGTAGGGAGTGCTAACTTCGATAAAATGAAGGATTTCTGCAGTCATACAGTACAGAGTGGAATTCTTCCTCAACAGCTTCTCTACCTCCCAAGAAATACTTGAGGCTATCGATAACATTCCTTATCAGTTTGGCAGAAGAAACACAGCCAAAAGTTTACAAATAATGAGAAAAAAAATGTTTTCTGTTGCAAATGGCAACCGTCTAGCTGTTCCAGACTTTTGTTTGATGATGACTAATGGTGTATCGACTATTAATTCAAGAAGGACCATTCCAGAGGCAGACAAGTCTAGGGATGCTGGTATCCATATATACGCTGTTGGTATTGGATTGCGAGATACAAGGGAGTTGAAAGGAATGGCTTCAGTACATTCAAGAGGAAACAGCTTTAATGTTCAAAGTTTTGATAAATTGTCTGTTTTGAGTAACCGGGTCTTGGTTGCATTTTGTCCAGGTAATTATAAGTTATTGTTCCTTTTTTTTAGATAAATTCTAAAAACCCGGTTTTATTCGGGACTTTTTTTCACATTACAGGTTGTGTAAAATTATCAGATGGTGAATAAATTGTGTATAGAAAACCCTAATAATTGTGATAAAAAGAAAACTACACCATATAAGTTACGATAAAATGTAAGACACCCGAGCCACCTTACGAAAGTGCATTGGTGAAATTTCTATGTTATAAATTAATGCAGAATCAAAAAAACAGTTGTGTCTGTACAATAAACGTTAACTTCTTACTGTTACAAATTGGTTGTATTGATCTTTTTTATAACGATGCTTTTAAGTTTCAACAAGTTTCAACAAGTGTTAATAATATATTATTCGCTAAGTTAATGTAATTAGTTGTCAGACTAATCTGTAAGTCAGTAGTCACATATAAATGCAAACAAACTTAAGTCGTTAACCGAGAAAAACGTAAAAGTTATAGTCAATATGAATTGGTGTATTGATTTTATTAACATTCAAATTGTTAGCCGTGTGCAATGTATTGTTGAGTTAAACAAAACTAAAAGAAAAAACACCAAAAAAACACCAAAAACGTTAGTTCCTTGTCTGAGTTTGTCTTTTCCCGTACTAGTATTCTCTTTTTTAATTCCAATTTCAACATTTGTGATGAAGTTCTTTTTATATAATTTTAACTCCGGCATCAATGCTGAAACTTTATACACATCTACTGCAGTGCAGTTGGTTTATTTAAGTAAGTACTAATTGAAATAAAAACATAATAAAGTTGATGAAATTGAGGGGGAAAAAGAATGGAGTTAGATGGTAGATTAGATAATTGAGTTAAGCAAATGTAAGAGGAAAGGATAAATTAAATTCAAGATTTTATTTAAAACGAAGGAATAACATATGGAATCAGCTTACATATCTCCTTTCCCAAAGAGTCATTCATGATTGCGCCATACAAATGGTTTCGCTAATCATACGAATGTGATTTTCATCAGTTCACACGCGAAGCAATATATTTGCTTTTTTAATTTGATAGATGCTTTTGTGTGGTTTTATTTTGTGAATGATTGTTTGTTTTGAGATAGTAACAAAGTGATGACTAGTGTACCATATTTTGACTATTTAATGAATTTTGCTGTTTTGTTCAAACATTATTGTTGCTATAACGAAATTTGATGCAAATGTCATACAAGTGAGAGGTTTATCGGTAAATAACCATGTTCAATTCACCAGTTTCTACCTTTAAAATGCCTGTACCAAGTCAGGAATATAACAGTTGTTATCCATTCGTTTAATGTGTTTCGTCATTTGAATTTGTCATTTGATTAGGGACTTTCCGATTGAATTTTCTCAGAGTTCAGTATTTTTGTGATTTTTAGTTTTTACATGTACTTTTGTTGTTATTTTTTTATTGATATTGCGAATACGATATTTCTGTATTCGTCGATTTGCTATCTGCTATAAACATATAATTTGTAAGCCAGATGTCAGTGTTATGGCACTTAAAAAAAATCTTTTTTGATGTGTTACATATTTTATTATATTTAATTGTTGGTAAAAAAAATAGGCTGTTAGTTTTCTAGTTTGAATTTTCTACTATTGGTCATTTCGGGGACCTTTTGAAGCTGACTATGCAGTGTGGGTTCTTTGTTGAAGGAATTACGGTCACCTATAGTAGTTATTTTCTGTATCATTTGGTTGGGGGTTTTTTTTTGGGGGGGGGGGGTAAATTTGTCTTATTAACATTCATATCTCATCTTCTTTTATAAATATACGAAATTACAAGCAATTATTTAAAAAGAAAACAAAGAAAAAAATATATAATTGTTGATAATTATTAAAATGATAAGCATGATAAGTATTATAGCTACACCGTCTAATTTAATTCCGCTTAAAATTTGCTGTTACAAATTGTTAGAAATTATTATAAATTAAGGAATGTATCTCCCTCATGCAAAGCTCTGATTCCTTTCACGGATTTTGCTATTCCTTTTTTTACCTTTTCGATTATAGCTCATCATCTTTTATATAAGCTTTGGATTTTAAATATTTTGGCTACGAGCATCACTGAAGAGACATGTATTGTCGAAATGCGCATCTGGTGCAGGAAAATTGGTTCGTTATTGATATTCTTGTTAAACGTATAAGATATAACTGTTTATTTAAAAGCTATTCTGTAATGGTGTATCGATTGCTATGATCACGAATTAATGTTATAAATTACTTTTTTTTTATAAATTACTGTGGATTCGTATATTTTCGTGGGTACCAATTTTCATGGTTTGAGAAACAATTGCATAATCGTGAATGTTTAATTTCTTGATTTTAGCAAAGTATGCATGCATTCCATTAGAAAATATTTAATTCGTCAAACATTTAAATTCCTGGTAATCCTGTACCAATAAAATCCACGAAAATTGGTATCAAACGAATTTTAATGAACCCACAGTATATTCATTTTGATCTCAATGTATGATTGCAGATGGCTCTACTTTTCAGATTTTGCAGATTGCTCTACTTCATAACATGCACAAAGTGGAAATAATACCAGAAAGGAGTGATTAAAATATACTTCGTTTTACTTATTTCTTATCAATAGTTTGAACTTTGGTTTTGAACAATCATCAATACAGATGAAAAGGACGATGGTTAAAAATACCCCTTAAAATGTTTCCTGGTTAGTAGAAAATAAATCTATAAAGCTTTACCAGTATTGTATTATTCAAATAAGACGAATATGTTTATAAATAATAATTTTGAAAAAATTAAGTTTTATTACATAAAAAATGTAATCTGACTTTCTTATAACAGAAAATCCTTTGTTCTATCTAAATCGGCAAACAAGTACATGACGGACTGATATTACTTGATTGTGATAAACCTTGGGAGTTTTATTACTCATTTGATGTTTTCACCAGTCAGGTTAGACTTAAAATACATGGATTTTATATAAATGCAATGAACCTAGGATTTCGGCAGTTGTTATGAAATGGTCCATTTCTACATATATGTATGTTGACATTTATTTTTGTTGCATTTAGGTGTTTATGTTGTTCTATGTTTTTCCTCTTATATTTAAATGTGTTTTCCTCCATTACTGTGTGTTACCCAGTTTTGATCGTTTAATCGATTGAACAGCGGCAATACTACTGTTGCTTCTGTATGTTCTATAAACAATGACAAAAACGTCAACGTTACGATAGAATAACTAGTACAAACTCATGATTAAAATAGTTGGTATATGATACAATAGTGTTTTGGTAACGGTCATGGGCTTCGAATCACTAACTTGGTTTTTTTTTCAATAGAAGGATATTTCATAAAGGAGTAGGTTCAGTTAAACCCTTGTTTGGACGAAAAATATAGCAGTTTTATTCATGTGTGTCCTTGTCTTATATGTTTTCCAATTTATTTGTATTATAGTCCTGTAATATTATGTCGTCATTTTAATGTTATATTCAACATAACCTTTAAAGCGGGAGATTTGGCATGACACAAAACCAGGTTTAACCCACCATGTTATTCTTTAAAAATGTCCTGTACCAAGTCAAGAATTTGGTCATTGTTATATTATAGTTCGTTTCTGTGTGTGTTACATTTTAACGTTGTGTTTTCTCTTATATTTGAGTGTGAAGTCACATTACTATAAGACGTGTCACGGTACTTTTCTATCCCAAATTCATGTGTTTGGTTTTGATGTTATATTTGTTATTCTCATCGGATTTTGTCTAATGCTTAGTCCGTTTCTGTGTGTGGTACATTTTAATGTTTTTTTTTCGTTGTTCTCTTCTTATATTTAATGCGTTTCCCTCAGTTTTAGGTTGTTACCCCGATTTGGTTTTTTGTCCATCGATTTACGAGTTTTTAACAACTGTATACAAATGTTTTACTTTATTTAAAACGTTGTGGAAATGTAATCTTTTAGCTGTTTACTGGAATGAAGAATACTTTAGCTACATAAATTTGGGCTGTTTTTGACAATACACTGCACAATTATTGGGTACTAGCATCATTAAGTCATGCTAATTATAAAGTACCAATTTCCTCTCAATTTGAGCATTTAAGATAAAGTTTTGACGGATTCCGTCTTAAATGAAAGTTGCCGCATTCGTGTTCTTTCATAATATTGGAGTCTAAGTTGTTTACAATGATAATACATAACATACATAAAGGTTGAGAATTAACATGGATGCGGCCACTTTCATTTTTGACAAAACCCATCTGAACAGGGACGTTGTTTTGCATAACTGATAGATTTTTCATACTAAAGCTTGAATCGGAGCGTTTTGTAATTACTAAATCAGTAATCCTATGTAACATAAACGAGTTGAATCAATTGAAAAAGACACTTTATTATTAAAAGGCTAACTTCATGCAAGAACTTCTAAGGAAGAAAGATAAGAAGTCAGCAATATCCTTCAACTCTGTCCGCTGTTTACATGATACAGATGATGTTCTTTCACTAAATAATTCAAAATTTGGTGACTAAATGGAACGCATTTATCCCATCGAACTAGAGATAAAGGATACTATATATACAGTTAAGTCGGTCTACTATATAGAAATTGACAATGAGGGTCAACTGAAAATACATATTTACGACAAAAGAGATTATTTCAGCTTTCCAATTGAGAACTTTCCATTTCTAACAAGCAACGTTCAAGCAGCACCTGCATATGGGGTATATATCTCACAATTGATACAATATTCCCGTGCTTGCATTATCTATCATGATTTTCTTGATAGGGGTTGCTGCTCACGAGGAAGCTATTAAACCAAGAGTTCCAAAGGGTGAAGTTGAAATCATCCCTTCGTAAATTTTACGGACGCATTTACGAGTAGGTTGACAGATATGGAATAACCATTTCACAAATGAAATCGGATGTGTTCCTTACGTCGTAACTATAATCCCCTTCCTTTTCATGAATATGACCTACCGATTTAGGCTTTTTACCAGATTTGTTATCAAATAAGCAACACGACGGGTGCCACAAGTAGAGCAGTATCTGCTTACCTTTCTGGAGCACCTGAGATCACCTCTAGTTTTTGGTGGGGCTTGTGTTGTTTATTCTTTAGTTTACAATGTTGAGTCATGTGTACTATTGTTTCTCGGATTGTCTTTTTCATTTTTAGCCATTGCGTTGTCAGTTTTTTCTATATTAATATATTTGACAGTCCCTTTTGGTATCTTTTGTCCCTCTTTTAAGTGTTTAAAAAGTGACAAAAATCTTTCGTTAGATAAACCAAAAGCGGCCCTTACCTGACCTACTCCTTTTTCAATAAATTACAAAGTTCACAAATACATAGCATAGATTGTTGACAAACAAAAACAGATTAGAACAGACCACGTAATGTTCATATGACAAATAGCTGGTTTTTTTTTTTAAAGAAGAAATCAATAATAATTATAACGGAATTCGTCCTGAATCCTTCAAGTCATGTCAAATTTTAAATGATGGTCGTATCTCATTTATCATAACGATGATGAAAGACATATAATGGTTATGTATCTTTTTGTTTTTTTACTGATCTTCTTCACATATGTGATAATCTATATATAATGTCAAAAATATCCTTTATATAAGTTATGGCATTAGAATCCGTGAGAATCCGATAATCTGAATATAATGGCAACAACATCCTTAATATCAGTGCCACCAAATGTATATATAAATAAATTGAGTGTATGATATGGGACGAATAATTGGACAGTTCATTGTCCCTAAACGCCTGTCTACAGATGGACTGGTCGTTAATACGCTTACCGGTTAAACCCCACCCAATCAAGCGAAATAAATCAAGTAATATTTTAGTATGACCATGAGGATTGGAACAAAGTCGTGATTAAAACGAAATCTTTCTTTTTTATTTAAAACTGTATTGCCTGTTTATATCATGCCTTGTAATTAACAAATAACATACAGCATGTTATCTAAAAGTTACATTGCAAATAGAATTGAGAACGAAAATAGTGAATGTGTCAAGAAGACAACAACCCAACCATAGATAAGATACCAGCCCAAAGATACAAATGTGTCATGACTGCAGCGAGAAATTCCTACAGTCGAAGGCGTGCTTCGGCTGGTCTCGAAATAAAAATGCGTACTAGTTCAGTGATATTGGCCGTCATTCTAAAGTCTGAAATATTTAAAAGAAACAAAAAATAGAAATAATACAAAAATTGCAAATTGCCAGAGGCTACTGACAGGCAGGGTTCAAATGATTTTTTTTACCCTCCTCACCCCTCCCCCCCCACTCCAAACCGAACCCCACTCCCCTTATCCCGGTTAACATTGCTGAAAGAGCAAAGACACTATAAGAAGCACAGTAAAAGTCAGTTAAAATTAACCTTATTATTATTCGTACCATTAAAATTAGTCAACTAACGTATCAAACAGTCTTGTTTTGATCAATTAGCGTACAGTTGTGTATTGGTTAAGTATTTGTATAAATTTGAAAAGAAAAAAAACCAAAGTAACACTGCATATATGCGACAGGGTACTATGCTATCCAGAGTATTGTTTTAACAAGGATTAAAGTCTACAAATATAAATATGCAATGTATATCAACAAAGGAGTTTTGATTAACTTTCAACATATCTGAAGGCGATGCTACATTTTATTGAGTAATTATTTAGTATAAGAAGTCCACTAAATTCTCTCGTCGATGATATATTTGTGTCTTAACGAAAGAAGTATTCCCACTCGTATGATTTCACTTTATTTGAAAAGGTTTGCTAACATTATTTGCATTGTACAAATGTTCAATGATATTCCGGAAATTTATTTGATAAGTTCATACGAAAAAAGTGTGTTTTATATGGGCACATAATCATTCAATATTCGAGCTATTTTGGAATTGCTACTCTAAAGGATATAGATACAAAAGATAAGGTAAGCATTTCTCTTATTTTTATACATTATTATGATATTACAATAACAGAAAAAGGCGGCAAAAAACATGATATATCAGCCATCACGTAAAATAAATTAAAGTTGTCACATCGGTTTTATTTTTAAATTTGAGTCTGTAAAAAAGAATATGTGGTATGATTCCCAATGAGACAACTCTCCACAAAGGACAAAAATCACAACAGAAATTAACAACTATACGTCACTGCACGGCCTTCTAAATTAAACAAAGCCCATACCACACTGTCAGCTGTTAAAGGCACCTAAATTACAATGTAAAACAATTTAAACATGAAAACTAACAGCCTAATTTATGTACAAAATATTAATTGAACGAAAATGTAAACATATAAATAAACGACATACTCTTCCAATACAGCCACACTTAAACATGTTAAAGGTACTCATAAACTTATGACATTTTGGGTTCTCAATGATATTCAACTTCGTAACTTATGTAACATTTTAACTTTTTGTTTGTTCGAGATTCCCTGATGAATATTTTGAAATTACAACTAGCATGCTTACAAAATCATCAGTCGTGTATCCTTGATGAGTTATTGATTTTATTTTTATTAAATTTTTTTCATTTGTAAAATTATGTATACAGTTCTCTGATATGAAGAATAAGATTTGTATTGCAAATTTTAGCGGCCAAAGCTGACATAAATAATTACATTTAAGGTAGATCATAAGTAAATGTTTTTTGAGACAGAATTTTCTTATAATTTGTCAAAATGAATATTTTACTATGCTTTTTTCAAAAACGTAATAAAAAGTATGGGTCACCGTGCTATTTTTCAAGTTATGAGTCGTTGAAAATTGCCTAAATTTGGTAAGTTTGTTCATGGAAAAACACATAAGAGTGCATAAAAAAAGTTCTATGAGATAGAATTTTGAAATAAATTGTAAGAAGATAGGTTTCGTAATATGCTTTAAGAAAATAAAAAGAAAACATGGTGTCACCGAACTTGTTTTCTTGCCACAAGTAAAAATAAAAAAAAATCCCTATTAGCCTAGTATAAATTTTGTACTAAAAGAGTTATCTCCCCTTAAATGGCTCATTTGCAAAAAATGATTTTAAAAACCGAAAAGGTTGATATTTGTGAAAATATTTTGGATAATACAACAAATTAACAAGTTTTCTTCATATAAATAAACAGTCTAAACATAAAATTGCAAATCTGTTTCCATATTTGCTGATTTGGGCAAATAACTAGACCGATTTTGTACTGTGATTGTACAAGCCAAGATAGCGGTATACCATCAATCTACCTTAATGTATATACAATATTTACAAATGAATATTTAAACAATTACAAATTCTATTTAAAAAAGGCATAATTAAAGCTATATGTATAGTTTTAACAGGTACAGTTACCCAGTTATATAATATATGATATGAGTGAGAAATGATTTAATATACAACAATGCCTATGATGATAATAGGGATAATTGCCAGAAACAAAACTTAAAATAACAACATTGTTTTTATAACCTTCTCCCTGTTCCTTTATATATATAATATGATATAATTATAAGTATGCATATGGCGCAGAAATTAGACAGACTGTTTTATAGCTGGGAACGAATTGCATTATTAGTTTCTTATGCATATTTACACTGTATTGAGAATTCTTGCAATAACGAATATTGTTTTTGAAGAGAAATCAACCACTATAATAAAATGTCCTCATTTAATGAAATGTACAAATGATGATATTTTAGCAATCA
This sequence comes from Mytilus trossulus, assembly GCF_036588685.1. NCBI lineage: Eukaryota > Metazoa > Mollusca > Bivalvia > Mytilida > Mytilidae > Mytilus > Mytilus trossulus. Next base: position 10,966,809 of record NC_086385.1, on the reverse strand, counting down.
ATAATGACGACTTCAGTATGTATATTAATGAAATTTATCCTGTTGAACTTACTTCAAATAAAGCTAATACTAACAATGGCCACTGCCCTTTCCTCGATCTTGATATCTATATCACTAACGGAAAGCTGAATACTAAAATTTATGATAAAAGAGATGATTTTTCATTTCCTATCGTTAATTATCCGTCTTTAGATGGTGACGTTCCCTTGTCACCATCTTACGGTGTTGATATATCTCAACTTGTACGATTCGCTCGTGTATGTAACAATGTTTTAGATTTTAACGAGAGAAATTTATGTGTTACTGAAAAAGTATTACACCAGGAATATCGATATCACAATCAGTCAAAACATTTACTAAATTTTAACATCAGTATAAAGACATCATTCGTAAATATAGCTTAACATGCAGACTTTTTATACGCTCAGGTATTTCACATCCAATTTTTTTAAGGAAATATTCTTTATAAAGCACAAAGGTGTCAGTATTCACCTCAGAAACTTATAAAACCTTTGAATATACTTATTAAGTAGGAATATAATTACGATACTGTTGAATATTTTGGCGTTAATATTGAGTCACTGATAAGGTCTTTACATCGGAACTTAACAAGTTTATTCTAAAAACAGTTGTTGTCATGACACGGGTTATGTTCTTCTCATATATGTTATGATGGTATGATACTAAACCCCTAACGGGAAGGATTGTGCCTGATGTTCATATGATAAAATCATAATCTTTCAGTCAGTTTAATTGAAGTCTGGAGCTGACATGTCAGTTAACTGCTAGTAGTCTGTTGTTATCTATGTATTATTGTATTTTGTTTATTTTCTTTGGTTGCATCATCTGACATCAGACTCGGACTTCTCTTGAACTGAATTTTAATGTGCGTATTGTTATGCGTTTACTTTTCTACATTGGTTAGAGGTATAGGGGGAGGGTTGAGATCTCACAAACATGTTTAACCCCGCCGCTGGCCTTTGTTAGTCTTGTATTTTTTTAATTTTAGTTTCTTGTGTACAATTTGGAAATTAGTATGGCGTTCATTATCACTGAACTTGTATATATGTGTTTAGGGGCCAGCTGAAGGACGCCTCCGGGTGCGGGAATTTCTCGCTACATTGAAGACCTGGGGATGACCTTCTGCTGTTGTTTTTTTATTATTTGGTCGGGTTGTTGTCTCTTTGACACATTCCCCATTTCCATTATCAATTCTATTATATCTTTGGAAAATTTAATAATGACACCTTTATTTGAAATATGAATACAATTGTTAAGGACGCTCGAAGGTAAAATCATTTCAACAAAATTTTAAAAATTTCATTAAAAATTATTTTTTTTTACCCGCGACTATTTATGAAATGTTTAATATGTCCTTGAAAAATCTCCCAATTATCTCTCTTTTTCCAAAAATTAAAACATTCGAAATATAAATAAAATAATTATTAACATGTCAATAAGAATGCAATTGAATGACAAAGTGTTAACCAATTGTTTTCCAGCTCTAGCTAAGAGGTTAAATTAAAGTTTACATGAATACAGCTTCAATGAGGTAAAATTATTCACTTGCAAGCGAATACTTTATTATCAATGGTTTTATTCTATTTTGGCAAAATTAAACTTAATTGGCTGCTTAAATCGGATTATTATTTTAGTATTTCACGTTTATTAATAATGGAACAAAAAAAAATTAAATATTAGATTTGTCATATATCTTGTAGCTAGTGCCCCTTTAAAACGACCCCATTCACCGGCCTAATATTGCTTACCAGTATACTACTAAATGTATGACATAATATAACCATTACCATTAAATCAATTCAAGTATTTTAACAATTGATTTTACCTTTTGAATAAATGTTAGTTCTTTTTTTTCAATAACATATACCTTGTTCACCTTTCATGATTAGAATTTGGACTACTTTCTTTTCGTAGTGTAGTGATTATTTCATCCTGGTTCGATTCCCGGTTCGGGATGACAACTTCAGGGTCTAAATTATCGGCTCTCCCCTGCAACCATTTGCGAGTATGGTCTTGACGAAACGATGATAGTCCGTCGGAAGGGGACGATAATTGGCTGACCCTTGTTAAGAGAGAGCCATATCTCTTGCACGTAAAAAACACACTTGTAGATTTCGAAAAAAGCAGGTGTATGCCGCTAAAAGGCAGAACTAGCACCACAAAGAGAAAAGGGATTATATTAGTTTTTGAATGACTTGTTTCCCTACCCACTATGAATAAGTATGTATCAACTAATCTGTTCATTTTTAGTTCCTAAGACAATTCAGACAACTATTGGTTTCGCTTTGGAACATTACTTATAAACGTATACAATTACACACAATGACAAAACATTTAAAAAATAACTAAACTTTATATAAAGCTAGAAGAAGTAGAAATTAAATGATATTATAGAAAAAAACAACTGCTGCACCAGATGCATATTGTGATTAAAATATTTCTTTAATGTTACTCCAGGACAACAAGTTTGAGAAAAACAAATTGGGAAACGTCGAAGGACTGATCAAAATAACATCAACATCAAGTATAGCAAGAGCCTGACAGGGCATCAAAGATATGCATTTGTGAGATATATTCCTAATATCTATAACATGTTTTGAATTTTAATAAAGCAATATCAGTAAGTCATATCATGAAACAAATTGGAATAAATGTATAAATGACATAAAATCAATACTTTTTTTAGTTCAAAAATACAGTTTTGATCATTTACAAATCAACTTGTAATATGCATCACTCCATTACAAACCACGTATCAAAACTCACAAAAAGTGAAAGAAACGAAAGGAATAATTGTATGTAAGGATCGCTGACGTCATTAATTTGAAACGGAAATGAGGCCAAAATTAAGAAAATAAGGTAAACATGGAAGTTCCTCAGGAACAAGTTGTTGACCACAAAACAAGTTCCTAAATAACAATAAATTTATTTAGATAAAAGACGTGTTGGTCAGTATAAAATGTATATCTAATTTCGATCTGTGATTTTTTTGTGACACATTTGATACTGTTACTCAATGTCTCATAAGTCTTTTTAGGCTGGGTGTCAATCTTTTTTTTATGTGATTGTACTTGTTTAAATATTTTACTATTGTGTAAGATCAATGCATGATATATAGATTTATATAGATTAGACCGTTGGTTTTCCCGTTTGAATGGTTTTACACTAGTAATTTTGGGGCCCTTTATAGCTTGTTGTTCGGTGTGAGCCAAGGCTCCGTGTTGAAGGCCGTACTTTAACCTATAATGGTTTAATTTTTAAAATGTTATTTGGATGGAGAGTTGTCTCATTGGCACTCACACCACATCTTCCTATATCTATGACACTTTAATAAAAACAAATGTATCTGTAACAATTATTTAACGTATTACTATATTGATAAGACAAAGCTGGGAGGGATATAGTCTGTGACAATTGTTTCAGGTATTACTATATAAATAACAAATAGGTGGGAGGGATATAGTCTGTGAAAATTATAACAGGTATTACTATATTAATAACACATAGCTGGGAGGGATATAGTCTGTGGCAATTATTACAGGTATTACTAAATTAATAACACATAGCTGGGAGGGATATAGTCTGTGACAATTATTACAGGTATTACTATATAAATAACAAATAGGTGGGAGGGGTATAGTCTGTGACAATTATAACAGGTATTACTATATCAATAACACATAGCTGGGAGGGATGTAGTCTGTGACAATTATTACAGGTAATACTATATTAATAAAACATAGCTGGGAGTGAATAGTCTGTGGCAATTATTACAGGTATTACTATATATATAAATGACACTTAGCTGGAAGCGATATAGTTGATTGTATACTCGAGAAAATGCTGACAACTGAGACGAATACGGGATTGACAAAGCTTTTTACCTATCATTTGCTACCTACGACAATAAATAATTTAATAAGTATGTACTTCTTTACAGGCGCTGTTGAACTATTATTACATAAAAATGAAGTTGATAATTGTTTAATGACATATTCAAATCTATATGTTTTGATAATATTCTGACACCCATGAGTCTTTTGTAGACGACACGCGCGTCTAGGGCAAATGTAAAATATCAATCCTGGTATTGGAAAGAGTGTCGTCAAGTCACCATAGATGCTCTTTCCTCATTTTGTAAAAAATGGTGTTAACGGGAAAAATCTGATAATAAATCTCTTGATTCGTATCTAAATAAATGTATGAATGTGGTAGAGAATATCACATTTTGAAAATAATGTAGAAGTAACTAAAAGAGTACATGATACACCTATTTCTAGAATTAGAAATAAACTTCATATACTTTCAAAGCGATTTGTGTTTGTACCGGCCGACAAGGAAGCCAACAGTATGGTGGTAGTATGACGTAAATACTACATGGACGTTCTTAAGAATGAATTTTAAAATTCATCCACATTCAAGTCCATCCGCTCCATAGGGAGTCATATAGTAAACAAGCATATCACAACCACATCAAAGCTCAATGCTTCTTCTGAACATTTGAAGGTCCCTACTGTGTATTGGCTACCTAAACTACACAAAAAAACCATTTAAATATCGTTTCATCTCGGCCTTTAGTAGGTGTTCTACAACTGATCTGTCAGTGCTCTTAACTAGTATAATAACCACTATTAAAGAGCTTATCATAAACTATTGTAATAAAATATATGTAACATAGTGGTATAAACAATTTTTGGAGTGTAAAGAAATCTTTGGATGTTTTAGATAAATTACGGGCTTTTGATGGTCCTTTTGATGCTGTTGATAGTTTAGATTTTCTACTCTTTACACTACACTTCCACACTATCTTATTAAACAAAAGGTATTAATTGAATGGTCCTTTGGTGAAGCTGAATGTAGATAAACTTGCTGCAATTCATTTTTAAGCCTTCTTCTCTAATGAGAAAGGTAAATATGCTAGATATACTTACTGGAGGTGTAATGAGATGATTGAAGCTGTTAATTTTCTCCTTGATAATAGTAACGTACGTTTCAGCAACAAAGTTTATCGACAGTTTGTAGATATCCCCCTGGGCACTTATTGGGCTCCTTGAATAGCATACTTGTTGTTGTACTGTTACGAATCACAGTTTATGACTATACTCAGTAAAGACCCGTCGAAATTGCAATTAATTGATAAATTGAACAACACTGACCGTTATCTTGATGATATTTTTTCGTTAAATAATCAATCATTTTCTCAATATACTGCTAAAATTTACCCCAAGGAACTTACTTTAAATAAATTAGATTTATTCGGTGATTACTGTCCTTGCCTGGATTTAGATATTACGGTTTTAAACGGGAAACTAAACATTAAAATTTACGACAAAAGAGACGAATTTTCGTTTCCTATTGTTAATTTTCCATTTTAAGATGGTGATGCTCCTTTGGCACTATCTTACAGTGTATATTTCACAACCTGTTCGTTATGCCCGTGTCTGTTGTAATGTTTTTGATTTTAACGAACGCAACCTATGTATTACTGGTAAATTATTTAATCAGGGATATCGTTACCATAAATTACTTCAAACCTTCACTAAATTTTTCCATAGATATAAAGATTTGGTTTTGAAGTTTGGTTGTACCTGTAGAAAACTTATTTCAAACGGGAAAGCACATCCTCATTTTTACGGAAATATTGTTAACCGTGCCCAGAAATTTAGAAATGATCCATGTAAACTTGTCGCTCCTTTACATAAACTTATTCTAAAAGGTTACCTGGTAAGCACTGTTATAAGATCATTGCATATTGTTTTAATTGGTATAAATATTGATTGTGTTATCAGTAGATTAAAAGCTAACTGAATATAACTGGTATGTTATATACATATACATATTCATGGATCTACAATCTGTCGATACCTGTAACTTGGCATTGCACAAGGTCATATTTTTTCTCTGGCTGTTTATGACGTCTTTACACTAAATCCATTGGATGTTGGATGTGTACGGATTTATTGTTTAGTCTAAGATGCATGATTTTTTTATTAGTTGTTAGTGGCTTTGAACTAGCTCTCAGATATCTGCGAGTACTCTCAGATATGTTCATTGTGTCATTTTGGTGTCGGGATGTATAAGTACCCGGCCACGTCCACTTGTATTATTTGTTTATCTGATGAGTTAAGACTTTTTCAACTGATTTGTATAGTTTGTTCTTATGTTGTACTGTTATACCACTGTCCCAGGTTATGGGGAAGGTTAGAATCCCGCTAATATGTTTAACCCCGCCACATTATTTATGTATGTGCCTGTCCCAAGTGAGGAGCCTGTAATTCAGTGGTTGTCGCTTTTTTATGTGTTACATATTTGTTTTTTGTTCATTTTTAACATAAATAAGGCCGTTAGTTTTCTCGTTTGATTTGTTTTACATTGTTTGATCGGGGCCTTTTATAGCTGACTATGCAGTATGGCCTTTACTCATTGTTGAAGGCAGTACGGTTACCTATAGTTGTTAATGTTTGTGTCATTTTGGCTTTTTGTGGATAGTTGTCTCATTGGCAATCATACCACATCTTCTTTTTTATATATACCCATATTTGTGAGGTCTAAGATCAAAGTGCCAACTATTGTCGTCTGTTCTTAAGTGCTGAAGATTGTATCATTTTTTACCAAGCATGAATTTACATGACAAGTGATACATGTTTATATGCATGGGACGTCAGCATGTCCCAGAACAGTTTCAGTACCTATATTTAATTTGTATTCTACAAATTGATAATTGAGCTTTGCATACCTGAATTTTTCTTGCTATGTTGATGGGTTAAAAGTTTACAGGATAATTTTTAAAGCATAAACAGGAAGGAAATCTTTGAAAAAAATAGAATGATTTAACCGGCTTCAGACTTATACTCATGGTTGTATATTGTCACTTGATTTGAACACGTCAAATGTACGTGTGATGAAACAAACAATTAACATGTATGCATAAGTGTATGTGTATGTTAGCATTATACTTAGCAGATATGAACTTGCTCATCGTCAGTGATCAGAATGTTATCGTGTTAATTACCTTTCGTACTGTCCTTTTTATTTGCAATTGTAACGCTAAAGGAAGTAAATATGTCTTATAACCTCTCAATGGAATATCTTCTGTGTTTATCAGCATAAATATGATGTCTATATGTCGTTTCACGTTTTATGTACCAACAAGATCTCTATACCTTTGTAATTTGGTTTGTGAGAATAAAGATATATATATAGAGATTGCGAAAACATGTATCATATTATATACAAAGTTTATCGTTCATAGTAAGATTGGGAATTGCTGTTTTATATTAAGAAATGTAAGATCTCCCTCGACGACGATAAGACTACTGATTTTGACAGCATTTTGATTTATTTCTTAATTATGCAGATTTTAATACTGTCCGTCTATCAGAAAAAAATAATTTCCAAAATGCTTATATACGAATAAAAAGCTTACACAATTGGTAATACCGGTTACAAGTTATTTGTGACTATAATAGGATATTTTCATATACGTTTAACATTCAAAGTTACATCAGAGTTATGCTATGATAAATACATCACTTAAAAGCATACATGTTGTGAAAAAGTAAAAAAGCAAACATACCAAACTGAAAGGAAGAGTTCATACGAAATTATTTTTATTTTTTTATTTAATGTCAAGAAAAATACTTAAACACATCAAATGAATGAAAAACAACTGTCATAATCCTAAATTGATAAAACACTATCGAAGGAAAGAATACACTAGTGAATTACACCTTGTCTCGTAGCTAGCTTCATCTCCCGATGGTATGGCAATCGCATAATATTCCGTTGTATTGACAAAAACTTGTGTGCAAAACAAACACACATAACAAGTTAAATGTTGTCACTAGCTATAAAAGTTTTTTCAACAAAGACTAAAACAAAACGGTAAGTAGACAATTTTTGACTAACGATACTATTTCGGAAATTGGTGAAAGATGAAAAGTTATAATATTACTCATACAGCAGTAAAATTTATAGCCACTATATATGGTGACTGACATATAACTCTTCAATAACATTTCATCCATCATAAAACACAAGCTTGTTGTAACAGCACGTACACTTTACATCACATTGATGACATTAATGCACATAAATGCTTTCCTTTCGTGTATACCACAACGTAATAAATGTTTAAAAAAAAAATTAATAAATGAAATTAATTTTATAAAAATGTAAAATCATTAAAATAATTAACGAGAAAAAGTAAAAAAAAAAAAGAAAAGCCCTTAATCAAAAGCCAAAATCAAAAGCTCAAACACATAAAACGAATGGATAACAACAGTAATTTTTCTCACTATATAATTATATTTTCGACACCAAGATGTTTGTTCAGAACGATTTTTGGTTTTTCGTATTTTAAAGATTTAGTTTTCTCCCTGAACGGAATTCATCAGTCATAATTCAGAAAATAATAAAAAAAAGAATTAATCTCAAGGCAAATATATTGCGTAAAGATTAATTGGATTTTATAAACCTAGCCTCTTTTTATTCATTTTTTACCAAATAACTGAAAATGTACGTCTAAGCACAAGCCTGATCGTTGTTTACATGCACCTTAGTTTATCACCCGTTTCAAAACACTAAGATTTGCTGAATATTTTCCAATTATCCCTAGCCGACGACAATTGCATGTTTTCATGTCTCATGTATAAAATGATGGTTGTCCATTCTATCATAAACCAAACATTAACGGGAACCTGGTTATTGTATAAAAAAAATTCAATTCATACACATTACTTAATATATTTTTGAATAACCCTGTGGTTCAACAATAGGAAAAACTTTAGAAGCTATGCTTTGCATTGGAACAAGAGTTTATATGAACACTTCCAGAGAACCTAAGATATTTAGAAATGCTACCTGTAGTTGTAATCGTTATCCTTATCGTAGGTGCATGACAGTTTCCGCAAAAACTTTGAGCAATAATAGTGACACATTTAATCTGCGAAAAAACAAACAATGCAGTAAAAACTTTACAAAAGTGCCTATCATAGCGTAAAAATCACTTTTTATCTTACTTGGTTATTGGTAGTGATAATCATTAAAAAACTATAAAAATAATACCTGGCTAAATTGAGGCAATAGTTTTAACACTTTCAAAAGGGGCACATGCTTTAACAGTATACTCAAATCATTCCAAAACACTGCCTGTAATAATCTTAATTGTAGGCAAAAAAATTTCACACTAATATGAAATAGAAAAAAAAGTCGTAAAGTCTTCACCTTTATTACGTATGTTGGTTGAAGGAATCGCATTTAATTATAACTTGAGACCATGATTTAATTAATTATGATAAACATTTTAGTATATATCTTGATATTTTATTTTATGTATCTCGTGTGTTGTGTCACTGTATCAAAAATCTCTTCATTGTCTTTTCCTATATGTACGGCTGCTGTTTCAATAACTATTTAAAGCGCTCATTTGACCCCATAGGTATAAGTGCATAGAAGACATTTATACGATCATATATAACAAAGATATGGTATCATGTTCAAATTCAAACACGAAACCTTATCAAAAACAATAACTCGATATACAAAGACACATTCTTTGGAAGACATAAAAGTGAAAAGCATTCAGGCAATTATCAGCACGTTTTATTTGCTATGCAAAACATTGAGCTTATCTTCAGGCGGAGAGAATAAAGTACAAAACATTGAATTTGTCTGCAAGCGGAGAAAATAACACATTCTCCGCTATGAGTAAGGTTACTATTATTTTTTGCATTCAATTATAAAAATAAAAAATTCGACTTCTATTTGCAAATAATAGCATGCTTCACACTGATTTAAGCTGCGTTTTGTTTAATTTAAACATATTTTATTTGCTGAATTATAGCAAAATAGATCAGACACAAGTTAATCCTTCTTATGAAGTCTTTTTATAAAAGTGTGATTGGGTTTATTTCACAAACCACTTTTTACCCAGGTTGTTTAATGGATTATATCGGGTTTAATTACCTTCCTTTACTGACATTGATTGAGTTTTAAGCTAATCTTTTGTTTCATTTACAATTATACGAGATTGTATTGGATTATAGACACCGAAAACTGGTTATATATGCCTATTTAATAATGTCAGATAAAACAAATGTTATATCGGTACCATACATTTATATCAATCTTGTTTTTTAAAGTATCTTTTATTGTAGCTCATTATTTTCAAAATATAAAGATAAGGAATTACGCTTAATAACCCATGAAAGATACAAAAGGGGGATGTTTAAAACCATAAGTTGATAGCGCCAAAAAGAAAAATATGATCGGAGTAAGCAAACGGAGCAGTTCAACAACAATAAGTATACCACAATGAAACAAAAGATTCATAATAATAGAATATCCCCGCGAACCGGCGTTGAAGTCACAATACAATAAAATCGCTGGTGATTTTTTTGCCAGTACCTCTATCTGAGTACGGGGATTCATGAAAGTGTAACATATATATATATATATGAGAGCCCAGGTGGTCGTGTGGTCTAGCGGGACGGCTACAGTGCAGGCGATTTGGTGTCACGATATCACAGTAGCATGGGTTCGAATCCCGACGAGGGAAGAACCAAAAATTTGCGAAAGCAAATTTACAGATCTAACATTGTTGGGTTGATGTTTAGACGAGTTATATATATATATATATACAACTCGTCTAAACATCAACCCAACAATGTTAGATCTGTAAATTTGCTTTCGCAAATTTTTGGTTCTTCCCTCGCCGGGATTCGAACCCATGCTACTGTGATATCGTGACACCAAATCGCCTGCACTGCAGCCGTCCCGCTAGACCACACGACCACCTGGGCTCTCAAAATAAAGAGCTTTCGGTGGCCATATGTTACCTTTCCACGTCAGTTTTAATCTAGCGGCGTACTACAGTACATGATATATAAGGCATGAAGATGTTATTGTTACAGATCAGCTAAATTATCTATAGTAAAGGATCCTACAAATTAATGTAAGATACAGTCACAGAAAATAATTATATTCATAAGTACGTCTGAGTCAGTGACAACCCTACAACAGATGTATCCATCGGATCGCCATCAATGATGGTGATACATGGCTGTGTACATAATGTATATACAACTCGTCTAAACATCAACCCAACAATGTTAGATCTGTAAATTTGCTTTCGCAAATTTTTGGTTCTTCCCTCGCCGGGATTCGAACCCATGCTACTGTGATATCGTGACACCAAATCGCCTGCACTGCAGCCGTCCCGCTAGACCACACGACCACCTGGGCTCTCAAAATAAAGAGCTTTCGGTGGCCATATGTTACCTTTCCACGTCAGTTTTAATCTAGCGGCGTACTACAGTACATGATATATAAGGCATGAAGATGTTATTGTTACAGATCAGCTAAATTATCTATAGTAAAGGATCCTACAAATTAATGTAAGATACAGTCACAGAAAATAATTATATTCATAAGTACGTCTGAGTCAGTGACAACCCTACAACAGATGTATCCATCGGATCGCCATCAATGATGGTGATACATGGCTGTGTACATAATGTATATACAACTCGTCTAAACATCAACCCAACAATGTTAGATCTGTAAATTTGCTTTCGCAAATTTTTGGTTCTTCCCTCGCCGGGATTCGAACCCATGCTACTGTGATATCGTGACACCAAATCGCCTGCACTGCAGCCGTCCCGCTAGACCACACGACCACCTGGGCTCTCAAAATAAAGAGCTTTCGGTGGCCATATGTTACCTTTCCACGTCAGTTTTAATCTAGCGGCGTACTACAGTACATGATATATAAGGCATGAAGATGTTATTGTTACAGATCAGCTAAATTATCTATAGTAAAGGATCCTACAAATTAATGTAAGATACAGTCACAGAAAATAATTATATTCATAAGTACGTCTGAGTCAGTGACAACCCTACAACAGATGTATCCATCGGATCGCCATCAATGATGGTGATACATGGCTGTGTACATAATGTATATACAACTCGTCTAAACATCAACCCAACAATGTTAGATCTGTAAATTTGCTTTCGCAAATTTTTGGTTCTTCCCTCGCCGGGATTCGAACCCATGCTACTGTGATATCGTGACACCAAATCGCCTGCACTGCAGCCGTCCCGCTAGACCACACGACCACCTGGGCTCTCAAAATAAAGAGCTTTCGGTGGCCATATGTTACCTTTCCACGTCAGTTTTAATCTAGCGGCGTACTACAGTACATGATATATAAGGCATGAAGATGTTATTGTTACAGATCAGCTAAATTATCTATAGTAAAGGATCCTACAAATTAATGTAAGATACAGTCACAGAAAATAATTATATTCATAAGTACGTCTGAGTCAGTGACAACCCTACAACAGATGTATCCATCGGATCGCCATCAATGATGGTGATACATGGCTGTGTACATAATGTATATACAACTCGTCTAAACATCAACCCAACAATGTTAGATCTGTAAATTTGCTTTCGCAAATTTTTGGTTCTTCCCTCGCCGGGATTCGAACCCATGCTACTGTGATATCGTGACACCAAATCGCCTGCACTGCAGCCGTCCCGCTAGACCACACGACCACCTGGGCTCTCAAAATAAAGAGCTTTCGGTGGCCATATGTTACCTTTCCACGTCAGTTTTAATCTAGCGGCGTACTACAGTACATGATATATAAGGCATGAAGATGTTATTGTTACAGATCAGCTAAATTATCTATAGTAAAGGATCCTACAAATTAATGTAAGATACAGTCACAGAAAATAATTATATTCATAAGTACGTCTGAGTCAGTGACAACCCTACAACAGATGTATCCATCGGATCGCCATCAATGATGGTGATACATGGCTGTGTACATAATGTATATACAACTCGTCTAAACATCAACCCAACAATGTTAGATCTGTAAATTTGCTTTCGCAAATTTTTGGTTCTTCCCTCGCCGGGATTCGAACCCATGCTACTGTGATATCGTGACACCAAATCGCCTGCACTGCAGCCGTCCCGCTAGACCACACGACCACCTGGGCTCTCAAAATAAAGAGCTTTCGGTGGCCATATGTTACCTTTCCACGTCAGTTTTAATCTAGCGGCGTACTACAGTACATGATATATAAGGCATGAAGATGTTATTGTTACAGATCAGCTAAATTATCTATAGTAAAGGATCCTACAAATTAATGTAAGATACAGTCACAGAAAATAATTATATTCATAAGTACGTCTGAGTCGGTGACAACCCTACAACAGATGTATCCATCGGATCGCCATCAATGATGGTGATACATGGCTGTGTACATAATGTATATACAACTCGTCTAAACATCAACCCAACAATGTTAGATCTGTAAATTTGCTTTCGCAAATTTTTGGTTCTTCCCTCGCCGGGATTCGAACCCATGCTACTGTGATATCGTGACACCAAATCGCCTGCACTGCAGCCGTCCCGCTAGACCACACGACCATCTGGGCTCTCAAAATAAAGAGCTTTCGGTGGCCATATGTTACCTTTCCACGTCAGTTTTAATCTAGCGGCGTACTACAGTACATGATATATAAGGCATGAAGATGTTATTGTTACAGATCAGCTAAATTATCTATAGTAAAGGATCCTACAAATTAATGTAAGATACAGTCACAGAAAATAATTATATTCATAAGTACGTCTGAGTCAGTGACAACCCTACAACAGATGTATCCATCGGATCGCCATCAATGATGGTGATACATGGCTGTGTACATAATGTATATACAACTCGTCTAAACATCAACCCAACAATGTTAGATCTGTAAATTTGCTTTCGCAAATTTTTGGTTCTTCCCTCGCCGGGATTCGAACCCATGCTACTGTGATATCGTGACACCAAATCGCCTGCACTGCAGCCGTCCCGCTAGACCACACGACCACCTGGGCTCTCAAAATAAAGAGCTTTCGGTGGCCATATGTTACCTTTCCACGTCAGTTTTAATCTAGCGGCGTACTACAGTACATGATATATAAGGCATGAAGATGTTATTGTTACAGATCAGCTAAATTATCTATAGTAAAGGATCCTACAAATTAATGTAAGATACAGTCACAGAAAATAATTATATTCATAAGTACGTCTGAGTCAGTGACAACCCTACAACAGATGTATCCATCGGATCGCCATCAATGATGGTGATACATGGCTGTGTACATAATGTATATACAACTCGTCTAAACATCAACCCAACAATGTTAGATCTGTAAATTTGCTTTCGCAAATTTTTGGTTCTTCCCTCGCCGGGATTCGAACCCATGCTACTGTGATATCGTGACACCAAATCGCCTGCACTGCAGCCGTCCCGCTAGACCACACGACCACCTGGGCTCTCAAAATAAAGAGCTTTCGGTGGCCATATGTTACCTTTCCACGTCAGTTTTAATCTAGCGGCGTACTACAGTACATGATATATAAGGCATGAAGATGTTATTGTTACAGATCAGCTAAATTATCTATAGTAAAGGATCCTACAAATTAATGTAAGATACCCTCATTTTTAGATTAACTCTTGAATTTTAAGAGTCAATATATAGGATGAACGGATCATATAAACCGGAGGGAAAATATGATACATGCCCAAACAAAAAATATATACGAGTCTAAATTGAAAACTACGTTCAAACCTATGACTGCGTTGGATAAAAACCGCAATTTTTATACGTGTGCATGTCAAACAAATTTCGTTGTAGAAGGGTCTAAAAACAGCACAAACAACATTTTCCAAAAGACCAAAAGAGTGAAAAAGTATATTTAAACAAAACGCATTTGACTAACAGGTCGAACAACTGATGTTCTTTAACCCTGCTGACTGCCATTGGCGATTGCCAAATAAAATTGATCACAGGTTGTAACAAAATGGATCTTATTATAAATTTAATACGTCACAGAAAAAAAATAATTGTTAACTTGTGGACAGGATGTTGTGCCACAAACATTCGGTGTCAATATTTCTTTAGTACACCATATCCGGATTTCGACAATAAATGTCTCTTCAGTGATGTTATGGATCGAAACGGTATTTGGAAGGCCATATAAAAAGCACCCTCATTTTTAGAGAAAGTACCCTCATTTTTAGATTAACTCTTGAATTTTAAGAGTCAATATATAGGATGAACGGATCATATAAACCGGAGGGAAAATATGATACATGCCCAAACAAAAAATATAAACGAGTCTAAATTGAAAACTACGTTCAAACCTATGACTGCGTTGGATAAAAACCGCAATTTTTATACGTGTGCATGTCAAACAAATTTCGTTGTAGAAGGGTCTAAAAACAGCACAAACAACATTTTCCAAAAGACCAAAAGAGTGAAAAGGTATATTTAAACAAAACGCATTTGACTAACAGGTCGAACAACTGATGTTCTTTAACCCTGCTGACTGCCATTGGCGATTGCCAAATAAAATTGATCACAGGTTGTAACAAAATGGATCTTATTATAAATTTAATACGTCACAGAAAAAAAATAATTGTTAACTTGTGGACAGGATGTTGTGCCACAAACATTCGGTGTCAATATTTCTTTAGTACACCATATCCGGATTTCGACAATAAATGTCTCTTCAGTGATGTTATGGATCGAAACGGTATTTGGAAGGCCATATAAAAAGCACCCTCATTTTTAGAGAAAGTACCCTCATTTTTAGATTAACTCTTGAATTTTAAGAGTCAATATATAGGATGAACGGATCATATAAACCGGAGGGAAAATATGATACATGCCCAAACAAAAAATATAAACGAGTCAAAATTGAAAACTACGTTCAAACTACTGCAAATCAAATGATATATATATCATTTGATTTGCAGTATCACAAATAGGGACAATATATAATAGTATATGATGTGGTTTCTTAGCCTTTTATGAGGACAAACGCATCTTATTTCATTAAGTCTTTTCATTGATGTTAAGATTTCTTCTTTGTCCAGAACTTTGATGAAATCAATATGGAAAAACACGAATATATCTCGTTCAATGTAAAATTTCGTATTTTGTAATGATAATGCAGGAAACGTTTGACGTGAATTGGCGACTATAAGATAAATATTAATGTGAAAAAGACTGCGCTATGTTATAACACTAGTTTCAGATCCATTTGTCATCTTCAAACAAAAATAATGTCATAACTAAATTTTAGAGGTATAATAATCAATAAACAAATCAGGAAAATAGCGTGGATCAAATGATAACTGGATTAAATAAAAACAGTACGGTAACTGGTATTAGTCTATTGTTATAACTATAACATTATTAATTAGTTTACTTGCAAATCTTATATATGTTGCAGACTAAACGATACTTAATGTCTATAAATGTCAATCTATTGTTGTTTACATGACCATAACACGTCATAAATATTTGTTATGACATGTGCTTTATGTCATCTGTCCTATTATACACTGTTATTTCGAGAAATTGATAACAGCATTACAGTACGCCTGACCTAGGAAATCTACTGCTTTTTTTACTTTAGACATCTGTAAACCACACAGAGTCATTGTTTCATGATATTATTGCTCTGTTTCAAAATGTCCATACATGATCGCATACATTGTTCAACAACGTAATTTTAGATCACATAATGGCTTGGAAGTGTGAAGTTAATACAACGTATCTTAATTTTTCCGAAGGAATCAGCCAATAATCCGTACTTAGTTACCCGCTCGTATAAACTTAATTTGTTTTATTCAAATTTGCTTTTACAAAAGTTTTGATATTATTCTAAAATAGATAAAACATCTCCCTCAGGTAAAGCTGTTACTCCTCACAAGACTATGGCCATACTTTTCAGTCATTTTTGTCTTTTCTGATGATCTTTCTGTTTTGAAAGATGTTGGTTTCGGAAATCACTGAAGAGACTTAGATTGTCGAAAAGCGCACCTGGTTCAAAAAAATTGGTACAGTTTATGTTTTTTAATTAACAAGTAAAATATGTCTAGAAATTTCCTATCTTGAATATTACTTTTTGTACTACTCTGAATATTTTTTGCAAACAGTTTCATCTTATTCAACTAACGGATTATTTTTCTTTATATTTTAGACCAGCTGGGAAAAGATGACAAGTATTAATATAAGTTTACAACAAGAAACCAACAATTGTACGAACCATGGTGTTTTTATAAATTTCCCAGTAAGTTTTGATATTTAATAAAAATTATAAAGAACGGCTAATCACAAATCAACAACAAACTTACAATGCAATTACGTAAAGCGAAATCAACAACAAGCAGCACACAGAACAAAACCAAGAAAACTCAGCAATGAGCAACACGAACTTAACAAAAACGGGGGGACCTTATGTGCTCAGAACAAGTTTCAACCTTCTGTTCTACATGTGGAACCCGTCAAATATTGTAATCAAAATTGTATGTATTCTACTTTTCTATGTTTTTTTTTTTTGTCTTTTTTGTCTTTCTTTTGTTTTTGTCATAGCCTTCTCAGTTGTTTTCGACTAATTGATTTAAATGGATTTTTTTGGTATGTTCCGCCTATCTATCAGAATCTACTAGATTAAAGAAAAAAAAGGTTTCAAGATTGTTGTTTTATTGTGTAGACCAATGTATAGTGTGAACAATGTGATGTGAAGCTTCAGTTAATTCGATCAACGTGAAGCAGGTGCTTCCCAGTTCTAAGTTTAGTAGACATTTTTATATGAACGTACTCAAATTTAAAGGTGCAAAGCATAATATTTTCATACAATCGTTGTGAACAGCTAATTGCAAGTTCATCAGACATTATAGTATAACAAAATCATACTTTTTGAAAGTGATTATATTAATAACTGCATGAAAAGTGTGAATTTCGAAAATTCATTTTTGTTTCTATACAAACTTTTGAATATTTTTTTTCACTTTGAAAGATTGTTATGCACTTAACTGGTTTCAACCATTTCGTAGACACGAATAATATTATATAACAAATATAAAATGACTATGCCATTGTAAACAATTAACAACGACTAGAACAAAATCATAGAACACTAAACCCAACAACATAGAAAACTAAAGACTGAATAACGCAAATCCTTTCCAAAAATTAATGAATGATATCAGGTGCACCTAGGTAAGCAGATTCTTCTCAATATGTAGAATGAATCGCCGTTTCAGAATCCAATGCATCATGGGAAATAAATTCAAAACATCAAAACGTCATGATTGGTTAAAAATGTCATAAACAATGGCAATTCAACCAATGACGTGACGTTACTTTCATTGTTGGGTACGAACAATGAAATTACCTATGATTCTTTAGATTGTGAAACGGCTTATTGTTGTGCTAATGTACGTAACAATCACATTGAATCGTCTAAGCATGCGCATTATGTATACAATATTATACATTGCAGGTGGAATGGGAAATAGCAAAATGGATCAGATGTATGGAGTTTGTGATCACAGTACTCTTGAATATTATACTTTTATACCTACTGCAAAAGAAAAGTAGCAAGTCTAATTTGGTATTTTTTGTGTTCAACCTCGCGATAGCTGGTACGTGTTATGTTATATACCTAATAAAATGACAACAGAAAAGTTTAATATAAAAAATAAAATGTGGTAGGATTGCCAATGAGACAACTTTTCGAAAGAGACCAAATGACATAGAAATTAACAGCTATAGGTCACAGTTTGGCCTTCAACAATGAGAAAAGCCTATACCGCATAGTCAACTGTAAAAGGCTTCGACATGACAATGTAAAACATTTCAAACTAGCTAGAAAACTAATTGCCTAATATCTGTACAAAAAATAAACGAAAAACAAATCTGTATTACATAAACCAACGACAACCACTGAATTACAGGCTCCTGACTTGGGAAAAGCATATACATACAGAATGTAGCGGGGTTAAACATGTTAGCAGGATCCAAACTCTTCCCATAACATGGGAAAGTGGTGTGTCAGTACCACACAAAAACGAGCTATAAAAATCAGTTGAAAAAATTAACTCATCAAATAGATACAAATAAAAAAACTACAAAAGGTGGACGTGGACGGATACTTGTAAAACATAACACGAAGTACAGATCTGACATTACTCAAAGTTCCTGGCAGCTAGTTCAATGCCACAAACAACTAATAAAAATTCATGCATCCAAGACTAAATTATCAATCAGTACACATCCAACATCCAATGGATATAGTATAAAGACGTCATAAACAGTCAGAGGAAAAAATAACCTCTGCAATGCCAAAATATAGGTTTCGGCAGATATGCAGATTGTAGATCCAATGTTGTATGTTTTTTGGGGTTTTTTTTCAAAAGAGTCGAGGAAAATATTAACAAAGTTTTGCAATTTAAAAAAATTCAAATGAACGGATGTCTACACAAAACATGTTAATTTAGTTTGAATTTTATATTTTTTTTTGTATTCATTTATTCATCAATGTACATGTTAAATTGTGGCATCTTTCTTTTTAGATTTGGGCGTTGCTTTCCTCCATATACTTCCACACGTTATAAAACATTTCACTGGACACCAATGGATACTTGGAATTGTGTTATGTAAAGTAAAGTTCTATGTTAGCAACGTTTCGTCTTATGCCTCGACATATCTGATTGTGACAATCTCTATTGATAGACTTCTATGTGTTATACAGCCAATGAGTATAACCCGGAAGAGTAACCACTACCGGAAGTACATGATAGCTGTTCCATGGTTACTATCTGTTACTATAAATATCCCATTGTTTTTTTGGACTCGAGTATTCCTTTTTTGTGGAAAGAAGATATGTACTCCTGATTTAAGAAACATACGACAGGTACATTATGTAGTAACTTACGAATATATCATAAATGCGATCACAATTTCCATCGTTATAAGCACAAAGAACCACGACAAACATCTTATAAATTAACATAAGGCACATTTAAATTACCGGCTGACACAAAGGTGTCTGTCTTACTCAAACCACCATGTGATAGTCTTTAGAATTGTTTTACATTGTCATTTCAAAGACTTTTATAGCTAATTATACTGTATGGGCTTTACTTGTTGAAGACCGTACGGTGACCTATATTTTTCTAATGCTGTGTCATTTTGGTCTCTTGTGGAGAGTTGTCTCATTGACAGTTTTATCTGACCATAAATTAAAATGTAAGGTGGATTTATATAATGTTAACTAAAAAAGAAGAATGCCTAAGAGACTGAGTGAAATGAGTTCAAACATATTGTAAGCGGCTTAATATCAATTGTAATATAGTAATCAAAAATACCAGACTTAATTTTATACGCCAGACGCGCGTTTTGTCAACAGCGGTATACTACTGTTGCCTTTATTTGTCAACGTAAGACGCAACAGTTACGCCCAGATCAAAATAGTATTGAAGCTAATAAGTTTAAAGTTTAAGAGCATTGAGGACCCAAGATTCCAAAAAGTTGATACCTATTATAATTTCTGTTTACTTCTTCATTTGAATTCCATGTCAACAATTCATCCGGCAGTGTATAACTTCGTTTGTGGAACACAAAAACTTATTGCAAAAGTAAAAGCAACGAATATGTTTCATTCGTCAGAATAGGTGTTCTTATTTTTTATTTCTATTAACACTGATTGTTTATATTAATGAATCGTGTGTTTTTTGTACATTTCAGATTGCACTTCTTCTGAATGCCACCTTTACATTGCTCATTCCATCAGCATTTTTAATATTCTGTTATACTATGATAGTTGTACGTTTATGTAAACGTGGAACAAATGTGCAATATTTGACTTCTGCGCATTCAGGTAAAATTGATTTTTATAAAACTAGTTATTTACTTGGTCTACTTTAAAAGAAAAAAAGAAAAAAAGTGTAGCACACAACAAGCACACAAAAAAAGGACAACTTTATAGATTAAAACAATAGGCCATCTTGTAATAATAATAGATTCAGTGATCACTTACATTTAATATATCAAAGTGAACTTGAATTTAAAAATACTACCGACACAGATAAATCTGTTTCATATTTAAACCTTTTTCTCGAAATGACTACTGATAGTAGGTACCGCGATGATTTTAATTTTCCTATAGTCAACTTTCCATGTCTGTGTAGCAACATCCCAGCGGCACCAGCATATGGAGTATATGTGTCTCAATTGATACGTTACTCTAGAGCTAGCTCAAAGAACGTTGATTTTGATGAACGAGGAATACATACTGTTTTTTTCAAAAGTTGCTAAGACAGGACTATGAATCAATCAAATTAAGGTCACCACTCAAGAAATTTTACGGTCGCCATCATGAGCTGATTGGCCATTGTGACAAAAGTGTGTCAGAAATCATATCTGATATTTTTCTTCAGTCATAATAACCTTCCATCATTACTGGACTGAACAAAGAAATAACACGACGGGTGCCGTATACGATGCAGGAAATGCTTACCCTTCCGAAGCACCTGATTTCACTCACGCTTTTAGTGGAGTTCGTTTTGTTTCTTCATTATTATTTATAACTGTTGGTGTGACTGTATATTGGTTTTGTGAGTCTTTGTTTACTCCTTGGTTTTGATTGTAATCGTCCTATAAAGTCAATTAATGTTTTTTTTCATTTCGTTATAATATGTTATTAACTTTATTTGTTTCAGTTGTGTCGAAGGCAAAACGAAAAAGTACAGTTATGACGTTTGTTGTCAGTATAAGTAAGTTTTCTGTAATTTTAAAATTAATATTTCAATAAAATATAAAGTTGTTGACAACATGAAACCTTGACTTATCCGAGTTGTCTCATTTTCACTCGTACCACATCTTTTTATATCTATAAATCAATGTAAATATTGACGTCGGCGCCACTTACTTCATTACAGTCATCATTCACAGATACCAACAAATTATAATTTCCAACTAAATCAGATTCGAATTTCAATATCTTATGTCATGAACATGACGAAGTATTAAGTTAGTCAGACATATCACAATAACAAAAGCAACTCTTAAAAGAGCTGGTTAAATTAAAAAAAAATTAAAAAAAATAGCTAAGCTATGAATGAGGAAAATACATTTTAAATTTCAAATGATTTCCAAACGTTTATAACTGTAAATGTAAATACTTCCCGTAACAGAGTATACAGCTATCGTGATAATGATATACTTTTTTAAATAACAGTCCACCAACAAAGTAATCAACAATTTGATAGTTTAACCAATGAATTTCACACATGTCAATAACCAATATAACTATATGTTCATCCCAGTACCGAAGGACTTATGTATTATTAGATGTCCCAGTGTTGTTACTGTTCTATACACATGCTACTTTTGCAAAGGTTCTAGTTCTTTTCTTTAAATCTGTAGTACTTGAAATTTACTTTTAATATTTAGGTACCTAAATGTACTGATTATTCAGGTACAGAGTAATAACTACAGTGATCACAATAGTCCATGTTTGAAAAGCATAACGTTTAGAGATTAGAAATACAAGAACCTTCAAAATGCTGAAAATGGAACGGTGTAACTAAACATTTGTAGTACTTAAATTTAAGTACAATTTAAATACTGTAAAATACAGGTACCTATATCCATAATTGTAAAGTAATAAAATCGTACCGAATATTAAAAGTAGATTCCTAGTACTTCATATTTTTTGTATAAAAATAGTACCTATGCAAAAGTAGCTGTGTACCGAAGTCATCGAACCATTTTATTTATTTAACGCTGCTTCATAGAACATGTCCAACTTGTAAAACCTTAATAGATGAAAATCACTTTCTCCTCCACTGTCAAATTAATAACGTTTTAAGTATAAAACTTTTTAATGACATGGCAATAGATAATCCTATGTTTCCAAATCTATGTGATACACAAAAACTAGTAATCCTACTAAATCCTTCTAATATAAACCAAGTGAAAAAAAACAGGTTCCTTTATAAAACAGTTTTTAGAGCTGAGGATAGGGGACTCTTAGTTAGTTTTACTTGTATATATATATATATATATGTGTGTGTTCAACTCAGTTATTTTATTGTTGTTGTTACTTTTGTTTATGTCACAAGTATAATGTTACTTATATGACAAATAAAGATTATTTATAAATAATTATATTTTTCAGCTTTCATTTCCTGCTGGTTACCATCTATTCTGGCTGGACTGCTGAATCTTTACGGCCATTTTGAATATGGTGGTTGGTTTGACATTTTGATAGCATTGGCGCCACTCAATAGTATGCTCAATCCAGTTATATTTTTCGCTTTTAATTATGCAACTTTTACCTCATCTAATAGATTACCAATGCGGTGCAACACACAAGAGCTGAATACATTCTCAACAAAACCTATACATTATCAAGAATGATTTGTGTGCAGACCTTTCCGCTGACAAAGTCACTAACCACTGCAGTATACAATGTGTGTGTATACAGCTTAACCTGCATTTTGTTATGTTTTGTAAATCCCTCATGGATAAACGAGTTACAAAATTTGCTGCACTACTGTAATCAAGAACGCTCTGTTATCAAGAATGATTTATGTGCATACCTTCCCACTGACAAAGTCACGAATTCGAACCACTGCAGTATACAATGTTTGTGTATACAGCTTAACTTACATTTTGTTTTGTTTTGTATATTCCTCATGGATAAACGAGTTACAAAATTTGCTGCACTACTGTAATCAGATAACGCTGTGTTATCGAAAGTTGCATATTGAGAGCAAATTGTGTAATACGTACGTGTTAATGTCTACATGTCTTGTCTGCTCCAAATACATCGCATTGGTGTGGAAGTGGAAAAAACAGAATGTGTATGAGAACTCATGTATTTCACACTGAATATATTAATGAACGTGAAATTTAAACGCAATAGACGTGTTACCAAAGACATATTTTTTCAAGGATATCTTTCACTCTTTGAAATGAACATATTTCAAATGTAAGAGAAAAAGTAGTGAACAACAATGCAAGCATATCAGACGAATATTTTTTTAGAGATCAAAAACACTGTTTTTATAATTAAAACCTAAAATTCCACTTAAAAATGTTAAAGTATAAACTCCGCGGAAAATTCAAAACGGGAAATTCCCTAATCCAATGGCAAAATCAAATGATAAAACATATAAAACAAATGGACAACAACTGTCATATTCCTGTCATGTACAGAAAGAGGATATTGGAATAAAGACATTCAACGTGTTATAATTAAGATAAAATAAAGAAGTACTTTAATTTTTAGCATCCAGCCGTTTGAAATAAAACAATTCGTCAAACCATTATCTTCCTTTAATCAAATAATGACATGTACAGGTTTAGAAGTATATATTAAGATAAAATAAAGATGATCTTTATAATGATTTTTTGGTTTTTTTTTCTGTTTTCTCAACTGTTTGATATCTGTCAATTTGTATAACTATTGTCTTCCTTTAATCAAAGAATTGCACGCATGTAACGATTTTTTAGTATATTGTTTGTATAGTTAGAATTGAATACTGATTTGTTTTTCTTAGCCAAGAAGATAAAGTTCTGGTAAAGATGTCCATAATGTTTTGTAAACATTATCAAGTACACCTCGTTGGAAACAGTTGCATGCAATAAGACATACAACACATTGAAGAATGTCTTACTCTATCTTAATCACCACAACGTTTGATTCTAATATTGGTTCCAATTGATAATTGTTAAATGATACTTTTCTTTTAATCTCAGACAGTTAATCATCTCTACAGGGATTACAATTTGTCGCGAATTTCACAAGCATATAACGTGTTAGTTTGTATGCATTTGTAGTACCATTCAAAATTGGGTCCTTCGTGTGATAAAAAACGCGGGAAATAAACATTAATTGCATATTTTAAAACGAAAAAAAATTGAAAATATCAAGATAAAAGGTATCTTCGGTAAATGACAGGAGATTAGAAATTAGGTTTTTAGTAAAGTGCCCCTTCTTACATGCTAGCTGTTATCTTACCTCCTATATATTATATCTGGGAATATTATTGTTGATAATGAACAATTGGCATAAATGAAGAAACATATCAACAAAGGCTATCAAATCGTTATTGTTGGCGTTTGGTTTTCAATGGACGTTACTTAACGTTTATATGTAACAACAGTATGTTTCAGTGTTGATAAGTATCTCATATATTCACGAATGAGCTCATAGTAGACGATATGTTAAACATACATGCTTTCAAATTTCTAAATAGGAACTTCAGGAGCCTGTAATTCAGTGGTTGTCGTTTGTTTATGTGTTACATATTTGTTTTTCGTTCATTTTTTCATATAAACAATTATCTCAGTTAGTTTTCTCGTTTTAATTATTTTGCGTTGTCTTATCTGGGCCTTTTCTAACTGGCTATGCAGTATGGGCTTTGATCATTATTGAAGGCCGTACAGTGACCTTTAAGTGTTAATGTCTGTGTCATTTTGGCAATCATACCACATCTTCTTTTTTTATATTGAAATTAGGTATAGCAATTCAATTTCTATTCAATTAAAGATGTTTTGCTGTTGTGAAAAATAATACACTGGGCTGTTGAGCAATACTTAGTAAATATTTTGTCAAACAAAAAACAAGTAAAGTTCAATAACTTCTTAATGTTATATCAGACATTTATAAAAAAACAACTAATCGTGGTATCTATGATGAATTTATTCACTGACATACCTGCACTATCAGAAATCTACACATTATGTTTATATTAACGTCCTTTGGAGGAGTTTCAGATTCCGGTTTTGAATCTTAGGAAACAAACCGCTTTGAAGTAATGAGTCAATTAATGTGACTGAAATTAATGCTGTATGACAAACTAAAGACCATCACCATTAAAATATTTCTATTACGCTGCTTTATCAAATTAAAAGTTAACTCCAATTTCGAAATTGCTTTGATTACAAGATTGAACATTTACGATCTCTTAAATCAATGTTAAATCGCATTTATAGTGCTTATAACGATATATGTCTTATATTTAATTACGTTAAGACGACATTTTTTTGTAAAAAAACTACAGAAATCTTATAAATGCACCTACAATACTAGACAACATTTTTATTTTTTTCATATAGTTTCTATAATCTGTTTCCGTTTCCTGTATTTGTTAGGTACTGAGATACATACAATGTATTAAAGGATTGACAACAAATACATGAAAAAAAGAAGAATGTCATTAGACATGATGAATGTACAGTTGATAATTGAAGTGCTGTCTTATATTTTTAGGTTTTTTTCCTGTGATGCCACTGCATGTAACATATAAGAAGCTTACACAACTTTGTCGTTATAATCATGATAAAAGAAACACAAACAAAAACCTGTCCAACATTTGAAGGGTATAAATGACATATATTTGTATTTGGTCTGTTGAATGATAGTGTGCGTTTTTGTGAGTTTTTTATTACACCTTTTGGAGTTTCCTTTGGAACTAGTTAATCTTATTTTACTTTTTTGGGACGATATTTCTTGATTTAATATATCTAAATTGACATTCGGTATCAAACTTCATGCTTAACATGCTTAATATTTAAAAGATGCTGTCAAATCCATTACAGAAATTATTGTTGCATTAAACAATATAAAAACTGTATCGTATCAAGATCGAAACAGTGTTTTTATAATAAGCTTTTTTTAGCATGTCAACGTCCTAACAAAAAACTTTCAACATCAGCAAATATCATTTGTTCAATATACTTTTGATTGTCAGTTCGCAGTTCTGATATTCATATATTTGAATTCCTAATGCATTTTTGACACTTTGCTTCTAAGACACGCTGAAAAGATAATACTTTTAACATGTTCATGAAAATCATAAAAGCCGTATAAAGATTCTATAAACAAACATGGTTGTTGTTTACGAAGCTCCATTGTCAGTTAGTTATGACATCTGAATAAACATGCAGAAAACTTGTGGCTATATTTTTTTTTTGTAATTTAGAAAATTAAAACCATGTTGAAAAGGCTAATTGCGTAATTTTTACACCAACACACACCTCTTTTTTTACGGTTAATGCCATCTTATTTCATAAAAAAAATGAAAGTGTATAGAACAGAAAAAGACAATAAAAAAGGTCGACAAAAGTAGGTCTCACAAAAAATATTTTCTTAATTAAAATAATGTTCGATTTTTTCATCGTGTACTTTGAACCGTATTATTCCATTATTATCTCTTGAGCGTGTTTTAGAAGCATGGTGTTAAAAATACTGTAAGAGTATGATTATCAGAACTTTGAACTGACAAATTCAGAATATATCGAACAAATTATCATGGTAATAGACTCGAAAAAAAAAGTATTTTTTGTAAGCAAACTACGGATTATTATGTACGACCATCACCACGAATGGTTGGGTAATGTTTAACGCCCTTTTCAACATATTGTTATATTTCGTGACGTGCATTCCTTCAAGGAAGTCGCAGTGTCAGGAGAAAACCACCGACATTCGAGGGAAAACTGTCAAGTCTAATCAATTAGAAATTTAGTCGAGTCCATCTGTCCCGTTCAAAATTCGAAATCACAACCTCAATGTGTACATGCAACTCATAGGTATACCACTATAAACCACCATTACTTCCTTTCCGTTTCACCAAGAGAACCAACCTATATCCTTACGTTTCGAAGGGCCACTAGCTACGCAAAATATAAAGAATATAGATGATTTTGTCCGGTTTTTTATTTATTGAAAGAAAAAAAGTGAGATATCAATTCCCCTTTAGCAGCAATTATGGTCCAATTTTGTCAAAATAAGTTAAGAAAAACTGATGATGAATTATTCACTTGCAAGTAAATGATTCGACCTCATCGGATCCGTTTTCATGTGAACTTCAATTCAACCCATTAGCTAGCGATGGATAACACATGAATTTTGTGCGTGTATGATTATTTGAAAGAAAAGAATGTCAACATTGAAAGTGAAACAAAGGAAAATCATTTGAAAAACTGATTAGATCCTCAAATTGATCATTTTTATACAGGTAGAAGCGATGATTAACCTATATTTTTAATCTATAAATGATATTAAATAGACCTTAAGAACCCAACTGCATGAATTCCGCTATATATTTATGTATCTATGTGTATGTTTATGTCGCTTTTATGAGCATCGGTGGTCTTCGGGAGGTCAATTCGACAATTAATTAGATTGCATCTTTACTAAAATACACACGAAACGAATCTATATATAATCGACCGCTTGTTACTTTAAGATTTATTTTGTATATAAGATAAAGGTTGTACATTGTTATAAAACAAATATACGAATTGGAGTCAAATCAGTGAAATAAAACTACTGCCCCTGTAAAGTATATAAAAGTAGACCCTGTAAATAAAATGAAACACACGGCTTGATTTATGGTTATTATCTCAATAGACATAAATAAAAGGAAAACAACAGTTATAAAGATTCTAGGTCCCGAGACAATACAAAAAATGATACTAACAGCCTGATTTCGTGTTATAACTACAGTAAACAACAATCAAGTTGAATATATTGAATTAAAGACCTTACATAACCTTGCAACTTCTGCCTTATGTAAGTTAAATTTCTGGACAACTGGTTGTATATATTTATGTATTTGCGAGACAGTAGTTAACTGCTATAAAAACTGTTAACCGACAGGGAGAAGTAGAATAAATCAGGGTCGATTACAACATAGAACAATTCTTTATCGCCGTATGCTATATAACCTGCAGTTCCAGATATACATTGTTATATACAGATGAATGTAGTCTAAATTTCTGAAAAATAGCCTACGATAAATCTTTCGGGTCGATGGGTCATATAATCATTATTGAGTACAATACAAAATATAATATAATATATGGAAGTCTATAACGGTACAATATCATTAAAAATGTAAAATCACGAACTAATGTTGAATATTTCTAATTTCCTTCATATGAAGTTAGTTGAGATTGATGGCTTTATATAACCATGATAACGTTACAATATCACCAAAAATGTCAAACCACGCACAAGAATTGAATATTTTTAATACCCTTAATACAAATGTATTAGATTAGTAGACATTGATAGCTTTATAATCGAAAGAAAACTATTAAACGAACAAGTGATGTGGAGTATATTTCAATATAACGGATTAAAAATGTAATAAAGACAAACATAAATACCAAGACTATGTTTTTTGAGAAATCATGATAATTGTAGCATATGTCAAATTAAAGTTGATAATTTTGGATGTAAATAAAAACGAAAAACGAGAAACACGTATGACCTACATAAACAGACGACAACCACTGTACATTCCTGACTAAGGAAAGGTGCCAACATTAATATCTTAAACCAATAACGAAAGAACTAAATGATACATAATAACAAAACACGCATAATGTATTGACCTCTCATTGTAAAAACAAAATTGAAATGATACTTCCTGAAAATTTTCAACAACACAATACAACTTTATAAACTAGCAAATACTTGTACATGTTTTATTATTTATATTAAAGATTGTAGATGCATTAAGTTCATTTCAAATGACCAAGTAAAATTCGTCCCGTGTGAAACGAAAAGATATCATTTTAGTCACTTAAGTTATTCAAGCAGAGGTAAAGGACTACCTATTTATTCAATGTGTTTTTTATATGTATTTTTCTTTTTTTCGTTTATATTGTATTAATAGAAAGGTTAAGTGTCAAATTGTTTGCATTGTTAGTTATTAAATAGAGCAGTTAGTAAATTACACGATATATGTCAAGACAGATTATCAAGCAGTGAACATTCCTCCAGATGCAGATGCAATTTTCTTTTTGATTAGATTATATGTTGTAAAAATATATACTAGCTGTGTAAATACTGTTTTGTACTTGTAATCATCGAATGTTTTAGTACTAGTGATTAATTATCTAATAATCTATGGAAAAAAGTTAATTTGAAAATGTAATTATTTTGTTATTGGAGACAAGCATCTTGATATGTTACATTTAATATCCGCTGACAGAAACATTTGTAGAAATTAAATCGACTGGTTTTAATAATCTAACGCCATTACTTTAAAAGTAGAATTTTAATAATTAGGCGTACGTTATGGGGACAGTAGTCCACCGACACAATTCATCACAACATAATTTAATTTTGGATGTAACGCGATTTCAGATTGGCTGACGTTGTTTTGTTTTTTTAGGCCATACTCATAATTGTGTTATAGAACCATGACGAACAACGTTTTCATGTTTTTTTTCCGGTTTGAAATGGAAATTAGAATTATCTAAAAATGTTTCTGTCTATCAGAAATAACATAAAAATGTGGTGCACACTTTAAAATAACCCGCTACGCACAGTTTAAAAAAAAAATTCTAACAAAGATCTCTTATCTATAAAATATATAAACCAACTATTTAATATAGAAGAAAAATAAGGTACTATGGCGATAGTCTGACATAAAGAGGATAAAAAAGAGTTACCACATATTACACCGACTAATACAGATTTTAACCGCACAATTTACAAGAAATATATCTTTTGCTGTATAGCAATTCAGAAAAAAAACAGTAATTTTTAACTTGGCGAAACTTGATTTTTTTAATTAGAACTGCACTAATTAAAACGTTCGGTTCTTTTTTTAAAAGTACATCTCCCTCAGGTTTATTACGGATAGCTCGATTAAAGACACTCACAAAAGCTATATAGAATAGCATTTTATGAAATATGTCCAAAAAACGCTTTAATATTAAGATTTATACATCTTTCGTAGCGCGAGCATTATGGAAATAATATAAAGTAAACCAATTCTTTTTGCAACTCCTCATCAAATGGAAAAATCAAAGGATCAAACACACCAAACGAATAGGTCACAACTGTCACATTTCTTACTAGGTACAGACATTTTCGTATGGAGTAAAAGATGGACTTAACCTAATTCAATAGCTAAATAATAGTTTTCAAAGGTACCAGGATTATAGTTTAATACGCTAGACGCGCGTTTCGTCTACATAAGACTCGTCAGTGACTCTAAATAAACCTCTCATTTGCCATAAAAAAACAGACAACATTCTTGTTGGTAAATATGTCAATGTCATACTGATTCTACTATTTAATAAAGACCTAGTCACGAGTGTGTCTCATTCAAATCATTTCCTTCCATTTTATCTCATACACGTTCAAACTTTTATTAATTTACGACTTGAGAAATATTACAAAATGTTTATTGTCGGGTTAACTACTAAAATTGAGTTCGTAGTTGAACATGTGGTATTGATATTCTTAATGGAGGATTCCGGTTGCGATGTGTCATGTAACTTAACGTATTACTTAGTTACTGTAGACATAATCACTCATTGGAAAATAGTCTTTAGAAATCACAAATAATTGTATAAAGGGTTTTATATCCGTCCATGAATTCTTATTTAATTGAGTTTCAAAACTGAATAGACATATTTTCGTTAAAAAGGCTATGTACTCAAAATCGCCATGTTTACTGTCTTCCCGGTTGTTTACTTCCGTTTAAAGATGATGTCACATAGAAGATGTACATGAACGAGGAAATTGATACATTTATTTAAAAAATCACAAAACAAAAGGTAAAAACTTTGTCTTTTAACTTATACATGTCCATGTAATATAAATGAGTAAACAGTTGTATACCATTGAACTGTATTGTAAATGTGCATTTATGCATGTTTGAATGAATAGTTAAATTATTTATTATTCAAATCACCAAAATAGGAAAAACATGGACGCCTTAAATAGACTAAAGTAATTTCTCTCGAAAAGACTGCATTTTATTAGAACTGTTTTCTAAGCCTAAATAATACAATTATTTTAAAATTTCAAAGATATTACTTAAAATATGTCGATGTTATATTAAGTTTATCATTTTCGCATTAAAAAACTTTCACGATACAGAAGAAAGAAGAAAATTTTGATTTAAGGAAGTTAATGTTCATCTGTATAAGCAAATAAGTGTAACCTTCTAAACATGTATACTAGGAGATAATTTAAAAATCGAGTAGTGTATAAAACAGATAAAGCAAATAAATATGTTACATAACAAAATACCGAACTACGAGGAAAACTCGAAACGGGAAGTCCTTAATCAAAGGCAAAATTAAAAGATCAAACACATCAAACGAAATGACCACAATTTTTACATTTATTTGTTAGAAAATAATGGATTTTACCCGGTTCTATGGCAAACTAAGCCTCTCATTTGACCAAACAAAGCCAGACAAAATACTAGTGGGTAAAATGTCAATGTGAATATGGTTTAGATATTAAAGAAGGACCTGATTACGATTGTTTCGTATATTTTAACTCGTATTCTCGTTGAATAAGGCTATGTCATTTACAACGCCATGTTTTCCGTCTTCCCCGTTTTCAACTTCCGTTTATGGATGATGTTACATAGCACAAGAATATGAAGGAGGAAATTAATAAATGTGTTTAAATTTCACAAAAAAAGGTAAAACTCTGTCATTTATATAATATAACAGTGGTATACCATCATGACCATACAATTGTATTATAAATGTGCATTACTGCATTATATCTATTCATTCATTATTCAAATCACGAAAGTAGAAAAAACTTGGACGCCTAAAATAAACTCAAGTAATTTCTCCCGATCAGCTTACATAGATTTCTGTTATAATAGTTTTCCAATTTTAAAGAATACAATTAATTTACAAGTTCAAAGATTTTACTTAAAATATGCAATTGATATATTCATTTTTCTATTTCCGCCTTTAAAAGCTCTCCACATACAGGAAAGAAGACATATTGATTTGAGGAAGTGAATGTTCCTAGCCATTTGTAAATAGGTTTAAGAGGGTATGACTGACTCACTCTATAATACATGTATACATGTATTATGTATACTAGAAGATAATGTAAAAATAGAGTAGTGTATAATACAGATAAAGTCACATGATCCTTTATTAAAATCACTAAAGTAGGAAAAACATGGACGTCTAAAATAGACTATAGTAATTGTTGTTGAATCTCTGGCATAGATTTCTGTTATAACAGTTTTCAAAGCCTACAGAATATATCTATTTCACAAGTTGAGAGAATTTACTTAAAATTTGACAATGTTTTATTAATTTTTCCCATTTCTGCATTTAAAAACTCTCCCCATAATGAAAAGAAGAAAATAGTGATTTAAGAAAGTGAATGTTCATGTTCATTTGTAAATAAATTTAAGAGGGTATGAATGACTCACACTATAATTCATGTATACAGGAAGATAATGTAAAAATACAGTAGTGTATAATACAGATAAAGCAAATGAATATGTAAAATAACAAAATACCGAACTACGAGGAAAATTCAAAACGGAAGTTTTTTAATCAAATGGCAAAATCAAAAGCTTAAACACATCAGATGATTGGGTATCTACTGTCATATTCCTGACTTGTTACAGACATTTACTAATATTTCAGGTTCGACTGTAAGAGATTATGCAACAGTGTGAATCCAACGCGTTCATAATGCATTGATCGAGTCTAGAATACTAGTACTGATTAGGATATGTCTTATGCTATTTATTGTTTTCCAGTTTTTTCTTCCATATAATCGCAGCCAGATCATGAAGCGTCGTTAGTTAAACTCTAGTTGCGACAGTAAAATCTTTATATTTTACGAAGGCCAAGCTTACAATGCAATACAGTTATCTCCTAAATGATACACAAATTTCAAAGGACTTCTAGTAGTTAATGACATGCCAGTCTAGACCTTAATTAAGCTGATTGAAAGGATTAAGCACTCTTCCTCCTTTTAAGATCAAACTCATCAAACGAATTCAAACACCGTCATATTCTTAATTTGTAAAGAAGTGTAAAAACAACAGTCTTTTTTCAATTTGATCACTATAGTTTCTGTTCTCTGTCCTCTGTACATGGTGTTATTATGTTACATTGATAAATGAGTTAAACTAAATGACATTAATATCAACATGGCGTCAAAAAATGTGTTCCTTGTATTGTTCTCAGGGTTTGACTTTTGTAAGGAAACACAGGGAAGGAAGTAGTCCAATGCTTGCTTTAATTTGTCTGAAAGCAAACAAGGGAAACACGGTGCAGTTCCTTTACTGTCATTCGAATTTGTTATTTTGGTAAGTTAGTTTGGTACTGTTGATGTTATTGGAAAAGTCCTATCTACAATGTACCATACTATACTATCATTTCACACTGTCATTACTAGACTTCTTTCATTTATTAGTTGAGTGTTGTAATAATATATTAAACACTTCAATGATTAATATTTAGATATAGCTAAAAGGGCCCCAACAATTACTAGTGTAATACCATATAATCATGAAAACCAACGGTCTAATTTATATATATTATCTACATGTATATAAAAAAAACATGATAGAAACACTTATGAACCACCTCAACAAAAGACAACTACTAAACATCAGGTATCGGACTAGGGACAGGTGCATTCAAATGCAGCGGATTAAAACTTTATAATGGCAACAACTTTCACAATTACATGAACAAATAGGGTGATTTAACAAAATAGGAAGACAAACTTTAAAGTATCAATTGAAATGGCTGAACTCAAACAAAAGACATATTAGCACAGTTAATTAAGAAGTGATAAATGGTTTGTCATGCAGCTGACCAGTATTTGCACTGACTCATATTTTCAGCTTGCTTTGATCAAACATCATTTTAACAGCTCAAACACATCAATCATATGGCCAGCAACTGTCATATTCCTACAACTACTGAGCATCAGGTTCCTAACTTAGGACAGGTGCAAACAAATGCAGCGGGCTTCAACGGTTCAATGGGTACCAGTTGTCACACTTACTTGAAAAATGACTTCAAACATATTAACACAGTTAATAAAGAAGTGAAAAAGAGTTGCAGCTGATCCATATTTGCACTTATTCCTAAATTCCTCTTTATTTGATAAAATATCAATTTTACAGATCGAACCCATTAAACAAATTGTCAGCAACCGCCATATTCCTAACTAAGTCAAGAAATGGAAAGTCAATAGTCTTTTCCAAGTTTGGTCAATATAGAGATTTAATGCAAATATGATAACTCGCATTAATCACAAACATATGGACTTGGCGGCAATTGCCTGTATACCTCTCTCAATTTTGATTTTTACAAGGTAACACAAGCAGTCCAATGCTTATCATAACCTGTCTGAAATCAAACAACGGAAATAGTGTACATGGTTTAAATCTTCCAAATAAGAACGATATCTGGCATGAATCAAAATGAAAGATATCGACTGTTGCCTTTGTACCACTTTCATGCTTTAAATTGTGTTACACCAGGTATCTTTTGCCTATTATTACTTATATGATTTTTGTTTAAAAGAGGAAGAGTGTGCAGTTTAATGCTTTTCTTTATCTAATCAAATATTCAGATAAAATTAATGTGGTCCTGATGATGCAATTGGAAAAGTCCTCCTACAACATTGTCTTAAAAGACTTATGTTATTTATTTAGGTAAATAAAGGGAACAGTAGTATACCGCTGTTTAAATCTCATAAATCCATGGACAAAAACCAAAATCGGGGCAACAAACCAAAACCGAGGGAAACGCATTTGTGTTGTAATGATATTTTTCATGCTTCAATTGATAAGTTATATAAAAAATAATAGATGTTCTACCTCATAAGTACCTTGTAATTTATGGAGAAACAACAAAATTAATACAAACTCAAAAGCTCAAAACTATTAAACGAATAGAAAGCAACAAAAGTGTAAAATCAATAGTTAATTCTAAGTTTGATCTATATCGTGTCCATTCCCCTGTACATTGTGTAATACTTTTATATAAGGATGGAAACTAGCAAAACACACAACAATATCGACATGGCGGTAGATGCTTTGTACTGCTCTCATGCTTTGATTTTTGTGATACTACACAAGTAGTCCATTGCTTATTGTAACGAGTCTGAAATCAAACAAGGCGAATAGAGCAGATGGTGTAAATCTTTTATATAAGAATGAAAATAAACTCATCATAGATACCAGGATTTCATTTTGAAGTTACGCCAGACGCGCGTTTCGTCAACGAAAGACTCATCAGTGACGCTCGAATCCATACAAATTTCTAAAGGCCAAGTAAAGTAAGAAGTTAAGGAGCTTTGAGAAGAAGAAAAAGAATAGATAAAAATGAAAAAAATATCCACTTGGCGGTAATTGCCATCGAGGTTACACAAGGCGTACAATGCTTATTATATATAAAAATGGGTCTGAATTCAAACAAGGGAATGAGTGTGCCCTTCAATTTAGATTTTTTCATTCAATCAAATATTTGTTTCAGAGTAAACTAGTTCAGGCCCGTTAGCGTCACTGGAAAAGACCCCCTATCATCCTGTACGTTTGAAGTGCTTTATTGAAATAGGTAAGAGCTGGAATTATATGTTATATATGATTTTCTATCCCAGGAAAAGATTAAGCTGTATTTAGCACAATGTTTTGGAATTTTGAGTCATCAATGCTCTTCAATTTTGTACTTGTTTGGCTTTATTACTATTTTGATCTGAGCGTCACTGGTGAGTCTTGGGTAGACGAAACGCTCGTATGGAGTATTTAAAAAATTATAATCTTGGTATCTTTGATAACTATATATACTTCAATGAATAAGTTAAATAAGAACTAATAGATTGCTGCACTCTCTGCTCAGAGCTGACTGGTATTTTCTTTTAATTGATTTCATCATGTTGATGCCATTGGAAAAACCCTCTTACCATTCTCTTAAATTGTTTCACTGTCATTAAAATATTCCTTCGTTGATTGATGTTAGTGTGTAATAAAATGTTAAAAACCTCACTGAACAAGTTTGATAAGAATTGATGGATGGCCGCTTAGGGTTCTCCACGGAGGAACATTTAATTAAGGAGGATGTTTCACTTTGGCACAACATGATATGGCTTGAACTTTGTTGAGAAGCAACTAATAACAATTATGTAATCTCAATATGTTCCGATAAAGGTTTGAATAAACTGAATTTTTACATTAAGATTACTTCTTTTACTCACAGGTAAGACATTAGATTCGAAATATCCCTTCTTACAATTTTAGCTCACTTGGCCATAAAGGCAGGTCTGCGTGTTTGCTGTATATCATTTGGCTTCCTTCTTTTACCAAGATCGTCTCCTAAAACTACCGGGTAAAGTTTAACCAAGCATCGACAATGGTGTATCGTGTTTTAAAATTATGACCCCGTCTGCTAACAAACATGCCAAAAATTGTTTAATATAGAACATAAGGTAAAATACAATGTTTTCTATTTCAAGAAAATCACTATAGATCGGGAAATTATGACAGAGGCAAAAAATGTAGAAATGATTAGATCTACATAAAGTCTTTTAAATCAAAATTGTCATTCGGCTTTTTGTAGGAGTTTAACATGTTAAATATTGGTTATGAACAACGAATTTTTCATTTTATTTTTCATTCTTGAGTAGATTTCTGAATGAAAATACTGGTTAATAACGGGGTGATTTACGGATGCTGGAGGGGTAGGGTCAAACAGCGGGGAGTGCAGGCGGATGTAGTGGCAGCTGCCAAACAGTGTCTATGCATTAATTGAAAACGATTTGAGGATTATTTCAAGTTACATATGTTGATTCCTGTGACTGAATGAAAGTCAAGTTCAATTTCACGAATTTAGCTTTTATCGTTGTTGAGATGTAAATCTTGAAAAAGCGAATAGTTATACTTAGATTTATTTTGGCCTTTCCGTATCTGAATATTTATTTGTTTTACTTGGTCCTTTTTGGGGTCCATATTTGTAAATTTCATTTTCAGGCAGAAAAATCCGGTTTGCTGTCAATCTGACAGTTTTTTTGTTTGTTGCCCATTTATCTCGAAAATTGTAATTATAAGAAATTCGAAACTGTAAAAAATATTCAGCAAGAAAAGATTTTCATGAGAGTCCTGATTGAAGTTTATGCCTTACATATATTTATAAGGTTTGTTTATGTCTACAGTTGTTTTTTTATATAATCAACTTATTTTTCAGATTGCAGAAGATTATACATGTTTCACTGGAAAGGAACAGTTGTTGGAACTTAGAAATTGTACATTCCTGTTACCATTATACTGCTTTTAGGAAACAAGTAAACTTATAATATGCAGGCGACTTGGTGAAACTTTGCTCCTTTTTCCTACAAGGTAATATTACCCTCATGGTTAAACAGCTAGCATGCAGGGTCGAAAAATGCAGTTTTTTTCAAATTTTCAGTTTAAAATCGTGCTGTTGAAGCATACACATAACCTGTCGTGATTTTGGAGTCAAGTACGATCAATGATAACATAATCGCAGACTAAGGGCAGGATTGTGGCTGCACGAATCGAAACATACTCATCATGTATATAAGGTCTTGCTATGTCTATATTACTTCCTTAATAATATTCAATGCATAGGTATATTTTGGTTATATAAGTTGTATTTGCTATGTTGATTCTTTGTTGAAATGTTTTATTCATGTTTAAGGAACATAACAACTTCTTATTGCCATATCCTTACAAGAACGCTTCTGTAATCTTTTTTTTCTGTTGGTGAATAGAAATACGCGGTATTACAAGCCCCATGATTATAATTATGAATAGACAAGTTAACAGTGCACATATTTAGCCTCGGCAATGTAACTATAAATGAAACAAAGAAACATCAGAACACTATAGCCTATAGAATTTCAATTTAAAAAAAGATGTAGAATGAGTGTCAATGAGATAATGTCTATCTACGTCCGAATATGTATAATGTACAATGTAAACCATTATAGGTTAAAGTGTGGCCTTTAAAGCGGATTCTTGACTCACACCGAACACCAAGCTATAAAGTGCTCAAAATGACTGGTGTAAAACAACTCAAACACGAAAACCAACAGTTTCCTAAATATTAAAAACGGGAAACGAGAAACAATTATGAGCCAACCCAACAAACGACAACCACTTAACAACAGGCTCCTGTCAGGTGCATGCGTATAAACGTTGTGAACATAGTGAACATATAGGACCAAATCTAGACTGGTTGTTAAAAGAGACAAAGAAATACTGAACTCTATCTTTGGACCTAATTAGAACAGTTGTTCAGGGTTTATATTTTCTATTTTGTGTAAAAACGGGTTCTAATCTAGCATTGCCTTTTGGGAAAAAAGTTGTAATAATAAACTCATTGTGGCCTAATTACTTTCATGGTAAATAGAATATAAATGCTAACCGAAGTAATTTGTTCATATAAAGTTGAATTGGGTCAAGTGATATTAGAAAGTAATTTAAGAAAACGCAAAACCACAATGCCTCTAACAGGGCCAACCTAACCTTGATTTACATAAGAAAATAAAAAAGACAATTTCTAAAATTATTCACCAAACCATGATCTCATGACTCCTGAATATATTATTTTTCTATTTGCAGGACATCATGGAAAGTTTGAATGAGGTAAGAATTTTATCCTGAGGAGTACGATTTGCATGCGACTTACTGATGTCTTTTCTGCACGGAAAGAAAAATGTTTGTGGTATTTTGGCATAAAAACTAGAGGAATATGAAGTCTGATTTGAATGTGTGAAATTTCATTCTGTGAAATACAATTTCCAGAAAAACTACAAAAGTGATTTTTTTAAGGAAAATACTTGATTACAGACAGTAATTTCACTCTGTCTTGGTAGTCATTGTAATTGATATACACCATCGGTGACGGTGGTGTTAACCATGTCTTAGTTCATGAGTATATCTAGTTTATGGTGAAACATTAGCTGTAGGTCAATGATAGTTGTATGCAGTTATATTACCATTAACACATCTCATTATTCTTATATTCTGACCTTTAAAAAATAGTAGCATATTTTTCCATTCTAGGGTATCATTTTAAACCAAACTTCATAGTAAAAGTGGTACTGTTATATTATCAAGGAGGTAATGACAAGGTTTTGATTTATTTACAGAAACTAATTAATGCTGCTTACAATGGAAGATTGAAAGATTTGAAAAGATGCGTACAAAAAGGGGCAGCTTTGGAATACAGAGACATTGTGAGTAAAATAATAGACAATGTTTCTTTGAAATGAGATGTGAATTCAGCATAAATGCTGGTCTCCTCCAAGTGTGACTAATGAATATCCTATTTGGTCAGAATTGGGACAATAACTCTGATACATCATGTTCTCTGTACACTCAGCATCCTTTTAACAACTCTTTGAGTCAGCAGGTGGGCTTCTGCGAGACATAATTTCTATCCCTATCCAATACACATTCATTTACCTGACCTTTATTCTGAAAAACCTGTACCTGTATTTTAGGACCACTCTATTGTATTTATTGTCAATTTGTTCTTGTCTTGAACATTCATGAAATACAGTCGAACTTCTATGTGTCAAAAACTTTGATGAATAATTCTCAGTAGCGGTAAATTTCCCGTTTGATCAATGTATACAAACTTCTGTTGACTTGAACTTGGTTAATCGAATACCCTGTTAAGTCGAGTAAAATCATATTCACTTCGATGTCAAATTTTAATATACATTGCCCTCGACGTATCGAAGTTCGAAAATAGGAATTATATGCAGACATAATAACTAGAATTAAAATCGTCTTTTTTTTCTGATGTATTTTATCTCCTTAACAATATATTAAAGCTGACTACATACTGACATGTTTATGGTGACCGGTACCACAAACCTTTATTGACCGTTAGTGTGTTGAGCGTATTTCACCTGACATAACAAAAACGAATTGAAATTACCTTAGCCGAGAAATGAATCGCCAAAATTAAAATTTATTAACTTAAAAATTAAAAGGATTAAGACTATAAGAATAAATTTATAATAATCTAATGTAGAACAGAGACCGTTCAGAACTTGTTTAATCAATGATTGATTCAATAATTTATAGGGATTGACCTGAGTAAATATGTGTGTAAACTATTGATTTTTTAAACGCATGATTTGTATATGAAGGACCAAACAATATGGAGATCACAAAATAATACTATGGATTCATTTATTTTCGTGGATTTCAATTTTCGTAGTTTGAGGAAAACTTGCATTTTCCAGGACATTTGTATTCAAAGATTTACAAATCTCTACATGCATTGCCTATGAAAAGTAATTCGTCGGACATTTGCATATGTTGTTGACATATACCCACGAAACCAATGAAATCTGGTATCCAGCGAAAAATAATGATTTCGAAGTATTATAAAATCATGTTATTATATAAGTCGAAAAATCTGTTTTATTTCAACTTGTTATTGTGAATTAATTTTGATTCTTAGTGTTCCAATTTTCGTGGGTTTTGTCGGTCACAGCAAACCCCGAATTTAAGAATAAGTTGATTGTTTGTTCCCGGTTTTGTTGTACGATTCTAGTATAATGTTGACTCGCGATAAACATAGTAACCGAAAACGTTATTTTGATTCATGAGGAAATCTCTAGAATATATATTTAATCAAAATAGTCCACTGCTAGTTGTTATCATTACTGTGGAAATGATGATTAAAATCAACAATATTATGTAAGGGACAATGCTATCAGTTATATTGTTTATGACAGGAACATTTAAGTTCACACCTTTTACTCCTCAAAAAGAGCAACAAACTTTAAAGATAAGTAGGACACACATTGCTTTTTTTCAAATAAAGTGTTAAAATATTACTATTGAAGCATTGTATTTACCTTTTTCTGAACATAAATGACATTCTAACAACATATCAATTTACCCACACACGAAAACATTATGGTAGACACTTGCAACTTAATTCTTTATGAGCCCCCGCAGACTAAGTTGAAGTGGAATTAAGGTTTGCACTCCGTCTGTCTGTCTGTATATATGTATGTCTGTCTGTATGTATGTATGTATGTATGTATGTATGTATGTATGTATGTATGTATGTATGTATGTATGTATGTATGTATGTATGTATGTATGTATGTATGTATGTATGTATGTTTGTATGTTTGTGTATGTATGTTTGTATGTGTGTATGTATGTATGTATGTATGTATGTATGTATGTATGTATGTATGTATGTATGTATGTATGTATGTATGTATGTATGTATGTATGTATGTATGTAGGTATGTAGGTATGTAGGTATGTAGGTAGGTAGGTAAGATCAGTTTACCGCACTTATTTTCTTTGCGCTTTGAAGATATTGATGTGCTAATTGGTATATAGTTTTATCTATGAATTTTGCTCTATTCTAAAGGTGTGTACAGAGTTATGGTTCTTATACTTCTTAAATTCACACTAGTAAATAGTTTTCACTATTTTTATCGTCATATGTGAATATTTTGAACTGATATTTGCTTTATTGGTTAATTAATCATGACAAGTTTTAGATCAAGGTTGATTTTGTTTCTTTTTTTTTTTTTTTTTGGAAAATAATGATCATTCGGCTGAACAAAATACATGCGAGTTATCATTTTTAAATTGATAAAACAAAACAGCAAACGACTAATTTCCATATCCCATGAAATGTTGTTTTTTTTCTCTATCAATGAAAATTGATACCCGTGAAAATAAATGAATTCCAAGTACTTCAATAAAATCATTATCATCTTAAAGTCCAATATATAGTATAGCTCGATAAACTAACTCACTACTGATGGCAAAGTTCTATAAATAAACACACCACTAATGTTAAATCCCCACTGTTGACAACGCTCTAAGAAGTAATACATAACTGATTATGAAACTATAAATCTATTCATCATTGGTAGGAAAGCTCTATAAAAAATTGAAAACAACACGTTTAATAATTTCTTGCGTCCTAAGCGCTTTTCTGGATTTACCTCCATCAGGAACGCTTTGGGAAACATTTGAAATCCGAAGACGAATAAGTAACGAAACCGTTGAAAAGCTATTTGTCAAAAATACCTAAAATAAATAGCCGAATTCATCTAAAGACAACTTTTCCTGAGGGAGTTGAAACCTTAGTTTCTTAATAATTTCAAAATTTATAAACGGACAATTCTAGTACAGTGTGGTATATCATGTCAGTTTCGAAGAACTGACTAGTGAGCTGATAATAACCTCGGGGACTTAAATTCCACTGGCAGAGGTTATCGACCCAGTGATGTAAAAAATCGAAATCAACACGTTTAATAGTTGCTTGCGTCCGAAGCGCTTTTCTGGATTTAACTTCATCAGGAACGCCAAACATTTGAAATCTGAAGATGTATATAAGTACTGAAACACTATAAATTAACACAACACTGATAAGAAAGCTCTATATTTGAGCACATCATTGATAGTGAATCTCTTTAGATTATCCACACACTGATAGTGTAGCTATATGAATTAAAAGAACACTAATGAAGACATCGTATTATCAAACATCACTGATGGTGAGGCTCTATAAATTAACACCCTTCTGATGGCGAATCACAGTGATGAAATCTTTAACGTTTACCCCATTGATGATTTCAAATTAAATTCTAACACTATCGATGATGACAACTTAATTTCTAACACCATTGATGATGACAAATTAAAATAAACTCACATGAAGATGACGCCTTAAATTTACACACCACTGATGTTGTTATCCTTAAAAGTCATAAATCTTTTGAGGGTGAAACTTTGAAATATCACCCCACTGGTAGCAACACTCTAAATCCAATCAACACTGAATATGACACCCTGTTTCACATACCACTAACGACAACAACCGAAATGTGAGCACTTCTGAAATTGACACAATTGTAATAGAACGCCATTGTGGCCTTCTAAAATCAATCACCACTGATTGTGACACTATAAATTCATACATTATTGATGATAAGACACCCAAGATTTAACACATATGATGATGACATCCAATATTTTCACACACAGGTAATATGTTACTCTCAATGCATACACCACTGATAGTGAAATACTTTTAGTTCCTAAACCACTGAATGTCAAGCCCAATACATTCACACAACACTGATGAATACACATTCAATGTATTCACTGATAATGATGATATTCCTTATTCACTACGCACGAATAATGACATCCTTAATTCATTAGTGAAAATGGTTATAACCACGTTTCAAACATCACTGAAGATTACACCCTCAATTCAAACACTCAATTTCAGTTTGCCTGTGAGAGAGCCTTTACATGTTTATTTTATCTTAGCATAAAATCTTTATTGTTTATTCAATATTACGGCGTTTGGATGTACACCCAG
This sequence comes from Mytilus trossulus, assembly GCF_036588685.1. NCBI lineage: Eukaryota > Metazoa > Mollusca > Bivalvia > Mytilida > Mytilidae > Mytilus > Mytilus trossulus. The sequence goes on along the minus strand of NC_086385.1, from coordinate 10,922,748 downwards.
GCCTGCTACTTTTTATTATAGCTCCCTGCTATGGTTTTACTATTAAAGATTTCTTACAACTCTGTGTTTTGCCCTGTGTTTGTTATATATGTCACTTTTGTTATTTTTAAGTCTTTACGTCAGGCCTTATATAATTGTTTTGTAAGAGTTCTTTAAGGATGTACTTCGGTAAAATTAAAAAAATCAAGAAATTGAAATTGATACTACAGTTTGACAGAGCACCAGTTAAGGAACAAAATAAGCTAAAAATATTGATAGGTCATGGACCTTCTTTTCGAAATATTTGAGTTTTTGAAAATAGCGGGAAAAGGCTGACTCGGATTTTTACCTAACATTTGCAATTGTATTATTTTGGGTTCAAATCAAAAGAACAAAAATTAAAAAATTGCTTAAATTTTGGAAAATGGCCTTTTATGAGCCATTGGTGTCTTTGATACAAAGAAAATTGGGTGTTACCTGGTATTGATGGTTAAATATCAAGGAGTCCGAACATTTAACATCAATTTCCAAAACCTCACCTACGTACATCCTTAACTGCATGCTCCATTATTACCTATTCCGTAATTGTGATACTCATTTAATGTTACAACCTCTGGTCTTTTTTCTTGTTCCTATACCCCTATTTATAATCATGATTTTACGGAATGGAAGGCAAATTATTAACAACACAACTTCTAAATTATCTACGTGCATAAATAAACGTATTTGTAATGCAACTACAGCAAGATTATTTAACAAAAATGCACGTGGATACCCACAGGCAGATATTATAATGTTGATAGAAATAATAGACTATGAACAAGTTGTAATACTACCCCTTTTGCAGATGAATACCATTTTCTATTTGAATGTTAAAAATATAGCCAAATCCGAGAAAAGTATATTAAATAGTAGTATTGGAGAAATGGGGAAACGTCATCTTTTTTTCGGGGAAAAACATGGATACTGAAATATCTGTTTGATTTTAACAGGTTAATGTAAATTATATTTAATTCATAGTGTTCCAATTTTCTTTGGTTTTGTCGATCACAGCAAACCACGAATTTAAGAATTCACCGAAGAATAATCTCGAGAAAGATGTTTATTTTAGTAGAATGTTTGTTTCCAGTGTTGTTGTGCAATTCTATATGGTCGACTTGCGATATAAAAAAAAAGTAAGCTAAAACGTTATGTAAAAAAAACCAACATTGTTTTGAATGAATATATAATGAAATCTCTAAAATATACAAATAAAATGGTTCACTGCAATTTGTTATTATTACTGTATCATTGATGATTAAAAAAATCAAGACTGTGTAAGGAACATTGTCCATAAGTTATATTGTTTATGACAGAACATTAAAGTTCACATCTTTGATTCCTCAAGAATGAGTAACAAACTTTAGGTTAGCTGAAGTAGGACACACATTGATTTTTTTCGAATACAGTGTTGATATATTGCTATTGAAGAATTTTGTTTACTTATATTTTGACATAAATGACATTCTTACAAAATTTTACCGAAAACTCCAGTGATAATTAGGGTACATTAGTTAACACACATCATTCACCTGAACCTATATAAATCAACACACCACTGATTGGCAAGACCCTAAGAAATAACACACAACTTATGGGGAAGCTGTATGAATAAACACGCAATTGATGGCGAAGCTCTATTAATTACCTCCCGGAAGTTGTAGCTCTTCAAATGATGTCAAACCAATGGTTAAGTTCTATAAATTCATACACCACTAGTGATGTCACAATAAATTCACACGTTTTTGATAGTGAAACTCTATAAACAATACATCACTGATGGTGAAGTCCTATATATTGAGATAGCATGATGACAAAGCTTTAAAACTAAACGCATAACTGCTGATGAAACTCAATGAAATAGTATATCACTGATGACAATGCTCTATAAATATATAAAAAAAAGATGAAGGAAAAAATCATTAATTCAAAGAAACATTGATAGAAAAGTTCACAAATTAAAAACCATCGATGGCACAGCTTACTAAAGGAGTAGGTCCAGTAAGACCCCTATAGGCCACAAAATATAGCAGTTTTACAAAATTGTTTTAGTAAACTTATAGATATTTATTGGACAGTAAAATGCCTCTGCTACATAAACATGGGCTGTGTTTGACAAAACAATGCACATATATCGGGTACTAGCACCATTAAATGCTAAGTTACTGAAATCTTCACAATTCTAGCATTTTAGTTAAATTTTAGACGGTTTTCGTGTAAAACAAAAGTTGCCGCATTCGTGTTCATCCCTGATATTGAAATGTACGTTGTATTTTACGACAATACATAACATGTATAAAGGTTGAGGATGAACAAGGATGCGGCCACTTTCATTTTTGACCAAAAAAAACATCTAAAAAGTGACAATTTACGGCATATTCGGCATATTTGAGCTTGAATCGGATCGTTTTTAATGACTGAATAAGTGAAAATCTTTCACATAAACTAAATGAATCAAATGAAATAGACACTTAAGTGTTTAAAAAGTGGTAAACTTTTTTCGTCAGTTGAACCTGAAATTTGAGGCCATAATGGGTCTTTACCGGACCTACTTCTTAACTGATCCTTAGGGATCCATTAATACAAATGTTATACATTTCAAAATCGTTCAAATCATATAATGCATGGCCTATGTTTTTTGTATTTGTAGAATATAAGTACAAGTGATTTGGTCATATGATTCAGATTTGACCACTATTTAGTGTCATATATATTTTTTTATATTTATTACACCGCATTGTCCAGTTTATGACACAAGTTTTTATGTTTGTTATATGTTAATATTACAGGAAGGAATGACACCAATGCTGTGGGCAGCACATGAAGGACATCTGGATGTCATCCGTTATCTGGTCACAGTCGGATGTAATAGAGAAGTCAGAGACACCAAGGTGATTATAGATATTAGCTCCTCAGTCTCATACTTCTTATTATATTGAATCAATACAAAATCATCTTGTAAGTCGAATAGGTTTAATGGACAACAAAGAATTTTAGAATTAAATGAATAATGTTACAATTTCAATCTTCAAATCAAATCAGAGAATAAACATGACAAAGGTTAATTTTTTTTCTCACAAAATTTCAGGGTGTTATCCTCTGAATTTTTCCTGGAGTTGATTAGAACACATTTTAACAGTTGATATGTATCCTACACATTGACTGAAAACATCTCTAATTCATAACAAATAAACATAAATTTATATAAGTTGGGTTTTTTGTTTTTTTTCTTCTCTTGTCCAACTTCATTCATTAGTATAGATATAATATACTTTTCTAAGCAATTTATTTTTTACTATTACAGTTCTGGTCATAGTTCAGACTTCTGACGACAAAATGTATTGCTTATCTTCTGTTTATTTAGAATATAAATACAAATGTGATTGGTTATTTTATTAAGTCTTGACTACTGATTCGTGTGATATATATTTTATCTATATTTATCACATAACATTTTTTAGTTTTGACACAAGTTTTGAGGTCTGTTTTATGTTGATATAATAGTATGGAGACACACCATTTTTGAAAGCGGCTGGCAAAGGAAACCGAGAGGTAGTCAATTCTCTGGTCACAGTTGGGTGTGAAAACGAATCGAGAAACAATGTCAATATTGATATAAATCTCAATGTATTATCGTAATTATATCTAAAGTGTTAAAGAGGCAGGTTGATTGGACAACGCATAATTCATTTAATTGTTAGAATGAAAATAGATAGTGTTGACATTTCAAACGTCAAATGGATTCAGATAATAAACATGCTAATGGTTTAATGTTGTTTTTCAACAAACAAATATTTGGTAAACCCCTGATTTCAATCATAATAAATTCTTGATATAATTATATACAGTTGGATTTCATTTTTCTTGTCTTGTCCTTCTGAATTTTTTATACAATTTTTGTATACATTCAAAACAATATGTTTATATATATATATATAATCGTTTTGATTAGTGAATTGCATTTATTTGTTTTCTATCTAGAACATATAAATAATGAAAGCATTTAGTTCAAACATCCAACATCATAAAAACCTTCATTCGCACCTACTTATGGTGACACCTACAATCATAAATCAGTAATGATGATGCCCTAAATTCGTACTCCAGTGATGGTTTCATCATAAAGTCAAACACCACTGATGGTGACCCCATTCAAATTCAAACACCCCTGATGGTGACAGCCTTTTAATTTACACTCCACTGATTGTGACACCATACATGAAAACATCAATGATAAAGACAACTTGATATAACACACTACTGACTGTGACACCATAGTGTCAAAGACCTTGATAGTGACACATGATATTCAAACACCTTAGATAATCAAGACCAAGAAATTCACACACAACTGACAGTAACTAGGATGTATAAAATAACTGTTCATAGTAATGACCTTAAATGAACACTATATCTTGAATTACCATACCACTGATTTTGACACCTTAATATCGGGAATTGATTAAGATGATGCTATTATTTAATACACCACTGATGTTGAAAACTTTTAAATCACAAATCATTGAAAGTGACGCCCTAAATGCTGACATCAGTCATGATAACATATTATTTAAACACACCACTGATGGTCACACCAATGATGATCACTTTGTAATTTCGTAAACCACTGATTATCACATCATAGATGTAACATGGTAAATTTCCAAACCACTGATTGACACACCATTAATGATAACATGGTAAATTTACAAACCATTGATGGTCACATCATTAATGATGACATAGTTAATTTGCAAACCCACTTATGGTCACACCATCATGATGAGATGGTAAATTTGCAAACCACTGATAGACACATCATTGATGATGTCATGGTAAATTTGCAAACCACTGATAGACACATCATTAATGATGACATGGTAAAACTGCAAACCACTGATAGTCATAATATCGATGATGACATCGTAAATTTGTAATTCACAGATGGACACACAATTAATGATCACATGGTAAATTTGTGACATGGTACATACACACACCATTTATGGTGACATAATGAATTTAAAACCAAAGATGGTGATACCTTAACATCAGACATTATCGATGATTTAATCCCAAACTTGAATACCGCTGAGAAGAACAGCCTATATTTAATGTAAATACCCGTGGTGACATCCTCAATCTACACACTTATGATGAAGACATCTTAAATTCTAACACCACTGATGATGACAAATTAAAATAAAACTCACCTCATGAGGACGCCTTAAATTTACACACCACTGATGTGGGTTTCTATAATACATACACCTCTTGAGGGTGAAACCCTGAAATAGTACACGACCGATAATAACACGCTAAATTCAATCAACAGTAAAGGTAACATCCTATATTCACATACCATTAACGACAACAACCAAGATGTAGGCACAATTCATGTTAACACCCTTAATATATCACACCAGTGATTCTGAAGGTCTAAAATCAATCAACACTGAATGTGACACCATAAACACTGACTTTCCAATGAAACATAACTCACCACTAATGTTGACATCGTATATTCAAGCACCACTTATTTCGAGACCTTAAATTTACACAATACTGATGTCACCATATATTTAACACATCTAAAAAAGACATCAAATAATTTCACAAACTAGTAATGATGACGCCCTTAATACACACCACTGATAATGAAACACTGCTTATTTCACAACCATTGAAAATGAAGCCAAATAAATTCACTCAAAACTACTTTTGACCCTGCATATTTACACAACAACTGATGATGACACATTCAATAGGTCCACTAATGATAATATCCAACTTTTCACACCCAACTAAAGATAACACATTCAATTCATCAGCAAAAGAAGATGATAACACTGCTTCTTATACCTCTGATGATGATATATAAATTCATACCCCACTGATAGTGACCCCTTCAATTCATCCAACAATAATGGTGATATCTTGAATTCGCACACCACTGATGAAGACACCCTGAATTCAAACACCACTCACGATGTTGCCTTACAATGTATAAATCATTGATGAACATCCTCTTTGTATTCACTGATTATGACACTGAGTTTGACACCTTAAGGGCAAACGATACAGTTTTGATCCCGTATTTAAAGTTTGATGGAAATTTCCGTATAGGCTATTTTTTGCCTGATTCAATCAAATATGTTATAAAAAACAATACCTTAATGTGCTACTTTTTGAGTTAAATGAGGTCGAAATTTTGTATATTTGCTCAAAATTCTGATTTGTTGCCGTATTTTGCCTTTCGAAAGAAAACCATAAGTTTTTTGTTTTTTAAAGATAAACACAAATTGTTTTTGTTAAACTATTTGTAATTTCTGTATTTTATATAGTCAGAAATAACTCATGTTTATCAAATGGTCACGAATTGAGAAAAAAAAACGTCATTTTTTGCTGTGTATTTATCAAAATTAAAAAAAATGCACTATTTACAGTTTTATAAAATTTGGTCCACATAATCTCCGTGCAAATTGAAACAAAATGTCGTTTTTAAAAAATAGGGGTCCATGCACTCTTTTTCAAAACAAATTAGTTTGAATGATAAAAATCAGTCGGAAAATGCATCTTTTCCCGATATGCCACAGTTTGACGTCGCGAAAATAACATTTTACGTAAGCAACGTCATTACCTTCCTGTAACTATATCGTATGCGCTTAAATCAAAAATCAAATAAAGATGAAATAGTTAAGGTTGTTTCAATCATTTCAACACTCGGTATCAGGCTATATCACGTATATGATAGAAATATGCGAAACAAAGGACTGTGTGCTTAAATAATCCATTTCAGTAAAGTGGTCCATAACACATAACTTGTATACGACAGTTATTGCAAATTATAACGTGTATGACATTACAATTTGTACACAATGTATATATCATTTATATTTATTACACAACATTGTTCACTTGATGACACAAGTTTGTATGTTTGTTTAATTACAGAATGGAGCCACACCATTAGTGTATGCTTCTAGCAATGGACATAAAGACATAGTCCGTTATCTGGTAAAAGTCGGCTGTGAAAAAGAAGCAATTAGCAAGGTGATTATAGATATTATCTCCGAAGTCTGGTCATATTTCTGTTAATCAGGCAGGTTTAATGGAACACAAATAGTGTTAGAATTAAACAAATAGTGTTAAAATTAAACAAATAGTGTTAGAATTAAACAAATAGTCATTGAATTAAACAAATAGTGTTAGAATTAAACAAATGGTGTTAGAATTAAACAAATAGTGTTAGAATTAAACAAATAATGTTAGAATTAAACAAATAGTGTTAGAATTAAACAAATAGTGTTAGAATTAAACAAATAGTGTTAGAATTAAACAAATAGTGTTAGAATTAAACAAAAAGTGTTAGAATTAAACAAATAGTGTTAGAATTAAACAAATAGTCATTGAATTAAACACATAGTCATTGAATTAAACAAATAGTGTTAGAATTAAACAAAAAATGTTAACAATTGAATCGTCTAGCTAATCAGATGATCAACATGATAAAGGTTTAATTTTGTTTTCTGCCATATTTTTTGTAAACCTCTGATTTTACCTGGAGTTGATGTTATTAATAACTAAGATCTAATATCTAAAAAAAATTAATCATAATAAATAATAGATAGAATTATATGAATAGGGATATCGTACTACGGAAGCGTATAGGGGCCCTTATATTAGTTAGTTAACAATGCTTAAGAAAACTTAATTAATACAATAGCATGCACTATAATGCATTAAATTGTTTTAATTTAGATAATTTACTCACTTATAAGAGAGTTAACTCCTTTATTTATGGCAATATTAATTCTTACTTATTTTAAGGATGTTAACTTAAATATCTTTATTTTTTAGAATTTATTAAGTTGCATTAAATAAAACACTTTAATGTTAAGGAAACTTAATTAAGGACTTTTCATCAATTATACTGTTTTAAATTGTTTTAATTAAGTTCATTTACTAACTTATGATAGATAAATGTATAAATTTACAAACTTTATTTCTAATATGGCATAACTCAGTGGCGGATCCAGAGGGGTGCGTAAAGGACGTACGCCCCCCCTTTACTGGGTCTTTTTTTTTTTGTAAAATGAATAATCAGACTAGACTTCCTAATTTTTGCCATTTCCCGTATATTTAATTTTTATACAACAATTCTTAACTTATAAATATGGGTTTTTTTGCTGGTATTTACCGACTATACACCTATCCACAATCTTCTGATAAGCCCGCCCCCCTTAGCAACACATGGCAACCCAGCATCTTAGGTCAAGCTAATCAACAAAATGGCGGTTATTATGAACATTGGATAACAACAAAGTAAAGAAAATGTTATTAAAAATGTAAAGAAGAGATATATAATTTATATATATATGTTTCTGTGTTAAAATATGATAAAATATTTACTTCTCAAGAGTTGTCAGAGATAGATTTAAGAAATTCTGACCATTAAAACTAAATTAAAAGAAACAAATAGAATATTGAAATTTGAAGCTATACTAGATTACTTTCATTCACAAAAAAGTAGTTTTCACAACAAGATATAGAATATGATATAATTGATAAGATAAATTATGATGATAAATTACAAGTTTAATCAAGCATGGCTAATGATCGGTTAATAAGTATGTTTATTGTGTAGATAAACACAGCAGTGGGTCAACTAGTAAAACAAGCATCATTGCTCTAGTACCTATTGAATAATATTTAACAAATTTTCTTCTTTTATCTGATGATAGATAACTTATACTGATAATTAAAATTCCTATCACTAAGTAAAAAGTAAAAACAAAAGAAATTTAATTAATTTTTTGCTTACATGTACAAATGATATATATTTAGTCATTGAAGTTCGTCTTGGCTTCAAATTCATATAGACTCTTATCCTTTTAAAGATAGAAATATTTGCACATTGTACCTTTTTAATTTCAAATTAAGAAAATAAAAATATATCCAAAACTTCTTACTACTTTGTTTTTCTTTTTATAAAATATATAATAATCCTGTTTAATCAGTAAATATTCCCACAGAAGACCAAGTCGTATCAAAATTACACTTTATTTCACTTATGAAGCATCTATTGAAATATATCTTGTTATTGTTATTATTCAAGTTTAGAATTATTGGGGAATTTAAACCATCTTTTCATTATTATACATGTATATATATATAATGTAATTTCAAGAAATAACACATTCTAACTTGGATGTTTTAAAGTATAATAAATTCTCAGATGAATGAAAAAAAAATCATTTGAATTCTAATTCAATTTGTAAACCAATCAAAATCTTGTGTTTTAAAATTTATATTTTTTTATCATTTTTTGTTTTAAATACTATAAGCATGTAAACAATATTTTAAAATCAATAACCACTGCCATCCTATTCATTTTTAATTGATTTATTAATTAGTTTCACTCATTGAAATAACCTTTTTTTTTTGGAAATTGACAACTTCATCTTCCTCTACCCTCTTACTTTTATAACTTTCCCTAAAACAATATTATTAATGATTTAATTGCAAAAAAAAATCAAAAAAATTCTATCAAATTAACTGTTCAGATAAGAAAGCTTGACCGAGGTTATGTCCGACAACACGTGCTGCTATCAAATGTTTACACATGTGGCAAATTGACCACATGTGATTGGTCAATTAACTGATGATTGCATGGCAGGAGAATGGATAGGTGTATTGCAAAGTAATGTGATTCGCTTTGGTGGAGTTGACCAGATCAGATCTTTAATGTTTTGTTCTACCTTGTAATTTATATTAATCTAAGACCCCGTTCACACTAGCATTTTTTTATCGATTTAATCTGAATCGATCCAAATAAAACCAGTTAGCGTTCACATTATCTTTAATCATAACGATCTCAGTCTAATCTAAACCACTGCGTTCACACTACAATTGAAAACGAAACCGTCCAACCTTTTTGCCCGTTTAACTGTACACACTGTGTGTAAATAGAAATGGCTTATCACATTCATATGTTGATACACTGATACACACACTTGGGAAAAAAAATGGATAAAGTTATTGTTTCTCTTGAACCACAATTTAAAATTTTGATACTGGTGTTATTGCAGTTTTCCGTTTGATATTGAAAAAAATAACTGCAGCAACGAAGTTACAACACGACGCCGGAAATACTGCGGTTCCTACAAAGAAAAAAAATCAACAGAAGAATAGAAGACACAGATTTCGCAAATCTATGCTACGGCGAAGACAACATGTTTTAAGTTTGTTTTAAAGGTCTTTTAACAGAAAATATGGGTTAAATAACGAACCTATGAGATAGTTTTGCCGCTACACATGCGCATACATTATTTTCGATTCAATCGTACTAGTGTAAACCGATCCCTGCGTTCACATTTAAAGTAAGATCGGTTTATTTTAGATCGATTCAAACTAAACTACCTCTTTTGGTGTTTTAGTTTAGACCGATTGAAGATCGATTCAATGCGTTCACATTAGCCCTTAAACCGATCTAAAGAGAACCGGTCTAGTTTAAATCGATAAAAATTTCCTAGTGTGAACGGGGCCTAAGACCACTATCGATTATTTCATTTTGAAATGTTCGAAAAAATCTAACTTTGTATATTTAAAACCACGGGTAGCGTAACAAAACATGTCCCAAATACTGTTTTCGATTTTGGCGCAGTCTCTGTATTTACTACAAATAGCTTAATTAACCGGGTTGTGACGGAAGGACGAACGGACGGACCGAAAAACAAGATATATGTCCCCATCATTTGGTTCATATCTCTGAATTTTAGCTAATTACATAGGGTAGATATAATACCTACCGTTTTCATTTCCCCACTGGACCTTTCTGTGATCCGTGCGAATTGAAATATTAAGCTTCGTCGATTGGAATTCTTTCTGCAGTGGATGTGTGGGAAGGTTTCGCTGTATATTTTCACCATTTCAGTTAACTAGCTTTAGTTACAGGGACGGATCCATGATTTTGGAAAGGGGGCGGTATTTGTAAAGATCGCCGAGCGGAGCGAGCCTAAAAATATTTAGGACTTTTTTGGGGCTAAAATCATAAAATAAGTTTAAAATGCACTCTTTAACGGTTCCTGACGTGGAACATGTATATTTTAAAGTTGCTGTAAAGTGTAAGGGTTGGACCTGTTTTATGCTGTATTACTTCTCCCTATCAAGTGCCTATCATAAAATGATAGTATGGACCCAAAGCTATGTATGTACTGATATATTTGATGTGGGACTTGTCAGTAAAACATAAACATGGCAAATTATCGTGTGTTGTATGTTAAATTAGGATAAACTTACAGATTTCTTTTTGTAAGCAAAATATACGCCAGGCTATTCAATGAAATTTACAAAACGACCGACACGAGTTAGAAAACAAACAATCAATGTTTAGCCAAATGTTTCGTTTTAAAGTTTCACCCAAACAAGATAAGTAACGGGTTCCAAATCAACCAAAAGGCTACGAATGAGTCTGACATGACAACGAATTTATGAATGCCGGTCGACAAATATAGACATAAAGGCCACTCCCAGTAGGCAGGTTGCAGTCTGCTTTGAAAAAAGTATTCAATATATCAGTTCGATCGGTGAAACAGATATTCCGGTCAGACATAGAAACCCGGCCCCAATAAAATACACCCCGTTTTTATTCATCATGTTCATTTAATGCTAAATAATTCTGTTGGAAATTGTCGTGTCTAATAGTAAAAAAAATGGACAAGATTATTGTTTTCAATCAAGATACGGCCAGAATTTTTGTTTAAGTCAAACATCATAGTTAAAAAAAATTCTCAAATATCTCAGACTGCCTCCTCAAATCTAAGTACCTAAGACTTTAAATCTATCTAGAGTTTCAAATGTTTAAATACTGACCGGGGATCATTGTTCAGCTATGTTATTTTGAAATAGACTAGGGCGTTTGGGGTTAAACATGTTTTCGTATGTAAATAATATTACTGTGGACCTTTTTTTATCATGAGAGTGTAATAGAGTTTTACTTTCTGTTTGATGGAAATTGTGAAATAAAAGTCATTACATTCTTGCTTAATCCCGTCTCGCTTTGAAGGTGTCATTCTCAGCCTCAGCAATGTGTTATGGTAATTTGAATTTAAAAATCACCGAGTGACATTTTTTCGACGCAGTGGTCAACTCCACCAAAGCGAATCACATGACTTTGCCATAGTCGGTAAATACCAGCAACAAATATCTTATATATAAGTTAAGAATTGTTGTATAAAAATTTAATATATGGGAAATGGTAAAGTTCAGGAAGTCTAGTCTGATAAATCATTTTACCAAAAAAAAAATCCCAGTAAAGGGGGGCGTACGCCCTTTACGCACCCCTCTGGATCCGCCACTGAGTTATGCCATATTAGAAATAAAGTTTTTAAATTTATACATTTAAGATAAATATAAAAAATAAAATGATTTAACTAAGTTGGATTTATCTATCATAAGTTAGTAAATGAACTTAATTAAAACAATCTAAAATAGTATAATTGATGAAAAGTCCTTAATTAAGTTTCCTTAACATTAAAGTGTTTTATTTAATGCAACTTAATAAATTCTAAAAAATAAAGATATTTAAGTTAACATCCTTAAAATAAGTAAGAATTGATATTGCCATAAATAAAGGAGTGAAATCTCTTATAAGTGAGTAAATTATCTAAATGAAAACAATATAATGCTTTATAGTGCATGATATTGTTTTAATTAAGTTTTCTTAAGCATTGTTAACTAACTAATATAAGGCCCCTATACGCTTCCGTAGATATCATTTCACTTATCTTGACCTACTGCATTCTCGTTACATTTTTTTTATAAATTAAAAATTATATTATTACAAATGTTTTATGATTTAAACAAAAGTTGTTAAAAATATTTCATAAGTTAAAAAAAATTATGTAGTGTTAAAACGGTTATGGAAAATGATTTTGTTTTAAATTATAAAATATGATTAATGAATTCAAACATCCTACCTGAGGACATCCTAAATGTGCATAAGTGATGATTTTATCATATATTCAAACACCACTGATGGTGAAACCCTAAACTCAACCAACACTGATGGAGACACTCTTCATTATCACACCAATAACGATCACAACCTCAATCAAACAACTAGTGATGTTGAAAGCCTGAATTCACACACCATTGATGCTGACACCCTAAACTCACACACCTCTAACAGTGACTCCCAAAATTCGTTAACCACTGATGATGAAATGCCTTTAATTCACTCACCACTGACGGTGACTCCCTGAATTCGTTGACCACTGATGATGAAATTCCTTCAATTTACACACTCTAGACCATGTTGACGGTGACACCTTTTAAATTCACCCACCACTGATGGAGGCATCCTGAATTCACACACAACTGATGGCGACAAAAACCCATACAATTCACACACCACTGTTTTAAATGAAACCGTTCAGAATCACACTGAAATTATGGTGACATTTTAAATTAAAACATCACTGATGGTGAGATCATATACTCAGACACTTCAGATAATCAAGATAAATTAATTCACAAAACAGTCATATTAACGTGATTAAGGGTGACACCTTAAACTAGCAAAGTGAGTATGATGATGTCCTAAATTCATGCACTTCTGATGGTGACAACTTTAAACATTGAAGCAATTTTGCGCCTGTCCGAAGTCAGGAGCCTCTGGTCTTTGTTAGTCTTGTATTAATTTTAATTTTATTTACTTGTGTACAATTTGGAGTTTAGGATGGCGTTCATTATCACTGAACTAGTATATATATTTGTTTAGGGGCCAGCTGAAGGACGCCTCCGGGTGCGGGGATTTCTCGCTGCATTGACGACCTGTTGGTGACCTTCTGCTGTTGTCTGCTCTATGGTCGGGTTGTTGTCTCTTTGACACATTCCCCATTTCCATTCTCAATTTTATTAAATCATAATCATGATGCCCTAAAATCAAATACATGTGATGATGACATGGTAAATTTGCAAACCACTGATGTTCACACTATTGATGATGAAATGGTTAATCCGCAAACCACTGATGGTCAAACCTTTGATGATGACATGGTTAATTGACAAATCACTGAGGGTCACATCACTGATGATGACATGATAAATTTGCAAACCACTAATGGACACATCATTATGATGACATGGTGATTTGCAAACCACTAATTATCACATCCTTGTCATAATATTGATGATGACATGGTAAATTCGAAAACCACTGATGGCAACGCCATTGATGAGAAAAGGAAAATCCGCAAACCACTGATGGTCACACCATTGATGATGACACGGTTAATTGACAAATCACTGAGAGTCACATCACTGATGATGACATGATAAATTTGCAAACCACTAATGGACACATCATTATGATGACATGGTGATTTGCAAACCACTAATTATCACATCCTTGATGATGACACGGTAAATTTGCCAACCACTGATAGTCACACCGTTGATGATGACATAGTAAATTTGCAAACCACTGATAGACACATCATTGATTGTGACATGGTTAATATACACCCCATTCATGGTGACATGATGAATTGAAAACCAATGATGGTGATACCTAAACATCAGACATCATCGATGATTTAATCAAAAATTAAAGTACTGTAATGCCGGCTTTCCCTTTTGTTATAGTAAACCTATGTCTGTATAGTTTCTTGAAACTATTTAGGATAAACGATAGATGTTAGTGAGATGTCTAATGTTGCAAGTAATGTAACACTTGTAATTTGTTATTTTGGCTGTTGTTTCCATGATACGACAGATTTGTGTATGTTAGTTTGTTAAGAAGTTTTATTTCACGTACTGATTCCGTATTTTCGCGGTAGTTACCTTATTGTACTATAAACTCAAATAAAACTGTTTTAATAATCTTCTAATAAATTTAAAATCAAAACCCATCTTTATTGATGAAGATCAATTCATGTTTACAAACAATATCAACATTACGGGAATTTCCCTTGTGTGATCCATGGTTTCCGATTTGGTAAACAATATGTAACAAGCTCTGCCATTGGTCAGTCGAAAGTATAAATACAAAAGCAACAACAGAAACGATGGAGTGTTGGGTTGACAATGAATGGAAAGTAATAAACTTAAAGAGAAGCTGGAATATGTCTGAGAAATACAGACAAGCGTTGAAAGCTAACTTTGTTTTAATTTAAGATTGTCGGTGCCGGTGACGGTGCTATATACGGGTGCCGGTGACTGTGATAAATACGAGTGACGGTGACGGTGCTAAGTACGGTTACTAGTTACGATGACAGTGCTATTGAAGGTGCACATTAGGAGTTCTGATGGCGGTTTTGACATGATTAATATGTCATTTAATGTGCTATACTAAGTTGTCGTCTTAGTTCTATAATGTAGAAGGGTGTTTTCATCCTTTAATTGAGATTATAGAAAGATACAAAATAAGTGACAACCTATTTACTTGACTGTTGAAGTATATACATGTACTAGTTGTGTGTGTCTATGTGAGACCAACCTTAACCGGGAACCTGACCAGACCCGTGACGGATCCTGCAAGACCCATTCTCTCCGGTGTGGATTATTTTTGATATTAATAAAATATGAAACTTTATTTTATTCAGATATTTTATTTCATAACTGAGAATTATATATAATTACAAGTATACCTTTTCCCTTTCTGTAACGTGTTTTGGTCCGACGGTTAATAGTGGACGTCGAACTTTACACTCTATAGATCCTTTAAATTCCTTTTTCTTTGTGACCCTGTGTTCTCTGGTGGCCGACTCTAGCACCAGGGAGGCGGCGTTACAATACCACTGATACAAACAGCCTTATATTAACGAATGTGGTGACAACCTTAATCTATACACTAGTGATAAAGACAACTAAATTTCTAACATCATTGATGATGACAAATTAATATAAAACTCACCTGATGATGACGCCTTGAATTTTCAAACCACTGATATCCATCATACAAACACTTCTGAAGGGTGAAGCCCTGTTATATCACACGACTGATAGAAACACGCTTAATCCAATCAACACTAAAGGTAACATGCTGAATTTACATACCACTGACGACAACAACCAAAATGTTAGCAACACTGATGTGACCACCCTAAATATATAACAGAACTCACGATGACACTCTCAAATCAAATACCACTGATTGCGACACCATCAATTCAATTATCCACTGATGAATACAACAAAAGTTTGCACATCACTGATGCTGACATCTTAAATTCTAGCATCACCTAATGTTGATAACTACATTCATACAATATTGATGATAATATACCCTACATTTAATCTAATGATGACATTCATATTAATATCAAACATCATTTGCCCTTTCCCCCGACTAATGAGCCCGTAAACATAGATGATCCCTTAGTTGCAACTTAGGGTTGATGTAATAGGTGATTATTAATAAAATATGTTTAAAATTTTAATTTAAAAAAGAAATCACACATCAGTTATGTTGACACCCTCACTACACACATCACTGATAGTGAAACACTTTTAAAGCACACACATTGAAAGTGAAGCTCATGAAACGGACACAACACTATTTTTTACTTTTATCATTTACACAGCAACTGTTAATGACACATTCAATTAATCCACGAACAATAATGATATGCCTTATTGACATCCAACTGAAAATAACACCTTTAATTCATTAGCCAAATATGGTAAAAAAAAACTGATTTACACACCACTTATGATGACACCCTCAATTCAAACACCACTAATGATGACGCCTGCTATTCATCAACCATAATGGTGATAATTTTAATTCACCAACCACTGATTATGACTCCCTCAATTCGTTCACCAACATATGGTGATATCCCTTATTCCCATACAAATTATTATGACTCATTCAATTCAATTCCCAATCATGGTGATATCACTAATGAAATACAACTACTGATGACTCCTTCAATGTATCCACCAATAATGATAATATTACTAATTATTTGACCACTGATTATTACTCCTTTCATTCATCCTCTAAACTGGTGATATCAATTCATCAACTAATAATGGTGATATATCGAATGCACACACAACTGACAATGACTGATGATCACTCCATGGTGACATCCCTTTCTCACATACAACTACTGGTGACTCTTTCGATTCATCTTACAATAATGGTGATATCCATAATTTACATTCCACTGCCAATGACTCCTTAATATCATCAACCAATAATGACAATATTTCTAATTCTTGCACTATATGACTCCTTTCATTCATCTAGAATATTTCTTTATCTCTCAGGTTGATGATAACTCTCTTAATTCATCCACCAAAAATGATGATATCCCTATTTCACACACCACTGATGATGACTCCTTTCATCCATTCACAAATAATGCTGATATATACTTTCAACACGTAGTTGATGTGGACTCTCAATTCAGACAAGAGCAATGTTGATATCCGTAATTCTCAAACAACATCTGATGACTCCTTTTTTTATCAACCAAAAAAGATGATATCTTTAATGCACAAACCACTGATGATGACTCTTTTTGATTCAGCTATCACGAATGATGATATTCAAAATTATGAATTACTCTATGATGACTCATTTAATTATCCACCAATTATGGTGTCAACTCTATTTCACACACCACAGATTATAATTTCTCAACACATTCAATTGTAATGGTGGTATGCTTAATTCTCATACAATATGGGATATCAATGCTTCAAACACTATTGATGATGACATATTTGATTTAGCAACCAGTAATGGTGATATCTTCAAATCACACACCAATGATAATGACTCCTTTCGATACATTTATCAACAATGGTAATTTTCATACTTCACACACCACTGATTATGACTATTACAAATAATGCTGATATTCATTATTATCTCCCTCAATTGATCCAACAATAATGATGATATCCCTATTTAACACATGATAATAACTCCTATATTCCATTCAACAATAATGATGATTTACTTATTTTACACATGATAATAATTATTCTCAAACAACTTATGATGACTTCTTCAATTCTTCAACCAATTATGGTGACAGCTAATGACTCCTTCAAATCATCTACCAATAAAAATGATATCCCTAAATTTTTTACGACTTCTGGCTCCTTCAATTCATCCAGATATAATTGTGTTATCCCAGATAAGCTCACCACTGATGATGATACCTTCAATTGATCCAGATATAATTGTGTTATCCCAGATAAGCTCACCACTGATGATGATACCTTCAATTCATCCAGATATAATTGTGTTATCCCAGATAAGCTCACCACTGATGATGATACCTTCAATTGATCCAGATATAATTGTGTTATCCCAGATAAGCTCACCACTGATGATGATAGCTTCAATTCATCCAGATATAATTGTGTTATCTGAGATAAGCTCACCACTGATGATGTTACCTTCAATTTATCCAGATATAATTGTGTTATCCCAGATAAGCTCACCACTGATGATGATACCTTCAGTTCATCCAGATATAATTGTGTTATCCCAGATAAGCTCACCACTGATGATGATACCTTCAATTCATCCAGATATAATTGTGTTATCCCAGATAAGCTCACCACTGATGATGATACCTTCAATTCATCCAGATATAATTGTGTTATCCCAGATAAGCTCACCACTGATGATGATACCTTCAATTGATCCAGATATAATTGTGTTATCCCAGATAACCTCACCACTGATGATGATACCTTCAGTTCATCCAGATATAATTGTGTTATCCCAGATAAGCTCACCACTGATGATGATACCTTCAATTCATCTAGATATAATTGTGTTATCCCAGATAAGCTCACCACTGATGATGATACCTTCAATTCATCCAGATATAATTGTGTTATCCCAGATAAGCTCACCACTGATGATGATACCTTCAATTCATCCAGATATAATTGTGTTATCCCAGATAAGCTCACCACTGATGATGATACCTTCAATTCATCCAGATATAATTGTGTTATCCCAGATAAGCTCACCACTGATGATGATACCTTCAATTCATCCAGATATAATTGTGTTATCCCAGATAAGCTCACCACTGATGATGATACTTTTAATTCATCCAGATATAATTGTGTTATCCCAGATAAGCTCACCACTGATGATGATACCTTCAATTCATCCGGATATAATTGTGTTATCCCAGATAAGCTCACCACTGATGATGATACCTTCAATTCATCCAGATATAATTGTGTTATCCCAGATAAGCTCACCACTGATGATGATACCTTCAATTGATCCAGATATAATTGTGTTATCCCAGATAAGCTCACCACTGATGATGATACCTTCAATTCATCCAGATATAATTGTGTTATTCCAGATAACCTCACCACTGATGAAGATACCTTTAGTTCATCCAGATATAATTGTGTTATTCCAGATAAGCTCACCACTGATGATGATACCTTCAGTTCATCAACCAATAATGCTGATATCCCTTATTCACATAGTTACTATGATGACGCCTTCAATTCATCCATCCATAACGGTGTTATTCCTAAAATTTACCACTGATAATGACAACCTTAAGTTATACGTATAACATAACTTTGTCCACTTTATGACATAAGTTTAAGTCCAATTCACTCTTGATACACGTCATGAATCTGAACTACATCTCCGACAATAATCTTCTGTGTCTTTCGACCAGTTTATTGGTAATGTTCCCTTAGTGAGGTTAAGTATTCCTGTTTCCAACTTTTAAGAAGTTTTTAAACTTCGATTGTCTAGTCACGGATTTATGCGTTGTTACTTTGGTTTCTGGTTGTAAACTACAATCTTGAAGACCGTTATACAATAGAGTTCTGATTCGTGTTCCATATAATAAAAATGACGATTTGAGGGGTTCGTCGTCCGTTAGATCCGATGAAACGTATATCCTATTAATCTGTCCCACAATTCTCAGAACCAAGGTGCTCTTTTAGGGTAAATCACGTTGTTCCATAAGAGTTAGGCTTCTCGGTGATGACTTTTGTTGCCCACTCTCTTTTGATCTCGTAACGTACGTAGACGTGTTGTCTTAAATCATTATTGTTTGGATTGACTTTCTACATGTAAAACGATGAAAGCTTAAGTATTCTGTGATGAATCCTGCACAATTTATAAGTGAACTGCTCTTGTACTAGCACAAGTTAACAGACATATCTTTACTACATATATATGTTTGGGCGTGTATCATATTTTCCCTCTGGTTTATCCTATATTGACTTATAATTTAGACTTGTTTATATTTTTCATTTGGGTTTGTATCATATTTTCCCTCCGTTTTATATGACCGTTCATCCTATATTGACTCTTGACATTCAAGAGAATTTCTTAAATTGAGGGTAAATTATATGGACTTCCAAATACCGTTTCGATCCCTAACATCACTGAAGAGACATTTATTGTCGAAATCCGGATCTGGTGTACAAACAAATATTGACACCTTATGTTTGTGGCATAACATCTTAGCCACGAGTTTATTGTTTTCTGTTTAGTATTAAATTGATTTTTAAGATCAATTTTGTTAAATCTTGTGATCAATTTTATTTGGCAATCGCCAATGGCAGTCATCAGGGTTAAAGAACATCGGTTGTTCGACCTGTAGTCAAATGCGTTTTGTTTAAATATACTTTTTCACTCTTTTGGTCTTTCAGAAAATGTTGTTTGTGCTGTATATAGACCCTTCTACAACGAAATTTATTTTACATGCACACGCATAAAAATTGCGGTTTTTATCCAACGCAATCATAGGTTTGAACGTAGTTCTCAATTTAGACTTGTTTATATATATAATTTTACACTCAAATTAAAGCCCAATAAACTTACACAACACTTATTCTGTCTCTTGAAATTTACACTACTGATGATAACGCATTCAAGTGATCCACTAATAATGATGATATCCCTTATTCACACCCCAATAAAGATAAAAAGTAAAATAAAATAAAAATATTGAACTCCGAGGAAAAATCTAAAGGGAGAGGGCCTTATCTAATGGCAAAATTGAAAGCTCAAACACATCACATGAATATATAAGAATTGTCATGTTCCTGACTTGGTACTATCATGTTCTTATGTAGAAAATGATATATTTTACCTCGTTTTAAAGCTAACTAAACCTCTCACTTGTATGACAGTCGCATCAAGTTGACAACAATGTATTAACAAAACAAACAGTCACAATATGAAAAATTTCACAATTAGGGGTACAGCAGGAACACGAACCCCACCAAAGACCGGGGTGATTTCATGTGCTTCGGAGGGTAAGCAGATCCTGCTTATGATTAATTACACCTTTAATTTATTAAAACAAACATGGTGATAACCCTGTTTCTTACACCACTGATGATGGTGATAGTCCTAATTCCCACACCACTAATAAAGACTCACGCAATTCATCAAACAACAAATGTGTATATCTCTTATTCACATACCGATGGTGATAACTATTCCAGTCCATTCACCAATAACGGTGATATCCATAATTCACATAAAACTAATGATGACTCTTTCGATGCATTCAACAATAATGGTGCTATCCATAATTTACATTACACTGTTTATGACTCGTTCAATTCATCCACCAATAATGGTAGTATTCCTAATTTGTGACTCCTTGTACTCATTCGTGATATTTCTCATTCTCGTAGGTTGACGATGACTCCACTCCTAATGATGAAAACACATTAAATTTACGTGAATTTCATATTTTCCGGAATAGTGTTTAGAGGGCTAATGGCTGAATATGACAGTTGTTGTCCATTCGTTGTTTATGTGGGTTTTTTTTCATTTGATTTTGCCGTGTGACTAGGGACTTCCCGATTTTCCTCTCAGTTCAGTATTTTTGTGATTATACTTTTTATGATACAAATTTGACATGCTTTTGACTATTACATGTATCACGTGCCTTTCCTTGACGTTATCACATGGAATTCCGATGTTACGTTTTCAGTAATAAACATAATAAAGTAGGTCTACAGAAACAAACATAAAATATACTGAAACAGAAAATTGAATATATTGAAAAAAATGCAAAAAAATTAATGATACACTAAATGCATTTTTCAGAGTTTCCAGCATAGTTTCAATTCTGGTATTG
Organism: Mytilus trossulus; assembly: GCF_036588685.1. Classification (NCBI taxonomy): domain Eukaryota; kingdom Metazoa; phylum Mollusca; class Bivalvia; order Mytilida; family Mytilidae; genus Mytilus; species Mytilus trossulus. Next base: position 10,900,606 of record NC_086385.1, on the reverse strand, counting down.
TTGCACATTTTGGTTGTCTCTGGTTAAGTTAACGGCCGATAAAGTCCCATACATGTTCAATTGGGTTCATGTCAGGTGACATGGCCGGTCAAGGTAAAGTGTCTATTGATTCCGACGTCAGGTATGCGTTGTCAATTTGTGCGCGATGAGGTCTCGCATTGTCATCTTGAAAGACCGGTCTATCAGCTAACGCGTGATTGTCAAAATGAGGCGATACAATGGTGTTCAGGATGTCATCCCGGTACCTTTGTCCATTCAAGGTACCGTGAAGAACATGCATATCAAGCTTACAGTCATGGGAAAAACATCCCCATACTGTTACACCGCCGCCACCGAAAGCTGTTGTACCAAGAATGTTATTGTCCCGATATGCGGTGTTTCTTTCCCTCCAAACACGTGTTCTGCCGTCGACGGGCTTCAGCAAGAAACGATTTTCATCGGACCAGTGTATTCTTCTCCAGCTGCGTAAAGTCCATCGGTGATGGTTCCTAGCCCACTGTAGTCTTACTTTACGGTGTCTTAAAGTTAATTCCGGGCGCTTTATCGGCCTCCGAGCCCTTAGACGGAAACTATGCAACCTACGTATCACAGTCCGCACACTTACTCTACCCCAATAGGCCAAAGTCTACGAAGCTGATCAGCAGACGAGAAAGGTTTCAATCTTGCTTACCGGGCCGGGAAATATTTTTGTCTTCTCTGGGAGTAGTTTTACGTGGTCTGCCTGCTCTAGGGTGGTCTTCAACTGACCCTGTCTGTCGGTATCTCTGCACGAGCCTGATAATCACAGAGTGTTAATACCAAAATGGACCGCTATTCTACGGCAACTTAGACCTGTATTTGCCATACCTACAACTTGCCAGCGTTCCGCAATACTCAGTTTTCGTCTTGTCATCTTAAAAGTTTGAAATCAATGGCTAATTCAAGTGCGAAATGCACGTGCTAATATCATTTGTGTTTAGTTAAAAACAGTAACGCGAAAAACACACAAGACAGGTTGTTAAAACTGATTTGAACAATCAAAACGTAATCGATTGACATTTTACCGGTATCCAAAAGTTACCTATTGTTTACAGGTTTAATATATAGTATTTCTTTTAAAAAAAAAATAACTAAGAAAATAATTATTTCGAAAATAAATTGGGTGGTGCTTAACTTATGGCGGAGTGTATATATTAACATACAACTGATTGTAACCTTCAATTCATTTAACCATAATGGCGATATTCATTATTCGTCAATTAATAATGCTGCACAGTAAAGCAACATGGATATTCTCCTTTATCTGATCACTAGCACTAGCTATGACATCTCACAACAAAGCATTGTGTTTATTTGTTATACAATTATATAAAGAATATACTTACTGGTTCGACCGGTCATTTTTATTCAAGTTTTACATCTTATTATTCATTTGATATGGAATGTATATATTTTACCTATAATTATTCAACGATGTCAAGTTCATGACACAAGCGTTGATTTATGTTTTATAATTATATTACAGCTTGAAGGCACGCAATTAATATACGCTGCCGCCGAAGGTCACCTGGATGCTGTCCGTTACCTGGCCAGCATTGGATGTAATATACTCGCAAAATCCAAGGTAACGAAATATATATGTTCTGTTTGGTTGTATCCCTGTTTATATTTATTAATTTAATCAGACAGGTTTATCTTATAGTTTGTTTATATGTGTTTTACAATGTCGTTTGGTTTTGCACTTTAGTGTTTCTATATTTTCGTTGATTTACTTTTATATTTGATGTGTTTTTCTTAGTGGTAGTTTGAATCCCTGATGTCTTTTCTCTCAATCGATTTATGACTTTCGAACAGCGGTATACTATTGATGCCTCTATTTAATACACAACGCAATTTGTAAAGTTGTATACAATTGATAATCATGTTACTCGCACTGAGAAAGGCTTCAAAGTGCGTTTAAAGTAATGGGCAGCTGATAGTAATCAAACATATATTTTTTTAATCCATTGATATAAGTAGTTCTTTTTTTAATGTTTTATGTCATAGAAAATAATTCGTTTTGTATCATGACATTGCTGATGGAAGTTAGGATTTCGACGTGTTTACCACTCATTCTTTTCTGATATATATATATATGTGTGTGTGTGTGTCCTGTTTTTAATTAATTGCACAATATTGTCCAGTGTGGCAAAGTTAAGGAAAATGTTGATATTACAGATGTTAGTAACATTGTAAAATTTTGTGTATTTTGTTGATATTAATTACGCAATAGTGTCCAGTGTTGCACAGGATATGCATATGTTGATATTACAGGTGTCTTTAACATTGTAGCATTTTGTAGATATTAATTACGCAATATTGTCTAGATCATCACTTTACATGAATAGACTCATTTTTGATATTATAGAACGGATTAACAGCATTACATGTAGCTGCTAAGTTTGGACATCTTCATGTCACCAAATGGTTAATTGAGGAAGGAGGAATCAGTCCACTGTATAAAACAGATGAGGTAACATTTAACATTATATAAACAAACACCTTACATGATAAACTACAAATATGTTAACAGCAATTTACATGAACGACATCGAGAATGTTTTAAATAAACACAAAGTCACCAAACAAACACATACCAGTTGCCAAATACAGACATTACAGACACACTACTTTTAATAGAAATAATAAGATACAAATTCACCATTACAACATATGACAGTAGACAGATACAACAAACTACAACCAGACATTAAAGACAAACGACTTACCAACACGGATTAAGATACAAAGTCTTCAATCAAACTCATTTCGTTATACAGAAAAAAAAATGTGTTAAATAACAAATCACTTCATAGCCATTGATATTTTAATGCTGTTGTAAATTTCACCGAAATGATAAATTGTGTTACTGATTAGGTTATAATTAATGTTTATCATTGTATTTTAATCTATTAATACACTCAATTATGACCAGAGCGTTTCTTTATATAAAATCCTGAAATTAAGAAATTCAGGGCAGTCATCAGGCATTAACAGCAACCATGCAGACACCAATTTGAAAGAAACAAACCCCTTCATCACTCAAAAAAAAAAACAATCCCATATATATTTGACGACCACCCAGACTTGAACAACCAGTTTTTACCTAACACTAATTGTGAAAACCGCAAAAAACTAAAGGGTCACCAGTCGGGCATTTGGCATCATTCAGAAATCAATTAAAACTTACTATTAGGACTTATAATAAACCATCAGCCATTGAAACCACAGTCACAAACCAAACATTTGACAGTAAGTTTGCAACTCAACAAGAATTATGAAACACAAAATGTCAAAAAATATAAATGATGAAAACTTAGTACTGCTGTAACATGTCACAATTCAAACAAATTTTACAGTCAGACACTACTTATAATCAGTTTAACACGTTTAATTACTTTAAAGACACAACCACAAAGTATCCACCCCTAACGTATATGTCAAACAAACATACGATAGCCGTCAACTAATGCTACACTTATTGCATCAATTCAACCTTATATCATCATAAATAACACATGTACAGTCACAAATCAAGCATATGGTCGATAACAAAAAACAATCAACAACTATTTGAAATTAAATATAAAGATAGTGTTCCTAATCAAGCACATGACAAGCAGTACAATAGGCAACACGCATTTGGCAATGATTTAAAAATTAAAAGAGTCACCAATCAAACAGATGATAACTTCTATGCAAGTTAAAATCCTACAGCAATCAACATGAAAATAGTGTAAAAAAGAATCACTAATCAATAACATTATAGCTATGAGGTAGTCCAACAGCCAACATATATTTGATACTAGTCATACAGCAACTGTCACCAACCAAGTACATAATAATCACAAAGACCTATATTTGAAACTAATCATAAAGCAATTGTCACCAACCAAGTACATAATAATCACAAAGACCTATATTCGAAACTAGTCATAGAGCAACTGTCACCAACCAAGTACATAATAATCACAAAGATCTATATTTGAAACTAATCATAAAGCAACTGTCACCAACAAAATACATAATAATCACATAGACCTATATTTGAAACTAATCATAAAGCAATTGTCACCAACCAAGTACATAATAATCACAAAGAACTATATTTGATACTAGTCATACAGCAACTGTCACCAACCAAGTACATTATAATCACAAAGACCTATATTTGAAACTAATCATAAAGAAACTGTCACCAACCAAGTTCATAATAATCACAAAGACCTATATTTAAAACTAATCATAAAGAAACTGTCACCAACCAAGTACATAATAATCACAAAGACCTATATTTGATACTAGTCATAAAGCAACTGTCACCAACCAAGTACATTATAATCACAAAGACCTATATTTGATACTAGTCATACAGCAACTGTCACCAACCAAGTGCATAATAATCACAAAGACCTATATTTGAAACTAATCATAAAGAAACTGTCACCAACCAAGTACATAATAATCACAAAGACCTATATTTGATACTAGTCATAAAGCAACTGTCACCAACCAAGTACATAATAATCACAAAGACCTATATTTGAAACTAATCATACAGCAACTGTCACCAACCAAGTACATAATAATCACAAATACCTATATTTGATACTAGTCATAAAGCAACTGTCACCAACCAAGTACATAATAATCACAAAGACCTATATTTGAAACGAATCATCAAGCAACTGCCACCAACCAAGTACATAATAATCACAAAGACCTATATTTGAAACTAGTCACAAAGCAACTGTCACCAACCAGGTACATTATAATCACAAAGACCTATATTTGATACTAGTCATAAAGCAACTGTCACCAACCAAGTACATAATAATCACAAAGACCTATATTTGAAACTAATCATAAAGCAACTGTCACCAACCAAGTACATTATAATCACAAAGACCTATATTTGAAACTAGTCACAAAGCAACTGTCACCAACCAAGTACATTATCATCACAAAGACCTATATTTGATACTAGTCATACAGCAACTGTCACCAACCAAGTACATAATAATCACATAGACCTATATTTGATACTAGTCATAAAGCAACTGTCACCAACCAAGTACATTATAATCACAAAGACCTATATTTGATACTAGTCATACAGCAACTGTCACCAACCAAGTACATAATAATCACAAAGACCTATATTTGAAACTACTCATAAAGCAACTGTCACCAACCAAGTACATTATAATCACAAAGACTTTTAACAACCATGTGCTACTACTACTAATTATAAGGTCACACTCACAACACAGATTAGTAGTTTTAAAAAAAAGGTCAATAGTTAATAATCACTAATCAAACATATGAAAGCAATCAGGAACAACCAACAACTATTTGTAGTTAATTGAGAAAACACAATCAACTAATTTCAATCAGGTATCAAATTTAGAATACTGTGGATTCATTTATTTTCGTGGGTTCCGATTTCCGTGGATAAAGGAAAAATTGTATGTTCGTTGATATTTCATTTCATGATTTTGCTGAGGTCTGCATACAAACCTATTTAGAATTTGTCTTTCGTGGAACATTTGATTTCGTGGTTTACCTGTACCCACGAAATCCATCAAAATTGGTATCCAAAGAATAATGATTAATCCACAGTAATGGTAAAGATATAAACAACAACTTTCAGATACCAAAAAAACAGGACAGTCATCATATTATATATCAACAATCAGAAAATACTTACTGTAAATACACAGCCAACACTTTATCCTTACACAACATAGCCATATGAATTATTAAGACTAAGCATTATAGACTTTTTAGTAGAACCATAAGGCATTTCCAACTGTCGACCGACAACTTACGGTCACTAAGTAACACATTTCAACTATCAGGAACAGTCAACAACATACAACCACTTGGGACTAACTCTTAATACGCAACCAACAATAAAATACATCACTTATCAAACACAAGACATAAATCATGTATACAACCAATCATATCCTAAGACATAAATCATGTATTTCTAACAACCATTCATATACTAAGACATAAATAAGGTATTTCTTACAACCAATCATATACTAAGACATAAATAAGGTATTTCTTACAAACAATCATATACTTAGACATAAATAAGGTATTTCTTACAATCAATCATATACTAAGACATAAATAAGGTATTTCTTACAACCAATCATATACTAAGACATAAATAAGGTATTTCTTACAACCAATCATATACTAAGACATAAATAAGGTATTTCTTACAACCAATCATATACTAAGACATAAATAAGGTATTTCTTACAATCAATCATATACTTAGACACAAGACATAAATAAGGTATTTCTTACAACCAATCATATACTAAGACATAAATAAGGTATTTCTTACAATCAATCATATACTAAGACATAAATAAGGTATTTCTTACAACCAATCATATACTTAGACATAAATAAGGTATTTCTTACAACCAATCATATACTAAGACATAAATAAGGGATTTCTTACTACCAATCACACTTCTTCCAACAATAACAGCAATCAATTAGAGATCAAACAGATATAAGTCATTCCCTACTTATACATTCCGTCAATGTGTTTGTATTGTATTGTCTTTCATTTTTTGTTGGTGTGTTTTGTATATACGACTTTTTGTATTTCTTTGGTTCTTATAACGTGACTCTGTACTTTAAAACATCCCGTGAGTATGATATTATTCTATTGTATGGCATTATAATATATTTCTATTATGAATTACTAAATACGTTGAACCATAAACGTCAAAATCATTCAATTGCGTAGTATTAACTTTTTGTGGATTCTTATAAATTCTATATAACTTTTGGCCTATTTTAAATCTCAGTCTATTTCTGAAATTTATTCTTACTTACTTTTGATTTTTTAACCCTGTATGCTAGCATTTCTATGTCAAATTTTAAAATTGTTTGTATGTACATTGAACGACAAATATATGTGACGTATAAAATTTTCTGACGTCAGACACGCGTATTAATGAATGTGTTTGTGGATAGACGTTTTTGTGTTCTGTTAAATTGTCCCTTTTAAAATTGTTACACGATGATTACTGCAGTACTCATATTTTAAAATTGAGAATGGAAATGGGGAATGTGTCAAAGAGACAACCCGACCACATAGCAGACAACAGCAAAAGGTCACCAACAGGTCTTCAATGCAGCGAGACATTCCCGCACCCGGAGGCGTCCTTCAGCTGGCCCCTAAACAAATATATATACTAGTTCAGTGATAATGAACGCCATACTAAACTCCAAATTGTACACAAGAAACTAAAATTTAAAATAATACAAGACTAACAAAGGCCATAGGCTCCTGACTTGGGACAAGCGCAAAATTGCAGCGGGGTTAAACAAGTTGATGAGATCTCAACCCTCCCCTATACCTCTAGCTAATGCTAAAAAGTAAACGCATAACAATATGCACATTAGAATTCAGTTCAAGAGAAGTCCGAGTCTGATGTCAGAAGATGTAACCAAAGAAAATAAACAAAATTACAATAATACATAAAATACATCAGACTATTAGTAGTTAACTGACATGCCAGCTCCAGACTTCATTTAAACTGATTGAAAGATTATGTCTTCATCATATGAATATCAGGCACAATCTTTCCCGTGAGGGGTTTAGTATCATACCATCATAACATATATGAGAAGAACATAACCCGTGTCATGCCAACAACTTGTTGTTAAATAAATGAGTTCAGTTCCGATGCAAAGACCCTATAAGTGAATTGATATTAACACCAAAATATGCATTCTTCAATGACCTGACAACAGTATTGTAACTAAATCCCTTCTTAATAAGTCTATTTAAAGGTTTTGTTAGCTTCTGAGGTGAATACTGACATTTGTTGTGCTTTATAAAGAATATTTCCATGAAATATTGAATGTGAAATACCTGAACGTATAAGAAGTCTGCACGTTGAGTTATATTTACGAATGATGTCCTTATACCGATGATAAAATTTAGTAAATTGTTTGACTAGTTTGTGATATCAAAAACCCTGGTGCAATAATTTTTCAGTAATACACAAATTTCTCTCATTAAAATCTAAAACATTGTTACATACACGAGCGAATCTTGATTTTCCTCTGCGTTTAGTATTTTTGAGATTTTATTTTTTTCCCCAACATCCAATTGAAATATGTTATGAAGACAGACTAACAACTAAGAACTATTTATTGGGCACATTTTTCCCATCAGGAAGAACAAACAAACAATTATTTTACCTAAAACGAACAACTTGCTATGTCAAATTAAACAAATGACAGCAAACAGGCACTTCAATAACAGCAAATGGACACAGCTTACAATCAGTAGTCACATATCAAACATTTGGTAGTAATAAGGTACTGCTACTATCCAACGATCATATGAGACTAACTTTTCCGACACTTATGTGCAAACAATCATATGATTCTATCAAAAACTATGAATAGCCTCTAAAGACTTAATTGCAAGATACATATAACAACAAACATGCTCCCAAACACACGACTGCCATCAAAAATACCATTTATCAAATTTCTTAAAATCACCAATCAAACACATGACAAATATCAAGCACTACCAACAAATACCAACTATCAGAGATATAAAACAAGAGGCAACAACTTACAATCACCACGGAAACACATAAACAATGAGGCACATACAACAGCCATCATTACTAGTTTGAAAGTCATTACCCGAAAAAAAAAAGTCACATATCAAACACAGGACAGTCGTTGGACACTTCAAAAAACTTAACAAACCACTACCAACATATAACAATCACGGACCAAACACAGTATAGCCTTCAAACACTTCCAACTAACAGTTAGACACTTATTATAAAACACAGCCAACAAGTCTTATTCAGTTATCAAACTAATGAGAGACATTAGACACTAACAGCAACCAACCGAAAGACGAGGATAATTGTAAAGACAACAATTTATTCATTGATAAAACACATAACAACTTTCAGACATTACAAGCTATCAACAAATGGAAGAGTCTTTAGTCCGATGCGCTCGACACTAAAAAAAAATAATCTTGAAATAAGACTTGAACCTCATACATTAAGTTTGCTGAAGAAAATATGCATTGAATAAATTCTGATCAGGAAATTATCCTTATAGATGTAAAAAAAAAGTATTACCAAACAATTTACAAATGCTCTTTGTATTTTGCTTGAAAGTTGTTGTAAACACGGAATTATTTTAGTTGATAGATACAGGTTTAAGATTTGTTTTTTTAAGGGTTCCACTCCATATATTCTGGCTGCAAATAAAGACGACTACAACTATTCATCTAAGCAGAAAAAAGGAAAGACAGAAGTAATGAATTTCCTCAAGGTACATGTTCTGTTGTATCCTATTTATGAAAAAATCAAAAAATGCAGTATATGTTGACACTGATATTTATCAAAAGAAAAAGTTTGAAAATATATGACAATATTCAACATTTTACAGATAAACGAAACTAGATTCTTATTCTTTGTTGATAACATTTACACACAGTCTGGAATGTATTTGTTTATGTCTCGCTGTGGCTTTTGGGGCATTAACTGTAAGATTAATTTCTCCGTATGTCTATTAGAACGTTCGTCCCAAAATTAGTTTCCGTTATCTAACTTGAGGCTGCCTCTATCAAATGTTATGAAGCCTACACAAGCTGTATACATCCTCGGCTTTCGAATATTTGGCTTTGAGCATTCCTGATGAAAGTAAATCCTGAAAAGCGCTTCTATTAAATTGTTCCTTTTAAAATTGTTACACGATGATGACTGCTGTACCCATATTTTGACTATTTTATTTATTTTGTCTGTTCAGTTAACGAATCACTGTAAATATAACGGAATTTGATGAGACTGTCATCAAAGAGAGAGGGTTAGCGCTATAAAACCAGGTTTAATCCACAATTTTGTACATTTGAAAATGCCTGTACCAAGTCAGGAATATGACAGTACTTGTCCATTCGTTTTTTATGCGTTTTGTTATTTGATTTTGCCATGTGATTATGGACTTTCCGAATTGATTTTTCTCTATGTTCAGTATTTTTGTGATTTAACTTTTTTCATATGATTATAAAACATTGTTTCCGATATTTATACACGATGCTTATTACAACAAAACACAGATCAAGGTCGAATTAGACTGGCAACAATATTACAATTCTCTAGGGTATGTGGTCCGTAACAGCTTGTTTCGAGTTGAAAAATGAAATAGAATACTTTGTTAAAAAAAACAGATAGTGTTTGGCATTACACAAAAAAAGATTTGTTCTGGTAAAGTTGATTTCGTTGCATAAATGGTAAAAAAATGCCTTCTGAAAAGGTGAAAGGTTGATATCTGACAATAGAAACATAAGGATATCTAGTATACAACTACGGACTATCGTGTATACAGTTATTGATTAATAAAACATTTGAGAAGAGGTTATATTCATAATAGATATCGGAAGATGTGGTGTGAGTGCCAATGAGACAACTCTCCATCCAAATAACAATTTAAAAATTAAACCATTATAGGTTAAAGTACGGCCTTCAACACGGAGCCTTGGCTCACACCGAACAACAAGCTATAAAGGGCCCCAAAATTACTAGTGTAAAACCATTCAAACGGGAAAACCAACGGTCTAATCTATATAAACAAAACGAGAAACGAGAAACACGTATATATTACATAAACAAACGACAACTACTGTACATCAGATTCCTGACTTCGGATAATGTCTGTTTTTCATATAAATAATATGTACCAAGAACAAGTCTAAGGGTAGGCATTCTAAGGCAGACAAAAATGGACATTGTTTTGTTTTGACCTTAAATGTGCTGCCTCACAGAGCAAACGATACAATGAGACATATTTTTGATGTATGGGATAAATGAGCGCTCATAAAGATTTTTGTCCACGCTTTAAATAGTATGTCCTTGTCCCTAGTGTATTCACTGCTTGTCATAAGTCGCTGTCTGTAATATTTTTTTTTTTTTGACGTATACTCATGTGGCCAGGTGTAAACTGGTCAAGCTACACATATATAATCTATTTCTTCTATAAAAATTTTTTTAATAAATAAATATGATTAGAACAAGCACAGTTCAGGACAATGGTAGGCTGGTGAAGTTTTCAAACATTGATGGAGTGACTGAAATATTTTTTTCTGTCTCTAAAGGAACAGCATTAAAAAATGTGGTTCACAATGAATAAGGAGTAAATCATAAAAAAACGTTGATGACGTTACGGTCATGTGACAAACTTATGTTCATGAGATGATAAACAATATTATCTTATCCAATCAGAAGACCAGTTATATTAAACATTACGTAGAGAACAGAGTGAAACGGTGTGTGTTTTCCAGTGACATTTTCATTCTGTTATGACACTTCTCGTTAAAGTGACAGTAGTGTGAAATAAAACTATAAGATTTTAAAGCAACAACTATTTTAATACCAACAAGTCTAAGGTTATTTCTGGCACTCTTAACTCAAGCGTTCTACCAACATATCCAGTTTTTAACAAAATAATATTTCACTTCATTGACTGAAACGTGATTATAATGGCCTAAAGTAAACGTTTTTCCCGTTCTTTGCATTGTGTAATTTATATTTCTCTCCAACTTGCTTATCAAAAGTTGTTTATTTTTGTTTACTTTGCTTTGTCCTCCATTCAAATATTATTACAAATAAAGTACGAGAGATCCGAGTTGAAATCTGAATTTTTACGGTATAAAACAGAGACAAATGTCTGGCTAAACAAAATCACGAATTATTTACCCCAAAAAAATCATTCTGGGCAGATTATACATTCCATTAGATCCCCTTAGTTACAAATTCTGGCTCTTATAGTCTCCAGTCAATGTGTATTTTCCTATTCATAACCATAACATATCGTCTGCTGTGTTGTAGACTGTCATGGCAAAGGAAGAAGAAGAAGTGGCCACAAAAGTCTTCCATCAGAAAGGTCTAACAAAAATTATCAAAGGTAAATTTGTATATGATCTCATTTCATGTGTGGAATACATCTGTGATATGGCATCAAAAGATTTGAGATTAAAACAAATGTGATTTTAAAGTTACAAGAAAATGAGAATTTTATATGATCAACTCATACATGCGGTATATATAAGGGAAGGCAAAGAGTACACGAGTACTCACTAGGAAGATCGATAACTCCTATACTTTTTAGAACTTGTTAGTACTCATATACCTGTTAGCCTTTAATAAATCTGGAGATATTTCTCCTCACATGACCACTCACTTTAGTTCCCTTTGAAATGCCCCCTCAGTAAGGCTAGTTTTAATACCGTTAAACAACATAGATTGGTTTATCCTGAGACTCCTATGTGTTGTACTAGATTTTATTTTTTATTTTAACTGTGTATAAAGTGATTTCTATTTGGCTGTCAATTCCTGTTCGTCCAGGATGTGTATTTTATTTGACTTTAGATTTTAATCAGCTATCCTTCAACATAATCACTTTGGTTTAATTTTATTTAGTGTACTCATAACTGAGTAGGCTAGTGTTTCGTAATAAGGTTCTAAGCTCCTGCATTGTGCAAGCAATTTTCAGTATATCTAGACAATAACTCCCTGCTAAATTCATGTCATAATACTTTTATTATTCGTGGTTGAAAGCTGCATATGTTGTGCAAAACAGTAAGGCTAGGCTATTTGAGTAGTTTTTTTTTAATTTTTAAAGGATTTTTTCACATTTCGTCATCTTCTGTACAGATATGATTTAACTTACTGTTTGTCAATTTTATGAAGTTGATGTGTACTATGTAACTGTTTTGAGATCTTTAGCGAAGTCACTTATTGTTAAGATTTCTGTAATTTGTGTAATACCAACTCAGCTTGATTTTTTAGTGACTCATTTAAAATGTTTCATAATTTTTTCAACCTCAAAGAAAGTTGAGGAATGCGACATATAGAGATTTTCATTACTATCAGTACATATCAGTTTGAAGATTGTTTTGAGGCCATATTCAATAGGATATGGTCAAGTGATTGAATTAATTAGCAATAAGCAATATTCAGTTTTTCTGCCTAAGTTGTATTAAAAGAAACTACATATAAACATATATAATAAACGACGATATTTTCTATAAAGTTATGTAACTGTCTGTTTGTCTTTTTATCATTGTTAGGCCCTGTCAACTACATCATAGTCTGTAGACTTGGATAATAAGCATTTGTTTTAATTTATTCCGGTAGCCAAGACATATCTCTGTGTCAACAATTTGTTTGTAATAAGGCATGATTCGACATTTGATGTGGAACTTTATAATGTTGAATTGTACTACGTACAGCTCTAATGATACTTTTAAATTTATAAATCAGTGTTAGCTTGTGATATTTCTAACATGTATAACGATCTAAACATATATGATGGATAACACCCTGTGTATCTTCTTGTTTATACTGCTTGTATTTGTGTCAGCAAAAGAACAATACAAAATGATCTTTGAATTTCATATCTTACATTTTTTTCGGTTTTATACACTTAGGACCCAAAAAAGAAATACAGATATTTTCTGATATGGAATTTCAAGGTCTGTTAAGCAGCGGATCATACAAATGTTACTGGAACCGTGTTTTTCTTACCGGTCCATTTGGTGTTGGCAAGACATGCTTAGCCAAAATTCTAGTGGGAGATGAGGCTCCAGAACAGCGAGAGTCAACAGATGGTATATGGATTTACCTCGGCAGAGCTGGAATGAATATAAAGGAACGTTGTTGGGTTTTCTTGGAAAAGGGTACTAAGTAAATTTTAAGACTATAAACAATAGAAATTGACTGAGCATATGCATCTCAGAGTAATTGGTTTAATTTTGAGTAAGGGATTGGACCAAGATTTCAGGTCATAGTTCGATTTATAATGTGAGGTGAAAATGTATCTCGAGCTACACTTTGAACTTAACTTAATTATTTGTTTTATTCGTTGGTTTCCATCTATTAAATTGTCTTTACTTACTCTTTTGACCTTTGCTGGTAAATCCTTGGTAATCCTAACATTATTATGTTTGATTTTTCTTAAACTAACTAAATATGACTATTTTGGGGTTACCATAATTAAACATGATTGTGAAACGTTCGAAAATCACTGATAGACATATATAATAACAACATTAACGGTATCAATTTTCCTGCATCAGATGCGCATTTTGACAATACATCCAAAATATAGCCAAATCCGTGAAAGGAATCAGAGCTTTGCATGATGGAGATACATTCCTTAATTTATAATAATTTCTAACATTTTGGTTGTCTGTTTTGCACAAGTTTTCATACAACTTATCTGACACTATATAAAGACGTACATATATAGAATTCTATAACTTGTATGCAAATATGTATAAGTCAAACATTCTGCACAACTCAGATAAATCAATTTTTCAAACATTGCCAAACAATGAAATCATTATGTTTTATTTTTAGAAAAAATCTTGTCTGTTCTCCATACAACCTTTAACAGTCTATCTGTGCATTTTTTTGCGTGCCTATAGCTACTTGGAAATTGTTAATGAACACGGTCATAAGGAAAATATATATGTAATTGGACAATAAGCCTTGTGAGGACGAATGATCAAACTGATATTTTGTAGCGTCAAGTTTGTTTCCTTTTTTCAAAACTATTAAATTCCTTTGTCATCAGACAGCAGCTGGTTAATTTAATATATAACCAGTCTACCACTATCCAAGTACTATCTCTGTGCCGATATTGGTTATATGTTAGAATTAGCTGGTACTGGGATGGATGTTTAGATTATATCTTGTAGCATTTTGCCATTTGTATATTAAACTAAAGGCATTCATCCGATCAAATAAACGCTTAAACCTTATAATTTCATTATTCATTCATTTTCCTCCATTAAAATTTTCAAACTGTCAACAATTTATATAAATGTTGCAAATAGAAATTTAAAAAAACTTAGAATATATTTTGTTTTAAAACCTAACTTGTTTGAGTGTTTATTTACTACGTTTTAACTTTTTGTTTCCAATCTTTGAGAAAAAAAACTTCAATGATATTTGTAGTCAAACTTATCGTATTCTTATATAAATTATAGATGAATTTTTATCATTTTAAAGATCAATGTAATAGAAACAACATAAATGCTTAATAGCTGTAACAGTTACACCTGAGTTAAAATGCACAAATTACTTCCAATACATTTGAAAGCTTTGTCTTTTATATTCTAATTGTTAAGGGAGACCAGGCAAAATAAATATTGTCACCATTGGTCTTTTTGCAAACGGCAGTGACAACCTCCTAAAAGTGAGGCGTCCGTTTGGTTGTGCGATGCATACAATTCACAAGCATTTAGAATGGGAATGTTAGATCCGATGCCTCAAGTAAAGATAATGTCATCTAAGTTTCTGTCCCTAGCCATTTAAACCTCGTTTTACAGTGGCATCCTTAATTTCGCTGACCTTCATCCTGGACGGCATCGTGTACTGGACCTACCTATTTTATTTAGTATTTACTTGTTCGCGTCCTGAAAATGCATAACATATTTCCCACTGGATGTAAGGCAAACAACTATTAGCATTCAATTCTAAACCCTAGGTTTACCCTTAAATAGGGCCCCTTAATTACTTGTTCGAAATGTTTTACATTGTGTTGTGTCATATAGTGGGATTGGTAATCGTCATTAGAAATTAGTTATCAATTACTTTTTGCAATGTGATCATATGTAACCAGGCTATGACTTTCTTAACCATATTTCGTAATCTAAGTATTTCCTAAGTTGACGTGAATCAATATTTTGTAATGATCAAAACAAACGTTTTGGAAACGAACTTCTGTTTGATCAATCCGATATATATCATTTCAGGGACAGAGGTAATCGTAATCAGTATTCAGTTGTCATAGATAACTCTTTGCAATGTGATCACATGTAACCATTCAGTGTCTTTCTTAAACATATGTCTTAATCTAAGAGTATACCCTTAGTAGATGTGAATTTATGTTTTGAAATGATTAAAACAATGTCTTTGAAACGAACTTTTGTATGATAAATCAGATTACATATTTCAGGGACTATCTTGAATGCAACAGTGCAAAGTTTACTACGAAGTAAAGAAATGGCAATTTCAGGTGTTGTAAAATCTATTGAGGAAGTGGCAGATTGTAATGATGGTAAACATAGGGAGGAAATCAAAAACAAAGGTTCTGTATCTTTCCGTCTAGATGCTACAAAACGTATAGAGGAAATGCCAGATCTAAGTGGTGTAAAGTCTAATATCAGAACTCCAGGTGTTCACACGATAACGTCAAGGTTGAAAGCTTTCTTCAGTCTCCCAAGTCGAAAACAGAAAGAATTTAAAGGTATGTGTTGTTAATATTATGTGTAAATATGAATCCTGCCATATTGTGTAGACGTCTTGTCTTTCTTGTCAGTGTTGTGCTTAATTTTGTCCATGTTACAGTTTATGTTAACCAATAACGTCGTAAAACAGTGAATAGCTGCGAAATTTCACCACAAGGTTCCTTTCGTCAAACAGGAGGTTGGGATTGATTTTGATGGCTATGGCCAAAATTGTCTAAAAGGACCAAAAACTAGGATGTATATGCTGCTGGGCAATTATGTGTGTATCTCTATGAAATTGTACCACAAGGTGTCACGACGCCATCGAAAGATTGGGATTTTATTTTGTGTTACTGTCCAAACTGTTTTTGAAGGAGGGGTCCAACAAAAAGTATTTTTTATGTTACAGGACTTGTGTATAAATGTACGGATATCTGTGAAATTGTACGACAATGTCCTATACATCAAAATAAGGGTTGGGCTTTATTTTGGTTATTATTGCCAAATCTGTTAAAAAGGATCAAAAATTAGAATTTAAAAGTTCTCAGACAATAGCTTGTGTATCAATCTATGGCTTTCAATGAAGTAATAGCCAAAGGTGTCATACTAAAAGGGAAGGTTAAGAATTATTTTGGGGATTATAGTCAAACTGTGAAGGAAGTAGCGACCATAAAGACTAAGATTTCCATGTTTCCTGACAATAACTTATGTTAAAGTCTATTGGTCTCTGTGAATTAAAACCCGAAGGCTCTGTACTGAAAATGGAAAGCTTGGAATGACTTTAGGGGTTAAACCCTAAATATTTTACTAAAAGGGGTAAACGATACTTTTTTCTACTTTGAATAAATTGCTTTTTTTATAGAGTAATATCAATCGGGTTATAAATCAAAGACTTGAATTCTTCTTGTTCTTTGAAATGCTGAATCTATCAATGTAATGTATTCATACTTTGAATTTTGGACTCTTTTTCAAAGCTGGTCCTCATCGAGGTCAAGAGAATCAAAAATGAGACTTTGTTCGATACTATTTATTTTAATAACCTTATGCCAGAACAAAGATGTCACCATTTATTTTTGCGACACATATCCTCACTGAACGTGGTTGCATCTTAATACACCTCACACAGCAAAATGCATCACCAATTTTAACAACTTTTTACTGCCAAGAATGGAAAAGTCCTACGGATGACTATATTATATTCCAAGTCTAACCCTTGTGTGTAAAATGGTTTAGCTCGTGCATGTATCATTTTAAAGATCTATTAAATATTCTATGTTTTTGAATCATTGATTTAATTGTATTCAAACATGGCTGCTTAAATGAATATCATTGCAATACATTTCAAAAGTCAACACCTTTGAAAAGTGAAACAATGCTTCGTGAATAATGATTTGTCTGTTTACAAAACTTGTTTGATAAATTTTTAAAAGTGCAATTATGTTTTTTTCAATATCTAGGAAATTTAATAAAAGATACACGATTATCTATAACCTTTCATTCAATTTTTACATACACAAAGCAACTAATATCTTTTGTTTTCAGGTCAAAATGTTGCTCATCTTAAATCTTCAAATGATGAAAGTGCTCTGATGCATGGAGCTACCAGAGATGATAGTGCTGGGAGAGGGGGAGACTCGGAAGATATATTGACTGCCAATGACATGTCAGAGGATGAAATTATTAAACTAATCCGATCTGAATGTAATAAAGGCAATTACGAAATGATAATTGTCCCCATTGATTTATGGGACTTTGGCGGTCAAAAGACATATCACTTGACACACCAACTCTTTATATCTAGCAGAGGCACTTTTGTATTAATCTTCAATGGTAGTAAAGGTATCCATGACGACACACCTGATTACATAGACTTACCAGGCTGTAATAATCAACGGAATACTGCAGGTATGTTATCATTTATTAATGGGTAAAACAATCTGTCTATTTCAATACAACGAATATATTTTATAATCTTTCGATATACATGATATAGGTAAACTGTAGATTGCCTAAGCTTTCATAGAGCATAAAAGGCCTCAACATAAAAAAAAACAATATGCTCCTTAGTGAAGATGTATACAGTAACAGAGTCAGCAATACAACATCTGGTATTGTTCGTAACATCTAGATAAACTGACTATTCATTGTTTTAAATCGAAGTTTGTTTTATCCAGTATAAATTTCATTTTCCTTTCTTAAAATTTAAACACAAAGAGATGAAGACCAATTTGTGAATGCTGATATGTATAAAACTGATTATGTTTAAATCCTACATTCTTTTGTTGCGTAATTCAGTTTATGATTCATACAAATAACAAAATATTGTTAAAAGCTATGTCTGCGAGAATATAAAATATGTTCACCCCATAGGAAAGATAAATCAGCTAACAACAGAAATGATAGAAAAGTTGTTTTTGTTTTAATTCAACAATGCTGCTAACAATTGAAAAGATATCTTCAATTGATATGATTAGATAGTGGTTGTGAGAATCAATTATTTTCAGTTCTTTATAAATGCCTATTGTTCAGTAATTATTGGCAGGCAACTTTATACTTTCAAACATATCAACATGTATGCGTGTTTGTTGCAGTCTATCTTGTCCATTGGGTAAATTCAGTCCTTACATATTGTAAGACTTCGGCTGATAATGGAGGATACCCAAAAATCAAGTTTGTTGCAACACACAAAGATCAAGTAAAAGTAAGTACAGGCATAAATTCAAGAACTGTGTAACTATAATTCTTTGCCATGTTATACAGAGTTCAATTAACTGTTGCGTTAACAACTCATCAGTCAGTTTTCTCCTATGTCCCTGACTCTTTAAAAAAAATTGAAATAAGTTGAATTTATGAGCATGCCATTATGAAATTGTTAACGGTATTTTGATCAGCTATCTGTTTTCCAAGATGGTACTTATTTTGTATAATTAAGTTTATCAGATTGTGGGATTTTCACAGAAAGGGTGTTTGAAGTTTTTTTCCCACATTTTCCTACCTTAGAAATGAGTGATTTTCAAAATAAAATTTTAAATGATGAAACAGATATGTGCTATCAGCTCCTATTGTGTTAACATGCAATGTAGATCCTTGAAACCCTGTAGAATTTATTGTAGCTATGTACCTGCCATGTAGGGTCTAAAAACAAAATTATAATTGTCTAGACTAAATCATTCGTCGTAAAGATTTTAATGTTGTTTGAAAGTTCAGATCTCTGAAACTTCAAAAAAAAAACATGAGCCTGGACGTTTTGTGGGAATTCTGTTTTAAAAAAAAAGGTGCATCTGAGATTTGATCCATCAAAAATCATGGCCGGTGTGGCTTGACTTATTGAATGTAGTTTGAAGGCATTTTTGGGCTTATCTCTATAAAATAGTAAAGTGTCCATGTGACAGTATAAATGGTCAACTGTTTTCCCTATGGAATTCAATGTTGGAACTCTTGCAATTACAATTTCATTTTAAGCAAATATCATGGAATAGTTTAAGTGAGAGGAAAAAAGTTTTGACTATTCTGTTCATACAATAAATCATTGGTATCGCTTGATTCACTGAATAGTGTATATACATTTTTCATTTGTGTATATTTTAGGGTGATATTGAGGAACAGAGACGAATTTTAGTAACCTCAATTGAAAAACTCTTTGAAAATCATGGAGGAAAACAACATCTTCAATATGAACCACTTATTTTTGTGGATGCAAGAAACAAAGAGGACAAAGAATTAGACACATTGAAGAAACAGTTGGTGGAAGTTGCATTAGACCATCCTAGTTGCGGAGAATTAATGCCAACCACGTTTGTACCCCTTGAACTTCAATTAGCCAAAAAAGCAGAGGAAAAAAAGAAAGTACTATCCATTGGTGAACTGAATGCCCTTAACCAGCAGAATGAAAAACATGCATTAACCCCTGATCAGCTACAAAAGTTTCTGAAGGTTAATCATGCCCTTGGAAAACTGATCTACTTCGATGAAGCTTGCTTGAGAGATAACGTTATCATAGATCCAGTGTTTTTGGTAGACGTGCTACGTTCCATCGTTACTGATGAACAATTTTGGCCAGAACATCTCACTGAGGTACTTGGAGAACTTAAAGAAAGTGGAAAATTGCTGAAAAAGGATTTACACGAAATATGGAAACAAGACTGTTTCAAAGAGATCTCAGAGCATAAAGAATATATGGTAGAAATGTTAGTACATTTGGACATAATTTGTCGACAAAAGGACGATGAATATGAATCAGAATTGTTCTTAGTTCCATGCATGATTGGAACCAAAAGAGAAGACAACCCACAAATAGATTTTGACAGAAGCATACATCTGGCTTATAGGTTTAAGGAGGAAGTTGTGCCACCTGCTATCCTTTACCGGTTCATTGCGACTTTCATATCAATGTGGAAGCTTCGAGTCAGCTCTAAATCCAGTCGTCTGATGATCTTTACAGACAGTGCTGATGTTACAATTGATACTGAACACGATATGAGAATTGACATTCAGGGAAACAGAATCATAGTTTCTCTTTCTCACAAAGAAAGCCAAATTTCCATTGTACCTACAATTGCATCAACAGCTCAGGAATGCCTAACACATGCCATTACACGCATTTCCAATTTCTATTTCTCAGTTTCAGAAGATTCTGGTTGTACTAGAGATTTACCTTTTACCATTCAAATTGGTATAGTTTGTGGGTCAGATATATGCTTTTTTGACCACATGTTGAGATCTAAGGAGGAATGGACATGTCCCGATCACAATAGAATACACAAGACTAATAGTGTGTCCAGATGGTTTGCAGACAAGGTATCTATCTTTTATAGAACGTTTTTCAACCTTTTGCTATTGAATGAAGAGTCAATTACCTTTTGAAGGTTTGAACGGTCATTTTGAACTTATAATCATATGAAAAATTAGAGCAATTATTTAGATGTGTTCAGTGTTTCAGTAAATTTTCCGACTTCTCCTTGCAATAACCCTAACCCTAACCCTACCTCTAACCAATGAACTGATCTTAACTTACTACAAGTCAATCATTTGAACATTACTGAATTTACCATTGTTTATAAGTACATGAAGTATAAACATTGACTGGATTATACAAATGACTTGACAAAGAACACAAACAAACTCTTTTTTAATTTCATGCGTCCAAAGTGCTTTTCTGATTTGATCTTTATCAGGAGCGCTCAATGCTAAATTTTTGAAAGTCGAGGTTGTATAAGAACCAAAACTGTTTTTAAAAATCTGTAAGAAAGATAAGAAAGAGCTTAATCACCATGTAGGGTTATATGTAGACAAAATCAAATATAAACAGATAAAAAAGTCAAAATGCTAATCTAAGAACACTCACCGTTACTAGTTGGTATAAATGCAAAAACCACTGAAACAATATTACGTGCATCTCCATCATGGCTCGCGGGTCTAAATATTATTTTTTTTTTAATATTGGATTTCGCTTTTTTTTCTATATATACACTTCATCCTATACTTTATAGAAAAATAAAATAAAAAATCTGGGTTCATCGTTCATTTAAGCTTACATTCTGCCTTCGAAAGAAGCAGGCATTTAAGTTAAGGTACTCATCCGGTTGAACAAATAGGAGAAAAGGGTAATATCGAAATAAAAAAAGAACTAAATTTCAGCAATCGCTTTTAATGTACAACAGTTTAGTTCAAGTACAGCTTATTTGAAAGAAATAATAGAAAATATACCTCACGGTATAAGATATTTCAATTTTAATGCAAAAAAATTTCATTGTTTTCACCAAAAGAGGATAATTTGGAGCTTTTTTAATGATAAAAACATTTGAAAAGTCATTTAGTGCGAACACGAATTGATTTTTTGGGTTGATTTTTGTACCATATAATTGAGTAACAACTAATAGTGTAAAATAAAAACTTTTTTTATAAAAAAAATGTTTAATATTTTGCTGTAATTTTTGTACCCTCGAGCCTCCTAAAGACATCATAAGTTCATTAAAATGCAGCTTTTGTTCATCTTATTTTACAGTTACCTACGGAGGGTGACAGATGTCCAGAATATTGTCCTGGTAAGTAATGTCTTATGATTTCCGTCATTAGTTTTATTTACTTGTATTATAATATTACACATAAAAACATTAGTTTAAAGATTTTTTTTTATGTTTGTTTATAAACATAAAAAAAAATGTTGTGGATAACCCAAAATGACAATCCCCCCACCCCCAAAAAAAAATTAAAAAATTAAGAAATAATTGATGCAAGCTTTACGTTATTGTAGTTTTAACATGGGTAGGCTTTATATCGTTGGATATTATTTTTGAACGACCGATAGTGAGGGCTAAAATAACACAAATGTAATGCCTACCATGTTAAAACTACAACAAAGTATAGCTTGCATCAATTATTTCGATTCTGATTAGGACAATTAAGGTAATTTTTATGTCCGATGTGTATAAGGGTAAAGCAATTGTGTAGGCTCTTCAATGAACCTCCCTTTTTTTTGTAAAGAAGCAAACAGCTGGCACTGTGATTTTCTAGATGGAGGACTTTTTGAACAGTCAGCATGAACAGTTGACGTATATAGGTCAAATATGTCAATTTCGGAATGCAACACATTACAGTCATAATAAACGAATTAGTAACAATATGTTCATCATGTTAAGAGTTTGGAAGTGTTTGAAGTTAATGAAGTAAATTAAATGCATGCCAAATTCATTATTCTGAAGTAGTCAATATACGCATGTGCACAAATTATTTGATTTAGAGCATGGGTATATTCATAAAGCGAAAGAAGCATACATGTATTAGAATTCAATATGAATAAAAGGCAAATTATATGGTCCGAGACCACAATTGTCGTCCCTTGATTTTCGTTGTTCACGAATATAGTCCCTAGTGTTAACAGTGGGTTACTTACCAATAATTTTTATACCTCTTCCAAATTTATTTCTCCATGTTCAATGCCTCAAATTGTAAGTAGGGGGTGAAATTACACTGTAAGAAAATTTGGGTCAAGAATTTTACAGGAAAGTAGTGATTTGGTCCAGTTGAAAAAGGTTAAAAATTAGCACTTCGGAAGCTGTCAAAAGATTTCAAGACACCCTTAACACAAAATTGTCCATATTTTGAGTTAGATACGATGAAGTTTTCTATAATTTTGATATAATTTGTCCAAAAAGTAGTGCAACACACTGTAAAGTTTCATTGAGAAAGCGCAGGTGGGATTTTTTAAATTTTCATTTATATTCTAAAAGAAATGCACTACGAATTAATTGTGGTCTCGGACCTAGTATATAGTTTGTATATAAAGCATTGACATATAATATGAATGCATATCTATTGATAAGTTCAAAGTCCACTCCAATATTCGATGTACATAAATGTAACAGTGTCGTATCATCATTTGGTTGGAAAATTAAAAAGGGTAGATAACTCATGCTGATTTTTTATGAGTAAGATTTGTGTGCACTTACAGCAGGGACAATAATTCTTCTGTATGTGCTATACCACAAAATCATAGTACTTTACATACAGTTGTGAAAAATTTAAAAAAAAGTATTCCCTTGAATTTGCATTTGTAGGTAAGTAAATCGTCATGCTAATAACAATAGGTTAAAGTCCGATATATGTTATGTTCTTCATGTGTATATCTATGTATGTATATTGGAGAAGAGGTTACTTAGTTGAAAAATGTCTAATTCATTTGTCCTTTTTGAACAATAACATATGTTTAAACTAACTTGGATCATTTATGAGTAATAACTTACAGTTAAGCTCGAATGTCTATGATGTTTTAACTTGTATAACTGAAGTAGAACAACAAATTGGACATTTAGTATTACGACTTTGTACTTTTGATTGATTAAGTTTCAATATATTACAGGTCTAGATATGGCATGGTTAGACAGCAATCCAGATGATAGACATTTGGGACGCTTAGCGGCTGAAATGACAATGGAAGACATACGAAAAATATACATGCACCTAAAGGGAAAGAAACCTGCTAGGTCTTGGGAAATAATTAACGAGTCAATCAACAAAGAGCCTTTTGATATCAAAGTCAAAGCTTTGCATGATTGGAAGAAGAGCACGGTACATGCGTCATTCCAGCACCTTCAGCAAAGTATGAAAGAGGAAGATATAGACTTACACATATTATGCCAGGTAAAAAAATCGTATGCATCGTATATAACATCTTAAATAACATCTGTTGTACCAATTGACATATTTTCTACAAGCTTTAACAGATGATTTTAATGGGTGCCACATATGGAGCATGACCTGCCTACCCCCTCCGGAGCACCTGAGATCAACCCCAGTCTTTGGTAGAATCGTGTTGCTTAGTCTTAAATTTTCTATATTGTGCCTTCTGTACTATTGTTTGTCTTAATTTTTAGCCATGACGTTGTCAATTTATTTTCAATCTACATATGAGTTCGACTGTCCCTCTTGTATCTTTCATCCATCTTTTTTTAATGATTTTTCCAAATTGAGAGTGACGATCTTGACTTATGTCATTTTATAATAACAGTACTCTTTGTTTTTTACAAACTATCTTAATAAAAAAACTAACCCATTTAAGAGCAAAACTAATCTGCAAATAAAAATAAACAAATATTGAAATGTGAATGCCGGTAATTGTATATATCTTTTTTTACAGCAAGTACTACTTTTCGATTTTGTATTTGATTTTGCTTTCCAAATTTTTTGTGTTCAGAGACATATATGAGTATAAATGATAGAAAACATAGATCTGGCGTTCCAAATCGTTTGATTGATATCTTAGATGAGTTTGTTTGTCTCCTCTCTCTCGAGATCATTCATATTATTGTAACAATGTTTTAAAATAAAAATAGGTCATATAAATTCTGTCAACAGCAAAAAGGTGATTTTATACCAAAACCCAGTGAGTGCTTCTTTATTTCATAAAACAGAAAGACATGAGGATGCGAACGTATGGGCTTAAAAGAATAAGTGTCTAACTTATATATATGGGATAATACAGGAAACCCCAACTTTTTTTATTAAAAAATTGTGTGTTTAATGATTGATATGCATGTCATATTTCAGATTTCAAGAGAATTCCAAAAAGAGTTTGGTAAGTGAAACTTTTAAAAAATTTAAAATGTAATTCCATTTTTTAAACACATTTCTGGATTAACATTGATAAGAAAGGTCAATCGTATAACTGTATTTGGGTGCAGTGGCACCAAATTACCAAACCGTTTAGCTTCGTCTGTTTGAGGTGGAACCTTAGTTTCCGACTTTATATGTAACTTCTAATTTTTACATGGGAGAATATAAAACATATGTCTTATTAATCATGTCAGTACTACTGACCACGTAACTGATTTACCCTTTACAGACTAACACGCTTCAGGAAGAGGAATCGAACAACTTCTACAATGCATTACAAGATAATGTTTTATAAACTAGGTGAATATCGTATCTGTATTTACCTTAATTAGGAAAGCTTACAACAGAAACTGATTTACCCTTTACAGACTAACACACCTCAGGAAGAGGTATAGATCAACTTCTACAAAATAAAGATAAAGCTTTATAAACTAGGTGAAGATCGTATCTGTATTTACCTTACTGAGGAAAGCTTACAACAGAAACTGTGAATGTTAAATATGTATTACCGCATTGGAGATATTGACCATATTAGACATAAAACGATTAACAATAAACACCAACTTAACTTTATTGACCTTATTCCCTCATAAGTTGACAGAGAGATAAATATAAGATCACTTTGTGGACCTTATTCCCTCATAAGTTGACAGAGAGATAAATATAAGATCACTTTGTGGACCTTATTCCCTCATAAGTTGACAGAGAGATAAAGATAAGATCACTTTGAATATTGTCAGTATCGAAAGATCGACTACTGAACTGATGATACTATTGGGATCTTACAGTTCACCAGAGGTGGCATCACGACTACTGAACTGATGATACTATTGGGATCCTACAGTTCACCAGAGGTGGCATCACGACTACTGAACTGATGATACTATTGGGATCCTACAGTTCACCAGAGGTGGCATCAACCTATAAATAGATAATGAAAACACTATTAACATTGTATCCTATGTTGTTTGTATTCCTTACATGTGTTATCGCCTCTTAACAATGTTACATTACTACTAAAACCGTCATTACGATAATTTATTGTTTTACCAGTTTTTCTTTTAGTTATCCTTATGAATGTTGGGGTGGTTACTTCTGTAAGATAATGAAATTAGTCATATCTGCAGACAGATCATTCATATTTTCTAGCTCTTAGTTGCACTTAGGTGTTCATTTCCTCTTAATATTCACATTTGTTGATAAATAATCATGCATCTTTGAGTCATTTTAATAGTAAATGGTGTAGATTAGTAGTTTCAATTAAATAATTAGCTTTGGAACACTGTAAAATTATCATGTTTTGGGCAAAAAACTAGTGTCAAATTATTTCAATAACTATTCCGAGATTATTACTACTTTCAACAAGGGTTATCATAATGTGTTGCACATTTTTTATGTTTGTATACGTCATGTGTTATATTTTGTAATTGTTTTGGCTATATAACTATTTTGATCTGAGCGTCACTGATGAGTCTTATAAGTCTTATAATCCTGGTACCTTTGATAACTATTATGTAGGCGAAACGTGCGTCTGACGTATTAAATTATAATTCTAGTACCTTTGATATCTATCTGGGTGCCAGCATTCTTTATTCCTAGGTTAATAGTACATGTAGAATAAAGCTTTGAAAACGCAAAATTGAAAAAATACACATATGAAAGGGTGGTATAATTTTCAATGAGACAACTCCTCAGCAGAGACAAACCGAGGTACAAGTTAACAACTATTAGACTAGTATTCTTTCGTTTATACATTGTCTTCTCATTATAAAACACGAATTGTTGTGTTTAGACAGTTGTAATGTTGTCTAATTCGGCTTCAATATGTTCTTATATGGTTAATGATTGTCATATTTACATTTATATCATTAGTTTCTTGAAAATACTTTATGTAGCCATATGGCATGTATGCTACCAAATATTGCTAAATAACCTATATCAAATTTTGAACCTAGAAAATAAAAGTTTTGTGTTGATA
Source organism: Mytilus trossulus (assembly GCF_036588685.1). Classification (NCBI taxonomy): domain Eukaryota; kingdom Metazoa; phylum Mollusca; class Bivalvia; order Mytilida; family Mytilidae; genus Mytilus; species Mytilus trossulus. Next base: position 10,873,184 of record NC_086385.1, on the reverse strand, counting down.
TTTTTGGGACATAGTCGCGTGGATATTCTTATGGTTAATAAATGATAAGACAGCTGAGTTTATGACAAAAGTTAAAATAAATGTTAAAGATAAGAAAAAAATTATAATGCTGTTAAAATGTATATACATTATAGACCAATCAAAGGAGAAGTTACTCATTAGACCATCAAGTACCATTACAAAACTACTGCCTGACCATATTGGAATTCAAACATTCCAGCTTGGAATAGAACTTGGGCTATCAGTTGTTGAGATGCAACACATTGCAATGAACCACGTGACAAATCTTCGTGGTCAAACAGAGGAGGTTCTGAACAAATGGAGGACACTCCCCGAAGCTACATATGGAGTTTTAGTCAATGCTCTCTATCGGCTTGATTTATCTAGTGTATTATCATACATAACATATGAAGAAGCATTAGAAGAAATATTAAAAGTAGGATTAGAAAGAAAGATGGAAGTAGGATTAGAGGAACAAATAGAAGTAGAATTAGAGGACTTAGTAGAAGTAGAATTAGAGGAACAAATAGAAATAGGATTAGGAAAACAGGTTAAAGGTGTGTTAATTTTGACATAGTTTTCCTTTGTCTGACATCATATTTGTGCATTGACTATATAAAACGTAAAGAATTAGATTTCAGATCAATTTTACTCCCTTTATTTCTGATAACCTACCTATCAAAATCCAATGTCACTTAAAGAGTTTGAACTTTGGTGTGGTTTCGACAAATACAGTTATAAGGCAAACTCATTGGCAATTGTCAAGTTGTGTCAATTGTAAGTTGTCTCATTTGCAATCATACCACATCTTCTTTTTTATAACGTCCATATGACAAAATACCTGATAATGAGGTCAAATAAATGGTTCTTTTGTTAATTTTGATATTACGTGCTAAAGTGAGTCCTTTCTTTTATTCGCACTCAAATTTAGTTCATTAACGTATTCATATTAAAATGAATTGTCGCTACAAAACAAACAGATAAAAAGATAGCAAACTCAAAGTCCTAAGAAATAGCAAAGAAATAAAATCAAGCCACAAACTAATTATACAAATAATATAATGCTTGGACAACCTTAACATGCTATAAATCAAACCAAAAGCATACTTCAAAATATGATAGATAAGAACTAAAATCACATATTCCCTCTTAACTGGTATGTCAAACAACAAATAAACTCATCATAGATACCTGGACTAAATTTTGTATATACGCCAGACAAGTGTTTCGTGTACAAAAGACTCATCAGTGACGCTCGAATTCACCCAAAAATTAAAAAGGCCAAATAAAGTACGATGTTGTAGAGAATTGAGGACCAAAATGGAGCACAGATTATTGAACAAATAGAAATAGGATTAGGAGAACAGGTTAAAGGTGTATTGATTTTGATATAGTTGCCCCTTTGTCTGACATCATATTTGGGCATTGACTATATGTAACGTGAAAAATTAAATTTCCTTTATTTCTGATAACCTAATATCCAATTGCACTTAAAGGGTTTGAACTTTGGTGTGGTTTCTACAATTACAGTTATAAGGCAAGTTCGTCCATATGACAAAATACCGGATACATGTGATAATGACCTCAAATCAATGGTTCTTTGGTTAATTTTTATATCACGTGCTCAAGTGAGTTCTTTCTTTTATTCTTACTCAAATTAAGTTAATGAACGTATTCATATTAAAATGAATTGTCGCTACAAAACAAACAGATAAAAAGATAGCAAACTCGAAGTCCTAAGAAATAGCAAAGAAATAAAATCAAGCCACAAATCAATTATACACATAATATAATGCTTGGGCAACCTCAACATGCTATAAATCAAACCAAAAGCATACTTTAAAATCTGATAGATAAGAAGACTAATAAAGTAAAAGCAGTTGTCTTATCTGCTTTAAAATCATATATTCCCTCTAAACTGGTATGTCAAACAACAAAAGGAGCACAGATTTTTGGATAAATTGATATGTGCATGTCTATCTGTCAAAGGACATACAACTTTGAACAAACGGTCTTCATTAATTCATCAGCATAATTTTTCTGCTTAATGCAAAACAGATAAAAAAAAATACAAAATGTGGATATTTTGCAGACGTATAATCATATAAAGCTACGCATGCTACACCACGTGAACAATTATCAAAATTAACCAGAGATTAATTTGCTACTGGCTTTAGGGATTATCGAAATATAATGCAATCATACACAGATTTAGAGAATACACAAGAAAACAAATGTCTACTTAAAATGATAGTATAATAGTTTAATCAGATTTAATTTGTCTTTCCCAAATACAGAGAGGATTATACAAGATATCGAAATAAGTCAGATTTTAGATTATATGATAACACATTTAGTGATATCATCTGATGATAGACGTCGTATTGAACAGCATGCTGGACAAGACGATCAGAATAAAGCCTTGCTTGAAGTAGTGAAGGAAAGGGGAGAGTCTACTTATACAGTGTTTGTTGATGCACTACGGATAAGTGGATACACTGATTTAGCAGATGAATTGAAACGCGATTCAGACGAAGAGGGCTCAAATGAAGCATTAGAACCACCTCCAAATGAAGGTATGAACTTTATTTTTGTAATGAAAATGTACAAATAATAGCATTTGTATAACATTGATGTTCTTGATCCAATTTTTACTACAATGTCTGTTTGTGTTTTTCATTTTAAGCCATGGCGTTGTAAGTTTATTTTCGATCAATGAGTTTGACTTTCCCACTGGTATCTTTCGCCCCTTTGTTTGACTGTCCCACTGGTATCTTTCGCCCCTTTGATTGACTGTCCCACTGGTATCTTTCGCCCCTTTAGAAGTTAAACGAGATCTAATGTTTGTATTGAAAGGCGGAAAGTACCAAAGGTACAAGCAATCCAGAAGATGATGGTAAGTTGGATTATCAATTATGCAAAAAGAAAAAGCAACAGTTTTTAAAGCACTACATAGGAATTAAACATTGCAAAAACCCTCAAAATTAATGTTGAAAAGGAACTCTGATTTGAGCGGACCGTACAATCCTTGTGACATCGTTATTAATTTTAGGGGTCTGTATTCTATTTTTGTATTTTTTTTTTATGTCGTCGATATAATTGCAATGTTAACCTGGATGACTTGTGTTTTGTATTAACCATCATTCACTTAAAAGATTAAAAATACAATCAGTATTTGTTTCTACATTTTCGGTTAATGTTGGTCTTATTCTTATGCTGAGATTTCCCTCAAAAGTTTTGCCGCGATTTTTCCAAAACGATTTACTACTTCTGTGGTTATGATCAATGATCATGACTTCCCGTGAAACTTTCGTTGTTTATTTTAATTATACATATGTATAAAGTGATAATAAAAACTTCTAAACAATAAATTGTAGGATTGTCAAAGTGGAACATTCCAGTGTATAAAGTTCGTCTACAGAAGAATTACTCAAATATCGTTCACTGTATAAATCATGAGAACATAGTAGATCATTTAATATCATGTGATATTTTGACAATAGCTGATAGTCAAATGATAAATGCCTGTCCAGCACAAATACAAAAGAACAGAAAACTAATGGACATCCTCTTGCATGGGAGTGAAAAGGGATTTATTGAATTTCTAAAAGCTATACGAGAAGACTCTGTCACTACTGAACTGGCAGAGAAAACAGAAAGCACATTGGTTACAAGCAGAGATATATCAATCATGCAGGGTTGCTACAAATAAACTGAAGAGTAGGTTATCCGTATATTCATCCTGTATCTAAAAACTGAAGATCTTTCTATGTAAACGAAGATATTATAAATAATCTGAGTATCAAATAATTTGCAAAACAGAAATAACTATTGGTTTTAATATTTGGAGCTTAATATTACTTTTTGATGAAGATATATATTGTTAATTCTACTATAAATTTGAGTTGTGAATGAGTAGTTAAGGGAAAAAAACAGATAATAGCAACACTAAAACTAAACTTCAAAAAGACAAACACCAGTCCACCATACACTTGACACAGAAAAGTAAAGGTTGATCAACCTAAATGCATTTATATCTTCCCATTCCTTATATAAAAATTACATTCTCTTATGGCTATTGTTAACATAAACATAATTTTTTTGCATCACACTATACCAAGTGTGATACGAATAAGTGATATGTGATATGAGAAATGCGTTTATTTGATTGGCCTATCCATCATCATGAAACATATTACGATAGTTCCGTCTACTTTTTATTAGGTCACTGGTAACTTTCAAAGCCAAAACAATTTATATTACCTTAAAGTTTATAAAAATTGAATGTGTGATTTCTTCAATAATTTACAAACACTTACATTTTTCACATTGTATTCTAATCCATGTTTTAATTTATATAACATTTTAAAGCGAAAACTAAACAAATGTCAGGTTTTAAAGTGTGATGCTGCAAAATTACATATGACACCATGCTGGCATTTTATTTAGAATAGAAAAAATGTTTACAAGAAATGGAATAGATTTAACTAATTTTAAAAATGAGACATAATGTGATCTCAACTATCAGTATTTAATATAAATAGTAAATATAACTTGTGAAAGACTCATAATATCTAAAAAAAAATATATATCTCAAGACAACAATAAATCCGTTATGAAAGTTATCAAAGGTACCTGGATTATAATTTAATGCGCCATATGCGCGTTTCATCAGTGACGCTCAGATCTTCTAAATAGTTATAACGCCAAACAAGTACAAAGTTGAAGAGCATTGAGGAACCAAAATTCCCAAAAACTTGTGCCAAATACGGCTAAGGTAATCTATTCCTGGGATAAAAAAAATCCTTAGTTTTATGAATATTAAGTTATAAAGCATACAATTGTTTAATAAGGGATTTCAATATATTTTCTTAATTTCGGTGATAAGATAATGTCTAATTATTCCAGAGACAACGAATAATACCTGAGTTGGAATTCAATAAATCTCGCTAATATCAAACGTGTGATCCCGTTTTCAATATCAACATATCATGCTATGAAACAACATCCCAGAGAAGAAAATAATTGGCAGAAGATTAAAAGAAATAACCAAATCAATAATTGGTTAATGTTTATCTATATATTAACAACTTACTATCTTATTTTTTCTTGAATAATGTACTTTTTGCATTGTAACTGATATATAAATATTTATCTATATTTAATGTTAATCTAGTTTTTTTGTACAGTTATTATAGTAACAAATTATTACTGACTGATTTGAATTGTATTCATCTTAATTATTTTATATGTTATCATTTATTTTTTTTTCATAGATAACTTGATATTTATCTAAGTTTGTAAACTATTCTATATAAGTTTTAATATTTTGTGAAATGTTGTAAATTATCTAAGAGTATTGATATAACATTACATTATATTCAAGTAGTATTCTGTTGATTTGAATGAAAAAAATAGCAATGTGTATGATAGCTTAAAAAGACAACACGTGAACTGGACTGAAAACTTTTATATTGATTTTAGGGTGTGTTACTTGCGTTGTGTGGATGCATATGTTTCATATCTAAAAGAAACAAATGATTTGGATTTTTTTTTATTCAGTCAGGGTTTAATATGCTGCCTGTGCATATGTTTCATATCTTAAAGAAAACAAATGGACATTTTTTGTATTGTGTCAGGGTTTTATTGGTTACGAAGTGTGCTAGTGACGTAATACGGTATATATGGGGTCAGTAAATTCCATATGGGTGGGAGCGAAGCTCGAATCCCCATATGGAATTTACTGACCCAATATATACCGTATTACGTCACTAGCACACTATGTAACGAATTTATCTTACCGAATATCTTAACGTGTAAAATTTAGACTTGTGATCTATCAAAAAATGAGCAAGCCAGTTCAATACTGTTAGCATTTATAAACTACTTCCATTGGTCCTCCAAGAATAGCCAACGATAACAACTTGTTAGGTTTAAATGTGCTTAATGAATTTATTTCAATCTTAATCATCAATGTATTCGTCTGTTGAAACCTTTATGATTTTTCTCAGTTCCGTTTTGTTTTTATAAAGGGACGTAACACCACTGCTAACCGTGTATGAAATAAGCCCCGCCTCCCAGCTACCTAATATGGAATATAAAGGGACGTAACTCCGCTACTAACCGTGTATGGAATAAGCCCCGCATCCCTAATAACCTAATATCAAATATACACGGTCTTCACGTGGACGCTTTTAACAAATCACATTTCTAGAAATGTATAGGAGGTCAGATAAAATGTGTTACCTGCGCTGTGTTGATGTATATGTCAAATACCTAAAAAACAAAACATTCATTTAACTTTAATTTTTATCTTGATTTCAGGGTTTGTTACCTGCGCTGTACATGTGTGGATGTATATGAAAGATACCTAAAGAAACAACACATTCATTTAACTTAATTTTTATCTTCATTTCAGAGTTTGTTACCTGCGCTGTGTATATGCACATGAATGATACATAAATGAACAACAAATTCGTTTGATTTAAATTTTATATTTATTGCAAGACTTAATGTCTGTCCTGTGTGGTTGTTTATTTATGATACCTAAAGAAACAACAAATTCATTTGACTTAATTGTTAAATTGATTACAGTGTTTGTTGCGTGCGCTGTGTGGATGTATTTGTACAATACCTAAGGAAGCAAACAAATCATTTGACTTAATGTGTATATCAATTACAGGGTATGTTGCCTGCGCTGTGTGGATGTATATGTCAGGTACCTAAAAAAACTAACAAATCATTTGACTTAATGTGTATATCAATTACAGGGTGTGTTACCTGCGCTGTGTGGATGCATATGTAAGATACCTAAAAAAAAACAAATCCAATTGACTTAATTCCTTTCTTGATTTCAGGGTTTGTTACCTGCGCTGTGTCGATGCACCTGTATAATACCTAAATGAACAACAAATTCGTTTGACTTAAATTTTATATTTATTGCAGGACCTGTTGTCTGTCCTTTGTGGATGTTTAATTATAAAACTTAAAGAAATATCTAATTTATTTGACTTATTACTGATAACAGGGTGGTGTGTCTACATTGTGTGATACCTAAAGAAACAACAAATTCATTTGACTCCAGTCAGGGTGTGTTGTCTGTACTGTGTGGATGCAATCTCTGTTCATACGTTGTATGTCTTTGTATATACGACAGTGATGGATGTTCTTGATGTGGTAGAAATGTCTATCATTTACTATTTTACCGTTAACGTGTTTAATACTGTCACATTCTGTATAATTATGTCTGTAGCAAGTCAGAAGACATTGGTTGTCAATTTTGCTGTATAACATATTTTTTCCATTTTGTACATACATCTTTCCGGTGGTTTTGTAGTTAATTAAGAATTATTTAGATTTATGATGGAAGCCTTGCTTATGTTACTTATTGTTGAAGGATGTTAGTTGGCATATACATTGTAGTTTTTACGTCATTTGGTTTGTGTTGCAGAGCTGTCTTAATGATATTCTTACCATATTTTCTTACTTTTATATTAAAATTCAATAAAATTAATAAAAGAAACAAAAGTTTATAATGCATGTAACTGTGAACATAAGAAATATAGTTCATATAGTGTGGCGGAAGGTATTACAAAAAGGAGGAGAGATTCAATGAAAGGAAGGAATTTAATTTTCATACAATAGCTGTTAATTTAATTTGACTGCATCTCATATTTCTCATACAAAAATAACAAGTAATGTTTTCATATAGTTCCTGTTTTCCTTCTGTTATAAAACTGTTTATTTACTTTAGTCATCTCCTTTCAAAAGTATCTGGAGATTGATCATTTAGACACCCTCTGTGAATGATCATGATTTAAACATGTTGGATTTAAAGCATGGCAACATTGTGGGCAAGCATTTCACATTATATCATAAAACGTCTTTTCCAACTTCAACAGAATTTGGCAAAAATATTGTTATTGAACTGTTCTCGAGATGCGATTGCCAAATCACAATTGAAGAACGTAACCACCAGAGGCATATGTAAGTTCTAATTGATAAATTGAAAATTATAATAGCTGAAGATGAAGATTTTGACAATCAGATGCATTCAGTAATTATGATAGATGAGACAGTTTTAATACTTCTTGATGAAGAACCCGACTACAAAAGACAATTTTTAATTCGATTAGATGATGACTGCGAGAGGCAATCTTTTATTCTAAGTTTTTGGGAATTTTGGGAATTCGGCTACCAATAGCAATATTTGATATTAGTGCCCCCCTCCCCGAAAAAGATCCTTTGTAAATAGGGTTATCAAAGCTTGATTAAGCGGAAGTCATGTTCTGCTATTTTATTCTTTTAATTTTACCTGAACATTGAATGATATTGTATTTATATACCATATATAAACTACGCAGACTCATTTGGGTATCCTTTTCTAATTAAGAAAAGTACACATGCTTTTCGTAGGAATTATAGATAGCTACCATTGTAAAGAAGTATTTTCTACAAGTTGCGTTATATTGACTTTTTGTAAATATTTATTCTACATTATGCTTTTTTTTTATCAGATATAAATTATTTTGATCATTATTTTTTTCTACCATTTGTGTTATAATGAATTTTGTGTATATATATATAGCCTAAAGTATTCTTGTTATCGTATATGAATTACAAGTGTTCCTACCATTTGTGTTATAATGAATTTTGTATATGTATAATCTATAGTATATATATATTTTTTTATCGTATATGAATTACAAGTGTTCCTACCAGTTGTGTAATAAGGAATTGTGTATATATATATATTTAGGTTCATTATGTGGGTTATTTGTTTAACACATTGATATCATGAAGATTTATGAGTGTTTTTATCATCAAAAGACAATATAAAATGCAATATTTGATGGTATTGTTCTTTTCTTCTTTTCCGTATTTTACATGTTTTTTTCTGATAGCTGTCAACATTATCAAATGCAGTCTACGGCTAGAGTTATTCAGACATCAGTAGCTTTTTGAATTTAGCATGGAATTTTACAAAACTTGGACCATTACCTTTTTCCAATAAAAAATATATATATATTCAGTCCATAATTTTGGTGATCTCTACGTTTTTGACTATTCAGTATCATTTTGGTTAGTGTATATAATAGAAAGAAAAGGGTAATCGTCCATGACACAAAATCAATATGTGCACCGCAAAAAACGAAAACGCAGTGTGACTTGACCTCACTGCAAGTTTTAAGATGTCCTCTAGAACCTGTTTGATCGGATTTCCTCGCAATCTGAAGATCAACCTCAACTGTAAATTGAAGAACACAACCATGGAATAATAACAATAATAAAAACAATAATATTAACCTGGCTAAAAATCAAACATGTAATGTCATAATATAGCCTGACAAGCACACTAAGGATATCTAAAAACGATATAACCAGTTAGGACATCAGGATAACTGTAATATACTTTATGTATCAGGATGTATATGTATTTTAGATAATAAGGATAGACTCTGTAAAAGGTAACATCAATATGGTAAGGAGAGAAATTGCTCTTTTCTTTTGCATTTAACAAATGTCTGGAATTAATTTGTTTATGTCAAAATTTTGTTTAAACCTTCATAGAATGATTCTAAACTTAGATATACTTATCCTTTTTTGAATTGTTTATAATTTTCTGTAGTTAACTGATACATGAACTTTGACACGTTCCCCATTCCTATTCTTAATGTTATTGTTCTTATGTTGTTCTGTTTCGCCGCTGACTATATATAAGGTAAGAAGGATTGAGTGCTCATACAAATATTGTAGTCCCAAGTCACATTATTTTGTCAGGGTTTGTAATTTCTTAAAATCTGTCATATGTATGTGTTGTTCATTGTTTTGTAGTTTATCAGGTGGTTTGAATTGTTTCTTATTTTGACATTTCAATCTTTATAACTGCTTACATAACGATATATGTCTGCCTATATTTGTTAACTGAAAATATAGCTGCTAAAATCCATTTGCAAATTTCTAGATAATTGTATATTTGTTGTACCATTGGTAATTACACCACATTATCTTTTTTATATAAGGTTTTGTTTGCAGTTTTACCCTGACATCAGTTATAACATTATATAATCTTATATGCTTTGCATATCTGGAAATACGTTCATGTGATTGGTCGAGAGGACTTCCTGTAGTTGATCTTGACGTTCGATATTTTTCGATAGACGACGTTTACAGAACTTCTTTCCGTAACCAAAGAAATGAAGGTGACGGCGATAATAACACCGACTTTAACCAAATTTACTTTCAGTACACTTTGAGTCGTTAAATTAAATAAAACACAAAGACATTCGTTTTAATGATACTAAGAATTTTTGCAGTTTATTTTTAACAATTAGCATATTTCAATGAGTACATATTGTTGCACTAACCAACAATTATATTTATGAGCCAGGCCATTCAATGCCATAGATATACATTTTACATGGTAACTAGTGTAGAAAATATATTCCCAATCTCATACCTTAAAGAATTATAAGGATTAAACGCCTTTTTAAAGGAATTAAGTAGGGTACAAAGTGGACCAAGTCATTCACAAAAAAATATTATAAAATACTTTTATATGTTTGTGAGTGAATTGGTGTAGTTTCTTTGGTTATGAGTGCAAATGAGACAAATCTGCATCGAAGTCCAAATTTATAGAAGTAAACCGTTTTAGGTCAAATAGTTATCAAACGTACCAATATTATAATTAAATACGCCAGACGCGAGTTTCGTCTACATAAGTCTATCAGTGACGCTCAGATCAAAACAATTATAAAGCCAAACAAGTACACAGTTGAAGAACATTGAGACCCAAAAATTCCCAAAAAGTACGGTCTTCAACAAAAAGCCATGGATCACAACGAACAGCAAGTTATAAAAGGCCCCATGAGAAACTAATATAAAAACATTCAAACGGGAAATCAATGGTCTAACCTATATAAAAACGAGAAACGAGAAACACTTATGAACCACATAAAAAACTACCACTTCTGAACATCAGATTCCTGAAAGAGGGACGAAAGATACCAGAAGGACAGTCAATCTCATCAATCGAAAAAATACTTACAACGCCATGGCAAAAATGAAAATGACAAACAGACAAACATAACACAACACAACATAGAAAACGACAGAATAAGCAACACGAACCCTGACTTAGGATAGGTGCAAACAGTTGTACAGATGAAAGTCAGACATATCGATCCTACATTTCATTTGTATCACGCCTGATAGATTATTCGTGAAAGTCAGACATATCGATCCTACATTTCATTTGAATCACGCCTGATAGATTATTCGTGAAAGTCAGACATATCTATCCTATATTCCATTTGTATCACGCCTGATAGATTATTTGTGAAAGTCAGACATATCGATCCTATATTCCATTTGTATCACGCCTGATAGATTATTCGTGAAAGTCAGACATATCGATCCTATATTCCATTTGTATCACGCCTGATAGATTATTTGTGAAAGTCAGACATATCTATCCTATATTCCATTTGTATCACGCCTGATAGATTATTTGTGAAAGTCAGACATATCTATCCTATATTCCATTTGTATCACGCCTGATAGATTATTTGTGAAAGTCAGACATATCTATCCTATATTCCATTTGTATCACGCCTGATAGATTATTCGTGAAAGTCAGACATATCGATCCTACATTTCATTTGTATCACGCCTGATAGATTATTCGTGAAAGTCAGACATATCGATCCTACATTCCATTTGTATCACGCCTGATAGATTATTTGTGAAAGTCAGACATATCTATCCTATATTTCATTTGTATCACGCCTGATAGATTATTCGTGAAAGTCAGACATATCGATCCTACATTTCATTTGTATCACGCCTGATAGATTATTCGTGAAAGTCAGACATATCGATCCTATATTCCTTTTGTATCACGCCTGATAGATTATTCGTGAAAGTCAGACATATCGATCCTACATTCCATTTGTATCACGCCTAATAGATTATTCGTGAAGGTCAGACATATCTATCCTACATTCCATTTGTATCACGCCTGATAGATTATTCGTGAAAGTCATACATATCGATCCTACATTCCATTTGTATCACGCCTGATAGATTATTTGTGAAAGTCAGACATATCGATCCTATATTCCATTTGTATCACGCCTGATAGATTATTTGTGAAAGTCAGACATATCTATCCTATATTCCATTTGTATCACGCCTGATAGATTATTTGTGAAAGTCAGACATATCTATCCTATATTCCATTTGTATCACGCCTGATAGATTATTTGTGAAAGTCAGACATATCTATCCTATATTCCATTTGTATCACGCCTGATAGATTATTCGTGAAAGTCAGACATATCGATCCTACATTTCATTTGTATCACGCCTGATAGATTATTCGTGAAAGTCAGACATATCGATCCTACATTCCATTTGTATCACGCCTGATAGATTATTTGTGAAAGTCAGACATATCTATCCTATATTTCATTTGTATCACGCCTGATAGATTATTCGTGAAAGTCAGACATATCGATCCTACATTTCATTTGTATCACGCCTGATAGATTATTCGTGAAAGTCAGACATATCGATCCTATATTCCTTTTGTATCACGCCTGATAGATTATTCGTGAAAGTCAGACATATCGATCCTACATTCCATTTGTATCACGCCTAATAGATTATTCGTGAAGGTCAGACATATCTATCCTACATTCCATTTGTATCACGCCTGATAGATTATTCGTGAAAGTCATACATATCGATCCTACATTCCATTTGTATCACGCCTGATAGATTATTTGTGAAAGTCAGACATATCTATCCTACATTCCATTTGTATCACGCCTGATAGATTATTCGTGAAAGTCAGACATATCGATCCTACATTCCATTTGTATCACGCCTGATAGATTATTCGTGAAAGTCAGACATATCGATCCTACATTTCATTTGTATCACGCCTGATAGATTATTCGTGAAAGTCAGACATATCGATCCTACATTCCATTTGTATCACGCCTGACAGATTATTTGTGAAAGTCAGACATATCGATCCTATATTCCATTTGTATCACGCCTGATAGATTATTTGTGAAAGTCAGACATATCTATCCTATATTCCATTTGTATCACGCCTGATAGATTATTACTGAAATTCAGACATATCGATCCTACATTCCATTTGTATCACGCCTGATAGATTATTTGTGAAAGTCAGACATATCTATATTATATTCCATTTGTATCACGCCTGATAGATTATTTGTGAAAGTCAGACATATCGATCCTATATTCCATTTGTATCACGCCTGATAGATTATTCGTGAAAGTAATTATAAGACATATCGACCCTACATTCCATCCTCGACATCCTTAACTTAGGTTTGATTATGTGTTTTAATTTTCTTACACATTAATCATGTTATTTAAATGGTTAAATCTTCATGGAATTTTTCAAATTTTGTACTGATAACATTATTTGAACAATTGACAGTATCAAACATGTCAAATTCAAGGAATTTTACAAAAACGAGATGATTAATTTTTGACTTTAAAAATGGTATCAAGCTCAAGACTTTAAATAGTTCTTCATGTTATGAGGTTTTACGGTGATTAATGTCATTCCGAATTCCGTCTGTCCGTCTATTTATCAGTTTTTCAATAGGTCATGTGATAAATAAAATGAGCTTAAAGAAACAAAAGATTGAAGAAAGAAAGTTTCAAGTTCAAAAAAGAATGGTTGGAGGGTAAATAGTTAAGAGAGTTTCGCATCTACATCATTCGAACCGTGGCTACGCCACTGGCATTAGTCGCTGAATTTATTTAATTTTAGCAATATTAACATGTCGCCCACTCGAATTTGTTGTGGTAAACTTGAATGTCACTGTGGTATCTTTTGTCTTGTTTTGTGATTGTTCGCAGCTGTTGTTATTGTCTTTAAACTATACATAATTCGGAGTTTAGTATGACGTCCATTATCACTGTACTAGTATACATACTTTTTAAGGGACCAACTAAAGGACGCCTACGGGTTCGAGAGTTTCTCCCTACATTGAAGACCAACTGGTGGTCTTCGGCTGTTGTCTTCTCTATGGTCGGGTTGTTGTCGCTTTGACACATTCCCCATTTCTTTTCTCAATTTTATACATCAAATAAGTCACTTACAATACTGAAACGAGTCTTATCTGATGTGTGATTGAAAAAAAAATTAGCATACCAGTTAAAAGTAAAATCACTAAAAACTGATCTCCGAGGAAATTCCATCGGTAAGTCCTTAATCATATGGCAAAACCAAATGACAAAACACATCAAACGAATGGACAACAACTGTCATATTCATGTCTTGGTACAAGGTTTTGCAAATGTAAAAAATGGTGGATTGAACCTGGTTTTATTTTACTCCATTAGGACACATTATAATATTTTTACCCACAATGCAATATGTCGAGTTTTCCTGGTTTTCACACTGCTGTCAAAGATGTCATTCCTTGAAGAAATGAAGGACAATCGACTCTCTAGACAAAGCTATGGTTTGATTCCTGTGGTCTCCATATGTTGTAGTTGTTGTTAGGTTGAAGTCTGATTGTTGTTTAATAACAACTATTACTTTTCTCACAAGGAACCTATCTAAATGATTCAGTTCATATCATCCCTTCGTTAGTTTTACAGACGCTATCACGAGTTAGTTTGCCGTTCTTGAATATATGTTCCACAGATGCGGATATGTTCCAAATGCCGTTACAACAATCCCGTCCCCCTTTTCCCGAGAGTGATTTACCGAATGAGACTCATTATCGGGTTTTAATTTTATGAACAAGACGATGTAAACTTTCCGGAGCACCTGAGATTATCCATCATCCCCAGTTTCTAATGGGACTCGTATTGCAAAGTATTTAACTTTCTATGTTGTGTTTTGTGAACTGTTTTTAGTTCTTTTTTATCGATGGCTTTTGACTTGTCAGTTTGAATGTCCCTCTTGTATATTTTGCCTCTCGTTTTGAAAAAATGATGATGTAGCGTTTATATCGAACGAAACATTTGATTATCAGTTAATAATTAAAGCAACATCTTGTCATGTTTGCTACAAGTGAAGATCAACATATGTTGATGACAATCGTAAGTTTACGGAACATGTGTTAAAACGTGGGTTTAATACAATACTTGTAGAGTATTAACTATTGTTTTCTTAATCATGAAATTCATATTTGTATTTGTTTTGTGCTTTCTCCTATTTAATGATTTAGTCAAATCAGCTGATGTAGACGACGCGGGAAATGAGGATGATAATGTAATACCCCCAAACAATGAAGATGCTGTTGCGGTTGATTCTGGTAAGTCGTGTTTAAGATCTGCAAAGTTACCGCTGTGAAATAACAATAATGTAATACCACCGCAAAAACTAAGACGCTGTTGAAGTGGGTGTGGGTAAGCCATGTTGAAGGTATGACAAGTTACCAATGTGTAATTACTATAACGTAAAACCACCAAACAATGAAGATGGGTTGGAGTGTACTTGGTTAGTCGTATTAAAGATCTGACAAGTTACCGCTGTGAAATAACAATAATGTAATACCACCGAAAAAAAATAAGACGCTGCTGCAGTGGATTTGGGTAAGTCATGTTGAAGGTCTGACATGTTACCACTGTGAAATATCAATAATTTAATACAACCGAAAACACGAAGACGCTATTGAAATGTATTTGGGTAAGTTATGTTGAAGGTCTGACAAGGTACTGCTGTGAAATATCAATAATGTAATATCACCGAAAAAACGAAGACGCTATTGAATTGTTTTTGGGTAAGTTATGTTGAAGGTCTGACAAGTTATCGCTGTGTTGTAACGTTAATGTAATACCACCAAACAATGAAACCGCTATTGAAGTTTTGAAGAAGGTCTGACTAGTTACCGCTGTGTAATGACAATTGTGTAATACCACCTAACAATGAAGACGCCGTTGAAGTGGATTCTTGTAAGTTTCGAAGACGGTATGACAAGTTACCAATTGATGTGTCATAACAATAATGGTATACCACCTTACAATGAAGATGCTGTTGAAATTAATTACGGGATGTTTTGAAGAAGGTCTGACTAGTTACCGCTGTGATATAATAATAATTCAGTTCAACCAAACAATAATGATGCCGCTACATTTGTGAAAGAAAATCCTCTTTTGACATAATTGATATAGCGGCTTATTCCGAATAGTATTGCATAGTAAGTACCTTATCCAGCTCCTCCTACATATAAACATCCATTACAAAGTAAAATAAGGGAGAAATACACAAATAAGACGAGTGTATCTAGTGCAGTAAGGTTTTTTAAATCGCAGTCTGGTTCAATTAAAGAGGTGGATTATTATAAAACTTTGACAGATACTTCTCAGTGACCAAAAATAGCATCCGATGAAAATTGTTCGATTCTTTATTTTATTTGTTTAAGTAAACTCATAAATGGCTTTTGTTTTTTGCAGTCAACAACACACCAGCAACAACAAAGAAGAGGCCGTTTTCCAAAAAGCTTGCATACTTTATAGAATTCATTGTTCACAATTCTCTCTTGACTACATACTAAGTCGTTATTAGAATTTCTGAATTGCTTTAGGAGTTTCCTGACGTGATTTGTTAAATAATTTTAATGACATATTTAATAAATTTTTTGGTAAGAAAATCGCATCACAGATCTTTTGATGAAATACTCCTCTGTTTCAGCTTTAGTGGTAACAGAAGGAGATGTATGTCCTGATTCTAAATGCCTGAAAAGTGAAAGATTTGATTGCGCGCTCAACATGTGTGATTTCAAAGCAACCCAATATTACAAAGAGAAAAAAGACCTCATGACACCATGCTGGTATGTATGCTTTTCAAATATTAATTTAATTCTAAAAGTTTAGCATTATTTATAGAATAACTAATTGAAGAATTCAAATAGAGAAAAATATTCAACGAGTGACCGAACAACACATTAATTCACGAATGCGCGTAATTATCAGTGTTGTTCGGTCACGAGTTGAATATTTTTCGATATTTGAATTCTTTAATTGGTTATTCTTTTTATTACATTGGCAAATGGCTTTCTTAATGTAAAACATGTAAGGAACTATATCTTTTTTCTATGCATTCACAATTTGTTTTCATCCGCCGTTATCGACGTCTTGACAACGCCTAATGTTGTATGACGTCAGAGAGTGAAATAACCACGTTTATTTCACATGTGAAATTATCGGTTTTTATTTAAATGGGAAATCAATGTCATCCATTGTAATAAATGGAAATAATACACCTAATCGCTATTTGTTCGCAATTCCTTAAATATTTACGTCATAATACGAAATATCTGACGCCACAATAGAAAAGTGATTGTTGAATGACTTCAATAGTTGTAGCGGGACACATTATAGGATAAACTGGGGGAGATAACCAAATAGGGATAAGGTGTATATATGTTAACATTTTCAGCTAACCATCAAGGTAACTATAACTGTAGAATCAACGTGTTATTTTTTTCTTAAATATACAAGCAATATCTACCATTGGATCAATAGCAAGAACTTACAATCCCAGCAAAAATGTAGTTTAAAAACTATTATCTCTGCGACTTTCATACAAGTGAGAGGTTTAGGGCTATAAAATCTCTTAATCGATTTATGACTTTTGAACAGTGGAATATTACTGTTACCTTTATCATGTTTATATATTACCTATAAACAAGGTAAATCACTGCCTCTGGAAAAATTGAACTCAGATAAATTTGTCTTTTATGTTGCGGTCGTTTAGGTTATTAAGCTCTTCGATTGTTTCTGATTCTATACATGCTTAGCTTTTGAATACGCAGCTCTGATTGTCATTATCAAAGACATACACATTTATACAGTCGTTTGGTTAAAGGTAAATAAAGAAATTCGCCGTTTCAGAATCTAATGCATCCTGGGTAACATTTTCAAAAGTGTACACCTAAACGTCCTGATTAGTTAAAAATGTCATTAACAATGGAAATTTAACCAATGACGTGGCGTTATTTTCATTTTGGGGTACGAACAATAAAATTACCCATGATTCTTTACATTCTGAAACGGCCAATTGATAATGTTGCAGATGTTTAAATGATTAATATAATAAAAAAAATAATCATTGTTCCTATCAATAATCTGTCTTTTAATTTTCAGTATGGATCCTTGCACTGTTGGTTGTCCACTCAAATATGCAGTCCGACTTGATGGTCAGCCAGCATTTTCTGTTAATGACACTATGGTATACACCAAACGCGAGGACCGGAGTGTTTTGGATTTACTTTTGAAGAAAAAGTAGAAAAGAATGCCTTAGAAATACAACTAAATAGAAAATATGCAATTGATTTATTTTATCATTTTACAACTTCCATCAAGTAAAAATGAAATAACATTTAAATATATTATGCTAAATGTTGTATTTAAAAACAAACGAAAATACGGGTTTTTTTTACCTGTTTCAGTGTGTACATTAACTACACTTCAATTCTATAAATAAGATACATAACCATACCAAGTCAGGGAAATGACAATTGGTATATTATAGTTCTTTTCTATGTGTGCTACATTTTAATGTTGTGTGTCTGTTGTGTCGTAGTTCTCTTATATTTGATGCGTTTCCCTCAGTTTTAATTTGTAACCCGGATTTGTTTTTTCTCTATCGATTTATGAATTTCGAACAGCGGTTTACTACTGTTACCATTTATTTATCATAAGATCAAAGGCTTCACAAAAAAGAAATCATGAAACGAAATAAACAGAAAACAATTTCTGTAATTCTTACTCGATTTATCCTTTTTTTCTGACCTGTTAAATATATTCTTTATCAACGTGTTATGATTTTTTTGCACGGATGAACGCGAAATAAAATCGCCGTTTCACGATGAACGAACAATTAAAAATTTCCAACTAAAATAACCCTTTGCCAATCTCTTTTAATATAAGGCGCATAGGAACACTAACATGAAGGCCTGTGTCTGTTGTTTCTAAATCAAGGTCATGTAATGCTTGCTTATAGTTAGATACTTTAGATGCAATGGTTGTAGTGTAAATGTACGATACAACAGGAACCGACTGATTTTGAAGATAACGTGGGATTTTAGATAATGTGTTAAGAAAAACGTTGCTTATGTTGATAGCATCGATTCCTTCATTAGAAAATCGAAATGCAAAAAATCTCAATTTTTCATTATGTAATGGATTTGGTCTAAATATTTATTTAAAAGTCGGGAAAGAGCTCCGTCACAAATTAGTTACAGGTCTGCATATTGGAGAAAATGTAATCATGCATCCCTTTTTAAGTGCATAATCTCTAACTTCAAACTACTAATGGATTCTATTGAGGGTTATGCAAAAGACTGGGCAAAAAAAGAAAAGGTTGAGGTTGACACTCTTTCGGAGTGGGTAAAATCAGTGAGGTCATTGATTCAGATAAGAATAAGTGGGTCAATGAGCACCAAAGCTCCTTCCATCTTAAGTTTAAACATATTTTATTGTTCAAAACAAATGTATTAGACACAATTCTATCTATTTGTTTTAAACAATAAAATATGTTTAAACTAAAGATGGAAGATTCTTCCATCTTTAAAGACCCTCAGTTCATAGAGAAGTTGTCTTGCCTCCATGACAAATTTGTTGTCGTTCTAGCTGACAAAGCCTCAAACAATATTGTTTTTGTTTGCAAGAAACGCTACATTGACTGCCTGATTAAGTTACTCGGGATAAATAACACATTAGGAAATCCTACATATACACTAAGTACGCTTACGAAGCAGGAGATCCTGAAATCCACAAATCGGTTCTAATCTCCTTTGGTGTTAATCCAAAGGATGAAGATCAGGATCTTCCATCCTTATATTGGATTCCTTAGCTTCACAAGAATCCTTATAAGGAAAGGTTCTTCCAAGTGTTCCACTAAACCCCTTTCTAAAATTCTTACTTCCATACTCACTGCAGTCAAAGAAGGACTTCAGAAATATTCCGAAATGGCATATTCAAGAAGTGGTGTTAATCAGATGTGGATACTGAAAAATTCAAAAGAGTTATTGGTGAATTTACAATCCCAATCATTAAAACATTGTACCAACTTTAAAACCTTTGATTTTTCAACTCTTTATACCACTATTACTACCAAACGTAAAGCTCGACTGAAAGAACTCGCCAGCTTATGTTTCTTTAACAAAAAGGGCACTAGACGTTTTAAATATCTAGTTTTGAGCAGAAATTCAGCTTACTTTGTGAAAAATCATAGAGTCAAGGAAAAAATACACCGATGAGGATATCACTGCCATGCTGGACTTTTTGATTGACAACATATTTGTTGAATGTGGTTGTCTTCCAACAGCCTATTGGAATTCAAGTGGGTACCAATTGCGCTCCTCTATTGGCTGATTTGTTTTTGTATTCCTATGAAGCAAAATTTATCCAAGGGCTTGTGCAGAAAGGAGAAAAGAAATTAGCCCAGTCTTTAAATTTCACCTTTCGGTATATTGATGATGTACTGTCTCTTAATAATAAGAGATTCAGTGACCACTTACATTTAATATATCTAAGAGAACTTTTCTATGTTGGCTACATTTTAATGTTGTGTGTCTGTTGTGTCGTAGTTCTCTTATATTTGATGCGTTTACCTCAGTTTTAATTTGTACTACTGTTACCTTTATTTATCATAAGATCAAGGGCTTCACAAAAAAGAAATCATGAAACGAAATACTAGTAAACAGAAAACAATTTCTGTAATTCTTACTCGATTTATCCCTTTTTTCTGACCTGTTAAATATATTCTTTATCAACGTGTTATGATTTTTTTGCACGAATGAACGCGAAATAAAATCGCCGTTTCACGATGAACGAACAATTATTTTTTTTAACTAAAATAACCCTTTACCACCCTCTTTTAATATAAGGCACATAGGAACACTAACATGAAGGTCTGTGTCTGTTGTTTCTACATTGATTCCTTCATTAGAAAATCGAAATGCAAGAAATCTCATATTTTCATCATGTAATAGTTTTGGTCTTATTATTATTTAAAAGTCGGGAATGAGTTTCGTCAGAAATTAGTTACAGGTCTGCATATAGGAGAAAATGTTATCATGCATCCCTTTTTAAGTGCATAATCTCTTACTTCAAACTACTAATGGATTCTGTTGAGGGTTATCCTGGAAAACCACAAATCGGTTATAATCTCTTTTGGTGTTAATCCAAAGGATGAAGATCAGGATCTTCCATCCTTATCTTGGATTCCTCAGCTTCACAAGAATCCTTATAAGGAAAGGTTCTTCCAAGTGTTCCACGAAACCCCTTTCTTAAGTTTTTACTGCCATACTCACTGCAGTCAAAGAAGGACTTCAGAAATATTCCGAAATGGCATATTCAAGACGTGTTGTTAATCAGATGTGGATACTGGAAAATTCAAAAGAGTTATTGGTGAATTTACAATCCCAATCATTTAAACATTGTCACAGTGTAGATACTATTCTGTACGCTTTCCGGAAGTCGCGATTTTCGAAGCGAGATTTTTTTGGATCACATTTTAAATTTGTCGGATATACTATATTAAACGGTAAGATGTTCATCTGTACATTGCTTAATGATTAATTCAGCTGACATCGATATTCACAAATGGTTTATAATTAAATTTAGCACATTCATTATTCGTATTTTTACCTTAATCAAGAGATTTTCAAGTGCATCATTAAGGAAAATCAGTCGGTGAACCTAAAAACAACCTTTTTTCACCCTTACTGTACAAATTAACGTAAAATCCAGAATTAATTTACTAAATAAAGTATATTTTAAGTGGTGGTAAAAGTTTCAGCCAGATCTTTGAAGCCAGAAATAAGAAAATTACACTTGTTCGAATTTCACACTGTACGATCAGTCTCGCTTGTATATTTTGAAACTGTATGATCAGTCTTTATTTCACTGTATTCTAGTAGTGATTTCAAAGCTATTTACGATACATTAGAAGATGGCATTTTTCTAAGTAACACAAATATATTTTAATAAATTCACATCCTGTAAACTTTTCAAACATGTTTTAGCTTGATAGGGTGTACTCGACTTACTACATTAAGTATAAGGATGATTGAATGTGGCTGAAATAAGAAGAAGGTTTGTTTGTTTATATAAGTTTCAGAAATGTCCTCCGTTATACTTTAAATTGTACAAACACACAGATTTAATTGTTATACAAAAATGCATGTATTTACAAACATTCGAGGCCGTACTGTAGCCTATAATTGATCACAGTTCCTTCACTTTGTTTTGGATGTAGATCTGTCTCTTTCACACTCAATTGTGCACCACTTTGTAAAGCGATGGTTTATAGTGATAATGAAGTCCGTCTTTCCGTTCGTCCGTTGGACCGGTACAACATGTTTCGCCGGTTTTGCAAGCGCATCTCCTCATAAACCACTTAATATACATTTGGGTTTCCAGACATTTTTAAATGGAGAGGGGTCCAATCCAGGAGAAAAGAGGATTCTAAATATATGTTCCCATACAAATGCATTGAAAGTTAAAAAAGAATTTCAAACCGCCGGGTCCCAATTTTCTTGAATCCTTCACTGGTATAACTATTAATTATTTTTTTCTCGGATTCCGTATCATAAATTATAATATAAAAAAGAAGATGCGGTATGATTACCAATGAGACAACCGTCCACAAGAGATCAAAATTACACAGACATTAACAAATATAGGTCACCGTATGGCCTTCAACAATAAGCAAAGCCAATACCACAAAGTCAACTATAAAAGCCCCCGAAATGACAATGTAAAACAATTCAAACGAGAAAATTAACGGCCTTATTTATATAAAAAAAAGGAATGTATTTCGAATTTTATTAAAAATCTTTTATGGGGTTTCCTTATATAAGATACGGACTTGAACATTGCATTATATGGGGGCACCCATCAGGTATTTCCAACCGTGACCCTCAAAACCAATTGTTAAACTTTTCTAAAAGTGCTCCATTTTTAATCAATTAATGTATTATGGAGCTTCTATTTCGAATTTTTGGTAAAAATATTGTTGATGTTTCTATATCTTAAATACGGACTTTGTCATATTAACCGTATATTGGGCGTACCTATTTTATATCCACAACTTCCTTCAGACAAGTGTCATAACTTAATGAATCTTCTTTTTCAGATTCCTTATCATTTAATTCAATTGTGTACCTCTTATTTGGTTTTTCGAAAAATCATCAGTTTTTTTATTTCCATGATAAGGACTTTTCCACTACCTTATTGGGTGGTACCCGTTTATTATACGCAACTATCAAAAACTTACCATATACTAATATTAATAAAACTTCCTCATATTCGTTTTTAAATGATGCCCCTGTGCACCTATAATTTAGTTTTTCTGGTGGTTTATTTTATTCCAAAACATGGACTATAGAAGTGGCGGGGTATAATTTTGCTAATTCTTTCCTCAATCCCTAAAGTTTTTAAACAAAGTTTTCTCTGCTAGTATCTATTTTTTGTCATTTTAAAAGAGACAGGCTTGATGTATGTTATCCCCAATTGGTCAACGGCAGACGGACGGTGTAAATAGTCTTTAAAAATGTAATAGTTAAACAGATAACTGCAACGACACACTAATACAAAGTCCACAAGCGAATCATGTATCGCTTTTTAGGCATTTGATTAAAAGTAAGTCTGATAGAACAAAAATATAATTATTTTGCCGTTTACAAAAATCATCAGAAATATATTTGTATTGTCTGATGAAAGAAATTACACGTTATAGTTCCAGGCACACAATCATAATTTCACATAGACACGTATACACCTTCAAATTGCCGTTGTTTTTCAGTCAAGGCCGTTAAAAACTTCCATTTGTTGTGGTTTTTTTCTTCAAAATCACGACTGGTCATACAGACAAAAAATCTGAAATCGCTACTAGAATACAGTCAGTTTTAGACTGATCGTACAGTAATTTATTTTGGGATCCTCAAGGAAAGCATATTTTTTATTTGAAATACGAACATTCTACTTAAATACGATAGGAATATTGAAACAGTATATATTTAACTGTAAACTGATGCAAATATTTGCAATAAAAGATTATTTGCTTTGTACTACGAGAGCAAAATTGTCAATCGATTTCACTTTTTTCTATGAAGTTGGTGTGATGCACACGTATATTTTATATTCTACTGCATGTTTTTGTTACAGTTACTCATATTTATGATGCTATACATACATTTAAGATGTGCAAAGCACTTTATAGCTATAGGAGTAAACAAATGATGAGAAAGGGCAACCAAAACAAAACCGTTCTGTTAGCCAGTTTGAAATCCTCGCTTCGAAAATCGCGACTTCCGGATAGCGTACAGAATAGTATCTACACTGTGATTGTACCAACTTTAAAACCTTTGATTTTTCAACTCTTTATACCACTATTACTACCAAACTTAAAGCTCGACTGAAAGAACTCGCCAGCTTTTGTTTCTTTAACAAAAAGGGCACTAGATGTTTTAAATATCTAGTTTTGAGCAGAAATTCAGCTTACTTTGTGAAAAATCATAGAGTCAAGGAAAAAATACACCGAAGAGGATATCACTGCCATGCTGTTTTTTTTTATTGACAACATATTTGTTGAATTTGGTTGTCTTCCAACAGCCTACTGGAATTCAAGTGGGTACCAATTGCGCTCCTCTATTGGCTGATTTGTTTTTGTATTCCTATGAAGCAAAATTTATCCAAGGGCTTGTGCAGAAAGGAGAAAAGAAATTAGCCCAGTCTTTAAATTTCACCTTTCGGTATATTGATGATGTACTGTCTCTTAATAATAAGAAATTCAGTGACCACTTACATTTAATATATCTAAGTGAACTTGAAATTAAAGATACTACCGACACAGATAAATCTGCTTCATATTTAGACCTTTTTCTCGAAATGACTACCGATGGTAGGTTAAATACCAAAATTTATGACAAACGCAATGATTTTAATTTTCCTATAGTTAACTTGCCATTTATGTGTAGCAACATCCAAGCGGCACCAGCATACGGAGTATATGTGTCTCAATTGATACGTTACTCTATAGCTAGCTCAAAGTACGTTGATTTTGTTTAACGGGGAATACTGCTTTCTCAAAAGTTGCTAAAACAAGGCTATGAATAAATCAAATTAGGGTCAAGAAATTTTGCGGTCGCCCTTATGAGCTGATTGGCCATTATTACAAAAGCGTGTCAGAAATCATATCTGATATTCTTCCTAGGTCATAATTACCTTCCATCATTACCGAACTGAACAAAGAAATAACACGACGGGTGTCGTATACATGCAGGAAATGTTTACCCTTCCGGAGCACCTGATTTCACTCCCGGTTTTTAGTAGTGTTATTTCTTATTTCTTATTTATAACTTTTGATGTAAATGTCCTTTGGTTTTTTAGATTTTGATGACGTTTTTTTACATTGGCCCGATAGCAATTTTAAGGGTGTGACTACGCATCCCGAAATTTCCCTATTTTTTTTTTTAAACAATATCAAATAAATGTTATTGGTGTGGTGATAATTTTTTCGATGATGAGTACTCATGGAGATATAAGGATCATATTTCGGTTATGTGAAATTGTTATAAAGAACGCTGAATTGCGGATCTCTACTATGAGAAATTCGCAACTCGTCCAGTAAAAAAACTCATCATAGAAACCAGGATAAAAATATATATATTTACGCCAGACACAAGTTTCGTATACAAAAGTGACACTAGAATCCAAAAATGTTTAAAAGACCAAATAGAGTACGAAGTTGAAGAGCATTGAGGACCAAAAATAAAAATGATACCGTAAATATTATTAGCTTGTTTGTACTGAAGAGATCTTTTGAATATTTAAGCATCCACGTGTACATTTTATTTGCACAGCCCCTCAAGGAGGTAATTTCAATTCGCCGTTTTTAAGTCAAAGGACTATAACTCTGCACAAATTCATAAGACCGGTACAAAATTTAAACTTGAACTGTAGCTTGTCATGATAAAACTATAAACCAATTATCAATTTAATTTCTTCAAGAATGACACAAAAAGTGCTGAAAACTGATTATTTGAGTGAATTTTCTAAGTCAAAGGACCATAACTCTGCACAAAATCATCAGACCGGAATGACATTTGAACTTGATCTGTAACTTGTAATGATAAATCATTGCACCAAATATTAAATCAATAACTTCAAACATGAAGAAAAAAGTGTGTTAAACTGATTTGCCGGACTGATAGACATATGGACGGAGTGCAAACCTTAAGTCCCCTTGTACCAGTATAATGTAATTTCTACCCGGTAGGTAACTTTGTATTGCCATGGGCCAGGTGAGCTAAAAATGTAAAAAATTGTAACAGAAACTTAAAATTGATGTTTTAGGACAAACTTAGTTTAATATTGTTATGTTTGGTTTCATTTCATTCAGTAGTTCTCTTAAAGAAGACATTTATATGTATTTCCCACGGGGTCCAATGTTAAACTAAGTCCCCTGCTGGCGGCCATCTTGGGTGATGGATCGGCTACAAAGTAACAACACTTGGTCAGCACCTCAGAAGGAACATTCATGATACATTTGGTTTCATTCCATTCAGTGGATCTTCAAAAGAAGATATTTGTATTTCCTATAGGATCCTATGTTAAACTAAGTCCCCCGCTGGCGGCCGTCTTGGATGATGGATCGGCTACAAAGTAACAACACTTGGTCAGCACCTCATAAGGAATATTCATGCCATGTTTGATTTCATTCCATTCAGTGGTTCTCTAAAAGAAGACATTTGTATGTATTTCCAGTAGGGTCCTATGTTAAACTAAGTTACCCGCCGGCTGCTGCAACTTGGATAATGGAAGGGTTACAAAGTAATAACACTTGTTCAGCACCTCATAAGGAACATTCGTGCCATGTTTGATTTCATTCCATTCAGTGGTTCTCTAAAAGAAGACATTTGTATGTATTTCCAGTAGGGTCCTATGTTAAACTAAGTTACCCGCCGGCTGCTGCAACTTGGATAATGGAAGGGTTACAAAGTAATAACACTTGTTCAGCACCTCATAAGGAACATTCGTGCCATGTTTGATTTCATCCCATTCAGTGCTTCTCTAAACAAGAGGCTCTCAAGAGCCTGAATCGCTCACCTTAATTTTTTGGTTAAATTTCTCATCAATGATTATTTTGGCTTTTCAATTTATTTAAATGTTCTTTGAATCGTCCTATTTTCTTCAAAAGCAAAAAAAAAAAATTTTCTCCTATGTTCTATTTTAGCAATAGGATCTATGTTTCTTGACATACAAGGAAATAAAATATAAAATTTATACTAGATACTCTGAAACTCATTTAGCCTAAGTTTGGCTGACATTGATACAGCAGTTTCAAAGGAGAAGATTTTTTAAAGTAAGTCAACATGATGAACAAATTGTGAATAAAATCTTTAAAGGGCAATAACTCCTTAAGGGGTCAATTGACAATTTTGGTCAAATTGACTTATTTGTAGATCTTACTTTGCTTAACATTTTTGCCATTAACAGTTTATCTGTATCTATAATAATATTCAAGATAATAACCAAAAACTGCAAAATTTCTTTGAAATCATCAATTCAGGGGCATTATACCTGAAAGACCAGTTACCCAATTCGGCTGAAAATTTCAGTACAGGTAGACTTTGACCTAATAAATACTTTAACTTCTTGTCTTATTTGCTCTAAATGCTGGAGTTTTTGAGATATAAGCCAAAAACTGCATTTTACCCTGTGTTCTATTTTTAGCCATGACGGCCATGTTTTTATGACGAAATAAAAAATAAAACACAGACTTTATTTTATACACCCTACTGATCATTCAGTTAAAGTTTGGTTGAATTTAGTTGAGTAGTTTTAGAGAAGATTTTTTAAAGTTAGCAAATATGATGAACAAATTGTGAAAAATTGTCATTAAAGGACAATAACCCCTGAAGGGTTCAATTGACAATTTTGGTCATATTGACTTATTTGTAGATCTTACTTTGCTGATCATTTTTGCTGTTTACAGTTTATCTTTATCTATAATAATATTCAAGATAATGACCAAAAGCTGCAAAATTTCCTTAAAATTACAAATTAAGTGGCAGCAACCCAACAATGGGTTGTTCGATTCATCTGAAAATTTCAGGGCTGATAGATCTTGACCTAATGAACATTTTTACCCCATGTCAGATTTGCTTTAAATGCTTTCGTTTTTGAGATATAAGCCAAAAACTGCATTTGACCCCTATGTTTTATTGTATTTAACGGCGGCCATGTTTTTTTACGGATCAAAAATCGAGAACAAACATTGTGCAGGATAATCTAAGGAACAATCATGCTAAGTTTCATCCAAATCCATTCAGTAGTTTCAGAGAAGATGTTTGAAAAATTGTTAACGACGACAGACGACGACGACGTCGGACGCCAAGTGATGAGAAAAGCTCACATTTCCTTTTAGGAAAGGTGAGCTAAAAAAGCATTTGTATGTATGTCCCATAGGGTTCTATGTTAAACCAAGTCCCCCGCAGGTGGCCATCTTAGATAATGGATCGGCTACAAAGTTACAACACTTGGTCAGCACCTCATAAGGAACATTCATGCCATGTTTGGTTTCATTCCATTCAATGGTTTTATAAAAGAAGCCATTTGTATGTATTTCCCATAGGGTACTATGTTAAACTAAGTCCCACACTGGCGGCCATCTTGGATGATGAATCGGATACAAAGTGACAACACTTGGTCAGCATATCATAAGGAGCATGCATGCTACATATAAAAAAGAAGAAGTGGTATGATTGCCAATGAGACAACTATCCACAAAATACCAAAATGACACAAACATTAACAATTTGAGGTCACTGCATGGCCTTCAACAATGAGCAAATCCCATACCGCATATAGTCAGCCATTAAAGGTCCCGATATGTTTGGGTTCATTCCATTCAGTGGTTCTCTAAAAGAAGACTTGTGCATATATTTACCATAGGTTACTGTGTTAAACAAAGTCCCCCACTGGCGGCCATCTTGGATGACGGATCGGCTACATAACACTTGGTCAGCACCTCATAAGGAACATTCATGTCATGTTTGGTTGCATTCCATTCAGTGGTTCTCTAAAATAAGACATTTGTATGTATTTCCCATAGGGTCCTATGTTAAACTAAGTCCCCCGCTGGCGGCCATCTTGGATGATGGATCGACTACAAAGTAACAACACTTGGTCAGCACTAAATAAGGAAAATGCATGCTATGTTTGGTTTCATTCCATTCAGTAGTTCTCTAGAGGAAGTTCAAATGTAAAAAGTTTACCATGACGTGGGAGACGAACGACGGACACCAAGTGATGACAAAAGCTCACTTTATGCTTTGGGCCAGGTGACTAAAAAAGTGTGGAAAGTTGATTTGCGGACTGACTGATGGACAGACAGACAGATAGAAGGAGTGCAAACCTAAAGTCCCCTTTGACTTCATCAACAACAAACTACGCATATCAACTGAATTAAAACATTTTAATATAATATATAGCAACCATGATAACAAAAAAAAATATCATAACATTTGGTGGTCATCCATCTGACTAATAAGAGGTATTACTATACATGCACTCAGACTTTTTAACATGTTATCTGTATGACTTTAGAATGGACCAATAAAAACCTTCCTTTAATTTTTATAAACTTAAGTCTTTTAGAGGAAACTGCTGAAAATAAAACAAGGTTAATAATGAAAATGTGAGTTAAAAAAAAGTTGAAATGAATTGAGAGCAAATTTAACAATGAAATCAAACTATATATACAACTTTTCTTTATAGAAAATTAAAAAAAAAAATCTTAATTACTAATCACTCAGTTTTAGAATCTTGTAGCAAGTATATTTTGAAATTTTTATGATGCAGAACATGATCCAATAGCACACCTTCTTTTATATCTTTTATTAACTATTTTCTTTATTAAATAAAAATTCCAAGAAGAGTTACTTTGAGTATATATTGGTCTTTTTGTCGTAAAATAACTTTCATAGAATTTTTTTTTTTTAAATATGAAAAAGAAGATTTTGGTTTGATCTTTATTACTTTGCAATCAGATTTTGTTTCATCTTGTAGCAAATAAATTGTGAAATAAACATTCATCAGAATAGGGACCCATAGCACCCTTTCCTTTTATAAACTTTGATTTCTGTGAAGAAAACAGACGAAAACAAAAAAAAGTTACTTTTTGTATATTGGATTTTCTTTGTTTGTCAAAAATTATTAATGGAAAAGAAATAAATTTAAAACTTGTTTTAAGATGAAATAAAAAAAAATAACATGGTAAAATTGCTCCACAATTTAAATATCTTCCACCACTTTTAAATATACGCTAAATTAAATAATGTCACAAACAAATTGACATAACAATATAACTACATCCATGAGAAATAAATAGATTTTCTTTCTTACATTATACATACAATGAAACATTGATGGACTACAGGCCTCAGAACACAATTATTCTTCCCCTTGGCAACAATGCATTTTTTGATTAAGGTCAAGTTGAATTAAAAAAATTGCACCATGTCAAACACGAAATAAATTTAACTGCTATAGACCATTATTATTCTTATAAATTATACTTGTCTCGGGAAAATCCATCAGTGATTTAATTCTTTTGAGAGCCCTATCAATATGCCAATGGTAGGATTTTAATCTTGAATAAATGATGAAGGCTTATTTCTACCCTACTTTCGGGTTTACTTTCAACAACAATCTTTTTCCACATGTTTTACTTATTTCAATATATATGCAACTTATAGGACCACTTAAATAGTAAACATTTCAAAGAAAACAGTAGACAGATTACTTAGGAAGAAATACCCCATATAATAATTGGGAACTATATTCCTAGACCACGAACAAAGGGAAGTAATTGTGGTCTGAGGAGACCACGAACAAAGGGAAGTAATTGTGGTCCGAGGAGACCATGAACAAAGTGAATTTATTGTGGTCTGAGGCTTACAGTCTTAGACTAAAATAGTTTGGCATATCAATAATTCCTCTACACATGTATAATACAAACAGAAACACATTTTATTTAAGCTTTGTCAACATTTTATTCTAGGTCCACTTTTGATTACAATTTTTGGAAAGTGCGAATCATTATGAAAGAGTGCAGTTTTTTATTGTGAGACATTTTTATGAGTTTTTTTTGCAAATTATTAGATACAAGATCAGAACCTTTTTTGTATAAAAATATGAAACAAAAATAAATTCTAACATATATTTAAATATTAATAATTTACTGCCAAATAAATTTCCGGAAAAGTAATAAATACCATTTCTGGGAACATAAACTTTAATTTTGCTGAAACTTTGAAAAATTAGTGGAAATGCAACACGCCCTATATCAGAGAAACTGTTTATATAAAAATATTGATATTAAGTTACTTTCTTAGTATATAAAGTCAGGAGCATTATTCAAACAAGTAAATGTTTTTAGTTACTTAATATATAGGTAATTTTTGTATAAAAAAAATACTCAATAGAGTTATTTTAAATTTCAATAAAAACATGAACTTAATAGAGTTTTAATGAATTTTTAGAGCATGTAATATCATTTTGAAAGAATTAGTAGTAACACTTATTTAAGGAACATATGTAATTGTTTTGGGTTACAAATTATAAATAACGTCAAGTCTTAATTAAGTGCCAGTCTTTGTGAGAATCAGGCAATAAAAATCACAAAAATCCCATTGAGCTAATCATGCTATTTAATACTAACCATCATCCTGAGTTAAAAACTATAAGTCTTTCATTTGTGTGTGTCTAGTAATACCAAATAACTCGGTTAGAAAATTGGTTAGAATGATAGCAAAGCACAGAGTTATCTCCCCTTATTTGTTAATTTCTAATGCATTTCAACCAAATTGTAACTTCTATTACCAGAACAGAAAACGTAAATGAACGTTATTTTTATGCATAACT
Source organism: Mytilus trossulus (assembly GCF_036588685.1). Lineage (NCBI taxonomy): Eukaryota > Metazoa > Mollusca > Bivalvia > Mytilida > Mytilidae > Mytilus > Mytilus trossulus. The sequence continues at coordinate 10,841,240 of NC_086385.1, read as the reverse complement.
ACATATTATGAACTTAAATCAATGTCAAATTGGGTGGGTTTTTTGGTCATGTTTTCACCACTGTCTGATTCTAAGGCAAACTGGCACTTAATTCACAAGATTCTATCTATTTATACCTTCAAGATTTTTGAGGAAAACAATATTTAAATGGCCCCAAGAGATCAATCTTTTACCCAAAGCGTTGATATGAAAGACAATCGCGTCAGAAAGGCAATGAGTGTTTCAGAAAGATCAGATTTTATGTTTCATGGGAAAAATAACCAGATGACCGTGAAAATTTGTTAAAGTTATTAAAACCTGTATAGTTGGACACCTATAAAAATTATATTTAGAAAAATTACTTATATAAGTAATATTTAAAATAGCCTCGTTTTCAACATTACTTGTTTAGGTAATTTTAAATGTTACGTGTTTAAGTAATGCCCCTGACTGATATACATCTAACACCATATAAGGCCAAATGATTTTAATTTGTAGAATATAAATCATTTTTGTCTATAAACTTTCTTTACAGTTTAATTCATTTGTAATTTGAACACATTTCAAAATTGAATGGAAACAAGAATGTGTCCTTAGTACATGGAAGCCCTGTCCATCTGCACTATCAAATTATTTTCATTGGACCATGAAAATGAGGTAAAATTATAATTTGGCATTAAAATTAGGAAGATCATATCACAGTGAACATGTGTACTAAGTTTTAAGTTGATTGGAATTTTAACTTCACCAAAAACTAACTCGACCAATAAATTAAACCTGAAGTGAGACAGACAGACGAACGATCAAACAAATGAATGCAAAGACCAGAAAACATAATGCCCCAAAAAGGGGGCATAAAATTAACTTCATAAAGGACCTTACATTGTTAATAACATGAGTATAACTTTAATTAAAAAAGTGCTTTATATCCAATAATGGCAGAATTTCATATTTGATTTCTGACTGTATACATCATCCTTTAATACTAATAAATCTTCCAACAAAATCAAAGAAAATTATTTATATATATCTCTGTAATTTCTATTCATGCAAAACTAAATATCACATTTTTATAGAATAAATAATTTTAAAAAGATTCCATAAATATGCAACAAAACAGTGTTCTCCTTTCTTCATTTCTAAAGGTGAGGTGGGTATTTTTGACAAAAACACCTGCAACAGGGTCATTTTAAATACATTCAACCTGGGTTTTTTTAATGTGAAGACCTGAAATTTTAAGTTAAGTAATCAGGTGTAAGTAAGTTCTTTTTTTATTATAACCAGAAGAGAAATTTCAGAAGCCACCCCGTGATTTTCTTACTTTCTGCATTCCAATCTTATATCTAAATCTTTCTTTGTTTTGCCCTAGATATTTAATTGCATGCCTGATATGTGAACATCATATAAAACTGACACTTCTTTACAGGGGTGGGCTTAAGGGGTGGGAGTATCCTACTTACACTATGTAAGTACTTAATTACTTATCCTCTTCATCCCCAGTTGGACATAAGGCCACACACATGTAAGTAAGCAGTTTAAATTTTTTTGTAGTTTCCCATGTTCAGCTAGAACTCATTTCCCATTTTTACGGCACAATAATTTGACTTTCATGTGTCACAATTACAAAAATCGGATATTCTCACATCAAGCTTAGACCCCTAGCGAGTGAATGAGACCCGCTACAGGCAAATGAATAATATTTAAGTTAAAGGGGAAAGCATTACTCAAATAGAAAGATAATAGTAACCGAGTAAAGGAGTAGGTGCAGAAAGACCCCTTTATTGACCCAAAATATAGCGGTTTTTCAAAATTGTTAAAACATAAACTTTAAGCTATTCATTGGAAAGTAGAATTCTGAATACTTCTGCTACATAAAATATGGTCTGTTTTTTACAATACAATACACGTATATCGGGTACTAGCATCACTAAGTCATGACTAATTACTGAAATATTCACAATTTTAGCATTTGAATTAAAGTTATGACAGTTTCTATCTTAAATGGAAGTACAGGCAGCACTTGTGTTCATTCTTAATATTTTAATGTAAATTGTATTTGATGATTATGATGATACATAACACATATATATTTAGGTTGTGAGTGAACATGGATGCAGCCACTTTCTTTTTTGACAAGAACCATCTGAAAAGTGACATATTGATTATTATTATAGCATATTTGATAGATTTTTCATATTCAAGCTTGAATTTCAGCGCCTGTTAAGACTTAATCAGTTTAAAACTTTTACATGACACTATTTTATTCGACTGAAGTAGACACTTAAGTCTTTAAAAAGTGTTGAAACTCTTTCATCACTTGAGACTGAAATTTGACAATACTCTTTTATAATAGTTCTGCGCAGATAATTTAAGGAAAATACAAGGGGTTTGAAATACACATGTAAAGGTTAAAAGTATTACTTATTAATAAATAGACAATGATACAACATGTACAATTAGGAAATAACTGTATTGTATTTCAAGCTCCTACAGCATCAATTGGGGATTTGATGGTCGCAAATTAAGTTTACTGGCGACGCGTTAGCGCAGACAGTAAACAGGTATTTGCGACCATCAAATCCCAAATTGATGCCGTCGGAGCTTAAAATACAATATTGTTATCTTCATTCTAATGAAACTGACAGAAAACAATGTTTAAACATGTATTTAAAATCTGACATATGCCGTCTACGCTTGCGCGTACCTCCCATAGCATCAATTGTCAATTGATGCCATGTAAGAAAGTGACATTATCCAATCAAAATGAACGTTTCAAACGTTGTTGCATTAGAATGATACTTAAATTATAAGTGAATCATTAAATATGCTAAACTAAAAAAAAATGTAAATTGTTTACTTATAACACTACACTATAACAATGTTATCATCAAATATTCTTTGTGACTTAAGGGGGAACAGAACACCTAAAGGATGTAATTCTTCAAAATTCAGACAATCATTTTTTTAACCACACACTCAGTACAGAGAAATCAAAATAGGGTTTGTCAAACTGTTATATACCATGTATACTGTAAATTCAGAAATTATTGTGTGCATTTGTTATCTGCCCCATCACTGTTCACTCTCAACCTTTATATATGTTATGTACATGTATTATAATAAAATACAACTAACATTTAAATATTTTAGACTGAAATGCGATTTTAATTCTTGCAATTTTGAGAAAATTCCTGCTGAATTCATATAAACAATTTAAAAATGCTTGTTAAAATTATTGCGAATACAAGCAAGTCACATTTTTTGCAATAATAAAAACATCCCAATTATTTCTGAATTTACAGCCTGCAATGGCATTATTCTTGTTCAAATTTCTTGATTTTTTTATATTTTTTGTCAACCAGTCAAAGTTTTTATGATTATTAAGGTGTTAGACCTTGGTTCAGGGAGATAACTCCTTAAATCAGTTATGTGTTTGTAAAAGTCAAGTTTCATCAACGTATTTTAAGCATTTACCTGAAACAGATTGAAAATAGTGTATTAGACCGTTGGTTTTCCCGTTTGAATGGTTTTACACTAGTAATTTTGGGGCCCTTTATAGCTTGTTGTTCGGTGTGAGCCAAGGCTCCGTGTTGAAGGCCGTACTTTAACCTATAATGGTTTAATTTTTAAATTGTTATTTGGATGGAGAGTTGTCTCATTGGCACTCACACCACATCTTCCTATATCTATGTATCCTAGAAGCTTAGAATATATTTATGAAAATGGTTGACAAATGTACTGAAGACTTAAAGAGTTATTTCCCTTAACCTGGAGAATGAGGGCAAGTGATTTATGTCAGATGGAAACTTCAAAACAATATATGGTAACATGGTTATATATAATGATGGTTATCTCAGGGAAGTGGTTCCATTTAAATACATGTATATATATTTATAATATTGTTTGACAAAAAAAATAATGTGAGTGAAAAAAAGACTTTTGAACTTGAACATGTTGAAACAGAAACTATAATATGATAATTATGATTTAACAACTGAAATGAATTATTGTAAATAACATGGCTTATAAACAGGTTTTATAACTCTACTTCATATATGATGATTAAGTTCATTTATAACTGTATGAAGTTCAGGATTTTCTATACTTTCATGAGTACTTGAATTTTCGGTTTCACTATCAAGTTTAGAAATAAGAGTCAAGTGATGTTGTGCATTGTCATTATGAATTTTAAATTCATTTGAAATACACTCTGTCCACTGATGATGTTCAAGATTAATGTTACTAATTGTATGATGTTCAGGATTAAAACTTGAATAATGCATATCTCCATTCATTGATCTAGAGTCATCACTATTTGGCATTTGAACCTGACAAAGAGATAAAAGGGTTTCCGCTGCAGATTCGCGGCTCAGAGTTTGAGACTTTTTATGTTTCTGTTTTCGTTTAGGACCAGGCCAAGGTACAGCTTTACAATATAAGTGGTCCTTGAGGTGATCTGGATATACTAGTTCTGTGTTGAGGTAGTCACATGGTGGGTCTGTTGCAGAGTCTGTGCTCGATGATGGATTATCTCCCCTGGTTAACATGCTAAAGGCATCGGAGAAGTTGGTTATCTGTTCTACTGAAGCTGTACTCTTTAAAAAAAATGCAATTTATGATTAAATAAATTATATATTTATAGATTATCGTTGATTATCTCAACGAGATTGGTTTTGGTACAGCGAAAGTGAGAAAAGCAATCGAGTTGAGATGATCAATGATATTCTGTTTATCGCTATTTTACCTATGACGATGTTGTCAATTTCAATGTCTCCTGGCCTCCTTAGTTTCTAGCGATAATTTTTCCATCTCAAGCGAGAAGCATGATATGAAAATTATCACAAAAAAAGATCAAAGGAAAAATGCACAAAATAGCGATAACTAAAGTTAATATTGTTTTACATTTGTAAAAGCTTAATATATATATTATTCATGGCAATACCTGGTTTGTTTACATGTACATATTCTTTTCTTTTTTTATAAAGAAAAGTGTATTAAATATATAAATGTTGTTTTCTGTTAACAAAGTTAAGCAGCAACCATTTGATTTTCTGGGGGGGGGGGCTATGGTTTTTTTTGGAAAAGTTTGTTTCCATTTTTTAGAGAAAAAAATAATTTGTCATTGATTCTGAGAAAAAAAATTTGTTTGTTTCACCCTCAGCTGTCACTATATGTAATGCTAAAATTGAAAGAAAAAAATTGTTTTCGACTTGTCGCGAAAAAAATAGATTGTTTAGATATATTATATGTCATTAAATTTGCTTTTTTTTATTTGGTTTAAAGTAATAAGAAACGAATGACCGGTGAAAAATAATGTTCTTACAATTCTTGAACCAATGCATACAAACATCATAAATTTAGTCTTCTGTGCATGAATTTATCATTTCTTTCGTGTAAATTTCGTATATTCGTCAAAATTTTTCAATCAGGCAATGTTGTGTTGTTGTGAAAATATGGCAGGTAATTAAGGTTCAGGTTTTGAAGCTGAAGTTTAACAATTGTCAACAATCGACAAAAAATCAACAACAAAAAAATGGAAATTGAGAATGTGTTTAACATGTAAATTCAGATAAAAGTTTATTTTTAGGAAATCCATGCGTATTGTGATCACCAGATATTTACGAGATGGGTCACACTGAGATCACTTTGCATACGGAAAATATGTCGGGTGAATTTCCTGGAAGGAAGCAATGAAAATAAAGTAAACTTCTTTTAATATGAATAAAATTCAAGAATTTTCTTCAGAAAAAAGTATCATAGGGTACATGTGTACTAACATGACTATAAGTTTCAAGTTGATTGGACTTCAACTTCAACTTCATCAAAAACTACCTTGACCAAAAACCTTAACCTGAAGCGAGACAGTAGAACAAACAAACAGACTGAAGCACAGACCAGAAAACATAATGCCCCTCTACTTTCATAGGTGGGGCATAATAATTGTCATTCTATGTAGAACTAAATAAAATAAGCAATAAAAGTAATACATGATATATCAGCCTGTTCACCATTACTTGTACATTGTTATAAGGAAATGCAGAGATCAAAGGATTAAGATCACTCCAAGGAGTAGACGGTATCGGGATCGTTAGCCCTAATAACATGTTCGCCCTGGGTACGTTCAGCTTGAAATTAGTAAACACAATAATGTACGAACTGTAAATCATGAAACGGATTTACAACTAGTTCATTATTATACTCGGAGACAGTCCTAGTCAAAGTTATACTGCATACATTCATGATTGACTGAATACAATTATTTTGTTAACAAATATCAATAAAGAGAAATACATTGTATACCAATTCTACTCTGTAAATCAAAGAGAAAATGATAAAATGATTGCGGCAATATAAATATTCTGTCAATTTGTAACAAACTTTAACATATTTTGTTCAAATACTTAAAATTATGCGACAAATAGAAAAAAATAAAAATCTGGGCGAATGGACCCTGGGCGAACAGGTATCAGGGCGAACACGTAGTAAGGCGAACGTGAATCAGGGCCTACAGACCCGGATGTTCTTACAATTCTTGAACCAATGCATACAAACATCATAAATTTAGTCTTCTGTGCATGAATTTATCATTTCTTTCGTGTAAATTTCGTATATTTGTCAAAATTTTTCAATCAGGCAATGTTGTGTTGTTGTGAAAATATGGCAGGTAATTAAGGTTCAGGTTTTGAAGCTGAAGTTTAACAATTGTCAACAATCGACAAAAAATCAACAACAAAAAAATGGAAATTGAGAATGTGTTTAACATGTAAATTCAGATAAAAGTTTATTTTTAGGAAATCCATGCGTATTGTGATCACCAGATATTTACGAGATGGGTCACACTGAGATCACTTTGCATACGGAAAATATGTCGGGTGAATTTCCTGGAAGGAAGCAATGAAAATAAAGTAAACTTCTTTTAATATGAATAAAATTCAAGAATTTTCTTCAGAAAAAAGTATCATAGGGTACATGTGTACTAACATGAATAAGTTTCAAGTTGATTGGACTTCAACTTCAACTTCATCAAAAACTACCTTGACCAAAAACCTTAACCTGAAGCGAGACAGTAGAACAAACAAACAGACTGAAGCACAGACCAGAAAACATAATGCCCCTCTACTTTCATAGGTGGGGCATAATAATTGTCATTCTATGTAGAAATAAATAAAATAAGCAATAAAAGTAATACATGATATATCAGCCTGTTCACCATTACTTGTACATTGTTATAAGGAAATGCAGAGATCAAAGGATTAAGATCACTCCAAGGAGTAGACGGTATCGGGATCGTTAGCCCTAATAACATGTTCGCCCTGGGTACGTTCAGCTTGAAATTAGTAAACACAATAATGTACGAACTGTAAATCATGAAACGGATTTACAACTAGTTCATTATTATACTCGGAGACAGTCCTAGTCAAAGTTATACTGCATACATTCATGATTGACTGAATACAATTATTTTGTTAACAAATATCAATAAAGAGAAATACATTGTATACCAATTCTACTCTGTAAATCAAAGAGAAAATGATAAAATGATTGCGGCAATATAAATATTCTGTCAATTTGTAACAAACTTTAACATATTTTGTTCAAATACTTAAAATTATGCGACAAATAGAAAAAAATAAAAATCTGGGCGAATGGACCCTGGGCGAACAGGTATCAGGGCGAACACGTAGTAAGGCGAACGTGAATCAGGGCCTACAGACCCGGATGTTCTTACAATTCTTGAACCAATGCATACAAACATCATAAATTTAGTCTTCTGTGCATGAATTTATCATTTCTTTCGTGTAAATTTCGTATATTCGTCAAAATTTTTCAATCAGGCAATGTTGTGTTGTTGTGAAAATATGGCAGGTAATTAAGGTTCAGGTTTTGAAGCTGAAGTTTAACAATTGTCAACAATCGACAAAAAATCAACAACAAAAAAATGGAAATTGAGAATGTGTTTAACATGTAAATTCAGATAAAAGTTTATTTTTAGGAAATCCATGCGTATTGTGATCACCAGATATTTACGAGATGGGTCACACTGAGATCACTTTGCATACGGAAAATATGTCGGGTGAATTTCCTGGAAGGAAGCAATGAAAATAAAGTAAACTTCTTCTAATATGAATAAAATTCAAGAATTTTCTTCAGAAAAAAGTATCATAGGGTACATGTGTACTAACATGAATAAGTTTCAAGTTGATTGGACTTCAACTTCAACTTCATCAAAAACTACCTTGACCAAAAACCTTAACCTGAAGCGAGACAGTAGAACAAACAAACAGACTGAAGCACAGACCAGAAAACATAATGCCCCTCTACTTTCATAGGTGGGGCATAATAATTGTCATTCTATGTAGAAATAAATAAAATAAGCAATAAAAGTAATACATGATATATCAGCCTGTTCACCATTCCTTGTACATTGTTATAAGGAAATGCAGAGATCAAAGGATTAAGATCACTCCAAGGAGTAGACGGTATCGGGATCGTTAGCCCTAATAACATGTTCGCCCTGGGTACGTTCAGCTTGAAATTAGTAAACACAATAATGTACGAACTGTAAATCATGAAACGGATTTACAACTAGTTCATTATTATACTCGGAGACAGTCCTAGTCAAAGTTATACTGCATACATTCATGATTGACTGAATACAATTATTTTGTTAACAAATATCAATAAAGAGAAATACATTGTATACCAATTCTACTCTGTAAATCAAAGAGAAAATGATAAAATGATTGCGGCAATATAAATATTCTGTCAATTTGTAACAAACTTTAACATATTTTGTTCAAATACTCAAAATTATGCGACAAATAGAAAAAAATAAAAATCTGGGCGAATGGACCCTGGGCGAACAGGTATCAGGGCGAACACGTAGTAAGGCGAACGTGAATCAGGGCCTACGGACCCGGATGTTCTTACAATTCTTGAACCAATGCATACAAACATCATAAATTTAGTCTTCTGTGCATGAATTTATCATTTCTTTCGTGTAAATTTCGTATATTCGTCAAAATTTTTCAATCAGGCAATGTTGTGTTGTTGTGAAAATATGGCAGGTAATTAAGGTTCAGGTTTTGAAGCTGAAGTTTAACAATTGTCAACAATCGACAAAAAATCAACAACAAAAAAATGGAAATTGAGAATGTGTTTAACATGTAAATTCAGATAAAAGTTTATTTTTAGGAAATCCATGCGTATTGTGATCACCAGATATTTACGAGATGGGTCACACTGAGATCACTTTGCATACGGAAAATATGTCGGGTGAATTTCCTGGAAGGAAGCAATGAAAATAAAGTAAACTTCTTCTAATATGAATAAAATTCAAGAATTTTCTTCAGAAAAAAGTATCATAGGGTACATGTGTACTAACATGACTAAGTTTCAAGTTGATTGGACTTCAACTTCAACTTCATCAAAAACTACCTTGACCAAAAACCTTAACCTGAAGCGAGACAGTAGAACAAACAAACAGACTGAAGCACAGACCAGAAAACATAATGCCCCTCTACTTTCATAGGTGGGGCATAATAATTGTCATTCTATGTAGAAATAAATAAAATAAGCAATAAAAGTAATACATGATATATCAGCCTGTTCACCATTACTTGTACATTGTTATAAGGAAATGCAGAGATCAAAGGATTAAGATCACTCCAAGGAGTAGACGGTATCGGGATCGTTAGCCCTAATAACATGTTCGCCCTGGGTACGTTCAGCTTGAAATTAGTAAACACAATAATGTACGAACTGTAAATCATGAAACGGATTTACAACTAGTTCATTATTATACTCGGAGACAGTCCTAGTCAAAGTTATACTGCATACATTCATGATTGACTGAATACAATTATTTTGTTAACAAATATCAATAAAGAGAAATACATTGTATACCAATTCTACTCTGTAAATCAAAGAGAAAATGATAAAATGATTGCGGCAATATAAATATTCTGTCAATTTGTAACAAACTTTAACATATTTTGTTCAAATACTTAAAATTATGCGACAAATAGAAAAAAATAAAAATCTAGGCGAATGGACCCTGGGCGAACAGGTATCAGGGCGAACACGTAGTAAGGCGAACGTGAATCAGGGCCTACGGACCCGGATTCGGAGTAGACATGGGATTTGGTCATGCTGAACTTTCCTCCATCATTAAATTTTCATCCATGGAGATCCCCATAAACCGTCTTGGAACAATAAAGCGCCACCATGAATAGAAGGAATGTGATTATGAGTAAACAATTTCTTATCAACCATAGCATTGTCAACAATATAAAATATTGAACAGAAGTTAAATTCCGCCTCCCCCAAAAAACTATCAAATGCCTCAAGGAATAACATAAGGTCCATGTTAGACCAAATTCTTCTGTCCCTATTACAGGTTGGGCTCATGATAGAAAAAGTGGGTTTATACCTGTTTTCAGTTTGATGGGTTTTGGAATGCATGCAACTTCCACTGATGACGAAAACACACTCAGCAGTGATAAGAAAAATAGTTTTAGTTTGATTAGTCTCTGCTTAGTCGGAGATTACTCTGATGTCTAATGGTCTCTGCTTTGACCTGGACATTTCATTGGGTTAAATTTTACTTCAGGAATGTGTTGAAATGTTCCCTTCCCCCTTTTTTGTGTTTTTAAATATCAATACCTTTTCTGGGCTTTTATAACTAGCGATCTTGTCATTATTTTTCCCTAATTTCTTAAGCTTCTTGTTTTCTTTCTGTATGAACAGAGTTGGGGCATAATTGTCATCATTTGGATCGTCGCTATGCCATCCGAACACAAAATGGTCAGAGCATATGTTTGTGTGTCCATTCGGTTCCCAATCCTCTCTATTCACGGCTTTTATCCATGCTTGAAGTTTTTTCTTATTTGCTGGAAATCGAAAGAAACTTATATTGTTTACTTTTGCCACAGAATTAGCCCGATTTCGACACTTGTAAACACAACAAGTTTTCACCATTTCAGTTGTTTTTGTTTACGGTGTTTCCATCCGGAAGTTAGCCTTGCGCATGTGCATATGAATAAAAGTTTTAAAAGGCGCGAAATTGAAACGCAGGCGATAGCGGGAAATGAACCGTAGATTTGGATCACTTTGTATTAAACTGAGCTATTAATAAAAAAACACCGATTCACATATATCCGTTAGCTAAACAATTCCTTTCAAAGTTACAAAAGTAGATGAAATTTGTAATCAAATGTCAATATAAATGATAAATGAGACAACCATTTGTTATTTTGGAGCCAGATAACTGTATTGTATTTGAAGCTTTAAGGACGTCCAACGATAGTCTTACTGTCGCAAATTTAGTTTACCTGGCGACGCGGAGATTTCGAGATCAGAAGGAACCTCCCCCCTCAATAGAGTGAAACTTGAATTAAAAGGCAGGACAGATCGATATAACAAATTAACAAATGGTTCAGTTTCACAGATGAACTGTTTAAATTATTATTTTTCATTTCGGGCCTTTTTTAGCAAATAATATGTCATGGGTATGTTTGCCTATACTTTTAAATAACAATTATTTCATTTGAACTTGGGTAGATAGTTGTTTGAACTTTCATGATTGTCAATCATACCACCTCTCCTTATTTTTATAGTGCATCAATGGCAATTTAACTGCCAAACATGGATGTGTACCTGTTCAACTATATGCTGTTGTACTCAGTTTTTCATATTCGCCTAGATCTGTATCTGAGCAGATTACACCAAGATATAAGATAAAGATAATTTAAATCATAGTTTTTTAAAGTGTCACCTATTGATATATACATTAAAATACATAACAAAATCATAAAAAAAAACAATCAATACCCAGCCTAAAAAGTTTTACGATACACATATATATAGACTTATCCATCTCTAGCTGAGGGGTTAAATTGATGTACACATGGTTGCGGATTCAAAGAGGTCGAATTATTCATTTATTATTTATATTTGCAAGTGAATCATTCATCATCAATTTGTCTTAGCTTATTTTGACAAAATTGGACCATACTGGCTGCTAAAAGCGAATTATTATTCCACTATTTCACTTTCATTGATGTTCGAACAAAAAAAATCATATTTTATATTTTTTATGTATCTCGTAGCAAGTGCTCCTTTACATTCATTTCCGAGAGTTCATTCATTTTCTCCGTGATGGCGGCCGTATTAGTTCAAGATAGGCGTTTTAGCTATATATACATAACTTTACGTCTATTTGAAACACGTACCTCTATTAAAATATCAAACGGAAATTTCTGTTTGATAGACTAAGCAGCTGCTTACCTTTTTATGTCCCACCTATGATAGTAGAGGGGCATTATGTTTTCTGGTCTGTGCGTCCGTTCGTCCGTCTGTTCCTCCGTCCGTCCGTCTGTTCGTCCGTCTGTCCCGCTTCAGGTTAAAGTTTTTGGTCAAGGTAGTTTTTGATGAAGTTGAAGTCCAATCGATTTCAAACTTGGTACACATGTTCCCTATGATATGATTTTTCTAATTTTAATGCCAAATTAGAGATTTTACCCCAATTTCACGGTCCGCTGAACATAGAAAATGATAGTGCGAGTGGGGCATTCGTGTACTGAGGACACATTCTTGTTGTATACCGTTTCGATCCGTGACTGAATGACATATACTAAAAAAACCTGATAAATTTGATTGCAAATTAATATTGTTGGTACAATATGCTCTATAACTCAAAGTTAGCCTTTTTCCTTTTTTGGGGCTATATATTTCATATAAATCACATTTAAAAAAAATATATTTTGAGGGCATTTATGGTTGGATTTTTATCAACAAGGCCTTAAAAGACGTAGAATTGTCTAAAGTATGTTTGTTTATTTTGTAATAGTTTTGTCTTTAGGTTTTTATTTGTTTCCTCTTGATTATAATTTGAACACATTAATCGTGTAGATATTAATGTTGAAAGTTGCAGAGTTCTTTGTTGTTTTTCAGAGGAAATAGCTGGAGAACTGTTGCCCATCGTGGAGATGTTATATTAATTTGTGTTTTCATGTCATTCTGACGTTTGTATGATAAATCATGTCAAGTAAATGTAATGTTTCTTCAAATTTTATAACCTGTTTGAAAGACCTATTACCATTTGAGGCACATTCCATTTTTGAAGACTGGATGACGGAGTAAAGTCTGGCACAATTTTCACCACATTGCCTGTTCTTTGTTCTGTCAATTTTACTTTTTTGTGTATACTTTTATTTATGATTTAAAAGCCATCTGACTCAACTAATGTTTGGACAAACGAAAAAATAAACACATCATCAACGTGGCTCTCATCAAATAGAGTTGACATATGGCATACAGTATTTCAAAAACAGACCAAAACACAAGAACTTAACTTTGACCACTGAACAATAAAAATGAGGTCAAGGTCAGATCATGACACCTAGCTGTCAGTGGGACAAGAATGCTTTACAACCATTTCGAGGAGGTTTATGTGCATATTGACCGTTATGGAATAACCGTTGCACAACTGATATCGGATATGTTCCTTACGTCGTAAATACAATCCCTTTCCCCTTCATTAATGTGACCTACCGAATGAGACTACTTACCGGATTTGTTATCACATAACCAACACGACGGGTGCCACATGTGGAGCAGGATCTGCTTATCCTTCCAGAGCACATGAGACCACCCCTAGTTTTTGGTGGTGTTCGTGTTGTTTATTATTTAGATTTCTATGTTGTGTCATGTGTACTATTGTTTGTCTCTTTGCCTTTTAATTTTTAGCCATGGCGTTGTCAGTTTATTTTCGATTTATGAGTTTGACTGTCCCTTTGGTATCTTTCGTCCCTCTTTTACCTGGTACCTTTGATAACTATTTACACCACTGGGTCGATGCCGCTGCTGGTGGACGTTTCGTCCCCGAGGGTATCACCAGCCCAGTAGTCAACACTTCGGTGTTGACATGAGTATCAATAATGTGGTCATTTTTATAAATTTCCTGTTTACCAAACTTTGAAATTTTTGAAAAACTAAGGATTTTCTTATTCCAGGCATAGATTACCTCAGCCGTATTTGGCACAACTTTTTGGAATTTTGGATCCTAAATGCTCTTCAACTTTGTACTTGTTTGGCTTTATAAATATTTTGATATGAGCGTCACTGATGAGTCTTATGTAGACGAAACGCGCGTCTGGCGTACTAAATTATAATCCTGGTACCTTTGATAACTAATTAAACAAAGGACACAGAAGGATTAGTGACAAAATTGTGTTTAGGTGATGGTGATGTGTTTGTAGATCTTACTTTACTGAACATTCTTGATGCATGCTTACAATTATTTCTATAATAAACTTGGCCCAGTAGTTACAAAACGAAATATTGTGACAAAACAAAAATTTACCAAATTTATGAATAAAGGTTACAAAATTGACTATAAAGGGCAATACCTCCTGAAGGGTTCATTTGACCGTTTTGATCGCGTTGATTTATTTGCAGGTCGTACTTTGCTGTACATTGTTGCTGTTTACAGTTTATCTATATCTATAATACTATTTAAGATATAATCAAAAGCTTAAAAATGTCCTTAAAATTACCAATTCAGGGACAGCAACCCAACAACTGGTTGCCTGATTGGTCTGAATTTTTCAGGGCAGATAGATCTTGTCCTGATAAACAATTATACCCTGCCAGATTTGCTCTATTCTAAATGCTTTGATTGAGTTATACGCCAAAATTTACATTTTACCCGGCTATGTTTTTTTTTAGCAATGGCGACCATCTTGGTTAGTTAGCCAGGTCACCGCACACATTTTTAAAATTAGATACCTCAATGATGATTGTGACCAAGTTTCAAGTTGGTTTAATTTGGCTCAGTAGTTTTAGAGGAGTAGATTTTAGTAAAAGTTAACGACGACGACGGACGCAAATTGATGAGAAAAGCTCACTTAATTGACCATTTGGACCAGAGGCGCTAAAAAGTGAGAAAGTGACATTTTGAGTAATACAAGTAAATATGCATGATAAAAATGTCTGTTTCACGGTCCGATGAAAAATTAAATGCATATAACTATAACTCTCTTGTGGTATATATGAATGTGAACATGCTTAGCTTGATTTTGAACCTGATAGTCAGTCACCAAGTTGTAGCATGCTAGAAGACATGAGATCTTACCGCAACAGATTGATCCAAATCTCTGCATAGCATGCTTCCTTTTACTTCTAAATGCCTCATGGCTTGCAAAGAAGAAGCAAATATTAATGCAAAATTTAACCCCGCCGCATTTTTTGCGCCTGTCCCAAGTTAGGAGCTGGCATTTGTTAGTCTTGTATTATTTTAATTTTAGTGTCGGGTGTACAATTTGGAGTTTAGTATGGCCCTCATTATCACTGAACTAATATATATTTGTTTAGGGACCAGTTGAAGGACGCCTCCGGGTGCGGAAATGTCTCGCTACATTGAAGAACTGTTGGTGACCTTCTGCTGTTGTTTTTTCTATGGTCGGGTTGTTGTCTATTTGACACATTCCGCATTTCCATTCACAATTTTATGGTTTCACAGATATGGTAAAATGTCCATAGCTACATTCGAGCACCTGATCACACCCCATGTCTTCAGTGGGATGTATTTTTTGTCCAGTTTTTAGTTTTATATGTTGTGTTTTTCACTTTTGTGTACTGTTGTTGGTCTTTTGGTTGTTTTTCTATTTGGCAATCTATATATATCTATATTGTTCAATCCTGACACCCCTCGGTGTGTTCTACGACAAGAAAAACCTTAAAATATGCATTATCTATAACATGTATGTTTTCCAATTCTTGTCAAGGCATTGTCAGTTTGTTTTCGACTTATGAGTTTGGTTATCCTGTTGGTATCTTTAACCTCTCTTTAACCTGACTGGGAATTAATCTCAGGTCATGACCTTTGTATGCATGTTTTCCAATTCTTGTCAAGGCATTGTCAGTGTGTTTTCGACTTATGGGTTGGGTTATCCTGTTGGTATCTTTAACCTCTCTTTACCCTGACTGGGAGTTAATCTCAGGTCATGATCTTTGTATGCATGTTTTCCAATTCTTGTCAAGGCATTGTCAGTGTGTTTTCGACTTATGGGTTGGGTAATCCCATTGGTATCTTTAACCTCTCTTTAACCGGACTGGGAATTAATCTCAGGTCATGATCTTTGTATGCATGTTTTCCAATTCTTGTCAAGGCATTGTCAGTGTGTTTTCGACTTATGGGTTGGGTTATCCCATTGGTATCTTTAACCTCTCTTTAACCTGACTGGGAATTAATCTCAGGTCATGACCTTTGACTCATGTTTTCCAATTCTTGTCAAGGCATTGTCAGTATGTTTTCGGTTTATGTGTTGGGTTATCCCATTGGTATCTTTAACCTCTCTTTACCCTGACTAGGAATTAATCTCAGGTCATGACCTTTGACTCATGTTTTCCAATTCTTGTCAAGGCATTGTCAGTGTGTTTTCGACTTATGGGTTGGGTTATCCCATTGGTATCTTTAATCTCTCTTTATCCTGACTGGGAATTAATCTCAGGTCATGACCTTTGACTTATGTTTTCCAATTCTTGTCAAGGCATTGTCAGTGTGTTTTCGACTAATGAGTTGGGTTATTCCATTGGTATCTTTAACCTCTTTTCACCCTGACTGGGAATTAATCTCAGGTCATGACCTTTGACTCATGTTTTCCAATTCTTGTCAAGGCATTGTCAGTGTGTTTTCGACTTATGGGTTGGGTTATCCCATTGGTATATTTAACCTCTCTTTACCCTGAATGGGAATTAATCTCAGGTTATGACCTGACTCATGTTTTCCAATTCTTGTCAAGGGATTGTCAGTGTGTTTTCGACTTATGGGTTGGGTAATCCTGTTGGTATCTTAACCTCTCTTTACCCTGACTGGGAATTAATCTCAGGTCATGACCTTTGTATGCATGTTTTCCAATTCTTGTCAAGGCATTGTCAGTGTGTTTTCGACTTATGGGTTGGGTTATTCTGTTGGTATCTTCAACCACTCTTTAACCTGACTGAGGATTAATCTCAGGTCATCGCTTTGGTATGCATGTTTTCCAATTCTTGTCAAGGCATTGTCAGTGTGTTTTTGACTTATTAGTTTGGTTATCCTATTGGTATGTTTAACCTCTCTTTACCCTGACTGGAAATTATTTTTAGGTCATGACCTTTGACTCATGTTTTTCATTTCTTGTCAAGGCATTGTCAGTGTGTTTTCGACTTATGGGTTGGGTTATCCAATTGGTATTTTTAACCTCTCTTTACCCTGAATGGGAATTAATCTCAGGTCATGACCTTTGACTCATGTTTTCCAATTCTTGTCAAGGGATTGTCAGTGTGTTTTCGACTTATGGGTTGGGTTATCCTGTTGGTATCTTTAACCTCTCTTTACCCTGACTGGAAATTAATCCCAGGTCATGACCTTTGACTCATGTTTTCCAATTCTTGTCAAGGCATTGTCAGTGTGTTTTCGACTTATGGGTTGGGTTATCCTGTCGGTATCTTTAACCTCTCTTTAACCTGACCGGGAATTAATCTCAGGTCATGACCTTTGTATGCATGTTTTCCAATTCTTGTCAAGGCATTGTCAGTGTGTTTTCGACTTATGGGTTGGGTTATCCTGTTGGTATCTTTAACCTCTCTTTACCCTGACTGGAAATTAATCTCAGGTCATGACCTTTGTATGCATGTTTTCCAATTCTTGTCAAGGCATTGTCAGTGTGTTTTCGACTTATGGGTTGGGTTATCCTGTTGGTATCTTTAACCTCTCTTTACCCTGACTGGAAATTAATCTCAGGTCATGACCTTTGACTCATGTTTTCAAATTCTTGTCAAGGCATTGTCAGTGTGTTTTCGACTTATGGGTTGGGTTATCCTGTTGGTATCTTTAACCTCTCTTTAACCTGACTGGGAATTAATCTCAGGTCATGACCTTTGTATGCATGTTTTCCAATTCTTGTCAAGGCATTGTCAGTGTGTTTTCGACTTATGGGTTGGGTTATCCTGTTGGTATCTTTAACCTCTCTTTACCCTGACTGGAAATTAATCTCAGGTCATGACCTTTGACTCATGTTTTCCAATTCTTGTCAAGGCATTGTCAGTGTGTTTTCGACTTATAGGTTGGGTTATCCTGTTGGTATCTTTAACCTCTCTTTAACCTGACCGGGAATTAATCTCAGGTCATGACCTTTGACTCATGTTTTCAAATTCTTGTCAAGGCATTGTCAGTGTGTTTTCGACATATGGGTTGGGTTATCCTGTTGGTATCTTTAACCTCTCTTTAACCTGATTGGGAATTAATCTCAGGTCATGACCTTTGTATGCATGTTTTCCAATTCTTGTCAAGGCATTGTCAGTGTGTTTTCGACTTATGGGTTGGGTTATCCTGTTGGTATCTTTAACCTCTCTTTACCCTGACTGGAAATTAATCTCAGGTCATGACCTTTGACTCATGTTTTCCAATTCTTGTCAAGGCATTGTCAGTGTGTTTTCGACTTATAGGTTGGGTTATCCTGTTGGTATCTTTAACCTCTCTTTAACCTGACCGGGAATTAATCTCAGGTCATCGCTTTGGTATGCATGTTTTCCAATTCATGTCAAGGCATTGTCAGTGTGTTTTCGACTTATGGGTTGGGTTATCCTGTTGGTATCTTTAACCTCTCTTTAACCTGACCGGGTATTAATCTCAGGTCATGACTTTTGTATGCATGTTTTCCAATTCTTGTCAAGGCATTGTCAGTGTGTTTTCGACTTATGAGTTGGGTTATCCTGTTGGTATCTTTAACCTCTCTTTACCCTGACTGGAAATTAATCTCAGGTCATGACCTTTGACTCATGTTTTCCAATTCTTGTCAAGGCATTGTCAGTGTGTTTTCGACTTATGGGTTGGGTTATCCTGTTGGTATCTTTAACCTCTCTTTAACCTGACTGGGAATTAATCTCAGGTCATGACCTTTGTATGCATGTTTTCCCATTCTTGTCAAGGCATTGTCAGTGTGTTTTCGACTTATGGGTTGGGTTATCCTGTTGGTATCTTTAACCTCTCTTTACCCTGACTGGAAATTAATCTCAGGTCATGACCTTTGACTCATGTTTTCCAATTCTTGTCAAGGCATTGTCAGTGTGTTTTCGACTTATGGGTTGGGTTATCCTGTTGGTATCTTTAACCTCTCTTTAACCTGACCGGGAATTAATCTCAGGTCATGACCTTTGTATGCATGTTTTCCAATTCTTGTCAAGGCATTGTCAGTGTGTTTTCGACTTATGGGTTGGGTTATCCTGTTGGTATCTTTAACCTCTCTTTAACCTGACTGGGAATTAATCTCAGGTCATGACCTTTGTATGCATGTTTTCCAATTCTTGTCAAGGCATTGTCAGTGTGTTTTCGACTTATGGGTTGGGTTATCCTGTTGGTATCTTTAACCTCTCTTTACCCTGACTGGGGATTAATCTCAGGTCATGACCTTTGTATGCATGTTTTTCAATTCTTGTCAAGGCATTGTCAGTGTGTTTTCGACTTATGGGTTGGGTTATCCTGTTGGTATTGTTCCCCCTCTCTTTACCCTGACTGGGGTTTAATCTCAGGTTATGACCTTTGGTATGCATGTTTTCCAAATCGTGTCAAGGCATTGTCAGTTTGTTTTTGACTAATGAGTTTGGTTATCCCATTGGAATCTTTAACCTCTCTTTAACCTGACAGGGAATTAATCTCAGGTCATGACCTTTGTATGCATGTTTTCCAAATCTTGTCAAGACATTATAAATAGATTTAGGAAGATATGGTGTGAGTGTAATTTTTTTTTTTTTGTGGGTTTCATTATCCTGTTTGTCTTTCCCCTCTTTTTACCCTGACTGGGGATTAAACTCAGGTCATGACCTTCGGTATGCACAAGTAATGCCCTTGACCAAGAGGTTTTTAAATTGATATAAATTTGTATCCAAATAAGGGAGCTACTACGTTTGCAGTAATCTTTTAAGGAGGAAGATCTTTCTAGAGTAACAAGAATGTGCCAATAGTACACAGAAGTCCCACTCACACTATCATCTTTGATGTTCAGTGTACCATGAAAATTGGGTAAAAACGCCAATTTGGCATTAAAATTAAAAAGATCATATCAAAGGGAATATGTGTATTAAGTTTCCAAATCGTTTGGACTTAATCAAAAACAACCATGACAAAAAATTTAAAATGAAGTGGGATAGACAAAACGACAGGCGACATACCAATGGATGCACATATAAAAAAATAATGCCCCTAGGTGGGGCATATCAAAAATAGAATTTGGAGGATTTATGAGTACCTAAAAATGCACAAAGACGCCTGTTAATCAGCCTAGAGATAGGGGCATATTTAAAGTAGAATTTGGAGGATTCAGGAGTACCTAAAAAATGCACAAAGATGCCTGTCAATCAGCCTAGAGATAAAAAGAGAACAAAATTATTCATAAACAGAGTTTATTTGGAACCATAAACATCTTTTAGAGGTGTATTAATGATTTAAACATGAAAGTTATGTAAAATAAATTATATTGACACCTCCCAAACTGACATGTAAAATTTTTATTTTTAAAAATAATTTTCAAATATAAAAAAGCGTTTTTCAACTTAAAATTTAAGGTTGACCAAAAATATATTAAATTTATTAATTGGTTAACACAATATTACAAAAATAGAAATAAAAGAATAACTGGTATTGAAAAATAAGGTGGTTTTTAAAATCACACTTGTACAAATTAATTTAAAAATCTTAGAAAAGTTGTCGGAAAACAAATTCATAAAATTTTAAATGTATAAATAAATAATATATAGCTTAAATATATTTACTTTATTAACAGTTACAAAACTTCATCCAAAATAGCTTCTTAAGCACATTTTTTTTCAAAGTAAACAGCATTTTACATTTGATATTATGCAAATTAATCTTTACTAATTATCTCCCCTTACATTTAATCAGCTTCACTTTAACAATGGCAAGACTCTAATAAAACAGCAGAGGATTTTTATAAATATAAATCTATTTATAACTTAATGTTTTGGAATGTCTGAAAACAAATAAGTACACCATTCTTAAGTGATCTCTATTACTGTGCCTATCCAATAAGCTTTGTGGTCGAGAATTACCTATTGCCTGACCAGTTTAAAAAATTGTGAATACAATTTGTCCATTTAAATTGTACAATAGGTATTGTGAGAGCTACTATCAACAGGTGGTCATTTAACTACCTGTAGATTTATTTACCTGGTTTGTTTTTGACAGAGCTAATTTAAATGAATGATACATGTAGCTAGCTTGCTTTCCTCATGTTTAATGTCCTGAATGAACTATTCTATTTAGGTATGGGACATTTTACATTAAATACAATATTTGTTCTTTTTAATAAAGATATTTATTGTAAATTTATTTATTTTGCTTACAATCACAAATAAATCATTGCTGGTATATCCCACTTTCATAATGAAGAATAAAGCACTGAAATTTCTATTCACTATAAGCCATTTGTACTTTTTTTGATATATTGAAAATAAATTTTTAACAGTAATTCCAATTGAAGTAGATCCTGAATATTAAATGAAACTCAGCATCACTACTATTCCATTTCAGGCATGTCAGGAATCTTAATATAACATGAAAATATATCCCATTAGAAAACACTACGCCACACATAATTCATCTTGTAGAATTATTCACATATCCAAAAAAATCCATTTCACAAACACTTTAATTCCATTCAGGAATCAAAAACTTAAAATACATCCCACATTAAAAACACCATGAAGCAAACATATATCTCCTTTTTTATAAACTAAATCCACTGATTGAAATGTCCATCTTGACTATTTAGAGACACAAAAAGAAATGGCTTAAAATGTCCCATATCTTATTCAGGACATTGGTCATGGTGCATGAGGAAAGCAAGCTAGCTATCGGTCATATAAATTTTACCTTTTAGAAATAGTGAATATTTTTTTACTGGGTAGTTAAATGACCACCTGTTGATGAGCTCTCACAATACCTATCATACAATTTAAATGGACAAATTGTGTTGGCTATTTTTTATACTAGTCAGGCAATAGGTATTTAAATACCCCAAAGGTGATGAGATAATGACAGTAAAAGGACGGTGATTTTCCTAATGTAAATAGTATAGAATTTTCTGAATAAAAAATAAAAAAATAATAATTTAAAAATGAAAAAAATAACCACCATTTTGTTTTTGATTTAAAAATAAATTAAGGTAGAATTTTTTTAAAGCCATACATAAAAAAATTTCTTCCAATTCAGTTTAAAAACTTTTCATCAGAAATTCAGAATATACTGACATCACACTTATTCTTTCTTGGATGAAAATGATAAGTACCCTTTCAGATCAGTACGAGAATACAAAAAAATTATAAAAATCTAAAAATAGATTTCCATTATTTTGATAGAACCAATTTTACAGAAAAATGTGTTTAAAGACTCTATTTTGGACGGATTACATATAAAAGAAAACATTTTACACAATAAAATCAACAATAAGACACATAAAATCTATAAAAACTACTTAACAATGATGATTGCATTCACATTTTCATCAATACAGTTAGGTTCAGATGATACATACTTAATTATATATATATGGTTTAACCAACTTCCAACATGTGTTAAAATGTTTTCGTTTCAGAATCTATTTTACTGGAATGTAAGGTTTGCGATAGGCATTAAGAGCTAGTTGATAAGTACTGTACCCAAAATGACAGAAAAGTTCCTTCTGAAAATAAACATAAAATTCTCCATTTTTTATGAAATTTTCTAGTATCTACTCAAAATAATTACCCAAACACGGAAGGTAATTTGTATTTACAAACCTAAATAAATTTACTAGTAATTGAAAATAAGAAGGATGCTGATTTGGACTTTCAAAATAATCACTTGGTAAATACTGGTGATTATTCTAAACACATTCAAATGTTTCATCTGCTCCCAACTGTAGATAAATAAACAATTACATTGATTCATAAACAACAAAGTTAATATCAAGGAGCAGCAATACGATTGGACAATATCAGTAAAAATCTGACCAATGAAATGTATTAAGCAAACTAAATTGGCACTATGAACATCAATTTTTTTTTGTTACTTGGCACTGAATTCTATTGGCTTTTTATTTCAACTTTTAATTTCCCTAAATAGTTTTTTAAATTCTTTTTAACATGATCTTAGAGCTAAATATTAAATCCTTTAATATATAACATATAAAATACATGTTTTGTAAATACTGACATTTTTAAAATAAATTAAAGTTTCTTGTTCATCATACATCTAATAGCATCAACAATTATCCATTGGCCGAACTTTTAACATGTGAATGTGTGCAAGTTTAAAAACTACAGTATAAATAAAAGCATGTGAATCATCAATATAAATAAGCATTATAAATGCAAAATATACACATAAAATGCTAATTATCATATAAATGCAAAATAAAGTGTATTTTTCATAAATAAAAAAAAAGACAATTTGGTTTATAAAAAAATAATTGAACTTTCCATTTGAGACAATATAACTTTGTTTAACCTCTCAAGGTCACATCAGGTTACAATATTGTGTTGTCATATTATTACACTTTTAAAAGTATGAAAATATATTTTTTTCAAGTTTATTGAAAAAGTTCTGCCACCTACTACAATATATCTGCTATCAAGAACTATAACTCTTTTTAACAATCAACAAAATATCACAGAAAAGCTTTCTTTGTACTGGATCATCTTTATGGTAACAAAAATAGGGACCATCTCAAAATACATTGTTTCCTCCTAAACACAGTTTTCAAAACTTCATCATTCTGAAATATGATCTCAATTTCCAATGAAAAAAAGAGCAGAGGAATGGTTTAGTTTTCAAATATATAGAATTAATGATTTTTTGGCAAATCCCAGAATGACATAGCTATTTCAATTTAGTATAAAAATCCAAACCAATTTTAAACTAGCGACACTAAAACCAGTTTAATTTCAAGAGTTCAATTAAAAAACTTTTGAAATCGGTAGTGTTCAACCAAAACCAGTTCAATATAGAAATTAGTCCGTAAATACTGGCTTAATTTCACGAGTTCAAATTCTGAATCGTCCAACACAAACCAATTAAAAACAGGCGATGAAACATCACCAGGCGCTGTTAATTATGTATATTGGCATATATACTATAATTTTATGTCAAACCTATTCAATAATTGAAAGTATAACACTAATATTGGTTTAATTTCAAGAGTTCAAATTCTGGGACGTCCAACCCGAACCAATTTAATAATTCAAAATATGAGAACACAAATGCTTCTGTAATGTTATGTGAATGATCAAGTCCTCGAGCCTCTACTTGTAATGTTCGATTAAATTTAAGTCTTGCTTCCATCTCAGCTTGTTTCCTCGCCATTTCTTCTGCAAGTTTTCTAGCTTCTTCCATTGCTCGCTTGGCTTCTTCTTCTCGCCTTATTCTAAAAATATATCAAAATACAATTAACCCTCTTTAAAGTTATATGAAATGAGGGA
This sequence comes from Mytilus trossulus, assembly GCF_036588685.1. Taxonomy (NCBI): domain Eukaryota; kingdom Metazoa; phylum Mollusca; class Bivalvia; order Mytilida; family Mytilidae; genus Mytilus; species Mytilus trossulus. Next base: position 10,816,745 of record NC_086385.1, on the reverse strand, counting down.
CTAGTGAAAAATAATGTTTATCCAATTCTTGAACCAATGCATTTATATATCATAAACTTAGTCTTCTGTGCAAGATTTAATCATTTTTTACTCAAATATATCGTATAATCGTCATTTTTTTTTCTCTCGGTCTGTTATGATTTTTAAACAAGTATGGCAGGTCATTAAATGCTGTGTTTTGAATCCGAATGTTACACATTGTTCCCTTATAGTAATCAATCAACAAAGAAACATGGATATTGAGCACGTGTTTAACATGTACCATCAGATAATAGATTATTTTAGTGAAGTGCCGCGTTAAGGTCACTTTGCAGATGGAAAATATGTCGATGAATTGCTTGCTGGAAGCAAGCAATTAAAAAAGTAAACTTCTTCAAAATGTGGACACTTTTAAGAATTGTCTTCAGAAAAAAGAAAATGTACATAAGTTCAATAATGAAAACTATCGATCTTGTTATAAAAAACATATGCATATTTTTTTCTAATTTGAGGTTTCATATGACTTTAATTATATTAATTCCATCCAGAAAGCCCCTCATTGGTGTTCTTTGTAATCATTTAATCACAGTTTCTTTGCCAATATAATCACAAAATCATTTATTATTTCTTTAAATAAGATAATTAATATTCCAATGGGCATAACTTTTAAAATAATTAATCACAGATTTTCAAATTTGTTCGAGACATTATAGTTACACACCTATGATATTAGTTTGATAACAATCCTTACATGTGAGAGTGCTAACAAGGCTTTTTACAATATAATTAATATTTCTCAGGGAAGGCATAGAAGTATTTATATAAATGTGTATGCCACTAATAAAAAACACACAAGTTAAGCAAAATATTGCATTACAGATAAAAAAAAATACTGTATGTCATAATTTAAAAAAAAGATCAATGTATGGCACCAAAAGGGTATTTGGAGTCCGACTAGGGTCATTTGAAGACAAAATTCAGCTGAATACCAAAAGTGTAAACACCTCTTTAAAGTCATGCCTAAAAAGTCAAAATTAAAAAAAAAATAATGTATGGTGCTAAAAGGGTATTTGGAGTCAGACTATAGGTACATTTCAAGACAAAATTTAACTGAATACCCAAAAGTGTAATTACTTCCCTCTTTTAAGTTATGCCTAAAAAAGTCACGATTTAAAAAAAAAATTGGAGAAAAAAATAATAAAAGTATGTCCTTAATCTTACTTGTCTTCCTCTTCTTTTCTCTTCCTTTCCTCTTCCTCTAATTTCTTCTTTCTCTCATACTCCAACCTCTCTTCCTCCGCCATCTTTGCCATCATTTCTTCTTCTTCCTTCCTTCTCTCTTCTTCCTCTCTCTGTTTCTCTAACATCTCCTCTACAAAAACAATGTCAAATATTTTTTAGTTTTTTCATTTTTTCACTTAAATATTTTTCATCGACATACAAACGAAAAAAACTAAATTATAAACCATGTCTGAAATTGAAATTAAATTGAACATGTATAAGGCTTAGAACATGTAGAAATCAAGGTTTTGGCGAGCACTTCTTTCCTGTTTCAAGCTAAATCCACATAAAATTTAGACAATGTATGGTTGTTCCTTTCATTTGAATCAAAAAATTTGTAAGGGTTCCGCGGAACCCAGTGTCTCGCCTACTTTTGCTGTAATTCGCAGGCTTAACAAAAATGAGGAAAAAAATCAATAAAAATATTCCTCTTGATACTATCTTATGATTTAAAGAAGCTTCTGTCCAAGTTTGGTAAAAATCTAGTATAGTTAATGAATCTAATAAATATTTTGAAAACTTGAACTGCAGACTGTATGAAATGTTAACTGGAAGAAAATCTAAGTCCATTTAAAAGTAAAACACAGAAAAAATGGAGTTATCTTTTTACAAAATTTCTGGATAATATCTTCTGATGATAAACAAGCTTCTGTCCAAATTTCGTAGAAATCCAGTATAGTTTTGAGAAACTTATTAAAATTTCAAAAACTTTAACCACAGATTGAATATTTGTGACGGAGAATGTAGGATCCCTAAGTCTCGCTTTTTCGACTAAAGTCGAAGGCTTGACAAAAATGGTTAGTAATGAGATAATTTCAGTAGAAAATGACAGTATTAGCTTCTCAACAATATCAACACTTAATAACATTATAGGACTGCAAAAATTTCAGAAAATGCACAAATTAAACATTTGCCACTGGACATTAAGCAACCAACAATCGACAGATAGATCTATGTAAATCCACACTAGATAATTTGTTCTCATGAAAAACGTGCATAAAACATTTGCCTCTGGATATTGAGCAACTGACCATCACACAGATAGATCTATGTGAATCCACACTAGATAATTTGTTCTCATCCAAAATATGCATGAAACATTTGCCTCTGGATATTGAGCAACTAACCATCACACAGATAGATATATGTGAATCCACACTAGATAATTTGTTCTCATCCAAAATATGCATGAAACATTTGCCTCTGGATATTAAGCAACCAACAATCGACAGATTGATCTATGTGAATCCACACTAGATAATTTGTTCTCATGCAAAACATACATGAAACATTTGCCACTGGACCTTAAGCAACCAATAATCGACAGATTGATCTATGTGAATCCACACTAGATAATTTGTTCTCATGCAAAACATAAATGAAACATTTGCCACTGGACCTTAAGCAACCAATAATCGACAGATTGATCTATGTGAAACCACACTAGATAATTTGTTCTCATGCAAAACGTGCATGAAACATTTGCCACTGGACCTTAAGCAACTAACCATCGACAGATCCATCTATGTGAAATGTAACACTAAGTCAGTATGTCTTACCATAACGTTTCTGTTCCTCCTCAGCTTGTTTCCTCTTCATTTCTTCCAGTTTACGTTGATATTCCTCCTTCCTTCTTCTCTCCTTCTCTACCTCAGCTTTTTGTTTGGCCATTTTCTCCTCTTCTTGCTGTGCTTCTCTTTCTCTCTCTTCATCTTCTTCCATTTTTCTTTGTCTGCAAAAGTGTTTAAATTACATGTAAAAGATATTTTCTCTAATTTTTTTGCTATTTTCACACATAATTGCTCTCCACGCTAGTGAAAAATCTGTTCCTCGGCAAATGATTAGTTGAAATTTCATGTCAATTTTATTGACAACACCACGTGCCCCCTTAGTTTCTAGCAATAGAATTTTATATCACTGGACTCTGCTGAGAAAGGAAATTATCAGTCAGCAAGGAAAATTTCGTAAAATAGCGATAAAAATACATTTCAAAGGGAGTCAATTCTGCAATCCTTAATTATTTTAACCATACCGTTTTGCATCTAGTGTTTTGCGTCTCTCAGCCTCCATTTCTCTCTTAAGTTGTTCAGCCCTTTCATGTTCATCTCTTTCCCTTCTTGCTTGTTCTTCTTTCTCTCTTCTTTTTCTTTCCACATCCTCTTTACGCTTGGCAGCTTGTGCGGCTCTCTTGGCCGCCCTGGCTTCACGATTAGAAATCATTCGTAATCTGGCTGCTTCATCCTACAAATGATTTGAAAGTTTAAGAATCGGTAGTACAGTGAAACCTGATTAAACCGAACCCTGAATAAACCGGAAAACTGTCTAATCCAAACTTGTTCTGAAGACCAATCATACCATATTTAAAGCATTGTGAACCTGATGAAACATCATCGATAGACTGTAAATTCAGAAATTATTGCAAGGTTTTTATTATTGCGAAAAATGCGATGGAGTTGTAAACACAATTAATAATTTAAACTCCCATTTTGAAATATTTTATATGAATTAAACAAGATTTCTGTCGAAATCGTAAAATTAAACTTGCATTTAAGTCTAAAAAAACAAAATCGCAATAATAAATGCACGCAATAGTTTCTAAATTTACAGTAACTTAAGCCATATTGAATAGTTTAAAGTCCTAATCAGACTTATCTCCCCTTCAACATATTACAATCGGAAGACAATTCAAAGTATCCTAAAAATTTGCCAATTTTTTTTTACTGAGGAATAAATATCAGTATAATTTTTTTTAAATATCTAACAACAAGGGAAGAAAATAAAGAAGAAAGTAAAGCAACTGTGAAACTTACCAAATGAAATATTTATCCAGTAAAATTATATGTAAAAATCATATAAATACATAAATCTCTATTTATACACTAACGCCTTCTGCTTCATGTTTAAAATAAAATAAAAAATTATAAAAAAACACACACACACACCAAAAATAGTTCAAGTTTGTGCAGAAAAAAAAAAGGCAACAGTAGTATATTGCTGTTCAAAACTCATAAATCCCGGGACAAAAAACCAAATCGTTACAATTATATTAAATAATTAAACATTCTCTCACAACTTGCATGCCACACAGTAATAAAATATTACAACAGTTATTATTTGAAATGGTGTAGTCAATTAAAATGTGATTTTTAATTAAAATATTGACTTTATTTCAATAAAATTATAATAATTTTTAAATCATTTAATTTCAGACATGGCATATCATTTTCAATTATATCTTAATATTTTAAATCTTAACACAAATATGACTTTTAAGTATCTAATTTCAAATTTTCAGTTTTCAATTACAAATTTTAAAAGAGAAATTTTTAACCCATCACATTTTCTCTTTTTATAAGTTTATAAATGTTATCAAAAGAAATTAAAAATTTATATCAAATTGGTAATAAAATATTATTATAAAATTTTATATTGCTTTATTATTGTTAAAATATACTTTGCTTTATTGTTGTAAAGAATTAAATAACTGAAAATTAAAATGCACTTTTAGAAAAGCTTTAAATTCATGCATGCTTATAACACCTCTAATTTAAAGTGAAACATCTTTTCATGCTGCAAATGATCTTGGACAAACCCAGGGTCGGCCATATTTCTGACTGAATTATTGGATTATGTTGAATATCAAGCAACAATATTACATGCAGGCCCGTAGCCAGGAATTTTCAAAGGGGGGTTCATTGGACTCACAAACTCGACTTTAACAGTCACAATTGAACAGAACATTGACTTTAACAGTGCTTATTTGTTTTCAAGTGGGGGTTCGTCTGAACCCCCCGAACCCCCCCTGGCTACGGGTATGACATGCATATTCAAGACGATGCATTTGTCTGACTTAAAGCTCAGACACTCATTTATTTTAATTACTTAAACAGCAAAACAAAAAGTATTTCCATCCAGAAATGTATCTTACCTCATTAAGTTCATGCATTTGAGGCAGACATTTTTAGCTTAAGTATAATCATTATCAAAGTTGTGATTTAATCATTTCAAACCTCACAAAAGCATAATAAAATGTAATGCAATCTAACAAATCATTAAAATTGTGTCAAGCACAAGCAATTTGAGCACTAATGTCCCTTATGTCAATGAAAATGTCATGTCATAATAAGACATAAGACAGTTTATTTCACTAAAGCCCCCACATGGGGTATGTACATTAAGCCAGTTTAAGCTTCCTTATCTGAGTTATCTCCCCTAACGCACAGGATAATTTCATGAAGCAATATTTGTTTACAACTTTTGATTCATTTCCCAAGTATATAATATTATTAATAATAATAATATCTTTATTCATATTGTATAAATAATTGAATTGAAAAAATTAATAAAATCAAATGAAAAAATAACACAGAAATTATATATTTTTTTTTAAAGTTTGGTTTAAAAAATTCTATAAACAAAAATGTTGGTGCTATTTCCTTGTGAAATAACTGCAACAATCAGTGTGAAATTGATTGACGATAGCTTTACACTACATCTTTATTCTAATTTTAAATTGCAATCCAATTATATTTCTAAGGGGAGATAACTTTACATAAGGGAGGCAAGTCATGATGTGTGAAAATATGAGAAAAAAAAATTCATTCAAAACCATGCTTTTTACCTTTGTCCTTGGCTTTTTAAGATAAAACAATTAATTTGTATGTAAAATTTATGTAAAGTATATGTATTTGTATTCACAAATTAACTCCTTATTCAAATCAAGTCAATTATTGACACGGTAAATTTTCTTTCAATATAAATGTCAAAATTTTAACTAGTGTGAAAATGAAGATTTTATCAGTAACATCTGCTACTCATGATGATATTTTTTTTCCTTCACTACTGTGGGCATACACCTACATGTATTATGATGATAATAATTGAAAGCTTACTTTTTCTGTGGTAAGTAAAAATGTTGAAGATAATCATACCTCTATTTTGAGGGAAACAAATGTGTATGCCATTTTGAACCAATTTGATAATATCTTCTTAGTTCTACACAAGTTTCGTATTTTAAAATATGAATTTTTATGATCACTACTTGAACTGACACTCAAAATTGATATGATAAGGCCACACATAAAACATTTGATTTTGTTCCTATAAACATTGTATGATTGTATTTTTTTCTTTAAAGCACTAAAAAGATTTGTATTATATGAGCTACCTTGGATAGATATCAACCTCATGCAAGTGCATTTTTTTTGTTATATAGATTAGACCGTTGGTTTTCCCATTTGAATGGTTTTACACTTGTAATTTTGGGGCCCTTTATAGCTTGTTGTTCGGTGTGAGCCAAGGCTCCGTGTTGAAGGCCCTACATTGACCTATAATGTTTTTTTTTAGAATTGTTATTTAAATGGAGAGTTGTCTCATTGGCACTCACACCACATCTTCCTATATTTATGAACGATACATGTCCAAGACTGATAATTCATTCTGGAACATACAAATACCAAATAAAAGATGAATTTTTGACTGGTTTGTAGTTTTCTTATATCAACTCCATTGTCAAACAGTTACACTAAAAATTTGTTCCACCTTCAATTGGTTAACTCAGATGGATTGATAGTCATTTTATATAATTTAATTCTAAATTTTATTTTTAACCAGAGTAAACCATGAACAAACGTTGATGACGTCACAGTCACATGACCAAATCATGTCTATGAGCTGATAAACAAAACAACATTAGTCAATCAGAAGACACGTTTCATCCAAAATTAAATTATTTATGTATAAGATCAATTCTATCAGACTAAGCTCATATATAATCATTCCTTTTGAAAAGGAATTTACCACTTGCAAAAAAACACCTTTTTATTTAATATAAGGCCTAGATAAATATCATTATACCGAGGTGTAATAAATATTCTATGTATCATAAAATTATGAATAATAATAAAGTTAATTGTTATCTAAACATACATGTTTTATGATGTTATAAGAGTTTATAATGATCACTTGAAGTTAAAACAGTTTGTTATGCATTTACTTTTCTACATTGGTTAGAGGTATAATAAGGGGGAGGGTTGAGATCTCACAAACATGTTTAACCCCGCCGCATTTTTGCGCCTGTCCCAAGTCAGGAGCCTCTGGTCTTTGTTAGTCTTGTATTATTTAAATTTTAATTTCTTGTGTACAATTTGGAAATTAGTATGGCGTTCATTATCACTGAACTAGTATATATTTGTTTAGGGGCCAGCTGAAGGACACCTCCGGGTGCGGGAATTTCTCGCTACATTCAAGACCTGTTGGTGATCTTCTGCTGCTGTTTTTTTATTTATTCGGGTTGTTGTCTCTTTGACACATTCCCAATTTCCATTCTCAATTTTATCATATTGTGGTTTGAGTTAAAAGGGTTATAAATGTTATAAATGTTAGGTGTGTTTGATTGAGTGATAATTTGGTGATTTGTACCACAACAGACAGAAAAGCCATAGCTAGACAAGAAATTGGAAACTAATGATATAAAATGAACCTGAAATAAAAACTGGGACTGGATGTGACACTGATCAAATTTTGAAAGTTAAAAGACATGTATGGAGATAGGTGTGTAAAATTGTAAGAAAATCATATTTAGCCTTAAATAATTGTCCAAAAATGTACCTACTCTAAAATGAATGAATAGATGGAGGGCTTTTCCTATGCAAGAACACACAAGACAGCCTTATTCAGAACATACATTTCCTTTTTTTTTCTTTCTTTTCCTCCATTGCCAATTTAATCATTTAATCTTTGAATGAGACTTACACTGATCAGCACAACATGTTCACTCTGTGTAGCAGGATCTGCTTACCCTTCTTGAGCATACATGATCTGCTTACCCTTCTTGAGCATACATGATCTTCTTACCCTTCTTGAGCATACATGATCTGCTTACCCTTCTTGAGCATACGTGATCTTCTTACCCTTCTTGAGCATACATGATCTTCTTACCCTTCTTGAGCATACATGATCTGCTTACCCTTCTTGAGCATACGTGATCTGCTTACCCTTCTTGAGCATACGTGATCTGCTTACCCTTCTTGAGCATACGTGATCTGCTTACCCTCCTTGAGCATACATGATCTGCTTACCCTTCTTGAGCATACATGATCTGCTTACCCTTCTTGAGCATACATGATCTGCTTACCCTTCTTGAGCATACGTGATCTGCTTACCCTTCTTGAGCATACGTGATCTTCTTACCCTTCTTGAGCATACATGATCTGCTTACCCTTCTTGAGCATACATGATCTGCTTACCCTTCTTGAGCATACATGATCTGCTTACCCTTCTTGAGCATACATGATCTGCTTACCCTCCTTGAGCATACATGATCTGCTTACCCTTCTTGAGCATACATGATCTGCTTACCCTTCTTGAGCATACATGATCTGCTTACCCTTCTTGAGCATACATGATCTGCTTACCCTTCTTGAGCATACATGATCTGCTTACCCTTCTTTAGCATACATGATCTGCTTACCCTTCTTGAGCATACATGATCTTCTTACCCTTCTTGAGCATACATGATCTGCTTACCCTTCTTGAGCATACGTGATCTTCTTACCCTTCTTGAGCATACATGATCTGCTTACCCTTCTTGAGCATACATGATCTGCTTACCCTTCTTGAGCATACATGATCTGCTTACCCTTCTTGAGCATACATGATCTGCTTACCCTCCTTGAGCATACATGATCTGCTTACCCTTCTTGAGCATACATGATCTGCTTACCCTTCTTGAGCATACATGATCTGCTTACCCTTCTTGAGCATACATGATCTGCTTACCCTTCTTGAGCATACATGATCTGCTTACCCTTCTTGAGCATTCATGATCTGCTTACCCTTCTTGAGCATACATGATCTGCTTACCCTTCTTGAGCATACATGATCTTTTTGTTATGCTTTGTATTGCTTAGTACAAGTTTATATGTACAAATGTAGTATTTTAGAGACTGGTCACAGTTTTATGATGATCTTTCCATCTTATTTTGCCATGATTTTGTCTGTCTCCCTTTGACTTCTAAATCTTGCTACTTCTTTTGGTAAAATTGAGAAAGGAAATGGGGAATGTGTCAAAGCAACAACAACCCGACCATAGAGCAGACAACATGTATCTTAAGCCTTTTTTTAATTAATTTCTGTCCTGAACATGCCTGAAATATTTGCCACTGGACATTAATTCATCCAATACAAGTCCCCAGATGTAGGGGGTTGGGCTTTGCCTCTCAATTATACTGAACCGGTCAGATACCCTGGTCTGCACCAAATAAAAAACCTTCTTCTCCAAATCTCATTTTTTTTTTAAATTGTCTAACATCTTACAATAATTTTTAAACCAATTGTTTACTAGTCATAAGCAAGGCCTGCCATTTAAAAAGGGGAAGGGGTCCCATCCCAACCTAGGACAAAAGGGGGGGGGGGGGTCCTAACTATATGTCCCCATTCAAATGCATATTGATTGGCAAAAAAAAAAAAGGGATGGGGTTCCAACCCCTGAATCCCCCCTCCTAGATCTACCAATGCCTGCATGGTGGTTTTTGTCAAAGAGTCAATTTATATAATATAGATCTTCTTTCAACATTCTATCAGGTATACTGGGTATATATATAACAATCTATATATTGATACCTACTAGGGAAAATTATCTAAACACACCAAAAAATTATTGTAAAAAAATAAATGAATAATACACAAAGATAAAAGTCAAATAATATGTTTTCACTCTCATTATATCCAGTATTTGCAGTGACCTCAACTTCTTCCTATAATCTTTGAATTTCAAATAATTTTATAGCAGGCCAATAATTTTGTAAATTAGAACTAGTGCTGAACTTGGAACACTTAAACATATTTAAGATTTTGTAATGTTGTAAAAAATTTTAAAAAATCATATTCATAATATAGAATTTGAACATTCAGAGGCTCACTTTCCAATTAGCCACAAATTGTCTTTCCTAATTCAATATAGCTGTGCCCTTAAGATGAAAATTTCACAAACATTTTTAGTTCATGTCTATATAATTTTTTCTCCTATTTTTAGAGCATGCAACAAGAATCATTCTTTTAACATTAAAGGGAGGTAATTGACACAATATTTCAGAGTTATTTCCCTTGAACCAATATATAACTTTATTAGTTAAATGTTTCAGAACCTGAAGAGAATAGAAAAAGGCAATGCAAGTTCATTAATTGAATACAGATTAACACAAGTTTTTAAAACACAGTGTACTGTTGATTTATCAATTTTCATGAATACAAATTATCATAAATTGAGGAAAACAAATTGTTATTTTGTGATACTTCGTATTTGTGTTTTGGGCTATTCCATTAAAATGTATATGGGAGGGTAGGAAGTGAAGTTACATTTTTAAATTTGGGACTATTTTTAGTATGCACCTATCACAGATATCAGATATGCAAAATAATCTAACTAGAGGCTCTAAAGAGCCTGTGTCGCTCACCTTGGTCTATGTGCATATTAAACAAAGGACACAAATGGATTCATGACAAAATTGTATTTTGGTGATGGTGATTTGTTTGAAGTTCTTACTTTACTGAACGTTCTTGCTTCTTACAATTATATCTAAAATGAACCTTGCCCATTAGCAACAGAGAAAAATATTTGGTAAAAATTTACATAAATTTACCGAATTAATGAAAATTGTTAAAAATTGACTATAAAGGGCAATAACTCCTTAAGGGGTCAATTGACCATTTAGGTCATGTTGACTTATTTGTAGATCTTACTTTGCTGAACATTATTGCTGTTTACAGTTTATCTCTATCTATAATAGTATTCAAGATAATAACCAAAAACGGCAAAATTTCTTTAAAAATTACCAATTGGAGGGCAGCAAGCCAACAACCGATTGTCCAATTCATCTGAAAATTTCAGGGCAGATAGATATTGACTTGATAAACATTTTTATCCCTGTCCAATTTCCTCAAAATGCTTTGGTTTTTGAGTTATAAGCCAAAAACTGCATTTTACCCCTATGTTCTATTTTTAGCTGTGGCGGCCATCTTGGTTGGTTGACCGGGTCACGCCACACATTTTTTAAACTAGATACCCCAAAGATGATTGTGGCCAAGTTTGGATTAATTTGGCTCAGTAGTTTCAGAGGAGAAGATTTTTGTAAAAGATTACTTAGATTTATGAAAAATGGTTAAAAATTGACTATAAAGGGCAATAACTCCTAAAGGGGTCAACTGACCATTTCGGTCATGTTGACTTATTTGTAAATCTAACTTTGCTGAACATTATTACTGTTTACAGTTTATCTCTATCTATAATAATATTCAAGATAATAACCAAAAACAGCAAAATTTCCTCAAAATTACCAATTCAGGGGCAGCAACCCAACAACAGGTTAACCGATTCATCTGAAAATTTTAGGGCAGATAGATCTTGACCTGATTAACAATTTTACCCCATGTCAGATTTCCTCTAAATGCTTTGGATTTTGCGTTATAAGCCAAAAACTGCATTTTACCCCTATGTTCTATTTTTAGCCGTGGCGGCCATCTTGGTTGGATGACCGGGTCACGCCACACATTTTTTAAACAAGATACCCCAATGATGATTGTGGCCAAGTTTGGTTTGATTTGGCCCAGTAGTTTCAGAGGAGAAGATTTTTGTAAAAGCTAACGCCGGACGACGACGGACGACGGACGCCAAGTGATGAAAAAAGCTCACTTGGCCCTTTGGGCCAGGTGAGCTAAAAATGGTTTTTGGTTGTAGGGATATTCCTTCCTACCCTCCCAGATACATTCAGAAGTGGAATAGCCCAAACCACAAATTGTGTATAAAGTATAAAAAGTTTAAACTTTTTTGAACACTCAATTTTGTGGTTCACTCAAACAAATAAGAATTGGACCCTACAACAATTATTGATCCTCATATTATCATAATCTTTCGGATATACATTTAAAAATTGGAAATTCAAGTTCTGAAATGGGAGATTTACAATGGGAGAATATGTGAATATGAATTAGTAAGATTATGTGTATTGTATCACACTTTGTGAGGGTCTTGTTGAGGTCATTCCAAATTACCTTTTGTCCACCCTAAAATAAAATTATAAATAAAGCATGTATATTTCATATGCTCTACAAAACAAATATGGGTCATCTACAGTTTTACCTTTGTTTTCCTCTTTGCCTGGAAATTATTGAATTTGGTTTATAGAATTCAAATTGCTTGTTCACACAAGAAAAGAATAGCTCAGTCACACACAAAAATAATAGCAGTTACACCAAATCATATCACTCAGTCACCAGACAAAAACAGCCCTTTGACAGATACCTTTTGAAACTGCATTTCAAATATTTGTAGTTTAAAAGAAGTGTATTACTACATAAGTTAAGCCACGTTTAACAACTACTGTAAATTCAGAAATTATTGCGTGCATTTATTATTGCGATTTTGTCATTTTACACTTGAATGCGATTTTAATTTTTACGATTTTGAGAAAAGTCATGCTTAATTCAGTTAAAATATTACAAAATGCGAGTTTTAATTATTGCGTTTACAACTCAGTCGCATTATTCGCAATAATATAAACCTCGCAATAATTTCTGAATTTACAGTATCATAAAGCCATGGTCTGTCTGTCTATTAAAAAAAAAGGTCAGTTAACTTGACCTGCAGACTAATAATATTAGAAGTTTACTATTGGTTTCCTCAGAAACAAATGAAATATGCAACAAATTACTTTTGTTTTAAATAAATTTTTCAGAAAAGATATATTTATTTTCACATTTTAGCTGGAACTCTTAGCTGGATCACCATAGCAGCAAAGAACTTATCACCATAGCAACAAAGAACTTATCACCATAGCAACAAAGAACATATCACCATGACAGCAAGTCCATGAACCCAATCTGACAAAAATATTAAAAATGGCGGTTAAAAGTCTTACATCCTCTCCATCCTGTTTCTCGTCATCATCTGTTGGTTCATCGTCAACCGACGGTATCGTGGACGGAGCTTTTGGCGGTGGTGGGGGTGACGGCGATGGTGTTTCACGTACAAAGTGGAACTCAAAGTCACTCTCAGACGATTTAGCAGTCTCAGCAATTGACTCCTATAAAATACAAAATAAAAAGTTTAAATGATTTGTTAAATTATTTCACTTCTCAAAGCAAAATTATTGAAAATCGGTCTCATCTCATATTTGAAATTTAATTGCTCGAATTTTGCTTCAATCCATCTGAAAGATTTTTATCTAATTTTTGTTTTTATCCATAGTGATTTGCTTATATCATATTATAATCTATATTGTTGAACTAATCATAGCATAAAAATTTATCCTTACATAATTATATTGTATAAAAAGAAAATAAAAAGAGAAAAAAGAAAAAAAAAAGAATTATATATATCGATTTTATCACTGTGAACTTTGTGAGATTGTGAACAAAAAGTGAAAATGTTTGAAATTATTATAACACATATCACGTTGTGAAAAAAACACTTTGGATCTTTTGCACTTTCTTTAAAGTTAAGTGAAGATGATATTCAATATAGTCACAGCTCAAAATGATCTCCCTTTTTGAAAAAGACAAAATAATCTGATTATGTGTATCATGTGAATTTTTCAAATATGTGAACAAAATTGAAAGTGCAACATCAGTGATGTGTTATCTCCCTTTTAATAACTTTCTGTGCCAAATGTGACAAGTTATCTCCCTTGAATGTGAAAACAAATAATTCTGTGTTGTTGTCACCACTACCTTGGACTGAAATTTCCTTAGATTTGTTGTACTAGCTTTTGACCTTGTAGAAACTTTCGACCTCTGAAAATTTGTGACACATCAAATGAAAAAATGTAACAATAATTACCGGTACTCAGATTAATGATAATAAAAATGCCATGCTGATTGTTAGGCATTTCAATTGAAATTTTACATTTTGTTTTTCTATGTCGTGATTTTACACTATTATGTTTCTGGTAAGGGTGAAGGTTGGTACCTACATGTATTAAAATGTTTAAACCCGCTGCATTTGATTGCACCTGTCCAAAGTCAGGAATCTGATGTTCAGTAGTTGGCCCTTGTTTATGTAATTTATACGTGTTTCTTGTTTCTCCTATTTTATATAGATTAATAGACAGATGGTTTTCCTATTTGAAACATTAGTAATTTTTGGCGCCCTTTATAGCTTGCTGTTTGGTGTGATCCAAGGCTCCTTGTTAAAGACCATACTTGACCTATAAAGCATTTTGAATGTCAAGTAAATATGTTTTCAATGTTTTGCATTTGCATTTGTAGTCTACATATGTGTTACTATAATATGGAAGTAAATTTAGAGTACACAAATGCAACAATGTGGATATTATATAAGGACCACATCTGACAAGATAGAGATAAATCACTTTAATATCGGAGCGAGCTTGTCTCAATTGACATATACCCGAATCTCTTATTATTCAACTGAAACTGTAAATAATAAGCCTGTTTCTACAATACTAGCAAAAAACCAACAAAGTTCAACAATCAGAATAGCCAATCAACACTGATTTTTATTCAAGTTTAATCTACCTTCATTTTGACCTGTTGCAAAAAAAAGAAAGATTTACCACATTTTTAAAACTTATAGTATATCACGCTTGAAAACTTTTATATTATCATGATTATGATTAATCTAATTTTGATAAAACTTTTTGTCTGCAAGTTATGGTTCTTAGATTTGTGTCTTGAGTTTCATAAAATTTGCATGAAGCAATTGAACTCAAGTTTGAGTGAGGAAACAAAAATGGAACAGATGGACAGACAGTCACGTATCCCCCCATTGTCTACTACTGTTAGCCAATGATGTATTTTTTTTTATAAGCGCCTCTTTTTGGAATTGGGTTTTCTCTTTATAAAGTTTGTCTTTAAAGAATAATGTTGATTCTTTGGAGAGTTCTCCATTTAAAGAATTCATACCTGCCAACTGTCACTATTTGCGGGGGATTTCCCCCATGGAGACTCCCAAATTGAAATTTTGAAAGAGCAATTTTGTCCACAATTTTAAACAAAACAATTAATTTTACAATGCATTTAGGCTTACAAAAGCTTGAAGAAGCCAAAAAAACATCATAAAAATATATTTGAAGGCCCCCTTGAAGGTTTTTTAAGATTATGGCAGCCATCTTGCACGCAAAACCCCCATGGGCATTTTGAAAAAATTGGCAGGTATGAGAATTGTGTGGGCTGTTTAGAAAGTTTCTGTTTATGGAATGATGTGGGTTTTGGATGAACTTTCTCCTTAGGGAGTGGTGTTATTTCTTTTGAATGTTCGTCCTCATGCAATTGGGTACATTCTTAAGGAAGTTTCTCTTTATAGATGGAGTGGTGTGAGTTCTTTATGAAGATCTTCTGTAGGTAATTTCATGGATTCTTTTGGGAATTGTGTAAATTCTTCAGAAAGCTTACCTTTATGAAATTACTCTTTAGGGAATTGATAGATTTCTTAAGGGAGTGCATCTCTTGGAAATTGTTTGGGTTCTTTAGGAAGCTTTAGGAAGCTTCTTTTATAGAATGTTGTGGGTTCCTTAGGAATTTCGTCTTTAGGATTTGTGTGAGTTTATTTAGTTTGTTTTAAAAATATTGTGTGTGTTCTTTAAGAAGTTCAAGTTTATGAAATGATATGGTTCAGACCGTTCTGTATTCATTCCTCTTCAGGAAATGGTATGAGCTCTTTAGGAAGCAGCCATTCACACCAGATCCTTTTAAACTTAACAAGTTTGGTATCTCATTAAGAATTTGAAAGGAACATAATTATACCTTATCAGATTCATTATCAGAAGCTCCTTTATCCTCCAATAGGGGTAGTGAAGGGGGAGGTGGTTTTTCTGTAAGTGGCTCCTTAGAAGGAGTAGAATTAATATCTAGCTAAAAAGAACATAATTATACCTTATCCGATTCATCATCAGAAGCTCCTTTATCCTCCAATGGGGGGTAGTAAGGGGGAGGTGGATTTTCTGTAAGAGGCTCCTCAGAAGGAGTAGGTTTAATTTCTAGCTAGAAGGAACATAAGTATACCTTATCTGATTCATTATCAGAAGCTCCTTTATCCTCCAATGGGGGAAGTGAGGGTGGAGGTGTAGGCTCCTTAGGAGGTGCTTCTTCAGTAGGAGGCTCTTCAGCAGGAGTAGGTTTAGGCTCTTCATCCTTTGCCTTTTTGCCTTTAGTTGCCTTGCCTGGTTTCTTGGCAGGTGCTTTCTTGCCTTTGTCTTTTGGTTTACCTATAAAGATATCCATCAACAAATATAAAAGAGATGATCTTATTTTAAATTGATTATCATGCATGATATACATAATTTCACACAGAAGATATTGTTATTACTGGTTAACCGAGAATGTTTAAATCTACTTTCAAAGAAAGAATATTTATACAGCAAATACTAAAAGATAGACATTTTATCATTTTGCAACTACAATGTATCATAAAATTAGTATTTTTATTTTAAAATTTAATTCAACAAAGGTTTAAAACTAAAATATTCATTACACATTTAAAAAATATAATGAAACAAGATTTTTGTCAATAATTTAAGTAGCTTATAAGTTTCATGTTATAAAATATATATCACTGATGTGTTTTCTAGGAAAGAAATCTTAAATTCCCACATGCGCACAAACCAAAAGTATGACTGTGTATACCTGTAAAAATATATGTGCACAGAAACTGCAAAAAAATAATTTACTGTTCATTATTAACATAATTATAAAGTAGTGCTCATGCAAAAGTTGGTGTATAAAATATAATAATAAACATTTTCACAGAGTTGTTGAATTTGAATTATCAGATAATGCAATTGTCTTCCGATTTGGTATTAACATCAAAGACTTGTGTTATAATTTAATGTTGGATGTAACGCGTCTTCTGATTGGCTGATGTTATTTTGTTATGAGCCCATATACATAATTTAGTCATATGACCATGACGTCATCAACGTTTCTTCATGGTTTTCTACGGTTTAAAATGGAATTTTGAACAGATATATCATGTTATGGAGGGGTATTTGCGAAAAATACAAGTTGAGGGACTTAAATTTCCCGAGCCGCTAGGCAAGACGGGAAGATGCTCGTGATGGTAAAAAAGGATTATCAAAAATGGCAAATACCATGGTATTTGAGGCATATTGACACCAGCAGTGGTGAAAAAAAACAGATTTGTTTGAAATGAGGAAAAAATGTTAGAATATGCAAAAAATACACTGGCTATCAGCCAATCAAATGCTGGCATTCTTATATAAGGTGTAATTAAGAATTAAATTATTAGAAATGAATGCAACGCCTGTTATTCAGTGTGCACCAAATTTTTTATGTTATTTCTTCATAGACAGAAAAAATATTAGTCATTCCTTAAATAAATTACTTTTTTGGGGCTTTTTACGGATCAATATTTTGTTTATTGCATCACAAACTGATCCAAGTATATGTGGTCCATTTGTGGTAGATTTGTTATGATATGAAAAAAAACTAGAGGCTCTAAAGAGCCTGTGTCGCTCACCTTGGTATATGTGAATATTCAACAAAGGACACAGATGGATTCGTGACAAAATTGTGTTTTGGTGATGGTGATGTGCTTGTAGATCTAACTTTACTGAACATTCTTGCTCGTACATATATCACCATCTATAATGATTGGCCCAGTAGTTTCAGTTGAAAGTGTTAGTAAAAATTTACAAATTTTATGAAAATTGTTAAAAATTGACTATCAATTTGTCTGAAATTTTCAGGGCAGATAGATCTTGACATGATAAACAATTTAACCCCATGCCAGTTTTGCTCTTAATGCTTTTGTTTTTGAGTTAAAAGCCAAAAACTGCATTTTACCCCATGTTCTATTTTTAGCCATGGTCGCCATCTTGGTTGGTTTGACGGGTCAACGGACACAATTTTTAAACTAGATACCCCAATGATGATTGTGGCCAAGTTTGGTTAAATTTGGCCCAGTAGTTTCAGAGGAGAAGATTTTTGTAAAAGATTAATCAGATTTACGAAAAATGGTTAAAAATTGACTATAAAGGGCAATAACTCCTAAAGGGGTCATTTGACCATTTCGGTCATGTTGACTTATTTGTAAATCTTATTTTGCTGAACATTATTGCTGTTTACAGTTTATCTCTATCTATAATATTATTCAAGATAATAACCAAAAACAGCAAAATTTCCTTAAAATTACCAATTTAGGGGTAGCAACCCAACAACAGGTTGTTCGATTCATCTAAAATTTTCAGAGCAGATAGATCTTGACCTTATAAACAATTTTACCCCATGTCAGAATTGCTCTAAATGCTTTGGTTTTTGAGTTATAAGCCAAAAACTGCATTTTACCCCTATGTTCTATTTTTAGCCATGGCGGCCATCTTGGTTGGTTGACCGGGTCACCGGACACAATTTTTAAACTAGATACCCCAATGATGATTGTGGCCAAGTTTGGTTTAATTTGGCCCAGTAGTTTCAGAGGAGAAGATTTTTGTAAAAGTTAACGCCGGACGCAGGACGACGACGACGACGGACGACGACGACGGACGCCGGACGCAAAGTGATGAGAAAAGCTCACTTGGCCCTTCGGGCCAGGTGAGCTAAAAATGAAAAAAAACCTAAAAGTGCAGCAACACATACTGAATTTCGAAAACAACTTATAACATTTAAATTTCCATCAAATGCACTTTGAAATTAAACAATAAGGTTGATTTGATTTGATTTGAATTGTTTTAATGCCACTTTTAAGCCTTATTTTGGGGCCATTTCGAGGCAGCCAGTTTTTATTGGTGGAGGACTAAAGAACAAGGAAGGTTATGACTAAACTACACTGTTACATATAGATACAGAAAAAGTTAATGTGGATTGATTATTTTTCCTGGATTTCCTGGATATAATATGTAACACAAATCTAAATATTCAAAGAAGAATAAATTTTCCAAATGCTAAGGTATATGCATACTTTATTAGAAAAAATATTCATGAAAAACTTTTTTTTCACAATCTACGAAAAATTAGTTCCAAAGAAAATAAATATATGTATGTGCAGAATAATGAATAAAATAAATTACCATGCGCCAGGGTTATAACCTGTGTTTTATACTGTACATGCAAAGTAAGACTATAAAGAGACTGAAAGCTCCTAAAATAAAAGATTCAAGTGAACTCATGCAAAAGAAATAAGATCAGTAAAACAGTATCTATTCTAAAAATAGATCATGGATGGTAAACATATAGAGAAACTGGTATAAGATCTTAACAGATTGTTCTTATGTTGTGCCTTTTCTCCATCAGAAAATGCCTGTACCTAATGAGGATTATGACAGTAGTTATCCATTCATTTGATGTGTTTGAACTTTTGATTTTGCCATTTAATTAGGGACCTTCTGTTTTGAATTTTCCTTGGAGTTAATATTTTTGTGATGTTACATTTCACCACTGTTTCAGATAAGTGGGGGGGTTAAGCACTCAAGAAAATATTTAACACCAAGTCAAAATCCTGTAGTTCAGTGTTGGTCCTAAAATTGGTTCATGTCTGTCATATTTATTTATCATAAATTGTTTTGTAAAAAAACTAAGCAGTTATTTTTCTCATCTGAATTGTTTCAAATTTTGTCATGTCGCAACTCTTTATAGCTGATGAAACTGTAAAGATTTTACTCATTTTTGAAGGCTGTATGGTGACCTATATTTATCTATAACCATGTCATCTGAATTCTGTTTGATAATTATCAAATTTGCCATCATTATATATATATAACCACTTTTATCAAAATCCTTATTTTCATACTAAAAATATAATCCAATTTTAACTCGTTAATTGATTTCTAAAGTGAAACTATATAAAGTTCATACCAGTTTCTCTAGAAAGAAATGTTTCAAGGGAGATAACTATAAAAGCAGGAAGGAGTGTTAGTGGAGAGTATAAGAATCTAAGAATCTGAGATCTTCGTTGTCTCACCCTTCTTCTTGGTAGTCGGTTTATTGGGAGGGAGACCTAATTCTCCAAACAATTTCTCCAGTTCTCCTTTTGTATTAACTTTCCCTGTGAAATTAAAATATTAAGATAATATAAGTATAAAATTATATACTGATTTGAGACAATCCAATATGCTACTTTGACCTCTGGTCATTCTAAAAACTGAAAGCTGAAAGTTCAAAACTGCCTATTAGTGTTAGGATTTTAAATCAACCAAGAAAACACACCAAAACAAGTTATAATGTAAAATGTAAAACTACACAAAATGTGCCTCAAGCAGAATGTGATAGTACACACCAACACAGTGTGCCAAGTATAAAAAACATGTACATGAAGAAAACACTCATATCATATTATCAATTCATGTTAAAACATATAAGTTCTTTACATCTCGTCCATTTCTGAAAGAAAACAAACAAGTTAAAGTGTTGTCTCCAAAAGTCATGTGATATTAAAATGTGTTCTGCAAAGTCATGTGACTATAACTGTCGTCTGCTGACAGCAGTCTCTCACCAACTGGTTCCTTTACTGGTGGTTTAGGCAATGGTTCATTGGTAGCTCCTTCAAATTTCTTAGATTTTTGTCCATGATCTATAACTTTAGGGATTTCTGGTGGCAGGGGAGGTAATGTGGAATCCTGGATTGGAGGTTGTACTGAGATTCTCCTGGCAGATGATGGTTTTGCTGGAGGTATGGCTTCTTTCTCTGTTACATAAATTATGAATAATTCTAATATTCAAACTTTTGTTATGAATAATATTATTGAAAGCTATAGATAGTATACATTTCTTAGATTGACAGTTTAATTGAATTTATAATTTACAAATAACTTTAAAACGAAGGTTTCAACACCCTCAGGCAAAGATGGCCTCAGGCAGCAGATGATGGCTATTATTTTTTGGTCATATAGCTCTTTACTTGTTTCTGGTGCTTCAATAATACACTTTCAAATATTTGCCTTGACCTTTTCTGATTTTATTTTATATCATTGACAGTTTTCTCAGATCTTCAATCATTTTTTTTTCAAACTAAATTAATATCAATTCTTCCACCATACAAATTATCTAATCTATGGAAATGTTATAAACATTGTAACATTATAAATTTTAAAATTTAGTGTCCATGACAACTAAAAGTAATAAATTATTTATAAATTTATTTACTAAAACCTCAGCCTGTCATTAAAACCCATCGGAAAAACTCTAAAAACCATAACCACTTATGACAATCGCAAGAACTATTTGATTTGAGCGTTGCTGGTGGGTCTTATGTGGACGAGCGCACATTAATATAAAATTTCAATCCTGGTGTCTATGATAAGTTAATTTACATAATAAAATGATAAAATGGTAAAAAGTTTATTTAATGCTTGATTAAGGTGGTACCTAACACTGCAGGAAGATAACTCCATAAAGTCAGCTAAAGGTTTTAATTACGTTGTGTTGTAAAAGGAGTATTAAGCTTCTCAATGATCAAAATTGGTGTTTGTCCAACTTCTATAAAACCAGTGTAATTTTTCTGACAAAACGGTTGGTTCAAAAGTTTTTAAATTTTTATATTTTTGTTAAAGGGTCAAAGGAAAAAATTTGACAAAATTTAATGAAAATTAAAAGAGCCAAATTAATTTTAGTGAAAGTGTTGGGTACCACCTTAAATATTTAAAAAGAAAAAAAACTTTAAGCAACATCATTGTACTTAAAAGAAATCTTGTTACTTCAATTTGTGTGCAGCATTAATTTGAAATTGAAATCAAATCAAAAACAATTTTGAAAAAGCCATTAGTTGTATAATATTTCAAAATCTTGGAAACAATTTAAGAAATTTTCCATTTTCTTAAACAATTTTTGGAGAAGATAAACAAAATATTTCGCCCATCCAGCTGTAATCAAATTAATCGATATTTCTACTCTGTTTTCATGCAAGTCATATTTGCTAATTATATAACTTAGTAGGGAAAAAATTGTATACCACACCCATGAACTAATTTTCTATGGTAAAATGGTAAATTTTCTATGGTAAAATTATTTTTTTTATTTTACCTTCTGCAAGATTTTTCAAATATTCTTCCAATGGATCTGATAAAAAAGTTCATATACAGTAAAACCTGACTTAACCGAACCCTTTTGTTACTTGAGATTTGGTTTGGTTTTGGCAGGTATTTTCGGTTTCATCAGGTTCACAATGCAGAAAATGTGATATTATTGGTCTTCAGAACAATATAAAAAAGAAGATGTGGTACGATTGCCAATGAGACAACTGTCCACAAGAGACCAAAATGACACCTACATTAACAACTATAGGTCATCGTACGGTTTCTGGTTTATTTTGGGTATGGTTTAACTAGGTTTCACTGTAACAATTTTCCTATTTTCCATTTTAAACTTCTAGATGACAAAAAGTACACAAGTAAATTTTATCAGATTGTGCTTTATAATACATTTCTCTAGTTCTTAGTGGGGACCTTGGTGGCTAAGTGGTCTGAGAAGTTGAACTACTGTATCAATATAGCCCGTCAACACTGAGATTGTGATTTCAAGCTTGCATGTGGCAGGTGAATTCTAGCAGGTTTTATGGTTTTAAAACTGCATTCAAATAACTTGTAAATTTTAAAGTTTCAATCGAAAAACAAGCCATCTTTATAACTTTTTTTTATCAATTTAGAACAATGCAAATTAACTTTTAACTAGGCTTCTGTATGTCACCCAGTGTAATTTCCACTAAAGGTGCAAGTTTCATCAATCTATTAAAAACATTGGAATTATTTTATTGTTCAAAAATAAATAACAAACAAAAGTCAACAATTACTATGCTTAAATAGAACAAAACATTTGCTACCAGTTTGTTACCAGTAGAAGTTGAAACTGATAAAAAATAAATAAATAAATAACAAATATAACAACATTTTTTTACATTGTGCCGGAACAAAAGGTGTTGTCACTCTTATGGACGACATCAAAAAATCAATGAAGGATAAAAAAAACTTAATTCAAATAGTTTGGGGGTGAGGGGGTCAAAATTGATGCAAGTTTTGTTAACTTGACATCGATTTTATATACATCCTTATTGGTCGATCATTTTTCCCTAATTAAGTTAAGAGGGAGGGGTAGGGGGGGTCAGTGAAAAAAACTATATGAATGAAGTTTTTTATTATTCATTGAACTTTTGATGTCTTCCCTTTAATATAATGCTTCAATTACAATTTTTGATTATAAATCAAAAAATTTTCAATATAAAAACATGAAACAAACATTGATTGATTGTTCAGGGCACTTTTAACATCCAGTTGGTCCGAGACCACAATTATTTCATAGCTAGTGCATTTCTTTTAGAACATAAATGAAAATAAAAACAAGAGGCTCTCAAGAGCCTGAATCGCTCACCATAATTTTTTTGGTTAAATCTCTCATCAATGATTATTTTGGCTTTTCAATTTATTTAAATCTTCTTTGAATCGTCCTATATTCTTCAAAAGCAAAAAAAAAAATCATTTTCTCCTATGTTCTATTTTAGCCATAGGAGCTATGTTTCTTGACATACAAGGAAATAAAATACAATATTTATACTAGATATGTATATACTTTGTAACTCATTTAGCCTGAGTTTGGCTGAAATTGATACAGCAGTTTCAAAGGAGAAGATTTTTTTAAAGTAAGTCAACATGATGAACGAATTGTGAAAAAAGTCTTTAAAGGGCAATAACTCCTTAAGGGGTCAATTGACAATTTTGGTCATGTTGACTTATTTGTAGATCTTACTTTGCTTAACGTTTTTGCTATTAACAGTTTATCTGTATCTATAATAATATTCAAGATAATAACCAAAAACTGCAAAATTTCTTTAAAATCATCAATTCAGGGGCATTATACCTGAAAAAGCAGTTACCCTGAACTCGGCTGAAAATTTCAGGACATGTAGACCTTGACCTAATAAATACTTTAAACTTCTTGTCTTATTTGCTCTAAAAGCTGGAGTTTTTGAGATATAAGCCAAAAACTTCATTTTAGCCTGTGTTATATTTTTGGCCATGATGGCCATGTTTTTTGATGAAATAGAAAATAAAACACAAAACTTTATTTTATACACCCTACTGATCATTCAGTTGAAGTTTGGATGAATTTGGTTGAGTAGTTTTAGAGGAGAAGATTTTTTTTAAAGCAATTTGATGAACAAATTGTGAAAAATTGACATTAAAGGACAATAACCCCTAAAGGGGTCAATTGACAATTTTGATCATATAAAACTTATTTGTAGATCTTACTTTGCTGATCATTTTTGCTGTTTACAGTTTATCTTTATCTATAATAATATTTAAGATAATGACCAAAAACTGCAAAATTTCCTTAAAATTACCAATAAAGTGGCAGCAACCCAACAATGGGTTGTTTGATTCATCTGAAAATATCAGGGCTGATAGATCTTGACCTTACATACATTTTCACCCCATGTCAGATTTGCTCTAAACGCTCTCGTTTTTGAGATATAAGCCAAACACTGCATTTGACCCCTATGTTCTATTTTTGGCAATGGCGACCATGTTTGTTGATAGATCAAAACTTCAGATATAATTTATAAACTAGATACCCTTAGGAACATTCAGTTAAAGTTTGGAAGTATTTGGCCTAGTAGTTTCAGGAGAAGATTTTTGAAATAGTTTACAACGACAGACGATGACGATGACAGACGACGGATGCCAAGTGATGGCATAAGCTCACTTGGCCCTTTGGGCCAGGTGAGCTAAAAATACCACCTGCGCTTTCTCAAAGAAGTTTTTACAGTGTGTTGTACTGTACTACTTTTGGGACAAAATATATCAAAATTATAGATTTTTTTTTTTAAAAGTGTAATTTCAACCCCCTACTTGCAATTTGAGACATTAATAAACATGGAGAAATAAATTTGGAAGGGGTATAAAAATTAATGGCAAGTAACCCACTGTCAACACCAGGGACTATATTTGTGAACAACGAAAATCAAGGGACGACAATTGTGGTCCCGGACCAGTTAATGAAATATCCATGAATAAAAAAATTTAAATAGAGGGAGATAATTCAATCATTATTTAAAGTATAATGTGATATAAAACAAGTTGATTGTCAATAATTTAAATGAAAGGTAATCTTGAAAATTCACAAGTGAAAACAATTCTGGCGGATTAATATTAACAGTGGTCACAGTTAAGTGTCAACAATGAGTCTGTGTAAGGGGAAATAACTCAGGTGAAATTTGGCTCCAAACATTCATCATCAACCGTGAAATCTCACCGTCTGATTGTGCTTGGGACCCTTTGTCTTCTGTAAAATTATGATTTCATATATTTAGAAAATTAAATGATTGATACAGATATCATATTTAAAATTTTATATTCAAAATAAATTGAGCCCTTTTTTTTGCATTTGAAATCCAATATTATAAAATTTTCTTTGCAAGAATAAAAAAAAACTTTCAAATCGTAAATATATTTTTAAAATAATAATTTTGTAATGTTTTATTAAAGACAATATATTTTGTGTTTATTTTTATAATAAAAAAAAAAATTCAATGATAAAAATTAACATTTTTTATTTTCTTTATCTTTAACCATAACCATGTGCAAATTGTTGATCTGTTTCATATTTCTGAGTGATGATATAGGTTTGAACATTTCAAATGTGCAGTTTGAGCCAAGTATCACTTTATATATACATTCAATCCATAAGGTATACATGAAGGAAGGTCAGAGGTGAAATATATAGGTGGAGGGGAATAACTTTTGTTACCATGCCAATGACAGTAGAAATGTGACCTTTAACCTGGTAAACACATGCCATATTGTCAAGGTCAGTAAAACATACACAAATTGGGTAAGTGTAAAGTACATGAATTATAAATTAACAGAAATGTGCTTCCATGACAACGGTATGCAAGACATTCATATATCACCAATTATGACTATTAGTGGTTCAGGGTTCACATTCATCCATGTTTCCGTGACAACCAATACAAATATAGAAATAACAACACAAGACAAGACATCCATGCCAACACTGTTAGTGTAGAGTGCACTGCAAAAAATCAACATGAATAGTGTATCCATGGTAACCAGGTAAATATAAAACAAGATCTCCATGCCAAACACAGTGTTAAGGGAGATAACTCTTTACCTTCATTAGGTGGTGTGGCGCCTTTTGGTGGCGGAGATATACCTCCGTATAAAGCCTCATTTTCATTTTTATTTTTTACCATTCCTAAATTATTTAAAACCATAAAATACATTATTGTAATCTAATTATTAGAATAAGTCTTGCTGAAAATAAAACCTTTTTTGTTCCAAAAAATTAGTTGCTGTTTTTGTATTACTTTACATTGATAAATTTGATTTGCTGAAATGTTATCACAAAAATCTGATAAAACTGAAACAAAACCCTAATATATTACAATTGCCAAACAATTTACAATATAGTTTTAAAACTTTCATCAGAAGCTACCAGAATGTATTTCCTTTTCTTTTACTATAATAGTACAGAATAAACCACATTTCAAAATTGGTTAAATTCATAAACACACACTTAACCTAGACTATGACTCACTGGTCCATATCCATTGAAAGCTTCATCCAATGATTGCTATTTTTTTCATCAAATGAGTCATATCATAAAAGGGTCAAAGTACTGTAAATTCAGATATATATTTTGTTCATTTATTATTGTGATTTCGTCATTCAAGACTATGAAATGTCATGTTAATTTTTTTTTTTTTTTATTTTTTTTATGTCATGTTAATTTTTGCTATATTAACAAAAATCTGGAAAATTTCAAAATGCAAGTTTAAATTATTGCGATTATAACCTTGTGGCATATTTTGCAATAATTTCTGAAATTACAGAAACATTTAAAGTTTCAAAACAAACATGATTTATAAAAAAAAAGCTTATCCTAGCAAGTCTAAATTCATTGCAAACTTCACAAATATACAGAAAAAATAATTTGTACCCACCTACTACAAACTCTTCTTTTTTAGCTACAGCTTTCTTGGCGTCTGACTTCTCAGTTTGTACGCTCTTTTTGTCATCTGACACAGCACTCTTTTTATCCGATACTGCACTCTTCTCACTCTTTTTACTCACAACACTCTGTCGGCCAAGATCCTTCTGTTCCGCTTCATTGACCTAAATTGTGAAAAATAAATTGTCTCTAACCAACAGTATAATGTAGGTTCGAATATATTTTTAGAAAAGGAAAGTTCATTATGGGAAAATTGAAAAGAATTCACCTTCACCAAATCTCACTTAAGGATGTTCAATTCTCTGGTTTTTGAATTTATGCAAGATTTTTGGAATCCTCTGTATTTATCCATGTAGTGCTATTAAAATAAGAAATATTTGTAATCTCTTATTGCTTCAATTTAAAAATGATATTAGACAAGTTTATCCCTCTCTCTTTAATGTCTTAACATTCTGAGTAAAAGTACCAGAATTTTAACAAAATATACTTTGACTAAAACTTTAGGGAAAATTTTGTATATAAAAGAAAACGAAGTATGATTTTTGCCACATTGGCATGAGACAACTCTCCACAAGAGAATACCGATGTAGTTTACCTTTTCAACTTCTACTAAAG
Organism: Mytilus trossulus; assembly: GCF_036588685.1. Taxonomy (NCBI): domain Eukaryota; kingdom Metazoa; phylum Mollusca; class Bivalvia; order Mytilida; family Mytilidae; genus Mytilus; species Mytilus trossulus. The sequence goes on along the minus strand of NC_086385.1, from coordinate 10,788,941 downwards.
CTTTTTTAAATTCATCCTCTGGCTCTTCGACCTCTTCTTGTGACATTTGACCTCCTGACCTTTGTGATTTCATATCCTCCTGTTCGTCTTCTTCTACAATAGATTCACCCAAAACTGACGGAGGTTGTGATTTACCTCCCTTTTCTGACGATTTCTCTGATGGTGCTTTATCTGACAATTTCTCTGATTTTTTACTTGAGTGGGTTCTAGCTGATCCAACCTTTGACCCAGCATCTGATGACCTTGCACCATAATTTATAACTTCAATTTCTCCTAGGTCAGCAATTGACTGGCGGTCAGTAGGTATCGTGCCATGCTGTTTGTTGCCGTCTGCAAAGCATTAGTAGTTACAAATAGCAGCATTACAAACACACACACAAACATTCATATAAACACACACAAACATTCAATCTAGCCCATAACCATTTCATAGTAATACAAGGCAGACGGACACATATTAGTTAAATTATCTGATGTAAAAAGTGTTTTAATTTTTTTTTATATTTAAAAATTCGAAACTGAAACAATCCTTTTTTATAACATGCTGTTTGCAATGCTACGAACAATCCTTTTGTGTTGCATGCAACTATAAGCTATAAAAAGTTTTCAATTTAAATAGAGCTGTTCCAGGGAGAAGCACATGAGTGTGGGGTCATTGTATGCACTTTTTTGGAAGCCCTGACTACCCATAGAAATTTATCTGAAAAAATTGCTTCAAATATTGCAATTTTTTCCACGGAATAGACCAAAATGTGAAAAAAAATTTTACTTCCTGTTAAGAAAATATAAAATGTTCTGTAAAATGGCTTTGCCACATTTCAATCTTTAGAAAATATGTGACTTATAATATAGATTTTCAATAGTTTAAGATGTATGGTCTGTCTTGTATTTCATTTTTTATTTCAAAAGAAATAAATTTCTCAGATTATTAAATATTTAATTTTCTATAACCTAAAAAATAGGATTGCATAGTTTCTTCTTCTTCTTTTTTTTTTATCAAATCAAAATCCACAACTAAATTGAAATTCTGAGAATTTATTACTTTTAGCATACATGTACATTTATTACACACACTCACCATTTAAAATCAATATTATTAAACGAACAAAAACTCAGTGTAAAAATTTGTTATTTTGAAATGGTTTAATAATGTTCTCTTGCTACTTGATAGTTTATTGTTACAATTAAAAATAATCCCTCACTGTAGTATATAATACATGTATAAGTATTTTTTTAAATAAACAATCAAATATAGTTATAACTTACGACAAAACAAGAAAACAAAAGCATGTCAAAGCAAAGAAGCTAGCTGAAATAAAACATTAGTAAAGCTAAATAAAACATTAGTAAAGCTAAATAAAACATTAGTAAAGCTAATAGATAAGCAGTAGTAAAAGCAGTAGATAATCATTTGTAAAGCTAACTAGTAAGGCCAATAAAAAGAGTATAAGTAAAGCGAGTAATACAAGCAACTATTCTTGCAGTCTGGTTTAAATTAGTCCTGTCTTATAGTCATAATAAGCCGAACTAGAGATTTTCAACTCTTCTAATATACCAGATAGTACATGCAAGGTTCAGATGATCGAAAGGTGTTTGAAAAAGAGGTGAAGAAAAACTGAACTACACTACACCTCATGGGGATTTTGTCATTTCTACCTGTCCACAGTGAGAAGAGGGTGCTAAAGGGTTATTTTCGTGCAACATGTTTTGCCATTTTTATTTCACATGTGTCCGTGAAAAAGGTTCGTTATTCACCATGTTTCATGAAATTGGTAAAAAGATCAATGTGCAAGAAATTTTTTATTGTTTGTACATCGTGAAATGGAAATTTTATTTTGCCTTCTCCCATGCAAATACCCCCCTTTTTACGCCCCTTTGAGAGGCCACTTCTTTCACCTATAAATTAACCAATTTTTTCTCTCTCAAATATTGTACTGTAAATTTCGAAATTATTGTTGGCATTTTCATACTGTGTATACTTTAACACTGACAAAACAGAAAATCAAAAGTACAATCATTACTGAAAATATTGATGCATGTTTTAGTAGTCTGATTTTTTCCAGTACTAAAAATATAACAATTATTTCTGAATTTACAGTAGTATTCAAATCTTAAATTTGTTTTTCTTATGTATAGTTAAGAAGGTATGATTCCTTTAATGACAGAAAAGGCATATCATGTCCAATCTAAAGGATTTTCTTATAAGTAATTTTCACGAAGTTTTGCTAGCTTCCTGCCCACTCCTAATGTGGACGGGTAAAAATGACATAATCCTGATGAGCTGTAGTGTACACGGAGATAAACAAAGCACCATCAGTGTCACGTCAGTAGAAATACAGTGAGACAGACTGACAGACACACTACTGGAAAGAAACGTTAAAATTATAATTTATTAATAATACGGTAAACCAACTTATTTTCAGGAGCAATTAATTTTGACAACTTTCGCTAGTTGAAAAAAAACGCCAATATAAATTGTCACAAATATGTTAAACTTGTATCTTTCTTTATTAAACTACATTCAGTAAATTAGAAAATCACGAAATTCAATAGCCAAAAGTGGACTAGAAATGTCACTTAAAAAACGGAAAAAAAGTATTTGCGAAAATAAGTTGGTTTAAAGTTACAGTAGTTAAGTGCAATATATGTAGGCATATATTTTTATACAAAGGGGTAGAGTTTGTGCAGTAAATCATATTGGAAGTACAAAACTAATTAAAGAAAACAGAAAATTATAATAGCAGTGCAAAACTTCTTCAATCGTCTCATATTTTAAGTAAACAATTTTAATGAACACATTATAGTAATTGAAATCAACATTATTATCATAATATTTGAATATGAATATGAATACTTTATTAAATCCAATAAAATTGTTTTTTAATCTTATTTTTTAGAAAGTTGCTCTCTGAAATCACACCATTAAAATTTTATGTTTGCACTGTAATATTACAAGAACAGATAGAAAATTTCAAGATTTGTTAATCATAAATGTACAGTGTAACCCGGCTAATCCAACACATGAATATTCAAATATCCAGCTTTAACCAACACATTTTCATTGTCCCAAAATATGACTATCCAGGAGTCTTTTTCCTTTTTACCTCAGAAAAAAACTGAATATTTTGACACCCTGCTTAATAGGGGTGTCATTGGGGGGTTCCGATCCCGGATCTCGCTTTCTTAAATTCCTGTATCCCGCTTACACTATGTACATAAGCAATTCTCATTTTTTTGTCATTTCCCAGGTCCGGCTAGACCTCATTTCCCGTTTTCACGACACAATAATTTGACTTTCACGTGTCACGCTTACAAAAAATTGGCAATCCCAACATTTATTTCTGACCCCCAATTTGTCAGATAAGACAGGTTACACTGTATAACTAAATAAAATTCTATCAACTATTATAAGGAATATACCACAATAAAAAAAACACACAATAAATTGTACATACTTTTGGCAACAGGAACATAAATGTGACCTTCCTTGACCCCACCCATGGCAGCAGACATTTGACTTCTTGACCTGACAATACTTTTGCCTGTCTCTTCATCTTTAACAATTTCTATGTCCTCTGGTGTGATTGAGTTGTTCTTCAGAGCCTCCAGTAATTCAGGACTTAATTCAGCATCATCTGGAATTTGTGGTATAGACTCACCATCTGTATTTGATACTGAAAAGAACAGGAAATAATTCAATTGCTTTGAATTATGGGAAAATGCTGACAAAATAGTTTTATGCCAATTATTGCAAGATGTTTAGGCAAAATAGTCTATGGAATTTTATATTCAAACTGAAGGAATGATAATTGAGCAATGTCGAAACACTTTTAAGAGATTATCCGACAATATAAAAAAAGCATCATTGGTAATTATCAATAGTAACCAAAACAACTCTTTCTTTTCATCTGCAAAATAACCCCTGAGAAAATCAAAGAATTGCTTTTAGGGTGAAAAACAGACCCGGCAGGGTTAGGGGAAACCAACAATAATTTTTGCATGGCCTAAACTTAAGCTCTTGAAATGATAATCATGGTTTCTCCATCCATCTATGACCTTATTTAACTCTACAAGTTTTGCATAACCTCGAGCTCTGACCTGGGATGTTATGTGTCTCACAGTCTGTCATACAAGCGAGAGGTTTAGCTGGTTATAAAACCAGGTTTGATCCACCATTTTCTATAAGAAAATACCTGTACCAAGTCAGGAATATGACATTTGTTATCTATTCCTTTGATGTGTTTGAGCTTTGGATTTTTAACATTTGATAACAAACTTTTCGTTTTGGATTTTCCTAAATGTATTGTCTTTTTGTTATTTTACTCTTTTCACTTACAGGCAGTCTGTAGTTTTTCTTTGATCAGATCCTTATATTCACCAGCTGTAGGGCCGGCACTCTTACGACCATTCTCCACCGCTGACCGAATTGCAGCCTATATTAAAATAAATCGTAATTATGTATACCAATTCTTTCAAGTCCCGGTAAGGCTGATTATTTGAATTTATTATTAAATCCTAGAAAATTAATTGCCATTCAATCTATTAATATTTCATTAGGATTGCACAAAAGTTAAGTAATAAGCATTAATTACAAACAATTGATTAAATGAAAAAAAACAGCAGCGTATACACAAAACCAATTATACATAATGTAAACTATTTTATTTACCTGTGTACATATTTGCAAAATTATATAGTATTTCCAAATAAAGTATTTCTTCGAAATACTAATTAGGATGTTCTTATCACAGGCATAGATTACCTAAGCCGTAATTGACACAAATTTTTGGAATATTGGGTCATCAATGTTTTTCATCTTTGTACTTGTGTTGGCTATCAAACTTTTTTGATCTGAGCGTCACTGATGAGTCTTATGTAGATGAAACCCGCCCCTGGCGTATAATATTATTAGACTGGTACCTTTGATAACAATTATTTGCAGCATTTCTACCAAGGTTACAGTTGTATTTCTGATATAATTCTTTTAATTATATAGGATCAATATTTTGTGTTTCTTACAAACCAAAATAATTCAGACCCAACAATAATCAATCTCTCGATCCATCTTGAAAAGTCCTGAACATACAGCTAACAGTAACAGCTTGATTATATTCAGAAAGGTAAGGATTGTTCAGAATAACATGTTCATTGGCTGATGTCTAAATTAACAGAACACTCAACATGAAGCAGAATTGAGTATCATGTCAGTACATCCTTGTATTAGCAAAGCTTTGATTCATTGACTAGGATTTCAGGCATTATATCTTTTAATAGGGTGAATATAGTTAGGGGAGATTAATATTGTGTGAAAGTTCAAAAGGTCAAGGTTGCTTCAGGGTTAAAGTTCCTTACTTGATCTCCTTGTGTGTCTTGAACTGACTGACTTCTGGATATGATACGAGGGGCATTCTTTTCTAACCATAACTCGGCTGCTTGCTATAAAATGTATTAGTATCATAAGCAAAATTAATCAACACAAAAGCAAAAAACAAAATTCATTGAAATTAAAATGACACAGCCATCATTATATAAAACATGCACACACACACTAATAAAAAGGTAGAACATGTACAGTTTACACATGAAATGATAAACAAAATTAATCTACCATATTCTGTAAATTCAGAAATTATTGAGCCCATCTATTTAGTCCTGGTATCTGTGATGAGTTTATTTACTGCGATTTTGTAAATTTAGACTAAAATGCAATTTTAATTTTTGCACTATTATAAAGAAAAATCATGTTTAATTCATATAAAAAATTTCAAAACGCTAGTTTTAATTATTGCGATTATAACCCTGCCGCATTTTTCGCCATTATAAAAACATCGCAGTAATTTCTGAATTTACAGTAGTTTGAAACATTTCAAAATAATCAAAAGATCAGCATTAAAAGTCACATTCATTATTAGTTTGATCAAATAGCATTTATAATAATATCTAAAGCCGCTGAGACATTGTACTTGTTTGTTAGGAAATTTCATAGTTACAAATTCTTGCAAAGCTTGCAATATTTATAAATGATGAAAATACAGATCAATTATCTAAGCTTGGTTTACATCTAAGGATCTGGAAACCCTCAGTTCTACCTTCTTAGGGTAGAAAGAGTTGACAAATCTTAAAATCAAAGAGCTGATAGCTCTGAAGTGGAAGAAGGTGAATAAAAAGTAACTTGAATTACCATAAAAGCAGCCCCACTTACCCAGGCTGCTTTGTTCCATTATTGTTAAAATGTATTTTTTTCTTCAAACAAGAAAAGGTCATAAGTACATGGATTTCCCATCCGTACAATCATTTTCTATGTTCAGTTGACTATGAAAATAAGGTAAAATCTTTAATTTGGCAGTAAAATTAAGAAGATCATATCAAGAGGAACACAAGTGTACTAAGTTTCAAGTTGATTGGATTTCAACTTCATCAAAAACTACCTCGACCTTAAACTTTATAACCAGAAGCAGGACGGACGGACAGACTAGAAAACATATTGCCCATAAATGGAGCATAAAAATAGTAAGACATGTTACATACCCGCCAACTTTTGAAAGTTCCCATATGGGTTTTTACTGCACAACAACAATTTTAAAGGTTACAATTTTTAGCGACGTATTTTGCAAGATCTGGATTGTCTAGAAAAAGTGTCATATTTGTATGATGAACTTGCATGCCTTTTCCTTAAGTCTGTTTGCATGATTCTAGTTATATATTAAATCGGTAGAAAAAATATACATGAAGCTAGCAGACCAGGGTTTATTTTCCAGATTAAGAATATTAGATGCTTGTTGAAATTTCCAATTTTGAATAATGCACAAAGATGGACCTTTAACAGGTTGGGAACAACACTCCAAATGAGGGTAACTAACTGGAAGATCATTACAACCCACTGTAAAAAATGAGCACAAAAAAAGTCATTTATACTCATATTATTTGATGAAACTTTTCCCCAAGAACTATGCATCTATTAAGTACTGAATGGTCAAAACATCATGTTTTTTTATCGACATAAATTTTGTCGTAAATGTAACCAAATGATGTAGAAATTGTGTGTTTTCTTCAAATTTCCATCAAATTGTAATGTTTATAGTTCCTTTATTATGGAAAGCCAACGGGGTCAAAATTCTTACTTCGTATCTTGTCAATGTGTAACTTGTAACTGTGTGATTTGTCAATTTGTATATTGATGTTTTGTAACTTGTCGATTCGTAAATTGTCAATTTGTATATTGATGTTTTGTAACTTGTCGATTCGTAAATTGTCAATTTGTATATTGATGTTTTGTAACTTGTCGATTCGTAAATTGTCAATTTGTATATTGATGTTTTGTAACTTGTCGATTCGTAAATTTTCAATTTGTATATTGATGTTTTGTTACTTGTCGATTCGTTAAATGTCGATTTGCAAATTGTCAATTTGCATATTGATGTTTGCCGATTTGTAAATTGCATATTGATGTTTTGTAACTTGTCGATTCGTAAATTGTCAATTTGTATATTGATGTTTTTAAACTTGCCGATTTGTAAATTATCAATGTGTATATTGATGATTTGTAAATTGTCGATTCGTGAAATGTCAATGTGTGAAATATCAATGTGTGAAATGTCATCTTTATATTATGCTAACGATCATTATGACGACAGATGGCGCTCGGTAAAGTTATTCTTCAGTGCATAAGCCTCCTGTAAGTAGGAGCACCTCCATATGAAATATAAACCTAAGTAATTTTAATTTTTAATTACAGCAAATGCCTCTGAAAGAAAACAATACAAAAAATGCATGTTTACAGGATCCCTGTTTTATTTTGTTAACTGAGTCAGACGTGGACTTTCGTTCGAGAACGTATTAAACTTTATAAAAATGCATCCGGACTAGTTTAGTCCCTCGACATTATCGATCTATCAAAATTGCGAGTTTAATGAAATAGTCGTTGGTCGGTGGAATACAACGACTGGATTTTTCAGGTAAATACAATAAGAAGATGTGGTAATAAACCGAATGATTGCCAATGAGACAGATATTCACCAATGCGAAGTTCAAATAAAGACGATTTAAGCAAATATAGGCAATCTACGGCCTTCAACAATGAGAATACCATATAGTCGGCTATAAAAGGCTATATCATTACTGGAAAAACAGGTACTAGTAATAAAAGATTTCTATTAATCATAAAATGCTATTATCGGACCATTTTATTCTGACAGGAGGGGAAAGGGCTGACATATATATATATATATATATTAATAAACATGCCTACTGAATAGTTCTGGTCAAAAAGCTTAAAAATTGCCGCTATATTTCCTTTCTATAAAAATTTACAACCAAAAAGACCAAAATATTCACTATAGTCCCTCGATCTCAACAGCTGCTTAACGCCCAGTCCTCCCGATATGAACCCCACCCGGTGCCACACCACTATATAGCCCGGCAACCTTACCAAATCTAATATTTTGTCGATCAGATGGTTAACTAACCGAAATGATTTACGATGTTAATCAATAAAGCTATTTGTTTTGAAATTTGCATGGCATATTAAATAAAAAATAAATTTATTTGCAATGAATTTGTAACAATATAATCATAATATCTAATTCACAAACCATGTTGTATTCCGCCTGCCTCTTCTGTCGAGCAGTCATTCAGGATCCCTGGCTACCATTTTACTCAAAATATACCACAGGGCCATACCTCAAATCATGTGCAAATATTTTCATGGAGAAATAAAATTAGTGTAAGCATATTTGAGATATTTGCCTCTGTCATGCAAAAGGCGAGATGGCGAGATCTTTTCTCTGACAAGTCGAAGGGATAGGGCGTCACTTTGGTAAAAACTGGGTGTATAAAAAGGGGGGGCGGTTGAGATCTAACAAAAAATGTTTAACCCCTCAGTCGTATTTTAGCGTCTGTCCCAAGTCAGGAGCCACTGGCCTTTGTAAGTCTTGTATGATTTTTAATTGTAGTTTCTTGTGTATAATTCGGAGTTTAGTATGACGTCCGTTATCACTGAACTACTAGTATTCAAATTTGTTTAGGGGCCAGTTGAAGGACTCCTCCGGGTGCGGGAGTTTCTCGCTGCATTGAAGACCCATATTGGTGGCCTTCGGTTGTTGTCTGCTCTATGGTCGGGTTGTTGTCTCTTTGACACATTCTCAATTTTATAATAATTGTTAAATCGGCCCGATTTCCAGCAATTAGTGTTCTTTTTGAACGAGTTTTTTTTTAATTGTCTGGTCCTATAACACTGAGAAACAAGCCCCTGGACCACCTCGTATAGAAATATTAGTTTCTGGCTTGAGCGTCTTGTATGTTTGTCTTGTAGTTTCAGTTTGGTGAGCGTGTTTGAGATGCAACTAACTTCTCTGGATTTGTCTCCTGTTATAAATCTGGCAGGTCGTCGGTGTATTCTTTCAAGCTTATTGATGTTTGTGGTCCCATACTATTGACCATATGATATCCCATTATTGACCTGACCATTGAAATATATGCGGCCCCAAGTTTTCTTGCATTCCGATAAACAATATCTCAAATTTCTTATCAGGAATCCTAGTGTTAATTTGCCATCTTGGCTACGTTGGAAATATTGGTAGCCCATTTAAGGTCCTCGTTTAGTTTTCTGGTGCCTTTAGATTTTATTTCAAAATAGTGCATATTCAATACAGTTTTGATATATAGTATACATTAACTAAGTGATTCATTTAAAATAATTGTTCACTTCAGTTTGTTTTGTAAAGTACAATTATGATATGCGGATAAAACATTTTTTATCTTCATTACTCATGCAGGAACCAAATATATAAAGATTGTTCTTCCATTTACTTCTTGTATTAAAAGATCATTAGATAATTACATTCTTTCCTGAAATTTTCATATTGAGATTATAATATTAAGGAATAATGGGTGTCAAACCATTTCTCCCACTATACATTTAGTCCAAAATTTGCGGCCCAGGATAACATTAGTATAAATTAGCAAGCCCCGTCTTATTTAGTCTTATTTTGACCCGGTTAAATATTAAGTAGAAATTTTCTGCCAAGTGACAGTGATATATTTGCGAAGTTGATAAGGAAGCCCGTTCCAGCGACACATCTATGTATACCTTAATACAGGAAGTGACAAACCCCATCCCAGGTTTGATGACCAGTACATTAGTAAACAAACATGCTTATTTGAGGTCACCTCTTATAAAACCGAGTCCCTGGTATACACGCCATATAAAACAAACAAATGCATTTATCTATTTGTTTCTTTTATATGTATGTGGTGGTGCACAGAACTGATTTAAATTACTTTGGTATATATATTCCATATGGCGGTGCACATACTTACAGGAGGCTTATACACATAAGAAGAGACCGAGCGCCATCTGTCGTCATAATGATCGTTAGCATAATACAACGATGACATTTCACACATTGACATTTAACGAATCGACAAGTTACAAATCATCAATATACAAATTAACAATTTACGAATCGACAAGTACAAAACATCAATATACAATTTGACAATTTACAAATCGACATGTTACAAAACATCAATATACAAATAGACAATTTACAAATCGACATTTAACGAATCACAAGTAACAAAACATCAATATACAAATTGACAAATCACACAGTTACAAGTTACAAATTGACAAGTCACGAATTAAGAATTTTGACCCCGTTGGCTTTCCATACTTTATTGCCTCTCTATTTGAATAAAATAAATTAATAAGAAGAATCTGTTTCTTGATTTGTTTTGTTTTTGACAAATGATTGTTCACTTCAATGTAATCCTTGAAAGGAGGTCTAGATTGCTAAAATAATTTATAAATGTTAATTTTTTTATTTGTCCAAAATCATTTAAATTCATTTAATCAACATCATTTTATGATTATTTGATTAAAATATTAATCATTTATAGTCTTTTTATAATTTACATTTTTGAAAGCAAAATAACTGAAAACAGGCTAAAACAAAGGGAAGTAACAAAAAAGTATTTCAATATTCCCAATACACATCGTTTTGATAACACAACGGCAGTTAGCCGGAGGTAAACATCGTTGATTACCAGTATGTTTGACACCCAAGCTGTCAAGTGAAGCCATATAATTATACATCTTCTTTGATGTTCAGGTAAAATTTACCACAGGTGTCAATTACACCCGTACAGTAGTAAGAAATGATCAAATATTCATTCATGAAATATTTCATACACGGGAGTTTTTTCTCCTAAACGGGAGGATGGGAGGAGACCTCTGAAAACGGGAGTTTTGTACTCCCGTCGGGAGGTTCACATGTATGTAATACGAAGGGCATCTAATTCACATGACAAAGGAAAACCATGAATAAAGACAACACTTTATATATCCTTTTTATTTATATAAAAACAAAATCTTCTTGTCTGCAGGATTGCAAATTCGTAACTTCAAGGGCGAACTTGTAAACAGGGCGAGTTGTCCCGATACCAAATTCACGCATGTGTAATACAAATATCTACAGTTAAAACATCCTGTTACAAGTAAACAAATAACGTTCATGTGGATGGGATGAAATCTAATAATTTACATAAATAAAAGGGTCATATTTACGATAGTGATTGTTTTACAATCATAATTTACAAATTAAATGATTCAGATGCCTAATCATGTGTAAAAATCGGTGTCAGGAATCTTAAGTTGTTTTGAAATTGTAATACACGAAATGAATGCGGCATACGGAGACTCAATGCCAAGGGTCGGCCCCTTAAGTCTTCAGAAGACTTGACGTCTTCTTCCACTAAAAACTTGGTATGAACAAAGCTTAATGTATTATAACACTGCTTACAAGGTTTCATGACAATGGGATGTATATTATGGACATTAAGTTAAGTTCTATACTCATCTTTGCGTGTAAAATTTTGACTTTAAAATTGAAAAATTTCAACTATCAACATTTGGGGCTTTAAAAATTAAAATATTGCAACAAAATACTTTTTAAATGCCTTAATATATAACTTATCATGTTTTTAAAGCAATAGAGTACTCATTTGATTTATCAGACTAGACATAATTACTCAAAAGTCAAATTTATATGAGCCTGCGCCTAAAAATTTAGGTTTTTCAATGAAAGGGGGCCTAACATGAAGATGTAATATTTTCCAGCAATTTTAAATTTGTGAAGCTTTTTGGTTATAAATAATCCTAACATATGTATTTAAAGTACTTTAAATGGAAAGAAAAGTTACAAATAACATATGATATTAGTTTAAAAGGGTCTTAGGCCAAGTAAGACTGGAAAAAAATTAGGGTCAATTTAGGCCGTGCCACATATTTACATTAAAAAATGCATATTGAGGTTATAAAAAATAAAAATTTGTGTCTTTTTTATCATTTCTATTCTCATGTGACATAATACAACAAATCTGAGCACAAAAATACTCTTGCAATTAATTTTTCTTACAAGCAGTTTGGGCTGAAACAAAGATTTTTGCTTTTTTAGGGAAAAACTTGCATGCAATTTATTCTCAACAGGCTTATATTTAAACCACTTTCTATCCTACAGAAGAAAAGAAATATATTATGTGAAATGGAACAGGTACAATAGACATTGTAAAGTGCATTTGATACAAATTTAGTGAGGTCTCTAATATGGACATCAAATTTTATATACCAAGCTCCCCACTATTGACTTCATCCAAACAAGGCGTTAGACTAGGGTCATTTATACAACACATTTTGCACATTTTATCTGAGATAAACTTCTTTTCTGTAGATTCAGAGTTTATAAATTAGTAAAAGAAGCAGATAAAGGCATAGAAACACAAATATTGACACATAAAAACCTGTCAGATAGAAAGTCAGGATGCCATTTATGCAACAATATTGAAAAAGTTATAAAATGCCTATTTTGACCATAAAATGCCAAAAATGGTTGTTTTTGCAGAAATTCTATAAAATAAAAGTTTAAATGCTTTAGTTTCATTCTATTTGACAAGTTGACACCATCAAATCATTTAGGGAAGTTGCCAGAGTACAAATTCTATATTTACAGATTTCACCTCTTAGGTCTGAGAACACAATTAATTCATAGTGCATTTCTTTTAAAACATAAATAAAAATAAAAAAAATCCCACCTGCGCTTTCTCAAAGAAACTTTTACAGTGTGTTGTACTACTTTTGGGACAAATTATATCAAATTTATAGAAAACTTCATCGCCTCTAACTCAAAATATGGACAATTTTATGTTTAGGGCGTCTTGAAATCTTTTGACAGCGTCCGAACTGCTCATTTTCAACCTTTTTCAGCTGGACCAAATCACTACTTTCCTTTAAAATTCTGGACCCAATTTTTTTTACAGTGTAATTTCATCCCCCTACTTGCAATTTGAGGCATTGAATATGGAGAAATAAATTTGGAAGGGGTATAAAAATTAATGGCAAGTAACCCACTGTCAACACTAGGGACTATATTTGTGAACAACGAAAATCAAGGGACGACAATGGTGGTCTCGGACCAAATAGTTTTAAAGACTTTTCTGATTTTTTCAGATCAATTATAACCACTTTCAAAAATCAGAAAGCTGAAACTTCATTGGCTGAACTTTCAACCATCTGAAAGCTGAAATTTCATTGGCTGATCTATATATTAACAGAACAGGAAGCAGAATAGAGTTTTGTCAGTACATTATTGTAAGCAAAGCAAAACACAGGACCTGTATTTTAATCAAATTAATTTGCACTATTTTAATAGTTAATATAAACAATCAACTTTTCAAAGTAACAGTATAAGTTGTTAAATTATTTTAAGCAAAATCATTAGATGTCAATTTGCAAAACCTTTAGTTTTTATTGTTTTTCCTTGTCATATTCAGGAAAACAGTTCTGTCTGCAATCAGAAAATAAGTGACACAAAACAACTTATTAGGGAGATAGATAGCTCACAAACAAATCTCCCTGCAATAAAAACATTAACTCTTAGGCCACAGACCACAATTAATTCCTCTATTAGTTCTTTATAACTTTTTGTCTCATTAAAAAAATTGAACCGATTCTTTCTGTCCAATTTTTTGTGTGTGTAATGTATAGTACTAGTCCAAAAATATATCCAAACTTCAGAAAGATTGCTTTCACCCAACTTACAAATTTAGCCAATACACATACATACCCCTATAGGCAAGTCAAGAGATGTTCCGAAAAGTGTAAATATAACCTTTTTGCACCTGGCCTTATCACTCTTTCCTTGTTAAAATCAGTTAAAATAAAACATCCAAAAGTTTATTTCAGCTCTCTTCTTTCATTTCCACCCCAGAAAAGCTAAGAAATGAATGAGAAAGGGAAAGAAAAAAAATAAAGAAAAAATACACTATAATTAAGGGGAACTATATTCGTGAACAACGAAAAGCGGGATCATTAGTTGTGGTCTTGGGCCAGAGGGAAGACAAATCATAGGGGAGATAATTCAAAAACACTTCTGCCTTCAATGAACACATAAATGAGAGGATTCAACTCATAAACACCTCTGCATGCAATGAACACATTAATGAGGGAGATATTTCACAAACAATTCTGCCTGCAATAAAAACATAAATGAGGAAAGACAGCTCATAAAACCTCTGCCTGCCATTAACATATTAATAAGGAGAGATAATTCACAAACACTTCTGCTTGCAATGAACACATCAATGAGGTGAGACCAAGCATAAAGGATTTAAGTAGCATACACTTCTGACATACATGAAGGGGAGATAATGCATAGGGGAGATAACTCACTCTAGCATCTTTCTCCAAGTCCTGTCCACTGTCACTTCTACTAAGTGTGGATGCAGCGATATTTCTGGCTGTATCCTCCAACACATTAATAATATCTTTCTCTGAAATCTGCTGAGATTGTAACGATTGGCCGGATCCTAAAAATAGTACAAAATTTTATATTAATTCAAGATTGAAAACAATTAGGACTTCGAAAAGGCTTTGTAAAAGACTAAAAAATTTCATCTGGAAACCTGTTTCTTGCAAGATGCTATACATAAATAAAAAAAATTATAATTGATTTTTTAGAAAAAATTTTGATGACCAAAAAAGGAATCATAAAGTTAATTGTAACAGCTTGAGACAGATTTTACCTGATTTCTGTATTCATATTATTTTATAACTTCTCACTGTACAAGTTACTACTCATATGTAATTGACCAATTGCAAGACGAATTAAGCTTTTAAAATATTGCGGATAAAGGAAGCAAATAAAAAAAGTAAAAAAAGTTTTTAAAAAAATACATGCATATGTATTATCCAGAATGCACTTTAAGCTATAAATAAATCATCATTAGACAAATAACAAGAGTTTGAAACAGTGTGAAATGCATGCGAGAACCAGTACAAAACAAAAGTAATAAAATAAATATCTGAAATCAAAATTCATTTTTTTATTGTTACTAGCTGAACATACTAATACTAAATAATGTATTGTATTTTGAAAATGAAATTTATTAAAAGTAATATAATACATAAGCAAAAGACAAAATAATCTGCAATTTTTTTCTTACATATACACAATTGTTTTGATTATAATGTGAATAAATATTACACACATACATGGTGAAAACAATCTGTGAATAAATAACAATATAACAATCAAAGAGAAAAAACACAGCAGTAAACATTGTATAGCAGTGCTCTGTTAGTCAAATCACAATTGTGGTACTAGCCTGAAACAAATATTGTGAAGGGGAAGTAACTCAAGTTAATCCATTCCAAGGGAGATAACTGAATCACTTCCAAGGGGGATAACAAGGTCATCTATCAATAGATCACTTTTAAGTTATGTCCTTCACTAGAAAAGTTCACCAATCGTGTGCACATTCATTACTTCAATTACCTGCAGATAAGGCCATAAAAAAGAATAGGTTTGTTTGCCCAAACGCTACCTACCCAGAAAAAATCTGCCTACTCAAATTCTTTTATTGTCCTGATTTGAAGAAGTTCTTTTTAATCAGATAGGCATGAAGACTAATAAACACCTGATACTTCAATTTCTCTTTTTGAAAAAAAAAGAAAATGCCTACCTACCTACCCACTGTCTCAACTTTGGGGTAGGGTTTGGGCAAACCAAAATATTTTTAATTGTGACCTAAAGGTGATCGCCTGTATCCCTGCTCAATTAAAGTTGGCCAAATGTTTTTTGTGATCGTCATTATGCGGGATAAACTGGAAACAACATTTGTTTTATAAGTACTAAATTACAATTCCCTATTGACAGCAGTGCTGATTTTCAATTATAAGACTTATTAAAGTTATCAGAATGATTTGTGCAATAAAGCATCATATTTTTTCAACCACTTGCTCAAAATGGGAAAGATTTAGTGACGATCCCCCTAAATGCACAATTGATGTTAACTAAAACCAAAGTTTTTGACGGAAATGCAACGAACTCAAAAGTTGTCTATCTGTGAAATCTCAGTGTAAACATTCCAAGGGTGAAAACAATTTTAACTATGTGATGAAAAGGGGAATAACTCAGTGAAGCCATTCCAAGGGAGATAAACAAGATTATCAATCATAGAAATGTCAGTTATTATAACCATCGTGTAAATGAGTGAATTCATTCAAAAAAAGAACAGAAACTTGGTGAAGAAAATATGTATTGGTAGAATGGCATTGCACACTACACAGCACTTGTGAATAGTGTCCCCATTCTTGAATGATAGAACTAAGTCTGGTTTTCTTGTAGTGTTAGGTTAATGCATCATTTGAATCAAACACACCTTCTTTTTAGCCTTATTAAAAATGTAAATAACAATAGTGTAAACCAACGAATTTTCAATTGAAAATGATGTGTATATAAATTGTTTAAATAAACTTGGACCTTCCTCAATATAAATACATTCAAGATAATAAGGAAATGACAAAAACATTGCTTTGATGTCATCTAGAAAGATATTTAAGTAATCACAAAAATTAGTTCTTTTACAGCTTCTGAACCTTCCATTTATTTTTTGGCTATATTTATCTTTGAGTAAATAGTTCTATGATGTGTTAATTTAATATTCGCTTAAATAAAGATTATTGGCTTAAATAAAGACTATTCACTCAAATAAAGACTATCTACTTTTAGTATTTCTTAATAGTATAATTATCATACTGATTTGTTTTATGTAAAATATACAGTATATTTTGTCTAAACTAATGACCTAGATTTTGAACTATGTGTGCCACAAATTGTGAATGTTTATCATTGTGTACCATTCAGTGTGCTGTGAGTGTGAACCACACATTTACTACCTTCTCTATGAAGTTTCTCAGGAGGCCCTGATTCTGCATGAGCTACATCTTCACCAGGCCCCAGTTCAGCATGATCAGTTTCCTCAGTAGGCCCTGATTCAGCTTCAATCTTAGAGGAGGCGGAGCCTACCTTAGAATCTGAAGGAAGTGCAGGAGAGGAAGGTTTTTCATTGGTTGGGGAAGGAGTTGATTCAGATCCAGATGGGATAACTATATGTTTTTCACTACCTGGCCTTGAAGGGGCAACAGTTCCCAATGATGATTGAGATTTTTTCCTGCTCTCTTTATCAGATTCTTTCCCATCAGTCTCAGGTTCCTTTTCCTCATTCAGAGGTGGAGTTACTGCCCCTTCATCCAAAGACTTATGACTATTGGATTTTTCCAGTGAATTGGTCTCCCTTTCACCTTCTTGATCTTCTCTTGGTGTATCTAGTTCATGTTCTTGTTCAGCCTCCAGCAACGGGTCTATTATTGGGGTCTCTGGATCATGGCGACTGGATGTTCGGGAATAGCTCTGAATAGAGACTTTAGAAAGTCTTCCTTCTCGTTTTGACAACGTATTGGCTTTACGTTCAGCATCAGACATACTGGATCGTCTCCCTTGATCATTAATGGCGGTCTTACTTCCAGACCTCATTTCTAACTGTGACATACTTTTTCTTTTATCAGAAAGTTTACTACGACTGATACTCTTTCTTCCGCCACTTTCTCTGGACATTTGACGATCTGATGAACCATCATCAAAAACTTCTTCTTCATGACGGGATAATCTGGAAACTAAACCATGATTGTCCTCCGTGTTTATTGGAGTTCCAGGAGTTACATGCCCATCAGTTGGTGCTGTCCCTGGTTTGGCTACTGGTACAGAGACGTGAGAAATAGCCACAGATTTATCAGGACTTAGATCTCCGGGGTAATCGATGCCTTCTTCTGTTTTTTCTGTGGCTCTGCTTAGTAGCATTGTAAATTCTTTGGAGTTTTCATCTAAAATGTCATTAAATATAACCAATAGTTATCAACTTTCTTTTTTTAATCAACCCTTAATTGAGTTTAAGTTTTTAAAATTCAGGCCCATCATTTTAACGAGATGGATTCTTTATACAAATTTGGAAAAACTAATTTTCACCATATTCAAAAGACATAACTAATATTCAAAATTTTCTTTGCCAATGAAAAATATTAGTTTGATAGGTTGCAGGTTTTTTTCAAAGAGACTTTGAGCAACTGGTTAAAATTGCTAAAAGTTGAAATGGCCCCTGTTTCTGAAAAATAACTTGTTAGAACTGTACAATGTTTCTGATTTTTGTCATTTAATTGCTATGCAAATTATAACATATGACATCACTGATAAAACTGGCAAATACTTTATATGCATTCATTTTTAGCATTTGGAAAATAATCAAAAATAAATTTGCATTAATTTGCTGAAATAAAAGCACACAATGATTACTTAGAAATATATATATTAAGGTGGTACCTAACACTACAGGGAGATAACACTGTAAAATCAGCTAAACGTTTTAATCACGTTGTGTTTATAAGGGAATATTAAGTTTCTCAATGATAAAATAAGTGTTTGTCAAACTGCTATATAACCAGTGTATTTTTTCTGATAAGACAATTGGTTCAAATTTTTTTTAAATTTTTATGTTTTTGTCAAATGGTCATAGTTATGCTATTGTTTCAGAAAAAGGGAGAAGGTTTGGGCCCATTAAAACGTTTAATCCCGCTGCAAATGTTTGCACCTGTCCTAAGTCAGGAATCTGATGTACAGTAGTTGTCGTTTGTTTATGTAATATATACGTGTTTCTCGTTTCTCGTTTTGTTTATATAGATTAGACCGTTGGTTTTCCCGTTTGAATGGTTTTACACTAGTAATTTTGGGGCCCTTTATAGCTTGTTGTTCGGTGTGAGCCAAGGCTCCGTGTTGAAGGCCGTACTTTAACCTATAATGGTTTAATTTTTAAATTGTTATTTGGATGGAGAGTTGTCTCATTGGCACTCACACCACATCTTCCTATATCTATAGTAAATACTTTGTCAAAATTTCAAGAAAATTAAACGAGCCAAATTAATTTTAGTTAAAGTGTTGGGTACCAACTTAATTTTAATATCTTTAAACATAGAAAAGTCTCCTTTGACAGATAACCAAAAATGTATATATATAGCCAACATTTACAGCTAATTTCCCAATGCCTGAAGGGGAAGACTTTGGTTAGCTTGCTTGCTTTGTTAGTATAAACGTTTACTAAAGCATTTTAACTATAATTGACACCAGCAAACAATATAAATAGGCATACTGAAAACTGTGACCTGTATATATGATACATGTATTTGGATTTGTTTGGAGGTCATCCCAAATATAATTGTACAATATACAAACAAAACAAGCAAGCTAACCAAGTCTTACTCTACATGCATTAGGAAATTAACTCTAAAAATAAAAATCGTTGCAAGGTAGAATTTGCTGAGGTTTTGCAAACTTTTTTTGATTTGTTCAATTTTCATTACATTATTAGCCAGAATTAAGATTTTATGAAAAAGACAAACATATTTGGAAGTGCGTTTTCAGTAGAATTTCAATCATTTAATTAATCAAAAGGCATAACATATATAAAATTGTGAAAGAAACTACTGTATACATATAAGTTTATAAAAAATAAGGAAACATAATAAAACCCATTTTCCAAGGGGAATCATGCAAACCACACTGTTACATGGGAAGAAAAAAGATATTGTAAAACACAATCTTTCAGAGGTTAGAAATTCTGCCAATCATATACAGGCACAAAGTGAAAGGATTAAACCTTATACAATTGGTTAATATTCTGGCCAATTATATACTGTGTAAAATAGTGGAAAAGGGGGATAACTCAGTGAAGTCATTCAAAGGGAGATAACACTCTGTTAAGCCTGATTCCATTAGTTGTTTTTTGATATATAGGTGGCACTCATATTCCATCAAACAGTGAAAGAGAGAATAACTCGGTGAAGTCAATCGAAGGGAGATAACACTCTGTTAAGCCTGATTCCATTAGTTGTATGATATATAGGTGGCACTCATATTCCATCAAACAGTGAAAGAGGGTATAACTCAGTGAAGCCAATCAAAGGGAGGTAACACTCTGTTAAGCCTGATTCCATTAGGTGTATGATAAATAGGTGGCACTCATATTCCATCAAACAGTGAAAGAGGAGATAACTCAGTGAAGTCAATCAAAAAGAGATAACACTCTGTTAAGCCTAATTCCATTAGTTGTTTTTTGATATATAGGTGGCACTCATACTCCATCAAACAGTGAAAGAGGGGATAACTCAGTGAAGTCAATCAAAAAGAGATAACACTCTGTTATGCCTGATTCCATTAGTTGTTTTTTGATATATAGGTGGCACTCATACTCCATCAAACAGTGAAAGAGGGGATAACTCAGTGAAGTCAATCAAAAAGAGATAACACTCTGTTATGCCTGATTCCATTAGTTGTTTTTTGATATATAGGTGGCACTCATACGACATCAAACAGTGAAAGAGGGGATAACTCAGTGAAGTCAATCAAAGGGAGGTAACACTGCCATATTCAGTCTTGACTACCTGAACGAAAAGGCAATCCTGGTAAACTGCTAGCTCTGTTCATTTGGTTAACAATACCAGCAAATTCAGGATCTGTGTCTTTGGGTATGTAACTCCACGAGTTTATAGACAGAGTGGCATCAATATCCCCACCTGTATAGTCTATTTCTAAATATGCAGAAAGGGCAATCATTGAATAATAAGCCACTTCATTATGTATAGTCTATTTCTAAATATTTAGAAAGGGGAATCATTTAATAATAAAACACTTGAATATAATCATCATTAGTATAGTTTATTTCTTAAAATTGAGAAACTTTGACAGGGAATCATTTAATAATAATTGGACACTTGAATATATAATCATCAGAATAGTCTATTTATAAATATTCAGAAAGGGAATCATTCAATTATAAGCTAATTGAATATTATCATATTCCAATTTTGATTTCTTAATGAGTCTAACACACCTACTGCCCTTGATTTCATTTTGCTTTATCTCATCTTTACAATATTTAAATACTGATTTTAAAATTGCACAAAAAGAAGCAGTCAAAATAAATTTTACATAAAAAAAATCTAGGATGTACAAGTTTTAAGTCCTAAATTAAAATAATATAAAAAAAAATAATGGCAAATAAAAAATCTGCAAGCACAGGTAATGGCGTCATATCCACTGCAGCAAATATAAAGCAAACAGCATTTATTTAGGATGAGTTAAAAGGTTAGATAACTCTAAAAATAAAAGTAGTGTAATCTACCTTTATGGAGGAATTTTCAATAAAGAAATAGTAAACACAAAGTAGCAAATTGACCTTGATAGGCAAAATGGGCAAGCTGATATTTTAAACATTAGAGATGTCTTGTCATTTGCAATTCGCCTTTTCAGAATCTAATGCATTCTGGGTAATATTTTTAAAATCGTACACCAAAATGTTGTGATAGGTTTAGAATGTTCTATACAATGGAAATTCATCCAATGGCGTTACATTATTTTTATTTTGGTGTCAAACAATGAGAATACCCATAGTCCTTTAGATTCAGAAAAGACGAATTAAAAGCTAATTTCAAACAAAAAAAAAGTTTAAAAACCAAGCCAGTACATGTACACATTTGTTCAACTGCATTTCAATTTCAATTGCAACACAAAGATAATATTTGTCACACGTAATAAATAAAACACATTGTACATAGTAAGCAACACAGCCAAGCCCAATACCAAATCACAGGACAACATATGGAGCAGTTAATAAATAATTTCTTGACACGCCCTACACCGAGCAACTTTCACACAATACATACATTGATAATTAGCTTATGGTACATAAAACAAGACAAGCCCTACAAAATTAATAACTGGACAAAACAAATACGAGCCATTTACAAATAAGTACTGAACACACCCAAAACCAGCGAGTAACAAACCTTCAAAACCCTCATCTTTGTCCTTAGATGAGGCAGAAAATCGTACGGTTTTATTAAAGGACGATAAAGAATTTGATTTTGATTTGAGACTAGGCTGTCGCTGGACTATTGGTCTTCTAGGCGGAATGGGTCTTTTTTCTTCATAAAAATAAATTCCCAGTCAGAGTAAAGATAAAGAAAGTACACATACATTTCAACAGCAAAAATATAATATATATGAATTGTTATAATGATTTCAAACCTTGATCCTCTGTCAATGAAAAAAAAAGAATACTGCAGAATGATATAATAAAATAAATGTCTATCAAGTAAATTTGAGAAACAGTAGGAGGGGATGCCATCCTGAATTCCTGAAAAATTAAAATACTCTTGCACTGATCTCTTACATTAACCATTAATTCCCAAATTCCACTGAAAATAATGACCCAATCTGGAGTTTCCATCAAAATTTCTTTTCACTATAGTAAGTACTTCACTTAACCAATATATCTATCGATCTTGTATAATTAGATAAGAAAAAAAAAAGTCCAGGAATATTTGAATTTTCAAATAAAAATTCATCCATAGGAACTCCATTGGTCCCTCTTAAACAGCATCAATTAAAAAGATGCGAGTTCTTGAACTTTTTTTTTTTTTTTTTAGATTAATTAAAATTTCCATACAAGAAAATACAGGCTCTTAAACTAACCTTTTACCCTCACTAAATCGAAACCCAGATTAATGAATACAAAAATCTGTATAATGAAAAGACACTCTTTTTCAACATGATGTATATCTTATTACTTATTTTCATCAGAGGCAATGTTTTGTTTTTTTGGGTTTTTTTCATAAAATGTTCCTCTTTCTATTTTACTTATCAGTACATCAATATGCACTTAATTAATGAACGGAGCTAAAATTATTATACAATTATTATAATATTTGTGCATACCTCGTTTATGTGCATAATTTCTCATGTCCTCCCTCTGGACGCCTCGTCTTCTCTTCCAGACGTCAGGTTCATCATCAGATTCCTGGTCACTTATCAAATCTGCAAAAAGTTTTTTCATTCATAATTTTATCAATGAACTTTATATTAAAACAGAGAATTTACTATCTTTCAATTATTTTTTTACAGGTTACATTGAAGTAACAAATAAAATTGTTTTCCCCACATAAGGGAGACAACTAAAGTTTAAAACAGATATTTGGTAAGTTAAATTAAAAGGGTGAAGTTAGCTCCCTTTAAAGAGGTTTGGTAATTCCTGCGAAGTTGTCTCCCTTTTTAAAGGTTTGGTAAATCATGTGAAGTTGTCTCCCTTTTTAAAGGTTTGGTAAATGCTGTGAAATTGTCTCCCTTTATAAAGGTTTGGTAAATCCTGTGAAGTTATGTCCCCTTTTAAAGGTTTGGTAAATCCTGTGAAGTTATCTCCCTTTTTAATGGTTTGTGCATATCCTGCTAAGTTGTCTCCCTTAAGAGAATACAAAAATCAAAATAGAGACAGATTAAAACAGATAATACATAAGACTCCAAAAATATAATCCACCACCAAAAATATATATTCTCAAACCAAATCAAAACACTACAAAGAATGTGAGAAAAATCTATGTCGTGTGGAAAATGCATGCACATAACATTCAAATGTACCACCCTGAAACAGCAAATAAGGTCAGGTAGGGAGGGATAAGGTGAGATGGGGAAAAAACAGGAATATAAATTGGGATAAAATAAAAAAAAATAATGAAGATTTAAAAAGGTGGAAAACATTTAAATTAATATGCAAAACAGGTAAAATATGGGATCAGGAAATAAATATTTGAGGAAAGTACAATTATGGTGAATTTTCCAAGTCTCCCTGCATCAAATGAAATAGGTGAAAAACAAAAAGTCTAGTAGAGACAATTTGAGAGATATGGGATTAAAATATCCCATACCTTTTATTGATACATGAAAGGTGAAAGTCCAGTTGAGACAGGGAGAGATACATGGCAATAAAACATCCCATCCATTTTTCTGATCCATGAAAGGTGAAAGTCCAGTAAAGACAGGGAGAGAGACATGGGGATTTGTTTTCCAATACCTTTTTCTGACACATGAAAGGTGAAAGTCCAGTAAAGACAGAGAGAGAGACATGGGGATTTGTTTTCCAATAGCTTTTTCTGACACATGAAAGGTGAAAGTCAAGTAAAGACAGGGAGAGAGACATGGGGATTTGTTTTCCAATACCTTGTTCTGAGACAGGGTTCTCTTCGACACTTTTCTGACCTTCTGTTTCTTCCTCTTTGATTTTACTTTCTGTTTCTAGAGTAGATTTTTTTAACTTTAAATTGTTTCAAAATTTAATATTATAAAGGGTTTTTAATTAATTTCATTGTTTTGAGAAAATAGTTTAAATTATGTCAATTCTATATCAGTAATTCACATGATTAACTTTTGTAGAGGGAGTTTCATTACAGTTTAAATTTGCCATTTAGATTTTTTTTTTATTTTTTTTTTATTTTTAACAAATAAGTACCGATTATCGGGTTATCTGCATGTTGATATCGTAAAATATCAGCTGCGAGACATCATATGAAGCTTTTTGTCGAGTGAGCGTAGCGAACGAGATCAAAAAGCCTTCATATAATGTCAAGCAGCTGATATTTTGCAATATCAATATGCAGATAATCTGATAATCGATTTATTGGGCTATATTTGTGTGTTTCATAAGTGTTTTCCTTGTTTCATCAGCATATAAAAGATGACTTGATAAGTTCGGGTCAAAGTTATTAACGTCGGTTCAAACATTATGACGTCGCTGATATGTCCGGGTCAAAGTTATTAAGGCCGGGTCAACGTATTTGACGTCACAAAGACATGATACGGAATAATATTAAGAGCTGAACAGAGTGATATAGACAGTTGGACGACCGATAAATTTAAATATTCAGCTATCCCATGATTTCAATAATGTTAAGGTGGTACCTAACACTACAGGGAGATAACTCTGTAAAATCATCAGAACGTTTTAATGACGTTATGTTGTTAAGGGAGTAGTAAGCTTCTCAATGATCAAAATTGGTGTTTGTCAAACTGCTATATAACCAGTGTAATTTTTCTGACAAATTGGTTGGTTAAAAGTTTTTGAAATTTTTATATTTTTGTTAAAGGGTCATTAAGTAAATACTTTGGCAAAATTTTATGAAAATTAAACAAGCCAAATTAATTTTAGTGAGTGTTGGGTACCACCTTAATCATTTTCCTTTATCTAATTTGTTAATTGTATTATTTATTTTTGTGAAACCTTACATTAAACCGTAGATGTGCAATTTAGTGCTACCAGGCACATATGGTTATATAACAGTGTGTTGTCACTACCATGTAAAATCTTACATAAGCCCTGACCTATATATCATGTATATTTTGGATTATTTTTACCTGATTTGTATTTATCAATTAAAATGTCTGACAAGCTAGAACCTAAAATAGCCCAAATAGTGTTTTTAAAAACCAACACTGCACTTTAAAAAAAAATGTCTTTTGGCTGTGGATTTTTTTTTTTAGGGAGTACACTTGTCTATTTGTTTCATAGTTAAGAAAAATATCTTGATTTCTTCCAAGTCACAATCCTGCGACTAAAATACATTTTTAGTTTTTAAATAAACCAGAAAAATATCTGTATTTTTACTTTTTTAGAAAGGGTAAACTATTTCTGGAATTTTATAAAACAGACTCGATAAACCATCCAACGTTCAAAACAATTATTGAGAAACATTCATTAGATATTAAATTTTCAATGATATTTTTAAACACTGTGTAAAAATATTTCCTTTTCTCAATCATAGAGAAACACTTATTAGATATTAAACTTTTAATGATATTTTTAAACACTGTTTTAAAAATATTTCCTTTTCTCAATCATAGAGAAACACTTATTAGATATTAAATTTTCAATGATATTTTTAAACACTGTGTAAAAATATTTCCTTTTCTCAATCATAGAGAAACACTTATTAGATTTCAAATTTTCAATAATATTTTTTTTATTTCCTTTTCTCAATCATAGAGAAACACTTATTAGATATTAAATTTTCAATGATATTTTTAAACACTGTGTAAAAATATTTCCTTTTCTCAATCATAGAGAAACACTTATTAGATTTCAAATTTTCAATAATATTTTTTTTATTTCCTTTTCTCAATCATTGAGAAACAATTATTAGCTATTAAACTTTCAATGATATTTTTAAACACTGTGTAAAAATATTTCCTTTTCTCAATCATTGAGAAACAATTATTAGCTATTAAACGTTCAATGATATTTTTAAACACTGTGTTAAACTTTCAATGATATTTTTAAACACTGTGTTAAACTTTCAATGATATTTTTAAACACTGTGTAAATATTTTTCCTTTTCTTACCTCTGCCAAAATAACGATTAGCATCGCCAACATTTTCTATATGTTGTTGTTCTGGGCGTGTGTGGACTTCAATGTGCCCACCCACACTAATGGGTTCCCCATCAGGACCAATCACAATGCTACCTTTATTACTGTCCTCGGGTAAACTACTCGCTAAACAAAATGGAAAAAATAAACTAAACATACAAAAAAAACTAACCAGTGCATATAAAACTATTGGTGTGTCTAAGCAAAAATAAAGTATAAGCAATGGGTGAAAATCAGTGAAAACATATATATTAAATAATCTTGAATTAGAATTCTAATAATTTTTTTCAGAATTCTAATAATTTATTTTAGAATTCTAGTAAACACAACCTTAACATCATCAGAATTTTATCTCTTTTAACAAAATCAAACATTGACAAAAAAGTGTGTTTTGGGTTCCCTTTCGGTACATCTATAAGTCACAATTATTTTTAGTCACAATCCAGAAAATGTCATGTTTTTAAAGAGTCTAGTTATGTATTAATGTTCATACTGACTTCAAAGATTGTTTCCTTTTTGCAATGTTTTAGAATATTTTTTTTCAATTCAATTTAATTTTAACATTGGAGTCAATGAAACCCAAAACAAACCTTTTTTTCTCGCCCTAAATGATACTATTCATTTCAACACTTTGAGATCGTCATTAAACTTTACTATAATCAATGTTGATTTTATCAAATGATATTTTAAGAATGTTTTTTCACTGATTTTAAAGGTGCATATGTTTAAGCAAACCACATACTGAAATAAAAAATAAAAATTAAATTAAATTGGGAATATATATGAATAATTTAAACCTACAAAAAGAAAATATATAAAAAAAAGTATTACCAAAATCCCTTTTCTATTTATATGGTTAGATAAAAGGAGTTGTTGGGATAACCCAAGTACACAAAAATCCACAAATTGTTTCTACATATATGAAACATTAAAAACAAATATTCTTTCCTCTTTCATTACTAAAATAAATCCATCAACCATTCTACATAAATTCCAAATCTATCCCTTCATCTTCCAAATTCAGTACTAAAATAAATCCATTATCCCTTAATCTTCCACGATTCTATATAAATTCCAAAGTAAATCCATTCATAAGTCTACATAAAATTTCAAAGTTATCCCTTTATCTTCCACCATTTTACATATATCCAAAAATAAATCCTTCCATCAGTCTAAATAAATTTCAAAAGTTATCCCATCTGATGTCCATTACCAAAATAAATCCATCTACCATTCTACATATATCCAAAAATAAATCCTTCTATCAGTCTAAATAAATTCCATCCCATCTGATGTCTATTACCAAAATAAATTCATCTACCATTCTACATATATTCAAAAATAAATCCTTCCATCAGTCTAAATAAATTTCAAAAGTTATCCCATCTGATGTCCATTACTGAAATAAATCCATCTACCATTCTACATATATTCAAAAATAAATCCTTCTATCAGTCTAAATAAATTCCAAAAGTTATCCCATCTGATGTCCATTACCAAAATATATCCATCCACCATTCTACATATAATAATAAAACGTTTACTGGTTCTTGAACTTGTAGAACTTTTCTTGAGTATTCCTGACATCTTTTCCACAACATCTTGGCTTGCACCTTCAGATGAGTCATCACTCTTATCTGTGCCGCCATCTTCCGTAGAATTCTCATCTTGACTTTCTTCTTTCTCATTTCTTTTTTCTTCCTTTCTTTGTTTCATTCTGTCTTGTAAAATCATCCTTCTCTGTAATTCTTTCAATGATTTAGCATCAAGTTTCTGATATTCAGCGACCTTGTCAATGACCTCATCATCATCATCATCATCATCATCATCGTCATCATCATCATTATCATCATCATCGTCGTCCTTGTTGTCCATTGATAAAGCGAGCCAATGATTATTTACATCCTCTCTCCTGTCAACATAACTCAAATCATCGCTTTCTTCTGCTGAGCTGTTGAAATAATGTTCAGCATCTAATTTCGGTCTAGAGGTATCATGAAGAAAATTTAACAGCTCTATTTCTTCATCAAACTCAACACGTTCTTCTGGAAAGATGTCTTCGAATTCCAATTCTTCTGATGTTGCTTTCATAAATCCATCTTTCACAACACTCCCCTTCCCCATCACATCATATTCCTCATTTTCAGTTTTTGTTTTTGAAAAAGGGTTCATTTTAACATTTTCATTTCTTTTTAACGGTTCAATATTAATATTACTGTCTTCACCAACTCTGACTGTATAATCTCGCCTTTTTAATGACTCCGAGTTCAAGGTCGTCCATTCTTTTATACTAAATGAACTCAGACTCAACGACAGCAGACGGTCTTTACTCAGGTCTGTACTTCTTTGTTTCACTGACGATAACAATTTTGAAGTTTCCTTTGAATTCTTTAATCTTTCATTTGTCGAAGTACTAGGACGCTCAGAGAAATTTCCCTCTGTATTTATTTTTCTTCCTTCATCTGAATCTAGCCTGAAGCGTACAGATTTCATCTTTTTTTCAGGATCAGAAACTTTAGACTTTTTTATACTGTTCCTTTCAAAATCCTTGTATGGATCCTCGATCCCAAATAAACCCTTATTTAGAGTTTGGAGCACTTTTTGTCTTTCATCAATTGCATGCCCATCAGTTTTAAGTCTCTCTAAATTTTCAATAGGTTCTTCTATCAAAACAGATAAGCGCCTTTTTCTATCTAATAAATCCAACCTGAATCCTGAAGCTCTCCTTTTTCTATCAAGAACATAATTTGGCTGAGGAGGAAGAATACGCATGAATTCATTTTTCTCAGCTGACATTTCCACAAAACTTCTTGACCTTTCAATGCCCTCTATGGTAGAATCAATGTAATTGGCCCTCTGATTATTGTCCTTTTCTTTTGTCCCATTATTTTTATTATTAGTTTTATCAAAATCCTGAACTTCATACTTTATTTTAAATTTATAATCTTGAACTTCATCTTTTGTTGATATTTCCTTCTTTGTCATGGTATCATCTTCCTCAACATCTTTAATTGATTTCATAATTGCCAAGGTAACAAGACATTCAGTCAGGTCATTGGATTCAGATATACTTTTTACAGGAAGTTCTTTAGGTGTTTTAATAACGGTTGTTTCAGGTTTTTTACCTACCAATTTTTCCACATTTTTAGACAATTTTTGTTTCTTCTTTTCAGTGATTTCATCTGCAACATTGTGTCAATAAAAATCTAATGCAGTGAGAGTCAACAAAGCACAATTTGACCCAACACCATTTATAAAGAATAAAAGATAGACTTCATTTGATGTTGTTAGATTTAGAAGTGATGAGGGGGTGGCAATAGGGGGTCCCTTAACATGTTAACAACACCTTGATTTTTTGCAAAAACAGTTTGTCTCAGATAACAGTTAACAACACCTTGAAAAGGGCCAAAACAGGTTAACATAAACAGGTATTCCCCCCCTCCCCAACCTAAGTGATTTCTATTTGCTGTCATGACAATGCATGCTCAAAGTCCTTTATAAATCATTATCATTTATCACAAACTTGAAAGAGTTACCTATTCTAGTAGCTCATCTCTAACACACTTTACATAGTTAGTGCACCCCCACCCCTCTTTATTTTGGCTTGTACTGTGGATTCATTTATTTTCGTGGGTATCAATTTTCGTGGATTGAGAGAAGTTGAGGGTATTTGATTTCATGGTTTTACTTATCACTTCATACACATCCTATAGAAAATGTGTAATTAGTTGAACCTTTGCATTCGTGGTTCACCTGAACCCACAAAAACCACAAAAATTGGTATCCAACGAATAATAATGAATCCACAGTAAACTATCTTCAAGAGTAAATATCTTGACCCCGCATAAAAGGATTCCAGTACATGTCTTGAAATGACCCCTCATAACAGCATTTCAATTGATATCTTGAAATGACCCCTTAAAACAGCATTTCAGTTGACATCTTGAAATGACGCCTTAAAACAGCATTTCAATTGATATCTTGAAATGACCCCTTAAAACAGCATTTCGATTGACATCTTGAATTGACCCCTCAAAACAGCATTTTAGATGATATCTTTAAATGACCTTTCATAATAAAATTTCAATACATATCTTAAAAAGACCCTTCAAAACAGCATTCCAATTAATATCTTGAAACGACCCCTCAAAACAGCATTTCAACATATCTTGAAATGACCCCTGATAACAGCATTCAGTACATACATCCTTTCTTTGATCGATCACTCTTGAGGCTCTGAGTGCTGCCCTTCCAATGAGTTCTGAGTGGCTTGGCTGTTGGCAAAGAGTGGGCGCTGCTTGGTCCTCCCAGACTCTCTGTACTGCTGTGTAGGTGGTAACCTCCTGATACAGAAGGGCCTGGTTAAATAAATTTAATTCACATTATAAACAACATGGGACATAGATAACTGCAACAAATGATTACGATATTTCTTCACTCGAGACAGTTAAGTTTCAATATTTAAAGCATGAGGCTTGCCGAGAAAATCGTAATACACGAGTTACAGTGGTGGAAACTATTTTTCTCTAATGATTTTTATCCTTCCTTTTCAAAGATTTGAGGAAAGTTGTGTACTTTTGATGTGACGTCATCAGGCATGGTCGCCTTTTTTCATGACGTCACAATAACAAAATTTGGAAGAAAACAAGAAAATTTAACATCATAATTAAATTTTAACCAATCATTTGCTGAGAACAGATTTTTCACAGGAAATTTGAAAATAGCACAAAAATTAGAGAAACACTTTCACCCTGCAAGGACGCGTTGAAATAAATACAATAAGAAAAGTTTGTAAAGAAATATTCTAATGTGAGACCCTTTTTTTGCTTTGTGAAAAAGCCATGTTATAATTCTAATATAACATTCAGTGCGTGTGTGGTGTATCAACCAAAACTGCAATGTAAATTGTATTTTTAATAAGCAGCATATCAAAATTGACATTTTTGTTAGTGTTGCTCTGCTAAGTTTGACATGAATTACATAACCTTTGGTGTTAGATAGCCATTAAAATATGTTTGAACTAGTCTATGAAAAAAATGTTTTTTTATATAAGTCTTTGAAACAAATGTTTTTTTATATAGATTACACTGTTGGTTTTCCAGTTTGAATGGTTTTACACTTGTCATTTTTGGAGCCCTTTATAGCTTGCTGTTCAGTGTGAGCCAAGGCTCTGTGTTGAAGGCCGTACTTTGACTTATTATTGTTTACTTTTATAAATTGTTATTTGGATGGAGAGTTGTCTCATTGGCACTCATACCACATCTTCCTAAATCTATTGGATGGAGAGTTGTCTCATTGGCACTCATACCACATCTTCCTAAATCTATTGGATGGAGAGTTGTCTCATTGGCACTCATACCACATCTTCCTAAATCTATTGGATGGAGAGTTGTCTCATTGGCACTCATACCACATCTTCCTAAATCTATTGGATGGAGAGTTGTCTCATTGGCACTCATACCACATCTTCCTAAATCTATTGGATGGAGAGTTGTCTCATTGGCACTCATACCACATCTTCCTAAATCTATTGGATGGAGAGTTGTCTCATTGGCACTCATTATGTGACCACATCTTCTTATATCTATGAATGCTTGTACTTTTATTAATTAGATTGCAACATACCTGTATTTTCAGCCTTTATTCTTCGTACTCTCCTCTTTCTTTCAGTGTCCTCCCCGTAATGTCTCTCTGTTCTCTCCGTCTTCACACCAACACCACTCTCATCGGAAAACTCTATAAAAAAAAAAATTATTTCAAATTTTCAAATAGCATTATGTCTTAACATGCAAATCTTTTATATTTTTTTGTGATGAATAAGTTTGTTTTAGTAAGGGCCTTTTTGTTCTTATCCAATAGCCAAACTGCTGATCTCTAAAAATGAAGACAGAAATATTTGATTAGGTGAACATGATTCATTAGGCTCTTCTTTTTTAGACCAAAATCTCTTTGAATTGTGAATTTTGTTATAAAGAAGCCATTTATTCTAATAAATATATAATCCATGTCAACATGAAATGAAGAGCAATCACATATTTACTTGTAGATTTACTATGGGAAAAAAATAATTAGAATTTATATAACTAATGGATTATAATTATAGAAAATTAAAGATTCATTCAATGTGAACAAAAAATACAAACAAAAGTTTCAAATTTTGTTGAAGTCATATGCCTTGAAGTATCATTGTAGATTTTATATATATATATCAAAGGGGTTGATAAGGTTTCCGGTCTGAGTTACTTCGCTTGTAAACAATTTGTAAAATTACTTTTCTATTTTATACAATGCTTTAAGTTGTTATATTTAGCTGCTCTATGAAGGCTACATAGGTCACCAATCAAAAACCAGGATTCATAAGGAGTTTTTGATGTAAAAGGAATTCAGGGGCTGGCATGTAGAAGAGATTAATTTTAGGGAGGAATTGAATTATTCAGGCCAGTCATAAATAAAGGCAACAGTAGTATACCGTTGTTCAAAACTCATAAATCCATGGACAAAAAACAAAATTGGGGTAACAAACTAAAACTGAGGGAAACGAATTAAATATAAGAGGAGAACGACGACACAACATTAAAATGTAACACACACAGAAACGGACTAAGCATTAGACAAAATCCTATGAGAACAACAAATATAACATTAAAACCAAATACTTGAATTTGGGATAGATAAGTACCGTGACACGTCTTATAGTAATGTGAATTTACACTCAAAAATAAGAGAAAACAAACGACACAACGGAAACACAACGTTAATATGTAACACACACACAGAAACGAACAATAATATAACAATGGCCATATTCCTGACTTGGTAGAGGACATTTTTAAAGGAAAAGATGGTGGGTTAGACCTGGTTTTATGGCTTGCCAAACCTCCCTCTTTTATGGCCATGTGAAATATAACATTAAAATGACAACAAAACATTACAGGGCTACAATATAAATAAACTGGAGAACACATGATGTTGTGAGAAAAAGCAACGACTATTTAAGAAATCTTTGGTAAAAAATATTGTTACTTTAAAAAGAGTATCCTGCTTAAAAATTATGCATATACTGTAAATTAAATATGGTAATTTAAATTGGAGGTTTTAACTATTGTAAATAATATGAACAGGTGAGCTTCACAATAGAAAGAACTTGCATTCTGATATCCTGTTTTTCTAAAAAAAATTGTGAATAATTAAAAATGCACAAAACAAGTGAAACTGCGAGCTAATGCTCACTGATGATACCCCCGCCGCAAGTGGATAAAATTAATAGTGTAAAAATATGTAAGTGTTCGGTAAACAGGAAGTTGTCAAGTGATGAATCTGAAAACGCATCACACGGTATAGCTGACTTATATAAATCCTGAAACCAAATTTCAGAAATCCTTGTATTGTAGTTCATGAGAAAAATGCGACGAAAAATATTCATGGGACGGACGGACAGACAGAGGTAATACAGTATACCCCCCCCCCCCCTTTTTTAAAGCGGGGGTATAATAATTTCCAAACTTACAGTAAATGTATTTCAAACTTTTCTATCAAACAATGGAAGTAACTCAATAGTGTGACAAGTCATGTGATAAGTCATGTGATCACCAACCAACCTTCATTGCCTTCATCTTGAGGAAGGAGTTGAGAATCTTTCACCATCTTAGTAGGAGAAGCAGTTAAGCTAGAATGTTGAGGGGTTGGAGGTATTACAGTTAACATGGGTACACCTACAGGTAAAACACAGGTAAAACAGGTAAAGCACAGGTAAGACAAAGTGCAAACTACAGGTTATGATTACAAGTGTACACAATGTTTGATGGACAGCAAAATTGAGCATAAAATCTTATAATTCCTTATTCAAAAGGACTACCGTAAATTGCTCATTCTAATGCAGGTGAGAAAAGTTCTTACGTTTAATGACAATAAAGTTACTATTTTTTGTAACTTTTCTTTAACAAAATTTGACAAAGAGGAAACACAGTACTTCTCATTTTCTAACAATAAACAGGAATTTCTTATTCATCTTTCTTTTATATTATTGAGTCCATCAAACATAGCATATATTGGAAAATATATTATAACAATTTACTTATACATTTGCAAATAAAAACATTCAAAGCTTTGATAATTATATTCTGTCATATTTTTCATTCTTTTAATAATGTTGATAATGAAATACTTTATGATTTAAAGATTTATTGATACATTAAATAAATGTTCTTTGTATTTTTTTGATGAAGTGGTGTGTCATATTTATTTTTTGTAAATTGTTTTGGTATAAATTAGGCTGGATTTTTTCTAAATTTAATTGCTGCATGTTTTTCATGCCAGGGTCCTTCATAGCCAACTATACAGTATGGGCATTCTTCATTGTTGAAGGCCGTACTGTACAGTTGCCTATAACTAATTAGATCCACTTCATTTGAACTTTGGTGAATTAATTGTCTCTTTGGCAATCATACCACATCCACTTATCTATATATTAAGCAGAAACTTAAAATTGAAAATGAAGCTTTTAATCAGGCAAAAAATATGACAGAATTATTAAATATTAAACAACAAATCATACCATCACCAATTCATAAGCACATGTAGCAATTAACCAAATTAATATACAGGGATTCAGAAATAGTATATAACTTTTTAACATGGCAATTCAGTGAAACATGTGAAGAAATGTGAAAATGTGAAAACACATGGCAATTCAGTGAAATATATGTGAAAACACATGACAATTCAGTGAAACATATTAAAACACATCACAATTCATTGAAACATATTTTAAAACACATCACAATTCATTGAAACATGTTAAAACACATGGCAATTCATTGAAACATATGTGAAACACATGACAATGAATTGACACATGTGAAAACGGAAAACAATTCAGTGAAACAAAATTCTGTGAAACACATGACAATGAATTGAAACACATGTAAAAACACATTACATTCAATAAAACATATGTGAAAATACAACAATTCATTGAGGCAAATCAAACGTAAATTGGAATGAGAAACCCAGCGAAACAATTATGAATATGAATGACCATTCAGCCAAACATATATGAAAACACATGAAATTTTAATAAAACATGTGATTACATGCTACACTTTTATAAAACCTGTAAAAACATATGATAAAAATATATAATTCATTGAAACATATGTGAAAACACATGATAATTGATATTTCTCACCATCAATACCCTGATCTTGTCCAATAGGCGGCAGAGAAACAGGAATAGTCATTCTTGTCCCCTCACGACTGGCCTCTCCAATAGGTGTGAGTGGCATCGCACCACTAATATGAGGCAATTGTGGCACACTTGACTGGTCACCACGGACACTGGCCACTGGAACACTGCCCACATATTCTTTTTCACTTTCGGCATTATCGAATGGCAAGGGAGAAGTAGCTGAAAAGATAATAACAAGTGAGTTTAAGTTTACAGGAATCTGACAAAAATCATACATTATTTGATAAATTCCTGATCAGTTATTGTAACAAATATCTTGATGTGCTGCATGATTGTCTAAAAAATTGTATTGGTTCTGTATTTTACTGTAAGACTGATGAGAAAAAATCTGAGTCTGAAGTGCATATCAAGATTTTAACCTTAAACGGGAATGCTCAAAGTCGAATATTTGAAAGCCAAGTATGAAAAAGCATCAAAACATTTCAAGAGCTATAATGACCAAAATGGATCTAAAAAAAGTCAAAACAACCTAACCTTTACTTTGCAACAGGAAGATGAAACCATAGTTTTTTTTATAATCTATAAATTCAACAGACAATTTTAGAAAAGTATATTACAAATTATGTCAGTTCCAAAGTTACCTGACTTACTGAGCTGACTATGACATATGGGCTTTGCTCATTGTTGAAGGCCACACTGCGACCTATACTATAGAGCGCTAGCAAAATCACTGCCTATAGTTGTTAATTTCTGTGT
Organism: Mytilus trossulus; assembly: GCF_036588685.1. NCBI lineage: Eukaryota > Metazoa > Mollusca > Bivalvia > Mytilida > Mytilidae > Mytilus > Mytilus trossulus. The sequence goes on along the minus strand of NC_086385.1, from coordinate 10,752,362 downwards.
CATTTTGGTCTCTTGTGGAGAGTTGTCTCATTGGCAATCATACCTCATCCACTTTTTTATATTGACTGAGCTGATCATAAAAAACAGTTTAAAGAGATTTCACAATACTTTACTTTTTGTTCTTGTAGAGAAATTTCAGCCTTTAAATTTTTTATAATGTATATATATCATACTGTCAAAACCCGAGGATTCTGAAAGTCTTTTAAACAGAAAGTAAATTCTGGAGCAACATCGTTTGTAATGTTGATTTTGATTGGATAACTTCAAAAATTTGCATAGCATCAATTCACAATTGATATATGCCATGAAAAATTTGTGCAAGTGCAGACAACAGTATGACAGATTTAAAATGTATGATTAAACATTGGTTTTCTGTCAGTTTCATTAGAATAAAGATAACATTTAAGAACCTTTGTGAGCACGCTCACATACCCCACGTCCCCACATTGTCATTGGAGAAATTAAATAAGTGTAAGGAAAACAATTGTATAAGAAAAAATATTGAATAATAATTTCCTGTCAATATGCACATCTACATGCATAGTATGTCCTTATTATCTACAAAATTTCATGAAATTCTGTTGTGTGGTTTGAGAGGAGTTGCGATGACAAACTGTTGCAGTAGTACACTACAGTAAATAAGTTCAAAGGGGCGTAACTCCTAGAAAAAAAATTGAATCGCAATTTCCCGTCCATAACTCTTTGCGTGGGGTATAAATATTGTATTTTAAGCTATAATGCATTGCTAGTAGCCTTAGTTAGCAACCATCAAATCACCAATTGATGCCGTTGGAGCTTAAAATACAATACAGTTATCTCTTGAATGGAGTGTTGTCAGATCCTTGTAAGCAAAGCATGGTCACATGATATGGTCACATGATCTGGATTGTAATCAGACTATAAATTGATTTTTGGGCTTTGCTTATTGCCCGACCATGCAAGGGCTGTATAGCCAGTCAAGGTCGTTAAAAACTTCCATTGGTTGTCTTATTGTTGAAGGCTGTACGTGACCTATAGTAGTTAATGTCTGTGCCATTCTTGTCTATTGTGGAGAGTTGTCTCATTGCGAATCATACCACATCTTCTTATTTATATTAATAAAGCACTATATTATTGTTCTGATTAATATATATTTGAAGGTAAAGTCCAGCAGAATATTTTGAAAATAGAGAAGACAAAAGTTTCAATAGTTTGTAGACTTCAATTATGTGTTATATCCATAGAAAATAAGGAAAGGTTTGTTTTAGTCACAAAGCCAAGCAAATTTGTATCGATGACATTGAGTCATTCTGCAAAAAAAAGAACATGGTTAAGTAAAACATATATGTATGAAACAATTGATATTTTTGAAACAGAAATATTTGCAGATATATATTAAGAGAGAGATCGAGAAGATCAGACAATTTTGTGTTAAATGGAGAAATGTGACATATGCAATTATAATATTTAAGAAATAGAAAAATGTGTAAGACAGTTCAAGCTTCATATATACATTTGTTGTTTTTAACAATTCCTGCATCAATTTGCACAATGACTTCCTCAGTATAAAGATTTACTTCCCCTTGTAGCGAAATATTGCAAATAATTAGCCTTTTTTTCTAAATACATTGACATCTCAGCTATTAATTCTTTAAAATCAGTGTCTTTATCTTCAGACAAATACTGTACAATTGTCTTAATTTTTTAATACACAAAACTGTATATTCAAATATGCTGCTATTAAGGGGAGATAACTTCAATAAAAGGGAAGTAACTGTGTAAATTGAAAATATGGAATTCTAGTATTACCTCTTGATGACTCTGAATCTAACAAAGACACACAAGTTAATTTAAAATTTTATAATTTGATTTGAATACACCCTTTGTTTCATGTTGGGCTGCTGTCTCAATGAAATTAATCCAATAAGTTTTGACATTGTATACATTTGATAATAAATCATATACTGTTTTATTCTAGAATAATCTAATACACATAAAATCATCCAACTTCCTAAACTAGCAAAATAACTAGACAAAATAATAAAAAAAAAACAATATGGATTTGTCTGCATTATATGCAAATTCTTCATGCATTTTACAACTTTTTCTCAACTGATTCAAGTTACAAATAATTTAATTTGATATAACTGTAATGCAATACTACAGAAAGAAATCTCTTTTCGTCTTAAAAAAAATAATCTATGAAATTAATATGAAATTGACAATACTGATGAGATTAGCAAATCTGTAAAAAGCCTATAGCAGAATAAAATACAACAATGTTACTAATTTACCAAATTTTAAAATTGATACCACGGCACTGAAGGTCACATCTGTATATGGAAATAAAAATTGTATCATTTATGATCTTTAAAACTATATTTATAGCAAGAGTGTGTGTGTTCTAATATCTTTCTTTTTCTTTTAAAACAATATTGAAAATCTCCTACCCACCAACCCCATTGAATTATAAAAAAAATATTGAAGTTAAATCAATTTTTTTGTTATGCAACATGTTCAGTGTTTTCCTTTTTGTTTTAAAAACAATTCTTTACAACTCTTTCAGTTAGGAAGATATCCTTTTTTTAACCATATGCAAAATCTGTTTTGTTTTAAAACAATTTTTTGCTTTTCCTTCAGTAAGGATGATATGCTACAATACAAAAAATGTTTATCTTTTATTATATCAAATCATGAGTTAACTCTCTTTACTTATCTATGAAAACCCTTTGTAACATTAAAATTTGTTATCAGATGATGACGATCTAATCAAAATAATTCAGTCCCTTCCCATAACAATCTCTCCTACTTGCAAGGGCTTGAATTCCTATAACGATAAAAACTCTTCAGGAATCCTGGATTTTGATTGGTGCCCTGCAGAAGAGGTGACCAATCAGCAATCAGCTCAATTTTATTGAGATAGGTAAATCTCCAGCTAATTCCAAATGGTTGATTGAAGATTTTTCATTTTCATTTCATTTTCATTCAGGCGTTAATGTAGCAATCATAGATCATCTGAATATAATGAGTGAATTATTCGGTTTAATGACAATTAGTTTATTTTTATATTCTGATAATCTCCCATTAATTGCTAAACCTACCTTTATCTTTACTCCTTCGTTTGAGTGTTTTTCCCTTGATTGATCCAGATCGACTAGATGCTTCAGATTTGTCTTCTGGAAAGTCTGTATTTAAGACTCCTTTCGATTTCTGTGAATCTAACAGAGACTGAAAAATTAAAAAAAATATTAAAATAAAATTGTCTGAAATGGGAACAAAATATTGACCTATTTAGGGGAATGAATTGTTTCCCCTGAATTAAAAGGACTAAGGAAATTAAATTCATTACTTTAATTCTATTGTGGATTAAATTAAGGGGATGTAATTCTTTATCATTCCTAAATAACATGGTTAAAAGACAATTATATGTCTACATGAGCACAATTGCAATACTGTGATAAGATGAAGATTCCATTAATAAGCCCAAATAAAATATTTGATTGTTTCCCTTAAAGGAGTGTGTGGTAAATATGTGCAAGATACTGTCTCATAAAATTGAGAATGGAAATGGGGAATGTGTCAAAGAGACAACAACCCGACCAAATCAAAAACAACAGCAGAAGGTCACCAACAGGTCTTCAATGTAGTGAGAAATTCCCGCACCCGGAGGCGTCCTTCAGCTGGCCCCTAAACAAATATATACTAGTTCAGTGATAATGAGCGACGCCATACTAATTTCCAAATTGTACACAAGAAACTAAAATTAAAATAATACAATACTAACAAAGGCCAGAGGCTCCTCACTTGGGACAGGCGGGGTAAATCATGCATTATAATAATTAAACTTTATCATTTCTATCAACATGTTTAAAAAGCATGAAAAGCTGAAACTTTTTTCTTCATTTAAAATTTCTTGAAAAAAATTCTCACATTTACAAATATATGAAAGGGAAACAAAATTAAATGTAAATTAAGTGCTAAATTTAGAATAGTATGAATTGATCACTAAGATATAAGAAAAGAATCCAACTTTTTTTTATGTATGAATGTTTATCAAGACAGTCAGTGATGATGCCAGATCTTTGAAAGCCTGTTTTTGTAAATGTTGACTTTCAGTTGTCTTTTTTTTTTGTTCTGTTGTCCAATTGCTGTCACCTTGATATGTCTCAAATTTTATCTTTTGCAAATGCGTTTTTTAACAAATATAGCAAATAAGGATCTACATGTACTAGGAATGCAACGATGATATTATCCACTAACACATTGAGTATACTTACCAAATTTCCAGTCAGCACCTTGCTAATTTAGCTAATGCCTTTATTTTTTTTGGAGTTCAATATCTTACTTACGAGTCTAAACTAAATATTCCTGATATAATACCTACTTTTAATGGACATCTTGGCTTGACTGCTTTATAATATCGAGCATGTTGTATTAATTGTGTTGCTCCATGTATCAATTTTCTGTCTCCAAAATGGTACTCCCAAAATCTTATATACATAGTTATCTATTTTCCCCACAAAATTCAGACCAAAGGTCCATAAATATTCCACTAACAACTAGTTCATGATTTTTCCTGTTTTTTGCACCTAATTATAAATACTGGTCACATAACATTTGCAACTAGTCAAATTGAATTATTATCACTTTTTCACCATTTCAGGTCAAAGGTCAATAATTACATACTCCCCTTATTAAATGATTCCTATTTTTTTGTGGCCTTATTTTACTGCTATTTGTCACATCACTTTTGCAAATACATGTAGTTAAAATTATGAGTATCACTTTCTCATAAAATTCAGAGTCAAAGCAATAAGAATAATCCACCGAAAAATACTTCCTACTTTCTTTCTAAATTTAACAAAATACAGCTAGGTTATGACAAAGGTCAAAACATAATCCACTTAAAACTAATTACTACTTTCTAATGCCACTGATCACAACATTTTTACTCTTATATAATCATATTAAAACAGAACATCTTCCAAAGTTTTGATCACTTTTAAATATAAATTTTGACATCAATTATTAGACTTAAATCCCAACAGAAGTTGCTTCTCTATGGCTTTTAAAACTCAAGTGTTTACAGTTAGGATTTTCTGATTTCCAAACACTAAAATCATAAGGTTTATTTATTTATTACAAGTTTGATCGTTTATATCAATATACAATGTTATTTCCATTGTTTTATGCAATGAAGGTCTACATATAATAGTAATGCTGCAGCCGATTTAATAAGTTTATGTAAATAAATCGAAAAAAAAACTTCGGTTTCTTTATAGTACAATTTGAATAAAATTTGGATCTATTATAATTTTCATTCGTATAGTTCTGGACATAATATTCAATTTCATGATGCTTGATGTATAGGGAAAACGGAAGTATTACATTTTCCCAGCATTAGGTTGGCCTTTTGTGTACCAAATTGCGTTCTGAAATTCTCTTGACTTTTTATTACTTTAACATATTCCCAATCATTTATTTATTTAGTATATTGATATATAATATAATAAAGCCTGACGAAAGTTCATTCTGTTGTTTCGGGATTGTTCTTAAATACTCGGATACATCGGGATTTTTCAATCTCTAAATTCTGAAAATCAAGTGAAGGCTGCTTGGAGTTTGCATGCAGCAAAAAAAAGTGAAACCTTTGGGGGAACAACGTAAAAGTAGCATGTTCTGACAGAATATTAGACTTAAGTGAAATGTTTTTGACATCTCTTTTGAAAAAGGTCAAAATGGCTGCCGTTGATATGGACACAGCAAAATTTGAAAAGTGAACCATTTACGGCCTTCAACAATGAGAAAATCAAATGCATTACATTTAGTTAGAATTTGTTGAAAAAATATGAAAAGTGAAGCATTTACGGGCTTCAACAATGAGCGAAACCAAATGCATTATATTTAGAAGTTGCTTTAAAAAATATGTAAAATGAAGCATTTTAGACCTTCACCAATGAGCTAATAGCAACTGTTGCCTAAAGAGTGTTTCAATGGAAGTCGCGAATTTCTGTATTCTTCCCATTATGATGTCATTGGTCTATATTCTTTATTTTTGTTTAATTATTTTGTTAAAATTTCTTCATACTTTACCACCCTATTAGCCTTTATTTTTTATATTAGGGTATAAAAGCGTATAGTATGCATTTACAGTTTAAGATGCCATAAATAAATTAATATAATTTCTGACACTATAAATTCTGTTAATAAGATATTTATTTAGGCGCTCCATATAAATAACATGATAAGAATCAATCAAGTTCATATGGGCAGGTTACTCGGACATTTTTCTATAAATAGAGAATCAGGTGAAAGCTGCATGGGTTCTTATTATAGGACATTAATAACGACCAGGTCAAAAATGTTGCATAATTAGTAAAGGTTGAATCAAGTGCATTTGGTTACTATGCAATTATTCTAAAAATAGTAAAATCACGTGAAGGCCGCGTGGAGTCTGCATGCACAAAGCGTGATAGATATTGTTCGGAACCAAATTGCGTTCTGAAATTCTCTTGACTTTTTATTACTTTAACATATTCCCAATCATTTATTTATTTAGTATATTGATATATAATTTACAATTTTATTCACTTTTCACCATAATACTTTTTTTAACACTAATTTTTCACCATTGCATGCTAATATTAATTTTTCTCTGTTATTATTCCACCACTTATTATTCCACCATGTGTAATTATTACAAATTTCGACTTTTTACAATTCTGTAATCTGAATGAGTATCACTATTTTACAACTTCCACACAGATGAAATTTACAAGTCACATGACTCAGCACAACATTTTTTTAATGCATTATCATTTATTTTTGTTTAAAACTCGATCACTTTTCAAATTTTTTTTCAAAATGACAAAAATTTCAACTGTTCAGAATTTTCCAAGTTTACTTTATATACAGGATAAACTCATACATCCAGATGAATTTAAATTATTTCCTAAATTCCTGCTTAAATATTTTACATATTAGCATTTGTCATTCAGTCGCCCTCACATTGAAAAGTAGGATTCAAGCAAAAAACATGAAAAATGAACAATACATAATTGATAACTATATCTGTGAAATGTTTATCCAAATTTAAGAAAAGTTATATTTTTAACTTCGTCTCTCGTGAAAAGAAATTTTGTCACCTGTCTCACCCCTACCTGGTAAAACCCAATCAACAATCTCTTTGATCTTTTCATATTAAACTTTTAGTGTTAAAAGTGACAATTAAACCATTTTATTTCTATTTTTAAAATAAATAAATGATTTAAGACTTTTAATTTTAAAAGTAAAATTAAATTGTAATTAAATTCATGTTGATACATCTTTTATTACCTAAAGAGAAAGGTTTTTCATAAATAAGCGATAAAATTGTGGTAACAGAGTTAATGGCTTATCCAGTCATGATGTCCTCCAATGGTCATTTTCATTAATTGGAGACATAATTCTAATGTAATTGACCGGAACTTTACTCATCAGAGTGTCTCATTATAATACTGATTTATAAATCTTACATCATTATAGCAAGGCTAGATTAAAATACTGGACAAAATTTGTAAACCAGAGAATATAACATTAGAGTGAGATTATGTGAACCAAGAGGGGATTTATTGAACTGTCTTTTTTTGTAAACTTTTCCCCCAGAATTTAATCAAGCCAAATTTTTTTTTAATTATTTGCATACAAAAATTTAAACACCTTTAATAATCCTTTCTTATATATATATATCCAGCTTAAAGTTGATATTTTGGGGTTTTTTATTCAATTTTTTGGGGGTGGGGGAAGGGGGCTATTTTTCAGGTGAATCATGAAAATTTATTTCCAGAGCTAAAATTGTGTAAATGATGAAATAAAAACTTAATTTCTTTGATTAATGAAATCAACAAGTTGGATGTAACAAAAAATTGAGACAATTGTGTCTAATTAAGGCATTTAAATCCAAAAGCATATTTTATTACCTAGATTTAAAATCCAACATTCATTATCATTATGCATGCTTCCCATTACAACATTATAACAATAGCTGGATTGGAAAACAAAAGAAAACAATGATAAAAAAAATTAACTTGTAATTTCATGGTTGTGGATAAAAAATGTACTCAGGAATCTGATGTACAGTAGTTGTTGTTTGTTTATGTAATGAATACATGTTTCTCATTTCTCGTTTTGTTTATATAGATTAGACCGTTGGTTTTCCCGTTTGAATGGTTTTACACTAGTAATTTTGGGGCCCTTTATAGCTTGTTGTTCGGTGTGAGCCAAGGCTCCGTGTTGAAGGCCGTACATTGACCTATAATGGTTTACTTTTTAAATTGTTACTTGGATGGAGAGTTGTCTCATTGGCACTCACACCACATCTTCCTATATCTATTTACAATAATTAAAATATCGTCTAATAGGGTTGTAAAAGAGTTGGATGATAGTGCACATATTTTTTGTTAGAAATCCTGATTTTCAGATGGTCTCCAGTCAATGTTTTTAAAACCTTTTAAATCACAAAAAGAAACATGAAATCATTACTGTGAAAACAGTAAATAACCTTTAACATAAAAGTACAAATGTTATCCTAATGTCATGACATCTAGCTGTGTTAAAAAAATCTAGAAACCAAAAAAAAAAACCCAGCAAATTCTGTCTCTGTTCTATGTCATAAATAACCCCAACATAAAAGTACAAAGTTTATCCTGACAATCTGACAATAACTTAATTTAAGGAAACCAAAAAAAAACCCTGCTAAATCTGCTTTTGTTGTCATAAATAAACCCCCAACATAAAAGTACAAAGTTTATCCTGACGATCTGACAAATATTGATCATTCTCCCCCAAACAAACAATCATTTTTAAAAATCTTTTGTAATTCAATTAATAAACATTTATCGTATTCTACGCCAGACTAACTATATAACATTGCCGGCTGTTTGATCAATTTCAAACGGTTTGTTAATTTTTTATGTAACCGTTTGTTAATTATGAGAAAAATCAATGTAGCATATTTGTGCACAGTTAATAATGTTTGATCGTAGGGATATGTCAATTGTGCAGCGTTTATTGCACCGATATGTCAATTGTACGGTAAACTTTTGACAATTAATGTTAAATGCTTTACAAATTTTCAAACATTTATAAAAAAAAGAAATACCTTAAGCACTAAAAGAAACGAGACAATTATTGAAATTTATAACTTTAATGTTCAGACCAAAATTCAAAAAAAAAATCTCCATTTCAGGACTAACTGTTATATATTTTAAGTCTATGAAGAATTTGAATATCATTAAAAATATGGTACACACTGGATAATCCCCTTAGCAGGATATATAAAAGTGTGCAGCAGGTTATTCCTTATAATTCATTTCTAAATTTCTTTTTTAAGCAGTTCCAATCAAAAAAAAAATATGAATAACATTAGTCACATGACATGAGCTGAAAGACAAAATCTTTCAGCCATTCAGAAGATGTGTTACATCCAAAATTTATTCTATAATAAAGACTTTAAGTCAAACCTGTCATGTATCCTTGGGAACTTTAAATATTGACCTTAGAAGAGGTGGAATTTGAATTGATATTCAAATTAAGAAAATATAACCACATCAAACTAAGACATGTTTTTGTTGAACAGATGTGACCTTTATAAAGCAGATTTGACTGTACAAAAATATAATATTATAAGAGCTGAAAAAAAAATGTGTCCATAGTACACGGATGTCCCACTCGCACTATCATTTTCCATGTTCAGTGGACCGTGAAATTCGGGTCAAAATTATAATTTGGAATTATTATTAGACAGATCATATCATGGGGAACATGTGCACTAAGTTTCAAGTTGTTTGGACTTCAACTTCTTCAAAAACTACCATGACCAAAAACTTTAACCTGAAGCGAACGGAGGCACAGACCAGAAAACATAATGCCCCTCGATCTACTATCGTAGGTGGGGCATATAAAATTTGGATCAAATTTATGTCATGACCTTTTTGTTGGTATGCTGCTTTTTATTTAAGTGTTGTGTTGGGTATAACTTAATTTAACACATGAAACACCAAACAATCTGAATTACATTTTTTGGGTAGGGTAGTATTTACCAGATTCAATCTCGTGCGTGTCCTACTTCTGAAAGCTAACAATCTACTGTCCACGACAATTGGTGGCAGGAGTCCACATCCAAGCTTCCGTTTTCTCTGACGTTCATGTCTAATCACTGGAACTATGGGTAATGTAGGCGACTGACGTAGACGTTTTGGATGATATCGAGGAACTGCTACAACTTTTGTTGGTCTGCTAGGCAGAGGTGGTAAAAGGTATGCAGACACCATTTTGTTTATTTTGTGATTTATTATAAACTGTATGTTATATGTCTATTCATATATATTTATATTCATACAAGAAAATCTTTTCCAACACATTAGAAGTTACCTATAATTTACTTCCACATAATGTTCGCTCTTTTGTAATACCTCCTCAAATGAAAACACGTTGGCACTTTAAATGATAACAGAACAGTTTTTGAACACATTAAGTTATATGATGCAATATTGTATTTTAGCATCAAGAATTTACTCTTTCCTGAGGTCAAACAAGGGCATACTTGTAGTTCAAATATTATCTAGTGTTTAATCCTGAATTATCATAAAAACCTTGACAAAATGCACAGATAAGATACAACTGAAGTCCTGAGTGACGATCTATATAAAGCCATCAATTTATGTTGATAGGGTCTTCAACCCTTTTCTCAATTCCTATTTGGAAAAAACTTTTTTCAAACGTAGATATATTGTATGTTTATCCACTTCATCATTATGTGTTTTAATATAATTTTATCACAAAACACACTAAAATAAACTGCGGTCCTTTGTAATACTTTTTCTCACAAATTATTCATATACATGTATCTTCCACTGAATTCCATGAATTTGCATATCATTTGCATAAATTATTCACTGATAATTTTACTTATGTCATAACACAAAATATTCGTTCATAATACACCATGTTAATTTTTTCATAATTCAATTTTCTTCAATAAACTTTCTACATGTTTTTTCACAAATATATTTGAAAATCTCTATACGTACTCCATCAGAAGTCTTTCTTCTTAGGTAACCTGAATTCCATCTACCACCTAAATTCAAATTAATACTGAATTATTTTCCAGAAATGGAATTCCGACCAAAATAAGATGTTATTCTGCTTTAGAATATTGAAAAGTGTCTTTTAAAGAACAAACCATTTACAATTAATTAACCAGAAACCTATTATAGGCTGAACAAAACAAACCAATATTTTTCCCCAGAGTTATGAGAGCTTGTCCTTTTTACGGCACATAAAATGTCTAACAATTTCCTGGTAATTTTAATAATCTGTCTAATTTTTTCAGATTTCTGCATAGAAATACTTTCTGTGTTGCTTAAATCAATAATACTTCTTTTAATTTGCAAATCTTTTTGAAAAAACAAATCCTTTATCAATCATAGAAAAATTAATGGAATATTACGTCATGTAAAAAAAATCTGTAAGTTTATTTTAAAAAGCCGTTATTGATTTGGATCTTAAATATCTTCTGATTTACTGCAATGGATTTACATTTAATGTGAAAGAAAAAAATATCAAAATTGTCTTTATTGGATGCATAGTTTTAAGGTGCCTGCATGAGGCTTATAATTTAATACGTCAGACGCGCGTTTCTTCTCACCAGTGACGCTCAGATCAAAATAGTTATAAATCCTAACAAGTACAAAGTTGAAGAGCATTAAGAACCAAAATTCCAAAAGATGTGCCAAATATGCCTGGGATAAGAAAATCCTTAGTTTTTGAAAAAAATCAAAGTTTTGTAACAGGCAATTTATAAAAGTAACTATATAATTGACTATGCCCAAACTCCACTACTGCCCTCAGCAATAGCCTCTATCAATATAATGCATCTCAGAGACAGCAAACTTAATCTATTCCCCTTATCAACAGTCAATTTATCATTGTGAATTTTTTAGTATGGATAAAAATTTACAATATTTAACTCTTTGAAAAATTAAAATAATTCTCCATACTGTAACCAGAATTTTTCTAAATTACGATACTTTCTTTTTCCACAATCACTGATTGATATTTTTCTTATGTTCTTCTTATGTTACGAAAGTTTTAATCACTTAATTGTCCTTTTAAATTCCCAAGGTTAGAAAATTAAATTTTTATTGATACACATATCAAAAGTATTTATTATTTTGCACCGAATAAAATCTGGGAAAAAAAATTATAATTACGTTTTCTTGTCATCTTTTTAATCAAAACATTTTATGTAATGAATTACATGATCTTTGGTCCATTCAAAATCAAAATGCACCATCATGCAACTAAATGATAACTTTGAAATTGCACAAAAAGTCATGTGACTTAATTATCTACCAATAAAAAATTTAAATGTTAATTTTATGATGCATACTCATGCAATAGTCTGCTTTTTTCACACATTAACAAATGAATAACTCTTTTTGAAGTAATTCCTGTCGTTACATATATATATATATATATATCAGCAAAACTTATGATTTATAATCCCCAAAAATTGAAACACCATATTTTTTTATACGGTTCAGCTAGAATTCACAGTTGGAATTGTTGAATAGTTTGTTTAACGTCATATTTAATAAAAAAATTAACATGTTGTATTCCACCGCAAGCACTGTATTATCCAATTTGAATTCAATTACTTAATTAATTAAATTTACCCACAATTCCATTTTTATTTATTTCTCTAAACCGCACCATCAAATACATGAGAAGCTACATTTAAAAATTCCATTTAAAGACCTTTAGCTTCTTACGGTTTCTGCTATTGTAGCATTTTAATTTTTCCTTTACCTTTTTATATATACAGGCAAACATAAAAACATGTATTAGCCACATGAACTTTGAGAGAATTAAAGATATTGTATCTTCAATTTGATGTTCTTTAATACTTAAATCACGTTTTTTTATTTACATATCCAATTAATAATTGACCTAAAAGGTCCACTTTAAAAGTGTATCAATATACCAATTCTTTTACAAATCTGATGAATAAAATAAATTTATGCAGGAGATGTCAATGTATTGAATCTTTGGTAGATATAAACTCCATCTTTTTTAAATTGAGTTTTACTATTGAATACCATTCACGATATATTTGCCTTCATTTTCCTTCCATTTTATACACTTATTTACATAAGAATTATACTACATTGTGAAACTTACAATTATGTAAACAAATATATTACAATATACCTAATAATGGTAATTCATTTCAAACCAATCAAAGTTTTTGTTATTTCATGAAGTGCAATTATTATGCAAGAGTTGTCTTTCTTTTGTTTCATTATTTAATGTGAATAAGAATTTAATGGCAATTTTTTCTCGAAAAAAAAACAAACTTTAATATGAAGTTAAAGAAGATGTGGTTTGATTTCCAATGAGACCATATTTTCTGTCAAAGAGATTCAGAAAAAATCCAAAAAAATTGATGATAATAATAAGTTTTAAAATTAACCTCAATTCATGAAAAATTAAAATCAAAGATTTTTACTTACTGAATAAAAGATCCTTACAATTTGTGCCTCATTTTTACAATGAAAACTACACATTATACAAAACACAAAATATGCATTTTTATTGTAATTAGGACTCTTTTATCTCTCATGAATAAATCATAAAATAACGAAAAATATAGCAATTTATCATAAATCAATGGGTGCTTGTTATATAATTTATATCACAAATGCTTTCATGATGGCAAAATAAAGCAGACAATTAATATTTAATAAAAATTTAATTAAAAATGTTTCATGTTTCGTTTTAATGCTTTGAAAATTGAATACAAATTGAAAATACATTTATTTGGAAAAAATTGTGAAATAAAATTCCTTTTGTAAACTTTTTTATTGCCATTTATCATGTTCAAAGTTTTATAGAATATTGTCGAACCTTATATATAAATACTTCATTGTTTCTTGTTTCTCGTTTTTTATATAGATTAGACCGTTAGTTTTCCCTATTGAATTGTTTTATACACTAGTAATTTTGGGGCCCTTTATAGCTTATTGTTCATTATGAGCCAATGCTCCGTGTTGAAGGCGGTACATTGACCTATAATGGTCTACTTTTATAAATTGTTATTTGGATGGAGAGTTGTCTCATTGGCACTCATACCACATCTTCCTATATTTAAACAACCAACAAGGAACTTTTGTCTTATTTTTTCCTTCCTTCTTAGGACTTAAAAACTTAAAAATAAAAATTCATATTAGAGATCTTTCTGAACACAATTGGAAAAGGGGATCTAAACAAATTTCTTAAAACAAAAGGTGAAATTTAAAATAATATATCATTTTAGAAAAGTTCGACAAGCATTTTGTCTTTATATCTATATAGCTGTCTTCTTTAACTAATTACTAAAGATTTAGAAAGTGGTCAAATTGAACTGACTAAATGACAAAATTTAAATCAAATGTTGATAAAAAAGATTTAAAATGTCTCTTATTTTGTCAAAGTTGACAGAATTCTTACATTTCAAGGTTAAACCAAACACTTGAAACAATGTTAGCCCTCTTCAGTTCATTTTGTTAAGATCGGATCGTTGTTAGGTCTGATTGTGTTAAAAATCTATCTCCAAATATTGAAGTACGTTGGTTTCTATTTGCAGGGCAAATTTTTAAGTGAGAAAAGATTAGCTTCCAAAAAATCTTGACATCAATCAATGTCAACAATTTTATAAGACTGTACACAAAGATAAATGGTTAACATTTGAGTAAGAGAATTAACACCTTTATAGCTTAGTGACTTTATTTCTTAAAAGCAATGGCTTAATTAAGAACAGGCTTTATTTGTGTAAGCTTATGTTCAGTGGCAAATGTTCCATTAATTACAAATCTATTTCTCATTGGCAATGATATTACATCTCTAATTTGTATACCGGTATATTAAAATAGTTAAGGTTGAGTTTTGTCAAAAAGTTGACATTACTTAGGGTTCCCACTGTTGGAAATACTTGTGGGTGCATTTTAGAACATTTTTGTCAGGGAAAAAAAGAGGTAAAAGGGGTAAAAGGGGGAAAAGGGGGGGGGGGCGTATAAATTTGATGATTCTATCTTGGACATACAGTACAGTGTTTAGAAGATAATAGAAAAGATTATAATCAGTTCTCAATCATTCAACGGTACAACTGCATCATGCAACTATTAAATCTTCCAGCATTAAAAGAATCTTTTACTAATTTATACATTATTGAAAGACATACAGAGCTTTTATTTTATAATGCTTTCTGGATTGGGCCTTTCTTTTATGCTAGAAATCAAAATTTTAACACCAAACTAGGATTTACACTTGAATTTAAATTGAGACTTAAATTTATGATTATTTTTTTTGGGATCAGTGAAAGATTATATATTATTGGCTTGACCTTTGGGGGGAATTTGAGATGATTTTCTTACTAAGGTCATCTCTAATTTATTAAAATTATTAGAATAACTTCATCAGCCTAGTTAAAAGACATCTGGAAAATAGATGTCATATTTCCCTCAAATAATAAATTTAAACTTCGTACTAATTATCTTCAGTTCTTAATGTTCTAAATCTAGCAGAGTTTTACATACAGAAACACAGAACTCTTATCATATAATCAAAGAAACAGATATTTCCACTACTCAGGAAGCTTACAGAATTAGAGCAAAAAATGTCTCGTAATTCTATTTGATATAGATTTTTTTCTAAAAATGGTAAAGATTACCTCTCATTAACATGATTAAGGCTGACATCAAACAAATCATGAAATAGATTGATAGAAATGTACATTGTCTAATTATTGATTTGAACTAATTAGTTAACTGATAAATGACCTAATTACATTTTTTACTGTTTAGAAACAAGCTATACATCAATTGGTGCATGGTTCTTTTCGAATGGATAAGCTTTCAAAATTATACTAATTATTTCAATTGATTAGGTTTAAATTAACCAGCAAACATGTTTAATTGATTAAGGTATCGATCTTGCTTCAGCGAATGTTCAGTGGTTGTGGTCGTTGATGTGGTTCAATAAGTGTTTCTGTTTTTTTATGTAGATTAGACCGTTGGTTTGCCTATATGAATGATGGTAGCAATGTCCTTTACCCTCAGGCTTCAAAGGGTCATTTCAAGCTACTGTCAGCGTCAAATTGGTGTACTTTGATTCATCAAAATATTGTGAATTGTCAGAGGTCTCAATTAGTTATCATTACAGTCATTTTTGGAAAATATTTAACATGATGTCAAAATCATTTTTTATTATTGACTCTAATGCGGGGTTCACACATTGCCCATTATTGCTCCCGTTTGAGATCAGACAGCAATACGACATGAAAAGTGAAAAAGTCGGATTAGTATCCTCAATAATCTGGAATGTCCTATCATTGTCTGAACGCAGTCGTTTTAGTTCGTAACAGATTCTTACGGGTCGGGAAGGGTTCGAATAGTTCGGCAAAGCACCCCGACAGTTAGGTGCGTCCCGTAACATTCGGGAAAACTCAGCCGATTTTGTCTAGTCGGATTACAATCGTGGCTATGTCGTGACAGATTCTGCTGTATCGGATCGAATTCCGAACAATGTCTTGTGTATTCTGGACGGTGGCTTGTGGAACGGGAATGATCTGGAGTCATTTTTCATAGTTGTTTTACTGCCGATTGAGTCCAGATTGCATCCAGATCTTGTCGATTGCGAACCGTTTTTTGCCGAAACCGTTCTGAAACAGTCCCGTTATTAATACGAAATTAATCAATGATACCCACGTCAGAGTCCCGACAATTACAGAATACAATACGAGTGAGACCAGACAAAGCCGTTTGCAATGCGATAGAGCGGACCGTGATAGGATTACGTTCCGACAGTACCTGATCATCCCGAATATGCCGACATTTTCTAACGGATATCTTCCGTCAGCGTCGGTTCACTGTCTGGTCACTGTCTGATCTCTGTCGGATTACGTTCGGTAGAGTCGGGACGAAGTCGTGACATACTCGGTCGAATTTTACCTGGCGAAAAATACAAATCGGGTTAGAAGCGGATTCAGAACAGGATTATCGGGACTAATTCGCTTAGAAACGGTTGAATATCGTCGCTTCCTGAACACTATCTGATTGTTGTCGTGATCAAATTATTTTTTTTTACAAATTTTGATTTAAGCTTGAATTTCCATCCACGATTCACAGGATTTTGATCAGACTTTTGATAAATTTTAATCGGGAATGGTCCTGTCGAAAACGGTAGTAACAATCGTGGATGTGTGACCCCAGCTTAAAGAAAGTGTACGTTTTATCGTATTGCGCCAAAAAAAACATCATTGGGTTAAAATGTTTACTTGTTATGAAGGTACCTCCATTACTACCCTCATGAATGGTATTACACAAGTCATTGTTGGGGCCCTTTATTTAATCTTGCTGTTTGGTGTCAGCCAGGAGGCTCCTTGTTGATGGTCTTACCTTGACCTTTAATGTCTTAATACCTTATACTAATTGACTAAGTGACTTGGACAGAGAGTTGTCTCGTTGGCACTCATACCACATCTTCCTAAATCTATTGGACAGAGAGTTGTCTCGTTGGCACTCATACCACATCTTCCTAAATCTATTGGCCAGAGAGTTGTCTCGTTGGCACTCATACCACATCTTCCTAAATCTATTGGACAGAGAGTCGTCTCGATGGCACTCATACCACATCTTCCTAAATCTATTAGACAGAGAGTTGTCTGGTTGGCACTCATACCACATCTTCCTAAATCTATTGGACAGAGAGTTGTCTCGTTGGCACTTATACCACATCTTCCTAAATCTATTGGACAGAGAGTCGTCTCGATGGCACTCATACCACATCTTCCTTAATCTATTGGACAGAGAGTCGTCTCGATGGCACTCATACCACATCTTCCTAAATCTATTAGACAGAGAGTTGTCTCGTTGGCACTCATACCACATCTTCTTAAATCTATTGGACAGAGAGTTGTCTCGTTGGCACTCATACCACATCTTCCTAAATCTATTGGACAGAGAGTTGTCTCGTTGGCACTCATACCACATCTTCCTAAATCTATTGGACAGAGAGTTGTCTCGTTGGCACTCATACCACATCTTCCTAAATCTATTGGACAGAGAGTTGTCTCGTTGGCACTCATACCACATCTTCCTAAATCAATTGGCCAGAGAGTTGTCTCGTTGGCACTCATACCACATCTTCCTAAATCTATTGGACAGAGAGTTGTCTCGTTGGCACTTATACCACATCTTCTTATATCTATAGAATGACAGCAAGATTATGATTCACATCTGTTTATTTACATCTTCTAATAGTTATGTCCCTTTCAACATGTACTAGATTTTTTTCTAATTTCTATATCAGTATACACATTTGCTTTGTAAAAATCTTATTCAATCCCAATTTTTTATTATTTAATTATCCTGCTTGAGGCTGGTCGCCCTAAAAATGAGGCTGTTTGCTGCCCTCAAAATTTCCTCAAGAAAGACAACTCTTAAAACCACCAAAAGGGAAGTCACTAACTCTTTAAACATATAAAAAAAAAGAAGAAAAACAATTGTGACTATACAGTTTATTGTGGCTGAAGTCAGTACATTCTTTATGAATGCTGAAAAAGAAGATGTGATATTAGTGTCAAAAGGACAACTTGCCATTGAAGT
Source organism: Mytilus trossulus (assembly GCF_036588685.1). Lineage (NCBI taxonomy): Eukaryota > Metazoa > Mollusca > Bivalvia > Mytilida > Mytilidae > Mytilus > Mytilus trossulus. Next base: position 10,733,700 of record NC_086385.1, on the reverse strand, counting down.
CACAATGTGTATAAACTTAACAAGTGTAGGTCAGTGAACAGCCTTCAACACTGAGCCTTGACTCACATTGAACAGCAAGCTATATAAAGGGCTCCAAAATGACTAGTGTGAAATAATTCAAACAGGAAAAACAGTGTCTTATTGATATGAAAAATAAAACACTTTAGTATAAACAACAGCAACAAAAACAACCACTGGACATTTACATTATTTCTCACAAATTTATCAACCAATCAGCTACAGTCTTACTTAACATTTAATTTAGTCACATGACTGGTATTAATTAGAAATAAATATTTTTACCTTTGGCCTATATATTTGTAGAAAAGTTACTTTTACTGAATCACCTTTATAATACTTAACTAATTATCCCTTTATCTCACTATAATTATTAGGTTTTTTCTTTATCTTACAAAAATGTTACATAACTATTGATTTTGAGGGCGTCAAGACTTAAAAAGAAAATGATTTAATTCAATGAGACAAATTTCTTAAATTAAGTGTAAGTTATTAATTCAATTCATTAATTTTTTTTTACTGATTACAATCAAATTTGACATTTATGTGGGTTGCAACATAAATATGTCCCTTTTCTAGTAATAATTAAATATAAGCAAATCTGCTAGAAAATACAAAAAGTGATACCAGTACTTGTAAATAATTTACCTGAAAACCTTATTAAGGCTTTAAATCAAGTATTCATTTAATTATAGTTCTGTAGAAGATTCATACATTCCAACATATAATTTCCTGAAATTCTCTGCAATTCAATTTTGTTCACATCAATTACACTAATTTAATATTTCCAGCTGAAATCCTATTTTTTCCAATAGGATTTCAATAAAGATATGAAATGATCGAATCACACTTTTTCACTATTTTGATAACATTCTGAATTCATATTTGTTCATACACAATCTTAAAGAATTCCATAATATTTACTTCCAGTGTAAGAATTTCCAATTGGAATAAAATTTGAACAGATTTTGTAAGATAATCCAACAGGAATAAAAGGTGAACAGAACAGATTTTGTATGTATCCAATTGGAATAAAAGGTGAACGGATTTTGTAACAATCCAATAGGAATTAAAGGTGAACTATACAGCAAAGAAACAATGCAAGTTCATCAAATTTGATTTATTTCCACCAAGCTTCTTCATTCCGTGAGAAAATGTGAACTACAGAGACACTGTTAACTGTTGAAAAAACATTTGACTCTCAATAACAAAAAAGATTTGTTTAAATATATACACTCTCAATAGAGTTCACCACTAATTTTAAATAGATTTGTATATTTCTTTCCATTCAACAAATGTTTTCGTTAGTATACAAATAAAGAAACTCAATTATGACTTTGTTAAATCAGGTTTCATTTTCCTTAAGAAAAGATACAGTAATCCGTTACGATAATATTTAAATTCAACTATCAGTTAAAACGAATATAGATGTTACCATTTAATATTTATTGAAATATATATGACTACATCAACCTCCAAAGAAATTGTTATTAAAAGTGTCGATTTTAAAATCTATTAAATTTGTCTAATCAGATTTTGCATGCTAATACATTTAGTCTTCCAAATGCAACAGTTCATCACTATTTTAAAGGTTATTTTTTCCCCTCTAAAGTTGTCATATTTTGAACATTTCGTCCACACAAATTCAATATCAATTTTGTTTGTTGTAAAAAATCCTCTAAGAAAATATATTCATGATACACATTTTCAACTCCTAATTGATCTAAGAGAATAGTTGAATGGCTCGCAATCCCTAATTGAATCTACATTGCAAATTAAGATACCATACATGGATATTCACTATCTTGATTATATATATATAGCTTTAAAAAACTGTATCTGCTACGACAGCGAAACAAATTATCTAATACATTTCACTTCTCACTATATCGAGATAAACTTATAATATATATATATATAACTTTCAACTGTGAATTAACAAGTCCATAGTTTTTAAAACATTTAGAACAGATATCATACATGATTAATTGGCTATTAGTCGTTCCCAATACAGTGCGACATTTTTTTTCAAAAAACTATTTGTGACTTTGGCACCCAAGTTCTTGTATCATAGACGTTTACCCAGGTGATATATATAACGGAACACCAATTTAATATTGTGTATTGTCTTAAGAATTACAAGATTGTTTCTGAATGAAAAAAGACGATAACATTCTTACGATTTAATCAGATTTCTCACCCAACATCAAGTTCATTCAAGTGTTTAAATGGACATAATTTTGACGGAGATTGATTATTTATATAATCATTCTGTAATCTCTAGATGTTCATGTCAAATGGACTTATATTTTAAAATAAATATAAACCGAATTTGTCTATATTTAAGATTCAAATAAGAAGTCTAATTTGACATTAAAATTAGAAAGATCATATCATGGGGAACATGTGTACTAAGTTTCAAATTGATTGGACTTCAACTTCATCAAAAACTACCTTGACCAAAAACTTAAACCTGAAAAGGGACAGACCAACCAAACAGACGAAAGGACACACAGACCAACCAAACAGACAAAAGGACGTACAGACCAGAAAACTTAACGCCCCTAAATGGATAGGTCTATAATGAAACAATTAATTCAAATTATAAATATCTGTTAGTATAAGCTATATATAAAGATGTACTGAATAAGGCCGTTAGTTTACTCGTTTGAATTGATTTACATTGTCTTATCAGGGCCTTTTATAGCAGACTATGCGGTATGGTCTTTGTTCATTGTTTAAGGCTATAGTGACCTATAGTTGTTAATGTCTGTGTCATTTTGGTCTCTTGTGGACAAATGTCTCATTGGCAATCATACCACATCTTCTTTTTTTTTTTAAGAAAGAGTATTGTTTGAAACGTTAAAAAAAAAAAAAAATGAAGGTACCCTAATGCACCAACCTGATAGATTCACCTAGAGATAAAAAATAAAGTAATCTTTACTGGGGATATTCTTGAACCTAATACATAAATCCTTAATCCCTTTCTTTATCCTTACTAAACATAAATGACTATTAAGTAAACTTATTTTATCATTGATTTCTAATAATTCATTAAATTTGAAATCCATGCAAAAAAAGCCCTTTTGACAGTTTAATCTTGCAGTAATTTCTCATAAACCAGTAATTTCTCATAAACATACCGGTTTTTTTTTGGGGGGGGGGGGGGGGGTGAAGGGGTCAGGGTAGAAAGGTAGTAAACATTCTATAACCAGGTTTCAATTTTGTCCTAAATTGATGCAAAATTTTGTAACGTGGCAGATTCATGTTTAAGTGGGAATTTTTTTTTTGTTCCTTATTTATTTTTTGGGGTTTGTGGGTGGTGAAGGGGTTAAGGTTGTTAACATTTTATTAGCTAGCTGCCCCTTAAACCAACAAAAAATCAAACTATATCAGCAGATATTTCATTCTCAGTTTGAAACAATAATTACTGTTTGTACAAATATATCGTCACGTTCGCCTAATCCTTCTAATAACCTAATTATCAGGAATAAGATAATCAAACATGATAATGTCACAAATTTTAAACCACTTTAAACCTTTTTAGACATTTAATAATGTCAATTTATCAAAACTGATAAAATCTTACAAAGAAATAGTTATACCATAGAATTCACTGTATATTGATTTGGGCATTTATTGTTCCGTTTTTTCAATGCCCCGATTGTGAAGAAAATTTCATCATCAATCAGCACAGTGAAAGGCAAAATTAACATGGAGGCTTAAAGCATGTTACTTTTCAGAATGCATCAAATTTTAAATAAATTAGGCCTAAATGAAAATATTGTTTGTTTCCCCAATCCCGTCTCTGCCAAGCCAGGTGTGGGTAGGTAGGGAAATCATTTTATTTTTCCAAAAAGCTTGAACATTATTGGACGATACGGCAATTCTGAAAATCCAAATTGAATAAAATAATATTTGACTTTGTTTTGACAATAAAATTTTATGAGTAGCACCAATTTTGCAGGGTCGATTGGGATTGGGGAAACAAACAATATTTTATTTTAGGCCTTACAGCATGTTAGATGTATAATTGTATTTTGAAATGTTATAATATTTTTAACTGCATATAGATTCAAGAAAACAATTTTTATAACCCCCAGTTTTTGGTGGAGTTCGCATTGCTTAGTCTTAAGTTTTTCTTAGTTGTGTCTTGTGTACTATAATTTGTCTTTTTCTTTTTTAGCCATTACTTCATCAGTTTATTTTCCATTTATGAGTTTGAAATTGTCCCTCTCATGTATTTTTCACCCCTCTTTTAATTTTTGCACTACAAATCCACGGGGGGGGGGTCTCAACATGGGATTTTGGGTACAGGTGTGCAGCTGGGATTTTAAAAACACCCCCATTCATATATTGAATAATTGTGAAATCCCTACCTATACATATATTTCACAGCGAAATCATAACCCATTCATATATTTATGACCCATTGATATATCACAATCGGTCAATTACTACCTATTGATATATTTCCTCGGTAAAATTGTACCCCATTGATATATTTGACGGATCAAAAAAGGGACCCATTCCAGCGGCACATATGTATATACCTTTATATAGGAAGAGACCCCCCCGTGTACAAATCTGCATTAATACTGGTAATGAATCTAGTTTTTCTTATCAAGTTCACAGATTCCAATATATATAGCTAGCACCAAACATTTATTTGCAAGGATACAAAAATGAACTATAGGACTGTGTTAATAGCCCTCAAAGTTGACTAAAACTTGGATCGAAAGATTATAAAAGGAAATCTTTCTTTTTATCATACCTTAAGTATAGGAATTCATTGCTTTTAAATGAACAAAATAATATGTTAAATAGTATTCATGAAATGGTTATTAATTACAGAGCCATGCTAGTATGAAATTACAAATGTATAATTAGCATCGTCTTAACCATCAAACTGAGAGACTCTAACAATTGTTTATTTGTTTTATCAGTGACTTGATCAGAATACATCTTGTTTCAGTATATCAATTTGATTTTAAGTTACCAAGTAAAATGGAAACTATTTGGTAATATTTTATCTTTAAACAACTCACAACCTAAGTGTTGAATGGCTATAGCTAGTGATAACAGTAGTAGAGCTACTTACACTTGGGCACGGAGGCCCCTAATAAAATATTATAATACTGTAAATTCAGAAATTATTGCGTGATTTTATTATTGTGATTTTGTCATTTTACACTTGAATGCGATTTTAATTTTTAGGATTTTGAGAATAGTCATGCTTAATTCAGTTAAAATATTACAAAATGCGAGTTTTAATTATTGCGTTTACAACTCAGTCGCATTATTCGCAATAATAAAAACCTCGCAATAATTTCTGAATTTACAGTAGTCAACAAAAAGTAAACATCTTTCTAGTCTATCAATCCTCCAAACTTTTAGTTTCCATAGTTAAATCAATAAAGCAAAGAAAGGAAGATTCTTCTTTCAAACTGTTTTACCTCTAATTGTAACACTAAATATAAATAAGAAGATGTGGTATGATTGCCAATGATAAAATTCAGAATGGAAATGGGGATCGAATGTATCAAAGAGACAACAACCCAACCATAGAAAAAACAACAGCAGAAGGTCACCAACAGGTCTTCAATGTAATGAAAACTTCCCACACCCGGAGGCATCCTTCAGCTGTCCGCTATATACGGCGTTTTACGTTTCCGCAAATTGGCATTACTTTTCCTCGAAAAAAAGATGACGATTCCGGAAAAAAAAGTTTACGTTTCCGCAAATAAATATCTTACTTTTCCGGAAAAAAAGTAACTATTCCGGAAAAAATAAATTATTACTTTTCCGCTTACTTTTCCGCAATTAATTAAGGAATACCTATTGCTCGAAAACAAAGCTATAATAAAAAAATAAATATGTATTAAGTTATAATAATAATAATAATAATAATAGTAATAATAATAATAATGATAGCTTTATTTAAAGAGAGTAAATTACTTGGATTAAACCAATTATAGTTACAATACAAGTTATAGGTCATCATAACATGTAAGTAAAATACATCATTAAAATGTATGAAAACGTATGTTCAAAAATATCTTGATATGAGTTCATAAGGCAGTTCTGGTAGAATATTTGTAGCCAACACGTCGTACAAAGTCCATAGTAGCACATTCACCGTTTACAAGTTTTGTATTTTGTTCAGGAAAGAAGTCCATCTTCTCCTTTTCATATTTCCGAACGGGGGCTTTTACAGTTATAGTTCTCATCTTTATGTAAGATGTTGTCTTCAGTTTCAATAACACCTCGACCTAATACTTCTATCGTTAGATATGGAGCATCGGCAATTAATTCAAAGCATTCTTCAATCATGTCAGTTGGCAAGTAAGCCAAACCAAAAATTTCTCAATGAAGTTTAACTCATCCTTACCCGAGTCAACTAGTTATATCTAGTAAATTGTAGCTATACTGAGATCAGAACATTTTCTTTATTAAAAAAAAAATATATATAATTTATCATATATGTATATTCAAATCTTTATAATTTACCAGGTAAATTTGCGGAAAAGTAATAAATACAAATTGCGGAAACGTATACTTTAAATTTGCGGAAACGTAGTATTGGAACTTTGAAAAATTAGCGGAAATGCAATACGCCCCCTAAATAAATATATACTATAGTTCAGTGACAATGAGACAACTTCCCACAAGAGACCAAAATGCCACAGAAATTAACAAATATAGGTCACCGTACACCCTTCAACAACCCCTTATGGTAACACTAAGTCTTTTCCAGTTACTCAAAGCTTATTAAATCTCAAGGGATAATGAGTTATTTCCCTTTATACAGAGATTTAATATTCATGAGGCTTTAAATGGCACATCATGTATTTCCATTGATATGAAATAGAAAACTGTCTATGTTAAAATAACTGTTAAGTCCCAAATGAGATTTTTAAAATTATGAAAACAAAAATTATGAAAATTAAAATTATGAAAATTGATTTACTCATTGTTGATTTAATATTATGTATTAAATTTTCCATTTTATGTTTCTTATTAATAATTAACATTACAAATGTTTGAAGTTTACAAATTTAAATGGATGGATGGATGGATGGCTGCCAGGCTCAATGTCAAGCATATTAAATGCATTTTCAGGATAAGAACTTGTAAAGTGATACATTATTCTTCACAATTAAAATATATTTATGAACTATCTGTAACATATACATGTATGAGGATAATATATAATATGGATCCTTGTTTATTTGTATTCCTATAATATTTTAGGCCATAATATTCTTCTTTTTTTTTTTCATATTTCAGTATTATGCCATTATATTTTATATATATATTCTTTTTTTGTTTGTTGAAATTGTTCATTTTTCAGTATTGTTCATTTTTTTGGGTTTTTTTTATCAATATTCTTAATTTATTTTTTGCCCATATTTGGTTTTTTTCAGTAAACACCCTCATAAACTGTGGATTCTTAAACTATAAAAATAGAATTCAGAAGTATGAGTGCCCTTTTAAGACAACTCTCCATCCAAGTCATAAAGTAAATCATTATACTATGAGGTCAAAGTACAGTTTTCTGAACACGGTAGAAAGAATTTTAAACAATCTGATTTTTTTCTCAAGGAAATAATCATTAGTTTATTGCCTATCTTTCAGATCAATATATTATACGTGTATCTAATAAAACTAAAGGTCATCTTGGAATTTCTAGACCACCAAATTCTCTCCTTGCAAAAAATTCACTAGAAAAATCTTAAACTACATTTAAACTTCAACAGAAATTTACACAACTTGGATTTTTTTCTCAAGGAACTTATAATAAATTATCGCCCCCTTGTCAGGTCAATAATCAATTAATTAATTTCCACCATCTATTAATTACCTTACAATGTAGGAGGTAGAGAGATATTCATTGTGGTTACTCATCCGTAACAAATCAATCTGATATTTCTTGACTATTAAAATACCTTCACATCATATAAGTACTATGGATGATTTATATTTAATGTAATTAATTGAATAAATTCTAATTATAAATTTAATAGAAATGTCATATTTCTGCTTGATTATTTAAGACTCTTTAATTAAAGTTCGACAAATATGTTATAATTTGTTTTTCAATATTTCAGTAGCAACAACAGGATCATATTTTTCCGCTTTTTCAAATGTTGCAAGTACAGAATTGTATTTTGATTTTTTGATATTTTTATGTGTTTTAACGCCACTTTTAAGCAACACATTTAGGCTATTTCTTGGCCACCAGTTTTTATTGGTGGAGGAAGACGGAGTGCCCTGAGAAAATCACTGACCTTCAAAAGGACAACTGACAAGTCTAGTCAATTAAGATTGGAGTTGAGTGCACCTGCACCACAAACCGGGTTCCAACTCACAACCTCAGATTGACCAGCTTAAGTGATTGCAGTAGTAACTACTTAGACCACTTCGCCACTGAGGCCCTAATTGCATTTTGATCATATAGAATTTGCTTATCATTTTAACCCAACCTCAATTTACGTCAGCTAGTTTGAAAATAGCATCTTACTCAAAACCTCTTGTGTACAAAACTTAGCATGTTTAAAGAATATAATATCAGTCAAGATGCAATATTTTGAACTCATATCAGAAATGCTGTATTTTTTTATAGGCATATCTATAAGATTACAGTTAAAGATAATCGCAAATATTCCATTTTTATTTTACGAAGAAACCATATTAAAATATTTGACCCATTTTATTCTACTGAGAATATTATATGAGACAGCATCTCTACATATTAAGGTAGCAAAAAGTATATATAGAACGAGGTAAAAATGGTTAACATTGCTATTTATAACTCAAACAATGGATGAAAGTAAAATTGAGAATGTAAATGGGGAATGTGTCATAGAGACAACAACCCGACCAAATAAAAATACAACAGCAGAAGGTCACCAACAGGTCTTCAATGTAGCGAGAAATTCCCGCACCCGGAGGCGTCCTTCAGCTGGCCCCTAAACAAATATATACTAGTTCAGTGATAATGAACGCCATACTAATTTCCAAATTGTACACAAGAAACTAAAATTAAAATAATACAAGACTAACAAAGGCCAGAGGCTCCTGACTTGGGACAGGTGCAAAAATGTGGCGGGGTTAAACATGTTTGTGAGATCTCAACCCTCCCCCTATACCTCTAACCAATGTAGAAAAGTAAGCACTTAACAATACGCACATTAAAATTCAGTTCAAGAGAAGTCCGAGTCTGATGTCAGAAGAAAATAAACAAAATGACAAAATACATAAATAACAACAGACTTCTAGCAGTTAACTGACATGCCAGCTCCAGACTTCAATTAAACTGATTGAAAGATTATGATTTCATCATATGAATATCAGGCACAATCCTTCCCGTCAGGGGTTTTAGTATCATACCATCATAACATATATGAGAAGAACATAACCCGTGTCATGCCAACAACTGTTTTTAGAATAAATGTGTTTAGTTCCGACATGGACCAATGTTGATATAACAGGGTAAAATCCATACCAACAGAACCAAAATCAGAAATTTATGGTATATCCGTTTCTTTTTTAACAAATATTTAAGTTACAAAAAAAATAAATTCATAGACCTTGTCCCCATTCACAGGTAATGCCTGCCTCATATTATGGTTGAATCATTACTGGTCTTAAATTGACATTCATCAATATCTACCAGCCTTTGAAATGACGAGGATTATGAATACAGCAGGTACTCATTGCTGATTGTAGATTCTTATTTAATTCAAACTACATTGTAACATTATCAATGATACAAGGATTAAAGTTAAGACGATTACAATGGTAGCTCACTGCTTAAATTTTGTAGCCAATATATATATATATGTGCTGACAATTCTACTAAACTTATTTCTTGTTAAGCCTAGAACCATTCTTCTTCTGGTTCTGCCTTACCATCTTCAAAATCTACTTCCTGTAAGACTATTTCATTAACTTACCTCCACTAATTCTTCTTCCTGTAAATATATTTCTTTCTACCTATACCTCTACTGATTCTCCTTCCTGTATATCACCCCATCTCCTAACTTACCTCTACTGCATCCCTCATATCAAATTGTTGCACGGATGATCGGTTTTCATCTACTTCCTGTATGGCTTCTTCTCTCTGATTTCCTTCCATCAATTCCTGTTGATACAAAAAGATTTTATATCTAAACGTGTACGATTGGCTCGAGAATGTAACAACATTTTACATAGAGAAAATATGTATAACTGAAAATTTATTACAACAGGGATTTCGATACATTTGTATCACAAACTGAAGTCAAACATTTACTAAATTTTATCATCAGGACTGTGAAGGACATCATTCGTCCCAAGCATCAGTCAGGAGCCTCTTCTTATTATTGAGATATTTATTTAAGGAATGACTGGAATAATTTTTCTGTCTATGAAGAAATAACATAAAAAATTTGGTGCACACTGAATAACGCGTGTAGTGGGTTATTTAACAGTGTGCACCACATTTTTTATGTTATTTTGAATAGACCGAAAAAATATTACAGTCATTTCTTATAATTTAATTCTAAAATCCATTTTAGACAGTAGAAAACCCATTAAAATAACGTTGATGACGTCACCGTCACATGACTAAATTATGTCTATGGGCTCATAACAAAATAAGGCCAGCCAAGCAGAAGAGGTGTTACATCCAAAATTAAATTATTTCAATTCAATAGCAATTTTTAATAATATTTAAAACATAATTTGCAAAATTTTCTGAATTTACTCATCATAAAACATAGTTAAATTTTGCTGTTAGACAAAATATGTAGCAAATATATACTTTTATCAATTTAATTTTATATCATATGGTTGAATATTTAAATTATATTAAGAAATATTTGAATTTCTAATCTTATTAAAGTAGTTTGATTGTTTTTTTTTGTCAAAAGGCTCTATTACTGGGAGTGGAATTTCAGATGAAATTCTTATGTCATTGTTCAAATACCCAAACGTAGTAAACATTCTACTTTGACATTTTTATTTATTTATAACATATAGCATGAACAATAATGTGCAAATGGCTTTGACCCCTGAATTAAATTGTAACAAAATACTTATATTACGTTCATAAAATTGGATTTAAATTCAATAACAACTAAACATAATACAGAGCAAAAATCATTTAAATACTAATAAACAAGCCATTGTATTGACTATATCTGTGTAATTATTTTTGTTGTTGTTGTTTTTTAAACAGTTTGTTCTTTTCAAACAAGTCATTTGATTTAAGTTTTTATGTACAAACCTAAAATGAATATTTCATACATATTTTTTTCCTCTCAAAAAAAGGTATCAAATTTAAGGCACAGAAAAAGAAAATGAATAAAACATATAAAGTTGAAATAATGACAATACTAATGAAATATTTTGTTTTAACAAAATTAAAAGAGCTTTATAATTTGCATTTGTCTGAAGCTCTTTTTCCTGGAATTTTAAGCTTCATCAGAAAAGTGCAGTCATAGATGTTTATTAAAGAGCGGAAAAAGATGAAGAGCTTATTTTTAAGAACATTGCAAATTGTCTAAATTCTACTCTTACCAGGAATTTCTTAATGCTTGCTAAGCCCCAAAAATTTTGTATCCAAAATATAAGCAGATAACTTAATTCTTTTACAGTTATTCTTACAGTGATATATAAACATGATTAAGAAATGCCATAATTTGCAAAGCATTAATCCAAGATTTTTACTTTTGATTATTTCACAAATAACTGTTCAATTACTGACTCCAAACCTTCAAAGATATTACTGCAAATAAAGCCATAAAGACTTAAATACAAAAAATGGATTTCAAATAACTTTTCATTTTTATTGGAACTATACATGAAATATTTCAGCCATTATACTGAATGATAAAGAGAAACATTCAACTTGGAATATAAATTATTATCTTAATAGAACATATTTAATTTTCCATTGTAAGCTGAATGTAATAACAATGATAATGATGAAATAAATCTCTTGAAAAACTGAAAGTTAGATTATGTTACTACCAAATCATGTCAAACCAAATTATTATTCCATATACATGTAACTTTAATATTTCCAGTCAACTTCCACACAATTTTAATCCTAGATTTTTTCATATTAAAGTGACCCAAATTTTCTAAATGATTTTCTTTTGGCTTTATCTTCCTTCTGGTGAAAAATAAATTGGTCCTGAAAAATACTCGATTTACGGTGCCATTCAAATGTTTATTCCAAAAATAAGTAAAATCAAACATATAATCATTGCAATTAATGAGCACGATGGGGAAAGTTTACTGTTTATCAATTATATTGTATTTGTATGAAACATAAAACTGTCAATTTTCCTATGCAAAATGTACTGATTGAAAAGTGGATTTTACTTCTTTGCTTTTTTTTTGACAGGACAGAGTATCAGAAATAGGGTGTTTTGAAGCTCAGGATTTTGAGATTGACACTTTCAGGATCCGGGAATTCTTTTTTGGAATTTCGAGATGTCAGGATTTAAATTTATTTAAATTTAGGACCTCAAGATTTCATGTTTTTCATGCTCGGGATTCCAGGAACAGTACCCCTCCTACCACCCTCAGGAATTTTCCTTGGAGTTCAGTATTTTTGTGATTTTACTATTTTCCTACCTGCTGTTTCTTCATGGCATAATGTACAGCACTTTTGACCAACAAATCTGTGAGGACCTCCTCTTGAGCAACTTTATCTAGTGTGGAGTATGAGACCTCTTTCTGGACACCATCTTTTGTACTAATAACTTTAATGGACCCCATCTGAGAAGGGGTTCGCTCAGGCTGTTGTTCTGGTGTTACTTTAATAAATAAAAAAAACCAATGAAATGAAAACGACTGTAGATTCCTTATTGTTTGTTAATTTTCTTGTAAGTAATGTGGGTCAAGACCTGCTTTTGAATCTGATGATGCAGGTAAAAAACAATACACTGAAGACCCTTGGGTGGCCTTGGGTTTTTTCTGCTCGTTGTTCAAGTTGTTGTAATTTTGACACATTCTCAATCTGATTTTATTTGATGAATTTGTTTTTTTGTGACTTATATGGATGGACAGAACTCCCATTGAGACAAGCAGTTACTTGACCTGCTTTTGCTTTTGGTGATGCCGGTAAAAACAATGAGGTATGGGCTTTGCTCATTTTTGAAGGGGGTACAGTGACCTATAGTTGTTAATGTTTGTGTCATTTTGGTCTCTTGTGGACAGTTGTCTCATTGGCAATCATACCACAAAATCTTTTAATCATACAGATTATTGCTTTTCCAACATATTAACTACCAGGTTGAAACTTACCCACAGTTTCTGCTGATTCTGGTCGTACTCTGTAGAATGTGTAGCCAGACAGGGAACCAGGTGACATCAACATACTCCTCATTAGTTTGTAGGGAGCTGGGAAATGTGACATGTCATCGTTCAGTCGTCGCTGCAGATGTGGATTTAATGGGTTGTAATAAAATAAAGACTTTTCTGTCAAGTATCCTGCAAAAACAAACAAGAATTTTTTTGTCATACACGTTGTATACACAAACAAAATCAATCATAACTCATGTAACAACTGTCTAGTCAGGACTACTGTTAACCATCTCTTTTTCAGATACTTAATTTCTCTTTTTTAAAAAGCTCTTATTATCCCATTTCACAGCAATTTAAATTTGTGATTTTTAAATTTGTTTGAAATCCAAAGTTTACATATACATGTATATATATGGGGCCAGCTGAAGGACGCCTCCAGGTGCAGGAATTTCTCGCTACATTGAAGACCTGTTGGTGACCTTCTGCTGTTGTTTTTTTCTATGGTCAGGTTGTTGTCTCTTTTACACATTCCCCATTTCCAATCTCAATTTTACATATGGACCATAATTTGGTATTCGGCCTTTGGTTTCTTTTGGTATCCTTTTTTATAAGTTCTAAAACTTTAACTTTTATTCTGTGGGTTGTGTTGGTGTAAGAATAGTATAAATGGATCAATTGAGTTTTTCAAGAAAAAATTAATACATTTTGATTCACCGTTTACGTGATGAAACCAAACAGGAAACCATTCTTTATTTTCTTTATTTGGCACAATATATTTCAAAAGACATAAATGAACACCATTACTAGTGTTACTTGCTTCATGTTAATATTTAAAATGTATTTTCAATGTTAAATTAAAGGTTTTTTTTAACACGACAGGAAACCATAAGAAACCAAAAGCATTTTTTAAGTTTTATTTTATTGCAAAATCTGCTTAAAATAATCTGAACAGTATACTTTTTCTTAAAATCTATCTTTAATGTAACAGTATTATAAAACTCCTAAATATGTGCTTGTTTTGAAAACAATTAGTACAATTTATTCAGAAATTTCCACTTTTTCTTCATTGATACAGGATACCACAATCGTTGTATCTTGATGTTTAAGCCAAAAAATGTATTTATATTTGGTTTTGAAATACCAGTTATATTCAATTTATTCCAAATCATTGGCAATGTAAATTTCTTTAAATCCAGTAAAGAAAAAAACTTTTAACTTGGAATTAAAATCTTTAAAATAGGCACCATGCACAGGCACTTGTCTCAGAAAAAAAAATTCCTATATACCTTATTATAACACAAGGTACTTAACTTGCATTTTAGAAAAATGTTGGGTGGTGACAAAGTTCCGTTATATGCCGCTTTATAGGTTGTTAATCCCACTAAAGCTTGTTTTCTCGTAAATCTAAATTGATTTATCTTTACAATGGTGTATAACATGCCTACATTTATTGTCGGAATCATCCGTAGCAATCCTACCAAAGTATGTCAATCGTTATAATTTTGCAAACCGCTGAAGAATTGGCAATAAACGCGTCATGCTCCTTGTATATCTCGGTTTCCGATTGGTCAATTCTATGGGAAAGTCTAAATGTTTCTCGGAGTTATCTGATCTTGTTTCATTTCATACGTAAAGTCAAGAGAGAGTCTGAAAGGCATTGACGTCATGGGAAAATTTGTAACTTATTAGACATACCACAAACAACACTTGTTAGATTTTTTCACAGTATATCATACAATTTTACTAACTGTATGATAAGTTCTATTCATACGAAAACTAACAGGTTTTTTTAAAACGATGTTTATAATAAATTATTTACTGCGGCCGTTTATTGCCAATTCTTCAGCCGATTGCAAAATTATTACGATTGACATGCTTTGGTAGGATTGCTACGGATGATTCTGACAACAAATGTAGGCATGTTATACACCATTGTATAGATAAATCAATTTAGATTTACGATATAACAAGCTTTAGAGGGGTTGACAGCCTATAAAGCGGCATATAACGGAACTTCGTCACCACCTAACATTTTTCTAAAATGCAAGTTAAGTACCTTGTGTTATAATAAGGTATATAGGATTTTTTTTTCTGAGACAAGTGCCTGTGGCACCATGTGATATTTGTGACCTGTACACCATCTACATGGTTTCCACACTTTAACCTACTTTAGTGGGCTAAAATCAATAAAGTACTTCTTTCAAGTCATGCATGGTAAAAGTTTACTTCTCCTTTGACAAGTTTATTGCGTTTCTGATAAGTGTTTGCAGAACATGAATAAAAAAAATTAATTAAAAATTTTGACAAGATACCAACTTTGTACATTCCAAGTGTAACGGTATATTAACATGAATTTTTCATTTAATTATCTTTATTCACCAAAAATATCCAGTAATATTTACTGCTGAAGCAAAATCAATCCAACGAACATCGGCACCATGATAAGAGACGTAATTTCGATTGAATTTTCCAAGGACCCTTTACGTCGTTATTGGGAAACGTAGTGTGTTTAAACGTCGGTCAAATCTGAAATCGATTTTGTCAAGTCATTGGGCATTTATTTTCACACAAGATCGAATGTAACATTATGCACATAGGAAAAATAATAGACACCCGGCGCAATCTCTTTGAAAATTGTATTTTCCTTTTTTAAACAAGTCGAAACAAGTCTACAGATTATGTTTGCTAACATCCCGTTGGAAACAAAAACAATGTTTAGAACTAGTATATCGTATGTCCGGCTGTAATGGCGTGATCACATGTTAGTCACATGTTTCACGTATGACCGGAAATGATTAGAACTTAAGGACAAAAACAATTTTAATAAATAACTGGACTTCTGTTTCGTGTGAAATGTAACGCATAAGGACAACATCATGTTCTTACTTAATTATTACGAAGATCAAAACAAGAATGTAAATCATCTCGGATTTACCTGTTTGAACATCTCGCAAGACTTCATATTTGCATATTGTTTTTAAGAATTCTATTACAACAAAGCAGATTACATCATCTAAAAATTGCGTTACGAAATCGGACACAAAAATCACCCCACTGTTCTTACATCTGCTACATAAATACTTATAGTTCTCAGCATTTTCTTCTCACTATTCTTATTGGTCGATGTTCTTTGTTATTTGAAAGCAAAAGTTACGAATTTGCCGGTGACGATTATTTATAAATCAGTCAGCTTTATGCTCTTCGGAGGCAAAAAGTAACTCGAGAAACGACACAAAAATACGGTTGTAGAATCTTTGAAATTCGTATATTTCAATTTTTTTTCTAGGGAGGAGTAGCATACACTTGTATGTTGATAGAAATAATGGCATCTTTAGATGTAGTTACAACTTTTCTTACAGTAATTCACATTTTATCACTTTTCTATAGTTATAGGAAACGGAGCCCAATAGCAAGTTATGGTCCATATGTATATGATGTTTAATATTCTTGTTATTTTTTTTACTCAAATGTAAACAAAAGTAAACCGCTCATGAAAATAAGTTGGTTTACAGTTATATATTTAACTTGAGGGAATTCCTGTCTCATTTATATCCTATTTGCCATTTCAGAATCTGTAGGATTATTGGTTTTTCATTGGTTCTATCCCAAATGACATAAAACAAATAGATACAATATATATAATCATTTCATTGGTTCAAGTTTCTTTTGTTTAGAATTTTGATTATATAAAGAGGACAATTTGCCCATGCTAAGGTGTTCTAGATCTTTTATTAGATATTACCTAGAATGCATTAGATTCATCATTCTTAAACAATGCATTACGCTATTGTTTCAGGTAAGGGTGAAGGTTGGTACATATTAAAACATTTAAACCTGCTGCATTTATTTGTGCCTGTCCTGAGTCAGGAACCTGATGTTCAGTGGTTGTTGTTTGTGGATGTGGTTCATAAGTGTTTTCCTTTATTATTTTTTAAATAAATTAGATAGTTGATTTTCTTGTTTAACAGGCATTTTTGGGGGGCCCTTATAATAGCTTGCTGTTCAATGTGAGCCAAGGTTCTGTGTTGAAGACTGTATTTTGGCTGACAATGTATATTAGTTTACTTTTACAAATTGTGACTTGGATGGTCGGAGAGTTGTCTCACAGGCAATCATGTCACATCCTCTTGTATCTATTTACATATACATGTATTCATAACAGTCTAATTGTGTACCTTTGCTGATAACTTTTCCCAGGACATTATCGTCCCAACTTTTGGTCCACAGTGACAAGTAACGTTTAGCAGAGAACCCTGGTCGGATTTGTCGTTCAAATAAATCTTTCTTTCTTCTACCATATGTGTTGTGAATGAATCCAAGATATATATCTGTATCATCATTGGTAGGCTCCTAAACATAAACAAAATATTGATTGATAAACAATATATGTCCAGTGGCAAATACTACATAAATATAGGGTGTGGTATGAGTGCCAATGAGACAACTCTCCATCCAAATTGTATATATATATTCAGGCTGATAATACTGCATGCAACTTCAAGTATCAAATCTTAAATGCAGACCTATAGCTATCTTTACTGATTCAATTTTGTTAATTCTTGTAATATAAACATCTTAGAAAATTTAGAAATTATGGGTGCATTTACTTGGAGTTCGGTATTTTTGTGTTTTTACTTTTTACTATTGTGAACTGATTTTTGAAGAAAATGTGAGACTAATTATTACAATATCCACAAAATCTGCATACAGATATCAGGAGGAACTAAGCTCTTATTAATGCTATATTTTTGTGATTTTTTAAGAAGAGACAAAAATGTGAGATCAATCATAGCATATCAAAAAATCTGCATACATGTACAGCCATGACAGCGTACATTGTACATGTATGAGTATCAGCTACATGTGTCAGAATATGAGGTCTTATTACTGCTATACTCACCCAGTCCCCTTATATTAATTTATTCCCAATTATAAAAACATCTTGATAATTTCTGAATTTAGGGGTTTCTTGTGCACTTACCCTTTTTCCAAATGATAAAATAGACTTTGCCAAATCGTCAACAGTTTTCAATTCAAGTTCATCCGCACTTTTAGAGAGTTCCAGTGTTTCCTCCGTCGGATGAGGCCGCCGATGTCGGGCTTTCTTAAAATCATGGTGGGACGAAAGCACCTTGTGGGCCTGGTCTTCGGAGTACAATAGTAGCGCTCCTTTTCGAGTGGTGAAAGTTTTTGGTATTTCCTGTGATGACTGTGATTTAAAATGACTGGATTTTGTTGAGCTTGGTAATCCGTCAAAGTCATACTTGGGTATTGGTGGCAAGTATATTCTACTTGAGTTTCCCACAAAGTTAAAGTAGTCCTGCGAAAATATAAGATCAGGTGAAGCATATATACATTCAGGGGGTCGAAATTAGCGCTGGTCAGGTGGTCCGAGACCAGTAGAATTTGTTTCGGACCAGTAGATTTGTCAGGTGGTGGTCCGGTGGACCAGTAGAAAATTGTCGATAAAAAATACTGCTTGCATCGTAATCTCAATTTATTTACCGTAAAATACAGCACAGGGAGTTATTATTCATATATACATCATTTTGTTGAATGAACATCATTTTTAGGACCAGTAGATTTGGAGCCGGACCATAAGATTATTAGTCCACTGATCCGGCTGGCCAGTACACAATAACGCTGAAATTCGACCACTGTATACATTGTACATGTACATGTATATAATTTTTGCGAATTCATTAAAATTTGTATCCGACGAATAATAATAAATCCATGGGTTTGATATAAT
The DNA here is from genome assembly GCF_036588685.1 of Mytilus trossulus. Lineage (NCBI taxonomy): Eukaryota > Metazoa > Mollusca > Bivalvia > Mytilida > Mytilidae > Mytilus > Mytilus trossulus. The sequence goes on along the minus strand of NC_086385.1, from coordinate 10,714,628 downwards.
TGTTCATATAAATTTGCTAATTCTTTATCAAAACTGAGAACATGTAAGTATATCTCGGCAATAATTAAAAATACAATAAAATATAGGAAATTTGTTCCAAAATAAAGGCCCTATAAAGGGTACATACATGTATATATTTAACGGTAATTTGTATATTTTCCCTTTGATCTTACTGCCTTATATTTTCAAGTATCAACGTACTGGCTGTATCACTGAAAATATTAGGCAATACATTTCGTGACGTCATAAATACCGTTAAACAGAATAATAGGTAGTTGAGTTTTTGATACTGACTATATCATGTGGAATATCTTAACTCGCCCTAACGAGATCGTCTAGATATTCCACATGATATAATCAGTATCAAAAACTAAACTACCTATTATTCTATACAGTCTCTTACTTGTATGGCTATAGTTATCTTCAGCAATAGACACAGTCTAACATTAAAGAATAGATATATATAATTCGTAACATAAAATCTCTTTTGCTGATCCTTTTTTTATTTATATCCCTATCTTATCCTAGCCCGAAATTAAAATTAAATCTTGCCTAATATTGCTATTTCCCCCCATCTTAAACAATGGAAGTAAGAACTTTCTATCTACTGGTACATATAAAATTCTAAGATAAATATATATACATCTATAACATAAAAGCAAAAAAAATGGCAGGTGCATAATAAGTCATAAGGCCAAAAAAAAGTATATGTCTGTTTACGGTTACCCGACCAACCCTATTTTGAGAGCTGACCGTAAGCCATTTTTAATAATTTCCATTGTAAAGTTAAAAATAAACTGAACTCGTGTTAAGGTGGTACCCAACACTTGAACTAAAATTAATTTGGCTTGTTTAATTTTCTTAAAATTTTGACAAAGTATTTACTTTGACCCTTTGACAAAAATATAAAAATATCAAAAAAATTTAACCAACCGTACGTTTAATCAGAAAAATTACACTGGTTATATAGCAGTTTGACAAAAACCTATTTTTATCATTGAGAAACTTAATATTCCCTTAACACAACGTCATTAAAACGTTCTGCCGAATTACAGAGTTAACTCCCTGTAGTGTTAGGTACCACCTTAAAAGTGAAGATAGTGTTGCCTGTTACATCCCAATGTTCATAATCATGAATATGAAAGCTGTTTTAACATGTTTAAGTTTAAGGAAATTTCGCAACTCGTGTGATGAAGTAAACATTTATATTAGCTGCCATTTTTTCCAATCAATAACAGAGGGAAATAATTCAATCATTAAAAATATGGGTAAACTTGGCCCATGGACAACTCAGACCAAGTCAAGACAGACCGCACAACTCGAAATCTTCAAGGCAAAAAATAAAATGGAAATACCGACCTACCTATCCTATTTATTTTGATGATGTAACCTTAAACAGACATACATTTTTTTTGGCCTAAGACAAATTTATGAAACCTATTGTTTCCTATTGTTTCCCTTATCCTACAGATGTTGCAGAAAATGGCAGCAGCTGCCAATTATCAATTAATTTCAAGCAGTCATTGAGTCACTATGATTTTACAGAAAAAACTTTTTTCAAATGTATGGGCATGCACATGTATTTGTATTATATATATATATCAAAGTTCTTATTCACTGTTCTTTTCAAAAATATATTTTAACTGCAGTCTATTGCGCTGTTCTGAGTGAGTCAAAAAATGTAATTACATTGATTAGTAATTTTTTAAATCTATACTTTTAAATTAAATAGATTTAACAAAATTAGGAAGTCGACCATTAACATGCTAAAGTAAAGATGTTGTACCTACTACTTAGGCCTAAAAAAAAGATATGTGTTTCCGGTAACATCATTTTGAAAAAAAGGGTCGGTAGGTCGGAATTCTTTTTTTTTCTTTCTTTTTTTTTTGACATCGTAAATGAAATCCGGAAAATTATCATGGTTTTTCCGTAATTAGTTTCAAAAACCGGAAGTGTGCCATTTGCATTGTTTTTGAAGCACCTGCTGTACAAATTTCTTGGATTTTAACCTATTTGGAATACCTTTTGACATTAATAAAATGTTTTACTGGCTTTCTATGCAAGTAGAAGCAAGAGAGAAAAAATATTATGTCATATTTCAGAAACCTGTGTCAAAAACGGGGTCGGTTGATACAATTTTTTTTTTTTTTTTGAAGATCCAATAAAAAAGTTAGGGTCGGGGCTTAAAAACAGGGTCGGTCGGGTTACCCGAAACATCGATCTTTTTTTTCTCGGCCTTACTGTAACTTTTACATATATACATGTACTTATAACATGTATAAGAATACACTTGCCAAAACTTGATCATTAAACACAAAACCAATTAAAATTGGGCGCAAACATGAAGGGCGCGAACAGACTTAGGGGCGAACATGAGTGAGTGCAAACGTGAATGGGTAGGAACGGACCCGGATTCATAAATTGCTGACGTGTGTTAAAGAGAGAGAGCCAAATCTCTTCCACATAAAAAAAATCCTTGTAGATTTCGAAAAAGAGTAGGCGGATGCTGCTACATGGCAGCACTAGCACCCACAAAGTGGAAAGGGATTAATATAAGTTACAATAACTTGTTTCCCAATCCACTTTAAATAGATATGTTAAAAATCAACAATATGCTAACACCTATCTGTAATTACCAATGATCTGTATGTATATATGTGTTAATAACATAATTATTAATTCATTCCATATTATACATTTTGTACCTCTGAGTATAATTGTTTACATAATTACTTATTAGTAATTTACACCTTTGTTTTCTTACCTGCGGTTCAAATACAACATCTATTTTCTCGTGACCGTTTTTACTTATTTCGCCAATTCCTCGACTCAATAAGGATAAATTGAGTGCACCACCGGAGCTTGCCATCTTGTTTACTTTTGTAATAGGACGTCAATCATCTGTACAAAATATACAATTTACTGATCGAATTTTAAATCCCTGGAGAATATAAAGATAATTAGAAAATGTGTAGCGACACCTTATTATTGCGGTGATCACTGTATGGATGTATTCACCCGATAGGTGTGACAAATTGACGCTTCTGTTTGATTTTTATAAAGTAAACATAGTCACACTTTTACTTTTTTCAAGGCGATTTTCACCTTTTTCCGCCATATTGTTTGTCGTTGCTAGTGCGCGTTACGTCACTTCCTTTGGAATTTAATTGATGCGTGCTTATTTCCCGCGATTTTTGTTGCGACACATCCCTTTAAAAATATATTAAAAACCAGACTTTGTCATACATGTGTGACGGTCTGTTTAAACAAAACAAATGTAATCGGTATAAACTTTTTTTGTTTAAGCATTTATAAATGGACAGAAAAATAGCTGGTATACATAATACAAGAGTCTAGCTTTAATACATCAATGTGTATGATACATGCTGAGACTACTATAACACATATGAGGGGGGATAGGACCTGTATGGGGACTCCGGGATCGTGTGTTTTTAAGCTCGGAAAATCGGGATCCCGGAATTCTTTTTTCCGTATTTCGGGACCTCGGGATATCATGTTTTTAAGGGCTCGGGATTACGGGATCTGTTTTTTTTAATCCCGGGATTTCGGGATCAGGACCCCTCCTATCCCCCTCACATAGTAGTCTCAGATACATGTACAGAAGCGGATCAAGCCATTTTTAAAAAGGGGGTTCGGCTAACCCAGGACAAAGCGGGGGAGGGGGGTTCCAACTACCAAATACATGTCCCCATTCAAATGCATTGATCGTCCAAAAAAGGGGGTCAAACGTCGACCCCCCCCCCCCTGGATCCCGCGCGCCAGGCATAAAATTATTCAAACTGTATTTTTTAAAACTTTAGCATCAATGAAAATTAAGCACTTAATTTAAAGACAAAGTTAATAAACCATTTATGCAAACAGATGAATCAAATGATATGACTATGATTTGATATCGCAAAATGAGCTTAATAATGATTTCAGAGGCAATAAACATTATGAGAACAAGTTTAGAACTTTTAGACTTTTTAAACTCAGATTTTGCTTAGAAAATTATCTTTTGCAGGGAAATTTTAGATATAGAAATTTCTTAACGAAATTCCGTATCAGTGCTCACGATCATTGTAGATTGAGAGGGGAATACTGAGGTACAAAAATCTGACAGTATCAGAACGTATCTGTAAATTGTGTGGTATTGAGGTTGTTGATGAGTAGATTTACACTAGCCATCACTCGCCGGTCATCAAAAACATCGCCGACTTCAGCGAATAAAACACCACACTTCAGTGAAGATCATCGTACTTCATGATGCGTGACATCGTACTTCACTGAGCGTTCAAAAAGCACACGAGACAGAGTGCCACATATTTACTAAGAATTGGACATTATTCCCGGTCACGAGTACCTCATAATGGACGGAAATGTTAAAGGATGAGAAAAATATTTGATTTGTAAGTATCTATCTTTGTGGTACAATACACACAGTGTATTTTGACAAAAACACTCTTTCTAGCTTTCACCGAAACCCGGATATTTCTAGTGATTGAAGATGATAACACTCCAGTTTAATTATATATAAATTGGAACACAAATGTTGTGTGTATCTTTATATAAAAAGAATATTCTCGCCTTGTAAGTCTTTTGTTTGTTACAGCATGATGATACACGAAAGATTTGAATGTGAGTGACTGATCTTTACCTTTTGAGTATTAAGCAATACCTTTTTTTTAATTTTCATTTCAGAAAATTCTTTCCAAATCTGACTCTAACCAAATTAAAACAAATCGAGCGTAAAGTAGCGAGACAAGAGAAAACACACGTCAGTCTAACAATTTATGGGCTCTATATATTCTGAATAATCCAGTCGTTATATTCCGCTTGGCTCTCTCTATATATATAGTCTGAATAATCCAGTAGTTATATTCCCCTTAGCTCTATATATTCTGAATAATCCAGTCGTTATATTCCGCTTGGCTCTATATATTCTGAATAATCCCGTCGTTATATCCCGCTTACTACGATGACTACATGAAAGAGTGCGCTGTATTGTTCGAGTTATTAGAAAACTAATTATTAACCCAAATAATCCAGTCGCAATATATTCCTCGCACAATGATCACTAATTAATTGAGGACACTTACCGTACAAATGCGCTGTATTATATGCGAGTTATCACAAAACTGACCTATTAACCTGAATAATTCAGTTGTTATAATTTGTATTCCTCGCATAACGGTCACTTAATTGGGGCCTCTTACCTTATATTAAGAGGGCGCTGTATTATTCGAGTTAACGTCAGAAAAGAGAATAATAACAAGAGCAAAAGGACGGGTGACACATGTGGAGCAGGATTTGCTTACCCTTCCGGAGCACCTGAGATCACCCCAAGTCTTTGGTGGGATTCTTGTTGCTTAGTTTTTAATTTTCTATGTTGTTTCTTCTGTACTATTATTTGTCTGTTTGTCTTTTTTATTTTAAGCCATGGCGTTGTCAGTTTATTTTCTATATATGAGCTTGATTCCGAGTCCCCCTGGTATCTTTCGTCCCTCTTTTCTCTCCTCTTTCATCAGTTATATAAAAAAGGAGACTTGGTTTCATTTTCAATGAAACGTGCTTTAAAAAAAATATACTTTAATTACAAATCAGTAATTTCAAATTAAATTTTAAGTGTGATCGAAAATAATTAAAGTGAAGGTGCGTCCTTGACAATATATTTACATGAATTGCTTCCGTGTCCATGTTCCGGATTATAGGGATATCGTGGTTAATTTATATATTCGGGAAACTTAGTAAAATATGTTGTGGGAAGTTTCTTTAATAAACAATTTTAAAATATTATTATTAAGTATTTAAAATGGAGACTAGTACTAACAATTGTTTATGAAAAGACTACGCAAGTCAGGTAAGTAGAAATTTAGATGCGGAACTGTACTGAGTTCTTAGGTCCTTATATTATTTTTTCATTACTAGTTTGTAGACCATGAGGGTCTGGATGTGGGGGGGGGGGGGGGCTGTTATTCTGTAAACATTTAATGTTCACCCCTTTTTTCTCTAATCTTCATTTTTATTTTTTTTGCCCGTTATTCTCAAATCTTCATTTTTTAAAGGCATAATTCTTTAATCATTTAACCCCATCCAAACCCTCGACCATAGATGTATGGTCCGCAAGAAAATAAAAATACTTAAAAAGGACCATAAGAGTAACAATTACTCAGCTAGTAGAAATTAAGAAGAATTTATTTAACGTTGATTTTTTTCCCACGATCAAAATTATACATTTGTGTTTTATTATTTCGCCAGATCACCGTAAAGGAACTTCTCACAACATATTTTAGTAAATTTCCCTCGCTCAGCTTAAGTAAATGTTACTAGGCGTTATCAGTGCTTCTTTTTGTATCGACGATCTACACTGGTTCAGAATACTGTCAACAAAGAAACAGAAAATAAAAAATTTTTTTTTTTTTAATTGGGTTAACCATTTCAATTGCTATTTTCCATGTTGTAATGTTACACTATGAGGGTCTGGATGGGGAAAAGGGGGGGGGGGTCTGTTATTCTGTAAATATTTAATTTTCACCCCTTTTTTCTCTAATCTTCAAAAAATTAACCCCTTTTTTCTGTAATTCTGTGATCAGATCGTTGGTTTTCCCGTTTGAATGGTATCACACTATTAATTTTTGGGCCGTTTATAGCTCGCTGTTCGAATTCGGTGTGAGCCAAAGTTCCGAGTTGAAGACCCTACAAATTGTGACTTGGATGGTGAGTTGTCTCATTGGCATAATACCACATCTTCTTATATATATATGAAGTAACTGTATATCGTAGAACTAGCTGCAATTGCGTCCCAAATTAATTTTAATAGTACTAGTATACTAATGAGAAGTTAGATATGTACACGCACAATATTCCACTTCATTTATTTATTCGTCTTTTCTTTTATTCAGGTATCGGCTTATTAACATTTTTCAGTACAGAAATCAGTTTTGATATGGTTGACGGATTCAGCAATCAACTAGCACAAAGTTCATCTACCGACTTATAAACCTTTTTCAGAACACAATCAATTTTGATATGGTTGACCGATTCAGCAATCAACTAGCACAAAGTTCCGTCCACAGAGTAAAAACAGTTATTATAGGAGATTTCAACGTTGGCAAGACGTCGGTTGCCCTACGTTTCACACGGGATCAGTTCAAAGAAAAGTACCAGAGCACTATTGCAGGTAAGGTCATAAACGAGTGATCGCCCTTCTTCCTGACGAATAATTTTGAAAGCGTATGTATACATCAAATACATTGGATCTTTATTTTAACAAATTAACATAGGACTTGAGCTCTTTCACATGCACTTGTCTCAGACAATATAAATGAATAAAAGCAATTAAAAGGGTTTTGATTTTAAATTCTTAAGGATGAAAGCCTCTTATACCTTTGCGGTTAACAATCTTTAATGCAATAGGTGTGTTGAGGGTATATGATGAAATGACAAGCGTAGTTTTCTTTGTGAACGAAATCGTTAAATTGTCAATTCGGGGCCTTTTATATCTGACTATGCGGTATGGGCTTTGCTCATTGTTGAAGGATGTACGGCGACCTGTAGATTTTAAAGTTTTGTGTCATTTTGGTCTCTTGTGGAGGGTTGTCTCATTGGCAATCATACCACATCTTATCACATTAACCCTTACCAAAATAAACAAACAATTGATGCATTTTCAGCTAGTTTCTTCGCAAATTCCCTCGATTTCAATGGAGAGAAGATAGCGTTCCAGATTTGGGACACCGCCGGCCAGGAACGATACCGAAGTCTTATACCAATGTACCTCCGTGGATCCGAGGCTGCCATCATTGTGTATGATATCACATCAAAGGTAAGCTTTCAGCAACCCTCAGGTGAATCCGGCGCTACGGAATCGGCCGAGTTGTGACGATTTCAAAGGAAATAAAATTGAGAATGGAAATGGGGAATGTGTCAAAGAGACAACAACCCGACCATAGAAGAACAGACAACAGCAGAAGGTCACCAACAGGTCTTCAATGCAGCGAAAAAATCCCGCACCCGGAGGCGTCCTTCAGCTGGCCCCTAAAATATATATATAATAGTTCAGTGATAATGAACGCAATACTAAACTCCAAATTGTACACAAGAAACTAAAATTAAAAATAATACAAGACTTACAAAGGCCAGAGGCTCCTGACTTGGGACAGGCGCAAAAATGCGGCGGGGTTAAACATGTTTATGAGATCTCAACCCTCCCCCTATACCTCTAGCCAATGTAGAAAAGAAAACGCATAACAATACGCACATTAAAATTCAGTTCAAGAGAAGTCCGAGTCTGATGTCAGAAGGTGTAACCAAAGAAAATAAACAAAATGACAGTAATACCTAAATAACAACAGACTACTAGCAGTTAACTGACATGCCAGCTCCAGACTTCAATTGAACTGATTGAAAGATTATGTCTTCATCATATGAATATCAGGTACAATCCTTCCCGTTAGGGGTGTAGTATCATACCATCATAACATATATGAGAAGAACATAACCCGTGTCATGCCAACAACTGGTTTTTAAATGAATGTGTTTAGTTCCGATGCAAAGACCCTATAAGTGAATCAATATTAACGCCAAAATATGCAATCTTTAATGACCTGACAACAGAAAGTCTAGATTTTAAAACTTCAGAAGTACGGCGAGGTTTACCGAGTTTTAGTTTTTTACATTTCAGAATTGAATTATTATAAATTAGGCCGTTAGTTTTTTCTCGTTTTAATTGTTTTACATTTTTTTTGTCGGGGTCCTTTTATAGTCGACTTTACGGTATGGGGTTTTCTCATGTTGAAATCCGTACGGTTGCCTACACAAATTTGTCAATAAAAGCTTATTAATATGTAAAATAACAGAGTTCCAACGTCCCCAGCGTAGCATATATTTTATCTAGCCAAGGTACAGGGGCAATAATTACAAAAAAAGAAGCTAAAATATCGTAGAGAAACCAAGGCTTCAAAGCAAATGCAATGTAATTAACATTATAATTGATATTTACAAGGATCATAACTATTTTTACACAATATGTTTGATCATCACTTATTCTAAGCGGGTCTCATTGGGATCTAAGCGTGACGCGGGATTGTTGATTTTTTGTAAGCGTGACACGTGAAAGTCAAATTATTGTGCCGTGAAAACGGGAAATGAAGTTTAGCGGGACACGGGATATTACAAAAATGAGAATTGCTCACGTACATAGTGTAAGCGGGATACAAGAATCTGACAAAACAGTAAGCGGGATCCGGGATCAGAATCCCCAATGAGACCCCAATCTAAAAAGTGTCTTTGTCATATTGCTGATATAAACCTCTACTATAAGTTTCATAAAATTCTGGCAATGCTGACTTGTACACATGAGAGCACTATCAATGCAATTTGTCATGTCATCAATATATACAAGAATAACGGATAAAAAAACACACAAGAAAATATAAAATAGGAAAAGATAAAGATGAAAGAGATTAACATAAAAGAAATAAAACAAAACAATGGATTGTGTATAAGTTTCATAACACTTGATTGAGGCAAACTATAACTGGAGAACAGAAAACATTTGTTGACGTACATGTACATACGGACGTACGGACAGACGGACATTCAAAGGGTCAAACTGAATGACCCCTCCGCTAGCGAATAGGCATTGAAGGACCCTCATGAACTCTACACTATAGTGGTTACCTGTGTTGTTCCTTTTATTTAAAAATGTTGAATTATAGACAACAAGAATGTGTCCATAGTGCACAGATGCCAGATCCGCAATATCATTTTCTATGTTCAGTGGATCGTGAAAATGGGGTAAAATCTCTAATTTGGCATTAAGATTAAAAAGATCATATCATAGGAGACATGTTTACTAAGTTTTAAGTTGATTGGACTTCAACTTCATCAAAAACTACCTCGACCAAAAACTTTAACCTGAAGCGGGACAGACGGACGGACGAACGGACACACAGACCAAAAAACATAATGCCAATAAATGAACTCGTTCACGTGACATATCGTAGAAACGATTACTGATTACATAAAGAAATTTCAATAGTATTATTTGACTCGGTGTATCTGTAATTAACAATAGAAAGTTGTAAAGACTTACAGTTAATTTCCGAAAGCGTGTAGAGTAAAACATTGGTAGACTGGTTTGCCTTGTTTGTATAAACGTTTACTCAAGCTTTGTACTCAAGATTGACATCTTCAAAAGATAAATATAGGCAAACTTAAACATGTAAATATTAGTTAAATTCAATTGGACGTTATCTAAATTACTATTGTACAATATACAATCAAAGCAAGCTCGCTAACCAAAGTCTTGCTGTACATGTATGAGGAAGTGAGCTGTAATTAATCTATGCTTTTATTTATAGGCGTCATTTAAAGGTGTGCATTTCTGGCTTGGTTTCTTACGAGACAACGGACCACAGGGTCTAAAAATAGCAGTTGTTGGCAATAAACTGGACCTCGAAGCAAGTCGAGAAGTTTCAGAAAAGGTAAGAAAATAATATGATAATTTCAGCACTGCGGATTGACAATGTAATAGTGAATCCGAATGCGCATCTTAAAAAAACGTAAAATATCTTTAGAAAGTAAGACGGACAAATCATCGCTGATTTGTTATAACAGTAAGGTAATATACTTTTCCTGAGATTTTAATAGGATACACCAGACACTGAATATTCAATATTTATACTCCATGATATTATTATTATGTTTATTAGGTTCAACTATATTTTGAAAGATAAATGAAAACAGCAGATAGAAAAGTGAATACCTATCTCGCAAAGTTATTTTTTAGAAGAAGATAGCTATAAAATGAAGATTTGGTATGATTGCCAATGAAACTCTTCACAAGAGACAACACAACACAGAAATTAACAACTACAGGTCACCGTCTGCCTTAAACAATGAGCATCCCCACAACAAAAACACTTAAGTACAGATCTGAGAGTACTCACAGTTACTGACAGCTAGTTCAAAGCCAATGACAACTAATACAAAACTATGAAGCCAAAACTAAGTTATCAATCTGTACACATCCAGCATCTGCTGGATTCAGTGTAAAGACGTCATAGAGAAACATGACCTTGTGCTATATTTTCAGGAAGTTGAAAGTTTTTGTGATGAAGAGAATATTTACTTCATGGAAGTGTCAGCCAAAACAGGATATAATGTTCAAAGGTTGTTTACGGATATTGGTAAGTGCGTGGAATTAACTATATATACGGGGGTCCACAGGAAGATTTACTTCATGGAAGTGTCAGCCAAAACAGGAGATAATGTTCAAAGGTTGTTTACGGATATTGGTAAGTGCGTGGAATTTACTATATATACGGGGGTCCACAGGAAGATTTACTTCATGGAAGTGTCAGCCAAAACAGGAGATAATGTTCAAAGGTTGTTTACGGATATTGGTAAGTGCGTGGAATTTACTATATATACGGGGGTCCACAGGAAGATTTACTTCATGGAAGTGTCAGCCAAAACAGGAGATAATGTTCAAAGGTTGTTTACGGATATTGGTAAGTGCGTTGAATTTACTATATATACGGGGGTCCACAGGAAGATTTACTTCATGGAAGTGTCAGCCAAAACAGGAGATAATGTTCAAAGGTTGTTTACGGATATTGGTAAGTGCGTTGAATTTACTATATATACGGGGGTCCACAGGAAGATTTACTTCATGGAAGTGTCAGCCAAAACAGGAGATAATGTTCAAAGGTTGTTTACGGATATTGGTAAGTGCGTGGAATTTACTTTATATACGGGGGTCCACAGGAAGATTTACTTCATGGAAGTGTCAGCCAAAACAGGAGATAATGTTCAAAGGTTGTTTACGGATATTGGTAAGTGCGTGGATTTTACTATATAAGGGTCTGGACAACGGGGTCCACATGCGGATCAAGGGGGTTCTGGTCCCTCCTTTTGTGGAAAAAATGGTTGATTAGAGAGCCGTTGTGTAGTGCTTAGTGCATAGGACTACAAACACAAAGGTTCCTGGTTCGATTTCCGTTCCGGGATGAATATTTCAGGGACTGAATTTTCGGCTCTCTTTCGACACCATTTGCGAGTATGGTCTTGGGGAAATGTATTTATTAGTTGTTTCAGTGATTAATGGTATTCACTGATTTTATTTTTTTTGGCAGCAGTCCTTTTGCGCCAATTACTCTTTTTCAGGGGTATCCTTTTCGCCAAATTTTGATTTCCAATTGTATCAATTTCGCCAATATTCGGAACTCATTTGCGCCAATTTACCTGTTCACGTATCTATCATAAATATAAATGATTAATATTTATTCTTATTTTTGGCTTAAAAAGTATCATATGTTCGTTGATATTTAACCATGAAGATGAACATCTGAAGATAAATGACAAAAAATGCATTAGACAATCAATGTACAGAGAGAGAATAAAAAAGTATTGCTTTGCTGAATATTTATAACAAGATATGCCAAAAGAGAAGAAAATAGAAGCTTTTGCTGATTATGTTTTAGCCACATATTGGCTGAAAGCATTTTTCACAACACGTACCAGTAATGGAGCAGAATTATTCCACAGGAATTATTATGAACTGTTTTATGCATTCACCATCAATTTTAGTCTTTTCGGACTATTAAGTTAAGTTACAAGCTGCTACTTGCACTAAATTGGGAAATACCCATGCAACACCATTAAGAAGAAAGTATGTTCCAGAAAAAGAAATATTTGCCGTGTAAACTGCCGGTTCCAAGTCCAAAAGAGGAGCGAAGTATTATTTTTTTCTAGTTGGCGCAATCGTATCATACTATGTTTTTTTTGGCGCAAATGATACCATGTAATTTTAAAACAGGTGGCGCAAACGTAGCATGGAAGAAAAACAATTGTGGCGCAAAAGGACGCATTTTTGGCACAAACGGATCTCTCCTTCTTTTGTCATTTTTACAGCTGTTTACTAACTTGATTTTTTTTATTAAAACTAAAGATATAATTCAAGATACCAAATAAGAAAGTAAAACTTAAGGGTATGTATTTTAAGGCTAACTTAATTAAGGATTAAGGAATATGCAAGGCTCATCAACAGTGTATATTTTTTAGCGTTTGTGAATTTAAACTGGAAAATGGTTGTTCTAAAAGCTTTAAAACTCCCTAAAATCATTTTCAGCATGCAAGACAATGCTATCAATTCAAAATTGAGAAATACATGCGTGGAAAGTTTATAGGCAACTTCGCCACCTCTTTTTGATAATAGAAATTCGATAATGCCAAATTTAATAAGTCTTAAAATCTCATAAATTCCTTAAATTAAAATCTCTACCAGGCATACTTTGCATATACACTTGCCCAATGACATAAGTTAAATTCCTATTATAACTATTTTGATATGAGCGTCATTGGCGTGTCTTCTGTAGACAAAACGCGCGTCTGGCGTATTAAATTATAATCCTGGTACCTTTGATAACCGTTAACTGTTGAGAGTGGACAAATATCCTAAAATACACGTATATATAGTGGTGGGCTCTCTAATGATGTTTAAACATCCTTGTCACACATTTGCAGAAAGCTGTGTTCTTTACATGTGACGGCTTTGGGCATGGTCTCTTTTTTTCATGACTTCACTAAAGATATAAAATTCAGAAAATTCAAGGAAATTAAACGTCATAATCAAATTTTCTAAGATCAGATATTTCACTAGTGACAAGATATAATGTATAATGTTTTAAGCCATTGGTCCATATGAGCGTAAAGTGCTTTTCAATAAAGTTAAAGTTTATAATTTCTTTTCACACCGCTTTTGAAATGTGAAAAAGCACAAAAACTAGACAATACATTATACATGATATACTAATTTTAAAAGTTCAAACGAAGAGCTATAAGGATCTATAAGCATTTCTTTTTCATGTGTTTGCTTCAACTATATACAGAATAGGTTTATATAACACTTCTTTTTTCAGACTATTGCGATGAAGCTGACTTTCTTCACAAACAAATTTATACAATTGGCTTTATTGTCCTAATGATTTGTGTGTTTTGAATGATATCGAAAAAAGGTTTTCTTTTTATTTTTTCACCAGCAAAGCAGAAGATGACTTGATATTTTTAGGTTGGCCAATGCTGATCATTGAATAAATTAAATAAATGAATAAATGAATCAATAATTTTATTTTTCAGCCAAGTCGATATTGTCAGGTGATAAAACGCAGCGACGATCTATACTAAGACAGAACTCCATCAAAATAGACACTAGTACCGATAAACATAAACATAGGTGTTGTCATCGTGGAGAATATACTGTTCAGAAAGAGTAACATAAAAAGTATCATGATTAAACATTAAATAAAGTAAACATAGATGCTTTTGTTTATTCACACATAATGTGAGCTCTACCTTTCTAGTGGTTAATTTCACATCGATGGCCTGAGGGGTGTATATGGGTAAGGGGAAATACCTTGGCTACTTATGAATCAAAGAACTGAAATACTGAACATCGGATGACTTCAATGACTTGTCGATGGTCACAAGCACTTGTCTCAGAAAAAAATCACATCTGTATACCTGAAAGTGAGGTTAATGTACGGATATATTTTTTTCCTAAGACAAGTTAGTGCGTGTTGATAAATAAATGACAGGAAATTCAACTTCATCGTAATATAAACTTTTATATTGTAGCGATATAAATCAGTTTACTCTGGTTTGTTCAGTGTTATATAGTTACATGATTGTATATATAATTTTCTTCCATTTGTATGTCATTCTATTCTACTATAATAATAATAGTACTAGTGCAGTGCAAGTCTAAAGGAAAATTTCTGGATCCGCCACTGCAAGCTAGTGCATGGTGGTCACTCTTCTGTAATAATTTGATTTCTACAGAGACATATATATTTTCTAATTTTTCTAATAGATTGGATTTGAATAGGCATTCATATTTTCCCGCCCTCGATAATGTCCGCGTAATCATCATGAGGGGGGTTGGAGGGGTCCTGAGTGATCCCGAAATCCCGTGCTTAAAAACATGAAATCCCGAGGTCCCGAATTTAAATAAATTTACATCCCGAAATTCGAATCAAGAATTCCCGGATACCGAATGGGGCAATTCCGTGATTCCGCGCTTAAAAATACCCGATCCCGGAATCTCGATAAAGGTCCTAACTCCCCTCTATCATGTTTATAGATCGGTTACAATCTCAACACGAAAGTTACGTAATGGAAATCTAGGCCGTCACTGTCATCAGATGTAAAATGGTAAAGTTAAAAGAGTTAAGCTACAAAAACTTGAACCTTTTTATTTAAAATCGGAATGCCTTTTTTTCAAAATGTATACCAAAACGTTGGGATTGGCTAACAACGATCCATTGCCAATTCATTGACATTTGTTTTCAGTTTAGGGTATGACCAACGGGATTAAATTATGATTGCGAGTAACAACCTTTTCTGTCCACAAGGAGACATAGAAAACGGTTGTACAACAAATAGTATTGTTGAAAATTAAGGAGTGAAAGGTGCCCAAAGATAACAGAGGAACAGTTAAACTCACAGATCGAAAACTAACTGACAACGCCATGGCTAAAAGAGACAAAAACAAAGAGACAAATAATAGTACACAAAACACAACATAGAAAACTGAGCAACACGAACCCCAGACAAAACTAGGAGTGATATCAGGTGCTCCAGAATGGTGAGAAGATCCTGCTCCACATGTGGCATCCGGGATCCGTCGTACTAATAACAGCGAAATATTTATTTAATAACATGGACATATTTTTTTGCAATGCTTAAAAAGACATGAAACACGAATGAGTTGAACAAAGTTTAATTGAAACATTAATATTGAAAAACAATTTAATATGTATTTTTTTCAACAAAGAATTAATATCTTGTTTTCTAACATACATGTATCTGCATAATAAAAGATTCATGATTTATTTCTTGACAAGGCCCCAAATATTTTCTAAATACACGTACAATAAAGCAGCAAAACTAGAAAACACTAAAACGTGGGTTCTCCAACGTTCATAATTTTTAGAATCCAGCATATCATTCGGAATAGCCATGTCCATTAGAAGTCTCTCTATGCATATCCTTTCACATGATTCATAAACAGCTTGCATATGGATATTTTCTACCAGTATCAGCTCATGTGAATATCTCTTCACAAACATCTCGGTAACGTCATCAACTACGTCACAAAATTCTGCTGTTGTTATCATGCATGCGTTTCTTTTCAAATATCCGCCTTCTACCGTGATGTCTGCTGGTAGCGCTAGCAGATATAAGGCGTCTAATGACCGGAAAAATGTCTCTTGAGCTTTATGGTAATCCTTTTTGAAATGATTGTCAAACCGCATAACTCCTGGTCGGTTTGATGTATCGGTTTTTAGCTTGTTCGGACTGTCCAATTCGTTAGGAATCAAGCTTTTCTCAAAAAGTCTATAAATAGACGATCTTCTTTTATCAAGTTTGCCTTGACCTGTAATTTTTTCTCGTAGAACAGTTTGCTTTACCACATGTTTAATAACTTTCATATTTGGTTCATCCAAAAAGCATTTCACTTTTGAAGTTATCAAATTTTCAACCTCAAAAGGCTCTAAACCAAATTTCATCAACGAAGGTCGTCTCTTTGGATGATAATGACCACTTCGTTTATCTGAAAATATTTAAATAAAATTTAAAATGGAAATATGGAATGTTTCAAATCGACAACAACCCACGACCAAACAGCAGAAAAACAGCCGACGGCAACCAATGGATCTTCAAAGCTTTGTTTATCATTTGTATAGGCTAGCTGTGTATTTTAGAACTTTTTTCTAACTCCAGGATCTTGAAAAGGATGCGTCATTTAAGAAAACGTAATTGTTATATATTTACTCCGAAGCGAAAACTTATCTATGTTAAATTAAAGAACTTAAGTGAGCGCGCTCACATACCCTACGTCCCAACATTGTCATTGGAGAGATACAATAGCGTTAGAAAAACAAATTATATAAGAAAAAACAAAATTGAATCATAATTTCCTGTCGATATGCACATCAACATAGTATTTCCTTATTATCTACAAAGATTCATGAAATTCTGTTGTGTGGTTTGAGAGGAGTTTCGATGACGAGAAAAGGGACTGATAGACTGACGGACGGACAGACAGACAGGTCAAAACATTATACCCTCCGAAACTTCGTTGCACCCCACGCAACGAAGTTGCGTATAGTAAAATGTTCTGCAAGACGCAGGTTGATACGACCGCAGAAGTCAAAACCCCGATCAGTTAACTTGGTTAAAGTATGGACATTACATTCAAGCTTAATACAGTTCTGAATTTTGATTAAGATTGTGATATTATCCAAAATCTAAATACAGCATATCGTAGTACACCATATACTATACACGTATACACTTTCGACAACGACGACGCTGACCTTGAAAAACTTATTTTGATATTGTATAAAAATCATTTATATCGTCAGTGATCATGAGTAACACGGGTTGTTTTTTTTAATTTTTCGGCTATAAGTACGTATTGTCTTATGGTCCAATGTAACACATCAAAAACATTAGTTCCGTCAATATCAGTTAGTGGCTTCCGTCGTATTTTTTAAAAGTCGCATTCTGATATGTCTCAAGTGAGGATAGAACTGCAAGGGGTGTACTTAAAATGTCACTGCCACAAGGTTGCATTCAAAAACGTAGTCTCTACCACTGGGGTGCGTTCAAAATCGTAGTCTCTATCATAGGGGTGCGTTCAAAATCGTAGTCTCTACCACAGGGGTGCCTTCAAAAACGTAGTCTTTACCTCTGGGGTGCGTTCAAAATCGTAGTCTCTACCATAGGGGTGCGTTCAAAATCGTAGTCTCTACCATAGGGGTGCTTCAAAAATGTAGTCTCTACCACTGGGGTGCGTTCGAAATTGTAGTCTTACCACAGGGGTGCGTTCAAAATCGTATTTACCACAGGGGTGAGTTCAAAATAGTAGTCTACCACAGGGGTTCGTTCAATATCATCGTCTCTGCCACAGGGGTGCGTTCAATATCGTAATTAATAGAGGAGCAAAGGGTATATAGTCAGTGTGTTTTGTTACCGCCTATTAGAGGAGAAACGAATGACCTAAATATCGAAATACACGTGACTATTAAGACATAGCTTACTTTGAATAATAGAATGGACTGCTTCGACCGGTCAGGCCCTAGGGCATAGGGATACGTTCAAAATCGTAGTCACTACCACAGGGATGCGCGTTCAATTTCTTCGTCTCTACCACAAGGGTAAATTCAATGTCGTAGATGTAAAGCTGGCTTATGGCCGTCAGATAGATGCATGATAGTGAAGAATGAGATAATTTGTCACACCTGTCGATAAAAATATTGTGACAACCGCTTTTTGAAACATTAATAGTCGACTTCAACTTCACCATCAAGATGGTGATTAGATGAATGTCAGGAAGACATGTCACCTTAGTTACTCTTCTTATTTTGTTACAGAAAACCATCAACGTACTGAGGTTTACTTTCCGGCGCATGCCTGGTAAATGTTTTTAAAATAAATTTATGTGAATAATTTTTGTCAAAACATAAATTAACAAATATTTCTTGATCAATGTTGTTTTTTGTCAAATATTTTCGCATTTTTCAATTTTTAATGCCCAATCCGCACTATCATTTTCTATGTTCAGTGGACCATGAAAAGGGGGGTCTCTAATTTGGCATTAAAATTAGAACGATTATATCATAGGGAACATTGTTACAAAGTTTCAATTTGATTGGACTTCAACTTCATCAAAAACTACCTCGACCAAAAAACTTTAAACTGAAGAGGGACAGACGGACGGACGAACGGACGGACTCACAGACCAGTAAACATAATGCCCATAAATGGGGCATAAAAATGGATTGTGTAAAAGTTTGATAACATTTGTTAGAGGCAAACTATAACTGGAGAACAGAAAAAATATTGACCATACGGACAAGGGTCAAACTAAATGACCCCACCGTTAGCGGATAGGCACTGAAGGACTCTCATGAACTCTACACTAGTGTTTTTTTTTTTAGAAACGTTGAATTATAGAAAAAAGAACTCGTTCACGTGACATATCGTAGAAACAATTAATAATTACATAAAGAAATTTCAATGATATAATTTGACACGGTATTTTTGTGATTAACAATAGAAAATTGTAAAGACTTACAGCTAATTCCCTACAGCGTGTAGAGTAAAACTTTGGTAGACTGGCTTGCCTTGTTTGTATAAACGTTTACCCAAGCTTTGTACTTAAGAATTGAATGCTTCTTTTTGTAAATTTATTGGGTGGTAAAAGCGTTGACCGAAGTACATTTTGTATGAAGCGCGGAAGCTTCGTCCTCAGTCAATATACTTCTTTCAGGTCAATATATCCTTGTATCGACCTCATACAAAGGCTATATTTGTATAATATACAAACAAAGCAAGCTAGCTAACTAAATTCTTGCTGTACATGCAATAGAAAATTTCCCACTTATCATTCCATGCTTTTATTTAAAGGCGTCATTTAAAGGTGTGAATTTTCTGGACGTGACAATGGACCCCAAGGACTAAAAATAGCAATTATTGGCAATAAACTAGACCTCGAAGCAAGTCGGGAAGTTTCGGAAAAGGTTAGAAAATAATATGATTAGTTCTGCACTGCGGATTGACAATGTAATGTTGGATCCGAATGCGCATGTGAAGAAAAACGTAAAATATAAAGTAAAACGGACAAATGCTGATTTGTTATAGCATTAAGTTAACATAATTTTCCTAAGATTTTAATAGGATAAACAAGGCACGGAGTATTCAATATTCATACTCCATGATATTATAATTATGTGTATTAACTAATTTGATTGGTTTAGAAGGAGTCACAGGTTCAAATATATTTTTAAAGATAGAATGAAAACAGCAGATAGAAAAGTGATTATATCGCAAAGTTATTTTTTAGAAGAAGATAGCTATAAAATGAATATGTGGTATGATTGCCAATAAGACAACTCTTCACAAGAGATAGACCACATCACAAAGATTAACAACTACAGGTCACCTTCTGCCTTAAACATTGAGCATCCCCACAACAAAAAGACACTAAGTACAGATCTGAGAGTACTCGCAGTTACTGACAGCTAGTTCAAAGCCAATAAAAACTAATACAAAACTATGTATCTAAAACTTAATTATCAATCAGTACACATCCAGCATCTGATGGATTTAGTGTAAAGACGTCAGAGAAAAACATGACCTTGTGCTTTATTTCCAGGAAGTTGAAAGTTTCTGTGATGAAGAGAAAATTTACTTCATGGAAGTGTCAGCCAAAACAGGAGATAATGTTCAAAGGTTGTTTACGGATATTGGTAAGTGCGTGGAATTAACTATATAAGGTCTAGACAACGGGGTCAACAGGCGGATCAAGGGGGTTCTGGTCCCTCCTTTTGTGGAAAAAAAATGGTTGATAAGAGAGCCGTTGTGTAGTGGTTAGTGCATCGGACTACTAACACAAAGGTTCCTGGTTCGATTCCCGTTCCGGGATGAAAATTTAAGGGACTGAATTTTCGGCTCTCCCTCGACACCATTTGCGAGTATGGTTTTGGGGAAATGTCTTATTGGTTGTTTCAGTGATTAATGGTATTCACTGATTTTATTTTGTTTGGCAGCAGTCCTTTGAGCCAATTACTCTTTTTCAGGGGTATCATTTTCGCCAAATTTTGATTTACAATTGTATCAATTCCGCCAATATTCGGAACTCATTTGCGCCAATTTACCTGTTCACATATCTATCATAAATATAAATGATTAATATTTATTCTTATTTTTGGCTTAAAAAGTATCATATGTTCGTAGATATTTAACCATGAAGATGAGCATCTGGAGAGAAATGACTTGAAATGCATTAGACAATCAATGTACAGAAAGAGAATAAAACAAGTATTGCTTTGCTGAATATTTATAACAAGATATGTCAAAAGAGAAGAAAATAGGAGCTTTTGCTGGTTATGTTTTAGCCACATATTGGCTGAAAGCATTTTTCACAAGACGTACCAGTAATGGAGCAGAATTAATCCACAGGAACTATTATGAACTGTTTTATGCATTCACCATCAATTTTAGTCTTTTCGGACAATTAAGTGAAGTTACAAGCTGCTACATGCACTAAATTGGGAAATACCCATGCAACACCAGTAAAAAGAAAGTATGTTCCAGAAAAAGAAACATTTGCTGTGTAAACTGCCGGTTCCAAGTCCGAATAAAAGAGGGGCGAAGTATTTTTTTTCTAGTTGGCGCAATCATATGTTTTATTTTTGGTGCAAATGATACCATGTAATTTTAAAACAGGTGGCGCAAACGTAGCATGGTAGAAAAAAAAATTGTGGCGCAAAAGGACGCATTTTTGGCACTAACGGATCTCTCCTTTTTTTGTCATTTTTACAGCTGTTTACTAACTTAATTTTTTTGTTTAAAACTAAAGATATAATTCAAGATACCAAATAAGAAAGTAAAACTTAAGGGTATGTATTTTAGGGCTAACTTGATTAAGGATTAAGGAATATGTAAGGCTCATCCACAGTGTATATTCTTTAGCGTTTGTGAATTTAAACTGGAAAATGGTTGTTCTACCAGCTTTAAAACTCCCTAAAACCATTTTCAGCATGCAAGACAATGATATCAATTCAAAATTGAGAAATACATGTGTGGAAAGTTTATAGGCAACTTTGCCACCTCTTTTTGATAATAGAAATTCGATAATGCCAAATTTAATAAGTCTTAAAATCTCATAAATTCCTTAAATTAAAATCTCTACCAGACATACTTTGCATATACACTTGTCCAATGACATAAGTTAAATTCCTATTATAACTATTTTGATATGAGCGTCATTGGCGTGTCTTCTGTAGACAAAACGCGCGTCTGGCGTATTAAATTATAATCCTGGTACCTTTGATAACTGTTAACTGTTGAGAGTGGACAAATATCCTAAAATACACGTATATATAGTGGTGGACTCTCTAATGATGTTTAAACTTCCTTGTCACACATTTGCAGAAAGCTGTGTTCTTTACATGTGACGGCTTTGGGCATGGTCTCTTTGTTTCATGACTTCACAAAGGATATAAAATTCAGAAAATTCAAGGAAATTAAACGTCATAATCAAATTTTCTAAGATCAGATATTTCACTAGTGACAAGATATAATTTCTTTTCACACCTCTTTTGAAATGTGAAAAAGCACAAAAACTAGACAATACATTATACATGATATACTAATTTTAAAAGTTAAAAACGAAGAGCTATAAGCATTTCTTTTTCATGTGTTTGCTTCAACTATATACAAAATAGGTTTATATAACACTTTTTTTTTCAGACTATTGCGATGAAGCTGACTTTCTTCACAAACAAATTTATACAATTGGCTTTATTGTCCGAATGATTTGTGTGTTTTGAATGATATCGAAAAAAGGGTTTCTTTCAATTTTTTCACCAGCAAACCAGAAGATGACTTGACATTTTTAGGTTGGCCAACGTATGTGACGTCACAATGCAGTGATATGTAATAAGAGCTAGCTGATCATTGAATAAATTGAATAAATGAACAAATGAATAAATGAATTAATGAATCAATAATTTTCTTTTTCAGCCAAGTCGATATTGTCAGGTGATAAAACGCAGCGACGATCTATACTAAGACAGAGCTCCATCAAAATAGACACTAGTACCGATAAACATAAACATAGATGTTGTCATCGTGGAGAATATACTGTTCAGAAAGAGTAACATAAAAAGTATCATGATTAAACATTAAATAAAGTAAACATAGATGCTTTTATTTATTCACACATAATGTGAGCTCTACCTTTCTAGTGGTTAATTTCACATCGATGGCCTGAGGGGTGTATATGGGTAAGGGGAAATGCCTTGGCTACTTATGAATCAAAGAACTGAAATACTGAACATCGGATGACTTCAATGACTTGTCGATGGTGACAGGTCACAAGCACTTGTCTCAGAAAAAAATCACATCTGTATACCTGAAAGTGAGGTTAATGTACGGATATATTTTTTTCCTAAGACAAGTTAGTGCGTGTTGATAAATAAATGACAGGAAATTCAACTTCATCGTAATATAAACTTTTATATTGTAGCGATATAAATCAGTTTACTCTGGTTTGTTCAGTGTTATATAGTTACATAATTGTATATATAATTTTCTTCCATTTGTATGTCATTCTATTCTACTATAATAATAATAGTACTAGTGCAGTGCAAGTCTAAAGGAAAATTTCTGGATCCGCCACTGCAAGTGCATGGTGGTCACTCTTCTGTAATAATTTGATTTTTACAGAGACATATATATTTTCTAATTTTTCTAATAGATTGGATTTGAATAGGCATTCATATTTTCCCGCCCTCGATAATGTCCGCGTAATCATCATGAGGGGGGTTGGAGGGGTCCTGAGTGATCCCGAAATCCCGTGTTTAAAAACATGAAATCCCGAGGTCCCGAATTTAAATAAATTTACATCCCGAAATTCGAAACAAGAATTCCCGGATACCGAATGGGGCAATTCCGTGATTCCGCGCTTAAAAATACCCGATCCCGGAATCTCGATAAAGGTCCTAACTCCCCTCTATCATGTTTATAGATCGGTTACAATCTCAACACGAAAGTAACGTAATGGAAATCTAGGCCGTCACTGTCATCAGATGTAAAATGGTAAAGTTAAAAGAGTTAAGCTACAAAAACTTGAACCTTTTTATTTAAAATCGGAATGCCTTTTTTTCAAAATGTATACCAAAACGTTGGGATTGGCTAACAACGATCCATTGCCAATTCATTGACATTTGTTTTCAGTTTAGGGTATGACCAACGGGATTAAATTATGATTGCGAGTTACAACCTTTTCTGTCCACAAGGAGACATAGAAAACGGTTGTACAACAAATAGTATTGTTGAAAATTAAGGAGTGAAAGGTGCCCAAAGATAACAGAGGAACAGTTAAACTCACAGATCGAAAACTAACTGACAACCCCATGGCTAAAAAAGACAAAAACAAAGAGACAAATAATAGTACACAAAACACAACATAGAAAACTGAGCAACACGAACCCCAGACAAAACTAGGAGTGATATCAGGTGCTCCAGAATGGTGAGAAGATCCTGCTCCACATGTGGCATCCGGGATCCGTCGTACTAATAACAGCGAAATATTTATTTAATAACATGGACATATTTTTTTGCAATGCTTAAAAAGACATGAAACACGAATGAGTTGAACAAAGTTTAATTGAAACATTAATATTGAAAAACAATTTAATATGTATTTTTTTCAACAAAGAATTAATATCTTGTTTTCTAACATATATGTATCTGCATAATAAAAGATTCATGATTTATTTCTTGACAAGGCCCCAAATATTTTCTAAATACACGTACAATAAAGCAGCAAAACTAGAAAACACCAAAACGTGGGTTCTCCAACGTTCATAATTTTTAGAATCCAGCATATCATTCGGAATAGCCATGTCCATAAGAAGTCTCTCTATGCATATCCTTTCACATGATTAATAAACAGCTTGTATATGGATATTTTCTACCGGTATCAGGTCATGTGAATATCTCTTCACAAACATCTCGGTAACGTCATCAACTACGTCACAAAATTCTGCTGTTGTTATCATGCATGCGTTTCTTTTCAAATATCCGCCTTCTACCGTGATGTCTGCTGGTAGCGCTAGCAGATCTAAGGCGTCTAATGACCGGAAAAATGTCTCTTGAGCTTTATGGTAATCCTTTTTTAAATGATTGTCAAACCGCATAACTCCTGGTCGGTTTGATGTATCGGTTTTTAGCTTGTTCGGACTGTCCAATTCGTTAGGAATCAAGCTTTTCTCAAAAAGTCTATAAATAGACGATCTTCTTTTATCAAGTTTGCCTTGACCTGTAATTTTTTCTCGTAGAACAGTTTGCTTTACCACATGTTTTATAACTTTCATATTTGGTTCATCCAAAAAGCATTTCACTTTTGAAGTTATCAAATTTTCAACCTCAAAAGGCTCTAAACCAAATTTCATCAACGAAGGTCGTCTCTTTGGATGATAATGACCACTTCGTTTATCTGAAAATATTTAAATAAAATTTAGAATGGAAATATGGAATGTTTCAAAAAGACAACAACCAACGACCAAACAGCAGAAAAACAGCCGACGGCAACCAATGGATCTTCAAAGCTTTGTTTATCATTTGTATAGGCTAGCTGTGTATTTTAGAACTTTTTTCTAACTCCAGGATCTTGAAAAGGATGCGTCATTTAAGAAAACGTAATTGTTATATATTTACTCCGAAGCGAAAACTTATCTATGTTAAATTAATAAAGAACTTAAATGAGCGCGCTCATATACCCTACGTCCCAACATTGTCATTGGAGAGAAAATAGCGTTAGAAAACAAATTGTATACGAAAAAACAAAATTGAATCATGATTTCCTGTCGATATGCACATCTACATAGTATTTCCTTATTATCTACAAAGATTCATGAAATTCTGTTGTGTGGTTTGAGAGGAGTTGCGATGACGAGAAAATTAAGGGACTGATAAACTGACGGACGGACAGACAGACAGGTTAAAACATTATACCCTCCGCAACTTCGTTGCACCCCACGCAACTTCGTATAATAAAATGTTCTGCAAGACGCAGGTTGATACGACCGCAGAAGTCAAAACCCCGATCAGTTAACTTGGTTAAAGTATGGACATTACATTCAAGCTTAATACAGCTCTGAATTTTGATTAAGATTGTGATAAAATATTTGTCACAGCATAATAGGTTTCTGACACAGAATTAATAAATGTGGTAAAAAAACAACAACCAACAACTACCAAATTTGAAAATAAACTTTTACTTATTATGGTCCAATATCCAAAATCTAAATACAGCATATCGTAGTACACCATATACTATACACGTATACACTTTCGACAACGACGACGCTGACAAAAACTTATTTTGATATTGTATAAAAATCATTTATATCGTCAGTGATCATGAGTAACAAGGGATTTTTTTTTTATTTTTCGGCTATAAGTACGTATTGTCTTATGGTCCAATTTAACACATCGAAAACATTAGTTCCGTCAATATCAGTTAGTGGCTTCCGTCGTATTTTTTAAAAGTCGCATTCTGATATGTCTCAAGTGAGGATAGAACTGCAAGGGGTGTATTTAAAATGTCACTATCACAGGGTTGCATTCAAAAACGTAGTCTCTACCACTCGGGTGCGTTCAAAATCGTAGTCTCTATCATAGGGGTGCGTTCAAAATCGTAGTCTCTACCACAGGGGTGCCTTCAAAAACGTAGTCTTTACCTCTGGGGTGCGTTCGAAATCGTAGTCTCTACCACAGGGGTGCATTCAAAATCGTAGTCTCTACCATAGGGGTGTCTTCAAAAATGTAGTCTCTACCACTGGGGTGCGTTCGAAATTGTAGTCTCACCACAGGGGTGCGTTCAAAATCGTAGTCTCTACCACAGGGGTGCCTTCAAAATTAAAGTCTCTACCACAGGGGTGCGTTCAAAATCGTAGTCTTTACCACAGGGGTGCGTGTAAAATCGTAGTCTCTACAAGAAGGGTGCGTTCAAAAACGTAGTCTCTACCACAGGGATGCGTTTAAAATCGTAGTCCTTACCACAAGGGTGCGTTCAAAATCGTATTTACCACAGGGGTGAGTTCAAAATAGTAGTCTACCACAGGGGTTCGTTCAAAATCGTAGTCTTTACCACAGGGATGCGTTCAAAATCGTAGTCTCTACAAGAGGGTGCGTTCAAAAACGTAGTCTCTACCACAGGGATGCGTTTAAAATCGTAGTCTTTACCACAGGGGTGCGTTCAAAATCGTATTTACCACAGGGGTGAGTTCAAAATAGAAGTCTACCACAGGGGTTCGTTCAATATCATCGTCTCTGCTACAGGGGTGCGTTCAATATCGTAATTAATAGAGGAGCAAAGGGTATATAGTCAGTGTGTTTTGTTACCGCCTATTAGAGGAGAAACGAATGACCTAAATATCGAAATACACGTGACTATTAAGACATAGCTTACTTTGAATAATAGAATGGACTGCTTCGACCGGTCAGGCCCTAGGGCATAGGGATACGTTCAAAATCGTAGTCACTACCACAGGGATGCGCGTTCAATTTCTTCGTCTCTACCACAAGGGTAAATTCAATGTCGTAGATGTAAAGCTGGCTTATGGCCGTCAGATAGATGCATGATAGTGAAGAATGAGATAATTTGTCACACCTGTCGATAAAAATATTGTGACAACCGCTTTTTGAAACGATTAATAGTCGACTTCAACTTCACCATCAAGATGGTGATTAGATGAATGTCAGGAAGACATGTCACCTTAGTTACTCTTCTTATTTTGTTACAGAAAACCATCAACGTACTGAGGTTTACTTTCCGGCGCATGCCTGGTAAATGTTTTTAAAATAAATTTATGTGAATAATTTTTGTCAAAACATAAATTAACAAATATTTCTTGATCAATGTTGTTTTTGGTCACATATTTTCGCATTTTTACAATTTCCTTTGTTTTTAATTTATACTTTTTTTTAATTTTGTTTTAAAATATTACATTTTTTTTTGATTTTTTTTTTACATAAGATGAACAAAACATATTACTCGAACTCATTAGTCTGACTCCGAGCCGACCAGTCTTTGCTTTTACTTCTTAACTCAATAGCTCAATGCGGTGTTGTTAGTGGAGAAGCAGCAGATATTAACTTTCAAGTCTTTGACCTGGCCGGGGTTCGAACCCACGACCTCCAGCACTCTTGGC
The DNA here is from genome assembly GCF_036588685.1 of Mytilus trossulus. Taxonomy (NCBI): domain Eukaryota; kingdom Metazoa; phylum Mollusca; class Bivalvia; order Mytilida; family Mytilidae; genus Mytilus; species Mytilus trossulus. The sequence goes on along the minus strand of NC_086385.1, from coordinate 10,686,831 downwards.
GAACAAGTAACGAGACGGTGTTTTACAATCAAGAACACTTAGGCCTGGATGAATGAAGAACATAAAGATGTAGAAATAAACCTTACCATCTAATTGAACGGATTTTAAACCAGATATCAACTTTTCTTCTTCTGTTGTAGTACCCTATCAAAACAAAGTTTTAACATAAAATTTACACACTTTCTTAATTTATAATTTGCAAATAAGGTATTCTAATATGACGTCCTTATTACGCTTTGTAAACAAAGCCGTGTTCTAATGAGCACAAAAAATATGTTTGACACATGCGACTCTTTATATTAATGTTATTTCCATCGTTATCCTTTTAAATATCTACATTTTTAAGCAGCAAGCATAAACTTTATTATATATTTTTATCAAACAACATATATTTACCCTGGTCATAGTTTTTAAACTTATCAAATATGAAATGTAATATACAAACTCCTCTAGGAGGAAACGGGAACAGCCAAACAGTCTTACGGTATTTTCGTACGCTTCGACCTATAAATATACTGTATTTGTCATGTTAGAATCGAAATAATTCCTTCATGTTATGCTCTATGCTCATTTTAACATGGGTAGGCATTATATTTGACCACATTTTACACCTCGCTAACGCTCAGTGTAAAATATCGACAAATATAAATTGCCTACCCATGTTAAAATGAGCATAGAGCATGACATGAAGGAATTATTTCTTAATTTGCTAATTCAGCAAAGCCAATTGACCCTGTTATACTTATAAATCAGAGAACCTTGAATTTGGTAACTATACTATACTGTGGAAGACGAAAGGAGGCAAATACTATATATATATAAATATATAATACTAGTATACTTCCTTACTACTAGTATGCAAAATATTCGTCCTGAACATGCACAGTCTGTGTTTTTGTTTGGTGTTTCTCTTAAGATATATATCCGACGAGTTAAACCTTTTTCAACGGAATCTTATAATTTGTTCTTATATTGTGCTGTTTTCCACTGTCCCAGATTATGGCAGCTAGGATTGGGCGCTCACGAACATGTTTAACCCCGCCACTTTCTTTAGGTATCGATCCAAAGTCAGGAGCCTGTATTTCAGTGGATTGTCCTTGGTTCAAGTTTTTCATACTAGTATTTGTTTTTCGTAAAAAAAAAATAATTATAAATTAGGCCGTTAGTTTTCCCTAATTAAATCGTTCCATTTGTTCATGTCCGGGCCTATTATAGCCGACTATACGGTATAGATTTTTCTCATTGTTGAAGGCCGTACGGTTGCCTATAATTGCTTACATCCACTTCATTGGATAGTTGTCTCATATGCAATCATACCTCATCTCCTTATTTTTATATGTAATATCGGCCGCCGAACGTAAGAAATATTAAAATAGTCATCATCCAATCAATTTTCAAGAATTAACTCCCTTTGCATTTACAAGAGCCATACATCTTATCTGTTAAGAATGTAAGTATACTTGAAAACTTCCATATAAAAACATAAATTTGGAATTAAAAAGCAAATGGAGTAGCTTGTAAAAGATAAAATAAATGAAATAAAAGTATTTTCTTTGAAATATACTTGATTCTTTAACATGTTTAAAAGTTATAGTTTTAAGAAAAATCGATTCTTGCATTAAAAATATGTTATCGACGTTTATACATTATCGATATAATCTCAACAAAATGACGTCAAACGTACACACCGATGAAGGGAAAAAAGGGGGACACGGGGTGTTTAATTTTCCGACGTTCCGACTAAGATCCCATTTTTTTAAACCCTAGATTCAACATCCTCTTTGTGTTTAGCCCCCCCCCCCCCCCCCTCCTTGATGATCTGTCGCATTAAGGATTAAGGAGATAATAAGGCAGTTTGCTACTCTTGTTTATCCTTGTTTTTGATACATTTTTTGTCAGTTATTCGGAATTCTCTAGTTTTATCCAAGTCTTGCCAATAACAATTTTGCTCACTGACCCTTTCTTTTCTTTTCATATTTTTTTTTGCATACAGTTTTAAAAATCATTATTAAAAATTTTAAGGAATCCTTGTTATTTTCTAATAGTTTTTGAAAGGATAAATGTGTCAATGTTAAATGTATGAAAAATCTAGAGGGAATCGCTTTTATGCAAAAAATTTTAATTTCTTATATCTTCAAAACAAGCACACACATATATATATATAGACTCTTCATTTTTGATTTTTATGGGGAGTGGATTGAAAGGGGGGGGGGGGCCTTGTAGGATAGGATGAAATTTGAAGAAAGGAAGGATGAGCAACTGGGCAAAAAAAAAGGAAGAATGACAATTTACGTAGAAAAAACTCCCTTACGCCCGATATATAGTACGGATATGCTTACCAATAAGAGACTTTGTTGCTGCTTTCTAGTCTGAATAATAATTCCCCCTGGTCCATAAACATGTCCACGTCCATCTACGACTTTTACAAAATCTTCTGCATCTCCAGCCGCTCCAAAATCTACGTCAAAAACCACTGCATCTTCCTTTCCTATCTGGTGAAAAAAAATATACATATTTATTTACTATTAGGCTATATAGGAAAGGTGTACTGACATATGAGATCTCTTTTCCCACTCCATATAAAGTTATATATCACCAATTGTTCCATCCTTGAATCAATTTTATCTATTTGTTTCTCTGTGTTTAATTTTTGACATTCTTGCCAGCTGAAGGACGCCTCCAGGTGCGGGAATTTCTCGCTACATTGAAGACCTGTTGGTGACCCTCTGCTGTTGTTTTTTATTTGGTCAGGTTGTTGTCTCTTTGACACATTCCCCATTTCCATTCTCAATTTTATTGATAATTGTATCCGAAATATATTCCTAGACTTTTAATGTGGTCTTGTTTCCAGTTTATATTTTCAAGTTTATCTTTTGAATTTTTAAGTTTGCCAAGCCACAAGCCTTCTGTTTTGTTTCTACTCAGTTTGAGTCCAGAATTTAAAAACTTTAACCACAAAGCAACAGAGTGAATATTTGTAGATGCCGCCGACAACAACTAACGACGACGGAATGTATAGGATCGCTTTGTCTCGCTTTCCGACAAAAGTCGAAGGCGCAACAAAAAAGGGGAAAAGGGGGTTCTTTTTGTATGAGTCAGAAAACGCTATCAATCAAAATTTTTTTTTTCAATATTCAGCCCTATATAAGGTATATGGAAAATTAAGATTCAGAACATTATTTTCGTTATCTGTTTGACCAGAATATTTTGTTCATCAAAATAGTGATCAGAATATTGTTTCATTACACTTATCGGAAAGCAACCGATACCATTGAATGAATCGGAAAGCTAGCGCTATGCTGTTAAAATTATCGAAATATTCTTTATTAAGGTGGTATGGGAGTCTAAAAATAAAAATGATAGAATTTGTTCATACTTTGCCAAAACGTAGTATCTATTGATACATGTTGAAAAATATAATGAAAATGATAGGTCACCGCGCATTTTCTGAAGCTACAGGACAGGAAAAAATGACACATTTTGTAAAGGATTATACAGGAAAAAACACAATTTTGTGATTAGAAACTAAACAAAATCATAGAATTGTTAAATACTTCAGGAAAAGATAGCTTTTAGACACTGCTTTGAGAATATCAAAAGAAAAGATAGGATCACAGTACGTTTTTTCCGGCTAAAATACAAAATAGGAAAATTTCATGTAGAATATTTATCCTTCAGAAAAAGCACTGTTTTAGAGTTACCTCCCCTTAAAATGCTCATTTAATTTTTTTTTTTTAAAACAACCAAAAATAATTAACATTTGCAAAAACATTAATATTTATAAGTTATATTCTTATAAATTGGTTCTTATAAATGAAAATTCACATTAAATATTTGCATTCCTGCATCAAATTTTGCTAACTTGATGGAAAATCTGGACCTTTGGTTCTCTGTTTTTTACAATCCAAGATGGAGGCTGACACCCATACCATCTTAAGCCGAGGATAAACCATGTTCGACAAATTTTAGGGGGGGGGGGGTGCACGCTCGCCACATCCCTGCCTGAATCCGCCCGCCCCTGCAGATGCAAGAGAATATGAATAGTTTAATATGAATAGCTGGCACAGAAATCTAACAAATACTGGCATTGATTGCCAGAAAATTTCATACATTAATATAAGATAAGATAAAGATAAGATAAAGATATTTTATTTTCCTAATCATAGGGCTCATAACAATTAAGCATGTAATCACATATTAGTAAAAATAAAAAGCCTTTCTCTCCCACTCGCATACACTCACACATACAACTATCGTTCTGATTAAGAATGATTGATTTAACAGTACAACATGTAAATGAAAAATAAAATACAGATAAAAATACAGACACAAATGTTTTTTTTTTTTATGAGGAGAGTCAGTTGCCTACATTGTATATATGGAACGAAGAATAACTCTTACTGCCCAGAAAAGAAAAATAAAACAATTCAAGTATAATGTGACACTGAACTGGTGAAGACTTTAAATAAGTTTTATAAGTTTCAGTTAAGCAAATATTTAGTTTCTCAATGTGTAAATGAGGATTTCAATTTACATAATTTAGAGTTAAAATCAAGGCTATCGTTTGACATGAACCAAATAAGCAGATTACTATCGGATATTTGGGATAAATATGGGTATTTTGTAAAGAGTTCATCCAGAAAGGTTTTTCTTTCCTTAGTATAAAGGGTACATTTAAATAAAAATGTTCTTCGTCTTCAACCGAGTTCATTGAAGAAAACTGGCATGTTCTCTCTGATCTTGGCAGTGTAATATTTTTTCCATGTTCATCAATTTTTCGTTCGTAACGGCCTCTCTCTATGCGGAGACAATGATTGCTTATTCTAAATCATTCTAGTTACTAGGATAACTCTCTTATCTCTGTTTTTTAATACTGAAGTAATCTTCAAAAGTGAAATTATGTTTAAATCTAAAGTAGTTGCTCAATTTACTGTGATCATCTTTTTTATTAAGTCTTTTTGATGGCTCCAATATGTTAAAAAATCAGTTTTGATACATTTTCTAAGTAAAATTTTGAATTTATTTTTACTGATTTTTTTACAAAGTGCTAAATTTAAACCAAATTTTTCACTAAAAAACTTTATGTTTGCATACCACGATTGATTAGCCACATCTTTATCAGAGGAGCTTTCAATATAAGCATCACTTAAGAGATCAGTGGGCTAGTTAGGTGGTGGTGGTGGTGGTGGTTGGGGGGAGTATATAGGATTAAACAAGTGTGTCTATTCTGTTTCTCGGTTTGCCCCCCCCCCCCACACACACACACACATTTGGCTTGTTGTTCTTTTAAATTTTTAAATGTGGACTTATTCCGTACAATAAACATATGAGATACGATACCTGGCATTTCTCCATCTTCATGTAAGGAGCCCGCTCTAAAAAAACACAATTTTCCAAAAATCAAACACAGAAAGTAGACTACGTCACTCGGGAATTTGTGTAGTTGAAGTACAGCGTCAGTGACCGTGATATGACGCATAACAGAGGGCATTTTATTTAAAAATTTGTTTTTCTTTATATATTTAGGCAGCAACCATGCATTTGATTTTCTTTGGGGGGGGGGGGGGGGGGGGCTATGGTTTTTTTTGGAAAAAAAAGTTTGTTTCCAGTTTTTGGAGAAAAAAATAATTTGTTTTTGATTCTGAGAAAATAAGTTACAACATGTCGCAACTCACAATTTAGTAAAAATAATTTGTCAATATCTTTCACGGTTGTTGAAAATAAGAGAAAATAAGCTAAAATCAAATATTATAATATGACCTTGAATCTTTGACCTTGACCTTATTTTCACTTGTTTCATGTTTCACCCTCAGCTGCCACTGTATGTAATGCTAAAATTGAAAGAAAAAAAATGTTTTTTAATAACATGATTGAATTGTTTAGAAATAAAATCAGTTACGGATATCAATATTTCAAGTACGTTACGTATATCATTAAAAATGTATTTACTTCAGTTACCCATATCATCACGATATTTTAGATATGCCGGGCTGTTTTCTCCATTTAGCGGCTAAATTATGAATAAAACACTTAGAATTTCAGTCGCGAAATGTCGGACAAATGTAAAACAATTCAAACTAACGGCCTGATGTATTTTCAAAATAATAAGCGAATTTGAAAATCAAATATGTTATACAGCAACAAACGACAACCACTGCCGAATTACAGTTAAACTAACGGCTGATACATATATGTACAAAACAATAAGCGAATTTGAAAAACAAGTATGATATATACAGCAACAAACGACAACCACGGACGAATTTATACAGCTAGGCTCTTGACTTGGGACATATCCGTTTCAAGTCTATATTGTTGGTAACTTAAACATTTAAAATTATCCAATGAAATCATTTGCAATCGCCAATCTTCGGGTGAATCCGTTACTGTTTTTCTACTATATGAAGGTACGGAATCTTCCGAGTTGTGACGAATAGGAATTGATTGATGTTTACTTTGGAATGAAACATTTTACCTCCAGATGACCTGAAATGACTAAACGTAATCATTGCCTCAAGCCTTATACTACATGTTCATATGCCAAAAAAAATATAATATTTACATGATTTGAAATCTAACTTATAATGACTATTTTGCATTTAATATATATATATTTTTCTATTCTGACCCAATTCTATGTTATGAATAAATGGAACAACTTGCACTTCCTCAAAAAGCTGATGCGCATTGCATACCGGGAAATTTTTGAATGTTTACCAGGATTAGTAAAAATTTTACTTTCATTTTCAACTTTTAAAAACACACTTACTTAAATAGATATAACTTTTAATAAAAAGAATGGCATGTAATTCAAAGTCGAAGCATATTCTTGAAGGCTGTCCGTTGACATTCTTCAGATGTACGACTGTCTTGATCAATTTCATGGTCATTTTTATAAATTTCCTGTTACAAAACTTTGAATTTTTCGAAAAAAAATAAGGATTTTCTTATCACAGGAATAGATTACATTAACCGTATTTTGCACAACTTTTTGGAATTTTAGTTCCTCAAAACTCTTTAACTTTGTACTTGTTTGGCTTTATAGATATAGGAAGATGTGGTGTGAGTGCCAATGAGACAACTCTCCATACAAATAACAATTTAAAAAGTAAACCATTATAGGTTAAAGTACGGCCTTCAACACCGAGCCTATAACTATTTTGACTCGTCTGAGCGTCACTGATGAGTTTTATTTCTAGACGGAACGCGCGTCTGACGTATAGAATTACAATCCTGGTACCTTTGATAACAATCGGATTTGTAGTCACGGTTGTATGGAATCTGTAGCTGACGTACATAATATACCCCACATCTAATAATCAAATTACCCGGATTGGTGGTCACGTGATAGCATGCTCGTCTGAAGGGATTGCTGTCTAAAGAATTTAACATTGGTATCTGCTGCTTTTTCAGTAAGCATGCGACTTTTATGATAGGATCAAAGAATGACTTGTAATTCTGCAATCATAATATTGTGTCCGGGTGGATCGACATGTCTTTATACATTCGGCACTCCTCGGTAGAATCCGTTACTCTCCTTCTAAGTTTGGGTACGGAATTGGCCGAGTTGAGACGAATGGTCTTTATACATTCGGCAATACTCGGTAGAATCCACTTTTCTGCTTCTATGATTCAGGTACGGAATTGGCCGAGTTGTGACGAATGATTCCGTTTATACATTCGGCAATCCTCGGTAGAATCCGCTACTCTCCATCTATGATTAGGGTACGGAATCGGCCGAGTTGAGACGAATGGTCTTTATGAGGACTGTTACCACCTTAACAAATTCTGCCCTCTTGTCGGGCTAGTACAAAGCAGGGTCCATGCTCAAATCATACCAACAAGTGATCATATGGATGAAACAATTCAGGGTCGAGAGAGGGGGGCTTCATTGTCATATCCTTTAATTTTTTATCCCATTTTTCAGTCTTAATTCTTATCACTTTTACCAAATTTTCTCTATTCTGTATATTTTAGTACCTAATTTTTCTGTCTTCTTTAATTTGTTTGCCATTTATTCTCTTTTCTGTTAACCTCCATCCACGCCCTCATAAGTGATTTAAATTTTCATTGCATTGACTCATTTTTCTTTTTCTTATTTGTGTAGAACTTTTAAATATAATGATTTTATTGTTGGTTGCTTAACGTCCAGTGGCAAGAATTCCATGCAGGAATTTCTATTTGAAAATCATTCGCAAGACGCAGTAGCGGATCCAAGGAGGGGGGCTGACTGATCTCAAAGAGGGGGGGGGGGGCTCCCGTCATGCTTCAGTGATTCCTTATATAATCAACCAAATTTCCTCAGCAAAAGGTCGGGAGGCAGGTCCCCCCCGGATCCGCCTAAGGCAAGGTATAGGTCAATGTACGAGACACGAACCAACAACACAATATGCGAAATCAAACAATCAATACAACATTGTCATTTTTCTTGATAAACAACGAGGCCCCTCATGGGGCCGTCCAAGTAATCACATAATCACAATTTTTTTTCTCTCAATAAAATCACATAATCCTCCCTTTTTTAAAACAAGATAATCAAATAATCAACAATACAGTCCTAAATTATCAAATAATCAAAAAGACAGTCCTAGATTGTTAATTAATTTAAAAAAAAAATACAGTACTAGATTATTAAATAATTAAAAAAAAAAATACAGTAGTAGATTATCAAATAATCAAATAATCATGAAATATTTTATCTGGTAACCAAATAATCACTATAACAGCGACCAAATAATCACATAATAAAAAAAAAACATGAGAAGGCTGAAGCGGCGCAGAAACACCGTGCCAGATAATAATAAAACGGACAAGGAAAGACAAAAAAACATTTTTGGTAGTTTCTTTCTCAGAACCATTCATTTTTATTTATTTATAATTATAACACGATGAACCTTGTAATTTACTGCCCGGGGGTATAAAACTACACGGAATGTACCTTACTCATAAAAATAGTCCCTAAAATAATATGAAAAAATATTTCAAAAACATAATTATATAATCTTTCATACAAATTCTATTATATAATTATATGAATATGAATGATTAATTTAATCAGCTGGATATGCTAACTGTTCTTGTTTGGGTCACTTTATAAGCAAGTGGTCAGTTTATCAAAACATAACCCGACTTCCTTAATATATTCACAGAGACACTTGTATAACTATTAGAAGTGATTGCTACATGTACTAGTATATATCATAAAAGCAGGATAAATTTAATTTGGAAATATTTTTTTCCGACTCTAAATGACTTGTTTCTAATTTGTTACCGAATTTGATCGTTTTTTTACAATATGGATTTACCAAGTTGCTTGAAGACTTTGATGATATTCCATAAAGTTTTTATTATCTTTTTCTTTGTCGGTTCAACAGGTAAGCATTATTTTCAAGTTATTGTCGAAATTTCGACATTTTGCCGCGAAAGCGAGACATAGCGATCCTACATTCCGTCGTCAGCGTCGGCGTCGTCAGTATTCATGCAGTTTCAGTCTGAGGTTACATTTTATTTTGGACATCAATAACTTTGAACCTTGAACAGACGTTGTACTTGATACATTTACTAAAATTTACAGTATCCAGAGATTAATATTTATTTTCTATTATTTTAGCGTTATAACTTTATGACTGGTGAATATACACAGTTTTTTTGCAGTTAAAATTTATTAAGAAATTAAGAAACAGTTTAAGATTTAAAAAAATTCAGACATCATATACACTTTGTCAAATCTTCATGGAATTTTATAAAACTTGGACAAACGCTTTACAGTATTTTTTTTGATAAACGGACTTATCATGAATTCAATTCCTCTCCGTAATGTAGTAATCGTAAATCAGCGGAATAAAACGACTGAATTATTCGGTTCGCTGAGGAAGACAGTTATTATGTGCAAGTGTTGATAAAAAAGATTGAACCTTAACTGGCAGAGTTTTTCATACACATTTTAACTCTACATCTTTTTTCTAAGACGAGCTGGACATTAAATGACAATTGTAATTGTATATCTGCTATTTTAACGAATAAAGGAAAATTTGCTATATACTTAAATGAGACAGCTTCCCAACAACGTAACACATCAATACATACAGACTGAGTCATCAACAACAGACCAACAGTCTTTACGATATTTCAAGCCTTACCCCAAACCTTTAAATTGAGTATTCATAAATTGTGAATAGAGATTTTTCAGGGACCATCCTTTTTCAATTTATCGAATTTACCATCGAAATACAAAAATTAAATAGAACGAAAAACATGAAAAATCGTCAGTTTATCAAAGTCAACCCTTGTTGGTTGACCAATCTCTATGATATCATTTACCAGTTAATTTACAAAGTTACTTTTGAATGTTGAATTATTCAGAGAAGCATGATCAAATGAATCTGCAGAAAAAAACGTTTCTCAAAAAGCATAGATTACGTTAACATTCATGAAAATGTACTTCGGTCAACACTTTTCAGTACACCCCAATAAATTTACAAAAAGAAGCATTCATATTTTAAAATGAAATAATTAGTAGCAAAAATTATCTTTCATTTTAGGCTCCACGAGTGAGAATAGAAAGCCACGACTGGTTCATATAAGCATTGGAAATGAAGAAACATCCTCGATGATTATAATGTGGTCCACTGTCTCTCGAACCGGATGTAGAGTTTTCTATGATATAAGCGACAAATTACAGTTCAGTATCGAAGGGAATGTATCAAAGTTGTTGGAGGACAATTGGAATGCACGTTCTTATATACACAGAGCAGAACTTACGGTATGATATCAAATTCTGATTGAAATCAATAAAAAAAGAAAAGCAACACGTGAACCTGAGTCTGTTGAAAGGTCACCAAAATCATTTTGATTAGTAATGTTTCGGCGTGCAATTAATATTCTAGCTATGCATGCACTTGTGTTTTGGTGCAAGAAATGGTAAATGGAAAGCATGTCCTCACGTGTTTTGACTCCGGATTTCACACAAAAAATGAAAGTTGATGAGCATGCATTCCGGATGAAACGCTCTAAAATTTGAGGAACGAGGTCTTTTTAAACATGACCTTTAAAGAAAATGTTATTGCATACATAGGTCGACCGATACATGTAAGTATATAACAGTAAATGTTTTTTTTGTATTATTTATCATACTTCCGAATGAAACAGACATGAATTGTTGCTCCGCGGGAGACCCGATTGATCTTGAGCCATGTTTCTATATTGAAAAGGAATGGAAACGGGTCTCGAGAACATTTGGGACTCCCTTGCAAGTCTATTTTCTGATATATGCATCGGTCATCCAAATTCACTGAATCATCTTCCTTAAGAAGATATTAAGGAAAACAAAAAAAAAGTTAAGTAGAAACTAGTCTTCTGAAGGACGCCTCCGGGTGCGGGAGTTTATCGCTACATTGAAGACCCATTGATGGCCTTCGACTGTTGTCTGGTCTATGGTCGGGTTGTTGTCGCTTTGACACATTCCCCATTTCCTTTCGCAATTTTATTCTGTGTAAAAAGAAATTCCTTAGATAGCATTTTGATGTCTTTTCGTCCTATGTTTGCAATAAACGTGAAATAAGAAGTCATACTAAGATATACTTCGTTCGTCAAATTTCCGAGCGTTTCATCCGGATTACTAGGAATCAAGTGTTTTATTTCTTTTTCTTAAGGCTCAATGACCTATGGTTGCTTAAAATCATGTGGTTGTTTCACTGACAATCAAATGACGATTTCTGTTATATTCTATGTAAAAGTGAATTCTTTTCAGTAAGTCCAGTTTAATTTTCTCAAAACAATAACACATGAGGAATCTTTCCAATGTACAGTTTTTTTATAACTTATTTTCAGAATCTTGAAGCAAATCAAACATACTTCTACCAAGTGTCTTGTGAGTATGGAGATGAAGTTTTCAAAAGTGACATTTTTATGTTCAAGACACTGTCTAACGACAAGGTATGATTTTTCTCTTATAATTGAATTTAGAATGCTCTTCAACTTCGTACTTTATTTGGCATTTTGAGCATTTTCGAGCGTCACTGATGAGTCTTTGGTAGACAAAACGCGCTTCTGACGTATATGCTAAATTTGGTCCTGGTATCTATGCTGAGTTTATTTATATAGTTTTTTCTTTGTGAAAATATTACATAGGACTAAGCAATAAAATGATGGTTGACACTCAAGGAGTTGGAAACTCCTCATGCGGAGCATTCTTTGTCACCCTTTGAATTTTGCGGGATTTGTGTTACTCAATTTACCGTGTATGTTCTTATATTCCAATACAAGAGGGTCTGGCAGGGGTCCTTCATTCACGTTTTCTTTAATATTTTAGGCCATTTTCTCAATTCTTTAAAAGTTTTGCCCAATAGTCTTCATATTTTAACTCCTCATCTGTATCCTTTAAAAAAATCGATTATTCTTAAATGAATTAAATATGGAATGAGATAAAAAGAACACTTTTGATCAATAAGTATTTTGTTAGATTGTAAAATTTGTAAAATGTATAATTATATATTTTATTATCAAATCTTCATGATGTGAGTCCTTAATCTGAGCGTTGTTAGAAATTGAAACCCCAAATAGTCATGGGAATTTAAGACTGAAAAATATAACCGTATCAATGACAGAAAATGTGTGGCATGATGAAAGAAGACAGCAACTAACGGAATAGAACCAAATTCAATAGTCCAAAAAACATCTAGGGGTGAACCTAATAACTTCAACAAAAGAAAGACCATTTCATATCACCCTTAAGCATTTTTTCGACCATGCTATCATTCTTTATTGTGAATCTCATTGAGATCTAGAAGCGTAACGCGGGATTACCGATTTTTTTGTAAGCGTGACACGTGAAAGTCATATTATTGTGTCGTGAAAACGGGAATTGAGGCATTGCGGGACCAGGGAAATGCCCCCAAAAAATGAGAATTGCTTACTTACATAGTGTAACCGTAAGCGGGATCCGGGATCGGAACCTCCCAATGAGACCACTTTTATTTTTTGATTACATTCCAGAATAAGCTGTGAAATTAAAATACATGTCATTGCTTTTCCAGGAACAAACGGTAAAACTATTGGTGTATGGAGATATGGGATCGAAGTCAGGAAAGTTAACACTCTCAGCCTTACAGGATGAACTTTCAACGGGGCAATACCAGGCAATATTCCATAATGGAGACTTTGGTTATGATCTTGACTCAAATGGAGGTTCTGTAAGTATGATACGTCGGATATACACATGAACCGGATGACATTTTAAAATATTGTTTTTGTAAGATTATATAGAATCTTTGCATTATATATTCACTAACCCAGAAATTCGGTCAGAATATAAAGAGAGACCCGTTGTTTAAGTTTTGATTGGTCCAGCCGTCGTTTACAAGTTACACTATAGTTGTTTATGTTCTGATTGGTTCAGACGTAATAAACGATAATTTAAAGAGTGCACATGGTAATTCTGTTTGTGCCTTTCCCAAGTCAGGAGCCTGCAAAATAGTGTATTTCGTTTAACTGTTGCCGCGTATCACATTCGAGTAAAGTTTTTTGTTTCAAGTTGTACCAGAATTAGGTCCAAGATTTTATCATTTGAATTATATCACATTTTGACCTTGCTATGCTGTATTTGGTTCTACTCAGTGTTGAAGGATGTACCTCATACTATAAAGATCTTTTATAGCTGACTATACGGTATTGTTTTCTCATTGTTGAAGGCTAGACGATAACTAATCACTACTCATGTCTGCGCCATTTGGTCTCCAGCCGAAGATGTCTAATTGGCAATCAGTTCGCACCTCCTTACTTTATATTTACAAATGTATGGCGAGTTCCTCCATACACTGACTAGAATGTTTTAGTAATGGTTTTCAGAGTATTGTTTTACAGGCTAAGAGCAAGCCATATAAAACAAAGATATATGGTATGCGACAACTATCCACCAGAGTTCAAATGAGGAAAACATAAGCAATTAAAGATCCAACAATGAGAAAAAAATACGATCAATTTTAGTCGTTTAATGTTTTTTTGGCGAAAATAGCCACTGGCTTTGGAAAGACAGTCACACATAAACAAGGTGCATGAATACTACTGTTTCGATATTTTCCGAAAAGTTCTATAAAAAGTGATATGTCTCAATGATAAATTATGTTTTGTCTTCAAAAAGGTAGGAGATGAGTTTCTCGATATGATTCAACCAATCGCAGCACAGTTTCCATACATGACGTCACCTGGTAACCATGGTACGTGTGTATTAGAACATAGCGATAATAATGCACTTTCAATTGGTCGCTTATTAACTTTCACAATTAAAAAATTATGGTGACAATTTCACTGAATTCACAGGGCACGTTTCATGATAAAGAATTTCGGGGGTGAACGTGTTTGCAGGGGTGACACGCTATTTGAAATGTGGGATATATATAGTTGATACAATGTGGAATAACGCAATAAAAAGGGTTAAAAAGCGGAAAAAGCACGAGGAAAATGTTTTTTTTTATATTTCAATAAAAAGCGCGGTTAAAGAGGGGAGCATCACATGGACATCTTTCAGGACAAATATGATAAACGTATGTTAGAACCAAAACCAAAATAGAATTGTTACAGTTGTTATCTACTATGATATCTGAAGGGTATAACAATCTACATTTTACAATTAAATATCTCATGGAAAATTAGTCCGCTAGTCTTAGAGTAATGACATTACTGATCTTCTAAAACTATACTGCCTGCAAATTTTTGGGACTGACAATATATGAGTGAAAAAGAAGGACGAAAGATACGAGAGGGATAGTCATAGTCATAACTCATAGATTAAAAATAAACTGACAACGCCTCTGTCCCATCCACCAACATGTCTGAATACCAATTCGCCGTTTCAGAATCTAATACATCCCGGGTATTATTTTCTAAAATGAACACCAAAACGTCGCGATTGGTTAATAATGTCATAAACAATGGAAATTAAACAAATGACGTGACGTTGTTTTCATTTTGGGGTACGAACAATGGAATTACCCATGATTCTTTAGATTCTGAAACGGCCAATTGCGTACACATTCATCTTCTTTTCTGATTTGTTGTTTAAGGGCATACGATACAGTTTTGATCCTGTATTTACAAGTTCATGAAAATTTGCATTTAGGCTATTTTTTACCTGATTAAATCAAATATGTAAAAAAAAATATACCTTCATGTGCTACTTTTTGAGTAAAATGAGGTCGAAATTTTGTATATTTGCTCATAATTCAGATTTGTGGCCGTAATTTCTTTTTCGAAAGAAAGACATAACTTTTTTGTTATAAAAGATAAACACAAATTTTTTTTTGTTAAATAATCGGTAATTTCTGTATTTTATAAATATTTAAAAAAAATATGCAATTTTTTAGGCAGAAATAACTCATATTCATCAAATGTTCATGAATTGAGGAAAAAACGTCATTTTTTACTGCATGTTTATCAAAATTAAAAAAATTCCTCTATTTACAGTTTTATAAAATTTGGGTGACATAATCTCCCTGCAAAATGAAACAAAATGCCGTTTTGAAAAATAGGGGTCCATGAACTCGTTTTAAAATTAAATCAGTTTGAATGATAAAAATCAGTCGAAAAATGCATCTTTTCCCCGAGATGTCACAGTTTGACGTCGCGAAAATAACAAATTACGTTAGCAACGTCATTACCTTCCCTGTAACTGTATCGTATGCCCTTAATGTGCTAGGTAGTTAATGTTTTGAAATTTATTTTGTGCTTTATTTATTTTGTATTTGATATGTTATTTTTTAAAGAACTGGCACATGACTTGCACCACTACAGATTACGATTTTCCATGCCCGGAACACCTTGGCCTATGCCGTTTGAGAAACTTTGGTACAGTTTCGATATTGGACTAGTGCATTTTATCAGGTAAGGATGTATTATTGTCTTAGTGATCGCACGTTATGACTGGCTTTTAATTGGTAAAAGCAACACGATACAGCAAAGAAAAATAATTGAAAACAACATATTCTTTTGATCAGCTATTTCGGTATTACCAATGTTATTTCAACTGATCGGACGGAGCTTACGTTTTAATTTGCATAAGGACAGTCTATTTGAAGATGTGTGTGATAAGGATGATTGCCGTTATTAAATGTATTACATAATTTCTTTAGGCTTTTATGCTCTCACACTATAAATGTTCTAGTACGTATTCATTTTATGTTGTTATTAATGCTTATGTATGATAATAAGTCAGTGTGTTATCGTAGTTACGATTACGTGACTTTTAAGCGTGACGAATACCCATTTATTAACTCTTTTTTGGTTGGCGAATACGCTTTTGTTAGTAATCATTTCAAATTAAAAGTAATACTCAGATGGAACATAACTTGTATATATTTATCTCTTTTTCAGTTTTTCATCAGAGGTTTACTTCATTCATAACCAGGATTTTACATGTAAACAATATGATTGGTTGTTAGAAGATCTGACGATAGCCAATCAGAATAGAGAACAGACTCCATGGATTATTGCACTTGGACACCGACCTATGTATTGTACAAACAGTAACCTTGACGACTGTACACCACACTTTTGGGGACAATGGGTTAAAAGAGGGTAATAACCAAAGACATTATTTTTTTCTTGAAATTCATAAGGTTGCAACCTTTTAAATAAGGATTTCGAAATAACTTAGTTTTATTGCTCAAGGCTTACCCATTTAACAAAATGACAAGAGCAATATATTTGCAAAAGTTCAAATTTCTTCCAATAAAAAATATAATACTTAATGTAGAACTACCACGAATTTTCTTCAACGTTTTTCTTAGGTAAAGTTTACCCAAGAAAAACGTTGAAGAAATTTCGTGGTAGTTCTACATTTAAGCATTACAAAAACCGTACAAACACAATCGGACATTTGACAAACAGTTACAGAAGTACAATTGCAATTAATTAAGGAAAATATATTCCATTAAATAATGTATCTTTAATGACGCGCGTGTTCAAAATGTTTAAAATTCCAATGCAATGACTAAAAGAAATCTCCTATCACAGACTCGATAAGTATTTTATTCATTATTATTACATAAATAAATATTCATTCGAGATTAATTCATATCAATGCCTATATATTTTTTTTTTTTTTTTTTTTTTTTTTAATTTTTGTTATTTTCAAGATTTACAACAAATACAACACATCAAACATACATACAGTAATATTAGCGATAAATTTGAATATATATTTATTTATGACAATAAACATTGTTGTAAATTCATTTTTTCTATTTATATGGAAAAAAAGAAGTAAGAAGGTACAGAAGAAAAATATAATTAGAGTTAAATGTTCAAGTACCACTGTGTGGCACTTAAGAATTGTAAAAAAAAATAAAAAATATAAAAAATATCCCGTAAGATTTTCAGTACATAATAAATTGTGCTATTAGATACAATAATATTTTATGTTAGTTTTGACAATACATATAAATTGTAAAAACAAATGACAAATTGAATTATAAAAATAATACTTTAAAAGCATTCCACATGGTATCAAAGTGTTTTTGTCTCTTATTTTTGACTATATATTGCAGGCTTGAAGATTTGTTTTATGCAATGGGAGTTGACCTTGTGATAGAAGCTCACGAACATTCATACGAGCGTTTATGGCCAGTGTATCACTCTGACGTCATTCAACATAGCTATTTACATCCACGTGCTCCTGTTCATATCATTTCCGGTGCTGCTGGAAATTCGGAAGGAGTAGACTTGACGGGATTTTCAAGTATGTAATACTGTGATTTTATTATTATTCGTTAGATTCAACTATTCGAGGATTTCAGGGGAATAGGTAAACCGTGAATTTAAATGTTGAAGGGATTACAAATTATCAATGATAATATATAGACTCCGACACAAACACAAAATCAAGCATCCATAAAATTGCAACCCAAAAAATATAAATTTATGTGTCATTTTGTCTCTGATTGCCACATCTGTTTTTTTTTATATACTGATCACACGAGGTCAAATGTCACACGAATAATATCTACACCAAAGTGAAACAATATGTTAAAAGTTTAAATGATAAGAATAAAAGATGTTTTTCATATTTTTAGGTTCATGGTCTGCATTTAGAGCTGGTGAAAGTAGTAAAAATTCTTACGGAAGACTTTCAGTTGTAAATAAAACACATTTACATTTTGATCAAATTAGTGCTATAACGAAAGATGTTCTGGATCAATTTTGGATCGTGCAAGAAAATCATGGCCCATTTTTACAAAATGTTGATTGTAAAAATGGCACCGTTCTGCCGGAATTCTGTACTTGTCCATTGCCGATCCGGTTTGTTACTTTGCTGATTTTGTTCACGTCGGGGATTGTTATTGTCATAGTTCTATCCATTATGTTTTGTTGTTATTCATGTAGATGCTGTTACTTTTGTCTGAACAATATTCGCACATGCGCACATATATCCGGAAGCTGGATGAATCGCAGACGACAGTACCGACATCAACAATTACAGCAGAATACTGATATCGAGGACAATTTTCTTGTTTATCAACCGACAGAAAGCATCGATTCTTTTGATATGTTCGTGCACTGAAATAATTGAAAGCTAAAGGTCGGATGAGGTCATATTAGCACACGTGACAGCACGTGTTTTGCCTTAATGCTTGAACAGAACAACACAAGAGGGGAATGGAATATACCAATGACATGAATGACAAGTGGATTCTTCTAACAGGATGTTATCTTTGGGACGCTCTAATGTGTGTTATTTATGCTTGAATGTTATACCTGAAAAGTGTGGCTTGATGTTTCATTACAGAAAGATAATATCATTGTGCATCATTGATATTCAGTGTTTGTCATAGTCATGAAACATTTTGGTGCATACAATGTAGGTGTCTCAATGTTGTACATTATTTATTATACTCGTATTTTAGTGTATTGTAATTCATTTCGGAAACGCGAAATACATATAACGGTCAACGAATGTACCATTTCCAAACATATTGAAACATGTTTCAAACGCTCATGATTGTCATAGCAGTGCCAAAATATCTTGATCATGGCGTTTAAACCAATTTTGATAATAACGAAAAAATGTATATCACTACAGTTAAGTATTTTTAGATGATGAATAAAACATTGGAGAAATCAGTGATGAATGTTTTAAGGCTGTGAGATCGTTGATACAAACTAGAATTTAAATCCTAGATAGGTCTATCAATGATCATGCTACGTCTATTTTTAAAGGACCAAAATGTTGAAAAAAACACTTGTCCTACCATCATGACAAATATATATTTCTGATCCCGCAGATGACACCCCAATCGTTTCTGTGTAAAAAGCCATTTACATAAACTGCCTGATTATTAAATTATTGACAATTCACTTGGAAACTCAACATAAACTGCAAGGAAACTTCATAAAGAGGAAATTCTGAACAATCATACTAGGCCTGTTCTATGTTTCTTTGGAATTTCAACCAAAGATGAAGACATGGATCTTCCATGACTGTATTTCATACCTAAACTAAAAACAATGTCATTAAAACAACGGTATATTGCTATGTCTTCTAAGTGCTCCAGTAAACCTCATTCTAAATTATTAAGTTAAACATAAATTTTATCAGTAATCGAGCTAGCGTGAAACTGCCTTTGTTTTTAGATGGCGTGAATCAGATGTGGATACTAGAAAAATCAAAAGGTACTTAGATTACATACAATCTAGCAGTTGTATTAATAGTTATTAAAGGTACCAGGATTATAATTTAGTACGCCAGACGCGCGTTTCGTCTTCATAAGAATCATCAGTGACGCTCATATCAAAATATTTATAAAGCCAAAGAAGTACAAAGTTGAAGAGAATTGAGGATCCAAAAGTTCAAAAAAGTTGTGCCAACTATGGCTAAGGTAAAATATGCCTGGTATAAGAAAATCCTTATTTTTTCGAAAAAATCAAAAGTTTTGGAGACTGGAAATTTATAAAAGTGACCTCATTATAAACATTTTACTTTTCTGCACATGACAGAAGTATTCCCCATTCCAAACTAATACATATTTGAAAAACAAGTCTCTTGTCTTATTGAGGGATAAATCCTGCTTTGTAAACAAATCCCTCTGATTCAAACAAAATCATTCTCTGAAACTGATGTTATCAAGATTATTGATTTCATGATTCTTCAATTTATTTAGTATTTTTAAAGGACGTGTTTTTCAACAATTAAGCTATCGCATTCACATAAAAACCAACCGTGCTCCTCTTCTAACCCATTTTTTTCATTTGTACTCATGAGGCTGCTTCAAACAAGAAACTTTTCAGAAGAAAGAAAAGCAGTTAGCGTTATCCTTTAGCTTTATTAAAGATGATGTTCTCTCACTAAATAGTTAAAAATTTGATGACTACCTGTATTTTGAACGAATCTATCCCACCGAACTAGAGATAAAGGGTACAACAGATACAGTTAAGTCTGCCCCATAAGTCTTGACCTACATTTTATAATTGACAATGAGGGTCGATTAAAAACAAAACTTAACGACAACAGAGATGATTGCAGCTTCCCAATTTTGAACTTTCCATTCCTATGTAGCAACATTCAAGTAGAGCCTATGTACCGATAATACATATCCCCCAATTGATACGATAACTTGTATTTTTTTTATCATGGTTTCCTTGATAGAGTATTGCTGCTAACAAGGAAGTCATATCAAACCAAGAGTTCCAAATGGTGAAGCTGAAATCATCCCTCTGAAAATTTTATGGACGCCATCACATGTTGGTTGACCGTTATGGAATATCCGTTTCACAAACTATAGCGACTATGTTCTTTTATATCACAACAACAATCTCGATCACTTTTCACGAATGTGACTTACTGTTTAAGAGTTATAATATAATTACCGGGTTTGTACCAACAGGTGCCACATGCGAAGCAGGATCTGTTTACCTTCAGGAGCACCTGAAATCACCCCCAGTTTTTGTTGAGTTTTCTGTTGTTTGATTAGGCTTTATTTTCTAGGTTGTGTTTTGTGTACTATTGTTTGATTCTATTTAAACCTTGAAGTTCCATCATTACCGAACTATAGAAAGAAAAAAACACGACAGGTGCCGTATACGATACAGGAAATGCTTACCCTTCCGGAGCACATGATTTCACTCCCAGTTTTTAGTGGAGGGCGTGTTGTTTCTTATTTATTATTTATAACTGTTGATGTAAATGTCCCTTGATTTTGTGAGTCTTCTTTACTCCTTAGTTTTGAATGGTATTGTCTTTTAGCCACGGCGTTGTAAGTTTAATTTCGATTTATGAGTTTGAATGTCCCTCTGGTATCTTTTCTCCTCTTTTTTTCGTATGAAACACAATTGAAATGTATCTATATAAATGTTGAAACAACTTGGTGGCACTAAGTTATGATATACCAGCAAACACTAACTGCAATAGTGAGGGATGTAAAACGCAAAACCTTATCACCAGCCTGCTTGATTTAAACTATTTACTATCTTACGAACACGATCACCTAAACAAACCGTCCATAGAGCCTTCAAGCACCATTCTTCCCCCAGTGGATCCGACTATGAAGTCGGACCAGTAGATATTTTAGTCTACTGGTTCTGCTGTTCGGTATACAAAAACAAGTTTTAATAAAATCGACCCTTGGATGCTATTTTGAGGAAAAAAAACATTGAAGTAGATTGGTACAATATATCGGTCTTCCTACTCTCACTGTCACAGATGACAACAGGCATGTTCTTATGCATGGCCGTTATTCAAGTCTCCTTTTCTTTTCTTTGATATAAGAGGGCTTCGAATCAAAACTAGGTTTTGCTATTCAAAAGATGCCAAAATAAATTAAGATGGGAAGAAAGTTTTGAGAAGCTCCCTTCATAATAAACCTGAAGTGAGTTGTATCGATTAAAATGGACAGTAGACACCTGCCAAAAGTATTTGATATAAGCCGTGTTATTGAGTGGGCCGTATCAAATGAAACTCGTGTGTTTGTTATATTTCTAGACATGTAAAATGCACCTCAAAATCAAAGTAAATTTAATTTGTTTTGAAAGTCCCGGTTCTATTTTCTTGTGCTTTAAAATTGCGTTTTTTATTGATATATTTTAACAAAAAGTAGGTGCATTGAAATATGAAATGGTAAAGATTTTGATTTCGACATGAATACTCTTATGTTGGAGAGAGCGTAAGATTTAAGTAATAGAAAAATCTTTGAACGAAAACCTTCGTTATATGAATTTCTTGCATAAGGAGCTTATTGTCAATGACATAAAACTGTATTTAGGAATTGAATACATTAATTTTATTCAGCACCCATAAGAGATAAGACAAAACAAACCCAAGCAAAATATTATACTGGATTGAAGATCCCGTGTTTTTTTTCAATAGGGTTTCGTAAATATAGCTCAACATGCAGACTTCTTATACGTTCAGGTATTTCACATCCAATTTTTTATGGAAATATTCTTTATAAAGCACAAAGGTGTCAGTATTCACCTCATAAACTTACAAAACCTTTGAATAGACTAATTAAGAAGGGATATAATTACGATACTGTTGTTAAGTCATTAAAGATTGCATATTTTGGCGTTAATATTGAGTCACTGATAAGGTCTTTGCGTCGGAACTAAACACATTTATTCTAAAAACAGTTGTTGGCATGACACGGGTTATGTTCTTCTCATATATGTTATGATGGTATGATACTAAACCCCTAACGGGAATGATTGTGCCTGATGTTCATATGATGAAATCATAATCTTTCAGTCCGTTTAATTGAAGTCTGGAGTTGGCATGTCAGTTAACTGCTACATGTTGTAGTCTGTTGTTATTTATGTATTATTGTCATTTTGTTTATTTTCTTTGGTTACATCTTCTGACATCAGACTCGGACTTCTCTTGAACTGAATTTTAATGTGTGTATTGTTATGCGTTTACTTTTCTACATTGGTTAGAGGTATAGGGGGAGGGTTGAGCTCTCACAAACATGTTTAACCCCGCCGCATTTTATGCCCCTGTCCCAAGTCAGGAGCCTCTGGCCTTTGTTACACAGGTAAAATAGCTACGGATGTTTTACGTCCGTGAAAAATCCGTAATGCGTCCGTATTATACGGCACGTCTACGGACGAATAGTACCACGGACGTAAAACGTCCGTTGCTTTTCATCCGTAAAACGTCCGTGAAACGTCCGTAGCTATTTTACCTGTGTTCTCTTGTATTATTTTAATTTTAGTTTCTTGTGTACAATTTGGAAATAAGTATGGCGTTCATTATCACTGAACTGAAGTATATATTTGTTTAGGGGCCAGCTGAAGGACGCCTCCGGGTGCGGAAATTTCTCGCTTCATTGAAGACCTGTGGGTGACCTTCTGCTGTTTTTTTTTTATTTGGTCGGGTTGTTGTCTCTTTGACACATTCCCCATTTCCATTCTCAATTTTGTTTTAATAAATAACTATTTTGCTTCACCTCATTTGCTACAATCAGAGACATACTTATAGATATAGGAAGATGTGGTATGAGTGCCAATGAGACAACTCTCCGTGCTATAAAAGTATGTAATTATGTGTGTTTCCTAATACGGCACCTACTCTTTTTTCAGCTCTAAATTGGCCCTCCCTTAAGTTTTTAGGTGATTTTTTTTATATATGAATTAAACACAGGAAGCAGACAGTTCATGAAAAAATTGTGTTAAGGTGATTGTGATGTGTTTGCACATCTTACTTTACTGAACATTCTTGCTGCTTACAATTATTTCTGTCTATAATGAACTTGTCCGTGTAGTTTCAGTGGAAAATGTTAGTAAAAATGTACTAATTTTATGAAAATTGTTAAAAATTGATTATAAAGGACAATAACTTCTTAGGGGATGAATTGACCATTTCGGTCATTTTGACTTATTTTTGAGTCTTAAATTGCTGTACATTATTGCTGTTTACAGTTTATCTCTATCTATAATAATATTCAAGATGATAACCCAAAACAGCAAAATTTCTTAAAATTACCAATTTAGGGGCAGGAACATAACAACGAGTTGTCCGATTCATCTAAAAATTTCAGGGCAGATAGATCTTGACCAGATAAACAATTTTACTTCTTGTCAGATTTGCTCTAAATGCTTTGGTTTTTGACTAATAAACCAAAAACTGCATTTGACCCCTATGTTCTATTTTTAACCTTAACGGCCATCTTGGTTGGTTAGCCCGGTCACAAAACACAATTTTAAAACTAGATAGCCTAATAATGATTTTGGCTATGTTTGGTAAAATTTGGCTCAGTAGTTTCAGAGAAGAAGATTTTTGTAAAGTTAACTAAGATAAACGAAAAATGGTTAAAAATGGATTAAAAGGGCAATAACTCCTAAAGGGGTCAACTGACCATTTTGGTCATGTTGACTTATTTGTAAATCTTACTCCGCTGAACATTTTTGCTGTTTACAGTTTATCTCTATCCATAATAATATTCAAGATAATATCCAAAAATAGCAAAATTTCCTTAAAATTACCAATTTAGGGGCAGCAACCCAGCAACGGGTTGTCCCATTCATCTTAAAATTGCAGGGCAGATAGATCTTGACCAGATAAACAATTTTACTCTAGTCAGATTTGCTCTAAATGCTTTGGTTTTTGAGTTATAACCAAAAACTGCATTTAACCTCCATGTTCTAATTTTAGCCGTGGCGGCCATCTTGGTTGGTTGGTTGGCCGGGTCAAAAAACACAAATTTTAAACTAGATACATCAATGATGATTGTGGCTAAGTTTGGATTAATTTGGCCCGGTAGTTTCAGAGAATGTTTTTGTAAAAGATCATGGATATTTACGAAAAATGGTTAAAATTGACTATAAAGGGCAATAACTCCTAAAGGGGTCAACTGACTATTTTGATCATTTAACTTTTTTGTAAATCTTACTTTGCTGAACATTATTGCTGTTTACAGTTTATCTCCATCTATAATAATTTTAAAGATAATAACCAAAACAGTAAAATTTCCTTAAAATTACCAATTTAGGGGCAGCAACCCAACAATGGGTTGTCTGATTCATCTGAAAATTTCAGGGCAGATAGATCTTGACCTGAAAAACAAATTTACCCTCATGTCAGATTTGCTCTAAATGCTTTGGTTTTTGAGTTATAAGCCAAAAACTGCATTTTACCCCTATGTTCTATTTTTAGCCATGGCGGCCATCTTGTTTGGGTGGCCGGGTAAAAAACACAAATTTTAAACTAGATACATCAATGATGATTGTGGCCAAGTTTGGTAAAATTTGGCCCATTAGTTTTAGAGGAGAAGATTTTTGTAAAAGTTTACGACGACGGACGACAGACAACGGACGACGGACGCCAAGTAATGAGAAAAGCTCACTTGGCCTTTTAAGCCAGGTGAGCTAAAAACAACACCTTCCTACCTACCCTATATTTCAATGATGTACATGTAATAGGAAACACTCATATTAACTTTTTTTTAGACTTCATATACTTTTTATGTATCTAGTTCCTGCCATGCCTTACAACTTTTAAGGATATATCAGTTTGTCTGTACTCATAGTAGATTGTGTGGTTTAAAAATGGCTTAGATTATCGAATTCCTTTAGATTGACGAAGAATGTCAATTTTTCATCTGAAGGTTGTGGTTCTCTCCTGTGTCTTCTGTTTTTCTCCGCCAAAAAAATCCCCTGAGTAACGCCCACAAAATAAAACAAGGGAGCTGAAAGCTGCGTTAAATTATAAAAAAAAAATCTTAGAACCTTATATTTCAGAATTCAACATAATTATTCAAATTATATTATCAAATTATAACATGCAATGAGCAAGACGAAATTGCAATTTTTTTTTTAGAACAATCAGCTTACCATTTCTGAGTATCCGAGATCATCTCTAGCTCATTAGCCACTTGATAACAGACTTTCCGTTTAGATTTTCCTTTAAGTTCAGTATTTTTGTGATTTTACTTTTATATGGCTTTGGAAAAACATTACAGTCAATGGCTGAATTACGGGACAGTTGGACTGAAATAGACTACACCAAGTTTTGACACGAAAAACTGATTTCGACTCGTTTGACAATGTGAACTTTTAAACAAAACTTACACTAAATCCATTGGATGTTGGATGTGTAAGGATTGATAGTTTAGTCTCAGATGCTTGATTTTTTTTATTAGTTGTTAGTGGCTTTGAACTAGCTGTCAGATAACTGCGAGTACTCTCAGATCTGTTCCTATTGTCTTTTTGTTGTCGGGATGTTTAAGTGTACCCGGCCACGTCTACTTGTATTTTTGTCCATACAATGAGTTAAGCCTTTTTCAACTGATTTTTATAGTGCGTTCTTATGTTGTACTGATATACCACTGTCCCAGGTTAGGGGGAGGGTTTGGATCCTGCTTACATGTTTAACCCTGCCACATTATTTATGTATGTGCCTGTCCCAAGTCAGGAGCCTGTAATTCAGTGGTTGTTGTTTGTTTATGTGTTACATATTTGTTTTTCGTTCATTTTTTTTTTATAAATAAGGCCGTTATTTTTCTCGTTTGAATTGTTTTACATTTTTATATCGGAACCTTTTATAGCTGACTATGCGGTATGGGCTTTTCTCATTGTTTAAGGCCATACGATGACCTATAGTTGTTAATGTATGTGTCATTTTGGTCTCTTGTGGACAGTTGTATCATTGGGAATCATACCACATCTTCTTTTTTTTATATTTAAACGTTAAAATCTTTTATTTTTATTGTATATTTCTTACTTCAAATTTTTGTCACTTAAAAATTACTTTAAAAATTAATCACACAACAAAGAGCCCCAAAAGATGCAATAACATGTAAATGTTTTTTCCAGATTTCATATTTGTCTATTTTGATTAAATCATTTTCAATACACATATCCATTAAAAATCGAAGAGCAAAAATATCAGCACACAAACTATGGGCTTTAGTTTTAGAGGAGAAGATTTTTGTAAAAGTTTACGACGACGGACGACAGACAACGGACGACGGACGCCAAGTAATGAGAAAAGCTCACTTGGCCTTTTAAGCCAGGTGAGCTAAAAACAACACCTTCCTACCTACCCTATATTTCAATGATGTACATGTAATAGGAAACACTCATATTAACTTTTTTTTAGACTTCATATACTTTTTATGTATCTAGTTCCTGCCATGCCTTACAACTTTTAAGGATATATCAGTTTGTCTGTACTCATAGTAGATTGTGTGGTTTAAAAATGGCTTAGATTATCGAATTCCTTTAGATTGACGAAGAATGTCAATTTTTCATCTGAAGGTTGTGGTTCTCTCCTGTGTCTTCTGTTTTTCTCCGCCAAAAAAATCCCCTGAGTAACGCCCTCAAAATAAAACAAGGGAGCTGAAAGCTGCGTTAAATTATAAAAAAAAAATCTTAGAACCTTATATTTCAGAATTCAACATAATTATTCAAATTATATTATCAAATTATAACATGCAATGAGCAAGACGAAATTGCAATTTTTTTTTTAGAACAATCAGCTTACCATTTCTGAGTATCCGAGATCATCTCTAGCTCATTAGCCACTTGATAACGGACTTTCCGTTTAGATTTTCCTTTAAGTTCAGTATTTTTGTGATTTTACTTTTATATGGCTTTGGAAAAACATTACAGTCAATGGCTGAATTACGGGACCGTTGGACTGAAATAGACTACACCAAGTTTTGACACGAAAAACTGATTTCGACTCGTTTGACAATGTGAACTTTTAAACAAAACTTACACTAAATCCATTGGATGTTGGATGTGTAAGGATTGATAGTTTAGTCTCAGATGCTTGATTTTTTTTATTAGTTGTTAGTGGCTTTGAACTAGCTGTCAGATAACTGCGAGTACTCTCAGATCTGTTCCTATTGTCTTTTTGTTGTCGGGATGTTTAAGTGTACCCGGCCACGTCTACTTGTATTTTTGTCCATACAATGAGTTAAGCCTTTTTCAACTGATTTTTATAGTGCGTTCTTATGTTGTACTGATATACCACTGTCCCAGGTTAGGGGGAGGGTTTGGATCCTGCTTACATGTTTAACCCTGCCACATTATTTATGTATGTGCCTGTCCCAAGTCAGGAGCCTGTAATTCAGTGGTTGTTGTTTGTTTATGTGTTACATATTTGTTTTTCGTTCATTTTTTTTTATAAATAAGGCCGTTATTTTTCTCGTTTGAATTGTTTTACATTTTTATATCGGAACCTTTTATAGCTGACTATGCGGTATGGGCTTTTCTCATTGTTTAAGGCCATACGATGACCTATAGTTGTTAATGTATGTGTCATTTTGGTCTCTTGTGGACAGTTGTATCATTGGGAATCATACCACATCTTCTTTTTTTTTATATTTAAACGTTAAAATCTTTTATTTTTATTGTATATTTCTTACTTCAAATTTTTGTCACTTAAAAATTACTTTAAAAATTAATCACACAACAAAGAGCCCCAAAAGATGCAATAACATGTAAATGTTTTTTCCAGATTTCATATTTGTCTATTTTGATTAAATCATTTTCAATACACATATCCATTAAAAATCGAAGAGCAAAAATATCAGCACACAAACTATGGGCTTTAGTTTTAGAGGAGAAGATTTTTGTAAAAGTTTACGACGACGGACGACAGACAACGGACGACGGACGCCAAGTAATGAGAAAAGCTCACTTGGCCTTTTAAGCCAGGTGAGCTAAAAACAACACCTTCCTACCTACCCTATATTTCAATGATGTACATGTAATAGGAAACACTCATATTAACTTTTTTTTAGACTTCATATACTTTTTATGTATCTAGTTCCTGCCATGCCTTACAACTTTTAAGGATATATCAGTTTGTCTGTACTCATAGTAGATTGTGTGGTTTAAAAATGGCTTAGATTATCGAATTCCTTTAGATTGACGAAGAATGTCAATTTTTCATCTGAAGGTTGTGGTTCTCTCCTGTGTCTTCTGTTTTTCTCCGCCAAAAAAATCCCCTGAGTAACGCCCACAAAATAAAACAAGGGAGCTGAAAGCTGCGTTAAATTATAAAAAAAAATCTTAGAACCTTATATTTCAGAATTCAACATAATTATTCAAATTATATTATCAAATTATAACATGCAATGAGCAAGACGAAATTGCAATTTTTTTTTTAGAACAATCAGCTTACCATTTCTGAGTATCCGAGATCATCTCTAGCTCATTAGCCACTTGATAACGGACTTTCCGTTTAGATTTTCCTTTAAGTTCAGTATTTTTGTGATTTTACTTTTATATGGCTTTGGAAAAACATTACAGTCAATGGCTGAATTACGGGACAGTTGGACTGAAATAGACTACACCAAGTTTTGACACGAAAAACTGATTTCGACTCGTTTGACAATGTGAACTTTTAAACAAAACTTACACTAAATCCATTGGATGTTGGGTGTGTAAGGATTGATAGTTTAGTCTCAGATGCTTGATTTTTTTTATTAGTTGTTAGTGGCTTTGAACTAGCTGTCAGATAACTGCGAGTACTCTCAGATCTGTTCCTATTGTCTTTTTGTTGTCGGGATGTTTAAGTGTACCCGGCCACGTCTACTTGTATTTTTGTCCATACAATGAGTTAAGCCTTTTTCAACTGATTTTTATAGTGCGTTCTTTTGTTGTACTGATATACCACTGTCCCAGGTTAGGGGGAGGGTTTGGATCCTGCTTACATGTTTAACCCTGCCACATTATTTATGTATGTGCCTGTCCCAAGTCAGGAGCCTGTAATTCAGTGGTTGTTGTTTGTTTATGTGTTACATATTTGTTTTTCGTTCATTTTTTTTTTATAAATAAGGCCGTTATTTTTCTCGTTTGAATTGTTTTACATTTTTATATCGGAACCTTTTATAGCTGACTATGCGGTATGGGCTTTTCTCATTGTTTAAGGCCATACGATGACCTATAGTTGTTAATGTATGTGTCATTTTGGTCTCTTGTGGACAGTTGTATCATTGGGAATCATACCACATCTTCTTTTTTTTTATATTTAAACGTTAAAATCTTTTATTTTTATTGTATATTTCTTACTTCAAATTTTTGTCACTTAAAAATTACTTTAAAAATTAATCACACAACAAAGAGCCCCAAAAGATGCAATAACATGTAAATGTTTTTTCCAGATTTCATATTTGTCTATTTTGATTAAATCATTTTCAATACACATATCCATTAAAAATCGAAGAGCAAAAATATCAGCACACAAACTATGGGCTTTAGTTTTAGAGGAGAAGATTTTTGTAAAAGTTTACGACGACGGACGACAGACAACGGACGACGGACGCCAAGTAATGAGAAAAGCTCACTTGGCCTTTTAAGCCAGGTGAGCTAAAAACAACACCTTCCTACCTACCCTATATTTCAATGATGTACATGTAATAGGAAACACTCATATTAACTTTTTTTTAGACTTCATATACTTTTTATGTATCTAGTTCCTGCCATGCCTTACAACTTTTAAGGATATATCAGTTTGTCTGTACTCATAGTAGATTGTGTGGTTTAAAAATGGCTTAGATTATCGAATTCCTTTAGATTGACGAAGAATGTCAATTTTTCATCTGAAGGTTGTGGTTCTCTCCTGTGTCTTCTGTTTTTCTCCGCCAAAAAAATCCCCTGAGTAACGCCCACAAAATAAAACAAGGGAGCTGAAAGCTGCGTTAAATTATAAAAAAAAAATCTTAGAACCTTATATTTCAGAATTCAACATAATTATTCAAATTATATTATCAAATTATAACATGCAATGAGCAAGACGAAATTGCAATTTTTTTTTTAGAACAATCAGCTTACCATTTCTGAGTATCCGAGATCATCTCTAGCTCATTAGCCACTTGATAACGGACTTTCCGTTTAGATTTTCCTTTAAGTTCAGTATTTTTGTGATTTTACTTTTATATGGCTTTGGAAAAACATTACAGTCAATGGCTGAATTACGGGACAGTTGGACTGAAATAGACTACACCAAGTTTTGACACGAAAAACTGATTTCGACTCTTTTGACAATGTGAACTTTTAAACAAAACTTACACTAAATCCATTGGATGTTGGATGTGTAAGGATTGATAGTTTAGTCTCAGATGCTTGATTTTTTTTATTAGTTGTTAGTGGCTTTGAACTAGCTGTCAGATAACTGCGAGTACTCTCAGATCTGTTCCTATTGTCTTTTTGTTGTCGGGATGTTTAAGTGTACCCGGCCACGTCTACTTGTATTTTTGTCCATACAATGAGTTAAGCCTTTTTCAACTGATTTTTATAGTGCGTTCTTATGTTGTACTGATATACCACTGTCCCAGGTTAGGGGGAGGGTTTGGATCCTGCTTACATGTTTAACCCTGCCACATTATTTATGTATGTGCCTGTCCCAAGTCAGGAGCCTGTAATTCAGTGGTTGTTGTTTGTTTATGTGTTACATATTTGTTTTTCGTTCATTTTTTTTTATAAATAAGGCCGTTATTTTTCTCGTTTGAATTGTTTTACATTTTTATATCGGAACCTTTTATAGCTGACTATGCGGTATGGGCTTTTCTCATTGTTTAAGGCCATACGATGACCTATAGTTGTTAATGTATGTGTCATTTTGGTCTCTTGTGGACAGTTGTATCATTGGGAATCATACCACATCTTCTTTTTTTTATATTTAAACGTTAAAATCTTTTATTTTTATTGTATATTTCTTACTTCAAATTTTTGTCACTTAAAAATTACTTTAAAAATTAATCACACAACAAAGAGCCCCAAAAGATGCAATAACATGTAAATGTTTTTTCCAGATTTCATATTTGTCTATTTTGATTAAATCATTTTCAATACACATATCCATTAAAAATCGAAGAGCAAAAATATCAGCACACAAACTATGGGCTTTGGAGCTCTGATAACTGTTTGCGAAGCAAATCGTGGTACATTGGTCTAAAATGTTGCAAAATATGCCAGTTGGTATACTTTTGTCATTGTCCCTTTTGATAAAACCTAATTTGTTTAAATAAGTGTTCTCTGTTAATTTCAGCATGTTGTCATCAATCAATAGCCGTAAAAGTTCATTTTGTTTTTCATGATATTTCTTCTTGAGTACTGTATCGAACTTCGTGTTTCCTTGGCCTTTCGTCTCCCTCTCCATTAACTTTGTTGCACTTTTCACTGTGCTAGGAAGAATACCAGCTTTTTTTAACCGGATTAAAGCTGGTTTATTCCTTTGGTCAAGTGTATATGGGTTGGTTTTGTTTTCCCTTATAGTACTCGTTTTGATTAAATCATCTATAATATTCCCTCCAATTTGAATGTTGATAGACCTTAACTTTGAAGATAGTATCTGCTTTATATCTGCTCTTCCTAATCCCTTTACCTTAAAGGTTGGTCTGAAATCAGGTTCGTCCTGTTGACTACCTATGATAAAACAACATAAATGCATAAATATAGAACTGAAGTTTTCATTGTACATACTGCAGTTGTTAGTTTAAACAGATGTATGTATAGTGAATTGGGAAACAAGTTATTACAACTTATGTTAATCCTTTTCCGGTGTGTTTAACGTAAAAGAAATATTGATCTCCCTTAACATGGGTCAGCAATTTATTATCCCCTTCCGACGGACTATCATCGTTTCCTCGGGACCATTCTCGCAAATGATGTCAAGGGAGAGCCGAAAATTCATTCCTTTAAATTTTTTCCTGGAAAAAAGGATCGAACAAGGAACCTTTGTGTTTGCAGTCCGATGCGATTACAAATACATCACAACTTTCCTATACATGTTTATTAAATTTATTCTCCTTGATAGAAATCAGTATTATTGTCCACTACATGCGCAAAAAATGGCGCAAGCACATCAGAGGTACTGACTATCGTGTATATAGCACTCAATAATGAAGTAGGAAAGAAATAATAACATTGAACAGTACATATAAAGAAATGATACCTTATAAAAAGAAATGCACTCGTGAACCTGAATGCCTGTTTGTATATAAGATCAGATAACAGTTATATAAGGATAAATCATTTAACTTCATTTCGATATATGAGATGTGAAAAACAAACTGACATGTATTCTTAAGGTTAGGCATATTTTTTGACAAAGCAATAAGTTCTCTTTCTCCCATTCCCCCTTATTCCGATAAATACAATAACAACATGCTAAATTGAAGGTAACCACTATATTTTCCATTCTGAGGTGCTGTTTTTGAAATTAGAGGTAGCAACCTGGCTAAAGCTGATATGTAAACGTGCAAAGGGTCTTAGTTTTGTGAGGTTTTATGACATGAATCATGGTTATGTTTTTGTAGCCCATTTTAAAATAGTTATAAACTCAAAGCTCTTCGTATTTGTTAATCCTGGTACCTTTGATAACTTTATATAAGAACTGTTTCGAAAAACAAATTACAAGAACATATGATACCTGACAGACATGTACACATTATAATCATTTCATACACCAATATGTCCTAACCAGAGCTCTGAAGCTTGACATCAGAAATTGAGAGTTGACATCAGTTACCTTATTTTCTACCCTTCAATATGCTTTAACTGTATATTAATCGTTGTCAGTATCACATATAGACGAATCAGTTTCATTATTAATAAAATAACTTATCGGAGAAGTCAAATATGGAAAAATATTCAACGAGTAAGCGTAGAGCATGAGTTAAATATCACTGTTGTTAGGTCACGAGTTGAATATTTTTCGATATTCTAATTCTTTGATTAGTTATTCTTTTTATTAATTTGACAATAAACACATCATATATACCCAATTATTTCTTTCACTAAAGACTTCGACGCGCGTTTTGTCTACAAAAGAATCACCAGTGTCGCTCGAAACAAAAAAATATTAAAACAGGCCAAATGAAGTACGAAGTTGAACAGCATTGACAATATGATTCTTAATGGACATAAAGATGAATATTTAAGGACCTATATACTTTTCTACGCATTCACAGTTAATGCAACGTCGTCGACTACGTCCTGACAACGACTTTTGTTGTAAGACGTGAGAGGAGTGTAATTATTAAGATTATTCTACATGTGTAATTATTACGTTTATTCCACATGTGTAATTATTGGTTTATATTTCACTGGAAATTCACTTCAATCACCGTAATACATTTCAATCAATGTAATTTAATTTATTGTTTATCATCAGTCAACCTTTTCTGTTCAATACTTACCAATGCAATATTGTCAAAATTAAAAAAGAATCTATATGATTCTTTAGATTTTGTTTTTCCATATTATTTGCAAATCAGTCCATATTTTAAGCCATCTCAATTATACCAATGACCCCTGGAAAAATGCCTCACCGCTTTATTTTGTGTTCTCACAGCTTTGTGTGAAAAGTTTAAAAATTTCAATAGATGTCACAATTTTGTCCGGAAATAAACAATGACCGTGGATATTTTTAAGAAACTGCTAACACAAATCTGTATTTTTATGATTCGGCTTCCTTGCGTACACCATCAACTGATGAAATCTACGAATCAAAAAGCGCGATATTCATGATGAAATGGCTCTACAACAAATAACAGTAACACAGATTCCAATTCTTTGAGTGTTCTTTTTTTCTAAACAATCATGGTTTCAGTATCAATTTCAGTTTTCCCAACTTTTCTGGTTAAATGAAAATCATCATGAAATTAGTGTCAATAATGACCCAAAAACAGGATCAAACGATAATTGAACCCATTGTTTTATTTTCTGCAATTGGAACACGTAATTAATTACAAACATCAATCATTTGTATTTTCAGCCCTCATAAAGATAATGTACAAAGTTGAATAGCATTTGATGTTCATGAAAGTTAGCAGGGCTTACAATTAGAAAACAGATAGTCGATTTCATTCCATATTGAATTGGCAAGAACATTATACTATCCGATTCATAAATCTTATAAAGTATACTGTCTAAAGTCTAGTTACTAACTTTGCAAAGTGCAGGGTCAACATACAAATTAACACTATCATGATCTTGGTAGGATAAATGAGTTATAAACCCCATTCAGCATCTGATTTTGTAACAAGCTCAATGAGTGAATTGGCAATTTTGAAAAGCGGCCTTAAAGCCTACCCAACTCTATTTCTTCAAGGTTTTCTGTTTAAAGTGCATTGAAGAAAATAAATTTGTTGAAATAAAGTAACAGGTTCTCCAGGTCAATTCTATATACAATTCTTCAGCTGCCTTACACATGTTACTGTTGGGAGAATTTTCCAGTAACTATTTTTACTTTTTAATTCGTATTGGATAAAATTACAAGTGTAAAATCATTCAAACGGGAAAACCAACGGTCTAATCTATAGTATGTGTCGTAATTTCTGCTTCTCGCTATGTTTTGATATAGTTATAAAGCCAGCAAATACGAATATCTCATAAAACTAGTAAATGCACGGGGTAATAAATAAATACGGACGTCAAATATGTTGTCTGTTCTCCCTTTGGTAGCGTGAATAAATAATCAATAGTAAAAATGATACGTTTATTAAACATCTAGAACTGCCGATATATTTCCATACAAGTACAATATTCCAACAATAATATATAATAAATATACACGGGGCGAAGACACTTAAATAATATTCTTACTTGTATTTTCGTACGGGTCAAACGGAATTATCTTAAATATAACAATGACAATATAAATAAAATGCAAGGCATACAGCTATCTGCGCTGCTTCTTACCTCTAGGAACCCCCGGGATGAGCCTTGCTGCAAGCCAAATATAAACACAGCAAAGACTGACGAACGTGACGTTGCACTGGTATTTATTTTAAATTACCGGAAGCAAATATTCTAAGCAGGAAGAAAAACATAACGTAACATAACGTAAAACGCTTACATAAAATATAGGAGTCCTCGACTCAAAATGCTTATAATCAAACACTCTTATAAATAAACATATCTAGATATATTAATTCTTCCAGTTAAAAACTCGTAAATGTACACTTTTGGGTTCACGCTTAAAATATTGACCCAACGGGAACGTTCTGACCAATACATGACAAAGTTGCGCCATGTACGACGTTATCGATACAGCTAATAACATCAAGTAAAACGTACGTTAATTACTCATTCAATATACTAAATACTAGAAATAACTTCTGACAACTTATATAAACTCTCTTAATACAATAATAACAATATTCCTTTACTTGGAAATAACCAAAACACACATTTACAACAGTATGTTTTAAAAGCCTTTGATTTGACATATGATTGCCTGACCTTAACATTTTGATTATTTGCGGAGGCAAATTTTTATATTGCTTTGTTTGACAGTTTATTTCTGGGTGACCACTATGACATTGTATATGTGCTTGACTATATTGACCAAAAGAATTGAAAAATTTGCCATTGTAATTGAAAGCGCAGAACTTTAACCTTCTATTCAGATTCCCTCAACAGAAAATGCGTTATAACAAACAAAAGCTACTACAAAATTATATGTGCCACATCTATCAGACATATATAACAACTAAAGGTCAGGATCCACTATAACCGGTGAAATGATGTATAGACAGCTTTGCACAACCTCAAACGACATGTTTTTAAGTAATATTTTGTAATATACACTAATGCAATTGATAAATGCAGATGTTTATTGGTCAAAAGACCCTAGTTTTTTTGTATACTAACAATTTTACAATAAATTATCCCCTCTAATGTAGCTTGTTGAATACTATTTGTCAACAATATGCCTTAACCAATAAATTCTCTTGTCACCTTTTTTTCTTATACTTTGAGAAATATTAAAAGCTGGGTCAGTATGCTTGCTTGTAATCTGGATAGGGTGATCAAGTATATGAATGGCATTGTAAGTATCGATTACAATATCAATATGCTGGTAATCGTTTATTCGGGCTGTCTTTTGTAAATGTTTTCCAAGTTTCACAAGCAAACGGAAGATGGCTTGATAATTTCGGGTCAAACTTATCAAATTCGGTTCAAACATTATGACGTCGCTGATATGCTAGTGTCAGAGTTCTTAAGGGCGGGTCAACGTATTTGACGTAATAAAGCCGTGATATGCAATTTTTTTGAAGAGCTGAGCAGTGTGACGACCGATAAATTTGCGGTACCATTACATGTT
The DNA here is from genome assembly GCF_036588685.1 of Mytilus trossulus. NCBI lineage: Eukaryota > Metazoa > Mollusca > Bivalvia > Mytilida > Mytilidae > Mytilus > Mytilus trossulus. The sequence continues at coordinate 10,649,786 of NC_086385.1, read as the reverse complement.
CAATAGGATCTGGACTGGTTATTGTGTTAAACTCACTTTGAACTACTGGGGTACCAGCTGTGCTCGTTGTAGTGACTGTTAGCGTGCTTGCACTGGTATACAACCTAGCAGAACTGGTAGCTGGTGTAATTGCTGGGTCAACTGCATGTAACTGATTTGCAGGTACTGACGTAGCGGGTATCGCACGGTCAATCTTTTTACTTGCTGAAAACGCAATACAAAGATTAATATTTATGTACATTCTTAATACTCTAAAACTACAACACTGTGGGTCAAAGTAAAAAGTATAACACGTATGTTCACATTTAAAAAACGTGTAGTTGATATTGACTGTGTAATTCAAGTTAAACTTTTCTTTCATTTGTTAATCTTATCTAATCACCTTTGTATTGACAGGTAGGAGACAAATATGAAAAGAATGTAATAAATATAGATATATAATATGATTGATTATAGTTTGCTTAATATATTAATGAATACATTGTAACCGGCAATAGCCCATTACACTTCATCTTGATTAATCTCGGAATTATTTTGACTTTGATTGAATAAAGGTTTGTACAGAGGCTCGGTTGTTGTCTTTCCTACATCTTACAGAAGTGGTGTGTATTGAGTTACCAGTGATAATGTGTTTGGGGCTATTAATTATAGAATAACTAATCGAAGAATTCAAACAGAGAAAAATATTCAACTCGTGACCGAACAACACATTAATTCACGAATGCGCATAGCGCATGAGTTAATTATCAGTGTTGTTCGGTCGCGAGTTGAAGATTTTTCGATATTTAAAACAATATGAAAGTTAAATAGACTTCACTATTTTTCCTTCTTTTTCATCTTTTTTTTTTTTATCTAAAAACATATGCCTTTCACTTCAAATCTCAATTATACTATTATGAGAAATGTATTTTTTTTTTATTTTAAATTTGTTGTAGATATTATTCATATTTCTTTTGAATTATTTAAGACAAATCAAACTCATGACCTTAATTGTCTTCATTAATCTCTTAATAAATCGAACATATTGTAATAATAATTCTGTGTCAAAAAGTTTGAGGTTGTCTTTTTTTATGTCCAGATATAAAAGCTCTACAATTTAAAAATACTCATTTAAGACCATACGCAAATTGTGAGATTGTTTTCATTGTAATCAGAGTTTAATCAAAAAGAAGTTAGGGGTACACGTTATTTTGAAGAAAAAAATGACTAAATTAAATAACAGGTAGTTAGAATTGGGGCTAATTAATGATAACAATGATTACTTGAAAAAACTGTAACCAATTACAGCTGATTTATAAAAATAAACTAGAGGCTCTAAAGAGCCTGTGTCGCTCACCTTGGTCTATGTGAATATTAAACAATGGACACAGATGGATTCATGACAAAATTGTGTTTTGGTGATGGTGATGTGTTTGTAGATCTTACTTTACTAAACATTCTTGCTGCTTACAATTATCTCTATCTATAACAGTACTTTCTGTGGAAAATGTTATTGAAAATCTTCAAATTTTAAGAAAAATTGTTAAAAATTGACTATGAAGGGCAATGACTCCTTAGGGGGTCAATTGACTATTTTGGTCATAGTGACTTATTTTTAGTTCTTACTTTGCTGTACATTATTGCTGTTTACAGTTTATCTCTATCTATAATAATATTCAAGATAACAAAAAAAACAGCAAAATTTCCTCAAAATTACCAATTCAGGGGCAGCAACCTAACAACCGATTATCCGATTCATCTGAAAATTCCAGGGCAGATAGATCGTGACCTGATCAACAATTTTACTTCCTGTCAGATTTGCTCTTGATGCTTTGGTTTTTGAGTTATAAGCCAAAAACTGCATTTTACCCCCATGTTCTATTTTTAGCCATGGCGGCCATCTTGGTTTGTTGTCCGAGTTACCGGACACAGTTTTTTTAACTAGATACCCCAATTATGGCTAAGTTTGGTTAAATTTGGCCCAGTAGTTTCAGAGGAGAAGATTTTTCTAAAAGATTACTAAGATTTACGAAAAATGGTTAAAAATTGACTATAAAGGGCAATAACTCCTAAAGTGGTCAACTGATCATTTTGGTCATGTTGACCTATTTGTAGATCTTACTTTACTGAACATTATTGCTGCTTACAGTTTATCTCTATCTATAATAATATTCACGATAATAACCAAAAACAGCAAAATTTCCTTAAAATTACCATTTCAGGGGCAGTAACCCAACAACGGAATGTCCGATTCATCTGAAAATTTCAGGGCAGATAGATCTTGACCTGATGAACAATTTTACTTCCTGTCAGATTTGCTCTTAATGCTTTGATTTTTTAGTTATAAGCCAAAAACTGCATTTTACCCCTATGTTCTATTTGTAGCCATGGCGGCCATCTTGGTTGGTTGGCCGGGTCACGCCACACATTTTTTAAACTAGATACCCCAATGATGATTGTGGCCAAGTTTGGATTAATTTGTCCCAGTAGTTTCAGAGGAGAAGATTTTTGTAAAACATAACTAAGATTTACGAAAAATGGTTAAAAATGGACTAAAAAGGGCAATAACTCCTGAAGGGGTCAACTGACCATTTCGGTCACGTTGACTTATTTGTAAATCTTACTTTGCTGAACATTATTGCTGTTTACAGTTTATCTCTATCTATAATAATATTCAAGATAATAACCAAAAACAGCAAAATTTCCTTAAAATTATCAATTCAGGGGCAGCAACCCAACAACGGGTTGTCCGATTCATCTGAAAATTTCAGGGCAGATAGATCTTGACCTGATAAACAATTTTACCCCATGTCAGATTTGCTCTAAATGCTTTGGTTTTTGAGTTATAACCCAAAAACTTCATTTTACCCCTATGTTCTATTTTTAGCCATGGCGGCCATCTTGGTTGGTTGGCCGGGTCACGCCACACATTTTTTAAACTAGATACCCCAATGATGATTGTGGCCAAGTTTGGTTTAATTTGGCCCAGTAGTTTCAGAGGAGAAGATTTTTGTAAAAGTTAACGACGACGGACGACGACGACGGACGACGACGGACGACGGACGACGGACGACGGACGACGGACGACGGACGACGGACGCCGGACGACGGACGCCGGACGCAAAGTGATGGGAAAAGCTCACTTGGCCCTTCGGGCCAGGTGAGCTAAAAATAATAATTACACAATTTGTTAATTATACTGTAACATATTGATTGATACACGGCATTCACATTATATTCATATACACACAAATACAATCAGTACCCAGCCAAAACATGATGTATTAGACACTAATTCTTAAAACCAAAATATATACATAAATATACTATTCAAACTTGTAAATAATCTTGTAAAAGTTAAACTCAAAATGGGGTTAATTCACCTAAATTATAAATAAATTTTGGATTAAAAAAGATATATATATATATATATTAAAAACCAATTGTTCAGAGAACAATTGAAGGTCTTTCCATCAGTTAATATCTATTTTGATATTAAATATTAAAAATAAGTCCAAAATGTCAGTTCCTATGGCTTTATGGTGTTAAATATGAATTTAAAGCAAATGTCAAAATCTAGAACGTCCTATTAACCTTTGACCTTGACCTCAATTTCAAGGTAACAAACTAAGGACATCAAATCAAAAGACCATAGGTCTTAAATATGTATAGTTAATGAGTAATATCACTTTACGCATAATTCTAAATATAAGAGGGGCGAAAACTCCCATTTATTGTCTACGCACCCTTTCAACCAAAATTAAGTAAATACATGTCCCAACTAACAATTTTGTAAAATAATTTGTTGATATCTTATAAGATTAATGAAAATGAGTGAAAATAAGCCAAAATCAAAATTTCGAATATGACCTTGACCTTTGACCTTGACCTTATTTTCATTTTTTTGGACCAAGGAACTTAAATCCAAAGACCCTAGGCCTATATCACTGATGGTTTACCAGTAAGAAACGCATATCACTTATATCAAATGCATAAGGGGAAATAACTCTCATATGAAGTCTCCAGATAGCTTCGGTCCAAATGAATATCCTAATCCTGAAGAAGTAACGAGCAATTTGGTAAAATAAATTTGTCGTAATCTTTTACGGTTGAGAAGGAGTAGTGGCCACAAGAAAAACAGTGTTCGGGAAGATAACTCATACAACGCAAAGTATTTTGTTACGCGGTTGTAAATTTTTAAAGCGTATAAACTATACGATATCATATTCTAAATATCTAAGCGACAACTTATTAAACAACAATACTACGCAAGAAAAAAAATTAGGCGGAAGAAAAAAAAAAATAATTAAAAACCAATTGGTCTTTCCACAAGTAATGATCTATTTTATTATCAAAATATTAAAAATCAATCTAAAATGTCAGTTCCTATGACTTTATAATGCATAAATATGAATTTAAAGCAAAGGTCAAAATCTAGAATGTCCTATTAACCTTTGACCTTGACCTCAATTTCAAGGTCACCAACCAAGAACCTCAAATAAAAAGACCCTAGGTCTGTAATATGTATGGTAAATGAGTAATATCACTTTAGGCATGATTTTAAATATAAGATGGGCGAAAACTCTCATTTATTGTTTATGCACCCTTCCAACCAAAATTTATAAGTTACAACATGTCGCAACTCACAATTTAGTAAAAATATTTTGTCAAAATCTTTCACGGTTGTTGAAAATAGTGAAAATAAGCCAAAATCAAAATTTAGAATATGACCTTGACCTTTGACCTTGACCTTATTTTCATTTTTTTGGACCAAGGAACTTAAATCCAAAGACCCTAGGCCTATATCACTGATGGTTTACCAGTAAGAAACGCATATCACTTATATCAAATGCATAAGGGGAAATAACTCTCATATGAAGTCTCCAGATAGCTTCGGTCCAAATGAATATCCTAATCCTGAAGAAGTAACGAGCAATTTGGTAAAATAAATTTGTCGTAATCTTTTACGGTTGAGAAGGAGTAGTGGCCACAAGAAAAACAGTGTTCGGGAAGATAACTCATACAACGCAAAGTATTTTGTTACGCGGTTGTAAATTTTTAAAGCGTATAAACTATACGATATCATATTCTAAATATCTAAGCGACAACTTATTAAACAACAATACTACGCAAGAAAAAAAATTAGGCGGAAGAAAAAAAAAAATAATTAAAAACCAATTGTTCAAAGAACAATTGAAGGTCTTTCCACAAGTAATGATCTATTTTATTATCAAAATATTAAAAATCAATCTAAAATGTCAGTTCCTATGACTTTATAATGCATAAATATGAATTTAAAGCAAAGGTCAAAATCTAGAATGTCCTATTAACCTTTGACCTTGACCTCAATTTCAAGGTCACCAACCAAGAACCTCAAATAAAAAGACCCTAGGTCTGTAATATGTATGGTAAATGAGTAATATCACTTTAGGCATGATTTTAAATATAAGATGGGCGAAAACTCTCATTTATTGTTTATGCACCCTTCCAACCAAAATTTATAAGTTACAACATGTCGCAACTCACAATTTAGTAAAAATATTTTGTCAAAATCTTTCACGGTTGTTGAAAATAGTGAAAATAAGCCAAAATCAAAATTTAGAATATGACCTTGACCTTTGACCTTGACCTTATTTTCATTTTTTTGGACCAAGGAACTTAAATCCAAAGACCCTAGGCCTATATCACTGATGGTTTACCAGTTAGAAACGCATATCACTTATATCAAATGCATAAGGGGAAATAACTCTCATATGGAGTCTCCGGATAACTTCAGTCCAAATGAATATCCTAATCCTGAAGAAGTAACGAGCAATTTGTTAAAATAAATTTGTCGTAATCTTTTACTGTTGCAAAGGAGTAGTGGCCACAAGAAAAACAGTGTTTGGAGAGATAACTCTTACAACGTAAAGTATTTTGTTACGCCGTTGTAAATTTTTAAAGCGTATAAACTATAAGACATCATATTCCAAATATCTAAGCGACATCTTTTGAAACATCAATACTACGCAAGAAAAAATTAGGCGGAAGAAAAAAAAAAAAAAAAAAAATTAAAAACCAATTGTTCAAAGAACAATTGAAGGTCTTTCCACAAGTAAAGATCTATTTTGTTATTTAAATATTAAAGATCAATCTAAAATGTCAGTTCCTATGGCTTTATGATGTATAAATATGAAATTAAAGCAAAGGTTAAAATCTAGAACGTGCAAATTTCCTATGACCTTGACCTCAATTTCAAGGTCATAAACCTAGGATCTCAAATCAAAAGACCCTAGGTCTGTAATATGTATGATTAATGAGTTATATCACTTTAGGCATGATTTTAAATATAAGATGGGGGAAAACTCTCATTTATTGTTTACGCACCCTTCCAACCAAAATTTATAAGTTACAACATGTCCCAACTCACAATTTAGTAAAAGTAATTTGTCAATATCTTTCACAGTTGTTCAAAATAAGAGAAAATAAGCCGAAATCAAAATTTAGAATATGACCTTGACCTTTGACCTTGACCTCATTTTCATTTTTTTTGGACCAAGGAACTTAAATCAAAAGACCCTAGGCTTATATCACTGATGGTTTACCAGTAAGAAACGCATATCACTTATATCAAATGCATAAGGGGAAATAACTCTCATATGGAGTCTCCGGATAACTTCGGTCCAAATGAATATCCTAATCCTGAAGAAGTAACGAGCAATTTGTTAAAATAAATTTGTCTTAATCTTTTACGGTTGCCAAGGAGTAGTGGCCACAAAAAAACAGTGTTTGGGGAGATAACTCTTACAACGTAAAGTATTTTGTTACGCAGTTGTAAATTTTTAAAGCGAATAAACTATACGACATCATATTCCAAATATCTAAGCGACATCTTTTGAAACATCAATACTACGCAAGAACAAAATTTAGGCGAAAGAAAAAAAAAAAAATATAAATCAATTGCTTTCAAAAAGCAATTGTACATGGTCTTTCCCCCTTTGAAATTGATTTTATGGGGGGGGGGGGTGTTGTTCATTTGTTTGTTCGTTTGTTTGTTTCGGTATGGGGTCTATAGTATTGTGTTACCGGAGAAGTTTCATGTTTAGTTTGGAAAGTTTTTATTTTATTTTAGGTACAGCGCGCGCGCCAGATTGACGAGACATCACGTGACACGGGTTTATAATAACGAAAACTTAGTCTTTTTATTTCTTTTTAGGTCGGGACGTTGAACAGACAACATATATAGAGATGGAATGTACACAATGTAATTTCTATTGTCATTGTAGGAAATTGACATCTTGATGACAGTTCACGGGCAGTGCATGTTTTGGATTTAATTGATCCGGTGTAACTTTAAAACACATTTATTGATTATTTTCTGATATTGTACATTTTTCAGCACCTGTTTGTAACTCAGATTAGTATTTCAATCTCGGAGCTGACATTTTATTGTAGGTTTTTACTCAGATTTACGGACCTAGCAAGCGATTTTTATGGCATTGCCATTTCTTTTCTCTAGGAAAAGCTTTAAAAGATATCTGCATCAAGTTTTTTTATAAACTTTTAGTACATGTATGCCCTGCTGACTGCAAATTTTGAGGTCGATTGTACTCGTGGTTTCAGAGTACATGTGGATTTTTTTTTCAGAAGTGACGCAAGAACAATATTAAATTTCAATTTTTCATGAAACATGATTGCTTGATCATGATCATGATTGATTGATTGATTGATTGGTTGATTGATTGATTGGTTGATTGATTGATTGATTGATTGATTGATTAGTTGGTTGGTTGGTTGGTTAGTTAAACACGTTGGATAGGGTCAATTGAAACAGCGAAAAAGAAACAAAGAAGATCTTGAACCCTATAATAAACACATGAGACGGAAACATGATTGATTGATTGATCATGATCATTATTGGTTGATTGATCATGATCATGATTGGTTGATTGATCATGATTGATTGATTGATTGATTGATTGATTGATTGATTGGTTGGTTGGTTGGTTGGTTGGCAAACACATAAAACTCTTCAAGTAGTGCCCCAAATCACATATGTACATGACCTTGACCTTTGACATTGTGACCTTTGGCAAGATCATTGCTTCACAATGTCATTGCAAAAGACCCTATGGGTCAAGGACATTTGGTTAAAAGTTTTGCCTAAAAATGGCTTTATATAAACCATTAATGGGGATTATGTCCCTTACACAATGGTAAAATCAATACAGTCATAATGTAACAAAGTTGCCCCTTGGAGTACCAAGCATTTTTCACTATGTAAATTTTCTGTATCTATAACAATTCTAAAGTTATAGGGAAATCAAAGACAAATAAAAATCTAAAATACGACTTTGACCTTTGACCTTGACCTAAATTTCATTTTTTTGGACCAAGGATCTCAAATCAAAAGACCCTTGGTCCCTATCACTTATGGTTTTCCAGTTTAAAATACATTTCAAAATTTCAAATACAAAAGGGGGAATAACTCTCATATGGAATCTCTATACGGCTTCGGTCCAAATGAATATCCTAATCCTGAAGAAGTAACGAGTAATTTGGTAAAATAAATTTGTCGTACTTTTTTACGGTTACGAAGGAGTAGTGGCCACAAGAAAAACAGTGTTTGGGGAGATAACTCTTACAACGTAAAGTATTTTGTGACGCAGTTGTAAAATTTTAAAGCGTATAAACTATACATCATCATATTCCAAATTTCTAAGCGACATTTTTTGAAACATCAATATTACGCAAGAAAAAAATTTAGGCGGAAGAAAAAAAAAAAAAAAAAAAATAATAATTAAAAACCAATTGTTCAGAGAACCATTGATGGTCTTTCCACCAGTTAAGACCATTTTTTATACGAAAATATTAAAATTTGGTTTTAAATGTCAATTGTACCGTCAAATGACAGCTTATTGAACGCTAATTCCAAAAATGTATGGTTTCTATGGAAAAAGATATAGATAAGGGAGATAATTGTTTACTTCCGGTTCAAACGATGTTATTTCCGGTATAGTTTGATAGTTTAAGTGAAACTGATTCCAAAAATATATGGTTCTATATACTTTTTCATTAATGAAGTACAAAATATAGCTACTTCCGGTTTACAAAAGGTCACTTCCGGTTGTCTTTTTCTAGATCACATTGCTTGCAACCTAATTTAAAAAGTCCCAAGTCTTGATCATGTATACATATGAGGTAAAAGCAAAGGTCAAAATCTAGAACGTTACATTTACCTATGACCTTGAGCTCAATTTCGAGGTCATCAACCAAGGACCTCAAATCAAAAGACTCTAGGCCTCACTATATATAGTTAATGAGTTGTATTACCTTACAACTAATATTAAATATAAAAGGGGGCAAAACTGGCATCAAATGTCTACTTACTATTTCGACCAAAATCTACGTGTTACCACATGTCGCAACTAACAATTTAGTAAAAATAATTTGTTGAAAAGTTATACGGCTTTTGAAAATGAGTGAAAATAAGCCAAAATCAAAATTTATAATATGACCTTGACCTTTGACCGTGACCTTATTTTCATTTTTTTGGACCAAGGACCTCAAATCAAAAGACCCTAGGTCTCTATCACTTATGGTTTACCAGTTAGAAATGCAAATTCTTATATCAAACATAAAAGGGGGGATAACTCTCATATGGAATCTATATACGGCTTCGGTCAAAATAAAACAGAACATCCTGAGGATATAACGTGCAATTTGGAAAAATTTCATTTGTCGGTTTCTTATACGCGGTTGCGAAGCCTTAGAGATAACCAGAAAAACAGTGTTCGGGGAGATAACTCTTATTTGGGAAAGTATTCGGTTAAAACGAGTTGGTTTCAAAAGCGTATAAACTGTTCGATATCATATTCCAAAAATCTAAGCGACATCTTGCGAAACAAAAAAACAGCAAAGGAAAAAAATTAGGCGGAAGAAAAAAAAAAATAACTAGTATCTCAATTGTTTGTAAAACAATTGAAAGGTCTTTCCTGTAAAAGTGATGTTTTCGTAATGTTCTTTGTACGAACTTTCGTTTGATATACGACAAGCATACTGTCTGAAACTTTTCGCTTTTTACACTTAATGACCTCATCCGCTTACATTTTTGAGATTGAAAGAATGATACATGTTACACAGGGTAGATGAGATTTCATTTGATATGCCACAATGCCATGTTCTAAAAAGTTTGACCTTTGCACTTAATAACCCCATCCAACTATTTTTTGGAGGTTTGGAATTTGATATTTCAAATGTACACATTATGACCTTTCATTTGATATACAACAACCCTATTGTAAATGAAAAATTGTTTTTTGCACTCAATGACCCCATCCAACTCATTTTTGGGAGACGTCAATTTGAAATTTGAAATGTTCGCTTTATGTTATTTCATTTGATATGCGACAACCTTACCATCTGAGAAATTTGAATTTTTGCACTAAATGACCCCACCCTTCCACCTGGGATGAAAAAGAGGGTTAAAATTTTCTTTTTTAAGTAGAGTTTATTAAGACCTTCAATTTGATATATCAGATGACCCCATTTGACAAAGTGCAAATAATGATGCAATATCAACTATATAAATAGAAATTATGAAACTTACAAAGTCAATGCAAAACATGAAAATTTCAAATTGAATTTTTGGTGTTTTTTTCCATGGAATGTTTTTGGTATTTGGTCAAACATATAACTATGTCAACCTCTTCAATTTCGTAAACATTTTAAGTGGTAAGCTCTTGAGGATTCAGAAATACATGCCTCCGCTCGCAAAACTTAAAACTGCATTATCTCTAAAACGACAATAGATATTTCAAATCTGTTAAATGATAAATGATCTACAGTTAAAGGACAACATTATAGAAAAAGAATTAAGACAATTTTAAAGTTCACTAAGGTCATAATTAATCATCAAATATATGATGCAATACAAAACTTGAGAACCGGAAGTCGTAAAGACATGGGACTATCACCATTCAACTCAGGACCACTTGACTTTTTAAATATCACAAGGTCAAGGTCATAGTATAATGTAAAGGTCAAGGTGAAATTTCATCATGACCTGACATTGACCTCAAATTGAAGGTCTTGAACTACTGATCATCTTTTAAGTTTATAGTAGGTTGATATCTGTTAACTTTAAAAAGATATACACACAATACTATACTTTTAAGAATCATCCCGTCGTAACTTTTGAACAGACGGTCGGACTCTTTTGAGCTCAGTGTATAAAATGTAGAGCTCGTCGAGAGGAACATTTTATACGCTGTAAGTATGCAGCAAACTCTTATCGTTTTCTTAATATGGAAGCTTAAAATTGCAGCGTAATTTTTTTTTGCACTCGGTGACCTTTGACCTTGGGTGCAAATTAAAGGTCATATGAACTTAAGATTATTGGTGTAGGTCCCAAGTCTTTACGACTTCCGGTTCTCGAGATACAATTTTTCAAAAATTGTGTATATTTTTTTCAAGGAAATAACTCCTTATAAGGGTTAATAACAAATGATTGCACATGTTCATTAACATTGCCATCTGTTCCTGTACGTGTTGCCGTTTTCAAATCGATTCTATCTCTTATACTTTTTGAGAAAAATGCAAAGAAAAAAAAATGTTTCAAAGGGAAACAACTCTCATAAGGGACAATGAAATCCTATTCAGCCTCACATGGTAATACATCATGATGAGATCTAAATTATGTCCAATCAAAATCATGATATCTTTAAAACCAACGAGGGGGGGCCATGCTGAAAAAAATCAATAAAAGGGGGATAACTCCTAAAGGGGATGATGAAATCCTTAACAGGGTCATCTGGTAATACATCTTGGTGAGGTCTAGCGATTGTCCATATTTGGTCTTAATAACTTCAACGGAAACAAGAGGCGGGCATGTCAAACAAATGTTGGAAGAAAAAAAAGAAAAAAAAGAAAAAGAAAAAAAAACATTAGAAAAACAATAAGGTCTTTCCTCACGTAGGGGAAAGACCTTAATATAATAATAATCAGAAAAAATCCAATAGGTCTTTCCACGGAAAAGTGGAAAGACCTAATAATCAGAACAAAAACAATAGGTCTTTCATCCGAAAGGTGAAAGACCTAATAATAATTAAAAACCAATTGTTGAAGGTCTTTCCACTAGTAAAGATCTATTTTGATATTGAAATATAAAAAATCAGTTTAAAATGTTAGTTCCTATGGCTTTATGATGTATTTATATGAATTTAAAGCAAAGGTCAAAATCTAGAACGTCCTATTAACCTATGACCTTGACCTCAATTTCAAAGTCACAAACCAAGGACCTTAAATCAAAAGACCCTAGGTCTTTAATATGTTTGGTTAATGAGTAATACCACTTTACGCGTAATTCTAAATGTAAGATGGACAAAAACTCCCATTTATTGTATGCACACCCTTTCAACCAAAATATAAAAGTAAGGACATGTCGCAACTAACAATTTAGGAAACAATATTTGTCGATATGTCATACCGTATTTGAAAATAAGTGAAAATAAGCCAAAATCAAATTTTGGAATATGACCTTGACTTTTGACCTTGACCTTATTTTCATTTTTTTGGACCAAGGATCTCAAATCAAGAGACCCTAGGTCTCTATCACTTATGGTTTACCAGTAAGAACCGCATATTACCTATATCAAATACATAAGGGGGAATAACTCTCAGATAGCTTCGGTCAAAATTAAAATGCTAATCCTGAAGATGTAACGAGAAATTTTGTAAAATAATTTTGTCGTAATCTTTTACGGTTGGGAAGGAGTAGTGGCCACAAGAAAAACAGTGTTTGGGGAGATAACTCTTACAACGCAAAGTATTTGGTTAGGCCGTTGTCAGTATTAAAAGCGTATAACCTATATGATATCATATTCCAAATATCTAAGCAACATCTTTTGAAACATCAATATTACGCCAAAAAAAAAATTAGGCGGAAGAAAAAAAAAAGAAATTAAAAACCAATTGTTCAGAGAACAACTGAAGCTCTTTCCACTAGTAAAGATCTATTTTGATATTGAAATATGAAAAATCAGTTTAAAATGTTAGTTCCTATGGTTTTATGATGTATTAATATGAATTTAAAGCAAAGGTCAAAATCTAGAACGTCCTATTAACCTATGACATTGACCTTAACTTCAAGGTCACAAACCAAGGACCTTAAATGAAAAGACATGAGGCCTTTGATATGTTTGGTTAATGAGTAATATCACTTTACGGGTGACTCTAAATAAAGGATGGGTGAAAATTCCCATTAATTGTCTACGTACCCTTTCAACCAAAATATATAAGTAACGACATGTCGCAACTAACAATTTAGTAAAAAGAATTTGTCGATATGTTATACAGTGTTTGAAAATAAGCCAAAATAAGCCAAAATCAAAATTATAATATGACCTTGACCTTTGACCTTGACCTAATTTTCATTGTTTTAGACCAAGGATGTAAAATCAAAAGACCCTAGGTCTTCGTCACTTATGGTTTACCAGTTAGAAAAGCAAATCACTTATATCAAATACATAAGGGGAAAAAACTCTCATATGGAGTCTTCGGATAGCTTCGGTTAAAATTAAAATCCTAATCCTGAAGATGTAACGAGCAATTTGGTAAAATAAATTTGTCGTAATCTTTTACGGTTGCGAAGGAGTAGTGGCCACAAGAAAAACATAGTTTGGGGAGATAACTCTTAGAGCATAAAGATTTTAGTTACGCAGTTGTCAGTTCTAAATGATTATTAACTATACGATATCATATTCCAAATATCTAAGCGACATCTTTTGAAACAACAAAACTACACAAGAAAAAAATTTAGGCGGCAGAAGAAAAATAATAATTAAAAACCAATTGTTCAGAGAACAATTGAAGGTCTTTCCACTAGTATAGATTTAATTTGATATTGAAATATGAAAAATCAGTTTTAAATGTTAGTTCCAATGGCTTTATAATGAATTAATATGAATTTAAAGCGAAGGTCAAATTTTCGAATGTCCTATTAACCTATGACCTTGACCTCAATTTCAAGGTCACAAACCAAGGACCTTAAATCAAAAGACCCTAGGTCTTTAATATGTTTGGTTAATGAGTAATATCACTTTACGCGTAATTCTTAATGTAAGATGGGCAAAAACTCCCATTTATTGTCTGCATACCGATTCAACCAAAATATACAAGTAAGGACATGTTGCAACTAGCAATTTATGAAAAATTATTTGTCGATATGCATAAGGTATTTGAAAATAGTGAAAATAAGCCATAATCAAAATTTAGAATATGACCTTGACCTTTGACCTTGACCTCATTTTCATTTTTTTGGACCAAGGACCTCAAATCTGAAGATCCTAGGTCTCTATCACTTATGGTTTACTAGTTAGAAATGCATATCACTTGAATCAAATGAAAAAGGGGGAATAACTCTCATATGGAGTCTCCGTAAAGCTTTGGTTGGTCCAAATAAATATCCTAATCTTTAAGATGTAACGAGCAATTTGGTAAAATAAATTTGTCGTAATCTTTTATGGTTGTGAAGGAGTAGTGGCCACAAGAAAAACAGTGTTTGGGGAGATAACTCTTACAACGTAAAGTATTTTGTTACGTCGATGTCAATTTTTAAGGTGGAAAGACCTAATAATAATAATTAAAAACCAATTGGTAATATTGATGTTTCTCTGAACAATTGTAGGTCTTTCCACTAGTAAAGATCTATTTTGATATTGAAATATGAAAAATCAGTTTAAAATGTTAGTTCCTATGGCTTTATGATGTATTTATATGAATTTAAAGCAAAGGTCAAAATCTAGAACGTCGTATTAACCTATGACCTTGACCTCAATTTGAAGGTCACAAACCAAGGACCTTAAATCAAAAGACCCTAGGTCTTTAATATGTTTGGTTAATGAGTAATACCACTTTACACGTAATTCTAAATGTAAGATGGACAAAAACTCCCATTTATTGTATGCGCACCCTTTCAACCAAAATATACAAGTAAGGACATGTCGCAACTAACAATTTAGGAAAAAATATTTGTCGAAATGTCATACGGTATTTGAAAATAAGTGAAAATAAGCCAAAATCAAATTTTAGAATATGACCTTGACTTTTGACCTTGACCTTATTTTCATTTTTTTGAACCAAGGATCTCAAATCAAGAGACCCTAGGTCTCTATACCTTATGGTTTACCAGTTAGAAACGCATATCACCTATATCAAATACATAAGGGGGAATAACTCTCATATGGAGTCTCTGGATAGCTTCGGTAAAAATTAAAATCCTAATCCTGAAGATGTAACGAGCAATTTGGTAAAATAATTTTGTCGTAATCTTTTACGGTTGCGAAGGAGTAGTGGCCACAAGAAAAACAGTGTTTGGGGAGATAACTCTTACAAGGTAAAGTATTTGGTAACGCCCTTGTCAGTATTAAAAGCGTATAAACTATATGATATCATATTCCAAATATCTAAGCGACATCTTTTGAAACATCAATATTACGCAAGAAAAAAATAATGCGGAAAAAAAAAAAAAAAATAATTAAAAACCAATTGTTCAAAGAACCATTGAAGGTCTTTCCACAATTAAAGATCTATTTTATTATTAAAATATAAAACATCAATTAAAAATTTCAGTTCCTATGACTTTATAATGTATAAATATGAATTTAAGCAAAGGTCAAAATCTAGAACGTCCTATTAACCTTTGACCTTGACCTCAATTTCAAGGTCACCAACCAAGGACCTCAAATAAAAAGACCCTAGGTCTGTAATATGTATGGTTAATGAGTTATATCACTTTAGGCATGATTTTAAATATAAGATGGGCGAAAACTCTCATTTATTGTTTACGCACCCTTCCAACCAAAATTTATAAGTTACAACATGTCGCAACTAACAATTTAGTAAAAATAATTTGTCGATATCTTTTAAGGTTTTTGAAAATAAGGGAAAATTAGCCAAAATCAAAATTTAGAATATGACCTTGACCTTTGACCTTGACCTCATTTTCATTTTTTTTGGACCAAGGACCTCAAATCTAAAGACCCTTGGTCTCTATCACTTATGGTTTACCATTTAAAAATGCATATCACTTAATTCAAATGAAAATGGGGAATAACTCTCATATGGAGTCTCCGTCAAGCTTCGGTCCAATTTGGTAAAATAAATTTGTCGTAATCTTTTACGGTTGCGAAGGAGTAGTGGCCACAAGAAAAACAGTGTTTGTGGAGATAACTCTTACAAGGTTATGTATTTTGTTATGCGGTTGTCATTTTTTAAAGTGTATAAACTATACGATATCATATTCCAAATATCTAAGCGACATCTTTTGAAACAACAAAACTACGCCAGAAAAAAATTGAGGCGGGAGAAGAAAAATAATAATTAAAAACCAATTGTTCAGAGAACAATTGAAAGTCTTTCCACAAGTTAAGATCTATTTTGATATTAAAGTATTAAAAATCAGTCCAACATGTCAGTTCCTATGGCTTTATGGTATTTAAATATGAATTTAAAGCAAAGGTCAAAATCTAGAACGTCCTATTAACCTTTGACCTTGACCTCAATTTCAAGGTCACAAACTAAAGACATCGAATCAAAAGACCATAGGTCTTAAATATGTATGGTTAATGAGTAATATCACTTTACGCATAATTCTAAATATAAGAGGGGCTAAAACTCCCATTTATGGCCTACGCACCCTTTGAACCAAAATTTATAAGTTACTACATGTCCCAAATAACAATTTTGTAAAAATAATTTGTCGATATCTTATAAGATTAATGAAAATGAGTGAAAATAAGCCAAAATCAAAATTTCGAATATAACCTTGCCTTTTGACCTTGACCTAATTTTCATTTTTTTGGACCAAGGACCTCAAATCTGATGACCCTAGGTCTCTATCACTTATGGTTTACTAGTTAGAAATGCATATCACTTGAATCAAATGAAAAAGGGGGAATAACTCTCATATGGACTCGCCATATAGCTTCGGTCCAAATGAATATCCTTATTCTTAAGATGTAACGAGCAATTTGGCAAAATACATTTGTCGTAATCTTTTATGGTTGCGAAGGATTAGTGGCCACAAGAAAAACAGTGTTCGGGGAGATAACTCTTACAACGTAAAGTATTTTGTTACGCGGTTGTAAATTTTTAAAGCGTATCAACTATACAATATCATATTCCAAATATCTAAGCGACATCTTTTGAAACATCAATACTACGCAAGAACAAAATTAGGCGGAAGAAAAAAAAAAATAATTAAAAACCATTTGTTCAGAGAACAATTGAAGGTCTTTCCACTAGTAAAGATCTATTTTGATATGGAAATATGAAAAATCAGTTTAAAATGTTAGTTCCTATGGCTTTATGATGTATTAATATCAATTTAAAGCAAAGGTCAAAATCTAGAACGTCCTATTAACCTATGACCTTGACCTCAATTTCAAGGTCACAAACCAAGGATCTTAAATCAAAAGACCCTAGGTCTTTGATATGTTTAGTTAAAGAGTAATATCACTTTACGGGTAAACCTAAATATAAGATGGGCAAAAAACTCCCATTTATTATCTGCGCACCCTTTCAACCAAAATATACAAGTAAGGACATGTCGCAACTAACAATTTATGAAAAATTATTTGTCGATATGTCATACGGTATTTGAAAATCAGTGAAAATAAGCAAAAATCAAAATTTAGAACATGACCTTGACCTTTGACCTTGACCTCATTTTCATTTTTTAGGACCAAGGACCTCAAATCTGAAGACCCTAGGTCTTTATCACTTATGGTTTACCAGTTAGAAATGCATATTACTTATATCATTTACATAAGGGGAAATAACTCTCATAAATTTTTAAAGCGTATAAACTATACGATACCATATTCCAAATATCTAAGCGACATCTTTTGAAACATCAATACTACGCAAGAAAAAAATTAGGCGGAAGAAAAAAAAATTAAAATAATAATAATTAAAAACCAATTGTTCAGAGAACAATTGAAGGTCTTTCCACTAGTAAAGATCTATTTTGATATTGAAATATGAAAAATCAGTTTAAAATGTTAATTCCTATGGCTTTATGATGTATTAATGTGAATTTAAAGCAAAGGTGAAAATTTAGAACGTCCTATTAACCTATGACCTTGACCTCAATTTCAAGGTCACAAACCAAGGACCTTAAATCAAAAGACCCTAGGTCTTTAATATGTTTGGTTAATGAGTAATATCACTTTACGCATAATTCTAAATGTAAGATGGGCAAAAACTCCCATTTATTGTCTGCGCACCCTTTCAACCAAAATATACAAGTAAGGACCAGGGCTTCCAAAAAATATTTGAGCCAGCCGGACATTTCATATCTGATCCCGATTTTAATCCCTTAAGACTTAGTCACAGAAGGCAATTATGGTAATCAGATGGCCATTCCAATGATTGACATTACATTAAAAAAAAACGATCTTAAACTTTACTTTGATATGAATTTGATGTTAGGATGTTACTGTTAAATTGGCAGTGCATCATTCAAAGTGTGCACATCAGCGTGCTCATATCTGCCGTAGACTTTTTGTTTGTGCAAAATGACATTGTCAAAAGGCCTGTCAAAAGCTTTACTTTCGTTTTCAACCGGATGTTGACTTGACAATGGTAAAACATGGACCATAAACGGATACGTAAAATCCGTGTACGTTTACAAAGCACGACTGAGAGAAGAAGCTCTTTCCACGTTATTTCTTCAACAAAATACTTGAATTGAACGTTAGATACAGGTCTCATTGATAATTTTAGCATTTTTAAAGAAATGTAGGATGCATTATTAAATTTCCCACCTGTGCACATGCGCACACCTGTTCTAGTTCATACGACGTAGTTCTGACGATTTTAAATTTTTAAATTTTTCATCAAATCATATTAATAAACTAATTTTTAATAATTTTAATCTTTTGGTCTAAATCAATTAGATAAAAACCTCTGAAATGTAAAAAAATAATTGTGAATAAACCAATCAATTTATACGATGTCCGGTACTGAACATAGTTCACCTGTCACCTGAACAGGTAGATTTCAGCTCTCCAACTACTAATTAGCCTTGATTAAAATTAGAAAGTATTGAAGTAGGTGTTGTTTTGATAGTAATTAATCATCATGTCACATTTATGACCGGAAATGTGTTGATGTTAAAGGCAAAAGGTTGGGTCAAAAAGATCGTGAATTATGTAAAAATGACCGAAAAAGCCTTGAAAACTAAAAAGTATATGACCGTTTCATGCTTTGCCCAGCCGGTCTTTTACCGGACATTATACAAATGACCGGAATATATGACCGTTTTGGAAGCCCTGCTAAGGACATGTCGCAACTAACAATTTATGAAAAATTATTTGTCGATATGTCATACGGTTTTTGGAAATAAGTGAAAATAAGCCAAAATCAAAATTTAGAATATGACCTTGACCTTTGACCTTGACCTCATTTTCATTTTTTTGGACAAAGGACCTCAAATCTGAAGACCCTAGGTCTCTATCACTTATAGTTTACCATTTAGAAATGCATTTCACTTAATTCAATGGAAAAGGGGGAATAACTCTCATATGGAGTCTCCGTAAAGCTTCGGTCCAAATGAATATCCTAATCCTTAAGATATAACAAGCAATTTGGTAAAATAAATTTGTCGTAATCTTTTACGGTTGCGAAGGAGTAGTGGCCACAAGAAAAACAGTGTTTGGGGAGATAACTCTTACAATGTAAAGTATTTTGTTACGCAGTTGTAAAATTTAAAGCGTATAAACTATACGATGCCATATTCCAAATATCTAAGCGACATCTTTTGAAACATCAATACTACGCAAGAAAAAAAATTAGGCGGAAGAAAAAAAAAACAAAAAATAATAATAATTAAAAACCAATTGTTCAAAGAACAATTGAAGGTCTTTCAACCAATAAGGATCTATTTTGATATGAAAATATTAAGATTCAGTTGAAAATGTCAGTTGCTATGGCTTTATGATATAAAAATATGAATTTCGAGCAAAGGTCAAAATCTAGAACGTCCAATTAACCTATGACCTTGACCTCAATTTCAAGGTCATAAACCAAGGATCCCAAATCAAAAGACCCTAGGTCTGTATTATGTATGGTTCATGAGTAATATCACTTAACGCATAATTCTAAATATATGATGGGCAAAAACTCCCATTTATTGTCTACGCACCCTTCCAATCAAAATTCATAAGTTACGACATGTCGCAACCAACAATTTAGTAAAAAAAATTGTCGAAATCTAATAAAGTTAATGAAAATAAGAGAAAATAAGCCAAAATCAAAATTTAGAATATGACCTTGACCTTTGACCTTGACCTTATTTTCATTTTTTTGGACCAAGGACCTCAAATCTAAAGACCCTAGGCCTATATCACTGATGGTTTACCAGTAAGAAACGCATATCACTTATATCAAATGCATGAGGGGAAATAACTCTCATATGGAGTCTCCGCATAGCTTCGGTCCAAATGAATATTCTAATCCTGAAGACGTAACGAGCAATTTGGTAAAATAAATTTGTCGTAATCTTTTACGGTTGCGAAGGAGTAGTGGCCACAAGAATAACAGTGTTTGGGGAGATAACTCTTACAACGTAAAGTATTTTGTTACGCAGTTGTAAATTTTTAAAGCGTATAAACTATACGACATCATATTCCAAATATCTAAGCGACATCTTTTGAAACATCAATACTACGCAAGAAAAAAATTTAGGCGGAAGAAAAAAAAAAAAAAAAAAAAATATAAATCAATTGCTTTTGAAAAGCAATTGTGCATGGTCTTTCCCCCTTTGAAATTGATTTAATTGGGGGGTGGGGTGGGGGGGGTGTTGTTTATTTGTTTGTTTGTTTGTTTGTTTCGGTATGGGGTCTATATTATTGTGTTACCGGAGAAGTTTCATGTTTAGTTTGGAACGTTTTTATTTTATTTTAGGTACAGCGCGCGCGCCAGATTGACGAGACATCACGTGACACGGGTTTATAATAACGAAAACTTAGTCTTTTTATTTCTTTTTAGGTCGGGACGTTGAACAGACAACATGTATAGAGATGGAATGTACACAATGTAATTTCTTTTGTCATTGTAGGAAATTGACATCTTGATGACAGTTCACGGGCAGTGCATGTTTTGGATTTAATTGATCCGGTGTAACTTTAAAACACATTTATTGATTATTTTCTGATATTGTACATTTTTCAGCACCTGTTTGTAATACAGATTAGTATTTCAATCTCGGAGCGGACATTTTATTGTAGGTTTTTACTCAGATTTAAGGACCTAGCAAGCGATTTTTACGGCATTGCCATTTCTTTTCTCTAGGAAAAGCTTTGAGAGATATCTGCATCAAGTTTTTTTATACACTTTTAGTACATGTATGCCCTGCTGACTGCAAATTTTGAGGTCGATTGTACTTGTAGTTTCAGAGTACATGTGGATTTTTTTTTCAGAAGTGACGCAAGAACAATATTAAATTTCAATTTTTCATGAGACATGATTGATTGATTGATTGATTGATTGATTGATTGATTGATTGATTGATTGATTGATTAGTTGGTTGGTTGGTTAAACACGTTGGATAGGGTCAATTGAAACAGCGAAAAAGAAACAAAGAAGATCTTGAACCCTATAATAAACACATGAGACGGAAACATGATTGATTGATCATGATCATTATTGGTTGATTGATCATGATCATAATTGGTTGATTGATCATGATTGATTGATTGATTGATTGATTGATTGGTTGGTTGGTTGGTTGGTTGGTTGGTTGGTTGGTTGGCAAACACATAAAACTCTTCAAGTAGTGCCCCAAATCACATATGAACATGACCTTGACCTTTGACATTGTGACCTTTGTCAAGGTCATTGCTTCACAATGTCATTGCAAAAGACCTTATGGGTCAAGGACATTTGGTTAAAAGTTTTGCCTAAAAATGGCTTTATATAAACCATTAATGGGGATTATGTCCCTTACACAATGGTAAAATCAATACAGTCATAATGTAACAAAGTTGCCCCTTGGAGTACCAAGCATTTTTCACTATCTAAATTTTCTGTATCTATAACAATTCTAAAGTTATAGGGAAATCAAAGACAAATAAAAATTTAAAATACGACCTTGACCTTTGACCTTGACCTAAATTTCATTTTTTTGGACCAAGGATCTCAAATCAAAAGACCCTTGGTCCCTATCACTTATGGTTTTCCAGTTTAAAATACTTTTCAAAATTTCAAATACAAAAGGGGGAATAACTCTCATATGGAATCTCTATACGGCTTCGGTCCAAATGAATATCCTAATCCTGAAGAAGTAACGAGCAATTTGGTAAAATAAATTTGTCGTACTTTTTTACGGTTGCGAAGGAGTAGTGGCCACAATAAAAACAGTGTTTGGGGAGATAACTCTTACAACGTAAAGTATTTTGTTACGCAGTTGTAAAATTTTGAAGCGTATAAACTATACGACATCATATTCCAAATTTCTAAGCGACATTTTTTGAAACCCCAATATTACGCAAGAAAAAAATTTAGGCGGAAGAAAAAAAAAAAAAAAAATAATAATAATTAAAAACCAATTGTTCAAAGAACAATTGAAGGTCTTTCACCCAATAAGGATCTATTTTGATATGAAAATATTAAGATTCAGTTGAAAATGTCAGTTGCTATGGCTTTATGATATAAAAATATGAATTTCGAGCAAAGGTCAAAATCTAGAACGTCCAATTAACCTATGACCTTGACCTCAATTTCAAGGTCATAAACTAAGGATCCCAAATCAAAAGACCCTAGGTCTGTATTATGTATGGTTCATGAGTAATATCACTTAACGCATAATTCTAAATATATGATGGGCAAAAACTCCCATTTATTGTCTACGCACCCTTCCAATCAAAATTCATAAGTTACGACATGTCGCAACCAACAATTTAGTAAAAAAAATTGTCGAAATCTAATAAAGTTAATGAAAATAAGAGAAAATAAGCCAAAATCAAAATTTAAAATATGACCTTGACCTTTGACCTTGACCTTATTTTCATTTTTTTGGACCAAGGACCTCAAATCTAAAGACCCTAGGCCTATATCACTGATGGTCTACCAGTAAGAAACGCATATCACTTATTTCAAATGCATAAGGGGAAATAACTCTCATATGGAGTCTCCGTAAAGCTTTGGTCCAAATGAATATCCTAATCCTGAAGATGTAACGAGCAATTTGGTAAAATAAATTTGTCGTAATCTTTTACGGTTGCGAAGGAGTAGTGGCCACAAGAATAACAGTGTTTGGGGAGATAACTCTTACAACGTTAAGTATTTTGTTACGCAGTTGTAAATTTTGAAAGCATATAAACTATACGACATCATATTCCAAATATCTAAGCGACATCTTTTGAAACATCAATACTACGCAAGAAAAAAATTTAGGCGGAAGAAAAAAAAAAAAATAAATAATAATAATCAGAACAAATTCAATAGGTCTTTCCACGGAAAAGTGGAAAGACCTAATAATAATCAGAACAAAAACAATAGGTCTTTCATCCGAAAGGTGAAAGACCTAATAATAGGGGAAAAATGGAGTTGTTGTTCGTTTGACGTTGATAGGATAGATAGCACACAAGCTAAATTCATTTGTTAGTGGAGAGTAAAAAAAAGAAGGGGGGGGGGGCAAAAGGGGGTCTTGGGGAGATTTTTTTTTTTTTTATATATATAAACGGAACAGAATGGTTAAAAAGGCCATTTTACAATATAAATCAATTGCTTTTGAAAAGCAATTGTGCATGGTCTTTCCCCCTTTGAAATTGATTTAATTGGGGGGTGGGGTGGGGGGGGGGGGGGGTGTTGTTTATTTGTTTGTTTGTTTGTTTGTTTCGGTATGGGGTCTATATTATTGTGTTACCGGAGAAGTTTCATGTTTAGTTTGGAACGTTTTTATTTTATTTTAGGTACAGCGCGCGCGCCAGATTGACGAGACATCACGTGACACGGGTTTATAATAACGAAAACTTAGTCTTTTTATTTCTTTTTAGGTTGGGACGTTGAACAGACAACATGTATAGAGATGGAATGTACACAATGTAATTTCTTTTGTCATTGTAGGAAATTGACATCTTGATGACAGTTCACGGGCAGTGCATGTTTTGGATTTAATTGATCCGGTGTAACTTTAAAACACATTTATTGATTATTTTCTGATATTGTACATTTTTCAGCACCTGTTTGTAATACAGATTAGTATTTCAATCTCGGAGCGGACATTTTATTGTAGGTTTTTACTCAGATTTAAGGACCTAGCAAGCGATTTTTACGGCATTGCCATTTCTTTTCTCTAGGAAAAGCTTTGAGAGATATCTGCATCAAGTTTTTTTATACACTTTTAGTACATGTATGCCCTGCTGACTGCAAATTTTGAGGTCGATTGTACTTGTAGTTTCAGAGTACATGTGGAATTTTTTTTCAGAAGTGACGCAAGAACAATATTAAATTTCAATTTTTCATGAGACATGATTGATTGATTGATTGATTGATTGATTGATTGATTGATTGATTGATTGATTGATTAGTTGGTTGGTTGGTTAAACACGTTGGATAGGGTCAATTGAAACAGCGAAAAAGAAACAAAGAAGATCTTGAACCCTATAATAAACACATGAGACGGAAACATGATTGATTGATCATGATCATTATTGGTTGATTGATCATGATCATAATTGGTTGATTGATCATGATTGATTGATTGATTGATTGATTGATTGGTTGGTTGGTTGGTTGGTTGGTTGGTTGGTTGGTTGGCAAACACATAAAACTCTTCAAGTAGTGCCCCAAATCACATATGAACATGACCTTGACCTTTGACATTGTGACCTTTGTCAAGGTCATTGCTTCACAATGTCATTGCAAAAGACCTTATGGGTCAAGGACATTTGGTTAAAAGTTTTGCCTAAAAATGGCTTTATATAAACCATTAATGGGGATTATGTCCCTTACACAATGGTAAAATCAATACAGTCATAATGTAACAAAGTTGCCCCTTGGAGTACCAAGCATTTTTCACTATCTAAATTTTCTGTATCTATAACAATTCTAAAGTTATAGGGAAATCAAAGACAAATAAAAATTTAAAATACGACCTTGACCTTTGACCTTGACCTAAATTTCATTTTTTTGGACCAAGGATCTCAAATCAAAAGACCCTTGGTCCCTATCACTTATGGTTTTCCAGTTTAAAATACTTTTCAAAATTTCAAATACAAAAGGGGGAATAACTCTCATATGGAATCTCTATACGGCTTCAGTCCAAATGAATATCCTAATCCTGAAGAAGTAACGAGCAATTTGGTAAAATAAATTTGTCGTACTTTTTTACGGTTGCGAAGGAGTAGTGGCCACAATAAAAACAGTGTTTGGGGAGATAACTCTTACAACGTAAAGTATTTTGTTACGCAGTTGTAAAATTTTGAAGCGTATAAACTATACGACATCATATTCCAAATTTCTAAGCGACATTTTTTGAAACCCCAATATTACGCAAGAAAAAAATTTAGGCGGAAGAAAAAAAAAAAAAAAATAATAATAATAATAATCAGAACAAAAACAATAGGTCTTTCATCCGAAAGGTGAAAGACCTAATTAAAAACCAATTGTTCAAAGAACAATTGAAGGTCTTTCCACAAGTAAAGATCTATTTTATTATCAAAATATTAAAAATCAATCTAAAATGTCAGTTCCTATGACTTTATAATGTATAAATATGAATTTAAAGCAAAGATCAAAATCTAGAACGTCCTATTAACCTTTGACCTTGACGTCAATTTCAAGGTCACCAACCAAGGACCTCAAACAAAAAGACCCTAGGTCTAAAATATGTATGGTTAATGAGTTATATCACTATAGGCATGATTTTAAATATAAGATGGGCGAAAACTCTCATTTATTGTTTACGCACCCTTCCAACCAAAATTTATAAGTTACAACATGTCGCAACTCACAATTTAGTAAAAAGAATTTGTCAATATCTTTCAAGGTTATTGAAAATAAGAGAAAATAAGCCAAAATCAAAATTTATAATATGACCTTGACCTTTGACCTTGACCTTATTTTCATTTTTTTGGACCAAGGACCTCAAATCTAAAGGTTTTAGGCCTATATCACTGATGATTTACCAGTAAGAAACGCATATCACTTATATCAAATGCATAAGGGGAAATAACTCTCATATGGAGTCTCTGGATAGCTTCGGTCCAAATGAATATTCAAATTCTGAAGACGTAACAAGCAATTTGGTAAAATAAATTTGTCGTAATCTTTTACGGTTGCGAAGGAGAAGTGGCCACAAGAATAACAGTGTTTGGGGAGATAACTCTTACAACATAAAGTATTTTGTTACGCAGTTGTAAATTTTTAAAGCGTATAAACTATACGACATCATATTCCAAATATCTAAGCAACATATTTTGAAACATCAATAATACGCAAGAAAAAAATTTAGGCGGAAGAAAAAAAAAAAAAATAATAATAATAATAATAATTAAAAATCAATTGTTCAGAGAACAATTGTAGGTCTTTCCACTAGTAAAGATCTATTTTGATATTGAAATATGAAAAATCAGTTTAAAATGTTAGTTCCTATGGTTTTATGATGTATTTATATGAATTTAAAGCAAAGGTCAAAATCTAGAACGTCATATTAACCTATGACCTTGACCTCAATTTCAAGTTCACAAATCAAGGACCTTAAATCAAAAGACCCTAGGTTTTAAATATGTTTGGTTTATTAGTAATATCACTTTACGCGTAATTCTAAATGTAAGATAGGCAAAAACTCCCATTTATTGTCTGCACACCCTTTCAACCAAAATATACAAGTGAGGACATGTCGCAACTAACAATTTATGAAAAATTATTTGTCGATATGTCATAAGGTATTTGAAAATAAATGAAAATAAGCCAAAATCAAAATTTTGAATATGACCTTGACCTTTGACCTTGACCTCATTTTTATTTTTTTGGACCAAGGACCTCAAATCTAAAGACCCTATGTATTTATCACTTATGGTTTTCCATTTAGAAATGCATATCACTTAAATAAATGGAAAAGAGGGAATAACTCTCATATGGAGTCTCCGTAGAGCTTCGGTCCAAATGAATACCCTAATCCTGAAGATGTAACGAGCAATTTGGTAAAATAAATTTGTCGTAATCCTTTACGTTTACGAAGGAGTAGTGGCCACAAGAAAAACAGTGTTTGGGGAGATAACTCTTACAACGTAAAGTTTTTTGTTATGTCGTTGTAAATTTTTAAAGCGTATAAACTATACGATATCATATTCCAAATATCTAAGCGACATCTTTTGAAACATCAATACTACGCAAGAAAAAAAATTAGGCGGAAGAAAAAAAAAAAAAAAAATAATAATAATCAGAACAAATTCAATAGGTCTTTCCACGGAAAAGTGGAAAGACCTAATAATCAGAACAAATTCAATAGGTCTTTCCACGGAAAGGTGGAAAGACCTAATAATCAGAACAAATTCAATAGGTCTTTCAACGGAAAGGTGGAAAGACCTAATAATTAAAAACCAATTGTTCAAAGAACAATTGAAGGTCTTTCAACCAATAAGGATCTATTTAGAGATGAAAATATTAAAATTCAGTTGAAAATGTCAGTTCCTATGGCTCAATGATGTATAAATATGAATTTTAAGCAAAGGTCAAAATCTAGAACGTCCAATTAACCTATGACCTTGACCTCAATTTCAAGGTCATAGACTAAACATCTCAAATAAAAAGACACTAGTTCCTTAATATGTATGGTTCATGATTAAAATCACTTTACGCATAATTCTTAATATAAGAGGGGCGAAAACTCCCTTTTATTGTTTACGCACCCTCGCAACCAAAATTTATAAGTTACGACATGTCGCAACTAACAATTTAGTAAAAAAAAATTGTCGATATCTTATAAGGTTAATGAAAAAAGGTGAAAATAAGCCAAAATCAAAATTAAGAATTTGACCTTGACCTTTGACCTTGACCTAATTTTCATTTTTTTGGACCAAGGATCTTAAATCAAAAGACCCTAGGTCTCTATCACTTATAGTTTACCAGTTAGAAATGCATATTACTGATATCATATATAAAAGGGGGGATAACTATCATATGGAGTCTCCGGATAGCTTCTGTTGAAATGAAACAGAACATCCTAAGGATATAACGAGCAATTTGGAAAAATAAATTTGTCGGTTTCTTATACGGTTGCGAAGTAGTAGTGGCCACAAGAAAAACAGTGTTTGGGGAGATAACTCTTACAAGGTAAACGGTTTTTGTTACGCGGTGTCAGTTTCAGAAGCGCATTAACTGTTCGATATCATATACCAAATATCTAAGCGACATCTTGTGAAACAAAAAAACAGCGAAGGAAAAAAAAGTTGGCGGAAGAAAAAAAAAATAAAATAATAATAATTAAGGTCTTTCCACAAGTAAAGATCTATTTTATTATCAAAATATTAAAAATCAATCTAAAATGTCAGTTCCTATGACTTTATAATGTATAAGTATGAATTTAAAGCAAAGGTTAAAATCTAGAACGTCCTTTTAACCTTTGACCTTGACCTTAATTTCAAGGTCACCAACCAAGGACCTCAAATAAAAAGACCCTAGTTCTGTAATATGTATGGTTAATGAGTTATATCACTTTAGGCATGATTTTAAATATAAGATGGGCGAAAACTCTCATTTATTGTTTACGCACCCTTCCAACCAAAATTTATAAGTTACAACATATCGCAACTCACAATTTAGTAAAAATAATTTGTCAATATCTTTCACGGTTGTTGAAAATAAGAGAAAATAAGCCAAAATCAAAATTTAGAATATGACCTTTGACCTTTGACCTTGACCTTATTTTCATTTTTTTGGACCAAGGAACTTAAATCCAAAGACCCTAGGCCTATATCACTGATAGTTTACCAGTTGAGAACGCATATCACTTATATCAAATGCATAAGGGGAAATAACTCTCATATGGAGTCTCCGGATAGCTTCGGTCCAAATGAATATCCTAATCCTGAAGAAGTAATGAGCAATGTGGTAAAATAAATTTGTCGTAATCTTTTATGGTTGCGAAGGAGTAGTGGCCACAAGAAAAACAGTGTTTGGGGAGATAACTCTTACAACGTAAAGTATTTTGTGACGCAGTTGTAAATTTTTAAAGCTTATAAACTATACGACATCATATTCCAAATATCTAAGCGACATCTTTTGAAACATCAATACTACGCAAGAAAAAAATTTAAACGGAAGAAAAAAAAAAAAATTAAAAACCAATTGTTCAGAGAACAATTGTAGGTCTTTCCACTAGTAAAGATCTATTTTGATATTGAAATATTAAAAATAAGTTTAAAATGTTAGTTCCTATGGCTTTATGATGTATTTATATGAATTTAAAGCAAAGGTCAAAATCTAGAACGTCATATCAACCTATGACCTTGACCTCAATTTCAAGTTCACAAACCAAGGACCTTAAATCAAAAGACCCAAGGTCTTTAATATGTTTGGTTTATTAGTAATATCACTTTATGCGTAATTCTAAATGTAAGATGGGCAAAAACTCCCATTTATTGTCTGCGCACCCTTTCAATCAAAATATACAAGTAAGGACATGTCGCAACTAACAATTTATGAAAAATTATTTGTCGATATGTCATAAGGTATTTGAAAATTTTAAAAAAAATTTAAAAAACAACAAGGCCCCTGGGTTTAATAAGGTCATTAATGAGTATATTAAATCAACCATTAATGCTACTTTGCCTATGTATAGAGAGATTTTTAATATGATTTTGAATACTGGTGTAGTTCCTTAAATCTGGACGGTTGGAATAATTATTGCTATATATAAAAACAAGGGCGATCTGAACAACCCAGATTCGTATAGAGGTATAACGTTAGTGTCCTCACTTGGTAAACTTTTTACAGCAGTACTTAATAGTAGGTTGACAAAGTATGATGAACTGATAGAAACTATACCAAAGGCACAAGCCGGATTTAGAAAAGGATATAGTACGAATGACAATATATTTATACTACATGTTTTGATAAAATTATACTTTTATAACAAATAAACAATAATGTACTTTTGTAGATTTCAAGAAAGCTTTTGATACTGTTTGGAGGGTGGTACTTTGGAAAAAACTTATAAATTGTAATATCACGGGAAAGATATTTAAAGTTATTTATAATACGTATGGCAATATCAAGTCTTGTATTAACAAGAATGTGTCCACAGTACACGGATGCCCCACTCGCACTATCATTTTCTATGTTTAGTGGACCGTGAAATTGGAATAAATTCTCTAATTTGGCATTAAAATTAGAATGATCTTATCAAAGGGAACATGTATACTAAGTTTCAAGTTGATTGGACTTCTACTTTATCAAAAACTACCTTGACCAAAAACTTTAACCTGAAATTTGCACTATCATTTTTTATGTTCAGTGAACCGTAAAATTGGGGTCAAAACTCTAATTTGGCATTTAAATTAGAAAGATCATATCATAGGGCACAGGTATACTATAAGTTTCAAGTTGATTGGACTTCAACTTCATCAAAAACTACCTTGACCAAAAACTTTAACCTGAAGCGGGACAGACGGACGAACGAACGGACGAACAGACGGACGGACGAACGTTCGGACGAACGGACGCACTGACCAGAAAACATAATGCCCCTCTACTATCGTAGGTGGGGCATAAAAAGGGGGGTGAGTTCTCAGCGTTATTTTCTTGTGAAGTTGGTGTTCGTCAAGGGGAAAATGTATCTCCTTTCTTATTTTCTGTATTTCTCTCGGACCTTGAGACTTTTTTCAGTGCAAATGGTAACTCCAAACTGTATCACAAAAAACTCTTGAACACCTAAATACGTTTTTGTTGTTATTTATACCATTGTATGCTGATGATACAATAATTTTAGCTGAATCAGCAGCAGCATTGCAAAAGTGTTTAGATGTATTTGAACAATATTGTAATATATGGAAACTATCAGTAAATGTTGAAAAAACTAAAGTGATGGTATTCTCCAACAGAAAGTACGCTATGATTGATAGTTTTAAACTATATGGTTCAATTATTAAAAGAGTGGAGTCGTACCCGTATCTTGGTTTGCTTTTAAACCAAAACGGGAAATTTGTAATAACAAAAAAAAAAAGTTAGCAGAACAAGGACAGAAAGCAATTTATGCTCTATATAGAAAGATTAGGAATATATCTATTCCAGTAGATCTACAGCTTAAGCTATTTGATTCTTTAATTGATCCTATACTTTTATACGGGAGCGAAATTTGGGGATATGAAAAATTAGACATATTGGAAACGGTGCACTTGCAATTCCTAAAGAAGGTGCTCTCTGTCCGAAGATCAACGCCAAACTTCATGGTGTACGGCGAAACAGGCAGATATCCACTCGACATACATGTAAAATTACGTATACTTAGAATCATATTCAAAACAGTGTAGCTGTGGCCATTGATTGACAACCTTAAATTATCCCATTGACTGGGGCAGATTAGGTGAACGTGTGTCTGTAACGACAACTGCTCACTAATTACTTATTATAGAATTTAAACTGTGGGGTCATCAAAGGTTCTCAACGCCTTTAATATTAAAATAGTTCGAAAAATTAATCAGGAATAACTTTATGTTTTGATTTATATTATTGATATAAATCAAAACATCGTGTTATTCCTGATTAGTTTTTCTAATTTCTTTATTTAGGTGTTGAGAACCTTTGGTGACCCCACAGTTTAAATTCTATAATAAGTAAGTAGTGAGCAGTTGTTGTTACAGACACCCGTTCATCTAATCTGTCCCAGTCAATGGTATAATTTAAGGTTGTCAATCAATGACCACAGCTACACTGTTTTGAATATGATTCTAATTTTTGGGTAAAATTACTTTCGAATGATTCTAAACTGTCCAGTATTATGTATAAGTTATTGTATGAAATGAATTGTTCAGGAAATATGCAATCAAAATGGTTATTAAATGTGAAATCTATATACTGAATGATGTTGGCTTATCGTTTGTATGGGATAGCCAAGAAATTCTTAGTAAAAATAGTATAAAACATTATGTTAAACAAATCTGACAAGACCAATTTGTACAAAAATGGCACAGTATGGCTGAAACTGCCTCAAGAGGGGAACTTTATTTATCATTTAAAAGGGATTTCTGTCTTGAAGGATACTTGATGAAACTAAATAAACAACGCAGAGTACACTTGAGTAAACTAAGATGTTCAAATTTAAAATTCCATATAGAAGCCGGTAGATGGTTAAATATACCTCGTGAGGACAGTATATGCACATTATGTGACATGGGGGTGATAGGAAATGAATTTCATTATCTGCTAGTATGTTGTAACCCTAATATTGAAAGAATTAGAAAAATACATATACCAAGATACTATTTTTTTAACCCAACTGAGGACAAGCTATTTGGTTTGCTATACTAATGTAATATAAAAGTGCTCAATAATGTCGCATTAGTTTTGCAAGAAATCATGAAAGAATTTCAAACTGTTTAGTACTTACCTAATTCAAGTTGTGTGTTATAATCTAATTAATCATATGATATATATGTATGCCATGATATGTGTATTTGTTTGGATCGTTTAAATCAAGTGTTAAACAACCGTATGTTACGGTGTGTTTGATGATTTATATTAAATTGACCTGTATATATGTTTATTTCAATTTTGTTCTGTTATTATACCACTTCTGTCAAGCTGTATATTATGTATATCTGCTTCTTGTAACAGTGTAAACTGTCAGAGTGTACAATAAAATCTTGAAATCTTGATAAAAAAGGAGCAAGTGTGGAGAACTAATTTCAATCAAATTGATCTAATTGTCAGATAAAATAAATAAATCCATTTATAAGTAAAATATGGAAAAAAAAAATCAAATGAATATTTTCAATTTTTTCTGTGAATTATGTATTTTGGCATTAAATAAGGTTATGACCAAAGTTCTTAATTTCCATGAAGGTTTAACAAAGTTATTGATGAC
Source organism: Mytilus trossulus (assembly GCF_036588685.1). Lineage (NCBI taxonomy): Eukaryota > Metazoa > Mollusca > Bivalvia > Mytilida > Mytilidae > Mytilus > Mytilus trossulus. The sequence goes on along the minus strand of NC_086385.1, from coordinate 10,616,737 downwards.
TGACAACACGCTATCATCAGACTGCGCCTGAGTGTTAAATACAAAGAGTCCATTTATAGGTGAAATGCGGAAACAAATACTACAAAAGTTTCTCTGGATAACCAGCTTCTGTCTCAATTTCATAAAATTCCACGAAGCTTTGACTGAGTTATTGATGACTGAAGATATTTAACCTGAGACTAAATCTGAATGTTAACTGTAAAAAAAACTTCTGAATTGCTCTGTATATTGTATTTTCTTCACGTCTAAATTTCATAAAACTCAATGCAGTTTACAAATTATCGATGTTAAAAAAATACTTGAACAACATACTAAATCTTAACATTGGTGCCACCGTCTTACATCAATATATCTCGCTTTCGCTCGACAAAATTGATTGTATAAACATAGCTGTTTAATGATAATTATAATACAATTAGTACGGTGACGGAATAGTAAAAAGGCGATTATTAAATTTCACTTTAGGGTATACGGCTAAAAATTGTTATACAGCTAGAGAAATGATTTTACTTGAATTTTAGACTGGTCGTCAAAAAGTCGTACGGTGAAGTTCTTTTTAATTTGCCGTTTTGTTAGCAAAAATGACATGAAATGTTGACTCTACGAGGCATGTAATTTCGGCAATTTTTTTTTAAATCGTTGCTAAATATATGTATTCCGTATAGGATTTGAATAGCACATATAATATGTTATTCATTAAGTAATAAAAGTAACATTATAAGTTTTTTGTTAAATAAATATGAAGATACAAAGTTCTAAAACTTTGGACATTTTGTCGCTTCACCGGATTTCAATACTTTGCAAGAACGCACGTATCTTTAAATTATGAACTAATTTATACAACATGAAAATTCAGCAAATACTCTTTTCAGTGACATAATTTTTTATCATAACAAATTTCACAAAAAGATGTAAAATAGCATTCAAAATATTTACTATTAAAATGCAATCTTACTTAATTTTCCGGAAAGTCGTGTCAGGTACGGGTGATCTGATATTATAAACCTTATTGATTTTGAACTGCATATGGCAGTTAGGTCCGCTGCTGTATGCCCTGAGGTAATCGGTGCCCTCAGGTAATCGTGACAATAGTGCCCACATGCGTAGTAATAACATGATCTAAAAATAGAATAAACAGTAACTACTTTATTCTACTTTCTATTTCGACTGACAGTACATGTGCCAAAAATAGGAGATCCGGTAGGTAAAACAGGAACACATACAACTTTTTACAATTATTTACGACAAATAATTCACGAAAAAATCAAAATATTTGGTTAACTTGTGATCATTGTAACGTGAACAGATATTTATTAAGTGAAACGTAAATGACTTATTTAATGATTAAAAAGAGAAGTTAACACTTTCTGAATGGCGATTTACACTTTTATAATTACAGTTGTCAAATACTGGTGTCATAAATATAATATTTAGATTTATGTCAATAAATGTATAAAACAAATTATTACAGAATAAAAGTTATCCACACATGCTTACTTTCGTTTTGTGAATGTCCTGTTGATACGTAGACTACAATTGCGTTGATTTTGGTTACTTCTTTTAAAGTAACATAAGTAGAAAGTTATAACATTTAATAGATAGGTTATTGAAAATCAGTCCATTTTGTCCGAATGCATGAGTTGCAGTGGCGGGTCCAGCCATTTAAAAAAAGGGGGGTTCCAAATCCAGGACAAAAGGAAGGGGTTCCAACTATATGTTCCCGTTTAAATGCATTGATCTCCAAAAGGGGTTCCTATCCCCAGAACACCCCTGGATCCGCCACTGAGCTGTTACAAAAATACCGCTATAAAATTATTTGAATTTAAGTGTCCTGCATGCATATTGCACTGTAAGATTAACATTAACACTAATGCAAAATTGTTAAATATTTATCACTTTCTTTGTTTTTTCGTATCTTTGTTTGAAAGGTATTTTATTAAAAGCTTCTTTGTGTACCATTTTTGTTTATTCGAAAGGGGCAGTAGTTATAGATATATACAATTAAAATAGAAGAACCTAGATACGATATGTATGCGTTTAATAATAATACATATAAAAAAGAAAATATGGTATAACGACAATGAGACAATTGTCCACAAGAGACCAAAATGCTCTCAAGAATTTATGCACAAGGTTTCGCTGAGAGAATATTGCATTAAATACATGCAGATCAATTTAACATTATGATTAAGTATAATGAGTTATAGTCTTCAAATCACTCCTATAATATAACTAACCTGTTTTGGGTTTTAAATAAAATGGACGCAATGATTGGTAATGGTTTTCCCAAATATGACCCAGAAGAAGATCAGCAGAGGCATTGTTACAATTAATCCAAATGATATTGTCATCAGGGTGAGTGTTAGGGCTGCTGGTGATTATAATAATGTTACATTTTAAGACAGCTGACATCCCTAGTACAACAACATGATCTGCCCATTCTCCTTTCTTAGACATTCGTGTCAGATATGCCTTCACATCATCATTCTCAACAAAATTATTCCAGTGAATATGTCCGTCTTCTTGCTAATTTTGAAAAGAATGATACTCATATTATGAAAAATGTCCAGATAGCTTTTCAAGTCACTTTTTATAAACATACAGAAACTGTGTTTTCTTGACATACAAATTTATGTTTCAGACATCAAGTGAGAGCCTTGTTGAAGAGTTACCCTTATCACTAAAAATTTTCATGTTTAAGTCTCGGTTAACTGTTGAAATCCATGTTTCTTTTGTTTGTTAAACTCTGCAAAAGATGGTGCATTGGGTAGTGCTACTGTATAGCTGGTATTAGTATATAACGGTCAACCGTAATATACTTAACAGTTGTAGATAGTTACCTCTAGTGCTGGATTATGTTCAAGAAAGTCAATCACATTCTGTCTAAGAACAGCTGGATTTTGTCTTTGTAAACCAAGTCTGATCAGTTGGTCACTTACAGCTTCAAAAAAGCAATCCCCATTTTTTGGTGTTGGAGTGCTATATTCAAGTCCTACCATTTCAATGTTTTTCAGAAGTGTATCTTCCGTACTGTTTTGGCTGCCTGAATGTGTGCTTGCTTGTATGAAAGCATCCAAATCTTCACATCTAGTTCCTATAGTTATCAAAAGTACCAGGATTATAATTTAGTACGTCAGATACGCGTTTCGTCTACATTAGACTCATCAGTGACGCTCATATCAAAATAGTTACAAAGCCAAACAAGTAGAAAGTTGAAGAGCATTGAGAATCAAAAATTCCCCAAAAGTTGTATTAAATAGAGCTAAGGTAATCTATTGTTGGGACAAGAAAATCCTTAGTTTTTGGAAAAATTCAAAGTTTGTAAACAGGAAATTTATAAAAATACGTATAGAGGGTAAATTTTACATATAATATAACTTTCCCTGAATGCATTGATTTCTATGTTCTTTATAAAGTATTTCTTGATATTTGCTTGTTTATACCTTTTTTTTGTAAAAAAGACTTTATTGTTTTAGTGTTTTGTATTGTTTATGCAATGTATATACAAATGTTACCTGAGTAAAATTGAGTTAAATGGGTTGTATTTGTTGTTATTATTGGGGTCAGATAACCCTGTCATGAATGAATACTTCGTAGATACTTTACTAGTGTTTACATTTATTGTAATAAACAAACTTCTGTATTTTAAATGTAGGACTTCATGAAAGTTGTATTGTTTATGTGATGTACATGTAAAGGTGACATCAGTTAACTTCAGTTAAGTGGATTATTTTTGTCATTATGTCTGGGGTTACCTCAGGTACCCATGTTATGAAGAATGCTTATTAGATAGTTTGCTAGTGTAAACATTGATGTTGTAATCAAACAATTTCTTTATTTTACACGTAGGACTTTATAGGTGTGTATAGTTTATGTGATATATCGGAAAAGCGACTTCAGTTAACTTTATATGAATGGATAATACTTGTTGCTATTTTATGGGTTACCTGAGGTAACCCTGTCATGACAGAATACTTAGTAGATACTTTGCTAGTATATGCATTTATGCTGTAATAAAGCAATTTCTTCATTTTTAATGTAGGAATTCATTGAAGTTATATTGTTTATGTGATGTATATGTAAAGGTGGTGTGAATTAACTTGAGTTAAATAGGTTGTATTTGCTGTTATTGTATGGGTTACCTCAGGTAACCCTGTTATGAAATAATTCTAAGTAGATACTTTGCTAGTGTTTACATTTATATTTTAATTACACAATGTCTTAATTTAGAATGAAGGACTTCATTGTTTATGTGATGTATATATATTTAAAGGTGGCCTGAGTTAACTTGCGTTAAAAGGGTCATCTTTGTTTTTATTGTTCTGGTTACCTGAGGTAACCCTGTCATGTAAGACTACGTCATAGATAGTTTTCTAGAGTAACCATTCTTAGTAGATAATTTTCTAGTGTATGCATTTATGTTGTGATAAAGCAGTTTCTTTATCTTTATTTTTGATGTAGGAAATCATGAAAGTTGTAGTGTTTATGTGGCGTATATTTTACGGCGACCTGAGTTATCCTGAGTAAAATGGGTTATATTTTGTTTTGGGTTACCTCAGGTAACCCTCTCATAAAAGTTAACTTTGTAGATACTTTGCCTTTGCTACTGTACATACAGTATATGTAAATAAACCAATTTCTTCTTTAAATGTAGAACTTTGTGGACGTTTTATTGTTTATGCATATTATTTCCGAAGTTGATCTATGTTAACCTCAATCAAATGGGTTATATTTGTTATAATTTTTTTGATGACCAAGTTTATCCTTGTTCATAAAAAACAAAAACAGACAAATGCTACAGAAAATAATTTTACTCACTGAAATTAACTAATATCTTAATTATGAATATAACACTTGCTGTCATTGTACATTATGAAATGTATTTGTTAAAGAAGCCTGAGTTAAGGTGGTAGACCTTGGTTCAGGGAGATAACTCTTTAAATCATCAGTACGTTTGTAAAAGTCAAGTTCATCAATGTATTTTTAGCATTTACCTGAAACAGATTGAAAATAATCTATGTAACCTAGAAGCTTAGAATATATTTTTAAAAATGGTTGACACAAACGTACTGATGATTTAAAGAGTTATTTCCCTTAACCTAGGTCTACCTCCTTAAATGGGTTGGATTTGTTGTTTATTTGGGTGACCTAATGTACCCCTATTATGAAAGGGTATTAAATACAATGCTAGAGTATATGATTATGCTGTAATCAACTTATATCTAAATTCTAAATATTTCACTTGATTGCATTGAATTCTTTATATAATTTTTTTTAGATGACCTGAGTTAATTTTAGTTAAAAGGGTTATATGTGTTGCTTTCCTCTTGGGAATTACATCAGGTACCCTTGTAATGAAAGAATAGTAGATACAATGCTATGGTATATAAGCAGTGTTGGTGTATAATTATGCCATAATAACACTGAATTATTTATCTTAAATGAAGGATTTCATAGAAATTGCACTGTACATGTCTTGTATTTGTTAAGGTGACTTGATATTGCTTTAGGTTTATTTTGTTTACAAACACTGTTTTGTGGTGACCTGAGGTAACCAGTGTGATAAAGAAGTGTGATTCATGTTTGGTAACTGATTACTAAGTTATTTGAATTATATCAGGTAAATGTAGCATAAAATAGAAATTGAATTGTTTAAATTCTGTAGAATGATCAGGTACTTTTAGTTTAATTTAGTTAATTGTGCATATATTGTGTACTTTGATTTACATTTAATGTGTGACCTGAGGTTATTTCTTCAATTGAAGTATTGTTGATAAATTTGTAGGTAACATATGCATACATTAATTGATTCTATACTATAAATGATGAAAGTAATCAACATTGCTTTGACTTTTTAAGTGTTTGTTAAGAAAAATTAATTTAACTACAGGATAATTGTTTATAAAATAATTTCTTTATGTTGTTTATACCTGAAAAAAAATCCCACACTGTTATCAAAGAAGTTTTACCTGATGCTAAGAGTATTGAGAGAATTGTAGAGGGAATGATATTGTGTGTATAAACTGTATTCTGTACATAGACTGCATGAATGACTTTGTTTTCTACTCATGTATTACAGTCATGTATATAATCTGTTTTCATCTTCTGTCAACTAAGTTTTAAATCTGAATACTTAAAAACATTAGCAACATTATATCTAATAGCAAGTCTTTCAAAAATTCTAATTATAATACCTGAGGCTTTTAAATCTTCATATAGCTTCTCTAGATCTGAAAAAAAGAGTCTCTATTGAAACACTTCACAAATGATTTTTCCGTGGCACAAAGTTCAGATGACCAAATGCTCAACAGCTTACAAATACAATATGTCTTAGATGGATACTGTCTTATTTGCATTCAAACCAATGTTTCTCTTTTTTATCACATACAATTATCTACATTCAAACTGAATATTGGTCATTAATGTTAATCCTTTGAAAAAATATGAGTTAAAATGTTGTGACAGTCTGTTCTTTTACCTGTTAATGATGAATTATTGAAAGTATTTGTTTTAAATTTTTTTTTTGAGTGCATTCTATTTTACCGACATATCTTATATTCCCAGTTTAAATTTCAGTAGAAGAACAAAATTATTTTAAAGTTATTACTGATAAATAGTAGTTTTCACTTATTTTTTCAAATAAAGTGGTTGATAATGGTCTTCAGATAAAGATGGTAACATATAATTTAGTTGCCTGGCATAACAAGGAACTTTATCAGTGATGATTTAATTGATTGGACATGTTATGCGATTATGATTTTTTTTATTTGACCAAACCGGGTTATGAATTTTGAAATCTATGACGAAACCGGGTTGTGTACATTGACGAAACCGGCCAGTTCCATTTTGACATGACCCATTTCTTTCGTTCCATACACAGAAATACAATTATTGAGATGCTCATAATAACTAAATTTGCAATCTCCGTGTCAATATCTATCTTCCCGTACCTTACTTTCCGTACAATGTGAACAATTTAACGAGAAATTAAACAATTTCGAGGCAAGGTTCACTCAATTCGTCATTTTGACATGCATTATGACTTATTTCTCCGTTAATATAGAACGGTTGTAGAAAATATTGCATCTCACAATAGAAAATAGTTGTATATGTATATATATTCTTCGATATCATAAAAAAATCAAAAAATAAGGAGAAACCTACCTTTCTTTTGTCTATTGGTGTTCCGTCATTGTGCCGGATGTTAGATACCATCGAGTCCGAGCAAATTTTGCCGGTGTGGTTTAGACACAGTGCCATCCCCACCTAACACATACATACGAAATGAATGATCGGTGAATACAATAATAAATAATAAAATCACCTGGCAAGTTTGTTGACATCTTTGGTATTTAGTCACATTAAAATTTGGTATTCAGATCTATCTAAATAAGAACTATATTTTCGTGCGTATTTAATCAATGGCGCATTACCACGATTACCTGAGGGCACCGATTACCTCAGGGCATACAGCAGCGGACCTAACTGCCATCTGCTTTTGAACTTCGAGCGCACCATATGTTCGATTACTATATAGCAATTATCACTTGATATTACTTGTATTTGATCAAAGTTTTTGGTTTCTTAGATATTTTTGTTTGTTGTTTGTTCAATTTTGAGGTTGTGTTGATTAGGTTTAATTTATTTAAGAGGAATATAAAATATTTAGTTGGAAGTTATTTTTAGAAATTGAGGTCTGGCCTAACCCCAAAAGATGGCACAACAGGGAAGTCCGTTGAAACTTGGCCCAAGTACTGCAAAGCGGCTGAAACCAAGTTTAATATAAGAAAAATGTGTAATTTGCCAGAAAAGCAGTAATGAAACAGTAGTTTTATTTACACATAACAGTAAATCGCGGTTTTTTGCTGCAGCTGGTAATCGTAAAGATGATATTTACTTAAAATTGATTAGTGAATATGATTCATTCGGTGATATACCGAATGACAGTTTGCAAATGGTTTATCATAAAAGTTGCTACAAGTCTTATACAAGTGAACACAACATTGCGGTGTTTTCTAAGGACAAGATGATGAAGTAGCGGAATGTTCAGTCCAGTCCAGTCCAGTTACGAGTATCTTAACTCGATCTATGTCGTCTCCTACCAATTGGAGTGCTTGTATATTTTGTAATAAGAAAAGCTACAAGCAAGACAAAAAACTTTTGAAAATTGAATCGGATGAAAGGGTTAGTCGTATAACAAACGCTGCAAACCATAACGGTGATTTAAACTTGCTACATAAAATTAGTCAAGACAATTTTAAAGAACAAGCGTTTTACCATAGCCAGTGCATAACAAAATATTTAACGTATTTAAAAAAAGATCTTGAGGTCGTTGGTAACTCAACTTCAGAATGTGAATCCATAAATGCAGCTGCTTTTTCCAAATCAATCTCTAGCATAAATGATGATTTATTAAGGATGATTCTGTTGTCATTCAATCACAACAAGGTCAGGGTAAGTCCAACATGATAATGAGTAGCTATATAACACTAGGGGATGCGATCAAGGCAGCCAGTAATTTGAAAACTGAGTAAAAATAGTCAAATGAAAAACAAACGAGACGTATGTATAGCGAACAAAGGGATGACCAACTCCTTTATTCAGTAGCGAGTATAATTCGGAGAGACATTGAAAAAGTAAGAATTTCTAAAGAACACTACCCAAATTCAACAGAGGTATCATTCGAAAGTTCTTTACAGTCAATGCCCGTTTCTTTGGTCAAACTACTTAGTTGGATTACGGACGAAAAGGCCTTTAGCACTTGTACTGTTCCTTCTAATATCAAAACAGAAAGTGTGAGGAAATGTTTGGCTTTAACGGAATGTATTGTTGCAACTAGCCGCAGTATCATTACACCTTTTCATCTTGGCCTTGCAATTCAAGTTTACCACGAGTTTGGGTCGAAGCGCCTTATTGAAATTCTGAACGCGCATGGGTTTTGCGTTACATATACTGAATTGCGAAGGTACCTTACCAGTGTTTCAAACCATGAGATAAGTCGTATTAGTGGCGATCGATACATCCCAGGAGGTATTCGTCTCATTTCAGAAGGAGGTCGATTGATTCAAGAGGGTTCTGATAATATTGACATAAACGCCGAGACAATAGATGGAAAAACACCTTCCATTCTCTAGCTAGGGCTGTATTTCAAATTAAATCAACTGGCGTTCATAACTATGGTTCAGAACGAATCAAGCGAGGAATAGAGAGATCTTTGGCTATAGATGATACAACAGCATCATTGACCGATGCCATTCCTTACCTTAAACCAAAATGTAGATCAGAACCTCCACGACAATCGGATGCTTTCGATAAACTTCAATTGTGTGGTTATAATAAGAGTAATGATGTTGATCAGATATGGGTTTTCCCCCGACTTTTGTCAAGGGATGTCATGTCTTGACATGCCTAATGATGCTGAACAGGATTACGCTATTCAAACATTTGACCAGCAACTCTATGCAATCGCACAACGAGTCAAATGGTCGAAGCCTGACATTTTTAATTGCCATATTCTCAGGCTTGGTGGTTTCCACAGTTTGTCGTGTTTCTTAGCCTCTATAGGGAAACTTTGGGCCGATGGCGGTCTTCGCGATTTGTTGGTAGATTCTAGTGTGTATGCTGGAAATACAGCCGAACTTATGTTGAATGGTGAAGAGTTTAACAGGGCTGTCAGAGGGTTCACGCTTGTGTTTGAAGCCCTACAAGTTCTTTTTATCTCAGCATTTATACACTGGTGTAGGACCTTTGATTACTTCGATAAGATACCATCTGCGTTCTGGAATGTGTTGTTAGAGTTCCATACAAGTATATGTGATCAAACGGACAAAGACTCAGACATTAAAACTAGACTGGAAAAGTTGTTTGAAGATCACGTACATCCTCTTATTGGTCTGTTCAAAGACTGGGGTCACGATGCATCACCTACTTTCAAATATTGGGACATGTTCCTCGTTGCCGTTCAAATTATGTTGTCAAATGTACGAGCAGAACAGGAAGGTAATTGGTCGGCACATTTGATGTCTTCATCCAAAATGCTGCCCTATTTTTACATTACCAACCGTACAAATTACTCTAGATGGATGCCTGTATATATTCTTGATATGCTCGAACTACCAGCAGAGATCGTATCAGCATTTAAACTAGGGGAGTTTTCTATCAGACAAAAGCAAGGCACATTCAATGGTATTTGGAGTGATATGGGCACTGAAAAAACCATCATAAACGATTCAAAGGGTTCCGGTGGTATCGTTGGAATTACAAATCAGAAATCTGCTCTTATAAGGTGGACTCTGACTCGTCATTTATTAGCGTCCTTTGATAATGAAATGAATGAAAGAGCAGGTATTACATGCAAAAGTGACAATTCGCATGAGGAAACCAAACAAACAGCTTTGAAGAGAGACGAAGAGCAAGTACAAGCAATAATTACTCATTTGAACCAAACCATGACTGACCCCTTTGATATAGATGCCCACCGTCCTTGTCTTATTAATATCTCTACAGGCATGCATGTTACTAGAGAAGTTCAGGATTCTTTGCTTTCTGCAGTAGATGAAGGAGAAAATATGTGCAGAAAATTTGTTAAGAGTGCGCTTTCTTTAGACCAATCCGGAAGCTTCTATAGTCCTATTACTAAGTCCAAATTGAAAACATTTGAACATATGAACGCTAAGACAACCCTTAAGTGTAAATCTGGCGAAATTATAACAAGCCATATAAATCCAGAAATTGTTTTTAGACGTGCTCTGGTTTTAGCTAACAGCAGAGATGATGTTACTATTGAAAGTATTCTCTCACTTCCACTTGGGCCTATCCCGGTTTCTTTGTTCCATGAAGATGGAACAATGAGAAAATCGTGTAAATCAGATCTAGTAAAACAGTTTGAAAATGAAGTCTCGCCGGTTCTTCTTTGCCAGATTTTGATCCTTCGTTGACAACTTACATTAGAGACGGTATGGCTATAGTTCAGTGCATGGATGCAAAGAAACATAAAACCTTTGGAGATCTTGCTCTTGCCCATTTCAATTATTTAGCAAGTTGTTTTACAAAAGCACACACAGTGGCCGATGTTAAAACACTCCATTAAGTCAGCTGAAAGAGAGCGTCGTACCAAAGTCACTTCTCATGCGAAGGTGTTTCAAGTAATTGAAGGTAGAAATGTCCCCGACTGGAAGACATTTTTTTCTGTTAAAGAAAATAAGCAGGCTCTTAATAAATTTTTTGGTGACTTCCTGGTTAAGTTCATTAAAAGCAATCCTCTATTAGTGCTCCCTGGACATACTTTTTATATGGCAAGTTCCTTTGAAGATCCTGAAATTGCTAAAGTTATTTCTGACCAGGAAGTCGTTGAATGTCCTGAATTGTTCAGTACTCAGGAAGAGGCAGACACCCGCATGATCCTCCAGGCTTTACATGCAGACAAAAGATTGAAAGAGATGGGAAAGAAAGGCAGGATCGTTATCAAAACATTTGATACAGACGTCATTGTTCTCTGTATTCATTTTTTTAAGCAGATGACCAACACGAGTGAATTGTGTATCCAAATGGGAAATATTGGTACTATGAAAGATAATCAAAGGTTTTTGCCAATTCACCAACTGTGTTCTTCACTCCCTGAAATCATTTGTAGAGTTCTTCCTGCCGTACATGCTCTCTCTGGGTGTGACACTACATCTTCCTAATTTGGAATTGGTAAAAAGTCAGTGTATAAAGTGTTGAAAGATGCAGTACTGGATTTCAGTGATCTGTACAATTTAGGAGATTCCGACACAGAGACTGCCATATCATGCTCTAGACGGTTTGTGGCAAGACTTTACGACTAAAAGCAGAAATATGCATCCTGCCATCAGGACATTAATAAATTTCGAGTTAAGCTTGCTACAAGCAAGTATTCAAGTCTGGTCAGATTGCCACCCTCTGAAGCAGCGCTTCGACAGCATATCCTTCGTGCCTCATTTCAGACCAAAATTTGGCATGCTTCTTGTCTTGCAAAACCACCCCTGCCTACACCATTGGAATACGGATGGAAATCATTCAAAGATTCATTGCACCCTGTCTACTTTGAAGGAAACATGTCAGCAGATTTTCTTCATGACCTCGTGAGTTCGTGTAAGGGAAAATCACAATGTAAAAAGTCGTGTGTTTGTGTCGACCAAAACCTTGCATGTACCGACTTATATTCCTGCCAAGGATCAGAGTCATGCAATAACGTTCATACACATGCCCTAACAGAAGAGGTTTGAGAATAAATTTTATTTGCCAGTAAGGCTTTTGGTGCGATTGCAAATTGAATGTGCATTTCTGATATTGTATCACTTAGACCTTTATTAAAAATCGAAAGATTTCACACAGTTAAATGCAGTTCTAGTAATCCAAAATACTTTTTTACAATTATGTATATGTTCTGCGCTGACTTGTGTTCCTTGTAATGCATGGTATAACATATAAAAAGTTTTTTTAAAGCCACATATCAGTTTGTGTTTATAGAGTTTGTTGACAATTTGGCGTGTACCAACCGTATCTTAAGTGTACAAAACTGAATTGTTTAACTTATATTGGGTAATAAAAGATATTTATCTTAAAGCAGGCATGTTTTTTCGTATTTTATATTCATTTATTATAGTTTTGATGCTTGTAATAATGATTGTTTCGAAAAAATACTTCTTTTTAAGTTAAAAATCATCCCCCTTTTTTTCAAAGTGTTTCACTTTATCGAAACAGTTTATTTTAGGATGATTTTTTATTTTTTGGGTGAAAAATTGAATGAAAAAAACAGAACCCATGCGGTTTTGCCAAAAAAAATATGCGATAAGGTATTTTAGTTGTTATCTAATATCCATTGCAATTATGTATGGAACATGGTGGTTAACCTTTGATCTCGAATTCTAAAAAACTGCACCATATTTAGTTTTGACGACCAAATTAATTTAAAGTACATATATTTTCGATTCGAATGATATATGATACAGCCGTTTACCATTTTTGACGATTAAAATTTTAAAATGTTCACTCTGGTCACCGTACTAAATGGAGTATCAATATTTTGTGTTTCCTCTTAATATCCGAAAGGAAGTGGATTGTTACTTTTTTAAATACCCTTCATACAAAATTTTCTTGCAAATTTCAGTCTCTCAGATGCTTGTTTTATTCCCCTTTTGCCAAAACGTACCATCGACCCCCTTATTTTTACATACTTAGACGAAGAAAGACCCCCTGAAATAAACAATAAATTGGTTACCGTCAGTTATATTGTGAGACAATCGGTGCCCCTAAGAAATGACTTTTGATACACCTCAGAGAAAAACATACACTCCCTTCTCGGATCTTAAATTGAATGGTCCAATAGAGGGGATCCAATGAATCACTTGTAAAAGTATTTTAGAACGGAACGTATCGCAAACAAAAATAATCAGTTAGCCAGATGACCTGTGTCAAACGGTTTACTCGTTGTCATTTACAAGTTTATAAAAAAAAAAACCCACCGGTACACGAATAGTCGGGCGAAGCTATTTTTGAATTGGTGACGACGTGTCTCCAAATATAAACACGCGCCTCTGTAGATCTCGGCCCCTCTATTGACAGACAAGTTATGAGGAAAAGACCGTTAAGTCCATGAAATCCCTATATGATGTTTCAACTTAAGTATCATTATTGTTTTTATATCTTAAACTAAGTTTTCTTGTAATATTATGTGTTGAAGAGATGTACAAGAGATTTACAAGCACGTAAGGAACGAACTGAAATTTATGACAAATCGAGTGTTCACATCGAGTGATCATGCCCAGTCACCTGATGCACTGATACCAGGATTTCAGCTTTGGCACTGCTCGTTTCTCACTGTACAAACAGTTAATGCAAAAGTAGTCAAAATTATTTGTTTACACTGAAATTGCACTGTTATCAGACCTAAAATATTGAAATTGTTTACCGAACAAAAAGTCCGACATGATAGCTACGTAAATCGGACTGCATTACTTGTTTGCAATCGGGTCTTGACCTAAGAATATTTCCGTCCAAGGCCAGTCATGTTTAACAAAACAGAATATTGTAATACATGTAGCAATGAAAGAAACTTGAAGTTCTCGAGTTCAGTGATCTGTGCATCGGTGCAACATATTACAAGGAGTCTGCAAAAACGCACACAGTGTTATAAATCCTTGAAATTTACATTTCGTCCTTGAGTTAAAATTACCACCAAACAATATTTATGCGCCTCTTGCCGTTTGACAAACACAAACGACATGTTAGAGAAAGGCACCTATATAGGACTCCCGAGGAAAAAAAACATCTGTTGTGATAGCATAGGGCAGCTTAACTGCCCAAAAACGGTCTTTGTACAAGTCACAAATAATGCATATAATCACAATAATACAACATATATAACAGACATTCAAAGTTACCACCTGAATGTCAATACAGTCGGAGAACCAGAAACAATCATTAAGTTCTGAAAGCCAACACAAAAACAAAAGAAATAAAATTTCCCAAAAGGCCACAGCATAATATGATGAACTAAAAGTTCTACCGAGAAAAAAATCAAACTCATAAGTGGAGAACAAACTGGCAATGCCATGTGCCTAAAAACACAAAAAAAAAAAGACACAAAGACAAACAACAGTACACACAATAATTGTTTCGAATAATATCGAAATTAATAAACCCGATATCCAATTCTCACTCGTTATTTAACCTATTAATATCCGTTTTTTTCCCTTCAAAATAGATAGTTAAACTCAAATATGTATGTATATATTTACATGCATGGTATTCATGAGTGATTTTGACACGCCCGTCTTTAAAGATGGGACGCATTATTGTACACCATTGTCTGTCCATTTGTCTGTCCGTCCGTCGTTAATAACTAAAAAAACTTGTTTAAGGTAGTTCGGGGGTTTAAATTTTCGCGCCGTCTGCGCATAAAGTTGCGCATTGATATCGTAAGTGATGTACATTGTCGTAATTTTCCATAACAGTAAAATATGATCATTTAAATAATCTTTTTTATTCAAATGCATTGAGCAAGAGTTGAATAACTTTTAAATGCAATTTTAAAACTTAATAAAAATTTATTGTTACAATATGTCTTTGTTGAAAAGTACTTCCGTTCTAAAAATAAATATGGAGCATATATGTACGTAGATCCCTCCGTTAACGGAGCACCCCTCGAGAGCTGCGAGGGTACAGTGGAATCCGTGTACACTCCCTATCGGGATTAATGGAGATGTGTCACTAACGTATAAATTTACAATGTTCAATATTTACAAGGACAATCCCCACCCAACACCAGGGAGTGTTAGGACACCGGGCAGAGTCTGTTATTATGGTGGAGGAAGCCGAAGTACTCGGAGAGAACCACCGGGCTGCTCGGCGGGAACAGACAAACCGAAGAGATATCAGCAGATTGATCTCCAGGTCAAAGTCGGGAGCAACTTTGACCAACCGAGGCCCCCATAGTACCCATTCTAGTTTAAACTCCGGTCTGGGTACCAGAGATGTGTGTGAGAGGGTGAAAATCGCCCTTCTGATGTACTGATATTTTTAGCACCCCGAGTGAGAATCGAACTCGGGACCTTCAGCACTGTAGCCATCGGTCTTAACCACTAGACCACGAACTCACATAAGCATGTTTTTGACGAAGGAGAAGAATGAAGAGAGAATAACTCATATTTATCGAACACGTGAACTGCTTTTCATGAATACTGTAATGCAGATCGAAATTATAGATAACGATCTTCATTTTGGTAGCTTATGAAGCAGTTTCACCCTTGTCTTACACTAGAAAAGGTCCGACAAACATGCGAAAGATGATGTAAACAAATCATGAAAAAGGGGAAATTTAAACTGACAAGTAAGTACTAATGAATTGGGGTCAGACCTATAATCCGACAGTCCCATAATCCGACAGACCGATAGTCCGACAGTCCTTTAATCCGACAGCCCGATAGTCCGACAGTCCTATAATCCGACAGCCCGATAGTCCGACGCACGGTCACTTGTCTCTGAAAAGTATGCCTATATAGACATGGAACATTTGTAAATTGGTATATTTTTTTCACACAGAAAATTAACAAATCAGTCAGTATGACGTCTTGTACAGGACCGCAACAATCCCATACGAATCGGAAATGAACGGAATCCGGGTCCGTTCACCTTAAAACATGATCGCTCTCAATCAAATTCGCCCTTTTCACTTTCACACCCTACACGTTCTCACCAAAAGTCCGTTTGCATCCTATACGTTTGCTTTTGTTTATTATGAAAACAATGATAAACATAATTATAGCAATACTATTACTGCTCAATTAATATACTAACCAAAACTCGATTTTTTTTCATTATTTCATAATAAATTGACATTCTAAAAACATTTGTTTGTGTTGATGGTTTGGTTAGAGACTTGCAATGACTATATATTTTTTTCATTGTTTCAAAATAAAGAGGCATTCTGGCAACGGTTTTGTGTTGAATAAATCTAAATCATGTTTTGGTTAGTGTATTTGTATTGCTATAAAAAAATCATTGTTTCTTAATAAAGTGCCTTTCTTATTTCGTGCTGTCATTTTTAAAACTTCAGCACTGCAGTCATAGGTCTTAACCGCTATATATCTGCTTTTTCTGCGTACTGTCTTCATGTCATTGCCCATCTTCATTCCAATCTTTTTCACATAATTGGAGTCATGTCCTGATGATTTTATGACTAGGGATGCTCAGGTCCTTATAATAATTTACATATAAGTGTTATCCTTTATCAGCAAAGTGTTCAGGTTTTGGTAATCAGTAAACCAAAAAAATACTAGATAGTACAGCGGTTTATATTGCCATACAAGCTAGAGCAATGATAAGGTATTATACATAGACGCAATTTAAGTTAAGATTTCACTCCAAATCATTAACTATGAAACCGTTCTGAAAGTGGTTTTGCATCTTGACTGAAATTTGAGATAGTGACACTATTCCTAGTTTATCAAAACTAATTGCTCGTTTTAGAAAACAAAAGAAAAGATAAAAAAAGTATTGATACTTCTATGTTATTCTATCCGAAGATATAAAAGCATACATCTAATACTTGTGAAATATCACATTCAACCAGTTTATACGTTACATCTTGGAACAGTATATTTAACAATATATGTGCTCCTGGTTACATGCATGCGCTTGCGCATGTACAAAATGTATGTAAACAGACATTCTCGTCATCAACATCGACATGATGATGTAAGGAATCTTATATTAATTGTTCAAACAAAAAGGGGGCCAAGAAGGGATTTGATTTACAAATGTATATCCCATTTCGATGCATTCCACTTTTTAAATTTAAAACACTGCTCGGCTAATACGCTTTTAAGAAGACAATCATCCTTTGCAGCAGCACGGCTTCGTGTCGGACCATCGGATTGTCGGATTAACGGACTGTCGGACTATCGGACTGTCGGACTACTGGACTGTCGGAATTTCGGGGTGTCGGATTATAGCTACGCTCCCAATGAATTGAATATACATGTTCAAAGATCGATTCACGACCACTGAAAAATAACATGTATGCGTAAATAATTTCAAAACAATATCCGTGTCGAAAAACAAAACAATGACCTCCCTCCCTTTTCAGGCCGTGAAAATTAATTATAAATGTAACCATAGGCATACATGTAGCTCATGGTTCTTTTATCATGTAATAGATTTGAAAATTTGTGGACCTGAGAAATATGTCATCTGCATAGGGTTCAGACTATTTGGGTTCTGGGAGAAAAGGGCATGATTCATGAAAGTAGGGGGATTATATAATTACACAGTATATGCAAACATAATTTTCTTGTTGTAAACCTGGAGTATTCGAATGTGAATGCAGTTGATTTTGTCCGAATTCCAGTTATAACATTTTTGGTTAAGCATGCACACTTAAAATTTAGACATGTTAGAACAAAACCCATCTATATAAAAAAGATGTGGTATGATTGCCAATTAGACAACTTCAATGTATCCAAAAGAGACCAAAATGGCACAGACATAAACAGCTATAGGTTACCGTACGTCCTTCATTAATGAGCAAAGCCCATACCGCATATATAGTCAGCAATGAAAGGCCCAGATATGACAATGTACATGATGTACAACAATTCAAACAAGAAAACAAACGGCCTTATTTGTATAAAAAAAATAATGAAAAACAAATATGTAACACATAAACAAATGACAACCACTGAATTACAGGCTCCTGACTTGAGACAGACACATACATAAATAATGTGGCGGGGTTAAACAAGTTAGCCGGATCTAGACTGTATGAATTATTTTTAAAAATGAATCATTTCAAAAAACTACCTTTCTTACCGATGGTCTGGATTGAGGGTCCTTCATTTAATTCCTATATAATTCTGTATATCATTTATCTCTTTTTTTTTTTTTTTTTTTTTCAATTGTTCTGTACTTCTTATAATTTAACAACCCGTTTTTCTTCATTGTTACATGTATATCTATTTTCTTTATTTACAAATGTATTGTGAACATTACATGCATTATTCTCTATTCTTTAAAACTTTTCCTTACCCTCCTATATTATATTTGATCAGGGGTCAAAATTGGCGCTGGTCCGGTGGTCCGAGACCAGTAGAATTTGTGTGGGACCAGTAGATTTTGTCAGCTGGTGGTCCGGCGGACCAGTAGAAATTTTTCGTTAATCACTGATTGCATCTCTATCTTGGTTTGTTTACAAAAACATAAACATTAGAAATTATTTTTAGGGTACCGGAGGTACTATTTTAATAGTATTTAATTAATATCTCAAATGAGCGCACTACACAACAACACAAAATGTGGAAATTTTTTAATGGCGTTAAAACGCAGGGCAAAACAAATTAATTAATTAAGCGACATTCAAAAGGAAGATTTTTCAAACTGACAAAAAAAAAACGTAAATATAAAATATCCTGGGAAAAAGATCTCGAATGGTTAAATTGTAAAGTCGATTGTAATGTAATGCATTCTAAAACATATGAACAATTTGCAGTGACAAACCTAGATGAGAAATGTATTTTTGTAACGGGATCTTAAAATTTTAAAAAGATTTTGTACTTGCTCATGAACAAACAGAACAGCACAAAAATCTACTGAAATAAAGAAGAGGAAAGCAGCTGAGAAAAAAAAAATAAACTAAACATCCGTCATATCTTTTAGTGGTTATCAAATGAATGTCATTTTTGCAGAACCAGTAAATTTTAAGCCGGACCAGTAGATTTTAAGTCCACTGGTCTGGCTGGCCAGTATACAAAAAATCTTAAATTCGACCCCTGTATTTGATCCTACAGAACCTTCATGAGATCAGGAATAGCGGTCTTGTCATAAAATGATTTTTTTTTAAATTTAAAAGGTCTCTACACAGTTATTTCTAAGTGCATTTCTTTAATATTTTAAAGACATTAAATGAAACTTTTAAAAATTACACCTGCGCTAAGTGGGTGTCATATTCTCTTGATGGCTTCAGACATTTTTTAACCTTTTTAGCTGGTCCATTCATGACCAAAAGTTACAGTATAATTTCAACTCTTTACATACTTCCTCTTTAAGGCATATTTTTCAAAGGTGTAGGAAAAAAATTTCAAGATATGTAATCAAATTTATAAAAATGATTATATAATTGATTTTCATGTGGAACGCAAATAAAGATAAAATCAAAGGATAATAAATTAACTATGTTCCTTTATATGGATAGTAGGAACTAACCGATCTTAACCAACTTTTTTTTACCAGAGCTTACTAAATTTTAAGCCTACGGACCAAGTTTCATGGCAATTATAAGATATATATTATAGACAAAATGTTTTTAAAGACTAATTTGATGTACATGTATCAGACATGTAGAATGTATAATAATTATTCAAAAGTCAAAATTGTAAAAATGTATGAGTATGTGGCTTTTAGCATGTTTAGTTTTTAGGTTTTTGAATGAAAAAGGGGGGGGGGCTTGTATGAAGAGGTGATATTTTCCTGCAATTTAAAACCTCGTGAATATTTTTGTTGTATAAATAATCCCAGTGGCGGATCCAGAATTTTTCGTAAGTGGGGGCACACTAACTGCCTAAAAGGGGATCCGCTCAGGTGATTCCCTATATTATTTTTCCCAGGGCTGCCTCTGAATCCTCCCATATGTTTAAAATGTACTTTAAATAGAAAGGAATTTACAAATGGCATAGTACATTACATGTAATAATTTAATAGTACGTTATGTATTAAAAAGTCTTAGGCCAAAAACACTTGAAATAATTCAGGGTCAATTTAAGCCCCTAGCACATACATTGTATTTACATTTAAAAATGCATAACTACAGCTGAAGTTATTAAAACTTGCTTTTTTGGGGGCTGATTTCTATTGCATGTAATTTTAGTCTCAAGAGGCATACATGTATATTTGAACCACTTACTATCCTACAGTAGAAAAGAAAAATAACATTTGAAATACAGCAGTTACAAAAAATATTGTAAAATGCGAATATACTGAAATCTTTAATTTCATGACAGACGTTATGTACATACAAACCTCATGATCCTCATCACATTTTTCTTGCTTCATAAATTTTGTAAGACAAGGGTCCCGACTATTCATACAACTCATTCTGCAAATGTATCTGTGATAATCTACTTTTCGCTAGATTAAGAGTTCAAAAATGAATAATACAAATTGATAAAACCCATATGTTGTACCAATTTACACCACTGTCCAAGGTTAAGGGAAAGGGTTGTCACCTTCAAACATTAACCCCACAACATTATGTATATGCCTGTCCCAAGTCATGAACCTGTTATTCAGACAGTGCCACTGTGGTTGTCTTTTGTTGTGTCACACATTTTTTTTTCATCATTTTGTACATTAATATGCCTTCAGTTTTCTCATTTGAATTGTTTTTCATTAGTCATTGAAGGGCCTTTTACAGCTAACTATGCGATAACGGCTTTTGACCTGTAGCTGTTAACTTCTGTGTCATTTGGTCTATTGCGGAGAGTTGCCTCATTAACAATCAATTATCATACCACATCTTCCTTTTATATTGAAACACAAATATTGACACATAAAAACCTTTCAGATAGAAAGTCAGAATGAGACTTATGGATAAAAACTTAGCAGACTGTCAGCTCACACTTTTCATTCATTTTGTTGTAACAAATATGGTTAAAGCACAATAATAACCAGATGCTCCGCAGGGCGCAGCATTATACAACTGCAGAGGTCAACCCTCTTTGAACAATAAACAACAACTGTTATTTTGCTCAAAAAATCTCTTGGATGGCTGGTGACCCGCAAAATGTATTTCAATTTAATAAAAATAGAGACATCAAGCTTTACAGTATGAAAAAATGAGCAATGTCTGTCATTTATTTTGCTCTGAAAATTCAATCAAAGATATTTTATGCCTGTTTTCCCTATATTTAGCCTATTTGCACTCATTTTCAGAGGTCAAAAAATCTCTTGGATGGCCGGTGACCCCCAAATTTTATTTCAATTTTATAAAATAGAGACATCAAGCTTTACAATATGAAAAAATGAGCAACTTCTGTCATTTATTTTGCTTTGAAAATTCAATCAATTTGTTTTTTTGTCCATTTTCCCTATATTTCCATATAACCTATTTGCACTCATTTTCAGAGGTCAAAATATGTCTTAGATGGCCGGTGACCCCCAATTTGTTTTGCATTTTTTCATTTACAATACTTCAAAGTTAAATTCTGTCATTTTTTTTCTATACCCCTGAACTACCTTATTAATAAATAATATTCATGAAACTGTGGTGAATTGTCTATGTCTATTGACGTAAGCTCCATTTAGATTTTTATAAATTTAGGATTTTTACGTTTTAGAGTAAAGGGATTTTTTTTCATAAAAAGGAGGATTTTCTAGTTTTCTGACTATGACTCAAAAATGCTTTGAGCAATTTTCATGAAACTTTTTAATACTGACACTAGTTCCCTTTTGATTTAAAATAATCTGATTTTTCATTTTGCAGTATTGTAACTTTATTCTATAAAAAGCGGCGATTTTCCAGTTTCCGGATAATGTTTTCAATTTTCTAAAAAGAATGCGACATTTAAAAAAGGAACATGTCTGTAGCATCCTTATAAAAATATCTGTCTATAAGTTTTAATAAGAAATTCCTATTCATGCCTCATTTAAATTTATTGACGACCGAAGAATTTGAGTTTCTTATGTAAATTTGATTAAGTCATTTAATCATTAGTTTTGGTTAAGAATTTGATTTATCCTGTTGTTTATCGATAGGTTAAAACGAGCTGAATCATATTAATTAGTTTTGAACTGTAAATGTAGAAAAAGAGGGGGAATAACGTTCACATAATTAAACTATAGGAATACTCAGAAATATTCAAATCAATTCTTTTCGTATTCATTTGTACTAAAATAACATTTATACAATACAATCCGGGCATTTGAGTCTAATTACAGGCAATGATCTCAGGTTTAAATCATTAGTTGTTTGGTTGTTGGTCAATTCTAAGTCGACTATAAATCCTTGAGCACATAACTATCCATGAGTTTATAAAAATGCTAAAACAGCTCAATATTTGCAATCAGGTCTAAAATGGGAAGATAACTAAATGTTTTCCTGAGAATTTGTTAGAAAAAGGCCACAATTGAAATGTGTCAAAAAGAGCATATTTCATCTTTAATCTGTCTATAATCATTATTGTAACCGTCACCATCAATCTGGGAGACCATGAAAACTGCGAAGAAAAATATTTTATATGGCACTGACTGCGATAAATTATATAATAAAAAAACTTTTCATACGAAGTATGAATCAAGGGGTGTTTCGATAACGTGGCCAGAAACCCAATAATTAAAAATAAAACATCTAGTTTTCTTAAATTACAATGGATATTCTGCAGATAAAAATGAAGCAGCTTATGTTTGATACCTATTCGTTCACATTTTGTACTTATATCCAGTTTCTCGATGTTTTCCACATTTCACACCTTTTCATCCATTTCATCATAAGCTGAATTCAAAACGTAAATGATATACCTTTTGTTGATTACATAAAAAGTAACATTACTTAGAACTAGTAAATCGAAATTGACCTGAAACGGTCATTTTGGTCTGAACGGACAAATAAATGTATAAGTATCAATCTGTCTTTCTTTCATATAAGACTTGTCCACTTCGGTAGATTCAGCTCCTACATATACATCGCTTGCAGCCTTATTAGATCGTTTTTGTCTATTTTATTACTGTTTAGACGTTAATATTTACATGAATTTGGTTATAGTTAAACACTCCATTATTTTCTATTCTATATTTTCTGGCACATTTATCTCGAGTCTTATTTTTTTCCCCATGTTTCTTTATTGTTTTTGGTCCATTATTTCTTATCGTGACCCCTTATTTTCTATTCTGTAAACCTCACAAAAGCCTATACAAACCCTCATTTGTTCTTTCTTACTTACCTCTCAACTCAGTCACCTCCTGATTCAGACGTAAAGCCTCTTGAGACGTTCTTTCGGGAGAGCTGAAGCATTTCAATTCCCCCCAATAGAATTAAACATCAATGGTTACTCTTAGGTATGATAACATTTGACATTTCGAATAGTAAAATATGACATAATAATTTTCAAACAGGTGGAAAGGTTTAATATTATGGGTGTTTCATTTGCCTTCAATTGAGTTTAATTCGGACTTTTCTATTTTCTCTTTTTTCACCCTCACCTTTCTTTCTATATGCTTTTATCTGTTTTTCCTTCTGTGAAATTTCCTGCTTCAACCTCTTCTCAGATCGTTTAAATGTCTCCTCCCACATTTTATTTGTTTGCTCCATCTTAATTCTCAATTCGGCCAACTCCACATCATCTTCTTCTCCAATCTCTTCTCCAATCTCGTGAGGCTTTCTTACTGGAAAACTAACAGGTTTTGAAATTGCACCGGGGGTTTTATCAGTTACTTCATCTGTAAAAACCATATTATAAATATCTTTATAATTCAATTCATGACCATAATTTCTAACACACCATTTTCTTGGAAACAGATATCTCATCCATCAACAAATATTTTCAAATTTCAGACAGTTCTTACCGAAAATATAAATCAAATTTAGAATATAACGTAAAATGTGTCAAAAGAATTTCACTGTAGCATGAATGTATATGTTATGTGTGAAAGCCAATGCAAGCCTTTGCTTTTTGTAATCCTTTTCCTAGTTCAAATATTAGCAAAGTTTGTAGCGTCCTTGTTGAAGTTGCCTGAGAAATTAAATATTGATAGGTTAAGTCGGCTCACATTATTTCATGATATATTTCTTATAGTCCATTTAGTGAAGCAAAATTTACCACTCTAGGTGTTTAATGTCACTGATTTTGTATAGTACATGACAATTATCATATTTCTCAGTTGATATGTTTAAAAAACACGTACCTGCTTTTTTGAATTTTTGAAGCGTTATGTCGGAATTTTTACAATAACAATGTTGAACATTCCCCGGGTGAAAAGGGACTGTCGTGTGTTATTTCAGGAAGCACAATACATGTATCAAAAGATTTTTCATTCAGAACAATAAATACCGTAGTAAAATTGCATAGGCACTTGTCAATGTAAACACATGTGTAATGTAATCTTTTTTACAGTGCATAACCGCCAAGCACCTGTGTAAAGTAGAAGTCATGGACATGTTTACAAAGGAAGAATCTCTTGACTTTTGTACATGTAACTGAAAGCGGAATTACGATACTTATACGTTTTTGACTTCTCAAACAATCATTTCTCGGGGTTCGATATTTTGGTCATAATTTACTTTTTACGTCTCCCCAGACACAATCTACAAGTAATACTGGTATAATTCACGATTAAAAAAAACAACAAAAAATACCCCTCATTTTTCGAAAGGATAGTATGAGTAAGAATGAAATGATAAGTAGTAGTCCATATAAAAAAATATACAACAGAGTTATATATTTCTCTGATTTGAACATTTTAGAGATATTTTAAATTATATATACTTAAACATTGTGGTTAGCTGTATTTCTAATGTTTATAATATATTTTAAGATAAGAATAGCTGATAATTTCTGGATCATAGAATAACAAACGACCTTATCAATGTAGTTCTTTTTCATAGATTATAATGCCTCTTGATAAAGTATGCAGAATCACCAGTTTGAAATTTGTTTTCAATATAAAGGAATTCTATGCAACTGTCATACAAGTGAGAGGCTAAGATAGCTATAAAAACAGGTTTTATCTACCATTTTCCACACAAGGAAATGCCAGTGCCAAGTATCTTCTGTACTTTTGTTATATTACCTTGTTTAATGAGAAGCAGAAGTGCCAAAAAATAAACAACCACTATGACAAGTAATTGGCGATTTATGTAGACTAGATTACTTTCATTAAATCTTTCAGTCGGATTAATATACAAAGTATAGAGGGAGAGGGAGAGTTGAATCTTACCTTTTATATCAATGCATCCCATTTCATATAACTGCTTTTCTTCTTCTGTTGATATGTCCTATAAAATGTATTAGAAATAACTCATTCTATTACTGATCTAAAACAGTAACTTGCAAGAAAAGGTTGAAATTGGTTACTACTGTAAATCACTTTTGATGAATATCCTTTGCATGGGTAGCATAATATTTTGTCAGGTATAGGTCCAGACTACAATTGGCGAAGTAAAACATCATGTGTTAATAGTGTGTAATAACGAAATCAAATCGATAATAAGCTGATATCCTTAAATTTTGTACTAAGTAATAGACATCGACAGGGGGCATGATAATGTAAGATAATGGTTTTTATCAAACTGTTCCGTCTATCTTCTCTAAAACATTCTTTAATTTCAGTTTGTTTTTGCCTAAGAATGTTATTTTAATCAAAGGTAACGCAACTAAAAAAACAGGTTGTCATAGTTGAGCAGAACTCGTCGGTCTGTAGTATTCGGTTATCGTTTATTGTTTTGTTAAAAATCAGACAGTTGGTATTCTCATTTCATATTTATTAGTTTGCCTATACGGCATGGAGTCCATTTGTTGTTAACGGTCGTACAATTATCTGTGGCTTGTGCGGATTTTTGTTCATTTGCCATCAAACCAAATCTCTTTAATTTTTCTTACATATGAATTATACACACATGAAAAGGAAATCAGTCTTTGTATGTGCCTCATGTCCTATAACATATCCATAACATTTTTGACTACTGCAACACATTGGTTCGGACTTGCTTAATTTTTTTTACATGCGGCAATAGATTCAAAGTTAAGTTGTCTTTTACAATGTACAAATTGCTTCTGCATATCCCCCATCCCCCCAAAAAAAATGAAATGTATAGGTGATCGCCAATAGAGACCATCTTCATATTACTATTATGTTTTAAGGGTACAGTCATCCAACATCACGAAATCTTTGCTTTAGTTGAAATAAATTGGTAAAGGTTTAAAGTAATAAAAAACTAAATCCCTAGCTTTAGAATAAGTTTTACGAAGATTTAAATCTTAATCATCAATATAGATCGGCGACAGGACTAGCCAAGGAGGTTGAATATAGATACAGTTTAAAAAGAGAACAGTCAAAACACAACATAGAAACTAACATGAGCGACACAAACCCTCCATATTTTGCACCCGTCATGTTGCTCATGTAAGTACAACCCCGGTGTCAAGTCTAGTTTGGGAAGGTATCATTCGGGGAAAGGGAATTTAATTGAGGTCTGCAGTTGGCATGTAAGTAACTGCTAGTAGTCCTTTGTCCTATGTATCATTGTCATTTTGCTTAGTTTATTTTGTTTCCTATTCTTACATCGGACTCGGAATTCTTTTAAACTGAGTTTTAGTTTGGGTATTGCTGTGTGTTTGTTTTTTCTTCATTGACTGGAGGTATAGGGAGACGGTTGAGATCTCACTTAACATGCAAAACCCCGCCGCAATTTTGCGCCTTTCCCAAGTCAGGAGACTCTAGCCTTTGTTAGACATGTCTGATTTTAAAATTAAGTTTGTTTATATGTTTCGGAGTTTAGTATAGAGTCCATTTTACTGAATATGTACACATTTTTGTTAAGAGGCCAGCTGGAGCCCGCCACCAGTTGCGGGATTTTTCTCGCTGTGTTGAAGACCCATGCGTGGCCTTCGGCTATTTTCTGCACTTTTGTCGTCTTGCTGTCTCTTTGACTCATTCCCAATTTTCATTCTCAAGTTTAATGTACGCAATTAGGAAGCTAAAATCATCTCTCTTGTCGGAAAGTTTTGTTGCCCATCGACCCTTATTGTCAATTTTTATATGTAAGTAAAGATAGGAATCAGTTGTATCCTATTAAAAGAGGGACGAAAGATACCAAAGGGACAGTCAAACTCATAAATCTAAAACAAACTGACAACGCCATGGCTAAAAATGAAAAAGACAAACATAAAAACAATAGTACACACGACACAACATAGAAAACTAAAGAATAAACAACACGAACCCCACCAAAAACTAGGGGTGATCTCAGGTGCTCCGGAAGGGTAAGCAGATCCTGCTCTACATGTGGCACCCGTCGTGTTGCTTATGTGATTACAAATCCGGTAAATAGTCTAATTCGGTAGGTCATATTCATGAAAGGGAAGGGGATTTTAGTTACGACGTAAGGAACATATCCGATATCATTTGTGAAACGGTTATTCCATAACGGTCAACCAACTCGTGATGGCGTCCGTAAAATTTACGAAGGGATGATTTCAACTTCACCATTTGGAACTCTTGGTTTAATAGCTTCCTTGTGAGCAGCAAACCTCTATCAAGAAAATCATGATAGGAAATGCAAGCACGGGAATATCGTATCAATTGGGAGATATATACCCCGTATGCAGGTGCTGCTGGAATGTTGCTACTTAGAAATGGAAAGTTCACAATTGGAAAGCTGAAATCATCTCTTTTGTCGTAAAGTTTTGTTTTCAACCGACCCTC
This sequence comes from Mytilus trossulus, assembly GCF_036588685.1. NCBI lineage: Eukaryota > Metazoa > Mollusca > Bivalvia > Mytilida > Mytilidae > Mytilus > Mytilus trossulus. The sequence goes on along the minus strand of NC_086385.1, from coordinate 10,588,807 downwards.
ATTGTCAATTTCTAGATGTAAGTCAAGATATGAAGCCGACTTAACTGTATCTGTAGTATCCTTTATCTCTAGTTCGATTGGATAGATGCATTCCACATAGTCACCAAATTTTGAATTGTTTAGTGAAAGAACATCATCTATATAGCCGAAAGTAGAGTTAAAGGATATTGCTAACTTCTTATCTTTCTTCCTAAGAAGTTCCTGCATGAAGTCAGCCTCATAATAATAAAGAAGCAAGTCGGCGAGAAGAGGGGCACAGTTTGTTCCCAATGGAATGCCGACAGTCTGTTGAAAAACACGTCCTCCGAACGTTACAAATATGTTGTCAATCAAGAAATCAAGCATCTTGATAATATCAGTTTCAGAGAATTTTTTGTTTGAATCAGAGTGATTCTTTACAAAGTAGGATTTATCCCTCCCTAAGACAAGATACTTGTATCTACGTTGGCCATTCTTTTTTATGAAGCAAAGTAATACTAATTCTTTCAATTTGTCTTTTAGTTTGGAATGTGGAATACTTGTGTACAGAGTAGAAAAGTCAAATGTTTTAATACTGTTACAAGATGAAAGAGAGTTAGATTGTATGTACTCTAAAAGATCTTTTGAATTTTTAAGTATCCACATCTGATTCACGCCACCTCTAGAATAGGCAGTTTCACAATAACTTTGAAGCCCGTCTTTGATTGCTGATAAAATAGATGTTAATAATTTAGAAAGAGGCTTCGTGGAGCACTTGGAAAACCAAGCAATATACCGTTGTTTGTAAGGACACTTATGTAGTTTAGGTATCCAATACAGTGATGGAAGATCCAGTTCTTCATCTTTGGTTGAAATTCCACAGGAACATAGAACAGACCTATGATTATCCAGGATTTCCTCTTTGGTAAGTGTCGTGAGGGTATATGTTGAGTGTCCAAGTGAATTGTCAATACCTAATTCGTTTATCAAGCAGTTGATGTAGTGACTTTTACACACAAAAATGTTGCAACATTTGGGTCTTTAAAGATTGACGTAGCATGGGCATTGATGGACCCATTCAGTTTCTTAATTCTGATTTGTATCAACGACCTCACTGCCTTAATCCATTCGGAAAGAGTGTCTACGTCTTCCTTCTCGCGCTTAGCCCATTGCCTGGCATAATCCTCGACTGAATCCATCAAAATTTTAAAGTTGTATTTCCAATTGATGGATTTAGGCTCACGATATTTGGGACCTTTCGATAACACATTTTGTAGAGAAGTGTTATTAACAATGTTAAGGTCACCGGTAATAACGTGGCCAGCAGGATTATATGTGAACTTGGAACTAGCACAAGTGCAATCAGGAGGTTTAGACTTGAAGTCGTCAATATCGAGATCCTGCAAAACGCGTTTGTAATTGAAAATTTTAGTTGCAATAGGTTTGGTATAGGTATAAGAAATTATTGGTATAGACTGGTCTTTGAAATAAGGAGGTATTAAAGTTCGATGGGACAGATGCGTAAAACAAAGTCAACAAATTTGGAATTATTTAGTGAGAGGGCATCATCTATATAGCGGAAAGTAAAGTAAGAGAATAATGCTTACTTTTTTCATCTTCATAAGAAGGTCCTTCTATTATTAAGAAAGGAACAGGAGCACAGCTTATTCACATACGAATGACGATAGATTGTTGAAAAAGACGTCCTTTAAATGTAACACATTTGTTGTCAATCAAGAAATAAAGCGTCTTGATAATGCCAGTTTCAGAAAATTTCTTGTTGAAAATACGGGTTAGGGGTAACTGATGAGGAATGCCTTGGCCAAAAGCCGAAACCGAAACACCAGGTGTATCAAATAATAATAGACTAGACATGTGATTATAATCACTTAAATCTATGAAGAGATTCAATTAATCAAACATTCATCTTTACTAATACGAATCAAGTAAGCCTCTGCATGGTTCATTGGATTGGTTCAGGACACGTCTTATATTTAAAAAGGATTTTTTTGTCATATGACATCAAATCGTAGGTTGTATGTCTTTAGAATTTGTTAGTATCAATATCTGATTTACACCGACTCTGGAATAGGTTGTTGTACAATAAATATTCAGCCCGGCTTTGACTGTAGAAAAAAATGATTGGTTTAAAGAGAAGGGAGCATTGGGAAGACTTAGCAATAAGACGTTCTTTTTAATGACACTTATGTGATATGGGTATCCAATACAGTGAAGAAAGATCCAGTTCTTCATCTAAAGGATTATAGACATGGTGGAACAGACCAATAATTATCAAGGATGTCCTCCTTGGTAAGTGTCGTGGGGATATATGTTGAGGTTTTTCAATTTAAAATAGATAATAGCTAAAGCATCACTGTACATGCTATGAACACGGACATAGCCAATTTCATTGGAAATAAACAGACTTTAAGAAAGGACCAAATGGAGTAAAAATGCAGATTTATTTTTGGTTTTGTTTTAATTTGTAAAATAAGCTTTGGAAATTACTGAATTTCGTATCGTTGTACCCCAGGTAATTTCATTTTAGTATGAACCAATGCAATATATCATTTTTACTGGAGTAACACTCAAAATAACGCTGCTTTCTTGGTTTTCATCGTTGCTGAAATGTCATCTTTACTGTAGCTATGCACGATTTAAATGAACCGAAGAGCCCAAATCTAATCCGTGAAGACATTCGTTTTAAGGATATTATATGTGGTTAGCAAACAACAAACATTACATAGCCAAATTAAATACAAGGTGGAAGTGCATTAAAACAACAAAATATTAAAAGTTGCGCCAAAAGAAACTGTTAGCAACACAAAGACCAGGAGCACACAAATTCCGTTATAGCTAAAACGTCAAAACTGATTTTGAGATAGAGGATTGAGTTTACATCTTTTGTAAAATTTAGATAACGATGGCAATTGCCTGACTCATCGGGATGAAAAAGCTCACACTTGCTCAGTTGAGTTATGTTAACTCACAAGATCTTCAAAAATCACGAAAAACTAACATAAAGGACGCTAAGTACCAATTTAATCGTTTTAATCGTAAATTCAGTTACTTAGAGGTAGTCCAATGCCAAATTTATCTTTCAAATGAATCATGATGTCCGGTCTAAAATGTTTTTCCGATCACATTATGTGGATAAGATATAAAGCTATCATAAACAGTCATTGAAAACAAAACCTTGTACAATAGAACAATAGAAAGACTATCAATGGAACATGTGGAATGTATTACTATACGACTAACAAAACAATTTGATGCTATAGAATTTGGAAAGAAAGTAGAAACACAAAAATACTGAACTCCGAGGAAATTTCTAAACGGAAAGTCCCTAATCAAATGGCAAAATCAAAGGATAAATAAACACATCAAACGAATGGACAACACCTGTCATATTCCTGACTTGGTACAGAAATTTTCTTATTTAGAAAATAGTCATTGAACCTGGTTTTATAGCGCTAAACCTCTCACTTGTATGACAGTTGTATTTACTTTAAATTAAGGAAATTATCCCTATGATACAAAGCTCTAGTTCATCGTCCGGATTTAGCTCTACTTTAAAATATGTTCTTTATTATGAGCTCTTCAACGTTGATATAAGCCTAAATTTATTTCAAATAGTGTGGCTTTGATCATCATTAAAGATACATTTGATGTCGAAATGCGCATTTTGTACCGTTACTACACTTGTTTTGTTATGTATACCCTTACGCATTTTTAAAACATTTTTGGTTATAATTATTCCTCAATTATGATATAATCCTTATTCTAACATGACGTCCTTCAAACGCTTTGAGTACACACCCGTGGTAAACTATGAATATATTGCCTAGGCTGTTCCAATCGTACTCCCACGTCATATGCTTTTTTATGAATAAGCTAACCGACGTCATAGAACAAGGAAACGTAAAGAAATGATGCTAAAATGTGAAATAAGCCATTTTTTTTAATTTAAGTAAATTCTCATATAAATTCATCCAAAACTATCTAAATACGTTATTGTAAATAGTTTAAGCATTTCACTAATTAAATTTGCTCCGTTCTTCTATAGTGCGTTTATTTATGGGAACGGCAAATATTTGCCTCCACCTAGAGCGCTTAGATCCAAAAGAACTGTCGTATTTGTCCTTTTAGAATTGAAATATTTCATAGTTGCTTGAATATATCTAGACTTTACCATGGGTTGTCCCTTTATGCCGATATTTTACCCCTCGTGATCGCTCAGGGTAAATTATTTGTCATAAAGGGCCAACCCGTGGTAAAATCACGATATATTCAAGCCCCCATGAATTATTTCTTAATAAAATTTTCAAATAATGTTGCCTTCCCACCTTCGTCATTCATTTTCCAGCTTAGAGAAGAACAACGCAAATTTGCAGAACTTACATTTGTTTAACGACGTAGCATATAAAAATTAACGTGTTAGCCATGAATAGCCACAGGTTATCAGATGTAGAACGTCCGCCGTAAAGTTGTAACATTTTAAAATATATATGAAATTAAAATTTGGTGTGACTGCATGGTAAGTACAGTTATCATCCTTTTTACGACAGACAAAAAAAAAACTAGATCTGACTGTAAGGTATATAGTAAAATCACCAAAAAAACGTACTCCGAGGAAAATTTAAAACGGAAAGTCCTTAAACAGATAATAAAATCAAAAGCTCAAACACATCAAACGAATGAGTAACAACTGTCATATTCCTAACTTGGTACAGGCAGTTTCTCATGTAGAAAATGGTGGAGTCAACCTGGTTTTATAGCTAGCTAAACCTTTCACTTGTATGACAGTCATATACAATTCCATTATATTGACAACGATGTGTGAACAAAACAAACAGACATACTATATCAAAATGTCAAAATATTGGTACAACAGTGAACATTGTTTTATATGTTTTATAATCTTAATCACTATATAAACAAACAAATATGTAACAAAGAAACACAAAAAGGCATATAGACAAAGCATATAAGCAAACATAAAAGACAAGGTATACCAACTTCTTGCCACTATATATCCATGATATCATGTACCGTGTTACAACCCTGTTTGCAATATTTGAGACGAAGTATAGAAAAATCTATACTGTAAGCCTAATATAACCACAGGTTATCCGATGGAGAACGTATGTCGTAAAGCTGTCCCATATTTAGATATATAAATGTTTTGGAGTATGTACAACTGTTTTTGCAAGATATATTTTCTATGTTTTATTTCATGAAAACATCAAGGTACATGTACGTATTGGTCAAGTCAGTATTCAAAATCTTACTAAGAATGTTAACGATAGATGATCAATTGGCAACCTCTAAGAAAAGAAAAAAATGTTCAAAGGATTAATACGGTGATCGTATCGAAATAAACGGGCTTAATATACAACATCAAAATGAAAAACAACTTCGGGTGTCCCGTTTATATTACGGTTTCTGCGGGTACTACCAAAACTCCGAACCAGATTCAGTTTCTATGGAATGATATGAAGTAAAGGTTATATATAATATGCAGTAAAGCAATACCTTAGTTACTAGTTATACAGGTAATCTTTAAAGTGACTTCAAACAAATTGGAAATATACACACTATAAGATAAGTTCTTACCGGTCCTTCTTGAACAGATGAAACCTGATCTTCTGCTTCCATCTGTAAAATATCGACGACAAAAAAGAGAGTGTTATTACTTTTTTATTGTATCTTAGAAAGACATATTTGTACGATTACTTACGATTTGTCTGTTGTTTTGTATATCTGTATTGAATGTTACACATTTTGTGCCGCTGGATCCCAACTATTTGAGCTTCTGCCTTATAAATGTCATTTGAAGGGAGCGAGGAAAACATCAAATTTTACCATTATAAATTGAATTTATTGTAATACCTGACTGACGCGAAAAGAATTCGGCAGTTCCAATTATTCATCAGATAAGTAAGATTTTATAGGTAGATGTCGTCTATTGATCAAGTCTTAATAGGTTGCACGTTTGGGAACTATTAAGTTTTGACAAAACAATTCTGTGAATAAACATTAACAGAACCATTTTTGAGAATTTTTATTAATGAGGATGAGTTTGAAAAATAAATAACTGCATTACTGTTCGATCTTATATTAAACAAAAAGCTTTTTGACATTCTGCTAAAAAAAGGCATTTCGAAAATAAAAGAGCAAAATTAAAACTCATAAACAGAACAAAACAGTCAGAAAGGGGTCTTAAAATTAAGTAAAAGCTACGCTAAACGTTGATTTCTCGGATCTTTTCAATGAGTACGAAGACATGTTGACAATAATAAACTATATTTATGAACCTTCTATACAGGAGAGTATTATAATACATAACAATAAGGTCCGGATTGTATCCGGTAAAGATATGTCAATATTACGCTATGTGTCATCCCCCTTTTTCTAAAAGATGAAATGAAAATGAAATGATTTAATGAATAAATGAACTTGAGTTTTACCCAGTTGAAATTAATACTGAATGATTTTGACTAGAAATTAATACTGAATTGGTTTTGACTAGAAATAAATACTGACTAGATTAATGTATCTTTTCCAATTTAACTTAAAGTCTATATATTGTCTTTTCTGATAACTAACTAAAACTAGCTAAATGCTTTCTTAAATCTACTTGACAGGTCAACAAAATATTTTAAATAGTCATTTGATTTGGTTGGCACTTTTACTGTTCTTCCAAATCTTGTCACGGGTGACTTAGATGGTTTAATACTTTTATTTTCCTCGGACGCAACGGTTACACTGTGGTCAAATGTTTGTGAAGTATTACCGATAGTTTTATCGACTAAAACGTTTGTTGAACAAGTAAACGTAAACAGATGGGAAATTAAACATTGTTCATCAGTTGGCGTGATTTAAGTGGTTCAAAGTGCACACAAATGGTAGAAAAGGCGTGGAGTACAGATTATCTGACTATTCAAGTTTAATTGTTTTATAGAAGTTGTTTTTGGGCCCTTTAAAACGTTGTATTCAAGTGACTGGGGTTGATTATTGTTTCATTTGCACTGATACTATATCTTTTTATTCATATTAAGAAATAAATTACACTAAAATGCTTTTTCCAGCTTTGGAATGGGCCTTCAAGCTGTTAGATGAACAAGGCATCAAATAGTTTAAAAAAAGTATTCTTTTCAGCCTATAAAGAATTATAAAAAACAATAATGTGTTCATCCCCTAAAAATAACTCTCAATGTTTATCTGTATGAACTCCAAATATTTAGCTATAAGAATATAAAACTACAGTTTTTATTAACTATTTTGTGTTAAAATATCATAATAATTCATTTGCTCAGTATTATCAATTTCAGGGAAATTGTCCAGTGCGGGAATATCCTACTGGTTAACACTATAGCAAACCTGTCATATTCATCTCACATCTCTGAACTAGTTTCACATAAAGAAATCGTGTTGCTTTATTTCACAACATTTATAAAATGCTTCAGAATGGTTTAACACGAATGTATCGTCGAGGGTTACAAATAAAATTATTGAATTTATCTATTTGTAGGACATCGGACGCCATTATAATTATATCAACAGTCGTGACAGATGGTCATGGAAATATTTCACTTGTAGTTACCACAATCTGCTCCTGTTCTGAAATAATCGAAGGCGACTTTTGGGCATCTAGACTCAACTCTGGGCTTAGTTTTGTTTTGTATTATATATATAATCAACAAGAATGTATCAACATTATCAATAATCAGGGTTATCTTTTGTCAAAACAATATTTTTTTGCAAGTTTTTTTTCTTTTCCAGTAACAATGAATAACATCATCACATTTTTGTCTAAGACAGGTTTTTCTTCTTGCTAAAAAAATATGCAGTGTGCAGCGTTGTTTCTGAAATTATTATTAATTTACATAGTTATTTGCTCTTGAACATTTACAATGATTCTGCAAAAAATTGAAAACAACACGGTCGTTTAATAATTTCTTGCGTCCAATGTACTTTTCTGGATTTACCTTCATAAGGAACGTTCAAAGCCAAACATTTCAAATCCGAAGATGTATAAGTACCGAAAACGTTGAAGAGTTATATGTCAAAAATACCTAAAATAAATAGCCAAATTCATCTAAAGCATACTTTGCCTGAGGGAGTTGAAACCTTAGTTTCTTAATAATTTCAAAATTTATAAACGGACAATTTTAGTAAAATTTGTTAAATCATGTCAGTACCGGAGTGCTGACTACTGAGCTGGTGATACCCTCGGGGACTGATAGTCCACCAGCAGAGGTATCGACCTAGTGATGTAAAAAATTGAAAATAACACGTTTAATAATTTCTTACGCCGGAAGCGCTTTATGGATATACCTTCATCAGGAACGCTCAAAGCCAAACATTGGAAATCTGACGATGTTTAAGAACCGAAACCGTTGAAAAGCTATATGTCAAAAATACCTAACATAACTAGCCAAATTTATCTTAAACCAACTTTGCCTGAGGGAGTTAAAACCTTAGTTTCCTAATAATTTCAAAATTTATAAACGGACAATTTTATACATTTTCTACATTTGAAAATGCCTGTACCAAGTCAGGAATATGACAGTTCTTGTCCATTCGTTTTTTATGCGTTTAGTTATTTGATTTTGCCACGTGATTATGGACTTTCCGAATTGATTTTCATCTGAGTTCAGTATTTTTGTGATTTTACTTTTTAGTAAAGTTTGTTAAATCATATCAGTACCGAAGTACTGACTACTGAGCTGATGGTACCCTCGGGGACTGTAGTCCACTAGCAGAGGTATTAACCCAGTGCAAAATATGACCCCTGTAACTTGTTAACGATACTGTAAAATTAGACTTCTGAAAACTTCAGTTTATCACCAAATAGTTTATTAGATCGTTCTTGCTAGTTAAAAGGCAAGGAATAATTTTAGAGAGGTTATTTTTACTTTTGACACCTTTTTTCCGGACCATCGTTTAAAGTAAAAATTGAGAAGTAAAACTTCATTTAAAAAAGATAAACATTTAGAAAGAATAAAAGTAATCCATCTACAACAATCATGTGTATCAAAATTGTTAGAACAATCTTAAAGATAACATATGACGCTATTTTACATCACATTTTCATTAAAAATACAATGAAACCATTTATTAGTTAGTCCATTAATTGTTGCCGATTGCCATTAAATGCAATCAAATGCTTATTAATAACATGTCAAAATAGATCTGAGAGACAAATTCAAGGGAAAATACGAGTCTTGTTTGATCAGGGAAATAGTCCGAAAACCCGAAATAAAAGTATCTAGATGGACAAAATCGAATTGTTAATTTTTATCGCCAAATTTGCTAAAGATGATTTCAAATTGCCTCAATTCATTTTTACCACAAGGTGAGAAAATGACGACCTACAGCGGAAACCATGTTTTAAAAGAACCATATTTAAATATTGTTCCTCGGTCAAATAAATAAAACTGCCGTATGCATTTTTTTTGGGTCTAAAACGAGACCCTGTTGAACAGGACATTGATAACAGTATATGTTTCAGGATACAAAGCGTGAAATATAAGAAATAACTTCAATTGATATAAATATACATTTTAATTTGACGCCCTATTAAACATTTTAAACGCAATGTATATTGTATCAGTTTTAATAGTTTCTTCGTTTTAATACTAAACTCTAAATTCATAAAAAGTATAAAACAAAAAAAGTGTCCCGTCTTAGCTTATTTGCATTGCTAAAGTATTTACTATCATGAAACTATTTTAATGTATATAGAAGTAGAATCTTTCATCAAATATTTAATCTTACCTTGTCGATGGAGAAATGGTTTGATTGAAGAAATATCATTGTACAAAATCTTGATATGACAAGAAACGATTTAGAATATTAAAACGAAGAAAAGGAACACATTTTGTCTTAGAATTTTCTAAATATTAACACTGCAAAAAAAGTTGCAAAGTTATGCCCTTCTTTTTAAACTTCTTTTTAAACAATACATTAAATCAAAACAAATGCCAACAGTTAAAATATATTTAATCTATGTAAAAAGAGTCAAGTATAATGGATTGGTTCAAAAAGAGCAAAACAAAGAAAATGGTTCATGTCATGTATAGTTGTACATTTATTCAACATTGGGTGTCAGTACAATAATCATTTAGAATTAATTTAAACAGGAATAGTACAAAACTGGAAGTGAGGTGGGAGTAGAAGTGATAGAAATACAGGGTGCATTATCACCACAAGAGGTGTTGTATTATTGTATTGTTATGATTTGAAGTTTTCATTCATTTTCATACATATATATACTGTTTATAGATATAGGAAGATGTGGTGTGAGTGCCAATGAGCCAACTCTCCATCCAAATAACAATTTTAAAAAAGTAAACCACTATAGGTCAATGTACGGCCTTCAACACGGAGCCTTGGCTCATACCGAACAACAAGCTATAAAGGGCCCCAAAATTACTAGTGTAAAACCATTCAAACGGGAAAACCAACGGTCTAATCTATATAAAAAACGAGAAACGAGAAACACGTATAAATTACATAAACAAACGACAACTACTGTACATCAGATTCCTGACGTAGGATAAGTGCAAACATTTGCAGCGGGATTAAACGTTTTAATGGATCCAAACCTTCTGCCATTTTCTGAAACAATAGCATAACATCACAACATAGAAAACCACACGATAAAAAATCAATTGGCAGGCTTAACTCAATCAAAAAACGTAAATTAATACACTTTGAACGAATAAATTTGATCGGCGATATCTGAATGCAAATGCACAGTTAATAAAATATTAGGGACAAACATTCAAGGCCAAAAAAGCAAACAAACAAGTCCAAACAAAGCCATGGCAAAACACCATTGCGAAATATTTAACCTTTTGAAAATATTCACTTTAGAAAAAAAAACAGTTTTCATAATACAGGTAAATCTTGAAGTTTATACAAATGTAGTAAGAAGAAGTGAAATTTTGAGATATTCCAAATAATCAAAGATGGTATATAGACAAGATCCAAATAAATATAAAATATATCAAAAAAGCTTTTTTTGTATAACATCTAGGAAATATTGGAAGTCTTACTTCGATAGAACTTTACCAGTTATTTAACAACATACATATTATTTCATTTAAATAGATAAGTATTTTTCTCGTGGGTTTGAACCCACCCCCACTGAAAAATTGTCATTTTCCGTCTATTTTCCGATTTTAAAACGACCTTGACAGGTGAACATTAACCAGACTGTGTTTCTGTGTCATTCAAGTATTACCCTATAGTTACAGCAGTCCATGCATGCTAACTGGGAGTATATGGGACTTAAGTGTCTTGCTGGCGAATTATTATCGTCAAGTCAGGTCTGCCTAAATGTCCGTTTTTACGGATTTTTGAAAAAACGGTGACCTAGATTTTACAGACTAGATTCCTATTGGCCATATTATACCTCTTTGTGTTCCTATACCACCTATGCATGCATTTACGATAATAGTGTATACCTACAATGACTACCAGTGAAGTAGTGGCCATCAACAGATGCCCACCCCCACCTGATTTTGGCTACTTTTCACGTTTTTCCGATTTTGAACTCTTAAACGGCTTTCAAAGTGCCATATTTTCATGAACAGACGTCTGACAAGAGGTAATGGACCATGAACTGCTTGGTTGAAGTCCCTACTATCATGACAGTTCAAGTTGGGCAATTCAAAAAAGGTATGGAGGGTCATACGTGCCATCAAAGAATGGTTGTCGCCATGACGCCTATATGCGTCATTAGGGGTTAATGGGTTAAATGTTTTAAATATTCCATTTTCATATGCACAGTTCTGTCTTAAATCCTTTTTTTATGATTTATGTTAAATTTTACCAGTAATCTATATATCTATTTTATAAATATAGTCTCATCAATCACTTATACATAAATTGAAGATGTAAATGTGATAAAGAATTTTGAGAGGATATCAAGAAGACAATGCCTTTGTCAAAAGTTAAAATACGAAAAACTATCTTGGGCCACAAGAGCACGTCAGCTTCAGCGTGTGTTTCTCTTTATATTCGACATAATAAGACTGAATACAAATTTAAGATCAAGTGGACGAATATTCATTTCACCCGCTTTCATGAAACTTTATAGATAATATCCTTATCGCTGTTTGTGAACATTAAATCTTGGTTGGCCTTTCATTTTTAGCTCACCTGGACCAAAGGTCGTCCGTCGTCGTTAACTTTTACAAAAATCTTCTCCTCTGAAACTACTGGGCCAAATTAAACCAAACTTGGCCACAATCATCATTAGGGTATCTAGTTTAAAAAATGTGTCCAGTGACCCGGCCAACCAACCAAGATGGCCGCCATGGCTAAAAGTAGAACCTAAGGGTAAAATGCAGTTTTTGGCTTATAACTCAAAAACCAAAGCATTTAGAGAAAATCTGACGTGTGTAAAATTGTTTATCAGGTCAAGATTTACAAATAAGTCAACATGACTGAAATGGTCAATTGACCCCTTTAGGAGTTATTGCCATTTATAGTCAATTTTTAACAATTTTTTGAAAATCTTAGTAATCTTTTACAAAAATCTTCTCCTCTGAAACTACACGGCCATAATTATTCTAAACTTGGCCACAATCATCTTTGGGGTATCTAGTTTAAAAAATGTGTCCGGTGACCCGGCCATCCAACCAAGATGGCCGCCATGGCTAAAAATAGAACACAGGGGTAAAATGCAGTTTTTGGCTTATAACTCAAAAACCAAAGCATTTAGAGACATTGGGGTAAAACTGTTTATCAGGTCAAGATCTATCTGCCCTGAAATTTTCAGATGAATCGGACAACCCGTTGTTGGGTTGCTGCCCCTAAATTGGTAATTTTAAGGAAGTTTTAATGTTTTTGGTTATTATCTTGAATATTATTAAAGATAGAGATAAACTATAAACAGCCATAATGTTCAGCAAAGTAAGATTTACAAATAAGTCAACATGACCGAAATGGTCAGTTGACCCCTTTAGGAGTTATTGCCCTTTATAGTCAATTTTTAACCATTTTTCGTAAATCTGAGTAATCTTTTACAAAAATCTTCTCCTCCGAAACTACTGTGCCAAATTAATCCAAACTTGGCCAAAATCATCTTTGGGGTATTTAGTTTAAAAAATGTGTGCGGTGACCCGGCCATCAAACCAAGATGGCCGCCATGGCTAAAAATAGAACATAGGGGTAAAATACAGTTTTTAGCTTATAACTCAAAAACCAAAGCATTTATAGCAAATCTGACATTGGGGTAAAATTGTTTATCAGGTCAAGATCTATCTGGTCTGAAATTTTCCGATGAATCGGACAACCCATTGTTGGGTTGCTGCCCTTAAATTGGTAATTTTAAGAAATTTTAGTTTTGGGTTATTATCTTGAATATTATTATAGATAGAGATAAACTTTAAACAGCAATAATGTACAGCAAAGTAAGATTTACAAATAAGTCAACATGACTGAAATGGTCAATTGACCCTATAAGGAGTTATTGTCCCTTATAGTCAATTTTTAACAATTTTCATAAAATTTGTAAATTTTTACTAACATTTTCCACTGAAACTACTGAGCCAAGTTCATTATAGATAGAGATAACTATAAGCAGCAAGAATTGTCAGTAAAGTAAGACGTACAAACACATCACCATCACCAAAACACAATTTTGTCATGAATCCATCTGCTTCCTTTGTTTAATATTCAAATAGACGAAGGTGAGCGACACAGGCTCTTTAGAGCCTCTAGTTTATTGATTTGAGCGTCACTGATAAGTGTTTGGTAGACAAAACACGCCCCTGGCAAATACAAAATTACAATTCTGGTAATACCAATTTTATTTCAACTTATCAGGCGGAGCTTACGTATCAATTTGCGTAAAAACAGTCTATTTGAAGATGTGTGTGATAAGGATGATTGCCTTTATAATTATAAATGATTTTAAATCACCTATCAGTGTCACCAAACCGATATACAAATGAACTGTGTTTATGCTTTTTGACGGATTACTGGACACTTCATTTATGAGTTTTTCCCGAAACACCTGTCTATAGATTGACTGTTCTTAAATAAGCAAACCGGTTAAACCCCGCCCAGTCAAGTGAAATAAATCAAGTAATATATATGATGAGTTTATTTGTAATCAAGAGTAGTATAGTACTTGAACGAGTCCAGCGCACCCCAAAAAAAAAAATTTGACCCCAAAAAATTACCCTCATTTCAAGTAAAAGAGCCCTAAATTTTCATAAAAAAAGCAAAAAAACACCCAAAAACACCAAAATTTTCTTACTCCCAAAAAAATTTTTTTTTTACTTTGGAAAAAAACGTTATTAAAAACACCCAAAAACAACAAAAAAATTCCAAAAAAAAAATAAATAAAAAAACCGGGATAACTGGCAGAGAAAGAATTCTGTGGGATTTAAGAGAAAAAAAAATCAATTTTTACTTTAAAAAATGAAACAACCTACAGCTCCTGATTTATATCCAGAATTACCTATAGAAGATGGACAAAATTATAGACTACAAAAAATAAAAGAAATAGAAAAAACATTAATAAATGAGAGAGATAAACGTAAATCACTATACAAAAAATATAAACGCGGAGTTAATGTTACTGATGGTGTTGATACAAGTTTAATTTCGACATCTGTTGTTTTAGCTGGTATAGGAATAGCTTTTCCTATCTTACTTCCCATACAAATTGCAGCTGTTGTATGTGGAAGTTTAGGAGGTCTAGTTAAATTAATTAGAAGAAAGTTGACAACAAAATCAAAAAAACATTATGAAATTAAAACAATGGCAGAATGCAAGTTAAACAGCATAAAAGATTTAACATCAAAATCTTTAACTGACGGACAGATAAGTGCAGAAAAATTTAAATCAGTTTTGGATGAATTAGAAAAATACAACAAAATGAAAGAAAATATACGAACAAAACAAACACAAACAGTAATGAATGATAATGAAAGAAAAAAAATAATTAAAGATACAGAAGCTAGGGTAAAAAGTGAATTAAAAAAAAAATGGAAAATATCTAAATTTTTTTAACAAAATTACAATAGTTAATCATGTTAATGACCCTCCTCCAAAATATGAATTAAATTCTCTTTAAAAAAATGGCTGAAGGAGGTTATGAGTTTGATAATCCTGAGTTTAAAAATAATGATTATGATGAAGAAGAAGAAGAAGAAACGTCTTTTCAAGATGATGAAAAGTTGACAACAAAATCAAAAAAACATTATGAAATTAAAACAATGGCAGAATGCAAGTTAAACAGCATAAAAGATTTAACATCAAAATCTTTAACTGACGGACAGATAAGTGCAGAAGAATTTAAATCAGTTTTGGATGAATTAGAAAAATACAACAAAATGAAAGAAAATATACGAACAAAACAAGCACAAACAGTAATGAATGATAATGAAAGAAAAAAAATAATTAAAGATACAGAAGCTAGGGTAAAAAGTGAATTAAAAAAAAAATGGAAAATATCTAATTTTTTTTAACAAAATTACAATAGTTAATCATGTTAATGACCCTCCTCCAAAATATGAATTAAATTCTCTTTAAAAAAATGGCTGAAGGAGGTTATGAGTTTGATAATCCTGAGTTTAAAAATAATGATTATGATGAAGAAGAAGAAGAAGAAACGTCGTTTCAAGATGATGAAGAGTTTCAAAATAATATAAATAAGGAATTTGAAAAATCAAGAGATTTATCAGAAAATGATGCTAAAATTCGTAAAAAAGAAACTACAAAAAAAATGATTAAACAATTTTATAAAAAAAATGGTGAAACTATACGTAATGAAGAGGGTTTTTTTGTTGGGGAAGAAAATGATGGAAAAATAATGTTATATGTAAAAGATGAAAAAGGTAATGATATTGCATTAACGTATTACCAAAAAGAAAAAAGAAAATTTTATAAATTTAGCACTCTTAAAAGTTATTACGGTGTTAATTTTGTTAGGGATGTTTTAGGTGTAGATGATTTTAAAATATCTGATAGAATAATAGAAGGTAGAGTAGGGTTTAAGAGAATGTTAAATGAACTCGATAATATAGAAATTCCATTACAAGAAATATCTACACAACAAGAAGGACAAGAATTATTAGAAATAGCAAGTAATGAAGAAACACATGTGAAAGAAATAGAAACTTCATTTATTGAACAAGGAACATCTTTCATAAATGAAGAAACACAAACATATATGACAAAAAGAGAGATGGATGGTATAATCAGTGCAATGACATCAGTAAAAGAAGAGATTGCAAATGAATTAACAAAACTGAATGAAACAAATAAAGACTTAGCAAAAGAAAATGCCAAATTAGAACAAGCTAAAGAAGACAATGATGAATTTCAAATAGATAGAATAAGTAGTCGAATAAGAGAGTTGGAATCTGAGAGAAGTGCAAGACTAGAAGTAATTAATATTAATAAAGAGAAACTACGTAGTCAAGTGAACAGATTTAAACAAACAATACATAAAATGTTAATCGAAGACAAAACATTAGGTGAAAGAATAAGAACATTATTCAGAGAACAAGGAATAACAATAGTTAGTGTTTTAACTGCTTTTGGAATGATTATTGGTGTTATTGTTGAGGCATTTACTGGTTCTCCTTCTCCTCCATCAAAAGGTGGTGGTGTACAAGATTGGATGAAAAAACAATTAAAAAATCTTGGAAAATTATTATCTTTTCTTGCAGGAAAATTAGCAGCTGCATTACCAGGTATTATAGGTTCTATTGTTTCTTGGTTATTGTCTGCAACAAAAGACGTAGTAAATTGGTTTGCAAACAACTTATGGGCATTGCTTATTTTAGTTGTTAGTTTATTGTTTACTGCTGCTAGAGATTATTTGAAAAAATAAAGTGCTGTAAATCCTATTACAATACTTATAAATATTATTGCTTGTTTATTATCTTCATGATCTTCATGTTCAATTTTTTTTATTGGATCTATTTTTGGTTCTTTAGGCTTTTCAGGTTTTATAGGTTCTTGTGGTTTTACAGGTTCTTTTGGTTTAAAATCAACATGATCAAAATTTTTATTATTTAAATCATCATTAAACCCAAGTATTTGATTTTCTGTTGCAATTATAATTTTATTATTATAACCAACAATAGTTCCAATTTGTAAAACCATATCACTGGGAGACATATATAAACCAAGTCCATAAGCATAATCAACTTTACTTCTTGCGTATTTTAAAACATTTTGATAATTTGATATCTGAGTGGGTAAATCAATAGGACTATTAATAACATCTTGTACATTTGCTAAGAATTGTTTTTGTGCATCAAATCCTGTTCCTACTTTTAAAATTTCTGTTTTTGTTTGAGATTGTGCACCCAACAAAGCCCATACGTAAATTTTAATACTTTCATTAATACGTTCAATACCTGTTCGTGTAAAACCTTCTGATTTATCTAAAATAAATGTTGTCCAAGCCATACTTATATCTTTTTCATGATAAATTGTATCACGAATATTAAAGAATGGACCATCCTTTTTATGATTTTGTCTATATTCACCACTTGGTTTATAATACATTTCAAAACTTCCTAATCCTTGACATGATGATTCTAGTTTTTGTCTCCAATTTGTATCTATTGAAACATTAAATTCTTTACATAATTTTTGATATACAGCTTTGTCATATGAGTTCTTATAATAACAGAAAGAAGAATCTGTTGGTAAAGGTGATTTAAGTTCTTTTAAAATTCTTGCAATACATTAATAAAAATGAAACATATAAAAAGATTTTGTAAGATTTGAAGTATGTAACAAATGATCATTATAAGACATCCCACATCCTGTACTTGCACACCATACTGCAAAGTTTAATTGACATTGCCACCAATCAAATGAAGAATGAATCCATGTATTCCATGGTTCGTTAGTGTGTATTGATGGGTTTTGATAGTTTTGAAATAAATCAGGAAAAGATGTTTTAAAGTTCTCTTTTTGATTTACAAATATCGTTTGATTTACAAGATTTGTTTTTAATTGATGATCTTTTTCAGAATATTTAATACCTGGATTATATGAAACATTAGGATTATATTTAAATTCTTTTGTTATCATTTTTTTATATTAAAAATGTTTCATACTATTTCAAATATTGATAATACAATAAACTTAGAACAATACATAAATAACAGAAATGGAAATAAACGTATTGGTTTGAAATTTATAAGATACAGTATATGTTGGTATAATGTTTATCATAGGTTTATAAAGAAAACCGGAGAGACACAGCAAAGGATTATGAATGGTTATTATAGTTTTCAACAAATAGTGGATGAATTTCAAAAAGAAAATATTGTATTATCCGTAAATGAAGCAAATGGTATCGCTTCATTAAACACTACTACTGAGTTAAGGATAAGTAAGGGTTTGGGAAATATGTTAGGATTTAATAATAAACGTAAATTCGAACCTAATGAATTACATTATGGAAACAAATTTGTGGATTTTGCTATCCATAAATCATTATATATCCATTTGGAACAAGTTAGCACTTCTCATAATTATCTTGATGGTAAGCCAAGTAAATTATTAGCTGTTATTCCAGTTGAAAATAAAGAGTTTGGTGAAGTTATAACAGCGAGATTTGAGCATCCGGAATATAAGTGTTTAGTAAATGATGTTATAACAGAATTGAAATTAGAAATAAGAGATGAAAATAATAACAAGATAATTAATCATTTACCAATTAATTGTGTTTTAGAAGTTATATAATTTATTTAATAAAATGAGCATACTTGGTGTCAAAAAAAAAACCGTAGAAAAAGAAATATTAAATATGAAGAGTGAGCTTCAAACAATGGATACTAAGGATAAAAATTTACATCGGAGTGTCGCTGCCCTAACCATCAGAGTTTTAAATGTTGAAAATATAGTTAGTAATATTGAAAATAAACCAGACAGAAAAATAATAAGTATATATGCTGGAATTGATGGTCCAATACATGGAAATAAAAAATTTAATTTTGGTGATGGTGGTGGTTATTATGTAATGAACTTTCCAGGACAAATATTGGGTATTAGTTTAGTAAGTTTAAGAACAAACACAGATATTATAGCCATTAAGATGATTGTTAATGATAAGTCAACTAGTTACAAAATGAGTTTGGATAATGGTGTCACACACGGTTTTAATAACTTTTATACACCTTTTGAAGTTAAGGCTGGAGATTTAATAAGTTTTATTAGTATGACTAATAATTATACATGTATCAATACTCTAGTATCAGTGGTAATTGAATTATTTTTATAACAAATTTAATCCTTAAAAATGTTGGCATACGGAAACAAATTAAATCCTTACAGAAAAATAAGAAAACCCCGTGGTGTGAAAGGTATTCGTCAAAGTGTATCAATAACAAATAATCCTTCAACTATTGACCAAAATCAACAGCTATTAGTAAGATTCCCCAATCTAAGCAATAATGATGTTATTGTTCCTGGAACAACCAGATTAGCATTCGAAATAGAACTCACATCTACAGACGACAATGCAACTATATATCAAAACATAGAAAGAGCAATAGTTAAAAAAAAAACAATTCGTATAAGTGGAAATGAAATTATGTCAATTGATGATAGTGATATTTATCATTGTTATGTTGATTTATGGAAATCTACATCTGAACGTTTAAATATGGCATACCAAGGTATTGGTGAAACAAACATGTTAAAACACAGAGTTGGCGCGGATGATAAAGCATCAGACATAGGCGATGAAGCAATTGCAACTGCATATGGTGTAAGATTTTGTATCCCACTTGATTTTGAACTATTAGAAACTCATATGCCTTTTTATCAAGCAGGTCTTGGTGATAGACTTGAATATGAACTTACATTTAATAATTATAGCAATGTTATTAAATCAACAGATACATCTGCAAGTTATACAATCAAAAACATTTGTTTAGAATTTGATATGGTTACTGATGCAGAATTAACAAGACAGATAAGACAACAAGTTTATGGTAAGATGGTTATTTTGTACGATAGAATACTAAGACATAGAAAAATAACCAAAAACAAATCTGATACATTGTGGAATATTAATTTACATGTTCCAGCTAGAAGTATGAAAGGAATTCTAATGTTGTTCGAAGATCCTGAAAGAACAAGTACCGAAACTTATTATAATCCTAACATAACAAAAGTAGAAATGACAATAGAAGGTGTTCCAAATCAACTATACAGTCAAGGAATGAAAGCATATCAACAATGGGATGAAATAAATAAATTCTTTGCTTTAAATTCAAAAAGAAATAAAACAACAGAAGAAGTTTTAAAGGATTTAAATTTATCCTATACAACATTAGAAAAATATCTTACAACTAATTATGCATTATGGTTAGATTTACGTTCAACAGATGACAACTCATTACACGGTTCAGGTAGAAGAATTGAAAATGCTTCTGAAGGTATAACTATCCAAATAACTAAAACAGCAGGAGCAAATAAATTAATAAATGTTTATCTGTTTGTTATACAAGATGCACAAATTAATTTTGAAGATGGAAGATTTAAAGAAGTTAATTACTAGTAAGCGAGCGAAGCGAACGGTTCCCCTTAAAAAATGGAAACAAACGAGCGGAGCGAGATACACTCCGATTCCCTTTATGAATTACCAAAATATCCCCATTGTGCTATTATATGTGGACAAACAGGATGTGGAAAAACAGAGTTTGTTCTTGATTTATTAGAAGGAGAATATAGTGGAGTTTTCAAATATATAATTATTCTTTGTCCAACCATCCAATGGAACAAAGCATACAAAAATCGTGAATGGATTGATGATGTAAGAAAACCAAAAACAAAAAATCTAATAATTGTTAATCCTATTGTTGAAGTGAGAGAAGCGAACGGTTCCCTTTATGAAGAAGAGAAGCTACAAGAACTACTAAGAGTGTTCTTTAAAAAATATGCTGGTCATCCAACATTATATATCATTGATGACTGCAGTGCAACAAAAGAACTAACAAAGAAAAAAGATATGCTGTCCGAGCTTGCATTTTCAGGAAGACATGCGGAACAATCAGTGTGGGTCATTTCACAGAGATACAACTTTGTTTTAAAAGATTTAAGAGAACAAACAAAATGGTTATGCATGTTCTACACAAAAGATAGAGATAGTTTTGATAATTGCCTAAGAGAAAATGATGTTATTCCTACTTTGGAAGAAAGACAAAGAATAAAGGAAGAACTTAAAAAAAAGAAACATCGTAAATTAATATTAAAGACAGATCAACCTACTTATTATTGGTTACTTGATTAATTTTTTTAGCAATTCTCAAGTAATGCTTAAGTAATGCTTAAGTAATGCTTAAGTAATGCTTAAGTAATGCTTAAGTAATTCTTAAGTAATTTAACCAAAATTTTTAACCAAAATAAGCAAAATAATGCTTAAGTAATGCTTAAGTAATTCTTAAGTAATTTAACCAAAATAAGTAATTCTTAAGTAATTTAACCAAAATAAGCAATAAAAAAAAGCAATGCTGTTGGAAATACTAACAATTGCAATAAACACTGCAGTCTTATCATTGGTTGGATATGTTGTATTTAATTTTTTAAAGTTAAAAATAAATTATATCCGTTTTTTGAAACGTATAAAATGAATGCTGAAGAATTATTAAGCGAGCAAATTGTGGAAAACATAAATATTGATGATGAAGCGAGCGAAGTGAACGGTTCCCTTCAAGAAAAAAAACGCGAAAGATTGTCATCCGTTGTTGCTGATGGGAGTAGTAAACAATATCTGGGTAAAGAATTACAACTGTCAGATATTGATAAAATGACAACAGAGCAAATAAACAAACTATACTGTAAATATGAAGCAAGATTGGGAGCTAGTATGACCAAGACATTAGGAAACTCTTTTATAAATTTATATGTCATGGGTGTATCAAAGTTTTTCAAAGTTGTTAATCCACCAATTTTAATACAAGACTTAGAGGAAGATCCTTTTATCAATAATGCTTTAACTAATACATGTTGTGAACTGTACTATAGATATGGAATGTATCTTGCTCCTTTTACTGCAATATTAACAACAGCAAGACATATTGAACCATTCGCTTCGCTCGATTTCCGAAAAAAAGATGAAAATAATGACATAAAAAATGATGAATGAAAATCCTGAACAAAAAGAAGTATTTAAAAAACCCAAACCAAAAGACCCAAAAAGAGTAGCTGCTGGTAAGAAAGGTGCAGAAGTAAGAATAAGAAATGCAGAATTGAGAAAAAAAGAAGTGGAAAAATTAAAAAAAGAAAATTCAAAAATCAAACAAATAACAAAAGATTCTGATACAGAAACAGATTATGAATCAAACGAACATATCCCTTCTGTCAAAAAACACTCCAGTTCCCTAGTTGATTACAAATTTGTACTTTTTCCTATAAGTATTGTTGGATTGGGATTGTTTTTTTACAACCAAAGTAAGAAACCAGAAAGAATGATTAAAGAAATAACAAAACCAGAAAAACAAAAGAAAGAAATTGATCCTTTTGAATTTAATTAAATTTAGTACATTAAAATGACAACTCAAAAAGACGGAAAACAAATAGCAAATATGTTATATCATGCTGGAGTGGAAACATTGTTAACAGTTGGATATGCAGAAATAGGTAAAAAGGTATTAAGGAGGCCAGCACCAAAAGTGGATTTTAATATGAATGATGTTGTAATGTTATCCATTGATATATTACTTGCGATAGCAACAAAAGATATGTTGATTAAGCAAGGTATTATACCTGCTGATATTATGAAGTAATTTTTGTTTTTATAAAATGGCAAGTGCTTTAACAATGATGCTTGGTGGGGCAATAACAAATGCTTTTGCATTTTCAGGGAGTAATTATTTATTTTCACATATGGGTAGTAATGCAAATGAAGAGAAAATAAGACATGATAAAGCTATAGAAAAATTAGAAAAAGCACAATCAGAATGGAATAAAAAAAGAATACAAAGATTAGATTTTATAAATGAACAATTACAAAAGGAACATCATGCGGTTCAGACTTTTGATGATGTTGACCAGGCAATGAAACTATACTATCGTGTCACGAATAAAAAATTAACTTCATTATCACCTAAACCTACATTAAGTGATTTTTATACTCCATCAGAAGACCAGAAAAATAGAGAGATTGCATTTGTTGTTGGTGGTATGACATTAACTGGTTTTATTGTTTGGAAATTAAAATAAAAAATAAATACAATTTACGTTTGTATGAAAAATTGGAAAAATAAGAAAAAATTGATAAAAATTAGAGTCCCTAATTTCTGTACTTTTACTGGTAAAAACAGCAAAATTGCAGAAAAAAGTATGTACTATTCCTGTACTTTTTCTGTTTTTAGGGGTATAGAGAAATAAAATAAAATAAAAAATTAAATTTCAGGACATGGTTTTTCAAAAACATATTCATAAACTTTATCTGGTCTAATAAAAGCATCCCAACCAGGAGGAAACTTAGATAACTTTTTACCATCAAACTTTTCCATTACTTCCATTTGTTTTGGAGTCAAAGGACATTCTCCATCATCTCTTAAACAACATATCTGATAATCTGATAACATTATTCTTCCTTATATAACTTTAGCGTCAGGATCATCTTTCTCAGTATAAGCTTCAATCATTTTTTAG
Organism: Mytilus trossulus; assembly: GCF_036588685.1. Classification (NCBI taxonomy): domain Eukaryota; kingdom Metazoa; phylum Mollusca; class Bivalvia; order Mytilida; family Mytilidae; genus Mytilus; species Mytilus trossulus. Next base: position 10,565,185 of record NC_086385.1, on the reverse strand, counting down.
TCTTTTATTTTTTAAAATAAAAATTTAAATTATATATTTTTTAATATCCATAAGGAAAACTTCTAATTAAATTTTCATTTTCACAATATACCATTCTTTTATCAAACATATAATCATAAGCTTTAACTTGTTTAACTGTTTTAAGTTGATGATCTTTTCCTATTTTTATATTATTATATTGAACAGTTTCATATTTTTCATTTTCATCAGTAACTATTTTTATTTTTTTATCTAATGTAATCTTTTTTTCTACTTCAGCATTTAATCTAAAACCTTTACAACAGCTAACTAGTTTTTCTGTATCTAGTTTCATAGAATAATCTTTTGGACCAGCAGATATAAATTGTTTTATATGATTAGCGTTATGTTTTGAAACAATTTCATCTGTTAAATCTCCTAATTTATTTCCCATCATACTTTCTATTTTTTTACAAGCTTCAGAACCATCATCATTATAAATACAAGAATCTGTATCCATGTATAAAACTCTTTCTTGAAGAATATCCAATAGTTCGTATAATTTTAATCTAGCATGTGCTGTTGTAAACAAAGCTATATAAACATTTACACTTGGATTAGGTTTAGAGTATTCTTCTTTATTTTTATATTCTGTTAAAACAATATCTTCATCTAATATCATAGTACTTATATCTTTATATTTTTCATTAAATACTATTTTAGTTATATGTTCTAAAGTAAAACAATATTCTTTTTGTGTAAAATTATCTCTCATACCAAAATGTCCCCATAAATTATTTAAACATATTTTAGCTATAAATCTTAATCCTGAATTGTACTTAACTTTGTCAATATCTAGATCATAAGCAGTATTATCTATAATGTATTGTATTTTTGTTTTACATTCTTTATCGTTTTTACAATCATTTTTACAATATTTAGGATCACATTTACATCCTGAAGCTTCTTGTTTATATTTCATAAACGTATCTACATAAAGTTTAAATATATCTGTAGATGTTTTTTCAAAATGTTCTAGTTCATATATTTTTTGTAATTCATAACCTTTTTCTATTGCTTTATCTATTTCTATTGTAGACCATGTACCTACTATAACTCTTTCCTCATCAGAATGTATACATTTTTCATTTTTAATATTTTTACATTCTTTACATCTTTTTATTTCATGTATTTTATCATGTTTATTTAAAGTAGGATCATCTATGTGTTTACATTTAAAAGATATTTTATTCATACATGTTCTACATAATCCAAAAAGTAATTTATGTGTATTATCACTAGTTAATTGTTTATAAGGTAAAACAGGGTGATACAATCCTTTAGGTGGTAATATTTTACATTTCATTATTCCGAAATAATTATTTTTCATATAATCATCTACAGATATTTCTGTAGATGTAATAGGATGTCCTATAGGATATTTACAATATTTATTTACTGATGGATACAGAGAACAAAAATCTACATATCTACCTTTTAAATCAGAAAGATTATTGTATAATTGAATAGTTTCTGTTCTTCCTCCATAAAATGCATCTCTTTTATCAATAGGTTTTAAATGTGGATCAACTTCAGGATATTTTTGTTGATCAAACTCACATTCCCATATTGTATGAATTTTTACATTTGGTTTTAGATAATCTTCAATAGTTTTAAGTCTTTCTTTAGTTTGGTCATATAACTCTTTCATAGTTTTTTTATTTCTATCTTTTTTACATATTTCTTCAGGACTATAACATTTTGTACATCCATGCCAATAACATCCAAAAAATTCATAAACATTACGCATTTTATTTTCTCTATCATAATAATAACCATCGACTTTATAACATTTATTATTAATGAATAATTTCTTTTCACCTCCCCTTTTAGCATGTTGAATCATTATATTATATTCTAAAGAAATATACTCTAACCATTGTATTGATTTTTGTGAATGTACTTCTTTAATTGTCATCTTTTTGTGAATTCCAATTGTTTCATTTGTCAACATTAATGTTTTAAATATTTTTGTACAACATTGAGCAATTGTAATATATTGAAATGGATCGATACAATTATTGGTTATATTTAAAAATAATTTTCTATATAAGGTACAACCTTTGGCAAGAGTTAAAACATCCAATAGACAATAATAAAATATTTCTTTATAGAATTTAAATTCTTTTTCTTTAACTTTATTATACCATTCATCAAATAATTCTTTATTTTTAATTGTCATAGTATTATAACCAAAATATTCTTTATCAGGATAAATTCCCTTATATTTTTGATTCTCTGTTGTATTAAAATAATGTGGAAAATAACTTTTGTTACCCACAAATCCAAATGTTTTTGGGAAAGCAGCTAATCCACATAATGTAAAATTTATAGAATCTATGAATCTTAAATTTATTCCTTTAATAAATATAGCTGTTAATTTTAGTCCAGAAGAAATTATGTTATGTTCAATTTTATTTTTTACAATGTATCCTAAAATCGGTTGCATATCATAACCTTTTCCATAATGTGAAATAAAAGTGTAGTCTTTAAATTTATCTCTTATGAAATATTTACAAAAGTTGTCTATTACAGAATTTGTTTCATATTTAATTTTTTCTACATCACTAAAACAATCATCTATGTCTAATTCTAACAAGTTTAAATTATCAATATTGAAATCACATTTAAATACTTTTACATAGTTATTTTTAAAACAATAAATATTTTCTAAATCGTAAGCTATACAAAAATTCATTATATGTATTCCTGTTTCTTGATTTGCTTCAAAATCAAAATATATATATTTATTATTTTTTACTTGTTTTGGTACTGATGGTTTCATATAACATAAGTGTTCTTCATTACTTTCCGTGTATTTTTCATAACATATTAAACATATTTTTTCACCACATTTGTGTTTTTTACCTGTATATGTTTTGTTACATTTATCACAAATATGTTGTTTTCTGATAGTTGTTACTGTATTATCTTTGCATGTATGTTGTTCAGTATAACCAATTAAACATACTTTACAAAACCTACGTTTAGCTCAATATCCTGTTATATTTGTTATAGTGTCAAAGTGTTCATCATGATAATATAAATATATTTGTTCATTATATTCTTCATTACCATCATATACAATATATTCTGTACTATTTGATGTAAAAACAATTATCCTAATATTAAGATAATTTTCAAAAGCTTTTAAATCTTCCAAATCATTTCCTTCTTCTTTTATTTCTACTCCTGATTGTTCATGCAAATCTTCAGCTAATCTTTTTTGTAATGGTCTACTTTCATTGATATGTTTTAATTGAGAATCTGTAAAATCTTTTAATAACTTATTTGAAGCTAAAGAAGTTACAATTGCCCTTGATAAACATATTGTATCATCATTTTTTATTTTGATAATACTTCTTTTATTTATGACATCTAATATTTTTAAAGCTTTACCTTTTCCTCTTTTATTGGGTATAATAGTAACTTCAAAAATAACTTCTTCTAAATTTAATTCTTCAGCACTATTTAATAATCTTTCCATTTGATCCATGAATAACTTTTTAACTGTATTATATGTTCTTATAGGCCAGCTTTTATGTTTAGTAATTATGATTTCATGAATAGGTACTATTTTAATTCTTCCATTAGGGTAATCTTTTATGGAATAGTCTACCATGTGGTCAAAAGCATTTGTAAATGTTTCTTGTTTTTCATCCTTTAGACTAATTTTATAATTAAATACATAAATACTTGCTTTATGTTTATATTCTTTTGTCAAAACAAGTTTATATGAATCTCCTCGCTTGGATAAAATTTTATCCTTTTTTGCCTCCATTTTTTAAGAAAACATTTTAGTTACTTAAAAATGTCTAAAACAAATCTAACAAATAAATTAGCAGATGAATTACATCATAGAGTTATAAAATCTTTTCCTAAAAGACGTGTTTATGTTAATTCAATAGATCAAACATGGGCAGTTGATTTGATAGATATACAACAATATTCAAAACAAAATAAACACTATAAATATTTATTAGCAGTTATAGATATTTTTAGTAAATATGGTTGGTTGATTCCATTGAAAAATAAAACAGGAGTAGCAGTGAGTGAAGCATTTAAAACATTATTTAAAGAAAGAAAACCAATATATATTTGGTCTGATAAAGGATCCGAATTTTATAATCGACAAGTAAAAGAATTGTTAAAAGATAATTACATAAAGTTATATTCAACTGAGAATGAAGAAAAATCCAGTGTAGTGGAACGATGGATAGGAACAATGAAACAACATATGTATAAATACTTTACTGCTAATGAAACTTTAAAATATTATGATATATTAGATAAATTAGTTAAAAATTATAATAATACAGTACATTCTTCAATTAAAATGACACCTGTTCAAGCAAGTAAATTAAAAAATGAATTAACAGTGTATAAAAATTTATATCCAGAAAAGGAAGAGAAAATTAAAAAACCTAAATTCGAAGTAGGTACTAGAGTAAGAATAACAAAAAAAAGGGTAAATTTGAAAAGGGTTATACTACTCGTTGGACTAAAGAAATATTTGTAATTGAAAAAGTTTTAAATACAATTCCTTTTACTTATAAAATAATTGATTTAAAAGGCGAAGAAATAACAGGTGCTTTCTATGAACAAGAATTACAGATTACTAAGTTTTAGATCTTTCTAAATGAAAGGTGCCACATGTGGAGCAGGGTCCGCTTACCCTTCCAGAGCACCTGAGATCACCCCCGGTTTTTGGTGGGGTTCGTGTTTCTCAGTCTTTAGGTTTTTTTCTGTGTTGTATTTTGTGTTCTGTTGTTTGTCTGTTTGTCTGTTTCTTTTTTAGCCATGGCTTTGTCGATTTACTTTTTACTTATGAGATATAACGTCCCTTTGGTTTTTCGCTCCTCCTTTACTTACGGTTAATTTATTACCAAAACAATAATCAGTTTCAAAATTTTAATTTGAAAACAAAAGTGCAATGAATACATACAAATCAAACACTATAAACATAATATCACTGTTCAAAGTTAGAACTGTCACATCCACTAAAAGTGACCCGGTTATGAATAACCGTTACTATGTCCCACCTACTGTTCATGTATGATCACTCCTTATATGGAATAAGAAAATCAATAGTAAAGAGTTGTCCCACCTACTGATCATGTATGATCACTCCTTACATATCAAACTTCTTGTGACGGAGTAAGTCCATCATCTGCTGGAATATAGTCTCCCTCTCTCCAAAAGGTGGCAAACTGATCAATTGCTAACATTTGTTTGATAAGTTCTTGTTTTGAAAGAATATCATTGATTGAAACATTAATGTTCAGAAAACCTTTAAATCCTTTAAGTAGATTAGCAAGTTGTCTTAATTTCCGAGCATGAGGTATAGATATATCTATCTTAGATGATAACCATGTGTCCCACGTTGTATTGACCTTTGCCGAAAGAAACCAGTCTCTCAAATCATTAAGGAAATCACCGAAAGTAATGTTAAACAGCATACCTTGGGCGTTATGTCTTCCCAAGTGTTTGTATGCTTCTTGTAACTGTTTAACAGGGTCTTTTTCTCTATTAAAAATAAACTTCTGCCTCGAAATTGTCTTTGATAAATCCGCCTTTCTGCTTATTAGAAAGGTGTGAAGTTCTTCAGGGGTCGTCGTGATAGTTTGCTTTTTTTTCTTTCCCAGTTTTTCTTTAAATAAGTCCTGCACCTTTCTTTTCGGAGCTTTTGGAAGTTTAACCGGTCCCAAACTCTTAGCTCTTTCGATTGTCACAATCATTCTCTGATAGTAATAAATATTTTCTATCAAAATGTTACTTTCTTCTAAACTCCATGGCCAGTTCTGTGGTTGAGGCTGCGCCTGACACTCTTGAATTTCCATTTGTATTTCTTTTGTAGAATTACTTTCTTGAAACATTAATTCACGTCTTCTCACCACTGTTAATTTGAAACGAAAGACCGCACCAGTCTGCTATATGTTTACATGTGATGACAACGTCATCTAGGCAACATGTAAACATACTCTTGACAACCATGTAAATATTTCCAATGATCGATTTAGTTTATTTAAAAGTCATGTCCTATCTATTCATTTGTCAATAATGTTTTATACAGAATCGATCGTTGCTATTGAATTAACTATAGAAAGTTGTGAAAAGATCCTTTGATCATCGGTTTAATGTAATGCTATTGATTTGTATGCTTAGTTTCAATAAACAGCTGCTTAGCTAACCAAAACACTTACTTGGATACAGTAAACACTTGCTTAGATTCACATAGCTTTGCTAGAAAAGTAAACAACTCCTTAGATGCAGTAAATACTCACTTGGAGACAATAAACACTTCATTGATAGTATTTTTTATTTTAGGAGTGTCCACTTGGGGAAATTTTTTTTGGGAGTAAGAAAATTTTGGTGTTTTTGCGTTTTTTTTTGCTTTTTTTTTTATGAAAATTTAGGGCTCTTTTACTTGAAATGAGGGTAATTTTTTGGGGGTCAAATTTTTTTTTTTTGGAGGGGGGTATAGGTGTGTGATATTGTGTGTAATATGTCTGGATGCACCTAATAGCGTTTCCATAGCACAAAAAGAACATGGAATAAAAAATAAAATCATGCGAAGAGGACGACAATTTATATGAGAAATTTTAAACGTTTTCTGACAAAAAAATTGTGCTCCAAAATCAAAATGAAGATAATTTTTTATAACATATGAATGTTATATTTTATAGGACATCACTTACCTGTGTAGGTCAGTTCTTCAAATCAATCCGTTAAGAAAATATGATAGTAGAACTGTCAACGGAAGTAATGCAATTGTCGCTGGTTACCAAAATGTTTATTCGTGTAACATAGCAACAAAGATATGTTAGTTATCTCCCTTTTGTCATTAAGTTTGTAACTATATTTAATATAACAGATGACTGCATATCGACAACTACTTTTTAATTGCTATTTCTCATTCCGTAGCTTTCTAAAATGGTTTAAGATAATCGATTGAAATAAATTCTAAGGACGATTACAGCAGTGAATAACAAATATTGGCATTTAATAATAGTGTATTAAGTCGATTATATGCACAAAAAAAAGATGTGGTATGATTGCCAATGAAACAACTCTTCACAAGAGACCAAATGATACAGACATTAACAACTATAGATTACCATACGGCCTTCAACAATGAACAAAGCCCATACCGCATAGTCAGCTATATAAGGCCCCAAAATGACAAATGTAAAACAATTCAAACGAGAAAACTAACGGCCTAAGTACTGTACAAAAAATTAAAGAAAAACAAATATGTAACACAGCAACAAATGACAACCACTGAATTACAGACTGCTCCTGATTTTGGACCGGCACATACATACACATGACTTTTCTGATAATTAAAGATAGCTTAAAATAAATTATTTCATATCGATAAAAGTTAGTATTGCAAGACATCAGCTTGCATACATTTAAGTTTTTAAAAGTAGTAGCAAAATGGAAAGTCATCATATACCAATCTAATGATTTGAATAAGCCTTTAATTCAAATACATGTTGATATATATTTCGGCATTGTTTACGCACTCCCTTCAACCAGAATGTGACGAAAATATCAATTGATCGATAAGACGTTTATCTAATATGAGTTATTTTAGGGAAAGCTAGAGCTTAGAGGGTATCATTAAAAAAAGATTTATTTAATCAATAGCGTTAAAAATTATGGTATCTAGTGTTGTGAAAAGTATCACACAGTAGTAACTAAATGCTAGTAGTATACTGCTTTTCAATAGTCATAAATCGATTTAACTGAAACAAATCCGGGTCACAAACCAAAACTGAGAGAGAAACATTAACTATAAGAGAAAAAAAAATTAACGGAACAACAACAAACACTGAACTGCTACAAAAACAAACGACAACATACATAGAAACGGCCTATGAGATATATAACAACAGCCATATTTCTTATTTGGTACCGGAGATTTTAAGAAACAATAGGTGGTTGAACCTGATTTTATGGCTAGCCAAACCTCCCGCTTATATGGCAATTTTAAAAATACCGCTAAACTGACAACATTACGTTACAGGAATACAGTACAAATAAATAAGAATATTTAGGACAGAGAAATGCATAAATATATTATATAATATAACAACGAACACCTAAAATTAATTTACGACAGAACACAAATAAAGCACAATGGAACAATGAACTGTGCGTCACATCAGTATAGTAACACGACGGCTACAAGAAGTAGGACAGGAAATATGTACCCGTCTAGAATATTTTAGTTTATCTTTGGCTTTTTTAGGTAAATTTTTCTGTTTAAGATGTTTTTAAACAGTTTTCTTTATGGAGTTGTATGGACTGCTATTGGTCTTTTCTGCTGACAAGAGCGTTATCTACTTCATTTTTTGATTTTCCCTTTCAATTGTTTTGATTTTCATTTATTTGAGATGTGATATTAAATAAATCCGAATGTGGTTATTTTTAAGAAATCAAAAACGAAAAATGAAAACACTTTCGTTTTTCGTGTTGGTTTTTAAGAAATCAAAAACGAAAAATGAAAACACTATCATTTTTTGTTTTTTTTGTTTTTTGATATTTCAAAACGAAAAACGAATTGACGCAGATATACACGGACCCTTTTTGATGTATGTATCATTGTTATTTTGCTTAGTCTTAAGTTACCTATTCTGACATCAGACTCGGACTTCTTTTAAACTGAGTTTTACTGTACGTATTACTGTTTGTTTGTTTATTCTACATTGACTAGATGTATAGGGAAAGGGTTGAGATCTCATAAAACATGTTTAACCCCGCTGCATTTTTGCGCCTGTACCAAGTTATGGCCTTTTGCCTTTGTTAGTCTTGCATGTTTTTTTTTAGATTTTAGTTCATTTATTTGTTTTGGAGTTTAGTAAAACGTCCATTTTCATTGAACTAGCACAAATTGTATTAATCTATAGTTTTTTTTCTAATTTACATTGTTTGGTTGTCTAGATTGTTTTTGGTCTTGACACAAATAGTAGAATACCAATCAAATCATGAAAACGTATTAAATTTTAGATAGAGCTAAAAATGCATTGTTTGAACATGATTTGAACAATTTACACCAAGCTCAGAATTTTATATATTTTCCGATTATTACAACTCCGATCTTTGGGTTTGGTTAAACATGGTTTCTATGAGTGGCCGTTCATGTAATTTGCATATACATGTTTATAATTATATACGTGTTTATAATTATATACGTGTTGATAATTATATACGTGTCAGTGATCCAGCTAGGTTTTCAAAAGGGCAGGGTGCCAATCCTGAAAAAGGGCATTTAACGCGCGATATGATAATATGAAAAGGGCATATTTTAATAAAAGATGGTAATCAAACATTTGTTTTTATTTGTTGAATCACAGGTTATACAAGAACAACATCATTAGCCCATATATAACTCTATCTTTCTACTTTTAAGGCTGAAAAACTTGTCAAGCAGCTTGTCACACAAGATTTTTCATCACGGTGTTTATAATTATATACGTGTATATAACAAGCATACGCATAATTCGCTGCTTTAAAATATACGCGTTTATACTTCATTTAGATTTGATTGTTATATACTCATATCAATTCACAATATACGCGTATATTTACGCAATTAATGCGTATATATTTACTCGATTAACTGGTATTAACGGTAAAAGACCTTATCATAAGGAACATGTGCATTAAGTGTCAAGTTAATGTGACTTCTACTTTACCATAAACATCCTTGAACAACATCTTTAACCTGAAAATTTACAGTAACTGTTTTCCCCATATACCAAATGATGCGCGTTAAAACTTGTATCTTAGTTTCTTTTCTTTGTGTCAAGTACTAACGTTTACATTTTTCGTTTCGTTTTTCTTGATTTCGTTCAGTTTTGTTGCCCTATCTTTCGGTTCTCACATTTTATATGTACCTTTAACTGGCTTTATTCGGACAATTGAATGAAATCCTAAAAGATATCATTAATTTAAAAGTAATTCACTAGTTTTAACTCAGGAGACAACTATTTTATATTCTGCAATCTAAATATAATAGAGTAGGCTTGGTAATTATTATGATTATGATAAGTTATGATAAATGATCTTGTCGAGGTCGACGTTACGGATATTTAAACACACAATCTAAACTATTGATATATGACAAAGATAGATAAATATAGATGCACATGTCAGGAAAAGGACAGAACTAAGCTTAATATATGTCTGGATGCACCTAATAGCGTTTCCATAGCACAAAAAGAACATGGAATAAAAAATAAAATCATGCGAAGAGGACGACAATTTATATGAGAAATTTTAAACGTTTTCTGACAAAAAAATTGTGCTCCAAAATCAAAATGAAGATAATTTTTTATAACATATGAATGTTATATTTTATAGGACATCACTTACCTGTGTAGGTCAGTTCTTCAAATCAATCCGTTAAGAAAATATGATAGTAGAACTGTCAACGGAAGTAATGCAATTGTCGCTGGTTACCAAAATGTTTATTCATGTAACATAGCAACAAAGATATGTTAGTTATCTCCCTTTTGTCATTAAGTTTGTAACTATATTTAATATAACAGATGACTGCATATCGACAAATACTTTTTAATTGCTATTTCTCATTCCGTAGCTTTCTAAAATGGTTTAAAACTACGATAAGGACTGTGATAATCGATTGAAATAAATTCAAAGGACGACTACAGCAGTGACAAAAAAACTATTTGCATTTAATAATAGTGTATTAAGTCAATTATATGCACTAAAAAAAGATGTGGTATGATTGCCAATGAAACAACTCTTCACAAGAGACCAAATGATACAGACATTAACAACTATAGATTACCATACGGCCTTCAACAATGCACAAAGCTCATACCGCATAGTCAGCTATAAATGGCACCAAAATGACAAATGTAAAACAATTCAAACGAGAAAACTAACGGCCTAAGTACTGTACAAAAAATTAAAGAAAAACAAATATGTAACACAGCAACAAATGACAACCACTGAATTACAGACTGCTCCTGATTTTGGACAGGCACATACATACACATGACTTTTCTGATAATTAAAGATAGCTTAAAATAAATTATTTCATATCGATAAAAGTTAGTATTGCAAGACATCAGCGTGCATACATTTAAGTTTTTAAAAGTAGTAGCAAAATGGAAAGTCATCATATACCAATCTAATGATTTGAATAAGCCTTTAATTCAAATACATGTTGATATATATTTTGGCATTGTTAACGCACTCCCTTCAACCAGAATGTGACGAAAATATCAATTGATCGATAAGACGTTTATCTAATATGAGTTATTTTAGGGAACGCTAGAGCTTAGAGGGTATCATTAAAAAAAGATTTATTTAATCAATAGCGTTAAACATTATGGTATCTAGTGTTGTGAAAAGTATCACACAGTAGTAACTAAATGCTAGTAGTATACTGCTTTTCAATAGTCATAAATCGATTTAACTGAAACAAATCCGGGTCACAAACCAAAACTGAGAGATAAACATTAACTATAAGAGAAAAAAATATTAACGGAACAACAACAAATACTGAACTGCTACAAAAACAAACGACAACATACATAGAATCGGCCTATGAGATATATAACAACAGCCATATTTCTTATTTGGTACCGGAGATTTTAAGAAACAATAGGTGGTTGAACCTGATTGTATGGCTAGCCAAACCTCCCGCTTATATGGCAATTTTAAAAATACCGCTAAACTGACAACATTACGTTACAGGAATACAGTACAAATAAATAAGAATATTTAGGACAGAGAAATGCATAAATATATTATATAATATAACAACGAACACCTAAAATTAATTTACGACAGAACACAAATAAAGCACAATGGAACAATGAACTGTGCGTCACACCAGTATAGTAACACGACGGCTACCAGAAGTAGGACAGGAAATATGTACCCGTCTAGAATATTTTAGTTTATCTTTGGCCTTTTTAGGTAAATTTTTCTGTTTAAGATGTTTTTAAACAGTTTTCTTTATGGAGTTGTATGGACCGCTATTGGTCTTTTCTGCTGACAAGAGCGTTATCTACTTCATTTTTTGATTTTCCCTTTCAATTGTTTTGATTTTCATTTATTTGAGATGTGATATTAAATAAATCCGAATGTGGTAATCTTTTAAGAAATTAAAAAACGAAAAATGAAAACACTTTCGTTTTTCGTGTTGGTTTTTAAGAAATCAAAAACGAAAAATGAAAACACTATCAGTTTTTGTTTTTTTGTTTTTTGATATTTCAAAACGAAAAACGAATTGACGCAGATATACACGGACCCTTTTTGATGTATGTATCATTGTTATTTTGCTTAGTCTTAAGTTACCTATTCTGACATCAGACTCGGACTTCTTTTAAACTGAGTTTTACTGTACGTATTACTGTTTGTTTGTTTATTCTACATTGACTAGATGTATAGGGAAAGGGTTGAGATCTCATAAAACATGTTTAACCCCGCTGCATTTTTGCGCCTGTACCAAGTTATGGCCTTTTGCCTTTGTTAGTCTTGCATGTTTTTTTTTAGATTTTAGTTCATTTATTTGTTTTGGAGTTTAGTAAAACGTCCATTTTCATTGAACTAGCACAAATTGTATTAATCTATAGTTTTTTTTCTAATTTACATTGTTTGGTTGTCTAGATTGTTTTTGGTCTTGACACAAATAGTAGAATACCAATCAAATCATGAAAACGTATTAAATTTTAGATAGAGCTAAAAATGCATTGTTTGAACATGATTTGAACAATTTACACCAAGCTCAGAATTTTATATATTTTCCGATTATTACAACTCCGATCTTTGGGTTTGGTTAAACATGGTTTCTATGAGTGGCCGTTCATGTAATTTGCATATACATGTTTATAATTATATACGTGTTTATAATTATATACGTGTTGATAATTATATACGTGTCAGTGATCCAGCTAGGTTTTCAAAAGGGCAGGGTGCCAATCCTGAAAAAGGGCATTTAACGCGCGATATGATAATATGAAAAGGGCATATTTTAATAAAAGATGGTAATCAAACATTTGTTTTTATTTGTTGAATCACAGGTTATACAAGAACAACATCATTAGCCCATATATAACTCTATCTTTCTACTTTTAAGGCTGAAAAACTTGTCAAGCAGCTTGTCACACAAGATTTTTCATCACGGTGTTTATAATTATATACGTGTATATAACAAGCATACGCATAATTCGCTGCTTTAAAATATACGCGTTTATACTTCATTTAGATTTGATTGTTATATACTCATATCAATTCACAATATACGCGTATATTTACGCAATTAATGCGTATATATTTACTCGATTAACTGGTATTAACGGTAAAAGACCTTATCATAAGGAACATGTGCATTAAGTGTCAAGTTAATGTGACTTCTACTTTACCATAAACATCTAGAAAACATTTAGATTTTAGTCCATTTATTTGTTTTGGAGTTTAGTAAAACGTCCATTTTCAGTGAACTAGCACAAATTGTATTAAGAGACCAGTTGAAGCCCGCTTTCGAGTGCTAAATTTTCTCGCTGTGTTGAAGACCTATTGGTGGCCGTCGGCTGTTTTCTGCTGTGTATTCCCCATTTCCATTCTCAATTTTAGCTATAATAGATATACGTTTAAAGTGTAAAAAAATAAAAGGTTAAGTACTTTCAAAGAAATGATTGATATGTTGACTTTGTATACTTCCGCGTTTGAGAGCACAGCAATGTTATCAATCTATGAGTTTGACTGTCCCTCTGATATCGTTCGCTCATCTTTTATCAAGTTCGGCAGATGATGAAGATATGCGATTGATTTGATTCACTTTAAAAAAAGACATTCATGCTTTAAGAGAAGTTCACCCCTAGTTTTTGGTGGGGTTCGTGTTGTTTATTCTTTAGTTTTCTATGTTGTGTCATGTGTACTATTGTTTTTCTGTTTGTCTTTTTCATTTTTAGCCATGGCGTTGTCAGTTTGTTTTAGATTTAAGAGTTTGACTGTCCCTTTGGTATCTTTCGTCCCTCTTTTAAATGTTTTCATATATTTTCTTTATCTGGATAGTTTGTTTGTGTATTTGCTTCTCCGTGTTCTCATAGCTTCTACTTATAATAGGACAAGTGATAACTTCCTTGTTCTACACAAGAAAGTTTAATAACATCATATCTGCTCGTTATTGCAATCCAGGTACAAAATTTATTGGTTTTTTTTCTAATTTACATTGTTTGGCTGTCTAGATTGTTTTTGGTCTTGACACAAATATTAGAATACCAATCAAATCATGAAAACGTATTTAATTTTAGATAGAGCTTAAAATAATCATTAGTAATGCATTGTTTGAACATGATTGGAACAATTTACACTAAGCTCAGAATTTTATATATTTTCCGATTATTACAACTCCAATCTGGGTTTGGTTAAACATGTTTTCTATTAGTGGCCGTTCATGTAATTTGCGCGATAATATACGTGTTATAATTATATACGTGTTTATAATTATATACGTGTTAATAATTATAAACGTGTTGATAATTATATACTTGTTTATAATTATATACGTGTATATAACAAACATATACGCGTAATTCGCTGCTTTAAAATAAACGCGTTTATACTTTATTTAGATTTTATTGTTATATACTCATATCAATTCACAATATACACGTATATTTACGCAATTAATGCGTATATATTTACTCGATTAACTGGTATTAACGGTAAAAGGCCTTATCATAAGGAACATGTGCATTAAGTGTCAAGTTAATGTTTTCTTTATTTCATAGTATTTGCATGATGCTGCATGATTTTTTATGTGATAGTCGGTTAAAGAGCTCATCAGAGCTCATGTTTTCTTCGTTATTATGTACATATATGCCGACTCTAAATAAAATTTACTTACTTATTTACTTACTGACTTCTACTTTCCCATAAACATCCTTGAACAAAATCTTTAACCTGAAAATTTACAGTAACTGTTTTCCCCGTATACCAAATGATGCGCGTTAAAACTTGTATCTTGGTTTCTTTTCTTTGTGTCAAGTACTAACGTTTACATCTTTCGTTTTGTTTTCCTTGATTTCGTTCAGTTTTGTTTCCCTTTCTTTCGGTTCTCACATTTTATATGTACCTTTAACTGGCTTTATTCGGACAATAGAATGAAATCCTAAAAGAATCATTTATTTGAAAGTAATTCACTAATTCTAACTCAGGTGCAATCTAAATATAATATAGTACGCTTGGTAATTATTATGATTATAAGAAGTTATGATAAATGATCTTGTCGAGGTCGACGTTACGGATATTTAAACACACGATCTAAACTATTGATATATGACAAAGATAGATAAATATAGATGCACATGTCAGGAAAAGGACAGAACTAAGCTTAATATATGTCTAGATGCACCTTATAGCGTTTCCATAGCACAAAAAGAATATGGAATAAAAAATAAAATCATGCGAAGAGGACGACAACTTATATGAGAAATTTTAAACGTTTTCTGACAAAAAAAATGTGCTCCAAAATCAAAATGAGATCATTTTTTATTATATATAAATGTTATATTTTATAGGATATCACTTACCTGTGTAGGTCAGTTCTTCAAATCAATCCGTTCAGAAAATATGATAGTTGAACTGTCAACGGAAGTAATGAAATTGTCGCTGGTTACCAAAATGTTTATTCGTGTAACATAGCAACAAAGATATGTTAGTTATCTCCCTTTTGTCATTAAGTTAACTTTATTTAATATAACAGATGACTGCATATCGACAACTTCTTTTTAATTGCTATTTCTCATTCCGTAGCTTTCTAAAATGGTTTAAGATAATCGATTGAAATAAATTCAAAGGACGATTACAGCAGTGACTAACAAATATTGGCATTTAATAATAGTGTATTTAGTCGATTATATGCTAAAAAAAAGATGTCGTATGATTGCCAATGAAACAACTCTTCACAAGAGACCAAATGACACAGACATTAACAACTATAGATTACCATACGGCCTTCAACAATGCACAAAGCCCATACCACATAGTCATGCAGCTATAAAAGGCACCAACATGACAAATGTAAAACAATTCTGAATCAAACGAGAAAACTAACGGCCTAAGTACTGTACAAAAAATGAAAGAAAAACAAATATGTAACACAGCAACAAATGACAACCACTGAATTATAGACTGCTCCTGATTCTGGACAGGCACATACATACACATGACTTTTCTGATAATTAAAGATAGCTTAAAATTAATAATTTCATATCGATAAATTTAGTATTGCAAGACATCAGCTTGCATACATTTAAGTTTTTAAAAGTAGTAGCAAAATGGAAAGTCGTCATATACCAATCTTATGATTTGAATAAGCCTTTTATTCAAATACATGTTGATATATATTTCGGCATTGTTTACGCACTCCCTTCAACCAGAATGTGACGAAAATATCAATTGATCGATAAGACGTTTATCTAATATGAGTTATTTTAGGCAACGTTAGAGCTTAGAGGGTATCATTAAAAAAAGATTAATTTTATCAATAGCGTTAAACATTATGGTATCTAGTGTTGTGAAAAGTATCACACAGTAGTAACTAAATGCTAGTAGTATACTGTTTTTCAATAGTCATAAATCGATTTAACTGAAACAAATCCGGGTCACAAACCAAAACTGAGAGATAAACATTAACTATAAGAGAAAAAAAAATAACGGAACAACAACAAACACTGAACTGCTACAAAAACAAACGACAACATACATAGAAACGGCCTATGAGATATATATCAACTGCCATATTTCTTATTTGGTACCGGAGATTTTAAGAAACAATAGTGGGTTGAACCTGATTTTATGGCTAGCCAAACCGCCCGCTTATATGGCAATTTTAAAAATACCGCTTAACTGACAACATTACGTGACAGGAATACAGTACAAATAAATAAGAATATTTAGGACAGAGAAATGCATAAATATATTATATAATATAAAAACGAACACCTAAAATTAATATACGACAGAACACAAATAAAGCACAGTAGAACAATGAACTGTGCGTCACACCAGTATAGTAACACGACGGCTACCAGAAGTAGGACAGGAAACATATACCTGTCTAGAATATTTTAGTTTATCTTTGGCTTTTTTAGGTAAATTTTTCAGTTTAAGTTGATTGTAAACAGTTTTCTTTATGGAGTTGTATGGACTGCTGTTGGTCTTTTCTGCTGACAAGAACGTTATCTATTTTTTAATTTTCCCTTTCAATTGTTTTCATTTTCATTTTTTTGAGATGTGATATTAAATAATTCCTAATGTGGTAATCTTTTAAGGTAGCTTGGGTGTCTTCCTCCATCTTTGATTTTGATATTTCAGATAACAATCGGTCTAGATCTTCGAGAGTAGTATGTAATGTATGTGTAAGACTTGTCATGTTAATATAGAAAATTATGAGTTTATCATATTTATGGTTATAATTTACCCCCAAAAAAAGAAATTTTTTGTTTGGTTCAATGTATTTCAACTTTGCCACATAAGGTGAAATAACTCAGATATAAGGGAGATAACTCAGATAATGAAACTTTTATAATATAATTTACCTATTTTATCATGTAGCAAGGAAGCGAGTCCGGTGACTTCATTTTTCTTTTTCTTATCTGAAAGCATGTTAAAAGAGCTATCTTCTCACATCATCTTAAAATTATATGGTGTAGTTTTCTTTTTATCATACAAAATTTTGTTTTCCATGCATAATCTAAACAAAATCTGACAATTTTGCACAATCTGTAGATTGAAAAAAGCCCGATGACCCATACTTTTATCATATTTTTGAAAATATAAGTATAATAAACTACATTTTGACAATCATTTTTAAAAATTCTTTGGATTTCAATTTAGATCCCGCATCTACCTTAAATTGTATATGAATGTCGTGATCAATAGTGACACTCTGATAATAGAGGTCGGTCATTTACAAACGTATCGTATACGTTGACGTATCTGCATTTGCAGATTTATAAGAAATAATATTATGTAATCCCGACCTTAGGAACACTTGCAACACTTTTAGGAATTTTGGTCCTCAAAGCTCTTCAACTTCGTACTTTATTTAGCCTTTTTAACTTTTAGGGATTCGGGCGTCACTGATGAATAAGTAAAGGCAACAGTAGTATACCGCTGTTCAAAACTCGTAAATATATGGACAAAAAACAAAATTGGGGTAACAACCAAAACTGAGGGAAACGCATTAAATATAAGATGAACAACGACACAACATTGAAATGTAACACACACAGAAACGGACTAGGCATTAGATAAAATCCGATGAGAAAAACAAATATAACATCAAAACCAAATACATGAATTTGGGATAGAAAAGTACCGTGACACGTCTTATAGTAATGTGAATTCAAATTCAAATATAAGAGAAAACAAACGACACAACGGAAACACAACGTAAACATGTTACACACACAGAAACGAACTATGATATTACAATGGCCATTTTTCTGACTTGGTACAGGACAATTTTAGTGATAAAAATGGCTGGTTGAACCTGGTTTGGTGGCATGTCAAACCTCGCACTTTAATGGCAATGTTAAATATAATATTAAAATTACAACATTATATTACAGGACTACAATACAAATAAAAAGGAGAACGTATTAGACAAAGAAACACATGATTAATAGATAACAAAAGACATCAGATTAAAAATTCATTACGCCAAAAACGCGCCTCAAAAGGTTGTGTCAAATACGGCTATGTTTTTTATGCTTGGGATAAACACATCCTTATTA
Source organism: Mytilus trossulus (assembly GCF_036588685.1). Taxonomy (NCBI): domain Eukaryota; kingdom Metazoa; phylum Mollusca; class Bivalvia; order Mytilida; family Mytilidae; genus Mytilus; species Mytilus trossulus. Next base: position 10,546,376 of record NC_086385.1, on the reverse strand, counting down.
TTTAGAATAATTTATGCTATTGCAAACAGTAAATTTTACAAAATGAATATTAAAGATATACATAATGAAACTGAAAAGATATACATAATGAAACTGAAGTATTAACAAATTACAGAAAACAAAACCCGAATACATAATGCAAAGACCATCACAGAAAATTAGACACACCCAACTTAAGGGACGACCATTTGATATTCTGGAGGGGGTGCAGAAGGATTTGTTTTTGATCGGTTATTTATTTTTGTAAACTAAGAGGACAGATTATTCATTTTCTGCACTATTGAAACAAGATTTTTCATTTTCATTAAGGCAAGGGACTGATTATTCATTTTCATAACTTTATTTATGATAATCGAAAAACATACAATTTAACAATCATGTATGTATTATAAATAATACATGTATAGTCGAGTCATTTTGTACCATTTAATCAGAATTAATCATCATCTTGGGGCAGAAATGAATCTTTTATATTCCCAACTGCATATCTTCATGTATTGCATACATTAATAGTATTAAAGTTTGTTTGTAGCGTGACTGTTTCTGAAAAGATAAAAATTTTTAAATGGTTTTTGAGCCACTAAAGGCCGAAGAAGCTATAGAACAAATGATGCAAAATAATGCTTTCCGGATGTTGAGAAGACCCTTTCTTAATCTGAAAATGCACGTTTTGTTTTAATATTTTTTTGACAATATTTTGGTCTCAAAGCAAAATGTATAATTTCAAGTTTCTAGGGACAACAGCAAAAGACCAATGTGCATGATAAAGCAAAAATGGTATTCACATAGTGTGGCTGTTAAACTCATGATGAAGTTCATAACAAAATTGCTAGATTACAAAATGAATGCAAAACTCACAGAATACAGAAGGGGAATCAATAAACAAAAGACAAATAAATAAGAAACATTGATCCCAAAATTTCAGGGCTATGTCTGAGGGAAAACAGAAAAAAAAGACACTCGCCGTAAACACATTTTGATATTGAGACAAGCGTTTGGTTTTGAAATTTTCTACATGAGATATTTGCCTCAATGTAGTTCCGGCCCTGTTAAAATAAAAGAGAGATAAAGTTTCCTGAATCAATATATCTCAAGTTAAATGAAACGAATTTTCAAACATTTCAAGAATATTTAAACAATATTTATACTTTTATTATTAAAAAAATTGGGAAATGATTCCCGATTTTTTTTTTGGAAAAAAAGATGCATTTATGAAGAATCTGGTGCCATCTCATACTTTCGATTAGACCTGCTGAGTTATTTATTTTCAATACATTGTAAGTCAGGTAATTTATTTTCAAACTACCACAGAACAAACCATTTATTTTTGTGATTATCAAGGCTCAGTTATTTATTTTCAAATTCCTCCTGCCCCCCCCCCCCCCCCAGCCAGAATATCAAATGGTCGTCCCCTTAGTCCAGGCCTCAACGCAAAAAAATCATAAAAATTACGTCACATACGAAGTGGTGAAAAGGAACAAACATTACGTCACATTTGAAATTCTGAAAGAGCACAAAAATGACGTCACATTTGAAAAACTATATCTCAAAAGTAAGATAGAATTGGGATGGATTTAAGAGTATAATAGAACTAAATACTGATATTACATTTATACACAATGCATATATCAATACTTATAAATAGCAATTAACTATAATATATATGTCCAGTTTGTTTTGAATCCAACTTCAAACGTGAATTGTCGTACAGATTACGTTGAACAAAATCAAATCTAATAAATGAAGGCGGTGATTAATTTTCTTTACCATAACACATAGATATAGGAAGATGTGGTGTGAGTGCCAATGAGACAACTCTCCATCCAAATAACAATTTAAAAATTAAACCATTATAGGTTAAAGTACGGCCTTCAACATGAATATAATTAAAGAGACGTCAACAAATTTGACAAAATCCGACGAGAACCAAAAAATACAACATCAAACTAAACACATGAATTTGGATTAGACAAGTACCGTAACGTCTTGTAGTAATGCGAATTCACACTCAGCAAAACTGTCACAATCGGAATAAGTCATGTTCGGTAATGAAAAGATTAGACAATGATGAGACGAAACGCGCGTCTGGCGTATATACAAATTTTAGTCCTGGTATCTATGATGAGTTTTTTTTGCGTTCAAAACAATCAAACATTCACTTTTAGAATTTGCAATAGTGGTATTTTATATAAAAAAAAAGAATAATTAGGGGGTATATCAACCACTTTTGCATGCCCTTAAAACGGAGCCAATGTAGGGCAGGTACACGAATATCGTACACAATCCTTTAATAATCTAGTTAAAAAATATTTTAAGATCTTTTAAAAATGAATAAACACACACAAAAAATCAAATGTACTACTTATATACATGTAAGGAACTTTGAATATTATTCATTTGCGATGTTATCATCAGAGGTAATAGAAATACGAGTTGTCTTCAGATGTCACTTATATAAATAGTACATGTACATACTGAGTATCACTCTATTTGTCAAATAACAATTTGGTTTTACGTGAACACAAGTTAGCACAAAAAATAAACGATTTTACCGTATTCACTCCTATCATGCCTGTAACCTGTTCCAACTATTCGGAATCTTTAAAAGTCGGATAACATGTTCCACAAAAACTCGATATTTCCTAATTGTTTTGATAATTTTTGCATTAAAAATTAAACAGTTTGCATTATTGAAAGTACATAAAATTAAAGCTCGATATCACATACTGTTTTTTGATAAATCTTCGGATACGTCAACTTAGCACATACTTAAAACTTCTCGTCCATTCAAATTGCTTGAATTTGCCTTCTTATTTTCATAGAACATACTTTCCCCGTTTACTAAGTAACTACGCATGAATGACCACAAGGGTAATATTTCATTGTATTGTAATCAAGATATCAGAACAAAAATTGCTACTGGCTATTTTGAAATAAATTCTGTGTTCCTTTAACTAAATAGTTTGTAATTAGTTTTCAAACAGATTTTTAACATCCTACTAATCAATCTTTTGATCTAAATTTTGTTTTGACAATTACAAAAGTTTCTTTCAATAAAATAAAGAGTAATAATTATGGTGTTTATACCTTAATTAAATGCAACTCAATCTAAAATTTGTAATCCTGTATCTTCCATGCAATTACTTTGTACACAAAAAGAGTCAACCATGAATCTTTTGAAGGGAAATTATTAATAAAGTAATTTGATATATCTAGTCATAAATTGGTCGATAATTTGTTGCCTTATGTCCAGTGACAAATATTTCATGCATATAAACTATCCACTAGACTACCTATGGGTACATACCAGGGGCAGATCCAGCCATTTTTAAAAGGTATTTCAACCAAAGCTGTGGGAGGGAGATCCAACTGTGTGTACTCATTTAAAAGCATTTTCAAGATAGTTTTAGGTTTTATGTGAAATTAAAATTTGTTTTTCAAGAATGTAAAGCTTTCACTGCAATTTAAGAATTGTCTGCTTTTGGTGAATTCATTTTGTCATCTTACCATGTAAATAAGTACATGTATAGTAAAACAACGCTTTATATCGATAAACATACTTACACCAGCAGCTACCTTCTTTACATTCTAAAGTCAAGGGCCTTTTGAAATCCCATTTTTACAATGATATTATAGTGAGTAGATTTACAAAACTACGTAAATGAGCTACATCCAGTCAGTCAAAACATGACAATAGACTAATTACAGGATTACTCAAGTTGTAAATATGTGCTAAATTGGATATTGTATAGAAAGGTATATACTATGAAAATAAGAGCTTGGGGCAAAGCCCCGCGCTCTAATTTTCATAGTATATACCTTCTATACAATAACCGAGACGTAAACAATACGTTTTCAAATGACCGACCTCTAATACATAAAATACAAAAAAAATATACGTTAACGGTGTTAATGAATTCAACTCATGGACAGTATAACAAGATATATTTTAACTGAATTAAGCCTTCTGGTGATAATGAATAATTGAAGATTTTTACATTCAGCTCAGTTAATTAACCATGCAAATGCATTCTGTTTTTTAAATTGAGATTTGTAAACTTACAACTCACGTGTCGGTTAGTGTATAGAAAAGTATATGCTATGAAAATAAGAGCGCGGGGCTATATACTATCCGTTTTAGCACAATTTGTTTAACAAAGCTTATCATTTATTTACTGACAGTTTTTTTCTCCTCAATTAATCTGGCTAAAGAGCTTTCAGCAAAGGGATCATTGATTACTGGAATATTACGCGCTAATCGGCAACTGCCAAACACTTTAAAGAATCCTGTTTTGCAGGAAAGGAAAGCATTTATATTAGACAAGGAATAATTCTGTTATGTGCATAATAAGAACGGAATGGTCGAAAACCAGTTAGAATCATATCCTCTTTTTCTAAAGCAGCACAAGAAAATGATAAACCGGCTATGATTTGCTCGTATAATAAATTTATGGGGGCGTAGATTTGGCTGACATGATGACAGAGAGTTGCAATGATGGACGAAAAACGTTAAAGGTTTGGAAAAAGGTTGTTTTTAATCTTATGCACCGTATGGTAATCAATGCATACATTATTTATAAAGAAAACACTTCCGATAATCCGAAATTGTCGAGATTATCCTTCACTCAAAGGCTAATACAGAATATCGCTAAAGATCACATGGTGCTAAGAAACGAAAACCAAAACGACAATAGACAAAATAAGAACAAACACGGAATCAGAAAGTTGCCCAGTTATAGAGAAAAAGATTGCGATGTATGTTCAGACAGAAATGGTTACGGGGGTCGAAAGAGGAGTAGGACAGTGTGTAGAGTTTGCGGTAAAGGTGTTCACCGGGAGTGTAAAGACAATCATTTGTGTTGAATCATGATTCAAATATATCTTTTGTTTCTAATCAAATGTTCATTTTTATTTTATACCAGGTGTTAAGACAACCCACTACAATAACATGAATTAGTCATTTATAATGCATCTAATCTCCATCCTTCACATAAAGATGGCTCTGTACCAGGAGCATGACAATCACTTTTAAAATTACCCTACTTGACCAATTTCTAGACGTTTTTTTTTTTAATTGATTTTATCGGTCATTCTATTTGAAACGGAATTCGCTCATTGAATGTTTTATGCTTGTTGTATTGTTTGATTTCGATTCAGCGTACTTTTGAAGAATGATTATTCCATAAAAGGTGCACATGCAGTGCATCAAAATTGATTTTAGTCACGGTTATTAAACTTTTTCGACTTCTATCACTATTCAGAGAAACTGTAACATTTCTTTGATATGATTTTTTTACACAATACAAAAAAAAATAATCAGCAGAAAATCCACACAAATTAAAACAAACTAAAATTTGCATAAAAGTATGATTAACGCGGCTTAAATGAAACATTGAAAGCATTTTACATGCATAACACAACGTGCTATAGCCCCTCCCACATTACACAAAAGAAGCGACGTCACTGAAGCCTTTTGTTCGACGTCAAGAAAAAAACATCGGCCGAAATCGACCCGTGGCAGTCAACGTAGTATATCCAAATCGGCCTAAAATCTGACCATGGCACAGAAAACGTTAAATTCGGGACCTCGGGATTTCATGTTTTTAAGCCCGGGATTTCAGGATAAGGACCCCTTCGCTAATTTTATTTTGTATTCACAAAACTTCCGTAAAATAACGCATCCATAAACGGGCACTATACGAACATTTTCCACAATCAATATAGTGATTTTTTTTAACTTTTGCAATATTTTAACATGTGATGGTTATGGCTAGTTTTCGAGAGCAGCCGGGGAAAATAATATTGTGCACAAAGGTACCCTTTACAATTGTTTACAGAAAAGTGCAACATTTTAATGTATGTCCTTGCGACTTCTTGTCGATCTTGATATTGTCTATATATCTCATGTCTATCAGAATTAATGAAATATACTTTCAAGACCTCTTTTCAATGATTCCAAAAGATCCGTAGATTGTAACACTATAACGCTTAAATAATTTCTCTAAGAATACATGTAAATAAACTTTTGATAAGGGATTCCTCTGACTAACCTAAGGGGGCCCGCTCCAGACATGCTTCAGTGATTCCCTATATAATCAACATTTTTTTTCCAGAAAAGGGGGAGATCACGCGAACCAACCCCCCCCCCCCCCCCCCCCTCTTTGGGTGCACATATGCATTTGATTTTTCGGTACAAAATTTTACAATTTTAAGACGAATTTAACAACGTTTTACGTCGATTTTGTTTGATTTGTATACACATCTTCACCTATGCTAACAGATTTCAGGCAGTAATATTTCAGAAAATAATATATAGATCTATAGTTGAATGTATTATTTTTCCGATTTCTAGTTATAATTAAATGACCCCGATTTGTATGCAAAAGTTTAATGAATTAGGTTACTACATGTACCTTGACCTCAAAAGGTTGTATATACATATAATCATACTTTTTCACGTTTTCTCTTTCAAAGAGAAGACCGCGAAATGAAATTGCCATTTCACAATGAACGATCGAACAATCAAATATTTCTTGCACGTTGTTCTTTTTACCGATTTCACGAAACACGGTGAATAACGAACCTTCTTCACGGCTGGTAAAATGGTATATCTATAGACACCAGTTTAATAGAGCACAGCTGAAGCAAGCACCGCGTCACAAATGTCAGCGTGACGTCATATTCATTTGACGTCACTCAGCTAAGAAACACAATCGTAACTACTCGGCCATTCTCGCTACGCAGTACAATAGCTATTTCTTCGTGCAACCAGAAAGGCCGAGTTGTTCCGATTGCTAAGAAACATAAGGCTTATAAGTATTTTTGATTTATATTTCCAAAAATGCCGTACGCCCAAACAGATGTTCATTTAGTCTTACTTATAGTGATAGCACATTCAACATTGACGACAATTAGGTCAACATGACATCAGTCTTACTTGAATTTTAGTAGTTACATCGATTGTAATTTAATGACATTTTGCACACACATATATATATATATATATATATATATATATATAAACGAGTCTAAATTGAAAACTACGTTCAAACCTATGACTGCGTTGGATAAAAACCGCAGTTTTTATACGTGTGCATGTCAAACAAATTTCGTTGTAGAAGGGTCTAAAAACAGCACAAACAACATTTTCCAAAAGACCAAAAGAGTGAAAAAGTATATTTAAACAAAACGCATTTGACTAACAGGTCGAACAACTGATGTTCTTTAACCCTGCTGACTGCCATTGGCGATTGACAAATAAAATTGATCACAAGATGTAACAAAATGGATCCTAATATAAATTTAATACGTCACAGAAAAAAAAAATTGTTAACTTGTGGACAGGATGTTGTGCCACAAACATTCGGTGTCAATATTTCTTTAGTACACCATATCCGGATTTCGACAATAAATGTCTCTTCAGTGATGTTAGGGATCGAAACGGTATTTGGAAGACCATATAAAAAGTATCCTCATTTTTAGAGAAAGTACCCTCATTTTTAGATTAACTCTTGAATTTTAAGAGTCAATTTATAGGATGAACGGATCATATGAACCGGAGGGAAAATATGATACATGCCCAAACAAAAAATATAAACGAGTCTAAATTGAAAACTACGTTCAAACCTATGACTGCGTTGGATAAAAACCGCAGTTTTTATACGTGTGCATGTCAAACAAATTTCGTTGTAGAAGGGTCTAAAAACAGCACAAACAACATTTTCCAAAAGACCAAAAGAGTGAAAAAGTATATTTAAACAAAACGCATTTGACTAACAGGTCGAACAACTGATGTTCTTTAACCCTGCTGACTGCCATTGGCGATTGCCAAATAAAATTGATCACAAGATGTAACACAATGGATCCTAATATAAATTTAATACGTCACAGAAAAAAAAAATTGTTAACTTGTGGCTACGATGTTGTGCCACAAACATTCGGTGTCAATATTTCTTTAGTACACCAGATCTAGATTTGGACAATATATGTCTCTTCAGTGATGTTAGGGATCGAAACGGTATTTGGAAGGCCATATAATTTATATATATACTAGTATACAGGAAATAGCCTGTGGAAAAGACGGAAAGATCAATGGTGACAATATAGACATCTATGTAACCACAAATGATATACGGATGACCAACAAAAACAAAGACTACCATTTCTTTGCCTCAGACTGGACTGCTGACAGAGTAAATTTACACAATATTGATGACAAAAAGCCACTTTTAGATGTTCCAGTAACACATGATTTGTTTCTATTATCAAAGGAAGAAACCTTCAGATACAAAAATTCTTTGAAAATTATGCTTGGTCGCATTGTTTCCCAATTCATTGATGCCTTTAGTTGGATGCATTCTATCATTCCAAAACACATTCCACATATGACCTAGAGGCTTCTATGTTATCAAAGTCTTCAGTACACTGGATGGGTGTTCTACTTAAGAATGAAGCTTCATATTCTGATTGCATTCAAATTATGGAGGAGTATGAAAACCTAATATCAAGATATTACACACAGGCAGGAAGAGGTATATTTACCTTTAATATAAAGGTAACATATGCAACTATTCCAGTCATAATTAGGTTCGATAACTCTGTATGTGACTGGTTTAATTATGGTTATGTAAAATGTACTGGTTACCCAAGTAATAATTTCAAAATATATATATATAGATATTGCATCTTTGTTTCAATCCATCCGTGGTTTCCTTTCGTTGATATCAAATATTATCATACAATTATTTCATAAACAATCGTATAATACTAATATATATATTAAGTCTTGTCAAAATTTACATCGTGATTAGGTCACGTTGCCATGTTTGTTTTGTTTGATTACGTTGATGACTTAATTAATATCTCCTCAATCGTGCTTTATCCTTAATTATCAAATGAGTTACAATAACGTGTCCGTTTATATAAACGACTTAGCAGAACATATCAACGCGCTGAACTGTGGCGTACGTATAGACGATACTATGTTGAGCATTTTACTATATGCTGATGATATAGCATTGATAGCACCGGATGAAAACAGTCTGCAGCAAATGCTGAACGTTGTTACGGAATGGTGTGAAACATGGAAACTCTCCGTTAATGCAGATAAAACAAAAGTTGTTCATTTTCGTCCTCAATCAATAGCGATATCCGAGTATAGTTTTGAATGTAGTGGACACAACATAATGAAAATAGATTCATACAAGTATCTTGGAATATGGTTAGACGAGCATCTAACATTTCGGAAGAACGCGAGAGAACTGTCAAAATCAGCCAGTAGAGCATTAGGTGCATTGTGCGGTAAAGTTGTGGCTGCTGGTGGAATGACACATGGCGTTTACACGAAGCTTTATTCAACAGTTGTTGAGCCGATACTTTTGTATGGAAGTGGAATATGGGGAACAAAGACTTTCAGTGAAATAACATCTGTACAGAACCGTGCGTGTAAATATTTTCTATCCGTCGGTAAAAACACTTCAAATTTATCCTCTCGAGGGGATATGGGTTGGACATCTTGTGAAACCAAACAGAGGAAGTCCTGCACACGTCTATTGTGCAATTTATATAGATTGGACGAAACGAGAATGTTGAGCAAAATTTGGAAATATTCGGCCCGTCGACGCAAAGGATGGACATTCATGGTAAACAAAATGATAGACAAGATTGATATGGACTTATTGGTACAAGACACTACGCTATCTACTAAATTAGTGATGAAAATTGCAAATGAAAAACTCTTAGAATTAGACAATCAGGAGTGGAAAAAAGATTTATTCAATGACAAAGCCAACGAGATAAACGGCAATAAACTGCGCACATACAGACTCTACAAAAACAATGTATCTGTGGAACCATGTGTTCGGCAAAATTTACCAAAATCGCAAAGAAGACTTATGGCTATGTTCCGCGCGGGTTCGCTACCGTTAGCGCTTGAAACAGGACGTTACTCCAGGCCGCCAGTTCCAGTTCAAAACAGACTTTGTCAATTCTGTAATTTAAGCGAAGTTGAAACCGAAAAACATTTTCTGATGAAATGTGACTTGTACAGTGATTTAAGATTTGACCTTTTTTATGAAGCTTCAAAACATATTGTTAACTTTCAAAATATTAGTATGGACGAAAAATTTATTGAAATAATGAATTGTGATACGATTCAAAAACTATTATGTAAACAACTGCATAAATTTTTCACTCGAAGGAAACTGTATGTAGATATCTGATCTAAAACTTTTGTAAACAACCTTTTATCGAAGAATTTTTATTCAAAAGTAAACAGCATATTTTTATTAACTTATTAATCTTGTTTAGTATTTAACTTACTTGTCTATGAATTTTTATCATGAAAATACTCTGTCAATCACATATTTTTAATATTTTACTTTTTTTTTTCTTTTTACATTTTATTCTAAACCTGAAAGTTTGTTTTTTTACCCAGAATTTTAAAAAGAATTTTGATGAAACAATTCAATGAAATGAAAATGGTTATTAGTATACATGTTTATAACTTTGTAATATATTTTTACAGTGTCTCATAAGTCAATTTGTTTGGCTGGGTGTTGATTATTTTAAATATTGTATATGTTTTACTGTATATTGTTCAGATGTTAATCAATACGTGACACTTTAAATAAATGATTTATTATTTATTATATTATACATATTTAATTGCAATACAAACAGTTAAATCTTATTGAATTATTTGCATGTGTAAACTAAGTGTCGAACATCCTCTACGTTTGAAATTATTTGGTCGCCATTTTGTTATATGTAACTTCGAAATTTTATCAAAACAAATAGCATGTATCCACTTTCAAAGAGGGAAATAGTGTTTAAATCTATGCTGCATTAAGGTAAGACAATTATTGAAAAGACATGCATCTAACAATTTTACGATTTTCCTCGTACAAATCTTCAAAAATATATATGTCCATGTCGCCCCACGCTATCGAATGTAGAAAAAAAAATCACAGGAAAAAAAGTCAGGGAAAAAAAGTCACAGGAAAAAAGGTCACAGGAAAAAAAGTCACAGGAAAAAAAGTCACAATATATATATACGGCTTGCTTTGGAAATTTAGATATAAATCGCAAATCATCTAGATGGAAAATGTATATGCTGGTGTACTAGATTGATACATGTTTTCAAGGATTAGTTGTAATTATTTTTGTTTTATATCTCTTAGAGATGTGAGTTTAACAGCAACAATTTCCTTCACTTTGAATACAAGTTAGAAGTTCAGTATATAACTTGACCACATGTTTTTTTAAATTTTTATAAAGATAAGTATTCTGTAATTTAATGTTAAACAAACTACTCATTGCCATTAATAATAGCTTAGCATTTTTATACAGATATATCTAGGGACTGTTGATATTGATGTGTGGCTTCTTGTGGCACCTTCCCCCTTTGTAGACCTTTCATTTCCTGTCTTCGTAAGAAGCCATATCAATGAAATACAACTTCTGTTCAATATATTAAATAAGTTTCACATGCATTCCAACATATTTCTGACAAATACGTTTACTTAAACAAATTGTGACTTTTTTTCCTGTGACTTTTTTTCTTGTGACTTTTTTTCCTGTGACTATTTTTCCTATAGGGATATTGTGACTTTTTATCCTGTGACTTTTTTTCCTGTGACTTTTTTTCCGTTTACCACGCTATCAATGTTCTAAACTGCATGGTCGGTGCATGTAAATCTTTATTTTTAGTGTGAGAGACTGTTTCTAATAAATATATTGAAGAACATGTGAAAAAAGAAATTTCTCAAGTTCAAAACGACACACTTTGATAAATATTTGAAATATTACTTTTTGATTTATAACTAAATGAATACCGGCATGTCGTGTCGTTATGAACCTTCAACAGTGTCCGCCATTTTGAAAATATTGCTGAAGACTGCCAAAATATGAACTTTTCAAACAAATTTCGAAGCAAAAAGTTTAATAACTGAACTGATATGGTTTGCCATTTACTTTAAATAAATATGTTGTCGATCTTTTTAGAGGTTGGAAGGATATAAGTAACAATAAATTAATTGAGAAAATTGATTTTACAAAAAGGTCCCATTGCAATTTTGTCGAGTTTTAACGAAGATGTCAACGGAGGCTGTGTGGCTATGTCACCTCAATTTTCAAACTTATTTCGAAGCACGAAATCATATTTCTGAACTGAAACTTAAAACATATTTAATTGTAAAAATTTATAAAATGTAAAACGCGGGGTTAGAAGGAAAAATATACTTTATAACAAAAAAGTTATGACCGTTTTATCTATGTACCCCGTTCACTTTCATTGATAATCTATCGGCCATTAATGATATACAACAGAAGTGTAAAAGTCACGTGATGACGGAGATAGTTGGATATGAAAGATGTGGTATGATTGCCAATGAAACAACTCTCCACAAGTGACAAACTGACAGAAATTAACCACTATAGGTCATCATACGGCCTTCAACAATAAGCAAAACCCATACCGCATAGTCAGCTATAAAAGGTCTTGAAATGAATTCAAACAAGATAACTTACGACCTGATTTAAGAACAAAATAATAAACAAAAAATTAATATGAGATACAGCAACAAATGAGAACCACTGAATAACAGGCTCCGACAGGGCCGTAACTAGCCTCTTGTAATTGTGAGGCAAAATATATTCGCCAAGCGAAGCGAGGCGAAAAATTTTAGGCGAAGGGTCTGGGGGCCGCTTAAGGTGGTATGGGTGTCTTTCGCCATCTTGGATTGTAAAAAACAGAGAATCTAAGGTCCATATTTTCTATCAAATTAGCAAAATTTGATGCAAGAATGCAGATATTTCATGTGTTTTTACATTTAAAAGATCCAATTTATAAGAATATAACTTATAAATATAAATATATGTACAAGTGTAGATTATTTTTGGTTGTTTTTAAATATTTTGAAATTGTCATTTTAAGGGGAGGTAACTCTAAAACAGTGCATTTTCTGTTGGATTGTTCATGGAATTTTCCTACTTTGTATTTTAGCCGGAAAAAACGCACGGTGACCCTATCTTTTCTTTTGATATTATCAAAGCATTGTTTGAAAGCTATATTTTCCTAATTTATCTTACAATTCTATCATTTCGTTTAGTTTCTATTCACAAAATGGTGTTTTTTCCTGTATAATCCATACAAAATGTGTCATTTTGTCACGACCCGTAGCTTGAAAAAATGCACGGTGACCCATCATTTTTATAATATTTTTTAACATGTATCAATAGATACTACATTTTGGCAAAGTATGAACAAATTCTATCATTTTTATTTTAGACTCCCATACCACCTTAAGGCCCCCAGAAGCTATGAGCGAAATAACGCAAAATCGTGCATTCTGAGCGTTTCTCGGACTCACTTACATTTAAACATATTGAATTTTAAGCTATTTTTTTCCGACAATATTCTGGTCTCCAAGCAAAAACAAAGATTCATTGTAATTTAAAACTTCAAGTCTTTTAGATTTTAGGGACACCATTAAAAGGCCGATATGTAGGATGAAGCAAATATCGTAATTCTGATGATTATCGTAATTCTCATAATCATCAATACCAGATCTGTCTGTCTGTTCTGGTCTTGTATTGTGCTTAGACTTTGGGGATTTTAAATGACTAGATTAAAAATGATAGTGACAGTGCAGTATTATACTTTAATATAAAAAAAAGATGTGGTATGATTGCCAATGAGACAACTACATTAACAATTATAGTTCACCGTACGGCCTTCAACAATGAACAAAGCACATACCGCATAGTCAGCTATAAAAGGCCCCGATAAGACAATGTAAAACAATTCAAACGAGAAAACTAACGGCCTTATTTATGTAAAAAAATTAAAGAAAAAAACATATATGTAACACATAAACAAACGACAACCACTGCATGAATTACAGGCTCCTGACTTGGGACAGGCACATACATAAACAATGTGGCGGGGCTAAACATATTAGCGGGATCCCAACCCTCCCCTAACCTGGGACAGTGGTATAACAGTACAATAAACAAAGAACTATAAAATCAGTTGAAAAAGGCTCAAACTCATCAGATGGACAAACATACAAGTAGACGTGGCCGGGTACTTATACATCCCGACACAAAAAGACACAATGAACAGATCTGAGAGTACTCGCAGTTATCTGACAGCTAGTCCAAAGCCACTAATAAATAATAAAAAATCATGCGTTTAAGTAATTAATACTTTTAAAAATATACTGCTTAAATCGACAATAGGGACCATCTTGACCGTGTTTTACGCTATTAATGGTTGAAGACCCTCAAGCAACTTTCAAGATAATGAACAGGAGAACAGGAATACAAACTTTGACTATTGAGCATTTGTATTTTTTCTATGCATTGATAATCTGTGGGATAAGGCCCGTGCACGTTTACTCCATATTTCTTAATTTTCTGTTTAAGGGTCTGAACACGACTAAATGCAAGTTTAACAGGGCTTCAATGTAAAAGGTCATATAGCAATACATTGGTTTTTTTTTTTCAAATTATCTGAAACCAGGAATTGGGTGACCTTACTTTAATTTAAACCATGTCAGCTATCTAGTCTTATCTGCAAAAAAAACAGTTTTGTATTCTTTGAAATCAAATTCAATTCCCCATGAAGGAACGACCATTTTTATTATCTGTCCTGTCAGCAGTAGCATCGTAAAGTCTTAAAATATTTTCTCGCATAATATCTGGACATCAATGGACATGCAACTTCGCAAAATCTGACGTTTACAAATGGAAGTCAACACCCAGACTATATATAGTAATACAGTACTGGACAATAAATGAACAAAGACAATTTTTTTTAACTTTTTTTATTTATTTTGAAATTTCAAGCATGAGGCATTTGCCTCATTTGCCTCGATGTAGTTACGGCCCTGGAGCCTCCTGACTTGGGACATGCACTTACAGAATGAGGCAGGGTTGCCTAGTTTGAAGGTGCCAACCCTCAGCTAAACTTTTGTCTTTCAATGATTACTTTTTATTATATTCAACAACTAAAAAAAATAATCTAGAATATCAAATGATAATTGTACATCTGATTATGACACATGTACTATACAGGGTCTGTGGGTCTTTATTTACAAAATTGATTTTAGAGAAGAAAAGAAAGAAAAATATTTCAGATGTATATGTAAATCTCCAGGGGTATGAGAAACTAGAGGTACAATTGCGTATGTATATAAAGGGTAATTATTCAAACTATAATGATAGAAGGAGAGAAGCGGAGTCACCCGAGGATTGCCGATTGGCCACACCTGTTCTCTGGGTTTTATATTCGGATTGTCTTTTCCGATCTTTGAGAGGATATAATTTGCTGAATTAATATTAAGGCTAATATCAAAATATCCCACTTGAAAATATTTGTTGGTATAAATTGTGATGAATGACTTAATGTATACCAATGCAAGCTAGGTAGTGTCGTCAATTAAACTTTGCACGATGCATCTAAAAATTGCATACAGAAGCTCTGAAATGTTGCCCTACCGTCAGATGAGCAGTGTATTAAACCAGGAAGATGTGGTGTGATTGTCAACGATGCAACTGCCTATCAAAGACAAAGGACATTGAATGAAACAACTAAAAATTACAGTATGGCCTTCAACATACTAAGCAAACCAGGTACCGTATATTTTAAGCAATAAATGGTTCCGGTATTACTTAATGTGAAACAGTTCAAAAGAAACGATAAACAGTATGCATACGGAAACCAACTATTAACTCTGCGTCTTAATAATTCTCAAAGGTACCAGGGTTCTAATTTAGTATGTCAGACGAGCGACTCATCAGTGACGCTCAGATCAAAATAGTTATAAAGCCAAACAAGTACAAAGTTGAAGAGCATTGAGGACCCAAAATTCCAAAAAGTTGTTCAAAATACTAGTAGACTTACTTGAGACAAATAAAGATTAATATTTCCAGAACCATACAAGGTAGCTAGGATGTTCGTCATGGAACAGTACAGTTTCTAAAGCAATACAATGATAAACACAGCGTAAATTATAATGGCCAACTGTCATCGGACAGCTGTAGTATTTCTGGCCAATAAAATGTTACAGGCCATTCTGATCGATTCACAATGTATTTGAAGGGACAATAGAATTGGTTAGACCATGACATTTTTTTTATGAATTAGTGACACACTACTATATGCAGCTTTCTGCGAGTTTCGAACACTTGTCAAATTTCAAATGAATAAAACTTTAATACCGAAACTGGATATTGCTATATGATATTTTGATATTAAGATAAACATGTCGGAGTGATGAAGCAAACATGTAGAACAAACACTGATCTTTTTTAAAGTAAAATCACAAAAGATAATGAATTCCAAGGAAAATTCAAAACGGAAAGTCCCCAATAAAATGTAAAATCTTTGATCACAAATAAACCCCAATGTACGGTAAAAATAAGAACATTGTTTTATTATTTAGCATACCAATTTTATAGAAATGTGTATCTTTTAATACAATATTGTGTTCATACTTTCCATTATTGTCATTTCAATTTTCTTAAGTTTAGCAGTAGTTGACAGCAATTGTTTTGAGTGAGAAGGTGTACCCATAAGTCCGAGGTGCATTGCTATCAAAGAAATAATACCATTGTACATTCTTGCTAGACGCATTAGGAGTCAGGTTACCAAAATTTTGAAAAAAAATCCGCACTTCATACCGGTTCCTTAATTTGTGTCTTTTCCTTATTCATACTGAACTTCCCCCCCCCCCCCCCCCTAACATTTAATTGGGGAACTCCAAAACACGTCCATTATTGAAACATACCCTGTCAACTACATATTTGTTACAATTACACTAATCGTCGGCGTAATTTTCAGGCCCGTAACAACTATATTGTAAAAATTTATATAAAATGTATGGTATTCATGGTAGAATCACTAATAAGGGTCAGGGGATGCTATTAAATCTTAACATTGATTTTCAACCAAAAATAGTTTAAACATATTTGTTTATATTGAATTGGGAAACAAGTTTTTACAACTTATATTAATTCCTTTCCACTTTGCTGTTGTTAGTGCTGGCTTGTAGCGGCTTAGCCTGCTCTTTTTCGAAATCTGCAAGGGTGTCTTTATTGTTCTCTCTCTCTCTCTTAACACGGTTCATCGATTTATCGTCCTTTTCCATCATCACTGGTATTAAAGAGATAATGGTAACTGCAATTACGATTATCCCAATATGGCGACGGTAGATATAGGTAAAATCTTTACACTCATTTTTCTTACATGTAGAATGCTTTTGGCAATAGTTACTCAGCTGCAAGGTTTATCTATACCATTACATCATATTTGAATCGTAACGGTGCACTGGAATTGTCTAAGCGCTGTGAAAATAGCCGTTGAAAAATTCGGGATGATAATCGTAACTCAATGGTATTTTTCTTCTTTGATAATCGTAATTTTCTTAATCGGATAATAGTAACTGAAACATAATAAATGTGTCTTTCAGCATTTCAATGGTATTTTGTGTGTTAAAAATGTAATTTAATAGAAAAGTACGAATTATATGGCAAGCATGCAAATACAAAAATGTTCCTTGTTTAGTACCTTCAATATTTTTCTCTACAATATATTCCATGCATATGTATGCAGCATATTTTTCATATACCGAGTATTTATGAATTTTTAATAAGTTTGTTTCTTATTTTGCGGAATATGGGTTATTCAATTATTCCCAATTTTGCAGTCGTTCTTTGAATAAGTATTTCTTGTAAGAAAATTCAAAGCCACGTCAATTTTATTTCTTGATTTTCGGGCTTTTGGCCAAACTATAAAAGAACACAAATCCATGTTTGTCAATGAACTCCACGTTACTTAATTTCATAATACACAAAGAATCCCATGTAGGGCCAATCTTTCTCTAATCTTATTTAAGAATTGAATGCTTCTTTTTGTAAATTTATTGGGGTGTAAAAGCGTTGAACGAAGTACATTTTGTATGAAGTGCGGAAGCGCTTCATTCTAAAAATGTACGCACGGTCAACGCTTTTACAACCCTATAAAGTTACAAAAAGAAGCATTCAATACTTATAATTACATTTTTTAGCTAGGATTATAAAAACACGATTTTCATGAAGTTAAATTTTTAAATTCACCTGTGCACTTTATTGTGGGACCTCGTGTCATCATGAGTGAAATGTTATTGTCTCATGCAACTGCTTACGGAATAACATGTGATGTGCAATTAGCCAATCAGAATAACGTATTATAATGAAACATACATCTAATGTAATTTTATAGCATTAAATGTTTTAAGGATGTCATATTATCATAATTCAAAATTAAATTTGATTTTTTTATAGTTTATATCTGAGATACTGAAATTTCAGTGACAGTCATGAAGTAGCCAATATAAATAAGAAGAAGTGGTATGTTTGCCAATGAGACAACTTTCCACAAGAGACCGACAGGACTCATCATTAACAAATATAGGTCACCGTACGGTCTTCAACAATGAACAAAGCCCATACCGCATAGTCAGCTATAAAAGACTCCGAAATGACACTGTAAAACACTTTTCAAAGTTTTCCCTTGTTCATCATAGCTTTTAAGTTATGATATAATCCATGAAAAATGATCGAAGTGACATGAAAACTGTAGCCACTAATTCCTCGGTTTTTGATGAATACTAAATGTCTTTCCTACTTCGTTATGGCATAATAGGGTATGTTCTAGAATTAAATCACGGGGGGCAGAAATAGCACATATAACCACCTGCAATAAATGAATTTAAACAATATTAACTATATTTACTATTTACTTCAGAAATTAATTTTTGTTTACTGTCTTAATCAGAAATCTGATATAAGGTGACACATGCGTGTTGCCTGACAATTATTATCATGTATCATAATTTCCATCGCTCATTCACATATTGTGTGGCTTACCTAGTGTTTGGAAATTTCTGTAAATTAACAAAGTTCGTGTTTTCCCATTTCCAAATTTCTTGAAGCTTGTTCACCCTTCCAATTGTATGATATACTAGTATGTAGCTGTTTTCATAAGAACTATTAATTATATATGCATAAAAAGAAATGCCATAAGATGTTGGTACGTTTCGTAAATAATTCATCGCCATAATTTCATAATATGCTATCAGATTTACGTTTTTAGTGTCAATATTAATAAAACAGTTTCCAGTTACGATTATCTTTTTTATTTTTAGATACATAATTACGATTATCTTTTTTTCCGAGTTACGATTATCATCCCGAATTTTTCAACGGCTATTTTCACAGCGCTTAGACAATTCCAGTGCACCGTTACGATTCAAATATGATGAAATGGTATAGATAAACCTTGCAGCTGAGTAACTATTGACAAATACATGCTACATTTAAGAAAAACGAGTGTAAAGATTTTACCGTCGCCATATTGGGATAATCGTAATTGCAGTTACTATTAGACATTTGCGAAAACTCGAATACACCTACGATTAGTATTACGATTACACTTACAGGTAACATTTAAACTTTGGTCGTCTCAAAGTGTAAATACAAACTGTCGTTCCAAACAAATGCTATCTCTTTTATAATGAATTGAGTTTTCAAGCAAAACATGTAACCATAATTAACATATTTAATACAGGCGCGGACCAGAAGGGGGGGGGGGGGGGGGGGGGGGGTCCGGGCCGGGGGTTGGAACACCCCTTTTTTTCGTCGATTAATGTATTTGAATGGGGACATGTAGTTGGAACACACACTCTCCTTGTTGTCCTGGGTTAGAAACCCATCCCCTTTTATAATGGCTGGATCTGCCCCTGTAATATTGGTCGTTGTGTTAAACTATAGTTTAAGTATGCCACTCTAAAGCATGCATATGTTGAAGGCCGAACAATGACCTATAATGGTTTACTTTTATAAATTGTTATTTGGATAGGGATTTGTCTCATTGACGCTGATACTACATCTTCATATATCTTTATATGGAAAAATGAACAAACATCATTTCATAAAATGATCTGACTGGCAACTGAGATTTTTATTTAAGGAGAATAAGAATCAACAAGTTGTTGTTTAAGAGCTACATGTACATGTATATATAATATTTTGTGCGTGGTTTTTCATTTCCCTTTCGGTAAATTTTTACAATCTAACTTTATCTCAATCGAGAAAACAGTTTGTTTACGTTTTCTCTTTCAATAAATCAAATCAAGTATCTTATCCCTTTCGTCATTTGCAGTTGATGGGCCAGGGACACTTAGATGATCTTTTGTCAACCTGGTCTCCAATATTTTTACTTTAGCAACCTCTTCCCTACAATTTTAACCCCAAAAAAATAAAAACATATTTTCTAAGAGGATAGAAAGTACAAACATACAACAGTTGAAACGTTGATTGTGTGCTAAATTTCCAGTGACAAATATTTCATGCATGTTCAAGACGATACAATAACAAAAATATCAGCAAGCGCAGTTTAGTCGCGAAATATTTTTTTTTAAATGTTACACAAAGATTTGTTTTGGTGGGGAAAAAAGTGGGGCGTAGAAAAAACCCATCTTCATTATATGAATTTCAATTGTTATAGCAAAACAGGTAGTTTAATAATGTTTGTTTCTGGTTTGTTTTTTTTAATTTAGAATTTGTCGGACGCTATAGCATATATCTATAACAAAAGATTGTAACAAGTTAGCATAAATACATACTTGACCATGATATTCTTGATCTTATCTGCCGGAAGGGCCAATAGTTTGCCCAACTTTACTGATAATCTAGTTCTGATTTGTTTTGGTGCAACTTTGGTAGAGATCTTGTGCATCAGTTGTCAGAGTATGGATGTTTTCCTTTACTGTGTCAATGATTCTTTAGACAGCAAAGTGTTAGAAAACCCCGGAATATGCAGAGAAAATGTAGAAAATTAAATAGGCTGATAACCCACTATAGAGTTAAGGTTGAACACGCAATCGGAGAATTAAAAAATTATAAAGTTATGGGGACTTTGTGAAAACATCCAAGACAGAGATTAACATCTGTTGTGACCATATGCGCTGCCTTCGTTTGCCGCCGTAAAGACTTATTTACATAATAAAGAAAATCATTTTACTATGTATCTTTATTTTTATTTTTTTTTCATTTTGATATGACCCTTTGTTTTTGTTAACTGTAATCGTAAGTCTAAGGTGTAATCCTAGGTGTAGACCTAGTTTCCGCAAATGTCTATTATCTCTTTAATACCAGTGCATCATAAAGTTGGTACAGAAAACAAGGTACGTACTTGACTACTTCATGGATTAATGCTTGTTTCAATGTTTTCAACCACAAGAGTGAATTTCAAAACTATTTACCTTGAAAGATATAAAATGCAAACCTGGTATTCGTCATCGCCATGCAAATAAAGAATACGTTCTGATGCAAGCACTGGGTACCTTGGAATCATTAACAGTAAAAATCTTGGAGAGTTGTAAAGTGGTTATTTATTTCATGTTGTCGTTTACCCCAAGACCTAAATGTACTTTAACATTGCAGTCTATGGATTATGAACAAAGGGAAATAACTCAATCGTCTTTGTTATCACACCTTCTAAGTAACTTACAACAAAAACATGAAGGCATAATGTATAGATCGTATTTGTTTAGCGTTTTGGTTTGGAGGAATTTCTAAAAAAAAATAATACCATGTGACCAATGCCATAACGCATTATCACAGTTCTTTTTAAGCACAGCACATAAAAGCTCATATATGAGAGTCTGGATGGAGTTTATAAAATTAACAAACATGTCACCGAAAAGGTCAGTGGATTCCGAAATGAATCGAAAATTAACAAAAAAACAAGAATAAAAAATAATTACTTAGGTATAATAGCAATAAGAATAACTTGAAAATGTTAATAACTAGGTAATATAATACCAATTACAGAAATGTACGATGTACGGAATAAAGCAATCATGCACCGTACAGGAAAAAAATGATAGTACTTAAACTTATTATGTACAGTGACTTACAGTCAGTTATGTCACTATATAGCACTTCCATGATATGCACTTAATATCGCTATCGGACTTACTTGGGGTGCACTCTATGTCACTATCGTGCCTCCATGTTGTGCAATATATTGTTTTCCAGTGTATGGTGCGTTCTCTGATTGTCCTTCCGTAATGAGTATGCTATCATACATGTATACTCCCATGGTGTGCCCTCTGTAAATATTGAACAACCATGCGGTCATATTGTATACTTCTATGACCAAAAGTTTACTTTGTCGTTGATAATTTAAATTCATAATTATTGCATGCATTTATTATTGTGATTTTCTGAAGAATACACAGCAATGCGAGATTGATTATTGCGATTTCAGGAAAATATATTAGAATTCAGCTGAATTAAACCTTGCAAACAATTCTTAATTTTCAGAGCAACTCTGTCAGTATATATTATACTTCTATGCGGTGTGCACTTTGTCACGAAAGAGAGACCAACAATATTAAAGGGATACGCAACATGAACTGAAAATGCCATAGCAAGAACCGAAAAAAACCGACCACAAATAAAATAGCAGTATACAAAACACAATATAGAAAATTAAAGGTTGCGGGAATTTTTGGCTACATTGAAGACCTGTTGATGACCTTCTGCTTTTGTTTATTTATTTTGTGTTTATAGCTTTAAGCTACTGTTGCCTTTATTGATTGCAATATATTTCATTATCAATTCTAGTTAAATTTCCCGCGGTTTTAACTAGACTAGAAGAGTTCCGAATGAAATTTATTGACAGAAAATCGAAAATCAAAAAAAGGTCGCCAAACAACAATGGAACATTTTCTTACAATGAAATGAATTATAATGAAATTTAATCATTCAAAGGTGAATTCACACGGAGAATATGGCGACCGAAGTCCGCTGTAATGGCGAAAAACCGAAATCCAGAGACGGTAAGTTTTTTCTAGATGTTTTTGTGTAACCGGATGAGTCATGTCGCATAAAAAAGGGGTTCTTCATTGACAAAAGAATGAATGTTCTTGTCACACTTATTGACATCTTGTAAAATAAATGTTCATATAATAATAACATTTTGCATTTGGTAATAGACGCCTGTCATATTTTATTTGTTTATTAGCGAAGAAATTTCATATATGTTTTCAGTTTCAGTTCAGCCGAACAGCTTGACAGTGCCGGCCTACATGTAAGCTCTATTCATGTAAGAAGATGGTCCCTTTCCGAACCTCTCAAGTAATGATCTTAAAGTACATAAGTACATGTTTTCTTGAACATTTCTTAGCAGTCACTCTCAAAGATCAAGTCATCATGTGTTTCAAAGGACCACATGTACAGAGTTGCATCATTTATCAGCATTGATAAATTGGCCTAAATTTGATTGTTTCTGGGGGACTATTTTCCATATTTTATATTTTAGGGACCACCTCAGATTTTTTCTACACTGTTTGGTCAAATTATTTGCTATCTTGTGCTGCAACATATTTAATATCATGTTAATTAAATATCGTAAGTTAAATGTAAAAAGATGGTGCCATTAAATCATACATGTACATTGTGCATGTTATACATGTACATGTAGTTTGGCAACAAATTTTCAATACTACATGTAATATAAAATGAGGGGGATGGGGGGGTGGGGGGTCGGAGCTTCAAAACATGAGATCCTGAGGTTCCAACTTTAAAGAAATTTAAATTCGACATTCCAGACATTGAAAAAAGATCCTGAAAAGATTAATCCCTAAATACCAAGTTTAATAACACCTGATCCAGACGTCCCGAAAAAGATTCTGCCCCCCCTCTAAATGAGGCTTTGATGTTATATGCCACAAATTGAATTGGAACAATAACTACATCATGTAACAGAAAAAGAATGTTAAATGGTCTATTATAGTGTCATACAATATCTGCCCTTTGATAAAAATTAATATATTTACAAATGTACATGATTGGAGATTTTTTATCATTATGAAATTTTCAACTAAAAAGGCTTACAAAAGTAAGGCCAAAATAAAATATATGTCTGTTTCCTGCTGCCAAGGCAAATAAATCAGGGTCGGTAGGTGTTTTTTTTTTAATTTTTAATTTTTTTAATTTTTCCACTCCCTGTCAGTTTGCAGTCGGTTAAATGTCATGTTTGGTTAGGGTCCTGTACCCCAAAATGATTTAATTCCTGTAAAGAAGCTTTAATTGAATAATCCTCCCGGTTCCGTCATTTTTAAACCTTAATTGAAGCACATTTGTGCTGGGAGCAGCCATTTTGATTGTTTGGGCATACTAAGATACGGATCTGGATTGGATCAGAAATACATTTTCCGAACCAGAAACGTTTTTTCCTGGATTTGAATAAAAAGATCTAGGGTCGACGTAAACTGAACCCCTGTTGTGTTCATTTATTGCTACACTGACAACAGGTATGGCCTAAATCCTGCGGTCAGAATTCTGACCACGGGATTTGATAATTCCACGAGACTAGTGCATCATGTGCTATGTTTATTAGGTGTTATACTGATAGGAAATCAAACAAGAAATGATCACATTTATAACCCTAAGTAGACTGAGTTCTTAAGATACTGGCTCAGTTTGTCAAGAACATGTTAACACACTCATGGTCATTTATCTGCGCCAGCACCATGGGGTTAATTAACAGATTTTATAATTGGTAAATTTTATTAGCGAATCATTGAATTTGTAATCTCGTCCAATTAATGCCAATGTGACAATGGCACCAACCCGTTCCTTCGGTGCAAAGCTAAAGATGGAACGGCAGATCAGTTAAGGGTCGGGGGTTGAGTCAGGGTCGGTCCAGAAACAGGAAACAGACATGGTCATTTTCTCGCTTGAATTGTTTTACATTGTCTTATCATGGCCCTTTATAGCTGACTATATGCGGTATGGGCTTTGCTCATTGTTGAAGGCTGTACAGTGACCTATAATTGTTAATGTTTGTGTCATTTTGGTCTTTTGTTGATAGTTGTCTCATTGGCAATCATACCACATCTCTTTTTATTTGTACATATATATTTTTTTTGGCCTAAAATATCTTTCATTTTCATTTACATTATTCAATGTGAGGGGAGATAATCACCAATTGCAAAATATCAATATCTTTTCTTTGGACTCAATCTATTCTACATTTGTACATGTTTATGGTTACAGGTACATTTACATGTAGATACATGCATATATATGTATATAAATTGTACAAGTACATAAATTGTAATTTTTAACAATATTAGTTTTTACAGTAATAAATTTGAGGACCATCATGCCCATAATTGACTGCCATCAATTGTGTCATTGACACTGAGGTTATTAGTTGAAAAATGAACTTCTAAGGTACTTAAATAAAATTAAAATTGTTTGACGTTGCCTTTAACTTATGATGATGGAAGCGTTTAACGACCTCGACTGGCTTTACAGCCCTAGCATGGTCGGTTGCCTTCTTACAATATGACCTACAGTCCTACACATACCCACCTTAAAAGCAGTCTACACTAAAAAAAATCCTATGGTACCTACCTATCCAATCCTTAAAGGCATGTATTTCCATTCTCAATTTTAACATTAAAGAAAAAAATTGTTAAGGGTGGGCTAACAGCCATACAGCATGAACAGATTAGATTAAAAAAACAAAAGATCTCACAAAAAAGATTAAAAACTTATTGTAAACAAGGTAAAGTTGGCTATAAAAGGTCAAGATGTGAACAAATTAAACAATTCAAAATTGAGAAAACTAACAGCCTAATTTATAATATTTAAAACAAATAACCAAAAAACTAAATATGACCATAATGAGAGACTTAAACCAAAGACAACCACTGAACTTCAGGCCCATGACTTGTACACATGGTACAGGCACATACATGCATGTACATGTACAGTAGTTTTCGTTTGTTTATGTAATTTATACATTTTTCTCGTTTCTCTTTTTCTTTATATAGATTAGACCGTTGGTTTTCCCGTTTGAATGGTTTTACACTAGTAATTTTGGGGCCCTTTATAGTTTGTTGTTCGGTGTGAGCAAGGATTTGTGAAGGCCGTACATTGACCTACAATGTATAATGGTTTACTTTTTTAAAATTGTTATTTGGATGGAGAGTTGTCTCATTGGCACTCACATCACATCTTCCTATATCTATGGACAGGTTAAACATGTTTTAAGGCACCAACACACTATTGTAATAAACTAAGGAGAGAAAAAAAGAATTGTACTGTGTACATGTATATATTTTTGACAACAAGAATCAATCAAACATATTTATACAACCCTGCCACATTTTTGTCCCAAGTCAGGAGCCTCTGGCCTTTAAATTGTTAGTCTTGTATTATTTCTAATTTTAGTTTCTTGTGAACAATTTGGAGTTTAGTATGGCGTTCATTATCACTGAATAAGTATCTATATTTGTTAAGGGCCAGCTGAATGACGCCTCGGGGTGCAGGAATTTCTCGCTGCATTGAAGACCTGTTGGTGACCTTCTGCTGTTGTCTGCTTTATGGTCGGGTTGTTGTCTCTTTGACACATTCCCCATTTCCATTCTCAATTTTATATAAATTGTACAAGTAAATAAATTGAAATTTTTAACAATATTAGTTATTAATAACAGTAATAACTTTTAGGACCATCAGGGGCGGATCTAGCCATTTTAAAAATGGGGGGTTCCGAACCAAGGATAAAAGGGGTGTGTGTGTGTGTTCCAGCTATATGTCCCCTTTCAAATGGATTGATCGGCCAAGTTCCATTCTCAATTTTATTATGATTCTCCTTTGGACAGCCCCAATATATAATTAAATTTGTATAGGATACATATCAGCTAATTACTTTTAATTATTTAATATACAATGTATATATTATAAGATTGATTTTACAAGCACCTAAGCCAATATAATCATCCTCACTGTTGTGTTTACATATAAAATAAACCAACTTAATATGTTTATTTCCTTTGAAAAGATATTGATCTAGTAGTATTTATTTACATAAGAGAGGGTTTGTAAATACTTAAGATGTGGAAATAATACTGTGTGTATGTAAAGAGAAAACAGGTGCATGTTAAATGCTTAAAGTCAACTTAATTCCAAAATTTGAAAAGGTTTTATATTTAATTGTAGCTGGAGGGAGAAAATTTGAAATATTTTAAATCATAAACATGCAAGAGTTCATCTCTTTGTCCAGTTATTGAACCTGGTCAGGTTAATATGTTCTTTGTTTTTAAAAAGTCAGCAATAGAAGAGAACAAACATGATTTTCTCACTGCATTGTAGATATTTTGGCTGTTCTCTTCTCTTTGGTCAGGTTGTTGTCTCTTTGACACATTCCCCATTTCCATTCTCAATTTTATACTTATTTTTATACATTTTTGTACATGTGCAGTTATAAGGGTCTAAGGCATGAAAAATTACAAATGTAACATAAATAAGGCCACACATTAAAAAATATTTGTTAGATGTTTCCTTCCCATGCCTTGTAAAATTTAGTATATATAGAAAGGGATTTTTTTCTTGGCCAAAATTGGACTTTGAGACCTAAAAAGTAAAATAACAAAAATTAACCGAACTCCAAGGAAATTCTCAAATAGAAAAGTCCCTTAAATCAAATGGTGAAATCAAAAACTCAAAAACATCAAACATATGCGGATAACAAAGTTCTGTCATAATCCTGACTTGGTACAGGCATTTTCTAATATAAAAAAGTTAGATTCAACCAGGTATTATCTATTATAAGCTAGCGAAACCTTCCACTTGTATGACAGTCCCACAAAATTCGATAAACATACAATGTATAGACAACTACGTTTAGGACTCTTTAGAGTTTCCCTCATCTAGACGAGATTAGCAGCAGATTACAGATTGTAATTTTGAGTTCATACTTAGCAATGCTGGAGTTTTTTCTAATATAAAGATGACTTTAGCTGTAAATGAGTCCATACTTTACAATACTTAAAGCTGCGGATCAATTAGAGGATATTTGATGTTTATTCAATGAGTTATATGAATGATTTCATTCTGGTCTGTATCTCAGATCATCTTCTATATTGCTTCCTCAAATCAATAAAAATGTTTCAAAGATGATTTATTACACCAATTCTAGTACATTATATATATATGTTTTAATTAGTATAAAACTAGATGTGTATAAACTGTACATCACAGATCAAAGATTTGGAAATGAAACAGAATTGGGTATTATGAAGCGGGGATGATTATTTACATATTGGAGGGTGGGCGGAAGAACTTATTGTTGATTGACAATTCATTTTAAGTCTGTTCCTATGCAAGTTTAATTTTGTTTTCCTGCATATTGAGTTGCAGAATACTCATTTTCATTGTGTCTTTTGGAGTTATTTATTTAGCTCATATCAGGCCAGACTATTCATTTCTAATATCCAACTACCCCTTTCAACCATCTCTCCCCCCCCCCCCCCAAAAAAAAAAAAAAACGAGGAAAAAAAAGAGACAAAAGGCAACTGTCCACAAAACTAAGAAATAAAGATTAAGCAACACAAACCAGAACAAAAAATGAATTCAGATGCTCCAGCCTCCAGAAGGGGTCCAGACAAAATATATCGCCTCCATTGATATCATCTGTGTTACTAGTGTTCAAGATTGAACTATGGGCAAAAGGGTGCTGGTTTTGGTTAAGAAGACAAGAGGCAGAAAGGGGGGAGACAGAAACAGGGGGGGAGGGTAATAGGACCATGAGCAGGACACCCTTCTATTTTGAGCAGCTGGGAATACCGCATATTCAGTTATTTAATACTTATAAACATAACCAAATTGCATCTAATTTGAATAAATATTAATTATATGTACCAATAGACATGATAGATAGCCAATTTTAACAACATGAGCAATTATTTCATATTACAATTGATTCATGTAAAATTTTCTAAATGTGAAAGTTTGAATTGAAAATGAAGTGAAAAACACAACAATTTTCTTTGCTGTCAATTATTGAATGAAATGAAGAAATTTACAATTCACAATGCAAACAAACAACAAATCATTTTGAAATGAAAACAGACTCATAAATAAACATTGCATTGGCTTCTATCTTTGCTGTGTTGAGTGTAATAAATGTTTTTTAAGGAGAACTTGTCAGTTCAACTTCACAGGATTAGATAAAAGATGCTTCACTTATCTAAAACAGTAAATCAGAAATATTTATTAAATTGCCTATTAAAACAGATTGATGACTTTTGTGTTTCTCTCACCCTTCCATAAGGTATTTTGAAGATGGAATGTTGAAGCTAAATCATGATATATATTTAGAAATTAAGAAAAGTGAACTTTTAGATTTGCTCAGTTTTGATTTTAATGCTTTCAAGCTGTTAGAATGAACACCTGTGCATGCTTAATTAGAATTCATTATTACAAAATCATTGGCTTTGATAAGGGAGCTACTTTTTTTTAGGGGGGCTAAGATGAAATTTGAAAAAAAGACAGTACAGGAG
The DNA here is from genome assembly GCF_036588685.1 of Mytilus trossulus. Classification (NCBI taxonomy): domain Eukaryota; kingdom Metazoa; phylum Mollusca; class Bivalvia; order Mytilida; family Mytilidae; genus Mytilus; species Mytilus trossulus. The sequence continues at coordinate 10,516,968 of NC_086385.1, read as the reverse complement.
TTTTGAGTACATATATATACATGTGAAAACACAATCTCAAACGTGTGCAAGTGTCATCAGTCTATTTGCATAGGCGGATCTAGGGGGGCCCCTCTTTTGTGTGAAAAATTTGTTGATTATATAGGGAATCATTGAAGCATGACTGGAGCAAATCCCCCCCCCCCCCCCCCTAGGTCAGTTAGCAGGCCCCCCTTAGGAAAAATTCTGGATCTGCCACTGATTTGTCAGTGTTTTATCTCGGGGATGCAACCAGGATAATTGTTGTTTCAGATCACAATACAATTTGAATAATTACATTGTTTACTGATTTCTGGTTGCATTAAAAATCCTCTTTTCTGCTCTTTGGTCTCACTGGTTGCTTTTTTTTTGACACATTCTTGTTTCCATTCTCTATTCTAAGTTCAAATATCCATGATATCATCTTGAATTAAACTGTATAATCAACTCTTGCATTGATGTTAAATCATTATGTTCTATGATATAAACATTGTATACATAGGCAATTAAAATTGATTTCTTTCACTAATGTCAGTGTAGGTTGTAGACTAGTTAAATGATTTACATGTAGATTACAAAATTAGATTATTGATCTTTTATAATTAGTTTGTAACAGGATATAGTAGTCTATAGTACATACATATACATGTAGGTAAAGAAAATTAGTGCATTTTGATTGTGGTTACAACATGTACATTTGTACATGTTTTTATTTAGCATTTACTTGTACATTTGTACATGTTTGTATTTAGCATTTACTTGTACATGTTTATATTAATCTTGTACATTTGTACATGTTTACATTTAGCATGTACATGTACTTGTATGGTGTATACATGTATATTGTATATGTTTTCTAACATATTGTGTATATAAAATATATAAAGAAGTTGATGTTTTATTTTATTCCAAATGAGGGCCCAACAGGAAATGGCATTAAACATAATTGAAAATTAAAACATGATTAATCAATTAAATTATGTTAAATATTAGTTGTAATATATTTCTTTAAAGCTCTTAAATATATATTTTCACAGCTTAAAAGATATTAGAAATGTCACAATGCAAGAGGGTATAGATGGGGTTACCTTCATTTTTGAACTATAAATATCTTTTAATTTAAAATGGCCATTTTATTTCTCTTTTCTTTAATTGTTTTGTTTATTTTTCTGTATTCCTCCCTCCCCTTATGAAAAGTTCTGGATCTGCCACTGTAAATTTAGATTTTATGGTTTCAAGCTTTATTCTGCACTCTATTTTTTATTCTGTAAACCATAACCAAACCCTAATGCAATTGTATTATAGTTCACAGTGGGGGATCCAGGAGGGAGGGTCCTGGGGGTTGGAACCCCCTTTTTTTTTTAGATAATCAATGCGTTTGAATGGGAACATATATAGTTGAACCCCCCCTTTGTCCTGGGTTGGGACCCCCCCCCCTTTTATGGTATATAAGGAATATTGTTCCTTACTCTGTTTCAAAATGTCAAGTGTTTTAAAAGACGTACTGTTATACATTGATAGTATGTGAATAAAGGAATTAAAAAATCAGAAAAAAATCAGGGGTTCGTGTGCTTGTTTTGGAGATACAATGAAGCCATTGCAAAATTGTCAGGAAATGATTCTCTCCAGATTTTTCATATATTTAACATTTTGTCACCTTTTTCCTTTCAAAAACATTGAAAAAATAACCAGGAAAAGTAGGGGTTAGCGGGCAAAATTATCAAAGGCATATTATATGGATAAAATCAGAGGATTCCAAAAATCTGGAAAATATTCAAAAACAAGAGAAGTTAGCATCCTTAAGTGGGAAAGATTATAGGATAAATATAGATCATGTATAAGCTCTATTACAGGTTACTACAGTGAGATTTGATTGACCGACTAGCAGCTGAGTGACAAACATCAATAAATTCACTTTGTAATATATTCATAGGTTTTGAAATAGCAACACAAGTCATTAGAGCAACAGACTAATAGCTAGGACAGTGTAAAAGATAATTACAAAATTGATTTTCCTGTATTATACAATTATAATCAGTAGCTGATTGGGGAGGGGGGTTGAGAGCATATGCCTCTCCTCATTGATCAGATTTTTTTTGGCGAAAATATATAATATAACTATACAAAAATTCTTTTCACCTTAATATATATAAATTTTGTGTTTTAAAATTCTTCACCCCTTTCATAAATGCTGGATTTGCCCCTTGTCAAAATTCAATAATGACATTAAATTTAAATAGTCTAAAATTCTTTTCACTTTATTATATTTTGTGTTTTAAAATTCTACACCCCTTTCATAAATGCTAGATTTGCACCTTGTCAAAATTCAATAATGACATCAAATTTTCTTCTGATTTTGTTATCAGATGTTATGTTGTTTAAAAAGTTAACCATGTCTGATGATGTCACATCAGAATATTTTTATGCTTCATTTATGGGCATTATGTTTTCTGGTCTGAGCGTTCATTCCTCCGTCGTGCTTATAAGGTTAAAGTTTTCTGTCAACGTAGTTTTTATACATCCGCAAATTTTGAAAAAATTTTCGTCGTATATTGCTATCACGTTGGCGTCGTCGTCGTCGTCGTCCGAATACTTTTAGTTTTCGCACTCTAACTTTAGTAAAAGTGAATAGAAATCTATGAAATTTTAACACAAGGTTTATGACCATAAAAGGAAGGCTGGTATTGGTTTTGGGAGTTTTGGTCCCAATATTTTAGGAATTAGGGGCCAAAAAGGGCCCAAATAAGCATTTTCTTGGTTTTCGCACTATAACTTTAGTTTAAGTTAAAAGAAATCTATGAAATTTTGACACAAGGTTTATGACCACAAAAGAAAGGTTTGGATTGATTTTGGGAGTTTTGGTTTCAACAGTTTAGGAATTAGGGGCCAAAAAAGGGCCCAAATAAGCATTATTCTTGGTTTTCGCACAATAACTTTAGTTAAAGTAAATAGAAATCAATGAAATTTAAACACAATGTTTATGACCACAAAAGGAAGGTTGGTATTGATTTTGGGAGTTTCGGTCCCAACAGTTTAGGAATTAGGGGCCAAAAAGGGACCCAAATAAGCATTTTTCTTGGTTTTCCCACCATAGCGTTAGTATAAGTGAATGGAAATCTATGAAATTTAAATACAAGGTTTATGACTATAAAAGGAAGGTTGGTATTGATTTTGGGAGTTTTGGTCCCAACAGTTAAGGAAAAAGGGGCCCAAAGGGTCCAAAATTAAACTTTGTTTGAGTTCATCAAAATTGATAAATTGGGGTTCTTTAATATGTCGAATCTAACTGTGTATGTAGATTCTTAATTTTTGGTCCCGTTTTCAAATTGGTCTACATTAAGGTCCAAAGGGTCCAAAATTAAATTTAATTTGATTTTAACAAAAATTGAAACCTTGGGGTTCTTTGATATGCTGAATCTAAAAATGTACTTAGATTTTTGATTATTGGCCCAGTTTTCAAGTTGGCCCAAATCGAGGTCCAAAATTAAACATTGTTTGATTTCATCAAAAATTGAATAATTGGGGTTCTTTGATATGCCAAATCTAACTGTGTATGTAGATTCTTAATTTTTGGTCCAGTTTTAAAATTGGTCTAAATTAAAGTGCAAAGGGTCCAAAATTAAACTAAGTTTGATTTTAACAAAAATCAAATTCTTGGGCCTCTTTGATATGCTGAATCTAAACATGTACTTAGATTTTTGATTATGGGCCCAGTTGGTCTAAATCAGGATCTAAAATTATTATATTAAGTATTGTGCAATAGCAAGTCTTTTCAATTGCACAGTATTGTACAATGGCAAGAAATATCTTATTTCACAATATTGTGAAATAGCAAATTATTTTTTAATTAAGAGTTATCTTTCTTTGTCCAGTAAAGTAAGCAAGAAATATCTGCAAGATTTTTTTTTTAATTGGAGTTATCTTTCTTTGTCCAGAATCAACTTAAATCTTTGTTATACAATATACAATGTATATTCACTTTTTACTACCAACTGATAAATTAAAATAATCTTTACCATTCAGTGATAACAAGCAGTTTTTTTACATCTTAATATTTTATGATGTATTTAAATGAGTAGTAATTGTTGCAAACTCCATTAGAATATTTTAATTGAAATTAGTTTTGGAATAAGGGAAAGGGGGATGTGATTAAAAAATTGGGTTCAATTTTTCTCATTTGAAATTTCATAAATAAAAAGAAAATTTCTTCAAACATTTTTTTGAGAGGATTAATATTCAACAGCATAGTGAATTGCTCTAAGAGAAAACAAAAATTTTAAGTTCATTTGAATACATTCATTCTGTGTCAGAAACCTATGCTGTGTCAACTATTTAATCACAATCCAAATTTAGAGCGGAATCCAGCTTGAATGTTGTGTCCATACTTGCCCCAACTGTTCAGGGTTCAACCTCTGCGGTCATATAAAGCTACGCCCTGCGGAGCATCTGGTTGATGAATTGAAGTCCGATCAACTTGGAACTTAATATACATGTTCCCTATGGTATCATCTTTCTAATTTTAATGCCAAATTAGAGTTTTTATCCCATTTTCACGGTCCACTGAAGATAGAAAATGATAGTGCATATTCGGCATCCCTGTACTGGGGACACATTCTTGTTTATAGATAAAAGTTTGTCTCAATCTATATGCTCAAGTTTATGTTGTTTAAAAAGATGACCATGTCTGATGATGTCACATTAAATCCTTTTTTTTTTTTACAAATAATTGAAAAAAAAGATAAAGTTCACATGAAGTTGAACTTCATGCTATGATGGAATTCATTTCTTAATTTACAATGTACAGTAACAGTCATTAAAGATATACCAACTCTTTAGACATAATTAACTTAAAACGGACAGACACACTACTGGTTCATAGTATGCTGCATCATTGAATTAACAATAAAGAATATCTTCAAACCAAGAAGATTAAAGACAAAATTATAATCTTTAACATCTGATCTTTGAAATAATGTAAATTTCGTGTTTCACCATGATTAATATATCTACCTCTATACATGCTATAGATGTCCAATACACATCCTACATTAAAGAGGACTGGATCCCTGATTAAAATCTATTTATCTTAGGAAACCAGATAATGGCTATCCATGTAATTTATCATCAATACAAAATTACAAAGTAAATGAAAAATCTTTTGTAGTGTTTGAAATTATTCATCTCATTTTATCTATCTTGATATTGGCAGTCTGGTAGAACAAGAAAACAATTAATCAAGGGTAATACACTGTGTTTAAAAAGACCATCGAAATTATTCATCTAATTTGACCTATCTTGATATTAGGAGTCTGGTAGAACAAGAAAACAATTAATCAAGGGTAATACACTGTGTTTAAAAAGACCATTGAAATTATTCATCTCATTTCATCTATCTTGATATTAGGAGTCTGGTAGAACATGAAAACAATTAATCAATGGTAATACACTGTGTTTAAAAAGACCATTGAAATTTTTCATCTCATTTTATCTATCTTGATATTAGGAGTCTGGTAGAACAAGAAAACAATTAATCAAGGGTAATACACTGTGTTTAAAAAGACCATTGAAATTATCCATCTCATTTTATCTTTCTTGATATTAGGAGTCTGGTAGAACAAGAAAACAATTAATCAAGCGTAATACACTGTGTTTAAAAAGACCATTGAATTATTCATCTCATTTTATCTTTCTTGATATTAGGAGTCTGGTAGAACAAGAAAACAATTAATCAAGGGTAATACACTGTGTTTAAAAAGACCCTTGAAATTATTCATCTAATTTTATCTACAATGAAATCTGATTAAACCGAACCCTGAATAAACCGGAAACCTGTCTAATCCAAACTTGTTCTGAAGACCAATCATATCACATTTTATGCACTGTGAGTCTGATGAAACGGAATCATCTGCTAAAACTGAACAAAATCTCAAGTCCCGAAAGGGTTCGGTTTAGTCAGGTTTTACTGTAAGTTTTGTAAAACAAGAAAACAATTAATCAATAGGAAATACACAGTGTTTAAAAAGACCTTTGAAATGATTCTGATAAATAAGGCTATGTTAACTAGTAAGTTGATCAGTTGATTACATGTATAGGTCAATATTTATAATTTTATAAGAAAATCTTATTTGTATTCCAGCATTCATCAAACAAAAGTTTATTTAAAATTAAAAATATTAATTAAAACATGTAATTTTAAAAGCTTGGCCTTAAATATAACTTGAAAGAAAGAATAAAAGCATGATTCTGTTTTATTACTTGCTAATTATAATGAAAATTGAAGCAGGTAATTTCAAAAGCTTGGCCTTAAATATAACTTGCAAGAAAGAATAAAAGCATGATTCTATTTCATAACTTGCTAATTATAATGAAAATTGGCATGTGGCTTTGAATATTTTCACATGTGATGTAAGAGTTATGTTGTTCTGAGAAACATCAGAAGCTCCTTTAATTTGACGTTAAATGTCTGTTATTAGACAAGTATGTGTGTAATGATGAAAACAGAGGTGGCAATGAATAAAGGCATGATTATATCTGAAAAATAAATAAGGTGGTGAATAACAGCAGGATTTTTTTGGAGTTTGAAATTAGACTAAATTAAAGGCAAGATTTTTTTATTAACTAAAATTGTGAACTTTGTTTAATGTTGTTTGATTGTAATTAAAAAATAAAAAAAAACGGGATTTTAGGTTTTAAATCTTTGAGCTCAATTATCAATATCTTTTTGTAAGAGTGAATAAAAACAAAGATTTTTGTACATTCTAACAAGGTTCAAAACTATTTGAAAAAATTAAGGTTGGGGAAATCAATATTCCCTAGATTTAATTTATAGCGCTAGTTTAATTGTTTTGAAGAGATTATTTAAGAATGGTCAAGATTTAACTGGGATTATTATACATTTGAAATAAGGTTTTACATTTCAACCTTTTATAAGAACCTTTCAGAAAGCATTTGCAGCAGTGTTGTCCGTGTCTTCACTCATGAATCCTTGTCTTCACTCATGAATCCTTGTCTTCACTCATGAATCATTTAACCATAGCTTATAAAATTTTAATATGTTGTTAAATGTAGGTCAAGTTCAGCAATGATATTTATTACTTTTATCATTGAGGAGTTATGCATGGTTCTTGAAAGATTGAAAAAATGGTGTTTCTCTTGATATTGAACCTGATGCTTCAACCAAATTAAGCTGTTCAAATTTTGATATATATATACTGTAAACCAACTTATTTTCACAGATACTTTATTTCGCGTTTTACCCTTTCTTGACCACTTCACAGCTTTTTAGCTCACCTGTCCCAAAGGGACAAGTGAGCTTATGCCATCACTTGGCGTCCGTCGTCGTCCGTTGTCTGTCGTCTGTCGTCTGTCGTCCGTCGTCGTCTGTCGTCGTAAACTATTTCAAGAATCTTCTCCTCTGAAACTACTGGGCCAAATACTTTCAAACTTTAACTGAATGTTCCTTAGGGTATCTAATTTATAAATTGTATCTGAAGTTTTGATCTATCAACAAATATGATCGCCATTGCTAAAAATAGAACATAGGGGTAAAATGCAGTTTTTGGCTTATAACTCAAAAACCATACCATTTAGAGCAAATCTAACATGGGGTAATATTGTTTATCAGGTCAAGATCTATCTGCCCTGCAATTTTCAGATGAATCAGACAACCCGTTGTTGGGTTGCTGCCCCTGAATTGGTAATTTTAAGGAAATTTTGCTGTTTTTGGTTATTTTCTTGAATATTATTATAGATAGAGATAAACTGTATCCAGGAATAATGTTCAGCAAAGTAAGATTTACAATAAGTCAGCATGACAGAAATGGTCAGTTGACCCCTTTAGGAGTTATTGCCCTTTATAGTAAATTTTTAACCATTTTTCGTAAATCTTAGTTATCTTTTACAAAAATCTTCTCCTCTGAAACTACTGGGCAAAATACTTCCAAACTTTAACTGAATGTTCCTTAGGGTATCTAGTTTGTAAATTGTATCCCAAGTTATGATCTATCAACAAACATGGTTGCCATTGCTAAAAATAGAACATAGGGGTCAAATGCAGTTTTTGGCTTATAACTCAAAAACCAAAGCATTTAGAGCAAATCTGACTGGAGTTATATTGTTTTATCAGGTCAAGATCTATCTGCCCTGAAATTTTCAGATGAATTAGACAACCTGTTGTTGGGTTGCTGCCCCTGAATTGATAATTATAAGGAAATTTTGCTGTTTTTGGTTATTATCTTGAATATTATTATAGATAGAGATAAACTGTTAACAGCAATAATGTTCAGCAAAGTAAGATTTACAAATAAGTCAACATGACTTATTTGGTCAGTTGACCCCTTTAGGAGTTATTGCCCTTTATAGTCAATTTTTAACCATTTTTCGTAAATCTTAGAAATCTTTTACAAAATTCTTCTCCTATGAAACTACTGGGCCAAATACTTCCAAACTTTAACTGAATGTTCCTTAGGGTATCTAGTTTGTATATTGTATCCGAAGTTATGATCTTTCAACAAACACGGTCGCCATTGCTAAAAATAGAACATAGGGGTCAAATGCAGTTTTTGGCTTATAACTCAAAAACCAAAGCATTTAGAGCAAATCTGACATGGGTTATATTGTTTATCAGGTCAAGATCTATCTGCCCTGAAATTTTCAGATGAATCAAACAACCTGTTGTTGGGTTGCTGCCCCTGAATTGATAATTTTAAGGAAATTTTGCTGTTTTTGTTTATTATCTTGAATATAATTATAGATAGAAATAAACTGTAAACAGCAATAATGTTCAGCAAAGTAAGATCTTCAATTAAGTCAATTTGACCAAAATTGTCAATTGACCCCTTAAGGAGTTATAGCCCTTTAAAGACTTTTTTTCACAATTTGTTCATCATGTTGACTTACTTTAAAAAATCTTCTCCTTTGAAACTGCTGTATCAATTTCAGCCAAACTTAGGCTAAATGAGTTTCAGAGTATCTAGTATAAATTTTATATTTTATTTCCTTGTATGTCAAGAAACATAGCTACTATGGCTAAAATAGAACATAGGAGAAAATTATTATTTTTTTTGGCTTTTGAAGAAAATAGGACGATCCAAAAAACATTTAAATAAATTGATAAGCCAAAATAATCATTGATGAGAGATTTAACCAAAAGAATTAAGGTGAGCGATTCAGGCTCTTGAGAGCCTCTTGTTATTTTCGCGATCTTCTGATTTACTTGATGCAGTTTAATAAGGAAAGCTCCAAGGTTTGCATATTCGCGACGATTTATATTGGCGTTATTTTTCTACTCGCGAAAAATAAATCGCTCGCGAAAATAAGTTGGTTTACAGTATTCAATATCGATTCAAATTTATAGCCGTTTTAAGCTTATATGTTGGGTCTATACTTTCTCAACTGTTCAGGGTTTGTCCTGTGCAGGAAAATCTGGTTTGCTCTCTCTCTGACAGCCTTATTGTTTATGAATGATCGATCCGCGAGCTACACCAGTGGCATAAAAGACGTCATCCAAAATGTAGGTTCCTTAACTGTGACGTGTATGTAATATTACATAATTATTAATTTTTCTACTTTCAGGAAAAAGACAAATCAGTAAGATTAAAAAGTTAAAGAAGAGGTTATCAGCAAGCTTTGGAAGATTGTGTAAGTCTATATATATATAAGGGAAGATGTGGTATAATTGCCAATGAGATTGTGTAAGTCTATATATAAAAAAGGGAAGATGTGGTATGATTGCCAATGAAACAACTCTCTACAAAATAACACAGAAATTAACAAATATAGATGTGGTATGATTGCCAATGAGACAACTCATCAAGAGACCAAAATAACACAGAAATTAACAAATACAGGTCACCCTATGGCCTTCAACAATGAACAAAGCCTATACCTCATAGTCAGCTAAATAAAGGCCCCGAAATGACTATGTAAAACAATTCAAATGAGAAAACTAATGGCCTTATTTATAGAAAAAAAAATGAACGAAAAACAAAGATGAAACACATTAATGACAAACACTGAATTACAAGGATCCTGAATTGGGACAGGCTTATACATACAGTAGTTAATCAAAAATGATAAAACCAGATCCAGATACTCAAGGTTGAATTTCTCCTTAACAGATACATTAGATTTTAATTCTTTATAATTTAAAATGTTGATGCTGCGTAATTTGAAATGTTATATCGATCATCAATTAACGTGCAAAGTATGTTAAAATTATAAATTTTTAGTTTGATCATCTTTATTTGGAAATTTTATATTATTATGATCCTTCACATGGTTTTCTTCAAATTTTACGATCAAATTAAAGAGAATATTCAATTTATTAAACAGTATAAAACTTTGAATTATCTAAATTATTAATTTTAAATGCAATAATGCAAACAATAAAATAGTAAACTGATATAAATATAAATGTAGATTTAGATATTAATATATATGAAATAAAAAAAAAAAAATGAACTTAAAAAGAAATTCCCAGAATTCAAAAATATATGGATGCCAACTGATTGCTATTATTTGTACAAATGCATTAATATCAACAATGTTCATGATGTTATTAGAGTGGCTTTATAAAATATTAATTATTTTTAGTAAAAATATTATTGGAAAGATGTTAACTATTGTTGATTATAATTGATAATTCACAAAACCTTTCCAATGGGAACACATGGCCCTTTTAAGTGTAAACTCATCCAATTTTTCTGTCGGTAGGGGACATTGCAATTTGCTGATGCAAGACCTTCAGAATAATTGGCCTTTCCAGAAACTAAAGGACTATGGGTAATCTCATTGTTCTTACAATAAAACGAAAACAAGGTTTAAAGGTCACTGGGTAGATTGCCATTGTTTAGAACTTTTTTTAAATCAATCACAATATTTTGGTGTACGGGTTTAAAAAAATTACCCAGAATGCATTAGATTTTGAAATTGCAAATTGTTCTTAAAAGAATAAGGAGGTATGGTATGATTGCCAATTTGATATACTTGTAAGCCACCATACTTTTCAGAGGGGGATATATATAGAATAACCATACATTGTCTTGAAATATCAATGTTATTTGTACAAGGCTTAGAAAGAAAGCGAGGCTGTGCCGAGCATTTCTATCTGTTTCGAGCCGAGTACAAATAACAGATTGATATTTCCAGACAATGTATGGTTATTCTTTATATACTGCAACTCTTATAAATGTTCAAAATGAAGTATTCAGGGGGAAAATCAGCATTCTTTACTTTTGAGCGGACAACGTAAAATTGCTGCAAACTTGTATGTTTTGTTGACGTCATAGATAAAACTCTACAGAAACTGCGTTGTCAACGTCATAAACAAAGTGATATATATGATCAGTGACTGTATATCACATATAAATATACAGTCAATGCAATTTGACTGCTCTAAAAGGACAGCTGCAGTATATATACATTGTATTTTCATTTCAGCATGTTGAGTTGATTCACATAAAGTTCTTTGAGCTTTTGTTATCATGAATTTGGCAGAAATCTTGATTTATTTTGAATATAATTTACTTGATTGGCATTTTACATAATAGATTTTGTAATGCCTTACACTTTTAACTACTGTAAACCAACTTATTTTCGCGTTTTACCCTTTCTTGACCACTTCGCGGCTATTTAATTTCCCGGTTTTCTTATTTCCTTGATAAAGTTTAATATGGGTAGATCCAAGGTTTACATATTCGCGATGATTTATATTCGCGTTATTTTTCTACTCGCGAAAGTCGCGAAAATAAATCGCTTGTGAAAATAAATCGCTCCCGAAAAATAAATCGCTCGCGAAAATAAGTTGGTTTACAGTAATTAATAACTCAATGCTTTGTTTAAAATCAACAAGATATCCTATGGGAGAAATTGTATATAGGTATATATTTAGAAAATTATATTGATTTAAGTTCGGATGTAAAATCATTACTGACTATTCGTTTGGGGTAAGATTATGATTTAATAGGGGGGGGGGGGGGGGGGGGGGGGTATTCTCAAACTTGTTATTTGATTATAATGTTGCTAATACATGTTCTTCAAATACACTCATGAATTATTAGAAAGTACTGTTAATTATTTTGAGGATTACATTTTTTTTAACCAGAGTAAAAAATTGTTTGTAATAAATTCTGGTGAATATGTGGCCCTTGACTTCGGCATTGATGTAGACCGAGGCGATTCAGGCAAAAGTTGTCCAACTTAAAGAATATTTTGATAATTTACCTAAAACAAAAATGACTACCTTGCTCCGCTCAAGGACAATTTAAGTTTGCGCACCTGGGCAGGCATTTACCTAAAATCCTTCATTTTAACCATGTACATACTATATACAGAAACATTTGTAATTGATATAAAGTTGATGTACTTTTAGACATTTTAATAAGCCTCTTTAACCAAAATTAATTAAAGATTTAGAAGCATGTTAATAGGTTTAATATGTGTTGTTTTGTTCACAAATCCTCGTTCATTTTCTATGTTTAGACTTCAATTCTTTGGCAGTTTATATTTTAAGCATGTACATGCATTTAGCTGGCAGGTATAATTGCATTTTGCATGATTAATTGAAAAAATGGATGCTTTTTTACAGAACTTTGAGCAATTAATTAGATGGATATTGCAATTTGACCCATCAGACAAATTACATGTGAATAAATATTTGTGTTGCTAAATGCACTTCATGCAGACAAAATGTGCATACATCATGCACTTTGACACGCAATATGCAGCATTTTTCAATTATTCTCTCATAATGTCTAGCCCATTGGGAATTTTAAGGCTGCGTTTCAATTTCAAATTATTCGCAGTTGCAGACATTTTTCCTTTGATTTTATTTCTGAGTAAATAATAAAAACTTGAATTCTTGAGAAATAATATTTATATTCATTTTCAAAATGATTTTATGATTATGAAGTATTAAAAATTTGTGTCTGTTATAACAATTGAAAGGATGAAGTTTGTTTTATTTAAAATGCAGACCCTTTTAATTCAATGAAATGAGGGAGTACAGGACTAAAAATAATATTCTTTTCTTTAACAGTTGGACTAAACTAAATGTTAGAAAACTTTTACACAACACTTGATTAAGAAACAACCAAAACGAAAATTTGGCAGGTTTCACTTTCACCATTCTCAAGTTTTGCCCTTTATAAATTGAAAATTTACTGTGCAATGTTTACAAGCTCTGTGGGTGTGTGGCATATTTATCTGGTGGACACATTCTTTTATTTGTACCAGTTTCTGTCCAAATGGGAAACAATCTTGTATTTGAGTGACAATATACTCAGCGGTTTTAAGATTCTCTCATAGCCTTGAAACATTGGGTGTTAACCCAATACAATAGTTTTATTGGACTTTCAACCTGGGAATTCTAAATATCTCAATCTTTATAGGTATGACAGATTAGCTGCCAAAAACAACCCCTTTTTTGGACCTCCAATGCATGTGAATGGGGACATATGATTGGAAGTAATATTGGAACCCCCTCTTTTAAGAATGACTGGAAAAGCCCCATTGCTTATTTAACCAGCAAACACTGATAAAATTTGAATTTTGGTGGCTTCACTTTATCTGTTCTTAAGATATGTCCCTTCATGATTTGAAAATTTACTGTGCCATATTTACAAGCTTGGTGGGTGTTATCTGGTTACAACACATTATTTTATTTGTACCAGTTCATTTCCAAATAAACAATCTTATATTTGAGTGACAATATTTTCCAGCTTTTAGAGATTCTCTCATAGCCTTAATTGAGAAGAAGTTGGGTGTTAACCCAATACAATAGTTTTATTGGACTTTTGACATGGGAATTCTAAATATCTCAATCTTTATAGGTATGACAGATTAGCTGCCAAAAACACAGTTTGGTTACAAGTGATTATTTTTCGGCAGTTGTGGTTACAAGACTTGCAGGAAATCATTATTTCTCAATCATCTTAACAGCTGTATTATTTACCCCAAGGTGAAGGGCGTAATTAATGATGTAAACACACTACTGTTTGTATTGTAAATATATATTGTTCCTGGGGATGACAGAAAATTAAAAGGGAAGAAAAAGGGAGTGGGGGTAAATAGAAGGAGGATGACAGAAAAATTAAAGGGAAAAAAAGGTGGGTGGGTAAATAGAAGCGGTGAACGGAATTTTTAAATGTCATTTTACATAATATGAAGTTCTTTTTTTTTAATTTTAATTGAAGTTTTAGCAGTTTTAAGAACTCAAATTTTGGTCATTGAATTTGTGATTTGAACTTGTTATCTCCCTGCAGTGTTATGTAAAATCACAAAAATACAGAGCTCTGAGGAAAATTCAAAACGGAAAGTCCCTAATCAAATAGCAAAATGATAAACATAAAAAACACATCAAACAAATGGGCAAGAACTGTCATATTTCTGACTTGGTACAGGCATTTTCAAATGTAGAAAATGGTGGATTGAACCTGGTTTTATAGCGCTAAACCTCTCACTTTTATGTACAACCTTAATTGATTTTTCCTGTAAAATACCTTGACCAATATATTGAGCTGTAACAATTCTGGGTTCTGAATCATATATAAGTCAAGCCACAGTAATAAAGTAATATAATAGTCAATTCCCTAGACAAGAATATCTAATGTAATATTAATACTGGTCTAATGTTAGTGGGCTATTAGGGCAGAGCAGAAGCCTTTCTATCTATTAATTATTCAATAAATGTTTAAAAAGGAAAATAATGAGATTTATATTGCCCACAATTTGGTAACTAATTTCATGGGGATTTAATTTCGTGGTTTCCTTAAACTGTAAGTGGTTTTATATGGAGGTTCAATTTTCATTGGGTTTCTTATTTTGTAGATATATATTTTCCACAAAATTAAATAAGAATAGTGGACCACCAAGGTCGATCTTTGAATTGTATAAAACAATATGATAAACTTGATTATCTCAAGTTTATTTTCCTGTGTCACTTTTGAATTTGAAGCATCTCTTAATCTATTCTAACTGAGGTTTGAGGGTCTCGTTGTGCAGTTTTAATGCCCCACCTACGATAGTAGAGGGGCATTATGTTTTCTGGTCTGTGCCTCTGTCTGTTCATTCGTCCCTCCATCTGTCCCGCTTCAGGTTAAAGTTTTTGGTCAAGGTAGTTTTTGATGAAGTTGAAGTCCAATCTTATGCCCCACCTACAATATAAGAGGGGCATTATGTTTTCTGGTCTGTGCCTCCGTCTGTTCGTTCGTCCGTCCGTCTGTCCTGCTTCAGGTTATGTTTATTGGTCGAGGTAGTTTTTAATAAAGTTGAAGTCCAATCAACTTGAAACTCAGTACACATGTTCTCTATGATATGATCTTTCTAATTTTAATTTCAAATTTAAGTTTTGATCCCAATTTCATGGTCCACTTATAACATGAAAAATGATATTGCGAGTGGGGCATCCATGTACTATGGACACATTCTTGTTCTTTTTTTTTAGAATTTTTATGCCCCTTAAGCTTTAGAAGAAGGGGAAATTAAATGTTTAGATTGACTATGTCCTTCTGTCAGTCTTTCCATCTGTACTTCTGTCTGTTCATCACATTTTTATTTCTGCATGCACACCAAAGTAAGCTATTCTCAATCAAATTTAAAAAAACTCGTACTTACTGCAAACAAAAAATGAAACTGACC
The DNA here is from genome assembly GCF_036588685.1 of Mytilus trossulus. Classification (NCBI taxonomy): domain Eukaryota; kingdom Metazoa; phylum Mollusca; class Bivalvia; order Mytilida; family Mytilidae; genus Mytilus; species Mytilus trossulus. The sequence continues at coordinate 10,501,335 of NC_086385.1, read as the reverse complement.
CAAATATACCTGCAGGCGTGACTATTGACAAATTAAAGATGCAGCTAATATGCGTAGGAACGATTTTGTTTAAAATATGTCCTACTTTCTTGTATGTTCTTTCAGACTGGGCCAGATGTCAATCAGTGGTTCTATACCCTATTCTATGTTTTTGGCCATAATATCCTTTTTTCCACGCTTTGATATTCTCTCTCCTACAACCCCCATCAAGACCATCCTAAATTTAAAGCAATTCTAACTTCAAACTGAAATATATATGTAATGGACAATTAATGACTACTAGAGGTTACATAACTACTAAGCAAGTTAAAAGATGTTTTACGTAAGTTATCTGTGAGTAATTGCTATATATATATATATATTGATCTATCAACTGTCTGGCCTCGTTTAAATGACAATTTACTGTGAAAACTGAGGTCGAAAAACTGAGGTCAGTATTTCAATAAGGATTGAAATTTTTTTTGTTTATCGACATTTATTGAGTACATGTCATTATAAATATGCTCTTCATTGTGTCTATATACAATAAAAAAATCACATATTTTCTTTTTCTTTTTATGCCCCACCTACTAGAGTATACGTAGAGGGGCATTATGTTTTCTGGTCTGTGTGTCGGTTCGTCCGTTTGTCCATCCGTCCGTCTGTCCCGCTTCAGGTTAAAGATTTTGGTCAAGGTAGTTTTTGATGAAGTCCAATCAACTTGAAACTTAGTATACACATGCCCTGTGATATGATCTTTCTAATTTAAATGCCAAATTAGAGTTTTGAACCCAATTTTAAGGTTCACTGAACATATAAAATGAAAGTGCAAATTTCAGGTTAAAGTTTTTGGTCAAGTTAGTTTTTGATTAAGTAGAAGTCCAATCAACTTGAAACTTAGTATACATGTTCTCTTTGATAAGATCATCTGGGAATTCTTGTTTTCTAATTTCGGGACGTTGGGATGTACTTTATTTAAATTCAGGACCTCAGGATTTTGTGTTTTTAAGCCTGGGATTTGGGATCCTCCTTTCCCCCCTCTCCCATTCTTATTGCATTGATTGGTTTGAATAGAATACTTTGCTAAGATGTGGACCACACTTAATATGATATTTCTGTGCAATAAAGAACACATTCCAAGGGGTAATTTAGTAAATTATCAGTTAATTATGAATTATATATCTGGCAAAGTAATTTAACAAATGCTGTTATAAATTGCTCAACAATCTCCCAACTTAAAAATCTATTAGAATTTAAACTATGCTGACAGGATAACTGTGTAAATAATAGCTAATGATTCAATGTTACATTGTAGTTCAATAGGGTTGATTGTGTATACTGTCAAATTTAAGTACCTAACAGAAGTTCCTTGGAAACTTTGTTATAAACTATATGCCATACTGTGGATTCATTTATTTTCGTGGATACCAATTTTCATGGATTGAGGAAAACTTATATGTTTGTGGATATTTAATTTCGTGGTTTTGGAAAAATCTGCATACATTAGCCTATAAAAAATTTGGTATTCGTTGAACATTTAATTTCGTGGTTCGTCTGTTCTCACAAAATCCACGAAAATTGGTATCCAAAGAATAATAATGAATCCACAGTATTATGTATGAACAGTTCCTGTTACGGAACAAATATTTTCTAATCTTTAAAATAGAATTGAGAATGGAAATGGGGAATATGTCAAAAAGACAAAAATCTGAACAAAGATCAGACAACAGCTAGTGGAAGGCCACCATTTTTTGGCTTTTCAATGCAGTGAGAAAATCCTACACCTGAAGGTGGTAGCTCAGCTTAATCAAAAAGTAACAAAAATACTGTAATATTTGTTCCATGCAGTGGAAATAATATGACAGGATAATTTGTCCATTTGGAACTGATATTTGATAAAAGAACTACTATTTTCGTGACAGTACTGATATAGAGAAGTAGATTATAAAAAGACAACAACATCCTGAATTACTAGAAGGATACACTTTATTCTGGTCTACACAGTTTGCCACTTACCATAGTGTCTTCAGGACCATTTAATGACCTAGGAAACATTATACTGAAGTTTAGTCACATAATGATTGAGGTTCATATGGGGTTAGAAATGTTAACTTACTTGTGGAGGGTTTTGAAAGGTGTAATATTACAATTATATGTTTGACAATGTTAAAATGAAAGTGAAAGTAAAAATTGATAATGAATTAATTATCAGTATCTTAATTTTCTAAAATGGACAACATGGTTAGAGATTTTTTGGGATTTTCTGACTCTAATACATGTAAATATGACCAGTAGCCATACCTGCCAACTGTCACTATTTGCGGGGGATTTCCCCATGGAGGCTACCAAATTGAAATTTTTAAAGAGCAATTATGTCCACAATTTTAACAAAACAATTAATTTTACAATGAATTGGGCTTATAAAAGTATGAAGAAGCTAAAAACAACATTACACTGTATTTGAAGGCCCCCTTGAAGGTTGTTTAGGAATATGGCAGCCATCTTGCATGCAAAACCCCCATGGGCATTTTAATAACTTGGCAGGTATGCCAGTAGCAGATCCAGAGAAGGGGGTTTTAACCCCCATTTTTGTATGATAATCAATGCATTTAAATTGGAACATATTATATAGTTGGAACCCCTTTCTTTTATCCTGGGTTGGGAAATCCCCTTTTAAATGGCTCAATCCACCCCTGTACATGTACTTATATAGAAAGACTTGTAACATAGAAATGTTATAAGTGTTAGCAATAAACATTCTTAAGTTTAATTTATCACCAACAAGAACATTGCAATATAAACAATGTAATTACAATTGATCACAAGATTACATAACTTCACAAGATTACAGACAGATCAGTCAAATGTAACTCTATCAAATATTCATCAATGGAAAGTACATTGATTGCACTAAATGCTCTTACTGTGGGATACCAGTTTTTGTGGATTTTGAGGGGAAATGTCCCCCATGAATCTAAATATTCCAAGAATTATAATTAATTGAATTTGGAAAAATAAAGTCTTCATTCTTCAATTAAGTTGAATGCAGGGTTGATAAGATAAGATAAGATAAGATAATTTTTATTAACCAAGCATGGTGCCCAAAATTTGAGCTATACAATCAAATGAATGAATTACAAAATAAAGCACAGAAAATGATTAGAATGATTAAAGTACATTTAAACAACAAAACAAAAACACATGAATACACATTTACACTAATTAACCTGATATAAACCAAGTCAATTGAAGTAATTAATAAACAAATGCATTGGTTTAAATGTTTTAACACTGGGCTTGCCCGCCAATATTCACCCTTACCTGAAAAAATAGTGTTCAAACCTCACAACATTGATAGACACAAACACTATAAGATATCATTTAAAATGGGGGATAGGACCTTTATCAGGACTTCGGGATCGGCTGTTTTTAAGCTCAAGATTTCGGGATTTACTCCTTTGGGATCCGGGAATTCTTTTTTCAAATTTTGGGATTCGGGACCTCAGGATTTCGGGATCAGGACCCCTCCTACCCCCAATTTAAAATGGTTTTAAACTCAATGGAAAGAAGTTAACAAAGTCAAGTGAACATTTATATACACTGAACGAGTAAATTCGATCTAGAACACAATGTAAATACAAATTTTAAATCACTAAAATAAGGAGTGAGATTTAAAAAGATATCAGAAAGACAACAAATCTACATTCTTATATGTATCATCTGCTCTTTGGTTTTGGTTTCTTTGACATATTTTCCACATTTCCATTCTCAATTTTATTACAGCAGATTCCATTGAGTGTGTAGTTAAAGGTAATATATTTGATTAGCTTGCTTGTTAGCTGAACCGTGAAGTCATTGTTAGGTTAGGTAAACTACCCTATTTTCGAAGTAGCATAGTCCAACAGACAGATTGATTTGTTTTCTGTAGAACTAGTCTATTCTTAAAGTAGGGTATTACCTTTGGCTACACACTCAATGGAATCAGCTGTATCAGTTTTTAAAAGAGAGTTTCTTTTATTGCTGTATACCAGTCGATTTATTTTTATTCACATTAATTAAATTATTTTTGAACTAGTAATAGAAGTTTGCATATATCAATTGGATCTCTTTACAAGAGAATCAATTCTTTAAGACCTTTATTTACTTAATACAGTCCTGACAGTAAGACGATTAAATCTTGTGTGGCTCCTCCATTTAATTGTTGAAAAAGAAAATAATTGCAAGTGGAAATGTAAACATTAGAAAACGCTATGTTAAATATATAATTTAAATGTTTTTTTTTTGTTTTTTCAGCTATATCTAAAGAAGATACCATTCATGAAAGTGATCTAGAGGTAAGTGCTTATAAATAACTGTAAATTTTCTACAGATATTGATCTTTGATATATTATATAATTATGTAAACAAAATACTTCATTTAATTTGATCTGGAATAAAGAACTTAATTATTACTGATTTTATAGATAGTGCTGAGGATAAAAGATACAAGCTCAGCATGCAAATACAAATATTGTTTTATTGAAGTCTGCAGTTATAAAAAATAATAAATCTTAGCTAATCTTGTAAAATCAAGGAATGTATCTCCCTCATGTAACGCTCTCATACCAAGTACTTTTTGTTATCCTTTTCATTTTACAAAAGTATTTTTTTGTCCTATGATCTAATCAGTCAAAGTTTGTAAGGAACGTAAATTGGAGAATAATGGTTTTGGACAATATGGCCAAAAATTAAAATTTTCAGTGTCTCTTCTTGTTGCTGATTTAAATCTAACAGGCCCGTAGCCAGGAATTTCCAAAGGGGGATTCGTTGGACTCACAAACTCGACTTTAACAGTCACAATTCGAACAGAACATTGACTTTAACAGTGCTTATTTGTTTTCCGAACCCCCCTGGCTACGGGTATGTCTATTTGCAAGACTTCATATTAATACTAGGAAAACTGAATTTATTTAAGATATAATTAAGGCATTATAGAATAATTGAGACCTAGTGAAAAATGTTATAGTAGAAAATTATTGAAGAAGTAATATTTAAAAAAAAGTCAATCTCAGAATTTAAAATCTCAAAATTAAACGGCACAAAAATGACAAACTTTGTTTATAAAGAACTGCTATACATCAAAATTATTGATTTGATAGTAATATGTTACTTGATGACCAACTTAATATAGAAAACGCATAAATTGTATATTTTTAGTCCGAAAATACCAAGAATGGTGACAGCGCCTCCTACAATACAGTACCGCCTAACCTTGCCCTTAGCCGATGTGGTTTGAAAGATGATTACGGCTTAATAAATACCACTTTAAATCCTGCCAACTGTCATGAGGGTGGATATCATACACTTGGAAGGCCGTCGTCGAACTCAATCAAAACCAGTGCAAGTAAGTTACTGGAGGCTATCTCCCTTACATGTCTTAAAATTGAGAATGGAAATGGGGAATGTGTGAAAGAGCTAACAACCCGACCAAATAAAAAAACCAACAGCAGAAGGTCACCAACAGGTCTTCAATGTAGCAAGAAATTCCACACCCGGAGACGTCCTTCAGCTGGCCCCTCAACAAATATATACTAGTTCAGTGATAATGAACGCCATACTGATTTCCAAATTGTACACAAGAAACTAAAATTCAAATAATACAAGACTAACAAAGGCCAGAGGCTCCTGACTTGGGACAGGCGCAAAAATGCGGCAGGGTTAAACATGTTTGTGAGATCTCAACCCTCCCCCTATACCTCTAACCAATGTAGAAAAGTAAATGCATAGCAATACGTGTATGTATTAACATTTCATGGTTTTCTACGGTTTAAAATGGAATTTAGTATTAAATTATAAGAAATGACTGTTATATTTTTTCTGTTTATTTGAAATATCATAAAAAATGTGGTGCACACTGTTAAATAACCCGCTACACATTTTATTCAGTGTTCACCTATTTTTTTTATGTTATTTCTTCATAGACAGAAAAAATATTATAGTCATTCCTTAAAAACCCTAAAACATTAGTGTAGCATTACATTATAGAAATACACACTATAAAATATGAATTGATGTGGCTTAACTCAATCAAAAACATATTAACAAAAATAATCAAAAACAAGTGAACATAATAATACACTGAGTGAATAAGTTTGATCTCTGACACAATTAATGAAAATACTATAAAAAAAATATCTAATACTATCAAGATATAGTATATGATTTATTCAATTCAATTCAATATTTTATTGGAATGAGCACAATAGAGACGTGATCCAAATACAGACAATTATAATATTAAAACAACATATAAATGAAATAAAGATGCATAATGTAACAACAAGTCATAAGCCAATTCTATATAACCATTACATTATAAACTGCTATTGATACCATAAACTTATAGATCAGTATTATTCTAAATTTTCATAAATTTACTTAAAACACACATTATAAGATATATGTGTATATGCACAAACTACTGTAAAAGATTGTTATCTGATTTATAAAGAGAGAATAAAGAGAGATGTAGGATTATGTGGTAAGACTTTGTTGAGACAGCAACCCAATGACTCAAATATTCAATAGACAACTAAATGTCATTTCATGCATAGAACTACTGGATTTATTATTATTAGGTAAAGATTGAAAGAAATGAAATCAAAACCTTATGGGACTGACTTGATATCTCAATCTTCTAAGACTTATCACTTCTGTTTTTGCTACACAAAATATAGTTCATTGATTATAATTTGTTCAACTTCAGTAAACAGTCATGCACCAGTGAAGCGGCACCACTCGGCTGGTGATATGTTAGATCAACTTGATCAAGAAGAGGGAGATAACAATCAAAGGCCAAGGTCAGAAGGTCATCGATACATGAAACAGTTCTCACCAAAACGAACCTCTAGTTATGGGGTAAGATAGAACAAAACCTGAGAATCAAATATAAAAAAGAAGATGTGGTATGATTGACAATGAGACAACTGTCCGCAAGAGACCAAAATGACACAGAAATTAACAACTATAGGTCACTGTACAGCCTTCAACAATGAGCAAAGCCCATACCGCATAGTCAGCTATAAATGGCCGCAGTGATATTGTTTGCCTTAAATTAGTGGAGAATAAAGGCTTTTTCCCCTGGAGAAAAATCCCAATTTGAAAAAAAAATGGCTTAAAATTATTCCCAAAAAGACAACTTTTTTCCCAACCAGTGCAGTCTTAGTAGTAATTGTACATAAATTCAAACTGAAAAACACTCATTTAAATATTTTTCATGCCTGAAATGACTAAATGTGCAGATATGAGGGTCTATTTATGAATAATCACTGACAAAAAGGGGTCTTATTCCAAAGCAAGGGTAGACTCTTGAAAGGGGTTCTGTAAATTGAAGTTTTAGTCAAATTTTTGGTTTATTTTAAATTTCCCAATTTGATGAAAATGACGCATATTTTCTCAATAAAAAAGGGTAGAGGTAGTTTTGATAAAAGCCAACAATATCACTGTGGCCCCGAAATGACAATGTAAAACAATTCAAACGAGAAAACTAACGGCCTGATTTATTTAAAAAAATGAACAAAAAACAAATATGTAACACCCTTGTTTTCAAAATTCCAATAGGGTACATACTTTATATAATTGTATAAATTATATAAATATGTAACACATAAACAAACGACAACAACTGAATATTACAGGCTCCTGACTTGGGACAGGCACATATATAAATAATGTGGACTGTTTTTTTTTTTGCATATTTAAAGTGGAAAATACATCTTCAAACATGATAGGGTCATCTAATACATTTGCTTTATATATAAAAAAAGATGTGGTATGATTGCCAATGAGACAACTCTTCACAAGAGACCAAATGACCAAAAAAAATGTAACTTCCGGGTATAGGTCACTGTACGGCCTTCAACAATGAGAAAAGCCAATAGATGTACCACATAATCAGCTATAAAAGCCCCTGAAAAAGTCATTTTGATCAAGGCATATATAAATCATTCAAATGTATCATAATCAGAATAAGCTGTTGTACTATAAAAGCTTTTTAATATTTATGAATATGAGTTATAAAATGTTTCTGTTCTAATTGATTAAGAGTTTTCTTATTAGGGAGTTCGCTTCTCAATTTTAAAATAATTAAATTTAAAAAAACTAGTTTATATTGATAAGGGATTAATAAAGGAATCAAAAGAGTAAAAAAAATATGTAGGTCAATGTGCTGGCTTTCGAGATATAAGCCATTGAAATTTTGGCGGGAAAATATTCTCTCTTGACTTTTCATAGCTTTATCATTTACAAGTGTAAGTTCTCAAAAACTATTAAAAAATAATTAAAATTTTATAAGACTTTTAAAGATGGCTTATCATTATACATGTAAAAGATTTATAAGAAAAATGGGGGTCAATAGGCAATTTTTTTAAAGGCATTCAAATGGATAAAACCAGAGGATTCTGAAAATCTGACAAAGGTCCCCAAACATGACAAGCGAACTTCCTTAAGATTTATATTTTCATCTAGTAAGTAATGTTTGAGTTATCTCCCATATATATACTTCAAAGATTATTTCTGTTTACACCTGGTCGGAGTTTCTGTAAACTTTGGGAGTAGAATCTTCGAGTAAATTGATACCAGCAAGTGTGAACTATTTCCGGAAACTTTTTCTTTCCAAACAAGCTATATAATACATAATGTATTGTTGAATAAAAAAATAAAAAAATCTTTGAGGAACAACAAAACATGTTCCCAGATTATTTATTCATCATGTAAAAAGTAATATTTGATAATACATTGATAATGTTCTTATATATTAAAATGATTTTCAATATGGCATACCAGCCATAATATATAAAGCTGCATGCAACTATATTGGATGTTTGATGTTTTATATGTTGTATTTTAGGGACAGTTTGGAAGACAGGATTCCTACCAGAAACTTGAACAGTTAGGAGAGGGATCTTATGCTACTGTATATAAAGGCTTCAGCAAGTGAGTTTGTTGTTTGAAATATTTTTTTATTTTACTCCTTCTACTGCTTTCTGTACTGTTTTTTTTGCAGAAACCTTGTCAGTAGAGAAATATTGTTTAAAACTTTCAGAAACTTGAACAGTTAGGAGAGGGATCTTATGCTACTGTATATAAAGGCTTCAGCAAGTGAGTTTGTTGTTTGAAATATTTTTTTATTTTACTCCTTCTACTGCTTTCTGTACTGTTTTTTTTGCAGAAACCTTGTCAGTAGAGAAATATTGTTTAAAACTTTCAGTAAAAGAGGGACGAAAGATCCTAGAGGGACAGTCAAACTCATGAATCGAAAATAAACTGACAATTCTATGGCTGAAAATGAAAAAGACAAATAGACAAACAACATAGAAAACTAAACAATAAGTATCACAAACCTCACCAAAAACTACGGATGATCTCAGGAGCTCCAGAAGGGTAAGCAGATCCTGCTCCACATGTGGCACCCGTCATGTTGCTCATGTTATAACAAATCTGGTAAATAGTCTAAATTATTACAAATGACAGTAAACCAGTGCTGGGTAAATTTTCAGTATGATAGAATAAGTGGATACCTTGTGTATGCAGTGTTGTTACAATAAAAAACTCAACATGTGAAAGCAGTTATAAACAACAAAACAATGCTTTATGGATTGCTTCATAATTTTTATAAGATCCAAAGTTTCCATACCCAGGGAACCTTCACAGGATTATTACAATATTGTGGATTAATTTATTTTGGTGGGGACCAATTTTTGTGGATTGAGGAATTATATTAAAGAAGATAATGTATGATTGCCAATGAAACGACTATCCACAAAGGACCAAAATGACACAGACATTAACAACTATAGGTCACTGTACGGCATTCAACAATGAGCAAAGCCCATACCGCATAGTGCAGCTATAAAGGGCCCCGATAAGACAATGTAAAACAATTCAAACGAGAAAAATAACGGTCTCATTTATGTAAATAAATGAATAGATATAGGAAGATGTGGTGTGAGTGCCAATGAGACAACTCTCCATCCAAATATCAATTTAAAATGTAAACCATTATAGGTTAAAGTACAGCCTTCAACATGAATGCCTGTTTTTTGGTTGATATTTGATTTTTGTGGTTTTGTAAAAGTCTGCATTCATTCCTTTAGAAAATTTTAAATTCATTGAATAATTAAATTTGTGGTTACCCTGTACCCACAAAATCCATGAAATTTGCTATCCTACAAATATTAATGAACCCACAGAAAAGAAAATCACATCTGAAGTGAAAAAATCAGAAAGGTATAAGTAATGTTATAATGTCACATTGGTGAGTATAAATAGAATGTGAAAGTATACATGTACGGAAGAAAATTTTAACAGAATGGGATTTGAGATTAAAAAATATTTGAACTGTAGACAAAACAAAAACAACATCAAGAAGGCATCAAGAGGTCAAGATACAGTTTGACAGGTGTAATAGAAATAAATTCACATGTGATATTATTTTTTTTTCCATCCTTTTCAGTTTGACTAATCAGATAGTTGCATTGAAGGAAATCCGACTTCAGCAGGAAGAAGGAGCTCCATTTACTGCAATAAGAGAAGGTAAAAAACCTCATCACAGGGGCAGATCCAGCCATTTTAAAAAGGGGGGTTCCAACTAAATGTTCCCATTCAAATGCATTGATCGTCCAAAAAAAGGGGATGGGGTCCAACCCCTGAAACACCTCCCTTCGTCTTGAAAATACACATCAGTGACGCTCTAATATAAAAATGTTAAAAAGGCCAATTAAAGTACGAAATTGAAGAGCATTGAGGACCTAAACTCCTAAGGTAATCTATTCAACAGCAAAAAAAATTCTAGGCTTGTACAAGATTTTGACCAAAGTATAAAATCAGATTTAAGTTAAATTAAAAATGCACAGTACTAAATAAACAGTACTAGGTTGTTTTTAATCTATTTTGTATAACCATGATAACAAAGCGTGTAAAACCACTTTGCAGAATGGATACATTTTTAGCAGTGATGGGCCATTGGTAAATTGTATGTTTATCTTTGATACTTGGAAACATTATTAAACAGAAATTATTATTATTTTTATCATTCAATTTTATGATAAAGCAAATGTACTTTTTTGCACCTATCTATCTGTATGGTTGATTATGGACCATCTAAAAAATATCAAAATGTCACGAAAATTGTACACATTTGTTATTACCACCATACAGAGATCAATTTTAAATTTTGGTGGCATCATTTTCACTGTTCTTGAGTTATCTGGGTAAGGGACGCCATCAAAAGAAAAATGTAGGATAAAAAAAAACTTAAATCAAATAGTTTGGGGGTGAGGGGTCAACATTGCTGCAAGTTTTGTTAATCCAAAATCGATTTTACATATATCCCTATTGGTCAATCAATTTTTCCAAAATTAAGTTAAATTAAATGGGGGGTGGGGGTCAATAATTTTACCAAAAAACTATGTGAATGAAGTTTTTTTTTTCCTACATGGAACTTTTGATGTTGTTCATAAGTCCCATTATATACAGAACAATTGATGATTTTTTTCTGTTTCCACACTTAAAACCCCTAGCAACTTCTTAAAACAACATATAGAAACAAATTTCATTAAGTTTCAAAGAAAACAAAACTCCAGTTGTTTTGAATTAGAATATACATTGACTCTTGCATAGTTACAAACACAGTATATCTTTGTCCCTTGAACATATGGGGACACATTCTTTTATATTTCTAAAGACATGCACAACAAACTAATTATGTTATTGGATCATTAAGTAAAAAGCTTAAGGAAATGAGGACAGACATTTCAACTGTACTCTAACTTATTCTGAGAGCTTAATGCAAAATTATGAGTACATTTAATAGTTACATACCCAAATCTTATGAAATAAAACAACAATTATAGGTATATTATAGGCAGAACATTAAGCAGGAATAATTAAGGAATTTTATGGGATTTTATTATCCAGAGAAATATATATATAACTCTTGTGTAATAAGTAATAAAAGTAATTTATTTGGAATAAAGTAGAGAAATAGGTACCTAATGGATTTCCAATAATTTGTAGAAGTTGAAACAGATGTTACACTTGGTATAAAAATACTATTGAAAAATCCTATAATTCTTCAATATTTATCTTCTTCTTTGAGGAAATAAGATGTCACACTAAATATGAAAATGCAGTTGAAAATTTTCATAATTATATAATGTTCTTCTTAGTGGATGGAAATAGTTGTTACACCTGGTATAAAAATACAGTTAAAAATTTCCAGAAGACATTCTGTTATTTGTATTATTACTTTGTATAAAAATACAATTAAAAAATTCTATAATGTATAGGAAAATAAATATTACATTTGGTATAACTAGCAGTTAAAAAAATCAAACAATTCTATTATGTCCTTTGTCAAAGGGATAAAAATATATAATAGACAGAACATTAAGCAGGAATAATTAAAGATTTTTTTGCTTTATCCAGAGAAATATATATAATTCTTGTGTAATTGGTAATAAATGAATTATATATGGACATGTCTGACCTAGAAAGACATTATTGTAGGTTTTTAGTATCTATTATTTTGATAGGTCAGCTGTGCAGAGTAATTTATTTGGAATAAGTAGAGAAATAGGTAGCTAATGGATTTCCAGTAATTTGTAGATGGGGAAAATAGATGTTACACTTGGTACAAAAATACAGTTGAAAATTCCAATAACTCTTCTTTATCTTCTTATAATTCTATAATGTCCATCTTTGTGGATGAGAATAAGATGTCACACCAAGTATAAAAATACAGTTGAAAACTTTCTTTTTCCACTTGCATAAGTTGTAAAAAATTAATCGACGGGGAAATTTCAGACTGACTACTGTAAACCAATTTATTGTCTCAAGCCATTTATTTAAGTGACTTTTGTGAGGAGAAAAATATTGCGAATATAAATTGTCCTGAATAAGTAAATCTTTCTTAATCTACATCAAGAAAATAAGAAAATCGTGAATTTTAAAAGCCGCGAAATTGACTAGAATTGGTATAATGCAAAATTAAGTATCCACGAAAAATAAGTTGGTTTACAGTATAGACTTATGTATATGTTTGATCAACCTGTGATTTAGTCAATTATACCATTAATCTTTATTTTCATGTGTAACAGCCTTTAGAAATTGATTTAAGTTCCCTAATTAGCTAATATTGACCTGTTATCTGGAAATTGATATGAATTTTTAATAAGATAGGATTTATCATTGTTAGCTGAGAAATAGGTTTGCAATAAAATCGTTTGAAAGTTTTTATTGAATATGAATAAAATGGAGATAAAATTAAGTATTGGTCAGACTGACTTCTTGGCCAGTGATACTTGGTATTAAATAGATTATAAAGGCTGGAAATGTTTGTAATTTTAGGTAACACATTACCTTTATTTCTATTTTTCTCAACTTCTACATGTATAGCTGTCAATGTACTCACTGTAGTGTCTTTAACTATGATCAATTAAGTCTTCTGTTGTATCTTTTCCAGTGACGACAAAAATGATTTAACTACAACCCTAAACCTCCTGAAAAAATTAATTCTAGATTAAATTAAAGTAGGATGCCTAATTGTGGTTTGACTATTTAAGGTGGTACCAAACACCTTGACTAAAATTTATGTGGCTCGTTTATTTTTTCTTAAATTTTGACAAAATATTATACTGACCCTTTGACAAAAATATAAAAAATTCAATAAATTTGAACCTCCAATTTATCAAAAAAATTACACTCAGTCTGGTTATATAGCAGTTTGACAAACACTAATTTTGATCATTGAGAAGCTTAATATTCCCTTAACAACACAAAGTAATTTAAACGTTAAGCTGATTTTACAGAGTTATCTCCCTGTAGTGTTAGGTACCATCTTAAGTCTAAGCACATTACTCTAAATACCTCCCATACCTGGTTTGCATGGTTAGGGGCCTGTTATTTTAAACATTTGTCTGTATTAAACTAAATCTTATTTTTACTTACAGCTTCATTGTTACGAGGACTTAAACACGCCAATATAGTCACACTACACGATATAATTCACACGAAAGAAACATTAACATTTGTCTTTGAATATGTGGTAAGTAAAAAATCTATCTTTTTGTAAAATGTCAGTTTTAGAGAAATAAGAGTTATTTCCCTTTAATTAGGTTTAACACTGCAGGTAACATATTTTTACTGTGGATTCATAAATTATTATGAGGTCTATTAATAGGAATAATATGTCTTGTTGAGTATCTGGAATGATAAGAACTGTCATGCTGAGATCTGATATGTATACTGTTTCTTTATGCAATTTTTTTGGAAATTGCAATAATTAATCTAGCATTTTTGTCCATACCTAAAACCTTGCAATTAAATATCTGTAAATGTGCATAGCAATGATAATTAGTATGGTTTCAATTTACTGTTTTGGGGTTTGTGTTGCTTATTCTTTCTTTTTTTCTATGTTGTGTTTTGTGTACTTTTGTTTGTTTGTCTTTTTCTTTTCTAACCATGGCGTTCAATGTCAGTTTATTTTATGCCCTATTTATGGGCATTATGTTTTCTGGTCTGTGCATCCTTCCATCCCTTCATCCGTTCGTCTGTCCTGCTGCAGGTTAAAGTTTTTAGGCGAGGTAGTTTTTGATGAAGTTGAAGTCCAATCAACCTGAAACTTAGTACACATGTTCCTTATGATATAATCTTTCCCCAATTTTCACGGTCCATTGAACATAGAAAATGATAGTGCGGATGGAGCATCCATGTACTGGGGACACATTATTGTTTATCTATGAGTTTGAATAATCCTCTGGTATCTTTTGTACCTTTTCTTTAACTGTTTAGGCCTTGGTTCACTTGATTTATTAATTTCCCCGCTTAATAATTTAAGATTGAGCCTCATGTATGGTTATGTTCTAATGTTTAATAATTTAATTTTGGATGTAACACGTCTTCTGATTGGCTGATGTTATTTTTTTATGAGCCCATAGACATAATTTAGTCATGTGACCATGGCATCATCAACGTTTTTCTATGGTTTTCTACGATTTAAAATGGAATTTAGAATTTAATGTTAAGAAATGACTGCTATATTTTTTCTGTCTATTCGAAATAACATAAAAAATTTGGTGCACACTGTTAAATAACCTGCTACGCACGTTATTCAGTGTGCACCAAATTTTTTATGTTATTTCTTCATAAACAGAAAAAATAATACAGTCATTCCTTAATTAAATATGTCTTGATATTTATTTTCCAGCATACAGACTTAAGTCAGTATTTAGAGAGACATCCAGGAGGTTTGACTGCTTTTAATGTAAAGGTATGTTGTAAACATTTCAGCAACAATAAACATTGAAAATTTATAAACACAAAGGGGGTAACTCAAACATGATCTCTTGTCATTTATTTTTCACAGTGAATGTTAGTGATTAGTTTAAACATATTTATCTATAGTGGATTGGGAAACAAGTTTTGCAACTTAAATTTATCCCTTTTCCACTTTGCGGGTGCAAGTACTGCCTTGGAGCGGCATTAGCCTGCTTTTTTTAAAAATCTACAAGGATGTCTTTAACGTGCAAGATATATGGCTCTCTTTTAATACAGGCCAGTTATTTATTGTCCCCTTCCAACGAACTATCATTGTTTCCTCAAGACCATACTCTCAAATGTATGACAGATTTTGAATGTATGATATGAAGCTTTTTTCTGTCAGTTTCATTAGAATGGATATAACAATATTGTATTTTAATGCATCACCAATTAACTTAATTTGCAACCATCAAATCACCATTAGATGCCTTCATATAGCTTAAAATACAATACAGTTTTCTTCTGATTTAAATGGCTGTTTTAAATTGCATCCCCAATTTCGACCAAACTGACCTTGAATATTTGTATATTTATGATTTCATTTATGACCAGAATATTGATAACTTACTTTTTTTTTACAGATATTTTTATTCCAATTACTGAGAGGACTGCGATATTGTCATACGAGGAAAATTTTACATAGGTATGTACTAATTAACAGGTTGTCTGTTTCTTCTTCTTTATGTAGATCCCTCCAGCATTGGAGCACATACACCTAGCTGTGTTTCCCTTAATGGATTAGTTTTAAAAATGTTGTTTGCTCTATGGTCGGGTGGTTGTCGCTTTGACATATTCACCATTTCCTTTTTCAATTTTATTCACAAGTTATTCCAAATTGTAAAGAAATCCTCCACCAGAACGTTGCACATGCACAAAATTTATTTACAGAAATGTACATATTGTATACACAGATATGAATCCATACGTTGTCCAGGATGCACATGTTGATTTTACAATATTATTATGCAAATAACATGATAATCAATTTATTGGACTGTTTTTTGCGTCTTTTGGAAGTGTTTCTTTAGTTTCACAAGCAACCGGAAGATGACTTGATAAGTTCTGGTCAAACATCATGAGTTCAAAGTTATTAAGGATGTTCGCTTTTCTATTTAAACATAACAAGCTTTTCAAAAGACTGTTATAAATTGAAAGTAGATAAATAAAGAAACTAAAAGAGCAGAAAAATGGAGGGTCCTTGTGCTTGTTTTTGAGATATAATTAAGTCATTGAAAATTTGGGGGGAAATAATTCTCTCTAGATTTTTCTTTCACTTAACATTGGCACCTATTTTGTTAAAAACTATGAAATAATAACAAGGATTTTATAAGATTTTGAAATATGGCTTTTTAAATAATATGTAATAAAAATATGAAAAGAAAAGTAGGGGTTAGTAGGCAAAATATTTTAAGGTTAATACATGGATACAACCTGAGGATTCCGAAAATCTGGCAAAAATTTAAAAAGTAGAGGAACAAACATCCTTAAGTCAGGGCCATAGTATTATACTTCAAAAAGCAGTGTAATGTAATTTTCTTAAGAGCTGAGCGGAGTTATAAACACAGTGTGATGACCACTAAAGGTCTATTGTGTTATGTAAGGAATAACAGTACTATAATTGAAGAATTGTGACCGTCCATTGGTCAATTTGACTGGTAATACTTAAAGGACATAATAAAACAACATCTATGGGACAATACATGTTCAGTCTCCTAAAAGAGACAAAGTCCCAGAATGTTAAAAGTATTTGAAAAGATTTTACGAGCAATGAAAATTCAGCAATCTTGATTTTTATGCCCCATTTATGGGCATTATGTTTTCTGGTCTGTGGGTCCGACTGTTCATTTGTTCGTTCCTTAGTTCGTTTGTTCGTTTGTTCGTTTGTCTGTTCTTTAGTCCATTTGTCCATCTGTCCTGCTTCAGGTTAAAGTTTTTGGTGGATGCAGTTTTTGATGAAGTTGAAGTTCAATCCACTTGAAACTTATTGACTCATTTTATATATATGAATCATGTTATTTATGTGAATCATGTTATTATGTGAATCATTTTATATATCTGAATAGTGTTATTTTAATTTCAGGGATCTGAAGCCTCAAAACTTGTTAATAAGTGAACAGGGTGATCTCAAGTTAGCTGATTTTGGTAAGTTGTGATAGGTGAGATTACAAGGTGCAGAAAAAACAATACTTAGCGGAGATAACTTTTATTTCTCTAATTCTTACACGATTTATCCCTTTCCTGACATGTTGATCATTTTGATTTAATCAACGTGTGGATCGTTTGATCTCACTTCTTCATTGGTCAAAATTCTATTATAACATCAAATTTTCTTGCTTTCCTCTAAATTTCCTATTGTGACTGTATGAAAAAAGGCGACATCACATAGAAAAAACATCTTTTTGCAGGTCATTTGAAAAGAAGGCATAATTAAGTCTGCATTTTGTTTGTAAATCACTAGAGAAAATAAATTCTACCAACAAATCTTGTATAATACAATATTTATCCACAATCGACAGCTAAATTTTGAATAGTTAAAATGATTGGCAAGCCTCACGTTTTGAATTTGAAAATCTTAGGGGAGACGACTTTTATTTATCAAAAAATTAAAAAAACAAAACTCATTATGAAAAAAATTACCAAACTATCTCATTATTAACCCATTGTTTAAAAACCTCATAAGTTTAATGCATTTAAACTTTCTAAAAAGCATATGTATGTTTATGGTAAAAAATAAAGCTGTCCAAGAAAATAAAAGTCAGTATATACAGTCAGAGATAAAAAAAATGAAGTTATTGTCTGATTTGAATAAAAATGTTATCATTAAATACAGAATTTCTGTATTTTCTAGCAATGATTAATAGATTTTTTATATTTTATATTACAGGTTTAGCTAGGGCTAAATCTATTCCTAGTCACACATACTCGAATGAAGTAGTCACATTATGGTACAGGCCTCCTGATGTGTTACTGGGGTCCACAAATTATTCAGTGTCTTTAGATATGTGGTGAGTTTAAAGAATAGAATATTTTTAATTCCAATGTTACCTTCTTACTAAAACAATAGAAATCTGGTTGAACCTTTTGTATAGTACAATGCAAGGTTCAAATTAAGGTGGTACCCAACACCTTGATAAAAATTAATTTAAATCGTTTATTATTAATTTTCATAAAATTTTGACAAATATTTGCCTTTGAAAAAAATGTAAACATTTCTACAACAAAAACAGTCACTTTCTCACAAAAATTGGTTGGATATATTGCAATTTGACAAACACTAACTTTTAGCATTTAGAAGCTTAATATTTCCTTAACAATACAATGTGATTAAAACATTTCTGTGATTTTAGAGTTATCTCCTTGTAATGTTAGGTACCACCTCGATATCCATTAACAAATTTGCATCCTGATATCAATAACATATTTTCCACTGGAATTTTAACACCAATTTGAAAAGGGTTTGCAAAACTTGCTTTTTTTTCTGTTTGACGTAGAACTGACAGGACTCAAGATTTTGAAGGTTTTTTTAAAAAAAAGATTGTTATACATTTATTTTGTTGGGGTGTAGGTTGTTTATTCACGGAGTTGATAGGAGGTGCTCCTATTGTCATAGGAGTTATTTATTGTTATACATGTATTTTGCAGGGGTGTAGGCTGTATATTTACAGAGATGATAGGAGGTGCTCCTATTGTCATAGGAGTTATTCATTGTTATACATGTATTTTTAAGGGGTGTATGCTGTATATTCACAGAAATGATAGGAGGTGCTCCTATTGTCATAGGAGTTATTTATTGTTATGCATGTATTTTTAGGGGTGTTGGCTGTATATTCACAGAGATGATAGCTGGTGCTCCAACATTTCCTGGTATGAAAGATTCCTATGATCAGTTAGATAAAATATTTAGGGTAAGTAAAAATAGGTTGATAATTTTTCAAGGGTTTTATCAGTTATGTTTTGTAATTATGATACTGTTTATTAGTTAAGGAATAAGAAAGATAACTCAATTCAGTGTTTTGTCAGCACTAAGCTCTACTTTGGACTAATTATTAATGATGAAAGTACTTTTATTTTTGGGTACATTTTTCAATGGTTCAACCTTTCAGGGGCAATAATGAATAGTATAGTAATATTGATTGTTTATATTTATCAAAATCCAGTGTTATGACTCAATAAAAATGGAATAATGACTATCAAATATATTTTAACCTTTACAGTCTGATTGCCTCATCTAAACAAATAAAAAACCGTTGCTTAAATAATTCAAATTGTATTGCCTAATTAATACAATGACATGATCAATTCTTTTTACTATAAATGCTAAATTTAGATCTCATCATGATGTCTATTTTTAGGTGCTGGGAACCCCAACAGACAACACTTGGAAGGATGTCTCTAAATTACCTCAGTATGATAGAAGTAAGTTAAAAAAAATAGGATGCTGCTTGGAAGTGATCCTAAACGAGGTTAGGAAGGGTCATGATCACGAAAATCTGGGCTTAAAAACACCAGATCCTGGAGCCTCGATAAAGGTCCTATCGCCCCTCACCCTAGTCAGGAATATGACAGTTGTTGTCCATTTGATGTTTTTAGGTAAAGATTCCATGAAATGCAATCAAACCTTATAGGACTGACTTGATAGCTAAATCTTCCAAGACTTATCTCTATCTTTTTTTGCTACACAGAATATACTGCATTGATCAGAATATGCTGTACATCCTATCCATGAACATTTCCAGTAATTTATTGATGTAATATATGATCAGATATTCAAGGCACTAAATGATGTTACACTTGTTAAGAAAATTACATTACTTTTGCAAGGTGCAGTAATCTAATATATGTTCTAACTATAACAATGAAATCATTGTTAAAGCTATTTTCAAAAATTGGAGTTATCTTCCTTTGTCTAGAATTGCTGTTTAATCAACAACAACCAATTGCAATATTTAATTTTACTTCCCACTTAATAAATTGAAGCAATCTTTACCCCTCAGTGCTTACAAGCACTTTGATTAAGCTTTGATTTTACCATTTGATTTTTCCTTATTGAAAATAAGATAATTGTATGAAGGAGGCAGCATGGATCCCAACGAAAAACTTAACATTTGATTTGAAATTAACCTGTGATTAGAATTGTATTGGTGTTTCATTAACATAGTTACTTTTTCTTATGTTCATATCGTAAAGTGTTGTGTTTACATATAGGAAGATGTGGTGTTAGTGCCAATGAGACAACCCTCAATCCAAATAATTTAAAAAAAAGGTTAACAATTATTGGTCAATGTATGGCCTTCTACACGGAGCCTTGGCTCACACCGAATAACAAGCTATAAAGGGCCCCAAAATTACTAGTGTAAAACCATTCAAACCTGAGAACCAACGGCCTTATCTATATAAAAAATAAATAAATCTTGGTATGAAGGGAGTAAAATGTGAATGATGGAGTTTTAAATTGAGAGGCTGTATGTTACATGTTTATTATACCTTCAAAAAGGTTTTCATGTACTTTAAAAAAAAAAAATCTTCTGTTCTAAGGGAGATAATCATATGTTTTAAATATTATTATCTCCCTTAAAACAATAAACAAATTAAAAAAAGTACAGGAAAAACTATAAATATAATACAATGTAATGTTTAATAATGACACAAAGATTACCTTGTTTTCTGTAGCTTTAGTTGTAGATTTTAAATATCTCTGTTTCAGAATACAGTGAAACCTGTTTAAACCGAACCTCTTTGGGATTGTAAAGATTTTGTTCAATTTGGCCGATGTTCGGTTTTATCAGGTTCACAATACATACAATTTGATATGACAGTGCTTACGAACATGTTTGTTTTATACAGGTTATCACTTTAAACAGGAATCATTTTAGTCGGTTTTCACTGTATGAATAATATTATAATATTATATTACTGACATATTTGTTTTATTTTACAGAAAAGTTTGTTATGTATGAGAGAGTGTCTTCGTTGTCATTAGCAATTCCAAAACTGTCTTTCATTCCTAGTGCTGAAGATCTTGCTAGTCAATTTCTGCAGGTATGAATGATGTTTTATTTATCATACTGTAAATTATATATATTTGTAAGGATTTTATGCCACACCTATGATAGAGGAGGGGCATTATGTTTTCTGGTCTGTGCATCCCTTGGTTTGTTCATCTGTCTGTTCGTCCGTTTGTCTGTTTGTTTGTTGTGTCTTTTAATCTGTTCATCCATCTGTACCGCTTCAGGTTTTTCAAATTAGAGTTTTCACCCTAATTTCACTGTTCACTGAACATAGAAAATGACAGTGCAAATTTCAGGATTAAGTTTTTTGTCAAAGTAGTTTTTGATGAAATTGAAGTCCAATCAACTTGAAACTTGATATACATAATCCCTATGCTATGATCTTTCTGATTTAATTGCCAAATTAGACTTTTTATCCCAATTTCATGTTCCACTAAACATAGATAAAAATCGTGTGAGTGGGGCATTCATGTACAATGGACACTTTCTATAAATGTGATTATTGCAATTTATGGGGTATTGCAATGATTAGATCTTGCAGGCGGATATTTGTATTTGTATGCATATTTTTCTAAAATCGTGATAAGTAATCTTGAATTTTTATCCATTCTTCAGAAATCTCACAAAAAAATGCATGTGAAATTACCGTACGGTGTGGTGTCTCTGTTTAATTTCATAGAGGAAGTAATATATTGAGACTTGGGTAGACTGTGTTTTTTGTACAGATAATTAAGAAACAAAGGGATTGATCTTATGTGCTCAAAAATAGTCAGCAGATTCTGCTCCACGTGTGTTTGAATTAGGACTAAACTTTTACCACAAACATGATGAACATGCCAAGAAAAAAACTTTAGGATGAGGGAATGTGTATAAATTTTGAAATCACTATCAAACAGCAAAAACAAACATTTTACACCTCCAGCATGGTAAGAGCTACTCTACAGCTCAGGTGGATTTTGCTTTGTCCATCCATCCACAGTGGGAGTGGACACCGGATGGGCAATATTTCTAGCTTGTCCACTCTGCCCACCCTTAGGAGTGGGCATGTAATTTCTTTTGTTTAATCAAAAGACTTGCAAGTACAATCAGTTGTAAAAAGCAGATAAGCATTTGTAATCAATATTTTTACAAAAAGAGAGATTATAGCTGGAGTGGGCATGGGTGGGCTGTCCACGATGGGTCGGTAGAAAAAGCAAAATCCACCCGGGCTGTTGTGTAAGGACAAACAATTTATCACAATACTGTGGATCCATTGTTATTTGTTGCATACCAATTTTTTGTTTGTTTCATGGATACATGTGTTGAACAACAAATTACAAATGTTCAATGAATTACAAATTTTCTATGGGCTTTGTATGCAAATTGGCAAAACATCAGAATCAAATATCCACAAACATGCAAGTTTTTATCAATCCACGAAAATTGATACCCACAAAAACAAAAAAAAGCACAGTGCATTAAACCATCAACATAAGACCTTGACTTCAAAAAAGTATATTTTGTAAAAGTATTTAAGAATTCAAAAACAATTAAAAACCTCGAAAATATTTGGTTAGGTATTCTTTATTCATTACAAGTGTATTTTATTTTGTCATGTAGCCACGAAACAAAATATTTTTACTTCGGTACTGACATGATTTAACAAACCTTTCTAAAATTGTCCGTTTATAAATTTTGAAATTATTAAGAAACTAAGGTTTCATCTCCCTCAGGCAAAGTTGACTTTAGTTGAATTTGGCTGTTTATTTTAAATGTCTTTTACATATAGCTCTTCAACAGTTTCGGTACTTATACATCCTCGGATTCAAATGTTTAGGTTTGAGCATTTCTGATGAAGGTAAATCCAGAATAGCACTTTAGGACGCATGAAATTATTTAACATGTTGTTTTCAAATTTTTTTTTAAGATGTGTCCACAGAAAAGGATATCAGCTCAATCAGCGATGAGACATGAATATTTTAACGATCTTCCTCCAAAAATTCACGAGATTCCTGATGGTAAGTTATTTCATGAGAATGAGATCCTCTATAGGGCAACCCACAAATTTTTTTTTTACGATGTTGCCTACCTATGCCTCATAGGGTTTGGGAGAAGAGAGAGACTTTTTTTACCGCCCAACACAATTATAAACATGTTTTATACAAGAAAACAAGAGCAAGAAAAAATCTTAAAGACAAAACTTGAAAGAATTTGTGTCCACAATAATTTTCCCAAGTCATATGTTTAGAATGGTAGCATTAAACAAAAAATTTAAATTTTATTTTTGGCCTAACAGATATTAAAAAAAAATCATTATACTGTCGTTTGTGAATTGTCTCACTGGCAATCATATCAATTAATCTTTTTTTTGTAAAGTTTGGGTAGGACATAAATATGATATATTAGACCATGTATTTTAATGTTTCCATTTGCATTAACATTTGGATCAAACAATAGTTTTATTGCCCCTACTACTTTTAGAGTTATGTAAAAGAAGGACGAAAGATACCAAATGTCAATAAGCTAAGATGTAGATTGTGTGAACTCATCCTCACAATAAACATTTATGAACACAATATATAGTAAAATGACAGAAATTGGAACGAAAAAGAAACACATATACCCCTGTCACTATTTGGGGGGGGGGGGGGATTTTGCCCATGGGGGCTCCCAAATGGAAATTTTGTAAGAGCAATTTTGTCCACTATTTTAAAGAAAACAATTAATTTAACAATGGCTATGAGCTTGTTAAAGCATGAAGAAGCCAAAAAAACACATTAGAATATATTTGAAGGCCCCCTTGAATGTTTTGTAGGACTATAAAAAACATCTTTCATGTAAAACCCCAATGGGCATTTTGAATAGTTGGCAGGTATGGAAACATAAAAGGCAAATTTTGAATAAATTAGGATTATGTTGTTGAGTCTGTTGTAAATTTTGTAATTAATTATAGTGTATTTAATTTTTCTTGTTTTTCTTTTTTGGCAAAGGTAAAAGAATAAATATGAACTTGGTAAGATTTCTTTTAATGGGGTTGACCTTGGTTCAGGGAGATAACTCTTCAAATCAGTTATGCGTTTGTAAAAGTCAAGTTTCATCAATGTGTCCTAAGCATCTACCTGAAACAGATTGGAAATAATCTATTTGACCTAGAAGCTTAGAATATATTTTAATGAAAATGGTTGACACAAACATACTGATTTTAAGAGTTATCTCCCTCAACCTTGGTTTACCTCCTTAAATAAATAGAATTTGTGTGATACTTAATACTTTAATAGTTTTTCTTAATTAGGTAATGGAAAAAATGAAAACTTTGTTCAAATCTTAGAATAAATAAAAAAAATGCTAATCACATGTGTGATAAAATAATTTTTGAGGGTATTGATGGGTTTTACAGAATAGAGAGGACTTCTGGTTTTAAGCTCGGGATTTCAAGATTGAACCTTTCAGGATCCGGGAATTCTTTTTACGAATTTCGGGATGTCGGGATTTAATTTTCTTTAACATAAGGACCTCAGGATTTCATGTTTTTAAGCCAGGAATTTCAGGATCAGGACTGAAAAAGACCTTTCGTTTACAATATTATGATTACAAAATTGTAGTTAAAGTATTACATATGTTTGTGTTCAAAATCAAAAGCTCAAACACATCACAAACAAAATGATAACAACTGTCATATACCTGACTAAGGCATTTTCTATTTAGGAAATTTTGAATTAAACCTGCATTAATAGCTTGTTTAACCTCTTAATAAGGTACACAAGCTTTGCTTTGCTTAGTAAGGTCTAAAAATAAATCCAGATGAAAATGGATAGGGGATCAATATTCTGATATAAAAAAAATATTTTTCAGTATTTATTGGTCTTTAAATTATTGAACTTAATTCTTTTGTATAGTCTCTCAGTTACTTTTAAGTACAGTAAAAAGATTTCCAGTTTTTTTAAGTCAAGTGAAAAATGTTGAATATATTTGCGTGATTTTTATGTTGACAAAACGTTCATTATTGTATTCAAGAGATAAATTAGAGAATATTTACATATTTTTTTTTTTTTTTTTCTTAATCTTTCTAGTAGTTTTGATCACTAAAATCTAACTTTATAATGCACAACTAAACTTATTTATGTATGATAATACCATTAATTGATTTCAAAGCATTTAAACCTGTAACCATGGTAACCAATGTATCCATAATTATTTATTATGATAATCAAAGAAAATCATTAAGGTGGGCAATGACAGGAACTTTTGAGGCTGAGCACGAAACTCGTGCTCGAAAGTTTATGAATGCAAGCCCTGGTGTAATGTCTCAAACTTGATATATACACCTGGAAAAAAGTAACACTTCCATTGAAAACAATGTAAAATGAAATGATTGTAGAATGTGTATAATTTTGGTTTTACCAAATACTTTTAATCTGTTTATTGTTTAAAATTGAATTTGTGGTATTAACTTACTTTTCATCCAATATTAATTCTACATAGATAGGACAGAACAGCTGCACGCAATTTTGTCCACAATTTAAACAAAACAATTAATTTTCCAATGAATTTAGGCTTATAAAAGTATGGAGATGTAAAAAAAAAACCAACGTTAAAATGTATCTGCAAGCCCCCTTGAAGATTTTTTAGGGCTATGACAGCCATCTTGCATGCAAAACCCCCATGCGCATTTTGAATATTTGGTAGGTATGTGCACGAAAATAAGTTTTTCTGGCATTTAACAAAAAATGCAAATTTTGCAGGACTTATTTTTTCCAAAACATTGGTTCTGCAATGAACTCTAGATCTAATGATGCCTGAGATGTAAGCCTATAACACAAATTCAATTTACAACCATTAAGGTGGTACCTAACACTACAGGGAGATAACTCTGTAAAGTCAGCTGAACGTTTTAATTACATTGAGTTGTAAAAGGACACAATGATCAAAATTGGTGTTTTTCAACTGCTATATAACCAGTGTAATTTTTCTGACAAAACGGTTGTTTCAAAATTTTCAAAATTTTTGATATTTTTGTTAAAGGGTCAAAGTTAATACTTTGACAAAAATTTTATGAAATTAAACGAGCCAAATTGATTTAGTGAAAGTGTTGGGTACCACCTTAACAGATTAAAAGTATTTGGTAAAACCCAAACATTTTCAAATGAACCTCACTGACAAACCACCTCCACTAAACATCAGCCTCCTGATTCATTCATAAATTAATTTAACTATTTGATATTTCAGCATCGTCAGTGTTCAACATTCCCGGATTAAAGTTGATTCCTGAAATGGACGAACTTTTATTAAAATCATCATCTCCTTCAAGACCACGTCCTAGAATACGGACAACAGTCAGAGTATAGTCTTTAATTGTAGCGAAATTATTTTGTGTGAGGAAATTTTACAATAGGAGTTCTATATGGTTACAGTAGGCCAGGCTAGCAATTCTTTAGGCTAGATAGGAATAAAAGATGTACAAGAATGCTTTTACAGATTTCTGGAGTCTTGACAGCCTATACACCTTAGCAAGGAAGAAACATACAGTTTTAATACACAAATTTCAGAAGGTTTTGCCTATACTGTGGATTTTTTTTGGGGGGTACTAACTTTCGTGGATTTATGTAAACTTGTATTTGCATAGATATTTGCATTAATGGCTTAATTGGCCAAATCCATATACTGCATATGAAAAATGTTGAACATATGATTCATCTGTACTGAAATTCACGAAAATTGGAATTCAACGAATAATTATGAATACACAGTAACAATTTCAGAAGGTTCTGCTAATAATTTTTTTTGTTAATAAAAAGTGCACCAAATAAGAAGATCTACAATACTAGAATGAAAAGATATAGACCTTTTTTTTTATCTCCACAATTGGTATAACTGGTGTTGATTGGTTGTTAACATATAAGCCAATGATAAGCTTAAGATTTTTGGCTTGTATTGACATATTTTTTTTTTTTCGGATGAATTTTTGCTGATTTTTTTCTTCTTATGGTACTGAGATACTGTATTTAAATTTTAAATTTAAGAAAACAGACAAGCAATACCTCAAAATTTTTATGGTTGTACATTTTCATTTTGTTTGCATTTGGAAAAAAGGTTGGTGAAAAATTAAGAAAACAATGAGAAGATATATGCAAGATACAATTTTAGGCAGATATAGATGGGAACAGCATTTTCTTATAGAAGATTTTGCCATAAAATTTGAATATGAAAACATTTCTTGAGTAGGCATTTTAGGAGAATTTTATTGTAAGGAAGTTATATGAATTGTAAATTTCCTTTCACATTGTTGATCATTGTTCGTTACTTATTTTAAAATCAAATATAAAATGTTCCACCGAACATAAAAATCATATAACATTTTTAAGTCATTCATGTTGAAATATAATTGTTATCATATTTGAATATTAAGAATGCACTTTACCATTGTAACACAAATCAGTTCTTACTTTTCCATGTAAATGAAAAATGAAAAATTTCAAGATATACATACATGTTGTCATTTAAAATTTTTTTATATTTCAAAGATTATTTTTTATAAATTTGCAATTATAAACACTTTGCTTCATACCTGCCAACTGTCACTATTTGTGGGGGATTTCCCCCCATGGAAGCTCTCAAATGGAAATTTTGTAAGAACTTTGTCCACAATTTTAAACAAAACTATTGATTGTACAAAACCTATAGGCTTGTAGAAGTATGAAAAAGCCAAAAAAACAACATTAAAAATATATTTGAAGGCCCCTTTGAAGATTTTGTAGGACTAATATATGAGGGACCATGAGTGTAAAACCCAAATGGGCATTTTGAACAGTTGGCAGGTATGCAGTACAATTGTATGATTTTTACATATATGGTTCATGGAAGAAGTCTGATATATTTATTGCTTCTGTAAAGGTTGGGTACCAGGATAAATGGGCAATTATGTGAGATTATTTTCTTCTTAAAAAAAGTTCAATTTAAAATCGGACACAAATCCATCACATGATGTGAGCCAAAGTATTTTTTTTCTTCTAAGAACAGCCTTCAGTTTCAAACTAAGAATCCATCCTTTACCCTTAGTTTAAGAACTTCCAATAATGTTCTGATAAGGATTTCAAAGGGATTAGTTTGTCATCTAAATCTAAACATAGGACAAAAATGGTAATTCACTCCCTTTATTGAAACCTTAATGATTTAATAGTGCAATAGATTTGTAGGCTGATAATTGTTAATCTGGTAATTTCCTGTTAAAATATACATCTATTGTTTTGCCTGATAAAATGTAGTCACTTAGTTTTAAAATGTTTATTTTGTTTTCTAGTCAGAAGCAAAAAATCAGAAAGTGTTATTTTAATATAGTCATTTCATAATCAACATTGTAAATTTTTAACTTGTATGAAAAGGTCTGTTGTTTTAGTTAAATTAATAGATAACACACAAACCAATGACAGTTTTAACACAAATCAATGACATTATCCACACAAACCAATGACATTTCCCACAAATCAATTAAATTTTCCACACAAACCAATGACATTTTCCTCACATTAATGACATTCTTCACACAACAATAACCTTTTTCACACTAAGAATTATTTATTTTTCATAAATATCAAATTAAATCAAAAATTATTAAGGACAATGATAGTAAAAAATATAATTTCTACAAAATTTTTCAAAAATATAGCAGGCCTAAATAACTCAGCAATGTCTTTCTTTTGTTCATAGCATAATTAAGGAGTTTTGCTCACAATGGCGGTTGTCATAGTATTAGTGACATTTTGTACATTTATTTCTATATACAATGTGATATATATGTGTTGTGTAATGGTTACAGCTAATTTCCTAAAGCGTGTAGAGTAAAACTTTGGTTGACATGTTTGCCTTGTTTGTATGAATATTTACCTAAGCTTTGTACTCAAGATTCACATCTTCAAAAAATAAATATAGGCAACTCAATCTTGTTAATAGTTGTTTCATCAATTGGGCGTTATCTAAATTACTATTGTACAATATACAAACAAAACAAGCTAGCCAACCAATGTCTTGCTGTACATGCATTAGGAAATGAGCTATAAGTTGACAGATTAAAATCTGTTTATTGTCTGTTCAAATGTTTTTTTTAATTTGTCCTTTCAGTATCTTCAAAAGTTATTTCCCTTGCAAGGAATTGCAAGAGTTATTTCCCATGGAGGTAACAGGAGTTGTCTCCCATTGGAGCAAGAACAACTAGTTCAATCTTCATGTTTTTTGTTGTTTTCTAGACTTAAGAATTGAAATGGGGAACATTTGTTTTGGAGTTGCCTCCCTTTTATCAAATTATAACTGGTCAATCTTGCATGACTTTCAAAAAGGGAGACAAAAATTGTAAATTCTAATAAAACATGATAAAATAAATTGATTTTTTTTGTTTTTGTCTAAAAAAAAATTATTTTACAAATTCAGTTCAATCCACAAGACCTAGAGTGCTTATAGAATCAGGGTCATCAAATCCCTATGTGATCTCTCAAATAAAAGATGTTTTTTTCACACTTTTTTTATTACATGTATTAGTTCATTTCATATAAGAGCTTGTGTAGAAGATGGTGGTGTGATTGCTAGTTGCTAGTATTTCTTTTTTTCTTTTTTTCTTTTTTTTTTTATAGAAGACAAAGACAAAATGACTATTAGTCACACTATTTTGCCTTTGATTCTGAAATGAAATGATTTTCCTCAAAAACAGTATATGGCTTCTGGACATGGTCCTGGTGCTTGAGACACGAAGGCGACTAATTTTCAGAAGAGAGCTTGGGTGAAGGATGGGGGTTGGGGGCAAGGACCGTTTTCAGGACGTTGGGATAGTGTGTTTTTAAGCTCGGGATTTCGGGATTGATCCTTTCGAGATCCTAGAATTCTTTTTTCAAATTTTTGATTGTTGGGATGATTCTTTAAATTTGGGACCTCAGGATTTCATGTTTTTAAGTCATGATTTCGGGATCAGGACCCCTCCTACCCCTCCCCCTTGGGTATTATGTTAAGAAAAATCTGTTCTTTTTTAATGGACAACTTAATTTCAGGGAAAATATTTGGAAAATTATGGATCTTTGTGGAAACCCTATTGATTGGCTGTTATACTGTAAAGGGAGTTATTGTGGCGGTTGTAAAATTTCACTATTTTCATTGAATTAGGTTTAAGAAATATTTTGGCAGTTATTATTTTGGCGAGTTCAAATTTTTTATCAATACCTTTGAATGATATTTGGACTTAATATAGGCGAATTTATTTTGGGGATTTTGTTTTGCAAAAATTTACACTCTGCGAAAATAACCCGCCATACGGTAGTTAAAGCCTCCATAGGAAATTTTGAATTGGACTTCTCTAGGCACTTTTAAATGGAGGAGGTTAAAATGATATAACATTCATCAAACCACTGACTGATTTGACTTGGAAACCCAAGATCAATTGTGTGTGCAATATTTATGTTCTATATATAGATATAAGAAGATACTTACATATATGTATACTTTCCCTTAAAAAGGAGCATAGTCTTTTAAGACACAGAGTCACACAAACTATATATATAAACTTTTTTGTTTTCCATACAAATTATGTAGTTCTAAATATAGAGGTCTTATATATCTAACAGTCCCTTTAAATGGAAGATCTCATTTATATATGTGATAATTGAATTCAATTCCAAGTGTATGATCCAAAAATTTAACTCTTGATGAATTTATGAATAACATTTATTTTTCTTAAAATTATAAATCTTATTTTGCTATTGTTTAATAAAAAAAAATTAAATGCTGGATTCAGAATTATTTTTAAACATTGATTTATTTAATTTTTCTTACTTTTTCATATTGTTCCTAAAGACAGCAAGAGAAAAGGGAAATTCAACTTTATTTGCTTATGCTGTATTTGTTCCGTCATGTATATGTTTATTTGTTGTTATTTTGCTAGTACCTAAAATTATAAATAAAATAAATAACAAATTATTAGTTTAAAAAATATTGGTTTGAAAAGTTTTTCAAAATATACTAATTTTTTCTTCAATCAAGATAAGGAAAGTAAAAATCGATTCAATTTACTATAAATGTTTTTCTGCCCCTATGAAACTTGCAAAAATCTACGTTTTGTGTCATTAAATGATTTAAAACAAATGAAAACTGAACGTGTTTGAGGGTGTTGATTGGGTATACAGAATATTTGGCAAAAGGGTGTACAAAATACGCAAAAAAAATAAAGAGGGAAAAAGTACAAAAAATAAAGAATAAGAGATTAATAGAATGCTGAATCAAGAAAGATAGGCCAAAAATATAAAGAATAGAGAAAATGGCTAAAAAGATAAATTATAGAGAAAAATCACTGTTAAATTGCAGATCACAGAATTAAAAGACCCCCATCCACTCCCTTATAATTTGCTCATTTAAAATGGGAAAATATACCATTAAAGTATTATAATATAAAAACTTATCTTTATATGTATATTAATGTTGTACTTGTTAATTGATAAATGTACTAAGCTTATATTTTATTTGTTGTATTTTTTTTCTTTATTATAGTGTTATTTTTCTCATTGTCAATGTTATGATTTTTTTATTACTAGATTGGAGCCGTTAATTTTAGGGAATAGATTCGGAGGGTTATTTGTTGAGAAAAAAAATGTACCAATTAAAAGATGTTTTTATTTTCAGTACTGAATTCAAAATATTGTATAGAATGCTGGTCACTTTTTACATATTTTCTATTTCTGGAGGGGTAAACAATCTATATTATCTGTGATTACTAAACAAATAAGCTGAATATTTTAAGTACTTGTGATCTGATTAGCTTTTGTTATGTTGGCATGTTTACTGCTGCATCCTGGGTCCTCGGTCACAAAACTTTACTCAGGACTCGAAGTACAAAAATAGTGCTCGAAACACCGAATCCAGTATTTTGATTGGTTGATTTCCGAGTCTGAGTACAAAAATCGTGCTCGAAAGTTTTATGACCGCAAGGCCTGATCTTCATGATGTTGATGCACCAATCATAACTTTTTTTAATAATATTTTCATTTTGTTTTAAACACTGACTTAGAAACACACTTCGATA
Organism: Mytilus trossulus; assembly: GCF_036588685.1. Lineage (NCBI taxonomy): Eukaryota > Metazoa > Mollusca > Bivalvia > Mytilida > Mytilidae > Mytilus > Mytilus trossulus. The sequence goes on along the minus strand of NC_086385.1, from coordinate 10,468,959 downwards.
TTTTGCTGGCTTATCATAACTATTATCTTTTTATATTTTAAAACCATCTTGGTTATTGTTCAACTAATTTATAATTTAACAAGCAAAAAGTATCTTTTACACTGTTTAAATTCTGAGATTTGAATCAATCAGTGTATTGTTCTGTATTCCAATAAATACCTCCCTATATGGAGTACTATGATTAAAAGGTTTATAAAATGGGACTCTTTGTGAGATGCCTATTATTAAATATTAAAAGCACATGCATTTTTAACAGACACCAAATTCATCGAAACATGCCATCTGTGTAAGCTATTGTTTAATGTAGATCTTATTAAAAGCATCATTGTTTAAAGTGCTGTGTGTAATTTTTTAATCATTTATACAAAAATAAATTTGCTTTGTGTCTTTATGTGTATTTTATTTTAAGTTCTACTGTCAAAGTTTAATCTCCTTGCTTCAAATATAATTGCACACAGAAATCCAATTATAGTTATCTAAGGTACCAGGATTATAAATTAGTACGACAGACGCCCGTTTTGTCTACATAAGACTCATCAGTGACGCTCATATCAAAATAATTAAATAAAACAAACAAGTACCAAGTTGAAGAGCAATGAAGATCCCAAAAAAATTGTGCCAAATGCAGCAGGTAATCTATGCCTGGGATACGAAAATCCTTAATTTTTCATGTTTTTTTAGAAGACCACATAGATATAGGAAGATGTGGTGTGAGTGCCAATGAGACAACTCTCCATCCATGTAACAATTTAAAAAGTAAATCATTATAGGTTAAAGTACGGCCTTCAACGCGGAGCCTTGGCTCACACCGAACAACAAGCTATAAAGGGCCCAAAAATTACTAGTGTAAAACCATTCAAACGGGAAACCCAACGGTCTAATCTTTATAAAACACATAGTTGACATTCATGTTAACACCGAAGTGCTGACGACTGGGATGAAAATACACTTTTGGGACGATAGCTGGTGATGACAAGTCAAGGGAGAGCATAAATGAAGTCTCATGAGACAGGTGCTTTTTGTCGAGCCTGTAACTTTTGTTGCAGAAAGCTCGACATAGGGATAGTGATCCGGCGGCGGCTACGGCGGCATCGGCGGCGGTGTTAGCTCACTTAAAAGGTTTATATTTTAGAAGGTGAAAGACCTGGATGCTTCATACTTTTTATATAGATGCCTCATGTTATGAAGTTTCCGTCAGTCACATGTCCAATGTCCTTGACCTCATTTTCATTGTTCAGTGAACACTTGAAAAAAAAGTTCAGAATGTTTGTAATGTTGAATTCTCTCTTATTATAAGTAATAGGATAACTATATTTGGTATGTGCGTACCTTGCAAGGTCCTCATGCCCGTCAGACAGTTTTCACTTGACCTCGACCACATTTCATTGATCAGTGAACAAGGTTAAGTTTTGGTGGTCAAGTCCATATCCCAGATACTATACTTGACCTCATTTTCATGGTTCATTGGTCTTTGATTAGCTATCTTGGTTAATGTTAAGTTTATGTGACAGTTGTAATAAAGCTTTATTCTTAGGACTATCAACATAATATCAATGATTAGTAAAGAAGGCGAGACATTTCAGTGTGTGCACTCTTGTTTAATACAGGTTCAATTTTTATGAAATGCATATAAACAAACGGACCTCTTAATCAGGTTTGACTATAATAATAACAAGAGAAAAAATAGGGCAGAAATGAACCGGTGACAATTACTGAATTACAGGCTCCTGACCTACGAAGTGGCGGGGTTAAACCTCGTTTAAGGCCTTGTCAAGATTTGTAAAATTGAGAATTGAAATGGGGAATGTGTCAAAGAGAACCCGACCAAAGAGCAGACAACAGCCGAAGGCCACCACTGTGTCTTTAAAGCAGCAAGAAACTCCCGCACCAAAAACGATTATACGCACAATTAAACTCAGATCAAAAGTAGTCAGAATAGGTAACAAAATGAAACTAAACAAAATGACAATGATACATAAATTTACAAATTACTTCTAGCAGTTACTGACATGCCAGCTCTAGACCTATATTAAACGGATTGAAAGATAATGTCTTCATCATATGAGTATCAAGAATAATACCTCCTGTTACGGGTTTAGTATTATACAATCATAAAATATATGAGAAGAACATAATAACTCTTATCAATCCAATAACTGGTTTAAGAATAAATTTATATTTACTATGCAAAGAGCCTATAAGTAAATCAATATAAAACCAAAATTTGCAATCTTCAATGACCTGATGATTGTTTTAACTTGAGGTTCTTTTTTGGTATGGTCAGCTTTCCCATGTTTATAAGTAAATCAATATAAAGCCAAAATATGCAATCTTCAATGACCTGATGATTGTTTTTACTTGAGGTTCTTTTTTGGTATGGTCAGCTTTCCCATGTTTATAAGTAAATCAATATAAAGCCAAAATATGCAATCTTCAATGACCTGATGATTGTTTTTACTTGAGGTTCTTTTTTGGTATGGTCAGCTATCCCATGTTTATAAGTAAATCAATATAAAGTCAAAATATGCAATCTTCAATGACCTGATGATTGTTTTTACTTGAGTTTTTTATTTGGTATGGTCAGCTATCCCATGTTCCTATTTGGTTATTGATGTTTAGATATTTTGACTTGAAGCATCACTGAAAAATTGTCGAAATGCCCAACTAGTGTCAAAACGTTTTAAAAGAAAGTGGTAGGTCCAGTAAGACCCCTTTTTGGCCCCAAACTATAGCAGTTTTACAAATATTTTAAAATGTAAACTTTTAGTTATTTATTGGATAGTAGAATGGTTCTGCTACATAAATATGGGCTGTTTTTGACAATATGATGCACATATATTGGTTACTAGCACCTTTGAGTCATGCTAAATTACTGAAATCTTCACAATTCCTGCATTTTAGTTAAATTTTAGACGGTTTTCCGTGTCAAACGACAGTGGCAGCATTCGTGTTCATCCAAAATATTGAAATGGAAGTTGCATTTGATTATAATACACAACATATATAAAGATTTAGGATGAACACGGATGCGGCCACTTTCATTTTTGACAAAAAACATATGAAAAGAAATGATTTCGCATTTTTGGTAGATTTTTCATATTTGAGCTTGAATCAGATCGTTTTTAATGATGAAATAAGTTCAAAACTTTCATATAAATTAATTGAATCAAATGAAATAGACCCTTAAGTGTTCAAAAAGTGGCCAAAAAATTTCGTTAGATGAAACTGAAATTTGAGGCCAAAATCGGTCCTTACCGGACCTACTCCTTTAAAACTTGGAGCTATAGATATAAATGCTGTTGGCTCCTCTAAATGTATGCACAGATTATACTTACTCTGGAGTTTTCAAAGTAAATCATGAAAGAACAAAAAGCAAAGTGTTAAAAAGATAAGTTACATTTTGAGAACAAACACCCCTATCTTTCACTAAAAACATCAAGACAAGTTTTGGTAATTATTTCGTTAATTGAACCTGACCTAGAATGACCAAAACAGTATTGACCAAAAACTGAAAAAGATTAAAAAATCAAACTAGCGTAAACAAAAATGCATCAGAAAAAACAAAGACTGAGCGATATGAATCTAACATAATCAGGGACGGATTTCAGGTGCTCCGGAACGGTAAGAAGATCCTGCTCCACATGTAATACCTGTCATGTTTCAGTAAGACGAAACCGGGTTATAAGTCTTATTTGGAAGGTTATGTAATATACACATGGAAAAAAGTATTGCAATACCTTGATTTTTTAAAACTTGAAAAATCAGCATATTTTTTTGGATGAAATATAATAAAATATGTGTATAATATTATTGCAACATAGTTTATGATAACATTGGCATTGAAACGAATAAAAAATGTTTAAAAAAAAAAGATTTATGTAACCAAAATTTTAATACCAAAAATGGAGTGTTTTTTGTACAAACAAATGCATTTTACAACTTTTACTGTAGTCGAAATTTACAATGTCAGACATTTTAAAATTAATCCTTAGATGACTGTTCATATCATGGTTTATCGTTATACACCAAAGAATTAGTACTTTGTGCGCAGCCTCAATTCAAACGGATAACCGCATCTAAACGTCTTCTGATTCCTGCCATAAATCGACTAATTTGTTGCTTAGGTAGCAGTAACCATTTCTGATGAAGGACATTGTTTATTTCATCACGTTTTTGGACTAGGGTGTCCTTTCGCGCACTTTCCGCCAAATAGTATCCCAATTATGCTCGATATGGTTGAAATCCGGGTTACGATCGTGCCCAGGAAGATTAACCAAATTTCCATTCGAACATTGGATCTTCCTCTACGATGCTTATTTTCAATTTTGACGAGGTCTGCACTACATTGGATACGGAAAACTGTGTGTCTGTTCGTAAGCAAAGCTTTCCGAAATGGTCTTATCGCACGATAACCAGTAGCGATGAGTCGATCTCGAATAGTTCTTGTAAAAAGACTGCTGTATGGCCACCACTCTCTTTTTAGAATTGTCTTGTATGCAATGGGTTTCCTTCTGACCAACCTTCATTATGCTTGATTTTCCCTAGCAAATGGTATAGGGGGTCTTCATTATCTCGGAATATCTTTAATTATCAAAGGTACCAGGATTATAATTTAGTACGCCAGACGCACGTTTCGTCTACATAAGACTCATCAGTGACGCTCATATCAAAATATTTATAAAGCCAAACAAAGCCAAGTTGAAGAGCATTGAGTATCTAAAATTCAAAAAAGTTGTGCCAAATACGGCTAAGGTAATCTTTGCCTGGAATAAGAAAATCCTTAGTTTATTGCCTGATTTATTCTCAAAACGACTTATAGTGAAATGGTGATGACCAACAATACGTGCAGTTTTTACAGCGACATCCCTGCTTCCCTTATGCTGATAATCTGCCATCTTGCTGCTGTTAAGAGTTGTCAAGGACCCATTATAAGGTGTCAATCACATAACTTTAAAAATTTGCTTATTTAAAGGGTTAAAAACAATGAGGATAAAAACAACTGTTTTGCTGTTTACGCGTACAGTAGCTACATGTGCAGATAAAAAAATATCGAGTCGATATTTATTGATTAAACTCAGGTGATACTTAAATAATGTTTAACTAGTTCTATTTTACAAAATTATATCCTAAAAAATGAAGAGTGTTTTTTTAATTTCAATTTCAATTTGGTGTTGCAATACTTTTTTCCATGTGTATATATATTTTTACCAAAACCAAGCAATTAAAAAAAACACCGAAAAATAAACAGATGTCAAGCATTAAATCAACATTAACCCAAATATAAAAAAGAAATTGATCAATTCAACTGAGACCAATAAAGATATGCAATAAAATCAATCTAATTAATTGACTGATTGTGTTTTTAATTGCACTTAGAATCTTTAAATCTGTCATGCGGGTTGATTTTACACAGATAAATAAAATCGTATAATAAAAAACCAATAAACGAGGTTGTTAACTTTGAAGGATGTCTTTTTTGTTACATTTTTTTTTGTGTTATAGTGATTAAGAATATATCACAATGTTGACTACTGTACCCCTTTTAAATAGAATTTGAAGGGACTGTCATACAAGTGTGAGGTTTAGCTAGCTTTAAGCCAGGTTAAATCCACCATGTTGTAAATAAGAAAATGCCTGTACCACAAGTCATGAATATGACAGTTGTTATTCATTCGTTTGATGTGTTTTTGGACTTTCCATTGTGAACTTTTATTTTCTATGTAGCAACAGTCAAGCATATCATAGTTGATGAAATATTCTATTCGAGGGCCTGTAATTTCTGTCATGATTTTCTTGATAGACCAATTCTGTTCACAAGTAAGCTATTAAACCAAAATTTTCAAGTAGTGAAGTTGAAATTGTCCCTTCGAAAATTGTTATGGACGCTATCACGAGTTGATTGACCGTTATGGAACATCGTTTTATAGATGACAAGGGAAATTTCCAATTGTCGAAATTACGATCCATTTCTTTCTCCCCGAAGTTGACTATCGAATTAGACTTATAACCGGTCGTACGTACATGAACAATTCAACGGGCATCACATGTGTAGCAGGATGTGCTTCCTATTCCAGAGCACCTGAGGTCATCCCATATTTCGATTGGTTCATGTTGCTCAGTCTTTAATTTTTGATGCTGTGTTATGTGAACTGATGTTTTTTCTGATTGCCATTGTTTTCTTATTTGGCCATGGCGCTGTTAGTTTATTTTCGACTTGTGAATTTAAATGTTCCTTTGGTTTCCTTTGTCCCTCTTCCGTATTGATTGATTGATTATCTTTATTTCCTCCATACTAGTATACGAAGATTTGACAATTTATATTGTAAGAACAGGATCAAGAACATAACACTAACATATTAACATATTCTAAACAACATCAAATTATTTAAACAGCAATAAAAACAGTCTATAGGTAGTTACATAATTACTTATGAAATAGAGTCGAAAACAAAACGTCTATAATAAACCAATTTCATATAAGAACAACACTAGTTAAGATCAAATATATGACTAGTTTAATATTGATAATTTCAATTAAGAAGTTGTTAAGAAACTTGAGTTTCAGCTTCTCTGGACAACCGAAATATCAAACTAACTGTTCATAAATTGTATGCGTCCGAATTGATTTTGCTGGAATTACCATCCATCTGAGGTCAACTTTGTCTGGAGGTGGAGGGGGGACTTACCAAACCTTGTAAGAACATGTTATCCTGTTCATTTAAAAATTTCAAGAAATTTTAAGAATTGTTATACTATCAGGGACTGATAGACCACCAGAAGCGGTATCGATCTAGTACTGTTTTAAATGAGATAATCCTTTAAAAATTCCATCCGTCAGAGCTTTGAAAATCGAATATTTGACATCCAAGGATGAATTAGAACTGAAGTAGTTAAAGAGGTGTATGACCAAAAAGGACCTATAAATAATAACCGAAACCATATAGTTCAACCTTGCCGCAGGAAATTTAAATCATCAGAGGTTCCTGGCATATAATTTATTTATCAGGTTTATACCGTGGCGACCTAGTGCTAGAAATAAAGAAATAAACAACTCGATCCCTATGGCAAAATTGACCATTGATAAATTTGGCTATTAGTTTAAGGTCACATTTCTCATGTCGGACCTTTATAACTGACCATAAGGAATGGGTTTTTCTCATTGTTCAAACCCACGTCATCATATTTAAGTAAACAACTTCAGTTGCAACCATTCCACATATCCATAGTTTTATATATACTAATTAGATATACGAAGATGTGGTATGAGTGTCAATGCTACAACTCTTTATCCTAGTCGTAATTTGTAAAAGTAAACAATAATAGCTCAAACTACGGTCTTCAACACGGAACCTCGGCTCACACCTAACAGCAAGCTATAAAGGGGCCCAAATAATGAGTAGGTTAAAAACATTCAAACATGAAAACCAACGATCTAATCTATATAAAAAAAACAGAAACGAGAAACACTACGTTAAGAATGTTCTTATGTTTTCATAATTGCTGCGTAAGGATAATACGATACCCAGAGGAAACAATGACGTGTGTTCAAAGTAAGGTGGATAGTAGTGTCGACCAATCAAAGTAAGGTGGATAGTCGTGTCGACCAATCAAAGTAAGGTGGATAGTCGTGCCAACCAATCATTATCGTGCAGTGGAATACCATGCTGTATTTCCTTATCTGCAAAACAACATGAGCATATCTGCATGTTATTTTGTTAAGTTGTTCAATATTTATAATGATGCATTAGAGCTGAATAAGTGCAAGTTTACCACAAATAGATCTACGAAACCATCAACAACTTACTTTATATTTGAAATTGATAGTGTTTGTTTCATATTTTCCAATTGACGAATCTGTTGTTTTTTAACAGCGTCATTATCATAATTTTTTTCATGTTTTACATGTCAAATTCCGATAAATAACAATGCTTGGACATTAAATTTTTTATGACTTAGATACAAATTCTGCAAAAGTTAAATTTGGATTTATTTTTGTTTGTTTCATTTCCCATTGATGAATCTATTTGGAATTTTTATCGTTTTTTACATATTTTTCAATTGATTAATCTATTTATTTAACAGTGTGTTTATTATTATTTTGATCAGGTTGAACAAGTCAAATACATTCCAATAAAGATGCTTGAAGAATTATTTTATAAATAGAAACTTTATACCTTGCAAAAGTTCTGATTTAATATTGTTTGTTTCATTATTTCAATTGATAAATCTGTTTTTTAACAGTGTCATTATTATTATTTTGTTCAGGTAGAAGATGTCAATTTTCATAAGATGCTTGAAAAATTATTTATATATAACACAAATATACACTCACCCTGCAAAGGTTACAATGTAATCAATCAGGACCGCAGTTGAAGAAAGTGAAGGTGAATGAGTACAAGGACACATATGTTTGTTTGATAGTCTACTGTAAACCAACTTATTTTCGCGGGCGATTTATTTTCGCGACTTTCGCGAGTAGAAAAATAACGCGAAAATAAATCGTCGCGAATATATAAATCTTTTGATCTATCCTTACCAAACTACATCACGTAAATTGAAAAATAGCGAAATTAAATAGACGTGAAGTTAACTAGAAAGAAGAAAACGCGAAATAAAGTATCCGCGAAAATAAGTTGGTTTCCAGTATTTAAAAATATTTAATATATAAACACACGTTTGGCGCATACATAAAATTTCAACCCTGTTATCTATGATGAGTTTTTTATAACCACTGGGTCGATGCCACTGCTTGTGGAGTTTAAATTACCCGATGGTATCACCAGCCCAGTCGTAAGCACTTCTGTGTTGACTTTAGTTATCATTGATATGATCATAACTACAAATTAATAGTTTACAATACAGTGAAACCTGACTAAACCGAATCCTGTAAAAACCGAAAACCTGTATAAACCAAACATGTTCTAGAGCACCATCGTATCAAATTGTATGCGTTGTAAACCTGATAAAACCTAACATCGGCCAAAACCGAACAAAATATTAAGTCCCGATGAGGTTCGGCTTATACAGGTTACATTGTAATTTGATTTTTTGAAATACTAAGGCTTTTCTATCTCCGGAAACTATTACCCTAGCTGTATTTGGCAAAACTTTTAAGATATTTTGGTCCTCAATGCTCTTCAACTTGTTCAAAATTTTGTCTTTTTAACATTTTTTTTATTCAAGTGTCACTGATGAGTCTGTTGTAGACGAAACGCGCGTCTGGCACAACTATAAAAATTCATAACTGATATCTATGATGAGTCTATTTACTCTTTAAAGGGATATGAGCTTTTAAAGATATTCAATCAAAACATAATCAGTAACGAACAAAGTAAATATATATATATCGCTTTTGACACTACAGTCTATTTATAACCCCTGGGTCGAGGCCACTGCTGGTAGAGTTTTAATTTCTCGAGGGTATCGCCAGCCAATTAGTCAGTAACTTCTGTGTTATCATTGATATGATCATAATTATAAATTAAGAGTTAACAAAACTCAGAAATTTTAAAACACTAAGGCTTTTCTACCTCCGGAATAAATTACCGTAGCTGTATTTGTCAAAACTTTTAGGAATTTTTGGTCCTCAATGCTCTTCAACTTCATACAATATTCTGCCTTTTTAACAGTTTTTTTAATTCGAGCGTCACTGATGTGTCTGTTGTAGACGAAACATGTGCATATCTGGCACAACTATAAAATTCCAATCCTGGTATCTATGAGGAGTTAATTTATACTCTTAAAAGGGATATCAGCTTTCATAGATATTCGATTATAACGTTACCAGTAACGAATATAGTAATGATATATATATAGCTTTGACTAGTGATCCGCGGACCGTCTACGAAAGGCTCACCGAAGACGCTCGAATAAAAAAAAATGAAAAGCTCGAAAATAAAGTAACGAGAATTGAGGACAAACATTTCTAAACGGTTTTGCCAAATAAGTTAGAAAATTCATAGTATTTCGAAAAATCACTTGTTGACTATTCCATGTTTTGTAAACAGTAAATTTGTAAATATTGCTATACTATATCAATGATAATATTGATGATTTTTTATTATTTTTTTATGTGTTTCTTTCTGCTGAGTGTTCCTGCAGTTGTTATCAAATACATCGTTTCTTGGTATTTTTGTGTTTTTTAGTTGTTTTTTTTCTGCAATGGTGTATCTGTTCTTACGTTATTTTCCTCTTATAGTTGATGTGTTTCCCTTAGTTTTGGTTTTTAACCCGGATTTGGTTTACTCAGTCGGTTAATGACTTTGAACAGCGGCATACTACTGTTGCATCTATTAATTCAGTTTTGCCTACTGTGATTCAAAATGATGACTAATAAACTCAGGATTTTGTTTTATTAACAAACACAATTTTTTGTCGGTAAAATGACAACACAGAATTAAATTGATTAAACTGAACTGAATATAGTCAGAGTTATATGTAAATAAACTCAAAATAGTAATTTTATATTTACCCCAGACGCTCGTTTGTCTACAAAAAACTCATCAGTGACGCTCGATTAAAAAAATGTTAAAAAGGCCTAATAAAGTACGACGTTGAAGAGCATTGAGGGAAAAAATTTACCTATTAGTTTCATGTGTTCTATGTATCTTGCCCACCTTAGATACAAGCATCATTAACTTCTTTTTTTAAGTAAATTGACAATACAGAAATGAATTTAATGTTAGCTTTTTATTTTGCCTATCTTAAATATTGCTTATTTATATGATTTGATTTATATTGCAAATCAACATAACTCACAGGTAAACAAAAGTAACGAAAATACTGTAAACCAACTTAATTTCGCGAGCGATTAATTTTCGCGACTTTCGCGAGTAGAAAAATAACGCAAATTGAATCGTCGCGAATATGTATAAATTGGAAATTTCCTTATTAAACTACACCAAGTAAGTTAGAAAATCGCCGAATTAAATCGCCATGAAGTAGACTAGCTGCAGATAAACGCGAATTAAATTATCCGCGAAAATAAGTTTGTTTGCAGTATATACCTAAGGTACACTGTGTATAAGTTTTTTCGTTATTTTTCGTTTCAAATTCTTCTCGAATTCATAAGTGTATCGAGTGCCACTGATGAGATTTGTGGTAACGAAACTATCGTCTATACCTTGCATAAATGGTATTTCGATGATATTTGCAATTCACTATATCCAGTTTCATATGCGTACCAAATAGTCCTATCGTATCATGTCATTGTTTTTTCTCTTCATAAAGTCTTTCCAGCTGATGATGGATAATTCCAACAACTATGATTAAGTAATGTTTAATTTTGAGTAATCGACTTTAAAAAAACGAAACAACTTATGTACATACATGTAAGCCATGCATATTCTTTCAAATATATCTAAGTTCGACTTTTTTGTGCACTATAGTGCATATTTTTTTCTTAAAGACTTTTCTGCATTTTATAATTCATTACGTATCATTCAGAACAATGTTTACTTACGTCAATTCAAGTTAGTTCGCAAACTGGATTGGCTAAGGCTGTATATCGAGCGGTGTTTGATAATTTCATCAATGTGAACCAAATAAATCAGTTTTTATAGTCCGCTCCTTCGCTATGGTTACAACGAAATAAGAATTCAAAGTCAAAGATTAAACGCCAATCAATAATACTGAAGTGAACTGAATTACATATTGAGCAAAAGCTGATCCATTAATTTGATAACGAGTACAAACCAGTGGGAGTAGGACAGCTGAATTACTCGATGAATCGAAAATGATTATAAAATCTTAATGATTGTGAAAGGATAAATGTCTACTATGTAGTTAAGAATAAAGCAACTGAAGAAAGTCAATTGCCGAAACGTCTTAAATAATTGTTTTTTTACTAAAAAAAAGTGTAATATATGTTCCCAATTAGAATTTTTAAAACACTAGAAATATTAAGGTTACATAAATTATATGATATGATAAGCTTCTGTTTATCAGTAGATTATGAAACACATCAATTAAAAATCGTTAAGGATGTTCGCTTGTCATGTTTTGGAATTTCTGTCTATTGTATCGTTTTATCTAAGTATCACGACGGGTGCGATATCTTGCCCAGGAACTACTTATTCTTCAGAAGTATTTGAAATAGATAGAAAGATAGATAGTTTATTCTCATAAAACCATGATAGTACAAAGGTTACAGAGAATTTTAACCCATAATATACATGAAAACAAAATTAATGTCGGGGTTTTAAGTGGGTTGTCTATGAATTGCTCTGCTCTGCAACTTTGGTTTCTCCGTGCATTAGTTAATTTTCTGCCCTTGTCTGTAACCCGGAATTTTATTTCTCAATCGATTTATGAATCTCGAACAGCAGTATACTACTGTTACTTTCATTCGGACGCATCACATTTGTAGCGTGTAGTTTTCATGTTCTTATGGTTTTTGAATACCCCTTTTATTCTCCTCCCCCATTTTTATTTAAGTCTGTGTTATTCTGTCATAATGTATAAACATTTACATCTAACTAATAGCTATCACACATCCAATAGAAAGTATATTTATATTTTCACGAACAATTACAAAGTAAAAATAAATCCATACTATTTTAAAATATGTTTGAAATTTTAGATAAATGTTTTCAAGTTGATTTACAAATCAGAACTTAACCCCAAAACACTTCGTTAAAAGAGATTGCATGTATTACAACGAGTGACAAAAGCCTGAGGCATATCATATCCATCAAGACCCAAGTACAGGTCTATCAACGTGAAAGATACAAAAAGTGTGTGCACGATGTTGGTTAGCAAATAGTTAAGCTTTAGGTGTATTTGATATATTTAGATAAATTTCTTTTTAGAAGAATGATGAAGAGAACTTAAATGTGCAAGTCAACACGTGCGAAAATGAAAACGGAAATATAAGCATTGTGTTATTTTATCCTTAGCGAATAAAATGACACCTTTAAAATACAATGCACTGTATTTTATAATGATGTGCAGAGGTCAGTTCATAACAATCATCAGCCATCATTTACTGTCTTTTTTGACGTCACAAACGATAACAGTGTATTGAACATGTCACGTGATTTTGTTAGAACGATGTTGTTCAAATGCGTATAAAAAGAAATGAAAAGTAATAAAATCTTCTTTCAAATAATGTTACATGGTGTATTGAAAGTAATTTAAGATTAAAGGACCCATTCCTGACATTATATAGTAAGTTTACTTTTCTATGTTAAAACTATCCTTGGACCAGTAAAACATATATCATTTAATTTAGGTAGCGCAACGAAAGCTGTTCGATTATATATTTGTTCGATGGTTTAACACCAACAAAATTAAGATATAAGAGTATAGAATATATGTATTTAATTTAGATACTACAGAGAAAGCTGTTCGATAATATCTTTGTTCTATGGTTTACAACAAACAAATTAAAGGTAAAAGACTTTTAAAATATGTATTTAATGTAGGTACTACAACGAGAGATGTTCGATCATTTCTTTTTTTCGATGGTTTAACACTAACAAATTAAGGGTAAAAGACTTTGAAAACATATGTATTTAATTTTGGTACTACAATGAGAGCTGTTTGATCATTTATTTTTTTTTCGATTGTTTAACACCAACAAATCTAAGATAAAAGAAATAGACCTTTTACAAAAAAATATTTTTTAGTCCATCATTTAACGATAATGTTTTGTTATCAATATCATGAATATGATGATAGAAAAGGTTAAATTAAAAAAAAATTTACTTACAAACAAATATGAAACACATGAATAAAAATAATGACCGAGAAAAAAGTTATTTAAAAATGCATCGTTTAGATGATCTACATTGGAAGAGTTCTTGGGTGACATCGAAGACTCAAAAGTTCTTAAGTGATCACTATTGATACATGTTCGTATTTATGATGAAAATAAACTGTGCTGTTCTTGTTCTGACTTGGACAATTAAAGTGATGATGTTAATGCGTTGGATAAGTTTGTGGTTAAATGATACGTCTCGATCAAACATTCCACGCTTAATAATGTTTGTCCTGTATTTTAGATTTTTTTTATAGTCTATTGCCTTGTATCGTCATTTGTTTTTATCTCTATCTTCATTTGTTTTACCTCACTTGTTTCATTGTTCTGTAAAGATGCCAAATGTAAAATAATGAAAACTATTAAACTCCGATGAAAATTCAAAACGAAAAGTCCCTAATCAAAAGTCAAAATCAGAAAGTTAAGCACAGCAAACTTATTGATAACAACAGTAATATTCCTGACTTAGTACAGGCATTTTCCTCTGTTGGAATTGAGGATTAATTTACTTTTAAATTTGTTAGGACAATTATTTTTTATGGATTTGCTATCACCAGAAACACTCAAAACAATAAATTGCAAGGAAATAATGAAAAGTTTTTCAAAAATCAAGAAGGCCTATACAGTGAAACCTGACTAAACCGAATCCTGTATAAACCGAAAACTGTATAAACCAAACATGTTCTTCAGCTCCATCGTATCAAATTGTATGCGTTGTGAACCTGATAAAACCTAACTTCATCCAAAACTGAACAAAATATTAAGTCCCGATGAGGTTCGGTTTATACAGGTTACACTGTATAAGGCTTGAATGGGCCAAATAAAGCATAACTAAATGCATCGTATGTCATGTTTGTCCAAGGGAGTTGGAACCTAAGGTTCTTGATAGTTTCCAATAAATTAACGGATAATTTAGTTATATTTGTTATTCTCACGGGATTTTGACTGATGCTTGGTCCGTTTCTGTGTGTGTTACATTTCATTGTTTGGTCATTGTTCTCCTCTTATATTTAATGTGTTTCCCTCGGTTTTAGTTTGTTACCCCGATTTTGTTTTCTGTCCATGGATTTATGAGTTTTGAACAGCGGTAAACTACTCTTGCCTTTATTTAGAAAAGTATGTTGTCTGCTCTATGGTCGGGTTGTTGTCTCTTTGACACATTCCCCATTTCTATTCTCAATTTTATTCATTATTTTACCTAACCTCAATTACAGAGCTAATGATCTCACATGGGTGGATTATATGATCAAATGGATTTATTATATAATCCATTTCCGTATATTTGTCTACCCAGTTCTCGAAAATAGAAAATGACTTACTCCCGTAGGTAAAGGTAACTTTGAATGGATTTGGCTTTTATTTTTATGTCAATTTTTGGTGGTGTAGCTCTTCATATATCCAAGTACTTCAGAGGCAGTGTCAGTAAAAAAACTATAAAATATTGTCCTTGTTATAAAGTGAAAATAAATAAATTCTTTTAATGTTTTGATAAATGGTAATTCAAATACTTGTTACTGAAGTTGAATATCTACTGTTTCCATGGCCACGGATAAACAATATTGTTGAAAAATGTTAAATGTTACAGTATTGAGTTTTATTCTGATATGAATTACAAATAAAATACAGATTGCACAGACTGAATGAATGTGACATTTTAAACGTTCATAAGTATTAATAACCAACACATATATGTTAATTGGTGGTCTCTGATCTAAAATGATCCTTTTTTTTATCATAAAAATCAGATTTATTTCTTATCTTCTGTGAAATGAGTAAACTCAAAAACGCGAAATAGATACATGTAGCTGACATTTTAGAATTTTAACCTTCCTGGTGACGCTTACTTATGATTTCTAATTGTTTGAGCATACAGTGTTGTCAATATAATGGAATTTTATGTAATTTTCATACAAGTGGGATGTTTGCTAGCTATAAAACCAGTTTTAATGCAACCCATTTTTACATACTAAGAAAATACCCCTACGAAGTCAGAGACAGTTTCCTATCGTTTGATATATGATCTTTTGATTTTCCATTTGTTTATGGACTCCGTTTTAAATGATTCTCAAATAAAGTTACTTTCTTTTTTTTTTGACTCTTTTTCAATACAGACAAGCTATTCGGTCGCATATACAATTAATAAATCGGTGTTTTCCTTTTCTATATTTTTGTTTTTTATGCCAGTTAAAGAATATACATTTGCAAATGACATCAATAACTGTTTTGATTTATGTTAACCTTATGTAAAGACAAACATTATACAGACGTTTGAATATTGCTGCATGCTCTAAGATCATTAAATTTATTACACCACGATTATAAAAACATGGCATTGAAATTTGATGTACAGTTCCGAATAAGCAAACGTCTTGCTAAAAGTAAAATAACAAAAAACCGAATTCTTATGAAAATCCAAATTGAATAGTCCGTTATCAAATTGAAAAAAATCAATAGCTAAAAAACATCAAACGAATGGATGTCACATTCTTTACTTGGGACACGAATTTTCTTGTGTATAAACTGGTGAATAAATATATAAAAAAGATGTGGTTTGATTGCAAATGAGACAACTGTCCACAAGAGACCAAAAAGACACAGACATTAATAACTTTAGGTCACCATACGGCCTTCAACAATGAGCCATGCCCATACCGCATAGTCAGCTATAAAAGAACCCGATAAGACAACGTAAAACAATTCAAACGAGAAAACTAACGGCCTTATTTATATAAAAAAATGAACGAAAAACAAATATGTAACACATAAACAAACGACAACCTGGTTTAAATGCTAGCTAAATCTCAAATTTGTTTAACCGTTACATTATATCGACAACGATATGTAAACAAAACAAACAGACACAATAGGTTAACATGTCAACGAATAAGGATACAGTCGTCAACATTTTGTTTTAATCTTAATCACAATTTAAATAAACAAATATACAAAGCATAGAAATGTTGAAACACATTTAAACAAGAGTCGTTTCCAATTCTCAATTACAAATCTGGACTTAATCAGTAAATGATGAACGACAGATATCAGTTTGTTCCTACTTGCAAGCACGTGTCAACTCCTAGCCAATGAGGTTCGTTCATTTACCGATTAACGGACGTTTCAAGAGGACATTGTATAAAATAAAATCAAAAAAATACTGAACTCCGAGGAAAATTCAATCGGAAAGTCTTTTATAAAAATTGCAAAACACATCAAACGAATGAATAACAACTGTCATATTTCCGGACATGAGACAGGCATTTTCAAATGTAGCAAATGGTGGATTGGACCTTGTTGTATAGCGCTAAACCTCTCACTTGTACGACAGTCGACTCGAATTCCTTTATATTGGCAATGATGCGTGAACAAAATGTCACAAATAAGTGTACAAGAACAACACGAACCCCATCAAATATTGGGGTATTTTATGTGCCGTTATGCCTTCATACTGTGGATTCATTTTTTTTCGTCGCTACCAATTTTTGTTGGTCGAGGAAAATTTGTATATTTGTGGATAATTTATTTCGTGGTTTTGGCAAGTTCTGCAAACATTCCTTTTGAAAATTTGTATTTCTTTCAAAATTTAAATTCATGGCACCCCTGAACCCACGAAAGCAACGAACATTAATGAATCCACAGTGGTCAAATGTGTGTTATTACGAATACTTGTCGAAATAATACTTAAACAGGTCAAACTGATATTTGTCAAAATATTAATAATTCTAGTCAAAAAGTTATAACACTGGTCAAAAATTAATATAACTTGTTTAAAGAGTTTTTAAAAAATGATAAAAAAGATAACATTATATAATTACTTGTTCATGTTGTTAACTAATAACGATACTGGTCAAAATAGGAATATCAATGGTCAAAATAATAACGTTAATTGATAATTAATAACGATACTGGTCAAAATATTACTTGTCAAAATGATAATAAAACTTGTCAAATTGATAAAATCAGTGGTCAATCTAATAACAATACTTGTCAAAATAATAATGATACTTGTCAAAATTATAATTATACTGGTCAAAATACTAATATTACTTGTCAAAATGATAATATTACTCTTCAAATTGTTTATAACACTGGTCAAATAGATAAGATTACTTGTCGATATAGTAATTATACTTGTCAAAATGATAATAATACTTGTCACATTGATAATATTACTTTTCAAAATCCTAATAATGTTTGTCAAAATAGTACTATTATTGGCTAAAATGATAACAATACTTGTCAAAATTAAAATGTTACTGGTCAAAATAATAATGATACTGGTCAAAATACTAATATTATTGGTCAAAATACTAATATTACTGGTCAAAGTACTAGTATTACTTGTCAAATTGATAATATTACTTGTCAAATTTGTAATATTACTTGTCAAAATAGTAATGCTACTGGTCAAAATAATAACTATACTTGTCAAAATAATAGAAAATAATGACAACAGAAATGACAACAATAGTTAACAAGTTTGAGCTTTCTAAAAACCGATGGACTGATTCTCTCTATCCTAATTTAAGGTAATGTGTATGCATGTGGCTGTTGATTTAGTTTTGGAAATTGAATGTGTGCCTAGATTTGCAGAAGGTATAAAATACAGATAATGCATATTTGTAATCATTGTTTAGGAAGATTTATTAGCAAAACAAGTCGTGGATATTGCAAATTAATAAAGAAAGTTAACACGTATTAGTAATGATCAGTAATTGATATTTTAATATTGAATTTTAAATGGCAATATATGCATAATAAAACGGGCATGAAAAATAATGACAGTTGGTCGTAACTGAAATACATAAAGTTAAATGCATTTGATGTCTTATCCTGAGTCGTGAAAAGTCTGTGATTCTTTATCTTATTCAAGTTGTTGCTGTATCTCTAGCGCATCATGAAACAACCAACCAGAGTCTATACGTGATATGAAATTGTTTTAAGAAAAGCGTGTAAGTTGACTAAAACTTTTTCTAGCTCCACACCGTGATCGGAAGCAAAAACAATGAAAATAGAAACCGTTATGCAAGTTGCTACAATTTGTTTGTTTGATCTTCGCTTGCAACTGCTAGATCGTAAGTTTGAAAGATTTTGGTGTGGTTGGTTTTGCTTGGTCTTTATTTTTCCATGTTGTCACTTTAGTTTCTATTTATGAGTTTCAATGACCCTCTGGTATCTTTCTCTCCTTTTTAAAAAGATGATAGATACATTTGAGAAAGGAAATAGTGAATGTGTCAAAGCGAAAACAACCCGACCATAGAGCAGACAACAGCCGAAGGCCACCAATGGGTATTCAATGTAGCGAGAATTCCCGCACCCGTAGGTGTCCTTCAGCTGGCCCCTAAAAAAATATATATATACTAGTACAGTGATAATGGACGTCATACTAAATTTTATAACCCGGATGTAATAATCATTGAGAGATGATCAACTAGTGCATAAGGAAGATCAAGAAAAACAATTTATAACAAATTAAGTAACATACAGTCGTGATGTACCGATCCTTTTGTAAGATGTAATGGATATCTGTACATGTTATGATTGGTATAATTGTTTCTTAAGTAATTTATCAATTTTACCTGTTGATCTATTCTATTTGAAACAATCACATTTGTAAACGTTCTTGTTTATAATGTTGTTTTTTATATCATGGTTTAAATGATAATAATTTAAAATAAAAACTTATGATACAAGTAAATAAATTAAAACTTTCAAAATAAAACTTCTACCAAAATTGTCAAGTGAAATGAAAGCAATAGCACTAAAAAGTGTCATTGAAACTCCAACAATCAATCCTTGAGACATTTAATAAGATTACCCATATAGAGCATCTGAGATCATCCCCCTACACCCTTTGATTCGAGTACGTGTCACTCAGTCTTTGGTTTTCATGCTGTGTTTAAAGATTAACAGTTGCAATAAATGATTTCTTACTGTTAATATTGATGTTGAATAAAACATTTAACATAAAGTGAATGTCAATAAGACAACATCCAACAATACACATACCCAAAGAAGATCTAGAAGGCAAAATACAGTTTTAACAATAAACAGTCTGGTGTCCAGACAAAACACCAATCACTTTATCGGCCCGAGTTAACAAAATCCCATCGAACATTTTTTTTCAATTTATGAAAATAATTAAGATATGAAGCTCGCTATGTTTCAACCGTATGCACAAGTTGCGGAATTACGTTAGTTTTTTGTGATATAGACCTCCTAATCAGTAGATTAGCAAAACTATCGTACAGGACAGAAACAGCGAGCATTCTTAATATTCGGGACATCAAAGTGATATTAAGATAAAGCAGAATTTTAGTATTAAACAGTCTCGTTGATACATTTTCTTAAAGTTAGAATCTGAAAAGAAGTAAGGGTTAACAAATCTAGGAAATATTGCAAATTCAAGCCAATGTGGTCTTTTGCAAGGGTAGACATTTCACACTATTTTGAACAATTACAAGTTATGTATCAGTTAATCTATAAATATGACAATATTAATGATAATTATGTCATCAGAAAAGTGCTGACTACTAGAATTTGAAACATGATGGGTGATAATGTCCTACGAAATAACACATATCAATAGATAATCAGTTTGTGGGTAATTACAATTCTTCAAAGCATGTGACTATGATTATTATGTGTACCTTTACTTTTGATTTATGTTTGACATCATTTTCATTTAACTTCCTTTAAAATGAAAATTTGAATTACATCATACATGAATATTGAACGAATAAGATGTTAATTTTTCTCAAAATATGCAAAATATGCTTATGATGTAACAGGTCTCTAGTGTGGACAGGGTGATACTTGTTTATACCACTTCTAAATGTATTTCTTCATGTTGTATGCCCCAAATAGCAAGAAGGGGGATGAAATTGCAGTGTAACAAAATTTGGGTCATGAATTTTGAAGTAAAGTAGTGATTTGGTCCAGCAGAAAAAGGTTAAAAAATAGGAATTCGAAAGCTGTCAAAAAATGTCAAGAAAGCCTTAACATAAAATTGTACATATTTTGAGTTAAAGCCGATAAAACTTTCTACAATTTTAATGTACTTTGTCCTAAAGTAGTACAACACACTGTAAACAATTTATTGAGAAAACCAAGGTGGGATTTTTCTATTTACATTTTTTGTCTTAAAAAAATGCACTTCCAAATAACTGTGTACTCGGGCCTAATGATACTTTCTAATTTTGTAATTTTTACTGTGAAAATAGATTTCGAAACATAAGAGATTTCCGTCTCATTTTACTATTTATCCACTTTTGTTGCATATATTTCTCCCTTACTTTTTCATATATGTATTAATGCTTTTTTTTATAAAATTGGTGGGAGTGTAAGAGATTTATGTCGCGGTATTACCTATAATAATTAATATCTGTGGTAAGTACAACAAACCATCTGATAATGAGTGTCATTATTAATTGCTTCTTTGATGTAGATATTCATGTTCTACTTCCGCGGTCAAACGGTTGGATATAATTAACAACATGCTTTAAATATACTAATTTTGACATAATATCAATTTTTTGATAATTGTAAATTAAAGAATACGGTGTCTTTGAACTATAACAAAGCAGACAAACAAAATCAGAAGATATATAGAGTTCTATATAATGGTTTAATAATACGCTACTTAGATGTCAACTATTCGGGTTTTTTTTTATTTTTGTAAAAAAATCGGAACCCTTAATTTTATCTATGTAGTGAGATTAAACATAATGCCCGCTACGTTCCTTGTCATAATTATAAAACATATAGCTTAACAAGTCCTTTTAAGAAATATTATTATATGATCCTTGTTTTTTTCCCGTATTTTGAAAAAAAGAAATATGCCAATCTTAAATGTATGAAAAAAGGGAAAATGCTATAAAATCGTTTTTGTTTTTTCATAGTTCATAACAAAAAAGGGACCAATGTTCAGTTTATGAACATTTATGGAGCACAATTTCCCGCCACATGACAGTGGCTTATGTCTCGAAAACAGGTACACGGGCCCTTTTATTAATGCCTTTTTAGTTCCTCTATTAATGTACTGACAATGTATAACAGTGAAACAGAATAGCGATCATTCTTATGTTTCTTTACTTATATTCTATCAATTTATTACAGTCCGTTATTTTGATACAGAGGAGCAAACATTATTTATACGTCAAACTCTTAATAGCCTCAAGTCTAGACAAGTATCGAAATACGTCACACTAGTATTAGCCTCAAGTCTCGGAAGGTAACGCAAAAATTAAACCTATACTTTGAAGAATCAGTCATCAAAAACACAATTCTCTTACATGACAAACTAACATTCAGGTATATTTGGAACCGAAAGGAACCATTATTTCCCTTTTGTTTGTTTGTTTGTGTGTGTGTTTTTTCGTGTTTGTGCTTAATACTTCTCTTTTATTTCATTTATTCAATACTATTATACAAATTAAAAGGAAAAATACCAAAATATGAAGAAAATGCACCGCGAATTTCAAAGTGCAGATGCATAGACATAATATAAATAAAATTCATGTAAACAATATGGAATTGTGGAATGACAGTCGATAAGACAACTGCCCACTAAAGTTCAACATACCAGTCGTCATATCTGAAACAGATATACAATAACGTCACGTCATTGGTTGAATTTCCATTGTTTATGACGTTTCTAACCAATCACGACGTTTTTGTGTACACTTTTGAAAATATTACCCAAGATGCATTCAATTCTGAAACAGTCAATAACGGTCAACTAACTTTTGAAAGGTTTGAAGGTCCGTGATTTTAAAAATTGTTGCAATACTCCTTTGCATATTAATACAACACATCAATCTTCAATATAATTATTTGTTTGTTGTTTACCAAATATGATATATTGTAACTCTTAATTTCATTTAATGATTAAAAAACATGAAGTGACTAATTTACAGATATTATCTAGGATAAACGCATATACAGTGAAACCTGTTTAAACCGAACCTAATCGGGACCTTATATTTTGATCGGTTTTGGCTGAAGGTTCACAACGCAGACAATTTGATACGATGGAGCTTAAGAATATGTTTGGTTTATACTGGTTTTCGGTTTATACAGGATTCGGTTAAGCCAGGTTTCACTGTATTTCATTGACAAGTAAACAATATTTACATTAGATTCTATAATGGAGTACACGATCAATTATGCTTCACAAAACCTCACTTTACCAAATGAACCTTCTGGTACCGATGCAGTAGCGTATCAAGGACGTTAATTGTGTAATATTAACAAAATGATACATATGTATCGTTAAAAAATGCCAGAAAAATTAAAGATTAATATGAACGAACTAGCTACTCCGTAGAAAGAGAAAAAATCGTCAAAACAAATTACAATTAGTTAAACACCTTAAAGAAAAAAATATTTACCACCTTGTACGTAAACAAATGTATGTAAACAATGAAGTCGGTCGTGATGTATATGATCAATTATGAATTATGACAGTTCCGCATTGTTTGCGTGAACATAAGCTTCCCGTAAGGCGGCCGTTCAATAGACCAATTAGTGTACTACAATCTTTAAAAACAAGTCTAAAGGACTCTGATGTACAGTAGTTGTCGTTTGTTTATGTAATATATACGTGTTTCTCGTTTCTCGTTTTGTTTATATAGATTAGACCGTTGGTTTTCCCGTTTGAATGGTTTTACACTAGTAATTTTGGGGCCCTTTATAGCTTGTTGTTCGGTGTGAGCCAAGGCTCCGTGTTGAAGGCCGTACTTTAACCTATAATGGTTTAATTTTTAAATTGTTATTTGGATGGGAGAGTTGTCTCATTGGCACTCACACCACATCTTCCTATATCTACTAGTAATTAAATTCTGCTTTGTGAAAACGCCACTGCTTGTTTCCGTTTCGTCCCCTTTAGTAGACGTACAACTAGCCTAGTAGTCAGCACAGTGTGTTATAATTAATAACCATGATGTAAAGTGTCTTTAACATTTGATTTTACCGTTGATACAATATGAAATATTGGAATCACTAGGATTTTTTTCAAACAGAGCATGAATAGCCTTTTCAGTATTTATTTCACCTTTTTTGGAATTGGAGGCAATGAATGTTTTTCAAATTGTTTTTTTATTTTCCTTCAAATTGTCCAACTTGGACCCCAATATCAAGATTGGTGTAGACGGAATATGCGTTTAGCGTACGATATTATAAACCTGAAATCTTTGTCAAGTTTTCTTACACGAAGTTTTGAAATGATTGTTAGTTTTCTCGTTTGAATTGTTTTTTATTGTCATTTCGGAGCCTTCTATAGCTGACTATGCGGTATTAGTTTTGATCATTGCTGAAGGCCGTATGGTGATCTGTAGTTGTTAATTTCTATGTCATTTTAGTCTCTTGTGGAGACTTGTCTCAATGACAATCATACCACATCTACCTTTTCATATTGATATACTGTATTTACATTTAAGATCTACAGAATAATATCTTTATTAATGTTGGACATGTGTTGTAGCCACCTTGTTTAATTGCTTGTACTATTCTTGATTAGTATTTGATTTTAGTTTTCTTTTGGTGCATGCTATTCTAAATGGTGTCAGTTTAATCATAATAAGTGCATGTATCGACCGACAAGCGTTGGAGCCAAACGTGTTTTCAACGTAGAACTCTGAGTTGTTCCCAAAGTATATTGGTTAAGTTTCCAAAGTAATCATAAAGCTGAGTGAAAATTCTAATAAAATCTTATTTTTGAAAATTCTAATTTGAATTTCAGATGATATCTTGTCAACCAATAACACACTTGTTAGTGAGTATCTGCATCATAGGCTAAAAGTTAAGAAAAAACATTTTACAATTTCAATAAGTGTGGTAAAGCTTTTTTTCTAGCAAATTGTTTTGCCATTTTTCATTTCACTTGCAGTCGTGCAAAAGATTCGTTATTCACCGTGTTCCGTGAAATCGGTGAAAAGTTTAACGTTCAAGACATTTTAATTGTTCGTTCCTCTCGAAATGGCAATTTTATTTCGCGTTCTTTCGTGCAAATAGCCCCTTTACGCCCCTCTACAATTACAGGTGATATTTTGTCACTCAATAATACACATGTATTGGTGTACTTGCATCTTATATATTCTGGTGAACTTACTAATAAGAAACTAGAAGATCATCTTCATATCTTCAGTCTTTTTGACTGATAATGCCACACACCTGGATGACCTCAAACTTGAATCTATGACAAAATAAAATAGCAAAACTACCGAACTCTAAGGAAAATTCTAATCGGAAAGTCAAATGACACAAGCAAAATGTGGAAAACATCAAACTTAGGGAAAACAATTTTCATATTCCTGGCTTGTTTTAGATAATTTTATATGTAGATAATGGTGGATTAAACCTGATTTTTAAAGCTAGCTAAGTATCCTACTGTATGCAACATAAGTATTTTAAGTTTGCATAGTCAACCTAGAACCTCTTGCCCTCTGATTCACAGTTAGACGTTTCAAATTATCAATAGTTTTTAATATCAGAATCGTTGCCAATATAACGGAGTTATAAATGACTGTACATAAGAAAATGCGTGTACCAAATCAGGAATAAGACAGTTGTTATCCTTTCGTTTGATGGGTTTGAGCTTTTGATTTTGCCATTTGATTAGAAACTTTCCTTTTTGAATTTCCCCAGAGTTCAGTATTTTTTTGTTATTTTGGTTTATGTCAAATGTCGATTTACTGCATAGTTTTAGAGAGAGAGAGTTAGGTATTGTCTTGGAATATATCAATGAAAATTCGATCATTCGTTTTGGTTTTTCATTCTCTCACAAAAAAACTTTTTGGTCATGTCTATGATTTAATTGACAATAGTAAGGAGCCTATGATCTTCAGAAACACATAATGACTAGAAATATATCTATTAAGACAGTCATCAGGAAATAAAATAAGTCAATTTGTATTCAAAACCCTGTTTAGGTTTATAATGCACTTCTTATTCTTTAAACAAATCGAAGCTTGCAGATTAATCAATATTGACATTTTGCGTCATCTCTGATGAATAAAATATTCAGAAAATTAACATTCATTTGCCAGAATTGGAAAGTTCATTTGTCAAGCATATTCAATGATATTTCAAGAGAAAACTGATTTTTTTCTTTTTTGACACATTTGGAATCTTCTTTTTTTTTATAGTGGTTAAGATTTTAATATAAAAATACCTTTCATGAATTTGACCTACCGAATACGACTATTTACCGGATTTGTTATAATATAAGGAACACGACGGTGCCACATATGGAGCAGAATATGATTACCCTTTCGGAGCACCTGAGATCACCGCCAGTTTTTGTAGTGGGGTCGTGTTGCTTAGTCATTAGTCCATGTTGTGTCGTCTGTACTATTATTTGTATGTTTGTCCTTTTATTTTTAGCCATGGCGTTTTTAGTTTTTTTTTCGAGCTATGAGTTTGACTGTACCTCTGGTACCTTTCGTCCCTCTTTTGCACTCCTATTTGTGACATTTTTACCAATTATGTCTGTTTGTTTTGTTCAAACATCGTTGCCAAGATACTGTGGATTCATTTTCATTCCTTGGATACCAATTTTCGTGGGTTTCGTGGAAACTGGTGAACAACGAATTCAAATGTTCAACGAATAACATATTTTCAATAGGCTTTGTATACATAGATTGGCAAAACCACGAAATCAAATATCCACGAATATGAACGTTTTCAGCAATCCACGAAAATTGATACCCACGAAAATAAATGAATCCACAGTAAAGGAATTATAAACTACTGGCATACCAGTGAGAGGTTAAGCTAGCTGTAAAACCAGGTTTACTCCACCATTTTTTATATTTATTTTCAATTCGTTTGATGTGTTTAAGATTTTAATTTTGCCATTTAATTGCTGACTTTCCATTTTAAATTTTCTTCGGTGTTCGGTATTTTTCACTTTTATGATGAATATAGTTATCAAATGTAACCGGATTAAAACATAAGACTCATCAGTGAAGCTCATATCAAAATATGTATAAAGCTATAAAGCAAAAAAGGACACTGTGGTAGAGCATGAAAGATAAAAAAAAATCCAAAATGTTATGCCAAATACGGCTATTGTAATCTATGCCTGGGATAAGACAATCCTTAGTTTTTCGAAAAATTCAAAGTTCTGTAAACATGAAATTTATAAAAAATTTCCACATTAAAGATATTCATGTTAACACAGAAGTGTTGACTACTGGGCTGTTGAAACCCCCGGGGACGATACGTCTACCAGCAGTAGCATCGACCCAGTGGTGTAACATGCTTCTAATAATAAAATGTTTACTACGAAGATTTGTCTTCTTTTCCTTGGCACAAAAGTCAAATTTTTGATACAGATAAAACATGTTTTCGATGTATCACATACTTCTCTTAAATTATATCTTTATGTATTTAAACTTAGCTGTCGCACTATAAATTACATGAAAACATTCATTATTAACATCCGTAACTTATTTACCAGAGGCCAGATATTAAGTCACATATTAATACTTAATCTTTGTTAAATTCTACAATATGATGCATGAGAAACACCTCTTAACCGCAAGTTCACGTAAGGGACAATTGCTATAGTTCCCCGAATTGACGATTTATTTAACATTGGGTGAAGGTTGGTTCCTATTGAAGTGTTTAAACCCGCTGCATTTGTTAGCACCTATCATGAGTTAGTAATGTGATGTTCGGTTGTTACCGTAAGTTCACGTAAGGGACAAATGTTATAGTTCCGACTGAGTTCCCCCGATTGACGATTTATTATACATAATGTTGTTAGGTAAGAAGGTGAAGGTTGGTACCTATTGAAACGTTCAAACCCGCTGCAATTGATTGCACCTGTCCTGAGGCAGGAATATGATTTTCAGTGGTTGTTTGGTGACGCTTGCCACCAGCATATGTTGATCAAAGTATTTTATTCGTACAGTTAATAGATACAGTCTTACGTTTAATTTTAATAGATTTTGTGAACTTCACCTTTTTAATTTTACCTTAGATTTGGTATTTCAGTTCATAGTTTTTTTCACTTTAGATACTGGGCCAAAGCAATGGATGAACATTTAAATTTGCGACCATAATATATATTTTTTTAAAAGAACTAAAAGACAGATTGGCTTTAATTATTGTTGAAGGCGTTACGGTGACCTTTAGTTGTTAATTTCTGTGTCATTTGGACTCTTGTTGAGAGTTGTATCATTGGCAATTATACCACATCTTGTTGTTTTTTTTATATTTGAACCATAATATTGTTACGGAGTATATTACATGTCCTACTGCGGACGTGGACTTATTTAACATGCATGTTAACTTATCTGGCACAGTGTCATGTTGTGGTCTAGATCAAAGTGTACATATTCGTAACACACCAACATGTAATTTGTGTCCTTTTGAAATGTTAAGAATTCGCCGTTTTAGAATCTAATGCATTCTGGGTTATGTTTTTAAAAGTGTATACCAAAATGTTGTGATTGGTTTTGAACGTTCTAAACACTGGAAATTCATCCAATGGTGTAACGTTATTTTCATTTTGGTGTACGAACAATGCAATTGCCCATAGTCCTTTAGATTCTGAAAAGTCGAATTACTTTGTTGTATCCCCAAAGTAACTCTGTGTGTATACATATATCGTATAAGCTGAAAATAAAGTGAAACGTTTTTTATCATGTGCATAATCATCTAGATTAAAATTATTCTATAGCTGCTGTTTACTTATTTTATGTGTAATATCTCTTTGATAGCTATATAAAGTAAAGCCATTTAACTGAAATTATATAGCGTGTATTTCTATGTAGTAAGGCTTTTATTCAGTGGTTGTCGTTAATTTTTATTTCATTAGAGTTTTTATAAAATTGAGAATGGAAATGGGGAATGTGTCAAAGAGACAACAACCCGACCAAATAAAAAACAACAGCAGAAGGTCACCAACAGGTCTTCAATGTAGCGAGAAATTCCCGCACCCGGATGCGTCCTTTAGCTGGCCCCTAAACAAATATATACTAGTTCAGTGATAATGAACGCCATACTAATTTCCTTGTTACTTGTTTTTGGTAAGTATCATGCGATCGAGTTGATCAATTTCATTGTTTTTATAGTATGTCTTTTCATGTTATATAAATGTGAATTGATGTAGGAAGATTTGGTGTGAGTGGCAATGAGACAACTCTCCATCCAAATAAAAGTTTTAAAGAAGTAAACCATTATAGGTCAATGTGAGGACTTCAACACTGAGCCTACACAAACATCAAGCTATAGAGGGCCCCAAAATTAATAGTGTTCAACCATTCAAAAGGGAAAACCAACGGTCTAATCTATATAAAAAACGAGAAACGAGAAACACGTATAAATTACATAAATAAACGACAACTACTTTCTCATGTTATGATGAAAGTTGGCCCCTACTGTTTTTTTTTATGCATCGTGATTCCATGGTTCTTATTCATCTTGTAGTGCAATGTTTATGTTGAGAAAATATAAGAAATATTTATGGTTTATTTTCCTTTTAAGAATGCTACGAATTATCTTTTATTATCAAATAGATATAGGAAGATGTGGTATAAGTGCCAATGAGACAACTGTCCATCCAAGTAACAATTAATAAAAAGTTAACCATTATAGGTCAAAGTACGGCCTTCAACATGGACCAGTGGCTCACACAAAACAGCAAGCTATTAAGGGCCAAAAAAAATACTAGTGTAAAACTATTCAAACGGGGAAACCAACGGTCTAATATATGTATATGTGTGTGAGAATATATTGTATAAGCTTAAAAAAAAAAGGGACACTATGTATTTTTTTTATATCGTAAAGTAGTAGACCAATGTTTTATAAAAAAAATCATGCTAAGCTATCTTAGATCTATACACCGCGCCAAAACAGTGGGAAGAGACCAGATATGAAGACAATATACATTCATTATGGTCAGATGAGTGTTAAGGGTTTAGAACATGCCATCAAAAAGACCAGACTTATAAACTATTTTTGATCTGAGCGTTACTTGTAAGTCTCATGTAGACGAAATTCGCCTTTGATAACTATTATAATTAAGCCGCTATTTAGGCTTATTCATCTTAAATACAATGCATAATACTTACATTACATGTATGTATGTTTGATTAGAACTCGTTATTTTGATTGGCTGATACTACTCAAATGGATCTCAGATATTATATCTTATTTCCGTATAAATTTCAACACCTATGACAGAATGTGCTATCGCTGGTAATGTTAAAATAATGCATTGACAAAAAAAACAGAATTTCATGTTGTAGCATAACAATCTAATTATAAGAATTGAATGCTTCTTTTTTATGATTTTATTTGGTTGTAAAAGCGCACATTTATTATACGAAGCCTTTCCGCAATATGCTCTGTATCAATGGTTATCATCATGTAACTATGAAAGAAGCATTCAATTCCTAATCATAACACAGAAAAAGCATTGCTATATCTTACGTCTGTGCATTTGTCTTTTTTGTGCACTTTACGTGTGTTAAATATAAATCAGAACATCATGAAGATTTTTGCAATGTATTGTTATATGATAATGATTAAGTCATATATAGAACACAATTACATAATTCTCAGTGATCAATCACTTTTGTTCAACCCAAGGTTAAAACTGGTAGTGTACAAACTATATGTAGTCAAACTTTCAACATTTGATCATCAGAAGCGACCCGGTCCCAACTTTTGTGAATCAACTTTGATTAATTATATAGGGAATCACTGAATCATATCGGGAGCGGGCTCCCTCTAAGGCAGCCACTCTTGAAAATTTCTGGATCCGCTACTGATCATCCAAAGAATTGATTGGAGTATAGAAATTTTGCCTACCTTTGTCTTTTCGTCCGGCGATAACATGCCTTATTTTTTAGAATCGTTTTATTCTTTGGTGAAGTTGTTTTCTCTTTGAAACCTTTACGGTTTTGATTCTCTATTCAATCAACTAGTTGTATTGATATATATGAAAATCCAGCAATGTCTACTCAAATCGTTAGAC
Source organism: Mytilus trossulus (assembly GCF_036588685.1). NCBI lineage: Eukaryota > Metazoa > Mollusca > Bivalvia > Mytilida > Mytilidae > Mytilus > Mytilus trossulus. The sequence continues at coordinate 10,438,213 of NC_086385.1, read as the reverse complement.
CAAGTTAAATAATATGAGTGTTTTCTATTTCATCTTTGAAAAATAAAGGGTAGGCAGGTAGGGAGTTGTTTTTATTTTACAACTTTTTTAACATTGATTCTATGGAAGAGAAATTTAGACATTAATAGTGCTTATTGAAAAATGACCAAAACAAACTTTAAGGTATGATATTCTTAAAATAGAGGGTAGATATAGAAATAGGAAACATACAGATTTTTAAGTTGGTCTTAAAGAGCCAAACTCTCTTGTGTATATTGTTCAATAATTTAATTTTGGATGTAACGCGTCTTCTGATTGGCTGACGTTATTTTGTTATCAGCCCTTATACATAATTTAGTCATGTGACCGTGACGTCATCAACGTTTTTTCATGGTTTTCTACAGTTTAAAATGAAAGCTAGAATTAAATTATTTTCTTAAATATTCTGTCTTATCTATACATGAATCTATTCAATCACAATGCACTGCATTATATACAATCTTAACAGGGATATAAAACTTGTTAAAGGAAATAACATACAAGAAATCGAACTGACAATAGCTTTGAAAAATGTTTGTCCTTGTTTTTAATGCTTAAATAGTGAACTGTGGCAATTGACAACAGTCAAACCACAAGTTCTTATTAGAAACAAGGCATAAAACCACATATCAACATATTTAGACATTTAACAGTATTTTCGTAGTCAAAAATCAAAAAAAAAAAAAAATTAACCACATACTCAAATATACATATTTAAATGGATAAGTAGGTTTAGATATGAAATTATTATATCAAGGGCAAATTAAGCTTTTGTCATATAAGTATTATACGAACTTTTTCATGTTATATATGACGCATTGTAATGTTAACCAATAGATTGAAAGACGTGAAATAATAAACACACATCGCTGAAGCAACCCTTAAAAGCAGTAGTACATTGTATAAGCTTGTTATACACATATACACATTGTAAAAATAAGAAGATTTGGTACGGTTGTTAAAATCATATACGAGGCAATTGAAGATGTTAATATTAACTAAAACTAAAAGAACATTCGGCATTAAGAATTGTTACATTCACATGCATCTTGTGAACAAAAATGTAAAATCACAAAAATGCTGAATTCCCTGGAAAATTTAAAACGTAAAGACTTTATCAAATGGTAAAATCAAAAGTTTAAACAAATCAAAGGAATGGAGAACAACTGGCATATTCTTGCCTTATGTATTGTTGCCCCCTCTTTTTGACAAATGTAGTCCATAATGGATTAACAGGTGTTTTACGTAAAACATACTTTACTTGTAGACAGAATACCTGTCAAACCAATTAAGGACATTTAAACTTGTAAAGAAGAATACTTTGTCATTAAATCATGTCATGTATGTGCTTTTTTGCAAAAAAACTTCTACTTGTCTTGATCAAAGAGATCCAAGAAATTGCAGTTAAATTTAACATTTTCGCTCCATTAACATTGGTCATCACATAGCTTTCATTTGAAGGTATCTTTACTATGTAAAGATATTAGTGTCGTTTTAAAATTGTACTGTTGGATGTTGGTAAATAAATTAGTAGTTTACCTTTATTGTTTAGGGATTTTATGTCAAATATATTATCATGACAGGACCTATGTAAATGTTCTGGTATAAAGTAAATAATAAATAAACAGATTAAAGGTTAGAAATTATTAATACATACCGAATGAGACTATTTACAGGATTTGTAATAACACAAGAAACACGACGGGTGCCACTTGATGAGCAGGTTCTGCTCACCCTTCCAGAGCACCTAAGATCATCCCCAGTTTTAGTGGGGTTCGTGTTGCTAAGTCTTTATTTTTCTATGTTGTGCCTTGTGTACTATTATTTGTCTGTTTGACTTTTTCTTGTTTAGCCATGGCGTAGTCAGGTTTTTTTTTCGATCTACGAGTTTGACTGTGACTTTGGTATCTTTAGCCCCTCTTTAAGACATTTTTTGTCCATAGTGGATTAACAGGTGTTTAACTTAAAAATTAACTCTATGCAGAGAGAATATCTGTCAAACCAATTAAGGACATTTAAACTTGTAAAGAAGAATACTTTGTCATTAAATCATGTCATGTATGTGCGTTTATTGCACAAAACCTTCTACTTGTCTTGATCAATGACAATATCCAAGAAATTGCATTAAATTTAACATTTTCGCTCCATTAACATTGGTCATCACATAGCTTTCCTTTGAAGGTGTCTTTACTATGTAAAGATATTAGTGTCGTTTTAAAATAGTTCTGTTGAATGTTGGTAAATAAATTAGTAGTTTACCTTTATTGTTTAGGGATTTTATGTCAGATATATTATCTTGACAGGAACTATAATAAGGTGGTACCTAACACTACAGGGAGATAACTCTGTAAGGTTAGCTAAACGTTTTAATGACGTTGTGTTGGAAAAGAAATATAAAGCCTCTCAATGATAAACATTGGTGTTTGTCAAACTGCTCTATAACCAGTGTATTTCTGAAAAAAACAGTTGGTTCAAAATTTTTGAAATTTTTATAGTTATGTTAAAGGGTCTAAGTAAATACTTTGACAAAATTTTATGAAAATTAAACGAGCCAAATTAATTTTAATGAAAGTGTTGGGTACCACCTTAATGTTCTGGTATAAAGTAAATAATAAATAAACAGATTAAAGGTTAGAAATTCTTAGTCTGGTACTACGTAAAGAATGAAACATTTTTATAATCACGCGTATTTTAATATTTTTTTATTGACGAGTTTATCTCATTATTTGATAGCTAAATAAAGGCAACAGTAGTATACCGCTGTTCAAAACTCATAAATCCAAAAAACAAAATCGGGGTATCAAACTAAAACCGAGGGAAATGCATTAAATATAAGAGGAGAACAACGACATAACACCGAAACGTAACACACACAGAAACGGACCAAGCATCAGACAAAACACCACGAGAATAACAAATATATCCTGAAAACCAAATACATGAATTTGTTCTATTTCTCGCTTTTTTTCATATCTCTACCATTTTTCTGAATGAAAAGGAAATATGGGTGTATACACTGGCGGAACAAGGACAGATTTTGTTTTACTCCCTCGGTCAGTTGTGTTGTATGTCAGTCTTGTATGTTTATACAGTTATGGCTGTTAAATCAATATAATTGTCACAAAAACTAATGGATCTGCTTACTCTTCCGGAGCACCTGAGATCAGCCCTAGTTTTCAGTGGGGTTTGTGTTGCTTATTCTTTAGTTTTCTATATTGTGTGATGTGTACTATTGTTTGTCTATTTGTCCTTTTCATTTTTAGCCATGGCGTTGTCAGTTTATTTTCGATTTATGAGTTTGACTCTCCCTCTGGTATCTTTCGTCCCTCTCTTACAATGTCTTTTCGGGTTGCTAATTCAATTCGGCCAATATAAAGGAACTAAAAAAGTGACAAAAGACAATTTTATGAAAATTCATACCAACGGCTTGAGTCCTCATTTTAATGAAATATTTGGAACAATAACAAACATCAGACTTTTACTTTGCAAGATCGTCTTGTTCTTCAGGAGTACCTGCTATCACTCCAGTTTTTGTTAGGACTTAATTGTGTTGCTCAATTATGTATTTTATGTACTGTTGTTTGTCCGTTTGATTTTCTGTATTCATGACATTGTCAGTTCATTTTCGACATTGAGTGTGAATTAACTTGCGCCTTTTTTTGCAATTGTATGGGGAATTGCGTGACATTCCCGCCTACAGGTTACATTTGCTGCGCCATGCATGTATTCTGTAACATCACGTTGTATGTATGTAGGGATTGCTTAGATATGTTAGAAATCTAAATTCCTTCAAATAGTACCATTCATTTATAGCACAAGACTTGATCAAAAACATGTAAAACGTGTTGTTTTAACACCTTTTAAAATACAAACAAGTTATTTTGACAAACGCATTTAAAAATATACAAATTTTCCAACATTGTAATTTTTTGTAACATAAAATGTAAATGTACAATAACTGCATTTCTTTTGAGAATCTTGTTTTTGGCCCTGCGACAAGAAAATAAACTGTATTGTGACACTTGATTAGGTAAGAATGATACAAATAAAGGTATCCTTCCATTTAACATTATATACGTATTAGGTGTGTTGTTATTAGACAAATCGATAGACAGTAAACCCTAGAGTGAGAGAGAGTATAATATAACGTAGAAACAATTAAAGTCATTGACAAAGTTTTAACGTTGAACCTACCCCTATGGTTTTTAATAGAGCATTTGCATTATTCACGTATCAGGATACGTGCACGGATCGACGTATACGTATCGGGCAGATTTGTTTACAATAATGATTTTACCCCGATCTCAATTAAAATTTAATGCATTATAAAATATTTTCATCGGGACCAACTAGCCATAATTTATTCTTTCCTCATATACGTGTTATACGATGCGTCGATACGGATACGCCAGCAAATACTTGATTAATGCAAATGCTCTAATAGATAGTTGATTGTCGATAAAGGTCATGCATGTAACAGTTTAATACTTAAATGTTATATATATAAATGATTGTTCATGTTGAAGTAAATCAAATTTAATAGATCGGAAGTTGTATGTACATTTGTTATTATTTTTTTTCACAATTGACGGAAATTCTGTGGAGAATGATTTACATATGTTTTTAAGTTAACATCAAACGGAAGAAATCTCGTAAGAAGTCAACAAATCGTGAGCGAGATTTGATCAAGGTCATGTATTATTGGTTAATCGTGTTTACCGGATAACGTGTTACCAGGAATCGTAACTACTATTTACATGATGTGTTTATGTTTGTGGTTATGTACACATTTTCCTCACACAGTTTTCTACTACTAAAAATAGTGATTTAATTACAACATGAATTTCTTACTTATCACTTATAAATACTTCAAAAATATAAAACATTAGCCTCGGTTCTTCATTCAACAATTGTTTTCGAAAAAGGAATAGTCACATATATTGTACGTATTTAACTGTCGGCCATTAAGATAGTGATTTATTCAAAATATTATAACTGCATTAATATATATTACAATACTAAAACAATGGGTTGTTTTACATTATTAGATTCATGATCAGTTATTCGTTTTATTTGAATCTTATTGATTATGTCATGTTTTCTGCGAAACGGACGGTACCAATATCCCATTATCAAAGAAATCATTCAAATGAGATTTCCGTCACATTTTAAATTAATCCTTTTTTAATGTGTACGTTCCAGTTTGTTCATAGAAATGTACTGTCAGGTTAATTTATAAAATTCATATAAATTCTCATGTATCTAATATATTATCGGTCTACTTCAGGGCAATATAAATACCAAATGTAAGGTCACTGCTAAGGTAATATTACATGTCTAGGTATAAGTCAAGGTTGTCCACTTTCATTAGATTTTTATGATTTAGTTATACAATCAATCGTATACTGTACATTCCTACATTTGTCTAAGGACAGGACAAACTCAACTTCTTTTTACTAATCATACTCCTTTTTCTCAGGACAAACTCAACTTCTTTTTACTAATCATACTCCTTTTTCTCAGGACAAACATCACTTTCATTTGTAAAATCATATTTATTCATATTAATATTTAAATATTACTTCCATGGTTAAGGTTAACAAAATCTCATTTTTTTTTAGTGTTTAAATGGAAATGCAAATAATTTTGATATGGGAACAGTTATTGACAATTATATCAAAATCCTTGAAACATAAATGAGCTACTGCTAATCTAACGGAAACAAACGACTAATGTTACTCTAACGGATACAAACGAATACTGTTAATCTAACGGAACCAAACGACTAATGTTACTCTAACGAAAACAAACGAATACTGCTAATCTAACGGAAACATACGAATACTGTTAATCTAACGGAAACAAACGAATACTGTTAATCTAACGGGAAAAAAACGAATACTGTTAATCAATGAAAAATACAGTATAATGTCAGCTTCGTTTAATGACAAAGAATTTATATTTTGTTAGCCGTTCGGTAAATTCGAAAGAGTTGTTTTTTTAAACTTTTGAACAGATACATCATGTTATGGAGAGGTAATTGCGAAAAATACCATCAAGGGACTGTAAAATTTCCCCAGCCGCTAGGCGAGGGATATTCGATCCCAAGACTGGTATTGTTCGCAAACACCCCTCCATAACATGAAATGTGTGTTAAATTTAACCGAATAGATTAAAATTGAAACTCTCTGTACAGGTGAAGATTTTTTTTTACTTGAAAGCTGTAATTCATTAATATGTGTATGCATAATTTTGTGGATAAAAGGATAACTGCAGGAAATGTATATGTACTAATACGTGTTAGTTCGCTTTTTTATGTAACGTCATATCCCAAAACATTTGGCGGGAATATGCTCGAGAGGGTAAAAAGGGAACATCCAAAATGGCAAATAGCATGATATTTGAGCCATATTCACCGGCAGTGGTGAAATACAGGAAGATTCGTTTGAAATTAGATAAAAAAATTACAAATGCAAAAAATATACTGGCTATCAACCAATCAAAATATAGCTTTCTTATACAGGTCTAATTAAATTAACAAAACAAGTCTGACTTGTCATCAGCCATCGGAAAATTTTACAATAAGATTTTGTCAAAAGAGAAGATGACAGTAGTATTAAACATATCTGCAATTTAATAAAAAAAAAAAAAGGGGGGGGTAGAACCTGATATTATTCCGATTTTAATGGGTTTATGTTGCTCACTCATTAGTTTTCGTTAGTTTTCGTTGTACTGTTTTTTTAGACTTCAGATTGTTTTTTTCATGTTTTTTTGTACTTTGGCAAAACACATTTACTTAATTCGACCGGTGGGTTTTGACAATCTTTTTTTCTTTAAATGTGAAATGCAAAATTTAGGGCTTTCTCTCTTGTTTCCTTCATCTTACCATTGTAGTAAAAGTCTCATAAGGAAAAAGAAGAAAATAAACGATTTCGGATCTTGTTTTACTAAATGACACCTAAGACTTTTACCATAATAAATAAAAAGTACACAACAATAATTTGTTACATCGTTATTGCATGATTAATGTGTGAAGAATAATTTGTCAATGTATTAACCAAGGCTATCCGCTGTCAACTATAATATTCATATTTTATGTATTTATCACTCTGTCATTTACAATGACCTTGAAGGGGGTGCTTCATTTCCATATTCTTTTATTTTTTAAGTACATTAAAAAAAAAAGTAAAATCACAAAAATACTGAACTCAGAGGAAAATCAATTTGGAAAGTCCATAATCACATGGCAAAACCAAAAAACAAAACGCATCAAAAACGAATGGACAAGAACTGTCATATTCCTGACTTGGTACAGGCATTTTCAAATGTAGAAAATGGTGGATTAAACCTGGTTCTATAGCGCTAACCCTCTCACTTTAATAACAGTCTCATCAAATTCCGCTACATTTACATGATGCGTTAAACAAACAGTCACAATTAATAAAATAGTCAAAATATGGGTACATCAGTCCTCATCGTATAACAATTTTAAAAGGAACAAAGTCCGTTTATGTGTGTGTTATATTTAAATGTTGCGTTTCTGTTGTGTCGTAGTTTTCCTCCTATAGTTGATTCGTTTTCTTCCGTTTTCAGTTTATTATCCGGATTTTTTTTTTTATCGATTTATGAATTTCGAACAGCGGTATTCTATTGTTGCGTTTATTAGACTTTTTCTGTATTCTTACAACTTTTGCCCATTGTTATCTTATCTTTATATTTGAGCACGTCTTTATTTTCTTTTCTTATTTTTTTTGGTCTTTTGTTCTTTATTCTTTATAGTTTATCGTCATTCTCTATTTTGTAGATCCCCCTCCACAACTTCATTTACAAGTTTATAAGTGTTGAGTGGTTCTAAGATTTTTTGTACATTTTTCATATGATTACAAAATTTGTTTACATGCTATCACCTTTTATATACTGTATAGAACAAACACATTTCATTAACATATTGCTTTATTCAAAAGGATAAACATGATCAGTAAATGGTACATATAATGTTCTTTTCACACTCTTGATATTGTAAACATAAATACCTCCATCAAAAACTTCGAAAAATTTTGGTTTGGCCGCGTGTTGCTATTTTCTGTTCAATTTTTCCCCCAACAATTTTAGCTTAAAGTCATATGAAACCTGAAATTAAAAAAAATGATGCATATGTTTTCTCATAACTAAATAGATAGTGTTCATTATAAACTTATGAACGTATACTTTTTTCTTAAAAAATACTTCAATTTGTCCACATTTAGAAGAAGTAACTTCTTTTTAATTGCTTGCTTCCAGGAAGAAATACACCGACACATTTTACGTATGTAAATGACCTTAGTGTGACCATCTCGTAAAAATACGGTGACCGCAATACGCAAGGATTTGTCACTGAAATAAACTATAATCGGATTGTATATGTTATACACGTGCTCAATATCTATGCTATTGTGTTGATTGTTAACTGTAAGTTGATAATCGATAAACTAAGGCTTCAAAACACGACAAATAATCAGAGGCCATATTTTCACAGACAGACACAGAGGAAAACAAATTGACAAATATAGGAAATGTTTGCGTAAAAAGTTATAAAATCATGCACAGAAGAATAAATTTATGATATATACATGCATTGGTTCAAGAATTGGACAAATATTATTTTTCAACAGTCACTCGTTTCATATGACTTTAGATATACCATTGTAGTGATAAAGACCGGAATATAATGACAACATAAAACATTAATAATACGACTTCGATACACATCGACATATCTTAGAAAATGTCTATATATTTTAGAAATACTTAAAATTAAGATTCGCCAGTTTTAACCTGATAAATTTGCTCAATTCACCGTTGTTTGCTGTTTAGATTGGTTCGTTATATTTATTATCTATTTCCTTCAATAGTATTCTATTTTGTATTTATGCCATGTAGTTATTATCTGTCCTAAATAAACGCGAGTCCTCCATAATAACCCCGAATAAGATCATGTTTCAACATTTCGTTTGAATAAATTGATACTTAAAAAAGTTCATTTAGACAATCCAGAAATAAAATTTTACTAAAAATATTATTAATACGTGTATCTTGATTAAGAGGGCATGCACCTTTGTTTTTTTTTAAAGTGACTTCATTTCATCTAAATATGTTGAAGCAGATATCATTAATTGGGTGTGTTGTGCAATTTCTTTTTCGATTGTTGTCGTGTCGAATAGTTACATAATTGCTACATGGGTTAAGTGACGATGGTTTGCTATCAAAATGTTTTGCCTCTGAATAAACTTGTCTATACAAAATCTGTTTGGGTAATTTTACAGATTTTTTCTTTTATAGAAATGTCATCACAAATAGCAACAGTTACACCAACACGATTGGATCCTGCACTTTGTAACAGTGAAAAGATACAGGTACCAAAGTTTGAAATAACTATTGACGATGTATCGGAGAAGCTTGAACCACGTGATTTATTCTGTCAGATGGACGCGCTGCGTCACTACAACGACGACTTTGTCTGGAAGGAAGTACGAAGGTGAGTAAAGCCCCTTTTTCTCTCAATAGTCCATTTTCAAACTACAATGTTATTATTTTTATAATTTTGACAAAACAATCTTACTTTTAATTAGGATGGAAAGAAATAACTACTGTTATCTGTACAACAGTCTGTGTGTTCTACTACTACTGTGTCAAAACTGATAGTAGAAGGTAAAATCATAAAAATACTGAACTCCGAGGAAAATTCAATCGGGAAGTTTTAAAAACCCAGTTGAGCTATGATCGCATACTATTAGTAAAGAGAAATCAAACTGTTCAACGGTCAATAGTAGTGTGTTTCAAACTGCTACATATCCAACCAAAACAATTGTTGTAAATTGTGTGGTTGTAATGTCTATATCTTTTATTGATTTTTTATAAATAAGTCAAAATGAATATTTTTGTCAAATATTTATGGAAATAAAATAAACGAGCTTAATCTTTTTAGTCAAAGTGTTGAGTACCCACTGGAGTGTGAAATAAAATGATAAATTATATCAAATCATGCTCTATTCTTAATTTTATCCATCCACATCGGCAGCAAATACATCCGTCCTTCTTGGAGCTGTCTCTCTTGATTAAAAATCTAAAATGTGATACAAAACCGGTTATTTGAAAATTGACTATGAATTCTCGATTGATGACTTTTGACCAGCGGTATACAGTAGCCTTTATTTAAGTTGAATACTTGAACTAATTACTTAGTCAGGGTCTGAAAGATTATTATTTGTTCTGTCCAGAACTTCAGAACCACTGGAACCAAAACAGTTGAATGCATTGGATGTTAAATACATTGACAGGTTTGAATAAACTCATCATAGATACCAGGATTAAATATTGCATTTACGCCAGACGCGCGCTTTGTGTACAAAAGACTTAAGAGTGACGCACGAATCCAAGTTAAAAAAAGGCAAAATTAAGTATTGAAGCTATCTGAGTATGTTTTCAGTGTGTCTGTTGTTCTGTTGGTTTCTTTTATATATAGTTGATGTGTTTCAATCGGATTGGTTTGTGACCCAGATTTGATTCAGTATTTTGTGATTTAACTGTTTATGATTTTTTAACAGTGGTATACTACTGTTGCCTTTGATTATACCCCTTATAATAAAGTGTGTACAGATATTACATCACAGCACTGTTTTTAAATCTTATGTATAGCGTAACCTTATTGGACGCCAATCATAAATTGTCAGTAATTGAAATAAAATTGAGAATGACAATATGGAATGTGCCAAAGAAACAATAACCCGACTATAGAACAAAGTATCCTTTTTCTGAACGGGTGAAAATTTAAATTGATGAAAATTGGCAATAACATTTGTTTTATTTTTATTTTTAGATGGGTGAAATTTGAAGAAGAAATAGAAGAGAAAGGAAAAAGATGGTCAAAACCCCACGTGTCATCGATCTGTATGCAGTATCTAACAGAGCTACATCAAATTGTGGTTTCTAATCCGTGTTTACTAGATCTAGAGGCTACATCCATGTTCGATATAGTCGGTAGGTGTCGCTTTATGTCGGCATAATATTTTATGCTATGACTATATTTTCACTTTTAATGTTTATTCTGTCAAATTTCAGAAGTTTTTAATGTCATTTTCAAAACTCATTCCGGAAATTGTTTACTCCAATAGTATAGTTGTTTTCCCAGAAATATTACTGGTTCGCTGAATTTATCGAAGAACCGTGAGGTTGCATAGCAAATACATGTATAAAATTATTGATTACGTGCGTATATTGACAATACAAATCCACAAGTTCAAACATAAATATAAAACAATAGAGTAAGATGATAATTATAATACAATATAATGATATACAGATTCAAAATTCTTTAGACATGTGCAGAGTAACACACAACATACACAAATGTTAAATTGGAATGTCAGCATATTATTTTCAAACAGTGGCATAATACTGTTGCCTTTGTTTACTAATGCTATGTTTATGTATGCATATTTTTAACAAGGAATACATGCATGAATGAAATTCAGACCATATCAATATCGTATATTTGGGTGGATTATCATGTCATACATTTTTCTTTCTCAGATACATTATTGGAGCAATGGCGATTAAATGGAACTTTAAATAGTCTGCTATGGAATCATGTTAAAGCTGTTCTGCTTAAAAGACACAAACATCAGCATGTCGGCAGACGACAAATAAAGCGCCACCAAAGTAGAGCCAATAATCTGTTTCAAGGGGCGTTCCTCAGTGACGAAGAGGATGCGCCGTCATCACCAGAAACAAGAAGTAGAATGAATGGTTTGTATTGAATAGAAGTTAATGTGAAAAAATAAAATGCTTTATATTACAGATGGGCGTAAATAACTATAACCCTCCCTTTTTGTATTTTTTAATAGATGGATGGCTATTGAACGTCCAAAATATTGTAGCCATATTTAGGAAAAGGTTATATTATTATATGAGATGGCTATGTAATATGAACCACCAACGAAGACAAGTCAGTTTTAAATGCTAAACTCGATAAGAGGATATTCGCTTAATTTGTGCTACATGTTTCTGACTTCCAATTGAACAGTTCTACCCTTTTGAGATATTAGGATAAGACGTGACACGGTACTTGTTTATTCCAAATTCATGTATTTGGCTTAGATGTTATATGTGTTATTCTCGTGGGATTTTGTCTGATGCATGGTCCGTTACTGTGTGTGTTGCGTTTCGGTGTTGTGTCATTGTTCTCCTCTTATATTTAATGCGTTTCCCTCGGTTTTAGTTTGTTACCCCGATTTTATTTTTTGTCAATGGATTTATGAGTTTTGAACAGCGGTATACTACTGTTGCATTTATCTACCCTTACTAATGCAACCACCATAATAGCAGTTCAGCAGCTGTCAAATTTGAAGGTATATGATTTGTCTCGACCGGTCACGTGATCGATACCCAAGCACGTGTTTATAAAGTGCATGCAAAACAATTTAAGTTGAATCAAGATATAATACTTGTTTATTAGTGGTTTTTAGGTAACAAAAGTACAGAATACATGTACCTATATTTTAATTTAGACTAATTATCCTCTAATTTGTCATAGAAAGTTCAAAGACAAAGTACTATAATGCAAAATGTCGTACCATTAGGGAAAACCGAGACCACATGTATTTCTTTGTTGTGTGCAAAAAAGACCATGTTTTATGCAGGTACAAACAGATCAGAACATTCTGCCAAGATCAATTTAAACTTAGTTTAAACTGGAATGTAAAAAAATGAAATTTAAGAATGATGAAAAAAGATGTATCTTTCTGTTTTTCACATTGTTCTATGTTGTACTATTACACCTATTACAAGTGTTCTATTTTAGGCGTAGTGTTAAGATCTTACTAACATGTGTAGCCCTCTCAAATGTGTTATTTTTCTCACCTAAGTCAAACACCTGCAATTCAAAGGTTTTGTTGGTTGATGATTGTCATTTTTCGTTTACAGTTTTATCGTTAATTTAGCTGGTGGTTTCCTTAGTTGAAAGGCTGATAACCGATATGTAGGGGCCTTTTATATCTGAACATACGGAATGGATTGTGTTCATTTCTGAAGGTCATACGGTGACAAATAGCTCCTGACGTTCATGTCAAATAAACCACGAACATCTGACTCCTGCTAGGAAAAGAGCGTACAGAGAAATACAACAAATGAAGAACGCATGGTTCAGATAGTCCGAATGGTTGCAGTCAAGAAATGACAAAAAAGAAAAACTAGCTATACTTCTGCACCTCCCATCACCCCAAATAGTCTAGGTAGTAGGCAGAGAATGTGTTTTGAGAATTCAACACACAATATATTGCCTTCAAATTAACCTTTAAAATTAATTTATCATTGATTCTTCTGTTACCCCATAATATATACTTTAAGGAGGATACCAGCCTAGCTCACAAAGCCTATCTGAGATGGCCAACGGAATTGAAAATGGTGATGTTAAAGCAAGCAATCCTAATTTACTATCATTCGGTGGAGAGGTTGGTTACGACATGAATTTTACATATTACATTTTTTTCTAGTGAATAATAGTTCAGAACTGTCATTTACAGAATAACATATTATTCAAGTTCCAGCTCCTTCAAAAAGAAGGGAAACTTAAAGAGGACTCTTTACATCTTAAACACATTGATCAAAGAAATATATGAATAAATTTAAATCAAAATTTAAAACAATGAATACACTCCTATGAATGACAAATAAGGGTAACATAGGAAACGGGGTTACAAAAGTATAAAATAGGAACAAATTCGAAAATAATACTAGTACATACATGAATTTTTTCAAAACTTTTTTCTGTTTTCCATTGCGAGACTTTTTTCGGGACCTTTCAAGACACAATTGCAACTTGAAACTAAAATATCGATTTCTGTAATTCATGGTTTTTTTTTAATCCAGACAAATAGAAAGTTCAAAAGAAAGATTCCAGACGGAGCTGAGGTTATGAATATAATGGTTGGCGAGGTGGAGGAACTCACTGACAACTTGTGTGCTTTTGTGCGTCTTCGCGAAGCAAAAGACCTAGGAAAAATAACGGAAGTCGACTTGCCAACTCGTTTCCTGTTCATACTACTGGTTCCTAAAGCTCATTTAGAACCAGCAATAGAAGCTGGTCGATGTATGGGAGCGCTGATGACAGATGAGGTAAAACTGATGATAAACGCGCATGCGCCTAACATATTATAGTATTCCTTTAAAAAATGTAATGATCTCACAATTAAAACATAATCTTTACCATTAAGAGAGCTGCAGAAATATAAATTTCATTGATTAATGGACAAAAGTATGGGGAATAAAAAAAAAACATGACCTAAATATTTAAAGAATAGAAATGATGGACCCCTTGTTGACCCTCTATCATGAAGTCTAGACGATCAAACATTTAATCGTGTGATTAGCTACACTGACATTGTCATGTAAATCAAAAAACTTTGTCATATTTTATTGTTTTATGTTTGTTTGTATATTTATTTATAAATATCGTACTTTTTAATAGTAGAAATTGTATTTCATTGATATATCAATCATTTCTTAACTATCATGTATCCAGAAATCTAGTTAACAAGACAATACAGTATTTGAAATATGGACATGAAAACATTAAAAAAGATGAAATACACGATAGATGTAATTTGGGATATTTATAGCTGACGAGAAAACAAGTTTATTATAAAGAATAAAAGCATAGAAAGTCCTTCAAAATAGTCATAAATTGAGTGTTATTAGTTTTTCATTTTTGATTCTACAGTACTAGAGTTTTTGAAAATACATTAAAATAATAAAAGGAATCACAAAACATAGTAAGCTCCTGTAGATAGATGGACCTACAATGACTAGTGTAAACAATTCAAACATGAAAACACGATTAATGAACTCAGTATCAGAAATTAACCAAAAGAAATACACATGTGCTGCTGCCAGTGCTGAGTAAAGGTGTATGGTCAAGAGTCATGACAACAGCGTATATCTATGTAAGAAATTCAAACGAACCAATCACATTAATGTATTCGTTGATATGTGCACCATTCCAAATTATAATTTATGTTCAATTAGATTTTCCGGGAAATTGCCTACATTGCTGAGGATAAAACTGATATTCTCTCAGGATTGCAGGAGTTCATCAGTCAAACGATTGTGCTGCCCCCTGGATCATGGGACCCTAGCATCAGAATAGAACCACCAGCTGAAATCCCCACAAAGGTAGGAAAATCACGAAATCGTTTTATTAGTCGAGAGTAAAGGATGTCCATGTCAGGTTTAATTATCTCAGGCAAAATGCGATCTAAGTGAACTCATCTAATTGATGAAAAATGCTACTCAAGTCAGATTTATTTCATCCCCGCAAAAAGCGACCGGAGTAAGACTCTTTTCATTGAAACAATATCTCTCTACAGTCAAATCAGATTCATTTGTACTAATTGCGACATAAGTTAAACTTAATTCATTGATGAAAAATGCTACTCAAATCAGATTTAACTTCTCCAGTCAAAATTTAGCCTAAGCACGACTCAATTAATTAAGTATGAACACATTAACGCTTCCCAGGTCAGTATCTTACTTTTTAAGTGTTAAAACACTCTTGAGTGATTACATTGCTCTAAGTGGTGCGTATAGCCGTATAGGTGACCTCCTGATCCACTTAGAATGCTTCGTGTTGTGTTGATTGTTAAATTGTTTTATCATTTGGAATAGGTATGACGCAACGTTAGATATTGCTACTACCCCGAAAAATAGCGTTAAGTAAATATTTGACGGGATTTTTTTTATAGAAACGCTGAAATAAATATTTAAAATCATACACGAAAATAAAGATTGATTCTTAAATTTTCACATTATGATACAGAAAGAATAAAAATATTATATTCATAGGCTTAGGAAGTCACAGATTATCCGAAAAACGTTTACTTTAGCGTTGTCCCATGTAACAAACTCGAAACATAAAACTCGAACAATTCGTGAAATGTTCACGCAACTCTTCAAAATGTTGCATGAACATTATATGACGTGATTTATTTCAGTATAGTTAACATGGCTGTCTCCATTTAAAATTTGCATACATATTTTCCAAAAAAATATGATGACATCATGTACGGAAATGTCCCATCGAAAATTTAATTTGGAAACTTGAAACATCTCAGTTCAAAAATAAAATTTTGACAGATAATTCATTAAATTGTAAGCACGATCGTTTTGTACTAAGTGTTAGCTCCCAACATTCGAATTGAAAAATAAATTGAGCTACATATTCAATTCAAAACAATAGATTTGCAATGTCTTGCGGAAATGTCCGAGTTAAACTTTCATGCCTTCAAAAAACTTTTACGGCCAAAAAAAACAGAGATTTGATTTCGTGAAGATTATTTTTCGGCTTTGATAACTATACCAATAAAAAGTACTTTTAAAGTTGAAGTTGGTTCACCAAATAGCATTAAGATTACAGGGTTATCTATAGAAAATACGGATTACTGAAAATGTCTTGCAAGTTTGTCCGCTATCATAATTTGACGTCGCCTCAAGCGTGATATGCTAGGGACGGCATGCACTGAATTCGCGTGTTCCTTCCTAAAATATAAATGTCCTGCTTTCAACAAAACGATATGATGCACACATTACAAAAATACACATCTATAATACGATCAAAAAGTAAGAAAACTTCAGTATCATAAGTATAAGCTATTGTATGTCACTGCTTGAATAAAATGATACTCGGGTTGAAGATATAATGCAGCAATATTCCTCCAAAAACACATAATTACTAGCAGTAAAATTGAATATCCTATGTTATTTATAAGATCATATTGGACTAATGAATTCTCACGGTATTCATACTTGTGTATTATACTTTGCATTTACCCAAAAAGGAAAGCAGGAAGAATTAGATAAAGCGCGTTTCCAATTTAACGTCATTTTTCTGTTACACTAAATGGTAGCAATATCTGACGTTGCGTCTATATGCTTCAAATATCTGCCACTGGACATAAAGTAAACAGCAAACTATAAACCTACCTTTAAGTTGATATGATATTTCTAATACAATGTATAAGTGTATTGCAAATAAATTTCAATACTAAAGTATGAAAATGCACTCCTTTGGAGGAGGATAATTTAACGCATAAATCATGAGACAAATCAACGTTTGCTATATCATGAGACAAATCAACGCATAAATCATGAACTCATAAATCAACGCATAAATCATGAATGCATACATCATCAGAAAAATCAACGCATAAATCATAAAAAAAAAAAAAAAAAAAAAATCATCAGACAAATCAACAAATAAATCATGAGACAAATCAACGCATAAATTATGAGAGAAATCACCGTATATATCATGAATGAATCTGTACTACATGTATATTTTATTGTAGGAATCGAGAAAACCTCCAGTGTATACCACTATTGTTGTTAATAAAAATGAGGATGACAGTCATGATGACCCGACATTAGAAAGAACAGGAAGGTTTGTATTGATATATCAGAATTCCCCGTTTCAGAATCTAATGCATCCTGGGTAATATTTCTAAAATATACATGTGATTGGTTAGATATTGTCATTAACAAATTCAACAAATTACAGGATGTTATTTTCATTTTGCGGTACGAAAAATGAAATTACCCATGCTCTTTTATATTTTGAAAAGGCGAATTGACAATTAAATATGTCAAGAATAGGCAAGGATTACTTCAGCTTTTTGTATTAGATCACTTTTGGTAATATACATGTAGCCTTTTTAATAAAATGAGTTGTTTTTAAATATGGGGCTTTATTATTAATGTATTGGTCGGAGCATCCCGAACGCTTAAAGTGCTTTGTTTTCATTTAACATTATGAAAGTGAACTTTTTGTAATTTTTCAGAGTATTTGGTGGCCTTATTGCTGACATAAAACGAAAACTTCCGCATTACAAAAGTGATTTTACTGACTCATTGCATATACAGTGTGTGGCATCATTCATTTATCTCTTCTTAGCCACATTAACCCCTAATGTGACCTTTGGTGGATTGCTGTCGACTGCAACAGAAGGATATATGGTAAGTGTCTCTTCTTTACAAAATTTAAGCGACTCAAAGGTCTCGTGATGCCGCGTTCGCCTAAAGTAGGCATCGATTGCAGATGGCTGTGGACCGTCGAATCATGGTCTGGTCAACAAAAGACTTCAAAACTGTTATGTGTCATCTGCCGTTTGAATAAACTTTTATCTGATTGTACAGGTTAAATACGTGCTCAATATCCATGTTTCTTTGTTGATTGTTTACTTTAAGGTGATATTTGGTAAACTACTGCTTCAAAACACAGCAATTAATGAGTTGCCATATTTGTTAAATCATTACAGACAGACTAAAAAAATAACGATTATACGATATTTTTGCGTAAGAAATGAAAAAAATCGTGCACAGAAGACTAAGTTTATGAATTTATACATGCATCGGTTAACGAATTGGATAAACATTATTTTTCACCAGTTACTCGTTTCATCTGACTTAAATCCCTTTGACGTTTTTTTACAGGGAACAATTGAATGTATTCGGACAGCTTTCCCCATTTTAGCAGGAACAGTTAATCTTCTAAACGTTTTTTACAGGGAACAATTGAGTGTATTCTGGCAGCATCGATAACAGGAGTTATATTCGCATTATTTGCTGGACAACCATTAAATATTCTAGGAAGCACGGGACCCATGCTTGTATTGGAGATGATATTGTTTAAATTTTGCAAGTACGATAATTTCATTATGATACTCTGTTGTAAATATCAGTAATTATTGCGTGCATTTATTATTGCGATTTTGTCATTTGGACTAAAATGCGATTTCCATTTTTGCGATATTGCGAAAAATTACAAATGGGAGTTTAAATTATTGCTATTATAACACGGTCTCATTAGTTTTAACTATGTAGTTCTTATATATAGAAAATTGCCCAAGTTTTTTTCATCATAATTTCGTTACATATAAAAGTTCAAAAGTCTATCTTGAAATTCTTTTTTTTGCAAGGTTTTTAAAGATATTATGTGACAATGTTAAATGTTGAAAAATTCATAGAGAATGATTTCCAATCAATTTTTTAATTGATTGTTCATGATAAACTAACTGACTATGCGGTGTGGGCTTTGCTCATTGTTGAAGGCCGTACGGTGACCTATAGTTGTTAATGTCTGTGTCATTTTGGTCTCTTGTGGACAGTTGTCTCATTGGCAAGCATACCACATCTTCTTTTTTTATATGAAATAGCACAATAGTGTTGAAAGTGGCGTTAAATACCAGCCAATTAATCAATCAATTAAATCATGTCCATTACATATTTTAATTTTTAATTATTATTTTTATTTTTTTCAGAGATCAAGATTGGGATTTTATGCCTATACGTGTATGGGTAGGCTTGTGGACTGCACTTTTAATCCTTATCATTGTTGCGTTTGATCTAAGCTCGTTGGTTCGATACATAACAAGATTTACCGAAGAATGTTTTGCTTGTCTCATTGCACTCATATTTATATACCAAGCCTTTAAACAATTATATAAAATCGGAATAAAATATCCAGTTCAAAGATGGACAACTGACAGTGGATGTTTTTGTATCATAAACAATTTTACCATTCCGCCAAAACCGGAAGAAGGTTTATTGGTTCGTCATGTCAGATCAGCTTCTCTCAGTCTTTCCTCAAATGAAGATATATTAACTCGCTCACCAAATAACGATATGCCTTTACATCAGTTTATTGCACCTTCAAATTGTACACTTTATGGTGGGATTTTAACTGGATCCGGATGTGATAGTTCTCAGTCCCCTGATGTTTTATTTATGTCCATTGTATTATTCTTTGGAACATTTATAATTGCAAGACTACTGGTGTCTTTCAAAAAAACACGTTATTTTTCTACGATGGTATGTATAAAAAGAAATATCATAAAAATAAGGAAATATGGTACGACAGCCATGAGATACCATAACTACCAAAGTTTAAATAAAGTGAATCAAAGTGGATGAAAAACAATCTTAGTAGAGTTCATTCTCAGTTTCAAAATAATTAGCTTTTCAAAAGAATAGTTTATATTAGATAGATAGATAGATAGATACTTTATTCTCTAAAAACTAGATACAAGTTTACAGAGAAACATACAATATAAATACAGACACGGGATTAAGAAAGGTATCAAAAGATCCAAACAAAAATATATATAGGTCAATTTGCTTGTTTTCGAGATATTTATAGCCATTGAAATTTCGGCGGGAAAATATTCTCTTTTGACTTTTCATAGCTTTATCATTGACAAGTTTGAGTTCTAAACATCTACATTTACAGTCAGATGACTCTTCATTATACATGTACAAAGATTAATTAAAAAAAAAGATTTTTCTGAGACTTTCAAATGGATAAAACCAGAGGATTCCAAAAATGCGACAAAAATCCCAAAACATGACAAAAAACTCATAAAACTACAGTCTTATACTTTAGAAATATAGTTAGTAAGGAACTCTAAATTAAGCACAACGCCACAAAAGGCTGTCCTACGTCAGACCATTCTTGTAATAAGAAGAAAATAAAAAGTTTCCGGAAAAGAATCCGATGATTATTGCCTTTTTTGTTTTGTTATTCTTTCCAACTTTCATAAAAACTTCTTTTCCTTTCTTCTGTCCCATCTTTTAAACCCTTATAGCCAAAATCTTCAATTTCTGAACCCTCGATATCCCATTTATGCAAAAAAAGTACACTCCCCGTCAATGAGCTATTATTATTGTCATTTTCGGTCAATGATATGATATGAGTATTCATTTGTTTAGATACGACAAATAGTGAGTGACTTTAGTGTTCTGATTGCCATAGTAGTGATGGTGGGATTTGACGCATGGTTTGGTGTAGCAACACCTAAATTGAACGTCCCCTCAGTATTCAAGGTGAGTGCTCACTTGTTTGACATAACTATACTCATTAGTCTCATCTCGGCCTATTCCGTACCCTCATCTAACATTTGTCTCAACTCGGCCGATTCCGTACCCGAATCTTACCTCCGTGATACGTAGGTTTCCATTACTGATCTCCTATAAAGGAGGGGGATTAAGTATTAGAAATGTTAACACTAGCAGTAAACTGTTCATCTTCCGGCGAAGAAATGTGAGGCGTAGACATATATCACATACCGTATTACAGCCGAGGGATAAAAGGAGAGTAGCTGGTTCTACCAAGGATTACCGAATGAACTTTTTTTTACTTACAATATCAAATTAACATTGATAGCAAACGCATGATTTCATTAACTAAAGAGACATTTATGATCATGATTGTCGAAATCCGCATCTAGTGTACAAATTTTTGCACCTCATGTTTGTGGTATAACATATTTGCCGCATGTTCATTGTGTTCTACTAAATACTTGGTATTTAAATTATTATTAAGATCCATTTTGTTACACCTAGTGATCGATTTATTTGGCAATTGTCAATGGCAGTCATTTATATTTTAAGAACATCAGTTATTATATACGTAGATGAGGATTATATCAGTAAGAAATCATTGAAATTACAAACAATCATAATGTCAGCGGTTTTTATACGAACGAAATTTTAGAACATTTTCCCATTTCGCGGGAAAATAATGACGTTGTGATTGGTTATACTACCGTCATGTGGTTAATATAAATCCGTAGGGTTTAGTCAAGGACACAGTTCACTAATGGTTAGAAATAGCCCCGTCTCAGAAAACAAAACAAACAAAAAATGGACCGAAAATTGAATAATAGGAGTTGACTCATAAAAAACACTTATAAAAAGTAATTTCGGTTGGTTATTGGTATTTTGTGGTCAAAAAGAGAATATCTCTAATTTCTGACTTTATTTTGAATTGTTATTTTCAAATTGGAACGATTTTTTTAGTGTAAAATGGTTCACTTCAAATGAGACAAACCATTAAAATGTCTTTAACGATTGTTAGGATTCGCTTTAGGATTTGGCATAAAGAAGTAAATAATACAGAAATTATGTGTCTTTTATCATTTGTAAGCTGGTTTTCGGCTGACTACTACACTTTGTTCATAGACAGCCGGTGATATCCGATCAATTGTAGAATCTGATTAGTCGTCCAATGAAATAACGTGTATTATACATTTTCAGCCTACAAAGCCCGGAAGAGGATGGTTGATCAACCCTATCAGTGATAAGAACCCCTGGTGGTTAATCTTAGTCGCAGTAGTTCCCGCCCTTCTGACAACAATCTTGATCTTTATGGATCAACAGATTACATCTGTGATTGTCAATAGAAAAGAAAATAAGCTCAAGGTAATATTAATGCATTGTAAAGAGTCAAACATAACTTGATCTTTTACTAGGGATTCAAATACAATCTATGAGTTAGCTGATGATGAAAGTTTTTAACGACCTTGAATGGTAACGACCTTAACTGAGAATGACCTTGACTGGCTATACAGCCCTCTAACATTCGGTATCAGTTAACTGGGGTGTGTTCCGCCATCTTAAATTTTGCAATAGCAGATAACAATCGGTCTTGATCTTTCACGAAAATTACAAATTTCGAGGTTTGCACGTAATTCATCAGTTCGAATTTTCATGTTATTATAGAACATAGTGTTTTTTGTCATATTTTACTGCTAACTTTTACAAAAAACACAAAGAGTCATGTTTTTCAAACTTTGTCAGATAAGGAAAGATAACTCAGATTAAATAACTTTTATAATTGATTGTATTAAGAATTTACCGTCTTTTGTTTTGAAGCTAGAAAACGAGTCCGATGATTCTGTTCATCTTTTCTTCTCTGAAAGTATACTATTACAGCTATTTTCTCATATTCTTTCCTAAAATTCTAAAGTGTAGTTTTATTTTTATCACACAAAATTGAGTTTTCCAATTCATGATCTGTACAATATTTTTTCAAGTTTCAAAGAAAATCGTTAAATCTAGTTTATTTCCGTTTCTCCTTCACCTAGCGTATTTTGATTTTTTTCAACTAAGACTTACTAATCAACATAAATATATATTGCATACACATTGTGTATCTATAAAATCTTACAGAAAGGCGGTGGATACCATTTGGACATGCTTGTAGTAGCAGTACTTATTGTAGTGTTATCATTTCTTGGGTTACCATGGTACGTAGCAGCAACAGTCTCGGCCATGGCCCACGTGATGAGTTTAAGGAAGGAATCCGAATGTACAGCCCCTGGGGAGAAACCAACCTTCCTAGGAGTCAGGTAAAATCTAGAGAGAAATTAATTTGAAATTAGCATAAAATGTACTCCTCTAATGACCTGGGCCCGTATGCATAAAACCTTTGAAGTTAAGAAATCCGATCGTTATACATATTTAGCGTTGAACATGTGGGTTAATCTGTCCATTCGGAACGAATCTTAACTTAAGTAGCTTTATGCATACGGACCCTGACCACGTAAAACCCACGTGGATGGAAAAACACAGTTTAATTGTGTAATAACCTTTCAAGGTGGTATCAATTCAAACAACTAAATCAAATTTAATTTGGCTCGGTTTATTTCATGAAATATTTACAAAATATTTACTTTGACCCTTTGACCCAAATATATGAATTTAAAAATTTGAACAACACATTTTATCTGAAAAAAAAATCCTTGTATATATATTTTAAACGTTCAATCGATTTTGCAGGGTTATCTTTCATATTAATTTGTATGTACCACCTTGTATTAAGTAACTGGGGAGTATTAATTTTAGTTGATACCAATTTTCGTTAATTGAAAAAAATGGTTCGTTGATATGTGATTTCATGGTTTTACCAATGTCTGCACACAAACTTAATAAAGATAATTTGTACTAAGTTGAAAAATTAAATTCGTGATTCGACTTTACACATTAAATTCAAGAAAATTGTAGTCCATGAAAGTTATTGAATCCATAGTATATAAAACCTAGAGATATACCGAAAATCAAAAAGGAAACCAGCTTTCGTCAAATTAAACCTTACTGAAAAACACATGCGATGTTTTGTGTTCTGGCTCGGTAAGTAAATATCGCACCCGCAAAATAGAAAGCTTTAGTGATTACTATAAGTTGTAATAACTTGTTTCCCAATTCACTATAAATAAATATGTTTAAACGACATATCGTTTCCGCTCCGCTCATAACGACTATCGTGTTTTCCTGTTTAAACTTATTGAGTCGAATCTGATGAGACACTATACAACTATAACGTAAATATGTGTCATTTGATCAAAGGGACACAACTGAAAAGCAAAAGCGAACTGGACAAATATTTTATCATTATCACTATTTTCAAAATGTTTTGTAGAGAGCAGCGGGTAACAGCCCTTCTGGTTGGTGTGTTTAGTGGATTTGCAGTATTGATTACATCAATATTACAGGTAATATTCGAAAATATTTACTGAGTAACGTTGAGGTTATAATTTCTTATTATTACATCGAGATGACCGTGAGGGCATTCCGAAGTATTGCACTCGCCTAGATTTGCACACGTAACTTTCGTTTGGGGTTTGTAACCGATCTATAAAAACGATCAATACGCGGAAATTAAGTTGTACAAACTAACATTCCTTATAGTTTGTTATAAATACATCTCTTCATTGACTGAATACTGATAAAAATATTTTTGTTTAGAACATAAATTAATAATATGAAAATGTTTTGTCGTTAGATATATATATATATATATATATATATAAGTAAAAAATCATTAATATTATCTATGCACACGTACCGAAAAATTGTGTTAAAGCATGCGTAAGAATATCACAAGAACGTTTTGCGACAATCCCGACAACGACCGTTAACTCTGTATTTTTTTTTTGCGGAAAATATGAATGCCTACTCATGTCCAATCTTTAAGCAAAATATAATTTTTACAGAAAAGGGTCAACAATGCACTTGCAATGCACTATTATTAGAATAGAAGAATGGAAGGATATACAAACCGATGAAAATTATATTTTTTTTTATATATATACATGTAACTGCAGTGTATACTGATTTGTATCACTACAATACAATAATTATTAAGATGCGGTTGAATTTCCTGTCATTTATTCATCATCCACGCACGAACTTGTCTCAAAAAAAATATCTCTGTACATTAACCTCAGTTTCAGGTATAGAGATGTGATCTTTTACAGTGAGTACTGACAAGTGCTTTTGGCCATCCACAAGAACTAGCGGTCATCCAATGTGCAGTACTTCAGTACTTTGATTATTCTTTTATAATCATTCAAATATAACCCTTTCAGGTTATTCCGATGCCAGTGCTCTACGGCGTATTTTTGTACATGGGAGTGGCTTCACTCACAGGAATGCAGGTAATTTGCAATAATAGACGTTTTTTTTTGTACATGGGAGTGGCTTCACTCACAGGAATGCAGGTAATTTACAAAATAGGCATATTTTTGTTTACGTGGGAGTGGTTTCACTCACAGAAATGCAGGAAGGCGTATTTTGTACATGGGAGCGTCTTCACTCACAGGAGTGCAGGTTATTTTCAAAAATAGGCGTTTTTGTACATAGGAGTGGCTTTACTCAAAGGAATGCAGGCAATTTGCAATAATAATCTATTGATCTTGTTGATTAATATTTGTTTAAAATAATACATGATGGTAATGCAGTATAGAATCTAGGTACTATTAAATGTTCTTTATAGCAAGATTTTGTGTTGTAGTGTTCTATTGTTATGCCCAACAACGATAGTACAGGGGCATTATGTTTTCTGGTCTGTGCGTGTGTCCGTCCGTCCGTTCAGGTTAAAGTTTTTGGTCAAGGTAGTTTTTGATGAAGTTGAAGTCCAATCAACTTGAAACTTAGTATACATGTTCCCTATAATATGATCGTTCTAATTTTAATGCCAAATTAGAGTTTTTACCTTAATATCACGGTCCACTTTACAAAGAAAATGATAGTGCGAGTGGGGCATCTGTGTACTATGGACACATTTTTGTTTAACCTTTATTGTTAAAATACACTGCAAAATAACTAGTGTAAAACTATTCAAACGAGAAAACCAACGGTCTTAATCTTATCTTTGTAAACAAACGACGACTACTGTACATCAGATTCCTGACTTAGGACAGGTGCAAACATTTGCAGCGGAATTAAACGTTTTAATGATACCAACCTTCTCACTTTTTCTGAAACAATAGTATAACATCACAACATAGAAAAAAACACGATAAAATATCAATTGGAAGGCTTAACTCAAGTATGTGTATTGGTTTTTTGTAGCTAAAAGATAGATTTTTTCTCTTGATAACGCCACAGAAATATCAACCGGACTATAAATATCTCCGTCATGTTCCGCTCCAGAAAGTTCATATATTTACCGGTATACAGATTGGATGTTTAGCTATTCTCTGGATTGTTAAAAGTGTCAATGTAATATCAATAGGATTTCCCATAATGGTAAGTATCGACTATTATTTCCGGTTCTAAGTAAAAGGTAGTTGGTCGTTTCAGAATGCAATCTGGGTAATATTTTCAAAAGTGTACACCAAAACGTTGTGATTGGTTTAAAATGTTCTAAACAATGGAAATCCATCCAATGACGTAACGTTATTTTCATTTTTAAGTACGAACAATGAGTTCACCCATCGTCCTTTAGATTCTGCCAGTTGACCATTATTGAACAAGCATGAGAGTCTGTGGGTGAGCTCGGTTGAAGTGTTCTGAACAGATCCCGTCAGTCTAGATTCTAGATGTCAGTCGAATGAATGGGAACCGGATAATCTCACTGTTGGTGAATTCGGACTAAAACAATAACCCTATAACAAACTCGTACAATGACAAACTCGTATTACCGTACCAGCTCGGCCAGTGAATTGACAATATTTTGTGTTTTGTATTGTTTGATCATTTACCTTATTGTATTTAACATTTACAGTATATATGCTAATTAACGAGGTGATCAAAATCTAATTCATCTTTTCAGAATCCAAAGAATCATGGGTAATTTTATTGTCCGTACCCAAACATGAAAATAACCTCACGTCATTGGTTGAATCGTTACTTTTTGTTTATGACATTTTTAAACGAAAACGAAAACAACGAAAGCGAAAGATCATGTATCTTAATTAACCTTTTAGTTCCTTTCTCCGACACTTTGAATATTTTTCGGCACACTTGGAACGCGTTCAAAACACAGCCGGTTATCTCTCATTGAACTTCCGGTTGATTCCGTGCATTTCTGATCGTCTGGAACTCGCATACCGAGCGCACTCTGAACTGTACCAATAACATCACAAATTAAAACTAGATGCGTCGACAAGACGGGCATATCTCCTTGTTCAAATATTAGAAAATTTGCATATGATGACTTTTCATTTTTTTTTTTTAATATGATACATGATTACGTCAGGTGCATTCTCAAAGAGCCCTCATACATCTTTCTCCTCAACAAACGAAATAACAAAATGTGTGATAGAAAAAGAGCGCACCACCTTGTTTGAATATCAGAAATAAATTAAATGTATTGACTTCAACAGTGTGCAATTTTTTAACAATCATATGTGATACGCATTTTCACCCGGTACAATACCACAGAGTTCGAGAACGTACGGCTTTCCATGGTTATTTAAATGTTTTGATGAAATCTGCAATCCTCAGGTAATTTCGCTACTCTCCTTCTATGAATTCCAAATTCTGGAATCGGCCTAGTTGTGACGAAATTGAAATGTTTTGATGGTGTGTTTTATTCAGACCAATCGTCTTTTGCAGGATTATAAGTCAATTTCAAAATGTCAATACAACGACTAGGCACGTGACCCACTAATAATACAACATTAAATTTCTCGCAGACTTTGTGAAAATTGGCAATTTTCGTTTCATCGTGTTCTTTTTTTATTTGTTTTCGTCTGGTTTCTTCGGAGCTCAGGTCAATGATTTCAAACTGTGTTGGAATCAGTTTGTTGACATTAATCTTAGCTATGTGAAAAGTTTTTGATGTCTTCGTTTTGTTTGATTTCACAAGAGTTGCAGCAAATTCCCTCACAATATCGACTGCCGTACACGTAGATATGTACTTCGAAGGATTCGATTGGAGGCCGTTTGTCACGTGATCAACAACAGATGTTTCTGATAGAAGCGATTTTGCTGTTATCGAATCTCCGTTTTGAATGAGATTGACTTCTTCGTCTCTTAACAGTCTAAACAGTAAATGAGAAGTGATTGTTTTACTTATCAGCTTTATACACTGTGGTGGTATAAAGCTGGCTATTGTGACTTCTTTTGACGTTTCAGCGATATCCTCAAATCTTCGGAATTTTGTATTTTCCGTATTTTTTATGCCTTCCTTTTGCAAATATGCGCGTCTCTTTTCCCTTGACGATAAATCAATAACTTCCACTTCCGAAGGTAAAGTACTCGTATCGATTTCTGCTATCTGTACGTTCACATCAGATGAGTCTGTTGTCATATTGTTTAGAGCAAACGACATCACAGCCTCTAAACTACGGCATGAAGAGATGAACCTCGTTCCTGCCCACCAGCTGTTACCCTGTTTAGAGGCTATATGATCGATTATAGAAACTGTAGACTGTGGGTTCCTGGCGACTATTCCCCCAGATACGTTCTCACCACCGCGTAGGAGTCTGTATAACAACATTTCTGTTACCTAAAAAATTTAAGAAGTCAAAATTGATTGATTGATTTAATGATTAATTGATTGTTGTTTGTTTTTAGCCAAGTGGCAAATATTTCATACATTTAAACGTTTAAACCCGCCCTGCATTTGTTTGCGCTAGTCCTAAGTCAGGAACCTGGTGTTCAAGGGTTGTCGTTTGTTGATGTGGATCATGAATGTTTGTTTATCGTTTTTTTATACAGATAAGACCGTTGATTTTCCAGTTTAAATGCATATGGTATTACGCTAGTCATATTTTTTTGGTCCCTTTCTAGCTTGCTGTTCGGTGTGAGCCAATGCTCCGTGTCGAAGACCGTACTTTCACCTATAATGGTTTACTTTTACAAATTGTGACTTGGAAGGTAGGTTGTCTCATTGGCACCCATACCACATCTTTTTATATCTATGTTCAGAAAAAGAATAAATTTTAATACACACAAGGGGATAAGTCCTAATGTATGGGTTGGTGACATGCCTTCCAGTGGACTTTTGCCTTGTGATTGATTAATTTTCTATGTTTAAACGCCACCGTTTCAAGCGCCACTTCGAGGCTATTTCGTGGCGGTCATTTCTTATTGGTGGAGGAAGTCGGAGTGCCAGGGGGAAAACCACCGACCTTCGATAGGAAAACTTACAATCCTAGTCAATTAAGATTGGAGTCGAGTGCGCTCGCTCGAGCGGAGTTCGAACTCATAACCTGAGTGTTGACTAGCTAGTGATAACAGCAGTAGAACTACTTGGACCCCTTGTGTATATTGGTCACCTATTGTGAACTAGCATATTTAAAGTCAAGCTAATGAAGTATATCATAAGGATTGTGTGGCGTTCATAACTAGATTTTATGAAGCGTAATTGTTTATTATACGAATTTAGAACAGCTCAAATGTAAACTAGTTATTTCATTCGGACTAAATGGTGAACGTAACAGTTTAACCTCTAGCCTCCGGCCTTCGAGATGATCTTACAATGACACACTGCGTCTTCATGGGATAACTATTACAGACTTATATGGTTATTATTCATACAACATACACATGTTCTCGTCCTATTAAATATATATTTTGTCGCTGGCTGATACCTTAAGCAGAGTCGAGATATTGTCTGTATTATCGAACCAGATGACTATGCAAATAAATAATGATTCTGATTTGTGTAAATAAATGTCAATAACAATCCTCTTTTTATACAACTATACATAGTTATTTGAATGGTACCTACATAATGTATCTACATGTTACTGACTTACCGTACAAGACGTAAAAAATCAAACCAGGAGAACACAACACTTATTTATAATTATTAAAATTGTAAATTATCGACTTACTAGTAGTATGTAAAACGTCAAATAAATCCAAACAATTATAACTAAACTAATCTGTGCCGGTGATCTATGGAATTAACTGTTAAAGGCCATGGCTAATTATTATACTATTTATGAATAAAATCGATCAAGGTTACGACTTATTACATGCACTTTTCACAAGTCAAATCAATCAATATTAAATCAAAATTGTTCTCGTGAATGTGTTGTATAATGAACATCGTAATGTACAAATCGCCTCCATGTAAGCGCAAACCGAAAGCGAGGCCTTCAACAGTTCAATACTTTGCGCGCATATAGGGAGATATTTTTTTACGTTTGTGCACAGCTTTTAGTAACATTTGCCCGTATTCATTTTACATGGGACACCGGTAAAAAATAAAATACATTGTATTTTTTTCCTTTTTGGTCATCACTGCTGTCAGAAGAATAACAAACATACCACATCTTCATTTTTTATACTTTTTTTTATGACTGAAAGGCCAGGCCTTACATTCATAAAAGTCTTGAGTACGATTATCATACTATCACTTAAACTATCAAAACATGGAATTTGAGTTCCAAGCACATATTGGTAGTCAATTAAAGAACTGCTTAGAATATTTTGACTGCAATACTTGGAATCTCGTTTTATAAAACTCCAAACTCTGAGCACATAAAATGCTCCAGACTCCAAATAGTGTGCTTAAATTGATTTGGCTAGGATGAAATTTGAAAAAAATAGGCAGGATGAGACACTTGCAAAAAAAAAGTCAGGACGACAATCTGGGTAAAAAAGTCAAGACGACAATCTAGGTAAAAAAGTCAGGATAAACTTTTTAAAAAAAAAGGCAGGACAGAACAGAGTGAAAAATAAAAAGGCAGGACAGAGATTACAGTAAAAAAAAAAGCAGGACAAAATTTTTCATCCTAGCCCCCCCCCCCCCCCATAAAAATCAAATGGTAGCTCCCTTATCAAGGTACGTGTAGTTCTGTCATAGATTTGGAAAATTTTCAAAACATACTATTTGTTCTCTGTGAAGATATTAGTATATCTCAAAAACACTGTAATATTAATTAAATGTTTTCTTTTTCACTCTAAAGGTACTTGGAACATGTTTTATTCGGAAAGGTCTGGAACTGATTTTTACTGATCATGATTTGAAGTGGCTGGACGACCTGCTTCCTGGTAAACAATTGTTCCGAAAACACAGTGAAAAGGTACGAATTATAATGAATGACATTGCATATATTTTTGTTTAATTGCTTATTAGAATAGAGAACGGAAAAGGGTAATGTGTCAATGAAACATTTATAGAATAGAGAATGGAAAAAGGGGGATATGTCAAAAAACAATAAATTCGATCGAAGAGCAGAAAACAGCCATACGCCACTTATAGGTCTTCAACGCAACGGAAAAAAAACGAACTAAGAGGCGGGTTTCAGTTAAAACGAATGAATGTACATGTACACTAGTTCAGCGAATGTACGCAAAACTAAACTCCGACATATACAAACGGAAAACCAAGAAAAAATGATTGAAAGTTTTCTTCAGCACTTTTTTTAACAATAAAGATGATTAAATTGGAAGCATAAAGAAACATGAAGAAACAAAATAAAAGGTCGTAGCTAAAACTTTGTACTCTTTTCCTCAATTTTGCCATACCGAATGCGTACATGTACAAGAAGATATTAGTACCCATTAGAGTCCACAGACCGACCACGCAAATTACCAAACCACTGTCTGTCTTAAAAAATAGTCACATATTTCATTTAAAAAAAAGTCAAGCTCTCACTTAATCGAATTGAAATCTAAAAGTTTTGAATCAATTTAAGAGAAAATACCTATTATCGTCACTCAATCCAACATCTTAAAATTACGGGGGGGGGGGAGTGACAAATTTATGACATTTATGTAGGACATGCATATACACTTAACTTTTGTCAAGTTGTCAATGTAGACTAATAGTTGAGAAATCATTTCTCCCTCCATTTGTCATAACGAAAGTAAAACATACAGAGCTTGGAATTTTATTCGCTTTCAGAAAAATTCTGGCGGTAAATATGATACCCTTTTGATATCTGCTTCAAAATGGCTGAGCGCGTTTTTATATCACTGTCAAGTATGATTGTTGTTTTGAGATGTTGTAAATGTAGCTTCATATTGATGTACTGCCATGGCAAAATGTTAAACAAAAGCTGCGGATTAAATAAGAATGTTGACCTTGGTAAGGGGCCATAACTCTACATAAACTCTTTTTTGTTATATTCGCTCTTCAAGGAATATATTATAAGCCTGTAAATAAACTCACCATAAATACCAGGATTGAAATTTTATATTTGATCCAGACGCGCGATTCGTCTTCAAAAGGCTCATCAGTAATGCTCGAATAAAAAAATTTAAAAATGCCCGAGTACTGCAAAAATCAATAGGTGACACATATATTTGACATACGGTATTTTTGACTTTTACAAAAGCATTACCCTTAAATGACCCATAGATACATGTACTTCAACATAAATAATAAAGATCAATAGTGCCTGTCACACTATGAACAGAAATACAGCATTTAAGAGAGGACTAGTAAGAATTTACACAATATAGAGTGAAGTAAACAGCTAATAAGGAAACCTAAACGGAATTTTAGGATTTTATTATGAATTTTAATATTACAAATTCAAATAAAAATTAAGATCATTGTGTTTTACTTTGTATGGCAGAGGAATCTAGTCTTTTCGACCAAACGAAAATGGAATATTGAATTGGTATCGATGAGTTGTGTATTTTGCATTCAGCTTTTGTTTAACTTTCTATAAGCTTGTCAGTATTGTTTTGTCTGATTCCTAAGCTTATTTTGCAATGCAATCAATATTTTTGCTCTCTGAAATTGCATTGCGCATACTCGACAATTGATTTCCAGATCGTAAACATTAATTTTTAAAAATGTCAGCTAGTCTCAATGGTTTGTCCGTTAGAGCCCCGTATTATCATGCATGCATCAAGTGGAGATAACCAACCCCAAAAAAGAATTGCCGACAGATGTCGATGTGAGGGGAAAAATGTCAAAAACGACCCAGTAACAAATCTTGAATTTATGAAAATGAGATCACCAAAACGTGACATGTTCTGTACAAATATCATCATACATGTTTATTATAAATACAATGTAAACGTGAAAAAACAAGTTCAACGTAATATGTTGTTTAATTAAAACATATGAAAGTCTTCAGAACCAGTATTTATCATCTTCCTCGCTTATTTGAAAAAAAATCATCAGCTCCGGTGGAATTGACACATGATTGGCTTACATGGACTAACATTAGAAAAGGGACAAATTGACACATGATTGGCAATCGGCAATCCTCGGGTGATTCCGCTTCTCTCCTTAGACACGGAATCGGCCGAGTTGTGACGCATGACATGATTGGTTCACATACGAAAAATAATTATGACGTACGTCACGGTACCATCATTCAACTTAATGAATGAATTCTCTTGCATCTATTACTTTGATATCACATTGTCCCTTTCAGCTTGAAAACTGCTGGAGAAGGATACAATGTTTCGTACCGGTAAACAACATGATCATATCTCTTGCATGTACTGGATAAATCAAAATCGATTGACGCTATTTAAACAAGAGTTAGTTCCCTTTTGAGGCCACGTCGATGGTCCATGTGCTCAGGTTTCTTAAAAAAGCATCAAGATACAATTCGGTATCAGTAATTATTATGCTACAGGAAAAATATTTTTTTGAAAAATTAGTTTTTTTTTATCTTGATTAACTCATTTCAGCGACTTGATTAAACCGCATGTTTTAAATGAAGTCACTGTATTTGAATAAGAAAATCAAACATTTATGCGCGTAAAGGGAAATTACTCAAACTTAAATTGCGTCATATCTCAACCTATCTACAGTATCAAACGGCTAACCCTGCAATAATCCAATCTACATGTATATAAGCAATATCTATTGCATGAAGTGTATACATATCACCTAATCCATTTAATAAGCCTTTGGATAGATGTATTGTTTTATATTTCTTGACTAAAACAAGACTTCACTTAAATGTAACTTATGAGTTTTTAAGAACTAATTTCCTAATGTGTGTAGCGAAACACTTTGGTTAGCTTGCTAGCTTTGTTGGTATATTGTACAATTGTTTTTGTGATGACGTCCAATCAAATATAAACATAATATACAGGTTTAACTATCTATATAGCAGATGTCAATCTTTATTACAACGCTTGAGTAAACGTTTTAAAAATACAAAGCAAGCAGGCTAACAAAAATCTTACCCTACAAGCATTAGGAAATCAGATCTTTGTTGAATATTCTAATTTCCTGTATGTTACCCCTATTCGTTTCCTAAAACCATGCCTGCATGAAATACACGTAACATTTCTGGTTATATCATTATATGTGTTAAGTCTACTTTTACATCAAGGCACACCGAACAGAGTAGTACGTTGTGAGACAATGAATTCAGATTTGGTATTTAGTCAAATTCAGATTTTTTTATTTTTTTTTAAGTTATTACGTGTCACAAATGTGTTTATATTTTCGACATATGCAGTGCATGACTCTTTCTAAATTATTTGGTGTATTAGTTTATAAACCGTTCAACTATAATAACTTGTCAATTATAATTGTCCCAAACTAACATATATATGGCAATTACAATGTAGATTGATTCCTAAAAAGTATATGTAACAAGACTATTCTTCTTGGTGTCAAGTTTTAAGGGTTCTAATTGGAGAATGGTTTATGAAACTAACAAGATGAATAACAGAAACCAGCAAATACATACAGACTTAGGATATAAGTTTACGACTTCATACACCACTCTTATAACCGGCGATCATATAACCGGCTATCATATCACCGGCTATCATATAACCGACTATCGGTATGATAGATGCAATAGGTAACGCATCCAGATCAAAATTTACCATACACGATTGCAAAATCTGTTTAAGGTGGTACCTAACACTACAGGGAGATAACTCTGTAATATCAGCTAAACGTTTTAATTACGTTGCATTGTGAAGGCAATGTAAAGCTTCTCAATGTTCAAAATTACTGTTTTTCAAACTGCTATATAACCAGTGTAATTTTTCTGATAAAAAGCTTGGTTCAATTTTTTTGAATTTTTTATATTTTTGTAAAGGGGTCAAAGTAAATACTTTGTCAAAATTTTATGAAAATTAAACGAGCCAAATTAATTTTAGGGAAAGTGTTGGGCACCACCTTAATGCAGTATTATAAAAACGCAAACAAATAACTGCTACATCACATCATATAAAATTTAACAAAAAGGATATATTTAATGGCAATCAGAAACACATGATACAGTGTATCTACCATAGTGATAGCCGGTACTAGGTTGTGCACATAAGAAAAGAAAAAACAAAAAGAAATGTGAGCTTTGCTCAAGCTTCCACCAATACACCTTATCGTTATTTGCCTTATCGGCCGGCCGACCCGGCCGCTTGAACTTTTGACGCAAATAACAATCACTTTTCCATTGTGGCGTCAGATATTTTGTTTTATGACGTCAAAATTTTACGGGAACCTGTGTGATATCCAGTAATGGCGGACAAATAGCGATAAGATGTATTATCAGACATGTACAAACAAGCACCAGAAAACTGTTGATGATATCATCTCAATTTCTAGATAAGATGGACAAAAGAACAATATTATTCGATTATAAAAAGAAAAGACGAGAGATTAAAGTTAGCAAAAGATATGTTCAAACGCATAAGTCAAAACAAACTGACGATACTAGTAAAACAAATCCGTCAAAGACCAAAACACAAACACGAAAGGACCAAAGAAAGAGACAAAACGACAAATGAGACTCTAAAAGTATTCATGTATTTCCTTCAACAGTCGTAATGCGTGTCTGATACGTCTTATTCCGCTAATATACAAGAATGTGACATCATATTAAGTCTGTATGTCTCTCGGCATGTACCGTCTGCATGCATAACAATTACATATAGATGTATGCATATGATTTTCTTTTGTATTAATTAATTCAAATTCAAAACATTGTTCTTTAAATCAACCTTTCTCTCCACGTTACAGAAAATACGAAAGCCTTCCAAATACATAAAGAAAAAGACAAGTCGATCAAAGTCGATGCCAATTTATACCTCCCAGCAACCAGTTATAATGGAAACAAGTTTCCCGCCACCAATACCATATCTGCAACGAACAATATCCCAGGAATCAGTACACTCAGCGAGGAACCAGGACATATTTGAAAAAAGAGCAACCCGAAAATTGTCGTTGCTATCGTTACCAACAAACTTCAATTATTTAGAAGAACTCGAAAAGACTGGTCACGATCTAAATGCCAATAGAAAGGGATCTTCTCGTTCTATAAATATATACAAGTGAGAATATACGCGAGTTGTGTATTCAAAAGTATTGAAACTGTTTTGAACAACGTAACTAAAATAATGTAAATATCTATCAATAAGAACAGTTCAACGTTTTGTGTGAAGTTGGCGTAAACGGAATTCGAGTTTGACTGTGTCCATGTCAAGTGATGTTTACGCACTGTTGGGTATTATGGCCAAATGTAATTCAGGGTTTTGATGTTTAAGACCTATAACGCATTTAACATTCCCTAGACATAATTTATTTTTAGGAATATGTAGTTTTTCTTCGAATGCATTTTTAAAAGCTAGAATTGTTATAGTTGTGCAAGGTAGCGCGAAAATATACCCGGAACTTACGGATTTGTCTTGAATAGTTGACTTTTACGATTTTATTTATATCGTCCAATGAGAATCTAGTATTTGTAAATATGTAATTTAATATGGAATTGTGCAATTTCATTTATTTATAAAAGAATCAGTGCTGAATATGTTGTTTCTTTAATTTTAATTGTGTACATACAAAGTGCATGTTTTACGATTCCGATTTGACCGAATTTAATCAAACATTAAACTGTTAGGACCAACATTGTTTGATAGAAATATGTTTTAATATCAAAGATTGATTTGCAAAAGTAAGAAAACGGATCAGGTTTACGAGAAAATTAAACTTTATAGAACCATATTTGCATTTTATATGGGGAAATATAAATACAAAATGGCGGCTATTATACGTCTCAAAAGTCACGTGATGTATAACTTAGTTGGATATGCTCAATACAGTGAAACCTGTATACACCGAACCTCTTCGGGACTTAACATTGTGTTAGGTTTTGGTCGATGTAAGGTTTTGGTCGATGTAAGGTTTCATCAGGTTTACAACGCACATAATTTGATATGACGGTGCTTGACGGAACATATTTGGTTTATATGTTTTCGGTTGATACAGGATTCGGTTTAGCCAGGTTTCACTGTAGTATGTTTTCCTACTTTTGTTCTGATTGATATCAGCGGAGGGGACTTCTGTTAGAATGGAAAAAAAAGTTACTAAACTATATAATGAATAAAGTCAAGTACATCTATTTGAAATACTTAGGATTTACTTATCCCAGGCATAGATAAAATTAACCTTTATTAGCCGTATTTGGCATAACTATTTTGAATTTGAGGTCCTCATGCAATGCTCCTCAACTGTATACCTCTTTGGCTTCATAACTATTTTGATCTGAGCATCAATGGTGAGTATTATGTAGACAAAACGCGCGTCTGGTGTATTACATTATAAGCCTGTTACCTTTGATAACTATTTACTGCTTTTATAAGAAATCTAAAGTTTTGTTTTATATGGTAGCGGCACGTTTACCAAGTGGGGGAAATGGAACACCTGACGTGTGATTGTAAACTTGAGAATTGAAATAAGGAATGGGTCAAAGAGACAACCCGACCATAGAGCAATACACAACCGACAGCCACCTATGGGTCTTCAACACAGACAGAAAATTTCGCGCCCGGACCCACGCTTCAGCTGGACCCTAAACAAAAATGTGTACTAGTCCTAAACTCCAATACATATAAGTGAACTAAAATCAAAAACCAAAGGCACCTGAATTTGGACTGGCGCAATAATGCGGCGGGGATAATATAAAAAAGGAGATGTGGTATGATTGCCAAATGAGACAACTCTCTATATAAGACCAACATGACACAGAAATAAACAATTATAGGTCACCGCAAAACATATTTTTGAGATCTCAAACCCCTCTATACCTCTAGCCAATGAAGAAAAGAAAAACAAACAGCAATACGTACATTAAAACTCATTTTTGAAGAAGGCAGAATCTGATGTCAACAAAGGTAACAAGTAAAACTAAGCAAAATAACAATGACAATGATACATAAATTAAGAACGAACCCGTCACGGCCAGGCTGGGAAACTGGATAGACAAATGTTCATACTAAATCTGTACCGAAACAGTGTGTTAAATGTCTTTTTTTTACACCATAACCCATAGTGGTGCTCCTACTATAGGAGGAAGATACAGAACAGACATAGTATCATACTGTCACAATTACAATGCTCATATTTTGAGAATAAAACGTTTGTTTTGACGTTTAATTTATATAACTAACCTCCTTGACGAGAATCACATCTACTAACTCTTCCGAAGCACATGGGATCACTCGGTTTTCATCAGAGTCGTGTTGATAAGTCTTTTCTTTACCACGTTGTGTTACAAAAAATGTATATACTAGTATACTCTAAATATTTCGATTTGAGCGCCACTGATGAGTCTTAT
Source organism: Mytilus trossulus (assembly GCF_036588685.1). Lineage (NCBI taxonomy): Eukaryota > Metazoa > Mollusca > Bivalvia > Mytilida > Mytilidae > Mytilus > Mytilus trossulus. Next base: position 10,399,598 of record NC_086385.1, on the reverse strand, counting down.
GTAGACGAAACGCGCGTCTGGCGTACTAAATTATAATCCTGGCACTTTTGATAACTACTCTAACTTGTTTGTCCTTTGTCTTTGTCTTTTTTTGTCATGATGTTGTCAATTTATTTTTAACTAACGAGTTTAAAAGTCCATTTAGTATATTTTGCCCCTTTTTTCCAATAATTCCACAAGCAAAAATTGTTACCAGTTATACTTTATTCGTTTTTCACTTTGAGCATGAATTTTTATAGATTAGAATTAACGAACTTCAAGAGGCTTTCAAAACAGAAAGTCCTCGTTAAATTGGCAAAATCAAAACACATCAAACGAATGGAAAACAACTTCCATATTCCTGGTTTGGTACATCCATTTCCTTTTGTAGAAATGAAAGGAATGGCTTTATAGCTAGGTAAACCTCTCGCTTGTATGGCAGTCTCATATAATTCCAATATATTGTCAACAATGCTTTTTATTAAATGACCAAACTAGTAGTTCGAATGAAAAAAAATGAGTGGCTGATGGCACGATTTGGCATCTGCCGGGCTCAAAAGCCAAATTCTTGTCATAGCAACTCCGGATCCTCTAAAACAACACATACTTTGATACTATATATACTTAGTCTAGTATTTAGAAGTGCATAAACAGAAACTTATGATGCCCTATAACTTAATATAATGTGTTCCTAAATACACTATTGCACATTTGTCATTGTAACTTCTTTGAATCAACATATCAGAATTTCATGTAACTTGTTAGATAATTAGAACATGATATCGTTTCCACGTGTAATTATCAGCTAAGAGAAATGAGTCTAGTATACTCGTGAATCTGATGCGATTTTGTGTTCCAAGTGATAATGTTGGGGCACGGGATTTATGAACGTGATCACAGATGTTATTTTTAATTCAAATATATCAAAATCTGCACAGATTTCCAAACCCTTTCAAACAAAACTTTCCAGAACGTCTGCGGTCAAATTTGTCGGAGGGAGTTGCGGTCATAGTTTTACAACGTTTGAATTATGTTTATGAACCAGGAATTTACCGACAAGATGAACATCATGTACATTTTTTTCAAATAAAAATAAGAACAGGCAGTATACAGAAGTACAAAATTATTAGTTGTAAAATGAATAATGTATATTTCATTCTCACAACACGTGTTTTCAATGTATCAAACTATATGAACTTGTAAACATAAATGCGCGCATTTTCGCGCTAAACATACCCTAATGGTAAATCAAAATGTGTGTTTGACGGAACCGGAAGAGCCCGAATTACAAATTCATATCAAGCTGTTGACGAAATATGAAGTTACATGTACATGTATTCTGTTTAGTCGTACTGAACATGTTGAAATATAAAAAAAAACAAGAATGTGTCCACAGTACACGGATGCCCTACTAACACTATCGTTTTCTATGTTCAGTGGACCGTGGAATTGGGGTCAGAACTATAATTTGACATTGAAATTAGAAGAATCATATTATAAGGAACATATATACTAAGTGTCAGGTTGATTGAACTTCAACTCAATCAAAACTTTAACCTGACGCTGGACAGACGAACGGACGAACAGACGGACGAACGTACGCACAGACCAGAAAATATAATGCCCCTCTTCTAATGTACGTGGGGCATAAAAATATCAACAAACATGGAGTAGATACATTGTATCTGTCAGATCAAAAATTTGCACACACATTATTACTCTTATAAATATATTAAAGAGATATGGTATTATTGCAGATTTTCATTTCAAAATGATAGCCGAGTTAGAACTAGACAACCTTCAATCGAGAAGAACAAGTCCACGGCTGAATTTCTGTACAAAGTAGTTGAGGGGTTGGTCCCAGCTATTAATCCCGACGATTTTCTTATTAAAATTAAACCTAAAACATTTGACAATTTTGTAAGTGCCAATATAGTAACAAATTCAGTGAAGAACAATACGAAGGCACTAGAAACTATTCCTTGCAACACCGATCCATATAAGAACTCTTTCTTTGTCAAGAGCATACTATATACTGGAACCAACTGGAAGTCTGTGTTGTATGCGCAGATATAGTTGAGAGCTTCAAGGGTACTACCTAAGACCGCCAATAGGTGTCTCTCTCTCCTATTGAGTAAAAGCCAGAATTGGTATCTTCAACGTACACATACAAATAAAAATACAGATACAGATGAGACAATTCTCCGCCAGATACAAAATGACAGCGGAGGTACATGTAATATCTATAAATTACCGTTCAGACTTCAACATCACTGTTAACCTTAAAAAAAAACATAAAGCGATGCAGTCATACTGTTTGATAATATTTGAGACAGGTGTGATGCAAATATTTGTTTGACGAACAAGGTAAAGGACGGTCTGACGAACGAACCGACATACACGTGGATAGACGCACAAGACGAAGGACGGTCTGACCAACGAACTGACATACACGCGAATAGACGCACAAGGCGAGGACGGTCTGACGAACCAACACGACATAGAGGCGGAAAGACGCACAAGGCGAAAGATGGTCTGACGAACGAACCGACATACACGAGGATAGACGCACAAGACGAAGGACGGTCTGACGAACGAACCGACATACACGCGGATGACGCACAAGGCGAAAGATGGTCTGACGAACGAACCGACATTCACGCGGATAAACGCACAAGGCGAAGATTGGTCTGACGAACGAACCGACATACACGCGGATAGACGTTAACAACTTCATTTTGTTGAATTATAATGCTACATGTATAGGCAGTGATATGTTGGCTGGCCCGTGTAAAGAGAGAGCCATATCTCTTGCACGTTAAAGACACCCTTGTAGATTTCGAAAAAGAGTAGGCTAATGCCGCTACAATGCAGCACTCGCACACGCAAAATGGAAAGGGATTAATATAAGTTGCAAAACTTGTTTCCCAATCCACTATAAATAAATATGTTTAAACTAAACCGACATACACGCGGATAGACGCACAAGGCGAAAGATGGTCTGACGAACGAACCGACATACACGCGGATAAACGCACAAGGCGAAGGACGGTCTGACGAACGAACCGACATGCACGCGGATAAACGCACAAGACGAAGGACGGTCTGACACACGAACCGACATACACGCGGATAGACGTGAACGAGGCGAAAGACGGTATGACGAACGAACCGAAATACACGCGGATAGACGTTAACAACTTCATTTTGTTGAATAATGATGCTACATGTATAGGCAGTGATATGCTTGTAATTCTTTATTAAGCACAAATTACACCCATAAGATGATCAAATATATGACAACTACAATGCTCATGTAATAACAACAATATAATGCTGACATTTAATAGAAGACTGGCATCTAGTTGAATTTCAAGGACGTGACTGTCTTGTCTTGAAATTATTGTTCTATCAAATATTTTAGGGTAACTAAGTTACACATTTGATTACAAATGTATAAGTTCAGTAAGTTACAAAAACGTTTTAAAAGGTTAAAAGTTTAAGGTCCCTTTAGGTCATTTGACTCCCGTCGTTATCAAGTAGTTAAACAGCATATCCTGGGATTTCAAATATTTATGTTTAAACGTCCTTGATAAAGTTAACGTTATATTAATGAAAAGAAAAACAAACACATACAATTTCGGAAGCATCATATCTAAAAAGTTTTGCATTCATAATATATTAATTAGTAAGTACGTTTTGATTTTGCTTCATTAGACCAAAACTTGTGCATGAATATTTAAATATTATGAAAATATTAACAATAAAGAATAAGGTTTATTTAATTTATATAATTATACATGTATATCATTAAGTTCAACTATAAAGGTAGAAATCGTAGCTCTCTACATAAAAACGACAGATTTAGAACAGAAAGTTACTGTTGAAGCATATTATCATGATAATTAATTTAAAAAAAAAGCAATTGTAGAAAAGTATGGTATGGTATGTTTAATATTTTGTTTGCATTTGGAAATTGTAGTAGCTAGGTTACAACTTGAGCATGGAATCATGAAGTCTCAAAAATATTGTACTCAAAACAGTATATATAACAGTCAGTATTACGTTTGCAGATTTGCGGTTCCAATGCGTTAGACTGATTTTTGCGACCATCAAATGGAGTATTTATGGCGTATCTAATTAAATCAAAATCAACGTTGAACATCTATTAGAATCTAGATTGGAAAAAAGGGGGAGGGGTCTTCTTTTTGTATTCTTGAATTTTGTAGGCAATTTTTCGTAAACTGTTTGCCTTATTCTCTTCTTTTCTTGATATTTTAGTACTTCGTTCTTCTCCATTCTAGATTTTTAAGTTGTTGTTTTTTTACTTTTTTTATAATTTGCCTGTTATCATCTGTTATGTAACCCCACATTACTACAGTTTGTAATTACCTAATTGGCCGAATTTGATTGATCCAGATAAACTTGAACCATTATAGTGGACAGATGTCTCTTTGGCGCTAATTCCGCATCTCCTTATATCTATATATTGAAACACAATTAGCCTAGGATTACCTGCACCACTACCACTGTCAACGTATATTTGTTCCGTCTAACATTTCCTGTGGAAATAATATTCCAGAATTTTCTTCCTTTTGGATCTTATATTATGAAGGGACTTCTATTCCGTGACACCACTGCCTGGTTAATAAAATAAAAAAAAAATCATTTAAATTCGAAACAAAATCAATGTGTACGTACATGTAAATGGCACATGAAGCATAAAGGGAGTTACATTTTATGTGGTAAATGGTCAAATTTTTAAAGGCGTTTAAACCTACTATTTTTCGATTATAATGTTGTCATAATAATTGTGAGCAATTTTACGTATTTAATTTAATAAAAATGTTTTTTTTTAACCCTGTATGAAGTTGTAACAATGCAAATGTACATCTATTTGTTTTTATAGTTTAGAGAATTTCATACATGTACATTGTACATTGTACCACCGGTTACCTGCAATTTTCTAACACATTGTTTTTTAAAACGACATGTGAACATGTAACTTTAGCAGACAACACACTATGTTATAAGATGTAGAAAATGCATGTTCTGATTAAACCTTGTACAATTGTACATGTTATAATTAATTGCAAGTGAAAAGAGAACATGTCAACAGTATAAAACCCCGCAGCACCCTATCACATCACGTGATCGATGAGTTTAAACATCAGTACTTGTGTATCAAGTAATTTTTATTGAATACATGTATGTCAGTCCTGAGATCATGATCATAACCCACAATATAGAAACAACGATAAACAACAACCTTAAGCTTTCAGGCAGATAAAAATGCGAAAGTTCAAACTGTGGTCAAAAGCAACAGAGTCTGCTTTTCATACATGGATACAATGTATATATATTAATCATCGTTAGCTAAGGATAACGATACAGTAGGTCCGAGACCATATAGTCCCTAGTGTTGACAGTGGGTTACTTGCCATTGATTTTCATACCCCTTGTAAATTTATTTCTCCATGTTTAATGCCTCATATTACAAGTATGGGGGTGATATTACACTGTAAAAAATTTGGGTCCAGAATTTTAAAGAAACGTAGTGATTTGGTCCAGCTGAAAAAAGTTTAAAATAAGCACTTCGGAAGCTGTCAAAAGATTTCAAGACGCCCTCTACATAAAATTGTCCATATTTTGAGTTAGAGCCGATGAAGTTTTTTCTATAATTTTGATATCTTTTGTCCTAAAAGTAGTACAACACACTGTAAAAGTTTCTTTGAGAAAGCGCAGGTGGGATTTTTTTTATTTTCATTTATGTTTTAAAAGAAATGCACTACGAAATAATTGTGGTCCCGGACTAGTACAGTCGGAGGCAGGGGACTAGTTCTTAATCGATGACTAGCGAAGATGACAAACATTCTCCATAACAAACTAGTAGATTTCAGGGGCGGATCCAGCCATACTAAAAGGGGGGAGACAAAAGGTGGGGGGATTCCAATTGCATGTCCCCATTCAAATGCATTGATCGTCCAAAAAAGGGGGGTTCCAACCCCCGGCACCCCCTCTGGATCCGCGCCTGGATTTGAAGGTTTGCTTAATTCTTTGAACGTGTACTAATTGATATCTTCATTTTATAGTTTGCCGACATGATATATGAGTGCTATAAAATTGAGAATGGAAATGGGGAATGTGTCAAAGAGACAACAACCCGACCATAGAAAAAACAACAGCAGAAGGTCACAAACAGCTCTTCAATGTAGCAAGAAATTCCCGCACCCGGAGGCGTCCATCAGCTGTCCCCTAATAAGTAACCGACATGATATATGTGTTCTAGTTTGTTTAAATGTTGTGGTGTTACACTATTGTCAATGTTAAAGGGAGAATGGAACGATCGCAAACATGTTCACAAACATTATGTTTTCATGTTCCTGTTTCAAGTCATATCACATGAAAAACTTATTTGAACTGATAAGGTTCTCGTTTGAATCCGATTTTTTTTGTCGGGGCGCCTTCAATAGCCGATTGAAAATAATACGGAATGGACATTTTCTCATTGGCGAAGGCCGTACGGTTTTCTACAATTGCTTACATCAACTCCGTTTGAACTTTTGCGGATTTAGTTGTCTTATTGGCAATCATACACCATATCTTTATTTTTCTATACAGTCAGGTCATCCTATTAATATCTTGTGTACATTTATCAAATGTCTGTCAGTTTTTGTGAGAAAAACCGTTAGTCAGTTTAAGTAGGAAAAATGACAATACACAAATTAGGGTCATAAAAAAGCAATAAAATGGCGTATATAAATCGTCTAATGTCATTTGATTTAATTTCACATTATAAATAAAGTATGATTACTTACATTTAACAGCTAGCTTTTTGTAACATTCCTGTGTATTTTGCTACAAAATGAAAGTCCGATAAAGGACGATGGTCGAAGTGTACTAACTTTTAGATAATTAATCGCTAGTTTTACTTACTTTTGTAACATTTCATATGTAATTTGCTAGAAAATACAAGTCCGATAAAAGATGACGAAGAGTAAAAAAAAAGGATCATCATGATAATCTTTTGAATAGCAGATACCTTTACTTATTTTTGTAACATTTATGTATTTTGCTAGAAAACGAAAGTCCGAATATAAGATGATGAAGAGTAAAAAAGTATGCTAAACCTTTATATAACAGCTAGCTTTACTTATTTTTGTAACAGTCGTTCATATGCATTTTGCTAGAAAATGAAAGTCCGATAAAAAACGAAGAACTGTGCTAACTTTTAGATAACAGCTAGCTTTACTTATCATGCTTATCTTTTAACATTCCATGATTATGTATTTTGCTTAAAAAAAAAGTCCGATAAAAGATGATGAAGAGTTTTGTTTGCTAAATTTATTTCTTCATCACCCTGTGTCACATTAGCTGAACTGGTCATTATTAATTGTCATATATTATATACTACGAATGTCAAAAGTAGAACACCCATTAGATATCGTTATGACCGGTACGTAAATTGTGAAGATTATATGACAGTAATCTAGAAGTTGAAATGTTCCAAGAGATCAAATGTAAATTATAAATGTAAACTTTATAACACGTTATATAACTTGGTGATGAATACCATTTTTTATCTATTACAAACTGAACTTAAAAAAAGACTGCTTATGTTCAAAGATTGATATTAACCCTGATTATAAAAATTATCAACAACTTTTAAAGCTACATGTAAAACAACTTTTAAACCCTGAATCTGAGCTTTTGTCAAAAGTTGGTGACTTATAAAGCAATCGTTTGATTTGCGAAAATGAGGTCCATGTCCATCAAAGGTTACATTGCCAATTATAACTTTGTTATTAATGTTTCTATTTGAAGTTCTTCACTTTCTGTGTTATATATGTTTGTATTTGTGTTTGCTTGACCCACATGGGTGTATTTTTGCAACAAAAGCAATATTACCGACAAGTAAATGAAGCAGGTAGAACGGAAACAATATTAAAATTGAACGGATATATATATTTAAAATTACACGGGCGCATGACCATTTGAAGAAGAGTAAATCTAGTTTTTATATCTCAATTACATTCCTTAATTAATTGTTATCTGTGTTGATGAAGCCAAATAAGTAAATTTAATAATAAATCATAAAAAGCGTAAGATCCTGTATACGTCAAATAACGGTATGATTGAAATAAAGGCACGTAAAGCAGAACTATAATGAACACAATAAAACCATATCAACTAACCTTCAAAGTCCCTCAGGATCTGAAATCAACGGATATACATTCAGTTACATGAACAACATACACAGGCGGGTTGAAGTCATAAAACTTTGCTCAGTGATCGGAGCACAAAAATCCTGCTCGAAACAGAAATCCAGTATTATGATTTAGTGATTCTTGAGTCTGAGTACAAAAATCGTGCTCAAAAGTTTTATGACCACAAGGCCAGAAATCACCAACATTGCAGAGGGACGAAAAAACTTTTTCGGAATGTCATGATTAGCTTTTCATTTTTCTGGAATTCGGGAAAATGCCTTTAATTATATAGCGGGAATTCAGGATTTACATATATTTGACTCGGAAATTAATGATTTATTTTTCTGGATAACGGGATGCATGCTAATTTCAGTGATTACAGATAAATAAAACTTGTATTTGTCGTTTTCTTTTATATGTACTTGTACCAGCCTTGAAAAAAGAAAAATGCATGTTTTTTTTTCAAATTTAAATTTGAAGGGCTTTCCCTGAGGTAGAGTGACCTAAAAGGTCAAACTGTTGTCAAAAAGCAAATTTACTACATGAAAATTAACACTTTAGATTACAAGTATTAATGTTATTTACCGACAATCCTCATCAATTCACTTGTACAACACCATAACAATGTAATTAGAGGGGCGTTCTTGGAATTTTTCGCAGGTCCCTGCCTTGTCGGTCACGTGATCACAGCAGCAGCATTATTAGTTTCGTATTTCAATCAAATGGAAGCATTGTAACATTGCATAGCTTATATTGTATGTTTTATTTGCATTTCAACTTACACAATTAAGGTAAGATTTTTGATATGAACTATTTAGTAATCTTTAAAATCTGAATTTATTTTTATTATGCATGCTTGATTTACTGTTTATCACAACCTCAATGTAGTAAAACTGTATTACTGGTAGTTTTACTCTTGAATATTAAAAGAAAGATGTGGCATGGTTTGCAATGATACAAGATAATACAGATATTATCTATGTTAAATCAACGTACGGTCTTCAACAACGAGCAGAACCCATAAAGTATGCTTCATTCGTTCAGTGTATGTTCATTAATGTTACTACGTCTTTTGATTGAGTTAAGCAATTGATATTGATATTTTATAGTGTATCTTCCTATGTTGTGATGCTATTACATAAAATTGTTTCAGATAAGGTGATGGATTGGTACCATTTAAACGTTTAAACCCGCTGCAACTGTTTGCCCCTATACTAAGTCAGGAATCTGATGTTCAGTAGTTGTCGTTTGTTGATGTGGTTCTTTAAAATATAATTATTTCTCGTTTCTCTTTTTTCATATAGATTAGATCGTTGGTTTAAACGTCTGAATGGTTTTATACTAGTAGTTAATTTTATGCCTTTATAGCTTGCTGTTCGGTGTGAGACAAAGCTCTATGTTGAAGACTGTACCTTGACCTATAATGGTTTACTTTTATAAATTTTGTTTGACTTGGATGGAGAGTTGTCTCATTGGCACTCATACCACATCTTCCTGGCTATATCTACTCAAACAGTATCTTTAGGAAGCAGTTTTTCCTCCTATCAAACCGCATCTAAATATAATTTTGAAAGGTATCACCTGATAAAGATCGACATATAAAATTGTTATGGATTTCGTTTGTGAAAATAACGTTGAATTTCTGTGTTCAGCAAATACAAGTTTTCTTAATGCTTCAAGGCAAACTTTGACAAAACCTGAAATCAAATATCTGCAAAAAATACTAATTTTCCTCATTCAACAAAAACAAGTACTCATAAAAATCCATTAATCCATAAGTCAATATCGTTTTCGCTACTTTTGGGGACAAGAAGTGCACAATTTTTCTCTTTTCTATCGTTGTGATGATAAACATGCAAAATATGAAATTCAATGTAAAATGATATTTTCAAACGTGTTTTATGGAGATGGATTGAGACTATTCTCATTGGCACTCACACCACATCTTCTTATATATATTTATGTATATTGCACTAAAAGGTCGTATACACAGAGAACATGTATGGCATTATTGAACGAATGTACACATGTATAATACTTGAAAAGTAAAATAAATAGAAAACGACAGACCTCTAGTTTGTATTTGAACGTTTACACAAAAAAACGATGAGACAAAACTGCAAATGACAAGAATGATACAATTATCAAACTTCTAAAAAACCCATTATTTTTGCCATTTTTTCTCATGTTCTTTATGCATCTGTTATGTTTTACTCACACTAACGTCGGTCAGTGTATTATATTTAAGTTATGACTGTAATATTTTTCTGTCTATAAAGAAATAACATAGAAAATTTGGTGCTCCGTGTCCTTGTTTTCGAGATATAAATCACATTCGTCTCAACTCGGCCGATTCCGTACCCTCTTTTAGCACCGAGTGATAGAAGGAGAGTAGCGGTAGAATCCGAGGATTCATTGCCGAATGATATACATCATTGAAAAGTTATTCTCTCTAGGTTGTTCTTACATTTCACATTGGCAATTTTTTTTTCTGATAGAATGAATAAAGATAACAAGGGTTTCATAAGATCTTTAAAATATTGCTGTTTATACTATATATGTAGTAGATTTATGAAAGGAAAGTAATGGTAAGCGGCCAAATTTATAATGTCATTTCATGGATAAAACCAGAGGATTCCGAATATTTGGAAAAAAAGTATAAAAAAAACAAGTGGGGCAAATATCCCTCATGAGCAGTTTTTACAATTGTGTCAAAAGAGGCAAAATATCTGCAGCCAGATCATTTGACAAAAATGCACGCAAATATTTACGATTATTCCATATTGATAAAATATTAGTAGGTTTTTCTATATGAATAGGATTTTGAATAAATAAGCATATTCACCTGCGGAAAAAGGATATTCACCGCGCAAAACGTCGCGTGCTTTTACGTGTATAATTTTGGTAAAAAAACGTTTGATGTACAATTGGTTTTGGTAAATATTTTCCATTACAATAATTTCTCTCGGAATATGGAATAAAACATTTACTGTCTTTTGTTTCGGTAAATATTTGGTTTTATTGACTTTTGAAAAACTGATATTCACTTCGGCCGTTGGCCTCAGTGAATATCAGTTTTTCAAAAGTCAATAAAACCACACATTAACCTCACCAAAAGACAGTAATTGTATAATATTCCCGTACAATGCAAGAAAATGACAAACCGTTGTATGTAGATATGGGAAGATGTGGTGTGAGGGCCAATGAGACAACTCACCATCCAAATAACAATTTAAAAAGTAAATCATTATAGGTTAAAGTACGGCCTTCAACTTGGAGCCTTGGCTCACACCGATCAACAAGCTATAAAGGCCCCCAATATTACATGTGTAAAACCATTCAAACGGGAAAACCAACGGTCTAATCTATATAAACAAAACGAGAAATGCCTGTAAAAGTCTCTAAAGCTTAGTGGTTGTCGTTTTGGTTACTTTCTATCATTTGTGTTTTCGTTTATCATTTTCAGTACATTAATCAGAACGTTGTTTTTCTTGTTTGAAATCATTTGTTTTACAATGTGTCATGTAGGGGCCTTGTCAGTGTTGAAGGCCGTTTACCGACCCCATAATTGTTTAAATATACGTCATTGCGGCTTGGGTAAATATGTCTTTTTAGCAATCAGACAACATCTCGTTATTTTATGCAGTTTTACAGACTAGCCAATTTTGGAGCACATGAGTGCATATATCTGCATTTATTAGGGTTAACTATCTGCTGGCTGTTTAGTTTTTTTATGTGCAGGTAATTTTAATTCCTTTAAATCACGTTTCTTCTTTCATTCATTATTTCTAATTACCACCCATCCGGAAACCTCTCACCAACCTTGACCCCCCTCCAAAATAACGAAACAGAAAAAGGAGGGGAATAGAAGACATTAATAGGATGAAAGTTAACTGCGTTCATATATTTTTTTCTCATTTAAGTGGGTTTTCTTATGCGATTGAAAAGGTAAAATGATAAACTCATTCTCAACACAAACGTGTACATAAAAATTCGAAATCGATTATTCAAATATTCACGTTTCTACCGTTTTTTTAAAAAAACTGAAATATTTTATATGGCTTTGGGTGAAAAAGTTAAAATCAAATAAAAAGGTTACATATTTAATTCTATTTTGTTGAGCTTGTTGAGTATATTTCACTTGTCATGCATGACGTGAGTCTTTTGTTGCAGATTGTATGATGGCCTCTTAAGCCACATGTAGATGTCCTTCGGTTGGTTGCGTCATTTGTTTCCTGTCTGATTTACGTAACGATATATATTAAAAAAAACAAGTAGTGCATGCATAGACGTATTTTCGGATTTTTTGTATGTTTACTTGTCTCAAAAATATAGTTGAATATTTTATCCTTGTATTATGTCAGATAAGTGAAAAATTAATTCTAAACGACTTTAATTAATCAAATGGTGGATCGTATTTAGACATCACGAGGTTTATACATGTATACTGTTACGGTATAAGAGTAACAAAAGATAAACCTTTGAAAATATAAAAATCACATATGGATAAATTTTTAGAATATGTTTTACATGAAATATGAAATGTTTTTTATAAATTAAAGGCTTCTTGATCAAAACCCAGTGATGGATCCATGGGAATAAAAAAGGGGGGAGGGGCGTGTAAAGTACTAATGCGATATAAATAAAAAGGGGGGGGGGGGGCGTGTAAAGTACTAGTAATGATAATACGATATATATAAAATCAAACCAATGATAAATTTGATGTGTGCATGTAGTGACGTATGATATTTTCTACAATTCGAAAGTTCCAATGTCTTTCTTTGGATTTGGGTTTTGTCAAGCGCGCGTACGAACTTTATGTGTGTGTTATCGATACAAGCCAACAAATATGCATTGTCTTTTTTATATGGCAAAGATAACTTTATGACACCGTGGTAAGTATAGTGAGTTCAAATTACAATGAATATACCCACTTGGTATCGTAATTTCCGACTCTCTGTATGTATGCACGCGTCTCTTGTTTGAAAATAACTTACAGATGTGTTATCGAGCTCGAATCTACCTACACTATGCAATAAAACAGCAAATTTTAAAGGATTTGGGTCTGTTTCAAGCATTTTTATCTAAAAATGAATGCGAAAACCATTCTTTATCAAATTTAAATTCAAATTGTAACCAGTATATATATAGTTAAATTAAGAAATAATTCTTTCATGCCATGCTCTATGCTCATTTTAACATGGGTAGGCATTATATTATTTTGTTAATATCTTAATACCGAGCGATAGTTTGTTCTTAAGTTGTCCTGATACACTATACTACCCCAAGTTAGGAGAGGACTGAGCGCTCACAAACATGAAACCACATGTAACCAAATTCTATATGTGCCTGTCCCAAGACTGTATGTAGTTCAGTGGTTGCAGTTGGTTCATATCTGTCATATTTGTTTATGTAAATAGTTTTGTAATGTGTTAGACCATTAGTTTTCTAAATTGAATAAATGCGTATTTTTCATGTTAGGGTCTTTCATAGCCGACTACTGTGGATTCATTAATATTCGTTGGATATCAATTTTCGTGGATTTCATTGGTATAAGAGAACCACGAACTCAAATGTTCAACGAATGACAAATATCCACGAATATGTAAATTTTCCTCAAACCACGAAAATTGGTACCCACGAAAATAAATGAATCCACAGTATACGGTATTGATGTTGCTCGTTGGTGAAGGTAGTACGGTCGACTATAACTGCTTACATCAAAACACCAACTCCATTTGAACTTTGTTGATAGGTGTCTAATTTGTAATCATAGATATAGGAAGATGTGGTGTGAGTGCCAATGAGACAACTCTCCATCCAAATCACAATTTATTAAAGTAAACCATTATAGGTCAATGTACGGCCTTCAACACGGAGCCTTGGCTCACACCGAACAACAAGCTATAAAGGGCCCCAAAATTACTAGTGAAAAACCAATCAAACGGGAAAACCAATGGTCTAATCTAAATAAAGAACAAGAAAGAGAAACGATAAATTACATAAACAAACGACACTCACATCTACTGTACATCAGATTCCTGACTGAAGACAGGTGCAAACATTTGCAGTGGTATTGAACGTTTTAGTGGTACCAAACCTTCTCCTTTTTTCGGAAACAATAGCGTAACATCACAACATAGAAAAACACACGATAAAATATCAACTGACAAGCTTAACTCAATAAAAAACGAAAAATTAACACACTATGAACGAATAAGTTTGATACCCCATATCCATATTTTCACGATAAAGATTTTAAAGACTAAAATGCTGAGAAACAAGAACACACCAACCATTTTAGGTGAGCTCATTTGACCCGAAAGTGTATTTGAAAAGTAGTATACAAAATGATCATTCGGCAATCCTCGGTAGAATCCGCTACTCTCATTCTATGAGGTTACGGAATCGGCCGAGTTGAGACGAATGACAAAAAAAATATGAAAATATTTTTGTTTTGATGTATAACTAAAAAAATTATTACAAAAATATCAACATTAAAGTTTTCTCATTGGCAATCATACCACATCTTCTTTTTTTTTGGATCAAAAATCTTTTCAAAGTTTCGTCTACTCTCGGATTTGACCCGAAGAGTAACGCAAATTCCCCGACAAATAAGTCATTGATTCATGTACAGCTTCACTCCATATACATGCAGTATTTCTGCATTGCAGGTAACTATTTCTTACTATATTTCATAGTTAATTTAATATTCGCGTCATGACCTATAAAAATGTTTTGTTGTTGTCTCACATTTTTTAAATATACAATAACGCAGAAACAAGATAGATTATCATAGTGACGCCTATAAATCATGTGTCTTACATGTACATGTAAAATATGAAATGTACACATTAAATTTCACTTTTTAACAGTAACTGCGTTTCAGATTTAATTAATGGGATAGGCTTCGGTACACACTAATTAAGACTAATTATATAAGGTATATATTAAACTAATTGTCAATGGACATACGGTGCCAAATAGGTAACAAGGGACTACTAGCAGGTACTGACATGCCAGCTCAAGATCTTAATAAAATTAGTTGAAAGATTATAAAATTGAGAATGAAAATGGGGAATGTATCAAAGAGACAACAACCCGACCATGGAAAAAACAACAGCAGAAGGTCACCAACAGGTCTTCAATGTAGCGAGAAATTCCCGCACCCGGAGGCGTCCTTCAGCTGGCCCCTAAACAAATATATACTAGTTCAGTGATAATGAACGCCATACTAATTTCCAAATTGTACACAAGAAACTAAAATTGAAATAATACAAGATTAAGAAAGACCAGAGGCTCCTGACTAGTCTAGTACATGTAGTTACTGAAATGCCAGCTCCCGACCTAAACAAAACTGATGAAAAATTGTGTTTCAATGATCGATCACCATCCCTTCAATTAAGGTTTTATTATCATACCATCACAACATATATGTAAAAAAAAAACCATAACATGTAGCATGCCAACCCAATCCAAAGACTATGAGTAAATCAACATTAATACCAAAATATACCATCTTTAATGATCTAGACTCTAGGTCAGAAAACATACTCGGACTCAGAGTACAACAGTTGTGCTTGAATCACCAAATCTGATTCTTTGATTTGATTGGTTGATTTCTTAATCTGAGTACGATAATCGTGCTCGAAACACCAAATGTGATAATTTGATTGGTTGATTTCTTCGTCTGAGTACGACAAGTGTGCTCGAAACAACAAATCTGATAGTTTGATTGGTTGATTTCTTAATCTGAGTACGATAATTATCCTTGAAACACCAAATCTGATAATGTGATTGGTTGATTTTTGAGTCTGAGTACAATAATTGTGCTCGAAAGTTTCATGGCCGCTAGCCCTGACAACAATATCATAACAGTATCATAAAAAATAACAAAACAATTATTTTTATGCCCCACCTACAATAGTAGAGGTGCATTATGTTTTCTGGTCTTTGGGTCCGTTTGTCTGTTCGTCTGTTCGTCCGTTCGTTTGATCGTTCGTCTGTCCCGCTTCAGACTAAAGTTTTTGGTCAAGGTAGTTTTTGATGAATTTTAAGTCCAATCAACTTGAAACTTAGTACAAATGCTCCTTCAATATGATTTTTCTAATTTAAATGGTAAATCAGAGTTTCGAACCAAATCACGGTCCATTGAACATAGAAAATAATAGTGCGAGTGGGGCATCCGTGTACTATGGACACATTTTTGTTTATTGTGTAATATTAGTATCATAACTACAATGTATTCATTTACATATATCCTATTCTCTGATTTATATAATTCACTAATTGACTATAGACGTATATTTCTATATTGGTTTTCTTTGAAGAAATGTCTGTGGAAGGAAATCCAAAGAACAATGGGATTCCAGATATTGTTATTGACAAAGAGGAAAGCGAGGTTTGCCATTTTGTGTTTTGTCAAATGGATGCTCTGAGGCCATTCCATGACGAATCTGTTTGGAAAGAGGTCAGGCGGTAGGTGTTAAGTAAAACTTCTCAATTGTGCTACAGTTAAATGTTACGAAAGAGGGGCGAAAGATCCCAGAGGGACAGTAAAACTCATAGATCGAAAATAAACTGACACAGCCATGGCTAAAAAAGAAAAAAAGACAAACAGACAAATAATTCTACACAAGACAAAAATAGAAAATTTAAGACTAAGCAACACGAACCCAACCAAAACTGGGGTTGATCTTATGTGCTCCGGGCTCCGAAGGAATACGCAGATCCTGATTCACACGTAGCACTCGTCATGTTGCTTATGTTATTACAAACCTGGTTTAGTCTAATTCGGTAGGTCACATTCGTGGCATTTGGTCATTGTTGGATATTTCTCTCAATGGCATCATACGACAGTTTTGATAACGCTTTATTCTGTCATTAGCTAGCATTTTCACACAAGTATACGTTTATTAAAATGCTCACATGTCAGGTGAATGTTGCTATCATAAAAATAGTTATGAGTTGACTTTGTTTATCCACACACAAGGGGTCTGATGAAAAATGAATGTTCTGTCGTAGCAAATCAAGGCAACAATATTGGAATACCGCTGTTAGTCCAGTCAATATAGCATAAATTTGACCCTAACCCGAAAGTAATTGGAACAGAAGATTTTTAAGCTTTAATCTTTAGCATAATACCCCAAATATATATAGAAAAAAGTCCCATAAAATCTAACTTGAGGAAGACTAAAAAAAAATCACCATTTAGAATTCCTATGGAGATTTGCATTGAAAAGGGAGATAACTCTTGCAAAAAAGGCAGAAATATAAAAAAATATTGATACAAAATTATTACTTTACTGCTTCTATTCATCAGAATGTATTGATTTTTGATTTTTTAGCGGTCTTTAGTGTATAACAAACAACTCTAACGGTGTTTTCATATCTTTTATCAAGCTATAATCTAGATTTCATAATTCATTAATTGACCATTTATTGAATTTTTCAACATGTCAAGGTAAAGAATCTCAAAATTAATCAAAATAATTAATCATGTATACTTCTTTTTGTGGTTTAGAGTTTCTTTAGATAAGTAAGTTGCTGAAACAATATAATATACAGGTATAAACATTACCAAATTTTCACATTATTTTTTTCTAAATAGTCACAAAGCTTCAAATTTGCTATTTCTTTAATGAAATATGCATGAATAAAATAAAACTACTTTCATAACACTTCGGTTTTGTACATTTCATGAACAGAAGATCATATAATTTAGTCAAATTAAAAATGCTGATTTTGAGTTTTCCTCAAGTTAGATTTTATGGGACTGTTTTCTGTGTATATTAAGGGCATAATGCTATAGATTAGAACTAAAACATTTTCTGTTGCAATTAGTTTGAGGTTAAATCTTAGATTGACTGGACTATGTTCAGTTATCATAAATCCAATAAGCGAAAACAAATCAGGTTCACAAACCAAAACATATGAAAGCTTATATTTTTTCTTATTTTACAAAAGTTGGGTCAAGTTTGAGGAGGAACTAGAGGAGGATGGAAAACGATGGTCCAAGCCGCACGTGTCATCATTGAGTATGCAGTATCTAACAGAGTTACATCTGATTGTAACAGCCAATCCAGTGCTGCTAGACCTAGAAGCGACATCTATGCACGAAATAGTAGGTAAGAAGGAAGTAGAGTGGCCCCTTAAGAGGATGTCTAATACTGCATTCACACGTAATTCGAATTCGATTCGCATCAACTTATTCGAACTAGTTTAATTAGCATCTGAAACGTTTCACGTTCTAACGTAAATTCGAATTCGAATTGAAATACGCGTCAATTCAATTTATAATCCGCACGACATAACTTTTAATTCGTATTAACAAAAATGTACGTGTAAACAAGGTATAAGGAATCACATAATCACAAATTGTTTACCAATAAAATCACATAATTACCTACACGTAATTACATCCTCAATTCCAGAATTTTATTATCTTTGGCTTATTTTCAGAATTTTTTCATATGTTGCTTAATTAAGTCATCTATTGCATGATACCAGAGTTTATCATCTGTTGCTTAATTCAAGAATTTTATCATCTTTTGCTTTTTTCCAGAACTTTATCATATGTTGCTTATTTCGAAAATTTAAGCATCTTTTGCTTAATAGCAGAATTTTATCATCTTTTGCTTGATTCCAGAATGTTATCCTTTGTTGCTTAATTCAATTATTTTATCATTTGCTGCTTAATTCAAGAATTTTATCACCTTTGCTTAATTCAAGAATTTTATCACCTTTGCTTAATTCAAGAATTTTATCACCTTTGCTTAATTCAAGAATTTTATCACCTTTGCTTAATTCAAGATTTTTATCATTTGCTGCTTAATTCCAGAATGTTATCATCTTTTGCTAGCTTCCAGTATTTCATCATCTTTTGCTTATTACTAGAATTTTGTCATCTGTTGCTTGATTTTAGAATTTTGTCATCTTTTGCTAGATTCCAGAATTTTTTTAGCTGTTGCTTGCTTCAAGATTTTTATCAACTTTGCTTGATTCAAGATCTGTTGCTTGATTACAGATTTTTATCATCGTTTGCTTGATTTCAGATCTGTTGCTTGATTTCAGATTTTTATCATCGTATGATTGATTTCAGATCTGTTGCTTGAACATTGGTCCAGCGATGGTACTTTACAGCCGTTATTATTGAACCACGTCAGAACTGTTCTCTTAAAGAAACATAAACACAAGACGCTTCATAAACATCTTCATAACATTCTGCCAAAAAGTCTGCCAAAGATACGATCGGGGGTACAATTATCCGAAAATCATAGTCAGAGTGAAGACGAAGACCGAGATACCCCGAATGAGTCAAAAAGTCACACAAATCGTAAGTACTGTTTTTAAGTAGACAGTTATCTCCCAGGCATCAAACGGGTAAACAAATCAAGGTGTTTTACTTTAATTGCATTCTAAAAACTTCATTTGTTCATTGGTGGATATTTTTCAAAGTTCAAACCAAATTTTAATATCAATCGAAGAAGTTAGTAAAAGTATTTAACTTAACAATTTACCATAAATAGGATATTTTCTAATTTCAGAGGCATATAACCATTCTGAATCTACCGAATCAATAGACAATACTGAAAACGGAACATCCGATCACAAAAACGAGGTTGGACTTTCGGATGGGGAGGTAAACGTTTTTGTATTATTATTAAAGTTGATCAAAGAAGACGAGACATTTATCTTTTGAAAATATGTAAAATTAAGGAATTTATCTTCCTTGTGCACATTTTCAATGTATTTTTGTCCGCTATAATTTCAACTGGTTATACTATTTAACATGTACTTTACCTTTCTACATTGGCTAGAAGTATAGGGGGAGGGGGTTGATATCTCATAAACATGTTTAACCCCGGCGCATTTTTGCGCCTGTCCCAAGTCAGGAGCCTATGGCCTTTGTTAGTCTTGTATTATTTTAATTTTTTGTTTCTTGTGTACAATTTGTTATGGGGCCAGCCAAAGGACGCCTCCGGGTGCGGGAATTTCTCGCTACATTGAAGATCTGTTGGTGACCTTCTGCTGTTGTTTTTTTCTATGGTCGGGTTGTTGTCTCTTTGACACATTCCTCATTTCCATTCTCAATTTTACATATTGTTCTATACATATATGTCAATTTTTTTAATAAATTTAAACATTAATTTGAAGAAAAAAGTATTCAGAGAATCATTATTCTGCTTATATGTACAGTAGATTTCTCTAAATTAAGTAGACGAGACAAATTTTCGTCTTTATATATTTTTGATATCAATTAACAAATCACAAGATAACAATTTTAAATACTAAGTATGATTGGAATTTACTGTAAAAATACATTGCTACACCTAATAGGAAAAAAACACCCAAACACTTCTTTTACTTTAGAGGGTATTCTAAGTGTATCATCGTCTCAGTAGTCGACACTTCTGTACTGACATGATCCACATCAACGTTAATCATTTTAAAAGTGTCTGTTTATAAATCCATAACTCATTAAGAAACTCTGGTTTAAACTCCTTCTGGTAACTGGACCTGAGCTAAATGTTGTTCCTAATTTAAGACCTGTTTTGTTCATACAGCTCTTCAACTGTTAGAGATCTTTTTACATCCTTGACTTTCAAATATTCGTCTTTGTGCGTTCCTGGCCTTTAAGGCATAAAACTTTGCTCAGTACTCTGAGCACAAAAATGATGCTCAATCATGAAATCCAGCAATTTGATTTGTTGCTTTTCGAGTCTGAGTACAAAAATCATGCTCGAAAGTTTTATGACCGTGAGGCCTGGTCAAGGAAAATCAGGTCTATGTTGTTTTTTAGGTGTAAAATTTAAAAAGTATTGTTTTCATGTTTTTTTAGGTTTTGGTACATATGGTATTTTCAAAATAAAGTAACAAAAATATCAAATTCTAAGAAAATTCAAACTGGAAAGTCAGTAATCAAATGGCAAAATCAAAAGCTATAACACATCAAATGAAGAGATAACAACTGTCATATTCCTGACTTTGGTACAGACATTTTCTTATGTAGAAAATGGAGGATTAGACCTGGTTTTAAAGCTACATGAACCTCTCATTTGTACGACAGTCGCATACATTTCGATTATATTGACAACGAAAGTGTCTACATAGAAAAGGCCTTAACTAGGTTAGGAATATGACGGTCGTTATCCATTTATTTGATGTATTTGAGCTTTTTATTTGTTTTTTCTTGCTGAACGTTTTGAATATTTCCTCAAAGTTCAGTATTTTTGTGTTTTTACTGACTATCTAGTTACATTTTTTATTATCAGAGGAATACGAAGTTTAAGAAGAAGATACCACCGGGTTCTGAAGTAATGAATATTATGGTAGGGGAAGTCGAAGGTTTGATGGGAAATCTGTGTGCTTTTGTACGACTACAAACTGCTAGTGATATTGGAATGATAACAGAAGTTGATCTACCAACTCGTTTCCTGTTTATTTTACTGGTTCCAAAAGGGAATTTGGAACCAGCAGAGGAAGCTGCTCGATGTATGGGAACACTGATCACAGATGACGTAAGTAATTAAATGGATACAACCAGGGACGAGATTGAGATTTCGAAGTAAGGGAGACTAAACTAAATTGACCGTGTCGTACAAGGCGAAAAATAATTGCTGATTCTCTATTGTTTATTTTTATACTAGGAGCAGAGACACGTCTGACAAATGAACTCATCATAGATACCAGGATTGAAATTATAGTGTATTTGCGCCAGAAACGTGTACAAAAGACTCATCAATGACGTTTAAATGAATATTAAGAAAAAACGAATTCAACTATTTACTTTTAAATTTCAATACTGTTTTAAATGTCCTCTTTGTTAAATTTCAACTTTTTTTTTAATGATAAATACAATATCTTTTTAATCATCTTTAGATAAGATAATCATGATTATAAGGTCAATAAAAATATCCCTTAGTTTGTTTACTATGAGTTTACAAATTCAATTTGCATTATTTTTCAAATCTGATAAGTGAAAATAATTTTTTTAGGGTATTCAAATACAAATTAAACAAAACAAACGATATCAACGTTTTAAGGTTAAAGATTGTTTATGTTTGTTTGTGTGTGGGACTCTATTTTCTACATTTTTGTAATCAGCATAATATCGAGATAGACAGCTTTTATAAGTAGAGGGAACCAGAGTTCCCTGAGAGAACCACCGATCTTTGATAGAAACACTGGCAATCATTGTAAAAAAATATTAGAGTCGAGAGCACCTGCCCTGTGTGCGATTCGAACTCACATCCTCATTGTTGTACAGCATAATCACTGTAGACAACTTATCATTCGATTAATGACAATCAATGCTACTTATATTAGATATAAGATATTAAAAAGAAATTATATTGTTCTATACCATGGTGTATATGAAAGGTATAAATCAAGGTTGATATTGATATCGATAGATGAAGATTGACAGATAACAACATGGATGAAAAGTGAAACAAGAAAATGTCAAAAACATGAACAACACACCTTGAAACACTAAACAGATCGAGTAATACGAATACAGTAGGAAATAGAAAAATGAAAAAGTTATTCTGAATGAAATCCTTTGCTTTAGATTTTTAGGGAGGTAGCATACAAGGCTGAATCAGAGATAGATATATTAACCGGAATTCAAGAATTTACCAGTCAAACAACAGTTCTGCCACCTGGATGTTGGAATCCATCTACAAGAATAGAACCTCCGGATACTTTACCAACAAAGGTTTGAATGAGTGGATCAAATTATGTTTCGAAATTCTGAAATATAGTTCATTCCTTCCACGTTTTCAAATTGAAAAAACATTTTTTTAGGCTAATCAATATGCAAGAATGTGTCTTTTATTGACTATGAAAAATCACTCGCGTATCTTTGTAAAAATGTTGCATTGATTTACAGTATTTATAAAATGTCCTGAACTAAATCAGGAATATGGCACTTGCTATAAAATAATTTGTTTCTATGTATGTTGACGTTTGTTTTTGTTGTACATTTTTTTACTTCAGTGTAACTGTTGTTCCGGTAGTTTCTTTTCGTTACCCTCATTTTCTTTAAACCAGGAATTGTTCTCTCAATGACGTTTAAACACCTGGATACTACTGTTGCCTTTACTAGCCCTAATGTATGACCAATTTTAATTATCGATACTAGTAGTACCTTTCTTATAGTTTCAAACTGTAAAGAGTTTGCAGATTTTTTTTATAAGTACTGTAAGTTATCTTTTGTATTATTATTTAAACAAGTTGTTTTCTATGTCAGTGCTGTATGTGTGGTAGTATATCTCAGTATTATTGGCTAGTTTTAAAACTAGTTGTTTCTGTTGGATTTGTCGATATAACGCGTACGGAACTAAAAATAAACTAGATAGCTATACAACCCACTATTTCCGTACATAAAGAAAGGCATATCCAAAGTCGGGAACATGAAAGTTGATTTTCCAATCATGATGTTGTTTGAAATAGTCGAGCGTTTTGATGGGATCAAGATAATGAAACTGGAATGCGTATAAGATAATATTTACATACAGTATAATATTGATAAAACATCGGAACATTGTAGCATTTTCCATTTGATTAGGGACATTACGTTTTGAATTTTCCTTCAGCAGTTTTCCTAAATATTTGCTTAAAGTTTTCTTATTTAAATTTGCAGGAGACTCGAAAAGCAGGTCAATCCTTTAAGAAGAAAGAACCCCAAACTCATATAGATGCCACCCTGCAAAGAACTGGCAGGTAATACTTATATAAATGATATACTCTTCAAATGGCATACCGGTAAAAGACACGGCAATTGTCTTGATTATTAACAAACACAATTCAAACATTGATAACCTTACAACTTTCTGTCACCTCCTTTTTCAAAAGTTAATAATGTAATTGTCAGCAATATTTTACCGGTGTTCAAAATTAATAAATGGATTGAGAGAAAATAAATTGGGGCTACAAACTAAAGCATAGAGACACACCGAAATTATAAGATGAAAACACAGGAACAACATCAACAACAGAACACTGAGTTGCATCAAAAGCAAAAGCCAAGTTATCCTCCAATGATGGATGATTTAATCTTGTGAAGGTGACACTAACCACAACGACAAAACAAATGTTGATCGTAAAGTTTTCAGAAAAGTTTGACAAAATATTTATTAGTAATATGATTCTATCATAGTCTTTGACAAAAATAAAAGTTAAAACAAAACCAAACACGTTAAGGGAAATATTTCATGAGATACATAGCAGTTTGACAAACACTGACTTCGATCATTGAGATGCTTGATATTTGCCTAACAACAGAATGTTATTGTGTACAGGACCAAACACCTTCATCCAGTGGCAGTATGTTTGTTTTTAATTTTACTGAACATCTGATGATTCCATTTTGTACTATGTTATTAGAAGTGTAAAAAAGATAATGCAATACGTTCCTGATGGACAAACTTCGGGGTCAGTGGTTTTAGAAATTATCACCCAAATGATTCAATGAAATGAAAGGGTAAGTAGATTCTGCTCAACCTGTGGCACCTTACGTGATACTAATGTTATTACAAATCATGTAAAAAAATTAATTACCTAGACCAAATTCGTGAAATGCACGTTGTTTGCATGATCGTATGTTGCATACTCTCATAAAATATAATGGACTGATTTTCAGGTTATTTGGTGGTCTTGTGGCAGATGTTAAGAGAAAACTACCCTGGTATAAGAGTGACTTTACGGATGGATTACATATTCAGTGTTTTGCGTCATTTATATATTTATTTCTAGCGACTTTGGCACCAAATGTGACCTTTGGTGGATTACTTGGAGACGAAATTGATAATTTTATGGTATTGTTTTAAATGGATTAGAATTATTTATGATACACTTTTGTATATTCTCTTGAATGAAAATTAACAAAAGAATCATACGCTTTTCAGACTTGTCATTTGAAAATGCAAAACATAACTTATTATTGCAATTTTACACCAATTTCTAGCAATTCATATACGTTGAACAACAATAAAAAATAGATGTGACTTTCACTCCAAAAACATAGTATTATGTGCGAAATAAATACATCATGTAAAGAGATGGGCAGCGTTTTGGAAATGCTGATACTTATTTGCAATTTCAAATTGAACAATAAAATAATCAGATCCAACTGAACTAACTTAGCCTTATTTACCTATAAATCGAACCAGATGAAGTTAATCAAATCCAGTCGTTTTTCTATACTAATTACACATTTCAATTAACGTAAAATAAAAGAATAATTTGATCGTTTTTGTTTTCGTGCATTTATTGGGAAAAAATATGTAAGTAACTGCATGCACTCGTGTAGCGTAAAGCAAAATCAAAAAAAAAACCAACCACAGAACTCCGAGGAAACCCAAATCGGAACGTCCGTAATCAAACGGCAAGATCGAATGATAAAATACATCAAACGAATGGACAACAACTGTCATATACATGACTTGTTACAGACATTTTCAAATATAGAAAATGGTCGACAAATAGCGCCAAACCCTTCACTTGTTCTGTTATAAATACAACGATGCGTGAACAAAACAGACATAATAGGTATATAGTCAAAATATTGTTACAGCATACATTACTGTTTTACAATCTCAAATCAAACAAAAAGTTACAAAAAATCACAAAAAGCATCTATCAAACTGAAAGTAAACGCGTGCATTCATGTAGTGTATCTTTATATCCCAGGGACCAATGGAGTGTATATTAGCCGCGGCTATAACTGGTGTGGTGTTTGCCTTATTTTCTGGTCAGCCAATGAATATCTTAGGAAGTACAGGTCCAATGTTGGTATTAGAAATGATACTGTATAACTTTTGCGTGTAAGTATTACCTACATTTCTTATTTACAGTGAAACCTGTTAAAACCAAAATGCTCAAGAAAAATCGGTATTGTATTTAAAAATCAAGTTTCCATGGACTAAGAACCTAAACCTCAAACTAATTGCAATAGAAAATATTTCAGATCTTATCTTTAGCCTAAGCCCAAAATATACACAGAAAAAAGGGCCATAACATCTTACTTGAGGAAAACTCAAATTTTGCATTATAAATTTCTTATTGAAAATCCATTAAAAAGGGAGATTACTCCGTAAAAACTATTTTTGCTTATTTAGAAAATGGTGGATTTAGACTTGTTTTAGAGTTAGATAAACAACCAATTTATATTTCAGTAGCATACAGTCTCATTATATTTACAACAATGTGAAATCAAAACAAACAGACGGAATAGGTTAAACAAATGCATTTTACAGTTTCGGTAAAATTTGTCAATAAAGGCTAAAAAGAACAAAAACAAAGATATAACAGCGTTGCAATACTGCATGTTACAGTGTATTTCCTTTTCTTAAGGGACCTTGATGGCTGAATGGTCGAAATAGTTATTACTGTAAACAATAGCCAGTCAACACTGAGGTTGTTAAATCGAATCCTCCTCGTACGTGTAACTGGACTTCTATCTTGATTGAAGTAAATTGTCAGTTTTCTTATCGAAGGTCGCTATTTTTGCCCTGGCACTCCAGCTTCCTGTACATATACAAACTGGCCGTCATGAAATAGAACGTTTTCCGTGCTTTTAAAATGGCGTTAAAACACTAAGGGGACTACCATTTGATATTCTGGGGCGGGGGGGGGGGCAGGATGGTTTGTTTTTGATCGGTTATTCATTTTTGTAAACTAAGAGGACAGATTATTCATTTTCTGCACTATTGAAGCAAGATTTGTCATTTTCATTAAAGAAAGGGACTGATTATTTATTTTCAAAACTATCATGACATTATTTACAAAATTCGAAAACATACAATTTTTTAAATATTTGTTAATTATGAATAATACATGTATAGTCAACAAATGGTCAAGTTATTGTTTACCATTTAATCAAAATAAATCATTATCGCCTTTAGAAATTTTAAGAATCCAGATGTTCGTCATAACCTCAGACACATATATATATACTTGTGTACAAGAGGACCATATATACAAACATATCAAGATAATACAAAGCGAGATAGGACCAACGAAACACAAATACGTAGTAAATTATAAAAGACAATTGGTATAATTAGATTAAATATTTAAATTTATACTTTTCTTCAGGAAATGAATAATTTATATTCCCAACTAATATACATGTATTGGATACATACATACATAGTATTAAAGTTTGATTTTACCTAACCTATGTCAAAAGTATTGTCAATCATATTTCGCCATGCGGAGCAAGTCAGGTAATTTATTTTCAAACAACCAAAGGACAAACCATTTTTTTTTGTGACTATCAAGGCTGACTTATTTATTTTCAAAATCCTCCTGACCCCATCCCCCCCCCCGCCCCAGAATATCAAATGGTCGTCCCCTAAAAATAAAACAATTAAACCCTTTCTTTACTATAATGAGTAATATAATAATCATATATTTGTAAAATAAAAAGGCTTATTCATTTTGCAGTGACAGAGATTGGGATTATATGCCTTTCAGATGCTGGGTTGGAATATGGATAGCATTTATAATTTTCATTATCGTTGCACTAGATTTAAGTGCGTTAGTTCGATTCATCACCCGTTTTACAGAAGAATGCTTCGCTTGCCTTATTGCACTGATCTTCATTTTCCAAGCATTTGAAAATTTAATTAAGATTGAAGACAAGTATCCAATTCATTTCCATGCATCATTAACTAATTCATGCGTGTGCGAAAACTTTACAATACCGTATAATAGATCAACTAATTTTAATGTGTCCGGATATACAACGAACATGTCAAGCAGAAATGCGCATGACAGGGATTTCAATATTTCGTTCCATGATGCGGGTACTATAAACAATAGTGTGCTTCCAACTTACTGTTCTGAATATGGCGGTAATCTTACCGGAAGTGGATGTGGCGACAAACTGTATGAGCCGAATGTGTTCTTTATGTCGTGTTTGCTTTTCCTAGGAACATTTGGAATTGCAATATTTTTAGTTAACATCAAGGGAGGAACGTTTGCTACTGCAACGGTAAGATTTGTCAGTTTTTTTTCAATTTCTGAGTTTGACTGTCCCACTGGTATCTTTTGTCCCTCTTTTGAATAAGAACCGAACTTTTTATCTCATTTTCGGGACTATGAAAAAAATCATCGTAAAAGAAGAAACAAGAGAAAAAAAACCGCTCAAAAACGCAGCGAAGGAAGATACGCATTGTATTGGCTAAAATTAATAAGGTGAAAGTGAATAGTCGACAAAACACATTTTGACTGAAGATCTTATATGGAACCCAAATTTTTAGTGGGACTGGTGTAGATCAGATTTTGTTGTTTTCTTTTCTTTGTATGCCATAGTGATGCAAGATTAAATACGACTTATGAATTTGATTGTCCTTTAACATATGTCATTACAAAACCGTAGGTGAACGTTCTCAAGACATGTTACCAGGTCTTTTTGTAGGAGAGGCAACAGTCAAATCATTAACGTTAATGTGAACGTAGTTTACTAATGATCAAACATCATGAATCAAGGTTAACAATGTTATAATCTCATGCACTCCAAAGTAGTGCGACAAACTCCTGATATGCATGCATCACCTACTATGCGATTATACACTTCTACTTATTAGTTATCAAAGGTACCATGATTATGATTTAAAATGTCAGACGCGCTTTTTGTCTTCAAAAGACTCATCAGTGACGCTCAGATCAAAATAGTTGTAAAACCAAACAAGTACAAAGTTGAAGTGCATTGAGGACACTTAATTCCAAAAAGGTGTCAATATTATAATCATGTGAATGGACAGGAAAAATCGTTTTATGAACCACACATATTTCTGAAAGCTGAGAAGTTATGACAGCGTTCAGGAAGCTTTGAAAGAGATAACTCTTTTCTTTTAGTTATATTCCTCTTAGTTTTTTTTTAGTTCCGTACATTTCATTAGTACATGTTATAAAAAAGCAGTTTTGTTGAAAATGTTATTGATTTTTGATCGATTACTTGTCTGGAATGCTAATATAGTTTTTCTTTCTTTTTTTCCTGTCTCGCTTTATATTTTCGCTCAGTTATATAATGCTTATTATTGTAGGTAAGGCGTACTATCAGTGACTTTGGAGTTCTACTGTCCATCATATCTATGGTTGTAGTTGATGCTTTAGTTGGCGTTCCGACACAAAAACTATCAGTTCCTGCTGAGTTTAAGGTATGCATGTTTAAACATATTTATTCATAGTGGATCGGGAAACAAATTTTGCAACTTATATTAATTCCTTTCCACTTTGCGGCCTTGTATCGGCATTGACCTGCTCTTTTTCGAAATCTACAAGGGCGCTTCAACGTGCAAGATATATGGCTTTCGTTTAACACGGGTCAGCAATTCATTGTACCTTCCGACGGCAAATTTTTGGTTTCTCAAGACCATACTCGCAAATGGTGTCAAGGGAGAGCCGAAAAGTTAGTCCCTGAAATTTCATCCCGGAATGGGAATCGAACCAGGAATCTTTGTGTAAGTAGTCCGATGTACTAATCACTATACCAAGGCTCTCTATTTTGGTATGCATGATATTGAGGTTTTGTTGATAAAGAGCACGGCACGGATAATTAAAAATCTTTTCTTTGAAACAATTTTAAAGCTATTAATGATATTTCTCGACAAAAAGTCAATTAACAACAATACGAAAGTCCGAGGAAATTTCTAAACGGAAAGTACCTACGCAAATGGGAAAATAAAAATTCATACACATACAACGAATGGATAACATTTGTCATATTCCTGACTATGTATAGACATTTCCGTAGGTAGAAAATGGTGGATTATACCTGGTTTATAGGAGTTAAACCTCTAACTAGTATGACAGTCGCATAAAAAACGTTATATTGACAAAAAGGAACGTTAATAAACATATTGAGTCAAATCTCTACATAATTATAGGGAACAAAATTAATACTTATTTATTAGTACAAGTGGTCGCCGTCTTGCAATGCCACGCACAAGAAATTATCAGAACAAATATCTGTCGATATATGACAAATATAAGAAGGAAAAATTATGAAAGCGAGAAATAAAGAAACAGCTTGTTAACATTTTAAAGGCTAGTAACACACACTGTGGATTCATTTATTTCGTTGGTATCAATTTGCGTGGATTGCCAAAAAAATGAATATTCGTGGTTTTGCCAAAATCTGTATACAAAGCTTATCAAAATATGTTATTCGTTGAACATTTGAACTCGTGATTAATCTGTTACCACAAAATCAACGAAAATTGTTACTCCATAAATAATAAAGAATCCACAGTACTGTGGATTTTATTTTCGATGGATACTAATTTTCGTGGGTTTCGTTGGTATAGGTGAACCATCAATTCAAATGTTTCACAACCTACAATTTTCGACAGGCTGTCTATGCGACGTTGGCGAAACCATGAAATCATATATCCGCGAAAATTAATATTTTCCTCAATCCTCGAAAATTGATACCCACGAAAAAAATGAAAAACCCACAGTAACATTTATTTTAATTTCAGCCTAGTAATGCTGCCCGTGGCTGGTTCATCAATCCCTGGAGTGATAAAAATCCCTGGTGGTTGATATTAGTAGCAGCTATCCCAGCACTACTGACAACAATCCTGATATTCATGGATCAGCAAATAACAGCTGTTATCGTTAATCGACCAGCTCATAAACTTAGGGTTTGTTTAATTCTTATCAATCTGAATAGTTAAGGATGTACTTATTAGAGGTTTTGGAAAAAGTGTCAAATGTTCGGACTCCTTGTTGTTTTTAACACATTATTTACATGTAAGACTTAATAGCTCATAAAAGGTCATCTCACAAAATTTAAGCTAATTCTTGATTTTCTTTCTTTGGATTTGAGACCCAAATAACCAATACAAATATAAGGTTAAAGTCAGAGTCAGCCTTTTCCCGCCATCTTTTATTATAATCAAATATCTTGAAAAGGAGCTCCATGACTTATCAATATATTGATCTTATTTTGATTCTAAACTATTACTCTTCAAGCTTAAAGTATCAATTTTGAATTTTTCATTTATTTAATTTTACCTTAGATTACCTGAGTACATCATTAACCTTTTTTCAACTGATTTTTATATTTTGTTTTTATGTTTTATACAGCGAAATCGACAGAGCGTTTGCACAAGGGTTACGATATATGTGGGTTTACGAGGCAGGAATATTGTATCAGCTTTTATTATGTAAATCTATGAGTCTGCATTGCGTTTTTATATATATATCATGGTGTTGTTTACAAAGCGAAAAAAGCTTCATTTTAGAATCAGACTTAAACATTTTTTTAAATTTTGTATCTTGATTTTAATACCAACCTTCAAACCTCTCTTTGTATTTTAGAAAGGAGGAGGCTACCATTTAGACATGCTCATTCTTGGTATATTGATAGTTGTTCTCTCGTTATTTGGACTTCCATGGTATGTTGCAGCCACCGTGTCGGCGCTGGCGCACATAAAGAGTTTAACAAGAGAGTCAGAATGTGCTGCTCCAGGAGAGAAACCAACGTTTCTTGGTGTAAGGTAATAAAGAAGCTTAATCATGGACAGGGAACAAATAGCCCAATGAAGATAATCAAACATAAATATGAGAGTCTAAAATAATAGATAAAGCATGCACAACAAGTTAGAAATAACAAGAATATTCAACAACAGAAAACTGAAATATTTAATGATATGTCGATGATAACGGTCATAGGGAAGTGACTGTCAAAGTATCTTGCCTCCTAAACATAAATAGGGATATGATTGGTTAAAAGTGATCGCGCTGTTGAAGAAAATCCAAAAGACCTTGAACAGACGAAGAAATTGATAATGAACGATTTAAATAAATCCCGAAAATACATAAAAGCAAGTAGTTAATTTTGGCATTTGTTTTTGTATTGACCAATGGAAGTATATGCAGAATTTTGAAAATATAAAACACAAGATGTGGTACAATTGCAAATAAATGTCCACAAGAGACTAAAATGACACAAACATTAACAACTATAGGTCATCGTACGGCATTGAACAATGAGCAAAACAAAGCATATTGTTATCTTTATCACTTTGATAGGTCACTTGACGAAATGCTACCTGATACGATAAATTCGTTACATAGTGTGCTAGTGCCCTTTTACTATATATGATGGATTTACTGACTACATAACTATCTATGTAACTAATGATATAATGAACATGTATAAGTCAAATAACTTATGTCAGAAATATGTTCCTTTACCTAACAGAGAGTTGTATCACGTTTTGATGATACCAATGACAATGCGGTTTTGTTATCTGAATATTGATAATGTTTATAGGGAACAGAGGGTAACAGCATTACTTGTGGGAATATTGAGTGGTTTTGCTGTTCTTATAACTTCAGTTCTCAAGGTAAGCGTATTTTTTGTATTTTAGCTTAATGAAATATGTGAAAGGCTTATAACTTTTTTTATTTTTTAATAATGCATGGTTAGAGTGGGAATCGCAATCACTAAAACAAAATCGGAACAAACGTATGTATATGTTCTCCTTTGCTTTACCAGTAATATAAGTTAGGGCTATATTTACATGATTTAGTAGAACACATACTAGGAGTCGTGCACAATTTTTAACACGCACGTTGTCTGCAGTTATAAAAACACATCATCCATTAATGTTTTACGACAAAAACAATAAAATGCACGTTTCGCTCCCCTTTCTCTAAGATGGATTGCACAAATATCTTGCATGACATGTGTTGTTTGAATAATATTGATCCAAATTTCTATTTTTATAGTTCATACCAATGCCAGTTCTCTATGGTGTGTTTCTTTACATGGGTGTTGCTTCCCTGAAAGGAATGCAGGTCAGTATTGGTACAGTGTTTGTTAGTCATCTTAAAACATAATGTTGGTGGAGTAAGTGCAAATAAACAATCCAAAAAACGCGAACATCACTATGTTGTTTTGGAAAACGTTTATGTATTAAGAGTCCTCGATGCCATCCAACTTCGCACTTTATTAGCCTTTTTTTTTAACTTTAATTAAGCGTCAATAGTGAGTCGTCAGTCCTCAGTTGTTAGATGAGTGTAAAGAATATACACACACGCAGTGAAATACACGACATCCAACTAGAGTATTGTTGCATTGTTCCGTTGTATAAAATAAATGATAGAACATATATAGTCAGGGGACGTTTTTATATAGGGATCTCACTCGCAATTTGGTGTAAATAGTGAATATACCATATCACTAGCCTGCCTACCTTAAGGATGCGTTCTAATCTGACACGTGGTAGTTGCATTCAACTTTAATCTTGAATGACTAGGACTGTCAGTATTCATATCGAAAGTCGGTGATTATCACTGAGCATTTCTGCTTCCCCTATAATAAAACATGTTTATCAATACACATTCTAGCCTAATATATACCAATTTGAATATGCCGGTAGAATCTGAAGAACCATATGTTATTTCATTGTCAGTACCCTTAAATGAAAATAACGTCACAGCTATGGTTGAATTCTCATTTGTTATGACAATTTTAACCAATCACGGCGTTTTAGTATACACTTTTATAAATAATACCAAGGATACATTATATTCTGAAACGGCGAATTCATTATAATGATTTGTGTCTAATGAGGAAACCTACAAATAAAATTATACTGTCTACACTGTAGCACTGTGATTATTTAAATCAACGGTCAACGATATTAATGAACTCTAACTAACAATTGCTTTTGTTATTTTCAAATGAATACAATTGAATATTTTTACCATGGCTATTGTTTTTAATTCATTACATTTGTTTCGAAGTGACACGTGTTTTCCTCAATACAAGAGGGACAAAAGATACCAGAGGGACAGTCAAACTCATAAAAGCATAACGTACAGTTTCATTACCTAATAGAAGATTCTTTCCTTGCACATTCCAATATTGAAAACTAAAACCAGTAAATGACTATGCAACATATCAAGATTTCTTTATGTATAGGGGTACTGCATAATGATGCATCATTAGTATGATTGAGTTTCTTTTTTTTCAGCTAGTTCAACGAATAAAAATCGTATTTATTCCACCAAAATACCAGCCTGATTATGAATACCTCCGACATGTTCCATTGATGAAGGTTCATCTCTTCACATTCCTTCAAATAATTTGTTTGGGTGTTTTATGGGCTGTTAAAAGTATTCATGAGATTTCAATAATATTTCCTGTGATGGTAGGTAGTCAGTATATTTGAGTAAGTTTACATTTTAATGTTGTGTTTTTGTTGTGTAGTAGTTCTTCTCTTATATTGGATGCGTTTTCCCCAGTTTTAGTTTGTAAACCGGATTTGTTTTTTTCTCAATCGATTTATGAATTTCGAACAGTAGTACACTACTGTTGCCTGTATTTAGTAATGCTAGGAAAACAGAGGATGTTTTCTGCTCTTTATCACAATAACAAGCTGTGGAAAAGAATGTTATAATTTGATAGCATATGATAAAGGATCTAAAAAAACCGAAACAAATTAAGGAGCCATGGGTTTGTTTTTTCGAGATAAAAGATATTGAAAATTTGGGGGGAAATGATTCTCTCTTGATTTTCATTTCTTCAACATAAAAAAAAACATTTGTTATTTCCAAAACTATGATAAATATTTAATAATAATTAAAGGATTTTATTTTTATTTTCAAAGTTGACTTTTTTAACTGTAAGTAATTGAACTTTGAAAAGAAAAGAAGGGTGTAGTTGATATCTTTTTAATGACATTACATGAGGATTCCTAATATATATATATATATATATATATATCTCTTTCTCTCTTTCTCTCTCAAAAAAAGGATCTTATATCCTTGATATGTATTCCCATAAAAAAAACCAATCCAACAGAGACCAAATTACATACAAATAAAAAACTAAAGGTAACCATTCGGCTTTAAACAATGAAC
Source organism: Mytilus trossulus (assembly GCF_036588685.1). NCBI lineage: Eukaryota > Metazoa > Mollusca > Bivalvia > Mytilida > Mytilidae > Mytilus > Mytilus trossulus. The sequence continues at coordinate 10,364,520 of NC_086385.1, read as the reverse complement.
AAAACTCATACAGCACAGTATGCTATTAAAGGCTCAGAAACAAAAAAATGTCAAAACAATTCAACGAAAATACTAACGCTCTTATCAATGTCAAAATCGATGAACGAAAAAAAAAATGATATGCAGCAACGACCATTGCATTGCATGATAAGACTTAGGACAGGCATTTACAGCATATGACGGGGTAAAACACTACCCTAACCTGGGATAGTGATGTAAGAGCACACCATATCAATAAAGACGTATCTTGCTTAACGGATTGAAATAACAAAAAAAACTAGTTTATTCCTGACGATATATGAACAAAAACAAATATGATATAGGAAGATGTGGTGTGAGTGCCAATGAGACAACTCTCCATCCAAATAACAATTTAAAAATTAAACCATTATAGGTTAAAGTACGGCCTTCAACACGGAGCCTTGGCTCACACCGAACAACAAGTATGAGTATGTTTGTTTTTTAATTACTTTTATTAGTAACGAGCTGAATCGAAAATAATACACACAGCAGATGATAATGTTATATTCGTTGGTAATTCTGGTGCCTAGTTTATTCAAATTGAATGTTTAACAGATAATCACTAATCGCTTAGATCACCTTGAATTTGTTTGAAATCGATGTCGTAGATTTTCTAACGAGCACAGGAAATAAATTAACCTTGCAAAAAACGAACTACTCTCTCTATTTTATAGCAATATTACCATGACTTGAAGCAAATGTAGCAGAATGTATTATGTATTCGTTATAATCATAGTTAATAATATATTAAGTATTTTCATCGGATATAAGATAATCATTCATTTTCTTTTCTCAAAAGGTTCTAGCAACATGCTTTGTGAGGAAAGGGATGGATTATTTTTTCTCAGAGCATGAATTAAAATGGTTAGACGGATCACCACCTAAAAAGAAGGAAATTGAAAATGAAAAACATATTGTAAATATTACATAAAGTTATGAGAAATTATTTGTAGACATGCGCATCTTGTGAAATCGATAAGTTGTCATTCATGTACTTCGGATATCAATATGGTCGTGTATCTAAATATAGTTTTCACTGTGAACTATTACACAATTGTTTTCATTGGTCAGCTGTGGACAAGACTCGGGTGTTAAATTTCAATACTGCGTTGAAGACCAATTGGTGGCTGTTGGTTGCTGTCTGCTCTTTAGTCGGGTTGTTATCCCTTTGACATATTTCCCATTTCAAATCTAAATTTTATCACCTGTTTAAAATGATACCCAACACTTTGACATTACTGCATTTGGCTGTAATTTTTCTTATCGCTATTTTGTTCATTTTTCCTTTGATATTTTTTTGTGATAATTTTCATATCATGCTTCTCGCTTGATATGGAAAAATTATTGCTAGAAACTAAGGAGGCCACGTGGTGTTGCTAACGAAATTGACATTGAAATTGACAACTTCGTCATAGGTAAAATAGCGATAAACAGATTATCATTGGTTATCTCAACTCGAATGCTTTTCTCACTTTCGCTGTACCAGCTCAAGCGAGAAAATCAATCTCTTTGAGATAATCAACGATAATCTATAATTACAATGTTTATAAAATATTTTCCTGTCCTCAAAAATAGCAAGATTGTAAGGAATTTGAATCACACATTTGTCATGCATAATTTAATTAGACACAATTCACAAACACAAGTTTGTATCATTACGAAGCTTGCTTTCTCTTACTGAAGTCATGTAATTTTTTACTTCAAGCGTTATCTCCCTTATGTTTTTGCTCCACCTTTTTCGTTATTATATTTCTCAATCATTGTTTAACACATGTTTATTATAATTGGTACTAACTTTAAAAATATTTAGTATCAAGGAGTAATTTCTCATTTCTCAAAAAGCGGGGCAGATAATAAAAAAATAAAATCAAAAAGGTCAATGCAAATTATATGAATTAATCTTAAACATGCGTCCTGTTTTTGGAGATATTAATTTACTGCTTTGCTCTCATGAGAAATTTTATTAGCAAACGTTTATTGACATATTTGTTTTTCATCACAATTACGATTCTGGAAATTTGATAAATAAAGTTGTTATTTTTACAGGACAATACACGTAGGAGAGAGTCTGTTTCAGCAAGAAGAGAAAGGTGTAAATCGCTACCAGCAACAGCAAACATGGGATTTCGACCTCATTTACCAAGTGTTGACGAAACTGCAATGAATACACACAACTTGCATGCATTTGATAAACGCCAAAGGAAGATTTCACTAATGGCACTTCCGGATGACAAAACTTACCGGAAGTCAAGTGAACGTTCTATAAATAGTGATTTTCAGTTATCTGTTTCCTGTTTAAACAGGTCATTATCACAGGAAAATACAGACGGTATAAGAAATCAAGAAATATTTGACAAGAGGAAAACACGACGACCATCTCTACTTGCTATACCACCACCAACAGTGCACGAGTAAACAAAAAACCACGTGACCGCGTAACATATAACCATAATAAAACTGTAGGAGTTCATAAATTGATTTGTATTAAAGAGAGTACCGCGTTTTGAAAGTGTTGGCTTTAAGACTGAACTAGTGTATATAATAATCTCTACTGTCAGATAGCTTCACAGAGGACATTATTTGTATTATTTGCTCGATAATGTATTGATGTAATATCATATATGAAACTGTACTTTTTCAATGTGTTGCTATAAGAATAAATGACCTTATATAAATGTATATAGATGACCAGTATGTTGATTGACGATAAAAACGTATCATTATAACTTTTCGTATTGTTAAATAAGAACGAACGATAACATGACATTTGTAACAAGTGGACAACAGTACAATGCAATTTTACTTCTTACTGTATTGCTCTTTAAACCGATATAACCGTTTGGTTATTTCGGTTATATTTCTAGTGTTCAATTTATATTTGTGTGATATTTGAATAGTTACTGTAGTGTCCATATAGAACCTGCTTAATAGTTATCAAAGTACCAGTGTTATAATTTAGTATAATTTAACCTTCTTGGTCATCTGGGGTCAACACGTTTTGGATTTGGGTGTGGCTCAGTCTTAAGTTTTGAGTAGTGGTTTTTTGTACTGTTGTTTTATGTTTGCATGGAATTGTCAGTTTGGTTTTGACTCACATTTTTCTGAAGTTTATTGTTATAAAACCGACTTAACACAAATCAGTTACTGCATTTTAACTATAATTGCTATGTAATACTTTATCTAATATGTATAACATTTATTACATTGTGGTTAACATGGTTTATACCTCAAATATCATCAAGTCGAAACATTTTTATGTACCTACCAACAGTACAAAAAATAATCGACTAAAGAAACAAAAAAAAGAAAAAAAATAGATAAACAAGTAAGTGTCTCCTTTAGTGTATGTAAGAATGAATTCGCAAATCGAAGATTAAACAACACCGTGAACAAATGAAAAATGTCACATTTTGCGATATAGTTAAAAGAAACTGAAGATTTGGCATAATAAAGAATTAAAGAAAATGGGTCATCTCAAGTGTTCCAGTAGCGTTACCATTCAGCAAAACATTCTAAAATAGATTTAATTTTTTAAAAGTTCAGAATACAATTTAAGGAGACAATCAGCAGATCAGAAGTATTCCATTTATACAAGGATGACAATAATTAAACTTTTTTTTTTTAAATGTTTGCAGTAATAAAAAAATCACATAACTGAAATGTTTCCTTACATATTTTTTATAATGTTTTAGATGTTCTTATCTTTTCATTATATTTTAGATTGATGGGATTATTTTCATGCTTAACATACACCATTGAATGCATGTTTTGTGAAACTGTCATTTTGATCTGTAAAGCTCTTTAAAGTTTAAAGAGGAAAGAAAGATACCATAGGGACAGTCAAACTCATAAATCGAAAATAAACCGACAACGAAATGGCTAAAATGAAATAAGACCAACAGACAAACAATAGTACACATGGCACAACAAAGAAAACTAAAGAATAAGCAACATGAACTCCACCAAAAACTAGGTTGACCAATAAGATTTACCAATAATAGTTATCAAAAGGTACCAGGATTATAATTTTTTACGCCAGACGCGCGTTTCGTCTACATAAGACTCATCAGTGACGCTCATATCAAAATAGTTATAAATTCAAACAAATACAAAGTTGAAGAGCATTGAGGATCCAAAATTCCAAAATGTTGTGCCAAATACGGCTAAGGTAATCTATGCCTGGGATAAGAACATCCTTATTTTTTCAAAAAGTTCAAAGTTTTGTATACAGGAAATTTATAAAATTGACCACATTATTGATATTCATGTCAACACCAAAATAAACTATTTATTCATATTCGTTTAATTTTAATGCTTCTGTAAATTCAGTACTGTTCAGACCATGCGCTTGCAGTCAAGTAATATCTATCGGTTGTTACTCAATCATACTGATCAGAAAAATGAATCATTGTGTAAATGGAATTGTATGAAAAATTAATTTATTTATTACTGAATTGCCTGAAAAGCTACTGAACAGTACTGAATTGACTGCAACTGAATTGTCTAAACAAAACTTAAATAACCACAGTTAATAATCTGACATGTAACTTAAAGATTAAACATGAATAACAATCCCGTGTTTTTGTATGATGTAAATTTATTTATTTGTATTAAAATGCGCTTACAAGTGGCGAAAAAGGTAACGAAAATATTTTTTTCCAGTAATTGACGATGAAAAAACAGCATTATTTCTTTATATTTCCCAATTTATCCAAATGTTATTAATGTGAATCAAAGCACGTCATCTTATTGTACTTAGTTTTATTTCTAATCCAGTCAATTAGATATTTAAAAAGAAAAAACCAACAAAATCTATTTTTCAATTATGATAATTATTGTGGATATTCAAGACAAGTCAGATAGTTATTTCCATATCTAAATATTAAATATAAATACTTAATAATGAACAAATATAGTATACATTCATATTCAGAATATACGATTAGTAAGTGTGATGATTTTATTTTTAAATTGCCACCAATTTTTTCCCCAAATATATTCGAACAAATATCATTTTAATTTGGATTTTTTGTCAAAAACAGTCAGGCTCCTCTAATTTAGTTGTTTTTGTTTGTGCATTAAAATGTTCGTTAGATTTCTCGTTTGCATTGCTTTACATTTGTTATTCTTATAACTTTGTATGGCTTGATGTACATTATGGGTTTTGCTCATTGGCGAAAGCCATTCGGATACATATAAGTAATCATAATACATAATAATCTTTTAATGAAACACTTATTTTCATATTCATCAAATGATTTCATATAACGTTGAAATGTTACACTTCAAAAATATAATTTTCAAGTGCATTTCTATAATTCATGTGGAATGTTTCTTTTTTAATGTATTAGCAGAATGTAGGTGATTGTACTTTAAGTTCATATCAAACGTTTTTCAGGGTAGTTCCTTACAAAAAGATGTTCCCATGTCTTGTACACTATATCATGCTCTGACCATGGATATTATAACAATTTACATGATAAATGTACCAAGAGTGGGGGAAAACACTTATATTCAAATATTATTTTTTTGAAATATATCTCTTTTCGTATCATGGAAATAAGGAACACAGGAGACAATTTGTCAAAAGGCACTTTGTAGTATTTTGATGAGGTCTGTACAAAGTATGGATTACTCGAAGTTCAATAGAACATGAACACAGAGAAGTTTCAAGCAAAGCAGAAGATGTGTTGATTTAAATACCACATTTAGATTCCCCCAGTTGGTTTGCTTTCATTTGTGTACATTGATATGGGTTGATGTAATGTAGCTAGTAGACATATACCAAACGTGTTCATACTTTTTATCTCTACGAAAATGTTGATTTTGTAACCAAATTACACTATTTCTTGTGGCATTATACTTGCAATGACCAGCATGACACGTACCACTTGGTCATTGAATAAAAAGTACAATCAACATTTGATTTGTTTTAAACAGTGATCTTATTATACTGTGGAATGAAAGCGTTTCTGAATATCGTTATTAAAATTCATGACAGAAGAAAATACCATACTTTTAGTAAAAACCTTATTCTTCTCTTAGGAAATTTATATTTGGGATTCCTCCGAAGTAATTTATATTTGCATGCATCACCTGAGATGCTTACCTCGTAGACATAAATCTTTCTCTTTTGGCAAGATTCTCTCAGTTTTTCTACCTTTTTTGTGTCTTTTGAATGATAATGTGAAAGTTCATAAGATAAAAGTTGCAAAACAATCTCTGATAATGCATCAATTACATGTAGCAGTCATCATTGTTTCCTGTCTTATTGAATATAAGGTTAATCGGTCGACTAATAGTTGGGAAAAGTAATTCCTGTGTCAAAGCTTTTAAAATATTAAAGAAAATTAAACAGAAATATTTCAATATAACATAATTAAAAACAGACATAAAAAAATGAATAGTGGAGAGATAAAAAAACCCAATACATGTACAACTGTAACTTGATATTTACAGGATTATACAGCGGAAAATGAAGATTTTACAAGTAACAATAAGAAAAATTACATTAAGATAATTACCTTAAGGAGGCTCGCGGGAACAAAAATTACAGCAAAAAATTAAACATTTGTTTTTTCATTACAAATTTTATTTATTACACTATTAGTTATTACTTTTTGATATGGTACAAAAATCAACCAATAAAATCGATTCTGTTTGCCCCCAGACTTTTAAAATGTTTATATCTTTGAAAAAGCTCCAAATTATCTCCCTTTGGTCCAAAAAAAACATTTTGTGGCATTAAAATTGAAATATCTTTTTCGACGCATCGGTGACCTATATTTTTTATTATTGCTTTTAAATAAGCTGTACTTAAACTAGATAATTGTAAAATATAAGCGATTTCTGTTATTAGGTTATTTTTCATTTCGATAATACCTCTATTTCTGCAATTAGTTCAACAGAAAAAGTACCTTTACAAAAATATATGCTTCTTTCGAATGCAGATTGTGAGCGTAAATGAAGGGTGACCCCAATTTTTAATTTTATTTTTATTTTAGGTACAAGATAAAGTATATTTATGGGAAAATATAGCAAAATCCAAAATAAAAAAAAAATGATTTAGACCCCGAGCCACCTTAAAACACAGAAACATGCAATGAAGAAGACATTATCTCATTTTCATTTAAACAGTTGCACTATCTACTACAGTTATATTTGAATTCAATAAGGAATCATTTTCGATATGTATAAGTTCCAATAGATGCATAGGTCAAATCTACTTTATACCAATTTATATACAACAAATAATTTTAACATGTTACATTTTTAATTGCCTGTCTAAGTGAAATCGAATAAACTCACATTAAAAAATTTAAATGATAAGACAGCTCATCTCTTTTTATATGAAGGAGGGGACATGTTGTTATGTATACATATCATGGATATTATATAGTACAACATTTAACTCCACACCATAAGACTTTTTCATATAGTTCAAATGTTCACTTCACATCGTATGTGCTCTTCACAAAGGCTAGTCCTTCAGCCGCCTTGATACGTTTTAAAACAACCATCAGACGGTAAATCGTTGGTTTCGACCTGTTTGACTTTTCCCAATCAGTCCATTTCACAAGAAGATTGTTAATTTGACCATTCAAGTCCCTCGGATAGTTGTGCATAGTCTCCTTGATATTACCAATGCTCAGACCCAATTCTACTCCTAAGTGGACCACACAATCACCGATCAGCTTCTTATCTGTCAACATTTTGATAACATGATCTGGCGGACTAACCTGTAGCCGATTTTGCGCTATTTCTAAAAGATATATAAGCGTTAAACGGAATAAAAACAATGCCATATTTTATATATCATGTATATCAAATTTAGAAATAACCATCTTTAAACAACCATAACAAATTATAGCAGTCCAATATTATTTAATAAAAAAGGTACATTTTGTTAAATACAATAATAAGTATAGTATTAATTTATATTTATTTTTAGAATATGTCATAAACCTGAGTATTCTTTTTTTTATATTCTAAACATACTACTTACCCACTAAACTATGGTCCTCTCTGCATACCTAAAATATGTTCAATGCAAGTTTAGAAAGGACAAAGACTACATCTAACGAACACAATTATTTATGCAAATAAGTTTACAAATTGAAAGCAAATATGTATTCAATCAAATATTATATAATGTAGATAAGACCTTTGTGTCTCGAAGCTACGGATATCTTGTAAAGTCCGAAGCTTTTCTGTCTTGGTTTTCGTCTTTTGCTGTCTGTTATACAGTCATACTAATTATAACAATTTAAAAGGCTATTATATTGTTTTTTTACGCCTTACATCGACGTCATAACGCCATACTCATATTTTCAGTTGGACTTTGAGAGGAAATTTACTGCTTTATTAAAACGTTTAGCTGATATGTCCCAAGGATGTTTCATTTTGGGAGTATAAAATATATTTTATAGCCAAACTCGGTAATATTTGACGAACCTGAATTTCCGGATAATATAAAGTTTGGTGCAAAAATTATTTAATAATCTCCTTAAAAGAATACAGATTAGAAAAAGAAAAAAAACAGTCTAGAAATTCCCGCCTCGGATGGAATTGTAACTTATCTTATTATTACTGCAAGGGATTAATTGAAAATATTTTTCACAAACAAACACATAACAGGAAAGAATTTTGATATAGGCAAAACATTTTAGCCTACAATGAATCTTTTATGGAGTAATTTGGTCTCAAAGTTAAGAGCAAAATATGCTCTCAAATTCCAACCGAAAATGGTGCTTCAGTATTATGACATCGCAGGAATGCGTCGAGGCAAAAATTAAAAATAGCCTTCCGAGACGTCATAATTATTAGACTAGGAAGAAATCTGAATAGCTGACCCTGTAAGATAGTTGTCATATTTGCAATCACATGTTATCTCCTTATTTTATGGTATTACAGTATGTATTCTTTTTTTTTAAAAGTTGATGCAACTCAAAATACACACACATTTTTCAATCCGAGTATCACAAAAAATATTCAAATTGAACAAAAGAAAATAAAAGCAAAAAAAACCCCATCTAACCTGACAAAGGTAGTGCTGTCTTTCAATTGCACTCAGTGCCTTCTGCAAATCTTCGAATGATGCCATTGCTTTGCCGCTCTCTGTTTTATCTCTCCAATCAAATAGACCCATCAGCATAAAATCCATTGGATTTGAGAAATAACGAAAATTTAAGTTGTCGTAATCAGATTTTGTCATACCAAGGTGAATGAAGAAGTTGTAGAAATCACTGATCCCTATTGTTCTTGCTAGCTGAACAAAATGCTGATCATTTGGTCTTAATACCAGAGTTTCTGATTTGAGGCCTTGAAACGAAATTATAAGAATATATTGATCAAAGCAGTAATGGAATGAAATACATGTAACTTTTTGCAAAACTATGTATTTCTTTGTCCTCATTTCACGACAAAGGTCACCAAATAATAATAAAAAAATATGATATATTGAAATGAAATGTAATTATGTCAGTAAAATAAATATTTCTTCCACGTGTTTAATATCGAAACAATCTCAAACTATAGAAATGTATCACAGTGTAAGCATGTTAAGTGTACGTGGTAATTTTGTTGTCAAGGAAAGATTTATCTTGATCAACAGTTAATTTTATATTCACAAATTTATAAGTTAATTTATTATTGCGAATTTTGAAATATGGACATAAATGCGAATTAAATTATTGCAATTTCTGAAATATTCTACTTACTGGTATAGGCGTCAGATGTGAAAATGCGAGTTCTTATTAATACGATACCTACACTGTCGCATTATTTCTATCAACAAAATCCTCGCAATATTTTTTGTAAAAAAAGTATTAATCGATCACAAGCCAATGCGTGCATCCATCTATTATTTTATACGTGCATTCATACAGCAATTCATTCATATGTTCTGACTATAAATGAAATAAATGTTTTACCTTGACATTTTGGGTCACAGTGATCCTGATTCTAATAATAAAAAAGAAATATATATATATATCTGTTACAGGAAAAAAGAGGAAAACAACGAAACAACAGAAACACCGAGTAAACACAAAATAAACGTCAATGCAACATATACTGACACGAACAATAATACATCAATTTCCCTTTCCTATGGTAATAAGTAATATAAAAAAGGTAAATGGACTGCTCAGCAATTTGGCTTAAAGAAATTTGTCTATCTTAATTTTAATGGAATTTAAATGAAATATTTGCTGAAACAAGTTACAAAAACATCAAAGTTTAAAGTTTGCACTATACAATTTACATGAATAAATTAATTGGATATAAAGCATTTTGACAAACACTAATTTTGATCTTTGGAGGTCTTCACGAAAGGTATGTGATTAAAACGTCCAGCTGAATGGAAGGCTGTCATTTATAAAATTACGAAATTGGCTTTATAAATACTATCTTTGAATGAAAGATACTACCAGATAGCAATGTTTGTTTTGCATTTTATATTAATTTTGATCATAACGATTATAGGCAACAATCAATTTTGTATTACATACCTTGTCATAAACCCAATTCAGAGGAATTTTGGTCTCATGTTCTTTCCTGCTTCCACAGCACCAATGTGTTAATTGTTTTGCATCTACCAAGGGTATCAAACATGTTTCGTCATTGCAAATTTCGCCAAGTTCAACTTCCATCAAATCTGAATTGGTTCTGCTATCTTGTGTACCAAAACTACGACGATAAAACTGAAGAATACGTTCTAATGCCAAGGTCAAACATTCCTGAGTTGTTGTCGCTAGATCTGGTGATATTAATTGCTTTGAAACTTTGTTGCGTAGGCACGCAACAATTCGTTGTCCTTCCACATAAATGAGCAGCTCATTTTGATCATTGGCATCCATAATAGCAGCTTGAAAATATAGACAAAAACGATTATCTATTACTTTCAAAGGCCAGATGCTTATTGCAGCGCCTATAAGCTTGAATGATAATGCAGATGGGACCACCGTATCTTTCAGATGATATGCAATGCATATAGTATTTTGATCTGTTTCAGTTTTCTGTAACTTTTGTGGAATCTTTTCCTTAACCATGCTTGGTACTAAAAACAATTCTGACGCTATATCCTTTTCAGAGTAACGTTTAGGTTCTACAAGGATATCAAGGTGAAGAAGCATCTGTACCGTATATTCTTTTGTTTTGTCATCCGTCAAGATATCTGCAAAAGCTGGTTGTGACCACAAGGAAAACAGGTCTGTTTTCTTTAAAACTCCTGTAGAGGCTAAATTCTCCAATATGTTTCGAATGGTTCCTTCTTTTGGCCAAAACATTCTGTCTGTGATGAAGGCTCTCAGGATATTGACCATTGCAGTAGGTTGAATTACAATAAAATCCCTTAAGGAAGGTTCGTCAAAGTACAATAACTTTCCTATAGAGTGCTGCACAAGTAAGAAATCTTCAACTCTTCTTTCAGTTAAAGCAAATTCTCTATTGGACTTGTTTATCTCCAAAACCCTCTGTTTTGTTATAATTTTTAAACCATTTAATCTCAAATCTGCAATCTGTAAATCAAGTGGTACCCAAACAATCGGCATTCTTTGTCCCCATGTTGACTGCTGGAAAGCGATATCAACTAATGTATCCTTCAATCGATCAATATTTAGATCAGTTGCGTCTGTTGCATTGATAAAAAAAACCTTGTCGTACACTATGTGGTTGTGCAGCTTATGTGAAGAAAACTTTTTTGTCAGCTCTTTCTGGAAACGCAGAGATAGCTCCTTTTTTTCCTCCTGTAAATTACAATAGATTAACACTAAAACTGAGACAAATAAATCGTAAATGTTGTATTTAAAAAAAAAAGAGTTTACGTATAGTGTGCTCTGGAAAGGGAATCATTTGATATCCAGGGATTTCGGGCTGCTTTCTGCACTTTGGCAAGTTATCTTGGACACAATCCTCATTTCATTCACAATTTTATTTGTTCGGTGATTTTTGTGTTATTGGCATCGAATGAATGTAAAACGACTGTGTGGTATAATTGCCAATGACACAACTCTCAAAAAGAGACCAGATGACACAGAATTTAACAGTTACATGTCACCGTGAGTCCTTATAACTGCAAATGGAGGTTATTTATTTACTTCATGATGTTCGCTACTACTTTTCAATATTACAAAAGATATAAGAAGATGTGGAGTGAGTGTCAATGAGACGACTATCCATCCAAGTCTTAAAACACTCTACGACAAAAGAGATGATTTCAGTTTCCCAGTTGTAAACTTCCTATTTCTATGTAGCAACATTCGAGAAGCTGAAGGGATACGCAGGCAGTTTTATTGGAACTACATGAATAACACTACAGGATTCCGAATATCTGAGAAAAAAAAGAAAAAAAAAGAGTTGCAAAAATCCTTAACCATCACATCAAGATCACCAAGGTGTGTTAAAAGAATGATTTTGATACAAGCTAAAGGACAATATCAAAGAGTAACTTGTTAAAATCTTTCTTTCTCAACGATGAATGTATTGTTATATCAATATCTAGATTTGCCAAAAAAATTAACGTTAATTTCCCAAATCATACAAGTCGTCTGTTAGCACCAAATTAAGTTAAGAAATAAAAACCAAACGGACATTAAACGAAAGAAACCCAACATGGTCAATATTTAAACACTTTTATTTCCCTGATGCTGACATTGCCGACTTTTTATTTTTAGAAAAGTGTAACATCAATATTTGTTCTGCATGTGACTTACCTGACACATTATACCATCTGTGGTTTATTTGATACACAATGGAATGATTTCATGTGCGCCAAACTTGAATAGCTTATATGTACTGTTATTAAAGGGGCACTAGCTACGAGATATCTAAAAAATCTTCAGTAATTTTTTGTTTGTTCAATCAATAATGAAAGTGAAATAGTGAAATAATGATTCGCTTTTAGCAGCCAAAATGGTTCAATTTTGTCAAATGAAGCGAAGAAACATTGATAATTACTCATTCACTTGCAAGTGAATCAGTCGACCTCATTAAATTCGTATTCATGTGAACTTCAATTTAACACCTAGCTAGAGGTTGACAATGCATGCATTATACGTGTCCAGGTTATTTAAAGAAAAAGAGTGTCAACAATGAAAGTGAAACAACTGTAAATCATTTGATTACTGATTCGATCTATATAAAATCATTCTTTTACGGTTAAAAACAATGATAAACATATTTTTTTAATCTATAACTTAAGATAAAATCAAACAAACTTATAAAAATCCAATTGCACGTGTTGGTTTAATCTATTCATATCGTTATTTATGTTTACATCGCTTATATTGTCATCTGAGGTCTTTTGGTAGTTTGGATAAATGTTTTACATTGTTATAAATCAAATATGAGAATTTGAGTCAAATTGGTGACCATGAATTTGACAGCTAGTGCCCCTTCAAGGTTTGTGTTAGAGATTTGAAATTCGGACGATTACTGGGATATTAATTAAAAAAGAAAGAAAGATATTTGAATAAAATTATTAGAATAGAAATGGACTATGCAAAATATATATGCATGAACAAAATTGAAATAGTTTAACAAATATGTATATATCTTTGTTTATTGTTTGTAATTAGGGATCACTGAAATGAAACAAAATACTAAAACTATAGTAAACAGTTGTTGCTTCTCTTGTTTTTGAATTGTTGCCAGATATTCGAAATCCTCTTGTTTTATCGATGTTGTGTCAAAAACAGTTTTGCCCGCTACTACTATTCTATTTTTCTAGTTTTATTACATACAAAAATCATGTTTAAGAATTCTATAAAATCCTTGTCATTAACTTTACTTGCTGTTTTGCTCGGTCGAAAATAATTCGCACGATACAAGTTTCGTGAAATTAAGGTAAAAGGTCATAACTGAATATTCCAAAATTTGGCAAGAATTAAACCAAATGCCATTTTCTGGTACTTTTTATTTCTTCTAAAAATCAACTTATCCTTAAAAAAAGCAAACTACCACAATTCCAAATCAAAGGCAAACTCAACTGTTCATTGCATAATTAACAAACCATTGAATTTTCAGACAAAAAACTTACAAATATGATAAAATTGAAATAAAAAAAATTACCATCTGCAAAATGATTATTTTGCTTTTATTGTTTAGATGATATTGTCACCTATCTTTGAAAAAAGGATAATTGCAATATTTAAGGAAAACACAAGATATAATTAGTAAAAATCTGTTTTTTGACATTAAAAGACATGTTACGAAGTTCATTCTTGTTGAATATTTGAATTAACATAATATAAAAGGTAGCACGTAGGCTTATATATTGATACGCCATACTCGTGTTTTGTCTAGTCTTCATACGCATGATGAACGATACAAAAATAATAAACACAGCAACGATCGACAACCGCTGAAAATAGGCTAAGCACTTATACATTTCATTGTGTACGGTTTCCTCCCAATGTCAACTTATATCACGTATTGTTGTTGTGAAATCTTCGCACTGTTTGAAACCCAAAACAAAACCCAAACGAAAAAAAAATAGGAATATCAAGTAAGAAAATCACCAAAAGTTGCTGTAATATCAACAACAGAGGGCTTAGTTAAAAAAAAAATACCACCAAATATAATGTATGTTAAGATGACATAAAACCAATTAAAATTTCAACCACAATTTTCATTTCTCACAATTCATTCAATTGTGTAGATATTTTAGATTAAGTGGCAACATTTTAACCATATATATTCTTAGTGCAAATATACGTTTTTATATGTTACTATTTAATCAAAGCTCAACAGATGATCTACTAAAATAACGCTCTGTTTTTCTAAACATCTTGAAAGAAAACATAGATTTTCTGTGCATTATTTGTATCCCTTAACATTTTTGCATTTTAAAGATTTGTGTTTGTCAACCTGGTACGGACTTCATACAAATTGTTTTAACATAGAACAGCTGACAAAACTTTTTATTTGCAGATGGCGGTATTTTGGGCATTTGCATGGTTTATTATAATTGGCTTTGATAATGGATATATTTACATGAACAACACAATAATTAAGTACACAGAATGTGCAATAATGCAAACACATAAAACAAAAGTTTAGGTACATTATGGTGGATGACCTTACAAACAAGCTTAGACCAGATGTTTTTTTTCTAAGTTTAACCTGCTTTATACGTAAATCGCCTCGGTAATGTTTCGTCTTTAGGTACATTACTTGCTGTACATACGTATTACTTTCGTCACAATGTGATGGTCATTGGGCTCATATTTTGTTCACGGCTTATATGTTACAATTACGAAGGAGATTGTAAGTTACTCAGAGACAGAGCGATCAAATGGTTAACATAAATAAAAAATACCTCAGAGAACTTATCTCCGTGTGTAGCAGCAAATATGATTCTCGGCATTTTATCATCAGTTTTGTTGCAGTAAGTCAATATAGAATTAATCCAGTGTTCTAGAATCGCTGGAAAATAGAGATAACTTAATGAGATTACCTTTCAAGTAAGTCAATTTTCATCCAGGTGCTCGCAATAATTGCATACATTGGAATTATAATCAGTTCTATCAACTAAAAGATGTATAGCAAGCTTTGGAAAAAGTTGTACCAATTGAAAAAAATAAATAGTTAAACTAACGACTGTACACGATACACGTAACACTGTTATTCTACATTGGCAAATATCTGTGTTTTCAACAAGTAACATGTTAACTCGTTACCTGTTCAAAGGACCAAATATCTGATACAAAAATGTTCACCGGTTAGTCGGTCCTTTTATGATTTTTGGGGGTTTTAACGCCACTTTATTGTAGCTGTTTTTGGCAACACTTTAAGGAATTTTGGATCTCATTGCTCTTCAACTTCGTACTTTATTTGGCTTTCGTTTTAATTTTTTTTTTGGATTCGAGCGTCACTGATGAGTCTTTTGTAGACAAAACGCGCGTCTGGCGTACATATGAAATTTAGTCCTGGTATCTATGATGAGTTTATTTTAAACACCCCTTTTTGACTATGTCGTGGCGGCCGTGCCCGGAGAAAAATCTCGACCTTCGGTATGAAAACTGACAATCCTATTAGATTTGAGTTTGAGTGCAACCGCACGAGCGGGGTTCAAACTCAGAACTTTTTGTGCAATCTTGAGTTATTTGCTATAGAGTTGTATTTAAACCATTGTCTAAAATTTACATCTTGCTTCTTCATATGACAGATCAATGACACAAATAAAAAAAAACGGGGGGGGGGGGGGGGGGGGGGGCAATTAAAGAGACAACAAGCCGTCCAAAGAGCAAGAGAAAACTGCTCCAGGCCACCAACTGGTCTTCAACAATTTTTATATCGGGATCTAAATTCCTCTGAATCAAACTTTGTCAACTCGCCATGATCAACCTTTTAATGTTTATGTTCTCATTCTGAAGTTACAGTGACACAAAATGAGTTTCTAAATTGTGGACCTGAGATCAACCCTATTTTGTTCTTGTTGTTTTTTCATACTGTGTTTTTTTGTATGTGACTGTGTTATTTTTCTTTTTGTTTCACCACATATTCCTTATATGTCTGTCGTAACACAGGAGCATGTAATTCATAGCTCTTGAGTTTTGTTTATGATATTTGATTCTTGTTTTTTTTGTATACATTTTTCTGTGAAGAGTATTGCGCCCGCTATGATGTTCAAATTCGCCCAGTGTGCACATATGTTTTATGTACCCTTATCGATTATCACTCAACTTAAAAACAGTACACTTAGAAAATTTTGACAAGCTGATAATTCTAAACAGGACCAAAACCACGACTAATGCTTACGCTAGAAGATGAATGTCTTAATTGTAAATGACTTTCTCTTATTTAGAATGCACGTGTCACTATTTTGATAATTGAATTAAAATAAACTTACAGCCTGCTGTTACATTTCCTTGTGGGTATTCATCCAGTTCAGTATTAAGCCCTTTTCGTCCATTAAACATTAGAATAAACGTTCCCTTGTGCTGGATAAATAATTGATGAGTCATATCAAAAGATTTTTGCCCTCCAAAATCTACCAAATCAGACGGTGCTACATTCATAATGTAAGATCCTTTCTTAATTTTGTCTAATATGTCTTGCTGAATCGAATGTGCAGTATACACTGGTCGTTTCTGAAAGGCTTTTAATTTCTTCAGATCAGGTTTAGGTGGTAATTGTGGACGTCCAGCAGAAGGATTTTCTATTTTTCTAAAATTTTGATTTGAAGCATCTTGTACTTCACCTTTCTTGTGTTTGGCGAACAACTTTATCTTAGATGCATCAGGTTTAGGTGGCACTTTCGGGCGCCAAACGGAAGGAGTATGTTTAGAAGTCAAACTAGTCTTGACTTGCTGCTTTTTGATCGGATGTTGATCAATCTTAGGATTTTGAAGTGGAGCATCTTCAGGTTCACCTTTACTTTTCATTTCATTCAGCTGGGTCTGGGAGGAATGGTACTTTCCGTGTTGCTCATTCAATTCGGGATTACCAAGCAGAAGTTTTGTTAAAACACCGCCATTGCCTATTTCAAATAAATTATCATTTAACTTTAAACTGCAAGCAATGATTGATCCAGAAAATGAACCTAATAAAAACAGTACAAAATGTATGGATAGTACAATTTCGTACTTATGTCTTTTTTTTATTTGCTATGAAATTTTTGAAAACATTTTGAAGTACTGGAACTACGTGAAGATTTTTATCATGTATCATGTTTCCCATCTCCGTCTTTCAAAATAACTAATTTAATGCTATCAATATAAACCTCATTGTCTCACTGGCACTCACACCACATCTTCCTATATCTACTAACTGCTTTCTTCTAGTTTTGCAACTCAATATCTTCCTGTTATTATAAGTGTTCGAATCTGATATACAATTGATTCTGTAATTCAACTAGCAGCTACAGCGAGGGTAGTATAAGCATTATAAGGTGATATAGCAATGCAAAGAGATACCGTTAATGAACAAAGAACTGAATGTAATTTTTTGAAGGTCATGGAGCATCCATACAGTCAAGCATATATCAACAAACAGCCTTATTTATAGAAAGGTATATAACAGAGCACCCTTTTTATTGTTCTTGCAATAGTCCTAGGTATAAGAATCCCCAGTATTTGTGTTAAACCATCCAACACAAAAGCACATATTATTAATTCTGGTTATGACATTTTGTCCGCAGTAACCCAAATAACTTGAAATGGCAAACGTGCTGTTTCTCTGGACTTTTGTAATGTCATTTTCAATTATATTTTATTTAGTGTCTCTTGAATAGATCATATCGTTCAAAATCTAAATATTTATGGTTGACTTCTTACATTTGTCTCTGATACCAAATAGTACATCTTTCAGAACATTTGTTTTTTTCTATTTTATTGCATGCTTCCATATATGACATTTTGACAAAATCTGATAGTCTATAACTCGAGGTCAAATGTAGGGATATTATTTATAGATATTTCACATCTTATGCAGTCAATAAATAAGCTGCATCGGATAAAATCGACCTGATACACATACAAATCAATACATCTGTTATCCTATGTCGGGTTGAAAGATTATCTATTGAAAGTTTGTATATGTTTGAAAATTGAACAATCAAAGTATTATTCATTTACATGTAAACACGCTCGTACATATTGTCAATTTCCATTTGATGCAGTTTATATATTACAGTATTTCAATTATGTATAACGACATAGCAAAAAAGAAGATATGGCATGACTGCCAATGAGACTACTGTCTATTCAATCACAATGTGTAAAAATTAAACAATTAAAGGTCTTCAACACGAAGCTTTTGTACACACGGAAAAGCAAGACATATTCATATTGCTGTAGAAAAAGAGGAAAATACATACTCGGTTCACATATAAAGCAACCATCTATACAACTGTACTTTAAATATTTGTTTTAAGTGATTGATACAAAACATTGTTATGTCAATCAATTTTGTTAGTTACGCAATATATATTTGGTAAGCAATTTTTTTGAGTATTTTTCTTATTTTTTATTCCTTATAAGATACTAAGATTTATATTCAGGAAATTTGATGAACATGCTTGTCAAACAATGTATATAAAATTATTGGACTTTGCACTACTATCTTTTTCATTTAAATCATTAACATATTTTACTTTCTTTTTTGTTGACTATTTTTTTTTGTAAAACAGAATTTGGTGCTTCTGTAATTTGAATGTTTGTTCAATTGATCGTGTTTTGCATCAACATGTTTCTTAATAGGTTTTGGAATAAAAAAATAAAATAATAACTTATATTAAGATTTTCCATGCGAAGTATAAGATCGTTATATATTTGTTGCGTTTTACTCATAGTTTCGATATACAATAACGCTAAAAAAAGTGAAAGGCATATGGACATAGTAGATTACGTTTATCGGTATGTAATCTTTTTAACATACACTTTAAAGGAAATAGCTCGCTTATACATACCTTTATTCAATGGAATCATTTTTTTGTGAAGCAAATCGATACCATTTCTACCAAAGTGTATAATGAGTCCATCAGTTGAAAACCATTTCCTTGGAATAGTCTCGCCAATAAGTATACTTGCTAGCGAAGATTTTCCGCTATTGCAAGGTCCAGCCAAATACACCCTGTTTTCATAGGAAGCAAATGTTCCGAGACCAATGAGATCCTTGAAATCATCTTTATTCAAATAGCTTAAATTGGCCAAAATAGATTCTGACTTTTCCTATGAAATAATAGAAACTTTAAATTGATAGTCAATTTAAGTTATAATAAATTATTAGTTGTAACGAGCTCTTCGACTCTTCAAATTGTATTAATCATCATTAAAAAATAAGACGTTGATGTATTGAAACATGATCACAAGCACTAGTTTAAAAAGTAGTGCTGTACAAATGAATAACCTATCATCGTGTCAAAATAATGAATTGTACACACTTAGACAATATGTTCATCTTCTTTGACAACATCTTATCTTCCTAAACATGCATAAACTATTTTCACTGGACGTTAAGCAGTCAACAATCAATCAATATTGGCCAACGTGTGGTTCCGGGCGGTTTTGATTAATTTCAATATTTACTGTTGCTTTTCAATACATGTCATTTATTTTGATATTCAGGCTTCCTTTTTGTAAACTTTTGAAATTGGAATTTAGGTTGATTGTTTTTCACCATAGAGGAAATGATTTTTCTCCGAATAGTCATACAGAAATGTAAAATTATCAATTTGAAAAAAAAAATATAACATGATCAATTTTAAAAATCAGCTTTAGCCATTCAAAAGAAGATTAGGTATGCTTGTCAACTTTCACAAGAGACAGCATGACAGAAAAATAACAACTATAGGTCATGGAACGGCTTTCAACAATGAGCAAAGTTCACACCACATCTTTAGCTATAAAAGGCATCTAAATGACAAATGTAAAGCATTTCCAACGAGAAGCTTAGCAACCTAATTAATGTACGATAAGAGGAACAAAACACAAATATGTTACACCTCACGTTAGAGGGCACCACCTTTTCCTTGTAACCTTGGACAAAAGTGTAACAGTACAACATCAGGGAAAGCATTCACAAAACAGTTTAAAAAGGCCTAACTCATCATATAGATATGGATAGAAACATCAAACAAAAAACATAGAGTGGACATGGCCGGGTACTTGTACATCATAACATTAAAAAGAACATAACTTGGAGTATTCGTAGTTACCGACTCCTAGTGTAAAGTCAAAAGCATTACAAATTATGCATCTAGAACATCTAATGGACTTAACATACATAAACTGTTGTTCAGTAGAAGATTTAGAAGAAAGACGAAAGATACCAGAGGGACAGTCAAACTCATAGATCGAAAATAAAAGACATACAGACAAACAATAGCACAGAAGACACAACATAGAAAACTAAAAACTAAGCAACAAAAACCCCACCAAAAACTGGGAGTGACCCCAGGTGCTCCGGATACGTTTTCAAATCCTGCTCCACATGTGGCACCCGTCGTGTTTCTTATGTTTCCATAAATCCGGTTAAAAGTCTAATTCGGTAGTAACATTCACGAAAATGGAAGGGTATTGTAGTTACGACATAGGGAACCTATCAAATATCATCTGTGAAAATGGTTAATCCATATCGGTCAACCAACTCGTAATAGCGTCCGTAGAATTGACGAAGGGATGACTTCAACTGAATCCCCATCCTCCAATCGCATTTATTTGATATCGAATTTATCGGCCACTGAAAGTCAGAAAGCATATGTTTGATGCATTCTTTTTTTTTCAAAAAATCACTTAATTGAGGTTTGATCAGACTAAAATTAAAATTTTACATTAACCTTATCCCTAATTTAAGCAGTCCACAATGAAACTGCAAGATAACAAATGGAATGGGCATTAACAAACTATAAGGTCGAGTATTAACTGAGAAAATCATGGCAAAAATTATGAAAAACAAACACCAATCAACTTATAAAATAGGAAGAAACTTAGGACTAACTTACACGAATCAACACGAACATTACATATGACACTATCAGGGTTATAGTTGCAAAAAGAATTGCTCCAAATGTCAGCTAAATTTGTACAGAAATAATTGATATAAAAGCTGAGGCTTGCCTCTTAAAAAAAACTAATTACAAATGGGACATCATATCCAAACATGTACGGCTTATATAGAAATTATCTTTAGATACAATCAATCTGAACATTGGCTGTTTAAATTCATTGATTGTGATCGTTAACTCAGAAATTTCAGTAGACAATAAAACAAACGGGTGTTTTCTTTCGCGTGTACGTATCTCCGCGTTAACGTCTTCTAATTTGTAAAAATTAAACACACGTTTACTGCTTGTTTGAAAAAGTGCGTTAACTCGTATCCTAGATACGATCTAACATATCGAATGATAAGGTTCATCAGAATGACCAACTGTCCATTTTTGATAGACTGATTGACGATGACAGTTAATGATATAACACCTCTTTAATATAAATTGACACATGATCAACTGTAGATGAAAAGCTGAGATAATGTGCTACGGCATGGGACCATATTATTGTACAATATGCCATTTTTTTTTCTTGAAGCATAATCTATTCGAATCTGGCGTAAAGAAATTGACCAATTACTCATGAAACTGCATTCAACATAAATTACATATTCACATAGTTTTGCAGTTTTTAATTTTCAATAACAGTTTCAAATATTTTTGTGAGTCGATATCTGTACATTTGAAAAGCAAAAATAGAAATATCCGATATATTATTGGAACTTATATATTTTTTTGTAATAAATAAAAGTTGATAATTGGAGTTGAAGGTGTTTTTCTTTTAATTGTTACGGTTAAAATGCATGTAATACTACGGAAATAAAGGAAACAATAGTATATCGCAGTTAAAAATTCATAAATCGATTGAGAATAAAACCAAAGTTAAAATGTAACACACACATAACAAAATATAATATAACAATGGCCATTTTCCTGACTTGGTACAGGACATTTTAAGAAATAAATGGTGGGTTGAACCTGGTTTTGTGGCATGCCAAACCTCTCGTTTTTATGGCAATGTTAAATATAACATAAAATGACAACATACCATGACAGGACTACACATGAATTTGAGAACACAAATGACAGAGAAACACACGAATAATAGCTAACAAAAGGCACAAGGTTTAACATTTAATATGCCAAACGTGCGTAAAATATTAAGATAAAGTTGTTTTAACAAATAAAACAGATGTGCAAATAACACGAAGTTTGTTTTGTATAATTTACACTTTGAAGTAACACGAAAAGTAACCGGCGTTTGTAAAATCTGTAAATGCCAATTTACTTTAAATTGCACGAAAAAAAAGGCTAGTGAAATCCGAGGTAAAGGCCCGTTTACTAAACGGTCACAGAGTAAACACGCGTTTACTCGGGAAGACATTGGAAGTTTCCATTTTGAGAGCGTTAACGTAGTTATAGTAACAGCGCGATTAATAGTTATCGCGAAAATTGAAGTTCATTATCGAAATATGTGTACGCGACGTTAACGTGCCTTTACGATATTTTAAATGCTAGTTCTGCACTAAACTGTAACTGTGAACGCTTTTTATAATACAATTTGTTGATACCAATATTTTGAATCTTAACAGTAATGTGGTTCTCGAGCTGTTTACGAACAATATAAATGCTATCAAAAGTACTTACTTGCACTGTTTTTTTATTCAACTATTGAAATAACATTTGATTATACTAACTAACCATTGATAATTTACTGGACAAGGGAAGTGTTGTGGTAGTCATTGACACGAGATATTTTGAACCTTAAAACCATCATTTGATGTTTACTTATGAAAAGTTATAAATGTAACGGTTTATCATATTAAAAAAGTCATAAACAAAAGCAAAATTTTTAAGTATCATTTATTGTTACAAATTAAGACACAAACAATTATTATACCTTTTAAGGATCTCTCTCATATGCTATTCTAATGCCAATTTATGAGTAGGAAACTCTAGTTCAAAGGCAGTTCAACTTTTATTGATTATCAATAGAATATTGATGAAACATGTGAAAGGAGGCTGAGCTCCAGTCCAATTCTTGCAATCTCGTATCAGGTATTTCAAGAATTCCAATTTATTCTCCAGTTTAATGCTTATATTCATATTTTAGGAAGTTTGATTTTCTTCGCTTAGGTTGACATATCCATATACATATTGTAAGTGTAATGATCTAATAAACATCAATGATATGAAAAACAAGCCATAGTTGATGGTTTAGTCCATAATTGTTTTATGACGTCTTATCGCATATTAAAATAAGATCTTACCTCAGAAGATAAACTTCGGATGTACTGATACGGACTGAATCCACATAAGACAGCTCCTTTCACCACTACCAGCTCAGGAATTTTTGGAATATAAATTCGTTTTGTCAAAAATCTTTGTCGTACAACTTCTTGCAGTATATTATAGTCAGCAAGACCACCAACAATGACGATGTCCATTTCTTTGGTCTCATTTTTAAACTTGTCAAAGACCTTTTCAAACAAGGATTCCACCTTTTCAATAGTTGGCTTTAACAACTTTCTTAATATCTCAATGTCAACGCACATTTTATCTGTTGTAATTCTTATACTTTCGGAAAATCTAGAACTCTCAACTAATGATTTAAAATCCCTTTTTTGAGTTTCATGGCTGATAATATCAAGCAAAACTAATGGAAGTGTTATATAGATTACTCTTTTTTCATTGTCACCAATATTGTCCATAATTTTCCCTAATAATCTATACATATCATTGAATTCGCGTGCATATTTGTATTTAAATGCTTGTATCACTGGCCTGCCTATGATTTCAAATAAAAACTCCAGAAACCTTTCATTAATTGATGTTCTTACAAAGTCCCCACATTTTGTCCGATATTTTTCTATCAGTTGATTTTTTTCTTTTCTGACGATTGTTATGTCAGCATCATAATCTGAAATGGAAAACATTTGTGATGTCCTTCTTTTTTTTAATCTAGTTTATAATATGTAATAGAAAAACAATAATGGCTAATCGAGCTTGTGATATAAGCACTCATTGCATTCGGTTAATTTATTTTCGTATGTGTTGCAATCATTAGTACATAGTTAAGGAGAAAAATGCCATATTGTTATCTTTTTATGCTTCAACTGATGTATTATAAAAGCAACACATTGATCATGTTGAATGGTGTAGAAAGTTTGTGTGAAGCATACAGAAGGTTGTGTATAATGTTTATCAATGTTTTGCATATAGAATGTTAATAGACTTTTGTAAACAAAATTAAAAAATGTATTTTGTCACACCAAATATGCACCTCCATGGTCATTCATATGATTGTATACTAGATTTTGGAGCAGCAAATTCTTTTGGGGGCTTTTACAGTGAGTTGCCTATAGGTATTACTGTAACATTTTACCTATAGCTCAACCTGTTTTTAAAATTGTCAACACAATAGGGACATTTAAATTGACCAGTTGGTTTGGTAGATTTAAATCTACCTTGATGCTACCTGTAAAAAAAATTATTCACCTAACCAAATGTTTCAGCATGCTTTTTTCCTGAAGATTTTTTTACCTAGGATTATTCTATTGAGAGATTTTTATTTTACTGTCATTCAAAATCTTATGAGTGATCAAGCCAAACAAGAATGACTATATCATATATGTTATTTTCTCGCAGTTTACTTAAAATTACATGACCTGAAATGCACTACATTTCATCTAAATGTTTGCATAGCCATTACTAGCAGTGTTTAATACCCTAAATAATCCAGTCGTAATATTTCACTCACTTCAATGACACCTCAAAATCATATTTGAATAAACAATTTCATTTATTTTTTTACACTAATATTTGACATCTCATCCAGAATTCCAAAGATTTTAAATATTTCCCAATTTTATTCTTTTCACTACTTCACTAGATTTTTTTCTAAATCCATAGTATAAATTCAGATTAACTTCTAATGATATACATCCTAATTTAACAGGTGCAGAATCTATACATTATTCAGAATCATTTCCATTGCTATATTCCAAATAGTTATCCTCACTTATATTTTGTAATATTTTATTTATATTTTTACTATATATCACCTGATTTTGATATATCCACAGTAAACATTTTATTTCATTTCCTATAATAAATTTCCAAATCAAACAATATTTGAATCAGAATTTTATAATGACTATTTCCAATTTCACATTCACTTAAAACATTTCCTCATGTTAGGAATATTTTAGAATATTTTACTTTCATTTTTCACTTTATCACTAAATTAGACTATATCCACTGCATTACTTCAACATTTTTTTTCATTTCCTTTAATAATTTCCAAATTAAACAATATTAGATTCAGAATTTTATAATGACTATTTCCAATTTCACATTCTTTTTAAAAAAAAAACATTTCCTCACATTAGGAATATTTTAAAATATTTTACTTTTATTTTTCACTTTATCACTAGATTAGACTATATCCACTGCATTACTTCAATATTTTATTTCATTTCCAAGATCCCATTTGAATAGGGAATCATCTTAAATTTGTAATAGATCCCAAAATTAATAATGAATATTTCAAAAATCACATTTAAAGCCACAGAAACATATTGGATGCACTCACACTATATCTCCTACTTGAAATCCAGTTTTGAAATTTTTTAAAAATCTTTAACATAAATAAATCCCATCGTATGAAAAATTGAATTTCCTTTAGTGAACACAGCAGTTTATGCACAAAACTCCTACTAATATTATAATAGATTTCAAAGAAAAAACACAGCAAGGTATACTCCAAAATTTTTTCGAATTTTATGTGTACAACATCATATGTAAGCCCCACAAAACGGTTTGAATGAATTATTTCCTCATTGATGTCCTTCATGACAATAAAATCTTGAAAGAAACACATCACATTTTAAGAAGCAAAATTGCTATAAAAATTCTGAGTAGTGAATTCAAATAAAATAAATCCAATATTGTATGCACAATGACACCAAAAGATTTAAAACATTGCAAATAATAATCCAAAATGAGAATCTTGAAGGGTCATGTGAAGAAAAGAACAACATATCCCTCTGAAAATTTAAACTGTAAACACCTGAGCAGTTATTTCTTGTTTCACTGGCAGCTGGACAATACTATGTATAAGGGTTAGAATTCTAAAGAAGCATTTTGGTGTAAAACAGTTTATATTTTCAAACATAGTAATACATATTTATTTGAATCTTTTACTGATTTAGAATTTTAGGTAAACAATAGACAAATCCTATCTATCAGGGATTTTAAACTATTTTCTTCCCTATCAATTTTTAATAGAATAATCCTAGGTGAGAAAATCTTCAGGAAAAAAGCATGCTAAAACTTTGGGTTAGGTGAATAAAAATCTGTACAGATAGAATCAAGGTATATTTAAACATAACAATACCAACTGGTCAATTTAAATGTCCCTATTGTGTTGACAGTTTTTAAAACAGGTTGAGCTATAGGTAAAAATTTACAGTAACACCTATAGGCAACTCACTGTAAGTTTCGAAAGGGAAAATGGTATGTTAGGCTCTTATAAAACTAATAAACGAAAACATAGAGACCCAGTTAAAGAGTCTTTAGCAAGGGAAAAAGAATTCCAAATTGATAAAAAATTGATGTCTTCATTAAATTATATGTCAAATACTATATGGGAGAGGGGTACATAAAACAGTCCACCACACAGCCCTCTATTTTTTGCTCTTTTGGAGCTCTCTTTCATCTGGTATTAAATGTCAGATCAGCTAGTACTTGTCACTTTCAATTAAATATATTATTGTTTCAATTTTTATCTATAAAAAGTTTAACTATGTACAAGATGGAGTAATATGATTCCAAACCATGTTAACACTACCTGACTACAGTTTTGTCATAGATGAAGATTTCACATTATTAATGAATAGCTGCGCCATTAGCGCATGATACGCTCGTCACATTTTCATAGAATAAAGTTCAATTACTTTTCAATGTCATATTAGAAATTAATGAAAATCAAAAGGGAGCTTACATCAATGGATATAAACGATTCACCAAAGTTTCATGAGAATTGCTGAAAGCTTTATTGAGTAACTGTTCGAAAACAGGAAAATCCCCCTTTTTGATAATTTTAATCATTGATTTCAAATCCTGGACGTTGTGATTCAAATAGGTTAGGAGGTGCTTAAAACGATACAAAACAAGATTGGTGTTTGTGACTTCTCTGCAAAGCACAAATAAATAAAGAGTAACTGCAAAGTGTGGTCAGCTCAGAATTGGAATGTTTTTTCTCAGATGACTAAATGAAAAAATAACAGTCACATTTGTCCTGGAATATTATTGATCATTATTAAGGGATGTGTGTGTGGAAACTCTGCTAGAGCCTTAGTGAAATGTACTAAAAGAATAAATTGTGAATCCTTATTTATAGATTTCCAATTCAATAGTAAAATTTAAATGAAATTTATATTTTAATTTTTCCACCCCCATTTTTGTTCTTTTTTTATAATTGGAATTGTGTGATACATGTAAAGTGCAAAATAACTGATAACTAAAGATGAACTTTGAAAATGCCAATTGTCATGCATTTTTGAATGTAAAATTTTATTTATTTAAAATTTTGTTATTTATTACGACTAGTTGACATGTTTATACCGAACAGCTACTTTCTGTTGATAATTTTTTCATCCTTACGAAAAGTCATGAAACTGTTGATTCTTTTACCTATAATATATACACCTCAAATTATATTTCATGTTCTGCACATAACAATGCAATCACGAAGGAGGCAGACATTATCACTGTAGCTAGCAAGATATTTGAACCAACCCACATTGTGTAATGTTTATAATTTTACTGATAAAACTACAAAATTGACAAAATTTCATTTAATAAAAGTTGACAGCCACTTAGGTTTTATGTTGTTTTTATCTAAACAGTAGTTTTGTAAAACTTTTAAATTTGAGGGATGTTTGTAGGAGTGTAAAATAGGGACGAAAGATACCTCAGGGACAGTCAAACTCGTAAATCTAAAACAAACTGACAACGCCATGTAAAAATGAAAAAGACAAACAGAAAAACAATAGGACACATGACACAACATAGAAAACTAAAGAATAAACAACACGAACCCCACCAAAAACTAGGGGTGATCTCAGGTGCTCCGGAAGGGTAAGCAGATCCTGCTCCACATGCGGCACCCGTCGTGTTGCTTATGTGATTACAAATCCGGTAAATAGTCTAATTCGGTAGGTCAAATTCATGAAAGGGAAGGGGATTGTAGTTACGACGTAAGGAACATATCCGATATCATTTGTGAAACGGTTATTCCATAACGGTCAACCAACTCGTGATGGCGTCCGTAAAATTTACGAAGGGATGATTTCAACTTCACCATTTGGAACTCTTGGTTTAATAGCTTCCTTGTGAGCAGTAACCCTCTATCAAGAAAATTATGATAGGAAATGCAAGCACGGGAATATAGTATCAATTGGGAGATATAAATTATGTTTCTGTTTCTTTGAAACCAAGCCGTCTAGAAATGTCATGAAGAGGTATGTTGGGATCTATGAAAATGAAGGATGCTGTTATATGTGATCTTGACATAAGACTGTGATGCCAAATGTATTTAGCACTGTATAAGTAAGTTTCTATTGTTTGTCCCTTCATTAAAGTGTGCAAAAACTTGTTATTAAATTGAACAATGTTTAGTTGCAAAATGAGCAGAAGTGTACAATCATCCTATACTTAAGCTTATTGGTGCAATAGCGAAGAAACAATTGATACTGAAAACTTCGATACAGCTCCTCATCCAGGACAAATTGTAAAAATGTGTAAAAATAGTACCATTGTAAATTGAGTAGCAAAGACACATTATTTTATCAAAAGTCAATTAGTTTTTACATGCTTCTGTATGAATATATTGCATTGGCTGTTCCGATCGTACTGCCAAGTCATATGCTTTTTTATGAATAAGGTTCCCGACGTCATAGAACGATGAGGTAAAAATATAAGCATTTTACCGAGAAATGCACGCTTGTTAAACCGAAAATCACAAAATCACAAAGAAACGTAAACAAACGATGCGATAATGTGGAATAAGCCAATATATAAGTGAATTATCATTTAAATTCACCAAAAACTTTCTAAATGCGTTATTGTAAATAGTTAAAGCATGCCACTAATTCAGTTTGCTCCGTTCTTTTACGACAATTTGGTATTGCGTTTATATATGGGAACGACAACCATTTGCCTCCACCTAGAGCGCTTCAATCTAAAAGAATTGCCGTATTTATCCTTTAAGAATCGAAATGATTCATCGGGCTTGAATTTATCGTGATTTTACTAAGGGTTGTCCATTTATGCCGATATTTTACCCTTCGCTATCGCTCAGGGTAGAATATTTGTCACAAAGGGCCAACCCGTGGTAAAATCACGATATATTCAAGCCCCCATGAATTACTTCTTAATTAATCGACAATGTCAAAATTACAATAGGTTTGTGTTATGTTTATTTTTTCAATGTATATTTAATTCGACCAATGTATGACCCTTTTTGAGTTTTTCAATGGAAATACTTTTTATGGAGTGTCATTAATTATTGTAGATATGTATGACGTTATGTGTATTCTTATTGTAGTGGGCATTTGTAAAGTATTTCTCTATTCAGTTAGTTGTAATAATATTACATGCCAGTAATTGTTGTAAAACAGTTCTTTTGAATGTATAAATCATTTCCATGTAAATAAATTAAACATTCGTTTGAGAATTGAATAAACAATTTCGTTAGTCTTATTGTAGAAATATTTAGACGTCCGCTAAACAATTTGCGTTTGCTTTTTTAACAAAAGGCAAAAAGGCTTGAGTGCATGGGTCTCTATCTTATAACCAACTAGATGATTGTCTTGTTTAAATATATATTTTTAAAATTGTGATTTGAGGATTAGAATGTTGTAAAAAAAAGTTGTACTACTTCCAGCTCACCGTTTAATACAATGAAATGCAAACTCGATGTGTTTCAAAAACTTGACTACTAGTGATTCAGGATACACACCAGCTAGCATTTAGACTTTTTATAAGTTATAGCCTAAAAGGGTAACCGCATTTGATACGTTATGTCACCTCTTCTTATTTGTATATGTCATAGTTCCTTCATAAAACTTGTAAACAACAAGAAGATCAAATAAACAAGGTTATTAATTTAATTTCACATTCAGGTATATAGCTGATGTTCCATCCATTAACATTGAAACTTTTCTGATTTTGCTCCATAATTTTAAGTAGAACTAGAAAAAAAAAACCATACATAGTTTCATCTGGCTCTTTATTAGACTTATATCTCGAACTTGACAGAAACGGTCTTTTCAGTAACATAATCAGTCTTCTCAGAAATAAAATCAATGACAAACAAGACAATATTTATTTTGAAATGATAAATTCCCCCAAATTAAGTACCAATATGAACAGCAACTGAATTTTATAAATACATTCTACAACTCGGTATGAATAATTCAGGAGCCTGCAGCTGCTTCTCAGACTTTGTAAAACAGGTTTTAGTTATCTTTTATTTGTCTTTGCTAATTATTAATTATTAATTTTGCAGTTTTGTATTTTTTTAATTGACACTTACACATCCTGTCATTGTGTTTATGTATACTTGTCCTTCGTTTTCTTGCTAAATAATCATGCTTATATACGGGTTCCTGTTGTTTATTTGCCTTTTTGGTTTTTTGTTGGCATATTTGATTGTTTTATGCTGATTAAGATTATAATAAAATGTTGACAACTTTACCCATGTGTTTGACATTTTTACCTAAAATGTATATTTGTTTCTTCACACATCCTTATTTATATAATGTCATTTCATTCGATTGTCGTTCAAGTGAGACCCTTGAGGTTCAGGTTAGAAGGGAGGCGGGACTTATTTCATTCACGGTTATTATTGGTGTTACGTCCCTTTATAAAAACACAACGGTACTGAGAAAATTTTGAAAGGTTTCAACAGACGAAGAAATTGATAATTAAGATTGAAATAAGTTCATAAAACTTATTTTAACCTAATAAATTGTTATTGTTGGCTTCTGTTTTTGTAGGATCAATTGAAGTAGTTTATTAATGATAAAATTATTGCAGACATGCTCATTTTGATAGGTCACTATTCTAAATAGCTCGCTATCACCCAATATTTACCGTATTAGGTCACTGGTACACTATGTAACTAATAATATCATTGATTCATAACTATATTTCATCAGGTAAATGACGTATACGTATGTTTTGCGGTGCACTTTCCAAATTTACGGAGAAGCAAAAAAACTTGACAGCCAACCTATGCATATCAAAAAAGAAGATGTGGTATGATTGCCAATGAGACAACTGTCCACAAGAGACCAAAATGAAACAGACATTAACAACTTTAGGTCACCATACGACCTTCAAAAATGAACACAGCTCATACCGCATAGTCAGCTATAAAAGGCCCCCATATGACAATGTAAAACAATTCAAACGAGAAAACTAACGGCCTTATTTGTGTGAAAAAATGAACGAAAAACAAATATGTTACACATAAACAAACGACAACCACTAAATTACAGGTTCCTGACTTGGGACAGACACCTCTATTATATTGAAATTTGTATTCATAGAATTTTTTTTATAGAAAATTCAACATGAGTTTTTTTTATACATTGGAAGTCACAGTACCTTCCACATTAACGATCATATAATCTCTTCCGTCTTGAAATGATTGGTTATGGTTACTTTGCACAGTTAGACAGAACGAAAATGCTGCTTCTGATTCTGTTACCATTATGCACTGATAAGCGGGTATTCCAGTCTTAAATAAAAACAAATACAGGTTAATAATAATGAAGCAGATATACCCTTAAACTGGTAAAATTGGTGGTGGCCAAGTTTATGTTAATTGTGGTAATTGAAAACTACATAAATCAGTCTTACACTTTGACATAGTGCTGACGGTGTTGTCTCGATATCTAAATATTATGAGCTACACAAATGCTAAGACATATATAGTTGTTGATCTAGAAGTGCCGGTAAAAAACAAGTGTACCAACAAGACTCATTATTAAAAAAAATTTACATTGAAATGAACGGACATTAAAAAAGCTAAACTGTCAGACTATGCGATTATATCTCCTTTAAACTAAAGTATCAATTTGATTATATTGGTCAGTGTTTTTGTGATTCGTTGTTCACATTGTTGCAATCCTGTAGTTGGTTTATTGAATGCTAGTTTACCGATTTTTACAACTGTATTATATACAACGTATTATGTTTAGTTTTCATTTTCGATACAAAGGATCAAAAGAATTTGATATTTATCCTGCAAAAAGTAAAATCACAAAAATACTGAACTAAGAGGAAAATCAATTCGGAAAATCCATAATCACATGGCAAAATCAAATAACAAAACGCATCAAAAACAGATGGACAAGAACTGTCATATTCCTGACTTGGTACAGGCATTTTCAAATGTAATTTTCAATTAGGTGTTCTACTATACAGAAACAGCCCTTCCGATATCGCTATGCTGTATCTGTATACTATACAGATATCGCTTTAAAGCTCCACCCACTGCCGGACTGAGTATTGTTTGAACCTGCGTGACCTCAGAATGTGTATTGCAGTCGAATTCCAATGACGTATATATTGCGATTACTTTTATTGTTCTGTTTGTTTTCAAACATTTCTTTAGAGCAATAAGAATCACACCAATTTTCTATTAACATACACACATGAAGAACAGTCTTTTCTTCGATGACAACTATCGATTTCGAAACCTGAATGTGTACCATTGAGTAACAAAAACAACCATGGCAATTTCAGCATGCATGCTTAGTGAATGTCGAGTCTGAAGCGTAGGACAACTCGTACACTTCTGTTTCAAATTAAACAATGTTTTGTTATTTGTTTTTACTATTGAAATTAGTTGTTCAGTTAAAATAGATAATTATTCACCTTGAGTGATGTATTATTGTTGACCATTCGAGATTCTTTTTTTGCGAACCCGTCTTCAGCTGAATGTGTGATTACTGTATCGTATTACTACACGGGCCTTAAGGGATTTCAAACGAAAATAAATGCAAAAAATATGTTTTTGTGTCTTTCAAAACACAAAAACACAAAAACACAAACACAAAGCACTCGGCTCGAAACAGGGATAATAGCTCGTTAAAAGCTCGCATACACCTTGTTTCATAGCCTCGTACAAATACAGCTGATATTTAAAGACACTAAACAGTTATTGTATATATAATGTACTTAACTATTATGAAATACTAATACCTGCTCAACACAAGATTTAATAAATCGTTTGCCAGACTCTGACACATCTGCAGAAAGAGCAATAACCCATCGTATGTCATTGTTTTGAAGTCCTACTTTGTGCCATTCTTCTTTTAGGTAATTAGTCAAAGCTTTGGTGTATAATTCAAACACGAGACAAGCTAGAAGAGGTTTTCCACTTACATCCTCCAACATCATATCTCTGCTAATATTCTGAATCATATAATATATCATTATTACAATTGAGCCGCGTCGGATAGAAATCGACCTTATGCAAAAAAATCTCAATTTGAGTTTTGTTCATATTAATTTTGCTGATAGTCATACAATTTGAATACAAAAAACCGTTTTTCTCTAACTTTCTCTTTTAAAAAGTTTCGCCATTTCAAAGTTTTGACGGATAATTATATTTAACATCAGATCTCACGACAACGTCGTGAAATTAACGTTATCGTGCATTGATTTTATTCTGTATCGGTCCTTTTCTCACAATAAAGGGAGACATGAAATCATACATTGGTATACAATATTTAATTTAATTTATAAGATCGTCACAATGAAGCAATACATGATTCTCAAGTTTTCAATCCAACTTTAACCAGTATATGTAAAATGTTACTCCTCTGAAGCACGAGGACAAAATTCGTCACGGAAATTAAACTGAACAAAAGGACGGACTTCATTGTACAGATAACGCCTTCTCTCCTCTGTCAGCCCTGCTGGCTGAATAACTTCTGGAAGTGTCGTGAGCAACTCCAGTAGGTTTGCGCTTTCCTTTAGGAGGACCAGTCTTTTCTCCGGTTCATCAAGAGTTTCTCTCGCAAATACGACTCCTACTTCGTCACCGGTAAATTTGAAGTGATGGAATTTTCCTATACCTCTGAGTGGTTTAAAATATTTAGTGAAGAAATTATCCCATCTGTACAATTTTAAGCTGTTTTCGTCATCGTCATTTTCATTGAAAACTTCTGACCTATTGCATTTGGCAGAATTATCAACAATTTTAACCAGTTGCGAAACAGTGTTTACATCCGACTTTCTAAAAAAAAATTTCAACATGCCAAAACATGCGTCACATAAACATTTTGTGTGCCCAGTAATCATAAAATGCAAATTAATAGTTTTGTGTAAACCCTTTGCGCACCTCCACAACAGATAATGTAAAGTAGTTTTATTTTTGTTTTGTCCCACGGAATTATCAGCATGAAAATGACACGCTTTTTCACCGTAAGTATTACCATGCAGATAATGGTGGAGCATACCTAAAACAGCATTGGGTCCATGTGTCCGACTACCATTTTCTCCGATTGTTTGTTGCTCATCAATCAAATAATTATTTTGCATTGGAAAGTTTTCATCGCAAACTCCAAATATTTGAACCTTTCGAAATGTTAAAAAGTAAAGAGCTGCAACTTGTTGAGACGAATGTGGCAAATTTACATATTGTGAAAAGTCAAAAGTGTAATGAATATTTTCAAAATTTTTTGAACATGGAGTGTTATACTTTCCTTTTGGAGACTCAGCTAACTTTAATTCATCACGTGATCTTTGTGTACATTATTTATAGTATTCACGCTCCGTCCGCGCAGACTGTATATGGTCAATTGATTTTTGAGTTGTCACTAATTTTGCGTCTTCTGAAATAGATCCGGAAATATCCTCCCTCAACTGAAAACACGTTTTACACAGATCCGTCTTTGGTTTCATACATTGAATATGAGGGACACATGCATTCCAAACTTCTTTAAAAACGGTAAGTTGAACATATTGTTGTTCTGAGTTAACGCATGAACTAACATATTTGGAGTGTATATATTTCTTGCTCTCGCTACAAGGTAGAAGAATAGGAGGGGTATTGTCGGCTGCCCGAGGCGCAGCCGGGAGAGGGAGACCAAATTCATCAGCATACCGCTTGATAAATTTTATCGTATTTTCAATCACTTCAAATTAATGTCCGTGATTCGATTTTCTTCAACTAAGACCATGTGATCGAGGGGTGACGCCATTTGCATTTAAGTGTTGTTTTAAACTTTTAAATTCGCTCCTCCCAATGTTATAAATATTTCTCCATGTGAACTCGCATATCTCAACTCTTTGAAAAGAATATCGGTATCGTTTTCGTTCTCTCTTTCCTCCTCTGAAAACCGAGTCTGTTATTTCTAATTTTTCTAATTTTGAAAGCCAGTATATGTCACGCTCTGCTTTTGTAAATTCACAAACAGATAACGATACATCATAGGCCTGTTCTCTGAATGTGGAAAGCTTTGTAAAACATTTTTTTGTACAATTACAGTCTTTAGCAAATAGAGAATTTATTCGAAGTTGGGAAGGATCCTCTAATTCATCATTTTGATTAAAAGAACATGTATTTTCCGATTGATCTTGAATGACGGAAGTGAAATAAAATTCCCGGGCCCTAGCTTGAATTGTATATTTGTGTTAATGGTTCTTTTTAGATTTTCCAAAATGCAACGGTACAATGATATGAATTACTTTTGAAAAGGACAGGATTCAGGAACATTTTTTTTTATTAAAGCAGACGACACGCGACACGCAGGTGACGGTCCTGGTACTTTTGATAACTATTTACACCATTGGGTCGATGCCACTGCTGGTGGACGTTTCGTCCCCGAGGGTATCACCAGCCCAGTAGTCAGCACTTCGGTGTTGACATGAATATCAATTATATGGTCATTTTTATAAATTTTCTGTTTACAAAACTTTGAATTATTCGGAAAACTAAGGATTTTCTTACCCCAGGAGTAGATTACCTTAGCCGTATTTGGCACAACTTTTTGGAATTTTGGGTCCTCAATGCTCTTCAACTTTGTATTTGTTTGGCTTTTTAACTTTTTTGATCTGAGCGTCACTGATGAGTCTTATGTAGACGAAACGCGCGTCTGGCGTATAAAATTATAATCCTGGTACTTTTGATAACTATTTACACCACTGGGTCGATGCCACTGCTGGTGGACGTTTCGTCCCCGAGGGTATCACCAGCCCAGTAGTCAGCACTTCGGTGTTGACATGAATATCAATTATATGGTCATTTTTATAAATTTTCTGTTTACAAAACTTTGAATTATTCGGAAAACTAAGGATTTTCTTACCCCAGGAGTAGATTACCTTAGCCGTATTTGGCACAACTTTTTGGAATTTTGGGTCCTCAATGCTCTTCAACTTTGTATTTGTTTGGTTTTTTAACTTTTTTGATCTGAGCGTCACTGATGAGTCTTATGTAGACGAAACGCGCGTCTGGCGTATAAAATTATAATCCTGGTACTTTTGATAACTATTCCCAGAAAGTTTGGAAATGTTCATGTCGGACCGGATAAAGCAGTTTCCGTGAAAGATTATAGGCATTTTTTACTAAAGTTATCAGACATAATATACTAGTTTTGTCCTATATGTATGGAATACGTTAGCTAAAGGCCCGATTTATTCAGATTAATATATTGTATGTTTTCCCCGTATGTTTTTTTTTTACAAATTTCATATAAAACTCGACTAAAAAAAATTGTGAAGGCATATTATGTTGGATTTTCACAAATACGGAGTTAAAAGACGTAGAATCGTTTAATGTATACTAGTTTAATTTGTCATAGTTTTGTCGTCCATTACTTTTGTTTCTCATGTTATGAACATGTATAACAGTTTTACAATTTAATTTCGTTGAAATACATAAGAAATGTCTGAACAAAAACAATACTGGTTATATTACCAAAAATTGAAAACGTTTTACAACAAAAATCTATCCAAATAAACAAATATAACTGTCACAATTCTGCTTCTATTGGTACCTAGTACATTAAAATCCGACTAGAAATGTCCCCACAATAATTTTTTGAAAAAACGTAGTTTTGTAAGATAGCGACATATTTTTTTTATAACGTCAGAAACTACCTGTATGAAAACTTGTGAAACTTTATCGTAACGTTACTCGGTTTGACGTCGAATTGCATAAGGTCGATTTCTATCCGACGCGGCTCAGTCATGTAACAACAAACGAGTGCAGTTTGCGACATAAATCAGAGTTTACAACATTTCCGTGTCGTGTTGCCTGTATTTTTTTATGTTGCAAGTGTAATGTTATTGTATTTTTTTCTTTAAATTTAAGAAATGACAATTATAAAAAGACAAAGAATTTGTTTTTGATATTTCAAGTATTTTGAAATTTAATTCAGGTTTTTTTAAACTTTTTCTGAATATTTCTTTTTTTCGATGACATTATCTCATTCTAGTTAATTGTGACAGTGGAAACATGGGTTCATGTTTTCAACATACAATGTAGTTTACTGGATTACATCGTATAATTACTTAAATTATTGGTTCGAGTTTTGTCGATTGTGATTGAGTAATCGGTCGGTAGGTTTGTAATGCAATCTCACCGGAGACAAAAGGACGTCTATTAAAACATGAAGGAGCAAATAACTTCGGATGCTTTAAATCTCCGAAATTTCTTTCATTTAAATTGTTTAAAATCTACATTGTATAACTATGTTGAAAATTGAAACGGACAAATACCTTTTTGTTCTGTAACTCCGCTGTAAATTGTGAAAACAGATAAAAATCATCTTCATTGCCATGTAAACAAATATCTGCATATTCTATTTCAGCCTTTTCCCCAAAACATATTAGCTCCTTTTTCTTGTTTAAAAGAATAGC
Organism: Mytilus trossulus; assembly: GCF_036588685.1. Lineage (NCBI taxonomy): Eukaryota > Metazoa > Mollusca > Bivalvia > Mytilida > Mytilidae > Mytilus > Mytilus trossulus. The sequence goes on along the minus strand of NC_086385.1, from coordinate 10,326,065 downwards.
ACAAGTATGATATGCTTTTCCAGAGTATGTATCACTCCTCATGTAAAAATGCAATGGATCACAATAAAGAGAGTATACACATTTGGTAAATGTAGGTTGAAAGTGTAGAGCTGAAACCAGTTTGGTTGTCCAATCGTATGAAATAGGTTTAACCTAGAAAAATAATTCGAAATTGGAAGTTATGCAGTATATGTTTTAGATGCAATAAACGTGTTTGAATAAGCTAGCGAACTTAAAACTAAATATAAAAACCTAAAATGGAGTTAATCAGTATATGTTCAGCTATAAGTTTGATTGGCACATATAAGTACAGAATGCAATATAAAGAAAAGAAGATTTGTTATATGTATGATTGGAAGTGAAACAACGAATCATGACATAAAAAAAAATGGAGAAATTCACAAGTACAGGGAATCTTAAAGCATTTAACTCTTAATAATATCCTTAAATACCTATACAGTTATATCTGGTGCAAGAAAATTGGTACCTTTAATTTTATTACTCCACTGGGTCGATGCCTCTGCTGGTGGACTATTAGTCCCCGAGGGTATCACCACCCCAGTAGCCAGTACTTCGGTACTGGCATAAAAATACGGATTTTTTGTGTTATTAAAATTTGCTGTTACCAAAATGATAGACATCATTATAAATTAAGGAATGTATATCCCTCATGCAAAGCTCTGACTCCTTTCACGGATTTGGCTATACTCTGTGGACCTTTTGGAAAATAGCTCTTCATCTTTTATATAAGCTTTGGATTTCAAATATTGTGGCTACGAGCATCTCTGAAGAGACTTGTATTGTCGAAATGCGAATCTGATGCAAGAACATTGTTACCGTTATTTTAATTACTACCACTGGGTCGATGCCTCTGCTGGTGGACTATTAGTCCCCGAGGGTATCACCACCCCAGTAGCCAGTACTTCGGTACTTGCATGAAAATACGGATTTTTTTGTGTTATTAAAATGTGCTGTTACTAAATGATAGAAATGATCAAAATTAAGGAATGTATTTCCCTCATGCAAAGCTCTGATTCCTTTCACGGATTTGGCTATACTTTATGGCTTTTGGATTAAAGCTCTTCCTCTTTTATATAAGCTTTGGATTTTAAATATTTTGTAAACGAGCATCACTGGAGAGACATGCATTGTCGAAATGCGCATCTGGTGCAAGAAAATTGGTACCGTTAATTTGATTATAATTGTATATAAACTAATCAAACTAGAAAAGCAAAGACCTGATTCATATAAGAACAACCACATCTTCCTTTATCAAAATATTTTAATTACTGAAAGATGTTCTACATAGTTTTATATTAACACCTATCTGTGTGTATCAAATATATTCTAATTTCCAGTATGCTCCTTTCTTTTTGAAGGTGTATTACACAAAAAATCTGCTTAAGCAGGTTTGTATGGATATCTTAAATTTGCACTGACTTGAGAGTTTTTTTTATATCAGTGTGAGGTCTGATTGTGACTTTGTGATGCGGAATAAAACAAACATTGATCTTTCAACCTGTATTTCGTTGTTTGACGTACGTGTTCTGATTTTGTGTCATTGATAGATACTCAAAATCATTTATTTGCTTTTTTACTTTACAGGATGTGTGTTGCATTGACTTCGAACATTTCCATTCATTTACATGAAATAGTCTTATCAGGAAAACGCATCAGATCGTGAATTGCATTCATTTGTTTAACACAAAACTAAACATACCTCGTCATCCTCCTCATCATCCTCATATGCGTAGTCATCCATTATGGCATGTTAGTGAATCTGAAGATGGACATAAAGGCCTATTCACAGTAAGATGAAAACACGAATGTTTACCCTTCTTAATCATGTTATAGGTGAAATGATCTTCAAATGTTTTGCGTAGTTAGGATATATAATAATGAATAAACAAAATGCAGAAAAAAGACGTTATTATACAAAACAAATCACATGTTTATCACTTCTCGATTTATTTTTTTCACAATATAGTTAACATTGCATTCCCTCACATAGAATATGAAAACAAATACATTTAAATTTTATTTTGCTTTCCCCTCTTAAAGAACAAATTCCATTGTTTTATATATATTCCTTTTTTACAAAAAATGCTAGCAAACTTTTGATTCAAGTAACGAAACTAGTAAAAAGTGCAAAAAATAAATTCAGAACACTTACCTGAAACTGAGAGAATACGGCACTGAAAATATTATGTTTTTTTTTCTAGTAGGGTACATTGTACATATCAGGGACTGTATGTATTTTGAGGTTGCCTGAAGTTATGATGTGGTATTAACATGATCATTTAATAACTAACCTACTGTGGAAACCTTACCATCACATTCATAGACCACAACGAGGGTTGGTCGAAGGTCGACTGAGTCGCTCGGGAAAGATTTTAGATAAGAAAGTAACGGACAGTTTCCCCAGAGGGCATAAATGACAAAACATAGAATGAGTCCTTCATTTGCCTGTCATCACTTGTTTCTAGTAACTCCGTATTTAGTACTGACTTTACAGTTCAAATTTTGTACTTTTGACAGATAATATCCAATAAATATCAAAATATTGCCTCAAACAAACACGCGAACAATAGAATGACGACTTTCGTTTAGGCATTTTAACAAAACAATGTGACAAAATTTAAAACAGATGTTCAAGTAGAAAAAAAATCAAACATTAACATCATTACAAACATGATAAACTCAATCCAAATTATATATTCTTGTTCGTGAGCATTTATCAAACAAATCTTTTTTTATTTTTAGAAATTTTCCTGTGATAATATAAGCATCACAAAAATATGTCACTTTTGTGGCGTTGATTCATTCATATTACGCATAGTTTATACTTTGTTTGTGACATCCTGGTTTAACGTCATAAATTATTGGTTGTGAACGTTGGTCAGTGTCTACGAACTTATGATTTTTGTACTTATATATCATTGGACGTTTTTTTATAATGATAATTATTACTGAAATATTATCTGGTAAATCTCATCTTGGAAAATGTGTATGTTTTTTTGACTTTAGCGTTTTTTTTAATTGCTTACATCGTCGTTTTTTAAACTTGTTTGGTGGTTTTCTGTTTGTGTGGTCATACCACGTATCATTTGTATTTTTCATTGAAATTCCTTATTGTTTATCACTGCAACGACAACAATAGAGCTTATACAAGAAAACTCACGAATGCAATGTTAAAAGAACACGAGGGAAAAAAGCGACGAGACCTCCAATGCAAGAAACATTTTTTCTTCGAAGAATATATGTATCAAGTCAAGAATATACCAGCTGACCTAAGTTGTATCGTTGATTTATATCGTGCTACCTTGGCATTTTTTTTTTATAAATTTCTCCTATTGGATTTTGGCTTTGCAGACAACGTTTTCGAAACATCAAGATGACGGACTTGCATAAGTGTTTAGGCGTTTCTGCTTACTTTATTGTGATAAATTACAACATATTATAATTGAAAAGATATGAACACGATGTCAGTGTAATACAACGTAAACTTGGCGTGCACATCGACATTGTGAACAAGAACACATCTTATTATAAATAGTGAAAACGAAAACGAATAATCTACTTAATCATATGCAAAGAGATAATCGGAAGTTGCTATTGATGTCACAACCTAAATATATGATTTTTTTGTGTGCTGTTGACATGGCATTCTTAATTATGCAATAAAAAGTAAGTATTGGTAAATAGTCTAAACTTGATAATTTAAAGCATTAACAATAGTAATATATGTAGATAACAAAACAACATCGCTCTATCAAAGTAATTAAGTGGCTTTAGGGTACTATGAATAAAAAAAAATCGTTTTCTTATTGCTTATCGGTATACGCACTATGGGTTAGTATTCGCGTTTAATGCCAATATTCATGGATTTCATGGGTACGTATTAACTTCAAAATAGAATGTTCAACGTTTGCAAATTTTTTATAAGCTTGTTTGAAGACATAACCCAGTCATGAAATTTAATATCCACGAACAAGTAAGGCCGTGTTCACATTGACCTAAATTCGGTGTTGTGTTAGTGTAACTCACACGTTAACTAAACACAATTGCGTTCCCATTGATAAAACTCAATGTTTACATGTAGTTTAAATCAAGTTTTACCTACACACAGTCGATAGTTAATGTAGGCCTTGTGTAGGTTAAGTGTACACAAAACTAGGCATTAAGGACATAAGTTTTATCGTGTGTATATTTAAGGAGGAAACTATTTTTGATTAAAATTGATATTTTTGATAATTATAAGTTGTCTAAATTTTACAGATTTTATTTGTTAAAAAAAATTAACGTACTTATTAACCCCTAATCAAGACTCAAAGCAGCATCATTGCCGAACACATAAGGCAGCAACCAATTGATTTTCGGGGGGAGGGGAGGGGCTATTATAGTTGAGTATAAAACATAAAGGCAAGGGGGCGGGGTTGTTGAGCTATTGATTTTGTTTTGGAAACAAAAAATGTTTCCAGTTTTTGGCCCTGAAAAAAAAAATTGTTTGTTTCACCCTTAGCTGCCACTATATATAATGCTAAAATTTATTTCGACTTGTAACCAAAATTTGTCTTGAAAAAATCAATAGCTCACGCCCCCCTCCCCCTCCACTAAAAATGAAGTAAATAGTTGCTGCCTAATTCATTTGAAAAGGTCTTCCCAAATCGACTTGACGTACACAGAATTATTCGCCACTGGTCTTTACTCAAAAAACGATTCACGCATAAATGCATGACTTAAAAAAGTGTGAGGTAATTGATATGTTTGTCTAGTATCTCAGATCCGTTAAATAACACGTAAAATTAATAAAAGAAACATTACCCTATTCCTTTACCAAATACTCCTTGAAGAAGAAATACCATTTGAAACGAACAGAAAAGATAAAAATGTAGCGATCCCTAATATCTCGATCCTTTTCTTCGGCTGAAAGCACGCTGTTGCATCTAACGTTTTCTAATGCATTATCGAGACATCTCTAGTATATTAAAACTACAGTAACTGCAAATTATAAAAATGGCTTTCATAAAGTAGCAACCACTTAACTTAAAAAAAGGGGGAGGGTTATTATTTTATCTGAGTCAGATTTTTTTTTCGTGCGTACGTTTTTATTCCTTTTTTTCGATGCTGGTGATCAAATACTTTTTTTTGAATATTTAACACTATATTGTATGGGAAACTCTTGATTCAGAATATTTTTTTTTATCATCTGTATGACCATTTTTTTTTATCAAATTGGGGATCGGAATATTTCCATCCCCATCCCCCCTTTTGAAGTCAAATGGTTGTTCCCTTACCGCTAGAAAAAAATTCCAAAATTTTTTAATTCAGTTCTACGTATGAACATTTAAATGACATATAGTTTACAAGTGAGAGCAAATCTGATGTACAGGTAGCTAAACAAGATGTACAGATGTGAACAAATGTAATGTGAAACCAGTGTACACTACACTAAACCAAATGTAAACATGTTTACTCTACACGGCGTTTGGTGTGAACACGGCCTAAGTTTTCTTTCATACCGAAAATGTAAATAAATACCAAGTAATATTCAATAGAGCAAATATATTCTTTTACCTTCAATTCTGTCCTACATAGCAATGGGCGTAAAAGGTGTAATTCATTATTTATCGGTTAGTCTTTGTTTACCTATAAGTAACCAGAAGGAAAAAAAATAAATGAAAAGATTGTGAATTGTGTTGTGTATTTTACTTTATTCCTCAGTTCCAAGATGTAGATAATTTAACTTTTTTTTCTTTTTATTTCTTTATTTTTTTTTTTTATTAATTTGCCATTGTTAAACACTGTTTATGGAGTAAAAGTTGATAATGATTCCCCTTTGTATACCTTTCATTTAACTTTATCATAACCTTCAACTAAAATCTGAATTTTGACAATGTTTATCACACTTACGATAAATGATCATTTGATGTATTTATAAACACTTGTATGTTTCTTAATCAAAATGTAACAGCTATACAATAAAACGTCAGAAAACAAAATAACAATAGAAATAGTGCGTGATGATATCATAATACCCAATTAAAAACTGACCAATCAAATAATCACATAAAAATATGATGACTCATTCCATTTGTCTTAACCAATATATTCATATATTTATAGTAGCCAAATAACTATGTACACGAGTGATGTATATATATTTCTCTATTTTTTGTGCTATTTCCACATTTCCTGACCGGTGTGAGAAAACTATTTCTCCTCACTAGTGAAAAATTTGTTCTCGGCAAATGATTAGTCAAAATTTAATCATGACATCTAAATGTTTTGTTTTTTGTTCTGAATTTTCCTATTGTAACGTCATGAAAAAAATCGACAATGCATGATGACGTCGCATATAAAGAACAACAGTTTCTGAAAATGTTTGAAAAAGAAGAATAAAAATCATAAGAGAAACAGATTCCTACACTATAACTCGTGTATTACGATATTTCTCCACTCTCGACAGTTACATTTTAGTTATTTAAAGGGCTCGGCAACCCTCCTGCTTTAAATAATAAAATTTAAATGTCTCGAATGGAGAAATATCTTTATACACTTGTTGCAGTGAGGAACCTATATCTTTTGTACAAGTTGCAATTTGGTACAGGTTATAACTTGTACAAAAACTTTGCACATGTTGTTATGTGTACAATGCTAAATTACAAGTTTAACACGAACAAAGGTACCTCGTACATGTTAAGCAGGTACAAAATATTTCTAAAATATGGTTTTAACCTGTACAAAATTTGAAAATAATAATAAAACAGAACATACTTGTACAATTAATATTGATTGAAAAAAAGAACAGTAATCAAAAACAAAAGAAGCTGCATTTTTTTACAGCATACATAAAATACTACATTTTCGTAATTTAGAAACAAGTGTTTTTTTACGTATTGCTACACAACAGACACATGTGACACCTTGAGTTGTACAACACTTTCATTCTTCTACTTTACACCTACCAGATTTACAACTGCCTTTATTACACTGACAATGCACAAAACATTGACCTCTATTCAATGAAAACTTAAATATTTTGATATGAGCGTCACTGATGAGTTTTATGTAGACGAAACGCGCGTCTGGCGTACTAAATTATTGTCCTGGTACCTTTGATAATTATGGACGTTTGAGTCATCGGACACATTCAAAGTTGCGTTTGCAAAAAAAAAATGAACCTGGTTTATAATTAAGTATTCATTTATTTCTCCACCTTTGGTCAACGATTGTTGATATCAATATTTAAAATTTCGGACAAACACTCACTAGTATTGACTTATGACCACCCGAAACACCGTCTTACGAAGAAGTATACCAGTCAATGTCATACTGAAACTTGCTTCATCAGACATGTTAGCATCACTTAATTCAATTACCAGTGTCTGTTTTTTTCTTACTCAATGATTAGTTCATTGTTGTCCGCCGAATCATGACCATTAAATTCACAGTCAGTTTCAGTTTTTGTGTCAGTAATAATCCGTGTCATACATTGTTTTGTCACATTTAATTTCAGTGTCGATATAATGTTCTGTCTCACTACAAGGGTCTTCACTATCATAATTTTTGGATACAGAACTTGCTTCAAATATTAGTTCTAAGTCTTCTTCTGTTTGAATACCAGATGAGAATACCTAATAATGTTTATTGACTACATGTGTATTTTTTTAAGCCTTTACTGTATTAAGTAATTATAAAAAAACTATTTATCTGGCCATTAACTGGTATGACACTAATCCTGAATGGACAATAACAAAAAAAATAATGAAAATATTATTGAAGTTAATGGCATGTGTTTTGATATTACAAACATATTTTTATTTACAAATTTTATACATTCGTCAAATTAAAACCATTTTCAAAAAATATCTTGTACATGTTACAGGGCTACTACGGGACATTCACTCCCGTTTTTGACTTTTTTTTATTCCTAACTTACCATTGAACGTAATGTTATGCATTTAAATGATGTTTAGTCTTTTGAAACGTCTTGAAAACTTGATATGGAAATATTTCACAGCCTTTAGATTATGAATATAAAATAAGAATTTTCCTTTCTGTTGACAAATCAACAGAACGCAGACAATCTCAAAGAGAAAGAAAAGTCAAAATGTCTGTTTTATAAGTAATACTCCTTATACGTTCAACATTCAAAGTTTTCGTTAATAAAATGTATGTATCTTTCACTCTTTAAGGACATTGATCAGCAGAAACTCAAGGTTGGTAAGGTTTGAGTGTTCACGTTTCTCGGATCAACATATGTTTGGTCAAGCCGAGTAATCCTTGATCACAACTCTGTTGGACCTCCTACGGCATCCATTGGTTATTAAAAAGATTAAATATTAAAAGAACCGGTAATTAAAAAAAACAACAACATATAAACCTATCAAATGCACCGTTAATGAAATAAAAATATTGCCAGTGGACCACTCCAACCTCCTTTTTTGGCGCTTACAATTTTCAACCCTCGAATTAAGCTTTCCAATCTAACTAAAATTCAAAACTTGCTTTCTAACCGATCTTTTCATGTACCGGACAGGCAACACTCGTTACTTTATGAGAAAAGTCTGCTTCTCCTTGTTATAAACTTGTGAAAGATATAACCGAACTTTCGGTATTGAAGGGAATGTACATCTCAAAAACAGGATTTTTAAATAACGATTTTGAGTGATCACCTACCAAACCAAGCTCTGAAGATACATCACTCCCATTTTGTTTGGGTGTGAATCATCGATGTTTACAGCAGTATCAAAGAATAAAATGATGATGGTAGAAAGAACCATGGGTGTCATGTGGCAAATATTACATGCATATCGGACCATGGGTTGTCAATCTGTATGAAAAAGATTTCCAATACAACCATATTGAGAAGGAATGTTTACATGCTATACTCTCGTACTAAAGTATGAAGGGGTTCACCTTAGACACACATCTTTTTAACGTTATTAAAAAAAACGGAAACAAATTTAATGTCATTTTTTTATATTTTTAATATAACTATAAGTATTTTATATGGCAAGAATACTCCTATTTAGCGGATAAGCAGTATTTTCTTTTTTTCTGTTATTGAATACCAAGAAAGAAAATAAATCCCGAACTTAATTTGAAACTTTGATCCTCAATAGTTTTCCAGCAAAATATTCACATCCCTTTGGGAAAAGTATTGTACGTCTAGTGTCATATATATAACATGCATGTTGGATCAGGAGATTTGGCATAAAGTACTTTTAGAACCATGTTCACATTATAAAATATTATACCCAACAATTGTGATGCTGAATTCCTTCCTTTGTTCGAGAACAATTTTGTTGAAATAGAAATCTGTGATTTTACTATGTCCATAACTTCGATGAACCATAAAGCAAGTTGAATATCGACCTGCATTTAATTCAAAATGTTTTGTCTGTTTTCTTCTTTTTGGTATACAATAGTCCATCGACATCCCATGATAACACACTGTTGTCATGCGAGGACTACATTTTGTAGTCTATTTACAAAACTTTTAACACAAATTAAACAAAATGTATGTTTCTTTCTTATGTTTAATGAAAAAATGCCAGTATATAATTTTAAAATGCATTTTATCTGTAGTTCCGTAACTTTCTATCCAGGCGTACAAACGAATGGTCGACAAGTGCGTATATTTTTGTTAAATCAATATTTCTTGTATGTTTCAATAATATTAACGGTACCAATTCTCTTGCACTAGATGCGCATTTCGATAATTCATGTCTCTTCAGTGATGCTCGTGGCCAAAATATTTGAAATCCAAAGCTTATAAAAAGGATGAAGAGCCATAATCCAAAATGTCCAAAAAGTATAGCCAAATCCGTGAAAAGGAATCAGAGCTTTGCATGTCCTTCACTTTTGACTACTAGACGAATACTTACATTTTGCCAAATTTACCCTTGGAAAAAATGTGTAAACAGATTTTTATTTTACCAAATCTTTTTCTTTTTAATTATTTAGATTTTTATAAATAGTAATCTTTACACCAGAAATGTTATTTTTAAACAAGCGTTTGAGTTTTAGTAATATTGACTAACATATCACTATCGGACACGCAAGACAGAGATGTATATTATACACCCTACAGGAAATCGCTTGAATATCTGGACGTGTTACCTCACTAAACCTTTGGGAGTAATACCTTTAATCATGCAGGTGATCAAACGGTGTCTTCTCATTTATCCAACTTTTAAAAATAAGGTATTCTCATTTAGCCAACTTTTTTATTTTTGTAAATTATTAGGTTGTTTGTTTAGTTATAAGAAGGTGTCTTTCTAAAATTTGACAGTAAATTTGTTCCTGTATGTTTTTATATTATTTAAAACATATATAATTATATATACAATAGACTATAGTAAACTTGTTACATTTTATTTTTAAATAAAATTTGGTATATTTCAAATAATAAAAAAAATGTACGTCTAGTAACATGTATAATTGGTATAGCATTTTTACTTCTCAATCTGCATAGCCTTTGGTAGTATTGTTTTGTTTCAATATCCATTAGTTAGTAACTGAGTCTTTTCGAAAACAATTTTCACAGAACACTTGACATATGACTTTTTAACGAAATTCCCATATAAATTGTTGAAAACGAAATGGTTACTTAAAAAAAAAATTCCGTATCAAATTAGTAAGTCGGATAATACAACCGTACGATTGACAAGAAACTCGCAATGATGATTACATTAGGTTTCTGTTGTTTTGGTCTTTTGTGATTCATAGACATATCGTGGCTTAAAACGGAAAAGATGGTCAAAATGGCGGCACGCAGAGAATTGATACTCTAAATTTAAAATCGATGGTGATCTCATTCATTCAAACTATTCATTTTTCAATACCATACAAGATTTGGTTTTTAAACAGAATGTCTTTCCCCTCTTACTTTCAATGGAAATCAACAACCTGTTTATTCCCCTTTTTATTCCCCCGGTCCAAGAAAAATTATCCAAATACTAATACATTTCTCTGAAGCCCAAGCATACCATGAGTAATATCAGTTCAATTTTCCTAAATACCATGTACTATGAATAGGTCAATTTCTTTTTTTTTTAAGAATTTGAAGGTGTTTGACGGATATTAGAATAATGTGCAAAAAGTAAGTCTGGAAGCGCGGCCCCAACAATACAGATGAAAGAATATAGCGATGATGAAATGATTCAGGAACATATTGATTGGTTGTCGGTTGTTAAACGTCTAGTGGAAAATATTAATTTGATGCGTGTTTAGGACGTTTGATCAATTGGCATTAAAGTTAAATAGTAAAATAAATAAAAGCTAAAGATGTAGATATATGAATATAGAAACGACGCTCTGACACCCCTCCCTTACCAATCCATCCTCAAAAAAAAAAAAGAACACACTCAAACTCGCATATATACATCTCTAAAAAATCATTTCATGGTCCCCCTATATATTGGCTATCAAAATGATTATGTTTTTATTACTTATTAAATCAATTAAAAATTGTAAATACTGTAGCTCATAAAAGGACCCCACTTAAATCATGAATAGTCGGTAAACAGAAAAAAAGTCGCAATATGTTTAAGTAAAGTTATTTGTCAGAAGTATATTGGAATGCTCGCGAAGAAGTCACTTTGTACTAAATATCTATTGGGAATGTTTCTCAATATATTTATATATATGTGCCGCCATATGACTATTTCAAAAAATATATATTGTAACTTTTTTTCCTGTGACTTTTTTTCCTGTGACCTTTTTTCCTGTGACTTTTTTTTCCGTGACTTTTTTTCTTGTGACTTTTTTCCTACATTCGAATATTCATGCTTAACGAAATTCTTTGACATATATGATGCATTCTGTATCATCGGGCTATATAAGTACTGAACCTTCCGGGTATTACAAATCAGCATGTATATTACCGATTTCATATTTTATTGACCTATATGAGAATATGTTTATATTCATGGAAACATTGGGTATCAAATTAATATAGGTGGTTTTTATTTATATCTTGGTATTAAATTAAAAGAAATTTGAAAATTCTATTGCGTGTCTGGTATAAAGTAGACTTGTTGACTGTTACCGTAGAAATAAAATGCCCTATACTGAGAATATGAATGACAAGTCTTGCAAAGGAACAAGACATAAAGCATATCAATTTTTCAGCCGGGAGCTTCTAAGCACTCGGCTGCTAAGGAGTCCACTCTGTCTTAAACAGTTTACAAACGGTTTCTTGCACTAATTCGTTTCAGCTGAACTATCTTTTTTTACGGTTTCATTCTATCTACATAAGCAAAGTTGACTTTCGATATTTTACCAAATGATACGAAACATTTAAATTATCGCATAGTCAGCTATAAAATGCCCCGATATGACAATGTAAAACAATTCAAACGAGAAAACTCACGGCCTTATTTGTATAAAAAAAGAAATGAACGAAAAACAAATATGTAACACATAAACAAACGACAACCACTTATTACAGGCTCTTGACTTAGGACAGGCACATCCATAAATAATGTGGCGGGGTTAAACATGTTAGCGGTATTCCAACCCTCCCATATATTTTTTAAATGATATTTCGTCCTAAATATGCATAAAACTTTGCCACTGGACGTTATGCAATCAACAATCAATCGATAAAATATGAATTCGCCAGTTTAGTTAATTTTCTGAATTCGTTTTTGTGCAGAAATAAATTCCATATATTGGTATAAGTATATAAATATATGAAAAGAGTATCTTGTGGTCTTGTGATATAGTTGATATGATCAAATATTGGTTCCTTTGTTTGCTGTTCGTCGCCTCCCCACTTGGATTGAGACCTATTATTTGGCTGTTGTCTGCTCTTTGGTTGTTTTGTTGTCTCTTTCACACATTCCCCGTTTCCATTCACAATTTTATCGTATGTTTATTTTTATAAGGTGGTATGGGAGTCTAAAATAAAAATGATAGAATTTGTTCATACTTTGTCAAAATGTAGTATCTATTGATACATGATCAAAAATATTATAAAAATGATAGGTCACCGTGCATTTTCTCAAGCTACAGGTGATGACAAAATGACAAATTTTGTATGGATTATACAGGAAAAAATACCATTTTGTGAATAAAAACTAAACAAAATGATAGAATTGTAAAATAAATTAGGAAAAGATTGCTTTCAGACAATGCTTTGAGAATATCAAAAGAAAAGATAGGGTCACCGTACGTTTTTTCCATCTAAAAGGCAAAATAGGAAAATTTCATGTAGAGTCCTTCAGAAAATGCACTGTTATAGAGTTACTTTCCCTTAAAATGCCAATTTGAAAAATATTCAAAAACAACCAAAATTAATCTTCACTTGTAAAAATACTAATATTTTCAAGTTATATTCTTATAACGTGGTTCTTTTAGATGAAAATTTATATTAAATTCTGCATTCCTGCATCAAATTTTGCTAACTTGATAGAAAATATTGACCTTAGATTCTCTGTTTTTTACAATCCAAGATGGCGAAAGACACCCATACCACCTTTAGTTTAAACAATATTTTATTCAAATAAATTGAATTGGATTGGGCAACAGGCATAGCCTATGTAAGCCCTCTCCACAAAACAAGGTACAATATATTACATTCAAACAAAGCAACACATGCACACCTTAAATGAAAATAAAGAGAATTAGGATGTTGTTGAAGAGAAAATACATTTCCGTGTGTAATTCGCATTAGGTGTTTTTTCAAGTTTGATATCCAACTTTTTAATCCGCAATCCACATTTCCCCGACAAATTTGTATATTGTATATGTTTGATGGAGTACCATCATGCTCATGTGACCATCAGAAACTGAGATAGATATGTTATGGTTTAAACTCTGTAAAAACCAAAATGATTGAATATATATATCTAATTTAAATCCATTCATACATGCAGTAAAACATTTCTTGAATGAGTGAAATTATATTAAACAATTTTTCAAACTTTTATCTAGGCTTTAATGCGTTTAGCTTAACATGTGAAAAAAAACCGTGAAGTGACTTGTGATAGACAAATGGACAACTATATACATGGTATACAAACATATGTATTGTTATTTTCTGTAGTTGTCATATGAAATGTAAAAAATATTTCCTCATTACACATTATATATCTATTGAAATGCGTTGATAGCATGGGAGTTTGTTTTTCCTGCTCCTAATTTCGTAAATATTTTCTTCGTCTAAAAAGTGATTGATGTTTTTTTTGTTCTTATGAGTCCCGAATTTGATAGAAAGAATCACACCTCTTACATGTAACAAAATCGTTAGTGGTAAGAAAGGGGAAAAACCTTGAATGACACAGTACAAAACTGATAGTATTTTATATTTTATCATGGCCATCATAATGCCTTATCTATATATTGTTTACTACAAATATGAAACCGACAATAAAATTATACCACCAGCTATTCAATTTTACCATGTTGGTACTACTTCTACTTCTTTGTGTTACACGAAGTTCATCAAAACAGGGACTTAGTATAAAAAGTCCCTGCTCAAAATAAGGCAATTTTGACATTTCAAAAAAAACAGGTGCTCTTTTGTTTTATTTTGCCTGGCATTGTCGGTATGTTTTCGGCTTAAAAGTTTGAAATCCCCATTGCACGTTATATGTTGCCTCCCTAATTGTGCAGCAGCAAATATTCCAGAAGTACGTAATAAATACTTAGGATCTCGCATCATGACTAAAAAAATGATATAAGTATTAATGAATCCTTTTTTTCAGACAGGATAATATGCTCATCTCGGGGCCTTTAACAGCTGACTTACTTTGTACTCTTGTGGAGAGTGGTCTCATTAGCAATCATATATTATAGTACCACATCTCCTTTTAACATGTTTAAAGGGCGCACAATGTTTGTACGCATTTGGGAACTAAAATGTTTTACGTTTTCACTCAACTTTTGATTACATTTGCACACATTTATTTAACGGGCTTATTCCAATCAATCTAGATTGTCAGCATGTTCTTTTTTATTCAAAATAATGTCTCGAAACAAAATTTCGGTGATTTGATAACTCAAGCTGACTTGTACATGTTGTATAGTAAAATTATATCAATGCATTAACCAAAACTAACCATATTTACATTTTATTATGTAAATCTATATATATAGCTGCATAGTAAATAAGCAATATTTTGTTGTCAGAATGCATTGCATTAAACAAATGACAGCAGCACTGCAACACAATGTCAACACAAATTTATCATGTTTATTCCAATCATTGAGATTGCCAGCATATCCTCTTTTTATTCGAAATAGTGTCTTGCAACAAAATTTCAGTGATTTGATACCTCAAGCTGACTCATACATAAAATTATTTTAACGCATCAACAAAATTTTAGTGATTTGATACCTCAACATTGCTCAAGCTGACTCATTTAATAAAATTATTTTAATGCGTCAATGAAATTTCAGTGATTTGATATCTCAAGATGACTTGTAAAGTAAAATTATTTTAATATATCAATGAAATTTCAGTGATTTGATACCTTAAGCTGACTTATATGATAAAATTATTTTAACGTGTCAACAAAATTTCAGTGATTTGATACCTCAACAATGCTCAAGCTGACTCCATGGACAAAAAACAAAATCGGGGTAACAAACCAAAACCGAGCGAAACGCATTAAATATAAGAGGAGAACAACGACACAACACCGAAACGCAACACACACAGAAACGGACCAAGCATCAAACAAAACACCACGAGAATAACAAATATAACATGAAAACCAAATACATGAATTTGGGATAGACAAGTACCGTGCCACGTCTTATCTCAATATCGCAAAAATAAGAGAAAACACAAACGACTCAACGTTAAAATGCAACACACATAGAAACGAACAATAATATAACAATGACCATCTTCCTGACTTGGTACAGGACACTTTTAAAGGGAATAAAAGTGGTGGGTTGAACCTGGTTTTATTGCATGCCAAACCTCGCACTTTGATGGCAAAGTTAAATATAACATTGAAATGACAACATAATATTACAGGACTACAATACAAATAAATAGGAGAACATATTAGACAAAGAAAAACATGATTAATAGTTAACAACAAGCATCAGGTTTAAAATCCAATACGCCAAAAACGCGCCTTGTCAACACAAGACTCACCAGTGACGCCCAGATATAAAAGATCGAAAGTGAAAAAAGTACAAAGTTGTACAGCACTGAAGATCAAAAGTTGAAAAGGTTTCGCCAAATACGGCATTGTTTTTATTCCCGGGATAAGAACATTCTTATTATATAGAACAATTCATGCTATTGCAAACAGTAAGCTCACTCATATGATAAAACTATTTTAACGAGCAACAAAATTTCAGTGATTTGATACCTCAAGCTGACTCATACAATACAATTATTTAAAAGCATCAACAAAATTTCAGTGATTTGATACCTCAACCATTTGTCAACAATGCTCAAGCTGACTCATTTAATAAAATTATTTTAATGTGTCAATGAAATTTCAGTGATTTGATATCTCAAGCTGACTCGTATAGTAAAATTATTTTAATGCGTCAATGAAATTTCAGTGATTTGATACCTTAAGCTGACTCATATGATAAAATTATTTTAACGTGTCAACAAAATTTCAGTGATTTGATATCTCAAGCTGACTCTTATAGTAAAATTATTTTAAGTTGTCAACAAAATTTCAGTAATTTGATACCTCAAGCTGACTTATATAATAAAATTATTTTAATGCGTCAACCAAAACTGACCATATTTGCACTTTATTATGTAAATCAATATAGCAGCATAGTAAATCAGCAAATATTTTGATGTCAGAATGGATTGCATTATATAAATTTGGTAGATTGTTGGCAGGTCTTATTTTTCATTCAAAACATTGTCTCGCAACAAAATTTCAGTGATTTGAAACCTCAGGCTGACCATGCTGACTCATATGATAAAATTATTTAAACATTTCCACCAAAACTGACAATATAAGGGCTTTATCATGTCTATTCATATGTAAATCTATATAGCAGTATAGCAAATCAGCAATTCTTTGATTCTTTACTATTTACGCAATATAAAACTGTCACTGAACATGCTGAAGTCAGTATCTGTATCTGTATTTCTATCTGAATAATATGGATGGGTATGTCACTGATTCATTTTGGCTATTGTGTGATTGGTGGGTATTCCCATAAATAAGTCATGCTTGCTGAGGTGTGCTCATTTAAACCCAGTGGTTCAAGATGTTTTGTAAGATACACCTTATCGCTAATCCTGGCTGAGCTGGCTGCTTGAACTTTTGATGCATATAACAATGACATTGGTGGCGTCAGATATTTTGTTTTGTGACGTCAATATTTTACAGGAACCTGTGTGATATCTTTTAATGGCAGACAAATAGCAATAAGTATACACGTAGCCAGGGGGTTCGTCGAACCCCCTTGAAAACAAATAAGCACTGTTAAAGTCAATGTTCTGTTCGAATTGTGACTGTTAAAGTCGAGTTTGTGAGTCTAACGAAAACTAATCCAGTAGTACATCACCCAATAATGTGACTGACATGAGAGATTTCCTTTGTACTTACTACTTTCATGACTTAAATTTATAATGAAAATTATGAGAAGTTGTCTGCTGGAAAAAGTATACTGTTACACGTACGTAGTATATAATGTCGGTTGGTTAATTTTTTTAGTAGCTAAACAAGTGGCAAATATTCCATTCCTGTTCGCATTGCTAAGTATTTTTTCGAACGTTCACGATATCATTTATAATCCATCAGGACAAATCTAACACAATTGACGAGATTGTTCATAATTATACAACACCTTATGTGCAATACATGCTTCATGTAACACTGTACAGTGTACACTTTTCTTTTGAACATTTTAAACAGAATCGTAAATCCAAGGCAAACAAACGTGAATTACGAAGGAATATGTATGAAGAGCCTGTCAAAAATGGGGAACGAAGCAACGTTTAAAATGATGTTGATAACCCATGATATAAAAATAATGTTCCTACGCGTGGATAACTTCTTTATACGGCTTCTAGCATTTGTCTTGTTAAAACAAAATCATTTCTTTTAATTAATGTTAGCTGCAAGTGATAACAATTGTCCAATCTTATAGCCATTGATCACTATAAATAAGAATATGACAAAAAAATAAAAATAGTTACTTTAATATACGCATTAATTTTTTTTTCGTATTCTTAATGAATGGCTATTGTTTATTTTGAATTTATTGAACCATAAAACTAATTTTTGACTCTTCACATTGAATAATTCGCGAAGCGGATTATGTAAAATGTGAAGAGTCAAAAATTAGTTTTATGGTTCAATAAAATCAAAATAAATTATTGCCATTCATTATAAATAAATTTCTATCAAAAATAAGGCTCCAAGAACTTTTCATTTTATCTATATTAACAATAACAACTTACACACATGTTGGCGTATGAATACACAACGTCAGAGTGGGCGTGTTGCCATCAAAATTGACAACATTGAAAATAAAACTAATCATTTTAACCAATCAGAAGACAGTAAAAACACCAAATTTATTTATTTATTTTTAATATATTAGTCTAAAGTAATTTGCTACTCTGGAAATATATTAATAAAGATTATTATTAATAATTATGTTTACAATCAGAAAAATTTAAATAAAAAGAACTTCGATTTCAACCAATGAAATGTCGAACACCATTCATTCACACCATTCCCGATTGCACGTTACACGATCACACCATTCCTCATACAGCATTACACAATTCCCCTTACACAATACACCATAGCACCATACACCTTACACCATTGCACCATACATCTTATACCATTACACTATACACGTTTTTGTTGGAAGTTTACACCATCCAAGTGCTGTATTGTTATTTAATGTTTACTTATTTAGGTTTACATCTGGATTGATATTACTATAAATTGTCACTCCTTCGTACTATATACATCAAAATTATGTCCTTTCTCTTTTTTATTATGTATATATGTCTTGTACAAGTTGTTATGACATGTTAAAACAAAGTGTACATGCTATAACTTGTATAATGCAAACAATACAAGTTCTAACATGTACAAAATATTGCTGAAAATGGTTTTAAATTGTATATACCACATGTCTTGTTTCTATACATGAAGAACACGACAAATTATCGAGCATTAGCATTATAGTTTTATTATTGATATTCACCTACATGGACCAAGTTTTAGAATAGTTTTATTGCTATACAAGTAATTTCTAAGTGCTCCTTAACAAAATGTTAAACCGACAGAAGATGTATAAATAACAACAAAATTATTTTCATTTACCTGTGTTAATGTTGATGGTTTTTTTTCTGAAATTTTTTAACATTTCAAAGCTGTATAATACTTTTACTTTTATTATCCATCTCTAATTATTATTATCAATTTTGTATTTTCATTGTATCATAGATACAATTTATTTGTTTTGTGTAATTTGTGTTACTACGTCTTTCGATAGGGTTGAGGCATTTCACATTTTTATAGTATGTCTTTCTATGATGTAATGTTACACTATTGAACCAAATAAGAGTGAAGGTTTGGTACTATTGATGTGGTTTATAAGTGTTTCTCGTTTCTCATTTTTTTTTAAATGGATTAGACCGTTGGGTTTTCTATGTAAATGGTTTTACAGTAGTAAAATTTTAGGGTCCTTTGTAGCTTGCTGTTCGGTGTGAGACAATGCTGCATGTTGAAGACTGTATTTTGAACTATAATGGTTTACTTTAATAAACTGGGACATGGATGTAGAGTTGTCTCATTTGCACTCATACCATATCTTCTTATATCTATATATACTAGTCAACAAAAGAAACGATACACAACTTTGAAATAAAATTTATCAAAAAGTGTTAAATTTAAAACAAAATGAGTAAACTATTTTAAAAAGCTTTCATTTACAATGTATGCACATGTGGTAATGAAAATCAAAACTTGTCGGAAAGTATCTAAATTCCGTTTAAACGATCATAGGGTGCAAATTAGTTTTGCGGAAAGTTGAATAAAGAATCGACACATAATTTTCTAAGTACTAAATACAATTTCAAATTTGATTAAAAATATTCAAAATGCTAATCAAGTTATGTTCATGTTGTAACTAATGGGTTGAAATATTGTTTTTTTTTTCAAATTTTTGGGAAAAAACGTGAATTTTGAAATCTCAAAAAGTGCAATATTTTGTTTCAATTTCCGTCTCAAATCAATGTTTTAGATATGAAAACAACACACAGTAAATTTGGGACCTTTTTGATAAGTTTTAAGTTTGTTATCGCTTTTTGAATATCACTTCACTTTGACTGTCCCTTTGGTATCTTTCGTCCCTCTCTCTTCTTTTACACATACTATCTATGGGAAATCAGTTGATAATGTATACATTTTAACGATTTCTCGTGGGGCCGAACTTTGCTTAACAAAAAGACGAAGAAACTGTATGATTTTTTTAAACAAATTGATGGCAAGCATTGTCTTCACCTTCAAATGAGAGGTTGGCATCATTAGTTGGAACTTCTGATTTTAAAATTGTCGTTTTATGTAAATTTTGTAAAAAAAAAAAAAAATAATCGAGAAAAAAACGTCACAAAAGCCAAAAAAAAAATTTTTTAACGGATTTATATTTTCATAATGTTAAAGTATTACTCCCTTCAATATTGGTCCAATGAACGGAAACTTCATCTTTAATTTGAAAAAAAGTCTTGTATCGTTTCTTTTGTTGACTAGTATAATTGAAACTTATATCTAGGCCAACAATGATATACTATTGTGCGGTATTAGCTTAACGTTTTATACCCTTTTTTTTTTACCGTCAGTTCGTTTTAAGCTTAAACGTCAACCACATGTTATGCTTTGATATGTATGGAGGTAAACATACGTTTGTTAGCAGTAAACTTCTTCATGTTTTAATTGGTCAACTGCTTTTCAATTCCCTATCTTGTTCTTTTGTGTGATCATTTGCGAATGACGGGTTTAAGTTAATCCACATTTTCGTATTGTCTTCACATAAATTATTTTGCAATGAAAACTTATAGCAGTGACTTGGTTACAAAGGAAACGAGGATATATGTTGAAAATGTTTGAACTGTTTAATTGATTGATAACTATGCCATTCGTAACACGAATATTATATTCAGGATTATGAACAATAATCAAAAATAAAAAAAAAAACAGATTGAACAACGTCAACAACACATAAAGCTATTCAACAATGGCCAAACTCATACGAATACGCCATCCGGTAGAAATTCCTTGATATAACTAAATGTTATATAACTAAATGTTAACTCATTTCAATTAGAAAACAAACTATCTGATCAATTTACAAAACAACAAACAAATAAAAAACTACATTAACAATAACAAACCAATGAATCACTTGCAGCTCATAAAATATGCATGTTTGCGTAAATTACGCGATTTTTAAAACATGTCATGTGGTTTTGTTAGCTCCGATAAATAATAAGAGATATTTTTGAAGTATATGTATGCTTATTTTTGAAACATAGATACACAGAAAGATGACATATAAGTTTATTTATCAACTGTTAGTTTTAATGAAAACCGAGCACATTCCCCAAACTGTTCGGTTCGTTTACATCAAACAAAATAAAAAAAAAAAAGTTTTGAATGCATTATGATTTCTTCCGAGTTTGGGTTATTTTCTAATATGTTTTATGTAGATTGTAGATTGTCACCGTCGTAATTATATTCGCTGATTTAAGGACCAAGTAACGTTATACACATAATGTTGTTTGAAAAATTTAAAAAAAAAAACAAATACACGTAGATAAGAAACAAAAAAGTGTTAGAACTCGATGATATATAAATTTATTGTTTAACTATTCTAACACAATCATACCAGTCAAAATCAAGAACAAAGTAAAATCCAAATTGAACAATGCATATTTAAGTATTTGTTATAGATTTTACACCATATATGCTGTTATGAGGCAATTGCAAATGCATTTTATACTGTTTTTATTTTTTTGGGTACACAATATTTTTGACATCTAACCAAATGCTAATATTAAAACAAAATCTCAAACGTCTTTAAAAATAAATCCTAATAGTCGAATTGAAATTATCATCATGATACACCAAAAAAAATATCAAAAATATCAAACCGATGAAATTCAGATACTAGAACTATCAATAGAATTAATAAATATGCGTCTCTGAAAATTTTATTACAGCAGCCCAAAGCAAAATATTTAACAACACAATCAAGTTGATGTAAATACCAAATAAAACATGTAAAATAAACAAAAAGGTAAAACCTAAAATAAAATAAAATACTAAACTCTGAGGAAAATTCTTCAAAGGAATCCTAAATCAAATTGCAAAATTAAAAGCTCAACACATCAAGCGAATAGACAACAACTGTCATTTTGTCCAAGCATGTTCTTTTGTAGAAAATGGTGGGTAAAGCACGCAAATGTTTTCTGCTTTTCAGACTTCATTAACATGATAAATGCGTGGAACTTTTTTACACAAGATTTTATCACCCTTTTTTTGTTAAGTTAAGCTTTATTAATTGCTCAGTCATGTTACATTGTTTTGAATTATGAAACCCAGACCATATTGAAAGTTCAAATATTGACGAATTACTAGTATAACCGCCTAACACCTGTTCATAGAAACATTTTTTCAATATTTGTATATAGAACTGTCCATCATTTTTGTTAACCATTATAAGGGAACATTATTCAAATAAAAGATAAAACTGAATTCGATATAAAGCATCAAATTACCATTTAAATTATATAAATAAGTACTAGCATACAAAAACAACCAAATAAAAAAGACAATGAAAACATTAAAAGTGATAATGATGGTTTTGTTACATATGTTGAATACTTGATTAATTGGTTGTTCAGTGTCTTAGGTAGCACTTCACAGTTAGAAAACAAAATTAAAAATGAGCCACAAAATGTTTTATCATTTCCTTTTTCAGGATTTCCAATACATTAACCAAACTGTTTGTGTTGTACATGTGCATATGTATGTAATCAGTATCTTCCATAGATTTGATTTTCAAAAGTTAAAAGGGTGAAAATTAATTCCTTTTATGTGTATCCATGGCATATTCTGCATTTATTTACCATAAAATATTGCAAAAAGGGGGGTGAACATGTCACATATCACCCAAAATTGAAATCAGACTAGAATTTCAATGTCTTTTGAGTGATACCTTTTTAAAAAACTATTTTCATAAATATTCCAAATGATTTGATAAAAAATGGGTGTCTTTCGCCTCATTTTTTCGTAAAATCAAATCACTAAGTTCGTGCCATAAAAAGTTGGATAAAAACATTACAATAATTGCCGGACCAATGTATGGTACCGACATGCAAATACGGACTGTCATACAGAAAACAGCCAATATTACATACATAACATAACCTTGATGATCATATAAACCCAATACAAAGGCAGTTTTAATACTCAGCTATCCAAAAATGAATGTTACTGCACACTAGCTCTCATATTTGAAAAATTCACATGGGTCAAAATGCGAAACTACACACTTAACTGTGGAGTGCTACCTTAAAAACACTGTCAGCACTATTCAATATGGCATAGCGCCCTTTATATTGTTTGATGAAACCAGAATGTCAAAAGATAACAAATGGTTTAGGCTTGAATTCAGCTTATTCTAGTATATTAAGTTAACGGTTCATTTCATAACGCCGGTGTTGAAATGCTAATGATATGCTAGTTATATCGTATTTATGTGTAATACTACCATGGTTTTTTACTATTAGTTAAGTTAAGTTTTATTCCGTCCAGTCTTATAGACACGACATTTGATATAAGAAATTAACCATGTCCGGAAGTAAACCAATTAAAAAATTCCAGTGTGCAAACTTTATAGGTAATCATGTAATCTCAAGTTTCCAAAATATTCTATTGAAACACCAAATAGAAAAGTGATGATTTGAAATACCTACGATAAATGTTAATGACTTTGATTTCACTGTAATGAAATGTAGGATTAATTTACTGTTAAACTGTAAAATTTAATAGAATTTGTATTACTCTTCTTCGGATGCAACAGGATGTGACGTAGTATAAATTGGTGGTATTACAACTATGACCTATTTAGGTTACAGCTTTGTGAGTGATGAGAAATAACTATATGTAAAAAAATTAACACAATTCTATATTTTGACATTATCAACACACAATTAATGGACCCCGATGGAATTTTACACACCAGAATGAATAAAAATCTAAAAAAAAATCAAAATAATTAAATTTGATACAATGTTTCACAATAAGAATAATTATCTCCAAGTTGAATTGGTGTTAGGATAAGGAAATATGGGCTATTGCACGACATATGGGTATACCATTCGAAAAAAGTGCTAGTAATATTAAATGCTAAACTATTCAAACTACAAAAAAACAAAGGACCTGAACTTTTTTCAAAAAGAAATATGCTATACATTTACAAACTAATACATTGCAGACTCCTGACTCATAATATAAGAATGTTTACGTTTATATATAATTTCATTAAAAATATGCATGTTCTTGGTAAGCTCCTAGCGATGATGATGAGGATTTCAAAAAATGTATACGTTATTAATTTCGTTATTATCGAAAGAACATTTTTTTTATCAAATATCCATCCCCAGTGGTTCCACTCATTTCATCACTCCTATAAAAACTGACAATATCAAGGGATAAACGTGTGCAACCAACGGGGAAAACACAAACAATATATTCCTGACATTGAACACTTATTTTTTTTCAAATTATTTGTTCAATATAAAAACGAAGATCTGGTTTGATTGCAAAAGAGAAAACTATCCACAAGGGACCAAAATGACACAGACATTAATAATTATAGGTCACAGTACGGCCTTCGACAATGAGCAAAGCCAGTACCGCATAGTCAGCTACAAATGACAATGTAAAAAAAAATTCAAACCAGAAAAATAACAACATTATTTGAATAAAAACATGAAAAAATAAAATGTTGGGGTGTTAAACATGTTACCAAGACCAAAACCCTCCCCAAACCGGGGACAGTGGTATAACAGTCCAATTTAAGAACAAATCTTAATTAGTTGAAAAAGCGTAACTCATCAGATGGAGAGAAAAAAAGTGGACGTGGCCGGGTATCTGTATATCCGGACTACAAAAAGACACTAGGATAAAATCTGAGAGTACTCGCAGTTATCTGACAGCTAGTCAAAGCCACTAACAACTAATGAAAAAATCATGCATATAAGACTAAACTATCAATCTGTAAACATACAACTTCCAATGGATTTAGTATAAAACCGACATAAACAGTCAGAGAAAAACATGACCTTGTGCAATGCCAGTTACAGGTACATGTATCGACAGATTGCAGATCAATGAATGTAAAAATAGAATTGAGAATGGAAATGGGGAATGTGTCAAAGAGACAACAACCCGACCAAAGAAAAAAAAAAAACAGCAGAAGGTCACCAACAGGTCTTCAATGTAGCGAGAAATTCCCGTACCCGGAGGTGTCCTTCAGCCGGCCTCTAAACAAATATATACTAGTTCAGGGATAATAAACGCCATACTTATTTCCAAATATTACACAATAAACTAAAAAAAAAATAATACAAGACTAACAAAGGCCAGAGGCTACTGACTTAGGACAGGCGCAAAAAATCGGCGGGGTTAAACATGTTTGTGAGATCTCAACCCTCCCCCTATACCTCTAGCCAATGTAGAAAAGTAAACGCATAACAATACGTATATAACATACCTTTTATATTTAGTTTGCTTTTAATTTACTAAATCAACCCAGTTTTGTAGATATTCAAAGCCCCCACATTAGGAGCAACCACATCAAACTTATTTTGTGAATGTGACAATGGTTGGGACATATAAGCAGAAACTGTTGTTAAAACATACATCACACACATACAATACAACCAACTATAAAATTCAAGTAAACATACACAAATACAAACATAAACACGTAGTTGCTAGTTAATCAGACATAGACGCCAACAAAAAAGTTGTTGTAGTGAATAGTGGGGTAAAACAAAACTACATAATTACTTATATTTATCAGTGCATGCTCAAGAAATGTTACTTTACAAATAAAAAACTTCACAACCAGTTATACACTGATTTTGAATTTTAACATGTTTAACGAATTATGTCCAACAACATTTACCTACACTAAATAAAATTCGATTAAGCTGCGAATGTCTTTTGACGATGTTTTAGAAATAAAATACTTTGCACATTAATGCTAAAATCTTTTTTCTTTGAAAAACATCGATGATATGTTTTGAGAAGAACTTGCAAAGAAGGTTGTTTTTATTCTGTTTTTCGTACAAACGTAGCAGCACATAAAAAAGTGATATGAATATTTAACTTAAAAAACGGAAAGTGTCATCTAATATGTCTGAGAGAAACAAGTTGATATTTTTTTCTCTGGTGTACTCCTTTGATTTACTCAACACAATAACTTTTCTTCACAAAAGCTAAGCCTTCAGCTGCTTTCACACGTTTCAATGCTACCATAAGCCGATAAATTGTTGGTTGCACCTTCTCAGGTTGTTTCTGGGTTTTCCATTTCACGAGCAGATTGTGTATTTGTCCATTCAAATTCCTTGGAAAATTATGCATTGTCTCCTTAATAATGCCGATACTTAGACCTAATTCAACTCCGAAGTGAACAACACAATCACCTATCAGATTCTCTTTTGTTAGACCATTAATAACAACATCTGATGGTATATCTTGGAGACGACGTTCAGCTTTTTCTATAAGGAAAAAAGTAAATACAAGTGATATCTTGTTTTTGTTAATAACCAATTGCTATCTTATCTTGTTTTTTGGTTAATAACCAATTGCTATCTTATCTTGCTTTTTTGTTAATAACCAATTGCTATCTTATCTTAAATGCTAAAAACACAACAAAATAAAACAAAAATATATAAATATGACTTTTTCTATGCTTTTAGGTAAAAACATTACTTTATATTTTGAAATCTATATGTTTTAATCGATTTTGCGCCTGTCCCAAGTCAGGAGCCTCTGGCCTTTGTTAGTCTTGTATTATTTTAATTTTTGTTTCTTGTGTACAATTTGGAAATTAGTATGGTGTTCATCATCACTGAACTAGTATATATTTGTTTAGGGGCCAGCTGAAGGACGCCTCCGGGTGCGGGATTTTTTCGCTACGTTGAAGACCTGTTGGTGAACTTCTGCTGTTGTTTTTTTTACTTTGGTCGGGTTGTTGTCTCTTTGACACATTCCCCATTTCCATTCTCAATTTTAAAGATAACATACCAACTAAACTATGGTCCTCTCTATGTATCTAAAATAAATATTTAGAAAAAAAATGTATTATACTAGCTTATCACATAAACTGCTGTTCATGTAGAAAACTCGATATAATTAAAAACTGTCAGCAAAACAAGAGAAAGTTATATGTGCCTTCGCATAAGTTTTACAAGCGTTTCTAAAAGAATTGTCATTGAATTATATGTGCTATTTTCGATAAGGATATTTTGACTGAGTGTAACCGATAATTAACCAGCAATTTCCGTTATTAAATGCCCTTGCCAAGTCAGGATTACGACAGTAGTTTTTCTCTATTTTCGTTGATTTAATATCGTTGTTTTTGCCATATTTAATGGACCTCCTTTTTTCAATTGCCTTAGAGTTCGATACTTTGCTATAATTTCGTTTTGCTTTATCTATGTAAACGTATTTTGTATTTGTGATTCATAATTTGAATGGTCGGTTAATTCATTTAAAGATAAATTACAACAAGGAAAATACGTCCCTAAAACCTTGCAAAATCTTTCCCAAGAAGAGAAATAATGAAGCCACGACTAATTCAATAGTGGAAAAATGGAAGGAAGTAAAAATTCATATCATCAAAATATCAGGTATGTTACAAATCACTTTTAATTATTGATGATATTACATCAATTTAATGCAGCCAACGTGAAAGAATTGAGATTGATGACAGTCTTTACATTAGTAGAGGTTGGTAGTTTAAAATTGGCTTGGTGCATCTGTTATTTATTATCTTTAAATTTTGCTGTGGTGTAGTGGTTAGCGCATCGGACTAAAACACAGAGTTCCTGGTTCGATTCCTGCTCCTCGGGAGAAATGTCAGGGACTGAATTTTCGGCTGTCCTTTGAGACCATTTGCCTGTATGGTCTTGAAACATGTTGAGAGTCCGTCGGAACAGAACGATACATGTCTGGCCCGTGTAAAGATAAAGCAATATCTCTTGCACGAAAAGACACCCTTGTAGATTTAAAAAAAGATCAAGCTAATGCAGCTACAAGACAACACTCGCACCCGAAAAGGGATTAATTTAAGTTGTGAAAGCTTGTTTCCCAATCCATTTTAAATATGTTTAAACTAAATTAAAAAACAAATGGGTCAATGACTCTAACAATCCTTACAATTCATATAGATAACGAAAATCAATGGGGCATGCATTTCGTCGAGAAGGCCAATATCAACTCTTTTAAGAAAATGTTACTAAATTATATAGTTGAAGATAATTACACTATTTGTGCATGATATGATATTCCTTACTACATTAATATGGTTGTCGCAAGCGTTTTTACGATCATAATCGAAAACAACATTGACTTGAGTATAAAAAAATAAAAAAAATAAATAAAAGTAAACTAATTCAAGTATCTAACCTGACACAAATAATGTTCACTCTCAATAGCTGTCAGTGCTTTAAGCAGTTTGTCAAATGTTGTCGTCGATTGGTTGCATTCTTCTGTATCCCTCCAATTAAAGAGACCCATCAGCATAAAATCCATGGGGTTTGAGAAATAACGGAAATTCAAGTCATCATAATCTGTTTTTGTCATACCAAGTTGAATAAAGAAGCTGTAGAAGTCTCCAATTCCAATTTTCCTGGCTAGCTGTACAAAATGCTGATCATTTGGCTTCAAGAGCAAGGTTCCTGTGTTAAGACCTTAAATAACAATTTCATTATAACAATTATTTATTATTTTAGAAAGTCTAGCAATATATCTTTCTCTCACAAATGTGTATAGATCGGAACTCTATCAGAACTGATTTATGTAAAATCTTCTAATAAGAATTGTGTTGCTCTATTAATCCAAAAGAAAAAAAGCAATTTGACGTTAAAGTGTATGGACGATATTGCATTTAAGCTTTTTAAAAGATTTCATACTGTTTAATTATAAAACAAAAACCTCAATTATATCACTCGATTGACACAATTCAAGTTTAAGGTTTGATAAAGTGTCGTGTTTGTACCCGTCTATTCGACAGTGAATCAGTTTTAAACACTGCATTTATTTGACGTATGCTAATTGATATTTTAATCAGACAAAACTTAATAAATTAATGTTGTGATTGATATGAACTAGCTTTATAAACTGCGAGTACTCTAATGCCGAAGCGTTATGTCTTTTATTTTTGTATCAGTTGTTTTTGTGTCTCTTATTTATCTTTTGAGCTAAGCAAATTGATATTACTTATGACACCTATCTATGTTGTACTGTTACAATAATCACCCAGGCTGGTTGAGAGTTACAGACTTGTAAAGAAAAGTTAACCGTGCCACATTATTTATGTGTATGGATCAAATTCCTATTCAGAAACATGTTGTTCAGTATCCTTGATTTGTGTCTGTCGTTAATTTTTTTCGCTTAATTCTTTGGCCGTTATTGTTTTCGTTTGAATTGGTTCGGTCTGGAACCTTTCACGCCATATAGGAAATTCACTTCATTTCAACTCTGGTGGATAGTTATCTCAGTGGCAATCAGAAAACTATTTTTTTATTATCGTTTTTCCTCAAATCAATACCTAAAGATATTCTGCTAAAATGTATGTATAAAAACGGTAAATCAAAACAGTTTTCATTGAGCAGATGCGTGTTAATTAGAGGTATATTGACATAACATCTTGCATGAGAAATATGAGTTTTAGGCACAAAGTCATATTATGATATTTCGAGTATTAGTTTGAGCCTTCAACCCAGTCATACATACAGAATGTCGTTCTATCTTATTAGTTAAATTGACAACTTCAAACTTTGATGAGTTTACTACCTTCAGAAATTTTTTTTCTGTAAAGTGTCATATGGAATTATAATTCTCTTTTTTTTTGCATTTGCAATGCTTGATTTTTTATATAGTCGCTTCGATATTTAAAAAAAACGGTTTTAATTCATTCATTTAATCATTTGTACAGTCGTTTTCAATTATTGTCCTGGAATTTTTATTAACTGGTTTCGTTTTTTGTTTTTTTCATTTATATAATCATATAACGATAATATTACCTTTACAGTTTGGGTCGCACTGTTCTTTGTTCTGAAACGAAATCAACGAAAATGTACACGAAAAGCATAAATGAAACAAATGCAAAAGTCATAGTATTCTATAGTTTTGAGATTTAGTTCATATTGAAATATCCCGTAAAGAACTCTCATATAGATATAGGAAGATGTGGTGTGAGTGCCAATGAGACAACTCTCCATCCAAATAACAATTTAAAAATTAAACCATTATAGGTTAAAGTACGGCCTTCAACACGGAGCCTTGGCTCACACCGAACAACAAGCTATAAAGGGCCCCAAAATTACTAGTGTAAAACCATTCAAACGGGAAAACCAACGGTCTAATCTATATAAACAAAACGAGAAACGAGAAACACGTATATATTACATAAACAAACGACAACTACTGTACATCAGATTCCTGACTTAGGACAGGTGCAAACATTTGCAGCGGGATTAAACGTTTTAATGGGCCCAAACCTTCTCCCTTTTTCTGAAACAATAGCATAACAATACAACATAGAAAAACATACGATAAAATATCAATTGGCAGACTTAACTCAATCAAAAAACGTATGATTACACAATGAACGAATAAATTTGATCTGCGATATCTGAATACAAATGCACAGTTAATTATATATACTCAGAAGGCAAAAATTAACCCAAAGTTTCAGAGGAGTGAAAACGACATGATTTTACCCCATAGATAGCAACCTGCTTTATTTATCAATTTGAAAGGGAGACTGCAGATACCAAATTTACATTCGAACTACGAAATTAAGCATAAACGCTCATCGCCATGGCTACATAAAGGTGAAATCAGTTTACCGCTGTTTTTAAATAGTCAATATCACAAAACGTAAAAAGAGTCCGGGTAACAAAACAAAATCCGAGGAAACACATCAACTATAAAATTAAAACACTGGAACAACCGAAACACAAAAGTACAATGATAGAAACCGCCAAAATACATTAAAAACAGACAAATAAACAACGATCACAAAATACAACATAGAAAACCAATTTATGAGCAATGCAAATCCAACTTAATACTGCGGGTGTTCTCAGGTGCTTTGGTAGAGTTAACAGATCTGAATGTGACAACCTTCGTTTTGAATTAGTTGACGTCACAAATAACTCTCCGACCGAGTTTTCAATAAAGACAAAGATACATTAAATCAATATCATAATGATTGATGTTTGTAATGAAATATTAAATAAAAAACACAATGCAATTGTTAATATCATAATTTTTATGATACAATCGAAATGAATTTAAATAATTTATGCAAACAATAATTTTTACATCCAATAAAAATTACAGAAGGATAATTAAAAAACAAAAAATACTTCATGCGCCCGAAGCCAACTCTATATACGTAAATTTTGTCAAAGGGAGTTTCAATAACTCTATATTTATCAAAGGACAATTTTAAAAGGTTGGTTATAAGTCATAATAGAACTGTCTACAAGGCTGATTATAGTCTCGGGGACTTATAATCCACAGACAAGGTATCGACGAGTTCTATAAAAGTTAAAACAAACAGTTACGAATGTCGTGCATCCAAACAAAATTCTTTTAAAATCAAATATAAAATATACATATCAATGTGAAAAGAACACGTCAACATGAAAGATAATCGATAATTTGAGGTCAACATATTTAAAGGTTTTTTCAATGTCTTAATTTCTAAATCGTCCGTAGTTAAGACAATTTGGATTATGTATAGCCAAACCCATATGTTTATCCTCAGTAGCCAATACATGTATGGACATACTCACTAATAAGGATGCTTTAAAGGATGCAGATGGAGTTTTCATTTAGACGGTAAAAATAAAACGTTTTCTAGCATACCACATCCTGTTTTCTTAAATAATGTTTGTTGTGTTTTAACTATTCGTTCATTTTAAAGAATAGAAGCTGAGATGAAGATGCGTTCTCTACTAATAGTATACTTGGGTTTAAATATTTACATATTCCAGTATACCCACGTGATTTTAAAAAAGCCAATTTGTATTTCATTGATCGCTGTTCTAGTAAAAGAAAAGAACATCGTCATCAGTGTCGAATTGTTTTCTGTTAATTTCGATTGTTTCAAGTAAATATTTTTGTATGTATTATATTTCTTGTTTTACATACGTTTGAGCTACCAAAACGTGTCAAAATACTATAGGTTGTATTGCAATGATTAAGCAGTAACATCAATAATGTTATATAATCTAATTGATCTCAAGAAAATTTTAATAGATGTTTTTACAATTTAATTTTATATACTAATTTAATCATCAAAAATCACTAACCTTATCAAAAAACCAACTCAGAGAACATTTCGTTTCATGTATTTCCCCATTCTTGCACCTCCAATATTCTCTACTTTGTGCATCTATCAAAGGTATGAAACACGGTTCACCTCTGCATATTTCTCCTACCTCTATCTCGAACAAATCTGGGGAAGGTTGGTTTTCTTGTCTACCAAAACAGTGACTGTAGAATTGAATAATTCGTCCTAATGCCAAAGTCAGGCATTCTTGAGTTGTTGTTGATAAATCTGGTGATATAAGCTGCTTTGAAACTTTATTTACAAGATATAGTACAATTCTTTGTCCTTCAACGTGAATGTGAAGCTCATTTGTTTCGTCAGCATCCATAACTGCAGCTTGGAAAAAGAGACAGTAGCGTGAATCGATTATTTTCAAAGGCCAGATGCTGATTGCAGCACCTATCAGCTTGAATAACAAAGCAGATGGTACTACTGTCTCCTTCAGACTATATGCTATGCAAATTGTTCTGTCACTAGTTGCACTTTGATGAATTTGTGGGGGGATCTTTTCTTTAACGATGCATGGTACCAAAAATGAATCCATAGCTGTATCCATTCCAGTGTATCGTTTCGGCTCAACAAGGATATCAAGGTGAAGGAGTACGCGTACCATATATTCTTTTGACCTGATATCTGTCAGAATATCTTTGAAAGCTTGTTGCGACCAAAGGGTAAAAAGTTCAGATTTCTTCAATACCCCAGCTGATGATAAAGTCTCTAGTATGTTTCGAATTGGTCCTTGCTTCGGCCAAAACATTTTGTCCGTGATAAAGGCTCTCAGGATATTGACCATTGCAGTAGGTTGAATTACAATGAAATCTCTTAAAGCTGGTTCATCAAAGTACAAAAGCTTTCCTATGGAGTGTTGAACAAGTAGAAAATCTTCTAATCTTCTTTCACTCAGGACAAATTCATTATTTGAATTGTTCATCTCCAAAAGCCTTGCTCTCGTGATCATGTTTACTCCATCTGCTCTCATATCTGATATCAGTAAATCGAGAGGTACCCAGACAATGGGAATTCTTTGTCCCCATGTTGACTGCTGGAAGGCGATTTCAACTAATGTATCCCTTAACATACCAATGTGAATGTCGGCAGCGTCTGTTGCATTGATAAAAAAGACTCTGTCGTACATGATATGCTCATGAAGCTTGTGGGAGGAAAACAATTTCGCCAGTCCTTCTTGAAATTGACGTGTCAACTTTTCTTTTGTGTCCTGTCAATAGATTCAAATTTCGATATAGGTTACAAACAAGTACAAAGTTGATGAGCATGAAGGACTCAAAATTCCCAAATATCCCAAATACGGCTGAGGTAATATATTTCTGGGAGCAGAAAATCCTAAGTTTTAAGAAAAAAAAATTGTCAACAGAAAATTGATTAAAATAACCATATAATTGATATTCATGTCAACACCAACGTGCGGACTAGTTGGCTGTTGATAATTTCGGGGACGAAACGTCCACCAGCAGTGGCATCGACCCAGTGGTGTAAATAATTATCAAAGGTACCAGGATTATAATGTAATACGTGTTTCGTCTACATAAGACTCATCAGTGACGCTTAGATCAAAATAGTTGGAAAGCCAAAGTTGAAGAGCATAAAGGACCCCAAACTCCAAAAAGGTGTGCCAAATACGGCTAAGGTAATTTATTCCTTGGATGAGACAATCCTAAGGTTTTAGAAAAATTCAAGTTTTGTAAACAGAAAATTATTCAAAATGACCATATAATTGAAATTCATGTCAACACCGAAGTGCTGACTATTGGGCTGGTGATACCATCAGGGACGAAACGTCCACCTGCAGTGGCATCGGCCATACTTATCAAAATCAATTTTGTTGGAAGCAGTCTAGACTTAAAGTTATTTTAATGATATAACTTGAATTATAGTTTTCCAAATTGAGGTAAACGTTTTTGCATGAATTGATTTGATCCCCAGTTGCGGTCTATCTATATCAATAAAAATTGTTTTAAAACTTGCATGTTCCTCGACTTTGTCGAATGACTATATCAGTATATATCTATCATGTTGAGAAAAAAGCTTCAATTAAAAGTTGTATACACAGTAAAGTCATCTCCTTTTTACTAATTTAATCTATAATTTATCTTGATACAACAGAATTGAAATTGACATCAATTTAACAGACAAGATAGACTTGTAAGTCTTTCAATGTCTTTTAATGTCTTTCTTTGTTCTTATTTGTCTTTCTGAATATTACTTTCACTGTTTAGTCTGTTTTGGTGATATCTATTTGACGTGACTCTGTATTTTATACATCTCGTCATTGTGTTATTGTTCTATGATAATTTTGGTATTATAATCTTACATTTTGGATAATATGCTTAGTCTGCATGCCTTTTTGTGTTTCTTGGATACGTATGACGTGGCTTTATAGCTATACATCCCGTCATTGTGTTATTGTGCTATTTTAATTTGTTGTATTCTTGTTTTTGATTTTTGCTAATGTGCTATGTCTTGATGCTTTTTTTGCTTCTTTGTAACATATTTGTGTTTTGAAAGTGATTAATATAATAACACAACGTTTACTGTTGTTCCCCTATTTTTGAAATTTATACTTATTATATCCATTTGTTTTGTTCACACAT
This sequence comes from Mytilus trossulus, assembly GCF_036588685.1. NCBI lineage: Eukaryota > Metazoa > Mollusca > Bivalvia > Mytilida > Mytilidae > Mytilus > Mytilus trossulus. The sequence continues at coordinate 10,290,840 of NC_086385.1, read as the reverse complement.
TGTTGTCAATATTATAGAATTTGGAGCGACTGTCATACAAGTAAGGGGTTGGTTAGCTATAGGACCAGGTTTAATCAACCCTTTTCCACACAAGTCTGGATATGATAGTTGTTGTCCATTAGTTTGATGTTTTTGAATTCTTTATTTTGCCATTTGAATAGGGACTTTTCGTTTTGAATTTTTCTCGGACTTCAGTATTTTTTGTGATTTTACTTGTTAAAGAACAATTGAAAGCGATTATTAAGATTTTCACGAATGTTTAAACTCCTATGTGTACAGCTCTATGACCTGGTCACTTATCAGATCCTTCATTTACATAGCTTTCTAGGAAACTTGCATATTCGACATTTTACCAAAAATACGAAAAATCTGAAAATAAACAAATAAGCATCAAAAGAAAAAAAAAACCGAGAGTCAAACCAACAGATAGAAAATAAAGTGACAAAAAAGACAAACAGACAAATAATAGTACAGAAGACACAATATAGAAAACACAGGACTAAGCAACACGAATCCCACCAAATACTTGGGGTGATCTCAGGTGCTCCGAAAGGGTAAGCAGATCCTGCTTCTTATGTGGCACCCGTCGTGTTGATCATGTATGTTATGTTACTAAAAATCCGGTAAATAATCTTATTTGGTATTTCACATTCGTGAAAAGGAAAGGGTATTGTAGTAACGACATAAGGAACATATCCGCTCTCATCTGTGAAACGGTTATTCCACAACGGTCAACCTCGTGATGGCGTCCGTAAAAATTACGAAGGGAGGATTTCAACTTAACCATTTGGAACTTTTGGTTTAATAGCTTCCTTGTGAGTAGCAATCCTCTGCTAGAATGTTGCTACATAGAAATGGAAAGTTCGCAATTGGAAAGCTGAAATCATCTCTTTGTCGTACAGTTCTGTTTTCAACTAACCCTCATTGTCAATTTCTAGATGTAAGTTAATATACGAGGCAGACTTATCTGTATCTCTAGTATCCATTATCTCTTGTTCGATGGGATAGATTTTTTCAACATTCACCAAATTTTGTGATAGAACATCATCTATATAGGGGAACCTAAAGTTAAATATGTTAAAGGATATTGCTAACTTCTTATCGGTCTTCCTAGGAAGTTCCTGTATAAAGTCAGCCTCATAATTATAAAGTAACAAGTCGGCAAGAAGAGGGACACAATTGGTTCCCATTGGAATTCCGATATTCTGGTGCAAAAACACGTCCTCTAATCGTAACAAATATGATGTCAATCAAGAAATCAAGCATCTTGATAATGTCAGTTTCAGAGGATTTTGATTTGAATCAGAGTGTTTCTTTACAAAGTAGGATTTATTCCTCCCAAAGAAAAGATACTTGTATCTACGTTCGCCATTCTTTTTCATGAAACAAAGTAAGACCAACATTTTCAATTTGTCTTTTAGTTTGGAATGGGGAATATATAGTTATCAAAAGTACCAGGATTATAATTTTATACGCCAGACGCGCGTTTCGTCTACATAAGACTCATCAGTGACGCTCAGATCAAAATAGTTAAAAAGCCAAATAAATACAAAGTTGAAGAGCATTGAGGATTCAATATTCCAAAAAGTTGTGCCAAATACGGCTAAGGTAATCTACTCCTGGGGTAAGAAAATCCTTAGTTTTTCGAAAAATTCAAAGTTTTGTAAACAGAAAAATTATAAAAATGACCATATAATTGATATTCATGTCAACACCGAAGTGCTGACTACTGGGCTGGTGATACCCTCGAGGACGAAACGTCCACCAGCAGTGGCATCGACCCAGTGGTGTAAATAGTTATCAAAAGTACCAGGATTACCTGTGTAAAGTGTAGAAAATTCAAATGTTTTACTACTATTGCAAGATGAGAGAGTCTTAGATTGTATGTATTCTAAAAGATTTTTGGATTTTTTTTGGTATCCACACCTGATTCAAGGTACCTCTAGAAAAGGCAAAATTTCACTTCGGAGCCCGGCTTTGATTGCTGATAAAATAGATGTTAATAATTTGGAAAGAGGTTTTGTGGAGCAATTGGAAGACCCAGCAATATACCGTTGTTTGTTATAACACTTATGTAGTTTAGGTATCCAATACAGTGATTGAAGATTCAGTTCTTCATCTTTGTTTGAAATTCAAAAGGAACATAGAAACAGACCTATGATTATCCAGGTATCTTGGTAAGTGTCGTTAATTCCTAATTCATTATCAGTGTATGTAATGATTTTTACACACAAAAGCGATATTGTTTGGGGCTTTATCTGCGGGGACACTAACATATTTGCCATGGAGGTAGGACAAGTGTTTTGCAACAGTTTGGGCTTTAAAATTGACATAGCGTGGGTATTGATAGACCCATTACGTTTCTTAATTCGGATTTGTATTAACGACCTCGCAGCCTCTATCCATTCGGAAAGAGTGTATCCGTCTTCTTTCTCGCGTTTCGCCCATTGCCTGGCATACCCTCATCTGAATCAATCAGTATTTTGAGTTGTATATTTAATTAATGGATTTATGCTCACGATATTTCGAACCTTTGGATAACATATTTCGTAGAGACATGTTTTTACAATGTTGAGGTCTCCGGTAATATCGTGGCCAGCTGGATTATATTTGCATTTAAAACTAGCACAGGTGCAGTCAGGTCAGGAGGTTTGACTCGACTTGAAGTTATCAAGAGATCCTGCAAAACGTGTTTGTAATTGAAGATTTTAGTTGCAATTGGTTTGGTATAGGTATAAGAAATTATTGGTACAGACTTATCTTTAAGATAAGGAGGTATTTTCGACTGAACTAATTTATGATGAAGGATATTGCCTGAGTTGATGCCATCGAGACCTTTATTGACAAAGGAAAGTTAAAATATATTTTCTCTTTTTCATCTTTTCCAATGCGAACTGGTTTGAAAAGTTTGTGACTTGCAATATCCGAAATGATAGCTTAAGTTTGTATTGGTTTGAATGACGGTTCGTAACTGTGGTTTCCAAACATAAATTGAACAGTTTAATGGATAACAATAATTCAAAGTGAATTATAGTTTATAAAAGTGTTATATAATTAAGACTTACGTTGGAGAACTGATCGCTATGTGTGGCGGCAAACATAATACGTGGCATTTTGTCGTCACTGTATCTACTGTAAGTCAATACAGAATTAATCCAGTGCTCCAGAATCGCTGTCAAATATATTGATTACTCATTAAATATAAAGATATTGACTCTCAAGTGAAAATATACTTTAACTTGCGATGATCACGCTAAAATGCGATGATCTTTGCTAAAATGCAATGGTACAATGGTTGTTTTATTTCTAAAGTGTAAAGTGTGATGTTATAACACGCTAAAATTGTATGGTGTATAGGAATGGGTCGTCTTTTTTATGTATGCATTTTTTGTTGATATGTTATGTCCATTTATTTTTTCGTTAGTAATGTTTTATTGTAGATCAAGTCGTTGTCTTTTTCCAGTGTTTTACACTGTTGGTTAATTTTTGGCCGTATATAAATTGTAATGTGTCGATAATACTCCTCATTGAATGCCGTTCTGTTACTAATTGCAATATTATTAACATTTGATGTTGGGTGGATTGTTGTCTCATTGACAGTTAAACCACATCTACTTACTATCATCAAATGTACACAAAATGTTTAAAAAGTGAAACGATGTATATAGCAGTAGCTATTATTTACTTTATGATTTAAAGAAGATGAGAAATAATTGCTAATGAGTCATTAGACTTAATGACATAAAAAATAATATATGCGAAACAATGAAACCGGTTGGAAACTATTTAGAACATTTCGGGCAGTTAGAAGACTAAATTTCATGTATGCATATTCGACATTTCATATTTCAAATGCGTAGAATCTAAAATAAAAAAGAAAAAGAAAACGAAAACGAAAAAACAATAACTCGTCCCAAATCTTATATATTACACAAGATCGATGATCGGATTAGAATTCTTAGAATGGTATGAAAATAGTATACTATAAGAAAGAAAATGTAGTAAATTTTTGAAAGAAACAAATAAATATATCTTATTCACCGCAATTTAATTCAATAGGTGAGGTGTGTAAGTACTCATGGTGGAGTAGTTGTGTGACAGGTAGTGTGTGTGTTCAAGTTTTGTGACCAATGTTTTGTGTAGGTATATGTGTGTGTCTCAGTTTATGTGAAAGTTAAGACATTATACTCGTAGAGGAATATTATGTTGTATGTATACTGTTTCTCTGTTTACACGAAACGATTGGCAATACTTTATACAAAGTATCAACACAATCTCATTCTTTATCGATGTTTTTGACCATGTTAACTTACCATCAGAGTGTCATTAATGTTTTATACTCATAAATAGGCTAATGCATCAAGTTTGTCAGTATTCTGTAGCGCATACAAGTTATTGTTATAGAAAACAAAACAGTTATTTCATTAAATTTTAAACTTACCAAATAATTTAAGAATATTCCAACATACAACAATGATTAAATACACGTGTTCTAGAAACATAATAAACATTTATACCACGTGATATGCAATTAAAATAAGTAGAAGAACGTAAACAGGAGAACGTATGTTTTTCGGATTTGTTGCTTTACAGATTCTGTAAAATATATAGATTGTAATATTCTATTAACCACTTTTAAAACTTATAATAAGTTTATCTTGAGAATCCCCTGGTTCATTTGACAATTCACACACAGGGATAAACCTATTTTTGGATAGTTGTACCTTTTAGGGTATTTGTTAACAACCAATTGTGCAATAAACTGAATAACTATTAAAAATAATAAGATCGATAAGCGAAAGATATTTATACAACATCCTTGAAAAAATGTTATGGTATTCATAGACGTTGATATCATCATTTAAACATTTCAGATTTATGTATTTGGAGCAAACAACAATTACAGATTTGACCTTTAAACAAAGTATAGTTGTCGAAAAATATTTTTAACAGCTTACAACAATCTACTAAAAGTAATAACAAAATATCTCAGGTTTGGACTAGTTTAGATTTTGTCATGGAAAAACAAGATTCAGAAAATAAACATCACCTCTAGCTCTTTCAATGGATTGATATACAACTACACTGTACATAATGACACAAAATATTAAAATCATTTATAAGTCTTATGGCGTATAACTCAATTCAAAAATTATAAAAACACGGAGATATATATAAGTAACTGTACTCACAAGCTGCTGTAACATTTCCTGGTTGGTATTCTTCCAATTCTGTATAAAGTCCTTTGCGTCCATCAAACATAAGAATGAACGTGCCCTTGTGCTGGATGAATAATTGATGAGTCATATCAAATGATTTTTGTCCACCAAAATCGACCAAATCAGATGGTGCTATATTCATTACGTAAGCCCCCTATTTTAAATTGTCCAAGACGTCTTCTTGAATATGTCTGGCTGTGTATGTCTGTCTCTTCTGATCAAATTCCAATGGAGAGTTTGGATGGCCATCGAAAGATTGCTTTTTAGATGTTGTGCTTTGTTTTGTTTTTTCTTGTCGTGGTACATCACGTTTGGTTTTCATTAGAATTGATGATTCATTATCTGTATGACTGTGACTTGACATAGGGGCATTGTGTACTTTTCTTTCATCTACATTTTGCCTTGACCTGTATTCAGTATGTTGACTTGGTTGTTGTTTTAATTCAGGATGTCCAAGTAATAGTTTCGTCAAAACATCACCACTACCTGATTAATAATAGATGCATAATATAGTTTCTATTAAAGACAAGTGAATTGATATTTCATCGTTAATCATAATTTGAATACAAACAGAAAACAACATAGTAATGATTACGATGTCTGAATGTTACATGAGAAACAATAAACAAGCTTGAATACTGGTTCTGAAACGGTGGCCGTGATTAGAATACATCTTTCGTCTGCCTTTTCATAACATACACAATACCATTTTACTTGAACCAGACGACCATTTCGACTATTAATGTCTTTTTTGTGATGACATAAATCACACTATTTACAAGACCAAAACTAATGCAAACGTTGAATACCTGATTAAATCATAGCCAACCGCAAAAACGGTCTAATCTAGCAAAATATTTTCTATACTTTTTCCTTAAGATATTTTCATATTTGTATAGCAGCACACTTCAAACAAATGGTGACCTTATTTAAGGTGATCCGTATTTGTTAAAGTTTTTTTCTGTCTTTTAAATAAAAACAATCAACTGACATCTTTGCATTTGACGTTCAGAAATTTTTTTTTTCTTACTTAAATTTAAGCAAAATTTGTTTATGAATGTTTCAATCGCACGTTTTGATTGAGTCCGAGTCACAAAAACTCTAAACGGAGTGATACATGGTAACTAGACAACGCAAACATATCCTTATAGAAATATAGTTAACTATAGATTCTAATATGCTGAATATGAATAAAACATGCCCTTTTCTCTAATAAAATAAAATGCATCTATGATTAAAAGTTTACCACAAAGTAAGGAGTGTGTAATGTTGAATGTATGACTGTACTAGAATTACTTGTTCGGGAAAAGGTGAATTTTGGAATTTCATTAAAGGTTTTAAATTTACTTACCAATTTGTAATGGAATCATCTTTCTCTCCAACAAGTCGATGCCATTTCTACCAAAATGAATAATTAGACCATCAGTTAAAAACCACGTCTTTGGAATTTTTTCGCCAATGAGGATACTTGCAAGGGATGACTTTCCTGTGTTACAAGGTCCGGCCAAATACACTTTGTTTTCATAGGAAGCAAACGTTCCAAGAGCCACAAGATCCTTAAAATCACCTTTATTCAGTTGACTTAGATTGGTCAAAATGGAATTTGACAATCCCTATATTATATGAGAATCTTGTATGTTACACTTTATTCAAGCAACGAATTTCAAAATGTCAATTGTTTTCTCATAAAAAAATATAAGACATTTTGAATTGTGTTTTTTTTTCATCGACAAATCTGTAATCACACTTTTGATATTGAATAAACTTATTCAAATTTAATGTTCAATACATTTGTGCAAATCAAAATTATCGTGGTAACCTTTTGGTTTTATAATAAAAGGCTGTTCATTATGTTTAGCTTCAGTTTTCAAATAAATCATTAATTTACATGCATAAAATTTTACAAAACGTAAAAAACTCAAACACTGACTCCCAGATATCCAGCACTTAGTTCACATATAAGCTCGATCACATTTTGTTAAAAAAAAAATAACAAACTGCAAAAATATATGATAGCAATTAATTTTGGAATAGGCGCAATATTGCAAATTATATGTAAGACTTTCACATGCCTTGATCATGTTGATGTAAAAACATATCGTTCACTTGTAAAACCTACTAATTTGACGGATAAGTAAAAGAAGCGTATAGGTATACAAGAAGTTAAAGATATTCCACTTATAGTATGAGCAAGAAACTGAAAGCATCTTTGTAATGTAATTTAGTTGTTTGTTCTTCCTACCGATCAATTGATATTGAGTTAAGGCATTATCAACCGAATAAACACTTACTCGTTAAAGGTCTTAGAGATCATCTACGAAGGCATATTTATCAAAGTTATTTAAAGTCTGAAGCGATGGATTTTTTTTTTATCAAAGTCGATTTCGAAAATAAAGGAGAAGTTCCGGTTAGGACCGATTTTAGCCTCAAATTTCAGTTTCATCTGACGAAAGATTTGACCACTTTTAAAACACTTAAGTGTCTATTTCATTTGATGTAATCAGTTTATGGGAAAGATTTTTAAAACTATTTAAGTCAATTAAAACGATCCGATTCAAGCTGAAATATGAAAAATCTACCCAAAATGCTGAAAAATGTCACTTTTCAGATGGTTTTTGTCAAAAATGAAAGTGGCCGCTTCCGTGTTCATCCTTAACCTTCAGGTGTGTCTGTTTTCGGTGTTGGTCTTCAATGTATTATGTATTCGGGTTTTGTTTTCCGTAATTGGTTAAGACGTCAGTTTTGTCATGTAAATCTTTTATATTCATTTATTAGAATTTACTGTTTACGGTAGCGTAGATTGTTCTATATGATAGGGATATTCTTGTTGCATGCAGAGAACCCTAGCCGTATTTGGCACAAACTTTTTCGGCTTTTGATCCTCAGAGCTGTACAACTTTGTTCCCCCTTTTTTTTTGACTTTCGGGCTTTTATATCTGGGCGTCACTGGTTAGTGTTGTTTGGACGATGCGCGTTTTTGACGTAATAAATTTTAAACCTGATGCCTTTTGTTATCTATTATACATGTGTTTCTTTGCCTAATACGTTCTCCTATTTATTTGTATTGTAGTTCTGTATTATTATGTTGTCATTTTAATGTTATATTTAACAATGTCATCAAAGTGCGAGGTCTGGCATGCCACAAAGCCAGGTTCGGCCCACCATTGTTTTCTTTAGGAGTATCCTGTGCCGGGTTGGGAGGATGGCCATTTTATAGCATATTTCGTTTCTGTGTGTGTAACATTTTTACGTTGTGTTTCCGTTGTGTCGGTTGTTTTCTCCTATATTTGAGTGTGAATTCACATTATTATAAGACGTGTCATGGTACTTTTCTATCCCAAATTCATGTATTTGGTTTTGATGGTATATTGGTTATTCTCATCGGATTTTGTCTAATGCTTAGTTCGTTGCTGTGTATGTTACATTTTAATGTTGTGTCGTTGTTCTCCTCTGATATTTAATGCGTTTCCCTCAGTTTTAGTTTGTTGCCCGGATTCTTTTGTCCATAGATTTATGAGTTTTGAACAGTGGTATACTACTGTTGCCTTTATTTATATATGTTATGTATTATCATCAAATACAACAAACATTTCAATATTAAGGATGAACACGAATGCAAACACTTTCGTTTTACACGGAAAACGTCTAAAATTTAACTAAAATGCTAGAATTGTGAAGATTTCATTAGACTTAATGGTCCTAGTACCCGATATATATGCATTGTATTGTACGCAGCCCATATTAATGCAGCAGAAGCATTTTCTATCCAATGAATAACTAAAAGTTTGCATTTTAACAATTTTGTAAAACTGCTATATTTTGGGTCTTACTGGACCTACTCCTTTTAAATAGTTGGAAGGACTTTCAACCTTTCTTGCAATATTTTTGAATTTTAAAAATAGTATGATGTTTTATTGTTTGAAGCAGGTTAATATAACCTATCAAATATTGAGCGTGAATATAGAAAAGATAAAAAGCTTAAGATACTGACTTCAACTTACAAAATTTATTTTGTAGAAATGTTAACTTCTAACACAATTCTCTTTTACAACCCTTACATATATCAACGTTATCGAGAATTAATTTATAGATATAATACAAGTAAAATGTAGTTACATCGTGTGAATAAAATAATAGGGGATCAAGTTTTTTTGCTTATACAATTCACGCTATATAAGTCAAGAAAGCCACTCAAGGTCATGCTAAACAGTCTTACATCATATATGGAAAGAAAGGTTTTTTTACAGCGTTGTTGTTATTCGCGTGGTTGTCATATATAAACGGGTTTCTTGAGGTAAGTCTACTGTGTTTTGTTGTATGTTGTTTGTTTTCAAGTCTGTTTACTGTTTCATCTTACGTGATCTTGCCTTATATTACAATAATTATATTCTACTTTTTTTTTAATATATATACGTAAAAGTAATGATAACTAATCAGCTATTTCATTTATATTACTTTTTGTTGAAAGCAATAACAATAACGGTACCAATTTACCTACACCAAATGCGTATTTCGACAATACATGTCTCTTCAATGATGCTCGTGGCCAAAATATTTGAAATCTAAAACTTATATATAATATGAAGAGCTATAATTCAAAAAGGTTCAAAAAGTATAGCCAAATCCGTGAAAGGAATCAGAGCTTTGCAAGAGGGAGATACATTCCTTAATTTAAGATAATTTCTAATATTTTTAAACAGCAAATTTTAATAACAAAATTATATACACAGGATTTGTATGTTTGTATAAAGTTTTGATATAGAGTACATACATAGTTTGAAAATACAGATAAATACACCTTTATAAACACAATTCCATTTTAATATTCTTATCATGGTAAAAAAATACATACACACAACACCATGACAGTCAAAAATACGTCACTTTTTATGCCGTTGATAAATTCGTGTGACGCACGCAATAAAATTCGTTCATGTTGTCCTAGTGTACTGTTCTAATTCTAGTTCTGTGTTTTACATATTTTAATGTATTATTGTGTTGTTTATTTGTGTATTTCTCTATATTGAGTGTTCTTGCTTTACTGTGTTCATGTCAACGTAATGCCGTAATTTTAGCGGTATTTTCAACATTGCCATATAAGCGGTAGGTTTGACTTATACATATCAAAAATCGAGTAAGCTTGCATTTATCAATATTACTTGTAGATGCACTGTTTAATGTAATTCAATATACAAACAAATGTATAATTGGACACTTTGGCTATATTGAAGAATACATATGAAAGCACAAGTGATTAACAGTTTCTTATAACATGAATTTTCTTTCGGGAAATGGAATAACTGTTATTTAACTTCGTTGCATCTTTCTAAGCATGCTTATATTTTATATGTAACATTGAATACATTTTAATACATTTGTCTAGTGCACGATTTTGCAAGATTACACTTTTTTTTAAAAAAACATAATCATTTAATACTCACCTGCAATGGCGGGATTATAATCTTCTGATAAGGCTGGTGTCCACATAAAACTGCTCCTTCAATCACTGCTACTTCAGCTCCTTTCGGAATAATGAAGTGTTTATTCCTAAAGTTTTCGTGTAAAACATTTTGAACCAATATGCATTCCGTAAAACCGCCAACCAAAACGATATCTGTTAGATCGCCTGCATGTCCATAATCATTGAACATTTCTTTCAAATGAAAACTAATCTAGTCAATAGTTGGCGCGAAGAAGCTTTCAAATAGATGAGAATCAATTCGAATTTTATCTTTGATTACTTGTATGCTATTGTTATAGTTGGATCTTTTAATCTTTTCCGCCAAATTTTCTTCAAAGATAATCATGTAGGCTTCAAAAAAGGCAATTGGAAGTCTAAAGGTAATTCTGTTTTTCTTATGAATGCCAGCTTTTCTTTTTATCATTTCGAATTGTCTCTCCATAAATAAATATGCTTCAGGGTCGTCGCATTTTACCGTATGCATTACTTGCTCTCCTAACATTGTATTTAAAAATTTAAAAAAGCACTGATTGACTGATATGCCACCGCAATTGTACCCATTCCAATACTTTTCTATAAGTTGCTTAGAATCTTTCTGAATGACTGTAATGTTAGCAGCATAACCTAGTATCGTAAAAACATTTTAAGTTAAAATACATGTCACTAAACTTTCAATAAAATCGTCATTAAATACAAAACTTGATAGTATGAGTAAGTTCGGTGTGAGCCAAGGCTCCGTGTTTAAGACCGTACCACGACCTTTAACACGGAACTTTTATTGAACTAATCAAAAGGAAATGTAGTCTGCAACCGACCCATTGTTTTTTTAAATATGCATTTGTCACTTTAAAATAAGGAAAATATCGCCATGACTTTGTAAATCATTATAATAAGAGTGCACACGCTGAAATGTCTCGCCTTCTTTACTAATCATTGATATTATGTTAATAGTCCCAAATCTAAAGCTTTATTCCAACTGCCTGTCACATTAACTCTATGCTGTGATGTTATACTATTGTTTCAGAAAAGGGAGAAGATTTAGTACTATTAAGTATTGAGAGCCGTGGTGTAGTGGTTAGTGCATCGGATTACTAACACAAAGGTTCATGGTTCGATTCCCGTCTGGGATGAAAATTTCAGGGACTTAATGTTCGGCTCTCCCTTGACACCGTTTGCGTGTATGGTCTTGAGAAAACGATGATAGTCCGTCGGAAGGGGACAATACATGGCTGACCCGTGTTGAGAGAGAGCCATATCTCTTGCACGTTAAAGACACCCTTGTAGCTTTCGAAAAAGAGCAGGCTAATGCCGCTATAAGGCAGCACTCGCGCCCGCAAAGTGGAAAAGGATTAATATAAGTTGAAAAACTTGTTTCACAATCCACTATAAATAATAAAATTGAGAATGGAAATGGGGAATGTGTCAAAGAGACAACAACCCGACCAAATAAAAAAACAACAGCAAAGGGTCACCAACAGTTCTTCAATGTAGCGAGAAATTCCCGCACCCGGAGGTGTCCTTCAGCTGGCCCCTAAACAAATATATACTAGTCCAGTGATAATGAACGCTATACTAATTTCCAAATTGTACACAAGAAACTAAAATTAAAATAATACAAGACTAACAAAGACCAGAGGCTCCTGACTTGGGACAGGCGCAAAAATGCGGCGGGGTTAAACATGTTTGTGAGATCTCAACCCTCCCCCTATACCTCTAACCAATGTTAGTTCAAGTATGTTTAAACTAATTTAGTACTATTAAAACGTTTAATTCCGTTGCAAATGTTTACATCGGTCCTAAGTCAGGAATCTAATGTACAGAAGGTGTCGTCTGTTTATGTAGTTCATACGTGTTCCTCGTTTTTATTTAGATTAGACCGTTTACATTGCAAATTTTTTGGCCCATTATAGCTTTCTGTTCGGTGTGGGACAAGGCTCTGTGTTGAAGGTCGTACCTTGAACTATAATAGTTTACTTTTATAAATTGTTATTTGAATGGAGATTTGTCTCATTGCCACTCGTATCACATCTTCTTATATCTATTAATATTAACCAAGAAAACCAAAAATTGACCAATGAATCATGAACAATATCAGATGAACCATGTCATGCTGGCATGCACAGCTAACAATTCTTCCATACAACAGATATAGTTAACCTAATGCTATATAGTTTAGAAAAACACACCAAAACACAAAAACTTCCACTGAGCAATGAACCGTCGAAATGAGGTCAAGGTAAACTAAAACCGCCACGACTGACATATATATCATAAAATGTGTCCATACAACAAATATAGTTGACCTATCGCATATAGTATAAAAATAAGACCAAAACCCAAAAACTTAACTTTGACCACGTGCACTGAACAGTGAAAATGAGATCAAGGTCAGATGACACCTGCCAGCTAGATATGTACACCTTACAATCATTCCATACACTAAATGTAGTAGACCTATTGCATACAGTATAAGAAAAACAGACAACAACACAAAAACTTAACTATAACCACTGAACCATGAAAATGAGTTCAAGGTCAGATGACATCTGTCAGTTTGACATGTACACCTTACAGTGCTTCCACATCGAATATACTAGACATATTGCTTATAGTATCTGAGATATTGAATTGACCACCAAAACTTAGCCTTGTTCACTGATCATGATATGAGGTCGCGGTCAAGTGAAAACTGTCTGACAGGCATGAGAACCTTGCAAATTACGCACTTGCCTAATAAAAAATACTTGTATATATGCATGTAATTGTTAGTTATAATTCAGGTTGAACTTTGATATTAAAATATTCATTCATTCATTCGTATAGTTATCCTATTACTAACAATAAAAGAGAAATTAAGATTACAAAAAATATAAAAAAAAAATTCTAAGTAGTCACTGAACCATGAAAATGGGGTCAAGAATATTTGACATGTGATTGACAGAAATTTCGTAACATGAGGCATCCAGGACTCCACCTTTTACAATATAAAGCTTTTAAGAAGGTAGCTAACGATGATGCCGCCGCCGCCGGATCACTATCCCTATGTCGAGCTTTCTGCGACAAAAGCCGCAGGCTCGACAAAAAACAACTAAAATTAAGCCGGCAATAGTTGACCAATGTAACAGCATAGTAAATCGATTTTAAAAGAAAGAAAATAGGTAAGTACATGTAGCACAATCAGGTAAGATTTATTCCGAAATGACGGAGACCAGATAATTGTCTCCAGCTCTTATGCAGAAGATTGATTCATATTGACTATACGTTTTGTTTACATTTCTACATAAGAAAATGCATGCACTAATTCAGGAATGTGACTGTTGTTGTCAATTCGTATGATATGCTTTAGCTTTTGATTTTGACATTTAATTTTACTCTTTTTTATAAAATATCAGTGTTACCTTCTTAAAACTCGATTAGTGACATAAACAAGGTAAAAAATACCAACATGCAACAACATATATATATGAGCCAGTCCATGCGAAAAGGTACAAAAAATTAAATTTTACGAAATTCTAAAAAGTGTGCATAATCATTGGTAGTAGACTTGTGATTTATAAAACACATTTATTTTTCCTCATATCATTAAGCTGTGCGCTACACGCACCTGCAAGTGTTGAGACCCCCCTTTAGTTTTATCATGATTTTTAATGAATTATTTCATATATATTTTAATCATTTTCAAAGTACAGTCCAAATGGCTTGATTTGCCAATTGATAACGTTAACCCCAGTAGCAGTGGGGATAAGGCTCTCGCTTACGATGCTGATATCAATGCATTCAGACCCGGCAACGGTTCGAATCCCGTGCAACGACGGTTGATTTATATTATATAAGATATCTTAATAATATAATTATATTAAATAACTTAACTTCACTTAAATTTAAATTTCTAAAACATAAGAGGTCATAGCTTTTGTATTTTCCCTCAGGTTTTACTGTTGTCTTACTTTCCTTAAACCGGTAAAACTGAAGAAAATTATTGACTTTTGTCTCTCGATCTAGTGTCGTAAAATTTTAAGTTTCTGGTCGGTATAGCATTAGTCCGGGGAACAAATGATTTTACACTTGCTCAAATACCAAAAATTAATATTTTTACGTCTGTCGCTGTTTTAATTGACAATTCGGGATAGAATTGACAAATCTTATAAATGTTTACATTAAATGTTATGATTTCGATAACATCGTTTTTCTAAAATATCATAACAAACTTTGATAACGTGTCCTGTAAAGTTTATCAAAAGGACTATTTGTTCCTTTTCGCATGGACTGGCTCATATATAAAACATGATCTTGGATTAATTTACACTTCTCCTGAGTGCAAATTGGAATATAAAAAAGAAGATGAGGTATGATTGCCAATGAGACAACTATCCACAAACGACCAAAATGACATAGACATTAACAACTATAGGTCACCGTACGGCCTTCAACAAAGGGCAAAGCCCATACCACATAGTCAGCTATACAAGACCCCTATAAGACAATGTAAAATAATTCAAACGGGAAATCTAACGGCCTTATTTATGTAAAAAAATGAACGAAAAACAAATATGTAACAAAGCACATTTTTTTAATTGTAGAATCATCAATTTTGGCAAAAAATTACCTCTGGGGAGAGGCAACACAATACAAAAACTTGCCTGGTTCGGCAACTGGAGTGAAAACAATGACAACATCCTGTATTTATTTCTCACTTATGATATCTAGTAATCCTACAGAATTTTATGAAATCCTATGTATAGTAAAAAGTCATAATCCCGTAGGATATTTTTAATATCCTATGTATAGCTATAGGATATTTAAATCATCTCGAATTCATTTATCCTATTGAAAAAGTTAATCTCCTATGGAATAAAACTAATATCCAATGGGATTTTCAAAAAAGTGATAGATTCGATAGGATTTTTTCCCCATATGATTATCATGAACGACGTTTTGTCAGAAACAAATGTCCTTTAAGGTGGAACCAAACACTTTCACTAAAATTAATTTGGCTCGTTTAATTTTCATGAATTTTTTACAAAGTATTTACTTTGACCCTTTAACAAAAATACAAAAAAATCAAAACATTCGAACCAAGCGTTTGATCAGAAAAATTACACTGGTTATATCGCAGTTTGACAAACACTAATTTTGATCATTGAGAAGCTTTATATTGCCCTCAGAACGCGACGTAATTAAAAACGTTTAACTGATATTACAGAGTTATTTCCCTGTAGTGTTAGGTACCACCTTAAGATCATTTTTTCTCTTGAAGGATATATTTTGTCTTGTTTGTTTTCTCTCCCATAGGATATTTTTTCTCCTACCGGATTTATTTTCTCTCCCTAGGATAAATTTTGTCCTGTAGGATACTCTATTTTCCCTTAGGATTAACTTTGTCCTATGATTTTTTTTCTTCCATTGAATGACATTTAAATACGTTTTATCATCTTAGTTGGTTTTGTCAGTTTTGTTGGTCTTTAGAAAACGTTTACAATACGATTGTCAATGCAAATAATTGTGTAGTCCAGACTAAGGGGCATAACAAATCCAAGATATTACGACAATTAAAACTGTTTAGCTTGTATTGTTGGAATAGCAGTTTCGAAATGATTAACTTATATCAAATCACTATTTTTTTGTTATTCTTATTAGTGAAGCGTACTAAACAAAAGGAATGACATTTCGAAATCATATAAAATTATCGTTAATGCAATGTATCCAATGAATTTTTTCGGTAATTTCCGTTTAATATATGGAAATTTTATTTATGTGACGTTAGCAGCCGGTTCGATATTTGATATTCGATATTCAAAATTTAGTTGAAAATCATATAAAAAGAAATACTTAATAACATTAAAGCATGATTTTCATACTTAAGAGAACTGATAAGATGTGTAAGAAATCGTTTCATGACCTCTTCTTACTGCCGTAAATTATCGAATATAAACCCTTTTCTAACTGGCATATTTGTCTTTATGTAATATAGATTTTTGTCAATAAAAGAACTTCAAAGATGTACTTTTATATATGATATTTCTTAAAACAAAAGTAAAACCGATTCCGCTAGAAACATTTTGGAATATCAATAGAATATTTATGAAAAACCCAAAAAAGAAATATATATTGAAAATCTACCTAAGACCGCTTAAATGAGGGTGAGACTCCTAGGTCTTTCAATTTCATAAAATTCAACTAAATCATAGACTCTGTATATATAACTGTTGTATCAGAAGGATTTCCCAGAATAATGTCATCTTCGATATCTACGGAGGGCTTAGATTGTCACTTTTTAGGTAAAAATTGTCAAACTTTTAGGACAAAGGGTACAGGTCTCAGGTAGGTTTTCACTAATTAATTTGAATATACAACTGGCACTTTCGGCGCTCCGAAAACATGGAAGACAGGAAGTGTACCCGAATTCCTTTTAGTCAGGTTCTTATCTACTTATTATCTAAATGTCGGCATAATATTGAAAATATTAAGAGATCCGGGGCGTTCACCATTGCCCTGTTCCCTTTGTCCTGAAAGTTTGACAATTTTGAGCTAAAAAGTGACAATCTAAGCCCTCCGTAGATATCGAAGATGACATTATTCTCGGAAATCTTTTTGATACAACCTTTATATATATAGTGTCTATATATTCGTCTAATTGTATGTACGTTGAAAGAACAGGGAGGTCTATCCGTCATTTAAGAGGTCTCATGTAGGTTTTTACTATATATTTCTGTTTTTTATAGTTCTGTGTTTCTAGAGTGATCAGTTGTTGATTTTGTTTCAAGAAATACCACAAGGATTCGGTTAGCAGATTAAAATTTTGTAAATCAATGTTTTTAATTTATTTTTTTATTATTTCCTGTTTATTTGCATTACCTTATTAACGTATTTAACGTTGCCATCACTACTTCTTTGTTTTCTGTCAATGTGCAGTTTACTATCCAATATCCGTATACTGAAAAATCCTAAAGGGATCTAAGTCGCCGTCTTGAATTGCCTTCCCTACTTAAGATAAAAATAATTAAAAATATCAATAAATTACTATATACCTTACAAAAGCACTCATATTCTTCCGAAATTATTCTTCTATCATATGCATGTTTTGATTTGACCGAGTCCCTGTGAGAAATACTAGATATAAAATAACATTTTGGGCGTCGTTTCCCTGTTAAAGACTATATATCATAAAAAGACAAATATGCAATTTACATAAGCATTGATAAGGGTTTATATTCGAGGACAACGAGAGTTTAAGACAACTTGATGGGGTCATAAGACGATTTCCTTAGTATCTTTTCGCTCCTTTCAATTATAAAAATCATGCTTTTAATGTTATCAAATATTATATTTTCTAATGATATTCAAAGAAATTTGAATATTCAACCGACTGCTAGCAGCCGGTTTGCTATTAAATATCGAATAACGAATAACGAACCGGCTGCCAACTTCACATCAATCGTGACGTTAAAATAAAACGTTTCAAATTTATTTTAATGGTAGACGATTGTTGTTCAACTGTTTCGTAATTGGACTTCTCATTTTTCATCTAGAAAGAAAGGGGAGGGGGTCTAAATGCAGAGGGATCAAATTGTTTTCTGTATGTAGAAAAGAGGATTATTTCTTTTATAAATTTAAACTTGGGGGTCAATGTTTTTTGGACATTAAAAAAGGTAGTTCACATACTTCAAGAGACAAAATACCAAGAAGAAAATTACAGGTCAAATATATTTTTAAAACCATTCATATACAATTAAGTTAGACAACACAAGAGTTTGGTGATGTAGGAAGCTGTCATTTGGTGCTGATTTGTCCAATATAAAACGCTGCATAATCCGAACAATTTTTGTTTAAGTTTTGTTATTATCAGCTTAATAGTTTGAGAAAAAGTAAGTATAAACTAAAACAAAATTTACAGCGATTTGTGCAAATTTTTGTCCAAAAATTAAATCACGCCGCTTCATGAAAGAATATATAGTGTAAAGCAATAAATGCTCCAATAAATGATTAAATATTCATGTTATCTGCATACAAACAGTTGCATATTGATACAAAATATGATTCGGAGATGATGAACACCACTTAAATGTATCTTTTTGTTTTCATTACAAGATCCCTTTGAGTCCATGTATACCTCTACTTCCCTCACAATTTGTGCTTTTTAGGCTGATTATCAAAAATGTTGACGTTACTATCACACATTTATGAATAAAATGTGACAATGAGTTATTGGTTGAATTGTTCAAGCAGAAAGCATGAACTGTCCATATAAAAGTTTAGCGACTCAATGAAGGTTTCTATAAGGTCTTACATGTACATGCAACTTAAGTTTAAGCGGTGTTCAAGACAGGGACATGTAAACGATCACTCTTAGTAAATAATGTGTTGCCACTGTTTCAAATCAAAGATAGCTGACATAAGGAACAGGGATTACAACATCAAACATTTGATGAAGTCTACCAATATGTAAGAGTTCAGTAGCTACCACAAGTTTAAGGAGATACATGTAAATATTTTTCCACTTCATGAAATACACAATTAATCAAAATGGCGCCGAAAAAAATGTCAAAGATTGAAGGTATTTATATATTTCACTATCAATAATGAATAGATAGTTAATAGATTTGTAAAACTGATAATGAGATGTAGACACAGGCATACAGTGTATTAATTATACCAGAGATCATGTTTTCAAAATTGCAGCAAAATTCAAAATTGCGCCGTGGAAAATGCCAAACTTATTTGTGAAATAATGGGGTATAAATTAAAATGATACACAAATACCTCAACGAATAAGAAAATATTTATCTGAATACCAATACCAACGAATATATTCTATATATGTAAGAGATGACATAAACTATGACAATCTCCAATGCAGAGTTATTTGTCTTTGCTCTCTCTCGAATGAAGTCTGCTTTTTTTTGGTGCGTTTTACAATCACTAGATCGAAGTTACTGCTGGTGAACATTTCGTCCCTTTTAAAGTAGTCAGAACATGTTTGCTGACATAAACTATTATTGATGAGTATGTTCCTTTTTCTGTGAATTTCCCTGTTTATGAAATACGAATTATTCAAACCTGTACTATTGTTAATAAGACATTATAAGTCCATAGTATTGACCACTTAGTTGTAAAGCATGAAACTTTGCACATTGTTAGAAATGATGCTTATGAACACTTTTGGATCTGAAGACATTTTAATCCTTTTTGTGCATTTTTAAATAGCTGACCAGCTGTCCAGAGTCTTATTCCAATACATTCAATTTGGTAATTGACCTCTTTAAAGTAAAGGCATGACACTTTCTACAGTGTAAATTATGCTAATAATTAATATTTTAGTATATGAGGACACTTATTAAAATCCTTAAGAAGTTTCTGTACCCAACTAGATGCTTTCTTTGAAAAAAAAAGTTTGGTCAGGCTAATTCAGTTTCGATCCAACACTCAGGATCGTTCACATTCTTAGTTGAACTATTGACGGCCATTTTGAATTTGGAAGCTATTTTTTTTATTTTTAAAGATGGGTTCATTTCCTAATACGTATATAAGCATCATAACTACCACTGTTCAAAGGTGTATGCTTTTGCTAGAGAGTGATTATATATACTGTTCTATATAATGAATAAATCTTTTGACTATTCGTGGCCTTTTTGTGTATGGCGGCCATTATGGATTTTTTTAGATGGCTCCATAGCCAAAAGCGTTTTAAATATCATGACTATCACTGTGCAACGTTTTATGCATTTATTATTATGGAATCATTCAACCCAGCATATAGGACATAGCCTCTTGACAAATGGCGGCCATTTTGAATTTTGGCGGCTATCGTGGATTTTTTTTTTAGATGACTCCATATCATGTTCGTTTGATGTCGTTTTTTTTAATAAAAAAAATCTATGTATCATAAAGGCAAATTTACAACTTATATAAAAAGTGAGACGAGAGATACCAGAGGGACAGTCAAACTCATAAATCGGAAATAATCTGACAACACCATAGCTAAAAATGAAAAAGACAAACGGACAAACGAAAATGCACATGACATTACATAGAAAAGTAAAGAATAAACAACACGAACCCCACCAATAACTAGGGGTGATTTCAGGTGCTCTGGAAGGGTAAGCAGATCCTGCTCCACATGTGGCACCCGTCGTGTTGCTTATGTAGCAACAAATCCGGTAAATAGTCTCATTCGGTAGGTCACATTCATGAAAGGGAATGAGTTTGTAGTTACGACGTAAGGAGCATATCCGATATCATTTGTGAAACGGTTATTCCATAACGGTCAACCAACTCGTGATAGCGTCCGTAAAATTTACGATTGATTTCAACTTAGTTATTTGGAACTCTTTGTTTAATGTCATCCTTGTGACCAGCAACATGGTATCAAGAAAATCTTGATAGGAAATACAAGCACGAGAATATCGTATCAATTGGGAGATGTATACGCCGTATGCAGGTGCTGCTAGAATATTGCTACTCAGAAATATAAAGTTCACAATTGGAAGCTGAAATTATCTCTATTGTCGTAAAGTTTTCTTTTCAACAAATCTGTATCATTCCCACTATTATTCAATAAAATATCGGCATTTGATCTTGATAGATCAGCAATACGTTATTATGATTCAGGTTGGATTTGTTGATCCGACATTTCTACTTTATCAGAATTCGTATCAGAGGCGGCTCTGATTCTAACTATCCAGTTCATACAGATTTTGGTGGCATACCTATGTTGTTTTCGAGAATTCTACGGATAAATTATTAATGACAAGTAAAATAAATTGAACAGCGTTTGAGTGGAACATGATGTTGACGTTATTGCTGATAGCGTAGGTTGATATCGGTATACACGTGGAAAGATCACATAATGATCGTGGTAAAAGCGTGCTATAATCGCAGAGAAAGCGCGGTATGATCGTGTTGTAATCGAATAAATCTTGGTATTGTCGTAGTGATAACGTGGTGAACGTAGGAAGATCGTGATAATCGTAGGGAGGTCGCATAGTAGATGCTTCCCGATTTGCTACGTATCAGGTACGGTTGGTACGTAACACAACCGTTGGTGCTGTTTTGGAGGTATCATTGAATGTATGAGATTATTCATCATGATGAAATTTCAGAAATCGGATTGCATATCAGCGATAAAAAACATAACCTTTAATGTAGATACGGTTTCACTGCTTTTAGAACACTTTGTTCGTGATTTTATACGAGAATACTTATGTTGTGCACAAAAGAATGAATCAAACAGTCCTTACTTGAACTGAGTTGCCTCGACCTTTATATTCTAAATATAGATTTGTGTTTCTGTTTGTGTGGCTTTGATTGTGTTTAGTGTATATTTAGAAAAAAAAAATGAAATAAATGAATGTTTTCTAATACTTAAATAGAATTGGGAATAATTATAAATTATTTATTAATAATAGCTTACTTGTGACTTTATAACTAGTATACGTTAAAATAGCAAAATTGGGTTGACTTCTCATTCAAACCAACTGTTATTAATTGAGTTATCTTTTCGATCATTGCATCAACATTTTTCTTAAACGGAACACACATTATAAAAATATTGATCTATATGTTGCCTTATATTTTGTCACTGAACTTTTCGGGGTGGATGTAATCATAAGAAAAAAGCTGTTGATTACATTACTTATAGATTGAATATAAATTTTATGACACTAACGAAAATCATTTCTTAAGTCGAAATATTTATTATCACGATGTTATTTCATCTTGTTCGTTTATTACTATATCATTAAGTATTGTGAGTAAATTTGTGTACTGCACGAGCTTGCGAGTAGTATATATAATCTACATGGGATGATAATATGTCCATCCATTAATCCTTTTATCATACAGCAATGCTCCTGTTACGCAGTCTCCTGCGGCTGTGTTTTCTTTAATAAACTATGAAACTATGAGAAAAACATCTTACATCACAACGTATTTTGGTCACTGATTACGGCAATGATTGGACGCTATGTTTGCACTTTTAATGCAATATGAATATGTCTTTCTAACTCTTGGTATTGTTTTACAGGAAATACTATGTTGCTATATAATGGTTTTTGCACCATTTACAATTGATTTCTGGACTCAAAAATAGGGATCATTTTCACCGGTTGACAAATTTGTCTAGATAATTTGTTCAGGACTATATTTATCATGAGTAGGATCTTTCTCACTCGCCTTACTGCGAAAAAAGATATATTAAATGAACTGTTTCATTACAGGACATGTTTCTAAAATTTATATATCATAGTTATTTAAGAAGTATTTTTTAAAAGAAAAACGTCAAGTCCATGGGTACAGTCAATTTTTTGTTGATCATTTTTTCTTTTTTCAATTTTCAATTTCTCTCTCTATCTTTCAAATTTTGCTGTACACTTACAAATGTAAAAACATTGCCATTTAAGGGCAATAGCTTTCATACGTGAACAGATCCTGTATTTTTTTTTATCAATTAGAATAAAAGTTTCTATTAAACAAGGACAATGACTACAATAACAACTGGACTGATGATTTATGATTGCTGATCACTTTTTATTTTGATTTTGATATAATAAAATGTCTTATTTCTTATGCAGCAAAAATACTGCAATCTGATTGGTTGACTACCCCGGTGTAAATAACACCCCACCCTTGTTCACCGCGGGATAAATAAAAAAAATAATTTTAAATCAAAATAAGTTTCCCAAAATAAAATTAAAAAAAATAAAATAACAAAAAAAAAAAAAAATAATAATAATAATAATAATATAAAGAAAATGCTTAAAAAAATTAAAAAAAAATCTTTTTTTTTTTTTTAAACAATATTAAATATTTTTTTTTGAAAACTCAAAAGAATACAAAAAATTTCAGAATTTTTCCAAAATTAAAGTAAAAAAAGTATTTGACAATGTGCAGCAACATGGACATTGAAAAAAATATTACGGTGGAAATTTAATTACCATTTTTACAATTTGACATCCTGGTTTCAAAATGAGTAAAGGAATTGATCATAAGAAATAAATTCGTTATCTTGGTGTAATCAGGGGTGTATGGAATTTTACACCGTTGTTGAAAATTCATACACCCATTCGGCTGCGCCTCAGGGTGTATGAATTTTTAACAACGGTGTAAAATTCTGTACACCCCTGATTACACCAAAATAACTAATATTATACATGTCTCTGCTCGGAAATACAATTTCTTATTGACATGACTGATACATATGTATTATAACCATTATTTATATATTTTTTTAATCTTTAAATGTTAATATTTAATTTAATTCAGGAAAGCTAAAGGTGACTAAATTTGCTTTCAATTTATTTTATCATTATGTGTTTGTTATTGAGGTCACTTTATTTTGTTACAATATTGTGTGCAATTTATTTTGTTAAAATTTATTTTGTTAAAATAAATTCTATTTGTTCATGTTTTCGAAAAATCTACCATAAAAATACAAAACTTTAACACTTTATAGTGACATAAAGTTATTACGAACAAAATTTAAATAGGTTTAAAATTTGTTTTGTAATTAAGCTTCTTTTTGTTTATGAAGTTTTAGGGGGAGATAACTCTTAACTATAAACCTTTCGTACTAACGGTTACTTGCAACGGTTGTTTGAATGCATAATCGAGTGCACACGATATTGTTTATTATGAATACAAGAAGTAACCACAGGAAATTAGTACCAAATTACAGGAAAACATATTTATGTATATGATTCATAAAACATACGTTGAAATTAAGTGTAAACATCAATTATTTCGAAAAGTTAAATGATGGCTACCAGGTCGTACTACGGTTGGTACGGTAGCGGAATCGTTATAGAAATGTAATGATGAAGTAGTAGCATCGTGAAAACAACGAAACTATTTTTTCATGTCGCTCATTCTGTGATCTCACCACGATCTGAATTTATTTTAAATCGCGATGAGCGTGCTGCGATTGTAGTCTAGGGTGACTAGGGCATTACCATTTATGGTAAATCAAAGGGCAATAAACTAGTGAAGTTTTAATATAAATGATATCCAGATACATCTACCAGTTTCAAAATTACGGGGAAAAAAACTATAGAATTAGTCAAAGAACTATAAACAACACAGTATTTCATGTCTCATTGATGTAAGTATATACACTTGACAAAACAGATGAGCGTAGCTGTGAGACCTAGGGTAAAGGTAATGTTCACACGTCTACATGTTATACATATTCAAATTAAAAATAAGTATCTTTCAAACTTAAATAAGTTGATCAATAGAATTGAAACACTTCAATGAACGTTCAAAATTACGAGAAATTCAAAAGGACACTTTAGACGTATTTAAGATTAAAATATTTCATAATACCTCCAAGATCAACAACTATATATTCTTTGCTGTCTTTTAATATTTGCGTATGGTCTCGCCCGTACAATGTCTGAACGTAGAGGAATGCAGCTTCCGCTTCTGTAACCATACTTAATTGATCACTAGGTATTCCTGCCTTTAAGAAATAAAATAAGCAGAAATTCAGATTAAAATTGGAATTATGAAACATATTTAATTGTAATTATGTATGTGACGATTTCTATCTCATAACTGAACAATCATCTTCATTTGCATGAAATGAAATGTTTTCGTTTACTATCTTTCTCTAATTTTTAACATTTGACTGCATTTGCTCAACTCAATCTTACAGCTACTCTATCAGCAGCCATTTTGTAGCTGTATCTACAGCTAAAAAATGCATGATTAAAACGTCTTTAACATACTTCACCACTACAGTACATCAAAATAAGACCAACGACCCAACCTAATGTGAAAAAAGGTATTATCGTAGTAATTTGTTTGCCAAACTGTGAAAGTTAGGGATAGGTAAATAAATGTATGCTGTCAGATACCCTTTTTGGAGTCTTTTCAAACCATCTTGATTTTTTTAGTAGATATCAGGTCCCCAACTGCATCTGGTGTCGACAAAATATTTCTGTAGATACTAGTAAAAAGTAAAATCACAAAAATACTGAACTCAGAGGAAAATCAATTTGGAAAGTCCATAATCACATGGCAAAATCAAAAAACAAAACGCATCAAAAACGAATGGACAAGAACTGTCATATTCCTGACTTGGTACAGGCATTTTCAAATGTAGAAAATGGTGGATTAAACCTGGTTCTATAGCGCTAACCCTCTCACTTTAATAACAGTCTCATCAAATTCCGTTACATTTACATGATGCGTTAAATAAACAGTCACAATCAATAAAATAGTCAAAATATGGGAACATCAGTCATCATCGTATAACAATTGATTGTAATTGTAATTGTTTCCAAACTATGAAACGTTAAGATGTGGTTGTTGAAAGAAACATTTTCAGACATTACATCTTGAGCAATTCGTAACAATTCTGGAATATTCTAAATCCTTAATTTCATTTAGTACCATATAGACCTCAAATTCCCAGCTTCCATGTGCACCTCAGGTGTAAAATGTTTTTGCCGTAGGGATATTGTTGAGTTGAGTTTGGGTAGAGGATAGGCATTTCGTCAGATCTCAACTTTGGATCTATTGAAAAAAAGATAAAGGAGATACTGAAACCTGCATCTTTAATTCAAGTAGATCTTATGTCGCCGTGAGAAAATTTGCAAACTCTGAAAGTTGAACTGGGGTAAGGGATATGAATTTTGTCAGAGTCAAACATTGTACCTTCTTTTGAAAAAGAAAAGAAAAAGTGTTTACGTAGGGGCTTTAAAAGTTTGAGAAAGGGTATGGGAATATTGTTAGACCCTAACTTTGGATTGTTACGTGTAACCAGGCGTTTTTATCTTAAATGAATGTTCCAGTAAAATACTTGCATCCAAGTTGTCCACACACAATACGTCAATACCAAAAACTATAACTATCTATGTTATGCACAATGAACCAAAATATATACACTAGCTATATACAAAGTAACAATGAACAATAAAACAATTATATATTTACAAATATTATTATAACACAGCCTGTCCTCCTATAAGAACAATCTGTCCATTACGACAGTGCGGGCAGGTATAATATGTTACTACCAGACAGTGCGGGCTGGTACAACTTGAACTCCGAGTAAGACAGTCTGTCACTACCAGTCAGTGTGGCTAATACAACTTGTCCTCCGAGCGGGACAGTCTGCAACAAACAAACATTGTGGACTGTTGCAGTCTGTTCTCCGAGTGGGACAATTTGCTCTTCCAACTTCCAATGTTAGACCAACTTGTACCCAGTACAAGTTGTCCCCTGAACAAGTTGTCCTCCTATCAATATTACCGCTATGTAGCGTATTCTCTATTGTAAGCCAGTCTTCTTCTGTAAAAACATCGTCAGAACCCGATGTATATTCCTCACTCACTTATATACTCTAGGGAGAATTCACTATTTATTGGATAGTGGTGTTCTCTAAATGTTCCCTATACTGAACACAAGAGTACCTCCCAAACACCCCCATACCATTGAACCCAACCGCTGACTTTCCCGCGAAACGTCTAAATCCGCACAACGTTTCATTCTGCATGAAATATACATAATGCACACCAAGATTCTTCTTGTTTGTTACTTAACAATCAATAAACATTACAGGACATATTGTTCAAAACCCTACTTTACAAGATACCACATAATGATTTTTTAGACCCAATGTTCCCATCTTCTGTTTGCCCCTGAATTGAAAAGAAAATATATATATACTGCAAGAAATTTCATTCTCAATTGAGTTTTTTCAAGAGTACATGTACTTTTCATGTTATTTTTTCTTGTTTTACAAATAGTACCAAGTACATGTATACTGTTATTAAGCATCAAATCGGTGCATGAAAAATCCATGATACATATAGATAGCCGGGTTGAGTTTATCATCGTAGCAGATGCATAGCGACTACGTAGCTGTTATCGATATCTATGTAGCAGGTAGTCTATAGTTACACGTTCAATAGTCAAAATCTACGTAGCACTATGTAACAGCTACGATGTTGAACGCGGCCCAGGTTTTTTAGTATGTACCCACACGGGCATGTCGTCGTCTACAAAAAAACGCATCATTGGCGATCGACTACACATTTTGGTTGGCCAAAAAACATTATTTTGTCACCACAGCCATTACCTCCTTTTCTAGAATATTATGTTACAGATTGAAATGTTCTATGGAATATTGTTTAGGATACGCAATTTGTTCCAGGGTCCGTGTAACACTTATCAATTTAAATAAAGTTTTCATATTTTTCTTTTGATTTTTGATAAAAGTTTTAAAATATCAAAGTTTCACCAAATGATTACAATTTTAGAATGATGAACTTCGTTGAGATTTTACATAATTTAGATATTTAAGAAAACTTTAACAATATTAAGGTTGTACCCAACACCTTCACTAAAATTAATTTTGCTCGTTTAATTTTCTGAAAATTTTGACAAAGCATTAACTTTGACCCTTTGACAAAAATATAAAAATTTCTAAAAATTTGAACCAATCGTTTAATCAGAAAAATTGCACTGGTTTTATAGCAGTTTGACAAACACTTATTTTGATCATTGAAAAGCTTAATATTCCCTTAACAACACAACGTAATTAAAACGTTTTGCTGGTTTTACAGAGTTATCTCCCTGTAGTGTTAGGTACCACCTTAAACTGAACGTACAGTTTTGATCATTTCGATTTTTGAAAGTTTGAATGTTTTGATTTTTGAAAAAAATAAAGGAAAGGGAAATGACAGCGGATACTAGACCCATTTCAAGTGCGAAACAGAATAAAAACGGTGTACAAAACCAAATGATATTTACAAAACCAAATGAAAACGAAAACAATATTTTTTGAAAAGCTAAATATGATTTAAAACAAGAGGTTGACGTGTTTGATCTACTGGATGCAAACTAGAAATATGATTCTTTAAGACGAACATATATTGACCTTATTTTTACATAGTTTGATTCTCTAAATAAATAAGCAGTAACTAACAATTATTTGTCAACTTTGTGATAACTGCTCTAAATATGGTTATTAAAAGAGTATGTCTGTTTATCTTATCTCCTATACATTTCTAGGATTATAATTGGTTTAAAGCATCAGCGTGGAGACTGTGTATATTTAATATCAAATTAGAAGAGAGGCGGGGCTTATTTCAATACAGTGTTAGTAATTGAGTTACCACTTGGCCCATATTGCATTAACTAAATGTTTTGGAAGTTCTGTTTCTTATTGTTATATCAAGGTTGTTTAATTGCTTTTATTGTTGTTAATTTTTTTGTTCAGACCAATACAAGTAGGTTCTAAAAATTGAAGACTTGAATACCTTTATATAAAAATAAGAAGATGAAGTTGGAATGCAAATGAGACGACTCTAGTCTAAATTCAACAAATAAAGATAGTCAGGAAAGATAATCTCTTATTTAAAATAAGCCATAAATTACAACAACAAAAAATGCAGTCACAAAAAACATTAATCCGCCCATTTACTATTTCCCGCTAACAATAAAATTTGAAGTAAATAGAATAACTACTAAATAAAAATAAACAAATCACGGCATACTTCCGAAGCTCTTTTCTGTATGTACCTACATCCGGAACAATAAGACAAACCTGAATATTTGAAAGCAAAGTATATGAAACAATTGAAGAGGTCTTTGACCAAAAGTGACATCAGATATAGCAAAACCCAATTGAGGTCAACATTGCCTAAGGGAGTTGAATTCTATATTTTTTAAAAATCTATATATAAATGACCAATTATCAGTTGATAAACTGTCAAAAAGTTGCAACTAATTTATGCATGTTCAGGACGATATCAAATTAACAATAAATACAATTGGTGTGTCCTGTATAATAGAATTAAGCAAACTTAAGATCGCAACTGGAAATGTTGATATTTTGGAAAGGGACAGAAGTCTTACATTGCAAGAGGCAAACAACGAGTTGATGCAGGTTTTTTTTCAACTTTCAGAGTGCGTTACACTCCCACTACACGCCCCATCCTTACGGAAAGTAGCTGCATACTTGTACTTTGCTCGAGGTTGATTGTCGTACGATATGCTACAAATGCAAAATACCAAATATGGCAGCCCTTAATAGAAGAAAAGTATCCCGTTTCCTTTTAATCGCAATTTTAAATATAGGTGTGTTTAGAGAGAGGGAGCCTGGCTACCTAAAATTGAACTAATATGGGGGTCCACAAATTTCCACCTACTGTGAACGTTTTAAACCTACTTTTTTATGATACAGCAAAAGTTTTAATTTTGTGTGAATTTTGTAGATGTATCACCAATTCAATTTTTGATCTATATTGAATTGAGGGAAAATGGGTTTGAAACAACCTCCAAACGACCCATGATTCTGTAGTTAGGAGTAACTAAATTGCATTCATGGTTACATTCATGTCCGTAAAAATCAAATAACTGGTGTTTCGTATTATTTCTTCAAAAAATTAGAACAATGTGACACTATTCAATGCTTACTATTCAAAATTTTAGGAAATGGATTCTGGTAACATATTTTATTTGCTAATTTTATCTAAAGATGATTTTTGTTTATAGACGTAGCATGGCGGAGTTTTCGTTGATTATACTTTTTCCAGTAAACCTTTCATCTCTTGATATATACTGTGAATGTTTCGTGAATGTTTATATAAATATTTACCTATTTGAAAGACGTGTATAATATCAAATGTTAAGAAAAAATATATAGTTTAGTCCCTAAGAAAACTTATATTTTGTCGTCGCTATTTTACAAGTAGATGCAATTCAAGTACTTGGTGCAATTTTGATACTGTGACGTTATTTGATAAATGCATTTATTTTACAGGCCATAGTCGGACCGTTTGCTACATGTAACGAGAGTCCCGCCTGGATCCGCACATGAAAAATGTGCCAATATTATAACCACGTTTATAGCTGTAATCACAAAGTTGACAAATAATTTCTGCTTGCTATTCATTTATTTAGAGAATCAAAGTGTTTCAAAATCAGGTCAAATAACATTAACGGTACCAATTTTGTTGCACCAGATGCGCATTTCGACAATACATGTCTCTTCAGTGATGCTCGTGGCCAAAATATTTGAAATCCAAAGCTTATATAAAAGATGAAGAGCTATAATCCAAAAGGTCCAAAAAGTATAGCCAAATCTGTGAAAGGAATCAGAGCTTTGCATGAGGGAGATACATTCTTTAATTTCTAATAATTTCTAATATTTTGTAACAGCACTTATAAGTTGCTCAACTTAACAAGAATCATATTTATTATTTTCATCCCATAGATCAAACAAGTTAGACTCTTGTGTTATATTATTTTTAGCTTTTCAATAAATCGCTTTCGTTTTTATTTTGGTTCTGTACATTTCATTTTGTTTAATTACGTTCTTATTCCGTTTCGCACTTGTCTATTAAATCCTTTCTCCAATCTTATATTTTAATTTAAATCAAAACATTCAAACTTTCAAATTGCGAAATTATCAAAACTGTACGTTCAATTTTAGTATAAATAAAGTTTGCTTCACTATCTAAAGTATTAATTTTAAAACGGTGCTGATAATTATTTTAAATTTTAATTATCTGGTGAAATTTTTTAAATTTCAATCAAAATAGAAAGTTTGGACTTTTGATATTTTAACACTTTGTTTAAACATCCCAATATTTTTTTTAAATTGATAAATTTTACATGGATATTCCAGATAGTATTATAACTTTACTAGCATCGTATGTGGTTAAGTTTGTTTTAACTGTGACGTGTGTCATTTGTATTTGTTCATCAGTTTTTATTGTTCAATTAACATCATGATTTATATATCTGTTTTGTAATTTTTATACCGCAGTTATACAATAAATTGTAGCTAACGGTATATAAAATGTCTTACCTCCCCTGCACATGATCTCAGAAATGTTTTGTCACTATCCGTCAAATTTGAAGAAACTGGGAAGATCCATCTGATTTTGCACTGTTTTGTATTCTTTTTTGTCCTGTTCATTTCATTTATCAAATGATCAACAAAGGCTTGATTATATAACTTCAAAACGAGTCTAGCAGGAAGACTTCGTCCGGAAAAATCCTCATACATGGTATCTCTGTTTATATTCTAAAGCACAACATATATATTTAACAATGTGAATTTTGAACATCTAATTTACTCTCATAAAAGCAATCGAGTAAAACATAATTCTTTTAAATTTACACAATTGAAATTTTTGATAATGACTTTTTTAGCCAAAATAAATCTAAAAAAATAAACAACAATCATACATTCAGACCTTCAAACGGAAAATTAACATAAATTTGCAGAACGTTTACAATTATTCCTTTATACTAAAATGGAAACAGATACACTATTGTATCTATTCAATATTTGAAATTCTTCAAAAACAAACAAAACTTTTACAGTTTCATACGTGTTGATCAACTGGTACTTCAATAAGCATGCGATAATTAAATGCACGATTTTTATATTTCATTCATGTGTTGTACTATTACACCACTGTCCCATGTTGAAGGGGGATAGGGTCCTGCTAACATGTTAAACCACACCATATTCTGTATGTATGTGCCTGTCCCAAGTCAGGAGCCTGTTCATCACAGATTGTCGTTTGTTGCTGTGTTACATATTTGTTTTGTTATTTATTTTTACAATAATTAGATCGTTATTGGTCCTGTTTGAATTTGGTACCGTATAGCTGAATGTTGAAGGCCGTATAATAATCTATAGCCGATAATTTCTATGTCAATTGGTCTCTTGGTGAGAGTTGGCTCGCTGACAATCATATCACATCTTCCTTTTATATGTATATACGATCAGTACTATATGGATTCAATACCTGTGTATTGATCCATCTCCTCTTCCAGGCAATGTTTAAGAAATCACGAAAATTTCATTTTAAAACTGTCAGCTTATTTTCGATCTTTGAGTTTAAATGTCTCTCTAATACCTTTCGTCTCTCTTTTTTAACGTTCCTCAATGTTAATTTCAATCTGCAAAATCCTGTTGCGTTTTCAGTTTTAATATTAGGAATGTAAATTTCTGGTTTGTTTTGATTTTATGATAGGGAAATGCTTTCTTGATCCCAACTGCTTTCAAAGTGTTACAAAAAGCATTCAAATCAAACAGTGCATAAGTTTTACCGTTTTCATATTGGTAACATGCATGATGCGTCTGTCTTTAACATACTACCCTTTGATCGGCCTTTGAAAAAAGGAAACGTCACTACCTAAGTAGACTGTAGACTTAAAGGGGATTTGTATAATTGTTTCTTTTTCTAACTTGAAATTTGTTTGGTGGATCAATCTGAACGTTTGGAAACCATTTCGACTTAACAAAATAGGGAATTGCTAGTAACCTACGTGAAAAAGAATTATTCAGTAGGTCCATTCAAATAAATGTAACACATTGCAAAACATTAAGATTTCTAGTATCTTTTCGGACTCTTAAATTTTTAAATGTTACAATTATTGCAGCAGCTACGGATATAATATACCATTTATCCAATGATATCCAAATTATACTCAGCGTACATAGGCTTGTTTTGGTTAAACGAACTTTACCTACTTCAGTTTGACATTGCTTAATAAAATGAATTTATCGAGTTATTTAAGAAGACGATCGTTATCAACACTATTAAAGGTTTTGCTAATAGTCACAAGCAACAATTGATCGATAGATACAATTTTTCTTTCTAATAATGAAAGATGATGTCAGTGTAAGATCTCTAGATAATAGAATAGTAACTACATTAAATGGATCTGATTTTGACCATTTGACTGATGATACATTTGTATATGGCGGTTAATGCAAGGCAAACAATAAAAATAGTATCTACGCACGTGGTCATTTTACAAAGTGTATATGGACCGCTGTCAAGGGATAAGTGTTCAGATAAAGGTTACAGTGGCATACCAATAAACAAAAGTCATAAATCGAATGAAAATGATTCTGGGTAACAAATTGAAACAGAGGAAAACACGTCAAATATAAAAGAAAAAAAAACACTGATCTGCAAGAAAAACAGACACAAGAATAGAAAGTAAGTGTTCGGTACTGTAATTTGATATCCTTTTCCGTAATCAATACTAATATGATCATGCATACGTATACTATAAAGTATGTGTATAAAAAATATTAGTGACCGCCGTGGATTGTTAACTTGGAATTTAAAAAGAAAAGAAGAAAAAAAAATAACGGATTTTGGAAAAAGGGGGAGAGCTATAAGAATTGACCTGTCTAAAAGTACCTTTACAGAAAAAACGCGAAAAGATTGAAGTCAACAGAAAACAAAAAAATAAAGAAGTTTGGATTAAGGGGGAGGGCAAAAATTGTCCAGTCTTAAGGTACCTATACTTATCAAAGGTACAAGGATTATAATTTAATACGCCAGACGCGCGTTTCGTCTACATAAGACTCATCAGTGACGCTCAGATCAAAAAATTTGCAAAGCCAAACAAGTAAAGATTTGAATAGCATTGAGGACCCAAAATTCCAAAAACGTTGTTCCAAATACGGCTAAGGTAATCTTTTCTTTGAGATAAGAAAATTATTTGTTTCGCAGGTGTGTTCTAGTTAATAATAATCTGTAACAGTACCCTTTTATATATATTTTTTTCCAATGATGTTCACGTTCAAGATGTATAATTTTACTTTAACATGTTTAATATGTTATTCCTTAAGAAATGCATAAAACAACAATTGTGAAATGGGCTTTTTAATTTTTAAAGACCTCCATCCTAAGATTTTATTTTTTGTACCAAAAAAATAAAAAAATAAATCGGATATAATGAAAAATCAAAAGAAGTTCTTTTTAGAAATCATACCTTCACTATATTTAATCCTTTGAAAAAATAGCTTTCATTTTGGTTTCCGTCTTTACAAATATCGTCATACATAGATTCGGCTTCATATCCAAAACATTGGAACTCTTTGTTGCTGTTTAACAAAATACATTTCGGACTTTTGATTGATAGCATGGTTTGACCAGTTCCCCATATTTCATTGACATGGATGTTCAATGGATCATTTTGGAATTCAGATATGGATGAAAATGCATATCCGCTATATAAAGTTCCAAAATCGATAGCTGCAACTGTTGTATAATTCGAGCCTTCCATTATATTGCTTTATCCTGTAATATAGACTATATTTGTATTCAGATATCGCAGATCAAATTTATTCGTTCATTGAGTAATCATAAGTTTTTTATTGAGTTAAGTCTGCCAATTGATATTTCATCGTATGTTTTTCTATTTTGTGATGTTATGCTATTGTTTCAGAAAAAGGGAGAAGGTTTGGATCCATTAAAACGTTTAATCCCGCTGCAAATGTTTGCACCTGTCCTAAGTCAGGAATCTGATGTACAGTAGTTGTCGTTTGTTTAGGTAATATATACGTGTTTCTCGTTTCTCGTTTTGTTTATATAGATTAGACCGTTAATTTTCCCGTTTGAATGGTTTTACACTAGTAATTTTGGGGCCCTTTATAGCTTATTGTTCGGTGTGAGCCAAGGCTCCGTGTTGAAGGCCGTACTTTAACCTATAATGGTTTACTTTTTAAATTGTTATTTGGATGGAGAGTTGTCTCATTTGCACTCACACCACATCTTCCTATATCTATATAATTAACAATTTGAACGTAAATAACATTTCAAGGATGATAAGTACGTTGACCAGAGGACGTTCATACTGTTCTGTAATTGATATGATAAGTCAAAAGAGCAAGATCAAGCATAAGCATATATTTGGATAGCTGAAGTGATTGTCATAAATAACAGAAATCACATATTAAAAACTTATTGGTAAAGTAATACAATTCACGGACGGAAAAAAAACGTTTATTATTTACATTGGATATCGTATTATACTAGTTTACAAAAGGAAGTAACTATAGAATATAAATTAGTTCTAAAAATTCTGAAAAAATTCTAAAAAATTCTAAAAAATTATATAAGCCTTCAAATTGAGTGTATATCAACATCAATATGGTTTTTGCATGCTGATATTATAATCTTTGTTTTTGGCAGTCGTTATTGTCCCGTCTATAGGTGCATTAGTTCTCGTACCATTTTTCAACTTAAACTTGACCTGCGAACCTTTCAATTTTATTGTATGGAAAATTATCACATGGTTACAGAAAAGGTATCACTCTAATTGATTGAAATTCTTCTCTGTTCAAATTTGGGAACGTTTAAAACATTTTGATCCCCTGTTTGCAATACATATATACCAATTCAGTGCATATTGCTGCCACAATTACAAAAGAAAATAGATTATATTTCACCATTCTTTATATTGTATAAAAAGTAGATCAACAAAATTACCAAACTTCAGAGACGGAAATCCAGTTGAAATAGAACAAAAGAATTGAAGCTCTTTGTTAGAGAAGGCGATAAAGGATCACTGTGTTGTTTACTATAATACTAAATGTTTTAAAAGTTAATAGAAACAAATTAAATGACAGTTTTCGACAAAATTCCGAAGTATTTTATCATAAAAACACCAATTGCATAACTTTTCAATTTATCTATTACAGAATTAAGTAGAACAATGAGATATCAAGTCGACGGCACGGGTCTCTATCAAGTTGGATAAAAAAAAATAACATCCGATTTTTCTTTAAAAAAAAAAACCAGACGGAGAACATATTGATCTATTTGATTCTTGATTTTCGTTTCTGTCTTTTCAGTATGTAACTTAAGCAAAAAATGGGTGATAATTGTATCGAAAAGAGAAAATTGAGTGCACCTTTTTGTGTTAGAGCGTGTTTGAGTTGAATATTTTGTCGTACAAAGCAAGAGTATTTGATACATCATTTAGATACATATTCTATTTTTTTATACATATTTCAAGACTACAGATTAACTTTATAACATCGGAAATTCACAGTACTAATAATAAAATATATCCCAGCAGGCACAAAAACGTTGAATCAACATTGAATACACGTCAGATTTCAACGTTGAATCCATGTTGAAAAGTAGTGTTGGATTGAAAATTGATATGACGTTGAAAACATAACGTTGTTTCAACGTCAGATTTCAACGTTGAAAATAGGTTGAATTTCGATCTAAATTTGGTCGAGGTTTGTTGAAAACAAGTCGATTGCTGGTTGAATTTTGGTTGTTGTTTGTTGAAATCTGGTCGAATGTTGGTTGTTCTGTGGTCAGTGTATGATGAAATCAGGTCGAATGTTGGTTGAAGTGTTATAAGTGTATGTTAAATTCAGGTCGAATGTTGGTTGTTCTGTGGTCAGTGTTTGTTGAAATCAGGTCGAATGTTTGTTGAACTGTGATCAGTGTATGTTGAAAATAGGTGGGATTTGTGTCCAGGTAAACTTTTAATGTGGTAAATATGGAGAATAGGATGTTAAACAATGGTTGAATTGAGCTTTTGTAACAGCTGAAATTATTACCCTTTATTATATCCATCGATACCCTTTTATGTGTAATAAAACTGTCGCACAACTATATGTTGGTGGTTGGTGTACATGTAGTATGTAGTGTCGTTGGTAGACATTTTGCCTTCACTTTTCCTAATAGACATGATTTTGCTTTGCTAATAACTATTGTGTTCACACTCAAAATATGTTTGTGACATAACACAGTAGTTAAATAACAAGTTACTCACACATGCCTCTTACAATGTCAAACAAACACAACTTGAATATTTAATTTTATTTAAGAAAAAAATAGTCCATCTGCTAGACATCTTGTACTGTTGTTCCATATTAAGGTCTAATGTTTACATTCGAAACTTGTTACTATAGCATCTGCAATAGAAAAAAAACGTATTGTACTATCTTTAACATAACTTTGTTAATTTCATTATGCAGTCCATATAAAGAACACTAGTGTCATATGAATGATATAGCTATTTCTTTGAATATTAAGAAATAGCTAACATGACAGGTTTCTTTTAAACTTGAGTTCAGATAGAAAATAATAAGTTAATTTAATAAAAACAAACCTTAAGATTTTAGTAGACAAAGATGTAGAGCCCATTTAAAAGAAATTGTGACAAAATTTCACACACTTTTATGCGAAAAAAACAATAGTATATATTGCAATACTCACCTCTTATTATTTCAATGGGTCAAGCTTGGACACCATAGGCATATTTATTCTTTTTATCCGAGATGTACTTAACAGACATGGATTTTTTGGTAAGACATCATCTACAAAAAAAATATGTTTATTGAATTGCAGCATTTTCAAATTGTCAATTCCCTCCTTAAAAAAACACGCTTACAAAATTTGGACATCCAGAACCTTTCATAGGGGACTTTCCGATTTGAATTTTCCTCGGAGATCACTATTGTTGTGATCTTACATTTTTTCAATAATTGGTTGAAAAACTTTTAAGTCCAATAATTATTATTGTAGCATTACGGGAAGTTTGTCTTCACTGAAAATCCAACATGATTCTGGAATCAGTAGCGGATCCTGAAATTTTCATTAGGGGTCAACTGACTGCATAAAAGAGTGGGAGGGCTCAAGTCATGCTTCAGTGATTCATTATATAATCAACCAATTTCACCCTCTCAAGGGTGACCACAAGCATTGAGACTTTGACAGTCACTCATCTTGGATACAATACTGCACCATAATCACCGATATCTTGACAGTCACTCATCTTGAGATATAATACTGCACCACAAGCACCGAGATCTTGACAGTCACTCATCTTGAAAAACAGTTATGCACCACAAGCACCGAGATCTTGACAGTCACTCATCTTGAGAAACAATAATGCACCACAAGCACCGAGATCTTGACAGTCACTCATCTTGAGATACAATACTGCACCACAAGCACCGAGATCTTGACAGTCACTCATCTTGAGATACAATACTGCACCACAAGCACCGAGATCTTGACAGTCACTCATCTTGAGAAACAATAATGCACCACAAGCACCGAGATCTTGACAGTCACTCATCTTGAGATACAATACTGCACCACAAGCACCGAGATCTTGACAGTCACTCATCTTGAGAAACAAAAATGCACCACAAGCACCGAGATTGTGACAGTCACTAATCTTGAGAAACAATAATGCAACACAAGCACCGATATCTTGACAGTCACTCATCTTGAGATACAATACTGCAACACAAGCACCGATATCTTGACAGTAACTTATCTTGAGATACAATAATGAAACACAAGCACCGAGATCTTGACAGTCACTCATATGAATATAAGATGATGCACCGCAAGCACCGCGATCCTAACCCACACTCCTCCTAAGATACAATAATGTCCTTATATAATTTTAAGTGCTTTCGATAGTCATCTCAAGATGCTTTACTTTAATAAAATTCAAAATAAATATTATTCACGTATAATTAACTATATCAATATATGTCATTTTACATCTTAATTTTTCATGATCTTTCATCAATAGATACATAATTTCGGCATGGCTGCTAAACTTTGAACCTGTGTTTACATTTTTCTTCAAACTGCAATATATTCCAGTCTTTAGTGATACGTCTTATTTAATTTTCATTAACATGCATATGGATTAAGTTTAGACATTAAAAATAAAATAATTATTCTTTTATTTCCTTGATTTTTTTTTTTTGTGCTGTAATAATTCAATACGGTCAATTGATAAAGCATCTTTTTAGACGTTATCATATAGACCACTTTGAAATTGGACAGATCATTGTGTACTAATTTGTTATGGTCACACATGTTTCTTATCTGCCGTATTGCTTCATTGATAAATCCTCGGAATACATGCTGTGAGTGACATCTATTCTGACCCAAAGAAAATAATTTGTTTCTTTTGAATGTATTGCAATTAAGGTCAAGAATGCCATGTGTTGTAAATCCTTGACTTTTAATTATATCAACATATAAAACATTTTAAAGAACTAGTATATGAGATCGCATAGGTGAACTTTAATATTTATTTTGTATTATTTGCCAGACGAATATTTTGTTTTCAATTTCAACCGATGTTCTATGATATATTATGACTCAGCCATCCCAGTATCTTCAATGTCAATGATAACATTCTTTTCCATTCGCTTTTGCTTTAAATTACCAAATCAATGTTCATAAAAACAGGCTCTTCCTCTTCAAGTCTAAACATAATAAGTTGCCGCACCCAATCAATGTACAAATATATGTTAAGGTCAATCTTGCTGTTCCCGAGATTACAAACACATGTGTGTATAATTGTAAATTATATCGGATTTGCTTAAATAACCAGGCCTATACTCATATAATTACGGTAAACGCTACTTTACTGTAATGATTGTATATCTTAAATTATAATATATCATTAAATCAAACAATAAATGAAAATTGTACTTACTTTACTCTGCCGAGAGCAACTGATGTGGTAACCAAATTGGCGCAAATAAATTCGAAATGTCTGTCTTCTACGCATGTGCCAATCAGAAAAAAGATATCCGTTTCGAGTAATTATAATACTATAATTTTATCGCAATTAAAAGATTAATTTATATATGAAACATTAATCGTTGAATTTATTCAAAAACATCATTAAACCAATGTAAAAATTATCAATTAAGCAAAAAGGAATATACCTAAAATTTGGTCGATCAATCTCATCTTGATTGAAATTTTGGTTGACACTTAAAGTCACCAACTTTAACTAAACCGTTTATCAACGTTATATTTTCAACCAATTAAAGCATTGAAAGCATCAACTCAAATTCAATGTTGATTCAACGTTGGCAGTTCAACGTTGAAAATTCTAACCACAAATCAACGTTAATACAACAACGTGTTTTAAACGTTGATACAATTGACGTTGATACAACGTTGATTTTACGTTGATCAACGTTACAACCAAATTTCAACATATTTTCAACGTCGGTTCAACGTTGTGTGCCTGCTGGGATGGGTCAAGTATTGTACCTTTCTAATGAATCACAAAAACAAGATAGGTGTATTTGAATAGCAAATTTTACTAAAAGAAATTGACTTTTAAGTTGGATGTTGAAAATGTGTATGTTCGAAAAAACTTCATTTTTTGTGTGTGATAATTAGGGTTTATACTCTTCAACCATTAAACATTTTAAGTCTGCCCTTCCATGAAATATTTAATTAAAATTTTTTAAATGTTTTATGAATTTTTGAAAATTCCACCTGACAACCGATCAGACAACAGTTTTAAGTTGACTGAATGCATACAAGTACATTTAAATAGATGCTCATTATCTACAGATGGGTGCACTCCTAACCTGTACAGCAAGTTAACTTGATAACCAGTCATTTGGACTGGTCAAAGTTAACCTGTGACCGAATATAGGACTGCTCTGACCAGTCCTAGGACCAAAATCTAGTTAACTTGAAAAGCAGACTTGGTCCTAGGTCTGTTTTTATGTCTGCCAAATAGTTAACTTGGAAACAGGTCCGCTATTGATATAAGTTAACTTCGAACCAGTCCTGTCATAAAGTTAACATAAGTTAACTTCGGAACCAGTCCTGTCATAAAGTTAACATAAGTTAACTTGGAAACCGGACCTGCCACAAAATTCTTCTGCTTGGACAAATCCGATCAAAACCAGACCTGTTCCCAAGTTAACTTTTGATTGGTCTGCTCAATACTAAGTTAACTTGTAACCAGGACCACTCTTCGTTGATTTAAAAAAAAAATAATATCTTTGTTTCGTAGTATAAACATCGAAAATAAAGAAATTTAAAAATTAATACTTCCGTTTTATAAACAGGATCAAGGATTTGTATAGTTATTCTAACTATACAAATCCTTGACAGGATTAAATACAAATATTTGAAAATAAGAACGTAACACAAATTTATCTGTGATCTGACAATCTATCTATTATAAAAACGATCTCGGTTACAATGATAACAGGCACTGAATATATATATATATTCCGAGATCAAATTCAATCATATTATGTATATTTTTGAAAAGAAGTATATTTGATGTTAGGTGTATACGTCCTTGTTAGTTATACATCCTTGAACTATGCAGCCACAATCAGCAATAGTTTAATTCATTTAAATAATGACTACAAATTTTTGTTCGCCTAAATTAAGGGTGCAAGCGTGTCCTCTTTGTACTCAAAATTCTGATACGTAACAAAATTTCAGTAGTTTTGATGCCTCCAGTTGACTTGTACAACACAATTATTTGACGACATCCACCAAAACTGACCATATGTGCACTTTAATTTGTAAATCTTTATACCCGCATAGCAAATCAGCCATATTTTTTAGGCCAGAATCAATGTATAATACAATCATGACAATGGACAGCAATATTGCAATATAATAACAACAAATTTTGGTTCGCATAAATTTAAGATACCAGCATGTCCTCATTTTATTCAAAATATTGATACGTAACAAAATTTCAGTAGTTTTGATACCTCCAGCTGACTTGTACAACAAAATTATTTGACCGCATTACCAAAACTGACCATATGTGAACTTTAAATTGTAAATTTATATCCAAGCATAGTAAATCAGCCTTATTTTTAATGTAAGGATTCAATGTATAATACAATCATGACAATGGACAGCAATATTGCAATATAATAACAACAAATTTTTGTTTGCCTAAATTAAGGGTGCCAGCATGTCCCGTTTTTACTTATAATACTGATACGTAACAAAATTTCAGTAGTTTTGATGCCTCCTGTTGACTTGTACAACAAATTTTTTTGACCGCATCCACCAAAACTGACCATATATGCACTTTAATTTGTAAATCTATATACCCGCATAGTAAATCAGCCATATTTTTTATGTCAGGATTCAATGTATAATACAATCATGACAATGGACAGCAATATTGCAATATAATAACAACAAATTTTTGTTTGCCTAAATTAAGGGTGCCATCATGTCCCCTTTTTACTTATAATACTGATACGTAACAAAATTTCAGTAGTTTTGATGCCTCCTGTTGACTTGTACAACAAATTTTTTTGACCGCATCCACCAAAACTGACCATATATGCACTTTAATTTGTAAATCTATATACCCGCATAGTAAATCAGCCATATTTTTTATGTCAGGATTCAATGTATAATACAATCATGACAATGGACAGCAATATTGCAATATAATAACAACAAATTTTTGTTCACATCAATTTAGAATACCAGCATGTCCTCATTTTATTCAAAATATTGATACGTAACAAAATTTCAGTAGTTTTGATACCTCCAGCTGACTTGTACAACAAAATTGTTTGACCGCATCCACCAAAACTGACCATATGTGCACTTTAATTTGTAAATCTATATACCCGCATAGTTAATCAGCCATATTTTTTATGCCAGAATCAATGTATAATACAATCATGACAATGGACAGCAATATTGCAAT
Organism: Mytilus trossulus; assembly: GCF_036588685.1. Lineage (NCBI taxonomy): Eukaryota > Metazoa > Mollusca > Bivalvia > Mytilida > Mytilidae > Mytilus > Mytilus trossulus. Next base: position 10,247,883 of record NC_086385.1, on the reverse strand, counting down.
ATAATAACAACAAATTTTTGTTCACATCAATTTAGGATACCAGCATGTCCTCATTTTATTCAAAATATTGATACGTAACAAAATTTCAGTAGTTTTGATACCTCCAGTTGACTTGTACAACAAAATTATTTGACCGCATCCACCAAAACTGACCATATGTGAACTTTAATTTGTCAATCTATATACCCGCATAGTAAATCAGCCATATTTTTTATGTCAGGATTCAATGTAAAATACAATCATGACAATGGACAGCAATATTGCAATATGATAACAACAAATTTTGGTTCGCATAAATTTAAGATACCAGCATGTCCTCATTTTATTCAAAATATTGATACGTAACAAAATTTCAGTAGTTTTGATACCTCCAGCTGACTTGTACAACAAAATTATTTGACCGCATTACCAAAACTGACCATATGTGAACTTTAAATTGTAAATCTATATCCCAGCATAGTAAATCAGCCTTATTTTTAATGTAAGGATTCAATGTATAATACAATCATGACAATGGACAGCAATATTGCAATATAATAACAACAAATTTTTGTTTGCCTAAATTAAGGGTGCCAGCATGTCCCCTTTTTACTTATAATACTGATACGTAACAAAATTTCAGTAGTTTTGATGCCTCCTGTTCACTTGTACAACAAATTTTTTTGACCGCATCCACCAAAACTGACCATATATGCACTTTAATTTGTAAATCTATATACCCGCATAGTAAATCAGCCATATTTTTTATGTCAGGATTCAATGTATAATACAATCATGACAATGGACAGCAATATTGCAATATAATAACAACAAATTTTTGTTCACATAAATTTAGGATACCAGCATGTCCTCATTTTATTCAAAATATTGATAAGTAACAAAATTTCAGTAGTTTTGATACCTCCAGCTGACTTGTACAAGAAAATTGTTTGACCACATCCACCAAAACTACCCATATGTGAACTTTAATTTGTAAATCTTTATACCCGCATAGCAAATCAGCCATATTTTTTATGTCAGGATTCAATGTATAATACAATCATGACAATGGACAGCAATATTGCAATATAATAACAACAAATTTTTGTTCGCCTAAATTAAGGGTACCAGCATGTCCCCTTTTTACTTATAATACTGATACGTAACAAAATTTCAGTAGTTTTGATACCTCCTGTTGACTTGTACAACAAAATTATTTGACCGCTTCCACCAAAACTGACCATATATGCACTTTAATTTGTAAATCTATATACCCACATAGTTAATCAGCCATATTTTTTATGCCAGAATCAATTTGTAATACAATCATGACAATGGACAGCAATATTGCAATATAATAACAACAAATTTTTGTTCACATAAATTTAGGATACCAGCATGTCCTCATTTTATTCAAAATATTGATAAGTAACAAAATTTCAGTAGTTTTGATACCTCCAGCTGACTTGTACAACAAAATTGTTTGACCACATCCACCAAAACTACCCATATGTGAACTTTAATTTGTAAATCTTTATACCCGCATAGCAAATCAGCCATATTTTTTATGTCAGGATTCAATGTATAATACAATCATGACAATGGACAGCAATATTGCAATATAATAACAACAAATTTTTGTTCACATCAATTTAGGATACCAGCATGTCCTCATTTTATTCAAAATATTGATACGTAACAAAATTTCAGTAGTTTTGATACCTCCAGTTGACTTGTACAACAAAATTATTTGACCGCATCCACCAAAACTGACTATATGTGAACTTTAATTTGTCAATCTATATACCCGCATAGTAAATCAGCCATATTTTTTATGTCAGGATTCAATGTAAAATACAATCATGACAATGGACAGCAATATTGCAATATAATAACAACAAATTTTGGTTCGCATAAATTTAAGATACCAGCATGTCCTCATTTTATTCAAAATATTGATACGTAACAAAATTTCAGTAGTTTTGATACCTCCAGCTGACTTGTACAACAAAATTATTTGACCGCATTACCAAAACTGACCATATGTGAACTTTAAATTGTAAATCTATATACCAGCATAGTAAATCAGCCTTATTTTTAATGTCAGGATGCAATGTATAATACAATCATGACAATGGACAGCAATATTGCAATATAATAACTACAAATTGTTGTTCGCCTAAATTAAGGGTACCAGCATGTCCCCTTTTTACTTATAATACTGATACGTAACAAAATTTCAGTAGTTTTGATACCTCCTGTTGACTTGTACAACAAAATTATTTGACCGCTTCCACCAAAACTGACCATATATGCACTTTAATTTGTAAATCTATATACCCACATAGTTAATCAGCCATATTTTTTATGCCAGAATCAATTTATAATACAATCATGACAATGGACAGCAATATTGCAATATAATAACAACAAATTTTTGTTCACATAAATTTAGGATACCAGCATGTCCTCATTTTATTCAAAATATTGATACGTAACAAAATTTCAGTAGTTTTGATACCTCCAGCTGACTTGTACAACAAAATTGTTTGACCACATCCACCAAAACTGACCATATGTGAACTTTAATTTGTAAATCTTTATACCCGCATAGCAAATCAGCCATATTTTTTATGTCAGGATTCAATGTATAATACAATCATGACAATGGATAGCAATATTGCAATATAATAACAACAAATTTTTGTTCACATCAATCTAGGATACCAGCATGTCCTCATTTTATTCAAAATATTGATACGTAACAAAATTTCAGTAGTTTTGATACCTTCAGTTGACTTGTACAACATAATTATTTGACTGCATCCACCAAAACTGACCATATGTTCACTTTATTTTGAAAATCTATATACCCGCATAGTAAATCAGCCATTTTTTTATGTCAGGATTAAATGTATAATACAATCATGACAATGGACAGCAATATTGCAGTATAATAACAAAAAATTTTGGTTCGCATAAATTTAGGATACATGTACCAGCATGTCCTCATTTTATTCAAAATATTGATAAGTAACAAAATTTCAGTAGTTTTGATACCTCCAGCTGACTTGTACAACAAAATTGTTTGACCACATCCACCAAAACTGACCATATGTGAACTTTAATTTGTAAATCTTTATACCCGCATAGCAAATCAGCCATATTTTTTATGTCAGGATTCAATGTATAATACAATCATGACAATGGACAGCAATATTGCAATATAATAACAACAAATTTTTGTTCACATCAATTTAGGATACCAGCATGTTCCATTTTATTCAAAATATTGATACGTAACAAAATTTCAGTAGTTTTGATACCTCCAGTTGACTTGTACAACAAAATTATTTGACCGCATCCACCAAAACTGACCATATGTGAACTTTAATTTGTCAATCTATATACCCGCATAGTAAATCAGCCATATTTTTTATGTCAGGATTCAATGTAAAATACAATCATGACAATGGACAGCAATATTGTAATATAATAACAACAAATTTTGGTTCTCATGAATTTAAGATACCAGCATGTCCTCATTTTATTCAATATATTGATACGTAACAAAATTTCAGTAGTTTTGATACATCCAGCTGACTTGTACAACAAAATTATTTGACCGCATTACCAAAACTGACCATATGTGAACTTTAAATTGTAAATCTATATACCAGCATAGTAAATCAGCCTTATTTTTAATGTCAGGATGCAATGTATAATACAATCATGACAATGGACAGCAATATTGCAATATAATAACAACAAATGTTAGTTCGCCTAAATTAAGGGTGCCAGAATGTCCCCTTTTTACTTATAATACTGATACGTAACAAAATTTCAGTAGTTTTGATACCTCCTGTTGACTTGTACAACAAAATTATTTGACCGCTTCCACCAAAACTGACCATATATGCACTTTAATTTGTAAATCTATATACCCACATAGTTAATCAGTCATATTTTTTATGCCAGAATCAATTTATAATACAATCATGACAATGGACAGCAATATTGCAATATAATAACAACAAATTTTTGTTCACATAAATTTAGGATACCAGCATGTCCTCATTTTATTCAAAATATTGATAAGTAACAAAATTTCAGTAGTTTTGATACCTCCAGCTGACTTGTACAACAAAATGGTTTGACCACATCCACCAAAACTGACCATATGTGAACTTTAATTTGTAAATCTTTATACCCGCATAGCAAATCAGCCATATTTTTTATGTCAGGATTCAATGTATAATACAATCATGACAATGAACAGCAATATTGCAATATAATAACAACAAATTTTTGTTCCCCTAAATTAAGGTGCCAGCATGTCCCCTTTTTACTTATAATAATGATATGTAACAAAATTTCAGTACTTTTGATACCTCCAGCTGACTTGTACAACAAAATTATTTGACCGCATTACCACAACTTACCATATGTGCACTTTAAATTGTAAATATATATACCAGCATAGTAAATCAGCCTTATTTTTAATGTCAGGATTCAATGTATAATACAATCATGAAAATGGACAGCAATATTGCAATATAATAACAACAAATTTTTGTTCACATCAATTTAGAATTCCAGCATGTCCTCATTTTATTCAAAATATTGATACATAACAAAATTTCAGTAGTTTTGATACCTCCTGCTGACTTGTACAACATAATTATTTGACTGCATCCACCAAAACTGACCATATGTTCACTTTATTTTGAAAATCTATATACCCGCATAGTAAATCAGCCATTTGTTTTATGTCAGGATTAAATGTATAATACAATCATGACAATGGACAGCAATATTGCAGTATAATAACAAAAAAATTTGGTTCGCATAAATTAGGGATACCAGCATGTCCTCATTTTATTCAAAATATTGATAAGTAACAAAATTTCAGTAGTTTTGATACCTCCAGCTGACTTGTACAACAAAATTATTTAACTGCAATACCAAAACTGATCATATGTGTATTTAATTTGTAAATCTATATACACCATGACGTACCCACATAGTATTAATCAGCCATATTTTTTATGTCAGGAATCAATGTATAATATAATCATGACAATGGACAACAATATTGTAATTTAATAACAACAAATTTTTGTTCGCATAAATTTAGGATACCAGCGTGTCCTCCTTTTATTCAAAATATTGATACATAACAAAATTTCAGTAGTTTTAATACCTCATGCTGACTTGGAAAACAAAACTAGTTGACCAAAATTGATCATATGTGCACTTTTATTTGCAAATCTATATACCCGCATGCCATTGTACCGAGCATCTTAATGTCTTCTCCTGCCGCTCCTGTTTACATTTTAGTAGGACCGTAAATGTACACGTAATCAATAATATTGGAAAACTATTAATACAAAAAATATTCTGATTAAATTGAGAATGTCAGAATTTCATCTCTTTATTCATTATAACAGTCAGATCATATATAGGAGTTCATGATGGTGTACGTGTAAAACAAAACTATTATGCCACATCATCAAAGTACCAACACTGACATGTCTGAATTCATTTGTACTATTTACAATGATTAAAAAAAAATATACGAGGTTCTCTTCTTGGAATCTTTTATGTCGGTTGATTGATTTTGTTTATAGTTAAACGTCAAGTGGCAACTATTTCATTAGAGTGAGCATTGAGTATAATTTTAGGATGTACCATATAAATATCGGCAATGACAAATCTCTCGATAAATCTGACGAATTTGACGAGATTGTTGATAGTTTTACCACACCGTATCCTTACGGACACTGTACAATTTCTGTTAGAATATTCTGCGGGAAATAGAATAGTAAATCCAATGCAAACAAGTTGAATATCAATGAAATATCCATGCTAGTATAAATGTATGCATAAAGTAAAATTTAGGAAGGGACAGGTAAACAACGGTGAACGAAGTAACGTAGACAATGTTGCCGATATCCCGTGATATAAGAATATTGTTCCGATGCGTTGGATAACCTTTCTATCCGCCTTCTAATAACAAAAACTCTGTGTGATCGTATAGCCATTTTTTATTTATATAAGAATACAAGTATATCAAATAAAAGAGAGCATTTGTATAATATCTAGTAGAGTCTAGCGAGTAAATAATAAATGATATCTGTGGAAAAACAATGCGAATGTTGTTTACATATTTTAATCATGCGGAAAGCTCAAGGATGATATAAAAACTCTTATAACGATAATCTGTCATAAGCAGACCTGTCCTCAGGTCTGGTCAATAGCAGACTAGTCCACAGGTCTGGCAAAAAGCAGACCTGTCCTCAGGTCTGGTCAGGAGCAGACCTGTCCATAGGTCTGGTCTGAGGCAGACCTGTCCCCAGGACTGGTCAAAAGCAGACTTGTCCACAGGTCTGGTCTGGAGCAGACTTGTCGATAGGTCTGCAGCAGTCCTAAAAAAGCAGACCATAGGTCTGGTCCACCAACGACGAAGTTAACTTGCTTGACTGCTTAAAAATTCTCAAGTTAACTTAGAAAGCAGTCAACAGGTTAACTCTAAGTTAACTTTTGTCAAGGTTAAGACCGCACCCATCTGTAGAAGATATATTTTTTCTTTTAAATATAACTGGCATATACAGATCGAAATGGTGCTATCTGGCTAAATTTATCTGTTTTTAAGAGCTAATTTGGCAGCGCATCATCCCTACAATGGCTTCCCTTTTTACGTATGTACAAATGAACTGTTCAAACAACGCACGAAAAGACAGAAGCAAGAGGTTCAGACATTTTAATAAAATCTTATTGATTCAAGTCGTCTTTATACCGAATATTGCCGAACTTTGTTTGTCTTTTTATTTCCCAAAAATGTTTATCCAAAGATATTTACCACACTTTTTGTTGTTTAAAATAGGAATGGTTTCTTTTAATATAGATTTGTATTTTTATTATGCGATAAGTTAAACCCTGTATCATAATTGGAACTGACCCCCCCTTTCTTATTACTGTCATATGATCAAATATACACTTTTCAATTAAACAAAAAAAAGTACTGTGTAGATCTAAAATCAATTACATCGCGTGTGTCGTACACATATGATTATAAAGATTCGTAATCACATGACATAATTTTTTGGTATACATTGATAGTATATAAAATACTTTTTTCAATAACCAAACCAGTGTTTGCGTTGGGCGATAGTTAAATAAAAATGCATTTTTGTTTACAAACTACCATGGATAAAAATATGCTTATTTTATTTAGGTTAAGTTCAACTGTTTATCCCAAGGAATAACGAATAAAAAAAGTTCGACGTAGGAATAATTTACATCGGTGTTTAATTGGTTGAATGAGTTCACCAAAATCTTTCAATTCCAGTTGAATCTGATATAAAGATGTTTGAAACGCCTAAAGTCAATTGTTAAAGAAAATTAAGATCAGTTATTCAAGACAAGTATGTCCTTTTTAATGACTTATGTTGAATATATTTACAATATTCTGATGGTGCTACGGTCCAGTTACTAAATAGACCACTGATAAAACACGAAATTAATTAGCAGTATAAACATGATCAATAGTAGTTATACTGGACCTCCATGGATTCAATCAAACTGAATTATGTATCTCGTGTTTTCGGGAAAATCTGCAATCGATGAATGAATTCACTCGTCAAATACATAACATACTGCTAGTAATTAATGCATTGTGAAAGACTTGATGTGCCAGATTTTCTATGTTCTGATTGTTTTTACTAGTTTTGATCCCAAATTTAACTAACTTAATTCCGAATGATACATGTTTGTTATGGTGCATAATCTGTCTTGCCTTCTTAAATGATTTCCAACGTTAATAGTATAAGATAAAACCATCTATATCGTCATTGGTAACCTTTGCTGATGGTCCTCAATTGTCTTCGTTCAACTATATATTTGTTGTTCAAATGTTTTGGTCTCCCTGTTTATACAGTAAAAGTATCAACATTCAATATCACTGGTGGTAAGCGGCCGCGGATGGTCGTAACTAAAAGTTACGACCATCCGGAGATGGGAGACAACTCTAGGCATTAGTTTTTCTTTTCCGATTTTCGTGCACTAAAATGTTCATTTGAACCAAACCGATTGTCTCGTACATACAATTCGACAGTCCGGTGATATTAAAACCAAATTTGATGCATTAAAACATTCCAATTTTCGTAAAATAGTCCTTCAAAAATTCAAGCATGATGGTCGTATCTAAAAAACAAAATATTGTGGATGGTCGTAACTTAAATTTGTGATGGTCGTAACTCCGTTTTAAATAAGACCGAATAAGGCAAGTCAAGAGTTTTAAACGTGTCTTTTATTATATGCATACTAGTATTTTATATGATGTACTTCTGAAGATTTTTTATCATTTTTTACATACAATGTAAAATAAAGCAATTTCAATGCGTGTAACACTTATTAATTCAGAAATTTGAAAAGTTTTCAAATATTAGTTTTGGGGAATTTTGATTAAAGTTCGATTTAAAATTCCAAATTTTTCAAATGTCTTGAACCGAACCAGTCAAGAGTTCTAAACGTGTCTTTTGTTATATGAATATATCATATATCATATATCATATTATATATTTGTGAAGTTGTTTTCATCAAATAATAAAAACTAAATGTAGAGAGGAGTACCTGTAAAGAAGAAAATTGGAACGAATCGAACAAAACAATACAAAATGAAATGAACAGTCATATATTCTTAAAATATAATGTATAAAATTAATAAAGAGGCAACTAGTTGAATTAATGTAAGCGGTTTAATTCATCAACAATGTAAATTTCTCATAAGTGGATAATTCATTTTAAACAAGAAACACAGCTCTGGTTATGATAATTCTTTGTTAGAAATAAAAAGCACAAAATGTATCAAATAATTGTTTTAATTACAAAATAAATGAGTTTAAGAAACAAATGAAGAAATTGGACATCACATGAAATAGCAGCATCCTATTTTTTTTCCATTTGGAATTCGCATCTATTGAAAACATAAACTTTTTTGAGGAAGTACCTACTAGTTGATTTTTTTAAATCTTCAATTTAAGAATGATACATTAATTCGAAAGAGCATTAATAAGGAGTCAAAATAAGCTTAACATATTGATAGGTTATGAAGGTCGTTATCGAGACTAGAGCATACCCGCGAATTCGCAGGTCCGTACTTGAGTTAAAGAACATACGCTTTATTTTTAGCCTGGATGCTTAGACGTCATATTGTTAATTGGTGAAATCAAGCTGATAATCAGGTGCACAGTAATGTCCAATGACGAAGTCCATGAGTAGCATGTAGCCATTCATACAATGTAAACATATGACTTACACATGATTTTCAACCTGCATACCGGGATTTGTTTGTAATAATTGCCGCAGTACATTTAGTTTGACCTAAGTCCTTGTAACATTATCCTGGCTACAAGCTTAAGCCTGGCTACAAACTAGTATTTTATTTTACTCTTAAATTCAGTGCATGTAGCAGTGTAAAATATAATATATCAACAATATTCCCACTTTCGAGGTTAACACAATGTTTATTGCGACACCATGGATTCAGTTTTCATTCCGTACCAATACTTTGAACTAATATCAATACTATACAGCAATATATAATCGTTATGTAATCGATAAAAAATAACGACAACACGTAATAAAATCCTGGGTTGAGTTCAATATCGTTGCGGCTACGTAGCTGCTATGAATATCTGTGTAACAACTAGTCTATAGCTGCATGTTCAATCGTCAATAGCAGCTACGATATTGAACTCAACCCTGACTCAGAAGTCAATTGTGGATTCTATTTCCTCATGAACGACCAACAGACGAATATTTGAAGGCCAATAGTTTATAAGACAATAACAATTTAAAGTCAAGGAGTAAACAAAGACTCAAAGACTCTAAGACTTATAAGATCTGCAATAAATGATTTAAAGATGATTGTTCAGACTGTACGTTTAATAATTTCATCTGCCGAAATGATTGCAGATAAAAATAAAAGTCGTAAATAAAAAACACTAAAAAAAATTATAAGGGAATACACGTGCATTTAATAATTTCATGCCTTATCGTACAGTAAAAAATATATCAATTCTCAACCCTAACATACTTTTTGGCTTAATGAGAGTTGATTAAATTGATGCACTAAATAAATTTGAATAATCAAAGTTACAAAGGGGTCGTGAAAAATTCATTATACCAGAAATGAGTATTTAAGATGTAAATATGTATTTAAAAAAACTTGACAAGTCGAAAGCAACTGGTTTAGATGATGTCGGACCAAATATTTTGATTATGTGCAGCGATGTCATTTTACCAGCTTTCACATATATCTAAGCATCAAATGTGGTAAATTTCCAAGTATTTTTAAAACTGCAAGAGTATGCCCAATTTTTAAAAATGGCGATGCCTGTAATCCTGATAATTATAGACCAATAGCACTTTTGCCTTGTCTATCTAAAATCATAGAACAACATATAGCTAATAGTTTTATTATATTTTTAAATAGTAATGACCTTCTTAATACTACACAGTCAGGTTTCAGACCTAAACATTCGTATACTACTGCACTTACTAAATTAGAAGATGAATGGTTAGCAAAAATAGATAATGTAGAGATACATGGAGTTATATTTTTAGATTTAAAGAAAGCTTTTGATCTGGTTAATCATATAATTTTATTGAAAAAAACTTAAATATTATAATGTTTCTAATAGTACACTAGACAGGTTTAAGTCACACTTGTTTGAACGAAGCCAACAAGTTAAGGTCAACAACGTCATGTCTAAATGCATACAAACTGGTGTACCACAGGGTTCTATCCTGGGCCCTATGTTATTTATTTTATATAGCAATGATTTACCACTTAATATAGAACATTCATTAATAGATTTATATGCAGATGATTCTACATTACATTGTAAAGGTAATGATGTAATTCAGTTAGCTTCTAACCTTCAAAATGATATTCATGTAATTGAAAACTGGTGTTCGCAAAATTGTATGAAATTAAATGCCAAAAAGTGTAAATCAATGATTATTGGTTCAAAACAAAGGCTTTGTTTAACTGGGAACAGTTTAGATATCAATATTTCAAATGAACAAATAGAAAATGTAGATTGTGAAAAACGACTTGGTTTATATATTGACAAAAACTTAAATTGGAATCAGCAAAAAGATAAAATGTCAATAACTATATCAAATAGAATCAACTTATTACAAAAGATAAGAAAATATTTACCTATGCATATACGTATTATCTTTTGTAATGCTTATATTCTGCCATTATTTGATTATTGCTGCAATATATGGGGAAGTTGTTGTGAAAGTGGAATAGATAAACTTAATAAGTTATTAAAGAAATCTGCTAGAGTTATAGTAGAAGCTGACATAATGACATCATCCAATTTATTGTTTAATAATTTACACTGGTTCAATGTGGAAAAACGAATTCAATACCAAAAGGCAATACTTGTATTTAAATCAATTAATGGTATGGTTCCTAACTATTTAGAAGAAGATTTTCATTTTACTGCTAAATCAAAACTATAACTTACATTCAGCTAAAAACTATTAAATCTTTCAAAACCAAAAACATTTTTTTTTAAAGAAAACATTTACATATTCAGGTTCTCAAATATGGAACAGTTTACTAAATGAAATCAAAATGAGTGATAAACTTGTATCTTTTAAAACAAAATGTTACAAATTTTTCATAAATTGTGCAAATTTATATGCCTTTTCGGTCCGTGTATATCTGCGTCCATTCGTTTTTCGTTTTGAAATATCAAAAACAAAAAACAAAAAACGAAAGTGTTTTCATTTTTCGTTTTTGAATTCTTAAAAACCAAAACGAAAAACAAAAGTGTTTTCATTTTTCGTTTTTGATTTATTAAAAACCAAAACGAAAAACGAAAGTGTTTTCATTTTTCGTTTTTGATTTCTTAAAAACCAAAATGAAAAACAAAAGTGTTTTCGTTTTTCGTTTTTGATTTCACAAAACAAAAAACGAAAAACAAAAGTGTATTTATTTTATCTTTCCAACACTGTTTAATTGTCATTCAAAAAATGACAATGTTGTCATTTGTCATTCATTTAATGGTCGTTAAAGTATACATGCACAGCGGTTGTCAGATCAATACTACAATGTCGACGGATGCAAAAGCAATCGGAACAATATGGGTGCGTGAACTTTATTACTTTAAAGTTTAGAATGGTCGATCCAAGTTTATTAGAATTGATGACCAAGATCATCTGCCAGTATTTTACGAACTACGAGGACGATATTAATTGTATTTTGCTTGATCAAATTTTCAAAAGGAGTAGGTCCGGTAAGGACCGATTTTTGCCTCAAACTTCAGTTTAATCTGACGAAAGATTTTGACCACTTTTTAAACACTTAAGTGTCTATTTCATTTGATTCAATTATTTTTTGTGAAAGATTTGAACTCATTTAGTCATTAAAAACGATCCGATTCAAGCTTAAATATGAAAAATCTACCAAATATGCGAAAAAATGTCACTTTTCAGATGGTTTTTGTTAAAAATGAAAGTGGCCGCATCCGTGTTCATCCTCAATCTTTATATATGTTATGTATTTTCATCAAATACAACTTCCATTTCAATATTTTGGATGAACACGAATGCGGCCAATTTCGTTTTACACGGAAACCATCTAAAATTTAACTAAAATGCTGGAATTGTGAAGATTTCAGTAATTTAGCATAACCTAATGGTGCCAGTACTCTATATATGTGCATTGTATTGTCAAAAACAGCCAATATTTAAGTAGCAGAACCATTCTACTATTCAATAAATAACTTAAAGTTTACATTTTAACAATTTTGTAAAACTGCTATATTTTGGGGCCAAAACGGGCTCTTACCGGACCTACTCCTTTCTGCAATTTCACAATTCAAACTGGGATATTAAAGCCTGCAATTGGTTTGCCATTAGGAGCCTATAAGGTATTAATTTTGCTTATTTGTGAAGACTATAAATTAAGGTGACATTAACTAGAAGCCGTTTATTGGGGATTATGGAATTGAGAATAGTGGACAAAAAATATAAATAATAGAGACAATGGACCAATAAATAAATAAAATAGCTAGATTAATGGTGTTAAAATGTAATGATAAGAGAATAATTGTCAAAAAGAGTAAAGGATAGAGAAATATGGCCTTTAATATCAAAGAATACAGAAATTAAGAACCCCGAATCCAGACCATCATACTAGTTCCCTTAATGTCTCTGGGAGATTGTTATTGGTTATCATGCGGTTTCCCTTTATTTCTATGCTATTAATGTAGAAGCGTGCTTTCATTATTTGCCAACATTTTTCATATCACATTATAAAAAAGACTATTATTTTGTAAACTACCATAGATTTCTGGTAAATGTTCTGCATAGACCACACCACATTGGAGTCCCTGTATTTTTTTTGAAGTGGACCTCAGTTACCCACCCTACCCCCTCATTACATAAAGTTAACAAACAAATGTCTACGGAAATACTTCTGTCCGCAAAATGTGTAAAAGAAAGCTGGGTAGCTGATGTCTGGTGGAGAAAAAAATCAAGGTTGCTGTTTAGCTTATTTTTTTTCAAAGATAGGTCCAAAGTTGGGGTTGAACACCCAACCCAACCCTTACCGAAAATGTAATAAAAATTGTCCTCACTAGGTGCAAAGGGAAGCTGGGTGGCTGGGTCTACAGTAGAAAAATCCAGGGTGTTGTTCTGCTTACTTTTTTTTCTAAAGTAGGTCTAAAGTTGAGGTCGTATACCCTACAAAAACCCTTACCAGACAGTTAATAAAAAAAATCTGCGGCAATACTTTTATCTGCACTAGGTGAGAACGAAAGCTAGAGATCTGGGGCCTGCTTGATCAAAATTACAAGTTAGTTTATAGCACGGATCAATCTTTTTTAAGCTAATAAATAATTTACTTGCTCGCCAAACTTTGAATACAAAAAAAAACCTTTTGTCCAGTCATATTTAAGCAAAATCCACTAGTTCAGAGGTAGAATATTTTGTAAAAACAGCTTTGTGTGGCAAAAAAAAGTTAAAGCACGAGTGCAACTTTCTTTTCTTTTAATGCAGAATTATTATTACTTTTCATGAACTATTTGACAGGATGCCGATAATAGTTATAAGGAAAGCTATTTCACCCAATAATGCAATTTTGTCATCATTCAAAAAATTATAATTATTTACGATTCTTTAAACACTCAAAGTGTTGACTATTTAAAATGTAAAGCGGGCAGTACGCTGTGTAATATATCGAAAGCGATTGATTTTGCCTTTATATAATTAATAATAACATAAGATGTATGTTTCATTATAATTCGCTGATTGGCTAACTGCACATCTCATGTTACATTAGACAACGAAAATCATTATTCATGATGACACAATAAAGTGCAAAGGTGACTTAAATAAAAAAAAATCTTGATAAAAATCGTGCTTTCATGAAGCTAGCTAAAACATGTAATTATAAATATTGAATGCTTCTTTTTGTAACTTCATAGGGTTGTAAAAGCGTTGACCGTGCGCACATTTTCAGAATGAAGCGCTTCCGCGTTTCATACAAAATCACCTCAATGAAGTTACAATAAAAAAGCAGTCAATTCTTAAATGAACCAATAATAACATTTTAAAATTCATTAAAAAGTGTCTTTGACTGCTTATTTATATTTTAAAAGTTGATGATATAGTGGTTATATATTAATAAAAACATTTGAAGTTCGTCTAAATCTTATGCAATATTTGTGTTTATATATTTGAAAACTGACTGCTACCGACTGGCTGCTTGAGCCTGGTCTCACAAACTTCGCATTTTCATTACAACCGATTACATTGAGTGTGTAGACAAAGGTAATATCTTTGGATCGCGTTTTTGTTAGCTGAACTATGAAGTGACAAGGTAAAGTATGCCACCATCCTGTAGAAGGAGCCTAGTCCTACAGAAAGATTGATTGGTTATCTGTCGAACTAGTCTACTCTTAAAGGAGGGTAGTTTATCTAACCTAATAATACAAGCAAGCTAACCAAGGATATGCTACCTTTGCCGAAACACTCAATGTAATCGGCTGTAACTTCTTTACATTACAGGTTGCAACACCTTGCCAAATCATTGGGTTCCAATAAACGTTTGGAAAATTAAGTCAATGTGCTTTCCCATAGGGTTTTATGCAGAACAATTACCGGAAAATCTATAATTATGGAAACTTGCAAAATCAATATCAAAATCGAAATCTAATTGAACAATGAAGTTACTCACATTAAAAAAAGGTTGAGACATTTAAGGCCAATTTTTTTTTTATTCTTGCGTGTCTTATTATAATCAGACGGTAATTTTAGAGTTTACAAAGAAATTTAATATTAAGACAAAAATTAATATCTATTTTCATTGGTGAAGTTAACACTACAATACAAATAAAGGATTCTCAAATGATCATGACTTTTGCTTGTAGTTCAATGAATGAATGAATGAATGAATCAATCAATCAATCAATCAATCAATCAATCAATCAATCAAATTGAGAATGGAAATAAAAATGTGTCAAAGAAGCAACAGTTAGCCTAACCAAAGAGCACAGCCGAAAGCCACCAATGAGTCTTCAACACAACGAGAAAATCCCGCAACCAGAGGCGGGCTTCAGCTGGACTCTAAATAAAAATATATACTAGACTGAGTAATGTGAAAAGGGACGTCACACTTAACTAAGTTACAAAAAAACCATAAAAAACTAACAAAGATCAGAGTCTACTGTCTTTGGACATGCGCAATCATACGGCGGGGCTAAACATAAAATTAAGAATGGAAATGGGGAATGTGTCAAAGAGACAACAACCCGACCAAATAAAAAAACAACAGCAGAAGGTCACCGACAGGTCTGCAATGTAGCGAGAAATTCTCGCACCCGGAGGCGTCCTTCAACTGGCCCCTAAACAAATATATACTAGTTCAGTGATAATGAACGCCATACTAATTTCCAAATTGTACACAAGAAACTAAAATTAAAATAATACAAGACTAACAAAGGCCAGAGGCTCCTGACTCGGGACAGGCGCAAAAATGCGGCGGGGTTAAACATGTTTGGAAGATCTCAACCCTCCCCCTATACCTCTAACCTATGTAGAAAAGTAAACACATAACAATACGCACATTAAAATTCAGTTCATGAGAAGTCCGAGTCTGAAGTCAGAAGATGTAACCAAAGAAAATAAACAAAATGACAATTATACATAAATAACAACAGACTACTAGCAGTTAACTGACATGCCAGCTCCAGACTTCAATTAAACTGACTGAAAGATTATGATTTAATCATATGAAAATCAGGCACAATCCTTCCCGTTAGGGGTTTAGTATCATACCATCATAACATATATGAGAAGAACATAACCCGTGTCATGCCAACAATTGTTTTTAGAATAAATGTGTTTAGTTCCGATGCAACGACCTTATCAGTGACTCAATATTAACGCCAAAATATGCAATCTTTAATGACTTGACAATAGTATCGTAATTATATCCCTTCTTTATAAGTCTATTCAAAGGTTTTGTGAGTTTCTGAGGCGAATACTGACACCTTTGTGCTTTATAAAGAATATTTCCATAAAAAAATGGATGTGAAATACCTGAACGTATAAGAAGTCTGCATGTTGAGCTATATTGACTAGTTTGTGATATAGAAAACCCTGGTGCTTTGTTAGATCTCAACCCTCCCGCTATTTAACTATATCTAGCTCATGTAGAATAAACAAACACACAACAATATGCACAGAAACTCAGTTTAAAAGAAATCCGAGTCCGATGACAAAATAGTAAATAAAAGAAACTACACAAAATGAATACGATTAATAAATTAACAAAGAACAACTAGCAGTAACTGACATGCCAGACACAGACCCCAATTAAACATATCGAAAGGATATATAGATATAAGAAGATGCGGTATGAGTGCCAATGAGACAACTCTCCATCCAAGTCAAAGTGTGACGAAGGATACTATTATAGGTTAAAGTACCCTCTTCAACACGAATCCTCGGCTCACACCGAATAACAAGTTATAAGGATCCCCAAAAATGACTTGTGTAAAATCATTCAAAAGGAAAAACCAAAGGTCTAAACTCTATATATAACTAGAGGCTCTAAAGAGCCTGTGTCGCTCAACTTGGTCTATGTGTTTTGGTGATGGGGATGTGTTCGTAGATCTGACTTTACTAAACATGTTTGATGCTTACAATTATCTCTATCTATAATGAACTTAGCCTAGTAGTTTCAGTGGAAAATATTGTTAAAAATTGACTATAAAGGGCAATAAATCATTAAGGGGTCAATTGACCATATTGGTCATGGGAACTTATTTGTAGGTCTTACTTTGCTGTACATTATTGTTGTTTACAGTTTATCTCTATCTATGATAATATTCAAGAAAATAACCAAGAGCTGCAAAATTTTCTTAAAATTACCTATTCAGGGGCAGCAACATAACAACCGGTTGTCTGATTCATCTGAAAATTTCAGGGCAGATAGATAATGACCTAATAAACAATTTTAACAATTGGTTTTTGAGATATAAGCCAAAATCTTCATTTTACTCCTACGTTCTATTTTTTTCCATGGCGACCATCTTGGTTAGTTGGCTCCTAACAGATGAGCGTTTGAAATCCATCAGAAATGTGTATGTTTAATAATTCTCTAGCTTGATTTCTGCATCTCATTACCATATTAACAAATAATATTTTTTGTAGCAAATCATATATTACATAGAGTCTATTTCTAACAATTAAAATACATTAATAAAAGTTTGTCTAAATACTCGAGTTACGGTCATCTTTCAAAGTTACGACCATCTTGTGTTGGTTACGATCATCAGCCAAAATACTATAGTTGAAGTTACGACCATCACACATTTAAAGTTACGACCATCATGCTTGAATTTTTGAATGACTATTTTACAAAAATTGGAATGTTTCAATGCATCAAATTCGGTTTTAATATCACCGGACTGCCGAATAGTATGAACGAGACAAGCGGTTTGGTTCAAATGAACCTTTTAGTGCACGAAAATCGGAAAAGAAAAATTATCCCTAGAGTTGTCTCACATCTCCGGAGGGCAGTAACTTTTAGTTACGACCATCCGCTTACCACCAGTGAATATGCAGCGTTTAAAATCAAAACAACACATGCATAATTTAAAGGGTACGACGCTCTTTTTTCGGTTCAATTTCAACAGGAACGACCAAAGACTAGCATTCGAAAGCAAAGGATGCATTAGAACCAAAATAGTCGAAACGCTATACAACCAAACGCTTCTGAAAAATTAGCTAAAGTCATCGTAGGTTAACTTTTTTTGAGGGTTATGACATAGTTATCAAAGGTACCAGGATTATAATGTAGTACGCCAGACGCGCGTTTCGTCTACATAAGACTCATCAGTGACGCTCATATCAAAATATTTATAAACCCAAACAAGTCCAATTGAACCTTATAGTCATTAAACTGTTAACAGATAAAACTGCACACGGAACAACAGTTTGATTTGAACATAGAAATGAAAATGATAAACAAATCCCGTTGTTGATGAGTAAAATTTTCTACTTATGTATACATGTAATAAAAACTATCAAAGATAACAACAAAGAATTAATAACAAATCCATGTTTGCATACGAATACGATGCAAGACAGACTTCGTTAAAGAATAAGGAAAATGTAGTAACTTTACAACTTTTCAAATGTAGGGGGTTGAGATATCACAAAACATGTTTCACCCCGCCGCATTTTTTTTTCGCAAGTCCCAGGTCAGGAGCCTCTGGCCTTTTTTATTCTTGTTTCATTTTTTAATTTTAGTTTCTTGTGTATATTTCGGGGTTAAGTATGACGTTCGTTATCATTGAACTAGTATACATATTTGTGTAGGGGCCAGCTGATGGACACCTCCAAGTGCTGGAGTTTCTCGCTACATTGAAGATCCATTGGTGGCCTTCGGCTGTTGTCTGCTCTATGCTCGGGTTTGTGTCTCTTTGACACGTTCCCAGTTTCCATTCTCTTTTTATTTTGAATTTGGTGTGCATTATCAAGTAATCTCCGAACGATTAATATCCTATCAAACATGTTTATTCGTTGGTTGCTGTTTCGGTCATTTAGCAACATAAAACAGACTCCAGTGAAATAATAGATAACACGAAGATATGAAATTCTAATGCAACAAATTTGTAATGTTCATTTTGATTGGATAACGTCACATATTTACATAGAATCATTTGACAATTGATGTTATGGGACGTACGCGCAAGCGCCGACGGCATATGACAAACTTTAAATACATTTTTTAACGTTGTTTTCTGTCAGTTTGATTAGAATGGAGATAACAATATTGTATTTTAAGCTCCGACGGCATCAATTGGGGATTTAATGGTCGCCAATGCCCGTTTACTGTCTCCGCTAACGCGTCGCCAGTAAACTTAGTTTGCGTCCACCAAATCCCCAATTGATGCCGTCGGAGCTTAAAATACAATACAGTTATATCCTAATTGCATGATGTTAATTGACCAAGAAGCAGTCAAATCCATATGTTCTAGTAGCTCCATTAACATGATCAAGCAACAAGTAAAATCACAAAAATACTGAACACCGAGGAAAATTCTAAACGGTAAATCCCTAATCAAATGGCAAAATCAAATGATAAAACTCATCAAACGAATGGACAACAACTGTCATATTCCTGACTTAAAGTGACCTTAAACGAATTGGCCTTTGCTTTAAATGAAATTTCGCTAATGTTTATATCAGTTCATTCGTCGTCGTGGTGTTTTGTCTGATGCTTGGTCTGTTTCTGTGTGTGTTGTGTCGTTGTTCTCCTCTTATATTTAATGCGTTTCCCTCGGTTTTAGTTTGTTACCCCGATTTTGTTTTTTGTACATGGATTTATGAGTTTTGAACAGCGGTATACTACTGTTGCCTTTATTTATAGGTCTTTGTACGATTGTTCCTAACAAAACAAATGACAAGCTCCATCGTTTTAAACAGAAACGTAAATTCTAAAGCTCTTTCATGTGGTATAACCATACCTTAAGACAAAATCGATTCACATGAAACTAGAATATACCTTTTTTTTACACTTGGACGACATGTTCGCCGAAGATTAAAAAAAATCAACTTAAAATCATTGATTGATCTGAATTGTTGTGTCTATATTAACATAATTTACATGTTAAGAACCTTATATTGATATGGAGGATTTAAGGTGAGATTTTCGATTTGTTAATATATACAATGCTTTCTTTGATAACCTCGCGATCGTCTGAATGATTAATACCAGAGGCCACAAGGACACAGACATACAAATTGTAAAAGAGAGGGAACATTCCAAAAGTAAATTGTAACCCACCAGTTGATGAAAATTTTATAGTATCATGTAAAGAACCAAAAAACGAGAGAAAAATGAATAACAATATTGAAAAAAAAACAACAAATAACAAACTATTAACATTCGTCGAATTCGCAAAAAAACAGTCGTAAAGTTGTTCTTCATCACAAAGGCAATCTTCAATTGCTTTATTTATATATATCGAATAAAATATTACCGTCTGGATCTAAACCTAGATTGTTATATGAATATAAAAAAACGGTTATCTGGCAGTTAAATAGAATGAAAACTAGTATTTTGAACTAAATGTTATTACGTTTACCTTTTTCATCATCAGATTGATATGGGAAGAATACAATACGTTTCCGTTATTTGTTTCCTTATTAGTATAACAACTGAGTAAACGGGTACAATGAAGGATGCTTTGATAAAGTATGTCAATTTAAATAGCCGCATATTTTCACTTTTATTTTAATAAATAAAATTTTCATATGCTCTTTTTTTGTCCGAGTCAGTTGCGCACATTTTAACAACTTAAATATATTTTAAAATCTTGATCGCGTTTTCCCCTAGCCAATACCTTAATAAAAAAACTCTTTGATAACGTTTGTGAAAATAGCTATATAAATTTCCTTGTTTATCATGTCAAGTCGTACTTTTTCAAAACACTACAAAGATAAATTGCATATTTTATTAAAGTTTTGATCACAACAACAAAATTATTTATCCCAAGGATATTGCATTATCTCAATAGTTGTTCAAGTACATCAAAGAGATGATAGAAAACATCAACAAATCTTTATCGACATTGACAGGGATTCAAAACAATGAAATTACATGTAAAAAGTAAAATCATAAATACTGAACTCAGAGGAAAATCTGATCGGAAAGTCCACAACCACCTGGCAACATCAAATGACAAAACATATAAAAAACGAATGGACAAGAACTGTCATATTCCTGACTTGGCACATGCATTCAATGATAATGAGAAAATGTCAAGCATAAATGTGGTAGAGTGAAACTTAGTATCACATATAGTATAACATCATTTTATTCAATTTATCTAATCAATATATACAAACTTACATTTACAAAGATATACTTTATTCCACTTTACCACATAAGCATTATTTAACTCGATTGATTGATCGGTTAACTAAGTTTACAAAAGATTTTTTAAAAACAGTTAAATATCATTTAGGTATATGAAACGTACTACGACAGTTTCCTTAGAAATAAAGACAGGGAAGAGACTGTATTGTTTTCAATAGATCAAGTACATTAAAGAGATGGCAAACATTTGAAAATCTTTATCAATATTGATAAGGATTCCAATTAATGCAATAATGCGTAAGCGTATACCAGCTAATGAGAAAACATCCAACATAAGCAGAATTTACCTCGTCTGTTTGCTCGATTACCTTAGTTTACCGACGGGTTTAGAAAATCATTTAAATATTATTTTTATTTTCAGACTTTTCTATGTTTCTGCATTGACTGTAATCTTTTTCTTCTAGCTTGTCAGGAATCTTTGAGTGAAATATACATTTAACAGTCAAGTCAAATACAGGTAGGAGCACAATAACAATTTTATTTTGATAATTTTTTGAAAAACATTCCCTGATGATTGCGTTTTTTGATAACATTGAAAATGACATCAACTTTAATCTCCAACATCGGAGCCAATTTCGGAGCCACCATTGGGACGTAATGTATTTCCGTTTCTTTTTTTTTACAGATTTTAAAGTTAAAATAAGGTTGAATTAATAAAATGCTTTATATGGACTTCTATATGCGGTATGGGCTTTGCTCATTGTTGAAGGCCGTACGGTGACCTATAATTGTTAATGTTTGTGCCATTTTGGTCTTTTGTGGATAGTTGTCTCATTGGCAATCATACCACATCTTCTTTTTTATATTCGTCCACTTCCAAAAATAATATCTGGCTCATAATAGTTTAAGTGATATCTAAAAACAAATTAATATGGGAACAAATATAAAAAAGAAGATGTGGTATGATTGCCAATGAGACAACTATTCACAAAATATCAAAATGACACAGACTTTAACAACTATAGGTCACAGTACAGCCTTCAACAAAGAATTCATATCATTGTAGAAAAAAAGAGAAAAAAAAGAAAATCTACTTATAGACTAAATGGTTATTTTATTTTTTTTTTACCTTTTTTATTATCCCGCATTTGCAGAAAAATATTTTCCGGTATTGTTTATTTTCCAGGATTTGAGAAAATTGTTACGTGAAAGTTATTATAACAGAAAGCATATCAATAAAACTACTAAAAATTGATTTAAAAAAATAGTATTCTCATTAAATTATAATCGTCAATCTTTTTTTAAAACTTTTACCAACAGTTGCCTTGTTCCAGTTTTGATGACGTACGATTTTCCAAAAAGTTGTATGTATGAATACCACAAAGTATATTTAAAACCACTCAATAAAAACAAAATCTGTATCCTTTTGTTTTCCTTTTTTAATATATGGTAAATACTGCTTTTATCTTATTTTGGTATTTCGTTTAATATTTTATAAAAAGTCAAATCACAAAAAATGAACTCCGTGGCAAATTCGAAACGAAGATCCAAAGTTGTATAAAATCATATTATATTTGTCAACTGGTCATCGCGATTATGGATGATGATTTCCACACTTGTCAGTCATGATGCAATACCGCTCCTTAACAACTCAAATGTTATCGATGTTTTTTAGAAACACGTCTTCTTGTGTATATTAAAATAACAAAGTTTTGAAATGAAGAAATTATTAATTCAGATTTTGATGTTTTAAAAACCATTTCCTGATACTAGCGTGTCTCTATTTATATTGTAAATTACGTCACAACTTTTGAATATCCTGACCAACACCGGAAATATTTCCGTATTTATGTTTCTCTTCCAACAGTTCTCTGCAATTAAGTATAGCTTGCATCAATTATTTCTTAAATACAATTTAACTTTATCAAATCTAACACTAGTTGCCCGATTTCAGTCTGAAACGGTCATTTTAGTTTGACAAAGTATTAATCGAACGAATTTAATGATAGACTATCAGACTCTGTCATACTATACTGTATTAAGTCCGTTCAGTAATTTCAAGATAAACAAGACTACTTGTGCCTGCGTCCGTTGAAGTCTGTTACGACCATGTTCAGTTTAAATTTTGTAAGATCGTGTGTAGTCGTGTTAAAAATTTAATTGGTCTCATGCAAAACGGACGACATTTTCTCTGTGTTTATCAGGATTTTTCCTCCTTTATGAATTAAAATCGGCAAAGCATAAAGAGTATTCTGTTGTGGTCATGTAACATTATATTGTATGCTTATCAATTAGGTAACGTGAGCCAACTTACAATTCACCGACCGTGCAAGGGCTGTATAGCCAGTCAAGGTAGTTTATAGCATTCATCATCGCAATTCATTTTTTCCCGACTTTTGTTCAAGTCAACATTTTAAATAAGTTGAATAAGAAAGGAATAAGTGAAGAAACCGCAAAAGTGTGTAGAAATAATAAATGTCTGCCCTTTTTTCTGGCATTTAGTTATTTAGTATTTATTCATTCATTTGGTAAAGATATAACATGCATAATGATTAGTAGGCAATGTAAAATATTATATTGAAGAAATGTTCTTTTGTGATTTTAAAAAAAAAATGTTCTTATATGTGATACAGGTTCGACTCCTTGTGACACCGAACAGTGCAAGTCATGCACACGTCTTTTACAAAGTTTAAGTAAGACATAAATATTTGATGAAACGAGAATGTTGAGCAAAATTTGTAGTTATGGGCCATTCCAAGTAGAGGAAGGACATCCATTGTGACCAAACTTGTATTAGTTAAATCATATTTGAACGTAAAAAGAAATGTTATGATAATTCAAAGATCAAAATATCCAAATATAGGAGATTAATTTGAAATAACATATACAAGACACTACTATATTAGCTATATTCATGATAATTGTGATTAAATACTATTGAATTCGTACAATCAAGAGTTGTAAAAATATATATTCAATGCAAAACCCAATTAGATAAACGGCAATATCACAAAGACTCTACTTGAAAGTAAAATTAACAAAAATACTGAACTCCGAGGAAAAATAAAAAAAAAAGAAAGTCCCTTATCATATTGCAAAACCAAAAGCTCCAACACATCAAACGAATGGATAACAACTGTCATATTCCTGACTTAGTACAAGTTTGTTCATATCTAAAATGAAACCTGGGTTGATAGCTAGCTAGACCTCTCACTTATATGACAACCAGGGGTCAACCTTAAGCTTTTTTATGTACTGGCCAGCCGGACCAGTAGGTTTTAAATTTACTGGTCCGGCTCAAAATATACTGGTCCTGCAATAATTAAAATCACAAAAATACTGACCTGAGAGGAAAATTCGGAAAGTCCTTAATCATATGGCAAAATCAAATAACAAAACGAATGGAAAAGAACTGTCATATTCCTGACTTGGTACAGGCATTTTAAAATGTTGAAAATTGTGAATTAAATCTGGTTCTATAGCGCTAACCCTCTCACTTTAATGGCAGTCTTATCAAATCCGTTATATTTACATTGATGCGTTAAAAAAACAATAAGATAGTCAAAATATGGGTACATCAGTCATCATCGAATAACAATTTTGAAAGGAACAATTTAACAGAACACAAAAACATCTACTTTCTACGAATACATTGATAGATTTAAGTGTCTGACGTCAGAATTTTTTTTATACGTCAAATAAATTTGTGGATACAAACAATTTTAAAATTTACATAGGCAATGTTAGCATACAGGGTTAAAAAATCAAAAGTATGTAAAAAAAATCAGAAATAGACCGAGATTTTAACTAGTCCAAAAATTATATATAGAATTTATAAGAATTCCAAAATATTTTATTCCACTACGCGATTGAATGAGTTTGATGTTTGTGGTCGAATGTATATAGCAATTCATAATAGAAATATATCATAATGACATATAATAGAACAATATCATACTGACGGGATCTTTTCACGTACAGAGCTACGTTATAAGAACAATAGAAATACAAAAAGTGACATTCATTTGATAACCACTAAAAGTAAGACAGATGTTTAGTTTTACTTTTCTCAGCTGCTTTTCTCTTCTTTATTCCAGTAGATTTTTGTGCTGCTCTGTTTGTTCATGGGAAGTACAAAGTCTTACTTAAAATTTGAAGATTCCGTTACAAAAATGCATTTCTCATCCAGGTCTGTCACTTAAAATTGTTCACATGTTTTACAATGCCTTACATTACGATCGACTTTACAATTTAACCATTCGAGATCTTTTCCCGAGGATTTTTTATATTTACGCTTTCTTTTGTCAGTTTGAAAATTTTCCTTCTGAATGTAGCTGAACTAATTAGTTTTGTCCGGCGTTTTTACTCCATTCAAAAATTTCCACATTTTGTGTTGTTGTGTAGTGCGCTCACCTGAGATATTAATCAAATACTTTTAAAATAGTACCCCCAGTACCCTAAAAAAATAATTCTCATGTTTATTTTTTGTTTAACAATCCGAGATAGAGATGCAATCAGTGATTTTAACAAACAAAAATTCTACTGGTCGGCCGAACCACCAGCCGACAAAATCGACTGGTCCGACACAAATTCTACTAATCTCGGACCACCGGACCAGCGCAATTGACAACCATCAAATTTGATCATATTGATAACGATGCGAAAACAAAGTAAACAGACACAATAGGTAAAAATGTCAAATACAGAGATACAGCAGTCATAATTGTGTAATCATCCTAATCACTATAAAAAAAAACCAAATGTAACAAAAAACACAAAAAGGCATGCATTAAATTTAACAACCTCATCTTGATTTTGTATTATACGATTTTATTTACATAAAATTTTGTAAAATCCACACATAAAGGACCTCATAAATGAAGAAATAAAACAATTGTGTCGTTTAATGTATGACATAATTCATAAGCACAGAGTCCCATCAAATGTAATAGCTTTCCGTGAAAAAAGCTAGCCGTCTCTTAGCTGATGAACGTGGAAAGTCTTCTTGTTTTGTAGATTAATCCTTATCGAACCAATTATTCAAATCAAAGTTGTAAATGCTTTTCATATATCAGTGGGTTTTTTTTTCAAACAATTTATTCTCCAATCATAAAATATCTTCACCATGTTCATTTTTTTTTATGTTTTCGTGTATAAAATGTGCATAACAGTTACCCAATGTAAAAAAATAAAACATGTCTGTGTTTCCAAACTTCCGGCAATTCGGCTTTTGATAGTTACCTGTGAACCGATATGCATGATTGGTGACGAGACACCATCTAATTTCTAATATAGAGAAGACAAATCCGATACTCTACACGATTCAAATAATTTCTAACGTCTCAATGATATCTTCTAATCAGGTAATAAGAAGCATTCAGTCCGCAGACTGTCCATCGTTCAATTCTTAATTACGTCTCCGCGTAGACGTTAATAAATAAACCAAAAAGATAGGAGAAGCGCATAGTTAGTTCCCTTAGGAAAGCCAAAACAAATGTTAGAGAGGCTTCCTCCAAATGCAACAAATACATTGTCAATAAGAAACTCCACCATAGTTGATCCCTTGTTTCTCTGTGTAGCACAATTTACCGTTTTGTTCGTTTTTAACAAAGTATGCCTTATGGTATTAAATTTATAGTATATGCTACCATTTTAAAAAGCATTGTGGATAATTTCTTTAAGACTATTTGCAGTTTCATATTGAGAATGTGGGTATACAAGTTTAAAAAATCTAAAGTTTTAATAGAACTAGTTTCAGAAAAAGCCCGAAATTTCAATTTATCCAGAAGTTCTATAGAACTTTAAGAATCCACAAATGGTTAATACCACTATACGCGAGTAAACAGTTTCACAGCATTTCTGATTACTCTCTTTCACTTTGAATAGCATTTTAGTAAATCTATCGGACAATTATTCACTGGAACATGCAGATAAGCCAGCAACTGTGTATGTAAAATTTAAGGCTGTAATAAAAAGTGATGCTATTCTGAAAAGGCTCTAATCATGAGCATTTTCCCTAAGAACTAGGAAATTCAACCATGGTATACATGTGTACACTAAATCAATAAAGTATTTGTTTACATATTCAGTTTGTAATTCAAATCATTTATCAAAATGTAAAGTAAATATATGTGATATACTTTTTTTCATTAATGGTTGTGACAAAAATTTAGACAACATACTGAAATGAGATTTGTTTTATTTCATATATTTTAAACAGCAGAATAGAGAAATAATATTTTTTTTTACCAATCATTTGATGCATTTGATCAAAATGTTCCAAAACATCGATAATAAGTTACTGAAATGAGATTTCATAAATGATATGCGAACGCAATGTTGACACCTCGATGCAAGCTATATTTTTTTGGTAATTTGAATATTAGTTTTGGTATGTTCAAAATATTTAAATCAATTAGATAAATTAAAACTCAGAGAATTTGAACGTGACAAACAATGATCCTTTGAGTTACATGCAAATATACAATAGTCAAGCGTGTTCTTTGATTGAATTGAGCTTACATATTTATTACAGTCTTAAAGTTGGTTTGCCCGTGAATGGATGTATATTGTATCAAAAATGTAACCAAAAAAAATATATGTTAAAAGACATCAATAAATAACAGACACAAAACTAAAACTACAGATATAGAAAAAGATATTTTTTCACACTACGGTCAATGCTTTTTGTAATAATAATATTTAGTTTACACAATGCAATATGCAGTTATACTTCCGTATATTTCCATTTTCTGGATGCCTTTTCTCCACCAAACTTTTCCATTGACGAATAGTTTTATTTCTACTTTTTTTCTTTTTCCTATAAGGTCAACACAATATTGTTTCATTAGTATGCTAAATATAATGCAAAATTTTTGAACATTGAGACATGCTAAAACACTTTTTTGATATTTTTTTTTATTTTCAAGAAGTAAAAAATAAGAAGATGATCCAACTATCCACATGAGACTTAAATGACACATTGGTTAACTTCTTTAGGTCACCGAACGGCCTTCAACAATGACCAAAGCCCATACCACATGTTCAGCTATAAAAAGCCATGAAATGACAAGGTAAATCAATTCAAACGAGAGAAAAACTGACGGCCTTATTTATGTACAAAAAATGTACTAAAAATAAATGTGTAACACCTAAACAAACGACAACCACTACAGTCTCCTGGCTTGGGACAGGCACGTACATACAGAACGAGGCGGGGTTAAACCTGTTAGCGGGATTGCAAGAAGAGAAGTTTTGCATCAAATGTATCATCAACAGAATGTTTAGCAAATACGAGCTTAGTGTGTAAATAATTTTAACCTATTATAAAACACAGCACATAACTTTATTATCAAAGTAATATGGTCATATTGGACACTTATGTGCAATGTTTTAAACCAAAAGTAAATATTTTGATCAACACTGAAGTTAACATTTTGTGTGGGATAAAAGCTACATTATGTTAATTCGTGATCTTAATGAGAATATGCATAAATAGAAAAAGAAACAACATAATATAAACAAGTCCTCTTATAATAATCGGGATTTCTATTACGTTACCTTCTTTTTCATGTCTGTTTTGTGCATTAAAACAACACTTCCATCTTCTTTACCTACCAAGCTTAAATAATAAATGGAAATTGGTTTGTATCAAATGTTATACTAGGGATAGGAATTAGGATTAAATACACAAACATCGGTAGTATATGTTATATTTAAGAGATAATTTATGGAAACGTGAATAAATACTGATTTTACTAATTTATACTTATATACACATATACAATTTTTATTTAATATTTTACCCCCGAGTGATAGCGTGAGGTAAAATGTCGGCATCGGACTTCTCTTGAACTGACTTTTAATGTGCGTAATTTTATGCTTTTACTTTTCTACTTGGCTAGAGGTATAGAGGAGGGTTGAGATCTCACAAACATGTTTACCCCGCCGCAATTTTGCGCATGTCCCAAGTCAGGTGCCTCTGGCCTTTGTTAGTCTTGTATGATTTTAAATTTTAGTTTCTTGTGTATATTCGGAGTTTAGTATGAAGTTCATTATCACTGTACTATTATGCATATTTTTAGGGGCCAGCTGAAGGACACCTACGGGTGCGGGAATTCTCGCTACATTGAAGACCCATTGGTTGCCTTCGGCTGTTGTCTGCTCTATGGTCGGGTGGTTGTCGCTTTGACATATTCACCATTTCCTTTTTATAAAGGGCAAACCCGTAGAAAAATCTGGAATATTTCAAACCCTCATGATTTTTAAGATAGGTTTTGATGAATTTAAATGATAATATAACTTATATGTGTAGGACTCTAAAGTGCGATGGTACTCTAAAGTACGATGGTCACGTTAAAGTACGATGGTGTCTCACGCTTAAGTGCGATTGTCGTTTGTTTGCTTAAGTACGATATATTAATAGGGTCAGGTTCAAGGGCTATAAAAACGTTAAAGAAAATTTAATGTAAAAATAGTGCAGAATCTAGTATTAAATAATTCTAATGAGAGAAAAAGGCGATGTTCGCCGATGTACCAATAGGATCAGGTTCAAGGGCTATAAAAACGTTAAAGAAAAATTAATGTAAAAATAGTGCAGAATCTAGTATTAAATAATTCTAATGAGAGAAAAAGGCGATGTTCGCCGATGTACCAATAGGATCAGGTTCAAGGGCTATAAAAACGTTAAAGAAAATTTAATGTAAAAATAGTTCAGGATCTTGTATTAAATAATTCTAATGAGAGAAAAAGGCGATGTTCGCCGAGCTTAATTGTCTCTTTTTTGTAGCGAATACACATCTATGTTATATTCTCCTACTATGAATTTGCCTGGGAGTTCCAACTACAAGTTATATTTTAGCCGACAATTTATAATTTACGAATAGACAACTTTCGAGTTCGATTCATTTCCGTCAAAAACTCTGGTTTTAGTGAACGTTATTTGTGCGTTTAGGGGCGTCTTCACGTCCGTTCCAATGCTGAGCGAGTGGTTGGAAAACTATAGTTCTATATTGTACGAATTATTTGGCAAATTGAATTCTCAAAAATGATAATCAACACTGATGTCATTAGGGAATTGCCAGTTAGTACCTACAGAGCAACCATTATTTCTAGTTTATCCTGCACAATGACGATCACTAAGACGCTTGATGAACGTAAATAGTGCAGGGATACAGGCGACCCCCTCTATCTGCTAAATACCGTATAGCGGGTTATTTTCGCGGGTGTAAAATTTCGCGATTTTTATTGAATAAGGTATACGAAAAATTTTGGCGGTTGAAATTTTGGCGGTTAATATTTTGGCGGATTCAACATTTTTAACATTACCTTCGCATGTACACTTTTAAATTGGCGGAATTTATTTTGGCGATTTTGTTTTATCCGTGAAAATAAGCGAAAATTTACACCCCAAGAAAATAACCCGCTATACGGTAACATCATAAAGGCGTGCATAATTGACGAGTTTTTGCCGGTGACGGATAAACTCGAAAGTGGTCTATTACAACATGTTCCTTTATTTTACAGAGGTAACTCTCCAAGTAAAGGTACAACATTTTAACTAATGTTTATTGGAAAAATAAACTGCAACATAAACAATGATCCAAATGTATCCAATCGTCACCAATAAAAGCAAGATGCAGGATATATATGTGAATACTACTTGTTTCGATAAAACGGTAAAACGGACTAAAGGATACTGTTACAAGTGTTTCTTCCAGCTACCAAAATAGAACACCTTTCTTTTAGCCAACAAAGAACGGTTAGATTGAAGTTATTGACATTTGGTTGAAAATATTTGTAGTATATCGTTTGGTATGTGAATTTTTAGTTTGTAAAACAGACTGTTAAACGTCAAAGTTCAACTACAATTCTTACGTCTATAATTTCGCAGACCATCGATTTTTAACGAATGCAAGCATCGCAATTTAGCGTATACCATCGCACTTTAGTGTGATCATCGTACTTGACGATCCCCATCGCACTTTAGAGTCCTACATAGGTAAACAGCATGGCTAATACAACATGTTATTATCATTCTTTTATGCTTCCTTGTGGTACAATCGTTTTTTTTCCGAAAATGCTTACGTTGGATCGCTCATTCATTGAAAAAAGGATATGACGCAAAAGTGACTTTGGAACAATCCAAATAATATATTTATAATTTACAACGGGTGTCTATAAGAAACCCAGTATAAGAATTACAAGTGCGACCGTGTGTCTTTAAATTAAATGAAATACAATATCTGAACGTCATTTTTCAAAGTAAATTCCAATAAACATGTAACACTGTAGGAACAAGGACGTCATCAATACGGTTCACAATTTATTTTATTTTAAGATCACATAGATATAGGAAGATGTGGTGTGAGTGCCAATGAGACAACTCTCCATCCAAATAACAATTTAAAAATTAAACCATTATAGGTTAAAGTACGGCCTTCAACACGTGTTTGTATTTTTATTTTAAAATTCATTATCAGTTTTCCTGATTAGGATTCATGTGGGAAAACAATTTTCAAGTGTTAAATTATCCTGCTTTTAAAAGGTTGGTTTGAGGATCCCAATGCATTAAACTCAGAAAAAGTGCACTGTCAATAATGTTGCGGAGAATGGAATGAACATTCCATAGTCATCGCTTTTTTCACTAGTTATTTGTTTATTGTATTCTATTTTTACGTTTCAGCTAATGCTGATTTTGTATCGTAGATGGATGTTTAATGATTTTTTAAATTCTTTGCTGTTTTTTTTTTATTTGCATTCTTAAAACGGTTCATTGTGATGAGTTATGTTACTTGCAAAAAATCTTTATCATTGTTCTATTCCTAATGTTTCAACTTTGATTTATTTTACATCTTTTCATTTGCATGTGTGTACGTATTGGTCTTTATCAAGTTCATAAAAGAAGCCTTACCTCATTTCAAAATTAGCCACAATTGCATCAACAACTTCCCTAACAAATACCTTCTCATCAAACTTGTATACTTGTTTTCGTTCTCTTTCTATAAATAGATCGCTAATGTCATGTATATCTCTCTTCAGTGTTTCGTATGAAGTGATAAAGGTGATATCATGTGATACACTCATTAATCTGTCCAAACTTTCGTAAATATTTTTTTGTTGTTCGTATATTCGTTCTTTGTTTTTAAGATCGTATCGAAAATTTTCCATTTCCATATCAAATTGACTCTGTTCTTCATCCAGTTTATTATCTTTTGTAAATGAAACTGCCTTTGTTATTTTTTTAACAGCTTTATCTATTCCTGTTACGGCGGTTTCAGATGATCTTTTCATGGTCGGTTTCTCAATTTCTTTCATTTGTTCTACTATTGTTGACATCTTGGTGACTGTTAATTTCAAATAAGAAATATTTTCCTCTGCATGACTTCTGTGATCGTCAGCAACAGTCTTGATATCGGTGATATCGTGGCCCTTGTGATCAGTTGTGACACATTTACTGCATATCAGAAAATGGCATTGTGTACAAAAATAAATGAATTCTCTCTTGTGTGACACGCATATTACATTAGTTAAAAAAGCTGAAGGGTCGATTGTTTTCAAATCTGTTACTGTGTGGGTCTTTGCAGCCGGCAACTTATCATGATTTGTTCTGCATAGCTGACAAAATGCCAATTTACATTCGATACAGTGGTAAACTCCTGGATTGTCACAAAAAATGCATTTTGTAACGGACGTTTGGGCTGCTATCATCTAAAATAGAATAATATTATAAACCACGCAGAAAGAAAAATTTACCTGTATTTGTCTTTTTCATTTAAAAACGACCTTATTTTATTCTGTGTTCTTTCAATTTTAAACATATTTTTTAGATATTCATCTTGAAACTTAAATCTTTGAATGACAAACAGAAACAATGGAAATATTTAGGCATGTAATGATGATGAGCTTTTTTTTTAGTTTTAATATTGACTGTACTGCTCCCATCAAATTCAACGTGTAATAACGATGGTATCCGTGGTCATGTCATAGTTGTGTACTGCAAATACAGCATATTTTTAATTCGAATGCATTT
Organism: Mytilus trossulus; assembly: GCF_036588685.1. NCBI lineage: Eukaryota > Metazoa > Mollusca > Bivalvia > Mytilida > Mytilidae > Mytilus > Mytilus trossulus. The sequence goes on along the minus strand of NC_086385.1, from coordinate 10,214,452 downwards.
CATCACTACAGTAGTAAAAACAAAAAAATGTGCTAGACCATGGTTCCCGATGATCAGCAAGTCTTGTATGAGTTCTAACTCCTCGGTATCAAACATGTATATTGTCCAAGAGATGATCTTATCCTCTTTATTGTGTTTAGTTATTGACTGCTTTCAGTTTCAAAACTTCTCCAAGTCATATAGTTTGAAAATAAAGTCATTCTTTTCATGGCGACCTAATAACAATCAAACTCTTTTGTATTTTCTTCTTCTTGTTGAAAAATGTTTTATTGATTGTAAGTCATATTTGTTGTGACAGTTGATAACTAATTGCCTATGTGTTTATTTCCGATTCATGGCTAAAATAACTTATTAGATTTTTCTTGGTGGTCAGTCATACATTTACTAAAATTCAGTTGGTTATCACGTTTATTTCGCCTTGGGTTTTTTTCATCGTGTCAAGCATGAACATCATTGAACACTTGTGATTTCTATGACTTTATCCAGACTAGCTGATTGAATTGTCGTTGTGTTCTTGCTCCTGCCTCAAGTGTCTAAACACATCCTTATTGTATAACAGTTTATTACAATGGCTGCAATGAATTCCATTGATTTAAAAGTTAAATAAAATCTGATAATTTCACATGTGAAATAAGTGTGCTTATTTCACTCTCTGACGTCATACAACAATAGGCGTTGTCAAGACGTAGATAACGGCGGATCAAAACAAATTGTGAATGCGTATAAAAAGATATAATTCCTTAAATGTTTTACATTAATTTCTTTAAAAAAACATTTGCCAATGTAATAAAAAGAATAACTAATTTCGTGAACTGATGTGTTGTTCGCTAACTCGTTGACTATTTTTCTCTATTTTATTTTTTCGGTTAGTTCTTCTATCATTAACCCCTTTTAGTAATGCTCATCTTTTATGTTTTCATCGCGATGCCAATTTTGTTTCTAACATTCCCCTATCACGTTTATACGATACCATTTAATATATATTGGCTTGTAAATGTAATAGCTCTATAGATATGGGAAGATGTGGAGTGAGTGCCATTGAGACGACTCTCCATCCAAATAACAATTTTAATAAAAGTAAACAATTATAGGCCAATGTACGGCCTTCAACTCGGAGCCTTGGCTCACACCGAACAACAAGCTATATTAACTGTCTTTTATATCAACCTTTGATAGTAAAATAATAAAATTGACCAGGATGTAAAACTAGAGGCTCTAAAGAGCCTGTGTCGCTCACCTTGGTCTATGTGAATATTAAACAAAGGACGCAGATGGATTTATCGCAAAATTGTGTTTTGATGATGGTGATGTGCTTGTACATCTTACTTTACTGAACATTCTTGCTGCTTACAATTATCTCTATCTTTAATGAACTTGGCCCAGTAGTTTCAGTGGAAAATTGTTAAAAATTGACTGTAACGGACAATAACTCCTTAGGGGATCAATTGACTATTTCGGTCATGTTGACTTATTTGTAAATCTTACTTTACTGAACATAATTGCTGTTACAGTTTATAATAATATTCTAGATAATAACCAAAAACAGCAAAATTTCCTTAAAATTACCAATTCAGGTGCAGCAACCCAACATCGGGTTGTCCGATATTCCTGGAAATTTCAGGGCAGATAGATCTTAGCCTTATTAACAATTTTACCTCATGTCAGATTTGCTCTTAATGCTTTGGTTTTTGAGTTATAAGCCAAAAACTGCATTTTACCCCTATGTTCTATTTGAATCCATGGCGGCCATCTGGGTTTGATGGCCGGGTCACCGGACACATTTTTTAAACTAGATACCCCCCCAAAGATGATTGTTGCCAAGTTTGGATTAATTTGGCCTAGTTGTTTCAGAGAGGATGATTTTTGTAAAAGATTACTAAAATTTACGAAAAATGGTTAAAAATTTACTATAAAGGGCAATAACTCCTAAAGGGGTCAACTGACCATTTCGGTCAGGTTGACTTATTTGTAAATCTTACTTTGCTGAACATTATTGCTGTTTACAGTTTATTGCTATCTATAATAAGATTCTAGATAATAACCAAAAACAGCAAAATTTCCTTAAAATTACCAATTCAGGGGCAGCAACCCAACAACGGGCTCTTAAATTTCAGGGCATATAGATCTTGACCTGATTAACAATTTTACCCCGTTAGATTTGCTCTTAATGCTTTGGTTTTTGAGTTATAAGCCAAAAACTGCATTGTACCCCTATGTTCTATTTTTAGCCATGGCGGCCATCTTGGTTGGATGGCCGGGTCACCGGATACATTTTTTAAACTAGATACCCCAAAGATAATTGTGGCCAAGTTTGGATTAATTTGGCTTAGTTTTTTCAGAGGAGAAGATTTTTGTAAAAGATTACTAAGATTTACGAAAAAAGGTTAAAAATTGACTATAAAGAGCAATAACTCCTTAAGGGATCAACTGACCATTTTGGTCATGTGACTTTTTTGTAAATCTTACTTTGCTGAACATTATTGCTGTTCACAGTTTATCTCAATCTATAATAACATTCAAGATAATAACCAAAAACAGTAAAAATTCATTAAAATTACCAATTCAGGGGTAGCAACCCAACAACGGTTTGTCCGATAAACCTGAAAATTTCAGGGCAGATAGATCAATTTGAACAAATTTACCCCATGTCAGATTTGCTCTAAATGTTTTGGTTTTGGAGTTATTAGCCAAAAACTGCATTTTACCCCTATGTTCTATGTTTAGCCATTGCGGCCATCTTGGTTGGTTTGCCGGGTCACCGGACACATTTTTTTAACTAGATACCCCAATGTTGATTTTGGCCGAGTTTGGTTTAATTTGGCCCAGTAGTTTCAGAGGAGAAGATTTTTGTAAAAGTTAACGACGACGGACGACGACGGACGACGACGGACGCCGGACGCCGGACGCCAAGTGATGGGAAAAGCTCACCTGGCCCAAAGTGAGAGAAAAATGAGAGATGCTGAAATTGAAGATGTCCAAGAATTTAAATATCTTGAAAGTGTAATCAGTACACCAGGAGGGACAGATGACGACATCGTTTCTAGAAAGAGAAAAGCACAACAAGTCTCTGCAATCCTTAACACTCTTAGTGCATATCTAGATTTCAAAACAGTGTCCAGAAACGGGTCAGTTTCAGTAGAAAAATACAATAATCAGTAAATTGTTATTCAGTCTTGTATAACAGCAATGTTAATTCAAATATTTGAAAAAATTACGAAACATAAAGTAAAGATGTTTATTTTTTTCAAAAAATAACGTTATTTATATGACATGACGTAACGTCTGATTCCTGCTACTAACGGGTTTTCAATAACTTCATAGTATCTATCCATTTTGGCACATAAACTAAAGTTTATAATACCTAATAATGTATAAAAACATCTTAGTGCAGAATGCTATTTTATGACAATTTTACAATTCGGGTCAGTAAATTAATTGTAGACGTATCTACTCACGTAGACTTTATCGTTGTTTTATTGATTTTGTTTTAAAGAAGTTAGAAAACCAAGGCAATCATCAAGTTCAAGACTTAGTTTAAATATGTCCCCCCAAATCTAAAAGAGTAAAGGACATTTGTTTTAAATATTTATTTATTGTTGGGCACAATAACTAAAAGCAATTAGCAAATAGTTTTTAATGAGTATTTGGTCCGAGACCACAACATTTTCGTAGTGCAGTTCTTTTAGAACTTAAATGAAAATTAAAATAATCCCACTTGCGCTTTCTCAATGAAATTTTTACAGTGTGTTGTATCATTTTGGATTTTGAATTTTGTATAATGCTTAGTCAGTTTCTGTGTGTGTTACATTTTAATGTTTGTTTTTTGTCTATGGATTTATGAGTTTTGAACAGCGGTATACTACTGTTGCCTTTATTTTGTACTACTTTTGGGACAAATTATATCAAAATTATAGAAAACTTCATCGGCTCTAACTCAAAATATGGACAAATTTATGCTTAGAGCGTCTTGAAATCTTTTGACAGCTTCCGAAGTGCTAATTGTTAACCTTTTTCAGGTGCACCAAATCACTACTTTCCTTTAGAATTCTGGACCTAATTTTACAGTGTGATTTCACCCCCCTACTTGCAATTTGAGGCATTTAACATGGAGAAATTAATTTGGAAGGGGTATAAAAATTAATGGCAAGTAACCCAATGTCAACACTAGGGACTATATTTGGACAACGAAATTCAAGGGACGACAATTGTGGTCTTAGAATGTTGATGTTGATTTTTTTTTCTTTCTGATTCATACTTATATGATTCTTTTTTATCTTATCAACAAATGCATATAATTTTTTCATTTTAAAATTTGATAGCGCTATCATGCCGTTTAATCAATTACGACGTCGAATGACGTCAAATAGTATACAACGTAATGATGACGTTTTATGAAAAAGATAGGTAAAAAGAAAACTACAACAAAAATAATAACCACATGATGAATAAAATATTTAAAATGTATTCAATATTTGAAGGAAAGGTGTTTTTTCAGAAATATTACGAAAGGGAAAAATAATCATTTTTTTACACAAAGGGACATATATGTCCTTCCCGCAGTAAGCCAGGGGAGGACACATATGTCCTTCCCGCAGTAAGAGGGTTAAACCAGTCTGGAGGAGCAAAGCACTCCGAACAAACACCAAAATCAGTATCTTCAACTCCAATGTAAAATCTATACTTCTCTATTGGTTAGATACTTGGAGACTAACAGCTGCGTCTACCACAACACTACAAGTTTTCATGAAGAGGTGTCTTAGAAATATCATACGAATCAAGTGATCTAGCGCCATTAGCAACAAAGATCTATGGAAAAGGACTAAACAGGAACCAATTGAAAGAACAATTACGACACGTAGATGGAAATGACTTGGACACACGTTACGTAAAAACAACAATAATGTAACTAGACAGGCACTATATTGGAACCCGCAGGGCCATCGTAAAGGAAAGCGACCAAAATCCACCTGGTGCAGAGATCTTACATCCGATCTTTCGAAAATTTGGAAAACATGGAGAGAAGCAAAGAAAATAGCCAAAGACAAGAAAAGATGGAAAGCTACTGTAGTAACCCAACAGATGGGTTCGGTCCTAACCTTGACAAAAGTTAACTTGGAGCATACTTGTTGACTGCTTGTTAAGTTAACTTGAGAATATTAAAGCAGACAAGCATGTTAACTTCGTCGTTGGTAGACCAAACCAACGGTCTGTTTTTTTTAGGACTATTGCAAACCTATCGACAGGTCTGCTTCAGACCAAACCTATGGACAAGTCTGCTGTTGACCCGTCCTGAGGACAGGTCTGCCCCAGACAAGACCTTAGGACAAGTCTTCCCAAGACCAGACCTGTGGAGAAGTCTGCTATTTACCAGACCTGAGGACAGGTCTGCTTATGACAGATTATGGTGTTTAAGAGTTTTCATATCAGACTTATTTTTATTATTTTCCCCAGGATAGCAAATTTCTTTACTCGCTAGACTCTACTAGGTGTTATACATATCAACAAAGATATATATATATATATATAACAATGGCTATACAATCACATAGAGCTATCATAAAGGAAATGAAAGGGTTTTTTTAATTATTAGAGAAAATCATTAGCAGGCGGATAGAAAGATTATCCAATGCATCGGAACAATATTCTTATAATCATAGGATATCAACATCATTGTCGACGTTGCTTCGTTCCCTGTTTTTACCTGTCTCTTCCTAAATTTTACTTTATGCATTTATACATGCATGGATATTTCCTTGTTATTTTACTTGTTTGCATTGAATCTGCTATTCTATGTTCCGCAGAATATTCTAACGAAAATTGTACAGTGTCTGGATACATACGGTGTGGTAAAACTATCAACAATCTCGTCAAATTCGTCAGATTTGTCGATAGATTTGCCTTTAACGATAAATTGATGAACAGTATGGGTGTCCCAAAATTATACGCAATGTGCCCTTGAATGAAATAGTTGCCACTTGACGTTTTAGTCCAGCGGCTACAAGCATATTTCAGACGAATTGTGCACATCCTGTTACAAGCATGAAATTTGGCATAGACCTTCCTCAACTATTACTCTTTTATGTCAGATAGGGAGGCATTAAAAAAAAAGTCTCACATCCGGTAAAATCCAAAATGGCGGACGTCATACTTAAATCAGCCCCATATCGAAGGCTAGCGTGTAAAAATGTGTTATTATCATGCTACTATCATAATATTTGGTACAGACCTTTTTGTTTTACTACTTTTGGATAAATTAAATAGATTAGATGTCTTCAGAAACCCCACTTCCGGTTTAAATCCAATATGGCTGACATTGTACTAAAATAAGCTTATTTTTAGGGAGGGTAACTGAAATGTGTTTTAACGTATTGCTACTATCATTACATTGTGTATGAACCTTTCTTTGGTGTTTCTGATGGATACAATGCATAAGACATATGTCTTAAAAACCCTTTCCTCCGGTAATATCCAAAATGGCGGACAGAGAAATATCCATTTTTTATTCCAATTTTCAACTTTTTCCAAAATGTAAAGAAAATGATTTTATTTTGTGCTGGTCATTAAACTTTTGGCTTAAAGTTATCCTCAAAACCACCTATTCTAGCATGTTGTAAATATTTAGATATAAAGTTGACGCTTCTGGTTAAAAATATGACGTAAATTTCAAAGATTTCAATCTATTTCTTCGATGTAGAGTTTTGGATAGATTGACTAAAAGAAAATAAAATCACTATAGTACTAAAAATTATTTAAAATTATTACTATTTGGCCAAGAATACATGTTTATTCACAGTCACCATGACATGCACACATCGCAGTGCACGGGATACCCGATTTTCCACATTAAAAATGACCGCGGTATCCTTTCTTACATCAACAATGTATAAGCTTTTGACAAAATAATGAGGCCTCAAAAAGAGTTTTTCAAAAGTTATCCTCTTTGTCCCCGCCTGGAGTGGGTAGCATAAGAGCCAATCCCAAGCCTGTCTCTCTAAACACCTACCGAAGTATATTGCATGATTTACATGCTGAAAAAGACTAGATCAAGTTAAGGGAATAGCCTCAAAAAGCCGTCCCTGTTGCGAAAATAGTTATTTTCTTGCTTCGTTAACCCATCTGGTAAGTGTGTGCGATCTTACAGTAAAACCCCGGTGATTTAGTCTGATTAATCATCATTCTTTTTGTTAAAGTCACATCTTCAAATGCAATCAATGTCTCCCACATAGTCTTTTTCCCTCTTTCAAGCAAAGAGAGAACCATATCACAACAGGTAAAGACATGGATAGCAATAAGTGTTACAGATCACTCAGATCACTCATTGCCTTGTGCATTTGAAAGGCCATTGATAGATATTAATCCAAAGTCTTTTGCCCTCCCAAACACAATCCATAGTTTGCCTACCCCTATGTCACGGAATAGCGAAACAGTAGTGACAGCATCATCATTAACGACTGTTCGAATCATGACTCATTTAAGTGCGTGTTTCACTGCATCAGACACATGCACCATGACTTTAGTGTATGCCTCTTAATGTGAACTTGGTGCTGAACTTGAAATACATTACGTGGTGGATAAGATAGAATATCCTGACCATTTGTTGCTATAACTACCATACACATCCAAGACTTCACCCACTCATATTTCAGTTTCAAGGTATTTATTTAGGTAAAGACATAATATCCAATCAGCATACTCAGTAGGCCGCAATCCACAATCGGAGAGCTGATTTCCAAAATTTACAAAGACTGTAATATTGTTTCTTACATCCATAAATTCTGCAAAAACACATATTTTCTTGCCTTGTTTACCTAATCTGTTTCTTTTTCTTTTCGATCTTCCAACAAAACCACGTATCGTTTTCAATGACATTAAACATCAAATCCATATGGTGATGTTGGCTGGTCAATCATCATTCTAAATGCTATAGTCACATCTTCAAACTCCTTTAATGTCACCAACGCAGTTCCTTTTCCAGCAAATGTGTTATCTTTTAATGCCTAGTGCATTTGAAAGGTCATTGATTGATAAATATCTTATACTTTTCCCCTTCCAAGTGCAAACCAAAGTTTGTCTGCCCCTATGTCACGGAATAGCGAAACAGCAATGACATCAGTATCGACTGTTTGAGTCATGACTCAGTTAAGTCTATGTTTCACTGCATCAGACACATCTATCTTGATTCTAGTGTCAGTCTCTTCGTGTAAACATGGTGCTAAACTTGAAACATCGTCAAGTGGTGGATAACACTGAACATCCTGAGCATTTGTTGCTTCAACTACCTTGTACTCAAAATTGTATTGAGCAAGCTCCTGTGAATGAAAACTTAAAAGTTTTTCTTACTGTCGTCATCTCTCAGAAAACTTTCCCAATTTTGAGGATGTTTTTAATCCTGGGTTCGTCTGTGTATTCCCTTTCCCCTAAATGTTGCCCTTGCTTCTTTTAGCACCTTTCAAACTACCAGTATTGTCTATGTTCACATGTCTTTCCTAACGAGTATGATGATTGGGTATTATGTCCTTACCTTAATAAAATCCCTTGAGACTGTAACAAGAGTGGACGAACTCTTTGATGAGTATGGTAGTTATAGCAACAAATGCTCAGGATATTCTATCTTATTCACCACGTGATGTATTTTAAGTGAAGCACTATGTTCACATAAAGAGACTGACACTTAAATCATGGTGCATGTGTCTGCTGCAGTGAAACACGCACTTAAACGAGTCATGATTAACAGTCACTAATGATGCTGTCAATACTATTTCACTATTCCGTGACATAGGGGCAGACGAACTATGGATTGTATTTGGGGAGGCAAAAATCTTTGGATAAATATCTATCAATGGCCTTTCAAATGCACTGGGCAATGAGTGATCACACACTTTTATTTCTGACCCATACCTTATGACGGGTTGTGATACTGTTTCCTTTGCTTGAAAAGGAAAAAAAAAGACTACGTGGGAGATATTGATGGTATTTGAAGATGTGACTTAACATAAAGAATAATGATTGATCAGCCTTAATCACCGGGGTTGTACTGTAAGATCGCACAAACTTCAGATCTAACATGATTAACGAAGCAAGAAAGTCAATTGTAGCACAAAAGGTAAAACTCATTTTAAGTGAGGCTATTCCCACGACTGAGTGTTCTAGTCTTTTCAAGCATGTAAAACGTGTAATATTCTAATGCAGGTGTTTAGTGAGACGAGCTTTGGATTGACTCTTATGCTACCTAGTCTTGTCACTAATGGATTGCGAAGGGACAAACAGGGTCCCTTTAAAAAAAACTCATAATTTTTCAGAAGCTTGTACATTATTGATGTAAGAAAGGATGCCGCAGTTATTTTTAATGTGTAAAATTAGGTCTCCCGTGCACTGCCTTGTGTGCATGTGGTGGTGACTGTGAATAAGCATGTATTCTTGGCCAAAAGTAGTAATTTTAAATATTTTTAGTACTATAGTGATTTTATTTTGTTTAAATCAATCTATCCAAAACTCTACATCGAAGAAATAGATTGAGGACTCATATTTGAAATTTACGTCATATTTTTACCGGAAGTGTCAACTTTATATCTTAGCATTTACATCATGCTAGAATAAGTGGTTTTGGGGATAACTTAAAGCAAAATGTTTAATGACCAGCAAAAAATAAAATCATTTTCTTTCCATTTTGAAAAAAGTTGAAAATTTGAATAAAAAATTGATATTTCTCTGTCCGCCATTTTGGATACTTCCGAAAGTAAGGGTTTTTAAGACATATGTCTTACACATTGTCTCACTCAGAAGCACCAAAGAAAAGTTCATACACAATGTAATTAGAGTAGCAATACGTTAAAACACATTTCAATTACCCTCCCTAAAAAATAAGCCCATTTAAGTACAATGTCCGCCATATTGGATTTTAACCGGAAGTGTGATTTCTGAAGACATCTAATCTATTTAATTTATCCAAAAGTAGTAAAACACAAAGGTCTGTATCAAATATTATGATAGTAGCATGATAATAGGACATTTTTACACGCTAGCCTTCAATATTGGGCTGATTTAAGTATGACGTCCGCCATTTTTGATTTTAACGGAAGTGAGACATTTTTTTCAAATGCCTCCCTATCTGAAATAAAAGAGTAATAGTTGAGGAAGGTCTATGCCAAATTTCATGCTTGTAACAGGATGTGCACAATTTTTCACAAAGCCGCCGGACTATTTAAACTGGACCCCTGTTGTGTTCACTTATCGCTACACTGACAACAGGTATGGTCTAAATCACGTGGTAAGAATTCTGATCACGATATTTAATAATTCGATGAGACTAATGCATTATGTACTATGTTTATAATGTATTATACCGGTAGGAAATCAAACACAGTTATTACCCTGCTGCGTTCTTAAGAGAATGAAAGAGGACGGCTCATTTTGTCAAGAAGATGATAACACGCTCGCTGGTCATTTATCTTCGCTACCAACATAGGGGTTAATTAACAGATACTAGTTAATTTTGCGGCATCGCAGTATTAACAATTGAAGTCAATTTCCTATCACGATGATTGGTCTATTTTATTAGCGAATCGTTGAATCTGTAAAACTCGTCCAATTTTTGCCAATGTTATAACCCATACGAACATTTCATCAGGAGTTCAACTGGGCTTCGGCTAGACTTGAGACGTATTCCACTCTGACTTTAAGCAAAGCAATAAAGCAAATGTTTGGAAGTAGTTCTTTTCACATTAAATAGAAAAGATGAATCCTTCTGACTGGCTTCAATGACAATTTAGGAAGATTGCTGTTTACATGTATTTTGGATTGCATATTACATTGTATTATGGTCAGTACAATAATTTTAAATTAAATTCCGCCATTTTGGTGATATTATCTGGTATACTCTTTTTATTCAACATATTAATAAAATAATTTCAATATTATAAATAGCTTGATTTTTATGTTTTATGAGTAAAAAGAATGAAACAGCTACATTAATTATTTATCCAAGCAAACAAATCATCTAGTCTGTTTTGTTCTGAGGTTTTGTGACAGCCACTTTGAATTGTTATTAAAAAATATGTATTAAGGAATGGTTATTATTTTGAGTTGGTTTGAAAGGTTTTTGATTTCTACAGTTTTAAGTGATTTTCAAAGCTAACTTTATTTTATTTTTATGCACTTTATAGTTATTAAGCCTTAATATCTAATTATAACCACAATATTTTAAGAGTAAGCATTTAGCTTCTCAAGTCCCCATTTGTTGGTTGTGCCAGTTAGACAGTAGAAAAAGTAATAAACATTATATATAAGCATAATGCCATCTGTTTTTTTGTATTTTCAGATTATAGCAAGGGCTGCATGATGTGAATTAAAACAGAAGAATCAATCATCTGAAAAAAAATCTGAGTAGTGGTGGATCCAGAGGCAGGGTCCAAAGGGTTTGACCCCCCTCATTGTTTGTTGGTCAGCCCCTGCTGAGATCATCTTTATAAGTCAAACCGGACTTTGTAAAGTCCAGTTGAACTTAATAGATATCATAGTTTTGCCAGAAATGCCGGCTGGATTTTTTTCAGACGTACTTTTATGAAAGTCCAGCTGGACTTTCTGAACCGGACTCCTGCTAATTTAAATATTTTACTGCTTAATTCGCTGAAAGTCCAGCCGGGGTATCCATTTTAAGCAATTCAAAGAAAAGACCAAATGAATATTATAATTACGGTTATCAGTACGGCTACTGTCCGGCTGGAGTACGCATCATGTTGTTCGTACGGGAATGGCCCCAACCCGTTCCGTCGGTGTGAAGCTATAGATGGAACGGCGGACCAGTTTACTTTACGTTTAACTACAATCAAAATCCATGAACCGACAAAAACAGTATACTATTCCCAGAAGAGAACCTCACAAGTACAAATTAATTCAGACATGTCAGTGTTGGTACTTGGATGATGCAGCCTAATAGTTTTGTTTTACACACCATCCTGAACTATTTTATCTTGTGACTGTTCAATATTATGAATATAGAGATGAAATGCTGACAGTCTCAATTTATGCGAAAAAAATATAAAGATTTACAAATTAAAGTGTACATATGGTCAGTTTTAATTGAAGCGGTCAAATCATTCTGTTGTACAAGTCAGCATGAGGTATCAAAACTACTGAAATTTTGTTACGTAGCAATATTTTGAATAAAAGGAGGACATGCTGGCACCTGGAATTTATGCCAACAAAAATTTGTTGTTATGGTATTGCAATAGTGCTGTCCATTGTATTATACATTGAATCCTGACATAAAAATATGATTGAATTACTATGCCGGTATATAGATTTTCAAATGAAAGTGCACATATAGTCAGTTTTGGTTGAAAGAGTCAAATGATTGTGTTGTACAAGTCAGCATAAGGTATCAAAACAACTGAATTTTTTTACGTATTAATGTCTGAATAAAAGGAGGACATGCTGCTACCCTAAATTTATGCCAACAAAAAGTTGTTGATTTTGTATTGTAAAGTGCTGTCCATCGTATCATACATTGAATCCTGACATAAAACATATGGCTGAATTACTATGCCGGTATATACATCTACAAATTAAAGTGCACATATAGTCAATTTTGGTTGAAGCGGTCAAATAGTTTTGCTGTACAAGTCAGCATCGGGGCATATTATAGCTGACTATGCGGTTTGGGCTTTGTTCATTGTTGAAGGCCTATAGTTGTTAATGTCTGTGTCATTCTTTGTCTTTTGTGGATAGTTGTCTCATTGGCAATCATACCAAATCTTCTTTTTTAAATATGAGATATCAAAACTACTGAAATTTTGTTACGTATCAATATTTTGAATAAAAGGACATGATGGCACTCTAAATTTATGCAAACAAAATATTGTTGTTATTGTATTGCAATATTGCTGTTCATTGTATGATACATTGAATCCTGATATAAAAAATATGGCTGATTTCCTATGCAGCTTATAGATTTACAAATTAAAGTGCACATATGCTCAGGTTTGGTCAAGGCGGTCAAATAATTTTGTTGTACAAGTCAGCATGAGATATAAAAACTTCTGAAATTTTGTAACGTATCAATATTTTGAATAAAAGAAGGACATGCTGGCACCCTAAATTTATGCGAACAAAAGTTTGTTGTTGAATTGTATTGCAATATTGCTGTCCATTGTATTTTACATTGAATCCTGACATAAAAAAATATGACTGAATTACTCCATTGTACTATGCCGGAATATGGATTTAGGAATTACAGTGCAAATATAGGCAGTTTTGGTTGGAGCGTTCAAATAATTTTGTTGTACAAGTCAGTATGACGTATCAAAACTAATGCAATTTTGTTACGTATCAATATTTTGAATAAAAGGAGGACATGCTGGGACTCTTTTTTTATGCAAACGAAAATCTGTTGTTATTGTATTCAAATAATACTGTCCATTGTATTATACATTGAATCGTGACATAAAACATACTGGTGATTTACTCTGCGGGTATATACAAATTAAAGTGAAAATATCATTTGGTCAGTTTTGGTCGATGCAGTCAAACAATTCTGTTGTACAAGTCAGTATAAGGTTAGGTATAAAAACTACTGAAATATGGTTGAATGTGACAAAGGGTAACTTTGTTTTTATGGTTTTCCGCTTACCATAATATTCATAGGGATTATCGGAATTAACTTTACTCAACTGTTAACTTTGTTGATTAATGTATGTGTTTTTTATTTGTAAATGTTTCACTGACAAATTTATTTTTCATTCTGAAATTTCACATCTAGCTAACGTAAACATAACTTTTTTATCGTTTTCTCACCTGAGACGGAGAAATCGGCTTGTACTGACAAGGCTGGTGTCCACATAAAACTGCTCCCAAAATATCTGCTAGTCCAGGATTTGTCGGTATAATGATGTCTTTTTTGGGAAACATTTGTCTCACAGCTTCTTGAACTAAAATACATTTCGAAAATTCTCCAACCATGACGATAGCCGATACTTCGTGTGAATCTTTATAATCTACAAACACGTTTTCCATCAGGTTAATAATCTTGTCAATTGTTGGCTTGAAAAAATTGCAGAACAAGTCGGAATTAATTCGCATTTTATCCCCTATCAGAGTAATATCATTGCCATATATAGAACTACAAATTGCTTCATGTAGATCTTTACCTAGGTAGTTTTTGCTGGAAGAATCGATATTAGAATATGGAAATGAAAAGTTAATTTTGCCACTATGATTTCCTTTAACATTCCTTTTAAGTAATTCCAGTTCTTCCTCTATATCCGAAAAAACAGACGGCTGTTCTTTTTGTAGTGACGTCATAAATTGCGAACCAAATATTCTAACTAGAAATTTTAAGAAGGTTTCATTTACTAATGAGCCACCGCACTCATTGTCTTCTGTCCGATATCTTTCTATCACTTGAGTACCATCTTTCTTGATGATTGTTATGTCAGCAAAAGAACCTAATGTTAAGAAATAAAGATCACCAGTAGAACAAAATTTGATTAAATAAAAGGACATGTCATTTAATTCAACAGTTTAGAATAATTTATGCTTTATAAAAAGTTTCGCTATGCACAAGTTATGTTATCTAAACAGTTTTCATTTGAATTATCAAGACCTCCGTTGTTTGTAAAGTTTGTTTGGCTTTCATAGTGAATTTATTAAATGATCTTAATGGAGTATTCGTTTCAAACGGAAATGAATTGTAAGCACTCACGTAAATAGATCTCATGCTGTTTTCAATAACAAAGTTTTGCATACAAGAAATTCTGGGTTTTACTAAAAGAGAAAGTTTCTTAAAAACAGAAAACAACACAACAAAGAAAAGGGCAATATACGGATTTGGTCACTTAATAATGCACTCTAGTTGGAAAGAAAGCAAACTTTTAAAGTTATCAAACGATCAACCGTTGTCGAATAAACACTGTACTTTAGTAAGTGAAATATGTATCGTATTATCAATTATTCAATTCTGCACATGCATTTCTATATAACTGTATCCTAACTCTGTTTTGGCGAACCTATGTGACGAGTTCTGAGAGCTACCTGTAAGACAAATCCAAATAAAAAGTAAGGAGACAAACATATACATCAAAATGAGTTAGTAAATATACATGTCATATTACACCTCAAAATACCTCCAAGGTTAACAACCATATATTCAGTTACGTCTTTTAAGTGTTGGTTATGTTCTCGACCTAGTGAATGATGACAATAGATGAATGCGGCTTCCGTTTCTGTAACAAACATTAACTGATCAGAGGGTATTCCTGCCTTTAAAAGAAAAAGAAAATAATTCAACTCGAAAAAAATATGTTAAACGCACGAAATTGATCCCGTGTCAAAGTAATCTTTCTGGTTAATTAAATCAAAGTATCTTATGTCCCTATTCATGCTATTTTAACATTTTGATTGAATTTGTGTAACATTTTGACTGAATTTGAATTAACAAGATGGATATTCATTTATTGCAGGGAAACATAAACTGAAATGACTCAACAGTACGTGTCCTTTATAAATTTATGCGAATCCGTCGTCTTTTTTATTTAATCTTAATGTGTACTTTCGAATAATGGAGTTATGAGTGGTGAAAATCGGTAATCTTCTGTAAACATACGAATTATAATTTTTTAAGAGAACTCTGGTCATGCTTGCAAAACGTGTGTCTGCATTCTAAGCTCTATGGATGTAACAAAATACTATCAAATAAAAAAATACACTGGTATAAATAAAAAAAAAAACAAAGACAAACTAACTACTATATAACACTATTTATGAAAATTTGAATAGAGGGAAGTCCTTAGATGCAGGTATATTAAAATGTTAGACAAAATGAACCAACAGACCAAATTGAAAAACATTGTCATATTACTGACTCTGAAGGAATGACTTCAACTTTGTCATCTACCCATTCTAGTTAGTATCAACACCAAAGGATGGAATTCTACTTCAAGGAAACGCTATTTCTGGAATATCGTATTAATTGGTATATATCAACTGTTTAAGCAGGCGTTGCTTAGTGTTGATACATAGAATAAAAATGTCATTACACAAAAACCGAACTTTAGATCCAATTGAAAAATCTGACAAATCAAATGGTAGACTATGTTAAACGACGGATGACCGGAGGCAATTGTTATATTCCTGACGTTGTACAGGAAATTCAGAAAGGTAAAATGTTTGATTAAACCCATTGTATAGCTAGCTAAACATCTCACTTGCATGTTTGCAGTTCCCACATTTTTATACAAGTGTGAAGGCAATCCAATCAGACATAATTGGTTTACGGAACACTAATTACTTTTTAACAGTACTACTCCTAATGTTAAATATTGTTCGTTTGCTTGTACAAAAGACCAGGCCTTGCGGTCTTAAAACTTTTGAGTCTGTTTTTTGTACTCATACTCCAAAATCAACCAATCAAAATTCTTGATTTCATGTTTCGAGCATGATTTTTGTGTTCCGAGCACTGAGCAAAGTTTTATGACTTCAACCTCTGGTATATCTATGATTATACTGTAAGAAAACACACCTACCTGCTCTGCACACGATCTCAAGAGCTGTTTACTAGTATCAGTCAGATCTACAGACACAGGGATGACCCACATTATATCGCATTTTTGTACGCCTGTACCTTTCCTGTCCAAGTATTTCATCAGATGATCGACAAAGGCTTTGATAAACATTTTGCATACGTGACTAGCAAATAGAGATTTCCCGGTCTCATCCATCAAAATCGTATCCATAGCTATATTCTAAATCATCAATGAAATATTTGTTACATTTAACTTCTCCAGATTTCCTATCGTTTGTGTATGTATGTTATTCAATACTATAGGATTAAACACATTTTTTTCCAGAGGTTATTGATGTGTAAACAGGGGCGATTAACTCACAAACTGAATAAAAGTTCGAAGTGTGAATAAGAACCCCGGTTTACACAGCAATAACCTCTAGAAAAAAAATGTATTTAATCTTTATTATTCTGAAGCAACATTTTCTCGATTTTTCATTTTTCAAATTCGAATAATATCTGGAAGAATCATGCATCTGACTTCAGTCATTAAAGTGTATAAATCTGGACAACAATCAAAATAAGTTTGAACGAATCATACTTGTATAGAAGCCCATGTTGTCTAGCAGGACGGCTACAGTATAGTGCATATTTTCAGGAAGGAAATGACAAAAAGTTCTATTAATGAAGCGCATTGGATGCAATAAATTATTAAACGTGTTGTTTACAATTTTTTACTAGGTCTATACCTCTGCTGGTGGACTGTCAGTATTTCGGTTCTGACATGATTTCACAAACTTAACTAAAATTATCCGTTAATAAATTTATAAATCATAAAGAAATTTAGGTTTCAACTCCCTCAGACAAAGTTGGCTTCCGATGAATTTGGTTATTTATTTTAGGTATTTTTGACATATACATGTAGCTCTTCAACGGTTTCGGTACTTAAACATCTTCGTATTTCAAATGATTGACTTTGAGCGTTCCTGATGAAAGTAAATCCAGAAAAGCGCGTTGTACGCAATAAATTATTCAACGTGCTGTTTTCAATTTTTCATTATGTGTTACAGTCATTTTGTAAATCATAGGCTAATTTCCTACCAAATTTTCCTGCATTCATTTAGTGTCTGGAAAATTTATAGATGTCAATTATATCTGATTGATCGCATTAAATAATTTCAAAATCTAAGATATTTTTTTTTCATTTTTCTATTGGTGTTGTTCATTTTTATTTCTTCCGGTTAATAGTTATCAAAGGTACCAGGATTATAATTTAGTACGCCAGACGCGCGTTTCGTCTACATAAGATTCATTAGTAACGCTCAAATCCAAATATTTATAAAGCCATACAATTACAAAGTTGAAGAGCATTGAGGATCCAAAATTCCAAAAAGTTGTGTCAAATACAGCTAAGGTAATATATTCCTGGGATAAGAAAATCCTTAGTTTTTCGAACAATTCATAGTTTTGTAAACAGGAAATTTATAAAAATGACCACATGATTGATATTCATGTCAACACCAAAGTGTTGACTACTGGGCTGGTGATACCCTCGGGGACGTAACGTCCACAAACATTGGCATCGACCCAGTGGTGCAAATAGTTATCAAAGGTACCAGGTACTACAGCCTTGGTCACAACCTACCGGATAGCACGAACGGACGCCTAACGGATGAAAATAAAATTGTCCGTTGACAAAATTGTTATCCGTTTGGAGTCCGTTGATGTACTGATCGAATACAACAGACGTGTAACGGATGCATAACGGACACACATCGGATATGCAACGTACGAGAAACGGACACGTACCGGACAGAACGGATGTCGAATGTACATCAAGCGGACGAGTACCGCATTAAACGGACACCTAACGGAAGCGTACCGGATAAAACGGATGAACAAGATATACGGAAAAATCAAAAGCGACAATAATAATACATGTAAATCTAATATATATTCAAATATTCAAATATTATATATATTATATATATATATATAATATATATATATATTCATGTTTCTGTGTAACTGGTTTCGGTTTATTCTTAAAAATTCCGCCAAAGGGCAGTATCTGGCCTGAATAAGAACTGCTTGATTGTGAAGACGTGCCTATTCTCTTAGGTCGATTAAGAATAATAAGAATTCATGAACCTTAAGAAATCTGACATACCAATAATTGGCATTTCTGACGCGAAATTTTCAATTTGCATTTATCCGTTTCCATCCGCTCATCGTTCGTTTTATCCGTTATACGTCCGGTAGAAGTTCGTTTCTCATCCGTTCAACATTTGTTTTAACCGTTAAACGTCCGGTAGAAGTCCGTTGGTGAAAATATCTTCCAGACCACTAACGGATGTATAACGGACACGTAACGGATACAAAACGGAAACGAAACGGACGAGTACCGTACAAAACGGAGGCCTGACGGACGTTCAACGGACATTTTATCCATTGGACGTCCTTTCAAAGTTTTGAACATGCTCAAAATTTTCCACCGGACAAAACGGACGCCGACGGATAAAACGTACGCTTAACGGACATGCAATGGATATGGACGAACATCTAACGGATAAGAACGGACGTTTAACGGACATGAACGGATTGAAAAAAAATATCCGTGAGTCGTCCGTTCGAGATATCCGGTAAGGTGTGACCGAGGCTTACATAAGACTCATCAGTGACGCTTAAATCCAAATATGTATTAAGCAATACAAGTACAAAGTTGAAGAGCATTGATGATCCAAAATTCCAAAAAAGTTGTGCCAAATACAGCTAAGTTAATCTATGCCTGGGATAAGAAAATCCTTAGTTTTTCGAATAATTCATAGTTTTGTTATTATTGATATTCATGTCAACACCGAAGTGTTGACTACTGGGATGATGATACCCTCGGGGACGAAACGTCCACCAGCATCGACCCAGTGGTGTAAATAGTTATCAAAGGTACCAGGATTATAAATAAATCAGAGGGAAAAAATGTATAAAAAAATAGCAATTGTTATAAAAACAGATAAAAAACTGTAAACATCGAAAGTTACTTAAACGGTTTATCTATATTCAGGAGTTAGATTACATTTAATCTTCTAGTATTCTAATAACATGGGTGCGATTTTTGTCATTTTTTTATCAACCTTGTCCTTGGTTTTCCTTTATAGCTGAGTAACATTAACCATACATTTTCTTTTTTGATACACCCATCGAAAATACGGCTAAATATATCATTCGAAAGCATATCATCATTACCATCTTTTTTTGATGTCATAAAACTACAATAACTGCAATAATTGCACTTATTGTTAATAACACAGACAATCACAACAACCTATACAGTTGCTCAAAACACCACCATCTGCAAAGAGATACCGTTTAAGCTGAAAAATATTAATATGTAGTCAATGCAAGGTTAAAGAAACACATTAAACATTTCAAAAATGGTCGAGAGAAATTATACACACAGGATACATACTTTGAAGGGGGATTAAAGGAGCTAAACTTTGATGTTTCAATATGCAACTTAAGAGCCAGTCTATAAAACACTTTTTTGTCTTTTTTTGTTATTTATTTGAAATGTTAGGATTATCATGATTATCAATAAAAGAAACAAAAGTATTTTGTTTACAAATATTAAGCTCGCCCTGAAACTCTCAATACATACATAGAAAATAAATAGTTCGAAAGCTAATAATATGAAATTTTAAATATTCCTCTACTAAAAATCATTAAAAAATTTTTTGGTTGCATCGAGTATTGACGAAAAATTAAACACTAGTATCTTCTAGACAACAAACATGTCTGAGGTAGGAAATCCCATAACACTACGTTATGTTCTTGTAAAAAAAAATGTTGCAGTAACATGCAGTTGCATTTTGTATTTGGCAAACCCTTTCGAAATTTCGGGCCTTTAATGATAATCAATTTCAGACTTTGTTTTTGGTTTTTTTACTTTTTTATTTCGGGCGTCACTAATGTATATTTTGGAAACAAAATGAACGTCATACGTGTAATGTTCATGCCTGATATCTATGATGAGTATATTTACAATTACTGGAACACAGCCATTGCTGCAGGAAGTTTCCGCGCCAATGGTATCATCAGCCCAGTAGTCAGCACATCAGTGTCGACATGATCTATCATTTATATGGTCTTAGTTATAGTTAAACACACTCATTAAAACCCATCTCATTTTTTGAAAATCTATGGATTTTACCCCTGGAAAGATGATCTTAGCTGTCTTTGCAAATCGGACCTTCTGATCCTCAATGCTCTTCATCATCGTGCTTTATTTTGCCTTGTCTTTTTTTATATATACATGTAATGATATACATACTGAAAAGTCTTTAGCTGACGAAATGTGCATCTAGTCAACCACTGTTTGAGCCTAGTATCTATGATATGTTTATTTACATCAACTTACGTACAGTCTTTACGTTTTTATTAAAAAATTCTAGCATATTTGCAATAATTAAAGTAATAGTAATCAGCAATTACATTATTCTGCAAAGAATTAAAATTTATAGAAAAAGAAATCACTGTGTATGTGTTACATCAACAATTCAGCATATAATCACAAAGAACATTTTGTAAAAGTAGGCAAACTTTTAAAAAACTTTATGTCTATACTAGTAAAGAATAAAGTTAATTCTATTTGCGTTTTATTTTGTATCCACCAACCACTCGTAAACAAATTTGTTAACAAAACGGGTAATGTCTTTTCCCTAAACTAAATCATAAACAAAGTCGTAAAACTTATCGAAACAACAACATTTACGGTAACATTTTATTAACATTCAAATGTTTTGCATGCTTTGATCTGTTTGTTTTGATTTTTTACAGTGGGAAGTTTTTATTAGTACTATTTGAAGAAATACATTAACATTTAGTATGGTATGTTTATAAATAAGAAAAACAAGCGTTAGAACTGGGTAACTTAAAGTCCTTTAGTGTTTATTCATTTGTTTGTGTTAATATGTCTTTTTTTTGTATTTGGACCATTTCAGTTGATATTGTATAGTTTGTCTTTCTATGCTATGATGTTACACTACTGTTTCAAGTGAGGGTGGAGGTTAAAACGTTGAAATCCACTGCGTTTGTTTTCACATGTCCTTGGTTAGGAGCCTGACGTTCAGTGGTTGTTGTTTGTTGACGTGGTTCCTAAATGTTTCTCCTTTTTTTATTTATATTAAAACAAATTCTTCATTTGAATGGTTTTACACTAGTCATTTTCGGAACCCTTTATAGCCTTTATCAGCTCCGTGTTGAAGACCGTATTTTGACCTACAATGGTTTTTTTTTTACAAATTGTGACATGAACGGAGAAATATCTCATTGACACCACATCTTTTTATCTTTATAATAAAGAATTTGATTGCTTTGAATGTACTGATCATGAATAAATTCCCTTGATAATTAATCCCCGTATGTGCACTTCAAAACTTTGAACTTCACTAAAATTTATCAAGCGATGTACAAAAAGGAAACGTAGAAGCAGCATTGTTCATTACAAAGTTTTGTTTTCGTTATCCAATTGATGTATATATGAATGAAAAGAACAAAAATAGTGGTTGTAGGGAAAGACGATTCATAGTTCTGATAACCAGATAAATGACACACCGATAAAAGTGGGACAAACAAAACAGTCCACAAAACATTTCACCAAAATGTACGAACATTACCTTAAACTATTGGTGATTAAAATTGCACAGGAAGGGCAACCATTCTTCCAAATATCAAATTTTAATTATAATTTATAAAATAACAAAACTAATATAGTAAAGAATAATGTTCAAAATTAAAAAAAAGGCCAAATTTGTGGCTGTTCAGCGCTTGATGTAACAGTATTCATTCGAATATTAAACGATAATAGATTTCTTATGTATGTGCTTGTCCCAAGTCAGGAGCCTGTAATTCAGTGGTTGTCGTTTGTTTATGTGTTACATATTTGTTTTTCGTTCATTTTTTTACATAAATAAGGTCGTTAGTTTTCTCGTTTGAATTGTTTTATATTTTCTTAGCGGGGCCTTTTATAGCTGACTATGCGGTATGGGCTTTGCTCATTGTTGAAGACCGTACTGTGACCTATAGTTGTTAATGTTTGTGTCATTTTGGTCTTTTGTGGATAGCTGTCTCATTGGCAATCATACCACATCTTCTTTTTGATATTCTTAACATGTTTTCTTCTTTCAACATCGACAAAACATATTTCTACTGTATATACCTTTTATATTCCTTAATTTATGACCTTTGACCCAGATACAATATAGCCTTATGAGAGGTGGGTGCATTAAAGTCGTTTGTTAATGGTTGTTTTAGAACTCCACAAGCTTTGATACTATTTCTATTTCAAATTGTGATCAACAGAACGTCAAACAAGGTGAATTATATACATACAACACAATTTAACATTTAACAAATGTATGTATTGTTGTTTTTACTTCTACCAGCACTGTGTTACTGCTGTTCTTGTACTATTATCCCCACTTGGTATCATCAGACATAATGTTAGCAAAATGTTCTTAAATCGTTCGTTGATTTAGGAATTTTAATTAGTGTTCCGCGTTCGTATGCAAAGTTGACGTTTGAGGGTTCAGGCAATTATTTTAGACCTTTTTTGGCTATTTAGGTTTTAAACTGTTTCAGTTAAGGCTTATCTAGTAAAGCATGTCGGACGCATGTAATTTATAGGTGATATTTTGTGTTTAATTTTCAATATTGCTCAATAATATACAACAATAAAACAATGAACATTGAGTGTGTACATTTATCATATAATTTCAAAAAGAGATATGTAAATCTACGCAATCCGTAAAATGTAAAAACACAACAGAAAGAATGTGTGTAATAAATAGAAACTTTTTTTAATGAAATACCTTTGTATAAAATCCTCTGAAAAAATAGTAATCTTTTTGATCGCCGTTCAGACATATATCTGCAAATTCACTTTCTGCATCATACCCAAATGTTGTCAACTCTTTGTTGCTATCTAAAAGGACACATGACGGAGTTTTATCTGACATTTTATTGACACTTCCAGCATTCCAATACTGGTTGCAATGTATTTTAAGTGGATCCGTATCAAAATCAGACCTCATTGATAACGCATATCCGCTCCACGTAGTCCCTAAACCAAGAGCTGCAACCATTATACAGTCTGAACGATCCATTATATTGCTAGTTACAATGTACCTGCAAATATTGAATTGAAATAAAATTAGATTGCAAATAAAATTCCAAAGATAAGCAAATCTACTATGTATGAGAGACCTCCAAGAGGATTTTTATTACATTATATTATTTTATATTTCACACAGCTATGTTTCATGATGGTGACAGAAGTGTCCTGTCAGGTTTCTGGCTTTTTAACATAATTTTATTTGTTAATTAGTGGAACGTCATGCTATTACTAACAACGATACTAGGATGACTTATTGTGAAATACTGCAAAGCGTTCAAATGATCATTTATATCTTTTACTTTTTGATGACGAATACATATATATATTCAAACAAATTTCATATACAACTTTGAAGAAAAAGTTTGCATAATTATTTAAAGTCGATAAGACAATAATTATATGTGACAAAGACTTGGTTTGATCTTTCGATTTTGCCATTTGATGATGAACTTTCCTTTTTGATTTTCTCAAAGAACTCGGAATTTTTGTTCTCATTTCTAAAAGATGAAAAAAAAAGAAATTTTACCAAAGATAAAATATATCAAAACTATGACAAGACCGGCAAAAGCAAATAGTCCACAAAACGCTTTAAAACCAATCAATTGATACGCAATTCAACAACTGTTTTCAGTTTTGATCATTTTTATGATTACCTTGAGCAAGAATTAAAAAATACTAGATTCCGAGAGATCAAAATTCGAAAGCGGACTTGTTACAGAAAAATGGCCATTGTTATATTATAGTTCGTTTCTGTGTGTGTTACATTTTAATATCGTGTTTCTGTTGTGTCGTAGTTATCTTCTAATATTTGACTTGTTTCCCTCAGTTTAAGTTTGTAAACCGGATTTGTTTTTGTTTTTATCTCAATCGATTTATGAATTTCGAACAGCGGTATAATACTATTGCCTTTCATTACGACAGGGGAGCACCACATAAACCTAAAATTAAAAGAAACATTTTCAAAAGAAATACAATCAAAGATTAAATAACATTTCTAATTCATTAGCTTGCATACCATTTATACATTGCAGCATGGAAACAAATGTGAAAAAGCCATCAATTAGTAAAAAGTAAAATAACAAAAAAAAAAAAACTCGGCGGAAATTCAAAAAAGACCCCCTTTTCAAATGGCAAAAATCAAAACTCCGGACACATCAAACGAATGGAAAACAACTGTCCTTATTTGGTGCAGTCATTTTCTATGTAAAATATATAACGAGAGGAAGTGTGATTCGTGTAAAGATTATTCCCCGAAAAACATACAGATGGATAGGATCCTTACAGTCGTTAACTGGATGAATATCGTGAAAATTCATCAAAAACATACGAGCTCTTATTCAAATAGCAATCAATAAAGGATATTTTTACAAAATAGGAATTATGAATGTTATATGTTTTCCTTCTTATAAGTCAGCTTTACAACTCAATGCAATTAGTAAAACCTAAAGAAATGGTCCGAAATAATGAAAACTTGAAATGAATGTTTAAAATAAGACTTATCATGGTAACCAAAACACATGGTAGCATTCAAAATATACGCGGGAGTATTTGACAGTTCACTGTGCAAACATCGTACATTTCAAAGAAACAAATCAAACAATATTAAGAAATGAGGTAGAAAACAAAACAGGTACACTACCAACGTCCATAAATATCGTATAAAGTAAGCTTTTACCAACTGTACTTTTAAAAATGAGAACATACAAACAAAGAGACAAATCTCTACCACAGACCAAATTACATAGAGGTAAGCAACAATATACACCGCAAGGCCTACACTAATGAGATAAATCAATACAACATTGTCAACTATAAAGGGCTTCGCTAAGACAAATGTAAATAAAAACAATCATTTCACGGCTGATTTCTATACATAACAATGAACCAAAAGCAACTTTGATAACAGATTGCTGAAACATACAACAACAACGCAATTTCATAAAATCAAAGCATTTCAAACCAATATTGCGACACCGAAAGCTGAAATACAATAGTGAACAAATAAACATGACCTTTACTTTTGACCTCATTTCAAATTTCTAAGGAACATTTTTATCAGATTGGTTCTAATCAAAAGAACCTCAAGGAAATAACGAGAGAGAAAAAACACACACACAATAAGTTAATCGATACCTTTCATGCTAAATGATTACCACGAGGTATAAACTTTTGTATTCTTTATAAACAAAGACAGTATTTGTGTTGGATCGAATACTTTTAGATTAAGGCAAATATTTGCTGTATTTGCTGTGTCTGTTATTAGACTCAGTACTTATATTGACTTGAAAGAAAACAAAACAGCTGGATAGGTGATATGCTTAACATTGGCACTCAAACCACATCTTCT
The DNA here is from genome assembly GCF_036588685.1 of Mytilus trossulus. Taxonomy (NCBI): domain Eukaryota; kingdom Metazoa; phylum Mollusca; class Bivalvia; order Mytilida; family Mytilidae; genus Mytilus; species Mytilus trossulus. Next base: position 10,188,439 of record NC_086385.1, on the reverse strand, counting down.
TATATCTATCAACATACGAAAAAAGGTTTAGGATTAAGCAGAATGATTATTAATATCAGTGTGCACGTTTCTGTCAGACTAGTTTGTTTATGCTTCCTTGGTTTGAGTACCTCCAGATTCGTGCATTTTTTAGTGGTATGCCTAGTATGTGCTAATGTCATAGTTAGCGTCTACGTCTGACGTTATTTATACATTTTGACCTCGGATAAATCATTCATTAAGCCTACGACATGGGAGAGTATCATTGGAACATCCAAAACAAAGCACTGCATTGGTCATTAGGTGACACAGTATATTCGCATTTTACATATGGTGTGTACTCAAAGTGTATGACAAAAGTCAGTTGAGGATGCCAATAATTTGAGCATGTGAATGAACGAAGTACAGATAATGCGATATATAATTAAAACATATAAAAAAGAAAATGTGGTGTTATTGCCAATGAGACAACTATCCACAAAAGTCCAAATTGACACAAACATTAACAACTATAGGTAACCGTACGGCCATCAACAATGAGCAAAACCCATACCTTATAGTCAGCTATAAACGGCCCGATAAGATAATGTAAAACAATTCAAACGAGAAAACTAACGGCCTTATTTATGTACAAAAATGAACGAAAAACAAATGTAACACATAAACAAACGACAACCACTGAATTACAGGCTCCTGAAATGGGACAGGCACATACATAAATAATATGGCCGGGGTTTAACATGTTAGCGGGATCCCAACCCTCCCCCTAACCTGGGACAGTGGCATAACAGTACAACATAAGAACGAACTATAAAAATCAGTTGAAAAAGGCTCATCTCATCAGATAGACAAAAAATAAAATGCCCATTTATTTGTCTAGTTACATACATTAGTGAACAGCTATTTATTAGAACAACCCGGGTTTACATACCTTCAATACTGCATTTAATAAGTTGGATGATTATTCTGTTGGATATATTATCAGCTCGTATATGTTTGCTTATAGATAGTACGACTTTATTATGGGTAACCTGAAGGAGAGGTTAATTTCAAATCTCTAGTTTCAATCGTTATAATAACTGTTTTTGTTTCTGGTTTGATGCTCTATAGATTTTTCATGTTTTTGTAGTTTTCGTATTCGGTCAGGATTTTGAAATATTAATAAAAAAAAGGATATCTATATATATCTTTGTGTACCTGCCGTTTACCTTTATAGGATCCTCAACATATAGACACCAGTTATCTTAATAATGATGAGATTTGCGTTGATTTTGTTGTAAATATTTGTAAATAGACCAGTAATTGTATATAAATTATATATTTATAGTGTGTACTTATTTGTTTTACATGATTCAAATACCATTACACGTTTGCGAGCCAACAAACTATTAGAGTCATTTGTTGAAATCATAAGACATTGTTTTCAAATGGAGCAATTCTTAAAGGAGCCAGACTGCTCACAAGGGACATAGAGAACAGCCTACCTTCGACATACAGATTGCGATCAATTTGAAATGGAACCAATCGGTCCATTAAGGGGTTCTAACCTCAGTCTTGATCGTGACATATCAGTGATACAGTGAATAATTTACTAAAATCACCATACCAGAGACCAGATCCGAATATTATAGTGCACTTATATTTGGTTACCCTTAAATGAATCTGATATACATGCATCAAATAGATCAGTGTCCGTGCAATATATGCCTACTCCTTGGTAATACGACTAATTCACACAGCAAACATGCATTTGCTTTAAAAGTAAAGTCGTATGTAATGGTATCGAAATAACAACAATTAGTAGTACTATTGCAATTCATAACATATATGTACGTTTCGGCGATAAAGTATATCGACATGTCGCAAGTATTCCTATGGGCACTAAGTGTGCATCTTTAATTGCAGATTTTCCCTCTATTGCTGTGAATCTAAGTTAATGCCCAAACTCAGGAAAGACACGTTATTTTTACATTTGGTTGATACACTCAACAATACCTACCGCTATCAGGATGGCTTTTTTTCGTCAAAACAATACAGAGTTCTCTAAATTTACTACCGAAATTTTCCCAAACCCACATAAACACCAGAAGTTGTCTTTTTCTAGATTTAGACATTTCAATTTCAATGGGAAAACTCCATATTAAAATTTATGACAAAAGACAATTTTTCATTCCCTATTGCTTCCTTTTTTAGACAGCAATGTTCATTTGACTCCATCATGTCCATCATTCGGTGTTTATGCAAGTTAATCCCAACGTGTTCGATATGCTCGTGTGTGTCGTGTCGTTAACAATTTGAAATACGCAATCAATGCACACTGGTAAAATATTTTATAGATATAGGAAGATGTGTTATGAGTGCAAATGAGACAACTCTATGTCAGGATTTTCGTTACCATAATTTTTTTAAATAATTTACTTAATTATTTAATAAATACATAGATTTGACTAGTAAATTTGGCTGTACCTGTCAAAAACTGATTACAAACGGTATTGTTCATCCCAAATATGCATTGTACTGAAATCTCAAGAACGACAACGTCATCCATGCAAATTTATCAAACCTTGAAAAAAACTTATAAGTAAAGGTTATCTTACCAATGTTGTAATTATATCTTTGAATATTGTTGACATTGACACTATATTGGTTTTGTCATCAGAAAATCAAAAGATCAGTAAATACGTGGTTTTTTTTCAAACGGGGTGTATAAAAACATACACACGTAATGTTCATCAATAAAGATGTTAAATCCGAACTATCCTACTGCCTCTTTTACTGTCCATGATCTAAATTCCTGGGATGAGTTTGCTGCTGGACTATTAGTCCCCGAGGGTATCACCAGCCCAGTAGCCAGTACTTCGGTACAGGCATGCAAATACGATTTTTTTGTGTTATTAAAATTTGCTGTTACAAAATATTAGAAATTATTATAAATTAAAGGAATGTATCTCCCTCAGATTCCTTTCACGGATTTGGCTATATTTTTGGGACCTTTTGGATTATAGCTCTTCATTTTTTAAATAAGCTTTGGATTTCAAATATTTGGGCCACGAGCATCATTGAAGAGACATGTGTTGTCGAAATCCGAATCTGGTGCAAGAAAATTGGTACCGTTAATTTTATTACTACCACTGGGTCGATGCCTCTGCTGGTGGACTATTAGTCCACGAGGGTATCACCAGCCCAGTAGCCAGTAATACGGTACTGGCATGGAAATACGATTTTTTTGTGTTATTAAAATTTGCTGTTACAAAATATTAGAAAAATAATTATAAATTAAAGGAATGTATCTCCCTCATGCAAAGCTCTCATAGATTTTGCTATACTTTAAGAGACGTGTATTGTCGAAATGCGCATCTGGTGCAAGAAAATTGGTACCGTTAATTGTATTACTTGATTCTAATCTCTGATTCACAATGCTTTATTATTAATTGTTTTTGGCTTTTAACAAGCTGTCAGTAACTGCGAATACTCTCAAATCGTACTCTATTAATTGACCCGTTGCTATTATTTATACTAATTTTTTTGTTGTTTCATGTTCAATCTTTTTCAGGGTTGTATCTTCCTATGTACAAGTGTTGATATGTGCCTTAGAACTACTATACATTTACACTTCCTATGGTCCACGTACTATGTTCACTAAAATTATTTTGTTTGTATTTCCTTTCTTCTTGGACTGTACAAATACCTAACAGCAAAAATTTACATGTGTACGTATTCTATTATTGCATAGGTTTTGTACAAGCTCACTTTTTGTTTATTTGAAAAATGTTCACAATTTACAGCGATATAGTACTATTACTTTAAATATTTATTCCTTATTTTATTGATTTTGTTTTTACGTTCAGTGTATGTCCACTTGCGTTAAGATGTCTTTTGCTTTAGTTAAGCGATTTCATTTGATATATGATAGTTAGTCTTTCTATGTTGTTATGGTACCCTATTGTTTCAGATACGAATGAGGGTTTGGTATCATTAACACGTTTAATACCACTGGAATCGATTTCACTTGTCCTTAGTTAGGAATCTGACGTGCATTAGTTATCGTTTGTTTTTTTTATTTAATATATAAGACCGTTTGATTTAACGTTCGAATGTTGGGGGTTTTTTTTGTTGGTTTTTTTGTTTGGCTTTTTATAGCTTGATGTTCGTTGTGATCCAAAGCCCCAATTTGAATAAAATACTTTGACATATAATGGTTTACTTTTTTAATTGTGACTTGTACTCATACCACATCTCCTTATATATCTCCTTACTAATACAGAAAAGCGAGCACATGGTTCTTAAATAATAATTTAGCAAAGGACCTGTTGATGTGTTTGAGCTGTTGATTTTGCCATTTGTTTTGGGACTTCCCTTTTAAAATTTTCCAAGTCGTTCGCTTATTTTGTTATTTTCTTTTTTTTTAAATACAATTAAATGTTTTAATAATTACATTGCAAATGACTACCGATATATTATCAAAAAGAGCATTTAGTTCAGTGAAAAAATAGCTCTTTTTTAAATTGGCTACCTTTAGCTGTCACTGTCTAATCAATGTGCATGCCTTTTGAAATAAAAAGGGAAATGTATTCCTTTTGAAAGGGTTATGCACCTGACCTTTTAGTTCTTGAGTGGATCTTGAGTTTTGAAATGCTGTCTTATAAATGAGTACACAGATTTGTATTGTATGCATTATACATAAAATCGTAAGCAAATGAAACACAAAGTAAATATATAGTTTCATGCAGTATCTGTTTATACTTTTCATTTTTGTGTAACAACATTCCAGCGTCACCAGCATATAGAGTATGTGTGTCTCAATTGATACGTTACTCTAGAGCTAGCTCAAAGTACGTTGATCTTGTTGAACAAGGAATACTGCTTTCTCAAAAGTTGATAAGACAGGGATATGAATCAATCAAATTAAGGTCATCACTCGAGAAATTTTATGGTCGCTATCATAAGCTGATAGGTCATTATGACAAAAGTGTGTCAGCAATCATATTTGATATTCTTCCTCAGTCATAATAACCTTCCATCTTTACCGAACTGAAAAAAGAAATAACACGATGGGTACCGTATACGTTGCAGGAAATGCTTACCCTGCCGGAGCACCTGGTTTCACTCCCAGTTTTTAGTGGAGTTCGTGTTGTTTCTTATTTATTATTTGTAACTGTTGATGTAAATGTCTTTTGGTTTTATGAGTCTTTGTTTACTCCTTGATTTTGATTGTTATTGTTTTATAGATATATATAACATGGTTATCATAAAAATGAAACAAATATTGACATACGATTTTTTTGTGTTATTTTTTTTTTTTATTTCTCTTAATAAAAAACGACATTACTTTTCTAGTAAATTATTTCTATATTTCACACATTTATAAAAAAAAAGAAGATGTGGTGTGATTCTCAATAAGACAACTCTCCACAAGAGACCAACATGACACATAAATTTACAACTATAGGTCATCGTAGGGCCTTCAACAGAGAGCAAAGTAAACGCCGCATAGTTAGTTGTAATAGGCCCCGTAGTGAAAATGTAAAACAATTCAAACAAGAAAATTCAAACGACCTTATTTATATAAAAAAATAAACGAAATACAAATATGTAACACATAAACATACGACAACCAATGAATTACAGGTTCATCCTTTTGATAGCGGAATAATTAAACAGTTAAATACTGTATGTCCTATATAAATCCTAATCAGAAAACTGTAAATTAATTTTAGATAAACAAAATTTAAAAGGTGCACCTTAATAGATTTTTTGGAATTTGAGTATTATTTTTGGTATGTTATAAATCTTATAAGAATAAGAAAATAAATAAGGATAACATTTATATAGGATCATTCAGCAGATATTTTCATATTTTTAAAATGCTTTACCGTATCAAAAATGTAGAAAAAATCAATATTTGTTAAAAAAAAAAAAAAAAGGAAGATAAATTAACTACACAACTAACATAGCACATGAGAAATGAATACTGTAAACACTAAGGTCAATACTTTCAGAAATAACAATGTTTATTTTACACTATACAATACGCATGGAGAATTAAATTTCTTTAAGCTTTTCGTTCAACTAGAATTCTCATTGTCTTAGAGTTTTATTTCTGCTTTGTTTGTTTTTCCTATAAAATTAACAAAATATTATTGTTATGCTTTATATAATTCAAAATATTTGTACGTTGAGACATATATTATTTTTTTTTTCTCTAAAGGATATCAAATATATTCGTACTAGAACGACTAGCAACCTTTAGCTTTACTTCTTTGTTATTACATAGTCTTCGCCTGATGTAGGACACAACACAGAATCCCAAACTAGAATTTAAGGGATCAAGGAATAGCGATTGTGTTACATTTGACACTTTTGTGTAATGATTTGACATATAAAGTAAAGTTTTTGATAATCATTTAATAAGTGTAGAAGTGTTAAACATCTTGTGAAAGGTTAAAAGTATAATTCAAGAAAATGTTCACATCTGTATCTGCGTGTTAAAAGCGACAATATGTGTATCCGTGATCTAATTGAGTATGCATAAATATTGAAAGAAGCTATATTGTTTGTTTTCACCAAATTAAAAGAAATCCGCTTATAATAAAAAAAAAATGTGTTGTCTTATCACTGATTTCTATTAAGTTACCTTCTTTTTTATGTCTGTTTTGTGCATTAAAACAGCACTTCCATCTTCTTTACCTACCAAGCTGAAAATAATGAATAACAATTGGTTTGTACTAGCTGTGATATAGGAATTTGTATCTTGATTTGATACACAAATCATTCGTAGTGTATGTTCCATTTACACGTGCGAATACTTGTATCATTTAACTGAATGAAATACAATATTTGAACGTCATTTTTCCAAATGATGAACATGTTGGTCTGTTAATAAAACAGATGCGGTCATTTGATACAAGTCACACCAATGAAATCTTTTAAGATCATATGTTTCAAAATTTATCTTAAAGTTTATTTACGGATTCTAATAAGGATTCATTTTGGATAAACAAAATGCAAGTGGTTAAATATTTCGCTTTTAAAAGGTTGGTCTGAGGGTCACAAATGCAATCAATGCAGAAAATTGCATTAGACATGTTAGAAGCAGTTATGTTTTAAGTTTTATTTTCACAATTGACTAGCTTTTGATAGGAATATTCTGAAAATGAAATAAACATGGCCGAAGTCACCACTCCGTTTAAGTTTTTTTTTACATTTTTATACATCAAGTTGTCGTATGGTTTCATTTTTTGAAAAACATCTTTTTCACAGTTTTAATCTTCAAGTGTCTACTTTGATTTGCTTTAGTTATTTATATTTCCATACGTAGATATAGGAAGATGTGGTGTGAGTGCCAATGAGACAACTCTTCATCAACATAACAAATTTAAAAAAGTAAACCATTATAGGTGTACGTATTTTTCTGTTTAAAGTTAATAAATGATGCCCTACCTCATTTCAAAATCAGACACAACTGCATTAACAACTTCCTGAACAAACACCTTCTTGTCGAATGTGTAAACTTTTTTTTCTCCTCTTTCTCCAACTAAATCACTTATGTCATGAATATCTCTCTTAAGTGTTTCATATGAAGTGATAAAGGTGATATCATGTGATACATTTATTAATCTCTCAAAACTTTCGTAAATGTTTTTTTGATGTTCGTATATCCGTTCTTTGTTTTTAAGATCGTATTGAAATTCTTCCATTTCCATATCAAATTGACTCTTTACTTCATCCAGTGTATTTTCCTTTTAAATTTAAAAGAAACTATATCTGTTATCTTTTTAATAGCTGCATTTACTTCTGCCACGGCGGAATCATATGTTCTTTTAATGGTTGGTTTCTCAATTTCTTTCATTTGTCCTACTGCTTTTGACAGCTTGGTGACTGCTATTTTCAAATCTAAAATATTCCCCTCTGCTCTTCTTCGGTAGTTGTCAGCAACAGTTTTGATATCGGTGATATCGTGACCTTTATGCTCTGTCGTGACACATCTACCACATATCAGAACATGGCATTTTGTACAAAAGTAAATAAATTCTGATTTGTGCAATACACATTTTGCCTCAATTAGAAAAGCTGACGGGGTCATATTTTTTAAATCTGTTACTGTATGATTCTTTGTAGTCGGCAACTTATCATGTTTTGTTCTACATTGCTGACAAAAGGCTGATGTACATTCAGTACAGTGGTAAATTCCAGGATTATCACAAAAAATGCATTTTGTAACTGATGTTTGAGCTGATTTCAACTTAAAAAAAAAGATATGTTATAAAGCAAACAATTTATCTGCGTAATTTTGCTCTGAAAGTTTTCTTTTTCTGACGAAAGATTGTAGTAGGGAGAGCTATCCCTTTGATCTTTTTTCTCCAATTGTCAGATCTATTATTTGATTTATTTCATGGAGGAGACAGTACTATCTCGACAATTTTTATCTTATTATCACGTTTATGTCTAATTTTTGTATTCGCTCTCGACGGTAGTGGTACACTTGTGATAGCTGTTGGTTTATTTAAACTTGCACCTTGATTTATTTCATTTGTTCTTGCACCTCTTAACAAATTCTCATCGTAAATAGTTGTAGCCCTTTTTTTTCCTAAATTTCATCCTCTCGTTGTCAATTGTGTAGTTAACATTCCTATATATGATACCATTTGATTGCTATAGGCTTGTTATAATCAAAGCTCTGAAGTAAATTATGTTTTTTTTTATGTTCTATGAATCATGGTTAACGTAATTGAACGAAATGTTAAACAAATATCGTGTATTATGTTTGTCTTATAGGAAATTTCGATATATATTTAAATGTCTTGTTTAAATGTATTCAAAGGATTTTGGCAAATTTAGCGCTTTATACAAGCATGTAATATACATTTTGTCTATTTATGAAAATTATCTACATCCAATCCATATCTCACCTTCGTCGATGTAAGCTGGATGTACTGACATGGTTGATGTCCACATAAAACAGCCCCTTCCATCACTGCAAAATCATTGTGTATAAGTATTTTTTTATCGGGAAAGTTTGGTCTCACAGCATCTCGAACTAAACTACAATTTGAAAAGTCACCAACCATGACGATCTTCATCACTTTATGTGCATCTTTGTAGTCTGTAAACACGTGCTTCATCAGGTTAATAATCTTGTCCACCGTTGGCTTGATTAAGTTGTGAAATATATCGGTATTAATTCGCACTTTATCATGCCACAAAACAATGGCATTGCTATAAATTGAACTCGACATTACTTTCTGTAAATCACTTGCAAGATATCTCTCACATAAACGTTGCAGATGACAGTATGGAACGCTCATATTAATTTTGGCTCTTTGTCTCTCTCCAACATCCCTTTTACATATTTCAAATTCTCGCTCTAAATTTAAATGGGACCAAAAGAATTCTTTTCTTAGTGACGTCAACACTTGTGAACCAAATATGTTACATAGAAAATTGTAAAAGCTGTTATCTACAGATGTGCCACCGCAATCATTGCCTGTTGTCCGATATTTTTCTATCACTTGATTTTTATCTTTCTGGAGGACTGTTATTTCAGCACTACAACCTAATGGCATGAAATATTGTTTAAAAAACAATTCATCAACAGAACACACATTCAACATGATAAAATAATTCATCACTACAGTTTATTTTATGAAAGTATTCTGATTCACTATTTTTCATAAGAATTTTTTTGGGCATCTATTTTTAGTACGTGTTTTTATGTATTTAATGGCTTAACAAACTTACAAGTCAAGTATGAAAACTTCGGGCTCATAAATCATTAACCATGTTCGGGAAGCCAATAAACACACATTTTGAATTTAACCCCCTGCACTGATGTTTTTACCTTTAGTCAGATAGTCGCAATCCTCTGTTCTTTCCTTGTAATGCAATACCCAGTAAACCTCATATTTCTGTCCATAGTTTTAAATTATTTTTTTTTATAAAATCCTAATTCATTTTTACCTAGTGTATGAAAATTTTATCAGTGTTAAAATATATTTCACCTAAAATGTATATAAAAATATATTTTAAAACTATTAATTATTAACTACATTTTCAAAAGTTTGTATATCTAAACAGAGAAGTGAACACTTTCAAGTTATACATATGCCTATCCTACATGGTTGACTCAGGAAACAGAATGTGTAATTACTAAATTCGAAAAGTTACTGATGCATGTCTGAAGTCAAACATAAAGATCGGAACTCATCATCCTAAATCAATTGCATATTTAACCGCACCGTACCTCCAAGTAGAACAACCATATATTCATTTCCATCTTGTAATTTTTGGTAATGATCTTTATATTCAGGTAGATCTGGTAACCGGTGACGACAATAAATGAATCCAGCTTCAGATTTTGTCACAAGCATTAACTGATCAGAAATTATTCCTGCCTTCAAAATAACATACAGAACATAATTAAGCCAAGATTGAAATAGAAAATATATAGTTAGACGCAGAGAATACAGCAAGCGGCAAGTGATTATTTTATTTTATAGTAATTTCATTAGATGTTTGTTTCGTTATAATACGTTGTTTTGATTAAATACAGCTAACTACAATCTCGCGTTATTCCTTAATCAACTTCATTTAACAATGAAATTTATCATTCATGATAAAACGAGGTTACCCAATAAAAAGTCACCTGTCAGGTAAATTAAATAAAAACTTGATAAAAATCATGTTTCCATGATCCTAGCTAAAACAAAATGTAATTATAAGCATTGAATGCTTCTTTATTTTTTAATTTCATAAAGTTGTAAAAGCGTTAACAGTGCACACATTTTTTTTAAATTTCTTCATACAATATGTACATTGGTCAACGCTTTTACACCCAATGAATTCACAAAAAGAAGCATTCAATTCTTAAATGTCTTATGTATTAAATTGGAATTAAAGTGCATTAAAGCGTTTTTCTTTTCAACTCAAATTTTACATGAATATTTTAATTTTCTAATATTTTTGAATATCAAATTCAATGCTACTAGTATTCTTAAGGGCATACAATACAGTTACAGGGGAGGTAATGACGTTGTTAACGTAAAATGTTATTTTCGCGACGTCAAACTGTGACATATCGGGAAAAGATGCATTTTTCGACTGATTTTTATCATTCAAACTGATTTAATTTGAAAACGAGTTCATGGACCCCTATTTTTCAAAACAGCAATTTGTTTCATTTTGCAGGGAGATTTTGTGACCAAAATTTTATAAAACTGTAAATAGAGGATTTTTTAAAATTTTGATAAACATACAGCAAAAAATTACGTATTTTCCTCAATTCATGAACGTTTTGATAAATTGGAGTTATTTCTGAATAAAAAATGTATAATGTTTTAAGATACTTATAAAATACAGACATTACCGATTATTTAACAAAAAACAATTTGTGTTTATCTTTTATAACAAAAAAGTTATAACTTTCTTTCGAAAAAGAAAATATGGCCACAAATATGAATTTTGAGCAAATATACAAAATTTCGACCTCATTTTACTCAAAAAGTAGCATATTCCTTTTATCGTTTCCGCGCTCTGTCTTAAGTATTCACCATCCAAAATATATTGAACTCATAAACGATACTTTAAAATTAATTCGGCTGATTGATTTTTAATTCGGACAGTGAGTTACCTCCCGTTACTGGGTTATGCAAATTTGTTTTCAATCCTTTAGATGTGTTTGAACTTTTTTTTTCATTTTTTCATTTTGTCATTTTATAATTTTCATAAATTGTCTGGGCCTGTTATAGCTGACTGTGCGGTATGGGCTTTGCTCATTGTTGAAGGCCGTACCGTTACCTATAGTTGTTAATGTTTGTGTCATTTTGGTCTTTTGTGGATAGTTGTCGCATTGGCAATCATACCACATCTTCTTTTTTATATTGTCATTTTTTTCTCATATTGACACATTCTTGACTTAATTAGAAGGTGCATTCTGAATTATTATATGTAAAGACTGATATGGAAATCCCGAAAAGTCTTTTTTCTACAAAATTTTAAATATATCTTGCTAATACATTTTTTATATAAATTCAAGACCTTTACAATTTGGTCCAACAACAATCATTAATTGTTACATAAAAGAGAGACGAAAGAAACCAAAGGGACAGGCAAACTCATAAATCGGAAGTAAACTGACAACGCCATGGCTACAAATGAAAAGGACAAACAGACAAACAATAGTACACATGACACAGCATAGAAAACTAAAGAATAAACAACACGAAATTCCTTCCCGTAAAAGACGAAACACTTGCACATTTGTAAATACTTTTAGATCGAGCATCGCATTTGAACAGAATGTCGGATACATAAATTAAAGTTGGATGTTTGGTGCATTTAACATACACTTTCGTATATGGTTATTATAATAGATAAAAAGAGTATGAAAAATATACTCTATATGTTTTGTATAAACTTTAAGCAAACCTCTTTTTTGTCGATCCTGTGGCTTCTGTCGCAGAAGTTTTGACATAAGGATAGTGATCCATCAGCGGCGAGTTTAGTTTACCTCTTAAGATCTGGATCTTTTATACTTTTTATTTAGATGCCTAATATTATGAAGTTTCTGTCTGTCATTGTCCTTGACCTCATTTTCTTGGTTTAGAGGCTACTTGATAAAAAATAGTTAGAAATGTATCATTCCTAATTTCTCTCCTTTTATTAGTAGAAGGATAACATTATTTGGTATTTTGGAACCTTGCCCGTCCGACAGTTTTCGCGGTATAGTCAATATATCATATACTCGAAGTAATAGGTCTACTATATATTTGTTTACATGTCCATCTGGAAGGTGTCAACTGACCTTGTCCTTATTTCATGGTTCAGTGGTTACAGTTAAAAGTGTTTGTCTCTTCTTATACTGTATGCAATAGATTAACTATATTTGGTGTATGAGATTTTTTTATATATATGTCAGTCTTGCATGTTTCGTTTGGCCTTGGCCTCATTTTGACGGTTCATTAATCAATGTTAATTATAGTTTTGTCTTATTTTCCTATATTATTAGCAAACGGTCAACTACATTTGGTGTATGGAATAATTGTAAATTTTTTATGTCAGTCTTAAGTTTTTCTTGTGTCAGTATTTTCGTAGATACTTTATGCATCCTGTCAACTTTATTCAAACCATGTTATGATAGAAAGGCGTACATGTCAGTCTAACAGGCTTCACCTGACCTTGGCCTCATTTTCAGTGTTCATTGATCAATGTTAAGTTAAGATTTTCCGGTTAAGTTTGTTTCTTCGATGTGCAAAAGGTCCATTATATTTAAAGCCTTGTTGGTGTATGAAATGATGTAAAGTTATCATATATTTCCATTTTCGTTTATCTGACCCTGACTTCATTTTTTTGGATCATGTTGAATTGTTGTGATACTTGTAGTTAAGCTATAAAAGGTCTCGATAAGACAATGTAAAACAATTCAAACGAGAAAACTAACGGTCTTATTATGTAAAAAAAAATGAACGAAAAACAAATACGTAACACATAAACAAACGACAACCACTGAATTACAGGCTACCTGTTCTATTGTTACAAATAGCCTTTTCAAGAACACAAAATATGTTTCCGCTGTATAAATGTCAAATACCTTTATTGTTAGAGAATTAAGAATATTATTTTAAGAATGTCATGTGTTTGAGGCAAGGTTTAGTCAATTACAGACCTGAAATCGTCATCAGTCAATTTTTTGTTTAGATAAACGCTCAAATAAATAACAGGTAAAAATTCAAACTGGCTTTTTTTTCTTTCTAAGGGGCTATTAAAAATGAAGGTCAAGCATGTACCATGCACAGAGTAGGACATGCTAATTCTTCCAGGGACAAGGGTAACCAGGGACAAGGCTTCAACTCGTAAGCCTATATTCATTTTAAAATCGTTATAGATATGCTTCCTAGTCATTTAATACCTAATTCATTTTTCTTATACTCGCTTTCACTTAAAAGCAGCTATTTCGCTACATGTACCTTTAGACATTTCAACTTGTTTAAGGCAACTTTGGTCAGATATAACTGGTCTAACATTTGCAGAAAATCTATCATAGATTTGAAAACTTAAAATCAGCAGCCAGAGTTTGGGAAATCATGACAAAAAATGACATAGATTGGGAAACTAAACGTAAGTTGCAATTGGAGATGGCATGTCATATTCACCATATATATGGAATCTACCATAGATCTTGAACTCACCACATATTTGATTCCTACATACATTCTTTTAATCATCTTCACTGTTAATGTATTTGATGGTGTCTATTTGACGTGGCTGTGAACTAATACATCCCGTCATTGTGTAATTGTTCTATGATATGTTTCGCATTTTTGTTTTTCATTTTTGCTAATATGCTTAGTCTATATGCCTTTTAGTGTTTAATTATTACGATGACGTGGCTCTATACTTATACATCCCGTCATCCATTGTGTTATTGTACCATGGTAATTTTTTTGTTTTATAGTAATTACTATAACGTTAACCCTACGTTGACTGCTTTACCCCGAAAGCCCTATTTTTGACATGGATACATATTATATCTGTTTGTTCTTTTCACACATCGTTGTTAATACAATGGAATTTTATGCGACTGTCATACAAGTGAGAGGTTTCCTAGGCTTATGAACCAGATTAATTCGTCATTTTCTACATTGGAAAATTCATGTGCCAAGTCGAGAGTATAACAGTAATTGTCCATTCGTTTGATTTCTTTCAGCTTTTGATTTGTCCGTGTGATTAGGAATTTTCCATTCAGAATTTTCCTTGAAGCTCAGTAGTTTTGTGATCTTGATTTTTACACAACTTTTCCATTGACAACTAGACCTTTCGCTTTGTTGAATACCCATTGGTGATCCTGGGCTGTTTTCTGCTCAATGATCAGGTTGTTTTCTTTTCGACACAATCCTCGTATTCAATCTCAATTGTATTATCTGTAAGTCGGGAAAAAGTATACTCCTTACGCATAGGAAGTGGTTATATTGCTGTCAATGAGAGCAAAACGTATGATATTAAAGTAAACAGTCTCTTTGTCATAATACACAATCAAAACTCGGAAGTTGAAATCAATAATCAAGTGAAATGTTGACACTTCAACGGTCTGTATTAAATAATATATTAGTACACACCCGTTTCATTTATCTGCAACCTGATTGCAAACAACAAAATTGAGTGTGTCTGTATCATATTATTACGAAATAAATTTACCTTTTCTGCACATGATCTCAAAAACTGTTTACCAGTATCGGACAAATATGTTAGAACAGGGATAACCCATCTTATCTCGCTTTTTTTTTAATCAACTCCGGTCCGGTCCAAGCAGTCTGTCAGACGATTAGTGAACGCTTTGATTAACACTTTGAAGACGTGATTAGCAGGTAGAATTTTTCCGGTTTCATCAATCAACATTGTAGCACTGGTGAAATTCTAAAACATAAAATGAAATATTGTTTTATAATAAATTCTCCAAACATATTTGTATAGGCATGTAGAACTCCAACGAAAATTCAAAACTTAGAGTTCTTTATCAAATTGCAAAATCAAAAGTTCAAATACATCAAACGAATGGAAAACAACTATCATATTCCTGACTTAGTACATACATGTCCTTATGTAGAAAATAAGAGATTAAACCTAGTTGTAAAGCTTGCCAGGGTTTCCGCTGGCGGTCGCCATTTGCGCATTTTGCGAAGAAATAATAATTGTGGTGATTAAAATTCATCATCTGCGAAAGTTTACCGAGGTCTCGATTTTCTCACCCCCTCCATAATTTACGCCTAGTAAGCGAAAGTATAACTATTATTTTTAAAATGATTCTTAAAATATCAGAAAGGCTTACTTAACGTGTATTGTCATTAAATATTGAGTAAACGCTCATTATTTCTAAAAATTGTCAAAATTGTGTTAATCCGGAAATAGAAGAAATGCTTAACAAATATGTATGGACGACTCGATCGGCTGCCGAGAAACAAGAGGGCTTTTCACCAAACTAAGTACGCCGATTCACTTCTATTCGTCTTTTCGCTAAAGGAAATCATGTGTACAGGTTGGATGCAACAGATTGGGAAATTTGTTGCCAAGGCATAGGAAGATTAGTTTATAGTAGGTGAATGGACCGTTCTTTACGACAATTTAAAGTTCTGTATTTATATGTTCAGTTTATATCTTGAATGGAAATGAACCGAGTTCCTTATGATTTCAAAAATAGGGACCCTAGTAAACCAAAGGCCAAGGTGATGTCATGCTTCAGTGGAAAACATTCAGCAGATATTTTGCATTTACATATGTAAGCATTTTGAAACTTAAATTGGACAGCATTGTCTTATACATCATTTATACATAGGCCAACTGACTAGTAATGGCCTTCTCATATACTTATATACACCTGTAATGTCATGATACATGTAAGAAAAGGTAGATTTGTTTTTAAATTCAGGTCTGTCAGTTTACGTTTGTAATAATTCAGGAACACCAAGTCAAGGAAAAAAAACTTTATTTAAACACATTGATCTTAAAAACAATTGCAAGAAAGTATTATACAAAAATGCAGTACAACTATTAGGAAGAAAATATTGCATGCTATAAATCATTTGAAGGATTCACGGCGGCTCTCCTACATGTGCAAACATTGAATTGGCATGGTAGGATGAACCACCATTACTATCTAACTTGTCACATTGACACGCACACTGCCACAATTAAATAAATTGATATATACAATAACTATATTATGTACTTCGATATAACATGTATTAATATACATCTGAAAATCATATAATAATGTTATCAGTATTTGAATAAAAGTGGAATGTTCATGTACGAGACAGAAAAACATAAACGAAGAGCAAAAGAACTAATGACCTTTCATTTCTATGTAATTTTTTTTGTTATTTTTAATTTTAATGAATGTTAAAAAAAAAAGTTGATACATTACATGTATTTCTCATTTTAATATCCATACTTTAAATATTATTTATAGAATAACTAATCAAATGCAGAAAATTATTCAATGACCGAACAACACATTAATTCACCAAGGTGCATAGCGCCTGAGTTAATTATCCGTGTTGTTAGGTCACAAGTTATAAAGCTTTTTATATCTGAATCCTTTGATTAAAAATTATTTTTATTACATTACAAAATGGCTTTTTCATGGTTTTTTTATAACATTTTTCACTTTATTGTATTAAGTAATAATTTAATTTTGGATGGAATGCGTCTTCTGATTGGCTGACGTTATTTTGTTATGAGCCCATAATTTATTCATGTGACCGTGACGTCATCAACGGTTTTTCATTGTTTTCTACGGTTAAAAATGGAATTTAGAATTAAATTATAAGAAATGACTGTAATATTTTTTCTGTCTATTCGAAATAACATAAAAAATGTGGTGCACACTGTCAAATAACCCGCTACGCGCGTTATTCGGTGTGCAACAAATGTTTTATGTTATTTCTTCATAGACAGAAAACATATAACAGTCATGCCTTTAATAAAATTTGTATTACAACGACCATTTGTACATACACGTGCATTGTACTGCTACACATGTACATTCTTTATATATGTGTCATCAAAATGAACAAGTGCAATGTTCAAATCAAGACAAATCTCCGACTTTATATTTTGACTTTGGTATAGATAATTGATATGAGATAGTCGTTTTGTTAAAGTCATTTTGGCAACATACGTGTTTCAATCATACTTTTATGCATTAAAAGAGGGACGAAAGATACCAAAGGGACAGTCAAACTCATAAATCTAATACAAACTGACATCGCCATGGCTAAAAATTAAAAAGACACATGACAAACAATAGTACACATGACACAACATAGAAAACCAAAGAATAAACAACACGAACCCCATCAAAATCTAGGGGTGATCTCAGGTGCTTATACTTCAATTACGATGGTTCAACAAGGACACTGTCCTTTTGAAGGAATATATGCAAAGGGTTGGAAACAACCACTCAAATAAGGGTAAATAACTATCCCTTAAATGAGGAATCCTTTCAAAGTGATTTTAAACATATTTACATTATTTGACGAAACTTTTCTCAAAGAACTAATACATACGTTTATATTATATGATATTATAATGTCAAAACATGTTTTATTCAGTTAAAAGTAAGTGGACCCTCTATTAGTAAAGATGTTCCAAATATAAGGAATTCCCCCCCTTTAATTTAAAAAAGTGAATGTTTAGTGTTTATTCTTTTAAACGTAGACTAAAATATAAGTTTTGATTTTTCCCCTACCCTATGTACTCAATTCACCTCTTTGATCTAACAAGAATAAAATCTCACACCTTAAAAAATGGGCATTTGAATAGTCAGAATGAGAAAATATATGTTCAAACTCTTTTTGGTCATTTTTTAGAAGCAAGAAACAAAAACTGTATCAATTGGACCTGCTTTGATACTATTACTGCCTTTGCATTTTTATTAGATAATATATGTTCGCTATCGTGAAGTTATTGCAATTCAAATTGAAACCCACTGTGCATAACTTATTGCGGGCCTGTTTCTGTAGTGTTGTGAGTTACATTTAATGACTAAGATCAACAAAAACTCATCGAAACAAAATCAAAAAACTTAACCCTTCATGAAGGGATTGTGCTTGATTTTCATATGATGAAGACGTAATCTCTGAATCCATTTAATTGAGGTCGTGAGCTGGCATGTCAATAACTGCTTATAGTCCTTTGTTATTTAATATATCATTGTCATTTTGCTTAGTTTCTTTTATTACATTTCCTGAGATCGGACTCGCACAGGTTTGAAACTGAGTTTTACTGGGCGTATCAATATTAATGGATTGATTTATTGATTGATTGATTGATTGATTGATTGATTGATTGATTGATTGATTAGTTGGTTGGTTGGTTTGTTGGTTGGTTGATAAAATGTTTCAATGCCATCCTCTCTATATTACAACGAAGATATGGCATGATTGCCAATGAGACAACTATCCACAAAAGACCAAAATGACACAAACATTAACAACTATAGGTCACCGTACGGCCTTCAACAATGAGCAAAGCCCATACCGCATAGTCAGCTATAAAAGGCCCCGATAAGACAATGTAAAATAATTCAAACAAAAAAACTAACGGCCTTATTTATGTAAGAACAAAAATGAACGAAAAACAAATATGTAACACAAAAACAAACGACAACCACTGAATTACAGGCTCTTGACTTGGAATAGGCACATAGTGCACGGACTCCATAATCTTACCGAACGTGGTTTTGTACTTATACAACTAGGATATTCCAACAGACTGCAAGGATTTCCTTATGATAAAAGATCCTTACAACTTCAAATTTTATTTTTTTTTAATTTTGTCTACGGGAAGTCGAACTTTGTGGGTTTTTTAATTGTTGTGTGTGCATTTTGTTTGAATTTATAGGAAAAACTGAGTAGCATTTTGTTCTCTTTTTGTAATTGCATGGTGAATGTGTTATTCTAAATTTAGGTTCGTGGGCACGATAAGTTTTCAAAGTCACGTGAAACTCATGTATATATTTTTGGAGATTAAATATTTATTTCATTTTAGGAGATACCGTTGAACAAAGCACATATGCATTGATAAAAGTAACACGGTACAGTACTTGCAACTTTCGGCATTACTGTTTTAAAGGGGCACTAGCTACGAGATATATAAAAAAAATCGAAAGTTTGATTTGTTTTGTTCAATCAAAATTGAAAGTGAAATAGTGAAATAACAATTCGCTTTTTGCAGCCAAAAAGGTTCAATTTTGTCAAATTACGCTAAGAAACATGGATAATTAGTTATTCACTTGCAAGTGAATGAGACGACCTCTTTAAATCCGTATTCATGTGAAATTCAATTTAATCCCTAGCTAGAGGTTGACAACGCATGCATTGTACGTGTACTAGTTATTTAAAAAACGAGAATGTCGACAATGAAAGTGAAACTGCGGTAAATCATTAGATTACTAATTCGATGCACACAAAATCATTCTTATACGGTTAAAAGCAATGAGAAACATCTATTTTTAATCTAGAATCAAACAGACCTATAAAAATTCAATTGCACGTGTTGGTTTAATCTATGCATATCTGTATTTATGTTGACATCGCTCATATGGTCATCTGAGGTAAAATCGATAGTTAATTAGATGGCGTCTGGACTAAAATACACACGCAACAAACCTATATATTATCTAACCCATGCTCTGTTAACTGTTTATTTTAGACTTTTGATAGTTTGGATAAATGTTTTACATTGTTATAAATCAAGTATGAGAATTTGAGTCAAATCGGTGACCATGAATTTGACAGCTAGTGCCCCTTTAACAATCAATCAGCGGTCATCGATTAGTCACAGATCAGTCTAGTTCGCGTCAAACTTACGTCATCGATCAGTCAGACTTATTGTTAAAATACTTGACTGATCAGACGGACCGGACGGATCGGACAGATTGAAAAACTCTTTGACGACTTCAACGTCATCTGATAAACAAATACAAAATACGGAATCTTAGTTTCGTTTCATTAAAATAAAATGACGACATGGAAAATATGAAATGTTCTAGAATAAAAGATCAACAATTTTTATTAATTGTTATTTAGCAAAGTTTTAAGAATTGAAAAGAAAAGAAATATACAGATAAAACTAAATTTAAATATTATTATACGATAATGGTAATAGGTTATTTATTTTCATAACCGGCGAGTTTTTATCGCGATCGTGAAATAATATTATTTTCCGAAAACGCTCTTGAAAGTGAATGAAAACGACCAGTTGTCTTAAATTCGATATTTTTAAGTATTGTATTCTTATTATCTTACAATTCTTAAAATACTTGAGGTAATTAAAATTACAAATAACAAATAACATTGATGAAAAATTTATAGAAAAATAAAAAAAAGTTGGTAATTATAAACAATTGGAACAATAGTTTAGTGTACTTTCCCTGATATTCTCTCCTTTTTTGAAAATCAACCAATTATAAAAGTACAAAAAGCAAAAGGCGGTCAATAATGTCCATTAGAATAAAGAAATAATTGCATTCTTAATTTACAAAAACAAAAGTTTATGTATATTTATCCCTCAATTATTCATATTTTATGTAACATTACTTAATTAAATCCCTCGGTGGCCGAGTGGTATATATGTAGTTACTACTGTAATCACTAGCCAGTTAACACTGATGTTGTGAGTTCGAACCCCGCTCGTGCGGGTGCACTAGACTCCAATCTTAATTGACTAGGATTGTCAGCTTTTCTCTCG
The DNA here is from genome assembly GCF_036588685.1 of Mytilus trossulus. NCBI lineage: Eukaryota > Metazoa > Mollusca > Bivalvia > Mytilida > Mytilidae > Mytilus > Mytilus trossulus. The sequence goes on along the minus strand of NC_086385.1, from coordinate 10,167,217 downwards.
AAGGGCGATGGCATTCTTCGGGTACTCCGGCTTCCTTCACCTTAAATAAACGTCGGTCACGAAATAGCCTAACTACGGTGCCTTAAAGTGCCGTTAAAACACCCAAAAAAAATCAAATATGTGAATGCAACTATATTCAATCTTTGCCAAAAAATATATAAAAGAAGAAATATTTTAATTTTTAAGCAATATGAACACTAATTTAATGATTTTTCCCTGAAATTCAGTATAATTTATGAAAAACAACCAATCATGATGTACAAATAGAACTACAATCAATAGTTATCAAAGGTACTAGGATTATAATTTAGTATGTCAGACGCGCGTTTCATCTACATAAGACTCATGAGTGACTCTCATATGGCGGTTAATAATTTTTATCAAGATGAAGAAAAGTTCCATTCATATTGAACACAAACAAAATATTAAGTAATGTTTTCCTGATATCATTTAAATTCTCATCAACAAATCTTATCCTGAGGCAGTTGAAAAAAATAGTTACAAAAGAGATAGCGTCATTTTTTATCAAAAAGAAGAATAATTTTCGGAAAATATTTTAGTTATATAATTTCTTTGATTTTTTAATAGTTTTATGACTAATTTTTCAATAATCATTTCATATAAAATCATCAAGTGCAAACTCTCACTCGCTCAAATTTTAATGCTTGGTCGCAGCGACCAAGCATTAAAATGAGCGAGTAAGAGATTTAATTTCAATTAGTTTGATTGCAATCGGTCATTATAAATGATTTTAAATAATTATTTCATATAAAATCATCAAGTGCAAATTGACGTGGTGTTATTCCTGATCTGATAAGAAATATTTGATTTTTTAAGCAACTTGAACACTAATTTAGTATGTTTTCACTAAAATTCAGCATATTTCATGAAAAACAAATAATTCTTGATGCACAAAAAATACTGAAATCAAATGCCAGTTAATAAATTCTATCAGTATAAAGATTTGTTTCTTTCATATTCAACACAAACGAAATTTTAAAAAAGCTTTTTTTTTATATAATTAAAAATTTCATCACCAAATCTTATCTAGAGACCCTTTGACAAAATGTTAGTTACACAAAGCAAAGCATCTAAAGAAGAATAATATTGGAAAGTTTAAAGAATGCGAACATTTTTTTAGTATATTTTCTCTGATATTCTATTAGTTTTATGAAAAACTAATAATCTTAAACTATAAAAAGTACACACATTCAATGGCGGTATTTTAAATAATGTTCATCAAAATGAAGAAAAAAGTAAAAACACAAAAATACTGAACTCAAAAGAAAATTCAATCGGAAAAACACTGATCACATGGCAAAATCAAATGACAAAAAAACTTAAACAACAAATGAACAACAATTGTCAACTCTTTGTGCATTCTTGTTCAACAAAACGAAACTTTTGTACATCTATTCCTTAAATCATTCAGATTTTATCTAAAACCATTTACAATGTCTAATTGCAATTTACGTTGCATTAGTTTTGAAATTACAAGAAATATTTTAAATTTAAGTAATACGAACCGTATTTAGTATTTTTCACTGAAATTCAGCCCATTTTATGAAAAACAACAATGCCGAATGCACAAAAAATTCTGAAATCAAATTGCAGTTTATAATTTCTATTAATATCAAGATATTTTTACATTCATATTCAACACAAACAAAATAGCTTTTCCCAAGGATTTGTATAGTTAGAAGGATTGGAATCTCACGGTTTATCGTAGTCTCTTCCGCGGCGAAATTCGCTACTCGCCATTACTAATACTCGTCACTTACGATATCGGAACGAGATTTTTTTAACACATGTATCGAGTTGTTTTCTTATTTTTCTTACGTATAGACAATGTTGTCATGGTAAAAGTCTTTGTTCATTCTTCAATGCAATTATTATTGATTACCACTTAAGTTTCAATTAACGATGACGTAATTTAAGTGTTTTATTTGATGTACATTGTAATGCAATGTGTATAACTGTATAACGACGGTTGACAATATGTTTGTATGTTTAAACTTCTGTAAAAAAATATTCAGCCAAAGAAATGAAAAAAAAATCTCATTCTTATAAATAATGTCATTAAAGCTATGTGCGACTTTGCATCGTCAGAAACTATCAATCTCGGGAAACAGACGCAACATCATTTTGTGGCAAGCAGAAGCTCAGCCAATCTTACCACAACATTCGATATTGTGAGCTGCTCTTCCGCCAATTATTTACATAGTTAAAGAACAAATCATAAGGTTTAAAAACTATTGTTAAAGCGGGGGCCCACGGGTAAACCCTATAAAAATGCCTCTGTTTGTAACTTTCATGTTTGCTATACGTAGGTCTAAACTGTAGCGTCTGTAGATATTCATCAACAAATGTCTTTGTAAACATAACTAAAATGTTTATTGTCTAACAGTAGATATGTTTTGTACACTTTTGCCTTGTATGGACTTTAAAGCGCACAATTGCAAATACACATGTAAAACACTGACTATTGTCTATCAAGATAACACATAACGATAGATTGAATAATTGATAACATCAACACCATTTGAACTCTGGTGAACAGAGCTGTCTCATTCGATTGACCATCATACCACAACTCTTTACTCTTATGTCTAAACTTCAAATTTGGTATAAAAACTATTTTTTGTACATGTTGTATGAATGGGCTGTTTGTTTTATGTGATAATATTTATCGACCTGCTATGTTGCATGGGTTTTAATGACTGTGGATGACATATATTCATCGATTGTATATGTAGAATTAGTCACTACAAGTTTTTTTTTAAATCTTCATTTGATTTCGGGTGGATAGTTGTCTCATTTCAATCATATTCCATGTCTCCTTGCTTATTTTACCACTCATACTCAATCATAGACATAAATCACACTCACAGAGATTTATATGAAAAACTGAATTAATAAAGTGACAAGAATCGTCGAAATGCATTCAACACCAATCAGATAGGGCGATTAATAAATGAAATTGGCATGTAAAGGAATTTAAAACAATATATTCTATGAATTTTTTTTAAGTTAAAATATAGATATGATCCAATTCAGCTGGTATCACATGATCATCTATCAAGTCACTATCAAAGATCCCCACACACAAAGTGTAGCTCTCAGGTTTTGATATAAGAGATTGAATGTTAATGCTTAAATGAAATTCTGTTGGTATATCTTTCCATAAATGATATTCGGAGGAACGTTCTGTTCAAAAGTCGCACTTAGTTGTACCAAGACACAAGTATTTCTATTTGAAGGCATGCTATATGTTAGTCCACATGATTAGCACACGAATGTCCAACTGTTGTTGGCACACAACTGCTTAGACTTTTGTGGGGACTTTTCTTGTGGGTGGACTTTTCTTTTTAACATTAACTAGTTTGAGCATTCTTGAAAAAAATGTGTAATATTGTTACATGTGGCAATAATTATAATACAATAACATATGGCTTAAACAATTCCACCATCAAGTCTGTCTTAACAATAGCAATACTATACATTGTACCTCAATATATCTGCTCGAACAAATTTATTTGCAAGACTTATTCTAGTTTTCTATGGGTTTATGCTACATATAAATCAGATTATGCAAAATTCAGGAATTATTGATACCGGTAACAATGTTTCTATTGTTTTTATTATTTTCTATATTGTAGGATTATAAGAAAACACAAACAAATCATATATTTTAATTTGATAGTTCTTGCTCAACTACAAAACTATGTATTTATACATTTACATAAATCATAATATGTAATGCAGGACCTAATTTAATCATTAAAAATGTAGCGCATTGTCATACCATGCATGTGGGTCTTCAAACGACAAATTGTTATTTTCATATCTTCACAGTATTGAAACAAACAAAAAAAATATGGGAAATCTTAATTTTGAGTGACTTAGAAAAAACAGGTGGAACTATTTGGGTGTCTCTTGATATGAATATATATATATATATATATCAGTCTAAAGATTTGCACAACGGTACTGATATAAGGTGTTATTAAACGAAAATGTTGTTATAAAATCGTGTTGACATCTTACCAAGAGCATTCCATACAGTCAGGCACTTAGAGTCAAGCGAATATGCTCCAACACAGAAACAACTAAAAGACAACTGCGTAAACTTGAAACTCGCTTGAAGAAAAGGGGCTACAAACACAGAAATATCAAAAAAAGCTTTCAGAAAGCGGAGTCAATTCCGAGGAGTGAACTATTGGAATACAAAGTTAAAAAGAAAAGCAAAAGGACTCCATGTGTTCTAACTTATCACCCATCTCTCAAAAACAGCTTTGGTGTCATTCGTGAGCATTGGAAATCAGTTGAAAAGGATTCCAAACTGTCCAAGATTTTCCCTGAGCCTCCAATGATAGCTTTTAGGCAACCTAGTAGTCTACGGAACCTACTAGTGCGGGCTGAAGTGTCTGATAATAGAAGTACTCCTGGAGAATGTCGTTCGTGTGGAGAAAAACGCTGCAAATGCTGTTTACAGATGCAGCATTCGTCAACATTTCACAGTAAGGCAACCGAAAATAACTATAAGATATTTTGCAATGTTACCTGCAAAAGTATGAATGTTATTTACATACTAGAATGTTCGGTTTGTGGCCTCCAATATGTTGGTGAATCTAAGCAGCCTTTCCACAAACGCCTCAATGGCCATAGGAGTGATATATCTAAGAAGCCACTATTTCCAGTCTCTCAGCACTTCAGACAGTCAGATCACAAACTTGATGACTTTAACCGCATGAAAATTCTAGTGATTGAACAGAACATTCACTGGAGTGATGCACAGCGACAGGTTCGGGAAAGCTTTTGGATAAAGGAACTTAATGTACATCACCCAAACGGCATCAATAAGAAATACTAACAGTTTTGTTTTCACTTATTTTTATTGTTAATATACACAGTCACGTATATTGATTTAAAGTGTTTTGTTTAAATTATGATATTCAGAATTAAAATCAATCGACCAAAACTTACCTGTATTATCACCTGATCTATTTTCACACCTTATACATTATGTATCAGTATTGTTAAAACTTGTGACACAAGAAGAAGGCCATTTGTTGAGCCGAAATATTTGTCAACACGATTTTATAACAACATTTTCGTTTAATAACACCTTATATCAGTACCGTTGTGCAAATCTTTAGACTGATATAATTTTTTCCTTATCTGCATAGTATCACCTATTCTAGACGATCCGGTACATAGTAAATTTGCTGGTTGGTCCTTTTTATAGACTTATATATATATATATATATATATATATATAAAATGACTGAATAATAGTCAACCATAAATCTTATGGGGCGAAGGATCATAAAGTTATGATACAATAGACTAAAAAATATAATATATAACCAGTCTAAAAGGGTACAACATTACCAAAAAATACCAATAAAAAGAATAAATGTTACATATTTTGGATAACAGATATCCTTCATATATTATATTAAACTCTTACTAAACTTGACTAAAGTATAGTTAATTAGCAATTGAGCCTAGAAAAGAAAAAAGCTCATGTACATTTGTAATGCACAGGTTTACAAAAAGATTACACGTCTTGACGTCTTACTATTTAAATCTTTTGCTTTGACGCCTTTGCAGGAAGACACCTTGAAAGGCTATTTTGATTTTTTGCTTTGACACCGTTGTAGGAAAACATCTTGCAAGGCTATTTTGTTTTTTTTCTTTGACGCTGTTGGAGGAAAAAATCTTGCAAGGCTATTTTGAGTTTTTGCTTTGACACCGTAGCAGGAAGACATCTTGCAAGGCTATTTTGATTCATGCTTTGGAACCGTTACAGGAAAACATCTTGCAAGGCTATTTTGATTTATGCTTTGACACCGTGGCAGGAAAACATCTTGCAAGGCTATTTTGAATAATGCTTTGACACCGTTGTAGGTAAACATCTTGCAAGGCCTTTTTCATTATTTGATTTGATGCCTCTGCAGGAAAAAAAATAGCTCAGCTTTGTAAAACTCCATAATTTAGCAGGCACAATTAATTAGACACGCATAATAAAGCAGGTTTGCAATGATTTATAATGAAGACAGAAATAGCACTACCTACGTATCACCAAAGTAGATGAGCTGGGTTGGTGTTTTAACGTCAGTAAATGAGTACACTCATTTGTACACAATGTATTGTCACAATACTAGGAAGGTCAGGCGGAACTGGTAGACAGTGTCCTTTTCAACATCGGCAAAGGCAAATCTATGGTGTTCTCAGTGGAACATGGCTTGTTAAAATGGATGTAAAACTATTTCAAAAACACATGGTTTAACGATTTTATTTCGATAGAAGCAGGAAGAAAGTATCAGATGATAATGACAACTGGATCCCCTCCCAATTTAGACCTGGTATTTTGAGATTCATCTGAGAACCACATTGATTTTTAAACACACAAAAGTATCACAATTCCCTTATAAAGAGGTTTGAGCTTTCGTCTATACACTTTATCATCAATGTTTTACGTTTGTAAACATGTTTGAACATTACTCTAGACACATTGTAGAACTTTATCAATTTTTCCTAAGTCACCCCACTTTTCGCTCCAGAATACTATTTTTGTTATAATCAACTCAATAACGGAAAAACTTAGGAAAACTACTTCATAAACCACTACGAAATTTACTCGATCCAAGAAATCATATATCTATCAGAAAATATAAATTTTATCACTCATCTTTGTTTTTTGAGGAAGAATTGTCAAAATTAAAATGATGTTAGGACCGTCCAAAAGGCGTGAAAGGGTGGGGTCACTTCGGTCAATACACAAATTCATGCAATGGAGCCGAGTATTCGTTCTGCAGTCGTAAAAGTTATTAATTACATCAGAACCAATTTAAACTTCTTATTTCAAGCATAACATTTGATAAATATGGATTGTAATACTTACATATCGTATGTCTATTTGTTTAGGTGATGCAAATGTCCGCCATTAACCAAGGAACGTTGAGCATCTCCCAGATGATTCAGGGGTATTCACTAAAAATCTCGCGCTGCATAAAAAATTATACTACTCTCTATGCAAAAGCCACGAGATTCTAATCCTTCTAACTATGCAAATCCTTCTTTTCCTTATATAGTAAAAATGCTCATCAACAATTTTTTTCTAGAAACTATGAGAAGCAAAGCATCATTTTCTTTTAGAGAAGAATAATCTTTGTAATTTTAAACAATGTGAACGACATATTAGTATATTTTCTCTGATATTCTATCCTAAACTTTAAAAAGTACAAAATTCCAATAAAATCCTTAAATTTATATTTTTTTCCCTGAAATTTTTAAGGCACCCAATCACTAATTTAGTATTTTTTTCCCTGAAATTCAGCATGATTTATGAAAAACAACCAATCTTGATGTACAAAAAGTACTGAAATCAAATAAAAGTTCAAGTATTTTAGTTCTTATTATATATAAATTCTTAAAAAAAAATATCTTGAGTCTTTTAACTATTTATACAATTGCATAACCTTTTATAAAAAGGAGAAATTTTGATATTTCAAAACAATAGTTAAAACAACATTCTAAATCAACAAAAACAAATCTTTAACTATCTTTCACCGTTAAACTATTTTTATTATCATCGTCTTGTGACATCAGAGACATATATACACATGTGCATATACATGTATGGCTCTGGTGACATTCATTTTGTTAATAGAGTACTTTTAAATGGTAACATTTTATCGACTTTAAGTGAAACATGTGTATTTCTATGTAGTGATGTCATACTAATGTCTCAGTAAAAGGGAGACGGTTTGGTATATTAAAACGTTTGATCCCGCTGCAAATGTTTGCACCTGTTATAAGTCAGAAATCTGATGTACATTAGGTGTCGTTCCTTGCAGTAATTAATACGTGTTTCTCGTTTCTCGTTTTTTTATATAGATTAGAGTGTAGGTTTTCCCGTTTGAATGGTTTTACACTTGTAATTATGGGGCCTTTTTATAGCTTGTTGTTCGGTTTGAGCCAAGGTGCCGGTTGAAGGCCGTACCTTGTCCTATAATGGTTTACTTTTATAAATTGTTATTTTGATGGAGAGTTGCCTCAATAGCACTCATACCACATCTTTCTTTCAATCATAAAGATTCTGACTATGAAATTATTTTGCACTTAATTTATTTGGCTAATACGAAGAGAATATGAAGTAATTCATATGATTCATGTACGTGAAAAGTAATTGATATTGTTTTATTTGTTATTGCAACCTAGTTGTTTATAGTAAAAGTGTCTTTGTAGAGGTCTACGTTTATTGTGGAGTTCGGTTTACATTAACTTTGTTATCATATACGTATCCGTCCGATCCGTACATTATCACTGAACTTGTATATATATTTATTAAGGGGCCAGCTGAAGGACGCCTTCTGGTGTGGGAATTTCTCGCTGAATTGACGACATTCTGCTGTTGTCTGTTATATGGTCGGGTTGTTGTCTCTTTGACACATTCCCCATTTCCATTCTCAATTATATAATATTAATTAACTGATCGATTGCTGAACGTTGGCACGGTACTTCTCACATAGCTTATTTGACGTATTGGCGGATTCTATGGGTCATCGATCACCGATCAGTCATCGATCAGACAAACATCCGTAACCGATCAGTAACGCCTAAGGTTGCAATAATTGTAACTATTGATTTTAATTTTAAATTGTCATTGATGTTGGAACACGGATGCATTTTTCGTGAACACATTTACGGGATCACATATTTGTATTCTTATGCATGTTTAGAAATTTGAAGATTTCAGTAATAATATGGAGCGATTTCTACGTTATTCATTTTATTTCTCAAACAAGCGGACCGCACGTTGTATTAATAATGATCACAGGAATATATTTTCTTGAGTAATTTTACAGGTAAACTATTGCCTAATCGCTGATTTTGATTGTTCATTAATTGCATGCATACAAAATTCTATTGTTTGTGTACTTTAACAAAACGTTTATTGATTAATTTTAGAAAAAAATGAATGAGAGCAGATGTTTGTAGGGATGGATTTCGGAAAAAAGAAGATTTTGCAAAAGACGGGTTAGCATTTAAACAGTAAATTGTACGGGATTGTAGGCGGTTTCTATTCATAAAAATTGGATAACTTAAAAAAAAAATGAATTGTCGGTAAGTAATGTGTTGATTTTAATTTGACGACGTATTCAATTTTGACAACAACTTCCTGTAAGGACATATGGCGACCCACATTTTTTGTTAATTTTTTTTGTCGATATCTTTAACTCTTTCTTGAAAAAAGCAATACAATCTTTGATGTAAAAAATCACAACATGACTTTGAATTAATGTCCGTTTTTAGGACAAAGGACATACATTCAACAGACTTTAGTTCTCGATCACTTGTGGTTTACCAGTTACTCATGGATATCACTTATATCAAATGCATATAGACAACACCGCGTCTAAACTAGACCAGCAAAAATGTTTGGACTCGATGGTGTCGTATATCTGGCATGGTGATAGATCATTAATAAACATAGAAAAGGTAGCTTTTCTGTTTGTGTATTTGTTATTTTCATGATATCGAAAAATATATATGCATATATGACTATTTTTATTGTCGAATGTAATATTTTCTACTACAGTTCTATATTCACGGAGAAATAAGTAAAACTGCAGGTTAAATTAACGAATTGAGTGGGCTTTGCTTCAATTGGTTTAATATCTCGTTAAATTGTTCAGAAAGTTATGAAAAGAAAGATAGTGACATGGTGATTGCAAAACATCTCAATTCTTGTATTTCTGTTTATTGAACGCAAGAAATAGGTCGTGTCAAAATCCAAAGATTTGTTTTTGTCAATGTTGTTTTCTTCACAACCAACCGATTTTTCTATGTATATCACCCGTGTTTGTTTTGTTTAGCAACCAAAAAGTTATACAGAGCAACGCTATCACGGATCTTAACATTGTCCATCGAAAGAAAATCAACATATATGTTTACGTTTCTGTTATAAACAACTCCACGTTTTCATCAAAAATAAATACTACATATTATTTATAAAAGAGTGTACGCACTGACATGTAGCAAATGCAAATTGAATTTTAAACCTGATGCTTTTTGTTATCTATTAATCATGCTTTTCTTTGTCTAATATGTTCTCCTTTTTATTTGTATTGTAGTCCTGTAATATTATGTTGTCATTTCAATGTTATATTTACCTTTGCCATTAAAGTGCGAGGTTTGGCATGCCATAAAACCAGGTTCAACCCACCACTTTTATTCCTCTTTAAAAGTGTCCTGTACCAAGTCAGGAAGATGGCCATTGTTATAATATTGTTCGTTTCTGTGTGTGTTGCATTTTAACGTTGAGTCGTTTGTGTTTTCTCTTATTTTTGAGATATTGAGATAAGACGTGACACGGTACTTGTCTATCCCAAATTCATGTATTTGGTTTTGATGTTATATTTGTTATTCTCGTGGTGTTTTGTCTGTTGCTTGGGTAATCTACTCCTGGTGTAAGAAAATCCTTAGTCTTTCGAAAAATTCAAAGTTTTGTAAACAGAAAATTTCTAAAAATGACCATATAATTGATATTCATGTTAAAACCTCATACTTAGATTTTTTTTAAAGAGCTGTAACCTTTACATTGTCATGTACAGTGCTTTCTGACGTTCATTACTTAGCACTAATAATTGAACATCGTGTGAATTTTTTTTTTTACCATTCATTTAGTTACAAGTTTTTAATGCCACTGAAAAAAAGTATCAAGTACCTTAGTGTTTAAAATAAACGGCCTTACCTGCTGTGCACATGACCTCAGGATCGTTTCACTTGTTTCCGTCAAATCTGCTGAAACAGGGATCACCCATCTTATTTCATCTATTTTAAAAGGTTCATCTTTCTTGCCCAGTTCTTCCGTTATATGGTAAACAAAGGCTTTGATAAACATTTTGAAAACGTGGCTAGCCGGAAGTAGCTTTCCTGTCACATCTTCCAACATCATATCATTGGTGATGTTCTAAAATATGTAAGAGCTAATTCTAATGGTGGTTTTAATTTGAAAGAAAACATTTTATTACTCGTGTGAAATAAGTTGGATCTTGAAATTGAGAATGGAAACGTGAAATATGTAACAGAGACACACACCCGACAAAAGAAGACCACCGATATGTCTTCAACACAGCGTGAAAATCCTGCACCCGGAGGCGGGCTTCAGCTGGCTGCTAAACAAGAGTGTGTACTAATATACACCGAAAAATGACGTCAAACTTAACTGCAAAACATATATTTGAACCAATACTGAAAAATTATACATGATAAAAAAAAGGCCAGAGGTTCTTGACTTTGGACAGCCACAAATAAATTGCGGCATGGTTAAGTACGTTTTTTTTTAAATCTCATCCCTCTTCCTATTGCCCGTAACCAATATTGAATAAACCAATAAATAGCAATATGCAGAGTTCAATTTGGATCTTAACAATTATGTGCTCAGTTCCCATATATAGCACGATTTGCTAAATGTATTTATAAAAGATAGAAAACAGACCCATATAATTTCAAAATAGCATTTAAAAATAAAGATTACTCGCATTAAAGATTCCGAAAAAAGAAGAGAAAACTAGAGATTAAACCCATTCGTTTGTACCTTCTCTGTTAATTAACCAAAGTTTATCTTACCGCTTAACTAATTGATTTTCCTGTTTACAAAACATTGAATTTTACGAAAGACTAAGGATTTTCTTATCCCAGGCATATATTACCTTAGCCGTATTTGGCACAACTTTTTGGAATTTTGGATCCTCAATGCTCTTCAACTTTGTACTTGTTTGCCTTTATAAATATTTTGATATGAGCGCCACTGATGAGTCTTCTTAGAAGAAACGCGCGTCTGTCGTATTAAATTATACTCCTGGTACCTTTGATAACTTGTTAAATATATAACATTGAAATTAAGGAATTAAGATAATTCACAATTATACAGAATATTTGAAATATTTTCAACTTAGGAAATAACTGTATTGTGTTTTAAGTCTGACTTATGGAAAACGTAGATAATATTGTCGCAAATTGAGTTTACTAAGCGACGCGTAGCGGGGCTAGGTGACAGTAAAATCTACTTTTACCAAGGCCAAGCCTAAAATGCAATACAGTTATTTCTATTCTTATGCATCGTACTTAAATACAATCCATTTACTAAATATTTTCGCTTAAAATGACGTAAATGAAAAAGACCTTGCAACAGTTTCATCGTGTTCAATCTCTAATAATGTGACGTCATATGTATACTTACAATGTTAAACAAGAACACTTGACGTATTCATACTTTTCGTGCGTTTCAAAATTTGTTTTTTTGAATATTGACAAAAATAAGATTTTGAGGTTCAAACTGTGACTTTCTTGTTTATTTTGTGATAAGTATCATAGAAAATAAATCGGAATTCAATATGGTGGCTTTCGTAGTTACTGGCTTGTAGAACGTAGAATCTAACCCTTCAGAACATTTTACAACGTGCTTTTTTACAACGTGAATGAAAATTATTGTTACAAACGAATTGCATTAGAATTATGAGTAGTATATCCGGACCTGTTTGGTAAAATGACCGTGGCATACCCTAAAACATTTCATATTGACTGCACATGTAGAAAATTATCATAGTAGGTAAGTTTTTCTAACACAGTAAGAAATTTCAGACAAAAAATTTTGAAAATGTGTTTTATAGTGGTGTCATCAACGTACATAAAACAGTTATCTACAAGAGATCACATGACGAATAGAATTAGAAATTGCAATCAAATGACGGTTATTACTTGACTTTAATGATATGCAAAACTACATAATGAACCCTATACCTAACCAAATTCTACTTCACATGTGCATTTTGTTCGCGTTTAACATCAGACAATATTTATAAACCTATTTGAGGATTCAACTTCCATGATAGCTACTAGCGCAAACTTTTCGCAACGTGTACGACATGTAAAAAGTCAGGAATATGACAGTTGTTATCCATTTATTCGATCTGTTTTTTGAGTTTTCGATTTTGCCATTTTATCAGGGACATTCAGTTTTAAAACTTCCTTGGCGTTCAGTTTTTCAGTGATTTTAGTTTTTTTTTTATATAAATGACCCTTTACAAGAACGTCATATTTTTGGTGATTCTGTGTTGTTAAGTCTTCAGTTTTATATGGAGTGTGTTCACTCAAGTGTTGATTTACTTGAATACTTTTACTCATAACAAAAACAGATGTGAATCAAGACAAATGGTGAAAAAAATAAAAGTATGATAAATAAATGTACCTGAATAGTATACCTTTTTGATATTGAATCCTCTGAAAAAATAGTAATCATTCTGAATGTCGTCCATACACTTATCTGCATACCCATTTTCTGCATCATACCCAAAACACTGGAGCTCTGTGTTAATGTCCAATAGAATACATGTTGGAGTTTTAAGTGTCAAAAATTGCCGATAGCCAGATTTCCAAGACTGATTAAAATGTATTTTCAGCGAATTCGGTGTATTAGATTTGAATGAATATGCATATCCGCAATATGTAGTTCCAAAATCCAAAGCTACGATTGTTCTCAATTTCAAACGTTCCATTATATTGTTTTTACCTGAAAAGAAAATATTGGCATATTTGTTTGTTGCTATAGTGTTTGGAGTTTTGATTTTATCATTGAAAGAGGTTAAGACGCAGTTAACATTTTAAAAAGACAACACTCCAGCAAGAAAAAAGATGAAGATATTAATTAAGTTAATATCATATTGTTTCATGTTTACTTCATATATATTCCAAATTTTAAGGCTTCGTTCTGCACTGATACAACCCTAGAAACAAGATGTAAAGTTCGACGTTGCAACTCCAGCGGCACTCTTCAAAGTAGCTATTCCCGTAGCTGCATTTTAAATTTCGCGAAATATGATGACGCTTGCCGTCAAATAGTTTTACCGAGTGGAGTAATCTTATATAAAAATGATGACTGAGGTATAATAAAAGTAATTATTATAAATAATTCAAATATATTAAAACAGGTTTAATCTACCATTTTCTACACAAGGGAATGCCATTATAAAGTCTGGACTATGACGTTTGTTTTCTATTTGTAGAATGTTTTTGAGCTTTTGATTTAACCATTTGAAGAGAGACTTTCTATTTTGAATTTCCCTTGGAGTTCGGTTAATTTGTTATTCACTTTTTTAAAGTTAAAACGCATCTAACATTTTAAAGATTTGACAATCCAGCAAGACAAAAGATGTAGATCTGTATTACGTTCAACTTAAAGGGATACATATAACTTTCTTAAGTAATAATAATAGTCTTTATGTAAATTAATTTACTTTAAAATTGCATTTTTCACACACGGAATACACATAACTAACAACGACTATAAAAGTTCCTGGTATTGGACAGGCGAAAACCCGCGACAGAGTTTGGCATATTTTATGATATCTCAACCACCCATTTATATATCTAGCTGATGTGGAATACATGTAGAAAAACACAGAAATGCGTACAGAAAATTGCAGTTAAAAAAAAAATACCAGACCGATGATAGAATAGGCGAGTCTCAAGAAACAATTCAATATGACAATAAACAACATAAATTTACAAAAATAACTACTATTAGTTACTGATATGCCTTCTCAAGACTCCAATTAAACTGATTGAAATATTATGTCTTCATCTTATGGTAGTTTAGCTCAATCCCTCTCGTTAATAGTAGATTATCATGCTATCATAGATAAAATGTGAAGATCATAGCCCGTATTATGCCAACAACTGGTTGTACATTTTGTAGATAAAGAATGGTTATTGTGTATGTTGTGATCCTTTGAGGAAATCGGTATTGAATGCAATGTATTTATTTTTACCATTTATTAATTTCTTGACCATGATTCACAAAATTTTTCAGTAGGAAAATAAACGTATGTTCAATCTCGTTTATTTAGAATTGAACATTATGAATTAAAGAATAGAGTTAAAAATCTGACAACAAAATGTTAAATAAATAAACATAGATTGGAAAAAAAATCTAAATGTCTCATTGAACACATACATATATACGTTGACCATTTTGATGTGTTGATATTCTGCCAATGTTTACTCATTTACATCAGTTAATTAACGTTTATATATAAATTTATAAGAACAAAATTATAGAAGTATGTTTAAATTACTTACTAGCCTTTCTTTGGACTATCAAATCTAAATTGCATTTTCCAATGAATTTTTTCTTAGAAAAAAAACTAATCTCAATTGTTAATTTTGGTAGTACATTGTGTTCTGTTTTTGTATAAAGAACCTCACTGCCCTTTAGAAATTATACAATAATCTCCATTTAAACCTTTAAATAGGTGTAGTATCAAACAGATGAGTTTCAATAAGTTATATATATAAAAATCTAACTTAAACTTTAATAGCTACGTATTTTAAATTATAAGAAATGTGTACGTGTCTACTACATGGAAGTCTGTTTATTTTTTTCTTCAAAACGTTTGGGATTCCAGGAAGGAAGATCTATTTAAGAGAATGTTTTAAAAGTAGTCTTTACAATATTTAACTTACATTGTAGCAACGAGATACGCTACAGTACATCTCGATCTTTAAATTCATTCATTAACATTCGTCTGACTTTTTTTTTTTCCTATAAATAGAATGAAATGGATATTATTTATACTGAGAAGTGTTTTATGATTGTATTTTGAATAGAAAAGATCACAATGTAACGTTCGCCTACTGAAACAATGTATTTCAATCTTTCCCAATATATGTCACATGCATATCATCTTGATGTATCGATTACTGTTTTCAGATATAAAAGGTCAGATGAGTTTCGTAGAACATCAAAAGTTAGAAAGCTACGGATAGCATGTGTTTAAAACGCAATGGTATTGAATTTCATTGATAAGTACAGTTTACTTGTCTACTTCTTGGATATCTAATTAAAATAAACTTTAACTTAACTTATTATGAAGTCCATGTAAGATGATCTGTTAAATATAACGTTTAAATAAGGATTCTTTGTAATGTTTCATTTACATTATATTAAACGGCATACGCTAGAGTAGGTCTCGGTCTTTAAATTCATCTTTTAACATTCTTGTAACCGATTGTGCCTTAACATAGGATGAAATGAAAATAATTTATTTATCATTGAAAGTGTTTTATGTTTGTACAAATGCTGTATTTTAAATATCAAACATCACAACATTATAATAGAAAACAAGCGTGTGCTCATAGTACACGTATGTTCCACTCGCACTAACATTTTCTATGTCCAGTAAACCGTGAAAATGTGGTAAAAACTCTGAAATCAAACAAGAGTCCACTCCTTAAAATTACTCTCCTTCTTTATTAACAATTGATATTAATTTATGTTGATAGTTCTAAATATAAACATTTGCTACAAATATCACATAAAAATATTATGATACAAAGATATAAGGTCAAGTTCATACAAACCAAACAAGTATTACATGTACAGATTACAATCATTCAATACACTAAATAGTTGACCTAATTGCTTATAGTTTCTAAGAAAAACTCTTTACCAAGAAAACTTAACATTGAAAAATGAACTATGAAAATGAGGTCAAGGTCAGATGAACAATGTCAGACAGACATGTATAGCTTTCAATCAATCTATGCAAAACATATAGTTAAACTACTGCTTAATGTTTGAGAAAAACAGACAAAAACCCAAAAACATAACACTGGGCAATGAACCGTGAAAATGAGGTAAATGTCAAATAAAACATTGACATGTTCATCATAAAAATTTTCAATACACCAAATAAAGTTGACCCATTGATAAAGTAGTATTAGAAAAAAAGACCAAAACTCATAAACTTAACTTTGGCCACTGAGTCATGAAAATGAGGTCAAGGTCAAATGACACCTGTCAGTTGAATATGTACACCTTGCAATCCTCCCATACACAAAATATGCTAGACCTATTGCTTATAGTATCTAAGATATGGACTTGACCACCCAAACTTACCTTAAGACCAAAACTGATAAACTTGTCGTTGACCACTGAGCCATGAAAATGCGGTCAAGGTCAGATGACACCTGCCAGTTGGTCATGTACACCATACAATCATTCCGTACACCAAATATACGAGACTTATTGCTATCAAAGAGGAAGACTCGATCAACAAAACTTACCTTGTTCACTGATCCATGCAAAGAGGTCGAGGTCAAGTCAAAATTGACGTGGGGACCTTGCAAGGTACGCATGTACCAAATAGAGTTATCCTATTACTCATAATAAACATTACAAAAAAAGGTAAACTCTTTTTTTTCAAGTGGTCACTGAACATGACATTGAGGTCAAGGACAATGGACATGTGACAGAAAGAAACTTCGTAAAATGAGGCATCTATATACAAAGTATTAAGCATCCGGGTCTTCCACCCTCTAAAATATAAAGCGTTTAAGAAATTAATTGACGCCGCGGCCGTCGAAGCCAACACCGCTGCATCACTATCCATATGTCAGGCTTTCTGCGACTTAAGTCGCAGTCTTGACAAAAACTTTAACCTGAGGCGGGACAAACGAACGAACAGACTGAAACATAATGCCCATAATGGGGCATAAAAAAAGACTTGGGGTATCCATCTATGACTAAAAAGTCAATATATGCACAGAAAAAAACGCATAAAAACAACAAAGCACACTTAAACACATAAAAGTCAACCAGAGTCACAGTGAGACCTTCAACAAGAAGCAAAAGACTCTCAGTTCACTGTAAGTTTATGTACGCTTACAAATACATGTACAATAATATTTCGGTCCTTCCCGGCGTCTTACAAACAGTTGAAGTTAACAGCACATAAGATTAACATATGCATTATTTTTCTTGAAATATTGAATAATAGTTATCAAAGGTACCAGGATTATAATTTAGTACGCCAGACACGCGTTACGTCTACATAACACTCATCAGTGACGCTCATATCAAAATCTTACTAAAGCCAAACAAATAAAAAAAGTTGAAGAGCATTGAGGATCCAAAATTCAAAAAGTTGTGCCAAATACGGCTAATGTAATCTACATGATATATGATGCCTTGGATAAGGAAATCCTTAGTTTTTTCAAAAAAATCAAATTTTGGTAAACAGGAAATTTATAAAAATGACCACATTATTGATATTCATGTCAACACCGAAGTGTTGACTACTGGGATGGTGATACCCTAAATCTTATTTGTCTGTATTTCACGACAAACCATTTAAGCGGAATCGTACATAGCACTCAAATCAACATACATGAGAAAGATGTCAGACAGGATCACACAACCCTTCTTTTTTGACAAAACTTTTAGGAATGTCTGGTCCTCAAAGCTCTTCACTTTCGTTCTTCATTTAACCATTTTAACTTTTTCTAGATTCGAGCATCACTGGTGAGTCTTTTGAAACGCGCGTTTGTTATCAATACAAAATTTAACGAGTTTAATATTAACAATATGCTCATAAAATTTAGAAAATATCGATTTTATTTCACAGGTAATAAGATCTCCAAATTTAAGTATACTAGTATTTGGATTATGCTCATATCTAAAACAGTTTGGTAGCATTTGCAACCAGCTATTCAATTGATAGTTGTTCTCTTTCTCTTTCCAAGGATTTGAATAGTTATAACTATACAAATCCATGCTCTTTCTAAGTGGAGGAGGTGTTCTTTGGTTCTTTTTTCCTGTTACAAAAATGGGTAGATCGATGAGAAATGTTCAAAAAAGAAAAGAACACTTTAAAATGTTTTTTTTTCTGGATTAACGTTCATCAGGTAGTCTCAAAGCTGTACATTTGAATGCTGAGTATGTATACGTATTGCTGTGTATTTGTGTTTTCGTCATCGGTGAGAGGTATAGGGAAGGGTTAAGATTTTTAAAGGGCAATTATGTCCACAATTTTATCAAAACAATTAATTTCACAATGATTTGAGACTTATAAAAGTATGAAGAAGCCAAAAAAACAACATAACACTGTATTTGAAGCACCCCTTGAATGTTTTTTTTAGGAGTATGGCGGCCATCATGCACGCAAAACTCCCATGGGCATTTTGAAAACTTGGCAGGTATGGTGTTACATTGGTAACTAATTGTCGGAATACATGGTTGGTAAGGAACCGATTAATTACGAATATAACAGTAATATTTGTGTCTACAGTCACATAAATTGTTTCATCGTCATCAATACACTGCCATTAACGATGGGAGAAGCAATATGTATTAATATAAGTCTTTTAATTGATATCTACAATTTAACATACACTTTTTTAATCTTTCGTGTACAATGACAGTTTCTACATATCCAGTATGTTGTACAAGTCCTACGCATTTTTATGTGAAATCAATCCATCCATCACAATCCAGTGATCAAGCATTGTGCACGTCTGTTTTATTTTATTTTGAACTCTTTGAAGTTAAAAATATCTGAGCCTTGATTTTGTTTCAAACGCATCCCAAATTTTAAATAATTCACCCATAACAAATTTGGAATTAAGAATCACTTCATCCATTGTACAAAGAATGACATTAATAAGGGTAGGTGTGCAGTTGAATACATAGAGGAAATACTTTTCTCAGTCCTAGATCTTAACAACGAACCCTTGAACTATATGTTTCGCCTTTGGCACTACTTAACTGTAGCAGTATCTTTCAGAAAATCAAAATAATTAATAATTAAGACTATTCAAACACTATTTGTTGAATTAACAATATTATTATTATAATCATAATTACAAATATATCTAGTACATATCAAAGAATTAAGCAACACAACTATAGAAGGTGCAAGTTTAAGAAATCTAGCGTACATGGCGTTATTCAAATTAATGTAACAATAACGCAATGTAACCGTAGACACAATTATTGTCACATTTAAAGTTTGTAATTAATCTGTTACTTACCCAACCCTGTATTCTCAATTTCTGGTAATAGGTCTCAAATGTAACAATAATTATGATCAATGTTACCATAGCCAGTGCCTTTCTTTCTTTCTGAATTTATGCGTCTGTCCTCAGTCAGGAGCCACGGGCCTTTATTAGTCTTGTATGATTTTTAATTTACTAAGGTTTTTTTTCATATATTTTGGAGTTGAGTATGATTTACATTATCACTGAACTAGTACACATTCTTGTTTAAATGTCTAGATGAAGAACGCCTCTGGGTGCAGGATTTTCTTGTTAGGCAGTCTTTAGCTCTTTGGTCTAGTTGTTGTCCCTTTATCATATTCCACATTTCCATTCTTAATTTTATAACAACCAAAACAGTTGAAGAGCAAAATTGGGCCACATCTTATTAAAAAAAATGAATAATCTTTAAAGGAACAAGTCTGTTGATATAATATTTGTTATTCTATTGCATCCGTTTAAATATAATTATTTTGAATTATTTACATTAATACAATATGGTCTATTTGTTTGGCTTTTTTTTTCAGACAAAAATTACATTTTAACATAACAATGGTATAACAATGGTACATACATATTTACATCAGAAAAAGAATGAGATTCAGTAGTATCATGAATTATGCACAACTAGTACAAATGTTCCTTAGTAAAAAAACAATAATGTGTCCTAAGTACACTGTTGCCCCTTCCACACTATAATTTTCTATCTTCAGTAGACCGTAAAATTTGGGTAAAATCTCTAATTTGGCATTATAATTTGAAAGATCATATCATAGGGAACATTTGTACTAAGTTTCAAGTCGATTGGACTTCAACTTCATCAATAACTTCCTCGACCCAAAACTTTAACCTAAAAGAACGGGCGGATGGACTGACGAACAACCCAGACCAAAAAACATAATGCCCCTCTACAAGGTGGGGCATAAAAATCCATTGTCTGGCAATCAATCTAAGATATTTGCAACCCTTGTATATGCAGTAGTTGACAAAGAAAAAGTAGGAATGTGAATTTTAATGCAACATTGTTTGTAACATTCATTTTGATTGGATAAAGTCACTAATATTCATGGCATCAGCTCACGATTGATGATATGACCAGATGCTCCGCAGGCGCTGCTTTATACGACCGCAGAGGTTGAACCCTGAACGGTTGGGGCAAGTATGGACACAACATTCAAGCTGGATTCAGCTCTAAATTTGGATTGTGATTAAACAATTGAATCAGCATAGGTTTCTGACACAGAATTAATGTGGTCTTATGAACTTAATTTTGTGTTTGCCTTTGAGCAATTTACTTTGCTGTTGAATATTGATCCTCTTGAAAAAATGTTTGAAGAAATTTTCTTTTTATTTATGAAATCTGATTTGAAATGAGAAAAATTTTGTTTTCACATCCCCCTTTCCCTTATTCCAAAACTGATCTCATGTTAAATGTCTAATGGAGTTTGCAACAATAACTACGCGTTTAAATACATCATAGAATATAAAAATGTAAAAAAAAGTGCTTGCTATCACTGAATGGTAAAGATTGTTTTAATTTATCAGTTGGTAGAAAAAGTAAATTTACATTGTATATTATATAAAACAATGATTTAAGTTGATTCAACTACTATTCTGGACAAAGAAAGATAGTATGGCATCCTTATCACTGAACTAGTATATGTTTGTTAAGGGGTGGGCTGAAGGACGCCTTCGGGTGCGGAAATTTCCATCTACATTGAGGACCTGTAGGTGACCTTCTGCTGTTATTTTTTCTATGGTCGGGTTGTTGTCTCTTTGACACATTCCCAATTTCCATACTCAATTTTACATAAACATGATAAAGACAAAAGGCAAAAATTTTGTAACTTTCTGAAAACCTGGTTTTTAATAATCATGAGTTTGATCCCTTGTTTTTCTGAAGGATCAAATCTATCAACTAGTTGTTTATTTCTCTTGAAAAGTCACTTCACTAACAAAAAATTGATACTTTTGTCCTTATCAAAATGCCCTTCAATATTTTTGTTAAATTTAAACATTCAGATTGTTTGCACTAAAAAAATGTTCAATTGTACATATATAGACTACAACTGTAAGTGGATTTCAATTATCATTTGCATGTTAGTTGTTAATGCATAACCTGTTGACAGGACAATATTTTAAACGTTTAAACTTGATCAAGTGCAACAAATGACGTATTATTCTACTTTTAGATACCAAGATGGCCGACGAAATGAAATCTAAAAATGGCATAGATTTTTGATTATTGGCCCAGTTTTCAAGTTGGTCCAAATTGGGGTCCAAAACTAAACTTTGTTTAATTTCATCAAAAAATGAATATTTGGGGTTCTTTGATATGCCAAATTTAATATCACTTATTTGTATCTCGTCCTTATAGGTTGCATTTCTGTAAATATTGACAATATCTCCATAGGAACCATTTTAACGGCTACATCTGTGCCACTTTTACTATTAAATTTGAAATTCTTATCCTAGAATTGAAAGTTCATATGCACTACAATTTTTTTCAAAGGTCAAAATATAGGCTGTTCGGCATTTTTTCAACGTGTAAATGCCCTGAACTTCTCAAAGTTTAAACTAACACTAATTTTCTTAACTACCCCTACCTCGAATGCTGGATTGCCACAGATTTCAAAATAAACAATATTTACATGTATATTTACTGGTAGCAATCACATTATGTATACAACTATTGTAGATATGGCTTTGTTTGAACAGTTTTAGTATATAGATATTATCTAAATTGTGTCAGATATATGGTTTCAGATGATACTGTTGTGACAAGAATTCTAAATTGACCATTTGAGGAAGAAAATGTGAACTTTAATTGACAAATAGACATACAGTAACATGTGGACTGGAGACTAAGGCAGAATTGGATAAGTTATATAATCTTGAATGGTTTAGTGAATGACTGCTAAACATTACATTCATTACACAGTATTCAGATATGCTTTCGATATGTTATCAAAATAGTTTTAAACATGTCTGCAAATATTATGAATTAATTTTGTATTCGGGACATTAAGTAAACTATGCATACTGTAAACTGTGAATTTATGCTGAGTCATCATATTAAAGCCCATAATTCGATCAATCTTCATGAAATATTTATAAAACTTCATATTTTAGTTTCTTTCTTTAAAATCTGTAAGATAAAGCAATATTGATTAAATTCTGTTTGTTCTCTTTTTTTCACCCAATATAGATTGCATTTCTGTAAAAATTGACAACGCCATTTCCCATAGGAAATGTTTTTACAGCTAAAACTTACCACTTTTACAGTGATTTTTTGAGAAAATAGCTCCTATGCACTATTATTTATTTCAAAGGTCAAAATATTGTGTTGTGCGGCTTATAATATTTCCGTTTTAACTTACAGGAGATATTTGGGATTTTTTGAAAATAAAAATTTGACCTGGTCTCAGCTTAATAACGTTCCCGAAAATCGTAACTTTGTTTCATTGAATTTAGTGAGGAATGTGAACATAATTGCTAGTGTTCATATTATGTTCACATGTTTCAAAGTAGCTGTAGCGAAAACGATATTCGTTAATTCGCTAATAGTTTTTTTTTTATTTTACTACTCTCAGGAAAAACGACAAAATTTGTTATGCCCTAAGAGAAATTAAAAAAACACGAGGGAAAATCTTTCAGACAATGAATCAAAATGTATTCAAAGTTAAGGGGATTACGTTTTCTCTAAAGAGTTAGCGTAACGCCTTGAACGTGTTTTCATTGATACCATTGAAACGGTCCTTGTAGATTTATAAGCAGAAACACGATAAAAATGCTTTACTTTAATAACAATGTCAAGGTATATATGTGTTCATTGACATGACTTTTCTTATTTCTATTCTATTTTGTAGAATTCTGGGCTAATGTGTTTATCTGAAATCAGTTGTCTTGGTTTATATGCATCATAATTTTACAGTTGACATTTTGGTACACTCATGCAAATATGGAAATCGCTGTTTGTATTTATATTTTTAAGTATATGGGCTTTAAGATAAGATAGAAGATCGTACATGTATTGTCTAAATTCGTGTATTTGATGGAGAGTTGTTTCATTGGCACTCATACCACATCTATATCTATGTATTTGTTATGTCATTACTACTTGACAAAACCATTCAAATATCGTGATTCCGATTGACACTGACGAACGTTATATCAACCCTGTATACCACCATTCCCAATGTGAAATTATAATTGTTTTGAATAAACATTGAACGGCAAAATGTCTTGCTATGTGACATTTACATTATCTGACGTCAGACACGCGAAACAATGAACGTGTGTATTTTTTATATGATAGATGCGTTTTTATAATAAACTCATCATAGATACCAGGACTAAATTATGTATATACGCCAGACGCGGGTTTCGTCTACAAAAAACTCATCAGAGACACTCGAATCTAAAAAATTTAAAAAGTCAAATTAATTACAAGTTGACGAGCATTGAGGACCAAAATTCCTAAAAGCTTTGCCAAATACAGCTAAGGTAATCTATGCCTGAATTTTTCAAAAATTCTAAATTTTGTAAACAGTAAATTTATGAATATAACGATAACCATATCAATGATAATTCATGTCAGCACGAAAAAGTGCTGACTATTGGACTGGTGAGACCCTCGGGGAAATAAATTTTCAACAGCAGTGGCATCGACCCAGTGGTTTTAAATAAATTCATCATAGATACCAGGACTACATTATGTATATACGCCAGAAGCGCGTTTTGTCTACAAAAGACTCATCAGTAACGCTCAAATCCAAAAAGGTCAAGAAGCCAAATTAAGTACAAAGTTGAAGTGCATTGAGGACCAAAATTCCAAAAATGTTTGCCAAATACAGCTAAGGTAATCAATATATGCAATAAGAAAAGCCTTAATATTTCAAAAATTGTAATTTTGAAAAGAGTTAATTTATAAATGTAACGTTCACCATATCAATGATAATTCATGTGAGCACAAAAAAGTTCTGACTACTGGGCTGGTGATACCCTCGGGTGAATAAATATCCACCAGCAGTAGCATCGAACCAGTGGTTTAAAATTATTCTTTGTGCAGAGCCTGTAACACAGCGGTGACTGATGTAGATATATGAAGATGTAGTGTGAGTGCCAATGAGACAACTCTCCATCCAAATAACAATTTAAAAAGTAAACCATAATAGGTTAAAGTACGGCCTTCAACACGGAGCCTTGGCTCACACCGAACAACAAGCTATAAAGGGCCCAAAATTACTAGTGTAAAACCATTCAAACGGGAAAACCAACGGTCTAATCTATATAAACAAAACGAGAAACGAGAAACACGTATATATTACATAAACAAACGACAACTACTGTACATCAGATTCCTGACTTAGGACAGATGCAAACATTTGCAGCAAGATTTAACGTTTTAATGAATCCAAACCTTCTCCCTTTTTTTGAAACAATAGCATAACTTCACAACATAGAAAAACATACGATAAACTATCAATTGGCAGACTTAACTCAATCAAAAAACGTATGATTACACAATGAACGAATAAATTTGATCTGTGATATCTGAATACAAATGCACATATTTTGACTTGTATTTATTATGTCTGATTTGTTCACACATCGTTGTAAAGCAAACGAACTTTGATGCGACTGTCACATAAGTGAGAGGGTTAGCGCTATATAACCATGTTCAATCCATTATTTTCTACATAATTTATGAAAATGACTGTCCCAATTCAGGAGTATGATAGTTGTTATCTATTGGTTTGATGTGTTTGAGTTTTTCGGTTGAAATCAAAACTTGCGACTGAAGAGATGATTTTAGTTTTCCAATTGTGATCTTTTCATTTCGAAACCAAGATTTTCAAATGGTGAAGTTGACATCATCACTTCGTAAATTTAACGGACGCCATCACGATTTGGTTGACCGTTATTGAATAGCCGTTATAAATATGATATCGGATATGTTCTCTTTGTTGAAACAACCACCCCGTTCCTTTTGCACGAATTTGACAAGCCGAATAAGACTATTTACTGGCTTTGTAATAACATGCTCAACACGACAAGTGATAAACGTGAAGCATGATCTGTATACTCTTCCGGATCACCTGACATCACCCTTTGTTTTTGATGGAGTTCGTGTTGTTCTTGTATCCCTATTTGTGACATTTGGTTCACGCATCATTGTCAATATAATGATATTTGATGTGACTGTCGTACACGTGAGAAGTTTAGCGCTAGAAACCCATGTTCAATCCACCATGTTCTACATCTGACGATGCCTTTTCAAGTCAGGAATATGACAGTTCTTGTCCACTTGTTTGATGTGTTTTGTCATTTGATTTGCCGTTTGATTATGACCTTTACTCTCATGATGACACAAAAGTGTGACATTTCATTTTTTTTACGGTTATTGCGTTTTAAAATTTTTGTTTTAATATCGTGTGATGCGCATCTGTTAACATATGCATAATGCAATTGAACAACGGATGTAAACATTTGAAATAAGATTTTTATGGTCTTCTTCTGTTTTATTTCTAAATAACACATACATTGTTATCTGCTAAAAGCTTTAAATATTTCTTAGTTCCATACAGACGTATAATACTTGTAATAGTAAACAATATCTTGCAATTTCTTTCAGTTTAGTTTAAACATATTTTATTTGCAAAAGTAGTTAAAGGGATTGGACACAAGTTATAATAACATTAGAGACGTCATCTCCCAATATAAATATAAACACAAAGTACATTAAATAATGGCGGGAAAACATAGTAGTAATGCATGCAATACATACTTGAAACAAAAAATAGAAATAAAAAGAAAAAAAAATACAATACAATAAGAAATAATAATGAAACAACTGGAGTGAAAGGTTGTAAAGTAGAAATTTAGAATGTTTATTGATTGTTTTAAATCTTTGTGTTATTCTGATATAAGATTGTACGGACTCAATAATGTCTTTGTTTTGCTGAAAAGAAAGGTCACCGTCACCAGCTAATAGAAGCAGAAAGAAGAAAAACAAAACGGCATATAGACAAAGCACACAAGCAAAGCCAAAATGCAATAGCTATAAATTAAAACATCATTCTTTTCAAAATTTATTAAAGCAGAATACAGAAAAAGTATTTTGCTATTAGCAGTCAGTTAAATCCATGTTATGAACATGTTCTCAAACATCGCAGAATTTTTATTTAATTACAAATCTTATACACGCACACAATAAGTCACTTCTGGAATCATGTCCTGCACTGGAAAAAACGTCAATTTCACACGTCTTTATGACGTCATTTACCAAATAGAAGGCGCAAATGTGTTAGAACTTGAAAAAGTATGTGGTCCGTGTTGCTTCTTCTATAGTGCTCTATGTTGTGTCATACGTATCATTGTTCATCTGTTTGTCTTCCTTCATTTTCAACCATGGCATTGTCAGTTTATTTTCGATTTATGAGTTTGACTGTCCCTCTGGTATCTCTCGTCCCTCTTGTATAGTTTCTTGTGTAATTTCAATATATTGAGTTATCAAAGGTACCAGGATTATAATTTGATTGAATATAAATTGTGATATATTATCAATCTTCAAAAATTAGATAAGAATAAAATCAGAGAACTTGAATGTGACAAGTAAAAGGTATAATAAGATTGGGTATGCATGGCAATGAGACAACTATCCATCAACGTCCCAATTTGTAAAAAGTGAACTTTCATATGTGTTCAACACGAAGCCTTAGCTCACACCGAACAGCAAGATATACAGGCCTCTAAAATAACTATTGAAAAATTATTCAAACTTGAATAACAACAGTCTTTACAAAAAAAGATGAACCGCATTAACAATCGACAACCACTTTTGTTCCTATTTTCTTTTAAATTATTTTATTTATTGCAAACTAAAAATAATCAAGCCCTTCTTTGAGTGCATTAAGCGCAAACATTAATTTTAGTCTAGACACACATGTAGGTTCAGAGCCTCTGACATGATCAAAAACGTAAAAACAAAATATATCAATCTATAATATGCATACAACTAAAACAACATATGTGAAATTGATATGTTTTACACTAAGGTCAATACTTTAAGTAACATGAGTAAAACTTATGTTTATTTTACACTTTACAATGTGCATTAAGACTTCCGTACATTTCACAATATCTGGAGGCCTTCTTCTGTTCACCGAACGTTTCCATTGCCGAACAGTTTTATTTCTGCTTTTATTCTTTTTCCTGTAAAATTAACTACAGTTTATTTCAATATCATGCTTTATAGATTTCTACAACATACATTTTTATTTTTTTTTCAAAATTGTATGTTTTGTATCAAATGTTTCATAAATAGAACGTCTACCGACCAAGATACTGTCGTCTCTGTAAGTAAATAGTTTAAACCTATTATAAACTACAACTAAGATTCTCAAACTCGAATGTAAGAGATCGAATAATAACATGAATAAAATATTGTCATACATGGCACATTTGTGCGATGCTTTAAACCGTAAGTTAAAGTCTTGATAAACAATAAATTAGAGTAGAAGGTAACATCATGTGTGAAGTTAAAAGTAAAATCCAATAAAATGTCCACATCTTTATCTGCAATGAAGTCGTGTTTTAAGCTACAATATGTTTATTCGTGATTAAATTGAGTGTGTATAAATAGTAAACAAAACAATATCGATTGCTTTCATTGAAGTTTTAAAGAATCCGCTTACAATAAAAATTTACAGTCTTAGGCCGTACAGTGACCTATAGTTGTTAATTCCTGTATCATTTGGTCTCTTTTAGAGAGTTGTCTCATTGGCAATCATACCAAATCTTCTTTTTTATAATCATCATCACTGATGTTTCTATTACGTTACCTTCTTTTTTATGTCTGTTTTGTGTGTTAAAACAACACTTCCATCTTCTTTACCTACCAAGCTGAAAAAAACGAATAACACTTGGTTTGTATTAAGTGTTATACTAGGAATGTTGTTCCATCATTGAAAACACAAATCATCCGGACTGTAGTCTATGTTCTATTGACACGTGTGACCACAAAATGTTTGTCTATTTACGGTCTAGTGACGTCATGCGATAAAGTTCACACCAATTAAATATTTTAAGATCATGTGTTTAAAAAATTATCTCAAAGTTCATTTACGTTTGGTTTTTTTTAAATTCCTTTAAGGCATACACTATTCAAGTAATTAAATATTCCGCATATAAAAGGTTGGTCTGAGGGTTCCGATGCAATACAGAAGAAAGGAGATTTAGAAAGATTATTGTGGAGAGTAGAACAAATAGTTATCAAAGGTACCAGGATTATAATTTAATACGTCAGACGCGCGTTTCGTCTACATAAGACTCATCAGTGACGCTCAGATCAAAATAGTAATAAAGCCATACACATGATACAAGTACAAAGTTGAAGAGCATTTAGGACTTAAAATCCCAAAAAGTTGTGCCAAATACGGCTAAGGTAATCTTTTCGTGGGATAAAAAAAAATCCTTAGTTTTTCGAAAAATTTAAAGTTTTGTAACAGGAAAATTATAAAAATGAGCATATATTTGATATTCATGTCAACACCGAAGTGCTCACTATTGGGCTGGTGATACCCGCGGCATCGACCCAGTGGTGTAAATAGTTATCAAAGGTACTAGGATTATAATTTAATACGTCAGAAACATTCCACAAACATCGCTTCCATTTCGAGTTTTTTTTAACAATTTTATACATCGAGTTGTCGAATGTCTTTGCTTACGAACGTATTTGTCTATGGTAATCTATTTTTACGGTTCTGATTAAACTGGTTTTTGTTTTACATGTTTAAAGCAGATGGACGTCAAGCGATTTTTGAAAATCTTTGCTCTGTTTTTCATTTTGTTTTTTGCATTCTCCATACGGTTCATTGTGATGAATAATGATTTCATGACAAGAAAATGTATTGTTGTTTAATTCCTAAAGTTTTTTCTTTGATTTATGTTTCTTATTCATATTTGCATGTGTATTTGTCTTTTCTTCTTACCACATTTCAAAATTAGACACAATTGCATTGACAACTTCCTGAACAAACCCCTTCTTATCAAACTTGTACATTTGTTCGTGTCCTCTTTCTCCAACTAAATCACTGATGTCATGAATATCTCTCTTTAGCGTTTCATATGAAGTGATAAAGGTAATGTCATGTGATACATGCACTAATCTCTGCAAACTTTCACAGATGTTGTTTTGATGTTCGTACATCCGTTCTTTGTTTTTAAGATCGTATTGAAATTCTTCTATTTCTATATCAAGTTGGTTCTGTACTTCATACAGTGTATTTTCTTTTTTAAAAGAAACTATATCTGTAATCTTTTTAACAGATGCATCTACTTCTGCAACGGCGGAATCAGATGTTCTTTTAATGGTTGGTTTCTCAATTTCTTTCATTTGTCCTACTACTTTTGACAGCTTGGTGACTGCTACTTTCAAATCGGAAATATTCCCCTCTGCACTTCTTCGGTAGTTGTCAGCAACAGTTTTGATATCGGTGATATCGTGACCTTTATGCTCAGTCGTAACACATTTACCGCAAATCAGAACATGACATTTTGTACAAAAGTAAATAAATTCTGATTTGTGCAAAACACATTTTGCCTCAGTTAGAAAAGCTGACGGGGTCATATTTTTTAAATCTGTTACTGTATGATTCTTCGTAGTCGGCAACTTATCATGTTTTGTTCTACATTGCTGACAAAAGGCTGATGTACATTCAGTACAGTGGTAAATTCCTGGATTGTCACAAAAGATGCATTTTGTAACAGACGTTTGAGCTGCTTTCATCTAAAAATGAAAAAAAGTATAATATAAAGCAAACAAAGTATCTCCTGAAGTTTGTTCTTTATGTTAAAAATAGTTTTCTTTCCAGACGAAAATTTGTAGTAAGGAGAGCTGCGTTTCAGATCACTTTGCTCCAATGGCCGGATCTATTATTTTTCATGGCGGCAGTACTGTCGCGACAAGTTTTACTTTACTATCAAGTGTGTGTCTCCTTGTTGTTTTCGTCTTCGACGGTAGTGGTGTCTTTCGGTTTTTTGTGATGTCTCTTGGTTTATTTAAACTAGGTCTTTGAATTATTCTATGTGTTCCTGCATCAATGGAACAAATTGCAATCGTAAATAAATGTAGCTCCTTTTTTCTTTGATTTCCTCGTCGAGTTGTCGATTGAGTAGTTAACATTCTTTCATATGATACCAGTTGTTAAGTAGAAGCTTGTAATTATCATAGCTCTGTAGTAAATTGTTTAAGTTGGTTTTTTTGTATGTTGCAGGAACCATGTTTTACTAAATTAACCTAGATGTAAAACTTGAATCTTGTAGTATGTTTGTGTTATAAGAAATTTCGTGATACTGTCATGAATTTTACTGTCTCTTTGACAGAATTTTGGGCAACTTTGAGCTTAATACTTGTGTGTAATAAATATTTTGTTTAACTTCGAAAATCGTAAAAATATACCCTTTTAATATCTTATATCTGGGTTTTTTTTTTATAAAATTTCGTTTTCACTGTAGCTTATTTTCATAGCTAATCTTTTCTAAAAGAAATTATAGATTCAGCAAACATGAATATTCAAATAAACCGAAAGATTTTCAGGCATATCCCTAAGACGATTAAATCTGCTTTTACTGTCAACATGGTCAAGTATAATGTGCAGACAAAACTTCTCCCTTTTAGTTTACCTTGGAGGTTTTTTCTCTTTTTTTCTAACAAAATTTCTAATAGTTATTCATTCAACCAAAGTTTTCAAAATATTTCAGAAAAAGCCAGCCAATCATTATCTCACCTCAGACGAAGTAAGCTGGATGTACTCATAAGGCTGATGACCAAATAAAACAGCTCCTTTTATCACTGCTAGTTCCGGCTGTACTGGAAAAACTATATTGTTATTGGAAAATGTTCGCCTCAAAGCATCCTGAACTAAACTGCATTCTGAAAAACCGCCAACCATGACAATCTCCTTAACGTTATGTGCGTCTTTGTAGTCTGTTAACACGTTTTCCATTAGAACAATTATATTGTCAATCGTTGGCTTGAATAAGTTGTGGATCATATCGGAATTAATTCGCATTTTATCACCCCACATACTTATGCCACTGCCATACATAGAACTCGAAACTATTTCTCCTATATTTTTGGCATAGAATTTGACGCAAAGAGAATCCAGAGTAACGTATGGAACTGGCATGTTAATTCTGCGATTTTCATTTTCTCTTACACGACTTGTTGTGCCTATAAAATCTCTCTCTAAAGATGAGAAGATAGCAAGGTATTCTTTGCGTAGTGAAGTCATCACTTGTGAACCAAATATTTCACAAAGAAACTCTAAATAACGATTATTTACAGATGTGTAATCGCAATCATTGCCTGTTACCCGATATTTTTCTATCACTTGATTAGTATCTCTCGTGAGGACAGTTATACCAGCAACATTACCTAATTTCAGAAAATAATGTTTTAAAATTAAATCACCAACAGGCCCAATATTTGCTGTTATAGAATTACTATTTTGCTGTCCTTTATTCCAGAAGAATTATATACACATCTATCATTTACGTGGTTTAGTCAATTGCTTAAGTGGTATGACTGCCAATGAGACAATTATACACAAGAGACCAAATGACACAGAAATTAACAACCATGTGTCATCATAAGGCCATCAACAATAAGCAAAGCAATTTTGTCAATTTTGTTGAGACAAAATTCAATTTTGTCAATTTTGTCTCACAAAAGTCAATTTTGTCAATTTTGTTGAGACAAAAGTCAATTTTGTCAATTTTGTCTCACAAAAGTCAATTTTGTGTAACAAAAGTCAATTTTGTATGCAAATTAGATCACAGAAACCAAACTAAACAAATTTGTATACAAAATACACTTTTGTCGCCCAATTTTCAAATTAGGTAACAAAAGTCAAGTCTGTGTAACAAAAATGAATTTTGTCATGACAAAAGTGACTTTTGTCCGCTGATAGATAATTTTGTATGACAAAATTTTAAATTAGTAGTATGATACAAATTTTGTTAAACTGATCTCACTTTTCTCAAAAGTCACTTTTGTCCGTACAAAATTGAATTTTGAGTACAAAACCACAAGAGTCCCATTCGGCGCCCCGTAATATGTATATAACTATAATGTTTAGTAAGCTTTTAAATTACGGAAAACAAAATCAATATCAATACCAATAAAACAATATTAATTACAGTGTTGAATTGATAACTTTTGAGAATAGTTTTGACCGGAATCGTTTCTAAATTTCCTGGCATGGTAAACAAGATCTCTGTAAAAATGAGGATATGCTATCCCGTTTGAAATAAGTTTTCTACACGAACAAACAATTATTAATACGAAATATTTATATCTCTACGATAATCGGTGAAGGTTTCAAGGAATTTGTGTTAACGAAATCACTGGCATAATAATTTATCAGTTATACATAGATTACGTTCGTTAAAATAAAAAAAACTCGCAATAGACAAGATAATAGCGAACGAGTTATGAAATACAAACACCGTTAAATGGCACCAAAGGATCATCACCATCCACAAAGTGACAGTTAACAACAGGGAAAGAAAATTCGTTCTTTTTTTCTGTTGAGTTTCCCGTGTAACTCTGAAATATCTAAATCTAGGAAAAGACAGTTATTATCGTTTAAATTTGATTTCTTTTAACGAAGTTCCCTCGGTTAAATTGTTAAATTTCGGCAGTATTTTTTGAAACTTCTTGATTATTGAACAAAACATATCATCAAAATAACGGTAGTTGACGTTGATTAATCAATTAAATGCAATTGAAGATGGGTGTTACCTAGTTCCGTCATAAACTGTGATTCATAACAGTATACAAACAAGTTTGTTATTGAAGGGGTGCAATAAGGGCCCATTGGAATACTTACAGTCGATAAATTTTGTTGTTGAAACGTACATAAATATAATGAAGGAAAAGGTTAACAGTTTCATCTCATCGCACCATCATTAAGTATATCTAACATACTTACCTTTTTCAGAAAAGAAGACTTTAAAATAGTTGCAGGAAATATATTTGAATTTAAATCTACCAAACGACCATTTTATCAAAAAGGAAAACTTGTGTTTGATAAGATTGTGTGAGGGTGTAGTGTTAAGTGTAGAAAAGTCAAAACTGTCAAAAGGAAAATCAAAAATCTAAATATGTTTTTACAAATAGTTGATACAACTATTTGCATTTATTTTATTTCAATAATTTAGGATAAGTTCCTTGAAGTAAATATACATGTTCAAAGCACCGATAAATTGGTTGTAGAACACTTGTAACATGTTGTGATCTAACGATCTTTTTTATTTTGTGTAGTTTATGTGACCAATACATAGTAAGGTATTTCACTAGCCGAGTATGAAAATTCGAACCTCTTTCTCAAATAAATGTTAACTTACTCGGTCAGTCTAAGTTGCCTCGAGCTCTTTGCCAACAAACTATCAACAATTTTCGGAAAGCAAATTTAATCCGAAGTTGATAACTGTACAGCAATTAAGTCATATATGCATCGTAGTTATATCAATAAAGTATGTTAGCTGTTTTATTTTTTACTTTTAGTAAAAGATGCGGAATCTTCTGTTCTCTCCGTGTAAAAGTTAAATCACAAAATTTTGAAATCCAAGGAAAATTTAAAACAGAAAGTTCCTAACCGAATGGCAAAATCAAAAGTCCAAACACATCAAACGAATAGAAAACAACTGCCATATTCCTGACCTACAAAATGGAGTATAGCCATTTTTTATGTAGACAATGGTGAATTTGACTTAGTTTTATAGCGCTTTCCCTGTCACTTGTATGCTAGTCTCATCAAACTTCTCTGTATTGACAAAGATGCATGCATATGTTAAAACCAACCCATAGAGGATTAATATATATATGTTAAGTCATGTTAACGAAAGGCTTGATTAACAACATCTGTGGTGTAGAATAGCGCGTTTCACGTTAGAATGTAAACGTCACACGGGTAGAGATATAAAATAATTTTGTCGTTCAAAGTATGTGTAATTATTATAGAACAATAACATATAGCGGGAAGTTAAGAGTATAGAGCCACGTCATATGTATCAAAGAAACAACAAACGTCACACGGCCAACGCACACTAGAAAACATTTAAGATAATACAAACAACATATTGACGGGTTGTATTAGTACCGAGTCACGTCAAATGGATAAAACAAAATGGGTATTATATCGTAGAAAATTGTGTCTTTTAACCACTAGTTTTTTTCCCATTGTTAAAACATATAGTTTAAAAAAAAACAATTTCAAAAAATTCCAAAATCCTAGATACGTTCTTCTTTAAGTTTCCGCACTCCATCATAATATTGATGACTATGTGCCGTGCATGCGTGGGTAAAATTTACAATTTTATATTTACATCAACAACAAAAAAATTTAATAAAGAAATAATAACTTGTTTTTGGTTTTCACTGTACATATAAGATAAAACTATTTACAAGGTGTTACATTACATGGTGTAGTATTGGTTGAGAACAGATATAGGAATCTGTTCTCTGAATGTTTCAACTGTGGTGCATTGGACAGCAGTAACTGGTTAAAGGTTCCATTGGACGATTGTCCTAGGATAGAATGAAAATTTATATGAGTCTTTTTTTGCCTGTATGTGCCTGAATGAGTGACTATGAGTGTATTGTCTTGTTCGATTGTCTGATGGTATTAACAAGTTCGTAGGGTATATTGCTACTTGGTGGTGTATAATTTTGAAGAAAAATATAAGCCTTGTTCTGATTCTTCTAATTTCAAGTGTTGGCCAGTTAAGATGGTTAAGCATGTTTGTCACAGAGCTGGTGTTATGATATCGATTACATATATATCTGGCTGCGCGTCTTTGGATCATTTCTATTTGTGATTTTTGGGATTTTGTATGTGGGTCCCAGATGCAGCTACCGTACTCTAGCTTTGGTCTCACAAGTGAGATATAGGCCTTTTCTTTAACTGACTGCGAGCTGACCTTAAGGTTTCTTTTGATAAAATTTAGTTGTTTAGTTGCATTTGCTGTGATGTTATTTATGTGTTTGTTAAATTTTAAATCAGTTTGTATGGTTAAGCCAAGATATTTGGTAGATGTTTCTTGTTGCAAAGTGTGCCCATGTAGGATGTAGTCATATGGGAGAGGTGTTTTCTTTGTTGTTACTTGGAGGACTGAACACTTGTCCGGATGGAAGGACATGAGCCAGTCCTCTTCCCACTTTGCTGCTGCTGTTAGGTCTTCTTGTAATTTTTCTGAGTCATTTTCATTTTTGATGGTTTTATATATGATACTATCATCTGCAAAAAGTCTAAGAGTGCCATGTTTTATGTAATCATTCAGATCGTTTATGTACACCAGGAATAAGATGGGGCCAAGTACTGTTCCTTGAGGTACCCCTGATGTGACATGTATTTGTTCAGATTTGGTGTCTCTCAGTAATACCGTTTGTGTGCGGAGTGAGAGAAAGTCTTCTATCCAGTTCAGTGTTTGGTTGTCGACACCATAGTGTTTAAGTTTATGAAGTAGTCTTTTGTGAGGGACTTTGTCAAAGGCTTTGGCAAAGTCCATCACAATTACATCAGTTTGGGTGTTATCATTGCTGTATTTTGCCAGTTCTTGTATAAATGACACTAACTGGGTTTCGCAAGATCTTGAGGAGCGAAACCCATGTTGTAGATCGTATAGAATGTTTTTATTTTCTAGATGTGCCATGA
Organism: Mytilus trossulus; assembly: GCF_036588685.1. NCBI lineage: Eukaryota > Metazoa > Mollusca > Bivalvia > Mytilida > Mytilidae > Mytilus > Mytilus trossulus. The sequence continues at coordinate 10,130,606 of NC_086385.1, read as the reverse complement.
TGTTACTTGCTAATACATGCTCCATGATCTTACATAGGATGCATGTTAGGGATATAGGCCTGTAGTTGATAGGGTTGTGTTTATCTCCCTTTTTAAATACTGGGCAGACGTTGGCATGCTTCCAGTCAGTTGGTATTTTTCCGGTGTTCAGGGATTTTTCAAATATTAATGTTATTATGGGTGCGATGTCAGTACTTAGTTCTTTAAGCACACGCCCATATATGCCATCTGTCCCTGTGGCCTTGTGTGGGTTAATCTTTCCTAGTAGTTTTTATATGCCTTTCTCTGAAATTTGTATGGTGTTCATTTTAGGATGGTTAGAAATTCCCATGTCCGTTATTGTTTCGCTGGATGTTTCTGTTGAGAATGCCTTCTGAAATTGATTGTTTAGCAAATTGGCCTTTTCTTCGGTGTTATCAGTTAGAATGCCATCTTTTCTTAATGCTGCAATGCCTGAACTGTCATTTTTCATGTTTTTGATATAGCTGTACAAGTTTTTAGGTTGTCTTTTAATTATGGGATTGTCTGGTTCGTTTACTGGGAGATCATATATCATGTTCTCGATGTAGTTCCAGTAGGATCTTCTCATATCTGTTTGAATTGTTTTTTTGAGATGCTTGTACTTTTTCTTCAGTTGTTCATTTTTTCTACTCTTTTTACGAAGTCGTTTAGCTTTGTTGATGTCAATTTTAAGCTTGTTGTTTACCCATGGTAGTTTTTTCTTGTTTGTAACTATTTTGTGAGGGATATTAGCTTCTACTGATTGTGTTAGAGCTTCTGTGAATGTATTCCATAGAATATTTGAGGTGGATTCTTTAAATTGTTCTTTAATTTTGCATAAGAGTGTTCCTAAATCTATTTTAATTTGCTCCAGTCGGCTTTGGTATATTGTAAAACTTTGATAGGTTGTTTTTTGTTTCTTTTTAAAGATACATTACATTCAGAATAGACAATGTCGTGGTCCGCATTCCCAATAGGGGGCATAGTTTCTGTCTTGTTAACTATACTTGGTGTATTTGTGAGTAGGAGGTCGAGTATTCGGTCACCTCTAGTAGGCTTATTTACAATTTGCTCTAAAGAGTGGTCATTTATGATGTCTAAAAGTTGTTTATGCAATTTAATTTCTGGTTTGCCTGGAATAATGCATGGTACTTCCCAGTCAATGTGGCCGAGGTTGAAATCGCCACCTAGCATCACAGTGGTTTTTGTATTATTATTGATGCGATTAAGTGAGATGTTGAGATTTTCAAGTGATATACCATTATCTGAAGGTGGTCTATAGTAACAGCCTAGTATGAGTTTTCTTGCATTTGTCATGTTTATTTCTGCCCATATACTTTCAGAGTCTGTTTGTAATTCTCTGATTTCATTGGATAGTAATTGTGTTGATATGGCAATGAGGACACCACCGTAGCTTTGGTTATTATTGGATGGAGGGCGATCTTTCCTATAAACTGTATAATCATTAGCTGGAAAGAATTCAGATGATAAGATATCGCTACTGAGCCAGGTTTCAGTGCCCAATATTATTTCTGGTTGTACAGATGAAATAATTTCATCAAGTTCAGCCTTTTTATTTTTAATAGACTGAAAGTTTATTGTTAATATTTTCAATGGTGTTTCTTTCTTTTGAGCTCTCTTGATATAAGTTTGTTTTATAGGTGACGATGTTGCTTTAGGTAAGCCAGGACTTCCTACTGAATGTTCTGATAATGGTGCGAATGAGTTAGATGTTTCAGGTATGGTAAGATCAAATATGGATGAGGAGAAGTTTGGCATACCACATTGTATGCATGCCCAAGATATATTTGATGAATCCATACATTGATATACATTAGATGACATGCCTTGACAGTTTGCATGATATCAAACATGACATGAATCGCAACAGAGTGCTTTTTGTTTCCATGTGACCGCTTTTCCACATGTTCCGCAGGGCCACCTATGTGTTCTGGGGCCTGGGTTTATTTCAGTGTCTCCAGATAATGCAAGTACTAGAAAACATAAGTATGTGTTTGATTGTTTAATGTACCTTTGATGTGATTTATCTGTAATAGTTCTGTGGTTTGTAAAGTACACTGATGATATGCTATGCATATTACCAAGAGAATCTATTAAGTCAGCTGGTGTGTTCATTTGTACAGGTTGGTTGTACAATTTATGGAATAGTATTGATAGTATGACTATGTGAAGTGTTAATACATAGGCCATGACTACAACTTTTGAAGTCAGATATGGTTCTTTTATAATATTATAATTTATTTATAGATAAAGGGTGCACGTGTTTAGAATTCAAGTGCAAGGACAATTTACACAGTACCTGTTAGCTCATAGATGTGTTAGTTCTTCGTTCCATGGGCTCCACAGGGCTACAGGTTAGGTTGACAGATAGCCAAGTTAGTAAGAACGTTGTAAAGTACAGGATTTTTTTTAGTGCGTAGAAACCGGAAGTTCTTGACCGGATGTTTACATGTTTCTAAGCTTGAAGTGTCAAAAAATTGTGATTATTATGTTTTGTATTCAGTGTGATTTTATGAGATCATATGATGGATTTATGATAAATATGGGAGGGTTTATGTATAAAATACAAAATGTCAAAAGTTTTGGCATAGTTTTTGAAGGAAAAAATACCAGTGTTGAAATTTCAAAATGATTTCGCCGCAAATGTTAAATTAATTATATTTCTGGGCACATCATTTTCTGTCTTTACTGTTGTTTTGGTTTTTTTTTATCTTTAAAAACCTTAACAGACTCTGTAATCACGAAAATGAGCGATGAATGACTGAGGTCTCAAAGATACATATAAAAAAATTGATGAAAAGTAAAGAGTCAAACATTATGATAAAAACTCATCATCATAGATACATATGTCATATTTAACCTCACCGTACCTCCGAGTTGTAGTCGAGTTGTACCTCCGAGTTGAACAACCATACATTCAAATCCGTCTTTTGATTTTTGGTAATGATCTCGATCTACTACCTGTTCACAATAAATGAATGCAGCTTCCGCATCTGTCACAAGCATTAACTGATCAGAACATATTCCTGCCTGTAAATAACAAAAAGAATGTAATTGAACTAGAAGAAATAAATATGAAGACGCAAAAATAATATATAGCCAGTGCTTTTCTTTATTCTTTGATGCATGCAATTGAGAGTATAGTACAGAACAACGGGTTTCATTTCAACACATATTTATTTACTTTGCTAAAAAATCTACTTTTTCCTATTCCTACTTTAATTTTCCAATCACATTAAAATATTACTTTCAATTTCAATAGCTTTTATGAAATTTTTGTACTGTATACATTAAAATTAAGAATGGATTTAAACAGATGTAATGATTTTAAACAGATAATTGATTGCTTTATGTATTCAGACCTGCTTCCTATGACGTTATTGTTTGTGATATTGACATATTAGGAAGACATCAAATTAGAATCTGCTACATTCGTACATGTATATATCTCACCTTTTATTCAAGAGTTTCATACTCTTTGTTCAATCGTATAGCGAGTATATATTGTATTTGATTCGTTTTAAAAAAAGTTAGATAAGACATTTTGTTAATGTATAACTGCATTCTGTTTCTACTTTGGTACTAATTTTTGTTCATAAAAATGAAAATGAAGTCAACTAAAGGAGGGGTTTAAGTCAATTTCATCGATTTCAGGTCCACTGGTTATTTACGTATTTTTTTGAAATTTTCAATTCAATAACGCTGTCTAAAAAATTTGTTTTTCACACTATATAAGGTTTATGTAAAATGTTGGCATCATATCAACATTTTTGACGTTACTTGACGTTCGTGATTTCACATTCGTCATCTCACAAGAAACAGAAACAGCTTTAATTGTCAAATTTACATAAACGTTTGAATAAAAGAAAAAAATAGATAATAACAGAAGGTAAAATGAATTTTATAAAGTCATTAAGCATGTTAAAGACGTAAATATGTCAGATAATCAAGCATCATCATCAACTTCTGTCAATTGCGTATTACTATTTTCACACAAGTCAAATGCTTGACATTGACAAAGTATGGTACAGGATAAATTCTTTTTAAAGCATACGCAACCCTCACTGCAAACTGATTATTCTTTGCCCGTGCACATCAAATCTTGAAGAGACCAAAATATCCATCTTTCCATACAAACTCTAGAGTCGATTGGAAAGCAGACATCAAAGTGGGACAAGAGATACCAGAGGGACAGTCAAACTCATTGATTGAAAATAAACCAACAAATACGAGATGTTTATCACCGGTTTATGCTTGACAAGGCAGGAGTCGGACCTAGCTGTTAGGCATTTCCTTATCTCATCATTTTAGCTGCCAAACTCGTGCGCATGTAATAAACTAACTGATTGTTTTGATTCGTAAAACAATTGTAACGCAAGAGTAATATGAAATGAGGTTATTAAAATTGTACTGATTATACTATGCTTTCTGTTAGTGACATGCATCTAAGCATTTTTTCAACGGTCGTTCCAGTTTCGTTTGTCAGAAAAGATTTTCATCAATTAACCAACAAATAAATTTGTTCAGGTTGGGAGTCATTGATTGAATGACAACAGTATATCATGTATATGGAATACGGAATATATTTGGCAAACTTTTTAGGAATTTTGTTTCTCAATGCTCCTCAACTTCGTACTTTTTTTGGCTGTTTAACTTTTTTGGATTCGAGCGTCACTGATGAGTCTTTTGTAGACGAAACGCGCGTTTGGCGTATATACTAAATTAAGTCCTGGTATCTATGATGAGATTATTTAAGAAGGTGTATGACTGTTGTTATCCATTCGTATGGTGTGTTTAGATTTTTTTATTTTGCCATTTGTTTTGGAACTTCTGCGGAGTATGGTATTTTTGTTGTTTTACTTTTATTCCAGCAAGCAAATATCTAACCATCAGCTATTTCAGTAAAATTACCCTGTTAATCAAATCTTTCAATGATTCGATTTTGTTTTATGGCTGCCTCTTGTATATTTTAACCTTTTTTTATTCGAGCGTCACTTCTGGAGCAAATACAAAATTGCATTCCTGGTATCTACAGTAAAGATCACTTCTTACCTCTCATCAAATGTTAGAAGAACTGTTCTAGGACAGTATGTAGAACTGTCAGCCTGACAACTTTTAGACAGTTCTAGCTAGAAAAGGTCTATCCTAAAACTAATTTGGTTAGTTCTAACTAATTCTGACAGTTTTACCCTAGAACAGTTTTAGACAGCTCTACCTAGAACTGACAAAAGATTTGGTCAGTTCTACGACTAGAGCAATTATACGTCTAGAACTGATCAACGACTAGAATTGAGTTGGTCAGTTCTACGACTTGAATTGATCTAGTCAGTTCTATCCATAGAATAGTTTTAAGAACGCTTTCTCTTAAATATAAATAATTCAAAAGAACATTATATACATTGAAAATTTCTCAGTGTCGTCATTTAGAACTGTTCTACAATCCTGACAGGTTTGGTTAGTTCTACGGCTAGAACAGTTTTGATAGTTCTACCTAGAACAGTTTTAGAAAGTCGATGTTTACTGATATCAATTGTTTACATCCGTATATTCAATGTTTACTGATATCAGATCTAATCCTGACAGTTCTACCTAGAACTGATTATATATAGAACAGTTGTAGGACAGTTTAGAACAGTTCTATGACAGTTTATTCTGACAGTTCATATGAGAGTTTAGAAGTGATCATCTCCACTGTATGTTGAGTTTATTTACAACCACTGACCCGGGTCTATGTAACTACTGGCTACTGGTGGGGTTTTTCTTCCTTGAAGTTATCAGCAGCACAGAAGTCAGCACTTATGTGTTGACATGATTATTTTTGATAAGGTCATAATTATAAATCAACTCCTTACTGAACTTAGCATTTTTTAAATAATAATGTTTTTCTTTAATCGAGTAAGATTTTGTTAGCTTGTGTATAAATTGCAACACGATCTACGGTATTTGACCTCAACATTTTTCAAAATAATATGATTGAAAGAAAACAACTCTTCTACAATCTTCAAATACATCTCTTCTTTCCCTGCTTTTTTAGCTGAAACATAACTTGCTTTGCCCTTGACAGTGAAATTTTGTCTCCAGGTTTTTAGTCTGACAACTAATGCATTTAAGCCAACCTCAGAACGATTTTCCTCTATTGGCACTTAGTAGGTCATGTTTGTAAGGACAACATAACTGTGACATTTTCCAGAAATATTTCCCAACACATCCGGAATATTCTTAAACGATTATTTAACACAATGTTGTATTAACAATGATAAACAAATTATGTTTATCCTCGCTAGATATTCAAAATATCAAATATACAATGAAATAAACAAGAAAGCACATATTAAATTATTGCAAAGACAGATATAAACACTTAAAAATTTGTAAGGGTTCCGCGGAACCCAGTGTCTCGCCTACTTTTGCTGTAAATTGCAAGCTCAACAAAAATGAGGAAAAAAATCAATAAAAATATTCCTCTTGATGATGATTATGAATGGAAGAAGCTTCTGTCCAAGTTTGGTAAAAATCTAGGATAGTCAATGAATCTAATAAAAAAACTTTAACTGCAGACTGTATGTAATGTTAACTGGAAGAAAATCTAAGTCCATTTATCAGTAAAATTCAGAAAAAATGGAGTTATCTTTTTGCAAAATTTACTTCTGGATACTATCTTATGATCATAAACAAGCTTCTGTCCAAGTTTGGTACAAACCTAGGATAGTTTAAGAAAGTTATTAAAATTCTACAAACGTTAACCACAGAGTGAATGTTATGTTTATCCGCAGAAAAAAAACTAAGTCCATTTATAATTAAAATACGGAAAAAATAGAATTTTATTTTTACAAAATTTTCTTCTGGATACTATCTTATGATCATAAACAAGCTTCTGTCCAAGTTTTGTAGAAATCCAGTATAGTTTAAGAAAGTTATTAGAATTTCAAAAACTTTAACTACAGAGTGATAATTTGTGGACGCCGCCGACGACGACACCGACGACGACGGAATGTAGGATCGCTTAGTCTCGCTTTATCGACTAAAGTCGAAGGCTCGAAAAAATGTTAAAGTAAAATAAGATTAAACTATTTATATGGCTTGCACAGTGATAGAACTGATTGGAATGAGAATCAAATAAAAAAAATAAACGGTTTGGACTGCAATTCCGGAATTACATAAATTGTTAAACGGATTGATGAGTCCAATCAAAAATAACAATTTCTTGTAAATCGAATCAGATATGTTACAAATGAAAATTGTTTTGTATAAAGTAAAATAACAAAGGGTATATTTATGCAAAATAAACACAAATGCAGCTTTGTATTAGTATCCTGTTATCAACGGGAACCGGTGGAAATCGAGTTAACAACACAACCTGAAGTAAACGGGTTTTTAAAATGTTGATGGTAAATATTATAAAAATTATGATTGCCTATTTTTATCGTCTGTGTTATATTCTTACATTTGCATTTACAAAAAAAAAGCCGTGATATTGTGATTCGTAATAATAATTAAAATGTTTTGTATCAGTGAAGTTTGTCTTATACACTAAATAACGCCTTAACAGCCATTTTTACGGAAATTCGACCAAACTATTTTCTTACGGTATATTTAAAATATAAGTTTTACATGTATTTTTTTTCATTTTTGTATGCTTTAAACTCCTTAACTAAGCGTCTTTATTAGAGATGTCTTAAAATACTGAAAAGTATAATTGGCTGCCAAATGTTTGAATTTGGATGTTAATGGTTTTTGATGAATGAGCACAAAATAGAGCTTCAGACAAACGGAACTTATTTTAATTTTTCAGTCTATACTCAGACTGCTATTGTCGGGACACTTTCTTTAAAGTCAAACAAATTCTGAACATTATCTGTTCTGATCTGTTCTTAATGCATTTTGTAGTTTTAAACATGCTTGTTTGTTCTGAAAGGGAGTTATCGCAGTGCATATACTACTTAAAGATCAATAAGAAAATGTCTACAATATCTGGAAATTGATTAAAAAAACTTTTTTTTTATTCATGAATTTGATTCACAATCGGTTTCAGAAATGTGCATTTATTGTTTGCATAATTATCATGTTGTTTTATTTGTTTTAATAATGATTAATTAATATATTATAGACAAAAAATAAGTTGAAAAGGCTATTAACAGTTCGATGTAAATCTTGACATCTACAAGTATTCTGACATCAGGAACAGACTTCTTTTAAACTGAGTTTTACTGCGCGTACTGATATGTGTTTCTTTGTTCTACATTGGATAGAGATATATGGAGAGGGTTTATATCACACAAAACATGTTAAACTCGCTGCATAATTACGCCTGTCCCAAGTCACAAGCCTCTAACCTTTGTCCGTTTTTTTTTAGTTTAAGTTCAATTATATGGTTTGGAGTTTAATGTGACGTTAATTTGCACTGAACTAGTACACCATTTTATTTAGGGAGAAGCTGAGGACAACCTTCGAAAGCAGGATTGTCACGCTGTGTTGAAGATCCACTGGTGGACTTCGGCTGTTGTTTCTCTTTGGTCTGGTTGTTGTCTCTTTGACATAATTATTTCATTCTGAATTTTATTTACATGTACAATCAAACCAAAAACCCTTAGTCTGACTTTCTCCCGTTTTTAACTTAATTGTTGCAAAGACCCAATAACCAAGTGTGAGGGTTGCATATCTAATTGATCAAACATGTTCTCATTTATTTTAGATAATGTGCAGTAAAAGCTCGTTGAAAGGTACAATTAAAACAATTGTCAAACATCTACAATACCCAAAATTTTGTTAATTCGTTATTCAACGCAAACAAGTGTTGAGTAGATATAGGAAGATGTGGTGTGCGTGCCAATAAGACAACTTTCCCTCCAAATAACAATTTATAATAGTAAACCATTATAGGTCAATGTACGGCCCCAACACGGAGCCTCGGCTCACAAGGTATGTTTTCTACGTGACACTCAATGTGTACCTGTGTTGTCGCAAGGAATCTACAACTTAATATGCTGTGTTCTTTTATTTTGATTTAAAATGAATGTTCGTCAAAGAAAACCGCAATTTAAGCCGCTTACAACTTCAATGATACTTCTCTTGTGTAGATGTTTTTCTTAAATACTCATTTTGATCATAACAAAATTATAAAAATGTATATATTAAAACTTTTATAGTTTTTGTACATGTTCAGATGTTTTCTTGTTTGAAATTCAATACCTTTCAGCCATATGGCTTGCAGTCACTCCAATATGACCCCTAGCTGTCAAGAACATTAATCGGTATGTGTTTGTTTTGTACAGATAATAACAGTTTTAACAGATCAATGATTTTTGATGATTTACTTGTACGTGTCGCTGGGGTATGTGCTTAAAATATGAGTGATTTAAACACTGTTTATGTAATGTGATTTATAAAGCAATGGTTTGGTCTTTAAAAATTGGTATAGCATGCATGTTCTGGGTCATTGATGTAATTAATTAAAAAAGTTTTAAGCTGTAGAATTTGTAGTTAAATCCATCATTTATCTACGCCTTATGAAATACTAATATCAAGTCAGAAAACTGCAGTTGTTATTATTCTATAGATTGCTTGTTAATTGATAGTAGATATCGCTTTTGCCGAACAAATCAGTACCCGACGACACCTAGATTTTTACCAAATGTTTGATTATTTAGCTCAAGGTCAAATGAAATAGAAGAAAAGAAAAGAAATTTGTCATACTTCCAATACCTTCTATTCGTTATAGATTACTTGAATCCTTATATGTTAAACTGCAAGCGCAAATACGTACATAGAGTTTGACATCATCATACTATTACACAATACACTTACTTGTACTGCACACGTTCTCAAAAACTGTTTATCACTATCTGTCCAATTTGCAGAAACAGGGATAACCCATCTTATTTCGTCTTTTGTTAAATCAGATGTCCTCAAATCAAGGTGTTCCATTATATGATTAACAAATGCTTTGATCAAACATTTGAAGACGTGACTAGCGGGTAGAGATCTTCCAGTCGCATCAATCAACATTGTATCCCTGTTGAAATTCTTAAACATAAAATGAAATATTGTTTTATTATGAATTCTTTAAAAATTATGTAGACATGTTAATTAATATGAAATTAAACTGCATGATTAGTCGAAATTTCAACTTTTGTATAAGTTTAAGTTTTCATAATTTATTTAGTAAAAGATTAAAAATAGGATCCTTTTAATTTAAATGCAAAATGTATATCGATTAATGATATGTGTCCTTTTGATATCTTCCGCCTCTCTTTGTATATTCAGCCCAATAGTTTTGTGTGTGTGTTCTGACATACAGTATCAAGTATATGATCATTTTCCGTTAATCAACTGTTGATTATTATGCGAAACAGAACGGTTTTTCTATCCCCATGCATTATTGCTTTCCTCATATTTGCTAAAACATTGAAATTCCCATTTGATTGGTCCTCTAGATTGTTTTGATTCAAGAGCAATTATTGTGTTTTATGTACACGAAACGCTCGTCTCTGGCGTACAAAACTTTTATCCTGGTATCTCTGATGTGTTTTGCTATTATGTTTGCATCTAATTTGTTCTCAGTGCAAACATCTCGCCTTTCTATAAACTCTTTGACATTAAAGTTTATCGAATAGTTAAAGGATCCGATATTTCTATAGGAATATGTTATGCTTCATATGTCCCTGCATGTTTTGGAATGAGAGTTTAAGGCACAAAAAAGGTAAAGATCTGTCCAAATTAAAATTAGAAATACAATTTCAATATAACCTTCCGTTTGTTTAAACTGTTTTTTGTTTAAATTCATTCGAAATGTCATATCATATCAGGGATGTTGACCACTAAGACCATAGTCAATGTGATGGGCACTTCAGGTATATGTGTTTTTCTCTTACCGAATTTCGATCATCCAGTTTTACACAGGAAGCTCTGTACGAAAACTTGCGCCAAAAATCAAATTTTTTCGTTTCGTTTTCTTTTATTTTTTTGACGGTCTTGGAACGCATATTGACAATTTGTTCGTTTTCGTCGTCATTGTTGTGCCGTTTTGGTAATAAAAATGGATATATCTATTTATAATTAGTAAATGAAAATAGAATTTTAACACTCGGGATGTCAAAACCCTTTTTTGTTTTCCTTTTGGAACGATCAAACCAATAAATTTGAAAGCCAAAGTGTATAAGTATTTGTATAAGTAGGATTATATTCTGTTAAGCAGTTCAGCTGTTGTCTCTTTGACACATTCCCCATTTCCATAATATGGTCATATTACAGCTTTCACAAAAAATAAGTAAATGATGAGTTTTTCGTACTAAAGAAAATACATATTGCTGAACCAATGCATGAAATAATATGAACAGTTTTCACGTCACATTTCCTGTTGATAACTTCAAAGCCAATTAACCAGGAACTTAGATTTAAACATCTTTTGAAAAAGTTGCCCTTAACGCCATTGGTTATTTGTGAGGACCATGGTTGTTAGTTCAGTTTTTTTATATGTCCTATGCTTTGATTGGTTTTAGCGTTTTCGTTAAAGTTTAATTTGGAAAAGCGCCAATTAAGTGTTATTTTCACTTTTTTTTTTAGCTTGGATAACCTATCGACTTCATATCTTGACTTACATCTAGAAATTGACAATGAGGGTCGGTTGAAGACAAAACTTAACGACAAAAGAGATGATTTCAGCTTTCCAATTGTGAACTTTCCATTTCTAAGTAGCAACATTCCAGCAGCACCTGCATACGGGGTATATATCTCCCAATTGATACGATATTCCCGTGCTTGCATTTCCTATCATGATTTTCTTGATAGAGGGTTACTGCTCACAAGGAAGCTAATAAACCAAGAGTTCCAAATGGTGAAGTTGAAATCATCCCTTCGTAAATTTTACGGACGCCATCACGAGTTGGTTGACCGTTATGGAATAACCGTTTCACAAATGATATCGGATATGTTCCTTACGTCGTAACTACAATCCCCTTCCCTTTCATGAATTTGACCTACCGAATTAGACTTTTTACCGGATTTGTAATCACATAAGCAACACGACGGGTGCCGCATGTGGAGCAGGATCTGCTTACCCTTCCGGAGCACCTGAGATCACCCCTAGTTTTTGGTGGGGTTCGTGTTGTTTATTCTTTAGTTTTCTATGTTGTGTCATGTGTACTATTGTTTTTCTGTTTGTCTTTTTCATTTTTAGCCATGGCGTTGTCAGTTTGTTTTAGATTTATGAGTTTGACTGTCCCTTTGGTATCTTTGGTCCCTCGTCTATCACTAACAGTGAATCAATTTGTATTTATCTAATATTTTACCTATTCACAGAAGTTAAGGACACTTGGTAAAGGCCGATTCAACTAACGAATGTTAAAGCTAGTTAAACCTCTCACTTGTATGACAGTTGCATAGAATTCCATTATATTTACAAATAATGGTTGAGCAGAAGACACATACATAACAGGTAAAAATGTTTAAAATAATGATACAGCAATCAACATTGTGTAACAATGTTATTCCCAAGATATGACAACAAAGAAAAACAAAATGGCGTTCAAACACCTTACAGACAAAACAAATAAACATTACAGAAAGACAACAAGAAATTTAACACAAAGAATTGCTAATGAAATAATAAGTAAAAGAAAATTTTCTATGGAAAGAAAATTGCGTATGTTGTGGCTTGATAAAAAAAATTTCGTTTCGAGAAGTTTGAAATCGAAGCATTTGATAAAAGATTTATAAAAGAGCAGATCGGACTTAATGAACAGAGATTCTTACTAGAGGAAGTACCTTCTGAATATAAAATCCTCTGAAAAAATAGTAATTATTTTGTTCCTCGTCCAAGATTATATCTTCAAATTTTTTTTCTGCTAAATAGCCAAATGCTTTCAACTCTTTGTCTTCGTCTAATAGAACACATGTCGGGGTTTTAAGCGATAAAACGTTTTTATCTCCAGCACTCCAACATTGATTGGCATGGAATGTTAGTGGATCAGTTTGAAATTCTTGTTTAAAAGAGAACGCATATCCGCTATCGGTAAATCCTAAATCCAGAGCTGCCACTATTAAATAATTTGAAAGATCCATTGAAATGCTAGTAACCTGCAAGAAAGTATTAAAATAAATCATAGTTAATTCCTAAGTTGAAACTTGATGGAAAACGACTATGTTTCGTCTTATTTAGAACTACATTTGTGCATGTCTAAGACTAAACTTTAGGGCACAGAAATTAATAATTATTCGCAAAGGTACACATTCAATATTGTTGGCAGTAGAGTAACGTAACGATAATTCAAATCCTTATAAAGAAAAAAACATAAAATTGACAGAAAACACAAAATAACATGAATACCTGTATTAGTAGTTATATGATATTAAAAAACGGCACTAGTTGTGTTACTTGTTATGGTCAAAACTGACAATCGGTGATGTCAAAATGTTAAAAAAAATATGATTGTGGAATATTTTCTGTTGAAGATTGCATTTCACAAACAAGTAATAACAGATCTACAAATATTCACATGTCACATGATATTGGACAATAGTGATCTGTCATGATCAGACATCTATAAAAGTTAAAATATGATACTGATAATTCAAAAACATTTTGGCGGATACATTATTTCCAGTTATTTCGCAATTTTATATCTAGTTGGTGTAGTGATATTGGTAAGATCAAGTTTTACGTTTTCGACGGTTTATAAATGATATATTCATTTTTTTTTTATTTTGCAGTATTTCAAGATAACCAAAAATAAATGTGATTTAAAACTAAAAGACCTCTTTCGTCACCAAAACAAACTCGTCATTTATTCGTGCCTTTATGACGTCCTTTACCAGATAGAGTGAATCGCCTGCATCCCTGCACTATAAATGTTTATCAAGCTTGATATTGATCGTCATTGTGCAATATAAACTAGAAGTATTATTTATTTTGTAGGTACTTAATCACAATTCCTTAATGACAGAGTAGTGCTAAAAGACAATTATGACAATTCAATTTTCCGAATAATTCGTGCAATTTAGCTTTATCGTTTTTCAACCACTCGCTCGACATTGGAAGAGAAGTGACGACGCCCCTAAACGCATAAATAATGTTCACTAAAAACGGAATTGCATCGAACTCGAAAGTTGTCTATTTTCTATCGAACAATAGAAGTACTTTCCACCAATCATTTTTTTAGGTCTTTGATAAGGCGGTACAGCTGGTAAACATAAGCTTACTTGGTTAATGATGTACAAACGTTAAATTAAAACAATCTACAATTTAAAATTGATACTGCAAGTTTGAATGGCATTAGTTATAGAACAAAATAAGTTGAAAAATATTGATGGTTATAGAGCTTCTTTGCGAAATATTTTCTTTTAAAAATTGTCGGAAAAGACTGAGTCATACTTTTACCTTATATTTGCCTTGTTTTAATTCTGGTCTCAAATCGAAACAAAACAAATCTAGAATCTGCTCTTTTATAAGCTTTTAGGTCTAATATGAAAAAAATTTTTGATGTTATGCAAACTATTTTAACCTGTTTTGTAGGCAAAAAAACCCATAAGTTCGAACATCTGTCACTTATTCTTCAATCTCATCTAAGTACATCCGTAAGGAGATGTCACCTCCGGTTTAATTTACATGACTTTTTTTTTATTAACATATAGATTGGTGTTCAACGCCACTATCGGCATATATGATAATTTGTTTGGTGGTCAATTTATAATAGGGCAGTATGCCCGAATGAACAGAGAGAACTGTCGATAGGAAAACTAGCAATCCAAGTCAATCGAGATTGGAGTCGACATGTGATCCTTACACAAAAACTGACTTATAAGAAAATCAGGACTACATACATAAAACAGGTTGAACGATCACTATCATGAACTGGTTGAACGAAACGAATGAGTTTGGAAAAGCTATTGTCAAATATCCGTAAAATGTACTCATATCGTTTTTTTCCGAGATAAATACATTTCGTGGTATTAAAACTTTTTCTGTCATTACAAAGTTCAATTGAAGGGTAATTGGTCACACATATTACAGGCAAACGAACATGTCCTCGGAGACAAGTAAGTTTTCGTGTTTAACAGAACATTGTATTATTGTCTTTGTAATTGAGCTAAAAATAAAACTATGAATAATACCCTTTTGAACCAAACACACTTATTTTTTTTATCAATATATCAGCTTCAATAAGATTAAATAACTTCTTTCATTTCCACACCATGAATAATTAACAATGTGAACGAATGATACCACAAAAATCAAATAAAAAAACTACTATTGGTGGTAAATATATTTTAATCAAAACTTTTAGAAATTTTGGTCCTCAATGCTCTCCAACTTCGTACTTTATTTGGCATTTTTAATTTGTTTGGATTCGAGCGTCACTGATGAGTCTTTTGTAGACGAAACGCGCGTCTGGCGTATAAACAAAAAAATAGTCCTGATATCTATGATGAGTTTATTTACAACCACTGGGTCAATACCACTGCTGGTGGAAATTTATTTCCCCGCGGGTATCACCAGCCCAGTAGTCAGCATTTGTTGTGCTGACATGAATTATCATTGATACGGTTATATTTATAAATTAACTCTTTACCAAATTTTGAATTTTTGAAATACTAAGGCTTTTCTAGCTCAGGCATAGATTACCTTAGCTGTATTTGGCAAAACTTTTAGAAATTTTAGTCCTCAAT
The DNA here is from genome assembly GCF_036588685.1 of Mytilus trossulus. NCBI lineage: Eukaryota > Metazoa > Mollusca > Bivalvia > Mytilida > Mytilidae > Mytilus > Mytilus trossulus. The sequence continues at coordinate 10,114,922 of NC_086385.1, read as the reverse complement.
GCTCTCCAACTTGATACTTTAATTGGCCTTTTTAACTTTTTTGGATTCGAGCGTCACTGATGAGTCTTTTGTAGACGAAACCACGTCTGGCGTATATACTTAATTTAGTCCTGGTATATATGATGAGTTTATATACAACAAGAATATAGGTAATTTATTGTGGTCTTGTCCTATACATGCTATATACACGTATGCGTGTATGTGTTCATTTCATACACTATAGATTATAAAGGAGATACGGCAAATATGTAAAGAAGATGGCAAGCAAACAACAAAAAATACTAAATTAACACCCAAGATTCACTGGGGTAAGGCTGATGACCGTAACTGCATTCACGATCATCCCAAGATGTCGGATCAAAAATAAGGTACGTTTTTATATCGTCTGTTAAAGGGTTTCTATATCATTTTCTTTATAAAGTATACATTGATACGATATAAATTTATAAAAGATTCACATGGAAATCACTAGTTACTACCGAGAGAGAAATGTGCATTAAACGGAAAATTCGATTTAAAAAAATCGCTAAGATGACCGTAAATCATAATCAAAATATTTTCAAGATGACCGTAACATATAACAAGGATGACCGTGATTGGTAAACAGATGACCGTATCTTGTAAAGGACGACCGTAATTTGTAAAGGGTTGACTGTTATTTATAAAGAATGACCGTAACCTTAAAGGATGATCGTCAATTCTAAGAAATATCCGTATTTGTATTTACAGCTTTTTGTGAGTTTGTCTCAATAGGGGCTCAGATAGCAGATAGAGATATGTTTCATTAATTTCCTTTTAACTATTTGCCGTATTTTGGGTTCATGACAATGATAGTAAATTGCATATTTCTCGTAAAGAATGAAATATTTATCAAAACAACGTCGAAATTTTAATAACAATTGACAGTGATACGACGATAAATTTAAGAAACAAGGATGTGTCTCTATTACACGGATGTCTCATCTACAATATCGTTGTCTATGTTCAGTGGACTGTGAAAATGGGATAAAACTGTAATTTGGCATTAGAATTAGAAAGATTATAACATGGGGAAAATGTGTATTAAGTTTCAAGTTGAGTGGACTTAAACGTTTTCATCAACTTCCTCGACCAAATACTTTAACCTTAAGATTGGCTGACGAACAAACGAACAGACGAACAGAAAAACGGACGCACAGACCAGAAAACATAGTGCCCATAAATCGAGCATAAAAAAAAACATTAATTAAACATATGAATATCCGGTAATCGAGCACATGTGTATGGTTCCAGAGAAAGCAGATAAAAATGTTAATTTGTCTTGATAATATGAATGATATTTCTGTATATATACAAATTGACAAGGTTCCCCCTTGTGATACGCTATTCTTACAAGACTTGTTTAAGAATCTATTTTGGTGGAGCTCACCTTCACGCGTTTGGTCGTATTATTTAAAAAAAAAATCTATTATTTTATTTGCAAGACAAAATGAGACTCCAATCAAAGACGATATAAGATCAATGGGTGTATATGCATTGGCATTTTAAAAATGTGTATTTATTATACGTCATTAAAAGGAATCCCAGAAATAGAACCTAAAGTTTGAGGCTGTGCACCGATTTTTTTTTAAACTTTACTTGTGATGTGTCATTTTTTTACTTTTTTGTTGCATGTTTTCCCCACTGGTTCATGTGCATGTCTTGTTGTAAATTCATTTTAAGTCATCTACTGTAAAAAAAAATTTACATATAGTGAACTATGTATTTGAAGCACGTCTGATTTTCTTCTACCTATATGATAATACTCTCATATAAATACGTTTATACCAACACGATTAATCATTTGATACAAAATGTAGTTATATATATACGGATATTTCTGAGAAATGACGGTCATCCTTTAAAAGTTACGGTCATCATTTACAAAGAACGGTCATATTAAAACCAATTACGGTCACCCTTGTTATGAATCGATGATTCTGTTACGGTCATCTCGATTGTGATTTACGGACATCTGAGCGATTTTTTCAAATCGAAATTCCTGTTTCATGCACATTTTTCGGTAGTAATTCATGATTTCCATGTGAATCTTTTATAAATTTACATCGTATCAATGTATATTTTGTAAAGAAAATGATTGAAACACTTTAACAGACATTACAGATACTGACCTAATTTCTCATCCGACATCTTGGGATGACAGTGAATGCAGTTACGGTTATCAGCTTTACCGCAGTGAAGATTGTGATAATATTACTATTTTATTTCAGCTTCCAAATTGTGAACTTTTTCTATGTAGAAACATTCAAGCAGGGCCTTCATACGGTATATATATATCTCCCAGTTGTTACGATATTCCAGGGCTTGTTGTTCTTATCATGATGTCCTTGATCAAGAGTTGCTGCTCACAAGGAAGCTACTTAACCAGGAGTTCAAAGTGGTGAAGTTGAATCCTTCCTTCGTAAGTTATCGGACGCCATCAAGAGTTGATAGAGTTGATCAAGAGTTCATGATAGACCGCAAAAAGTAGTTTCTCTTTCGTGTGTCCTTTCCTTAAGTCGAGTGTGCAGACCACCTTTTCATTTTAGGAGGGTATCGGGTTTTTTTCAAATTCCGGATATTTTTCGGTTCCGCACGGTAAAATTTTAATACTAATCGCGCATCGCTGATTATTTTTATTCACAAAAATGTCCGTTCGTCAAATTTCAATGTTTTGTTTTATTAATTGGGGGAAGCTAAAGGCAGATAACGATGGTGATCAGAAAAATTCTATGCCATATAAGTCAACTATAGGAAGCACTTAAAATCTGGAGAGATTTAAGACAGAGACATATTTTGATAAATAGTATTCAAAAGTGTGGAAAAAGGAACAAAGATTTCTATTATGGTAAAATCAATTCTGATGCAAAAAAAAAGAAATAGAAAAGAAACTAGAGGCTCTAAAAAGCCTGTGTCACTTACCTTGGTATATGTGCATAGTAATCAAAGGACACAGATGGATTCATGACAAAAAAGTTCTTTGGTGATGGTGATGTGTATGTGTATCTTACTTTACTGAACACTTTTGCTACTTACAATTTTCTCTATCTATAATAAACTTGGCCCTTTAGTTACAGAGGAAAATATTTTGTAAAAATGTACTTAAAAATTACAAATTCAGGGCCAGTAACCCAACAACCAGTTGTCCGATTTATTTGACAATTGCAGGGCAGATATATATTGACTTGATGAACAATTTAAACCCGTACAGATTTGCTTTAAATGTTTTGGTTTCAAAGTTAGAAGCCAAAATCTACATTTTACCCCATATGTTCTATTTTTAGCCATGGCGGCCATCTTGGTTGGTTTGCTGGATCACTGCACACCTTTTTTGTAAAACTATATACCCTTAAATTGATTGTGGCCACGTTTGGTAAAATTTAGCCCAGTAGTTTCAGAGGAGAATTTTTGTAAAGATTACAAAAATTTACGAAAATTTTATAAAAAATTACTATAAATATATATATAACATAGGTTATATACTTTATTTTGATTATGATATGAAACAAATATTAATCAACTTGTAGGAAATGTAAACATGGTAAATGCTGTAATATTTTGTTTGTTTCTTGTAAACGGCTTTAAATTGTCATATAACTGATTAATTTAACACATAAGTTGCTGATCAATAAGATTTTACTATTACTGTTGATTGATTAAACTGAATTTAAAACCCGATGGTAAGTTGAATATCTATGTTCAGATCATTCATTATTGAGTTTACTTTATTTCCTATTAGTTACATGTCTTCAAATATTCCTCTTGATAGCCATTATCAAAATAAGAAAACAAAATACATTTTCTGTCGTAAATACAAAATAAGAATATGTCATTTCTCATTTTGGTAAAAATAAATTTTACCACTAGTATGTTCCTTGTTTAGGATCATACACTAAAAAGCAGTTATATGTGTAGTTTGATTACTTGAAAGAGAGGAAACGTTAGGAAAGGGACATTGAAACTCTTAAGGGCATATCCAACAGTTTCAGGGGAGGTAATAACAAACGTAAACGTCGTCTATTGTTTCCCGTAGTTTAACGTTGTTTCGACGACGTCATAACGAAATCACCATTGGAATTGCTATGGCCGTCTGGAAAGGGAGGGTTCTTTCATTAAAGGAAAGAGCACGGCGGGAATCGGCAATAAAACTCATATAGAATATCAACAGAAAATAGAACTCAAATCTTTAAAGATATTTTTTTCCTCTTCGTCTATCATAAAAAAAACTGCAATTATTTGATCATTATAGACCATACTCACTTAAGTTTCAGTTTTATTGAAATTATCTTCAATAAATGCAGAATGAAACAGCGAGAACAAATGCAAAATGATTTATTTTTGCATTAGAATGCAAATTACAATTAATTCTTTACCAAATTTTTCCGAGATTTTTTTCATTCAGGATAGAACACTCAAAGTTTGGTTTTACTTGAGTAAGATGAAAAAAAAAGGTTTCTTGAGAAAAACTAACATTCTAGCTTTGCGTTGAAGTGCTAGTAATGTACAGTAGCTCTCTAAATTAATACGACCTTTAACTCGTAAACAATGTAAAACAGAAGATGACACTGTAATAATAATAAAAAAAAATGAAATAGGAAAACATTGTAATATTAACACTGAAATACAAGTAGACAATAGACGATTTTGGTGTTTAAGGTGTATGAGGAAACAAATATAATTTAGCAAAAAAAACAACACCTGTACGTCTTGACTAATAAGACACGCCCTTACAAAATCAACGGGTCCATAAAAAGATAGGGGAAAAAACAGCCATCGAAATACCATAATTCAAAATTGGGGAAGGGGTGGAGCTAATAGCTTAAATCAAAATGTTGATCTTATTCAACTTTATTCTAGTATGGCATAGTTTTACCGCTAGCAAACTCTTTATCATGATAATGTGTCAATGATGTACTTCAGATCAACTTTCGCCACGTCGTAAATATTCGTGATATATTTGCCACTGGAGCACGGGAGCATTCAATTTATAGTTTCATATAGTGATGCTTAATCATTAGTTCTCAACTGATAATTGTCTCAAACAGTTTTTCAGTTTTGGTATTTTATCTATATTTTATTTTTGAACGAAAATTTAAGACTTCCTTTCCGCATTTTTTTCTTTGAATTCATTTGTTTGAATAATCAATAATAAAATAATTGTCAATATCAGTGGTTACATTGTATGCAGCCAAACTAGGTGGAGGGCAGTAGAACAGAAAACAATCTCCATTGTGTAAATGCAACAACTCATATATTGAAGCGTAAAACAACAACAGTCATGATCGCTTTTCGGCCCTTTCGTTTATTCTCAATTTATTGTTTTACTGATGTCTTTTGTTAAATAAAGGGTTTTTTTCATCTACAACTGCAAAAGGCACAACAGATGTGTTAAAATCAGCAATGTGATTTATTTGAAGATTCGTGTAACCTTTTTTGTTGTTTAGAGATTTTATTTGAAGTTCGTATACCCCTTTTAATCATTTATTTAGATGTTCTTTTAACGTATAGATAGCGCGAAACTCTCACTGCACTATGCATCGGATATACGACATTTTTAACTCGACTAAATTTATACATCCGAGCAGCTAAACGGCCGCACCCAATTTTAGCGAATATATACTGTCGGACGGGAGAGGTCCAGAGATGTGAATATTTCTATACCCAAATCAATCCTTTTGTTTTGAAAAAGATTTTAAAGGTATACATTAATACGACAGCAACCCAACGACCCATAAAATTCAAAACACTAAGAGTCAACGTACAGATATTTGTAATAGCTAGAAGCCTATAAAGAATAAAAAGGCCGAAACTGCAAATGAATAAATTATACGGAGTCAGTGAGTTTTTAGACAAGTGTTTGGTTGCAAAATTTCACGTGCTCTTTGTTAATTTCGATTTGTGAAATTATAGACGGTGTAATATAAATCAGTATAAGCAAAACGCTTCATTGTAAAGTAACGGTAAAAAAAATTAATGATTATGTATGACGGACGTCAAGTGGCATACTAACTGAATATTCAAAACAAATAAATCAAATGGAAATATAATATGACAATTAGCCCTGCTTTGTACTATAGACCGAGACACAGAAACGGATTTCTAACGTGTAATACTTTTGTTTTTAAAAGAGGGATAAAAGATACCAGAGGGACTATTTCAATAGTTTGTAATTCCACGGTTTGTATGTTTCACACCCGGGTTTTACAATTTAGACGAACATAATAGTAAAACTAACTGAATTGTCATCTCGTACAGATACTGGTTCATTATAAATAAAAAGATGCGATATGAGTGATATCGAGACAACTACCCAACTAAGTCACCGTGTAAATACATTTGTCTGCCACGACGTCGCACTGCCTTTGAAAATTAGCTGGGAAATCTAACTTTATTTTCGGAAAACGTCTTAATTTTTGGCGCAATTTGTGAGGCTTACGGAAGGGATTGAGTAAACAATATTATATTTCTCAATTTTCTTCAAAAACGAGTATGGTGACACTTATTTTTCAAAACGTTATAACGTTCCATTTTTTTTCAAAGAATAACATATCTTATTTGGCCAAATCGACACCGTTAGAAATGTTTAAAAAAAAATGTGCATTTCAAATGTTCATTTCTTGCCGTTGTTTGGGTCCACCATGACGTTTTTGGCTTTATTTGAGTAAGAATTAATGCTTTAAATGGTAAAGTTAGATTTTTCTTACCATCTTGAACTATTTTGCTTCAATTTGAGCCCAATTATATAAGTATATGTGGATTAAAAAATCATATTTATTTTTTTAGATAAAAAACGGTTTTTACTCCAAAACAGCAAAAATGTTCACTTTTCAGCATCATTTTTTGCAAAAACGAAATCGACAACATATATTTTTGTTTGCAAAATTTGATTCTTTGTCAATTCAAGATTAAAATATCTTAAAGGGAAAAAATTCTCACCGTAAGAAATAAACTGTTGGATATGCCCTTAAGTGGAAAATAAACTGACAACGACTAAAAATGAAAAAGAAACACCTTCAGACAGACGAAGAGACAGTAGTACAAAAACAACAAATAGAAAACTAAAGACTGAGCAACATAAAACATCTCTTACGGGCTTTTTAAATGAGTTAATGCATTGTATGACTATCAAAGTTTAATGTAAAATTAACATTACTTTTCGATTATTAACATAGATCAGGGGATAATGTACATGTTTTAAATAAAAGTAACAATTTGGTCCTTTGTAAAACAACATATAAAAAAGAAGATGTGGTATGATTGCCAATGAGACAACTATCAACAAAAGACCAAAATGACACAAACATTAACAACTATATGTAACTGTACGGCCTTCAACAATGAGCAAAGCCCATACCGCATAGACAGCTATAAAAGGCCCCGATAAGACAATGTAAAACAATTCAAACGAGAAAACTAACGGCCTTATTTATTTAAAAAAAAATTGAACGAAAAACAAATATGTAACACATAATTAAACGACAACCACTGAATTACAGGCTCTTGACTTGGGATAGGCACATACATAAATAATGTGGCGGGGTTAAACATGTTAGCGGGATGTATGCTAGATACTTAATTATAGAAAACAAGATGTTGGTTTTTTTTGATAATGCCTGGAATTGAAAGATTAAAGAGTAACCAGCATTTGATAGGCAATGTAATAAAAAAACGCCAGGCAATACAGATAAATGAAGTAATCATCCTTCTTTTAGCTACTGAGAAACATATACATGAGTCAAATATTGGATGCCAACATTCAAAAGAATGTTCTAAACAAGAACAATAAATTGTATTAATTAGGTGTTGGTGAATTTATAATGAACTGAGTATGTTAAAATTGCCATAATCACCTTGTAAGTATTAAACAAACGAAAATCGTGATCGAATACGTGTTTGCAAATGAATTCTGATCTAGCCATCGATTCAAATTTGTGATTAGCGCCGGATCAACATTGAAGCTGCCATACCGTCATACAGTCACTTATTCAAAAGACAATGCGTTTATCAAAATATGTTATCTTTTTTAATCTAGAAACACTATCAAATGAATATAGGTAAAATATCAGTTAAACACAATTAAACATATCTATTTCTTTAATAAAAACGGATTTTCCTGGCCTGTTGATTTTTTAAACCAACATGTGGTTCGTTTCATTTCAGTTCTTCCTTGGGCAAATGTTTTTGCTTTCGTCTAAATTTTCTGTTGTGACGTCATGAAAAAAAAGATGAACATGTCTTTTCATGTCACTTAAGAAAAACACAACTTTTTGCAGATCATTCGAAAAGAAGGATCCGATATGTCTGTACACAGGCAAAATTTATTCACATGAATTTCACATGCAAAGTTTCACGTGAGAATCACCTCGAACGAGCTTATACATGACATTTCATGTGAATTTTATGTGAATTGAGATTCACATGAATCTAATCTGAAATTTGTCATATGAATTTTACGTGAATGTACACAAATAAATTGATGTTTTTTCATGATTTTAATTTAATTCGAAAAAATAGAAGTTATTTGAATTACTCTATTTGGAAAATTTATGTGAATTGAACATGAAAAAATTTACGTGATTTTCATGTGAAAGTCACACGAGTTTCACATGAAATTCACAAAACTGATCTGACGTGAGTTACACGTATTAGCTCGTTTGACGTGAAATTCAATGAGATTCATATGAATTTAAATTCATGTGAAATTAATGTGAGTGAACTTTGCACCTGTGTATATCGTATAGAATTTATTGGGACACACATTCAACAACATAATCACATGCAATATTATAATTATGCACTCCCGAAAGTTAGATTTTAAACATTTGAAAATTTAACTGTCTCGCGTGGGCATATTTCTTATCACAATTGATGCAGTTGTGGAATCAATATACCCTTTATATGTTGAACTAAATATATTTATATTTACCTTTAAAACTTCATTGTTCAGTCAATGATAGAAACCACCTCACTCATGCAGTAGTTGACAGTATTTGTTTGTAAATCGATATAAGATTTATTACAATGGGTACCCGAAGTGTCTCACTCTGGATTATTTCTATCTGAATAATTAACAATAATTGGATAGATTATTTTTAATAATTTTAAAGTTCTAAATGTCTAAATGCCTCTGTATTTTCAAAGTTAATGTTAATTGAAGTCTTTCCTAATATTTCAATTAGTTATTCAAATAGAAGATTTCATTACTGCCCTTACAAGTACCCCTGTGAAATTGTATTTACCTTTAAAAACTTTACCTTGATAAAGTTTGTTAAGGTAGGGAATCAAATTACTTGATGTGTGTTGAACTTCTAATAGCTGACACATTAAGTCTTATCACATGCAATATATATTTGGTAAATAAATAAGAGACCAACATAAAAACATAAATATGTTTTAGGGCAGATAATTTATATCATATTTATGTAAGATTAATCTAAAAATAAAACAAACTTAAATAATATTTCAAAAAAGGTAATGAAGCGAAACGAATCATCTCATTATGAAATCATTCTGAACTTTTAAATTGAATCCAGTGTATCGTACTATATTTACAGACATGTTTAGTTTTCGTCGAATAGTTTAAACATAATTATTTATAGTGGATTGGGAAACAAGTTATGCAACTTATATTAATCCCTTTCCACTTTGCGGGTGCATGTGGTGCATTGTAGCGACATAAGCCTACTCTTTTTCGAAATCTACAAGGGTGTCTTGAACGTGCTCTCTCTTAACACGGATTAGCCATTTATCGTCCCCTTCCGACGGACTATCATCGTTTCCTGAAGACCATACTCGCAAATGGAAGTTGAATGCTACAAATACGGCAAAGTTTTTTTTCTCTTTTTGTTTCTTATTCATGAATGGTGAAAGGTATCTTAACCTGCACTCATCTTTTCATGAAGAAACTCCACCTTTATCGGAAACTAAATCAGCGAGATTTAGCATTCCTTTTCAAGTAGTTTTTATGTTTAATGCTTTAAAATGTGTCTTACCCCAATACTTCAATATGTCAAACAAATCACATGCATCGTGGTAAAATGTCAATAAGTAAGCGTAATCAACAAGACGAAAATTAAATTCATAACAATTCATCAAATCAGGATTTAAAACGACCAAAACTTAATTAAAGAAAGTATATAATGAATTCAACATTTTTGTTCAAGGAAACCTTATACAATTTCCATAAATGAGGTAACTAGCATCTAGGAAAAGGCCAAGTAAAAAGCAACGCGATTTAGTGATGTCAGTAGAAGATATATGAAACAAGTGTAACGATAAAAGCAAAAGAAGTTTTTAAACAACTCAATCTAGCATCAAACATTTATTTAAAACATATAAGTGACAAGCACACCATTTAAATGACAAATGTGACAAAACTTATGTATTTGTATCAAACAAAATCTTTAGTTGGAAAATTATGTAATTATTTGAAATCTGCCTGGCAGATTAGATCATTTTTCTATTGTACTATCTTATTAAATTGTTCTCTGTTGTTTATTGTGTGTCACAATGTAAATATGTTTGTGTTGCTATAGCATGTAACTACTGCTTTGCAAATAAAGAATTCATTCAAAAGAAGTTTTCAAACATCTCAATCTAGCATCAAACATTCATGTAAAACATGTAAGTGACAAGCACATCTTTTAGATGTTTTTATATTATGGGGACGACAGTATAAAAAAAGATTAATTAATTTCTAGAAAATATATAAACAATTTGGATCTTCTAATGAACTCAGAATAGTTAACTTTTTCTTCTATTTTTTTTATTTCCTGTATCTGCGCAAACATAATTTCCGGTAACGTCTAAGCTCGTCATTTGAATGAAATGTTAATTGGACGTACCTTATAACAGTAGACAAATCTATAAAACCTCTAAAAATAAATATCAAAAATAATTATTCAAAAAACATCATTATCGTTAACGTATGTCTAACTTCTCCCAACAGTTACATTTTGTGCCCGGTTCCGATTCTGTTGCTAATTAAGACGATTTCGCGAACAATTTTATAGACGATTTACAAAAAGATGTATTGACAACAACACATTAACAATAATATGTGTATCCTTCTGGTGTCCATTTTTTAGTTAATGGTAGATTATTTAATTTTTTTTTTTTTGTATGGTATTTATTTAACAAAAAGTAAAATCACAAACATACAGAAATACAAGAAAACTGTCAAACGAAGATAATTGTTTAAATGATCAAATTTTGAATTTAGATTTAGATATGAGAAAAATAAACTAAAAAAGTAAGATAATAGAGAATACTGGGCCAATTAAATATAAATTGAGAATAATAGCAGAAGTTTTAGAAAAAATTACCTGAAATTCAAATAACACAGCAACGAGGGACCCCTTTCAAAATACCCATAGCTTGGTTAAACAAAATGCGGATCAAAAATTCAACATTAAAGTAGAATATCAATGGGATGGAATTGATTCAGCTTTTAATTTGTCTGTAGGATGGGATAAATATTTTCAGGGGAAACAAAACCATTCGAAATCTTGTTTGATTTTTCTGAATCGAGTCAATGTGAAAATCCATCAATACTACATCGACATCAATTAACATTCAGAAAAGTAAATTAACTGGTTCATAATAATATGTTGGTATTCAAGGTAGTATACGGATTTACTAACAGTGATGATTGATTTTAATCAAATGTTCTTTAACTGTGCTATGTATGGGCTTTGGTCATTGTTGAAGGCCGTACGGTGACCTATAGTTGTTAATGTCTGTGTCATTTTGGTCTCTTGTGGACAGTTGTCTCGTTGGCAATCATTCCACATCTTCTTTTTTATAACACGTGTATATAAGTTGTAACCGATTTGAGATATAATTCAAATTTATCCTCACGAGGTGATATGGGATAGACTCTTGAGAAACCAAAACGGATGAAGTCCTGCACACGTATATAGTGCAAGAAATAGAGACTTGATGAAACGAGAATTTTGAGCAAAATTTTGATTTTTTCGGCCAATCCACACAGAGGATGAACATGCATGCAGCATAGTCATCAAACTTATATATAAGATTAATTTGGACTTAAATATACCAGAAAAGTGATGAAATACCATTGTAATTGGACAATCAAGAGTTGTCAAAAGATATATTCGCTGAGAAAAGCAGATGAGATATAAACAACAATAAGCTGCGCATATACATTCTCTACTAAAAAGTAAAAATCACCAAAAAAATGAACTCCGATGAAAATAAAAAAAAGGAAAGTCCCTAATCAAATGGAAAAATTAAAGCCTTAACACATCAAACGAATGGACACAAACTGTCATATTCCTAATTTGGTGGTTTTCTAGCTAGCTTAACCTCTCCAATGTATGACAGTCACATCAAATTCCATTATATTGTCAACAATGTGTGAACAAAACCACAATAGGTTAAAAGGTCAATAATAAGGATATAGCATAAAATTGAGCAGACTATACTGTGTCATCATCTTAACCACTGTAAAAATGAAAATGTAACAAAGAAGCACAAAACGCATACATTAAATTTAACAAACTCATCTTGCTATTATCTTACACAATTTTATTTATACATGTGAAGAAATCCACTCACAAAGGACCTGACACAGGTAGAAACAAAACATGTGTGTAGTTCAATGTATGACGGGATGTCACGTCAAATGGATATCACAAAAACAGTTTCAACAGTATAAGTTCAAAGGCATACATCAAATTTAACAACCTTATTTAGGGTAACACTAAGGACTGGACTGAATGGCCAGAACCGAACGACAAGACTAAAATGAAAAACGTTAACGTTGTCGAGGTTGATCCTGTTATTGAAATCGATGGTCGTGCAACGTTTTCAAAAGCTTTTAAAAAATAATTCTATATTTTGTTCTTAAATATATGTATTAAATGACAAGTTCTTATTACATTTAAATTTTCGATAAATCCTTTGCGATTTTTTTTTTATATTGGTGCTGTCACAGGTGAAAACAAAGTAATTTTGCATTCAATGTATGACGGGAGCATAAGAAAAGTCTTGTCAATTGGATATCTTAATAGTAAAAGTAATATTAATAAAGACAAATGAAAGAATACTGTAACACGTCATTAAAATGACAAACAACGTCAGTACGCAGAATCTATACTCCAAACCCATCATGATTATTTGTGAAGCTAATACGGAATATTTAATAACAAGGTCTTAATACTTTCCGCTGAACTTTTTGAAAAGGGGACGAGACGTTATTTGACCTGTTAAACAACTTTCTGGTGAGACGCTGATGACGTGTTACAAAGTCTGAGTAAGAGCTGCAAGCTTTTGAATACCGAATACTAGTTAATTGGAAAATGTATATTCCATATGCAAGTGAAGTTGGTTTATGTCGTCAAAGGTGGGGGAAATTACTAATTTCAAAATTTAGGTCGTCTCGTTTGTCATAGATTCTGGTACTGACATGACGGTGTACGTATGTCATATTCGAGTTATCAGTCTAAACTTGAAGCTGTGGAAGTTGTGTCTGTTGTTTATTCAATTGAAGTTCTGGGGGTATATTAATAGAACCCAATCAGAAAATGTCGATCTGTTAACAGCAATAATATCATCAATATATATGAAAATGAAATTAAACAATATAAAAGGAGACAAAACAGGGTATGTCATACACACAACAGTCTAAAATATGTAAACAAATTAACAAATGAATTCAAAAAAGACTCTAAACACACTTGGTCATATAGTTATTTCTTGATGACAATTATTGTCAATAAACAAATATTTTGTAATCTTAACCTTTGTTTTCGTCAACGTCTCCTTTTTTAATAGATTGTTCTGCTGTAAGCAAAGATTATAAACATATTTTTTTACAGAAACATTACTTTTTAAATTACATTTAAATCATATCAAAATTTCATACAAATACATGACACAATATTTTCTAGAAAGGAATTTCTTGTACAGTTGAAACAGGAATAATATACAAGGTAAACATAATTGGAAAATATCAGAATGTTTTAGTTTTACTTCAAAGCACCTTAGAGCATAACACAATATTATCAGCCAAATTTTAAAATCAATCAAACATTCAAAACAGTATATTAACATTAAACAAAATATTTTTGTCGATGCACAAATATAACAAGATATTTGCAGATCAATTACATAAATTCAATAGGTTCTAATTTACATATTGGCCCCTTTCGTTAAAACGACAAGAAATTGAAAATCAATGGCTGTTTTAAAATGGGAAACAGTTGATAAAGGACATGTTGCTTCTCTACTCTGTATATGTATTTTAACATATTTTGTTCAAATTAAAATCTTTAGTAGTATAATAATACTACAACTATATTTGCTGACAAATTTAAAAAAAAGAACCAGGAGATAAATCTTTTTTTTTATCAATATTCTACAGAAAGTGCACGTATATCTGAACATATATGTGTTTTTGTAGACGCTTTATGATTTATTTGATTTTCCATGCTATATATAGATACTTCCGAATTTCCAATTAAACATTGGAAAGACATTGTACAATTTATAACTTTAAAATATTAAGATTTTTGATGTGCAAAATCATAAATTCGAGATGATTCGATACATATTTTCTGATTTAGTTTTCATTTACCTTTCAGTGTTAGTTTTTTTACAAGATTATCACATCATATGATAGATCTCCTTTTGTTATTGTTAATTCTGAATGATTCGATACATCTGTCTATTTCATGTGCTGACTGGGTGGTTTATTTTTATATTCTTGTATTTATATATGAGCGTTAGATTTATAATGAACGAGATTCTCAAGTTAATGATGGAATTTTGTTTTAATGGCAAGTTCGACTTTCACATAAAAGAGCTCCTTTAGCCATTGCTAGACAAGCATCGTCCGAAACAATAACGCTTTTGTGGAGGATTTTTTGTCGAACAGCTTCTTGAATTAATATACATTCAGACAAACCACCGATCATGACGATGGCTGTCACTTTATGTGTTTAAATATATCTATATACCATTCAATGGTTCTTTTCATGATTTAAGCTTTTTTTTCATTTTACACTAATAGTATATATACTTCACACAAAAAAACGGTAAAATAACAAATTCACAGTATTGCCAGCGCCGGAATACTTTATTTATACTAAGCTGGCTTTTAATCGAGATATATTTTAATCAGATCATAACTACTGTTTCACCGGCAAAATAGCCACTGCCAAAATATAAAAAAAAAATATTATTGAAAATTATGATCAATAAATCTACGTTTTACATTTACAAAGTTGACATATATATGTTCCAGACCATATGAGTATTTGGACCGCACAAGTACGATCCGGACAGTATAAGTATACGATGTAGACTCGTACGGTCCGACCATACGCGTGCGGTCAAACGGTATGAGTAAACGCGCATGGTCCAGTACGAGCTGACCATACATGTTATGGATCATATGGTTTTCATTTAGACCACCATTATCACAATCTTTATTTTTAGTATTATAAATTGTTATTATTACAATGAGATGGGCTTAACACCAAATCCTGTATTTTGACATTTACCGGCCGCTTTCAACAACTTTTGACAATCACTTTTCCATTCATGATTGTGATTTCCATTGTGGCGTCAGATATTTTGTTTTATGACGTCAAAATTTTACAGGAACATCATAAAAAGTAAATAGAAAAAAGCAACAGTTATAAAGAATACAGATAAATGTACTTACATTGAATCAAATGTGGTGGCTTGGTGAATGGCGTTGACTTTGAATATGACGTCATCACTTAAATAGCGTCACAACTAAAAGCCCTTACAATGAACCAAAATCGGAACGTTACGGTATTTCCGTATCTTTTTTTTTGAATGTTTGAATCAAAAGACTTCGTCCCCTTTCACAGGTAATGCCTGCCTCATATCAAATATCGTTCATTAGTTCTATCAATAGAAACAAGACAAATTAAAATTTAGTGCATAATAAAAAAAAGAAATCTTGCTATTGTAAATTTTAGGGATGTCAATAAATTACGTTGCAACAACGTTTTAATTACGTGATTTATTTGATCAATGTACAGTACATATTGCAATTATTTATTTTTTATTTTTTTATTTTCACGATGTATTATTGATGACAAAAAAATATAGCTCCTCTTTTTTAATAGCTTAAAAATCAATTTAATACTTTATCGACCAAAAATATGATGACGTTGCTATAACGTCACAGATACGTGACAGATGCGTCGCAATATGACATTGCAACAACGTAATACAAACGTTATTAAAAACAATAATAACGTTGTCCTGACGTCGGTTCTACGTCGTATCTGACGTGACGTAAAATAACTTTCTCACAACGTTGCAACAACGTCGTACTTACGTGACGTCAGTCACGACCTTCCAGCGACCAATACATAACGTCGCAAGGACGTCGTGTGTTTCCTGGGTATGCTATTACACTAATAGTATGCTATAAGTGGTTTTATATAATTATCTTTAACATTTTGAACAACAAATATCCTTAAATGCAGTGTATTACCATGTGTTCTACTCGAACGAGAAGGTAAACGACGTGTCAATAAACAGTAAAGGGCACTATAATGACGTGAGAGTAAAATCCTTATTATCTCCCGACATTTTCCCATTTCAGTAATTGCCGACACAAAATTAAACTATCATAGTGTTTTTGTTTTTTGTTTTTTGTTTTTTTTTAACTATCATAGTGTTTGTCTTTCTTCTAGTGAAAATGTCGCACGATTTAAGTCAGATTTTTTTTCTCTGGCTTCCCATTGAGGCTGCCAAAGTACAACTGTAATGTTGATTGCCAAAAACTAGGTACATGTATACGTCAGTAAGCACACGTGAAAGATATCCCTATGTATTTGGTTTTTATGTCTTGAAAATGTAGCTGCGTTAACCTCTTTGATTAACATTCATTGAATTTTGGAAACGTTATCAATGTCTAAAATTGAACTCTCATTTAATGAAACTCCAATCAAAACAATTTGTTTTTTATACAAGACTTGTATAGGCGTTGGATTAACTACTCTTTCTAATGAAAAAACGCATGGTGATATATTGTAAAGAGTACGTTGTTGTGGTACATGTGTATATTTTTTGACGTATTACATATTCTGTCTTGGGAATAGTGCTTATATGATTGTATATGGGTTGTAAATTTCAGTTTGTGTTTTTCAAGATACCTTCCCAAAATAAACTTTTAATTTTTATGACATAATAGGTAATTTTGAAGAATTCAAATCTTATATTATAATTTAATATGAGAGTGGAAAAGGGAATAATGTATGATGTTATAGTATATGGTTTATAGTGTAATGCCGCATGGATTATGGATCATGATCATAGCCTAGATATTAAGCCATCTAAGAACTACCTTTAAGTTATTTCATCACAAATAATGTATTTTGTTGTATCTTCACTATAGAAATAAGAAGATGTTTGCCAAGGAAACAACTCTTAACAAGAGACCAGAATGACACAAAATGAAAATACAGTTAAAGCAATGGATAATTTTAATGGAATACGTAGACAGCTCTCTAAAAAAACTAGTATATGTTCATAATAACTCTGTTCCTATCCATTGATAGCTCGAATATTTATTAAACAATTAATTTAACATTAATCCAAAAATTCATACATTCGATTTTTTAGAACTGTTCGTTTTCTAATTTTAGCAACGTTATTTAGCTGACAAAGACATACTTCATCAAACTCACTATCATAAAAGATTTAGATACACTGAAAACAAGTGGCTACTACTACACAGTAGACCAACAAACGTGGATCTTAGCAACTATGCTGGAAGGCGACCGTTTTTTAATACTCATATATAACCATGTGAGAATTACATGCTTTTAAGAGGCTCTTCTTTTATAATGTACCAAAAAAATTATAAAATGTGTTATATCTCTCAATTTCGAGGCAGATTTGAAATTTTGATGTCATATTCATTATCTAGGGGAATTGTAAGTATTTACGGATCACGATTAGATATTGAATGCTTTTCTAACTACCAATGACAATTCTCTCAGATAAAATAGCTTCAATGACAATATTCTGGGTGTTTCAATAGCATTAGTTTAGTCATGTTAGTGAATCTTATGAAGTCGATTTATTTCCTAGTAAAAAAGTTTTTTTCCATTTTGATGTTTAAGGTTTTTTTGCTTGATTTACGTTTATAAAATAGTTATTATTATTAAATTAGATTTCCTCTTTCTACTTCCATTCATATAAATTCAAATCAAAGTAATGTTCCCTGTACTTTTTTCGTGTACATATAGACACATTTTTTACATGAACTGTCGTAATTTTCAGTGAATATAATTAGATTGCTAAACCTTCCCAGCAGTCGTTGGGCTTGATTTTTTTCTCGAAAGTCCATAACAGAAGGAAATATAACATATAAGCAATTTACTGGATGCAAACTGAAGATACTATAATATTGAAGCTCCAATTTGGATGCATTTAGCTCTTGTTTTTTTACTATATTTAACCGAGAGATTAGGAAATGAATCTTCATCATGCATAGCTCATGCATATAACTCAGGTTATGCCTCATTATTTTTCTTTATTTGTTTTACTTTTCGAAAGTATAAGCTGTTTAGCGTTTGTCTACGTTGGTGATTTGCGTATAGTGTGCCTCTAAAACAGCAAAACTACTACCGTTTGATTATAATATAACACTGAATCCATACGTATGCATGAGGAATGCATCTAAGTGGGACCTAGCTTCAAGCCAAGTAGTATAACATTGAAATATGGTAATTGCTTGATTCATTAAACGTATGTATTTATCTTAAACTATTGGGTTCTTGGGTTGTGTAATAAAGAAGAAAATCGCTGCTAAATATCATATTCGTGCATAACCCGAAATTTTGTCTGGTTATGGCTGAAAAGTTGTTGACTTTTATTTGTTACAGTCGTAGATCAAATCATACAGGCATCAGAAATGCTGTTTAAGAAGAAAGTGAATTAAAACAAATGTGGGCTTTGAACCTTTCACTAAGGCTGCAGCGCATTAAGTACCATTTTATTGACGTCTATTTAATTATTTCCAACTCTTAAATGTGCAAAAGTGATTACTTTTTCAAAAGGTTTTGAGTACAAAAAGCCGAAGAAGTTGAAGGCTTAAAATCTGCTGTTTATGACAAATGTTTTGCTTCAACAGACAAATCATAGAACAATATAATTAAAATGATTGAAAACAATCATCCAAACATTTACCACTAATTTTAAGCTTGATATGAGGAAGGATATTTCCGTGTTTTGAAACCACCTTAAATGCAATAAAGTATTAGTCTCCATATCAAAAACAAATCTAAGAAATAGTTTAACAATATCCATTGAGAGTATCTCCAAAGAAAATATCAACTGTTAAAAAAATAAACAGAAGCAAACACCAACAATCGTTCTAAATGAAAATCCTTGTTTGTACAACTATATTTGGCGACAAAATATAAACAAACACAGTAAATGAGTCTCATTTTATTATTATCCTCAGTATATATATATAGAGATATCCTAGTAAGTATATTACAATATTTGTATATAGATATCATCTGATCTTATTGGCCATGCTATAGTGATTGTCAAAATGTGAATAATATAGGGTTATTGCATGAATTTTGGGGAATATTGTCCTGAGTAGAATTTTATATTGCACAAGCTTGCGAGTGCAATAAATGTTCTACGAGGAACAATATTCCCAAATATTCATGCAATAACCCTTTTATTGTATAGCAATATAATATTTGAAAGAAAAATTGGTTTAAATTAAGAAATTGACGTTGATGACGTCATGAATTTTGAATATTTATTTAAATTTTATTGCACGCTAACTTTTGGTTACTTTCTGTGGGAAATTTTATATTGCTATACAATATATATATATGTTTCGTACTTCCAAATATGCATTTGAGTGACATCAAAAAATTATTTTCTAGAATGTGTGTTTCGATTGTCCAGTATGGTAAGTTCTATCTAATTCAATACATATAACTTTGCTGATTTGCTGCTATTTTTATATAGCTAATTGAGTTTATATATTTGTGCTTCAATTTTATGAACGAGAATCAAACTTAATATGATTGGATTCCTGTTTACTGAGAAGACCGACTTCCACACTCAACAGCTCCTTTCACCATTGATATATAAGCATCGTTCGAAACAATAACGCTTTTGTGAAAAAACTTTTGTCGAACAGCTTCTTGAACTAACATACATTCAGAAAAACCACCGATCATGACGATGGCTGTCACTTTATGTGAATCTCTATATTCTGTGAAAACGTCTTCCATCAGCGTTATAATCTTGTTAATAGTTGTCTTGAATAACGTATGCACTATATCGGCCTCAATTCGCAGTGAATCACCCTTCAGGATGATGTCATTGCTATATTTAGAAGTTGAAATTACATTGAATAAACTCACGGATCTTTAAGCAGATATTATTTAGACATGCATATGGAACTCTCATTCTTATTTTGTCTTGACTTCCTTCAACATTTCTTTTTATTTGTTCACATTCCCTAATAATAGCGTGATGAGCATCGGGAGCCTCTCTTTTTAATGATTGCATCACTGATTTACCAAATATAGTATCTAAAAGATCTAAAAATCTGTTATCTAGTGCTGTGCCACCGCAATCATTGCCTATTCTGCGAAACTTTTCTATGATTCCAAGAGTAGCTGTCTTGATAACTGTTACATTAGCAACACAACCTAATAACAATAATCTGTATTTAAAATCAAATTGAATTGTGTGTGATTAAAACACACAAATATATTTCATATATAGATGCAATATACGTAGGAGTATTGTTAATGGAATGAAGAAATATTTGTATACAGATACAAAACAAACATCAAGTTCAAAATCAATTTCAATATTTCAATGACTATTTAAAAATTTGTTGAACAAATGCAATCGTGGGTTACCTGTTACAAAAAAATCAAGGGAAATTGGTACTCAACAAAAAAGAATGAATCTACAGTAGATAATCATAATACCTCCTATATTAACAACCATATATTCATTTCCTTTTTGTATTTGTTGGTTATGGTTTCCGTCCATTAAGCTCTGACAATAAGCGATTGTGGCTTCCACCTCCGTTACCAATAGCAAATGACTAATAAGTATTCCAGCCTTCGAAATAACAAATAAAATTAGATAAAATTACTGTTAATAGTTATCAAAAGCACTAGGATAATAGTTTTATACGCCAGACGCGCGTTTCGTCTACATAAGACTCATCAGTGACGCTCATATCAAAATATTTAAAAAAAGACAAATAAATACCAAGTTGAAGAGCATTGAGGACCCAAAATTCCAAAAAGTTGTGCCAAATACGGCTAAGGTAATCTACTCCTGGGGTAAGAAAATCCTTAGTCTTTCGAAAAATTCGAAGTTTTGTAAACAGAAAATTTCTAAAAATGACCATATAATTGATATTCATGTCAAAACCTCATACTTAGATTTTTTTTTAAAGAGCTGTAACCTTTACATTGTCATGTACAGTGCTTTCTGACGTTCATTACTTAGCACTAATAATTGAACATCGTGTGAATATTTTTTTTTACCATTCATTTAGTTACAAATTGTTAATGCCACTGAAAAAAAATATCAAGTACCTTAGTGTTTAAAATAAACGGCCTTACCTGCTGTGCACATGACCTCAGGATCTGTTCACTTGTTTCCGTCAAATCTGCGGAAACAGGGATCACCCATCTTGTTTCATCTATTTTATAAGGTGCATCTTTCTTGTCCAGTTCTTCCATTATATGGTAAACAAAGGCTTTGATAAACATTTTGAAAACGTGGCTAGCCCGAAGTAGCTTTCCTGTCACATCTTCCAACATCATATCATTGGTGATGTTCTAAAATATGTAAGAGCTAATTCTATTCGTGGTTTTAATTTGAAAGAAAACATTTTATTACTCGTGTGCAATAAGTTGGATCTTGAAATTGAGAATGGAAACGTGAAATATGTAACAGAGACACACACCCGACAAAAGAAGACCACCGATATGTCTTCAACACAGCGTGAAAATCCTGCACCCGGAGGCGGGCTTCAGCTGGCTGCTAAACAAGAGTGTGTACTAATATACACCGAAAAATGACGTCAAACTTGACTGCAAAACATATATTTGAACCAATACTGAAAAATTATACATGATAAAAAAAAAGGCCAGAGGTTCTTGACTTTGGACAGCCACAAATAAATTGCGGCATGGTTAAGTACGTTTTTTTTAAAATTTCATCCCACTTCCTGTTGCTTGTAACCAATATTGTATAAACAAATAAACAGCAATATGCAGAGTTCAATTTGGATCTTAACAATTATGTGCTCAGTTTCCATATATAGCACGATTTGCTGAATGTATTTATAAACGATAGAAAACAGACCCATATAATTTCAAAATAGCATTTAAAAATAAAGATTACTCGCATTAAAGATCCGAAAAAAGAAAAGAAAACTAGAGATTAAACTCATCCGTTTGTACCTTCTCTGTTAATTAACCAAAGTTTATCTTACCGCTTAACTAATTGATTTTCCTGTTTACAAAACATTGAATTTTACGAAAGACCAAGGATTTTCTTATCCCAGGCATAGATTACCTTAGCCGTATTTGGCACAACTTTTTGGAATTTTGGATCCTCAATGCTCTTCAACTTTGTACTTGTTTGCCTTTATAAATATTTTGATATGAGCGCCACTGATGAGTCTTCTTAGAAGAAACGCGCGTCTGTCGTATTAAATTATACTCCTGGTACCTTTTATATCTTGTTAAATATATAACATTGAAATTAAGGAATTGAGATAATTCACAATTATACAGAATATTTGAAATATTTTCAACTTAGGAAATAACTGTATTGTGTTTTAAGTCTGACTTATGGAAAACGTAGATAATATTGTCGCAAATTGAGTTTACTAAGCGACGCGTAGCGGGGCTAGGTGACAGTAAAATCTACTTTTACCAAGGCCAAGCCTAAAATGCAATACAGTTATTTCTATTCTTATGCATCGTACTTAAATACAATCCATTTACTAAATATTTTCGGTTAAAATGACGTAAATGAAAAAGACCTTGCAACAGTTTCATCGTGTTCAACCTCTAATAATGTGACGTCATATGTATACTTACCATGTTAAACAAGAACACTTGACGTATTCATACTTTTCGTGCGTTTCAAAATTTGTTTTTTGAATATTAACAAAAATAAGATTTTGAGGTTCAAACTGTGACTTTCTTGTTTATTTTGTGATAAGTATCATAGAAAATAAATCGGAATTCAATATGGTGGCTTTCGTAGTTACTGGCTTGTAGAACGTAGAATCTAACCCTTCAGAACATTTTACAACGTGCTTTTTTACAACGTGAATGAAAATTATTGTTACAAACGAATTGCATTAGAATTATGAGTAGTATATCCGGACCTGTTTGGTAAAATGACCGTGGCATACCCTAAAACATTTCCTATTGACTGCACATTGTAGAAAATGATCATAGTAGGTAAGTTTTTCTAACACAGTAAGAAATTTCAGACAAAAAATTTTGAAAATGTGTTTTATAGTGGTGTCATCAACGTACATAAAACAGTAATCTACAAGAGATCACATGACGATTAGAATTCGAAATTGCAATCAAATGACGGTTATTACTTGACTTTAATGATATGCAAAACTACATAATGAACCCTATACCTAACCAAATTCTACTTCACATGTGCATTTTGTTCGCGTTTAACACCAGACAAGATTTATAAACCTACTTGAGGATTCAACTTCCATGAAAGCTACTAGCGCAAACTTTTCGCAGCGTGTACGACATGTAAAAAGTCAGGAATATATATGACAGTTGTTATCCATTTATTCGATCTGTTTTTTGAGTTTTCGATTTTGCCATTTTATCAGGGACATTCAGTTTTAAAACTTCCTTGGCGTTCAGTTTTTCAGTGATTTTAGTTTTTTTTTTTACATAAATGACCCTTTACAAGAACGTCATATTTTTGGTGATTCTGTGTTGTTAAGTCTTCAGTTTTATATGGAGTGTGTTCACTCAAGTGTTGATTTACTTGAATAATTTTACTCATAACAAAAACAGATGTAAATCAAGAAAAATGGTGAAAAAAATAAAAGTATGATAAATAAAGATACGTGATTAGTATACCTTTTTGATATTGAATCCTCTGAAAAAATAGTAATCATTCTGAATGTCGTCCATACACTTATCTGCATACCCATTTTCTGCATCATACCCAAAACACTGGAGCTCTGTGTTAATGTCCAATAGAATACATGTTGGAGTTTTAAGTGTCAAAAATTGCCGATAGCCAGATTTCCAAGACTGATTAAAATGTATTTTCAGCGAATTCGGTGTATTAGATTTAAATGAATATGCATATCCGCAATATGTAGTTCCAAAATCCAAAGCTACGATTGTTCTCAATTTCAAACGTTCCATTATATTGTTTTTACCTGAAAAGAAAATATTGGCATATTTGTTTGTTGCTATAGTGTTTGGGGTTTTGATTTTATCATTGAAAGAGGTTAAGACGCAGTTAACATTTTAAAGAGACAACACTCCAGCAAGAAAAAAGATGAAGATATTAATTAAGTAAATATCATATTGTTTCATGTTTACTTCATATATATTCTAAATTTTAACGCTTCGTTCTGCACTGATACAACCCTAGATACAAGATGTAAAGTTCGACGTTGCAACTCCAGCGGCACTCTTCAAAGTAGCTATTCCGGTAGCTGCATTTTAAATTTCGCGAAATATGATGACGCTTGCCGTCAAATAGTTTTACCGAGTGGAGCAATCTTATATAAAAATGATGACTGAGGTATGATAAAAGTAATTATTATAAATAATTCAAATATATTAAAACTGGTTTAATCTACCATTTTCTACACAAGGGAATACCATTATAAAGTCGGGACTATGACGTTTGTTTTCTATTTGTAGAATGTTTTTGAGCTTTTGATTTTACCATTTGAAGAGAGACTTTATATTTTGAATTTCCCTTGGAGTTCGGTTAATTTGTTATTTCACTTTTTTAAAGTTAAAACGCATCTAACATTTTAAAGATTTGACAATCCAGCAAGACAAAAGATGTAGATCTGTATTACGTTCAACTTAAAGGGATACATATAACTTTCTTAAGTAATAATAATAGTCTTTATGAAAATTAATTTACTTTAAAATTGCATTTTTCACACACGGAATACACATAACTAACAACGACTATAAAAGTTCCTGGTATTGGACAGGCGAAAACACGCGACAGAGTTTAGCATATTTTATGATATCTCAACCACCCATTTATATATCTAGCTGATGTGGAATACATGTAGAAAAACACAGAAATGCGTACAGAAAATTGCAGTTCAAAATAAATACCAGACCGATGATAGAATAGACGAGTCTCAAGAAACAATTCAATATGACAATAAACAACATAAATTTACAAAAATAACTACTATTAGTTACTGATATGCCTTCTCAAGACTCCAATTAAACTGATTGAAATATTATGTCTTTATTTTATGTTGGTTTAGCTCAATCCCTCTAGTTAATAGTAGATTATCATGCTATCATAGATAAAATGTGAAGATCATAGCCCGTATTATGCCAACAACTGGTTGTACATTTTGTAGATAAAGAATGGTTATTGTGTATGTTGTGATCCTTTGAGGAAATCGGTATTGAATGCAATGTATTTATTTTTACCATTTACTAATTTCTTGACCATGATTCACAAAATTTGTCAGTAGGAAAATAAACGTATGTTCAATCTCGTATATTTAGAATTGAACATTACGGGAAAATCAACAGAGTTAAAAATCTTACAATAAAATGTCAATTAAAAAAAAAACAAAGATTGAAAAAAAAATGTCTCATTAAACACATACATATGTACGTTGACCATTTTGATGTGTTGAGATTCTGTCAATGTTTACCAACTGACATCAGTATATTTACGTGTATAAATATATATTTAAGAAAAAAATTATAGAAATATGTTTAAATTACTTACTAGCCTTTCTTTGGACTATCAATTTTAAATTGCATTTTCCAAAATATATTTTTTTTCTTTTCTAAGAAAAAGCAACCAACCTTAATCGTTAATGTTGAGAGTGCCTTGAGTTTTGTCTTTGTATAATGAACCTTGCTGCCCTTAAGAAATTATAGAATTATTTCCATTTAAACCTTTTAATAGGTGTACTATCAAACAGATGAGTTTCAATAGGTTATATTAATACATAAGCTATATCAAAAGTTAAATAGCTACGTATAGTATGTAAATAATCACCGAGGTATTGAATATATTTTAAATGACAAGCAGTGTGTAAGTGTCAACTTCTTGGAATTCTGATTAAATAACTTTTTTTTTTAAATCACTTGTAATTCTAGGAAGGATAATCTATTTTATAGAATGTTAAAAAAAATAGTCGTTTAATACATATACGCTACAGTACTAGTAGATCTAGCTCTTTAAATCCATTCATAAACATTCTTATGACAAATTATTTCCTATAAATAGATAAAATGAATATGATTTATTCAATACGGAGAAGTGTTTTGTTATTCTATTTTGAATAGAAATCACATTGTTATGTTTGCTTACTGCAGAAATATATATGTTTTAATCTTTTTCTTTTCAAACAAGTGATTTATATAATGGTTATAAAACAAATCAACAGCATGCTCAGACGGCAAGTGGCATTCTAATAACGTTAAAGCAGTGGAAATCTGATTAAAATAAACTTTAAAAGTTCGTAAGAGTTCCGAAGAACAGTGTCTCGCCTAAACTTTTGCTGTTAATCGCAGGCTCACCAAAAATGAGGGAAAAGCAATAAAAATATTCCTCTCGATACTATCTTTTGACTGTCAGATGACCGTCCGAGTTTGTTAAAATTCCAGGATAGTTTATGAATCTAATAAATGTTTTAAAATCTTATACTGCAGACTGTATGTTATATTAACTCGAAGTAAAATACAGATAAACTGGTACAAAATTTTAACAAAATTTCCTTCTAGATACTAGCTTTTGATCATAAAAAAGCTTCAGTTCAAGTTTGGTACACATCCAGGATAGTATAAAAAAAAAGTTATTATTTTTTTTTAAACTTTAACCAAAGAGTGAATGTATTGTCTCCTGACAGAAAAAAAACAAATATAAAAAAGAAGAGGTGGTATGATTGCCAGTGAAAAACCGTCCACAAGAGACCAAAATGACACAGAAATTAACAAATAAAGGTCACCGTACGGCCTTCAACAATGACCAAAGCCCATACCGCATATTTATCTATAGAAGGCCCTGAAATGACATTGTAAAACAATATAAACTTGAAAACTAACAGCCTTATTTATCTTAAAAAAAATTAACGTAAAACAAATATGTAACACATAAACTAACGACAACCACTCAATTACAGACTCCTGATTTGGGACAGGCACTTAAATACATAATGTGGCGGGGTTAAACATGTTAGTGGGATCTCAACCCTCCCCCTAACCTGTGACAGTTGTATAACAGTACAACATAAGAACGAACTATGAAATCAATTGAAAAATGCTTCACTCATCTGATGGACAAAAATACAAGTGGACGTGACCGGGTACTTATACATCCCGACAACAAAAAGACTCTTACAAAACAAATCTGATAGTACTCACTCGCAGTTATCTGACAGCTAGTTCAAAGCCACTAACAACTAATAAAAAAATCATGCATCTAAGACTAAATTATCAATCTGTACGCATCCAACAGCCAATGGATTTAGTTTAAAGACGTCATAAACAGCCAGAGAAAAACATGGACTTGTGCAAGTCCATTTATAAGTAAAATACGAAAAAAAATCTCTTTGGGACAAAATTCACTTCTGTATACCATCTTATGATCATAAACAAGCTTCTGTTCATGTGAGATAATTTTTCATAAGTACAAAGTTGAAGAGCATTGAGGATTCAAAATTCCAAACAGTTGTGCCAAATACGGCTAAGGTAATCTATGCCTGGGATAAGTAAGTCAAAATCGTAGGTCAGTGACGATTATTCAAAAAAATAAAACAACACTGAAAGTTTTTGATTGGGTTATTGTTGCTTAGTCTTTAGTTTTTAATGTTGTGATGTGTGTACTATAAATTTTCTGTTTGTCTTTTACTTTTTTAGCCATGGCTTTGTCACTTTGTTTTCTAAGCTGAATCTATCAGTTTGAATATCCTTCTAGTATCATAAGCCCTCTTTTAAAGTTTTTTTTCTGGATTTAACTTCATCAAGAACGCTAAAAGCTGAATATTTAACAGCAGAATATGTATATCAACCAAAACAGTTGAAGAGCAGCATTGGGCTACATCTTATAAAAAAAAATGAATAATCTTTAAAGAAACAAGTCTGCTGATATAATATTTGTAATTTTATTGCATCCGTTCAAATATAATTATTTTAAAGTATTTACATTATTAATACAATATGGTTTATTTGTTAGGCTTTTTTTCTGACAAAATTACATTTTAACATAACAATGGTATAACAATGGTACATACATATTTACATAAGGAAAAAGAATGAGATTCAATATCATGAATTATGCACAACTAGTAGTACAAATGTGTAAAAATAGTAAATAAAAATCAATTGTCTGGCAAGCAATCCAAGATATGACAACTATATTTTCATTAATTTTACAACCCTTGTATATGCAGTAGTTGACAAAAAAACAAGTAGGAATGTGAAATATAATGCAACATTGTTTGTAACGTTCATTTTAATTGGATATTCACAATTGATGCTATGAAAAAGTATGTGCAAGCATAAACAATGTATATTAGATTTTAAATGTATGATTTCGGTCTGTTTCATTAGAACTGTAACAAAACTATGGTATTTAAAGCTCTGACAGCATCAATTGGTGAATTGATGAATGTAAACACCTCTTTACTGGCTTCGCTAACCCATCACCAGTAAACTTAATTTGCAATCATCAAATAACCTACTGATGCAGTCAGAGCTTGAAATACAAAACAGTTATCTTTATTTTCTATCTGTGAAATGCCATGTTCAAAAGTATCTATAGAAACAACATAATCGTGTCAAATTTGTCACAGCAGATACCAGTGCCTAGTTCAACAATAAATGCCACTATGGTTATACTCAAGACCAAAATATTATTCAACCCTAAACCAATGTTCAAAAGGTACTTTAATTATCACCTGGACACCCAGCTAATGATGAACAATTGGACAGATGAACAGAATATCCCTAAGTATATGACTCATTAGTATTCGTTGGATACCAATTTCGTGGCTTTTGTGGTTACAGTTGAACCACAAAATTAAATGTTCAACGAATAACAAATTTTCTATAGGCTTATATGCAGACTTCGTCAAAACTACATATTTTATATCCACGAACATGCAAGTTTTCCTTAATCCACGAAAATTGGTACCCAGGAAAATAAACGAATCCACAGTATATGATTCATAAAGGTTTAACAATAAGAAGCTTGTGAGAGCTTTTACATATGTATTTACTCACACATTTGATTTATTGTTTGATTGTTTAGGCATCAAGCCTAAAATTGGCCCCAAGGTCTAATATCATACTATGGATTCATTATTATTTGTGGGGTGTCAATTAAAGTGGATTTCGTGTGTAAAGGTGAACAATGAATTCAAATGAAATACAAATGTTCTATAGCGTCGCTGGGCTTCTAAAATGTTGTAAATACAAATTTTTCAAGAAAAAAATATCTCACAAACAGGCTTTAAAATTTTTGCAAAATCCATGCTTCCAAAATGTCGTATGTGAACTTGAACATTTTTGTAAATAGCAGTGAAATAAAAAAATTGACATTTCTGGATTATCCAAGAACTTAAATTATTTTCACAGGAATAAAGAAATGTACAATTATTTTTTCCTCAAAGCCATTCTACAACAATTTTCAGGTTTACATACAACATTTTGGAAGCAACTTTACAAACAACTGACATTTGCAATTTTGTATTCTGTCTTATTTCCCACATTTTGATTGGTCTAACTGTATGCTATTTTGTAATACCACAGATTTCCTCCCACCCAGACCATTGGTGTCAAAAAGTATTTTTAGCCAAAAAAGTCATATACGACATTTTAGAAGCCCAGCGACGATAGGCATGTATTAAACATTGGAAAAACCATATATTTACAAAATGCAATGTTTACTGAACCCACACAAATAAATAAATCCACAGAAGTATATGATGGACCTCAAGCTTGCAATTGGCATAGAATTGGTCACAAGCCTAATATAGGCCAAAGTCTACTGCCTCTAGCCTATGTTTGACCCAAAACCCTACTGGGATAGCATATGTAAGATCTTAAGCCTACTTAACATTTTATAAGAGAACTGCATTATAGAAGTTTAAAAGTGGCTGATTTCTCAGCAAATATTTCGAAACTTTACAAAAAAAAAACCACTTGACTAATGCCCTTTCCTTATACATAATATACTATTTTAAAGCATTGTCACAAGTTAGATAAAGATAAATTATATTATATGATATATTTCAGATTTCATGGACTATTTTCACAATTAAATGTCTAAAACCTAACTTACCCTATACCAACTTTGTAATCCTTAATCCTTAGACATGTTTTTTTTTACAAATTGGCAATTCCATGTTTACTTATAACAATTCTTATTGCCACATTCTTACAAATCTACAAAGCAAAGCAGCATACTGTTTGTCCCTATGATTATTGCTGACTTAATTTTATTACTGAGTTATAGTATTATTGCCTTCCAATTTGCTATTATTGCAACTGGCTAGGTTAAGCAGTATTATATTCCCACTAGTCATATTTGTACAAAGATAAATAAAAAAAAATCATTCTTAGAGACATCTAAATCAATAAAATACTTTTTTGCTTTGCGCTTACAACCAAATTTCCTTAAATGCCCATTTATGATTTTTTAAATGCCTTAACTTGTATAAAAAAAACTAGAAAATGAAAACATCATGAACATACAATTATTATTGAGATCAGAATCCATAGTTTTCTTCAACAAATTTTAAATACTGTGGATTCATTATCATTCTTACGATACTAAATTTTGTGGAATTTTTTGGTAACCTGGGGACCACAAATTATCATTTACAACAAATTACAAATTTTCTATTAGAATGTATGCAGACTTTGACAAAACCACGAAATCAAATGGCATTTATTTAAAGGCCAGTTCTCCTGAATCCATGAAAATAGGAAGCCAAGAAAATAAGAGAATCCACAGTACTTGTTTTTTTCTCATAATTTCATCAGTAAGAATATCAACAGTTTCATGTCTAATATTTCAGGCCTTTGTTTCTGATGTAGTTAATCATCCTGAATTTCCATTCCATAAAATCTTGACATTTCTCTGTCCAAAATATCATTCGATTTATAAAAATTTCCAACTTTAATAACCATTAATTGTTCAGAACAAGGTGTTCTACAAAATCTAGCAGTGTTCCACTATCCATCTGATCAGCAGGTAGTTTTCTGCTCAATGATTCCTAAAAGTATATGTTCAAAGTTCAAAGTTCATTATTTTCCAATCGTCTGCGACAATAATACACAATATATTTTCTTTCTTAACACATAAACATATAACTGGAGAAATCATTTAAAAAAAAAGTAAAATCCCAAAAGTACTGAACTCTGAGGAAAATTCAAAACTTAAAGTCCCTAATCAAATGGCAAAATCAAAAGCTCCAACACATCAAACGAATGGACAACTGTCATATTCCTGACTTAAAATTCACATAAAGTTGATGAGATAACCATAGATTTTATATCATACATATGGTCAACACACTCAATGTGTAAAATCAAAATGTTGACCTAGTCTTTTGCACATTCCCAGATTTTCTATGGTTCATAAGCTGCTGGAATTTTGTAAACATCATCACATCTCAAAGCTAATGCTGTTCTATAAACACCATATAAAATCTTTTAATAACAAGAACTTACCATGAGTTTATCTACATATTTGTATTTTAGAAAAGACTTTTGATATTATAAAAAAGAAGAAGTTTGTCTACATACTTGTATTTACCAGAACTCACCTCAAATTTGTATATATATTTGTATTTACAACAAGAGTGCACTAGCTGAAATGCCTTGCCTCCTTTACTAACCATTGATTTCATGTTTTTAATCCTAAATATAAAGCTTTACTACAAATTACCCATAAACTTAAAATAATCCAAGAAAATGAGGTCAAGGTCAGATAAACCAAATGAGAAATACATCTACATCTTGCAATCATTCATTAAATCAAGCTTAGTTGGCCTATTGATTATATCAACAGTGTTAACCAAGAAAACTAAACGTTGACCAATGAACCATGTAAATGAAGTTAAGGTCAGATGAACCATGCTAGAACTGACCTTGAGTTTGTCTATATATTTGATTGATGAACTAACCTTGTGCATTTTGGAACTGACCTTGAGTTTGTCATTATATTTGTATTTTAAAACTTACCTTGAGTTTGTCATTATATTTGTATTTTAAAACTGACCTTGAGTTTGTCATTATATTTGTATTTTAAAACTGACCTTGAGTTTGTCTCTATATTTTTATTTATCAGAACTGACCTTGACCTTGTGTATTTTAAAACTGACCTTGACCATGTGTATTTTTTAACTGACCTTGAGTTTATCTATATATTTGATTGATGATTGCCAGGAATGATGGAAGTTTATCCAGTCATCAGTCCCTCGGTAAAAATCTCTCACTTTTTTCTGAAAGAAAAGAGAATTATAAAAAAGCTAATGGAAGAGTTAAAATAGAGAAAAATATTCAACAAGTTACCGAGCAACACATTAATTCAGGAATGTGTGCACGAGTTTATCATCAGTGTTTTTGGTCAAGAGTTTATTTCATTGGCTAATGGCTTTTTTCTTAAATTAAAGTAGAAAATGTAAGGAAAGATATCTTTTTCTACACCTAAACAATTTGTTTTGACATGAGGTTATCCTTGTCTATAGTTGTATGAAGTCAGAGGAGTGATATAATCCAAGTTTATTTCACATGTGAAATTATAGCTTTTTATTTCATCGGGAAATCTATGTAATTCATTGCAGAATAATCAGTGACAATTATAGTTATAAAACAATTTTTTTCACCATGTGTTTTTTTTATTTTGATTTTATCCAAATGATTTACTTAACATTCAAGTTGTTTCTATTTTAAATAAAAACTAACCATCTCACTCAGCAGTTCCTCTGTGACTGATTGGTTTTGATTGAGTACATATGCTACTTTCATAGGTATACCACAGTCTGCTGGCTCTTCCTGAAATGTTAAGATGATTTTCTAGGATTTCTTATAAAACATAATGGTGAATACAGTGTAACCTGTGTAATCAGACACACTTGGGGACCAGACAAAAATGTCAGTTTAAGGCAGTATGTCAGAATACCCAGGTTTTACTGTACACAGAGACATATTTTGGGATTAGAGAAATGTGCAGTAAAAGCAGGATGTTGGAATGCTCAGGTGTTTGATTAGGCAATTTACATTGTAATGACTTGTGGTAAACAATGAACATTAAGCTTTTTTTTTTAAATTCAACGTCAATGTGTGTTTGGCAGATTTTTTTAAGTATTTGACTTACTGTTAGTTAGGGACTTTCATTTGATGTAGTCATTTTGCAAGTTACTTTGAGCAACCATTAATGAATCAGTCAATAATATTTGAAAATGGTTTATTCTTTAAATTTTTCATTCAACTTGTAGTAGTAAACAAAAATTAAAAATGAGTCAATTTCAACATATTTATAACATTATTTTGTCAAAACAAATTTAGCATTGTTTTTCTTTGAAATCATCAATTGATGTATTGTTGGAGGGAAATACTAAAAATCTTTCTTGAAGAATCTCCTTAAAATGAAAATTATAAATCCTCAATGCTCTTCAACTTGGTACTTGTTATGCTTTATAACTTTTTTGATATGAGCATCACTGATGAGTCATTTATTGTGGAAAAGCGCGTCTGGCGTACTAAATTATAATCCTGGTACCTGGTAACTATCTCTAATGAAGGTATGACCATGAACATATTATAAAAGCATTGTTTGTATTTTAATATATTTTTGAACAAGCAAATATGGATTCATCCGAAAACCTATTGATGGATTAAGATAAATATAGCTGGAATAATTGTTGTATTTTGATATTTTTTATTAAGAAAATTTGGATTCATCCAATAACCTATTTATGGATGAAGATACACATGAACAAACATTTTAAATATATTTTAATTATATATACCCACCTCTAATGGAGGCATAACCATAAACATATTGTAGCTGGAATTAATACTGGACTGGACTTTGTGGAATGGTGCTGAAATTATAATAAAAATATGGTATGAATGCCAATGATCAAATGAATCCCCTCTCCTCAACCCCCTCTTCTTACCAACTCTAAATTTTCTCAATCTGTGTTGTGTTTTTGGATTAGAGTATGAGTGTTAAACATGTCTTTTTTTTCGCCATGGAGTGTTTTTTCTCTGAATTAAGGTTCAAGATTTTCTTTTACTCTATGTATGTACTTTCTTCATATTTCTATTTGCTGTAGAACATTCTCTCTTTCTCTTTCTTGATTAAAACAACACAAGAGTGCACAAGCTGAAATGTCTTGTCTTCTTTACTAATCATTGATATTATGTTGATAGTCCTAAGTATAAAGCTTTATTACAACTGTCACATAAACTTAACAATAACCAAGATCACTTAACAAAGACCAATGAACCATGAAAATGAGGTCAAGGTCGGATGAACATGTACAGCTAGAAATGCTTCCATACTACAAAATATAGTTGACCTATGGCATATAGTATTAGATTTATAATAAGAAATAGACCAAAACACAAAAAACTTAACACTGAGCAATGAACAATGAAAATGAGGTCAAGGTCAAATTAAACCTGAGCGACTGTCATATAGATCATAAAATATTTCCATACACAAATTATAGTTGACCTATTGCATATAGTATGAGAAAAACACAAAAACTTTACTATAACCACTGAAACATGAAAATGAGGTTAAGGTCAGATGACAGCTCCCAGTTGGACATGTACACCTTACGGTCCTTCCATACATCGAATATACTAGCCCTTTTGCACATAGTGTCTGAGATATGGACTTGACCACCAAAACATAGCTTGTTCACTGTTCCATGAAGGAGGTTGAGGTCAAGTGAAAACTGTCTGACAGGCATGAGGACCTTGCAAGGTACCCACATACCAATATATAATTCTTATATTACTTACAATAAGAGAGAATTCAACATTACAAAAAATCTTAACTTTTTTACCAAATGGTCACTGAACCATAAAAATTAGGTCAATAATATATAGCTTTTAAGAAGTTAGCTAACACTGCCGCAGCTGCCACCGCCTGATTACTATACCTATGTTGAGCTTTCTGCAGGCTCGACCAAAATATTACAACCCCTTCTCCCAAGCCCACTCTTCTTGCCAAATTTCTCAATCTGTGTTGTGTTTTTGGATTAGTTTATGTGTGTTTAACATGTCTTTTTTCACCATGGAGTGCTTTTTCTCTGATTTATGGGTCAAGATTTAGTTGTATCAAGCTTAATTGTCACAAGTAACCAAATATTATCAACTTTGAAAACTTCATTTAAGAAAATTTTAGACAATTTCTATGTACTTTATAAAGCTTAGAACTAGAATTGACGAACTTAATTGGCTGAAAGATTGAAATTAAAAATTACCAACTGGTGATATATATGCCTTGTCTCAAAAAATTTAAATGATGTCTTGCTTCTTGAACTGCGGTATCTGATTGGTTGAAAGAATTACTGCTTAATTCTAAACCAATTACAAGCCTTGTCTCATACACTTACATGTAATGATACCCACACAAGGGTAATATGTAGCACCAGATCCCTTCATACGAAGTTGATATGACATCTGACAACCTATATCTCGTATCGAAGGATCTGGTTGGCTACAAGGATGGCTATGATACCAGCCGACCAATGACAATCCTCGTCTCTTCATCATCCTTTTAATCTGAAATATAAATTTTAGATATTATACAACTAATAATAATGGCCATGGCATCTAATAAATAAGAATAAATATTCTTGAATTTACAAACAACTTTTCTAGACTCGTGACAATTTGTAACTTGATATTTTGCACAGACATATGGACTTCAACGGCTGAGTGGCATAAGTAATTCACCTACTTTATCACTAGTATGTTTACACTAATAATTTAAGTGTTAATCCTGCATGTTGTAGGTGCTTTAGAATTTCAACCTTAGTGAAATTTAATCAATATGAATTAAATTTATTTATTAAATTGATAAGACATGGATTTGTTTCCCTTTTTACGTTTTAATTGTTGCAAGCGACACTAAAACCGGTTGTGTTATACAACTTTTTCTGTTCATAAGCGATACGCAATTATCTCATGCATTTATAGGCGGGAAGTTCAATATAAAACCAGTTGTTTCGGTAATGTTATTTCAATCTTTAACAAACTGTAGACGGGTGCGAGAACAAAAAAGGATAAAACACGCATTGAAGATAAGTACTTTTAAATTTATGTTATGCTATGTGAATTTAAATTGTCATTTTGGTTTAAATATTTAATTCTATTTTATTTGATAACAATGATTTCTAGTGAACGAATTAAACATACGTTCTAAATACGTTTTAAACGAATAGGTATACACTTATTTTATTATTTTGATTTATTTTCTTTTCATTGAATCATATTTGTATATACATCTATGTCTTTCGCTAACTATAATATTATTTTAGTTTATCAATCTCGTCTTGTGTTTTTTACTGCTTTGTGAGTATGATACTCTTAACATTTATAGTTAATTTGCAAGTTCATTGAATTAGTTTATTTCAAGTTTCACGTAAGTTTGCTATGCTGTAGGATGAGTCGGCCATTACATTTTAAGTTTCTCAGTGTAATGTTACATATAAACGGCGCGTTATACATGTATGTAATCTACAGTTAAACAGTTGCGTTTTAAATGGTCAAGAATTTAAACCCAAAAAAAAGTTTTATTTTATAGTTAACATTACTTTAACTATGCACACGTGTTTAAACAAATTATTAACTGAATCCTTCAAATATAGGATTAAAATTTTCTTTGTATGAATATTAACAATTTTAATTGTCGATGTTCATTTATTGAATATGCCATTGTAATTTTCAATGTTAATTTAAATATAGGATGCCATTGTAATTGTCAATTTTCATTTTAACATAGGATGCCAAGACGTCGTAGAGCAGCAAATAACCAAGCTGCGCCAGCGCGCAATTTAAGAAGGAGAGGGCCTCAATTGAATGAAAATGAACAACCTCCACAAAGACGTCGACGCAATGAGCAACATGTTGAAGTTGTACAAGATTTGAACATGCCTAATCCTGTTCAGCCTAACATTGACAATGACTTTCAAGTTGCAGCACCTGTACCCCAGCCAATAGGTGAGGTTGATAATACTATAGTATTTGATGAACCTAATATGTTGCCAAATATAAATGAAACTGACATTTTCATTAGCCAAACAGTTAAAGAAAAAATTCGGCAATTTCACTATATTGATTTATCTATTATGCATAAAAGCAATTTCAGTAGTCAATTTGATAAGCAAAGTTATCTAGGTTTAAATGAAGATGGTAGATTGATAACTCAAACAAATCTTTCAAAAAAGAAAACAATCATTAATATTGAGACCTGGACAGACGCTTTCTTAGCTTATTCACAAGTTTTG
The DNA here is from genome assembly GCF_036588685.1 of Mytilus trossulus. Taxonomy (NCBI): domain Eukaryota; kingdom Metazoa; phylum Mollusca; class Bivalvia; order Mytilida; family Mytilidae; genus Mytilus; species Mytilus trossulus. The sequence continues at coordinate 10,077,121 of NC_086385.1, read as the reverse complement.
ATTCAGAGACATCAGATGAAAGCTAGTCAACTGTTTGGTTACATAGTTATAATGAGGGGTGCAGCAGCTGATAGTACTTTTAAAAAGTGGTACATGTATAATCAGCAATTTAGATTAAGAGTTGCAAGAAAAATGATATATAATTGATTCCCAATTATGGCTTCAAATAATGGCTATTGCCTCAACTAATACGCATGCTATGCAACAGCCACGCAGTAACAAATGCTATGACTTTAATTTTAAAGGAGTTTGTTCTCGTAATGGTTGTTGGCTCAGTCATACATGTTTGAAATGCTCTTTGAATCACCCATCCATAAGATGTAGAAAAAGAATAGGTTTAGATAATAACAAGCCTTGGGCGATGGGTAATGCTAATAGAACTTTTGAATCAAAAGTTCCAAATGGCAACAGACGTTTTCAGCAAAATTCTTGAAATAACTTAACCCAAAAATAATTATTATCGAACTTTTCTTCATTTAAATGTCAGATTAAAAGAAATTTCAGTTTGAGATATGACATTTAGGTTTCTCGCCCATTAAAGTTGACATATTGGAAAATATGTTAACGGATTATCCAAATCTTTTTGATGCTTCGTTATTATTAGATGGTTTTATACAAGGGTTTAAATTAAATTACACGGGCACAAGATATTCAAAGGAATTTGATAATTTAATAGTACCTATTGTAAATGAAAAAAAACAAAGGTCCAACAACCATTATTGAATATCTTGGTTTAATAATTGATTCGCAGAATATGATGATAAAAATTTCCTTTAGACAAAATTACGAAGTTGTTGGAATTAATTGATTTCTTTTCAAGTCAAAAAAAGGTTACGCTTAAGCACATGACATCTTTAACTGGTTGCTTAGCTTTTGTACAAAAGCCTTGCCATCAGGAAGGGTATTTAGCAAACGTTTATATAGTTCATTAAGTCAAGCAAAAAAGCCACACCATTTTATTAGAGTTTCAAATGGCATGACAAAATATTTATTAGTTTGGAAATCTTTTTGACAACATTTAATGGGCATACATATATTCAGGAATGACAAAGCAACTGGGCCTAAGACATTCTCTCGAATATCAATTATTGGGAATTAATTCCTATAGCTTTAGCAATCTTTTTTATGGGGGGAGAAATTTACGAATAAATATTCTTTTCCATTGTGATAATTCTGCCGTAGTGTCAAATCTAAATTCAAAAACATCAAAATCTGAACGAGTAATGTCAATTGTGAGAACAATTGTTTTGTAGACATTAAAATATAATTTTCAATTTAAAGCTATAAATTTGTCGTCAGTAACCAATATTATAGCTGATTCTTTATCTCGTGGACAGTTAGAAAAATTCAAAAAGGCGGCCCTAGAAGCAGAACTAGAACCTACACAAGTACAACAGGAATTCTGGGATCTCTTGATTTAGAAGCGTCAAAACTCTTAAATGCGGCTTTTTCAAAAATAGCACGAAAAATGTTTATGAACAGGCTGAAAAGTGTTTCCGCAAAATTCTTTTAGAATGCAAATTACCAATTATGTGGCCACCTAGTCTGGACTACATGATGAAATACATAGCTTATTTGTCCAAAAATAATTATGCGTCATCAACTTGCAGGTCTTACATTTCTGGTTTGTCTTTTAAACTAAAAGCGGAAAATTTGGAAGATATTACACAATCCTTTTTAATTGAAAAAATATTAACTGGGTTTGACAGATTGTATTCACGTCCTGACATCAGACAACCTATAACAGCTGAATTGATGACAAAAATGCCTAATGCATTATTAAGAGTTTGTTTTTCTAATTATGAAAGCTATTTATTTTGGGCAGCATTTCATTAGCATTTGGAGCATTTCTCAGAGTTTGGGAGATTACTATAAGATCTGTCAATGACATGGGGTATGTTTTGCAAAAAGATGATGTTACAATGGATTTTAACAAAAATGTTATCTATGTTACTCTTCGCTTTTCAAAAACAGACCAAAGAGGTTTGACAATTACATTGGCTTTAAAATCAAACAGTAGCCTAATGAGTGCTCTATCAAATTACAATTCAGCAAGACCAAAACAAAACGGTCCTTACTTTTGTCATTTGGATGGGAAGGCAATGACTAGATATCAATTTCATTCAATTCTTACAAAAACATTACAATTTCTTGATTATGATGTTAATAGATTCAATACCCATTCATTTAGAATAGTTGCAGCAACGCATGCATTTTTAAATGGAAAATCTGAAGAAGAAATAAAAAACATGGGTCGATGGAGGTCCTCTTCATTCAAACGATACATTCGTATAAATTAATTATAATCTTTCAGCAATGAGAGACATATGGATTATTGGCTCCTCCATTATGGCTTCTGACCATACTGAAAACAGACCAACTGGAACTAATTTAGGCTTTGACAAAAAGGGATACAACATTATTTGGCTTGGTTTGTCGGGAATGAAATGGTTTAATGTGGACAGAACGATTGATGCCACTTTTAGTGGGAGAGGAGTCTCATCAATTTTAATTATTCATTGTGGTGGAAATGATTTAGTTAATTGTTGTAATGGTGCCTTTTTGTTTCACATGAGAAGTACTTTTCATTATTTAAAATGCACGATGCCGAATACATTAATTATATGGTCTTTTATTTTGACTCGTCTTAGTTGGAAGGGTGCTTTAAATAATGATAAGATTGAAAAATCTAGACGTCGAATAAATAGAGGAGTAAGATCGTACATCAGTAAAATAGGTTGTAAAACTATTAAACATTTGGATTTGAAGACAAACATCAAGCCTTATTTGATGCTGATGGTGTTCATCTTTCTTTTTTGGGAAATAATATTTTCATCAATACAATTCAAACTGCAATTGATCTATTTATTGATAATTCATCAAGAAATTTGTATCCTGATGAGTTATAATACTGAATTTAATTTGAGACTGCATTCATTGGTTTAATTTACAAATATTGTTGAATTACTTGTTGATTTGTGAAACCAAACATTTAAAAAAAAAAGGCATTTGATAAATTTGAAGTATTTAATTTGAACATTTATGTAGTTACTTATATACTGAATATTTAATTGATTTGTTACGATGATTTAACGTTAATATTTAGTTGATTTGTTACGTTGATTTAACGTTAATATTAAGATGATTTGTTACGTTGATTTAACGTTAATATTTAGTTGATTTGTTACGTTGATTTAGCGTAACCATTTAATTGAATTGCTATTTTAATTTAATGTTGAAAATTATTTGTCATTGGCTTTAATTTGTATTAATTTATCTGGCGATGTTAACAAATTTTGTTAACTTTGGCGGAATTTATCGTATTGTGGTGCTGGAAGCCCAGTTGTCACCTTTTCAGTACTGGTTGCCCTTTACTGAATCAAGGAAAACATTAATTATATTGTCATTGAATGATTTATTCTTTGGCCTTTTTGAAAAACTAATTGTTGTTATGATTTTGTTGAAAAATTAAAGCCAATGACAAAATTCGCTAATTCTAAAATAGTGTTGCTTTTATTCATTAGTCAAATACTAGAATCTAGAGACACATAAACTGTTTCTATGTCATAGGAATTCACCATTTTGCTATATGTCGGTTTGGTAGTTTGATATCATATACAATAATGAAATTTAATCAATATGAATTAAATTTATTTATTGAATTGATTAGACATGGATTTGTCTCCCTTTTTATGTTTTGATTGTTGCAAGCGACACTAAAACCGGTTGTGTAATACAATTTTTTTCTGTTCATAAGCGATACGCAATTATCTCGTGCATTTATAGGCGGGAAGTTCAATATAAAACCAATTGTTTCGTTAATGTTATTTCATTCTTTAACAAACTGTAGACGGGTGCAAGGACAAAAACCCACCACACCCTACCCCAATTAAATATTTGTTTGCTGCCGTTATGATTAATAATTACAGATTTTGTATGCAGTCTTTACCAATCGTCATGGCTTTTAAACATGTTGACATTTGATGGATGATGATGAGATCTAACAAAGCTGAACATTACAAGCAATGTGTATGGCGGAATTTATCGTATGGTGGTGCTGGAAGCCCAGTTGTCACCTCTTCAGTACTGGTTGCCCTTTACTGAATCAAGGAAAAATATTAATTATATTGTCATTGAATGATTTATTCTTTGGCCTTTTGAAAAACTAATTGTTGTTATGATTTTGTTGAAAAATTAAAGCCATGACAAAATTCGCCAATTCTAAAATAGTGTTGTTTTTATTCATTAGTCAAATACTAGAATCTAGAGACACAGAAACTGTTTGTATGTCATAGGAATTCACCATTTTGCTATATGTCGGTTTGGTAGTTTGATATCATATACACTAATTGATTAGAATTGCGTGTTTTCCTGTTGAGGTTGTGGATCTTTTTTTCTTTCCGTACTCCAACTTCCTCCACAAAAAAAAGTGTCCAGCATGATAGTGTACTGAAAGTGGCTTTTAACACCAACTATCAATTAATAATTATTTTATAAATACTTGAATATTGTCCCACTGCATGTTATCCTATTAAAGCCTTTTGGTTGTACTTGCATCATTGGCTTGCTCCTCCATTGATGCATCACCCTCCCCATCTCTACTTTTATGCATTATTCATGAGTAATTACCTGTTCTTCAACATCAGCAGATTTTTGTCCGTCTGACAACTGACTTTTACATGGGAATGCATCTATTATACTTAAATTGAAACTCAATATTAAGGCAATAGCAATAATAAATAATGACAAAAGTACAAATATTTTCTACAGTGAAACCCGACTAAACCAAATCCTGTATAAACAGAAAATCAAACATGTTCGTAAGCATCGTCATATCAAATTATTTGCAATGTAAACCTGATAATACTGAACATCAGCCAAAACCAAACATCAGCCAAAACCGAACAAAACCTTAAGTTCTAAAGAGGTTTGGTTTACACAGGTTTCGCTGTATAACTGACAATTTTTGTGAACATTAGCCTTGCTCCAAATTATTTTCATTTGGTCTTAAAACTATGGAAATTTTCAAAATATTTGAAATATCAAAGAACTATGAATATATTTATTAAATATCAGAAGTTTTCTGATTATTGAAAAGAAAAAAAAATTGCAATTACATTAAGCCATACCATAAACAATATCTTTAACGCTGTTTGCCAGAGATAAGATGAAGAAAAATATTTTGTGAAAGCGTTATGTGATACACTATTCTTCAACAAATATGAATTAATATTTTGTGTATTTTTTTCAGGCATTTCTCTAAAATAATATTATATAACATGTAGGTTTTCTATCGTTCACTAGATAGCTTTAAAAATAATGTTAGACAAGCCTATCAAAAACATGTCGATAGAACCATAGAAATAACGCTAGCTACAATATTTAACAACACTTCTTTACCATATGAAATCAATAGATTTCTCTCACATAACTATTTCATTGAATCTTCTAATAGTCTTAAATCTTTGCTTTTTAGGGTGCCAATAAGTTTGGGAAGTCTCTTAACAAAGCATGAATTCTGTTGTTGCTTAAGGTAATACATAACTCTTTAAAAATTAACTGAGCACATTATATTGTTGAAGAAAAAATAAGCTTCTCAATGATAATGATCAAAATGTGTGCGTGTCAGACTACTATATTTCCACTGAAATTTTTCTGAGAAAGTGTGTGTTTCAAGTTTTTTGTTAAATTTCCGTTTTGTGTCAAAGGTGTTCTGGAATGGGTAGGCGCGGTCTGCTCCTCAATGTGAAAATTACGTCTATTTAAGATAATACTTACTTTACGAGTATGAAGTACAGATAAGCATGCAATTTTTTTTTTAAGCGGGATATTCAATAAATTAAATCAAGTTGAATGTAATTTATATACATGAATCTTAAACATACATCATGTTTTTGGCGGTATTAATTTACTGATTTGGTCTGATGAGTTATATCCTGAGCGTCAGTGTAGTAAAATATTTATTATTTGCGTCAGAACTACGACTCTGGAAATTTGATAACAATGTAAATCTTCATGACAATACTTGTAGCAGATAGTCTGTTTTAGCAAGCCGAAAAGGGTGAACATCGCTGCGAGAAACAGAATATATTAGATTTTTACCTCATTACCCAAGTGTTGCCGAAACTGCAATGAAAATACTATATGTATGGATTGCAGAATTTTGTTTTGATTGTCTTACTAACATAGCTTATATTATTTTCTAATAGATGATACATTGACATTGTAATCTATAAAAAGATATAATGATAATAAAACATACCAAAAGATTGATGTCATCGTGAAAACAACATTTGATGACCGGCATTTTATTTGTCTTTAGATATAGTACAATGCGGTGTATATAACTAGAGGTAACTATTTTATGGAATTGAAACAACATGAAAAGTCGAATTAGATTGTTTAATTACACATGTAAGAATAATTTGAGTAATAAAAGAAGAGAAAAGAGAAAAGAAAAAAAAATATTGGACATGTTACAGTTATTTTCTTGTGTCCAAAATTGTAGGTTAAACAAGGTTGCATAGCTATCTTAACATGTATATCTATGAAATAGTCATTTTATAAAACTTACTGTTTGCAAAAGTATGAAACATTCTAAATAACAAGAATGTTCATGTCCAAGCCGAATAACCCTGGTCGTATTGGTCACAACTTTTTGGAACTGTTTGACCTCTGTAATCTTCAACTTCGTACTTGTTTTGGCTTTCATTTTTGCTCAGCTGAATGTCGCTGGCAGGTCTTTTGTGGACGTGGCACGCGTCTGGCGTATCAAATGTTTAACCTTGTACCTTTTGTTTGCTATTTTTCGTTTGTATCTCTTATATTTTTGTATTATAGTCCTGTCATGTCATGTTGTCATTTCAATGTTATAATTAAAATTGTCATTAAAGCAGGAGGTTTGACATGCCACAAAACGAGGTTCAACCCATCATTTATTCTTTGAAATGCCCTGTACCAAGTCAGGAAAATAGCCATTGCTATATCATAGTTCGTTTCTGTGTGTGTCACATTTTAATGTTGTGTTTCTGTTCGGTCGTAGTTCTCTTATATATACGTTTCCCTCAGTTTTGGGTTGTAAACCAAATTTGTTTTCTCTCTATTGATTTATGAATTGCAAACAGCGGTATACTACTGTTGCCTTTATCGTGCCTATTTTACTCCGCACAAAAAAAGACACTCCATGCACAAAGATCATGGGCAAAACATGAAAGACAAAAAACATACTAGATTTGTCAAAGCGACACGTATGACCCCGTCCCAAAAAGTTGTGTACACAAACATGATGGTAGTCTTTCATAAAAAAATCAGCTCAAAATCTGAAGGGGAATAGAGAAAAAAATCCGTATAACTGATTTTCAAAAATTTATGAGTCCAAAGCTCTTAATTTCAGCGAAAATTAACGGAGCAGAACGAAACTATAACTTGACCTATAACTCATCATGGTTAAGTCACATACCAAAAATCAAGCCAATATCTGAAGGCGTTAAGACAAAAAGTCCGTATCACTGTGATTTCAAAATTTCTTAAAGCCAAAAGCCCGTAATTTCGGCAAAAATTAATGGAGCGGAACATAACTTTTACTTGATCTGTAACTCATCATGGTCACCTCACATACAAAAAATCAGCCGAATATCTGAAGGGGTTGAGAAAAACACTCCGTATAATGGTTTATTGCGGAAAGACGGGAAAAGGGAAAGACGGACAAGGGTAAAACTATATGGCACCGACAACTTCGTTGTGGGCCATACAAAATGATCATAGTTTTTATCTGTTTTTGGTAATCGTGCGAATATAATCAATATTAAAAATCTTCAATTAAAAAGCGTCCTTTTCTTTGTGATACTATGTCTGTTTTGTTCATGCATCGTTATAAATAAAAATAGAATGCAATGCGACTCTCATACAAGCGAGAGGTTTAGCGCTGTAAAAACAGGTTTAATCCATCATTTTCTATATTTGATATTGCCTGTACGTAGTCAGGAATATGTCATCGTTTGATTTTGCCATTTGAGTAGGAACTTTCTGTCTTGCATTTTCCCCTGGGTCAGATTTTTCGCAATTTTACTATTTTAAGGTGAAGAAGATCTTGTTATGTGAAGAACCATCCTATTTCGCCAGTTGTTGGGTTGACATTTAATATGTCAACTTAATGCTCTAATCCAAAGGGTGAACAGCCCAATTGCATGGATTCTAGGAACGTCTACATTTAAGAGGATATCTTAACACTGTTTGGCTTTTTGTATACAACTTTCTTGGTGAATTTGACATCGATATCATAACGCGCATTGGGTTTTCTAATCGTAGGCTGGATTTGATATTCAATTGATCAGATTGTATAGAAATCAATATCATAGACAAAACAAAATAGCATCGTGCTATGTTACTTTATTTCATTTCCTGAACTTTTGCAAAGGGCCCGTAATATATGGAAAATAACCTTTACTTCAAAGAATCGGTACATTCTTCTTCTAGATTTAATTTTGTACTACATGCCCAAAGCTACTGCCTCGTGTATTTTCATGATATATAACATGATTAACACAGTTTGTAAAATATGACACGGAAGTCGATTTTATAATTCAGTGGAATAAGATATTCCCACCCCACTTTGTGGGTTAAATTGGTAAACAACTTTGCATTGAAATATTTATTATAATCTGAACAGCTCGTATATTCTTAAATCTTGTTAAGAGTTTTCATCAATTATAAGACTCAACAACTGTGGTTTATTAAGTACTGTTTAGTTTTTTTCAATGCTATTTTAAAAATTCTATTCCTTCAAAACAATAACATACTGACCAGAGCAGTACTGCAGTAGGTGTATTACAATTGTATGGACAGACAGGATTGCCTTTACAAAATTAATATCTCTGAAAAATAACATCAAGGCCGTATGGTGATCTATAGTTGTGTCATTTGGTCTCTCGTGGAGAGTTGTCATATTCATGATATTGGTATCATACCATATCTTCTTATATTTCTGTATAAACTCATAACAAGACTGGCGTTTCAATTAAATCTTTCAAAGTCGGATATTCTATGGCTAACGTGTTTCGTTATTGTTTAACGTGCAACGTTTTATTAACAATTTTGATTAAAAAGTTAGTAATGAGTTAAGCATCTGCAGCCATTCCCAATGTGTTGTGTTGTTTGAGTTGTTCAGTCTTTGACATTCTTTGTTGAAGTTTTATATGTTCACTAGTTGGTCACTTAGTTCTCTTTTTTTTCGGTGCGAACGCATTTCATGATTTTAAATGGTATTTTCTTCAAAGTTAAGTATGTAGGATATTAAGCAGCAAAGTTATACCTTGAGACTTTGGAGTATTTTGAATACCTCGAACAAAAATAGACAGTCAAACAAATAACAGATAACAGAAGATTAAGTAAAAATATGCCAATTTCAGACGTATGCACATCTAGTTTATATTAAGATTCTGAATTAACATGATAAAGCTACACCGTTCTGATTGTATACAGGTACATGTATGCAATTGAATTGTTATTTTGAATAAATTGACAGAAAATTGGAACTACGTTTTTTTATACTTTTATTGTTAAACTATTCTAATAAAGTTTATGTCATTTCATATACAAGCAATTCAAACGAAAACAAATGTTACATTGACACAACAATATAATTTTAAAATGTTTGTTTGTTACAGTCATTTTACAATTAAGGAAAAGTTTTTTAATACCTTTTAGATTGAGGCAATACTGCGTGTAATTCTACATGATGCAAGACAAAAATTACACCAAGTGAAATTCTAGCAATACCTAAGAACATCAGATGAAAACGAGATGTTCTTGGTTTGAATATAAAAAAATAAATCATAACAACATGAAATGGAAAAGGTCAGACAAATAACGTAATTGTTATCAAAACTTAATACTTTACACACTCACATAAAAATCATTTCTTCTTAATTCAAACTTTAAAAGTTTTAAAATTTAATTGAATGAGATAGATATTTCAACAAACCATTCATCACTGCCAGTGCGACATGTTGCAGAAGAACTTGTGTTCCACAGTACACGAGATCACCTCAAGTCTTAGAGGGGTACATGATGCTCAGTATGTATGTTTCTATGTAGTGGTTTTGGACAAGTTTGTTTTTCAATCGTTTTAAGGTTTTCTTTAACTTATGATCTTTGAAGGTGTTTTTGTGAACATTTGATGATGTCATTGTGTAAGTACATATGTAATAGTTATAACAAATCTAATGTAATACGGAAGTGTGATACACACAATACATTTAGGCATGGGTATTGTAGTATACCGCTATTAAAATAAGATTATACCTAAACCATTCGAGATAGAATAGGCTGTGCACCACCATTCTGTCGATTCGATACTGCAAATCTATTCATTCAATACAACAAATAGGAAGCCCTATAAAGCAAGGATTTTGCTCTATGTTTGTTAAACCTCTACATTATGCATCATCAACACGACTTGTACCACATGTAGAGCAAGATCTGCTTACCCTTCCGGAGCACTTGAGATCACCCCTAGTTTTTGGTTGGGTTCGTGTTGTTTATTCTTTAGTTTTCTATGTTGTGTCATGTGTAATATTGTTTGTCTGTTTGTCTTTTTCATTTTTCGCAATGGCGTTGTCAGTTTGTTTCAGATTTATGAGTTTCACTGTCCCTTTGGTATCTTTCGTCCCTCTGTTATGTACTCTATTGTAACCAGTCAGTCGTGTTGTCTAAACTTACATAAAAGTTAAACAATAGCATAGAAAAATTCAAACACAAATATAAATCATCTAAGTCATGAGAGACCTTACAATAACACTGTTTAGATTAAATGAATATATTGATTACATAAGAAAACTTTTTTTTCAACTTCAAAGCAAAATTAAATCTTTTCCAAAAAAACCAGTTTTTTCTACATGTTATAGTTTCATACTTCACTAAAAACATCTTTGAGTTAGTAATTCTAAAACAAAATATCTTGATTGTTTTTTAACTCCTTCATACATCTTCCTATTCAACACCATACGTTTTCTTCAGGAACACTAGTCCTTCGGCTGCCGTCACACGTTGTAAAGCTACCATGAGTCGGTAAATTGTTGGTTTCGATTTGTTAGATTTTCCGAAGGTTTTCCATTTCAATAGAAGATTAGAGATTTGACCATTCAAATCTTTTGGAAAATTGTACATTGTCTCCTTGATGTTCCTAATGCTTAGACCCAATTCTACACCCAAGTGTACAACGCAATCTCCAATCATCTGTCCGTCTACCAAACTTCTTATAACATGATCTGATGGAACATCTTGAAGGCGAGTATGTGCTTTCTCTGTTTAATTATAAGTGAAATTGAAGTGATATATACAAATACAAAATACAAACAGTGATTCACATATTTTACAATTCACTATAGGCGAAACAAATTACAGTGATAAAAATTGAAATATAATCGTTCATCAATTCATATTACTTGGCTATATAATTTTTAAAATTCTTTTTTTTTCTTGAAAATGGTCAATTGATGGTATATTTCAAAGTATAAAAACTGAGGGACTGTTTTTTTTTCAATATATTAGAAATGCAACAAATAAATTTACATACCCAATAAACTATGATCCTCCCTGTGCACCTGGAATAAATGTTAAATAACATAAAACAAATAAAAAAAAAACTTAATAATTGTGAAGTAGAATCTAACACAAAATATCAAACTACATTCATGTGTATTATAAGGTTATACGATCGATACATGTGTAAATTTTGTTTAAAAAAAAGTGTAAGTCAATACATGTATCAACGTGAAACTATTTGAAGACTACCACAGCCAGCACATAGTGGCTTCAATTTAGAATTACTCACAAACCATATATATCATTGAAGACTTGTTTTCACTTCAAACAAAACGAATATTGGAATTAATAGCTAAATATACCAATCATACAGTTCTACTCGAGAAATTGCAAATTTTCTCCATTGATTTTTCAAAGAAATGCAGACGATCTACCAGTATTCCATTCTTTTTTTAAAGATGTACATACACATATACTCTTTGGATGTGACGTCATTAGACATACATGTATTTTGGGTTTTTGTTTAAAGAAAATCAATAATTCAATTTATCACGATGAATATGAAAACGACCACACGTTTGATTTTTCAAAAATAGTCAATCTGTTGAGGAAAGTATAAGTTGGCTAAGAATTAAGGAAATTATGTATACGCTGAATAGGTAGATTTCATTGTATATAACTTACTTCAAGGCGAAGCAAAGATTGCTATGAAAGTCTTCCATAGTTTATATAATTGATTTTCTTTTATGTTTTCCCCTTAAAATACATGTAAGCTGCGATGACAATGAACTATTAATCAAGTTTTGATTGAGCTAGTCATTGATATGTAGATAAAACTAGGTTATTAGGAAATGTTATCAGCGAAAATTTTGATTAAGTAATTGGTATCTGCAATTTCTGAAAATATTGATATGAACAGTAATAGATCTAACCTGACACAGATAATGTTGACGCTCAATAGCCGTCAATGCCTCTAAAAGATTCTTCAAAGTTGCAGTCGATTGACGGCTCTCTATTGTATCCCTCCATTCGAAAAGTCCCATCAGCATAAAATCCATAGGGTTAGAGAAGTAACGAAAATTTAAGTTGTCGTAATCAGATTTTGTCATGCCAAGGTAGATGAAGAAATTGTAAAAGTCTGCAATTCCAATTTTTCGTGCAAGCTGCACGAAATGCTGATCATTTGGTGTTAACAAAAGCGTTTCTTTTTTAAGACCTTGGTAATAAAAATAATAATTTTTGTGTTTGCATGCATGTTGTTATACATATATTACATCAAACAATCTATATACAGATTTATTTCACAGAAACAAAACAATTTGAAATTTAAAAAACAATTATTAATCACTCCCTTTTATTTTTATTGATACAAAACCACAAACAAAAACAAGCAGACAAACATACACAAAACAAATGTTAAATTTAATTACCAAACTACAACAAAAAAATCAAATCATACGTCAAAAAACGTAACAAAGACACAACAAAACTTACATAAACAGAATACACAAAACAAATTAAATTAATATAGAAATACAATCTTTGATATGACACGTATTTTCCAGACAAACTAAACACGTGTTTCAAACTCTCTATTTGGTTTATCCATAGCATAAGGAAATCTTTAGACACCGATAGAAGAGACGAATACGTCAATTACCATTTGTATAATGATTTATCTCAGCAAATAGATCTTCTAAATCTATTCGAATATCAATAAAGGAACAATAACTTATAATCTTTATTAAAGAGCACCTGCATAACATTTTAGTTTTTAATGAGCTTAATACAGGTCAATCCATTAATATCATAAAAATGTGCATTTTTTTTTGTGTCTTGTGGAGTTGGCTTTTTTTTTTTAAATTTCGAATTGACAACATTTCATCTTCTTATCAATAATAATATGTTTTACCTTTACACGTATGGTCGCACTGCTCCTTATTCTGAAATAAGAAATGAAAGCGATAATATATATAGCGATATTCGGTAAATGCACAAGTCGCAACTACATTTACTAAGTTTTTAAATTATTATTTAGATAGAGAGTTGTCTCATTGGCACTCACACCACATCTTCCTATATCTATTAAATAGAGTAACGTACACCACATAAAAGGATAACGCAGGCCCATTGATTAAGCATAACGTCGCTGGGCTTCTAAAATGTCGTATATAAATAGAGGTAACAGTAGTATACCGCTGTTCAAAACTCATAAATCCGTGGACAAAAAAAAAATCGGGGTAACAAACTAAAACCGAGGGAAACGCATTAAATATAAGAGGAGAACAACGACACAACACCGAAACGGATCAAGCATCAGACAAAACACCACGAGAATAACAAATATAACATGAAAACCAAATATATGAATTTGGGATAGACAAGTACCGTGCCACGTCTTATCTCAATATCTCAAAAATAAGAGAAAACACAAACGACTCTACGTTAAAATGCAACACACACAGAAACGAACAATTATATAACAATGGCCATCTTCCTGACTTGATACAGGACACTTTTAAAGGGGAATAAAACTGGTGGTTTGAACCTGGTTTTGTGGGTGCCAAACCTAGAACTTTAATGGCAAAGTTAAATATAACATTGAAATGACAACATAATATTACAGGACTACAATACAAATAAATAGGAGAACATATTTGACAAAGAAAAACATGATTAATAGATAACAAAAAGCATCAAATTTAAAAATTCAATACGCCAAAAACGCACCTTGTCCACACAAGACTTACCAGTGACGCCCAGATATAAAATACTTATGACTTTTTTGGCTAAAAATGCTTTTTCACACCAATGGTCCGGGTGGGAGGAAACCTTTGGTATTACAAAATAGCATGCAGTTAAAATGTGTGAAATGAGATATATTACAAAACTGCCAATGTCAGTTGTTTGTAAATTTTGCTTCCACAATGTTGTATGGAAACTTGAAAATCGTTGTAGAATGGCTTTTGGAGAAAAATAATAGTACATTTCTTTATTTCTGTGAAAATCATTTAATTTCTTGGATAATCCAGAAATTTCAAAGTTTTTACTTCACTGCTTTTTACAAAAATGTTCCAGTTCACATGCAACATTTTGGAAGCATGCATTATGCCAAAATTTTCAAAGCCTGTTTGTGATAAAAAAAATTCTTGTAGAATTGTTATGTACATCATTTTAGAAGCCCAGCGACGATAAGTAAGAATATACGACAATAAAACGAAGTGTAAGATTTTTTTAACAAGGTCGATCAATATTCCTTCTGCATTCTTTTATCGAGTACATTAAAAATTGACAGACTATGGTGATTTATGTCATTTTTTTCTATTGCTGATGTCTCTTACCGATTTAATTTTCTATAATGGTAATGTTTTGTTGACTTCTGCATTCTAACTACAAATTGGTATCTTTTCTCTCTTATTTCATATGAATAATCTTCAAGTGACAAAAAATCTAAAGGAACATATGAGAGACCAATCAACTTCTAGAAATCCTTTTCAGCTTATTTTCTTTTCCATATGTTTGAAAATAGATAAAATAAAATAGTTCACGAACCTTATCAAAAACCCAGTTCAGAAGACATTTAGTTTCATGTGTTTTCTCATTGATACATCTCCAACACGGATGCTTTATTGCATCTGACACAGGTAGAAAACAGGGTCCTCCTTTGCATATTTCTCCAACTTCAATTTCAAATAGATCATCTGAAGAAACTTGACAGTCTTGTCCAGAACTTCTACGGTAAAACTGAAGAATTCGTCCAAGTGCCAACGTCAAACATTCTTGAGTTGTTGTTGCCAGATCAGGTGATATGAGCTGCTTTGACACTTCATTGATGAGGTATACTACAATTCTTTGCCCTTTCACATGAATTTGGAGTTCATTATTGTTTCCGGCATCCATAACTGCAGATTGAAAATAGAGGCAGTAACGGGAATCTATCGCTTTTAAAGGCCAGTTGCTGATTGTTGCGCCTATAACCTTAAACGAAAAAGCAGATGGAACAATTGTATCCTTCAGGTGAAAAGCTAGGCACATTGTTTTGTCGCCTGTTGCATTTTCTTGTATTTCAGCTGGAATAGTTTCTCTTACAATGCATGGCACCAGAAATAGATCAGATGATTCAGTCTTGCCACTGTAACGTTTAGGTTCTACAAGGATATCCAGGTGAAGAAGGACCTGTACTATATATTCCTTTGTTTTGGCATCCGTCAAAATATCTTTAAAAGCTGGTTGTGACCACAGAGCAAACAGTTCTGTCTTTTGTATAACTCCTGTACATGATAAATTCTCAAGTATGTCTCGAAAAGGTCCTTTCTTTGGCCAAAAAACTCTGTCAGTGATGAAGGCTCTAAGGATATTGACCATGGCTGTAGGCTGAATGACTATGAAATCTCTTAAAGCAGGTTCATCGAAGTACAATATCTTTCCTATTGAGTGTTGAACAATTAAGAAATCTTCAAACCTTTGTTTGCTTAAGGCCAATTCATCATTTGACCTGTTCATCTCCCAAAGGCTCTCTTTCGTTATCAGATTTGTGCCATCTTCTCTTAAATCTGATATCAGTAAATCTAAAGGTACCCATACAATCGGCATTCTCTGTCCCCATGTCGATTGGTGAAAAGCAATATCAACCAATGCGTCCTTTAATAAGTCAATATTAAGGTCATTCACGTCTGTCGCATTGATAAAAAAGACTTTGGCATACATGATATGCTCGTGCAACTTATGAGAAGAAAATATTGTTGTCAACTCTTCTTGGAACTTCAGGGCTAGTTTTTCTTGTTTATTCTATCAAAAATATCAATCGAAATGAATGTTATAAATTTACAATTCTTAAATCTTTCCGCGATATCATACTAAATTAGATAGCATTAAATATATTTCAATCCGAATAGTTTATTCTATATGATAAATAGGTAAAATATATAACTTGTAAGTGTCGACGGTAGTACATAAGTAAATATTTGACACAATGATAGTTTAACTTAATATTTTATACACTACAGTTAGCGCTATGAAGTTAAATTATGATTTGAAACGTTCACATTATAACGTGTCAGTCATATTTATTATCAATTTTTATTCATACCTTTTTTGAAGAAAAAAACCTGATATCATGCTAAACTGATTTAGTTAATTTTTATTTTGGGTGGCAGGGTGCAGTGCGGTTTATTTGTATTATTGGATATATCTCAACTTACTAGTGACATGAATTTCCGATTGCGACGGGTTAAAAAGGCGACCATGCCTGATGACGATTGGTTTATGCTTTAAAAATGTAACTGTCTAGAGAGGATAAATATCGGATCACTCTCGATGCACTGGTTGAATCTAAATGTATTTTTTTTTAAATGTTTTAAAAAGTTTGTTTTCAGAATGAAGATATAAACCTTAGAAAACTCGTCGCTGTGGGTGGCAGCAAATACAATTCTTGGCATTTTATCCTCACTTGTGTTGCAGTATGTCAGTACTGAGTTGATCCAATGTTCTAGGATAGCTACAACATATTGTGTGCTTATAAGTATGAACAATATTGTTCTATAAATGCTAATAATTGCCGATAATTCATTATTGATGCAATTTGGACGCATGGGGCTATAACTGTGTTGTTTACATTCATTATACCATTGTTTGCATATTTTATCTCTGCTCTTTCTATTGTTTGAAAAATTCGAGTGTTTAATATTGATAGGTTCTATTGACTTCTGTTTAAATTTACCTGGAACTAATGAATCTTCTACTTTTTTTACAATGCGCAGACTATCAAATGTGTTTTGAAAGAGCATTTGTATAAATTAAAGTATTGCAGTTTGAAAATGCAGCTACTTTACGACTCGTATACTATATACGGGTTATTTAAATATGAAATGTTACAAGATCAACGTAACTTTACATGTCACATACTAGAACAAAACAATATGTGCTGTCCATTTACGACCAAAATGTACAGCAAAAAGCACAAACAACGGACGTTCTATATTTTTTTCATATTGCAATTCACAGTGAATCCTTCCACAAGGAGTCAATACCTTTTTTTGAACATTACAGTTATTAGACAGAACAAATTTGTAAAAATAAATCAGAATACAACATACCGCATCTTACTTTGAATATGATCTTTTATACAATTTAAATAGAGATCTCTAATCAGAATAATAAAAGTGAGTATAGCGTCTTTGTTTGAATACAGTGCTATGTATTTCCTATACACATTGAATATTCATTTTAGTCATTGCAATATCGATTTCAAAAGAAATATTTATAAATAACTTACATGCTGCAGTAACATTCCCTTGCGGATACTCGTGAAGCTTTGTATGGAGTCCATGTCGACCATCAAACATCAAAATGAATGTGCCCTTGTGCTGGATAAATAACTGATGAGTCATGTCAAAGGATTTTTGTCCACCAAAATCGACCAAATCAGATGGTGCTATATTCACATTGTAAGATCTGTTCTTAATTGCTTCCATTACGTCATCTTGAATAGACTGTGCAGTATATATTGGTCGTTTTTGGTCGACTTTGAATCTCATCGGATCGTGTTTGGGTGGCATAACCTTTCGCATTACAGGTATCTGTCTAAATGTTGAGGTGGTTTGTTGTTGCTGCTGTTTCTTTTGATATTTATGAAACATAAGCTGGTTTGTATCTTTGTTAAGTTGCTGGGTTACAATTTGAAATGGAAAATCTCGGACTTCATCTTGATTTCTGTGTTCATTTCCCTTTATTTTGGATGGAAAAGACTGCCTTTGTTGTTCCTTTACTTTTGGACTTCCAAGGATTAATTTGGTGAATACATCCCCATTGCCTGAATATATTTATTATAAGACAAACTTAAATGTTGAACATACAAATGATGATTTAAGCTTTTTTTCTAAATGGGATGAGCAATCACTAACTACCATTAGCGTCAAATTGAAATAAAAGGCATACATAGATACGTCGAGAAAAAAAATCTTATTGAATGGAACACGGGGGCGAATTTCAATCTCACCTACACAAAATGCAACAAAGCCGAGATCTAATCGATGTAAACTATATAATTTTCGATATTATCGATATTTTCTTTTACTGGTCTGAGACCACAATTGTTTTGTAAAGCATTTCTTTTAGACAATAAATACTCAATAAAATCTTTACATTGTGTTGTACTACTTTTTGAACAAATTATATCAACATTAAAGAAAACTTCATCGGCTCTAGCTCAAAATATGGACAATTGTATTTATTAAGATCTTTTGAAAGCTTAGGCATGACCATTGAGATTATTTACATTTGGAATGAGAATTAAAAAAAAATGCAAATAAAACACTGTCCACACTAAGGAATACATTCGTGGACAACGAAAATCAAGGGACGACAATTGCGGTCTTCAAAAATAGTAGGATGGAAAAAGTTTACCAATCTTAATAAAATGTGGTATGACTAAAGCCTAATAAATTATAAGGCTCCTTATAGATTTTCTGGCAATAAGATATGTATTATAGACAATAGGAAAAATATGATCTGCAACTTTTCCTGTTAAATTTGGTCGTTAGAATTGAAAAAGTTTAACTATCAACATTTGGGGCTTTAGAAATTAAATTATTGTAAACGTTTTAATGCCATATTATATAAAATAGTATGTATTTAAAGCAGTTGAGTAATCGTTTTATTTAAAGACTTAGCCTCATCATTCAAAAAATAAATTGATATGAGCCTGTGCGGAAAAAAAAATGATTTTCCAATGAAGGTGTGCATAAAGATGTAATATATTCCAGAAAGTCTAAATGCATGGAGCTTTTTGGGTATAAATTATCCTTGCATATGTATTTAATGTACTTAAAATGGAAAGAAAAGATACAAATAACATATCATATTGTTTTAAATGGCTCTAAGAGCAAGTAAAACAATTGAGAATGGAAATGGGGAATGTGTCAAAGAGACCACAACCCGACCATAGAGAAGACAACAGCAGAGGATCCCCAACAGGTATTCAATAAATCAGGGTCAATTTAGTCCGTGTCATATGTTTACATTTAAACATGCATATTGAACAAATAGGACATACAAAAGGTGTTCGTTTTATCATTCCCATAATCAAGTGACATGATACAATAAATCTAACCACAAAAAGTAAAATCGCAAAAATTTTGAACTCAGAGGAAAATCTAATCGGAAAGTACATAATCACATGGCAAAATTAAATAGCAAAACAAATAAAAAAACGAAAGGACAAGAACTGTCATATTTCTTACTTGGTACAGGCATTTTCAAATGTAGAAGATGGTGGATTTAACCGGGTTTTATGGCACTTAACTTCTCACTTGTACGACAGTTGTATCTAATCTTATAATATTGACAATGATACGTGAACAAAACAAAAAGACACAAAAGGTATTTAATCTGGTTTATAGCGCTAACCCTCTCACTTAAATGACAGTCTCAACAAATTCCGTTATATTTACAATGATGCCTGAGCTTAACAGTCATAATAAATAAAATAGTCAAAATATTGCTACAGGAGTCATCATCGTGTTACAATTTCAAAAGGAACAATTTAACAGAACTTAAAAACATATACATACAAACACATTCATTGATTCGCGTGTCTGACGTCAGAAAATTATAAACGTCACATATATTTGTCGTTCAATGTATACACAAACTATTTTAAAATTTCAGAAAGGCAATGTTAGCATACAGGGTTAAAAAAAGTAAATAAGAATTAGTTTCAGAAATAGACCGAAATTTTGAATAATCCCAAAGTTACATGTATTTAGAATTTTTAAAAATCCACCAATAGTTCATTCCACTACGCGATTGAATAATTTTGACGTTTGTGGTTCAGCGTATTTTGTAATTCATAATAGAAATATATCAAAATGACATAAAATAGAAATATATCATACTGATGGGATCTTTAAAAGAACAGAGTTCCGTTATCAGAAACAAAGAAATACAAAAGGTTGCATATACAAAATATTAATAATAGAACAAAGGCCGTGTTCACATTGACCTAAATTCGGTGTTGTGTTAGTGTAACTCACACGTAAACTAAATACAATTGCGTTCCCATTGATAAAACTCAATGTATACATGTAGTTTAAATCATGTTTTATCTACACACAGTCGATAGTCAATGTAGGCCTTGTGTGGGTTAAGTGTACACAAAACTAGGCATTTAGGACATTAGTTTTACCGTGTATATATCTAACGAGGAAACTATTTTTGAGTAAAATTGATATTTCTGATAATTATTAGTATAGTTCTTTACAGAAATTGTTGTCTTAATTTTACATAATTTTTTTTTGTTAAAAGAAATTAACGTACTTTATTAACCCCTGATCAAGACTCAAAGCAACATCATTGCCGAACCCATAATGCAGCAACCAATTGATTTTCGGAGGGAGGCTATTATAGTTGAGTATAAAACATATAGGCAAGGAGGTGGGGGTGGTGAGCTATGGATTTTGTTTTGGAAACAAGTTTTTGGCCCAGAAAAAAATGTTTGTTTCACCCTCAATTGCCACTATATCAAATGCTAAAATTGATTTCGACGTGTCACCAAAATTTGTCCTGAAAAAATCAAAAGCCCACGCCCCCTCACCCCCCCCCCCCGAGGCACCCCCTAGCCCTTCCCAAAAAAATGAAGTAAATAGTTGCTGCCTAATTCATTTGAAAAGGTCTTCCCGAATCGACTAGACGTACACAGAAATATTCGCCACTGGTCTTTACTCAAACAACAATTCACGTATAAATACATGACTAAAAAAGTGTGAGGTAAATGCTATGTTTGTCTAATATCTCAGATCCGTTAAATAACACTTAAAATAAATAAAAAATCGTTACCCTATTCTTTTACCAAATACTCCTTGGAGAAGAAATACCATTTGAAACAAACAGAAAAAATAAAAATGTAGTGATCCCTAATAACTCAATCCATTTTTTCGGCTGTAAGCACGCTGCTGCAGCTAACGTTTTTTAATGCGTAATCGAGACATCTCTTGTATATTCAAACTACTGCAAATTATAAAAATGGCTTTTATAAAGTAGCAACCACCAACTAAAAAGGGGGAGGGTGATTTTTTTTTATCTGAGTCAGAATTTTTTTCGCGCGTACCTTTTTATTCCTTTTTTTTCGATGCTAGTGATCAAATACTTTTTTTCAATATTAAACACTATAATGTATGGGGAAACTCTTGATTCAGAATATTTTTTTTATCATCTGTATGACCTTTTTTTTTTTTTTTTATCAAATTTGGGATCGGAATATTTCCATTCCCACCCCGACCCCCTTTTGAAGTCAAATGGTTGTTCCCTTACCGCGACAAAAAATGTCCAAAAATTTTGAATTCAGTTCTACGCAATGAACACTTTTAAAAATGACATTTAGTTTACAAATGGGAACAAATCTTATGAACAGGTAGCTAAGCAATGTGTATAGATGTGAACAAATGTAATAAGAAACCAGTGTACACTACACTGAACTAATTGTAAACATGTTTACTGTACACGGCGTTTGGTGTGAACACGGCCAAAAACAAATGAAAGAACAATTAAACACGTTGTTTCAAATACTCTTCATTTAACATTTTTTGCAAACGGTATGGTCTGATACAAAGAATTTTCACTTTTTAATGTAAAACTTGCATGCAAGTTTTGTCCCAACAGGCTTATATTTGAACCACTTTCTATCCTACAGAAGACAGAAAGGATACTATGTGAAATGAAACAGGTACAAAAGACATTGTAAAGTGCTGTTCATACAAATTTAATGAGGTCTTTATTAAGGACTTCAACTTTTCGGTACCATGCTCCTTACGTTTAACTTGATCCAAGCAGAGTGTTAAACGAGGGTCATTTATACAACACATTGTGTACCAATTGTCTGAGATAATCTTCTGTCTTGTGGAATCAGAGTTCATAAATAAGTAATGTAACTTGATTGATGCACAGAAACACGAATATTGACACAGAAAACCTGTCAGATAGAAAGTCAGAATGCCATTTATGCTACAAAATTGAAAGATGCTATGGGAAGCTTTTTGTTTACAATATAATTCCAAAATTTTTCATTTTTGCAGAAATTCTACCAAATAAAACTTTAAATCCTTAAGTTGCATGCTACTTGACATATTGATACCATTATACCATTCAGGGAAGTTGCCAAAGTACAGATTTTATATTTACTGATTTCGTCTGACCATAATTATTTCGTAGTGCATTTCTTTTAGACAATACATGCAAATTAAAAAAAAAATGAAAAAAAGCATGCGATTTCTCAATAAAATTTGTTCAGTGTGTTGTACTACTTTTGTGACAATTCATATCAAAATTCGATTCATAGGCTTTAACTCAAAATATGGACAGTTGTATGTTAAGGGGGTCTTGAAATCTTTTGACAGCTTCCGAAGTGCTATTGTAAAACCTTTTCCAACTGGAGAAAACCACTACTTTATCATTCATTACCCATTTTGTTTTATCCCCCGACTTGCTATATGAGGCATAAAACATGGAATCAAAACTTGGAAGGGGTATAAAATAATTTTCCGCACTACATTATTGGGTATCGAAAATCAAGGAACGACAATTGTGGTCTCTGACCTGATAGCATATATGTTATTGTTCCAGGAAAGTTCAATCACGATTACGTAGATTAGTAATGCTTACGGGATTGACGGATAAAATATAGACATGACTTTTACTGAACACAATAAAAATTTTCCGGGTAAAAAATAACGTCAACTTTGAAAATATCTGAAATGATCTGACGTTACGAATTTTAAAATGTTGATGACGGATACTGATGGTCACGAAGTGGGTATAATGACTCAAATAGACTAATTGCAAGATTTGTTATTACATAATCAACACGACAGGTGCCGCTTATAGAACGGGATCTGCTTACCCTTCGGAGCACTTGAGATTACTCCCAGTTTTCGGTTGGGTTCGTGTTGTTTAGTCTTTAATTGTCTATGTTATGTCTTCTGTACTATTATTTGTCTGTTTGTTCATTTATTGTATAGCCATGCCGTTGTAAGTGTATGTTTAATTTTTGACTTTACCTTTGGTATTTCGTATCCCTCTTTTAAAGATAATCCAAAGTAGATGAAAAAGAAACAGCATATTTTGCATTTTAATACTTTGCTAGGACAAAATTAGATAATACATACAAAATGTTCAAAAATTTAGCATGTTTAGAAATTATATTTCAATCTTGGTATGATTTCTTTGTATGATTTCTGCACTGGGAATTCTACTCACACTATTGGAGATCTGGCGATTAACGAGAAAAGGACAATATGTGAATAGAAAATCATTTTTTTACTCAGTTACACTAAAAATTAACTGAATTTTTTCTTATCATACAATACCCGAACATAACTTGACTTGCACTTACCCTTTTTCAATGGTACCATCTTTTTGTGTTGTAAGTCTATGCCATTTCTACCAAAATGAATAATAAGGCCATCTGTTGAAAACCAAGTCTTTGGTATTTTTTCGCCTATTAAAATACTTGCTAGCGATGATTTTCCAATGTTACAGGGTCCTGCCAAGTAAATCCTATTTGCATAGGTAGCAAAGGTCCCAGAAGCCACAAGATCCTTGAAATCATCTCTATTCAATTGACTAAGTTGGGTCAAAATGGAATTTGACGTTTCCTAGAGTATAAATACACTTTATATATTGGATAGATGTTAAAAGAAATATATCTTGTTTTTAAGGTGGTGGCAGGTCGCAGATTTTTATTGGATTCATCAATTATTTGTTTATGTGTTGCTATACATGATGATTTCTTTCACACTTCAATTTTGTTTACATTTATATCCTCAACAACATGGTTTGTTCCGGAACTTTTATTTGTACCCTGGCATGTGTAGACCAAGAAAATTCTCATTCTCAAATATTGTTGATTTCTTATAAAGTTATACATAGTAGATTAATCATACGTGCTCCAACATTAGGTTTAAAGGTTCATATTATAACAGTATAATTGTAAACATTGTTCTTGTAACTTTAAGCGTCGCTTTTATTTTTGGCAATCTTATGATCGGATTCTTGATGAAAGTCTATTTAAGATTCATTGCACTTAATATAAACGTTTTAAATAATCGGTCTTTGAAGGCTGTACTTTAGCATTATTCATTTTAATTTGCATGATTGTTGTCTTCGTTTCATGCCCATAAAGTAACTTGCAAGGTCCTTTGTATATAAAAAGACACTCTAGAAAGCTAAACAAAAACAGTGTATATTATGTTTATATCCTTTTATGCAATTTTTACTCATGAGTTTCTTATGTAGAAGGATAAATAAACAGACGAAATAAGAAATAATATACACTATGCATGGTTTTAATAATTCATGATAAATGTATTTGATGCGGGCGGGTTTTTATCGCGCCTACGGCCATCCATATGTAATAATGATACACAAATAGATAAAAAATAAAAATAGCATGAAGTTTCATTTGTAGAAAAATATGAATACTCCGTCTAACAACCATGACTTATTTACCATACTTATACTTATAGAAAGTATTTCATGTATTCTTTCATACAAGTTTATTTTTTTATATTTGACTGTATAACATTAGTTACATAGTGTGCTAGTGACATAATACGGTATATACATTTGTATGAGGTCAGTGAATTTAAAATATGGGGTGAGAGCGTATTACGTTACTAGCACAGTATGTTACGTATTTATCTTACATATTATCTTAACTTGTGCAGTTTAGACTTGTGAGTTATCAAAATTAGCCAGTCTTCAATACTGTTAGCATTTCGAAATTAGCTACTTCCATTGATCCCACAAAAAACAGATGCCAACAATAGCAACTTGTTAGGTTGAAATGTGTTTAATGAATGTATTTCAATCTAAATTGTCAATGTATTCGTCTGTTAAATTTTTCTCAGTACCGTTTTTTTTTTATAAAGGGAAGTAACACCACGACTAACCGTGTATGGAATTAGCCCTGCCTCCCTTCTTACCTAATATGGAAAAGAAACGGAAGTAACACCACTACTAACCGTGTATAAAATAAGCCCCGCTTTCCTACTAACCTAAAATGAAATAAACACGGTCTCCAAGAAGACGCTTTTAAACAATCATATGTCTGGAAGTGATGGGAGGTACAATGTAACATAAGAATATATATTCTTTAATATGTTATCTCATCTGAAATTTTGATTTTGTTTTTGCCTTTTTATGTATTTTTAGTTTTATGTATATTATTTTTCAACTTCTCTGTAACCTTTGTACTTTTATGGTTTTATGAGAATATATATATATATATTAATAACGTAGTAAAACTTTGCTTAGTTGTTCAATTTGTTGATATTGAATAAAATTCCATAATGTTGTTTTTGTGATGCGATTCATGTTAACTGTTGAATAATGATACTAGACTTTCATTTTGTTCTTCTTTACTGTAAAGTGGTTCATTGCTGTTGTATATGCGATGCATTTTCATAAAAAAATATTAACTTATTGTCATTTGTAAAGTCGTAATTAAGGCGACTTTCTAACCAAATATATAAGGTCATGATTGTGTAATCATACGTTTTTTCATTGAGTTAAATCTGCCAATTGATATTTTATCGTGTGTTTTCTATGATGTGATGTTATGCTATTGTTTCAGAAAAAGGGAGAAGGTTTGGATCCATTTAAACGTTTAATCCCGCTGCAAATGTTTGCACCTGTCCTAAGTCAGGAATATGATGTACAGTAGTTGTCGTTTGTTTATGTAATATATACGTGTTTCTCGTTTCTCGTTTTGTTTATATAGATTAGACCGTTGGTTTTCCCGTTTGAATGGTTTTACAGCAGTAATTTTGGGGCCCTTTATAGCTTGTTGTTCGGTGTGAGCCAAGGCTCCGTGTTGAAGGCCGTACTTTAACCTATAATGGTTTACTTTTTAAATTGTTATTTAGATGGAGAGTTGTTTCATTTGCACTCAAACCACATCTTCCAATATATCTATGATGGTCAATTATATACGCATACAAAGTAACAAAAAGTGTGAATACTATATTAATAATTCCGTAAATATAACAATTATTGCTAATATTGTTAATTCTATTTTGTCTGATGATTTGTTCAGACCTAGATTTATTTGTAGGCTTAAATACATCAAAGTATACCAAAATCCTAGACAGCTAGGCTAATCCAAGGCACCTTAAAACCAGTTTTCGATGTTGATGTCGGTCTAAATAATTAATATACAGAACATACTTTTAACACGTCATTAGAGCTTTTTTCCCAATGCTTGTTATTTAATAGTGTAGTTGGCTTGCTTGTTTTGTTTGTATTATTGCTTGCTTAAGCGTTGTAATAAAGATTGAACAATCATTTATATCATCCAACCAAACCGTTCAACTACATGCATTGTGAAAATAGCTGTAATGGATTCATCACGATAATAAAGAGAAGTCGCAAAACGATTTTCATTTAATGATTGAGGGGGTGGTAACGTTTTCGTCTCGCACAAACAATATCTTCAATTTTACGCTCGAATGGCTGGATAATAGCTACGTTTTCATAGGTACTATCTCTGTACTAAAAATATGTAGTACTGGAAACTTTTAATATTTAGTACTATTTCTCTACTTTAAAATTATTGTAATATTTAGGTGCTTGTTTTTTTACAGTACTTGAGTTGTACTAAATATATTGGTACAGAAATAATACCAATAGTGATAGCAATATTCTATGAAAATCACAACTTTTAAGAGATTTGAAATAGAAAAATATTCAAAATGCTGAAAATGTATCAGTAGTAACCAAAAATCTGTAGTGCCTACATTTCAAGTACAAATCAAGTACTTAAAACACAGGTACCTAATTATTACAATAATTTTCAAGTAACAAAATAGTACTGAATATTAAACGTAGATCTTCAGTACTACAGATTTTTAGTACAGAAATAGTAGAGAAATAGTACCTATGCAAAAGTAGCTGTGTAGCAATCTATATACATCTAACGCTATATTCACACTGCCTATCAGATCAACTCGATCACTCCCGATCAAGACAAATAAAGCGATCAAAAGACTGGTCTGACTCAACCGACAAAAATGTTGTGGGTGGTCTACCTTGGTCGATATCGATCTGACTTTCTATCCGAGAGTTTTTACATGTCAAAAACCTTCGAGTAAGGATCGAGAAGTCAGTCACTCGAGAAGACATCATAGTCACTTCGACTTCTATTTTTTTCATCCCAGACCAACTTGACCAATACCCGATCTCTACGGGACCACATTCGACCTCTTTTCGATCTATACTCGGCCATACATGATTCGCTATATATGTGCAGCTCTGATTAGGTCCCGTAACTTTGCTTCTGCATAACTATATTGTTTCTTTTTATTTTTTAACTGTACACAAATTCCTCCATGTACAGTACCCGTCTGTTCTTATGCAAGGAGATGTAAAACTTTAAAAGAGAGACAAAAGATATCAATTTAATTTAAATATTGATCTTTGATTACGTTATACTACTCATATGTAGTAATTATAATTCAATATCTTAATTAGATTGAAAAGAAACTAAAGGAATAATCAAGCGCAAAGCTCGAAAACAAACGACACAGCCATAGCGAAAAACAGAAGCCGACGAGAAGACAAACGGCAACCTACATAACACAACATAGAAAACTATAAACTTAACTAAACGAAACCCAATTAAACCTGGGATAATCTCAGGTGTTCCAGACAAAAGGAAAGAAGATCATCCTGCATCCTACAAACGGTTGGAGTCGTGATAGAGTCTTCAAGGAGTTGGGAATTGTCGAGTTCAGTTTGTGTACAGTCGGATAGCAGTCGGATAGAAGTCGTAAACAGGCCCGATCAAGAATTTGGTTTCGCCTGGCCGTGGAAATGTGGACAATCGGGTTCATTGAGTTGATCTGATCGGCAGTGTGAACCTATCTGTATACAGTAAAGAAAGTTCGAGTAACGATCGAGTGACATTAATGTATGTTTGAATTCCTCATGAATCGTTGTAACAAATAAGCGAAATCGTAATTGTTAGAATACAGGGATATATTTTAAAACAGTTTATTGTTACATCTCTAAATGGTTCCCAACCAAGGAGTTTAACTGCCGTGTAATTGATTCCGAATGTAAACTGCTGCTATGAGAAGCAATATTGGTAAATACACCGTCCTGATATTTTTTTAAAAATGTAAAAAAAGATGTGGTATGATTGTCAATGAGACAACTAGACCATATGACACATACATTTCCAACTGTAGTTCACCCTACGGCATTCAACAATGAGCAAAGCTTATACCACATAGTTTTCTATAAAAAGCCCCCAAATGTAAAATGTAAAACAATTCAAAACTTATGGCGTAATATATGTACAAAAAATGATCGAAAAACAAATATGTAATACATCAACATACGACAACTAATGCAAAACAGGCTCTTCACTTGAGAGAGGTACATACATACAGAATGCGGTGGGGTTAATCATGTTAGCGGGATTCCAACCATCCCTCTAAACTCGGACAGTGGTGTAACAGTACCATATCAGAACAAAGTATAAACACTTGTCTTTATATGATGTGCAAACACCTGTATATGATGTGCAAATATCCTTAAATGATGTGCAAATATCCTTATATGATGTGCACATATCCTTTTATGATGTGCAAACATCATTATATTATGTACAAACATACTTATATGATGTACACATGTCTGTATATGATGTGCAAACATCATTATATTATGTGCAACCATACTTATACGATGTGCATATATACTTATATGATATGCAAATATACTTATATGATGTGGAAATATACTTATATGATGTGCAAATATATTCATATGATGTGCAAACATTCTTATATGATGTGCAAATGTACTTATATTATGTTGAAAGATCCTTATATGCTGTGCAAATATACTTATATGCTGTGCAAATATACTTATATGCTGTGCACATATACTTATATGCTGTGCAAATATTATACTTATATGGTGTGTACATATCCTTATATTACGTGCAAACATCTTTATATGATGTGGTTGTGTCATTATATTATGTGCTTGTAATCTTATATTATGTGGTTAGGTTTACTTCATCATATGATGTCGAAACGTCATTATATGATGTGCTTTCATCGTCGTTATGGTCAATGAACATGATTACGATTAGAATGATTACTGTCTACGTCATAACTGATTCCAATCTGCTTCTGTAAACTATTACCCCGGCTTAAATATGTGTCTATCTCTAGCGAAAGTGCAATAAAATTATTGAGATCACCCCTAGTTTTTGGTGGGGTTCGTGTTGTTTATTCTTTAGTTTTCTATGTTGTGTCATGTGTACTATTGTTTTTCTGTTTCTCTTTTTCATTTTTAGCCATGGCGTTGTCAGTTTGTTTTAGATTTACGAGTTTGAATGTCCCTTTGGTATCTTTCGTCCCTCTTTTATAGGGAAAATGAGACAAAGCAATTTAACAAAATCAGCGTTTCAAAAATTTCGGTTGAAGATTAAGATCAGTTTATATGTTGACAGTGTAGGAGCTAATTGAAGAAATTCCCGGCTGTGGAGAATATCATTCCTGACAACTGACCCGTATTCTGCGGGTGTCACCCGAGATTTTCACAATTCTGAGGAATCACCCGGGACACCCGCCGGGTCATTGAAATAACCCGGGAATTCCGAAAATGACCCGATTTCACCCGTATTTCTTAGCCTTCAGATTGATTTCATAAGTAATATTTCGTTATTCTTCCATGAACAGGAAGATCATTTAGCTATTTAAACTGTCAAATTAAGTGACCCATTAAGTGCATGGCTTCACTCGACAGCTTTGGTGTCAAACACACTGTTAATTAATTAATAAGGGGAAGTAACTGTCTAGTTGAAATATTTTTGTAAACGAATACTGAATAGTGCAATTTATTTACGATCTAAAGGCTTTAGCTAAGGTAATTGGTGTTAATTAACAGTGTGTTTGACACCAAAGCTGTCGAGTGAAGCCATGCACTTAATGGGTCACTTAATTTGACCGTTTAAATAGCTAAATGATCTTCCTGTTCATGGAAGAATTACGATTTTGTCGGTATTTCAAAGAAATATTACTTATGAAATCAATCTCAAGGCTAAGAAATACGGGTGAAATAGGGTCACTTTCGGAATTCCCGGGTTATTTCAATGACCCGGCGGGTGTCCCGGGTGATTCCTCAGAATTGTGAAAATCTCGGGTGACACCCGCAGAATACGGGTCAGTTGACAGGAATGATATTCTCCACAGCCGGGAATTTCTTCAATTAGCTCCTACACTGTCAACATATAAACTGATCTTAATCTTCAACCGAAATTTTTGAAACGCTGATTTTGATGAATTGCTTTGTCTCATTTTCCCTATAAAAGAGGGACGAAAGATACCAAAGGGACAGTCAAACTCGTAAATCTAAAACAAACTGACAACGCCATGGCTAAAAATAGAAAAAAGACAAACAGAAAAACAATAGTACACATGACACAACATAGAAAACTAAAGAATAAACAACACGTACCCCACCAAAAACTAGGGGTGATCTCAATTGCACTTTCGCTAGCGATAGACACATATTTAAGCCGGGGTAATAGTTTACAGAAGCAGATCGGAATCAGTTATGACGTAGACAGTAATCATTCTAATCGTAATCATGTTCATTGACCAAAACGACGATGAAAGCACATCATATAATGGCGTTTCGACATCATATAATGAAGTTAACCTAACCACATAATATAAGATTACAAGCACATAATGTAATGACACAACCACATCATATAAAGATGTTTGCACGTAATATAAGGATATGAACACACCATATAAGTATAATATTTGCACAGCATATAAGTATATTTGCACAGCATATAAGTATATGTGCACAGCATATAAGGATCTTTCAACATAATATAAGTACATTTGCACATCATATAAGAATGTTTGCACATCATATAAGTATATTTGCACATCATATAAGTATATTTGCATATCATATAAGTATATATGCACATCATATAAGTATGTTGGCACATAATATAATGATGTTTGCACATCATATACGGATATGTGCACATCATATAAGGATATTTGCACATCATATAAGGATATTTGCACATCATATACAGGTGTTTGCACATCATATAAAGACAAGTACATATCATATAAAGATAAAAGCACAGCATATAAAGGTAAATGCACATCATATAAAGGTAAATACACATCATATAATGAAAATGGTCATAACAAGACAGTGTTGGCGTTCCATACCGCAGGACGACCGAAGGCCGATGCAAAAGCAAAGATAAAAACGTGGACCAAATGAGATGAAACCACAAACGGCAAATCCAAACTAAGTTCCCTGAAGTCGCAAACAGCTTTCATACTTCAGTATTTTGATTATAAATGTTCTTGTCTATACCTTGCAAGAAAAGGTATCTCTATGATTAGTTATCAAGATAATAGCAAATAAAACAACACATATCTGAAAGCCAAAAGTGCCTAAAAAGAACCTTTACTATAGAGTATAATTCAGACACATTACACTATTTGTTTTTTTTTAATCTATTATGTTTCCAGGATAAACGCAAAATATTAAAGGCCGCTGCCGTAATTCTTCACTTTGAAAAATTCAAAACAACACTCTCTATCTGTTAGAGAACAACAGGTCTCATTACCACACCTTCATTCAATAATAGCATCAGATGAACAATTCTCTGCTAGAAGAAATTGTTGAAACTAATTTTTCAGGTTATAACAATTCAGATGAGCGAAACGAGGCGTAAAGATTGATGCCTACGGTTGACGAAGAATTCGCCATAACATTATACCGCGGCAAATTTATAACTACAGTATATAAAATTGAATGCCACTTTTCCATTCCAAAAATGATAAAATGAAAGGCCCCCTTTATTTCTTCCTATCTCTCTCTTTTTTTTGGGTTACAAATGACCGGTTCCTTATATGAGCCATTACACTATCAGAGTCGGATTTTTTTCCAAATTGTTTGTGTCTATCTTGAGAATATATAAAGAGAAACTCGAACAGCTAAAATGATCAGAAAGGCAATGTTTACATAAATGACAATACTTAACCTCGTGTATTTCTAATAGAAAAAATGCTAACGTTAGGTTACCGAAATTGACAAATATAATGCCTTCCCTCGTTAAAACGATCATAAAGCATGACATAAAAGTATTATCTATTAAATTTAATAACCTAAACCGTATTGTAGACTTCGTATGTTTATTATTAAAGACCCGTCGATTCAAACAAAACTTTGCTATTCATATATTTTTACAATTTTCCAACAATATCAGATGTTATTTTTTGCATCTTAAAACGAGGTACTAACATGCCAAGGTTTATCTCAAGTCTCAACCATTTTCCAAACGGTAGCTACAAATATGATTCTAATTACTAGTAGTAGTAACGGTTATTCCATAGAAGCAGATCGGAATCAGTTATGACGTAGAAGTAATCATTCTATACGTAATCATGTTGATTGACCATAACGACGATGAAAGCACATACTATAACGACGTTTCGACATCATATAATGAAGTAAATAAAACCACATAATATAAGATTACAAGCACATAATATAATGACACAAACACATCATATAAAGATGTTTGCACATAATATAAAGGAAACTGCACACCATATAATGATGTGTACACATCATATAAGTATATTTGCACAGCATATATAAATAGTTGCACAGCGTATAAGTATATTTGCACATCATATAAGGATCTTTCAACATAATATAAGTATATTTTACCATCATATAAGAATGTTTGCACATCATATAAGAACATTTGCAATTCATATAAGTATATTTGCACATCACATAAGTATGTTTGCACATCACATAAGTATGTTTGCACATCATATAATGATGTTTGCACATCATATAATGATGTTTGCACATCATATAATGATGTTTGCACATCATATAATGATGTTTGCACATCATATAATGATGTTTGTACATCATATAAGGATATTTTGCACATCATATAAAGGTGTGTGTACATCATATGATGACAAGTGCACATCATATAAAGGTAAATGCACATAAAATAAAGGTAAATGCACAACATATAATGAAAAATGGGCATAATAAGACAGTGTTGGCGTTCCATACTGCGGGCAGTATTTCATCGCGATTCTACATATTCTTCAATAGTCAGTTCTAGCGGATATGATAATTGCGGTTCCTTTTTACGTCTTTTAATAATGTTTTCTTTTTTCCATTTTGAAATCTCTTTGTTCATCGAAATGTCTGCTGTCAAGGTTACTTATAAATGTTTTCTGATATGAATTAATACTTTCTTTCTTCCTGTCCTCTCGTCAATATGTTCAATACCAAATGATTCTGTCTTCTGTAGTTTCTCCGGTTTGCATTCTTCTGTCTTTTGTGGTACTCTGACATTCATTGTAGATGTTTTCTGATTACTGTAGCTTGGTGTACCGGGAAGTGGTCGTGATAATAAATAACCAATTTTGGATTTCACGGCAGTAGGTCCCTCGCCTCTAATTATATGGTTTTCTACAATTGACCAATAGTAGTCGGCTCCTACAAGTACTGAGATGTGGAAATTGTCGTTCGCGGTAACTGAATGAGCGAGTTCTATTCTTGATAAATACGTCAATTTTGCGGCTGTACGGTTGTACGTTTTGAGCGGTGCGGCGATTTCCGGTACGATCAAGACTCTGATCGGCAATTGTCCTTCATCTGTTAGCAAACACATAATACTAGTTTTTAAGTGTCTAATTCTTGTACTTTCTGCACTGTCCCCAAATCAGGATAAATTTAAACTTTCTGTGCCAGTTATTGATAACTGCAATTAAGCGGCTAAGTCTTCTGTGATGAACGATCTCTGTGCTCCTTCATCAAAAAGAATGTTGGCATCTGAACAGTGTCGTCCCGATCTTACAGGGTTAATTGCAGTTTTGAGCAAAACATTTGTGGTTGCCTGTGATTGTGGAATTGTGTCCGGTTCCTTCGCGTTGTGTTGTATGGTACTTACGTTTACACTGTCTAGATAATCAGTATGTGTGTTCTCTTTACATAAACTCGTGTGATGACGCTTGTCACACTTTCTGCATGATTTCATTGACTTACTATCAACCAAATTGTGATGTCCTAAACAGTTGAAACATAAGCGGTCTCTTTTTACTATTGACATGCGGTCTTCATATTCAGTAACTTTGGAACAGTTTACCGATGCGTGTGATTCTTTACAAAATACGCCTGACTTTACGTGAATTTGTCTGTTTGTTTGTTTTGTATGGACCTTTACATTGGTGTGAAATGCTGCAGTAGCAGTAGAATTTCCATGACTGTCTGTTGAGTTACCGGCTTCCATGATATTTATTTCATTAAATATGCCTTTTCGTAAATCTGCCAAGCGGATGTTTGTGGAGCCAAATTCTCTTGCAAGGTTTTTTCGAATTTCCCCTGGTAGTTTGTTCAATATTATTGGCACTAACAGCGCTCCGTATGAATCATCAGTTTGTCCTAGTGATTCTAAACCTCTTATGTAAATTTCAATGTTGTCATACAAATGTCGGAGGTTGAAAAGTGTGTACCTAGGCGACGTAATATCAATAAGTTCCTGCATATATCTCTGTGTAATTTTATGTTGCTGACCATATCTTTCTTGTAATAGAGATATTGCCTTTTCATAGTTTGCGTTTGTGAGCGCAAAACCTGTCACTGATTTTAGAGCTTCATCGTGAAGTAATGATTTCAAATAATTGAATTTTTGGACGTTGCTTAAGGTTGGGTTCGTATGCACGGCTGTCTCAAATGAGTCCCAAAATGACAGCCATTGAAGTATATCTCCATCGAAAGTAGGGAGATTCAACTTGGGTAGTTTGTTGTATTCACTGGTTGAGCTAAAGGATGGGCGAAAATCTGAAAAACGGTAATTTGAGTTGTTCTGGTGTTCTGTATGTGGAGAGTTTATAGTATGAACAGGTTGAGCAGTTTCTATGCGTGGAGTAAAACTTTCTGCGTGTGTATTCAACGATGTAGTTTTGACTAAGATAAATTTGTTGACTTGACGAATTTTATTTCTAAGTTAAATGCATACTCATCTGCTTCAACGATCTCTGTTTTAATATCTCCGTCGTTGAGTTCCTGTACTATGTCCTCATCGTAATATTTCTTGCTTCCGTTTCAGACTGGTCTCGGTACCAATATAGTAGAGTGGTTGTATCGGACACAAATTAAGGCTTAGAAAAAAGAACGTCTACTTGCAATGATATTTGTATTGGAACTCTGAATAGATAACCTCACAACAACAGTGACGTCGTGTACAATAAAGAGCGGTAGCGGGGACACCTCAAGTGTAATTCTTAACAACTATTACTCTTTTATTTCATATAAAAAGGCATTTGAAAAAAAGTGTCTCACTTCCGTTAAGTTCCAAAAATGGCTGACTTTATACTTAAATCATTCCTATATCCAAATCCAGTATTTGAAAAGGAGTTATTATCAAGCTTCTATCATAATAATTGGTACAAACCTTTTTTTTACTACTTTTTTATATATTATATAGATTAGATGTCTTCAAAAACCCTACTTCCGGTAAAATCAAAAATGGTGGATATTGTTCTAAAATAACCTTTTAAAATTGTTTAGGGAGGGTAATCGAATTGTGTTGTAATGTATTGCTACTATCCTTACACTATGCAGGAACATTTCTTTGATGCTTTTCATGAATAAAATGTATAAAGCCGACCATGTATATTTTGTGATTTGTTGTTGTTTAAAGTACATAATACGAATGAGAATCCCGTTCTTTTCAAAAGATTTATTGCAGAAAATTTACTAACAAAAGGTGCAGATCTATGACGAAAAAACATAAAACGAGTAGAAAAAATATCGGTTAAGTGTACCAAATGGCCTGAATCAACCATAAGCTTGTTATACTCGTGTATACATATTCAAATTAAAAGATCTACCATCAGCTTTCATTGCAAATATTATCAATATCAAAGTTATTTTAAGACTATTTGCAGTTGTCGCATGTCGAATTATATAAAACAATAATACCGCAATTCAGCAAACGGACCATCGCACTATGGCATAAGCAATCCCTCTTCAGCCTTGTCATTGCACATCAGCATCACCATCGTACTTAAGTGTCTCCATCGCACCTCCGTCATGTACATAAGGTATAATATTGTATCCGTTGAAGTAATTTTAATGAGCATCTTTAATTTTATGCGGACAATTTTGATATTTGTAATTTAGATCTTCAACTTTCTTGAGGGTTCAGACAAAGAATGCGTAATTTCAAAACATTCAAATAATATCTGTAAATGACTTGCATTAAATTCAACGAGATAAAATATGTTACCGATATCCCAACCCTCTTCCTAACCTGGGACAGTGGTGTAACACTACAACAAAAAACGAACTATAAAATCAGTTGACAAAAGCTTAACCCATCAGATAGAAACACATCTAACAAAAACTCAGACTACAATTCTTTTGTGTTTCTCAAGTAAAAATTAAAAAAAATCATAATTGCTATTTCCTTAACAAAAGATAAAATCAAGGACAAAAACGCATGGAGACAATATGTATATTTCTGAATTGGTACGTGTTTTTCTGTATTTCGTTAAAATCGTGGTTCTTTGGTATTGGTGGATTGGGCTGTAGACAGGGGAAAACTATCACCTTACCTTTTTATTTTATTGCAGAGATTTTGGCAATAAAGGTTGTGCGAAAATACAAGGTAAAGAAATCCCTCAAGTTGAACAAAAACTATCTCAGTTTATAAACTAATTTTGGATGAAAGTGAAGAATCTAGGGCAGAAGCTTTATTGGTGCTAGATTGGTATGCAAAACTTTCTGCATTAAGGATAAATTGTACCAAAACTCTAGTAGTATGGATTGGAAGTAAAAATACATTAGAGAAATATAATGCCAGAACAGAAATTTACAATTGAAGTCAACGTCTTTTAGGCTGTTAGGGGTAAACTTTGATAGAAATTTGAAGCTTACGTTATACTGATATGTATCTTCAGATAATTTTTTTTATTAATACATGGTTTAAAAGAACCCTAATAGTAAATAGAAAAATATCTGTGGTTAAAACTCTTATTATTCCTAAATAAACACAAAATAAATATTAAATACAGATAATCAAAAATTGTTCAAATTAAGAAATAGTTACACAACAAACACTATTTCAAATGTCAAAAACAAATTTTGAATGGATGTATTCAAATCGTGGCAATATTTTGTAAAAAAAGATATACTTTCTACATTGGAAAACTTTCTTGTTAGTATATTATGGATGAATCAGAATATCAATTTCAATAACAGGCATGTGTTCTATAGAAGTTGGTATAATAAAGGCATTGTTTATGTAAATGATGTGATTAGTTATAGGGGAAAGTTTCTCTCCTGTGGGAATTTCAAGGCAAATTTGATATTTCTGAGAATATATAGAGAATATCATATGGCTTTTTCAATATCGCATCCGTATCAACCCGAGACACCAATATGCTCGAGGGATTATATCGGTTGAGGGTTGATACGGTGTGAAAAAAACACATCATATACACTTCATTATAAACATATACCAAGTAGATGTTTTTATATGACATGACGTCATGCAGATAAGGAGTTTTGAAATGATGTCATTCAGATTATAGGTTTGACATGACGTCATAAAGATAAGGGTATTTAATAAAGCCTTTGCAGCAGTGACGGCAATGGTTACAGTTAAGAGTAAACTATAGAATATTAACTACAAACATTTTTTTTTTGTAGAATTAATGTCATTCATAGTCAACTAATATGTAATTTGTGTAAGGAAGAAATAGAAACTATAGAACCTGTACTATAGAATTGTGAAAATGTCAAGAATTTATATGAGGAATTAGATACATGGTTTTAATCTGATGGTAGCTCATTCACCAATAAAACAAATTATTTAGTAATGTCTCACATGTATACAAGGGTGAAATTTCAAATCTCTGCTTTTTTCACAAAATATCTATATTGCAAAATATTTTCAGAAAGTTTGATCAATTTATGATGTGAAGAAACTACTAAAAGATCTTTATAATTTAGAGAAATGTATAGCAGTAAGAAACAATAAATTTCAGAGTTTCTACAAATTGTGGATTCAATTTACTTATTTGCTCGATTATGATTATGATTCATATGTAAAATACATGATAGAATGTTGTTTTGTGTACTTCAGC
Source organism: Mytilus trossulus (assembly GCF_036588685.1). Classification (NCBI taxonomy): domain Eukaryota; kingdom Metazoa; phylum Mollusca; class Bivalvia; order Mytilida; family Mytilidae; genus Mytilus; species Mytilus trossulus. The sequence goes on along the minus strand of NC_086385.1, from coordinate 10,038,338 downwards.
AGAATATTATATTTATTTTCTTTATTTTTGTTATGTATAAATCTTTTTTTTTTTATTATTTAAAATTTGTTCAATTCATTTATTTTTCCTGAATAATTTCATTGTTTAAAAACACAATAAAACTCAGAATATCTGTATGTTGGTTAAAATCATTATTCTAATGTGACTTTACATTTATTTGTGGTCCTTTTATTATAATCATATTTTGTTAACTCTTTAAATTCAAATGAAAACATGTGGCATCGTAATTACAGCTGATATAAAAAAAATTTAAAAATGAACTTTTCAATACTTACACATACATATTAACATGACATATTGCTAAAATTAACGAGGCTTGAATAAAGTACCGGTACTCTATGTTTTCATTACTCATAAATCATAAATGTACAGATAGCTACCTTAACATCTGACGCAACCGACAGTCGCAACGAAATGCCTTATATTGTAAACAATTTGATAACAAAACAAACAGACTATCAAACATGAGGTAACGCAATTAACGTTGTATAATCTCAATCTCTATAAAAAATAACAATGTCGACAAAGAAAAACAAAGAAAATCAAAAGGACATATAGACAAAACTAATAAGCAAAAAATGAAATAATCAAAGCACAGTAACATAATAGATACAGAGTCATGCTTAACAGTAAAGGTAATAGCCTAAAGAAACAGAAGGTTACCACTAGACCCTTTTTTGTATTCCAATTTTTTTTTATCGCTTAGGTGATACTGCAGTCATGCATTTCCAACTTTTTTCTCTGATATTGCTAGCAATAGGTAAATATCGTGTAAAACACATTATTGTGTGGGTAAGAACAAAAAACAAACGCATTCCCATAAAGCAAAGATTATGTCAGAGACCGGTACACTTCTTGTGAGTATATTTATTTAAAAAAATAAAAAGAAGTGCTAGCACTCAAACACATTTTCTTACTTGATGTGATGGACTTCTTATGTACTGACAAGTTTGATGTCCGTATAACACAGATCCTTTCGCTACTACCATTGATGCATCTTCCGTTATGATAATATGTTTTGATGGAAATTTTTGTTTTACAGCATCTTGAACTAAACTGCAATCTGAAAAACCTCCTGCCATGATGATATGCGTTACGTTATATGAATCTTTATATCCTATAAAGACTCTTTCAATTAGGGATATCACATTGTCTATGGTTGATTTGAACAGGTTTCTGAAAGTATCGGCGTCAATGCGCATTTTATCACGAAATAACTTGATGTTACTGACATATTTGGACGCCTTTACTAACGACTCAAAATCCAATTTATTGTGTTTTCTGCAAAATTCATCGACCGCAACTATTGGAATAGGCACGTTGAATTTCCCTTCCTTTTTGCTGTCAACCCCCCTTTTTATAGATTCAAATTCTCTTTCAATATCTAACCAGCATAGTGGACCTTTTTCTTTCAAACATTTTATCGTTGCCTCTCCTAAAATTTCAGCTAGAACTTCCGAAAAATGTTTATTTACTAATCTGCCACCACAATCATTACCGGTTGTGTGAAATCTTTGTATAAGCTGGTAATTATCATACTTGAAAACTGTTATGTCCGCAGCAATGCCTACAACCAAGTAAAAATTACGAATTAAGTAAAGAATTATACAAATAATCACTAAAGCCATCGACATTGAAATTTAATCAGTTCAGATAACAGGTACAACATGTTGTGTTTGAACTATTTACTGATATATACCTTTGAATATATCGTATGTGGGTAGGGTATATTGTGTTACTAGATAAAAATTCAAATGATCAAATCAAAAAACTATTTCAAAATAATTAACTGTTTAAATTGAAATGAAAATATATGTTCACATCACTTATTTATCAATGTCATTTTTGAAGGTTTCAATGTCTAACGGACACAGATTTGTTATTGGTCTTATTAATAAACGTTGTCTAAGTGAAACTTTTGCAACGCGAAAATGTTCACCTTTGCCAGGGAAAACTTCGATTATTCTGTTAAGCTGTCAATGTCCTCTAGGAACGTTCGGATTCATCACAAGCACAATATCATCGGTTTTCATGTCATTTTTCGTTCTAGTCCACTTGTCACGTTTGATAAGTCCCGGAAACCATTCTTTAATCCCACGTTTCCAAAAAAAGTCTAGATACTTCCTGTATTCTTCTGCATCGTTATCTCGGGTTAAAATCAGTATAATCAAGTTTCTTGAGCAAAACGACCCCCTAATTACCCGTGCAAAAAGAGATTCGGTGTTAAAGGTCAATCTGATCGGCAGACTGGTACGTAAGCGGTCTCCCAATTAATAGGAGCTTCATCTCAGGTAAATGTCAATAAAAGTTCCTGCTCTTTATGTCTGCATTTCCTAATATCGCATAAATAGTCCTTTTTGCCGAATTTATCATTGTCTAGTGAATACCATCAAAATGCGGAGCTAGCGGTGGATTGAAATGTCACTGAATCACTTGGTTACTAATGGAATTCTGTATTTTATCCTTGGCTAAAACAACTAGTTCTTATTCTAATGTGACTTTACATTTATTTGTGGTCCTTTTATTATAATCATATTTTGTTAACTCTTTAAATTCAAATGAAAACATGTGGCATCGTAATTACAGCTGATATAATTTTTTTTTTAAAATGAACTTTTCAATACTTACACATACATATTAACATGACATATTGCTAAAATTAACTTTTGCAACGCGAAAATGTTCACCTTTGCCAGGGAAAACTTCGATTATTCTGTTAAGCTGTCAATGTCCTCTAGGAACGTTCGGATTCATCACAAGCACAATATCATCGGTTTTCATGTCATTTTTCGTTCTAGTCCACTTGTCACGTTTGATAAGTCCCGGAAACCATTCTTTAATCCCACGTTTCCAAAAAAAGTCTAGATACTTCCTGTATTCTTCTCCATCGTTATCTCGGGTTAAAATCAGTATAATCAAGTTTCTTGAGCAAAACGACCCCCTAATTACCCGTGCAAAAAGAGATTCGGTGTTAAAGGTCAATCTGATCGGCAGACTGGTACGTAAGCGGTCTCCCAATTAATAGGAGCTTCATCTCAGGTAAATGTCAATAAAAGTTCCTGCTCTTTATGTCTGCATTTCCTAATATCGCATAAATAGTCCTTTTTGCCGAATTTATCATTGTCTAGTGAATACCATCAAAATGCGGAGCTAGCGGTGGATTGAAATGTCACTGAATCACTTGGTTACTAATTGAATTCTGTATTTTATCCTTGGCTAAAACAACTAGTTCTTTCTGTTTTCTATTTGCTCCAACCAAATAAGTTCCATTGACATTATCTCTTTTGGAAGACCTCGACTATTCACCATCCGATTAAATGCGTAAAGAAATAAGTCCGTATCAAATCAAAATGCTACTTTCAAATGCACTGCGCGTGACGTTAAACATGTAAATAGACAAAAGTATATTTTAATACGCCGTTTTCCTCTGCCATGAACTGTTATGAACGGTCCATTAAAATCATCTGCTGTACGATCGAAAGCATGTAACGGTGTTTTGAATCGAATGTCCGGTAACCTGCTCTGCAACTTTAGATTTCCTCTTACGACACGTATAACACTCATGTTCATATTCTCTTGTTTCTTTTCACCCTGAAATAATCCAAAGGCGTGACGATAATGCGGAAAATGTTTTATTTATTCCCCTCACATGTTTTCCAAGTTCGTGATATCGTTTAACAATAAGCTTCGTGACCTAATTTTTTCGTTGTTATATAATCGGATATCTTGCATCAAATGATAGGAAATCGGCGTAGTCTAAACGTCAATCACATCTAAATAATCCATTTTCATCAATTCGCGGTTGTAATCCTAACAAATTTCTAGTTTTCAGTAACTCTTTCCTGTTTATAAAAGCGTTATATTCGTCTGAAAATGCCTCCCTTTGTGCATTTTTATATTATTACCAAATAGGCATCTGCATATTCGACGGTCGATAAACTTCCTTGACGACGTTGTTTTTGCTTTAGTCTGCAATTGTCAGTTACACTATACACATACGCGTGTACACGAACTTATCTTACAACACATGAATAACGTACGGGATCTAAACGTCAATCTGAAGCACTAGTTTGAATACTTTTCAGTGTAGTACAGTTATTTGACGTATCGCTTGTTTTCTTTTGACACTTAAGTTCGGTATAAAAAGGCAACAGTAGTTTACCGTTGGTCGAAATTCATTAATAAAATCTAATACAAACCAAAACTGAGGGAAACATATCAAATATATAAGAACTACGACCCAACAGAAACACAGCATTAACCTGTAAAACACACGGACACGAACTATAATATAACAATGGCCAGTTTCCAGACTTGGTACAGGCATGACAGGGCATCTAAGAAAAAAATGGTGGAATGAACCTTGATTTGTGGCATGCCAAATCTCCCGCTTTAGTGGCAATGTTAATCCAAGTACGTTTTCTTTCTGAATATTCGTTTCCAGACATTGGGGTTCCTCATCTTGTAGACATTTCGGTCCATTCCACCAACTTACGTCCGACTGTAATTTCTTAATTGTTCTTACACCGGATACTAAATCTTTTGGGACATGTCGCCATTGTTTAGAATGCGATAAAGTGTGAATTTCTCCGATTTTATTAGCCTCAAACGGCGTGTACTCTCTGCTCCTGCCTCTTATCCAATACAAACGTTCATACCGTCTGACTAGAATGCCATGTTATTCTCGGGTACTCCTAATGCGTGTTTAACTGAAAGTGATAATCTTAGTCCTAAATCTGCGGCCATCAACTCACGTCTTGAAATTCTGACTTGTGTATAGGGCGCAACTCTCGATTTTGCTGCTATTAATCTCGTAGATATCATTTCCACTCTTATACTAGTGCCAAGCATATATTACTGACAAAAAAGCCTCCCAAGAAGCGTCGCTGAATGTGTGTAGACTTGTTGAAACAATGTCATCGTCTAACTGTAGACATCTCACTATTTCAATACAACATAGTTCATCAAGATCAAGGAACCACTCTCTTGATTTTTCAACAAATACTCCGTCTAACCTGTCGTCCAAGTCTACTCTTGCTGTCCACATCTCTTGTAGTCGTAGTTTTCCTCTTATTGTCCCCAGCGCAATAAATCCTAACGGATCGAATAACGTAGCAACTTTGCTTAGAATGTTTTATTTTTAAAATTATCTGCTGGTAGGTTAACTTTAAACGTGAATATGTCATTGTCTGCCTAACATATAACTCCTAGATATTTCACTGACGATAATTATTCCTCATCGAGATAGACTTGTGACGCGCGATCTTCTGCTGTAATGCATTGTAGATTGCCTTTGAATTCGAAAGCCATTTCGTACATACATCCATGCATTTGCTCATAACTGTGATAGCTGAATATAAAGTACAATTTATTGTTTGTCGTTGATAACAGAGTCCATACTGTCGTCCATGTTTGTACATTTAAGAACTCGCTCGCGGATATAAATCTTTTGTCATTTTGGCATGTTTTCTAGTAACAGACTGAGCTTAAAATGGGAACTAAGTTACTCCAAAAACAATACTATTGAACTCATATTCGTCTGGTACCAATGCGCGCCATACAAATCTGTGAAACGATCTCACATACATTTCGGCGATGTCGCAAACAAATGCAACGATGTACTTTCAGGTGTAATACCACCAAATCATGGTACGTCACATCCGGTTGCATTCGAAAGTAGGTTTTAAAAAAATATTCCCTTGAATTTGACCGTTGTAGGTAATTAATCCTACATTTTATTGCAGTAAAACTATTTCTGTGTCATAAACATATGTCTTGGGTATTTCAAAACACCATTATTTTTTATTGTGATTTCTATAGAAAATTTTGTAATCTTGAGGTTACATGGTGACTAAACCTTGTACACAGATATAATAAAGGAAGACATTTGATTGGTTAACTTCCAATGATGGTTATTTTCTTATATGCAATGCAATGTTATGTAAAACTTTTTCTATAGAACTGGACAGGATAAAACTTTACTCATGCCAAGTATTTTCTTATTTGAAACAAAGATAAATTCTGCACAATTTTTTGAAAAGTGCAAATTTAACAAAGACTAATAGGGGAAAATCAATGGTGGTATTACACCTTCAGAAGCGTAATAGTTTATCAAATAAATCGTTTTATAACTTTGGTCCTTGATAAGAAGTGTCATTTAGCAAAAAAAACCTGACACTTTGCAGATGCTTCAAATGCAGTCCTTGTTTTAGTTATTTCATTGACCGGTCTTATCACCGAAAAATGCGGCAAATACCATTTACCTTCAACAGTCTACTCCTTGTCGGCACTTTGCGAACATATCAATATATTTCTCTACGGTTTGTGTATAAACATTTGCAATACTCGGGTCTTTCGTCAATCTTTGTTCTGTGTTTTCTAATCTACTAGTGCCATATTATAATTGTTAGGTAATGAAGATGTGTCGTCTTTCCATGGTACTTTAACTTCTTAGTGTCAATCCTTAAATTCCAAAGATCGCTCTACCTTAGACAATGCCTTATGCTCAATCACTGCTTAGACATACGTTTTCGCTTGGTGTTTTGACATTTTCGATTTCCCAAAAGTTTCTAAGAATTTTATCTAAATCATGTCAATCCTCTTGTCCATGAGCAAAATAAATTCGGTTAAAATGTGTCTGATCCTGTCTGCAATTCGGATCACCGATTTATGTCCAACCTAACGGCGTTGGTCTAACAATTGGCTCTCTATAAGAATAATGTAGATCCGGATAGTCCAGTCCGATCAACATATCAACGGTAGGTTTCTTTCCTAGATTCTGAAATTTAATCCCTGCAAGATGGTCCCATTTCCGAGCTTGTTATTTTCAGTCACCTGGTTGTAAACTTCCAGTTACACGATTAGAGGTGAATGTGACAATTTTGGCGTCTGTCTGACCAATTTGACTTTGAAGAATAAGTCGACTGGCATAGTTTCAAACGTTTCGACATTGTCATTTTAACATTAACTGTCAGTTGCTGAGCTTGTCCTTAAAGTCCCCAATTCGGCGGCAACATCAGCGTTTGTATACGTTTTCGTACTTGCGTCATGCAGTAATACATTAACACATACGGTACAGTTTCTATTTTTCAACATGTTCTAATCGTAACGAAGTTTGATTTTCTATCTCGACCAAGCATTGTGCGATCCTGACTCTCCCCTCAGTGGCGACGGCTTTATCTCCCTTCTTTTCAGTAGCATGATTTAGTTCTCACTTGAATTTTGAGCTCACTGAACGATTATTATTCCCTATGTAAAAGTTGGTGGTGCACTTCTTTGTATCCATCCAAGTTATATGCTCTACTTCTCGGACACTTTTTGTATATGTGATCATGTCTTATGCAACGATAACACAACTGTAGTCAATTTACGGTATCTCATCTCTTGTGAACGGTTAATTTCCTAAATTCATCGCACCAACAGACTCCATGATGACCGTTACAACCCTTGCACACATGTTTCATTGACTCCCTCTTTCTGGTGTAGTTTTCCTTTTGCAATTCACCAAATAGAATTGAGAATGGAAATGGGGAATGTGTCAAATAGAAAACAACCCGACCATACAAAAAACAACAGCAGAAGGTAACAAACAGGTCTTCAATATAGCAAGAAACTCCCGCAACCGGAGGCGTCCTTCAGCTGGCCCCGAAACAAATATATACTAGTACAGTGATAATGAACGCCATACTAATTTCCAAATTGTACACAAGGAACTAAAATTTAAAAAAAAATACATGACTAACAAAGGCCAGAGGCTCCTGACTTGGGACAGACGCAAAAATGTTGCGGGGTTAAACATGTTTATGAGGTCTCAACCCTCCCCCTATACCTCTAGCCAATGTAGAAAAGTAAATGCATCATGCAAGCTCCAGACTTCAATTAAACTGATTGAAAGATTATGATTTCATCATATGAACATCAGGCACAATCCTTCCCGTTAGGGGTTTAGTATCATACAATCATAACATATATGAGAAGAACATTACCCGTGTCATGCCAACAACTGGTTTTTGAATAAATGTGTTTAGTTCCGATGCAAAGACCCTATAAGTGAATCAATATTAACGCCAAAATAAGCAATCTTTAATGACCTGACAACAGTATCGTAACTATATCCCTTCTTGATAAGTCTATTTACAGGTTTTGTTAGTTTCTGAGGGGAATACTGACATTTTTGTGCTTTATAACGAATATTTCCATAAAAAATTGGATGTGAAATACCTGAACGTATAAGAAGTCTCCATGTTGAGATATATTTACGAATGATGTCCTTATACCGATGATAAAATTTAGTAAATGTTTTGACTAGTTTGTGATATCGAAATCCCTGGTGTAATAATTTTTCAGTAATATATAAATTTCTCTCGTTAAAATCTAAAACATTGTTACATACACGAGCGAATCGTACAAGTTGAGATATATAAACACCGTAAGATGGTGACAAGGGAATGTCACCATCTAAAAATGGACAATTAACAATAGGAAGTGAACAATCATCTCTTGTATCATAAAGTTTAGTATTAAGCTTTCCGTCCGGATATAGATATCAAGATCGAGGAAAGGTCAGTGGTCATTGTTAGTAATAGCTTTATTTAAAGTAAGTTCAACAGAATAAATTTCTTTAGTATACATACTGAAGTCGTCATTATTGAGAGCCAAAATATCATCCAAATATCTAAAACCTGACGATAAACGGAATCTCCAAAGCGAACAAAAATGTTTTCTGGTAAAAGTTCAAATGCATATATAGTATCAAAGCATGTCCAATTGACATAATGTTTTTGTTTATTGCTACTAAAAAATGACATAAAACAGTTTGAAAATATCTATTCACATTCTGACCTTTTAAATGCCCATTTATTTAGGTGGGTGAATTGTTTCTCGCCCTTACGATTTCCCTTATAATTCCGTTGTGAATTGCTGCTAGCGTTCGTACTTAATCCAAGTATTGTGTCTGATGCTATAGTTTGAAACTCTGCTTCCTGTAAAATCTTCTCACGTAGAAATTCAACTGACTCAGTTTTTCCGCCTTCGAATATCCAATGATTATACCTCGACAACATCAATTCTGTCATCTTTCGGTGCAATTTCTTGCATAAAAAAAACATTCTTAAACTCCTCGAAACAACCTGCTTCTTTCAAGTTCACAACTGCTTTATCCAGTTAATCTGCAAAATGTTCTGTTTTTGGCGAATCCTCCTCTCATAGGTTTAAAGTTTTCAGGTTCTTCTATATACAAAGTTGTTTGTCTTATTTGACATCCATACTTCCTTTCTAAACGCTCCTTTGCGGCATCATACACAACCTCTGAATGTTCTAAATTTTCAATAACTTGTAAAGCTTCATCTTCCACATATTGCCTCAGTTGTAAAAGTTAACACTCCTTTGTTGCTGGTGATTAATCAATACTAATTATGCAGCTTTCTACCTCTGATAATTCCTTGTATCTCCTTTGAACACCGGTATTGAGACTATTTTTAACTGTTTTCACATATCTTTTCCCTATTCTGAACTAAAGTTCATTTTATTTATTTGCTTTTTGTCATTTTCTTCTTTATGAGTTTGTTCAAATTCCGGTTTAACTTCCCTTTCTTTACTTATAGATATAGGAAGATTTATGAAGGTAAACCATTATAGGTCAATATACGGCCTTCAACACGGAGTCTTGGCTTAAACAGAACAACAAGCTATAAAAGGCCACTTTATTTCCGGAATTCATATTAGCTCATTTCGATATTCTCGATACACTAGAGACAACGCTTGGCTCAATTTTGCTGTCGATCAGATAATCCCGACACTCATGTTCTGCGTCCGTTAATTCCTCGTCCATTTTTTCCCTCTCTTTTTTTGTTTTCTTCATATTCAGAATATCATTCCTATGCTCATATTCTCCATAACATCCATCGCTTGTTCTTCCACATATATCAGTGTCTCTTGAAATTCTTTATTTCTGCACAATTCGTCAAATCTTCAAGAATGTGTAGTAATGAATGTCTAGTTTTTGTGAATGCCGATTTCACTTTTTCCTTCTTCAGATCTTCTAACTATACACTTTCGTCCGGTTTAGCTATTACGATTTCATGCATTTTTTTTCTCTCCCTCGCTTGTCTCTGCTTTGATTTTCAACACCTAATTACTAATTTTCTAACAAAGTGATTACGATAACAGTTCATTGAACCATGCTCTGCTACTAAAATGTTGCGGAGACATTTTAAAATGTGCAGTGAAAAGATTTTACATATAAAGTTCGACGATTTTTGATTTGGGAGTTCGGCGATAAAGTGACATTAGCATTTTTATATCCGTAACATATAACTAACGTGTAATTGGTAATAACTACGTTTTAATCCAAATGAATATTTACAATACATACAATCATTTCGTTTTACAATTTCACATCTTAACTTATAAATTGATAAAGACGATATGTTTATGTCTGAACATTAAACATTAAATTTCACACTAATTTAACCTAATTCCCAGAGATGATCAAAACCAAGTAATAAAATCGCCACAGTTGCATTTGCAGACGACTATTATTTAAAATATAATCACTAAAAGTGTCATACAATTTAGTAGTCCCGTTAGGATTAACTATTAACTTTCTATACTGAAATAAATTATTTGGAAAATACTGTTATCTTTAACTAATCTTAGCAGGCAAAAATGAAGCTTTATTTCAACATAATTATATTGAAAAATAACGATAAAAATAAAACTTTCTTCTGTATTAAAAATTCTAACTAAAAACAATCATACTTATAAAAACGCAAAACACTATTGTCTTCAATCCATGTTTATTTCTTAATGTTGTTTGATTTTCTGGATTAATGTGTTGCTTTCTCGTACACGTTATTCATATGTTTTTTTTTTAAATAGTGCAAATATCCTAGCAAAAGATAAGATCGAATGAATAGTTTACGTACGCTATGACAGAAATAATGTGTGACGTGGTAACACATACATGATATGAATATGGCATATATTCTACAATGTACTTGCCAGACACACCGAGTAAGGAAAATACATACGGAAGAGATATATATGTGTTTTTTATTAGGTCATATCGTTTTTCTGTGGAAAGACCTAATGGTTTGATCTAATTATTAAATCTTTCAACTTTTTTGTGCAAAGACTGATTGGTTTTCTTCTGATTATTATTATTATTTCTTTCTACTTTTCTTTGGAAATACCTATTGGTTTTCTTCTTCTTCTGATTATTATTATTATTATATCTTTCCACTTTTCTGTGTAAAGACCTATTTTTATTTTTTCTGATTGTAAGGTCTTTCCACTTGTCTGTTGAAAAACCTATTGTATTTGTTGTTGTTGTTCTTTAGTTGTTTATTTTATGGCATATGTGCTTTTGTTTGTCTGTTTGTCTCTTAATTTTTAGCCATGGCGTTGTCAGTTTATTTTCGATTTATGAGTTTGACTGTCCCTCTGGTATCTTGGCTTTCGTCCCTCCTTTACTTTACCGGAAGAAGCACATTATCTCCTTTAGTTCACTTTAAAGCTTATTAAAACGATATATCAAGCGCATCAGTCTGAAGAAACAAGCTTGTTTTCAAAATGTTCTTGATGTGTAAAGACCTTTAATTGTTCTCAACACAATTTTGTTCTTGCGATAAATCTTGGTTACGCAGTTATTTCGCTACCATATTTCTCATATGGTATTGTATAGTGTATACACTTTTAAATTGAACCCTGCTAAGCATTATCATTTTCTTTGTAAGACTTCGAAACAAAAAAAGATATAGACAAAATTTCTTTTACAAATTCTACATCCTCAGGAATTTTCGATTTTTTCAATCGAAGCGGTTCGATGAAATTGTATATCAGCTCGTCATCTTTTATATAAGCTTTGGATTTCAAATATTTTGGTCACGAGCATCACTGAAGAGACATGTATTGTCGAAATGCGCATCTGGTGCAAGAAAATTGGTACCGTTAATTTTATTATAAACCTTTTACAAATAAATTTGTCGGTATGTGTTATAACTTATAAACTGTTAACCGTATAACTCTGGAATGTTTTTATTTGAAGCCCCTAGGTCCTAGTTTAAAAAATGAAGTCAAGGTCAAAGGTCCAGATCAAGTTCTCAATGTTGACTTTAGTTTGTTTTTGGCATTTTTTTATGACACCTTTAAAGATATAAATGAGGAAAAGTGCCAAATGTGTGCTTAGTTTAATAAATATATGTTACATTTTGTCTGAAACAAACTATTAGCATCTTATAGGAGTTAGTTACCCTGACATGTCTATTTTTAAAGTTAAATGATAATTACTTCAAATTAATTCATTATAAAGCCATTTGACCTTTGACAAAATGTTAGATGACATATGACCTTGGAAAATGACAACCAGAAGTGACCTTGAGAAAACCGGAAGTAGTCTTTATGCAGTTTTATTTAAGAAAAAGAGCTCAGAACTCTTATATTTTGTAATTTAGTAATGTTCCGGACCATATGAGTATTATGACCATACGCGTATAGTCATGACCGTATGAATATATACTCATATGGTCCGACCATACGCGTATGGTTCGCCCGTACGCTTATGGTCTGGGTAAATAATAAGTTAGCAGGTAATACTAACTCTTTATAAGGTATGATCCTTCTAAACTTAGCACGTCATTAAAAAGACGATACCAAAGGACTTTTTATTATATTACAAAGATAAAAAAGATTCACTAAATAAGAATAAGCAGTTTAACGCATTTGATTTTACACATTTTATACATAATAATCGATTTGTTATTACGCTTCAAAAATAAAAACAAGTAGACCTTGTGTGATATTTTCACTGCACTAAGCTGCTAAGAAGGTTAACATTTCACACGAATTCAAAAAATATAACTACGAAGGATCATGCACAACCAAGACGAGCTCTAGCAGTTATGGTACGGCGACTAGTACCGTGTGGAAATACACTTCACCCTAAGCATCAATACAAGAACACAAGTAGCGATAAAAACCAATTATGACATACATATTTAATGTTTATGTAGCCTTTGAATTATTAAGTTTATTGTATTATTGAAACCTTTCGAATGCATATTTGAAAAAAATATACCTATATGGTCCAAATACTAAAATGGTCCGGCACGATAATGAAAAAACGAGTATACTCATATGGTTCGAAAATACGCTAACGGTCGGACAATATACGAATGGTCGGACAATATACGAATGGTCGGACAATATACGTGTATGGTGCAAATATTCCTATGGTCCGGAACAGATACATTAACTTATCACTAAAGACAAGAAGAGACTTCCGATAAACCGTAACTGGCAAAGGTTTACAGGCAAAGGTATTTAGAAACTATATATTTTTGGAATCAATTTGAAAGAAGCTATTATATGAGACTGGAAGTGACATTTACTTCACCGGAAGTAGCTTATTATCTTTTTTATTTCATTAAAAATAAAATAAAATAACATTAGTTTATCTTATCTGATCAGTATGAAGAAACTTATGATTGGATTGCCAATTCTAACTTTGAGTAAACAGGAACTAGCTTATTTTGAATAAATTTGAAAATTGATGTGGGAAGACCTTAAATTGTTTTCTGAACACTTGGGTTCTTTTTTTAATCTTATGCACTTTTGAATTTCACACTGCTAAGACGATCAGTTTTTCTTTGTAAAAGTTATCTCCCCGAACACAAGTTTCCTTGTAACTGCATCTCCTCCGTAACCATAATAGAAAGCGACGAATTTATTTTATAAAATTGCTCGTCATATCCTTTGATTTGTCCGATTTGACCGACGCTTTTACCACATTTATTTGTATATATGTAATTATGATAAAGCCATGGAACTTTTTGAATTACCTTGCAAGCCACTTAACCATGGAAATGCCAACCGGAAGTGACATGGTATGAGCCGGAAGTAGCTATTTTTGCACATATTCAATGTAAAGCATATTGGACAATATGTTTTTGGAATATATTTTTTAGTATCAAGTAAACTATCAACAAAAACGGAAGTGACATATTTCAAACCGTAAGTAAAAAAATTGTCTCCCTTATTTCGAAAGAAAATGTATAAAATCACACAATGAGCTATATTTGATATGATATTTCAAACTGAATTGTATAGTTCCCTATCAAAACTTATCTTAAGGTGGTTTGGGAATCTAAAATAGAAATGATAGAATTTGTTCATACTTTGTCAAAACGTAGTATCTTTTGATGTTCAAACATATTAAAAATTATAGGTCACCGTGCATTTTCACAAGCAACAGGTTGTAACAAAATGACAAATTTTGTATGGATAATACAGGAAAAAACACCCTTTTGTAATTAAACACTAAATAAAATGATAGAATTGTAAAATAATTTGGGAAAAGATAGCTTTCAGACAATGCTTTGAGAATAACAAAAGATCAAAATTTATCTACACTTGTAAAAATAATCAGTATTCATAAGTTATATTCTTAAAAATTAGTTCTTTTAAATGAAAATTCACATTAAACATCTGCATTCCTGCTTAAGATTTTGCTAACTTGATAGAAAATATGGACCTTACATTGTCTGTTTTTTACATCCAAGATGGCGAAATACACCCATACCACCTTTATGGGTGGAAAGACCTCCAGTTGTTCTCTGAACAATTGGTATTTATTTGTAATTATTTTATTTTCCTTTTTTTGTTCTTGCGATAAATATTTGTTTTGCAATATGTTAAAATATGCAAAATAGTTTAGATATTTGGAATATGATATCAAACAAATTATGCGCCTTTGAAATTTGCCCTGAATTACTTGATACATTTCTTTTCTTTGTAGAAGTTATCTCCCCGAACACTGGTTCTTGTGACTGAATCTCCTCCATAACCGTAAAACAAGCGACAAGTTTATTTTATCAAATTGCTCGTTATATCCTTTGCATGATTTCTTCTATTCGACCGATGCTATATAAACACTTCAGATGAGAGTTATTTTCCCTTAAAATTAGGCATATAGTGATATAACTATTTTACCATATATAATTAAGACCTATAACCTTTTGATTCGAAGGCATTGGTTTTTTACCTTGAAATTAAACTCAAGGTCAGAGGTTAAATTAGCGTGCTTGATTTTGATCTTTGTTTTTCCACACAGATCCATGGTTCAAAAAATGAAAATAGGTGAAGGTCAAAGGTCAAGGTCATATTCTTAATTTTGAATTTGACTTATTTTCACTTATATCCAAAAACGGTATAAAATATCGACATTTTTTTTTTACTAAATTGTTAATTTCGACATGTCGTAACACGTTAATTTTGATTGCAAGGGTACGTTGAACGTAAATGTGAGTTTTCTCCCCTCTTGTATTTAAAAATAGTCGTATGGCGAAATAACTCATTAACAAAATATTATTAAGACCTATGGTCTTTTGAGTTGAGGTCCTTGGTTAATGACCTTGAAATTGATCTCAAGGTCATATCTTAATTTGACGTTCTACATTTTGAACTTAACTTTTACATCATAATTATGTATAGATGATAAATCCATGAGACTTTAAGCAATAGGTTTTAAACAATTTAACCTAAATTAAAAAAAAAAACGGAAGTGACCTTGCGTAAACCGGAGGTAGCTTTTTTGTACTTGATTTAAATAAAAGTATATAGAACCATATATTTATGGAATCAGTGTCAAGTAAAAATTCAAATATTATCGGAAGTAACATTTTTAAAACCTTATGTAACAAATTAACTCCTTTATTAAAAAAAATATTGTATATAAACCATGTAATTTTGGAATCGGCGTATAATAAGCTATCATTTGACGATTAAAATGACATTATTTTACTACTTTCATATTAAAGTAAATGGTTTTTGGTGGAAAGACCTTCAGTTTACTACTTTCATATCAAAGTACATGGTTTTTGGTGGAAAGACAATCAATTGTTCTGTGAACATTTGCTTTTTAATTTTTTTTTTCTTCCGCCAAATTTTGTTCTTGCAATAAGTATTTGTTTTGCAATATGTTGCTTAGATATTTCTCTTATCATCAAGTACCGTATAGTTTTGCGCTTTTAAATTTTACTCTGCTAAGCTGAACAATAATCTTTGAAAGATTTATATCCTTATTCACTGTTTAACAATTGTTTTAATCTCCTTTGTAACGAAAAGGATAGCGACTAAATTAATTTTTCTAAATAGTTCGTTACATACTCCGGTATTTTCGGCTAATTCAGATGGAAACGATTCGATGAAATTTTATAGGAGTTATCTACCTTTACTAACTAAAGTTGTCGGTATGTTTTTTTAACTCATCAACCGTTGACCGTACACCCATAGATTTTTTATTTGAGACCCATATGTTCTAACTTAGAAAATGAGGTCAAGGTCAAAGGTTAAGGTCAAATTCTCGATTTGGACTTTTAATTGTTTTTTCATCTCCTCCAACACTTTGAAAGATATATATAAAAGAACAAGTGCAAACTGATGGCTTTATTGTAACGAAAATATGTTACATAAAGTCTGAAACAATAGAATTACATCTCCTGGGAGTTAGTGCCCCTGAAATGTCAAAATACATGTATAAGGTATACATTTTGTACTTGTTTAGCTTATAACTTTTTTGATATGAACGTCACGGATGAGTCTTATGTAGATGAAACGCGCGTCTGGCGTCCTACATAATAATCCTGGTACCTTTGATAACTATTTACACCACTGGGTCGACACCATTGCTGGTGGACGTTTCGTCCCCGAGGGTATCACCAGCCCAGTAGTCAGCACTTCGGTGTTGACATGAATATCAATGATGTGGTCATTTTTATAAATTTCCTGTTTACAAAACTTAGATTTATCGAAAAACTATGGACTTTCTTGTTACAGGAATAAACTACCTTAGCCGTATAGACACCATTTTTTGGAATTTCGGATCCTAAATGTTCTTCAACTTTGTACTTGTTTATACTATTTTGATATCAGCGCCTTTGATGATTATTATGATGCCGAAACGCGCGTCTGGCGTACTTAATTATAATCCTGGTCCCTTTGATAGCCATTTACTCCACTCGGTCGATGCCATTGCTGGTGGAAGTTTCATCCCCGAGGGTATCACCAGCCCAGTAGTCAGCTCTTCGGTGTTGAAATGAATATCAATTAGGTGGTCATTTTTATAAATTTCCTGTCTACAAAACTTTGATTTTTTTGAAAAACTAAGGACTTTCTTATCCCAGTATTAGATTAGCTTAGCCGTATTTGGCACAACTTCTAGGAATTTAAGATCCTCAATGCTGTTCAATGTTGTACTTGTTTGGCTTTATAACTATTTTGACATCCGCGTCATTGATAAGTTTTATGTAGACGAAACGGCCGTCTGGCGTTCTTAATATAATCCTGGTATCTTTGATAACTATTTACACCACTGGGTTGATGCCACTGCTGGTGGACATTTCGTCCCCGAGGATATCACCAGCCAAGTAGTCAGCACTTCGGTGTTGACATGAATATCAATTATGTGGTCATTTTGATAAATTTCCTGTTTACAAAACTTTTAATATTTCGAAAAACTAAGGACTTTCTTATCCAAGGAATAAATTACCTTAGCCGTATTTAGCACCTTTTTTGGAATTTTGGATCCTCAATGCTCTTCAACTTTGTACTTGTTTGGCTTTATAACTATTTTGATATGAGCGTCACTGGTGAGTCTTATGTAGTCGAAACGCGCGTCTGGCGGACTATATTATAATCCTGGTACTTTTGATAACTATTAACATCACTGGATGGATTTAGCACGTCGGTGTTGACATGAATATCAATTATGTGGTCATTCTTATAAATTTCATGTCAGGAAAAAACTTTCTTATCCCAGTAATAGATTCCCTTGGCCGTATTTGGTTCCACTTTTGGGAATTTTGGATCCTCAATGTTCTTCCACTTTGTACTTGTGTGGCTTAATAACTATTTTGATATGAGCGTCACTGATGAGTCTTATGTAGACTTAAATTATAATCCTAGTACCTTTGATAACTATTTACCCCCATTTACCTTAAGGAGGCAAAACGCATTCGTAAGAAAATACTT
This sequence comes from Mytilus trossulus, assembly GCF_036588685.1. NCBI lineage: Eukaryota > Metazoa > Mollusca > Bivalvia > Mytilida > Mytilidae > Mytilus > Mytilus trossulus. The sequence goes on along the minus strand of NC_086385.1, from coordinate 10,020,290 downwards.
TATCATACTTGCTTGGATGCATTATTTTTAAATTATACTACAACGGTGATCTTTGAACATTCTCTGATATGCTTGGACTTTGGATGTGACGCCTGGGTTGGGGTATCCCCCTTTTTTCCTATGTATTTAATATTAAAAAAAAAAAAATCTATCGAAAACACAATCCTACTGTTGGGGACAGGTTACACGTGCCTACCCTTTTCTCTATAGAATTTTCAATGAATTAAAAATCGCCGAAAGATTCATCTGAAGAATCGTGTATAATCAATTGAGGACCTTACTTTAACCAATTTTCACAGAAACAATAAATTCAAGATCTTTTGGAATCATATATGTCCAATAAAGCCAGCCAATATTAATTGGCCCGACTTTTTACCTTACAGGAAATTCATAGGCAGAACAACTAAAGAGAGAATCATTTTCTTGCCCCCCCCCCCTTCTTTGCTCCCAATCATCAATCAGTTCTTTTTCTTTCCAAAAACGATGTTGGACAATATATTTTGAAACTACTCATGCTTTATATCTATCTCCTTCAAAAACGATGTTATATCTTCATCGTTATATTTTGGCTGGACATATTGCGAAAAAAGCGTAAAAATGCTAAATGTCCGTCTAGCTAGACGATTAGCAACTGCCTATTAACAATTTGACGTATAGTAATATAACTGTTTTACCATATACAATTTAGACCTATAACCTTTAGATTTGAAGGCATTGGTTTATGACCTTGAAATTTAACTCAAGGTCATAGGTAAAATTAACGTTCTAGATTTTGACCTTTGCTTTTACCACATATGTATACATGATAAAGCCATAGAACTTTTTCAATTACGTTGCAAGCCACTTAACCATGGGAAAGCCAACCAGAAAAGATCTGGTGTAAGCCGAAAGTAGCTATTTTTGTACATATGTTTTTTAAAATTATATTAAACAACATTTTCATGGAATCAGTATCAAGTAAACTATCAATAAAACCGGAAGTGATATATTTCAAACCGGAAGTAAATCAATATATCTCTCTTATTTCGAAAGAAAATATGTAGAAGCCAGACATTTTTGAATAAGTGCACAATAAGCTATTATTTGACGCTGGATATGATATTTCAAACTCAATTTTCATAGTTTTATCGAAACTAATCTTAATGGGTGGAAATAATTATTATTATTTTATTTTCCTTTTTCTTTTGTTCTTGTAATATTTTCAAAATTGATCTTTATGGGTGGAAAGACATTCAATTGTTCTCTGACCAATTGGTTTTCAGATATTATTAATTTTTCTTTTCATTTTTTTTTGCCACTTGTTCTTGTCGCGTATATATTTTGTGTTGCAAGATCTTGCTGGCATATGTGATATATGATATCGAACTGTTTATGCGTCTTCAATATTGACCCTGATTAACCGATTACTTTTCCTTGTAGGAGTTATCTCCCTAAACACTGTTTTCCTTGTGATTGCATCTTCTCTGTTACCGTATAAGAAACCGATAAATTTATTTTTACCATTGTTATATCCTCAGACATAAGAAAATGTGGTATTTGTGCCATTGATACTACTCTCTATTCAAGTCATAATGTGTAAAAAGTAATCAATTATATGCATATGTCAAAGTACGACCTTTAAAACAGGGTCTATAAAGCAATAAAGAACCCCGAAATGACTTCAAACAGGAACACCAGTAGTCTAATGTATATAAAATAAAACAGAAACGAGGAACACTTACGAGCCACGACAACCACGGAACAACAGGTTCATGACTTAGGAAAATTGCAAACAAAAGCACCAGGTTTGAACGTTGTAATCAGCAATCGCACAAACTATGAATTTTACTTGACATTTCACAAATCATTAACATCGATAGGAAACCATTGTTAGTCATTGAGAGTATCCACATCATAATAACAGATTTTAAAAAAAATGGTTCATATTTCATTTTATCGTGAAAGAAACATCAATCTATTTCGTGCTCAGTTCTCACTTTTCTGATCCAGGTTTCCCTGACTTCCAGGGAGAACTAAATGGATACATTATGTTTTACATTAGTATTCTTCTTCTTCCTTCTTTTGGGGGGGGGGGGGGGGGGATTTTGTTCTCATATACACTTTTCCAGGCCGATACTTATTTATATTTCAGATATTGTTTACGATATTTGGTATACAGCAGGGCTTGCGATCGCCATTATCGCAATTTGCGAAAAAATAATAATTGTGGCGATAAAAATTTGTCATTTTCGAAAGAATTTGGCGAAAGAAATATATATAACGATTTATTTTTCTTCATCTTGTTTATTTACTTTTTTCGAGTTTCTCGCGATCGGACTTTACCTGATCAGACAATACTCGGAATTCACCTTGACCTCATTAAGATTTGGATATAAAATCAACAATTAGCTGATTGCATTTTATAGCTATCGACAACAAAGGACAACTTAAGGGGGGTACAGAACACCTAAGAAAAGATAACTCTTACTAATTGTCTGATTCATTGCTACGTTTTAAAATCATGTGCAAAATGCAAGCTTTTAAAAGATTGTTTACATTATTGCAGCTGTACACCTTTTGTTATTCATTTAATCTTTTAAATCATTTAAAGTTCATTTTCCATAAATTAATCTTCAATGAGACATAATAGGAAAATTTCAAAGTGTAATCACTTTACCAAACGAAAACCAGGACGTTAGAAAAGGTGAGAAACAGAAAGAGAAAGGACCATAACTGGTTTTTTTTTACTTGGCAATGCCTAGGTCTTAAATGAAAAGAAATAAAGTGCAAAAAGTCAAAAGTCTAAGGATACTTCAATTTGATTTTCGAGGAGGGAGGGGGGAGGGGGGGGGGGGGGTGGCTAGGATTTAAAATTTTGTCCTGCATTTTTTTTTATGGTTGTAATCATCATTATTGTCCTTCATTTTTTATTTTTCATTCTCTACGTTTACGGACCTGCAATTTTAATAAGTTGTCATCCTGCTTGTTATGCCAAATAACTCATCCTGCCTTTGTTTGTTCAAAAGACTGTCTTGTCTTTTTTCAAATTAAATCAAAGCCCCCCTCCTCAAATGAGGGTGGATAAGACCATTATCGTCACCCCATAATAGGGTGTTTTTAAGGTCGGGATTTAGGGATTGACCCGTTCGACATCCGTGATTTTAGTTTAGAATTTCGAGATGTCGGGATGTAAATTTATTTAAATTCGGGACCTCCGGATTTCGGGATCAGGACCCCTCTTACCCCCTCTCAAATGGTATCTCCCTCCGACAATAATATTTTAACCAAATAAATAAGAATCGTTGGACAATAACACAATGCTTCTTTTTGTAGATTTTCGTATCAAATTAATTAAATTAAAACTGAATTGTCTCCACAGTACTTTTTTCTAATGAAATACACTATGGCCTTAGTAATGCACGTAGCAATATAAACATGATAAAGAAAAGTTCATACTTTTAGACTATAATTAATAATTGCTGTCATATTTTTGTAATATAATTAAGTGTAATTGTATATTTTTTTGCATGACTTATATTCATGTAAAAAGTTAAAAGATAACGAGGGGGGTTAATCAACCACCAGTGCTTCATTAACATCATTTATCGTTACGGAACAAAGTCAAAACACAAAGAAGAAAAAAACGTCCGTTTGTACAGTTAAAAAAACACTACACATATTTTTGCTTTCTTAAATCATCTGAATAAAAAAAATTATATCTTTCTAGCATCTTTCCAACCTTTACTCTGACAGGTGTAGAAAATTAACGGGTGTCGTCTATTCCGTCCGCAATTTTAGGTGAAGTAAAGTCTATATTTAGAATCATATTTGAAACTGAAACTAAACATGTATGATATAAATAGAACATGTTATTTTCACTTTATCAAATTTAAATTTCGAAGGGATAGCAAAATTTTTCTTTTGTTGTGCTTTTGTCATGTTTGTGTATCTTTTCGATTTTTTTTATCAAATGCAATTTTGAAATAAATATAAAAAAGAAAGTGTGGTGTAATTGGAAGTGTTAAGTGAAAATGTTTCTTCTCAAGTCTTAATTCGAGATTATTATTGAATAGAGTAATAATTCGCTATATAATAAGGGGCCCCAAAAATAATGTGAAACTTGTAACTGCCGTGCTTTTAACTAAAAACCAGTTGTGTCGTATTCATGATTTTTTCATAACCTCTGCAAAAATACTAAAAAACATCTATGTTTCACAAACTTGATTTCACACAGTCGGCTCTATTTCATCTCTCATGTGCTGTGGTTCTTTGCACCAATGGCTTTGTTGTTAAGTTTTGAATTGTGTATTTTTGAATCTGTAGACCAATCAATTGACAATCTAGATCATGTAAAGCATCTGCCAACTTTAAAGTTTCCGCCCTTTCCCTATGTACCATGTGTAATTTTGGCGTGTCATGCTTTTAATTTCAAGAGCTCGTATCTCAAATCAAAAATCACTTAAATCCGTTTGGCCCCTGCAACCGAAGTCGGGGAGGGGGGGTTATTGTTTTACCCCTGTCCTTCTGTTCTTCCGTCCGTCCCATTATTGGTATATATAGTTATTTGGCATAACTTCTCCTACTGTTTGATTCCTAGGAAGTTTTTACTTTGCTGTCTGTTGAGTAGTTAAGTACATACACTGCGCTTCAAAAAAAACGATTCCTTTTTCAAACAATTGTATGCGACTACATGACCATTATTCTGTGTGCATTGAATGGGTTGAAATGTCATAAAATGTGTCTATATTGTTTTTTGGTCGATTAAAGCTTGTGTAATATAATTTTTCAAAATAAATATGAATTCATCAATACATAAAGCCATGGCCAGTACAAGTGTTTCTTACCAAAAACACAATTATCGTCCTTGAGGTCAAAGTTCAAGGTCACAGAAAGAAATGAAGCAAATATTAAAAAGGCACACCACCTCATGATGATACATATACATGCCATGATGTAAGGCCCAAGTCAAACGGCGAAGAATTTATGGTCTACATGGTTGTTTTTCACGAAAAAAAACAACAAAGTTGACCTGGAGGTCAAATTTGAAGGTCACACAAAGGTCATCATGATGCAAGACACTTAACCCAGTGATGATACATTCACATGCCAAATAGCTAAGACCTAGTTCAAAAGACGAATAAAAATATGACCATTATGTACTTTTTGAATAGATTTGGCTCTCATTTAATGAACCAATGTGTATTGAGTATTGAGGGTGGGGCATAATTTAAACTTAAATACCAAAAAATCTAACGGTTAGATCTAAAAAAAACAGTTTGCAAGAACAACCGACTAATATAGCACTCCAAATGTTTAGTTTTAAGAAAAAATTAAACGACATGTTTTGTTTTATTTTTAAATTTCTTCTTCAAATACTAGAAGCACAGCATTCGCTTTTCGGGGCTGTTTCTGATACCCCCTTTAGTTCTGGCTTTTTTTTTTAATATGGAATAAAAGACTTACAAGAAAGGGGTATCAGTAAACTAATATTCACCTCAGCTATCATTATTAGCTATGCTATTGTCAATTAAGGATTAAATTTTAACAAATTTTAACAAATTCAACCCTTTACCCATATTTCAGAAACTTCCAATTTTGGCCCATATTATTATGTAAAAGATGCCATATTTGAGTTGCCAAATCTTTTAAACCTTTGTTTCAAATCTTTAAAAAAAATTAACAAGATCTTTAAGTTGGCCTTTATTTTATCAATGAAAAAAATAATAGAAATTAAAGACAGGAACTTTTTTTGGGTATAGTGTTGGGTACCCCTTAAGAAAGGTGTTGATTTAATTGTTAGACAAAATGATATGGTTAAATAGCTTCCGCTAAATGTCACTTAAAGAATTTATTTAACACTTTGCGACACACGTGTTTGAAGAAAACATTTTACGTCTCCTCTCCTTTTAAAGATGTTTTAGAAACAAAAGCTGCTGTTGTGACGAAAAATGTTCAAAAGCATAAAAATCTCTTTTTTAAAACTATAATTATCCTTTGACTTTAATATAGGTAATTGATTAGGGAGACTACTCTAAAGTCGTTTGAGTGACACACGTGTTTCCAGCATAGTTTTACGTCTCAACTTTTTCATTTACGATTGCCAAGAAAGGAAAACTGTTGTTATGAAGAAATCTATCCACAAGGTTGGTAACAATCCCTCGAATGAGAGTAATCCTTCAATATAATGACAACACATGAAATGAGGGATCAAATTCATGTGATCAAAGTTTTTTTTTTGTAAACTTGAAACGAAAAATATCTTTTTTGTTATTTGGCGAAAAAAAAATTAGTGGCGACATAACCGGGATGCACTAACGACAGGATGAATGCCCGGATTGGGACAGGATATATTGAACGGATGAGATATAAATAGTCAGAACTTATTTGTTGTTTGATAGATTCAATAGTATAGTTTCAATATTTGAAGACCTTAGAGATACATAACTATATTTCATGAAAATCTAACAAAAAAAGTTAAACAATATTTTTAAGCAAACATAGTTGAAATGAACGACACAAACTGTTAATATAGCTATTGGTTTACAATATTTTTTAATGACACTAAAACTTCATAGAACAAAAATGTTTTTCAACAAAAACATTGACCGGACGGATTTCGCCACGAACAATAATGAGCTGATTGACATAAGTGTAAAACATTTCTTATATTTAATAATAATTCAAAATTAATAAATCTTTATGAGGAATAATTGTTAAAATTATATTTTATGAAAATATTAACTGAATTGTTAAAACTGATTATGTAACCCTTACAGAACTGAAATGTTTGCAGCAGATCTGCAGCATACTTGCTGTAGGTTTGATGCAGACGAAAAGCTTGCAGGAACTCTTTGAATAATGTTTGCAGAAGATTACAGCTAGCTGCGAACCTCCTGCAAACATTGCAGCTTTTTGCTGCAAGCTTGCGGCAAGTTTGCAGAAACTTTTATGTTTGCAGTAAGATTGCAGGAAACATTAGTATTTAAGGGATGTTCGCAGCTAGATTGCAAGAATCTTTGACAATTCTTTATGTTTGCAAGAATTACATAAAACGAATGAGCATGCCCATTGGTAACGTCCTGAGAGATACAGATTTGAAATTTGAAAATGTGGAAGGTGTTGAAGGTGTTTGAGTCATGTTATATCATACAATGTAAATTAGTATTCAGTATTTTAGATTGGAAATTAAAAGAAAAGTTTTCCAAGACATTTCTTGTAAGTATTGATTCTTCATAGACATGTAAATATATGAATTTCATCCCCTCAATAAATACCTGCATAAAGGTTTGAAAAACATTTTCAAACATGTAACAACTTTACAGTACACTCAAGAATGTTTGGAGATTATTACTTATTTTAAAATATTGTGTTGTTATAATTCAAGTTGAACTATGTGAAAATATTAATTAAAAAGCAGTATATATGCACACAAAAAAAATCAAATAAACCTATTTTCGGATTTTAGATATGCATGCAAAACAATTTAGCACGTACTTGAACAATCAGATATCTTCAAATTATTTTTTAAATGAATAAACCTTTTCTATGATAATTATGCAAATGATAAATTATTCGAATTACAAGTTCCGTATTTACGTTACATTATGATGACCTACACAAAACTAAGAACTTTGACAAATTGTTAAAACCAATGTATTGTATTTATAACAACTAATCATAATTCATATATATATATATATATAAATATGAATTAACTGTATAATCTCCCTGGTTAAACAGTAAGTAATTCACATGGATACCCGGCTGAATGCTGTGGGTCGAGTAATTTGTTAAACAACAGAGAAATGTGCAATAAATGATTTATCGTTTAAAAAAAAAAATATTCGAATTATTGTATGTATGTATGTAAACAAACTTTTCAGAATTTACTGTGTACTAAAGATAATGTGATGTGTATATGTTACAGTGAATTTGTATAATCAGGGATTATGTATTATGTAGAATCCCTGATATTTCAGGGAATATGTAGAATTACTGAAATCATTAGTAATTATCTATAATCCCTAAAAATGACCAGTGATTTTACATAATCACTGAACATTTTAATAACTATTCTACATATTCCCTAATATGATTTCAGGGATTATCAATAATTTAAAAAATGTTAAAAAATAACAATATAGACAAATTATCATTTTTTCTTTCATATTCCTTGCCAGATGAAATAATTCTGCTTTTAAACACAAAGTATAATCTTAAAGATTTATAACCAACACAGGGTTTCGAGATAAAGTTGAAGACTTCAAAATTAATATAAAAATCAACATTCCCTTTATAGCGATAACTTTAAATGTATTGTTTGATGCTTAAAAGCCAGCATCAAATATATATTCATGTTCTATTTGTAAATCCAGAGCTTGTTATTTGTGGTAAAGAAGATTATGGAACATTTTTTTGTAGTTTATTTTTGTTTATTTGTCAAATGAACAAGAAAATTTAAACTGAGAGAACTTTAATATGCATCTAAATGGCATGATGATAAAACAGTCAGAACTAAGGAATGGTTTTACTGAACCCTTTATTTTTCTTTAAAAAAAAATTTGATTCGATATTTAAGGAAAAGTATTTTTTTTAAATGTGGATATTGTGATAGAAACAGTGGAGAATATAAAAAAGAAGATGTGGTATTATTGCCAATGAGACAACTATCCATAAAAGACCAAAATGACACAAACATTAACAACTATAGGTAACCGTACGAGCATATTATTTTAATATATATGTTACATACATTGTGTCTAACATTTAAAAAAAAAAAGGGGTTATCATTTTGATATATTGTGCTTAAAATTTTTCAATTTATGTCTATAATGATGTTTTAATATGATTTTATAGAATAAATTATTTGACTTAATTAATTTTCTTTATAAATACATGTAATACTATTTCTTCGTTTCCGTTATTATGTATAATCCCTAACGTTTTTTCTAGTGATTATACATAATCCCTGAAAATTTTAGTGATTATATACAATCCCTAAACTAGCCAGTGATTCTACATAATCCCTGAAAATTCAGGGAATCTACATAATCCCTGATTATACAAATTCCCTGTTACATATACACAACACGACTGAATTGGTTATTATTGTATAGGTGATCATTTATGTAGTTCCTGCAAGTTTGCAGCAAACACGCAGGAAAAAAATTTAAATTTGAATATAATTGTTTGCAGCAGGTCTGCAACAAACACGCAGCAGGTCTGCTGCAAACATGCAAGAGAAAGATTAATTTGCATAAAAATGTTTGCAGCAGGTCTGCCGCAAACACTCATTTGTATATAAATGTTTGCAGCAGGTCTGCAGCAAACACTCATTTGCATGGTAAATTGTTTGCAGCAGACCTGCAGCGTTTTTGCAGCAAACACGCTGCAAACACAGACTATGTGTTCGCTGCAAATCTGCAGCAAGTTCGCAGCAGACCTGCAGCAACTATTTGCAGGAGGCTGATTTTTTTCGGTAAGGGAATTCAATTCAATTATTAAAGGTATTTGATCTTTTGTGTGAAAACTCTAATGACGTGTTATTTGGCTTGATTGATAATTACGACAAGTGTCATTACTAGATTATTTAACTAAATGTTCTTGGCCTTAGATGTCAAAATGTGTATCACTTATTCAAACATGTTCAAGCGGTGATTTTCTTTTGCGCCAATTGGCATTTTATTTGCTGCAAAAAGTCTTCCATTTGCGCCACAAACTATATTTTATCTGCGCAAAAAAATTATTTCATAAGCGCCAATGAAACAGGAAAATACAGGTAAATGGTATAAAAAAAATAGTTAAATTCAAAAGAGACTTTTAGCTATAATTCTAAAACATAGTTTTTGATTGCATAAAAAAATATATTCCACCAAAAATAGTCATTATACCCATAATTAAACTCGCTGTTTTATATTAAACAATAAGTATAAACTTTTTAAAATTAGTTACACAGGGAGGAATACTTTAAGAAACTCATCTTATTCACGATGTAGCAATGGATAATTCAAATTTCGTTGTGATATGTTACCTGTACAATGGCGCAAATGTAGGTTTAATTTTTAGCGCAAATGAAAGATTTGATTTTGTCAAAATTTGCGCAAATGCAACCTTTGTTATTAAAACTTTGTTGTTTGTTAAATGTAAACTGGAAACCGGTACGTCTAAACACCACCTAGGCCGCCTTGGTGCACTAAGCCCATAATGGAAAAATAACGGCAACAGTAGTATACCGCAGTTCGCAACTCATAAATCGAAAGAAAAAAACAAATCCGGGTAACAAACTAAAACTGATGGAAACGCATTTAATATCAGAGGAAAACAAAGACACGACATTACAATGTACCACATACAGAAACGAACTAAGCATAAGACAAAATCCGATGAGAATAACAAATATAATATCAAAACTAAATACATAAATTTGGGATACAAAAAGTACCATGACATAGTCATATAAGCACAAAGGTCTTTCAGTACGATCAAGTTTTGAATAAAGAGCATATACTTAAATGTTGGTGTAAATATATTCAGATATTAAAGACTTATTAACATTTTATGTGGCACGCACCAACTTTTGTTTAATGTGTCCAGTTAATATATTGTTGATTGAATCCACTGAAGCTGGACGAATTCATAAAAACTGCACTAAGGAGATGAATTAAGAAATAATTGATGCAAGCTATACGTTATTGCAGTTTTAACATGGGAAGGCATTATATTTTCGTATTTTACCGAACTAAATATATTTAATCAGAGTCGGGAAAATAGCTACTGCCTTAATCATGATGATATGGAATTAAAAAAAATCTCTTATTTTGCAACTTTTCTTGAAGAGAAACATTTTTTTAACTTTAAAGTTATTTTTTGTATAATTTATTCATTTGTCTCCCAGATTCTTTTTTTTTCATGAAATTTTAACTGTTAAACAAACGAGATAGAAACAATTTTTGTCGATCAGTTTAAAACATTAAAAACGTTTGTTTCGGCGATTTTGAAAACTGTTCTAAAAAACATTTTTTGTTACTATTAAGTTTAGATTTTCTTATAAAATATATTGACTAATATCGCATAACAGATTTCTTAGTTTTATCTAAAAATGTTTTAAAACAAAAGCTATATTGACATTTTTTGTCGATCATTTCAACTTTTTTTAGTAAGATTTTCATAAAATTTAGTAATGTATCTCTAAGGTATTTTAATATTGTAATAATCTATCAAATAACAAAAAAGTTCTGACTATTTATATCTCATTCGGTCAATATATCCTGTCCTAATCCGGGCAATCGTCCTGTCGTTAGTGCATCCCGGTTATATCGCCGAAAATAATGCAGGGTTAGCCGGTGGAATTCCGTTATTTTGATTAATTCACTTATCAATTATAATTAATTAAGTTTTTTTATTTCAAACATAATAATCCATAAACACTTTTAAAGACTATAATGATTTCTTGATTTAAGATGTTTTCCATTTTCTATTAGCAATTGACCAGTTCCTGTTTTCAAATCATGTGAAACGCCACACTTCCGGTTAATCACGGGAACCACCATCATATAATAAAAAAAACACCTTCGTATGATAGAAAACCACCATCATATAATAGAAACCCACCATCGTATAATAGAAAACCACCTTCGTATAATAGAAAACCCCCTTCGTATAATAGAAAACCCCCATCGTATAATAAAAAAGCACCTTCGTATAATAGAAAAGCACCTTCGTATAATAAAAAAGCACCTTCGTATAATAGAAAAGCACCATCGTATAATAAAAAAGCACCATCGTATAATAGAAAAGCACCTTCGTATAATAGAAAACCACCTTCGTATAATAGAAAACCACCATCGTATAATAGAAAGCACCTTCGTATAATAGAAAAGCAATAAAAAAGACACATGAGACAGCTATGGCGTTCCATAAGCTATCATAACAATATAATATCGTTATAACATTTACCGTTGATCTCAAGTTCAAAATAAATTATGTTTATTTTCTTTATCTTTGACTTTCATGGTTCATTGATTGTCGAAACCTAAAACCGTTTATGAATTAACATGATATGTCAATTTCTTTTTACTGCACCCGTTGTATAATGCATCGTTAATTATCTCCAAAATGGTTTATATCCCAACCGCTTTCCTAGATAAGTCGTTTCTAATTCACAATAGGTTGCAATTGTTTACCCATGCATAGGACACAATCACATACCCATCCCTACATAATAATATCAATTTCAAATTGCCTGGATTATTAGACATTTCATTCCACACGAGGTATGTTTGTGGTACAAGTTCCGTCTCTTTAATTCAATTAACTGTCAAATATCTTAAAATACTTTTCAAATCCATCCCTAATTAGTAAATGCTTTGTATTCTTTTTTTCACATTGAAGCATAGGTTTTGTTGTTGTCTTCAATCTAAAAAAAAAGTATGTTTGTTATTGCTAAGCAAAATGTTGGTGTCTATGCTCGATATGGAATTATTGATAACAATAAATTATAATCTAGATGTTTGTATCAAAGGGTATTACCTTATCGGAAGTATATTTTCCAAAAATAACTAAAATTATAATACTTTAAAAAACATGAAGAGCCTTTTATTGTACGGTTGGTATGTACTTATTTTGTAGCTAAGTTGCTGATACGCATTTAGTATACTACAACTGAACTCACTTTCATTTCTTACAAAAAAAGTTTATATATAAACAGACAATCTGCAATGCATTCCACTTAATTTGTTCAATGAAATGACGAAATGATTTGTATTTATCTTTAATGCAAACATTTTTGCTTTTCCAAAGCAATAATTGTGTTGCTATTCCTAATACGGAATTTGTTAAGAATAAAAAAGATGGTATGAATATGTATTTGAATGAAACACAAAATGAAATGAAAAATCTTCAATCAACTGCTAAATATTCTTTAGAGGGGACATGCACCCATCTTTTTGCTAGGCAACAATTCTGTTGCTAAGATTATTTGAAAGAATAAAGTTAACGTAATCAAGTGAAATTTTCATTTGTGACTTGAAGTTTTTCTTGGATAAACAATATTATTTGCATCTATTTAAAGTTGTACGAATAAAGCAATTAATAAATGATAATTATAACTCTTAATACAAACCGCTGCTAGGCATCATTCCCTTCACCCGAACACGATATATTTATTGGTTTTGTTTTTCAAGTATCTACATAAGACCATTAATGATATCAATATAAACTTAGTTGCAATTGGCGAGAGGCCCCCTTGTCATTTAATGCAATGCACACACATTAAGATCTTTGAGTAAATTAAACACAAATTCAGAGAAGCCATATAAAAAGAGAACAGTTAAAAGGAAAATGCAAGGACACTATTTGTAAGTGTGTTTAAATCCTTGCAAATGTCCTACTTAAAACATAAATAAACATGTTGCAGGGAATCTTGCAAATATAATAATTAAAACATAAATAAACATGTTGCAGGGACACGTATTCGCGATTCCGAGAGGCTTGATCTCAACTGTTTTAACATGGAATAAGCTCTCAATTCCTTTTTCGCGTATTCCTAGAGGCTAGGTCTCACGTGTTAAACACGGGAACTACGCTATCAATAACTTTTTCATGTGATACTATAAGCTATGTCTCACATGTTTTAACAAGGGAACTACGATCTCAATTCCTTTTTCACCTGTTCCTAGATGCTAGGTCTCACGTGTTTAAACAAGGGAATAACTCAACTCTTAATTCCTTGTTCATGTGTTCTTAGAGGCTTGGTATTATGTGTTTAGTCAACCAACCAAACAACCAATTAATCAATTATTGTATATTTAGGTCGATCCAAAGTGTTTAATACGGGGTCCGATAGCTCATTTTATTCTTGTTTACTTATTTCAAGAGGCCCTATCGTACGCGTTTAATTAATCTATCAATCAATCATTCAATTAACCAATCAATTAAACATTCAATTATCCAAACAATCAATCAATCATGTTTCGAAGGGGATATGAAAGACCGTTAACAATTGTTTCCACTTTTCTAATACCGAAATTAACGTTTTTCGAACCGGAAATAAAAAATAAAAAATAAAATCAAACCGGAAGTAACAAAATATATCCCTTATTAAAAATACTGAAATAAACAATATACATATTTGGAATCAAAGTACAATAAACTATTATTTGGTGTTTGAAATGACATTTTAAACAAAATTTGACTATTTTCATATCAAATTATATTTTATTTTGTGGAAAGACCTTTAATTGTTCTCTGAATAATTGGGTTTTAATTGTTAGGTCTTTCCCCTTTTCTGTGGAGAGACCTTTTGTTTTTCCCTCTGATTATAAGGTCTTCCCATTTTAACTTGGAAAGACCTATTGTTTTTCTTCTGATACTATTATCATTATTATTACATCTTCATCAGCCATACACTTTTTTCTGACGGTGCTTTTTTGTTACACAAGATGTTGCTAAGATTTTTTGCGTATGATGACGAACAGTTATTTAAATTTTGAAACTAACCCTGTTGAGTTGATAACTTTTTATTGTAAAAGTTATCTCCCCAAGCACTGTTTTCCTTGTGTACAATCCCCTTCGCAACCGTTAAAGATTACGACAAAATAATGTTTCTAATTTGCTCTATATATCCTCAGGATATTAAAAATAATTTTGAAAGAGGCGTGCCAGACACTGTATAGTAGAGTTATTTCCCCTTCTCTATTAAAAATAATAAAATGTAATTGTTATTGGTAAATCATAAGTGATACAGACCTAGTTCTTTTTAATTTGAGTTCCTTGGTCCAAAAAAATAAATAAAATAGGGTCAAGGTCAAATGCCTAGGCCATTTCAAACATTTGGATTTTGGCTTATTTTCACCCCAAACACGATATTAGATATCGACATGTCGAAACACATTCGTGTTGGTTTAAAAGGTGACCTTGCATCAAATAAGGGTTTCCTGCGCTCTTTTTTTGAAAAAAAGTACATAGGGTGATATACCTCAAGAAAAAATATAATTAAGACCTAGTCTCTTTTCATTTGAGGTCCTTGGTTGGTGATCTTGCAATTGAGCTAAAGGTCATATGTTGAATTGTCGTTCTAGATTTTGACCTTTGTTTTTTACCTCATATGTATACGTGATAAAGCCATGGGACTTTTTGCATTAGGTTTCAATCCATTTAACATTAGAAAAGCCATCCGAAAGCGACCTTTTGAAAACTGGAAGTAGATTTAATTTATTCTAAATACATATCAAAGTTTATAGAACCAGATATTTTTGGTATCAGTGTCAATTAAACGTTTGAAAAATGCCAGAAGTAACATTTTAAACCGGAAGTATCAATGTTTCTTCATTATTTAAAAAATATTTAGAAACCATATATTTTTAGAATCAATCATTTGACACTTGAAATGACATTTAAACCGAATTTTACTATTTCCATATTCGAATACATGATTATTTTGTGGAAAGACATTCAATTGTTCTCTGAGCAATTGTTTTTTTTTTATCAATATTATAATATTTTTTCTTGTTCCATAACATGTGATGCTTTATCGTTTACTAAGATGTCGCTTAGATTTTCATATATAATATCGTACAGTTATTTCGCTTTTTGCAACTGATCCTGTTAAGCCAAATAATTTTTATAGTAAGAGTTATCTCCCCAAACACTGTTTATCTTGTGCACACATCTCTTCTCAACAGTTTAAGATTTCAACAAAATTATATATCCAATTCTTTCATTATATCCTTTTCATCTTCAAAATAATTTTGACTGATGCGTCCAGGAAACTTCAATGTAGCGCGAAATTCCCGCACCCGGTGGCGTCCTTCAGCTGGCCCCTAAACAAATGTGTGATAAAGCCATGGGAATTTTTGCATTAAAGTGCAAGCCATATGACCTTGAAAAAGAACCGGAAGTGGACCTTTGGAAACCGGAAGTACCTATTTTTTGTTCTTTTTGAATGTAACCCAGCAAACACTCATCATTTTAAAAACATTTTTCAAATGTCATATGGATGTCTCTCACAAAATATTTCAATAAGATATCACTTAAACATCGAACAAATAGATATAGGAAGATGTGGTGTGAGTGCCAATGAGACAACTCTCCATCCAAACAACAATTCAAAAATTAAACCATTATAGGTTAAAGTACGGCCTTCAACACGGAGCCTTGGCTCACACCGAACAACAAGCTATAAATGTTTATTTTATTGTTTTTGAAATGTTTATTTCTAACATCAACGTAAAATGTTTTAACAACATTAACGAATTTATTATTTGCTAATATCTTTTATTCATGTTCTCAAACATTGCTCTAAAATATCCTGTAGATATTTCTTGAATATAAAAAAATAATATTTTCTTCAATTGGCATTTTATAGTATTACAACATTTAAACTAAATATTTTCCAAATATCCCCAAAACATTCTGCAAAAAATGTTTTACAGAAAATATAGTTTTGCTATTTGCATAAAATGTTTTATAAAGTAAAATTAAATGTTTTTCATTAAACATCTGAAAAACATCAGCTAAATGTTTCCATAAAATATTTTTCATGCACATTATTTAAGAGTCTTACTGATAATTTATTCAACATTTTACGGATATAAGATTAACATTTTATTTAAACTTTATTCAAAACCCCACAAACATGGTTTTGAATAAGCTCATTTATTTCAGGATATAAGATATAGTACTTCATTTCATCAATATCACGACAAGCAAAAGATACATGTACTTTACCATTGTTACAGTAATCCTTGAATAATCTATAGAAGAAGTCAGATTGTATTCCTTCTTACAAATGTCTTATATTAAAATTCAAAAGATTCAACATTAAATTTATCAATAATGTATTGATAAACAATTATCTTTCTTTTGGTTTTTTTTTTCATTTCGTTCGTGTAATTTTCAAAAATTAAAAGAAATGAAAACTGGTAATTGTAGTTATTCCGTTTTAGTATCGTTTATAAGCATTACGGAAAACCGATCTTTTCCGGAATGGACTTTTGTTGTCACCGGAAATGATATTGCATAAATTTGAATTTTGAAACGAAGAGGAAAGTCAGAGAGCAAAGACTGTTTGTTACGCGGTATATACTCACTTGGTAAGAACGATTAATCTTTTTAGATGAAACTTGTGCATTCATTTTGTGTGTTTAAGTGCCAGTCTGCCTAAGGATCAGGCAGTGATGAAAACCTGACAAAAAAAACCCACCCAATTTGACATTGATTTCAGTTCATAATATGTAGTTATGCACAAAAATAACATTCATTTCTGTTTTCTGTTCTGGTAATAGAAGATATAATTTGGTTGAAATGCACTTGAAATTAACAAATAAGGGGAGATAACTCTGTAATTTGCTATAATTTGCTATCATTCTAACCAAGTTATTTGATATTAACAGACACACATAAAAGAAAGACTAATTATTTTTAACTCAGGATGATGCGATATGGTTAGTATTTAATAGAATGATTAGCTCGGTGGGTTTTTCTGATCATGTTTTGATGTTTACCTAAATTGCCTGATTCTTACAAAGACTGGCACTTAATCATAATCGGAGCCAATACATATATTTCTAGAGGTGCGTTTCAATGTTTTAAAAAAAAAGAGGGCCTGTCAAAGGCAAGCAATTGTTTGGTCCTTTAGAGTGATTCTTGTAAATAGTCTATGCATTTATCTTATATATGAAGCTCCAAAAGGGGGTCTATGCCCTAAATCTGCTAATGTTCCAGAATTTACGTACACAAATTATAAAAATAAGGATATGTGGCTTGTGTGCAATTGTTTCTATTCATGGGAAGAGACCCATTATCCACATATATTCACAGGCACTTGTTTCTATCTATGGGAAGATCTATTATCACTTATATTTAGGCGTCCATATACTTCCCATGAATAGATGGTGTCGTGGGCCTCAATCCTTTTTGTTGTCTGGCGCGATAGAGGGGGACTTTGTGATTGAATTCACGCTTTTAGCTATCTGTTTTATTTTACTGACATTTAACAAAAACATGTACGACAGACCACACTAACTGTTTGCCGCCGTCAAAAACAAAAAAGGTATACAGTTCCGTAAAATACAATAAACAAGTTATGTCCTACATTTCCAGTATCCAGAAATACTAAATAGAAGTATATAACAATGGATAGAAACAAGTGCATGTGGCACTGGTTTGATTGCCAATACACCTTATCGCTATTTGTCCGTCATTACTGGCCATGAACATCACAAAAGTTCCCTTAAATGTTGACGTCATAATCATGATAATAGAAAATATTTGACACACATTATTGCTATTTTTCTGCCACTACTAGACAACACACAACTGTCACACGAGCCCATAAAATTTTGATGTCATATTAAACTAAAAAATATCTGACGCCAAAATGGAAAAGCGATTGTTGTTTAACATAAAAAGTTCAAGCAGGAACGATTCTCAATTTAAGCGGTGTATTATTGTATGAAGTATGCTGACGTAAAAGAGTTCAAGCAAAAGCGATAAGGTGTGTGAGACAGATATCCATCACAATTCAAATGACTTTGATAAAAGAAATTATACGCCACTGTATGGCTTTCAACACTGAGAAACCTCATAATAAACATGTATAGTCCACTTTAAATTAGCATTTAAAAGGCATTGACAAACAAATGTCAATTTGTTCTCAACACAATTGAAACATAACAACTAACTGTCTACATTAGATACACATTATGAAATACAATTATTACAGACTTAAACCAAAAATATTTATTGTGCAATAAGCATGACTGAATACCTTGTTCTGAGTCACACAAACAAGTTGCAATAACACTTATATAAGCACCATGTGAATATGGAGATTTCTTTCTAGTACAATCAGTGTACTTATGTATTTGCTAAACAGTAAATTAAATTTCCCTTGACAGCTTATGGAACATAACAAAAAGACTACGTAAGAATATAAACTATATATTGCTTAAGCTTATATTTATCGATTTATACACACAATGTACATATATGTATATCTTTTATTTTTGAACAGGAGAAAAAAGAAAAGCCACAAAGTACAAACTCAATATGCAGGTTTACAATTTCGAGGTGTCGCAGGTTCTTGGGAATGAAGACGACAACCTTTCAGGAGAATTTTCTTGAAGTAAGATTTTCACCAGAATTTCTGTTATTTCATATTTAATTCAAATATTGAGAATAAAAAAACATTAAATTCATTTTAAGAATAAGGACACACAATATAGAAAAGATATCTGGATATTTGAATAAATTATTATTTTTGTGACAAAATAGATGTTATTTGGATGGAGAGTTGTCTCATTGGCACTCATACCACATCTTCCTATATCTATAAATTATTTATTTGTATAAATCTTATAGTCCAAAATTTGCTTTCATAAATAACATATGTGCTTTCCTTTCAAGTATTTAAAATACATATTAACAACTCATTTAATGACATATGTTTGTTTCTCGGAAGTTGTTATATTATTATCATTATTGTGAAAACAATGTTAAACACTTTTTAGGTTATTATGTGCCTATACTATACTACTATGACTGTATCGTATAACCTTAGATACAAATGACGAATTATAAACTATGTCACTCTGCAGAGTTAAACACTTAAAAAGCACAATAATATGTTTAATGTATCAGGGCTTGTATAGGCCTCTTCTCATGTACATGATACAATGTATTTAATGAAAACTAAAAAATAAACAAAGCTAAAATAAAACAATAAAAATAACAGCCTAATTTTAACAAAACAATAAAAGAAAAAAAAAATGATAAACAATAATCAACAAGTTAAATGACTGGACACATATCAAGTCTAAAGTTTTGTACGTGTTTTTTTTAAACCTAAATGAGGTTCAGTGTGGCATATTGTTCTTGCATAACAAGGTCAGCCATTTATCGTCACAGTCTGACAGACTAACATTGTTAATTGTTTCAAAACTTTAAAGGGGAGGGGATGTATATCCTTCTAGTAACGTGAATCGTTCTCTAATAAAGGAATGCGCAAGAAGTTTATATATGAATGTAATATTGTTTGGGTTTTTTTCAGAAGCATGGCCTAACAAGAAAAAGATATAAGACACTACAAGAAGACATTCCAAGTGATTTTAAATAAGACAATTAATTGACTTTTTCAATATTCAAATGTATGCTTTAAAAATAAATCAAATAGTTGATGTAAAATGGTTTTTTATTCTCATCTCTTAAAGATAATTGACTCAAGATGTTACCCTATTAGAAGTATAACGTTTTAGTTTAGAAAGAGAAGGTTAAATTGGAAAATCTGAATGTGGGACACAAGTTTTAGTCAATGTAACTTAAACTTAGAAATGTATATAATGTTTGCATAAATTAATTTCCAATGGCAAATATGTCATGCATGTCCATGTTGACATACCGCGGTATTCATGATGTGTTTATAAGATAGTTAGTACAAATTGAGAGGGAAAACTAAACATTTATTTAACCATTGTGGTAGGAATGTAAGCTTTCTTGCTCTGTCTGTCGTCTGTCCACCTAAATTTGTCGGATTTTGTTCAACAAATGTTTTCATTACTGTGTTTTCCAAAACTGCTGATCAAGATGAGTTCAAATTTGATGAGCTGCTTGATAGTGATCAACTGTGATGTGTGACCATTTTTGTATCTGGTACCTGTTGCCTGTTTGCTTATATAATTTTTTTGAAAATGTTGAATGTTCTCAAATTTTTCGTTACTTTTATTATAAATGCTGCTGAACAGAATGACTTTATATTTGGTAAGTGGCTTGACCATAATGAGTTGTGTCTGCCATTTTGGATGTGTCAAAATTTGTAGATACTTTGAATTGTGAATTTTCATATGCTTAGCAAAACAACTGTTTTATTCTTGTTTGTTTAATGAATGAATCACTGTATATTAATTTGGCAGGCAACATAACGTTACATATTTCGTTTTGGGCTATGATATTTTATTTTGGCCAAATATAATATCGTTTCCCCAAAACATTTCTGAGTAGTTAGGGTGCCTACGTGCCTTAACGAGGAATAGTCTCGTCTTGATTGCTCAACAGCTCTATTTCACGTCGGTCTATGCCCACAAAGATTTACTCTTATGCGGTACCACGTGGAAAATCAAGTAAGGCTATACCGCTCGGGAACGGCTTGCTAAAGTACTCTGAGACAAGTAGACTGGTAGTCGTACACACACGTGTATGCAAATACCCCTATGGTGACGCATTTCTGTCAAAGATATGTGGCTAGCTCAGGCACAGTATTTTAGCGGCAAATTATCCTTAATTATCTGAGAACACACTATCATTTTATGTACATACTGTGTGTTTTGTGTCAACTGCAGGTAGCATGTAATTTGTTTTGTTCTTGATTTACAATATGACAGAACTGAGTGAATTACATGATACTAGAGAAAAAATATCCTCAAGCATTCACACAGTGTGCCGCGCACACTGCTCGGATAGTTAAGTATAATGTTGGCGTCAGTTAGTTTACATTCATCGCTTTTTATTCACTGACGCCAAGGAAGTTTTCTGTAACATAACGTGTTGCCCTTAAGCCCAAATATTTGTATAATAAAAATAATTATTTTATTATGTTTTATATTCTTTCAGTACTCAAACAATCAGACTGGGTATCTTGAAATACTTCCTGCTGGACGTTTACAGGCTTTATATCAACAATAACTACTTTCGTAATTATGGTATATTGTCTGTGATCGTTCTTATAGACGGTCATTAAAAGCTATCAATTATCTGCGGTCAATGTTAATTTATATGTATTTGTACATATCTCTAATCATTGTTCACGCCTGTAATTCTCTTATCAAAGGTCTATTAAGGTCAACGCATTGAGGTTTTATTAGTTAATTGGCTTTGGTCTGCTGTGTCGGTATTAACTTTGGATCATACGCTTGATGTGTATTTATTATGTTTGAAACATGTTGTATAAATAAACTAATGAGTTGTTGCTTAAAAAAGCAGGAAACTCAATCAAAAGAACAAAAATTTTAATATTGATATGATCAAGATATCAACCAAAATCATCTTCTTAAAACATTTGAAAACATTTTTTAGGCACAGTCACTTAAAAGAAAACATCCCAAAACATTTTTATAACATTATTTTATGATCATGATGTTTTTCAAACGTTCAGAAAATATTTCTAGAAAATATTTTTTAAAAGATTATCAAAATGTTTTATACGCCATTGGTTTTCACATTATCATAATATATCTTGATATCATTTTAATAATATTGTACAAATATTTTAGAAAATATTTTAGAAAACGTTTAAACGATATATATTCAGCCATACAATTCATGTTTTTCACACATTTTTTGTGATATTTTCATGACATTAGACACAACATTTAAATAACATTTTAAGGATGTTTTTGTGTTTGCTGGGAAGAATGTATAGTACCATATATTTTTGGAATCAACGTCAATTACAGAGTTCTATAATACCTGAAGTAATAAATTATCTCTCTTATTTAAATAATATTGTATAGAAACTATACATTTTTGGAATAAGCGAAATATGAGCTATTATTTGTCGCTGTAAATGACATTTTAAACCGAATTTTTACTTTTGTCATATCAAAATACTCTTGGTTTTTTGTGGAAAGAACTTCAATGTTCTCTGAAAAATAGGTTTTTAATTATATATCATTTTGTTCATTACAGTTACCTCCAAGATCAACAACCATATAATCTCCATTGTCTTGTGTATAGTTTTCGCTGTCTTGTAGCCACAAAGAGTGACCGTAAACAAATGCAGAGTCGCTTTCGGGTACCATCACTAAGTTATCAGATTGAATGCCTGCCTGAAAAAGAAAAAAATACTGTGCATCATATTTTAAAAGTTGATAAATCAATCCTGGTACCTTTGATAATTATTGATAAATCAAATGTATAGATGTTCGTTTAAAATTAACCCAATCTGCTTTTTGTAAATCTGTACATATTTTGTTAGAAGATTCAAAAAGATTTGATTGACATCGACTTTTCAGTGACCAGAATCAAATGCATTGACCATTACTTGTTCATTTCACTATACCAATATATTTATAAATATTCAGTCAAGTTTGGATTTTTTCAATTGCAAAAAAATGACTATAAAAATAATGCAATCTGAAGCGAGACGATATGCTCATTTTTTTTAAAGTTAAAATAGCAGTTTCAAACACGCCATAATATAAAAGGCGTTCACGACAACCCTTTATTCTTTTGCATTTTCAAAACATAGAACATGGAATTTATTGAAATTGTTTAGCAAAACATTATAACGCTTTATTAAATTCATCTTCTTCTTTACAATGATGCATGGGTAAAATTTAACGTCAATTATCACAATTTAGTTTATTTAATGTTTCGAGTGTAACTAAAACATATCAAACAACTATATCTTTTTTGTTGTTTATTTGTTGAGTAGGAATTATCGCCAACTAATGACCAGCATGATCTAGTTATCCTTCGGGAGAATTTGAGATTACCCTCATTTTTTAATGAGGTTTATGTTGCTCAGTCTTTGAGTTTTCTATGTTGTGTTGTGTTATGTGTACTGTTGTTTGTTTATTTTTCAGATACGACGTTGTCACTCTATTTCCTACTAATGTGTTTGAATGTTCTGTTGGTATATTTCGCCTCCCTTCTTGTCTGCTTGACCGTCCGTTCTTCCGTTATGTACCAATTCCAATTATATTCAAATTATATACCAAAGAAGTGTTTTGTCATAAATAAGTAGTTTTTAGTACATGGAAATGGTATAATACAAGAAGGCATGGTGTGTTACTGTCATACATTCTAACATGTTGAATAAACTTGTTCATGTATGTGTATCTTCAATATTCATAACAATCTCTGTGAAATTGTCGTGGTTTACTCGCCTCCGATGCGGGAGACCATGAGCTCGGTCATCGGCTAGTTAAGATTAAAGATGGACTGCATCTCTGCTATGCACACGATAAACTGTATAGGAGTGAGATCAATCTTATGGCATTGAGTCAACATGATGTTTCCGGGTGAAATGTCATGTTAACCTCTAAACGATGTGAACTAGTATGTAAGAAAATTGGACCGGGATATAGTTATCATTCAAAGTCGGGTTCATATTCATTTTCTCGTCCTGAATATGTATATTCAATCTACATATGCAACACCGAACACAGCTTAATCGAGCACACCTTCTTATATACAATAATAATAGAAAATATTTAATTTATTAATTCTAGAATATTGAATTTAATCATGAATAAATAAATCCAGACAAACAATGATTGCTACGTTTTTAAACTTCTAAAAACATGTTTTCTCCACAAAATTTTAATAATTGGACAAAAAGTAGATCGAACATTTGAAAGCGAAAACAGTTGGCATTTCAAATATAGAATAATGAAAATGAAAATGCAATGGTAAATACAGATATCTCATTGTCAAAACCATGTAAGATAACTTAAATCAATTGTATAATAAGTGAGGGATACGTGTATACACTTATACTTTTGTCAGATAAAAATCAGGACTGAATATGAAGTACCGAGTGAAACATAAAACAAAATATGAGTTCTTCCATTTTAATATCCATCTTAGGCTCCATGTTGAAGGCCGTACCTTGACCTATATATATTGATTTACATTTGGAAATTGTTATTTGGATGGAAGTTTGTCTCATTTGCACTCATACCACATCTTTCTTTATCTACTTATTTGATATGGACGAAATTTTTATTGTATGGTGTAATAGTCTTTGAATTATTTCGTGAGGGTATTTAACCAAAATTCAATGATAGGCAATAAACCGTAAATTTTATGGAAATGTATACAATCACAATTGCTTTTCACCTATTAGTCTTCAAATAGGCACTTTTCAGCTATTTTTAAAACATTTATCTTTATTTCAAGTAATACTTTTTACTTTTGTACTCTCAGAACTACAGACAAAATTTCAAAATGTTTTCTTCCCTGTTTACTAGCTTCGTTAACCATATAATCTTTTTCTAAAGTTTTTGAAATATTTCATAGGAAAAACAACTAATAATAAGGGTGCTTTGAATCAGAAATAAAGATATAATTATGACTAAGATTTGTTTTCTGCAATGAAATGCAGGTTTAACATCATAAATCAGTCAAATTACAGGATTATTTTGATTTTACCCTTTTTCTTATCAACTAGATTTGACGTTCTGTGATTTGGTGGTTTTACACTTTATTCTTATATGACGTCCTTCTTTCGCTTTGTAAACAACACCATGATAAAATCTCGATATATATAAACTTAGCGCAGACGCAGACATTGTTGTTTCTGTTAAATAGATAACAAACCGACCATTACCTTTATATTTAATTTGCATGCAGACAATTTTTATTTTTTTCTTATTTTTCCAAATGATTGATGCCAATTTTTCGTTGCATCGATGAACGTTTGTTAACCCTATAAATGTAAACTATACACAGCTTGTACAGTACACAAATGATTAATTGTTGAATGTATAACAAACAGCAACACATACTGTAACAATTATTGCTAATGCAGAAGAGAAAAGGAAGGTCAACACGGAAATCTTATCACTCTAATCTAACACATTTTCTACATTTAGTTAACCACTACCTGTTTCCACTTACCCTTTCTGCACTTAATTTCATGATATGTTTGGCAGTTTCTGTCCAAGATGAAGGCACTGCCAAAACCCATTGCAAATCGTCATGACGGACACCTTCGCAACGCTTATCCAACGTCTGTATTAGATGACTCGCTAAGTATTTGATAGACAATTTAAATACTTCGGAGGCGGGAAGAGTTTTTCCAGTCACATCTTTAATAATCATGTCATCAGTAACATCCTTAAATGTAAAAGTGAGAATCTTAATGGTTTCATAATGATTAACGGTTTTCTTTTGAATACATAACAACTATACGTATCCACTGGATATAATCTGTTTGAAAACGAAGTGCTGTTTATTAGTTGATCAAAGATCACTACAAATAAAAAATGTTATCATAATATATGAGTTTGATCAACAATTAACACTCCACCACCGTGACTCCACCTAGACATTAATTTACAGTATACAAATTTGAAATAAGCAGTCTCTCACTGATGGTATCAAAATTAACTTTTGAAATATTCATTTCAACACAATTATTAAAGTTGTATAACGTAGAATAGGTTTTGTCATTCAGTTTCTTCATATTGAACTGAATTCCACTATGATGCTTTCTTTATGCGAGTCATGTTTACTGTCAAATAATGATACTATTCTTTCATTTTCACTGTAGAGCGATTCATTAGTATTGTATATGCGAAGCATTTTCACTGTATGATTTATTTTATTTTTTTATCTATTACAGCGTATTATTTAAGCATGTAAAGCAAGACTTTAGTTAGCGTGCTTGCTTTGGTTTTTTTTATTGTACAATCATTATGGTAACACCCAATTTAATTCAAATATAATAATTATATAAATACAGGTTAAACGATACATATTGTTTAAAGATGTCAATCTTATTTAAAAAGTTTGTATAAACAATTATACAAACAAAGCAAGCAAGTCAACCAAAGTTTTGCTTTACATGCATTAGGGAATTAGCTGTAAAGTCTTTATTTAGCCGACTGCTCAAACAATAGATAAAGTAAGAGACGGATTTGATGAAATTTAACTTATGGAGGAAAGTTTGGTTTTAAAACACTCTAAATAAATTCAATAGAAATAACATTTATTTCAAATGTATTTCATTTAATTTCTTATAAATCGTATAGGTAGGGATCTTTATCCTTGTTTTTTTATCCATTTCCATATCCTTGTTTTTTTTATCCATTTCCATGACACTTCACCACTAATTACGTACATCTTGATATAGATTGAATCGTTGGTTTTCAAGGGTGCTCTTACGTTGCGCGCGATGTTCCTACAACACGACGTTACACCACCACGACGTCAAAGAGAGTTTTGACGTACATTTATACAATTTGCAAGTTTCAGTTGCTTTTTTTATGTAGTTGGTTGATTCTAAATCTGTCTCTTTTAACTTTGAGATGCCTATTTACCATGAATTTATTTACCTCAAGTTTTGGAAATCGATTAAATAATTTTTACCCTTAATTCACATTAAATGTTGTATTGTCGTAAGTAATGAACTAGAAGGAAGGAAAAAAGGGACAGAAGTATACGGTTTTCAATAAATGAATTATAACAAAACTTTAATCGCAGGCTGCTAAAATTGCATGGTGCATTCCATCTGTCAGCATAGATACAAGTAAATAAAAACATCTTTACCCTTGATTAATTTGAATTGAATTGTATTAAAAATTTGATTGACACATAACTTGTCGAAATACAACCATTAAATAAAATTATTATTATAAACCGATCTTCAAAATTATTTTCCCGGTCATTTGAAGTTGCTTGCTTTTAAAATTTTCTCCTGAATCGTCCGTATATATTACGGGGTTGCGGGGTTGCATTAATTCAATAAAACCATTTTTGTCGCTGTTTCTGATAAGTCTTTCAGTTACCCCAGTTTCATGCACAACATGCACCGTGTTTTTTTTTCAACAAACAGCATTTTTTTTTAAATTTTACCACGCGATTTGTTCTTAGTATCAAGAATATAGTACAATGGAACAAATTTTGCATATGTGACGTCGCAAAAAAAAGCGTTTGTTTGGATTATCCGACGTTTTACGACGTTTGGACAAAATGGCTACCGTTTTTTAATGTTTCGTAGCATTTTATTCCTGTAAGACCCAAACATGCAGTTAATAAAAAAGAATGTAGAATTTATGTTCTATCTATTTATGAATCTAACTTTTGTTTTGGTGAATTATGAATTATGTATTAAAATATCAGGTAAAAAAACCGCATTAATTGCTTGGATAAATGAAATATCAACATGAACATAATGGCTAACGCTTGAAAAACGACTGTGTAAAGATGGTTTTAGACAATCTACAACTTTTGAACTCACGAACAATGAGGCAAATGTTTGTTCTTTCGGTAGATGTTATAATTATTTCACATTTTTTTGACATTTTTAACTACATTGTATGTCTACTTATAAAACTACCTTTCAGCCGTTAAGTCAACGAAAAACGTCATTGGACATTTTTCTTATTCCAGATTAATATGCAGCCACCGAGTCAAACGAAATTCGACAAAAGAACGGCTTCAATTCAACCAATAACTGACACACTTCGTTGCTTCTGCCAAGTTTCGGGAAGATCAGATAATAAGAAATAGGATCACTATACATAAGAGACAAAACAGTTGTTCAAAAATGTAACGTTGGACATCCGTTTGTTCACATAGCTTTGTTGTTTTCATCCTCAATTATACTAGATATTACTAAGCATATGACCAAGAGCTATAAGAACATAAAGGAAAACATATACTGAATTAGTTTTTATAGTGGTTAGTGTTTGTTAACATTTTATTTTGTTTTGGAGGAAATTTCGAAGATCCGGTTTTAAATCATAGGGGTTGTAGGAACAGCGTGCGTGACGTTTCTACGTCACTAACAATGCTAGCAAAAAAGTTTGCACACACACCTTACGTTTTAATGACAGTGGATAATTTATGTCACATACCGTTTCACCTTTAACAGTAAAAATCATGCAAGCCACGATCGAGTCAAGAACATTAATTCTACCAAAAACTGTCTTTTTCAGAATATGGAAATTGAAGCAGTTGAGGGAAAGTTAATCTTTTATAAGCTTTAAATTTCTGTCACCATTTCGTTTCAAATGGCATATTTCTCTGTTCACAAGTGTATGTATTGCGTGGAGGATAACGTCCTCAAATGTTCTCGTCTCTATTTCACACAGACTGCACTTAAACTCCGCCATATCAATCTTTGACTTAAGAAAAATACAGAAATATCTTTTATTTTTTTTCCAATCAAGGAAAAACGTTATTTGGACATTTTGAGAAGCGTTTGTGTTACACGTTTGAAAAGCTATATATTTGATAAAGAATGCCGAATGAGGAGTTTGTATTTCAATTTTTAAATACATTTACCATAAATTCTAAAGTCATCAACTAAGTTTTTTCATTTGTTTCTAGTGAATCATTTATCACATATTTCTACAATAAAAATTCCTCGCATCTTCGAAAATTCCACATCAGAAATGACTGCACTAACAGCGATAATTCATCGCATCTATAGTTAAAATGGATCGCTTTCAATAATCGATATGCTATGTTATGTTGCTTTTACAACACTTATTTGAACTTTAATGCTATGTTTGTACATAATATAGACATATCACAATGAAAATATGTAAAAACTTTCCTTCAAATCAATTAATTTGGTATTTTCAAAACGTAAACATATACAGTTTTCCCATGATCCTTTATTCTACAATAGACATACCCGCATATGACAGTGAAAATGAACTAGCTGGATTCGCACTTTATATACACTGATAATGTTTAGAAATAAAATACAAAAAAGTATCTTATAACTTAAATAACAAGTAAATCTTTAGAAAGATAAGAGAAAAAAAGGAATCAAAAGTCTCTATATGCTAGAAATTTAAACAAACCCACCCGTCTGATTTTAGAATTAATAAAGATTATATATATCATGTATAACGACGTTTAACCAGTTATATTTTGATCTTTCATTAGAGGTTACTAAAAA
This sequence comes from Mytilus trossulus, assembly GCF_036588685.1. NCBI lineage: Eukaryota > Metazoa > Mollusca > Bivalvia > Mytilida > Mytilidae > Mytilus > Mytilus trossulus. The sequence continues at coordinate 9,990,679 of NC_086385.1, read as the reverse complement.
TTCGTTATTTCAACAGCAAACAATAGATGATCAGTTGATAAATACATTTATTAAATGAGAGCTGAAGGGGACAGAGCGGGAAAATCAGTTTATAATCCTAAATTGTCGGACCTGTTCATCACTCTGAAAAAGGATGTCGGCTATGATGATACGTTTACATGACTAACTAACAGAATCCTATCTATACAAAACGCGGTTTTATGAAGATAACATTTCTTTATAAATATTTTTCCTAATTCTTAAGGAACATTCCGTTTTAAATTTTCCTAATATAGCTTTCTAATTTCAGTCAAAGGAAAGTCGTGCAAATAGTCTTTTCGGTAATTTTTGTTTCGTATCATTTGTAATACTTGTTCGCTGAATTTCTGACCACTAAACTTTTCATAGAATTTGACATGAGTGTTAATTCTTTTTCTGCCATCTGTCTTGTACCTTATTTTCTACTCAAAAACTTCCAGTTGGATTTCAACATGTACAAACATTTAAAGTAATTAAGTCTAATAATTCTAGATGATAATTATTGTGATTACATGGATTTAAAAAAAAAATCATCATAGATACCAAAATCAAATTTAGTTTTTACGCCAGATGCGCATTCCGTCTACAAAAGACTCCTCGGAGACTCTAGAAATCTAACAAAGTTTAAAAGGTCAAACAAAGTACGACCGTTTACTTCAGTAAGAACATATTCACTCTTCGTTAATATTAATGTAATGTTGTCATTTTAGAAATGTTATAACTAGCATCGCCATTAAAGCGGGAGGTTTGGCATGCCACAAAACCTACCATTATTTTTCTTAAAATGCCCTGTACCAAGTCAGGAAAATGACCATTGTTATTATATAGCTTGTGTCTGTGTGTGTTACGTTGTAATGGAGTGTTTCTGTTGTGTCGTAGTTCTTTTCAATTTAATACGTTTCCATCAGTTTTAGTTTATAACCCGGATTTCTTCTCTATCGATTTATGAATTTCGAACAGCAGTATACTACTTTTGCCATTATTTAAGAAGAAAAGGTCTATTAAAATGTTTTATGTTTTGTGCTGATATAAATATTTTAAACAAAATTCACTCTGGAATATTAAACATCGGAATCATTACAAAAGGGGTTACTTTTTTAAAGTGTACTGAAGCAGTAATTGGTAAAAATGGAGATGTAAGGTTAAACAAATAGCCACACTCATCATCATATATATAACCACCAGTTTCATAGAGCGGGTGTCAGTAAATGTTATGAGCGTAAAAGGTAAGTCGACTCAGTTATCATTTCAGAAATTAATACCTCGTTAATGTGAAGTAACGTTGTAAAACGCTGAAAAAAGTAATGGTCATCTATTTCACCATCCTCCATAACTTCTGCAAACCGATTTTCTGCATCGTAACCGAAAGCTAAGAACTCCTTGTCTTTATCAAGAAGCAGACATGTTGGAGTACTGATTGACTGATGTCGACTTGAACCTGAATTCCAAACAGGGTTGATGTGAATTTTCAATGGATCATCCATAAAATCATGTCGCGTCGAAAAGGCATAATTGCTGTAAGTTCTTCCTATTTGCAGAGATGCCACCATTAGATATTTTTTCTCTGCCATGGCTATGCTTTACCTATAATTACAACAATTTATATACCAATTAATAGTATTATAGTTCATTCTTTGAAAGCGAGTTTGAACCAGATTAGCCTTCAATAGAGACATGTATGCATTAAATAACTACGTTCATATATAAACTGATCACTTTATTCATGGTGCTAATCAAATGTATATGTGATGTCTGGTATTGATCCATGACAGCATGATTGGCAGTTTTTATATCTAGGTTATGAAAGAAATGGTCATTGCGACATACGTAATTAAATCTGATAATCCGCAAAAGGCGAAAAGAGTAAACATGATGATAGGTGCAGCTGCATAAATCATTAAACAATATGCTTTTAAAGATAATGCTTTATTCAAAGTCCGCTAAAACATAGAATGACTTGAAAATACCAAAAAATACTGTAGCACTTACACATTTTTAACAGATATCTGAGACTAAGTGACATTATATCAATCTGTGAATTTTGCAAACAATTACTTTTTGTTTTTGATTGCAAAGAATTTAGTTCCAGATTTATTTTCAGTGTCACATGTGGAGCAGGAGCTGCTTATTTTGCCTGATCATCTGATGTGTTTAGTAGTGAGAAAGGTATGGAACGCCACTGCTGTCTTATGTGGAACTCTGATATTACTTTATGATGTGTTATCATTACTTAATAATAGTTTGTCTTTATTTGATATGATTTTGACATTACGTAATGATGTTTTAATATAACTCAATATGGAATAGTCATTACTTAATGATATTTCAATATTACACAATATGGTTTCGTATTGACTTGATATAGTTTTGTCATTACTCAATATAGTTTTGTCATTACTCAATATGGTTTTGTCATTACTCGATGTGGTTTCACCATTATTTAATATGGTTGTGTCATTACTCAATGTGGGTTTACCATTACTTGATGTGTATATGACTTCAATTAATGTAATTGTTCCATTATATGATTTGATTATGTTATTTCGTAATGACGATTTGTCTATTCTTTATATGGTTTTAACATTACGTAATGATGTTTCAAAATTTGACCATTTTACACTACTTGATGGTTTTGTTTCATTATTTGATGTGGTCTTGTCATTCTTTGATGTGGTCCTGTCATTCTTTGATGTGGTTATCCCATTACTTGATGAGGTAAAACCACGTGACCAATTCTTAAAAAACAACTGTTCTATAATTAGATAAATTTTCATGTTGTATGTGCCTTTAATGAATTGCCATCCATCTAATTTGTGTTCAAATTAGAGTTCGGGTTACTGTTTGAGTTAAACTTTGAGTTAGTTTTCGAATGAAAATCATACTTATAATTAAAGTTCTAGTTCGAATTGATTTTCGAGTTGAACTTCGAGTTTGAGTCACATTTAAAGGCAGAGTTCTAGTTACAACTTTGAATTTGAGTCACTTCTTGAGGTAGAGTTTGAGTTGGATTCGAATTTAAGTCTAATTTCGATTTATTAAGATTTCAAGTTGAAATTCGACCTTTTTTATATATTAAGTTTTCTATCGCGGAACAAGGGCTCTTGCTCTGGCTTCCGAAAAGAGGGCTCCGGGATATGCGTACTAAATAAACAATGTTGCAGTATACACAACGCAACATAGGAGTTGAAATAAAGTTAGATGTGGTGTGATTGCCAATGAGACAACTATCCACCAGAGTTTAAATGCAGTTGATGTGAGAAATCATATATGGGCAACCGTACAGCCTTCAACACTCCGTATGGTCAGCTACATAAGGCCACCATGCACAATATGAAAAAAAATCTATTTTTTAACAGATTTCAATGTCGTTTGTTTAATGTGCTTTGGATGGGTATCGCCAAAGCTAAACATCAAATTAAAGTTCCAGTGGTTGTTCAGAGTTATTTAGTATGAAAAATGGGAACGGCAGACAATATCAAAAAATAAAATCCTCGAAATTTCGGACATAATTGGGATATCCCCAAACCATTTGGTCCTGTTTTTTTTTATCTATAAGTTTTTAAATAGAAGCAGTATTATATTAAATTTGTAAAAAAAAGTCCACGGAACGCTGTGTCTCGCCTGATATTGCTGCTTTCAGTGTAAAAGCGTAATGTTGATCGACTGTACATTCATCGGTCAAAAGAAAAAAAAAGTGTTGTTCTGTTTATGCTTTTTCTTGATATTGAGGAAAAACTCCTATACAATTTTTAAAGCACTTCATGGAGGTAATAAATTCATCATGTCAAAACAGTTTAATTCGGTTTTATTTGACTAAAACAAAACTGCATGGTTTTCAACAATGAACAAAACCGATACCCCATAGTAAGCTATAAAATGTCCCAAAATGACGCCACTTTCGATGACGTTGTTGTGTCTCACAGCCGCTACATTTATGTTGCAGGCTCGACACAAATCAAAATACTTATACTTATTTGTTTAAAAATGAGACACTTCAAATCAACTCACACTTAAGTCACAGGAACATCGGAGGAGGGGGGCTCGGACTAAGCGACAAAACATCAATACTATAAAATAAGAATTCTCTAAAAAAACAATAATGATCATTTGAACATATATACAAATATCAATCTTGATTTATCTGATCTACCTCGCATTAATTGAAAAATAAACTTTTTGGAATATCTGTTTCACATGTAACTGCGAACATGTTTCAGTTGTCGTAACCATAATACCTTCATCTTTTACTCGAATGTGAACTTCCAAATAAGATCAAATCACTCGGTTTGTAATTTCGCAAATAACACGACGGATGCCACACGTTGAGCAGAATCTCCTTACCTTTCTGGGGAACCCGAGATCACCCCGATGGATTTTAATGACCCAGTCATACCGATCTATTGAACCAGTCAATTAAAATGTTTTTTTAGCCACTGAAACTTTACAGCAACTGAAAGTTGGGGCATAGTGTTTAACATTTGTCCGTCTGTCCGTCTTTCCGTCCAATTATGGTTATATAGTTATTCCGCATAACTCCTCCAACAGTTTGAATCCTAGGAAGTTTTCTCTTTACTGTCTGTTTGTACATATATTAATGGTGTACTGTATGTTGTCAGGGTTTAATTTTTTATTAATATGTGCTCTGCGGGAGAAAGTTGAACTTTTGTCATTTTTGGGAAATTTACTTGCATAAGTAGATAACTCCTCCTACAGATTGAATGCTAGGAATGTATCACTCTGTTAGCTGTTTGTACATGTATTTATTGATGGTGTGCATGTGGTCAGGGTTTTTTCTTTTGATCATTTTCCTCTTTTAGAAGAAAAATTGAACCTTTTCCTTTTTGGGGTATAAGCGAGTTAAATGAGTGGAGTGAAAGGACATCGATTTGTCTAGTTTAAAAAAAATTTCTCGTGCTGTGCTGTTTTTCATTACTGTTACAGTTCGATGTTCTCTCACATACATGTTAAACTCCGCCACGTCCACTCTCTTTATGTACCGGGCCCAAGTCAGGAGCACGAAGTTCAATTGTTGTCGTTGTATACATATGTGTCATACTTGTTTTTTTGTAAAATAAACCGTTAGTTTTTTCCTTTGATTTTTTTACATAGTGCATGGTGGCCTTTTGTAGCTGACTATATGGATTTTGGAAGGCTGTACGGTTGCAAATATATGATTTCTTACATCCACTGCATTTAAACTCTGGTGGATAGTTGTCTCATTGGCGATCACACAACATCCAATTTTATTTCAACTCCTATGTTGCGTTTTGTGTACTGCAACATTGTTTATTGAGTACGGATATCCCGGGGCCCTCTTTACGGAAGCCCGAGCAAAAGCCCTTGTTCCGCGATAGAAAACTTAATTACGAACTCAAAGGGACATATAAAATAGCACGAATTTCAACTTGAAATCTTAATAAATCTAAATGAGACTTAAATTCGAATCCAACTCAAACTCTACCTCAAGAAGTGACTCAAATTCAAAGTTGTAACTTAGTCTATAACTCTGCCTTTAAATGTGACTCAAACTCGAAGTTCAACTCGAAAATCAGTTCGAACTAGAACTTTAATTATAAGTATGACTTTCATTCGAAAACTAACTCAAAGTTTAACTCAAACAGTAACCCGAACTTTAATTTGAACAAAAATTAGATGGATGGCCAAATGCATTAAAGGCACATACAAAATGAAAATCTATCTAATTATAGAACAGGTTTTTCCGAATTGGTCACGTGGTTTCACCTCATCAAGTAATGGGATAACCACATCAAAGAATGACAGGACCACATCAAAGAATGACAAGACCACATCAAATAATGAAACAAAACCATCAAGTAGTGTAAAATGGTAAAAATTTGAAACATCATTACGTAATGTTAAAACCATATAAAGAATAGACAAATCATCATTACGAAATAACATAATCACATCATGTAATGAAATAATTACATTACGTTAAGTCACATACACATCAAGTAATGGTACAACTACATTGAGTAATGACACAAACATATTGAATAATGGTGAAACCACATCGAGTTATGACAAAACCATATTGTGTAATGAGAAAACCATATTGAGTAATGACAAAACTATATCAAATCAATACGAAACCATATCGTGTAATATCGAAATATCATTAAGTAATGACTATTCCATATTGAGTTTTATGAAAACATCATTACATAATGTCAAATTCATATCAGATAAAGACAAACTATTATCAAGTAATGATAAAACAACTTAAAGTTATATCGGAGTTCCACATAAGTCAGGCGTTCCAAAGAAAGGACCGTAAGGATTGTTGTTGTGTTTTGTGAAATGCTGTTTTTCTTTTGTCGTTTTGAATTTTATATCATGGCGTTGTCGAATTATTAATAAAACAAAGTATCTCTTTAATGGCGAAACTCTTTAAAGACATATTTGATAAAAAAAAATATTTGATATATAGTATATAGATACTATTTCCTTTTTGTAAGCTTTAAGGATATTGTGAGAATTTTGATAATGACATTCGTATAAGATCTGTATGATAGGAGTTAGGGAATGAACTCAAGTAATCTTTAGACAAGGTTTCTCTATTCCTAGAAATATTCTTTTACTACACTTGTTTGTGTTACGGTCGTTGATAAAGTAGAAATCTATTTCATATTCACAAATACACGACAAAGGCTAAAAAACAATGACATACAGCAATAAAAGATCTTTGTTGCAGATAAAACATTCCATTTCAATGATCGAATGGCGTAGATAGAAAATGTCAAGTTTATATTTGTTTGTATGGATGTTGACCATTTTATTTGTACAAATGATTTAATTTATTACATGCGGTGCAGTGATCAAAGATATTTGAGGTACATGTTACAAAATAATGCAAACTGATCATTTCAAAGATAAATTCTATCAAAAGCAATATTTCGAAATTCGAACAAAGATTGCTTACACATGCATTCAAGAACCAACCAGTTTAGAAATTACGACGCAAAAAAGAGACGTACAATGTTGTATTAACAAAGTCTGACCTTAATTTATAAAACATATTACTATCATATACTATTGAAGACGCATTTCCGATGTCGTCAGCATCGGCACCTTACCTCAATCAATTTTAAGTTTAATTAAGAACGGAAAAGTAAGTATGAATTATCAAAAACATTAGATACAGATAAAAGTGTACTTGCATTTACTGAACACTACCAAAAACCAATTACAACTAAAATATACCTGTCTCCTAAATTATATATAATTCAGTTCAAGTCCAATACCTAATTCTTTGGTGTTAAAAACACGTCACTTCATTTTACTCGATAAATTCCGGTTGATACTTAACAAAACGGACGGACGAACCAAAACATACAATTCCAAATGGAGACTTAAACTAGCGTGATTGTCTCCAGTTTGTTATGGTAAAACATATCAATGCCGGTGAGATTTACCGCATATTTATATAAGGTTTTCCATTATATCATGTCTAAACCGTTCATCTGCATACAAATATTCATTGGGAATCGATGATTGACTTATAAACCAATAGTAGATAAAGAATTAATTTGTAAGACAAAAGAAACAAAGAAATAAATATCAATATTATTATAATGTCGAACGATATATGACTAATGACATTTATTCATAAATAATTGTTGACACAACTTTCGAATTTTTGAAATACTGAGGCTCTTCGTGCTCAGGAATAGATTAACTTAGCTGTATTTGGCAAAACTGTTAGGAATTTTGATCCTCAATGATCTTCGCCTTCGTACTTTCTTTGACCTTTTTTTTCTTTTTCTAACTTTTATGGATTTGAGCGTCAATGATAAGACTTTTGTAGACGTCTGGTGTCAACACAAAATTAAATCCTGGTATCTATGAGTTATTATTACTTATTTATACATTTTGAGCTTTACTGACATATATCTACCTTTGAGTTAATCTTATACATGATATTCTTTCATTTTATCTAATTGATCTATTTTTAGATATGGTATTACATGAATGGTCTTTACTATCTCTATTCAAATCAATAAATTCAATTATATACCTATATGGAGTTATTTTCCTTCAGAACGACAGGTCATTCTTTTTCAGAATCAACCCGGACGATACCATGTTTTAATCATGTTAATGAAACATGTTCAAAGGCATAAAATAATGACCTGTGTAAGGTCATTTTTTTCCTTGATAAAAATACAATCTATAATTTACTTCAAAATTTCATTCGTCTGATAGTTTTTTATTGCCGATTTGGAAATTTATATTTTAAAGTTCAATCGATGATAGATGTAAAAAAAACATTCATTGCCCGCATTTTCATTCTAGAAACAAATAACGCGTGAAGTTTTGTCAATCTATTGCTACAATAAAGAAACATTATCATATATGTGAGATGAATTTCAATATAGACTTTCATAGAGAAAAAGCCAGATTTACGGTCGGTCTTTCATTTGATCAAGCCTAACACCCTCGGTGTGTTCTACGACAAGAAAAACCTTAAAATATGCATTATCTATAACATAACTGTCAAACTAAGGGTAAATTCATAGTGTAAAACGTCAATAACCTTACCTAAAGCATGTATACTAATGTGTGTTGAGTAGACATGTCATAAATATTTGCATTTTACCATTAAAAGTTGATAGAATGGACAATTAGTATAGATTATTACATGGCATTTTTCATATCAGACCCTTTATCGGCCCAAGAGCCCCAGGCTCGAGGGATGATATCATGAACGAGGGTCGATAAATAGTCTGATAGGAAAAATGACATGAAATGATATTTTTATCATAAACTTCAGCAAAAGAAATACATACAAGAACTATTGATTAAAGTTTGTCTTTCTACGAATTTTTAGTTAATAATTAACAGACAACCAAATATATTTTTTGAAATTTAACTGGGTTTTTTTTTTTATATTACAAGCATTTTATTTACCTTGTCAAAACATATATTTGCTCCTCAACTATTTTGTGAAAAGTATTAAATCACTTGCGGTTTTCCGCACTGTTTTGTCGTTTGCGAACAAATTTCCGGAAATGCACACAGTTGCATGTGATAAACGTCACGGAAATTTACGGAAAGGCATGTGATAACATTCCGGAAGCAGTCAATAAAGGTCCCTTTATCAGCCCGCTTAGGAAATTTTTAGGAACCTGTTCAATAAACCTAGCAAACCTTTAATAGCATTTTAATATTTTTAAATGTTATTGAACTGTAAAATTTTAGAAATATTTCATACAATATATGATAAAATGAGATATCATCAAAAATTTACCGGGCACACTCATTACTTTCAATAAAGTGAAGTTCGTTACACTTAATCTAATACGATATATGATTAGTTGATCTGTTTGTATTATATGCGCATAACAGCAGTTTCGTCATACATATTTGTTATTTTTAATCATTGGTGGGTAGTGTTTAAGTGACCTAAAGTTTGTATTTCGTCAAATTTGAATTCATTTACTGACCACTTTGATGATTTGTTTGACTGATCGAATGATGTCATATTGATTGATTTTGTTTTATAATGGAAAACGACACATATTTCACTTGATCAATTCATTGATTAATAGTCTCTTTTCCATTCCCCTTGTTGTAAGTGCATGTGTGTGAGTGGGTTTAGGCCGTGTTTACATTGACCTAAACTCGGTGTTGTGTTAGTGTAACTCACACATAAACTAAACATAATTACGTTCCCATTGATAAAACTCAATGTTTATTTGTAGTTTAAATCATGTTTTGTCTACATGCAGTCGTTAGTCGATGTAGGCCTTGTGTATGTTAAATGTACACAAAACTAGGCATTTAGAACTGTAATTTTCCCATGTATTTAAAAAAGATACGAATTTTAAATAAAATTGATACTTATAACACTTATTAATAAAGTTATTTACAGAAATATTTGTCCAAACTTGATATATTTATTTGTTATAAAAACACTTTACGTAGCATTATTAACCCCTTATCAAGACTCATCCATCGATTCATCATTGCATAATTCGTATGAAAAGGGACCTCAATCGACTGGACATACACACTGACAGAAATATTTGCCACTGGTCTTTGCTCAAACAACGATTCATTCATAAATGCAAAACTGAAAAAAGGTGAGGTTAAAATGTTGTTTGTGTAGTATCTCAGATAAGTTAAAATACTATGAGAAATTAAAACAAAACAAAAAAACAATTGCCCCCTCCCTTTGCCAAATACTGCTGAGAGAAAAAAAAATACTATTTGAAACAAACGGAAAGATAAAAATGTAGTGATACTTTTTAAAACATCAAAAAAAATTTCTTTGTCTGTAAGTACATTGATGCAGACTACTTTTTTAATGTGTAATTGAGGCATCTTTAAACTACTACAAATCATCCAAAATTACTTTTTTAAAGAAGTAACCACTTTTCTTCAGACAAAAAGGACGGTCTGAGTCCAAATTTTTTTCTTGGGCGAAATTTTTTATATGTTTTTATCCATGGCATCAATTCAATATGTAACACTATAGTGTATGGGAAACTTTGGATTCACAATATTTGTTCGTTCTAATCATCTGTATGACCCGATATTTTTTTAATCAAATTGTAGAAATATCCATCTACCTTTTTTTTAAGTCAAATGGTCGTTCACTAACTGCTAAAACAGTTGTTTGTAAAGTTGAATTCGGTTCTACGTAATCAACATTTCAATGACATATAGTTTACAAATGTGAACACATCTTATGTACAGGTAACTAAACAAGGTGTAAAGATCTTAACAAATTTCATGTGAAACTAGTGTGCATTATATTAAACCAAATGTAAACATAATTACTGTACACGGCGTTTGGTGTGAACACGGCCTTATATTGTCAAATCCTTCAAAAAGCGAATCATATTTACCTATTAATGACTTACTCGTTTTTCTGTCAAAAAGTCTAAATTATTCTGAAATTCCGAATATAATTTAACTTCCATTAATGAACATATCTTTCTCTTTTTAATTAGTTATGGTTCTTAAGACATATACTACTGAATAACGGTTTTGTTCTTTTTGGTTCACCTCAAAAGTTCTTAATAAAAATCATTTAAATCTTTTTTACAGTATTTACTCAAACATAAGTAAAAACATGGAGTGTTTCACTAGAGGTCGGTCATTTACAAACGTATCGACCGTATCGTATACGTTGACGTATTCGCATCTGCTGATATATCCAAAAATATTATGTGATCCCGAGCTTCAGAATATTATACGTTTTGCCGATTTTTTTATTTTTTTTTACTAGTTAAATTCTGTTACAAACAATCAAACATTCACTTTCAATATTTGCGATAGTGGTGTTCTTAAAAAAAAAAAATAAGGGGGCCTATCAACCACTTTTACAACTTGACCTCAAAAGGGAGCTAATGGGGGTTAGATTCACGAATATCGTACAAAAACTTTTAATAATATATTTAAAATATATATGAACATCTTATATCATAAAAACAAAAACAAATCAAATGTACTAATAATATACATGTAAGGAACTATGAATAATGTTCATTTGCGACTTTATCATAAAAGGTTATATAAAAACGAGTTGTCTTCATATGTCATATAAATACATTTAGAAAACACGTACTGAGTATCACTCTATTTATTTTTCAAATAACAGTTTGGTTCTATGTGAGCACAAATTAGCACACAAACGATTTTACCGTATTCACTCCTATCATGTCTGTAAACTGTTCCAACTATACGGAATATCTTTAAAAGTCGGATTATATGTTCCACAAACACTCGATATTTCCTAATTGTTTTGTAAATCTTTTTCTGTACTTTACGCTGATTCCTTGGCATCCGGCGTTATTGTGCTAGCGTAAATGGTGTAACAAAAGGAGGGCGTGAAGGGTATATGCAATCGCCCAGAATATAGCAATTTCTTGGAATATCAAGGGTGCGTCTATCGCCGATGGGTGTCATCATTTCAAATGTGTTTGCATCATTATTGTGCCCTAAGAATCCAGATTCAACATGAACAATAGTTTTGTGGTTATCAATAATGACTTGTGTATGTATACAGTGAAAACCTCTATTTACACTATAGTACACCATTTGGGGTTCATTAGAATTGCTTGCGATGTGCCATCTATACAACCAACTGCTTCCTTTAGTTTGTTCCATTTCCCACGTTTATGTCGCCACTGGCGTCGAGTTGGCCATATTATGTTACTGCATTACACACAGTACTGGCCACACTTCATTTACAATTCTTGAAACTGGTCTCGGTAAAATGTCAAACATAATGGAAAGAATGTTATATGTCGGGTAACAATTTAACCAAATAAGGGTCAATAAAAGCATGTTGCGTCGATTAAGTCTTCGGCGAATCCCGCGAGCTCTTGGTGCTTGGTATAAAATGATCAAAGTTATGGAATAAAACCAAAAAGGTTTCTGGTGTTTCACCAGTTGCGTCATAAAACTGGAGTCGTCTTTGTGACAATTGCGTAAAAATGTCTCTTCCAAGATGTTCATCAACATCATCGTTCATAAATAAGATAAATCTCGACCTCATAAAAGAGGAGGGATATGAATCGAGAACAACAAATAAAAGTATCATCAGCTGATTAATATAAAGTTCCTCTGTTCTATTATATAAATCAGGCGAAACGTCAAACAAAACATACAAAAGCATAAACAGGATTTCTCTTGAAATCTGAAATGAAATTTAAAAACGCCAGTTACTGGTATAGTCGCGGGGGAGGGATAATAAAAGTCAAATTGATTTGAATTCGAAAACTCCATTTGAACCGTTTAGAAGGTTGTAATACCCCTTCTAAAACAGGATATGCCTTAGATCACTATGTCAGCTTCACGTTTCTCAGTCTTAAGTTTTCTCTCTCGGGTATAGTGTATTATTGTATGTCTGTTTGTCTGTTTTTTTAGCCATGGCATTGCCAGAATGTCCATTCATGCATCAATAAATAGTTAAAATATATATATTGACAATGCAAATAGCAAATATATGCTTTATTGAATATTTACGGTACACCGAATTTGTTGACAGTAAAATTTATTTATGTTTTCAAACACGAATTTCACGAACGGCAATTTTTCGTCTATATATAAGGTATTTTTTTATTTGCTTTTACTGTGAATAAAAAGTTCATATAGGACATCATGGATCAAGTTAAAGCTAAAGGTAGTTTTTTTTTAATATTGTATACATTACATTCCGAAATTTGTTCATTGCAAAAAATGCACCAGGGTTGTAAGTGCAATCATTTAACTTGCCTTTTTAAATTTTGCTGGCTCAAAATTGCTAAATTTAAATGCAAGCAATAATTTCTGGTTTTACAGTACTATTTGTTGATTAAAAGTCATACTCAAAGATAAGAAAATTGTCCGATACATGTATATATATTGCTCAACGTTACGTGCACACGATACGGACATGTTAAAAATCAGCAGTTAAGGTGGGGGTGGTTGTCACGTGTCTGTTAAAAGAAGCAAAAAATTTAACAAACTCTCTCGCTGCCTAACACACATACACACACATGCACAAACTGTAGATTGGACACGTGTCGTCTCGAAAACTCGTCCTATGTCTATGTGTTATCATCTTTAATCAAGCTTCATATTCATATTTTTCCAGAACATTCGCTTCATAGGAATGAGACACTTCTCCTTTTAAGGTCCTATATTGCTCATCCAGGGGACTTTGGTTATATCATGGGCGAGATGGAGGACAATTTAAACCATATGGAACAATCGGCAAGAGAGTTCTACCTACAAAATGATGGCAAAAAAATAAAGCAAAGACTGAGGGAAAAATTTCGCCGCCTATCAGCAAATCGTCTTAAGGAAACAGATTTGGAAATTAGGTAAAACTGCATTATATAATGGTGTCTGGTTGAAAGTTATATGCTTTAAAATCATTAGGAACTTAGAATATGCTGTTAAAAAAATCACTTTTTTGCGCTTTATGTTGAAATAAATTAAACAGATTGAGAAAATCTGTCAAATGGTATTTTGTATGATTTAAATTTTGATTATCTAAACAAAAGGTGCTGTTTCAACATTTTGAAAATTCAAGTGAAAAATTATAAGTTTGAGTGTCGCGTGAAAATTAAATCAAATCAGTCCTTGTGAACTAAACGTATAAGCTTTTTTTACACTAAAGGACTGTAATTCAGAAAAATAACAATACATGGATTTTTTTCTCGCATACTTGTGCTACGAAACGGGAGATAAAACGCACAATCTATGATATTTGCACCTTTTCGAAGCCCGTTAAGATAAATTATTCCATTCCGCATCGTGAATATTCTGTTACATTGATAAGTTTGTTTGTTCATAGATCTTCTTGGAATAAGTTGACAAATTATTTTATAGGATTTGACTGCATAATTTCACACTGGCCACATCAAATAAAAAATATATGTCTCTGATGTATACTAGTAGTTAGAAAACATGTTATATATCTTTGAAAATATGTCGTCAATAATTTACCAATTATATCATATTTAAATTTTAGGGAAGAGTAAGATATTTTGTACCAGGTGGAGACGAAAAATATCACCTCATCTTATAAATGTCAAAAAGTTTCGGACCTTAAATTAAAGTCACAAGTGCTATAACCTCCTCAGTAGATAGTGATTCGTCTCTGTCAGACCCTTCAATTCAAGACCACTCCATTGATTATCCGCCAAGCCCGTGTACCACTCTTAAACAACCAAAAACTACAACCCGAAAAGACATCGAAGTTCCTGGTACATCTGGTCACACCAGAACAGAAAACGACGTTGATGAGGATGTGAGACTGATGTAGGCCAGAAAAATTGCCAAAAAATGTGAAAAATTAAAAGAAGTAAAAAAATCCAAAAGGAAAAGGAAACGAAAATAAAAAAAAGAATGATACCCAAACCTTGATCAAAGAAAATGAAAAAAATGAAAAACAATATACTTACGTATCTTGTTAAAAACAAAAGAAAAATGTTGGATGATGATTCATCTTCATCGTCTTCATCTTCATCGTCTTCTTCTGATTAAAGTCAATTATCGATATCAAACATTTTGTTTTATTTTATCTACTCAGTATTTTACAATTTGGCTACTTATTTATTTTTTCAAGCTACTCTAGAAATTTGTGGGTTCGATTGTTTAGAAAACGAACATGTATAATGTGGTAAATATAGTACAATGCAGCGACCACAGACAATTTCACCTACTATTTTTTTTCACGTGCACAGGGTAAAATATTTACATTGAACATGATCAAGGTCGGCAGTTTGAAAGTTATACAATTGTTTTGTTTGTGTTCGACATGTTTTAAAAAATAATACCGTGATAATATAAAAAAAAAAGAAAATGTGGTATGATTGCCAATGAGACAACAGTTACTATCCACAAAATACCAAAATGACACAAACATTAACAATTATAGGTCACCGTACGGCCTTCAACAATGAGCAAAGCCCATACCGCATGTAGTCAGCTATAAAAGGCCCCGATAAGACAATGTAAAACAATTCAAGCGAGAAAACTAACGGCCTTATTTATGTAAAAAAAATGAACGAAAAACAAATTTGTAACACATAAACACACGACAACCACTGAATTACAGGCTCCTGACTTGGGACAGGCACATACATAAACATGTGGCGGGGTTAGACATATTAGCGGGATCCCAACCCTCCCCTAACCTGGGACAGTGGTATATAAGTTTACTTTATTTTAATGCACTTTACTACGATTCCTTCAATTCACATTAGTGATAGAAGCGGCGTTAAAAAGCCATTAAATTGTCATATAATAACAATAGGATTGCAATTATTTTCTGACAATGTACATACTCATTGTAAAGCAGTACTTACCACCTACATGTATATGTATAAACATGCGTTTTACATCCATCAATTCATGTAAACGGCATTTGAATCAAATAAAATCGGAATAAACTCATACAAGACTTTTTTAAAAAGATAAGTCAGCTACATGTGTTGTAATTAAAAACTTGCATTTATAGAAGTTAACCAGTTGCCCATTTGCATTATTGAAAGTACAGAAAATTAAAGCTCGGGATCACATACTGTTTTTTTATATCTGCAGATGCGGATACGTCAACGTATACGATACGGTCGATACGTTTGTAAATGACCGACCTCTATTAACAATGAAACACGTCGACGCGTACATGCATAACGATTTTAAATCAGCTGATCAGTCGCATTTGGTTACTGTACACCATAGGAGTAGAAGGGAATGACCATATCCGAAATAAGAAATTCTCCTCACGTCTCAACGGACTTGCTAAACTGTTTAAAATATTTGTTGATCAAATGTACTACACGCATTTCAATATGAAGTTTAGACGATAACAGAGTTACTGTCACCATTATATTTATTAAATTAATCCAGCATAGGCCATAAAAATTAAATTGCATTTTTATTGAACTCCGACGAAAATTCCAAACGGAAAGTCTCTTATCAAAAATGACAAAATCAAATAATAAAAGTTGCTCCTTTGAAAATTAAAATGTTTTATCTTACCAAAATTTCTGTTCTTAATCAGAAACCTTATCTTTAGTGATATAACAAAGCTTTCCGATGTTTTGGGGAATTAGCTATTGATGTCAATAGTTTGTTTTATGTGTTAGACTAATGGTTATAGTTGAAAACTTGGAAAATGTAAAGAATGTACTACACAAAAAAATCATATATCGACATGTATTCGTGGATGGCACTTTTGTTAAAATGGCAGTCCATCTTCTTTTATTCCCAATCCCAGAATGTCTCATGTTAAGATGAATCTATATACTTGGTTATTATATAAATGTCCTATTCAACGGAAGCATGTCGTTTATAAGGTTGAACTGTGAAAACTGGTACTCCTGTAAAGCGCCGTGTATTGATGATCTGTAAATGTTCGATACATTTGTCGGCATACATATCAGTTAACGACCACCCAAGTACAAAGCTAGTGCCAACAGAATATCTAAATTAACACGCGTATGGATATGGTACCTATATAGTATCTTAGTATCTGTTGAGGGTTCAAAACTTTAAATTCACCCCATATGATACCTCAATATCAGGATAAATTTATTGTTTATTGACCATGTCTATCAGTGAATTCATCTCAATGTTCCCTTAATTAAATTTCTACATTTAACTGATATTCCTATGTAATTAACTGCAGGTATTATTTGGGTTATACACTTTTCACTAAACTAAATGAATAAATACTTGAAAAGATCGGATTCTATAATTGTTTGTGAATTTCAGATTATACAAACTATTATCACTTCAACATTCGTTTGCTCATTTTGTTAGTTTAGCCGTATTTAGCATAACTTTTGGAATTTTGCGTCCTCAATGCTCTTTAACTTTGTACCTGTTTAGGTTTATACCTATTTTGATCTGAGCGTCATTGATGAGTCTTATGTAGACAAAACGCGCGTCTTGCGTAGTAAATTGTAGTTATGGTACCTCTGATTAAAACTATGTACACAATTAGGTCGATGACATTGCTAGTGGACGATTTGTCCCAAAGGGTATTACCAGCCCAGAATTCAGCACTGAGGTATGAATATCAATTAAATGGTCATTTATAGAAATGTTCTGTTTAAAGAACTTCGAATTTTTCGAAAAACTAAGGATTTTGTCTTCCCATGCATAGATTAACTTAGTCGTATTTGGCACAACTTTTTAGAATTTTTGGTCCTCAATGCTCTTAAGCGTTGAACTTGTTTGGCTTTAAAACTTTTTTGATCTGAGCGTCACTGATAAGTCTTATGTAGACGAAACGCGCGTTTGGCGGATTAAGATATAGTAAAATCATTTGCATTTCAGTTTTTCCATAATACTGAATTGAAAAGATCGAGCGTCAAATCTTTGTAAAAAACACTACAATAATTTCTGGAACTTTGGGCGGTACGGATAGGCAAATACGGACTTCCAAACAGAACAACTGCCTATAAAACATGCTTAAAACAATCAAAATGTTTACATTCACCTTCTTAGAAGGCTATATTATTCTGCAACTATCGAAAACTCTAATTTATTGTACAAACATTTTCATACTTAGAAAATTCACCATGGCCATAATGCGAAACTAAACTTTGAACTGTGCATTGCTACCTTAAGGTTAAACACTTTTTTTCAATTTCACTTTAATTGAATTTATGTGTTCTGCGGCACATTGACCTGCTAGTTTTGAAAATTTGTCAAAACATAAGTATTTCATAACGGTGAGCATTTGCCACTTAAATGCAACAAAAATGTTATTGTTATGCGTTTACTTTTCTTCATTGTCTAGAGGTATGGAGTGAGTATTAAGATATCACAAATATGTTTAACACCGTTGCAATATTGCGCCTGTACCAAATCAGGAGCCTCTGGTCTCTGTTAGTCTTGTATTAATTTAGTTTTAGTTTCTTGTGTACAAATTTGAAATTAGTATGGCGTTCATTATCACTGAACTAGTATATGTATTTGTTAAGGGGCCAGCTGAAGGACGCCTCCGGTTGGTGCAATTTCTCGCTACATTGAAGACCTGTTGATGACCTTCTTCTGTTGTCTGGTCTATGGTCAGTTTGTTTTCACTTTGACACATTCCCCAATTCCATTTTCTATTCTATTTGAAGAAACGTGCCATGTCAAAGTGTAAATTCTACTTTTTGAGTCGATTAGGTGTTTAAATTTCAGTCCTTATGCAAAACATGTTGCAAACTGTCGTAAAATTTTATCAAAGTAATATTGTACCTTATACTTTTTAATATCTCTGAAAATCATCAGAAACGCTTTTAAAATCGTATTTTATAAACTCAATTATCAAACAAATAATCTCATTTAAGTTTGATTGCCACAAATTAAGTACTTCCGTTAATGGCGACCAGCACAACATGGTGAAGAATGTGGAAAAATTGAAAAAGAAACTGTGATCGTGATAAAAGAGGGACGAAAGACACCAAAGGGACAGTCAAACTCGTTAATCTAAAACAAACTGACAACGCCATGGCTAAAAATGAAAAAGACAAACAGAAAAACAACAGTACACATGACACAACATAGAAAACTAAAGAATAAACAACACGATAAAGAGGACTGCTTCAAATAAATTCTGTGATGTATATCTGTAAAATAACGATTAATGATTTTCGTCCTGGTAGCTTATGAAGCAATTCCATACAGATTCTGCACAAAAAGTAGACGAGAGAAAAAAAATGGGAGGTAAACAAGTTTTTTGTGTTTGTGTTGCCGCTTGCCGTAAGTACAATTTATATCGTATCGTCTGCAATAATCTTACAATTGATGGCTGAAAGATATCAATCAATAAGATTAAAGAAAGCAAACACGCAAACAAAAGCAAATAGACTCTTTTTTAGACCCCTACTTCTTGTCATAACGAGGAAGCAGATTCTGAAATGCCTTCTCTACATGTAGAGGTTCATGTCTATATAGACCACAAATATACCTTACTGCTGGTATAGACAATAACCCTTTGGTAATTTCCTCTGAGATTGAAGTCCGCACTTAAGACAGTAAAGAGGAAAACTTTGAAAATGAACTATTATTTGATTACATCCCATCAGAAATTGTTCCATTAAGCCATTGCCAATTCATAATCTTATTAAGTTTTATGGCCGAGCAGTTAAAACACGGTCAGTCTTGTCAGTCAACCCTTCATATCGACAATGCATTAGGAGTTAAACCTTCAAGATTTTCAGGCTTGATGTATGTCCAATGTCCTAAATGGGGTCCACGTGTTGTGACAAAAATCATGTTGGAGAAAACTCATCATAGTGGAAATGGTAAAAGAGAATGTTGAACTTTTGACAGTAATACCAAAGCAGCAAAACAGATGCACTTTTTATGTAGTTGTATTTGCGAATCAAAACCTTTGTAGATTTTTTTCAGACTCAAAATATATAAATGTATATATATATAATACATAAAATTGAGAATGGAAATGCGGAATGTATTAAAGAGACAACAACCCGACCATAGAAAAAACAACAGCAGAATGTCACCAACAGGTCTTCAATGTAAGGAGTAATTCCCGCACCTGGAGGCGTCCTTCGGCTGGCCCTAAACACATATATACTAGTTCAGTGATAATGAACGCCATACTAATTTCCAAATTGTACACAAAAAACTAAAATTAAAACAATACAAGACTAACAAAGACCAGAGGCTTCTGACATGGGACAGGCGCAAACATGCGGCGGGGTTAAACATGTTTATGAGATCTCAACCCTACCCCTATACCTCTAGTCAATGTGGAAAAGTAAACGCATAACAAAACGTACCTTTAAAACTCAATTCAAGAGAAGTCCGAGTCTGATGTCAAAATATGTAACCAAAGAAAATAAACAATGACAATTATACATAAATAACAACAGACTACTAGCAGTAAACTGACATTTCAGCTCCAGATTTCAATTACACTGATTGAAAGATTATGATTTCATCATATTAATATCAGACACAACCCTTACCGTTAGGGGTTTAGTCTTATACCATCATAACATATATGAGAAGAACATAACCCATGTCATGCCAACAACTGGTTTTTGAATAAATGTGTTTAGTTCCGATGCAAATACCCTATAAGTGAATCAATATTAACGTCAAAATATGCAGTCTTTAATGTACATATACAAGTAGAGCTCAGAATACATGTACATTGTTGAAAAGCATAGTCTAACTATTTGTATTTGGACAAAACGTAGTGAAAGGTTTGCATTTCCCAAGTTTCTAAGCCTCCTACAAATGTTACCAATATTTTTGATTTAAAAAAAAATATGCTTAAGGTTGTTTAAGGGTAGGATGTGACATTAAAATATCCTCAATCAGCAAACTTTTAATATTCTGTAAATAAAGTTATGACATAAAGTATTCACTAGTTTTATCTTTTTAATGTCAGATTATAATTGAAATTAACATTCACTTAGAGTAGTAAATAAAAAAAAATGCATGTTTTGCATGTTGTCTATATATCATGTATATGTTACCGAATAAATTTCTAGATTTCGAAGCATACAAATTTAGATATTGAGTTTAATCTTGAAATAGCATAGTGAAACACAAATTGGTTTATTACATATGTTTGGAAATATATATGTAGTTGCAATCATTTACAAATTTATCGAATCTATTGATTACATTATGATTTTATAGGAATGCTCGATGCTGGTACTTGGGAAAACCAGCTTAACAATCTGCTTTCAACAATGAATACACACTGTATAGACAATAAATATTTGAAAGCCAGAGAACATGAAGTTGGATTTGAGAAGCATGCAAAAGAATATAAGCATTTAATATACTTACTATAAGAAGCAATCGGTATTTTTTTTAAATATAATCAGAATGATCATTATTTGAGCCAGTCCATGCGAAAAGGTACAAAACGAAAAATTTACGAAATTCTAAAAAGTGAGCATAATTATTGGTAGTAGACTTGTGATTTATAAAACACATTTACTTTTCATCATATCATCAAGCTGTGAGCTACACACCCCTTTAGTTTTATCAAGATTTTTAGTGAATTATTTCATAAAATTTCAATCATTTTCAAAGTACAGTTTGAATGGCTTGATGTGCCAAATGATAATGTTAACCCCGGTAGCAGTGAGGATAAGGCTGTCGCTTACGATGCGGATATCAATGCAATCAAATCGAGCAACGGTACGAATCCCGTGCAACTGAGGTTGATTTGTACATTATTAAATAACTTAACTTAAATTTCAATTTCTAAAACAAAAGATGTCATAGTTTTTGTATTTTCCCTCATGTTTTAATGTTGTCTTACTTTCTTTAAACCTGTAGAACTGACGGCAATTATTGACTTTTGTCTCTGTAGTGTCATATATTTTTTAGTTTCTGGTCGGTATATTATTAGTCCGGGGAACCAATGCTTTTACACTTGCTCAAATACCAAAAA
The DNA here is from genome assembly GCF_036588685.1 of Mytilus trossulus. Classification (NCBI taxonomy): domain Eukaryota; kingdom Metazoa; phylum Mollusca; class Bivalvia; order Mytilida; family Mytilidae; genus Mytilus; species Mytilus trossulus. Next base: position 9,968,757 of record NC_086385.1, on the reverse strand, counting down.
TTCAGATATTTCTACGTCTTTTTTCTGTTTTAGTTGACAAATTCGGGATAGAATTGACAATCATATAAATGTTTACATTAATGTGATTTTTTTTCGGATAAAATCGTTTTTCAAAAATAAATATAACAAACTTTGATAACGTGTCCCGTAAAGTTTACCAAAATGACTTTTTGTACCTTTTCGCATGGACTGGCTCATTTTTAATTGAAATTTTCTACTATATGTTCATATTTTGCCGGTCAGATATAGTGTGAGTTTGTAACAACAAACATCCAAAGAACTATCTCTTCTGTTTAGCAACAAAACCAACAAAAATAGAACAAGTTCCTATTATATATTGACCTATATCGCATATGTAGTATTCCCATTTTGCACTAGTGCAATATGGCATAAAAATTAGTTGCATCTATACTGACCGACTTTAAAAACGCAACACTCATTTTGCAGATTCTTTTTCCAAATCATGTTTTATCCTCACAGAACACGTAAAACAATAACATCTGACTTACCTGTGGTTGTTTAACATACCGGAATATTGAGATCGCACGAATCTGTTCATACGTTTGTTTACAAAAAATTGCATATTTGAAAATTGGAATTCAAAAGAATGATCTAGTGATGCGTTTCTAAAGTTGGTCAGTATATTATCAACAAAACACAAAAAATAATTATTTTGTTACGCTTGCTACGAGAATGTTTGTGTAAAATTAAATTCTTCTTTGGACAATATTCCGCAATAATCCTACAAAGCAAATATAATACATGTACCACTCCATTGAGTTCTTTTGAAAAATTTCATAATTCAGTCCTTGTTGATTTTCCAGTTATGTACGTAAGTGGTTATCATATGATTAACCACATAAAAATCATAAAGTCTGTTTACTCAAAAAGTACCCAGTCAAAAGGGGACATGGTTGTGTATATGTTCAAATGTACAGATTGCACACATATACACAGAGATTGGCAACTGTAACAGTGGTCAGCGAAATCTAATCGCGCAGCTCACGATACTTTAACGGGATCACCATTTTGATTCTATCACGACAAGTACACTAGCCCGCTCCGATTTTAATTTTACATCAAGCATTTCAAAACAGGATTATGTAAGTATATATTTCAATTTAGTACATGATTTATCTTGTTTTATTCAGTTTGTAATAGTTATTAGTTTAAATATTGACACGATTAACGTTTTATTGCAGTATATAATATGTATAATAAGGGAAAAGCTTGGCCGATATGCACGTTATGAAAATTTTTAACAAGGTCGTAATTTTTATCAAAACATTTTCATTCGAAAACTCATTTAAAAAAGGCTTCAATGATCAGATCGACTAAAATACAAATGGACGTGGCCGGGTACTTATACATTCCGACCCAAAAAACACAATAAATAGATCTAAGAGTACTCGCAGTTATCTGACAGCTAGTTCAAAGCCACAAACAACTAATAAAAAAGTCATGCAACTAAGACTAAACTTTCAATCCGTACACATCCAACATCCAATTAATATAGTGTAAAGACGTCATAAACAGCCAGAGAAAAACATGACCTTATGCAATGACAAATTCCAGGTATCGACAGATTGTAGATCCCTAAATATTTATATGTATATAACATACTAGTGATATTTAGTTAGCTTCTAATTTACTGATAACAAAATCAATATTTATACCAAGAAAAACAATATTCAATGATCTTATAACAGCGTTGAAAAGGTAACCTTTTAGAATAAGTTTATCTAAAGGAGCGACAAATTTACAGGTATCATTTCTAAATATCCGGGCACGGTTAACAACGTTTCCGTAAAAATGAGGATGTGTTATCCCGTTTGAAATAAGTTTTCTACAGATACAACCAAACTTCAAAACCAAATCTTTATATCTATGGAGAAGTTTAGTAAAGGTTTTAAGTAGTTTATGATAACAATATCTCTGGTTTAATAATTTACCAGTTATACATAGATTTCGTTCGTTAAATTCAAAAACGTCAGAACAGACACGGGTAGCGCAAACGAGCTGTGAAATATAAACACCGTAAGATTGTGCCAAAGGAACATCACCATCTATATATGGAAAATTAACAAAAGGGAACGAAAAAATCGTCTCTTTTGTTGTAAAGGAGTATGTCATGAATTATCATCAAATGCAACTTACATTTAAATATTTTGGATGAACACGAATGCGGCTACTTTCGTTTTACACGGAAACCGTCTCAAATTTAACCAAAATGCTAGAATTGTGAAGATTTCAGTAATTTAGCATGACTTAATGGTGCTAATACTCAATAAATGTACATCGTATTATCAAAAACAGCCCATATTTATGTAGCAGAAGCATTCTACTGTCCAATAAATATCTAAAAGTATACATTTTAACAATTTTGTAAAACTGCTATATTTTGGGGCCAAAAAGGGGTCTTACTGCAGCTACTCCTTTTAGTGTGGAGTTTCCGTTTAAAAGCGAAATATCTAAAAAGGAAAAAAAAATGATTTATTTAAAGTAAGTTCCTTTGGGTAAATTCCAGCAGTATATTTAGAAAATTCTTGATTATTTAACAAAATAATCATATAGATATAGTCTTTACTGAGTTTGGTCATAAACTGTGATTCGTAACAGTACAAAAGCAAGTCTGCTATTAAAGGGGCACAATTAATGCCTATGGGGATGCCTACAACCTGTCGATAAACTTTGTTGCCGAAGCGTACATAAATATTATCAAGGAGAAAATTAATAGCTTCAATCATCACATCACACCTCCAGTAAGTATTTCTAGCATATTTACCGGAGCACCTGAGATCACCCCTAGTATTTGGTGGGGTGCGTGTTGTTTATTCGTTGGTTTTCTATGTTGTGTCACGTGTACTATTGTTTGTCTGTTTTTCTTTTTCATTTTTAGCCATGGCGCTGTCAGTATGTTTTAGATTTATGATTTTGACTGTCCCTTTTGTATCTTTCGGCCCTCTTTTTAATGTTTTTGTTGTGTAGTTTAGGTAGCCAATACATAGTAGGGACCTTCAAATAATCAGAAGAAGCCTTAATTTTTGATGTGGTTGTGATACATTTGTTTACTACATGTAGTTAATTTGTAAACAATAATGCACAATTCTATTACAATGAATGATACAATATCAGACAACATCATTTTAAGATATCTTGATTATTCTTAAAAGAGACACATTGAAGTTTGATGTTTATTTTGAACGTTAATATTTTACACCTGTTCAAAGTATCTTTACTCAAAACATATACGAAATAATCTATAATAAATAGTCGCTTCGTTGCAAAATGTTGCATAATTTGAATGTTGCAACCGCTTTATAGATACTCTTATAAACATGTACATACATTGTTGACTATGCGGTATGGGCGTTGCTAATTGTTAAAGGTCGAATGGTGACCTTTAGGTGTTAGTTTCTGCAGAGATATATAATACAATTGTATTACATGTCTCTGGTTTCTGTATCATGTGGTCTCTTGCGGAGAGTTGTCTCTCTGGCTATCATTGGTGAAGAGTTTTTTTATTTGGCATTTAAGTCCGATGTGCAGACAACCTTATTTTGAAAGCCGACCACCTTTTCATTTTAAGAGGGTGTCGTTTTTTTTCAAATTCAGGAAATGTTTCGGTTCAAAACTGTAAAAAATTAAATACTAATCGCGCATCGCTGATTTGTTTTCAATCACAAAAGTGTCCGATCGTCAAATTTCCCTGTTTTCCTTTATTGATCGAGTAATATTGACTTGATTAAAAACTTTTTTAACTATTTAACTCCTGTCAGATTTGTTCTTAATGCTTTGGTTTCAGAGTTATAAGCCAGCATCTACATTTTACCCCTATGTTCTATTTTTGCCATGGCTGCCTTCTTGGTGGTTGGCTGGATCAACGCACACCTTTTTAAAACTATATACCCTAAAATAATTATGGCCACGTTTGGTTAAATTTGGCCCAGTAGTTTCAGAGGAGAATTTTTGTAAAGGATTACAAAATAATACGAAAATTTGATAAAAAATTACTAAAAAGGGCTATAAATTTCAGGTGTCAGCAGACCATTTCAGTCATGTTAACTTATTTGTAGATCTTACTTTGCTGAACGTTATTGCTGTTTACAGTTTATCTCTATCTATACTAATATTCAAGATAAAAACCAAAAATTTCCTTAAAATTACTAATTCAGGGGCAGCAACCCATCAACCAGTTGTCAATTCATCTGAAAATTTCAGGGCAGATAGATATTGACTTGATTAATAACTTAATCCCGTTTCAGATTTGCTCTCCATGCTTTGGATACAGAGTTATAAGCAAAAATCTACATTTTACCCCTATGCTCTATTTTTTGCCATGACGGCCATCTTACTTGGTTGACCGGGTCAGCGGACTTATTTTTTAAACTAGATACTCCATTGATAATTTTGGTCAAGTTTGGTCGAATTTGGCCCGGCAGTTTAAGAGGAGAAAATTTTTGTAAAAGTTAACGACGACGGACGACGGACGCCCTGTGATGAGAAAAGTTCACTTTGCCCTTTGGTCCAGGTGAGCTAAAATGGGGTTAATTATTGAAAAAATCAAATCAAAGAAAACAATTTGTCAGTTTATGTGACTACATTATATTATTTTTGCTCACTTTCATTAAATGTAAATAAAACTAATCCGTCTTATTGTGAACCCCACTCACAGTAAAAAAAAACACGGTTTGAACTGTTTTAAAAAAAAAACGGTTGCAAAACTGTTTATATTTTCAAACATCCACCTGGAAAAAACGATGACTTAATACAACGTATTTTATTTATAGGTACATTATACATTTACACGTATATATGTAACAGTATAATACACTAAAAAGCGATTATATCTATGTTGTTTTTTGATTACTTGAAAGACAGGCGAAAGTTAGCAAAGGGACATTCAAACTCATAAGTCGAAAATAAACTAGCAACGACTCAAAAAGAAAAAAAGGAACACTTTCAGACAGACGGAGAGACACTTGTACAAAAAACACAACATAGAAAACTAAAGACTGAGCAACATAGAACATGGCTTACGGGTTTTTCAAATGAGTTAATCAATTGTTTGACCATCAAATTTAAAGTAAAATTAACATTACATTTCAATTATAAACATAGATTAGGGGATAACGAACATGTTAAAAAAATGTACAATGGTGTATGCTAGATACTTAATTATAGAAAACAGGATGGTTTTTTTTATAATGTCTGGAACTGAAAGATCAAAGGGTTATCAGCATTTGATAGGCAATGTAAAAAAACCGCCAGGCAATACAGATATATGAAGTAATCATCCTTCTTTTAGTAACTGAGAAACCTACACATGAGTCAAATATTGGATGACAAAAGACAAAATAAAAAAGATTTTTTTCAACAAGAACAATAAATTGTCCTTAATCAGGGGTTGATGTGTTTATTATGAACTGAGTATGCTGATGTTGTCATAATCACCGTGTAAGTATTAAACAAACGAAAATCGTGACGGAAAACATATTTGCAAATGAATTCTGATCTAGCTATCGGTTCAAATTTGTGAAAGAAGGTTACGTGATTTTGATGCAAAATGTACACGAGTTTCACATGAAGTTCACGTCAAACTCACAAAAACTGATTTCTAGTGAGTTTTAAGTATTTGCTCGTTTGACGTTAAGTTCTTATGAATTTCACATGAGATTCAAATGAATTTAAATTCATGTGAAATTGATGTGACTGAATTTTGCCTGTGTATATCGTGTAGAATAATGGGGACAAATATTCAACAAGTTGAACATAATCACATGCAATATGATATTTATTCACTTTCGACAGTTATATGTGAGAATGTAACTGTCTCGAGTGGACATAAATCTTACCACAATTGATGCTGTTGTGGAATCAATTTACCTATTATATGTTGAACTAAATATATTTGTATTTACCTTTAAAACTTCATTATTCGGTCAATGCTAGAAACCACCTCACTCATTTGGTAGTATTTGTTTTTAAATCGATATAACAGTTAATACAATGGGTACCCCGAAATGTTCCACTCTGGATTATTTCTATCTTAATAATAAGAATAATTGAATACATTGTTTTTAATAATTTTAAAGTTCTAAATGTCTAAATGCCTCTGTATTTTCAAAGTTAATGGTTAATGAAGTCTTTCCTTATATTTCAATTAGTTATTTAAAAAGAAAATTTTATTACTGCCCTAACAAGTACCCCTGTGAAATTGTATTTACCTTTAAAACTTTACTTGATAAAGTTTGTCAAGGCAGGGAATTAAATAACTTGATGTGTATCGAACTTCTAACTGACACATTAAGTCTTATCACATGACATAGATATTTGATAAAATATATAAGAGACCAACATAGCAACATAAATATGTTTTAGGGCAGATAATTCATATCATACTAATGTAAGATTTATTCAAAAATAAAACAAACTTAAATAATATTTCGAAAAAGATAATGCAGCGAAACGAATCATCTGATTATGAAATCATTCTTAACATTCAAATTGAATCCAGTGTATCGTACTATATATATTTACAGACCTGTTTGGTTTTCGTCGAATGCTACAAATACAGCAAAGTTTGTTTTCTCTTTTTTGATTCTTATTAATGAATGGTGAAGGGTATCTAAACCTGCACTCATCTTTTCATGAAGAAACTCCACCTTTATCAGAAACTAGAACAGCGAGATTTAGCATTCCTTTTCAAGTAGTTTTTATGTTTAATGTTTTAAAGTGTGTCTTACTCCAACACTTCAATATGTCAAACAAAGCACATGCATCGTGGTAAAATGTCAACAAGTAAGCGTAATCAACAAAACGAAAATTAAATTCATAACAATTCATCAAATCAGGATTTAAAACGACCAAAACTTAATTAAAGAAAGTATATAATGAATTCAACATTTTTGTTCAAGGAAACCTGATACAATTTCCATAAATGAGGTAACTTACATCTAGGAAAAGGCCAAGTAAATAGCAACGCGATTTAGTGATGTCAGTAGAAGATATATGAAACAAGTGTAACGATAAATGCAAAAGAAGTTTTCAAACAACTCAATCTAGCATCAAACATTTATGTAAAGCATGTAAGTGACAAGCACACCTTTTATATGTTTTAATATCATGGGGACGAAAGTTAAAAAAAAAAATCTAGAAAATACATAAAAAATTTGGATCTTCTAATGAACTCAGAATAGTTAGTTTTTCTTCTGATTTTTTTATTTCCTGTGTCTGCGCATAAATTTTTTCCGGTATCGTTTAAGCTTGGAATTTGAGTGAAATGTAAATGGGACGTGCCTTATAACAGTAGGCAAATCTATAAAACCTCTTAAAAATAAATATCAAAAATAATTATTCAAATAACATCATTATCGTAAGCATATGTCAACCTTCTCCCAACAGTTACATTTTGTGCCCGGTTCCGATTCTGTTGCTAATTCATATTATTTCCCGAACATTTTTATAGATGTATGATTAATAAAAATATGTATTGACAACCACACATTAACAATAAAATGTGTATCATTCTGGTGTCCTTTTTAGTTAATGATAGATATTGATTGTATTTATTTTTTTTTGTTTGGTATTTATTCAACAAAAGTAAAATCACAAAAATACAGAAATACAAGAAAAAATACAAACCAAGATTAAAAGTATTTAAATGTACAAATTTTAAATTTAGGTTTTGATGTGATAAATATATTACATGATGATAGCGTTTCGTTATGTATATTGTGAAAGATGTCTCGACTTTGAAATTCCCTTACCAACACTGGACACGTTTTCATATTATCGTTTCTTTTTCAACAGTTTATGGTGAAACTAGTGATCTCTTTTGTATTATCATCTTCGGGAAAATTAACCAAAATCGTTCTAATAACTTCATTTAATGTGTTTTGGAATAAGATCTAGAAAAATGGACAAAATGTGCAGAACAAATGATAGAATTGATAAGAAATAGAGAAAAATAAACTAAAAAAGTTTAAAAAAATATAAATTTAAGTAGAATATCAATGGAATGGAATTGAGTCAGCTTTTTATTTATTTGTAGGATGTGATTAATCTTTTCAGGGAAAACAAAACCATAAGTATTCTTGTTTGATTATTTCTGAATCGAGTCAATGTGAAAATCCATCAATACTACATCGACATCAATTAATATTAAGAAAAGTGAATTTACGGGTTCATAAGAGTATTTTGGTATTTAAGGTAATATTCGAATTTACTAACAGTGATGAGTGATTTTAATCAAATGTGCTCCAACTAAACTATGAGCATCAAAAAAGTATAAAAAGCGAAGCATGGGGAACGAATGTATTCATCGAAATATCATCTCTTCAGAACTGTGCTATGTATGGACTTTGCTCATTGTTGAAGGCCGTACGTTGATCTATAGTTGTTAATGTCTGTGTAATTTTGGTCTCTTGTGGACAGTTGTGTCGTTGGCAATCATACCACATCTTCTTTTTTATAACACGTGTATATAAGTTGTAACTGATTTGAGATATAATTCAAATTTATCCTCACGAGGTGAAATGGGATAGACTCTTGAGAAACAAAACGGAAGAAGTCCTTCACACGTATTGAGTGCAAGAAATAGAGACTTGATGAAACGAGAATTTGAGCAAAATTTGGATTTTTCTGCTTGTCATTAAACTTATATATAAGATTAATTTGGACTTATATATGTGGTAGACTGTATTTTATAGGTTTTACAGTAATTGTGTATATTTTTATATTTAGTTTATTGTGTTATATTTTGTATATTATATGACTTATATTGGGTATAGTATACTAATTACAGATTGTAATTAGTTGATTAGTCTATATATATGCTTTGTTCATTTTATTTACGTATTTGATAGTTGGACTTATTGACATACGACATTTTCTACTGGTTTGGGTAACTTTGGTTTGACTGTAGTTTACTTCAAAGGTTTTCTTTTTATGCTTCGGTGGACCGCACACTTTCTTTATTTCTATTGGTCATTATATTTTGGCGCTATATTTCTTTTGTTCTTTTATGCTGGTCATCACTTTTCTATATACTGGTGGACATGTTGATATGTGCTGGATGAAATTCTAAGTTTGAACCTATATTCGTTTTTAGTTTTCTTTCTATTCCATATTCAGGTCAGTTATATTTCTCTATTACTAATTACACGTTAGTAGTCCAGATATTTATTATTTTACCTAGAATGACTGTTTAGAATGAAAAGGTCGATGCGTAAATGTTGAATGCGAGATGAATGCTTTAAAACGATATAAAATAGATAAATTGCAGTAAAGTAGTATTTGTTTTCTTAAATTGTTTAAGAGACGTTATTTACATATTTTCATAAATAAAGTACTTTTAACTAATTTGGTAAATTATTAATCTAATACACATTGTATGAGAATTCGAGTGTTCCGGAATGAATGTGTTAAATACTTTTAAAGGTAAAGATAGAAACATAATAATAGTTATGTGTATTGATTGATTATTTTATATAAGAGTACAAATCGTAAACAGGTGGTTTATTACAGTAAAACATGGATTACAATTTGTTTATTTGTTATACAGGTATATTTTATGTAATCCTGGGATGATGTAAATCAATTTCCATAGATATAAATCAGGAGGCCTTTGCACCTCATGCGAGGTAAGCTAAGTGTTATTTTTGTAATGTTCGTATTTTTGTTTGTTGCTATTTTATGCTTACGGCATTCATACAGCATGCAGCTATTGCTTTTAGTTTTGTTAATTTGCTTTGTTTAAATTTGTGTAAACCGCTTTAATTAATTTTCGTATATTTGACTTGTTTATTTAATACGAGTCGTTAAGTGCATTTGTACTAGACTTTGTCAGTTACGCTCAACAATATAAGCATATTGTTGTAAATACATGCAGATCAGTTTTATTTATATTTCTGATAGTAAAACATTTGTTTATCATATTACATGGATAGAAACCTATGTACCAGATTATTATTTGATGAACGGTCAGAGTCTTACTATTGTATTTATTTTTTAGGGTACGTTTTATGTATATTTGTTATTATCCTGAAAACTAGTCCAGAAATAAAAGGAACCATCTTAAAGAAAGTATTGTGTTTATTTAAGCCCTAGAAAGTGCTACTACATATATACAAGAAAAGTTATGAAATACATTTGTAATTGGACAATCAAGAGTTGTCAAAAGATATATTCGCTGAGAAAAGCAGATGAGATATAAACAACAATAAGCTGCGCACATACATTCTCTACTAAAAAGTAATGAACTCCGAGGAAAAAAAAAAAAGGGAAAGTCCCAAATCAAATGTAAAAAATCTTAAACACATCAAACGAATGTACAAAAACTGTCATATTCCTAATTTGGTGGTTCTCTAGCTAGCTTAACCTCTCAAATGTATGACAGTCACATCAAATTCCATTATATTGACAACAATGTGTGAAAAAAAACACAGGTTAAAAGGTCAAAAATAGGGATATAGCAGACGATACTGTGTCATCATCTTAATCACTGTAAAACAAACACATGTGACAAAGAAGCACAAAATGCATACATTAAATTTAACAAACTCATTTTGTTATTTGCTTACACGATTTTATTTATACATGTGAAATCCATTCACAAAGGACCTAACCCAGGTAAAAACAAAACAAGTGTCTCGTTCAATGTATGACGGGACGGCACGTCAAATGGATTTCACGAAAACAGTTTCAACAGTATAAGTTCAAAGGCATACATCAACAGCCTTATTTAAGTAGAGTCTTGTCAAATTGATATCTTAATAGTAAAAGAAATATTAATAAAGACAAATAAAAGAAGACTGTTACACGTCATTAAAATGACAAACAACGTCAGTACGCATAATCTATACTCCAAAACCATCGTGTATTATTTGTGAAGTTAATACGGAATATTTATTAACAAGGTCTTAATACCTTCGGATGAACTTTTTGAAAAAGGGACGAGACGTTCTTTGACCGGTTCAACAACTTTCTGGTCAGACACTGATGACGTGTTACAAAGTCTGAGTAACAGCTGCAAGCTTTTGAATACCGAATACTAATAAGTTGGGAAATGTATATTCCGTATGCAGGTGAAGTTGGCTTAGGTGGGGGATATTATTAATTTCAAATTCAAGTCGTCTCGTTTGTCATAGATTCTGGTACTGACATGACGCTGTACGTATGGTGAATTCGAGTTATAAGTCTTAACATGAAGCGGTGGAAGTTGTGTCTGTTGTTTATTCAATTGCAGTTCTGGGGGTATACTAATAGAACCCAATCAGAAAATTTCGAATTGTTAATAGCAATAACATCATCAATATATATGAAAGTGAAATTAAACAATACAAAACAGTGTATTTCATACAACACAACAGTCTAAAATATTTGAACAAGTTAACAAATGAATTCAAAAAAGACTCTGAACACACTTGGTCATAGTAATTTCTTTATGATAAGTATTGTCAATAACAAAATATTTTGTAATCTTAACCTTTGTTTTCATCAACGTCTCCTTTTTTTAATAGATTGTTCTGCTGTAAACAAAGATTATAAACATACTTTTTACAGATACATTACATTTTTAAGTTACATTTAAATCATATCAAAATTTCATACGAATACATAATACAATATTTTCTATAAACTAAGGAATTTCTTGTACAAGGTAAACATGAATATTTTCGTCGGTGCACACGTATAACAAGATGTTTGCAGATCAATTACATAAAACCAATAGGTTCAAATTTACATATTGGCCACTTTCGTTAAAACGACAAGAAATTGAAAATCAATGGCTGTTTTAAAATGGGAATTCTAATATGACGTCCTTATCACGCTTTGTAAACAAAGCCGTGTTCTAATGAGCATAAAACATATGTTTAAAACATGCGCACGAACTTACTGTGTATATTAACGTTATTTCCATCGTTATCCTTTTAAATCTATACATTTAAGCAGCTAGCATAAACTTTTATTATATATTTTTATAAAACAACATATATTTACCCTGCTCGTAGTTTTTAAACTTATCAAATATGTAATGTAATGCACAGACTCCTTGGAGAATGAAACGGGAAAAGCCAAACATTTTTACGGTATTTTCGTACGCTTCGACCTTTGAAAATACTGTATTTGTCCTATTAGTATCGAAATAATTCCTTCGTGTCATGCTCTATGCTCATTTAACATGGGTAGGCATTATAGTTGACCACATTTTACAACTCGCTAACGTTCAGTGTAAAACATCGACAAATATAATGCCTACCCATGTTAAATTGAGCATAGAGCATGACACGAAGGAATTATTTCTTAAACAGTTGATAAAGAACATGTTGCTTCTCTACTCTGTACATGTATTTTAACACTTTTTGTTCAAATTAAAATCTTTATTAGTATGATACACAAAAAATACACAAAGTACACAATCATATATCTGATCATATATGACCATTTATGTGTTTTTCGATACGCTTCAGGCTTTATTTGATTGTCCATGCTATATACAGATACTTTTGAATTTCCAATTATACATTGGACAGACATTGTACAATTTATAACTTTATAATACTAAGACTTTTTATGTGCAAAATAATAAATTCGAGATGATTCGATGCATATTTTCTTGGCTAACTGGTTTTGTTTTCATATACCTTTGAGTGTTATATTTTTTTACAAGATTATCACATCATATGATAGATCTCCTTGTGTTATTGTTAAGTCTAAATAATTCGATACATTTGTCTACTTCATGTGCTAGCTGGGTGTTTTTTCATATTCTTGTATTTATGAGCGTTATATTTATTATGAACGAGATTTTCACCTAATTTTGTTATAATGGCAAGTTCGACTTCCACATAAAAGAGCTCCTTTAGCCATTGCTAGACAAGCATCGTCCGAAACAATAACGCTTTTGTGGAGGATTTGTTGTCGAACAGCTTCTTGAACTAATATACATGCAGACATACCACCGATCATGACGATGGCTTCCACGTTATGCGAATATATGTGTTCTGAGAAATCGTCTTCCATCAGTGATATAATCTTGTTAATAGTTGTCTTGAATAACGTATGCACTATATCGGCTTCAATTCGAAGTGAATCACCCTTTAGAATGATGTAATTAGCATATTTAGAAGTAGAAATTACACTGAGAAGATTTTCATGACGGATCTTTAGGCAGATATTATTCAAACACGCATATGGAACTCTCATTTCTATTTTGTCTTGATTTACTCTTACTCTTCTTTTTATTTGTTCACAATCCCTAATAATAGCTAGATATGCATCAGGAGCTTCCTTTTCCAATGATTGCATCACTGATTTACCAAATATAGTATTTAAAAGATCTAAAAACTTCATATTTATATGTTCCACCGCAATCATTGCCAGTTCTGCAATACTTTTCTATGATTCCATTAGCATTTTTATGTATGACTGTTATGTCTGCAACAACACCTAATTATAACAAAAATTAGACAATTTGTTTGTGACAAAAGCATGAAAAACAAACATGTTTTACATACACCCATTCACTATTATCAATAATGAATACTATTTATGGAGTGAAGAATTATATATCTTCAAAACAAACCTCATTTAGTTTATACATTATCCAGTATCACATATTTCGTCGCTGGGCTTCTAAAATGTTTAAATTACAAATTTTTCAAGAAAAAAATATCTCACAAACAGGCTTTGAAAATTTTTGCAAAATGCATGCTTCCAAAATGTCTTAAATGAGCTTGTACCTTTTTGTAAATAGCAGTGAAATAAAAACTTTTAACATTTCTGGATTATCTAAGAACTTAAATTATTTTCACAGAAATAAAGAATTGTACAATTGTTTTTCCCCAAAGCCATTCTACAACGATTTTCAGTTTTCATACAACATTTTGGAAGCAAACTTTACAAACAACTGACATTGGCAGTTTTGTAATATGTCTTATTTCACACATTTTGATTGTAATTGTGTGCTATTTTGTAATACCAAAGATTTCCTACTGCCCAGACCATTGGTGTCAAAACATATTTTTAGCCAAAAAAGTCATATACAACATTTTAGAAGCCCAGCGACGATTTGCTAGTCTTAAAAAAAATAAAAATATCTACTTCTCTTTTTTTTCATTTTCAAGATTGGATCACGTATATGGAGTCTGATGAAAGACTTCCTATCATACAATCGTGGTACATTAAGTTAAAATAAAAACCAGTATATTGACAAAGTATTTACACCACTTGTTCGATGCCACTGCTGGTGGACGTTTCGTCCCCAAGGGTATCACCAGCCCAGTAGTCAACACTTCGGTGTTGACGAAGTGTTGACATGAATATCAATAATGTGGTAATTTTTACAAATTTACTGTTAACAAAACTTTGAATTTTTTCGAAAAACTAAGGATTTTCTTATCCCAGGCATATATTACCTTAGCCGTAATTGGCACAACGTTTTGTAATTTTGGATCCTTAATGCTCTTCAACTTTTTACTTGCTTGGCGAAATAAATATTTTGAAATGAGTGTCACTGATGAGTCTTATGTAGACGAAACGCACGTCTGGCGTACTAAATTATAATCCTGGTACCTTTGATAACTAATTAGATATTTTTTGGATAACATAACTTACTATTTTCATCACAACTATGACATTTATTTTGAATTTTATAATTGTCTTCTACTCTTCCCTTTATCAGAGACTGGAGTGGTAAAATTTCTTTAAATTACAATTGTTTGTAAAACATCGGTTATAGGTCCAATATGTTATCATTTCTGTGTTTATCACTTGTTTTAATCCTATGATAGATCAAATCAGTATTGACAAATGAAATAACAGAGTAAATACGAGATTACCTAATTTTTCAATAAAAAAAATTAAAACCTTTATAGGAAGATATTGTGGGGATACATTTGCATTTCAATGAAGTTCAACTTTAAATATAATACTATTATGGTTCATTACTCGTAAGGTAGATAATCCAGAATAGGAAAAAAGAAGCTTGAGAATGAAGCATTTTCATATAAACAAACAAAATACCTCCAATTTCAACTACCATATAGTCAGTTCCTTCTTGTATGTGTTGGTTATGGTTTCTGTCCATTAAGCGCTGACAATAAGCGAATGTGGCGTCTGCCTCTGTTACCAATATCAATTGACCTAAGGGTATTCCAGCCTTTGAAAATAACATGTAAAATTTAATGAAATTACTGTTGAACCTGACACATATTTTTTGTAATCAGAGAGCATTAACAATTTGACTTTCATTATTTAAATAAATTATATTGGGTGATTTCCCTGATTTTTTCTTCACATGTATTAGGCACAAAGTAATCATCCAATTGCTATCCATGTTAATTCTCTAATTTCAGGCCTTCATAGCTATTTTGCCTAATGATCTAATGATCAAATAAGTAATAACATGTAATAACACGGTATTAGTCATATCAAAACTGTATACTGTCATTTACTTGTCTTGCACAAATCAATATACCTTCAATGACATAAAATAGCACGCCTGTTCCCAAATGTATGATATTAAAGACAGGTTCTATTGATATTAGCAACAGGGCAAGTATGCCCATGTCCTTATTTTATAAATATATAAGTGTTTTGTTCAAAAGAAACTGTCAACAATGATTTTACGGTGAGCCTACATTTCTATATAAAAATTCCGGTGGTGTTTACCTTCTTTGACCCTAACTATCTCCCATTTTGAAAGACTTCTGAATATCTGCCTTTTAGTGAAACTGAACACGACTATAAGTAACTTATGTTTATAAACACGGTCTAACCTGCTCTGCACATGACCTCAGGGTATGTTTACTTGTATCCGTCAAATCTACAGACACAATGATAACCCATCTAGTTTCATCTTTTTTAAAAGATGCATCTTTCTTGTCCAATTCTTCCGTTATATGGTAAACAAAGGCCTTGATAAACATTGTGAAGACGTGGCTAGCAGGACGTGTTTTGCCTATCACATCTTTCAACATCAGATCACTGGTGGTATTCTAAAGTATAAGAGAGAAAATTGTATTGGTGGTATAATTTGATAGAAAATGTTTTATAAATCGAGGGCCTAGGTGGCCAATTGATCAAGTTGTTACTTTTGGAATAACTAGCCAGCCAAACCTGAGGTTGTGCTTTCGAATCCGACTCGATCGGGTGTACTCGACTCCAATTATCATTGACTAGGATTGTCAGTTTTCCTATCGAAGGTTGCTGGTTTTCTCCGAGCACTCCGACTTACACCATCAATAAAAACTGGCAGCCAGAAAATATTTCCAAAACGATGCTCAAACGTGGCGTTAAAACACAGGAAAAAAAAACATTTTTCGAAATAGTGTAAAACAAATTAAAAGAATTGACTAGTTAATATATTTAGCAGCGATTTAATTTGCTAAATATATTGATTAAAGATAGAAAACTTTTCTAAATGACAACCAATTAAAATCAAGTGGAACTGACTCAAATCATTTGATCGAGACAAGGAATGAAAACTGTAAGAGTAACTACAAAACCACCATTTCTACTTCATGTGTGCATCTAGTTTGTGATATTCAGATGTGTTATTTTAAACAAGATTTATATACCTATGTGAGGATTCAACTACAATGTTGGCTTCCTGCGCATTTTTTTCCAGCAAGGTTATAGGAAAGAACACTTTACAATGCAGGAACCTCAGTTTTCATAGTGTTCTATAGATTGTGTCAGCTAAACTTTAAAGTTTTACAAAACATGAAGTAAATCTATAGATTTGGCGAGCAACAAAAAGAAAATGTGTTGTGTTTTATAATGAAGAAGGCTACAGTAAGATGATACCTTTTTGGTGTTGAATCCTCTGAAGAAATAGTAATCATTGTGAATGTCGTCCATACACTTATCTGCATACTCATTTTCTGCATCATACCCAAAACACTTGAACTCTTTGTTAATGTCTAATAAAACACATGTTGGAGTTTTAAGTGTCAAAAACTGCCGAAAACCATAATTCCAAGCTTGATTGACATGGATTTACATCAAATTCGTTGTATAAGATTTAAATTAATATACATATCCGCTATACGTAGTTCCAAAATCTAAAGCTACGATTGTGCTCAATTTCAAACGTTCCATTATATTGTTATTACCTGAAAGGAGAATATTGACATATTTGTTTGTTGCCTAGTGTTTGGGTTTTTGATTTCGCCAGTTGACGATGTTGTGACGCAGTTGGCATTTTAAAGAGACAACACTCCAGCAAGAAAAAAGATGAAAATATTAATTTAGTAAAACTTTCAAATTAAGTATACTTATTGACTGGTTATGAGTGAAATACTAAGTTTATTGTCCCCGATGTGCAACTATTTTGCTGAGGGGAAGCCGATGGGAATAGTTGTATCCGAGAGGACAATAAACTCACTATTCCAAGAACACCCAGTCAGTAAGTGTTTTATTATACCGAAAGATACATCGGACAATAAATGTTTGGGCTAAATCAACTATCATAATATAAAGAACAGAAGCGCAATCATATTGTTTCATGTTTACTTCATATATATTTTAAATGGTAAGGCTTCGTTCTGCACTGATACAACCCTAGATACAAGATGTAAAATTCGACGTTGCAACTCCCGCGTCATTTTCCAAATTAGCTAGTCCCGTAGCTGCATTTTAAATTTCGCGAAATATTATGACGCTTGCCGTCAAATAGTTTTACCGAGGTCCAATAATCTTATATAAAAAATGATGACTGAGGTATAATAAAAGTTTAATCTACCGTTTTCTATCAAAGGAAATGTCTATATTAATTCGGAAATATGACGTTTGCTTTCTTTTTGTAGAACGTGTTTGAGTTTTTCATTTTACAATTTGATAAGAGACTTTCTGTGTTTAATTTTCCTTGGAGTTAGGTTATTTTGTTATTTCACTTTAAAAAAAAACGCAATTACCATTTCAAAGAGACGACAACCCAGCAAGACAAAAGATATAGACGTTAAACTAAACGTGATTAATATAACTTTTAAAGTAATAATAATAGTCTTTTATGTGTAATACCACCAAATCATGGTACATCACATCCGGTTGCATACGAAACTAGGCCTAAAAAATATTCCCTTGAATTTGACAGTTGTTAACTTAAATTTTTCTGAGTCGTAAATATGTATGTTGGATGTCTGAAAGCATCATTCTTTTTTTATTTGATGGTCTTATAAAATATTTTGGAACGTTAAGGTTACATAGTTACCAAAGCAGGTAACCAGTAAATAACAGTGTAAAAATTGGGTTGTTTTCTTCCGGTGTTGGTTACTTTCTTATATGCAATGAAATGTAGTGTGAAATTTTCACTGTATCACTGGAAAGGATTACACTTTATACATGCAAAGTATTTCTTTGGTTGAAATAAAGGTTAATACTGTACATTTTTTTTAAAGTGTCAATTTAACAAAGACTAATAGGGAAAAATCAATGGTTGTATTACACCTTAAGAAAAATTAACAGACTTTAAAATTGCATTTTTCACACACACATGGAATACACATAACTACCAACGAATATAAAAGTTCCTGGTATGGGACAGGCGAAAACACGCGGCAGAGTGTAGCATATTATATGATATCTCAACCACCAAGCTATACCTCTAGCTGATGTTGAATACAGAAAAACACAGAAATGCGTACAATAAATTGCAGTTTAAAATAAATACCAGACCGATGATAGAATAGCTGAATAGGCATACAATAAACTATTCAATATGACAATAAACAACATAAACTAACAAAAATAACAAATATTAGTTACTGATATGCCTTCTCAAGACTCCAATTAAACTGATTCAAATATTATGTCTTCAGCTTATGATAACAAAATGTTAAATAAAAAAAAAAGACATAGATTGAAAAAAAATCTAAATGTCTCATTAAACACATACATATATACGTTGAACAATTTGATGTGTTGATATTCTGCCAATGTTTACTCATTTACATCAGTCAATTAACGTACATATATAAATTTATAAGAACAAAATTATAGAAGTATGTTTAAATTACTTACTAGCCTTTCTTTGGACTATCAATTTTAAATTGCATTTTCCAATAAATATTTGTCTTTTCTTTTCTAAGAAAAACAACTAATCTCAATTGCTAATTTTGGTAGTGCATTGTGTTTTGTTTTTGTATAAAGAACCTCGCTGCCCTTTAGAAATTGTACAATAATTTCCATTTTAACATTTAAATAGGTGTAGTATCAAACAGATGAGTTTCAATAAGTTATATATATAAATCTAACTTAAACTTTAATAGCTACGTATGTATTAAATACATTTTAAATTATAAGAAATGTGTACGTGTCTACTACATGGAAGTCTGTTTATTTTTTTCTTCAAAACATTTGGGATTCCAGGAAGGAAGATCTATTTAAGAGAATGTTTAAAAAGAAGTCTTTTTTCTTGTTTTTCTTTCTTTTGATTTGAGACCAAAATAATACCAATGCCAATATAAGGGAAAAAGTCAGTCAGCCTTTTTTCCGCCATATTTAATAAATCAAATACTTCGAAAAAGGAGCTCTATGACCTTAATTTTTTTGCGCCTGTCCTAATTTAGGAATCACAGGCCTTTGTAAGTCTTGTTTGACTTTTTAAATATTTTGATATGAGCTTCACTAATGAGTCTTATGAAGACAAAACGCGCGTCTGGCGTAATAAATTATAATCCTGGTACCTTGGATAACTATTGTACGAATTTTTATTTTAGTTTTTTTTATATATATTTCGGAGTTGAGTATGATTCCCATCATCACTGAACTAGTACACATTCTTGTTTAATGTCCAGCTGAAGAACACCTCTGTGTGCGTGATTTTCTCTTTGTATTGAAGACCCATTGATGCCTACAGCTGTTTTCAGCTCGTTTGTCTAGTTGTTGTCTCTTAAAAATATTCCACATTTTCATTCTTAATTTCATAACAACCAAAACAGTTGAAGACCATCATTGGACCAATTTTTTTTAAATCAAAGCGCTGTAAGCACTGTAGGCAGTTAACCAAAAAACAAGGCAAACATAATTATGAAAACAATGTTGCTTCAACTTTTTTTTTAAAGATTTAAAGAACAAACATTAAACATTCATATATAATTGTACATTTATGTTCATTTAATGAATTAAACATTAAGGCAAATAATTCATATTTTATCAAGGTTTTCAATAGAAACGCACATGACCACCAATGGTTATGGGTCTTTAATGAGTCAGCAGTGGTACAAATTTGCAATTATTGCAGTTCTTCTACTTGATCGTATTTGTTCGTATTAGTTTACTGTTAGTAGTTCAAGTTGACTATAGTACAAGCTTGTAAAAGTATGAATGGACTTGCTTCCCTGGAAACAATAAAGGGCTGCGCTTTAGCGCATGATACGCCCGTTGCTCTTTTAACTTGTCTTTTAATGAATTTATATGATCATCTAGAAATAGTGTGAGCCATGTCAAATACCCCACCCCACCCCCCACCCCTAAATAATAAATAAAAATGCACAAAAAAAATGGCATTATTAAGGCTACCTAAGATTTAACTAAGTTTGTTGTATACAAGAAATTTAATGTTTTAAATTGAACTAAAGATTTTACAAATTTTATGTTTTTATCAGATTTTATTAAGTATTATTTGTTACATCAATAGATATAAACAATTCACCAAAGTTTCATGGACATTGGTGAAAGCCTTTTTGAGTTATTGTCCGAAGTGTTAAAAATCCCCCTTTTTTTATGAATAAAGCCCCATAAATCCAAAACTTAAAATCTGAAATTAGTAAAAATTGAAAGGGAGCTTACATCAATTAGATAAAAACAATTCACTAAAGTTTCATGGACATTGGTGAAAGCCTTTTTGAGTTATTGTCCGAGGTGTTAAAAACCCCCCTTTTTTTATGAATAAAGCCCCATAAATCCAAAACTTAAAATCTGAAATTTGTAAAAATTGAAAGGGAGCTTACATCAATAGATATAAACAATTCACTAAAGTTTCATGGACATTGGTGAAAGCCTTTTTGAGTTATTGTCCGAGGTGTTAAAAATCCCCCTTTTTTTATGAATAAAGCCCCATAAATCCAAAACTTAAAATCTGAAATTAAAAAAAACGAAAGGGAGCTTACGTCAATAGATATAAATAATTCACTTAAGTTTCATGGAAATTGGTGAAAGTGCTTTTGAGTTATTGTCCGAAGTGTGGACGCGGACGGACGGACGGACAACTGTATACCAAAATACGTCCTGTCCCGGGCGTATAAAAACTGAGTTTGTGTTGTACAGTACAAAAGTTATGAGACACAAATCAGACAAATGTTTACTACTACAGGGATCAATGGTGAGGTCTGACTGATAAATGTAAATGACTCCCACCTTCACCCCAAGTCCATAATGTTTAAGTTTGAAATAAAATGACAGGTGTTAGGGTCTAGCAAAGTGATATGCATAATACTGCTGCAAATGTTTGAACCTGTCCTAAGTCAGGAATCTGATGTTCAGTAGTTGTCGTTTGTTTATGTAATATATATGTGTTTCTCGGTTTTTTTATATAGATTAGACCGTTGGTTTTCCCGTTTGAATGGTTTTACACTAGTAATTTTGGGGCCCTGTATAGCTTGTTGTTCGGTGTGAGCCAAGGCTCCGTGTTGAAGACCGTACTTTAACCTATAATGGTTTACTTTTTAAATTGTTACTTGGATGGAGAATTGTCTCATTGGCACTCACACCACATCTTCCTATATCTATATATGTGTCGCCTATGAGATTGACCTTGTATGTCATTCAATCTTTTTTTTGAAATGACAAACAGGAATGAATATGGTTTAGGCGTTGGTATCTCAATCTTTTACAAGTTCGCAAAACACACAGAAGAGGGTGTGGGGTGACCCTAGGGACTACCCCTAATTTTCATTTGATTTTTTATATTGTCCCGTACATGAATATATATGGTTTATTGGTAGGGATCTCGACCGTTATCAAGTTTTCAAACAGGAGGGGGTGGGGGACCCCAGTGACTTCCCCTTTATTTAATTTGATTTGTTATATTGTCCAATACATGACTATATATATGGTTGAGGAGTGGGGATCTCATCTGTTTCTAAGTTATCAAACAGGAGTGGGTAGAGTGACCCTATATTTCATTTGATTAGTTCTCATACATGAATATATATATGGTTTAATTTAAAGGTGTGGATTTGACTGTTTCCAATTTCTCAATCAGGTGACTGCAGGGACTCCCCCTATATTTCATTTAATTTAGAGTTGTGGATCCCAACTGTTTCAAAGTTCTTCAAGATGAGGGGTAGGGTGACCACAGGGACTTCACCTATATTTCATTTTGGTCTGTTGTGGATAGTTGTCTCATTGGCAATCATACCACATCTTTTTTTTTTATATAAGAAACTTCCAGCTATTTTAACTGACCTATCAAAACTGAGAAGAAAAAAATACCCCATGAAATTGCAGTACATGTAATACATTTTACTTGAAAAACATTTAACATGCATATATCAACATTTATCACTGATAAAAAAAAATTAAATGTTAGGTAAACTGTTACCACTGTCACATTGTATTGGATTTTGACACTATAATTGATGTACACAATATTTTCTGCTTTTTCTTTCTTTTATATATATATCTTGAGACTACTTTGTTATAGTAGTCTCAGCATATATCTTTTGGTTTTCAAGTCTAGTGTTTATATTTATTCACCATGCATCGATGTATTTTGTCACCTGTCTGGATTTTCTAGTTTAAAATAGCCAAAAACCCGGGATTACCCTTATCCGCTTCCGGAATCGGATCCGATATTGTAATCTCGCGACAGCCATTTTATTTTCAATGTTGTTTTTGACAAGAGTGAGATACGATTTTACCGAGGATTTTACTCGGATTTACACATTATTAATCGGCAATTTTCTGTATAAAGCTAGCGGTTGAACAAATTGAACATCGCTCTCATGAATGGTAATGATGAAAATTAGTTTGAGATCGTTTATTGATCTTTATTAGAAAACTTTGGTAAAAATGTTTGCAAAGTTATTTTTTTATTTTCTTAAAAGGTCCGTCGGGCATGTCGGGCGTAGCTAGTAACCAAGTAGAAAGTCCCACTGCAAAATTGGAAGGTCGCAGACCTCGGACCACCGCTAATTTGAAACTTTGCGTCCAAATTGAAAAGATAGGAAATTTTCGTTTTCTTATTCAAAATTGCCGCCAACAGCGTGATCAGTTGAACTTATATAATAGACTACTGACGTATACATACGTAGTTGACTACGTATTGACGACAAACAATATTCCTACGACTTTTGCAATTTGGGAAATCTTAACTACTTGTCTTTAGAGATTTTCGGCGATTAAATATTTCATACATTTGTTCTTTGAAATCTAAGCCAAAAGCGCAGGGGAGAATAAACTACATAAGGATTTCTAATGTGCTCTACTTCCTATGTGCAACTTCAAAACTTTTGGGAAAATCGACGATCATTTAAGGTTTTTCTGGTCATATTTTTTGTAATCCAGAATGAAAAGTATGAAAAAACTGTCCAATAAGTTATAAATAATATAGTAGCCAGCTAGATGATAACAATGGCACATATTTCAGCATTCATTGGGTAGCACACAAATCCAGGGTGCTCGCATAAGGCAGCTTAACTGCCTAAAAATAAAGAGCAGATTGCTCTGAGGGATACGATTGCCGTTGTTTCTTGTCTCATTGACACATGTATACATGTAGCTGGATAATACTATTTTCAAAAATATTTCAACTGCATATGTAAAATAGTTACAAAATAGCCAATCCCAGATAAAAGTGTATGAACAATGTAATTAGGCCTTTTTGTATTTTATTTTTGTACTATCAATTCCAAGTTTACTTTCCACAGCTGTCACTGAGACTCAGAGAAGGTATTTCACTTCGTATCTTAGCACCTATTTTCCTACATTAATTCTAGGAGGAATCGCTTCTACCATTCATGAGAGCGATGACACATGTATACATGTAGCTGGATAATACTATTTTCAAAAATATTTCAACTGCATATGTAAAATAGTTACAAAATAGCCAATCCCAGATAAAAGTGTATGAACAATGTATTTAGGCCTATTGTATTTTATTTTTGTACTATCAATTCCAAGTTTACTTTCCACAGCTGTCACTGAGACTCAGAGAAGGTATTTCACTTCGTATCTTATCACCTATTTTCCTACATTAATTCTAGGAGGAACCCCATTCCTAACTCTTTAAATATTTAATTTCCTTTAGGTCAGTGATCATGACTTCTTTCCGTACACATTTATCGGTTCAAAATTGTGATCGTTTTTAATATAATACGACGTTTATTGACAGAACGTTTATTCTCCGCAAGGGATAATATGGAAGACTCCATTTCGCCTAAAGGGGTGTTCTACGATGTGGACGACATTTATTTTAATTTAAATGATACATATGATTTAAAATTATGCAACAACAATAACCCTCAATAGCAGATATACAGTACAGCCTGTGACTTCCTCTTAGTTATGTCCACCCTCTTGCATGGTCAACATCCAATGGTGGACATTTATTTGGGTATTCAATCTTGAGATGTTGGACATTTATTGTGGGTCATAAATCATAGGCAGATTTTTTATCTAATTATGTTACCTGTTAAAAATCAATCAGGGTTGAAATTTTGAGCTGGTATGTTTCATTAAAATTTACCTGTACAGGTAAATTGGGTTTCTTTTAAAATTGACATTTCACCTTTTTTTGAAAATGTAGATTAACATATTGTTTTAGTCTGTTAATTTATTATTATTTTTTTGTCTTAAATTTTTTAATTTTTTAATTGTTTTTTTTTTCATTTTTGTATCATTTGTTTCTTATTCTTTTAATTTCTTCTTAATAAGAATCTTGAGTAGAAATGGCAAAAAGTCAAAGATAAAGTTATTGACTAGCATTTGAAATAAACCGACTTTTAATAATTGTTTTTTTAAGTAAAAGGTTTATATAAATGTACATGATGTACATTGTATTCAATTGTTTGTCAACATTATTTAATGAGTTATTACTATTAATAATAACTAATAATCATGCAAGTGATATTTTAAATAAAAAAAATAAACAATTTGGTTTCTTAACAAAATAAGATGATCAATATCAATCCTTTTACAACAAATTTTGATAACATCTAATATTATTCAGGAAAACTACACGTACCATTACATGGTTTAGGAAAAAACTAATTTTGTTTATCTAAATTGTCTTCAAATCTCACAACAAGAGTTATGCACAAACAATCACCAAAAAGACTTATTTACCAAATGCCCACCAGTTATCATCAAATTTTGATAAATGTTAATAAAAAATGCTAATCACAATGAAAAATGTTCTTTTATATCTGAATCAAGTGAATCTTAAGAAATGAATTTGTCTTGAAACTTATTAAATATGTTATCTTCAGTTTTGTTAAATTCTTTCAAAATTTGTCTCCAGCAAAAAATAAAGTGCACTTTTAAAGATGGTGACACTTTAATGGCCTAATAATTAAATCATTTTTTCAGTGAATTATATTGTCGATAGTGCTGGACTGGCATGATACATATTCTTAGTATACATTTACAAAGAATATTTCTATCAACCTAGGCCTTTTAGATAAAGTTAATAATTGCAGGGACTTGAATGAATTAAGACTTTCAAAGTCCTTAGTAAAAAATGAATTTAAAGAAAAATCTAAAAATAAAAACTTATGATAAAAACTGTCAACTTGATTGTGTCAATAGGTAGAGAATTTTTGGTCATTATTTAGAAATAGAAAATAGTGGACTATATAAAATTCCTAGAAAGGATAGAATGTGTTAACTGCGCCTCATGAAAGTCAATGAAGAACACCTATTCCTTGATAGTAAAATAAACAAAACAACTTTGAGATAATCCATTTGAAAATTATTTACCTTCTCATTATAATGTCTCTAACCCAAGGACAAAAAGTAAAAGAAATGCCTAACCTCTAAAACATGGATCATGTTTAAAATAACATATGACAATAAAAATATTATCAAATTTTGCTGTAATGGATATTTCTAATACCATGAATACTTATAAATATTTTATTCAATAAAGAAATAATGAATTGCCTAAATTTTATTTAGCATAAGTCCTAAAGACAATCTTAATCATATGTTAAACAATGTTGAATGCAGATCAGTCTATCTACAATAATAAACCATTTTGATTTTAGAAAATTAATTTGAGAAACACCTTAATTGTCAATAGAAAAAGGCAGGCATTGTAAATGTTTGCAGTACATTTGAAAATGATATTCATTTATTTTTCACTACCAAAAAATAAACTTAATATAAAAAATAACTTAAATTGATCTAAAATTATTCAAAAGGTATATAAAAACTAATAGTCAGGAGACAATTATTTTTTAATTAAGCTGTTGGTTCAACTAGTTTTATTATTTCATTTTATTTTTGAATTTCTTGTCATAAATTATGACATAATCACACTTATTAAATTTGACAAACACATACATGTATATTTTACCTGAGACACCTGACCTGTAAGTTATATAATTTTAACACTTCAATGCATTCAAGATGTCCCTTTATCCTTCACTAGTTTTTGAATAATACCTTGTGTATTAAAAAAGCAACAGGGGGTATGATGATGGTCATATAGGGCCACCATGGTGAACATATTTTTTATGGCCACCATTGATAAGATAAAGTCACAGGTAGTACTGTACAATGTCCATAGAAAAGATCACATGAGTTATAAATTAATTAATTGACAGAAATAGATTTATCGGAATTCAGAGAACTTTCACATTTTATCAAAACTGGGAATTTCCTGTGACGTGTTTCTAAATTTATAAATACACTAAATATAAATACTGCTTAATTCTGCATCTGTGATTTTCCTTGTTGTTAAAAACATGCATATAAGTCAAGGGAATTATAAAACATGAAGATTATGAAAAGAACATAATAGGAAAGTTGTTTAAGTTCAATCCCTTTGTTTGTTTTTACCTTTTAAAGCAAGACAATCATAAGAATCTGAGATGTTCCTTAATGTTTAGTATAAAACGATTGCCGTGAGGGCAGTGCTCTGAGCCACCAGTATAAGTCTACAGATTGCCCAAATATGAATAATCTTTAAAGGAACAAGTCTTATATATAATATTTGTAATTTTATTGCATCCGTTTAAATATAATTATTTTGTAGTATTTACATTATTAATACAATATGGTTTATTTGTTTGGCTTTTTTTCTGACAAAATTACATTTTAAAATAACAATGGTATAACAATGGTACATAAATATTTACATCAGAAAAATAATGAGATTCAGTAGTATCATGAATTATGCACACCTAGTACAAATGTTCCTTAGTAAAAATAATCAATTGTCTAGCAATCAATCCAAGATATGACAACTATATTTACAACCCTTGTATATGCAGTAGTTGACACAGAAACAAGAAGGAATGTGAAATATAATGCAACATCGTTTGTAACGTTCATTTTAATTGGATAAAGTCAAAATTTCATGGCATCAATTCACAATTGATGCTATGAAAAAGTATGTGCAAGCATAAACAATGTATATTACATTTTAAATGTATGATTTCGGTCTGTTTCATTAGAACTGTAACAAAAATATGCTATTTAAAGCTCTGACAGCATCAATTTGTAAATTGATGAATGCAAATACCTCTTTACTGGCTTCGCTAACCCATCTTAACCCAAACTTAATTTGAGACAGAGTTGGGGTAATTGTAATTGTAATCGTTAATCAGCTGTAATTGATTACAATTCTTCAAGTAATCATTGTAATCATTAATCAGCCAAAAATCTGATTACATGTAATTTAATTTAATCAATTACTTTTCAAAATACCCTGTAATCCTGATTACTTTATGATTACATTCTGATTACAATGAAAAAAATTTAAACTGGGTTTATGGTCAATAAAGAAAACTTTTTGTTATTCTTATTCAATTTATGTTGAACATGTTAAGATAGTTTGGTTTACTTTATTTTTTATAAAACATGACAATTGGTTTGTAGACTTTAGTAAAAAATAAACTGTTACAGTATTGAAAAGTCATCAATAGCCTAAGAAGAGACATTTAATACAATTATATGTTTCTGGCCTTAGTAAAAGATATTGTACATATATTCACAATTCAAAGATGTACATATATATATTTGATAATGACTGTTATATTCAAGTAATACTTTTCTTTAAACCCTTAATTATATTCTTTTGTTAATGTTGTGATTTTTGTCATCTTTGAATTGACAGGTAGGAAACCAATTAAGGGTTGTTTTTATTGCAATTACCAACTGAGTATAGCTGTAGGACAATATATATGGTAAAGGATAAATCAGACAAGTGATAATTTATCTAATCAGCACAAAATTAATTAAAAGTTGGACAAATATCTTGTTGAAAATAAACAAATTTTTGTATGTATTTAGACTGGACATGTAAAATGCAATGATTTGTAGCACTTGTATGTTGTTTACAATTTGATGAAACTGGTACAATTTCATCCATATTTTAACTCCCATAAACTACCTGGAAACAAATATAAATTAAAGTCTAGAATATGTCAGAAGACAAACAGCAAATGCTTTTTATAAAGCTATATTAAATTGAAGTCAAAATAATTCAGAGATTAATGATAATAAAGTGCAATGGGTCGTAACCAGTGTCAATGACACAATGTTCATGTATGTATGAAGTGAAATTTAGAGGTTTTTTAAATAGATGAAGTTTGAAGTTATCATTTTATAAGGTAGCAAACACAATACTGTCATAAAAATGCTATAGTTATATATTAAACGTTTATTCATTCACATCATGCAAAATGTTTTTTTTTTAATTCTTTGTAATCAGATGTAATCATGATTACTTTGCCAATGTAATCATTAATTTAATCAGACACTTTCAGAAATGATGTAATCATTAATTTAATTTAATCGTACATATGACAAAGTAATTGTAATTTAATCAATTACATTGAAAGTAATCGGACCCATCTCTGATTTGAGATTCTCAAATAACCTATTGATGCCGTCATGGCTTGAAATACAATACAGTTATCTTCTAAGTATGTCTTTGTTTCCTATATGTGAAATGCCATGTTCAAAATTATCTATAGAACAACATAATAGTGCTAAATTTGTCACAGCAGATACCAGTGCCTATTTCAACAATAAATGCCACTATGGTTATACTAAAGACCAAAATATTATTTAACACTAACTTTTAAAAGATTTGGTCAAAAGGTACTTTAATTATCATCTGGACACCTAGCTCATGATGAACAATTGGACAGAGGAGCATCCCTAGGTATATGACTCATAAGTACTCGCTGGATAACAATTTTCGTGGCTTTTGGGGTTACAGTTGAACCACAAAATTAAATGTTCAATGAATAACAAATTTTCTATAGGCTTGTATGCAGATTTCGTAAAAAACCACATATTTTATATCCATGAAAATGCAAGTTTTCCTTAATCCATGAAAATTGGTATACAAGAAAATAAATGAATCCACAGTATATGATTCACAATGGTTTGAAAATAACAAGCGTAATAAATATGTACTTATTCACACATCTGATTTATTGTTTGATTGTTAAGGCATCAAGCCTAAAACTTGGCCTTAGGTCTAAAATCATACTGTGGATTCATTATTATTTGTGGGATGTCAATTAATGTGGATTTTCATGTGTTAAGGTGAACACTGAATTCAAATGAAATACAAATGTTCTATAGCGTCGCTGGGCTTCTAAAATATTGTAAATACAACTTTTTCAAGAAAAACATATCTCACAAACAGGCTTTGAAAATTTTTGCAAGATGCATGCTTTCAAAATGTCGTATGTGAACTTGAACATTTTTGTAAATAGCAGTGAAATAAAAAATTTGATATTTCTGGATTATCCAAGAACTTAAATTATTTTCACAGGAATAAAGAAATGTACAATTATTTTTTCCCCAAAGCCATTCTACAACGATTTTCAAGTTTACATACAACATTTTGGAAGCAACTTTACAAACAACTGACATTGGCAATTTTGTAATCTGTCTTATTTCCCACATTTTGATTTGTCTAACTGTATGTTATTTTGTTATACCACAGATTTCCTCCCACCCAGACCATTGGTGTCAAAAAGTATTTTTAGCCCAAAAAGTCATATACGACATTTTAGAAGCCCAGCGACGATAGGCTTGTATTAAACATTGGAAAAAAAACATATATCCACAAAATGCAATGTTTACTGAACCCACACAAATAAATAAATCCACAGAAATATATGATGGACCTCAAGCTTGCAATTGGCATAGAATTGGTCACAAGCCTAATATGGGCCAATATTGCCTCTAGCCTATGTTTGACCCAAAACCCTACTGGGATAGCATATGTAAGATCTTAAGCCTACTTAACATTTTATAAGAAAACTGCATTACAGAAGTTTAAAAGTGGCTGATTTCTCAGCAAATATTTCGAAACTTTACCCAAAAAAAACAATTGACTAATGCCCTTTCCTTAATCATAATATACTATTTTAAAGCATTGTCACAAGTTTACACATAGATAAAAATAAATTATATTATATGATATATTTCAGATTTCATAGACTATTTTCACAATTAAATGTCTAAAACCTAACTTACCCTATACCAATTTTGTAATCCTTAATCCTTAGACATGTTTTTTTTTACAAAATTGGCATTCCATGTTTACTTATAACAATTCTTATTGCCACATTCTTACAAATCTACAAAGCAAAGCAGCATACTGTTTGTCCCTATGATTATTGCTGACTTAATTTTATTACTGAGTTATAGTATTATTGCCTTCCAATTTGCTATTATTGCAACTGGCTAGGTTAAGCAGTATTCTATTCCCACTAGTCATATTTGTACAAAGATAAATAAAAAAAATCATTCTTAGAGACATCTCAATCAATGAAATACATTTTTGCTTTGCGCTTACAACCAAATTTCCTTAAATGCCCATTTATGATTTTTAAAATGCCTTTCAACCAATTTTAAATACTGTGGATTCATTATCATTCTTTCGATACCAAATTTCGTGGAATTTTTTGGTAACCTGGGAACCACAAATTATCATTTACAACAAATTACAAATTTTCTATTAGAATGTATGCAGACTTTGACAAAACCACGAAATCAAATGGCATTTATTAAAAGGCCAGTTCTCCTGAATCCATGAAAATAGGAAGCCAAGAAAATAGGAGAATCCACAGTACTTGTTTTTTTCTCATAATTTCATCAGTAAGAATATCAACAGTTTCATGCCTAATATTTCAAGCCTTTGTTTCTGATGTAGTTAATCATCCACAATTTCCATTCCATAAAATCTTGACATTTTCTGTCCAAAATATCATTCTATTCATAAGAAATTCCAACTTTAATAACCATTAATTGTTCAGAACAAGGTGTTCTACAAAATCTAGCAGTGTTCCACTATTCATCTAATCAGCAGGTAGTTTTCTGCTCAATGATTCCTAAAAGTATATGTTCAAAGTTCAAAATTCATTATTTTCCAATCGTCTGCCCCATATACATTGATATAGGACAAATTGACAATAATTCACAATATATTTTCATTCTTAACACATAAACATATAACTGGAGATATCATTTAAAAAAAGTAAAATCCCAAAAATACTGAACTCTGAGG
Organism: Mytilus trossulus; assembly: GCF_036588685.1. Lineage (NCBI taxonomy): Eukaryota > Metazoa > Mollusca > Bivalvia > Mytilida > Mytilidae > Mytilus > Mytilus trossulus. The sequence continues at coordinate 9,937,052 of NC_086385.1, read as the reverse complement.
AAAATTCAAAACTTAAAGTCCCTAATCAAATGGCAAAATCAAAAGCTCCAACACATCAAACGAATAGACAACTGTCATATTCCTGACTTAAAATTCACATAAAGTTGATGAGATAACCAAAGATTTTATATCATACATATGGTCAACACACTCAATGTGTAAAATCAAAATGTTGATCTTGTTTTTTGCAAATTCCAAAATTTTCTATGCTGCTGGAATTTTGTAAACATCATCACATCTCCAAGCTAATGCTGTTCTATAAACACCATATAAAATCTTTTAATAACAAGAACTTACCATGAGTTTATCTACACATTTATATTTAGAAAAGACTTTTGATATTATAAAAAAGAAGAAGTTTGTCTACATACTTGTATTTACCAGAACTCACCTCAAATTTGTATATATATTTGTATTTACAACAAGAGTGCACACGCTGAAATGCCTCGCCTCCTTTACTAACCATTGATTTCGTGTTTTTAATCCTAAATATAAAGCTTTACTACAAATTACCCATAAACTTAAAATAATCCAAGAAAATGAGGTCAAGGTCAGATAAACCAAATGAGAAATACATCTACACCTTGCAATCATTCATTAAATCAAACTTAGTTGGCCTATTGATTTTATTAACAGTGTTAACCAAGAAAACTAAACATTGACCAATGAATCATGAAAATGAGGTTAAGGTCAGATGAACCATGCTAGAACTGACCTTGACCATGTGTATTTTAGAACTGACCTTGAGTTTATCAATATATGTGATTGATGATTGCCAGGAATGATTGAATTTTATCCAGTCATCAGTCCCTCGGTAAAAATCTCCAACTTTTTTCTTAAAGAAAAGAGAATTATAAAAAAGCTAATGGAAGAGTTAAAATAGAGAAAAATATTTAACAAGTTACCGAGCAACACATTAATTCAGGAATGTGTGCATGAGTTAATCATCAGTGTTTTTGGTCACGAGTTTATTTCATTGGCAAATGGCTTTTTTCTTAAATTAAAGTAGAAAATGTAAGGAACGATATCTTTTTCTACACCTAAACAATTTGTTTTGACACGAAGTTATCCTTGTCTATAGTTCTATGAAGTCAGAGGGGTGATATAATCCAAGTTATTTCACATTTGAAAGTATAGCTTTTTATTTCATTGGAAAATCTATGTAATTCATTGCAAAAAATCAGTGACAATTATAGTTATAAAACATTTTTTTTCATCATGTGTTTTTTTATTTTTATTTTATTCAAATGATTTACTCAACATTCAAGTTGTTTCTATTTTAAATAAATACTAACCATCTCACTCAGCAGTTCCTCTGTGACTGATTGGTTTTGATTGAGTACATATGCTACTTTCATAGGTATACCACAGTCTGCTGGCTCATCCTGAAATGTTAAGATAATTTTCTAGGATTACTCATAAAACATTATGGTAAATACAGTGTAACCAGTGTAATCAGACACACTTGGGGACCAGAACAAAATGTCGGATTAAGCAGGGTGTTGGAATACCCAGGTTTTTTCTATAAGGATTAGGACTAGAAAATGTGTTGGTTGGAGCAGGATGTTGGAATGCTCTGGTGTCTGATTAGGCAGGTTATACTCTAATGACTTCTGGTAAACTATTCTTGGAAATGAACCTAAGTATTTTTATACTTCAATGGATGTTTGGGAGATTTTAAAAGTATTTGAGATGCTGTTATTTAGGGGCTTTCATTAGATGTAGTCTTTTTGCAAGTGACTTAAAACAACAAAAAATCAGTCAATAAATGTCTGAACAATTGTTGTTTCTTGTAATTCAACTAAAAACTCGTAAAAGTTAAAAACAATTCAAAAAAAAAATTAATAATCAGTCAATTTCAATATTTGAAAACAAGAATGTGTCCTCAGTACACGAATGCCCCACTCGCACTATCATTTTCCATGTTCAGTGGACCGTGAAATTGGGGTAAAAACACTAATTTGGCATTAAAATAAGAAAGATCATATCATAGGGAACATGTGTACTAAGATGGAAGTCCATTGGACTTCAACTTCATCAAAAACTACCTTGACCAAAAACTTTAACCTGAAGCGGGACAGACGGACTAACAAACGGACGGACGAACAAACGGACGAACGAAAAGACGGAAGAACGAACAGACGGACCAACGGACACACAGACCAGAAAACATAATGCCCCTCTACTATCGTAGGTGGGGCATAAGAATTGCATGACATTTATTTATGCATGTAATATATAAACTTATTTCAAAGAAAATAGCATAGAACAGGTAAATTTGGATTCATCTAATAAACTATTAATGGAGGTAAATACAAAAAAATCATTCTTGAAGAATCTCCTTAAAATGAAAATTATAAATCCTCAATGCTCTTCAACTTACTCCTTGTTTGGCTTTATAACATTTTGGATATGATTCTCCGGGTGCGGGAATTTCTCGCTACATTGAAGACCTGTTGGTGATCTTCTGCTGTTGTTTTTTTATTTGGTCGGGTTGTTGTCTCTTTGACACATTCCCCATTTCCATTCTCAATTTTATCACTGATGAGTTGTTTGTACTGGAAATGCACGTCTGGCGTACTAAATTATAATCGTGGTACCTGGTAACTACACAACAGCTCGGGTGGATTCTACTTTTTCCATCGGCCCATTCCAGCTATAATCTCTTTTTTTGTAAAAATATTGATTACAAATGCTTATTTGCTTTTTTCATTTGATTGCACTAGCAAGTTTTTTGATTAAACAAAAGAAATTGCATGCCTACTCCTATGGGTAGGAAGAGTGGACAAGCTAGACATTTGCCCATCAGGTGGCCACTCCCACTGTGGACGATTGGACAAAGCAAAATTCACCCGAGCTGTAGTGTATCTCTAATGAAGGAATGACCATGAATATATTATAAAAGCATTGTTGTATTTGAATATATTTTTGAACAGGCAAATTTGGATTCATCCAATAACCTATTGGTGGATTAAGATAGTTTTTACACAAAAACAAATTAATATTATTTCCTTATTTACCAATCGAATGGAGGTATGACCATTTTAAAACACATTATTGCTGGATAATTGTTGTATTGTGATATATTTTGAACAGGAAAATTTGGATTCATCCAATAACCTATTGATGGATTAAGATACACAAAAATGCACATTTTGATTATATTTTATTACATATACCCACCTCTAATGGAGGCATGACCATAAACATATTGTAGCTGCAATCAATACTGGACTCTTTTGATTGAGTTAAGTCTGCCAATTGATATTTTATCGTATGTTTTTCTATGTTGTGATGTTATGCTATTGTTTCAGAAAAAGGGAGAAGGTTTGGATCCATTAAAACGTTTAATCCCGCTGCAAATGTTTGCACCTGTCCTAAGTCAGGAATCTGATGTACAGTAGTTGTCGTTTGTTTATGTAATATATACGTGTTTCTCGTTTTGTTTATATAGATTAGACCGTTGGTTTTCCCGTTTGAATGGTTTTACACTAGTAATTTTAGGGCCCTTTATAGCTTGTTGTTCGGTGTGAGCCAAGGCTCCGTGTTGAAGGCCGTACTTTAACCTATAATGGTTTAATTTTTAAATTGTTATTTGGATGTAGAGTTGTCTCATTGGCACTCACACCACATCTTCCTATAACTATGGGCTTTTTGGAATGGTGCTGAAAGGATAATAAAAGTAAGGTATGAATACAAATACAGCGATTGAAAAACTCCCCTCTCCCCAAACCCTCTTATTACTTACTCTAAATTTTCTCAATCTGTGCTGTGTTTTTGGATTAGAGTATGTGTGTTTAACATGTCTTCTTTTCGCTATGGGGTGCTTTTAATTTCTTTGAATTAAGGTTTTCTTGTAATTTATCAATATAAATGTCTCAAGTTACTAAGGATAAATAACTTTTGTATCAGAAAATTGGGTCCTTAAATTTCTCATTCTCTATAAACAATTTGACAATTTCTACAGTTAATTATTTAAACCCTATGTATTTACTTCCTTCATATTTTTATTTGCTGAAATGTAAATCAAGTAAGGTATGATTACCAATGATTAGAACAAGAGTGCACACGCTTAAATGTCTCGACTTCTTTACTAATCATTGATATTATGTTGAAAGTCCTAAGTATAAAGCTTTATTACAACTGTCACAAAACCTCAACATTAACCAAGATAACTAAACAAAGACCAATGAACCATGAAAATGAGGTCAAAGTCAGATGAACCATGCCAGGCAGACATGTACAGCTAACAATACTTCCATACTACAAATATAGTTGACTTATGGTATATAGTATTAGATAAAGAAAAATAGACCAAAACACAAAAAACTTAACACTGAACCATGAAAATGAGGTCAAGGTCAGATTACACCTGCCAGTTGGACATGTACACCTTACATTCATTCCATACACTGAATATACTAGCCCTTTTGCACATAGTATCTCAGATATGGACTTGACCACCAAAACATAATCTTGTTCACTGTTCCATGGCATCCATGTATTCCACCTTCTAAAATATAAAGCTTTTAAGAAGTTAGCTAACACTGATGCAGCCGCCGCCGTCGGATTACTATCCCTATGTTGAGCTTTCTGCAATAAAAGTTGCAGACTCAACAAAATATTACAACCCCTTCTCCCAAGCCCACTCTTCTTGCCAAATTTGTCAATCTGTGTTGTGTTTTTGGATTAGTTTATGTGTGTTTAACATGTCTTTTTTCGCCATGGAGTGCTTTGTCTCTGATTTATGGTTCAAGATTTTGTTGTATCAAGCTTAATTGTCACAAGTAACCAAATATTATCAACTTTGAAAACTATATATTTTTATTTGCTCTCGAACATTCTTTATCTTTTTTTATTAAAACTAAAAAAAACAATGGTTATAAAGCTTAGAACTTAAATTGACGAACTTAATTGTCTGAAAGAATGAAAGTTAAAATTACCAAACCTAGTGACATGCCTTGTCCTCGAAAAATTTAAATGATGTTTTGCTTCTTGAACTGCGGTATCTGATTGGCTGAAAGAATTACTGCTAAAATTCTAAACAAATGACAGGCCTTGTCTCATTCACTTACATATAATGATACCCACACAGGGGTAATATGTAGCACCAGATCCCTTCATACGAAGTTGATATGACATCTGACAACCTATATATCGTATCGAAGGATCTGGTTAGCTACAAGAATGGCTATGAAACCAGCCGACCAATGACAATCCTCGTCTCTTTTTCATCCTTTAAATCTGAAATATAAATTTTAAATATTATACAACTAATAATAAAGGCCATGGCATCTATTAAATAAGAATAAAGATTCTTGAATTTACAAACAACTTTTCTAGACTCGTGACAATTTTTAACTTGATATTTTGCACAGACATATGGACTTCAACGGCTGAGTGGCATAAATAATTCATCTACTTTATCACTAGTATGTTTACACTAAGAATTTAAGTGCTAATCCTGCATGTTGCAGGTGCTTTAGAATTTCAACCTTAATGAAATTTAATCAATATGAATTAAATTTATTTATTAAATTGATAAGACATGGATTTGTTTCCCTTTTTATGTTTTGATTGTTGCAAGCGACACTAAAACCGGTTGTGTAATACAAATTTTTCTGTTCATAAGCGATACGCAATTATCTCGTGCATTTATAGGCGGGAAGTTCAATATAAAACCAGTTGCTTCGGTAATGTTATTTCATTCTTTAACAAACTGTAGACGGGTGCGAGAACAAAAAAGGATAAAACACACATTGAAGATAAGTACTTTTGAATTTATGTTATGCTATGTGAATTTAAATTGTCATTTTGGTTTAAATATTTAATTCTATTTTATTTGATAACAATGATTTCTAGTGAACGAATTAAACATACGTTCTAAATACGTTTTAAACGAATAGGTATACACTTATTTTATTATTTTGATTTCTTTTCTTTTCATTGAATCATATTTGTATATACATCTATGTCTTTCGCTAACTATAATATTATTTTAGTTTATCAATCTCGTCTTGTGTTTATTACTGCTTTGTGAGTATGATACTCTTAACATTTATAGTTAATTTGCAAGTTCATTGAATTAGTTTATTTCAAGTTTCACGTAAGTTTGCTATGCTGTAGGATGAGTCGGCCATTACATTTTTAGTTTCTCAGTGTAATGTTACATATAAACGGCGCGTTATACATGTATGTAATCTACAGTTAAACAGTTGCGTTTTAAATGGTCAAGAATTTAAACAAAAAAAAAAGTTTTATTTTATAGTTAACATTACTTTAACGATGCACACGTGTTTAAACAAATTATTAACTGAATCCTTCAAATATAGGATTAAAATTTTCTTTGTATGAATATTAATAATTTTAATTGTCGATGTTCATTTATTGAATATGCCATTGTAATTTTCAATGCTAATTTAAATATAGGATGCCATTGTAATTGTCAATTTTCATTTAAACATAGGATGCCAAGACGTCGTAGAGCAGCAAATAACCAAGCTGCGCCAGCGCGCAATTTAAGAAGGAGAGGGCCTCAATTGAATGAAAATGAACAACCTCCACAAAGACGTCGACGCAATGACCAACATGTTGAAGTTGTACAAGATTTGAACATGCATAATCCTGTTCAGCCTAACATTGACAATGACATTCAAGTTGCAGCACCTGTACCCCAGCCAATAGGTGAGATTGATAATACTATAGTATTTTATGAACCTAATATGTTGCCAAATATAAATGAAACTGACATTTTCATTAGCCAAACAGTTAAAGAAAAAATTCGGCAATTTCAATATATTGACTTATCTATTATGCATAAAAGCAATTTCAGTAGTCAATTTGATAAGCAAAGTTATCTAGGTTTAAATGAAGATGGTAGATTGATAACTCAAACAAATCTTTCAAAAAAGAAAACAATCATTAATATTGAGACCTGGACAGACGCTTTTTTAGCTTATTCACAAGTTTTGATTCAGAGACATCCAATGAAAGCTAGTCAACTGTTTGGTTACATAGTTATAATAAGGTATGCAGCAGCTGATAGTACTATTGAAAAGTGGTACATGTATGATCAGCAAGTTAGATCAAGAGTTGCAAGAAATCCTACAAAAAAATGATATATAATTGATTCCCAATTATGGCTTCAAATAATGGCTATTGCCTCAACTAATACGCATGCTATGCAACAGCCACGCAGTAACAAATGCTATGACTTTAATTTTAAAGGAGTTTGTTCTCGTAATGGTTGTTGGCTCAGTCATACATGTTTGAAATGCTCTTTGAATCACCCATCCATAAGATGTAGAAAAAGAATAGGTTTAGATAATAACAAGCCTTGGGCGATGGGTAATGTTAATAGAACTTTTGAATCAAAAGTTCCAAAAGGCAACAGACGTTTTCAGCAAAATTCTTGAAATAACTTAACCCAAAAATAATTATTATCGAACTGTTCTTCATTTAAATGTCAGATTAAAAGAAATTTCAATTTGAGATATGACAATTAGATTTCTCGCCCATTAAAGTTGACATATTGGAAAATATGTTAACGGATTATCCAAATATTTTTGATGCTTCGTTATTATTAGATGGTTTTAAACAAGGGTTTAAATAAAATTACACGGGCACAAGATATTCAAAGGAATTTGATAATTTAATAGTACCTATTGTAAATGAAAAAAAAACAAAGGTCCAACAACCATTATTGAATACCTTGGTTTAATAATTGATTCGCAGAATATGATGATAAAAAATTCCTTTAGACAAAATTACGAAGTTGTTGGAATTAATTGATTTCTTTTCAAGTCAAAAGAAGGTTACGCTTAAGCACATGACATCTTTAACTGGTTGCTTAGCTTTTGTACAAAAGCCTTGCCATCAGGAAGGGCATTTAGCAGACGTTTATATAGTTCATTAAGTCAAGCAAAAAAGCCACACCATTTTATTAGAGTTTCAAATGGCATGAAAAAATATTTATTAGTTTGGAAATCTTTTTGACAACATTTAATTGGCATACATATATTCAGGAATGACAAAGCAACTGGGCCTAAGACATTCTCTCGGATATCAATTATTGGGAATTAATTCCTATAGCTTTAGCAATCTTTTTATGGGGGGAGAAATTTACGAATAAATATTCTTTTCCATTGTGATAATTCTGCCGTAGTGTCAATTCTAAATTCAAAAACATCAAAATCTGAACGAGTAATGTTAATTGTGAGAACAATTGTTTTGTGGACATTAAAATATAATTTTCAATTTAAAGCTATACATTTGTCGTCAGTAACCAATATTATAGCTGATTCTTTATCTCGTGGACAGTTAGAAAAATTCAAAAAAGCGGCCCTAGCAGCAGAAGTAGAACCTACACAAGTACAACAGGAATTCTGGGATCTCTTGATTTAGAAGCGTCAAAACTCTAAAATGCGGCTTTTTCAAATAGCACGAAAATGTTTATGAACAGGCTGAAAAGTGTTTCCGCAAAATTCTTTTAGAATGCAAATTACCAATTATGTGGCCACCTAGTCTGGACTACATGATGAAATACATAGCTTATTTGTCCAAAAATAAGTATGCGTCATCAACTTGCAGGTCTTAAATTTCTGGTTTGTCTTTTAAACTAAAAGCGGAAAATTTTGAAGATATTACACAATCCTTTTTAATTGAAAAAATATTAACTGGGTTTGACAGATTGTATTCACGTCCTGACATCAGACAACCTATAACAGCTGAAATGATGACAAAAATGCCTAATGCATTATTAAGAGTTTGTTTTTCTAATTATGAAAGCTATTTATTTTGGGCAGCATTTCATTAGCATTTGGAGCATTTCCCAGAGTTGGGGAGATTACTATAAGATCTGTCAATGACATGGGGTATGTTTTGCAAAAAGATGATGTTACAATGGATTTTAACAAAAATTTTATCTATATTACTCTTCGCTTTTCAAAAACAGACCAAAGAGGTTTGATAACTACATTGGCTTTAAAATCAAACAGTAGCCTTATGAGTGCTCTATCAAATTACAATTCAGCAAGACCAAAACAAAACGGTCCTTACTTTTGTCATTTGGACGGGAAGGCAATGACTAGATATCAATTTCATTCAATTCTTACAAAAACATTACAATTTCTTGATTATGATGTTAAGAGATTCAATACCCATTCATTTAGAATAGTTGCAGCAACGCATGCATTTTAAATGGAAAATCTGAAGAAGAAATAAAAAACATGGGTCGATGGAGGTCCTCTTCATTCAAACGATACATTCGTATAAATTAATTATAATCTTTCAGCAATGAGAGACATATGGATTATTGGATCCTCCATTATAAAAAGGGCTTCTGACCATACTGAAAACAGACCAACTGGAACTAATTTAGGCTTTGACAAAAAGGGATACAACATTATTTGGCTTGGTTTGTCGGGAATGAAATGGTTTAATGTGGACAGAACGATTGATGCCACTTTTAGTTGGAGAGGAGTCTCGTCAATTTTAATTATTCATTGTGGTGGAAATGATTTAGTTAATTGTTGTAATGGTGAATTGTTGTTTCACATGAGAAGTACTTTTCATTATTTAAAATGCACGATGCCGAATACATTAATTATATGGTCTTTTATTTTGACTCGTCTTAGTTTGAAGGGTGCTTTAAATAATGGTAAGATTGAAAAATCTAGACGTCGAATAAATAGAGGAGTAAGATCGTACATCAGTAAAATAGGTTGTAAAACTATTAAACATTTGGATTTGAAGACAAACATCAAGCCTTATTTGATGCTGATGGTGTTCATCTTTCTTTTTTGGGAAATGATATTTTCATCAATACAATTCAAACTGCAATTGATCTATATATTGATAATTCATCAAGAACTTTGTATCCTGATGAGTTATAATACTGAATTTAATTTGAGACTGCATTCATTGGTTTAATTTATAAATATTGTTGAATTACTTGTTGATTTGTGAAACCAAACATTTAAAAAAAAAATGCATTTGATTTAGTGTCTAATTTGAAGTATTTAATTTGAACATTTATGTAGTTACTTATATACTGAATATCTAATTGATTTGTTACGTTGATTTAACGTTAATATTTAGTTGATTTGTTACGTTGATTTAACGTTAATATTTAGATGATTTGTTACGTTGATTTAACGTTAATATTTAGTTGATTTGTTATCTTGATTTAACGTTAATATTTAGTTGATTTGTTACGTTGATTTAGCGTAACCATTTAATTGAATTGCTATTTTAATTTAATGTTGAAAATTATTTGTCATTGGCTTTAATTTGTATTAATTTATCTGGCGATGTTACCAAATTTTGTTAACTTTGGCGGAATTTATCGTATTGTGGCGCTGGAAGCCCAGTTGTCACCTCTTCAGTACTGGTTGCCCTTTACTGAATCAAGGAAAACATTAATTATATTGTCATTGAATGATTTATTCTTTGGCCTTTTTGAAAAACTAATTATTGTTATGATTTTGTTGAAAAATTAAAGCCAATGACAAAATTCGCTAATTCTAAAATAGTGTTGTTTTTATTCATTAGTCAAATACTAGAATCTAGAGACACATAAACTGTTTGTATGTCATAGGAATTCACCATTTTGCTATATGTCGGTTTGGTAGTTTGATATCATATACAATAATGAAATTTAATCAATATGAATTAAATATATTTATTGAATTGATAAGACATGGATTTGTCTCCCTTTTCATGTTTTGATTGTTGCAAGCGACACTAAAACCGGTTGTGTAATACAAATTTTTCTGTTCATAAGCGATACGCAATTATCTCGTGCATTTATAGGCGGGAAGTTCAATATAAAACCAGTTGTTTCGGTAATGTTATTTCATTCTTTAACAAACTGTAGACGGGTGCAAGGACAAAAACCCACCACACCCTACCCCAATTGAATATTTCCTGTTGAGGTTGTGGATCTTTTTTCTTTCCGTACTCCAACTTCCTCCACAAAAAAAAGTGTCCAGCATGATAGTGTACTGAAAGTGGCTTTTAACACCAACTATCAATTAATAATTATTTTATAAATACTTGAATATTGTCCCACTGCATGTTATCCTATTAAAGCCTTTTGGTTGTAATTGCATCATTGGCTCGCTCCTCCATTGATGCATCACCCTCCCCATCCTTACTTTTATGCATTATTCATGATTAATTACCTGTTCTTCAACATCAGCAGATTTTTGTCCGTCTGACAACTGACTTTTACATGGGAATGCATCTATTATACTTAAATTGAAACTTAATATTAAGGCAATAGCAATAATAAATAATGACAAAAGTACAAATATTTTCTACAGTGAAACCCGACTAAACCAAATTCTGTATAAACAGAAAATCAATCATGTTCGTAAGCATCGTCATATCAAATTATTTGCAATGTAAACCTGATAATACTGAACATCAGCCAAAACCAAACATCAGCCAAAACCGAACAAAACCTTCAATTCTAAAGAGGTATGGTTTACACAGGTTTCACCGTATAACTGACAATTTTTGTGAACATTAGCCTTGCTCCAAATTATTTTCATTTGGTCTTAAAACTATGGAAATTTTCAAAATATTTGAAATATCAAAGAACTATGAATATATTTATTAAATATCAGAAGTTTTCTGATTATTGAAAAGAAAAAAAATTTGCAATTACATTAAGCCATACCATTTACAATATCTTTCACACTGTTTGCCAGAGATAAGATGAAGAAAAATATTTTGTGAAAGCGTTATGGGATACACTATTCTTCAACAAATATGAATTAATATTTTGTGTATTTTTTTCAGGCATTTCTCTAAAATAACATTATATAACATGTGGGTTTTCTATCTTTCACTAGATAGCTTTAAAAATAATGTTAGACAAGCCTATCAAAAACATGTCGATAGAACCATAGAAATAACGCTAGCTACAATATTCAACAACACTTCTTTACCATATGAAATCAATAGTCTTAAATCTTTGATTTTTAGGGTGCCAATAAGTTTGGGAAGTCTCTTAACAAAGCATGAATTCTGTTGTTGCTTAAGGTAATACATAACTCTTTAAAAATTAACTGAGCACATTATATTGTTGAAGAAAAATTAAGCTTCTCAATGATAATGATTTGCGTCAGAACTACGACTCTGGAAATTTGATAACAATGTAAATCTTCATGACAATACTTGTAGCAGACAGTGTCTGTTTTAGCAAGTCGAAAAGGGTGAAAATCGCTGCGAGAAACAGAATATATTAGATTTTTACCTGATTACCCAAGTGTTGCCGAAACTGCAATGAAAATACTATATGTATGGATTGCAGAATTTTGTTTTGATTGTCTTACTAACATAGCTTATTTAACCTGATATTATTTTCTAATAAATGATACATTGACATTGTAATTTATAAAAAAAAAATTATGACAATAAAAACATACCAAAAGATTGATGTCATCGTGAAAACAACATTTGATGACCGGCATTTAATTTGTCTTCAAATATATTACAATGCGGTGTATCCAACTACAGGTAATTATCATACGGAATCGAGAGAATTTTAAAAGTCGAATGATAATGTTTAATCACACATGTAACAATAATTTTGAAATAGAATGAAATGAAAGAGATAAAAATTGTACATGTTTCAGACATGTTCTTGTGTCCAAAATTGTAGGTTAAACAAAGTTGAATACCTATATCAACACGTATATCTATGATATAGTCATTTTATAAAATTTACTGTTTGCACAAGTATGAATTATTCTAAATAACAAGGACGTTCTTGTCCCAGCCGGATAACCCTGTTCGTTTTTGTCCCAAATGTTGGCACTATTGGTCCTCGGTATTCTTCAACTTTGTACTTGTTCTGACTTTCAAACTTTTTTCAGCTGAGCGTCGCTTGTAAGTCTTGTGCGGACGTGGAGCGCGTCTGGTGTATACAAATTTTAACCTTGTACCTTTTGTTTGCTTTTTTTCGTTTCTTTCTCTGTCCTCTATTTTCTCCAATTTATTTGTATTATAGTCCTGTCATGTGATGTTGTCATTGCAATGTTATTATTAACATTGTCATTAAAGCGAGAGGTTTGGAATGCATGAAAACCAGGGATAAACCACAATTTATTCTTTGAAATGCCCTGTACCAAGTTAGGGAAATATACATTGCTATATTATAGTTCGTGTCTGTGTGAGTTACATTTTTATGTTGTGTTTCTGTTGTGTCGTAGTTCTGTTATATTTGATACTTTTCCCTCGGTTTTGGTTTGTAAACCGAATTTGTTTGTTATCTATCGATTTATGAATTTCAAACAGCGGTCTACTACTGTTGCCTTTATCATGCTTATTTAATTAACATACAATTCCATTAGACTGACGACAATGTGTGAGTAAAAAGAAACATTATGAGTTAAGTTATAATGCATTGTGTTATAATCACATTACAAAAAAACAACAAACAAGCATGGCAAAGATCATGGGCAAAACATGAAAGACAAGAATACAAACAAGATGTGTCACAGGGACACGAATGGCCCCGTCTCAAAAAGTTATAGACACAAACATGAGTACATTCTCACATATCTAAACATCAGTTCAAAATCTTGAGGGAAATAGAGAAAACATACGTAGAACTGTGATTTTCAATAATTTATCAAAGTCCAAAGCTCGTAATTTCAATGAAAATTAGCGGAGCGGTACGACACTTAAGCTTGACCTATAGCCCATCATAGTAAACTCACATACCAAAAACCAGCCAAATATCTGAAGGCCTTAAGAAATAAGTCCGTATAACTGTGATTTGCAACAATTTCTCTGAGTTCAAAGCCCGTAATTTGAGGAAAAAATTAGTGGAGCGGGACAAAAGTTGAACTTGATCTGTAACTCATTACGGTTAAGTCACATATCAAAAATCAGCCCAATACCTGAAGACGTTTAGAAAAAAAAATCTGTAAAATGAATTTGTTTCGGAATAACGGAATTACGGAAAGACAGAAAGACAAAACACGGAAAAACAGACAGAAGGACAAGGATACAACTCTATGGCACCGACAACCTCGTTGCGGGGCCATACAAAATGATCATAGTTTTTATCTGTTCTTGGTAGTTGTGCTAAAATAATTAATATTAAAATCATCAATAAAAAACGTCCTGTTCTTTGTGATACTATGTCTGTTTTGTTCGTCCATCTTTTTCAATAAAGATAGAATTTAATGCGACTCTCATACAAGCGAGAGGTTAAGCGCTATAAAACCAGGTTTAATCCACCATTTTCAATATTTGAAAATACCTGTACCAGGTCTGGATTGTGACATCGTTTGATGTGTTTTATCGTTTGATTTTGTCATTTGAGTAAGGACTTTCCGTTTTGCATTTTCCTCAGGGTCAGCAATTTAAGGTTAAGAAGATCTTATTATGTGAAGAACCATCCAATTTCGTCAGTTGTTGGGTTGTCAATAAAATGCTTTAATCCCAAGGGTGAAGAACCCAAGTGCATGGATTCTAGGAACGTCTACATTTAAGGTCAAGGAACAGTAAATGGGCTATGTCGCAGATTTTGCTAAAAATTTGCATACAACATTGGCTCGATGAACTACAACTGAAAATCAAAAAAATAAAACTTTTATCTCTTTTATTATCTAAAAAGATGCAGATTGATTTCTTTTAATATGGGTGAATATTTGTATAGAAAGCACATACAATCGGCAAAAAACCTTCTAAAATTTGTCTTAAAATAGGCAAATCTCTAATTCTACTCCATAGATTTTTCTTAAAAAACTATATATTGTTGACACATAAATTTCTGTTTTAATGATATTAAATAATCATAGGGTCACCGACTTCGTTTTTTGTCTAAAAATCAATTTGTTACCTTGTTGGTAGTGAAAAACGTCAAAAATCAACGTTTTACGGCCTACAACGCGATAACGTTACGATTATTTCGACGTTTTGTTGGATTTTTTTACAAAGAACGCAACTTAGAATGAGTATACCGTAAAAACGAAGTCGGTGACCCTATCTTTATTTTGCATCATTATAACGGAAATTTATGTATCAACAACATATAGTTTTTTAAGAAAAATCTATGGAGTAGAATTAGAGATTTGACGATTTTAAGACCAATTTTACAAGGGTTTTCGCCGATTTTATGTGCTTTCTATACAAATGTTCACCCGTTTTGTAAGAATTCAATAAGTAATATTTCAAACGATAATCGAGATAAATGCGTTATATTTTCGATTTTCAGTTGAAGTTCATCGAGCCAGAGTTGTATGCAAAATTTTACTGAAATCTGTGACATGACCCATTTACTGTAACTTGACCTTAAGAGGATACAATAACACTGTTTGGCTTTTTGTATACAACTTACTTGGTGAATTTGACATTGATATCATAATGCGCAGTGGGTTTTCTAATCGTGGGCTGGATTTGATACTCAATTGAGCAGAGTGTATAGAAATCCATATCATAGACAAAACAAAATAGCATCGTGCTATGTTACTTTGTTTCATTTCCTGAATTTTTGCAAAGGGCCCGTAATATATGGAAATAACCTTTACTTCAAAGAATCTGTACATTCTTCTTCTATATTTAATTTTGTAATAAATGCCCCAAGCCACTGCCTCGTGTATTTTCATGATATTAACATGATTAACACAGTTAAACTTTGTAAAATATGACACGCAAGTCGACTTTAGATTTTTCATAGCTACTTTCTAATTCAGTGGAATAAGATATCCCCACCCCACTTTGTGGGTTGAACTGGTAAACAACTTTGCATTGAAATATTTATTATAATCTGAACAGCTCGTATATTCTTAAATCTTGTTAAGAGTTTTCATCAATTCTAAGACACAACAACTGTGGTTTATTTAGTACTGTCTAGTCTTTTTCAATGCTGTTTTAAAAATTCTATTCCTTCAAAACAATAACATACTGACCAGAGCAGAACTGCAGTAGGTGAATTACAATTGTATGGACAGACAGGATTGCCTTTACAAAATAAACATCTCTGAAAAATAACATCAAGGCCGTATGGTGACCTATAGTTGTGTCATTTGGTGTCTCGTAGAGAGTTGTCATATTGGCATCATACCATATCTTCTTATATTTCTGTATAAACTGATAACAAGACTGGCGTTTCAATTAAATCTTTCAAAGTCGGATATTCTATCATGGCTAACTTATTTTGATTAATAATGAGTTAAGCAGCCATCCCCAATGTGTTGTGTTGTTCGAGTTGTTCAGTATCTAACATTATTTGTTGAAGTTTTATATGTTCAATAGTTGGTCACTTAGTTCTCTTTTTTTTCGCTGCGAACGCATTTCATGATTTTAAATGGTATTTTCTTCAAAGTTAGGTATGTAGGATATTAAGCAGCAACGTTATACCTTGAGACTTTTTTTAGGGTATTTTGAATACATCGAACAAAAAATAAAGTCAAACAAATAACAGACAACAGAAGATTAAGTAAAAATATGCCAATTTCAGACGTATGCACATCTAGTTTATATTTAGATTCTGAATGAACATGATAAAGCTACACCGTTCTGATTGTATACAGGTACATGTAAGAAATTGAATTGTTATTTTGAATAAATTGACAGAAAATTGGGACTACGTTTTTTTATACTTTTATTGTTAAACTATTCTAATAAAGTTGATGTCATTTCATATAATAGCAATTCAAACGAAAACAATTGTTACATTGATACAAAAATATAATTTAAACATGTTTGTTCGTTACAGACATTTTACAATTAAGGCAGTTTGTAAAAAGATGTCAAAAATATTGTGCTTTTTAGTACCTTTTAGATTGAGGCAATACTGCGTGTAATTCTACATGATGCAAGACAAAAATTACACCAAGTGAAATTCTAGCAATACCTAAGAACATCAGATGAAAACAAGGTGTTCTTGGTTTGAACATAAAAAATAAATCATAACAGCATGTAATTGAAAAGGTCAGACAAATAACGTAATTGTTATCAAAACTAAATACTTTACACACTCACATAAAAATAATTTCTTCTTAATTTAAACATTAAAATTTTTAAAATTTAATTAAATGAGATAGATATTTCAATAAACAATTCATCACTGCCTCTGCGACATGTTTCAGAAGAACTTGTGTTCCACAGTACACGAGATCACCTCAAGTCTTAGAGGGGTACACGATGCTATTTATGTTTCTATGTAGTGGTTATGGACAAGTTTGTTTTTCAATCGCGTTTGTTTTGTCAAGACATTTTAAGGTTTTCTTTAACTTATGATCTTTGAAGATTTTTTTTGTGAACATTTTATGATGTCATTGTGTAAGGACATATGTAATAGTTATAACAAATATAATGTAATACGGAATGTGTGATACACACAGTACATTTAGGCAACGGTATTGTAGTATACCGCTATTAAAATAAGATTATACACAAACCATTCGAGATAGAATAGGCTGTGCACCGCCATTCTGTCGATTCGATACTTCAAATCTTTAATATAACAAATTGGAAGCCCTATATAAGCAAGGATTTTGCTCTATTTTTGTTAAACCTCTACATTATGCATAATCAACACGACTTGTGCCACATGTAGAGCAAGATCTGCTTACCCCTCCGGAGCACCTGAGATCATCCCTAGTTTTTGGTGGGGTTCGTGTTGTTTATTCTTTAGTTTTCTATGTTGTGTCATGTGTAATATTGTTTGTCTGTTTGTCTTTTCATTTTTTGCAATGGCGTTGTCAGTTTGTTTCAGATTTATGAGTTTCACTTTCCCTTTGGTATCTTTCGTCCCTCTGTTATGTACTCTATTGTAACCAGTCAGTCATGTCGTCCAAACTTACATAAAAGTTAAACAATAGCATAGAAAAGTTCAGACACAAATATAAATCCTCTAAGTCATGAGAGACATTACAATGACACTGTTTAGATTAAATGAATATATTGATTACATAAAAAAACGTTTTTTTTTTAACTTCAAAGCAAAATTAAATCCTTTCCAAAAAAAACCCAGTTTTTCCTACATGTTATAGTTTCATACTTCACTAAAAACATCTTTGAGTTAGTAATTCTAAAACAAAATATCTTGATTGTTTTTTAACTCCTTCATACATCTTCCTATTCAACACCATAAGTTTTCTTCAGGAACACTAGTCCTTCGGCTGCCGTCACACGTTGTAAAGCTACCATGAGTCGGTAAATTGTTGGTTTCGATTTGTTAGATTTTCCAAAGGTTTTCCATTTGAAAAGAAGATCAGAGATTTGACCATTCAAATCTCTTGGAAAATTGTACATTGTCTCCTTGATGTTCCGAATGCTTAGACCCAATTCCACTCCCAAGTGGACCACGCAATCTCCGATCATCTGACCGTCTATCAAACTTCTTATAACATGATCGGATGGAACATCTTGAAGGCGTCTATGTGCTTTCTCTGTGTAATTTACAAGTGAAATTGAAGTGATATATACAAATATAAATTACAAACAGTGATTCACATATTTTACAATTCACTATAGGCGAAACAAATTACAGTGATCAAAATTGAAATATAATCGTTCATCAATTCATATTACTTGGCTATATAATTTTTCAAATTCTTTTTTTTCTCTTGAAAATGGTCAATTGATGGTTTAGTTCAAAGTATGAAAACTGAGGGAATGGTTTTTTTCAATATGCTAGAAATGCAACGAATAAATTTACATACCCAATAAACTATGATCCTCCCTGTGCACCTGAAATAAATGTTAAATAACATAAAACAAATAAAAATAAACTTAATAATTGTGAAGTAGAATCTAACACAAAATATCAAACTACATTCATGTGTATTATAAGGTTATACGATCGATACATGTGTAAATTTTGTTTAAAAAAGTCTAAGTCAATACATGTATCAACGTGAATCTATTTGAAGACTACCACAGCCAGCACACAGTGGCTTCAATTTAGAATTACTCACAAACCATATATATCATTGCAGACTTGTTTTTACTTCAAACAAAACGAATATTTGAATTAAAAGCTAAATACACCAATCATACAATTCTACTCGAGAAATTGCAAATTTTCTCCATTGATTTTTCAAAGAATTGCAGACGATCTACCAGTATTCCATTCTTTTCATAAAGATGTACATACACATATACTCTTTGGATGTGACGTCATTAGACATACATGCATTTTGGGTTTTTGTTTAAAGAAAATCAATAATTCAATTTTGCACGATGAATATGAAAACGACCCCACGTTGATTTTTCAAGAATAGTCAATCTGTTGAGGAAAGTATAAGTTAGCTAAGAATTAAAGAAATTAGGTATAAGCTGAATAGGTAGATTTCATTGTAAATAAATTACTTCAAGGCGAAGCAAAGATTGCTATGAAAGTCTTCCATAGTTTATATAATTGATTTTCTTTTATGTTTTCCCCTTAAAATACATGTAAGCTGCGATGACAATGAACTATTAATCAAGTTTTGATTGAGCTAGTCATTGATATGTAGATAAAACTAGGTTATTAGGAAATGTTATCAGCGAAAATTTTGATTAAGTAATTGGTATCTGCAATTTCTGAAAATATTGATATGAACAGTAATAGATCTAACCTGACACAGATAATGTTGACGCTCAATAGCCGTCAATGCCTCTAAAAGATTCTTCAAAGTTGCAGCCGATTGACGGCTCTCTATTTTATCCCTCCATTCGAAGAGCCCCATCAGCATAAAATCCATAGGGTTAGAGAAATAACGAAAATTTAAGTTTTCGTAATCAGATTTTGTCATGCCAAGGAAGATGAAGAAATTGTAAAAGTCTGCAATTCCAATTTTTCGTGCAAGCTGCACGAAATGCTGATCATTTGGTGTTAACAAAAGCGTTTCTTTTTTAAGACCTTGGTAATTAAAGATAAAAATTTATGTGTTTGCATGCATGTTGTTCTACAAATATTACATCAAACAATCTATATACATATTTATTTCACAGAAACAAAACAATTTGAAATTCAAAAAAAAATATTAATCACTCCCTATTATTTTTATTGATACAAAACCACAAACAAAAACAAGCAGACAAACATACACAAAACAAATGTTAAATTTAATTACCAAACTACAACAAAAAATTCAAATCATTAGTCAAAAAACGTAACAAAGACACAACAAAACTTACATAAATAGAATAGACAAAACAATTTAAATTAATAAAGAAATACAAACTTTGATATGACACGTATTTTCCAGACAAACTGAACACGTGTTTAAAACTCTCTGTTTGGTTTATCCATAGCATAAGGAAATCTATAGACACCGATAGAAGAGACGAATAGGTCAATTACCATTTGTATAATGATTTATCTCAGCAAATAGATCTTCTAAATCTATTCGATTATCAATAAAGGAACAATAACTTATAATCTTTATTAAAGAGCACCTGCATAAAATTTAAGTTTTTTTTTAGCTTTATACTGGTCAATCCATTATTATCATAATAATGTGTATTTTTTATCGTATCTTGTGGTGTTTTTTAAATTTCGAATTGACAACATTTCATCTTCTTATCAATAATAATATGTTATACCTTTACACGTTTGGTCGCACTGCTCCTTATTCTGAAATAAAAAATGAAAGCGATAATATATATAGCGATATTCGGTAAATGCGCAAGTCGCAACTACATTGACTAAGTTTTTAAATTATTATTTAGATGGAGAGTTGTCTCATTGGCACTCACACCACATCTTCCTATATCTATTACTACACCACATAAAAGGATAACGCAGGCCCATTGATTAAGCATAACGTCGCTGGGCTTCTAAAATGTCGTATATAAATAAAGGCAACAGTAGTATACCGCTGTTCAAAACTCATAAATCCGTGGACAAAAAACAAAATCGGGGTAACAAACTAAAACCGAGGGAAACGCATTGAATATAAGAGGAGAACAACGACACTACACCGAAACGGACCAAGCATCAGACAAAACACCACGAGAATAACAAATATAACATGAAAACCAAATACATGAATTTGGGATAGACAAGTACCGTGCCACGTCTTATCTCAATATCTCAAAAATAAGAGAAAACACAAACGACTCAACGTTAAAATGCAACACACACAGAAACGAACAATAATATAACAATGGCCATCTTCCTGACTTGATACAGGACACTTTTAAAGGGGAATAAAAGTGGTGGGTTGAACCTGGTTTTGTGGGTGCCAAACCTCGCACTTTAATGGCAAAGTTAAATATAACATTGAAATGACAACATAATATTACAGGACTACAATACAAATAAATAGGAGAACATATTAGACAAAGAAAACCATGATTAATAGATAACAAAAAGCATCAAAATTAAAATTCAATACGCCAAAAACGCGCCTTGTCCACAAAAGACTCACCAGTGACGCCCAGATATAAAAGACTTATGACTTTTTTGGCTAAAAATGCTTTTTGACACCAATGGTCAGGGTGGGAGGAAACCTTTGGTATTACAAAATAGCATGCAGTTAGACCAATTAAAATGTGTGAAATGAGATATATTACAAAACTGCCAATGTCAGTTGTTTGTAAAGTTTGCTTCCACAATGTTGAATGGAAACTTGAAAATCGTTGTAGAATGGCTTTTGGAAAAAAATAATTGTACATTTCTTTATTTCTGTGAAAATCATTTAAGTTCTTGGATAATCCAGAAATTTCAAAGTTTTTACTTCACTGCTTTTTACAAAAATGTTCAAGTTCACATGCAACATTTTGGAAGCATGCATTATGCCAAAATTTTCAAAGCCTGTTTGTGATAAAAAAAATTCTTGAAAAATTGTTATGTACATCATTTTAGAAGCCCAGCGACGATAAGTAAGAGTATACGACAATAAAACGAAGTGTAAGATTTTTTTACTATGGTCGATCAATATTCGTTCTGAATTCTTTTATCGAGTACATTAAAAATTGGATTCAGTATTCGGTCTTTCATTATAACAAATTAATCGTGTGGACATTTATATCGTCAATACAGAGCTTATAAAATGCGGCTGATTATTTGTTGGTTACTCTCTTGAAAACGTAAGGGATGCCACATGATGCGTGGTATTTATTTTGCTCTTCAGACTATGGTGATTTATGTCATTTTTTTCTATTGCTGATGTCTCTTACCGATTTAATTTTCTATAATGGTAATGTTTTGTTGACTTCTGCATTCTAACTACAAATTGGTATCTTTTCTCTCTTATTTCACATGAATAATATTCAAATGACAAAAAATCTAAAGGAACATATGAGAGACCAATCAACTTCTATAAATCCTTTTCAGCTTATTTCCTTTCCATATGTTTTGAAAATAGATAACATAAAATAGTTCACGAACCTTATCAAAAACCCAGTTCAGAAGACATTTAGTTTCATGTGTTTTCTCATTGATACATCTCCAACACGGATGCTTTATTGCATCTGACAAATGTAGAAAACAGGGTCCTCTTTTGCATATTTCTCCAACTTCAATTTCAAATAGATCATCCGAAGAAACTTGACAGTCTTGTCCAGAACTTCTACGGTAAAACTGAAGAATTCGTCCAAGTGCCAACGTCAAACATTCTTGAGTTGTTGTTGCCAGATCAGGTGATATGAGCTGCTTTGACACTTCATTGATGAGATATACTACAATTCTTTGCCCTTTCACATGAATTTGGAGTTCATTATTGTTACCGGCATCCATAACTGCAGATTGAAAATAGAGGCAGTAACGGGAATCTATCGCTTTTAAAGGCCAGTTGCTGATTGTTGCGCCTATAACCTTAAACGAAAAAGCAGATGGAACTATTGTATTCTTCAGGTGATAAGCTATGCATATTGTTCTGTCACCTGTTGCATTTTGTTGTATTTCAGCTGGAATAGTTTCTCTTACAATGCATGGCACCAGAAATAGATCAGATGCTTCAGTCTTGCCACTGTAACGTTTAGGTTCTACAAGGATATCCAGATGAAGTAGGACCTGTACTATATATTCCTTTGTTTTGTCATCCGTCAAAATATCTTTAAAAGCTGGTTGTGACCACAGAGCAAACAGTTCTGTCTTTTGAATAACTCCTGTACATGATAAATTCTCAAGTATGTCTCGAATAGGTCCTTCTTTTGGCCAAAAATACCTGTCAGTGATGAAGGCTCTTAGGATATTGACCATGGATGTAGGCTGAATGACTATAAAATCTCTTAAAGCAGGTTCATCGAAGTACAATATCTTTCCTATTGAGTGTTGCACAATTAAGAAATCTTCAAACCTTCTGTTGCTTAAGGCCAATTCATCATTTGACCTGTTCATCTCCCAAAGGCTCTCTTTTGTTATCAGATTTCTGCCATCTTCTCTTAAATCTGATATCAGCAAATCTAAAGGTACCCACACAACCGGCATTCTCTGTCCCCATGTCGATTGGTGAAAGGCAATATCAACCAATTCGTCCTTTAATAGGTCAATATTGAGGTCATTCACGTCTGTTGCATTGATGAAAAAAACTTTGGAATACATAATATGCTCGTGAAGCTTATGAGAAGAAAATATTGTTGTCAACTCTTCTTGGAACTTCAGGGCGAGTTTTTCTTGTTGATTCTACAAAACATATCTAACGAAATTAATGTTATAAATTTACAATTATCAAAACATTTTTTAAAGAGATCATGCTTTATTAGATAGTATTAATTATATTTCGATCCGAATAAAGTTTTCTATATGGTAAATAGGTCAAATAATTTTAATACATACATTATAACTGTCCACGATAATACATTGGTATATATTTGACACGCTATCAACAAAATTGAAAAACGAAATCAAATCAATAAAGATTAAAACAAATTAAAGTAGTTATGGGGTAATGTCATCTTTATCTGTTCTGATTATCAAATTATGTAATTTTAAAATATGCTGCAAATTCTTTAACATTGTTTATCTGCATGACGCTTTTCAAACCGTGATATCATACAATGTTTAAGAATTTGTTTGTGATCCAAATTATTTCCTTACCTTAACATAAGCAATCTTACTTTTGTTAAATTATGTGAGAGTTTACACGATTTTTAGTTGAACACAATTTATTTGTTTTTACACAGTTGTTAATTTCAAAGAAAAAAAACGGCATTGTTAAAAAATACAGATAATTACACCATTACTAACATAATTCTATATTAATACCCTTGAAATGGTAAGGAAAAAAATGAGTACAACACGTTTAATAATTACTTGCGTCCGAAGCGTTTGTCTGGATTTACCTTCATCAGAAACGCTCAAAGCAGAACAATTAAAATTCGAAGATGTATAAGTACCGACACCGTTGAAGAGCTTTATGTCACAAATAACTAAAATAAATAGCCAAAGTCATCTAAAGCCAACTTAGCCCGAGGGAGTTGAAACCTTAGTACCTAAATAATTTCAAAATTTATAAACGGACTATTTTAGTAAAGTTTGTTTAACCATGTCAGTTCTGAAGTACTGACTACTGAGCTGATGATACCATCATGGACTCATAGTCCATCAGCAGAAAAAATACATGTAATAACACCAATACAAAGTTAATCCAATCTTATATTATGTTTTTAGAAATATATCTCTTACGTCACTATTTTCAAAGGTGTCCGTTGTAATTCTGTGGTTAACAAGTTGTGATATTATATTTAAAAATACGGTTCTAAGAATATCTTCTTCGGGAAATTAGAAAAACTGCAAGCTGTTCGTCACAATATAAAGCTTTTTGAGCGTGTGTTTTTATACTCATCATTCAATGATAACTTCATGATATGATTCAAAGCTGTCAAATATAACACGGGAACTATAATTTCGTTAAAAAAGTTGTACATAAACGCTTATTCACTTGTGTTTGTTGAAAGAGTAGTGGATAACGTTTTTATACAGAATGATTGTATACCTTAGAAAATTTGTCGCTGTGGGTGGCAGCAAATACAATTCTTGGCATTTTATCTTCACTTTTGTTGCAGTATGTCAGTACTGAATTGATCCAATGCTCCAGGATAGCTACAAAAATACTGGTTACTAAAGTGCATGGTATGAACGATAATGTTCGACAATTGCCGAGATTTTATTATCACTGGTTGTCTATTGGCAAAATTCGGATGCATCAGGTTTTAACTGTGTTGCTTATATTTCCATAACTTGTATGTACATTTTGTGTTATGTGTACATCACGGCAAAATTAAAAAATGTGTCATTTTTAACTTTACTAATGAATACTAATGATGTGTTTTTACATAATTGTTGCTGGATAAAAAAAATATTGTCCTATTTATATTTTGGATGTTAACACTTTGTCATTTGATAAACCGAACTATAATCACAACATGTTGAATAGTAAAGTATTGCAGTTTTAGGACCCAGTTACTTAACGTCTCGGATACTATATATTATTTGATTATAAAACATTACTTTAAAGAAATAAAAGATCCATTCACGACCAACATGCACAGCAAAAATCACCGAGAACGGCGTATCTATGTCTGTTCATTTTGAAGTCCCTGTGATACTTTATCGTGTTTCTGCAAGAAGCGAAAAGCGCTTCCGGCTTATTAAAGGTGTTAGAAAAAACAAATTTGAAAACAAATCACATTACAACATACCATATCTTTCACTGTATACTAGTATATTATTGTATATAAGTTTCATCGATATCTCTAATCAGAATGATAGTAGTGAGTAAAGCGTTTTTAATTAAAGGCAGTAATACTTGTTTTTTTAAGACAGTGAATATTCATTCAAGTCATTGCAACATTATTTTTTAAGTGGATTGTTTTGCATAACTTACATGCTGCTGTAACATGTCCTTGCGTGTATTCGGTAAGTTTTGTATGGAGTCCATGTCGTCCATCAAACATCAGAATGAACGTGCCCTTGTGCTGGATGAATAATTGATGAGTCATATCAAACGATTTTTGTCCGCCAAAATCGACCAAATCAGATGGTGCTATATTCATATTGTAAGATCTTTTCTTAATTGTTTCCATTACATCATTTTGAATAGAGCGTGCGGAATATATTGGTAGTTTTTGTTCGACTTTAAATCTCATCCGATCATGTGTGTGTGGCATGTCCGTACGCGTAACAGGGATTTGGCTCGATTTTGAAGTTGGTTGCCGTTGCTGCTTTTGTTGATATCCATAAACCGTGGTCTGCTTGGTCTCCTTGTTTTGATGTTGAGTTACATCTTTAAACGGAACGTCTTGGACTTGATTTCTATTTTCGTTTACTAAGACTGAAGAAAGGGACTGTCTTTGATGTTCCTTTACTTTAGGATTCCCAAGGATTAGTTTGGTAAAAACATCACCCTTGCCTAGATAAGTAGATCAAAAATGCTAATTAAGAACTTAAATGATGTACATATGAGTTTTTGGAAAAAAGAGTACACTCATTAGAATGAATGATAACTATCATGAGAATGAACAATCACTATCTTTATCGTCAAAGTGAAACGAAATACATACATAAGAAAATGCATTAATTCTAACGAAATGGAAAGTTTAGGTGAACAAGATGGATTATCAAGATATAAAGAAAAACTACTATACACCAAATTCTAAAAAGCGGACACTTCAACAGTGTATGTTATATGTTTTTTGACATTATGGAAATGTAGTTTTGATATCAGATCCTTGATTGTTTCAGCAAAATGAATATTCATAGATTTTCTAATCAGGGTGCATGCTAGAGATTGGCAGATCTAATATACACTTTTCTCATTACTGACGACAACATTTTTTCCGGATGCAATCTATAGTCAGATTTGCCATCAGCAGTGTGACCGTCATAAATCATCAGAGGTTTCGAATGTGAAGTATGCCTGCAGGACACTAACGTTCAGAAACCGTAAATGTTGACTCAGTTGAAGATACTCAAAATGATCGACAACAAAAAAAGTTTGCAATAGATGTCTTTTTTTCAGTGAGAACACTGATCAATAAGTTATTAAACGAGTTTTTCAAGAACGTTTACTGTTTATTCCAATAATTATGACATGAATTCATTGTATGAAATAGGTTCTTAATACTGCAATGCCTGCAAATGGAGAGCTAACGAACAAAACGCAATGCGTACAGCAAAAAAAAAGTTTAACTTTTTAGCATTTGATACCAAAACAAACATTTATCCCGCACTTACTCTGTCTCAATGGAATCATCTTTCTCAGTTTTAAGTCGATGCCATTTCTACCAAAATGAATAATTAGACCATCAGTTGAAAACCAAGTTTTCGGTATTGGCTCACCAATCAGGATACTAGCTAGCGATGATTTTCCGATGTTACATGGCCCTGCCAAATAAACCTTGTTGTCATAGGTAGCAAAGGTCCCGGACGCAACAAGATCCTTAAAATCATTTCTGTTCAATTCACTAAGTTTGGTTAGAATTGAAGCTGACATTTCCTATAGGATTAAACAAACTTTAGTACTATGAATGTTGTTGAAAAAATGGTTTTAAATAAATCATTTACATTTTAAGGATGAGAAAAAAAGTTTGCTAAAATCGAGTAAGATCATCTATTTCTGAGGTGAAAAAGCCTGAGTATTTCAAAGACTCAGAGTTTACTTAACAGTTAATTTATAGTTCTGACCATATCAATGATAACTGATGTTAACACAGAAGTGTTGATTAAAAGGCGGTTGCAACTAGTATTCCTAAAGTTTTAAAAATTTTGATGGGAAAATCCGTGCGCTTTATGCCTCTGGTGTGACACACGTACATTGCATTAGGCACATATCAGTTTTTTGCTAAGTTTTACAAAATGTGTATTTTCTGCTTCCTATATTGCAGTGTAGTATGCAATTTGACATAACGTGTATGTTAAAGTTAGATTAAGAATTATCGAGAGTTACCATTCTGTCAAGGAAATTATTCAATTCATTCACCCAGCTCTCTGAATAATGTCGGATGGATACATTTTATTGTATTGACTGTATATGCTCGGTATACAACGTTCATATGAGAGTCTTGATATGAAAGTAAAGATATCATGATCATACTGGTATAAAAAGTAGATGAATTACGTACTAATCATAATAAAAATCTGAAGTACAATTATGGTGATTTTAGTAGAAGAAAAAAATAATTGAACTGGTCCACAAAATCGGAAGAAACTGTAAATTCAGAGGTTTCCATATCCGAGTTTGACTAAAGTCGTGTCGGGGGACGTGCAAAATTAGGTCTGATATTGTCTGCTTACCCTTTTAGGGGCACTTTAAAAATCACAATCAGTTTAAGTGGGGTTCGTGTTACTCAGTCGTAAGTTTTTTAAGTTGTGTTTTGTGTATTATTGTCTTTCAGTTGGTCTATTTCCTTATTAGCCATGATGTTGTTAAGTTGCTTTCGACTTTTTTTTATTTTGACTGACCCTCTGGTGACTTTTGTCTCTCTTTTGTAGTTCTTTTAAAGTATATTGACAAATTCCTTATCTCGGGTTTTGCCAAATAACAATGGTGATGACTTCAATCTTAATTTTCTATTTCAAGTAACTTATTTCCCGTACTACTCCCTTTAATTGAGCTACGATAGTAAAAGTAGTTATGTCCAGTATGTCCAGCTCATGGCTACATGTTCGTATGTTTATAAGGTTTCCCCAACTTTTGAAACAATTCAAGCTTGTTCCAAACATGTTTGACCACAGTCGTGTCTTTGTGCATTTTTTAAAACACTGGTGACCTGGTAAACTTGAAATCGTCAACACACTAGTGTAATAGAGAAAATATTCTTCTTCCTTTTTTAGTGTATATTGTACTATTTTTTATTCTTTTTGCTGTATTTCATGAACTTTGAGTCTGGACTCCTCATGGTACCCACGAAAAGGACCAGAATTATTCTTCATCTGTCTAATATCTAGCAAATGTTGTTTTTGATTTCTGTTCTAGTTTTTCAAGGAAACACTCAGTAAGCATACATCACAGCCTTATTTTCAGTAGATTCAACTTTATATTCGAGCTGTTGATGGCATTCCTGCTTCGATGTAGAACAGTTTCTCTTAATCGCACACGTGGGATAACAACCGTGTAAAAAAAGAGGGATGTTCTGTTATGTGGTTTCAATTTGGTGTCTTTCTTTTTGATATCGTGTATGCATATTGTAAGAGTTGCAATATTATGGTGTTTTTTGATTGACTTTAATTTTTAAAAATTACGGAGATTGAAAAGGTAATCTCTGTTTGTCGACGAACTACATACATATGATCAATAAAACTCTTCCTAATTTTTATTCATGAATCCTTTACCGATTCCTTACTATTGACAAATTTTGCTGGGACAGTTGTTTCTGTATTCACATTGTCCCCATTACCGAAACAACTTATCTGATTTTAATCTTGTAGAAAGTAAGATATTTAACAAAATTAAAGTATCAAGTTGTTGTGTTTATCCAGTCTTCATGTGCATCATTGTTGGTCATTGTACATCTTGGATTACTCCGGGTTCACCTAGATCAGCTGATTGATTTTTTTTTCTTGCGCCTGTCTACACGAATCCCTATCATATTGTTATTTATGATATGTTAAATAATTTTATTAATGTGCTTTTATTGATTTCTCAGCGTATTGTCAGTTTAATAGGTATCCTTCTTTTATTCCTATTATTACCATGCAAATTTTAAAACGATTGAAAAACAAATATACCCCCTTATGTGTTTGGGGCGTTTAAGGGACTTACTATGTTCGGTCATTTTAGTCATTGCTTTGTTATAAGTATATCCATATTTTTTTTAGTAATTCGATTCAATGTACCTTTTTAAATATCTTATATTTTATGTCGGATTTTTCATCTTGTACATCTTCTATAACAATTACAATACATTTTGCAAAGTAAACTATTGTCATATTATTCATGTTTATCTATTTGGAATGCTTACCTTACTTTGACATTAAAATTGATTAACAACTGTTGGCATAGCTATAAAAGTAGGATTAACTCTTTGTTTTCCTCGGGAAGTGTATTTAACACGTCAGAAAATTGTCATTATTTTTCACTTCTTCCGTTGATTGAAATCTTTTCATTTTTCTTATTTTAATGTATATAACTTTATATCAGAGTAAGAGTTGTTAGTACGTGTATCTTTTTTACTTAACAAAAATTAAAATTTTCAGTTTGCAGAAATATTCATTTCATTTAAAAACATACATTTCAGCAAAGGTCCACATAATAAACATTATCTCACCTCAGACGATGAACTACGGATGTACTGGTAAGGCTGATGTCCACATAACACTGCTCCTTTCATCACTGCTACTTCGGGATCTTCTGGTATATTTATGTTTTTATAAGAAAATGTTTTTTTCAGAGTATCTTGAATTAAACGACAACATGAAAAGGCGCCAACCATGACGATACCCTTCACTTTAGGTGCACCTTTATAATCTGTAAATACTTGTTCTATCAGATTCATTATCTTGTCAATCGATGGTTTGAATAAGTTGTGGATTATATTGGAATCAATTCGCATCTTATCACCTCTCAAACTGATGACTCCGGCATATGGTGAACTAGCAATTTTTTCCGGTAGATTTTCATTATCTCTTTGGCAGAACATTTCCAGAGAAACGTATGGAATTGTCATGTTAGTTTTGCCATATGAATATTCTTTTACAAAGCTTTTAATGCATGAGATTTCTCTCACTATATCTAAAAAGGCAATAGGGTCTTCTTGTCGTAGTGATTTCATACATGGCGAACCAAATATTTTAAAAAATAATGATAAAAATCTGTCATCTACTGATATGCCACCGCACTCATTGCCTGTTATCCTATATGTCTCTACCACTTGATTATCAACTTTCTTGAGGACTGTTATGTCAGCACGAGCACCTAATATCAGGATATAAGCTTTTATTAAAAAAAAATCAGCAGTAGGCAACACATTCAATAACTAAAAGGAGTTGCCATTTCACACTATTTTCCTACAATGAACAAACTATATGTTTTAGCCGACAGTTGATAAATTATTGATTAATTTAAAACATGTACCGATGTTACTTTTTAATAAAAATCGACAGTATATTAACTGGGACCGCAAAGCAAACCGCAACGTAAACAATAATCTACTTAAATGTATCCGTCCGCTTCTTATAAAAACAGGATGCAGGATACCCATGCGTACACATTTTTTTATCTATATAATAAAATGTTAATCTGCAGGACACAAGTCCTTCTTCCAGCACCCGACAAAAAACACAACACACACTTGCTTCAGCCGACAAATAACAGTAGTTATAAAAACAACTCATAGACATTTGGTTTAAATTTGTTGATCAAATATTCCTTATTTATCTTCCGCATGTATAATTTTGATTTGTATAAACAACTGTTAACATCATTATTCAATTTAGTTCTGACGTCTATACTTTTGTAAACCATTAGCCTTTATAGTATGATGGCATCGCACTTTAGCGCAGACCATCGCACTTAAGCTTGACCATCGTACTTTATCGTCCCCATCACACTTTAGAGCCCTAAACATGTATGTCAGTATTTGCAGGAAGCTGACTTCATACATGAACTTCTTAGGAAGAACGGAAAGATGTAATAAGCATTCTGTAACTTTACTTTCCTCTATATAGAAGATGATCTTTTGCTTAACAAATCAAAATTTGGTGATTATGTTGAATGCATGTATCCCATCGATCTTTATATAAAGGATACAACAGTTACAGTTAAGTTTGCCTCATATCTTCACTAAGATCTAGACATTTACAATGAGGGTCAGTTGAAAACAAAACGACAAAAGAGATGATTTCAGCTTTCTATTTGTGAAATGTCAATTTGTATGTAGCAACATTCTAGCAGCGCCTACATACGGCGTAGATACTCCCAGTTGATACGGTATTCCAGGTATTGTATTTCCTACCTTTTTCATTGATAGATGGTTTCGGCTCACAAGGAACCTCTGAAACCAAGAGTTCCAAGTTGTGATATTGGAATCATCCGTTGTAAGTTTTACAGACGTCAGAAAGCGCTGGTTGACCGTTGTGTAATATCTGTTTAATTGATGATAACGGATGTGTTCCTAATGTCGTAACTACAATCTCGTCTCTTTTCCGGAATGTGACCTGCAGAATAAGTTTTATTACCGGGTTTTGATGGGGTGCGTCGCTCAGTCTCAGTTTTCAGTCTTCTTTGTTGGATTTTGTTAACTATTGTTTGTCTGTTTGTCTGTTGATATTTTTTTTTATAGCCATGGTGTTGATAGCTTATTTTCGACTTATGAGTTCGAATGTCCCTCTGGTATCTGTCGCCACTCTTTAATTCCGTATGCATTCAAATCAAAACAATGTATTTTTGATAATAAGAATTAACGATAATTGATTTATAGCTATTATGAATAATACCAAGTTCACACTTTATGATAATGAAAGCATGTAAATGTATCGTCTTGTTTGTTTTACACTGACTAGACGAGTATGATAATCTTAACCTAATTCAAAAATGGGGTCAACCTCCTTGGTTAGACCTTTTGATTTTGTTCTGAATATTTTGTTCTTCTTCTTCCACCACTTTTATTTCTTGCGTGTACTTTTTTTTTCGCAAGATGTTGCTTCGATGTTATGTATATAATAATGCACAGCTTAGGTGCCTTTGAAAATGATCATGCTGAACTGAAACCTTTTCTGTTTAAGAGTTTATTACTCGGTCACTGCTTTCCTTGTGATTGCATCTCCTCCGTAACCGTTAAATGAATCGACAAATTTAATTCACTTAATTGCTCGTGATATCCTAAGGATGTTTTGTCAAAATTAGAACGAAACGATATAAAGAATCCATATGAGAGTTTCCCCCCTCGATATTTGGTAGAAATGACATATCAATGTATCGCCTGAATGATAGGAACATAGATAAGGTTTTTTGATTTGAGGGTCCTTCGTTCTCAAACATAAATTAGAGGTCAAGGTCAAATATCAATGTCATATTCTTAATTTCTCTGAAATCAAATTTCGCATGTTTGTAGAGTCTCGGTCCAACGCGTTAAAATGTGGGATCTAGGCTCTCAATTTCTTACCTTTGAAATTCAAAAGTGCATACACGTGTACTGTAGGATACCATTAAGGATATATCTAAGCGACAAATTGCAAAACAATTTATCGCAAGAACAAAACTTGGCGGAAGAAACAAAAATATAAATCAATTGTTAGACTTGATTAATTGATTTTTTTGATTGATTGATTGAATGATTAATCGGTTGGTTGAATGGATGACTGCTTGTTTGGTTGACTGATATACTGCGTACTTATATATCACTTACTCCCAAACGGACAGCCGCAGGATTTTCTATTTAATGAAATTCCTTACATCTTCTTTTTTTTAAATATTTTCTATTTGCTACGAGAACTGTTACTTCATTGTTTCTTTTATGTGTTGTGTGTGCTTTTTGTTTCAACATGTAGAGAAAAACTGAGTTACATTCTGTCTTGGAAGTTTCACTGTCAATATATTTGGATAGGAATGTTTTATTCTAATTTTAGGTCCGCGCGCGTGATAATGTTTTGAGTTCACGTGACGCTCGAATATATATGTCTGGAATATTTATATCTTTTCAAGGGATATTGTCGAACAGAGCACATTTATATTGATCGGAAAAATACTGAACACTATTGGTTTTATTATTTACAGGTCATTCATGTCGGATCATGCATGCATTTTACGTACACATGCTTTCGGTAGCACATATTTGTGTTTAAATGTATGTTTCGAAATTTGATTGTAGGATTTCAGGAATAATTTCTTACTAGGGGGCGATTTCTACGTCATTGTTTTTTTTTTTTATTTCACAATGAATCGAATTGCGGTTAATGGAAACATCGATTTCTTGATTCATGTTACATTCTTAATGTTAACTATTGTCGTTCAATGCATGTACTCAAAATAATGCTGTTTTAAAGTGATTTAATAACGCGTTTACTGATTAATTGAAGAAAATACATGAATTGGAACAGATTTTGGCAGAGATGGATTTTTCATTCAGAAGTTTTACAAAAGAGGGATTGCATTTTGACAGTAAAATGTACCGGACTGAATTTCAACGCGAAATGGAATTCTTCAAAAAAAAGGGGAAGGGCGCTAGTTTTCAAATTAAATCAGTTTAAATGATAAAATTCTGTCGAAAGATTAATTTTTTTCCCGATTTGTCACAGTTTGACGTCGCGAAAATAACATTTTACGTTAACAACGTCATAACCTCCCTTGTTATCGATCGTATGCCCTTAAGATCAGATAAATGTATACATCATGATAGCTGCTAAGGTTGTAGCTATATTTACTTAATTTCGTTCATTTTACCCTTTCAGTGGCATGGAACCTCTAAATCAATGACGCATACCATTGTATCAAAAAATGTCCAGTTATATCACGTCTCGACTAAGATTTTGGTTAATTTCTTTTTAAACGGCTTTGTGTTTCAAAAACCAAACGACAAATTTATTTGCTAACTCCTAAAAAGTCCTTAAAAGTTTATCGAGTCACTTCGATCAAAATTAGCCAAAAATCCCTGAGGATGTTACGAACAATTAAGGAAAAGAATTTTGTCGATATCTTTTTTTGTAACGAAAAAGATGCACTCACTTGATACACAGTATATAGGGAGATAAGTCATACAAAGAAAAGTGTTCAACTTAGAATAGGTGAGAATAAAAAGCGCATAAACTTTATGAAACTATATAAGAAATATCTTAGTGACATATTGCGAAACAAAAAATATTACGGGACAACCAAATTTGGAGGAAGAAAAAATTCAAAATAATAATAATCAGAAGAAATACAGTAGGTCTTTCCATAGAAAGTGGGAAAACCTAATAATAAAAAAACCAATTGTTCAGAGAACAATTGAAGGTCTTTAATTTTCACATCAATTTTCTAAATTATTAAAGAGGAGCTTATTCTGATTTACTACAAGTTACTATTGACGTCCAAGTATATAAGTTTCTTCATACTGATTCAATAAATATATGTTTTCTTATAGTTTTGCCTGAAAAAGGAAGATAAATGTCAACTTCCGGTTTAAACACTGTCACTTCTGGTATCACAATGTATATGGTACTTATTTACTTTTCGTTGTAATTAGGTAGATATTAGGAACTTCTGGTTATTGAGAGTCACTTCCGGTCTCAAATGAAAGGAATATGTATGCGTATTTAAAAAAAATATTTAGTTTCTAGATAATCTTTTTATTAAATAAGTGCAAAAATAGCTACTTGCAGTTTACAAGAGGTCACTTCTTGTTAATATTTATTCATAATCATATGTCAACAAACACTTTGCAGAAGACCTTATGGCTTTATCATGAACCAAGTTGAATTAATAGTCAATTAACCTTAAATATAACCATTTCAGGGACAATAACTCCTATAAGATGTTGTTTCGAGCCAAATGTATCATATCTTCATCACAAGGAGGCAAAAATTTTGCACAAGTAATTTTACAAATACCTTAAAAAGTGTCAGAGAAAATGCAAAAAAAAAGGAAAAGTCCAAATTTAAAATATAACCTTGACCTTGGACCTTGACTTCATTTCTAAGTAAGAAGACTCAGGGACTTCAAATAAAAGGATTCTTGGGGCATACGGCTAACGGTTCATGAGTAACACAATTAATTTGAAAAGGGAAAATTTCCCTGAATCGCTTCGATCCATATTAGCCAAAAATTCCTGAGGATGTAACGAAAAATTCAGAAAATTTTTTTTTGTTGAAATCTCATTTGGAACGAAGGAGATGCACATTCTTGATAAACAGTGAATATAAAAGAAAAGAAATGCGAAACAAATATTGATCGCAGAATAAAATTTGGCGGAAGAAAAAAAATAATAATTATAAACCAATTGTTCACAAAACAATAACCAATTGTTCACAAAACAATTAGAGGTCTGTCCGACCCTTTAATATATATTTTGCTATGAAAATATAAAGATTCGTTTTTTTTTTTTTCTCAATCGATTTTTGAGTTTCGAACAGCGATATATTCTTCTGTTGCCTTTATTTGAAATGTCAGTTCCAGCATGAATTGATAGATCATTGTTTGCTGGTTCCATAAATATATGGTTTGTAAACAATTTTGTTTAAAATAAGGGAGGGAATTTGTTACGTCCGGTTTGAAAAATGTGATTTCCGGAATAATATGATAGCTCATTTGACGCTATTTTCAAAAATATATTGTTCTATATAATTTTAAATGAAATAAGTACAAACATTTCCTACTTCCGGTTTACATTAGGTCAATTTCGGTCTACTATTTCATACACATATGGCTTTCATCCCAATACACACAAAGTCCTATTGCTTTATGATGTATGAATATGAATTTAAAGAAAATGTTAAATTCTAGAATGTTAAATTTTGCATATGACCTTGATTTTAATTTCAAGGTCATACACCAAGGACCTTAAATCAAAAGACCCTAGGTCATCATTAAACATGGTTCAAGAATTATATCAACAAATGCGTATTGTTAGATACAAAAGGGAAGAAAACTCCCTTTAGATATCAACGTACACTTCAAACCAAAATGTATGTGTAACGACATTTAGCATCTAACAATTAAGTAAATGATATCTTAAAAGGTTTTTGAAAAGAAGTCAAAATGAGCCAAAATACTAATTTAGAATATGACCTTCACCTTTGACCTTGATCAATCTTTTTGTGGATCAAGACCTCAAATCAAAAGAACCTTGGTTTTTTATCCATAAAGGTTTACTAGTTTCACATGCATATCATTTTTATCAAATACATAAGGGAAAACATCTCTCATATCTTGATTGAAATCTTTATACCGCTTATGTTCAAATGACTTAAAACATTCTGAGGATACAACAAGCAATTTGGTAAATTAAATTAAATTTGTCGTAATCTTTTACGGTTGCGAAAGAGTAGAATGCACAAGAAAACAGTTCGGGAGATAACTCTTTCATAATAAAGTGTTCGTTTGAACTGGGTTTGTTTCAAAACCACAATAACTGTTCGATATCATATGCAAAATATGTAAGAAACATTTTTTGAAATAACAAAACAGTGCATGAAAAAAAATAAGCGGAAGAAAACACAATAATAATCAGAACAAAAGCAATAGGTCTTTCCTCAAAATAGTGGAAAGACTTTATAATAATAATCAGAACAAATACAATAGGTATCTCCACAGAAAAGTGGCAAGACCTAAAAGAAATTAAAAAACATTTTTTTAGAGAACGATTGAAGGTCTTCCCACATCAATTATAAAAGTTTTTACAAAAAAGCTTATTCCTGTTTACTCAAAGTTAAAATTTGCTTCCAATCATAAGTTTCTTCATACTGATGCGCAAGGTTTCCCCTGGGTCAATTATTTTTTTCGCCACCCCTTTCGCCAAAACAATATATTTTTCGCCACTTTAATATTTTTTTCTTTTAAAGTTTTCTTTTTTTCCAGCCCCCCCCCCCCCCCCCCCCTAAGAAAGAAGTGTTTTTACAAAAAAACGAAGCATCTTATCACTTGGAATTGATCCCTCGTATATATTCATTACATTAAGGGTTACTCTCATGCCAGCCTTTTGAATAGATTTCTTCATTGCGACAGTTTTCTTTTCTAGACCATCGTAAATAAGTAAAACTATATGCTTGAAACGCATGTGTCACTG
Source organism: Mytilus trossulus (assembly GCF_036588685.1). Classification (NCBI taxonomy): domain Eukaryota; kingdom Metazoa; phylum Mollusca; class Bivalvia; order Mytilida; family Mytilidae; genus Mytilus; species Mytilus trossulus. Next base: position 9,899,456 of record NC_086385.1, on the reverse strand, counting down.
AAACGACTTTGAAGTACCGACTCAACTCAATGATCTATATGAAAGTTAAATGATAAAGTTTTAAATCAGGCACCTTTCTTGCTTTTGTACATTTTTCGTCATAACAACAATTTTCTTTTCTGAACTATCACTAAAAGAAGGAGAGAAAGCGTAAAAACTTTGCTTCAAACACGTGCGTCGCAAAGTGGTAAATAAATCCTTTTGTGACATGTGACAGAAGCCATTTAACCATATCATTTTGTCCTATTATACAATCAACACCTTTAATTAGTCCTTTGATGTCGATAGCTATGAATGCAATCGGCTGATTATTGATTTTCTGTCAAAATCTTAACGAGTTCAAGGTGAATTCCGAGTATTGTTTGATCGGTAAAGTCAGAGAAACCCGAATAAAGTAAATAAACAAGATGGCTGAAAATAAATCGTTATATATATTTCTTTCGCCAAATTCTTTCGCCATTGACGAATTTTAATCGCCACAATTATTATTTTTTCGCAAATTGCGAAAATGGCGACCGCCAGCGGAAACCCTGTAGTGATGCGATAAATAAGTGGTTTCTATATACTATTGACTGAAATAATGGATATAATGTGCTATTTCCGGTGGAGTAAATGTCACTTACGGTCTCATATGTTAGCGTCTTTCATACTGATTCCGAAAATATATAGTTTCTTTATATTTTTGCCTTTAAACATAATTGGCAACTTCTTGTTTAAGGAAAGTCACTTCTAGTATGTAGTGAAAATGGATTCCAAGTACTTTTCCATGAACAAAAACGAGAAAAATAGCTACTTCCGGTTTTCTCAAGGTTACTTCCGGTAATCTTTTTAAGGTCACATGTAACCCAACATTTTGTAAGAGGTCATATGGCTTTAAAATTAACCCAGTTGAAGTGATAATCCATTAATCTGATAATTAGACATTTCAGGGGCACTAACTTTTATACGATGCCTTTAGATTGTTGCAGACCAAATTTGCCATATCTTCATTACAATAAAGCAAACATTTTGCACTTGTTCTTTTATATATATCTTTAAAAATGTCACAGAAAATAAAAAAAAAAAGGAAAAAAATGTTGAGAACCTTACCTTGACATTTTCTAAGTAAAGACACAAGGGCTCTAAAATCATCTAATTGTGATGCGATAAGCGGTTTATGAGTTACAAAGACACACCGACAAGGAAGATAACCTCTAAAAAACGTCATCGAATCGCCAACAATTTCTGAGAATCAAACAATTTTTAAAAGTATTATGTCGCAATTATTTTTGTTACGAAGGAGATGCAAACACATAATAAACAGTCAAAAGGGAGATAACTCTTACAAAGAAAATATTTGGTGAGTCGTGATAAAATTTAAAAGCTCATTAACTGTATGATACTATAGAAAAAATATCTGACTGAAAAATTGCGAATAAAAATATTACGTGAGAAGAAAAATTAAGTGGAAGAAAAAGAAAATTATAATGATAATTAAAAATCAATTTTTCAGAGAACAATTGAAGTCTTTCCACCCATAAAGATCAATTTTGATATAGACCTATGAAAATTCATTTCTATATAAGGGAGATAAATTGTTACTTCCGGTTTGAAATATGTCACTTTCGGTTTCATTTGATTGTTTAATTGATACTGATCAAAAAATATATTGTACTTTTACATTAAATAAGTTATAAAAATAACTCTTCCGGTTTACACAAGGTCAACCCGGTGGCTTTTCCATGGTCAAGTATCTTGCAACGTAATGCAAAAAGTTCCATGGAATTTATCATGTATTCTTATGAAGTAATAGCAAAGGTCGAAAGAACGTCAATTTAACCTATAACCTTGAGTTCAATTTCAAGTTCATAAATCAAGAGCTTCAAATTAAAAGAGCAAAGGTCTTAATTATATATGGTTTATGAGTTATATCACTATATACCTAATTTTTAGTATAAGAGGGGAGAAAACTCCAATTTAATGTAAGCGTACCTTTTCAACCAAAACTCATGTGTTACGACATGTCGCAACTTACAATATAGTAAAAATATATTGTCGGAATCTTATATGGTATTTGAAAAGAATTAAAAATAAGCCAAAAGAAAAAATTGAAACATGAAATTGACCTCTGACCTTGACCTACTTTTTCATTGGATCAAGAATCCCTAATGAAACATCCTATGTTTCTTTCACTTAGGGTTAACAAGATAGAAATGCATATCACTTATATCAAATGCATTAACTCTCATATGGAGCGTTCATATTGCTTCGGTCAAAATTGGACAAATCATGCAAAGGATATAACGAGCAATTTTATAAAACAAATTTGTCGTAATATTTTATGGTTGCGAAGAAGTAGTGAACACAAGAAAAATAGTGTTTTGGGAAGATAACTCCTACAAAGAAAAGTATTCGGTTTCGCAGGGTAAATTTCATAAGCACAAAAACTGTTCAATATCATATACCAAATATCTAAGCAACATATTGCGAATAAATGTTTATCGCAAGAACAAAATTAGGCGGAAGAAAAGAAAAATAATCAGAAGAAAAACAATAGGTCTTTCCACAGAAAAGTGGAAAGACCTCATAATCAGAAGAAAAACAATAGTTTTATCCACAGAAAAGTGGAAAGACCTAAAAATCAGACCTATGGACAGGTCTGCTCCTGGCCAGACTTGAGGACAGGTCTGCTTTTGACCAGACCTGTGGACAAGTCTGCTATTGACCAGACCTGAGGACAGGTCTGCTTATGACAGTATATCATTATAAGAGTTTGCATATCAGACTTGAACTTTATTTAAAATACGTAAACAACATAAGCATTGTTTTCCCGAGTTTTTCCACCGATATCTTTCATTATTTACTCGTTAGATATTATTAGATATTATACAAATTCTCTTTTTTTTTATTTGATATACATGTATTCTTTATATAAAAAAAATGCCTATACAATCACATAGAGTGGGTTTTTTCTTTATTAGAAGGTGGATAGAAAGGTTGCCCAACGCTTCGGAGCAATATTCACGGGATATCAGCAACATTGTCGACGTTGCTTCGTTCCCCGTTTTTTACCTCTCCCTTCCTTAATTTTACTTTATGCATAAATTTGTACATGCATGGATATTTCATTGTTATTCAACTTGTTTGCATTGGATTAACTGTTCAAACAGAAATTGTACAGTGTCCGTAAGCATACGGTGTGGTAAAACTATCAACAATCTCGTCAAATTCGTCAGATTGGTCGTGAGATTTGTCTTTGTCGATTAATTGAGATATGGGACGTCCCAGAATTATACTCAATGCGCACTTTAATGAAATAGTTGCCACTTGAGGTTTAACTATAAGCAAAATCAATAAACCGACATAATCGATAAACAGTATACTATTCCCAGAAGAGAACCTTTTTTTGTTAAATCATTGTAACTAGGGTAGTATTTACAAAACTGGGATCAGATTAAAACAGACATGAATATGATAACAAAGGACGTCTATAATCATATACACGATATGTCAATAGATAAAACCTTCAAACCTTCAAGAACGGTGTACAAGCAACAATTGACACAAACGTACCATCTAAAATGATAAATAAAAAGCACTCTGTCACATGGTTAAACAGAAAACTGTGCAAAATGCTAAAACGGAAAGCTAGGTTGCACAAACATGCTAGAAAAAATGGAAGTTACAAAGGATATAAACAATTCCAAAAAGACTGCAAACGCCAATTTAGAAAAGCAGAATGGAACTAAATTAATGACATCATCAATGCAGGTTTTGTAAAGAATAGTTCTAAACCATTCTGGAACTACATGAAAGCAAAGAAACAAGATACTATAGGAGTACATGTAGCACCATTAAAGTCAAATGGAGGTCTAACAAACTACAGATAAGAAAAGGCAGAAATTCTAAACAACCAATTCAAATCAATATTCACTAAATTAGATCCGAACTCACAAATACCACCATTAAAGAAAAGATCAACTTCAAATATTTCAAAATTGGACATGACATCAGAAGGAGTACATAAGGGCCATTTAAAAAAAAAATGAAGCAAAAGTGTGACATGGGGGTCCAATTTCAAACTCAATATTTTGTATTTCTTTTTGTCTTATCCTATTACCGATACTTTAAATTTTATAATTCCAAAGTTTCAGGCAGAATGAAACAGACATATTGAATAATCTTAAATTTTAATAGCATACATCTCAAAACATTTGACCAGAAACCATACTACTTGTAAACAAGTTTGGTAATGAAACAGTCAAGAAAACATTGCTCAAACCTCTCCAAATGAAGGTCAAAAGAATAAGAAAAAAATTAAAACCAAAATTTCCATCTTTTCTGCTAAATCATATTATAGCAATCAATGAATAGCTTAATTTGAAAAAAAAAAATATAATAACTAGTGATTAAAGTTTTTACCAATAAAAAGAATCTTAATATATTTCAGTTAAAATAGTCAACTTTGAAAGCCCTGAGTTTTTGTGATCATTTGCCAAATAAAATGTCATTTCATTGTACCGTTTTATGTAATAGTATGTAGAAAAAGCGTTCTATTTTCAGTATTTTGTCATACTCCTGACATATGTTACAAAGACTGAAAAATGCTTTAAACTTGCACAAAAATTCACTTAACACATTGCCATATCATTGATTTCAATTACTGATATCTTTTGCCAATGAACAGAACTTTCTTTTTAGGGCCATTTAAAAAAAAATACACAGAGAGGTACCAAAAATGTCAGGGGTGTGACAACTGTCTTTAAACATCTACCAAAGAATACATAGTACTTAATTTTTTGTATTTATTTTTTCAGACAATGTCAGAAGTGGCTATTCCAAAAAAAAAATTAAAAAATATTACAACTATGATATGTTTATATCATAGATGTGTGAGTGAATTATATATGTCAGGAGTGTGACGCTTTTTTTAAGGCATTTTCTGTCAATTCATAATTTCACAAGGACAAGTTCAACAAGAAAAGCGGGCTCGGTCAAGGGTGTCCCATATGAAGCTAGCATTGGTAATTCAATGAATTTTCACTTGTAAAAACAAAGTTTAAGTTGCTGATTGATTGAAAACTAATTAGACCAATAACTAGGTTCCAAGTTTGAAATCGGACAAAAATGGTGTCTAAAATCAGTTATTTTGAATGTTACGGACATCTATATTTCAAGGCCTATAGCACATTATGCGTCTATTCATTTCACTATGATAACTTTTATGGCTTCAACAGACTCGAGGCATCGGTTTCCACCAAAACCTGACCCTATTAGCCCACCAATATGTCTCTGCATGACTTTTTGTCCAAGGATATCTTATTTTTTCACTTTTTCGCCAACAGTCACGTGACTTTTGGAAATAAACCAGGTGACCAAAAAATGAAAAATCTCCAAACTTAATTTTCTGAAATATTTTACTAATTATCTTTCATTTGAGCCCAACATGAAATGTGCATGACCATTGATGCGAATGCAGTATTCATTTAAACTTCGATAGTGTCTTTTCGATAAGTAAAGGCCTAAAATGCCTGAATGGGAAGGAGTTGAAGTTCACATATGGTCAGTTTTGGTCAATGCGGTCTAATCATTTTATTGTTCAAGTCAGCATGAGATATCAAAACTACTGCAATTTTGTTACGTATCAGTATTATGAGTAAAAAGAGGACACGCTGGCATCCTAAATTTATGTGAACAAAAATGTGTTCTTATTATATTGGAATATTGCTGTCCATTGTAATATACATTGAATCCTGACATAAAAAAATATGGCTGATTTACTATACGGGTATATAGATTTACAGTTTAAAGTTCACATATGGTCAGTTTTGGTCAATGCGGTCAAATATTTTTGTTGTACAGGTAAGCTTCAGGTATAAAAACTACTGAAATTTTGTTACGTATCAGTATTTTGAGTAAAAAGAGGACATGCTGGCACCCTAAATTTATGCGAAAAAAAAAATGTTCTTATTATATTGTTATATTGCTGTCCATTGTATTATACATTGAATCCTGACATCAAAAATATGGCTGATTTACTATGCGAGTATATAGATTTACATATTAAAATGCACATATGGTCAGTTTTGGTCAATGCGGTCAATGCAGTCAAATAATTGTGTTGTACAAGTCAGCATGAGGTATCAAAACTACTGAAATTTTGTTATGTATCAGTATTTTGTGTAAAAAGAGGACATGCTGGTATCCTAAATTTATGCGAACAAAAATTTGTTCTTATTACATTGCAATATTGCTGTCCATTGTATTATACATTGAATTCTGACAAAAACATATGGCTGATTTACTATGCGAGTATATAGATTTACATATTAAAATGCACATATGGTCAGTTTTGGTCAATGCGGTCAAATAATTTTGATTTACAAGTCAGCATGAGGTATCAAAACTACTGAAATTTTGTTACGTATCAGTATTTTGAGTAAAAAGAAGACATGCTGGCACCCTAAATTTATGCGAACAAAAATTAGGCTGATTTTTTATGCGGGTATATAGATTCACAAATTAATGTGCACATATGGTCAGTTTTGGTCAATGCAGTCAAATAATTGTGTTGTACAAGTCAGCATGAGGTATCAAAACTACTGAAATTATGTTACGTATCAGTATTTTGTGTAAAAAAGAGGACATTCTGGCACCCCAAATTATGCGAACAAAAATTTTCTCTTATTGTACTGAAATATTGTTATCCATTGTATTATACATTGAATCCTGACAGAAAAAAATATGGCTGTTTTACTATGCGGGTATATAGATTTACAATTTAAAGTTCACATATGGTCAGTTTTGGTTGATGCGGTCAAAAAAGTTTGATGTACAAATCAGCATGAGGTATAAAAATTACTGAAATTTTGTAGCGTATCAATGTTTTGAATAAAAGGAGGACATGCTGGCACCCTAAATTTATACGAACAAAAATGTGTAGTCATGTGTGTAAATGAATTAAACTATTGCAGATTGTGACTGCATAGTTCAATGATGTATTACTAACAAAGACATATACAACTAACATCAAATAGACTTCTTTCCAAAGATATACATAATAATGTGCAAAAATGGTTGAATTTGATTGGTAATGGAATATACATATTATAATATATAATAATCCACAATGCTTTTCATCATATAAATGGTAGCATACGCTATAAACTTATCACTTTGGGATACCATAAGGCATATTTTGTTAATGAGGAACAAAAGGGTAAAACATACTACACAGAGGAACAAGTGATCAGTATGCTAGAGTTTCTTATTGACAACATATTTGTTGAATTTAGAGGTAGACTTTTTCAACAAATTGTCGGCATTCCTATGGGAACGAACTGTGCGCCTCTCCTTGCCGACCTCTTCTTATTTTCATATGAATCGGAGTTCCTTCAGACACTTGTTTAAAACAAGAAGATCAAAGAAGCCAGGTTATTTAACTTCACTTTCAGATATTTTGCTGATGTTCTTTCCATTAACAATCCGAACTTTTCTGATTGGGTTCCATTAATATACCCACCAGAACTAGACCACAGACACGGCTTCCTCCGCCTCATTTTTAGACTTATACCACGAATTTGACATACACAGTCATCTCAGTACCAGAATCTATGACAAACGAGACGAAATTATTAATTTCCCCCACCTTAGTAGTAATATACCAACTTCACCTGCATTTGGAATATACATTTCCCAACTTATTAGGTATTCAAGAGCTTGCAGCTCCTATTCAGACTTTGTAAAACATCACCAGTGTCTGAGCAGAAAGTTGATGAACCAGGGGTATGTCAAAGAACGTCTCGTCTTTTTTCTAAAAAAATGTTCATCGGAAGATACCCAGAACTCGTTGATAAATATTCCGTATCAACTTCACGAATAATACAAGATGGTCTTGAAGTATAGATTTTGCGTGCTGACGTTGGTTATCATCTTAATAACGTGTTATAGTATTCTTGTATTTGTCTTTATTAATATTACTTGTACTGTTAAGCCAGTTTTTGAGATATTCTTTTGAATTGACTATGTGGTTATATAAAAACATCATACTTTGAACGACAAAATTATTTCATTTACAGATATTACTGTTACTTATTGACCTTGATATACTATGAATGACAAAATTATTTTATTCAATAACTATACTTTTTCTGTTAAGTCTGTTTTTTATGTTTTACATTTTACGTGAAACTGTACGTATGTACCCCGTCATACTTTGAACCACACATTATTTATTTATTATTATTACATTTACTGTTGAATCTGTTGTTTTTATATCAACTTTACGAGACTATGCATGTATGTATGCCTTCATACTTTGAACGACGAAATTATTTTTATGCCTAGCCTGTACGATTTTCAGACGCGCAATTTTACACCAACAATGAAAACCTTCAATCCTTTACGGGTAGACTTTATATAGATAAATTAAGTGATATAAGAAAAGCAAAATGAGTATGTTAAATTTGATGTATGCCCTTTTGTGCTTCTTCGTTACATTTGCTGTTTATATAGTGATGCATGTATGTATGTCCTCATACTTTGAACGACACAATTATTTTAATGTCTACCTGTGCGAATTTCAAACGCGCAATTTTACACCAGCAATGAAAACCTTCTATCCTTTACGGGTAGACTTTATATAGATAAATCAAGTAGTCTAAGAAAAGCATAATGAGTATGTTAAATTTTATGTATGCCTTTTTGAGCTTCTCCGTTACATTTGTTGTTTTTATAGTGATATTAAGATGATAACACAATATTGACTGCTGTACCCCTATTTTTGACATTTGTACTCTTTGAGTATGTTTGTTTTGTTCATACATCGTTGACAATGTAATGGAATTTGATGCGACTGTCATACAAGTGAGAGGTTTAGCTAGCTATAAAACCAGGTTCAATCCACCATTTTCTACATTAGAAAATGCTTGTACAAAGTCAGGAATATGACAGTTGTTATCCATTCGTTTGATGTGTTTGGACTTTTGATTTTGCCTTTTGATTTTGGATTTTCCTTTCTGAATTTTCCTCGGAGTTCACTATTTTTGTGTTTTTACTTTTTAGTGCCCGTTATCATTGTAACCAAGATCGTTTTTATAATTGATAGATAGTCAGATCACAGATAAATTTGTGTTACAAGCAAGTTTTATGCGTACTTAATTTTGAAATAATTCATTTTGTATTTGATACTGTTTATAAAACGGAAGTATTGATTTTACTTTATTTTCGATGTTTACACTACGAAACAAAGATATTATCGTATAAAGATATTATAAATCGTATAGAGCGGTCCTGGTAACAAGTTAACTAAGTGTTGAGCAGACCAGTCAAAAGTTAACTTGGGAACAGGTCTGGTTTTGATCGGATTTGTCAAAGCAAAAGTTAACTTATGTTAACTTTGTGGCAGGACTGGTTTCGAAGTTAACTTTTGACAGGACTGGTTCGAAGTTAACTTATATCAATAGCGGACCTGTTTCCAAGTTAACTTTTTGGCAGACATAAAAACAGTCCTAGGACCATGTCCGCTTTTCAAGTTAACTAGATTTTGGTCCTAGGACTGGTCAGAGCAGTCCTAAGTTCAGTCACAGGTTAACTTTGACCAGTCCAAATGACTGGTTATCAAGTTAACTTGCTGTACAGGTTAGTACTGCACCCATCTGTACACATGAGCTAAAAACTAAGGTCAAAATCTAGAACGTTAAATTTACCTATGACCTTCAGCTTAATTTCAAAGTCATAAACCAAGGATCTCAAATCAATAGACTTAAGGTCTTAATGATATATGATAAATGAGTTATATCACCATACGTGTCATTTTAAATAAAATAGGGGAAGAAACTCCCATTAAATGAACCCTTCCCTTTTTACATCTTATACGGTATTAAAACATGAAAATAAGCCAAAATCAAAATTTTTAATATGACCTTAATCTCTGACTTTGACTTAATTTTCTAATTTTTTGGATCAAGGACTACAAATCAAAGGATCCTAGGTCTTTATTACTTTAATAAAATTGAGAATGGAAATGGGGAATGTGTCAAAGAGACAACAACCCGACAAAAATAAAAAAACACAACAGCAGAAGGTCACCAACAGGTCTTCAATGTAGCGAGAAATTCCCGCTTAAGTTTACAAGATAGAAATGGTATTACTTATATCAACTGCATAGGGGGAATAACTGTCATATAGAGTGATCATATCGGTTCAGTCAAAATAGGACAAATCATGCCAAGGATATAACGAGCAATGTTATAAAATAAATTTGTCGCTTTCTTTTATGGTTACGAAGGAGATGTAGTAACGAGAAAAACCGTATTTGGGAAGATAACTCCTGCAAAGGAAAGTATTTGGTTACGCAGGGTAAATTTAAAAGGCGCATAAACTGTTCAATATCATATACCAAATATCTTAGCGACATATTGCACAACAAATACTTATTGCAAGAACAAAATAAGCCGGAAGAAAAAAAAATAAACGTCTGTCCATGTCAGTTTAAAGATATTGAAAAGAAGCTAGTTCCTGTTTACTCAAAGTTGAAATTGGCATCAAATCATAAGTTTCTTTATACTGATGCGAAGAATAAGTGGTTATCATATATTTGTGAGTGAAATAAGGGAGAACATGTGCTACTTCTGTGAAGTGAATGTCACTTCCGGTCCATATGCTAGCTTATTTTACTCTGATTCCCAAAATATATAGTATCTATTTACTTTTGCCTGTAAATTATGAGATAATTGGCCACTTCCGATTCATCAAAAGTCACACCTTGTCTGTGATGATAAGATAATGTATCTAAATTACAAAATATATAGATTCCGAGTACTCTTGCTCTGAAAAAGTGCAAACAAAGCTATTTCCGGTTATGTCAAGGTCACTTCCGGTTGTCATTTGTCAAGGTTATATGACACCCAACATTTTGTAAAAGATCATATGGCCTTATAATGAACCAAATCGACGTTATAATTACTTAACCTTTCAATTAGACATTCCAGGGGCTCTAACGTCTGTCAGATGACATTAGAATGTTTAGGAACAAATGTTACATATCTTCATTACAATAAAGCAAACATTTTGCACTTGTTATTTTATATCTTTTAAAGTGATGGAGAAAATGAAAAAACAAGAAAAAGTAAAAATTACGAACTTGATCTTAACCTTTGACATTGACTTTTAAACATGATCTTTGACCTTGGAGTCATATTGTACGTTAGGACCTAGAGGCCTCAAATAATAGCATTTAATGTTATACGGTTAACGGTTTGTGAGTTAAACAAACATCCCAACAAATTTATTTGGTAGAGGTAGATAACCCCTTTAAAATTTCATCCTACATTTGTATCGCTTCAATCTAAATAAGCCAAAAATTCCTAGGGATGTAATGAACAAGTAAGATAAAGAATTTTGTCGCTATCTTTTTTTGTTACGAAGAAGATGAACCCATTAGATAAACAGTAAATAGGAAGATTGCTCTTACAAAGAAGATTGATCGTCTTAGCAGGGTGATATTTAAAATCGCATAAACTGTATACAATATAAGAAATATTTAAGCGACATATAGCGAAACAAAAATTTAAAACTTGGCGGAAGATCAATAATAATAATAATAATAATAATAATAATAATAATAATAATAATAATAATAATAATAATAATAATAATAATACTAATAATTCAATTGTTCAGAGAAGGTCTCTTAACATCAATTTTCAAAGGAGTAGGTCCGGTAAGGACCGATTTTGGCCTCAAATCTCAGTTTCATCTGACCAAAGAGTTTGACCACTTTTTAAACACTTGAGTGTCTATTATATATGTTTCGTTTAATTTATGGGAAAGTTTTTAACTTATTTCGTCATTAAAAACGATCCGATTCAAGCTCAAATATGAAAAATCTACCAAATATGCGAAAAATGTCACTTTTCAGATGGTTATTGTCAAAAACGAAAGTGGCCGAATCCGTGTTCATTTTGGGGCCAAAAAATGGTCTTACCGGACCTACTCCTTTTGAAAAGAATCTAGGTCCAGTTTGCTCAATGTTAAAATTGGCATCCAATCATAAGTTTCTTTATATTGTGAGGATAAATGAATGGTTTCTTTATACTTTTGATTGAAATGAGGGAGATAATGTGCTACTTCCGGAGAAAGTCGATGTCAATTTAGGTCCCAAATGATACCTTTTTTCACACTGATTCCAAAAATATATAATTTTGCATGAAGAACTGGAGATAATTTGCCACTTCTGGTTTATCGAAAGTCATTTCTAGTCTTGCGTAATAAGTTTATGTATTTTAATAAAACCCTCTCAGGGTTTTTGGGTAATGGTTCATAAGTTACAAAAACATACTGACAAATGTATTTTGTTAAGGTGGATAACTCCCATAAAAAATTCATCGAACGCTTCGATTCATATTAGCCAAACATTTCTGAGGATGTAACGAACAATTTATAAAAACAATTTTGTCGATATCTTTTTTTTTTTTAATGCGCACATTGGATAAACAGTGAGTCAGGAGATAACTCTTACAAAGAAAATTGTTCGTCTTAGCAGTGTGAAATTTAAAAGCGCATAAACTGGACAATACGATATATGAAATATCTCAGCAACAAATTGCAAAACAAAAATTCCACCATTTTACGGGAAAAAAATAATAATTAAAAAACAATTCTTCAGCGAACAATTGAATGTCTTTCCATCCGTATAGATCAATTTTGGTATAGAACTTTGAAAATTCAGTTTGAAATATCATATTCATCGCTAACTGATAGTTTATATCAAAATATATGGTTTCTATACATTTTTTTTCTAAATAAAGGAGATAAATTATTACTTCCGGTTTTAAATATGTCACTTCCAGTTTTGTTTGATAGTTTACTTCAAACTGATTCTAAAAATATGTTGTTCGATATATTTTTGCTTTAAATAAGTACAAAAATAGCAACTTCCGGTTTTCACCAGTCATTTCCAGCTTGCTTTTCCATGATCAAGTTTTTTTGCAACGTAATGTAAAAAGTCCCCTGGCTTTATCATGAATATATATAAGGTAAAAGCAATTGTCAAAATCTAGAACGCCAATTTTACAAAATTGCAAGGGCATAAACCAAGGGCTTTAAATCAAAGACCATATGTCTTAATTATATATGGTAAATAAGCTATATCACTTTATGTCTAATTTTTAATATAAGGAGGGAGAAAACTCCAACTTAATGTTAGCGTACACTTTTAACCAAATTCATGTGTTACGACATGTCGCAACTTACTATTTAGTAACAATATGTTGTCGATATATTATACAGATTTTGGAAAGAATTGAAAATACGACAAAATCAAATTTGAAATATGACCTAGACCTCTGACCTTTCAGGTTTTTGAACAAGAACCTCAAATCAAAATATCATAGGTCTCTATCACTTATGGTTTACAAGATAGAAATGATATCACTAATATCACATTAAAAAGGGGTAATAATTCTCAAATGGAGTGTACATATTGCTTCGGTCATAATAAGACAAATCATGCGAAGGATATAAAGAGCAATTTTGGAAAGTGAAGACTTAGTTTCAGTAAGACCCCAGTTTGGCCCAAAAAATTTAGCAGTTTTCCAAAATTGTTAAAATGTTATCTTTTTTTTTTATAAAACCATTTATTGGAAAGTCGAATGCTTCAGCTACATAAATATTTGACAATACAATGCACATATATATGGTGCTAGCATCATTTAGTCGTGCTAATTACTGAATTCTTCACAATTTCAGCATTTTAGTTAAATTTTAGACGGTTTCCGTCTTAAATAATAGTGGCCGCATTCTTAATACTGAAATGTAAGTTGTATTTGATGATAATACATAACATACATAAAGGTTGAAGATGGAGACGGATGCGGCCAATTTCATTTTTGGCAAAAACTAACATTTTTAGGCATATTTGATAAATAAATTTTTCATATTTAGGCTTGAATCGGAGCGTTTTTAATGACGAAATCAGTTAAACTCTTTCACTTAAACTAATTAAATCAACTGAAATAGACATTTAAGTGATTATTAGGTCTTTCCACTTTCAGATGAACCTGATATTTGAGGCTGAGATCGGCCCTTACCGGACCTACTCCTTTGACGCTTTCTTTTGCATTTACGGAGGAGATGTAGTCACAAGGAAAACAGTGTTTAGAGGGATAAGTCTTACAACGAAAAGAGTTTGTCCTATTAGGGTTAAATTTAAAAGCGCATAAACTATACGATATAATATGAGAAATATCTAAACGACATATTGCGAAAGAAATATTTATCGCAAGAATAAAAAAGGCAGAAAAATAAAAATATAATCAAAACAAATACAATAAGTCATTGTTATGCTTTTACTTTTCTACACTAACGTATTGTTACGCTTTTACTTTTCTACACTGGTTAGAGGTATAGGGGGAGGGTTGAGAACTCACAAACATGTTTAACCCCGCCGCATTTTTGCGCCTGTCCCAAGTCAGGAGCCTCTGGCCTTTGTTAGTCTTGTATTATTTAAATTTTAGTTTCTTGTGTACAATTTGGAAATTAGTATGGCGTTCATTATCACTGAACTAGTATATATTTGTTTAGGGGCCAGCTGAAGGACGCCTCCGGGTGCGGGAATTTCTCGCTTCATTGAAGACCTGTTGGTGACCTTCTGCTGTTGTGTTTTTTTATTTTGGTCGGGTTGTTGTCTCTTTGACACATTCCCCATTTCCATTCTCAATTTTATTTTTTATTCCACAGAAAAGTGGAAAGACCTGATAATCAGATCAAATACAATAGGTCTTTCCAAAGAAAAGTGGAAAGACCTAATAATCATTTCAAATACAATAGGTCTTTCCAAAGAAAAGTGCAAAGACCTAATAATCAGATCAAATACGATAGGTCTTTCCAGGGAAAAGTGGAAAGACCTAATAATCATTTCAAATACAATAGGTCTTTCCAAAAAAAAGTGCAAAGACCTAATAATCAGATCAAATACAATAGGTCTTTCCAAGAAAAATTGGAAAGACCTAATAATCAGATCAAATACAATAGGTCTTTCCAAGGAAAAGTGGAAATTCTAATAATCAGATCAAATACAATAGGTCTTTCCAAGGAAAAGTGGAAAGACCTAATAATCAGATCAAATACAATAGGTCTTTCAAAAGAAAAGTGGAAAGACTTATAATTAGAACAAATACAACAAGTCTTTTCACAGAAAAGTGCAAAGACCTAATAATCAGATCAAATACAATAGGTCTTTCCAAGGAAAAGTGGAAAGACCTAATAATCAGATCAAATACAATAGGTCTTTCCACAGAAAAGTGGAAAGACCTAATAATCAGATCAAATACAATAGGTCTTTCCAAAGAAAAATGGAAAGACTTATAATCAGAACAAATACAATAAGTCTTTTCACAGAAAAGTGCAAAGACCTAATAATCAGATCAAATACAATAGGTCTTTCCAAAGAAAATGGAAAGACCTTATAAATAATAATGATCAGAACAAATACAATAATTCTTTGCACAGAAATTTTCGATATATTTAAGCGACATATTGCGAAACAAAACTTGTTTTCCTTTCGGTTGGGTCGAACTTGGCACAGGTCAATAGACGTTTCAAGTAATTATGATACCGTTTGCCTTGTACATAGTTACGTTCCTTGGTTTATAAGGGTTCTTAATTTGATAAATTGATACATGCATCGTATTTACATTACATGAATTAATAAATATAAAAAAGAAGATGTGATATGATTGTCAATGAGACGACTATCCACAAAAGACCAAAATGACACAAAAATTAACAACTATAGGTCACCGTACGGCCTTCAACAATGAGCAAAGCCCATATCGCATAGTGAGCTATAAAAGGCCCCGATAAGACAATGTAAAACAATTCATACCAGAAAACTAACGGCCTTATTTATGTAAAAAAAAATAACGAAAAACAAATATGTAACACATAAACAAACGACAACCACTGAATTTACAGGTTCCTGCTTTGGGACTGGCATATACATAATTAATGTGGCGGAGTTGAACACGTTAGCGAGATCTCAACCCGCCTAACCATGGACAGTGGTATAACAGTACAACACAAGAACGAACTATAGAATTCAGTTAAAAAAAGGCTTAACTCAGATGGACAAAAAAACAAGTGGACGTGGCCGTTTCATTATTCATTCCGACAAAAAAAGACACAATACACAGATCTGAGAGTACTCGCGGTTATTTGACAGCTAGTTCAAAGCCACGAATAACTAATAAATAAATCATACATCTAAGACGAAACTATCAATCCTTACACATCCAAAATCCAATGGATTTAGTGTAAAGACGTCATAAACAGCCAGAGAAAACCATGACTTTGTGCAATGCCAAGTTACAGGTATCGACATATTGTAGATCCATGAATACTGTATATGTATATAACATACTAGTAATATTTAGTTAGCTTTTAATTTACTGATAACAAAATCAATATGTAAACCAATAAAAAAACAATATTCAATGATCTTATTACAGTGTTAGGTAACCTTTTAAATTAGTTTATTTGAAGGAGCGACAAGTAACATGGATCATTTCTAAATTTTTGGGCACGGTTAACAACATTTCCGTAAAAAAAAGGATGTACTATCCCGTTTGATATAAGATTTTTACAGGTACAACCAAACTTCAATACCAAATCTTTATATCTATGGACAAATTTAGTAAAGGTTTTAAGTAATTGATGGTAAAGATATCCCTGGTTTAATAATTTACTAGTAATACATAGGTTGCGTTCGTTAAAATCAAAAACGTCACATCAGACACGGGCATAGCGAACAAGTTGTGAAAAATAAACACCGTAAGTTGGTGCCAAAGGAACATCACCATCTAAAAATTGAAAATTAACAATAGGGAACGAAAAATCGTCTCTTTTGTATTAAATTTTAGTGGGAGTTTCCCGTTTAAAAACGAAATATCTCAATCCAGGAAAGGACAGTTATTACCGAAGAAATTTGAGTTATTTAAAGTAAGTTCCTTGGGGTAAATGTCAGCATTTTATTGATAAAGTTCTTGATTATTTAACGAAAAATGTCACCAAGATAGCGGTAAGTGTTGTTGAAATTATCAATTAAATGCAATTTCAACGGGTCTTAACTGCTTGCAGTCATAAACCGTGATTCGTAACAGTACAAACACATGTCTGTTACTAAAGGGCACTGCCCGAGGGGATACTTGTAAAATTGGTACCGTTAATTTTATTTATTTACAACCTGTCGATAAACGTTGTTGCCGAAACTACAGAGATATTATCAAGGAGAAAATTAACAGCTTCAATCATCTCATCACACCTTTAGTAAGTATATCTGGCATATTTACCTTTCTCATTAGAAAAGAAGGCTTTAAATGAGTTGCAGCAAATTTATCTACATTCAGCTTTACCACACTACTATTTAATTAAATAGGAAAACTTTCGTTTCAGAATCAAAAGGACCATCAAAAGCCCGTAACTTATCTAAAACATCCAAATATTTGTTTACACTGCAAAAATGGTTTAACCCACTATGTTCATATATTTTATTACAATAGTTTATGATAAGCTCTTTAATATGAACTAGTTATAAATTTCCTGTTTACAAAACTTTGAATTTTTCGAAAAAACTAAGGATTTTCTTATTCCAGGCATAGATTACCTTAGTAGTATTTGGCTCAACTTTTTGGAATTTTGGATCCTCAATGCTCTTCAACTTTGTACTAGTTTGGCTGTTTAAATATTTTGATATGAGCGTCACTGATGAGTCTTATGTAGACGAAACGCGAGTCTGGCGTACTAAATTATGATCCTGGTACCTTTGATAACTATTAACACCACTGGGTCGATGCCACTGCTGGTGGACGTTTCGTCCCCGAGGGTATCACCAGCCCAGTAGTCAACACTTCGGTGTTGACATGAATATCAATTATGTGGTCATTTTTATAAATTTCCTGTTTACAAAACTTTCAATTTTTCGAAAAAAATAAGGATTTTCTTATTCCAGGCATAGATTACCTTAGTAGTATTTGGCTCAACTTTTTGGAATTTTGGATCCTCAATGCTCTTTAACTTTGTACTAGTTTGGCTGTTTAAATATTTTGATATGAGCGTCACTGATGAGTCTTATGTAGACGAAACGCGCGTCTGGCGTACTAAATTATAATCCTGGTACCTTTGATAACTATTAAGGGTACTAAAATATTAATTGCAGAACACTTAATAGAGGCCGAGATGAAACGATATGTAAATTGTTTTGTGTGTAGTTTAGGTAGCCAATACATAGTAGGGACCTTCACATGTTCAGAAGAAGTCTTAAGCTTCGATGTGGTTGTGATATGCTTGTTTACTTTATGACTCTCTGTGGAGCGGATGGACTTGAATGTAGATGAATTTTAAAGTTCATTCTTAAGAACGTGCGTGTAGTATTTACGGCATACCAGCACCACATTGCTGGCTGCTTTGTCGGCCGGTACCAATACAAACCGCTTTCAAATTGTTTGAAGTTTCTTTCTTATTCTGGAAATAGGTGTATTATGTACTCTATTATTTATTTCTAAATCAATTTCAAAATGTGATATTCTCTTATCTACTACATTCATACATTTATTTAGATAAGAATCAAGAGATTTTTTATCAGATTTTTCTCGCTTACATACTTTTTTACAAAACGTTGAAACAGCATGTTAGCTGCTTTTGTTTTTGACTTTTAGTTGAATAATTTCGTAATCTTCTTTTCTCACCTTGTAGTGCCATACAAAATTGTGCCAACTAACCTCTATTTTTCTTTCCATAATTTTTACAAATCTTTTTTTTTTCTATAGTTTAAAAAGAATTGAACATTAAACTACCTCCAAGATGAACAAACATATATTCAATTCCGTCTTTTAGTTGTTGGTAATGGTCTCGATCTGGTAACTGCTGACAATAAATGAATTCGGCTTCTGCTTTTGTCACAAGAATTAACTGATGAGAGTTTATTCCTGCCTTGAAAATAAAAAAACGAATATAATTAAGTAACTACTGAACTAGAAGAAAATATATGAGACGTCATTTAAAGTATAATGTATTCTCAAACATTTTTTTGATAGGTATTTCCTCGAATTGGTTTCACTATGTAAAGACTGATAAGTATGTCCAATCAGTCCCTTCTCTCCGAATCTGCAAATTTATTATATTTAAATTCAAGAACTCTGATTTACAATTAGAATCAACAATGAACACTCATTGTTGGCATAATGAGCATGATGTTCTATTTGTGATTATAATGATTAATCGATATATACATAGCTTGCATAACAATGTATTTTTAACTCACTATTAAGTTAGTAAATAATAAAATATTAAAAATAGTTACAAGGCAATGAAAAATAAACTAGCTTCATCGAGCAAGCATCTACCTTAGAAAGTAATGCCGCCCGTTAAACATTAAAATGATCGATAGACGTTACAAACTTATCTTGCTGTAAGACGAGATTTCGTGAATGAATAAATAATCTTGAAATTCATTTTATTATTTTTAAAGAACAGAATCTAACCCACTGTATTTTGAAGTTGTATTTTAGGTGTTTGATTTTCGACTAACGATATTTCGAGCAATAATAAAAAAAAGTGCAGGTTTGAGACAAAAAAAACATTTGGTAAGGAATACGGTAGCAAAATACCTGAATCGCAGTTATATATTTTTTTGATATTTTGCGTTAACTAAATTCTATTTTAAATCATAATCGGTTATTTTGTCGGAAACCTTGATTATTTAAATTTGCAGAGAACCTTGTCAGGTACATTAATATAGTTTAATCCGTCCAAAATTATTCACGTGTACCTATTTGGAATACCCTTATCAAAATATTTCAAATCTCACAACGTGTTGAAAACTAAAGCTATCTGATCAACAATATCTCATAAAATTAACAGAATCAATCTAAAGTCAATGAAATTTCCTTTTTTAAATGGAAACAGACCGGCGGAAGAAATTTGCAATGTGTTTTTTATTTTGTACCTTTACATGATTTTTCCTTTAATCTATGAATTTCGAACAGCGGTATACTAATGTTGCCTTTTATCGTTCATTCATAAACCCACAAAATTCACAGATATGTATGTGAAAAATGACATAAAATTGAGAATGGAAATGGGGAATGTGTCAAAGAGACAACAACCCGACCAAATAAAAAAAAACAACAGCAGAAGGTCACCAACAGGTCTTCAATGTAGCGAGAAATTCCCGTACCCGGAGGCGTCCTTCAGCTGACCCCTAAACAAATATATACTAGTTCAGTGATAATGAACGCCATACTAATTTCCAAATTGTACACAAGAAACTAAAATTTAAATAATACAAGACTAACAAAGGCCAGAGGCTCCTGACTTGGGACAGGCTCAAAAATGCGGCGGGGTTAAACATGTTTGTGAGATCTCAACCCTCCCCCTATACCTCTAACCAATGAAGAAAAGTAAAAGCATAACAATACGCACATTAAAATTCAGTTCAAGAGAAGTCCGAGTCTGATGTCAGAAGATGTAACCAAAGAAAATAAACAAAATGACAATAATACATAAATAACAACACACTACTAGCAGTTAACTGACATGCCAGCTCCAGACTTCAATTAAACTGACTGAAAGATTATGATTTCATCATATAAACATCAGGCACAATCCTTCCCGTAAGGGGTTTAGTATCATACCATCATAAAATATATAAGAAGAACATAACCCTTGTCATGCCAACAACTGTTTTTAGAATAAATGTGTTTAGTTCCGACGCAAAGCCCTTATCAGTGACTCAATATTAACGCAAAAATATGCAATCTTTAATGACTTGACAACATTATCGTAATTATATCCCTTCTTAATAAGTCTATTCAAAGGTTTTGTAAGTTTTTTAGGTGAATACTGACACCTTTGTGCTTTATAAAGAATATTTCCATAAAAAATTGGATGTGAAATACCTGAACGTATAAGAAGTCTGCATGTTGAGCTATATTTACGAATGATGTCTTTATACCGATGATAAAAATTTAGTAAATGTTTTGACTAGTTTGTGATATCGAAAACCCTGGTGTAATAATTTTTCAGTAATACATAAATTTCTCTCGTTAAAATATAAAACATTGTTACATACACGAGCGAATCGTACAGGTTGAGATATATAAACACCGTAAGATGGTGACAAGGGAACGTCACCATCTAAAAACGGATAATTAACGATAGGAAATGAAAAATCATCCCTTTATCATAAATTTTAGTACTCAGCTTTCCGTTAGTGATATAGATATCAAGATCGAGGACAGGGCAGTGGTCATTGTTAGTATTAGCTTTATTTAAAGTAAGTTCACCAGGATAAATTTCATTAATATACATACTGAAGTCGTCATTATTGAGAGCCAAAATATCATCCAAATATCTAAAAGTATTATTAAATTTGTTTATCAGATGTTGTTTTGATGGGTCTTTGCCTATTTTTGTCATAAATTGTAACTCATAACAATACAAAAAGAGTTCCGCAATAAGTGGTGCACAGTTCGTCCCCATTGGAATTCCGATAATCTGACGATATACGGAATCCCCAAATATAAGCATGCAATTTATCAAGTACTTCCAACGAGTTCTTGACACTCCAAAAGTAATTTATTCCATTATTTTCGAAGGCCTTATTTGAACAATGTATTATAAGGTTTTTAATTGTACCAAGTGTGCTGGTAAGAATAATAGACAATTTAGTAGTTGAACAATGGCTTGAAGACGAAATAAATCTATATGTGTAAGGGGTTTTGTGTAGCTTCGAAGGCCAATACATAATGACATAGTTGGGACTTTCATTGTATTTGGCTCTGCTTGTAAAGCGGTGGCTAAAAGTTTATGTTTGTTACAGATTTCGTTTTCTGAAAATGGAGTCCGTTGGAATGTTGGCGAATTGGTGATTTCCTTTTTCAGAACCTCAATGTAAAATTTACGTCAAACAATAATAATATTATTAGCAGCTTTATCGGCCTGGACAAAAACAAATTCCTTGGCTAGTTCTTTTAGTTTATGTTTGATACGAGAAATAGGTTTATTGTGGTTATTGTTAATAGTAAAATGTTCTTTAAAATGTTGAATACGTATATCAACTATCTTCATTACTGAATTAAAAAAAGAGTCCAAAGATTTTTTGTCAGCTTTTTCACTTTTTATCCATTTCATACAGTAAGTATGGAGTGAGGCGTGGATGATATCACGACACTCATTCCAATTAATAATTGACGGGGGACGATATTTAGGTCCTTTACTGAGAAATGATTTTAACTCTCGGTCTTGAACGATGTTAAGATCTCCTGTTATAACATGGGAAATGGGTCCATAAATATATTCGGAATTACTGAAGTAGGTGTATTTTCACTGATATTAACATCTCTACACAATTGACTATAATTAAACACAAATTTCCGGGTAAATTTCTTGTAAATATAACAAATAAGAGGTAGCTCAGTATTGTCAAAATATCCAGGAATTTGTTCTTTAACAGAATGGTCGTTAAATATACCGGCAATATTTACAAAATCAAAGCCTTTATTGACATACTTAATTTTAATAAAATGTTTTTTATGATCTTCAGGGCGATCAATTTTGGGAAATAATTTAGAATAACAATATGCCATAATAATTTGAACAATTTCATACTTAGGACTGCTATATGAAATTGTGTTGCAATCCTCCAAAATTTTATTTAACTTATTAACCGGTAACGAACAGAGTTTCGTTAACAGATAATGTCTGCCGTTGTTTTTTTAAATAGAAATTAGGTCCGAAATATTGGTATGATTGGCCCGAAATTTTCTTTGATTGCGATTTGTTCTACAACCGTGAGAACGGTTTTTACGAACAGTTTTAGAAACAATATCCTGAATACTCCTAAAGCGGACAAGCAGTATATTCTTCAAATTTCTGTGATATAATACCAGACAAACAAAAAATCCCGAAATTCATTTGATATTCGACATCTTTTCTGGAAAATGTTCACATTATAATTTGGTCTGAAAATAAGATTAGAATTCAGAATAGAGAACATGCAGAAATGCGAATGTCATTAAACCGAGTTATACCAGAAACAATTATAAATATGACCTTCTTTACGTAAGCCATCAGAGGACGTCACCTAACCACATACAAGTAATATACATGTTACGAAAAGGTATATTCACGACGCTGAGATTGACAAATTACATTTTAGATGTGGGATAATGTCAAAACATAATGAAATTGCCTGTGTATACATTAAATTTAATTTAAAAACCTGCATTGATCCTTTTGGAGGAAATTCCATATGGAACGAATATTCATTAAAACATTTTTACAATAAGAAATATGAGAAATAGATAGCAATGCAAAACATGAGAGAAGGGGGCGTTCATGTAAATGCAGTAGATGTGCGGGCCACGGAGACACGGGGTACATACGTGTGTGAATTTTTCGGCGAGCCCTTAACAGGTCTTTCAAATAATCTGGTATTATAATCTATTTTATTCCTACTTATGAATAAGTTTCTTACGGTAATGTTTATAAAGTTATGAAAAGCAAACAAAGGAGTGTATGCATTTCGATCCACTTGTTTTCCACCTATTTTTTTATTTAACGGGGTCTATTTTAAAACACCTTAAACAGGATTTTGGTTTACAATTTCAACTTGAAACATGTTACATTATGGTTTATGGAAATTTACTCGCGATCATATAGCTTCGAATACATTATGTTTTCCCTTTATTTCCTTACAACTTTGTTTTAATTTGAACAGTCATTGCTCAATTTGTATTTTTTTATAAGGGGTTCGTGATTTATTGATTGTTGGTTGCTTTACATAAGGTGGCAAATATGTCATGCGCGTTCGGAACGGTAAGAGGTTTGAGTAATACATGCCCCACTACCCACCGGTTGAACATCCTCGCAACGTGATAGCATAATGACTTTGCATTTACACCTTAACACCACTTTATGCAGATATGTTGTATTTTATAAATTCCTAAAACGGTTTGTGGAAAATTGCCAACCGTTTCATAAAGAAATGACGATAGTCAAATTAACACCAATTATCGATGGGTCTTTTCTCTATTTAAGATAAAAATGTTAGGGGTTCTCTAAAAATATTTATGGCGTTTTTATATCAAATCTGTTGGATGTGTACCTATTACTACTCTACGGATGTACCCTTTTCAGGGAAGGGGAGGGGCAAGTATTTAATTTGAAAAAGGCAGGACAGGAGTTTCGAGATAAAAAAAAATGGCAGAATGAGAAACTTCACACAAAATAGGAAGGTTGAAAATGCATGTCAAACAAAGCTAAATGAACTAATGAAAAGTTCGGGTTGAATAGGGCGATAAAAAGGCAGGAAATATCTAACAAAAATGTTAGAGCCCGCAATACTTTTAATTAGCTTGTCATGGGCCTGTATTTCAGTTGTGGTCGTTAGCTACTGTCTGTCATATGTGTTCTTTGAAAAATGATAACCCCTACAGACGCCACCTACTTGGAAGATTAACCACGAGTAGAAAGAAGAAAATGTAAACAGATGCATTTTCTATATCAGAGTGTCGGATATATGTCGAACACGCTATAAAGCACTTAAAACGTTCAGTCATTAGAAGCTTATGAAGACATCCCGAAAGAGAAAAATCAACAAAACTATGGAGCTCTGTGTATGATTAGTGGAGCGACAGAATGAACTTTTTCAGGAACTGTAATACAACAATAAAACTAATATCTATTTAGCTTAATATGTATATACTACTAATCTATAATCGATACCAATAATAGCCCACCCAATCCTGCACGAATACACATTTAATGTCTTATGATAGCCAGAAATGATATCACAAAAGCAATAACCATCAGAGGATGTTACATTATGATGTGTTAGATAAACGTGATTTGAATTTACCAAGACGCTCAAGATTTAAATTTTACCTGTATAAATAATAATCAATTTTTTGACACCGTCCTTTAATTTAAAGCTAATTTGTCAACCTCAGCGTCGAGAATATGCCTTTTCGTAACAGGTCTAATTATCAAGAACAAGTAGCACTGTTATACCTTAATCACTACCTATACATAATAAACCAATGCCAAGAAATTTCTTATGATCATTTATGATTTCAGAGGATTTTTAGGTTGGGGGATTGACGAAATGATTGAATATTGCATAGATTTTCTTTTATTCAAATCACTGAAGAAGAAAAATGAAAATTAACTACGTCCAAGAATATGATTCCTCGTTTTAATTCATAAATACAACGTTCGTATTTTGTATATTTCGATAGACTTGACCTTCTATTCCGTCTCTACCTCTTTAGAACGATCTAACAATGTATATGTTCCTTTTGAAAATGAGTTTAATCCATATATATATCTATATATTTTATTTGAGATAAGAAATTTTAATTTCCTCGTTTGTACCCTCTAAAATTGTATATTTCTGTCATTGAATTGTTCTGGTGCGCGAATACATTTTTTGGTTAACGTAAAACAAAATGTACTCCATGCAAATTTCTATCTGAAAAAAAATACAAAAATATATATCTTCCAAATGAATGTTATGTGTTTATAATTTATTCTAACGATGAACGCGAAGTGAAAATATTATTTTTAACGTCAACCCGGTTTGTGTTAATATTGCCACCATCTTGTTAACATTGGTTAACAAACGTACCCCACTTCAACATCGTCTATCGAAAAATAAAAGCTTTAAAAGCCACTACCCTCTCGCCCAATCATATGAACGTATTCCCTAAATTGCAATTTATATAAGAACTATCACGAAATACTCTTACCTGTTCTGTACAGGATCTTAAAAACTGTTTATCAGTATCGTTCAAGGATACCGAAACAGGGATGACCCATCTTATTTCGCCTTTTTTTAAATCAGAATTCGTCTGGTCCAGGCATTCTGTTAGATGATTAACAAATGCTTTGATAAAAACTGTGAAGATGAGATTAGCAGGTAGATTTTTTCCGGTAGTATCAATCAACATCGCATCCATAGTAAAATTCTAAACCATAAAATAAAGATTGTTTAGGAATTCTTTAAACATGTTTGTCATGTTTGTGTAAGCATGTTGATCAACATTAATTGAAACTACATAATTTGACAAATTTACACTTTTTGTGTAATCATTAGATTTTCATTTTTTTTTCAGTTTACGATGGATTATGCTAATTTAAAAGAAAATCCTTAAGAACCTAAGAACAAATAATGCCAATGTCTGCGGATATTTGTCTCATTAAATACAACAATAGGTTTTCAAATACTAGCTTGTTTTTTCCACTTCAATTCAATACACCTTTGCCATGACTATATCAGTTTATCTTCAACTAAAGATATGTGTTCTGTAGTCTACATTCCGATCTTTTTTGCATATACAGCCCAGTAGTTTTGTGTTTGTGTTGACTGTATTAATATTTATTTATTATCTGTAAATTGGATAACATGGATAAGGTGAAACACTAAGGTTTTTGTTTTTATTTCTAGACATATATTGCTTTACTCATATTTGCTGAAAAATTGTAAGTTGCAATTTTTCGTTTCGTTTATTTTTCTTTTTGACAGTGCTGTTAATTTATGGTGTGTCGATTTGAGAACTCGTTCGATCTCAACGTGATCGTAGTGACGTTTTTTGTGTTTGTCTTATATGTTCTCCAATTTATTTGTATTGTAGTCCTGTCATGTGATGTTGTCATTTTAATGTTATATATAACATTGCCATAAAAGCGAGAGGTTTTGCATGCCTTAATACCAGGATCAACTCATTATATTTTTTCATAAAATATCCTGTACCAAGTCAGGAAAAAGGCCATTGTTTTATTATAGTTCGTTTCTGTGTGTGCTACATTTTAATGTTGTATTTATGTTGTGCCGTTGATCTCCTCTTATATTGATACGTGTCTCTCAGTCTTTTTTTGTAACGCAGATTTGTTTTTTTTCTATATCGATTTATGAGTTTCAAACATCGGTATACTACTGTTGCCTTTATTTAAAAGTGAAATATCGTTATCTGTTGATGATAAGTAAATAAAAATACAATATATTTTTGTTGTCCTAATCGATATTTATTGTTCACAAGTATGAGTTTAGCTACAAAATTTGAAAGCCAAAGTGCATACTGTAAACTAAGTTAATTTCGCGAGCGATTTATTTTCGCGAGTAGAAAAATAAAGCGAAATTAAATCGTAGTGAATATGTTTAACTTAGATCTTTCCTTTTCAAACTACATCAAGTAAATTAGAAAATCACGAAACTAAATCATCGCGAAATGGACTAGCAGGGGACAAACGCGAAATAAAGTATCCGCGAAAAAAAGTTGGTTTTCAGTATGCATAAGTATTTAAATAAGCAGGGCACATACGTAAAATAACAAAAAAAAGGAACTCCAAGGAGACTTTAAAACGGAAAATCCTTTATAAAATGACAAAATGACAAACACAAGTACAGCAACTGTCATATTTCTGACTTGGTGCAGATAACGGCTGGTTTTTAACTAGCTAAACTCTCACTTGTATTCCGTTTGCATAGAGGACCATTACATTGACAACAATGTGCAAGCAAAAGAAACAGAAGTGAAAAGTAAAAATGCTAAATAATTAGGTACAGCAGTCAACATTATATTATAATTTTAATCACTATAACAAAAACCTATTACAACAAATAAAAACAAGATGGCATATACACATTTTAAAGAAAAACATGCAAAAGAGACCTGGATAAATTTTCTTTGTCTTATGAATATGGAAGTCATTAGGACTTATAATTTATTATTTATCAACAATTAAACAATTTGAGAAATATTTGATAGACAATTATTGTCAGGGCTGTCTTTTCACCAAATCACTTAAAATAGATATAGGAAGATGCGGTATGAGAGCTAATCAGACAACTCTCTATCCAAATAACAATTTATAAAGGTAAACCATTATAGGTCAAGATAAGGCCTTCAATACGGAGGCTTAGTTTAGACCGAACATCAAGCTATAAAGGGCCTAAAAATTACAAATGTAAAACCATTCAAACGGGAAAACCAACAGTCTGATCTATATAAAACGAGAAACACGTATGAACTACATAAACAGACGACATCATGCATAAGTGCCTATCGTTAAATAGATAAAAATGTATGTTTTCGAAGTTTGGCCGTATTTTTAAATGGGAATGTGAACAGGATATCACGTCATAATTTGATGGATATTTTGTTTGTAGAGGGTATAATATGTATTAAGCTAGAAATATGAAATGATCTGATTAAACTTATTTGTACCTTCAATTATTTTATCATTCAAAACTATCGTTTTTAATATAAAATAAATAGAAAAGAAATTATTAAAAATGAAAGTCTACACTGTACAGACCGTTTTAGCATCTGGTTATCTTTTACAGATACATTCACTCTTGAAAATAAAACCTTAGGAAGGTACTTGTAATTAAATATTAACAAAAATAAAAGGTCCTTTTTGTAAGTATATTGATTGACAACGTATTTTGAATAAGGTTATCTAGTAATGGCAGATCCCAAGACAGTCCATTAGCTAGTTCTCAAAAGCGCGATAGTTAAGGAGTTTGTGTTACACCCCAGGGTTCCGCGATTTGTTTTGATAGAATTCAACTTCTGTATCTTATTGATAAAATACAAGGTGTAAGACTAAAATAAAAGTGTCCAAAAGAGGATTGAAAACGTCCCTTCCAATGGTCCCCTCATTTAGCAATCACGACTAAGTGATTTTTAATTAAAACTTTTAATATAAAGCGATTAGAAATAAATAAAGTATAGGTTAAAAAAACTAAAATAGATACAAAACTATCATATAAAAGTAACTCGGAAGATATTTTGTTTAAAAAAAAAATGTTTTTTTACATCATAAACAATCCGATTTTTTGGGTTCAAATTAAGGCATATTTTCTCCTTTCAAACCGAAATTCGATATACAAATATCCGTTCTAGTTAATTAAACTTGAGAATTGATCATTATGTAATGTTTAAATAATTTGCAGTATGTATATATCGTCTAAAATATGAGTTATGTAATAAAAAATATGTACGTGCAAATACTCGTGAAATACCGGAAATCATCAAATTATACCGTCTTTGATTCAGTGTACGATTTCTTTGTCTAATATGTTCTCCTATTTATTTGTATTGTAGTCCTGTAATATTATGTTTTCATTTCAATGTTATATTTAACTTTGCCATTTAAGTGCGAGGTTTGGCATGCCACAAAACCAACTTCCATACACCATTTGTATTCCCCTTTAAAAATGTCCTGTACCAAGTCAGGAAGATGGCCATTGTTATATTATTGTTCGTTTCTGTGTGTGTTGCATTTTAATGTTGTGTCGTTTGTTTTCTCTTATTTTTGAGATATTAAGATAAGACGTGGCACGGTACTTGTTTATTCCAAATTCATGTATTTGGTTTAGATGTTATATTTGCTTTTCTTGTGGGACTTTGTCTGATGATTGGTCCCTTTCTGTGTGTGTTGTGTTTCGGTGTTGTGTCGTTGTTCTCCTCTTATATATAATGCGTTTCCTCGGTTTTAGTTTGTTACCCCGATTTTGTTTTTTGTCCATGGATTTATGAGTTTTTAACAGAGGAATACTTCTGTTGCCTTAATTCTTTATACAACATGTACAATGTATTCACACACAAGCATTATCAATTTGCAACTGAAAACAAACATGTAATGGTCGATTTATGATGCTTTTGTGAGACAAATTATTCTATTAAGTGAATGTGTAAAGAAATATTTATGAAAAAAATACAAATTAAGGTGATTTTGTTGCGTTCAGAAAAGGTGCACTCCATCGAACTCAATAAAGGTGTGCTTGATAACATTTTGTGTTTAGCTATGTTGTGATTGACTTTAGATTGCTACATGTAAGTCATTCAATCGACACATATTGCTTTAAACCAACGTCAAATAGTCAGTTGTGGAATTTTGCAATACTTTTTAATTTCTTAGCTTTCTTAGAGATACAAAAGTTAAATAAAAATTCTGATAAAGTTGGTTGCTAAATGCACATGAAAGACCTTCAATATCCTTAAAATATCGAGATTTGGTAGGAATGGTTAACCCTGAAACATCCGCCCAAAAACAACTCTGAAAAACTCGAATGAAGCGAGATGAAACTGATGTTTTGTAATTGTTTCAGACACTGCAAAGCTGGCCAATTTCATTACAACACATGAACAGTTATATGGCTTGTTCTCGGGTTCTGTTGCTTTTTCGGAATGAAAACTCGTATGAAAAGGGAAAATTTGCTTCAGAAATTTTCATTACGGAACGGCTTATTCAAAAGTCGACCGATATCTTCAAAACACTCAAAAGAAAATCATTAGTATTCCACAATATTCATAAAGAAATTAGAATGGCAGGTCTTTGGGAGGGCAAATCATTACCATAAGTTGTAAACCATCACAATCGTGTTCTTTGGGAATGGAAGAAATGTTTCTTATATGGGGAAACAAAGTTGCTTTTGTTGAATTCTTTGGTTTTGAAAAGATTAAACAATCCTATAGATTTGCACTTGAATGTATTGATTTATTTGTATCACATGGAAGTATGTGCCACAAAATATATGTTAAAAAATGAAGTAGCTTAGAATGGTTTTAGCTTATAACCAAGCAGGAAAAAGCCGATAAAAAATGTTTCTTTATGCAAAAACATGCAGCTGACAAAGGTTACGACTACATTGTTAAAAAAACCTTCTGACACTGATGTGGAAGTATTTGCTTACTATTTTCACAGTAGCATATCAATTCTAACATTGTAAGTCTGACAGATGCATCTTCCAAATGCAAATTATTAAATGTGCAATCAATTTGTGCGAAATTTGGTGAGAATGTTTGTAGAAAACTGCCAGGATTTCATGCCAATACAGGTTGTGATTCAGTAAGTGTTTTGTCTGGTAAAGAAAAAAAGCAAAGCATTCGGTTTTTTGACACGTTTTGTGGAGTTTTCAGAAGTTCTATTCCATCTTGGTGAAACCTTTGAAGAGTTTGGCGAAGAGTTGTCAAAACACTCGAGAGGTTTTCGTGTTCTATATATGGCTATGAAATTAAAAATATCGATGAATGAAGATCAGAACGTTTTGAAATGCAAAAGATGCAATTTTAAAGCAGATTGAACAACTGCCAGACGAAGTTTTGGAAGTATGCTGAACTCTTAAACACAACTCTGGTCTATTGCCAAACAACTGTGGTTGGATTTTTTAGAGCGCTTTGAGCAGTATCAATTTGCTAGACCAACCACCAGCGTTAGATGCTTTGATAATTCTGATGTGCTGTTCGTGTAAAGCTGGTTGTGCCAAAAAAGATGTTCATGTATTCAACAAGGTTTATCCTGAACAGATAACAGTATGTAAATGCTCTAAAACTTGTAGATATAAGGATTATCAAATCGTTGATATTGCTAACGATGACGACGAAGATGATGGAAATGATGATAATGATAATTCGGTAGATGCAGATGACCAAACTGATGATGATTCTATGGATTGACCTTCTGCGTGACCCTGAAATGTGGTGATTCGGTTGTTAATTTTTTTTAAAAATCGAAATCTAGAAACCCTGACAGTTTTGTGTGTTTTAATATATGAGTTATTTAATGAATGTGATGTATAAATTTGTGACAGAATCGTGCATTTCTGGTTGCTTATGTTTGTGTTTGTCGTTGATTCTATGTTTTTGTTTCTTACCTTTTATTTCAACAACCTTTATATACTTTATGTTCTATGTTTCAATGTGAAAAAATATACCATTTTTTCAAGAAAATAAGTACGTTTGCTTCTTTTCATTCAAAATCATGACTTTTGGAAATTACCCTCCCCCTGTTTTTCTTGGTCCTCTACGATTAAAAAATTAATTAAAAACTAGCCTAAGTTTTAGTAACATATGATGTGTTCCATTTAATAGAATGTATAGTACTGAATACTTAGTTTACATTTTTCTGTAAATATATGCAAAACAAATTTTTGATATACCCTTAAATAAGTCCCCTTTGAACCCCTTTTGGACACTTTTTCAAAAGTCTAACACCTCTTAAAATATTCTTCAGATATTACTCTTTACATTGAAACAACAAAATTGCGGTACCCTGGGGTGTAACACAGAAATGAAGTTTTGCCCTACCAGCTGATGGACTAAGACTTAAGAAATCCTTCTGAACTATAAATGACAAACTTGATCTGTTTATTATTTTCTTGTGTCATGTTGTCAAATGTCATGACAATATACTATAAATCGGTATTTTAGTGATAATAGGATTCAAAAGGTTGGTATTGTGAAGACTTCTAATGGGCTTAACTCTTGAGCTTCCTCGTTTGAATTGTTTAACATTTTTTTCATTTTTCGGGACCTATTATAGCTTACTATGAGGTATGGACTTTGCTCATAGTTGAAGGCCGTACGTTGACCTATAGTTGTAACTTGGTCTCTTGTGATGTCTCATTGGCATGCATGTAATACAGCATAAAAATGAGAATAACATTAAGGAATATGTCACAGAATAACAACCCGACCAAAAAGCAGATAACATCCGAAGGCCACTAATGGATCTTCAACGAAGCGAAAAAATCCTGCACCTGGAGATAGTTCACGGCTTGTCCCTTAATACAATTGGAAATTTAAAAAAAAAGATATTTTTGTTAATCCAAAAGTCTCATGTTTCAGAAAGAACTAAAAAAGTCCAAAGAAAATTCTCTCTGCAACGCAAAAATTATATGTTTTGTCCACAGGCACTTGTTTCTATCCATTGGAAGACCCAGTATCAACGTAAGTGCCCGTGGTTGTGTCATGATTTATCATTATAGATTTTGAAAAGACCGCTAAAAACAGACATTCCGTAAAAATTTATCTATGCGTCGTTCAAACTGTTTTGTATACCAGTTCCAAGTGCATACTAATTGTTAGATACAAGATAATATATTGAACACAAACTACCTGTGGTTATAAAATATAATCGATGACCTTCTTTGTTCAGTTGTAGTTGTTGTTGTATCGAACTCTCCGGAAGTATGTAACGGATTGTAAAGTATAAAACGAGTACGGATTTATCCTATTCCGTGCGATTGCGGAGCCGAACTATTGTGTACTAGTTCAAAGAAAAAGGACGTCACACAGAAATCAACAACTATAGGTCACTGTACGGCTTCAAAAATCAACAAAGTTTATGCCGCATAGTCAGCTATAAAAGGCCCCAAAATGACGTAAAACAATCAATGAAAACTTAACATAAAAATGGAACGGGAAAAAAAGATGAAACACACTAACAAATGACAACTACTGATTTATAGGCGTCTGACTTTACGCCATTTTTAATTATAGTTTAACTTTAAATTACATGTGGAGATGTTACTTGTTGTATAGTGAATGGTAGTTGGTTAAATATTTTTATAAATGGGATGACTAGTGAAAGGTACTCGATCTACTTTAATAATGGTAATAAAGGTCAAGTCAAAACACTATAATGCCAGCGTGTGAACAAAAGTTCATGTTTTCGCTATTCAAAGATTTGGAATAAATATAGAAATACGATTAGACCATTTTTTTATTTTTTTTTTATTTTCATTTCTTTTCTTTAATTTTTGGTCTGTAATGATAAATCAGAGGACAAAGATCATCCATATATATATATAACTTGGCAAGGAACCTACAAAAAGTAATGAATTAAAAACATTAGAAAGAAATAAATCTTACAAATTATGAGTTCGCTTGCATTTTACGTGTAAGAATGTTAACCATTGTCGTTCAAAAATCTTACAATTCTTTTATTGGACTATTGCTTTTATTTTTGTTTAACATTTTGAACAATTGAATGCTAAACAATTAATTGTATGTACATGAAAACCTTTTTTTACACGATACATTGCTTATGTTACAATACTTCAAGAACTAAGCATATGTGGTGTCATCATATAATTTTCGCTAGAGATGTTTTAAATGGGAGAATGTGGTCGCTCACCTTGGTCTATGTGAATATTAAACAAAGGACACAGATGGATTAATGTCAAAATTGTGTTTTGATGATGGGGATGTGTTTGTAAATCTTACTTTTCTAAACATTCTTGCTGCTTGAACAATAGATTCAGTGGAAAAATGAATATAAAGGGCAATAACTCCCTAGGGGGTCAATTGACCATTTTGGTCAAGCTAATTTATTTTTAGGTGTTACATTGCTGTACATTATTGCTGTTTACAGTTTATCTCTATCTATAATTATATTCAAGATAATAACCAAAAACAGCAACATTTCCTTAAAATTACCAAGTTAGGGGCAGCAACCTAACAATCGGTTACCCAATTCATCTAACAACTCCAGGGTAGATAGATCTCGACCTAATAGACAATGCCATTTCCTGTCAGATTTGCTCTAAACTAACAACAGGATGACCGATTCATCTGAAAATTTCAGGGCAGATAGATCTTGACCTCATGAACAATTTTACCCCTGTCAGATTTGCTCTTACTGCTTTGGTTTTTGAGTTATAAGCCCAAAACTGCATTTTACCCCTATGTTCTATTTTAATCCATGGCGGCCATCTTGTTTGGTATGCCCCGTCACTGGACACAATTTTTAAACTAGATACCCCAAGAATGATTGTGGTCAAGTTTGGTTTAATTTGTCCCTGTAGTTTCAGAGGAGAAGATTTTTCTAAAAGATTACTAAGATTTAGAAAAATTGTTAAAAATTGACTATAAAGGGCAATAACTCCTTAGGGGGTCAATTGACCATTTTGCTAATGTTAACTTATTTGTAGATCTTACTTTGCTTTGCTGAACATTTTTGCTGTTTACAGTTTATCTCTATCTATAATAATATTCAAGATAATAACCGAAAACAGCAAAGTTTCATTAAAATTACCAACAGGGGAGGCAATCTAACAACGGGTTGTCTGATTCATCTGAAAATTTCAGGGCAGATAGATCATGACCTGATAAACATTTTAACTTCATGTCAGGTTTGCTCTAAATGCTTTGGCTTTTGAGTTATAAGCCAAAAACTGCATTTTACCCCTATGTTCTATTTCTAGCCGTGGCGGCCATCTTGGTTGGTATAGTTAGTTATCAAAAGTACCAGGATTATAATTTTATACGCCAGACGCGCGTTTCGTCTACATAAGACTCATCAGTGACGCTCAGATCAAAATAGTTAAAAAGCCAAAACAAATACAAAGTTGAGGAGCTTTGAGGACCCAAAATTCCAAAAAGTTGTGCAAAATACGACTAAGGTAATCTACTCCTGGGGTAAGAAAATCCTTAGTTTAAACAAATACAAAGTTGGTATGCCGGGTCCCAGGACACAATTTTTAAACTAG
This sequence comes from Mytilus trossulus, assembly GCF_036588685.1. Classification (NCBI taxonomy): domain Eukaryota; kingdom Metazoa; phylum Mollusca; class Bivalvia; order Mytilida; family Mytilidae; genus Mytilus; species Mytilus trossulus. The sequence continues at coordinate 9,864,142 of NC_086385.1, read as the reverse complement.
ATACCCCAATGATGATTGTGGCCAAGTTTGGTTAAATTTAGGCCAGTAGTTTCAGAGGAGAAGATTTTTGTAAAAGTTTACGGACGCCGGACGACGCGAGACGACGGACGCCGGACGACGCGAGACGACGGACGCCGGACGACGCCGGACGACGGACGCCAAGTGATGAGAAAAACTCACTTGGCCCTGTGGGCCAGGTGAGCTACAAATTGAACAGATCGGAACTATTTTATAAGAAAAAAATCTAAATGAAGTACCTTTTTATCAAAAAATCCTCTGAAAAAATAGTAATCATTTTGATCGCCGTCCATACATATATCCGCAAATTCATTTTCTGCATCATACCCAAATGTTTTTAACTCCTTGTTTTTGTTTAGTAGAACACATGTCGGAGTTTTAAGTGTCAGCAACTGACGACCTCCAGCATTCCAAACACGATTGACATGGATTTTCAATGGATCAATTTTAAATTCAGATTTTAATGAGAACGCATATCCGCTATTTGTGTTTCCTAAATCCAGAGCTGCAACTGTTGTATAATTTGAACGATCCATTTAATTGTTAGTTACCTGCAAGTATAAATTTGTTTAAATAGTTAATTTCTTAATGGATACTCAAGGAGCAGCGCATCGACTATCATTTATTTTTTAAACCATGTCCAGAATAGCAAAATTAAATTGTATTTGTAATTTTGTTAACAATTGTACTTTCTAACAATAGATATAAGAAGATGTGGAATGAGTGAAAATTAGACAACTCCCAATTCTAGCCATAGTTTATAAAGTTCACCATAATAGGTCAAAGTACGGTCTTCAACACGGAATCTTTGTTCGTACCGAATAGCAAGTTACAAAGGGCCCCAGAATTGACTAGTGTAAAACCATTCAAACGGGAAAATCAAAGGTCTAATAAATTCAAGAAACGAGAAACACGTATGAACTATATCAACAAATGACAACAAAGAACAACTACTCAACATCAGATTCCTGACTTAGGACAGCTGAAAACAATTGCATCAGGTTTAAGATTTTATAGGCACTATCCTACTATGAAATAGTAGTGAACATTTATAGTTATACCAAACACTTTTCATCGATTGATTGATGAGTGTTTGATTCACGCCGCCTTGTTCGATTTGAGAGTACTCACAGTTACTGGTCATCATGCATCAGAGACTGAAAACAACTAGAACACATCCCATGGAATAGTATTTTAACGTCATGGACGGACAAAGAAGACCTGAATTGTTCAATGCCAATAATAAATGTATCGACAGGCAGTAGGATAGTTAGGAGTTCATCAAGATTAAAATAAATATAGGTGTGTCTTTATACATCCCGTTTGAAAAGAATACCAATTTAATGGTGTTTTAATTTGCTGAAGACAAAGTCGATACAAGTGGCAATGTAAACTATATTCAAAAATCTAATTACAACATTGGTAAAAGAGGGACGAAAGATACCAGAGGGACATTCAAACTTATAGATGGAGAATCAACCAACTATCAAAGCCATAGATGAAAAAAGACAAACAGACAAATAAATGTACACATGATACGACAAAGAAAATAAAACCGAGAAGCACTGGGGGTGATCTTAGGTTAGATAACCTTTACTAATAAGGTTTTTTGTAAGGTTTGATGAGTTTACTAAGATCACAGTGTGATTTTCGTGTTTTAAGTCCAATATAACCGTAAAAGTAATGATGTGAAATACCGTTTTTAATAAGTTTTCCACAGATACTTACTTTTGTGTCTATAAAAGAATTAAGTCAAAGTTTAAAATAATTTATGATAACGAAATCCCTGACGTAATGACTTACCAGTGATGTATTGATTGTGGTCGTTAAAATATATAATATCACAACACACATGGGCATAACGAACAAATTGGGATATATATAACAATTGTTTGATGGAGCCAAAGGACATTGCGGTCTTAAAATTAAAATTAACATAGGGAATGAAAATTAACAAAAGAGAAAGAAAAATATTTTTCTTTGTTTATTATATAGTATGGATATTCCCTTTGGAAATTGAAATGTCTATATCTATAAAAGGACAAATACTGCTTTTTATGTTAGGTTTAGTTCACGGAAGTTCTATTGGGTAAATTTTGATAGTACATTCAGACAACTCTGGATTATTTAACGAAAAACATATCATCTAGATAATGGTAGATATTATTGAATGTATCAACGAAATGTAACAATGACGTATTGTAACTGATTTTGGTCATACACTTAGATTCATAGTCTTACAGGAATAGTATTTGCTATACTAGTGATGCAGTTAGTGCCAATAGGAATACCGACTAGTTGTCGATACACTTTATCGCCGAAACGTACAAGTAGGTCATACCGCTGTTGGATAAATGAGAGCATCCAGCTACAAAGGTCTCTCTTTTCTAGTTAGCTAACGGTCTTAAATAAGTGTATGTGTGCCGTTTAAGACGAAATATTTTTTCTTGATATTTTGCATAGTCATAGTGGCTACTGTGGGTTTTTTCAAGATCACTGTAGAAATGTTGTTAAGATGTAATACAACCAAATCATGGTACGTCACATCCGGTTGTATACGAAAGTAGGCCTAAAAATATCCCCTTGAATATGACAGTTGTAGAAAATTAACCCTGCATTTCAATGCACTTATAAATTTTTCTGAGTCATAAACATGTATGTTGGGTGTCTGAAAGCATCATTCTTTTTCATTTGATGGTCTTATAAATATTTTGGAACGTTAAGGTTACAAAGTTACCAAAGAAGGTAACCAGTAAATAACAGTGCAGAAATCACTTCTGGCGATGGTTACTTTCTTATATGCAATGAAGTGTAGTGTGAAATTTTCACTGTAGCACTGGAAAGGATTAACCTTTATAGATGGAAAGTATTTCTTTGGTTGAAATAAAGGTAAATACTGAACATTTGTTTTAAAAGTGCCAATTTAACAAAGACTAATATGGAAAAAACCAATGGTGGTATTACACCTATTTAGGGAAACTACATGTGCACTCGTGACCTTATTGTACTTTAAAACTATTACTATAGTGTGCACGTATGATAACATTGTGTGAGGGAATTCGACGTTTGCTGTACCACTGTTCACTCCAGTGCAATTTATGACAATACCACTGCATCAATCAGAATTATTTGTTCTGCAGTGTTTTAAGAAAGGATTTTGCTTTGTTGTCGCGTATTATTTGTGAAACATTCAATGTTTTAAAAAGGCGAATTTTCTGTAAAAACTCAATGATTATGTTATCTTTTGAAGGCCAAACTTTCTACAGCCTTAAATACGATAATGAATGAAGGCAACAGTAGTATACCGCTGTTCAAAACTCATAAATCCATGGACAAAAAACAAAATCGGGGTAACAAACTAAAACCGAGGGAAACGCATTAAATATAAGAGGAGAACAACGACACAACACCGAAACGCAACACACACAGAAACGGACCAAGCAACAGACAAAACACCACGAGAATAACAAATATAACATCAAAACCAAATACATGAATTTGGGATAGAAAAGTACCGTGCCATGTCTTATCTCAATATCTCAAAAATAAGAGAAAACACAAACGACTCAACATTAAAATGCAACATACACAGAAACGAACAATATCATAACAATGGCCATCTTCCTGACTTGGTACAGGATGAAAGATCCAAAAACTATACCAATACATAACGACATGTTTATGAAATTATAACAAATCTATTGGTTAACAAATTTTTATTCGTTATTGCAAAATAATCAACTTAAAATATCTGTCATTTTTCCCTACCCAGTTTACCCCTATACATTTTTATGATGTGAACTGGTCATTGTTATTGAATCGCAGGTAATTTGATTGGATTAAGTTGTTATAAGTTTACCTTCAAACTTGTTTATGCTTTTCATACATGACTGTTGATTAATTAGAACGTGCATGCATGTGTACGGTAACTAACATGAACTCCAAACTGGACACTGGACGAGTCAATATTATGTTTTATCAATGAAAGTTAAGGTATGAAAGGTAAGAATTGCCACTTATTCTGTTTTCACAAAATTTTCGGAATATACAATTGAATGGTTATTTTTCAAAAGCCTATTGTGAAGATTAAAGAGAAAGTTAACAATAAATACGTTTTGTTCCATTAAACAAGTCATTTTTGTAAGAGAAATGCCGAAATATATTTTACGCACGACTACGGCAGGTTAAATTATTATTTATCATAATAAAAAAAGCATTTTTCAGTATCATTGGAATATGTTGATTACAATTAATCCCAAACTTAAGAAGTAAGTAAATAAAGTCCACATATGTCCGATCTGCCTAATTCTGCACATCAAAAGGCAATTTCGTCTACCTCACAAAATCTTGTTAGGCATTATAAACCAGTTCAAACATTGTAAACATGGACTATCTGGAATGGATCGAGACACAAAAAGCACGTTTGAGGTAAAATTGCATTGGAATGGGGGCTTACGGGTGTTTGCCAAGTCAAATGGGTGGACAGACAAAACTGTATTCAGTTTACTGTGTCAAATTTTAAATCACCCTTACAGTTTTGTTTATACAACATGTGAATTTTCATTTCAGTGTTAACCATGTTCTGAAGGTCATTCTGTTGAAAAATCTTATATGTGAATTGGTCTGCAGATGACATTTCAGCATTACAGTATGAATAGCTAATGTCATGTTTTTTTTGTTTTTTTTTGGTTTTGGCTGCAAAAGTTTATAATTTGCCATTGTGATGTCTGCATTTTGCACTTACAATAAATCATCTAGACACTTATTTGCCGTGGATTTATACACATCAGAATCCAGTCTCACATAATTAAACTTTATAATTCTTACCTATTTATTTTTTTCACCAGCATTCCAAGTGATATAACCCTTTTTAAAAACATTTTGAGGTATTTTTTTATTACTCTTTCTCCCCATGTTCTAATGTTAAATACAAGAAAGTATTTAGAAGAAAGTATTAGTGTAAATCTATTTGAAATATACTGTTATGAGAAAATAAAAAGACTTTGATACAGTAACAATAAATGATTGACTGAAAGGGAACCGCACTGGGGTAACAGACCAAAAACTCAAGTTACACATAAGGACTTATAGAAACTTCCGTGTAGACTGTTAACATTTATTTATAGAGACAGTTATTTCAGCTAAAACACTTAAATTATTGATTTAACATTACATCTATTTCCTTTTTTAGGGAAAATAATCACATTTATTTTATTTTTTAGAAAAAAGATATCAAGTTTTGATGAAAAAAGAAGAAAAAATGGACCAAAACAGACCAAAACAGACCTTCAAATGAACTCTAAAAGGTGCAATACAATTGTTTATCACCTTAACGTTGTCTTTTGCATTCTATTCAATTGTTTGAATGAATATATCATGAGTATATGATCAGATATTAATCCACACTGCATTTTATAAAGATACACTGATATTAGGATTTTTCGAAGAAATAAGACTGTAATTGCCGTAGGATATGGCCTTGAATCATAGTGATTTTCTTTGAAACTATAACTTTGATTGAGACAAAACTTGACAGTTACGCATAAAATAACTTGCAATTGAAGTGAAAAAATAACATTAAGTTTATTTGACATTTAGGTGTTCTTTAGGTGTAATACCACCAAATCATGGTACGTCACATCATGTTGTATACGAAAGTAGTCCTAAATAAAAAAAATATTCCCTTGAATTTGACAGTTATAGAAATGTAGTCATCAACATGTATGTGGGGTGTCTGAAACCATCATTCTTTTTTATTTGATGGTCTTATAAGATATTTTGGAACGTCAAGGTTACATAGTTACCAAAGCAGGTAACCAGTAAATAACAGTGTAAAAATTGGGTTGTTTACTTCCGGTGATGGTTACTTTCTTATATGCAATGAAATGTAGTGTGAAATTTTCACTGTATCACTGGAAAGGATCAAACTTTATACATGCAAGGTATTTTTTGGTTGAAATAAAGGTAAACATGATAAATACTGTACATTTTTTTTAAAAGTGCAAATTTAACAAAGACTAATAGGATAAAATAAATCAATTGTGGTCTTACACACAGAAACATTTATTTGTCAACGAACCGCAGATTTAAACCTTCTTTACTCCTTTAGTTTTTTCTTTGGTATATTTTAGACTGTTGCACGTCGATGTTTTCTTGTAGTCATGGTTGTGTCGCTTTTAAATCTGATTATATGATTTATTATCTTCAACAGAGCAGAAATGGTAAAGCTGTGTCAGTCCTTTAAAATATTTCCAATCTTATTACAGGAAGTTTTATTACATATTATATTTCGTGTTTCTCACATTGAAGAACATGAGAGGATATCGGTCAAATAAGGAACTTTTCGTTTGATGAAGCAAGATTTCAGTGATACCTGGTTAATGTATTAAAAGTAGTAAAATTTCACAAATACCAAACTCCTAGAAGAATTCTTTATCTAATGCCAAAGTCAAAAGCTGAAACACATCAAACTGACTTGGTCCATACAGTTCCTTATTTTGAAAATGATGGATAAAATCTGATTGTGTAGCTAGAATATTAATATTTTGACATAGAAATCAATCAACTTTCGGCATGGCTCAGTATTTATACATCCTGCTATTGGGTTATTGAGCTGTGATCCTTTTATATATATTTTAAATCCTCATTGTTCCTATCATTATAAACACAAATAAATATTTCAACCTAAAACAAAATATAATGTCACATAGACTCTGTATAATAACATAAAGGGTACATTTATTTCTGAACCAGATGCAGATGTCATTGCCTCTTAAGGGATAGTAGAGGCCAAAATATTTGAAAATCAAAAACTTAAAACAAAACAAACATATATTTGTTCATTGTTGAAGGCCGTACGGTGACCTATAGTTAATGTCTGTGTCATTTGGGTTTTTTGTGGATAGTTGTCTCATGCAATCATACCAAATCTTATTTTTTATATACTAGGTTAAAATGTCTAAAATTAGGATAAAACAGTCAGTAATGTATTTTAATCGTTTTTTAACCTTGTATAGATTGTCAACTTTTTTGGTTAAGTGAATTATATCATTGTGTATTTAATATACCTTCGGCATGGCTCAGTTTGTATACTTCCTTCCATTGGGTTATTGTGCTGTGGTCATTTTCACATATTTTAGACCCTCGTTAAATCATTATAAACCCAAATTACTATTTCAACCAAAAAAAAAACAAATAATGACACATAGACACTTTAAAAGGTACACTTTATTCTGCATCAGATGCGCCTGTCGCTTCGGTGATGATTGAGGACAATATATTTGAAAATCAAAAACTTATAAGTAAACTTCATAAGCAAAACTATAAGACATGAATATAAAAATGGCTATAGCACAATAATCACTTGGCGGGACGTGCCAATATTAAGCCACGCCAAAAGATATTACTAAAAATTGACTTAACAGAAAAAGGACGAGACTTTCTATGACAGACCCTTTCTCAACAATTTTCTGCTAAAACGCTGGTTTATAAAGTTGGAGAAGTAGCTTAAGGCTATTTGATACCGAATGTGTTGGAAAACGTATAATTCATCAATAGATTGAAGTAATAATATTGATGCTGTTGTTTGGAAAAGTATAATTTCAACATTTAAATAGTTTTTCACAGAATCTAGTACATTTTACTAAAGACTACTCAACATCAATAAGTAAAATTATTTTCGAGACATATAGAACATTTTGACTTACAGATGGCATTGGCAATTCCCTAAAGGAAATCGCACGTGTGTTAGAGAGATATTGATAAACACCCTATCAAAACAGGAACAGGTCACCAATCCATCCAACAGTTGTCAATATAATATTCGCATTACATTTTGTGATTATTCCATATCTATATTCCTAGAGATACGACTTTTGCATTAGTTGTCTTATTCTTTTCAACGCATTCCTTAATAACAACCAAACGATATTAATCATAGGAAAAGCTGGTATACACTGGTACCATTGCTTTTGCATTTCGATCATAAAAGCACTACAAGCCAAACAGCTAAGAAGATACAATAATATGCATAGAGAAAGATAAATCGAGTAGATATGTTTTTAAATTCAGAAAGTTAAATAAAGAGAAACAAGAATGAGTCCATACTACACAGATGCCCCACTTGCACTGTCATTTTACGTGTTCAGTGGACAGTGAAATCGGGGTCGAAACTTTAATATGGCATTAAAATTAGACAGATCATATCATGCGGAACATGGGTACTAAGTTTAAAGTTGATTGAACTTCAGCTTCTTCCAAAACTACCTCGACCAAAAGCTTTAACCTGAAGCGGGACGAACGGACGAACGAACGGATGAACGGACGAACAGACCAGAAAACATGATGCCCCTCTACTATCGTATGTTGGGCATACAAAATATTTTTCCTTCAAATCTTTAACTCCACCTCCCATTCCATTTGTTTTAACTGTTGTCTCTACTGTGTTAATTCTTTTGAGACATTTCAATCTAAAAGAAGTATGATTGATCTGCAGGTAAACTGTCAGTCGCCCGTCAAAATTCTTGAACATACTTGAATAGGATCTTCATTAAATTTGATCCCAAAATAGTCACTTAATATGAATCATATTCAACAATCGTTATAAATTCCATTGAACACAAAAACTAATCCACATTAGATTACATTTTTTTGGGGGGGATATTCGAAAAATAAATGCATTTCATTTTTGGCAGAAATAAAGAAAATAGTTATTATCTTGTTTGACTTTCAAACACTTTTTCAAGATTCACATTGTACACAAAATATGAAATATTTTTTGTCTTAGGTTAAGTTATAAAAAACACTTTCTATTTCATATTTTGACACTAAAATTGTCAAAGATTTTTTTTGGTCTCGCAACACTCAGTGATATTTTTGTTTCTTCATTTTATGGAATTACACCCCTTCAAAATTCAGGATCTGCCACTAAAGGTAAGTGTTCTTTTGAAATGTGCAGTATATTTGAGGTAGTTAATGCACACCTTAACTGTGCATTGTTCAGATTATAGCATAGTAAGAACAAAGATATTTTACAGTATGTTATGTGTTAAGTGTTCTCAAAACACCATGACTTTATACGTTTTCTTTGGTCTGTCCGTCCAACTGTCTGACCATTTTGTCGATCTATGAGTTTGGTAACTTTCGCCCCTCTTTCAGTTTCAGTTTGGAAATGCTTTGACCAAAGGTTTCTATTTTGAGTTTGTAAGCCTATATTTAGAAGTGATATTTCAAGTTAAGTTTCAGTCTCTTGCTGTTTGTATAAAAGGACAAGGTACGATAAGCTATTGCAACTGGCCCCCTATTTTCGTTGAAATTAGAATGCATAATATCTAAGAAACTTGACTATTTCTAAAGAGAATAGTGTCTCATCTAACAAAATAACAATATAACTTTTCTTATTCCGTGTGAAAAAAATAATGAATACCTCTCTCTTTCTCATGGAAAACGTAAATTTTATGAAAATTCGAAGTTTTTCCGTCCGTTTAAGCAATTTTTAACTATGAGCGGACGCGAGTACCACGGAAATATTTCAATGTGTTGTTTGTTGTAAGGAAATAAATCACTGTTTTAAATATATTCGTGGTACTCGCGTCCGCTCATGTTCAAAATTCAATAATTCTACACTGAAAATTCCTTGTTTTTACGGAAACGTCAATAACATGCGAACCAACGACCGGAACGAACTTGCATTTCCGAATCTGCTCGAACGTCTTATTTTAGCTCAGGTGATCCTGATTGGGTTACAAAACTTCATTGCCGGGTAGGTAAAATGCTTTTTCGTTCTTAATCATAATTACGGGTTTTTTTAAATGGGTAAAGTAAAGGAACGTGTGATTTTGCATCATTTGTTTTAAAATGACAGTGACAGTGTTGTCAAAGAACAACCAGCAAACTGTACACTAACAAACTATAACTCTTTTTATCCGTTTACATAGTACGTAATTGGCAACTGGAAATTTAAATCGATTTCACGTGAAAACAAAATTAGAACCGAGATTACCTCCCCTGTCAATGGATTATACAGAAAATTATTTGAAATATATTTTTTAAATGATTTTTAAAGAAACAAAACTCTTCATTCATTAATTTACTATAAATATGTAAAATATATAACATGTATTAAAATGAAATACTGCAAGGATTGGATATAATTTTGAAACTTTAATTAAGTGTATGCAAATATTATAAACCTTTGAAAAAATACCAAGTCAAATATGACACTATATAATGATATCAACAAAATTCGATTTCCAAAATCCGAAGATACATTACAGAGGCATGCATAATTTTTTAAAACGAAAATACATGCGTCTTCTCTCGTATATAAGCTGATCAGCTGTTACTTGCTAAAAGCTGACATTATAACATAATAAAAGTTTCAGTTAAAAAAATATAATTACTATCTTTTCTGTGACTATTTCATTTCATTTTATTTCTTTTCACTTTTTCTTTTTTAGAATCTTTTCTCTTATATATAAAATAAAAGGAGAAGCTGCTATGTGTGCAAATTGTTAATCGATAAGAGGAGAACATAACTAATTTTTGTAAAATAAATAAATTCACGACTTTTTGACACATTCCCTATCCAGTCCATTTCAATTTTAGACAATATATATTAAACTTGTATTTTGTGTATCTTCTCAAGGGATGTAGATAAGACATTTCCTTACTCAAGTGAAGCACATCTTGTACCTATTAGATAACGAGGAACAAAACGATTCAGTGATTATTTGTTTTTGGAATGTACAAGTACCCAGCCACGTCCACTTATTTGCAAAATTTGTATTTTTGTTGATCTTAGCCTTTTTTTAACTGATTTTTATAGTTTGTCTTTATGTTTTACTGTTATAGTAAGGGTGAGGTTTCAGATCCTGCTAACATGCTAATACTGCCACATTCTCTATGTATGTGCCTGTCCCAAGCCAGGAGCATGGAGTCAGTTTCACAAAAAAAACTTACGACTAAGATTGATCGTAAGTCATGAACAATTCAGTATACCTTACGATCATTCTTAGTCGTATTTTTTGTGTGAAATCGACTACTGTTATTAAGTGGTTATTATTTGCTTATGTGTTACATATTTGTTTTTTGGTTATTTCTTTTTTCATATATTAGGCCGTTGGTTATCTGGCTTGAATCGTTCAACATTGTTAATTCGGAGCCTTTTATAATTGAAAATGCGGTATGGGCTTTGCTCATGTTGAAGGCCGTACGGTTGTTAATTTCGGTGTCATTTTGGTCTTTTGAGTGGAGAGTTGTCCTATTGTCAACCATACCCCACCTTCTTACTTATAATACATGCATTGAACAAAATGACTAAAACCACTAGACTCCTATCAGTTTTTTGAATTGCCGATAGATAGATATGGTATTATTCTATTTTTTCATGATATATTCATCTTCTGTATTAGATTAAAAATAAAACTATAAAAGAACCCAAAGTCATCGCCCCCTGTCCTGACGAAAAATATCAACATGTAGATCAATTTTACAATCAGTGTAAAGTATGCACCAGTTTACTCAATGTTCTAAATAATAATATGAATGGTACTACTTTTTACTGCATAACATTTATTTTACAACCAAAGGGTTAAAAAATGGACGTTTATGTAAATTTTGAAAGTCAGCAGCCAAGTTTACACATCAATAATTTCTACTCTTACAATGTTCAACTATTTTTTGTGCTCCACGTTTGAAGTAAAAAGCATGCATACGTCCTCTCTGTATTGGAGCGAGCATTAAGTTGTTCCCTTGTCCGTCTATACATACTTACATACATAGGTCCGTCCGTCTGTACGTTCCAAAATTGGATTCGATTTCTTAACTTTAGTTTGCCTCAACCAAATGTTAAGAAACTTATACACAATGCTTATCACCACAACCTTGCTGAATTGTTTGTTTCCGTTCTCTATAAAAAATAGTTATTACCAAAAAAACAGAGACCCAGTATACATTTTGATGATTTTTTTTTCTGTTCTAGGGTTAATTTCTTTCCAAAAAAAACAAAAGCTGATTTTTTTTTGGTTTCCGATCTCTAACTTGAGTTTGTCTCAATTCAATGTTAAAAAATGCATATATTATGATAATTGCCACAAAACTCAGTTTAAGTTCAAATTTTAGTAGCATCACTTTTAAAGTTCTTGAGATATGTCTCTGTATAACTTTATATGTAAGCATCAACTGAGTCCCTATGTCAATGGACACATTCTCGTTTTATTTAAGTTAAATTATTTAATTTTTGGGAGAAGAAAAAAATAACAGAAATTAATTGAAACCTTATAGTCAAAAATAACATTGTCTATTCATCAGATCATGCACAATTTATTTTGTTTTGAAAATAACAATAGAGAAAAAAATAAACATTGTGAAAACAGGGGGGGGGGGGGGGGTACAACTCATAAGGTTGTTGTTAGCAGCAAGGAATCTTAGATTATTATACAGTATGCAACACTAAAAACATATGTATCTGCTGTCTCTGTTTTTTATGAAAATACATACGTAGATATGCATACAAATTATTTTTTTCTGATTTGAGATGGTTGCTAAGCAAGATATTATATCATGGAAACGTCCATGTGTAACCATGGAAACATCTATGTGTAACCATGGAAACGCTGAATTTAGAATTATATTACAATTGCACATCTGCACTAAAGGTACTCATAAATAACCTTTAGTTCCACGTTTCAAGCTGAAAAATTACACTCAGTAATACTAAACATCTTTTTAATGATGTTCTTCAACTGTTAACTTAAAACTAACTTTGCGTTGCTAAGGAAAACTCAGGTTGATTAGACAGATTATATAGATACAAAATCAAGTTGTTTTTTCATGCAAACATTGTTACTAAATATATCAATATAGGAGTCGACTTAATATGAGTTGTATGAACACATTTGACTTTTTCATTTTTTTTATGGATAATATTGGATAAAAAGTACTTTGATGTGGTTACTAGGCAACATTGTAGTTGCTAAGTTACTTTTAAGAACTTTTTAAAATGATATACCCAACACTAGTAAATATTTAAGTGTTTTCCATTCATTTAAATAGATTCAGAAGTCTTTTCCTTTGGAAATTGCAATAAAGATGGATATTATAGTTCATTTTATAAAACCCGTTGCTAGGCAACCAAATAATCACATAAACACAAAAATGTCAGCATTTTTGTAAGTAACTATGCATAGACTAATGATGGATCAAATATGAAGTCATTTGGAGAGGGGGCCAAAAATGCCTCTTATCATACCTTGTCCTTTGTTAAAGTGATCACGCAAGGAAATTGAGAACTTTGCCAAAATTTCATAATTTCTTACGAGTGGTAATGAGCAATTTATTGCAAGAGCAATACTTTCAAAAGTAATATGGACCTTGACAAAATTAAATCTCAAACACATCAAACGAATGGATAAAAGTTGTCATAAATTCCAGAATTGGTTCCGGCATTTTCATATGATGAAGAAATTTTAGATTAAACCTGGTTTTATAGCAAGCTAAACCTCCCAATTTTCCTTTTAAGACTCTATGAAAGATTTAAACTTTAAACTATTAACCATGTGCACCCCTCTTCCCTAAAATGCCACATTGTATATGTTCAAGTGTGCTGAATCTTCTTACGGAACAAAAACAGGACTTTGGGTGAAGAAAAGCATGCAGTTGTATTCCCATTTGAGTTCGAGCATTGTTCGTAATTCATTCATATGGCGTTCGTACAACATTCGGTTATCGTTCGTTCATCTTTCATTCATCGTATGGTAAATATTATCGTTTAGGGTTTTATTTCTCGTATGGTTCAAAGTATTGTTAAGCGTTTTATTTGTCGTATGGTACATGGTATGGTTTAGCGTTCATCGTTTCGTGTATCGTATGGTATGTGATATCGTTTAGCGTATAATCTATCGTATGGTATATCGTTTTGTTAAGCGTATAATACATGTTATGGTTTTATTTCAGAAATTTATTTCAATGATTATTTTGAGTTAAAATAATTAAATCTTATTTTACAGAACTTGACATTGAAATACTATACGCAAACACGTGTGGTATTCTTTTGCATTTTTATTTGTATATACGTATATGTTTGCCCTGTCCGTCAAATCATAGTTACTTTACGATTATACATCACGGTAACTGTGACATATATTCAGAACAGAAAGTGCTATTAAAACGGGTTAAATTTAAAAAAAAAAATATTGATGGGATAATTTAAATACTCATTTTCCGTATGTGTTATTTTCCTTCATTAAAAGCCTTAGACAGTTAAAGGCAAATGACGACACTTATCAAGATCCCGAAAACCTTTTTTCTTTTTCTTTCTGAAAAACCAGGCACCTTTTCTCCATCACTCAAAACAACTGTTTTAATAACTATTGATCATTTATTCAGGTTATTTATTCATTTTCAACTGTTTTTGAAAATTTATCATTTATAATATATTCTTCTACTTTATCTATTTCTAGAAACAAATATAACCTTACGTATTATGTGTGTGTATATTAAGTAAACATGCCAGATAAATATTTACATTTAACAATTAAGAGTCGTGAAATTTTGCATTTTAATAAGAGATCGTCTCAAATTTACATGGCACATTGATTTAGTTTATGACGTAAAGATACGCAAACTTGCACATTGATATTTGCATTCATAGATAGTTACTTCGACGTCTGGTTTAATGAAGAATATTAAATGCCCCCTCCTCTTTATGAAGATCCAGAACACATATTTTGTCAGTCATATCTGTCAAACTTTATCGATCTTTTTCTTTCAAACCAGAAACAAGAATGGTATGAATGGTATGCAGAAGATTATACATACAAGCCAATTCTATTTTCTATGTGTATGTTTTTTGGGTGTAGTTTTTTAAATCCTATTGTTACCTCAATTGTTTGTGTGTTAATTAATTGATGATTTACCCGATCTTCCGTCACAGATATCTCTATTGTAATGAATTTTCAATTAATTCTTCACTCTCAAAAACAAACTGATCCATCTTTATTAAATTTGTAAGGGTCCTCTATGCACATACTATTGAATGACGTATTTCATTCACTTCAGTAGGTCTTAATCGATTTTTTTAAATGTTTTTACAGTCTCTATCCAACCATAGGTGAATTTGTGCGTTTTAATAAAAATTTATATCCGTCGTCGCGTTCATGCCAATTTAGAATCAAGCGATCAGTTTTTTTTTTTACTGAAAATTATATGTATAGAAGGAATGAAAATATCAGAAACAATTAACTCTTTCAAAGTCTGGACGTAATGTTTCAAATAATTAAATGATCAAAACTACCACTAGTATTTCAATATGAATTTATTACAATATACAAAGTTCATCAAAATTACTTATCAAATCCAGCATTTCCAAAAATACGTTTTTTTAACTTAATAGTACAACAGATGACGTTTTGAAAAACCATGAACAATAATTATTAACAACCTGATAAAAACACATGCAATTAACCGTATAATTATATTGTTTTTTGTATTAGATTTATTAATTGTGCTTTCATGTACGACGTTCTAATTCATTAAACGAGATAAAAATAAAAAAGACAGGCCTGGCAAAATTTCCTACTCTTGACAAAAAAAAATTAAAAAAAACAGTAGTTCATCTTTAGGGATATCTTTATGCTTTCCGTTATTTGGAGAATAAAAATTATATTGCTAGAAAGTCTTTAATATTTTTTGTAAATTAATTAATAAAATGTATGAACCAGAATCAATTTAACTAGAGTATAAATAAAGCAAAATTATTATGATTATGATAATTATGCTGCCCCAGCTTCTATAGACAATACTGACAGTCAACGAATTTTCCATATCAAGTACATGCGTTGTTGTTTATGTTATTCTTGGTATAGTAATGACGTTATTACGATGAACTGTTATTCCTTTATTCAGTTCCGCGTATTGATGATCATTTTTTATGTTCGCCAAGCTTTTCCGCATACTAATCATTAATCATGTATACAAATGTACAGACAGCATATGCTCTCGTCTGGCCAGTTATGAAAAATCTATCAAAGATTAAAAATTCAAGAACAGTGGATAATACCGCAATATACCCAAAATCGAGCTTTCTATCATCTAGGCTCGAGTTGGAAGCATGTAAAACAGTAATTTTATAAGAATGGAATCATGATAAATAATGTTTCCCCATGTAATAATTAGCTGGGAAGTAAATAATTATCAAAGGTACCAGGATTATAATTTAGTACGCCAGACGCGCGTTTCGTCTACATAAAACTCATCAGTGACGCTCATATCAAACTATGTATAAAGTCAAACAAGTTCAAAGTTGAAGAGCATTGAGGGTCATAAATTAGTTATAAATAAGGATGCTGAGAGGGTAAAAATGGACACTAACGCACGAGCCAATGTTTTAATGTTATCAGAATACTAAACCGACACTTATTTCTCGTGTTATATTTATTTTGATTGATCCAAACGTTGGTGAGTACCTGTCTTATACCGCTGTGACATGTATAGTGATTTCCCTGCAAATAAAGCCCTGCACAATAACATTTTGTATACAATCCTTGTATCGTAAAAGTTAACACTTTTTTAATTTATGAATCATACGTACAGCGTTCGGGAATCGTTCGTATATAGTTCAGGCATCGTTCGTGCATCATTCGTATGGCGTTCGTACAACGTTTGGTTAGCGTCGCTCATCGATCGTTCATCGCATTGTAAATATCATCGTTTAAGTTTTTATATATCGTATGGTTCATAGTATCAATAAGCATTTTATTTGTCGTATAGTACATGGTATTGTTTAGCGTTTAGCGTTACGTTTATTGTGTGGTATGTGATATCGTTAAGCGTTTCATCTATCATATGGGATATCGTTTTGTTAAGCGTATAATACATGTTATAGTTTTATTTCAGAAAGTTATTTCAATGATTATTTTCAGAGTTAAAATAATTTTATATAAAAGAATACGGGATAAAAAAAAAAGTCATTAGAATGTATTCATTGATAATTGGTTGCGTACCTGTATATCCCAAACAACCAAACGGATACCCCACTTTGGCAAGGTTGGTTGTATTGCAAGACGGACGTAGACATGTAGTGACTATATATTATGGAACGCCACAGCTGTCTTATGTGGAACTCTGATATTACTTAATGATGATTTATCATTACTTAATAATAGTTTGTCTTTATTTGATATGGTTTTGACATTACGCAATGATGTTTTAATATAACTCAATATGGAATAGTAATTACTGCATGATATTTCGATAGTACACGATATGGTTTCGTATTGACTTGATATAGTTTTGTCATTACTCAATATGCTTTTGTCATTACTCAATATGCTTTTGTCATTACTCAATATGCTTTTGTCATTACTCAATATGCTTTTGTCATTACTCAATATGCTTTGTCATTACTGGATGTGGTTTCACCATTATTTAATATGGTTGTGGCATTAGTCAATGTGGTTTTAACATTACTTGATGTGTATGTGACTAAACGTAATGTAGTTGTTTCATTACATGATGTGATTTTGATATTTCGTAATGAGGTTTTGTCTATTCTTTATATGGTTTTAACATTACGTAATGATGTTTCAAAATTTGACCATTTTACACTACTTGATGTGTTTGTTTCATTATTTGATGTGGTCTTTCATTCTTTGATTTGGTCCTGTCATTCTTTGA
Organism: Mytilus trossulus; assembly: GCF_036588685.1. Lineage (NCBI taxonomy): Eukaryota > Metazoa > Mollusca > Bivalvia > Mytilida > Mytilidae > Mytilus > Mytilus trossulus. Next base: position 9,846,451 of record NC_086385.1, on the reverse strand, counting down.
TGTGGTTATCCATCCCATTACTTGATGAGGTAAAACCACGTGACCAATTCGGTAAAACCTGTTCTATTTTAAGATAAATTTCCATGTTGTATGTGCGTTTAATGCGTTTGGCCATTCATCTAATTAGTGTTCAAATTAAAGTACGGGTTACAGTTTAAGTTAAATTTTGAGTTAGTTTTCGAATGAAAGTCATACTTATAATTAAAGTTCTAGTTAGAATTGATTTTCGATCTGGATTTCGAGTTTGAGTCACATTTAAAGGCAGAGTTCTAGTTACAAGATCTCAAAACTTTGAATTTGAGTCACGTTTGAGTTAGATTCGAAATTTGAGTCGTATTTAGATTTATTAAGATTTCCATTTGAAATTCGAGCTATTTAATATAACTGTTTGAGTTATTAATTAAGTTTTTCTATCGCGGAACAAGGGCTTTTGCTCGGGCTACCGAAAAGAGGGATCCGGGATATGCGTACTAAATAAACAATATTGCAGTATACAGAACGAAACATAGGAGTTGAAATAAAGTTAGATGTGGTGTGATTTATATTGAAACAACTATCCACCAGAGTTTAAATGCAGTGGATGTAAGAAATCATATATTCATCACTAGTAGCACGATTTCAGTCTGAAACGGTCATTTTGGTCTGATCACATCTTGATTGACTGGATTTACCGCTAGAAGAAATCGTCTAGACTTTTTAGACCGTTAAGACTCCGTTACGATCGATAGCCGCATCAGGTAAATCAGTTCGTTAAGGCATGTCCAGACGGAAAAGACTGAATCGTCTAGCGGGCTGTTTAGACCCGTTAAAACAGTGTCAGACCAAAATAGACCATGGATACAAAATTACGTTCAAAATTTTCAGACCCTGTTTAGATCCGTTCAGTATACCGGTTTTAATACCACGAGTTGCGCCCCTTCTACTCGATAATGCATTTTAGATTAATATGTATATATTTATTTTAATATTACAATTTGAAGTATATTTTGGTTAATTAAAAAGATAAATAAAGATTAAATCTTCTGTTGATTCTTTATTTCTTTTCTTGTTTTGTTGAGGAACTAATAAATTATTCGTCTATATTATTGTTTATTTTTCAATAAATGTTAGTTTATATAAATATATATTGATGATTAAATGCAAGGACGTATGTTATTTTATACACACCAAAATGTATGCCATAAATTTAACCTTAAAATGTTGTGAACACCGGTGAAAATGTTTTTCGTATTTGAAGATTAAAAAGTAACGGAAAATCCTAAACGTTACATAAAAAAGTAAAGGAAGTGTGGTATGATTGCCAATGAGACAAGCCACAGAAATGCAGCGGAGGCAAATTAACACATGCATTTTTTTGTTTTAAGTATTACAGTTGCTTTAATTCGTTATCTGTTTATATATGTCATAGTTTACCGTGGAAGCTGTTGCTTTTTTATGTTTATTTTTTTCGTGCGAGTTACTCTATTAAACTTGGAAAAAAATATTTTCGACATCCGGAATTAAAAAAAAAAAGACTTCTCGGATCCCGAAAGCTGATCATGATACTGCATTCAGTCTCTGTCGGGACCGTGTTAACGTATCACCGTATAAACATTTCCATTCAACAATGTTGTATCCTTATAATATTTATTTTCCAATTCATATAATATGTATATAGTACTTAGTATATATGTATGGCGTTAATCTAAAACAAAATCTGTGTTAGTTAAAATGGTCGAGTTCAAAGGCACGTGCTAGTAATCAACCGGGTCAACAGGTAACAAAATCAATGATCCATAACGTAAGAAAGAATATGCCTATTATATTTTACAATTACTCTCATCATCATTCTTAATAAAAAGGTGCCGTATGGCTAAACGTTCATAAAGAATTAATGAATTTGTGTATATACGTACTAGTGATTTCTGACCGTCAGTTTTTAATATACATGTGTTTGTTTTTCTTATATTGAGCAAAATAACGAATTTTAAACTATTATACGTTAAAGGTTCTTACAATGTCATATATGTCTAAACACTAAAAGACCAAGCAAAATATTTGAGCGCCGCATAGAAAACCATTAAAAAACATGTACTGTTCGGAAGTTTGTTTACTATTCAAAAGAAACTGTTCGCTTCTCTACTTGAATAGTTTAGAGAGTATTCCTTAAAATTGTGTCAGTTATATAAAGTAGTGTGTATCATTGTATTCTATTTATTTGGCTAATTGTAAAATTATAATATACGTTTTGTATTTCGCAACTATATATACTATAAGTTGTAGTGTGATTGATTGTTGGTTGTTTAAAGTCCAGTGGCAAATACTTCATGCATATTCAGGACCAGCTGTAAGTTTATGACATATATGGATCTTACTGGTGTAGTTTTCACGTGTTAAAATGGATAAAAGAATAATTAATTTTTAAAATATCGAAACATCAGGGAGGCAAGGCGCATGGATTACCCGCACTTATCAGTTCTTTTCTTTGTTTTGTGTTAAAAAAAATAATGGTTTTTTTTCGATTTTTTTTATATGTTTCTATAATTTACGATAACTTTGGTGTATACCTGCTGTCAGACACATATGTGCCCTCTGAATTTTTTTATGGATTTTTTGCTTTCGCATTGATGTTTAACACACAACTTTAATTACTTACTGTGATATGAATGTAGATATTCTTGAGTACTGGAAAATGAAGGATGCAAATCCAAGCTTTGAATTAAAATGGTAATTAAATAGCCCCACAAATAAAAGAACAAGTGTTAGTGTTGGAATGACATATACAATATATCACCATGTGCATTGTCAGAGAATTAAATTTTGATTTTACTTTGGTAACTAGACACAATTGAAGAGAGGCAGCCCCATCTTTTCTCCTTTTTGTTACGAGTACAAATAAACTGATCTTAGTTATTTCGTGAGGCATTTCCTTTAAATGATAAAATCGCGCGTGATTATCTAACAAATACTCACAGTGCAGTGTACTGCAATCAGGCGCGGGTCCAGCCATTTTAAAAAGGGGGTACCAACCCAGAGTAAAGTGGGGTCCAAGTACTAGTATATGCTCCCTTTCAAATGCATTGATCGGCCAAAAAAATGGGGGTCCAACACCCGGACCCCCCCTGGATCCACAGAGACAAATTATATCAAATTATAGAGCAGTCTAACGGCTCCAACTCAAAATTTAAACCATTCTATGTTGGGGGTTGGGGTTACCATTTAGTTTGAAAGCTCAAAGTATACACGCTGTTTCACCCTTTTTATTGTGATGTTTGGGGATTTGTATTAAGCCGTTGGTCACGTGCCGAGTGGCGTACGCTGATTAAGAAATCACGCTTATAAGAAGTTGTGCATTGTGGTATGAGTGCCAATAAGTAAAATATTATTTATTTGTACAATAATTGGCTGATTGGCAATAAAATTGTTCCATGTTTTTAAAATCAAAGGTTTTGGATGTCTTTAGTTTTCACCGTTCCTGGTGTAAAACATGAGTCCCTGGCTTATACCGAACGTTGACTTAATACACGAACTAACCACTACAGCCCTTAGATGGTGTAAACTTCCCAAAAAAAAACGTGTATGGTGTAATGGTGTAAGGTGTATGGTGCTATGGTGTATGGTGTAAGGGGAATGGTGTAATGGTGTATGAGGAATGGTGTGATCGTGTAACGTGCAATCGGGAATGGTGTGAATGAATGTGTTACGACATTTCATTGGTTGAAATCGAAGTTCTTTTTATTTTAATTTTTCGGATTATTAACATTATTAATAATAATAATCTTAATTAATATTTTTCCAGAGTAGCAAATTACTTTAGACTATAATATATTAAAAATAAGAATATAAAAAAAAAATTAATGTGTATATTAAAGTAACTTTTTTTATTATTTTTTCATATTCTTATCTATAATGAATAATGGCTATAAGATTGGACAATTGTTATCAGTTGCGGCTATCATAAATTAAAAGAAATGATTTTGTTTTATTACTGCATGCATGAATGAATTTAAATTAGATATATATATATTCAATCATTTTGGTTTTGACAGAGTTTAAACCTTAACATATTTATCACAGTCCCTGATGGTCACATGAGCATGATGGTATACAATATACAAGTTTGTTGAGGATATGTGGATTGCAGATTGATTCGAGCGCACAAATAAGCCTTTTTCTTAGACGAAACGCAAGTCTTCCGTAAATATAAAATTTCAATTCTGGTATATATGATGAATTAACATAACCAACCATAGTGTCATTAGAGAAAAAAAAATCTTCGATTAAAACACACTCGGGATTAGCAAGAAAATTGACAAAAAGAGTAGTGGGAACTTTACTGATTTTTTTTATAATATATATTTTTGATAGTTTTCCCGACCTATTTACATATTTTCACACTTGAAAGGAGACCTCTTTCAGCTGCACGAGGCTGAGCCTGGAACATGTACACATGACAGTTGTAAGTGATAGCTATATAAATATAAAAGAGAAGGTGTGGTATGATTGCGAATGAGACAACTGTCCACAAGAGACCAAAATGACACAGACATTTACAACTATATGTCACCGTACGGCCGTCAACAATGAGCAAAGCCCATATCGCATAGTCAGCTATAAAATGCATTTCAAAGATACTTTTATTAGAATAAAAGGTTAAAGTACTTACAAACTGTGTCATATTGTAGAATTTGATTTCACAAATATATTATTTTCAAATTCAACCAAGTCAACGTAAAATCGGTTACACACTGTGTCACATTTTTCATGTTATAAATCCATTCCAACAATATCATTTTAAACACACACTAGCTTGCCTTTTCATTATTTTGAATAATACAAATTCAGCTAAATTTTGTGTATTCCAATCAACAGATTTCTAACACTCATCCCAGACGTTAATAATACTCATGCACTTCAATTTTGATATTAAACAATTATTGATACGGATGACTACGCTTTAAAAGTACGGTTACATCAGGGTGTAAAAATGTGAATCTGTTTTTTAATTGAATTCAAAGATAGATTAAACGGTAGCTTTAATAGTGAAATAAACTAATTTTTTGAAGACTCGCCTAAATGTTTGTTGCATAGATGTATTTGACCCCAACAATTTTATTTGGATCATGCTGTATTAAAATTATATTTATAGAATCATTTATTTGTAAAGACCGCATACATCTGCTCACCGTTTGAATATAGAAACTTGTCGATTTTATAATATTGAGAGATATCCTAGATTTTGTAATATGTGTGATAAACAAGTATTTGGAGATGAATATCAGTTTATTTTAGTATGTGAAAAGTATATTAATGAGTTTCGAAAGAAATTTATCAAACCATATTATTGAAGAAAACCGTAGAATCTTAGACTTTCAAGACGATCAATGCATTTGAATAGGGACATATAGTTCGTCCCTTTTTTTGGTGCTCGGTTGGGACCCCCTTTTAAAGTGGCTGGCCGGTGCTCACCAGTATCTGTTCATAATGTAAAGCAACTTAACTTGAAATGATAACAAGTAAACAGTTATTATAAAAGCAGAGCAGCTTTAAATTATAATAGTTTTGTCAAAAAAGATTCCAAGTTTTACCGATGCAACGATATTTTATATATTTTGAGTTGAAATGGCCTAGCGGTAGTCTGTTTACTTCGAATCATGCGACACCACGCTTAATCTTTGCTGAGCATTCGTAAAGTTTTTAAACTAAAATAAGATCTATATTAGCTATCAAAACATATGTTATATGTAAGCCATCTATTATAAATCTATGAGGAGTTTCATGAAAAATGGGGGGGGATCGAAGTCTAACTTTAAATATATAAAAAAAAAATTAAAAAAGATCGAGATGTGGTACGATTGCCAAAGAGACAACTCTCTAAAAGCATGAAAAGAGATTAACTTTACTGAAACGGAAATTAACAACTATAGTCACGTACGGCCTTCAACAATTTGAAAAATCCATACGTCAAATTCCCTTTTATATTCAGTATAATTCCATAAAGTTATAATAACTAACCCCTTTCAAGACAGACTTTGTCATTTCTGCGGCTCGTGAAACAACTAATAAGTCAATACGAGATTCACAATCGAATATGGATTAAATACACATTTTTAATATCCACGCAATTCAACACAAATCTTATATGATAAAAAAGACTGTAAAACAATGATTGAGAGTTGACGAATATCATTATATCATGACATGTAAAGAGTTGGATGTAGCTATAGATAGACAGACATTTTATACTGGATAATTGCTGCAAATTTTATATCAAAAGAATCGCTTTCACGTTCTATACTATTCTGTACTATATACATACTTAATCATGTTTTTTAAAGTTCAAACTCTGAATTGAGACAGCATTTTTGGTCATCTTATATAAAAAAGAAAATCTATTAAACTCTTAAATAAACAGCGTGTAATGAATATATTCCCCCATCCCGTGTGCAAATAGGATGAATATGAAGGATCCTGAGTGCATATTGTATGTCCTGAGTGCACTAAGGAGGTCATTAGCGGTGTTCAGACGTACCCCAAATAAAAGATTGTATTTTTGTTCAAAATTAGCGCACATGCAATGCACCACCTCTTCGGAGTCCCCCAAAAAGATAAAATTCCCCTGTATTGGTATGTCTGGTCAAGGACCCATATACGTCCCTGGTCTGGTGTATGAAATTCATTGTGTATATTATCCGTTTCATCTACAATATACGAAAATGACACGGCCGGGTATTGTAAAGCTGTTGAGGGACTTTAAATGTCAAATTCATATCCCTGGGCGAAGAAATTACCGGTTTGTGAAAACACTGTGTGTACATTGACTTATAATAGTATGTTACCTTGGTTCTGGTCTTTCACGCTGTCAGAATGAAAAGTTGAGCAACTTTTGTGGGTTATAAATGACAAAAAGAGAAGACCGTGACCTTTTGTATAGACACCTGTTTCTTGTTGAAGACTAAACATGCGCTCTTGATTCATTTATGTTTTTTGTCGTTTGGTTGCTGTCAAATTGAAATATATCCCACATCTCCTGTAGTATGTGTTCCGTTTGATTACTTTAAAATCAGTTTATAAGAATTCATAATTGAAAGGGTTATTATTATAAAGAGATAGATATTTTAAACAGTCTTAATAAATTCCAACGATCACAAATCTAATCTAAATTCGATTTCAATTATTTCGTGATTCTAAAATACGTTGTTTTTTTTTGGCGAATTCCGTACACTTCTCTTTTAATTTATAGCATTATTAAAATCGTAATTTTTGTATCCTTGCTATCCTTGCTAAATCCTTTACTGTATATCACAGCTAGTGGATAAGTCTTAATGTCCGTACAGTGTATAGTAAGATCTCTTTTCCACACATGGACATTTCATAAGTATAGAAAGTTCGCTATAATGTTCCATCATGGTCTTAGGGCAGTTTCGAGAGCTTAGTGCACCACGGCGGCCTAGGTTGTTTTAGACGCACCGTAAAGTCCCTGTCACCCCATTGCAACAACGTCCTTTTATAATATTTTTTTTAAATTGCTGGGACCATGATACTCATACTAAACTATTTCACTTTTAAATAGTAATTGTTATGAATGATAATATTTTATATGTATGCTGTCTTAGTTTTTAAATAGTTGTTTGGTATAATATGGTGTCACGTAAGTCATTTTTGGACAGGGTATTGTTTGTTTCATGGTATATGTATATTCTGCACGAATAATTTTTATCGTTACCATTACATGTATAAAAAACTAAACTATGTGGACCTCATGAGATCGCACACAAGCCAGCTGATTGGATAAATGCGAGGAATTGTTACGCCTACATAAAACTGATATCCAATCGAATGCCAGCAGACACCTGTCAGTAAAAACAAATTGCAAGCGTTGATGGTTAGAGATTTATTTGTGTATTCGATATTTGAAAAATAAGTTAGATAGTCACTATTCGTTTTTCCTTTTTTTCAGCTGGATTCCAATAACTGTTTTTACACTTTTTTATTTAACAGAAATGTATTTAAAAAAGAGCGCACCACATGTAACGGAGATTTACAAGCATTAAATATAGTGACTTGTGTTTTCGGAACGTCATATTTTTAATAATTCACAGACTTTTGCAATAATATTAAACCTTTATTTTTTAACGAACGCTTCTTTATCTGGTATTTAAGAAATTTATAAATAGCTTTAGGATTACAGACACAATAAAAAAAATGGAAATCAAACGTACAAGTCTGGCAAAAAATGAACGGACAATACTATGACAAGAAACAGAAAACGACAAAAGACATACATTAGTACTGTTATAGTTTTTTTCCTGTCTTAAGTTTACAATAACTTAAATGAAATTTATATAGAAAACATGAAAAGTTAAATGATAATGCATATTATTTACAATTCAAAAAAAAAGTAACATGAACAATTTAATAAATTAAACATATTTAGATTACGTTTTCAAGTGTTAATCCCGACATCCGTAATTTTTAAAGGTATACAAATTATCTGTAACGTCAAGTTGACACATGTTTCCCCACGGCACCAGTCTGTAATTGCATAAATATTTATTTACAATCACTTGCAAACCATTAAATATACATTTTTTGATGTTTATATGCAATGAATAATTATTAAATATAATTCCGGAAATCTGTTGATTTAAAACTCAATTCACCACGGTTTGAGCAGCAGTATGACTTTGAACCACTTATGTTTTTTTTAATATAGAAAATGTTAAATAATTAAATAGGAAGAGGTATGAATTAGAATTAATTATTTTCTTTATTTAATTAAAGCATGGCAGACTTTCAGTTAACATAAACCGTCTTCTTTTTAATTTTATTCTTAAAAGGGGAGCAACCCCTGATAACCACTGGGAAAGTTTTACCCGTTTTCTGTCCAAATTAACAAAATCGGAACACGACTGAACACGGTCTGACAACATCTTAACGTAATTTTGAATCCATGGTCTGGTTTGGTCTGACACTGTCTTAAGGGGTCTAAACAGCCCGCTAGACGATTAAGTCTTTTCCGTCTGGACATGCCTTAACGAACTGATTTACCTGATGCGGCTATCGATCGTAACGGAGTCTTAACGGTCTAAAAAGTCTCGACAATTTCCTCTATCGGTAAATCCAGTCAATCAAGATGTGATCAGACCAAAATGACCGTTTCAGACTGAAATCGTGCTACTAGTGATACCTTTCGAAAGGAACAGTTTGGGTTAGACATATCTGTGAGAGTGCATTGAACCGAGTCTTGCAGCAATCCCAGACATGCAGGCCCATAAGCAAAGAAGGGACGTACTTCTATTATTTCATAATGATATTTTTGTGCGACCAAACTGGCAACAAGAACAAACTATGATGATGAGGCAATGATGCTGTATAAAGCTGCACAGATAGTGCGAAAGGACATGAAAGCAATGCAATATATATTAAATGGAACGTTTAAAACAGGCTGTCAACAAAAATCTGTTCCAAAATCATTGAAAATTTAGTCGGAATGATCCTTCATGTCCTTGGTGGACCAAATATTAATATGCAGTCTATTGAAGCACTGACTTTGTAAACTATCTTACAGCTGCTTCAGTTTAATTCCTCGATTTGCAGACAAAAAGATTCGTCCACAGTCTTCCATTCAACTGAACGAGAGCCACCTCTCTCATTATATTTAGGCCTTCTGCTACATACTAAAACGAGGAAACGAGGTTTTATGGATAAAATGAACTATTCAGATTTACCATTATCATATGACAGGACTATGAATTTATCAACTGGACTTGGCAACTCCGTCTGTGAGGCTTTCAATGTTGAAAATGTTGTGGGTTCAGGAAAACTTCGGAGTGGTGTGTTTACAACTGCAGCCGTAGATAATATAGACAATAACCCGAGTTCGACAACTGCTTAAGGATCGTTGCATGGAACTGCCATATCACTTTTTCAGGATCCGGTTCCAGGACATGTGGTTGTTGAGAGATTACCAATTGATTCTACAGTATCAAAGAGGGAAAACTTGAAACCGTTACCAAAAGCTTATACCATCGTCCCTCCTGTTGTTCTTCCATAAGAATTCTGCAGAAATACCAACGGTTCATGGTACGATGATTAGTGATGGTACATAGATAGCAAGTGCATTGAATTTAGAGTACAGGTATGTTCTTATTTGCAGACGTATGCTGAGAGATAAAAGTCTGGTTGAGAACCACAATATGATACCAGCTTTGAAAAGTTGCAAAAAAGAACTATTGTTGTAGCTTTTATTTGATTGAGTTTAGTAGGTTAGCTGTTGTCTGTTGTGTTTAAACATGTTTGAACAAAATAATATTATATATTCTGGTCTTTTCATTACCGTATACCTTAGCGCAAACTGTAGAATTGTTGCCTAAACTATGCCAATACTTACCTTTTTAATTCTGGCACTACTTACTTATCTTAAAAGGTTTATAGAAAACTATATACATATACTTTAATACCATATGATTTGTACATTTATATCCATGCTTCAACTGCTCGCTTCTAGACCTCATATGATATTGCCACATTTGCTATGTTAATTGCTTGCTCCCCTGCCTGTATGCACACATGTATATTAGAAAACTTTACGATTTATTACTAGCTCAATATAAATCAAAAACCATAATGTTATAAGTGGCTTAATCATGTGAATACCCAAATTGCAGCAGATGACATTGAAGACATGGAATATTCCTGGGCAGCTTTCCCCGCTAGGCAAGCCACAGCAGATATCAATGCACCTTGATATATCAGTTCATTATCATTCATGTTTCGGGAAGAAGTTAAATCTATCGCAATGATTAGACATTCTATGAATAAAGCAAAACAATGTGTTCATTTTTTAAATTCTGGACAGATACCAGTGATCACCTGTGATCAGCCTCTCTATGCACTTGCGAAATCAGTTCAGCGGAAATGGCGAAACAGATTTTCAGAAGAATAGATTGTAGTACTGTTTAGAGGTCTCCACATAGAAATAGCAGCACTGAAAACCATAGGCGATTGGTTAGACAATAGTGGTTGGACAAGTGCCTTTAGTCAAGAGAATATAACATCATCAGCAATAGCAGCAGATTCGTTTTTAAGAGCGTTTCATGTCTCCAGAACACGACACGCCCATGAAGTAACTGCAAGTGCACTGTACATAATCATGCCACGATCATACAGATTGTGTGTGGGAAAAAAAACCAGCCCTGAAGATACTGACGTTACTTTTGAGGAATGGCGTAAGCTGAGAGAAATTGAGTCCACCTTTTCATTTCTGGTCGTTAACATTGAGGTTTGAATTGTACATTCTGCTGTTTGTTAGATCATTAAGAGAAGGTAACTTCAAGTTATACAAATATTCTTTGACACAGACTATTCCATGGTTCTTTGCTGTAGCATCCAAACAATGCAAGTGTGACTGTGGTCATGGACGATGCAAATGCGTGAAGGCCATACTGTTATGTACAGAACCTTGTTAATGTGGTGAAGAATGTGACAGACACTAGATGATAAATGTAATTACTTCGTGTAGATATGTGTTTGAAATACAATTCGATAGAAAAAAAATAGTTGAAGTTTTTTAGCAAAGTTTTGGTTTTGTGCATTTCACTTGTTTTGGCGGCCATTTTTAGAATTTCGATCATTTTGAAAATTATTTTATAGTTCAAAGTAGTAATAGAACTTATCTGAAATGATTCCTTAGGTTGTAATAACTCTAAAAAAATTTAGTTTCAAATATCTTTGATTTTTTTTCGTAAATTTGGGAGACTTATAGCATCTGTCCGCCATCTTGAACAATTCCGCCATTTTGGATTTTTCAGAGTGGGTCTATAGCGTAAATTGACCACTATATACGTGCTTACTCTTGTGCAAAGTTTCATGCTTTTATCATCAAACCCACAATTCTTTTGAAAATGTGCATGAATCAGCTGTTAATAAATTCAGTTGAAAATCCATCTGTGATATATTTTATAGTGTGAAATAAATATAAAAGAACGTTATACGCTACAGAAGATCTGGCTCTTTAAATTCATTCTTGTGACCAAGTGAATTTAACAACGATTATCATAATAAATACCAGCATCCCAAACAGCACATATATTTCTTATAGTGATAAGGCAGTTTACAATGTTACGTTAAATCTTTTATATATAAAGTAATGAAATCTATAAGGAGTTAAATTTCATTTGAAACGAGTAATTTTAATGATATTAGTTTTTTTTCTATTTTAAGGGTTGAGGTTGTAGTTTTGTTTCTATTTTTATTTAACAAAAACGTAGCTCTATAAAGATTGTGCAAACACAATATATTGTCATCCTTCAAAATCCTCATTAAAAACGTTACAACTCAATTTATGTTAAGAACATTAAACAGATAAACGCATCATAGATACCGGGAATCAAATTTAGTATTTACGCCAGACGCGCATTTCGTCTACAAAAGACTCATAGGTGACGCTCGAATCAAATATCTTATAAAAGGCCCAATAAAGTACGAATTTGAAGAGCATTGAGGACCAAAAATTTCTAAAAGTTTTGCCAAATACATCTATGGTAATCCATTCCTGACAGAAATAGAAAAGCCTCATTTTTATCAAAAAATCTAAGTTTTGTTTAAAGTTAATTTATACATGTTATAATTATCAATATATCAAAGATAACTAAAGTCAACACGGAAGTGCTGACTACTGGGCTGGTGATACCCTCGGGGATATAAATCTCCATCAACAGTGGCATAGACCCAATGGTTGCAAATAACGGATCATAGATACCAGGAATAAAATTTAATATTTACACCAGACGTGCGTAGCAATTGTAATATTTCACCCATTAAGGGTATTACATAAATAAATCAACCATCCACTCCAACTTGAATTTAAAAAAAATATAAACTTATAGTTACTTATTCCATATCAACATCTGGCTATACTTTTGACTGCCTGTTTGGTTTTTTATCACCTCTTTAACGTTTGTATATAGTCTTGGACTTGAAATATGTTGGCCTTGATCATAGATGGGGAGACATTATTGTTGAAATGAGCATAAGGTGGAATAAAATTGATCATGTTGATAGTTTTATTTTTCTAATTATTGTCTATAAAAGTTATGATTTAAAATAATGGCTTTTATAATAAGTATTATTGTGTCAGGTCTGACAGTAAACGTGCCTACATAAGGAAATTTATAGAAATATTGGCATGAAAAATATGATTATTCTATAATAATTGATAACAAAGTTGATATATTTCTTTTCAAACATTAACAGAACATGACGACCATTGAACGTAAATTATAAAACCTGAACACTTTGTGATAATTGAAAAATAAATGGAGTAAAAAAGACGATAATAAATTGCATGAAATTAAACCTAATTTAGGCAAACCTTTTGATAATATTATGTGCAGAAAAGATCAGTGTGTTATTACTAGATGTCGTATTGGTCATACTAGAATAACACACGAGTATCTTTTAAAAAATGAAGATGAACCACAATGTGTTCCTTGCAACTGCAAGTATACTATTAAACATGTTTTAATTAATTGTATTGACTTTGCTGATATTCGTAAGAAGCATTTCAATGTCAATAATATGTATGATTTATTTAATAATGTTCCATTTACAAATATTGTTGCTTTTTTAAAAGAAATTGGAATTTATTATAAAATATAAAAATGTTATTATATTTAAATCGATTTTAATTTTTATCACGTTATTTTACTGTTGATTTTTATTTGTATATAATCAATTTGCTTTAGTCAAGAATTTTAGTGTATTGAAGGACCTTTTGTCTTATTTTAAAAATATGCTTTAAATTGTAAAAATATTCGAATTAGCTCTCGCCGCGATATAGCCTTTTTGTGCTAATGCGGCGTAAAGCAACCAACAATCAAATCAAATCAAATCTTTGTGATAATCTTTTGACCTATTTTGTTTTGTAAACGTGTATTGTTTGCTATCGCTTTAACAATTATAAGTAATCATTTTGTTTTATAATTTGTATGTGGTAACGTTTCGCAATAAAAATTAAAAATACAAATGAAAATAAACTGTTGTTAACGATCATACACTTAATATTTAAATGTGTACGCTATATCAATTGATTATTTCTCGGTAGTCTTACTAAAAATAGGTGTTTTAAAGAAGATATGAAAATCCATGTTTTACGATGCCTCTACATTGTCATATTCTTTAAAACGCTTTATTCTCATCATAAATAACGTAACATGCTTGAAAAGGAGGGGGTTTCTATTAAATGTATTTATTCATATTTCGACCTCTTGATATTGAATTCCATGTTGAACGAATGAATATATTATAAGAGAGACAGGCAAAACATAAATTCGCATACGCTTATAAACAGCTTGAATTTGAAAAGGAGTTTTTCCGAGGGTTGATTAAAACATCCATCATGAAAAACTTAGTCGTCAATTACACGCACTGTACGAGATGCGCATTTTGATAATAAAATTCATGTCAAGGTGGTGTCGAAGTAAATCAACTATTGTCCTGGCTAATCACGCTGATATAATTGTCGACCATACAATTACAGAGCCTCTACCATAAGGGACAGTGGCTTTGATGTTCCTTGGGATATATGCTGTATTTGTATGTCTCCAAACACTCCATCTCCCATCTGTAACATGCAGAGGAAATCGGCTTTCGTCTCACCAATGGATTGTGATCCAGTTCCTCTAATTTGAACCAAGACTAGCTAAGCACCATGCCAAACGCAGTTGTTGATGTCGGTCAGTTAACGTGGGACGTCGTATTATCCTCATTGACTTCAGTCCTGTTGATTTCAGCTGGTTTCTCAAGGTTCTGGTTGATAGCTGTCTATGAGGTAACCATGTTCTTTTACGAACAGGACTTGTTGCGAATAGCATTCGTCTCACCAGGGGTTGCAATGTCCTGTCTTCACGCTGCGATGTCACAAATGGTAAACCGGATTTTGGCAATTCTTTAACGTTATTGGTTTGGATGTGTTTCCACACCAGCCTGCTGACGGCGATGTAATGTTAGTCCATCTGACGTCCAAAACCTGTGTAAGATAACCCTGATGACCGCATGCCGATAATCTGCCATATTTGAGCCTCCGATATTCGTCTAGAAACCATGTTCTCAGAGTATGAATACCATTTACAAATCGCTGGACTTAAATACTCAAATTTAGATTGAGGGAAACTGCGTTTTGTACTTCGCATGTGAGGCATGGTTCATGTGCATAATACATCGATATCTTAATTACCCTTATGGTCACATCTTTTTAAGGAACATTGGTATTGTTAAAATCAATATTCATATTCAAATTATAACATTTTTGGTAAAAAAAAACTATAATGCAATATATTAGGAGGTGCTTAACTTCTTATTCTTTGAGTATATTCATTGAAAAAAATTCGAACAGCATATAACGAGTAGACTATTTTAATGTGAATTTTATAACATAATCACCTTGTGATAATCTTTTGACATATTTAGGTTTGTTAACGTATTTGTTCTACAATTTCTCAGAAGTAACTTATCGCAAGGAAAATAAAGTTCTAATGCACTATAGTAAGCGATCTCGTACCGAATATTGAAAGGTGAACTCTATGTTTGTTGGTAATCTGTTTCTCGGTAATCTAATTAAAAATAGATTTTTTTTAAAGATTTTGAAATCCATGTTATACGATTCATTGAATATGCCATATTTTTAGAATGCTTTGTCCTTTTTACAAAGAACGTGACATATTTGAAAAGGACTGGTTTTGTATTAAATGTCTTCATTCACGTTTCGGCCTCGTGGTATTGCATATACAATGAAATACATAAATATATTTAAAGGCACAGAGAAGCTTAATATTGATTCAAATACAGTTCAAACCGGCTTCAGTGTATAAAGGTGTCTTTGAAGGTGAAAGTTAAAAACCCATCTTGAAAAACTAAATTGTCAAAGCTATTTACGGTTCTAATTTTACTGCAAGAAGTGTGCATTTTGAGAATAAAATCAACGTCAAAGTAGTGTTTAAATCAAATAACTATTGCCCAAACTCATCAAGTTGATCTAATTATCGGTTTTATTTTATTCATTTCAGAAAATATACAAAGGGAATGCTCAAAAATATTATTTTACATTTGTAATATTTGATAACACGACATAGACTCCAAATAAAAAAGTTTAAATTATTAACCCTACCCTTTTCCTTAATCTTTCTCTTCCGTGTCAAATAGTGTTTTGGTTTTTTTTTCTTTGTTTTATTCTATCAGTCTATAGTGATAACGATTATCACACAATGTTAACTGGTACTCTACAATTTGTTTTCATGTTTACCTGTTATGTCTGTTTGTGTTGCTCACAAAGTATTGTAATATAAAGGAATTTTATGCGAATATCTTAAAAGTGAGAGGTTTTGTTAACTATAAAAACTTAATTCCCCATATGGAAATATCTGTAATAAGTCACGAAGATGACACTTTTTTCCATTCATTTGATGTGTTCGAGTGTTTGAGTTTGAAATGGTAATGCTTTTATTTTACATTTTACAATTTTTTATTCCACATACTATCATTATTCTGGGACCTAACATAAGAAGTCTGACACTGCGTTAAGGTTAACCGCAATCAAAAGTGTAACTGCTTTACATTATTTGGGTGAAATGTCTTATTCCTTCAGGGTAACCCGAGACGAGAAAACACACCTGTATACCGAGTTTAAATATAATGTCAATTTGATGTTGATTGATTAATGACATTTTAAAATAATGATAACGGGATTTATGTTCGTTCGGCAGGTATTTAGTAGCTTCTACAATAGGAAAAGCAGAACTTTTGAAAGCAGAATGTCTACCGTTTCAATGATCACTAGTACCTATAAATGTGTTTAGTTATAGTTCTTACTTTATAAAAACAGGACTGTTTACACAGTCATATAGTTATTACGACAACAAATAAAATTTCATTGACTAGCGCGCATTGATATCAGATAATAAAAGGTTTTCAATATATACCTTTACAAATATGTTACTATTATCAGCCAGATATTATGAAAACAAATGATATACTTGTTTATAAGAAACGTTTTGAATTGCCGATGATGTGGAAAGTTCATAATCACAGAGACATCGAAATTACTTCTGGGAGTGTTCTGATCAAATGATTTTCCTGTCTTCTTATCCTGTATTTAGGTCCGACTCCTAGTGTTTATTTTTCTGCAGATTCGTTGTTATTCGTAGAATCACAATTTCGTTTGTATGGAAGAACTGCGAATATAGATATTCATAACACTACAGTTCTCCTTAAAATGCAACACTTTTACGATTCACCAATATAAGTACCCACGAAAATTTCAAATTTGAATAAAAAATACACAGGTCGGACAAAAGTCTAAATATCCTTAGTAAACATACGCTGACATTTTTGTGACGATGGGTTTCTCTCATATTACGTTATATACCCTTATATTCGTAAATTAACACATATATTTATAACCAATAGATAGCATTCAGTATTGATTACTTACCCTCTTATCTTCTAAAATTCACTACTATATGTCAAATGCAGTTTTAAGATATATTTCACATTTAAAAAAAACAAGCGTATCTCTATCGTGAAATGTTCAAATGATATCAGTCGTTAACGTATATATCATATAAATTACCTCGACACCCTTCAGTAATTATACACCATTATCCTTTTAAATCGTATGATAGGGCGGTTTTAAAATGATAGTTCCTGCCTAGATGTATTCAATTGCAACAGACTTTTCACCAATGTATTGACATGCGTGGCAATATGATTTATTTATTTTCAATTTAGCTATCAATAAAAGGAACATGGTTAACTTTCGTTCCAAAATATTCAACATCTTAAAATGTTTGTTTGTTTCGTCTTCTAATAGTAAATTGATTTTATTTGATAAAAAATCTTACCAAGTTATTTTTACTATAAGATCATGAAGATGTCTCACACACAATATACGTCGACTTGAGTTAATTACCGTAGTTTATAGTTTCAAAAAAAGTGCTCTTTTGGACAAATAGAAGAAAAACTTCAAGGGTTATGGAAACAAGCGACAAAGCGAGAAGAAGAAAAATCCGCTACCATATGGCTAAAACAAAACGAATGGTTTCAAAATTATGAAGCCTCATATGGTGACAAATCCATCAGTCCGGCGGCTACAAGCATATTTCAGACGAATTGTGCACATCCTGTTACAAGCATGAAATTTGGCATAGACCTTCCTCAACTATTATTCTTTTCTTTGAGATAGGGAGGCATTTGAAAAAAATGTCTCACTTCCGGTAAAATCCAAAATGGCGGACGTCATACTTAAATCAGCCCAATATCGAAGGCTAGTGTTATTATCATGCTACTATAATAACATTTGGTACAGACTTTTGTTTTTTACTACTTTTGGATAAATTAAATAGATTAGATGTCTTCAGAAACCCAACTTCCGGTTTAAATCCAATATGACTGACATTGTACTTAAATAAGCTTATTTTTTAGAGAGGGTAACCGAAATGTGTTTTAACGTATTGCTACTATCATTACATTGTGTATGAACCTTTCTTTGGTGTTTCTGATGTATACAACGCATAAGACATATGTCTTAAAAACCCTTTCTTCCGGTAATATCCAAAATGGCGGACAGAGAAATATTTTAATTTTTTTATTCAAATTTTCATTTTTTTCAAAATGATTTTATTTTGTGCTGGTCATTAAACTTTTGGCTTAAAGTTACCTTCAAAACCACTTATTCTATCATGTTGTAAATATTTAGATATAAAGTTGACACTTCCGGTTAAAAATATGACGTTAATTTCAAAGATGAGTCCTCAATCTATTTCTTCGATGTAGAGTTTTGGATAGATTGATTAAAACAAAATAAAATCACTATAGTACTTTCTTACATCCACAAGGTATAAGCTTTTGACACGATGATGAGGCCTCAAAAATATTTTTTCAAAACTTATCCTCTTTGTCCCCGCCTGGAGTGGGTAGCATCAGAGCCAATCCCAAGCTCGTCTCCCTAAACACCTACCTAAGTATATTGCATGATTTACATGCTGGAAAAGACTAGACCAAGTTGAGGGAATAGCCTCAAAAAGCCGTCCCTGTTGCACAAACAGTTATTTTCTTGCTTCGTTAACCATGTTATACCCATCTGTTAAGTTTGTGCGATCTTACAGTAAAACCCCGGTGATTTAGTCTGATTATTCATCATTCTTTTTGTTGAAGTCACATCTTCAAATGCAATTCAATGTCTCCCACATAGTCTTTTTCCCCCTTTCAAGCAAAGAGAGAACCATATCACTACATGTAAAGACATGAATAACAATAAGTGTTTCAGATCACTCAGATCACTCATTGCCTAGTGCATTTGAAAGGCTATTGATAGATATTAATCCAAAGTCTTTTTCCCTCCCAAACACAATCCATAGTTCGTCTACCCCTATGTCACGGAATAGCGAAACAGTAGTGACAGCATCATCATTAACGACTGTTCGAATCATGACTCGTTTAAGTGCGTGTTTCACTGTATCAGACACATGCACCATGATTTTAGTGTCTGCCTCTAAATGTGAACTTGGTGCTGAACTTGAAATACATTACGTGGTGGATAAGATAGAATATCCTGACCATTTGTTGCTATAACTACCATACGATCCAAGACTTCATCCAGTCGTATTTCAGTTTCAAGTTATTTTATTCAGGTAAGGACATAATACCCAATCAGCATACTCAGTAGGCCGCAATTCACAATCGGAGAGCTGATTTCCAACATATACAAAGACTGTGGTATTGTTTCTCACATCCATAAGTTCTGCAAAAACACATATTTTCTTGCCTTTTTAACCTAATCTGTTCTTTTTTCGATCTTCCAACAAAACCACGTATCGTTTTCAATGACATTAAAAATCAAATCCATATGGTGATGTTGGCTGGTCAATCATCATTCTAAATGCTATAGTCACATTTTCAAACTCCATTAATGTCACCAACGCAGTTCCTTTTCCAGCAAACGTGTTACCTTTAAATGCCTAGTGCATTTGAAAGGTCATTGATTGATATATATCTTATACTTTTCCCCTTCCAAATGCAAACCAAAGTTTGTCTGCCCCTATGTCACGGAATAGCGAAACAGCAATGACATCAGTATCGACTGTCTGAGTCATGACTCAGTTAAGTCTATGTTTCACTGCATCAGACACATCTATCTTGATTCTAGTGTCAGTCTCTTCGTGTAAACATGGTGCTAAACTTGAAACATCATCAAGTGGTGGATAACACTGAACATCCTGAGCATCTGTTGCTTCAACTACCTTGTACTCAAAATTGTATTGAGCAAGCTCCTGTGAATGAAAACTTAAAAGTTCTTTCTTACTGTCGTCATTTCTCAGAAAACTTTCCCAATTTTGAGGATGTTTTTAATCCTGGGTTCGTCTGTGTATTCCCTTACCCCTAAATGTTGCCCTTGCTTCTTTTAGCAGCTTTCAAACTACCAGTATTGTCTATGATCACATCCAACACTATATCCATTGTTGTTACAGTTTCAAGGTGTGTCCTAACGAGTATGATGATTGGGTATTATGTCCTTACCTTAATAAAATACCTTGAGACTGTAACAAGAGTGGATGAAGTCTTTGATGAGTATGGCAGTTGTAGCAACAACTATTCTATCATGTTGTAAATATTTAGATATAAAGTTGACACTTCCGGTTAAAAATATGACGTAAATTTCAAAGATGAGTCCTCAATCTATTTCTTCGATGTAGAGTTTTGGATAAATTGATTAAAACAAAATAAAATCACTATAGTACTTTCTTACATCCACAAGGTATATGCTTTTGACACGATGATGAGGCCTCAAAAATAATTTTTCAAAACTTATCCTCTTTGTCCCCGCCTGGAGTGGGTAGCATCAGAGCCAATCCCAAGCTCGTCTCCCTAAACACCTACCTAAGTATATTGCATGATTTACATGCTGGAAAAGACTAGACCAAGTTGAGGGAATAGCCTCAAAAAGCCGTCCCTGTTGCACAAACAGTTATTTTCTTGCTTCGTTAACCATGTTATACCCATCTGTTAAGTTTGTGCGATCTTACAGTAAAACCCCGGTGATTTAGTCTGATTATTCATCATTCTTTTTGTTGAAGTCACATCTTCAAATGCAATTCAATGTCTCCCACATAGTCTTTTGTCCCCTTTCAAGCAAAGAGAGAACCATATCACTACATGTAAAGACATGAATAACAATAAGTGTTTCAGATCACTCAGATCACTCATTGCCTAGTGCATTTGAAAGGCTATTGATAGATATTAATCCAAAGTATTTTTCCCTCCCAAACACAATCCATAGTTCGTCTACCTCTATGTCACGGAATAGCGAAACAGTAGTGACAGCATCATCATTAACGACTGTTCGAATCATGACTGGTTTAAGTGCGTGTTTCACTGTATCAGACACATGCACCATGATTTTAGTGTCTGCCTCTAAATGTGAACTTGGTGCTGAACTTGAAATACATTACGTGGTGGATAAGATAGAATATCCTGACCATTTGTTGCTATAACTACCATACGATCCAAGACTTCATCCACTCTTGTTACAGTCTCAAGGTATTTTATTAAGGTAAGGACATGTAACAAGAGTGGATGAAGTCTTTGATGAGTATGGCAGTTGTAGCAACAACTATTCTATCATGTTGTAAATATTTAGATATAAAGTTGACACTTCCGGTTAAAAATATGACGTAAATTTCAAAGATGAGTCCTCAATCTATTTCTTCGATGTAGAGTTTTGGATAGATTGATTAAAACAAAATAAAATCACTATAGTACTTTCTTACATCCACAAGGTATAAGCTTTTGACACGATGATGAGGCCTCAAAAATATTTTTTCAAAACTTATCCTCTTTGTCCCCGCCTGGAGTGGGTAGCATCAGAGCCAATCCCAAGCTCGTCTCCCTAAACACCTACCTAAGTATATTGCATGATTTACATGCTGGAAAAGACTAGACCAAGTTGAGGGAATAGCCTCAAAAAGCCGTCCCTGTTGCACAAACAGTTATTTTCTTGCTTCGTTAACCATGTTATACCCATCTGTTAAGTTTGTGCGATCTTACAGTAAAACCCCGGTGATTTAGTCTGATTATTCATCATTCTTTTTGTTGAAGTCACATCTTCAAATGCAATTCAATGTCTCCCACATAGTCTTTTTTCCCCTTTCAAGCAAAGAGAGAACCATATCACTACATGTAAAGACATGAATAACAATAAGTGTTTCAGATCACTCAGATCACTCATTGCCTAGTGCATTTGAAAGGCTATTGATAGATATTAATCCAAAGTATTTTTCCCTCCCAAACACAATCCATAGTTCGTCTACCTCTATGTCACGGAATAGCGAAACAGTAGTGACAGCATCATCATTAACGACTGTTCGAATCATGACTCGTTTAAGTGCGTGTTTCACTGTATCAGACACATGCACCATGATTTTAGTGTCTGCCTCTAAATGTGAACTTGGTGCTGAACTTGAAATACATTACGTGGTGGATAAGATAGAATATCCTGACCATTTGTTGCTATAACTACCATACGATCCAAGACTTCATCCAGTCGTATTTCAGTTTCAAGGTATTTTATTTAGGTAAGGACATAATACCCAATCAGCATACTCAGTAGGCCGCAATTCACAATCGGAGAGCTGATTTCCAACATATACAAAGACTGTGGTATTGTTTCTCACATCCATAAGTTCTGCAAAAACACATATTTTCTTGCCTTGTTAACCTAATCTGTTTTTTTTTCGATCTTCCAACAAAACCCCGTATCGTTTTCAATGACATTAAAAATCAAATCCATATGGTGATGTTATTCACCACGTGATGTATTTTAAGTATTTTAAGTAAAGCACGATGTTCACATAAAGAGACTGACACTTAAAACATGGTGCATGTGTCTGATGCAGTGAAACACGCACTTAAACGAGTCATGATTAACAGTCACTGATGATGCTGTCAATACCATTTCGCTATTCCGTGATATAGGGGTAGAGGAACTACGGATTGCATTTGGGGAGGCAAAAATCTTTGGATTAATATCTACCAATGGCCTTTCAAATGCACTAGGCAATGAGTGATCACACACTTTTATTTCTGACCCATACCTTATGACGGGTTGTGATACTGTTCTCTCTTTGCTTGAAAAGGAAAAAAAAAGACTGCGTGGGAGACATTGATGATATTTGAAGATGTGACTTTAATATAAAGAATGATGATTGATCAGCCTAAATCACCGGGGTTTTACTGTAAAATCGCACAAACTTACCAGATCTAACATGATTAACGAAGCAAGGAAGTCAATTTTTGCACAAAAGGGAAAACTCATTTTAAGTGAGGCTATTTCTACGACTTGTTCTAGTCTTTTCAAGCATGTAAAACGTGTAATATACTAATGCAGGTGTTTAGTGAGACGAGCTTTCGGTTGATTCTTATGCTTCCTAGTCTTGTCACTAATGGATTGCGAAGGGACAAAGAAGGTCCCTTTTAAAAAAAAACCTGTCTGAGACCTCATCATTTTTTCAGAAGCTTGTACATTATGGATGTAAATAAGGATGCAGCGGTTATTTTTAATGTGTAAAATCGGGTCTCCCGTGCACTGCCTTGTGTGCATGTGGTGGTGACTGTGAACAAGCATGTATTCTTGGCCAAATAGTAGTAATTTTAAATATTTTTTAGTACTATAGTAATTTTATTTTGTTTAAATCAATCTATCCTAAACTCTACATCGAAGAAATAGATTGAGGACTCATCTTTGAAATTTACGTCATATTTTTACCGGAAGTGTCAACTTTATATCTAAGCATTTACAACATGCTAGAATAAGTGGTTTTGGGGATAACTTAAAGCCAAAAGTTTAATGACCAGCACAAAATAAAATAATTTTCTTTAAATTTTGAAAAAAGTTGAAAATTTGAATAAAAAATTGATATTTCTCCGTCCGCCATTTTGGATACTTCCGGAAGTAAGGGTTTCTAAGACATAATTCTTATACATTGTCTCCATCAGAAGCACCAAAGAAAGGTTCATACACAATGTAATTATAGTAGCAATACGTTAAAACACATTTCAATTACCCTCCCTACAAAATAAGCTTATTTAAGTACAATGGCCGCCATATTGGATTTTAACCGGAAGTGGGGGTTCTGAAAACATCTAATCTATTTAATTTATCCAAAAGTAGTAAAACACAAAGGTCTGTACCAAATATTATGATAGTAGCATGATAATAGGACATTTTTACACGCTAGCCCTCGATATTGGGCTGATTTAAGTATGACGTCCGCCATTTTGGATTTTACCGGAAGTGAGACATTTTTTTTCAAATGCCTCCCTATCTGTAATTAAAGAGTAATAGTTGAGGAAGGTCTATGCCAAATTTCATGCTTGTAACAGGATGTGCACAATTTTTCACAAAGCCGCCGGACAAGGGACAAAGAACAAGGAAACGAAGACAAAAGTTCTTTGATATACGAGAAAAGAAACACGTCGAAGAACCGCTTACAACCGAAAAAACTGAAAGTTACGCAACAGTAGTTGCTGGTTACAGAGGAAAAGAACAAAATATAAAATCTGTAAAAAATTTGAAACAAACGAAGGCAAAACGGAATACCTCAAAGCCGGTTGAACCCCTGCAAAATCGCGATAGATCACCAAGTTACCCTGGAATGAATATATGGGATAATGAAGAGTGGACACAAATTCGTGGACAAAGAAATAGGAAAACGAGAGGACGCGGAAGAAACACAGGTAATAAAGAAACTGTAAGAGGTGGAGGCAACAGAGGACGTGGCCAAAAAGAGAAGACTCTAACAGGAGGACCACATCTCGAGGCCGGGGCAACTTTAATTCTTTTTTAGGAAGAGACTGGAACAAACAACCGCCAAACCTAGATGATCCATGCAGCGAACTAAATATAACTACAAATCGAATTGATCCGAAAGTTATTAACTTATCATCTACAAAACTTGACAATTCGCAAATAGACACATTCCCCATTTCCATTCTCAATTTTATTATTAATTAAAGGTTTTTAATTTACACCTACACCTACTCCAAACACAACTATCTTAAAATCGGATATTCGACAATTCTCAAGACGAATCCGCCTACGGGAATATTTCGGAAACGGCAAATTTGACGATGGATCACTTGTCAGGAACAAATCTACTTTCACTCATAAAACAGGAAGAGACGAGTATTCAAGTTAGATTCCTATATAGACACTATCTCGAAAATTCCGATCAATTATCATAATACAAAACAGAATCTCTGAAGACCGGAAAAAAAATCACTAGAAGAATTAAAGAATAATCCGTCAATTATAATAAAAGAAGACGATAGTGGAGGAGGAATAGTAATAATGGACAAAACTTTTTTCAGGGAGAAAGTTTTAAAACAGGTAAATGACAACGAATATTACACCAAGCTTCGAAAAAACAGTGATAAAAGTACAATCAGAGAAATTAAAAAAATGGTGGAAGAATCATTAACGGATAATGAAATTGCTTATTTTTGTGACTTTACTCCGAAATAAGCTAACTTCTATGGATTACCAAAATTACACGAAAGCAATACAATTCAAACAGCTGTTAAACATCAGAATAGAAAGTACATTGAATCTCCCAACCCTAACGATCTTAAACTGAGACCAATAGTTGCTGGCCCCGAACCAACAACTCAAAGAATGAGTCACTTTGTGGATCTAATATTAAAAAAGTTATGTCCGCTAATACCAAGTTACATATTATGGAATAACCGTTTCACAAATGATATCGGATATGTTCCTTACGTCGTAACTACAATCCCTTCCCTTTCATGAATTTGACCTACCGAATTAGACTATTTACCGGATTTGTAATCACATAAGCAACACGACGGGTGCCGCATGTGGAGCAGGATCTGCTTACCCTTCCGGAGCACCTGAGATCACCCCTAGTTTTTGGTGGGGTTCGTGTTGTTTATTCTTTAGTTTTCTATGTTGTGTCATGTGTACTATTGTTTTTCTGTTTGTCTTTTTCATTTTTAGCCATGGCGTTGTCAGTTTGTTTTAGATTTACGAGTTTGACTGTCCCTTTGGTGTCTTTCGTCCCTCTTTTACATCAGAGATGATATAGACTTTTTGAGGTATATATCTGAAAAAGTTCCAAAAAATACACTCCTTACTACATTTGATGTTACCAGCTTGTATACAAATATACCGCACGATCTAGAAAGAACGGCTATAAAATATTGGGTTGAAATAAACCGAGAAATAGTCGACGGCAGATTCGATACGGAATTCATTGTAAAAGCTTTGAAAATCATCCTTGAGGGAAATATTTTGTATTTCGATGGTGAATACTACAAACAAATTAGAGGAACTGCAATGGGAACAAAAGTTGCGCCTACCTATGCCAATGTAGTTATGGCTTACTTAGAAAAATTATTATACGAAAAAGTTGGCCAGATATTTGGACAGGAATTCAAAACTTATGTTTATGAACAGTGGAAAAGATTTTTAGACGATTGTTTTATATTATGGAATAATAAACAGAAGACTTAGAAAAATTCCACAAAATTCTTAACTCATTGCATCCGTCAATAAAATTCACTATTGAAAGTACTAACTTGGAACTCCCATTTCTAGACATTTGGATTAAACTCTCCAACAAAAAATCATCACGGATATTTATTACAAGAAGACAGATAAACATTTATTTAGTATTTAAATTGTGAATCATGCCACCCATCACATACAAAAAGAAACATTCCATATTGTATGGCAAGACGAGTATGTTCAATTGTAATGGATAGAACTCTTCGCAAAAGAAGGTTAGAAGAACTGAACATGTATCTCTTACAACAGAAATATCCATTAAAACTTATAGATGACAGTATTGAGAGGACAAATAAAATGTCTACAAATCAACTTAGAACACCGAAGGAACAGACAACCGATGATGATGTCCTCCCGTTTGTGACTACTCATTATCCGTCATTACCAAATGCCTTCAAGTTTATAAGATCGAATTTTCATATTTTACATCAAAGTGAAATAATGAAAAATTTGGTGAAAGAAGAATCGATCATTTATAGTAGACGACAACCGAAAAATTTGAAACGCCATCTTACAAAAGCGAGATTTGATATACATTGTAGTTGAAATCATATCATCTGTACAAATTTGTGGCGATTCACGCTGTGGAATATGTTCCAGAGACAATTATAATTACTTAGAAATCGATAGTACGAAATATTTCAAAAACGGTAAGAAATTTACAGTAAACGCAAACATGACTTGCACATCAGAAAATTTACTCTATTGTATAACATGTGTCAACTGTAAAGAAAATTACATAGGTCAAACAGGAAATAGTGTGGGTGAACGGGCCAGGATCCATAAACAGCAAATACGACAACCCAAGTACAGACAAATTCTGTTGAGCGAACATTTAGACATTTGTGCGGGAGGAAAATTCGGATTTTCCCCGTTCTTCAAATGTACAGAACCAACAGAAGAATACCGTTAAGAACTAGAG
The DNA here is from genome assembly GCF_036588685.1 of Mytilus trossulus. Lineage (NCBI taxonomy): Eukaryota > Metazoa > Mollusca > Bivalvia > Mytilida > Mytilidae > Mytilus > Mytilus trossulus. Next base: position 9,818,912 of record NC_086385.1, on the reverse strand, counting down.
AGAAAATTCATAAAAATGTTTGACGCCAACCTTAATGCTTAGTAGTTACATGAACAATAACGTCGCGTCATACTACTAATATGTTACGAACAATGACGTTATGTCATAATACTATTGTGTTCCCCATACCGCGTTCATAGTCTTGAAAGTCCCAAGATGGATGAAAGCGCTAGACATTGCTGCTTTTAAAACTCTTTTTGTGTATTTGATTTTTAATATATAATTCTGTACACCGCTTGAAAAGGATTTTTTTTGAATATATATAAACATGTTTATATATAACAAACAATACAAAAGTTAAACTACAAGCTTTGATTTGATACTTTTGAAATAATCGAAACTATTTTACACATCACGACAATTTATTGGTAAATCCATAACTTATTACGTATATTAATTCGATACAATTTGTCATCATGGTTATGGATATGTTGGATGTATCAAAGTACAAGTGTATAAGTGAACTGATCTCTAAGCATTAAATCATCAGTAAAAAAACTACAATATGTACAAATTAATAATGCTTTTCCTTTAAAGTATAGCATCATCAAATTCGTCTAATAAACTTAGTTGATTTTCTGATAACATCAAATGTTACATAGCTACCATAGCATGACTAAAACGGTCAATGTATTGAATATGTTCAATGATAAGAAAAGTATATGTTTTAACTTGTCGGAAGTCAGATTATAAACAGCTGTGAATCAATTCATTTAGCTTCCATCTGTGATATATTTTATATCAAATAATAAGAAAACAAATTACAAGAACGTTATGCCCTACTAGGTCTGGCTCTTTAAAATTCATTCATTGTCATTCATGTGACCGAGTGTAAGATAAAGAAGATGATATTGATATGATTTATTTATTACTGATAAGTGTTTTAAGATTACATTGGAATAACAAAAATAACAAAGTTATGTTTGCTTACTGGTACAATCTATCAGTATGTCTCTGTCTTCCAAAGAGGTGATTTTAACAACGATTATTATAATAAGTAACAGCATCCCAAACAGCACATGCCATTCTTATAGTGTACAATGATAAGAAAAAGTATATGTTTCTACTTCTCGAGGGTTAGATTAAATATAGCTGTTTTAACATCAATTCAGTTGAAAATCTATCTGTGATATATTCTATATTGTGACTATTTAACGTGAAATTTATAACATAATCACCTTGTGATAATCTTTTGACATATTTAGGTTTGTTAACGTATTTGTTCTACAATTTCTCAGAAGTAACTTATCGCAAGGAAAATAAAGTTCTAATGCACTATAGTAAGCGATCTCGTACCGAATATTGAAAGGTGAACTCTATGTTTGTTGGTAATCTGTTTCTCGGTAATCTAATTAGAAATAGATTTTTTTTAAAGATTTTGAAATCCATGTTATACGATTCATTGAATATGCCATATTTTTAGAATGCTTTGTCCTTTTTACAAAGAACGTGACATATTTGAAAAGGACTGGTTTTGTATTAAATGTCTTCATTCACGTTTCGGCCTCGTGGTATTGCATATACAATGAAATACATAAATATATTTAAAGGCACAGAGAAGCTTAATATTGATTCAAATACAGTTCAAACCGGCTTCAGTGTATAAAGGTGTCTTTGAAGGTGAAAGTTAAAAACCCATAATGAAAAACTAAATGTCAAAACTATTTGCGGTTCTAATTTTACTGCAAGACATGCGCATTTTGAGAATAAAAATAACGTCAATGTAGTGTTTAAATCAAATAACTATTGCCAAGACTCATCAAGCTGATCTAATTATCGGTTTTATTTTATTCATTTCAGAAAATATACAAAGGGAATGCTCAAAAATATTATTTTACATTTGTAATATTTGATAACACGACATAGACTCCAAATAAAAAAGTTTAAATTATTAACCCTACCCTTTTCCTTAATCTTTCTCTTCCGTGTCAAATAGTGTTTTGGTTTTTTTTTCTTTGTTTTATTCTATCAGTCTATAGTGATAAAGATTATCACACAATGTTAACTGCTGCTCTTCAATTTGTTTACATGTTTACCTATTATGTCTGTTTATTTGCTCACACAGTGTTGTCATATAAAGGAATTTTATGCGGATGTCTTAAAAGTGAGAGGCTTTGTTAGCTATTAAAACTTGTTTGAATTCCCATTTTCTATATATGGAAATCCATGTAGCAAGTCACGAAGATGACAGTTGTTTTCCATTCGTTTGATCGTTTGAGAATTTGAGTTTAAAATGGTATTTTTATTATTTTACTTTTTTCCAACATATGTCTTTTTCATTCCATATACATGTACTATCATTATTCTGGGACCTAACATAAGAAGTCTGACACTGCGTTAAGGTTAACCGCACTCAAAACTGTCACTTCTTTACATTTTTTATTAGGTGAAATGTATTACCCCTTAAGGTTAACCCGAGACGAGAAAAACACCCCTGTATACCGAGTTTCTATATAATGTCAATTTGATGTTGATTGATTTAATGACATTTTAAACATTTTAATGATAACGGGATTTCTGTTCGTACGGCAATTATTTAGTAGATTCTAGAAAAGGAAAAGCAGAAAGTCTACCGTTTCATTTACCACTAGTACCTATATATGTGTTTTAATTCAGAGATCAACAGAAGTCATTTATAGTTCAATACCCACGCTATAGTTCTTTCTGTATAAAATCAGGACCGTCTACACTGTCGGATAGTTGTTACGACAATTAATAACATGCTGTTAAACAAGGTTTCAGACGCTCTATTACTAAGTGTAATATGCCATAAGCACGAATACAAAACAGACAAACAGGGAAAGAAAATGGCGACAATCGCATATTATAAAACATGTAAACATTTTACAACTAAATAAATCATGTTGATCCGTCCACATTTCCACTGGTTTACTATTTTAAACCAAACCATTTCATACAACAAAAAAAGAATGGACACGTTCAAATGACTCGCCTTCTTTATTAACTATTGATATTATGTTGAAAGTTCTAAATATAGGCTTTACTACAACTATAACATAAACGTCCTAAAGGCAAATGAGTTGAAATGTCAGATAAACCAAATTAGAAATACATGTACACCTATAATCATTCCAACTATGATTTAAATTTACATGTAGTTGACCTCTTGCATATCTCAAACTCAAACAGGAAAACTTAACATTGATCAAAAATTCGTAAGGGTTCCGCGGAACCCAGTGTCTCGCCTACTCTTTCTGTTAATCGCAGGTTCAACAAAAATGAGGAAATAAATCAATGAAATATTCCTGTTGATACCATTTTTTTTGTAAGAAGCGTCTGTCCAAGTTTTGTAAAAATCTAGAATAGTTTATGAATCTAAAAAATGTTTAAAAACTTTAACTGCAGACTGAATGTAATGTTAACTGGAAGAAAACAAAATTGCATTCTAGATACTAGCTTTTGATCATAAACAAGCTTCTGTCTGTCCAAGTTAAGAAGAAATCCAAAATAGTATAAGAAAGTTATTAAAATTTTAAAAAGTTTAACCACAGAGTAAATGTGTTGTTTCCTGGCAGCAAATCTAAGTCCATTAAAAAGTAAAATATGAAAATATAGATTTAGTCATTTACAAAATTTACTTCCTGATACTAGCTTTTGATCATAAACAAGCTTCTGTCCAAGTTTGGTACAAATCCAAAATAGTATAAGAAAGTTATTAAAAATTTTAAAAATTAAACTACAGAATGTGTTGTTTCCTGGCAAAAAATCTAAGTCCATTTAAAAGTTAAATTCGGAAAAATGGATTCATTTGTTTTACAAAATTTACTTCTGGATACTATCTTATGATCATAAACAAGCTTCTGTCCAAGTTTGGTACCAACCAATGATAGTTTAGGAAAGTTATTAAAATTTTAAAAACCTTAACCACAGAGTGAATGTAATATTTTCCGGTAGAAAAACTAAGTCCATTTATAAGTAAAATACGGAAAAAATGCAATTTTATTTTTACAAAATTTACTTCTTGATACTATCTTATGATCATATACAAGCTTCTGTCCAAGTTTGGTACCAACCAATGATAGTTTAGGAAAGTTATTAAAATTTTAAAAACCTTAACCACAGAGTGAATGTAATATTTTCCGGTAGAAAAACTAAGTCCATTTTTAAGTAAAATACGGAAAAAATGGAATTTTATTTTTACAAAATTTACTTCTGGATACTATCTTATGATCATAAACAAGCTTCTGTCCAAGTGTGGTACCAACCGAGGATATTTTAAGAAAGTTATAAAAATTTCAAAAACTTTAACCACAGAGTGAATATTTGGGGACGACGCCGACGACGCCAACGACGACGGAATGTAGGATCGCTTAGTCTCACTTTTTCGACTAAAGTCAAAGGCTCGACAATAAACCATGAAAATGATGTCACGGTAAGATGAATCATGCCAGACAGACATGTAAATTTTACAATCATTCAATCCACCAAATAAAGGTGACATATTGCTTAAAATATTAGAAAAATAGCCTTACCACTGGACAATTAATCGTAAAAATGAATGCAATATCATATAAAACATGCCTGACTGACATCAACATCATAAAATATTTTCATATACCCCCAAATATAGTTGATATATTTCATACAGTATAAGAAAAGCAAACGAAACACAACAAGTTAACTTCATATACTGAATAATGAAAATGAGGTGACGGTCAGATGACACCTGTCAGTTTGACATGTACACCAAATATAGTAGACATATTGCTTATAGTATCTGAGATATGGACTTGACCACCAAAACGTAACCTTGTTCACTAGTCCATGAAATGAGGTAGAGGTCAAGAGAAAACTGTCTGACGGGTGTGAGAACCTTTAAGAAAACTTAAAAAAAAACAAGTAAACACTGAACCATGAAAATTAGGTCAAGGACAATAGACATATGACAGAAAGAAACTTCATATTATAACATGTATAAGGCTTATATATACAAAGTATGAAGGATCCAGGTATTCTACCTTCTAAAATATTCAGCTGCCGGATCACTGTCCTTTTGTAGAGCTTTCGTTGACAAAATTCGCTGGCTCGACAATTAATGACTAGCATCACCGAGACTTTATCTTTTTATTTTAGTTTGACTCGCAGTGTAACTTGAGTACATTAACAAGAGTATAATGCAGTCATAATTTCCTTGACAAGCGCGCATTGATATCAGATAATAAAAGGTTTTCCATATATACGTTTACAAATATTTTACTATTGTCAGCCAGGTATTATAAAAAAAAATGAGATATGTGTTTATAAGAAACGTTTTGAATTGCCGATGATGTGGAGAAGTCATAATCACAGAGACATAATAATTATTTCTGGGAGTTCTCTGATCAAATGATTGTCTTGTCTTGTTATCCTGTATTTAGGTCCGACTTCTGGCCAGACTGTTAATTTTTCTGCAGATTCGTTGTTATTCGTAGAAGTGCAATTTCGTTTTGTATAGATGAACCGCGAAAATAAATGTTCAAAAACTACAGATCTCCTTTAATATTTAAAGGTTTCTATGCAGACTTTGACAAACAACGAAATAAAATATGCACGAAAATGTTTCAAATTTGTATATAAAAAAACACAGGTCAGACAAAAATCTAAATATCCTTAGTAAACACATATGCTGATATTTTTGTGATATTTGGTTTCTTTCCTATTACGTTATATACCCTTAAATTCGTAAATTAACACATATATTTAAAACAAATAGATATCATTCAATATTGATTACTTACCCTCTTATCTTCTAAAATTCAGTATTATATGTAAAATGCATTTTCCCAGATATATTTCACATTTTAAAAAAAACAAGCGTATCTCTATCGTGAAATTTTAAAGTAATTTCAGTCGTTACCATATCTATTATATAAATAACCTCGACACCCTTCATGAATTATACACAATTATCCTTTTAAATCGTATGATAGAGCTATTTTTAGAAATGATAGTTCCTATGTAGATGTATTCAATTGAAAAACATTTTTTTTCACAAATGTATTGACATGCGTGGCAATGTGACTTATTTTTTCAATTTAGCTATCGACAATAGAAGCATGTTTCCGACTCTTTCATTGAAAAAAAACAACATCTGAAAATGTTTCTTTGTTTTGTCTTCTAATAGTTATTTGATTTTATTTGATAAGAAGTCTTGCCAAAAAATATGTTTACCTTAATATGTCTCACACACAGTACACGTGGACTTGACTTAATTACCGTAGTTTTAAAGACAGTGCTCATTTTTGATTTTACTGAACAAAGTTTACAAAATGACCTTTTACGTCATATTGTCAACCAACTGTGGCATTCAATCGACACTGTAATATTATAAATTAAATATGAATGGTAAGTGTTGTTTTTAGTTGATACTTTCTTTTTTACTGATTCGGTCCTGTTGTGTTTTTTATTGTGAACTAGGGTTTCTACTACCATTTGGCAAGTATGAAAGCTGTATCATTTATCCTATTCTAAATACTAAATAAAAATTTGTACAAATGATGCATGTATACTTTTAAGGTTTTGTTTTCAATTACAGCATTTAAGACGTCTTTTTTATGATCCCTGTTTTGTAAACATAATATGACAGGAAAAGGGCTTTTTGTCTATTTTTAACTGAATTCATTGACTTTAAAACTATTTATTTTTGTTTGGTTATAACATATATTCACAAAACTACACAGCAAAAATGTTGATATAATATTATTATTTCCCGTTTCATTAAAGTATTGCTATTGTTCACTTCGGAATAAGTTTGACTTCAACTTTTCACAATAAAAATATCGTAGAAATCATTGGAGTTTTTATAAAACAAACATTTGAACAGAGTACAGAAGACTCATGTATATATTTCAATATGATGTCATGTTTTCATTGTTCTGAAAGTCAAACATACAATTTATGCACGTAGAAAATTACATTTGGATTCAAATAGAGGGACTTGAAAAATAGCAGTAAAATACAACAAAATATGCATATTTTTAAAACTATCCTCCCATCAGAGACCCAGGTTCTGTCTTCCAACAAACACGTGAAACACTAATTTATTCACTGTACTGTGTACTGTATACTTTATCATTGATGACAATAAAATTGGATTTGAATGGAATACCTATATAACAAACAATCAAAATATAAACTACAACCTTTAATATGATACTTTTGAAATAATCAAAACTATTTTACACATCACGACAATTTAGTGGGAAATCAACTTTGCGTTTGTGTGGGTCGATACAACATGTTGGAACCATATAAGCAAAAGTGAACCGATCTCTAAGCAATAAATGATCAGTAACAAAGTACAAAATATTAATTAAGATTGCTTTTTGTTTAAAATTAAAGTCTAGCTCATCAAATTCGTCTAATAGAACTGTTTTGCGTTTTTTTTTGTAAGATTCTTAATTTGAGGTTTTTCATAATTTTTCAAACTGTAGTACCCTAATATTTATCATTTTTATTCCTTGGCTTATGTTAAATTATTCGATACAATCCTTACGCTACTCGAAAAACGTCGCAGACCCTCGCAAAAATCTAGACAAATAAAAACGTATGTACCCTCCAAATATCCATATACATACAAGAGCAAGACATTTTGTATTTCATTTATTTTCAACAAAAATGTAAAGCAATATCAAAATGTAATCCTAATTAAATAATGGCAATTTCTACTTAAACATATCTAGTATTGCTTAAGATAACTTCGACAAGATGTGTATCTAAATAGACTATTAGATAAATCTTACCAAAGGACCTCTGACAATATATTTAAATGTGTTTAGTCACCTTGACGTATCAATTGCTATTCAGATGAGATTTTTATAACAACAAGAGTTACATAGCTACGGATAGCATGTGTAAAACGCCCAATGTATTGAATATGTGTACAATGATAAGAAAAGTATATGTTTCTACTCGGGAGTAAGATTAAACATAGCTGTTAATAAATTCAGTTGAAAACCCATCTGTGATATATCTTATATTGTGAAATAAATATAAAAGAACGTTATACTTACAGTAGATCTGGCTCTTTAAATTCGTTCATTGACATTCTTGTGACCAAGTGGTTTTAACAACGATTATTATAATAAGTAACATCATCCCAAACAGCACATGTCATTCTTATAGTGATAAGGCAGTTTACAATGTAACGTTAAATCTTGATGAAATTGTATATATTATGTAATGAAACGAGTATTTTAATGATATTAGTTTTTCTATTTTAAGGTAAGAGATAGTCGTTTTGTTTCTATTTCTATTTAACAAAAACGTAGCTCTATAAAGATTGAGCAAACAAAATGTATTGTCTTCCTTCAAAATCTTCGTTAAAACACTATAACTAAATTTATGTCAAGAATATTTAACCAATAATTGAAATAATTGACCCATTAATGGTATGACATTAATCCACTCCGACCTAAAATTAAAAATAATATTTACTTATAATTTCTTATTCCCTGTCAACATCTGGCTATAGATGAGGAGACATTATTGTCGAAATGAGCATATGGTGGAATAAAATGGATAGTTTTATTGTTCTAATTATTGTCTAGAAAAGTTATGATTTAAAATAATGACTTTTAAGTATGTATTGTGTAAGATCTGACAGTAAACGTGCCTACATAAGGGAATTTATAGAAATATTGGCATGGAAAATATGATTATTGTATAATAATTGATAACAGTTGACATAATTTCTTTTTAAAAAAATTAACAGCACTGAAAGTATTATAAAACATGAACACTTTGTGATAATCTGTTGACATATTTATTTTTGTAAACGTTTATTGTTTGCTATCTCATTGACGAGTGCAAGTAATTGTTTTGTTGTATGATTTCTATGGGGTAACCTATCGCAATAGAGATCAACATAGACTGTTGTAAACGATCATACACTAAATATTTAAAAGTGCACACTATGTATATTAATAGTCTATTTCTCGGTAGTCGTACTAAAAATAGTGTTTTAAAAAGATTTGGAAATCCATGTTATACGACTTTTTTAGATTGTCATATTCTGTCTTTCTCATAAAGAACGCAACATGATTGAAAAAAAGTTGTTTTCTATTAAATGTCTTTATTAACATTTCGACCTCTTGAACAAAATTGAACGAATGGTTCTATTATTAGCAGAGATAAGCAATACAATTCGCATACACTTATAACAAGTTTGAATGTGTATAGGAGTTTTTCTTTGGTTTGATTTAAAATCAATCGACTAATTGCAGAAAGAAACAAATGGAAGCGCTTAAAGATATGATAATATTTGGATAATTCGATAATAAAACAGGAATCAGAAATAAAACAAACTATTAGCCCTGTCCTGGCTTAATTTCTATTTTCAGACAAAACTAATATTGTTTTCTTTGTTAACATTCTTGCTTTTCGTATTTGGTTTGTTTGGTGTGTTTTTTACATAGTGCTATTATAACACAATACCAACTGCTGTTTCCCATTTTTTATATAATATAATTTAACATTAATGCCAAAATCAGTCAAAGTCGTAATGTCGGGAATTGTATAATTGTTTAGACAACTCTTCTAGTCACTAATTAGTTGACACCAGAAAACATATATTTTGTGAGTTGAGACCACACACGCGTCGTATCGGTCGGATTACCATTTTTTTATTTTTAATAACTCTACAGGAACATATTTTCTGCTGGAAAATATTTTGTTTCGTGAGTACTCAGTTTCTAACGTTCGTGCTATGTGATTATTCACGATGGTTACTTTTCAATTGAGATATATCAACAGCAAAATATGGGACAGAATGTATGTTACTACTAGTAATATTGAGTTGACTCGATTTAATGCGACTGAATCGGTTTTGGGGATTTTCAACATAAAGATAAATTTTGTTTGATGAAGGTGGAACTTAATTGTCTTAAGGTTTATGACTCCTTCTGTAGCCATTTTTGTACGAACTTTTCAACTTCAATAGTAACAGAACTACAGATATAATGAATTATGGAGATAGGCCATTTTGTACATATACCAAGGGGAAACTTGATGCATCATTATTTACTGTGTCATTGCATTTAATAGAAATAGAGGACTGTGTGGCAAATGAACAAAGATTTATATAGCAAATCCAGTCTTTAATTAAGAGATTTCTGTTATAAAATTTGAAACATAGATTACTCACTTGCTTTTTTGTGATATGCTAGCGTTTATTGTTGACAAAAAAATCCAAGCAACCTTTTAATTTCTAAACACATCATGCTGAGTCACTGAAGTCGAGCGCACCCTTAAAGGTGTACTTCATTTGGTATATATTTATATTTGTTTTAACAAACAACTACATTGATAAACTTGTTTTAAGGAAATCAATGCTAGCACTGCATGCAATAATCCTATATATATCAGTCAACAAATTGCCAAATATGAGAGTACAAGGATAAAGGCTGTGGATTTTTGATAAAATTTTCATATGTTTTGCATCGAATTAACACAAGGGTACATAATCATTAAGATTCATCATAACAAACGGACAAATATGGCTGTATTTACATGCCAAAAACAGTACAGACTTACCTGTGAAGTTTTAAAAGTTTTAATGCCTAGCATCAACTAGATATCAACTAGATATATAAAAGTTAAATGCATTTTGTGTTTCAGAAAGATAAAATCTCTTTTGGATTTTTTTTCCTTCATGCACAAGGTGTGAAAATTAACTAAGTTGTTGTACAACTTTGAGATGCTCCCTCAGGTAAAATACCGGTTTGTATTAATTTGACTGTCCTTAATTGACATGGACAAACGGTATCTTCACAACTACAGGTGAGTTAAAGAGTTTATCTGAGTCAGTGAGTGGACAGTATCAAAGTAATTCAGGTGTTTGTTTATTTTTTCACCTTCTGCAGAAAAGAAAAAAAAATGCCCATCAAAAACCATGAAAGATTTTATCTTTCTTGAACAATAAAAAAAGAAACAGTCTACCAACAATAAAGGAAGCATTTTAAATGTTAGTAGATACCTACCTTGTTGATAATTTTTGTGATTTAAAGTGTCTATCTTTCTGTATTTATAATTTTAAACATATAAAGCAAAACGCTAAAAATGGACAAAATCGTCATTAAAGGGAAATAATGTCAATAAGAATGAATCGAGCATTTCCGCCTTGTCATATCTGTAGATCTCGTCTTGTTGATCAGTTTTGCTTATTTGAGTTTCTATCTATCTATTTCAATTTAAGATATAAGGCAACAAATGCAAAAATAAATATTAAAAATCGTCATCAAAGATCTATACTCTAATATGAAGTGGACTGACAATTTCAATTTTGCTGACTTATTTGTCAAACTTGTCATGTTGATAAAATTGGCACTATAAACTTTCTCTCCATCTGTTATAGTCTTGAAAATTATAGGCAAAATTAACAAAAAATGGTAAAGTTTGTCATAAGAGGTCGTCTGATAGTTTTGATGTATATAAACAATCGGCAGAGCTCATCATTCTCAACATTTCAGCCCCTATCAGATTATCTCTTTTTATAACGTTTTTCAAAATAATAGGAAAATTTAACGACGACAAACCCCTAGGTTCAAGTTTTAGCCATGGCAGTCATGTTGGTTGGATAACAGAGTCATTCTTCAAACAAGATTCCCAATTGAAAATTGTTTCTACGTTTAATTTTATTTAGCCCAGTAAATTAAATAAAACTTTACATTTTTTTTTCTCGAAAAATTTACTTTTAACGGCAATTACTCCCCAAAGGGTTCACTTTACAATGTTTGTCATATCAGCTTATTTGTATATCGTACTTTGCAGCACGTTATTGATGTTAACAGTTCATCTCTTTCTATAATAATATTTAAGACAATAACCACAAAAGTACACACGCTGAAATGACTCGCCTTCTTTACTAATCATTGATATTATTTTTATAGTCCTAAATATAAAGCTTTACAACAACAATCACGTACACTAAACATGATCCATGAAAATGAGGTCAAAGTCATATAAACCAAATAAGAAATACATGTACATCGTACAATCATTCAAAACACTAAATATAATTGACCTATTGTTAAGAATAAGACTTAACCAAGAAAACTAAAGATTGACCAATGAACAATGAAAATGAGTGCAAGGTCAGATGAACCATGTCATACAGACATGTACTGCTTACAATCCTTCCATACAACAAATATATAGTTGACATATTGCTTATACAACTGTCCCAGGTTAGGAGAGGGTTGGGATCGTAAAAATCCGGTGATCGCAATACGCGTGGATCTGTCATGTAAATATGCAAATATCTGATTGTACATGTTAAACACGTGTTCAATACCCATGCTTTTTGTTGATTGTTTTCTATAAGGTGATAATCGGTAAACTTCGGCTTCATAAGACGGCTTTTAATGAGCTGCCATATTTGTTAAATCTTAACAGACAGAGAGAGAAAAAATTAACAATTATACGTTATATTTGAGTAAAAAATGTCAAAATCGTGCACAGAATACTAACTTTATGATATATACATGCATTGGTTCAAGAATAGGATAAAAATTATTTTCCACCAGTCACTCGTTTCATATGAGTTTAACCCTGCCACATTATGGATGTATGTGCCTGTCCCAAGTCAGGAGCCTACACTTAAGTGGTTGTTGTTTGTTTATGTGTTACATATTTGTTTTTAGTAACATAAAAAATATAAATAAGGCCGTTGCCATTTCGGGGCCTTTTATAGCTGACTATGCGGTATGGGCTTTGCTCATTGTTGAAGAACATACGGTGACTTATAGTTGTTAATTTCTGTGTCATTTAGGTCTCTTGTGGACAGTTGTCTCATTGGCAATCATACAACATCTTCTTTTTTATATTAACCTTGTTCACTGATCTATGAAATGAGGTCAAGGTCAATTGAAAACTGATTGACGGGCATGAGGACCTTGCAAGGTACGCACATACCAAATATTGTTATCCTATTACTTATATTAAGAGATAAGTTAATCTTAGTTTTTTATCTAGTAGTCACTCAACCATGAAAATGAGACCAAGGACAATGAACATGTGACAGCCGGAAATTCGTAACATGATCAATATACAAAGTATGAAGTATCCAGGTCTTCAACCTTCTAAAGAAGGAAGCTTTAAAAGAATTTAGTAAAAACCGCCCCCGGATCACTATCTCATTGAGCTGCCTGCATTTACTAAAGTTGCAGGCTCGACAAAAAACTGCAAAATTTTCTTCAAATTACCAAATCAGGGGCAGCAACCCTATAACATGTTGTCGGATTTCTCTAAAAAATTCAGGACAGTTAAATCTGATCATAATGAACATTTAACTTACGTCAGATTACCTCTTAATGACTTAGTTTCAGTTAAGCAAAAGGAACCACATTTCCCCTTTTTGTTCTCTTCTTGGCCATGTGGGTTGTCAGGTACATTTTTGAAAACTATATATTAGTCTTGTATGATTTTTAATTTAAGTTTCTTGTGTATAATTTGGAGTTCAGTATGACGTCCATTATCACTGAACTAGTATATATATATTTGTTTAGGGTCCAGCTGAAGGACGCCTCCGGGTGCGGGAATTTCGTGCTGCATTGAAGACCTATTGGCGACCTTCTGATGTTGTCTGTTCTGTGGTCGGGTTGTTGTCTCTTTGACACATTTCCCATTTCCATTCTCAATTTTCAACCCTAATATTGATTATGGCTAAGATTGATTAAATTTGTCTCAGTAGTTTCAGAAGAAAAGACATTTGTAAAAGATTACTGTAAAGGACAAAAACTCAATTTCGGTCATTTTGACTTATATGTAGAGATCTTACTTCGCTGAGCATTAATAAAATCAATTGCTCTATAATAATACTCAAGATAAGAAAAAAAAAACTGCGAAATTTCCTTAAAATTATTAATTCAGGGCAGCAACCCCACAACTGATTCGTCTAAATATGTCACAATCGACTGAACTCAATCTGATAACATTTAGCCCTGTTCTATTTCTAGCTGTCGGTCATATTTGTTGTCAGGCGTATTCCATCATACATATTTTTAAACTAGAGGTAAATGAGAGATGTATGCTGGATCACATACAGTACTTGCAACCTTAGGCGTTACTATTTCAGCGATCAGTCAGCGGTCATCGATCAGTCACCGATCAGTCAAGTTCGCGTCAAACTCACGTCAGCAATCCGTCAGACTTATAGTAAAAGTAATTGACTGATCGGACTGATAGAACCGATCGACCTTGATGACGGATTGACCTGTAATACGTCACATGATAAATTAATGCAAATTACGGAATCTTAGTTTCGTTTAGTTTAATTAAAATGGCGACAAGTGAAAATCGAACGTTCAATGATCATGATGATACATTTTGCTATAATAATAATTATTTAGCAAAGTTTTATTGAAAATAAATGTACAGATAAAACCTAACATAAATATTATTATTAAAGAATGGTATTTTTGTTTTATTTAGGTTATATATTTTGAAACACGGCGGGTTTTAAAACGGTGTCTACATCGCGATTTTGATTTTTTTTATTTTCCAAACATACTCGGGAAAAGCAACGATTTGTATAGTAAGAACAAGGATTTGCATAGCTATACAAATCCTTGTTATCATCATAAAATTCATTAAAAAAAACTTATCATAATCAAGGACTTTCTATAAATATTCCTGTCACAATCGAAGCCTATAAAAATTTAATAAAAAGAAGACTAATTTTGGATATTTAAAACAACACGAAATACAATGTAAGTAAAATTTATCTGACACTCTTAATTTCATAAAAAAAACAACTATTCTAATCTATAAAGAGTACAAAAATCCAATGGTGGTCAATAATTTTTAGTAAAATGAAGAAATATTTGCATTTATGGCAACGCGTACAAAAATTAAATATTTTTTTCCTAACGTAGGCATATTTTATGAAGAACAGCCAATTCTGATGTACAAAAAGTACTCAAATCATATGACGGTCAATAATGTGTATCAAAATAAATCAATAACTGCATTCTTATTCCACAAAAAATAAAAGTTTAAGTATTAAAATTCTCATTATATCTCAATTCTGATTAGATGACTTGTCTCAAAATGGTAAAAATGACTGATTTCAAATAAAATAGCATCATTTTGAATAAAAAGAAGACTAATTTTGGTTATTTTAAAAAATGCGAATAAAATTTTAGTATGATTTCTCTGACACTCTTTTAAATTCATGATATAAAACCTATTCTAATCTATAAAAAGTACAAAAATCCAATGGCGGTCAATAATTTTTAGTAAAATGAAGAAATATTTGCATTTTAGGCAACGCGTACAAAAATTAAATATTTTTTTCCTTAACGTAGGCATATTTTATGAAGAACAGCCAATTCTGATGTACATAAAGTACTCAAATCATATGACGGTCAATAATGTGTATCAAAATAAATCAATAACTGCATTCTTATTCCACAAAAAATAAAAGTTTAAGTATTTTAATTTTCATTATATCTCAATTCTGATTAGAAGACTTGTCTCAAGATGGTAAAAATAACTGATTTCAAATTAAATAGCATCATTTCTTATAAAAAGAAGTCTAATTTTGGTTATTTTTAACAATGCGAATAAAATATAAGTATGATTTCTATGACACTCTTTTAATTTCATAAAAAAAACCTATTCTAATCTATAAAAAGTACAAAAAATCCAATGGCGGTCAATAATTTCTAGTAAAATGAAGAAATATTTGCATTTTAGGCAACGCATACAAAAATTAAATATTTTTTTCCTTAACGTAGGCATATTTTATGAAAAACAGCCAATTCTGATGTACAAAAAGTACTCAAATCATATGATGGTTAATAATGTGTATCAAAATAAATCAATAACTGCATTCTTATTCCACAAAAATAAAAGTTTAAGTATTTAAATTCTCTTTATATCTCAAATCTGATTAGAAGACTTGTCTCAAGATGGTAAGAATAACCGATTTCAAATAAAATAGCATCATTTCTAATAAAAAGAAGACTGATTTTGGTTATTTTAAACAATGCGAATAACATATTAGTATGATTTCTCTGACACACTTTTTATTTCATGAAAAAAAAAACTATTCTAATCTATAAAAAGTACAAAAAATCCGATGGCGGTCAATAATTTTTAGTAAAATATTTGCATTTTAGGCAACACGTACAAAAATTAATTATCTTTTTCCTTAAAGTAAGCATATTTTATGAAGAACAGCCATTCTTGATGTACAAAAAGTACTCAAATCATATGACGGTTAATAATTTGTATCAAAATAATTCAACAACTGCATTCTTATTCAACAAAAATAAAAGTTTAAGTATTTAAATTCTCATTATATCTCAATTCTGATTAGATGACTTGTCTCAAGATGGTAAAAATGACTGATTTCAAATAAAATAGCATCATTTTGAATAAAAAGAAGACTAATTTTGGTTATTTTAAACAATGCTAATAAAATTTCAGTATGATTTCTCTGACACTCTTTTAAATTCATGAAATAAAACCTATTCTAATCTATAAAAAGTACAAAAATCCAATGGCGGTCAATAATTTTTAGTAAAATGAAGAAATATTTGCATTTTAGGCAACGCGTACAAAAATTAAATATTTTTTTCCTTAACGTAGGCATATTTCATGAAAAACAGCCAATTCAGATGTACATAAAGTACTCAAATCATATGACGGTTGATAATGTGTATCAAAATAAATCAATAACTGCATTCTTATTCCACAAAAATAAAAGTTTAAGTATTTAAATTCTCTTTATATCTCAAATCTGATTAGAAGACTTGTCTCAAGATGGTAAGAATAACCGATTTCAAATAAAATAGCATCATTTCTAATAAAAAGAAGACTAATTTTGGTTATTTTAAACAATGCAAATAAAATTTTTAGTATGATTTCTCTGACACTCTTTTAATTTCATGGAAAAAAACCTATTCTAATCTATAAAAAGTACAAAAAATCCAATGGCGGTCAATAATTTTTAGTAAAATATTTGCATTTTAGGCAACACGTACAAAAATTAATTATCTTTTTCCTTAAAGTAAGCATATTTTATGAAGAACAGCCATTCTTGATGTACAAAAAGTACTGAAATCATATGACGGTTAATAATTTGTATCAAAATAATTCAACAACTGCATTCTTATTCAACAAAAATAAAAGTTTAAGTATTTAAATTCTCATTATATCTCAATTCTGATTAGATGACTTGTCTCAAGATGGTAAAAATGACTGATTTCAAATAAAATAGCATCATTTTGAATAAAAAGAAGACTAATTTTGGTTATTTTAAACAATGCTAATAAAATTTCAGTATGATTTCTCTGACACTCTTTTAAATTCATGAAATAAAACCTATTCTAATCTATAAAAAGTACAAAAATCCAATGGCGGACAATAATTTTTAGTAAAATGAAGAAATATTTGCATTTTAGGCAACGCGTACAAAAATTAAATATTTTTTTCCTTAACGTAGGCATATTTCATGAAAAACAGCCAATTCAGATGTACATAAAGTACTCAAATCATATGACGGTTGATAATGTGTATCAAAATAAATCAATAACTGCATTCTTATTCCACAAAAATAAAAGTTTAAGTATTTTAATTCTCATTATATCTAAATTCTGATTTGAAGACTTGTCTCAAAATGGTAAAAATGACTGATTTCAATTAAAATAGCATCATTTTGAATAAATAGAAGACTAATTTTGGTTATTTTAAACAATGCAAATAAAATTTTTAGTATGATTTCTCTGAAACTCTTTTAATTTCATGGAAAAAAACCTATTCTAATCTATAAAAAGTACAAAAATCCAATGGCGGTCAATAATTTTTAGTAAAATGAAGAAATATTTGCATTTTAGGCAACCCGTACAAAAATTAAATATTTTTTTCCTTAAATTAGGCATATTCAATAAAAAGAAAAACAATTTTGGATATTCTAAACAATGCGAATACATTTTGTATGATTTCACTGACATTCTTAAAACTTTGTAAACAAACCATTAATTTTAAACTATATACAGTGAAAAAATCAAATTGTGGTCAATAATTTCCATTCAAATGAAGAAATGATTGCATTCTGGTTCAACAAAATTAAAAGTAAAAAGATACTTCTTCTTCAAATATTCAAATTTTATACAAAATTTGTCAATAAAAGGAATTTATAGCAACAGTTTGAAATTGAAGTTTCAATATTTTCAAATATGAGAAGAAAAATTAACATTTTACGCAACGCGTACATAAATTTAATATCTTTTTTCCCTAAAGTAAACATAATTTATGAAGAACAACCAATCCTGATGAACAAAAAGTACTGAAATCATATTGCGGTTGATAATTTTTGATCAAAATATTAAATAACTGCATTCTTATTCCACAAAATAATAGTTTAAGTATTTTAATTCTTTTTATATCTCAATTTTAATGAGAGTATTTATCTCGAGTTGTTGAAAATAACTGATTTCAAATGAAACAGTGTCATTTTTAAATAAATAGTTTTGTTTTGGTTGTTTTAAACAATGCGGATGATATTTAAATATGATTTATCTGACATTCTTTTAATTTTATGAAAAGCGACCTTTTCTAAACTATAAAAAGTTCAAAACTTCAATGGCGGATTATCGGCATTTTCGTAGGTAGAAGTTCATGTTAACTGAGACATATTACAGTACTTGCAACCTTAGGCGTTACTGTTTGACGTGAACTTGACTGATCGGTGAATGATCGGTGACGGATGTTTGACTGATCGATGACTGATCGGTGATCGGTGACCCATAGGATCCGTCAGATAAGTCAAATAACCTATGTGGGAGTTACCGTGACAACGGTCATCGATCGATCAGTAAATAAAATTTATGCACGGATCGGACGGATACGTATATATTTCAAATTCTTATGTAAAGCGAACTCAACAGTGTTTACGATCCATGAACGCGGACCTCGACGAAGACACCATAATTTACACGTTAATTTGGTTGCAATAAAAAAGTAAAAATAGTATAACAGTTATATTAGATGCTTAATTAAAGCGTTAAATTGTTTCTGTTGATTAATAGTTTTGTATTAAATATTGTAAACATTAGAAGCATATAAAATACATAATATTTCTCAGTTAACATGAACTTCTACCTACGAAAATGCCGATAATCCGCCATTGAAGTTTTGAACTTTTTATAGTTTAGAATTAAAAGCATGTCAGATAAATCATATTAAATTTCATCTGCATTGTTTAAAACTACCAAAACAAATCTATTTATTTAAAAAATGACACTGTTTCATTTCAAATCAGTTATTTCCAACAACTCGAGATAAATATTCTCATTAGAATTGAGATATAAAAAGAATTAAAATACTTAAACTATTATTTTCTGGAATAAGAATGCAGTTATTTAATATTTTGATAAAAATTATCAGCCGCAATATGATTTCAGTACTTTGTGTTCTTCAGGATTGGTTGTTCTTCATAAATTATGTTTGCTTTAGGGAAAAAGATATTAAATTTATGTACGCGTTGCGTAAAATACAATTTTTTCTTCTCAGATTTGAAAACGTTGTAACTTCAATTTCAATCTGTTGCTATAAATTCCTTTTATTGACAAGTTTTGTATAAAATTTGAATATTTGAAGAAGAAGTATCTTTTTAGTATTAATTTTGTTGAACCAGAATGCAATTATTTCTTCATTTGAATGGAAATTATTGACCACAATTTGATTTTTTCACTGTATATAGTTTAAAATTAATGGTTTGTTTATAAAGTTTAAAGAATGTCAGAGAAATCATACAAAATTTATTCGCATTGTTTAAAATATCCAAAATTGTATTCCTTTTTATTGAATATGCCTACATTAAGGAAAAACAAAATTTAATTTTTGTACGAGTTGCCTTTAATGCAAATATTTCTTCATTTTACTAAAAATTATTGACCGCCATTTGATTTTTGTACTTTTTATAGATTAGAATAGGGTTTTTTTCATGAAATTAAAAGAGTGTCAGAGAAATCATACTAAAATTTTATTTGCGTTGTTAAAAATAACCAAAATTAGTCTTCTTTTTATTAGAAATGATGCTATTTTAATTGAAATCAGTTATTTTTACCATCTTGAAACAAGTCTTCAAATCAGAATTGAGATATAATGAGAATTGAAATACTTAAACTTTTATTTTTTGTGGAATAAGAATGCAGTTATTGATTTATTTTGATACACATTATTAACCGTCATATCATTTGAGTACTTTTTGTCCATCAGAATTGACTGTTCTTCATAAAATATTCCTACGTTAAGGAAAAAAATATTTAATTTTTGTACGCTTTGCCTAAAATGCAAATATTTTACTAAAAATTATTGACCACCATTGGATTTTTTGTACTTTTTATAGATTAGAATAGTTTTTTTCATGAAATTAAAAGAGTGTCAGAGAAATAATACTAATATTTTATTCGCATTATTAAAAATAACCAAATTAGTCTTCTTTTTATTAGAAATGATGCTATTTTATTTGAAATCAGTTATTTTTACCATCTTGAGACAAGTCATCTAATCAGAATTGAGATATAATGAGAATCAAAATACTTAAACTTTTATTTTTTGTGGAATAAGAATGCAGTTATTGATTAATTTTGATACACATTATTAACCGTCATTTCATTTGAGTACTTTTTGTCCATCAGAATTGACTGTTCTTCATAAAATATGCCTACGTTAAGGAAAAAAATATTTAATTTTTGTATGCGTTGCCTAAAATGCAAATATTTCTTCATTTTACTAAAAATTATTGAACGCCATTGGATTTTTTGTACTTTTTATAGATTAGAATAGTTTTTTTCATGAAATTAAAAGAGTGTCAGAGAAATCATACTAAAATTTTATTTGCATTGTTGAAAAAAACCAAAATTAGTCTTCTTTTTATTAAAAATGATGCTATTTTATTTGAAATCAGTCATTTTTACCATCTTGAGACAAGTCATCTAATCAGAATTGAGATATACTGAGAATTTATATACTTAAACTTTTATTTTTGTTGAATAAGAATGCAGTTGTTGATTTAATTTGATACAAATTATTAACCGTCATATGATTTGAGTACTTTTTGTACATCAAGATTGGCTGTTCTTCATAAAATATGCCTAAGTTAAGGAAAAAAATATTTATTTTTTGTACGCGTTGCCTAAAATGCAAATATTTTACTAAAAATTATTGACTGCCATTGGATTTTTTGTACTTTTTATAGATTAGAATAGTTTTTTTCATGAAATTAAAAGAGTGTTAGAGAAATCATACTAATATTTTATTCGCATTGTTAAAAATAACCACAATTAGTCTTCTTTTTATTAGAAATGATGCTATTTTATTTGAAATCAGTTATTTTTACCATCTTGAGACAAGTCTTCTAATCAGAATTGAGATATACTGAGAATTAAAATACTTAAACTTTTATTTTTTGTGGAATAAGAATGCAGTTATTGATTTATTTTGATACACATTATTAACCGTCATATGATTTCAGTACTTTTTGTACATCAGAATTGGCTGTTCTTCATAAAATATGCCTATGTTAAGGAAAAAAATATTTAATTTTTGTATGCGTTGGCTTAAATGCAAATATTTCTTTATTTTACTAAAAATTATTGACTTCCATTGGATTTTTGCACTTTTTATAGATTAGAATAGGTTTTATTTCATGAAATTAAAAGAGTGTCAGAGAAATCATACTAAAATTTTATTTGCATTGTTGAAAATAACCAAAATTAGTCTTTTTTTTATTAAAAATGATGCTATTTTATTTGAAATCAGTCATTTTTACCATCTTGAGACATCATCTAATCAGAATTGTGATATACTGAGAATGTATATACTTAAACTTTTATTTTTGTTGAATAAGAATGCAGTTGTTGATTTAATTTGATACATATTATTAACCGTCATATGATTTGAGTACTTTTTGTACATCAAGATTGGCTGTTCTTCATAAAATATGCCTACGTTAAGGAAAAAAATATTTAATTTTTGTATGCGTTGGCTTAAATGCAAATATTTCTTCATTTTACTCAAAATTATTGACTGCCATTGGATTTTTGCACTTTTTATAGATTAGAATAGGTTTTATTTCATGAAATTAAAAGAGTGTCAGTGAAATCATACTAAAATTTTATTTGCATTGTTGAAAATAACCAAAATTAGTCTTCTTTTTATTAAAAATGATGCTATTTTATTTGAAATCACTCATTTTTACCATCTTGAGACAAGTCATCTAATCAGAATTGAGATAAACTTTTATTTTTGTTGAATAAGAATGCAGTTGTTGATTTAATTTGATACAAATTATTAACCGTCATATGATTTGAGTACTTTTTGTACATCAAGATTGGCTGTTCTTCATAAAATATGCCTACGTTAAGGAAAAAAATATTTAATTTTTGTATGCGTTGGCTTAAATGCAAATATTTCTTCATTTTACTCAAAATTATTGACTGCCATTGGATTTTTGCACTTTTTATAGATTAGAATAGGTTTTATTTCATGAAATTAAAAGAGTGACAGAGAAATCATACTAAAATTTTATTTGCATTGTTGAACATAACCAAAATTAGTCTTCTTTTTATTAAAAATGATGCTATTTTATTTGAAATCAGTCATTTTTACCATCTTGAGACAAGTCATCTAATCAGAATTGAGATATACTGAGAATTTATATACTTAAACTTTTATTTTTGTTGAATAAGAATGCAGTTGTTGATTTAATTTGATACAAATTATTAACCGTCATATGATTTGAGTACTTTTTGTACATCAAGATTGGCTGTTCTTCATAAAATATGCCTACGTTAAGGAAAAAAATATTTATTTTTTGTACGCGTTGCCTTATATGCAAATATTTTACTAAAAATTATTGACTGCCATTGGATTTTTTGTACTTTTTATAGATTAGAATAGTTTTTTTCATGAAATTAAAAGAGTGTTAGAGAAATCATACTAATATTTTATTCGCATTGTTAAAAATAACCACAATTAGTCTTCTTTTTATTAGAAATGATGCTATTTTATTTGAAATCAGTTATTTTTACCATCTTGAGACAAGTCTTCTAATCAGAATTGAGGTATACTGAGAATTAAAATACTTAAACTTTTATTTTTTGTGGAATAAGAATGCAGTTATTGATGTGACAGGATTATATAAAGAAAGTCCTTGATTATGATAAGTTTTTTTAATGAATTTTATGATGATAACAAGGATTTGTATAGCTATGCAAATCCTTGTTCTAACTATACAAATTGTTGCTTTTCCCGAGTATGTTTGGAAAATAAAAAAATAAAAATCGCGATGTAGACACCATTTTAAAACCCGCCGTGTTTGAAAATATATAACCTAAATAAAACAAAAATATCATTCTTTAATAATATTTTTTTATGTGAGGTTTTATCTGTACATTTCTTTTCAATAAATATTTGCTAAATCATTATTATATAAGCAAAATGTATCATGATCATTGAACGTTCGATTTTCACCAGTCGCCATTTTAATTAAACTAAACGAAACTAAGATTCCGTAATTTGAATTATTTTATCATGTGACTTATTACAGGTCAATCCGTCATCAAGGTCGATCGGTTCTATCAGTCCGATCAGTCCGATCAGTCAATTATTTTTATTATAAGTCTGACGGATTGCTGACGTGAGTTTGACGCGAACTTGACTGATCGGTGACTGATCGATGACCGCTGATTGATCGCTGAAATAGTAACGCCTAAAGTTGCAAGTACTGTATGTATTATATATGTTTCTAATGTTTACAATATGTAATACAAAACTATTAATCAACAGAAACAATTTAACGCTTTAATTAAGCATCTAATATAACTGTTATACTATTTTTACTTTTTTATTGCAACCAAATTAACGTGTAAATTATGGTGTCTTCGTCGAGGTCCGCGTTCATGGATCGTAAACACTGTTGAGTTCGGTTTACATAAGAATTTGAAATATATACGTATCCGTCCGATCCGTGCATAAATTTGATTTACTGATCGATCGATGACCGTTGTCACGGTAACTCCCACATAGGTTATTTGACTTATCTGACGGATCCTATGGGTCACCGATCACCGATCAGTCATCGATCAGTCAAACATCCGTCACCGATCATTCACCGATCAGTCAAGTTCACGTCAAACAGTAACGCCTAAGGTTGCAAGTACTGTAACCCTTTAGTAATAATGATGATAAATTAACAGAGTTTCAAAAATGTAGATTTTCTTTTACAGGTCGCAAGATCTCCAAATTTAAGTGTATTTGGAATATGCTCATATCTTAAGTTTCAGAAGTTTAATATAATTTGTAATGAGCTATTCTATCGATATGTGTTTTTCTTTCTTTTTCTTAGGGGAGGTGGTGTTATTTGGTTCTTTTTTCTGTTACAAAAATGTAGATTGATGAGGATTGTTCAAATATGAAAACAACATTTAAAAGTGCTTTTCTGGATTTACTTTCATCAGGAAGTCTTAAAGCTGAATATTTGAAAGCTGAGTATGTATACGTATTGCTGCGTGTTTGTTTTTTCTTCATTGGTTAGAGGTGTAGGGGGAGGGTGGAGATTTCAAGAACAAGAGATTTATTACCTCTCTGGATTTTTGCACCTGTTATAAGTCAGAAGACCCGCCTTATTTAGTCTTGTATGATTCTTACTTTTAGCTCCTTTCATATATTTCGAGTTGAGTATTATCACTGAAATAGTACACATGTGTGCTTAATGGCCAGCTATGGATGCAGGATCTTGTTGTATTGAGAACCCATTGGTGGCTTTGGGCTGTTGTTTGCCCTTTGGTCGGGTTGTTGTCTACCCATTTTCATTCTCAATTGTATAACAACCAAAACAGTTGAAGAGCTACAATGGACCACATCTTATAAAACTAGAGGCTCTCAAGAGCCTGTGTAGCTCACCTTGGGTCTATGTACATATCAAACAATGGACACAGATAAATTCATGACAAAATGTGTTTTGGTGATGGTGATGTGTTTGTAGATCTTACTTTATTGAACATTCTTGTTGCTACAATTATCTCTATCTATAATGAACTTGGCCCAGTAATTACAGTGGAAAATATTTTCTAAAAATTTACAAAAAAATTATGAAAACTGTAAAAAATTGACTATAAAGGGCAATAACTCCTTAAGGGGTCAATTGACAATTTTGGTCATGTTGACTTATTTGTAGATCTTTTTTTGCTGAACGTTATTGCTGTTTACAGTTTATCTCTATCTATAACTAGAGGCTCCAAAGAGCCTGTGTCGCTCACCTTGGTCTATGTGAATATTAAACAAAGGAAGCAGATGGATTCATGACAAAATTGTGTTTTGGTGATGGTGATGTGTTTGTAAATCTTACTTTACTAGTCTTGCTGCTTACATTCATCTTTATCTATAATGAACTTGGCCCAGTAGTTTCAGTGGAAAATGTTAATAAAAATTTACAAATTTTATGAAAATTGTTAAAAATTGACTATTAAGGACAATAACTCCTTAGGGGGTCAATTGACCATTTCGTTCATGTTGACTTATTTGTAGATCTTACTTTGCTGAACATTATTGCTTTTTACAGTTTACCTATATCTATAATAATATTCAATATAATAACCAAAAACAGCAAAATTTCCTTAAAATTACCAATTCAGGGGCCGCAACCCAAAAACAGGTTGTCCAATTCATCTGAAAATTTCAGGGCAGATAGATCTTGACCTGATTAACAATTTTACTTCATGTCAGATTTTCTCTAAATTATTTGGTTTTTGAGTTATAAGCCAAAAACTGCATTTTACCCCTATGTTCTATTTTTAGCCGTGGCGGCCATCTTGGTTTGATGGCCAGGTCACCGGACACAATTTTTAAACTAGATACCCCAATGATGATTGTGGCCAAGTTTCAAATAATTTGGCCCAGCAGTTTCAGGGGAGAAGATTTTTCTAAAAGATTACTAAGATTTACGAAAAATGGTTAAACATTGACTATAAAGGGCAATAACTCCTAAAGTGGTCAACTAATCATTTTGGTCATGTTGACTTTTTTGTAGATCTTACTTTGCTGAACATTATTGCATTTTACAGTTTATCTCTATCTAAAACAATATTCAAGATAATAACCAAAAACAACAAAATTTCCTTAAAATTACCAATTCAGGGGCAGCAACCTAACAACGGAATGTCAGATTCATCTGAAAATTTCAGGGCAGATAGATCTTAACCTGATTAACAATATTACCCCCATGTCAGATTTGCCCTAAATGCTTTGGTTTTTGAGTTATGAGCCAAAAACTGCATTTTACCCCTATGTTCGATTTATAGCCATGGCGGCCATCTTGGTTAGTTGGCGGGGTCACCGGACACAATTTTTAAACTAGATACCCCAATGATGATTGTGGCCAAGTTTGGTTAAATTTGGCCTAGTAGTTTCAGAGGAGAAGATTTTTGTAAAAGTTAACGCAGGACGACGACGGACGACGACGACGGACGACGACGGACGCCGGACGCCAAGTGATGAGAAAAGCTCACTTGGCCCTTCGGGCCAGGTGAGCTAAAAACTGCAAAATTTCCTTAAAATTACTAATTTTGGGGCAGCAACCCAACAACGGGTTTTGATATGTCTGAAAATTTCAAAGCAGATAGATCTTGACCTAATATACAAGTTTTCCCCATGTGAGATTTGCTCTAAATGCTTTGGTTTCAGAGTAATAAGCCAAAATCTACATTTTACCCCCATGTTCTATTTTTAGCCATGGCTGCCATCTTGTTTGGTTGGCAGGGTCATGCCACACATTTTTAAAACTAAATGCCCCAATGATGATTGTGGCCAAGTTTGGTTAAATTTGGCAGAGTAGTTTCAGAGGAGAAGATTTGTTTAAAGTTTGCAGACGACGGACGAAAGATGAGCTAAAAATGAAGAATCTTCGAAGTCATAATAAACGAGTGACCGGTGAAAAATAATGTAATTCCAATCCTTTACCAATGCATACAAACATCATAAACTTAGTCTTCTGCGCCCGATTTTATCATTTTTTTCGAATAAATTTCGTTTAATCATCATTTTTTTTTATCATTCGGTAGTGTTCTTGTGAAAATATGGCAGATAATAAAAGTTCGTGTTTTGAAGCCGAAGTTTAACGATTGTCACCTGTTTGTCAACAAACAACAAAAAGCATGGATATTGAGCACGTGTTTAACATGTACAATCAGATAATAGTTTATTTTCAGGACATCCATGCATATTGCGAACACCAGATTTTTACAAGATGGGTCACACTGAGGTCACTTTGCATACGGAAAATATGTCGGAGAATTGCTTCCTTGAAGGAAGCAATTAAAATAAAGTAAACTTCTTCTATATATGAACAAATTAAAGAATTTTCTTCAGAAAAAAGTATATGTACATATGTTTTATAATGAAAACTATCCATTGAGTTATAAAAAACATGCATTTTTTTTTTAATTTGAGGTTTCTTATGACTTAAAAGGAACAAGTCTATAATATTTCTTATTTTTATTGCATCCGTTTAAATATAATTATTTTGTAGTATTTACATTATTGATACAATATGGTTTATTTGTTTGGCTTTTTTTCTGACAAAATTACATTTTAACATAACAATGGTATAACAATGGTACATAATATTTACATAAGGAAAAAGAATGAGATTCAATAGTATCACAACTAGTACAAATGTGCCTTTGTAAATAAAATTCAATTGTCTGACAATCAATCTAAGATATGACAACTATATTAACAACCCTTGTATATGCAGTAGTTGACCAAAGAAACAATAAGGAATGTGAATTTTAATGCAACATTGTTTGTAACGTTCATTTTAATTGGATAAAGTCATAAATTTTTCATGACATCAAATCACAATTGATGCTATGAAAAAGTATGTGCAAGTATAAACAATGTATATCAGATTCTAAATGTGTGATTTCGGTCTGTTTCATTAGAACTGTAACAAAACTATGCTATTTAAAGCTCTGACAGCATCAATTGGTGAATTGATGAATGTAAACACCTCTTTACTGGCTTCGCTAACTTAATTTGAGATCATCAAATAAGCTATTGATGTCGTCATGGCTTGAAATACAAAACACTTATCTTCTAAGTATGTCTTCGTTTTCTATCTGGGAAATGCCATGGTCAAAAGTAAAAATAGAAACAACATCATAGTACCAAATTTGTCACAGCAGACACTAGTAACTATATATATATATTTCAACAATCAATGCCACTCAACCAAAATATTATAAAACCCTAAATTTTAAAAAGATTTGGTCCATTGTTAATTTTATAATGATATGGAAACCCAGCTAATGATAGACAAATGGACAGAGGAACAGAATGTACCTAAGATTATGACTCATTATTAATCATTGGGTACCAATTTACATGGCTTTCGTGTGTACAGTTGAACCAAAAATTCAAATATTCAACAAATACCAAATTTTCAATAGGCTTATATATATATTATGCAGATTGTGTCAAAACCACATATCTTATATCCACGAATATGCGAGTTTTCCTTAATCCACGAAAATTGGTACCCAAGAAAATAAATGAATCCACAGTATATGAAGTATAATACTCTAAAAATAACAAGCTTGAGAAACCTTTATGTATTTATATATGTATTATATGTATTTAACCACACATCTGATTTATTGTTTGATTGTTAAGGCATCAAGCCTTAAACTGGTCCTCAGGTCTAATATCGTACTGTGTATTCATTTTGTGGGATATCAATTAATGTGGATTTCGTGTGTACAGGTGAACACTGAATTCAAATGTTCAATGAAATACAAATGTTCTATAGGCTTGTATTCCACATTGGCAAAACAATATATCCACAAAATGCAATGTTTACTGTATCCACAAAAATTGATACCCACACGAATAAATAAAATCCACAGAAGCATATGGTGGACCTCAAGCTTGCAATTGGCATAGAGCTAGTCACAAGCCTAATATAGGCCAAAGTCTACTAAGATAGCATTGGGTTGCCTCTAGCTTATGATTGATCAATAAACAGCTGCGCCATGAGCGCATGATACGCCCAACGTCTTGTGTGGAAGTTTTATGCAATAATCATAAATAGTTTCTGAGAAAGTTTTAAGCAATAACCATATATTGTTTTTGAGATACGCGGGACATGTGAATCCCCCAACCCTGTTTATTTTTTACAAAAAAACTAAATATCACTAAAATAAAATTTTGAATCAAAACCAAAAAGTATACAGATCTTTAGATTAATATAACAAAGAAGTGTGTAAAGTTTTAAGCAATAATCATAAATTATTTTTGAGATACGGAGCGACATGTAAAATAAACCTCCCCTGTTTAACAAAATACTCAATAACTCCAAAATAAAGTTTTAAATCATCACCAAAAAGTATACAGATCTTTAGATTAATATAACAAAGAAGTGTGTAAAGTTTTAAGCAATAATCATAAATTGTTTTTGAGATACGGCACAACATGTACAAAAAAACTCCCCCTTTTTTACAAAATACACAATAACTCAAAAATGAAATTTTGAATCATCACCAAAAGGTATACAGATCTTTAGATTAATATAACAAAGACATGTGTAAAGTTTTAAGCAATAATCAGAAATCGTTTTTGAGATATGGTGCGACATGTAAAAAAACCCTCCCCCTTTTTTACAAAATACTCAATAATTCAAAAATAAAATTTCGAAACATCACCAAAAAGTATACAGATATTAAGATTAATATAACTAAGAAGTGTTTAAAGTTTTAAGCCATAATCAAGAATCGTTTAAGAGATACGGTGTGACATGTGAAAAAAACACACCCCTGTTTTAGTTACAAAGTGCTGTAACTCAAAGAGTTTTAATCTTATTTTCACCAAAAAGTATACAGATCATTTGACTATCATAAGAAACAACATTGTTAAGTTTCATGAAATTTGGATAAGTCGTTCTCAAGTTACGGTGCGACATGTTTACGCCGAACAGACGGACAGACAGACGGACAGACAGACGGATGGACAGACGGACGGACGGACAGACGGACACCGGACATTTGTATACCATAATACGTCCCGTCATAATTTTGACGGGCGTATAAAAACCGTATTGCAATATCATATGTAAGATTTTAGGCCTACTTAACATTTTATAAGAAAACTGCATTACATAAGTTTAAAAGTGGCTGATTTCTCAGCAAATATTTCAAAACTTTACAAAAAAATAACAACAATTGACTAATGCCCTTTCCTTAATCATAATATACTATTTTAAAGCATTGTCACAAGTTTACACATTGATAAATTTATACTGTATTATATATTTCATTTCAGATTTCATATCCTATTTTCACAAATGTCTAAAACCTAACTTACCCTATACCATTTTTGTAATCCTTAATCCTTAGACACGTTTTTTTTCAAACAAAATTGGTAATTTCATGTTTTCTTATAACAATTTTTATTGTCACATTCTAAAAAAATCTACAAAGCAGAGCAGCATACTTTTTATCACTATAATTATTGCTGACTTAATTTTATTACTGAGTTATAGTATTATTGCCTTCCCATTTGCTATTATTGCCACTGGCTAGTTAAAGCAGCTTTCTATACCCACTAATGATATTTGTACAAAGTTAAATCAGAAAATAAAATCTTAGAGACATGTCAATCAATAAAATACATTGTTGCTTTGTGCTTACAACCAATTTTCCTTAAATGCCCATCTATAAATCTTTAAGTGCACGCAGCACTTTTTATCAAAAATCTTCATGGTAAAAATAAATGCAAGTCCTTCACATTTCATTATAACTTTCTATCAATTTCAGTTGTAAGATTTTGGTGAAAAAGTCATAAAACTTGTAAAATAATAAAACTAGAAAATAAAGTCATCATGAAAATACGATTTCTGTCTCTATCCACGAAAATATCAGAACCAAACCTTTTGTTCAACAAATTTAAAAAAAAAATCATAATTTCATCACTTAGAACAGTTTCTTTGTACATGTTAAATTTAATGCCTTTTTTCATATGTAGTCAATCCACCACAGTCCAATTCCAAGATTATGTACATTTCTTTGTGAAAAATATCTTTTGGTTTATAACTTATTCCAAGTTAACCATTAATTGTTCAGAACTAGGTGTTCTACAAAATCCAGCAGTGTTCTACTATCCATTTGATCAGCAGGTAGTTTTCTGCTCAATGATTCCTGAAAGCACAAAGTTCAAAGTTCATGTTTTTTTTAGAACTGACCTTGCAGTCTTTATATTTGTACTTTAGAAATGACCTTCTGGTCTTTTTATTGTATTTTAAAGAACTAACCTTGAGTTTGTCTATATATGGGCTGAAGAAGGCCAATGGCCGAAACCTCTTTAATAATGGTTTATTACTACAATAGTGTAAAATACTGTGTTTTTTTAAAACAAGGACATATATGTGTATTTTTTTACTAACCTTGAGATTGTGTATATATTTGTATTCTAAATCCGACTACTGTGGATTTATTTATTTTCGTGAATATCAATTTTTTGTGGATTGCTGAAAACTTGATTTGGTGGATTTGCCAATCTCTGTATACAAAGCCTATTGAAAATATGTTATTCGTTGAACACCTGAATATGTGGTTCACATGCACCCACAAAACCAGGAAAATTGATATAAATTGATATATAACTATTATTAATGAATCCACAGTATAAATTCGTATTTAAGAACTGACCTTAACCTTGAATATTTTAGAACTGACCTTCATCATGTGTTTTTATGAACTGACTATACTATATATTTGTATTTATCAAAACTGACCTTGACCTTGTGTATGTAAGAACTGACCTTGACCTTGTGTATTTTAGAACTGACTTTGTCTGTATATTTGTATTTTACAACTGTCCTTGAGTGAGTTTTATATATTTGTTTTTATCAGAACTGACATTAACCTTGTGTATTTTAGAACTGACCTTGAGTGTGTCTATATTTGAATTTATCAGTACTGACCTTGACCTTGTGTATTTTACTACTGACCATGAGTTGTCTTTATATTTGTATTTTTAAACTGACCTTGAGTTTATCAATATATTTGATTGACGAACTGACCTTGAGTTTATCTATATATTTGTATTTTAGAACTGACCTTGAGTTTATCTATATATTTGTATTTTAGAACTGACCTTGAGTTTATCTATATATTTATATTTTAGAACTGACCTTGAGTTTATCTATATATTTATATTTTAGAACTGACCTTGAGTTTATCTATATATTTGTATTTAAGAACTGACCTTGAGTTTATCTATATATTTATCTTTTAGAACTGACCTTGAGTTTATCTATATATTTGTATTTTAGAACTGACCTTGAGTTTATCTATATATTTATATTTTAGAACTGACCTTGAGTTTATCTATATATTTGTATTTTATAACTGACTTTGAGTTTATCTATATATTTTGATTGATGAATTGAGCTTGAATTTGTCTATATATTTGAATTAAATAACTGACCTTGACCATGTGTATTTTAGAGCTGACCTTGAGTTTATCTATATATTTGATTGATGAACTGACCTTGACCGTGTGTATTTTAGAACTGACCTTGAGTTTGTCTATATATTTGCTTGATGATTGCCAGGAATGATTGAAGCTTATCCAGTCATCAGTCCCTCGGTAAAAATCTCGAACTTTTTTCTGAAAGGAAAAGAGAATTATAAAATAGCTAATTGAAGAATTCAAGTAGAAAAATATTCAACAAGTGACAGAGCAACACATTAATTCAGGAATGTGCGGTGAATTATTCAACAGTGTTATTTGGTTACGACTTAAATAATTTTCTATATTTGAATTCTTTGATTAGTTATTTTTTTCATTTCATTGGCAAATGGCTTTTTTTTTTTTTTTTAAATCTAAGTAGAAAATGAAAATAAGTCACAATTATAGTTTTTTATTTCAACATATGTGGTTTTTTTTATTTGTTTTTATCCAAATGATTTACTCAACATTCAAGTTGTTTCTATTTTAGATAAAAACTAACCATCTCACTCAGCAGTTCCTCTGTAACTGATTGGTTTTGATTGAGTACATATGCTACTTTCATAGGCTCTTCCTGAAAACAAACATCTAATAATATAGGATTGCTAATTAAACATATTGATAAAGACTATTGGCATACTGGGTTGTGTTCGATACCGTAGCAACTACTGAACGGGTAGCTAACCTAGCTGCTATCAATATATATGTCACTTAAATGTAGCCCTGAAAACCTCTTCAATATTGAACGCAACCCTGATCTTGCCAATGAACAATTATCAAAGAATTCCTCTTCATTGGAGATTTTGAGTGATTTTTTAATGTATTTGACTTGATATAAGTTTTTTATAAGGGGTTTTCATTTGATGTAGTCTTTTTGCAATTGACTTTAAGCAACCAATAATTAATCAGACAATATTATTATTTAAAAATTGTCTATTCTTTGAATTTTTCATGCAATACGTAGTGGTAAACAAAATTAACAAGAATGTGTCTCCAGTACACAGATGTCCCATCCTCACTATCCTTTTCTATGTTCAGTGGACCGTAAAAAATCGTTAATAACTCTAATTTGGCATTAATATTAGAAAGATCATATCATAGTGAATATGTGTACTAAGTTTCAAGTTGTTTGGACTTCAACTTCATTAAAAACTA
The DNA here is from genome assembly GCF_036588685.1 of Mytilus trossulus. Classification (NCBI taxonomy): domain Eukaryota; kingdom Metazoa; phylum Mollusca; class Bivalvia; order Mytilida; family Mytilidae; genus Mytilus; species Mytilus trossulus. Next base: position 9,785,240 of record NC_086385.1, on the reverse strand, counting down.
CTTTGAACAAAAACTTCAACCTGAAGCGGACAAATGGACAAACGAACAGACTGACAAACAGACGCACAGACCAGAAAACATAATGCAACTCTACTATGGAAAATGGGGCTTAAAAAACATGTCAGATATTAATACTAACATGCTACACCTTATATATTACATTATTTTGTCAAAACATATTTAGCATTGTTGATCTTTGAAATCATCAATTGATGTATTGATGGAGGAAATACTAAAAATTATTCTTCAAGAATCTCCTTTAAATGAAAATTATAAATCCTCAATGCTCTTCAACTTTGTACTTGTTTGGCTTTATAACTTTTATTGATATGAGCATCACTGATGAGTTGTTTGTAGTGAACACGCGTGTCTGGCGTACTTAATTATAATCCTGGTACATGGTAACTATCTCTAAGAGAGGTATGACCATGAACATATCATAAAAGCATTGTTGTACTTTGATACATTTTGAACAAGCAAATTTGGATTAATCCAATAACCTATTGATGGATTAAGATACATAAAAACAAATGTATATTATTTCCTTATTCACCAATCTAATGGAGGTATGACCATTTTAAAACATATCATAGCTGAAATAATTGATGTATTTTGATATATTTTTTAACAGGAAAATTTGGATTCTTAATTTTGGTTCGAACAGCGGTATACTATTTTTGCCTTAATTTATATCAAAAACGAAACTGTAGTACGACTACCAACTAGACAACCCTACACAAAAGACCAAAAATGACACAGCAATTAATAACTACAGGTCACCGTACGGCCTTCAACGATTGGCAAAGCACATACCGCATATTCAGCTTTAGAAGGCCCCGAAATGACAAATGTATAACAGTTTAAACGAGATTTACATGTATGATGTATGATTGATTGATATATTCTTGGTTGCCTAACGTCCAGTGGCAAATATTTCGTGCATATTCAGGACGAGAACAAGTTCACAATAAATACAATAGGTAGGTTGATACGATAAAGGCCATCTGGGATGATGGTCGGGGAAATTTGGACTGCCACTGGAAAATGAGGGCATCATGGATAGGGAGAGATATTTTGCCTTTCAACAGGCCACATTCATACCCCTCAAATGAGTTGTTACAAGGGTTCTTAACGTGTAAAGAGCGTGGCACTCTCTTTACATGAGGCATCGGTTTTAACGCCCCCTTCTGACCGTACGTGACTGCGAACTTGATACATCCTGCACAGCCACACGGACGCCCCACTTCGGCAAGCGTTTTACTGCGGGTCAGTTCTGAATTTGTTTTTCAACTATTGCAAAATATCATATTTTATTATGTAGAGTTACGTATTAGAAACTATACAAAGGTAACAAAGAAACAGGTCGGTAACAAACGTTGCCTGATTGTTTTTTTCTGCACAAATAGTCAGGTCAAGGTCCGAGTGCAGAAATTGGTAATTTCATGTTTTCTTATAACAATTTTTATTGTCACATTCTAAAAAAATCTACAAAGCAGAGCAGCATACTTTTTATCACTATAATTATTGCTGACTTAATTTTATTACTGAGTTATAGTATTATTGCCTTCCCATTTGCTATTATTGCCACTGGCTAGTTAAAGCAGCTTTCTATACCCACTAATGATATTTGTACAAAGTTAAATCAGAAAATAAAATCTTAGAGACATGTCAATCAATAAAATACATTGTTGCTTTGTGCTTACAACCAATTTTCCTTAAATGCCCATCTATAAATCTTTAAGTGCACGCAGCACTTTTTATCAAAAATCTTCATGGTAAAAATAAATGCAAGTCCTTCACATTTCATTATAACTTTCTATCAATTTCAGTTGTAAGATTTTGGTGAAAAAGTCATAAAACTTGTAAAATAATAAAACTAGAAAATAAAGTCATCATGAAAATACGATTTCTGTCTCTATCCACGAAAATATCAGAACCAAACCTTTTGTTCAACAAATTTAAAAAAAAAATCATAATTTCATCACTTAGAACAGTTTCTTTGTACATGTTAAATTTAATGCCTTTTTTCATATGTAGTCAATCCACCACAGTCCAATTCCAAGATTATGTACATTTCTTTGTGAAAAATATCTTTTGGTTTATAACTTATTCCAAGTTAACCATTAATTGTTCAGAACTAGGTGTTCTACAAAATCCAGCAGTGTTCTACTATCCATTTGATCAGCAGGTAGTTTTCTGCTCAATGATTCCTGAAAGCACAAAGTTCAAAGTTCATGTTTTTTTTAGAACTGACCTTGCAGTCTTTATATTTGTACTTTAGAAATGACCTTCTGGTCTTTTTATTGTATTTTAAAGAACTAACCTTGAGTTTGTCTATATATGGGCTGAAGAAGGCCAATGGCCGAAACCTCTTTAATAATGGTTTATTACTACAATAGTGTAAAATACTGTGTTTTTTTAAAACAAGGACATATATGTGTATTTTTTTACTAACCTTGAGATTGTGTATATATTTGTATTCTAAATCCGACTACTGTGGATTTATTTATTTTCGTGAATATCAATTTTTTGTGGATTGCTGAAAACTTGATTTGGTGGATTTGCCAATCTCTGTATACAAAGCCTATTGAAAATATGTTATTCGTTGAACACCTGAATATGTGGTTCACATGCACCCACAAAACCAGGAAAATTGATATAAATTGATATATAACTATTATTAATGAATCCACAGTATAAATTCGTATTTAAGAACTGACCTTAACCTTGAATATTTTAGAACTGACCTTCATCATGTGTTTTTATGAACTGACTATACTATATATTTGTATTTATCAAAACTGACCTTGACCTTGTGTATGTAAGAACTGACCTTGACCTTGTGTATTTTAGAACTGACTTTGTCTGTATATTTGTATTTTACAACTGTCCTTGAGTGAGTTTTATATATTTGTTTTTATCAGAACTGACATTAACCTTGTGTATTTTAGAACTGACCTTGAGTGTGTCTATATTTGAATTTATCAGTACTGACCTTGACCTTGTGTATTTTACTACTGACCATGAGTTGTCTTTATATTTGTATTTTTAAACTGACCTTGAGTTTATCAATATATTTGATTGACGAACTGACCTTGAGTTTATCTATATATTTGTATTTTAGAACTGACCTTGAGTTTATCTATATATTTGTATTTTAGAACTGACCTTGAGTTTATCTATATATTTATATTTTAGAACTGACCTTGAGTTTATCTATATATTTATATTTTAGAACTGACCTTGAGTTTATCTATATATTTGTATTTAAGAACTGACCTTGAGTTTATCTATATATTTATCTTTTAGAACTGACCTTGAGTTTATCTATATATTTGTATTTTAGAACTGACCTTGAGTTTATCTATATATTTATATTTTAGAACTGACCTTGAGTTTATCTATATATTTGTATTTTATAACTGACTTTGAGTTTATCTATATATTTTGATTGATGAATTGAGCTTGAATTTGTCTATATATTTGAATTAAATAACTGACCTTGACCATGTGTATTTTAGAGCTGACCTTGAGTTTATCTATATATTTGATTGATGAACTGACCTTGACCGTGTGTATTTTAGAACTGACCTTGAGTTTGTCTATATATTTGCTTGATGATTGCCAGGAATGATTGAAGCTTATCCAGTCATCAGTCCCTCGGTAAAAATCTCGAACTTTTTTCTGAAAGGAAAAGAGAATTATAAAATAGCTAATTGAAGAATTCAAGTAGAAAAATATTCAACAAGTGACAGAGCAACACATTAATTCAGGAATGTGCGGTGAATTATTCAACAGTGTTATTTGGTTACGACTTAAATAATTTTCTATATTTGAATTCTTTGATTAGTTATTTTTTTCATTTCATTGGCAAATGGCTTTTTTTTTTTTTTTTTAAATCTAAGTAGAAAATGAAAATAAGTCACAATTATAGTTTTTTATTTCAACATATGTGGTTTTTTTTATTTGTTTTTATCCAAATGATTTACTCAACATTCAAGTTGTTTCTATTTTAGATAAAAACTAACCATCTCACTCAGCAGTTCCTCTGTAACTGATTGGTTTTGATTGAGTACATATGCTACTTTCATAGGCTCTTCCTGAAAACAAACATCTAATAATATAGGATTGCTAATTAAACATATTGATAAAGACTATTGGCATACTGGGTTGTGTTCGATACCGTAGCAACTACTGAACGGGTAGCTAACCTAGCTGCTATCAATATATATGTCACTTAAATGTAGCCCTGAAAACCTCTTCAATATTGAACGCAACCCTGATCTTGCCAATGAACAATTATCAAAGAATTCCTCTTCATTGGAGATTTTGAGTGATTTTTTAATGTATTTGACTTGATATAAGTTTTTTATAAGGGGTTTTCATTTGATGTAGTCTTTTTGCAATTGACTTTAAGCAACCAATAATTAATCAGACAATATTATTATTTAAAAATTGTCTATTCTTTGAATTTTTCATGCAATACGTAGTGGTAAACAAAATTAACAAGAATGTGTCTCCAGTACACAGATGTCCCATCCTCACTATCCTTTTCTATGTTCAGTGGACCGTAAAAAATCGTTAATAACTCTAATTTGGCATTAATATTAGAAAGATCATATCATAGTGAATATGTGTACTAAGTTTCAAGTTGTTTGGACTTCAACTTCATTAAAAACTACTTTGAACAAAAACTTCAACCTGAAGCGGACAAATGGACAAACGAACAGACTGACAAACAGACGCACAGACCAGAAAACATAATGCAACTCTACTATGGAAAATGGGGCTTAAAAAACATGTCAGATATTAATACTAACATGCTACACCTTATATATTACATTATTTTGTCAAAACATATTTAGCATTGTTGATCTTTGAAATCATCAATTGATGTATTGATGGAGGAAATACTAAAAATTATTCTTCAAGAATCTCCTTTAAATGAAAATTATAAATCCTCAATGCTCTTCAACTTTGTACTTGTTTGGCTTTATAACTTTTATTGATATGAGCATCACTGATGAGTTGTTTGTAGTGAACACGCGTGTCTGGCGTACTTAATTATAATCCTGGTACATGGTAACTATCTCTAAGAGAGGTATGACCATGAACATATCATAAAAGCATTGTTGTACTTTGATACATTTTGAACAAGCAAATTTGGATTAATCCAATAACCTATTGATGGATTAAGATACATAAAAACAAATGTATATTATTTCCTTATTCACCAATCTAATGGAGGTATGACCATTTTAAAACATATCATAGCTGAAATAATTGATGTATTTTGATATATTTTTTAACAGGAAAATTTGGATTCTTAATTTTGGTTCGAACAGCGGTATACTATTTTTGCCTTAATTTATATCAAAAACGAAACTGTAGTACGACTACCAACTAGACAACCCTACACAAAAGACCAAAAATGACACAGCAATTAATAACTACAGGTCACCGTACGGCCTTCAACGATTGGCAAAGCACATACCGCATATTCAGCTTTAGAAGGCCCCGAAATGACAAATGTATAACAGTTTAAACGAGATTTACATGTATGATGTATGATTGATTGATATATTCTTGGTTGCCTAACGTCCAGTGGCAAATATTTCGTGCATATTCAGGACGAGAACAAGTTCACAATAAATACAATAGGTAGGTTGATACGATAAAGGCCATCTGGGATGATGGTCGGGGAAATTTGGACTGCCACTGGAAAATGAGGGCATCATGGATAGGGAGAGATATTTTGCCTTTCAACAGGCCACATTCATACCCCTCAAATGAGTTGTTACAAGGGTTCTTAACGTGTAAAGAGCGTGGCACTCTCTTTACATGAGGCATCGGTTTTAACGCCCCCTTCTGACCGTACGTGACTGCGAACTTGATACATCCTGCACAGCCACACGGACGCCCCACTTCGGCAAGCGTTTTACTGCGGGTCAGTTCTGAATTTGTTTTTCAACTATTGCAAAATATCATATTTTATTATGTAGAGTTACGTATTAGAAACTATACAAAGGTAACAAAGAAACAGGTCGGTAACAAACGTTGCCTGATTGTTTTTTTCTGCACAAATAGTCAGGTCAAGGTCCGAGTGCAGAAAAACTATTCTTAATGTAGTTTTCGGCCTGTTTTTGTTACTTTTGTTTTGTATATGACTTGTACGACGTTTCAAGGACGAAGTATAGTACTGAACATTTCAGAATCATAAATGGCCTCAAAAGAGTAAATGTATGTTGTAGTATAAAGTTGACACATTTTTTCTTTCTTTTTCCCTTCAACCGAGTTTTTTTTTCAGAAAAAAAAACAGGAATCCAACAATTTGATAAAAAAAGGAACCATTTCAAGTAAAAGATGATTGCGTCCACATTTGAGACTTTAAAATGCACCTTCGTAACAAAGCAATATATTAAAGAAATATAGTTGTGACAAATAAGATATCGTTTGATTATAATGGGTGAAACGGAAAGCGGAAAAAAGGGAGGTGGGGGCTAAATTGATGTGAAATAAACAGATTGAGATCTTTATTTTGATGAAAAAATTCAGGATGTGCCATTTTATAAACCTCCACCCCCCTTCATCCTTTTAAAAACTTGTAAAATCGCACGTTTCCTGCAAAATATAGGAACATATGTTGGATCCCCTTTTTCCCTTGGTTTGGAAGCCCTTTCTGAAAATGGCTGGATCCGCCCCTGATAGATTTGGAGGCAACTTAAATATAATTGCAATAACAATATAAAGAATGAACTTCCTACTTCATTAGTGAATGAAATGTTTTGAAAAGATGGATTTTGTCTTAATATTGTATATATAGTACGGTGACCAAGTAAGAAAAAGTCGCTTATTTAAGGAGTTTTATCGTCATTAAGACTATACGGCTATAAATCACAGAATTGGCAGTTCAAAGGTTACACTTCACATTTTGACTTGTCGTCAAAAAATCGTACGGTGCAATTTTTGTAAAATGGGCTTTGAAGTTCGTTGCCTTACTTCAAAGACAAAATCACTTTAAAGGATTTTAGGCCTGCATACTAAAAGATTATTCGTGATATGATTTCTGTTATCATATACATTGTTGTAACACCTTATTTGAACAATTTCAAACAAAGTTAAAGTGGATTTGTAATCACATAAGCAACACGACGGGTGCCGCATGTGGAGCAGAATCTGCTTACCCTTCCGGAGGACCTGAGATCACCCCTAATTTTTGGATGGGTTCGTGTTGTTTATTCTTTAGTTTTCTATGTTGTGTCATGTGTACTTTTGTTTTTCTGTTTGTCTTTTTCATTTTTAGCCATGGCGTAGTCAGTTTGTTTTAGATTTACGAGTTTGGCTGTCCCTTTGGTATCTTTGGTCCCTCTTTTATCAAAATTAATCCGTTATTGAAGAGTTTTTGTAAAAATTGAACACTACGAATATTTTGCATTTTTAAAGAGAGTACGTTTCGATTCATTTTATCATTTATTTTTACGCAAAATTAAAAATAATCAACATTTATATGATATTTCAAACCTTTATCAAACATCTTATCTCAAAGGAATTATTTCGACATGTGGCTTGAAACAAAATATACACTACAAAATGAAGATACAGGTTTTCCTCTTGAAATTCTACGTATCACAACGATTTTTGTTTGTTCATTGTCCCATTTCGTGTTGGTTATTTTGTTTATTTATGTATTTTTAATTTTTTTTTATTTTCGTATGTTTGTTTGATATGGGTTTTTCCTTTTTATATATTTCTAAAATTAAGAACAAAGCATGAATTTGAAAATGTAGCTATATATAGTTTGAATTAGGAAGTCCTTTACGATTATGTCCTAGTAGTTAAAAAATACAACACATGTGTTTTTATTTTGAAAAGTGTATCGTGTGCCAAAAAAAGAAGTACTGAATCACCTCCTTTAATGTAAAGAGTAAACGTTGCTACTTAAATTCTGTTAAAAGACTTAAGGATTGAATCGGCTAGCAATGTGTTGAAGTGTATGGGTCGTTTGTTGAAAATCCTGATTTGGTGAACCGATTCGATAATGATGTACCTTTTGCCCATTACTCACAACCTACACCAGTCTGAGAAGTGGTATAAAGTAAAATCACAAGAATACTGAGCTCAGAGGAGAAACCAATCGGTAAATCCATAATCACATGGCAAAATCAAATGACAAAACACATTAAAATCGAATGGACAAGAACTGTCCCATGGCATATAGCCATGGTATATATGGTAAACATCCGATACTTTTCAGAATTGAAAGAATTATTAACGTCTATGTAAGATCTTCCAATCAGGTTGTAAGAAGCATGCAGCCCACAGACTGTCCATTGTGCAATTCTTAATAACGTCTCCCCGTAGAAGTTAATCAATAAACACTTTGAGAAGCGCATAGTTTGTTCCCATAGGACTTCCAAAAATTTGTTGAAAATAGTCTTCCGCCAAATTCAACAAATACGTTGTCAATAAGAAACTCAAAAAAAAAACTTACCCCTTGTTCTTCTGTGTAGCACTCTTTGCTGTTTTGTTCATTGTGAACAAATATGTCTTATGGTACTACTAGTATCTCAAAGTAATAAATTTCTAGTGTATGCTATCATTTTTTGTTAAAAAGTACTTTGGATTATTTCTTTTAGACAATTTTTCAATTTCATAATAGACCTTTTCAACATCTCTCGACCCCTACAGTTGAGAACGATTACGACAGGTAAAATGCGAAGGGTCGTCTCAAATTAAAAAAAAAATGAGATCATTATTGATTTTATTGCTTTTAATCATTGACAATGATACAACTTTCCTACAGAGTCCAAATGACATGGTTTTTTTATTTTTTTATAAAGAAAATGACAGACTTTAAGTCACATTTCATCATTTAGACGTTTATCTTCTAGCTGTCCTGGTTGAATTTGGAAAACGAAAAGAACAAATCATGTTTTATTGTAGTTGATATTTAATTAAACAATGATTATGTCGGTTGACAAGGGCGGCACATGTCTGTTAGTTTTGGCCTTGGAAGCCTCCATAATGTACTCAATACTTTGTATCATTTCAATTCACCAATTTGGTGTTCCATTTGAATTCTGTATTCACCAATCACTGCTTAAATGTTGTTACATTGAATTGAGGGGTCAATTATATTTTTTTTCAAAATTCATCAAGGAAAAACTTTAACTCGAACAAGATATCTTGAAGCGGAGAAGATAAAAAAACAAAACAAAAAAACAAGATATTTTCCTTCGACCTTAAAAAAAAACGGCAAATATTTGGCGAAAGACTCACACAATCACAAAAATGAAAAGAAAATTTGATAGGATCTAGAATGATTGTTTAATCAATTCAACATGAAATGTCGTGCAAATACATACGAAATAAGAATATTATATGACAGAGACATATGTATGGTGGACGGATGTGGACGTTTCCCCTTTTCGTGTTTTCGGGGAAATCGAGAAAGCGAAATCGAGAATTTGAGAAATCGGGAAATCGAGAAATCAAGAAATTGGGAAATCGAGAAATAGAAAAAGCAAAAACGCAAAAAATTATTTATTTATTTGGTTGATATTTATTCTTAAACTATATAATCAAAACAGTATAAAACCGCCAATCCAATATGGTACGTAATGATAATCATGATGTTTTTTGTCTTTGAGACGATCCATCCATTTTATCTGTAAACTGTAGGTGTCATTATCGGTGTCGAGAGATGTTGAAAAGGTCATTGTCGGTGTCGAGAGATGTTGAAAAGGTCTTATAGGCACTAGTAGCCCGATTTGAGTCTGAAACGGTCATTTTGGTCTGATCACATCTTGATTGACTGGATTTACCGGTAGAGAAATTCGTCACGATATTTAAGATCGTTAAGTCGCCGCTCAGATCGATAGCCTCACAAGGTAAATCAGTTCGTTAAGACATGTCAAGACGGAAAAGACTGAATCGTCTAGCGGGTTGTTTAGACCCGTTAAGACCGTGTCAGACCAAAACAGACCATGTATACAAAATTACGTTCACAATGTTCAGACCCTGTTTAGATCCGTTCAGTATACCGGTTTGATAACACGAGTTGCGCCCCTTCTACTCGATAATGCATTTAAGATTAATATGTATATATGTTTTTTTAACATCAGGATTTGTTTGAAGTATATTTCTTTTCTTGTTTTGTCGAGGAACTAATAAATTATTCGTCTATATATGTTGTTTATTTTTTAATAAATGTTAGTTTATATAAATATATATTGGTAATTAAATGCAAGGACGTATGTTAATTGAATACACACCAGAATGTATGCCATAAAGGTGTCTTCTCATTTATCCAACTTTTTAAAATAAGGTATTCTCATTTAGCCAACTTTTTATTTTTGTTAATTATTGGGTTGTTTGTTAAATAATAGTAAGGTGTCATTCTAAAATTTGATAGTAAATTTGTTCCTGTATGTTTTTGTACTATTTAAAAAATATACATGTATATAAAATAGGCATACATAAAATGTAAACTATTTGTAACTAAAATTTAGTATATTTAAAATAATAAATAAATGTTTCATCATTTATCATGTTTATACAGAAGAAACCCACATATCAGTAATATTTGTTCATTTGAGGTTCTGCGTAAATTTACAATTACACTAGTAACATGTGTATTTGGTATAGCATTTTTACTTCACAATCTGGATAGCCTTTAGTAGTATCATATTGTTTCAATATTCATTAGTTAGCAACCAAGTAACATCATCGGACCTACATTTTGCCATCAACTTCAAGCACCATGTTAACTCATGTACCATATACCACCTATCGGAACTAGACATTGACATGATTGCTTTAATTTAAAAAGAGAGATATTTATTAGTCTATCTTCTTCATAATTTGATGAAACCCAGGAGCTTCTAAGCTTCACCATGTACCCTCTACCCGGGGAACCGTCATTACGCCTTTCGTTCTGACAATCCTGGCCTAGGAATATTGAAATGTTTAGTAATGGTTATACCGTATGAATTGGAATTTCTCGATATTGGTATTCTGCTGTTAAGATCCATCCAACCATTTTAAACAAACAATAGACAATATTTTAATGGAGGAAGTTTGGCATAAAAAATGTCAAACCCTGACACTTTAACTATAAAATATACATGCTCCAAGTCAGGAACTGTTACATTAGTGCATTACATATTTATTTTATGTTTTTGGCAAAAATAAGGTCCAATTTTTGTTCTTTCTCCGGCCCTTCTTTTAAATATCCTTGAAACGCCCCTAAACCTACATAGACAACAGACTGACCCAACTTAAGGATAGACTACAGCAAGGACAGATCAACGTATATCACTACACTGATGCAGAATCCTACCTTCTTAAACTAGGATGAAGATCTAGTACTGAGCATGCCTTTAGTGTGTGCTATGGATCTTTCTGTGCTATGTTTTTTAACCCTTGTGCTTTGTTGCTTTTGTTTATATATATATAAGGAAAATTATTAGGATTATATATTATGTGATTTTGTTTTGTTCTAGTCTTTGTGTAGTGAAACGTATTCACTTATATTTTGTCTTATTTGGATCATTTGGTCAGAAGAACAGAAGAAAATGAACGAAGAGGATCTATTACACCAAAAAAAAGCTCAATCTCATTGACACATCTCTTCATGAATAAAAGTGCAACTGATATTTTTCCTATCCAATTCACATTTTAAGTAATGGTGAAAAAACTTTAAAATACTTTCAAATGATTTACTTTACATTAACTAAATGTCAGTTGCACATTTTAATATGCTATGCTAAATAATACTACAGAAAATTTAATCCAGGTATATTTTTCAGTCTTATCTTTCACCTGTCATTCAACCCAAACTATAATTGAAAAACCCTTTGTTCTTGATAACCTTTGATCTCATCTATCCAACTTTTTTTTTACCTATATTACTTATAATTTTAAAAAGTTGGATAACTGAGAATGAACCGCCATAAACCTTAAAATGTTGTGAACACCGGTGAAAATGTTTTTCGTATTTGAAGTTTAGTAACGGAAAATCCTAAACGTAACCTAAAAAAGTTAAGGATCCACAGAACTGCAGCGGAGGCAAATTAATTTGTTTTATGTATGACATTTGCTTTAATTCGTTTTATGTTGATATATGTCCTAGTTAACCGTTGAAGCTGTCGCATTTTGTTTGCATGTTTATTTTTTTAGTGCGATTTACTCTATTTAAGTTGGAAAAAAATATTCCCGACATCCGGAAATTCGAAAAAAAGACTTCTCGGATCCCGAAACCTGATCATCATACTGCATTCATTCAGTCTCTGTCGGGACGGTGTTAAAGTATCACCGTATAGAAATTTTCATTCAAACGATGTATCCTTATAATATTTATTTTCTAATCCATATGATAGGTATATTGTACTTAGTATATATATACATATGGCGTTAATTCAAACAAAATCTGTTTTAGTTAAAATGGTCGAGTTCGATGGCACGTGCTAGTAATCAACCGGGTCAACAGGTAACAAAATCAATGATCCGTAACGTAAGAAAGTACATGCCTATTATATATTACAATTACTCCCATCATCATTCTTAATAGAATGGTGCCGTAGGGCTAAACGTTAATAAAGAATTAATGAATTTGTGTATACACGTATTAGTGATGTCTGGTCGTTAGTTTTTAATGTACATGCTTATGTTTTCAAGTTTTTGAATTGAGCAAAACAACATGAACTGTTCGGAAGCCGTTTGTTAAGTATTCATTAGAAACTTTTCGCTTCTCTACTTATATAGTTTAGAGAGTATTCCTTTAAATTGTGTCAGTTAAATAAAGTAGTGTGCATTTGTATTCTATTTATTTTGCTAATTGTATCATTATAATATACATTTTGTATTTCACTACTATATATACTATAAGTTGTAGTGTGATTGATTGTTGGTTGTTTAAAGTCCAGTGGCAAATAATTCATTTATTTGCAGGACCAGCTGTAAGTTAAAGACATATATGGAACTCACCGGTGTATTTTTCACGTGTTATAATATATAAAAGAATAATTAATTTCTAAAATATCGAAACATAAAGGAGGCAAATCGCATGGATTACCCGCACTTATCAGTTCTTTTTTCTGTTTTGTCTTAAAAAAATAATGTTTTTTTTTATATGTTGATATAATTTACGATAACTGCGGTGTATACGTGCTGTCAGACGAAAGATAAATATGTGCCCTTTGATATTCGTCACCAATTTGTCAAATTTTACATAGATGACAAACACGGTTTTCTCTCAGTACATTTTGCCATCTTCTTGTTTCAATAGGCAATTTTTTATTGGTCGTTCGAAATCGACAAAGAACAACGGCGTCTTTAAAGTTCAAAATGTTATAATATTCCTCAAATTCCCAGTGTTTCTTAAAGATTTTGTAGTTAATAGCTTTTGGCGAATTTTGAATTCATGAATTTCAATTCTGAAGAAACTGGTCTAACAGTCTTTGCTTTATTACAGTTTTTAACCAATCTTTATCTATAAAATTTTGTAGAGAATGAAGGATGCAAGTCCAAGCTTTGAATTAAAATGGTTATTAAATAGACACACAAATAAAAGAACAAGTGTAAGTGTTGGAATGAAATATACAATATATCACAATGTGCATTGTCGAAGAAGTTAAATTTGATTTTACTTTGGTAACTGGACAAAATTGAAGAGAGGCAGCCCAAACTTTTCTCCTTTTTATTACGAGTACAAATAAACTGTTCTTAGTTATTTCGTAAAGCATTTCCTTAAAAAAATAAAATCGCGCGTGAACTAACAATTACTCACATTGCAGTATACTATACTGCTTTCGATACAAATTATATCAAATTATAGAGCAGTCTAACGGCTCCAACTCAACATTTGAACCCTTCTATGTTGGGGGTTGGGTCTACCATTTAGTTTGAAAGCTCCAATCATACAAGCTGTTTAACCCTTTTTATTGTGATGATTGGGAATTTGCATTAAGCTGTTGGTCACGTGCCGAGTGGCACACGCTGATTTAAAAGTCATTTAACTTCACAATTACTATAGCTATTGATACCATATATATGAATTATATACTAATATTCTCTTATATCCATGTTCCCTGGGGCCTTAAAACGTCGTTTTAGTGAGAGCCATTAGTGCTAAAACGTTCTTCTTAGTGTACTAAGAAATCCTTTGCGGTATATATGTTCCGGACCATATGAGTATTTGGACCATACGCGTATGGTCATAACCATATGCGCATACTCATATGGTCCGACCATACGCTTTTGGTTCGACCGTACGCGTATGGTAGGACCGTACGCGTATGGTCGGACCAAATGAGGATTATACTCGTTTGGTTATTAACGGGCCGGACCATATGAATATTTGGACCATATAGGTATTTTCAAATATACAATAGAAATAAAACAATAAACTTTATCTAAAAAACAAATTTGTTTACAAAAAAATGTATTAGTTTTATATTTCAAAAGCTACATAAACATTAAATATAGATGCCACAGTCAGTTGATCTTAGTTTTCATCGCCATATACGCGTATGGTCCAGATACTTATATGGTCCGGAACATATACACAACGGACTCGTTGGTCTTAATCACTACTTTACCTTTGATTTTATCACCTTAATTTTCACATGTATAATACTACTTTTTATTTGATGCATGACATATATAGGAAGAAATTTGAAAGATTAAAGCCTGTATTATACACTAACAACTACCAAAGGCTGATAATTATGGCATCGAATCATTTGTTACTCATACACAAAATATTCACACTGTCGTTTGCTAAATATGGACTATGGTATATAAAAGCGACGTAATCGTAAAGATAGATATAAGAAGATGTGCATTGCATATGTGGTATGCGTGCCAATGAGTCAAACATATTATTTAGTTGTACAATGTACAATAATTGGCTGTTTGGCAACAAAATAGTTCCATGTTTTTAAAATCAAAGGTTTTGGCATCTTCGCTAGCCAAAGGTTACGATCCTCTCTGGAGAGCGGGCGTTGATCGTGACCCTTAGCTAACGAAGATGAGGTTTTGGATGTCTTCGATTTCACCGTACCTGGTGTAAAATTGTCCCTGACTATACCGAACGTAGACTTATTATACGAGCTAATCACTATCACACGTACAGTTCTTACAAGCATGGCCCGTGTTATTACTTATAATGACATACAGCTAATTTTGTTTTATCTACAATTATGTATCTTGTATTCGTTATTTTTTTTTTTATCTATTTAGTTATTGCTTGACCCACACAGAGTTCTAGGTCGCGAACAAGCTTTCCCTGAACTAATCTATTGGGAAAACTTTTAGGTATGTTGGTACTTAATGCTCTTCAACTTCGTACTTTATTTGGCCTTCTTTGAATTTTTGATTCGGGCGCCGTGACTAATGAGTCTTTTTTTTTAAGACGAAACGCACGTCTTCCGCGCGAAAATATATGATGAGTTTATATACCATTGTGTCAATTGAGAGAAAATTCTTTGATTAAAACACACTCGGGAATAGCAAGACAATTTACCAAAAGAGAAGTGGGAACTTCACTGATTTTTCTTATCATATACTAGTATATTTCTGATAGTTTTCCCGACCTCTCCACCTATTTTCAAACTTGAAAGGAGACCTCTTTCAGCGGCACGAGTCTGGAACATGTACACATGGCAGTTGCAAGTAATAGCTATATAAATATAAAAGAGAAGATGTGGTATGATTGCGAATGAGACAACTGTCCACAAGAAACCAAAATTACACAGACATTAACAACTATATGTCACCGTACGGCCGTCAACAATGAGCAAAGCCCATACCGCATAGTCAGCTATATAATGCATTTCAAAGATACTATAATTAGAATAAAAGGTTATAGAGTATAACGTACTTACAAAATATGTCATCTTGTAGAATGTGATTTCACAAATATATTTTTTTCAAATTCGCAGTCCAAATTAACGTAAAATCGGTAACACACATTTTTCATGCTATAAATCCATTTCAAAAATATCATTTCAAACACACACTAGCTTGCCTTTTCGTTAATTTAAATAATACATAAATTTTGTTGATTCCCATCAACAGAGAAATCTCATACTTATCCTAGACGTTAATAATAGTATACTCATGCACTTCAAATTTTATTAAACAATTTATTGATACGGATGACAACGCTTTAATAATACGGTTACATCAGGGTGTAAAAAATGTGAATTTGTTTTAATTTGAAGTCAAAGATAGATTAAACGGTACTTTAATAGTGAAATGTACTATTTTTTGAAGACTCGCCTAAATGTATGTGGCATATATGTATTTTACCCCAACAATTTTATTTAGATCATGCTGTAAATTATATTTATAAAACCATTCATTTGTAAATACCGCATATTTCTGCTCACTGTTTGAATATAGAAACTTGTCGATTTTATAATATTGAGACATATCCGAGATTTTGTAATATGTGTGATAAACAAGTAATTGAGAATGAATGTCATTTTATTTTAGTATGTGAAAAGTTTAATGAATTTCGAAAGAAATTTATCAAACCATATTGTTGGAGGAAACCGTCGAATCATAAACTTTTAAGACGATCAATGCATTTGAATGGGGACATATAGTTGGAACTCCCCCCTTTTTGTTGTGCTCGGTTGGGACCCCAATACAGGCTCATAGTATTTTAAAGCATTTTTGAAGTGTTCAAATATAATAAACCAGAGACATATATAACTTGTAATTTATGTCTCTAAATGAACAAATGATAATTTTTACGAATAGAAAGAAAAAAGCAAGTCTGTCCGAAAGGTGATTGTCCATTTGCTATTTAAACGGAAAATGTATAACTATAGTGTGTTCATTGTAAACTTAAACCATAATGCATAGAATTGTCTCTGCATGTTTATAACAGTCACAAGTCACTTCTAGAATTAAAGGTCAGCGATCGATTAAAAATTCGTGCAATTATATTTAGTCAAAAGTGATCGAGATGCCTTTATCAGGTAATTCAAATAATCGCACCCATATATTTTTTTTCCAGAACACGTTAAAGTTAATATCAGAGCCATATAATACATGTTTTATATCTTTGACTATTATCCTAGTAGATTAGTATAGTTTTCTCAGGTTATATTCTCCGTTGATATGTATCTTTCCTTTAAAGTCTTGTTTTTTCTCTAACACTTTAGAATAGTAAATAGGGACCACTTCCGAAAATAATCTTTTAAAATGCAAATTTAAGTTTTAGCCTTTAAAACTTTTATGTCAAATAATTTGACCACATGACAAAAACTTCTACAATAAACATTAGTCACGCTCGACAGATTTCGATGTGAGACAGTCGCACGTGCCGTTACAATAGCCAGTGTACACGCATCAGCGCACACATGTATGTCAAATAGGTCAGTTGATTGGAGGAATGTTTCCGAAAACACGCCTACCTCAAACTAATACCCAATCAAACGCCTTTACCAGAAACATAAATACTTGGAGATTTGGTTGCGTATTCAACATTTGAAAAAGTTTATAAACTCTTTAATTCGAGCTAAGAAGCAAAGAATATGCCGAAATGCAAGTTTCCCAATAAATTTCAGCTATCTAGTGATGAAATAAAAAAAAAAAAAAAAAAAAATACAAATTAAAAGTTTTTCGAATTTTATAACTATAAGTCTTTTATCTGGCAAGAACACCCCAATTTAGCGGACAAGCAGT
Source organism: Mytilus trossulus (assembly GCF_036588685.1). Lineage (NCBI taxonomy): Eukaryota > Metazoa > Mollusca > Bivalvia > Mytilida > Mytilidae > Mytilus > Mytilus trossulus. The sequence continues at coordinate 9,767,540 of NC_086385.1, read as the reverse complement.
CAAGTTATTCTTTTTGCTGTTACTGAATATACCAAGAAAGACAATAAATCCCGATATTAATTTGAAACTTTGTTACTGAATACTTTTCCAAGAAAATATTCACATCTCTTGGTAACATGCATGTCGGAACAGAAAATTTGGCATACAGTACTTCAGAACGATGTTCACATTATAATACATTATACCCAACAATTGTGATGACGAATTCCTTCCTTTGATCGAAAACAATTTTATTTAAATAGAAATCTGTGATTTTACTTTGTCCATTACTTCGACGAACCAGAACAGGTTAAATATCAACCTGTTTTTAATTCAAATTGGTTCTCTTCTTCTTCTTTTTGTATACAATAGTCCATCGACATCCCATGATAACATACTCAGTGGCGGATCCGGGAATTTTCGTAAGTGGGGGCCCACTGACTGACCTAAGAGGGGCCCGCTCCAGTCACGGTTCAGTGATTCCCTATGTAAGCAACCAATTTTTTCACAAAAAGGGAGGGGGCAAAATGCATGTTTATTTATGTATAATTGTCATTTTGCTTATTTTCTTTGGTTACATCTTTTGACATCAGACTCGGACTTTTCTTGAATTGAATTTTAAATGTACGTATTGTTGTGCGTTTACTTTTATACATAGGCTAGAGGTATAGAAAAAAGTAAAATCACAAAAATACTGAACTCAGAGGAAAATCAATTTGGAAAGTCCATAATCACATGGCAAAATCAAAAAACAAAACGCATCAAAAACGAATGGACAAGAACTGTCATATTCCTGACTTGGTACAGGCATTTTCAAATGTAGAAAATGGTGGATTAAACCTGGTTCTATAGCGCTAACCCTCTCACTTTAATAACAGTCTCATCAAATTCCGTTACATTTACATGATGCGTTAAATAAACAGTCACAATCAATAAAATAGTCAAAATATGGGAACATCAGTCATCATCGTATAACATTTTAACAGGACACAACAACATCTAGGAGAGGGTTGAGATCTCATAAACATATTTAACCCCGCCGCATTTTTTGCGCCTGTCCCAAGTCAGAAGCCTCTGGTCTTTTTTAGTCTTGTATTATTAAATTTTAGTTTCTTGTGTACAATTTGGAAATTAATATGGTGTTCATTATCACTGAACTTGTATATATTTGTTTAGGGGCCAGCTAAATGACACCTCCAGGAGCGGATATTTCTCGTTACATTGAAGACCTGTTGGTGACCTTCCGCTGTTGTTTTTTCTATGGTCGGGTTGATGTCTCTTCGATACATTCCCCATTTCCATTCTCAATTTTATTCTTTCTTATGTTCAATGTAAAAATGTATATAACTTTAAATTGCAACAGAGACATATATATACACATGTGTATATATGTCTCTGATTGCAACTATCTATAGTTCCGTAACTTTCTATCAAGGCGTATAAAAGAATGGTCGTTAAGTGCGTATATTTTTGATAACTCAATTTTTCTTGTAGGTTTCAAACTGTCCTTCACCTTTGACAACGAGTACGTACATTTCCCCAAATTTACCATTGGAAAAAATGTGTAAGCAAATTTTTATTTTATCCAATCTCTTTTTTGGAATTATTTAAATTGTTATGGATAATATTCTTTACACCAGAAATGTTATTTATAAACATTAATGACTAGTGTATCACCATCGGACACGCAGGACAGAGATGTATATATTATCAAATGATTACCTATGCACCTGAAAGTTTAAAATGGAAAGATTAAAGTTTTCGGTCGTGTACACTGACAGAAGTGAAATGATGCATTAACTTGCAAGTCCGACAGGAAATCGCTTGGATACCTTGAGGTGTCATCTGCCAATACACCTGGGAGTAATACCTTTAGCCATGCTGGTGATCAGACAAGGGAAGGTCTGAATTTATTTAAATAAGTTTACTACATAAAAGAATTATGGACAAATTAGATTTTTGAAAACAATTTTCACGTAACCTCAGGGGTAATACTTGTACAAGACATTAGTTAATTTTATTAACTTTACATTAAAGTAAATAAACCCAATTTAGGAGCCTGTTATTCAGTGGTTGCCGTTTGTTTATGTGTTACATATTTGTTTTTATTCATTTATTTTCATAAATAAGGCCGTCAGTTTTCTCGTTTGAATCGTTTCACTTTGTCTTATAGGGGCCTTTTATAGCTGACTAGGCGGTATGGGCTTTGCTCATTGTTGAAAGCTGTACGGTGACCTATAATTGTTAATGTTTGTGTCATTTTGGTCTTTTGTGGAGAGTTGTCTCATTGGCAATCATACCATATCTTCTTTTTTATATTTAAATAGTCTCCCCTTAATTTTTTGTCTGTAGTGTTTTTGTTGATTGCTGTTTATCACATATTTGTTTGTTTGTAGCTCATGTATACTAGTATAAATCAAGTTGTCATCACTGTTGGGTTTCTCGTCTGAATTTTGTACATTAACTCGGTTAGATGCCTAGCTCTTTCCAAGCAGAGCCATGTCTGTACAGTGACCTATGATATAGTGACTAAAAAGAAAATCACTTGGTCTACATGGTTTATGGTTTATAGTTTAAGTTATGAAAGTCGTCTCATCAAAATTCATACCCAGTGGTGGATCCAGGGGGAGGGTTCAGGGGTTGGAATCCCACCTTTTTTCGGACGATCATGGAATGGGGACATATAGTTGGAACCCCCCTTTTTTAAATGGCTGGATTCACCCCTGATACCTATCTCCTTAGGCAAAAATAAAAATTATGTTTGTTTCCAACATGTACAATGTAGCTTACAGCTTCTGAGAAACAATTCAAACATTGATGACCTTCTGCTTTTGTCTGCTCTGTAGTCGGGTTGTTGTCTTTTTGGCACATTCCCCATTTCCAGTCTCTAATTTCATTACGAAGTACCTGAGAAACAAACCTAACCATTTTAACATTGTATTAAACTGAAATAACCTAAATCACTTAAATTATCCATGAAATAAAATTAAGGTCAGGTCAACCTAACCTGATAGACAAGAAGACCTTGCAAGGTACTCATATACAATAAAATGTATCCAATTTCATGTAATTAAATGTAACAGTATATTTTACACTCAGTCACTCAACCACACATCCAGCTCTTTTAGCTTTTATAAATGTAAAGCTCTATTGAAAATAGCTTACATCATCACCCAAAGACTGTAATACATATTTCTTGAATATAATCAACCAACTTTCATGACTTTCATGTAAGGCGAGACAAAATAAAATGATACTTTGAAGTACATGTATTGTTTAATATGTTCGACTACTACATGTACAAGTATAAAATGCCAGTTTCAGAATGAACAGTAATTTAGAAGACTGTCAAAATACATGTAGACTACAGTATTTGAACTACAAATGTATACAGCAAGCTGTCATTTGACTCTAGTCCAACCAACAACTGTACCAGGGCTGTAAAGCTCAGTCTAGGTTGGTGAAACTTACATCATCATGCATATATGACACTAACCAATAGTGACGGACCGTGCTAGACCCTCATGAAAGGTCAAAAAGTTTTAACACTCCCTGGTGGTACATGAAGCCAACAGTAGCAACGCCAGCATAGCAATTCTTATTATATCCAAATTCTTATTTTAAATGAATAATTATCCAAGGTGAATTCAGATATATATGATCATGATGATGCACTTGTAGTATTGACAATGATCATGATGAGTGTAAGGTAATCACTGAAACTATGAATTTTCATTATTCCAATTTCCTCCTTTTTTTCCTATGAATGGTAAGTTTGCTTTTTGTTCAGTTCACAATTTCCTTTTTGTCCAATCAGAACATCCCATGAACATCATGGCATAATGCTGTTAGCTTTATCAACGTTATTTCCAATTGCAATAATTAAGTAACTCAAAATTATGAATGAATCCACCGTTTCACAATTTACAGCTACAGGTACAAATGAGGTACCGTATGAGAGTAATTTGGTGACACTATATATTTCCTATGTATATATGATATATATGCCCCTTCATAATCTGGCTGGGAATCATGCTCAAACCAATGTGATATGTTATCTACAAAAATATATACATTAAGAATTGAGTATTTATAACATGTATTATATAACATGTATAAAATTAAATAAGTCAATAGCATTTATACTATTATATATACTACTGTCAATTCAGAAATTAATGTGAGGTTTTTATTATTGCGAAAAATGCCACTGAGTTGTAAACGCAATAGTTTAAACGCGCATTTTGTGATATTTTATATGAATTAAACAGGATTTTTCACAAAATCGTAAAAATTAAAATCGCATTTAAGTCTAAAATGACAAATTTGCAATAATAAATGCAACCAATAATTTCTGAATTTACAGTAACTACATGTATTTGATTTGTCATATTTGTAGTAATAATAATTCAACAAATTCTTTTAATAATACTTTTTTTTATTTCAAAATAGAATTTGTAGAATATTACTACATACATGACAAAGCAATGGAAGGAATAGATTATAGCATGTTTTAATATATGTATATATTTAAGTTCTACAAAATTTAGAGCAAAACAAATCATTGATAACAATTCAGAGGCGGGTCCAGCCATTTTGAAAACCAGGACAAAAGGGGGGTTCCAATTACATGTCCCCATTCAAATGCATTGATCCTCAAAAAGAGAAAGGGTTCCAATCCCTGGAACCCCCCTCTGGATCCGCGCCTGCAATTTAATGAAACATGCCTGGAAAATTATCTTAAATTTCTTATCACAAAAGTGTAAAAAAGTTTCGTTAAGGACGCAATGCTGTCACATCATTTGGCATCTTCGCTAGCCAAGGGTTACGACCCACTCCCGCTCTCTTCACCCTTGGCGGATTGAGCCAACATTTGTGATAACAATGTTGCGCCATCTATCGGAAGATAAAAATCACGCCAATTCTGAAAACATTAGTCTTGACCAATGGTAGCACTTGAACTCTTCAATTTGGAGGTAAAAACACGGTAGCGTCTAGATTCTACACACTTTGTAAAGCCGGAAATAGAAGCATACGTCAACATTCATGCATTTGTGCATGAAACATACACAGGAACTTCTATTTGTTGATTAAAAACATTCAAGTTTTCACTAAATATAGTCGTATGTTAAGGGATGTAAAGGCTTGTTGCACAAAAAACACGTGGCAATTGTTTACAAACACTTTCTACATTTACACGTGATCATGTTATAGGCGCATTTTGATTGGATGCAGTGAGTTTTGACTACAACCAATAAAAATCCTTACCTTGTGTCTCCGAAATGTTATCTCAATCTGCCAAGGGTGAAGAGAGCGGGAGTGGATCGTAACCCTTGGGTAGCGAAGATGATCATTTGGAATCAGGGCACAATATCAATATACTCTTTTTTTTTGCCCCAATTTTGAGGTTTTTGCATATGAAAACCCAAGCCTTGAACATGTTGAAGGTATTCATAACAAATATGTGATAAATTATAATTATTGTACATCACCCATCAGTGGCTATATAAATAGGTACATCATCAGTGTAACATACATGTGAAGATTGGTTGGTTATGAGTTATAAAAAATCCAGTGACAAATATTTCATGCAAATTTTAGGACGTGACAGTTATCAATACATTATTAAACATACAATACATATGAATATGTAGGGTTACTCCATCAGGGGGTTAGGTCTGGTAATAGCCCCCCCCCCCCACAACCAAACCATTGTGAATACACACGAATACACACAATGGTTTAGGCAATAAACAGGTGTGTATCCAACCCTGTAAAAAGGGGGGGATTTAAACCATAGTTTATATGTACCTTTTTCAAATCATGCATTGATCTTCCAAAAAAAGGGGGGGTCCAATCACAGGAACAATTTTTTTACAAGCCCAAATTCTTACTTTGCCTTTGAACAAGTTACTGTGTAAGAATGTTGTTTATTAGAACGTCGATTCATACCTGTATGCACAAATGTAACAAATGTAAATATTTTTCCTTCAAACTCTTGGCCGGATCAATGATTATTCTCATGTCTGATTGGCATGTTTTAAAATATTATTCATTTCTACTCACCAATTGTAATTACCAGCTCAGCTTATATTGTGCTGTAGTGTCCATCTACCATGTCAACGATTTTGTGTTAAATAAATTTGCCATTTGAAGATGCCGACATGCGACAAGTAGGGTACGGTAACGTTAAATCGTTTACGGGCGTATTTTCCGTTTTTAATCAAGCTTGTCAGATTTGATTAATTATCGTCGGAAAATGTCCCTAATGGATATAGTAATTCAAATTAAACCAGCTTTACTATGCTGTATTTATATAATATATATAACCTGGTCTTTGAATGTACTTCAGGTACACTAGCCTTTTTCTGCTATAATATTCAAACTTTATCTTTTAACGAAGTCTTCTGGTATGTAATATTTTTTTTATAAAAGGCTCTCGAATTATAGACTAATTAAAAATAAAGATGGAAAGTCAAACGCATGAGTCTGGCAAAAATGAACGGACAATGGCATGACAGTAAACGGAAAACGAGAAAAGACATAGATTCTAGTTATATATATATATATATATGTTCCCTGCCTCAAATTTACTCAAATGCAATGTATAGAGCCAACATTAAAAGTTAAATGAGAATGCATTCATTTACAATATTAAAAAATGTTACATCTTAAATTTAATTAAACATCATTATTAAGATCACGCGTTTTCAAGTGTTCACGGCCGACATCCGTAATTATTTGATAAGGGTGTAAAATGATCTGTATTGTAATCACTTGTAAACCTTTTTAAAATATAAAGGTTCAGGTGCTTACATTCAATGAATAAATGTTATTTCGGCAATCTGTTGATATTTTTTTAGTCAATTCGCGGCGGTTTGTTCAGCAGTATGACTTTGAGCTACTTTTTAAAATATACAAAACATGTTAAATAGGATGAAGTAAGAATTCAAATTGAATATTTTTTTTATTTAATTAACATGATAAAAGGGACGTGGTAGACTTTCAGTTAACATAAACCGTTTTCTTTCTAATTTTTATTTTATTTTTAAAAGGGGAGCAACCCCTGATAAACAATGGGAAAGTTTCACTCGTTTTGTGTCCAAATGATTAAAATCTGAACACGACTGGACACGGTGTGACAACATCTTGACGTTACTTTGTATCCATGGTCTGTTTTGGTCTGACATGGTCTTAACGGGTCCAAATAACCCGCTAGACGATTCAGTCTTTTCCGTCTTGACACGCCTTAACGAACTGATTTACCTGATGAGGCTATCGATCTGAATGGCGACTTAACGATCTTAAATATCGTGACGAATTTCTCTAGCGGTAAATCCAGTCAATCAAGATGTGATCAGACCAAAATGACCGTTTCAGACTGAAATCGGGCTACTAGTGAGGGGATGTGAGTAAACAAAGGTTGAAAAAATCCAAAGTTTTAATAGAACTAATTTCAGAAAAAAGACCAAGATTTCGAATTACCCAGAAGTTCTCTAGAGTTTTAAAGAATCCACATATAGTTAATACCACTACGGCAGTAAACTATTTCATATTATTTCTGAAGACGTTCTTTTCCTTCGGACATAATTTTAATAAATCTTATGAACAAATACTTAGTGGAACATGCAGATGAGCCACCAACTGTGTATGTTAGATTTAAGGCAGTGATAGAAAGTGGTGAATTTCTGAAAAGGCTATCATCATGAGCATCATCCTTATTAAATAGTTCCAGTATATACATTTATACATTAAATCAATAAAGCTATTTGTTTACATATACAATATGTAAGTTTAAAAGAAAAAGAAATTATGGATTACTAGAATAAAAAACAGCCGTTAACTTCAATTCCTGGGAGTTAAAATCGAATCTTTAATTTGAGATCCGACATGTTTTAGTTGTCAGCTCTTTGGTCCGGTTTTTTCTCCTATGACGCATTGCCCAATTTCTATCTTAATTTAATATTTTGTAAAGGCAATTTTAAAATGGCTAGCATTTACACAGACTTCCAAAGAATTCGAATGGGATAAAAAATGAATGATGACATATACTTCTGCATAAAAAAGGCATTTATTTACTTGAATGTCAACATTTTAATTAAATTTCAATTCCATCAAAATCATCAGATTAGTTTAATTATTCCTTTGAATGTAAAGGCCAAATGTTATAATAATTCAAGGATCAAGATATCCAATTCATTGACAATTGGAAAGTTTGCCTTTGTGTTCACACTAAAAACACAACTTATGGATATAACGAAAAAAGAAAAAGTAGCCCGTATAGGTGTTTAAATGTAGGAAAAGGTGGATTGAACTTATGTGGAAAAAATAAACTTATTTGTCAAACAAAGGTCTTTGAATTTTTCGGCTTATTAACTTTGATTGTTTTCCTGATATCGAAAATACATGTTATACCTTTTTCTTTGTTTTGTTAATCGATAAATAAGAAATTTAATCGTTCTAATTTTTTCAGACGCTTCGACAAAAAAGAGAAATACAGTATGATCATGATGATTGTAAACCACAATACAATCAAGAAAAACACACAAGAAAAAGAAGTAAACAAATTGCAAATATTTTTTATAGATGATTTTCAGTTAAAGTGCATTTTTTAAAGGATTTTTTTGTCCTCAAATCTCTTCAACTTTGTACCTGGCCGTTTACATTTTTCGATTTGAACCCCACTGATGAGTCTTTTGTAGACGAAATGTGAGTCTGGCGCAAAGATAAAATTTCAATCCAGGTATCTATGATGATTTTTGTAGGTCGTTTAAATGAATTATGTAAATTCATAAAGACTGTTGTAAGCAAATGTATGCAAAGGGTTTAGAAGAAACAATTACTCACTGACATTATGTAAATTGTACAATGGGATTTATACAAAATCAGCGTTTTATGCAAAAAGAAAGTTAAAATGTGAATTGATCTCTATATGTGTTTTTTTTTTTTTTTTTGGGGGGGGGGGGGATTTTCACCCTTCATTTTTTACAAGTATTGCATTAGCATGTGATATACATTTGTAGAATAAAATAATAATATTAAATAATTATACGTTTATACGTATGTGATCATAATAAGTTTTTAACATACGTAAATATTCTCAATTTTATACAAAATCACGTGAATACTTTTTAAAAACACACAATGACAACATTTATCTTAATCTTTCTCCATACGTACATCTTTACAGAAACATTGCACGTTTCAAATTAGTTTTTAATTAATATAAAATTAATATATGTGGTATATTTATTTTCATTTATGGGTATGAAATACAAATTTAGACAGCATACTAAAATGTGATTTGTTTTGTTTCAAATATTTAAAAAAGCGGAATAGAAATATACTATTTTGCTTTTAGCAATCATTTGATTCATTTGACCAAAATGTTCTCAAACATCGATGATATGTTACTGAAATTAGAATTTGATATATTTTGTGCACATAATGTTGACACCTCGGTGCATGGATTATTATTGTTTTTGTAATTTTAATATAAGTTTTTGTATGTTCAAAATCTGTAAAACAATTAGATGAGGTGAAAATCAGAGAACTTGAACGTGACAATCAATGATCCTTCGAGTAATATCGTTGCATTCAAATATACAATACTCAAGCAATTTTGTTGAGTGAATTGAGCTTATATATTTATTATAGTCTTATAATTGGTTTCCCTGTGAATTGATGTATATTGTATCAAAAATGTAACAAAATAAAATATTTGTTAAAAGACAGCAATAAATAACAGACACACAACTAAAACTACAGATATAAAAAAGATATTTTTTCACACTAAGTTCAATGCTGTTTGTAATAATAATATTAAGTTTACACCATGCAATATACAGTAATACTTCCGTATATTTCCAAATTTCTGGAGGCCTTTTCTCCACCAAACTTTTCCAATGACGAATAGTTGTGTTTCTACTTTTTTTCCTTTTCCTATAAGGTCAACAAAATATTGTTTCAATAGTATGCTTAATACAATGCAAAATGTTTGAACATTGAGACATGCTAAAAAAACTAACTTTTTATCATTTTTTTTATTTTCAAGAAGTATAAAATAAGAAGATGATCCAACTCTCCACATGAGACTTAAATTACACATTAGTAAACAACTTTAGGTCACCTTCAACAATGCGCAAATCCCATACCAACTGTTCAGCTATAAAAGCCCCGAAATGACAAGGTGAAACAATTCAAACGAGAAAAAACGTACGGCCTTATTTATGTACAAAAAAATGAACAAAACATAAATGTGTAACATCTAAACAAACGACAACCACTAAAATACAGGCTCCTGGCTTGGGACAGGCACGTACATACAGAATGTAGATGAGTTAAACCTGTTAGCGGGATTGCAAGGCGACAAGTTTTGAATCAAATGTATCAACAGAACGTTAAGCAAATACGAGTTTGTGTGTAAATAACCTATTATAAAACACAACACATAATTGTATTATTAAATTGATATTGTCATACTGGACACTTATGTGCAATGTTTTAAACCATAAGTATATATATCTATAAATACTTAAGTTAACATTTTGTGTGAGGTTAACAGTTAAATCATGTACATTTTCTTGATCTTTTATAGCGCTTTAGTCGTGGTAAAATCTTCATTATTTTAATCCGTCATCTAATTGAGTAAGCATGAATAGCAATAGAACCATGTACAATATCGTTTATTTTCAACATAATATAAAAAGGTCCTATTATAATGATCATGATTTGTATAACGTTACCTTCTCTTTGATGTCTGCTTTGTGCATTAAAACAACACTTCCATCTTCTTTACCTACCAAGCTTAAATAATAGATGGCAATTGGTTTGTATCAAATGTTATACTAGGAATAGGAATTAAAATTGAATACACAATTATCGGTAGTGTATGTTCTATTTAAGAGATAATTCATGGGGACGTGAATTCATACTGATTTAACTAACTTATATTTTTATAAATATATACAATTTATATTTGATATTTTATCCCCGATAGATAGCAAGTGGTAAAATGTCGGCATAAAGAGCAAACCCGTGGAAAAATCAGTAATAATTCATGTCCTCATGAGTTTAAAGATAAGTTTTGATGCATTTAAATAGTAATTTACTTATATGTTTAGGACTCTAAAGTGCGATGGTACTCTAAAGTGCGATGGTCGTTTGTTTGCTTAAGTACGATGTTCGAATAGAATAAGGTTCAAGGGCTATAAAAACGTTAAAGAAAGTTTAGTGTAAAAATATTGTAGAATCTAGTATTAAATTTTAATTTTAATGAGAGAGAAAGGCGAGGTTCGCCGAGCTTAATTTTCCCTTTTTTTGTAGCGACTACACATATATATGTTATATTCTCCTGCAATGTACTAGCTAAAACTATTATTTTAGCCGATAATTTATAATCTACGCATGATAACATGTACCTTTATTTTGCCAACGTAACTCACCAATTGAAGCTACAACATTTGAACTAATGTTTATTTACAAAATAAACGGCAACATAAACAATAATTTAAATGTATCCATTCGCTTCCAATAAAAGAAGGATACAGGCTATACATGTGAATACTATATGCATCGATAGGGCATATAGTAAAACGGTTGACTGAAGGATACTGTTACAAGTTTTTCTTCCAGCTACCGACATAAAACACCTTTTCTTTAGCCAACAAAGCACGGTTAGGTTGAACATTATTTTGGAAAATCTTTGATGTGTTTTTTTCTTATTTGCAATCTTAAAACTGTTCATTGTGATGATTAATGTTATTTGCAAAAAAAATCTTTTTCATTGTTTATTTCCTTATGTTTGAACTTTGATTTATTTTACATCTTTTCATTTGCATGCGTGTACGTATTGTTCTTTTTCAAGTTCATAAAAGAAGCCTTACCTCATTTGAAAATCAGCCACAATTGCATTCACAACTTCCTGAACAAACACCTTTTGGTCAAACTTGTACACTTTTTCTTTCCCTCTTTCTCCAAGTAAATCACTTATGTCATGTATATCTCTCTTTAGCGTTTCGTATGAAGTGATAAAGGTGATGTCATGTGATACACTCATTAATCTCTCCAAACTGACGTAAATGTTTTTTTGTTGTTCGTATATTCGTTCTTTGTTTTTAAGATCGTATTGGAAATCTTCCATTTCCATATCAAATTGACTCTGTTCTTCATCCAGTTTATAATCTTTTGTAAGTGAAACTGCCTTTGTTATTTTTTTTAACAGCTTCATCTATTCCTGATACGGCGGTTTCAGATGTTCTTTTCATGGTCGGTTTTTCAATTTCTTTCATTTGTTCTACTATTGTTGACATCTTGGTGACTGCTAATTTCAAATCAGAAATATTTTCCTCTGCATGACTTCGGTAATCGTCAGCAACAGTCTTGATATCGGTGATATCGTGGCCCTTGTGATCAGTTGTGACACATTTACTGCATATCAGAAAATGGCATTGTGTACAAAAATAAATGAATTCTCTCTTGTGTGACACGCATATTACATTAGTTAAAAAAGCTGAAGGGTCGATTATTTTCAAATCTGTTATTGTGTGGGTCTTTGCAGCCGGCAACTTATCATGATTTGTTCTGCATAGCTGACAAAATGCCGATTTACATTCGATACAGTGGTAAACTCCTGGATTGTCACAAAAAATGCATTTTGTAACGGACGTTTGGGCTGCTATCATCTAAAATAGAATAATATTATAAATCACGCAGAAAGAAATATATACCTTTATCTTATCTCCTATACATTTCCAGGAATATGATTGGTTAAAAGCGTCCGCGTGCAAACCGTGTATATTTGATATTAGGTTAGTAGGGAGGCGGGGCTTATCTCATACAAGGTTAGTAGTGGAGTTACGTCCCTTTATTTTCCTTATTAGGTAAGAAGGGGGCGGGGCTTATTTCATACACGGTTAGTAATGGTGTTATGTCCCTTTATAAAAAACAAAACGGTACTGAGAAAAAATCTTAAAAGTTCCAACAGACGAAGAAATCGACGATTAAGATTGAAATAAAGTCATAAAACACATTTAAACCTTACAAGTCGTTATTGTTGGCATCTGTTTTTGTAGTATCACTGGAAGTATTTTCTTAATGCTAACAGTATTGAAAACTTGTTCATTTTGAGAATCACTAGTCTTAATTTCACACGTTAAGATAGCCGGTAAGATAAATTCGTTACATAGTGTGCTAGTGACGTAATACGGTCTTACCCCATATGGAATTTACTGACCCCATATATACCGTATTAGGTCACTAGCACACTATGTAACTAATAGTATTTGTCTTTTTCATTTAAAAACGACCTTATACTATTCTGTATTCATTTAACTTTTACATATTTCTTAAATATTCATCTTGAAACTCAAATATTTGAATGGCAAACAGAAATAATGGAAATATTGAGGCATGTAAAAATGATGAGCTTTTTTTTAGTTTTAATATTGACTGTACTGCTCCCGTCAAATTCCACGTGTAATAACGATGGCTTCCGTCATTTCATAGTTTTGTACTGCAAATAAAGCTTATTGCGACGTGTTTGAAAGCTTAAACGCTATCACCTGTCCTTAAAAAATGTACTAAACAATTTAAATTGTTGTATACGATTTGAACGTCGTCCTCAATGTTACAACACTTAGTGCATTTTGTAAGAATCTGGTTCGCTGGTAAGCATGATATTGTCAACACACTATTTAAATTGAATCATCCGTATGTTGAGATCCTTGATTTTTGTAGTGTACGGTGTGTTGTTCTTGTTCCGTTAGAGAGGATTTATGATCGTTTGAGTTTGAGCACATGTTTACAAACAAAGGCTAGAATTGTAATTCCGTAGATCTGTTACAAGTATTTCGGAATAGGTTTTATTATCTCTTTTTTCAGATTTAAGTTTCTCATGGTACACTCTAACCAAACATCACAACCAGTCCTTCCTTAAATTTAACATTATATTCAACTTTTTAAGGGCTTTACATATGCTCAAATGTAGATCCATTTTTTTTTATTCGGATGCATTTCATGACTACAGTGATAAAAACAAAAATGTGCTAGAACGTGGTTCCTGATGATCAGCAAGTCTTGTATGAGTTCTAACTTTTCGGTATCAAACATGTATATTGTCCTAAAGTTGGTCTTAAACTCTTTATTGTGTTCAGTTATTGAGTTTCAAAACTTTAAAAAGTTAAACCAGGTTTAATCCACCATTTTCTACATTTAAAAATGCCTGTACCAAGTCAGAAATATGACAGTTCTTGTCCATTCGTTTTTGATGCGTTTTATTATCTGATTTTGCTATGTGATTATAGACTTTCCGAGTTGATTTTCCTCTAAGTTCAGTATTTTTGTGATTTTACTTTTCACATAGATTGAAAATAAAGTTGACAAATGTTTTATTGATTGTAAGTCATATTTGTTGTGACAGTTGATAACTAATTGTATATGTGTTAATTTCGTTTTCATGGCTAAAACAACTTTTTTGATTTTGTTCCTCGTGGTCAGTTATAAATTTACTAAAATTCAGTTGGTTATCAAGTTTATGTCGACTTGTTTTTGTTTTCATCGAGTCAAGCATGTACATCATTGAACACTTGTGATGTCTTTGAATTTATCTAGACTTGCTGATTGAATTGTCATGTTGTTCTTGCTCCTGCCTCAAGTGTCTTAACAAATCCTTATTGTATATATAGAATAAAGGACTTTTTGTTTTTGATACTGACTGTATCACAGTAAAATCTCAGGTGAACCCGAAGGGCGAGTCTGATATTTTCTGTGATAAAGTCAGTATCAAAAACAAAAAGTCCTTTATTCTGTTAATCGGTAATTTAAAAAAAAATTTACTACAAAAATAGAAAAAATAAAAAACGAACTTCTTTTTCGCGTCGAATCACGGCGAATAACACTTGACGTCACAGGCTGCATTACGTCATTTGAAATATTGTCCCAGAGCAGTAAACATGGCGTTCCCTTGCACAAAGTATTGGAAAGGAATTATTGCATGTGTTTCATTAATATTCTGCTTTGGACAATGGCAAATCTAATGGTAGCATACCAGTAAGTCAGATTTCTTTATTTTTCACAAATCATCAACATAAAGGGGGAAATGGATGGTCCTGGTCTCGTCATTCCGGGTTTAAAAACACGAAATCACGAGGTCCAGAATTTAAATCACAAAGAGTTTGAAATCCTATCAATAAGGAGTTAAAAATATACCAAAGTCGACTATCCCGAAATCACGAGCTTAAAGACACCCGATCCCGGAGTCCCGATTAAGGTCTTATCCCCCCTCGAGCATAGTAAGTCAGAAAATTAGAATGACACGATATGAATCAGCAGATTTTTCATCGATCATCATTTTTAAGTTCAACGACGTCAAGTTATAATTATATTTTACTTAAATCTGACTGTAATTTGTAAATTATCTTAACAAGCTCATTTCTTGTCTTCTTCATAATTATTTCAAACATTTTATAATAGGTGGTGCCCCGGTAGTCCAAATAATTGGCGTCCCAGAAAAAAAGGAAAGTAGCCTTGCCAGACGTCATATTTATTTGGACTAGTGCCCGGTTACCCCCTTTTTTAAATTTGTCTTAGATCTGCATATGACTAAGTTCACTTTGTTGTTCTTTGTTCTATGAATATCTGTCTTTAAATTGACAATGAAACCACATCTCTTAAAATTGTACATGATGGTCCCACAAAAATGTTGAAAATGCGTCAATTTCATTTTTTCTAGCTTCTCTCATGCGATAGCGGTACCTTTTTGGTCACTATTTATGTGTTGCATTTAAATATGAATTGTAACACTTTATAGTGACTGAACAGGTAAAACAAATACTTCTCAAGAAACAGAAAAAGAAAACTACTTGGAACGGCACCAGGCTATGTATTGGTATTGTATGAATAAAAACTCGGATTGGAACACCATGCCATCATGGACTTGTACTTCATATATCAATTAAAGATAACGCATTTTTTTTTAAGTCCGTCGGCTTTTTCATGCATTTTCTGTTCACATTTTCACAACATAAAGGCTAAACTAACTTTGTGAAAATTATAACCAATGGTCAAGTGTTTCATTCGCCAAAAATCTCGTGCGTTTCTGTGATAAAAATCATGCGCAATTTTGTAAATGAAAGGGAAAGTAGATCCTTACGCGTTGCATTCACGTCATTTGCGTTCTAACCCAATAATTTGTATATCACGGCCAGTCCACTGATACTGACATTATCAGCGAGTATACATCGAAAAAAATGTACAAATTACCGATAAAACAGTTTATTACATTGGTTGCAATGAATTACATTGATTTCCAAGTTAAATAAAATCCGATAATTTCACATGTGAAATAAACGTGGTTATTTCACTCTCTGACGTCATTCAACAATAGGCGTTGTCAAGACGTCGATAACGGCAGATCAAAACAAATTGTGAATGCGTAGAAAAAAGATATATTTCCTTAAATGTTTTACATTAATTTCTTCAAAAAACATTTGCCTATGTAATAAAAACAACAACTTATTCTTCTAAAACTTCTCTATGGGTCAGATACTTGGAGACTTACAAATGTTACAGCTGCGTCTACCAAAACACTACAAGTTTTCATGAACAGGTGTCTTAGAAATATCATAGGAATCAAGTGGACTAACGCCATTAGCAACAAAGATATATGGAAAAGGACTAAACAGGAACCAGTAGAAAGAACAATTACGACACGTAGATGGAAATGGCTTGGACACACGTTACGTAAAAACATCAATAATGTAACTAGACAGGCAGTAGATTGTAACCCGCAGGGCCATCGCAAAAGAGGGCGACCGACCAAAATCCACCTGGCGCAGAGATATTACATCCCATCTTCAGAAAATTGGGAAAACATGGGGAGAAGCAAAGAAAATAGCCAAAGACAGAAAAAGATGGAAAGCTACTGTGGTCGCCCTATGTCCCCCATGAGTCGAAGTGGATTAAGTCAAGTAAGTCAAGTAAAACAATAGTATTGCGTTATATTTTGTCGTATAATTACTCGCATATTACAGGTATATTTTCTGTTTCATCTAGGCTTTTTCACAGGATATGGGAATTTTGTCGTTTGTCATTTTTTAAAATTCGTAACAATGTGCTCCTCTGCGTGTTTAAATATTTTTATGAAAACCTCATGTTTCCCCATTGTTGTGACAAAGGGTAACTTTGTTATTATTGTTTTCTGTATACCATAATATTCATAGGGGTCATCGGAATTAACATTACTTAACTCTTAACGTTGTTGATTAATGTAGGTGTGTTTCATTTGTAAAAGAGGGACGAAAGATACCAAAGGGACAGTCAAACTCAGAAATCTAAAACAAACTGACAACGCCATGGCTAAAAATGAAAAAGACAAACAAACAACAGCACACATGACACAACATAGAAAACTAAGTAATAAACAACACGAACCCCACCAAAAAAACTAGGGGTGATCTCAGGTGCTCCGGAAGGGTACGCAGATCCTGTTCCACATGTCGTGTTGCTTATGTGATAACGAATCCGGTAAATAGTCTAATTCGGTAGGTCACATTCATGAAAGGGAAGGGGATTGTAGTTACGACGTAAGGAACATATCCGATATCATTTGTGAAACGGTTATTCTATAACGGTCAACCAACTCGTGATGGCGTGCGTAAATTTTACGAAGGGATGATTTCAACTTCACCATTTGGAACTCTTGGTTTAATAGCTTCCTTGTGAGCAGCAACCCTCTATCAAGAAAATCACGATAGGAAATGGAAGCACGGGAATATCGTATCAATCGGGAGATATTTACCCCTTATGCAGGTTCTGCTGGAATGTTGCTACTTAGAAATGGAAAGTTTATAATTGGAAAGCTGAAATCATCTCTTTTGTCGTAAAGTTTTGTTTTCAACCGACCCTCATTGTCAATTTCTAGATGTAAGTCAAGATATGTGGCCGACTTAACTGTATCTGTAGTATCCTTTATCTCTAGCTAGATTGTATAGATGCGTTCCACATAGTCACCAAATTTTGAATTATTTAGTGAAAGAACATCATCTATATAGCGAAAAGTAGAGTTAAAGGATATTGCTAACTTCTTATCTTCCTTCATAAGAAGTTCCTGCATGAAGCCAGCCTCATAATAATAAAGAAACAAGTCGGCAAGTAGAGGGGCGCAGTTTGTTCCCATTGGAATGCCGACAGTCTGTTGAAAAACACGTCCTCCGAACGTAACAATATGTTGTCAATCAAGAAATCAAGCATCTTGATAATATCAGTTTCAAAGAATTTTTTGTTCGAATCAGAGTGATCCTTTACAAAGTAGGATTTATCCCTCCCTAAGACAAGATACTTGTATCTACGTTGGTCATTATTTTTTACGAAGCAAAGCAATACCAACTCTTTCAATTTGTCTTTTAGTTTGGGATGTGGAATACTAGTGTACAGAGTATAAAAGTCAAATGTGTTAATACTGTTACAAGATGAAAGGGAGTTAGATTGTATGTACTCTAAAAGATCTTTGGAATTTTTAAGAATCCACATCTGATTCACGACCCTCTAGAATAGGCAGTTTCACAATAACTTTGAAGACCGTCTTTGATTGCTGATAAAATAGATGTTAATAATTTAGGAAGAGGTTTCGTGGATTACTTGGAAGACCCAGCAATATACCGTTGTTTGTAAGGACACTTATGTAGTTTAGGTATCCAATACAGTGATGGCAGATCCAGTTCTTCATCTTTGGTTGAAATTCCAAAGGAACACAGAACAGACCTATGGTTATCCAGGATTTCCTCTTTGGTAAGTGTCGTGAGGGTATATGTTGTAAATGTTTCACTGACAAAATTTTTTTTCATTCTGAAATTTCACATCTAGCTTACCATGCTAACGTAAACATAACTTTTGATTTGTAAAATTTATCATTTTCTCACCTGAGACGGAGAAATCTGCTTGTACTGACAAGGCTGGTGTCCACATACAACTGCTCCCAACATTTCTGCTAGTCCAGGATATGTCGGTATAATGATGTCTTTTTTCGGAAACATTTGTCTCACAGCTTCTTGAACTAAAATACATTCAGAAAATTCTCCAACCATGACGATAGCTGATACTTCGTGTGAATCTTTATAATCTGCAAACACGTTTTCCACCAGGTTAATAATGTTGTCAATCGCTGGCTTGAAAAAAAATGCAGAACAAATCGGAATTAATTCGCATTTTATCACTAATCTGAGTAATATCATTGCCATATATAGAACTACAAATTACTTCACGTAGATCTTCACCAAGGTATTTTTTTGCAGAAAGAATTAAGAGTATCATATGGAATCGAAAAGGAAATTTTGCCTTTATAGAATCCTTTAATATTCCTTTTAAAAAAATCGAGTTCTCTCTCTATATCCAAAAGAACAGACGGCTGTTCTTTTTGTAGTGACGTCATAAATTGCGAACCAAATAGTCTAACTAAAAATGTTAAAAAGGTTTCATATACTAATGAGCCACCGCACCCATTGTCTGCTGTCCGATATTTTTCTATCACTTGAGTACCATCTTTCTTGAGGACTGTTATGTCAGCAAAAGAACCTAATGTCAAGAAATAAAGGTTACCAGTAGAACAGAAATTTGATAAAATAAAAGGACATGTCATTTAATTCAACAGTTTAGAATAATTCCTGCTTTATAAAAAGTTTTGCTATGCACAAGTTATGTTATCAAAACAGTTTTCATTTGAAATATCAAGACCTCCGTTGTTTGTAAAGTTTGTTTTGGCATTCATAGTGAATTTATTAAATGATCTAAATGGAGTATTCGTTTCAAACGGAAATGATTTTTAAGCACTCACGTAAATAGATCTCATGCTGTTTTCAATAACAAAGTTTTGCATACAAGAAATTCTATTAAGAGAAAGTTTCTTAAAACAATAAGAACACAACAAAGAAAAGGCAATATACGGGTTTGGTCACTTAATGATGCACACTTATTGGAAAGAAAACAAACTTTTAAAGTTTTCAAACGATTAACCGTAGTCGAATAAGCACTGTACTTAAGTAAGTGATATATGTATCGTATTATCAATTATTCAATTCTGCACATGCATTTCTATATAATTGAATCCTAACTCTGTTTTGGCGAAACTATGTGACGAGTTCTCAGAGCTACTTGTTGTACAAATTTCAATAAAAAGTAAGGAGGCAAACATATGTACCAAAAATGAGTTAGTAAAGATGCATCTCATATTGATATGTTCCTTACGTCGTAACTACAATCCCCTTCCCTTTCATGAATGTGACCTACCGAATTAGACTATTTACCGGATTTGTAATAACATAAGCAACACGACGGGTGCCACATGTGGAGCAGGATCTGCTTACCCTTCCGGAGCACCTGAGATCACCCCTAGTTTTTGGTGGGGTTCGTGTTGTTTATTCTTTAGTTTTCTATGTTGTGTCATGTACTATTGTTTTTCTGTTTGTCTTTTTCATTTTTAGCCATGGCGTTGTCAGTTTGTTTTAGATTTATGAGTTTGACTGTCCCTTTGGTATCTTTCGTCCCTCTTTTTGAACCTCACAATACCTCCAAGGTTAACAACCATATATTCAGTTACATCGTTTAAGTGTTGATAATGTTCTCGACCCAGTGAATGATGACAATAAATGAATGCGGCTTCCGTTTCTGTAACAAACATTAAGTGATCAGAGGGTATTCCTTCCTTAAAAAGAATAAGAATATATTTCAACTATGTTTAACGCACGAAATTTATCCCGTGTGTATTGCATTTATTGATGTATTTGTTGCATGTATAATGTTCAAAGTCGGTGTCGAAGTAAACTTTCTGGTTAAATAAATCAAAGTATCTTATTTCCCTTTTCATGCTATTGTAACATCTTGATTGAATTTGTGTAACATTTTGACTGAATTTGGATTGACAAGATGGATATTCATTTATTGCAGGGAAACATAAACTAAAATGACTCAACAGTATGTGTCCTTTATAAATTTATGCAAATCCGTCGGTTTTTTTAAATTTAATTTTAATGTGTACTTTGAATAATGGAGTTATGAGTTGTGAAATTCGGTAATCTTCTGCAGACGATAATTTTTTAAGAACTCTGTTCATGCTTGCAAAAAGTGTGTCTGCATTCTTAGCTCTATAGATGTAACAAAATACAATCAAATAAAAAATACACTGGTATAAATAAAAAAAAACAAAAAACAAAGACAAAGTAACTACTATATAACACTATATAGGAAAATTTGAATAGAGGGAAGTCCTTAGATGCGGGTATATTAAAATTTTAGACAAAGTGAACCAACGGACTAAATTGAAAAACATTGTCATATTACTGACTTTGAAGGAATGACTTCAACTTTGTCATATACCCATTCTGGTTACTATCAACACAAAGGGATGGAATTCCCTTTCAAGGAAACGCTATTTCTGTATTTAAGCAGGCGTTGCTCAATGTTGATACATAGAATAAAAATGTCATTACACAAAAACCGAACCTTAGATCCAATTGAAAAATCTGACAAATCAAATGGTAGACTATGTTAAACGACGGCAATCTCCGGCGCAGAGCTCACATATCCGTTCCGTTCAATACTTTGTAACACTACACTATAGGGAAAACGGTAGTATTTAATTTTCCCAGCATTAGGTTGGCCTTTTGTGTACCCAAGACAGGTGAAGGAAGTCAAATTAGGAGCGCTGTGATTGGATGTAGGGTACAATATATTTTTTTATTTATCTATGAATAACTGCAGTGTGTAAATTTATAAAATAAATTTTAAAACCTATTGAAATATTTTCTAGAGAATTATTCGAAAAGGCTTACAAAATTTCAAAAATTTGGTGCAAAATGACGGTGGGCATGGATAACATAAACTAGCTCCGTTGGAAATTGGTCATGATACTATTTGGCTTTAATTTTTAGAATACAATAATAAAGTTGTAACACCACACATAACTGTTTTGTCCAGGTTTTTATTATAAAAACTGGTAAATTTAGAAAATGTTAGTATTGTCGCCTATGGCAGAATAAATAGTACCGTTTTCCCTATACTCAAGATAGCAAGGGAAATCAAAATCAATCAGACTTCAGTCATATTATACTATTTTGAAGCATTTGATAAGAACATTTGATTTTTATCACAAAGAATAGAGATTTTTATCTGAGACCAGTACTGTGATGAGAAAAGTGCTGAGTCATCATAATAAGTCAAATTGGTGGGTACTGATATAAACCTTTATTCTAGGGTGTCAATATTAACTAGATTGTATAAACTGCACCAAACTATTGTTCTTTTGTATTTGTTTTCACCTTTCGCAATAATTAATTCAATTCGAAAACCCAGAATTCAAGTCGCGACAAATATTTTGAACTGAAATATTTGCCTTTTTTGCTGTGGAATTCCCTAAATGTTTCAATTGGGTATTTCCCTTGACACAATCTATTAAAATTGGATATTATCTGGTTAAGTTTGTACTGCTTATATAGTAAGGCGGTATTTGGCCATACTAGAAGCATTTTCACTCTTAGAATTGCTCATCTAAGAAAAAAAGAGGCCCACTTGAGGCTAAATTTAGATAGAATTTATACTCTCCTGTCTAAAGAATTGCTCACATTGTTGGCAATTCATGCAGCAAATATTTCAATAGTGCTTCATTTTGTAGTTTCTATCTTTTATTATATCAGGCATATATAATTTGTCATTTTGTACTGTTTGAAAGGACTTTTGTTGGAATTTAATACTCCCAAGGGACATAATTCAGCTTTTTCATAGATTAATATTGGCAACAAAGGCAACTTTACAGCTGAGTATTTTGCAGATTTAATGTTTTAAGTGTCTAATATCCTTGTTTTTATCATCTCAAGAGAGAATAATGGATTTTATAACCAGCTCTGAAATTTTGAACCACAATATGGCATATACTAAAGCATGGACTGGAGATTAGTATGACAAATCTTGAATTTGTGCTTATGTTGTAAATTTTGGATAAAATGTATACAAATTGAATGGAACTGTCATTTTTATCTGTTTAAATGGAAATGTTTATTATTCTTTTTAGATAAGATAAGATATAGTTGGATACAGGTTGTTTGTTAAGCCTTATCTGAAAGAAGTAGAGAAAGAGGTAAATCAGCATTTAGGGGTGGGGACATAAAATTATCCATGTTTCTTTAAGTAATGGGGACATACAAGTATTAGTTATAGTCAAGGTTTCCACAATAACCCAGTATTGCATTGATGGTGTTATAAAAATAATTTATAGCTTTGTGTCACAGTATAGGGAAAACGGTAGTATTTAATTTTCCCAGCATTAGGTTGGCCTTTTGTGTACCCAAGACAGGTGAAGGAAGTCAAATTAGGAGCGCTGTGATTGGATGTAGGGTACAATATATTTTTTTATTTATCTATGAATAACTGCAGTGTGTAAATTTATAAAATAAATTTTAAAACCTATTGAAATATTTTCTAGAGAATTATTCGAAAAGGCTTACAAAATTTCAAAAATTTGGTGCAAAATGACGGTGGGCATGGATAACATAAACTAGCTCCGTTGGAAATTGGTCATGATACTATTTGGCTTTAATTTTTAGAATACAATAATAAAGTTGTAACACCACACATAACTGTTTTGTCCAGGTTTTTATTATAAAAACTGGTAAATTTAGAAAATGTTAGTATTGTCGCCTATGGCAGAATAAATAGTACCGTTTTCCCTATAATCAAGATAGCAAGGGAAATCAAAATCAATCAGACTTCAGTCATATTATACTATTTTGAAGCATTTGATAAGAACATTTGATTTTTATCACAAAGAATAGAGATTTTTATCTGAGACCAGTACTGTGATGAGAAAAGTGCTGAGTCATCATAATAAGTCAAATTGGTGGGTACTGATATAAACCTTTATTCTAGGGTGTCAATATTAACTAGATTGTATAAACTGCACCAAACTATTGTTCTTTTGTATTTGTTTTCACCTTTCGCAATAATTAATTCAATTCGAAAACCCAGAATTCAAGTCGCGACAAATATTTTGAACTGAAATATTTGCCTTTTTTGCTGTGGAATTCCCTAAATGTTTCAATTGGGTATTTCCCTTGACACAATCTATTAAAATTGGATATTATCTGGTTAAGTTTGTACTGCTTATATAGTAAGGCGGTATTTGGCCATACTAGAAGCATTTTCACTCTTAGAATTGCTCATCTAAGAAAAAAAGAGGCCCACTTGAGGCTAAATTTAGATAGAATTTATACTCTCCTGTCTAAAGAATTGCTCACATTGTTGGCAATTCATGCAGCAAATATTTCAATAGTGCTTCATTTTGTAGTTTCTATCTTTTATTATATCAGGCATATATAATTTGTCATTTTGTACTGTTTGAAAGGACTTTTGTTGGAATTTAATACTCCCAAGGGACATAATTCAGCTTTTTCATAGATTAATATTGGCAACAAAGGCAACTTTACAGCTGAGTATTTTGCAGATTTAATGTTTTAAGTGTCTAATATCCTTGTTTTTATCATCTCAAGAGAGAATAATGGATTTTATAACCAGCTCTGAAATTTTGAACCACAATATGGCATATACTAAAGCATGGACTGGAGATTAGTATGACAAATCTTGAATTTGTGCTTATGTTGTAAATTTTGGATAAAATGTATACAAATTGAATGGAACTGTCATTTTTATCTGTTTAAATGGAAATGTTTATTATTCTTTTTAGATAAGATAAGATATAGTTGGATACAGGTTGTTTGTTAAGCCTTATCTGAAAGAAGTAGAGAAAGAGGTAAATCAGCATTTAGGGGTGGGGACATAAAATTATCCATGTTTCTTTAAGTAATGGGGACATACAAGTATTAGTTATAGTCAAGGTTTCCACAATAACCCAGTATTGCATTGATGGTGTTATAAAAATAATTTATAGCTTTGTGTCACAGTATAGGGAAAACGGTAGTATTTAATTTTCCCAGCATTAGGTTGGCCTTTTGTGTACCCAAGACAGGTGAAGGAAGTCAAATTAGGAGCGCTGTGATTGGATGTAGGGTACAATATATTTTTTTATTTATCTATGAATAACTGCAGTGTGTAAATTTATAAAATAAATTTTAAAACCTATTGAAATATTTTCTAGAGAATTATTCGAAAAGGCTTACAAAATTTCAAAAATTTGGTGCAAAATGACGGTGGGCATGGATAACATAAACTAGCTCCGTTGGAAATTGGTCATGATACTATTTGGCTTTAATTTTTAGAATACAATAATAAAGTTGTAACACCACACATAACTGTTTTGTCCAGGTTTTTATTATAAAAACTGGTAAATTTAGAAAATGTTAGTATTGACGCCTATGGCAGAATAAATAGTACCGTTTTCCCTATAATATGACCTCTGCCATACCTTTTTTTTGCGTACTTTTTTGTTCCCAATCTCTAATCAAAATCTACATTACTGTTTATTTAATTAAGATACTTTTATGGAAAAAAACATAAAAATTCTCATTTTTGCGAAGATAAGTATATCAAACGGACAATTTTGCTATGTTTATTAACGTAATACTAAAAGTTGCATTTTCGTTAGAGATTAAATTTCTTTCGTAAACACAGCCGGTTGTGAAGGGACTATTTTGTCACCGTAATTACCATTTTTTACTATTTTACATTAATTTTATATTAATTTCTACCTATAATTGCAATTACTATTATGTTCTGTAATGCCTGTAATAGTACAGATTCCCGGAGACATCATTTTAAATATTTACCCTGCCACGTTGTTTTTTTGTCGGGGAAAAACAACATGGTGCTTGTTTTGTTTTGTCATAGTGAAGTTTGATGTAACCCCATGCTTTGTAACATGAGCCCACCCTGAAGAAGATGGAGCAAAGACAAAAATGTATTATGCAGAAAAATGTAAATCAGTATCAGCCATTTGATAAGCAGAATAATTATTGGCAGGGCTTATTTTACCAACTTAGCATCTGAGTTATCAAAGGGTCATCAAATAATGTGGGGGTTGGGGTATTGTATACAAAACCACAATACTTATAACAACAACAATTGTTCACCTGTAAAAACCAACCTGCTAGCCATTTATAATAGGTCTTAAACAAAAATACCCCACATCCATAAGTGGACTTCATCAGCTGGCCTCTACATAGTCCAAATAATTATGAGGTCTACCTAGGCTTTTATTTTTTTTTCTTTGACGCCTTACTTCGACATGAGGCGTCAAAGAAAAAAAATATAATAGCCTTTCAAGACGTCATAATTATTTGAACTAGCCTCTACATTTCTATTGATACATTTGTAAATCAAGATATATGTCACATGTACAAAAAAAAGTATGTAGGTTGTAACTTACTTTAAAAGTTTAGAATTTTATTCTTTGATATAACTTCTCCACATTCATACCTTCATAATTAAGTCCTTATAACTATGATGTCATGCAAGTATATTTTTTTTTTCTGTCAGGATGAAGATGTTTTTTTTTAAATTATTGTACATTCAATACCCATAGATTTATTTTAACATCAGCTAGTGGGCCCCCACTTATAAAAATTTCTGAATCTGCCACTGATTATCAAATTTGTACTTAAAGTCTCACCAGTTCCATGTTGAACAGTTTGTCCATTTCAACAGGGGATGCAAGTACAACAGACAAAACAGAGTAATTTAAGTAAAAGTACTTGCATATCATTCTGTTTTCTAGCAAGGACAAGAGGGTGAAGTGTTTAGAAAGCTTCAATTTAAATATGATAGTAAAAAAATTTAAATGATAGTAGGTCATGATGCATAACTAATCAATATTTATATCTCTCTTAGATTCACCATAGTTTTATTTAAAGTCAATCTTTTTCTGCAATCTAATTAAAATTAAATCCTTTAATTGCTCCTGTTCTGATATGTTGCGCATCAAGCCTTGATGTGTGACATATCAGAACAGGAGCAATTAAAGGATTTAATTTTAATTAGATTGTCTTTTTCTGTTAGGTACAAATGTGTTTCCTCACAGTTTTGCAAACAAATGCACACAAAGAAAGGATAGATAGGGACATAGGGTCATACAAACAGCTGGTGAAAGATTTGCCTATTTATTTGAATCTGGTTTTTTTTATTATTCATTTTAAAGATAGAAATCATAGTTATGTATAAAAAAGAATATGTGGTATGATTGCCAATGAGACAAATATCCACAAAAGACAAAAATTAAACAGACATTTACAACTATAGGTCACATTATGGCCTTCAACAATGAGATGTAGTTTAAGTCTATGTGACATTATCAGACACAAAAAAATATTCCCTGAATTTTTTACAAAGGCCAAGTGATACCATGATGGATTGCTTGACTGTAAGCTGTCAATATAATGAACGCACTGAAATTATTGACACTTTACAGTGGCGGATCCAGAGGGGGGGGGGGGGGGTTCCGGGGGTGCGCACCCCCCCTTTATTTTTGCCGATCAATGCATTTGTATCGGGACATATGTTTTGCACCCCCCCCTTTGCCCTGGGTTAGCACCCCCCTTTCGAAAATTCCTGCATCCGCCCCTGCTTTAAGTTCTAGACAATCAAACAAATAATATTTGAATAAGTACAAATGTATACTTTATACTCAACATGAAAAATTATATATATTATATAAACTCTTGTTGAATGTTTATGACTTAAACAGAAATGTGGTTATAATTCTCATTAGAGCTAATTTCCTAATGCTTGTAAAATAAGACTTTGGTAGACTTGCCTGCTATGTTGCTTAAGCATTGTGATTAAGATTGACATCTGCAAACAATATAGATAGGAATAGTTATTTAAACTTGTATATTATATTTCAATTTAATTGAATGTTATCCCAATAACAATTGTACAATATACAAACAAAACAAGCAAGCTTACCAAATTCTTACTCTACATACATTAGGAAATTATCTCTAACTACTGCTTCTATAATTTCCTTTCATTTTAGCAGTTATGACAATGTTATGCCAAAAGATGACTTAAAGGGGCATCTGGAGTTAAAAGACAGACTACTGAGTATAACATGAAATTAATTATATCAATCAAATTATAAAATATTTGACAATTTTATTTTCAATTAAAGTTTAACACAAATGTTTAAGACTGATTAACTTCTCTTATGTAGTGCATTTAATACATAATGTCAAAGTTTTCTTCACAAAATTCATAATGCTACAAAGTACTGAAGTTTTAAATAGTTTGTAAATGTTGTGCTATTCATATACATCTGCTGTGTAATTACTCTACTTACATGCAAACACAGGATCATACAAATCATACATAGTAAACATTGTAAAAAGATGTTCATACATGTACAGTGTATGTAGAAATTGAGTCAATATCTAGCTATACATATGCCATACATTTTCTATAGGAGTAATTAAACACTTTTAAAAATACTGGCTTTACTTTTAAGTTACCATTCATCTAAATTGCAGTTCTTGAAATGACCATGAGTACAGTTGTAAATTGTTAATAGAAGAAGAGGAAGAAGTGGATGGACAGGACTAAAACAATTATGCATATGTTGAATGTAACAATTGGATTTTTTTTTTAATTATGCCAATTTATTAAGATTAGACCTGATTTGTATATACATGATGAAGATAAATACACCATAAAAATATTTAATTTTGCTTTATTCTTTTGCAGGAAACCAAGTATGAAATTGAGAGGGTTTCAGTATTTCTAGCATATTATAGTATTCATTTATACTTGGGATCGGTAAACAACTATACAAACAACTGATCAAGCACAGGCCACCATGTGTTACTTTGCAACTCACTAATTGCTTTATCTTTTTTATTTTTGCTTCAATTTACTCATTTGGCCCTATGTTGCTTCTAGTCTCTTTTTTTGTTGCTTAAAGATAAAATGTATGCTCTATAATAACAAAGTTCATTATATATAAGTCTGTAAATAAGGGAAATACACTTGTTGTATGTTGGTTCGAATCCAACTGCAGACGAACAAATGTGAGCTTTGTAACTCACTAATTGCTTTATCTTTTGTTTTTGCTTCAATTTACATATTTGGGCCTATGTTGCTTCTAGCCTTTTTTTTGCTTGAAGATAAAATTTATGCTCTATAATAACAAAGTTCATTATATATAAGTCTGTAAATATTGGAAATACACTTGTTGTATGTTGGTTCGAATCCAACTGCAGACGAACAAATGTAAGCTAGTGCAGCTTATGAAAGCATTTTTTTTTATCATTTTACAAAATAGCAATGATTTTTAGGATAATAGTTTCTTTACTAATAATTGGAAAAATAACTTGCATATTTTCCTATAGAATTTTGTTTTTTTATTTCAAATAAATAAAGGAACACAATTCATTTAATTGGCATTTATGAAATAAAAATTAGAAAATGTATATTCATGATATTGATATTAAAGAATGCTTTCATATTTTGCTTTTCACCTCTTATAGTGTTGAAATCAATATGATTTTCTACATATTGGTGTTGGTGTTAAGTTGGTGTTTAAACTACCAGATAATATACCAAAATGGACACATTTTTATCCTGTAAAAGTTACTCTCCATCTGGATGAGATAGTTACACAGACTTATTTGTAGATTTTTATACAAAATGCATATGATAGAAAAACAAAAGCATGTACCATCTGTTTAGCATAAATTGAAATGCACAGACACTGCAAAGTCTTATAAACTTACAGTTTGGTTAACACATTTTATAAAAAGGCTGTAACTTATTTGTTTTCAGTAAACAATTACTGTAGTGATAGCCATAATTTGCCACCTTTTACAATTATGAGTAGACTAATATTGCCATCCTATAGTCAACATGTAGTTCATATGCATACCATAGACAGGAAGCTTGAGATTGATTTTGGTCCCTATGGTTTAGGAATTAGGGGCCAAAAAGGGGCTTAAATAATCATTTTTATTTGTTTTTGCACAATAACTTTAGTACAAGTGAATAAAAATTTATAAAATAAGCTTCATGACCTTAAAAGAAAGGTTGAGATTGATTATAGGTTTTTTTTGTACCAAACGGTTTCTGAAAAAGGGTCCAGAAAGGGGCTCAAATACATCTTTTAAGCAGTTGATTTTGGTTTTGGCTCAATCTCTTTAGAATAAGTAATAGAAATCTATGAAATTTAAAGGCAAGGTTTATGACCACAAAAGGAAGGTTGGGATTGATTTGGGGGGGTTTGGGTCTCAAAGATTAGGAATTATATAGGGGCAAAAAAAGGGCCATAAATAAGCAATTTTGTTGGTTTTCACTCAATACCTTAAGTATAAGTAAATAGAAATCTATAAAATTTAAACACAAGGTTCATGACCACAAAAGTTAGGTTGCGATTTATTTTTGGGGGTTTTGGTCCCAACAGTTTATGAATAAGGGACCAAAAGTGTCCAAAATTAAACTTTGATCTAAAATTGAAATATATTTGCTTAATTTGATATGCTGAATCTAACTGTGTTATTAGATTTTTTATTTTTTTTAATTTTGTTCCTGTTTTCAAACTGGTCTACATTAAGGTCCAAAGGGTCCAAAATTAAACTTAGCTTGAGTTTATCAAAAAATAATTTCTTTGGGTTCTTTGATTTGCCAAACCTAAACATGTACTTAGATTTTCGATTATGGGCCCAGTTTTCAAACTCGTCTAAATCGAGGTCCAAAATTAAAAAAAAATTGAATATATGGATATACATTGAAGACTAAAAGGTTCAAAATGAAACTTTATTAGATTTCTTCAAAAACTGAATTCTTGGGGTTATTTCATATGCTGAATCTAACAATATATTTTGATTTTGGATGTTGGCTAATAATAGGTAAATTTCCAATTCAATTTAAGACCACATTCATTCTGTGTCAGAAACCTGTTTTGTGTCAACTATTTATTCACAATCCAAATTCAGAGCTATATCAAGCTTGAATTTTGTGTCAATACTTGCCCAACTGTTCAGGATTGGACATCTGGGGTCTTATACAGCTGTTCCCTGCAGAGCATATGGTTAAAGTTGTACTTATTTTATTATTTTAGCTCCTTAGTCTAGTTTGTACAAATTTCTAAATGTTTAGGATTAAGATAACTTTTAAATTTGCAGCAATATTAATTTGAGTCAAATAAGGGTCTTTTATGCCCCTACTCCTTTGAGATATTGAATAAAGTGTTGACATTGAAACGGCTGGATTGACAAACAATGGCATACCATGTATATCCCTTATCTTAATAAAAACCGGAAATTAAAAAGATATTTTTTTTTTATTATATTTTCAGATCACAATTATGTTAACCTGATCATAGAAACATGAGAAGCATTAAAAACCTGCATAGATTATACACACAAATGGAATAGACTTTCACTTTAAAAGAACTTACAAACAAGACTTAAGAACTCATAAAAAAATGATTCATGTTTCAATGAGTGAATTAGAGTGATTCTAATTGCACATCCAAATTTGTGTGCATTTAATACATGTATTAATTACAATGAATTTTATTAATTGCTGTTTTGAAAATTTTGTATGTCTTCTTAAATCTATCATGAACATATTGTTGTTAGCAATTAAAATAGAAATGAAGAATACATTTTATCAGTTTTAGCCAAGAAGTATGGAAATATGAATGTCCTTCACATTGTTTACATTTTTAAAACTTCCCAAAAAGCCTTTTGCTTTATACTACTCATAACTTCAGTAATGTACAGATAAAACTGATTTAACTTTTTACCTAAGATTTGAGATTTAAGCATATGAATTCAAGGAAATAATTGGTATGAGTCAATTGGACAGCATTCCAAAACACAAAAATCTTAATAAAATACTTCAGTTACAAATAAAGATCTGCCATCAACAAAAAGAAAGCAGTAATAACAGTTGTCTTGCAAATAAATTATAATGGGTTAAATCATCTCACACTGGATACATGTACATCATGTCTGTGCTTGATTAAATGGTTGTATTGATGCATGAGAAAGTTCAGTATTATTACCTCTTACAATGACAATTATTTCATGACCCCACACAATGAACTTGCAGAGGGGGATAATGTTTTTGACACATGCATTTGTCTGTCTGTCATTCCTGGTCTTCAACAACTTGTCATCACAACTCCTCTGAAAACCCTCTTGTAAGAGAACTTCATATAACTTTATAGATGTGCATATCAACATGAAATTGTGATTCAAGTCTTTTTCTAGAAGTTATTCCCCTTTGAACTTATTGGCCTCAATTATACTTCTACAATATAGTTTTTCATTGCAAATTCTATGAAACCTCACGATAGAATCTTATTAAGCTTTGTAGACAACAAGGACATACTAGGTAGATGTTTGTCCACTGACAATGTGGGGACATGGGGTATGTGAATGTGCTGACAATGGTTTTTGAATTTATTCTGAATTCAATATGGCATGTAAAATGTTTAACTAGATGATAAATTTAAGCTGATGTAGATTCCAGGTTTTGTTGGCTTACTGAATAAAAGATATGAGATGTGTTTGTTGCTAATGAGACATTATTTTTTTTGCAGTGATAATGGATCCAGATTTTTTTTCAACTTGAAATAATAACAATTGATTAACAGTACATACATTCATCACTAGTTTAGTGCACAGAACTCCAATATCAATTATTGATAATGCCAAGAGTATCAGGACATAATTTGGGTGTAACATCTACCAAGGTATCTGCTAGCTTAAAACCCAGTCCCCAATCATGTTTATTAAATAATAGACATTGGTTAATGTGCAGTAAAAGTCAAGATTATATGATACATTAGAGAAGGGGTATAATGCAAGAATAAAAGTAGAGTAATAAAACCAATGTCTAGTGTTATACTGCAAGATTCAGAATTTGAAAGAATTATTTCTTATAGGTGTCTATGTACTGTAGAATGCTTGCACAAGAATAGGCTTCATGGAAGCAAAGCAATATATTTTTTTCATTTGGTAGCAGGAATTTTTATAAGGTAAGGTACAACCCCACCAAGCTATGAGAGGCTTTCCCTCTGACAAAGGGTTGTGCTGTTTAATATACAGGTATCACAGAGGATTGTTAATATTTGCCATGTACCTTTTTTAATGGAAGTTTAATGGATTCCTAATGTTAAGGATGCATTGGACCATAAAAAGGAATATGTTTGCTTGCCCTAACCTTTAGCCTACCTACCCAGAAAATAGCTGCCTAATAAAAATCTTTTTATTGTCCTGATTTGAAGAAGTTTCTTTTTTTAATCAGATAGGCAGGAAGACTAATAAACAGCTGATACTTCAATTTCTTTTTTGTTGAAAAAAGGAAATGTTTACCTACCCACTGTCTCAGCCATTGAATGTAGGGTTCGGGCAAACCAACAAATTTTTAAGTGTGGCCTTTTAGCAATGTTTAGTAATACCTAGCACTTTATTCCAGAAATCCCAACCTTAGATTTTCTTCATTTCTAATTTTTTTCTTTTTGCAAAAACTTTGGAACACAGGGAGGGGTTTTGTTGCAATTTGCTGGGTTTACTTTTTATCTATACAAAAACCGAAAAAATACAAGGGTAGAACCCCCTTAGCAACTGTGTTTCAAATCATTGTATCAATTTAATACAATGATCTGAAACACATATAAGTCTTTCACTTACATGTACTTACATGTACATGTTTCCACTTAATTTGTCTCCTCAGTGGCGTATCCAGAACTTTTCAAAAAGGGGGGGGGGGAGTTATCTGACTGACCAAAGGGAGCCCACTCCAGCCATGCTTCAGCGAATCCCTATAAAATTACCATTTTTTTTTCTCAAGAAAAGGGAGGGCCCCTGGATCCGCCTATGCTTCTATTTTAAAATATGTCTATCACGGCACTATGATATGTAAACTGAAGTGTGATTTTTGGGGGTTTCTTATGTATGAACCCGGCAAATTGTAACAAACCCATGTGGAGTACATAGAGCCAGAGACATGTATATATGTCTCTGATAGAGCTATACTGAATGGACAACTACCATCCTAGACCAGGATCAAAAGTGCTAACCGAGTGATAAAATACTTGAAAGACTCAACAGATTGCCGTCGCCTACATGTAGCCTGTCGGCAAAATTCATAGAATTTCTTCTTTTTTCGCTTCAAATATACTCCTCATAGTTACCAGGATTGAAATTTTGTGTTTGCGTCAGATGCACGTTTCGTCAAAGTAATTTTTAAACTTCAATTTGGCGACAATCCTAGTTGAAGGAGATGAAGCGATGAGATGATTCTCATAATTTCCGCCATCGCCACTTTACCTCATTACTCCTAACCTTCCGCAAATATTTTTTTCGACAATCCTCGCTAAATTGTGTATCACGCAAGGGACTTTGCAGAGAATACAGAAGGCTTGTCGGCCATGAGGAAATTTCCTCATGGAGTCGGACAATGTGTGGCAGAGGTCATATTAAGTGCAGTATTGCAAAGCATGTATGGAACGGATATGAACTCTGCGCCGGAGATTGAAACGACGGATGACCGAAGGCAATTGTTATATTCCTGACGTTGTACAGGAAATTCAGAAAGATAAAAGATTTGATTAAACCCATTGTATAGCTAGCTAAACATCTCACTTGCATGTTTGCAGTTCCCTCATTTTTATACACGTGTGAAGGCAATCCAATAAGACATAATTGGTTTACGGAACACTAATTACATTTTTTAACAGTACTACTCTCAATGTTAAATATTGTTCGTTTGCTTGTACAAAAGACCAGGCATATCTTTAATTATACTGTAAGAAAACACACCTACCTGCTCTGCACACGATCTCAAGAGCTGCTTACTAGTATCAGTCAGATCTACAGACACAGGGATGACCCACATTATATCGCATTTTTGTACGCCTGTTATTTTCCTGTCCAAAAATTTCATCAGATGATCGACAAAGGCTTTGATAAACATTTTGCATACGTGACTAGCAAATAGAGATTTCCCGGTCTCATCCATCAAAATCGTATCCACAGTTATATTCTAAATCATCAATGAAATATTTGTTACATTTAACTTCTCCAGATTTCCTATCGTTTGTGTATGTATGTTAATCAATACTATAGGATTAAACACATTTTTTCTAGAGGTTATTGATGTGTAAACAGAGGCGATTAACTCACAAACTGAATAAAAGTCCGAAGTGTGAGTAAGAGCACCGGTTTACACATCAATAAAAATGTGTCTAATCCTTATAATTCTGAAGCAACATTTTCTCAATTTTTTTATTTTTCAAATTCGAATAATATCTGGCAGAATCATGCATCTAACTTCAGTCATTAAAGTGTATAATTCTAGACAACAATCAAAATAAGTTTGAACGAATCATACTTGTAAAGAAGCCCATGTGGTCTAGCGGGACGGCTACAGTGCATATTTTCAGGAAGGAAATGACAAAAAGTTCTATTAAAGAGCAGCGTAATTTCTAGAAAGCGCATTGGACGCAATAAATTATTAAACGTGTTGTTTACATCTTTTTACTGGGTCTATACCTCTGCTGGTGGACTGTCAGTATTTCAGTTCTGACATGATTTAACAAACTTAACTAAAATTATCTGTTTATAAATTTATAAATTATAAAGAAACTTAGGTTTCAACTCCCTCAGACACGGTTGGCTTCAGATGATTGTGGCTATTTATTTTATGTATTTTTGACATATACATGTAGCTCTTCAACGGTTTCGGTACTTATACATCTTCGTATTTCAAATGATTGGCTTTGAACGTTCCTGAAGAAGGTAAATCCAGAAAAGCGCGTCGGACGCAATAAATTATTAAACGTGCTGTTTTAAATTTTTTATTGTGTGTTACAGTCATTTTGTAAATCATAGGCTAATTTCCTGTCTGGAAAATTTATAGATGTCAATTATATCTGATTGATTGTCTAATAACGCATTAAATAATTTCAAAATCTAAGATAATTTTTTTTCAACTTTTTTATTGGTGTTGTTCATTTTTATTTCTTTCGGTTAATAGTTATCAAAGGTACCAGGATTATAATTTAGTACGCCAGACGCGCGTTTCGTCTACATAAGACTCATCAGTGATTTTAAATATTCCTCTACTAAAATTCATTTAATTTTTTTAGGTTGCTTCAACTGCATCGAGTATTGACGAAAAATTAAACACTATTATCTTCTAGACAACAAAAATGTCTGAGGTAGGAAATCCCATCACACTACGTTATGTTCTTTTAAAAAAAAATGTTGCAGTTACATACAATTGCATGTTGTATTTGGCAAACCCTTTTGAAATTTCGTGCCTTTAATGATAATCAATTTCATACTTTTTTTAGTTTTTTTTACTTTCTTATTTCGGGCGTCACTAATGAATATTTTGGAGACAAAATGAACGTCATACGTGTAATGTTCATGCCTGGTATCTATGATGAGTATATTTACAATTACTGGAACACAACCATTGCTGCAGGGGAAGTTTCCTCACCAATTGTATTATCAGCCCAGTAGTAAGCACTTCAGTGTAGACCTGATCTATCATTTATATGGTCATAGTTATAGTTAAACACACTCATTAAAACCCATTTCATTTTTTTGAAAATCTACGGATTTTACCCCTGGAAAATATGATCTTAGCTGTCTTTGCAAATCGGACCATCTGATCCTCAATGCTCTTCATCTTCTTGCTTCATTTTGCCTTGTCTTTTTTTTTTTTTTTTTTTATATATAATGATATATATACTGAAAAGTCTTTAGCTGGTCCGACACCACAATTGTCGTCCCTTGATTTTCGTTGTTCACGAATATAGTCCCTAGTGTTGACAGTGGGTTACTTGCCATTAATTTTTATACCCCTTCCAAATTGATTTCTTTATATTTAATGCCTGAAATTGCAAGTAGGGGGGTGAAATTACACTGTAAAAAAATTTGGGTCCAGAATTTATAAGGGAAGTAGTGATTAGGTCCAGCTGAAAAAGGTTAACAATTAGCACTTCGCAAGCTGTCAAAAGATTTCAAGACGCCCTAAACATAAAATTGTCCATATTTTGAGTTAGAGCCGATGAAGTTTTCTATAATTTTGACATAATTTGTCCCAAAAGTAGTACAACACACTGTAAACATTTCTTTCTAAATGGCTACCGCTCGCCTGGCAATGGGGGAAGGGTGCCATCCGCTATTGCTTGCAATGGCAAATCTAGTTCTATTTGCGTTTTATTTTGTAACCACCAACCACTCGTAAACAAATTTGTTACCAAAACGAGTAATGCCTTTTCCCTCAACTAAATCATAAACAAACTCCTAAAACTAATCGAAACAACAACATTTACAGTAACATTTTATAAACATACCAATGTTTTGCATGCTTCGATCTGTTTGTTTTGATTTTTTATAGTGGGAAGTTTTTATGAGTACTATTAGAAGACATACATTATCATTTAATATGGTATGTTTATAAATAAGAAAAACAATCGTTAGAACTGGGTAACTTAAAGTCCTTCAGTGTTTATTCATTTGTTTGTGTTAATATGTCTTATGTTTGTGTGAGGCTATTTCAGTTGATATTGTATAGTGTGTCTTTCTATGCTGTTATGTTACACTACTGTTTCAGGTAAGGGTGAAGGTTTAAACGTTGAAAGCCGCTGCATTTGTTTTCACATGTCCTTAGTCAGGAGCCTGACGTTCAGTGGTTGTTGTTTGTTGACGTGGTTCATAAATGTTTCTCGTTTTTTATAGATTAAATTAAAACAAATTCTTCATTTGAATGGTTTTACACTAGTCATTTTCGGAACCCTTTATAGCCTTTTTCGGCTCCGTGTTGAAGACCGTATTTTGACCTACAATGTTGTTTTTTTTACAAATTGTGACATGGACGGAGAAATATCTCATTGACACCACATCTTCTTATATCTTTATATCTTTATAATATAGAATTTGAATTGCTTTGAATGTACTTATCATGAATAAATTCCCTTGATAAATAATCACCATATGTGCACTTCAAAACATTGAACTTCACTAAAATGTATCAAGCGATGTACAAAATGTATACGTAGAAGCAGCATTGTTCATTACAAAGTTCTGTTTTCGTTATCCAATTGATGTATATATGAATGAAAAGAACAAAAATAGTAGGTGTAGGGAAAGATGATTCATATTTCGGATAACCAGATAAATGATACCATGACCAACACGATAAAAGTGGGACAAAATAAAACAGTCCACAAAACATTTCACCAAAATGTACGAACACTACCTTAAACTATGGGTGATTAAAATTGCGCAGGGAGGGCAACCATTCTTCCAAATATCAAATTTTACTTGTAATTTATAATTAATTAGTAAGAAATAATGTTCAAAATTAAAAAAAAGCCAAATGTGTGGCTGTTCAGCGCTTGGTGTAACAGTTTTCATTCGAATATTAAACGATAATAGACTTCTTAAAATGTTTTCTATTTTCAACATCGTAAATCTTTGCAATCCGTAAAATGTAAAAACACAACAGAAAGAATATGTGTAATAAATAGAAACTTTTTTTAATGAAATACCTTTGTATTAAATCCTCTGAAAAAATAGTAATCTTTTTGATCGCCGTTCAGACATATAGCTGCAAATTCACTTTCTGCATCATATCCAAATGTTGTCAACTCTTTGTTTCTATCTAAAAGGACACATGACTGAGTTTTATATCGCCTTGTATTGCCAATTCCAGCATTCGACAACTTGTTGCAATGTATTTTAAGTGGATCCTTTTCAAAATCAGACTTCAATGAGAACGCATATCCACTCCACGTAGTTCCTAAATCAAGAGCTGCAACCATTAAACAGTGTGAACGATCCATTATATGGCTAGTTACAATGTACCTGCAAATATTGAATTGAAATAAAATTAGATTGCAAATAAAATTCCAAAGATAAGCAAATCTTCTATGTAACAGAGACCTCAAAGAGGATTGTTACTACATTATCTTATTTTATTGTTTAGCACAGCTATGTTTCATGATGGTGGCAGCAGTTTCCTGTCAGGTTTCAGGCTTTTAACATAATTTTATTTGTTAATTAATGGAACGTCATGCTATTACTAACAACGATACTAGTATAAACTATTTTAAAATACTGCAAAGCATTCAAATGTTCATTTATATCTTTTACTTTTTGATGACGAATAAATATATATATTCAAACAAATTTCATATAGTTACGACTTTGAAGGAAAAATTTGCATAATTATTGTTACGGCCAGAAATTACCTTCAAATTGTAGCCAACAAAAGATACAAATCAATAATAAAATTTAACAATATTTATTATACAAAAGTTTACAAGAAGTATTACACAAATATTACTGTCAACTTAACTGTCAACATATGAGTCCAATCTTTTATCTTTATCTGTATCCGGATATCTTTCGGAATCCAATCTGAATATTACGTTCACTACTACGGTCACAATCCAGTATGATGTTGTTTGTAGAATAGAATTGTCAATCCAAATGCTATGAATATTTTGAAATGTCGATCTATGTCTAAGTCTAAGGGTGTTTAACTTTAGTGTCTATTTATATATAGTTGTCACGAAAAATACTAGAACACTCTAGAATGGAACGTCCTAGAAAATTACAACGTAAGTTTCTTGTAAAATGTAGAAGTTTATATAACGCATCTTTTATTAGAATCATTTTGGAAAGTTCCAATCATTCTGTAATTGTTCCAGTGATTTCTAAACTGCACATTTCTAAGATTATTCTGTAAACAACTAGCAGGCCACACAACACAAATCAGGCCAACATAAATAAATTCAATAATTACAATATCATAACACCTAGTCAACCTCTGATTCTTGTTTCTCATTTTATGTATGAAGGTGAGAGGATTATGATCAGTATAAACAAGAATAGGATATACAGTGGGATTCAAATATACATCAAAATGTTGAAGTGCTGACAACATTGCAAAACACTCTTTTTCAATAGTTGAATAATTTTTCTGATGTTTATCTAATTTCTTTGAAAAATATGATATAGGTTTCTCGACATTATCATCTGTCTCTTGACATAAAACAGCTTCAATTCCTACATCGCTTGCGTCAATGGAAAGTTTAAATTGTTTTTCAAAGTCTGGAGTAATCAGAACTGGACTATTAATTAAAAGTGATTTGCTATTTTCAAAAGCGTTTTGACAATTTTCACTCCAGATAAATTTAGAATCTTTTCGTAAAAGATGAGTCAATGGTTGAACTACAGTAGCAAAATTTGAACAAAATTTTCTGTTAAATCCAATCATGCCTAAATATCTCATAAGTTGTTTTCTATTTGTAAGAGGAGGAAATTTGGAAATGGCTTCCACTTTAGCCATAATAGATTTCACTTGACCTTGGCCAACTGTATGTCCTAAATAATCATCAGTGGGCTGACAAAATTCACCTTTACCAAGATTAATAGTCAAACTTGATTGTGACAATCTATCAAAAGTATCATA
Source organism: Mytilus trossulus (assembly GCF_036588685.1). NCBI lineage: Eukaryota > Metazoa > Mollusca > Bivalvia > Mytilida > Mytilidae > Mytilus > Mytilus trossulus. The sequence goes on along the minus strand of NC_086385.1, from coordinate 9,727,139 downwards.
CAAATGTGTTAAATGCTTTTCCCAGCTATCACTACATACAATTAGATCATCAATATAGGCATAACAACAGTTTAAATCTTTTATAACATTATTGATCATTCTATGAAATATAGCTGGTTAACTTTTTATGCCAAATGGCATTATTATATTGAAATAAGCCATCTGGTGTAACAGAAGCTGATATTTCACGAGCTCTCTGTGTCAATGGAACTTGCCAATAACCTTTCAACAAATCAAATTTGCTCACAAACTTTGCTTGACCAATGTTGTCAATACAATCGTCTATCCTTGAAATCGGATAAGAATCAGATTTTGAGACTGAATTTACTTTTCTGAAATCAGTCACGAAACGAAAGGTTTTATCTGGTTTTGGCACAAGGAGACAAGGAGAGCTCCATTCACTGTTACTCGGCTCAATAATATCATTGTCAAGCATATATTTAATTTCCTTTTTCATAGCTTCAAGTTTGAGTGGATTGAGCCGGTAAGGATGTTGCCTGATTGGAGAAGCATCTCCTATATCAACATCATGACAAACAGCAGTGGTTTTGTTTGGCACATCTGGAAAAAGATTTTTAAAAGAAAATACCAAAGTTTTTATTTCTTCTCTACGATCAAACGACAGATGTGCAAGTTTTGAGTCTAAATTTGACAAAATTTCTGAAATTTTCAATCTAACCGTCTCTTCCATAGTGTTAGAACTAAAAAAAAAAAGTGATTCAATTACATCTGGTTTGTCATGATTGTTCTCACATTTAACCATGCCTAAAGTGGCAACTGGTTTACTCTCACATTCATTAGTATGCTCAAAATATGGTTTTAACATATTAATATGACACACTCTGTTTTCTTTACGCCGACCTGGAGTTTTTACAATATAATTCAAATCATTGACTTTACTCTCTGTTGTATAAGGACCACAATATTTACCCTGTAAATGATGTCCAGGGACTGGCAAAAATACAAGTACCTTATCACCAGGCTCAAAAACTCTAAAACAATTTTAACGGTCCCCTCACAGTATGGCCAAATACCAACGCAAAGAAACTAAATCCAAGGGATTCTTGAACAGCCTCTCGGACTGCAAAAAGTAGAAAGTGAACTCCATCATCCCAGTCTATGTCAAATTGAAAAAACAAAAAGTTCTTAACATGTTCTTCAATGTTTGGTGAAAAGGCACCTTGAGATTCTGGATGGTACGCACTTGATCTATACTGAGCAATCTCTAACTGGTACATGACTTGCTGAAATAAACCTGACATGAAATGTGATCCCTGGTCGGACTGTATAGACTTATGAAGTCCTACTAATGTGAACAATTTGATAAGTGCTTTGATACTGGTAGGTGTCTTGATATTTCTTAGCGGAATAGCCTCAGGAAAGCGAGTGGATGTACACATGATTGTCAATAAATACGCATTTCCAGTTTTGGTCTTTGGTAAAGGTCCAACGCAGTCAATTCGAACTCTGTTGAAAGGTTCGTCGAAGGCTGGAATAGGCAGAAGTGGTGCTGGTGGCATTTTCTGGTTAGGCTTACCAACAACCTGGCATATATGACATGATTTGTAGTATTCCGCAACATCATTTTTAAGTCTTGGCCAGTAGAAATGCTGCAAGATCTTAAGGCAAGTCTTCCTTATACCTAAGTGTCCAGCCAAGGGGGTGTCATGGGCAAGACCAATACTTTCTTGCCTATAAACTTTAGGCACCACCACTTGGTATACCACTCTCCATTCCTCCTCATAGCATCAGGAGGCCTGCACTTCCTCATTAAAATGCCGTCCTGATGGAAATAGCATTCAGCCACTTTGTCTGCTTCCTCCTGTGGTTGAGCCCTCTTATGGAGCTGAAGAACTTCAGGGTCTTTATTTTGTTCTTCGAAAAGGTTCTTTCTGTTTAATGAATGGCTGTTTACGTCTGGCCATGGAATAATTACATTCTTGTTAACATTAGGTGGTCTTATTATGGCCTTTTCTGAGCTATCAGGACCTTTAATGTCGGCTAGGAAAGTGTCAGAAAGGTCCTTGTAATCACAGGGGTTTTCTTGCAAATCCTCATCTTGTTGTTTTCTAGCCATCGCCCTAGTTACAACACAAGCTGAATACAATTCAGCATCATCTTCATGTAATTTAACATCCATCACCGGTTCACTGGTAACAATTGGTTCAGCAACCACTTTGTTCCTAGCTAGATCATTTCCTAGCAATAACGTAACACCCTCAACGGGGAGATTAGGACGAACACCCACAATAACTGGTCCAGTTATCAAATCTGACTTCAGATAAATACGATGGAGAGGAACATCTATACAACCTAACTCTACATCTTGTAACAAAACGGAGGCACCAACAGAAGTCTCGGACAAAGGCAACACACCTTCTCACAATAAAGACTGAGAAGCTCCAGTGTCCCGTAAAATCTTAATAGGCTGAATAGTTATCAAAAGTACCAGGATTATAATGTTATACGCGAGACGCGCGTTTCGTCTACATAAGACTCATCAGTGACGCTCAGATCAAAATAGTTAAAAAGCCAAACAAATACAAAGTTGAAGAGCATTGAGGACCCAAAATTCCCAAAGGTTCTGCCAAATACGGCTAATATAATCTACTCCTTGGGTAAGAAAATCCACTGAAGAGTGGTAACATCAACAATAGAAATAAACCCATCAGACATAAAGGGTTTGTATTCCTCAAAAAAATGCTCCATGCAATCACAAAAACTGGACTTAAAAGCCTGACTCGCAGGACATTCCAACGTACTGGTAATATAAAGTGTCGTACAAGCACTGGACTTCGGCTTATTATCTCTTTCATTCTTCTTCTGGGGTTTAAAACAATCAGCCATCGGGTGACCATTTTTCTCACAATAAGCACAAATCAGTGACTTCTTCTCAAAAGTATCAAATTTTGGACTAGACATATTATAACTGGACTGACTCTTATTCTGTGCAACAGGCTTACTATCAGTACGCTCAGTGCTTTGATTTTTGTAATTTCCACTTGAAGTATTAACAGTTTGACCCTTGAAACTTGTTTTATGTGAAAGGGTATAATTATCTGAAATTACAGCTGCATCATGTATTGTCCCAACAGTTTTGTCGTCTAAATGTGTTTTTCAGTCTAAATGAACACATTGTTTGAACTCTTCTAATAACATCAATTGTCTTAGGTTATCAAAATTGTTATCTGTTTTCTTTGAAGTAAGCCATTTATCAAAAAGATCTTCTTTTTCCCGAGCAAATTCCACATAGGTTTGCGAATCAAACTTTTTATAAGATCTAAATTTCTGTCTATATGCTTCTGGTACTAATTCATAAGCTTTCAAAACTTCCTGTTTCACCGTGCCATAATCGGAACTTTTTTCTGATGGAAGTGCGGAGTATATTTCAGCGGCTTTACCCTCAAAAACACTTGTAGCATTGTAGTCCAATATGGCTCTTTGGCCAATTCAAATTATGAGCAATTTTCTCAAACTGCGGAAAATATTTATCCACTGTTTTACAAAATTTGGGAACAAAATGTATATTTTTTGCTGCATCAAAATATTCTGATTTCGACTGGACTTTAGTGTTGCTTTCTTCTTTGACCATTTCAATTTTCATTTTCTCCATCTCTAGCCTTTCCCTCATTTCAAGTTCTTTTTATTTAAATTCATCTTCTTTTTCTTTTTTATCCATTTCCAAACTTTCCTTCATTTTAAGTTCTTTTATTTTCTCCGTCTCCTTCATTTCAATTTCTTTTAATTTAAGTTTATGTTCTATTTCAAGCTTTTTTAATTTAAAGGCGTCAACGTTGTCGACCTTAAGATCGAGAGCCTCTTTACCCTAAAATTTCTGCGTCCACTAATTTGTTTATAACCAAATTTTTTATAATTTGTTTTCTCATAAATATTCTAAAATCTAATTTCAGATGTTTAGCAAGCAACACTAATTCCTCTTTCTTTGAATGCTCCAAACTCTCCAGGTCTGGCGTTTTCAAAAAATTACCGGCATCAAATGCCATTTTGTAGAATTTTCTTGGCTAGTTATAATAAAAATTACTAAACAAATTTTGAATAAGATATTTTCAGTCTCCCGGACGAGCCCCCAATTTCTGTTACGGCCAGAAATTACCTTTAAATTGTAGCCAACAAAAGACACAAATCAATAATAAAATTTAACAATATTTATTATTCAAAAGTTTACAAGAAGTATTGCACAAATATTACTGTCAACTTAACTGTCAAAATATTAGTCCAATTTTTTATCTTTATCTGAATATTACGTTCACTACTACGGTCACAATCCAGTATGATGTTGTTTTTAGAATAAAAGTGTCAATCCAAATGCAATGAATATTTTAAAATGTCTATCTATGTCTAAGTCTAAGGTTGTTTAACTTTAGTGTCTATATATATATAGTTGTCACGGAAAATACTAAGAACACTCTAGAATTGAACGTCCTAGAAAGTTACAACGGAACCAAATTACACAGAGGTAAGCAACAATTTGCACCGCAAGGCCTTCAATAATGAGATAAACCAATACAACATTGTAAGCTTTAAAGTGCCTCGTAAATAAAAACAATCATTTCAAACAAAATAATTCACGGCTGATTTCTATACATAACAATGAACGAAAAGCAACTTTGATAACAGAAACATAGAACAACCACGAAATTACATTAAAACCAAAGCATTTCAAACCAATATTGTGACACCGAAAGCTGAAATACAATAATGAACAAATAAACATGACCTTTACTTTTGACCTCCGTTCAAGTTTCTAAGGAACATGTATGGAACAATTATATCATCTCAAAAGACTCAAAAAGATTAAAAGGAAATAACCTCTTGAAAATTTTATCAGATTGGTTCTAATCAAAAGAACTTAGAGGATATAACGACAAAAAAAAACACACACACACAATTAGTTAATCGATACCTTTCATGCTAAATGATTACCACAAGGTATAGACTTTTTTGTATTCTTTATAAACAAATACAGTATTTGTGTTGGATCGAATACCTTTAGGTTAAGGCAAATAGTTGCTGTTTCTGTTATTAGACACAGTACTAGTGTTGACGTGAAAGAAAACAAAACAGCTGGATAGGTGATATGCTTAACATACTAAAAAAGGTTAAGGGTGAAGCTAAATGATTATCAATATCAGTGTGCACGTTTTTGTCAGGCAAATAGTATTATAAGGAATTAGTCGTTCTCAAAACAAAGTGAACTAGGCTAACAACAAATTCGTTTCATCGTTTGTTTATGCTTCCATGGTTTGATTACCTCCAGATTCGTGCATTTTCCCGTGGTATGCCTATGTGCTAATGTCATAGTTAGCGTCTACGTTCAGTGACGTCATTTATACCTTTTGACCTCGGGTAAATCATTCATTATGCCTACAACATTGGAGAGTATAATTGGAACATCCAAAACAAAGCATGGTATTGGCCATTAGGTGACATATAGTATATTCGCATTTTACAACTGCTTTGTACTCAAAGCGTACGACGAAAGTAAGTTGAGAATGCCAATTATTTGAGGGTGTGAATTAACAAAGAACAGATCATTCGATATATACATTATAAAAAAACATTAATTTGTCTACTTACATACATTAGTGAACAGCTATATATCAGGACATCCCAGGTTTACATACCTTCAATACTGCATTTAATAGGTGGGATGATCATTTTGTTGGATATATCAGCTCGTATATGTTTGCTTATAGATAGTACGACTATATTATGGGTAACCTGAAGGAGAGGTTAATTTTATAGATCTTGTTTCAATCGTTATAATAACTGTATTTTTTTTTTCTGGTTTAATGCTCTATAAATTTTTGTAGTATTCGTATTCGGTAGGGATTTTGAAATATAAATTTTAAAAAAAGGTATATCTATATATATCTATATATATCTTTGTGTACCTTTCGTTTACCTTTATCGGATCCTCAACATATTGACACCAGTTATCTTAATAATGATGAGATTTGCATTTATTTTGTTGTAAATATTTGTAAATAGACCAGTAATTGTATATGATTTATATATTAATAGTGTGTACTCATTAGTTTAACATGATTCAAATACCATTATACGTTTGTGAGCCAACAAACTATTAAAGTCATTTGTTGAAAGCATAAGACATTGTTTTCAAATGGAGCAATTCTTAAAGGAGAAAATGCCCATTATTGTAGCAACAAAAAGTACAACAAACAGACAAATGTAAAATGATTGATTGATTTATCATTGGTGGTTGACGCTACTTTCAGCACTCTTGGTTTAATTTGTAGCCAGAATGCTCACAAAGAACATAAGGAACAAACTACCTTCGACATAAAGATTGCGATCAATCTGAAATGGAACCCATCGGTCCATTAAGGCGTTGGAACCTCAGTCTTGATCGTGACATATCAGTGATACAGTGATTAATTTACTTAAATTACCATACCAGAGACCAGTTCCGAATTATTATAGTTCACTGATATTAGGTAACCCTTAAATGAATCTGATATACATGCATTAAATAGATTAGTGTCAGTGCAATATATGCCTATTCCTTGGTACTAAGACCAATTCACACAGCAAACATGCATTTGCTTTAAAAAAAAAGTAAAGTCGTTTGTAATGGTATCGCAATTACAACAATTAGTAGTACTATTGCAATACAGAAAATATATGTACGTTTCTACGATAAAGTGTATCGACATGTAGAAGGTATTTCTATGGGCACTAAGTGTGCACCTTTAAAGTAAGATTTTCCCTATATTGCTGTAAATCTAAGTAAATGAACAAACTCAGGAAAGACAAGTTATTGTTACATTTGGTTGATACATTTAACAATACCTACCGCTATCTTGATGACTTTTTTTTCATCAACCAAAACAGAGTTCTCTAAATTTACTACCGAAATTTTCCCAAAAGAACATAAACAGCAGAAATTGTCTTTTTCTAGGTTTAAACATTTCAATTTCAATGGGAAATCTCCAAAATAAAATTTATGACAAAAGACTGTTTGTCCCATTCCTTATTGCTTCCTTTTTTAGACAGCGATTTTCTTTCCGCTCCATCATACGGTGTTTATGCATGTTAATTTCCAACTTGTTCGTTATGCCCGTGTGTGTCATGACGTTTAAAAAGGTTAAAATACATAATCAATGTATCACTGGTAAACTATTCTATAGATATCGGAAGATGTGTTATGAGTGCCAATGAGACAACTCTATGTCAGGATTTTCGTTACCATAAGTTTCTCCAAAAAAATTACTAAATTATTTAATAAATACAAAGATTTGACTAGTAAATTTGGCTGTACCTACAAACTTACAAACGGTATTTTTCATCCTAAATTTGCATTGTACTGAAATCACAAGAATGACTAGGTCATCCGTGTAAATTTATCAAACCATTAAAAAAAACTTATTAGTAAAGGTTATCTTACCAATGTTGTAATTTTATCTTTAAATATAGTTGACATTGACACTATATCGGTTTTGTCATCAGAAAATCAAAAGATAACTAAATTCATGTTATTTTCAAACGGGATGTATAAAGACACACACACATTCATTTTCATCTATAAAGATGTTAAATCCGAACTATCCTACTGCCTGGTGATACATTTTTTTGGGCGTTGCACAAGTCATGTCCCCTTTTACTGTCCATGGTCTTTAAATACTAAATCCCTGGGATGAGTTTCACTTGATTTTAATCTCTGATTCACGATGTTTTATTATAAATTGTTTTTGGCTTTTAACAAGCTGTCAGTAACTGCGAATACTCTAAAATTGATTTTCCAATGAAGGGTTTTTGGGTATAAATGAACCTTGCATATGTATTTAATGTACTTAAAATGGAAAGAAAAGATACACATAACATATCATATTAGTTAAGAATTCTCTAAGAGCAAGTAACATTGAAAATAATTCAGGGTCAATTTAGTCCGTGGCATATATTTACATTAAAAATGCATATTGAAGATATAGGAAATAAAAAAAAAATTATTCGTTTTATCATTCTCATAATCAATTGACATGATACAATAAATCTTAGAGGAAAATCTCATCGGAAAGTCTATAATCACATGGCAAAATCAAATAACAAAACAAATAAAAACGAATGGACAAGAACTGTCATATTCCTGACTTGGAACAGGCATTTACAAATGTAGAAAATGGTGGATTAAACCGGATTTTATGGCACTTAACCTCTCACTTGTACGACAGTTGCATCAAATTTTATAATATTGACAATGGTGCGTGAACAAAACAAAAAGACACTATAGGTAAAAATGTCAAACATAATGGTACAAAGTCTAATTCGGTAGGTCACATTCGTGACAAGGGAACGGGATTACAGTTACGACATACGGAATATATTCGATATCATCTATATACCAGATATTCCATAACAATCAAACAACTCGTGATGGCGTCTGTTAAATTTACGAAGTGATGATTTCAGCTTCCTAATGTTCCACTTTCGTAAATTTATGTTTTTCAACCGACTCTCATAGTCAATATCTAGATATAAATCATAATCAAGCTGCAAACTCAAAAGCTCAAACACATCAAACGAAGGGATAAAAACTGTCATACTCCTGACTGAGTACAGGCATTTTTTATGTAGAAAATATATGATTAAACCTGGTTTTATAGCGCTATCCCTCTCACTTTGATGACAGTCTCAACAAATTCCGTTATATTTACAATGATGCCTGAGCTAAACAGACATTATAAATAAGATAGTCAAAATATGGGTACAACAGTCAAAAGGAACAATTTCACATAACACAAAAACATCTATATACAAACACATTCATTGATTCGCGTGTCTGACGTCAGAAAATTTTATACGTCACATTTATTTGTCGTTCAATGTATATAAAAACAATTTTAAAATTTCTCATAGGCAATGTTAGCATACAGGGTTAAAAAATAAAGTATGTAAGAATTAATTTCAGAAATAGACCGAGATTTGAAATAGTCCAAAAGTTATAAAGAATTTATAAGAATCCAACAATAGTTCATTTCACTACGCGATTGATAATATTGACGTTTGTGGTTCAACGTAATTTGTAATTCATGATAGAAATATATCATAATGACATAAAATAGAAAATATCATACTGACGGGATCTTTAAAAGTACAGAGTCACGTTATCAGAAACAAGAAATAAAAAAGGTCGCATATACAAAACACACCAGCAAAAAAATGAAAGACAAAACAAACACATCGGTTTAAGAACCGGGCACGTTAAATGGATATCACATAAAACGATCCAACAGTAAAAGTAATATTAATAATAGAACAAAGACAAATGAAAGAACATTAAAACACGTTGTTAAAAAGACTCTCCATTTAACATTTTTTGCAGACAGTATGGTCTGATACAAAGATTTTTCACTTTTTAGTGAAAAACGTGCATGCAGTTTTTGTCTTAACAGGCTTATATTTGAACCACTTTTTATCCTACAGAAGAAAGAAAAGATATTATGTGAAATGAAACAGGTACAAAAGACATTGTAAAGTGCTTTTCATACAAACTTAATGAGATTTTTAATAAGGACTCCAACTTTTATGTACCAAGCTCCTCAAGTTTAACTTGATCCAAACAGAGCGGGGGCATTTATACAACACATGTTTACCAATTTTCTTAAAAAATCTTTTTTCTTGCGGATTCAGAGTTCATAAATAAGTAATATAACTGGATTAAACACAGAAAAACAAATACTGACATATGAAAACCTGTCAGATATAAAGTCAGAATGCCACTCTTATGCTACAAAATTAAAAAAGCTATGAAAAGTCAAATTAAAATGTTGATGACGGATACTGATGGTCACGGAGTGGGTATATTACTCAAATAGAATATTTGCACGATTTGGCAGTATATTTTCAATTAACGAGTTTGACTTTACCTTTGGTATTTTGTATCCCTCTTTTAAAGATAATCCAAAGTAGATGAAATAGAAACAACATATTTTGCATTTTGGGTCTTTGCTAGGACAAAATTTGATAATACATTATAAAACGTTCATGAATTTAGATTTTACATTTTCCAAATTAATCTTGGTGTGATTTCTTTGTCTGAATTCTGCACTGTAAATTCTACTCCCACTGTTGGAGATCTTGCAATTAACGAGGAAAGGACAATATGTGAATTTTTCTATTGACAAAACACGTCAGTTACACTAAAAAATTAATTCAATTACTTCTTAGCATACAATACCAGAACAAAACTTGACTTGCACTTACCCTTTTTCAAGGGAACCATCTTTTTGTGTTGTAAGTCGATGCCATTTCTACCAAAATGAATAATAAGGCCATCTGTTGAAAACCAAGTCTTTGGTATTTTCTCGCCTATTAAAATACTTGCTAGCGAAGATTTTCCAATGTTACAGGGTCCTGCCAAGTAAATCCTGTTTTCATAGGTAGCAAAGGTCCCAGAAGCCACAAGATCCTTAAAATCATCTCTATTCAATTGACTTAGTTGGGTCAAAATGGAATTCGACATTTCCTACAGTAAAAATACACTTTATAAATTGGATAGATGTTAAAGGAAATATATCTTGTTATTAAGGTGGTGGCAGGTCGCAGGTTATTACTGGATTCATCAATTATTTGTTTATGTGTTGCTATATATGATGATTTCTTTCACAATTGACTTCTGTATCCATTTATATCCCCAACAACATTTTTTGTTCCGGAACTTTTATTTGTACCCTGTCATGTGTAGACCAAGAAAACTCTCATTTTCAAACATTGTTGATTTCTTATAAAGTTATATATAGTAGATTAATCATACTTGATGCAACATTAGGTTTAAAAGTACATATTATAACAGTATAATTGTAAACATTATTCTTGTAACCTTAAGCGTCGCTTTGTTTTTGCAATCTTATGATCGGATTCTTGGTGAAACTCTTTTTTAGATTCATTGTACTTTATATGAACGTTCTAAATAATCGGTCTTTGGAGGCTGTATTTTAGTATTATTCATTTAAATTTGCATGAATTTTGTCCTGATTTCATGCCCATAAAGTACCTTGAAAGGTCTTTGGTAAAGCTAAAAGATCAGTTTATGTTATGTTCGATTCCTATTATGCAATTTTCACTGCATAAGTCATGAATATCTAATGTAGAATGATAAATAAACAGACGAAAAAAATCATATTTTTTTTATAAAATAAGAAATAATATACAATATAAAATTGAGAATGGAAATGGGGAATGTGCCAAAGAGACAACAACCCGACCATAGCAAAAAACAACAGCAGAAGGTCAACAACAGGTCTTCAATGAAGCGAGGAATTCCCGCACCCGGAGTCGTCCTTCAACTGGCCCCTAAACAAATATATACTAGTTCAGTGATAATGAACGCCATACTAATTTCCAAATTGTACACAAGAAACTAAAATTAAAATAATACAAGACTAACAAAGGCCAGAGGCTCCTGACTTGGGACAGGCGCAAAAATGCGGCGGGGTTAAACATGTTTGTGAGATCTCAACCCTCCCCCTGTACCTCTAGCCAATGTAGAAAAGTAAACGCATAACAATACGTACATGTACATTAAAATTCAGTTCAAGAGAAGTCTGAGTCTGATGTCAGAAGATGTAACCAAAGAAAATAAACAAAATGACAATAATACATATGCAAAGACCCTATAAGTGAATCAATATTAACGCCAAAATATGCAATCTTCAATGACCTGACAACAGTATCGTATCTATATCCCTTCTTAATAAGTCTATTCAAAGGTTTTGTTAGTTTTTGAGGTGAATACTGACACCTTTGTGCTTTATACAGAATATTTCCATAAAAAATTGGATGTGAAATACCTGAACGTATAAGAAGTCTGCATGTTGAGTTATATTTACGAATGATGTCCTTATACCGATGATAAAATTTAGTAAATGTTTTGACTAGTTTGGGTATCGAAAACCCTGGTGTAATAATTTTCAGTAATACATAAATTTCTCTCGTTAAAATCTAAAACATTGTTACATACACGAGCGAATCGTACAAGTTGAGATAAATACACACCGTAAGATGGTGACAAGGGAACGTCACCATCTAAAAATGGATAATTAACGATAGGAAATGAAAAATCATCTCTTTTATCATAAATGTTAGTATTCAGCTTTCCGTTAGTGATATAGATATCAAGATCGAGGAAAGGGCAGTGGTCATTGTTAGTATTAGCTTGATTTAAAGTAAGTTCAACAGGATAAATTTCTTTAATATAAATACTGAAGTCGTCATTATTGAGAGCCAAAATATCATCCAAATATCTAAAAGTATTATTAAATTTGTTTATCAGATGTTGTTTCGATGGGTTTTTGCTTATTTTTGTCATAAATTGTAACTCATAGCAATACAAAAACAGGTCCGCAATAAGTGGTGCACAGTAAGTCCCAATTGGAATTCCGATAATCTGATGATATACGGAATCCCCAAAGCGAACACAAATGTTATCTAGTAAAAGTTCAAGGGCATTTAATATGTATGGTTTTTATCAATACATGATAAATGTATTTGATGCGGACGGGTTTTTATCGCGCCTACGGCCATTCAGGTGTAATATTGATACCCAACAAATAAAAATAAAAAATAGCAGTAAAGTTTCATTTGTAGAAAAACATGATTACTCCTTCTAATTAGTTATCAAAGGTACCAGGATAATTTAGTACGCCAGACGCGCACTTCGTCTACATAAGACTCATCAGTGACGCTCATATCAAAATATTTATAAAGCCAAACAAGTACAAAATTGAAGAGCATTGCGGATCCAGAATTCCAAAACGTTGTGCCAAATACGGCTAAGGTAATCTATGACTTGGATAAGAAAATCCGTAGTTTTTCGAAAAATATAGAGTTTTGTATACAGGAAATTTATAAAAATGACCACATTATTGATATTTTGTTTGACTGTCCGTATTTTCCGTACGTCCAGAATTTGATTTATAATACAAATTAAAAGATGTGGTATAATTGCAAATGAGACAACTCTCCATTTGAGACCAAATGACACAGAAATGAACAGCTTTATGTCACCGTACGGTCGAATTTTACAAACACTTTTTTCATACGCTTTCTGACGCAATTTTATAAGAAAAAAAATGAGACGAAAGACAAATGATTTTTATTTGCATCCGTAAAAGATATATGTTAACCGTTTCAGAAAATGTATTCTCCAGGAGATTGAGGTTCTTTGTTGGTCACATTTTTGGGAAACATATAACATCTTTATCCCCGTTTTGCAATATTGTTAGTAAAAACAAGCAGGTTGTTGCCATGGATAAACCAAAAAGAAATAGCTAGAACCATTCAACTTCTGGGTATCAGAAATTAAATACACATGCACATATAAGACACTAACAGTAGGCTTAATTTGTAAGAAAGCAAAAAAAACATAAAGGGGATTGTAAAATTAATGTATATTGATATCTAACATCGAGTGACAAATCTCAAGAAAAGAACAGCAAAACTGCCATACCAAATCAGCGTCCTACTTTCATTTCAGGATGCTTTTATAACTATTTGGATCATCTTTGTCGAGCTCCTGCTAATCTCCCATACTTTTGATTTTGCAATTTGATTAGGGACTTTCCAGTTTCCTCGGAGTATTTTTGTGATTACAATTTCTACTGCCCACATTTAGGTCGCCGTGTCAGCCACTGCATCATCTAGATTCTCGGCACCTTTTGCTGTTTATCCCTTTTTGTTCGTCTGCCATTCTCTCCTCATGCTCCGTCGCAGCTATTAACATGTCTAACTGAGCTCTAAACACCTTGCCAAGTAATCCAACTGCTATATTTCCATTTAGGTACTTTAAATGTTTTATTTTCCTCAGACATTCTGTGAACTTCTGAATCTAACAATATAAACGGAGAATGTGTCCATATGGGGCATAAATAATGCCTTAGCTTGCATAAAACGCTATAAAGAGTCATTACCCAAAAACGATAAAAGTGACGCCATCCAAATTCGCACTTGATCTGTGTTTTATGGTAATAAGCATTGTTCAAACAATTCATAGAATTTGATTGAGGCAAAATATAATTAGAGAATGAAAACTAATTGTTGGGACGTACGTACATGTACATAATGACGGACAAAGCCTAGTTTAACTTAATGTCCCATCCGCTGCAGCGGGTAATATAAAAATGTCAGACGTTTTATACTGAAAATGTCCATACCGAATCAATGCCACATTATCCCTACGACCCCTATACGATCAAGTCGATCTGGTCTGGCTGAGATCAGGCTGATTTCGAGTAGAGTTGATTTGGTCTAGTTAGTCTAGTAAAGATCTTGTAGAGATAGCGAATTGGTCGGAATCATCGGATATGTATTCAATTAGTGGTCGGGTTGGAGTCGTGATATAGTCTTCAAGGAGTCGTGAATTGTCGAGTTAATTAGTTCGTTTACAGTCGGATAGCAGTCGGATAGAAGTCGTAAACAGGCCCGATCAAGAATTTGGTTTCGCTTGGTCGTGGAAATTTGGACAATCGGGTTCATCGAGTTGATCTGATGGGTAGTGTGAACCTAGTTTTATACAGTAAAGAAAGTACGAGTAACGATCGAGTGACCTTAATGTATGTTTGAATTCCTCATGAATCGTTGTAGCAAATAAGAGAAATAGTTATTGTTAGAATATAGGGATATATTTAATACAGTTTATTGTTACATTTTTAAATGGTTCTAAACCACGGAGTATAACCGCCGTGCAATTGATTTCGAATGTTAACTGCTGCTATGAGAAGCAATATTGGTAAAAACATGAAAAACACCGTCCTGATATTTTCAAAAAATATAAAAAAAATGTGGCATGATTGTCAATAAGACAACTAGACCAAATGACACATAAATTAACAACTGTAGGTAACTATACGGCCTTCAACAATGAGCAAAGCTAATACCACATAGTTATCTATAAAAAGCCATGAAATGACAAATGTAAAAAAATTCAAACGAGAAAACTAATGGCCTAATCTATGTACAAAATATGAACGAAAACCAAAGATGTAATACATCAACAAACGACAACCACTAAAAAACAGGCTCCTGACTTGGGAGAGGCACATACATACAGAATGCGGTTGGGTTAATCATGTTAGCGGGATCCCAACCATCCCTCTAAACTCGGACAGTGGTGTAACAGTACAATATCAGAACGAAGTATAAACATCAATTGAAAATGCTTAACCCATCAGATGGATACAAATAACATACATTCAACAAAACACAGAGCATTGTATATCTTTTCATAAAATATGTACACCCCATGACTATTTAAAAAGGACGGGTCTGTGAATTTCTTGTAAACATCACGTAACAAACACTCTGTGTAACTTACACTTGATTACATACAAATAGAGAGTAGTTGGTTGGCTTTTACACTAAAGCCGATCGTGTATATTTTGTGATTTGTTGTTGTTTAAAGTACATAATACGAGTGATAATCCCGTTCTTTTAATTTATTATTGCAGAAGTTTTACTAACGAAAGGTGCAGATCGATTAAGAGTACACAATCAATCATAATAGATATAGGAAGATGTGGTGTGAGTGCCAATGAGACAACTCTCCATCCAAATAACAATTTAAAAATTAAACCATTATAGGTTAAAGTACGGCCTTCAACACGGAGCCTTGGCTCACACCGAACAACAAGCTATAAAGGGCCCCAAAATTACTAGTGTAAAACCATTCAAACGGGAAAACCAACGGTCTAATCTATATAAACAAAACGAGAAACGAGAAACACGTATATATTACATAAACAAACGACAACTACTGTACATCAGATTCCATAAGTTGGTTATACTCGTGTATACATATTCAAGTTAAAAAATCTACGACCAGCTTTCATTGCAAATATCATTAATATCAAAGTTATTTTAAGACTATTTTCAGTTGTTGCATGTCGAATTATCATATAAAACTATAATGAAAATTCATAGTTCAAATGAATCGTATCCAGTTAACAATATTATGGAATAAGCTGTTTAATTATCATTTTTTGTACTGTAATCTTGTTATTGTACATTAGTAACTTATATTCTTTTTAAATTGTGTTAAAACCTACATTCAACTAAATTATTTCGTACTTTCAAAAAGTAAACAAACGCAGTTAAGATACACTGAAAGATATCATCATGATCATAAAGCAAAACTACACTCCGTCACACATTACAATTTATATAGTATTACTTATAGAAACTTCCTTTTATCTGCACTACCCTGGTTGATGTAATAATAACACGTAATATGCCTATATGTAACATAATTCTCGAGATTTGTTTAAGGTGGTACCCAACACTTTCACTAAAATTAATTTGGCTCGTTTAATTTTCATAAAATTTTCTTAAAGTATTTTCTTTGACACTTTAACAAAAATATAAAAAAAAATAAAAATTTGAACCAACCGTTTTGTAAGAAAAATTACACTGGTTATGTAGCAATTTGACAAACACCAATTTTGATCATTGAGAAGCTTAATATTTCTTCTACAACACGACGTAATTAAACGTTTAGCTGACTTTACAGAGTTGTCTCCCTGTAGTGTTAGGTACCACCTTAAGGTTTAAATATTCTTAAAATATACTGTGACTGCTTTTGTACTTATGCACGGAACGTTTCACAGTTGATATAATGTTTGCAATTTGTGTCATTATTGATAAAAGGAATGAATAAAAAGTGATTAACAGAAAAACACATCAATCGATAACTTAAAAGAAACCATAAGCAAAACATAAGAAATCGGCTCGTGTACTTGAAAGATGTTAACATGCTCCTGTTATTAAATCTAGAAACCAAGACACTTGGAGCTTGTCAAAAAAATGTAAGATCACAAAAAAATGCTGAACTTCTAGGGAAAATTCAAAACTGAAAGTCTCTTATTGAATGTCAAAATGAAAAGCTTAAGCACATCAAACGAATGAATGATAACTGTCATATTCATATTTTGGTACAGGCATTTTCTTATGTAGAAAATTGGGTATTTAACCGGTTTAATATTGTTAAACCTCTCGATTGTATGGCAACCTCATGCATCAAGCTAAAAGAGAACAAACTCTCACTTAAGTATAAAACTGTTGCTAACAACATAAAATTGTATATAGAACACCACGCTTCAACGAACGGACCATCGCACTATGGCATATACAATCGCTCTTCATCGTTCCCATTGCACTTCAGCGTCACCATCGCACCTCCGTCATGTATACAAGGTATAATTTTGCATCTGTTAAAGTAATTTAAATATAGCATCTTAAATTTTATGCGGACAATTTTGATATGGTATAAAATCTTAACCTTTCTTGAGGGTTCAGACCAAGAATGCGTACTTTTTTCAAAGCATTAAAATAAAATCTGTCAATCACTTGTAATAAATTCAACAAGATAAAATATGTTACTGAGATCCCAACCCTCTTCTAAACCTGGGACAGTGGTGTAACACAACAACATAAGAATCCGTTGAAAAAACTTAACTCATCAGAAACACATCTAACGAAAACTCAAGACTACAATTCTTTTGTGTTTCTCAAGTAAAAATTAAAAAAAAATCATAATGGCTATTTCCTTATCAGAAGACAAAATCAAAGACTAAAACGCATGGAGACAACTGGTATATTTCTGATTTGGTACGAGTTTTTTTCTGTTTTTCTTTAAAATCGTGGTTCTTTGGTATTGGGTGGATGAGGCTGTAGACAGGAGGGGGGTGTATCACCTTACTTTTTCATATTATGTGCAGAGATTTTGGCAATAAAGGTTGGAGTTAATACGAAAATACAGGGTAAAGAAATCTCTCAAGTCGAACATAAACTATATCAGTTTGCAGATGACACTTCACTGATTTCGGATGGAAGTGAAGAATCTATGTCAGAAGCTTTATTAGAGCTAGATTGGTATGCAAAGATAATTTTTACCAAAACTCAAGTAGTATGGATTGGAAGTAAAAATACAGTAGAGAAATGTTATGCCAGAACAGAAATTTATCATTGAAGTCAACGTCTTTTTGGCTGTTAGAGGTAAACTTGGATATTGATCTTGATAAAAATCTTAAGCTTAAGTTATACTGATAGGTATCTTCAGATAAAAACTTTGATTAATACATGGTTTAAAAAACCTTAGTAGTTATTAGAAAAAATTTCTGTGGTTAAAACTCTTATTCTTCCTATACTCAATCATATCTTTTTTTACATTACCGAAACTAAATGCAGAGATGATTATGCAAATTAATGATGCTATTTATAGTTTTTTGTGGAACTCACCAGTTCATAGAGTTAAAAAAGAAGTGATATACATGGATTATAAGAATGATGGTTAAATATAATATATTAATCTATTTGTGATAATTTTTAAATGTAAATGGATAAGAAAATTGTTCAGTTCTATCTGTAAATGGTTGAATATCTTATTTACAAATACAGATAGTCAAAAATTGGTCAAATTTGGATATAGTTACACAACAAACACTATTTCAAATGTCAATAACAAATTTTGAATGGGTGTATTCAAAGCGTGGTAACATATTGTAGAAAAAGATATAAATTCTACATGGGAAAATTTTCTTGCTAGTCCATTATGGATGAATAAGAATATCAATATCAATAACAGACATGTATTCTATAGTTGGTATAATAAATGCATTGTTTTTGTAAATGATGTGATTAGTAATAGGAAAGTTTCTCTCCTATGTGGAAATTAAAGGCAAATTTGATATTTCTGGGAATATAATGATGTATAATAGTATCATTTCAGCATTAAATCAGACAAAGAAGCTATACTTCAGGGGAGATAATAAGCTCGCAGAACCTGTTATTCCCTTGTTAGTTCAAACTAATTTTAAAAAGTAATTGGGAACTTAAGATATGTATTTGATGTTATTACCTAAAGTTGTTCCTAATGGGCAAATACAGTGGAATGAAATTTTGCAACTTCATGAATTAGAATGGAGAGAATTTTTCAAACTTCTTTTTGCAGTTATTTATATCACAAAATGACAATGGTTACAGTTTAGAGTAAATCATAGAATATTATCTACAAACACATTTTTTGGTAAAATTAATGTCATTCATAGTCAATTAGTATGTAATTTGTGTAAGGAAGAAATATAAGCTATAGAACCTGTACTATGGAATTGTGAAAATGTCCAGAATATATTAGAAGAAATAGATATATGGTTTTTATCTAATGGTATAAGTATCCCATTCACCAATAAAACAAAATTGTTTGGTAATGTCTCACATGTATACAAGGGTAAAAAAAAATCTATGTCTTGAACAATATATCTATAATACAAGATATTTCCAACGGTTTTATCAATTCATGCTGTGAAGAAAATACTAAAAGATCTTTATAATTTAGAGAAATGTAAAGCAGTAAGAAACAATAAACTTTAGAGTTTCTTCACATTGTGGATTCAATTTACTCATTTGTTCGATTGTAATTAAAGTCCTTATATGATTCGTATGTAAAGAAAACATGATTTGTTTTTTTTTAAGTACTTACATAGAAATATTCGTCAGAATATTATATATATTTTCTTTCTCCTTTTTTATGTATAAATTCTTTTTTTTTTATTATTTAAAATTTTGTTAAATTCATTTATTTTTCCTCAATATTTCCATATAAATGTACAGATTTCAATAAAAAAAATGAAAACAAAAATCGTGGATTATAGAGTTTTTGTTTAGCTAGCTTAACATCTCACGCAACCGACAGTCGCAACGAATTGCATTATATTGTAAACATTTTGTGAGCAAAACAATAGGTACACATGTCAAAAAATTAGGTACAGCAATCAACATTGTATAATCTCAATCTCTATATAAAACAACAATGTCGACAAAGAAAAACAAAGAAAAACAAAATGACAAATAGACAAAGCTCATACGCAAAAATGAAATAATCAAAGCACAGTAACATAATAAATATAAAGCCATGCTTAAACTAAAGGTAATAGCCTATAGCAACTGAAGGTAATCACTAGACCTTTTTGTATTCCGATTTTATTTATCGTTTAGGTGATGCAGCATGCATGCATTTCCAACTTTTTCTCTGATATTGCTAGTAATAGGTAAATATCGTGTTATACACATTATTGTGTGGGTGAGAACAAAAAACAAAAACATTCCCATAAAGCAAAGATTATGTCAGAGACCGGTACACTTCTTGTGAGTATATTTATTTAAAAAATGAAAAAGAACTCAAACACACATAGTCTTACCTGATGTGATGGACTTCTAATGTACTGACAAGGTTGATGTCCGTATAACACAGATCCTTTCGCAGCTACCATTGATCATCTCCCGTTATGATAATACGTTTTGATGGAAATTTTTGTTTTACAGCATCTCGAACTAAACTGCATTCTGAAAACCCGCCTACCATGATGATATGCGTTACATTATGTGAATCTTTATATCCGATAAATACTCTTTCAATTAGGGATATCACATTGTCTATGGTTGATTTGAACAGGTTTCTGAAAAGATCGGCGTCAATACGCATTGTTTTACCTGATATCCTGATGTTTTTTGCAAATTTGGACACCCCAAATAACGACTTAAAATCCAATTGATGGTGTACACGGCAAACTTTATCGAGAGCCACAATTGGAATACTCAGGCTGATTTTCCGTTGCATTTCACTGTCAATTGATCTTTTAACAGCTTCAAATTCTCTTTCAATATCTAAATAGAATAATGGATCGTTTTCTTTCAAATTTTTCATCACAGACTCGCCTGAAATTTCATCAAAAATGTGGAAAAACTGTTTATTTACAAACGTACTTCCACAACTATTATCTGTTGTGTGATAGCTTTCTATCAGTTTGTCATTTTGTCTCTTGATGACTGTTATGTCAGCTGCAAAGCCTAAAATCAAGCAATAAATCAAACCATTAAAAGTAAAGTACATACCAATATTCACAAAAACATCGTCAACACACAAATTCAGATAAAGAATTGAAGGATTAAAATATTGTGTTTGAATTGTTTTCTGATTTTCGACTTTCATGTACATCGTTTTTGTCACTTGGTGTGATGTAGACTCCAACTTGTTTATGATTAAATGGACGTATGTCTTACTGTTGTCTGTAATACCATCTCAATAACGTGTGATAGTATTCTTTTATCAGATAGTTATATCAAATACTACTTAAATTCTACAGTTCAATAACATTTAAACATATTAAAAGGCTATGAAAGGATTATGAAGTTTATTAACCTGATTCCTACAAATTTCCTCGGCGGGCTGGTAAAGGCACTTTTATGAACTGCTTCCGGAATGTTATCGCTTGTCTTTCCCTTATTGTCCGTGGGGTTTATCACATGCACCTTCGGGTACTTCCGGAAAATTGAATTGTTTGTAAACCTGGCAGACAACACGGACATTACGGCTTTTAATTGATCGTTGAAAAACGATAACACAGTTTGGAAGACTGGTAGTGATACTACTACTTTTTACCAAATGGTTGAGGTGCAATAACGAGTTAAGGTTAGCTGAAGCAATTACTGTTACGGAGCTTGGTAAATGTTTGGCTTGTTTCTTTATGACAATGAAAAAAGACGACGAGTCAAACTATGAACCACAATCTTTCAAATCAATGCAGAGCAGCATTTCAATATATTTAACCGAGAAATGTGGAATAAATATAATGAGTAACAAAGAATTTCATCATTCTATGATGTGATGTCTGCCAAACTGAAACAGCCTAAATCCATGAAAATTGGAGACAAAAAAAGCATACCCCTTCACAGCTGAAGAAGTTAATTTACTATATGAAAAAGAGCTGCTACATAAGAAAATGCATGTACCAAGTCGGAATATGACAGTTGTTATCCATTCGTTTGATGTGTTTGAACTTTTGATTTTGCCATTTGAATGGGGACTCTCCTTTTTGAATATACCTCAGAGTTCAGTTTATTTGTGATTTTACTTTTTATTGGTGCAGGTAACAATTCTTTGTATAATTATTTTTTTTGTAATTGATATGATGCTTGGTCCGTTTCTGTGTGTGTGTTACATATCAGTGTTGTGTCGTTGTTCTCCTCTTATATTTAATGCGTTTCCCTCGGTTTTAGTTTGTTACCTCGATTTTGTTTTTTGTCCATGGATTTATAAGTTTTGAACAGCGGTATACTACTGTTGCCTTTATTTAAGTAACTTTTGCTTGATAATTGACTCTTTGTGACATCACAATTTCCTTTTAAAAATTGTACACATTGATATGATCATGATGTATTGAAAAAATAATTTGACAACTTGAATTATTGTAACCTGATAATGTACGGTCGTAAGATTATATATTATTTTTACCTCATTGTATACAATTAAGTATCAAGTCTAAATCAAATAGATTTTACTCCAACAACTTTTTCAAATTTATTTGCAGGAAATCCTCAATCTCTTGTAAAAATAGTATGGATTAATGATACTCTAAATTTTGGTTTGCGCTCCCGGGAAAAGCATACAATTTTAAGATGGGGAGACATTCAAATGAAGGCTACTACTGATGGTCAGCAGTATCTAGAACATACTGAAGGAAAGCAAAAACAGGAAATTATGCTAAATTCGATACACGTGCTTCTCACGCCAAGATGTTTGCTGACACAGGTAATGTTTCAGGAAAATGTTTTATAGGGAAACAAAATTCAAAACTATTTATTAATTTTAAATTGAATTACGGTTCATAATTTTTACACAATTTAATCTACTGTGTAATGGTTCATATTCTGGACGCCAGTTTTTGTTCCTTTGTAATAAATCTACATACCAAAAATCGAAATGAAGCTTAGAAATGGAAAAATATTATATACTAAACTCGTTCAAAGGGTATCTACACGTCTCAATCTTCAGAATCGCTTATTTAAAAATACTACCATCGCTAACGTTTTTAACAATAAAAATCGTGGTTACCCTTCTATCGATAAGTGTCATGCCAAAAAATGACTTACGTGTCCCCGTCTTTCCACCAACAATACAGTAAGGTCCACATTTAATGGTCGCACATTTTCTCTAAATTTTGAAACTGATATTACTTGAAAAACAAACAGTATTATTTATTTACTCACATGCAACAAACCGGGATGCGGTATTCAGTACGTAGGTGAAACTGGGCGATATTTATCTAAACGCACGCAAGAACACCTGTATCGTTTTAAAAGACCCAATAAATTCAAAAGTATCATTTATCAACATCTTAAGAAGCACAGTCATCCTATTAAATATTTAACAGTTCAAAAAAAAAAAGTAAAATCACAAAAATACTGAACTCAGAGGAAAATCAATTTGGAAAGTCCATAATCACATGGCAAAATCAAAAAACAAAACGCATCAAAAACGAATGGACAAGAACTGTCATATTCCTGACTTGGTACAGGCATTTTCAAATGTAGAAAATGGTGGATTAAACCTGGTTCTATAGCGCTAACCCTCTCACTTTAATAACAGTCTCATCAAATTCCGTTACATTTACATGATGCGTTAAATAAACAGTCACAATCAATAAAATAGTCAAAATATGGGAACATCAGTCATCATCGTATAACAATTTAACAGGACACAACAACATCTACTATCTACGAACACATGGATTGATTTGAGTGTCTGACGTCAGAAAAATTATATACGTCACATAAATTTGTCGTTCAATGTGCATACAATAGTTATCAAAAGTACCTGGATTATAAACAATTTTAAATTTTACATAGGCAATGAGCGCAGACAGGGTTAAAAAATCAAAAGTATGTAAGAATAAATTACAGAAATCGAACTAGTCCAAAAGTTATACATAGAATTTATGAGAATCCAAAACTTTTAAAAGGAACAATTTAACAGGACACAAGTTCGATCTACTTGAGTGTCCGACGTCAGAAAAATTATATACGTCACATAAATTTGTCGTTCAATGTGCATACAAACAATTTTAAAATTTACATAGGCAATGTACGCATACAGGGTTAAAAAATCAAAAGTATGTAAGAATAAATTACAGAAATAGACCGAGATTCAAACTAGTCCAAAAATTATACATAGAATATATGAGAATCCAAAACTTTTTAAAGGGAACAATTTAACAGGACACAATTACATCTACTGTTTAAGAACACATGGATTGATTTGAGTGTCTGACGTTAGAAAAATTATATACGTCACATAAATTTGTTGTTCAATGTGCATACAAACAATTTAAAAAAAAAAAATTCATAGGCAATGTACGCATACAGAGTTAAAAAATCAAAAGTATGTAAGAATAAATTACAGAAATAGACCGAGATTCAAACTAGTTCAAAAGTTATACATAGAATTTATGAGAATCCAAAAATTGTCAATTCCACTACGCCATTGATTGATTTTGACGTTTGTGGCTCAACGTATACAAGTAATTCATAATAGAAATATATCATAATGACATATTATAGACAAATATCATACTGATGGGATCTTTTAAAGTACAGAGTCACGATATAAGCACAAAAGAAATACAAAGAGTCACATATACAAAACAAATCACCAAAAAATGAAAGCCAATACAAACACATTGACGAGATGTATAAGTACCGAGCCACGTCAAACGGATATCACATAAAACCATTCAACAGTAAAAGTAATCTTAATAATAGAACAAAAACAAATAAAAGAACAATAAAACATGTTCACCGTTAGAAGTAGTAAATAAGCAGCCTGGTGAATCTCATTCTAAGTTTTTACGATCACGAAAAATAAATGAACTAAATTGAATTAAAAAATTACAGACAGTCTACCCTCTCGGTCTTAATGATAATATCATGGGAATTGGCAATATATCAAGAACCGATTATGTTAACATTTTGGATATAGTTTCTAAAACTGTTCGTAAAAATCGTTCTCATGGACGCAGAAAAAATCACAATCAAAGAAAATTTCGGACCAACCATACAAATATTTCGGACCTAATTTCTCTTTCAAAAAACAACGGCAGACATTATCTGTTAACCAAGCTTTGTTCTCTACCTATAAATAAATTAAATAAAATTTTAGAGGATTGCAACACAATTTCATATTACAGTCCTAAGTATAAAATTGTCCATATTATAATGGCATATTGTTATTCTAAACTGTTTCCAAAAATTGATCGCCCTGAAGATCACAATTTTTTTTTTATTAAAATAAAGTATGTCAATAAAGGTTTTGATTTTGTAAATATTGCCTGTATTTTTAACGACCATTCTGTTAAAGACCAAATTCCTGGATATTTTGATAATACTGAACTCCCTCTCATTTGTTATATTTACAAGAAATCTACCCGAAAATATGTGTTTAATTATAGCCAATTGTGTAAAATGTCAAAATAACTGAAAACACACCTATGTCGTGTAATTGCAGTAATTTAGAATACACCTATGGCCCAATTTCCCATGTTATAACAGGAGACCTTAACATCGGTTTCGACCGAGAGTTAAAATCATTCCTCAGTAAAGGACCTAAATATCGTCCCCCGTCAACTATTAACTGGAATGAGTGTCGTAATATCATCAACGACTCACTCCGTGCCTACTGTTTGAAATGGGTAAAACGGGAAAAAGCAGACAAAAAATCTTTGGACTCTTTTTTTATAATTCAGTATTGAAGATAGTTGATATTCGAATACAACATTTAAAAGAACATTTTACTCTTAATAAAAACTATAAAAACCCTATTTCGCGTATAAAAAATAAACTAACAGAACTAGCCAAGGAATTTGTGTTTGTCCCGGCTGATAAAGCTGTTAATAACATCATTATTGTTTGACGTAAATTTTATATAGAGGTTCTGCAAAAGGAAATCACGAATTCACCAACATTCCAACTGACTTCATTTTCAGAAAACGACATCTGTAACAAACATAAACTTTTAGCTACTTCTTTACAAGCAGAACCAAACACAATGAAAGTCCCAACTATGTACTGGCTTCCGAAGCTGCACAAAAAACCTTACAAATATAGATTTATTTCATCTTCTAGCCATTGTTCAACTACTAAATTGTCTGTTTTACTTACTAGTACACTTGGTACAATAAAAAACCTGATAATAAATTGTTCAAATAAGGCCTTTGAAAATAGTGGAATTAATTACTTTTGGAGTGTCAAAAACTCGTTGGAAGTACTTGATAAATTGCATGCATATATTGGTGATTTTAAATCTGTTCCAAATTTTGATTTTTTTTACCCTATATACCACTTTGCCTCCTATTCTTATTAAGAAAAAATTCACATCCCTAATTAACTGGGCATTCAAAAAGCCGGAATGCGAGTACATATGTTCAAACTCTTTTAGATCATTTTTAGTAGCAATAAACAAAATGATATGACATGCTTTGATACTATTTACGCGCTTGAATTTTTACTTGATAACATTTTTGTTCGCTTTGGAGATTCCGTATATCGTCAAGTTATTGGAATTCCAATGGGGACTAACTGTGCACCACTTATTGCGGACCTGTTTTTGTATTGTTATGAGTTACAATTTATAACTAAAATTAGCAAAGACCCATCAAAACAACATTTGATACAAAAATTTAACAATACTTTTAGATATTTGGATGATATATTGGCTCTCAATAATGACGACTTCAGTATGTATACTAAAGAAATTTATCCTGTAGAACTTACTTTAAATAAAGCTAATGATAACAATGACCACTGCCCTTTCCTCGATCTTGATATCTATATCAAAAACGGGAAGCTCAATACAAAAAATTATGATAAAAGAGATGATTTTTCATTTTCTATTGTTAATTATCCATTTTTAGATGGTGACGTTCCCTTGTCACCATCTTATGGTGTGTATGTATCTCAACTTGTACGATTAGATTTTAGCGAGAGAAATTTATGTATTACTGAAAAATTATTACACCAGGGTTTTCGATATCACAAACTGGTCAAAACATTTACTAAATTTTATCACCGGTATAAGGAAATAATTCGTAAATATAACCCAACATGCAGACATCTTATACGTTCAGGTATTTCACATCCAAAATTTTATGGAAATATTCTTTATAAAGCACAAAAATGTCAGTTTTCTCCTCAGAAACTAACAAAACCTTTAAATAGACTTATTAAAAGGGGATATAGTTACGATACTGTTGTCAGGTCATTAAAGATTGCATATTTTGGCTTTAACATTGATTCACTGATAGGGTATTTGCATCGGAACCAAACACATTTATTTCTAAAAAAAACAGTTGTTGGCATGACACGGGTTATGTTCTTCTCATATATTTTATGATAGTATGATACTAAACCCCTAACGGGAGGGATTGTACCTGATATTCATATGATGAAGACATAATCGTTCAATCAGTTTAATTGAGGTCTGGAGCTGGCATGTCAGTTAACTGCTAGTAGTCTGTTGTTATTTATGTATTATTGTCATTTTATTTATTTTCTTTTGTTACATCTTTTGACATCGGATTCGGACTTCTCTTGAACTGACTTTTAATGTGCGTATTGTTGTTCTTTTACTTTTCTACATTGGCTAGAGGTATAGGGGGAGGGTTGAGATCTCATAAACATGTTTAACCCCGCCGCAATTTTGCGCCTGTCCCAAGTCAGGAGCCTCTGGCCTTTGTTAGTCTTGTATGATTTAAAATTTAGTTTCTTGTGTATAATTCGGAGTTTAGTATGACGTCCATTATCACTGTACTATTATGCATATTTTAAGGGCCAGCTGAAGGACACCTACGGGTGCGGGAATTCTCGCTACATTGAAGACCCATTGGTTGCCGTCGGCTGTTGTTTGCTCTATGGTCGGGTGGTTGTCGCTTTGACATATTCACCATTTCCTTTCTCAATTTTATCAATTAAAAAGCACAAAACATAGTATACATGTAGTGTAAATATGTATTAAACAAGATGTCAAAATATTGCCATCACGAAATAACACCTATATATTACAATAACATTAACGGTACCAATTTTCCTGCACCAGATGCGCATGTCGACAATACATGTCTCTTCAGTGATGCTCGTGGCCAAAATATGTAAAATCCAAAGCTTATATAAATGATGAAGAGCTATACTCCAACAGGTCCAAAAAGTATAGCCAAATCCATGAAAAGAATCAGAGATTTCCATGAGGGAGATACATTCCTTAATTTATAATAATTTCTAACATTTTGTAACAGGAAATGTTTGATAACACAAACAAAAATCCGTATTTTCATGCCAGTACTTCGGTACTTTCTACTAGACTGGTTATACCCTCGGGGACTATCAGTCCATCAGCAGACACATCGACATAGAAGTAGTAATAACAGGTGTAACTGTATATATTGTAAACATGTGTATAATAATGACATTTAAGCAATCAATATTGAATTGGTTTATCTTCTTTCAGGTAATCCTATACAGACATATATAAACAGTTTCTTAGAAGAAGACAAGACGATATGGTTGCAGATGATTGTCCCTTTTTATTTTGGGTTTTCCAGGCAAATAAAGGATGACGGTGTTTGGTTTTGAAGACAAGCTTTAGGAAACAACACTTTAAGTAGTTTTGTTAAAATAATGTGTGAAGACGGTGGTATTCAGGGTAGAAAAACTAAGCATAGTGACAGAAAAACTACTATCACTACATGAGGACATTCCAGATACACGCATAATGCAGCTGAATGGACATAAAAGTGTTCAATCTATAAAAACCTATAGGTGGCATGGTAGTATTTCCTGGACCATAAGGGATAATGATAGCCTTTTCAGAATCTTTACCACTTTCTAACACTGCAAAAAATTCTACATTCACAGTTAACTTAAGTACTTTCATTTTACTATTCAGAAATGAATTTGAATGTTTATCATGACCGTTTACCTCTTCTGCTATTTTTAATAACCTAAAGCCACTAGTGATTATCATGCAGTGAATACACAATTTAAAAAAATTCTCAAAAATTTATTTTCATCTGTTTGTAAAATTATTTCATATTCTTCTACACCTGATTCATCCCTCAGTTTGGGACAGTATGTTGAGTTTATACTATATGGGTACATAAAAGGGCAACCTAAATTCTGAAACCCAAATACTACCGTGTCATCTATAGCTCAGCATCAATTGAACAACAGAAGGAAAAGCAAATATTTTAGTAAAATTGGTACAGAGAAAATAACTTCGGATAAAAACCCAAGGCTTTTGGATGATAACAACAATGATATACCATTAGATGATGATGCAGAACTTTTGTCTGCTTCCCAAGAAGCCGATTTTTTTTTATATTGAAAGCCATTTCAAATTATGAATCTAACTCTAAACCAGTTTCAGCAACAACAATTACAGGAATAAATGAAATGCCAGAAATCGTACATGAAAATCACAAAGGAAAAGCAATGCATATGTTCTCAGGGGCCACTATTACAGGACATATGACAATTAATTTTTCCAACTAAGAACATTATATATGTAATCGCTGTCATAATTAGTGTCACCCTGATGCGTGTTATATCGTTTAATAACAACAATTAAAGTTCAGAAATTTATATTTGGTGATTTATTAATCATTGTCTTAAAATTCAAAGAAAGATAAAATTTTAATGGTTCTTGTCTGTATTTCTTCTGTTGAAGTATATGATATAGAGAATAATACATGGCCTTTTCAATATCAGCCTGGGTATCATCCCGAGACCCCCATATCAGACCGAGACGGAGTCGAGGCGCTGATATGGGTCAAGGAATAATATCCAGGCTGATATGGAAAAAGCCATGATTAATCGCTTTATCATATACTTCCGACAATAGTTTTATGTAAGGCAAATAAACAAATGCAACAACTAAAACAGTCAAAAACTTTATAAAGAACTTAAGTTATGAATCAAATATACTATAATTGTCCAACAACAGCATCTCTACCTCCATATATATGTATGGTAACATTTCCTATAGAGGCATTTTCAAACATTGAAAATTGGGAAGAGTAATGCCAAGATAATACAGGTATCGAAAGATTGTAGATCCATGAATGTGTATATGTATATAACATACTGGTAATATTGAGTTTGCTTTTAATTTATCGATAACAAAATCAATATGTATACCAATAAAAACAATATTCAATGATCTTATAACAGTGTTTAATAGCTAACCTTTTAGAATCAGTTTATTTAAAGAATCTATAAGTTTACCAGGATTGTTTGTAAATTTCCGGGCTCGCTTTACAACATTTCCGAAAAAAAATGAGGATGTACTATCTCGTATGAAATAAGTTTATTACGGGTACAACCATACTTTACAACCAATTCTTTATATCTATGGAAACATTTAGTTGCGGTTTGAAATAATTCATGGCACCGAAATTCCTGGCTTAATAATTTACCATTTATACATAAATTACGTTCGTTCAAATAAAAAATCGTCACAGCAGAAACGGGCACATATATTCCATCGGTGTGTAAGTGTAAAATGGTAAATTTCTATATTCCTGTCTTAAATTTTAAGCTAGTTTTCGTTGTCTTCATGCCTGTTTGTGCTTCTTTGTAACATATTTGTTTGTTTTATAGTGAATCATATATTATCACGATAATGACTGCTGTATCCCGATATTTGACATCTTAACCTTTAATGTATGTTTTTTTTTGTTCACACACCGTTGCAAATATGATAAAATTTATAACGTCTGTCATAAACGTGAGAGGTTTAACTAGCTATAAAAACAGGTTTTATCTACCATTTTCCACATAAGAAAATGCATGTACTAAGTCAGGAATATGATAGTTATTATTCTTTCGTCTGAAGTGTTTGAATTTGCCATTTGATAGAAAACATTTCGTTTTCAATTTTCTTAGTTCAGTATTTTTGTGATTTTACTTTTTGTAAAGACGGGTGTTATATAATAAAAGCTGCTTAACAAGTATAGAATACCTATCTAAATGACGTGTGTGTTCGCTATATCAGTTGAATTTATGTAGATATGGCAGTGGGATAAAGTAATCAAGGCAATGTGTTTGATTCCTAGAAATCACCGCAGTGGTTGAAAAAAAAAATGAATCCATAGCTGAGTGGAAAATCAAACAATCAAAAAATAATTATCAACGTAGATACTAATTATGCAATTTCATATGATAAATGTCTAAGTCGGGAATTGAGAGACAGCACAGTCTGTTTATCGCCTTTTAAAACTTCTTGTAGAGAAACATACATAAACAAAAAAATATTAAATTTTAACAAACTTCACGATTACCTCCAAGATTAACAACCATATATTCTGCTCCGTCTTGTTGCTTTTGTTTATTGTCTTGTGACCGTAAAGTCTGATAGTAAATATATGCAGATGCGCTTTCGGGTACCATCACTAAGTGATCAGATTGGATGCCTGCCTGAAAAAAAAACCAATATGATGCAGAACAAACTAAACAAAACAGTTTTGAACGCAAAGAATTATTTTTTAGACTTAAGAGTTCTCGTTATGCCTCTATAACGACATTGAAGGTGGGACTCGTTTTTTACAAATTATGAATTAATCATTTAGTTCTACTTTGTACTTTCCTTCTCAATTTGATGTTAAACTTTTATTAAATTGTTTTGTCCACTGAAAAACAAAGAGTAGGAATCGGATGAGTTGTTATTTTATTGTAACTTAACAAGAACAGTGATCTGCCAATATATATATATACAACTCGTCTAAACATCAACCCAACAATGTTAGATCTGTAAATTTGCTTTCGCAAATTTTTGGTTCTTCCCTCGCCGGGATTCGAACCCATGCTACTGTGATATCGTGACACCAAATCGCCTGCACTGCAGCCGTCCCGCTAGACCACACGACCACCTGGGCTCTCAAAAAAGAGCTCTCGCTGGACATGTGTTACCTTTCCACGTCAGTTTTAATCTAGCGGCGTACTACAGTACATGATATATAAGGCATGAAGATGTTATTGTTACAGATCAGCTATAAATTATCTATAGTAAAGGATCCTACAAATTAATGTAAGATACAGTCACAGAAAATAATTATATTCATAAGCACGTCTGAGTCAGTGACAACCCTACAACATATGTATCCATCGGATCGCCATCAATGATGGTGATATATGGCTGTGTACATAATGTATATACAACTCGTCTAAACATCAACCCAACAATGTTAGATCTGTAAATTTGCTTTCGCAGTCACAGAAAATAATTATATTCATAAGTACGTCTGAAAAAGAGCTTACGATAGCCAAGTGTTACCTTTCCACGTCAGTTTTAATCTAGCGGTGTACTACAGTACATGATATATAAGGCATGAAGATTTTATTGTTACAGATCAGCTAAATTATCTATAGTAAAGGATCCTACAAATTAATGTAAGATACAGTCACAGAAAATAATTATATTCATAAGTACGTCTGAGTCAGTGACAACCCTACAACAGATGTATCCATCGGATCGCCATCAATGATGGTGATACATGGCTGTGAACATAATGTATATACAACTCGTCTAAACATTAACCCAACAATGTTAGATCTGTAAATTTGTTTTTGCAAATTTTTGGTTCTTCCCTCGCCGGGATTCGAACCCATGGTACTGTGATATCGTGACACCAAATCGCCTGCACTGCAGCCGTCCCGCTAGACCACACGACCACATGGGCTCTCAAAAAAAGAGCTTTCGCTGGCCATGTGTTACCTTTCCACGTCAGTTTTAATCTAGCGGCGTACTACAGTACATGATATATAAGGCATGAAGATGTTATTGTTACAGATCAGCTAAATTATCTATAGTAAAGGATCCTACAAATTAATGTGAGATACAGTCACAGAAAATAATTATATTCATAAGTACATATATACCTGGATGCCACTTATATATATATATATATAAACCTAGATGCCTGGTCCGGAAGAGTTGTGTTATCTAATTATTACATAATCATGGACACCAGTAATACACAACTACCATTTTTGGATATTCTCATCTTAAAATCAGACAGACAAATAATAACGGATATTCATCATAAATCCACAGACACCAATCAATACTTCAATTTTCATTCGTGTTATCCGTCCCATACAAAACGAAATATTAGGGCCAGACGGATTTGTGCTATAGTATCAGATAATAACATTCGATAAGTACGTTGAATTAAAAGGCTATTTTACACAATAGTTAAACACAGAGGGTCTAATTGATAGTGGAATACGAAAATCAAAATCTCGCGGAGATTCAAGATGCGGTGTTTGCAGTCAAAATATAAAATATTTGAAGACGGGCAAAATAAAAACTTTTAAAGACGGCAACGCCAATATCACTTGAAAGACAACAAACCTTATTTACTGCATCACGTGTCCTGGTTGTCATGAAAATTATATTGAACAGACCGGGAACGTCTGTGAACTGGTGCGAGTTCATAAAGAACAAAGAAAACACCCACAATACAGAAACTCGACAATTAGTGCCCATCTTGACACTTGTGGTAAAAAGCATTTTCAAATTCATGTATCACCTATTTCCAAATATAGACGGAATGAAGCCTATCAAAAGGAGGTGTACAGAATCTGCTTACCCTTCCGGAGCACCTGATATCACCCCTAGTTTTTGGTGTGGTTCGTGTTGCTTATTCTTTAGTTTTCTATTTTGTGTCATGTGTACTTTTTATTGTCTGGGTTTTTTTTTCATTTTTAGTCATTGCGTTGTCAGTTTGTTTTCGTTTTTTGTGTTTGACTGTCACTTTTGTATCTTTCGTCCCTCTTTTGTAAACAGTGATGTACAACTGTGGGATTCGTACGATATATTGGCTACAAATATTCCGTCAGAACTAATTTATGAACTCCTGTCAATATATATCGGTCTAATGATGTATAATAATGTATGATCGTTAACACATGTACTCCTTAATTATTTTTCAGGACAATTAATGTTTTTTTCTGAAATCGTTACTATTAGTACGGTGACCAAGTAAGGAAAAGTCGTTTATTTAAGGAGTTTAATCGTCATTCGGACTATATGGCTACAAATCACAGTATTGGTAGTTCAAAGGTTAAACTTTACATTTTGAATTGTCGTAAAAAAATCGTACGGTGCAATGTTTGTAAAATGGGCTTTTAAGTAAGTTAATTTCCTTGAAAGGAAAATCGACTTTGAAAAGTTTTGAGGTTCAAATTTTTACAGAACATCCTAGATATGGTTTATGTTAATATATACTTTGTTGTTACACCTTATGATAACAATTTCAAATAAATTTTAGCAAAATTAATCCGTTATTAAAGAGTTTTTGTAAAAGTTTGACACTACGAATATTGGGCATTTTCTAGAGTACGTTTCAACTCAATTTCATCACTTGTTTTTACGCAAAATGTAAAAATAATCCACATATGCACGATATCTAAAACCTTTATTAATCAATAATATCAAATTCATTTATCTCAGAAGCATTATTTCAGCAATTCAAGCCGGACACAAAGTTCTTACGCTCATATGAGGGAGCTATTCGAAGCCCATATACAGCCTCTTTTAGATGCATATAAGCCATTTGATTGTGTTGTATCACTTATATTCGAATACTGAAATGTGTACCTTGAAGCAGTAAACAGTTTGCTGTAAAATGTTAGAGCAGAATAAAGGCAACAGTAGTATACCATTGTTCAAAACTCATAAATCGATAGAAAAAAAAACAAATCCGGGTCACAAATCAATACCGAGGGAAACGCATTAAATATAAGAGAATGACGACACAACATTAAAATGTAACACACACAGGAACGAACTACGCATTAGACAAAATCCGACGATAATAACAAATATAACGAGAGGGTAACTGTTTGAGATCGTCATTTCAAATGTTACCGTATTTTTTTTTGCAACCAATCGTACCAATTACTGAAGGTGTATGCCAGATTACATACTCGATATGCTTTAACTTCCTGAGAATATTATGCACCTTCTATAGATGGTGACTTTTCTATAAGACAGACTTCTAGACATTTCAACGGTATATGGACCGACAAGGCAACAAAAAAGACCGTTATAACAGCCTCAAGGGGATCCGGTGGCTATGTTAAGGCATAACAAAACAAAAGTCAGCGCTTGTTAGAAGGACCCTTACTAGATATTTCCTTAAATCCTTTAGACCTGTAATGCTGGAAACATGCAAATTCACATGAGGAAAAAAAACCAACAGCAATGAAAGGAAATGAAGATAGATATAAAAAAAAATTGTTATTGCCCTTTTAAAACATCTGAATAAACTAGGGCTTATCCCTTTGAAGTGGTGTCCCATCCTCCATGTCTTATCAATATCTCTTCAGGAATGCATGCTACAATAGATACTCAAGATTTTTTGCTCACTTGATCGACCTTCTTTTGTACCACCACTCATACTTACCTCAGAGATGGTATGGAATGGTTCAATGTACTGAATTAAAAAAAATCGGGGACCTTGCAGCTGACAATCACAAAAAATATGTCCCAATACTTTTCTATAGCGCACACAGTAGCAGATATTTTTGACCGCTACGACATGAACACCTCTATAAAGTCTGCTGAAAAGAATCTACGAACAAAGACTACAGCTTTAACCAAAGTCTATCAGATTACTAGTATTTAAGGGAGAAGTATTCCTGAATGGAAGAAGTTTCTTTCTGGTAAAGAACACAAGCAGGCTCTCCTTAAATTCTTTGGTAGTTTTATTCGTTAAAACTTTGACAAATCCCCTATGATTCTACTTGATTGTGACCTTTACTTAGCCGTAACGTTTGTAAGTCCCGAAATCGTCAAAGTTATTTAACACTGTTAATGATTGTCGAAACGTGTTTATCACCAAATAGGAAGACGATTCGCGTATGATACTCAATGGCTTAAACTTTGACAAGAAGTTAAAGGTATGGGAAAAAGCAGAAGAACAATCATACTAATGGATGTGATTGTATTGTGCGTTCACTATACTTCAAACATATGACACATACAAACGAGCTATGAACGCAGATCGGAATCATAAGCAGAGTAAAGGGTGGGGAATATTTTTTCTCATATTCGAACTAAGTGACTTTCTCCAACCATTTGTAAACTATTGCCTCCTGTACATGTACTTACCGGATGCCACACAGCTTCGTCTCTGTTTTGAGTAGGTAAACAAAATGTCCACAAGACGTTGAAGAACACGCACGACTATTTCAGTGGTTTGTAGAGCTTCATTAATATTGACAGAGATGAAGCCTTTGTTTGGGCTTGAAAGTTAATTTCAAAGCTTTATTATCAGAAAAATCTCTTAGTTATCAAAGGTACCAGGATTATAATTTAGTACACCAGACGCGCGTTTCGTCTTCATAAGACTCATCAGTGACGCTCATTTCAAAATATTTATAAAGCCAAACTAGTACAAAGTTGAAGAGCATTGATGATCCAAAATTCCAAACAGTTGTGCCAAATACGGCTAAGGTAATCTATGCCTGGGATAAATCATTCCATCATGATATTACAGTAATACAATGTGCGTCAAACTTGCCACCAGTGAAGATGTAAGTTTAGTCAGGTTACCTCCCTGTGAAGCGAAATTGAAACAGCATGTTTTACGTGCTCCGTTTCAAACTAATATTTGGACCGTATTACACATTGCTGAACCCCCTATTCCGTCACGCTTAGAATATATACGATCGGTGCGAGTTATATGATTCATCACACCCCGTGTATTTTAAAGGGCAGGTGTCAGCAGAATTCTTGCATAATCTTGTGTTTTCATGTGAGGGAAAATCTTTATGTAAAAGTCATTAGTTCACAACAGAACCTTATATGTTCAGAGCTTCGCCCTTTTAAAGGCTTAGAATAAAGTAGAAATAATTTCGAATTATGTCACTTGACAGACGAACCAGGGCATACTACGGCTTAATTTTATTGTGTGGCTCTCTTTGGTTGGATTTTTAAATTGTATCTTTTTTCGAGGTATTGAGTGGTTTTTAGTTTGAATGAACTTCATAAATGAGTTTTTGCAAAATACAGCTTCATGATAGTAGGCTTCAGGTAAAAATGATATTATTTACCTATTACTGATGTTGAATATCAGCCTGCAAGGTACCAACTCCAACTTTG
Organism: Mytilus trossulus; assembly: GCF_036588685.1. NCBI lineage: Eukaryota > Metazoa > Mollusca > Bivalvia > Mytilida > Mytilidae > Mytilus > Mytilus trossulus. Next base: position 9,690,118 of record NC_086385.1, on the reverse strand, counting down.
ATCAAATATGTGTTGATCTTTTATATTAAAACAAGTTTTTGAAAAACGACAATTTTCAGAATAAATCAACGTCCTTATTTCTTTATTTTTACATTTTCGAGATAATTCATTGCTAATTGAGTTAAACAAATGTCTGTTTCTGAAATTAAACCTAAATTGCTGTAGAAATCTTCAAATTTTGAAAATAAGGCAAAAAAATAATAATAACGGAATTTGATCTTTGACCTTATTTTATGCAAAACTGTTACCACATTTCCTTTTGACGACATCGATATATAAAAAGTACTCATTTTTCCGAATCCAATGATATATAACATAGCCATATAGTATGTTTGACGATTAAATCTAAAAAATATTGTGTCTGGTCACCGTACTATATTTCTTGAAACGCAAAACGCTTCATTTTTTAGATTTTTTCGAATATTCTAAATTCCAAGCAAGAAATTTTTAAAACAAAAAAATGGTAAAATAATGGTCCCATGACAAAACTATGTTTATCAGCTGATATATACAAAACACTTTCAGCCAATCAGAAGACGTATTGCATCAAAAGTATATAATTCGTCTAAACTTCATCCCAACAATGTTAGATCTGTAAATTTGCTTTCGCTAATTTTTCGTTCTTCCCTCGCCGGGATTCGAACCCATGCTACTGGATATCATGATACCAAACAGTCTGCACTGTATTCGACGGGCCAGACCACTCGACCACCATGGCTTCACAAATAATAAATATTTCGCTGGCCGGGTGTAACCTTTCCTCGTCAGTTGTAATCTTTCGAAGAAATAGAGTACATTATATATAAGGCATGACGATGGAATTGTAACAGATCAGCTGTCTCGACCGGATTTGAACTCATCCTACTGATATACCGTGGCACCAAATCGCCTTACACTATGCCCAACGAGTTAGATCACTTGACCGCCTACGCTTCATCCATGCATTTTGTAAATTTAGGTTTTTTGTAAAATGACTGAATTTTCAGGCAATTTGTAAAATGCCTTACCTTAACAGGCATTATACAAAATTCCACAAATTGCCTATTCAGTTTCAGGTAATTTGTAGAAGAATACTTTTATTGATATGTATATGAGAAAAGTGGGGAAAACACAATATCTTGAATAGAAAATAGGATATGGTTTGGTAGAACTAATTCATTTTCCACAACCAGCTTAGAAGGTTTGTTTGACATTTTATGTGTTAATTTTAGGTGTAAAAACAACTAATTCATAGCCCCGTCGCTTTCTATGTTAAATAATTAAATTTCCAGCATTAATGGCTACTTTATCTTAAGTTCAAATTAAGGGACAGTTAATTCATGTCAAAACTATACCTTATCTTGACTTGTGCTGCAAAAAATCATCATACTTTGAATTGCATATTAGAGCTTACTGGTTTCCGGAAGTTTGATAGTACAAAACCAGGAACGTCTGATCTGAACAAAAGGTCAAATAAACCCTCCTATTGAAATTGTACATACTTTTATTGGCATCTCATGTGTGTGGTTTAACATATTTGCCGCAAGTTTCATATTTTCTGTTTGGTATTAAGTTTGATAGGGTGTCTTCCTCCATCTTGGATTTTGAAATACTAGAAAAAATCGGTCTAGATCTTTGATAGAATGTACAAATTTTAAGAGTAATAGGTAATTCATGTGAAAGAATTTTCATTTCAATATAGAAAATGAGATGTTTTATCATATTTTTGGTTGTATTTAACCAACAAAAAAAACCAGGAACTTCTGTTTGATTCATTTTGTTCAAACTTTGCCACATCAGAGGAGGCAACTCAATGTAAGGGCAGATAATTCAGATAAAGGTACTTTTACAATAAATCTCAATGTTATCATGGAGCTAGAAAACGAATCCAATGATCCCATTTTTTTTTCTCATCTGCAAGCATACTAGTAAAAGTTATCTTCTCATATTTTATTTCATAGTTATATAGTGCAGTTTTCGTTTTAGGTCCGATAATTGTTTTTTTTTATGCATAATCTTTACAAAATCTGTCATTTTTTAACAACCTGTAGCATGAAAATAAACTCGGTGACCCATTCTTTTTATTATTATTTTTAAAAAGCATTAACAAATACTATGGATTATAATTTAGACACCCCATCTACCTTAAACTAATATAACGATCCATTTCGTAACATCTTGTGATCAATCTATTTTCCAAATGACCAAAAGAGTGACAAAATCTATTTTAACAAAACGCATTTTGATTACACGTCAAACAAATCATGTGCTTTACCCTGCTGACTGCTATTGACGATTGCAAAATAAATTTATTACAAGGTGTACAAAATGGGATCTCTTTGATACTTTAATTACAAAATAATAAACAATAAACGTGCAGCAAAGATGGTAAATCACAACATGAGGTGCCAATTTTTTTTTTCATCATATCCGGACTTCAACAATCAATGTTCAGTGACGTAAGGGATCGAAAAGTATTAGGAAGGCCATTCAATCTACCTCAAAAATGAATTTCTATATTAATTTAATACCAAATAGAAAACAATACATAAAGTAATAACTAAAGATATGTTGTGCATACTGGGACGAAATGCTGGGACTTTTGTCGCAGGCGAAACAAGAAGTTATTTTGATCCAAAATATAAAATTCAAAGTGTAAAATATCATTTTAAGGCTAAGATAATAAGCGATTTAAGAGGAGTTGTAAATACATGTTCGTAAAGAGTACCCCAAAACTAATTTCAAGAAACTGACAAAATAGAACTTAAAAGGTGCACGATAAAATTATATATATATGCATTTACAACGCCTCTTAAACCGCTTAGAAACAGGGGTACGTATTGTACTGGTATTGCCACACGAAAATATATGCCTCAAAATTTTAGAAAAGCCATAATTCAAAAGGGGGAATTCTTGCAGAGTCTCAAGTTATGTCTGTTTTATATAGTGATCGCCGACAAATGTCCTTGTTAACAACAGCTGGAAGTGCAAAGTGCTTTTTTTTTAATGTAATGTACAATTCTTTTTTTTCTTTTCCAAAGTGAGGACCCGTATTCATATATTTATAAATTAGATTTACGGGCCATCTTGAAATTAAAACATATGTTTATATAGTTTTGCAAATTAAAATAAACTCTAGATCTAGATCTTCATATAAAACAAATTATCTGATATAGTAAGGGGGAAGTTTTGAATGCGCCATCTTTGGTACACAAACATGACAAATACAATAAAACGATGGGTGGCGTTGATCTAGGTAACCAGTTTATTGCACAGTATGAACCCAAATTTAGAGATGGAAAGAAAATTTTGTTCAATCTACTCATGACAGCAAGAGGTATGGTTTTTCGACATTTTACCTTGCCAAAAGCTTTTAAGCTGTAAAATATATATAAAGTTAGTATACAAGCGCTATGCAATTGTTTATTCTCTATCTTAAAATGATTTTTTTGTGTGACGGTTTTAGTTCTGATGTTTTTACAGACATAAGGGCATTTTCATACCGATGATTAAATACCTTTTGAATTTTTTCCCCAAAAGATATGAAAAAAAATATAAATTTGATGATATTATTTTCTTTTGTTTTCAGTTAACGCCTACATATGTTATAAAAATACCTTTGTGGTACAGAAGAAAATGGACCATTTGGCATTTCAACAGGAAAGAGTACAGGGTTTAATAGGACAACACAAAGAATGTCAAACACGACCGGGTTGATGCTGCTTTATACTTCAAAGTATTAGACTCACTGCTGGGCGCTTCATAGAACGGATTCTTAACAAAAGAGGAATGAGATTTGCCGTTTGTTCTGGCAAAGGAACATATTTTCAGGGACAAGAATAAGAACATTGTGTCCTGACTGTTTTAAACATTTCCACAAATACACGAAATCAAAATAAATGAATTTTCAGCGAAATTCTATAACTGTTTCTGGCGCAGTAACGTCATTTCAAAACATGAAGTCATACAAAAAAAAAACCGTCAAAGCGGAAGGTTTTTTAAAAGCAAGTGAACGTTGCCGCTCCTTGGCTGCAACATTTCAAAACTAGATTTGCCGGAAGCTTATGAGCAAAAGGAAAAGTAAATTAAAAGTGGCAAATATTTGGTTTGAGAATTAAAAGAATCAATCACGCTCAGATAGAATTCGAATATCACGACCCAGGCCATGTTTACATTTCCACAAATCTCTGGCTTCTATGAGTTATTGTTTAACCCTCTTGCTGTCGAAGGGACACATTTATCCACACTGCCTTTGCCAGAGGGACAAATATGTCCATGTTTTCATTCATGCAAGCTTCTTCTTAGTGTTGTACATAATTCTTTTTTCAAAGGAAAGACTAACGATCAAACATGGTTATATGTTTCATCAATGGGTCTTAAATGTAACGGCCATTAGCACATAATGTCATTGTTGAATATTTAACGTTACAGACGTCGAGCTGTCATATTTTCTAGCTAAGGAAGTGCAACCTTAAAAAACCACGTGCACTAGCAGCATTTAGACTGTTGATTGAATGTTCTCATTAACAATTAAAATACATATGTTTATATGTAAATCAAAGGTGGAAGTACAATTTAGGTGGGATGATTCCTGCTCAGTTTTTCGATTTTTATACTGTTGTAAAAGAGTTACAGATTTACCTATGACTGACTTGCCAAAGGACTTTTTTGTTTCTGCTATATAAAGAACAAATCCATAATTCCCTTAATATCGTATTTGGAGGAAGATAATTTATATTTATTTTCAAGATGTATAATGTCAAACTTTCCGTTACGAAGATACTTAACATGTACTACTTATGTAGCTTGTACAATAAAAATAAAAATATTTTTTTTAATATGTAACAAACAGCAACACATACTGTAACAATTCTTGCTAATTCAAAGGAATGTCGACACGGATATCTCATCACTATAATTTGACATACATATTACATTAAAGTTACCGCTACCTGCTTCCACTCACCTTTTCTGCACTTAATTTCATGATATGTTTGGCAGTTTCTGTCCAAGACGAAGGTATTGTCAAAACCCATTTCAAATCTTCATGTCCGACACCTTCGCCACGCTTATCCAACGTCTGTATTAGATGACTCACTAAGTATTTGATAGACAATCTAAATACTTCAGAGGCAGGAAGAGTTTTTCCAGTCACATCTTTAATAATCATGTCATCAGTAACATCCTAAAATGTAAAAGTGAGAATTTTGTTTTTCTGCTTGCTTTTGAATATATAAGTATGCACTGGATATAGCTTGTGTGAAAACGAAGTCCAGTTTATTAGCTAAACAAAGATCGCTACAATTTTAAAATGTCAACATATATGAGTACGATCATACATTGTAGATAACCACTGCAACTAGACATTTACGTTATACAAATTTGTTTTCAGTATTCACTCTCGGGAGTATCAAATTCACAAAATGAGGTTCTGAAAAAAGTTTAATTCGAAAATGCCTATAGTCGGCATCTGGGCAAATTATTGTAGTTTTTTCAATCGTTAGAGTTATGATACTTTCGTCAGTGGAATATAAAAATATGTAAAATGACAGAAGAAAACATTCATAATATATTCTTGTTCATGTATGAAAGAGACAGTTTTCAATCAAAACGGAAAGGAGTGGATCACAAAGAATCCACGTCAAATAAGAGGATTTCAGTTGCAAGCGAGTTCTGATTTTAATCCTGACTTCGATACTTATCTCCTATATTTTTCGTCATTATAATTTGGTGGTTTAAACATTAAAATAAACGTTGGTGTAAGTTCAACGTAGATAGCGATATATATGTTACCGTTTATTTGAGTTAAATTGTATAGAAAACAAAAACGTTTGGGAGGGTCTTAATAAAATTAACGGTACCAATTTTCTTGCACCAGATGCGCATTTCGACAATACATGTCTCTTCAGTGATGCTCGTGGCCAAATATTTGAAATCCAAAGCTTATATAAAAGATGAAGAGCTATAATCCAAAAGGTCCAAAAAGTATAGCCAAATCCGTGAAAGGAATCAGAGCTTTGCATGAGGGAGATACATTCCTCATATAATTTATAATAATTTATAATATTGTGTAACCGCAAATGTTAATAATACAAAAAAATCCGTATTTTCATGCCAGTACCGAAGTACTGGCTACTGGGCTGGTGATACCCTCGGGGACTAATAGTCCACCAGCAGAGGCATCGACCCAGTGGTAGTAATAAAATTAACGGTACCAATTTTCTTGCACCAGATGCGCATTTCGACAATACATGTCTCTTCAGTGATGCTCGTGGCCAAATATTTGAAATCCAAAGCTTATATAAAAGATGAAGAGCTATAATCCAAAAGGTCCAAAAGGTATAGCCAAATCCGTGAAAGGAATCAGAGCTTTGCATGAGGGAGATACATTCCTTATATAATTTATAATAATTTATAATATTTTGTAACAGCAAATTTTAATAACACAAAAAATCCGTATTTTCATGCCATTACCGAAGTACTGGCTACTGGGCTGGTGATACCCTCGGGGACTAATAGTCCACAAGCAGAGGCATCGACCCAGTGGTAGTAATAAAATTAACGGTACCAATTTTCTTGCACCAGATGCGCATTTCGACAATATCTTAAATTGATCGTTACACTGCTGAAAAGAGGTGACTGTTCATGCAGGTTTGACGCTACTTGAAATAATAAAAGATCGTCAACCATGCACACGAAATACTTGTTCAATCAGTTATATAATTAAAGATATTTCTCCTTATTTACAGATAACAGATCTTAACTCGTTCTAGATTTAACGTCTAATTCAATTACACACATCGATCCAGGTTAAAAGAGTCGTTATAGTAGCTACTAAAACTATATTGATATAGGAAGAGATAAGTGGTATGAGTGCCAATGAGACAAAGGGGGACGAAAGATACCAGAGAGACAGTCAAACTCATCAATCGAAAATAATATATGGCTTAAAATGAAAAGGACAAACAGACAAACAATAGTACACATGACACATCAAAGAAAACGAAAGAATAACCAACACGAATCCCACCAAAAACTAGGGTTAATCTCACTTACTCCGGAAGGGTAAGCAGATCCTGTTCCACATTTAGCAACCGTCGTGTTGCTTATGAGATATCTAATCAGGTAAGTAGTCTAATTCGGTAGGTCACATTTATAAAAGGGAAGAGGATTGAAGTTTCGACGTTAGAAACATATCCGATATCATTTATGAAACAGATAGCCCATAACGGTCAACCAACTCGTGATTGCGTCCGTAAAATTTACGAAAGGATGATTTCATCATCATCATTTGGAACTCTTGATTTTACTAGCTTTCTTGTGAGCAACAACCCTCTATCAAGACAATCATGATAGGAAATGCTAGCACGGAAATATCGTATATAATGGGAGATATATACACCGTAGGCAGGTGCTGCTAGAATGTTGCTACTTAGAAATGGAAACTCTCAACTGTCAATGTACGGTCTTCACACAGAACAACAAGTTATAAAGGGCTCAGCAAATTACTATTGTTAAACCATCTAAACGGGAAAACATATCTATATAAAAAACGAAACGAAAAACACGTATAACATGAATAAATAACATAAACAAACGACAACATCAGATTATCAATACATATAAAAAGTAGTCGTTGTAGGTTAAAGTTTTCGAATGCGTAATCGCTAACAGGTTTAATACAATGTTTGCAGTTGAAATAACGAGTTTTTAGTAACCTTTCATGATAAATACAAAAATATGACTGGTTAAAAGTCTTTGTTTATTTACTTTTATTTATCTTAAAGTCAGACGGGTGGATTTGTTTAAATTTCAAGTATATAGAGACTTTTGATTCAAATTATCTACCTTTTTTTAATTTAATTTTCTAAAAACTTGTTATTCATTGTGATTTGAGATATAAGATACTTTCTATTTTGTTTTTGTTATATTTTATTTCTAAATATTATATAGAATGGAAGAAAACACATTAACATACCGATATATACGTAAAATGTATTTGTAACCTTTGAAAGAACGGACTGCGTAAAATTAGTTTTCAAACCAATTATTTTTAGGTAAGAAGCTGGTATTTGATAAAATTCCATAAATGGAATTCAATTCTAAAAAAATGATGCTGAGGGAAGTCGTCTAAAGTAGTTTTTTATCCAGAAATTTGCATATGGAGCCTCAAAATCTGCAACACGAAAAACAAGGGAGATTTGTTTGAGAAAACAGAGCACTAAAAACAACACTGCTGCGGCTTGCAGGAAATAGTTGCGTTTCAGTTCCTTCCATGCAGTTCTTCATATGTCACTAAGAATTCTACAAAAATTGACACCCCATGCCAAACATAGCCGACACCCCGCATGTGGCGTTCTTCACGGTGGGTATGTTGAAATTGTCAGCACAAGTCAGAACAAGGTGAAGTTTTGACATGAAATGACTGCAACTTTATTTGAACTTCAAACAAAGTAGCTATTGATGCATGAAACTGCAGTTTTTAATATAGAAAGCAATGGAACTATGAACTAGTTGTTTTATACCTTAAAAGAAACAGCTAACGTACAACATGTACAGATGTACATGACGTGTGTCAACCAAGGAAACAAGGATAAATTGTAGGTTAATATTCTTAGAATAAAAACAACGCAATTATCCATAGAATTTCTTTTTACGTCTAAACATGTTCCACCTTTACTTAGAGTTTCCTAAACAAAAATTATTCTGGAATAGACAGTTTACATGCAATTCTGATTAACAAAGGCCAAAACATTAGGCTGTGTGGCAGATTTTCAGCATTTGTACCTCGAACTTTTATGTTGTTAAAATCATACTAAAGCAATGCACTACCTTCTAATATTTGAAGTCTTCTGTAGTACTCAGTTTGACTTGCTGTTTAATTTATACTGGTAAAACCCCAAAGTTGAGTCTTTATGATATGAAAGCAGTAGGTAAACAAAATCAAATTTACTATGAATATGGAGTATCTCCTAAAAAGATTCGTGGTTTGTGAAACAGCTACTTCAAAGTATAGCCAATAATATTAATTAAACACAATCACAACAACATGTTGTCCTCTTTAATTTAGAGTGCCAGCATGTCCATCTCTAATCAAAATATGGAATCGTCACAGCCGCAGACAAAAGTAAAGAAAAATCTGCCAAATTTACAGGCAAGTTCAAAAACACCTTATATATATCTGCGACTAGCAAGAATTAGTCATACAAAAAGAAATCTTATTATGTTTAACATTGGCACTGGCTAAATCAAAATTTCCAATCAGTGCCTGTTCAAATGTGCTTTACTGATTACAATAACTGCTGATTACAATAACCACACATTTGTCTATCTGTTCAACCAAAATTTGCAATTTTCACAGCTTTCTCAATATTTCACATTAAGCTTAACTTCATAGAAACTAGGTATAATAATGACATCAAAAGCATTATTTTGTGTCAGAGTATGGCTACTTTTACCTACGTCCTAAAGGGAGGGAGTAATTGGCGGTCTGACACGTATATGGAAATACTTTAAGGCGACTAGTCTCCTTAAGTAACAATATTTATTTCTTAATGTTACTTCTATGAATAATCATAGCTAGTGTCTATTATATTTACAGTCAGAGCATAGAACAATACGGTTATCGTTTATATAACAATGATCAGGTCTGATATGAAAGGTATTTAACAAGGCAGATAGTAAAAGCAATCATGTCTTCATTTCTGGTCATGTGCTCGTCTATTTTCAGGATCCGTCAAAGCATGCATGCCCAACCGTCTTACCTTGTGAATGAGTCCTAAAAGGCAGACTTAAGTTTGCAATTATACCATAAGCTGCCCTGACAGTCTGTGTTGCGTATCGAATTTTATCAATTTATACAATTAGAAACAACTGTCATCCTTTCCTTAATGTTCGGTATCTTTTTTATACATATGTTTTTTTTATATCTATTTTGCATCTGTTCATACATGCAAACAAAACATTTGAATGCTTTTGATTTAAAAGCTCTAGCTGCTGTCGAAAGTCTTCACAAATGTACATTACAAATTTTAAAAAAGTCAGATTTGATTGAAAAGAGGGACGAAAGATACCAGAGGGACAGTCAAACTCATAAATCGAAAATAAACTGACAACGCCATGGCAAAAAAATGAAAAAAGACAAACAGACTAGTAGTAAACATGACACAACAAAGAAAACTACAGAATGAGCAACACGAACACCTGAAAAAACTAAGGATGATCTCAGGTGCGATGGAAGGGTAAGCAGATCCTGCTCCACATGTGGCACCCGTCGTGTTGCTCATGTTATAACAAATCCGATAAATAGTCTTATTCGGTAGGTCACATTCATGATCAAACTGTATTTTTACAAGAAATCGAGTTCGATATTTTGCTTAAGTACACGATGAGCATACAATATTATATGTTTGTCCACAGCTTGAACAGTAAACTTTTACAATATAAAAACACGAAGATGCAAATAAAAGAACTCTCTACCAGAGACCAAATTAACAACTTTACCACATTGACTGATTTGTTACAGATATTTCATAAAATGATATAAATATAGAGTTAATAGGATATGCACAATTATACCGTATGGGAATGATTCTGTGAACGTTGTATTAATTTAGTTTTATACTGTTTTATTCGTTTGTTTCTCTGTCCTATATTTTCTCCCAATTATTTTTATTGAAGTCCTGTCATGTACTGTTGTCATTTTAATATTATATCTAACATTACAGCGGAAGGTTTGGCATGCCACAAAAACCAGGTTCAACTCACCATTTTTTTTTTCTTAAAATGCCCTGTACCAAGTCTGGAAATGACCATTGTTATTCTATAGTTCGTTTCTGTGTGTGTTACATTGTAATGTAGTGTTTCTGTTGTGTCGTAGTTCTCTTATATTTGATACGTTTCCCTCAGTTTAACTGCGGTAAACTAATGTTGCCTTTATTTAAGGAGGAAAATTCTTTTGAAATGTGTTATGTTTTGTGCTAATATGAATATTTTTAAACAAAAGATTCACTCTGGAATATTAAACATCGGAATCATTACAATAGGGTTGTCCTAGCATATCATGTAAATTCATTTGCGTGGACGTTATACAAAACTATTTTTAAAGTGTTCTGAAGCAGTTATGGGTGAAAATGGAGATGATAGCCACACTCATCATTATATAGCAACCGGTTTCATAGGGCGGGGTATCAGGAAATATTATGAGCGTAAAAGGTAAATGGAATCAGTTATCATTTCAGAAATTAATACCTTGTTGTTGTGAAGTAACGTTGTAAAACTCTTCATAAAGTAATAATCATCTGTTTCACCATCCAAAATAACTTCTGCATACTCATTTTCTGCTTCGTAACCGAAAGCTACGAACTCCTTGTCTTTATTTAGAAGTAGACATGTGGGAGTACTCATTGACATATATTGATTTGTTTTCCAAACAGGGTTGACGTGAATTTTCAATGGATCTTCCTTAAATTCATGTCTCGTCGAAAAGGCATAACAGCTGTAAGTTCTTCCTAGTTGCAGAGATGCCACCATTAGATATTTTTTCTCTGCCATGGCTATGCTTTACCTATAATTACAACAATTTATATACCAATTAATGGTATTATAGTTCATTCTTTGAAAGAGGGACGAAAGACACCAAAGGGACAGTCAAACTCGTAAATCTAAAACAAACTGACAACGCCATGGCTAAAAATGAAAAAGACAAACAGAAAAACAATAGTACACATGACACAACATAGAAAACCAAAGAATAAACAACACGAACCCCACCAAAAACTAGGGGTGATCTCAGGTGCTCCGGAAGGGTAAGCAGATCCTGCTCCACATGCGGCACCCGTCGTGTTGCTTATGTGATTACAAATCCGGTAAATAGTCTAATTCGGTAGGTCAAATTCATGAAAGGGAAGGGGATTGTAGTTACGACGTAAGGAACATATCCGATATCATTTGTGAAACGGTTATTCCATAACGGTCAACCAACTCGTGATGGCGTCCGTAAAATTTACGAAGGGATGATTTCAACTTCATCATTTGGAACTCTTGGTTTAATAGCTTCCTTGTGAGCAGTAACCCTCTATCAAGAAAATCATGATAGGAAATGCAAGCACGGGAATATCGTATCAATTGGGAGATATATACCCCGTATGCAGGTGCTGCTGGAATGTTGCTACTTAGAAATGGAAAGTTCACAATTGGAAAGCTGAAATCATCTCTTTTGTCGTAAAGTTTTGTCTTCAACCGACCCTCATTGTCAATTTGAAACTAGATGTAAGTCAAGATATGAAGCCGACTTAACTGTATCTGTAGTATCCTTTATCTCCAATTCGATGGGATAGATGCGATCCACATAGTCACCAAATTTTGAATTGTTGAGTGAAAGAACGTCATCTATATAGCGGAAAGTAGAGTTAAAGGATATTGCTAACTTCTTATCTTCCTAAGAAGTTCCTGCATGAAGTCAGCCTCATAATAATAAAGAAACAAGTCAGCAAGTAGAGGGGCACAGTTTGTTCCCATTGGGATGCCGACAGTCTGTTGAAAAACACGTCCTCCGAACGTAACAAATATGTTGTCAATCAAGAAATCAAGCATCTTGATAATATCGGTTTCAGAGAAAGTTGAAAGTGAATTTGAACCAGATTAGCCTTCAATAGAGACATGTATGCATTAAATAACTACGTTCATATATAAACTGATAAAAAATATGACTATTTCTCTGATTCATGGTGATGATAAAATGTTGATTTCACTTTTGGTATTAATTCATCTACAGCATGATTGTCAGTTTATATTTCTAGGTTATAAAAAAGGAAATTACGACATACGTCATTAAATCTGATAATCGGTAAAAAGCGAAAAGAGTAAACATGAGGATAGTTGCAACTGCATAATAATTATACAATATGCTTTTAAAGATAATGCTTTATTGAAAGTCTGCTTAAACATTGAACGAATAAATGTCGTACTGAAAATACAAATATATTACTCTAGCTCTTTAGCAGTTTTTACAGATTTCTGAGATAAAGTGACAATATCTTAATCAATGAATTTTGCAAACAATTACCTTTTGTTTTTGATTGGAAAGAATCCAGTTCCTGATTTATTTTACAGACTCAACATGACGGTTGTCACATGTGGAGCAGGAGCTGCTTACTTTGTCTGATCATCTGATGTGTTAAGTAGCTAGGTACAGTCGTTATGTTTGTTGAACTATTAATAAAACTATCTTTTTAATGTATAACCTTCATTTAAAAAATAGATTTAAAATAAAAGTATTTCATTTATATTTAAACTATTTCCTTTTTCATCAGCTTAATTAATTCGGTTAGAATTTTGATAATAACATTCGATTGAGATCTGTATAATAGAGGTCAGGGAATGTATTTTGGAAGTCATTAAAATTGAAAATGGAAATGGGGAATGTATCAAAGAGACAACAACCCGCCCGTAGAAAAAACAACAGCAGAAGGTCACCAACAGGTCTTCAATGTAACGAGAAATTCCCGCACCCGGAGGCGTCCTTCAGCTGGCCCCTAAACAAATATATACTAGTTCAGTGGTAATGAACGCCATACTAATTTCCAAATTGTACACAAGAAACTAAAATGAAAATAATACAAGACTAACAAAGACCGGAGACTCTTGACCTGGGACAGGCGCAAATATGCGGCGGGGTTAAACATGTTTATTAGATCTCAACCCTCCCCCTATACTTCTAGCCAATGCAGAAAAGTAAACGCATAACAATACGTACATTAAAATTCAATTCAAGAGAAGTCCGAGTCTGATGTCAGAAGATGTAACCGAAGAAAATTACAAAATGACAATTATACATAAATAACAACAGACTACTAGCAGTTAACTGACATGCCAGCTCCAGACGTCAATTAAACTGATTGAAAGATTATGATTTCATCATATGAATATCAGGCACAATCCTTCCCGTTAGGGATTTAGTTTCATACCATCATAACATATATGAGAAGAACATAACCCGTTGCATGCCAACAACAGTTTTTTTCAATAAATGTGTTTAGTTCCGATGCAAAGACTCTATAAGTGAATCAATATTAACGCCAAAATATGCAATTTTTAATGACCTGACAACAGTATCGTAACTTTATCCCTTCTTAATAAGTCTATTTAAAGTTTTTGTTAGTTTCTACGGTGAATACTGACATTTTTGTGCTTTATATATTTCCATAAAAATTGGATGTGAAATACCTAAACGTATAAGAAGTCTGCATGTTGAGCTATATTTACGAATGATGTCCTTATACCGATGATAAACTTTAGTAAATATTTTTACTAGTTTGTGATATCGAAAACCCTGGTGTAATAATTTTTCAGTTATACTTAAATTTCTCTAGTTAAAATCTAAAACATTGTTGAATACACGAGCGAATCGTACAAGTTGAGATATATAAACACCGTAATTAGTCTATTTTCTTATTCAAAGAAGTATACCCTTTCTGCAATTGTTTGTGTAACAGTTGTTGATAAAGAAGAAAATTATTTTGTATTCACGAATCTTTTACACAACAAAGGCTAATTAACAACAATGATATACAGTAACGAAAGATCTGTGTTGCGGCTAAAATATTCTATTTCCATGACTGAGTGGTGTAGAATGTCAAGTTTATATTTGTTTAGATAGATGTTTACCAGTATATTTATATAAAGAATTTGATTTATAACATGAGGTGCCGGGATCGAAATGCTTTGAGGTAAATAAAACAAAATAATGCAAACTGATGAATTCAAAGATATACTTCGAACAAAGATTGCGTACACAGGCGTTCAAGATGTAATATATGCGTAACCCGTCAATGTAGAAATTATAATCACGATGCAAAAAGTAGAAGTTCAATTTTGTATTAAGTAAGGTTGACCTAAATTCGAAATAAAATATCACCATCATATATTATTGAAGACGCGGCGTCTGACGACCCATCACACATTGTATTGGCATCGGCAACTAACATCAATCTATTTTAATTTTAATTAAGAACGAAAAAGATGAGTATTTATGGCTAAAAACATTTATACCAATTAGGCCTAACCCCAATCCGTTTACGTCCAATACCAAATGCGTTGGTGAAAAAAAGCACTTCATGTTAGTCAAACAACTCTGGTTAATACTGGACAAATAAAGGCAACAGTAGTATACCAACGTTCAAAATTCATAAATCGATAGAGAAAAAAACAAATCCTGGTTACAAACTAAATTTAGTGAAACGTATCAAATATAAGAGAACTGCGACACAACACCGAAACTTAACACACACAGAAACGAACTATAATGTAACAATGGCCATTTTCCTGACCATTCCATACAGGGCATTTTATGAAAAAATGGTGGATTGAACCGGGTTTTGTGGCATGACAAACCTCCCGCATTAATGGCAGTGGTAATTATAACATTAAAATGGCAACAAAATTGACCGTTGAAACATAAAATAGCAAATGGACACTTAAACTAGGGTGATTGTCTTCGGTTTGTTATCGTAAAACATATCAATGTCGGTGAGATTTACCGCAAATTCATATGTAATAAGGTTTTCTGTTGTATCATATACATGTATAAATTATTCATCTGCATAACAAAATTAATTGAACCAAAAGTAAAAGAAACAGTATTTTTGTTAGATAAAAGATTTGTAAGTCAAACAATGAAATTGAATATTAATATATTTATA
Organism: Mytilus trossulus; assembly: GCF_036588685.1. Classification (NCBI taxonomy): domain Eukaryota; kingdom Metazoa; phylum Mollusca; class Bivalvia; order Mytilida; family Mytilidae; genus Mytilus; species Mytilus trossulus. The sequence continues at coordinate 9,674,438 of NC_086385.1, read as the reverse complement.
TAATTTTGAACGATACATGACTAATTATATTTATTACTGAAGAGACATGTATTGTCGAAATGCGCATCTAGTGCAACAAAATTGGTACCGTTGATTTTATTACTACCACTGGGTCGATGCCTCTGCTGGTGGACTATTAGTCCCCGAGGGTATCACCAGCCCAGTAGCAAGTACTTTGGTACTGGCATGAAAATACGGATTTTTTGTGTTATTAAAATTTGCTGTTACAAAATATTAGAAATTATTATAAATTAAGGAATGTATCTCCCTCATGCAAAGCTCTGATTCCTTTCACGAATTTGGCTATGCTTTTTGGACCTTTTGGATTATAGCTCTTCATCTTTTATATATCCTTTGGATTTCAAATATTTTGGCCACGAGCATCACTGAAGAGACATGTATTGTCGAAATGCGCATCTGGTGCAACAAAATTGGTACCGTTGATTTTATTATTTCTTATTTATACATTTTGAGCTATACAGACATATATCCACCTTTGAATTAATCATTTATAATATCTTTTTCCATTTTATCTAGTTCATCTATTTTAAGAATTGGTATTACAGGGATGATCTTGACTGGCTATATTCATCCGTGTAATCAGATCTTTAATTATGTTTTAATTGGTGAAAATATTGGTTTTGTTATCATTAAATAAAGTAATATTTTATAATATTACATATGGTGTTTAATTGTACTGTTTTCATTGAAGTGACGACCACGTGTTTCAAGGTTTATTTTACGTATATACGTATATTGGTGGTCTATATGAAATTGTACTTAAGTTCGATTTATGACGTCATGACGTCATGCCGACACACACAACAACCGGTGAGAAAGCGCCGCATTAGAAAAAAAGTGCAAGACTATCAGGAGATTTCAAGAATTGTATGTTATATGCAGACGATAAGAATACAATAATGCTAATGCAACAAACTATGAAGGTTTTTTTTTTAATATATATTTTCAATAACATGTAAGAATTTTTGGCAAAATACAATTAAAATACACACAGAAAGAACATTGAGCGTCATTTTCCTATTACATTATTTACATATAGTATGTAAAATATAAATTAAGGACTTCTACTCAGTCAATACGTTATATATGGGCCTGTTATATAATATGGACACTCGGACTTCGTCCTAGGTCTGAACAGGTCCCTATATACCGAATTGACCTTGCAAAAGTCCATAATGTTAAATATTATTATACATTTATAGATATTTTATGGTTGCAAATATTGGTTGTGTTGTCAGTAAATAAACATCATACTTATTACTATCGTAAAACACTTATTTATACACTTTTACGTTACTGCAATTTTTTTTATGCCTATATTTGTGCATTGCATTATGTATGATTTCCATCTGACTGTTATTGAAGTTTAAAAAAACAAATCCAGTAGAATTCTGAAGAAAATCTTAGAAAACTAAGATCTTAGTCTGAGAGCCATGATTTTTTTTTTTTATTAATTGTTGTTTTTTTAATTAGCTGTTGGTTATAGGGCATGTACTTTTAGATCTGTCCTACCTTTCATTAAAATTGCACTGTATAATCCTGACCTTCACATTATCCAAGATTATTTTTCGTTGTAAAACCACCATCTTGGTTTCAATGAGAAGCCTTTATTTACATAACATTCGTTACTCTCCGGTAGTATCCTGCCATTGGTGTGATACAATTTCACGCGCTTTTTGCATGTAAGCAATACAAATGGTGAAAAGCTCAGAGAGACTCGGGAAAATAAACAGCACGTTGAATTCCACGGCAACACTTCCGATGATAAAAATGTCGGTTTACACCATACAAAATAATCTTGGATTATGTGAAGGTCAGGAGTATACAGTGCAAACACTATAAAAGGTAGGACAGTAGTTGATTTTTGGAGTGATCTTTGGTTCCGCTAATTGAAAAACGTCATCTCGAATGAATGCGGTTGTTAGCTTAAAAATTTCCAACCAAAAACATAGTGCCAACTCTACGTGACGGCGAATGTAGTATGTTCTACCAAACGTGCATCATTTTGTTCAAGAATAATCTCTTAATTAGTCAAAAGTCCTTCACTTTATGTCATCATTTCAACGAGTCATTTGATGAGCTCAGTAAAATTTCAATTTTATTCGAGTTTGTTTTTGCTTGTCTGTTTTTAGTTTAAAGGTTACGTCTATTAGTCAACGTTTTTTTTAAAATAAATAAAAAAATGTGTCTCTTCAGTTTGTTGGACAATACGCATATGGTCACACATATGGTCGGATCATATGAGTATACGCATATTACACTCGTTTTGTTAGCAACTTATATTTACAGATCGAATTTGTGGAATCAATGTTAAAAAAAAACCACTTGGATAAAGGTCTTTGGTCTTTTGGTTTTAAGTTTTTCATTCAGCATAATTTCAATTCAATAAAAGTGAAGTTTTTAAACGCTTTTTTTCTGCAAATACCTTAAGAAAAATATTAATAAAAATAAAACAAACTAGTCAAATTGTACATACGAATATTTCCTTTTGGTCGGCCTAGGGGTGGCAAAACAGCGCAGAAATTATAATATGTATCACATTATCTGCTCTCACTTCATTAAAAAAAATGTGTTTATTAGCAATTAGAATCCTGCATATATTAAGAACAATCCGACAATATAAATACGAACATTTAAAATACTGAACAAGTTTATTCTTTTATACAAAATCATTCAATAGAACAATGAATAGATGTCTTGTTAATGTAATGATTTTATATACATGTGTGTGCTAAATAAACTGTGACTGGTACAATGTTGATAGACAAAATCAAATTAATGTGTATCAGTTGTTTATAATGCACTCATTAGCTGTGTATTTCTTAATCAAGCAAATGACATTTTCATTATTCTATTTAAAAAAAATAATGTATGTTTACTATAATGAATATTATTTACATATTCGCAATGTCGTAAAGCTACGTTTCTAACGACTTTCGATATAAGTAATTGTATATTGTACAATGCAGATTGTATTTGGTTTTATTTAAATCATCAGTGATTATAGTCCAGGATTAATTAATACATTTTAAAACAAGTTATCAATGATTCTTCTAATGTAAATTTTATTTTAACAATGCAGTTTACACAAAGTTTTCAATATTGATCATTCAGGTGTTTCTGCTGTTTCGTTGTTTCCTCTATTAGTTGATGTGTTTCCCTCGGTGATGGTTTATGACCCGGATTTGTTTTCTCTCAATTTTTGAATAGCGGTATGCTACTGTTGCTTTCATCTATCTTTTAGCCCTTGTTTATTACGTATAAGCGAATAAGCATAAATTTGTCATATGCTTTGAATTTCTGTATTTTGTAAACATCGACGATTTCAAGAAATACACTTACTGATTCATGTATAGAAGTATTCACAATAGCACTATTTACTTGTATATTGCATTGCATTTTGTACGTTTTATAAAGAACTATACTGCATAGTGTGGCTGTTATTTGCAACATGTATCTTTCATTTTGACATATTTTAAGAAGAAAACAAACATCATCATTCCTGTCGTGATAGACATGTATCTTCAAAAACACCCTACATCCTTTGTTTTCCTATCAGAAACCATGCTCGATTTCAAACTAGGTAGTCTATTCTAACTTTTGTAACTTAGTCATTCAATTGTTTAAGTTACTCGAGTATTTAGTTTTGTAATTTTTTTCTTTGACTCCCCCCTTTATGAATTTACCTTTAGTAATTTTATTGATAGATATTTTCTTCGTTTAATTCATAAACACCAAAAGAACTGTAAAATATCTTAACACGCAATTACAAACATGAATATAATTAAAAACCAATTGTTCAGAGAACAATTGAAGGTCTTTCCATCAAAACAATGTATTTTAATATGAAAAGTTGTGAAACTAAGTTTAAAATGTCATTTCAATCGTCAAATGATAGCTCCTAGTAAGCTGATTCCAAAAAATATATTGTTTCCATACATTTTTTTTAAATAAGGGAGATAATTTGTTACTTCCGGTTTGAAAAATGTTACTTCCGATTATATTTGAATATCTACTTGACAATGATTCCAAAATTATCTGGTTCTATATACTTTTATATTAATAAAGTACAAAAAAATAGCTACTTCCGGTTTACAAAAGGTCACTTCCGGTTGTTTTTTTCAAGGTCAAATGGTTTGATACCTTTTTCTAAAAGTTGAACATCTTTATTATGTATACATATAGAATAAAAGCAAAGGTCAAAATCTAGAACGTCAAATTAAGCTATGACCTTGAGATCAATTTCAAGGTCATAAACCAAGGACCTCAAATCAAAAGACCATAGGTTTTAATTATATTCAGTTAATGAGTTATATCACCAAACGCGTATTTTTATATACAAGAGGGGAGAAAACTCCCTTTAGCATTCAACATACGCTTGCAATCAAAATTTACATCTTACGACATGTCGCAACTAACAATTTAGTAAAAATAATTTGTTGATATCTTATACAGTCTTTGGATATAAGTGAAAATAAGCCAAATTCAAATATTAGAATATGACCTTGACCTTTGACCTTGACCTAATTTTCATTTTTTGGGACCAAGGATCTCAAATCAAAAGATCCTAGGTCTCTATCACTTATGATTTACAAGATAGAAATTCATATCACTTATATCAGATGCATAAGGGGAAATAACTCTCATATGGAGCGGTCATATCGCTTCAGTCAAAATAGGACAAATCATGCGAAGGATATAACGAGCAATTTTGTAAAATAAATTTGTCATAATCTTTTACGGTTGCGAAGGAGATGCGCTAACAATGAAAACAGTGTTTGGGGAGATAACTCCTACAAAGAAAAGTATTCGTTTACGCAGGGTAAATTTCAAAAGCGCATAAACTGTTCGATATCATATACAAAATATCTAAGCGACATATTGCGAAACAAATGTTTATCGTAAGAACAAAATGAGGCGGAAGAAAAAAAAAAAAAAATAATCAGAAGAAAAACAATAGGTCTTTCCACAGAAAAGTGGAAAGACCTAATAAGTATACAAAACAATTCTATTGGTCCATACAAAATCAAATGGTGGAACTTTGAATAGATGTATGTATAATAAAGTGATTTAAGATAAAGTTTTTTTCTTTTTTGATGTGGCAATTTTGCCAATCCATTTTTCTATATCTCTAATCCTCAATGGAAATCATTTACAAATATCGCCCCTTATTTCTGATATGAGAGTTTTTACAATAGTATATCCCTCTCAGATCGTGTTGATCAAAAAGAAAATGATACCTCAGATAAAATAAGGTTGTTGTACAACTTGAAATACTACTATGTAGACTAACATTTAGCTTGATTTGGGTCGGCTGAAAATTTTGCTTTAGAACTACACAGTTGTCTAAGGAAAGAAGTTCGGACGCTCTCATGATTTGTTGACCGTTAAAAATTCACAAATAAGAATTAATCGAAGTATTTTGAAAATTGTTTATTTTTCAAGTTTTGTAAATGACTTAAATTGCTCATAACAACAAAAGGGGAGAGGGACAAAAGATACTCTTCATTCAAACTCATAGATCGAAAATAAGCTGTCTATGGCTAATAGACCAATAATAGTATACAAGAAGCAAATAAAAATTATAACCACACAAAAAATCTCCCCCCCCCCCCCCCAGCTCTGATGACCCCTTTTGTACGCTATCGCAACTTATATGATTTGTTCTGACATATGTGTTTAAATATACCTATATACCATTCAATTGTTCTTTTTGTGATTTAAACTGAGTTTTTGTTTTTAATATTACACTGATAGTATACTACGACTAGTTTTTAAAGTGGTTTTATATAATCATCTTTAACATTTTGAACCACAAATATCTTTAAACGCAGTGTATTGCCATGTGTTTTACTTGTACGGGAAGGTAAACGACGTGTCAATAAACAATAAAGTGCACTATGATGACGTGAGAGTATGATCCTTTTTATCTCCCGATATTTTCCCATTTCAGTAATTGCAGACACAAAACTATCATAGTGTTTGTCTTTCTTCTAGTGAAAATGTCGCACAATTTAAGTCAGATTCCTTTTTCTGGCCTCCCATTGAGGCTGCCAAAGTACAACAGTAATGTTGATTGCCAAAAACTAGGTACATGTATCCGTCAATAAGCACAAGTGAAAGATATCCCTATGTATTGGGTTGTTATGTCTTGAAAATGTAGCTGCGTTAACCTCTTTGATTAACATTCATTGAATTTTGGCAACGTTATCAATACCCACAATTGAACTCTCATTTTATGAAACTCCAAACAAAACAATTTGTTTTTGATACAAGACTTGTACAGGCGTTGGATTAACTACTCTTTCTAATGAAACACTAATGGTGATATATTGTAAAGTGTACATTTTTGTGGTGCATGTAAATATATTTCGACGTATTACGTATTCTGTTATGGTAATATTGCTTATGAAATAGTATATGGGTTTTAAATTTCAGTTTGTGTTTTTTAAGATACCTTCCCAAAATAAACTTTTGATTTTTATAACATAATGGGTAATTTTGAAGAATTCGAATCTTGTATTATAATTTAATATGAGAGTGGAAAAGGGAATAATGAATGATATTATAGTATATGGTTCATAGTGTAATGCCGCATGGTCATGGATCATGGATCATGGTCATAGCCTAGATGTTAAGCCATCTTAGAACTACCTTATTTCATCACAAATAATGTATTCTGTTGTATCGTCACTATAGAAACAAGAAGAGGTTTGCCAATGAAACAACTCTTCACAAGAGACCAAATGACACAAAATGGAAATAAGTTAAAGCAATGGATAATTTATATAAAATGGAATACGTAGACAGCTCTCTCAAAAAACCAAGTATATGTTCATGATGACTCTGTTCCTATCCATTGATAGGTAGTATATTTATTACACAATTAATTTAAATTTAATCAAAAAATTCATACATTCGATTTTTTAGAACTGTTCGTTTTCTAATTTTAGCAACGTTATTTAGCTGACAAAGACATACTTCATCAAATTCACTATCATAAAAGATGTAGATACACTGAAAACATTTTACTACTACTACACAGTAGACCAACAAAAACGGAGGTGACCGTTGTTTAATACTCATATATAACCATGTGAGAATTACACTCTTTTAAGGGGCTCTTCTTTTATACTATACCGACACATTTATAAAATGTGTTTTATCTCTCAATCTTGAGGCAGATTTGAAATTTCGATGTCATATGCGTTATCTAGGGGAATTGTAAGTTCATGTTCAGATATTGAATGCATTTCTAACTACCAATGACACTCCTCTTAGCCGGGTACTTCAATAACATTACTTTAGTCATGTTAGTGTATCTTATGAAGTCGATAAGATTGATTTCCTAGTAATAAAGTTATTTTCCATTTTGACGTTAAAGTTTTTTTTTTCTTGATTTATATGTTTATAAAATAATTATTATTAAGATTTATATAGCTGCTCATTTGGTCGTATTGTTGTTTCTTTGACTCGTTTCCAGCTTCCTTTCACATTTCTACTTGTAAACTAACATTTAGCTTGATTAACGTCGGGTGAAAATATTGCTTTACAACTAAACAGTTGTCTAATGAAAGAAGTACAGACGCCGCTCTCATGATTTGCTAATAGACAAATTATAGTACACAAGAAGCAACTACAAATTATAACCACACAAAGAAACTCATGACCCCTTTTTTACGCGATCGCAACTTATATGATTTGTTTTGACATATGTGTTTAAATATATCTATATACCATTCAATAGTTCTTTTTATGATTTAAACTGGTTTTTTCTTTCATTTTACACTTAATAGTATGCTATTAGTGGTTTTTAAAGTGGTTTTGTATAATTATCTTTAACATTTTGAACCACAAATATCCTTAAATGCAGTGTATTACCATGTGTTCTACTTGTACGAGAAGGAAAACGACGTGTCAATAAACAGTAAAGGGCACTATAATGACGTGAGAGTAAAATCCTTATTACCTCCCGATATTTTCCCATTTCAGTAATTGCCGACATAAAACTATCATAGTGTTTGTCTTTCTTCTAGTGAAAATGTCGCACGATTTAAGTCAGATTTTTTTTTATCTTCCCTCCCATTGAGGCTGCCAAAGTACAACTGTAATGTTGATTGTCAAAAACTAGGTACATGAATCCGTCAGTAAGCACACGTGAAAGATGTCCCTATGTATTGGGTTGTTATGTCTTGAAAATGTAGCTGCTTTAACTTCTTTGAATAAAATTCATTGAATTTTGGCAACGTTATCAATGTCTAACATTGGACTCTCATTTAATGAAACTCCAAACAAAACAATTTGTTTTTGATAAAAGACTTGTACAGGCGTTGGATTAACTACTCTTTCTAATGAAAAAACGCACGGTGATATATTGTAAAGTGTACGTTCTTGTGGTACATGTATATATTTTATGACGTATTACATATTCTGTCTTGGGAATAGTGCTTATGAAATTGTATATGGGTTTAAAATTTCAGTTTGTGTTTTTCAAGATATCTTCCCAAAATAAACTTTTGATTTTTATAACAATAATGGGTAGTTTTGAAGAATGCAAATCTTGTATTATAATTCAAATATGAGAGTGGAAAAGGGAATAATATATGATGTTATAGTATATGGTTTATAGTGTAATGCCGCATGGATCATGGATCATGGTCATAGCCTAGATATTAAGCCATCTTAGAACTACCTTATTTCATCACAAATAATGTATTTTGTTGTATCGTCACTATAGAAATAAGAAGATGTTGTATGTTTGCCAATGTAACAATTCTTTACAAGAGACCAAAGGACACAAAATGAAATATATTTAAGGAAATGGATGATTATATAATGGAATACGTAGACAGTTCCTCAAAAACCTAGTATATGTTCATGATAACTCTGTTCCTATCCATTGATAGGTAGTATATTTATTACACAATTAATTTAACTTTAATCAAAAAATTCATACATTCGATTTTTTAGAACTGTTCGTTTTCTAATTTTAGCAACGTTATTTAGCTGACAATTTGCCAAGACATACGTCATCAAATTCACTATCATAAAAGATTTAGATACAATGAAAACAAATTACTACTAGTACACAGTAGACCAACAAAAACGGATCTTAGCAACTGTGCTGGAAGGCGAAGGTTGTTTAAAATTCATATATAACCAGGTGAGAATTACATGCTTTTAAGAGGCTCTTCTTTTATACTGTACTAACATATTTATAAAATGTGTTATATCTCTCAATCTTGAGGCAGATTTGAAATTTCGATGTAATATTCATTATCTAGAGGAGTTGTAAGTTTTTATGGATCATGATCAGATATTGAATGCATTTCTAACTACCAATGACACTCCTCTTAGCCGGGTACTTCAATAACATTATTTTAGTCATGTTATTGTATCTTATGAAGTCGTTATGATTTATTTCCTAGTAATAAAGTTATTTTCCATTTTGACGTTTAAGGTTTATTTTCCTTGATTTATATGTTTATAAAATAATTATTATTAAGATTTATATAGCTATTTTCTGATCATTTGGTCCCATTGTTGTCTCTTTGACTCGTTTCCAGCTTCCTTTCACATTTCTACGTCCATTCATATAAATTTAAATCATAGTAATGTTCACTGTGCTTTTTCCGTGTACATGTAAACACATTTAATTTGTTACATGAACCGTCATAATTTTGACTGAATATAATAAGATTGCTAAACCTGTCCAGCAGTCGTTGGCCTAAAGTCCATATATAACATAAGGAAATATAATATATTTTCATCAGAAGCAATTTCGTGAATGCAACCTGAAGATACTATATTGAAGTTCTAATTTAGATGTATTTAGTTCTTGTTTTATTACGATATTGAACCGAGAGATTATGAAAGAAATCTTCATCATGCATAGCTTATGCATATAGCTCAGGTTTTTACTCATTAGTTTGCTTTATTTGTTTTACTTTTCGAAAGTATAAGCTGTTTAACGTTTGTCTATGTTGATGATTTGCGTATAGTGTGCATCTAAAACAGCAAAGCTTCTACCGTGTGATTTTATTATAACACTGAATATATACGTATGCATGAAGAATGCGTCTACTTGGGACCTAGCTTCAAGCCAAGTAGCCTAGTGTCATATGTTCGCAATAACATTGAAATATGGTAATTGCTTGATTCATTGAACTTATATATTTAGCTTAAATTATTTGGTTCTTGGGTTGTGTAATAAAGAAGAAAATCGCTGTTAAAATATCATATTCGTGCATAACCCGAAATTTTGTCCGGTTATGGCTGAACAGTTGGTGTTTTTTATCTGATACAGTCGTAGATCAAATCATACAGGCATCAGAAACGCTGTTTAAGAAAGTGAATTAAAACAAATGTGGGCTTTTAACCTTTCACTTCGGCAGCAGCGCAATTGGTACCATTTCATTGACATCTTAATAATTATTTTCAATTCTTTAATGTGCAAAAGTGAATACTTTTTCAAAAGGTTTTGAGTACAAAAAGCCAAAGAAGTTGAAGGCTTAAAATCTGCTGTTTATGAGAAATGTTTTGCTTCAACAGACAAATCATAGAACAATATAATTAAAATGATTGAAAACAATCATCCAAACATTTACCACTAATTTTAAGCTTGATATGAGGAAGGATATTTCTGTGTTTTGAAACCACCTTAAATGCAATAAAATATTAGTCTCCATATCAAAAACAAATCTACGAAATAGTTTAACAATATCCATTGAGAGTATCTCCAAAGAAAATATCAACTGTTAAAAAAATAAACAGAAGCAAACACCAACAATCGTTCTAAATGAAAATCCTTGTTTGTACAACTATATTTGGCGACAAAATATAAACAAACACAGTAAATGAGTCTCATTTTATTATTATCCTCAGTATATATATATAGAGATATCCTAGTAAGGATATTACAATATTTGTATATAGATATCATCGGATCTTATTGGCCATGCTATAGTGATTGTCAAAATGTGAATAATATAGGGTTATTGCATGAATTTTGGGGAATATTGTCCCGAGTAGAATTTTATATTGCACGAGCTTGCGAGTGCAATAAATGTTCTACGAGGAACAATATTCCCAAATATTCATGCAATAACCCTTTTATTCTTTTATTATATAGCAATATAATATTTGAAAGAAAAATTGGTTTAAACTAAGAAATTGACGTTGATGACGTCATGAATTTTGAATATTTATTGAAATTTTATTGCACGCTAACTTTTGGTTACTTTCTGTGGGAAATTTTATATTGCTATACAATATATATATATGTTTCGTACTTCCAAATATGCATTTGAGTGATATTAAAAAATTATTTTCTAGAATGTGTGTTTCGATTGTCCAGTATGGTAAGTTCTATCTAATTCAATACCTATAACTTTGCTGTTTTGCTGCTATTTTTATATAGCTAATTGAGTTTATATATTTGTGCTTCAATTTTATGAACAAGAATCAAACTTAATATGATTGGATTCCTGTTTACTGACAAGACCGACTTCCACACTCAACAGCTCCTTTCACCATTGATATATAAGCATCGTTCGAAACAATAACGCTTTTGTGAAAGAACTTTTGTCGAACAGCTTCTTGAACTAACATACATTCAGAAAAACCACCGATCATGACGATGGCTGTCACTTTATGTGAATCTCTATATTCTGTGAAAACGTCTTCCATCAGCGTTATAATCTTGTTAATAGTTGTCTTGAATAACGTATGCACTATATCGGCCTCAATTCGCAGAAAATCACCCTTCAGAATGATGTCATTGCTATATTTAGAAGTTGAAATTACATTGAATAAACTCTCATCACGGATCTTTAAGCAGATATTATTTAGACATGCATATGGAACTCTCATTTCTATTTTGTCTTGACTTCCTTCAACATTTCTTTTTATTTGTTCACATTCCCTAATAATAGCGTGATGAGCATCGGGAGCCTCTCTGTTTAATGATTGCATCACTGATTTACCAAATATAGTATCTAAAAGATCTAAAAATCTGTTATCTAGTGCTGTGCCACCGCAATCATTGCCTATTCTGCGAAACTTTTCTATGATTCCAAGAGTAGCTGTCTTGATTACTGTTACATTAGCAACACAACCTAATAACAATAATCTGTATTTAAAATCAAATTGAATTGTGTGTGATTAAAACACACATATATATTTCATATAGATACAATATACGTAAGAGTATTGATAATGGAATGAAGAAATATTTGAATACAGATACAAAACAAACATCAAGTTCAAAATCAATTTCAATATTTCAATGACTATTTAAAAATTTGTTGAACAAATGCAATCGTGGGTTACCTGTTACAAAAAAATCAAGGGAAATTGGTACTCAACAAAAAAGAATGAATATACAGTAGATAATCATAATACCTCCTATATTAACAACCATATATTCATTTCCTTTTTGTATTTGTTGGTTATGGTTTCCGTCCATTAAGCTCTGACAATAAGCGATTGTGGCTTCCACCTCCGTTACCAATAGCAAATGACTAATAAGTATTCCAGCCTTCGAAATAACAAATACAATTAGATAAAATTACTGTTAATAGTTATCAAAAGCACCAGGATAATAGTTTTATACGCCAGACGCGCGTTTCGTCTACATAAGACTCATCAGTGACGCTCATATCAAAATATTTAAAAAAAAAAAGACAAATAAATACCAAGTTGAAGAGCATTGAGGACCCAAAATTCCAAAAAGTTGTGCCAAATACGGCTAAGGTAATCTACTCCTGGGTTAAGAAAATCCTTCGTCTTTCGAAAAATTCAAAGTTTTATAAACAGAAAATTTCTAAAAATGACCATATAATTGATATTCATGTCAAAACCTCATACTTAGATTTTTTTTTAAAGAGCTGTAACCTTTACATTGTCATGTACAGTGCTTTCTGACGTTCATTACTTAGCACTAATAATTGAACATCGTGTGAATAATTTTTTTTACCATTCATTTATTTACAAATTTTTAATGCCACTGAAAAAAAATATCAAGTACCTTAGTGTTTAAAAAAACGGCCTTACCTGCTGTGCACATGACCTCAGGATCGTTTCACTTGTTTCCGTCAAATCTGCTGAAACAGGGATCACCCATCTTGTTTCATCTATTTTAAAAGGTTCATCTTTCTTGCCCAGTTCTTCCGTTATATGGTAAACAAAGGCTTTGATAAACATTTTGAAAACCTGGCTAGCCGGAAGTAGCTTTCCTGTCACATCTTCCAACATCATATCATTGGTGATGTTCTAAAATATGTAAGAGCTAATTCTAATGGTGGTTTTAATTTGAAAGAAAACATTTCATTACTCGTGTGAAATAAGTTGGATCTTGAAATTGAGAATGGAAACGTGAAATATGTAACAGAGACACACACCCGACAAAAGAAGACCACCAATATGTCTTCAACACAGCGTGAAAATCCTGCACCCGGAGGCGGGCTTCAGCTGGCTGCTAAACAAGAGTGTGTACTAATATGCACCGAAAAATGACGTCAAACTTAACTGCAAAACATATATTTGAACTAGGGATGTCAAAAGATCTGAAATTTAATACTCGGATACTCGGTCATGATTCTCGAGTACTCGCGAGTATTCGGATAAGCTAAAATGTTTATTGAAAAGTTCAGATTTTAGGTGGGATGCAGTATTTTTGTTAATACCTTTCATAAACATGTTAACGAAAGACAAACGTAGTACTACAAACGTAGCATGATGCTGTTTTGTTTGTGTAAATTAAACAATGAATTACCGACTGCCGTTTCTATAAATAATCTATAATCATAACAGCAATATGTGTTTGTGTTCGTGTTCATGAACCTAATTCCAAACAAAAATCAAAAATATTTACTTATAAAGTTCGACAAAGTAGACACTATACATGTTTGTTTCGTCTGTTCCTTAGGAGTTCGTATTTTTTTATAATACGACTTGTCCATTTATTGTCAACAACAATATTAGACTTCAGCTACTTTTGCTTATTCGTGCAGTTCAGTCTTAATTTTTCTGTGTTTTTTTTTTGGCGCTATCGTTTGTCTGATCTTTTTTTTTGCCATTCCGTTGTCTGTTTATTTTCGACTTTTGGGTATCCCTCTCACCTATATCTTTAAATTGTAAATAAAACAATAAAGTTCAGTTTCAAATACAGAGTAATTACATTAATTTGAATATACATCTCATACCAATTACGTTTACATAGAAGTCTTGATTAAAAAACAAAGGTAAGTTTTTACGGCTTGTGATGAGTTAATTATTAATCCATGAAAGTGTTGATCCGTGTACAAACACGGTCAAAAATGTCTCTAATCAGTTGCGTAGGGTTCAACGCAGGTCATTTTGTTCTTGTTTAGAAATATGATCTGGTCAACAATTTCAGACGAAAGACTGTTTGACTTTCTATTTTTGTTACAATACATGTATATGAAAAAAATCCCTCGGAAGGAAAGGACGTTGCGGGTACTGCTATAACAAAAAGTAGTCTCAATATATTATATTTATGTTTTTAATTGATTTTTTTAAGTATTACGAATGGGTTATTTCAAAAGAACTCAAGTGAGTGGGAATGTGAAGAGAAATATCTCAAGATGTATAACAGTCAAACGAGTATCCGAGTACTAAAACTGTACTCGAGTATTCGGCCTTTCGATCGAGTACCCGAGTACTCGAGTACTCGTTGCCATCCCTAATTTGAACCAATACTGAAAAATTATACATGATAAAAAAAAAGGCCAGAGGTTCTTGACTTTGGACAGCCACAAATAAATTGCGGCATGGTTAAGTACGTGTTTTTTTTTAAATCTCATCCCTCTTCCTATTGCCCGTAACCAATATTGAATAAACAAATAAACAGCAATATGCAGAGTTCAATTTGGATCTTAACAATTATGTGCTCAGTTCCCATATATAGCACGATTTGCTAAATGTATTTATAAAAGATAGAAAACAGACCCATATAATTTCAAAATAGCATTTAAAAATAAAGATTACTCGCATTAAAGATTCCGAAAAAAAGAAGAGAAAACTAGAGATTAAACCCATTCGTTTGTACCTTCTCTGTTAATTAACCAAAGTTTATCTTACCGCTTAACTAATTGATTTTCCTGTTTACAAAACATTGAATTTTACGAAAGACTAAGGATTGTTTTATCTCAGGCATTCCTTCCTGTCACATCTTCCAACATCTTATCACTGGTGATGTTGTAAATTATGTAAGAGCTAATTTTATTGGTGGTTTTAATTTTATTAGTCGTGTGAAATAAGTTTGATCTTGAAATTGAGAATGTAAATGTGAAATATGTAACAGCGACAAAAACCCGACAAAAGAGCAGAAAAGAAGACAATCAATCAACCAATTTGTCTTCAACACAGTGAAAGTCCTGCATCCGGATACGGGCTTTAGCTTACTGCTAAACAATAGTGTGTACAGGTATACACCGAAAAATGACGTCAAACTTAACTGCAAAACATATATTTGAACCAATACTGAAAAATTATACATGATAAAAAAAAAGGCCAGAGGTTCTTGACTTTGGACAACCACAAATAAATTGCGACATGGTTAAGTACGTTTTTTTTTAAATCTCATCCCACTTCCTGTTGCTTGTAACCAATATTGTATAAACAAATAAACAGCAATATGCAGAGTTCAATTTAGATCTTAACAATTATGTGCTCAGTTCCCATATATAGCACGATTTGCTGAATGTATTTATAAACGATAGAAAACAGACCCATATAATTTCAAAATAGCATTTAAAAATAAAGATTACTCGAATTAAAGATTCCGAAAAAAAGAAAAGAAAACTAGAGATTAAACTCATCCGTGTGTACCTTCTCTGTTAATTAACCAAAGTTTATCTTACCGCTTAACTAATTGATTTTCCTGTTTACAAAACATTGAATTTTACGAAAGACTAAGGATTTTCTTATCCCAGGCATAGATTACCTTAGCCGTATTTGGCACAACTTTTTGGAATTTTGGATCCTCAATGCTCTTCAACTTTGTACTTGTTTGCCATTATAAATATTTTGATATGAGCGCCACTGATGAGTCTTCTTAGAAGAAACGCGCGTCTGTCGTATTAAATTATACTCCTGGTAGCTTAGATAACTTGTTAAATATATAACACTGAAATTAAGGAATTAAGATAATTCACAATTATACAGAATATTTGAAATATTTTCAACTTAGGAAATAACTGTATTTTGTTTTAAGTCTGACTTATGGAAAACGTAGATAATATTGTCGCAAATTGAGTTTACTAAGCAACGCGTAGCGGGGCTAGGTGACAGTAAAATCTACTTTTACCAAGGCCAAGCCTAAAATGCAATACAGTTATTTCTATTCTTATGCATCGTACTTAAATACAATCAATTGACTAAATATTTTCGCTTAAAATGTTGTAAATGAAAAAGACCTTGCAACAGTTTCATCGTGTTCAACCTCTAATAACGTGACGTCATATGTATACTTACCATGTTAAACAAGAACACTTGACGTATTCATACTTGTCGTGCGTTTCAAAATTTGTTTTTTGAATATTGACAAAAATGAGATTTTGAGGTTCAAACTGTGACTTTCTTGTTTATTTTGTGATAAGTATCATAGAAAATAAATCGGAATTCAATATGGTAGCTTTCGTAGTTACTGGCTTGTAGAACGTAAAATCTAACCCTTCAGAACATTTTACAACGTGCTTTTTTACAACGTGAATGAAAATTATTGTTACAAACGAATTGCATTAGAATTATGAGTAGTATATCCGGACCTGTTTGGTAAAATGACCGTGGCATACCCTAAAACATTTCATATTGACTGCACATTGTAGAAAATGATCATAGTAGGTAAGTTTTTCTAACACAGAAAGAAATGTCAGACAAAAAATTTTGAAAATGTGTTTTATAGTGGTGTCATCAACGTACATAAAACAGTTATCCACAAGAGATCACATGACGATTAGAATTAGAAATTGCAATCAAATGACGGTTATTACTTGACTTTAATGATATGCAAAACTGCATAATGAACCCTATACCTAACCAAATTCTACTTCACATGTGCATTTTGTTCGCGTTTAACATCAGACAAGATTTATAAACCTATTTGAGGATTCAACTTCCATGATAGCTACTAGCGCAAACTTTTCGCAGCGTGTACGACATGTAAAAAGTCAGGAATATGACAGTTGTTATCCATTTATTCGATCTGTTTTTTGAGTTTTCGATTTTGCCATTTTATCAGGGACATTCAGTTTTAAAACTTCCTTGGCGTTCAGTTTTTCAGTGATTTTATTTTTATATAAATGACCCTTTACAAGAACGTCATATTTTTGGTGATTCTGTGTTGTTAAGTCTTCAGTTTTATATGGAGTGTGTTCACTCAAGTGTTGATTTACTTGAATACTTTTACTCATAACAAAAACAGATGTAAATCAAGACAAATGGTGAAAAAAAAAAGTATGATAAAAATGTACCTGAATAGTATACCTTTTTGATATTGAATCCTCTGAAAAAATAGTAATCATTCTGAATGTCGTCCATACACTTATCTGCATACCCATTTTCTGCATCATACCCAAAACACTGGAGCTCTGTGTTAATGTCCAATAGAATACATGTTGGAGTTTTAAGTGTCAAAAATTGCCGATAGCCAGATTTCCAAGACTGATTAAAATGTATTTTCAGCGAATTCGGTGTATTAGATTTAAATGAATATGCATATCCGCAATATGTAGTTCCAAAATCCAAAGCTACGATTGTTCTCAATTTCAAACGTTCCATTATATTGTTTTTACCTGAAAAGAAAATATTGGCATATTTGTTTGTTGCTATAGTGTTTGGGGTTTTGATTTTATCATTGAAAGAGGTTAAGACGCAGATAACATTTTAAAGAGACAACACTCCAGCAAGAAAAAAGATGAAGATATTAATTAAGTAAATATCATATTGTTTCATGTTTACTTCATATATATTCTAAATTTTAAGGCTTCGTTCTGCACTGATACACCCTAGATACAAGATGTAAAGTTCGACGTTGCAACTCCAGCGGCACTCTTCAAAGTAGCTATTCCCGTAGCTGCATTTCAAATTTCGCGAAATATGATGACGCTTGCCGTCAAATAGTTTTACCGAGTGGAGTAATCTTATATAAAAATGATGACTGAGGTATAATAAAAGTAATTATTATAAATAATTCAAATATATTAAAACAGGTTTAATCTACCATTTTCTACACAAGGGAATGCCATTATAAAGTCGGGACTATGACGTTTGTTTTCTATTTGTAGAATGTTTTTGAGCTTTTGATTTTACCATTTGAAGAGAGACTTTCTATTTTGAATTTCCCTTGGAGTTCGGTTAATTTGTTATTTCACTTTTTTAAAGTTAAAACGCATCTAACATTTTAAAGATTTGACAATCCAGCAAGACAAAAGATGTAGATCTGTATTACGTTCAACTTAAAGGGATACATATAACTTTCTTAAGTAATAATAATAGTCTTTATGTAAATTAATTTACTTTAAAATTGCATTTTTCACACACGGAATACACATAACTAACAACGACTATAAAAGTTCCTGGTATTGGACAGGCGAAAACACGCGACAGAGTTTAGCATATTTTATGATATCTCAACCACCCATTTATATATCTAGCTGATGTTGAATACATGTAAAAAAACACAGAAATGCGTACAGAAAATTGCAGTTCAAAAAAAGATACCAGACCGATGATAGAATAGACGAGTCTCAAGAAACAATTCAATATGACAAAAACAACATAAATTTACAAAAATAACTACTATTAGTTACTGATATGCCTTCTCAAGACTCCAATTAAACTGATTGAAATATTATGTCTTCATCTTATGGTAGTTTAGCTCAATCCCTCTCGTTAATAGTAGATTATCATGCTATCATATATAAAATGTGAAGATCATAGCCCGTATTATGCCAACAACTGGTTGTACATTTTGTAGATAAAGAATGGTTATTGTGTATGTTGTGATCCTTTGAGGAAATCGGTATTGAATGCAATGTATTTATTTTTACCATATACTAATTTCTTGACCATGATTCACAAAATTTGTCAGTAGGAAAATAAACGTATGTTCAATCTCGTATATTTAAAATTGAACATTACGGGAAAATCAATAGAGTTAAAAATCTTACAATAAAATGTCAATTAAAAAAAAACCAAAGATTGAAAAAAAAATGATTAAACACATACATATGTACGTTGACCATTTTAATGTGTTGAGATTCTGTCAATGTTTACCAACTGACATCAGTAAATTTACGTGTATAAATATATATATAAGAAATTTTTTTTAGAAATATGTTTAAATTACTTACTAGCCTTTCTTTCGACTATCAATTTTAAATTGCATTTTCCAAAATATATTTTTTTCTTTTCTAAGAAAAAGCAACCAACCTTAATCGTTAATGTTGAGAGTGCCTTGAGTTTTGTCTTTGTATAATGAACCTTGCTGCCCTTAAGAAATTATACAATAATTTCCATTTAAACCTTTTAATAGGTGTACTATCAAACAGATGAGTTTCAATAGGTTATACATAAGCTATATCAAAAGTTAAATAGTTACGTATAGTATGTACATTTTGTAAATAATCACCGAGGTATTGAATATATTTTAAATGACAAGCAGTGTGTAAGTGTCTACTTCTTGGAATTCTGATTAAATGACTTTTTTTTAAATCATTTGTAATTCTAGGAAGGATAATCTATTTTATAGAATGTTAAAAAATAGTCGTTTAATACATATACGCTACAGTAGATCTAGCTCTTTAAATCCATTCATAAACATTCTTATGACAAATTATTTCCTATAAATAGATAAAATGAATATGATTTATTCAATACGGAGAAGTGTTTTGTTATTTATTTTGAATAGAAATCACATTGTTATGTTTGCTTACTGCAGAAATATATATGTTTTAATCTTTTTTTTTCAAACAAGTGATTTATATAATGGTTATAAAACAAATCAACAGCATGCTCAGACGGCAAGTGGCATTCTAATAACGCTAAAGCAGTGGAAATCTGATTAAAATAAACTTTAAAAGTTCGTAAGAGTTCCGCAGAACAGTGTCTCGCCTAAACTTTTGCTGTTAATCGCAGGCTCACCAAAAATGAGGGAAAAGCAATAAAAATATTCCTCTCGATACGATCTTTTGACTGTCAGATGACTGTCCGAGTTTGTTAAAATTCCAGGATAGTTTATGAATCTAATAAATGTTTTAAAAACTTAAACTGCAGACTGTATGTAATATTAACTCGAAGTAAAATACAGATAAACAGGTCCAAATTTTAACAAAATGTCCTTCTAGATACTAGCTTTTTATCATAAAAAAGCTTCAGTCCAAGTTTGGTACACATCCAGGATAGTATAAAAAAAGTTATTAATTTTTTTTTAAACTTTACCCAAAGAGTGAATGTTTTGTCTCCTGACAGAAAAAACAAATATAAAAAAGAAGAGGTGGTATGATTGCCAGTGAAAAAACCGTCCACAAGAGACCAAAATGACACAGAAATTAACAAATAAAGGTCACCGTACGGTCTTCAACAATGAGCAAAGCCCATACCGCATATTCATCTATAAGGGCCCCGAAATGACATTGTAGAACAATATAAACGAGAAAACTAACAGCCTTATGTATCTTGAAAAAAATTAACGTAAAACAAATATGTAACACATAAACTAACGACAACCACTCAATTACAGGCTCCTGATTTGGGACAGGCACTTAAATACATAATGTGGCGGGGTTAAACATGTTAGTGGGATCTCAACCCTCCCTCTAACCTGTGACAGTTGTATAACAGTACAACATAAGAACGAACTATGAAATCAATTGAAAAATGCTTCACTCATCTGATGGACAAAAATACAAGTGGGCGTGACTGGGTACTTATACATCCCGACAACAAAAAGACTCTTACAAAACAAATCTGATAGTACTCACTCGCAGTTATCTGACAGCTAGTTCAAAGCCACTAACAACTAATAAAACAAATCATGCATCTAAGACTAAATTATCAATCTGTACACATCCAACAGCCAATGGATTTAGTGTAAAGACGTCATAAACAGCCAGAGAAAAACATGGACTTGTGTAAGTCCATTTATAAGTAAAATACGAAAAAAAATCTCTTTGGGACAAAATTCACTTCTGTATACCATCTTATGATCATAAACAAGCTTCTGTTTCATAAGTACAAAGTTGAATAGCATTGAGGATTCAAAATTCCAAACAGTTGTGCCAAATACCACTAAGGTAATATATGCCTGGGATAAGTAAGTCAAAATCGTAGGTCAGTGACGAATATTCAAAAAAATTAAAACAACACTGAAAGTTTTTGATTGGGTTATTGTTGCTTAGTCTTTACTTTTTCATGTTGTGATGTGTGTACTATAAATTGTCTGTTTGTCTTTTACTTTTTTAGCCATGGCGTTGTCACTTTGTTTTCTAAGCTGAATCTATCAGTTTGAATATCCTTCAAGTATCATAAGCCCTCTTTTAAAGTTTTTTTCTGGATTTAACTTCATCAAGAACGCTAAAAGCTGAATATTTAACAGCAGAATATGTATATCAACCAAAACAGTTGAAGAGCAGCATTGGGCTACATCTTATATAAAAAAAATGAATAATCTTTAAAGAAACAAGTCTGCTGATATAATATTTGTAATTTTATTGCATCCGTTCAAATATAATTATTTTGTAGTATTTACATTATTAATACAATATGGTTTATTTGTTTGGCTTTTTTTCTGACAAAATTACATTTTAACATAACAATGGTATAACAATGGTACATAATATTTACATAAGGAAAAAGAATGAGATTCAATAGTATCATGAATTATGCACAACTAGTAGTACAAATGTGCCTTTGTAAAAATAAAATCAATTGTCTGGTGATCAATCCAAGATATGACAACTATATTTTCATTAATTTTACAATCCTTGTATATGCAGTAGTTGACAAAAAAACAAGTAGGAATGTGAAATATAATGCAACATTGTTTGTAACGTTCATTTTAATTGGATAAAGTCAAAATTTCATGGCATCAATTCACAATTGATGCTATGAAAAAGTATGTGCAAGCATAAACAATGTATATTAGATTTTAAATGTATGATTTCGGTCTGTTTCATTAGAACTGTCATGACTGTAACAAAACTATGCTATTTAAAGCTCTGACAGCATCAATTGGTGAATTGATGAATGTAAACACCTCTTTACTGGCTTCGCTAACCCATCACCAGTAAACTTAATTTGAGATCATCAAATAACCTATTGATGTCGTCATGGCTTGAAATACAATACACTTATCTTCTTAGTATGTCTTCGTTTTCTACCTGGGAAATGCCATGTTCAAAAGTATCTATAGAAACAACATAATCATGATAATAGTACCAAATTTGTCACATCAGATACTAGTGCCTATTTCAACAATAAATGCCACTATGGTGATACTCAAGACCAAAATATTATTAAACCCTAAACCAATGTTCAAAAGGTACTTTAATTATCACCTGGACACCCAGCTAAAGATGAACAAATGGACAGATGAACAGAATATCCCTAAGTATATGACTCATTAGTATTCGCTGGATACCAATTTCGTGGCTTTTGTGGTAACAGTTGAACCACAAAATTAAATGTTCAATGAATAACAAATTTTCTATAGGCTTGTATGCAGATTTCGTCAAAATCACATATTTTATATCCATGAACATGCGAGTTTTCCTTAATCCATGAAAATTGGTATCCAAGAAAATAAATGAATCGACAGTATATGATTCATAAAGGTTTAAAAATAGAAAGCTTGTGGAAGCTTTTAAATATGTATTTACTCACACATTTGATTTATTGTTTGATTGTAAAGGCATCAAGTCTAAAATTGGCCCCAAGGTCTAATATCGTACTATGGATTCATTATTATTTGTGGGATGTCAATTAATGTGGATTTTAATGTGTAAAGGTGGACACTGAATTCAAATGTTCAATTAAATACAAATGTTCTATAGGCTTGTATTCAACATTGGCAAAACCATATATCCACAAAATGCAATGTTTACTGAATCCACAAAAATTGATACCCATGCAAATAAATAAATCCACAGAAGCATATGATGAACCTCAAGCTTGCAATTGGCATAGGGCTGGTCACAAGCCTAATATAGGCCAAAGTCTACTATGATAGCATATAGTTGCCTCTAGCCTATGTTTGACCCAAAACCCTACTGGGATACCATATGTAAGATTTTAAGCCTACTTAACATTTTATAAAAAAACTGCATTATAGAAGTTTAAAAGTGGCTGATTTCTCAGCAAATATTTCAAAACTTTACAAAAAAAAACCAACAATTGACTAATGCCCTTTCCTTAATCATAATATACAATTTAAAGCATTGTCACAAGTTTACACATAGATAAAGATAAATTATATTATATGATATATTTCAGATTTCATGGACTATTTTCACAATTAAATGTCTAAAACCTATTAAACTTACCCTATACCAACTTTGTAATCCTTAATCCTTAGACATGTTTTTTTTTTACAAAATTGGCAATTCCATGTTTACTTATAACAATTCTTATTGCCACATTCTTACAAATCTACAAAGCAAAGCAGCATACTGTTTGTCCCTATGATTATTGCTGACTTAATTTTATTACTGAGTTATAGTATTATTGCCTTCCAATTTGCTATTATTGCAACTGGCTAGGTTAAGCAGTATTCTATTCCCACTAGTCATATTTGTACAAAGATAAATAAAAAAAATCATTCTTAGAGACATCTCAATCAATAAAATACTTTTTTGCTTCGCGCTTACAACCAAATTTCCTTAAATGCCCATTAATGATTTTTTAAATGCCTTAACTTGTATAAAAAAAACTTGAAAATGAAAACATCATGAAAATACAATTATCATTGAGATCAGAATCCATAGTTTTCTTCAACAAATTTTAAATACTGTGGATTCATTATCATTCTTTCGATACCAAATTTCGTGGAATTTTTTGGTAACCTGGGAACCACAAATTATCATTTACAACAAATTACAAATTTTCTATTAGAATGTATGCAGACTTTGACAAAACCACGAAATCAAATGGCATTTATTAAAAGGTCAGTTCTCCTGAATCCATGAAAATAGGAAGCCAAGAAAATAAGAGAATCCACAGTACTTGTTTTTTTCTCATAATTTCATCAGTAAGAATATCAACAGTTTCATGTCTAATATTTCAGGCCTTTGTTTCTGATGTAGTTAATCATCCACAATTTCCATTCCATAAAATCTTGACATTTCTCTGTCCAAAATATCATTCGATTTATAAGAAATTCCAACTTTAATAACCATTAATTATTCAGAACAAGGTGTTCTACAAAATCTAGCAGTGTTCCACTATCCATCTGATCAGCAGGTAGTTTTCTGCTCAATGATTCCTAAAAGTATATGTTCAAAGTTCAAAGTTCATTATTTTCCAATCTTCTGCCCCATATACATTGAAATAGGACAAATTGACAATTATACACAATATATTTTCATTCTTAACACATAAACATATAACTGGAGATATCATTTAAAAAAAGTAAAATCCCAAAAATACTGAACTCTGAGGAAAATTCAAAACTTAAAGTCCCTAATCAAATGGCAAAATCAAAAGCTCCAACACATCAAACGAATGGACAACTGTCATATTCCTGACTTAAAATTCACATCAAGTTGATGAGATAACCATAGATTTTATATCATACATATGGTCAACACACTCAATGTGTAAAATCAAAATGTTGACCTAGTCTTTTGCACATTCCCAGATTTTCTATGGTTCATAAGCTGCTGGAATTTTGTAAACATCATCACATCTCAAAGCTAATGCTGTTCTATAAACACCATATAAAATCTTTTAATTACAAGAACTTACCATGAGTTTATCTACATATTTGTATTTTAGAAAAGACTTTTGATATTATAAAAAAGAAGAAGTTTGTCTACATACTTGTATTTACCAGAACTCACCTCAAATTTGTCTATATATTTGTATTTACAACAAGAGTGCACTAGCTGAAATGCCTTGCCTCCTTTACTAACCATTGATTTCATGTTTTTAATCCTAAATATAAAGCTTTACTACAAATTACCCATAAACTTAAAATTATCCAAGAAAATGAGGTCAAGGTCAGATAAACCAAATGAGAAATACATCTACACCTTGCAATCATTCATTAAATCAAGCTTAGTTGGCCTATTGATTTTATTAACAGTGTTAACCAAGAAAACTAAACATTGACCAATGAACCATGAAAATGAGGTTAAGGTCAGATGAACCATGCTAGAACTGACCTTGACCTTGTGTATTTTAGAACTGACCTTGAGTTTATCAATATATTTGATTGATGATTGCCAGGAATGATTGAAGTTTATCCAGTCATCAGTCCCTCGGTAAAAATCTCGAACTTTTTTCTGAAAGAAAAGAGAATTATAAACTAGAGGCTCTAAAGAGCCTGTGTCGCTCACCTTGGTCTATGTGAATATTAAACAGAGGAAGCAGATGGATTCATGACAACATTGTGTTTTGGTGATGGTGACATGTTTGTTCATCTTACTTTACTGAACATTCTTGCTGCTTACAATTATCACTATCTATAATGAACTTGGCCCAGTAGTTTCTCTGGAAAATGTTACTGGTAGTAAAAATTTACAAATTTTATGAAAAATGGTTAAAAATTGACTATAAAGGACAATAACTCCATAGGGGGTCATCTGACTATTTTGGTCATGTTGACTTATTTGTAAATCTTACTTTGCTGAACATTATTGATGTTTACAGTTTATCTCTATCTATAATAATATTCAAGATAATAACCCATAAAACAGCAAAATTTCCTTAAAATTACCATTTCAGGGGCAGCAACTTAACAACGGGTTGTCCGATTCATCTGAAAATTTCTGGGCAGATAGATCTTGACCTGATAAACAATTTTACCCCACATCAGATTTGCTCTAAATGCTTTGGTTTTTGAGTTATAAGCCAAAAACTGCATTTTACCCCTATGTTCTATTTTTAGTCATGACCGCCATCTTGGTTGGTTTGGCGGGTCACATCACACATTTTTAAAACTAAATACCCCAAAGATGATTGTGGCCAAGTTCGGATTAATGTGGCCCAGCAGTTTCAGAGGAGAAGATTTTTGTAAAAGATATATAAAATTTACAAAAAATGGTTAAAAATTGACTTTAAAGGGCAATAACTCCTAAAGGGGTCAACTGACTATTTTGGTCATGTTGACTTATTTGGAAATCTTACTTTGCTGAACATTATTGATGTTTACAGTTTATCTCTATGAATAATAATAATCAAGATAATAACCAAAAACAGCAAAATTTCCTTAAAATTACCAATTCAGGGGCAGCAACCCAACAATAGGTTGTCTGAATCTGAAAATTTTAGAGCAGATAGATCTTGACCTGATTAACAATTTTACCCCATGCCAGATTTGCTCTAAATGCTTTAGTTTTTGAGTTATAAGCGGAAAACTGCATTTTACCCCTATGTTCTATTTTTAGCCATGGCGGCCATCTTGGTTGGTTTGGCGGGTCACGCCACACATTTTTTAAACAAGATACCCCAATGATGATTGTGGCCAAGTTTGGTTTAATTTGGCCCAGTAGTTTCAAAGGAGAAGATTTTTGTAAAAGTTAAGGACGACGGACGACGACGGACGACACCGGACGCCAAGTGATGAGAAAAGCTCACTTGGCCCTTCGGGCCAGGTGAGCTAAAAAGCTAATGGAAGAGTTAAAATAGAGAAAAATATTCAACAAGTTACCGAGCAACACATTAATTCAAGAATGTGTGCATGAGTTAATCATCAGTGTTTTTGATCACGAGTTTATTTCATTGGCTAATGGCTTTTTTCTTAAATTAAAGTAGAAAATGTAAGGAACGATATCTTTTTCTACACCTAAACAATTGTTTTGACACGAGGTTATCCTTGTCTATAGTTGTATGAAGTCAGAGGAGTGATATAATCCAAGTTTATTTCACATGTGAAATTATAGCTTTTTATTTCATTGAGAAATCTATGTAATTCATTGCAAAATAATCAGTGACAATTATAGTTATAAAACAATTTTTTTCACCATGTATTTTTTTTATTTTGATTTTATCCAAATGATTTACTCAACATTCAAGTTGTTTCTATTTTAAATAAAAACTAACCATCTCACTCAGCAGTTCCTCAGTGACTGATTGGTTTTGATTGAGTACATATGCTACTTTCATAGGTATACCACAGTCTGCTGGCTCTTCCTGAAATGTTAAGATGATTTTCTAGGATTTCTTATAAAACATAATGGTGAATACAGTGTAACCTGTGTAATCAGACACACTTGGGGACCAGACAAAAATGTCAGTTTAAGGCAGTATGTCAGAATACCCAGGTTTTACTGTACAGAGAGACATATTTTGGGATTAGAGAAATGTGCCGGTAAAAGCAGGATGTTGGAATGCTCAGGTGTTTGATTAGGCAGGTTACATTGTAGTGACTTTTGGTAAACTGAACCCAGCAATGAACATTAAGCATTTTTTTTTTAAATTCAACGTCAATGTGTGTTTGGCAGATTTTTTAAAGTATTTGACTTACTGTTAGTTAGGGACTTTCATTTGATGTAGTTGTTTTGCAAGTTACTTTGAGCAACCATTAATCAATCAGTCAATAATAGTGTTTGAAAATGGTTTATTCTTTAAATTTTTTATTCAACTTATAGTGGTAAACAAAAATTCAAAGTAAGTCAATTTCAACATATATATAACATTATTTTGTCAAAACAAATTTAGCATTGTTGTTCTTTAAAATCATCAATTGATGTATTGATGGAGGAAAATACCAAAAATCTTTCTTTAAGAATCTCCTTAAAATGAAAATTATAAATCCTCAATGCTCTTCAATTTGGTACTTGTTATGCTTTATAACTTTTTTGATATGAGCATCCCTGATGAGTCTTTTATTGTGGAAAAGCGCGTCTGATGTACTAAATTATAATCCTGGTACCTGGTAACTATCTCTAATGAAGGTATGACCATAAACATATTATAAAAGCATTGTTTGTATTTTGATATATTTTTGAACAAGTAAATTTGGATTCATCCGAAAACCTATTGATGGATTAAGATAAATATAGCTGGAATAATTGTTGTATTTTGATATTTTTTATTAAGAAAATTTGGATTCATCCAATAACCTATTGATGGATGAAGATACACATGAACAAACATTTTAAATATATTTTAATTATATATACCCACCTCTAATGGAGGCATAACCATAAACATATTGTAGCTGGAATCAATACTGGACTGGACTTTGTGGAATGGTGCTGAAATTATAATAAAAATATGGTATGAATGCCAATGATCAAATGAATCCCCTCTCCTCAACCCCCTCTTTTTACCAACTCTAAATTTTCTCAATCTGTGTTGTGTTTTTGGATTAGAGTATGAGTGTTAAACATGTCTTTTTTTTCGCCATGGAGTGTTTTTTCTCTGAATTAAGGTTCAAGATTTTCTTTTACTCTATGTATGTACTTTCTTCATATTTCTATTTGCTGTAGAACAGTCTCTCTTTCTCTTTCTTGATTAAAACAACACAACAGTGCACACGCTGAAATGTCTTGCCTTCTTTACTAATCATTGATATTATGTTGATAGTCCTAAGTATAAAGCTTTATTACAACTGTCACATAAACTTAACATTAACCAAGATAACTTAACAAAGACCAATGAACCATGAAAATGAGGTCAAGGTCGGATGAACATGTACAGCTAGAAATGCTTCCATACTACAAATATAGTTGACCTATGGCATATAGTATTAGATTTATAATAAGAAATAGACCAAAACACAAAAAACTTAACACTGACAATGACTGAGCAATGAACCATGAAAATGAGGTCAAGGTCAAATTAAACCTGAGCGACTGTCATATAGATCATAAAATATTTCCATACACAAAATATAGTTGACCTATTGCATATAGTATGAGAAAAACACAAAAACTTTACTATAATCACTGAACCATGAAAATGAGGTTAAGGTCAGATGACACCTCCCAGTTGGACATGTACACCTTACAGTCCTTCCATACATCGAATATACTAGCCCTTTTACACATAGTGTCTGAGATATGGACTTGACCACCAAAACATAGCCTTGTTCACTGTTCCATGAAATGAGGTTGAGGTCAAGTGAAAACTGTCTCACAGGCATGAGGACCTTGCAAGGTACCCACATACCAATATATAGTTCTTATATTACTTACAATAAGAGAGAATTCAACATTACAAAAAAATCTTAACTTTTTTACCAAATGGTCACTGAACCATAAAAATGAGGTCAATAATATATAGCTTTTAAGAAGTTAGCTAACACTGCCGCAGCTGCCACCGCCTGATTAATATACCTATGTTGAGCTTTCTGCAGGCTCGACCAAAATATTACAACCCCTTCTCCCAAGCCCACTCTTCTTGCCAAATTTGTCAATCTGTGTTGTGTTTTTGGATTAGTTTATGTGTGTTTAACATGTCTTTTTTCGCCATGGAGTGCTTTGTCTCTGATTTATGGTTCAAGATTTTGTTGTATCAAGCTTAATTGTCACAAGTAACCAAATATTATCAACTTTGAAAACTTCATTTAAGAAAATTTTAGACAATTTCTTCTTTGTATGTACTTTAACTATATGTATGTACTTTTTTCATATCTTTATTTGCTCTTGAACATTCTTTCTCTTTCTTGATTAAAACTAAAAAAAAATGGTAATAAAGCTTAGAACTAGAATTAACGAACTTAATTGGCTGAAAGATTGAGAGTTAAAATTGTCAACTGGTGATATATATGCCTTGTCTCAAAAAATTTAAATGATGTCTTGCTTCTTGAACTGCGGTATCTGATTGGTTGAAAGAATTACTGCTTAATTCTAAACCAATTACAAGCCTTGTCTCCTACACTTACATGTAATGATACCCACACAGGGGTAATATGTAGCACCAGATCCCTTCATACGAAGTTGATATGACATCTGACAACCTATATCTCGTATTGAAGGATCTGGTTGGCTGCAGGGATGGCTATGATACCAACCGACCAATGACAATCCTCGTCTCTTCATCATCCTTTTAATCTAAAATATAAACTTTGAAAATTACACAACTAATAATAATGGCCATTGGTATCTATCTAACAGAAATACATATCTCTGATAGTTTAAGTTTAAATGACCATACCTGTCAACTCACCCGTTTTTTGCGGGTGACACCCGTTATTTTCACCTCTCACCAGGGAGTTTTTCTTTACCCGGCGGGTCCCGGGAATTTCTAACATTACCCGTTTCACCCGGATTTCTGACCGGAATTGTTTCCGGTATTTAGAAGTAATACGACCTTCGGTTTTATCGGTCTTTTTCAATGTAACCAAAAGTCAAAATGTAGGACTTGTTTACCTGAGCTACGTAACGATATTTTCAACAAGCTACAAGATGAGTTCAGTGACTATCAGTTGACTCCATTAGATGAACTTCCACTTTGCACTTCCCCTGAAACTGACATTGGTACATTTTGGGGAGAAATGTCCAAGTTGCATGACATTTTTCTTAACAAGCCAAGATTTTTTGTTTTGTCAAAACTTGCTTAAACATTACGGGTTTTGCCAAACAGCAATGCAGACAGTGAGAGGGCATTTTCTTTAGTAAAGAAAATAGCTACAGAGTTTAGGGCTGATCTCAATAAGGATACACTGTGTGCTCTTCTTTCTTGTAAAATGAATACACATTTGCATTGCTATGAACTGAAACCAAGTGCAGTTCTTTTAAAGAATGCCAAGTCTGCTACTATGGAATATAACAATAGTCTGAAATAAACTTGTATACATGTTCTAACTGTTTTATATACATATTGACTATATAAATTATATGTAAACATATTTTTGTTCTTCAATTGAGCCCGCAAAATGTTGTACGCGTTATGACCTGAGATTTTTTTTCTCAATGCAGGTCATGACCTGACTTTTCATTTTCAGAGGTTGACAGGTATGAATGACAAACAATTTTTCTAATAGTTGGGCAATTTGAACCAGGACTTTTTGCACAGACATATGGCAATATATGGAAAAGCAATTCATCAAAATCTACTACATCACTCCAAGCCCTTCATGTAGCAGGTGCTTTAAAATTCGACATTTATTGATTATTATGGCCAGTTTCCTGTAGAAGGTTGTGGTTCTCTCTCTCCATACTCCAAATCCTTTCAACAATAAAAAAAATTACTAGTGTGATATAACCAAGTGTGCTGACAGTGGCATTAACAATCAATTAATATTTTTTAGACATTTGTATATTGTTGAACTAAATATTGCCCTATTATAGCATTTGGTTTTATTGCATCATTGCATATTCCTCCATTGGTGAATTCTCCTAAAATCCCCTTTTATTCATGAGTAATTACCTCTTCTTCAACATCAGCAGATTTATGTCCGTCTGACAAATGACTTTTACATGGGAATGCATCTATTATACTTAAATCTGTAAAATACAAATCAAACACTAAATGTACTAACAAGTCAACGAGGAGACAAGTGAAAAATATTGCAATGATTGAAAATTTCTCTTTGACTGGTTGGTATGTTCATTTGTGTCATATCTTTTGGTCTTGAAATTTCAGAGAAAATTTCATAATATCTGAAATATTTAAGAATAATATTTATCAAATAGCTATAATATCAGAAAGAAGGTTTGTCTGATTTTTTAAAAACATAATTTTTCGGAAAATTGTATCTACATTTATATAGACCACACACACTACAGTTAATTGAAATGTTCTCATAATCTTAACCATAATGCATTAGTTCAACTCTCATTTCATTTTTTTTTTTAAATCAAAATACTTTTCAAGTATTCTGTTACTGTGAATTCATCTATTTTTGTGGGTACCAATTTTTGTGGATTGAGGAAAACTTGCATATTTCTGGATATATAAAATATAAAAAATGGTTTTGGCAAATTCTGCATGCATTCCTGTTGTAAACTTGCAATTTATTGAATATTCAAATTTGTGGCTCCCCTGTACCCACAAATACACAAAAATTGGTATCCAACGAATATTAATGAATCCACAGTAACAGAGCATGGACTTTGTCATTGTTTTTATTTGTCAGACAACACTTGGCATCCTTAACTCCTCTTTAAGGTAGTATGGGTGTCTTTCGCCATCTTGGATTGTAAAAAACAGAGAATCTAAGGTCCATATTTTCTATCAAGTTAGCAAACTTTGATGCAGGAATGCAGATATTTAATGTGAATTTTCATTTAAAAGAACTGATTTATAATATTTTTACAAGTGTAGATTATTTTTGGTTGTTTTTGAATATTTTCAAATTGGTCCGAGACCACCATTGTCGTCCCTTGATTTTCGTTGTTCACAAATATAGTCCCTAGTGTTGACAGTGGGTTACTTGCCATTAATTTTTATACCTCTTCCAAATTTATTTCTCCATGTTTAATGCCTCAAATTGCAAGTAGGGGGATAAAATTACACTGTAAAAAAATTTGGGTCCAGAATTTTAAAGGAAAGTAGTGATTTGGTCCAGCTGAAAAAGGTTGAAAATGAGCACTTCGGAAGCTGTCAAAAGATTTCAAGACGCCCTAAACATACAATTGTCCATATTTTGAGTTAGAGGCGATGAAGTTTTCTATAATTTTGATATAATTTGTCCCAAAAGTAGTACAACACACTGTAAAAGTTTCTTTGAGAAAGCGCAGGTGGGATTTTTTTTATTTTCATTTATGTTCTAAAAGAAATGCACTACGAATTAATTGTGTTCTCGGACCTAAGAGGGGAAATCTGTAAATATAGAATTTGTACTCTGGCAACTTCCCTAAATTATTTGATGGTGTCAACTTGTCAAATAGCATGAAACTAAAGGATATAAACTTTTATTTTATAGAATTTCTGCAAAAATAACCAATTTTGGCATTTTATGGTCAAAATAGGCATTTTATAACTTTTTCAATATTGATGCATAAATGACATCCTGACTTTCTATCTGGCAGGTTTTCATGTGTCAATATTTGTGTTTCTATGCCTTTATCTACTTCTTTTACTTATTTATGAACTCTGAATCTACAGAAAAGAAGTTTATCTCAGACAAAATGTGCAAAATGTGTTATATAAATGACCCTTGTCTAATGCCTTGTTTGGATGAAGTCAATAGTGGGGAGCTTGGTACATAAAATTTGATGTCCATATTGAAGACCTCTCTAAATTTGTATCAAATGCACTTTACAATGTCTTTTGTACCTGTTCCATTTCACATACTATCTTTCTTTTCTTCTGTAGGATAGCAAGTGGTTTAAATATAAGCCTGTTGAGAATAAATTACATGCAAGTTTTTCCCTAAAAAGGCAAAAATCTTTGTATCAGCCCATACTGCTTGTAAGAAAAGTTAATTGCAAGAGTCTTTTTGTGCTCAGATTTGTTGTATCATGTCACATGAGTATAGAAATGATAAAAAAGACACAAATTTTTATTTCTTATAGTCTCAATATGCATTTTTTAATGTAAATATGTGGCACGGCCTAAATTGACCCTAAATTTTTTCCACTCTTAGATGGCCCATGACCCTTTTAAACTAATATGATATGTTATTTGTAACTTTTCTTTCCATTTAAAGTACTTTCAATACATATGTAAGGATTATGTATAACCAAAAAGCTTCACAAATTTAAATTTGGTGGAAAATATTACATCTTCATGTAAGGCCCCCCTTCATTGAAAAACCTCAATTTTTAGGCTCAGGCTCATATAAATTTGACTTTTGAATAATTATGCCAAGTCTTATAAATCAAATGAGTACTCTATTGCTTTAAGTACATGATAAGTTATATATTAAGTCATTTAAAAAGTATTTTTTTGCAATATTTGAATTTTTAAAGCCCCAAATGTTGATAGTTGAAATTTTTCAATTTTAACGTCAAAATTTTACACGCAAAGAGGAGTATAGAATTTTACTTAATGTCTATAATATACATCCTATTGTCATGAAACTTTGTAAGCAGTGTTATAATTCATTAAGCTTTGGTCATACCAAGTCTTTTTAAGATTTGTCAACTCTTTATACCCTATTAGGTCCGAGACCACCATTGTCGTCCCTTGATTTTCGTTGTTCACAAATATAGTCCCTAGTGTTGACAGTGGGTTACTTGCCATTAATTTTTATACCTCTTCCAAATTTATTTCTCCATGTTTAATGCCTCAAATTGCAAGTAGGGGGATAAAATTACACTGTAAAAAAATTTGGGTCCAGAATTTTAAAGGAAAGTAGTGATTTGGTCCAGCTGAAAAAGGTTGAAAATGAGCACTTCGGAAGCTGTCAAAAGATTTCAAGACGCCCTAAACATACAATTGTCCATATTTTGAGTTAGAGGCGATGAAGTTTTCTATAATTTTGATATAATTTGTCCCAAAAGTAGTACAACACACTGTAAAAGTTTCTTTGAGAAAGCGCAGGTGGGATTTTTTTTATTTTCATTTATGTTCTAAAAGAAATGCACTACGAATTAATTGTGTTCTCGGACCTAAGAGGGGAAATCTGTAAATATAGAATTTGTACTCTGGCAACTTCCCTAAATTATTTGATGGTGTCAACTTGTCAAATAGCATGAAACTAAAGGATATAAACTTTTATTTTATAGAATTTCTGCAAAAATAACCAATTTTGGCATTTTATGGTCAAAATAGGCATTTTATAACTTTTTCAATATTGATGCATAAATGACATCCTGACTTTCTATCTGGCAGGTTTTCATGTGTCAATATTTGTGTTTCTATGCCTTTATCTACTTCTTTTACTTATTTATGAACTCTGAATCTACAGAAAAGAAGTTTATCTCAGACAAAATGTGCAAAATGTGTTATATAAATGACCCTTGTCTAATGCCTTGTTTGGATGAAGTCAATAGTGGGGAGCTTGGTACATAAAATTTGATGTCCATATTGAAGACCTCTCTAAATTTGTATCAAATGCACTTTACAATGTCTTTTGTACCTGTTCCATTTCACATACTATCTTTCTTTTCTTCTGTAGGATAGCAAGTGGTTTAAATATAAGCCTGTTGAGAATAAATTACATGCAAGTTTTTCCCTAAAAAGGCAAAAATCTTTGTATCAGCCCATACTGCTTGTAAGAAAAGTTAATTGCAAGAGTCTTTTTGTGCTCAGATTTGTTGTATCATGTCACATGAGTATAGAAATGATAAAAAAGACACAAATTTTTATTTCTTATAGTCTCAATATGCATTTTTTAATGTAAATATGTGGCACGGCCTAAATTGACCCTAAATTTTTTCCACTCTTAGATGGCCCATGACCCTTTTAAACTAATATGATATGTTATTTGTAACTTTTCTTTCCATTTAAAGTACTTTCAATACATATGTAAGGATTATGTATAACCAAAAAGCTTCACAAATTTAAATTTGGTGGAAAATATTACATCTTCATGTAAGGCCCCCCTTCATTGAAAAACCTCAATTTTTAGGCTCAGGCTCATATAAATTTGACTTTTGAATAATTATGCCAAGTCTTATAAATCAAATGAGTACTCTATTGCTTTAAGTACATGATAAGTTATATATTAAGTCATTTAAAAAGTATTTTTTTGCAATATTTGAATTTTTAAAGCCCCAAATGTTGATAGTTGAAATTTTTCAATTTTAACGTCAAAATTTTACACGCAAAGAGGAGTATAGAATTTTACTTAATGTCTATAATATACATCCTATTGTCATGAAACTTTGTAAGCAGTGTTATAATTCATTAAGCTTTGGTCATACCAAGTCTTTTTAAGATTTGTCAACTCTTTATACCCTATTAGGTCCGAGACCACCATTGTCGTCCCTTGATTTTCGTTGTTCACAAATATAGTCCCTAGTGTTGACAGTGGGTTACTTGCCATTAATTTTTATACCTCTTCCAAATTTATTTCTCCATGTTTAATGCCTCAAATTGCAAGTAGGGGGATGAAATTACACTGTAAAAAAATTTGGGTCCAGAATTTTAAAGGAAAGTAGTGATTTGGTCCAGCTGAAAAAGGTTGAAAATGAGCACTTCGGAAGCTGTCAAAAGATTTCAAGACGCCCTAAACATACAATTGTCCATATTTTGAGTTAGAGGCGATGAAGTTTTCTATAATTTTGATATAATTTGTCCCAAAAGTAGTACAACACACTGTAAAAGTTTCTTTGAGAAAGCGCAGGTGGGATTTTTTTTATTTTCATTTATGTTCTAAAAGAAATGCACTACGAATTAATTGTGTTCTCGGACCAATTGGCATTTTAAGGGGAGGTAACTCTAAAACTGCATTTTCTGAAGGACTCTTCATGAAATTTTCCTATTTTGTCTTTTAGCCGGAAAAAAATGTACGGTGACCCTTTATTTTCTTTTGATATTCTAAAAGCATTGTCTGAAAGCTATCTTTTCCTTACTTATTATACAATTCTATCATTTTGTTTAGTTTCTATTCACAAAATTGTGCTTTTTCCTGTATAATCCATACAAAATTTGTCCTTTTGTCACAACGTTTAGCTTGAGAAAATGCGCGGTGACCTATCATTTCTATAATATTTTTGAACATGTATCAATAGATACTACATTTTGACAAAGTATGGACAAATTCTATCATTTTTATTTTAGACTCCCATACCACCTTAACCACTTATAATTGTTTATAGAAATCTTTTAATATGAGGCAGGAATTACCTGTGAATGGGGACGAAGTCTATGATTTTTTTTTAATCTTTGTGACGTTATTTAAGCTATAACGTAATATTCAATGTAAACAAAGAAACGCTGTCATCAGGTAACGTTTTTTTAATAACAAACATTTTTTTTTTAAATGAATTAGTATTAGTTCCTTTCTCATGTTTCTTAGAGTCATAAACATACATTTTATTCAAAGTCTCATGTAAACAAGACCGAAACAGAAGTAGATTTCTGCGCCGATCCCGAAATTCAAAAACACGACAAAAAGAAATTGAACTATTTTGAGTTCATTAGTACAATGAAAAATTCGGGAAATTTTTCAGATTTTTTTATTTTTTTTTATTGAATTTTCTACTGTAATAGGGGACTTCGTCCCCATAATAATCTTTACTGTTATAAGCACCTATTATTGTTTTATTTTTCATCAGAGCATATCTAATGGAACATGAGGAGCAGGATCTGCTAATCCTTCCAGAGCATCTGAGATCAACACATAATTAAAGTTGGGTTTGTATTGCTCAATCTATTCAGTGTCGTATTCAGAAATTTTCATGAGAGAGGGGACCCACTGACTGCCTAAGAGGCAGTCAGTTCAGTGATTCCCTATATAATCAACCAAATATTTCCCTGAAAAGGGGGGTTGTCCTCTGAAAAACCATCTATATCCACCTCTGCTTTTGTTGTGTTTTTTTATTCCATTGTGAGTAGATCTGATTAAAATACAGGTCTGGTGACCATTTTTAAATTTCTATTTTCTGTTTTAATAATTTTTACATAAACAATTGAACTTTTAAATATTTGAAGACATGTATTTTTAATCCAACAAATCCAGAGAATCCTAAAAGGTTTTTAAAACTGAAAGTAGAATGACTATTTTAAGATCCTTGAACACATGATCTGTATATTTTAATCAGCTTTAATCCACCATTTTCTACATTTGAAATGCCTGTACCAAGTCAGGAATATGGCAGTTCTTGTCCATTCGTTTTTGATATGTTTTCTTATTTGATTTTGCCATGTGATTATGGATTTTCTGAATTGATTTTCCTCTAAGTTCAGTATTTTTGTGATTTCACTTTTTAATTGGTTTTTATCTTTTAATTGAGTTTTGTTTCTTGCTATGGCATTGCCCAACATAAATTTACACATCACTAAGGTATCTTTGCCTCTTTTTCATCCTTTGATCCCTTCCAGTCTATGTATTGATAACTTACGTTGAGTTTGTGTATTCCATGTTCCACCGAGGTATCCAACAACTTCATTTGAGGTAAGATGGCAATGAAAATCCTAAATAAATACAAAAAATAGGTTTTTAAATTATACCTCTGAACAGATCTTGTTCATATTAACTTTTATATTTTAAATTATTATAAAGTCATTGGCAAGAGGCCCATATGAGTCAGAATCATTCACCTGGAAGAAAACATTGCCATTTGGTATTTTATTTTTTGCCTTAATTGCAATCAGCTATGTTTGCTTATTTGTATATCAAAGTTATAGTAGTTGCAATTTGAAGATCTTGTATAGATTCACATTTTACTGTTTACAGTTTGTATCTATATGTTCATATCTAAGTATTAAGAGGGTGTCCATGGAAAAAACAGGCAGTGGATGGCACATGACATATTTTGTTTTCATATCATAAATTCATTCTTTCTCAAAGTTAAATTTTGTTTTTCTATTTACTGCAACAAATAAAGAGAAAAAATAAATAGAAAGCACTGAAAATTCATTGAAAAGGGGAGATAACTCTTCATTGTACAAAATTTTGTTGCATTGTTAGTGAACTTTAAAATCATTTTCTGAGCCATCCACAGTTGATTCAGAAATATCTTTGACACATATAGCCTTGTATGATATGAACATTGCATTGGAACCAAAAATTCAGTGGGAAAAAAAATTATGATGTGCCACCCATATCATAGGATTTGCCTGATATTTACTTGGACAACCTCTTAAATCTATAAAGCTTATAGAGAGTCATCAAATTGATTTGATCACAACATAGATTTTACAGAAGAGAGTCCAAATATACCAAAGGTACATTTAAACTCACCAGTTGAAAAATTAAACTCACAACACCATGGTTAAAAAGGAAAAAGACCAAAAGACAAGTTTACAACAGTATACAAAACACACAAAAAACCCAAGACTGAGTAACCCAATTCAACAAAAAAAATAAGTGTGATATCAGGCAGGATTAGCAGATCCAAGCACCCATAGTCTTGCTCATGTAAAAAAAATGTTCAGCATCTGTGGTCATGTTTGATAGTGGACTGCATTGCTGGATTCAATTTTAGGTCTAGAGAATATTTATGTAAAGAATGGTAATATTACCTCCAGAATTTTCAGGAGCAATTTTTTTTTTTAAAGTTTATTATGATGTTAATACTGATGGACAAAAGACACAAGACCCTAAGCAAGACAAATTGCTGATGTTGTCCTTTAGGCGTTGTGAGGTTCAAACACTTTAGTCCTCATTCTCAGTTTACTTACCATAAGTAATAAAACATTAGTTGATAATGATACTGTGAATGGCTGGGTCTTTCCTAATGATTTAAATGATTCACACAACACAAAGGTACCAGGCTTTCTGAAAACAGAAAAAAAATCATAAAATAATAATTCAAACATGTGTATGTGTTTCTAAATGGAAATGATAATTGCTCTCTGTTTTTGATACTTGTTCACATAATCATATCTTTATGCCACCATTAAGATTACATACAATTTGGAACAGAACATTACTTTAAACATAAAACAAGGATGCTCTGCTTGAAAATAAATGGCACATCCATCAGTTTTTCAATTAATAAAGGGACATAACTTGAAAACCTTCAAAAAGATGCCAAACAAAATATAAATTGATATGCATTTGGTGGTAATGAGCATTAACTGTAAATAAGTTTCACAATGCTGAGATGCCTAGTGGCAGTCAGTGGGGGGTCAGTGACAGGCTTATTGCATTTGTCCAATAAACTGAAATAAGAAAAGGCAGCTCAAAAACTATACGAAATTTTCCTAAAAGTTTTGCTCACTCAGAGCTTACCAGTAGAAATGGCCAACATGCACATGATCTGAAGTGTACTTCTTAAAGCTGCTTGAAATCGCCCAAAAAATAGATCCTCACACAAAAAATTTGCTGTTTTGGAATCTAATGACATTCTCTGTAATATTATCAAGAGGTACACAAAATGTTGTGATTAGTTTAAATCATACTAAATAATGAAAATTAAACTCAATCTTAATTCTCCCAGCACCAGAAGTCACATAAGGCCTCAAGGCTTTATGACGTAACGTTATTTTCATTTTGGTGTATGAACAATGAGATTACCCTTTGTACTTAAGATTATAATATCGCAAATTGACAGTGAAACTTACAAGTCCTGGTTCCCTTTCCTCAAGTTGGAATGATGAACTGATACCATTTGTTTTACTCTTGCTTCCTTGTTTCCTGTTTCAATTTTTGTACTTTTTTTCTCTGGTTCCTTCATTGACAAATTTAAAGCTGAAAAAAAGAGAAAATTAATAAATCTTTTACTGTTGAATACTTTTTGAATTTTGTGATTATTTGTGTTAGACACCATATACAAGTCTCTTATGGTGTTTTAAAAAGGTAAATATTTGTACAACATTTTTATCATATTTTCCACATGGATCTACATGTTGATATTTCTTAAATTGACATTGACATTCAGTCACATGCAAAACAGTTGTATTGTTCCACTTGTTCTGGTTAACTTACTTCTAATTGCTTTGTAATATCGAGTGCTATCTTTAAGTGCTTTGTTTTTTTAAGTAAATACCAAGACCAAAAAATGCCTGTTTTAATTGTCACCTTATGTGTCTAGATATTTATACATCCCTGGCTTTCATATGTTTATGTTGTAACTTCCTGAGGAATGTTAGCATAGAAACTATCTTTGGAAGCATGCCATATTCTAAATTGCTTTTTTCATTTACTGAGCTACTCATGTACTAGTCTGGAATATTTGATTTAATTAAGAGAACACCGAAGTGCTGTTAATTAAGTGTTTTGGCATAACCTATATATAGATATACTTTTTTGTTTATCTTTCAGATACTTTATAAAAATAAGGAGATGTAATATGATTGCAAATGAGGCAACTATCCACTAAAGTTCAAACAAAGTGGATTTAAACAATTATAGGCAACCTACCTTCTTCTTGTATCTCAGGCTTGTTATTGTCTCCAGGACTTCTGTAATTAAAATTCAAATTGAAATTACCCATTACAGCCATAGATTTAATCAAAATAAATCTTAATCAAAATCCTTGATAGCAACACATGAAAATGTGGGTAATGAATGTCTTGTGAAGCTTGGCTCTTTTGTCAAGTTGTTGTCTCTTTGACACATTCCTCATTTCCATTCTCTTTTCTAATTAAAACTTAACAGTCCATGTAACATTGATTTAAGTTATCTCCAGATTCTCCACTTGGATTTGAGTTATCTCCCCTTAGTACTTGTTAAATTTTTAGCTAACACAGTATTTTTCACAACTAAATAAATCCATTCTTCAAAGCTTCCACAAACTGTTATGAATATTACTATTAATTCTAATGCAATTTGGATGTAACAATTTTTTTCATTGGCTAAAAGTTGCCGTCAAATCCACAGTTGACCAGGCGTAACTAAGGAGGGACCCGCCATTTTGAATTGATGAATCACTAAATGTTCGATTACTACTATATAATGGAAAATAAAACAACACCTACCTCGAATTCGCCGTTTTGATGTAATTTTATTCGAATTTGAAGCGTACAAGTAACGTCATAACCTCCAGTTTGTAAGTTTTCATTTGTATGACGTCACGTTTAGCCATGACGTCTTTGTGCCAAAATCATTCATGAAGTTTCGCGGATTTTTTTTATTTGTCAAATTTAGACCTTTTTTCAAGTTTTATCGTATTTTTTCTTTTTGTAATGCATTAGAATCGGAATAACAGTACTGTAGTTGAAGAGTTGCCACCGTCAATTTTGATTTGACGGTCGCAAATCTCCGTTTTACTGTCTCCGCTACGCGTCGCCAGTAAAACTGCATTTGCGACCGTCAAATCTACAATTGACGGTGGCAACTCTTCAACTACAGTACTGTTATTCCTTAATTGCTATTATCCATCGTGGATTTCAGACTTTGGTCTATTGTTGGAGGTATATTCGGAAATTACTGATGTGATTGTTGATTGTATGCATACGCTTGACAATATAAAGTATTTCAGGAAAAGGACAGACAAAATTTGGTGAGGGGGTAAAATAACATTTCAACATCTGTACATATGTGATGCTGTCATTACCTATGAGCAGAATCATTGCCATTATCCATTGAGGATTTCACACTGAGGTCAATTGGAGGAGGTATTGCTTTGAATTCTGTTGCTGAATTTGAAACTTGGCCATTCTGACTTCTTCCATTTTGCTGGTCATTGTGGTCTTTAGACACACCTCTGGCAAGATTGCTGAAATCAAATACTTTAGGACGGTCACTATGGTTACTTTGTATACTGGCTGCACTTCCAGGCCTTTCACCATTTTGTTCCATCATAAAAACTCTTGGCGACTATGAAAAATATTATTTTGTAATTTAGACTTAAATTAACAATCAGTATTAAAATACAATAGAAAACCACTAAACTGGCACTTCTACCTGTATGAATTTGCATAAGTTTTCATATAAGAAAAAATAGAAATACAAATATG
The DNA here is from genome assembly GCF_036588685.1 of Mytilus trossulus. Lineage (NCBI taxonomy): Eukaryota > Metazoa > Mollusca > Bivalvia > Mytilida > Mytilidae > Mytilus > Mytilus trossulus. The sequence goes on along the minus strand of NC_086385.1, from coordinate 9,631,829 downwards.
TACATGTCATTTGTCAGTATCTTTCCAGCAAAAAAAAAAAATCCCATTCAAATTCTCTTTTATCATTTTATGGACAAGTACTTTTGTTTGTTTAAGTGTTGGTACCTATTTTAAATGGGAATTCCACACTATCAACACTATTTTGGCATTGCAAAAGGTCATGTTTTCTCTGACCTTTAAAAATGATGTCTTTAAACTAAATCCATTGGATTTTGGATGTGTTCTGATTGATATTTAATCTTTGATACATGATTTTCTTTTATTAGTTGTTAACTTGTTATAGGCTTTGAACTAGCTGTCAATAACTGCAATTTTGTGTGCATTTTTCCTTTGATCTTTTTTTGTGATAATAATCATTTCATTCTACTCGCTTGAGATGGAAAATTATTGATAGAAATTAAGCATGTACGTGGCGTTGGTAACGAAATTGACATGAAATTGACAACGTCGTCATAGGTAAAATAGCAATAAAAAAATTCTCATTGTCACCGTCCCGGCTCAAGCGAGAAAATCAATCTCGTTGAGATGATCACCGATAATCTATAAGTACTCTCATAAATGTACTTTGTACTTTTTTAGTTGTTAGGAATGTATAAATAACACCACTGTCCAAGGTAAAGGGGAGGTTTGAGAAAACACTTACATGTTTACCCTGACACATTCGTGAGTGCAAGTAAAAATCATAATGTGGGTTTTTTTTAAGCGAAAAACTAACCCACAGAAATAATCACAATCACTAGCGTTGCAAATCATTTATCAAATTGAAGATCCCTACCATTAACTGAATATAATTACATATTACATGTTTTTGCATATTAAGTTGTCAACAAATTATAACTTACAACAGACTCCCTCCTAGCAGGACTACCTGGTCTATGTTTACGGAACCAAGATGTCTTCCACATGTCCAACTTTTTACCTTTGTACATCACCTAAAATATTTATTATAAAATCAAAGGAACTGCTCACAATTAATAAGTTATGTTACAAGGGATATTTACAACTATTAAACATTACATGAAATCTTTCCAATTTTGTAAGTGTCTCTCTAGTATTATACCAGTTGAAGGTAATGGCCTCCAGTGAGTTTTTTTTATTTAATCAAAATACTAAGTGCTTTTATTGTTCTGATATTGTATACAGGTCCTTAAACTTTTAGATGTCGAGCAGGATATACTTACCCTTCTGGTAGTTTTAGTAACATGAGTAAAAAGAAAAGAACATCACAGTTTGAAATACAGATCCTGAGTGCAATCCTTGTTAATAATTATCTGAAAATGCTACTTTCCACTTTCTATTTCAAATAAAATTGAGAATGGAAATGGGGAATGTGTCAAAAAGACAACAACCTGACCATAGAAAAAACAACAGCAGAAGGTCACCAACAGGTCTTCAATGTAGCGAGAAACTCCCGCACCCTGGAACTCAAAGACCTTTCAGGATTTTCTAGTTTTATTGATGGAATTGCAATAATCACCTTTACTTCGTATGTCTTGAGAAAGAGGAAAGGTTGCTCTATCAAATTAAGTAGCTCTTCAGTAAGATATACTTGGCAATAACAAAGTTTTTTTCTAAGATTTCATTGAAAGTGTCAATGGAAACTATCTACTTCTGAAAATACAGGTAATCACTTTCGATCTGTATTTGCAAAAATTCTTACATTTTTTTTTAATTTTTCAATTATATTTAGGTTATCTTTCCCTTTTTGTTTTGATAGCATATAAATACTTACAGAATTCCATCCACAACCAGACTTTTTCAGGGGGTTAACCTGACGTTTACAATGAGCTGCCCAAGCACTTGGTGTACCAAACATCTCTTTGGTGGCTGGCGTCATTATTTTACCATTTGGCAGTAGGTCAGCAATGAACTTCCTTCCCTAAAATGACATGAGACATTTTTGTGTATTTACCATTATTAAAACATTTTCCCTCTACATAAAGCTAATGACATCAGTTCAATTAGTAATCACTGCAATCTTCAACTGCATAAACTGTGCATAAATACTCTAAAAATGTTGTTAAATATTCTAATATAGGAAAGAACTTTTCTGTTAAGATAACTGATGAGATTGAACTGCCCTTCTAAGGTATCTTTCACTTCTCTTGTTTAACAATCAACATGATCATCATACCTGCCAATTTTTCAAAATGCCCATGGGGGTTTTACGTGCAAGATGGCTCATAAGTCCTACAAAACCTTTATTGGGCCTCCAAATATATTTTAATGTTATTTTTTGTGTTCTTCATACTTTAAAAAGCCTATAGCCATTGTAAAATTAATTGTTTTGTTTAAAATTAGGTGAAAAATTGCTATTTCAAAATTTCCATTAAGAAGCCTCCAAGGGGCAAATAGTGACAGTTGGCAGGTATGTATGGATTATGAATCAAGCAGCACCCCCATGAAAGATTTTTCAAAGGATATTCTGTGTATTCTGTACAATGTTTGATCAGTTAAGAAGATATAAAACATGACTGCACTAAAAAATGCTCCCATAGCTATTAGTGTGCTAATGCAGTCTGCATCAAAAACTTTTTCAACTACTAGTCCTAAGACCAATATTCTGACATTTTTCTTATTGGGCCAAACAAAATTTTGCAAAAACTTACTAGTCCGAATGAAATTTACTAATCTGGGCCATCGGACTAACCATGCAGACTGCTGTAGTATTTACTAATAAAGTATTGTTTGTCTACTTTAATTTTTTTCATCCTTGTTATATCTATATCATGTAATGTATATAAATGTTAAAGTCTGTCCATAAACATTTTTATTTATAATTTCTTATTGCCCTTAATATTTCCATATATCAATATCTCTTACTAAATATTTAAGTGTCAGAAGTCCATTGCCTGGTTCTATAATGCCATCAATAATAAGCATCTGTAAAGTAACACCACGACCAGTAATGGCTGTTTTTACAAAGTTCTCAGAAATGCTACTTTCTTCATCACATTCATTTTCATCGTCAAAATCTTCCTCCATTTCGTCGGCCATCTTGTTATCTAAAAGTAAAATAATAAGTCATTAGCGCATAATGGTAAAATGGAAAAGGTGAATGTGTCAAAGAGACAACAACCGACCAAAGAGCAGAAAACAGCCAAAGGCCACCAATGGCGAGAACAAATCGAGAAAATCCCACTCCCATGACTGCAGGAGGCAGGCTTTAGCTTTCCAATCTTTCTTACACCATTGTTTAAAAGGTTGGTTTTATGTAGTTTTGTTACACATGTTACACCATGCACATGTTTTGTCCTGTTGAGTACTGCTAAAAAAACTAACCCCTCTAAATATATGTGACTGTCCCAAGTCAGGAACCTGTAAAAGTTAATCTTTAGTTGGATTTTGTTGCTGTCATACATTTAATTTAGCTGTTTATCTTTTTTATTGTTATGTCATACATTTTGTAATCAGGTCAATTTTTTCACTTGATCATTTGAAAAGTTTTGTCCTGTCAACAGGTTAGGCATAAATAACTAACATGAAATTGATAATTGAAATCCACTTAGTCTATATATAAAGCCAATATACATTCTCTTGAACTGAATTTTAATGTGCGTATTGTTATGCATTTACTTTTCTACATTGGCTAGAGGTATAGGGCGAGGGGTTGAGATCTCACAAACATGTTAAACCCTGCTGCATTTTTGCGCCTGTCCCAAGTCAGGAGCCTCTGGCCTTTGTTAGTCTTGTATTAATTTAACTTAAGCTTCTTGTGTACCATTCAGAAATTGGTATGGCAATTATCACTGAACTAGTATATATTTGTTTAGGGGCCAGCTTAAGGACGCCTCCAGGTGCGGGAATTTCTCGCTACATTGAAGACCGGTTAGTGACCTTCTGCTGTTGTTTTTTTTTCTATAGTCAGGTTGTTGTCTCTATGACACATTCCCCATTTTCATTCTCAATTTTATGTACATGTACATTTGAACATTTTTTAGTGCAAAAAATCTGAATGTTTTAAATTAACAAAAATATTGAAGAGCATTTTGATGAGAACAAAAGTATCAAATGTTTGTTAGTGCAGTGACTTTTCAAGAGAAATAAACAACAAGTTGGTAGATTTGATCCTTCAGAAAAACAAGCATCTTTCAACATGTCCAAGGGATCAAACTCATGATTATTAAAAACCAGGTATTCAGAAAGTTGCAAAATTGTTGCCTTTTATTATGTTCATTAGTCATTTGCCATTTGTAATATATTTATCCTGTTTAATTTTTTTGCACTGTAAATTTATATCCATAACAGATACATTGTAAATAATTCCCAATCTGGTCTAAGCCTTTTTTTTGTTTTTACCAGATTTTAGGAAATTGGTTTTGCTCACTGTCAAAGGTAACCTAACAGTGCCTTAATCCACATCATTTTGTATTTCTTGGATCATTGTATTATTGGCAATCATAACACATACTAAAGTTATTTAATACACCTTAGGCAGCAACCATTTGATTTTCTGAGGGGGGCTATGGATTTTTTTTCTGGACAAACTTTTTTTTCCGCCTGTGGTGAAAAACAATCTATTTTTTTCGCGACAAGCCGAAACATGTTTTTCTTTTAATTTTAGCATTACATATAGTGGCAGCTGAGGGTAAAACAAGCATTTTTTTTTCTCAGAGTCAAAAACAAATTATTTTTTTCTCAAAAAACTGGAAACAAACTTTTTTTTCCAAATAAATCAATAGCCCCCAATCAGAAAATCAAATGGTTACTGCCTTATCACTATTTGTCTGCCAGTACTGGATATCACATAGGTTCCCGTAAAAATTAGATGACATAAAACAAAATATCTGGAGCCACAATGCCGACAATGGAAAAGTGATTGTTGTATGTGTCAAAAGTTGAAGCATCCAGGTCAGCCGGGAGTAGCAATATGGTGTATTGGCAGTGGCAATTTTTCCCTCATCAGCAAAATAGCAATTGTCTTATAAATTTGCACACTAAATGACTAATTTTTTTTTAAGATTCATTTCTTGTCATGACTCAAATCTAGATGAAAATTGTGCTGTATTATTGAGCATTTATTTAGTTATTTCAAATTTCACTACACATATTTTCTTGGCCGATATATGTAATATATAAATTTTAAATCATTTTTAAATGTTGTTATGAATAAATTTGGGTTCCAACTGTGTCCACTGCTTTGGTTTAAATAAATGAATGGAAATGATTGGTCGATATTTGTCATTACAATAATTTCAGTAAGAATGCTTGATAATAGTACCCATTTTTAATCAAACATCAATATATAGTTTGAACATTGTTTACAAACAAGTTTTCCCTCTTTGTTTACATGTGCTTCCTGTGACCTTTCAGGTGCGGTTCAACATGTTTTCTTGAATTCTAATTGGATGAATAATTTAGCTAAGAAATGAAACAAATAGCTAGAGTATTCAAAATCTACAATATATATTAACAGTTCACTTATAACATGATTTATATGTTCTTTGTTTTCAAAGAAATATCGAAATATATTTTTTTTAATTCTCTGCGTGTCTAAAAAGTAAGTATGGACAGATTGTTCTCGTTTGGGATTTTATAGTATACAAACAAGTACCGCATATAACTTTAAATAACAACGCATCCAAATGTTCAAAAAAGATTTTTTTTCGTGCTCCCCAATCAGGAACGCTCTAACCTAATATTCAATGATTTATAAAACCAACATATATATATATTTATCTTGTATATCTGACATTAACCAAATATGTTCAATTAACGTATGTTTTTGCACGGTTATGCATAAAAAAGTATGTATGTAAATGTATGTATTTGTATATTCTAAATTATTCCGAGGGCATGCACCAGGGAAGATTAGAATGTACGAACTCATTTGACCCTCTTTAATTAAAGTATTTATTATTATTGTAAAGCAATATAATATTTCCCACAGAAAGTAACCAAAAGTTAGCGTGCAATAAATTCCAATATTGCACTAGTGCAATCAATCTTCAAAATTCATGACGTCATCAACGACAAAATATTAGTTTAAACCAATTTTTATTTTCAAATATTATATTGCTGTACAATAAAAGGGTTATTGCATGAATATTGTGAAATATTGTCCCTCGTAGAATATATATTGCACTCGCAAGCTCGTGCAATATAAAATTCTACTCGGGACAATATTTCCCAATATTCATGCAATAACCCTATATTATTATTATTATTATTATTATTATTAGTATCTATTATTACTTATTATAAAATACATTGGAAAGATAAATTGAAAGTAAAATCACAAAAATACTGAACTCCGAGGAAAATTCAAAACGGAAAGTCCCTAATCAAATCGCAAAATCAAAGGATAAAACAAATAAAACGAATGGACAACAATATTCCTGACTTGGTACAGGCATTTTCAAATATAGAAAATGGTGGATTGAACCTGGTTTTACAGCACTATACCTCAGTGACGCACTTGTACGCCAACAGTCGCTTCAAATTTAATAATATTGATAATGATGCCCAATAGGTTACTAATATTGCAAAGTGATTTAAATGCTTGGCGTTAAAATAACCAGAATAAAAATTAATGACAAAAGCAAAAGATATGAAATTGGGTTCAAACTAAAGGTTAGACAACTATCAGAATTACCAGAAATCCATTACTAGGCTAGTACTAGTGTACTGGACTTTTGGGATTATTTAAAACCATCAACGAAACCTGTATTAATTGAGAATGTCCATTTTTGTTTAATTACTTGAAATATACATTGATGAAGCTGAGAAGATCGTGTTGATCGTATATGCAAGATTATTTCAGCTAAAATATCACTTTTCTATAAAATTAATTAATATTTGCCTATCATCAAAAGATGACTACGTTTTATGATGCATATATTCTACCATATAAAGTCTTGTGTAGTTAAAAGTTTGTGGGAATTTATTACAAAAAGATTCAAACAGAAAACGGGAATCATTAAACTTCAAAAAAGACTGAGGCTGTGTTCACATTGATCTAAACTCGGTGTTGTGTTAGTGTAACTCACACATAAACTAAACATAATTACGTTTCCATTGATAAAACTCAATGTTTACATGTAGTTTAAATCATGTTTTGTCTACATGCAGTCGATAGTCGATGTAGGCCTTGTGTAGGTTAATTGTACACAAAACTAGGCATTTAGAACTATAATTTTTCCATGTACTTAAAAAAGAACGATTTTTATATAAAATTGATACTTATGTAACACTAATTAATAAAGTTATTTACAGAAATATTTCTCTAAACTTGATATATTTATTTGTTATAAAAACACTTTACGTAGCATTATTAATCCCTTATCAAGACTCATCCATCGATTCATCATTGCCGAACACATAATTCATATGTAAAGGTCTTCCCTAATCGACTGGACGGACAGTATCTTAAATTCTTTCTGAGGAAGCCTAGGGTAAAATTTGCCTTTTTTGGCAACGTTTGTTATGTGCGTGCCTCACTGTTTTTGAGAATTTTCTTTTCTAAAAGCACAAAATTCGATATTTGTTATAAATATTTGAATTTCATGATACATAACCATTAAACTGCAAATCTGTCTCCAAATTTGCAGATTTGGGCAAATAACTAGATCGATTTTGTACTGAATGAGACGGATTGTACAATCCCAGATAGTGGTATACCATGAATCTTCATATTTATAAAAGGTCTTATATATAATTAACTACCCAATAGACAGTAATAGTGGTTAATTTAAGAAGTATTATATGTCTCTGATTTAAGGTATACAATCACATTTTTTTATTTTTTTTTATGTATTTACTTGTATCAATAGGTTATTAAGTACAAATTATAACATGATACATCTATTTGAAGTGTCCAAGCCTTCACTATGCCACTTTAATCTAGTTTTACGTTTGCGGCAGTGCGCTGTTGTTTATACTATTTTTTTAAATTTTGTCTATATTTTGATAGTTCCTAAAAGCAACAATCTGTACAGATCTTTGCTGACTATAACATTCGCACAATATGGCTGCCGAAGTTGCGGCTACTGAAAACTTTCAAACAATGTTGATAGATTTGCAAAACCAGGAACTTGACGTAAACATTCCTAAAACATGTTTATTGTAATATGTATGCCCCATATGTTTTCTCCCGTCAAATAGAAAAGTCAAATATTAACTTGGTCAAATCGGCCTTTTTTTTTTATAGTCAAACTTCTTCTTTATTCATTCCTGTGTGAGTTCGTGGTCTAGTGGTTAAGACCGATTGCTACAGTGCTGAAGGTCCAGAGTTCGATTCTCACTCGGGTTGCTAACAATATCAGTACATCAGAAGGGTAATGTTTACCCTCTCGCACACATCTCTGGTACCCAGACCGGAGTTTAAACTAGAATGGGTACTTTGAGGACCTCGGTTGGTCAAAGTTGTCCCCTTCTTTAACCAGAAGATTAATCTTCTGATATCTCGCTGGTTTGTCTGTTTCCACTGAGTGGCCCGATTGTTCTCTCTGAGAACTTCGGCTTCCTTAATCATAATAACAGACTTCCTGGTGTCCTACATGCTCCCTTGGGCGGTGTTGGGTGGGGATTGTTCTAATGGTGGAATAATATTGTAAAGGACACATCTCCATTAATCCTTAGGGAGTGTACAAAAAACTGTACATGGATCCGCTGTACCTTTGCAGTCAATCAAGGGGTGTGTCAAAATTGGCAGAATCTCCAGTACATACATTCCTTCGATGACTTTGTAATTAATATGGAGCAGGGCACTTATTTCTATCCATGGGAAGACCCACTATCACAATACTTAACTATCCCCACTAGTATTGGTACTGACTTGGGACAGGCGCAAAAATGTGGCAGGGTTAATCATGTTTATGATATCTCTAGCCAATGTAGAAAAGTAAACACATAATGATACGCACATTAAAATTCAGTTCAAGAGAAGTCCGAGTCTGATGTCAGAAGATGTAACAAAAGAAAATAAACCATGTAAACTGTTGTGTCAGACAAGCTGGGGTCGTTTGACGTCATAGTTTTCTCAGACTAGTTAATGTAGGTTATGATCTTCTTTAAAGTCTTAAAACATTAATTTACTATTTAAAATTGCAAATGGAAATAGGGAATATGTCGAAAGAGCAAACAACTAAACCAAAGAGCAGAAAACATCTTTATTTTGCAGACTGCACAGTACAATTCTATCTTTGTTTATTTTGTAGTCACCAGGTGGAGTAGCTACAGCCCAACAGTACACACAGCTGTTAGCCCTGCATCTGTTACATAATGAAATGTAAGTTTTATGGTTGATTGTTGATAAGCGTCTGATTTTTTTTTATATTTCACAGCCATAATTACTTGTGTATGTAGTAACCCTGACTGTTATAAGTTCATGTAATAAGTGTAATGACACAAAAATACTGGCATCACGTTTACATGTCTGAAAATTTGCCAATTACAAAGCTAACCAACAAGGCAAATTGGTCAAACAGGCTCCCTTCCAATTCTGAAGTTATTTGTCATTCTGTTAAGTGCTTGAACGTGTGAAGTTGAAATCATCTTGTTTTTTCCTGCATTCTTTGTCAAATATTATTTCCTTTTATATTTTTGGTTATGCCCAATAGTCAAGTAAAATTTTGTTTAAATACATTACCATTCAAGTCAGGGGTACTACTTGTACAAGTTGATTTTATTTATTTGAAGAAGTAAAAAATAAATTACACATATAAGTAAATAAATAATGTTTGAATAATCTCCCCTTCATTTTCTCAAAAAATTACTTGTACATGTATAAGTAAATTTTTCTTACAATTCCACAAAAGTCCTTATTAGAGCAAAGAAATCAAAAGAATTCAAGAAAAAAAGATAGAATCTGAATGTCTAAGGGACACAACTCAGCCAATATTTGTTTTTACCTATAAAAGTAAATAAAATCCACTTGTATTTATAAGTATCCTACATATTTACTTAAATAAGTTAATTAATATTACTTCTTCAAGTAATTAAAAATAACTTGTACAAGTAGTTTCCCTCACATATAAGTATCAATACATCTGTTATGAATGTAATCAAATCAATCTTTAGATAAATTTACAAAGTAGGAAAATGACTTTTAATTCAAAATTGTACATTTTTATACGACCGCAAATTTTGAAAAAATTTTCGTCGTATATTGCTATCACGTTGGCGTCGTCGTCGTCGTCGTCGTCGTCGTCGTCGTCCGAATACTTTTAGTTTTCGCACTCTAACTTTAGTGAAAGTGAATAGAAATCTATGAAATTTTAACACAAGGTTTATGACCATAAAAGGAAGGCTGGTATTGATTTTGGGAGTTTTGGTCCCAACATTTTAGGAATTAGGGGCCAAAAAGGGCCCAAATAAGCATTTTCTTGGTTTTCGCACTAACTTTAGTTTAAGTTAATAGGAATCTATGAAATTTTGACACAAGGTTTATGGCCACAAAAGAAAGGTTGGGATTGATTTTGGGAGTTTTGGTTTCAACAGTTTAGGAATTAGGGGCCAAAAAAGGGCCCAAATAAGCATTATTCTTGGTTTTCACACAATAACTTTAGTTAAAGTAAATAGAAATCAATGAAATTTAAACACAATGTTTATGACCACAAAAGGAAGGTTGGTATTGATTTTGGGAGTTTCGGTCCCAACAGTTTAGGAATTAGGGGCCAAAAAGGGACCCAAATAAGCATTTTTCTTGGTTTTCGCACCATAGCGTTAGTATAAGTAAATAGAAATCTATGAAATTTAAACACAAGGTTTATGACTACAAAAGGAAGGTTGGTATTGATTTTGGGAGTTTTGGTCTTAACAGTTAAGGAAAAAGGGGCCCAAAGGGTCCAAAATTAAACTTTGTTTGATTTCATCAAAATTGAATAATTGGGGTTCTTTAATATGCCGAATGTAACTGTGTATGTAGATTCTTAATTTTTGGTCCCGTTTTCAAATTGGTCTACATTAAGGTCCAAAGGGTCCAAAATTAAACTTAGTTTGATTTTAATAAAAATTGAAACCTTGGGGTTCTTTGATATGCTGAATCTAAAAATGTACTTAGATTTTTTATTATTGGCCCAGTTTTCAAGTTGGCCCAAATCGAGGTCCAAAATTAAACATTGTTTGATTTCATCAAAAATTGAATAATTGGGGTATTTTGATATATGCCAAATCTAACTGTGTATGTAGATTCTTAATTTATGGTCCAGTTTTAAAATTGGTCTAAATTAAAGTGCAAAGGGTCCAAAATTAAACTAAGTTTGATTTTAACAAAAATTAAATTCTTGGGCCTCTTTGATATTCTGAATCTAAACATGTACTTAGATTTTTGATTATGGGCCCAGTTTTCAAGTTGGTCCAAATCAGGATCTAAAATTATTATATTAAGTATTGTGCAATAGCAAGTCTTTTCAATTGCACAGTATTGTGCAATGGCAAGAAATATCTAATTTCACAATATTGTGAAATAGCAATTTTTTTTTTGATTTAGAGTTATCTTTCTTTGACCAGTATAGTAAGCAAGAATTATCTGCAAGAATTTTTTTTAATTGGAGTTATCTTTCTTTGTCCAGAATCAACTTAAATCTTTGTTATATACAATATACAATGTATATTCACTTTTTACTACCAACTTATAAATTTAAATAATCTTTACCATTCAGTGATAACAAGCAGTTTTTTTACATCTTAATATTTTATGATGTATTTAAATGAGTAGTAATTGTTGCAAACTCCATTAGAATATTTTAAATGAAATTAGTTTTGGAATAAGGGAAAGGGGGATGTGATTAAAAAATTGGGTTCAATTTTTCTCATTTGAAATTTCATAAATAAAAAGAAAATTTCTTCAAACATTTTTTTGAGAGGATTAATATTCAACAGCATAGTGAATTGCTCTAAGAGAAAACAAAAATTTTAAGTTCATTTGAATACATTCATTCTGTGTCAGAAACCTATGCTGTGTCAACTATTTAATCACAATCCAAATTTAGAGCGGAATCCAGCTTGAATATTGTGTCCATACTTGCCCCAACCGTTCAGGGTTCAACCTCTGCGGTCGTATAAAGCTACGCCCTGCGGAGCATCTGGTTTTTACTGCTGACATAATAATTAAATTTGGATTACCTCCCTTATTCCAGTAGCATCAAAGATAATGTGCAAAAGCTTCTAGCAGGATTAAGCATGTCTGAAATAACACATGCTTTTTGAGAGAGGAATGTTCAATAATTTAAATGTAATCATTACAGTTGTACATATATATAATTTACGAAATGTGTTTGAAAGATAATTTTGCAGGAACAATTAGTAGATCTGACATTAAATAAGAGAAGGAAATGTTTGGTTCTGTATAATTAAAAAACTATATCTGTTTCAGATGTGAGGCTAAATTTGTATGGAAAAGAGTTCCAGTCCAAATAAAAACAGTAGGTAATTTATTACCGTAACATATGCTATGCACAGAAAGTGTGATATGTTCGCTTGTTATGTTTTGGAATTTTTGTCAAATTTTCCGAATTCGCTGGTTTAATCCATTTGAATGCCTGAACATTTTTTGCCCATTTTCCTTTTTATAAATCTTTTACTTGTATAATTATAAGCCATCTGTAAAAGTCTTGTACAATCCTTGTTATTTTTTAAAAGCTTTTGAGAACTTAAACTTGTCATTGATAAAGCTTTGAAAAATAAAGAGAGAACATTTCCCCGCCAAAATTTCAAATGCTAATATCTCGAAAACAAGCACATTGACCTATATATATATTTTTACTTTTTTGCTTCCTCTATTAATCCCATATCAATATATACTAGTGTTATGAGAAGCTAGTTAATATGAAACTGAGTAGCAAACCTTATTTTAATTTTAGTTTCTTGTGTACAATTTGGAAATTATCACTGAACTAGTATATATTTGTTTAGGGGCCAGCTGAAGGACATCTCCAGGTGCGGGAATTTTTCTTAAAGTGCTTGAAAGCAAAGTAGAAATTACCTTGTCATTTCCTGCAGTCTTTGTCAAATATTATTTTCTTTAATATTTTTGAGGGATGTACACCATTCAGCCTTGTTCATCATTTTTGTTCATACATTATATTGATTTTGTATGAATTTGGACTTTTTCTAACATGATGTAGTTGTAGTTGAAAAACAAGAAAGTCTTCTGTGCTTTATAAAAAACTTTCTAAATTGTCCATTTCAGTCCACACCAGAGCTAACAAATGTATGGGCTGTTGGACAGAAGATTTGGCAGAGAGATTTTCCTGGAATCTATGAAGCTTTCAACAAGGAATGGTCCGAGGCTTTAAAACCTGTTATGGATGCTTTATTAGGTCAGTCAGGGTACAACTTATACAAGTTGTCTCAAACGTTTTTTACTGTGGGTTTATTTATTTTTGTTTGTACCAATTTTCGTGGATAAAGGAAAACTTGTATGTTAGTGGATATTTAATTTCATGGTTTTGCAGAGGTCTGCATACAAGCCTATAGAAAATTTGTCATTCTTTGAACATTAATTTCATGTGGTATCTGAATCCAAGATATCCACAAAAATAGGTATCCAACGAATAATAATGAATCCACAGTACTAATATTCAGTACATTTTTTTGTAGTCTAGTTTATTTTGTTTTACTCCCCTTTAGCGGAAATTCATTGAGTGCTTTAATCTGACTCCTAGCCAGAAAGGATGAAAAAGAAAACTTTTGTTGTTGTGACAAAATAAGTTACTTGCAATTGTAATTGAACTATACATTGAACAATTTTTACATCTAATTGAATACATGATTTGGCCATACGGTGACCTATAGTAGTTAATGTCTGTGTCATTTTGGTCTCCTGTGGAGAGTTGTCTCATTTAAATTTGCAATCATACCACATCTTCTTTTTTAATAAATGAATGAACTGTACCAAAAGTGTTGAAACGTTGTTACTGCTGAATTTGTGGTCAACAGAAAGACAATAAAAATAGTTAAATGCATCAATGTAAACAGGCATGACTAAGTTGTCTTATTAGTCCTGAAAAAAAAGCCCAACAGTACATGAATTTAACTCTCCTCCCCAATTAGAGTATTGAACGAGTGGAATTCACTCCTGAATTGAACAGCTTGAAGAAACTAGGTATTTATTTCCTATATGTTTAACATTTATGCTAAAGGAAGATGTGATTGTTCTTGTTTCTATGATTTCCGGTATGTCTGATTTCAAGTTTTAAAATGATGACCTTTTATATTTATACAGCTGCTACGAGAAAGAGAGCCTTTAACTTAGTTGCCCAAGCCTATGATTCTATCAATGTTGATGACTTAGCTGCATTTGTTGGAATGCCATCAAGTGAAGCAGCACAAGGTATTATAAACATACGAAGGGAGACTATTGTAAACAATGTGTGTACCTCACAAATAGAATTATCTTCCCTTACAATTTGTCACCAAATGCAGCCCAAAGTATTAAACATAGATTTTGGTTGTTTTGGTATGGCTCTTTATTAGTTGTGATGTTCAGCATTTAATACCGTTTTCCTTAATTTCATCCGATAATGTTATTTTTGAAGATGTGACATGCAATTTTAGGTGTGACAAATAATGTTTATCATTTTCCATTGAATATTTATACATATGAATATGACCATGAAAATCACTCACAAGAAAAATGAAAAAATATCACTTTAAAAAAATTTAATCCACAACCAGCAGGGATTATTAACTATTTCACATTATATGTTCTATAAATATAAAAAGAAACTAGTTTAATTATATAGTACTGAGAAGTGAAATTTTATAATAATTCCAAACAATCAAAGACGGCATATAAACCAGATACAATTTTACATTAAATAACAAATAAGCATTACAATAAGTATTATCGGGTCAAATTAACAAAAAAGTGCAATTTGGGAGTACTCACAGTTACTGACAATTAGTTAAAAGTGAAAAACAGTTATTATTAAAAATCAGGCATCAGAGACTAAAATCAACTAAATTTAAACAGGATTTAACCTCTTCATTACATAGATGAAAATGAAAGTGTCTGTGTCTTTATACATCCCTTTTGAAAAGAATACAAATTTAGTTATGTTTTAATTTGCTGATGACAAAATCAATATTCAGTAGGATGCCCAATTAGGTACATGTAACTTTCAATAAAGAGCAAAAGACAGTGGCAAAAAAGTATGGTCAACTTATAACAATATAGATTTTCTATTTACCATTGAAATGAATTTGATTTTAAACATCAATACTTTTATTGTTTTCAGCAGTACAGAAGGAAGGTTGGGATGCTGATCCACAGACAAGATTTATAACACCTAGGAAGCCATGTAAGTATCCAATTAGGAGAAAACTGTAGACCAATTTCCTTTTCATTTTATAAGTAGTCAGATGTATACTACTCTTACACCTGATTAAACAATCCATCAAGATTTTTATTAAAATTTTTACCCTTACAGAGCAAGTATTCTAGATTTTCTAATAATAAAAAGCTGTAACTTGTCCATTCCTCTAGTTAGACCCTTGCACCTTTTCTTGAATGAAAGGGGTCTTTTTTATTGAGAAGGGGGGGGGGGGCATTTTGCAATGTAGGTATTATTAATAGGCAGTATCACAAGTCCAATCTGTTGTATTAATTCTAATTGACCTGAACAGTAACATTTCAAAACATTGAATTTTCTTCTCATTGTAAAACTTTTGATACATTCTTTACTATATGAACCAACATTTTTTGTTTGATTAACCACATTTTCTGTTTGATGTTTATTTAATTTTATATACGTATCCCAGGTGCAGTAGTAGATCCTGTGCTGGTCAGTGAACAACAGTTGAGTGTCCTTACAGATTATGTGTCTTTCCTAGAGAGCTGACACTTAGTAAGTAATTCATTATTCAGGGAAAAAATTAATGTTACTCTATGTCTTTTAAAGACGTTGACGCTTGGAAAATAGGTATAAATTTCTATCACATTGAACATTGCAATGAAATAAAATTTCAGGTTTTATGATAGAAATGAAATAGAAGAATTAAAAAATTTACAAAGGAGGCTATCAAAATAATAAAAAAGATAAGTTTTGACTAAAATTAGAAGCAAAATTAAATTTACTAAAAGACAAACAAGGCTTCACAACATTCTCTTGAAATATTTGGATTGAGATGCATCACCTGCCCAAAAAAAGTCAGGAATGAAATAGATATAGGAAGATATGCTATGAGTGCCAATGAGACAACTCTACATCCAAGTCACAATTTATACAAGTTAACCATTATAGGTCAAGGTACAGCATTCAATATATGGTTAAGATTATAATCTATGTCTGGACTAAAAAAATCCTTAGTTGTTTTGATAATTCAAACTTTTGCAATCATTAAATTTGACCAACAAAGGGACTTTTGCAGTTGTAATTTGTCCTGTGCAAAATTTCACAATTTGTATTGATATACTTCCATTAATTAATGCATCTCTATTATTATTTTCCAGGATTGACTGTAGTTTAATTGTGATAAGGAACATTTTATGAATGTACATGTGTACTTACCATGTGTACTTACCATGTGTACTTACCCACTCAACAAACAATTTGATTAGATATTTTACTATAAATGGAAGCTGATTGTGTGATTGGTAACAAAGCTAGAAAAAGAAAGATGTGCCTGCAAGATTTAGTGTCATGCATATCTTTGTTGTGTTTTTAGATAGACAATAGTGTGAATTTAAGACAGTTAAAAAATCACAGTTCAAGGCAATCACCAATCATTGTAAGATTTTCAATATTTGTAAAATATTCTTTAAGATGAGAATGAAAGATTTGAATGTTATGTGTTGTTTTCTTTTGATTTGATTATTGATATATTGTTGTATTATGACTAGTTACAGATCAAGCTCAAATTTTTGTTCTGTTCTAAATATTTTGTGCAGAGTTATTGTCCTTTGACTTAGAAAATTCCCTAAAATAAGCAGTTTTCAACACTTTTTCTTGTCATGCTTGATTTGAAAATTGGTATATATTTTTTAGTGTTGTCAAATCGTACACTTTTGCCTAACCGGTTACTCGGATAATCGTTCGACCGATTAACCGGTTAACCGGTATTTTAAGTTGTTGTTTGGAAGCCTTTCAATAGTACCATACATTTACACATAGTTATAAGATGTGGTATAAGTGTCAATTTGACAACCTTTCATCCAAGTCATAAGACTACGATTAAAGAATTGAAGTTTGTCCTTTTAGCATTATAAGGCTTGTCTGTGAGGATTCCTGGAGAAGTTTGGTTTTTAATAAACACATACACCGTATCAACAATAGCATTTGTACCAATTTCAAATTGAAAAATATAAAAAAAAACGTCTTGATCTTTTAGAATTGAATTTGTCTGAAACCGATCATTGTTTAATTTTCTCTTGTTGTCTTGGAAAATAATGTGGAGTGTTTCAACTTGAAATGATTAATTATAAAAAAAAGAAGATATGGTATGATTGCCAATGAAAAAAAATTCCACAAGAGACTAAAATGACACAGAAATTAATAACTATAGCTCAACATACGACCTGTTTCTTTACTTTGTTTGCTTGTTTCTTTAAGCATGTTACTTGTACTATCACGTATACCTTGAGTACATTCACATTAGTTTGCATTTCACAATTTTTAAGGTAGCATTTCGTTTAAAGAAAGACTAAACCTTGCACTACTGAGGTTACAAATTTAGATGTTGGTTTACACAATATTAGATCAAAATGAAATAATGAACTAATTAGTAAAATGTAATCGTATCTCTGATTTAAAGTTATTGTTAAAAAAACATGTTTACGAATCATGTTTCTTTAAGGTTCTGCCCTAAGCTCTAATTAGTTTTATGTATTTAGGATCAACAATAGCAATCAATATACTGGACAATTAATCTGTCAAATAAATAACCACGACGACAATTTTTGAATAAAACATAACTATTTAATGATCTCCATGCAAAATTTATATCAAAACTATCAAAACTGAAAAAAGGTTCGGTTAACCGGTTAGCGTTTTTGGTATTCGGTATTCGGTCGTTCGACCGGTTAACCGTTGACAACACTAATATTTTTATCATGACACTGATCAAGTTCGAATTTTGATCTAGGAAGATGATTTTCTGCAGAGTTATGGTACTTGGACTTACAAAATTAACTTAAATAATCAGTTTATAACATTTTTTTAAGTCATGATTGAAGACATTGACTTGATATTTGTTATATAGTTTACACCATGACAATTTATAAATCAAGTTAGAATTCGATTCCAAAACAATGAATGTGTAATGGGTAGGGACTATGTGTTTGCATTCAATACCTACAGAATGGTTGTTTCTCAAGTGAATATATAAATACACAGTGATAATCTGACTTTTAACACATGGACCTAGCCATGTCGTCATAAATTTTTCAAGTATCATACTCAGACCACATTCCAACCAATCAAAATTCTGGATTTGTTGAAAGCCATACAGTGACTCATAGTTTTATCAGCCACAACGCATGTGGTATCAGACATATAGTTATCTACTTTGCAATCACACTACAATGCTCCCTTTCCTCTATAAAAAATAAGAAGATTGGTTTTGATTGCCATTGAGACAACTATCCTACAAATTTCAGATGAAGTACAATAATTATAGGCAATTGTACGGTTCTAAAAATTAAAAAAAAATATACTTGGCTATATAAGAAACCTGACATGAAATATATGAAACAGTTAAAATGAAAAATTTAATAGCCTGTTTGTAACAAAACTGTTTGTTTGTAATGTTATGAATTTTTTTTGTCAGATTCGAAATCTTCTGGTTTTATCCAGTTGAATGGGTTAAAAAATTTGCCTATGGACCCGTATTTTTCTTTTTGTAAATCTTTTACATGTATAATTATAAGCCATTTGTGAAAGTCTTACAAAATCTTATTTTTTTAATTGTTTTTGAGAACTTTAACTGGTCAATGATAAAGCTATGAAAAATCAAGAGAGAACATTTTCCAGCCAAAATTTCAACGGCTAGTATCTCGAGAACAAGCACATTGACCCCCTATATTTCTTTTGCTTTTTTGATTCCTCAATTAATCCCCTATCAATATATACTAGCGTATGGAAAGCTATTTATTTTTAAACTGAGCAGTGAACTTCCTTAAACGAATATGGCAGACACGAACCAACAACAACCACTGATAATACAGGTTCTTGATTGGGAGAGGCACATACAGAATTTGGCATGAACATGTTTGAAGGTGCACACCCTCCCCTTAAATGGTACATTGATGTAACATTACAACATAAGGAGCAAACAACAAAAATTAGTTGAAAACTGATGAACTCATCAGATTGGTACAAAGCAGAAAAATATAACCAAAGCACAGACCAGAAGTGACAGGGAAAATATGCATCCCTCATAACATAATAAGACCTTAAGTGCAGATCTTATAGTACTTCCAGTTACTGACAGATAGTTCGCCGATAATGACTAATAAAAAAATCATGTATCTAATTAGACTAAAATAGCAATCAGTTAACATTCTTTGTCAATTGATTTAGTCTTAAGAGGTCATAAACAGTAAAAAAAAATGTGACCTTGTCCCATGCGGCTGCCAAAATAAAGATATCAATAGATTGTAAAAGAATCTGTATATTTTAGCCCCTATATAAATGATAGAGCTTTGTCTGAAGCGTTTATGACTTGAAGTGTAGGGCTTACATCAATAAGACAACAACCCAATTACATAAATAAAGTCTAGAGGTCAAAATATTGTCTCCAACATTGGATTACTGTTTCATGTGTTTATAAAATATATCAAGCTCTTATTTTTCCTTAGTAATAATAAACAGCTGCGCCATGAGCGCATGATACGCCCGACGTCTTATGTGGAAGTCTTATGCAATAATCATAAATAGTTTCTGAGAAAGTTTTAAGAAATAACCATATATTGTTTTAAAGACACGGTGGGACATGTGAAACCCCCACCCAGTTTTTTTTTTACAAAAAACTAAATATTACCAAAAGAAATTTTGAATCAAAACCAAAAAGTATACAGATTTCAGATTAATATAACAGAGAAGTGTGTAAAGTTTTAAGCAATAATCATAAATTATTTTTGAGAAACGGCGCGACATGTAAAAAACCCTCCCCTGTTTTACAAAATACTCAATAACTCAAAAATAAAATTTTAAATAATCACTAAAAAGTATACAGATCTTTAGATTAATAGAACAAAGGAGTGTGTAAAGTTTTAAGCAATAATCATAAATTGTTTTTGAGATACGGCACAACACGAAAAAAAAATCCTCCCCCTTTTTTACAAAATACTAATAACTCAAAAATGAAATTTTGAATCATCACCAAAAAGTATACAGATCTTTAGATTAATATAACAAAGACATGTGTAAAGTTTTAAGCAATAATCATAAATAGTTTTTGAGATATGGCGCGACATGTAAAAAAAAACTCCCCCTTTTTTACAAAATACTGAATAACTCAAAAATGAAATTTTGAATCATCACCAAAAAGAATACAGATATTGCGATTAATATAACTAAAAAGTGTTTAAAGTTTTAAGTCATAATCAAGAATCGTTTTTGAGATACAGTGCAACATGTGAAAAAACACACCCCTGTTTTAGTTATAAAGTGCCGTAACTCAAAAAGTTTAAATCTTATTTTCACCAAAAAGTATACAGATCAACAACTATATTAAGTCTCATGAAATTTGGAGAAGTAGTTCTCACGTTACGTTGCAACATGTTTACGCCGGACAGACAGACAGACAGACAGACAGACGGAAGGACACTGGACATTTGTATACCATAATACGTCCCGTAAAAATTTTGACGGGCGTTTAAAAAGTTGTATTTGTTTACAGTTACAGAAAACAACCTCAAAAATGTAATCTGTTGACTTATAACATGAGGTTTTACTCTTACATTATGTACATTTGTTATTATCTAGAACAAAAGGATTCTGATATATTATCAGCAAGTCAATTGTCGAGTGGCTATATCTATCTTTTTGTGGTTAATATGATGCATACATTTACATGTCGTTTAATATTTAAATGATGAGTTAAAGAGTTCAAATCATAGACCAAGAATTAACAAGAAACTCCATTTACTAATCATTCCATTCCTACCCTGAGATTCCTAGTATCTTCTACATGAGAGCAGATATTTAGCAAATATCATAGATTATATGTATATTGAATTAATTGATTCATTTCTATTTGCAAGATGCTTTCTTTTCGTACTAAGCTGTTGGACTTCTTTATTTACGTTGAGTTCAAATTTGTGTTGTCAAATGTCCTTTTAACACGATAATTCGCAAGGCATTTTTTCTTTAAACTAAATGAAATATTTAATCTCCAGAGAAGAATTTGAATATTACTTAAGAAAACGCATCTATTCTTGTCAAATGATTATTGCACACACCAATGTATTTGATTGATTGGTTGATTGGTGTTGAACGCGAATTTCAACACTATTATACTATTTCGTAGCGGTCAGTTTTTTTGGCAAAAGAAGCCGGAGAGAACCAACGACCGTCGGTAGGAAAACTAATGATCCTAGTCAATAAAGAGTGGAATCGAATGCACACCCCAAGTGTTGAAAGACTAGTGATACATTAGTTCGACTACTTTTTTTTCTGTTTATCATTCGGCCACCGATGTCTCTCAATGTATTTGAAGATGAATACTCCATAAAAGTTGTATATCTGTTTATTGACCCCTTCCGATAATTTAAATTCACATGTTTTGTTTTGTTTGGTATGATATTTAACGTTGTAAATTTAATCGAAATATCGGTTCAATATAATTTTTTTTAAAAGAGAACTGATAATATTTATTTAAATGGTAATACGATACGAAAAAACTTTAAAATGAATATCATTGATATAAAGATTTGATATGCACGCTATGTTTGTTTTGTCTGTTTAAAAACGATGATCACGCATAAAAAAAATGGTTGACGAAGGATTGTAAGTGACCGTTTTCAACTGCACATATTTGTATATAGCAGATATCCAACTTTCACCAGGTAAGTCGTCAAATATTGAAATCTAAGGAATTTCTGTTTGGTTTTATTATTAAAGACAACCTTTAGGTACTTCGATTTACAGGGAAACTGGAAAAAATAATCTGCGAAGGGTGTATGGAGATATTTTTATCCTAAAATGAAAATTTGCGATCGGTTATATTACGTGGAAGTGTCGAATAATAGGAAATAATTTGTTCACAGATAGAACATTACTTACTAGTTCTGATTCAAAAGCATAAAATGTTTATTCAAAGTCGCGAGATAATTTTACAGCTTTTCACATGGAAGTTGGTCGCAATGACATTAACGGTATCAAATGTACTGTACCAGATTAGCATTTCGACACTGGATAAATGCAGTGATGATCGCGAAGTCAATGTATTTGAAAATTCAAAACCTTATACAATGTTTTTAATTTATAAAACCAAAAGGGATCAAAGTAAAACCAAACCTGGACAGAGCTATGTATAAGGGAGATACATTCCCTAATCAAAAATGATTTCGAAATTTTATAACGGCAAGTTAAATATGAAAAAAAGTTTATTAAGTTTTGCTGTGGTAAAAATTGACTGGCATTGATCATTGAGAATGTCATCTTTGCTCTTGGTGTCACTTTTAGGAAATTTCATTTATCTTTTTAACGGTGAGACTGCTGTCCTTTTTAGGTCTTTGCTCTTGATGTATAACAAGAATTTCGTTGCATTGTCTTTATAATCAAAGCTGAACTTTTCACTGTACCTCTTGCATGATTTCCCATTGTACTTCTTGTTTCATATCCTTACTATCCTTTTCTTTTTAGTTTTTTGTCTGCTTTTTATATTTTGGTTTAATTTGCGTTCTAGTAGTTGCATAAATCCATGGATAGGGTTAGTTATAATGGAACTACATGTATCTAATCTATGGCTGTTTTGAAGGTCTTTCACAAAGAGTCATCATTTCTGTCTCTGATGTTTATGAATGTTGTTACGAAAGTTTAAAAAAAAAATCCTATATTTTATGTATTTTCTTTTTTTTTCAAATGAATATTTTCCTTCTGACTGGTTTTAGTTTCTGTTGTTTACAAGCTACATGTATATCGAGTAGAACGATGTCAAGATCGCTGGGTCTTTATAATCTTCAACTTCATACTTTATTTGGTCTTTTTAACCTTTGATTCGAGCGTCACTGATGAGTCTTTTGTGGACGAAACGGAAGTCTGTCATATGCATGATACAACATTTCAATCCTGGTATCAACGATGAGTTTATTTCATATTGACGATTTATGTTTGCAGCTTAATTTAAATGATGGGTGAAAAGTTAACAATATACATGTTAGTTCCAAGGTGTTTTCTAGTTTTGTAAAAATCGTGCCTGTTCAATGTGTAAATGGAAGGTGATCATAGTTTTTGGCGAGGTAAAAAGGCCAACAATTATCTTGACATGTAACTTGAATTTATTAAAGGGGCACTAGCTGTCAAATTCGTGGTCACCGATTTGACTCAAAATTCTCATATTTGATTTATAATAGTTGAAAACATTTATCCAAACTACCAAAAGTCTAAAATAAACAGTTTACAGAGCATGGGGTAGATAATATGTAGGTTCGTTTCGTGTGTATTTTAGCCCAGGCGCCATATAATTTACTATCGATTTGACCTCAGATGACCATATAAGCGATGTAAACATGAATGAAGATATGAATAGATTAAACCAACACGTGCAATTGGATTTTTTTTATGTCTGTTTGAGTTCATTTTATAGCTTACACATATATGTTTCTCATTGTTTTAACCTTATAAGAATGATTTTATATGGATCAAATCAGTAATCAAATGATTTACCGTAGTTCACTTTCATTGTTGACATTCTTTTTCTTTGAATAACCAGTACACGTATAATGCATGCGTTGTCAATCTCTAGCAAGGGGTTAAATTGAAGTTCACATGAATACGGACTTAATGAGGTCGACTCATTCACTTGCAAGGGAATGAGTAATTATCAATGTTTCTTCGCTTAATTTGACAAAATTGAACCATTTTGGCTGCTAAAAGCGAATTATTATTTCACTATTTCACTTTCATTATTGATTGCACAAAAACAAATCTTACTTTAGTTTTTTTATATATCTCGTAGCTAGTGCCCCTTTAAGGAATACCTTCTTGTGGTATTTCAAAAAAGTATTGAGAGATTAATGCGACATGTTACAATGTTCTGCAATATAGTGATCCACTTTAACATCACTTTTATAACCAGTGAAACACAAAATCCAAAAGAATACCTTCGTGACTTTTATACCTTTACAATCCACAGTAAAGTAATTTGTAAACAAGTTAAACAATTATATTTTCCCTTGTGAGCAAATAAATAACTTCAACCTCTATCTAGATTAAGACTACGACATTTAAGACGAATAGTGCTTAAACCAATCATAACTTTACATAAATATGTAAAAAGAATCAATATTGATTTGTCAAAAATGGTTATCTAATTAAATGGAATCAGTGAATGTAAGTGACAAATTGTTAAAAGATTATTAGGAATAACTGCAATTCCCCAAAAAGATATTCAATATATCAAACAGGGTATCTATCTTAAAACAACATCTTTTTGCGCATTAATTAGATATTCGAGACCGATTCACATATAGTCGTCATTATTATTAGAATGTTTGGCCATTACGTGTAGTGAACTAGATATTATATCGTAGCTGTGATCGAACCATTTTTACAGGAGTTATGGGTCTTTGACTAATTACTGGAAGCATTGTAATAGTAATACCTTGTGAACGCATCTCATCAATTTCCATAGAGCTCTCATACTAGGTCGGATTGTTTGCCATCATGTGTTGGTTACTGTTTTATGCTGAACAATACGTAGATGTGGTATGATTGCCAATTAGACAACTATCTACCGAATATCAAATTAAGTGAATGTAAGAAATTATAGGCAGCCGTACGGCCTTCAGCAATGAGAAAAAAAACCATACCTTATACTAGTAGTCGACTATAAAAGGGCCCGACATGAAAAATATCTGACTCAATTCAATTGAAAAAAGTAACGGCATAATTTTTAACAAACCAATTTACAAAAAAAAGTGACAGACATGAACCAACGCCACCACTGAACTTCAGTCTACTGGCTTGGGTTAATCACATAAAAAATATGGCGGGGTTTAACATTTTTTCTAACGCTAACTTTCCACCACATTAATATGGGCATTGATGTAGTATTACAACACAAGATTAAACTATAAAAGTCAGTTGAAAAGAGCTGAACAACTAACACAAACACAGACCGGACGTGCCAGGGAAAGTATACATCCCCACAACAAATAAGACACTATGTACAGCTCTGAGAGTTTTCGCACCTGACAGCAAGTCAAATCATTTATCTAAGACTATTTTTTAGTTGACTTCTATTACACCGTCATTTTGATAGGAGTAATAGATTTTCACAAATTTTAACGATCGATTCGCAATAACACATTGTAATACCTCATTTATACAGCAACATGATACCTTTCGATATGGCCTAGCAATCGTGTTTGGTTTAATACGGTAAAATAAATATATATGAAAATATAACTTTAAACAATATATTGTGGTATTAAAGTTTAGATAGAAATGAGATACGAAATAAGATCACAACCTTAAAGTAAAAAAGCATTGATATAATTATGTTTTTAACACGGTCTGGTTGTTTTGTATGTTTAAACATCGGTGATCACGCAACAAAAATGGCTGATAAAGGATTTAAAGTTTTGTACATATTTTTGGATATAGCAGATATCTAACATTCACCAGGTGAGTCTTTCAAAATTGAAACTGAAGGATTGTCTGCCTAGTTAAATTGTTAAAACACGACGAAAACGAAGCAACAAAACAACACTAAACCTACTGTTAGTCGTGTTAAATAGATATGTAATCTGATATAGTAACGCCTATTTTTGTACATGATAACTGAAGTATTATGCATAGAAAATGTCTATTGAAAAATGTGCCATTTAAATCGGTTTGACGGCAATTCAACAGTTCACACAACGTTTGACAAATAAGGATAATCTAAGGACGGATACAAAGCAGGGTTACTTGTTCTGTGTCTAATGATGCGCAATCGATTACAATAAATTTTATTAATGTAATGTAATTTAAAAAGATTTACCAGTTGAGCAGTGAACGAAAAAGTCTCAATAATTTCAAAAACTCTTACTCTAAATTATACAAAATATATTTCAATGGGACCTGCTTTTTGAAAAAAAAGAAGAATTTCGATCCGAAGGGTTCACAAGAAATTGTTCTCATTGTACAATCGCAGTCATCCCCAAAAATATAATGTTTGCTGCTTAATAAGTATGATCATTTCTGAAAAAGAAATGTTTTGTCATCATAAACACGATAATTTGACTGTAAATATCGAGACTGGAACGAAAATAGTACACATTTGGAATATTCTCCCAACGTCAACGAAATGAAACACTTCCTTTTTGACAAAATATGTGTGTCTCCTTTCATATCCGCAGTTTGGTATTTTCTGGAAAAAAAGGCTTCTGAGATTTTGATACCCTGCAAGCCAATTGTCCAGTGGCTGTATCGATCTTTTTGTGTTGATGAATATGATGCATAAATCTACATGTTTAATATTTGATTTGAGTCGAAAGGTTTAAATCGTAGATCAAGAACTAATAAGAAAATTCATTTACTAGCTATTTTACTCTTACCATGAGATCCTTTGGGTCTTCCACACGAGAGCAGATCTTGTGCAACGATCATATATTATATGTATATTAGATTAATTGATTTGTTTTCTATTTGCAAGATGCTCCCTTTTTATATAAAGCTGTTGGAACTCTTATAATTTGTTTTGAGTTGAAATTTGTGTTGTCAAATGTTGGTTTAACACGATAATACGCAATGCTATTTTTTTACTTTTAACTAAATGAACCATTTCACCTCTGACCAACAATTTAAATACGAATTTAGTAACGTACCTATTTTTATCAATCAATTATTGCACATACCAATGTGTTTGAATGATTAGTTTTTAACGCCACTTTCAACACTTGTTCTATTTCGCGTCAGTCAGTTTTCATTGGTGGAGGAAGCCAAAAAGAACCCCCGACCTTCGGTAGGAAAACTTACAATCCTAGTCAATAAAGAGTGGAATGGAATGCACATCCTCAGTGTTGACAGACTAGTAATACAGTAGTTCGACTACTTTTTTTCTCTTTATCATTCGGCCACCGAGGCCCCCAATGTATTTGAAGATAAATACTCTCTCTCTATATATAATCATATTAGTTGTATATCCCTTTATTGACCTCTTCCTGTAATTTAAGTTCACATGGTTTGTTTTGTTTTGTATGATATTAACCTTTTTATATAAAATCGATATACCGGTTCATATTAATTTTAAAAGAGAACTGATAATACACATTTAAATGGAAATACGATACGAAGGAGACATACAACTTTAAAATAAATACCATAGATAAAAGATTTCATATGCATGATCTGGTTGGTTTGTCTGTTTAAACAACGATGATCACACATACACAATGGTTGATAAAGGATTTTAAGTGACCTTTTTCAGCTGCATATGTTGGTGTATAGCAGATATCCAACTTTCACAGGGTAAGACTTGAAAATATTGAAATTTACGGAATTTCTGACTTTAATGTACTTCGATTCACAGGGAAACCGGGAAAATATGACTGTAACAAGTACAGTTCCCCAATGGTGTAAAGGGATATTTTGTGTCTTAAAATGAAAATTCCCGATCGTCTATTTTATGTGGAAGTGCCGTGTAATGGGAAGTATATAACGATATCGAATTTGTCAACAGATAGAACATTACTAACTATTTTTGATACCTTTGATAACTATTTACACCACTGGGTCGATGCCACTGCTGGTGGAAGTTTCGTCCCCGAGGGTATCACCAGCCCAGTAGTCAACACTTCTGTGTTGACATGAATATCAATAATGTGGTCATTTTTATAAATTTCCTGTTTACAAAACTTTAAATTTTCGAAAAACTAAGGATTTTCTTATCCCAGACATAGATTACCTTACCCGTATTTGGCACAACTTTTTGGAATTTTGGATCCTCAATGCTCTTCAGCTTTGTACTTGTTTGGGTTTATAAATATTTTGATTTGAGCGTCACTGACGAAACGCGCGTCTCGCGTACAAAATTATAATCCTGAAACCTTTGATTTTTTTTATTTACAACTAATCTGATCCAAGACCATAAAACGTTTATTCAAAGTCGCGAGATAATTTTACAGCTTTTCACATAAAGATGGTCGCAATGACATTAACGGTATCAAATATACTGTACCAGCTTAACATTTCGACACTGGATAAATGCAGTGATGAACGAGGTCAATGTATTTGAAAATTCAAAACCTTATATTTATACAATGTGATTAGCTTATAAAACCAAAGTAAAGCCAAACCTGGACAGAACTATGTATAAGGGAGACACATTCTCTATGACAAAATGATTTCGAAATTTTATAACAATCAATTTTTCCCAAATTAAGTCGTACCTTAAGAATGCCAGCTTCGTTCTTGATGTCACTTTGAGTAAAGGAGTAGGTTCAGTAAGACGCCTTTTTGGCCCTAAAATATAGCAGTTTTACAAAATTATGAAAATGTAGTCTTTTAGCTATTTACTGGAAAGTAGAATGCTTCTGCTACATAAATATGGGCTGTTTTTGACAATACAATGCACATATATCGAGTACTAGATCATTAAGTCATGCTGAATTACTGAAATCTTCACAATTTGAGCATTTAAGTTAAAATTTAGACGGTTTCCGTCTTAAATGAAAGTGGCCGCATTCGTGTTCATTTATAATATTGAAATGTAAGTTATATTTAATGATAATATATAACATATATAAAGGTTGAGGATGAACACGGATGCGGCCACTTTCATTTTTGACAAAAACCATCTGAAAAGTGACGTCTTTTGGCATATTTGATATATTTTTCATATTTAAGCTTGATTCGGAGCGTTTTTAATGACTAAATCAGTTAAAATCTTTCATATAAACTAATTTAATCAATTGAAATAGACACTTAAGTGTTTAAAAAGTGTCCCAAAACATTCGTTAGATGAACGTGAAAATTGAGGCAAAAATCGGCCCTTCCCGGACCTACTCCTTTCATTTTATATTTTTAAAGGTGGCTGCTATTCATTTATGTTTTTTGCTCTTGATTTTTCCATTTTTTTTTAATCAGAGCTGATGTTTCAATGTACCTCTTATTCCCTTGCATGACTTCCAATTATACTTCTTGTTTCATATAGCTACTATCCTTGTTTTTTTTTTCTTTTTAGTTTTTTGTTTGCTTTTGTTTTTTGCTTCTGCTTTATTCTGCGTCTAGTAGTTGCATAAATCCATGGATAGATGTGTCTTCCTTTTTTTAGTTATAATGAATGAAGTTGAAGTATATTGATTATCTTGACATCGTCCTGCTAGATAAAGTATGTAAACCACTAAAACGAAAACCAGTCAGAAGGACATATTCATTTGATAAAAAGAAAAATACATAAAATATAGGGCGTGAAGATCTTTAAACTTTAGTAACAACATTTACAAACATCAGAGATAGAAATACTGACTCTAGTTGAAAGACCTCCAAACAAACCAATACCAATAAATTATTGAGGGAATGCGACTTGTAACAATGTTAAAGAATTTAGTGTTCGACTTTGACAACCCATTTTATAACCAGTGATACACAAAATTCAAAAGAATACCTTCGTGATTTTATGCATTTTAAACTTGACCTTCAAATAATGTTTAAAAAAAATAAGATTTTACCTTGTGAACAATTAAATGACTTCAACCTTCTATCAATATTAAAACTACGAATGAATAGGGCTTAAACAAATCAATTGTATAAACAACTTCATGATTTGGTCAAAAGTTTGATAAATGTATATTTAATTGAAATAGTAAAAGTTTGTGATACATTGTTAAAAGATTATTAGGAATAAATAGAATTCTCAAAATATTATTCAAAATGTCAAACAGGATATCTATCTTCAACATGTTTAAATCTACATCTTTGTGTGCATACATTAGATATTCTGAGACCGATTCACAGATAATCACCACTATTAGTAGAATGGTTGGTCATAATGTGTAATCGTGTATATATAAAATCGTAGCTGTGATCGGACCATTATGCCATCACTTGGCGTCCGTCGTCGTCCGTTGTCTGTCGTCTGTCGTCCGTCGTCTGTCGTCGTCCGTCGTCGTCTGTCGTCGTAAACTATTTCAAGAATCTTCTCCTCTGAAACTACTGGGCCAAATACTTTCAAACTTTAACTGAATGTTCCTTAGGGTATCTAATTTATAAATTGTATCCGAAGTTTTGATCTATCAACAAACATGGTCGCCATTGCTAAAAATAGAACATAGGGGTCAAATGCAGTTTTTGGCTTATAACTTAAAAATCAAAGCATTTAGAGCAAATCTGACATGGGGGTAATATTGTTTATCAGGTCAAGATCTATCTGCCCTGAAATTTCAGATGAATCAGACAACCCGTTGTTGGGTTGCTGCCCCTGAATTGGTAATTTTAAGGAAATTTTGCTGTTTTTGGTTATTATCTTGAATATTATTATAGAGAGAGATAAACTGTAAACAGGAATAATGTTCAGCAAAGTAAGATTTACAAATAGGTCAACATGACGGAAATGGTCAATTGACCCCTTTAGGAGTTATTGCCCTTTATAGTCAATTTTTAACCATTTTTCGTAAATCTTAGAAATCTTTTACAAAATTCTTCTCCTCTGAAACTACTTGGCCAAATACTTCCAAACTTTAACTGAATGTTCCTTAGGGTATCTTGTTTGTAAATTGTATCCGAAGTTATGATCTATCAACAAACATGGTCGCCTTTGCTTAAAATAGAACATAGGGGTCAAATGCAGTTTTTGACTTATAACTCAAAAACCAAAGCATTTAGAGCAAATCTGACATGAGTAATATTGTTTATCAGGTCAAGATCTATCTGCCCTGAAATTTTCAGATGAATCAGACAACCTGTTGTTGGGTTGCTGCCCCTGAATTGATAATTTTATGGAAATTTTGCTGTTTTTGTTTATTATCTTGAATATAATTATAGATAGAAATAAACTGTAAACAGCAATAATGTTCAGCAAAGTAAGATCTTCAATTACGTCAATTTGACCAAAATTGTCAATTGACCGCTAAAGGAGTTATTGCCCTTTAAAGACTTTTTTCACAATTTGTTCATCAAGTTGACTTACTTTAAAAAATCTTCTCCTTTGAAACTGCTGTATCAATTTCAGCCAAACTTAGGCTAAATGAGTTTCAGAGTATCTAGTATAAATTTTATATTTTATTTCCTTGTATGTCAAGAAACATAGCTACTATGGCTAAAATAGAACATAGGAGAAAATGATTATTTTTTTGGCTTTTGAAGAAAATAGGACGATCCAAAAAACATTTAAATAAATTGAAAAGCCAAAATAATCATTGATGAGAGATTTAACCAAAAGAATTAAGGTGAGCGATTCAGGCTCTTGAGAGCCTCTTGTTTTAGGAGTTATGGGTCTTTGACTATTTACTGGAAGACTTGTGAACGAATCTCACTAATTTACATATAGCTCTCATACTAGTTTAAATGGTTTGGCATCGTATGTTGGTGACTGTTTTATGCGGAACAGAAACCTCTATAAAATACGTAGATGTGGTATGATTGCCAATAAGAAAAATACCTGCCGAAGTTAAAATGAAGTGGATGTAAGCAATTATAGTCATCCGTACGGCCTTCAACAATGAGAAAAACACATTACTTATAGTTTGCTCTGCATGGCCCCGACATGAAAAATCCGTGACTCAGCTTAATTGAGAAAACTAACGGCTTCATTTATAACAAAACAGTTTCCAAGAAAGTGACGAAAATGAATCAACAACAACTACTGAACTAGAGTCTCCTGCAGCTGACTTAGATATATCACATAAAAATGTGGCGGGGTTGAACATTTTTTCTAGAGCTAACCTGTCACCTCTGTAATATGGGCATTGCTGTAACATAACAACACAAGAACAAACTATAAAAGTCAGTTTAAAAGAGCTTAACAACAAACAGAAACACAGACCGGACGAGCCATGGAGTGTATACATTCCTAAAAATAAATACAACACTATGTACAGATCTGAGAATACTCGTTGTTACTGGAAGCAAGTTAAAGGCCAATAACATCTATTAAAAAAGACTATTTCTCAGTCGACTTCTATAATATCGTCATTTTGAATTGACCTTTTAACAGTATTAGACTTTTCACAAATTTTAACGACCGATTTGCAATAACACATTGTGACACAAAATCCATACTTTATTCATACGGCAACAAGATACCACCCGCTATGACCTAGGAATCTTGTTTGGTTTAATACGGTAAAATAAATATATATACGAACATTAAAGAATTAAAAATAGTACCATTCAAATTAAGATAGAAATAAGATACGAAATAATATCACGACCTAAAGTAAATAAGCATTGATATAACTATGTTTTTATCACGGTCTGGTTATTTTGTCTGTTTAAAAATGGGCTATCACGCAACAAAAATGGCGGATAAGTTTCTTAAGTTTTGTATTTTTTTTTTAGATATAGCACATATCTTACATTCACCAGGTGAGTCTTTCAAAATTGAAATTGATTGTTTGTCTGCTTCGTTTATTGTTAAAAACGGCAAAAATGAACCAGCGTACTACACTAAACCTACTATAAATCGTGTAAATAGATAAATGATGTCAAAAAGAAACGCCTACTTTTTGTACATGCTAACTTCAATCATTATGCACAGATAATGTCTATTGAAATACTAGCCATTTAGTTTAAACTAGGGATGTCAACTCGGTGAAGATTTACTTATCGATGTACTCGTTTGATTTACCGAGCGATACTCGAGTACTCGTTCGGTAAACATTACACCCATTTATTATTGTGGGCCGTTGTCTTATGATCGTAAAACCCTCAACATTATTACCTAGGACTAGATAATAGTCTAAGGAATTTTATAACGTAATTAATATCTCATTTACTACATGTAATAATTATGTAAATTGGTAATTAATTAATATTTATTGAAAAAATATTGCCAAAACAACAGTACTTGGGAACCGTAAAAAAACCCACATTAAGTGATCAACAAAGGGGTGATGATTAGAACTTTCTGGTGCCATTCATCAATTAATAAGGCTCGATACCGGGTGCAACGATTTTTCTCTTATTAAAAACATTATCTTGTCAACTTTTTCTGGGAGGTAACGATTTCTCAAATTTGTTAGGGAACTAACAGTCCTGCCGATGAAAATATATGCTCTGATGGTACAGAGGTGGGGCAGTGACTAAAAAAAAGCTAATTGTGTAGGCCTTGGACAAATGCTCATGTTCTTATATCCTACATGTGCCTCTGTTTGGGGGAATTTTAAATGACACCTAAACGCAAACATTCAAATCGTTAAATTTTAAATTTTTATTATTTTTGATTAATGTATAATTTCCCGGAAGGAGCTTTCAATAAAAATATTTTTTTGTTTAAACCTAAGAAAACAATACAATTCTAAGAAAGCAATACCATTCTAAGAAAGCAATAGAATTTGAGAATGGAAATGGGGAATGTGTCAAACAGACAACAACCCGACCATAGAGAAGACAGCAGCAGAAGGTCACCAAAAGGTCTTCAATGCAGCGAGAAATTCCCTCACCCTTCTAAGAAAGCAAAAACATTTTAACAGGAAACCAATTAGTTGAGCATCATTTTGGTAATCGATACTCGGTACTACTGAGCGATGCTCGAGTACTCAAGTACTCGTTGACATCCCTAGTTTAAACAATATTTTATTTTCAAAACTGCACAAAACACAATAACAAAATCGAAATACATGGATTCGGAAACAAGACAAAACTAAATAAATCCGTCTCCCTTTCAAAAACAATGACAAAATTGGAAACAATGTGTAGGAAACTCGCACAATATATTTTCAATTCACGTAACATGTTTCTCAGAAGTCAGTTTGTTCGAAAAATTTTATAAACTAATTTTGATAATTGTGGAATCACTTGCCATTTACATCAGTTTGACGAGATTTGAACTGTTCACAAAGGACGGCTATTCACAAAATAAACCATGCTATTCATTTTTATCATCTACATTACTTTTGCTGTAGAATTATAAAAAGAGGCAAAATCAGTGATACTTTTTCTGCGTTTACCGATGCGCTATCAATATCAACAAATCTCATTAATATAACTGAAAAAGATTACGGATGTCAACAAAATTGGTCAACATTCAACATTCAACATTACACTTTCAATTTTTTTTAATTTTTTGGTTTGAACATTCGATTTCAACATTCAACATTCGTTTTTCAACATTAAACGTTCGATGATAAACTTTCTCTAAATTATACAAATTATATTTCAGCCAGTGCCCAGTTTGAAGGTCAATTTAGTTACTGCATTTACTGATTGATTCAATATACGTGTATAAAAAGCATAAACAGTTTGAAGGTTAACTAATAATAACTTAATCCAATCCAATTGCGTAAGATTTAATAAGAATGTCGACCGGTCGACTTTATGAAATTAAGTAATGACAGATATTTTCAGTTCTTTTTTTGCCAAAATGAACTAAACGTTGTCAATCAAACGTTTCGCCATAATTTCATAAACGTGTCGTTCTGTATTGGTATCGTTTTTTGGTAACTTTCATTTGCGCATTTAAGACAATAAAGAACTCGGGCTTAACCTCTCACTTTTATGACAGTCGCATCAAATTTAATAATATTGACAATGATGCGTGAACGAAACAAACCGACACAGGTAAAAATGTCACAAATGAAGGTATAAAGTCTAATTCGGTAGATCACATTCGTGAAAAGGGAACGGGATTGTAGTTACGACATAAGGAACACATCCGATATCATCTATATAACAGATATTCCATAACGGTCAACCAACTCGGGATGGCCTCCGTAAAATTTGCGAAGTGATCATTTCAGCTTCTCAATGCTTCACTATTTGGAAGCTGAAATCACCTCTTTTGTCGTAACGTTTTGTTTTCAACCGACCCTGATAGTCCATTTCTAGTTATAAATCCTTATCAAGTGGCAAAATCAAGAGCTCAAACACACAAAAACAAAGGGACAACAACTGTCATGTCCCTGACTTGTTACAGGCATGTTCAATGTAGAAAATGGTGGATTGAACCTGGTTTTATTGCGCCAAACCTCTCAGTTTTATGACAGTCGCATCAATTTCCGTAATTTTTTCAACGATGCGTTAACAAAACAGACATAAAACACTCTAATACACAATCAGATTACTTCTGTACTTTTTTCTCCGAAGAGATTTTCGAAAAAAGTGCATAATGAGTTACAATCAGAAAGACAGTAAATTTTGTTAAGTGAATGCGCCGTAAAGGAATTTTAAGATGTAATCGAATGCATAAATTTATTGAAATACAAACGTATCATTAAAAAAGAAATGTCATCTTTAAAGACTGTCTGAATTGAGCTTGCAGTTCAAAGGTTTATCTTTATATTAAATCAGTTGTGAATAAACTTTTACGATAACTGCTTAGAATTAGTATATCTAGGTACTGTTTGTTTTGTTATGAGTTACAATTTATGACAAAAATAAGCAAAGACCCATCAAAACAACATCTGATAAACAAATTTAATAATACTTTTAGATATTTGGATGATATTTTGGCTCTCAATAATGACGACTTCAGTATGTATATTAATGAAATTTATCCTGCTGAACTTACTTTAAATAAAGCTAATACTAACAATGACCACTGCCCTTTCCTCGATCTTGATATCTATATCACTAACGGAAAGCTGAATACTAATATTTATGATAAAAGGGATGATTTTTCATTTCCTATCGTTAATTATCCGTTTTTAGATGGTGACGTTCCCTTGTCACCATCTTCCGTTGTTTATATATCTTAACTTGTACGATTCGCTCGTGTATGTAACAATGTTTTAGATTTTAACGAGAGAAATTTATGTATTACTGAAAAACTATTACACCAGGGTTTTCGATATCACAAACTAGTCAAAACATTTACTAAATTTTATCATCGGTATAAAGACATCATTCGTAAATGTAGCTCAACATGCAGACTTCTTATACGTTCAGGTATTTCACATCCAATTTTTTATGGAAATATTCTTTATAAAGCACAAAGGTGTCAGTATTCACCTCAGAAACTTACAAAACCTTTGAATAGACTTATTAAGAAGGGATATAATTACGATACTGTTGTCAAGT
Source organism: Mytilus trossulus (assembly GCF_036588685.1). NCBI lineage: Eukaryota > Metazoa > Mollusca > Bivalvia > Mytilida > Mytilidae > Mytilus > Mytilus trossulus. The sequence continues at coordinate 9,595,560 of NC_086385.1, read as the reverse complement.
CATTAAGGATTGCATATTTTGGCGTTAATATTGAGTCACTGATAAGGTCTTTGCGTCGGAACTAAACACATTTATTCTAAAAACAGTTGTTAGCATGACACGGGTTATGTTCTTCTCATATATGTTATGATGGTATGATACTAAACCCCTAACGGGAAGGATTGTGCCTGATGTTCATATGATGAAATCATAATCTTTCAGTCAGTTTAATTGAAGTCTGGAGCTGGCATGTCAGTTAACTGCTAGTAGTCTGTTGTTATTTATGTATTATTGTCATTTTGTTTATTTTCTTTGGTTACATCTTCTGACATCAGACTCGGACTTCTCTGGAACTGAATTTTAATGTGTGTATTGTTATGCGTTTACTTTTCTACATTGGATAGAGGTATAGGGGGAGGGTTGAGATCTCACAAACATGTTTAACCCCGCTGCATTTTTGCGCCTGTCCCAAGTCAGGAGCCTCTGGCCTTTGTTAGTCTTGTATTATTTTAATTTTAGTTTCTTGTGTACAATTTGGAAATTAGTATGGCGTTCATTATCACTGAACTAGTATATATTTGTTTATGGGCCAGCTGAAGGACGCCTCCGGGTGCGGGAATTTCTCGCTACATTGAAGACCTGTTGGTGACCTTCTGCTGTTGTTTTTTTATTTGGTCGAGTTGTTGTCTCTTTGACACATTCCCCATTTCCATTCTCAATTTTACTATAACCGCTGTACTTAATTGACATTAAAAACATATAGACCATTTAAGAAGACTGTCAATGCTTCATTTCACATTAACATAGCTTCAATTATATATTTTTTTAACTGACTCAAAGAGGATTGTTAGCTTCGATTTTAACTGGTCATGTACACATTTGAGTAACCCTCCCTTACCAATCCAGCCCCCCTCTTTTAAAAGAAATTAAATATGTTTTTAAAGATCTACGTCAAATTGTGACTCATCATTATTAGAAATAAAAAGGGTTGTCTTGTAAAAAAGTATCATCTCTTTCAAATTTCTTGATGGTGGAAAATAGATAGAATTGTTTTAATGGTACTTTGCTTAAATAAGTTCAAGGCCTTTTCAAATCAATGCATATTTTCATACATGATACTTCTATATATTTAAAAATATAGACTTACACATGATATCTAAAAGATATATCAATAAGCTTTAATGCTGGTTTTCAGTCTTTCATTTCAATTTGGATTGTTAATGAATCAAAACTCGATAATAAACAAAAGTCAAAATTGGATAGATCAGACGGCTATTGCTTATTATACTTTGTCCGATTCAAACAAAAAAATCATTGAAACTGACATTTTCAAGATACTTGATTTCTTGATTGACAACATATTTCTTACGTTTGAAGGACGTGTTTTTCAACAAACTATTAACATTCCCATAGGGACCAATTTTGCCCTTTTTGCCGACTTGGTCCTTTATTTTTGTGAGGCTGACTTCATACATGAACTTCATAGGGGAAAAAAAGAAGTTAGTAATATCCTTTAATTTTTCTTTCAACTGTATAGATGATGTTCTTTCACTAAATAATTCAAAATTTGGTGACTATGTTGAACGCATCTTTCCAATCGAACTAGGAATAAAGTATACAACAGATACAGTTATCTGCCTCATATCTTGTCTTACATCTAGAAAATGACTATGAGGGTCGGTTTAAAACAACACTTAACGCTAAAGGGTGATTTCAGCTTCGCATTTTTGAACTTTCCATTTCTATGGAGCAACATTCCAGCAGCGCCTGCATACGGAGTATATATCTCCAAATTGAAACGATATTCGCGGGCTTGTATTTTTTATCATAATTTCGATGATAAAGGGTTACTGCACACAACGAAGCTTTTTAACCAAGAGTTCCAAATAGTGTAGTTGAAATCATCCCTTCATATATTTTAGAGAAGCCATCACTAGTTGGTTGACAGTTATTGAATATCCGTTTCACAGATGATATCGGGTATGTTTTTTATGTCGTTACTACAATGCCGTTACCTTTCAACAAATGTGACTACAGAATTAGATTATTTATCGGGTTTGTAGTAACATGAGCAACAAGACGGATGCTACATGTAGGACATGATCTTCGTTCCCTTCCGGAGCACCTGAGATTACCACCTGTTTTTGGTTAGGTTCGTGTTGATTAGTCCTTAGTTTTCTATGTTGTGTCTTGTTTACTCTTATATGTTTGATTATTTTCATCTTTTTTTTGCCATGGCGTTGTCAGTTTATTTTCTATCTATTAGTTTGACTATCACTCTGGTATCTTTCGTCCCTCTTCTATTTAGCTCGATTCAATTTTATGCAACTTAACAGAAAAATCTTGTAAACTAAGACATGTAAAAGGTATACTATACTTTAAAAAAAATTAAAAAAAAGAAACAAAACTGGTCAGGTAAAGCAGTGTATGAATATTAAAAGTCAACAATTGCAGTTCGAAAAGAATTAAAACAAAATCTGTTTAACTGTTCACTAAACATACATATTTTTGTTTACTCAAATCTTAAGAAAAATCAACAAAAAAAATAATATTAAAAAAAAATCTTTGATAAACTTTCAAATTCAATAAACTTTTTAATGACATCGCAGTATATAATTTAATGTTTCCAAGTCTGTCTTCTACTGACAAACTAGTAGTCCTGCTTAATCCTAGTGGGGAAAAACAGGTTTTTTTATAAGTCTTAACAGCCTAGAGCAGGGGACTCTTAAATATTTTTGCTTGTATATATAAATATATATAATTCGTCTTAACATCAGCCCAAAAATGTAAGTTCTGTAAATTGCCTTTCCCAAACGTTTCCCTCCCCGGGATTCGAACTCATGCTACTGAGATATCGTGCCACCAAATCGCCTGCACTGTATCCGACGCGCTAGACCACTCGACCAACTAGGCGTCACAATTATAAAGCTATCGGTGGCTTGGTGTTACCTTTTCTCGTCAGTTGTAATCTAGCGTCGTAATACAGTACATGTTATATGAGGCATGCAGATGGAATTGTTACAGATCAGCTGAGTTATCTATTGTAAAGAATCCTACAAATTAATGCAAGATGTTATTAAAATCTTTCTGGTCACGATACGTGATTTCTATACTATAGAGAATACATGTCTTCGTATTTACAAATGATTGTTATGTCATACATCAAGGCAACAGTAGTATACCGCTGTTCAAAACTCATAAATCCATGGACAAAAAACAAAATCGAGGTAACAAACAATTTTGTTTATTTTCTTTGGTTACATCATCTGACATCAGACTCGGACTTCTCTTGAACTGCATTTTAATGTGCGTATTGCTATGCGTTTACTTTTCTACATTGGCTAGAGGTATAGGGGGAGGGTTGAGATCTCACAAACATGTTTAACCCCGCCGCATTTTTGCACCTGTCGCAAGTCAGGAGCCTCTGGCCTTTGTTAGTCTTGTATTATTTTAATTTTAGTTTCTTGTGTACAATTTGGAAATTTTTATGGCGTTCATTATCACTGAACTAGTATATATTTGTATATGGGCCAGCTGAAGAAAGCCTCCGGGTGCGGGAATTTCTCGCTACATTGAAGACCTGTTGGTGACGTTCTGTTGTTGTTTTTTTCTACGGTCGGGTTGTTGTCTCTTTGACACATTCCCCATTTCCATTTTCAATTTTAAAACTGAGGGAAACGCATTAAATATAAGAGGAGAACAACGACACAACATTAAAATGTAACACACACAGAAACGGACTAAGAATTAGACAAAATCATATGAGAATAACAAATATAACATCAAAACCAAATAAATGAATTTGGGATAGATAAGTACCGTGACATACATACATTTTACTTAGTTTTAATATATTTTTTAATTTTATTTCAACTTCTAGCAACGGAATTTATGAACACTTTTTCGACGTAAAATCTAGCATATCATTTCTTTCAAAATTAAATTTCTATTGCAAATAATACAGTAATTTAGTAGTGATCATACGTGCTTTTATTTAAAGACAGACTGTTTTGTTGTTTTTTCTCTCTGATTAATTGTGAACTTTGATTTATTAATGCATCGTTGAAAATATGATAGCATTGCTATTTAAATTCACTTACAACATGTACAATACCTTCTAGTAAAGAAAAGGCTTTAATTTTGAAAAGGAATCAACACAATAGTTAAGTTATAGATACAATTGTTAAGCGTTGTATATGAAAAACAAATGATTTGCCCTCCGGGCTCATGGTTTCTTTTTCAAGAATCTACGCATTCATTGTATCTATATTACGTATCTATGATTTAGCACTATAATCGAAAAAAGTCCAATTTCAATTTTTTAAGTTCTTAGACAATATTCATTATATATAAGAAACCTAACTATGCTTTGTCAAATATTTAATCACAAATTCAGAGCTGTATTGCACAATTAAAAGACGTTTTTAAAGCATTATATTTTAAAAGAAAGGCGACAGATTTTATAATCCTGTATAAATTAATTTTCAGAATGCTATATATGTATTATTTCATATTTGTGAAGTGATCCCCTTTAAAAACTTAGCTAATATTGTCAATTGATAACGGAATAAATAAATTAAATTATTGGTGTACTTGGATATTCTGAATCTTTCCGTATATTTAGATGTGGGATATTATAACACAATAGGTAAAAGTTAATTTTAAAAAAATCAGTTCTTTGACCTAATTCGTTCTGAGACAGAAACCTATACTGTAACAAATGTTTAATCATTATCCAAATTCAAAACTGTATCAAGCTGGATAGCCAAGGCTTCGTGTTAAAGACCGTACTTTGACCTATAATGGTTTACTTTTACAAATTATGACTTGGACGAAGAGTTGTCTCATTGGCACTCATACCACATATGCTTATACCTATTGAATTAAGTTAACAAACTAACCCCTAACGCTACCTAGGGGTTGACGTCAATGCAGCACGTAGCCTTAGCATTTCAGAATATGTATGAAAAATCGTTAAACTGTATGGTTTGGTTTCTGCTTTTTATGTTTCGATAGTTGAATTATCACTACCATTTATTGTCTGTTGTCTTTCGATATGATAAAACACTTCTTGACTAGATATTCGTGTAATAGCAAGTTTATTGTCCCCACGGAGACAACTATTGCCCTCGGCTACGCCTCAGGCCAATAGTTGCACCTCGAGGACAATAAATATACTATTCCTCTCATACCCAGTCTATAAGTATACATTGTCAAATCCAAATTATGTCTAATTATACTCAGGCATATCACATGACATATGGCAGAGCAGAGAGAGGCATCGTCCATATCTAATGTACTTATGGTTTTTTTCCAGATGTTACAAAGGCAAATCGTGTCAATTATCAGCCATAATGCAAGATCCAAATACGTGTATGAATAGCTATGATGAACAGTGTAAAAAGACATGGTCTTAAAGTCTTTGAAGTTAAAAGAATGAAACCGCCAATTTGATTTTAACAATCCAAGACAATGGCTTCTATATTTACACAAGAGGAAGAAAACTATGTCAGGATGAGTTTGTTACTCACCGGAATATCTACTCGTGCAACACGAGCCTTGTTTGATAAAGAGTTTAGTCCATCATGCTTGGGTAAAACACTGATGCAAAATAACCGTGACCTGAACAAACTCAGATATATGAGAGTAATAAACGAGTCTCAGTGGAATCGCCTGTTCCCTAATTTTCCAAGTAAGTTTAAAGAGATATGGTATGTGTCAGTCACAGTGAAACGTCATGTACCCATGATTTCCTGGTAAATTTAGACTGGTATGATAAATGTTAGTTACAGTGAAACCTCATTTTCCCAAGATTTCATGGTAAGTGAAGAGAGATATTTTATATGACAGTCACAGGGAAAACTCCTATTCCAAAGATTTCATGGTAAATTTATAGAGGTATGTTATATGTCAGTCACAGGGAAAACGTTCTCAAGATTTCATAGTTAGTTGAGAAAGATATGATATATGTCAGTCACTTAAAAATCATGTTCCCCAAAATTTCCAGGTAAATACAAGGAGACATATGTCAGTCACTATGAAACCTCAAGTTCCCTAAATTTATTTGTAAGTTTAGAGATCTATGTTATATGTCAGTCACAGTGGAACCTAATATTCCCGAGATTTTCTGGTAAGTTTCGAAATATATGTTATACATATGTCAGTCAAAGTGAAATCTCATGTTCCTAGATTTCACAAATGATATCAGATATGTTCCTTACGTCGTAACTACAATCCCCTTCCCTTTCATGAATTTGACCTACCGAATTAGACTATTTACCGGATTTGTAATCACATAAGCAACACGACGGGTGCCGCATGTGGAGCAGGATCTGCTTACCCTTCCGGAGCACCTGAGATCACCCCTAGTTTTTGGTGGGGTTCGTGTTGTTTATTCTTTAGTTTTCTATGTTGTGTCATGTGTACTATTGTTTTTCTGTTTGTCTTTTTCATTTTTAGCCATGGCGTTGTCAGTTTGTTTTAGATTTACGAGTTTGACTGTCCCTTTGGTGTCTTTCGTCCCTCTTCTACACATACATAGACTTGCAGCAAACAAAAAGCTTGCCGAAACCCTTCAATAATGTTTGGAGAAGTTTGCAAACCTCCTGCAAATATTGCAGCTTTTTGCTACAAGCTTGCAGCAAGTTTGCAGGAAAAACTAGAATATAAGGATTGCTCACAGCTCGATTGCAGAAATCTTTGACCATTCAATATATTTGCAAGAGTAGTGTAAGAGAATTACATAAAATGACTGAGTTGGTAACTTCCTGGATGAAAAAGATTTGAAAAATCAGAAAATGTTGATGGTATTTGAGTAATGATATATGCTAGTGTTCAGGGAAGCATTTAAGGTTGGAAATTAAAAGTTTAGTTTTTAACAACATTATTTGTAAGTACAAATTCTTCATTTAAATGTTAACTTTTAAAATATGACCCCTCCATAAATACCTGCATGAAGGTTTGAAAAGCAAAAAATATTAATTTATCTAGCTGTATATATGCACAAAATAAATTTCAAATACACTTTTTTTTGCATTTTAGATATTCATGCATGCATTCATTTAAGCACGTACTTAATCAACAAAATACTTTAAATTATTTGTTAAAAGATATTAACTTTTAAATGCTATGATAATTTTGCGACTGATATAGTTTTTGAACTATTGTATGTATATGTATGTAACATTACTATTTCAGAATTTGCTGTGTAATATAGATAATGTGATGTGTATCCAACAGGACATTGGCTAATTGTATAATGTATGTAGTTCCTTCAAATTTGCGGCAAACACGCAGAAGAAAGACTAATTTGAATATATATGTTTGCTGCCGGTGTTCAGCAAACAAACATGAGAAAGATTTGTTTTAATGTTATAAGCAGGTTTGCAGCAAACACTCATTTGTCTAGTTAACTGTTTGTAGCATAATTGCAGCGTATTTGCAACAAACATACCGCAATTACAGAATCTATGTTCGCTGCAAGTCTGCAGCATGTTCGCTGCTGACTTGCAGCAAATATTTGCAGAAGGCTGACTTTTTCAGTAAGGGATGTCAGTCACACATTCACAATGAAACCTCCTGTTCCCTAGGGTTCCTGGTAAGTTTAGCGAGAAATGTTACATGTTGAGATATGTTATATGTCAGTCATTGTGAAACCTCCTGTTCCCTAGATGTCTTTGTAATCGTAGAGCCGTATGTTATATGTCAGTCACTATGAAACCTCAAGTTCCCTAAATTTGTTTGTAAGTTTAGAGATCTATGTTATATGTCAGTCATTGTGAAACCTCCTGTTCCCTAGATGTCTTTGTAATCGTAGAGCCGTATGTTATATGTCAGTCACTATGAAACCTCAAGTTCCCTAAATTTGTTTGTAAGTTTAGAGATCTATGTTATATGTCAGTCACAGTGGAACCTAATATTCCCGAGATTTTCTGGTAAGTTTCGAAATATATGTTATACATATGTCAGTCAAAGTGAAATCTCATGTTCCTAGATTTCAGTGTAATTCTGGAAAGATATGTTATGGCAGTCACAGTGAAACTTTATATTTCCTATATTTCCTGGTAAGGTTAGCATGTTTAGAGACACATGTTATATGTCAGTCACACGGAAACCTCATGTTCTCTAGATTTCCCTGTATAGAAAGATATGTCATAGTTGAATGACAGATATATGTCCTGTTACCTAATCTCATGGATAATTTTGTAGAGACTTGTTAATATATTTCATGTAATCATGTATGTCAGTCACAAAGAAGGCTGCTGTTTTTCATACTTTCTGATATAATAGACAGGTTCTATGTCAGTCGAAGTGAAATTTTCTGTTTCCAAATTATCCTGTTATGTTTTGAGAGACATGTTACATTTCAGTCATACTGGAACCTTATATTCCAAAAATTAAGTTGCTTGTTGTGAGTAACAGATTTAAAAAAATTTAGAAGACTTTACATTGTTCATCACCGACAAATTGTAAATACTAGTAAAAACAAATAAGTTACCACAGCACAGGAAAAATGCCTTTTTCCCCACTGCAAATCAATAAAAATCACACATCAGCTTATGTATCTTCCTTCCTTAAAACAGATAATATTATTCCTTATTTAGAAATTAACAACATTTTGGGGATTATTTCAGATCACTCTCGGGATATATAAAAATTAATCATTTGTCTGGGATCTTTGATCTTACTCATTAGATATACAAAGGTTATTTATAGAAATGATGTTGCGAGACACAGTGACAGGTATAAATTGTTTTATAACTTTACATCCTTCATCATTAACCAATCACAAATACTAAAAGAAATTAACACAACCCACAAAAAATAATTTTCTTCTGTTAATAAAAAAAGATAGCAAATTTTCTTATGAAACTGTCAACTTTTTCTGTAACCTTTTAAACTAGTTCAATTGTTGTATTTTATTACCATTAACATGATCCATATTCATGTATTTATACACTCACATTTGTTTACCAGTGAGCAATAAGCGATTCATTTTCAAGCTTGGACAAGTTCAGACATGGTGTGTAATATCTTACTCTGATTCCTTTCTGAAAACATATCATTATATGCATTATTTAGAAATGATCAAATTTTGGCAATGTTCCATCACACTATTAGATATTTAATTAGATATTCAAAGGTTGTTTATAGAAATGGATCAAGTTTTCTTACTCGTGGGATATATTAAAGTTATTTTTAGAATTGGATCAAGTTTTCTTACTCTTATGATCTATAAAGGTTATTTTTAGAATTGAATCAAGTTATCTTACTCTTCGAATATAAAGGTTATTTATAGAAATGGATCAAGTTATCTTACTCTTAGGATATATAAAAGTTTCTTAAAAAAAAATGGATCAAGTTATCTTACTCTTAGGATATACATGATATATGAAGGTTATATATAGAAATTGTCAAGTGTCGGTAATCTATCTGCAATGGTTTGATGTTTTTATATATTTTATTTCTAGATGTACCTGATTCTAAAACATTTGATGTAACTCTAATGATAAATTTACTACGTCACCTGACTAATGAATATGATCTTCGTGCTGGATATGACAGCTTGCCATTTGCTAATGAAACGACACCAACATCTGATTTAGCCAGGATAAAATATTACAAGAATTTCCTGGCTAGTCTGTGTGAGTGTAAAGTAGACAATACTACATTTACCATAGCATGGGATAATGTAGTTGGTGTAAGTTCATTTTAAAAAATATATTACCATGGATACAAAATATATAAATAATATTTTGTATATTGAAAATTAAATCAATGGAGGACATTCGTTTCATACAATTGCACATGCATAGCATAAACAGTTAGCATAATTTGTTAGAAAGCATAAAAAGAGGACTGTGAAAAATATGAAGTTTAATGCAAAGTATTAAATTCTTGGTGTTTTCTCATATGCCGAATCTAACCATGTATTTAGATTTTGGATTTTGGAACCCGTTTTTTAAGGTGTAATAACACCATTGATTTTCCCCTATTAGTCTTTGTTAAATTTGCACTTTTCAAAAAATTGTGCAGAATTTATCTTTGTTTCAAATAAAGAAATACTTGGCATGAGTAAAGTGTTATCCTGTCCAGTTCTATAGAAAAAGTTTCACATAACATTTCATTGCATATAAGAAAATAACCATCATTGGAAGTTAACCAATCAAATGTATCCCCTTATTCTATCTGTGTACAAGGTTTAGTCACCATGTAACCTCAATATTACAAAATTTTCTATAGAAATCACAAATAAAAAATAATGGTGTTTTGAAATACCCAAGACATATGTTTATGACACAGAAATAGTTTTACTGCAATAAAATGTAGGACTAATTACCTACAACGGTCAAAATCAAGGGAATATTTTGAATGTAGTGACCATACTTGCCCTAACTGTTCAATGTTCGACCTCTGTGGTCAAAGAAAGCTGTGCCCCGTGGACATTTTATTTAGTATTGTCATTCCAGAGTTATGAGACTTCTAATGGTCATCATTTTGTTATAGTTTCTGATTTTCAAATACATGTACATATCATTCAAGAATTGTGATTGTCATGGTCAACTTCTTCAAAAACTGTACCTAGTTCATACAAGTGATCGATTTTTTACAGCCTTAAATAAGTACAAAGCTTTCAGGGTTTTACCGGAATTATTTTTTGTTGAAGATGCATGTAGAAAAGGAATAAGCCATATTAACCTTTACGCATGAAGACTGTTCTCTGTTAATTTCTAGGCCATCAGCAGATTAGGGGGACAAACAATGAAGGAGGAGTGTGATGACCTGAAAGTGAGGATACTGGGACAGGCTAACCATGAAATAATGATGAACAATGAATTTTCAAATGAATTAATGGAACTGGAAAAAACCAAGGACGATGTGCAAATAGAAACAAAAAAGTTAAAATTGTTTCACAAAGATACCGTACCTTGGAAAATTAGCGGTAACTATTTTATTCAACAATTGTATTAATTCAAATATTTCAATTTTGCCAGAGTTGACCCTGAAATCAATACATATATTTCAATCCATCTCTATGTTAGCATAGATAGAAATAGCTTGAGCATTTCTATATTATTTTAATGGTTAAGAAAACACTTAAAATAACACCATTACAAACTTAATCCCAATTTCATATATTTTTTTCCTGTGACCTCGCTTTTTCTGGCATTGATACATTCGTTTGACGCACTTTTCATAACTCTATTGTGGTGTACTTGTGTCAAATTATTGTAACCACCATTCCTTCCTCTTTTCCATGAAAGGGATATATTGAATAAGATTTATCACTGAGTTTGTACATTCATGAGCAACATGATAATGTCGTTGTTGTTGTCTTCTGAAGACAGAAGGTTTCTAGACAATAACTTGAATATAAGTGTCTGGATCTCTATCTCTATGAAACACAACAAAGGAAGGTTAAGATTGGTTTTGGGGGTCATCGCCCTAACCGTTGAGGAATTAGAAACTAAAAAAGAAGCCAAAACAAGACTTATAATACTTTTACTATAGGATTTTTGTCTCTGTTTTTGGCTAACCTAGCCTAAAAGGCACTTGGTGTCCATCGTTAACTTTTACAAAAATCTCCTCTGAAACTACTGGACAAAATTTAAATAAACTTGGCAAAAATTATCATTAGGGTAGTTTATTATGTTTGCCTAATATCTGAAAAACGATAATAGAGAAACTTTATATTCAGAGAACTATCAACAAGGCAAGATCTACAAATAACTCCACATTGCCGAAATCATCAGACGACCCCTTATTTGAGATATTGTCCTTTAACGACGATTTGATCATTTTATCTGAAGATTATTATAGATCGATTGAAACTTAATAAAGAACAAAAGTGATCAGCAGGACAAGATGTTACAGTCTTGAAATCGTCTGACAACCCCTCATTTTAGTTTTTGCCCTTTGACAATGATTTTTTAACATTGTTAGCTCACCAGGACCCGAAGGGCCCTGGTGAGGTAAAAATTGAAGACCTGTTGGTGACCTTCTGCTGTTGTTTTTTTATTTGGTCGGGTTGTTGTCTCTTTGACACATTCCCCATTTCTATTCTCAATTTAATTATGCCATCATTTGTCGTCCGTTGTCGTCCGTCGTCGTCCGTCGTCTGCCGTCTTATTTCAAACATCTTCTCTGAAACTACTGGGCCAAATACTTTCAAACTTTACATAAATTTTCCTTATTGTATCTAGTCTATAACTTGTATCCGAAGTTTTGATCCATCAACAAACATGGCCACCATGGCTTAAAATAGAACATAGGGGTCAAATGCAGTTTTTGACTTATATCTCAAAATTAAAGTTTTTAGAGCAAATCTGACATGGGGGGTAAATTTGTTTAATTGGTCAGCCCTAAAATTTTCATACAAACCGAACCAGCAGTGGCATCGACCCAGTGGTGTAAAAGTTATCAAAGGTACCAGGACTATAATTTAGTACACCAGACGCGCGTTTCGTCTTCATAAGACTCATCAGTGACGCTCATATCAAAATATTTATAAAGCCAAACAAGTAAAAAGTTGAAGAGAATTAAGGATCCAAAATTCCAAAATGTTGTGTCAAATACGGCTAAGGTAATCCATGATTGGGATAAGAAAATCCTTAGTGTTTCGAAAAATTCAATGTTTTGTAAACAGGAAATTTAGAAAAATGACCTTATTATTGATATTCATGTCAACACCGGAGTGTTGACTACTGGGCAGGTGATACCCTCGGGGACGAAACGTCCACCAGCAGTGGCATCGACCCAGTGGTGTTAAAGTTATCAAAGGTACCAGGATTATAATTTAGTACGCCTGACGCGCGTTTCGTCTGCATAAGACTCATCAGTGACGCTCATATCAAAATATTTATAAAGCCAAACAAGTAAAAAGTTGAAGAGCATTGAGGATCAAAAATTCCAAAAAGTTGTGCCTAATACGGCTAAGGTAATCTATGACTGGGATAAGAAAATCCTTAGTGTTTCGAAAAATTCAAAGTTTTGTTAACAGGAAATTTAGAAAAATGACCACATAAAAATAGAGTTATTATGAGTTAATATAATTTAGAATTAGCTAATCAGTTGGGAGGGATATTATCATACATATTTAGTAATAAACGCCCTAAAAGGGGCCAAAAACATTTATTTTTCTGGTTTGCAGACAATAACTTGTGTAGAAGTGTATGGATCTTTATCAAATTTTAGCAGAAGGTCCCATACCACAATAAGAAGGTTGGTTTCTGGAAAATAACTTGAGTTTGTATAAGTATCTGGATTGCTATGAAATTGTTCCACAAGATTCCATATCATAAAAGTAAGGTTGGGATTGATTTTGGGGGTTATGACACTAACGGTTTATGAAAAGGTGCCAAAAACAATACGTTTGTAATACTTTGTATACAATGCTTATTTCCTGACCAATTCCAATTGTGTTTAATTCAAAATCTGAAATCTGGCGACTTTTTTTAATATGCTGAATTTTACTGTGTATTTATTATTTGAATATTGGGTCCGTTTACGGGTCGCATTATGGTATACCATTGTCAGTCCGTACATCCCACAGTTGGTTTCCACTCAGTTACTTTCGTTTGCCTAAACCAATATTATGAAACTTATATGCAATGCTTATAACAACAAAATACAGACGAAGTTTGAATTTTGATAGCATCACTTTCACTGTTCTTGAGCTATGTCTCTTTAAGAATTGAAAAAATGCTGAATGTTTCGTTACCGTTCTCTAACTTTAGTTTGCCTCAACCAAATGTTATGAAACTTATACACAATACTTATTATTACCACAAAACTAAGATCAAGTTCAAATTTGGTTAGCGTCACTTTGACTATTCTACAGTTATGTTCCTTTATAACTTGATATGATATGCAAGCAGGGGCATCATCTGTGTCCCATACACACATCCCCATTTATATCATAATGAAAATATTTCTATATCATTTTAATCATTGTACCTTTTTCTATATCAAACATTTCTCCAACAGTTTACTTTAATTTCTAATGAAAGCATTTCTATATAATACAAACTTGTTATTTGTAGACAAAGTTCCGATTGAAATCAGACTAATGTCTAACAAGAAATATGTACCTTTGTACCTGAAATTGCTTGAGTCGGGCTCTGAGAAAAAAAGGGACATTCGCTTAGTCATTGTTGGAAAGAAAGGAACTGGAAAAACCTCATTACTAAAGAGATTGTTTGGAGAAGAAATAAGCAAAATAGAGTTTCCAAGTACAAATGGAATTGAAATTCATAGAATAAGATGTAAAGCAAATTACGATGACGGCATATGGAATAGATTAGATGGTAATATACACAAAAATAAACTTTGACACAACTGTATCATATTGTTTTTAACCAGACCAGTTTTGAATCTGATTTAGTATATCATGTGAAGTGTCACAATTTTAATATTGGATTTGTTTCTTCAAATAAACTGTTTTGTCATGATGTTCTAACGTAATATGTTTTAACCGATACAACGTTGACTTATCATACGATAATTAACGTCCAGGTGTCTAATAAATCAACATATTTGTTCCAAAATAATAACGTTCAGCCAGAAACGCAATCTTTAACTTGGTGAGATGAAAACAGTTCAAAATATATTTTGAGGTCACTTGGTCAACAGCAATTAATATACTGAAATTGGATCAGAATATAAAAAGTCTAGGTAATAGTGTAAAAGATAAAATGTAATTTTTGGAAATGTTTCGTCTGACACAGTATATATCAAAGCATATTTTTTTCTTGCAAATCTTTGTTTGATAACGAGGATAAAAAGTCCGATACATTTTGTAGTCCATAGATCAAAAGTAACAGCAGCTTTTAATAGTCTGAAATGATAATGTTTTTTGGGGGGATGATATCTTTTAAATCATCATTTGAACTTATGACTATTGAAAAACTGTTAAATAATACCATTGAAAGAACAGGATTCATATCGTCAAAGATCAGGTTTTTTTTTTAAATATTTGTTTTCTGATTATATCTTTGAAGTACTTTTCAATCATTCAAAAACTTAATGGGACTAAATCATGATTTATATTGATTCTGCATTATTGGTCTTTGTTTTCATTATTTGATAATAGATAAACAGAATATGTTAACTACAAAAATCGAAAATTAGTGTATTGACACTAATTTTCGATTTTTGTAGTTAACAGATTATTTTTTAATGCCCCTTGGAAATATTGATATTATGAAAAGTTACTTTGTACTTAGCGCTTGAAACATGTGCAAGCCTACATCTCTCTCAGATCTTTATAAAAAGTTTTAAAAATCCAAACCTACTTTTTTAATTGTCTGTTTGCATATCATTGAGAAGCAGTTTCAATCGATTTTATTATTTTTTATGAGTCCCAATTGTCCAGGATTGATGAAGATTCTAGTTTCCTTTACATTGATTTTAGGATTTTAACAACCTTAGTTCACTAACCTATAGAAAACTTTAATTTGTTAAGACTAGTAATTGTACTTTGTTATACATCGCAAAATAATCCATGAATATGAAATAATAATCAATTTAAGATATTTAATAATACAATATATCCTATTGTATTTATATGTTCCTATTATTTTCCGCATATCTCCCAGTATTTGAAAATAAGATAAGGAAAAAACCGATAATGACAGCGCCCAATAGTAGTTTACATCTCTCATTATAGGCAGAAATGAAGAAACAGAGCTTCATGAAAGACTGTTAAAACCATATGATGAAAAACTTACTAGTCAAGGCAAACAATCCATTGAAGTATTTGCAGAAGCAACAGCCACCCAAGCCAAACCATACACCCCTGATACTATCCCTTATATAAGAGAATCAACGGAATTAGAAGCAAAAAAATTCATAGCCACTGAAAACCAGCCAGATAACCTATCATTAGAACAAACATTTACAGATATTGAAACCATGCTAAAATCTAAAGTTGATCTAGATGACAAAGAGGAGTATGCCACGTTATTATTATGGGATTTTGCGGGAGATGAAGAATTCTATCACACACATCAAACCTTTTTGTCTCCAGATTCAATTTATCTTGTTGTTACAAAACTCAATGAGGTTGACGATATAGAAGCACAAGGTAATGATAAAAAACTGTCGAATGTTTGCAAAAAATTAACTCACAAAAAGAATAATAATGCCATGTTCGAAACTTAAGTTATCAATTGTCTCCTTTGAAACAGATTTGCTTGACGACTGGGACTTAGGTAAAAAAGGGTGACAATCCATCGCGATATGAATATATTCAAATTTAATACAGGGTCTAGATGTATATTCCCAATTCATTATATAATTACTTACTTTGTGTTTCTTAACAAATAAGTACAAAAGTGGGAACATAAAAAAGAATTATTCAGAGCCCAAACGTTTGAACATATTCAAAATAGGTAATTAAAACATTTCAAAATTCTGATGGGCAAGAATTTTCAAATTCAAATCTGGTGATTGACAGATGGGGAGGAGATACTAAATGCAGCAGCTTTATATTTATCTTTACAAAGGAAGTAATGTGCAACAAGAGAAAACATTCATATCTAGATTATACTACATGCTGCTTATGTGCTGACAATCAACCTATCAACAATATGTAGGAATTAGTATTATTTTCCTGGTTAGTTTATTAAGAAATCCCAGTTATGCTCGCAAATCAATGTTATAAACACTAAAGCAATTATGTACTACAAAAATTCTATAAGATTAAAGGTATAAGTTTTAATTTCGCAGATTCACAACTTTTGAGGTCTTTATACTCTGAACAGAATAAAACATTTTAGGAGGTCTCGATTTTTTGTTTTAAATACACGAATAAAGTTTTAAAACATAGTTTTACATTAGATCTCGCTAATGCAAAATAAAATTCTAAATTTTTGATCACAGGCCAAAATTACTTTCCCGGTATCTATCATCCTGCAAACATCTAGATAGCACATGTAGAAAAGACTTGCTTCACTCGAGCTCTTTGCAATTTACTGAAAAACAAATCTTTTATCATCCTTTTCATAATATGTGGACAGTTGTCTCATTGGCAATCATACCACATCTTCTTTTTTATTTTGTTATCATTGTTTGCAAGAATTTCATCGGTTGGACTGTTTCGAAATGCTGGGATGTAATTTGGTTCCTGTGATAAGTCTGTTCCTTTATATTATTCTATGCGACTGTGATCATTCAAGTAAGTTATAAAACCAGCTTTAATCCACAATTTTCTGCGTGGAAAATGCATGTACCATGTCAGCAATATAACATTTGTTATCCATTCGTTTGATGTGTTTGAGCTTTAATTATTACATTTAATAACAGACTTTCCGTTTTGAAATTTCCTCGTAGTTCAATATTTTTGTTATTTTTCTTTTTAGTAGTCATAAAGTTTATTCAACTGACCCACCCAATGAAAGAAATTACCAGGCAACATTGTATTTCATTGTTGTTTTTTTAGCTCTATTCCGACTATGGATGGACTCAATTCATTGCTATAGCAGACTGGAAAATGAGAAAAATAGATCTGAGGTCATCAAAAATATTTCAGAGGATCTTGATCCACCAGTGGTCATTGTTGGTACTTGGAAAGATGCTGTGACCTCAAAGTCAACACAGGTAAACACATATTAAATACGCACACTTTAGATCAGCTCACTTTCCGCCATTTACATTAAATGATATAGTTTCTGTAATGGAACTTAAACCTTCTTGTCACAGAAATATATTCGAATGTGATATAAAATTTCCTCAGATTTAACGATTTGAAGTTATTCTGAGTGAAGGTCTCTTTACCCTTTAACAATATCTCTTAAAAGTCTTTTATTATGCCCGGGACACAGTTATTGTCCTTTGGCTTTCGTTGTGTTCATTGCCAGTTATTGTCTTTTTACTTTCGTGATGTCCATGTACAGTTTTTATACTTTTCTATAATTTCGATAAAATGTGTCAAAATATTAATACACTAAACTATAACAAATATTTTTGATAAAGCAGGTGCAATTTTATGCCCCCACCGAAGCGCAGGGGTCATTAAGTTTTACCCTTGTCTGTCTGTTCTTCACTTCGTCCATCCGTAAGAACGTCCCAAAATTGGTTTTTGTTTTCTTACTTAACTTTGCCTCAACGTAATGTTATTAAACTAATTAACGAAGCTTATTACCAAACAACACAGATATGGAATTTTGGTGGCGTCACTTTAACCGTTCAAGAGTTATGCCCCTTTACAAATGGAAATATTAGTTATAGTATTGAACATTTGCCTCATGATATATCTCTACCCTTGATGATATGGTTATTGTTATCATAAGGCAGCCGTTGCGTTCCATAGTTGTAACATTGACAACCATGCATCATCTTCTTTTTTATAAAAATCTTTTAGTCGTGTCACCTAAATATGGAATTAAAATGTGGTCATTATTTACAAAATGAAAAAAAATCTGTTTAAGTTATGCTTTATGTAAATATTATGCGTTTTATCACTTTTTTTAAGTTACCTTCTTTAGGAACGCGCATTAAATATAGTTTGAAGTTGTTTTTAACATCCTTAAAACAGTTGATCACTTATCTTCAATCTTTAGTTGAACAGATGTATCAATAGAGAAGTATTACATTATTTGAACAACGATGAATGTAGAAGAAACCTTTTAATGTTTACTGAAGGTATGGCAGAAGATGAACGAGGGCATGTAAGGGATGAAGTGTTAATTTCTAACACAAATGATAATGACAGTGTGTTTCAGCAAATGCGAGTAGACATCCTAAAATTAGCTAGAACAATGAAAACATGGAATAAAGACTATCCTTTGAAATTCATTCAGCTTGAAATACGTCTTCAAGAGAGGAAGAAAGAGTTACCCATTATTGCCTTTGAGGAACTAAAGCATATATCTGCCGAAACACAAAATCCTTTGAATGATGAGGAACTAATCTTGTATTTGAAATATCATCATGAAATTAGAGCTTTGGTATATTTTGAAGATCTTCCAGATTATATTATTTTAGATACACAATGGCTCTCTGGTGCATTCAAATGCATAGTCACAACTGAGAAATTTCAAACTACGTGTATTAGCATCAAAAATCAAAAACGATGGAAGGAATTCCACAGTATTGGAAAATTGCATGAGGACGTTTTAGAAGATATATTCAAAGGAGAAAACTTGTTGAACGAAAACAAGGAACATATCCTGAATGTTATGGAGAAATTTGATATCATTATACGTCCAATCAAATCAGAGGAATATTCTACCGATGAAAAAAGATGCTACTATGTGCCATGTATGATCAAAGCACAACCTGAGTGTGACATATACAAGATGTTCAATGTGACAGAATATACCTGTAAAAAATCTACTTGGTTATGTTTTAAGTTTAGATTTTTGCCACCACATTTAATGAATCACTTGATTGCTTCACTATGCCGGGAGTATGAAGTTGCTGAAGTAAATGTTATTGGACAAGAAGGAGAAAAAAATACCACTCAACGGGTAATAGCTCTTTTCAGAGGGACGGCTGTTTTCGAATTAAAGAAAACAACAAAGTTAAGTAAATTACTCATAGCGACATATGAAAATTGCATTCTTCTCCAAGTTTTTGAATTTGGGAAAAGAGTTATTATAGAGAGAGGTATGTACAAACACATTGCCGACTTTGTTACAGATGAAATAAAAAAGATTATCAGCACGAGATTTAAGATGACAAATGTGATATTTGAGAAAAAATGGGAATGTGGCTTGACAAAACCAGAATCAGTTATTGGATCAAATGACTTTAGTGCAGAGGAGATTACAGAATATTACTGTGAAAAATGTACAAGCACACACAAGTTCAATGATGTATGGTCAAATCTTCAAAGTGATACACTATGCGTAAGTAAATCCCTTAAAAACTTTTAAAATGTTTCTAATTTTCTCTTTTCTTAGTTACCTTAAAATCTAAAAATATATATTTTTTGGTTAAATTTCCCGCTATTTTCGTAAATATTTTCTATGCACATATCATCAAGGATCATCGGAATGATGAAGACATAAATATCATACCATCTCCAAGTAAAACTTTTAAACTTAAAGTTGGCTGTTTTTAGATAGAAATTTAACGCGTTTTTCTTTGAAAACGAGAAAACATATGATTCAAAAACAGTATTTGACATTTGAGAGGACAAAACATATTATTGCAATACTGCATGCAAATTTTGTATTGGGCAAATCCCGAACAATTTTGTAAAAACCTCAAAAATAAAAACATCATTTGTCCCTTTTTGAATTACGGAAATTTCCTATCCGTCAATCAGCTCTACCATTTATTTTTTCCTTCACAATCAAATTTGATAGTTTAGATGTGATTATGCATATTTTGTAGGAGAACTTATTTTTTTTTAGTGATTTGAATATATATTGTAGTTCTTTCGTGTATTTTCTGTGAATAAGTTATATTTTTGTTAAGAAAATTTTGAATTTTCTAAAAGTTAACCAAATCCTTCGGATAAGAGGTTTTTCCAGTTAATGGCTATAGTTGATATTGTGTGAAAACACTTGGTATGTCAATGTTAAACTCGAAGCAATGCATATTAATGCAAGTGGTCCGGAAGCAAGTACTATTGAAGTTTCGCAGAAATTTGGTGATGCTAAAACCAACATCTCTTGATATTCTGCTTTCCTTGGGCGAATCATCAACGATGTTATGAGACTTGAACCAGAAGGCAAAATTGGTGCGTCTTCAAATTAGATTGATTGATTGATTGTTGGTTGCTTAACGTCAATTGGTAAATATTTCATGCAGGTTCAGGACGAGAACAATATAACAATAAAAACAATAGGTAGGTTTTGTAATAGTAGAGGCCATTCGGGATGATGTTCGTGAAAATTAAGACTGCCACTGAAACTGATTGTATATTGGATTGGGACAGAAAAATTTCATTACAACAGGCCAGGAGGTGTAATATTTTGTAGAATTAGAGGAGGTTGATGTTTTGTGAAATTGGAGGGAGTCTGATATTTTGTGAAATCGGAGGTTTGATATTTGGTGAAATCAGAGGAGGTCTGACATTTTGTGAAATCAGAGGAGGTCTGACATTTTGTGAAATCAGAGGAGGTCTGATATTTTGTGAAATCAGAGGAGGTCTGATATTTTGTGAAATCAGAGGAGGTCTGATATTTTGTGAAATCAGAGGAGGTCTGATATTTTGTGAAATAAGAGGAGGTCTGATATTTTGTGAAATCAGAGGAGGTGTAATATTTTGTAGAATTAGAGGAGGTTTGATATTTGGTGAAATCAGAGGAGGTCTGACATTTTGTGAAATCAGAGGAGGTCTGATATTTTGTGAAATCAGAGGAGGTCTGATATTTTGTAGAATAGCGGAGGCTGATGTTTTGTGAAATTGGAGGAAGTCTGATATTTTGTGAAATCGGGGGAGGTTTGATATGTTGTGAAATCGGAGGAGGTTTGATATCTTTTGAAATTGGAGGTGTTCTAATATTGTATGAAATCGGAGGAGGTTTAATATTGTAGGAAATCGAAGAGGTCTTATATTGTTTGAGATCGAAAGATGTCTGATTTTTGGTGAATTCAGAGGAGGTCTGATATTGTTTGAAACCGGAGTAGGTCTGATATTTCGTAAATTCAGAGGAGGTCTGATATTTTGTAAATTCAGTGGAGGTCTGATATTGTTTGAAGCCGGAGTAGGTGCAATAAAAGGATGACTGATAGAATATGATATCGGAGGAGGTTTATATTTTGTGCAATCAGAAGAGGTATATATATATTTATATATATTTTAATCAGAGGAGATGTGATATTTTGTGAAAGCGGAGTAGGTCTGATATTTTGTGAAATCAAAGGAGGACTGATAGTGTGTTATATCAAAGGATTTCTGACATTTTGTGAAACTGAAGCAGATCTTATATTTTGTGAAATCTGGGAAGGTTTTATACATTATATGGTGTGATACATTTTACCTTTACATGCATATTGTCATTAATTGTCATCAAAATCTGAAGATTTTTAAGGAGAATTTTTGCAGAAAGGTATGGCCATTGACTTCCTCCTCTTGATTACTTTGCTTGTTTATCATTTCAGTTGTCACGGGGATCTGAAGAACGTTATGAAACAAATTCCAAAACAGAAACTACCAGTAAGAATGTAAACGTTTCTACAAAGGTAAGAAACAATTCCAAACTATCGGTTACATGAATAAATGAAGGCAACAGTTATTCATATTTCTGCTGTATTTGATATTTTTAAAACTATCAAGTAATTGCACTCAATTTTTGACAATCATTTAGCAATAATCCTTTAGAAACAATGCTCTTGCATGTTATATCATTACCAACTGCATTTAGATTGTTTCGCATTACACCTATTTCTTTTAGAGACAATTTTTATGAATGACCTTGATCAGGTATACCTCAGACTCTAAGATTTAAAGGAAAAAAATACAGGAAATTTAAGATCTTGCATACTCCATAGATAAATACAAAACACAAAACCGACATCATTCAAATCTCGAATTTTTATTTACTTTCATAAATATACATACCTTTATTGGATAGCAATATAAATATTAACTTCAGATCCAACAAATTCAGTTTAATCAATTTGAATCTACACAGATGTATTTTTTTTTACTAAAGCTTATATTTAAGCTGGATTATATTTTTTCTCATTATTGAATGCCGTACTGTTACCTTTAATCAACTACCTTTGAAGTTTTGTAGATACAATTGAAAGATGGTTGTCTTATATTGGCAATAAAACTACATCTCCTATTTTTTTTTAATACATGGTATCATAAACCTTTGTTTTCAATATTAAATATGTGTCCTAGATTTTGATACAGAATTTAATGCTTTTTATAGAACTTTTAAAGTATTTTACTTGCATATAATAAATGCGCGTATTTTGTTTATTTCATGAATATGTCAACAAGTGATTTGGCAAAAATACATGTTTCAAATTTTAACATTTTGTAGGTGCGCTGTGTTTTCAAAGGTGAAATGGGAACATTTTCAAATGTATCTGAAGAGTCAACTAGACCCGGCAGTTTAACAGGGGTATGTTATGAATAAATATAGTCAGGATTTAATGTGATTACTGTTTATCAATAAATTACAGTTGATTGTAAGTTGTTTATGTAAATATTACATGCATTATACACCTTATATATGTATAATGACCTTGTATATTTTAATTTATTGTATATAACATACGATTGTCTTAAAGTCATAAGAAACCTCAAATTAGAAAAAAATATATGCATATGTTTTTTACAACTAAATGGGTAGTTTTCATTATACAACTTATGTACATATACTCTTTTCTGAAGAAAATTCTTTAATTTGTCCACATTTAGAAAAAGTTTACTTATTTTTAATTGCTTGCTTCCAGTATGCATAGTGACCCGCGCGTAACCCTCTTCGTAACAATCCGGTGACCACAATACGCATGGATGTGTCATTGAAATAAACAAATATCTGATTATACATGTTAAACACGTGCTCAATACCCATGCTTTTTATGATTTGTTTACTATAAGGTGACAATCGGTTAAACTCGGCTTCAAAACACGGCATTAAATGAGCAGCCATATTTGTTAAATCATAACAAACAGAGAGAAAAAAAATAGACGATTATATGATATATTTGCGAAAATAATGATAAAATCGTGCACAGAGGACTAAGTTTATGATGTATGCATGCATTGGTTCAAGAATTGGACAAATATTATTTTTCACCACTCACTCGTTTCATATGACTTTAACTTTATTTATTACAACAATAGCCAGACTATCCTCAGCAAAAGCTTCATCACATCTAACAATAGGCTCTACTTTCAAACTTTTCCTGCGGTAGTTAATTTTGAATGAACAATGATATTTTTAATCATTTTTTATATTGATAAAAAGTAAAAACACAAAAATATTGAACTCCGAGGAAAATTCAAAAAGGAAAATCAAAAATCAAAAGGCAAAATCAAAAGTTCAAACACATCAAACGAATGGATAACAACTGTCGTATTCCTGACTTGGTACGTGTTACATCTTAATACATTGATTATTAGCACTTTTTTCACTCCATTTTTTGGTGCTATTTTTATGGTGGGTTGATATGGGTGGTGTTTTATATGGCAACCTTTTCAATAAAGTCAGGAATCCCACTAAGGGGTCCTCTATGGGAAGTTTGCATTTCTAATTTCTTAATATTTGGCATATGTACATATAGTTTAAAATCACATCTTTGAAAATCTTGTAAAATCCGTGTATTTTTTTCATCGTATTGAAAGAAAAAATGTGTCAATTTTAAATGTACAAAAATCTAGAGAGAATTGATTTTCACTACATTGCCAATGGCTTATAACTCGAAAAGACGCACATGGGTCCTTCCTTTTTTAGTTTCATTGTTTATACAATATCAATTTATCACTGTCTTTTGATGAGCTTTAATTTTGAAACAGAGACGCAAACATCCTTAATGTGTTTACTTAGTCTGATTGGAATGCATTTCTAGATGATTGATATTTTAAAGTATTAAACAAAAATTCTGTGTCTTCTTCATATTTTGAAGCTATTAACCTGAAATAGGAAAAAATGTGATTTCTGTCCACGTTTCTATAAATTAAAGATGTAAATTTTTCCACCTTTATAACGATCTGTATGTTCATGATGGTCTTCGCCTATTTGATGTGATAAAAAAGGACATTTCATAAAATATCTAAGTAAGTGTCAAATTTGCCGAGTTTCTAAATAATTAGGATTTTTATGACGTCACAATTACTTTAGGGATGACGCAATATGTGACAATATGTTGAAAGTGAAACGATTGAGCATTTTAACATATATAATTTAATCAACTTTCCACTACATTATCACAATGGATTTTTTTTATACTTTTACAGCCACAATTATGAGTCAGTAATCTAACTACTTTACGTCCTTTTTTTCATTTTACTTTTTACTAATTTTCAGTTGACAAACGAAGAGTTTTACTTTGCAAAAATTGGGATGAGTGTGCTGAATATTCTCACTAATGCTTTGTATGATTTATTGAAACAAGACAAATTATTCGTTCGAGCTAGGAAGGATTGTGATATAACATATTTGTACAGTGAGCACAGAAGAACTAATAAGCATATTCCAAGTTATGGATGGGGAGGCCCATGGCAAAATATTCAGTATACAGACATTTCTATTGGTGACGATATTGAGCGCATACGACTAACAAGAAATGAATTATTTCATTCTGAGACTTTTAAAATGGACGAAAAACGATATACTGACCTGTGTAAAATACTTGAGGATCTTTTGTCACGATTTGATCTACATAACAAACCAGCCAACCTGTATGTTTATCACTTTAACGAAATCATTGCCAAAACTATTTCGGAAGAGGAAGTCAAGGTTGTCCATCGTCAGATTGAACACAAATTCGAATCAGGTAAATTTGTTTTAGTTTGGTCAGATTTCCTTGATAATGAAATTTTAATATAAATGTAGTTAGTTAGATAATCATATCGGTAGTACCTGACGACTATAAAAAAGTGAAGTTAACTGTACGGCGCTCCGAAAGAATAACACGTTACTTCTAACTAGCGACATTCGTATGTTTACCCAAGTTAAGTAAAACCAAACTGATTTGTAAATATCATTCTATGATGTCATCACCCGTCATGATATCATATATACAAGCAGCCAGTATTGATATGATAAAAAGCACTCTTAGCAAGTTAACAAATCAAAAGACTTAACGAATGCCTGAAAATGAAACTCGATAGAGGGAATGTGTCAAAGAGACAACAACCCGACCAAAGAACCATCAACGGGTCTTCGAAGCAGCGGAAAACTCCTGCACCAAGAAGTGTGATTCAACTGGGCCCTTTATCTAATTTTTTATACTATTTCAGTGATAATGAACGTCATACTAAACTCCGTAATATACACAAGAACCTATACACAAAAATCATACAAGACTAACAAAGGCCAGAAGCTACTGATTTGGGACAGGCGCAAAATATTGCCGTTGGGGGTTCAATTTTTTTTTACAACTCAGCTCTCCCCTTTTCATACAGCCAAAGTAGAAAAATCAAACACATTACAATATTCAAAATGAAACTCAGTTAAGAAGAAATCTAAGTCAAATGTCAGCATAGGTAACAAAAGAAACAAAAATGACAATGATACATAAATTAATAAAGGACTACTAGCAGTTCACTGACATAACCCGTATAATGTCAACAACTGGTTTCAGTATAAATGTATTTATTTTCGATGCAAAGACCCTATCACAGTGAATCAATATTTAAGATAAAATATGCAATTTTTAATTACCTAACAACAGTTTCATAACTAACCCATTTCTAATAAGTCTGTTGAAAGGTTTTGTAAGATTTCGAGGTGAATGCTGACATTCTTCTTTCGACCATAAAAATTGGATGTGAAACACCTAAACGTATAAGATGTTTGCATGTTGAATTACGAGTGACGTCCTTGTACTGATGATACAATCATCAATACGGATGATAAAAAAAACTTCACAACATATAATGTGTACTGGTTTGTGACATTGACACATCGGACATTATTGCTGGTGTATCTATGTTGTCCAGTTTTTCCCAAACAATTAATACAAAATTGTGTATAACAATAACTGTTACGGTAATATCAATTGCTTGCATAAAAGGAACAGAACATTATTCTCAATGTCGGGCGTTAAATGAAATTTTCGGCATTATTTATTAAGTTTATTATGGGATGATTGAACAGTTGAAAGGGGTTTGTTTTGCTGAATCATATGATAACTGGATTTTCAACTTGTTTCGAATAGATCGTTAAGAAAAATGTTCTTTGTTCTTTAAGCATTGCGTGTTTTTAAAGTGTGATATTGACCAAAATAATATCGTATCTTTGAATTATTTATAAAGCTTTATGCATCAACTTAATGTGTAGTGCAGTGATCTTTTACTTTATTTTCAGAAATGGCTGTTGAAGTTGAAATTGAGCACCAAGTGAAAATCGACCCACATTAAAGAAAGAAACTTGACTGAAATGTGCAATAAATGACAGTATTTCCAACCAGAGAATGTCGGCGTAACCGATTTGGCGAAAGCAAATCTCAAACCTTAAAAAAATTTGAATTACCCTCTTTCATTATGTAAAAAATGTTGAATTACCCTCATTCATTATGTTAAAAATGTTGAATTACCCTCATTCATTATGTTAAAAATGTTGAATTACCCTCATTCATTATGTAAAAATTGTTGAAATACCCTCATTTATTATGTAAAAAATGTTGAATTACCCTCATTCATTATGTAAAAAATGTTGAATTACCCTCATTCATTATGTAAACAAAAATGTAGAATTACCCTCATTCATTATGTAAAAAAAAAAGTTGAATTACCCTCATTCATTATGTAAAAAATGTTGAATTACCCTCATTCATTATGTAAAAAATGTTGAATTACCCTCATTCATTATGTAAAAAATGTTGAATTACCCTCATTCATTATGTAAAAAATGTTGAATTACCCTCATTCATTATGTTGAAAAATGTTGAATTACCCTCATTCGTTATGTAAAAAATGTGGAATTACCCTCATTCATTATGTAAAAAATGTTGAATTACACTCATTTATTATGTAAACAAAAATGTTGAATTACCCTCATTCATTATGTAAAAAAAATGCTGAATTACCCTCATTCATTATGTAAAAAATGTTGAATTACCCTCATTCATTATGTAAAAAATGTTGAATTATCCTCATTCATTATGGAAAATAAATTGTTGAATTAAACCTAGGTATATAACCAGCTAAATGGTTTGCAATCACATTTTTAGCTCACCTGGCCCACAGGGCCAAGTGAACTTTTCCCATCACTTGGTGTCCGGTGTACGGCGTCCGTAGTCGTCCGTCGTCGTCGTCCGTCGTCATTAACTTATACAAAAATCTTCTTCTCTGAAACTACTGAGCCAAATTAAACCAAACTTGGCCACAATCATCATTGAGGTATCTAGTTAAAAAACTATGTCCGATGACCCGGCCAACCTATCAAGATGGCCGCCATGGCTAAAAATAGAACATAGGGGTAAAATGCAGTTTTTGGTTTATGAATCAAAAACCAAAGCATTTAGAGCAAATCTGTCATGGATTAAAATTGTTTATCAGGTCAAGATCTATCTGCTCTGAAAATTTCAGAGGTTGCTGCCTCTCAATTGGTAATTTTAAGGAAATTCTGCTGTTTTTGGTTATTATCTTAAATATTATTATAGATAGAGATAAACTTTAAACAGCAATAATGTTCAGCAAAGTCAGATTTATAAATAAGTCAACATGAAATGGTAAGTTGACCCCTTTAGGAGTTATTGCCCTTTATAGTCAATTTTAAACCGATTTTTGTAAATCTTAGTAATCTTTTACAAAAATCTTCTCTTCTGAAACTACTGGGCCAAATTAATCCAAACTGGGCCACAGTCATCTTTGGGTTATCGTGTTTAAAAAATGTGTCTAGTGACCCAGCCATCCAACCAAGATGGCCGCCATGGCTAAAAATAGAACATAGGGGTAAAATGCAGTGTTTGGCTTATTACTCAAAAACCAAAGCATTTAGAGCAAATCTGACAGTGTTGAAATTGTTTATAAGGTCAAAATCTATCTGCCCTGAAATTTTTAGATTAATCGGACAACCCGATGTTGGGTTGCTGTACCTGCATTGGTAAATTTAAGGAAATTTTGCTGTTTTTGGTTATTAGCTAGAATATTATTATAGATAGAGATAAACTGTAAACAGCAATAATGTTCAGCAAAGTAAGATTTACAAATAAGTCATGATGACCGAAATGGTCAGATGACCCCTTTATGAGTTATTGCCCTTTATAGTCAACTTTTAACCATTTTTCGTAAATCTAAGTTATCTTTTACAAAAATCTTCTCCTCTGAAACTACTGGGCCATATCAATCCAAACTTGGCCACAATCATCTTTGGGGCATTTTGTTTAAAGAATGTGTCTGGAGACCTGGCCATCCAACCAAGATGGCCGCCACGGTTAAAAATAGAACATAGGAGTAAAATGCAGTTTTTGGCTTATAACTCATAATCCAAAGCATTTAGAGAAAATCTGACAGAAGTAAAATTGTTTATCAGGTCAGATCTATCGGCCCTTAAAGTTTCAGATAAATCGTACAACCCGATGTTGGGTTGCTGCAGCTGAATTGGTAATTTTAAAAAACTTTGTTGTTTTTGGTTATTATCTTGAATATTATTATAGATAGAGATAATCTGTTAATAGCATTATTGTTCAACAAAGTAAGATTTACAAGTAAGTCAACATGACCGAAATGGTCAATTGACCCCCTAAGGAGTTATTGTCCTTTACAGTCAATTTTTAACAATTTTCCACTGAAACTACTTGGCCAAGTTAATTATAGATAGATATAATTGTAAGCAGCAAGAATGTTCAGTAAAGTAAAGATGTACAAACAGATCACCATCATCATAACACAATTTTGTGATGAATCCATCTGCGTCCTTTGTTTAATATTCACATAGATCAAGGTGAGCGACACATGCTCTTTAGAGCGTCTAGGTATGTTTGCAGATGTCATGTCATAATGTTATTAGGCTCCATGTTGAAGGCCGTACCTTGACCTATAATGGTTGACTTTTATAAAGTGTTTCTAAGATGAATAAATGTCGTATTGGCACTCATACAACATCTTCCTGTATCTATATTTGATGAACAAACGGTCATGATATAAAGCTGTAGTTAGACATGGTATAATGGTTTAAGTAGAGAAGAGTACGGAAATATTGTTTCAATTTAAAATAGTTGAACAATATGTGTATAAATTAAATTCATGTTGAACTAAAATCAAAAAGATAATTCAAAGTTGGATAATAGACTTCCAATATTAAATTTTGGAAACTTTTTAAAACTTTCAGCACGGTATTGTTATGGCCCAAAACGCAGTTGTCGGTGCCATATAATTTTACCCTAGTCCTGTATTCAGAAATTCCGTCATTCCGTCATTCAACAACAAACCATTATACCAAGTTTTTTTTAAACACCTTCATATATTGGTCTGATTTTTGGTATGGGGATTAACCATTGTGAGTTACAGATCAAGTTTAAGGTTCGTTCCGCTCCGCTAATTTTTGCCAAAATTACGGGGCATGTGAGTTAACCAAGATGAGTTACAGATCAAGTTAAAGTTTTGTTCTGCTCGGCTAATTTTTGACGAAATTACGGGCTATGGACTTTGATAAATTGTTGAGAATCACAGTTATATATTCTTTTATCTTAACGCTTCAGATATTGGGCTGATTTTTTGGTATGTCAGTTACCCATGATGAGTTACAGATCAAGTGAAAGTTTCGTTCCGCTCCGATCATTTTTGCCAAAATTAAGGGTTTACAACTTTTAAAAATCACGGTTATACAGACTTTTCCCTACGTATCCACATTTTGAGCTAATTTTTGATATGTGAGTTAACCATGTGCTTGTCCACATGTGTTATTGAAACTGCAGAGTTTGCAACTTTTTGAGAAGGGGCCATTTCGGTCGCTTTGACACATCTAGTTATTTATTTTATTTTTTTTCATTTTGAAAGTTAAAATATTGTTTTTGAAATAAAATATTGGTCCAATGATTAAATATTCAACTTGGATAAATAACCAAATTTCTTGAAAATTATTGTTCAAAATAACTACATGGTACCTTCATATATAAGTTGTTAATCCATTAAATATGTTAATGCAAATAATAACATATTTTCAAAGATGAAAGACATGGTTTTTTTTTCAGAAAAAAGAAACATTTAAAAGAACGTGTTTCAGTATGTTTATATTATAAAAATTATAAGAGGGACGGAAGATACCAAAGGGACAGTCAAAATCATAAATCGAAAATAAACTGAAAATGCCATGGCTAAAAATGAAAAAGACAAACAGACAACCAATAGTACACACAACATTTAAAAAACCTAAAGAATAAGTAACAGGAATCCCATTGAAAAACTAGCGTGATCTTAGGTGCTCCGGAAGGGTAAGCAGATCCTGCTCAACATGTGGCACCCGTCGTATTGCTTAGGTTTTAAAAAATCCACTAAATAGTCAAATGCGGTAGGTTACCTTCATGAAAGGGAAGGGGATTAATGTAGTTACGACGTAACGTTATGTCAACCAACTCGTGATTAACGAAGGGATGATTTCAACTTCACAATTTGGATATCCCGGTTTAAGGGGGCTCGCGGGTCAAAATCATTTTTTTTTATTTAATATAAGATTTCGCTATATTTTTCTATAAAAAAGTAAAATCACAAAAATACTGAACTCAGAGGAAAATCAATTTGGAAAGTCCATAATCACATGGCAAAATTAAAAAACAAAACGCATCAAAAACGAATGGACAAGAACTGTCATATTCCGGACTTGGTACAGGCATTTTCAAATGTAGAAAATGGTGGATTAAACCTGGTTCTATAGCGCTAACCCTCTCACTTTAATAACATAATAACAGTCTCATCAAATTCCGTTACATTTACATGATGCGTTAAATAAACAGTCACAATCAATAAAATAGTCAAAATATGGGAACATCAGTCATCATCGTATAACAATTTAACAGGACACAACAACATCTACTATCTACGAACACATGGATTGATTTGAGTGTCTGACGTCACATAAATTTGTCGTTCAATGTGCATACAATAGTTATCAAAAGTACCTGGATTATAAACAATTTTAAATTTTACATAGGCAATGAGCGCAGACAGGGTTAAAAAATCAAAAGTATGGAAGAATAAATTACAGAAATCGAACTAGTCCAAAAGTTATACATAGAATTTATGAGAATCCAAAACTTTTAAAAGGAACAATTTAACAGGACACAAAAACCTATCCACGAACACATGGATCTACTTGAGTGTCCGACGTCAGAAAAATTATATACGTCACATAAATTTGTCGTTCAATGTGCATACAAACAATTTTAAAATTTACATAGGCAATGTACGTATACAGGGTTTAAAAATCAAAAGTATGTAAGAATAAATTACAGAAATAGACCGAGATTAAAACTAGTCCAAAAATTATACATAGAATATATGAGAATCCAAAACTTATTAAAGGGAACAATTTAACAGGACACAATAACATCTACTGTCTAAGAACACATGGATTGATTTGAGTGTCTGACGTTAGAAAAATTATATACGTCACATAAATTTGTTGTTCAATGTGCATACAAACAATTTTAAAATTTTTTTTCATAGGCAATGTACGCATACAGAGTTAAAAAATCAAAAGTATGTAAGAATAAATTACAGAAATAGACCGAGATTCAAACTAGTTCAAAAGTTATACATAGAATTTATGAGAATCCAAAAATTGTCAATTCCACTACGCCATTGATTGATTTTGACGTTTGTGGTTCAACGTATACAAGTAATTCATAATAGAAATATATCATAATGACATATTATAGACAAATATCATACTGACGGGATCTTTTAAAGTACAGAGTCACGTTATAAGCACAAAAGAAATACAAAGAGTCACATATACAAAACAAATCACCAAAAAATGAAAGCCAATACAAACACATTGACGAGATGTATAAGTACCGAGCCACGTCAAACGGATATCACATAAAACCATTCAACAGTAAAAGTAATCTAAATGAACTTTATTTTATACCCAATAGAAAAATGAAATAAAAAATGGGGTCACCGTACAAATACGCTCAAAATCTGCCTTCGGAAGAAACATACATTTTTGTTAATGTCCTTTATTCTGTTGAACTAATAGGAGAAATAGCAGTAATATCGAAACGAAAAAAGAACTAAATTACAGAAATCGTTAAAATTTTACAATTATTAAGTTTATGTACAGCTTATTCGAAAACAACAATAAAAAATATAGGTCACCGATGAGTTAAAAAAGATATTTCAATTTTAATGCCAAAAAAATGGCATTTTTGCACCAAAGGGAAATAATTTGGAGCTTTTTCAATGATATCTACATTTTAAAAGTCACCTGGGACCAACACATATTGATTTTTTGGAATGATTTTTGTACCATATGATAAAGTAACAACTTCTTAAGGTAATGAATAAAATTTGTAATGAAAAAATAAATGTTTGATTTTTTTCTGAAAATTTTATACCCGCGAGCCTCCTTGTAAGCAGCAACCCTCTATCAAGAAAATCATGATAGGAAATGCAAGCACGGGAATATCGTATCAATAGGGAGATATATACCCCGTATGCAGGTGCTGCTGGAAATTTGCTATTTATAAGAAATGAGAAGTTCACAATTGGAAAGCTAAAATCATCTCTTTTTTCATAAAGTTTTGTTTTCAACGGACCCTTATTGTCAATTTCCAGATGTAAGTCAAGATATGAGGCTGACTTAACTGTATCCTTTTTTATTTTTATCTTTTATCTATAGTTCGGTGGAATAGATTCGTTCAAAATATTGAAAAACAACACGTTATTAATTTCTTGCGTCCGAAGCGCTTTTCTGGATTTACCTTCATCAGGAACGCTCAAAGCCAAACATTTGAAATCCGAAGATGTATAAGTACCGAAACCATTGAAGAGCTGTATGTCAAAAATACCTAAGATAAATAGCCAAATTCATCTAAAGCCAACTTTGCCTGAGGGAGTTGAAACCTTAGTTTCTTAATAATTTATAAATTTATAAACGGACAATTTTAGTAAAGTTTGTTTAATCATGTCAGTACCGAAATACTGACTACTGAGCTGATGATACCCTCGGGGACTGATAGTCCACCAGCAGAGGTATCCACCCAGTGGTGTAAATAAAGGCAACAGTAGTATACCGCTGTTCAAAACTCATAAATCCATGGACAAAAACAAAATCGGGGTAACAAACCACAACCGAGCGAAACGCATTAAACATAAGAGGAGAACAACGACACAACACCTTAACGCAATACACACATAAACTGACCAATCATCAGACAAAACACCACGAGAATAACAAATATAACATGAAAACCAAATACATGAATTTGGGATAGACAAGTACCGTGCCACGTCTTATCTCAATATCTCAAAAATAAGAGAAAACACAAACGACTCAACGTTAAAATGCAACACACAGAGAAACGAACAATAATATAACAATGACCATCTTCCTGACTTGGTACAGGACACTTTTAAAAATATTGAAAACAACACGTTATTAATTTCTTGCGTCCGAAGCGCTTTTCTGGATTTACCTTCATCAGGAACGCTCAAAGCCAAACATTTGAAATCCGAAGATGTATAAGTACCGAAACCATTGTTCAACATAGTTACCAAATTTTGAATTATTCAGTGAAAGAACGTCATCTATATAGCGGAAAGTAGAGTTAAAGGATTTTGAAGAGGAGCGCAATTTGTTCCCATTGGAATGTCGATAGTCTGTTAAAAAAAACGTCCTCCGAACGTAACAAATATGTTGTCAATCAAGAAATCAAGCATTTTGATTGTGCAGTTTCAGAGAATTTGAAGCCCGTCTCTAAATGCTGCTTAGATGGATGTTAGTAATTCAGAAAGAGGTTTTTAAAGCAATTAGAAGACCCAGTAATATACAGTTGTTTGTAAGGACACTATGTAGTTTATATATCCAATACATGCAATGCAGGGATGGAAAATCCAGTTCATCATCTTTGGTGGAAATTCCAAATGAACATAGAACAGACCTATGAATATCTAGGATTTCCTCAGTGTTAAGTGTCGTTAGGGTATATGCTGAGTTTCCAAGTGAATTTGGGTCTTTAAAGATTGACGTAACATGGACATTGATCCATTCCCATTCTTAATTCTGACTTTTATCAACGACCTCACTGCCTTAATTTAATCGAAAAGAAAATGTATTGTACGTCTTCCTTCTCGTGCTAATCCCATTGCCTGGAATAACTTTTGACCATGTTGACTGCATCAATCAAAATTTGAAGTTGTATTTCCAATAGATGGATTAATGCTCACGATATTTTGGACCTTTCGATAACACATTTCAAAGGGAAGTGTTATTGACAATGTTGAGGTAACCGGTAATAACGTGGCCAGCCGGATTATTTGTGAATTGAGAGCAAGCACAAGTGCAATCAGGAGGTTTAGACTTGAAATCGTTTAAAGTACATGCATGGTGAATGCCAGCATGTTCATAATTCATATGGTTTCCAACACAATTTTTCAATGTTGAAAACCAATGATCCGAAAATATCCCTGCAATGTTAATAACAAAGCTGAAAACATTAGCTGCGTTGTGGAAAATCTTTCGGTGTTTTGGGTCGTCAGTGCTCACGGTGTTTATTTAGAACACTAGCTTCCCGATTCTATCTCGAGTAACGCTTGCTTTCCAATATCGGAAACACATATCTCCGATAGTTAACAAGAATATTACAGACAGGGTAGAAAGGTAGGATGCTACAATATTAGAAAAATAATAAATTATCCATTTTTTTTAATGAAACTAAAGTTGATGGAACAAAACAAATATATTATTATACTTTATTTGAAAAAACAGACAAAAAACATTTTTTTTTTATGGCAAATACATTGACATTTAACAAACATGATCAAACTTAATGAATACTCGACAATATTATTGTTCTCCTTTGTTCAGTTCGTATGACTCTTTGATAAAAGAAACTGCTTTTACATCATTTGGTGTTGATGGATTTAGTATAATCACGAGTTTATCAGTAAATTAAGTGTATTAAAATTTATAAACTTTTGTATATAATATTTTAGACATAATATTACATTTTTATCTAGTGTTTCTTGATATACCATAGGGAAAAGACCGACCACCCGATTGAAGTAACGCCCATTACAATTTCCTGTCTCCTGCTTCTCTGTCAACATAAATCTGAAATCAAGCGTTACGAGTATCGGATACCAGCATTCCGAATATATACACCAGGGTGTTGTTCAATTTCGTACTTTATTTTGCTTTTATAAATATTTTAGTTCAGCGTCAATCGTTAGTCTTGAGTAGACTAAGTGCTATGTTTTGAGAAATTTGTTAAACCTAGTGTATATGATGAGTTCATTAACATATATAAATACCCAACATTTCGTGTTACAAATGTATATTCTATAACTTATAATATATGTATCTATATTTTATCACTTACTAGTAGTTGAATATGCTTGTCATGTATTTCATTATTTCCGCAATCAAAACATTTTTTCATGTAGAATTTGAAATAATGTAAAGTCTTATTTTCTTTTTGAAATTGTAAGCATAACTTAATGATACACGTTTTTAGCAGCGCTTATTCATTTGTTTGTATTTTAGATATTGCAACATTCTCATAACACGTGTTAGGAAAGACGACACTACTGTTGGCGCTTGTGTTGAATGGAAGATGAATACAATATGATGTGTGGACCATCTCAAAAAGTATAAAACTAAATGTTTGTGTTACCTGTATGTATAGGCGTGTTTGATACCTCTGATATTAATCTCAAACAATTATAGTTACCAGTACATGTAGTATAAAAGTACGCAGCAGAAGATCAAAATAAAATATATTTTTTAAGAACCAGTTTCAGAAGCAGTTATTGTTAACAGATACTTTTTTTTAGAATAATTAAAATTATATATAATTTATCTTAATCTAACGTTAACAAATGGTAAAAGGGTATAGTCGTGCAATTAGGATTCTACTGCGTCAAAATTATCTCCCAATTACGCCAGTTCCTTTTTACAATCGTGGAAATGGAAGCTATGGTAGGGATGACGCGCTGCCAATTTAGCACTTGATAACCGATAAATGTATCCACATAGCACCATTACGATCCTTATATATTAGTCGTATTTAAAAGACAAATAATTTTTCTAGCTAATAGTCAACAGTTAATGGTTTTGTCTGCATTGAGTCAACTTAAAACTAATGCCAAATTTGCATTTTTGAATAACTCATCAAGCATTCATCTTGTGTACAAGGGGGAACTTGTGTCTAGTTTCCAAAATAAATTGTTTTAATCTTATTTCTTTTTTTCAATCGTTCTAGAACAATGTAGAATTATAGTAGAACGATGGTTTCCATTCGGAGATAAGGTTGGACAAAACACTATTTTTTTGCAAAAACTTGTTGATTCTGAAACTAAAATTAAAACATGTCCCCTCCCCTTTTTCTCCACAAAAGGCAAAAATTTCCCTGACTGTTTTCTTATATTTTGCAATTTTTAATCAAATAATTACAGTTACGTAACTTTCTGTGTATGGTTATAATTATCTTCAATACTAGTGTTCCACGTAAATTATTTTAAAATTCACATTTAGTTGCTAATGTTAGGTCTTTAAAAATGATAGATTTGATACTATAAATAAAGTATTTTAGTCGTCATACAGGTAAATAAAACGATATAGTATTCATACTTTTGGAGATGACCCCAACATCATACTGTATTCATATTCCATCCAATACGAGCGGCAGCAGTAGTGTTGACATTCCTAATACGTCTTTTACAACTGGTATTCTGTGTTTGTCGTTTAACTTATCCTTTGTTTAATTATGTGTACCTCCTCACATATTTTATTGTATAGTTTTCATAATCGGTTCTTTAGCTTCAGGTGGGCGATACCAATGGAAGACAAAAAAAAACATTAAAGAGAGGACAATATAAATTTAGATTTTTGATTTCTTCCTATCCCACCCTTTAAGGTTTTGTCTGACTTTGTTTGGTTCTATGAACAAATGACACAATACTATTTTTGCGTCTGAGTGATGACACTAGAGAAAAAGTTCCAATTTATTACCAAAAAACCCAAAGATTTTTTTTAACGATTGTTGTTATTATCGACATAAATTCAATAAAAACTGACATCTGCTTCTTCATAGTGCCTTCCTCCAAAGATAATCGTACAGATGGTTGCATCCAAAATTTGTCTTTCTAGAATAGAGGGACGAAAGATACCAGAGAGACAATCAAATTCATAGATTGAAAATAAACTGACAACGCTATGGCTAAAAATAAAAAGACAAACAGACAAAACATGGAAAATTAATGACTAAGCAACACGAACACCAACAAAAACTGGGGATGATCTCAGTGCTCCGGAAGGGTCAGCAGATCCTGCTCCACATTTGGTACCAGTCGTGTTGCTTATGTTAATAAAAATCCGTTTAATAGTCAAATTCGGTAGGTCACATTCATGAATAGGGAGGGTTGTTACGACATAATGAAGTTATCTGATATTATCTGTGAAACGGTCATTCCATAACGGTCAACAAACTCATGATGGCCTCCGTGAAATTTACGGAGCGATGATTTCAACTCCACTATTTGGAATTCTTGGCTTTATATATTCCTTTTGAGCACCAATCCTCTATCAAAGAAATCATGATAAGAAATACAAGCCAGGGAATATAGTATAAATTGGGAGATACATTCTCCGTATGCAGACGCTGCTGGAATGTTGCTTTATAGAAATTGAAAGTTCACATTTGGGAAGCTATAATCATCTCTTTTGTCGTAAAGTTTTGTTTTCAACCACCCCGTTTTGTCAATTTTGAGATGGAATAGATTCGTTCAATTTATAGTCACTGAATTTTGTATTATTTAGCAAAAGAACATCATGTTATAGTGGAACGTAAAGTTAAAAGATATCTTATTCTTCCTAAACAGTTCCTTATGAAGGCAGCTTCATAATAATAATGAAACAAGTCGGCAAGAAGAGGGGCACAACTGATTCCAATTGAAATTACACGTCCTCGAAAGGTAATAAATATGTTGTCAATTAAGAAATGAATCATCATCATAATGTCAGTTTCAGTGATTTTTTTGTTTGAATGAGAGTGATTGTTTACAAAGTAGGATTTGTCCCCAACAAGACAAGATACCTGCATCGACGTTCGCCATTTATTATTTAATGAAATAAAGTGATACCCACTCTTTTAATTTGTCTTTGAGTTTAGAATGTAGAACCTGTGCAGCTCACCTTCTAAATAATGCTATTTTAACAGTTCTTGTCCATTCGTTTTTGATGCGTTTTGTTATTTGATTTTGCCATGCGATTATGGACTTTCCGAATTGATTTTCCTCTAAGTTCAGTATTTTTGTGATTTTACTTTTTGATATGTGAAAAGTTACATAACTAAACTACAGAACATCGAGGGAAATTCAGAACAGAAATACCTAATTCGATGATAAAAAAAAAATTAAACTCTCAATCGAATGGATAACAATTGTCATATTCCTGTCTTGGTGAAGACATTTTACTGCGTTAAGTGCACTTTTACATTAAACATTGCCACAAAGCGCTGGGGTTTAGTCAGGAACAAAGTTCAACCCACTTTTTTTTCAATGTGCTGGGGCAAGTCAGGAATATTGCAGTTGTTATCTTATAGTTCGTTTGTATGTATATTGCATTATTGATTGTTTTTGCTTTTGTGTTCTGTTATTTTGTTGTTTTCCTCTGGTAGTTGGTGTGTTTTCCTCGGTTTTAGTTTGTAACTCGGATCTAATGTCTCTCAATAAAAATATGATTTTTGAAAAGCGGTATACTCACCGTGTAGAACGCCACATGCGGGGTGTCGGCAGTGTTTGACACGGGGTGGCAATTTCGAAGCGAAGAAAAACTGTCAAAGAAAGTTCAAGTATCAAAATTTCTTTATTTAGAATTTTTAGTACCGTATAATGTACTGCATGGAATGAACTGAAACACAATCTATTTCCTGCAAGCTAAAGCAGTCGTTTTCAGTGCTCTTTTTTTCCCAAACACCTCTCCCTAGTTTTCCGTGTTGCAGATTTTGACGCTTCATATGCAAATTTCTGGATAAAAAACTAGTTTAGACGACTTCCCTCTGCATCATTTTTATAGAAATGAATTCCTATTATGGAATTTAACAAAATACCAGCTTCATACTTAAAATTAGTTGGTGTCATAACTAGTTTTTCATCAAAATATGAAGTGTCGCTCGGGGTGTCAGGTTTTGCATCGCAAGGGGTAGAGGCTTCCAATAAAAAACGAATAGATTTGCATATGAATCGTGTAAATCTGTCGTTTGTCTTATACTTTTTAATTCAAACACAACTATTATATTATGATAACAAATAAAATACTAAAAGTACTTCATTTTGTCTGTTTTTTAGTCATATAAAACATGTGCTTTTGATTTCATAAATAGTAAAATAGGACTCAAAATATTTTTTTCACAGGTGGAAAAAGATTTCTTTTCCTTTTCAGTTACTATCACGGTCAGAAAAAAGTCACTGATGTGGCTCAATGCACCGAAACATGGTGGAAAATCACAGAGCAGACCTCCATATAAGATTTTGCCGAAGCCACCAACAATCAAACTCCATCAAAGTTCTTCAATCAGGCTCCTATCGAAAGCGGAAGTACACACCGCAAAAAGCTCTAACTCCAAAACGTTCGGTTACTTCCGTCAATGAAACACTCACCGGCATCTTTATCATCAAATGGCAATACAGCTCCGAGGAGACCTGCAGACGATGACACTTCTATTCTTGACTATTTCAAAACAGCGATTCAAAATCTTGAAAAAATCAATTTGGCTGCTGATTTCCAAATTTTTATCCAAATGGTAAATTTGATAGGTGGACCAAAAAGTATTGAGCATATTACAGAAAGCTTATGTGAACGCAGAATGGTCAACCATCAAGACGAAGACATACGTTTTGCAGTTCCAAATCGTAAGATACTATCAGACTTCATCGCCATAGACTTTGATAATTAGTATCCTAACGTCTGACCTCTGTCTAAGATATCTTGGTTCTAACATTGAAACATTTCATCATGTTCCAAGAGGCTGACATGTTTTCTTTGATTCAAGATGTCTACTGTGCTTTCATTAACATAATGGGAGTGTGTTCCAAATATGTCACTGGCACTAGAAAGAACCGAGTTGATACAAGAAAGGCAATTTACACAAAGTTCCGTTAGCTGGAACAATGAAACACTGATCACAAACACAAATCTCGATTGATGCCAATTGTCACCCGTAAAGGAAAGTTTTCACAAAAATCAAAACAGAATATTGCCAATATTGTGTATGAAGTTTGTATGAAAACTGGAAGCAATGGAGAAAGTGGTGCGTCACTTGACGTGAATAAATTACTACACAAAGCAACATTTGATAACACATCTAGTAGTTTTTCCGCAATTATAGGTGATGTTCATATGCAAACGACTTTCTTGAAATGGACGGTAGACAGAGAAACTAGTAGACGAACATCGCGCAAAATGTACGGACAAATTCATGTAACCAATATCCCATTTAAAGCTGGCGATTCCGGAACTTCAACTATGTGACCCGTCCTGAGAAAGGCTGCATTGGAATGGCTATTGCTAATCACCCAAATGGTGGTTGCATAGCTACCCCTATTATGGAGATACTAAAACATTTTAATATAAGACACGGACCGATTCAAGAGTCTTAGAAAACGATTTGTGTAAAAACCTTAACATTACTGTTTGTATTCACAATCATTATTTTGATCCGTTATCAGGTTATGACAAATGTGTCGTTACAGTTACGTTCAATAAAATAAAGTGTAAAATTGGACAATGGGACAATAATAAAAATCGTTCTGTGTGCTCAATCCGCCAATAACTTGGATACGTTTGTAAATGCAATACATAATAACAGTTTATTTAAATTTGTGAAAATGCTTGACTATTCAATTCAGCCGTAAAGAAATATGACTCTTAGAAAAAATAGTGTACCTCTAACCATGTAACATGTGTAAAGGTGAATAAAATACGAAGTGAAAGAGCATTGAAAAGATAATTGAAAACGACCAGACTTGTGTTTAATATGCTGTAAGATGAGAATTTATTTCAATAATTAAACATGTTTTAAAAGAAATTTAAAGAAAATACAATACCATAAAAAAAATTCATACAGGACGTAGTAGGACCTTTAGTGTCAATAGTTAAAAATCAATTAGTTTTACATCATGCATTTGCATACTTTTAACCAAAAAACATATCTTTGTTGGTTTAACCTAATGCTGCTTTATTTTTATTACTGATCCTTTTGCTT
The DNA here is from genome assembly GCF_036588685.1 of Mytilus trossulus. NCBI lineage: Eukaryota > Metazoa > Mollusca > Bivalvia > Mytilida > Mytilidae > Mytilus > Mytilus trossulus. The sequence goes on along the minus strand of NC_086385.1, from coordinate 9,553,575 downwards.
TTTACGTTTCTGCTTAAAATCATTCATAAAAGAGATACTCGAAACATCATGAAAAGTCAGGAACAAACTGACAACGCCATGGCCAAAAAAAAGTACAAACAGATAAATAACAATACACAACAGACTTCATAGAAAATTGTGAGTTGAAAATAATCCTTAAAGACTGAGCAACTTGAGCCCACCAAAATCCGGAGTTGATCTCGCGTACTCTGCAATAGTAAGCAGATCCTGCTACACATGTGGCACCCGTCGTGTTGGTCATGCAAGTACAAATCCGGTGATTAGTCTTATTCCGTAGGTCATATTCGGGGTAAAGAGAACTAGATTTTAGTTACAACAATTGGAACATATTCGTCGCCATTAACAAACTCGTGATGGCGTCCGTAAAATTTACGAATGAATGGTTGCAACCTCACTACATGAAACTCTTGGGTTAAAACTGTCCTTGTGAGCAGCAATCTTCTATTAAGGAAATCATGATAGGAAACACAGGCTCTGTAATATCGTATCATTTAAGAAATAACTGGCAAAAATACGAAAGATTGTAGGAAATCTTCTTTTCAAGTGCAATAATACCCAGGAATATGCGTAAATTATCAGAATGCGAGTTCTTATTATTGCAAAAGTCACACAATCGCATCATTGGCATTAATAAAAACCTGGCAAAAATATCTAAATTAACAGTATTATTTATGACTTGTTGATGAGATACAAGTTATTAACATATCTCTGTATTTAAGAATTTAGCTTTATATATTGATATTAATGAATAAAGGACTAAACATAATAAACTAAAAACAGATATTAATTTTTGTATGATTTCAAACTACTTTAGACAACATAATATTATTTGTTCATCATGTTCATGACCTACGTGTATTTCATTTTTTAAATTTGCAAGTAAGGTTTTATCATTATGTTTGTCTTTCTCAGCCCTTTTCTGACATCGAATGTATTAATTTTTTTTTTAATACAGGGTTGAAAAGTAATGGGGGTCAGTATAGGAATTCAGTGCGAATCTACATTGTTTGTAAACAAGCCCAAAAATTCCGCATGACCCTATGGTTTTATTGTTGCATAAGATAGGGCTACATTTGAACTTTCATGAATGATATATGAAAGTTTCTAATTTCTAAAGGTAAATCAGGTATAATTTGATTCCATACATAGATAAGCATTAAAGTCAATGGGAGATTTTTTACTGAATTTATCCCTACTGCAAGGATCTGGATGGAGTCCTCTTTATCTTTATTTCTTAATGTTTAAAACAATTTTCTCTATTCTTTTTTTTTAATTTCCCCATTATTCACTTTTCATTTTGATTTTACACCCAATTATTCTCTATCCTGTACTATTTTGTCATTTTTTCTATATTCTTTAATAATTTAATTTTGGATGTAACACGCCTTCTGATTGGCTGACGTCGTTTTGTTTATCAGCTCATAATATAATTTTGTCATTGGACTGTGACGTCATCAAGGTTTTTTCATGATTTACTCCGGTTTAAAATGGAATTAAGAATTAAGTTATAAGAAATTATTGTTACATTTTTTATGCCTATTCGAAATAACATAACAAATGAGGTGCACACTTTAAAATAACCTGCTACGCGCATGATTTAGTTTGCACCGTATTTTTTATGTTATTTCTTCGTAGACAGAAAAATTAATACAGTAATTCTTTTATTACATATACCGATATCGCACTTTTTCACCATTACTCTCTATTCTGTTAACCTCATGTGTGCCATCTTTAATTATGTACGCTAATCACAAAAGGATATGAAAGCCATCTTCATACGTATGTGGAAAGATACGATACATATACATATACAAGTATAGATGCTGCATTGATTAAAGTACAGATAGGAGTTGAAATATGTTCAACAGATTATGTAGTCACTGGAAATGAAACTACTCTTGATCATGGTCAAATTGGTATTAATAAAAATTATTATTTTATTAAATATATACTGTTTTTGAATTGACCTATTAACTTCACATGGATTAAACAAATAGACAGTAGATTGTCTATTCCTTAAAAAAATAAAAAAACACCTTCTAAATTGGATTTAAAACCCATGAAAGCATAAAAAAAGACCTTTCTAAAAGTTTAACTCATAATCATTTCGGATAACGTTTTTTTAACCTTAAACTATGGATGAAATAAATTTATTGGGCTAAAAGGGCCAACATCAGTTTATTACAGCGATCCTATACAAAATAGTGTCTTTCTAAATGATAGAAGGGCTAGATCCAAGATCAGTATATAACCACGAAATCGCTGTTTTATACTGCTGTGACATTATAAACAAGGGATTATTTTTCTACGGAATAAAACTCATGCAAAAATATGTAAATGCGCTTCATTCCTGAATAACTCCTAGTCGAAAACAACGCCTTCGTATTAAAGAAAAATACAAACAAACAACACTGAACAATTCATAACATAGATAACCAAAGAATCAGCACCAAGAACTACACCAACAACTGAGGGTGTTCTCAGGTCTCCGAAAGGGTAAGCAGACCATGCTCAACATGAGGCACTCGTCATGTTGGTCATGCATGATAGTACAAACCCTGAGATCAGTTTTTTTCGGTGGTTCACATTTGGGGAAAAAGGCACGTGAATGTAGTCACAATAATTGGAACATTTGAATTGTCATCTATTTCACAGATGTTTAAATAATATGCAGCAAGTCATTTAAGTTCTAATAAAAAATATTGCGATTATTGCCGGTTTAAATTACAAATTAACCTTTTATCATAATTATTTCATGAGCTTTTTGTCGAGTTTGCGAAATTGATTTCGCGAAAGCGATACATAGCGATACTATATTCCGTTTCGGATTCCTGATATCACAGTTGCTATGGAACATAATTGCACATTCTACATTTAATCTATCTATTATCTTTCCATCTAGAACCATTTCACTCTATAATAAACGTTTGTGTCACAGTAAAATAGGCGAATAATTTTACAAAACGCATACTTTTAAATCATCAAAACTACTTATACAATTTTTAGTTTGAATATAAGGAAAGTTCAGTTAATTCAGTGCTGATGATATTAAACTTAGAGTATTCAACTATTTAAACTGATCAACAGCTACAAAACCCAACAATAGAAAATTATGATACAAAGGCAACCTATATATTAAATACAGGAAGGAAGTATGTGGTATCATTACCAAAGAAAAAAAAACTACAGAACAAAACACAACAAACACAAATTCACGATGTCCTCAATCTGAAACTATCCCCTAACGTATGAAATACTGAAAATTGGCAGTTTTAAGATTTATTCAAACGTCTGTCAACGTCGGACAGCGCTTTTCTTTTCAATTGTTTCTAATTTGTCAAGCTTTGATGGCTTCAAAATAAGCTATATCAATTCATTGTTTTGGGTCATACAGTGGCCTGTAATTGTTCATATGTTTGTCCTTAACGATTGTGTTTTTATCATTCATATTTGAAAAAAGTCTAGAACGATTACTGTATCAAATGAATATAACTACATGTATGGTAAGGATAAGATGTTACAAAAGTTCGATTATCAAAGTGTGGCCCAGAACAGAGCAATACTGGTTCGTCGATAAGATACCCGCATCCAGCTTTAGAAGATCGTAAACCAAGAAAAAGTATATGACGAACTGAGCCGGACAAAAAAATTTAAAAAGAGCAAAGGTTCAACACCATTTACATTATCTTAGATTTGTGAATTTAAATATGTTTAACAAAGCGAATCAAATGAATAAGGGTCAGATAGTTTTAAAAGTTTTATAAGTTTGTTATAATCCAAGTTCGATTTATCTTATATTGAACGAAATATTTCAAATTAAGAGATATATGTCACAAATCCTATTTGACAAACTATTTCGCGGTAGGTATATAGTGTCCGCCTAGGGTCGTGGTTTTTCGAGTGATTTGATTGTTTTTTTTCGAGTTGGTTTACATTTTTTCGTGTGATTGTGGTCAAAAATGTAAACCAACAAAATTTCGTTGTGAACTGTCTATGTAATTATGAAATTTAATTCAAATTCTATGGCAAATGGGAATAAAAAAATGGTCGAATTTAGTGTGTATACATGCTTTTAGTTTTTGATTTTATGATTTTGTTTTGTGGCGGCAGGGGCATAGCATTCTTCTGATTCTTCTGATTCTTCTCTGCTGTCCAGAAGGTTTCTTTCTGCGTTTTTGATAAAGACCTGCGCCATGATTGCCTGCTATGCCAGAAGCAATTTAAAAGAATAAAGTTCATTCTGTTATGGTTGAGGCTTATTATCTATATCTTGCAAGATTAGACGTTTTTCGTATCCCACTGCACAGAATGTGACACGAAAAAATTATTCGAAAATCATCGTTAATTTGATTTGCTTATCCAGATTCATAAGATGCTATTACGGCATTTCATTGGTTATTCGTTTAGTCATTGATGACCTTCAAATGTTACGACGATGTTTATTTCATGTGACAAATACTTCACCAAGGATTCGCGTAATTTTCTTATTTAACACAACGAAAAATAGGTTTAACAACTTGTGAGAATTGAATACCGTTTGTTGTCAACTCTCGTTATTTAATTCAAATAGAATTAACTCGCCGTTTTATATTGAAATTAAATAACTAGAGTTAATATCAAGCGATATAAACCTATAAATAATTTCACAATGTCATAAAATATTTATGAAAAACTGTAGGGAGGTTACCTTAATCTATGTAAACTAGTCACCATAGTTTCGTGAAATCTTACAAAAGCACTTTAAAAATGTTGTCTGGAAACTGTTATATCACCCCTTTTTGTCCCCAAAAAGATCGAGTGTGATTTTCCCATCACTTGACGTTCGTCGCTGTCCGTCTGTAAAATCTAAAATTTGTATGATCCGAGAGGGAGGATAACTTACTACATTTAAACAATTCTCCGAAGTTTCATGCACATTGGTTTTATCGTTCTTGAGTTCTGTTCCGACTTGTTGACCATGGATGGACAACGGTACACCCTAATACGTCCCGTATAACAACTCTGGGGTTAACCAGGAAAAAAATTATTAGCTGTGACAACAAAAGAACAATGCAATAAAGTTGAAAAGATTATCAGTCCCCTGTGCTATATTCTAAAGACCTTTTTTAAAGGATCAAATAACATCAAATTTAAAACTGGAAAATTGTGGTAGAACGTTTTCCGCATAGAATTAAATTAAAAAAGGTTAATTTTGACCACCGTTGTAATATGGTTTTGTGATTTGCTGGGATGATATGAGATTGTCCTTCACTTGATTACAGATATTAATTAGAAAAAGTCATTTTTTCAAGTCAAGAATACCTTTTTTTATCAAAATTTTCTTTTAAAAAGCCGGACAGTTTGTTAAAAAAAACCCGGACGATATCACAGTTGCTCTCGAAACAGCCCGGACAATATTTTTTTTGTTAGATACAAGTAACTTGTGCTACTTTGTTGATCAAAACATGTATAGTAATCATAATAAGTTGGGCATTCACGACGAAAGAAACTATTATAATTACGAATTAGCAGTTAATTGACCTTATCGCATGGTTTTTTCACTCGAAAAAGCCCGAACTACACTGGAAAAAAACGGACCGAATAACTAAAAAAAACACGATATTAGCCGGACACTATACCTACAATGTATTTGCCCTTTTATATATATTCTATAACGTTTGATTGAAATTAATAGAATTGCTATCCCAATGTTTCAATAATTGTGTTATGATACTGACACTGAGCCAGCATAGAGAGTTATTCTGTAGTTGCCTGCCGTTGAATTTTACCAACCTTACCTTATTGTATCATTGAAATTCCATTACTTCAACTTCGTACTTTATTTGGCCATTATATTATTTTTGATTCGAGCGTAACCGCTGAGCCTTTTGTAGACGAAACGTGCGTCTGGCGTAAATATAAAATTTTAATCCTGGTATATATTATGAGTTTATTAAGTACATTATTAGAGAAAGGTAAATTTAGATTAATATTACCTGAGTTAAAATCAATAAAATATATAAATCACTGTATACAAATAAAGTATCCTAGTGATTACGCGTATGCCAGACTGATAACACATCGGAATACACAACCACCAAAGTTTTGGAAAATTCCAACTTTTTATCAATCAACACACTTGCATGAGAATGTAAGTTTATTTAGTTGTTGGGGATTTTAGCCACAGGATTTAAAAATTATTTTACTAACTTTGTGTTTTTCACAAAACTCTTTGACTGTCTGATCTGTGGCTGATAAATCACATCATACTTTTTTGGTCACAATTGTTGTCTCTATTTGATATATAATAACATTTTGAAGTAGTGTGGATATTATGTATTAAACGTACAACTTTGTACTAGAAGTTGAATTATCATCGTAGTAATGTATATCGTACGTAACCTTTTTTTTAAATTCTGCCTAGAAGACAATTTAGATAGGCTGAGTTAAATGAGAAGCTGAATTTATTTTCTAAATGCGCAGCAGTGTTAACGTAGACGATACAAATACAAAATTCCATGTGTATCAGCATACTTTTGTTCGTCTTTTTTTTCAGAACGGACATAAAATTGATTAGAAAACATTGATATTACTGTTGAACAAAATACGCTAAGTTGAATAATACATTACAATGTGGATTTGGTAAAAAAAAAAAAAAAAAAAAAAAAAAGATCACTCAAATTGGTGTGGTATTTAAAACATACTGTATACTCCGTGCTCAAATAACGATTTTGAAATTTCTTTTTTTATTGTGAAAATATAGTGTTATTCGTAAATTTGTAAATATTTCAGTTTTCAGCGTATATAAATTAATCAGTATCGTTTTAGATCGTGACACTTTAAATTAAGTTAAATATGAGATTTTTGTATCATTAAATTACTGTTGCTAAAAAATAATACAAGGAATAAATAGGTTGTTTATTTATTTTGTTAACCAAATCTCACAAATTTCATTACAAGAAATTTGATTCATTTTATTTGATAAGCATGATGTATAGATACTTCAAACTGATACTAAAGTGTTCACCCACAAAGAAAGAACTCAACATATACCTTAGCGATTTATATTCGTTGTAATTTAAGTGTTCATGATGTAAATCAATACTGTTCAAACATAGTTATACTTCGTTATATGTACATATAGGTATGTTATAAATTTAAATGTTTGCTGTTTACAATAGAACATCTTCGTTATTCACCTATGCTATTTATACGTGAAGTCATTAAAGTGTTTTTATTGCAACCCTATTTGACGCGACAACTTAGATTTAGGAAGATGTGGTGTGAGTGCCAATGAGTCAAATCTCCATCCAAATAACAATTTATAAGAGTAAATCATTATAGGTCAATGCACAGCCTTCATCACGGAGCCAAAACTTTATATAACCATTTGACTTGATTTGGACTGCTGATTTGATGTTTGACAGAAGTGAATAGTCTGACTTTTTATGTTTTGTATTATTTGTATTCGAACCGCCAACGACAATAAATTAACAATACAGATCCATATTTTGTCTGAAAATAAATGAAGATAGTTTTCATAGGAATTTCTATACAAAGGAATCCATAATGGCCGTACGTTGTCTCAGTGGGAGAAAGATGTTATATTTGTTATTCTCGTGGGATTTTGTCTGATGCTCGGTCCGTTTCTGTGTGTGTTACATTTTAGTGTTATGTCGTTGTTCTCCTCTTATATTTAATGCGTTTCACTCGGTTTTGGTTTGTTACCCCGATTTTGTTTTTTGTCCATTGATTTATGAGTTTTGAACAGCGGTATACTACTGTTGCCTTTATATACCACATCTCCTGATATTTGTTGTGGTTATAAAGAATATGGAATCAGATTATCTTAAGTGACATTGTTTTTATCATTACACTCACAAGGTGACAGTCTATATACATAGAATCGATCATGTAAATAACCTACATATGTACCTCTGTGTGAAATGATCATGTAGTTTTAGGAACATGAATTCAAACATTAATTTTCGATTGATTCGGTGTAATCAATGTCTAAACGTTTGTGACCTTATGAATATCAAAATGGCAATTTGCAGAGGAAAATCTCTTTATTGTGAAGTTTCCTGCCCAAGAATATCATCATCTCAGTAATCAGCACTATGGTGTTGACAAAAGTATAAATGATATGGTCATTTTTATGAATTTACTTTATCTTACAGCAAAAGTAAGAATTATTCGAAACAATACTGATTTTTTTTATTACTGGCATGGATTATAGCTCTTCGTCTTTTATAAAAGCTTTGAATTTCAAATATTTTGGCCACGAGCATCACTGAACAGACATATATTGTCGAATTGCGCAGCTGGTGAAGGAAAATTGGTACCGTTAATTTAATTACCGTAGTCACATTTCGCATAACGTTTTAGAATTTTGGATCAAGGCTCTTCAACTTTATACTTGTTTGGCTTTCTTACATTTTTTATCTGAGCGTCACTGATGAGTCTCATATAAACGAAACCCATGTCTTGCAAATTAGATTATATGCCTGGTACCTTTAAAAACCATTCATAACATTTTACATCTTAGTTTGAGATAAAATTGACAATATATGATTATTTATACTGACCATTTCAAAATAAAGAATGTCTTCAGTTGAAACTTTGTTGGTTAAGGACTTTCAAAACAGTTGTGTGCCAAGTATGGTTTTACATCAAAAGCATTTTTATGATAATAATTAAGGGCGGCATGTAATGAAAGGTACTAATTAGTTTTTAGATTATATTCAACATATTTACAGATATCGTATAAAGGTAATAAGTTTAATTGTATCTTTTTAAAAAATCCAGGTAAAGACTTTCCGTTTAGAATTTTCCCCGAAGTTCGGTATGTTTGTCAGTTTACCATATAAACTTTATTATTTGTAATGTCAGGGAAGTAAATCGAGTAAGGGTTATTTTTCATACTGTGAGATGTTTTTGTCTAAACATGATTGTTTTTGTCAGATAATCTTTAATTATTTATAACCACAACACATATAAGGAGTCAAGTCATATGGTAATATAAAGTAATTATTTTAGTATTCTTTAATTTCAGGATAGACAATTCAAAATAAATGGTTCTCCTGTTTGCAAGATATAATGTCAGATTGGAATGAGGTAAGGATTTGTGTTTCAGATCTGATTGGTCATGTTACGTACTGATATAAACTAAAAACGACGGGAACTGTATTATTTTGATCTGAAAATTAATTCTAGATAGTATGTATCATTGTCGGTATCTAGATCTTTTTTTGCAGTACCGTTAGCTAAACGATCAGTAGTCGCAATATATTTAGCCATACGGAACGGCTATGATTTCCAACGCAGCCTTGCTTATTTAAAAAGTCTACAAACATTACAGTAGAATAAATCATAAACAATGGCATTTGACAATTGATATAAGTAAGGATTTATGTTTATACCTTTCTTCCGCAGTTCAAAGGTTGATATCTGTCATATATGTGTTGTTGCTTATAAAAATCGAGCCAATTGTTAATAACAAATATATATTTATAACAGTGTGAAATATTGCAGACGAAATTACAATGAAGATGTGACCACAAATAGTTGTGTAATACAACTCAAAACATTGTTATCTATTTGAGTACATGTGTAAACGTGCGAAGGAAAACGGCAGACACACTGATTTTTGACTCCAACACAATTTATATATTTTCTCCTAGAGTTAAATTTAATGTTTCATACAGACTATGAAAGACGTGTAAAATAAAGAGAGTTTATCGTTTTAATTATTGTTGGTTGATCGCATCTGAAAATAAAAAACAAACTCCGTTTTTTATATAGATTAGACCGTTGGTTTTTCCCGTTTGAATGGTTTTACATTAGTAATTTTGGGGCCCTTTATAGCTTTTTGTTCGGTCTGAGCCAAGGCTTCGTGTTGAAAGCCGTACATTGACCTATAATGGTTTACTTTTATAAATTTTTATTTGGATGGAGAGTTGTCTCATTGGCACTCACACCACATCTTCCTATATTATCCAATATTGTATTCCTTAACTAGGTTTGTTAAGATTGGTACGATGTGCAGGATATTTCCTAATAATTGCATAATAGTGTCAGGTTTTTAATCACAAATGAAAGTTTTAATCGTTTGGAAAAATCCCGAATGTAAATTTTGGCAATGAAGTTAAACAATAAATTGTTTTGCTTTCGGGAGTATTGTCAAGGTTATAAAAACGCATTGCGAAATAAAATTTTGGTAAAGAGTAGTGTAAGGGTTATCCGGTTTTTGGGAACATATCGTCATGCTTTCTTACGGATTAAGTCAGCAATAAAAGCAAAAATGTTATAATTATTTAAGGAATGACTGTAATATTTTTTTCTGTCTATGAAGAAATAACATAAAAAATGTGGTGCACACTGAATAACCCGCGAAGTTATTTCTTATAATTTAATTACCGTGGCATGGGTAAACCATGAAAAAACGTCAATGACGTCACGGTCACATGACAGAATTATGTCTATTAGATGATGGATAAAACGACGTCAGCCAATCAGAAGACCCGTTACATCCAAAATTAAATTATATATGTTTAATTTAAAAAATAAAATCACATTATGTATACTGTCATTACATCTTTTGTGTATTTATAGAAACTCATTAAAGCTGCACAGGAAGGGAAGATCGAGGATGTAAAATTATCTTTACAAAATGGAGCCGACATTGAATATAAAACTGTAAGTGTACAAAAAATACTTCAAATATACAAGTTTTACGTATAATATCTAGATCACAATAGTTTTGATATTTTGTTGTTGACTATATGTGCATCTAATGACTCATTTATACACATATCAAGAAATATATGACTCTCCTTGACGTATCTGTATAACAGCAACGACGTATGTTAACATGGTATATTTACAAAAAGAAAGACAATTATAAGCAGTTGAGGGACTGGCATTAATGATATTAAAATTAGTAAATTAATGTTACTAAAATGTATCTTTCTGAAAAATTTTCAAAAGAGGGACGAAAGATACCAGAGGGACAGTCAAACTCATAAATCGAAAATGAACAGACGACGCCGTGGCTAAAAAAGAAAAGGACAGACAAACAATAGTACACATGACACAACATAGAAAACTAAAGAATAAACAACACGAACCCCACCAAAAACTAGGGATGATATCAGGTGCTCCTGAAGGGTAAGCAGATATTGCTCCACATGTGGCAGGATTATAATTTAATACGCCAGACGCGCTTTTCGTCTACATAAGACTCACCAGTGAGGCTCAGATCAGAAAAGTTGTATAGCGAAACAAGTACAAAGTTGAAGAGATGAAAACACAATAAGCTATAAAAACTAGTGACGTCTAATTAGCATGATGATCAGAACAACATCACCTCGATGGTAGCGTGTGGTCACTTTAACTGCGATAGATCGTGGGTACAAACCCTTGCTGGATCAAACCAAATACTTTAGCTGTTTATCCACTAAGCACTCCTCATCCTCATCATCATCATCATCATCATCATCATCATCATCATCATCATCATCATCATCATCATCATCATCATCATCATCATCATCATCATCATCATCATCATCATCATCATCATCATCATCATCATCATCATCATCATCATCATCATCATCACCGTCTATACCAATCAAAAAATAAAACGTAAGGTCTTCTTAATATAATGAAACCACAATGTTTTAGCTCAAGTTAATTTGAATTATGATACAGGTTCTGATGCTATCTATATTTTCACAGGTCAAAGGAACAACTGCATGTATGTGGGCCTCATGGTATGGACACTTGGAGGTGATCCGCTATTTACTTGACCAGGGAAGTAACATAGATACACGAAATGTATGTAAGATATCTTTTATTTCAGTCTAATTACATTTCTCATAGGAGGATCAACAAACTAGCATATCAATTGTCACAACAATCTTGACGAGCACCAAATGGTTTATAGAATTGCGTATCACATCGTTCTGATCGGAGTAATTGGTATCTCGTTGTTTTGTAGAGATCAGTTTTAAGGGGTTAAGTTTTGTTGCTGTCTTTCTTGTGTTTTATCATGGGGTTACAAATAAGTTTTAATGCCCCTATTGTATCGTCAGTCTTAATTTTCTTTTGTATTTTGCCAATTGGTTTTGGGACATTTTTACAATGGTGAGAAACTCTTTAGTTTATAAAATGAGAATATTCAACATGTTTTATCCCTTAAATGAAATGGTTATTTTGTCAATAAATATCTATAAACCAGATAAATGGATAATATACACAACTGGTTGTTTTCAGGCGTTTCTCATAAAAACGTACTAAACTTTTCAAAGTATATCAAGTGGGATCCGGTACACTGTTATTGCCTTGTTTTCCTCTTCTCGTCGTTCGTAATACAATGACATTTATATCTATAATCTGTCTTTGAGCATTTTTTTCTTCACAAGACAGATCAAATGGAGGTTCTGACATATATCAAAAAGATATTGGTTGTTTCTTGTTTATGGAAAATATGAATTAGAACAATTATTGCTGTTTTAAGACTAATTTTTCTGAGATATTAAAATGTTTTATTTCTGTCTCATGTGTCCGTCAGGGTAAGGATTTGGTCCCAGTATTTAAAGTGTTTTAATCCTTTGTGAGTTGATTTCACATATAAAAAAAATCTTATAATAAAAAAACAGTGAATGAGGTAAATTTGATGAATGTCTTTTTGTGCTTCTTTGTTACATTTGTTTGTTTTTATATTGCATGTATTGATTAAGATTATAACACAATGTTGACTACTGTGCCCCTATTTTTGACTTTTTTACCTATTATGTCTCTCTGTTTGTTTTGTTCACGCATCGTTGTCAATATAATTGAATTTGATGTGACTGTCATACAAGTGCTTTTACGCTAGCTATAAAATCAGGTTCCATCCACTATTTTCTACATACGAAAATGCCTGAACCAAGTCAGGAATATGACAGTTGTTATCCATTGGTTTTGTGTGTTTGAGCTTTTGATTTTGCTATTTGATTAGAGATTTTTCCTTTTTGAATTGATTTAACTTTGTCCTACTCTACACTATTGTCTTGTTAAACATAGAAGTGTTCATGTTAGTTGCAATTATTCGATACTGACATGATCTATAAGAAACATTTCCTAAATTGTCCGTTTATAAATGCAATATTTAACAAGTCAACAATGTTTATAATCCCTCACGCAGAGTTTTCTTAGCACAGATTTGGTCCTGCTTTTATACTGTTGTGGTTCTTTTAAATTTTTTTGGCTTAAGGTGATGCTGATGTTGTAAATCATGAAATGCGCTCCTTAAACATGCAACTTATAAAGTGTTATTTTCGTGTTATTTGTGTATTATTTCAGATAAATGGATTTTCAGCTTTATTGTTAGCTGCACTATCAGGACATTTGGGGGTTGTACAACTATTAATTGACAGAAAATGTAATAAAGTGGCCACAAATGTATGTAGTTTTATAGAAGTTCTAAATTAAAAAAAAATGAGTCTCAGAAGCAGATATGATTTCTTTATTTATAAATACTAACTCGTTTTAACACTTTTAATGAACAATCAGTAGTTGAAGTTATATATTTAAAAGTATTTTCATTTTACTTCTAGTTTTTTTTGTTAATATCGAAATTTGATCGTTTATAACTTGTTGAAATTGTTTCTACCTCGATAGTAAGATTTCTTTGTACTGGTTAATTGTAAAAATATAAATGAATAACACTTTCTAGAAAAAATAGTGAAAACATGTACTCGAATTGTCTTCTAGGAATATAAATAGATAACATCTTTTAGACAAATAAATGCATAGCTTTTTCTGCAATCTAAATTAAAAGAATCTTCTAAACATAAAATTGATAACATTTTTTTAAACACAAATGAAAAACATAAACTAACAAATGTCAAGGAATTACATTTTCTAAAATTTAAATGAAAGACATTTTCTAAAATACATGTTAAAAGGATTACTTCCAAACAAAAAATAACATCTTTTAGGAATATAAATGAATAACATCGTATAGCAAAACTACAATTGCATGAACTTACGAAGAACTAACAGGAAACTGTCTCGGACGTCGCCCAGTATAAAAAGGTCCGAAACAGACGTCACCATGGACACGGTGTCGTCTGATACGGCAGGTGTCCCCTCATCACCAGACATGACAAATATCCCAAACACGACTCATTCAAATCATCGTCCTAGTGACAACAGCAATATTACACATATACAGCCTACAGTTCAGTTCTCCTTAAAGACATTTTGGTTTTTGATGACACAGTACAACACTGTCGCATTTCAAAATGTGAGACCAAAGACTGCAAAACTTGTGCTATTTTAATTACAGATGCTGAATTCACTAGCAATTTAACCAATAAGTCATATTTTACCAGAAGTTACGATGATCTGAATTGTAAATCGATAAATGTCGTCTACGGATTAGAGTGCAACCTTTGCGGATTGGTATACGTCGGTGAAACGAAAGGAAGGCTATACAAACGTATGCGCGGTCATAGATCAGACATTAACCTCAATGCTAACGACATTCCATACCAGCATTTCAATCAGCCCGATCATTCCATCGTTTCTATGACAGTTCGAATTATCGAAAAAGATATACCTTAGCTCGAACAATCCTAATCTTTCAACGACTCCCCGTAGACAAAAAGAAGACTACTGGATTAGACAATTGGGAACTGCAACACCGTATGGCTGCAATGACAAAATTGATGGTATAGGTATTCTATCTAGTCCTTCGTGTAACTCGGTGAATGGAATGAATATTTTCAACTCGACTCCTCGACGTAGACGTAGTCATGGCCATCGTCATTATACATCACCCTCTCTGCATGATGTCTCTATTAATGACTTGCTGCCATGCATAAAAAAACCGATAGGTATTCATCACATTCGCACGAAACTTTATTCATTACCCCTTTCAAAACTTCATTCTCTGTTCAATTTATGTTTGGAATCCACTGTTACAAACCCTCATTCAAACCAATACAAACTACAAGCTATAATTTCGGATATTGCTAGTCACAGACTTTTCAAGCCAGTTCGCATTGGAAAAGATGAAAAAGAGAAAAGATCTTTTCTAAATCTTTCCTTTGCCAACAAAGGTCTCGATGGCGTCAACCTAGGCAATGTCCTTCATCATAAATTAGTTCTATCGAAAATACCTCCTTATTTCAAAGACCAGTCTGTACCAAAAAGTAAAATCACAAAAATACTGAACTCAGAGGAAAATCAATTTGGAAAGTCCATAATCACATGGCAAAATCAAAAAACAAAACGCATCAAAAACGAATGGACACGAACTGTCATATTCCTGACTTGGTACAGGCATTTTCAAATGTAGAAAATGGTGGATTAAACCTGGTTCTATAGCGCTAACCCTCTCACTTTAATAACAGTCTCATCAAATTCCGTTACATTTACATGATGCGTTAAATAAACAGTCACAATCAATAAAATAGTCAAAATATGGGAACATCAGTCATCATCGTATAACAATTTAACAGGACACAACAACATCTACTATCTACGAACACATGGATTGATTTGAGTGTCTGACGTCAGAAAAATTATATACGTCACATAAATTTGTCGTTCAATGTGAATACAATAGTTATCAAAAGTACCTGGATTATAAACAATTTGAAATTTTACATAGGCAATGAGCGCAGACAGGGTTAAAAAATCAAAAGTATGTAAGAATAAATTACAGAAATCAAACTAGTCCAAAAGTTATACATAGAATTTATGAGAATCCAAAACTTTTAAAAGGAACAATTTAACAGGACACAAAAACCTATCCACGAACACATGGATCTACTTCAGTGTCCGACGTCAGAAAAATTATATACGTCACATAAATTTGTCGTTCAATGTGCATACAAACAATTTTAAAATTTACATAGGCAATGTACGCATACAGGGTTAAAAAATCAAAAGTATGTAAGAATAAATTACAGAAATAGACCGAGATTCAAACTAGTCCAAAAATTATACATAGAATATATGAGAATCCAAAACTTTTTAAAGGGAACAATTTAACAGGACACAATAACATCTACTGTCTAAGAACACATGGATTGATTTGAGTGTCTGACGTTAGAAAAATTAAATACGTCACATAAATTTGTTGTTCAATGTGCATACAAACAATTTTAAATTTTTTTTTCCCTAGGCAATGTACGCATACAGAGTTAAAAAATCAAAAGTATGTAAGAATAAATTACAGAAATAGACCGAGATTCAAACTAGTTCAAAAGTTATACATAGAATTTATGAGAATCCAAAAATTGTCAATTCCACTACGCCATTGATTGATTTTGACGTTTGTGGTTCAACGTATATAGTAATTCATAATAGAAATATATCATAATGACATATTATAGACAAATATCATACTGACGGGATCTTTTAAAGTACAGAGTCACGTTATAAGCACAAAAGAAATACAAAGAGTCACATATACAAAACAAATCACCAAAAAATGAAAGCCAATACAAAAACATTGACGAGATGTATAAGTACCGAGCCACGTCAAACGGATATCACATAAAACCATTCAACAGTAAAAGTAATCTTAATAATAGAACAAAAACAAATAAAAGAACAAAAAAACATGTTGTTAAGATGATACACAACATCAGTACGCAGAATCTATACATCAAGACCATCGTGTATTATTTGAGAAGTTGATACGGAATATTTATCAACAAGGTCTTGGTACCTTCCGATGAACTTTTTTAGAAAAAGGACGAGACGTTCTTTGACATACCCCTGGTTCATCAACTTTCTACTCAGACACTGATGACGTTTTACAAAGTCTGAGTAGGAGCTGCAAGCTCTTGAATATCGAATAAGTTGGGAAATATATATCCCATATGCAGGTGAAGTTGGTATATTGCTACTAAGGTGGGGAAATTTATAATTTCGAAATTAAAATCGTCTCGTTTGTCATAGATTCTGGTACTGAGATGACTGTGTAAGTCAAATTCGAGATATAAGTCTAAAAATGAGGCGGAGGAAGCCGTGTCTGTTGTTTCTTTAATCTCGAGTTCTGGGGGATATATTAATGGAACCAATAATTTCTTATACCTATACCAAACCTATTGCAACTAAAATTTTCAATTACAAACGCGTTTTGCAGGATCTCGATATTGACGACTTCAAGTCTAAACCTCCTGATTGCACTTTTGCTAGTTCCGAATTCACATATAATTCTGCTGGCCACGTTATTACCGGTGACCTTAACATTGTTAATAACACTTCTCTACGAAACGTGTTATCAAAAGGTCCGAAATATCGTGAGCCTAAATCCATCAATTGGAAATACAACTTTAAAACTTGGATGGATTCAGTCGAGCATTATGCCAGGCAATGGGCTAAGCGCGAGAAGGAAGACGTAGACGACACTCTATCCGAATGGATTAAGGCAGTGAGGTCGTTAATACAAATCAGAATTAAGAAACTGAATGGGTCCATCAATGCCCATGTTACGTCAATCCAAAGGTTGCTAAACACCTATCTGACCTCCATGATAAATATGTTGTTGTCCCCGCAGACAACGACATCGTTTTTGTCTGTAAAAGTCATTACATTAATTGCTTGATAAACTAATAAGTATAGACAATTCACTTGGAAACCCAACATATACCCTCACGACACTTACCAAAGAGGAAATCCTGGATAATCATAGGTCTGTTCTTTGTTCCTTTGGTATTTCAACCAAAGATGAAGAACTGGATCTTCCATCACTGTATTGGATACCTAAACTACATAAGTGTCCTTACAAACAACGGTATATTGCTGGGTCTTCCAAGTGCTCCACGAAACCCCTTTCTAAGTTATTAACATCCATTTTATCAGCAATCAAAGACGGACTTCAAAGGTATTGTGAAACTGCCTATTCTAGAGGTGGCGTGAATCAGATGTGGATACTTAAAAATTCCAAAGATTACATACAATCTAACTCTCTTTCATCTTGTAACAGTATTAAAACATTTGACATTTCTACTCTTTACACAAGTATCCACATTCCAAACTAAAAGACAAATTAAAAGAGTTGGTATTACTTTGCTTCATAAAAAAGAATGGCCAACGTAGATACAAGTATCTTGTCTTAGGGAGGGATAGATC
Source organism: Mytilus trossulus (assembly GCF_036588685.1). Classification (NCBI taxonomy): domain Eukaryota; kingdom Metazoa; phylum Mollusca; class Bivalvia; order Mytilida; family Mytilidae; genus Mytilus; species Mytilus trossulus. The sequence goes on along the minus strand of NC_086385.1, from coordinate 9,535,434 downwards.
TTGTAACAGTATTAAAACATTTGACTTTTCTACTCTTTACACAAGTATCCACATTCCAAACTAAAAGACAAATTAAAAGAGTTGGTATTACTTTGCTTCATAAAAAAGAATGGCCAACGTAGATACAAGTATCTTGTCTTAGGGAGGGATAAATCCTACTTTGTAAAGAATCATTCTGATTCAAACAAAAAATTCTCTGAAACCGATATTATCAAGATGCTTGATTTCTTGATTGACAACATATCTGTTACGTTCGGAGGACGTGTTTTTCAACAGACTGTCGGCATCCCAATGGAAACAAACTGCGCCCCTCTACTTGCTGACTTGTTTCTTTATTATTATGAGGCCGATTTCATGCAGGAACTTCTAATGAAGAAAGAAAAGAAGTTAGCAATATCCTTTAACTCTACTTTCCGCTATATAGATGACGTTCTTTCATTAAACAATTCAAAATTAGGTGACTATGTGAATCGCATCTCACCCATCGAATTGGAGATAAAGGATACTACAGTTAAGTCGGCTTCATATCTTGACTTACATCTAGAAATTGACAATGAGGGTCGGTTGAAGACAAAACTTTACGACAAAAGAGACGATTTCAGCTTTCCAATTGTGAACTTTCCATTTCTAAGTAGCAACATTCCAGCAGCACCTGCATACGGGGTATATATCTCCCAATTGATACGATATTCCCGTGCTTACATTTCCTATCATGATTTTCTTGATAGAGGGTTACTGCTCACAAGGAAGCTATTAAACCAAGAGTTCCAAATGGTGAAGTTGAAATCATCCCTTCGTAAATTTTACGGACGCCATCACGAGTTGGTTGACCGTTATGGAATAACCGTTTCACAAATGATATCGGATATGTTCCTTACGTCGTAACTACAATCCCCTTCCTTTTCATGAATTTGACCTACCGAATTAGACTATTTACCGGATGTGTAATAACATAAGCAACACGACGGGTGCCACATGTGGAGCAGGATCTGCTTACCCTTCCGGAGCACCTGAGATCACCCCTAGTTTTTGGTGGGGTTCGTGTTGTTTATTCTTTAGTTTTCTATGTTGTGTCATGTGTACTATTGTTTTTCTGTTTGTCCTTTTCATTTTTGGCCATGGCGTTGTCAGTTTGTTTTAGATTCACGAGTTTGACTGTCCCTTTGGTATCTTTCGTCCCTCTTTTAGACATAAAAATGCATACCTTTTTTTTGGAAATATCAATGCATAGAATCTTCTGGAAATATAAATGAATAGCAATTTTTGTTTGAAAATAAATGAATAACATCTATCAGAAACATAAATTAATAACATATTATATGAACAACATTGTCTATAAATGTAAATATCAATCTGGTTATAGAAATATAGATGCGTAATATATTTTAGACATACACATGATGTACATGATATAGCAAACTCGTCAAATCGTGCTAATCAAGGCATACCTTTTCACGTTGATACAGTTTTATTGTGTGAACAAATATATTTATATTATTAATCAACATTATAAATTATTTTGCTAATTTTGACCGTCTTGAAAGTTAATCAGCAACAATTTGTCATGCATATATGTCGATTTAAACAGATAAAGGAGCAATAAACTCTGAAAAATTATTTACTCTTTTGATCTACTGTCAGATTTATCTAATGCAATACTGTTCAGACAGTTTATAATTTAACCACACTATTTAGCATGTAAATATCAAAATATTATTATTTACGATACACAAAATAAATCCATAGAATAGAGAATGGAAACGAGTTTTTTTGTCAAAGACAAAATAAAACTAACAAAAGAGTAGATAAAATACAATGCCATGTATGATTCTTCTACGCAGCGTGGAAGTGGAGCACCCGGACTCCATCTTCAGTGGAATAGACGTCTCCAGCATACATATGCTGAAATTCGAAGAGACGTAAGGACAACCCTCCAAGCAATATTTCGCAAAAATAAACAAACTTCAGTGGTATTGCATCTGCTCTGATGAAATGGAATGCAGAATTTTTTTTATATATATTATCACAGATAACTGGTAATTCAGCTTTACATTTTTCTGCTTGGTCGGGAGATCTACCAATGACCAAATGGTTGGTAGAAATTGCAGGAATGGATCCCTCGATTACGACATCATCGGTAAATATAAAAAAGAAGATGTGAATTTCCAATGAAACAACTATCCACAAAAGACCAAAATGACACAAACATTAACACTATAGGTAACCGTACGGCCTTCAACAATGAGCAAAGCCCATACCGGGCTCGGGTATATATATATACACTTGTATATCGTATGTTCTTCCTTTCAAACACGATAAGCAGAGAATTGAAAAAGGACATTTGGCATAAGTCGAAAGAAACTGACTACAGCATTGCGGGAAAAATTAGAAAAATTAAACCAATCACATTAACTAAATTGATTCAGACATACCTTTCTAAAGTCATATACAACATACTTAGTCTACAAAAACTTAATCAACCAATTATGTGCGGCAGGCAAACGTGAAACTAGTCGTAACATACAGAGAGATTTTGGATAACTATAAAACCACATTTTTTATATATATAAGAATATGCCTGAACCATGTCAGAAATATGACAGTTGTTATCGATTTGTTTGATGTGTTTGAACATTTGATTTTTGCCATTCGATTAGTGACTTTCTGTTTTGAATTTTTCTTCGGAGTTCTGTATATTTGTTAATTTACTTTATACTCAAACACAAAATCAATCGATCATATACTACATTCTTAGAAGCATCTTATCATAAACAATACATACAACATTGAACAACTAATAGCTCTATCATACAGCTCATAAATATACAGCTCATACATATACAGCTCATACAGTTACAGCTCATACAGTTACAGCTCATACATATACAGCTCCTACAGTTACAGCTCATACATATACAGCTCATACATATACAGCTCATACAGTTACAGCTCATACAGTTACAGCTCATACATATACAGCTCACACTTTACAGCTCATACATATACAGCTCATACATATAAAGCTCATACATAAACAGCTCATATATATACAGCTTATACATATACAGCTCATACTTATACAGCTCATACAGTTACAGCTTATACAGTTACAGCTCATACAGTTACAGCGCATACAGTTACAGCTCATACAGATACAGCTCATACATATACAGCTCATATACAGCTCATATACAGCTCATATACAGCTCATACATATACAGCTTCTACATGTACAGCTCATACATATACAACTCATACAGTTACAGCTCATTCAGTTACAGCTCATACATATGCAGCTCATACAGTTACAGCTCATACATATACAGCTAATTCAGTAACATCTCATACAGTTACAGCTCATACATATACAGCTCACACTTTACAGCTCATACATATACAGCTCATACATATAAAGCTCATACATAAACAGCTCATACATATACAGCTTATACATATACAGCTCATACAGTTACAGCTTATACAGTTACAGCTCATACAGTTACAGTGCATACAGTTACAGCTCATACAGATACAGCTCATACATATACAGCTCATATACAGCTCATATACAGCTCATACATATACAGCTTCTACATATACAGCTCATACATATACAGCTCATACAGTTACAGCTCATTCAGTTACAGCTCATACATATACAGCTCATACAGTTACAGCTCATACATATACAGCTCATTCAGTAACATCTCATACATATTCAGCTCATGCATATACAGTTAATACAGTTACAGCTCATACATATACAGCTCATACATATACAGCTCATATAATATGCAGCTTAAACATATACAGCTCATACAGTTAAAGTTCATACATATACAGCTCATACAGTTACAGCTCATACATATACAGCTCATACAGTTACAGCTCATATACAGCTCATACAGAAACAGCTTCTACATGTACAGCTCATACATATACAGCTCATACAGTTACAAATCATACATATACAGATCATACAGCTCATACATATACAGCTCATGAAGTTACAGTTCATACTAGACAGCTCATACAGTTAGAGCTCATTCAGTAACATCTCATACATATTCAGCTCATACGTATACAGCTCATACAGTTACACATATGAGGTACAGCTCATATATATACAGCTAATATTGTTATAGCTCATACATATACAGCTCATACAGGTACAGCTCATACATATACAGCTCGTTCAGTAACATCTCATACATATACAACTCATTCATATACAGCTCATACAGTTACAGCTCATACATATACAGCTCGCACAGTTACAGCTCATACATATACAGCTCGCACAGTTACAGCTCATACATATACAGCTCGCACAGTTACAGCTCATACATATACAGCTCATATACAGCTCATTTACAGCGCATACATATATACCTCATACATATACACCTCATACATATACACCTCATACATATACACCTCATGTACAGCTCATACATATACAGCTCATATACAACTCATACATATACAACTCATACATTACAGCTCAAACATATACAACTCATACATATACAGCTCATACATATAAAGCTCATACATATACAGTCATTAATTGTATAAATTAATACGGATTGCACCTTACATCATACATAACCATTGGCTATAAAGTATATATAATGCAGTATTCAGCACTTCTATATTGAAGTACTATTAGTATGTTAGTGACTAGTGAAATTTTTGGAAATTATTTAAAATTAAGGAATGTATCTCACTCATGCAAAGCTATGATTCCTTGCCAGTCTTTGGTCCTTTTATTGTTTGTAGATCTGATTTCCTCGGGCATCACTAAAGAGACGTTGAAATGTCGGAATGCGAAGCTGGTGCAGAAAATTAAGTACCGTTTATGTGAATACTGAGGTTGAATAGCATTTTGACGGATAAAACGAATCTTCAGTCTATTGATTTGTCTCATTTCAGGGTGAAACACCATATGATTTAGCCAGGAATCACGGGTATTACAAAGTGATGGAGTATTTACAGGTACATGCATTTGTACTTGATTACCCTATATATATATATATTTATTGTAGTTATTTCAACTGATTTTAGTTGTATTGCAATTACACCATGCAGCTTGAAACGACATTGATTTTGACTCTTGGTTTTAGACCTGAGTGAAGGTTGTGATAACAACGAGTTATACATGGTATAAGCATCATACATAGATGATTTGTACTCATAAAAATAATGCCTTTTTAATGTAAAACTAACTACCAATTGCCTAATAGATTTTGGACTATTGGTAATATTTATCTATCACATTTTACCTAGTTAATTTTTCTTAAGCTATAATAAAATCTCGTTTCTGAATGCCAAACATTAATACTGTGGATTCATTTATTCTCGTGGGTATCAATTTTCGTAAATATTTCTTCTGATATTATAAAGCAGGATGCTACTGTTGTCAATATTTCTTCTTACATAATAAAGCAGTATACTATTGTTGTAAATATTTCATTTAACATTATAAAGCAGTACTCTACTGTTGTAAATATTTCTTCTGATATTATAAAGCAGTATACTATTGTTGTAAATATTTCATTTAACATTATAAAGCAGTACGCTACTGTTGTAAATATTTCATTTGACAGTATAAAGCAGTATACATTCGTGGATCGCTGATTACAAAAAAAAAATCAGATATGTAATTTGTGAATTTCTTTTTGATTTAGGAGATCATATAACCTCCTTGGTTTGATTAATAATAAAACAAACAAAAAAGAAGGAATCCATTGAAAAAGTTTTGAATTGTCAAAATCCTCGCTTGGTCCTTTTAGGTTAAAGTGTTCATTGAAAACTTCTATTTGCCAAAATGGACAAAGACAACTAATTATTTGTTTGTTTTACAATTTATAAATTGTTGTCGGAATTATAAAGGGCAATCAAAACTTAATGATTGAAAGCTCATTTCCCTAATCACGATATAATAAACAGTCCTATAAGTAATAGGTGTGAAAATAAATGTTCCTGTCATAAACAATATTACCTACGGGCAATATCCCCGTACTTAATCCTATTGATTTTCAATCACTAGTAAACCAAACTATGACCCGGTAATTAACAACTTGCAATTATTTTCCATGAACAGTTTTAATCAATCTTAAAAAGTGAATTATCACTGATATTCGCTATATTTATTATTGATTTAATTAAAATACTTGTATCTTCTTTCAATAAAAAAAACACGTGTTATGTTACAATGTTCATCGCTATTCAACACTATACTAGAACTGCATAACATAACCGGAAATAAACATCTGACTCCATACATATTTATCGGGATTATACTTCGTTGAATTCTTAAATTCGTGGTTCGCTGTGACACACGAAACCCACGAAAATTGGTATACCACGAATAAAAATGACTCCACAGTAATAGTTATATTTTATATGTGTACAGTGTCTCGTATACTCCAATAGAACTGAATGAGCTGATAAACAGCTGATGCTAGAACAAACAATGAAGATAAAAGTTGTAATCTATAATATCAGTTTTGGAAAATGAAAATGTATAGATTTTCTTCTTTGAATGAAACTCTGAAAGCTATAAAAAAAACATACATTGAGATTAGGGTTTTGTTTTTCATATCTTTGTTGAAAAGCAAAAAAATATTAAGAATAGGTCGTCGAAACACTCATTTCTGATTCTGTATAAAAGTGTATTCATTTTAAAATTAAATATCTTTTGATTAAATCTTTTTCTTGGAAATGAAAAACAGTTATTTACAAAACATAAAAATTAAATCCGCAGTGCTTTATCTTAGATATATCAATCACACTTATGAAATTTTCCGTTTCAGACAGTCATACCAACACTGTCAGAAGATATCAGCCCGACAACATCAGGAAACATGCAATCCACGCCAAAAGCTAAAGGTTCAACTACTGATTTTGTTTTGGTTTAGCATATCCTTATTTATCATGAGCTGATTGGCCATTATGACAAAAGTGTGTCAGAAATCACATCTGATATTTTTTTCCTAAGTCCTAATAACCTTCCATTATTAACGAATGAATAAAAAAATAACACGTATACGGTACAGAAAATACTTAGCCTTCCGGAGCACCTGATTTCACTCCAGGTTTTTAGTGGAGTTCGTGTTGTTTCTTATTTATTATTTATAACTGTTGATGTAAATGTCCTTTGGTTTTGTTAGTATTTATTTACTCCTTGGTTTTGATTGTTATTGTCTTTTACTATTTCATTAAAATTATGTATGATTCATATTTAGGATATACATCACGTTCTCTATTTACACTTCATACCTTACCACAAATTTTTCATTTACTTGTGTATATTATTCTATTTTGTGGTCTTTCTATGTTGTGATGTTACACTATTATTTTAGTTCAGGGTGAAGGTTGGTACCTATTATAACGTTTTTTTGGTTGCAACTGTCAAAAGTCAGAAAGTCAGGAACCTGATGTTTAGTGGTTGTTGTATTGATGTGGTTCAAAAGTATTTCCCGTTTCTCGCTTTTTATATAGATTAGGCCCTTGGTTTTCCAGATTTTTGGGACTTTTTATAGCTTGCTGTTCGGTGTGAGCCAAGGCTCCGTGTTGAAGACCGTACTTTGACCTATAATGGTGTACTTTTATAAAAGTTATATGACATGGATGGAGAGTTTTCTCATTGGCACTCATACTACCACTTCTTTTATCTATTTAAACAAATAAACAAAAAAATACAAAGTAAATAATAACATTCGATTTAGAAAATTATCATTTTTAACCGGATTATCGAAATAAAAATTTGTGATTGATTTGGAGATGTACAGCGGCTGGATGGCCGTGGGCGGCTTTTAAACTATGTCCGTCCATTACATGAAAACCCTTTGAGAAAAACTATTGCGTTATCGCCTTTTTTAATATCAAAAAGCGGTACTTTTGATATTATGATATTATTGAGTTATTTCTCTTTGTTCTAAAATGGTTAATTATATAAATTAAGTTTGATTACACTAAGCCTTTATAAATAGGTATAACGTTTTTGTCTTATCTGACAAATTCATTTGAAAATGTTCTGTTTTTTTAAGAACATTTTATGGATATTACTTATAATATTTTTTTTTTTTTCGTTGGTAATTGTTTTACAAATTTCTTGGTAGTTGTGTTTGTTATTTTGTATAAATTAACTTTTTGAGTGCTACATATATAATTTCTGTTGTGTGTGTTCATTTTAATTTGTACTTGATCCTTGATTCAAGATTTTTAAATTCTTTAAATAAAATATAAAAATCTATTTGTATAAGTTTTAAAGCAAAGATAAGTTGCATATCCATATTAGTTTGCTACAAATTACAGACAAATATAAAAACTATCAACTACATTTATAAAGTTTGATTACACAAAGTGTTTTAAAATGATTTTCACATTTTATCAAGATAAAACAACATCTTGCAATTTTCAATCATTGGAGTGACAGATTTATTTAAAAAAATTAAATTATATTTGGTTATTATTAAAAAAAAATATAACATCATATTTAATTACATTATATTTACTTAAAGAGTATAGAGTTAAATCATATCAAATTTTAGATTTATATTATTTTCCTTTGAATACTTACGGTTTAACTAAGAAGTATTTCATGAAAAGATGAATTCTTGATGTTTTTTTAAATGCTGATTCTAGCAATGTACTTCGATTTTGAATATTGGACCATATTAAATAGGTAAATATCCAATTTCGAATTTTCATATCATTTAACACATTTATTTTGTGTCACAAACCAATGTTGTATTAAGTATTCAACTACAATCTGAATTCAGAGCTGTTTTAAGCGTAAATGTTGTGTCCATACTTGCTCAACTGTTCAGGGTTCGATCTATGCAGAGAAATCTGGTTGATGTCTCTCTGACAGCCTCTTGCTAAATTTCGAATTTATAAATATTTGTTTTCATTTTTTTTAATTATGTTAACATTCTTCTTTATGAGCTAATTTCTATAAAACAGCATATCAATAATTTTAGATGACAAAGTTCCAATTGAAATAAAATTGATGTCCGACAAAAAATATGTTCCTTTGTATCTCAAATTACTGGAGTCTGGTTCTGAGAAAAAGAAGGATATTCGTTTAGTCATTGTCGGGAAGAAGGGAGCCGGCAAAACTTCATTACTCAAACGATTGTTTGGAGAAAAAATACACAACAAAGAAATGACCAGCACAAATGGGATCGAAATTCATAGAATAAGATGCAATGCAAATTGTGATGATGGTGAATGGTATAAATTAGAAGGTAATAGAATTGGGAAAGGAAATGGGGAATGTGTCAAAGCGACAACAACCCGACCATAGAGCAAACAACAGCAGAATGCCACCAATAGGTCTTCAATGTAGCGAGAAACTCCCACACACGGAGGCGTCCTTCAGCTGGCCCCTTAACAAATACGCATACTAGTTTAGTGGTAATGGACGTCATACTAAACTTCGAATTATAAACAAGAATTTAAACTTAAAATGCATACAAGACAAACAAATACCAGAGGCTCCTGACTTGGGATAGGCGCATACTTGCGGCGTGGTTAAACATGTATTTTTTATATCCCTCCACCTATTCCTGTAGTCCATGTAGAACAAACGCAACAATACTTATAGTAAAAACTCAATTTAAGAGAGAAGTCCGAGTCCTATGTCAGAATATGAAACAAAGGAAATTAAACAAAATGACAATAATACATAAATAACAAAATATTACTATCAGTTACTGACATGCCAGCTCTAGAACTCAATTAAACTGATTGAAATATTATGTCTTCATCATATCAATATCAAGCACAATACCTGCTATAAGGGGGTTTAGTATTATACAATCATGAAATATATGAGCAAAACCTAACCCGTGTCATGCCAACAACTGATTTTAGAATAGATGTCTTTATTTCCGATGCAAAAACCCTATAAGTTAATCAATACTAAATAAATATGATCTGCATTTGGCACAGTATTGGACATATATGGTTGATTCTGAATCGAACGCCACTCATAAATCTTTATTATACGATTCGCGCATAACAAACAATAGAATAACTCATTAGAAATACATGGGAAGGCTGCTAATTTAAAAGACAGACGTGTGTTTTTAGTCTATATATAAGAAAAGCTTTTCTGGCTCTTTGATTGCTCTAGATTTTCAATGACATTTCACTTTTTTTAATCGATTTGATTTGGTTATGCATTGCGAAAAACATTGAGGATGCCATTTGGACATTATGGTGCTTTAGATCTCACTATATGTATCTCTATTTTCAACAAAATATTATTAGAAAAATATTTGAATACAGTTTTAATTCTAATCATAGGCAATAATGAAGAAACTGAACGTCATGCAAGACTGTTAAAACCGTATAAGGAAACCCTTATTAACCATCGTAAGCGACCAATGGAAGCATCAGAAGAAGTAACAGCCAAAAAGCTTAGACCGAACTCATCAGAAACTATCATATATATGAGGGAATCAGAGGAATCAGAAGCAGCCTCTTTTCAGTCGGAAAAAAATACAGATCCTGTAGCTATTGAAAACCAGCCATCTCACCTGTTGATAGAACAAGCATATAAAGATATTGAAGCCATGCTACAATCTAAAATTGATATAAACGATAAAGAAAAGTATGCCACATTATTGTTATGGGATTTTGCAGGTGACGAAGAATTTTACCACACACATCAAACCTTTTTGTCTCCAGACGCCATTTATCTCGTTGTAGCAAAACTCAATGAGGCTGACGACAAAAATGCACAAGGTAAAGATAAAACGTCTTCATTGTAGTCAAAGTGCGGGCATACAACTAGGCGCAGAGTACCTTTAAAGAAACAGTCATCTAAATTTATGGTCACCATTAACACAGATTTAAACTGGAAATAGTTAATGATTTCAAACATTCATTTTAAGAGCAGATAATCTTCACGAGATTAACAAAAATTATAAACAGTTGCGTTCGCAAAATTGTTAAATAGGAAAGGGCTGTAAATAATGCATGAATTGAAAGTTTTTCTTTAAGCAAACCTGTATTACACCGCAAGGACACATACGTCTTTAGTATTTAAGTGATGAGACAAGGTTTGTTGATTGCAAAGAAAAATAAGCTAATGATCTTTAACGATGTTCCAATACGTAATTATGGTTTATGTTCTAAAATAGTTTTAATTACTTTATATTTAAGTTCAATTTTTAAAATAATGCTGTTGTTTTGTTGTTGTTTTTTTTTTTTTATTAGGGATGGGTTTTATAGAATATGCAAACAAAATATATACCTGAATTACCTACAATTACATCCATGGTAACAAAACCAAAAGAAACCATACCTGTTTTAGCGTGTATTTCTTTAAGAGTGTATTTTTGAAGATTGCTAAAGCTGTACTTTGGTAAACCTTCCGGAATTTTTTTTTCGGGTCTTCAGTAATCTTCAAATGATATTCTATCGGGATTCACTTTTCAACTTTTAATATTTGAGTGTACCTGATAAGTGTTAAACATGTTGAATAGACAAAACGTGTTTATGGCAGTCAAAAGTTGCTAGGTATCTATTATGCGTCGAAATCCTAGCACTTTAGTATATAATTAGTAAAATCATTCTGCAAATACCATAACTTTGTAGATTTATTTCGATTTTGGATGAATTCAATACATTGTTATACTAGTAGTAGAATGGATGAGATGAAAAATGAATGTGAGGACAATTTTAAAACAAAAGATGATTTTGATCCACCAGTGGTTATTGTTGGTACTTGGAAAGATGCTGTGACATCAGAGACAAAAGAGGTAAACTTGGTAATGAAAACGTACACATAAAGATGAGCACAATTTCATATTGTTGGTTTTTTTCTGTAATTCTAGTGGGATTTAAACTTTTATATCACCAAGGCCTACAACTATAAAAAAGATAAGACAAATTGCATACGATTTGAAGAGTTATTATATGTTTAAGTGAACGAGCCTTAAAAATAAGCGGTTTAGCCTTTTTGAACAACTGAGATCATTCCCAGTTTTAAGTGGGTTTTATGTTACTCATTCTTTAGTTTTTTATATAAAAAAGAAGATGTGCTATGATTGCCAAAGAAACAACTCTCCACAAGAGACCAAAAGACACAGTAATTTACGGTTATAGGTCACCGTACGGCCTTCAACAATGAGCAAAGGTTGTACCGCATAGTCAGCTTTAAAATGCATCGAAATGACAATGTAGAAACAATGAAATGTAACTCAAAGGAGAAAACTTACGGCCTAATTAATGTACAAAAATTAAAGGTAAACAAATATAAAACACATAAACAAACAACAACCACTGAATTACATGCTCCTATTTTGGGACAGGCACAAACATAATGGTTTGTGTTGTTAACAATTATTTGTCTGTTACACATTTTTCTTTTTTAGCCAGGCGTTGTAAGGTAATTGTGATTTTTAATGTCCATCTGGTTTCTTTCGACTCTCTTTTTAAACTTCAAAACAGTCTACAAAGACTTTCAAACTTTAAAAATTGCGTTATGTCAAATTAAAAGATATCACAATATGGTTATCAATAGTTAATTATCAACATTTTTAGATCTTTTCACAGTATGCTTCATTTTCGTTTTAAACAGGCTTTTTCAAAACACTTCATGTTTCAGATTGAAGATGTATGCAGAGAAAAACTGTTACGATATACAGACAATATGTCAGATGATGAGCGCGGACATATCAGCAATACATATTTGATTTCTAATACAAAAGATGATAACAGTGTTTTTAAGCAAATTCGACAATACATCTTACAGTTAGCAAGGAAAACGAGAACCTGGAATACAGACTATCCGTTAAAATTTATTCACCTGGAAAAACGTCTTCAACAGAAGAAGAAAGAGTTACCAATCATTACGTTTCATGAAATGAAGTATATCTCTACTGAAACATGCGAACCTTTAAGAAATGATGAGCTTGATTTGTTTTTGAAATTTCATCATGAAATTAGAGCTCTGGTTTATTTTGAAGATCTGCCAGATTATATTATTTTAGATACACAATGGCTGTCTGATGCCTTCAAATGTATAGTTACAGCAAAGGAATTTCGAGCTGTAAGCATTCAGAATCAACAACTTTGGAAAGAATTCTATAATAAAGGAAAATTGCATAAGGCAGTTTTAGAGGAGATATTCCAAAAGGAGGAAAACATTTTCTACGAACACAAGGAACATATACTGAATGTTATGGAGAAATTTGATATAATTATACGACCAATAAAATCAGGTAATAATTCTGCCAAAGATCTAAATTGCTATTATGTACCTTGTATTGTTAAAGCCGAACCTGAGTGTGACATATACAAGATGTTTAATGTGACAGAAGATAACTGTCAAAAATCCACTTGGTTATGCTTCAAGTTTAGATTTTTGCCACCACATTTAATGAATCATGTGATTGCTTCACTTTGCAGAAAGTATGAAGTTGCAGAAGTCGGTGTCGTTCAACAAGAAGAAGGAACAAATACCTCCAAACGGGTTATTGCTCTTTTCAGGGGTACTGCTGTCTTTGAATTAAGTGGAACAACAAAACTTAGTAAATTACTTATAGTGACATGTCCAAATCTTATTCTGGTACAAGTTTTAGAATTTGGGAAAAGATCTACTTTAGCTAGGGGAATGTACAAATATATTGCCGACTTTGTCACAGATGAAATTAACAAGATTATTGGTACAAGATTCAAGATGACAAATGTTAGATTTGAGAAAAATTGGGAATGTGGCCTTGTAAAACCACAATCTGTTTCACTGAAGAACAGATTACAGAGTATTACTGTGAGACATGCGCAAATACCCATGAGTTTAAAGATGAATGGTCACACCTTCAAAGTGAAACAATATGCGTAAGTAAAACATGATGAAACTTAAAAAAAGATATAATATTGACTTCTGCTTCAAAAGTCATTGAATAATAGTTTTAGTGATGATTTTTTAAATTGCAGCTAGGTTATTGTGTTGATCGATCTTTAAACTCTAAATCAAGAATAGACCAAGTAACAAAACAAAATCAAAGGCAAAAAAAATTATCTAAGATGCATATGTTTTTCAATAAGAAATGTTCACTTTGTATATCGGTTTATTTGTACAATAATAAGAGTAGGTGTAAATTATTTCTACAACACTAAGATATTTTTTTAAATTGATTGTGCTTATACTTTGTGAAAAACTTTATCTGTATATGTATATACTGTTGTTAATTTTCATATCTATTAGGAGGCATGTCCCTCGAAGATATATATGATCATTTATCCTTCATAATTATATTAAAGTATCGGTGAATATTTTCAGTTGTCTCAGAGTTCTGCAGAAACTTTAGTAAGAAATGACAAAACAGAAACAACCAGTAAAAACCAAACAATTTCAACTAAGGTTAGAAAATATTACATAAATAATTAACTCATCTATTTACATAAAATTTTGAAAATAAGCAACTAATACAGGATGAGATAAGTATATCTGAGTAATTACCAGTTAGATCTTTTCTAAATGATATAAAGCCATGGTTCTTTGGAAATGGTGCTCTTGCATTTAAATATCACTAGCAGATGTCTTTAGATTGTTTAGTAAGATAATAATTTCTTTGGTCACGACTTTTGTTATGAGTGACATTCATTAGGTACGCATTGGATCCTAAAATTGAAAGCACACAGTATATGTTATATTTCAGATCTAGCCAATAACAATGAATTTGAGCAAAATATCCAAAGGTCTTAGGCTTTTGGTCTTGAAGTAACGTTATCACTACCAGAAGGTAAACAGCATTTAATTGAAACGTTTAAATATCTAGACAAATTGTTAGCTGCTATTTCAAAATTGTAGATGGAATAAGACACCCATCTATATTTAGTTTAATAACTAATTTTCATTGATTACACTTTTATTTTATAGGTTCGCTGCTTTTTCAAAAGTTGTACACAAACATGTTCAAATGTATCTCAAGCATCAACTAGAACTAACAGATTGGAAGGGGTATGTTATGCAACAAAGTAGTCACGATAAAGGTTCATTGTCAGTTGTCTTTCAATGTTCACTCCTTTTTATTTTTAGTATGTTCCTAATATAAAAAAAGTACAAGTTGAGCTGTTGTTGAATATGTCTTAACAGATTGAAACATTAAAGTGGTGGAGTAAAATGGTAAAGTTTAATGTTGTTAGAAGGGAGTCAAATAATGATAACAATAGCACTGAGGACCCAAATACCAAAAGAAAGTTACACAAAGATCTGTTTAACAATTTATTGTATCATGCCAACATGTTTGAGTTATATATTTTCTAGAACACACCCTCAAAATCGCGGACCTAAAATGCTTGTATGAAAGTATGTGAACTATTTTCGGATAAATTTTATGTCTGGAGAATTTCAGAAATAATATACTATCTATTTTATAAATACAGTGTATTTCCTATTAACAACCAAATTTTATTCTCTACGGCGATCATGCGTGCACTGCTATAGGTTGCAGTCTTGTAATTGACTGATCCATAGGCTTACATGCTAAACAGCTGATCTTTGAACAAAAATAAATAAAAAATGCTACATAGAAAAAAAAATTCATGTTCATATCATGTATGTACTAATGTGAAATTGTGATTTAATCGAAAAAAAAGGGGTCTTGCCACGAAGAATAAAAAGTTAAAACATTTTTTTTTCTTCTTTCTGTTTGCTATTTTTACTAGGCCGCACCTCTTCCAGTAAACATGATATCCTTCCACTTTCCTGGATTGATATCCCCAAAAGATGCATGACTTTTTTTAAAGTCTATATATATGTTTTAATTCAGCAAACCTATAATCAAACTGAAAAGATTGAGTTCAGAAAAAAAATCAGAAAAAAATGCACTATATTGTTTCCCTCCATGTTTTGACATGCACCGGAAACTAGAGTTGTAATACAAGACTGGTACCTATACAGCCTCTATATATTATAGTAGTATATTAATCATATTATACATGCAGATATATGCGAAATTGATTGTCCTGTCCCCGTCCGTGTACTTTTTGTAAGATTTTGTGTAAATTAAACCAAGGTATAAGGCCACCGACCACAATTAATTCCTCAATCAGTTTTTTATAACGTTTTGTATCATTAAAAAAATTGCACCATGCACTTTTGACAATTTTTTGTGTAATGTGTAGTACTAGTCCAAATATATATCCAAAATTCTGAAAGATTGAAGCAATCACTTTTACAAATTTAGCCAATTCAGTTGGCATAATCACTCATTCCATATCAAAATCAGTTTCAATACAACATTAAAAATTTTATTGCATCTCTCTTCTTTCATTTCCGGCCAAAAACATCTAAGAAATGAGTGAGGAAGGGAAAGACAAAAATAGGAAAAATACACTTTAATTAGAAGGAGCTATATTCTTGGACAACGAAAAGCGGGGTCATTAATTGTGGTTTTGGTCCATAATAGTAGTGGTTAGTACGATCTTTAAACCTCGATATGGACCACGCTCTGATTGGCTTATTTTTTTTCATTTTTGTTATCTATCATATGATTGGTTATCAATGTAAAAACGGTAGTCGTTTCTGACTTGAAAGTCGGTCTGATGACGGATACATATACAAACTTTTTCATTTTCATTTTTCTCCCAAAATAACCCAAATTGAATAATCACAAGAATGGGGACAAATGCGACTATGCATTGTACTTAAGGACACAGAGGCATGAGGATTACTTTATTGTGGAAAGACGGGAATCGACACACGAAATGAGGTCTTCTCGTTTAAATGTAAAGAAGCTGTTACACGAAAATGTCTAATAATCATGTATATGTTAATTTGTTGAAGCAAGAAAAAAGATTGTCTTTATCGGATTGATGATTGCAATAGTGAGACATATCAAAATGAAATCCAAATCTTGCAATAGTAGAACAGAAACTGTTTACCTTTTTATTGCACTTAAGTTGCCAACAAGATGTTTGTACACAGGAAAATTCAATTTCACGTGAATTTAAAAATTGACGTTAATTTGACCTCAAACGAGTTTATACGTGAAACTCGCGTGAAATCTGTTTATGTGAGTCTCACATGAATTTGATGTGAAATTCACATAAAAATCACATGAGTTTTGGTTCACGTGAAATTTACATGAATTTTTGAAATAAAGTATTTCAAACAACATCTAAATTTTCATATTTAAATAAAATCGTAATAATTACCATTTTTTTTGTTCATGTGTAATTCATGTGAAATTTTACATATGAAAATTATGTGAATCTCAATGCATGTGAAATTCAAATGAAATTTTCACCTGAGTTTCATGTATAAGCTCGTTTGAGGTGAATCTCACGTGAAATTTTTCATGTGAATTTCATGTCAGATTCATGTGAAAATCACGTGAGCAAACTTTGCCTGTGTAGAGGGTTCAATGTGCTAACTTTTTGTTGTTTATGTAATTTGCTATGAACCGTCTTCGTCTTTGTTTTTCAATATTTCACCAGTAGTTAATTCTAAACGCACCAAGGTATTTTTTTATTCAACTTTTTTTTTATCCTTTTTCATTTCATCTTGGACGGTTTTTTTTCATGACAGGTTTTATAACATGTGGCGTTTTATTCTGCGACACTTTCACTATTGCTTCAATTCAATTTAAGTCTTTTCTTTAAAATGATACAATTACTTAATATATTATGTGACTTGTCAAAATTTTACTTCGTTTTTGTTTTACTTTCAAGTTTACCAATGAGGAGTTTAACTTTGCAAAAATGGGGATGATTGTGCTGAATGTTCTTACTGATGTTTTATTTGATCTAATCAAACAAGATAAAGCATTCCTTCGTCCTAGAAAGGATTGTGATATAACATATTTGTACAGTGAGCTCAGAAAAACTAATAAACATATTCCAAGTTCTGGATGGGGAGGCACATGGCAAACAGTTCAGTCTACAGACATAGCTATTGGGGATGACATTGAGCGTATACGACTTACACGTAATGAAATACTCCATTCTGAGACATTTAAAGTTAACGAAAAACGCTTTAGTGACTTACGTAAAATACTTTTCGACCTTTTAACACGGTTTGATGAATATACCAAACCTACCAGGTTGTATATGGATCATTTTAATGACATTGTTGCCAAAACTATTTCTGAAAAAGAAGTTCAAGTTGTTCGTCAACGGATTGAAAATAATCTCAAATCAGGTATATTTAGTTCATACTGACATTTAGATAAATGTTCTTAGTAAATATATATAGGAAGATGTGGTGTGAGTGCCAATGAGACAACTCTCCATCCAAATAACAATTTAAAAAGTAAACCATTATAGGTTAAAGTACGGCCTTCAATTATAAGACCGTCTTCATCTTATGAGTAGCCAATGAAGGATATACGGCTTTTACTGTTCTATGTCTGAGTACGTCATGAAATTTTGAAGTACTAAGAAGTAAAATCACAAAAATACTGAACTCGGAGGAAAATTCAATCGGATTGTTCGTAATCACATTGCAAAATCAATGACAAAACACATCAACAACGAATGGACAACAACTGTCATATTCCTGACTTGGTAAGGCATTTTTAAATGTAGAAAATGTTGGATTGAACCTGGTTTTATAGCACTTAAACTTCTCACTTGTACAACAGTCTCATCAAATTATATTATGTTTACAATGATGAAGTATGACATTTCGTACTTATATTCCAATTCCTAAAGAGTTCTCCTTCAATCATGTTAAATGGCAAAATGAATCTGAAAATGTCAAATCATACGCGACACATGTTTTGCTGTCAAGTCTATCTTAAACTTTAGTCAAAATGGCTGCATCTATTTTGCAAAACGTACATTTCACATTTAGTTTAACCTAAACGTTTTCTTACGAATTGCAGATATATAGATTCAACATATAACTTAAGATCAGGCTGTAAAGAAAAACAAATACAATGATACCTTATAGCGGGTTATTTTCGCGGGCGTAAAATTTCGCGATTTTCATTCAATAAGGTATACGAAATATTTTTGCGGTTATTATTTTGGCGGATTCAACATTTTCAACATTACCTTTGCATGTACACTTTTAAATTGGCGGAATTTATTTTGGCGATTTTATTCTATCCGCGAAAATAAGCGAAAATTTACACCCCGCGAAAATAACCCGCTATACGGTATTCGGTTTTGAGTGTTCTTGATGAAGGTAAATCAAGAAACTTTCTTCCGATGCATGGAATTATTGAACGTGTTGTTCTCATTTAAAGTCAAATTTGATAAAGTCGTCAACTGGTTTTTATTCCAGCACATTAATGATTTACTCTATTTTCAGAAATGGATATTGAAGTTGAAATTGAACACCAATTGAATGTTGCACCTCTATAACATGATAAAACAAAGGACATGGCTGAATATTCGTAACTGCCAGCGATTATTACAGAATGTTAGAATAACTGATTTACAAAGGACAAATCTCAAACCTTTAAATGACCTTTTTCATGGTTAAAGATGATATGTCAGGTTGATGCAAAATCACGTTAAGATTCGCGTGCTTAACAAACTGTTTTGTAACATGACCAAGTTTTAAAAGAAGAAAGAATAGACATAATAAACCAAAACTAAGATAGTTGATTAATATGTATATACAAGTAAAAGTTAATCTGAAATTTGTCTATTGATTTAGGGATGTACGTTAACAAATGGTTTGGATATTGAAACATTTTTTAGGTTAAAAATTGGAATTGAAATTTTAAAACCAGTGATTCATGTGATTAGATATTAAATATCGTTGAATAAGTATGGCACTACATTACATTCATTGTAACTTTCAAACGTCATAAAATATTATTGACCTTTCAAATCAACTTTAAAATTTGAATAACTAAAAACTTAATTCAGTGACTATAAATAAAGGTTTAGATGTATATTTGAAAAATAACATTAAATCAGTTTATGCGAATCACTAAACATTTAAGTTATGTTCATATTAAAAAAACATCATTTAAATGTTAATAGAAAAAGAAAATGATGATTTTATAGCAATGCTGGGAAATGTTAAGAAAACAGCAGCTGAAATCCTTAGGATCCGTACTTCTCTAACATTTAGTACTTTATTTGGCCAGTTAAGTATGTTTTTATTCGAGCGTCAATCGCCCGTCTTGAGAACCAAATTATTATCCTGGTGTCTAAAATAAGTTCACTAGTAACATATTTTCAGCAACTTGTTTCACACTTGTATAACAATGAAGACTTATATTCTAAATATTTATATTTTAATTAATGAACCCAATAGTTTCCTTATTCAAAATATGTTTTTCAGGTACACTTTGAAATTTTGTAAATGTATAGTTTTCCTTTAAAATAAATATCTATAATACTGAACAATTTGCGAGTGTTTCCTTATAGCTCATCGATTACATCTCAGATTTTGAATATTTATACCCATTCAAAACATCTGGTGTTCTGTTACTTTTGTTTTCTGTTGTTGTATCATGTCAAGCTCCAAACAGTTTTTCTTTGATGGTTTTATAAAACTTTTTTTTTAAAGCTGTAAGATTGAAAACAATGCAGGAAAACATCAGTAAGAAGGAGAAAATAATAAGTTATATTGTATTATTCTTTAAATATCATATCATTTGTTGGTTTCTTTAAAAAAAATGAAGTTATATTGGTATTGCCTCTGAATGATGACACTAGAAAATTTTCTCCAACTTATTACCAATATCACCTTTTTCAAGTAAATCCTGTAATTGTCTAAATGTGACTTCCATTCAGGTTAACAATAATCAATAATACATGTAAGATATTATACACAGCTTGGGTGTATTAAGCCGTATTCACACCAAACGCCATGTACAGTAAACATAATTACAATTAGTTTAATGTAATGTACACCGGTTTCACATTACATTTGTTCCCATCTATACACCTTGTGTAATTACCTGCACATAAGATGTGTACATACTTTCAAACTATATGTCATTTGTATGTTTGTTGTGTAGAACCGACTGCAAATTGTTCGTACAACTTTTCTAGCAGTTAGGGAACGACCATTTGACTTTAAAAAGGGAAAGAATGGATTTGTTCTTGAAAATTCTTCTGATCCCCAAATTGATAAAACAAAATAATCAGGTCATACAGATGATAAAAAAAATATTCTGAATCCAGAGTTTCTCCATACATTGTTGTGATAAATATTACAAACATTTGAAAACATTTTAATACCATTGCTAGCATAAAAAAGACTGAATAAAATTATTATGTGAAAGAAAAAATGCTGATTCGAAAACAAAAACATAACTCCCCCCCCTCTTTGAAGTAATGAGGTTGCGTCTGACCCTTCCCTTCCATGAATTTGACCTACCGAATTAGACTATTTACCGGATTTGTAATCACATAAGTAACACGACGGGTGCCGCATGTGGAGCAGGATCTGCTTACCCTTCCGGAGCACCTGAGATCACCCCTAGTTTTGGTGGGGTTCGTGTTGTTTATTCTTTAGTTTTCTATGTTGTGTCATGTGTACTATTGTTTTTCTGTTTGTCTTTTTCATTTTTAGCCATGGCGTTGTCAGTTTGTTTTAGATTTACGAGTTTGACTGTCCCTTTGGTGTCTTTCGTCCCTCTTTTATGCTTGTTTGATGATTTGCAATAGTTTACAGATCCTCAAATCCTACGATATCTGATGCATTAGAAAACGTAGGCTGCTAACAGACGGGGAAAAATGGAGATGTTAGGTTCACAACATTTCTATATTTTCTGTTTGTTTCAAATGATTTTTTTTTAAGTAAATCGTTCTTTGAGTAAAGGCCAATGGTAAATATTTATGTGTACGTCCAATCGTTTCGGGACGACCTTTTAAAATGAACTATGTGTTCGTCAATGATGATGCTTGAGTCTTGATAAGGGGTTAATAAAGCTACGTGAAGTTGTCTTTATAACAAAGGTTAGACAAATATTTCTTAAAGAACTTTATTAACTATTGTTATAAATATCAATTTTATTAGAAAATCGTTTCTCCCTTAAATATACATGGTTAAAATAATGTTCTAAATACCTAGTTTTGTATACAGTTAGCCTACACAAGGCATACATTGACTACCGACTGCATGTAGAAAAAACATGATTTATACTACATTGTACATGTAAACATTGAGTTTTATCAATGGTAACGTAATTGTGCTTAGTTTACGTGTAAGTTACACTAACACAACCCCGAGTTTTGGTTAATGTGAACACGGCCCTATTGTCTTGATGTTAATTTCCTAAAAAAGTAAAGAAATCTTTTAAATTGCAACCTACGATTCTGATCTCTTCATATGAGAATTTAGCTTTATATATTGATATTAATGAGTATCGGTCTTAACATATTGAAATAAAATACAGACAATATTTTTTGAATGATTTCAAACTACTTTAGACAACATATTTGTTCGTGACCTATTCCATTTTTTAAATTTCCAAGTTAGGTTTCATCATTATTTTTGTCTTTCTCAGCCCATTTCTGACATTAAAGGTGTACCAGTGATTGCTGTCTGCAAATACCCCCTCTTTGTAAATTCCGTTGATATTGGAAAGGGTGCAGGATGCGTACCACCACCCTCCCATCTTTCGAGTAGCACAATTAGTATTATGATATTCAATATCGTTGTCCTTATCTCGTGTGGTAAATTTCATACCGTTCATCGGATTCGTCGCTAGATCTGTCATTGAATCACCTGTAATACAAAATGGAATGGCTAAAGAATAACATGAATGATGAACACAAATGGAAATTATCTAACTTAAATTTTTAAATTAAATTGGCATAAAATTTCCACATTCTCAAAGATTGGAACAAATCTTTTCAAATGATCAAGATAAATATATATATTTATGGGTGTGTATGTTTGGGTGTGTTGGTTTGGATAAGTGTCAATGTGCGTTAAAAACTTAAAATTATTCAAAACATCCTTGAATTCATTTAATGTTAGATGGTGAAAAGTGCCCTATTTGATCAATTTTTCTCTAATCTTTTTTTTTAATTTTGCCATCATTCACTTTTCATCTTGATATTACACCCAATTATTTTCTAGCCTGTACTTTTTGTCATTTTTTCTCTTTTCGTTATTACATTTATCGATATTCTGCACTTTTTGTCCCTTACTCTGTTAACTTCATGTAGGCCATCCTTAATTAGGTACACTCATCACAAAAGGATATGAAAGCCATCCGTAAAGACAGCATAAAACAAAAAAAGGCGTTAATATTTTAAGGACAATTATACTTTAAAGATTAGGAACTTCAGTACATTACACAATTTTATAAACCGGACTGAGAAATCCAAATTGTATCTAAACAGAAACAAAATCTAAAAAAAAACTAGAAACAATATTCAACAATGAAAAATACATTTTCCTCAAAGTTCAGTGTCTTTGTCGTGTTACTTTTTAGAACCTAAGTCCACTATCTATTATTATGAGGAATTCAATACCTGCTGTTCCATGATAGTCAGAAATGCCCAGTAGATAGTTAGTTCCCTCGTTTCCAACGTTAAATCTGTCGTAGATAGCATAAGCTGTATTTCCGGAATAATCTTCAAAGTCAAATCGGACTTTGTAAAGTCCTTGTTGAGTAATATAGTAAAGATTATCATTCCCTGAAGTGACAACACTTTTTTTTAAATCGTCTTGGAAAGCAATTACTGTGGATTCATTAATTTACGTTGGATTCCAATTTTGTGGATTTCGTGGTTACAGGTGAACCACGAATAACAAATTTTCAATAAGGTTGAATGCAGACTGTAAGTTTTCCTCAAACCATGAAAATTGGTACCCACGAAAATGAATGAATTCACAGTAACGAACTACATGATAAATGAAGACTTTCTTATCGGAATGTGTTATGAATGGTTTTATCGTGTCCTGTTCGTGCAAGGGCAATTTGTTTACCCGTTTCATATGTTTCTCTTTATAATTTATTTTATTTCTGTATATCAGGAATGATGTGTCAATTAGTGTTATCTAACAGGCATATTTTTAAATCCTTACCTAAATTGTTACCAAAATACAGATTGGTTGATTTTGGTGTTTTCACGCCACTTTTGAGAACCGCATTTATACTATTTCGCGGCCATTTTTTTATATGGTGGAGGAAGTCGGACCTATTGATATGAAAACTGACAATCCTAACTAATTAAGATTGGAGTCAAGTGCAACCAAGTCGATTGTTGACTGGCTAGTGATTACAGTAGTAACTACTTATACCATTCGACCCCCCCTCCCCATTTACAGGTGTTATTGGTTGAACTTTATAACTAACTGTTATTAGTTTATTATGAATAATTGAAAATGACCATGACTCAGCAACCAAACGACACAACACTGTTTTTCTGTACAAACTTTGTTTTTCTCGCCTTCGGCGAAGAACAATCTATTTTTTTAGCGACAAACCGAAAACAATTTTTTTTTTCAATTTAAGCATTACCAATAGTGGCAGCTGAGGGTGAAACTTTTTTTTCTCAGGGTTTAAAACAAATTATTTTTTTCACCAAAAATTGGAAACAAACTTTTTTTTTCCAAATAGCCCATAGCCCCCCCCCCCCCCCCCCCCCCCCCCCCCCCTTTCCCTCTCAAAAAAATCAAATGGTTGCTGTTTTAGGCATTCAACAATACACAGGAGTCTTTGTTGAAATGAAATATCATTGCTATGATAGGATATTGATAATAAATCAACTGTTTACAAACCTTTGAATTTTTCGAAATACCAAGGATGTTCCACCCTATGAAGAAATTACCTAAGCTGTTTTTGACAAACATTTTCCGGAATTTCGGGTCCTTTTTGCTCTTCAACATTGTGCTCTATTTCTTCCTCTTTAAATTTTAATTTCGAGCGTCATTGATTAGTCTTTTGTGTGCCAAAATAAAACAAGCGATTGGCGTCTCAATTTGAATCATTGTATCTATAATGAGTTTCTTTACAGTGTGGTAAAGATAAATTTGCCCAAATTCTTTAATAGATGAAAAAAATCTTATCAGATGAAAAAAATCTTATCAGATACTATTAAAAATTTGCTATCGACATCAAATCTTTAAATATACAAATAAATACGTTTCCAATTATTAATTTTGAAAAGTGAAGTACCTTCTTACGATTTTCAAGATCGTTCCCGAATTAATGTTGTAGATTTCAATGAGCATAATCTATAAAATGAATGGTGAACTACTAAGGCACGAATTTCGCTTAAAACATTTATCGAATTATTATTACTCAATTTATTTCACTTGACTGGGCGGAGTTTAACCGTTTCGCTCATAATAAACCAGTCCATTTATAAATAGGTGTTTTAGGATAAACTCATCAAAGAAGTGTCCAGTCATTATTTTGTAAATTTCTTTGATGACACTGATAGGTGATTAGAAATCAGTAATAATTATAACGGCAATCATACTTATCACACACGTCTTCAAATAGACTGTCCCTATGCAAATTAAAACGTAAGCTCCGCCCGATCAGTTGAAATAACATTGGTAATACATAGATACAAATATTTGGTTTGGTATTTTCACTTTAGCTGTATATGCCTAATAATTGCACATGAGACAACTATATATCCACCAAAGTTCAAATGAAGTGGAGTTAAATAATTATAGCCAACCGTACGTCCGTCAACAATGAGAAAAACTCATACTTTATAGTCGGTAACATAACAAATAGGGTATAATTTGATTATAACTTGCACAATTTGTTAGATAACAGAAATAAATATATGTTTAATAGTTTGTCGTGTCGTTGTATCAATTCTTTTAAAGATTTTGGTTTTGTGGATATAATCATTAACTCTATCATAACACGTGAACAACTTATTATATCTACCCAGCCAATGTTCTCCTATCGTGTCACCAAATCCAGATTTGTAATCACTCCAAATCCTGTCAAAACTTACTGTACCATTAAACCGTCTTTGAATAACCTACAACAGAAATATGATTTGAATAAAACTATTACACTATTTGCTAGTCAACGCCAAGTACATCGTCATAATTTTTTTTTTTAATTTTAAACACACTAGAACAACTGAAAGAACGTGTTTACATTTGTCATAGTACGATGTGTCTTCTACGTCAAAAAAACCCTTGAATTCGGTCCACCATGTTGTACGTTTAACATAAATCAAAAAAATATCTGTTACTGATATCAATACTGATAAGAATCATGTATCGGACTAATTCGATCCCTGCTCCGAGGAGAAATTTCAGTGACTGAATGTTTGGCTCTCCCTTGACACCATTTGCGAGTATGATCTTGAGAAAACGATGATAGTCCCTCCGAAGAGGACGATAAATGGCTGACCCGCGTCAAGAGAAAGCCCCATCACTTGCACGTAGAAATATCAGGCTAATGCCGCTACAATATAACACTCTCATCCGCAAACTGGAAAGGGCTTAATATCAGTTGAAAAATTTGTTTCCCAATCAACTGTAAATAAATAGGTTTTAACTAAGAATCATGCTGAAGATTAAAGAGGAAAAGATGCTAGAGGCAATATTCGTAATGAATTGATTTTTAGGATATTTCAAACTAGTTGCAACTCTTTACAAGACAACCTTTTATATTTAACGATCATTTGGCCGATCATATCATAGCACTTATAGTTTCATTTTCATTTCAAAAAAGGGTGTCGGTGCTTGACTTTTTTTGTGTGTGTAGGAATAATTCCCAAGATATATTTTGAAAGAATAATCTTTGCAAGATGTGCGAAAATCTTTTCCGCAAAAAAAAACACAAAGTTAGCAACGACTAAGACACAATACAAAATATGTGTCTAATATTTCAATTGAAATGAAATGAACCAGTGTTTTAACTTACTTAATGATGCATATTATAACATGCGTATCATTAAAGTTCGTTTCCACAGTTGTATTTCGTTGGGTTTTTTTTTTTTTTTTTTTGGGGGGGGGGGGGGGGGGGGGTAAAAACTCGATAAGCATTAATCATTGTGTAACAATAAAACTCATCAACTCGTTTGTCATGGTTACAAAGGCAAATAAATGCAACCAGAGGTCGGTGGGACATATTTAAACACATTGCAAGATAACCTAATATGATTCTTTTTCATTGCCCAACATTTGTGCAATCATTAATAGTTTTATATTGAAACACTTCAAATATGTGTAAACCATGCACAGCATGTGTAATTTATCATATTAAGTGTAACCTGTTTTATCCGACACGCTTGGGGACAGGTAGAAAATGTCGGATTAAGCAGGGTGTATGTGTACGCAGGTTTCTTCTGCTAGAATATCCATATTTTTGGAAAATGAAAGTGTGTCGGATAAAGCAGGTTGTAGGAATACTCAAGTGTCGGATTAGGCAGGTTGCACTGTATCTCTTAAGATCACAATTAAATGGAGCTTACCGTCCAACCTCCATCATCAGTCACCATATCACAGAAAACAGATATATCAACACCATTTTGTGGTCGTATAGTATAAACTCCACTGCACGATCCTGGTGACAGATCACTACAATCTCTTTCTGAAAATTAGAAGATGCCAATAATGTCAACATTTCAAAAAGGAATGGTGAAATGTTCTATGGGAATATTTCGACTCGTGAGTGAAGATTATTACGCCATGGCAAAACAAAACGATTAACGTAAAAAAATAACACAACAAATAAAAAGAACTAAAGACTACACGAACCCCAACATTATAACAGATGAATTTTATATTTTCCGGAATAACTTATATATGTGTACATCTAGTGGTAAATTTGAACACGACACAAATATGCTAAATGTAACTAAAAGTATTCGCTGGCGTTGATATCAAATTATATTATGCAGTAAAGAACACTACTTTCGAAGTTAGTGTTACCCATGGAGAAATAAAGATCAGCACCAAATGTACCCCTTTGGTGGAATAAAAAAGGTATCGAACTGAATTAATCAAAATTTCCCTTTCAAGTTGTTTAATTGTTCATGATGTTATGAGACAAAATATTTGAGAAGTATATATAAGAACATTCGATCTATCTTACCTATTTTTTACCAAAGATGGTAAAAAAAGTATAAATGGAAAGGATGTAGAGAATAATATGATTGATGTTTTCTATAATATGTATCATTTGTTTGAAATGGTGTACAATTAATAATTAAACATTTTAAGTATTGATTGTTTGATAAGCTATACCATAGAACTTGTATTATTTTAACAGCCATTAACAGTATCAGTGTGTTGTATACATTGATGTTTGTGATTTAAGAAGCAGCACTTAATATATTTTTATATTTTTATATTTTTATTTCTTTTATTGAAATTATATGCAAAAGATAATTATTAAAATGCAAAGCTTCTAAAATTTAAAAGGTTTGCAACAGTATCAATTACGAAAAGTGAAATCACAACAATACTGAACTCGGATAATTCAAAACGGAAAGTGTCTTATTAAATGACAAAATCAAAATTTCAAACACATCACACGAAAGGATAACAACTGTCATATTCTATCTTAGGAAGAAAGATAAGAAGTTACCAATTTCCTTTAACTTTACGTTCCGCTATATAGATGATGTTCTCTCACTAAATAATACAAAATTGTGTAACCATGTTAAACGAATCTATCCCTTTGAACTGGAGATAAGGGGTACTACAGATACACCTAAGTCTGCCTCATATCGGAGTTCAGTTCTTATAGTATTTTTTTGAGATTTTACTTTTTTTTCACATAAAAAACACTTCGGATGAACTAATTGTATTTAGTGTTATATTCATTTTTAGGATAAATACATTCCAATTTTCATGGACTATCGGGTTTTTTTCTCTCTCACTATATCCGATGATTAAATTGACAGGGATCGAATAAAATTTCTATCATCACCAATCATTTTTTAATTCATAATAAGACTGGCGATACCAAGTTAATCTTACATGCTTAGTAATTAAAACGATAACTGGATAATTTGCAGTACATTTTTTTTTCTTTTCTGACCTAATACCAAACCCAACGACTGTTGTGTTAATTGCAATAACATCTTTACAGCCGACAGATCTCAAATTATGCTATGAAAATTGGAGGACTATCGATTTGTTGCTTTTTGTCTCGTTTGACGGAGTAAAAAAGCGAGACAAAGGTATGCTGTTTACGGCGTCGGATTTATGGAGAACCACTAGTGGTAGGTTTATGATAATTGATATGCAGTTGTATAAGCATTGACATATTTCATACACTTCATGGAGATTATGTGGGCCCACCCCTCGGTCATGGTATATTTACTTTAAAACTTTTGCTTAGTTTTCATGCATTATTTTTTTATTGAGTTGGTTTATGGGGAATCGCTAGTGTTATGTCAATGATAATTGGTATGCAGTTGTATTAGTATTGGCACATCTCATTACCATGGAGATTATTTGAACCCCTCCGCCTCATTTATGGTTTATTGTCTTTGAAAAATGCTAAGTTTACATGTATTAGTTTGTGCTTAGGTTTGCTGAAAGGGAACTACTTATGATAAGTCAATATGTTTTGGTATGCGTTATATAAGCATTGACACCACTCATTCAAATGGAGATTGTTTAGCCATGTACCTCCAGTCAAGGTTCATTGACAATATTTGCAAATCTTACATGTAAAAGTGTTGCTATTTTAATTTCAACATTACTCATTGTCAAACTCATAGATAGAAAATAAACTGACAACACCATGGCTAAAAATGAAAAGAAAAACAGACAAATAATAGTACAGAAGACACAACATAGAAAACTAAAGACTAAGCAACTCGAACCCCACCAAAAACTTGGGGTGATCTCATGTGCTCCAGAATGGTAAGCAAATCCTGATTCACACGTGGCACCCGTCGTGTTGCTTATGTTATTACAAATCCGGTAAAAAAGTATAATTCCGTGAAAAGGGAAATAATATTGTAGTTACGACAAAAGGAACATATCCGATATTATCTGTGCAAAGGTTATTCCATAACGGTAAACCAACAGTGGCATCGAGCCAGTGGTTGTAAAAAAATTCATCATAGATAGCAGGATTTAAGTTGCATTCCGCCAGACGCGCGATTCGTCTACAAAAGACTCATCAGTGACGCTCGAATAAATAAATGTTAAAAAGGCCAAATAAAGTACGAAGTTGAAGAGCACTGTGGACCAAAAATTCCTAAAATTTTTGCCAAATACAGCCCGGGAATATCGTATCAATTGGAAGATATATACTCCGTATGCAGGCGCTACTGAATGTTGCTACATAGAAATGAAAAGTTCACAATTGGGAAGCTGAAATCATCTCTTTTATCGTAAAGTTTTGTTTTCAACCAATCCTCATCAATTTCTAGATGTAAGTCAAACAAAACGATATATTCATCAGAAATGCCCAGACCTTAATATTTGAAAGCCAGGGACGTATAGATACGTAGAAAATTATGAGTTTAAAGTATTATTATTGTGAAGTCTATGGTGGTCATCCCATGGATAAAATATGTTGTAGAGTCGTCACTGGTTCAGACGAACTTATAGCATAATTATTTCTGTGACTGCATCTTGGTTTAATTTGTAGGATCATTTAAAAAAAAAACATCAGCTGATCTGTAAAAATTCCATCTTCATACCTTACAGTATTTCGACCCTAGATTAAAAGTGACGAGGAAAGGTAACACCCGGCCACCGAAAACTTTATCATTGTGTCTGTTAAAGCGTTGTTTAAAAGTGGCGTTGAAACACCAAAAATCAAATCAAGAGTCATTCTATAAGATTTCTATTAACCCTTCATTATTCCATTGATCTTATTTAGAAAACGGGAAGAGTGAGTGCTAAACAAAAGCCTTATTATGCTACATGTTTCCGTTCTAGACCACCAAAGTCGAAAACATCGGCAAAAGTAGTTCAAATATACTGTGTTCTTAGGGGAACGTTGGTAAACATGAGCCTCTTGCTTTTGTTAGTCTTGTATGACATTTAATTGTAGTGTCTTGTGTATAATTCGGAGTAAAGTATGACGTCCATTAACATTGAACTAGTATGGATATTTGTTTAGGTGTCAGGTGAAGGACGCCTCCGGTGCAGAAGTTCCTCGCTTTATAGAAGACCTATTGGTGACCTTCTGCTGTTGTCTGTTCTATGGTCGGGTTGTTGTCTCTTTGACACATTCCCCATTTCCATTTTCAATTTTTTTTATGGTATGTCTATGATTCATTACAATATTCTCTCGACGTGGGTCGACCCTTGTCTGCCATGACCGTGTGTTAATTTTAATGCTGTTATATTTCCGTCTCATTGGTGAAGTATACATGGTATACAACAACGTTCTTAACAAAGAAAAGAATCACATCATTGAATTGAAAGTAAAGACACCAGGCTTATAATTTGTAACACCATCTATATAAGACTCATCTGTGACACTCTGGTCCAAATACTCCTAGTTAGAAAGCCAAAACAAGTATAAGGTTGAAAAGCATTGATGACCCAAAATTTAGATATTCTTTAAAGCCGAACTACTCAATATGTGCAAGGACTAATATACGTCCTTGATATGTGTGAGAAAAATATATTCAAGACCTACCTAATATTGAATTCCTTATAAGTGTTGTTGATCCAGCCATATGTTCAGTTTTAGGACAACAAGCGTAAAATAATGAACATTGTTCTATAGAAATATTATACTTGCTCGAGCAGCAGTCTTTCACGTTTGTGCACTGCATTGCACATTCCATTTCAGATTCAACTAGCTTACTATAAATTATCGCCTCACATAAAACTATTTGTGAATCTTTTTCTTTAGCAAATCTTTGTGACAAAGCAGCACAGAGTGATGTTAGTTCTAGAATATATACTATTCTGTAATAAAACATACTTTATTGTCATCAACTAGATAAACTAATCGAGATATATTATAAGTTTTACAGTGATATATATTACGTGATTTATTTCACTTGACTGGGCGGAGTTTAATCCGTTCGCTCATATATATGTTATTGAACATTGAAAGACAAATTCATGTGACGTATAAAAAACCTTCTGACGTCAGACACTCAAATCAATCAATGTGTTCTTAGATAGTAGATGCTTTTGTGTTCTGTTAAATTGATCCTTTTAAAATTGTTATACGATGATGACTGAAGTACCCATATTTTGACTGTTTTACTTATTGTGGTTGTTTATTTAACGCATCTATGTAAATATAACGGAATTTGATGAGACTGTTATTAAAGTGACAGGGTTAACGCTATAGAACCAGGTTTAATCCACCATTTTCTACATTTGAAAATGCCTGTACCAAGTCAGGAATATGACAGTTCTTGTCAAATCGTTTTTGATGCGTTTTGTTATTTGATTTTGCCATGTGATTATGGATTTTCCTAAATGATTTTCCTCTAAGTTCAGAATTTTTGTGATTTTACTTTTTTTATAGACACGTCTATCTATAGAAAGGTGTTTTGGGAGAAACTTATCTATGAAGTTTCCAGTTATGGTTAATTGATCCGGTTTTTATGTTAACGGGTATTCGCAAAATAGATAATGAGACACAGTCGTTAACAATGGTAAATGTTCGTGTAAAGCCGATTCTAAAAACATATTAAAAGTATCAAACTTTGTAATTTGTGGATCTACAAGTAACACTTTAACGACACCAGTTTGAAAATTCTGTATATGTCGCTATTTTTTAATGTTATTGTGGCACTGATAGATGATTAGAAATCAGTAATAATTAAAATGGCAATCCTCCTTACCACACACATCTTCTAATAGACTGTCCTTATCCAGATTGAAAAGAAAACTTCGCCTGATCAGTTGAAAATACATTGGTAGTATCAATAAGATAACTGTTTTGTATAGTTATAATGTCATCAATATAACTAGTGTTGAAATATTTAAATTGATTATCAATAACTGAACTAATCATCAAAAATATTATTTGATACAAAAAGTAAAATCACAAAAAGATTGATATCCCGAGAAAATTCAAAATGTCCCTTATCAAATGGAAAAATCAAATGACAAATCACATCAAACGAATGGACAACAACTGCCATATTTCCTGAGTTGGTACAGGCATTTTTAAATGTATAAAATGGTTGATTGAACCAGGTTTTGAAGCGCTAAACCTCTCACTTGTTTGACAGTCTCATCAAATTCCATTATATTTACAACGATGCGTGAACAAAACAGACATTATAGGTAAAATTTTCAAAATAGGGGTACAACAGTTATCATTGTGTCACAATCTCAATTAGAACAAAAACAAACAAATATTCAACAAAGAAGCACAAAAGGCATCTACCAAATATAACAACAACATTCATAAATGTAATCTATATATTCAATATAAAAAATACGGAGTTGTGGTATGATTGAGAAGGACAAATCTAACCATAAGAACAAATAGACAAAGATTGTCTTATTAAAGGTCACCGTTAAAACTTCAACAATGAGTAAATCCAAATCGTATAGAAAGCTGTGAAAGGTTATGGTTTGACAATTCAAAAGTAAACTCGTAGGGCTCATTTATACTACAAGAACAACTAACGAAAACATACAAGAGAACCAGCTACAGTGAAACATTGCTTAACCGAATCCTACATAAACCAAAACCTGTATAAATCATAAAACATTTATGAATGCAATTAATAAATATTTTTATTTCTTATAAATATATTTTTTTCATTGGGACTAGATCTACTTCAAATATTGGTCGGATTGACATGGGACAGATTGACTTGGGCCGGATCAACATGAAAGCATTCATTGGTTGTCATTTGTTTATGTGTTTCATATTTGTTTTTCATTCATTATATGAACATAGATAAGGCCGTTAGTTTTCTCGTTTGAATTGTTTTACCTTGTCATTTTGCCTTTTATAGCTGACTATGCAGTATGGGCTTTGCTGTTGCCATGAGCATTGTTGAAGGTCGTTCGATGACCTATAATTGTTAATGTCTATGTCATAAGAGTCTCTTGTGGAGAGTTGTCACATTGGCAATCATACCACATCTCGTTTTTTATAATTAGTTTTACAATTTTGAAATTAGTATGGCGTTCCTTATCACTGAACTAGTATATATTTGTTTAGTGGCCAGCTGAAGGATGCCTTCAGGTGCAGGAATTTCTCGCTACATTGAAGACCTGTTGGTGACCTTCTGCTGTTGTTTTTTTCTACGGTGGGGTTGTTGTCTCTTTGACACATTCCCCATTTCCATTCTCAAAACTATAAGCATATACAGATTTCTAGTTAATTGCATTATATATCAAAAGTGGGTCTCATTAGGGTCTAAGAGTGACGCGGGATTGCCGATTTTTTGTAAGCGTGACACGTGAAAGTCAAATTATTGTTGCATGAAAACGGGAAATGAGTTCTTGAGGGACCCGGGAAATGACAAAAAATGAGAATTGCTTACGTTCATAGTGTAAGCAGGAAACGGGAATCTGACAAAACAGTAAGCGGGATTTGGGATCAGAACCCCCCAATGAGACCCCCTCAAAATAGAAATTATCATAGAAATGCAGCATGAAACAACTCTATAATTTTTATTTCTATATTTTCAGGTAAATACTACAGAAAAAGTTAAATAAATACACAATTTGTATCAGCACTGACATATTTACAATTAAAGTGTTAAGTGTACACTAAAGATAAAGATTGCATTCATTTTGCAGTGTGAATTATACTACAGATTAAACTTTGCATTGCATTTTTTTTTTAAAATTGAAGACATCTTCTTTTCCAAATCTTCAAGTAAGATGCTCATGCTAGCCAGCTATTCCTATGAAACAAGTGTGTGTTTGCATATTACAAATACTTTATCTTCATTTGAGGCATTGAACTACAATACAACTGCATGCTGCATCAAGCCAGTCCAATTAGGGTTTTGATTGCATGAATGCAATCTTTACCAATATTTAAAAAAAAGTATATAAGATATATAAAATATATATTGCAGTGACATTGGATATCAATACATGGAATGTTATTTTTTTTATCTTTCATCCTACTCTCAGTTAATCATACATTTATTCAATATATATTTTTATCATATACTTGTACAAAATATTACTAAAATTTTACAGTTCAATAACATTTGAAAATATTAAAAGGCTATGAAAGGATTACTTGGTTTATTGACCAGATTCTTAAGAATTTCCATAGCGGGCTGATAAAGGTACCTTTATTGACTGCTTCCAGAATGTTATCACATGCCTTTCTGTTAATTTCTGTGACGTTTATCACATGCAACTTCGTGCATTTCCAGAAATTTGATTGAATACGACAACAGAACGCAGAAAACGGCAAGTGATAAAATAGTTGAGGTGCAAAAATGAATTAAGTTACACATGTTTTGAAAGACATATTAAATGAGGTGACAATATTATTAAAGAACATGATAATTGTTTTGACAAAATAAATAAAATTCTTGTTATATCAATAAAACAATTAAAGTAAATAATATGTTTTGGTTGTCTGTAAATATTTTCTGAAATTGCAAACACAAACAAAATTAAATTTTAATAGTTCTTGTCTGTATATCTTCTGCTGAAGTATATGATAAAAAGATAATTACATGTCATTTTTCATATCAGACTCTTTATTGGCCCTCGTTCATGATATCAGCCCTTGAGCCCGTGGCTCTTGGGCTGATATCACAACCTTGGTCCGATAAAGGGTTTGATATGAAAAATGCCATGTAATAATCTATACTTAATTATATAGATATCATAACAAGTAAAATAAAGTATACACATAATATATATAACAAAGGGAAATCATTTATGAAAATTAAAAAAAAATGAATGAAAGCCCTTAAACCTATGTCATTAATGATTATCCAAAACTAACTTTCGAAAAATTAAATGGGCACTATCCAATAGGAATCTACCCACCCTCCCACCCACCCCGAAATTCATTCTCAAAACCAACATTCACAACATATGGCATAAACACCAGAATGTTTACAAAATTATTGATATAGTGTTCAGGTTTAACAAAAAATTCTGAGCTTATTGAAAATTCAAATGGTAAAATCAAAAGCTGAAATACATGAAAGGAATAAAAAAAAACTGCTGTCATATTTAACAGATTTCTCAAAAAAGTGGTGGTCAAAACGTTTTGGGGTTGTTTTTTTGTTATGGAGATCAGTTTTTATTGGTGAAAAAACCTGGAGAGAAATCCCCCCTTTTCAGTAGAAACACTGGCAAACCTTGTTGATTAAGATTGAAGTTAAGCACATCTATGATGTGGGAGATTCGAAATTCACAACTCTAGTGGTGACAGGCTAGTAAAACAGAAGAACTATTTAGACCACTCCCCTACAAAGGCTTCCTAGCCGATACAAAAAAATGACAAAGATCACTGAATCCTGAAATTGTCGAGGTAATGAGACATTGGGCATCTACAGACTGACTCAGATTTCGAAGGATAAAAAATCTTGGAAATTAGAAATTGACCAGATGACAAGTTTCTTAAAATATTTCAAAGACAGTCATAATTCTTGCCTTTTTTAAAGCAACATGTATTTTCTGACATTTTCATAAAAAGCATCACATCATATTTAGTAAAATCTCCTTTTATTTTTCCTCCTATCACTAGGAATCCATTTATTTTCGCGGATGGAGGAAAACTAACACTTTCATAAATATTTAATTTCGTGGTTTTGCCAAAGGTCTGTATAAAAACAATGAAAAATTTGCAATTCATTGACCATTTAAATTTGTGTTAAACTTGTACTCACAAAATCCACAAAAAATTGGGATACAACGAAAATTAATCAATCCACAGTATAACACTGTATTAGTTAATTAGATAAATTCAAAAATGTTTGTAAATTATGTAAATCTCCTGTTAACTTTGTCTTTAATCCACATTGATTTGATCTTCTCAATTGCAATCTGATTGGTCTTCACAAAGGTCAATAATGGATTCTCATTGATGTTGTCATGGGTGCTTAGCTGCAGATTTAATTTTTTCAATGAACCTGGCCACTGGTTTTGTGTACGGATCTTTGAACTTTGACCTTTTGGTGGAATCTTAAAACAGCCAAGTTCATAGTCTGCTATAGAAATGTACGCCAGATCTATAATGATTTTGGCACATCCACTAAATGTTGAGTTAGAAAGGTCAAGGTTGAAGAACTTCAGACACATACTGGCTATTTTCTTGGTGTATGGTAGTTCTGCGCATAATGCTGGAGGATTCTTAGCTACAAATAGATAGAAGGAAGGTCAAAGTCAGAAACAAAAACTTAGATAAATAATTAAATAATTAATACTACTGTGAAAGTATTTTAATTCGTGGGTATCAATTTTCTTGGTTTGAGCATTATTTACATGTTCGTGGGTTTTTAAATTCGTGGATTTTAGTTTAAAAAAAAAAAAAAAAAATTAAAGCCTTTAAAAATGAAAGTTACAAATAGTCTGGATTGAAGGAAATTGCGGTTGTAGTTGTAGTTCTGTGACTGCTATTTAAGAATTCTCAGATATGGCTTTATTCAATATATTTTCTAGATCATATCAGTAGTCAAACCTCCCAATGGGGATCTTTCCATGTCTTGATTTGGACAATGGTTGTTTTATTTCGTTGGACACTTAAATTCTTGGATAAGGTCATCCATGAAAACCACGAAAATTGATATCCCACGAATAAAAGTTCTTTCAATTCACAGTATCTAATTAAATCCAAAATAGCCTTACTGACGATGGAAGTTTTTAACAACCTTGACTGGCTATACAGCCCTTGCACAGTAGGTAGCCTTAAGTTATTTTCTTCATACAGGGTTCTCGCTAAGGATTTTTGAAGGTGAGTCAGGGGACTCGTCATTTTTGGCCATGGTGAGTCCAACAGCAGGGAAGATATTTTATTGCAATACAATGTATAATGTAATATTTGAGTCTCCACTGACCTAACAAAGCAATTAAATTAATGACATTAAACTCAGATTACTTTTAAACAATTGCTATAACATGTATAAAATGATGATGTGTGTCTTCAGTTTACAAAAAAATATTTCAATCTTGATGCAACTGTGGACTCACCATGCAGTTTTGAAAATGGTGAGTCCAGTCAGATTTTGATGAGTCCAGGACTCAAGGACTTGCCTTAGTGAGAACCCTGTTAATAGTTTCTAAATGTATTGAAGCACTAACTACTGTTGATGATAAATGTACATTTGGCTACCAACAGTTTACCAGCAGTGGTTTCAATCCAAGACTAATAAATGAAAGTAACACTTGTTAATTTTTTTTCAGACAATGCCAATTCTAGATTTACCATAATCAAAAAAAGCTTAAACTTCAACAATTAACATGATTAATAGTCTGGAATATAATGCAGCAATTTTGGTAGTCTTTGTGTGTAATATGTTAATGTATTACTTAATGCTTAGTATATTTGTGGTGACTTTTTCTGTTATTAACTTGTGTTGTTTATTGTTCTAATTGATCTTACCACACATTGTATATATACATAATTTTGGGGGGGGATGTTTAACAGCCACTTATCATCATCATTTAAATGGTTTGAAAGTGACTTGATCAAATTTAAAAAAAAAATCCCTTATGTATAAATAACCTCAATCAAGTAGAATCGAATATAGTGTTCCTATGGAGAGACATCCAATTATGAGGATTAACAGAAAAGAGAAAAGTTGACCTAAAATAAGAAACAAACAAGAATAATGAGATGCTAAAATATAAAGAATAAAGAATAATGGGAAAAGTATAAAGAATTTAAACACCTAAGTTAGTGCTCTCACATACCCCCACTTCCCCATATTGTCACTGGAGAAATAAAATAACTGTAAGAAAAAAAATTGTATAAGAAAAAAAAATGAATTATAATTTCCTGTTGATATGCACATCTGCATAGTATGTCCTTATTATCTAAAAAGGTTTCATGAAATTCTGTTGTGTGGTTTCAGAGGAGTTGCGATGACAAACTGTTGCAGTAGTTTATTGTTCAAGCAAATAAGTTCAAAGGGACGTAACTCCTAGAAAAAAATGGAATCCTAATTTCCTGTAGATTTGCACATCTGCATAGTATGTCCTAATTATCCAAAAAAGTTTCACGAAATTCTGTTGTGTGGTTTCAGAGGAGTTGATGAAAAGAAAGATGACTGACGGATGGACAAACAGTTCAAAAACATTATACCCTCCGCACCTTGTTGGCTGGGGTATAATAAGGACAATTGGTATAAAAATTTAACAATACAGAAATAAAGCACCCCCCCCCCCTCCAGACCATAAATTATATACCACTTGACTTCAATGCTTACCAGAAACTGTTTCATTGATTAAGGCCTTTCCATCAATAGTCAGAGTGAGAGAAATACCATATTCTGTTGGTAAATATATCATATTAACACACACTGAAAAATAAAAAGAGGCATATAGAGGGTTTTAAGGTGCAGTTTATCCTGCAATGAGGAAATGTTTTTGTTTTCTTTTTGAGGCTTTTTTTTGTTGCTTTACTTTGCATTTTATAAAGTGTTATACAATGTATTAATCAAACTTGCTATATTTGTGCTAGAACAATGAAAATAAAGATAATACTTTTGTGTTATCTGTATGAGACCAATGAAATAAGTATAGAATATTTTTACCAGTCCCAAGTGAGAAACTTCTTTAACTGTGATGTTTAAGGTGGTTCCTAACACTACAGGGAGATAACTCTGTAAAATCTGCTAAACTTTTCAATGACGTCTATCGACATTTGATGATTACATACTGTTGGCATACTTGGACGTCATTTTACAAAATTTTACCCCAATTTATGCAAAATGTATGTTTCTTTCTTATATATGTTCTATGTATACATGTATATATTTTAATTTGCGCTATAGTTCCTTAACTTATAAACGAATGGTCGACAAGTGCGTTCATTTTTTTAAATCAATATTTCTGGCCTTCATCATTGACAACGAGAATATATTACATTTTACCAAATTTACCCTTGGAAAAAATATGTACGTATATAGATTTTATTCCATCAAATCTGGGTTTGTTTTTTTTTGGTATTATTTATATTTTTATAAATAATTTTCTTTTCACCAGAAATGTTATTCATAAACAAGCGTATGAGTTTAGTAATATCACTTTCGGACACACAAGATAGAGATGTATATTATGATTATACACCTAATAGTTCAAAATTGAAAGTTATAAGTTATCGGCCGTGTACGCTTATCAATACACTAAGAAGTGAAACGATGCAAACTCAACAAGAAATCGCTTGAATACCTGGACGTGTCACCTCACACCCCCTACAATACCTTTGGGAGTAATACCTTTAGCCATGCAGGTGATCAGTGAAGCAAAGATCCTAATTTATTTGAATAAAGTTTATTACATAAAAGAATTATGAACTAATTAGATTTCCGAAAACAATTCAAGTTTCATGGAAGACTTATTTATGATTTGAAATTTTGACTTTTTCACTAATTCCTAATTCTCAGTCTAAAAATAACAGATCATGGTTATTTAAAAAAAAAAGAAAATTTTCCGTATCAAGTTAGTTAACTAGTTAACTAGTCGGATGAAACAACCGTAGGATTGACGAGATATCATCACGCAATTACGACTACATCGGGTTACTGTAGTTTTGGTCCTTAGACATATCTTAACTGCAAATCGGAGAAGGTGACAAAATGGCTGACCGCAGAGAATTGATACTCTAAATTTAAAATTGATGGCGATCTCTTATCTAGCAGAATAAAACTTTAATATCTATGAATTTGAGCATTTTTATACAGAATAAACATAATATCAATTTTTGAATTTTTTGCGAAGTTTCCCTTTAAGGGAATATTAAGCTTCTCAATAATCAAAATAACTTTTTGTCAAACTGCTATATAACCAGTGTAATTTTTCTGATAAAACGGTTGGTTTAAATTTTTTGAAATTTTTATCATTTTGTATTTTTGTCAAAGGGTCAAAGTAAATATTTTGTCAAAATTTTAAGAAAATTAAAGGAGTCAAATAAATTTTAGTTAAAGTGTTGGGTACCACCTTAAATCCATTTCATGGTGTTCACGCTGGCAACATTCTCTTGTTCTGGAAGTGTTGAAGCGGTCTGGTATATGATTCTATAAACGATATCATATGAGGAACTTCTGGACTTTGTTGTATTTTTTTTATTTTGGTTCATTTACATGTACATGTTTCCGAATTAAGTGGGATGTCTATTTTGCCAAAATGATACATGTAGCAATAATTGCAAGTATGTCAGGTAAACCTATATTTTATACATAAAAAAAATGTCACTTTGATACAGATTAAAACCTAAATAACAAAATTGCCATGGTTACCTGTACTGTTTAAATTCACTTCATCTAGTTCTACATGTTGACAGCAACCAGCATTGTATCCCACAACATGACACTCTCCATTCTTGCCACCATGGATGATCAGTCTCTCGTCTAATTGTTGAAGCAGTCTCTCATTTTGTACCTGACCCAGTCTGGTCTGTAATTCTATAAACAAAATAAATTAATATAATTTTCATTGATATTGACACACAAGCACAGTATATCTGCATTATGGAAACTTCGACTGCAGATTAACCACATAGAAGTTGAAGTAGAATATATAATTAAGGGGGGATAGGAGGGATCCTGATCCCGAAATCCTGGGCTTAAAAACACGATATCCTGTAATCCCAGGCTTATAAATACGAAATCTCCAAGAAAAAAATAATTCCTGGATCCTGAAATCCCGAGCTTAAAAACACTGGATCCCGGAGTCCTGAGAAAGGTCCTGAGAAAGGTCCTATCCCCTTTACTTTAACATGTTTAAATAAGTTTTTGTTATTTTTTACATTTTTTATTAATATGTTTTATTGGTGATCGATATATATAAAAAAAATAAAATCTTGTTTGAATACCGATGAAACAACTGTTCACAAAAGACCAAAATAACACAGACATTATCAAGTGAAACTGTCAGCTACTGCTCACTGATGATACCCCCGCCGCAAGTGGATAATATAAATAGTGTAAAAATATGCAAGTGCTCGGTAAACAGGAAGTTGTTGAGTGATAAATCTGAAAATGCATCACACGGTATAGCTGACTTATATAAATCCTGTAACCAAATTTCAGAAATCCTTGTATTGTAGTTCCTGAGAAAAATGTGACAAAAATTTTCAACTTGGCTATCATGTGTAAAATCATACAAGTGTTCGGTAAACAGGAAGTCGATGAATGATGAATCTGAAAACGCATCACACCGTATGGCTGACATACATGACATATATAAATGTTGATACCAAATTACAGAAAGTGTGGATGTGTAGTTCCTGAGAAAAATGTGACGAAAGTTTCATGAGACGGACTGACTGACGGATGGACGGATGGACTGACAGACAGAGGTAAAACAGTATACCTCCTTTTATTCAAAGCGGGGGTATAACAACTATATAATTCAAATATATAAACATCTAGCATCAATGAGGGGGGATAGGACCTTTATCGGGACTCTGTGATCGGGTGTTTTTAAGCTCGGGATTTCGGAATTGACCCTTTCGGAATCTGGGAATTCTTTTTTCTAATTTCGTGACCTCAGGATTTAGTGTTTTTAAGCCTGGGATTTCGTATTTTTAAGCCAGGGAATTCGGGATCAGGACCCCTCCTACCCTCCCTCATTAGTCCTATAATATATGCCTTCGCATTATATACTCACTATTTAACGTTTACATGCTGATATTTTCATTTTTTATTTTTTGTCTAATGCGAAAGGTGGCACATTGATAGTAAAAAAAAATATCAGAACAGCAAATGTAATTAGTGAATAAAGCCCCCGAGGTCATATGTTATAGGACTACCTCCCTCATCAATCTGGCCCAAAGATGATTCGTCCAAAAAAACAATTTGGCCCAAGTCTACATGGCCTCAAGTCAGTCATGCTCAAAAATTAAATATTTATCAAAAGTCAGGGATCTTGTTGCACCTTTATCAACCTTAATTTTATTTATAATATAAATCTAAAATATCATAAAAATCAATTTAAGTGTCAGTTTCTTCAATTAAATATTTAGGGTTGACATGATGAAATTGTTAACTAGAATACATTTTCATACCTCTTACACTAAATGCAAATGTGTGACAAGACAAAAGAAGAAAACCAAATATCAGATCTGTCATTGAAGTCATTTTGTTTTCCAAAAAATTCCTTCCTGGATAAATTTAGAGTGACTTCCCTTTTCCCAAATTTTCTCTAGACTTTTCCATTCAAGAGTTGAAAAATCCTTATGTCATGTGACACTACCTGTTTGTCTGGTCAAAATGGCGGCAGTATTTAATTATTTTTGTTTGGCTATTTTACTCGATTTCAGCAGTGGCAAGCAAGAAATATACAAGATAAACGACGTTATTGCTGCAGATTATGACTTACCAAGTCTTCCGTATGAATATGATGAACTTGAACCTTACATTGACAAGGAAACGTTGAGAGTTCATCACCAAGGACATCACGCATCTTATACAAAGAAGTTGAATGCTGTTCTAGAAAGCTGGAGACAGTATAATCATTCTGTAAGTACGAAAATCAAACGATTTTTCTTCAGCATACAGTATAATCATTTGAATACAGTTAAAATGCTTTTTGTATTGACATGATACACCTTATCGCTATTTGTCCGCCATTACTAGACATCACACAAGTTCCCGTAAAATTTTGACGTCATAAAAGAAAATATCTGACGCCACAATGGAAAAGAGATTGTTGTATGACGTCAAAAGTTCAAGTGGGACAGATTCTCGGGTCAAGCGGGAATAGCGATAAGGTGTATTGAGTTAGTTCAATTTCACAAAAAGATGACTTTCGAATTTCAGGCACTAATTTCCTGTAAATCTCCTAATCCTAAAGTAGGAACCAATGTGTTTTTTAATGGTACTGTTTACCAAGTCAACCATTCATAAAAATTAACTATAGAGATTGGTGTTTGTCACATGATTTAATTATGTCAAAAATGTACAAAAAAATTGTATTCTAGCTGTTCATTTTTAAAATGCGTTTCTTCAAATTATGCCTAGTTCACACGTATTTCGAATTCGATTCACATTAACCAATTCGAATTAGTTTAATTTGCATTTGAAACCTTTTACGTCTTACGTTAATTCTAATTCGAATTACAATGCGCGTCAAATTCGCAAAACTGTGATGTCCAAACTTTTAATTCCTCCATATATAGTGACGCCACCCCCTTTACTCTGTAATGACGCCTGTGTAGTACCTCAGTTGAAACGCTTTGACTTCAAAGTGTCTGCAGTAGACTTTCTAAAATATGTATCCAATATGAAAAGGAATATCATAGGAATATCAGACTTTAATTTATTTGATGAAATATTTGTTTTTTGCAATGCATTAATACTTTTAAAGCATATTTTTAGCATTTTATTGAAAAATCCTTATGGGAATCAAGTATGCAAAACAAAAAATCAATGGAGGAAAGGGTTAACAAAAACGTATTTCTAATTCAATTCAATTGAATGTCCATTTGAATGAGGCATTACTGTTGTATTAAGAATATTTATGTAATTGTTCTGTTTCAAGATTACAACAAAGACATATATATACCAGTACACTCTATTCATGCCATTGCAGGTTTTGGATTAAACAAATTTCTTTAAGTCAAAATGTCATGTTGTTTCTTTTTAAAACCTTCAGAAATTCTCCAATGCAAACCTGTTGGATTGGATTGTCATTTCTATCTTTCATCATAAAACTGTGTAAACATAGGAAATGAGAGCTTAAATTATGTACTGTGGATTTGTCAGTTTTCTTGGGATACAGAATTTTCGTGGATTACATGCATATGTGTAAAGGCATGAAAGTAAACCTCAAATTAAATGTTCAAGAATTACAATTC
Source organism: Mytilus trossulus (assembly GCF_036588685.1). Classification (NCBI taxonomy): domain Eukaryota; kingdom Metazoa; phylum Mollusca; class Bivalvia; order Mytilida; family Mytilidae; genus Mytilus; species Mytilus trossulus. The sequence goes on along the minus strand of NC_086385.1, from coordinate 9,490,651 downwards.
ATTTATGCATTATGTATGCAGACTGTCAAAACCACAAAATGAAGTATCATTATACAATATCACCTCAATCAAAAATTGCAGATCCATATCCATGGAAATTAATGACAGAATTCCATAAATTTGTGAATGAATTGAGTTTTCAGTAGATAGCTGCTCACAAGTTGGCAGGTCAAATGACAAAATCTCCATGTCAGAGTAAGTTGTATTGTATATCAATTCATTTATATACTTAAAATATATGTATTAGATATAAAATAATGTAATATCTATTTTTAGTGGCCAGCAGAAGAGTCTATCCAGACAATTTTGATAGCTATTGAAAAAATTCCTCAGCAATATAAATCTGCAATAGTCAACAATGGTGGAGGGTAGGTGTTGTGTAAACATAAGACACAAATAGTATGCTGTTCATTCTGAAATTTTTGCTTCTTCTTCTTCTTCTTCTTCCATATTAGAGTTGGGTTCCTTGAAGGAAATGTTTAAACTCTGTGTGACTAATACCTTCAACAATGAGCAAAATTATTGTTGTGTAATCAGTGCATTTGGTAAAAAGGCACTTACATGACATAGGTGAAACAAAAAAAATGAAAAAAAAAGATTGATCTGATTTATAACTAAACAATTGACCTAAAAAATGACTCCAGCCAACAATAACAACTGAAGTTCAGGCTACTGACTTTGGACAACCCTGTTATATTGCTGGTGTAAATCACCCAGCAGTCATCCATAAAATCCCAACTCAAATAGTAAGTTTTAACTGATTTGTACTAATTTACTAAATATATTTAATATTGATGACGTCACCAAATCTCAACCTTTATTTTTTTTATAGATTTGTGAATCATAATTTATACTGGTGGGTCATGTCACCAAACCCTGACGGAGAAGAGAGAATACCTTCTACAAATCTGATGACTGATATTGAAAGAAGTTTTGGCAGCTTTGATAAATTTAAAGAAGCATTTACCCAGAAAGCTCTGTCCTTGTTTGGATCAGGTATTTCAGATTTTTGTAATAAATTGAAATTATCTCCATTTTTTGTTATCAGATATTTCAGATTTTTATGAAATTAAAATGATCTCCCCTTGTTTGCACCAGGTATTTTAGACAATCGGAACAACTCGGCCTTTCTGGTTGCACGAAGAAATAACTTCTCTGTAGTGCAGACGAGCCAATTGTACTGCGTAGCGAGAATGGCAGAGTAGTTACGATTGGTATTTTAGATTTTTTTTTATGAAATTGATATTTACCTCCCCTTGTTCGAATCAGGTATTTTAGATTTAAAGAATGAAACTGAAAATTATCTTCACTTGTTTGATCAAGAACACAAATGTATTTGAGATTTGAATAATGAAATTGCATAATTATCCCCTTTTGTTTCGATCAGGTATTTTAGATTAGAAAAAAGAAATTACATAATTATCTATTCTTGTTTTGATCAGGTAGTTTAGAATTGAATCATAATATAATTTAAATCACACAATTATCTCCCTGCTTCTGATTTAACTTTAATTATAATTATTTTTGAAATCTGCGTTTTCTGATTTAAATATAAAATGTACTTTCCTATTTCTTGCTCAAAACAAAAATCATATATTATCTGTGACAACTTATGTTCATACATAATTTTCTGATCAATCATTCTTATGTTTTAGCATGTTAGTCATCAATGTAAAGAAACTTTTCCCTTAATACATGTACTTTTAAAAATAAACTTATCTTTAATTAATACTGCAACATGGAAAAAATAAATATACCTTTATTCCAGATTTCAACACCATACAAACATTGACTTACTGACCTGGTATAAACTGCTATAATACTTTATTCCAAAAGCAAGTACAGTCTATAGGATATATATACAATTTTTGACAAATTAATGATAAGTCAGTGGCAATTACACATCATCACCTCACTTTATAATAATGATATGGAGCCCCTAAACGCCTAAAGACTTAAGTCCAGTTTTCTATATTGACTTCAGTGTACAAAAAAAAAATCATGTATTTCAATATTTGAAGTTAAATTCTAGGTAAAAATGTTTTAAAATATTTTTCATTAATTTACAGGTTATGTATGGTTGTCAAGGCAACCAACAGACAAGATGCTCATTATTTCAACAACAGCCAATCAGGATTCTCCATTGTCACAAGGACTCTGCCCAATTTTAGTGATTGATGTATGGGAACACGCCTACTATTTAAAACATAAAAACAAGAGACCTAATCACATCTCTGATTGGTGGAAACTTGTGGACTGGAAAAATGTAGAAGAACTAGATTCTTGGTTTATGAAAAATAAAGGACACGATGAACTATAATATAATATTTTTTTTTTTTTTATTTTTTTTTTTGTTCTGTCAACAAATATACATTGATATAGGTTCTGCCTAACAGAAGGTTCTCATAACATACAATAAAATTGAGAATGGAAATATGGAATGTGTCAAAGAGACAGCCACCAGACTAATAAACCGCCAATGGGTCTTCAATAGTGAGAAAATCCTACACCCGGACCCATTGCATGACATATCAAGTCAAAAACCACACACAGGCACTTGTCTCTAAAAAATTTTAACCTACATACTTAAATATGTAATACATTATTGAAACTTTTGTGCCATAGCGGCTTTCTGTGGATTCATTTGTTTTTGGATTGTGGAAAAATTGTGTTTTATGAATTTTTTTAATTCGTTGTTTACACTAAAATTAGTATCCAACAAATCACAATCCTACTTCTAAGATATAAAATTAGAATACAGAAAAATCAGTCTGTTTTTTATGACTTTGATCTTTTGACTTTAACATCCATAGGGACTTTTACTTGTTATACATACCCATATATCCAAGTAAGGTTGATCTGATACAAAATAATCATCCAGAAAGGAAGTTGACTGAATGGCTGATAGATGAGAAAAATACTTAATTCCCCCTTGTTCTGTATAATGATTTGAATGAGGGGGAGTAGGAGGGGTCCTGATCCCGAAATCCCGAAATCCCAGGCTTAAAAAAACGAAATCCTCGGATCCAGAAATGGTCAATCCTGAAATCCCGAGCTTTAAAAAACCTGATCCCAGGTCCTGATAAAGGTCCTATCCCCCCTCTTGAATGCTCACCAACAGACAAACAGAAGTGCACACGATAAAATGTCTTACCTGCTTAAATGACCACTGATTTATGTTTAAAGTCTAAGAGATAAAGGTTTAAATAAAAGCATCACAGAAACTAAGGTCAGATAAATGCTGTCAGATAGACATATACACCATACAATATTTTTACACACAAAATATAATTGATCTATTCCATATACCAAATATAGTTAACCTATTGCTTATAGTACCTGAAAAACAGACCAAAACACAAAAAACGTAACATTGACCAATGAACCATGATAATGAGGTCACAGTCAGATGTTACCTACCAAACTGACATTTACCCATTAGTCATTCGATACACTAAATATAGTTAACCTATTGCTTATAGTAACTTGAAAAACAGACCAAACACAAAAACTTAACATTGACCCATGAACCATAATAATGAGGTCAAGGTCAGATGATAACTGCTGGACAGACATGTACCCATTACAGTAATTCCATACACCACATAAGGGTGACCTACTGCTTGGAGTATTTGAGAAACTGACCTAATAATGTAACTTTAACCTTGATCACTGATCCATGAAATGTGGTCAAAGTCAGATATGTAAACAGTGCAAGGAACCTATACACCAAATATAATGTTATCCTATTTCTAGCTAACAGTAAGTGTTATGTGTCCAGGTAGGTTGACTAGTTTTGACTATTTACTGTTTCTTAGTGAACTACCACTTTTCCAAATCGAGCTCAACCTGTTGGTCAAGTAAAAAGCAGGCTTCATATTCACATTTACATGTTCTCATCCTGAATATGAATTTAATTTGCCGATGGACGTTAACCAGTTGTCTGTCTTCACATGTAAAAATGTCAGCTGTGACTCACAATCGAATTAAAATAAAGACCTGTGTCCAAGCTTACCTTGCAGGGATCTGAAAATGCTCAGTTCTACTTTCTGTTTTAAGACCTTTCAGAATCCTTTGGTTAACACCTTTGAAAATGTGAATGTTGGAATTTCTTTGGCTGATGTAATAATTATCAGAACAGAAAGTAAAATAGAGTGTTGTCAGATTTTTGTTAGCAAAGCTTTAACAAAGGATCTGTATTTTAGTCCAATAGTTAATTCCCGTAATTGACCCTGTAATTATAGATCCCTTTTTAGTTGTCTCCCTTATGAGGAACATTAATTATAATTGACAATGGAGAGCTAGCAGAAAGAGCAAATTTACCTGTGCGTAATGTCAATGAATGTGAGTAATCCTTAAGGTTTTCAAATCTTTTAAATACATTAATTTTTTGTTAAGCTCAATAGTTTTGACATCAGAAATTATTTTTCATTAAAACCAGATGCTCCACAGGGCACAGCTTTATACGACCGCAGAGGTTGAACCCTGAACAGTTGGGGCAAGTATGGACACAACATTTAAGCTTGATACAGCTCTGAATTTGGATTGTGATTTAATAGTTGACACAACATAGGTTTCTGACACAGAATGAATGTGGTCTAAGAACTTAAACTTAAAAATTTTAAATTGGACATTTACCTATTTTATATGGTCCAATATCCAAAATCTAAATACATGGTTAAATTCAGCATATCATAGAACCCCAAGAATTCAATTTTTGATGAAATCAAATAATGTTCAATTTTAGACCCTTTAGACCTCAATGTGGACCAATTTGATAACCAGGGCCCAAATATTAAAAATCTAAATACATGGTTAGATTCAGCATATTGAAGAACCCCATATATTCATTTTTTGTTGTAATCAAACAAAGTTTAATTTTGGACCCCGATTTGGACCAACTTGAAAACTGGGCCCATGATAAAAAATATAAGTACATGTTTAGATTCAGCATATCAAAGAACCCCAAGAATTCAATTTTTGTTAAAATCAAACGAAGTTTAATTTTGGACCCTTTGGACCTTCATGTAGACCAATTTGAAAACAGGACCAAAAATTAAGAATCTAAATACACGGTTAGATTTGGCATATCAAAGAACCCCAATAATTCATTTTTGATGAAATCAAACAAAGTTTAATTTTGGACCCTTTTGGCCCCCAATTCGAAAACTGTTGGGACCAAAACTCCAAAAATCAATCCCAACCTTCCCTTTGTGGTCATAAACCTTGTGTTAAAATTTCATAGATTTCTATTTACTTATACTAAAGTTATTGTGCAAAAACCAAGAAATATGCTTATTGGGGACCTTTTTTTGGCCCCTAATTCCTAAACTGTTGGGACCAAACTCCCAAAATCAATCCCAACCATCCTTTTGTGGTCATAAACCTTATGTTAAAATTTTATAGTTTTCTGTTTACTTATACTAAAGTTATTGTGCTAAAAACCAAGAAAAATGCTTATTTGGGCCCTTTTTGGCCCCTAATTCCTAAACTGTTGGGACCAAAACTCCCAAAATCATTCCCAACCTTCCTTTTATGGTCATAAACCTTGTGTTTAAATTTCATAGATTTCTATTTACTTATACTAAAGTTATAGTGCGAAAAACCAAATGTCTTCAAACGACGCCAACGTCATACCAATATACGACCAAAAATTTTTTGCGGTCGTATAAAAATTAGTTAAACTGCTGATTCATCATTTTCAGTTCATCATGCTATGCATTGACAATAGCCAATTTCAGGGGCGGATCCAGGACTTGCAGTTAGGGGGGGGGCAAATTTAAATTTTTGCCGAGCGGAGCGAGGCGAAAAAATTTTTGGAGGTTTTTTTAGGTAAAATTATTGAAATATTCTTCTAAAGGGGTGAAATGTAAATATCTCGAACTATTGTGTGTTAAAATTAGCGAGGAATTAAAGTTTCAAGCTGAAACCGCCTTAATCCACACTGGACAACAATCTACAGATAGACAGGCGGACAGACGGACGCAAAGTGAGACGAGACAGATGACAATTGCTCACCTGACCAATATATTTTTCAAACAAAACGTTCTACTTTTACCAGCGATTTTTAATCTGTTTTTTACTTTTTTGATTTTCGGAGGTCGTGCCAGACTTTACTGTGTTCGCCACAAACAACTAAAATCAGAACGAGATGCATTTCACAGTTATATATATTTTCTTGGGATCCCAAGCATACAGTCATACGGTACAGAATTCGGCTAAATATTTAGGTTGCAAGTGAGAAAAAAATATAGACACAGAGATAAAAATTAATAAACTAACCTTTCGCTTGAAACAGTATTTTCTATTTTTCATTATGGATATTATAAAAGAATCTTACCTGCCGACTGTTTACTTGACAGTGTCATGATGAAATTGTGAAAGTGAGTAAGGGATGTTTTGGAACTTCGATTATCAAACAAATTGATTATAAAAAACCACAAATACAAATATGTAACATTTGTTTTTACTTTAACTGCTAAAAACCTATTATATTTGTCATCAAACGCAGCTCCGCGTTTGAAATTATTTATAGAACTTTAATAAAGCGTATGTCAGTTGATTGGAAATCACGTTGATTCTGTTAAACTGACTGTTTTATATACTTTGAATGTTAAAACAGATTGAATGGTCTCTTCTGATTCTTAAATATGTTGAAGTCAACCTATGCTTAGCAAATTTTAGGGGGGGGGGGGGGGCGCACGCCCGCCACGCCCCCACCTAAATCCGCCCCTGAATTTTGTTTGGTATAGAACCAGTCTATGATTGACAAAGGGAAGTCATTTGTTTAAAAAAATGTGAAATAACAGAATCAAACCGGTAATTGGCAAATGTACTATTGATGTGACAGACAAATTCTAAGTACTGTTCTATAAATGAAACTTGATTTACAGCTCAGAATGAAGAATTTTGGAAAAATAAAGTCTTGCACCTTTGCAATGTTAATGACCACATCTGAAGCTAAGCCTGTGATAGAAATGTGTAAATCATTCACATGAAAGACAAAACCATTCTATGAAAATTGTTCTTTTACTGTCTCAAAAACTTCACATACATATACACAAACAGAAATATATCGTCTATTCTATTTATAGACACAGTTACTGCGGTAACGATAACAATGTCTGTTGTCCTGATGGCAAGTATGTGATGTTACGTGACCCGGACAATTGGTAGGCAATGTCTTCTGCCGCCTCTAGTTTACGTAATTCTACTAATCCTTCGCCTGCCTCTCTGAATGCCAAGGCCAGTAACTTGGCTCCTTCAGAGTCTCCCTCTGCTGATATTACAGCAGCTTGTCTCATCATCTCAGCCTACAAAAGATAACTCTGGAAAATCAGAAACCTTTTCACTAGTTGAAATATGTTACATTTTTTAAGAATTCTAGAATTCATTTTTTTATCAGGCCAAATAAAAATATATGTGTGGTTCCAGTTACCCTACCTACCCTACTTTTTAGTCTTAATAATAGCCTACCCTTAGGCCTAAAGATTTTTTTTGTTATTTTTCATTAAGTACTGTTAAAATAAGAATGTTGCTCCCATAGACTCTATGTAAAAAAAATCCCTCCCTACCTAACTTTTTTTTTAAATTTGAACCACACTTACTTTTTTATTTGGCCTCATAAGGATTAAGCGTTGATACTAGATCTTAGAATGTGTCTGTTAAATTGATTCACAACTTTGATTGACTCAGGACTATTTGGCGACTGACATATTATATATAGACCTACTGTAAATTCATTATCAGACTATGTGTCCTCTAAAAGTCTTTTGCTTGTTTTTGTCGTTGGGTTGCTGTCTTATTAATGTGTATATATATATACCCGTATCTACTTATTTTCATATTTATTATAGATTGATCAATTAATTTTTATACAGCTGATTTAACTTTTTAAACTTTTGACTATTTCATTTCAAAATGTTCAAGGTCATCTTCACAAGTCTGTGTGCATGGTGTGTGTCCATATTGGCCATTTTTAGTGCATGTTTATAAATATATTAGAAGAAATGAATTCTTGAAATTCAAAATAGTAAAATTTTAAAAAGTGAGACTTCAATATCAGCAAATGAGACATGAACAACAAGACAGGTGCCATACAAGGATCAGGATCCATCATAGTTTTGACGGCATTGGTTTTGCTTTAGTAGTGCCTTGAAGACTTGTTTTTCTTTTCATTGTTCTTATTTTGTGATGGTATCATTGGTTTTTCTAATTCTTTGACCTTTGAAATCTCAGTGTTCCTCTGGTATCTATGAGCCTTCTCCTGGTTTTTGATTATGTGATTACTTGTGTGATTACTTGTGTTTTTGATTATGTGATTACTTGTGTGATTACTTGTGTGATTACTTGTGTGATTACTTGTGTGATTGATTATGTGATTACTTGTGTGGTTACTTGTGTGATTACTTGCCCATTTTTAGTGATTATTTGATTACCAAACCAAATATTTCATGATTATTAATTTTGATTAATTAATAATCTAGGATTGTATTTTTGATTATATGATTATTTTGTTCAAAAAAAATAATCAATGATTATGTGATTATATTGGCAAAACAAATGTGCATATGTAATTACTTGGACACCCCTATGTCAGAGGGGCTTTATCTATCTTCTGCCTTTTTTTTCTGCCTCAATATGGAGGGTACCTAAAAATGTTGAATGAAAATTAAAAATGCCTAACCTCATATTTATCTTACCTTTTCTACAAGATATCTAGCTCGTTCAGCATCTTGCTGGGCCACCTGTTTCATTTCTACAGCTTGTGTGAATTCTCTACCAAATGTTAAATGTGTCTGGAAAATAAAATATCTTTGGATTATCTTCCCCTGATCATTCTACGAGTGTAAAGAACAATCACAATGCCATAATCATCATTCCACTTCTCTTTAGTTTAAACATATTTATTTATAGTGGATTGGGAAACAAGTTATTGGAACTTATATTGATCCCTATCCACTTTGCGGGTGCAAGTGCTGCCTTGTAGCGGCATTAGCCTGCTCTTTTTCGATTACTACAAGGGTGTCTCTTATGTGCAAGAAATATGGCTCTCTCTCAACACAGGCATGACAGGTCAGCCATTCATCGTCCCCTTCTGACGAACTATTATCTTTTCTCAAGACCATACTCGCAAATGGTGTCAAAGGAGAGCCGAAAATTCAGTCCCTGAAATTTTCTTCCCTGAGCGTGGATAGAACCAGGGACCTTAGTGTTAGTGGTCCGATGCACTAACCACTACACCACAGCTCTACTTTGTAACATGTTTAAGGTATTGCTTGCATGGGGTACCTTGACATAGGAATTTGTAAAAAAAAAAGAAAGAATAAGAAACACATTTTCGACCGTAATTATGGCAATTTGTTAAAGTATCGATGGTAACGATTAAAACAGAGATCCATGGTAACTATTAAAACAGAGACATCTGTTATCTTACTGTATGTGAATTCATTATTTATACCAATTTTTGTGGATTTTATGAGTATTGTTGAACCACACGTTTAATAATGTTCAACAAAGCACAAATTTTCAATATTCTTGTATAAACACTTTTCCAAACTACAAAATCAAAATTCCAAGAAATACATTTTTCCTCAAACCAGGATAATTTTTTTTAAATGCACGTGTTTATATAGTCCAAATAAATCTTAGAAATATTCTTAAAAATATTAAAACCCAAAGGTCAAGGACCAATTCTTGACCCCTGAAGAAACTTACCAATGAAATGTCATCCAGAATTAGACCAAATTGGGCAGCTCTTTCTGTTAATTCCTCACTAACTCTGTGTGAAACAATTTCTCTCTGTGTTATCATTTCACTTGCATCAAATTGGGCCTAAAACAAAATGAAGACAAATTGAAGGTGGTACATGTATTTTAAATTTCAGTTTTTTCCATGCAACACTAGTAATTTTTGAGGCCCTTTATAGCTTGCTGTTCATGCTGTTCGATGTGAGCCAAGGCTGCATGTTGAAGACCGTACTAAGACCTATAATGGTTTACTTTTACAAATTCTGACTTGGATGGAGTTGTCTCATTAGCACTCATACCACATCTTCTTATACATATTTACTTTGTATTTAACTATTTATTCACATTTGAAGGGTTCTATTTTCCGTTGTTTCAAGAGTACAGTTAACAATGTTAACATGTTAAATAAACAGCTGCGCCATGAGCGCATGATACGCCCATGGCTTTTTCAATAAAGTTCAATAACTTCTCAATGATATATCAGAAATTTATAAAAAACTAAAGGGAGGTTATCTTAATAGATATAAATCAGTCATCAAAGTTAAATGAAAACTCGTTACTGATCTAAGCACCTAAAGGATATTGTCAAGAAACTTGAAAATCACCCCTTTTTTATGAATAAAATCTTATAACTCGGAAAAGTAAAATCAACCAGATGCTCCGCAGGGCGTAGCTTTATACGACCGCAGAGGTTGAACCCTGAACGGTTGGGGCAAGTATGGACACAACATTCAAGCTGGATTCAGCTCTAAATTTGGATTGTGATTTAATAGTTGACACAGCATAGGTTTCTGACACAGAATGAATGTGTTCTAATGAACTTAAACTTTTGTTTTCTCTTAGAGCAATTCACTATGATGTTGAATATTTATCCTCTCCAAGAAATGTTTGAAGAAATTTTCTTTTTATTTATGAAATTTCAAATGAGAAAAATTGAACCCAATTTTTAATCACATCCCCCTTTCCCTTATTCCAAAACTAATCTCAATTAAAATATTCTAATGGAGTTTGCAACAATAACTACTCATTTAAATACATCATAAAATATTAAGATGTAAAAAAACTGCTTGTTATCACTGAATGGTAAAGATTATTTAAATTTATCAGTTGGTAGTAAAAAGTGAATATACATTGTATATTGTATATAACAAAGATTTAAGTTGATTCTGGACAAAGAAAGATAACTCTAATTAAAAAAAATTCTTGCAATAAGATATTTCTTGCTTCCTATTCTGGACAAAGAAAGATAACTCTAATTTAAAAAAAAATTGCTATTTCACAATATTGTGAAATTAGATATTTCTTGCCATTGCACAATACTGTGCAATTGAAAAGACTTGCTATTGCACAATACTTAATAAAATAATTTTAGATCCTGATTTGGACCAACTTGAAAACTGGGCCCATAATCAAAAATCTAAGTACATGTTTAGATTCAGCATTTCAAAGAGGCCCAAGAATTTAATTTTTGTTAAAATCAAACTTAGTTTAATTTTGGACCCTGTGGACCTTAATGTAGGCCAATTTGAAAACGTAACCAAAAATAAAGAGAATCTACATACACAGTTAGATTCGGCATTTCAAAGAACCCCATTTATTTAATTTTTGATGAAATCAAATAAAGTTTAATTTTGGACCCAGATTTGGACCAACTTGAAAACTGGGCCAATAATCAAGAATCAAAGTACATTTTAAGATTCAGCATATCAAAGAACCCAACCAATTCATTTTTTGTCAAAATCAAACTAAGTTTAATTTTGGACCCTTTGGACCTTAATGTAGACCAATTTGAAAACATGACCAAAAGTTAAGAATCTACATACACAGTTAGATTCGGCATATCAAATAACCCCAATTATTCAATTTTGATGAAATCAAACAAAGTTTAATTTTGGACCCTTTGGGCCCCTTTTTTCTAAACTGTTGGGACCAAAACTCCCAAAATCAATACCAACCTTCCTTTAATGGTCATAAACCTTGTGTTTAAATTTCATAGATTTCTATTTACTTATACTAACATTATGGTGCGAAAACCAAGAAAAATGCTTATTTGGGTCCCTTTTTGGCCCCTAATTCCTAAACTGTTGGGACCTAAACTCCCAAAATCAATACCAATCTTCCTTTTGTGGTCATAAACCTTGTGATAAAATTTCATTGATTTCTATTTACTTAACCTAAAGTTATTGTGCAAAAACCAAGAATAATGCTTATTTGGGCCCTTTTTTGGCCCCTAATTCCTAAACTGTTGAAACCAAAACTCCCAAAATTAATCCCAACCTTTCTTTTGTGGTCATAAACCTTGTGTCAAAATTTCATAGATTTCTATTAACTTAAACTAAAGTTATAGTGCGAAAAACCAAGAAAATGCTTATTTGGGCCCTTTTTGGCCCCTAATTCCTAAAATGTTGGGACCAAAACTCCCAAAATCAATACCAACCTTCCTTTAATGGTCATAAACCTTGTGTTTAAATTTCATAGATTTCTATTTACTTATACTAACAGTATGGTGCGAAAACCAAGAAAAATGCTTATTTGGGTCCCTTTTTGGCCCCTAATTTCTAAACTGTTGGGACCTAAACTCCCAAAATCAATACCAATCTTCCTTTTGTGGTCATAAACCTTGTGATAAAATTTCATTGATTTCTATTTACTTAACCTAAAGTTATTGTGCAAAAACCAAGAATAATGCTTATTTGGGCCCTTTTTTGGCCCCTAATTCCTAAACTGTTGAAACCAAAACTCCCAAAATTAATCCCAACCTTTCTTTTGTGGTCATAAACCTTGTGTCAAAATTTCATAGATTTCTATTAACTTAAACTAAAGTTATAGTGCGAAAAACCAAGAAAATGCTTATTTGTGCCCTTTTTGGCCCCTAATTCCTAAAATGTTGGGACCAAAACTCCCAAAATCAATACCAACCTTCCTTTTGTGGTCATAAACCTTGTGATAAAATTTTATAGATTTATATTCACTTTTACTAAAGTTAGAGTGCGAAAACTAAAAGTATTCGGACGACGACGACGACGATGACGACGCCAACGTGATAGCAATATACGACGAAAATTTTTTCAAAATTTGCGGTCGTATAAAAAAGGATACAAAAAGAAACCAAAGGCCGAATACCAAATTATGGTCCATATTGTACATTTATGTTTTAATATTTAATGAATTGATTATTTAGACAAGTTAATTAATATTTTATCAAAGTTTTCAAAAGCAACACATATTTCAATGTATATTTTTAATGATGAGTCTGCAGCGGTACAAGTTCGCAATGATTGCAGTTGTTCTAGTTGGTAGTTAATGTTGGTACCAGTTGACTTTTAGTGGTACAAGTTGACGGAGTAAGAGTTTGTAATAGTATGAATGGACTTGCTTCCCTGGAAGGAACACTGAGTTTGGGTTCTACAGTACAAAAGTTATAATGAGACACAAATCAGACAAATGATTACTACTATAGGGATCAAAGGTGAGGTCTGACTGACCTGCCCATAGTAAATGTAAATGTTTGGAATAAAATGACAGTTAATTATAAAACAGTTGGTCAAACATGCATGGGCTTTACACTGCTTGAAAGATTTATATGTTATCTTTAAAATTAGCCATAAATGAAAATTTTCATAGACCCAGAAATAATTCAAAAAATAATTAAAGTAAATTCAATTACCCTAGAATCATTTTTTGCATCAATAAAAATTTATAATATACAAGAAATAATTGTAACAGGATGCTGTTACAAAGCTCCCAAAATTCGTCATTCCCATGGTCGCCTGACAATGGGCAAAGTCCAGTACACATTGGTTATGACTAGTAAAGTGATATGCATATAGAAGATTGACCCTGTATGTCATTCAAATCTTTTAGAAATGATGAACAGGAGTAAATATGGTTTAGGAATGGGTATCTCAACCGTTTACAAGTCCTCAAACAGGAGGGGTTGGGGTGACCCAAGGGACTCCCCCTATTTTTCATTTGATTTGTTATATTGTCCCATACATGAATAAATATGGTTTAGGGGGTGGGGATCTTGTCCGTTTACAAGTTCTCAAACTGGAGGGACAGGGTGACCCCAGGGACTCCCCCTATTTTTCATTTGTCCAATACATGAATATATATGGTTTAGGGTGGGGATCTCGACCGTTTCCAAGTTCTCAAACAGGAGGGGATGGGGTGACCCCATGGACTTCCCCTATATTTCATTTGATTTGTTATATTGTCCCATACATGAATATATATGGGTTAGGGGTGGGGATTGCGACTGTTTACAAGATAAAAGCACATTTTCAAATTGAAGGGGGTGGGATGACCCCCAGGGACTCACCCTATATTTTATTTGATTTGTTTTATTGTCCTGTTCTCATTACTGAAGACCATGTGTGTCCATCACTTACTGTTTTCAAGTAATATTCATTTGAAAATTAAAAAAGTAAACCCCTCCCTTCTTTAGGACCCTCAAAATACCCTTAAATAGTCCCCAATGCACAAAGGAATGATTGATGGCTCCGCTAGACATGTTAATGACTTAGTCTTACATTTTATGAAACCCTAAGTAAATCTGACAAGCGGTCCAAGTTGTCTTCTTAGACGGTCCGAGTGGATTCCGTCCAACTTGTCTCGAGGACGAGTTGTTCACATTTCTTAAAAGATCGACCTGATTGGTCGATGTTGATTACTTTGAATTCTGGTTCTTTTTCATTCATAAAATAACAACATTATATGGCAAGGTCAGTGATAAATGGAATAATTTAATAAAAGAAAGGAATTTAAATGTGCATACATTTAATTGAAACCAATTAAATAATCACAATCTTTTTTAACAGAAAGAATATCATGATTAACCAGTCAGAGATATAACTCTATAGGGTTATTACAGAAAATAACTTGCGTGCCTTATTACAGATACTTTTCCTTAAATTTTCTAAATCTGTAATAACATATGTTTGTTATTTGTAAAATTATTTAATCTATAGTGGACTCTAGGGAACTCTTGAGACTTTGCGGGGAAACTAAATGCATAGCCTTGATAATTAATTTTTAAATTGAATTAATACATTTTTGATTAACCATGGTAAATCAATGAGACAAGGCTATTAAGGAATTAACTTAGCTGTGATAACAAGGCTGAGTTATTAAAGGAATGTAACTTATTAAATAAGACACTTGGGAATTACTGAGAAACTTGTGCAGAACCTCATTACATGCTCTGGTCATTATTTCTTACAATAAATTAAAATACATTGTAATTAAGCATGATTTATGTCTGCGCAAATGCTTTGAAAGAGGGACGGAAGATACCAAAGGGATAGTCAAACTCATAAATCTAAAACAAACTGACAACGCCATGGCTAAAAATGAAAAAGACAAACAGAAAAACAATAGTACACATTTCACAACATAGAAAACTAAAGAATAAACAACACGAACCCCTCTAAAAACTAGGGGTGATCTCAGGTGCTCCGGAAGGGTAAGCAGATCCTGCTCCACATGTGGCACCCGTCGTGTTGCTTATGTGATTACAAATCCGGTAAATAGTCTAATTCAGTAGGTCACATTCATGAAAGGGAAGGGGATTGTAGTTACGACGTAAGGAACATATCCGATATCATTTGTGAAATGGTTATTCCATAACGGTCAACCAACTCGTGATGGCGTCCGTAAAATTTACGAAGGGATAATTTCAACTTCACCATTTGGAACTCTTGGTTTAATTAGCTTCCTTGTAAGCAGCAACCCTCTATCAAGAAAATCATGATAGGAAATGCAAGCACGGGAATATCGTATCAATTGGGAGATTTGAAGTGATATAGAGAAGCTGTGATAACACCCTTTAGTTATTACAGGCATATTTTTTCTGTAATAACATATAGGTGTACTATTCAAAATTGGAATACTATGAACTGTTACATCTTTCAATAGTTAAGTATACATAAAGACAATAGTAATATCAATAGAACTTGTATACATTTTAACTAAACTTATGATGTATATTGTCCCTTTGAAACATGTAACATATGTATGTTATCAGAGTTATATGATTTTTTAGTCCACAATAACAAATGTATGTCATTTTCCTGTAATAACCCTATAGAGTTATATCCCTGACTGTTAACAATACTTTCTTTTAATTCGGCTTTATATCATCAGAATCAAACGTACTTACATTTCGTGTAAGTTGAAATTTACTGCCAACTTAGACTACTATATATAACTTTATTTCCTCTATCATAGAGATTTGGTGAACATGAACAATATTCCTGCACATTTTGCCATTTGGGAAATATAAATGACTTGTAACTTTTACAGATTTTCGGCAATGATATATTTCATACAATTGTTCTTTGACATCTTAGCCAAAAGCACAGGGGATATTAAACTACGTACGGATTTCTATGTCCAATTAGTTATAAATAACATATTAGCCTGCTAGATTATAACAATGGCACTTTTTTCAGCATTTGTTAGGAAGAACACAAATCTAGGGTGCTAGCATAAGGCAGCTTAACTGCCTAATAACAAACGGGAGCTCATGTCAATAGATATAAAACAATTCACCAAAGTTTCATGCATATATTGGTTAAAGCGTTTTTTGAGTTAATGTCCGACATGTTGACAACGGACAGAAGGACGGACAGTCGGTCAAGGGTATACCATAATACGTCCTGTAAACGGGCAAATAAAAATGTAAATTTTAAACAAATTTGTTGATGCTAAATTTTGATTTTAAGGAGTCAACCCTCAATGACATGAATGAGGCACATGCAAATGAAATGATTATCATTACTCCAATACAGCTGAATGGAAAATGGCAGCAAAAAGATTATGATGTCCATCCCTAATCATATTTACTCACCACTACAGCCTTTAAGACTTCATTTGTGATGGATGGAAGAATTCTTTCATCATAATCAAGACCAACATTTGTGTATATATTTGGAAGGGCATCAGCCTTTGGTCTGAATAAAATTCTCAATGTTACATTAACATTCTGTAAATCTGAAAACATAAAATGATAATTACAGAACATAAATTTGTTGATTTCTGAAAAACAATATGTAATTGAAGTAAATTTAAATTATAAAAATATTGAAACAACAAAATTGTCAATATTTTGCATACATTTAGATTTTGGAAAATGAACAAAATATTCTTTCGACGAATGTCATTGAAAAAAGGGCAATTTTACACGTAAATTTATATCATTGAAAAAAGGGCAATTATTTAAGTCTCATAATTAATTAGCACATAATTTATTATGCATTATTGAAACATCAAGTTTCAGTTAAAATGAACTTATGTAATTTAATTTTTTTGGAAGAATTTGTTTTATAACTGACTTCATAAATCTATGGTCAAAATGATGGTTATAATTAATGCTGAGACTCTCTTTGGGAAACTTTTGCCTTATTATGTATATTTAGCTGTCTTGTAGTTGATGTCACCATAGCAGTTTGACCAATTTAGCTACAATTTTCAAAATTAGGAATTCTTCATTGCACTTGATAGATCAATTAATGGAAGTAAAGATGCAAAATATAATTTTCAAAATATTTATTTTTGAAATGTATTCAAGTCAAAATAATTTAACTTAATATTCTAATATCAATGAATATGCATTTGCATTCAATTTCTTTTACATTTAATCTTTGTACGAAAAGAAACATAATTTAAGTAATATATTGTGAACAGGTGATAAATAAGGGGAAGTAATCAAATTGTTTGTCAAACTTTTTGGAAATACACAAATTATTTATGACCTAAAGCTAAGGTAATTGGTGTTAATTAACAATGTGTTTGACATCAAAGCCATCAGGTAAAGCCATACACTTAATGGTTCACTTAATTTGACAGCTTGCACAGGTAGAGGAACTTCCTGTTCTTGGAACAATAATGATTTTAACCGTATTTTAAGGCAGAAAAATGCTGATTTTTCGGTGATAAAGAGGCAGGGCGCCCGAGGAGCGACAGAAAAAAGACAGGGGCATCAATAAAAAAGGGCGGGCGCTATGCCCTGTTCAAGCTTTGCAGCTAGGACACTGACTTACCTTTGCTTCCTGTTACGACAGGTACACTTCTTGGTCTTGACCGAATGTCAAATATAATTGGTTTCTGTACCCATGGTATCAAAAAATGTGTTCCTTCTCCAGAAACTATATCCTGTACTCCTCTGAATCTATCAAATATAACTGCTCTATGACCACCATCAACTGAAAAAAAATGTCACCAATTATTCTGGATTCATTAACATTCATGGGATTTCAATTTTCATGGATTTTGCGAGAAAGGTTAGCCATGAATTCAAATTTTAAGCAATTGCAGTGTTCCAGCTTGAATCTCAGGGCAGAAGGGTGCTACATGTCTGAAAGGGCACTTTAGCGCAATAACCCAAATTGTAAGGGCACTGTTTGTATTTGTATAAAATAACCTGGAATACATGTATATATTGCTAGGCTCAGCTGCAGAACATTACTTGTATTTTAACCTTATTCAGATATTAATGTGTTCCAAGTGTTGGTTCCAGTAAGATTTTTTTATTATCAAATTATCATACCATGACACAAAGCATATCATTTTAATTGATGTAAATTGATGCAAACTGTGCATTTTGATCAGTAAAAAAATCCTTAGAATTTTATTTTTTTTAATTTTATAATTTATATAACTTAATTATACAAGTCTATAAAATAACAAGCAGTTCTGAAAGATGGAGCTTAACAAAATTGAAGTTGTTATATTATTTACATTAAAATTACTTGTTTAGACATATAGTATAAAAATTTGTGTTATTGAAAGTTACCTAACTTGTAGTCATTTAAATTGTTACAAAAAAGTATTAAGAAGTGCACACCAAAGTGCTCCTAAGTAGGGAGTTTTATAAATATAACAGGTGATACAAGAGATGATTATATTATAATGATGCAATAATACATTGCATATATTACAGTAGGTATAAACTCCATTATGGTTAAAAAATAAAAGCATTTGTTAAGTGCTCCTATTTAAGGAGGATTATAATGCAAGAAATAAAACAGGAAGTGGTGCAATCTTGTTATGTTCAAATACATATATTTCTGTGGTTTTTCTTTTAATTTCATACTCGTGGTTTTAAAACAAAATGTTTTTACCAATCTACCAATTTAGT
The DNA here is from genome assembly GCF_036588685.1 of Mytilus trossulus. Lineage (NCBI taxonomy): Eukaryota > Metazoa > Mollusca > Bivalvia > Mytilida > Mytilidae > Mytilus > Mytilus trossulus. Next base: position 9,471,763 of record NC_086385.1, on the reverse strand, counting down.
CAAAACTTAGTATGCCTTTTAAATTGTTTTAAATTTTATTTAAAAAATTTCTTTTATGTGTACATATGCTATGATACGTAAACATTAAAAATGGCTAACATGTGGACATTTTCAATCTGTATTAAATATCTTGTATTTGTTCAATTATCTTAAATCCACTAATTAGCAGTGAACAATCATTAGCAGAGGTGATAAAACTGCCAAAGGCATTAGGTATTTAACTTAATCCTATTGTCAGTTAATTAGTGTTACACAATCAGGTAACAATTTTACCGGAAACGCCAGAAGGCATGACATTTGTAAAATGTATCTTTTGAAAAGGCAGAGGGGGGAATTCTTTGGCTTTGGAGGGCAGAAGGGCGGGGCGCCCTTCTATTTAGGGCAGGCGGGAACACTGAATTGTTTTAATTAGGCCATAAACATGTCACCTAATGAAAACAGTAACATAAACAAATGCTATAAACGTACTTTATCATATTAGCATATCAAAACGGAAATCAGGCTTTTGCGATCCAAAATATTTTTTAAGAGAATTAAAAGATAAAAGTTGTATAGTTTAGGTTATTAAAGATTAAATGGGTATAATCCTGAATGCGGTTGTAGTTCTGTAACTGCTGTAAAAGTATTCTCAGATTTGGCGTTATTCAATATATTCTCTAGATCATTTCAGTAGTCAAACCTACCGTATGGGATCTTTCCATGTCTTTATTTGGACAATGGTTGTTTTATTTCGTTTGACACTTAAATTCGTGGATAAAGTCGTCCACGAAAACCACGAAAATTGGTACCCCACGAATAAAAGTACTTTCACCAGGGCTCACACTACTTCAGAATTATAGGGAGAAGTGACTTCTCTTTTTGAAACTGATAGGGAGAAGTGGTGAGATTTGAAAGAGAAGTGCTCTTTCGCGCGGTGCGCTACGATGTTTGGATTTATACTATAGCATATATAGTATAAAGGGTCATATGTAAATAATGTTCTTTTTATAATGTTCAATTCATATCTGAGTATACAATTAAAGCAACATTTCAAATTAAAAGTTGTTAAGTTTTACTCAGGTTCTTGTGAGAAACTACCAATTAAATATTTAGTATCTAGCACTAAAAAAAAGTTTTTTTTTTTCTTAAAAAGGTAAAGAAATTATAATATATCAATTACAATTTAATTCAAAACTATCTTGTGTTTTTCATTAAAAAAAATAAAAGTTATTAAGCTGGGCCATAATATATTGATAATAGTATAATAGTCATGATAGTCTCAGAGTTAAACAACTTTAATCAATAGTTTGAAACAATCCATAAAAAATATAGAGAAGTATATACACCAATCAATTAGATGTAACCAAAAGTCTTTTAATTCGTGTGGAATACGTAATTTTCCCCTTTGGGATCAATATTCTTCTGTCAGCTGTTCCATCCGTGCGTCCGTAGTAATTATTGTAAAAGTACGGATTTTGGTCATAGCTGGTCCGGTTGAGATCCGTAGTTTAGAAATCGGTCAATGGCGGTCAATGGCGGACGAATGCAAGAAAATTTACAAAAATAAACGATGTTTGACAAGTTATTTGGAAGGAAACATTACGTTTTTAATGCAATAAATGGATTAAACACTTACTGGAGGCAACTTGTATCACGTTTAAATGAAGAAACAAACTTATTTTGCCGCCGAAATATAGGTTGATGTACGTTTTCGAGTAACAAGCACCGGAACAAGCGGAAATGCACGAAGTGATAACAAGTTGTATTTTTATCAAATAACCTGCTACAGACTTCAAAGACAATGCTTCAACCTCTTTTCTTAAGATAATGAATCGTTTATGTCTAAATGTCTTTAATATCAATAAAAAATTGATGTTTCATCCACTTGGTAAAAATTGAAAATGTCCGATGACGGAAGCGACTGAAAGCGAGTATCGTCAAGAACAGGGCGACTTCTTTTCGCTTTTGGGGGTCGGGGAAAGCGAAGTGACAGTTGGGAAAGCGACTTCTTCGCCCACTTCGCCTGGTAGCGTGAGCCCTGTTTCACAGTATATGCATTATGTGTTCTTTAACCAATAAAAAATTTAATTTTTAATTTTGAAAACACTAAAAAAATCATGTATGTCATGATGTAAACAATGCAAGACAACTCAGCCTAGAGACAACTGGGCACTAAATAAAACCTGATCAAACAACACAGTCTAAAAGTTGTGATCTTGAATTGTATGTAGACCTCCTTTTAATATACAGTCCGATATGTCTAATCATTATTTAAAGTCTTTGAGTTACCATGTGATAATGACCACCCAACTTCTCTACAGAAAAACGTTTTTATTCGTGGAAGAAACTCATTTAATCATTTATCATGTTTATATAGTCAAATTTTTCCTATTCATACTTTGTCCAAGTTGATTGTATAGACATGATAGATGGTCAGAGTTTACTTATTGACGGTCAAGATACCTTTTATAGCAGACTATAGCTTTTAAATCATACTACATCTTCTTTTTTATAATTAAAAGATGGTCTGAGTTGTCTTTTCTTTGTTATCAGCATATTTTTATCTCAGTGACAAGTTGTCTTGCACCTGATGTAAGTTATAGGTCTGATGATGAAATCAAAGTCAGAAAAATGACTGACCTACTTACTGCAACCTTGTTTGAGTTCACAAGCATTTCAATTGTTGTTAATTATTACCTCGGGTTATTCTATTACACTCAAATATAATTTGAATATGAAGGTCAATAATTATAGGACCTCTGGCACTGAAATTCAATTGAACCTGTGCTGTGCAGCGCTGCCCAGCTGATTCAGTGATTGCATAATTTGAATTACATTTTAGAAACTAAACTTCTAGTCTCAAAGGTTCTTTCAGCTAAATTCAACATATACACAATTTATCAATGCGTCAAATACATCTTCGACAGTATGACAAAAAGTTTTCAAAAAGATGAAGTTTACCGTTGTATAATGCTGTCTGGGCGACTCCACCGACAAGAGCAACACCAAGGCCTAAATATCCAATTTTACTTAGAAGAGACATTGTTTATGGCGTTTATGGTGGTTGAGAAAGAATATATCGCTCAAAAATTTTGTTGTCAAACACTCTGAATAAAAAAGGATGATAAAATCCAAGAAAGGTCAACTTTTTTTGGTCAAGGCAGCATGCTATGAAAACCCGGATATTTTCTAAAACTGTTACCGGACGACGGATACGGACCTGTTTTAAATACGGATGAAGGTATTTTTTAGAAGTAATTTGCCACCATTTTATTAAAGAATTAGAGATTTTTTTTCATATAGCTTTGCATGTTTAGTAATAAGTAAACAATGCATATCTTCTGTTAAAATACAGATTTCTTTTTACAGATTTTCTTTTAAAGAAAAGAAAACTATCAATTTTAGAATGTTTTAAAAAAGATATGTTTTAAATAGCACTGTTTTAGAGACTTCTAATAAAAATAAAGAATAAACTTTTATATGGACACTTTGTATAAATGTGTTATAGAAGACTTATTTGTATAAGATTTCTAATTCAAACGTATATTTCTATATTTTTTTCTATTCTTAATCTGTATACTTCTCAGTCTTGATCTTAAGACCGGCAAAATAGCAAAACTCTATAAATACATATGTAGCTATTTTGCCGAAGCCGGCAAAATAGCGACAAGTTTAGTTTAAACATATTTTATTGTCTAAATATACAATAGGATTGGATACAAGTTATAACAACTTAAGATAATCCTCTCCATATAAGTACAATATACAAAATTTCAAGATGACAGCAATTAAATATTTCAGTACAATATAATAAATATATACAATTTTATATTATGTTTAAACAGTATAACAGTTGGATACGAGTACATTTTAAGATACAGCAATATTAATCAAAGAATCTTTTTGTATGGCGTATATAACTATGTACATTTCTGAAAAGGATTGTGTTTTGTTTAACAGTAATTTCGTCTGTTCCAAATAAAATATGTTCTATAGATATATCAGCTAAGTGTTGAATGTTTTTAAAGAGCTGATTTCTAAAGTTTATGTAGGGTGGACATTCTAAGAAAAAATGAATCGAATCTTCTAATGGACACCCACATTCACAACTGGGGTCATTTACTAAATTAACTCTGTATAAATCAGCTTTTAAAGGACTACATCTGTGTCGTAATTTTGTATGTAGTATATTTTCTATCCTGTTTCCAAAGAAATAATATTTAGGTACCAAAAGGATGCGCCTATTAATTACCACTGATTTTGCCATATTTTCTACGCCCAGGAATAACTATAGATTGCATAGATTGTAGTTTGGCAAACGTTTTGGAATTGGGCGATATATAATTAACGAGCAGGGAGTCGCCAGTGGTGTAATAGTACAATGTAAGAATAAATTATCAAAAATAATAGTTATCTCAAAAGATTGGTAAGAGACACATTTTTTATGAAAATAAAATACATCAATTAAGCACTGAAATAAGATTACGCATAGTAATTGAAAGCTATGTTGTAGTTCAAAGCAAAATATTAATAAATACTTTATATTGTTATTCCATACTAAACCAGTACACATCCAACAGATTTAGTATAAAGTCGTTGGTATATAGGTCTGAAAAGTGCATGACCTTGTACATTTTCAAACTATATAAATAAACAGTATCGACATGATGTAGAATATTTATTTCTATTAAGGATGTTTGCTCCTCTACTTTTTTAATATTTGCCAGATTTTTGGAATCCTCTGGTTTTATCCATGTATTAACATTAAAAAAAATTGCCTACTAACCACTACTTTTCTTTTCATATTTTTATCAAATATTTTTAAAAAGCCATATTTAAAAATCTTATGAAATCCTTGTTATTTTTTCATAGTTTTTTTAATAAAAAAGGTGCCAATGTTAAGTGAGGAAAAATCTAGAGAGAATTATTTCCCGCCAAATTTTCAACGGCTTTCATCTCGAAAACGAGCACACGGACTCTCCATTTTTTTCTGTTTTTTCAGTTTCTTTATTTATATACTTTCAATTTATAACAGTCTTTTAAAAAGCTTGTTATTTTAAAACAGAGTAGCGAACATCCTTAACTGTGAACATATTACAATAACTATGTTTTATTTTTCAAAAACGAAATCAAAGTTAGAACCGGTAAAGCAATATTTAAAGATGTTACTGTTGTGTCAACTGATATACGTTAAGAATAAGCAGTTTATTTAAATATTCAATCAGTAACATTCGAAGTTACGGACATTGTCATTTCGGGGCCTTTAATAGCTGATGATATGCGATATGGGCTTGGCTCAATGTTGAAGCTCGTACGGTGACTTATATACATGTAGTTATTAATTTCTGTGTCATTTTTTGGTCTCTTTTGGAGAGTTGTCTCATTGGCAATCATACCACATCTTCTTTTTTTATAGTACTGTAAAAATTAATGTAGTCAGAGAACAAGATAAATAGACAGAAGATTAGTAAAAGATATTATACAGTATATATTGAACACCGGTCAAGTTATGTACAGATAGTCTCAAAATCTCGTATAACCAATCTCCCGACCTATCGTTCCCTCGATTTGGACCGATAACTGAGCGAGGCTTAAAATGATCATCATGACATGAGTGTCATATATGGAGCAGTGCGTGTTCACTGTGTATCATCGCCACCGGAAATTGGGTACTAACGAAGCGGAGAGAAATAGAAAAAAAAGTAAACAAGTTAAGAATTCGTTCAATTTAACGCATTTCCACTCATTTGATGAGGGTGCCGCTTAAGAAATGATTTTCTGATATATAATTCTATGAATTATTAGGCCGATAAGTACAAAATTAATACAAGATTTTGTGTAATACTCCAAAACTTGCCCCTTAGTACCGGAAAATTTCGAGGTCGATCGTCCTCTGTAGCCCCATTCTCAAAATATTGAACTTTTTTTCAATATTTTCCCCAGACACGTTTTTAGATTATTATAGTGTGGCATGATATTTACTGAAATTTGTTGTCAAAAAGATGTATTTTAAAGAATATAGACCATAAAAAATAAAGTCTAGGGTACGGCAACTTGCTCGTGTTGACAAATTTACTGTATGGCAACTTGTTTTCAACTGTATGGCAACTTGCTAATTTTAGAATAGTTATTTACCGTCTTTTCAAAGAAAATAAAGTATTAAGTTCAAATATCTAAGGTGGGGGGAGAGGGGGTACCCTTTTATGTTAAACTGTTTTTGTCCTTGTCAAGGTTTTAATTTGTTTAAAATTTTTATTTGACTGATAATTTTAAAAAACTGTTAACTGTTTTCGACCCACTGTCTGTAATCTGTTTTGTTTAAATTTGCAATGTTGTTAACTGTTTATTTGAAATTGAGATTCCTGTTATCTGTTACTTAATACTTAAAGTGTTCACTGTTTTTGACATTATTTTCTCTGTTAACTGATATTAACTGTTATTTACAAGAATCACATCAAAATTTTCTGTCCATCTCTTTTTTTTACGTTGCTTCCGCAAAGGAGTGACATATTCAGCATATATGTAACTGTACATGTCTTTACTTGACAATCTTTGAGTATAGTAAGTCCTTAATAAAATTGAGAATGGAAATGAGGAAAATGTCAAAGAAACACAAGCCCGACCAAATAGAAGAAACAACCCAACGCAACGATAAAATTATGCACTAGGGTGGGTGTCAATTCACAGATAGGGAAACAAATTTAAACACCCTCTTTCCCTTCCTTCCTAATAAATAAGGCTTACTATTTTAGTTATGCATGTGTATATTTATGGAAAGAGAATCGTCCATAGATTTGATTTCCAATAGTTATAATGGTGAAATATAATCTTTTTTTTGTGTGTAACAATGGCAACAATCAGCATTTATTTGATACCAAATATTGCAAAATAGGGGGTTGAACACGTCACAAAGATCTAAAAAAATTGGTCCAAAGGAAAATTTCAATTTTCAATCAATAAGAGTGATACCTTTCCTGAAACCATAGACATATATCTATCAAAAGGTAAAACAAATTAAATGCATTTCTGCTGTTTTTTCCATAAAATTAAATTGAAAAGATCGAGCGTCAAATCTTTGTTGAAAAAACAATACAAAATTTCTAAATCTATGGCGGTACGGATAGGAACGTATGGACTTTCAAACTGAAAAATGGCTTATAAAACATGCTAAAAACAATCTAAATGTTCTTATAAACCCACTAGGAATTAAGGCTTTATTATTATTCAACTAAAAATCAATTCAATTGTTCAAAAACTTCATATTTAGACAATTCACCATGGCTATAATGCGAAACTAAACTTGTAACTGTGTATTGATATACCTGAAGCTGTCTCCTAAGTGAGCAATCATTTAACTACAAAAAGGGGTTAGAAGTTTAATGTTTGTTTCTTGAAACATATAAATGAACCAAAATTTAAAAAATGAAATAAATACAAGACTATATACAAATGTAGCAAAGGTTACGGACTCAAGTTGGGTCATGCAGGTGCAACAAATGCGGCAGTGTTAAACATATTTAGGGATATCTCGTCCCCCTCTTTATACGTCTAACCAATGTAGTTATATATGCCTTCTATTTGTAATGTATCCAAAACGTTAAAAGGAAAGGCCACTTCTTATCCAGCTAAAACCCTGGTCAGTCCTATGATGAAAATAATTCAGATGTATATGGAATGTTTGATAAGTTATAGTGACCCAGAGTACCTGGACGGAATTGTGAAAAATAAAGTACCTTTTCAATTTGCAATTCGTAAAATAACTGAACAGTGTGGCCTGGTAGAAGAGGCCGAAAATGAGGAATTGGTTCTCAAATTGATATCAAATTTGCTAGTCTAAGACTTCAGAAATGTAAAGATGGACCAATGTTTTTTTTATATCAGCTCAGAGTTCTTAATTGGGACTTGGAGATGAAAAAGCGCTTCAATTTGTGACACCTTACATGTTACTTTCTGATATATACACTGGTTTTGATGATTTAGAATAAATATCAGTAAACCTTCGTAATTCCTTTTAATAAAATCATGTAAGCAATGAGTCGTATGAATACCCTGACTGAGATCAGATGTAACCATAAGTTATAAGAGCCCTCGCCATAAAAAAAAATGTTCGCGCCCCATAGTATTCACTCATTCTATCTGTTTGTTTTTCCTACGTCATGACGATAACCCAAGTTTGCTACGACTGATTGACATAAAACATTTACTCAACAATATACATTACCAGAAGAAGCCTCCCTTTTGCTGTTTGAAGCAGTTTCGATTATTCATGACATAGTCTTTTTTCTTGGAGTCAATCACTCCGTAGATGCTTTTCCATCCGTTCAATTGTCTGTCCATGTGTCAATAAAAAAATATGGTACTTGCTTGTGTCTTCTGAAAATTAGTCAGCTTTATAAATGACTCCTTATGGAGCTCAAGTTGGCATTTCTGCGAATTTGTACAGTGGTTGTCAAACTTTTGAATACATCAGTGAAGATATGCACTTCCTCTTTTCATTGCTTTTGGGTTCGTTTGGAAAACGGGTAAATTAAAGTTGCTGTTAACTCTTATCAGCATTTAAAATTTGTTGTTAACTGTTTTTGCCAAAATCGAGGTGTTGTTAACATGTTAACGGACCCCCTGCCCCCATCTAATTATGCATTGGATAAAATGCTTTAGATAGAAAAACCATTTGCTTGACAGCATTTAAGAATTTAGATGTATGCAAATTATATATTTTTCAAAAACAACTGACAAGAAAATTAATTCGAAATGCAATTCACGATTTGTTTCTCCTTACATTCGATGAAAACAAAGTATTTTCTTAATTTTGTCTGTCCGAATTCTCGATCCTGTGGTTCGATGGTTGTTTATTTTAAACAATATTTTATTCAAATAAATTGAATTGGATTGGGCAACAGGCATAGCCTATGTAAGCCCATGTCGTTTTTTCATCTCTATCTTATTCGTTGTTTTCATAAATTGTTTTATTACACTGTATATGAGTTAAGCCGCTAGTTTTCTTGTTGAGTTCTTCCACATTTTTCTGTCGGTGCTTTTTATAGCCGACTATAACATGTATAAGGTACGAGTTTTCATTGTTGAAGGCCGTACGGTAGCATATAATCGCTTACATACACTTTATTTTATCCTGATGGATAGTTATCTTATTTGCTATCATACCACATCTCCACTGTTTTTGTCTAAAAAAAAAAAAAGCTAGCACCAAAAACAGATGAATGGACGGTTTATTTTATGGCAGTGGCTATTTGACCGGCACCGGCTAAATAGCAAATTTGCTATTTGACCGGCACCGGCAAAATAGCAAATTTGCTATTTAGCCGGCACTGAATAAAACTGTTTATTGATGTGATAAGTAAAGAATAAATAAGCTTTATGATAATTTAAAATCATTTTATCACATAATATCAAGCATTAAAAATACACGGAGTACAATAAAAAAAAAATTATTGAAGTTGTTCATAAATAAATAATTTATAACTTTAATATATTAATTAAAAGCATGAAAATACATTTGTATAAACATTACTAAATGTATGTTTTTCTAAAATATTTATAAATCTGTGATACATCATTACTCCACATTACCAGATTTTGCTGAACATTTTCTGATTGCCTTAAATTCTTTGCGAACAGAACGAGACCTCAAAACAAGTGGTTTATTTCAAAAGAGGACTGTTTCAGCATTCTCGAATGACTCACCTGAATATAAATATCAAGAGTTGATGACACCATATGCTTGGGCATATATCATGAAACAGTTTCCACTACGGTCTGAAGTAAAATTGGCGAAGAAAGAGAGTGGTGATAGAGAAATTATATGGACAACTACAACAAACTGTCATCAGTCTTCCAAAAAAGAGTACCTGAAAAAGGAATTGTGGACCATTTCATACGAAAAGTTCCAAAGGAATCGGATTTCTTTTATTAGACTGGTTTGTTGGAAGCGATTTAGAAGGGAAAAAATGCTGCTAATAACAACATTTTAATAACCGAGGAACAAGTTGAAGCAAGACCTGAACTTTTAACTGCCTCTTGTTTGGACTCAATTGTATGACGTTACGCGCGATGTTCGTACATGTAAGCGTAACATAACGTCGCGAATATGTCGTAACGTTCAAACCAAAACTTCGACTAAAACGTCGGTTTTAAGCATGTGCGACATTCTTGTAAGACTCCGCAAAATCGACGGTGCGTTTTAACTACTTATCGAAAATTGATGTGCTTTAGAATTTTGAAAAATTAAGAAAAATAACATTTTGAAAAATAATAAAATTCTACCATTATAAGAGCTCTGATAAGCATACAATTGACGTAAATTTGAGTTGAGTTCGTTTTTACGTCAAAAAATGGCGGTGCGACAACCTTGTAAGCCTTTGAAAAATCGCTCATAAATTACCATCCTATAATTTTTCAGGATATTTGTCTTTAAATTCATAAAATTAAGCAAAATAACATTGATGTAGTAAATACAAATACTAACCTTTTTCCTTTTAGATAAATGTTTTTGATTCTCAAATCTGGAATACCATATTTTTTTCTCCCGTGGGACAGATTTGCCCTTGTAGTATGGAACACTTTATTTTTTCAATGACGTCATCAAAACGTCATCAAAAATGCATACAAAATGAAGGAACCTTTTTGTTAAATAATGGAAAAGACCGTTTTTCAAAATATTAAATAGTTTAGACGAAAATCACAGTTTAGTGGTTATAATAAATGAAATATGTTACGCGGGACAGCCTAAAAATAGCCGTTTTTCAAAACTGAAGCTTGTCGCATGTAGCATAAAACATAGTTTCAACAAATATTTTTATTTTTTATTTTAAAAACAACATTTTTGTTCAAAATGCGTATAATAACAATGAATATGATATCACAAAATAAAATATTTTGGACTTGCATCATGTCAACTACACCGATTTTGCAATGAGGTACGAACATCGCGCGTAACGTCTAAACATTTATTTAATCAAAAAGTATTGTCAAAAAGATGCATGGGAAGCTATTTAGAGCGTTCATAAAGAGAAATAAAAGAAACCCTATGCACATATGATGCAGATCTAAAGGAAGCCAGTGTAATATGTAGTTCCTGTTTGGAGTGGTAACATTTATCTTGTGCTAGATTAAAACAACTTTCAAAGGCAAATAATTGGTTTTGTAACAATTGCAGATGTTAAATCATGTACATGTGTCCTTTTGAAATTCATAGCAACAACTTTTGATATTGTCTTTTTTAAGATGTACGAAGTTTCACATAACATTATTTTTATAGCATGGCAGGATATTTAAACCATAGATATTACACAGAACTTGGCATCAACTTTTTTATAAATATTTTAGAAAAAAAATATATTTAAAAATGTATATATACAAATGTGTTTTCATGCTTTTAATCAATATTATAAAGTTATAAATTATTTATTTATGTACATCTTCAATAAAAAAAAAATGACTGTATTTTTAATGCTTGATATTGTGATAAATCATTTATAATTATATAAGCTTATTTATTCTCTAATTACATATTGACTAACATGACTAATCACATCAATGAACAGCTTTATTCAGTGCCGGCTAAATAGCAAATTTGCTATTTTGCCGGTGCCGGTCAAATAGCAAATTTGCTATTTAGCCGGTGCCGGTCAAATAGCCACTGCCTTATTTTATTGAATTTACACAATTTCAACCTAACAACAAATAAGACAACAGTCGTTAGTAGTATAACGATATATAAATGTATTCAGGATAATATGGTTGAAAATAAACTTTTGTACAAAATCGAAAAGCGGTACGCAACGAGGCCTTCTGAACTGAATTAACGGCATATATCTAATAATATTTGATAAGTAAGACATTTTGTATTTTGTAAGCCTGTAAAGCTTTGATATCAACAAAATATCGTCACTTGATATTACCTAAACAGTGATTAATTTCCTCTTAAAATTATAATATATTGCAAGACGCCGTACAGGCAAAAGTTGTTATTTTGCAATTCGCCGTACAAGGTTCTGCAATTCGCCGTACAACAAACAAACAATGTTTTTGTCCATATTCTTTAAAAAAACATATATTTGACAACAAATTTCAGTAAATATCATGCCACACTATAATAATCGAAAAACGTGTCTGGAAAAATAATGAAAAACAGTTCAATATCTTGAGAATGGGGCGACAGTGGAAGATCGACCTCGAAATTTTCCGGTACTAAGTGGAAAGTTTTGGAGTATTACACAAAATCTTGTATTCATTTTGTACTTATCGGCCTAATAATTTAAAGAATTATATATCAGAAAATCATTTCTTAAGCGGCACCCTCATCAAATAAGTGGAAATGCTTTAAATTGAATGCATTCTTAGATATAGGAAGATGTGGTGTGAGTGCCAATGAGACAACTCTCCATCCAAATAACAATTTAAAAATTAAACCATTATAGGTTAAAGTACGGCCTTCAACACGGAGCCTTGGCTCACACCGAACAACAAGCTATAAAGGGCCCCAAAATTACTAGTGTAAAACCATTCAAACGGGAAAACCAAGTACTTTTTTTTCTACTTCTCTCCGCTTCGTTAGTACCCAATTTCCGGTGGCGATGATACGCAGTGGTGTTAGGAGCATCCGATATTACCACATGCCGATTTTGTAACCTAAAATATTGTACATGTCCCCCATGAAATATTGTCTATCGGACAAAAGTTCATATAGAATAGTGTCCACTGACAGTATTTCATTATGAAATTGTGACTTTGTCCATGAAATTTCGTAACCCTCTTTCTGGACAATATTTCACTTTGAAATTCTGTTAATGATCGTTAATGACAATAACTCACTATGAAATATTGGCTTTGAAAATATTTTTAATCGAATTATTACACTATTAGAAATAGCACAGTAGCATGCAGCATGCACATTTTCAGATTTATAACTGAAATGGTTTTGTATAGAAAGTAATTTATAGTATTACTAATAGAGGGTACCTTAATTGCGAATAACGGTAAAAATACTTGCCAAATGACGTTAACGGTAAGTTTTGGTGCATGGCGATAAAAATAAGCACTTTCTTTTAGACCCCAAAAAAATCGAATGACGAATCACGTTAATTATTTTCCACAAATAACGGTACCGATAATTATTAGAGACCTCTGACGAATCACGATAAGGATATTTTGATGAATCATGGAAAAATTTCAATCAATTTAAGTTCACGCTTACGGTAGCCGAAAATGGCCGTTTGACGCCTGACGATAATATCAGATTATTACATGGCATTTTTCATATCGCACGTATTATCAGTCCTAGGTACAATATCATGGCTCGAGGGCTGATATTGACCGAGGACTGATAATACATGCGACATGAAAAATGACATGTCTGATCTTTTTATCATATGCTTCAACAGTAGAGAAAAACAAACAGATCCATATATTGATCCTTTTACGTGGTTCCCGAAAAGAAGTTCAAAGAGTAAAAAGTTCACGGACGTCGGAACCACAATTTGATACATTCGATATGAAATCTTTCTATCATATGCCTCAACAGAGAGAAAAACACATTTTAATATGGACGAATCGACAAAAAAATAATTTAACAATATACATAAAAAATGAACATTGTTTAGAAAAGTCAACTTTTTAAAAAATAACTTTCTAAATTATGTTTCCGGGAAAATTAAAAAAAAATGCAGTTATTTAATAGTTTTTTTTAGTTTTTTTTATTTTGTTTTATTATTATTTTGCATAATATATTTTCCAGTATTCAAACAATTGTTTTGTACACTACTTTAAATTGTAATATTTTTCACTGAAAACGTAACATTGAGGTGTATTTTCCGGAATTTGCCGAGTGTCACCGGATGTGATAACGTTACGGAAAGGCATGTGATAACAATCGAACCATGTGATAAACTTTTCATATCAGCCCGCTAAGCACCAATTTCGAAAAATATGGAATATACGTTAATTCAATGCTATTATCATACGGTAAAAATTACATGTTATTTAGTTTAAGTATATGATAAAAGGCATTATTACCCTTCCAATAGTGAGTTTTAAATTTTCATAGATATATTACAAATGGTTAATTATAAAGGGAACAGCTAGTATACCGCTGTTAGAAATTCATAAATAGATAAAGAAAAAATAAATCCGGGTTTCAAACTAAACTGAGGGAAACGTATCAAATATAATATTACAAACTAAAACTGAGGGAAACGTATCAAATATATTAATATTACAAACTAAAACTGAGGGATACGTATCAAATATAATATAATTAAATATAATATTTATATTTGATACGTTTCTCTCAGTTTCTGTTTGTAATCCGGAGTTATGAGAGAACTACGACACATGCAACAGAAACACAGCATTAAAATGTAACACACAAAGTTAAAATGCAACCGGTCTGGACATTTTTCCATAGACGAGGACAATAATTCATGAAACATAGTTGCAATTGTGAAATATTGTCTTGTTTTACAATAGTTTCATAGGATAATATTTTGCTTTACTTTTTCGTCTTTTTTCATCGTCTAGTCCAAAATACATAAGGAATCATGAGACGGAATAATAAAATATAAAGAAAATTATTATTAAAAAAAGAGAAAAAAAGAGAAAAAAATATCTATATAAATTATAAAGAATAAAGATATGAAGGACCTCATCCAGACATACATTAGTGTGAATAATATTCTTTTGAACCCAACGATGAAACTACGGATGGTTGGAATGCCCTTTGCCGTCAGACGTCAAACGGTCATTTTCGGCTGCCGTTAGCTTCAAATAGATTGAAATTTTAACGAGGTTTGTAAAAATAATCTTTTCGAAACAAATATTGAATAAATTATTCATGTAATGAAAGATGAATCAATTAAATACTTATGATTCATTAAAATTATAATTTTTAAAGTCTAACGGCGTTATTTTGAAAAGTAAAAAAAAATAACCCAAAAATTTAAATAAATCAAAAAATGAGGGATCACCCATCCGGAACCTCACATAATAATTTTTCCCCAAGAGAAAAGTTAACAGATTAGTTGTAAAAAATAACAAAGGATTATTACAGTAAACACAATCGTGGTGTAACAGGTGCCCTTTTTTATAGTACGTTAACATTACAGATCAGTTTCCGACATTTGTTTTTGCATTTACTTACTTCATAGACGGAAACAGACCGGTCTTTTGGGCGCATGCGTGGCTGTATGATGCAAAACGTGGTTGAGAACTGAAATCGAAAATAACAAAGTTTAGGCGACTAAACCAAAATTTGAGGTAGGTTAACGATAACATTTTCATTATGTTTTTTGGTCAACTGTTAGTTACCCTTTTGAATGTTATTTACTGTCAAACTTCAATTTGAAAGTGAATAAAATGTTGGGGACGCTATCCATCTTGCTCCACAGAAGAAACTAGACTTTCTTATATGACGTTAAATATCCCATGTGTAAATGGATGTACTTGTTATTGTTTACATGTGTTAATGATGGAGTACACAAAACATTTGAAAAGTATGTTTTAATCGAGAAAATTATACACGTGTATATTTAGATTTTTGTAGGGGAAGTAACTCTGGTTTCGAAAACCATGTATCCTTTTCTTTTGTAGTTCCCTCTTCTACTTCTACTTCTACTTCTATGTGGTTAATCTGCAGTCGGAAAATCCATAACGCAAATATACTGTGCGCGTGTGTCAACCAGTACACGCCAAGTTAAAAATAAGAAACTTTGTGTATTTACAGGAACAAAAACAAATAAAGTTATGTGATGTTTGCAACAACTGTACAGGGTTAAAATCAGGCATCAATAGTTACGCCAGGAACTGCCACACACAGACCCGGAAGGCGACTGTTGTGGGAGCTTGGATGGCACATTCAGGTAGTTGGTTCCAGTCAACAATTGTTCTTGGGATGAAACTGTATTTATAGGCATCCGTTGAAGTGCTGACTCTGGAAAACCTGTCTCTGTGGTATTGTCGGGTTGTTACAGTTGGTCTCCTGATGTAATCTGGAATAATGACTGATGCTTCTCCATGTAGGATCTTATAAAGGAGTATGAGCCTGGCTCCTTGTCTGCGTGTTGCTAGTGTTGGCCAGCCAAGTGTCTGTATGATGTTGGTTACAGTTCCTGGTTCCCGAGAATAGGTTGATGTTACAAATCGGGCAGCTCTTCGTTGTACCATCTCGATTTGGTTAATATGGCACTTTTTATATGGGTCCCACACTGCAGATGCATACTCAAGGTGTGGTCGGACCAATGTTTTGTATGCACTCTCTTTTATGTCTTGTGGGCACTTATTTAAGTTCCTTCTTAAAAATCCAAGTGTTCTGTTGGCTTTTGATGTTGCTTTTGTTATATGATGGTCCCAATTCATGTCCTCTGATAGTTCTAAGCCGAGGTATGGTCAGTGCTGAACAGTTTCCAGGTAGTGTCCCATCATATGGTAGTTGTGAACGACAGGGTTGCGTTTTCTGGTTACCCTAAGTATGAAACATTTTGCTGGATGGAATGTCATCTGCCAGCGTCTTGCCCATTCTACCAGTTGCGTAAGGTCTTGTTGTAGCTGCTGGCATGTATCCGAGTTTTGGACGCTTCTGTACAAAAGGGAGTCGTCAGCAAACAGTCGTAGACTGGTACATGGCGATATAGAATCGCCTATGTCGTTGATGTACAGCAGGAAACATAAGGGTCCAAGGACCGTCCCCTGGGGTACACAGGAACGTACTGCTTTCATATCACTCATTTCACCATCTACACAAACTCGTTGGTTTCGTTTGGTAAGCCATGCGCTTATCCAACCAAGAACATCTCCACGGATACCGTAATAGCTCATTTTCTGCAGTAGCCGCTGGTGTGGGACTGTGTCAAATGCCTTGGAAAAATCTAAGACAAGCATATCTATCTGTTCTCTCATGTCCAGAGATTTTGCCACTGATTCTATGGTGTTCACCAGTTGAGTTTCACAGGAGCGATGTTGTCTGAAACCGTGTTGGTAGTCCACTAAGATGTTGTGTTTTTCCAAGTGGTTCATTACATGGCGATAGATGATATGTTCCATTGTTTTACAGCATATAGAGGTCAGTGAGACGGGCCTGTAGTTGACTGCTTGTGTACGATCACCTTTCTTGTAGATAGCTGTGATGTTAGCTAGCTTCCAGTCTGATGGTACTGTCCCAGTTGTCAAAGTTTGGTTAAATATGTATGTTAAAAATGGTGATATTTGGTCTGCTGCCTCTTTTAAGATTCTAGTTGGTATCATGTCTGGTCCTATGGCTTTTGATGTGTCCAGCTTTTTGAGAAGTTTGGTTACTCCATTTTCTGTAACTCTTAGTATTTCTATGTCGTCGATGTTGCTGTTCCCGAGTGGTGGCATTGTATGAATTATGTTGAAAGTATCTGTACACTTTGATCAACTTAAAATCCTTTTATATTTTTTTTTATGAACACTGCCACCATATTGTCAATCTGGCATCGTGTTCTGATTTTGAATGTTACTTTTTAATGATGGTTTGTGGTACAGTATCCTCATCGGTATTGGGACTGTGTGCCCTGATTACATGTTCCCCCTAGGTCCGTTTGCCCTGAGTTCATTCGCCCAGTGGGGGTCTCATTGGGGAGTTTGGATCCCAGATCTCGCTTACTGTTTTATCAGATTCCTGTATCCCGCTTACACTATGTACGGAAGCAATTCTCATATTTTTGTCATTTCCAGGGTCCCGCTAGACCTCATTTCCCGTTTTCACGGCACAATAATTTGACTGTCCACTTATACCCCAATGAGACCCACTACAGTCCGTTCGCCCTGTTTACTTTTATTTCAAATATTAAATTAAGGGGCTGGGCATAAAAGTTTGATAAAATTATTCAAACATATTTGTATCGTATAAATTCTTGACATTCATGAAAAAACATGGAAATATTTAAAAGTTGATGGCTTATTTTGAAGCATTAATTGTTGCTTGTTTAATACTTGTCTTTGATGGATAAATATAAAAATAACGTTTTGTTTTGATAAGTAAGTCAGCTTGAAATGAGTAAAAACAGTCATTTACAAATTGTAAAACATGGAAGGAATTTACATGTTTATTTATCCCCATATTATACGTACAGTACACACAGAGAGGATGTAATCTCATACTCCCTACACTGTGTAAAAACTTGGTGTCACACCAGGAAACTCCAGCAACTTTCTCCAAATCTTGGGTGGAAATTGGGAGAAACTTGGAGTGATTCCTACCTAAAACTCCTAAATTGTTTATTACCTTGGTGTGGTTTCTCCCAACACCATGATTTTTATTGCTATGTTTACCTTTGAAGTGTGTTAGTAGTTGATGACTACAATAAACATTTCTTGTGTTTCCTGTCATTAAAATGACAGTCACAAAATTAATGAAAAGTGTGAGATTTCTTAACTTTAATCCGTGATATATAAATCTGATTTTATTAAAAAATTACTAATTTACTAAAGAACATTTTTAAAACAAACAAAAACCATCTGTTAGTGGAGTATAATTATTAGAAAATAAAGACATATATTTTAATTGAATTTATTGATTTTTTTTTTATAAATTTAGATAATAAATAAAAATTATATTGGTATATAAAATATAATATGTACTGCATAAATTGACTTGAAAGAATTATTTAAACTGTAACAGTTATAACACGTATATTAATAAAGATAAATTCATTGTATTCAAGTATTCTAATGTGCAAATTAAATAAAACAGAAACTGATTATTTGGTTGCAGTTATACTAATATTTAGCAAATTTGTCATTATATTTAATATTTATCATACTCTGTACAAATAATCAACATTATGCCAGTAGACAATAATAATAAATCAGGGTGAATGGACCCTGGGTGAACAGGTATCAGGGCAGACAGGTACCAGGGCGAACGGACCTGGATTCATCCTTGTGTTGCCTCTTTTTATCTTTATCATTTCTGTTGCTGCTTCATTTTATATTTCATCAAGATTAATTATCATACAGACATATGTAAATTTGTATGGGAAATTCCGAATATTGTCATTAAGGCCACAATTAAAAGAATTTCAGTTTGTCCAAACCCTACCCATGATGACTGGGTGTGGGTAGGTAGGTAGGCAAATTCTTTTTTTTTTTTTTTTTTTTTCAGAATTTGCATGTAGATATTGAAACACTGAGTATATCTTTTTCACCATCATACCTTTGTAGAGACAATCAAAAGCCATGAATTTAAGACCTGTATATACATGTATTAGTCTATTATACTGAATTAAACCAATCAACAATAAACTGAACTTTATTTATAATGTGTAGACTTATGCACATGAACATATATAAACACTGTCATAAACTAGAATAAAAATCAACATGTTGTCCATATACTGTCAGAAACCGTTCATTTCTTGATGGGATTTCTCTTCAGAACGGGTTTGTGGTTATCAAGACAAGTTTGACACACTGGTAGGACAACTCTGAATTGTTTTTTTAACTCTTTATCCTGCTGTACACCTTCAGTCTTACAATAGCAGCAGAGATCAAGTTTGCCGTTAATACCAGATGAGTAATATGAAAACTCAATGGGTGATTGGCAATTTAGCTGCAGTTTCACAAAGACCTTTCCTTGAAGAACATGACCTGTATTAATAACAAAAAAAACATTTAAAAAGTAACACATACAATAAATTTTAAAAACTAAAACATTCTCAAGGAACATTCAACATTTTTCAATGCTAGACTTCAACGAAAGTATAGAAAATATTATAAAAATGCAGTTTTTTTTCTTCTTTTCCAGTTGGACCATTTTAATTTGATGTATATCATTGTTTATGTCTCAGTGCATATTTGTTAGACAGATACTAGTATTTCTACAGGCTGATTTAATTCTTGTATATGTGTATACTTGATGTAAATGTAAAGTTGTAAAAGACTTTCTGAAGACATATTAGACTTCCATTCCATTTCTGAGGGAGATAAATACATGACACCACAAAACACCATGATCTTTAATAAAAATTAATAAAGTACATGTGTAATTTTTTCCTTCAATGTTGTTAATCTGCATTTTGTATTTCAGTTCAACATACCGTCAGTTGTAATCACAGCCCCACAGCTGTAATCATGTGAATTAAGCAATAGCTTTAGGCCTCTCATCTCTCTAGGTGTCAGCTTTAATTTAGAATAGATACACCTTGGTTTTGTACAGTCTGTACAATCAACTGTCATTCTAACATTCTGTCCAACCAGAACAGAGTTTTTACAACCCTGCAAATGAAAGACAGAAAATATATTATGAGGTTCATCACTGTGATGTCATATATCTTTGAAAGTGCTTAAATACAATATTTATTTTACTGCATACCAGTTTTGCCATCTGTGTGTTCTCATGTGTACCTGTATTAAAGTTATAACTCTGTCAAACTTAACCCTTTATCATATATGGATCCTATTCATAAGGACTTAGGTATATCAGCAGTATGTTTTCTCATGTGTCTCTGTAAGTCTTATGATTAAAAATGATGGATATAGAAAGTAAGCAAGGTGTCAGACCAATATTCTATTAACAGTATGCAAACTTCAAAAGTCCAGGAAAATATACCAACTGAAGACAAAAACAAAAATGTATACATTGAAAGATATATAATATACAAATATTTATACCTGTTGCTCTTCAGCTACAGCTGTTACAGTCTGTTTCTGAGCAGAGGGACGATCTTTCTCCGACGTCTCAGTTCCAATTACATCCTCAAGCTTTTTATAATGTGTACCATTTTCATCACTGTACATTGGATCTGGCACCCAAGGTCTTTCTTTAGTGGGTTTTTCACAGCACATTTCATCATTGCACCTTTTGATCTGGAAACAATACTGTCGTTCAATGCAATGTCTTTCTGAAATTAAAAGGTTTCAATATATACATTTATGAAAAATGGAAAAAAAAGTTTTGTTTGTGTCAGAACATCCATGAATATTCATATGAGTGTTATTGATATGAAAAAAGCAATAAAAGCACTGTGCCTTTGGTGTAACTTAATACAACATGTAAAATGTTTTGATTTTGTGTCAAGGTCTTGTTCACCAAATCCCTTCTTTTTTCCATTTATTGGGGGCCATTAGTAAAGTAGGCTTTTATTTAATGCTACAAACACAAAACAAATCAACCTGTTAACAGTACTAAAATTTGTTTCTGTTTTCCAAGTTTTGTACATGTCCCTGGACTTTAGATTTTGTCTAACTTTAGAATTGCGGTCACCTTCAATGATGCTAGTACTTATAATACATTGTGTTCTGATAATTCAAAATACGTTGGAAAGATATGATTCATATGTGTAAGCTCTGACATAAATACATCTAAAATACCTATAAACTGTTTGTATCTCTCTGCCCTTTTCAAGTGTTGCTGTTGGTATTGCCCCATAACTATAATTGGATCAATCTGATTAACCTCTCTTTCAAATTCTATGACTTCTTCATCAGTAGCAGGTGGTATACAACTGAATGATTTTCCTTTCAACTCCACTCGTTTTACACGTTCTTCTAACATTGTTATCATCTCCTGAAGCGATGCAATCCAACCAGCTTTCAAGTCCTTTACAGTTTCAGCTTTCCCCCGGATATCAGCCATACCACCACAACTTCTTAGCACCTGTTCCATGTCACTTGAGCACTCATTCCTCGACAATGCTGCATTTTGGAAAGCCAGATTTAGAAGTGACATTATACGTTCTGCTGGGTTTGTCCAAGAATGCCCTGGAGCTGTTCTTCCAGCAACAAGCATCTCTAACCCCAATCTTTTAAATAAGATGATAAGAGCCAATTTGACAGCATGGTATGTCACACGGTGATCAGGGCCACCATCTGTAAACATCATAAGCACAGGCTTTGGTTCCCCTTTTAGATTAAGTATATGTTGAAGTTCAACGGCATGCCTGAATGGATTACTTGACTGGAAAACGCTGTCTTTCATGCCAAGGGTTACCTGTCCCCTATAAAAAGACTCATCATTTGCATCTGGAATATCAACATCAAGGCATACAGAGGGTGTTAATGACCCTTTACTTTGGCAATCATGGTCAAGACAAGATAACATTGAATTCAAAGGGACAATAGCTCCTCGTACTCCAGACGATAAAGCTAAAGACGGCTCCCCAAAGTCTAATTTGGACTTATCATCAAGACAAACAAATGTTGTTTCATCTCTGTACAGCACTGAGTATTCTCTCATGTATTTGAACATAGCAGCACAGAAGTGATCATCCATGTGTGATGCTCTCAGTTGTCTTGTCTGAATGCTCATACGAAGTGGAACTTTACTTTTGTAAAGTTTTGAGACATTATTGTGAGTGTTCTTTGGTACAAATGAGAATAACACAGTAGCTTCACTTGGGATTGGAGCATCATCTGGTAAATTACTTTTCACTTGCTTAATCAGATCTGGTACTGAGATGTAGTGGGCAATATGTTCTACATTATGACGCCTTTCATCAGCAGCCATTATCGACTGAACTTCTTTCTCAAGCTGTTCAAAAAACTGGTTAAAAGTGTCTCCAGGTCGTCCCTTATTCAGATGTCTCATGTCTATAATAAGTTCCGGATCCTCACCTAATATTGCCATTCTAGCCCGCTGGTCTATTTCAGGATTTTGGTCTGCAGATGCATCAAGTGTTAGTTCAGCATATATTGCTCTCATGATGTGGGGCGGAATTCTAGAGCCACCAAGATTTGAAAATTTATGGAGAAAGTCTCTCCTCATCTGACGAGTATGAAATTCAAACAGGTTTTGCCTCAACCCTTGAACTATACGGGTGGACGATGTCAACAGTTCAGCATCAGGAATATTTTCTGGTAGTTTCCAAACGTACGTAATTGTAGTATTTGAACCACCAGGATCATATCTACAGATTGCCACCTCACTAGAAAGACTAAGTTTCTGGAAAAATCGGAATCTATCCATGCTACTATCAAAAGGCTTTGTCAAAAAAAGTTCCTCGTTAAAAAAGATGGGTATAAAGTGTTCCGTCTCATTGATACGATTGTCAAGACCTTGGTATTCAAGTTTGATGTCATTTTTAGCAGCTTGACGTTTGTCCAACCAAATATCTTTTTCAATTTGTCGAGATGGTGTAAATTTATTTTGTCGCTCTTTTTGCTGTTTGTTAGAGTTGTCAAGGAATGTACTGTATGAACTGAAAGTTGTAGCTAGTTTTTCAATATCATCATGTAGATCCTTCCAATTTACACAAAACTGTTTTGAAGCCAGTTGTAAAAGTGTTTTGGCATGACCATTTAGAACATTAGACTGTAAATTTGGACATTTCTGTTTTTTCCTCTTATAATCATTGAAGCCTTCAAAGTCCAAAAACCTACAAAATAGAATTACAAAACACATTCAAAATTTATTGTATTAATATTAACCAATTGCTTTTGTATAAATTATATCTGAAAACATATTTCGGTATAAAAAAGTGGATGAAACAAAATGAAAAAAGTCTGACATTTAAACTTTACCTGTATTTTATCATGCTTAACAATTGTACAAAGTTTCAAAACAATTCATATAAAAAAGAAGATGTGGTATGATTGCCAATAAGACAACTATTAACAAAAGACCAAAATGACACAAACATTAACAATTATAGGTCACCATACAGCCTTCAACAATGAGAAAGCCCATACTGCATATAGTCAGCTATAAAAGGCCCAGATAATAAAATGTAAAACAATTCAAACGAGAAAACTAACGGCCTTATTCATGTAAAAAAAATGAACGAGAAACAAATATGTAACAGATAAACAAACGACAACCACTGAATTACAGGCTCCTGACTTGGGACAGGCACATACATAAATAATGTGGAGGGGTTTAATATGCAAGGTTAATCCAGTCCAAGGATATCATCTGGAAACCTGGCACCGGGGGATGGACATACTTTAATGTGTGTTTTGGTATAAATATGGTTGTTCCATAAAGAATTCAATTGGACATACAAGTCTCATTAAATTTAGGATAGATTTGATAAAATTCCCTGTAAGTCTCAGTATTGAATTTTTTTTATATAAAATAATATAATATATTACCCTGGAGGCGGGAGTGTCAGAATTTTTGTCTGGCATAAATATCCAATTTATTAAGTAGCATAAGGGCAAATGTTATTCCTGACAATGAATAAACATATTTCATACCTCTTTGGAATGGCAACTATATCTGGTATGTGTGATGCTTTTTCTTGCAAGCCACCAAAGTGTCCATTCAGATACCACAAAGCATCAGCTAGTATCATGGTGTACCGCTTCACCTCATCATTCAAATATGTTGTTGGAAATTTAGCTTGACATTCTTCAAACATATCACATACTTTATTGAATAAGGCATCTTTGGCTGAAATAAATAATGAAGAGTAAATTTAATCAAATCAGAATCTAAAACATTCTTTAACATCTAAAATGTATTAAAAAAAAATATTATACATGTTGTATGTCTGACAGACACTTGCCACAAATCTTCTCAAAGTTTCATTGAATCCTTTAGCCATATGATCTGAGCATTTATATCATAATCAGTACATGGAGTTTCACAATAAACTTAAGTTTCATGCTACTTTAATGTGATCAAATATATATATGTACCATTCAGAATACCCCACTCCCTTGTTCTCTAAATTCAATACACATAGAATTTTATATTATTAGGCTAAGTGTCATAGCAGAGAGTCAGAAAATTGTGACAAAAATGTGGAAAGACAATCTATACTCCTTCCATTGTTGAAATGAGGGTTTATGAATCTTTCGGATAGGTTAACCCCCCCCCTTTTCCATTTTTTTAAAATTTACATCACGGTAAGGGTATAAAAAAAATTTGGGCAGCACTTCCCCTAGTAAACACATTTTTTCTTCATCCCCCCTACCCTACACCCAGGCCGATGGCAGATTATAAAACTCTGAAGGGGAAAACTGACATTTATAACATTGAACATGTCAGCTTGCAGAGTTTACCCTAAAATAAACTTGATATTAAATATAATATATAGTTCCACATACCTGTAAAGCGGGGATTTTCTTCAGTTATTCTAATTGGGTTTTTAGTGCATGCTAAATGCCTGGCGTTGGACATCAACACATCCAAGTATGATTTTTCTTTGTTGACATTGTTATTTTCCTCTGGCTCTTCGTCCGATTCCAAATTGTACCTGTTCACAGTGAAAGTCGCGAACTTTAGCTTGTTGTCAAATTCCTGGACCACCTCTATCGACTCACTCATATCGGGCTCAAATGTTTGAAGTCCACTTTTGTCTGATACTTTTACCATGACTTCGTCCGTTTTCCGCATGCCGATCTCATCCGGATCGGCAACCTCGTCAAATACATCATTCCATGTCTTTTTACTGTTGAACCGGTAAAGTCTATTGGACACGATGGGCTTTATTTTTCTGTTAACTTTAAGAATAACAGACGATGACAGCGTAAAAAAACTGTCTGCCATCTTCACATGTTCACTTCTTTACTTTCGTTAAATTAGTAGATAAAAACCGAGAACATCGAATACCGATTTACTGCGTCTCCTACACGCTTTCTTTTAATCTTAAACACAGTCAATTTCAAACGCAAAGATGACAACATTTAGTTTCATACGATGACGGAGCGGACACGAAAAATATCCGAAAAAAAAAAAATTCTTCCAAAAAACGGCAAAAAAAGAATTTGAGTCGGCGGTTTTTTTTCGGGTCGGTCGCGTTTGGGCAAACATACAATCTTTTTATTTTGGCCTAATCAGGATGTTTGTTAAAACCGCCAAAGTTTCAGCAAACAAATGCAATTATAATTCAGAATATTTCAAATTTTGGTGTCATTATTTAGAATTGTCAGATTGTTGTCTAACATTAGAAGGTTATGAATATTGGAAGACAGATCAAGGGTCATTAAGATACAAAATTCAGCTAAATATGTGTCAATATGTTTATAATCTTATTTATTTATGCTGTAGGCTAGGCTATTGAAACTACAAAAACAACCATGGCAGATACAGAAAACAGTCCACCTGCAGATGATGTTGACATGAAGGCTGGTGGTGATGCAGAAACCAACAACAAATCACCAAATGGTGAAGTGAAAGTAGAAATCAAAGATGAACCAGAACCTGAACCAGAGGTATTAGGTCCACCCAATGGTCTGGAAAAGAAAATTATTAAACAGATGGAGGTATGTTATCATGGTTATTATAAAAAAGAAGATATGGTATGATTGCCAATGAGACAACTCTGCACAAGAGACCAAAATGACACAGAAATTAACAACTATAGGTCACCATTCGGCTTTCAACAAAGAGCAAAGCTCATACCGCATAGTCAGTTATATAAGGCCCTGAATTAAAATTTAAAATCAAAATTAAAACTGATAATAAGTTGGTAATGTAAATCATTATCATTATTTTAAGCAGTAATGGATTACAAACCTCAAACTTTCAGATAAATGGTGTTTTATTTTTTTATTTTAAAAGATTAAGTAAAGATGTTTTCTAACTTGTGATGAAAAAAACACACAATTTGATTTTTCCGAGTATTATTTTAACCATGCTGTTTAACATTGATGCATGCAGTGACCTACAATGTACATATATCTTAATGTATTACTGGACATCTCTAGAAAATTATTTGTATCATATTTTGCAGTATTATTTTGGAGATGTTAATCTACCAAGAGACAGATATTTACAAGAACAGATCAAGTTAGACAATGACGGATGTATCCTTTTGTTGTCATAGCAACAGTACACTAAGAGAGTTTATCAATTTTAATTAATTTTTGTGATTCACTCTTATATCTCCCTATATCTATTATAGTATCATACTTTACATGAAATTTAAGAAAATCAACCGAAAACTGACAAAAAAGACACTCAATTTTACGGAGTTATCTCCCTTTCCAATGTTAATTTCCATACGAAATTAAAAATGCAAAATTGAGTTTTCCTCAAGTTAGATTTTATAATCCCTTACACAAATTAAGTAATTCCCAAGGTCTTTCAGACAAAAAGCCTTCAGAATCCCTGTAAGTAGTGTGAGATTTAAACAACATTTAAGTCAATGGGAGTAAAATATTATCCAATTATTCAGCTGTGATCATAATTTACCTTAACAGAACTTCAGGGGTTGCACTTGCAGTTTTCACACGATTCAACAGATTAAAGGTTTTAACAACAAATCATAATATCATTGCCAAGGCTATTAGGAAAGCTTCATCAGGTCTCATTAGTGTAAGTATATTTTTTTTTATGGTTTGATATCTTATATTTGAAATTCAAAGATTGTAAAATAAGAAATATCGGCTAGAATGGCATCTTCTATATAAGTTTTAACAATATATATTAAAGGTTGCTAGACATTTTATTTTAAATGTTACCTTGTAAAAAGTCTAAAAGGTCACAGAATGATTATGAAAATTTGAATATGTTTGAAAAGACAAAACATTAGGATACGATTTTATATTTCATCATGATGGAATTTTGAGAATTTAAGGATTAAAATATAATGCTGTTTGACAAACTTTATAACGCTTTAACAGAAACTTTTTTATATATTATTTTCCAGATCAGTAAAGATGGAGTGTTTGTACGAAGGAACCCTGACATGGCAGTACCAGAGAACACAGAGGAATGGAGAGATGATTTCAATGCAAGGACAGCATATGTTGTATGTTGATTTCTCTGTTTGTTACAGCTAATTTCCTAATGCATGAAAATCAAGACTTTGGTTAGCTTGCTTGCTTTATTTGTATTTTGTACAATTGTAAATGGGATAAAGTCCAATCAAATTTAAATATAATACAAAGTTTGTATTACAAACAGGTTAAAATTTGACTATATGTTGTTTGAAGTTAACAATCTTAATTACAAAGCTTGAATTAAAATTGAGAAAGGAAATGGTGAATATGTCAAAGCGACAACCACCCGACCATAGAGCAGACAACAGCCGAAGGCAACCAATGGGTCTTCAATGTAGTGAGAATTCCCGCACCCGTAGGTGTCCTTCAGCTGGCCCCTAAAAATATGCATAATAGTACAGTGATAATGAACGTCATACTAAACTCCGAATAATACACAAGAAACTAAAATTTAAAATCATACAAGACTAACAAAGGACAGAGGCTCCTGACTTGGGACAGAGGCAAAATTGCGGCGGGGTTAAACATGTTTATGAGATCTCAACCCTCCCCCTATTCCTCTAGCCAATGTAGAAAAGTAAAAGCATAACAATACGCACATTAAAATTCAGTCCAAGAGAAGTCTGAGTCTGATGTCAAAAGATGTAACAAAAGAAAATAAATAAAATGACAATAATACATAAATAACAACAGACTAATAGCTGTTAACTGACATGCCAGCTCCAGACCTCAATTAAACTGATTGAAAGATTATGTCTTCATCATATGAATATCAGGCACAATCCCTCCCGTTAGGGGTTTAGTATTATACTATCATAAAATATATGAGAAGAACATAACCTGTGTCATGCCAACAACTGTTTTTTTTAGAATTAATGTGTCTAGTTCAGATGCAAAGACCCTATCAGTGAATCAGTATTAACATTTATCAAGGTTGGGCGGTAAATACCACCCCGGTATTTACCAGTGGTATTTACCGCCCCGGACAATACTCCCCAAGTGGTCAATACTGGCAAATACTGGTCAATTGAAATTTTCATGGTTGTTTCTGCTATTAATTGAAGTAAAATCTTGATAAAAAGTCAATTATAATGTGTCAGCTTATAAAATTAATGAATTTGATATGTTTTATTCATTTATAACACTTATTCTTACTGATTTAAAATTAAGTTTTTATGAATTATGATATTGCATACCTAAGATATATACATATACAATTTTTTTTTTTCAACATGTTTAAATCAATATATATTTATATTCAAAATTTATAATTTTAAAGGTAATTAAAATTAAAGGTAAATAAAACTACAGGTAACTGTAGTTACATGGGTCTTTTTACCTATCACCTGGCATTGCTAGGTGTGAAAAAATAATTACTAAAACAACAGTCCCCAATGAAAGTTGACAGTACACATGGTACATGGGTTGAAAGTAATAAAATTGATATGAAGACTCCCTTAAACAATAAATTATATCCTGTCTAGAGCTATTTTATTGTGAGATAAAAACCTTCTTCATGCTGGAAATGGAAATTTTTAGTAGGGACAAATAGTTTTTTTCTTATACTATAATATTATGTACACATTAATCAATGTAGATCCCTGTTTGAATTAACAATAGAATTAAAAATGATTTGGACACTTTCTATATAAATTAGTTATTAATTGTAATTATAATTGACCAAGTAGATAGTGGTTTTTATAGTTATGACCACTCACAATTTCAATTGACCAGTATTTGCCGGTATTTCCCAGTATTTGCCAGTATTTCCCGGTAAATACCGGTCTTTACCACTGGCATGGTCAATACTAGTATTGACCACTTTTTTGCCAACCTTGACATTTATACAAACAAAGCAGGCAAGCCAACCAAAGTTTTACTCTGCAAGCATTAGGAAATTAGTTGTAAAATTACTTTATCAGTGTTGTCCATTTTCATTGGTTGAATAAGTCCCAAGTTTTACAAAGAAAGTCATCCATCTACCAAGAAAACTTTCAACCATTGTCAATTAATCATACAAATTTCCTTATTAGCCAAATTAACTTGTGGCCTATGTTGTTTGTACATTACCAAAAGAAACAGGAAAAACTACTGATTATTTGTTTTAGAAATTTCCTTGAAAATAATTAAAAATGGCTTAGTTAAATTTATTAAGCAGTTCCATTAATTGAAGGCAATAATGTTTCAACAATAAATAAAAGATTTTGTCATACTTCAACCACACTGCAACCAAACAACACAAACTATAAAAAGTTAATTAGTGTTCTTCAAAATTGTTCATAATAAATGAATGAATTCAGAGTCTTGGACTCATTTATGTAGTTTCACATAAGGATAAGATAACTTTACAAGTGTTTTCAATATTACTGCTTAATTAATTTCTCTCATTTTGTATTTTACAGAAAGGATTCCCATTGAAAGTCAGTCTGGACAAATTAATTATATTTTTCGACAAGCTTGGCGCTGGAGATGTAGACACAGTATTTATGAGACGAAATCCAAACCGAGAATTCAAGGTCAGTAACTCTTCATATAATAGCCCAGTCACTCTAGCATAAATTTGACCCTAACCTGAAAGTAATTGCAACAGAAGATTTTTAAGTTTTAATCTTTAGAATTATACCCCAAATATACACAGAAAAAAGTCCCATAAAATCTAACTTGAGGAAGACTAAAGAAATCACCATTTATAATTCCTATGGAGATTTGTATTGTAAAGGGAGATAACTGTTGCAATTTGTTTGAGGTTAAATCTTCGTTTGACTGGACTATAAGGCTGTTCATTCAAGCAGCCTTGTTATAAAGTGGAAAAGATCATCACTAGTCAAGGATAAGTTGTTTTTTCTGTAAGCAGGATAAAAGATAGAAGATGTGGGGATTGCTAATGAGACCAAAAATACATTTTAAAACTACTATTCATGTTCTATAAACTGATCCCACTATATGACTATATTTTTTGCTCAAAATTAAATATTTTCACATCCTGACTAACAAACATTCTTTTCTTTTTTTAAATTTTCCCCAAAAAAGTTTATTGCCATATTTGTTAACAAAATCATCAAATTTAAAAATTCTGCACTTTATACACTAGTTCATGGTGTACGGATCTATATCTGTTCTACCTTCAAGTTTTGAACCATGTGATTTCTTGATAAAAATACTTCTAAAATATGTCTAATTGCTGTTAATACAATTTACTGATCAATTTTAAGTTCACATTATCAGTACAAATTGAAAGCAATCTACTCCCTCAGCACTAACCAGCATTTTGATTTGAACTGATGATTGTATTTTCATGATTATTATTTTTACAGGGATCAGTTTATGTGACCTTCCACACAACAGAGGGTATGGAAAAATTTATGAATTTAGGGGAAATTAAATATGAAGACAAAGTGTTAGAAAAGAAAACAAAGTGAGTAGACATTGGTTATCTTCCTTTTGTTTAGTTTAGAACAAAACAAAAATCAGTTTTAAATACCATTTTATTTCCAGAAATTGAATCATCACATCCATTACACTTAGTAACATAATAAATCTCTGATTGCATCACATTCAAGTCATTAAACAGTTGGTTGTTGCCTCTTTGACACATTCCTCATTCCCATTCTCAATTTTATTAATATCTTGAATGTGTTGGTGAAAAGTTATAGTGAAGAAGTTTTCATCAAAAAGTTAATTAGTGTTGTTTAGATGACCATAAATGCTTATATTTATATGTCTTATAGAAACTGTTTCAATTTTCTTTGGGAATGGAAATATTAAAAGTTCAGGCCTGAAGTTAAGACAAAAGTATATTGCATGTCTGGCAGAATTTCTCAACAGAATTTGAAAAAATAGAAATAAATATAAACAATATAAAAAGAAGATAGTGCTTGATTGCTAATGAGACTAAAATGGCACAATTTTTATGCCCCACCTACACCTACGATAGTAGAGGGGCATTATGTTTTCTGGTCTGTGCGTCTGTTCGTCTGTCTGTCTGTTCGTCCGTCTGTCCCGCTTCAGGTTAAAGTTTTTGGTCAAGGTAGTTTTTGATGAAGTTGAAGTCCAATCAACTTGAAACTTAGTACACATGTTCCTTATGATATGATCTTTCTAATTTTTAAACCAAATTAAACTTTTGACCCCATTTTTTTTCCACTGAACATAGAAAATGAAAGTGTATGTTTCAGGTTAAAGTTTTTGAGGAAGTTGAAGTCCAATCAACTTGAAACTTAGTACACATGTTCCTTATATTATGTTTCTAATTTTAATGCCTTATTATATTTTTTATCCAATTTCATGGTCCATTGAACAT
Organism: Mytilus trossulus; assembly: GCF_036588685.1. Classification (NCBI taxonomy): domain Eukaryota; kingdom Metazoa; phylum Mollusca; class Bivalvia; order Mytilida; family Mytilidae; genus Mytilus; species Mytilus trossulus. Next base: position 9,439,845 of record NC_086385.1, on the reverse strand, counting down.
GGAAAATGATAGTGCGAGTGTGGCATTCATGTACTTTGGACACATTCTTGTTTAACTGTAGGTCACTATATGGCCGTCAACAATAAGCAAATCCCATATCACTTAATTGATATTAAGGGCCATAAAAGGACAAACTTAAAAGAATGCAAACTAGCATAATTTATGTACAAAATAATGACAAAAAACAAATATGGTACACAGCAATAAAAGACAATCACTGAATTACAGGCTCCTACCAGATGAATTTGTCTTTCTGGTTTATGGTAAACTTGCACACAATTGACACAAATACAGGAGTACATTTCATTTTACAGAATGGATTATTTCAAAGAAAAAGAGGAAGAGAAAAAGAAAAAGAAGTTAGAACAACTGAGGAAGAAAAAAGAGTAAGTAAAAACTATTTTCAATTTATGTGTCTGTATACTTTAACAGTTTTTTTTTTTTTTATCATTTTCAAGTTTGGGTTTTCAGATATGCAAACATTTAAAGTAGAAACCTACATATTTATTATGCTTTTAAAATGTATGCTCCTGATTTGGAAGTCCCATAACAGTAATTATATAAGTGTCGTATTGTGAGTGGTGCATGGTGTCTTATATACAAGATTTTCATGCTTGAGTATTGTTCATGTTTTATGTGGAAATATTTTTTTATTTTTTTACAGAGAACAAAAGAAGAGAGAAGAAGAAGAAAGACAGGTTAGTATAAGTATAAAAAATGGTATGAACCGACCCTGTTTTTGACACAGGCTTCTGTTAATTGACATTATAATTTATCTAACTTGCTTCTACTGGCCGAGAATGCCAGAAAAACATTTCTTAATGTTAAAAGGTATTCCAAATAGGTTAAAATCCAAGAAATTTGCACAGCAGGTGCTTCAAAAACATTGCAAACAGGCGACTTTCGGTATTTGAAAATAATTACGGATCTCGACTTGGTAAAAACATAATTTTCTGGATTTCATTTGCAATGTCAAAATTTAAAAAAAAATTCCAATCTACTGACCCTATTTTTCAAAGTGATGGTACTGGAAACAGATTTTTTTTTAGGCCTTATGTAGTCGAAGTGTCAGAAAATCAGAATCAAATTTCAAATAGTGCAGGTGTCATTAAACACCCAATCAATCAAATAAATAGCAACCTATTATATGAGTTTTATGTAGCATTTTCTTCCTGCATCTTGCAGGTACATGTAGGATCAATATTTTACATTCTGTATGGTTACATAAATATTAATTCTTACGTATGAAATTTTCAGTTTTCTCATTTGTCAGAATGCATTAGATTTTTTTAAGATACATCATACATGTTTACATAAATAATGCATATGAAAGTCACTAATATACGTTTTATTGTTTTCAGCACATGATTTAATAAACAATATGTTAGTCTATGTTTTGCTTTCTTTCTTTCAAAATCATAACTATTCCATTCTAACTTGCATGGTATCAAGGAAAGTTCTGTCAAAATGGCTAAACCACAGATTGAGGCAAATCTAGCTTTTTTTTACCAACACTGAAAGTGGAGATTTTAAAGTTCTTTTGCTGGTTCCCTTGACCCTTGTATATTTTTATGGAAACAACCCGAAGTGTACTCATTGGATATGTATTAATTTTCATTTACATTATGTTGCAGCGGGTGATCGATGCAATGCAAGTTGGATCTGTACTTTGTGTGGAGAACATTACAGCAATAGACACAGAAAGGGAGGCAATCAAAAATTATTTCTCAGACTTTGCCCCCGTGGCGTGGGTGGACTTTGATACAGGTGACACAAAGGTAAGAAATAGAGTAAGGTAGGACAAATGAGTTGGGTTCATTTTTCTGAATACTGATATTTTACAGGGTTCTGGCTAAGAATTTTTTTAAGGCGAGTCCAGGGACTCGTCATTTTTAGTCATGATGAGTCCAACAGCAAGAAGAAAATATTTTATTGCATTATAATGTAATATTTAAGTCTCCATTTCCTAAAAGAGCAATGAAATGACATTAAATTCAGATCACTTTTAAACTTTTGCTATAAAATGCTGATATTTGTGTTTAACTGTGTTCAGTTTATACAAAATATTTCAATCTTGATGCATCTGTGAACTCGCCAGTTTTGAAAATGGCGAGTCCAGACAGACTTTGATGAGTCCAGGACTCGTGGACTCGCCTTAGTGAGAACCCTGAATTTAGCAATCAACACCAAGAACTGTGGTAACATAACAAAAAAACAACAAATTCCAATGAAAATTTGAATTGGAAAGTCCCTTATCAAGTGGCAAAATAAAAAGCTGTCAAACATGTCAAAGGAATGGAAATATTTTTGTCTTGGTACATGTTTTTACTTTGAAAAAATAGTGGATTAAACATGGGTTTTATAGCTAGCAAACTTTCAAACTTAGCTTGGCAAGGTTTGGATTGGGGAAACAAACAATATATTAATTTAGAACTAGTTTGGTGAATATCAAGTGGTAATGAATTTTTTGTAAAAATGTATTTATATCAAATTTTTTATTTATTTATATCAGGCTTGTGTCAGGTTTGAAGAGGCAGGAAAGGCAGAGGATGTTTTAGAAAAAGCCAAGGCAGCGAACGAAGATAAAATTGTCATTAATAATTGTGAAGTGGAAGTTCGAGTTTTAGAAGGTAAGAAATATTACAATAATCAGTGTTCTCCCTAGATATTTCATATAGCATCCTGGTTAAAATGATATTGAAATACCATCATGTTTCTAAAAATAATATCATCACATCCAAAACACAATCTATAAGAAAATACATTCAGATAGCATCACATTCAAAAATATAGCATCAATTACATGTAACCAAATCTAAAAGGTCCTGGCGAGAACACTGATAATGGAAAGTAAGGTTTCTTGAGAAGATGGAATAATTCTTCATTAATTGCTTAAAAAAATTGATCCTTAATGAAAGAGATATTTCATACATGATCATCCCAATGGCATGATTATTATGCTTTAATAGAAGTTAAGAAGTTGAACCAACCTTATAAAATAAGTATTTTTTTGAATGCAGCATTTTGAATTCGATTCAAGCACCAGATATAGAATACATTTTTGGTATGATGACATGTTGGTTGCCTTTTTCCTTAACTTTGGAAAATTAGTTTTAAAATGTAATTTCTTTGACATATACAATAGGCACATTGGACATAGCATTTTCTGATAAATAAAAAAAGAAAGACATTCTACAATATTTATTAGCTCTCATAAGATTGACTTTAAAAAAAAAAAAAATGATAAACTTTGAAAACATTAAATTATGGAAATGGAAATTGAAAGATATGTTCCTTTCTTACACAATGTAACAGTAACTAATTTTCATTTTATATAGGTGAAGAAGAAATAGTCCATTGGAGAAAAATTTTACGAGATCAAGATGAAAAAAAGAAGAAAAGTAGTAGTAAAAGGAAAGGGCGAGATCATAGAGACAGAGGACCAAGGGTGATTATCTGTGTTTAGTCGGTTTACATTGTACTGTTTGTTTTGGTATGAATAAAAAATCATGCAGTTATTTGTACAGTAAAGGATTTTGATGTCTTCAATATTGCAAATGAAATACACATTGAAAATTATAATAGTTAATTAAATGAACACAGATTGAATATCTTTCGATTAAATTTGGCAGTATTGATATGTGTACTGTTGATAACTGTATATAAACTAATTTTTCACAGGCTATCCATTTTTGGAGAAGACATATAGCTTGAATTTGAAATAATACATTCTTCTTTTATGTGAATACATCAAGCAAATTACAAAGTTACACAAATTAATGTTTTCAAAGTCTGCTAGGATTGCTTAAATGTATAAAGTTGGATTACTGGACAAATAAACAAAACCAATTCTGAAACAGCCTTTATGAGGGGTTTTCAAATCTAGTGGATCTAAGATCAACATAACCATTTGTGTTAAATATGTTTGTGTGTCTCGAAATAGTAAAAACTCAAAGACACCTGAAAAAATTGAAGGCCAACATTAATGTATTTGTCTCATGTAATAATAACCAGAACAAAAAGAAGCACAGAGTGTTGTCAGATTTTTGGTAAGTTAGATCAGTATTTTAAATCGATTATTTTTTTATAAAATTTGTAGAGTAAAAGAAGTCGAGACGATGATGCTGGTGATAATGATAAGAGTGGAGGAGACGATGATCATGATGATGATGACGACGATGGAGATGAATAAAAGACAGATTTTAAATATTGTAAAATTGTAAGTACAACATGGGTGAATAAAAGACAGATTTTAAATATTGTAAAATTGTAAGTACAACATGGGTGAATAAAAAACATTTGAATTTTAATTATTGTCAATCTAAGTTTTGATTGGACTAGATTGAAAGCCAGTTTTTATTTTGTCTTTAAATTATACCCCTACTATATTGCAATCACCAGGGTGGCTGAGTGGTCTAAGTAGTTACTACTGTAATCACTAGCCAGTTAACACTGAGGTTGAACCCTGCTCATGCTAAAAGGTGGCATAAAAAAATAATAATAATTAAAAATTGCAACACCTTGTATTCCTGTCCCTCAGTCAATTAAACAAGATTTTTGTCAACAATTTCTCAGGAACCACTGAAAAGAAAGACTTCATATTTTTTGTATTTTAAGCAGTTTGACAGTGAGAAGTTGTAGTGTGATTGCACTTTTCACAGCTACTTCCTATTTGCCTTTACTTGAAATTATTCAATATGTTGAAGGAACCTCAAATTTTATCACACAAACGAAAAAAATATGATTTTTTTTGTAATGTTAAAACCAGGAGATGATGTTTATACACATGTTAGACTCAAGATAAACAATGATTATAAAACTTATTGCTGATCCTGGTTTACTCACATGCTGAAAGCGAAATTAACCAAGTTTGATGATAAATTTTGATGGTCTATGTATAGGTTCGCTTTAAAAAAAAATAATAAAAAAGATAATCACATACTTGTGTATTTCGCTTTCAATTAATTTAATATCAGTTCAAATCCCTTAGGTTTTATTGAATACTTCATTACAATTTTTTTTGTGAGAGTTAGTTATTTTTTTGTGATACACATGAAGCCACCTTATTGAATCATAAAAATCCACCATTAGTCTCTGTTTCTCTGTTAAAAGTCAGTTTATCAGTACCAGGAGATGATGTTTATACACATGTTAGACTCAAGATTTACAATGATTATAAAACTTATTGCTGATCCTGGTTTATTCACATGCTGAAAGCAAAAAAGACTGATTAAAACAATAAGTAATCATAAAATAGTACAGGATTGAAGATCTATAATAATAAAAACATGTTCTAGTTCATTAATAAAGAGAGGCAATAAATTTTAAAGGGATATTTAAACTTGGTATGTTGTAAACTGACCATACAAGGCCATTAGAAAAGAATAGGTTTAATTGCGAAACGCTACCTACCCAGAAAAAAGCTGCCTACTCAAATTCTTCTATTGTCCTGATTTGAAGAAGTTTTTTTTTAAATCAGATAGGCATGAAGACTAATAAACACCTGATACTTCAATTTCTCTTTAAATTTAAAAAAAAAAAAAAATGCCTACCTACCTTCCCACTGTCTCAACCTTTGGGTAGGGATTGTGGCCCAAGGCTATGACATGAAATGAAAAGTAAAACAACAATACATAAAACACAACACAGAAAACAAGAGATTAATTAACACAAACCCAGAATTACATCAGGTGCTGCAGACGGGTAAGCTGATCCTACTCTAAATGATACACCCTTCATATTGCACATGAATATGCAAAACTGGTGATATTCAAATTAGCTCACAGTTGACAAATCAATTCATATTTAGAATGCTCTTTACAAATGATGAGATTACTATGTTGGATTCCCCTACATGAATCTGATGAATGTAAACCCAACTCTGATGTACATGATGTAATTTTAAACTAATCTTTCCAAATAATAACATATTTTTTTTGTGGATACATTAGCTTTTATGGGAACAAATTTTTGTAAATCAAGGAAAATTTGCATGTTCATGGATATTTGACTAAGCTAAAGTTTTGAAAGTCTACATTCAAGCCTACGGACACCGGCTTACTCGGTGAACATTTGAAAACACATTTTATTCAATCCCATTCATTTATTTCTGGAAAAGCCTTGACCAGCATAATAAGGAAAAATTAATGTTCGTCATTAAAAAAATTTCAAAGAATATTGGTTTATCTAAAATCTAGTTACAAATGATGAGATTACTATGTTGGATTCCCCTACATGAATCTGATGAATGTAAAACCAACTCTGATGGAACTTTAATAATTGATGTTTGAGCTGTTTGTTTTTCATTCTCTTTTAATATAATTGTGATTTTTAAAATTTTGAAAGGACAAAAAAACATGTATTAGGCAGACTGAATACTTATTCCCATATATTCTTAGATGAAAACAAATATAATTTTTGTCAACAATTGAGTTATTTTTAAATTTAAAGCTATGGAAGAAGGATAAGTATGTGAATTACTTCCTTTATTCTTAATATTTAAAATGCATAGATGCAACTTGATTATTCTTTATCACTACAATTCTTTTGATTATGTTTGTTTCATAAAAACCAGGAGATGATGTTTATACACATGTTAGACTAAAGATTGACAATGATTTTAAAACTTATTGCTGATCCTGGTTTTCTCACATTCTAAAAGCAAAATTGACTGATGATAATATCAGTCTATGCTTATGTTTGAATAGTTTTAAGTGTGACATTTGAAAAGAACAAAATATGTATAATACTGTCTGGCTCATTTCAAGTAAAATTCATGTTTCAATCACATGAATTGTAATTCACTTAAAATTTCCCAGCGCTATTGCCTCTTACTGATACCAAAGTTAAAACTAAATATTACTAATGGTTTAAATAATACTCAACTGTGTGAGTTGTTTATTTAAAAATTTGTTTTTTATTTAAATCTAACTTGAGTTCACAAATTTTATGAGTTACAGGGTAAAAATGTCTCATTTTACATATAAGTTAATAATTACAATCCCCTTACAGATGATGAGATTACTATGTTGGATTCCCCTACATGAATCTGATGAATGTAAACCCCAACTCTGATGTACATACTTATTATCATGCCGTTCTTAAAAGCTTAAAGTTAAACAAATATACAAGTTAAATAGTTATAAGTTTTCCTTTGATAACACTAATGAGTAACTAAAGCAGTTTGGACCATTTGAATATAAATAAACTCATCAAAGATATCAGGACAAAATTTGGTATATACTCCAGACGCACGTTTTGTCTTCAAAAGACTCATCAGTGATGCTCGGATCCCAAAAAGTTTTAAAAGCCAAATAAAGAATGAAGTTGAAGAGCATTGAGGACTAAAATTCCTAAAAGTTTTGCCAAATCCAGCTTAGGTAATCTATACCTTAAACTCATTTAATCTTATTTCAGTTGTCTGTACTAAGACAGTTGTTATCTATTCGTTAATGTGTTTTAGCTTCTGCCCTTTGATAAGGGGTCTTGAATTTTCCTCAGAATTCAGTATATTTGTTATTTTACCTTTTTTGGCAGAAGTAAAAACATTGATTATGTTCTGAAATTACCATAGTTGATGTGGTTCATAAGACTGAACATGTCTTTATGATTTATATTGTTCAGTCTTGTCAGATCAGTTAAATAAAAATGATAGTATGTTTCTGAGCTATTGAATTAAAGGTTTATAATACAAAGTTCTTTTTTGGAGAATACAGGTCTTATAATCCTAGTCCTTTATTTAGTTAAGATGATGACACATCCATAACACCACCTAATTAAATCTTATGAATCTCAAATAAGTGTAATAAGGCCACCCTTAAAAAATTGTTTGTTTGGCATTGCCGACTCACACCATCAGCAGTTGGGTAGGTAGGTAGGGATTTTTTTTTTTTAATTACATTTAAAAACTATATATATATTGCAACCATAATCATTTTGACTCTAGATCACAGCCAAAAGCAGTGCAGCATTTTGCAGTTGTGTGTACAAACTGATGGTTTCTTTGATAGGGGTTAATGTCACATTCTACAACATATGGGTAATTTCATGTCAAACGTTCAGTGTTTTTGGAGGAGTAAACCAAAGTACCCAGCAGAAACAGATCTTATGTAGGGAACTGACATTAACCATATATATAACATGTTAGACATGAAAATTGAATCTTAATTGTGGGACTGTCTATTGAAAGAGGCTTAATGTCACATCTTGAAGGTGCCTTCAGTTTGGTAAACTTGTTATATCTTAATCAGTTCAACCACTACAGCTCCCTGTACAAATAGATGTTAGATTTAAGCTTTGATTCATTGTTTGCTTGTTTGATGGGATATAAAATTAACTTTCTACACCATATCGGAAAGTTCATGACAATCAGTTTATTAGTGGATGAAAGTGTAGTGCACAGAGGAACCTTATCATAAATGTCTTAACAATATAACCTTAATTTTGTGGTTGCAAACTTATACCTAGGTGCCAGATAGACTAGCATTGATACATGTAAATTTTGTTGAACTAGAAAACAATCAAAGCCACTGTAGCCCCTGATCAGCTTTTGAGGATAGCAAAATATTACTAATTTAGAAGGTTGGCACAAGAACAGACATGAATGCCAGACAATATTTATAAATATGTTGCTGTCAGATATCTTTTCTGTTTTAAGAATTATCTTATTCATGTTAAGAAAAAAGGGGTTGGGTTTTAAGTTTGTGATACATACAAGAGGCTAGGGCTAGTCTTTAAAATATGTATGTTTTGTACCAGGCTAACCTCTACAGGTACAAAACTACTATAAACCTGTAACTCTGGGACCATACATGTATTGGTCTTTTAGCCTTGGTGCTTTCATGCAACAGTCACCTGAAGATTTCATAATTAGAGCAAAAAAATGGAGGAAATAGAATATTTTTAGTAGTATTAATTATAATTATAGCGAAAAAAATGGGGGAAATAAAATATTTTTAGTACTAAGTATTCTACATAGTAATTAATACTAAGTAAAAATATTTTATTTCCCCTATTTTGTTAGCTATAATTATGAAATCTTCAGACGACTGTGCATGCAGGTACACCTTTCAGTAATCAAGCCAAGGCATCATTTTGAATAGATATAAGAAGATGTGGTATGAGTGCCAACGAGACAACTTTCCATCCAAGTCACAATTTGTAAAAGTAAATAATTTATAGGTCGAAGAATGCTTTGTTTTGGAATTTACATGGCAACATGCTTTGTTATCTGGTTCAAGAAAAATGATAGATTTCACATATTCAAGACATCTTTCAAAGGTTAAAGCTACAGATGTTTGTTCTATCATGTCTTGGTGAAAATCTTCTATCCCATCACTGAGGATGCAAAGCAGACACCAACAATAGTGTCACTGTCTGCTTTACCAAAGACGACATTTGAGTTCTCTACAAGCATGACAAGGCCTTTCAGAACATCAATTCATGTTCCATGTAAAGATTAGGTGAAAATCTTATGTTTTAATAAAACACCCCTCTCCCTTGAATGGAGCATTAGGGGAACCTATCCACTGCCTGTCTTTTTGACATTTTTGGCAGACTTTTTTTCTAATCTATGTCATTCAAGCGCTTGCTCTGAATACAGTGTACATCAAGCACTTTAAAGATCATGATTTGAAATAAGTAAAGCCTGGAAACAATCTCCGCGGATATGATCAAAATTCCGGGAATTTTCCGATTTTTTAAATAAAAAAAATACGAATTTTGAAGCACCAATAAAATTATTCGGGCGGCAAGATTTTAAGTGGGTCGGGCGGCAATGCCAAACGAATGAAATTTTATTTTAGGCCTAATTGCAAATATTTTTATAAAACCAGGAGATGATGTTTATACACATGTTAGACTCAAGATAAACAATGATTATAAAACTTGATGCTGATCCTGGTTTATTTTATCATATGTTTAACTCTAAATTGACTTTTATTTCAACAAAATGATGTTGATCTTTACATGTGTCAGTTATATAAAAAGTTAAAAAAAAATAATCTTTTACATCATGATTTTGATCAATGAGAATCTAAATGTTCAGCTGAATTTTATAGAGTTATCTCCCTGTAGTGAAATTCACCACTTAACACAATTTTATATGAAGTTTATTTCTTAGAAACAGAATATGATTAGAATTGAGCAAGTGGTTATTTACACATTTTCACGTTCTATGACAATTTTCAGCAAAAACATTGAACTTTTAATTGCACATTTTATACAGATGATGAGATTACTATGTTGGATTCCCCTACATGAATCTGATGAATGTAAACCCCAACTCTGATGGAATTTAAGAATAACGTTTTATTTTGTATTTTAAATGTTAAAGTTATTTGTTGGTTCTTTTGACAATGCATTTCATGGATACACTCAGTGGAGCTGAAATATACTATGACATTTTATCTGTGTAAAATAAATGTTCAGAAGAAATTGCATTGAAAGAAATATTGTCAGCAAATAAGTTTATGACAGCAGCCTTAGCTCCACACTCGTAAGTTTTCATTATAATCTAAAATCTATAATGACAATCTCTATACAGATGATGAGATTACTATGTTGGATTCCCCTACATGAATCTGATGAATGTAAACCCAACTCTGATGGAACTCTAAATATAGTATTAAGGCACATGTATTGGGAAACTATGGAAATATGACCATGATGACCATTTCGAATTATTTTTCAGACAGAAATTTTAAATTTGGCAAAATAATTTTCTTTGAATAATAGTACTTGTAGGTAAATAAATTTTAATAAAAACACGTATTTAAGTTCGGACATCAATTTCAATGTTTATATCGTATGAATTTATTCTTTATTTATTATAAAGGTAATCATCTGTATAACAGTCCCATTAAACATGATAAATTCCGTTATATTGACATCCATGGGTTAACAAAACAAAACAAAGTAAAAATGTCAAAAATAGGGGTCAGTTACTTAAACATTAAGATGTAGATGATGCATATGAAATTGGTAAATGAAATCTTTAGAATTGGTCTCTATTGTGAAATTCTTCTAATGAAAAAAATCTTAGCTAAACCAGGAGATGATGTTTATACACATGTTAGACTCAAGATAAACAATGATTATAAAACTTATTGCTGATCCTGGTTTCTTTTATCAAATGTTTAACTTAAATTTGACTTTTATTTCAGACAAAATGATGTTGTTCTTTACATTTGCTCAGTCATGTCAGTTATATTAAAAGTTCAAAAAACTTTTACCTCATGATTTTGATCCATGAGAATCTTAAAGGAACTTGATTCAAATGATAAGCAGAATTTTAAAGAGTTATCTCCTTGAGTGTTATATACCACCTTAAAACAATTTTATTATGAAGTTCAATTCTCAGATACAAAATATAATCAGAATTGAACAAGTAGTTATTTACACAACATTTTCACCTTCTATGACGATTTTCAGCAAAAACATCCAAGTTTACCTGCACATTTTATACACATGATGAGATTACTATGTTGAATTCCCCTACATGAATCTGATGAATGTAAACCCAACTCTGATGGAACTTGAATTAAATTCAGTATAAAGGCACGAATTGGGAAATTATGGAAATATCACAGCTTTGAAGTGGAACTTTTAAGAAAGAAACTTTACTTGGCAAAATATTTTTTTATTGGACAACACTTGCAATGTTTGAATCTGATACAAGGCTGTTTTAATATTATGAATTTACTATGCAGTGTAATAAAAAAATTCAAAATGCTAATTTAAAGTTCAAAAATATTTTTCTTGGAGGATATAGTTTGAGCATAACTCCATCTTATAAATTTTATGATTTAATTGCCATCTAGTTACACATGATGAGATTACTATGTTGGATTCCCCTACATGAATCTGATGAATGTAAACCCAACTCTGATGTTACTTGAAAGTTTTATAAGGCACATGTATTAGGAAATTATGGAAACATGACCACTTTGAAGTATTTTTCGGGGGCTAGAGAAAGTTTAAACTTGGCACAATAATTTTCTTTAGATAATACTTGTAGGTAAATAAATTTTAGTAAAAACAGCTATTTAAGTTCAGACATCAATTGCAATGTTTGAATCTGATAAAAGGGTCTTAAAAATATGAATTTATTCTTCAATTATTATAAAGCTAAAGCTCTTACTTGAATGACAGACAGTCTCATTAAGTTCCATTATATTGACATCCATGGGTTAACAAAACACAATAAACTAAATAAGTTAAAATGTCAAAAGTAGGGACCAGTTTAATACTCATGATACTCATGATACTGTGGATTCATTATAATTCAATGGATACTAATTTTCGTGGATTACTTGGGTATAGGTGAAATGCAAAATTAAATCTTCAACAAATGACAAGTTTTCCAAAGGCTTGTATAAAGACTTCTGCAAAACCTGGCACGAAATTAAATGTCCGCAAACATGCAAGTTTTTCTTCATCCACAAAAACAAATGAATTCTTGGTTACATAAACAGTAAGATGTAGATGATGCATATGAAACTGTCAAATGAAACCTTTAGAATCTGATTTTATTGTGCAGTTCTTTTTAAAGTATATTTAAACCAGGAGATGATGTTTATTCACATGTTAGACTCAAGATTGACAATGATTATAAAACTTGATGCTGATCCTGGTTTCTTTTATCAAATGTTTAACTCAAAGTTGACTTATGTTAAAACAAAAGCAGGGCGGCGGTGAGAGAAATTTTAAACTTGGCAAAATAATTTTCTTTGGATAAAACTTGTAGGTAAATAAAATTTTAGTTAAAACAGCTATTTTAGTCTACATCAATTGCAACGTTTGAATGTGATACAAGGGTCTTAATTTTATGAATTTATTCTCCTATCTTCAAAATGTCTATTTGAAGTTCAAAAATCAGAATTTAGTGAATAGTAGTTTAAAATATTTTTTCTTGGATGATCTTGTGTGAGCATTTAACTCTTCAAGTTTTATGATTTAATTGCAATCTAGTTACAGATGATGCAGTGATATTGTTTGCCTTAAATTACTGGAGAATAAAGGCTTTTTCCCCTGTAGAAGAATCCCAATTTGAAAAAAAAATGGCTTAAAATTATTCGCAAAAAGACAACTTTTTTTCCTGAACAGTGCAGTCAAGTAGTAATTGTGCATGAATACAAACTGAAAAACACTCATTTAAACATTTTCATGCCTAAAAATGGCTCTATGTACAGATTTGAGGGTCTATTCATGTATCATCACTGACAATAAGGGCTCTTTTTTTTAAATGAAGGTTTACCTCTTGAAAGGGGATCTGCAAATTGAAGTTCCAGTCAAATTCATGGTTTATTATAAATTTCCCAATTTGATACAAATGACGCATATTTTCCCAATAAAAAAGGGTAGAGGTAGTTTTGAAAATAGCCAACAATATCACTGTGATGAGATTACTATGTTAAATTCCCCTACATGAATCTGATGAATGTAAACCCAACTCTGAAAAAAAGTAACTTATTTTGTATTATAAAGATAACAGTTATTTGTTGGTTCTTTCTATATAAATTTGATGAATACACGCAAAGGAAATGAAAATACACCATAACATTTTGTCTGTGTAAAATAAATGTTCACAAGCAATTTCATTGGAATTGATGGTGTCAACATTTGAGTATATGATAGTGCCACTATCACTTTTAAGTTTTCATCAGAATTTAGATGATGACATTATAATGTTGTGAATCTAAATTTGTATAATATTTGTTCTTGAGGGGCAGGAGTTGGTTTCACAAAAAATACTTACTATTAAGATTGGTCGTAAGGCCTAAACAATTCAATATACTTACAGTAAATCTTAGTCGTAAGTTTTTTTTGTGAAACTGGCTCCAGGATCTTGTTACAGCATAGGTACATTTTTTACAATTATCTATAAAATTGCAATCTAGTTACAAATGATGAGATTACTATGTTGGATTCCCCTACATGAATCTGATGAATGTAAACCCCAACTCTGATGGGAACTGGAAAACTTGATGTTTGAGCCTTGGAAGGAATTTAATACTAACTTAAGAAATTTTTAAATATCATACCTCATTTCTGTGGGAAACTGAATTTTAATGTTCAAAGTATTCACAACATTTAAAGGAAAAAGAAGGTAAGAAACAGGCTCAATCAACTATTTTCTACATCCCTGTTACAAGTCAGGAATAAGACTGTTAGACAGGTTTTCCATTCATTTAATGGGTTTGAGCTTTTGATTTTGCAATTGATAGGGACTATTCATGTATGAATTTTCATCAAAGTTCTGTACTTTGTTATTTTACATTTTATGCGTTTAGGTTAAAAGTAATTTTTTTATGCAGCCTAAACAACTATTGCTTTCTTTTTACAGGTATATTTATCATGAACAGCAAAAGAAGACGACAAAAGACTTCTATTTTAAATGGAGATTCAGTGTTCTCAACATTCAAATCTCATTTTTAATCATGCAGTACAGTCATTATTGTTGTTGTATGTGTTATTTTTAAAACAATGGCAGAAATGACCATGGAAACCATTATTTAATGTAGGAACCACAGTTGAAAAGACATGTTGTTACCATGGTGATCATGCATAGTAACCAAACACAAATGAATTTTTTATGAAGATTTTGTATTATGTAATGTTCAATTGTATTTCATATTCATTAGAAAGAATCCATTCTGTCTGTATTTTTTTTAAGACTAATGAGGAAACAAGCAGTGTTTAGATAGCAATCATGACCATGTAGATTTGTTACAAAGGGCACTTTTATGTTCATTTTAATCGAGAGCATGGTATATTCATGCCATCTTTTATATGCTTAAACATGGCAACTGCAATGCTATAAAGTACGTAGGAACAGGACATCTGGTTTTTTCAGTAAATTTTGCTTAAATGTTTGAAATTTTATCTTTCCAAAGACAAGTTTATCAATATATAACTGTTATCTTTTACTTGTAAACTTGTTTTATTGTAAAAGAGTTATTTTAATGTTCTTCATAGCTTTGAATTCTGTTGATATAAGATTTCTTTTTTGAAATGTTACCTTAAAGATTTCTATCTTGAAATGTTACCTTAAAGGAAAAAAATATGTAGACTTGTAATAGGGATACATAATGTGGTTTTATCTTGTTAAACTGTAAGGCATATAAGATGTAACATTTGAGTCTGTTTTATCTGTCAGAGTGGAATAGATCACAGAGATGATCTGTCACATTCTAACATACCATCTTGTAAATATAAAATCATTCTCAGTCAGACAGTGGTAGTTGTTTCTTTGCTTATTTTGCCTGTTGTAGTAGATATAAGAAGATGTTGTATGAGTGCCAATAAGATAACTCCATCCAAGTCACATTTGTAAACGAAAAAACAACATACGTTTAAATACAGTCTTCAAAAGGAGCATTTGGTTCACATCGAACAGCAAGCTTTAAAGGGCCCCCAAAAGTGACTAGTGTAAAACCATTCAAATAGAAAAACAAACACTCAACATTAACACTGTACTAGTATAAATATTTGAAAGGGACCAGCTGAATGACGCCTACTGGTGCGTGATCTCGCTACATTGAAAACCCATTGGTGGCTTCGGTTGTTGTCTGCTCTATTGTTGGTTGTTGTCACTTTGACACATTCCCCATTTCCTGTCTTAATTTTATTCTAATCTTTTTTTTAAAAACAAGAAGACTTATTTACCTGAAAACTAACCTTCAGTTTGGAGAAGGAAGAAAGAAATAAGCCTGTATATAGTAACCAATTTATCCAATATTAAAAAATCCACCTACAATGGAATTGAGTCTTTTCATGCTCACACCTTAGTGGATTAGTGATAAGGTCCATTGCTGGGTTCCTAGAATACCACAAATAAAGGGTGAATTATATTTGGTGTATGGATTGTACAATAAACATGTCTACTAGGGATGTATAGACTGACCATGACCTCTTTTTAACCCACCAAAGTCCTTTCTGAAGGGAGGATGAGCTTTTGCCATCACTTGGTGTCCTTCATCGTCAGTCGTGTAAACGTTTTCAAACATCTCAAACTACAGAACCAATTCCAAACAGACTTAAGCTTAAATGATCCTAAGGGTATCTTGAAGAAAGTGTGTTTTATTTTCTGTTTCATTAAAAGAAATGGCTGCCATGGCTAAAATTAGAACTTGGGGGATACGTGAATTTTTTTCTTTTATCTAAAAAAAAAACCAAAGCAATTAGAACAAATCTGACCTGTGAAAATCTTCATTAGGTAAAGTTCTATCTGCCCTGAAATTTATGGATGAATCTATAAACCTTTTTGGGTTACCACTTTATTGGCAATTGTTAGGGAATTTGGCTGTTTTGGTAGCTCGAATATTATTAACGATACAGATGAACTGTAAACAGCAAAAATGTTCAGCAAAGTAAGATCTACAAATAAGTTCTAGATTACCTTAGCTGTATTTGGCAAAACTTTTAGAAATTTTGGTCCTCAATGCTCTTCAACTTCGTACTTTTTTCATAAATATTATTCCTGATATCTATGATGAGTTTATTTATATGAGAAAAATTGTCAATTTACCCCTTATGGAGTTATTGCCCATTAAAGACAATTTTTCATAATTGTTCATCTAGTTTGCTTACTTTAAAAAAAAATCTTTTAGTTTGAAACTGCTTAATCTCAATTTCACCCAAACTTCGGCTGAATGAGTTTCAGAGTACATTGTATGTAGCATAAATTTTGTATTTTATTTCTATGTATGTCAAGAAACAGTCACTATGACTTAAATGGACCAAAGGGGTAAAATGCATTGTTTTGCTTTTGAAGAAAATGTCGGATACAAAGAATATTTAAATGAAATTTTAAAGCCATTCATTAATATCTATTGAAAAGAAAACAATCCTTCAAGGAAGATTTAAACAGAAAATGACGGCTCCGAGAGCTTCATATTATGATTCATTGGTCAGTGTATCTTTAGTTTTGAGTCTTCTCGGATACCAAAAAGCAATAGGTCAAGTGTATGGCATACTTATAAGGTGTAGCTGTTTGTCTACCAGGTATCATCTAACCTTAATCTCGTTCTGAAGTTTAAATGATCAATGCTGAGTATGGTATATTAACCTTTTAAGTGATCTGACCGCTGTCAACAGGGAAATTAAGTTGAGGCCGTGACCAGCTGTCTGTCCCATTTCGTTTTCACACTATTTACTTTATATGAAAAAGAAGATGTGTTATGATTGCCAATGAGACAACTCGACCAAAATGACACAGAAATTAACAACTTGGGTCACCGTAAGGCCTCATCAACAAGCAAAACCCATACCACAAAGTCAGTTATAAAAGGCCCCGACATTACAATGTAAACAATTTAAACTAGAAAACCTGAGGCCTTATTTATGTAAACAAATATGTCCCACATAAACAAAAGACAACCACTGAATTTCATGCTCCTGACTTGGGACAGGCACATACATACAGAATGTGACGGGGATAAGCATGTTAGCGGGATTCCAATCCTCCCCTAACGTGGGTTAGTGGTATACCAGGACAACATAAGAACGAACTATAAAAATCAGTTGAAAAGGCTTTACTCATCAAAGATTTCATGATTATAATTTGCCAGACGCGCGTTTCATCTATCAAAGACTCTTCAGTGACACTCCGATCAAAATAGTTATAAAGCCATACAAGTACAATGTTGAAGGGCATTGAGGACCCAAAATTCCAAAAAAGTTGTGCCATATACGTCTAAGATAATCTATTCCTGGGATAAGAAAATCCTTAGTTTTTCGAAATATTCAAAGTTTTGTAACAGGAAATTTATAAAAATTACTGTATAATTGATATTGATACCCTCGTGAACCCAACGTCCACAAGCAGTGACATCGACCCAGTGGTGTAGATAGTTATCAAAGATACCAGAATTATAATTTTGTACACCAGACACGCGTTTCGTCTACATGTGTAAGACTCGTCAGTGACGCTTGGATCAAAATAGTTACATAGTACAAAGTTGAAGAGCATTGAGGATCCAAAATTCCAAAAAGTTATGCCAAATACGCGTACGGCTAAGGTAATCTATGCCTGGGATAAGAAAATCCTAAGTTTTTTCGAAAAATTCAATGTTTTGTAAACTGGAAATTTATAAAAATGACCACATTATTGATATTCATGTCAACACCGAAGTGTTATAATTGGGATAAAACATTCTTAGTTTTCGAAGTTTTGTCAATAGGACTTTTTTTTTTATATCATTGGAAAAATAAAGTAAAAAATGGAAAATGAAAAGCTTTATTTCAAATGAGGAGTAGGTTCGAGTGTTATGAAATTATTGATTAATGCATTTTCTTTATTTCTCGCCTGTAGAAGGTGTACTGGTACTTGTAAATAAATGAATAATAAAATTAAAAAAAAGAATAATTATTTTACCTTTATTTACCTGAGTTTACCTGTCAAATAAGTGTGCGCAAACGTAATGATCTTTTGTGCGCAAATGTAATGGTAATGCACCGATATACCGTGTTAAGCAGTCAATTGATTTTTTTTAAATTGCGTATAAACAATTATCTGCAAAATAAATGTGTTTATATTGGAATTAACTATTAGTAGAGGTAGGTTTTTAAACTGGTATTTTTAATTTAATTAAATAATGTTTATATATACAATTTAACTTTCAACTGCAATGATTTGTATTTATATGATACATCATAACGTTGAAAAATAAGATATCTTTTATTTATCTGGCATAGTCTAGAACACGTCCTTAACATATTCACTTGGAATGGCCATACATGAAACAGATATTTGAAAAATTTCAAAAAAGAACACTGACAATGACAAAGTTATATATAAACTTAACCTATCAACACCATCACATGTGAATAAACTAGGATCCTTTATAAAAAAAAGTAATTGAACTGAGGACAGGGGACCCTTTAATATTAAACTGAATTTGTATATATATATTGAGGAACTTAGTAATCGTCTTCATTTGTTGTTGTTATATATCATAAACTGTAAAGTGTATATGGAAATACAAATCTGAGTTAAACTGACATCGTCTGACTAAAACCGAAAGGACAAACAGGAATTTTGTCCTTTTTGAAAATAGCTTTTTACTGGACTTTTTGTTTATAACGTTTTGAATCACACGAATGCGTCACCAGATAAACAAATAATCGGTACTTGTTAATTCTCAAACTCAAGAACTTAGGTGAATACTATGTGCACTTTATCTAATGAAATTTCTAATGGTAAACGAGGAAGTACAAATTTTAATGATATTTATATATAATCAACCTCAAACTATTCCACGTGCAATAACGAGGGCCCTCATGGGGTTTTTGATTATGTGATTACTTGGCCGTTTTTTAATGATTATTTGATTATTAAGCCAAATATTTCATGATTATTTGATTACCTAGGACTGTATTTTTAGTTTATGATTATTTGATTACTAAAGATAAGCAAATATTTAATGATTATGTGATTATATTGGCAAAAAAATGGTGATTATGTGATTACTAGGACCCCCCATGAGGGGCCTCAATAACAATAATTTGTTAACGTCACGCTATGAATTTAACGTGGCATTTGAATTTTAAGTTTGAGAAAACATGACATGCACAATGAGAACATTTACTGTAATAAAATGATTAAAGTACGTAGGAGATAGATTTCAATTTAACAAAATCTGTTTCCATAATTAAAATGAAATTAGATATATGTTATATATAATAGTATCGAGTTTTATATGGGAATACCTGCAGAATTCGTTATGATAATATTCACTTTCTGTGTGTTTGTTCTTCTTCTGGTTGGATGTAAAGCAGGTATGTAAAAATATCGGGAAAAATATTTATACGTTTGTTTCAGAGAAAAAAAAACCATAATATTAACATACACATAAACATACACACACGTATATATATATTTATAAATGTATTATAATCACAGACACATTGTTGACTTTTTCATGATTTTACGAATTCGTATTAATCTTATAAACGTGGAATCCTTTCTTCTAAATACCAAAGAACCTAAAGAGTATTCCTTATTTTAAAATACATTATCAAATTTTCACAATATCTGCAGATACAATATCTTTGCTTTAACAAATAACGAAATACTAAGTGCGCAATTGCATTATGAACAAACAAATTCAGTCAGTCATTATTTATTTTTGTAAGAAACAAGAGTAACGGCCATATGTATATCTTGTTGATTATAAAAAGTTATCAAAAGTACCAGGATTAAAATGTAATACGCAAGACGTGCGTTTCGTCTAAATAAGTCATATCAATGACGCTCAGATCAAAAAAGCTCTAAAGCCAAACAAGTACAAAGTTGAAGAGCATTACAACTCCAAAACGTTGCATCAAATACGGCTAAGGTAATCTATTCCTTGGATAAGAAAGTTTTTCGAAAAATTCAAAGTTTTGTAAACAGGAAATTTATAAAAATTACCATATAATATCCAGACTCTGTGGACACGAATGTGTTTACCTGTTACTCTATTTAATACAAGGAACTTGTTGGCTCTCTTATGTTTCTCTTTATTCACAAGTGTACACGGATCTTGCTTTAATCAGTTGTATATATTACCCGCATCATAGATTATGCGCATCTGGTGCAAGAAAATTAGTACCGTCAATTTTATTACTACCACTGGGTCGATGCCTCTGCTGGTGGACTATTAGTCCCCGAGGGTATCACCAGCCCAGTAGCCAGTACTCCGGTACTGGCATGAAAATACGGATTTTTTTGTGTTATTAAAATTTCTTGTTACAAAATATTAGAAATTATTATAAATTAAGGAATGAATCTCCCTCATGCAAAGCTCTGATTCCTTTCACGGATTTGGCTATACTTTTTGGACCTTTTGGATTATAGCTCTTCATCTTTTATATAAGCTTTGGATTTCAAATATTTTGGCCACGAGCATCACTGAAGAGACATGTATTGTCGAAATGCGCATCTGATGCAAGAAAATTAGTACCGTCAACTTTATTACCCCAGATGAATGCAGCTACCCATACCGCCGAGTTGGTAAAGGATGCTATCTTATACAGAAAGATAATATATCCGGGGATGACGCTTTTGTAAGTTTTTTAGTTATCCGCATAAAGACAGTTCATAGTCAAAAGAGTCAAAGATTTTATTGATATCAAATCCAAAATTTGAATTTTCATCAACACACAAACTAAGAACAAATATCAAGCACTACAATATATTGTAAATCAATACAGAAACTAAAATATTTTTTTTTAGAGATTTATATATATAATGTTGTAATTTTTCATTCCCCCTTCTATCTATTTGACTGAGATGGTACTTTGTTAGATACTAGTAATATAATTTATATAATATATGATATAAAATAACTTAAGTTAGTGAACGTCTTAACTTGTACATTTTATTAATACCTTTTATGTAACATTTACTGACATCATAATCATCACTTCAAAATATGAGATAGAATTTTTAAATCATTTGATTAATAGTTAGGTTATGCAGGAAAAACACTTGAAAAGGGAAAACATTGTTAAATTCTGAAAAGAAATCTGCTTTTATATTGCAATTTCCAGTTTTATAAACACACTCTCTTTTTTATAATATAATAAAAATGCGAAAATTTGCATCAGCACTTAAAACACAAATATTCAGTGTTAGTTTATTCGTGCCATTTCGATGAAGAGTTATCTCATTGTCAATTATACAACATATTTTATATTTTTATATTTGAAAGTAGAAGCTGATGAGATCCCTTGTCTCTTTTATTGTCAGTTTTAATTAAGACTTGTTCTCAGATATCTGTACAGTAATCATGTTGATGACGTATTTACGTATACACTTTCATACACAGTATCATGATGTTATACTTTTAGGCTAAATGCTTACGACGAGGCACACATCTGGCGACCTTTGAAACCCTAAATGAAGCCATGTTAATGAAGTATGAATTATTGAAAATGAACACAGGTACATAAACATAATGTATTAGTAGTGAATGTAATTTCAACACTGTAGGAATAAAAAGTTAAAAAAATTAGACAAAACACATTTTACAGAGAAAATAAAAGAATATGCATCTCTCTCTCTCCCCTCCCCCTCTTTCTCTCTCTCTCTCTCTCTCTCTCTCTCTCGCGCTCTCTCTCTCTCTCTCTCTCTCTCTCTCTCTCTCTCTCTCTCTCTCTCTCTCTCTCTCTCTCTCTCTCTCTCTCTCTCTTGCTTGGTCGATAACAAGACTAAGGTGTTGAAGGAATGAGAAATACAAGCCAGTCATTTTCGCATGTAAGTCGATAAAAATTTGAGATATTAGTGCTTATTGAAAACTTTGTTTTCAGAAATTCACAATTGAGTTTGTTTATTTCACAGGTATACATTACTATGTCGGCGGACGTAACATCAATAGATATAAACCTGGTGGAGATTGGAGATGGATCAAAAAGAATGGAGACATGATCAAGATGACTTACTTTGCTTTTGATAGAGGAGAACCTAATGGATCACTTAGTTCGGCGGAAGATTGCATGTTTTTCTTTGCTATTAGGGGATACAGATTCCACGATGTTTGGTGTGCAATGGGTGGTTTACTCGGAGGCTATATTTGCGAGAAATAAATTGATATAACAAAAGATTTAGATTTTTGTATGTTTAGGTGTCCATTCGTTATCCATTATGAAATCTATCAAATATCTAGTCCTCGACACATCAGGGAAAGCAAGGAATCTTTTTAAACAATAAAAAATGACGTACGATGAGCAATAACCTCTGCGCCTTGAATTCAAATGCTTTTTGCTCCATTTGTCAAAAATTGAGATCAAATGTTCTGAAAGGGTTCATAGTTGCTGTTACACAAAAATAGTTAAAACAAACAAACAATTTGCATTTCGTTATCATGATTATGACATCCCATACCCGTCTTATCGCAGCAGTTTTACCTTTTTTTTTTAAATGAATCACCATTGGTGCCACTGTTGTAGTAGGACAGGACTACTAAGCTCCCGGGATAACCCATTTACTTTGACGTTGTTCAATCGTTAATTTTCTGTATAGCATTTTGTAGACTATTGTTTATTTATTTGTCGTTTATATTTTTGACAGAGGGTATCATCAGCGCAGTAGTCAAACGCGCGTCTGGCGTATGTAAACAATTCAGTCCTGGTATCTATGATGAGTTTATTTACAACCACTGGGTCGATGCCACTGCTGGTAGAAATTTATTTCCCCGAGGGTATCACCAGCCCAGTAGTCAGAACTTTTGTGCTGACATGAATTATCATTGATATGGTTATATATGTATTTATAAATTAACCTTTACAAAATTTTAATTTTTGAAATACTAAGGCTTTTCTACCTCAGGAATAGATTACCTTAGCTGGATTTGGTAAAACTTTTAGGAATTTTGGTCCTCAATGCTCTTCTACTTCGTAATTTTTTTTGCCTTTCTGACTTTTTGGGATTCTAGCGTCAATGATAAGTCTTTTGTAGACGAAACGCGCGTTTGGTGTATGTACAAAGTTCAGTCCTGGTATCTTTGATGAGTTTATTTATCTCTTCTTCATTCACGCTAATGATCAAATTGTTGTTTGATTGTCTGTCCGTAGTTTATCTTTTTACAGGTTGAATTGTTGTTTGTTTGTCTATCTGTCGTTTATGTTTTAATCAATGTGTTTTCTGTTTAGCTGTTCGTCATTAATGTGTTTGACGAAGGTGTTGTCTGGTTGTCTGTTCATCGTTTTTGTTATTAACAAATATTTTGTCTGTTTATCTGTTCAACGTTGATGTGTTGTTTGTTTGATTTACATTCGTTTTTCTTTCTAGGTGTTTGTTTTTCTTTGTGGTATTGATATATTGTTTTTCCTTTCAAGTTCACAACGTACAATGTAAACTTCTAAGTTTTAAGGATGATAAATTTGATCATACTTATCATAACATATATAACTATACCAAAAACTTCAAGGACGTATACCATGTATATAATGTATACGTAGTTCATGGTCTCAGTCGGAAGACTCATCATAGTCCCGGATGAGACAATACTTTTAGTTACATAGTGTGTTATTGAACTAATAGGATATATATGGGGTCAGTGAATTCCATATGGGGTGAGAGCGAAGCACCAAGAAAAGATCTATGCCTCACGAATTCTTATATACCTGAAATGTATTTCGCCTTTTTAATTTTCCAAACGTTTTGGGGTACGCGTGTGACAAAGTTTCTGGTTAATGTTGTTTACCATGAAGTTGTGGTGGCACCATCTTAAAACTTCAATAATGGATTTGATTCTTAATTGAATGGTTCACTGAACATTCCATGGGATCAAGTGAAATGATTATGCGACCAACGTTTAGGAGTGTATCCATAACCAAGGAGATGAGAACAACAAGTACAAGAAAAATGTAACAAAATTTACTTATTAAGAAGCAAAATATCACAAAAATACTAAACTCCGAGGAAAATCCAAAAAAAGAAAAGACCCTAATCAAATGCCAAATCAAAAGCGCAAACCCATCACACATTTTGCCAAACGATTGAATGGTTTTAAAACAACTTTCATATTCCTGACTTGGTACAGGAAGT
Source organism: Mytilus trossulus (assembly GCF_036588685.1). Taxonomy (NCBI): domain Eukaryota; kingdom Metazoa; phylum Mollusca; class Bivalvia; order Mytilida; family Mytilidae; genus Mytilus; species Mytilus trossulus. The sequence goes on along the minus strand of NC_086385.1, from coordinate 9,415,313 downwards.
TTCTTATGTAGAAAATGAAAACATCGATAATCCAAAAGATTTTCGTCAACAGGGAAACATAATTACAAATTCCTTGTTATAAGGACATATTCTAATTTGCTGAAGAACCCCATTGATTCCCACTTCAAACTTCCCCGAACATGTTATCAAAATGCTAGGCTTTTCTTGTTTTTGGAAAATATCTGTTGCATTAGATGGATTGATGTTTAATAAGAATCGGTACTACAAATCAATTCAAAAAAAAAATATGCAGGAAAAGCATCTTGCAAAGTTCTTTTATTTCACTTTCAGATATATTGAACATTTCCTGTCAATCAATGACCCTCGTTTCAACCTAGAATCTATGACAAACGGGATTTCCAGCAGTAGGTAACTCTCGTTTTGCGTTTACATACCTCAGTTTCTCGGTGGGTATCAATTGTCGTGGATTGAGGAAAACTTGCAAATTCAGTGGTAAATGATTTCGTTATTTTACTTATCTCTGCATACACATCCTATAGAAAATGTGTAATTCGTTGAACATTTTTATTCGTGGTTGACCTGTACCCACGAAAACCACAAAAAAATGTTATCGAACTAAAAAGTAAAAACACAAAAATACCGAACTCCGAGGAAAATTCAAAAAGGAAAATCAAAAATCAAAAGGCAAAATCAAAAGTCCAAACACATCAAACGAATGGGTAACAACTGTCATATTCCTGACTTGGTACAGGCATTTTCTAATGTAGATAATGATGAATTCACAGTAATACGTTACGCTCTTTGTATGTTCACATCAAACAGACTTTTATGATAAAGGGTATTTGTTCCAATGAAATACGTTTACCAGGTCACCAACATGATTTAGTTAATCGATACGATATATACGTCTCTTGAATTTCAGGTTTTCGTAGTCTTGTAACTTTAGATACTTATAAACATATATTTCTTTGATCTGCACCGATTGTGTTCAATTCCGAATTGATATTTTGATTGGGTGAGGATTGGCATGGTGCTTTGTTCATGAAGAGCATACGCTTACCCCTAGTTACACACCCTGTCTCTCTCTTTTTGAGTTCATGCGATTCTATCATTGCTTTTTAGTTACCTTGACCTTTCTCGTCCTTATCGATTTACGAAATTTGATAATCGACGAACTGCTGTCGCCTTATTCTCCCTTTTATAATTTTTTTTACCGCACAACAATTTAATTGGTCGATGACACTGCTGGAGGAGTCCCCCCTTCCCCCGACTGTATCACAATCCCAGTAGTCAGCACTTACCATGAATTATCATTAATATGTTTATAATTATAAATTAACTGTTTACAAAACCTTGATTTTTTAAAATGCTAAGGCTTTTCTACCTCAGGAATAGATTATCTAAGCTGTATTTAGGAAAACGTTCAGGAATCTTTGGTCCTCCGTTCTCTCAAATTTGTACTTTATTTGGCCTTTTAAACTGGTTTTTTTTTCGAGCGTCACTGATGAGTCTTTTGTAGACGAAACGCTCGTCTGGTGCAAATATAGAATTTCAATATTGGGATATATGAAGATTGGACAATAAAGGCTACTAATCAAACTTTGAATTCTGATGACATGGGGTTTATTTTCATTTGTTAAAATTTGCACGAATATTTCACAGTATGTCAATTGCTCAAAAACCTCTTTTTGAAGTAAAAAAAAAAAAGGTCTGCTGGAATTCCAATTAAATCGGTTATTTCTTTTAGACCGAGGTATATCGGAAATAATGTCTGTTAATCCTTTGCACATAAAGATTAGTTTTTATTCACCAGTATATAAATAGTATATAAAAAGTAAGATTAAAATTCCGAAGCACCTGAGATCACTCCAGGATTTTGGTAGGGTTCCCGTTGCTCAGTCTTTTATGTTCTACGTTGTGTTTTGTGAACTGTTGTTTTCCTTGTCTCTTTCGTTTTTTAGTCATGGCATTGTCACTTTTGAGACAAATGAGACAACTAACCAGAAAATAGCACATGAAGTGAATGAAACCAAATATAGGCAAGTTCATTTCCAAAAAGAAAAATCACAAAATACTGAACTCCAAGGAAAATTAAATCGGAAAGTCCCTAATCACATAGCAAAATCAAATGACAAAACACATCAACCGAATGGACAACAACTGTTGTATTTCTGGCTTGGTACAGGTATTGTCAAATGTAGAAAATGGTGGATTGAATTAACCTGGTTTTATAGCGCTAAACCGCTCACTTGTACAACAGTCGAATTCCATTATGTTTACAACGATGTGTGAACAAAACAGACATAATAAATAAATTATCCAACCTTTCCTACTATACAGAACCTGATATTTTACGTTTATCACTGTTTTATATATTATTATTAAATCTACCTTGGAGAAGAATTGAAACTTTTTTTTTAAATTCTGGCATGTACAGAGCTTAAGTTGTTAACTAAGGGTGCGTTTCTATGCGTATTGCGTTTTCGTTTGTTTTTAGTTGCACCTTCAGAATTTCTGATGATTCGTTGTTTTCCTCTGAAAGTTGATGTGTTTTCCTTGATTTTAGTTTGTAACCCGGTTGTGTTTTCTATATATTAGATACTTGCATATTTCGTCTGTCCTGTCTTGAAAATTCAAACTGTGATGGACAAGATCTTTTCCTGTGCACACCAAATACAATACACTGTACATGGACCGAGTCTGATACTATATACGACGATCGGCATTGTTTTTTTCCTTAAGACAATTTTTTTATTTTTTTATTCTGGAAGTTAATTAGTATGGATTTGATATTCAGCAATAAACTTTAGCCATTGAATGACGGGTTCATAACTTGGCGCAGGCTAATTCAGAATGTTTCATTTCATTTTTTTGTGGTTGAAAATCCTCAGTTTAGATAAAACGAGGGGAAAATAACAAGGCAGTAATCATAATTCATTAGTTGAATTTACAAGGTAAAATATTAAATTGATGGAAGTTAAACCTTCACAAATAACAAAGATTTTGGCCTATAATCCCACGAAAAACCGGGTCGATCTCATTTGCTTCAGAGTTCCTGTTCTCAAAGTACTACCTGTAATGTTACTTTTAGACGTAAAACGGCAGTGAGTAAATGCCTTGCAACAATCGAAGATAAGCAAACAGTATTGTTGTTGCCACAAGTGGACCATATATATATTGCGAGTTGTGATTACTTTCGTCAATCTATCGAAGGGATGACATCACTCGACTATTTAAAACCATTCATGCAATAGTGTCATTGAAAGCAATACCTCCTATTGAGGAAGCAATCGTTTTAGATTATTCATGTGGACCGGTCGTATTGGGAAACACACTCTATTTACGGGTATCCGTTTGGGTAAAAGTAATATTATCTGTGGATTTTAATATCTACAAAATTCAGCTGTTTTTATTTTCAAAGTCTCTGTTTTTTTCTATGGATGAGGGTGACATTTTAAATCTCATTTATATTTGTACGGATAAAAGTATGAAAACAAATTTATTATGTATAAAATTATAAACAACCAAGTGACTTTAAATGGATTTGCAAAGTCTGTTGTATACACTAAGTAGAATCTCCTTCCATATACTGCAGTGTCGTTTTATATCATTTTACCCGCTTATGAACCGATGACAAACCGGAAGACTCTTTTAAAATGAAGTTAAATAAACTATCGTGAGTGCATGATGGGAACTGAAGCAACAATGTTCAAGGTAATTCTTTCTTTAATGCTAGTGGGACACAGTTGTAAAGCAAAATCTACAAAAGAAAAATTAATATATTTATAACAATTATGTGCTGTATGTGGAGCAGTTTTTAATATAGAACCAGAGAGTATCAATTAAGTCGACGCCACCCTTATTGATCTAGCATAAAGTCATCATGCTCAACATTGGAATGACTTGAATCATCGAGTTAATAAAATCATGTCTAACAGAAAAACCACCATAGTAAGTTCATTATCAGATTTTTTTCCAGATCGGAGTGTTTCAGTATTAAAGGCGTCTTGTCCCCACGAATTAAATCGTCGCTGTTCATGTCCGTAATTGTTTTATAAATGTTGTTTTTTTCCACACAATGGTTGACATTCATGTTTTGTTTTACAGAAAATAAGCCAACATTTAAAAAATTATATAGAAATAAAAGATGTTGTCCAACTACAAATGCGACAATTATCAACTAGGGAACAAGGACGAGGATATAAACCATCATAAGATAGTGAGAAATGTCCAACACTTGCACAATGGACAATTTGGCAACATGTTGACTATAAAGGAGAAGGATTTACACGGATTTACAAATGACTTATTTATATTTTGCCTTGACAACACATGTATTTAAACTGATTTACAAAACACATGTTAGTACGGTGTCTTGAGAACACAAGTATTATACTGATCCATAGAACACTTGTTAATACGTTGTCATTATAACACAAGGATCTATACTTATTTACAAAACACTTGTTAATGTTGTGATTATAACATGAGGATCTACACTGATTTACAAATTCTTTGTTTATATAGCGTCTGTACACCACAATGGTTGATACTGGGTTATTGTCAACCAACAAAGAAACATTCAAGTAATTTTTAAGGACACCGTTAGTAAGATCAATATGACAATAATTTCACTTACATCATCGAGTTGACCTGCAAATCTTGGATATTTATCGCATGCTCCAAACGTGAGTCCTTGCCTCTGTACAATGTTTCCTACAAAAATTAAAAACAATTAGCTAAAGCGTCTTGATAGTACAAATGTTCCTCTGATGTTTTCATTTAAGTTACCAATTAAGATATCACTTGGTCGACACTCCTGATATCGTTAGTACTGTGAAAGTACTTTGATTCGTATGGTACCACTTTATGTGTTTTTGCAAATGGCTACTTCCACGGATTTAAGTGTCTAACAATATATAATTGAAATTCAGCCTTTAAACAGTCATTCTTATTCATTATTTGTCCCATTTTTTTGTTTTAATGCCTTATCAAGGTGTGTTATGTTGTTTAATTAATGTGTTTTTAATTATTGTTTTTCGTCATAAACAATAATAAATACAGTTCAAATTTTTATGTACCAGTTTAGCATCTCAACATCAATATCTCTTCAGTGATGCTTGATGACAAAATATTTGAAAAATATTTAAAAGATGAAGTTATGTTTGGCATTGTATTATGACATCACTTCATTTGTGTAACGTTGACTAATGCTAATTTTATATAATAACCTTTAATGGCTACATTGTTTTAGTATGTTTCATTGCTAGTTTGTATTATTTGTTTTATTACCTGTTAACGATGTTTTCTAGTGGTTTTTTTTCCTTGCCAGTTCTGAACAGTTCCATGAAGGTGTTTACCGTAAATTTCATTTTTTCCCCTTACTAAATTTGTATTGTTTGTTTAATTACCTGTTAACGGAGTTTTCTTATGTTTTTTCCCTTGCCAGTTCTGAACAGTTCCATGAAGATTTTTACCGTCATATACCATAGTCACTTCATTCCATCCTTGTATCTAAAAGTAACAACACATCGATATAAGAAGATGTGGTATGAGTGTCAATGAGACAACTCTCCTTTCAAGTCACAATTTGTAAAAGAAAAAAAAATATATAAGTCAAAGGACGGTCTTAAACACGGAGCATTGACTCGCACCGAACAGTAAGTTGTAAAGGGACTCAAAACATGACTTCTGTAAAATCGTTCAAATGGGAAAACCAACGGTTGAATCTATAAAAAAAAAACACACTTATACATCACAACTGTCGTGAATTGATCACCACTGAACAGTACGTATGGATGAGGCATGTTATTGTGTTTCCGATTGTGCTCTAAAAATACAATCAAGGTTTAAAATGAATTCCCTTCATGATGTATGCTGTCACATATTAGCTGCAGCTTAAATGTCTTTGTTTTCTTCCTTGGAGGGGGGTTCATCCACCAATGAAATTCTACATTCCGACAGGAAAAATGAAATATATAATGAAATTATGTTGGATAACATATCACGTATTTTGATAAAACCTTTGTTCATTTCATGCATAATTACTGAAAAACAGTTTACATAAAAAGAAGATGCTTATTCTGTAGGTATGTATGGTCTAGCTTCGCTTAGACTTAGGAAAACTATCATAAACTCACCAATGGAATTTCAAGTTCGGCTGGTATGTTTTGTGTCAACAAACTCATTTTAACATTTTGTTCATTTGCTGTGACAGAAATGGATGGTTTAACATTATTTCCACAATTGCCGACTAAGGCTACATGTGCCATCTTATCGACAATTGCTCGTTTCTGTCGGTGAGCTGATCTACGTTTCCTTGAAAATCCGCCATCCATATCCCAGTCTCCTCCTAAACCCCAGAAAAAGTCTGATCCGCCAGAGCTACTGCCAGAACTAGTACCATATGAACCGGAACCTGTTCCACCACTGAGGCTATTCAAGATGGCGTCTAGAGATTCTGCTGTGGTTCCACCAGTCATTCCAGCTCCAGCTAAAGCACATTAAAAAAACAAATTAAACAATTGAAAATAACAGTCTGATATATTTATAAAACAAAACCAAAACTAGAAACCTAACTCTTTGATACTGATGACCAAATAAGTGTTCAATTATATTCATTGGTGCCGCTGGTGTGCTGTTGACCCACCCTTTTCATATAATTTAGATATCAAAAATGTATACCTTTCCGTATATTGCGTAGGTAAATATGTAACCTTTTCCCATATTGGTTTTGTTTCGTGTGTGGTGTATTTCAAAAGAAGACAACAAAGGGCCAAAAAGGGGAAATTTGTGGATAACAACGCAGCCACATCACTAAGAAAGTTACAGGGCTTTTCATACATTTATAAAAAGTAATGAAACTTTTATTAACTTTAGTGTATATTCTTTCTTGTAGCTTCCCAACCTTTTAATATTTTTCAGGCACGTCTTATCACCTTGCATATATACGAAGTACCCCACCCCTTTGTGCTGCTTACCCTTAATGAGATATTTTGTTCAGTATTTCTTTATTTGAGTTTGTGTTACCCATTAATTTCCCCGCATTATTTGTGGATATTTGTTCGTTTTTAATAATTATGTTGTATTTCAGCCATAATTACAAGCCTTCTTGTGAGCACAAACGGTTAGACAATCAATACGAAATTGGTCTATGGTCTGTATACATTCTGCATTCTAATTATAATCCGGGAGTTTCTGTACTGAAGTGCAGTATTTTGTAAGAAGTTTGTGAGTCTACTATCATAATTCAAGATTCAAGCAAGCACACATCACAGTATTAAAAATATCCCAACAAGGCATTTCACGTAAAACTATCAATTGACCTTCGGGAACACAAGTACTTTTTGTGACTATAAAAGTAGAAAGATTCAGATACAATGTCATTAATAATCACATAAATGTTGATAACAACTCACATCATGACTTTATGAATAAAAATTGGTATATTTTCATTAGACAACGACAAAACCGCGCAATATAGGCGCAAAACTAACATTCAGGACTAACTTACCTGTTGAGCTCCACGAAGCTGTTATATCATTGCCATGTAAGAAAGTTATCCAATCATTTCGGATCATCTCGTCCATCATCAGTATCGTCATTTCATTAAACAGGTGCATGTATTCGTCAGCAGAAATAGCACCGGGGATAACATTCAATGTCCACCAAAGACTATCAGCCCATTGACCGTAACCCAGATTTCTATCGAAAACAAACTGGATCCAAAGATTAGCCAGTACATCGAGAGGTACAGACATTCCACTGCTTAGATAGTGCCATATCCAGTTACCTGACGAACTGGAGGTACTTCCTACATCTAGGATCATTCGGAACCAGTTTATCCAAACATTACCGGCATTGTTTTGCTGTAAGTAATTAAACCAATGATCACGAATAGTTGTATTTTGAAGGACAGAGACGACTTCATTTGACCAATCAATATATCTATCTGTAAGTCCTCCTCCTAGCGTCCAAATTAATTTCTGATTCCAGTTCTGTCCGCCTTGTCCTCCTTGCCCTTGATTCCAGTTCTGTCCGCCTTGCCCTCCTTGCCCTTGATTCCAGTTCTGTCCACCTTGTCCTCCTTGTCCATTTAGATTTAATGCTCCTATAAATCTCTTCCACAAGCTCATTACCAAGTTTAGACCGGATTGGTCTACTTCAAATGAACCTCTCGAATCCCCAGATATAACCATGAACCAGTTGATCCATTCGTTACCAACATTCTTTGCGTTGAGGAAGTTAAGCCATCTGCCTCTCATTTCCTTGTTTCCTAATACGGATATGATTTCATATATCCATTCCATATACTCGCCCGGGCCGCCATTATTACCACTTCCGAGTGTCCATGTTAACATACCATTCCATTCTGGTCCTAGTTTAGACTGTGTAACAAAATCTCTCCATAAGCCAATGATTTGATTCTTATTTGTCTGTCCCCCACCGCCATTACCTCCAATACCTATACCACCTGTTGAGTTACCCATACCGGTGTTTGCATATTCTTTGTTACGATACAGGTACCAGTACACCCAGTTTTCATTGAAAGGTCCTCCTTGATCAGAGAACAGTATCCTTAAGAACCATGATTTATCTATGCCGTTGTCTTGTAGATATTTCAGCCAAGCAGTATCTACATTATCATCAGCCATCAGAACGTTCTTCATCTCTTTCAACAAAAGTTTAACATTTATATTTTTAGACCCTGGTTTATCGGTGTTTGTGAAGATTAAAAGATCTTTCCATTGTGGTCCTTCCAGTTTACTCTGGGTTACAAATGTCCTCCACAAGTCTGCGAGTTTTTTAATATCAACAGAAGTCTGACCTGTTCCTGTTTGTGAACCACCAGTAGTACCAGTACCAGTTCCAGAACCATCTTTTCCCTGACCAAATATGATTTTCCAGAATAATTCTCCTCTTGGACCCGGTTTCCATAATTGGGCTTCCGTTTTACCAGGACCTCCATGCGCATAATGACCTTGAATAAAGTGTATCCACTTATTCTTGAGATTATCATCTCCAAGTACAATATTTATTTCTTTGAAGAGATCGTCTTCTGTAGCATCCGGTCCACCGAATGTCCATGTTAATTTTTGTTTCATTGATTCCGGAAGTTGAGCTTCTTGAATGAATTTTCTCCAGAGATCAGCAACAATTCCTACCGACATTCCCCTATCAATACCAGGAATTGGCGCCATACCTCTTCCAATTCCAAATGTTTTCTCCCACCACGATGTCGTTGGGTTCTTACCTTCGAAGTCGAGACGCACATTTTTTCCTCGAAGGAAGTCATGCCATGCTTGTAAAATAGTATTGTTTCTTCCAAGAACATTTTTCATTTCATTTATAAATTCTACATCAACACGGCCTCCTTCTCCGATAACGTCTGTCCCTAAGGTGATTCGAAGTAATTTTTGCCAATCGCGCGTATCCATACCCATCGCCCGAGCAAAAGTCCTCCATAAATCAGCAATGATGGAAATAGATGACATACTTCCTGTTCCAATCTTATCAGCAGGTTTATACCACGTGATTTTACCAGTTTTCCATTGGTTTTCTGGTAGACTAAGTGATTCTAAGAAGCGATTCCAATTCTTCATTGTGATATCAATATATTGTTTAGGAGTATTTTGTAGAATCCATGTTCTCATTTCCGGTCTAGATAACATCGTTTTCAAGGTCATTCTCATATCATAAGGTGATTTTTGTTTTTCTAGTGCAATAACAATCTTCTGTAAGATATCTGCTCCATTACCATTCATCAATAATCTTAATAACTGCATTCCGCTGGAAGTGTTTGGTACAAATCCTAACTGATACAGTAATGTCTTGAAATCCATCGAATTAGCTACTTTCCACATATTTTGTTTCATTTCCGGTTCTGTTCTGGAACTGACAAGTGTACGGAAAAGCTTAACCAAATTTCGGATATCCCAGCCGCCACCAACAGTGATGTTTCTTGTCCATCCGGATTCAATGTCATACTTCCAGTGAACGTCGCCACCTTTTCCCATATCGACAATTACACCACCGTAGTCAAAACGGTCCGTCCATCTGTCTAATTTAAATTTGAACCGAAGAACTAACTTATTGTTTACATTAATGTTTCTATTTTTCCACAAATTCATTTCACCGTTTCCGGTGAAATGTGCTGTTCCGTATCTTGTTCGCTGAACATTACGGTATGAGATCGGGACCGATCCACCAGATTTATCTTTCATATCAACGTCAAAATTGAAATGAGCCTTTGCTCTACATTTATCTGTAAAAACAAATAAAAAAAACTTATGATGCTGAATTATATGACAATACTATTAATTTCTGCTTTCTATATCAGATAAAAGACAGTTTTTATAAATGCATTTTGGTTTATAACTTCTTTATTGCAAAAAACATGAAACCCTGACGAGTTAAAATGCAAACATAGAACATTGTATACACAAGTGACAAGAAACATAACTATACATGATAAATGTTTTTAAAAAGTGAAGTTGATATTAATAACATATATCTATATATAGATGTATATAATAATTGACCAATGTGGACCTTATTTTCGCAATTCCATAGATTGCTTTATATAGTCTACAACACTAGACAAAATATCTTTATTGGGATCTAGAACAGTTTTAAGTTTAGAGTTTGAGTCAAGCTGGTTAAAATTAGGATAATGGGTTTTAATTGCATTTATAAGGGAATGTCTTACATTACTGTTTTATTTGGCAATGAAGTAAAAAGTGTTCCTCATCATTTATAACAGTTATGTTCGCAATAATAAATGTAAAAATAACAAACAAAGTGACAACAAAAAGTGACAACAAAAACGTGCATTGTATGGCATTTCTATCGATAGTAAAAGTTCTACAAATAAATTTACATTCAGAAGGAATTTATTCTTGGTACTCATCTGCATAAAATTTTTAAAGAAATGAAAATAAACCCAGAAAATTACTCTTATAATAATTGTTTTCTGACACCGCAGGTTTACAAGCCAATGTGAATCACCATACGCACTGATTTTAGGACATATGTAACTATACACTTACGATTAACTCCTACTCACCTCCAGGAAGTATCGGAATAATGCCGTTGGTGCCCTTTACAACACAATCACAATAACTTGTGGAATAGACTGTTCCAGGTGGACATGGCCTTACTACCTTCCCATAGAACGGAACCTTCTCTATAAAGTAACGTTGATCCCAGTGTTCTTCCTTGCTACAGTCAGCTTAAAATTGATAAGACAAATGACAGGATGTAAAAGATGCAATGATTTGTTCAGAAAAAGTCCAGAATGCAACTTTGATTGACTGTTTGACATTGGGCTATAAATACTGTGTTGGAATGCATTACCAATCATAAGTCGGAGAATCACATTACATGATACTCGTGCTTGTAGCCAGCAAAAATGAATAAGTCATTAATAAGTAATAGGATATAAGAGATGCAATGTTTTTTTCAGGAAAAGTCAGGAATGCCATACAGTGAAATCTGTTTAAACCGAACCTCTATGGGACTTAGAAGTTTGTTCGGTTATGGCCGATGTTCGAATTTTTCAGGGTTCACAAGGCACATATTTTGATATGACGGTGCTTACGAATATGTTTGGTTTAGACAGATTTTCGGTGTATGCAGGATTCGGTTTAGTCAGGATTCACTGTACTTTGATTGATTGGTTGACATCAGGTCAATACTGTTTTGGAATGCATTTCCTATGATAAGTCGGAGAATCCCATTACATGATATTCATGCGTTTGTTTGGTAGATGTTCAAAACTAGAAGCTTATAATGTTTATTTGAATGTGTTTTTAATGAAAAGTAACATAACAAAAATACCGAACTTCAAGAAAAATTCGAATCGGAAAGTCCCTTATCAAATAGCAAAGTAAAAATATAAAATGAAAATATGTTTTTTAATTTATTAATTTATTGGTTTCATATCTTCAATGATCCAAAGTTTATGCCAGGAGAAATAAACATTAATTTCGATTGTTCAAGTATAGTTTTACCTCAAAATACAAGATTGTTCAAGTAAAGCTTGACCTCAAAATACAAGGTCATAAGTATTGCCAAAAATGGTGTAAGGGTGTTCTAGTAACGAATAAGAGAAATAGATCAACTAAAATCATATAGATACTTACGAGTAAGAATAATACCGCCATCTGGTGGACAAGGTTCTTTACAAGCCTGCCCTCTCATGCATCCCATTCCTTCTACATAATAACTCCCTTCGGGACAACATGATCCAACACTATGTCCGTTTACACACAACCAATAAGATCTACAACCTTTGTTCTTCATACCATAGGTAAACCCGTCAGGTGAATGACGACATACGTCTGCAAAATGGATATTATTGCAAAGTATAATAACTCATTCTATTTCAGTTTAATATAACTATCACTGATGGGTTTATTTGTTATAATAAAAACTAGTAAAGGCAACAGTAGTATACCGCTGCTCGAAACTCATAAAGCGATAGAAAAAAACAAATCTGGGATACAAATTAACCTGAGGGAAACGCATAAGTCCGGCCATAAAAAAATAATATGTGTTTTCCCTTACTATACCTTCTCCGAAAATAAATGCCTATTCAAAATCCTATTTCTGTTCTGACGTGATGATCGTTATCTCGATCTACATATTCCCGTTATCCATTGATATGTCTTCACTTAGCTTTATAACTGTTTAGATCTGAGCGTCACCGATGAGTTTTATGTAGACGAAACGCACGTAATAAATTATAATTCTGTTACCCTTGATAGCTATTCTTATTTCTTATACATACCTGCTGGGCACTGTACACTAAGTGATGGTTGACAAGCCATTGCAACTCTGTCCCAGAACTGACCAAATGGACAGGATTTAATAGCTCCCATCACCCGGTTATTGTCTCGCCAGCACTGTACATATTTTGTACAGTCTCCTGGGTAAGGGTTAAATCCTGTTCCCTTGTCTATCAAGCAACCAGAACACAATTCTGAAAATAAATATACGAGTTTTACAACTTTATCTCAACGCACTGTATGCAAATAAGTACAGTGCAATAGTTCTTTTCCATTCGTTTTTGATGCGTTTTGTTATTTGATTTTGTCATGTGATTATGGACTTTCCGAATTGATTTTCCTCTGAGTTCATTATTTTTGTGATTTTGCTTTTTTCAACAGAACATCTTCCGGATTTCAAATTTTGTTCGGTTTTGGCCGATGTTCGGTTTTATCAGTTCCACAACGCACATTATTTGATATGACGTTGTTTACGAACATTTTTGGTTAAGACAGGTTTTCGGTTTATACAGGATTCGGTTTAGTCAGGTTTCACTGTATAAACAATTATGTCGTTTGGAATAACAACAAAAAGATGATCAAGAAGGCACGTTTAGAATTGAATTGTATTGCCATTTTATACAAAAGCGTTTGGTTCAAAATATCAGCCACACGTTTAGGCACTCAAAATATCTGCCATACTTTCGTTACAAAACATCATATAGTACTTATCCGTTGCGTTGAATAGGTAATTTCCCGTTTCAGAATCTTATGTATGCTGGGTAATATTTTCAAAATCATACATAAAAACGTTGTGATTGGTTTAAAACGTTCTCAACAATGAAAATCCAACCAATGACATAACGTTATTTTCATTTTGGTGTGCAAACAATGAAATTACCCATAGTCCTCTAGATTCTGAAAAGGCGAATTGAAAACACAATAACTTACCTGTAAACGAATCACCTGGAGGTTTCATGATTACTGAAATAGAAAGATCAACATGATCAATACATTTAGTTATTGGTTGACACTTAGGGTGCATTTCTAACACAAACGATGCAAACGGCTAAGCGCGCACATGTTTTGATAATTTCTGTCTAACATACGTTTACATAAACATGTTTTGATAATTTCTTTCTAACATAAGTTTACATAAACTTTGGCAAACTATGCACTTTCAAAAATTGCGTCTACAGTTTGTCGTTCATCGTTTGTTAGAAAAAAACGCTACATTTGTTTCTAAGTTACTTCACCCTGATTAAACGATGTATTTGGTTTTACGTTTGTATAAAGTCTGATAACAAACAACATGTGCATGCATTATTGGAAGTCAAACAGGGTCAGGAAACACTGATTAAACGATGTATTTGTTTCTACTTTTGTAGCGTTTAGAAAACAACAACAAACGCCACACAACGTTTACAAAAGTTTGGTTAGAAAGAAATGCACTCTTAAAAACTTTACTTATATAGAGATAAAAACTATTTACACATTTATGACCGCTTGTAGTAATGCAACTTACGTCCTAACATCTATATAAATGCTTCTCAAATCACAAACTTGGAACCAGAGTTTCTTGTTCAGACGAAAGCCTAAGAGTCTAAAGTTTTCACCTTTACATTGATAGATTTTTAAACATGCCCTTGTTTACTGCCCTTTGAACAATTTTCAAGTTAACCTCCTATCAAACGGATCACAATGCATAAATGGATGTATATTTCAGTAAATTGTTTGGTATTACACTCAGTCAAATAACACAAATTGTTTGATACATAATTTAAAATAGTAACTCTATAATTATTTATGATGAACGTAGGTCAACGGAGATCTCTTAATCGTTTTTGTCAATCAGTTTCATTAAGGTTATCAAAGCTTCAACAAACACAGATAACTTTGGTCTGTATCATAAGCACGCTTAAAAGGCAGTGATGTAACCGATTGTTATGAACGCGTTACTGATGAACAGAACTATACAAATCCTTTAGCCCAGGTCCGCCCCTATGTAATTGACTGTTATAAATGCGTTTTTAATGTAATAAAAACAGTAATTCTCACTGCGTCTGGCAGAAATACAAAATTTCAATCCTGGAATATATGATCAACTTATTTAGCCCAGGGTTACCCCTCTTAAGTGGTCCCTTAAGGAAGTTCGATGCTCAGTTTCAAAATAAATAAACTTCCATAAAACTAGTATATATTAATAGGGGATTAATTGCGGAATCAAAAAATCCTCCAAAAAATATAATGTGCAATGCGCTTGTTTTCGTAATATTAGCCATTGGAATTTTGGCGGGAAAATGTTCTCTCTTGACTTTTCTTAGCTTTAACATTGACCAGTTAAAATTCTCAAAAACTATTAAAAAATAAATAAGATTTTATAAGGCTTTTACAAATGGCTAATAATTATACATGTAAAGATTTATAAAAAGAAAAATGGGGGTCCATGGGAAAATTTTTTGAGGCATTCAAATGGATAAAACAAGAGAATTTCGAAAATCTGACAAAAATTCCAAAACATGACAAGCAAACATCCTTAAATGACATACTTTCACAAATCTGCTGTCTAATGCGAGGCATGATCATCTCTAAGCTGTTAAAGTTGTCAGTTCTGTGGATAAATCTCTCAGAAGATGATAGCCCTTGTAGTTCACGTGGATTTATATTGTTACCAATACCAACAGTTAAAAGAGTGATTCCTTCTTTTTTGGCTTGCTCTGCCTCACGTTTTGTAGCCGCAGTATCAGTAGATGTTTGATCAGAAATAACAATTCCTGAAATCAAAGATAGAAAAAAAGGATAAATAAAGGCAACAGTAGTATACAGCTGTTCGAAACTCATAAATCGATTGAGAAAAAAACAAATCCGGGTTACAAACTAAAATATGGGACATGCAGTGATCATTTTTCAACTGTTTCATTTTGTAGATAGAAACAACAGCCCCCGCTCTCGTGTAGGTGTAGACTAACGAGACCATTGCTGTAATTTGAAATAAGACACAAGAATAAGTGAAAGTGTACGTACCAATTCTTGGTGCTTTCGTACGTGCTTGTGTCTTGAAAATTTCTCTTAATTTCTTCATACCTGCAATTAAAAATAAAGAAAAAATATTTACTTTCGCGTTACAAAACATTTCAAATGAAAACTGAACATGATTATATGACAATGAAATATTATTATATGTATGGACTATAAATTATTGACAAACATTGATAATTTGTTCAATTTTTACCGGATAGTAAATTCCCCATAATTCATTTTTGGTAGAAATTATTATTGTATTGCATTTTTTCCAATTGAAATTGTTTTATAAGAAATCAAACTAAATTTACTCCTCGTTTTCTGTCTTTTTTCTGATTTGTATTTTATCAATTACAATAAACATACCTATAGCTGTGTTAACTCCCTTTCCTGGATGTATCAACGAGTTGGCCATATTTGTCAGGTCAAAGCTTGACTTGTAAGGTTCTAGTCCAATCGTATCGCCGTATGTGTTACTATATACAACGTATCCAACATGATGCTGTGTTTTACCAACATTTAAGTTCCTTATCAAGCTTACTATGAAGTCTTTATTTTTGTTCCAGTTGTATTCATTTATGTTTTCTGAGCCGTGAGTTAGAAGCATGATTTCTGCAGGAATATCACAACCAGGAACTAAAAAAGAAAAATGTAAGCTACAGTATTATTAAAGTAGTTTAAACATTTAAGAGGTTAGATATGGCCTTCTTGTTAAACGCAATAAAAGTCGTCTCTTTTTGCTATTGATAGTGTCGCATAAGAAAACAACTGGCATAAGATCACTCGTCACATGGTACTTTTGAATTAGAGTAGGCGTGATTTTTAACGAACAACTGGTGATGACGCCAACTAAGTCAATTTGGTAAAATAAAGTATACATTTACTAAACTCTTCCATAGATATAAAGATTTGGTTTTGTAGATTAGTTGTACACGCACGCGGAAAACTAACTGGAGAGCAGATTGGTAGATTGATTGAAAGGTCGTTAATGGTTTTATTGTGGCTGTCAGTATCACCAACTTAATGACAACTGGCAATAGTAGTCAACTTAGTTTGGAATTGAACGCACATGTCATTACAAATTGAGATATACATAGTTTACATTAACCGTGCAATATGTTTTATTATATACATTTGACTGTACATACTTGGTGGCAGCAGTGGATCTGGTTGTGGTGTTGTGCTTATAACTGGAGGTGTTGTTGTAATGACTGAAATATTAAAAGTTATACTTTAGAGCATATCTCATATAAATGCATATTATTAAATCACAATTATTGCATAAATAACACGCTCAAATTAACGCATAATTATCCAAATTTGCACATGTGTACAAAAATAATAAGAAATGTGAGGCATAATAAACTCGTATATGCTATTCTACAAACATAATACATTTTAGATAAAATTGAGAATGGAAATGGGGAATGTGTCAAAGAGACAACAACCCGACCAAATGAAAAAACAACTGCAGAAGGTCACCAACAGGTCTTCAATGTAGCGAGAAATTCCCACACCCGGAGGCGTCCTTCAGCTGGCCCTCAAACAAATATATACTAGTTCAGTGATAATGAACGCCATACTAATTTCCAAATTGTACACAAGAAACTAAAATTAAAATAATACAAGACTAACAAAGGCCAGAGGCTCCTGACTTGGGACAGGCGCAAAAATGCGGCGGGGTTAAACATGTTTGTGAGATCTCAACCCTCCCCCTATACCTCTAACCAATGTAGAAAAGTAAACGCATAACAATACGCACATTAAAATTCAGTTCAAGAGACCACTGTTTGAAGTGCAAATGAACGAAGCTAGAATATTTCCAAAACGAAATATCCCCGAACACCCTCAACGAGACGACGCGAACTTGTTCGTGCAAAGACATAGTTGATACGCGATACTAGAGTTTGAATATTTCCAGGGAGCAATAAAGAACAATTATACATCGAAGAAAATCAGACAATAGAATACCCAAGGGAAAAAAAAGACAAAAAAACTCTAAAAGTCCACAAAACACCATACACACAGGCTAAAGATTAATACACACATGGCACCAAAATAAAGCCGAGAAGAGAAAATTAAGAAAGGAAATTGGGAATGTGTCAAAGCGACAACAACCCGGCCATAGAGCAGACAACAGCCGAAGCCCACCAATGGGTCTTCAATGCAGTCAGAAACTCCCGCACCCAGAGGCGTCCTACAGTTGGTTCCTAAAAAATATGTATACTAGTTCAGTGAAAATGGACGTCATACTAAACTCCGAATTTTACACAATAAACTAAAATTAAAAAACACACAGGACTAACAAAGGCCAGAGGCTACTGACTTGGGACAGGCGCAAAATTGCGACGGGGTTAAACATGTTAATGAGATCTCAACCCTCCCCCTATATCTCTAGCCAATGTAGAAAAGTAAATGCGTAACAATACGCACATTAAAATTCAGTTCAAGAGAAGTCCGAGTCCGATGTCAGAAGATGTAACAAAAGAAAATAAACAAAATGACAATAATACATAAATAACAAAAGACTACTAGCAGTTAACTGACATGCCAGTTCCAGACTTCAATTAAACTGATCGAAAGATTATGTCTTCATCATATAAATATCAGGCACAATCCCTCCCGTTAGGGGTTTAATATATTACTATCATAAAATATATGAGGAGAACATAATCCGTGTAATGTCAACAACTTTTTTTTCAAAATAAATGTGTTTGGTTCCGATGCAAAGACCCTATAAGAGAATCAATATTAAAGCCAAAATATGCAATCTTTAATGACCTGACAAAAGTATCGTAACTACATCCCTTTTTAATAAGTCTGTTTAAAGGTTTTGTTAGCTTTTGAGGTGAATACTGACATTTTTGTGCTTTGTAAAGAATATTACCCTAAAAGTTTGGATGTGAAATCCCTGAACGTATAAGATGTTTGCATGTTGAGATATATTTACGAATTATTCCTTATACCGATGATAAAATTTAGTAAATGTTTTCACTAGTTTGTGATATCGAAAACCCTGGTGTAATAATTTTTCAGTAATAAATAAATTTCTCTCGCTAAAATCTAATACGTTGTTACATACACGAGCGAATCGTACAAGTTGAGATATAAAAGTGTATTTTTTCACTGTACTATCCTCTTCCGTTAATGTCATCATATCAATACGATGTCATTACTTTATGAAAAAATACAACATTTAAAATTGCACTTCAATGTCGATTTAATAACAAACAAATAATCATGCCATAACCTGCGAAACACTGAAACACAAATAAAATGAAGTATGATTGTTCAAATGGTTTAATTTAATAAAATACGTTTCGCATTGGCTCGTGTGGATTTAGGGAGCTACCATTTGATTTTTATGGGGGGGGCTAGGATGAAAAATTTTGTCCTGCTTTTTTTTTTTAGTTGTAATCTCTGTCCTGCCTTTTTATTTTTTACTCTATTCGGTCCTGCCTTTTTTTTTAATAGTTTATCCTGACTTTTTTTACACAAATTGTCATCCTGCCTTTTTTTTACCAAGTTGCTCATCCTGCCTTTTTTTTTACTCAAAACTCCTGTCCTGCCTATTTTTTTCAAATTTCATCCTAGCCCCCCCATAAAAATCAAATGGTAGCTCCCTTAGATAAGACTATTAGCATTGTCAAATTAGACCGTTAAGAAATGGGTACTTGTATACAAAATGCGAATTCTTATTAAAAACGAATAATATTAGCTTCGACATTTAATTGAATAAAAATGTTGCATTTTAATATTTACAAATGGAATCAATATTTTGACGTTAGCAAGTGTCTTATTATTCAACAACGGGAAAATTGGATGACATTCAGAGGCAGTTAGCTCAGATGTGAGGAAATCATTTTCTAGTAAAATTAAATTAATGTTGTGGTAAATAATCAAAAGATCCAGAAATAAATTAAGAGTAGTCTAAAAAAAAACTAACAAACATTTAACTTGTTTTACAAAGACAAATAACTATACTTCATCACAGGTACATATTATAGGAAAATCATCTCAAAGGCATTTGTTAACTAATTATTCAATATGACAAACATATTTCTTACTTTGAAACTTTTCACCTTTTTGCAACGTTAATCACCGATGCCCGTAGAGAAATTAACTGCGGGATAATGATTTACTGCGGACTTGTGGTCAGGTGACAGAACCATCATTTATATGGGCGTATGACGATACACTATACTTGTAATAATATTAATCTGTCTAAAAGGCGTAAATACATGTAAGCATCATGTCATAGTACATGTATCAGGACAGAAATTAATAATATTAACAGGTGTTGTCTGGGAACACGTATGAATTAAAAAGTTATTGTGCATCATACATTTTATCGGAGGACAAATATGTCCAAATATGGAGATAAACAGGTGCACTATTGTGTCAAATGTTTTGTTCATGCGTTATGTAAATTTTGAAAATTGCACATACATTATTTTGAACTAAAAGGAGAGATGAAAACGTATGTGATGATATCAACGATCAATTCCAGCTACCACCTACCATATAAAAAACTTCACAAGGGGTGTATTTTTTTTCATTAAAAAAAATATTTTGATCCATAATTTGTTATATAAAAATGATTCTGTTTTCAGATTTTCCGCTTGCCTTTCAGTATTAAATTTGGAAAACAATAATTTGAATGTTTGCGTCAAAACAATTAAACAATGGATCGTGACTCAGACTAAAATTATCACTCCTTTTTTCAAGTTAAATGGTTACTCTCTAACAAAACAAGCAAACTTTTGATGGAAAGGAAAATTTTGTATTGAACATTCTTTGATTTTCAAGTATTTTCTTTTTTAGAAAATAGAAACAAACAGTCGGGTATTCAGCTTATTATAAACTGAAAAAGGACGATTCTAAAGGTCTACTTCAAACATGTTAAAATATATAGAGGTACTTACCCATACAAATCAGATCTCTAAGTTGCTGAATAATAGTTGTGAGCGACCTGTAATCTGCCACTTCAAAGTATTTGTTCTTGGTAGCGATGTCACGGATTTCATCTTTAAACATACTGGAACCCCCAATACCGACTGTGATTATAATAGCACCCTCGGCCTTTGCTCTCGCTGCTTGAATTTTAGTTTGACCAGGATTTGTTGATTTGCCATCAGTTACGATAATCATAACTTTCGGTGCGTCATATCGACCTTGGTTCCGGAACATCTGTCTCATAGTATCAACACCCAATGCGGTGTTGGTTCCCTGTTTAGGTTGCTTCAAACTTTTAGTCATAGCCATCAATAACGGCTTTGATTTAAAGGGGTTCAGAGGAACCTTTTCGTTTATAAAAGTACTGTATACTACTATGCCAGCATGTATACCCTCCGGGGTGATATATAAGTTATTTATTAAATTAGCTACGAAATTAAGTCCCTTTGGCCAATCTCCAGAGGAAATACTTTTTGAACCGTCAATCACGAAACCAACATCAGCAGCGACGTCACAAATTAGACCTGAAACATAAGACGTACTGTAGTGGTCATCAGATGTATCTCAAAATACTTTCTGCTTCTCTGCTACAATTTTGTTTGGTTCGTAGGTAAACAATTTTATCGTTTGGGTTCAATAATATCTTTTCGTGAAAGACATATTTTGCATAGATATAGGAAGATTTGGTGTGAGTGCCAATGAAACAATTCCCCATTTAAATAACAATTAAAAAAGTAAACCATTAAAGGTCAATGTACGGCCTTCAACACGGAGCCTTGGCTCACACCGAACAACAAGCTAACAAGTCAATCTATATACAAGATACGTTTTAGTTATGAAGAATGATTTTTAAAGGATAGGTTTGATAACTAGGCTGAATTGGATATCGCTTTATCTACTCGAGTTTTCTAAATTAAAGCATGATAATAATAAACGATCCTTTGGCGCGTTATTCTCTAATCTTTCTCTGTTTTTGTGTGCTAATTTTGCTATATTTTCTGTCTTCTCTATTTTTTGCAATTATTCTCTTGAATAAACCACTTGCAGATCCCTTTATAATCTCACCTGATGGATACGGTACGTTGATCGTAGCTGGTGTTGTTGTCGTTGTTGTCGTAGATGTCGTCGTTGTAATAGCTGAAAAATTAAATAAAAATAAAAGATATAAAATTAGAATGGAAATGGAAATATGTCAAAGAGACAACAACCAGACAAAAGAGCAGATAATAACCGAAGGCCACCTATTGGTGTTCAATGCAGCGGGCCTCATACATTGCTAGTTTTTTTTTTAAAGAAGGCAATTTATCATTCGAAATTATATAACGACCAATCTTCAACGCTTTTCATTCAAAGTTGAATTCTTCAATAAAATTGAGAACGGAAATAGGGAATATGTCAAAGAGACAACAACCCGACCAAAGAGAAAAGTAAAAAGCCCAAGGCCACCAATGGGTTTTCAACATAACGAGAATACCCCGCACCCAGAAGTGGGCCTCATACATTGATAGTTTTTTTTTTGAAGTAGACAATTTAACATTCGAAATTATAAAACGACGAGTCCTCAACGCTTCTCATTCAAAGTTAAATTCTTTAATATTTGTTTGTCGACTATAATTTTTAAAGAAGCAGGATTACATCATTTGATAGACATAAAATATTTCCACAAATTGAGATTGTATATCTATAAGCTAAAATTCACTGAAATCAAAGCTTGACAAAATTGTTCAATTAAAAAAGAAGTTTCAAGTATCGTTTGTTTTTCATCAATTGTACAGATGCAGTTGTATGTTTTATGCACAATATTTAAAAGCCCTTTTAACTTCCTTCTTTGCCAATTGCGTCTTATAACAGCACGCTAAACGCATTTGGATACAGTTTTGAATAACAAAATGAAGTCTTATCGAATCAATTACTGACTAGTGCATGTGTTTAAAAGATTCTACATGTGTACCATAAACTATAATACTGAATATTACTGGCTTTTCTTACATTGCTGTTAATCAATTGAAAAGACGCTTACATTGACAAATCAAATTTCTCATTGCAGTTATAATCAATTCCAAATCTTGAAATCTGGTAACCTGGAACATTGTCCCTGCGTCACTGGCAATATTTTCCAACTCGTCCTTGAACATTGCACTCCCTACTCCAATGGCAATAACAGTAAGTCCTTCTGCCTTGGCCAAAGATGCTTGCAAAGATGTGAGAGCGGGTGAAGCGGATCGACCATCGGTAACCACGACCATGATTTTAGGGGCGAAAGAACGTCCTTCTTCACGCATCATTTTGCGCACGCGTTCAATACCCAAAGCGGTATTCGTTCCAACTTTTGGATGTCGTAAATTGTTTGCTAAAATTTTCAATAAATCTTTTGATCTTGATGGTTGTAGATGAACTATATCACCAATCACAGTACTAAATACAACAATACCAACATGTATAAACTCTTTTCCAATTTCGAAATTATCTATCATGTTTGCTACGAAATTTTTTTGTTTCCGGAAGTCTGCATTGCTCATACTGTTTGATCCATCAATCAAAAATACGATATCTCCAGGCACGTTACAAACCTTATCTGAAAAATAAAAATACGAACTATTTTGAAAGAATGATCAAGAAAAACATTATTATGGTAACACACTAAGTGAAATTGGTGGTCATTCCGATGAAAAAGGGTAAAGGAATTGCGTTTCCCCTTTCATCTTAATTAGTTTACACAGTCTTTTAAGAAGAGAAAATTTTAATACAATTGTATGACATGCACAATGCATGTTTGTTTTTCAATATTTTTATAATTTTTTTTATTTTTAAGTGTCTGTTCAGGGACTTTCTATACTATTTATAGTAAAGAAAGTCCCTGGTTTGTTAATCACAAATCAAATCAGTTAACTTATGTGATAATTATTTTTTGAATATTGAAATTGAACTTGCAGTAAACTATATCCTTTTATTAAAACCCCTCACATATTGGCTGGGGTATCTCACATGATTACGATCAGTTCTGTTTCTCTCAATTGTTTTATTGAATAAATATTCATGGCATGCGAGGCGTAGCCGAGACTTACCGGTGGGATTGGCAACGTGTATCGATGGAAGAGTTACCATTTGTGTTTGCAATGGTGGACTTGTAGTTGTTGTAATTGCTGAAAGAAATGTTTAAAAATATGAAAGAAAGATATATACATAATATCTATATTACATAAAATAAGGTTGAAATTATTGTCATAGTTAAAATATGTAAGTTATTTTCTGTTTCAGAATACGAATGAATTTTGGATCATATACTAAAAACCGTACACCAAAACGTTGATCTTTTCGAATAACACCTATAAGCATAGACAGCAGTCCTTTTGTGTCAATTACTAATTTTTCAGGGGTATCATTTGCGTCAAATTATATTTCCCAAATGTATCAATTGCACCAATATTCAGAACTCATTTGCGACAATTTACCTGTACATATATGTATCATAAATATTAACGATTACTATATAGTGTTTTCTTATTTTTGGCTTAAAAAGCATCAAGTGTTCGGAGATATTTCACCATGAAGATGAGCATCTGAAGAGAAATGACTTAAAATTCATTAGACAATCAATGTAAAGAGAGAGAATAGAAAAAAATATTGCTTTGTTAAATATTTAATAAAGATAACAATAGAGAAGAACATAGAAGCTTTTGTTGATTATGTTTGAAGCCACATATGTTGATGACAATGTGCTTTGTTCTCGTTCTCACAAAGCGTATGGGCTTTATTGTAATTAGGATGATTATTATGAACTTTTTTATGTATTTAAACCTTCATTGTTTGAGTTTTTGGACAATGAAATGAAGTTACAAGCTTCTACATACATTTAATTAGAAAGTACCCATGCAGCAGCAGCAGCAGCAGAAGCAAGAAGAAGATGTGTTTCAAATAAGGAAATTTGCCGTGTTACATGTAACCGCCGGTTGCAAGTCCGAATGTAGGAGAAGGGAAGTTTTTTTCTTCTAATTGACGCAAATGATACCATGTAATTTTAAAACATGTGGTGCCAACGGAGCATTTGGGTTAAAAAGTTGTTGCGCAAATGGACGCTCCCTTAGCATATATATTGGAATTTTAATCAATGACATGACCCGCAATCCTTCGGATTAAAAACAATGGCGAATTTGTTTGTGTCATTTTAAAAATTAATGGTGTCCTTAAAGTACGTATTTTTTTTTGTGTCAAGTCAACTCAAGAAAAAACCTAAACATATGAAAACCACAGTCATTATTAAATACAAATATTGTCTTTTCAAAAAGCGTGATTGACTGTAGCTGTCTGCCCCTAGAGGCTAGAATAAGATTTAGTATATGCTTACAGTTTATTTGAGGAGGAGGCTTATATTTAGTTATAAGTAGTGACTGTTAATTGCTAGGGAAGTTATGTACTAGTATAGGACGAGCCTGTAATTCAGTGGTTGTCGTTTGTTTATATGTTTCATATTTGTTTTTCATTCATTTTTTTTACATAAATGAGGCCGTCGTTTGAATTGTTTTACAATGTCTTAACGGGGCCTTTTATAGCTGACTATGCGGTATGGGCTTTGCTCATTGTTGAAGGCCGTACGGTGACCTATAGTTGTTTATGTTTGTGCCATTTTGGTGTTTTGTGGATAGTTGTCTCATTTGGCAATCATACCACATCTTCTTTTTTATATTAATTCCATTGACCAATATTTTTACATTCTTTATATGTTTGATCGTCCCCTTGTTTTTTTTTTTAATTATTTGCCATATGAGTTTGAAGGAGTTTTTTTACAGGTAATCTTTTTTCTCGTAGAATGTCTGTTAAAATAACTCCATCAGTTTTACTTTAAAAACTACTTCAATATTGATCATCATGAAAAATTTTTAATTTAACTGGTTTTACGTGTCTTCTTATTATTAATAAAAATCTAATATGCATTAATTTCCATTTTGTATTATTTATTTTCATTAAATTTAATACTTGTTTTAACTTGATCAACTGAACGTTTCGTCTAAGTGTTATTTATATAAATATATTGTAAATAATGTATGTTTACAGAATTATCTAACTAAACATATGAATTTTAGAGTGTATTTAACTCGCCTTAAATTGTCATCTCATAATTTGTTTGTTGAAGTAGGTTGTTATCATGGAGTAAATAGGTTAGATAGAAAGTGCACTCTTTGTACTTTGAATATCACTGAAGATGAATTCCATTTTGTTTTACAATGTTAATGTTATTGGTCAATACTTGATATTTATTTGCTTCTCTGATGTATTATGTCATGTTGACTGTGTTATAGAAATGTATTTGTATTTATTGCACTGATAAGCATAATGTGCTTAAGCATAACTGCTTACAGTAATAAAAAATTGAAAAATTGAAACTTTGATATGAAAACTACAATACTGTTGACAACATGAATTTGCAATGATTCCATTAAACCGGTCAGTGTATGTAACATCTTATTAAGTTTAAATTAATTATGTTGTCCAGGAATTAAAAAAAATGTATTTTCAATAGTATTATAAAACGGTTTGTACGTAGTTCCTTATTAAATTTAGTCAATATGCATGATTCTGTATTTTGATTTTTTTTGGGTATAACATTGTAAATTATGTTGTACTTGCCATCTATCATTAACAATCATATATGCATGTTTATATGACAATTAATCATGTTATTCATGTTTAAAAGTTGATGGAGCAAATTATTCATTGTGATATTAATAGTGTTAAACAATATTTTATAAAGTATTATGTATCAATTATGATAGTTTATACTAATAAGGGGTAAATAATGGTTCTTTAAGAAATTAATAACACGGTGACTCAATTAATTATCACGGTAATTGCATGGTTTATGAGGGTGTTACGTAAGGATCAAACTTCCGAAGCAAGATCGTAGATTTCCGGACTTTCCCGAAGTTTTGTGGCTAATTGCCGATATAATTTTATCTTTGGTCTTTACTTGGAAGTTGGTACTAAGTTCACAACTACTAAAATTTGAGAAACCTATGCTTTTATAAAAGACGGCTTATTTCAAATGTGAAGAATTTTAAAAACATCAACAGTTTGATGATCAACATAGGGATAATGATCACGTTTTGATAGCATAACATGTTTTATTTTCGTATAATTAACATATCTTCAGCGGTTGGGTTTTTTTTGTGTATGTTTTTGCCTTTTTTGATATAATACTACTTTTCTTCATATTTCATATATTCGATAAAAAAAAAAAGAACTTGTATGGTGTTCTAAATACAATTGAAATTAAAATGTTTGGAAAAAATCAGGTCGGTTTTCAATATAAACATAACTAATCCACAAACACTACTAAAACATGACAGAAATCTTGTACTATATGTGTTCGTCGATCAGGACATGTTTTATGTCATGTGTAATTGAATTAGATAACTAATGTTCTGCAATACACAAACAGTTTCTTTTTTCTCACAGATAAAATAGTGTGAAGAGAGTAATAAAAGTCACTTTTAGTCGAAATAACTTGAATGTAACGGTGTTGGTACGAAACTATGGTGTGAAAACAATTTATATAAGAATACTAAAATACACACTTATGACATGCATGCAGTCAAGGGGACAATCTTCGTGTAAACTGTGCCGGAACGGCAACAAATATCTTATTACCAGGTACACGATATAAATAGATAGCTTTTGAAATTTAAAATGTACGCTTTGTATTGCATAAATGTGAAAGATTTTCGAGACCTGATAAAAAAAGAGCTAAAATAAAATACATAATTGATTGTCTCACTTTTCAAAGTGTATAAATGATATTCATTTTCTTCAACTCACCCAAACAAGGTTTTGGTGTAAATACAAAAATCAACAAATCTGTGGTGTGTGTTCGTTCGTCTGTATGTTCGAACTCTATTTTCAAGAGTCTTTCATTCAGTTTAATTTTTGTTCAATCACGAATTATAATATGTTTTTATGTAAACTTTGTTGCATTGAAGAGTTTAAAATATTTATTAATCAGCTGTTTACAAAAATATGCAGTTTCGAAATACTAAAAATTTTCGTATCCAAAGAATAGTTTACGTTTGCTGTATTTGACAAACTTTTTTGAATTTTGGGTGCTCAATGCTCTTCAGTCAACATTACACCTGTTTGTCTTTCTAACTATTTTGATCTGAGCGTCACTGGTGAGTCTTATGTATACGTATCAAGTTATAAGCCTGGTAAATTAGATTTTTTTTTAATATCCCCCCCCACTTACTTAAAATTATGTGTTGCTCATCATTTTGTTCTTAGAGTTCGAAACTCATTCTACAAATTCATCAACGGTTCATAAAACAATTCTAACATTAAGATGATCAACCTGGTTCTTCTTTTAAAGTTCCAGAGTTGGACAACTTTTACACTATTCAGTATGTGTCTATCTCTTTCCTTTTTGCTTAAAGAAATGTTCATAGAACTAAGTTCATTAATATACGATACTGATATCAAGCTGTAGATATAAGAAGTTGGGATATGAGTTCCAATGAGCCAGCTTTCCATCCAAGCCACAATTTATAAAAGTATATTTTTATTATTAATAGGTAAAAAACACGGAGCCTTGATTCACACCGAACAGCAAGCTATACAGGACCCAACAAATCACTTGTGTAAAACCATCCAAACGGGAAATCCAACGGTATAATCTATGTTAAAGACGAGAAACGTTCACACTTGTAGGGCAACTTGTTATCAGCAAATCTCAGAGCAATACATTCCACGAGCTTCGTTATGTATTTTTGAAACTTTGTGTGTTCGTATCGACATTTACCTCAAAAACTTTACCAAACCTTCAATCAGACTTATTCAGAAGGGATATATTTCGATACCATTGTCGGTTCATAAAAGATGGTATTTTGTATTTCTATATTGATTCGCTCATAGGGTCTTTGCATCGGGAATAACCATATGCATCCTAAAACCAGTTCTTGGCATGCTACGGGTTATGTTCCTCTCATATATTTTATGATGGTATGATACTAAACTCATAACTGGAGGAATTGTGATTGGTTACGCTTGAGACATAATATATCTTAATAACTACATTAGATGTATGTTTCATTATAATACGTTATTCTGATTGGCTAACTGCACATCACGTGTTATTCCTTCAGCAATTGCATTACACAATAAAAGTTTTTGATTATGATAGCACGAGGTTAAACAATAAAGTGCACAGGTGAATTAAATGAAAAAAAATTGATAAAATTCGTCTTTTCATGTTCCTTGCTAAAAATGTAATTATAAGTATTGAATGCTTCTTTTTGTAACTTCATAGGGTTGTAAAAGCGTTGACCGTGCGTACATTTTTAGAATGAAGCGCTTCCGGTCAACACTTTTACACCCCAGTAAAATTAAAAAAAGAAGCATTCAATTCTTAATACAAACACCAGTTTTTTTTAAAGCATTCTAGTCTTTTAAAGTTTTTTGTTAGATAAATAAATATGGGGGAATATATGTTGAAAGACATCTAATGGTCTGAAGAATATTTGTTAATTTAATTTGGCTCTTCTTTGGTTTTGGTAGTTTTGCTGTCTCTTGAGGTTAACATGTGTAACAATATAGTTATTATACAAATAAACCTGTGACAATACTTCTTATATTAGTACCAAGTTGATTAGAATCCGACCTGAAATAACCTTACAATATTTGTTTCAAAAAACAGTAGCAGTCTTATATTAAATATATAGAAAAACAAATAAAAAAGATCTTCCTCCTTCCCTTTTCATACAAAGAAATATGAGAGGGATTTATCAAATTCAATTTTTTAGTTGGTCCATCCAGTCACACAACACACGCACACATACACAACGCACTTTAAGATTTGGGACAAATTTCAAATAGTTAGCAACATTCCGAACCATATTATTTTTTAAAGATAAAAAGATAATTACCTTGACAAACCATGTTTCTGATCTCGGATATTAATCCTTGTAGAGTTATATATGAGGTTGCAGTGTAAACTTTCCGTGGACTGGATGCAATCTGTCTCAATTCGTCTTTAAAAACTTGTTTTCCGACACCCAAAGCTAGGATACGAATCCCTTCAATTTTAGCCAATTCTGCTTGAGAATGAGTATCACGCGGAGAATCGGAGCTTCCGTCGGTGATCACAATTAGAATTTTAGGCACACCTTGTCTTCCATCTTTTTTAAATTGTTCTCTGGCATATTGGATACCCTTTGCAGTGTTCGTAGAATGCTTAGGTTGCCGAAGAGACGTTGAGATAATCTCTAACATTGTTTTGGGTTTAAAAGGCGCGAAACTAACATAGTCTCCTATATTGGAACTGTACACTACAATTCCCATATGAATAGCGTCGGGAGCTACATCGAATTGTTTGATGAGCTGTTTCACAAATGTCTTGGCATTTGTCCAATCTCTGTCTTGTATACTGTCCGACCCATCTAATAAAATTAAAATGTCAGCCGGAACATAACAGTTTAGACCTACAAAATAAAAATAAATTAAAGTTTGAACCTTCAAAATAATTATAGAATACAACATTGGTTTTTTTCATCGATTCCAATGGATAATTTTAAAACATGGATATTTCTTATTACACAGATTTAATTCGGAAAATATGCTGTAACTCGCAGACTCGGATAACTCGATCGGTCGAATAGTTTTGTGGGTTCTTTCGACTCATCCCCTTATTGAGGTACGACTGTTTTCCTTTCTGTAGTAAAATAACCCCCAACCACCAAAACCCCCTCCATTGAATTCATTTCAGATAAACAAAACTTACAATCGTTAAATTTTGGAGTACGATTTTAATACTCAGATTCAGAAATCTACAAATCAAAACACTGGATTTGCAGTTTCGAGTACAAATTTTGTTCTCCTAGTAATGGGTAAAATTTAAGGACTTAAAGGCCTGTCCTATTTACAAAAGACCAACAGATTACTTGAATTTAAGATTTAGAAATAGAAAAATTTAAAAAAAAAAGTCAATTAAAAAATCATTCAAAATGAAGATAAAAATTTCGTTCGCATTCTCAAGGTCTCAACGCTCTCATCATTTAATCATAGAAAGTGAATACATTTGTAAGAATTTTAACAGTTGTATAAAGTGTATACAAAAAAAGAAACTGAAATAAAAGGAAATATTGATTTAAACCCCGGCACATTATGTAAGTATGTGCCTGTCCAAAGTCAGGAGCCTGTAATTCAGTGGTTGTCGTTTGTTTATGTGTTACAAATTTGTTTTTCGTTCATTTTATTCTATTTAATAAATAAGACCGTTAGTTTTCTCGTTTGAATTGTTTTACATTGTCATTTCGGGGCCTTTTATAGCTAACTATGCAGTTTGAGGCTTTGTTCATTGTTGAACGCCGTACAGTGACCTATAGTTGTTAATTTATGTGTCATGTTTGTCTCTTGAAGAGAGTTGTCGCATTGGCAATCATACCACATCTTCTTTTTTTATATGTACAGTTGCATATGTTTCATTTCCATATGTGTATGCGAAGACAAATCTTAAAATGTATCGAAAAAAATATATTTAACATTTTATTCGTTTAATGCAATTGCTTCAATTTTAATTTCATTGTTTTTCATAATGGATTTTTAAGCACATGTTAAAACATATTTTAAAAAAATAAACATTTATTTACATCGAATCGGATGAATCACACACGTTGTAAAAAAGAGCGGTGTCATGTTATTTTGTTTAAATAGTATTATCTTGTATATTTTTGTACTTTGATTTTATGTTGACCTTCTCTACACGAAATGTTGTCAATCTCTCGAACTGAATAACTGTTTAATGGGACCGAACTTCCGTAATGGCTGTTAAATTTCATAGAATAACATTTTAAGTGCAAATTGCAATTTATCGGTTTTTTATAAAGAGAGTGGAATAGTGATTTGAAGTCGACATTCCCACAGCTGTCGTTTTCTAACGAAACGCAAAGAAACAACGGTTTAAAGTTTTTTTTATATAAAAGAAAAAAGACAGCCTTGCAACAGAATTGAGATTGTTGGTTTTTTTTTGTTTTGTTTGACATTTCAAAAGTATACATTTAGGGAGCTACCATTTGATTTTTATGGGAGGGGGGGGACTAGGATGAAATTTGAAATAATAGGCAGGACAGGACTTTTATGTAAAAAAAAAAGGCAGGATGAGCAACTTGGTAAAAAAAAGGCAGGATGACAATTTGTGTAAAAAAAAGTCAGGATAAACTAGTAAAAAAGGGCAGGACCGAATAGAGTAAAATAAAAAGGCAGAGCAGAGATTACAACTAAAAAAAAAAAGCAGGACAACATTTTTGATTTTTTTATGGATATAGTTGTCTCATTGGCATTTATACCAAATCTTCTTATTTTTTATGTTGCACTTAGTATAAGGGAGTTAACACTTCCTTATTCTTGTAGTTTAACCGAACATATAAGAGTTACTTCCCGTTGAAAATATATACACCGAACATATAAGAGTTACCTCCCGTTGAAAATATATACACCTAACATATAAGAGTTACTTTCCATTGAAAATATATACACCTAACATATAAGAGTAACTTTCCATTGAAAATATATACACCTAACATATAAGAGTTACCTCCCGTTGAAAATATATACACCTAACATATAAGAGTTACTTCCCGTTGAAAATATATACACCGAACATATAAGAGTTACCTCCCGTTGAAAATATATACACCTAACATATAAGAGTTACTTTCCATTGAAAATATATACACCTAACATATAAGAGTAACTTTCCATTGAAAATATATACATCGAACATATAAGAGTTTCCTCCCGTGGAAAATATATGCACCCTCTTTAAAACAAGTAAAACCTACCTTGTTGGTGTGTATTCCGTACAATGAGACATAATAAAACTATAAATATCGGTATCTTCATCTGAAAAAAGACAAAATAAAACTATAAATATCGGTATCTTCATCTGAAAAAAGACAAAATAAAACTATAAATATCGGTATCTTCATCTGAAAAAAGACATAATAAAACTATAAATATCGGTATCTTCATCTGAAAAAGTAATTAAACTATAAAATATATATTGATATTTTCGTCTGAAAAATGATAAAACTATCAATTTTCACAAGAATAAATGTCAAGATAAAAAACTTAAAGTTTAAAATATAAAAGTTATTATATTCAATAATTCTATATCAAGAAATCGGATTTCTTCATTCATAGTTTAAAAGAGGAGCTATTTACAATATACATAGTTTATGTTTCACCAGCTCATCTGTTACTTTCTATCAATTTTTTTTCAAAATTTTCGATGTAAAAACTTGTAATGTTTATATTTTAGTCTTTCTCGAAACCTTTTACATTTTTTTTATACATACTTTAAGATGTCTCGAACTATCTCTACGTTATATATAATAATAATAAGATGAATAACTGAATTTTATCAAACACAAGATATAATACTTTATGAATATTATTGCTATCATTATCATTTTATATTCTATGAAAATTATCATGATGTGTTTTAATAAAACGTAATTAGATCCTTTAGTAGATTCATTGAAATATTGAATATATTGAGGTAATTGAAATAAAGATTTCTTTAAAAAAAAACGTTAAAAAAGCAAATCATTGAAAACAAGATATACATAAGAACCCCGAATAATACATTTCCCCCCAATATTTAACATATAAGAATAAATTAAAAATACAAAGTTTCATACCGTGGACAAAAGTTACTTTCCGTGTCAGCTTCTCATAACGTCGCACAGATCTGTCTCCTCATCAACGTTTGACCATACAGTTCTTAATCATCCCGTTAAAATACATCTCCGTACGGGCAATCACGATTTCTTTGATCCGGATCTGCTCCGGGCATAGCGAATTTGTTCTCTTGTCAAGATGCATTTGCCCAAAAGGTAAACAGCGACAGATTCTTCTGTTTCTATTGTAAACGGCATTGGGGCATATAAGGTTGACTGTAAATTTGTTTGAACTTGTTAAAAAGGATGTTACGATGTATTTATCATAATAACATGCCAGAAAATTGATTATTTTAACTTACAATGTTCCGAAGAAGAGAAGACCTTCGTGAACCTCGGGATATTAACTCGAGTTACAATAACCTTTATGTTTTTAATCCTTTATAACGATAGAAATAAAGATAATAAATAGGTCATTTATGAGATAAACTTATTCATATTAAAACACAGATGTTGATAATTGTACAATAAAAAAGAATGTTTAATTAGATTTTGAATATTCTTCCATTATATTTTTGGCAGAATGAAGATGTATGAATATTTTTTCCTATTTTATCGCAAAGAAGAGGTCTAATCGGACAACCTTGTCGAATCGAAGTAACTGATGATAAATAAAATCAAATAAGAAAATTCTCCTGGTATAAACCACCCATCAATGTAGACATAAAACCAATACTTGCACCAAATAACCAAGTAATACCAATACTTGTACCAAATATCCAAGTATACATATACACTCTGAATATACACGCCATAAAAGGCTATAATAAATACCAAAGACTTTGTAAAGTGTATAGTCGCACGACAACGCCGATGCTCTATATTTGATAAGAAATAAACACAATTTATACATATATATCTATACATTATATATAATTCAAATATCAGTATCAAACTAAAAACTCTCCAAATAAAAATCTTAATAAACTTTAACCAGAATTAAAATTTACCAAGAAAATTCAACTGCTCAGATTGACGATGTCGTGCTGAATGATTACAAAGGGGGAAAATCCGCGAAAATAATTTTGAAGCGGGAAAACATTACGCCATCTATGCTACATATGATGAAACACCGAGGAGAGATTAATTGCATTCTAACGCACTGCCCGTTTAAACAAATGAAATTAAAATAATACAACCCTCATTTCCATGTATGGACCATTTTAAATCAGTTAACTATGATCCTACAAGAAGGGAGAAGAAACATTTTTTTTATCATTAAAATATGGAGTACGAACCTCTATTTTGCTATTAACTAATCGTCAATTTCTATCGTAGCAATATTGATCTCGTAATATTAATCCGAAGCTATCAGAATTTCTGCCGTTTTCCGGGATATTCCGATTTGCCTGTTTGATTCTTTAAAATATAATTTTATAATCTTATTGTAAAATAAGCGCTTGAATCGACAGCCCTGTCGAATGCAAATGTATAAATGTAAATATATACCTCATGTTTCATTGTGGCAGTTTAAAAAAAATCCAGGGATGGAAACCTATTCTTATATACGAGAGTCCTTAGAACCTATTGTGTATATATTCAAGTGCCTCCGCTTGAGTCTTGATGTTTTAAAGTGCGAAAAAAAAAATCTTGCGATTTTTGCAAGCAGAATGCCAAAAGGACAGTTTAAACTATCTCAGGCTAACTTGCCTGGTGTATTTGACTAGAAATCATTCCTAACTTTTTGAGAAACATGCATGCATTTGCGCCAATAACACTCAACTGCAAAGGAAGCGTTCGCTTGCTGTTATGATGACTATAAAGAGACGTCATCGATATGTTAGGTACTTTGTGCTTCATTTCTGTAACTTCGAGCATTCTTTTGTTTTATTGGTACTTACAATGTATGTTTGTGTATACTATATCGTTGTGTGAATAGTCTTTATGTTAACAACTATAGGGCCATATAAGATCTTAAACTGAGAGTAAAATCCCTTTCATAATGTAACCCGTTTTATGCCACAGCCTG
The DNA here is from genome assembly GCF_036588685.1 of Mytilus trossulus. Taxonomy (NCBI): domain Eukaryota; kingdom Metazoa; phylum Mollusca; class Bivalvia; order Mytilida; family Mytilidae; genus Mytilus; species Mytilus trossulus. The sequence goes on along the minus strand of NC_086385.1, from coordinate 9,379,917 downwards.
ACGAAATGTGAAACAATTCAAAACGGAAAACTAAAAGCCTGATTAATGCTTAACCAACAAACGAAAAACAAAAGTACAGACATAATTCTAGCTGACTCTTGACGCGGGACATGCAGGTAGAGAATAAGAGTAAGTAGCAATATTAAATCACATGTGTAGATTTTATTCTAATATAAATTTCAATGTTTTTTAGATGCGGTATACAAAGGAATGTTAGTTCAAATAAAAAGTCGTCATAAATACAGTCGACTGGTTCCGTAAGCTGACAATAAAACTAAGTTTACCCACTTCTGTTTTGTCGACTTTTTATTGTTATTATTGTTTTGTAAATGTAGTCTTAACAGTGGTATTTTAAGACGCGGTGTTTAATTGAATGTTAGTACATCATACATACAGTTTACTGGTTCCGTAAGATGACAATAAAACTAAGTTTTTCACACATGTGTTTTGTCGACGTTTTATTGTTTTGTAAATGTAGTTTTGACAGCGGTATTTTAAGACGCGGTGTTTAATGGAATGTTAGTACATCATACATACAGTTGACTGAATCCGTAAGATGACAATAAAACTAAGTTTTTCACACTTTCTGTTTACTCGACTTTTGATTGTTTTGTAAATGTAGTGTTGACAGTGGTATTTTAAGACGTGGTGTAGTATGGAATGTAGTACATCATACATACAGTTGACTGAATCCGTAAGATGACAATAAAACTAAGTTTTTCACACTTTCTGTTTTCTCAACTTTTTATTGTTTTGTAAATGTAGTGTTGACAGTGGATTATAAGTTACTTGCTCGGAGCTTTTGATGAGGTTATGGGTCACCGTATGTGATGCGATATGATAAATGGTACTCGACGCCAAAACTTTATCTTCAGGACATTTAGATATATGTGTGAATGACCACCAATACCCTAAATTTGCGTTATCAACAAATGGAAGTTTTAGACGATTTTAACTGACTATACAGCCCGTGCATGGTCAACCCTGGCTTGCGCCTTTTTGGGCATTAGATAATTTAATGTGCGTCATTGTATCGTAGTCTTTATGTGCAGTGAATTCCGCTCAAACTGGTGCTAGGGGCATTTTTAAATTGCCGTGAGATGGGAGTTTTACTCCATTTTGAAAGCCTTACTTTGGCTTTGATTTTAAGATGAAGTACAGCAATACAAGGTTCTTCATTTAGATTTTTTTTAGGGACAAATGCATAGATGTACACTTTATATCTGTTCTTTTTCGTACTGTAATACCATGGGGATTTCAACGCTTTTCAATTGTATCACATATTTTCAATCCTAAAAATTGACAAATGTCGCTCTAGTGTGACATATTCATTTTGAGAATTGGTTGAATAATAATAGTTTACAAATTTGCTATTTGACAGAAGAAAAGTATTGACCATCAGTATTTAATCATATAAAATGATTGCTTTATAGAAAAAAGTGTCGGAGTGCACGTGGCAATATAGACCAGGCTGAAGCTAGCGAACAATAGCTAGCGAACAATAAGCCAGCGAACAATAAGGCGATATATCGAGAAACCAAAAAAACACAGAATAAGACAACAACGGCCTGTTTCTACTCTACAAGACCTATATAGTCATTCTCCGTGACACCCCTCATTATTTTTCGCTAGAAGCCCTGGAACAGGCCGATCCCCCTAATTTTTAGACATTTTTTTCAAATTTTGAGCTCTAGATTAAACAATGACATAAAAGGTGCTATATTTTACAGGGTAGGACTACTTTTACATACGTTCTAAATTGAAGAGGGTGCATAGGTGGCCCTACACCTACAAATAATCCGTTGATAGATGCAGAGTTATTGTGGTACTGAATATTAGCGTAACAAGTTATGCGACTTGTTAAATCAATAGATTGGATAAAAACCATTTCAAAATTGAGTTAAAATTGCTATATTTTAACTGATTTTCTGCCTTTTTGAATATTTTTTTATTTAACGGCCATTGTTGTCTTATTCTGTTTTTTGGTTTCTCGATATATCGCCTTATTGTTCGCTGGCTTATTGTTCGCTAGCTATTGTTCGCTAGCTTCTGCCTGGTTTAATGTAGCTATAGTATATCATACAAACACAATGTATATGACATTCCTTTAAACTTCAAAAAGGGGGAGGGGGTATGGTTTTATATAAAAAAAAAAAAAAAAGATAAATAGCGTTGAAAATCTTAACAAATGTTCCCGCTTTGCTTTCTCAATCAGAGAGAAAAATCAAAACTCTCCTCCTTTTTTTAAAGTTAGATGATGGTTCTTCCTTGAATACATTTGTAAACGTGTATACTCTGCGAAAAAAAACCCGCATACTACTGTGTACTGAAGAATAATTGTTTCTTTTAAAGATACGTCGTATATTCAGCGAAGGCTTTACACACAAATATCATGCAAGACACAAAACAAAGATAAAAAATCGGAATAATTCTATGAATTGATTTATAATTAATGTCACCATGTGCGGCTAACACTTCTGCATATGATTAGAATAAATCGAATTTAATTTTGTTATTCGACCCGTTGGTGGTCTATCAAGATCGTGTCAAAGAAGTTTTGTGGTGTTCTATTCTGACACCCGTTCCTTAAAGTCTAGGCCAGTGGCGGGTCCAGGGGTTGGAACCTCCTTTTTATGGTACGATCAATGCATTTGAATTATGACATATAGTTTGGCCCCTTTCGTCCTGGGTTGGGAATCCCGCCTTTTCAAAGTTGCTGGATCCGCCCCTGCAGGCATTTTGTGTATGAAAACAACCAAAACGCTCATATCTGACTGTGTAACAGGGTCAAGAGAGGTCAATTCCGTTTCGGCAAATACCATTACAGCTTGTAAACCTGAGATACCAGCAGCAGTGGTAAATATAAGACAGAAGATGTGGTATGATTGTCAATTAGACAACTCTCCACTAGAGACCAAATGACATAGAAATTAACAACTATAGGTTACCGTACGGCCTTCAACAATGAGCAAATCTCATACCGCATAGTTAGCTATAAGGTTATTTATAATACCAAAGAAGTTTAATAAGAGCCTTTCCAAGATTACGACATCACTAAATTCGGCTTTATTATCAAACATTTATAACTTGCTACAAACAACACATAGGGCTCCACATGTAGTGGATCAGGAACAGGTTAATTAACCACCAGGAACAAGATAATTTAAGGTTTTTGGTGAGGTTCGAGTAACTTAGTTTTGTTTGCCTTGTAATGATTCGTTAGCTTGAAAGTTTTCTTATCGTATTTTTTTTGGGGAGGGGGGGGGGGTATAGGCCATCACCTCTTAAGTAAATGTAATAATTGTATGGTGAAAATACAAAACAACTATAAGTTTTAAACCTAGGAAATATACATTTCTTTATAATTACGCAGGTTGACGAGATTTGTACGCAACATCTCATGATACGCAAGAAGTGTCAAAATTCTAATCCTTCTTCAGGTTAATATACAAATTAATCCTTGTTTTAATTTGTAAACATGAAATTTCTGACGTCAAAATTGTTTTTATACATATTCAATTTGTTTATATTGTTTGTAATGTGGTATATGCATATACTGTTTGGCCATGGTTTTGTCCGTTTCTCTTCAACTTATAGAAAGGGCACTTATATGTTATTTATACAAAGTCATGTAAAAGGATTTGAAATTCGGAAAATGACACTCATGAACATTAAACAAGTTTAAATATCCTTTTGGTTCCATTAAAACGTTTAATCCCGCTGTTTGCCTCTGTCCTTAGTCAGAAATCTGATGGGGTCCAATCGATAGGGTACGATCTTTAACATAGAGCATTGGCTCACATCGTAAGCAAGCTATAAAGGGCCCGAAAAGAATACTAGTGTAAAACCATTTATGCAAACGTGAAAACCAACGGTCTAATTTGTATATAAAATGAGAAACGAGAAACACTTATGAACCACATCAATAAACGACAACTATATATTGAACATCATATTCTTGAATTCGGACAGGTGCAATCAATTGCAGCGAGATTAAACATTTTACTTGTACAATGTACCAAATCTTTTCCCTTATCTGAAACAATTATAGTGTAACATCACAACATGAAAAGACATACTATAAAATATCAATTGGAATGGATTAACTAAATCAAAAAAAGATATGTAACGTTTGTACATGTAACGTGCACATGTAAGTATTAAGTAACTGCATCTTTCACGTTTTTCAAAATATTTGTAATTTATCGTGGGGGAAATGGAAAACTGCCATCAACGGAAACCATCTTTCAAAATTTATTTAGAGATAAGACACCTACGATACAGATTCTAACAGATATATTTAGTAATACTACATGTCCCCGGGGAAAGGTGTATGAAAATGACCAACGATATAAGTTAACATGTAAATAATCTTTTGACAAATAAACCACTGTTTGGACAAACGTAATAAAATATGTGTATCTAAATATAATAGGATGGTGTGCGGAGTATTAGGATTAAAAATAACAATTATCATTCATTTATTTCGTTAATAGTGTAATTAGCAGTTCACTGAACTTGGTGTTTTTTTACCGTCTATCGTTTGTTTGATGTATATATAAAGTTTCTCGTTTTTTAAATAGATTAGACCGTTGGTTTTCCCGTTTGAATGGTTTTACACTAGTAATTTTTGGGGCCTATTACAACTTGGTGTTTTGTTCGTTTGATTCATATATGATTTATAAAATATGTCCAATCTGATGTTCAGTAGTTGTCGTTTATTGATGTGGTTCATAAGTATTTCTCGTTTCTTTTTTTTATATAGATTAGACTGTTGGATTGCTCGTTTGAATGGTTTTACACTAGTATTTTTAGGCTGTTTACAGCTTGCTGTTTGCTATGTGTATAAGACCGTACATTAACCTGTAATGGTATACTTTTAAAACTTGTGACTGGGATGGAGCGTAATCTCATTGGCACTCATAACACATCTTCTTATATTTGTATACAGTGAGACCTGGCTAAACCGAACCTATTCGGAACTTAAGATTTTGTTCGGTTTTATCAGGTTCACAACGCATGCAATTTGATATGACGATTCTTAAGAACATATTTGGTTTATACAGGTTTTCGGTTTAACAGGATTCGATTTAGCCAGGTTTCACTGTATCATATATTATGATCTACGTTATATTAATTATAAAAGAGGGACGAAAGATACCAAAGGGACAGTCAAACTCGTAAATCAAAAACAAACTGACAACGCCATGGCTAAAAATGAAAAAGACAAACAGAAAAACAATAGTACACATGACACAACATAGAAAACTAAAGAATAAACAACACGAACCCCACCAAAAACTAGGGGTGATCTCAGGTGCTCCGGAAGGGTTAGCAGATCCTGCTCCACATGCGGCACCCGTCGTCTTGCTTATGTGACTACATCTCCGGTAAATAGTCTAATTCGGTAGGTCAAATTCATGAAAGAGAAGGGGATTGTAGTTACGACGTAAGGAACATATCCGATATCATGACGGTGTTGAAAAAAGTTTGTGCCTATCATTGTAGTAATTTTGTTTATCGTCCTTCCCTACGCCTATATCACCCTGCTCTGTCGCTCAGTAATTCACGTATCAAGACTTCAAAACGAGACCAGGCATTATCAGCGACGTCACAATGTGAGAGGAGAAGTTATCAGCGACGTCACAATGCGAGAGGAGAAGTTATCAAGCTTGCTTTCGTCAAGCGTAAAACTGTCTTAGGGAGAGAGAAAACGACAATTAATAGAACGATAAACAGATAATCGTGTTTTCTACGTATAGATATCGTAAAATATCAGCCGCTCGACACAATGTGAAACTTTTTAGCTCGTTCGCTACGCTCACTCGCCAAAAAGGTTCACATTGTGGCTCGCGGCTGATATTTTACGATATCAATGTGTAGAAAACCCGATAATCTATACTTATTATGAGGTATATGCTGCTAACAAACATTATCTTCTCCCGAAATATTATCCAAATTTATTCTCAATCTTTTATATATCGAACGGAAATCTGATATTGACAATTATTTTCTAATATTCTCAATTTATAATATCATATTGATTGATTGTTGGTTGCTTAACGTCCAGTGGTATAATATCATATACTATTATGATATGAAATTATAATTCTTCTTAAACTATAATAATTGTGGAAAAATAGAATTTTCGTTATTCGATTGTCATGCCCTGTTCGACCGTACTTTGATTTACTTTTATAAATAGTGACTTGGATGGAGAGTTGTTTCATTGACACTCATACCACATCTAATATCTCTTGTCCTTGAATATGCGATCACAGTTCGGAAACGATTATATACAGACAAACTAGAAACATCCAGATAAAAGCGCGGCAAGATTTACTATATCAACCACAGTTACTTGGCAAAAACCTTTAGGGAGTTGGTCCTCATTCAAAGCTCAACTTAGTACTTACACACTTTAAACCTTTTCACTCTAGCATCACCGGCGAATCCCTTGTAGAGAAAACGCACTCTTCTGGCGTTCAGTTATAATACTGGTAACCTTGTGTTGCTACTGTAAGTTACACGCTTTTAATCCGAAATATAATCAAACTATAGACTAGTGTGTGATAACATTCTGTGAGGGAATTCGATGTTTGCTATACCATAGTTCATTTCATTGCACTTTTTGACAAAACTACTCAACCAATCAGAATAATTTTTTTTTGAGTGTGTTCAGAAATGATTTTACGTTGTATAATTGTAAAATTTGTTAAAAAGTAAACCTTTTAATAGAGCTAATTTTTTGTATAAAGTCAAAAATTATGTTGACTTTTGGAGACCAAACTTTTTATTGCATGAAATACATAACTGAGAGATGTGAAAATTGTACCGATACAAAGCTGCATGTTTTTGTTAAATAAAAGCAAAACTTTTGGTTAACAAATTTTAAGTCGTTTTAACAAAAACTGAACTTAAAATTTCTCTCATTTTCTCCCTACCCAAATTACCCCTACCACTTATAATGATGTAGACCGGTCATTGTTATGAAAAGTTGCGCAGTTTGATTGGCTTAAGTAATGTTATGATTAGTTTACCTTTAAAGTGTATACGTGTATGTTGATTAAATCAGACCGTGTAAAAATAAATGTAACAATAGAATTTATAATTAAATTGGGTTTACTCTTACACGAACACGTGATGAGTGAACAGTAAATTAAATGACCTTCAAACTGGACAGCGGACGAGTCCGTATTATTTTTAGCAATGAAACTAAAGGTATGAAAGGTTGTAATTGCGAATTCTTATTTTTCTCAAAATGCTACCTTTTTGGAGCAAATACATTATTTATGGATAGCCTATTCTTGAGAAATTACTGGAAATTAACTAATAAAATGTTTTGTTCCACTAAACAAGTCATTTTTAGATGAGAAACGCTGAAAATCATTTTACGCACGGCTTCGCCATGTAAAATGTTTGTTTATCTTGACAAAAAAAAAAGATTTTTCATTCTAATTTCAATATTGCAATTACAATTAAACCAAAACAAACGTAGTGAGTATTTAAAGACACAATATATCCGATCTACCAATGTTTGTATGCCATAGTTCAATACGATCGTTTGAAAGTCATGATTCTCTACCTCACACAATCCTGTTAGGCACTATAGAAGCCCTGATAATTAAGATAGGCAAAGCCTAATGGGACCGATACTTTTTTTGGCAAAGGTACACATAAACCATAAGCCGAACTACCAACAAAAAATCTTAAACGACCACATAGAATATGAGGCAATATAGGAAAGGTGTACTGACATAAGTAGTCTCTAAACACATTAGCTCCAAATGGAGCTTTCGTTAGTAGAAGCCATATTTACTATGTGTATCAGTGTTATAGAATATGATTACTAAACACTTTCTCATAATTCCAAACAAGACGTACACTTTGAAATTAGATCTCAGCTTCCTACCAAATACAATTGAAGATTGGAACTGAATACCATCAATTATTTCAGAGGTGCTAATGCTGATCATAGGAAAATTCTACAGAAAATCATTTCCCTCTTAATTTTAAACGGCTTTAATCTCTGAAATAAGGAATCAGACCATCCAGTTCACTGACCGATAAACAGTTTGTTATTTTGAAACGGAGCAGCCAGTATCATGATCCTCGATTAAAACAGTGGTGGTAATAAATAAAATCAGATACACCCCTAAGTGAAGGAAAAATACATAACTTAACTCAGCAGAAACGTGTATTTTTAAAAGATGGACATTTCTATATTAATATTGAAACATAAAACACCATAAAAAGACGACCCAAACATTTGTAAACAATTTTTTTTTATATTTTTTATTCAGAAATATCCAAGACTTGTTCATTGGTATCATCCATCCCTGCTCCACTTTTTACTGAGAAACTTCTACAAAATATTAAAAAAAAGAACGAATTAGATGAATGCATGAAATTACGAATTGTAAATTGTAGGTAAATCGATAACAGAACAGTATAAATTGTCCCCCTCGCTGCACATATTTTATCTATCCAAGGTACAAGGACAGTAACTTTAAAAAAGTTCTTAAAACCTTCTATTAATATGAAAGCTTTGAGACAGTTCGATAGGATTTCATTATAATTAACATATCCAAGGGGCACAAGTAGTTAAAGAACCTATTTTCGTAAGTTGCAAACATGTTATTGATATAAACCTAGTATGATCAAAGTTTCATATAATTCTGGTAAGAGTGTTAATGCAATTTCCCATATATCAATATTTCCAAGGTCATAGCTTTTACATGTATTTTCAAAATTTTTTAAATCTGCTTAATGCTTAATAAATTGATATTTTTTTATCTGGTTAAAAAATAAATTACATTTCAGACTCGGGGTAGTTATGGCCTTTAGCATCAAGCGTCAGTCATTTTAAGCTATAGGACAGTTAGCGTTAAATTGATTAAAATGTTACCGTGATTAGTCAAAAAATATCTTTATCGTGATTTGCCACAAATTTCGTTTTTTACATTTAAATTTGAAATATGTAGCAACCTTAAATCATTCGACTTACCTTAATATTCTGAAGCATGAGACGTCTTTGGTAGTTATTTCTTTTCCTTGTTTCAGATGGTACTGTCGTCGTATCCTCAGTTGGTGCTAATGTCGGAGGAATGGTTGTCGCTACCATCGGAGCCTTGGTTGGCGCTTCTGTCGGAGCTAAAGTTGGTGCTGCTGTCGGAGCTAAAGTTGGAGCCATGGTTGGCGCTTCTGTCGGAGCCATAGTTGGCGATGCTGTGGGAGCCATGGTTGGCGCAGCTGTGGGAGCCATGGTTGGCGCTTCTGTCTGAGCCCATGTCGGCGCTGCTGTGGGAGCCAAAGTCGGCGCTGCAGTCGGACCCATGGTTGGCGCTTTAAAAAATAAATAAATCAAACTAAATGCAACAGCAGAAAAGTCACTGTTACAGGGACAATTAATATACTAATCCGGAATGATGTTCATACATAAATAGAGCTTAAAAGTAGAAAATAAAAATAACCAACTTACAAAAAAACATGCACGAGCAAAACCCTCAAATTGTATTTTTCATGACATAAATCTTGAGCGACTGGTTAACGGCCGTTTGTTGCTGGATGACACAATTTGATAAGAGTTTTTCTCGTTTGAATTATTTTACATGTCATTTCGGGGCCTTTTTTTTACTAGCGGTATGGTCTTTGCTAATTGTAAGAGGTCGTACGGTGACTACAGTTAATTTTTGCGTAATTTGGTCTCTTGTGAAGAGTTTCATTGGTAATCCTACCACATTTACGATTTTATATATACATATTTATATCAAATAATGTTCTCATTCAAAATTTTATTTAAAGGCTATCAATAACGCATTGCTATATAGCAACCATGGTCCATGGAGAAATTTCAATCATAGTAAAATTCATGTGCCGAACCATATTTACTGATTGATTAAGGCTTGATTGAAATATAATGCCACTCTTAATAGTAGCACTACTTTACTGTCTGGCAGATTTTACTGGTGGACGAATCTGGAATGCCTTGAGAAACCAGACAGGGGAGGAAAATGATGATGCGAGTCGATTAAGATTGTAGTCGAGCACACCTGCCACGTGCGAGAGTCGAACTCATAACCTCAGTGTCAACAGGCTAGAGTTACAATGCAGTCATCGACCATCGAGCAACCTCCAAAACTAATTTGATAATTGTAACTTACTCTGGTCAAAGATGTCCAAGCTTCGAATCAATCTCTCAGCAAATTGCAGTTTCTCTGGTGCTAAAAACAAAAGCATTATTAGTATGGATTGTGTCTTTTTTCAAAGGTCAAATTGAATAAAAAAAATTAAAAAAAATGCTAAAAAAACTAGCTATCAAACAAGTCAGATGATTTTGTTTTTTTTAACAAACAAAAAATAATCGTAGTAATTATTTTTCAAAAACTTTCCCCGGTGAATATCAAAAATGAGGTTCGCTAGAGTTTGGTAACACAACAACACGTATTTATACCTCATAGGTTCTCAAATTTTTTTATCTTGTGCCTTTTAACACATACAAATTTAAGTTATTGTTTTTAGGGGATACAATTTTAAAATTCCGAAATCAATTCTACTTACATAAAAACTTTGTGAAGAATACCAGCATTTCACTAGTGGACCTGGCATCAAGGAAAGGCTTCAGTTGTGTTATAACTTTCATTGCAAACTTGTGAGTTGTCCTTGTTAAAGTAATATGTAAATCGTCCATAACTGCTGTGGCAGAGTGACGTCCCTTTCCAAGACGCGGTATAATCTTCTTCATAACTTCACTGAAGTGTTGGAACAGTTTGTTTTCATTCCTGGAATGTATAAATGTAAAAGGCGGTTAATTTAATCATAATGGTTTCCAAAAAAAAGCTTATTTGTATAAGCCCCCTCCCCCTTTCAAATTAGTCTCCCATTATACGTCCCTCGCTTTGGGAGGTTACCTTCGTCTTTTTCACATTATATTTGTCATAAACTTTCTCGGGGTGGTTAACTTTCTGCATTTTTTCCTTTATATAAGTCATTCAATGATAAATTTACTGTGGTAGGTTAACCTATCATTCCAATTAAACTTGTACTTATAAAACTACTCTGGGAGGTTACAATTACCTCCCTCGTATAAATCACATTATACTTGTCCTTGTAAAACTACTATGGGAGGTTACAATTACCTCCCTCATATAAATCACATTAAACTTGTCCTTATAAAACTTACTCTGGAAGGTTAACTTCCCTCTTTCCCATTATACTTGAAAACTGTCCTTATAAAACTTACTCTGGAAGGGTTAACTTCCTCTCTTTACCATTATACTTGACAACTGTCCTTATAAAACTTACTCTGGAAGGTTAACTTCCCTCTTTCCCATTATACTTGACAACTGTCCTTATAAAACTTATTCTGGAAGGGTTAACTTCCCTCTTTCCCATTATACTTGACAACTGTCCTTATAAAACTTACTCTGGTAGGTTAACTTCACGCCACTCTTCTCCGTAGATCCTCACGATACGACGAGGGTCTGTACATTCGAACACATCCGGGAAGTACTGAGTTGACCATTTAGACAGCTGGTTTTTAACCTGTGCTAAAGATGCTCCAGTCTCGACCTCACTTCTCACTTCACCTCTGACAAATTCGAGGAAGCAGGCCACATCTGAAATAAAAGTTATTTCTGTAGTTGACAGAAAAAAAACTATCGTTGCCAACTTCTAGGTGGCAGGTTGTTGCTGACCTGTAAATTGCGACCCTCTATGTGACAGGTTGTTGCCAATCTGGATATTTCCACCCTCTTGGTGGCAGGTTGTTGCCAAACTTAAGGCAACAGGTTGTTGGCGACGTGTTAATTACCAATTACCGACGTGGAAATTGCCAACCTTTAGGCGGCAGGTTGTTGCCGACCTGTAAATTGCCAACCTCTAAGCGAAATGTTGTTGCCGACCTGAAAATTGCCAACCTCTAGGTCAAAACCAAAATTAATACTAACTTTATTAATTACCAGTTAGCACATGTTAATGTCTATGAAGTGACAGATATTCTAAACCAGTATAATGTGTATAGTAGACATTTGCGGAAACTGTCATACACCTACGATTAGGATTACAATTACACTTACAGGTAACATTTAAATCTTGGGCTTTCTCAAAGTGTAAAAATAAACCCTGGATCATAAACAATATATAGTAAAACAATATATTATAACGATAGTGATAGTGTAGTTGAACAACGAGTTTTTTTCTAATTTAAAGCAATGTGTTGTATGCGGTGTTATCTAGGTTGGTAATGCTGTAAGTGTACGAAGAATGATAGAATGAACTTACATTATCTAAAAAAAAAAAAAAGATGAGACATACAAAATATCGCGATTGGCGTTGCAGAACCTTGATTGAGACAATTGCTGAAAAAAGTCAACAATACTTTGTGTTAGGAAAGGTACAATCAACCATGGGGCATGTTAGCATGTTTATGCTGAAACAACTTTCTCTCTTTTATTATGTTTTAAGGCGAATGGAGGAAATACAGCGGACGGGTGTTTTTGAGCTATTTATTCTTCATGAAATTTCACTTGCCGTTTGGTATCATTTTGAAATCTTTTATTATTTTCTGAATAGGACAAACACTTTTGTCTTTTTTGTTTGTTTCAATAGAAATTTTATTTACAGCTGTTCGAAAGAAAAAAAAACAGTTATCAACTAATTTCACTATGTCGGAAATATATTTTAAACTCAGTTGAAATATAAGAATATGTGTACTCAAATAGTCAAAACTTTGCTTATATTTTTTCAACAGCAAGAAAGAAAAAAAATGAAAAACACGTACAAAGTTGTTTTTCTATTTATGCAATTCGTATAATAGAGATTTTGGGAATCATTAAGTATGGACGTTTTTTTTGCGGTGTAGATAATTATCCCCCATAGGTTGGACTGGCATGCTCGAGACGTGAGTTTTAACCCCTCCGAGACTAACTATTTTCATGGAATTGTTATATAGAGTGCACCGACGAATCAGGGGTCGATCCAGCCATTTTCAAAAGGGGATTCCAATCCAAGATAAAAAAAACAAAACAAAAAAAACCCGGCAAACGAAAACAGCGCATATGGTCACAACAGATGTTAATCACTGTCTTGGATGTCTCCACAAAGTCCCCATAACTTTATATTTTTTTAATTCTCCGATTGCGTGTTCAACCTTAACTCTATAGTGGGTTATCAGTCTATTTAATTTTCTACATTTTCTCTGCATATTCCGGGGTTTTCTAACAATTTGCTGTTTAGTATAAGCTGTCAGTACTGGATGTCTGTTACGATAAACTTTGTCGCCCAGCAGAAATAGCTCATCCGGGAAAGGTAGTTGTTGTCCAATATTTCGCATCAACATATAATGCTGAGCATCGTTTTGATGTCCATGAAATCCACATTCGACATAACATATCCTGCCTTCGTTCGATATAACAACTTGAGTATGAATGCAGTGAAATTGTCTGTATCCCGAATAACATTGTTCCTGTGGTTCTGTTATCGGCCTATAAATTTCAGTTGAAGTTCCGTCAATAGCCCTACTGCAAACGGAAGTTTCCCCCCCCCCCCCCCCACCTTGTAAGTCCTGCCATTCATCCAAAGAAGGCCAATAAATGAGACGACTATATGTTTCTTCAAAAATAGGTATAAATGCATGAATGTCATCTTTAATAATCGAAACACTAACGTCAAATATTACAGAAAGCATGTGATATGACGGATACGATCGTAACCAGAGCATAAAAAGAAGTATTCTGTTTTCACATGAAGAGGTAGTATCAGCGCCAATGAGACAACTCCCTATCCAAATAACAATTTATTAAAGTAAACTATTATAGGTCAATGTTCGGCCTTCAACATATGCATGCCTTTAGAGTGTCATACTTTAACTACAGTTTAACACAACGACCAATATTACAGGGGCGGATCAAGCCATTTTAAAAAGGGGGAGGGGTTCTAACCCGGGACAAAAAAAAAGGGGGGGGGGGGCTGGTCCAACTACATGTCCCCATTCAAATACATTGATCGTAAAAAAGTTTAAAAAAAAGGGGGTGTTCCAACCACCGGAACCCCCCCCTCTGGATCCGCGCCTGTATTAAATATGTTAATTATGGTTACATGTTTTGCTTGAAAACTCAATTGTTCAACTTTTAAATTCATCATAAAAGAGATACATGTAGCTTACTCTTTAAGACGACCAAAGTTTAAATGTTACCTGTAAGTGTAATCGTAATCCTAATCGTAGGTGTATGCGAGTTTTCGCAAATGTCTAATACCAACCCAAAAAGTGATTAAATAACCATTATCTGTTGTACCTAGCGTAGTGTTCCTTCTTTTCCAAAATGATACGTTGTACCTACCATAGAGTTCTATCTTTTCCAGATGATACGTTGTTCCTACCGTCGAGTTCTATCGTTTCCAGATGATATGTTGTACCTACCGTAGAGTTCTATCTTTTCCAAGATGATACGTTGTACCTAACGTAGAGTTCTATCTTTTCCAGATGATACGTTGTACCTACCGTAGAGTTCCTTCTTTTCCAGATGATACGTTGTACCTACCGTAGAGTTCCTTCTTTTCCAGATGATACGTTGTACCTACCGTAGAGTTCCTTCTTTTCCAGATGATACGTTGTACCTACCGTAGAGTTCCTTCTTTTCCGGATGATACGTTGTACCTACCGTAGAGTTCCTTCTTTTCCGGATGATACGTTGTACCTACCGTAGAGTTCCTTCTTTTCCGGATGATACGTTGTACCTACCGTAGAGTTCCTTCTTTTCCAGATGATACGTTGTACCTACCGTAGAGTTCCTTCTTTTCCAGATGATACGTTGTACCTACCGTAGAGTTCCTTCTTTTCCGGATGATACGTTGTACCTACCGTAGAGTTCCTTCTTTTCCGGATGATACGTTGTACCTACCGTAGAGTTCCTTCTTTTCCGGATGATTCGTTGTACCTTCCGTAGAGTTCCGTCTTTTTCATACGTTGTACCTACCGTAGAGTTCCTTCTTTTCCAGATGATACGTTGTAACTACCGTAGAGTTCTGTCTTTTCCAGATGATACGCTGTACCTACCGTAGAGTTCCGTCTTTTCCAGATGATATGCTACATCTTCACGTAAAGTTTGTTGGAGAACCCAAAAAACTTTTCCAACAATTTTTCCAAGCCTTGATTTTGGATCTTTCATGTCATTCTTTCCACCTCTTGTTGCCCTCTTTCCCTTAATTGATGGTTTAGGAACGGATATAGTTGATCCTAATTGATCAATAACCGTTTGGATCTCATTCCAGGCTCCTGCCATAAAATTAGTCGTAGTATTCCGCAACACATCTGAAATAAAATTAAATTTTGTTGCCGTACGTAGATCTTTGCTTTTGTCGTATAAACTTAAGAAAAAAAACTCCGAAGAAAAATCGACAGGCAGTATGACCTTATACTTTACGCATGCGCTAACTGCAACTCAGCAGCAGATAAATAATTCACTCAGCCGTTCAGTCTTTGCTGCTTTATGTGGCATGCGTAGCAGTGAAATCATGCCAGGAAAGACTCCTTGACATTTCAAAAATGGAGTCCAGTAATTTACCACCACACCATCGACACGGTTCACAAAATTAATAAGGTACGCTTGCCACCACCAACAAATCATCTTGGGTGGGGTGAGACAGGTGCATGTTTATTTTCATATCAAATTGTTTGATTGAGGATTTATTGAGAAAAAAAAAAAAAATTGTTAAAGAAAATTATGAAACAGTATTGATTATGGTAAAGTATAATGAAAGATTGACATATCGAGGAAATACGGTTGAATTTTATTTTGTATTTTTCTTTAAAAAAAAAAATGGGGTTTGTCTACAATTTGTTATTAAATGCGAGACAAAACGAGAAATCGGGAGAATTTAAAAGCTACTTACCGATCATCATTTGATTCAATTGTGTCCCTTTGCACTGATAACGGTCTGCAAGAAGAGTCTTGGAAAAGTCTCCCATGAATATTCTAATTGCTTTATCTAAACCGGACTTCCCTTTCTTTTTCCAGAATTTATCCAACAAAGGTTCATACGTAGCAGCGTCATAACCAGTCATTTCTGTAAAAAAAAAGGGGGAGGGCTTAGATCTTAGAAAATGGTTTTAACCGTGTCAAGTTTATAGGTAAGGAACTTTGGTCAGTTTAATCTTACTGTGTAAAGATTAATCGTCAAAAACGAGTCCACCCCCTCTTCCTGGATGAGTATCGCTCGGTATAAAGATAGTGACAAATATAATTCCTTCCCATGTTAAAATGAGCACAATGCATGGCATGAAAGAATCTTAATTCGTTCATATAATTACGAAGTTGTTTGTACAACTATTTTGTTTTTTTTCTGCATTAGATATCGAGTCGGTTCAATTAATGCATTTCTAATAGATATCCAAAAATTGGAAATGCCATGGAAGTGTTTTAGAATGAATATAGTTTTTTTCAAGTATGTTGTGCAGTCTTTCATTTAGAAAGTGTATCAATAGACTATGATAGTAAAAACAAACAAAAACACCGGTATATAAGTTGATTGATTGATGAATGGGCTAACGAGTGTTGAGTCAGTTTTATCGTGACTCCGGAATTGGGTGTTTTTAAGCTCGGGATTTCGGAATTAACCCTTTCGAGATCCGGGAATTCTCTTTTCGAATTTCGGGATGTCGGGATATAAATTTATCTAAATTCGGGACCTCGGGATTTCGGGTTATTAAGCCTAAGAGTTCGGGATCAAGACCCCTCCTAACCCCGCCCCCTTTATTGATGGAAGATTCTATGTTTGATCTTATTACTAAAAAACTACGTTAAATCTACCTACCTTTGCTATCCGTTTTGGGAAATCTTCTAAAAAATGAAAGCAGTTTATAAAAAGCAGGTTTAATGCATTTATCTTTGTCTTCACCAGATCCAGAATCGTCCTCGTTAGATTCAGATCCACCACTTGATGGGCTGGGGGTAGATGTCTTGCCGCCAATTTCTCTACGAAACGATTTGTACACATTTGGTGTAGTAGGCGTAGATTTGGTTGTTATCTCGCTAGACATATCGTCATCTGGTTATAAAGAAAAAAACAAAATAAAAGCACCCATAATCTATTAAAAATAGACCAGGAAAATATCAACACATTTTTTAGGCAAATCAGTGAAGAGTTAGAAGGGAGCTACCATTTGATTTTTAGGGGGGCTACAATAAAATATTATCTTTTGACTTTTTTGTTGTTGTAATCTCTAGTCTGCATTACTATTCGGACCATATTCGGAACCGGTGCCTTAATTTTTTTTAGTTCATCCCCACTTTTTTTACATTGTCATTCTGCCTTTTTATATTGCCAAGATGGTCATCCTGCCTTTTTTTAACTAAAATTTTTTTTTTCATCTTAGACCCCCCCCTAAAAAAGCAAATGCTAGCTAACGGTGGACATGAAAATTCATACCAATATAGTCAAAAATTGGGATAAGAAATCTCAGCCAAAAAATTTACCAGAAATGAAGGACAGTCTCGTTCAAGGGGATATAATACTTACTGCCAAAGATGTCTAAACTTTTAACCAATTTTTCAGCAAACTGTAGTTCACTAGGATCCGAGGCTGAAAAAGAGATAGTCGGTTCAGTATTTATTAAGATCAGTCCGATTTCTTCGACAGATGAGGGCACGTGAGCTTACAAACAGGACCTATAATTTCAGAAGATAATTTGTTCTATCAATTTGTTTTAACTGATGTGAATATTGTTTCCTGTTAGAAAATCTATTATTCCTGTAAGAAAAATTTATCATTCCTGTAGGAAAATCATCATTTCTGTAGGAAAATCATCATTCCTGTAGGAAAATCATCATTCCTGTAGGAAAAATTTATCTTTCCTGTAGGAAACATTTATTATTCCTGTAGGAAAAATGTATCATTCCTGTAGGAAAACTATTTAATGATCATTTTTTGGTAAGCATCATTCATTCGACAGGACCTTGTAATAAGAAAACCCAATATGCTTTTCAAGTGAAGATTGTTCCATCATTTCAATTGCAAATCATTCAAATCCTGTCCCGTTTCAAAATATTCAAGAGAATAATTATACATATGTGAAAGTGTGCAAAATTCCGCAAAAAAAAAGAACATTCCATAAGAAAGCTGTTTGACTCTATACATAAATTTAAAAAACCGAAAATATATGCTATTCTCAAAATTATTTGCACAATGAGTGTAACAAGTTGTGAATGGGAGCGTTCGAATAGTGTGCTCGGATTACTAAAAAATATGTTTACATGCTTGCAATGGGCCAGGATCGACTAAATGGACTTGCACTGATGCACATGCATTACAATTTAGATTTAGAACTTGACATGATTGTTGCCATGTTTGCACGCAGGCGTCCAAGAAAAATGAAATTAGAATCAATTTTATAAATCATGTGTATCTTGTGTATTCTATTTTCATGATGCCAATAAAAACTAGAGGCTCCAAAGAGCCTGTGTCGCTCACCTTGGTCTATGTGAATATTAAACAAAGGAAGCAGATGGATTCATGACAAAATTGTGTTTTGGTGATGGTGATGTGTTTGTAAATCTTACTTTACTAAAGAGTCTTGCTGCTTACATTTATCTCTATCTATAATGAACTTGGCCCAGTAGTTTCAGTGGAAAATGTTAATAAAAATTTACAAATTTTATGAAAATTGTTAAAAATTGACTATAAAGGACAATAACTCCTTAGGGGGTCAATTGACCATTTCCGTCATGTTCACTTATTTGTAAATCTTACTTTGCTGAACATAATTGCTGTTTACAGTTTATCTCTATCTATAATAATATTCAAGATAATAACCAAAAACACCAAAATTTCCTTAAAATTACCGATTCAGGGGCAGCAACCCAACAATGGGTTGTCAGATTCATCTGAAAATTGTAGGGCAGATAGATCTTAATTTGTTAAACAATTTTACCTCATGTCGGATTTGCTCTAAATGCTTCGGTTTTTGAGTTATAAGCCAAAAACTGCATTTTACCCCTATGTTCGATTTTTAGCTGTGGCGGCCATCTTGATTTGATAGTCGGGTCACCAGACACATTTTTAAAACAAGATACCCCAAAGATGATTGTTGCCAAGTCTGGATTAATTTGGCCCAGTAGTTTCAGAGGAGAAGATTTTTGTAAAAGATAACTAAGATTTACGAAAAATGATTAAAAATTGACTATAAAGGGCAATAACTCCTAAACGGGTCAACTGACCATTTCGGTCATGATGACTTATTTGTAAATCTAACTTTGCTGAACATTATTGCTGTTTACAGTTTATCTCTTTCTATAATAATATTTAAGATTATAACCAAAAACTGCAAAATATCCACAAAATTACCAATTCAGGGGCAGCAACCCAACAACGGGTTGACCGATTCATCTGAAAATTTCAGGGCAGATAGATCTTGACCTGCTAAACATTTTTACCCCATGTCAGATTTCCTCTAAATACTTTGGTTTTTGAGTTATAAGCCAAAAACTGCATTTTACCCCTATGTTCTATTTTTAGCCGTGGCGGCCATCTTGGTTGGTTGACCGGGTCACGCCACACATTTTTTAAACTAGATACCCCAATGATGATTGTGGTCAAGTTTGGTTCAATTTGGCCCAGTAGTTTCAGAGGAGAAGATTTTTGTAAAAGTTAACAACGACGACGGACGACGGACGACAGACGACGGACGACGGACGACGGACGCAAAGTGATGGGAAAAGCTCACTTGGCCCTTCGGGCCAGGTGAGCTAAAAATGAATTTTATTTTAAGATTTCAAAAGGTGACCACCCCCTGACAAATTCCTGGATCTGCCCCTGATTTGAAAGCATAGCTTAAGTCAATCAACACTTAATTAGGAAGAACAAAGTTTGCACAAACGAGAAATTCTGTTTCCGAATTAAATCTCTTGTTCCAATAAAACAAAAAGTTTCATTAAAACATTCTGAAAATCAATAGCACATATTTAGAAATTAAATTATACAAAAAAATATCGATTTATCCTAATTTTACCATAAAAAAATGTACACACATTCAATATATGTTATCCTCTTTATTTAAACAAATGGGATATTTTAAAACAAGTGTATTTGAGTAACCAGCTAAAAGTTTGAAAACCTGGAAAAATACTTACATAAAAATTTCTGAAAGAACTCGACCATTTCATCGTCCGATTGTGCTTCATGGAATGGCTTTAATTCATTAAAAACTTTCACTACAAACTTCTGAATTGTTCTTGATAAAGTGATATGTAATGTGTCATAAAGCGTCTGCAAATCCTTGCGAAACTTTGGTAAAAATTTCTTCAAAGATCGACTGACTAGTTGGAATACTTCGTTCTCTTTTCTGAAATTATTTAAAAAAAAAAGCATCTTTGGAAGACTGTGTTGCAGTGATATTGTTGGCTTTTTTCAAAACTACCTCTACCTTTTTTTATTGGGAAAATATGCGTCATTTTTATCAAATTGGGAAATTTATAATAAACCATGAATTTGACTGGAACTTCAATTTGCAGACCCCCTTTCAAGAGGTAAACCCTCATTTGAAATAGGACCCCTTACTGTCAGTGATGATACATAAATGAACCCTCAAATCTGCACATAGTGATTTTAGGCATAAAAAATGATTAAATGATTGTATTTCAGTTTGTATTCATGCACAATTACTACTGAGACTGCAGTGTTTGGGAAAAAAAGAGGTCTTTTTGGGAATAATTTTAAGCCATTTTTTTTCAAATTGGGATTTTTCTCCAAGGAAAAAAGCCTGTCTTCTCCATTAATTTAGGGCAAACAATATCACTTTGTTGCAAGGTGTTACGTAAAGGCAAACTAAAAGGAGCTCAATTTCTGGATGTTGAAGTGAAAAAATGAATAAAACATATGAATTCCACTTAAACAAACATTTTACCCCTGACATCTCTGAACACAACAAGAAAACATTAATGACACAACGGGACAAATATTTTTTTTTCCAAAGGGATAATACAAAAGTGAAAAATAATTATCAGAAGAAATGTTTTAAAAGATAAATCTTTCGTCTAATTGAATTAACCAAATTCCTGCATGCGATACCACACCAACCGACTTTCTTTATTACATCTTTAGTGCACTTACTCTGGAAGATTAATTCCTTGCCAATTTTCCCTATAGATCTCGACAACACGACGAGGGTCTGTACATTGAAACACGGAAGGGAAGTCTCGTGTTGACCATTCAGCAAACATCTGTTTAATCTGTTCTAATGTTGTAACATCAGCCTCGGCCTCACGTCTTAGATTTTGCCTTACAAATCTTAGGTAGCAGGCGACATCTAAAATAAGCAAGATGGTGTATACGTGTGTAATGTGCAGCTATTTGTAAACCCCTACGTAGTCCGAGATTACTCTGACGTCCAACGGCTGTTATGCAAGACAAGCTGGGGCCGTGGGTCCGTCCGAGATTACTCTGACGTCCAACGGCTGTTATGCCAGACAAGCTGGGTCCGTGGGTCCGAGATTACTCTGACGTCCAACGGATGTTATGCCAGACAAGCTGGGTCCGTGGGTCCGAGATTACTCTGACGTCCAACGGCTGTTATGCCAGACAAGCTGGGGCCGTGGGTCCGTCCACGGCCCCAGCTTGTCTGGCATAACAGCCGTTGGACGTCAGAGTAATCTCGG
The DNA here is from genome assembly GCF_036588685.1 of Mytilus trossulus. Lineage (NCBI taxonomy): Eukaryota > Metazoa > Mollusca > Bivalvia > Mytilida > Mytilidae > Mytilus > Mytilus trossulus. The sequence goes on along the minus strand of NC_086385.1, from coordinate 9,358,267 downwards.
ACTAACCCCTACGGTACTTATCATTAGAAAATATCGAAATGCTATGCTACGTCTATGCGGTGGACATGCTCATATGGAGGAAATAATACCCTCGTCTTTTTATACAATTGTGTTTCAGAAAATATTAAAACAGATGATATCTTTTTCAGTCCGACCAAATTTGGCAAAATATCACCTAATGGTATGAATAGAACGGATAACTGGGTATTTCTTAACAGAAAAGGGCAGAGTTATTTCACGAACCCGATAAACAACAAAGAAAAAGTAATCATCAAATCATTATGTGTATTAAGTATTTATGTCTTCGTGGTCTTTTGTTTTTTTTTGCTGAATACAAACATTAAGGTACATGTAGTTCGACTTGTATAAGAAATACACTTGGAGTGATCAGAGTATAGCTTAGAATTTCAAAATAACAACACGAGTACATGGGGTACGTAACCTGAATCGAACCCCAGCATTTGTAAACAGATAAGATTCTGTAACACTTTGTTCTATTACGTACCACTAAATTCCTGAGACTCCATTCCAAAGGGTGCATTTTCATGTAATATAGCGTAGACCACCATAAAAGCATCTGTTACGATGTCTTCAACTTTGGTTTTGGGGTTTTTCATATCCAATAGATCTTTGCTTGAATTTTTTCCATCCTTTGATTTAGGCTTTATCTGGTCAATTGCAGACTTAAAACTTATCAATTCTTCTGGCATGAAGCTGTTGCTTCGGATCTTCAATATAGCTATATTAAAAGTGAAATAAATGTTATATTAAGTATACTCGACCATATAAGGCATAAAATTTATTCGATTCTTTGAAAATTATCGTGACAGTATATAAGACATATAAAAATTATACTAAATAAGATTTTCAAAAAAGCGACATAATGTATTCGAATCTTTGAAAATTATCATGACATTATAAGAAATACAAATATTATACTAAATAAGATTTTCAAAAAAGCGAACTTATACTAATATAAGTAATCTATCGCAATTAAGGCAAAACGTAAATAAAAAAATACTAAAGAGTTGTGCCAGGTAAAGCAATTTGGGCATTTTGTTTAGCTCAAAAAGAAATAATGGATACTTACAGATTATTATCTGATTAAGTTGTGTTCCTTTACAGTGGTAACGCTCTACAAAAAGGGACCTGGAAAAGTCCTTCATGAAAATATCCAGGGCTTTATCTACACCAATCTTGTCTTTGGTGTCCCAAAATTGATCTAACAACGGTTCAAACAAATCAGCTTCATAACCATTCAGTTCTGAAAAAAAAAATAATACGAATTACTTGGTCTGAAAAATAAAATGAATTACTTGATCTGGAAAAAAATCATTTATCATTTAGTCTGAAAATAACATGAAGCTATTTTTACCTTTTACAAAAAGCTGGTTTTATTTTATACAATAAAGCTTTTTTTGCCTAAACAATAAAGCTATATTAACCATATACAATAAAGCAATTTTTACCTTATACAATAAAGCTTTTGTTCACTATAAATTAAAGCTATTTTTACCTTAAACAATAAAGCTATTTTGCCTACCTCTGCTTTCCGTTTTGGGAAATCCTCTGAAAACTGAAAGCAGTTTATAAAAATCTGGTTTAATGCATTTAGCTTCGTCTTCCATTGATCCCGATTCTTCTTCACTAGAACCAGATGTCTGCTCACTCCGTCCAGTGACCGATAGTTCAACATCCTCATTCCTTTGTTCCATTGGAGATACTATAGAAAATAAGAAAATGAGGAATGAATGTCTATGAGACAAATTTCCAACAGAGACCAAACCAAATATAAGTTAACTTAAGGTCACTGTACAGTCTTCAACAATGAATATTGACTATTTTTCAGGGTCGTTTGTACGCCACCTATAGAGAACTAACACGTTCCTGATCCCATAAGCCTCATGCCCGTGCAGAAACACAACAGGGGGTTTGTTTTGATTTCAGACATTGAGGTCCTATATAGTATTGAAAAACTATTCGTTGGTGCTTATCAAACACCCATAATAGTTACTTAGGTTATTGTACAGTCTCTTAACAATGAGCAAAACGAAAAACTCGAACGGAAGTTTTGTTTTAGGCGTTCTTCTCCTAGTTTATTCTATCTGGAATAGCTAGTTATACTTTACTCTGAACTTTCATGTAACATGCGACAAATTAAACAGATACTAGTACTGTGCGAGTATAAAACACTTTTGTGAGCTCTGAAAACGCCAATCATGGTTAGAATGTACGAGAAGCTGAAATGTCAATATTAAATGAGGCCCCTCATGGGGGGGGGGGGGGGGGGGGGTCCTAGTAATCACATAATCACCATGTTTTTGTCAATATAATCACATAATCATTAAATATTTGCTTATCTTTAGTAATCAAATAATCATAAACTAAAAATACAGTCCTAGGTAATCAAATAATCATGAAATATTTGGCTTAATAATCAAATAATCATTAAAAAAACGGCCAAGTAATCACATAATCAAAAACCCCATGAGGGCCATCAAATGTCAATATTAAATGTACAATTAGCTGTATTCCTTATGCTTGTAATTCAAATGTTTGGTTAACTTGTAATCATTTTTTAAGAATAACCTTTACAGCCGATTTCATTGAGTGTGAAGCCAAAGGCAATATCAGAAGATAAATCTGTTGGACTAGGCTACTTCGAAAGGTGGGTAGTATACCCGACCTAATTACTTCACGGTTCAGCTAACAAGCAAGCTAACCAAAAATATTACCTTTGGCTACATTCAATGAAATCGGCTGCATATGTTTACCTTCGTTGCAACGCTAGAGCAAACATTTATACGTAGAAAGCAGACAATCTTACCAAACATTTAAATTACATGCATTAGGAAACAAATCTCAAATTCTCTTGCGGTAATATTTACTTGCTCTGCCACCCTTGTCTGGATATGGATTTGATTTCATCCCCCGGGATTTAAATCCCTCCAATCCTGAAAAAAAAATGCAGAAGACTAAATGTGCGCAAAAGAGAGAAAAAAAATCTGAGGGAATTTTTTTTAAGTACATGCATATATACATAAATATAAACAATAGGATTTGGTATGATTGCCAATGAGACAACTCTCCACAACAGACCAAAATGACACAGAAATTAAAAACTATAGGTCACCGTACGGCCTTCAACAATGAGCAAAGCCCATACCGCATAGTCAACTATAAAAGGCCCCGATATAACAATGTAATGCAATTCAAACAAAAAAACTAACGGCCTTATTTATATTTAAAAAAAATGAACGAAAAACAAATATGCAACACAAAAACAAACAACCATGATTGAATTACAGGCTCCTGATTTGAGACACACACATACATACATGTGGCGGGGTTTATATAGTTTAGAAAATTGTAAACTTTTCTTGATTTTTCTATTCATTTTTTTTCATTCCTGCAGAAGGGGCAAAAATAAACTAAGTTGGTTAAACGTGTGAGAAGCTCCCCTCATATTATCAATGTTGGTGAGTGGTATTGATTTAAATTAACAATAGACATCTGCAAACAATTAAAGGTGATTTAAACTGTAACTGAGTGGGTAAAAGTCGTGTGTTTGTTTATTTTGCCATCTTCTGCAGACGGTAAAAAACATGCACGTCAAAATCTCGTTCAGCTCTTATATATACCCTATATACGGGTAGGGGTAATAAATATAAAAGGCAAAACCGATAATTTATTTAAACATATTCATATTTTTTCAACGAGTGTCCAAAAAAATTTAAAATAAATGTAAAAGTTCAAAATGAAGAAAATTAAATATGGAAAGGGTGAATCACAAGCCACAGAAGACAGAAACATTCGGTCTAATAAAGGTATACTATAAGAAAAAGAATAAGAATATCCCTATAAAGAGTTTTGATCACACATACTAGTACATAAGATTAGACATTAATTAGTGTCATACAAGAAAACACCGTCGTTTAATACTATTTAAAATGTTATAGAAGACCAAGACAGAACCAGAGAATACAATTTGTTTAAAATATACAATTCAAAATAATATACTTCTCAACTGTATTATATTTAGGGCTAATTTGCATTTATTATGTTTGAACTTCTCCTAATTTCAGATTTTTAGATAAATACTTTCACAATCATTTATACACATTTAAATGTTATTGTGTAAATAGTCATGCAAACTTTGAAAAATTGTCTAATCTAAAAGATTGAAAATATATAAAATTATATTCTAGCAAGAGAAATAACAGCTAATTTCCCAATGCTTGTAGAGTAAATGCATGCTCTGTTTGTATGCACATTAATTCAAGCTTTGTGATTAACATTGACATTTTCAAACAATATAATAATTTAATAATCTTTATTGCAAAATTACACCCATGAGGGTCAAGCAATACAATCAAACAATAATTTTATACTAATATAGACAGGCATAGTTAAACCTTATATATGAATTTGATTGCACGTTATCCCAATAAAAATTGTACTATATACAAACAAAGCAAGCAAACTAACAAAAGTCTTGCTTTACACGTATTATGAAATTAGCTGTAAAAGTTATAAAACTTACCTTCGATGAAACACAGAACGAATATAACTCCAACGAACTTCATCCTGGAAGTCTCTGCTGAAAAGTGGTACGATTTTGTGTTTTATAGTGTCCTATAAAATGCCGTGCACGAAATTTACATTATTTTATATTTGGCGCGTAAATTTGCTCAGGGGTTTAAAACAGGTTGATTACACCATTAAAAAACAATTTGACATAATCAAAATTTAATTACATTTTGATGAAATAGTTTCAAATCACTGTCATTTTTTTTCAAAGTTTTTGTTATATATTTAATTATTGTTTGATATTAAATATATGTTAAAGGTAATCATATAACGACATCCCATTTGTGTACCTCAAAACTAGGAACAACGTTAACGCATATCAATGGTCTGCATTAATTCCAACAGTTCAAAAAGAAATTAAGAATAACGGGTTTTTCATTGAAAAAAAAATAATTTGTTTATCATCAATTTTGCTTCTTGAACATGTTTGCCTGCAAACTAAAATAATAGAAGTCTACAGTATCTTTTATAGGGTTAAATGAAGTGTACAAAAATCATAAAAAAGGCCAAAGGAAAAAAAAAACAACAAAAAACATACAGAAATCAACCCAAACATTTAAACAGATATTGATGGCTGTCGAAAAAAGCATGTTTCTAGACTCGGAACATACATGATAGTTTCGATACAGATTTAAAAATGTTTCTATTTTTATAAATCTTTTTTTTTTTTTTTTTTTTTTTTTTTAGCTTTTAGCGATTTATTTAAAAGAATCATGAAGAATGATAAATATCACGTGACATAAACTACATCTTTTTTCGTTTTTATTTTTTTATACATCTTGAGCAGGAAAGGTTGCTTACTATAGGGAGATAAAGCTACAAAAGAAAAAGGATTGAGATGGCACACAAACCAGTCTTAATTAAGTATGTTAAGTTAAAGTCATTGACCAAGCAAGTCGGTATATACGATTTAATCTGCACGTAGGAGTTCGGGTTAAAGGGTCATCCTGCAGATCGTTCAGATTAAATCGTATATACCGATTTGATTGGCCAATAACTGTTTCAACACATGACGCCATCAATTACGTGAACGTTTTAGAAATGTGGACGATTTCCGCAATCCACGGATCCTAGGAAAGTTTCTTGTAGGGTAATAAAAGGGGGAAATACGAAAGTTTTAAACTAACTTTTTTTTATAATTAGACTTATTCTAAAATTGCGATTTAATGGTAGATTTTTTTTTATCGTTTCTGTTAAATGTATTCCCAATTTTTATTTAATTGGTGACGATTAAGACTTAAACAAATTGTGTAATATCAAATGATCGGTGTATGCAAAAAATTATAACTGAAAGGGTTATTGAGTTTGGATCAATTGCTTTTGAATTTCTTTCCCTCAACGATGTGCTTAGAGAAAAATGAACCGAGAAGATGTTATATTACTTAAATTTGAAATGTTAAATAAACAGAAAATACATTTTTCTTTCTTATCTTTCACTCCGAAAACCCCAGAAACTTCTTTTTATCTACTGTATTAATTTTTAAGACACGTCCATCTAAATGAAGTCTGATTCATCTCCAGGTAATCCTCCTGTTTTGAAACTAACTCAAAAAGGATCCTCATTAAATTAGATCCAAAAATAGTCACTTTATAGGAATAGATATTCAAAAAGTCATTAAAAATTCCATTGACTCTAAAACTAATCCAAATCAGATTTCTAAGATACATTTCTTTTTTGGCAGAAATATCCAAAAATTGTTTTAACTATCTTTTGTACACAAAATATGATGAAATATTTTAGGTCCCAGCTTAGATAAAATATAGAAATGAGAGACCTTTCTTTTTTCCCCATTTTGAAACTACGATGTTTGTACAAAGTTCAACTTTGTCGTAATTTTAAGGCAAATGGCGGATTCAGCTAGGGATGGGGGCGAATACGGATTGGACAAAGTATCGTGTTTTAGCATCATGGTCCGAGTACACAGACGAATATAGTCCCTAGTGTGGACAGTGTGTAACTTGTCATACCCCTTCCAAATGTATTTCTTCATGTTTTATGCCTCAAGTAGCAAGAAGGGGGGATACAATTAAACTGTAAACAAATTTGATTCATGAATTATTATGTAAAGTAGGGATTTGGTCCAGTTGAAAAAGGTCAAAAATTAGCATTTCGGAAGCTGTTAAAAGATTTCAAGACCCCCTTTACATAAAATTGTCCATATTTTGAGTTGGAGCTGATGAAGTTTTCTATAACTTCGATATAATTTGTCCCAAAAGTAGTACAACACACTGTAAAAATTTATTGAGAAAGCGCAGGTTGGATTTTTTTTATTTCCATTTGTTGTTTAAAAGAAATGCACTACAAAATAACTGTGTACTCGGACCTCATAATATGGTAATATTGCTTTTATTCTCGCGAGACTCGGTGATTTTTTTTTATTTTGTAGAATAACGCCCCTTTCAAAATCCGGGAACCGTCCCTAAAGGTAAAAATAGATTTGAACTGTGCAGTATATCTGAGGTAGTTAATGCACACCTTTGCTGTGCATTATCCAGATTATAGCACAGTAAGAACAAAGATTTTACCTATGTCATGAGTTAACATATATATGACCAAAAAAAATCGATAAAGTCCAAAACGGTTGACTTTACTGAACAGTAACATACATCTACAAAATAAAAGAAAAAATATTAGAAAAAAATTGTAAGGGTTCCTCGGAACCCAGTGTCTCGCCTACTTTTGCTATTAATCGCAGGCCCAACAAAAATAAGGAAAAAAATCAATAAAATTATTCCTCTTGATACTATCTTTTGATTGTCATGATTGTAAGAAGCTTCTGTCCAAGTTTGGTAAAATCCAGGATAGTTTATGAATCTAATAAATGTTTTAAAAAAGGTAACTGCATGCAGACTGTATGTAATGTTAACTGGAAGAAAAACTAAGTCTATTTATAAGTAAAACACGGATACACAGGTACAAAATTTTAACAAAATTTCCTTCTAGATATTAGCTTTTGACCAAAAACAAGCTTCTGTCCAAGTTTGGTACAAATCCAAAATAGTATAAGACATTTATTAAAATTTTAAAAACTTTAACCACAGAGTGGATGTGTTGTTCCTGGCAGAAAATATAAGTCCATTTAAAAGTAAAATACGGAAAAAATGGAATTTTATTTTTACAAAATTTACTTCTGGATTCTTCTATGATACTATGTTATCATAATAAACAAGCTTCTGTCCAAGTTTGGTAGAAATCAAGTATAGATTAAAGTTATTAAAATTTCAAAACCTTTAACCACAGAGTGAATATTTGTGGACGCCGCCGACGACGACGACGACGGAATGTAGGATTGCTATGTCTCGCTTTTTCGACTAAAGTCGAAGGCTCGAAAAAATGATATCATGTTGCTACATGCAAGTTTTTTTCAATGATATGCCTGTCGAACAGGCTTTCAGTGTGAATTTATCTCGATAAATGAAAAGGGCGGGAGAACAACCTTTTATATTCGAGTAGACCGAACTACTTACAAAAAGAAACGTTTGCAAATACATACGCTAAAGATTCAAAATGAAATGAATGCTATATATGATAAACATACACACATAAATCTGACCACATTTAGAAAACGTTGTACATATAAAATGTACAATGTATATCCTCATTATTATTAAAAGAAATTAGTATTACATTAAAATAATTATGTACCTAATCTATGACAAGGAGGTGGTATCACAAAGTTATTTATTACTTATTTTTATAGGCATGCAGTCAATGGGCTTCCCTGAGAACAATTTATGTACGATAATCGGACGATGTTATGCTATTAATAAGACAATTTTAGGGGACATAAGCTCTCTACACACTTGCATCCGCCACTAGATAGCGATTATATATGTCAGGCGAGGTAAAGTGCCATTGTAGACTTATGCTTATATCTAACAAGTGTGGACACAGATCAGTGTAGATAGTATGTTTGGATGCAGAATGAATTTGATCGTTGTTGAAATTGATACGGTAACCTTTAGCTGCTAACTTCTATGGCATTTTGTTTGTGTTGAAGAGTTGTCATCGACAATCCTACCACATTTATTTTCATATTTAGCCTGATTTTAATGTATTATTGTACGGTTGTACTCTTGCAGACGAAAAAGAAATATTTTACAATGCGTACAAAAATACTAGTGAAAATTAATTTAAAATACTGATCAGCACTTTAACTTAAGGGTTCCAGTAGGTCACGTTAATTAAACCATTGCTTAAACATACATCCCAATCCATTTATTTAATATAATCAGCTTAGATTAATTATAAAAATAAGAAAGTGTGGTATGATTGTCAATGAAACACCGCTACTCTCTACCAGAGACCAAATTACTAGTTAATTACAGACCGTTGTACGGCCTTCAACAATAAGCAAACCCATACCGCATTAAAAGCTATAATAGGCCCCAAAATAACCAATGTGAAACAATTCAAAAATGAGAAAGAACAGCTCAAGAAAACAAAATGAGTATATGTGATATGTAGAAACGACAACTGAATCACAAGCTCCACAGTGAGGTCTATTTTATTAGTGTTTAAGACATTACTCCGTTTTTTCATCTATAAAACCAGGAGCTTATCAAGTTGCATGGTTGAACAGTTTGTTTATAACGATGTGTTTTGGGTTTTAGTGGAGTCTTGATGATAAAAGACAAAGATAAATAACAAATCCGCCAGGATTAGAAGTCTCATAAGTCATAAGAAACGAGATTTGCGGAGTAGGAATTGCAGACCTTTTTGGTACTTGTGCTTTTGGAGTTTGGGTTGTGAATCGTGCGTCTGACGTAAATACAAAATTATATCCTGGTATCTATGAGTTTTTTTACAACTACTGGGTCGATGCCACTGCTGCATGTGGAGTTTTAATTTATCGAGGGGATAACCAGCCCAGAAGTCAGCACTTCTGTGCCGACATGAATTACGTATCATTGATATGGTAATATTTAAAAATAAGCGGTTTACAAAATTTTTTAATTTATGAAACACTTAAGGCTTTTTTTACCTAGGGAATGGATTATTTCCTTCGCTATATTTGACAAAACTTTTCGGAATTTGGTCCTCAATGCTCTTCAACTTCTTTATTTGGCGTTTTTAACTTTTTTTGGATTCGTTAGTCACTGATGCTGCTTTATAGACGAAACGCGTGTCTGGCGTAAATACAAAATTATATCCTGGTATCTATATTAATAAGTGTATTTGAGCAATCTTTCAATAACGTTTTCCGGGAAGCTCTTTTTTTATAGGCAGTTACAAAATGTACATTTTATTTCGTATGGTTCTTATTTTCTTTGGTACATGTATATTTTTCTCAATATATTGTAATCAACGTAGTCAATCATGGTAACTTGAGGATGTAGACCTTGGTTAAGGGAAATAACTCTTATAATCATCAGTACGTTTGTGTCAACCATTTTCATAAATATATTGTAAGCTTCTAGGTAACATAGATTATTTTTAATCTGTTTCAGGTAAATGCTTAAAATACATTGATGAACTCGACTTTTACAAACGCTTAACTGATTTAAAGAGTTATCTCCCTTAAGAAACTGTATAATCGTTAACTTGACAAGCGACTTGTAAAACAATGGGCAGTCAATTTGTTTAGTCTAAGAAACCTTAGAGGTAAAGTGGAGGGTTGAGATCTCACAAACATGTTTAACCCCGCCGCATTTTTGCGCCTGTCCCAAGTTAGGAGCCTCTGGCCTTTGTTAGTCTTGTATTATTTTAATTTTAGTTTGTGTACAATTTGGAAATTAGTATGGCGTTCATTATCACTGAACTAGTATATATTTGTTTAGGGTCCAGTTGAAAGAATTTCTCGATACATTGAAGACCTGTTGGTGACCTTCAGATCTGCTGTTGTTTTTTTCTATGGTCGGGCTGTTCTCTTTGGCACATTCCCCATTTCCATTCTTAATTTTACTTTGAAAACGGAAGGTATTTATAGGCACAATATTCGACTGACAAAAAACGTGTTCTAAAACTAATATTAAATAAAGTTTAGAATGGAAATATGAACATTTCAAAGAGACAATCAGTGAGCAGATAACAACCGTAGACCACCAATTAGTCTTCAATGTAGCGCAAAAATCCAGCATCCGGAGGTGGGCCAATAAAAAAGTGTACTAGTTCAGTAAAAATAGAGACGTAATACCAAGATCCATAACATGAATAAACTAAAAATTAAAAAACCGCACAACTAACAAAGGCCAGAGGCTCTCGACTTGGGACAGACGCATTAAAGTGGCATGTTAAACATGTTCGTTGAGATCTAAACCCCTACCATATACCTCTAGCCAATGTAGAATAAACTCAGTTTAAAAGAAGTACGTGTCCAATGTCCGAATAGGTAATACTGAAGTCGATATATATGCAAGGCCGATTATAATGTACAATTGTCAGGCATTTTCTTGTGTTTTATTTTACTGGGGGTGCATATTGAAAAGTTCAAATAACTAGCAAACGTGAAGGTGTTACGAATAGACCACTCGTTAAATTCCGACAACACACACGATTGATAAATGATCTATTTTTGATCAATCGTGCAGATGTTGGAAAAATAGAGGGCACATCATCATTCCAGTTGCATCTCCCAGGTTCAGCAATGTTCCGAAAGTATTTAAACTTCTTTCTGCAACTTCGTTAGGAGAACATAAATTCCTAGATATATCACAAAATGAGCTAAGGTAACACGGTGTAACACGGTCAAAAATAGCTTAAAATCTTAAGTAACGAAGTAAAATTCACTTATTATGACGATAGCACAGGACGGTACTATAAATAAGCAACAACCCATGTATAAATGACGAGACCAGAGATATTCAAGAAATCAACAACTAACAAAGGGACACGACTTATTTAAGATGAATGTTCGGACCTTTCTTAAGATTACTATAGGATCTTGGTTTTACTCATTGTATAAGCTTACTATAGGATCTTGATTTCACTCATTGTATAAGCTTACTATAGGATCTTGGTTTTACTCATTGTATAAGCTTACTATAGGATCTTGGTTTTACTCATTGTATAAGCTTACTATAGGATCTTGGTTTCACTCATTGTATAAGCTTACTATAGGATCTTGGTTTTACTCATTGTATAAGCTTACTATAGGATCTTGGTTTTACTCATTGTATAAGCTTACTATAGGATCTTGGTTTTACTCATTGTATAAGCTTACTATAGGATCTTGGTTTTACTCATTGTATAAAGCCTTACGATGACCTATTTTTTCGGACATCTACGTCACTAGTCTGGTTTCCGATGGATAGTAGTCTCATTGGAAACCAAACCACCTGATATTCTTATATAGATCGTTACCGCCATGTATTGATATTTAAAAGTGAAGTGTTGAAATGCATTTGAATGTCTAACAAATTTGTTACTTGTTGAAAAAGATGGACGTACGAAAGATACCAGGGGGACAGTCAAACTAATCGATTGAAAATAACTGAAAACGCCATGGCTGAAACTTCAGTCGAAACAAATTTGATGGATTTCAAGATTGTTAAAATGGAATAAATGTTGATCATAGGAAAATTCTACCAAAAATATTTCACGCTAAATATGCGGCTTTAACCATCTTAAAGGAATCAAACCTTTTATTTCACGGACCGTTAAACAGCCTGTTAATTAAATTAAAAACAGAGCAGCAAGCATCCTTGAAGAACAAAGTGGTTGTTATAAATAAAATCAGATACACCCCTTAGTGAAACAAAAAAAAACCCAGAATTTTACTAGACAGAAACTGCGTATTTGAGATGCAGACAACTCTATATATTAAAAATAAAAAAAACATAGAAAGACTACCAATTCAATATCATATGTAAACAAAACAAAAATTAAAATAATATATTTTTTATTAAGATATATCCAAGATTGGTTTGTTGGTATTATCCTCTCCACTTCACCGGTTGTCCGTACCTGCTTCACTTTTTACCGAGTCCGTCCCTGCTCCACTTTTTACTGAGTCCGTCCCTGCTCCACTTTTTACTGAGTCCGTCCCTGCTCCACTTTTTACTGAGTCCGTCCCTGCTCCACTTTTTACTGAGTCTGTTCTACAAAGCATTAAAAAAAAGATTGAATTAGACAAATGCATGAAATTATGGATTGTAAAAATAAGGGATTCAGTGAATACCGAAATTGATGAAAAATGGTACTTCTCACTCCATTCTTGTTTGCAACTTTCATGGTATAAGCGACATATGCAGTTATAAATAAATGATATAAGCAGCCGCATGGCGCAATTTGTGCATTTCGTATTATTAAAATTTGGCCCATTACACAGCCCATGTTTGTTTGTCATATATTTATATTTTGCCAAACTTGGAAATCAAATTATTCATTAATCAATAAAAGAACAAGATTTTTTTATAAACGCTAACCATGCAATTTCCCAAAATCCATATTTCCCAAAGTGCACAACAGATAAAAATCTCACGGCACTCATTTTTAAAAACATTTTCAGACCGCTGAAATGGATCTTTATTTAACTTGTTAAAAAAATATATTTCAAAAAGGCATTCAAGGGCATTATAATAGTAGACGATTGAAAATGGGGTCGTTTGTGCGAAAAAATCATCATAGAAACCAATGACAGACATGTTCTTATTTTGCGAGTTGTCCAAATCTAAAAAAAAAAAAAAAAAAAAATCTTTTAAACAATCAACACCTACTTTAAAATTCCTTTCATTTACATTTTGAAACTTGTAGTAACATCAAACCCATCGAATTTATTTTCGGATTGATTGTGTGATCAGAAAACTTAATAAATTTCTGACTAAGATTTGATTTTTGGTGTTTTCAACACCACTTTTAAGCACCGCATTCTGACAAGAATACAAACTATTACCCCTCCGCCCTTAAATTCAAAATTGTTGCTCCCTTACCATTTCATTTTCAATTTCATATTCACTTTCCATCCAGTTTGATCTTCTATAAACTGGTTCTGCTGATGACGTCATAGGGTCTGGAAGACTAGTTGTTCCTGCCAATGCAAAGAAAAATATAATTACAATTCGTCAACGGAGAAAAGATATCCGTAAAATTATAGTAATAATGCAATGGACACCTACTGTAAAACATATTGTTCGTAAAAACAAAACAGTCATTTGACGACTTCAACATTAATAAACAGGTCTATATAAGGGCATGGTCACGCGTTCATTTGACAGGAATTAACCTATATAAGGGCATGGACACGTGTTCATTTGACGACTTTACAGGAATAAACCTATAAAGGGCATGGACAATATGGCGTTCATTATCCAAATACTCTTCATCGTACATGCTTCCCCTTTACCCTTTTACCGGATGAAACTTTATCGAGGAGGGGTCGGACGGGTCCCGAATGCGAAATTCCAAGGTCCCGAATTTAGAAATTTAAATCCAGACATCCCGAAATTCAAAAAAAAATATCCCGTATCCCAAAAGGATCAATTCGGAAATCCAGAGTTTAAAAACACCAGATCCGGACGTCCCGAAAAAAGGTCCTGTCCCCCTTTATACCCCCTTGCAAAATGGGGAAACAACTTCTGTATATGCTAGACCGAGACTAATTTTACAGGGATTGATAATTGCCCAAAAAGGGACCATAAACTTTAAAAAGGTTTTTTTCTTCATGATGAATTATAGAATCAATCTTATTTAATAAATAGACATTGCATACAACGACACTATTAGACCTTCTGTCAACCTTTCAAAAGAAAACAAACCAAAGGGATCCTTCAATTCTTCACAGAAAATGATTAAAACAATCGAGAATCAGCTAGGGAAAACCACTCTAGTGCATTATTTGTCAACTTGAACTAATGGTCAGCCGAGTTTATGACATGTGCATTCCGTGCAAGATTTTCAAAAGCTCATAACTGGTACCTACCTTTAAAATATATTTAATTTCGGATCAATTCAATGCAGTCTAGGAAATATTTTTGACTGACTCGTACCCAACTGGTACTTAACGTTAAAAAGTTTTCAAACACTACTGCATTCTAGGTAATTTATCAAAAGCGTACACCTAAATGGTACCTACCTTCAAAGAAGATGTCCAAACTTCGGATCAATTTCTCAGCAAATTTCATTTTCTCAGGTGCTGAAATAGAGAAGTAGCGTGAGCATCATTAATCATTAATACCTATTTAAAAAGGTGCATATGTAAACTGCTGCATTTGGCTGCACTTATGCTTGTGATAATTTTCATATCATGCTACTCGCTTGAGATGGAAAAATTATCGCTAGCGCTTGAGATTGAAAAATTATCGCTAGAAACTAAGCAGGCACGTGGCGTTGCTAACGAAATTTACATGAAATTGACAACGTCGTCATAGGTAAAATAGCGATAAATAGATTATCATTGGTCATCTCAACTCTATTGCCTTTCTCGCTTTCGCCGTCCCGGCTCGATTAAAATCAATCTCGTTGAGATAATCAACGATAATCTATAAGTTTATTTCAGTGGTCATATTAACAAAAACTGATACAAATCACCATACTACGTTCAAACGCACACAATCAATATCACAATACATTTTACACATGTACACAATGAATAATTACATTGGCTAATGATATACAATATCAATAGAAATTTTAGTCCATGTGGACCTCATTTCACATTTTAAGGTACTGTCTTTTCGTCAGACAGCAGGTGAAAAGTTTCCAAGTTTGAGGGTCTGGATAAAGGTTCCTAATTTCTTACTTTTGTAGACCAATTTTCTGTATTTTTAATGATACTTTTTGTATTCAGTTTATATTTATAATTCACCACTCAATTATTCACTTTTCAGTTATCTTCACTCCCCTATTCCATAATTCTGTAATTTTTGTTCATTCTCTATTCTGTACACCCCTCATTACAAAACTATACTTACTTAAAAATTTCCGGAAGAAATCAACCATTTGATCAGCTGATTTGGCATCAAGGAAAGGCTGTAGCTCTCCGAAGACTTTCATTGCAAACTTGTGGATTACCTCCGTTAAATTAAGAGGAAAGTCTATATTTAGCACTTTATCAATCGACTGGCGGTCTTTATCTCCTTTGCCTTCTCTTTGTAAAATATTCTTCAAAGATTCACCAATATGTTGAAATAGAATGTTCTCTTCACTGAAATTTAAAAAAAAAACGGTAATCAAAAGAAAAAAAAAACGTTATGTGGAGTAAAACACTTCTCCACTGCCTTTCTGAATGAACAATTTGATAAAATTTACTTATGTTTGTTAAAAAAGATTTTTTTTATCTAATTACTCGATATCATGTACTTTTCCCATGATGCATTGCTTCAAAAATCACTAAATATTTAGGAAGTCCCGTTTACCTTTTCCCATGATGCATTGCTTAAAAAAAATCACTAAATATTGATGAAGTCCCGTGTACTTTTTCCCATGATGCATTGCTTCAAAAATCACTAAATATTTAGGAAATCCCGTGTACTTTTTCACATGATGCATTGCTTAAAAAAAATCACTAAATATTTAGGAAGTCCCGTATACTTTTTTCCATGATGCATTGCTTCAAAAATCACTAAATATTTAGGAAATCCCGTGTACTTTTTCACATGATGCATTGCTTCAAAAATCACTATATTTAGGAAGTCCCGTGTACTTTTTCCCATGATGCATTGCTTCAAAATTCACTAAATATTTAGGAAATCCCGTGTACTTTTTCACATGATGCATTGCTTAAAAAAATCACTAAATATTGAGGAAGTCCCGTATACTTTTTCCCATGATGCATTGCTTAAAAAAAAATCACTAAATATTGAGGAAGTCCCGTGTACTTTTTCCCATGATGCATTGCTTCAAAAATCACTAAATATTTAGGAAATCCCGTGTACATTTTCCCATGATGCATTGCTTCAAAATTCACTAAATATTTAGGAAGTCCCGTATACTTTTTCCCATGATGCATTGTTTTAAAATTCTTACTATGGTAGATTAACATTTTGCCAGTTGTCTTCGTATATCATCACAATGAAGAGAGGGTCCATACATTCAAACAGAAATCCATAATCAGCCATCGACCATGTCGCTAAATCCACTTTTATCTGCTCCAATGGTACATTAGCCTCGACTTCACCCCTCAAATATTCCATTACATCTCTTAGGTAGCAGGCGACACCTGAAATAAAAGTTACGATTACGGTACCCATTACAAATCTTAGGAAGCAGACGATATATATATCTAAAATAAAGGTTACGGTAGTCATTACAAATCTTAGAATAATAATGTATAACAATTAAAACTTATTCCGTTATTTTACATCAAATCTCCAAATGGAAGTTTGTGTGACTGGTTGATAAGTTCCTTAGAAAATTTTGGGCTAGCTTGCGAGTTCTGGTTTTGACTAATTTGCCAAAGAGGAACTTTGCGACTAGTTGATAACTTCCTTTTGACTTTTGTAATCAGTATCTTGGCAAGGTTCAAATATACAGTAAAACCTGGCTAAACCGAACCCTTTCGTGACTTTAGATTTTGTTCAGTTTTGGCAGGTATTCGGTTTCATCAGGTTCACAATACATAAAATGTGGTATGATTGGTCTTCAGAATAAGTTTAGATTAGACGGGTTTCCAGTTTATTCAGGGTTTGGTTTAATCAGGTTTCACTGTAATATGTTGCGCTTTTACTTTGCATCAATAGACCACTTTCGAGTTCATCCGTCACCGGAAAAAACTCGTCAATTATACGCGCCTTTATCATCGTCATTTGTGCGTTTAGGGGCGTCGTCACTTCTCTTCCAATGTTGAGCGAGTGGTTGGAAAACTAGAATTCTATATTGTACGAATTATTCGGCAAATTGAATTCTCAAAATTGACAAACACTGCTGTCATTAGGGAATTTTCAGTAAGTACCTACAGAGCAACCATTATTTCTAGTTTATCATGCACAAAGACGATCACTAAGACGCTTGATGAACGTAAATAGTGCAGGGATACAGGCGAGCCCCTCTATCTAATAAAGGCGTGTATAATTGACGAGTTTTTGCCGGTGACGGATGAACTCGAAAGTGGTCTATTCTCTAAATTGAACTTTGTGACTGGTTGAACGGAACTTTTCGGCTAGCTAATTCTTTCCGCCCGAAACTTTCCAACGTGGGAACAAAAGAGCATTTTCAGTATTACTATTGAAATAAACCATATGTACAACCTTTGTCATTATTTAGGGGGAGGGGAATCACTACGGACTTCACATTAAAGCGGCTTTAAAAAAGTCATATTTTCTGAAAAAGGTACAAGTCAATTAAAAGGGGGCTTAGTATTTTCACGTCATCGCTAAAAATGCCAGGATTATATTTTCAGAGGCAATTGTCTTCAGTATTACATGTAAATAGATAATAAATTGAGTAGGGACTTTAAAATATTTCGGTTTATTCTTTAGGAGCTCGCAACATTTGGTTTATACATGGTCAGATCTAATGCTGTTTTAATAGTGAAGCCACACATAAATTGTATCTTGCATTAAAAAAAATCATGCAGACATGCACGTCAGAATAACTTTCGTCCATGTAAAATCGCGATTCAAAACATTTGAAAACCGATTTTAAAGACTGTCGGTAAAATGGTAATTATGGAAACATTAATTTGATATTTTTATTTGAAGGTTCCAATAAATACAAATTTATGGCGTTTTGTTTCTGTCGATAACATCAATGGTATTTTTTGAAATGCTGAATAAACTAGCTATGGTATTTTTTGAAATGCTGAATAAACTAGCTATGGTAATTTTTGAAATGCTGAATAAGAAAGCTATGGTATTTTATGAAATGCTGAATAAGAAAGCTATGGTATTTTATGAAATGTTGAATAAGAAAGCTATGGTATTTTATGAAATGCTGAATAAGAAAGCTATGGTATTTTATGAAATGCTGAATAAGAAAGCTATGGTATTTTTTGAAATGCTGAATAAGAAAGCTATGGTATTTTATGAAATGCTGAATAAGAAAGCTATGGTATTTTATGAAATGCTGAATAAACTAGCTAGGGTATTTTTTGAAATGCTGAATAAGAAAGCTATGGTATTTTTTGAAATGCTGAATAAGAAAGCTATGGTATTTTTTGAAATGCTGAATAAGAAAGCTATGGTATTTTTTGAAATGCTGAATAAGAAAGCTATGGTATTTTATGAAATGCTGAATAAGAAAGCTATGGTATTTTATGAAATGCTGAATAAGAAAGCTATGGTATTTTATGAAATGCTGAATAAACTAGCTAGGGTATTTTATGAAATGCTGAATAAACTAGCTAGGGTATTTTTTGAAATGCTGAATAAGAAAGCTATGGTATTTTTTGAAATGCTGAATAAGAAAGCTATGGTATTTTTTGAAATGCTGAATAAACTAGCTAGGGTATTTAGGTTAGGTTGATTACTAGTTAGGTAGTTTGGTAATGCTTAAATGCATATCGATTTATACTAGTAAGTTGAAAATCTAACAACCGAAAATATTATCCGGTCATAATTTGTGATATACGCATGCGTCTTTCACACTTGACTGCACCCACGCGACTATGAAAACATGAAACATGAAACCTGAAAACTTAATTAAACGCCTATTTCTACATATAAAATGTGTATTCAATGGCGTTGTACCTACCACCAAACTGTTCAGTCTCCATGTGGCTGGCTGAATCTTCTCTTAAAACTTTCTTAAGCAGTGCCAATATTTTAGCAACAAATTGTTCCTTTTTCGATTTGGGGTCCATCATATCTTTTCCACCCTTAGATGGTCCTTGGCCAGGACCTGGTTTGACCCCAGCACGATTAGATAGTCGTGAACGCTGATATTTTGGTGGAGCATCACGATTATATAGTCCTGGACGCTCATATGTTGGTGGAGCAGCACGATTATATAGTCCTGGACGCTCATATGTTGGTGGACGCACGGCGGTGTATGTTCCTCGCGAAACAGGCTTTTTCATTTTACCAACTGCATCTTGGATGTATGTCTTTGCTTCAGACATGAATTTGGTTGTAGTATCTTTTAACACATCTGAAATTAAATTTACTTTTGATAAAAAAGAATACTTGTACATTTTTACTGGTAAAGATTTTGATGCTTTTCACTAGTCAATTTTGAGTTAGTTAACAGCTTACTGTTACATGTAGGACTGAGCCAAGGATCTGTGGTGAAGGCCGTACTTTGAGCTGTAATTACTTATACACTGGGGACATGGATAGAGAGGTGGTCTAATAGGCACTCATACCTATCTTAATTTTGTAGTGTCCAGAACCAATCTACGGTTGACAAAGGGAAATAACTCGAGATGTCTAGTAGTCTGGTATTATCAATGTTGTTTCAACTAATCGGGCGGAGCTTACGTTTTAATTTGCATGAGGACAGTCTATTTGAAGATGCGAGATAAGGATGATGACCAGTATAAGTAATATGATTTAAAACCACATATCAGCGTCACCAAACAGATATTCAAATGAACCGAGTGCATGATATGGGACGAATATATTGACACTACAATGATGAATTCATCCCGACACAATTGTCTATAGATGGACTAGTCTTGAATAAGCGAACCGGTTAAGCCCCGCCCAGTCAAGTGAAATAAATCAAGTAATATGTACGCAGAGTTTACTAACGTTGACTTGTCAGAACATAAATTAATGAAGAGAGTCCAGGAAAGTATAAAGAATATTTCACTGAACAAATTACCTACTGCATTCGTCTGAAGTCGGCAAATTCCGTTCTTCCATCCAAATAAGGGTATTCACCCGATGATTTTCATTTGTTACCTACCGTACTCGTCTGAAGTCGGCAGATTCCGTTTCTCAATCTAGAGAGAAGCGTACTCACCCGATGATTTCCGAATGATACTTACCAATCAACATTTGATTTAATTGTGTCCCTTTGCACTGATATTTCTCTGCCATAATAGCCTGGGAAAATTCCTTCATGAAAAAACCCAAAGCTTTGTCAAGCCCTTGATCGTTCTTCCTGGCCCAGAATTCATCCAAAAGAGGGTCATACAAGGCAGCTTCATAACCATACATTTCTGAAAAAAACCCCGAGCGGTTTTACAATGGAATATTTATAAGGATCTGGATGGAAGTGCATTTCAATGACAATGAAACCCGTTTAAACCAAACCTTTTTTGGACTTCATTTTGTTAGGTTTTATCAGATTCACAATGCGTAATATTTGATATGACGGTGTATTAGAAAATGTTTGGTTTATACAGGTTTTCGCTTTATGCAGGATTCAATTGAGCCAGGTTTCACTCTTTTATTTTCCGCCCCCATACACGTACTTGGGTCTGGATAATTGAACACACCTTTTACAGTTAGTATTTCGAAGACAAATGACTCTAGGTATCTTTGTGTAGAGTAATCTTTTCGATTGATTGATAATTTACGCCAGTGACAACTATTTCAAATATTTTCAGGACGATAATTTATATGTAAATTGTTGTTTTGACGTAAAAGGGTTATTTCGTGTTTGTCTTTAAACAAATGATCCTTAAAAGAAAATTTGATAAATTATTGAACGCGTTTGTTTTATAAACATGCACATATATAGGTCGAAAAAAAGAATAAAACCGCGAGTTTTAGTTTGAGCTAAATATAACTATACCCCTATTTGACATTTTTACATATTTTTTTCGGTCCGTTTTAAATAGAATTTGATGAACAGTAATATAAGCGAGAAGATTAGCTAGGTTTATAAACAGGTTTAATCCATCATTTTCTACATACAGTGACACCTGATTAAACCGAACCCTGAATAAACCGCAAACCTGTTTAATCCAAACTTGTTCGGAAGACCAATCATACCACATTTTATGCATTGTAAACCTGGTGAAAGCGAATACCTACCAAAAACCGAACAAAATCACAAGTCCCGAAAGGGTTCGGTTTAGTCAGATTTTACTGTACGAACATGTCTTTACAAAGTCGGGAATATGCCAGTTATTCATTCATTTGATACGTTTGACCTTTTGACCTTTTGCTTTTGCCATTTGATTAGATTTTCCTGATGAGTTCATTGTGATTTTACTTTTTTTTTTAACCTATATAGAGCAAACATTGGATTTTTTTTGCATGTATTACACATTAAAAAATGCTTTCAAATTGTGCCAATACGATTTATAAATCATGGACGTCACACTAAGCTTTAAACATTTAAGCACAAAAATCATTTTACCATCCCCTTTATCCTTTAATTATTTCATATGCCTAAACTTAAGTTGGTACCTAACACTACAGGGAGATAACTCTTTAAAATCAACTAAACGCTTTAATTACGTTGTGTTGTTAAGGGAATATTAAGCTTCAATGATCAAAATAAGTCTTTTTCAAACTGCTATATATATAATCAGTGTAATTTTTCTGATAAAACGGTTGGTTCAAAATTTTTGTCAAAGGATCAAAGTAAATACTTTAACATTTTATGAAAATTAAACGAGCCAAATTAATTTTAGCTCAAGTGTTGGGTACCACCTTAAAAATGCATACATGTACCTTATATCTTCGGGTCAATATGCAATGGACATATAATTTGAATAATATCTGGAAATTTCTGAACACTCGTCTAGCCCGACCTTTAAATATCACCAACGAACTAACTGAACTTTTGAACGAAGAGACCTTAAAAGAACTGGAACTTTCAATGAACTGGGTTGTCTCATTGGCAATCATATCACATCTACTTTTATATGGACCATTTAAAAAAGAAACGGGACCATTCTGGACCATTAAAAGTAGCAACTGTACTATTAAAAGAACCCATTGGCTCATTTTAAGAACCAACAGGACTATTTAAGGACTCAAATGGACCATTTGAATGACTTACCTTTGCTCTCGGTTTTAGGAAATCCTCTGAATAATGATAGCAGTTTATAAAAAGGGGGATCGGCACATGTATATGACTCCTCAGATCCTGATCCATTTTCGTCAGATCCTGATCCACTGGTTAAGTCATTTTCGTCAGATCCTGATCCACTGGTTATGCCATCTTCTCTACGTGTAACAGAGTTCTTCTGCTGATAGAAAAATCGTTGTACAGGAACGATTGGCGCTCCAATCGGTTGGGGAAAAGGTGCAACAGAGTCCTGAACGCTGGATAGTGCTCCAATCGGTTTGGGGAAAAGTTCAACAGAGTCCTGAACGCTGGATAGTGCTCCAGTTGGTTTGGGAAAAAGTTCCACAGAGTCTTGAACGCTGGATGGTGCTCCAGTTGGTTTGGGAAAAAGTTCCACAGAGTTTTCAACGCTTGGGTCCTCGTTAACCTCCCCTGTTTCCTCACCGCTTGGTCCAGCTGTAACTAGTCCAGAGGCCCCATCGCCAGTTGATACTTCCCAAGTTTCTCCAGACGAGCCCAGGTCATTTTCGACAGATGCTGGTCCACTAGCTTTTCTACGGAAAAATTGCGCTGCAGTTGGTTGGCGCTTACCCATTCCGGGAAGCCAACCTAAAGCTGAAATATATTTAAAAGAAAAAATACTTAGAAAAAATCTGTACCGAATTTTCATGAACCTGAATAAAATAAAAACATGATTGGACTAGATTTTGTTCAGTTTTGGCCGATGTTCGGTTTTATCAGGTTTACATTGGATATGAATTTATATGAAGATGCTTACGCAGTTTATGCAGGATCCGGTTTAGCCAGGTTTCACCATACTAACTTTTGGTTTGATATTTTTTTTATAAGTGTATATAGGGGGCAACATATTATTGTGGATAGTACGTTTGAATGTTAAAGTAGTTGTTTTTTTAACTGTATTGAATAATGACACAACTTTAACCAAACACAGAACATATGCAAATGTATTTAATATTCATATCCAACTAAGTTAGACATCACGCGACTTTTGCGACGTATAATAGCCGCCATTTTGTATTATATTTCCCCATATAAAATGCATATATGCTTCAATAAAGTTTAATTTCTCATAAACCTGATCCGTTTTCTTACTTTTGCAAATCAATCCTTGATATTCAAACATATTTCTATCAAACAATGTTGGTCCTAACAGTTTAATTTTTGATTAATTTCGGTCAAATCGGAATCGTAAAACATGCACTTTTTCTCGTCATTTCTCCGTTGACACTATGCTAAATTACCGATACCCATGCCTACTTTTACAACAAATAAAGAAATTCTGTAAATAAAAAACAAACTTTGCAAATCGATTAAGTATATTCAAACATATAGCTGGCGAAGAATACTTAAAACAGTTAATTTCAGGGCAAATTCGGTCAAACATCGATTTAAAAAAGGGAATTTTCCGAGATTTTTCAACTTGAAAAACTTCATCCAGGAGATACTGTTACCAGAAAATAGTTAACAATATCTATAATAAAAAAAAAATCTCTTCTTTTTTAAAGATGTTTTTCCTGTTTTCTGTATATTTTATCTTTCTTTAGAAATATATTTATACATTCCTTTTAGAACAAAAAAAATGTTTTTCCATACTTAGAGAAAAAAACAAAACAATGCCATGTGTATTTTTGTATATATGTTATGTTTGTCACATACATGTATCACGTTGTTGATTTATATGGATTTGATTTGATTTGATTAAAAAAAAATAATGCATATATATGTTTTTTATAACTCAATGGATAGTTTATTATAAAACTTCTGTACATATACTTTTATCTGAAGAAAATTCTTTAAGTTGTTCATATTTAGAAGAATACTTTATTTTAATTGCCCCCCCCCCCCCCCCCCCCCCCCCCCCCGTTATATTATACGTATGCAAAGTGACCTCAGTGTGACCCATCTCATAAAAATCCGGTAATTGCAAAACGCATGGATGTCCTTAAAATAGATTATTATCCGATTGTGCATGTTAAACACGTGCTAAATATCCATGTTGTTTGTTGATTGTTGACAAACGGGTGACAATCGTTAAACCTCGGCTTCTAAATACGAGCTTCAATTACCTGCCATATTTACACAACATTGACCGATTGACGAAATATTTGACGATTATACGACATTTTATGCGAAAAAAATGATAAAATCGTGCACAGAAGACCAAGTTTATGATGTTTGTATGCATAGGTTCAACAATTGGAATAACATTATTTTCACCGGTCACTCGTTTCATATGACTTTAAGATATGATAGGACCTTGGTAATAAAATTTTAAATGCATTTTATGATTCAGAAAATTATATTAACCTTTCTGGATTTTGCTATTCATTATTTTTTTTCTGCAGAAGGTGCAAAAATAAACTAAGTTGGGAAAACGTTAGAGAGGCTCCCCTCATAAATGTTGTCAATGTGAGTAGTATTGAATTAAATGGACAATAGATGGGCAATAAACACTTTTATCATATATTAAGTACAAAATACAGCTATTTTGTATATCTAATAAAGGTTCTTTTTTCCAGTCTGTATCACCTACCCTGTATCGCATACCCCGTATCGCATGGCTAAACCCGTATCGCATGGTAAAACCCGTATCGCATACCTTTTTTTTTTTTTTTTTTTTTTTTTAACTAAAGTCAGTTTTTTAGGGTTTTTTTTGGCTTAAGAATTTTTTTTCTAAAAATAGGTATTTTTTTGGAATTACGTCATTGATTGGTATGTAACGTCACGTACATCAAGTTTTCATATTGTATGTGACGTCACGAACATCAAGTTTTTACAACATATTTTTTGGCACACTCAATGCAACTATAAAAAATACAAAACACTTAAATATATACAATAATAAACAAAATATTTTCAAAACAACAGATAGGTGCTTCGTATAAATAATTGAGCAGTTATTTTAAAGCTTTGAAACACGACAAAAGCAGAACTGAAGGTAACCCAGTGCTATGGATCAGAAAACAGTTCATATACTATAATACTCTTCTGTTGAAATATATGATAAAGCGTATAATACATGGCAAAATCCGTATCACATGCCGTATCACCCTCGACCAATATCATCCCTCGGGCTGATATTGATGTCTCGGGATGATACGACATATGATACGGATTTTGCCATGTATTATTCTCTATGTAAACAATAGGTGATTTAAACAGTAACTGAGTGGACCGTATCAATTGAAACTCGTTTTGTTTGTTAATTTGGCCATCTTCTGCAGACTGGAAAAATGCACATCAAAATCCTTGTAGGCAATTAATTTTCTGAAACAGATTTCATGACCTTTATATATGTAGGTCCTGCCCTGCAGGTCTTAAATTTCCTAGATGCGTTAGTTTGTTTGTATTCAAAGTAGATTTTGGGGTGTAAAAACTGCCATATTTTTCAATTCCTTCAGATGAACCTTAAAGAAAATTCAGTTTTAAGCACTATATAATGACTTAAACAATTATACCTCATTTGAGTAATCATTGATGGTAATGGTAGTGCACAAAAAACAAATCATTACCGAGTAGATTAAAATGGTACACAGCTTCATGAAAAATCCAACAAGTTTCCAAAAAAAATTAACAGACCTATCTTGATAAACTCTACAAGCCTATGCCTATGAAATTTCGAAGGCTTAACATAGTCCTATAATATATGCCTTCGCAATATATATTCACTATTTTAACGTTTTCATGCTGATATTATTTTATTTTTTTATTTTTTGTCTCGGGTGGCACATTGATAGTATTTTTATCAGAACAGTAAAGAGAAATAGTAAATATTAATAATGCCCCGAGGTCATATGTTATAGGTTTAGGCTTAACCCTCAAGAAACCCATAATAAAAAATCTTATTCTTTGGTTTAATGAACAATTTTCTATAAAGTTGTGCCATTTTAAGTAAAAAGACCCTTTTAAAGAAAATGTTTTAATAAGCACTATCAAATGACTCAAATGAGGGATTGTTACTCATTTTGGGAATAGTTCCCCATCTAGTCGGTCGTCCTCAACCGATTGAATAATTCCCTTCCCGCTTAAAAGAAACGAAAATGTGTTGAAGAACAGACAAGACTCTCTCATACAGAATACTAAGGGAGCTACCATTTGACTTTTATGGGGGGGGGGGGGGGGGGGGGATGGGCAAGATGAAAAATTTTGCCCTGCCTTTTTTTCTAGTTGTAATCTCTGTCCTGCCTTTTTATTTTTCACTCTATCCGGTCCTGCTTTTTTTTTTAGTTTATCCTGACTTTTTTTTACCTTAATTGTCGTCCTGACTTTTTTTTTTGGCAAGTGTCTCATCCTGCCCCCCCATAAAAATCAAATGGTAGCTCCCTAATTCATCAATACACTAACATAGCAAGCTAGCCAGCCAAAGTCTTAGGCCGTGTTCACATAGACCTAAACTCGGTGATGTGTTAGTGCAACTCACACATAAACAAAACACAATTACGTTCCCATTGATAAAACACAATGTTTACATGTAGTTTAAATCATGTTTTGTCTACATGCAGTCGATAGTCGATGTAGGCCTTGTGTAGGTTTAGTGTACACAAAACTAGGCATTCAGAACTTTAATTTTCCCACGTATAATTAAAAATGAAACCATTTTTATATAAAATTGATACTTATAACACTTATTAAAAAAGTTCTTCACAGAAATATTTGTCTAAACTTGATATATTTATTTGTTATAAAAACACTTTACGTAGCGCTATTAACCCCTAATCAAGACTTAAATCCATCATCATTGCCGAACACATAATTCATTTGAAAAGGTCTTCCCGAATCGATTGGACGTACACACTGACAGAAATATTTGCCACTGGTCTTTATACTCAAACAACGATTCAGTCATAAATGCATTACTGAAAAGGGTGAGGTTAATTGTTTGTTTGTGTAGTATCTCAGATCCGTTTAAATACAATTAGAAATCATAGTAAAAAAAAAGATTACCCTCTCCCTTTGCCAAATACTTCTTGAAGAAAAAAACACTATTTTAAACAAACAGAAAAGATAGAAATGTAGTGATCCCTAGCATCGCAATTCTTTCTTTTACGTCCGTAAGCACGCTGATGGCGAGCCTACGTTTTATAAAGCGTAATCGACACAATTTTAAACTACTGCAAACATTCCAAAATGACTTCCTTAAAGGAGCAACCACTTTAGTTCCAAAAAAATGGGGGAGGGGGGCTGAGTCAGATTTTTTTTTACGCAAAACTTTATAATTAGTTTTTTTCCGATGGTACCAATTCAATATTTAACACTGTAATGTATGGGGAAACTTTGGATGCAGAATATTTTTTCATTCTAATCATCTGAATAATCCGATTTTTTTTAACTCAATTTGTGGAAAAATCCACTCCCCTTTTTTTTAAAGTCAAATGGTCGTTCCCTAACTGCTAGAAAAATTGTTCAATAATTTGAATTCGGTTCTACGTAATGAACATTCAAATGACATATAGTTTACAAGAGTGAACAAATCGTATGTACAGGTAGCTAAACAAGGTGTATAGATGTGAACAAATTTAATGTGAAACTAGTGGTGATTACATTAAACAAAATGTAAACATGTTTACTGTACACGGCGTTTGGTGTGAACACGGCCTTATTCTACAAGCATTACGATAAGATAAGATAAATTTTATTTTCCAAATTAGGTCCCCAGGGGGGCATATACACATAACATATATAATTGTTACAAAATACAGTATTTTACATAACATTGTAAAATAAACCATTGAAATAGAATATTACGAAATTAGCTCCATTTCTTAAGATTCAAAACTATTTTGAAAAAATGGTAGCGATAAAAAACTTACTTATTTAACATTTAAATCAAAATTTTAGGACCTACCTTCAACGAAGCACAAAACTAATATAACTCCACACAAGTTCAACTTCATACTGGACGATGATTGGCGGAACATGCTTGTTTTACTCTTATATAGTACCCTTTCAAATGCTCTGCACGTGATTTGTACTTTAGATTTGGCGCGAACTATTTTTTGACGGCTAAAACGGGTTCTACGGCATACTATTTTAAAAGACCAATGAAAAGAGTTCAATAACATTTCGCTAATGCGTGATTCTGTTTCAACTATTCAATAAATTTGTATAATCAAAATTAATGTATCTAAATTTTAGTATAAAGAAGTTTTAGATCGTTCACAATTTTGTTAATAACGGTAAAACGATACATTTTTTCTCTTAGGTAATCAAATAATCATATCCCAAAAAGGGACTGTAAATTTTGTTCTGACTATTTGTCAATAAATAAACACCAATTAAGATTTTTAATTACTGTTCTTCTATATATATTGATTTCCGGATATCAAACAAACACAAATCATCTCCGACCCCCTTTTCCCCTTAAAGAAACCATTCAAATTGCAGACCCCCTTAAAAAAAAAAAAATAGAAAACGATGAGATTAAACAATTTCATAAAACGAAAAAAAAAACCACTGCTGTTTAAATACTTTTTAATGCAACATACATTTTAAATTTATAGAATAGAAACTGCGTATCCATTTTGTTTTAAAATTTATAAGATGTAAGTTTCTTTGGTTGTAGCAGGCGCGGATCCAGGGGAGGGGGTCCGGGGATTGGTATCCCACTTTTTTCGACGATCAATGCATTTGAATGGGGACATGTAGTTGGACCCCCTCCTTTGTCCTGGGTTAGAACCCCCTTTTTAATGGCTGTATCCGCCCCTGTTGTAGTCTGCTCTTTGGTCGTATTGGCTGTATCCGCCCCTGTTGTCGTCTGCTCTTTGGTCGTATTGGCTGTATCCGCCCCTGTTGTAGTCTGCTCTTTGGTCGTATTGGCTATATCCGCCCCTGTTGTAGTCTGCTCTTTGGTCGTATTGGCTGTATCCGCCCCTGTTGTAGTCTGCTCTTTGGTCGTAATGGCTGTATCCGCCCCTGTTGTCGTCTGCTCTTTGGTCGTATTGGCTGTATCCGCCCCTGTTGTAGTCTGCTCTTTGGTCGTAATGGCTGTATCCACCCCTGTTGTAGTCTGCTCTTTGGTCGTATTGGCTGTATCCGCCCCTGTTGTAGTCTGCTCTTTGGTCGTATTGGCTGTATCCGCCCCTGTTGTCGTCTGCTCTTTGGTCGTATTGGCTGTATCCGCCCCTGTTGTCGTCTGCTCTTTGGTCGTATTGGCTGTATCCGCCCCTGTTGTCGTCTGCTCTTTGGTCGTATTGGCTGTATCCGCCCCTGTTGTAGTCTGCTCTTTGGTCGTAATGGCTGTATCCGCCCCTGTTGTAGTCTGCTCTTTGGTCGTAATGGCTGTATCCGCCCCTGTTGTCGTCTGCTCTTTGGTCGTATTGGCTGTATCCGCCCCTGTTGTAGTCTGCTCTTTGGTCGTAATGGCTGTATCCGCCCCTGTTGTCGTCTGCTCTTTGGTCGTATTGGCTGTATCCACCCCTGTTGTAGTCTGCTCTTTGGTCGTATTGGCTGTATCCGCCCCTGTTGTCGTCTGCTCTTTGGTCGTATTGGCTGTATCCACCCCTGTTGTAGTCTGCTCTTTGGTCGGATTGGCTGTATCCGCCCCTGTTGTAGTCTGCTCTTTGGTCGTATTGGCTGTATCCGCCCCTGTTGTAGTCTGCTCTTTGGTCGTATTGGCTGTATCCGCCCCTGTTGTCGTCTGCTCTTTGGTCGTATTGGCTGTATCCGCCCCTGTTTTCGTCTGCTCTTTGGTCGTATTGGCTGTATCCGCCCCTGTTGTAGTCTGCTCTTTGGTCGTATTGGCTGTATCCGCCCCTGTTGTAGTCTGCTCTTTGGTCGTAATGGCTGTATCCGCCCCTGTTGTAGTCTGCTATTTGGTCGTAATGGCTGTATCCGCCCCTGTTGTCGTCTGCTCTTTGGTCGTATTGGCTGTATCCGCCCCTGTTGTAGTCTGCTCTTTGGTCGTAATGGCTGTATCCGCCCCTGTTGTCGTCTGCTCTTTGGTCGTATTGGCTGTATCCACCCCTGTTGTAGTCTGCTCTTTGGTCGTATTGGCTGTATCCGCCCCTGTTGTAGTCTGCTCTTTGGTCGGATTGGCTGTATCCGCCCCTGTTGTAGTCTGCTCTTTGGTCGTATTGGCTGTATCCGCCCCTGTTGTAGTCTGCTCTTTGGTCGTATTGGCTGTATCCGCCCCTGTTGTCGTCTGCTCTTTGGTCGTATTGGCTGTATCCGCCCCTGTTGTCGTCTGCTCTTTGGTCGTATTGGCTGTATCCGCCCCTGTTGTAGTCTGCTCTTTGGTCGTATTGGCTGTATCCGCCCCTGTTGTAGTCTGCTCTTTGGTCGTATTGGCTGTATCCGCCCCTGTTGTAGTCTGCTCTTTGGTCGTATTGGCTGTATCCGCCCCTGTTGTAGTCTGCTCTTTGGTCGGATTGCGTTCCCTTTGACATATACCCAATTTCTATTTTTATTCTCAATTTTATTAAAAAAAAGTTTTTTAACAAAACTAAGGCGATTGTTTTTTTTATCCTCAATTTGACGTTAAAAAAAATTCTGGACAAACGAACGACAAAAATAATACTCGAATGCTTGTCCCCACAATACCTTGTAGTGTTAAATTTTGAATACAAGATAATCTGATTGATCGCGTAGAAACACTAAAATAAAATCCGTCAAAGAAAAAATACCATAGCCCCCCCCCCCCCCCCCCCCCCCCCCTTTTCCATTAAAGATAAAATGTTTCCTCTTTTATGGATTAAATGAAATGTTGCTAGAAAAACCAAACTCTGTTGATCTAACAAGCAATTATACGTAGGAATCGAGAATGAATTCGCATACAGTAAACCCTGGCTGAACCGAATCTGCATAAACAGAAAACCTGTAAAACGAATCATGTTCTTAAGCATCCTCATATCGTGCTTGTATGCGTTGGGAACCTGATTAAACCGTACATAGGCAAACACCGAACAAAATCTTAATTTCAAAAGAAGTTCGGTTCAAAAAGGTTAAACAGGCCTGTAGTGTATGCCCTTATATTTTTACAGGTAGGGTTTGTTTTGCTTGTGAGAGAGCTGTAGTTGTCACATTGGTGATTATACCACATCTTCTCTTTTTTATAATCACTGTATTTGGTGTTCCTGTTCTTTCTTCTATTATTTTCCTTTCGGTTATGCTTGTTTGTAAGCTACCCAGAAAAAAATGTGTTTTGTCAGGTACGAAGGGGACCTATAAAGTATAAAACGAATTAGAAACGGAACGAGAAAAAAAACCGAAACGAAGCAAAACTGCAAAATAAACAAAAGCGTATTAAAACGAAATAATTATTTGTTTTTATGATTTTAACTTTAATCTCTGCCATATATCTTATAATACAATATATTTAAATCAGGGGCGTAGTTGCCGTTAATGCATGCACTTTAGACACGTGCCTACACATTTTTTTTCTTACAAATGTATTTTTATTAAAAAAAACCCAATGTAATCTGAAGATTATGGAAGCGTATTTGGGCCATCCTTTTATTATTTTATATTTTAAATTGTCACCCCAGTTTTTGGTGGGGTTCGTGTTGCTTATTCTTTAGTTTTAAATGTTGTTTGAAGTGTACTGTTGTTTGTCTGTTTGTCTTTTTCATTTTTATAGCCATGGCTTTGTCAGTTTATTTTTGATTTATGAGTTTGACTTGTCCCTCTGCTATCTTTCCAGTGGCGGATCCAGCCATTTTAAAAGGGGGGGGGGGGTCCCAACTCAGAGTAAAAAGGGGTGGGTTCCAACTATATGCTCCCATTCAAATGCATTGAGGGCGCAATCAACAGTTTTTTTCTACGACGTCACATTTTAAGGGACCATGCATAAGTGACCCTTAGTTGTGGACTGATTAATAAAGATACTTGTATAAAACTAGATATCACTGGAATCAGAATGTTCTCTAGTTTATAATGAAATAAAAATAATGTGTACTTTTAATATATTAAAAATATTCCATCCAATGAACATGGGGAAAAAAGGTCCAATTTGAACATAAAAAACTTGAAACCAGGTCATGTGCACACCCATGAAGACATGATCCATGCACATTTTACATAATCAAAACTGTATAAAATTTGTAGGTTTTTACCTGGCCTTTCAGAAAAATCTTGTTTCAGGGTACGGTTTCCTGTTCCGAAAAGAGCTACAGTGGCTGCAAATAAGTTTTCAATTTTCACTGCCAAAAAAACAGGTTGTTTACAGTGTTGTCTCCCCTCAAAACATGTAAAGTTAATATAATTTTTAAAATTATTTCAATCGTTCAACCTGTTTTAATTAAAAGCTAATTAACTAATTTTTACAATCAAATACAAAAAACATGATACTTTTTCACCAATTGAGTTAATAAACAGGGGTTTCCCTCCATGGTTATTTTTAGTCGGGGAATAACCCCTAGTTTTTTTTTATACGAAACTGTTTATAGCACCCTGATCGTTCAAAAAAGGGGGTGTTCCAATCCCCGGAACCCCCCTCCCTGGATCCGTCACTGCTTTCGTCCCTCTTTTATGTATTTTATCAACTTAAAACAATTGTTTATTTTCGAATGTTAAAAAAACTACGAATTCTAATTGAATATTTCATTGAAAGTCAGACTAAAAGATTTCAGAGGTTGGTGGTGGCTAATTACCATAGATACAACAAACAAAAAAAGTTTTTTTCAAAAAGTAATTATGCACACAAAAATTAGACTCCCTTAATTAAAAGTTTGTCGTCAAGAACCTTCAGTAAAATATTGTTACTCTATAATGGTACAGTTATTTTTTAATGGTATAACATTAACCTATAGCCTCAATAGAATCTGAAGCGAAAATGTTTCTTTAAACGTGTTCAGGACAAATCCTTGAAGTCAAACACGCCTCAATATAAAAAGGTGTACCCGATTTTTTCTATGAAACCATTGTCCATTTCTAGGAATTTAAAAAAAAATGTTGCTGCGAGCAGAGTTGCAAATTAATGCTTATAGATCAATCTTTAATTTATCTGTTGACGATGACGAAATTTATGCTAATGCAATTTGCTATGACGGTGCTTAAGAACATGTTTGGTTTATACTGGTTTTCTGTTTATGCAGGATTCGTTTTAGCCAGGTTTCACTGTATATCAAAGCTCCATTCTATGATTTAAGTACATAAAAAACACGTTTGGATGATTTTATACTAGTTTTTTTATATTTTTTTTGGGGGGATGGGGGCTTTTATAGCTTGTTCGATAAGAGCCAAAGTTCCGTGTTGAAGGCCGTACCCTGACCTAGAACGGTTTACTTTTATAAATTGTTACTTGGATTGAGAGTTGTCTCCTTAGCACTCATACCACATCGTCCTTTATCTATATATTATATGTAAATTAATTCGTAGTAACTTTATGCATATATATCAAGTGCATTGTTCTACGAGTTAGCATATTTAAACATACAAACCTAAAGGACAACAACGGTTTTTCAAATGTTTTCTTTTCTCCCGGTTAGTTTTTGTTCAGTAAGTTAGATAGTTCAGACGCGGATACCTATCATAAAATTTGGTGGAGCTTTGGCCATGGAATAACATCAAAATTAACATGTTGTACCCTAGCTAAGCGTCACCTACATTTGTACCTGGCTCAAGATTCGAGTTAGGTTTCATGTTTAGTTATCTAGGGAGCAACCATTTAATTTGAATGGTGATGAGTAAATAAAATTGAGAATGGAAATGGGGAATGTACCAAAGAGACAACAAACCGACCATTGAAAAAAACAACAACAGAAGGTCACCAACAGGTCTTCAATATAGCGAGAAATTCCCGTACCCGGAGGCGTCCTTCAGCTGGCCCCTAAACAAATATATACTAGTTCAGTGATAATGAACGCCATACTAATTTCCAAATTGTACACAAGAAACTAAAATTAAAATAATACAAGACTTACAAAGGCCAGAGGCTCCTGACTTGGGACAGGCGCAAAAATGCGGCGGGGTTAAACATGTTTGTGAGATCTCAACCCTCCCCCTATACCTTTAGCCAATGTAGAAAAGTAAACGCATAACAATACGCACATTAAAATTCAGTCCAAGAGATGTCCGAGTCTGATGTCAGAAGATGTTACCAAAGAAAATAAACAAAATGACAATAATACATAAACAACAACAGACTACTAGCAGTTAACTGACATGCCAGCTCCAGACTTCAATTAAACTGACTGAAAGATTATGATTTCATCATATGAACATCAGGCACAATCCTTCCCGTTAGGGGTTTAGTATCATACCATCATAACATATATGAGAAGAACATAACCCGTGTCATACCAACAACTGGTTTTTGAATAAATGTGTTTAGTTCCGATGCAAAGACCCTATAAGTGAATCAATATTAACGCCAAAATATGCAATCTTTAATGACCTGACAACAGTATCGTAACTATATCCCTTCTTAATAAGTCTATTCAAAGGTTTTGTTAAAGTTTTTGAGGTGAATACTGACAAAAAATGGATGTGAAATACCTGAACGTATAAGAAGTCTGCATGTTGAGCTATATTTACGAATGATGTCCTTATACCAATGATAAAATTTAGTAAATGTTTTGACTAGTTTGTGATTTCGAAAACCCTGGTGTAATAATTTTTCTGTAATACATAAATTTATCTCGTTAAAATCTAAAACATTGTTACATGAGGGCTAGTATAAATCTAATTTAAAACTGATCCCTCACGACATATCAGAAAACGGGAGCCATGAGAGATCGGTTTTTAATTAGATTTGGCTTGTATGAAATGTTAAAAAAGGAAAGGACAGGAGTTTTGAGACACTTAACAAAACAAAGGCAGATTGGCATTTTATGTAAAAAAAAAATCAGGATTAACTAATGACAAAAATACTTGACCGAATAGAGGGAAAAATAAAAAAAGGCAGACAGGGATTACTAAATAAAAATATGCATGACAAAATTTTTCATCCACGCACCCTTTAAAATCAAGTATTGTACGACACTCAATTGCAAATAATAGACCATGATTTTCTCTCAACTCACTTTTAAGCCAATTATTTCATTAAAATAAAAAAATAAAAAATACCATGTATACATATGCCATTTATATAAATATTACAATCTTCTTGAGCCCTTAGGGAGTTATCATTTGATGTTTAGGGGGAGGGGCTAGGACGAAATTTGAAACGAAGGCAGGATGATCAGGATAGATATTACATGTAGTTATAACTAAAATATAATGCAGGACAAAAAAGTTTTATACTAGCCCCACTCCCTCGCAAAAAAGTCAAATGGTATCTCCCTTATACATAGCGATAAACAATTCAAATATCCAACTTAGCAGTTTCACCTCCCCTAATTAGGAGTTAACTTTGTTGTTAAATTTCAACTGGATTAATTTCAACCTGTTATTTCGCTAAAAAAAATGTTGTCTTCCCTTGACGGAGTCAAAAAGCGCCACATAGGTATGCGGTTTCCGTCGTCGACAATGTATTAGTTTGTTATTAAGGTCTAATTTATGGTTAACCCCAAGTGGAAGGTCAATCATATTTGTTATGCAGTTGTATAAGCATTGGCACATCTCATTTCCATGGAGATTATTTGGCCCTAGCTTCCCCCTCAGTCATGGTCTATTGATTTTGAAACTTTTGCTTATTTTACATGTATTAGTTTGTAATAAAGTCAGTTCAAGGGGAAACATTAGTGGTAGGCCAATGTTAATTGGTATTCAGTTGTATAAGCATTGGCACATCTCAATTCCATGGAGAATATTTGTCCTCGCCCGCAGTCAAGGTTTAATGACTTTTGAAACTTATCTTATATTGATAGAATCATATTCAAAACAGTGTGGCTGTGGCCATTGATTGACGACATAAATTATCCTATTGACTGGGTCAGATTATGTGAACGTTTGTCTGTACCGACCACTGCTCACTGTGTACTTTTTAAAGACACTGAAACTGTGGGGTCACCAAAGGTTTTCAACACCTAAATTCGAAAAACGAATCAGGAATAATACGATGTTTTGATTTATATCAATAATATAAATCAAAACATAAAGGTTATTCCTGATTAATTTTTCGAATTAAGTTATTATTAAAGGCGTTATATTTTAAAAACCTTTGGTGACCCCACAGTTTAAATTCTATAATATGTAAGTAGTGAGCAGTGGTTGTTACAGAAAAACTTTCACCGAATCTGTCCTTGTCAATGGGATAATTTAGGTAGTCAATCAATGGCCACAACCACACTGTTTTGAATATGATTCTATAGGAAGATTTAGTTTAGTTTACATGTATTAGTAATTGATTAGATCAGTTTAAGGTGAACTGCTTATGTTAAGTCAATGATATTTGGTATAAAAATTTATTGGCATGTGCAAGTATCATTTCCATGGAGATTATATAGCCCCACCCCCTCTTCATGGTTCATTGACTTTGAAACTTCAAGTTTATGTTTGTATTTTGGTTTGGGGACGACTTTTAATAAGTCGATAGTATTTGGTATGCAGTTGTATTAGCATTGGTACATCTCATTTACATGGAGATTGTTTATCCATGTAACTCAGTCATGGTTCATTGACTCGAATATTTGCATAACTTGTGTAAGATGTTAAAGTATTGCTATTTTGATTTCAACAATTGCATAATCAAAGTTACAAAAAGGCGAAACATATCTCTGTGATAAAACTTTATTTTTTAGTACACAAATCCTCAAGAAGACATGTCACAGGAAGGCATCTCAAATATTATTCTGACTCAAAGACGAGCAATCTTTTCTCATACACATACACGCCTACAAATGTATATGAGTTTCTCCTACACATACACGCCTACAAATGTATATGAGTTTTCTCCTACACATGTATATGAGTAGATTCATATAATACCAATGGTCGTGTCTTTATTTCAATGCGACTTTAGGGACCAATTTTCGGACTCCTTGTTTTTTTACCAACGATGAAGGGATACTCATGTTCAAGTCTTTGGCTTGTTCCGAATAGGGGATGAGCGCGCGACCTCCTACAAAGGACTTCTGAGGCTGTGAATTATTTTGTTCTTCCTTGCTTAATGATGTACATTGGTGATAGAAGATATTTTTTGTTAGATGCTTGAGCATCTTTGTTTTTTTCCGACGATCACGGGATACCAGTTTTCAAGTCTTTGGTGTAATCCGACTAGGGGTCGAGCGTTCAACCTCCTACAAAGGACCTGCAAATAAGAAATGACTATGCGGTATGGGTTTTGATTGTTGAAGGCCGTACGATGATCTATAGTTGTTAATTTCTGTGTCATTTTGGTCTTTTGTGGAGAGTTGTCTCATTGGCAATCATACCGCATCTTTTTTTTATATTTACAAATGTAGTTGTATGCGTTTGTAAGGCAGCAATCTAACAACAGTCTACATATGCATCTTTTATACATTTGAATCTCGAACATTAAATAGGAAAAAGAGTACATTTTTGTAAAAGAAAACATAAAACCTTCTGTTGTTGAATCAACTGATTTTAATACAAATATACAAATGAATGGCATCATAAAATTGTGATCGGAACAGACACAACATTCCGTACACACGATATCATACACCATGTCGTAATGTTAGGCCGAAAATGTCCTGACGTCAATGTCCTACCACTCATGTAAAAATAAAAATACTGTATCACAATAATTTTTGCAGTATTCGTTGAATTTTAATCGATTTTTTTAAATTTGAATGGAGCTGCAGAAAATGGTGAGAGCTTCTAAATGAAAAACTAGTAAATAGGTCGTTATTGAGGGAAAATATAAGACTATAAAGTATTTATTTATAAAAGAAAAAGTCCATCTTTCCGAATGATATCGATCTCATTTTTTTTAAAAGTTGTCATTCATACAATGAACTAGATTATTTAATGTCCGCGGTTTTTAAGGTCACAGGTTTAATGAATACTGATAGACAACCGAAAATTTCGCCTGTGCGCCAGTAACTCACTATCTAATTGCGAGTAAGCAAGAAAACTCACATCTCGGGTTTAACGAGGTTTGCTACTCAATTTCAAAATAACAATCTTTTCATAACACTAATATATGTTGATATCATAGGTGATAAAGGAATCCAAAAAGCCAAAAAAAATATATATAGGTCAATGTGCTTGTTTTCGAGATATTAGCAATTGAAATTTTGACGGGATAATGTTCTCTCTTTACTTTTCATAGCTTTATCATTGACACGTTTAAGTTCTCAAAAACTATTAAAAAATAACAAAGATTTTATAACACTTTAAAAGATGGCTAATAATCATACATGTAAAAGATTTATAAAAAGAAAAATGGGGGCCAATGGGCAAACTTTTTAAGGCATTCAAATGGGAAAAAAAAACAGAGGATTCTGAAAATATGACAAAAATTCCAAAATATGACAAGCGAACATCCTTAAGTATACTGAAATTCATCATCCGATTCAAGTCAAACTTATTGATTGATTGGCAACTCTATTGTGTTATTTCGTTGCGATCGATAATGGTGGAGAAAGCCACAATGCCAAGAGAGAACATGAGACCTTCAGTTGAAACGCTGACAGTCCTATAAGATTTGAGTCGAGTTTGCCTGCCACGTGCGGCATTCGAACCTTGTGATAAAGTAGTTTGAATACTAATTCATTCGGCCACTGAGGCCCCCAAACTTTCTACAAGGTTTCTTATTTACTTTTTGTAAGGGTGTGTGATTAGCGAGTTTCTGAGTTGGACAGGAAAACTTGGCCTACAAAATATCTTTTTCACATCCTCGGACAAAAGACACTAATTCAAGACTTATGGAACAATTCGCAAAGAATACGTATCAATGGCATGACATCTGCAATCTGGTAGCGAATTTTCAATTGTATTTTTTATCGCACTTTTACTAAAGATTAAATTTGTTGGTTTAATGTGTATCTTATTCAGTTTACATTGGCGCCCAAATGTTTAAGTACGTGTGCCGATAGAAATGTTGCATCTGTCCCTGTAATAAATAATATCAAATATGTACAGCTGTCTACAATCTAACATTTCATTTATTCATAGAACCAAATCATAAAACTGGTTCATAAAATACCATTGGCAACACTATTCAAGGATTTTTGTTAACGGGGTATACTTCCTATAGTGTAACTCGAATGTATGATACCGCCGTTCAAACAATTTTCTACTATATACGTCTATAATATTTATGTGAAACTTCAGATTTAAAACTTCATCGGCGATCAATAGTCCGGGACGTTGGCCCTCTACTCTTATATCAATTGGCAGAGTGTTTGTATAGATCAGGTTACCCAGAACAGGTCGATAATTACAGTTTGTGTGACTCGTGAAGAAAGAGAAAGGTCGACCCCGCATGTTTGTAAAGCTACTGTTTATAGAGAACCAGATATAACGAATCCGATCGTTTCTACCGTTTACGAACATTCCGAATAGTTCCGAGTTTGGAACATGAATCACGTTGGATAAAATCTGGCTTTAAGCACTTGTGAAGTCCGACCCTTTGCATTTGCATAAATAAAATACAGATCGTTTCCTTCATGAAACACTTCCCAGTCAGTATTTGGAAGTGTCGACATTTTATGAACGGGAACGAATTTGTCCATTCCTTGCCACCGGTATATTGTAGTTAACTGTTCCTCTTCATTTCCGCCATTTTGAGCATTAGATACAATCAGGTACGAATTGTCATCGATGGAGAAGAACTCCCAATCAACAGCGCTGAAAAAGAAACAAAATAATCAGTTACTGTAACGAATTGTCACCAATGGAGAAGAATACACAATCAACAGCATTGAAAAAAATATATAATCAGGTACGAATTGTCATCAATGGAGAACAATTCACAAGTAAACAGCACTGAAAAAGAAACAAAACAATTAGGTACGAATTGTCACCAATGGAGAAGAATTCACTATCATCACTATCAACAACATCGAAAATAAAATAATCAGGTACGAATTGTCATCAATGTTGAAGAGTTCCCAATCAACAGCACTCAAAAAGTAACAAAATAATCAGGTACGAATTGTCACTAATGGAGAAGAATTCCCAATCAACAGCACTGAAAAATAAACAAAATAATCATTTACGAATTGTCACCAATGGAGAAGAATTCCCAATCAACAGCACTGAAAAAGAAACAAAATAATCAGATACGAATTGTCACTAATGGAGAAGAATTCCCAATCAACAGCACTGAAAAATAAACAAAATAGTCAGGTACGAATTGTCATCAATGGAGAAGAATTCTTAATCAACTTCACTGAAAAAAAACAAAATAATCAGGTACGAATTGTCATCAATAGAAAAGAATTAACACTCAACAGGACTTAGGCAGCAACCATTTGATTTTCGGGGGGGGGCTATGTTTTTTTTTCGCCTCCGGCGAGGAAAAACAATCTATTTTTTGGGCGACAAGTCGAAAACATTTTTTTCTTTCAATTTTAGCAAAACATATTGTGGCAGCTGAGGGTGAAACAAACATTTTTTTTTCTCAGAATCAAAAACAAATTATTTTTTTCTCCAAAAAATGGAAACAAACTTTTTTTCCCAAAAAAACCATAGCCCCCCCCCCCCCCCCCCCCCCCGAAAATCAAATGGTTGCTGCCTTAGAAAGAAACAAAACTAAATTCTTGTATACGTAGTCTGACATGTCATATGACAAGCTTCTGGGAGGTGGGATTTATGTATGGGGTAAATGGGCGGGGATGTTGGATATGGTGGTAAACACTTGGGGATTTGGTATAAACAAAATGGAATCTTGGAAGAGGGGTGAGGGGATACAAAAAAGAGATTTAAGAAATTATCACCCCGTAGCATCCCTCAACTTTGTACAGATTACTGTTCAAAGGGAGATCATCAAACTGTCTTCACAACTTTCGCTGATGAATTGTATTATTTGTAAATAAAATTTTGTGATTTTCTCTCTCCACATCTTTCTTTATATGATATACTGTATATGCTGCACATTGTGTGAACTATAATATGTTGTTTACCGTGATCTTGATGGACAATTTAATTGATTAAATATATGTATTTTGTAAATATTGCTGTACAAACAAAATGAGCAATTGCATATACAGTGTAACCTGACTAAACCGAACCCTTTCGGGACTTGAGATTTTGTTCGGTTTTGGCAGGTATTGAGTTTCATCAGGTTCACAATGCATAAAATGTGGTATATGATTAATCTTCAGAACAATTTTGGATTAGACAGGTTTCCGGTTTATTCAGTGTTCGGTTTAATCAGGTTTCACTGTATATATATATAACGACACATGTTACATGGTCGTATACAGGACGATACGAAAAATCAAAATTAATAATTGAAAAAGGGGGCCCGATTAAGGTTCGCAAAAAACAAACGTCTACGTTAAAGTGGTAGCGCAGCAATTTTCCTAGCCCTTAAAAAAGTATAATTAAGTTACATACATTTAAAAGAGAGGCAAAAAATAACACTAACAATAACAGGGCAATATCAAGTGCTCGAGAAAGGTCACACACAGTGCTTCACATGCAATCTGTAAATATAGTTACCTGTAAGTGCTAAACACTTGGAACCTTTCAAATCCCTTTTTATCTATGTTGAGTCTGTAAAGGACAGAGTTTGTGAGGTAGGTATTTTTGTTTTTAAAATTCTGAGGTCCGTAGTTGTACGCATTGGCCACAATTAGAAACGCTGAGCCAGAAATAGTAAAAAATTCCCAATCTGTAGCACCGTTTGTCTGCAATGTAAATTATATAAGAATATAGAAGCAAACAAAAATCCACCAATCATCGCTCCGTTAAAACAAATTGTTTAATTGTAACGTTCATTTTGATTGGATAACTCCATTATAAACGTTGAGCCAGAAATAGTAAAAAAAACTCCCAATCTGTAGCACCATTTGTCTGCAAGGTAAATTATATAATAATATAGAAGCAAATAAAAATCCACCAATCATCGCTCCGTTAATACAAATTCTAATGCAACATCGTTCGTAACGTTCATTTTGACTGGATAACATCTGATGCTATGAAAACGTAAGCGCAAGCAGAGACGAAGTACGAGAGATGTTCAATGTATGTTTTAAAGTTGTTTTCTGTCAGTTTCATTAGAATGGAGATAAAAATACGTCATATTGGAAATGTTAGTGTATTTTAATTTCGTTTTATTAATTGATTTGCCAGTGGCCAGTGTGTTCACGTTCAGTGGCAAATATATTCACCTGTAGTGGCAAATATATTCATGTCCATTGGCAATTATATTCACGTCTAGTGGCAATATATTCACGTCCAGTGGCAAATATATTCACGTCCAGTGGCAAATATATTCACGTCCAGTGGCAAATATATTCACGTTCAGTTGCAAATATATTCACCTGTAGTGGCAAATATATTCATGTCCAGTGGAAAATATATTTATGTTCATTGGCAATTATATTCACGTCTAGTGGCAATATATTCACGTCCAGTGGCAAATATATTCACGTCCAGTGGAAAATATATTCCCGTCCAGTGGAAAATATGTTCACGTCCAGTGGCAAATATTTTGATGTTTATGACAAATA
Source organism: Mytilus trossulus (assembly GCF_036588685.1). Taxonomy (NCBI): domain Eukaryota; kingdom Metazoa; phylum Mollusca; class Bivalvia; order Mytilida; family Mytilidae; genus Mytilus; species Mytilus trossulus. The sequence goes on along the minus strand of NC_086385.1, from coordinate 9,315,406 downwards.
AACAATTAACCATTCATGAATCAGGTTCATGAAAGTTATATACAAAGTGGTCGATTGGGATTAAGGGCCTTAATCATTACATCCAATGGAAATGGAGTTATGATTGATTGGGCACAGGAGTCCTATCTTGCAGCAGAAGAGCTAAAAATCCTCATTGTTTTAGCAAGAGGTATTTTAACGTGAAGATATCATGTAAGCCACCGGAAGTTACTTTTCCATTCCGACTTTTTCGTGGCTTTATGCAAAATTAGAGTTTTTACCCCAATTTCACGGTCCACTGAACATGGAAAATGCTAGTGCGAGTGGGGCATTCGTGTACTGGGGACACATTCTTGTTGTTAATATATTTAATGATCAGTTTGTAAATGTACATAGATATGTCTCACCTCCATTGTTTGAAACAAATAAAAGCCATTCTTCTGAAAGACATAAATTCTGGATTCAAATAGCGTAGTAATCCCATTAAAAGCCTGTGCTAATGCAAGAAAATGGTATCCTTCCACAGTAAAATAAGTCCAATCATAAGCACCAGTAGTCATTATCGATTGAAATTCTTCAAATAATTGTGATGATGGGTTCCATTTGTAAATAACAGATTCAACATCTTGGCTTGAACCTATAAAATTAAATAAGAATTTATTCTGTATTTGATGAGCTTTCATTTGATTTTGATGGAAGGGTGGGGATTTGAAAAAAAGCAGGATAGGACCGGAGTTTTGAGAAATAATAAAGGCAAGATGAGCAACTTGGGCAAATCATTCAGGCAGGATGACAATTTATGAACAATTTTATTACAACAAAAATATAAAACAGGACCTATTTTTTCGTATTTACCCATTATAGTTTCTCTTTTTCTTTTTCCGAATAGCAAAATATTCTATAATTTTATATCTTGATTTATTTTGAATCTAGTATGGTCTTAATTCTCTCGATGGATTATATACAGTGAAACCTGATTAAAGCGAACCCTGAATAAACCGAAAACCTGTCTAATCCAAACTTGTTCTGAAGACCAATCATACCACATTTTATGCATTGTGAACCTGATGAAACCGAATACCTGCCAAAACCGTACAAAATTACAAGTCCCGAAAGGGTTCGGTTTAGTCAGGTTTTACAGTATACATCATAGAGAAACATGAGAATTAGATTTTTAAAATTATAACAAAACAATGCATTAATATTTTTCTTTTGGGAGAAATTTATTTATGTATTAGCTGAAGATTAGAGTTATCTTTCTTTAAGTTTATAGCAGTAAATATGCAATTATTTAAATATAATACTGTACAGCAAAGTTGTAAAGTTTTATAAATCTGCCTACATCACAAGTTCAATAGGATTTACTGGAGAAAGTTTTCAAAAATGTTATTATACAGCGTAAATAATGAAAAAAAAAAATACGAAATGGTTTTTATTCGTCTTCCTGAATATGCATGAAATATTTGCCACTGGTCTTTAAACCAAACGATTGTCAAATCAACGGGAATCCAAATATAGTTTTCCCGTTTGCTATTTGTAGTAATTATTTATAGATGGGAACTAGTATAACAAGTTCGGATACTGGTTTTGTAAACAGTATGTACTATTTCAGTGGCACATTTAATAAATTTAAAGGAGGACTGATGCCCTCACCCATTGTCCTTTTTATAAAAAAAATCAGATAACATTTTTATAACGTTGTAGTGTTGAGGAAGTATTAAGCTTCTCAATGATCAAACTACTAAGTATCCAAACGAAATGTTACGGTATAGTGTGTGGTTGAAGTTTTTGAAATATTCATATTTTTGTCAAAGGGTCAAAGTTAATATTTTGTCAAAATTTTATGAAATTAAACAAGCCAAATTAATTTCAGTCAAGGTGTTTAGTACCGACACCTTAAGGATGTACTTAGGTGAGGTTTTGGAATTTGTGTCAAATGTTCGGACTCCTTGGTGTTTTTCCATACAATACAATGTAAAATATTGTGCCCCATAACACCCATTTATTTTTTCATATAAGACTTTATAGCTCATTTAAGGTCATTTACCGAAATTTTAGAAGATTCTTGATTTTCTTTCTTATGTTTTGAGACCCACATAATACCAATACAAATATAAGGTAAAAGTCCGAGTCAGCCTTTTCCCGCCATATTTAATTCTCAAATATCTCAAAAATGAGGTCCATGACCTATCAATATTTTTAGCATATCTTTATCCTTAATTGATTCTCTACCAGCTTATAGTATCAATTTTAATATCTCAATTTCTTAATTTTTACCTAACCTCACATAAGTTCATCCTTAACCAATTCGCCGATTCAGAATCAAATGCATCCTGGGTAATATTTTCAAAAGTGAACACCAAAACGTCCTGATTGATTAAAAATGCCATAAACAATGGAAATTTAACCAATTGCGTGACGTTATTTTTACTTTGGGGTACGAACAATGCAATTACCGGGCAATTATAATGCTCTAGATTCTGAAACGGCCAGTTGGTTATATTTTACCTTTAGCGTGATTGGCTACAGCCAAAAAATCCCTTCCATCTATTTTAAAATATTCAAAATCTCTTGCAGTCCATGTTGGAATGGTCTGGAAAACATTAAATCTCTTTCTTCCACGGTTCCATTTATAAATGGTGGAATTACTTTGCGGCTGGTCATTCAGGCCATAGTTTGCAACTGCAAGGAAAAACTGAAAATGAAATAAACGTTGTAGGTAGATCGTAATTCTTGTTTTTATTTCTTTATTTGTACTTGGTTGGTTGATTTATTTTAACGTCGACCGAGTCAGCGCGAACATCTTTATCTTGACAGGAGCAACTAATGTGTAAGTACAGTAAAACCTGACTAAACCGAACCTTTCGGGACTTGAGATTTTGTTCGGTTTTGGGCAGGTATTCGATTTAATCAGGTTCGCAATGCATAAAATGTGGTATAATTGGTCTTCAGAACAAGTTTGAATTAGACAGGTTTCCGGTTTATTCAGGGTTCGGTTTAATCAGGTTTATTCAGGGTTCGGTTTAATCAGGTTTCACTGAACACGAAAGAATGACAGTGTTTGTTCGTTTTTCTTTTCCATTCATTATATATCATTGATAATCTGCCGACATTATCTTGCAGATGTGTTCTTCAAGGCTCAGTTGAAGTGTTTTCAAACGAACAATTCGACAACTTCCAATGCAAATCAGTCGGTTTCCGAACTTTCCCGAAGTCGTTGATAATCGAGTTTTTAATGTGCTTGTGGCCATCTTGATTTTGCAGTGGTGTTAGAGTTTTGTCCTTGTGTTAACTTTGAGACGAAAAGCAGCAATACAAATGTTGTTTTTTTGTTTTTGCTTTTACTTTTGGTCATAATATAATAAATCATAAAAAAATATCCAAAATCAAAATTTCTTTTTGTTTGTATACATGTATTTCTATAATATTTTCATCAACCAGATTGAAAAAGGACGTGTGTGCATGTACAGGAATTCCAATATATAATTTTTTCTTCAAATAATCAACAATAAAAAAAAACATACTACAAACTCACCCCGTTTTGTATCTTAAAATGAGTCCAGCTCTGTGCTCCGTATGTTGAAAGTTTTTGGTATAGCATAAACTTTTTGTTTTTCCATTTATATAATCCCGATACGTCGTCAAGTTTCTTCCTCGTATTTGCAAAGACGGCAAACATTCCCTCGCCTTCGATAGTAAAAACATGGACGTCGATCCCGGGCCCAGGAGTTTTTATTTCTTGATAGAGTTCAAGATAGTCTAGCTTTCTGGGAATATCGGCTGTGGAAGAATATTGAAAAGAATTATAAAAACAGTGCTAACGAAACTTTTGTTTTTATATATGAATTGAGAGTAAATTGCAAGTAAATAAACAACCAAATTAGAGATCAGCTTATTAGCTAGATGCATTTAGTCATTTTCCCCATGTATAGTGTTGCTTTAAAGCTTATTTATTTCTTAATGACTCGCTGAACTCGATTAAGAAAACCAGGATAACTATTGATCTTAGACTACAAATGGAGACAAATTTTAGTAAAACAATATTAAAATATTTCTAGAACCTAATATTGGTCAGACTTTCTTTTAAGGTGGTACCAAACACCTTGACTAAAATTAAGTTTGATCGTTTAATTTTCATAAATTTTGACAAAATATTTACTTAATACCTTTGACAAAAATATAAAAATTTCAAAAAAATTGAACCACACACTTTCTTGGAAAAAAATCATTGGAATGACCAACACTGATATTGATAATTGAGAAGCTTAATATTTCCTTAACAACACAACGTGATTAAAACGTCTAGCTGATTTTACAGAGTTATCTCCTTGTAGCGTAAGGTGCTGTGTAGAAAAAAAAGAAAATAAAACCAAAAGTTGCCTTGTCATCGTCAATAAGGAGATTCGGAATCCAATCAAGTAGCTGTTAATTAATATCGTTATTTTTCATAAAACTTATTTCCCTCAAAATTCATAAATATAATTCAAAATCAGCTACAGCAAACTATTTGTCGTAGATATAGGCAGATGTGGTATGAGTGCCAATGAAACAACTCTCCATCCAAGTAACAATTTATAAAAGTAAACCATTATAGGTCAAGGTACGGTCTTTCAACACAGAGCCTTGGTTCACACCGAACAACAAGCTATAAACGCCCCCCCCCCCCCAAATACTAGTGTAAAACCATTCAAACGAGAAAACCAGTGGTCTAATCTAAATATGTATATTTGTCACCTTTGACGTCGACGGTCACGTGTTTCCAGATTCCATTGACACACACCTTGAGAGATTTAGCGTAGAGGTCATAAGCGATGTTTCCGACGTCCATCCAGGTACAATCTTCCCATTGAGGTCCTGGAGAGTCCGATCCGTACGTGTCTGTAAGTATTTGAGATACGAAAATTAAATATTTTAAAGATGTTTATTTTATATAGTGCATTGGGTGGGAAACAAGTGGGAAACAAGTTATTACAACTTTTATTGTCCCTTTCCACTTTGCTGCCTTGAAGCGGCATAAGCCTGTTCCTTTTCGAACTAGACTTTTATATCTCAGACTATGTCAAATTCCATGCTTTGTTATCCGACTTTCGTTTTTTCTTTTTTAATTATTAAAACTTACAAAACACGCATACGATGCTTATCATCAGGATAACATGTATGAAATACTCGCCACTGGACTTTAAGATTGTATTACAACTTACCAAATGCGCATCTTATCAAAATTGCATACATGCAATACTCGCCACTGGACTTTCAGGTTTTATGACAACTTACCAAATGCGCATCCAATGCCTATCAAAATTGCATGCATGAAATACTCGCCACTGGACTTTCAGATTGTTTTACAACTTACCAAATGCGCATCTAATGCTTAACAAAATTGCACACATGAAATACTCTCCACTGGACTTTCAGGTTTTATAACAACTTCCCAAAATGCGCATCCAATGCTTAACAAAATTGCATGCATGAAATGCTCGCCACTGAACTTTCAGATAATATTTAAACTTACCAAATGCGCATCGAATGCTTAACAAATGTGCATACATGAAATACTCGCCACTGGACTTCAGATTGTATTACTACTTACCAAATGCGCATCGAATGCTTATCAAAATTGCATGCATGAAATACTCGCCACTGAACTTTTAGATTGTATTACAACTTACCAAATGCGCATCCAATCCTTAACAAATGTGCAAACATGAAATACTCGCCACTGGAATTTCAGATGGTATTACAACTTACCAAATGCGCTTCGAATGCTTATCAAAATTGCATGCATGAAATATAAGCCACTGGATTTTCAGTTTGAATAAGCATTTGACTTTTTTTTCCAAAAGAAATATTATACAGCTAAATCAGTTTCAAACGAACCTCTTCGGGACTTAAGATTTTGTTCGGTTTTGGCCGATGTTCAGTTTTATCAGGTTCACAACGCATACAATTGTATATGACGGTGCTTCAGAACATTGTTGGTTTATACAAGTTTTCGATTTATGCAGGATTAGGTTTACCCAGGCTAGGAAAAGATTTCTCAGAGTGTTGATCTTTAATTTGGAATAGTAGTAAACTATTTACCTGGAAATATAGGTAATTTATTATTCATGTGAGTGTGTCTCGGTACCCTAGATGGGCATGCTCTGGTTGTAGCGTCGATCCCTGGAGTAAATATGATATCACGTAACTGGCCCTGTAAAATTATAAATATAAAAAAAAAAGCAAGTAATAAAAAGAGAAGAGTGACGAATGGTACATATTAAAACGTTTATAACCGCTGTACATGTTTGAACTTGTCCTAAGTCAGGAATCTGATGTTCAATTGTTGTCATTTGTTGATGTGGTTTTAAAGTGTTTCTAGTTTCTCGTTTTTATGTAGATAAGACCGTTGGTTTTATGTTTGAAAGGTTTTACAGTTGTCATCTTTAAGGCCCTAATTAGCTTGCTGTTCGGTGTGAGCCAAGACTCCGTGTTGAAGACCGTACTTTGACCTATAATGGTTTACTTTTACAAATTGTGACTTGGATAGAGAGTTGCTCATTGGCACTCATACCACATCTTCTTATATCTATATGATAAACAAATGAAACAACATCTCCACCAAAGACCAAAATGACAAAGAAATTAACAACTATAGATCACCTTATAGCCTTCAACAATTAGCAAAACTCATTCCGCATAGTCAGCGGTATGAACCTGTTAAATCGCGCCGGGTGATGATACATTTCTCAATTACGAATTATGGAATGTGGTATTGCCTTGAATATGCAAAATGGACAAAACCACAAAGAAGTATAGCATGACTTCAACTGAAGATTTCCTTGGTATACCACAACATGGTGGGGCTAGACTGTTATAAACCACGTTGACGATCTGGCCATGAGGAGCGCTGACATTTATAATAGGTTTAAATGCATTGGTTTTAACCGCAAACCACAACCTAGATGATACATTGATTTGTAGTATTGGCATTTTAAAGTATATTGCCTTGATATATATTTATCAACGTGAACGTGGTAAAATTTGTTTATAATTGAACTAAATCAAATTTGGAAATCCTACATTTTTCACTGACATGAATAAGAAGATGTGGTATAACGGCTTATCAGACTCTTCATCCAAATCACAATGTGTAAATAGTAAACCATTATATACAGGTATATATGTCAAAGTACGACCTTCAACACGGATCGCACTGCAAGATATAATGGGCCCCATAATGACTAGTGTAGAACAATTCAAACAGGAAAACCAACTGCCTATTCTATATATAGAAACGAGAAATGAGAAACACATATGAATCACACCAACAAACAACAACCACCTAACAACAGACATACGAAAATCAGATTTTTTTAGTAGTTTGCCATTTAGACATCAAATTTAAAAATTCATCTTGTTGTACAAACGAGATGAGGTACGCATTTACTGTCAACGACGGTCGCAATCTTTACATATGACATAAAATTTTTGATAATGGAATATTCAATGGTATTTCTAAACGCGCTGTTAAATAAACATCAGTAAAGCATTCCTGTGGTACAGAATACTGTAACCATTGTTTGACAAAAAACTAGAAAATTTGCTGCTTTTTGTAATTAAATTAATTGTAGACTGCTTAACGTCCAGTGGCGAAAATTTCATTTTTGTTCAGGACGAAAAAAAGAGTGATATACAATGTTTCATTTGTAACAAGGTGCATTGCTGTGTGTTTGTTTTTTCCTAGATTAATAGGTGACGGTTGAGATCTCAAAAAACATGTTTTACTCCGCCGCATTTTTGCGAGTGTTCCAAGTCAGAAGCCTCTGTATTTAGTTTTGTATGTTTTTTTATATTAGTTCATTTGTATATTGAAGAGTTTAGTATGACGTCAATTATCACTGAACTAGAACACATTTTTGTTTAGGGCCCAACTGAAACACGCCTCCGGGTGTGGGATTTTCTCACTGTTGAAGACCATAATGTGATGGGTGACCTTCGGTTGTTTTCTACTCTTTCATCAGGTTGTTGTCTCTTTGACACATTCCCTATTTCCATTCTCAATTACGCTTGTAGCTTTATTGTTTTTTCTAAAAAAAAAAAAAAAGGTTGATTGCTTAACATCCAGTGGCAAATTTCTCATCTATTTTCAGCACTGAAAAAAAAAGATCTACAAACTTTGTTCTGAATAGATTTCCACTCACCTGAAACACCCCACTGTTTTTATCACAACTGGCTATCGTTACTGTTTTGTGCACTGCATCGACGTTATCCGGAAAGTCTCTCTTTAACCGTTTATGTTTTGTATTTATACAATCGGTTGTCATAGTGACATGAGTGCCTCCTACACTGAATCCTAAAGTGTGCCATTTGTTGTCACGTAGAAACTCATTTTTAAATTTCACTTTTTTACTTTTATATATAAAAAAAATGTTTCTTCTGCTAATTTTTATAGACATGATGTTTGAATCTTTATCTCCTACTACTAAAACACATTCTTTCCCCGTGTAAGTCCGACTATGTTTAATAATGAAAAACACTGAAAATTCGTTCGGAAAGTATCGACATTGTTTTAGAATTTCAGACGAATCCATCGTTATGTACGTGATGTCCTTCAAAAACTTATACGCATGCACGTGAGCCTCGGTATCGTACACATAGCTTACTCCTTTGGGTAGTCGTCCATATCGTGGGAAGGCTTTGTCTAATAAATGTGATGATTCTAGACCTGCAACAACAAAAAATGTTTTTGTTAGAAATAATTTGTGTTTGTAATATTTAGGACCATATTTGGCTTTAATGCATTTTTGTCATCCTATCTTGGCAGACGGTCTTTGTATACATATTGAAAGGTTCGTACTTCATTGTTTGTTTAAAACATTTTTTCATTTCTTTTTAATATGTATATTTTCGTATCGATAGTTTCATGAGAATCTATAATTAAAGTTAATCTAGTCTTTTTTTTCTTCATAAAACTTGGATTAAACCAATTGTTGTTAGCATGACGTTCAGTGATATTTTTTTGTTGACACTGTCAATTTTAGGTTAGATATTTATATATTGCAATCAAAAGCGTATTTATTTGAAATATAAGAAAATCCTTCTGTGCTTTTGTTTTTGTTTAGATTGGACGGGTTAAGAATTTCGTTTAAATTTCATGCAGATGAGTCAAAATTTTGTGAAAAAAAACGAGACCAAAAAAATAGAAATAAGACCATGCTGAGTGTGCGAACAGTATGATATTGTATACCAGTTCCAGATCATATGAGCATTTGAACTGTATTTTGGTCTAAACCGTATGCGTACTTTTTCAAAAAAATGCATACGGTCGGTCTGGTCGCGTATGATCTGTCTAATTTTAAGATGTTGGTCAAGTTAATTAGATACAAATGTATAAAACAGATCAACTTAATAAGTTTAATTGTAAAGGAAATCAAAACTTAGTATTTTAATCATTTAAAAAGCCACGTTAAGATGTTATACTCAGGTCAGTTTTCAACAAAATATTTTGACCAACATCTTAAAATTAGACAGACCATACGCGACCAGACCGACCGTATGCATATTTTAAAAGATGATTATTAATCTAGTATGGTGTTTGATATAATTTTAAAATTTTTCATACGTGTTATTTCTTCTCGCGAGTTTCGCGTAAAATAAGTGACTCACACAAATTTATTAATTTACAAGAATCATTTCTTTAATTAAAATTGAAAATATCCATAATCATTCTTACATTTGTCACTTCAAAACTATTTCAGTAATGTATTTTCTGTAAAATATTATATACTAATGGTATATATTAACAAAAATGTAATTATAACTAACAAAGTAACAATATACATTTTTCAATATTAAAATGTCTACAGCGTCATCAATTGATAATCATGTTAAAGCTTCCCCGACATGAAAGGTATCGAGATGATTGAATATAGAAAAACAAATTACAGGTTAATATTTCTTTTATTGATAACAGTATATTTAAACTGTCGTTAAAATTTAAATAACTAGAGAAACATGAGGCATATTCATAATTTTAACTCTATAATTTTAAAAATTTGAACTGTATGACTTGAACATTACGATCTAAAGACTATTTTACTTTTTAAACAGTAAATTAAATATACAAAAAATATACAGTCCATGTATAAAATTCAATTAATTTGCTTTTAAATTCTTATTAGCCCGTTCGCCAGGGTTATCGAACACGCCCTCTAGTAATTAAGACGTTATATTTTCCTTTGAGTTTTTCGATACAAGTAACGGATCACCTCTGACAGTCTTTCAGTTTGACTGAAGTATCTCAGGTGATTAACCCCTTTGATGTTTTACCTGCACAGGTGAAATACAACATATAATTTACACAGCCAATAGGCTTAAAGAATACCATCGAATATTAAGGGCTATTAAGTCCGTTTATCAGTATTTGAACAACACGTTCAAAAACTTTATAAATCTGGATTAAAATATGTAAATTTACAATATAAATTAAAAATCAAGTTTTTCTGTCTGATCCAACTCCAAAAATTTCTAGATATTAGAAAGATTTTATTATCACACATCAGGGATTTTATGTTCGGATATATATTATAGATCTTGAAATAATTCGTGCTTAGTTTACATAAATAACAATATTCCAAAAATTTATAAAAAAAACCACCATGAAAATACTAATTAATTATTATTTATAAAACTTATATTTCTTTAGGTTAAGTCATTATCAAAATTATAAGAAAATATTTTTATCATTATATTTTTATCAGAATGAACAATTATACATGTTTTGCGCTTTATTTCTTTATTAATAATCTTTCAATATACATGTATATATATATAAATATTATAAAATTATCTATAGAACCTTTCTGGTAAAATACCTAGTGCTCACAAGAACATTGTACATTTCAAAAATTCTTTTACACGATTAAAATAAAAGATGGCTCCGACAATAGAAGATCAATAGAACCCGCGTTCACATTTCACTGCAGTTTTGTCTTATCCGTGGTAATCTTTGACCGAACAATGTTTTTTTAGTCGCTCATCTTCTTACTGTTCATACATGGTGGCCTTTTTAAATTTCTTTGCTTAAATATTCTGTAAAAACTATTTGATACTCTTATAAGACCTATTTTGACATACAACTCTGAAATTTGGTTTATGGATAATTTTCAGTCAGCTTTTAGGGCATCTAATAGAGCTGCAGTAAATAATACTTTTTGTGATACTCTTGCATTAGCAGAAAAATATCCCTTTGAGAAGGTTCATTCTAAATTTTGTAAAGCAGTATTAGGACTGAAAAAGACAGCCACATAGGTGCTAGATCAGAATTAGGTAGATTTACTTTGGACTCCTATATAAAAACTCAAACACTCATGTATTTTTATAGAATAAATTGTAATGATATTAATCCCCTGGTTAAGGAATCTCTACAAACAAACATAAATTTACATTCAGAACGAATTTATTCTTGGTACTCATTTGCAGATAAATTTTAAAAAAGATGAAAATAAACCCAGAAAATTACTATAATATTAATGTACCTTTTCAACAATCAAAAAACGTGTTAAAATGTAATATAAAAAAGTGTGTTTTCAAAAATGGATTCCTCATCCAAACTTTGTCTTTATGGGAAATTAAAAAATAATTGTCAGTCTGAGGAATATTCAATTTGCAATAATTTTGTACATAGGCAGTTACTCTCAAAATTTAGACACTTGAACTCTCAAAATTTAGACTCAAGTGATCATTCCCTAGGCATTTAATTTGGAAGGTACAGAAACATTCCAAGAGCACAAAGATTATGTAAAAAATGCGGAGTCCTAGATTTTGAATTTCATTTTTTTTTGTATTGTGACATTAACTTAATATCTTTGCGTTCTAAACTTTTTGCTTATCTAAAAGACTATGTACCACAATTTCAACATCTTGATGCATTCAATAAACTGAAACACATTCTAAACCCCATCCCTGAACTTGTTTGTCATATGTGAGTCTTCATTAAGCAGTCTTTAGAACCGAGCGAATCAGACCCATGTCAGGCAAGGTTATGATGGTGTTTTTTTACATACATTTATAATTGAACTCTAATGTTCTATTATTCTATATATTGTATTGTATTACATTGTATTTCATTGTATTGCAATTATTGTTTTATTGTATTGCTTGACCCTTATGGGTGTAATTTTACAATAAAGATTATGTATAAATAAGGAGACGTGGTATAATTGCCAATTAGAAAACTGTCCGCCAAATTCGAATAAAGTGGATGTACGTAAGCAAATATAGGCAACCGAACGACCTCCAACAATGAATAAAAGCTATCCCTATAGTCGGCTATAAAAGGTCCCGACATGAAAAATATGAAACAATTCAATTTAGAAAACTGAAGGGCTAAATTGTAACACACAATTTACGAAAAAAACCCACCAAATATGACAGATGCGAACCAACCACTGAACTATACGCTCCTGACTTTGGACAGGCACATACATAATGTGGCGGGGTAACTGTCTCGTTTCAAAGATATTTTCGCTTTTAATATCCGGTTTCGGGTTCGAACTGTTTTCTAAAGACAGTCATGATTGTTTTAATTTGATTTCAGCATGATTGTTGGTTTCTCTACACGTTTTTTGTTTACATGAAATGTTTTTCTTCTGTTTTTTTTGTCTTCTATTTTCATTTATTATTGCTCGTTTCTATCTCCCTTGTAATTTCCATTTTTCATCATCTGTTTGTCCTACTTTTAGATAATTGAGCAGAAAAAATACTCTACCGTAGCTCTTGTTCAAGTATAGTAGGGCCGGAGTGTAAATTGTGCAGTGAAGACACAGATAATTATGGTTATATTGACAATGAGACAATTATTTATTAAAGATTTAGTTATACGAGAAGTGAAACATTTGATATTCGTTTTTGATTTGTTTATCTCTTTTTCAATTTCTGCCCCTCTATGACGAATTACGATTTTCATGTGTTTATATTTTGATGCTACACAACACGTGTTACTAAAGGGGCGTGTACTTTTTAAGAATCGATCATCCAGTTTTGGATTTGGAATCTTCTCCAAACTATTCCCTTTTCTGATTACTAAGCTTATATGGAAATTTGTTAACTATGTATTTTAAATTATGATATAAAATTTAAATATTTATTTTCAACAAATTCTCTTAATCTAGATAAACATATCAACAGATATTTCTCCATTAATTTAATAGACCGTTATAATATACATTACATTCCTTATTGACAGTTGGTTTTTGGTAAATATTAATGGACTTTATATTTGTCACGTTGAGGTCTTAACATAAACATGTTACCTTTCGGTCAATGGTCAAACCACGAAAAAATAAATTATCACCCTCGTGCCAAGTCAATAACACATGTATACTATTTTTATTTCACTATTGACTGATAGATCCATTACATTGAACCGGTATTTAAATCACCTAATATTATTACTTTTACTGATTTTATCAAAAAAGTAATAACGGTTTTTATTTAAGATTTTATGTTATTTGTGGTTTTCATTTTCACTTAAATGTATTTTCTTTTAGCTTTTAACATATTTCGTCTGAATTTTTAGAAGTTTTTATAGTCGACTTAAAAAATCATACATTTGAGAGTAATAAACACAAATAGAAAAAAAGGTTTCAATAAATTAATTTTCATACATTTGGATGTTAATAGATTCTAATGCATTTACTTTTCACTTTTCGGCTAATACCAATGTATATGAAAATTAAAAACAAGGATATTTTTAATTTTGATATCATTTATCAAACAAGTTAACCAAAATCAAAATTTAACTACACATCTCAAGATCAAAATTAAAATAAAAAAATAAAGCAGTTTGTGTATACGTGAATATGACCAATTCTTCGTTTCAGAATCTAATGCATTCTGGGTAATATTTTCAAAATGTACACAAAAACGTCGTGATTGGTTTAAATAATATCTTTATTCGAATGTTTGTCTCAAACCATATACTAGTGTTTAATGCCAATACACTTATGTAAAAAAAAATATGAAAATATAAAAACGAAACAGTTATAAATATGTTTTTGTTTTATTAAATAAAGGCAACAGTAGTATACCGCTGTTCAAAACTCATAAATCCATGGACAAAAAACAAAATCGGGGTAACAAACCAAAACCGAGCGAAACGCATTAAATATAAGAGGAGAACAACGACACAACACCGAAACGCAACACACACAGAAACTGACCAATCATCAGACAAAACACCACGAGAATAACAAATATAACATGAAAACCAAATACATGAATTTGGGATATTAAATGTTCTATGATCGCTGGAAGATTATCGACAGAGAAATATAATATTAATAATAATAAAAAAAAATGATAGTAATTATAATGATCAAATTGTTAATGATAAAAGTAATAATAATAATTTTTGTTTCTGTATTTGTTAATGGGTCGAGTATGTTATATTCATAAGCAGGCACAATAAGGACAAACACAATAGACAAAGTCCTTTACAATATCACATGCTTTTAATCATCGCTATTGTAGATGAAAGTTTAGCAGAAAGTTAACGATCATACTACAAGACCATATGCATTTTTCACGTTTGTGCGTCCGTATACGATCGACGCAATGTATCAGAGGCGGATGTGGGGGGAGGGGGCCCGCCCTCTTTTGGAAAACATTGGTTGCTTATATAGGGAATCACCGAAGCGTGACTGGAGCGGCCCCCTCTTAGCTCATTCAGTGGGCCCCCACTTATGAAAAATTCTGGATCCGCCACTGCGTATAACACGTATATGAGGAAACTTTTAAGGATAAATGAAGTCAAATGGGTTCTGATGATGATATTTTATAAAGCACGTATCCAGATCTGTGAATAATGCAAATGCTCTGTTAAAATGTAAATAAGCTGATAGCCGATTAATTAAATACAGGGAAGATGTGGTGTGAGTGCCAGTGAGGCAAATAAATATGTTTAAAACAGAACTTATTTGAAATATTGACAAGATCCCAACTTTTAACGACCATTTTTGTATTTTTAAATAACTGAGTTTATATTGCTCTAGCAAAACTCCTCATTTTGGCTCATGCACAAGTAGGAGACGGAGAAACGTTCAATCCAACTGGATACTAAATAACATCATTTAAGCACCTTACGCTCGCTCTATTACCAAAAATTCCCAAAACTAGTTAGACGACGGTAAATTTTGTAAAATATCGTGCTTTACACCACTAAATCAGATACATCTTGAAATATATACTGTTAAATACAATAATTAGTTTTTATATACAACGATATCATAATTCAACACAGTACTAATTGGTCCTATTAGTACTTCAGTGTCAACGATACCATATTTTGAATCATTCATCACGCAGTTGTCCTGTGAGGCTTCCGAATAGAGTCGTTAGGGTCCAAAGTTTATTCCGTATATTATTCACTACATATTTGGAATGCTAAAGATTCAGTATCTTAGCTTATATGACAAGTAACGAATACAGTTTAAAGATGAATTGTCTATTCATATTTGATTAATTTTATATTAAATATCTGAAACAAAATCGTCCAAAACATGCAGGAAATATTTGCCAGTGGACGTTGGTCATCCTAAAATCAATCAATCTAAAACACAAAAATTTGAAATTGCTATAGAAGTCCCATATACAGCCTCGTTTTGAAACTCATCCCTCATAGAGTCATTAGATACAGGTCAGGTCAACTAAACTGCAAAAGGGCACGATCACTTTACATTTTCTTAACAATAAGATGATATTATTAGCTTTCAGCGTGACAAACATTGTAGTTCTCAGGTGTGGTGATACGTATCTGGCCTATATAAACTATTCAGATCTCTATAGTCGATACAGAAACGGGATAAAATGTCATTGTCTTTATTACGTCTTTATGGACCATTTGTCAGGGATGATTAAAACAATACATTTTCACAAGTTTAACCTTAATGGGAAGTTAATTTGACATTTGATACAGGTGTTGTGAAATGAATACTTTAAAGGAATAGAAAGTTTCTGGAACACCTATGGTGATTTGATTTAGAATATAAGTTTATATTTTTAGTTATATCTTCTTATTACTTTTAAGTCAGTCAAGTCAGAACTGTTATTTTACAATTTATTTCATATTTACGTTTTTAATAGTATATTAATATCATATTTTCTCTCAACCTTTTCTTACTTATGAACACTTTTTAACCCCATTTATAAAGCCAGAAAAGCGTTTCGGACATATGAAATAAATGCTGGTTTAAATTTTGTATCGCCAAGCTCGATTATTTTTTTCTTCTGATACCTAGATTTTTCTCATTTAAACTAATTTCCTCTCACAGACAGAGAGTCAGGTAGTTTATACCATGCTTTTTCATATATAAAATAAAAAAAAATAGTTTACGGAAAGAGAAGTGGAACATGGACATTTTGTTTATGTGTATATAAATAAATAATACATTGAAAGAAAACTAAATGATAACATTTTTAGATAAAATATGATGAGACATTATGGCTCTTATAATGAGTAGTCTGAATATGAGTTCAAAAAAATCACAAGGGATTCGTTTTAGTGCTAAAAGCAAAATACTTAAAGTCAGTATACATTACAAGTGTACATTCTTTTATAAAAACAAGAAGGCATTATAAGTTATCTCCTCTTATTTGAATGAATTTTAGAATAATTAACCCGGCAAATACAAAAATATTGTTTTTAGTAATAATGATATTAAAGATAAATTCATAATTTTATTTCTTTAAATGAAAATAATTATGATAAAATGCATATATCTAACTGAAATTTTGGTTACCCGTTATAGCTTGCTGTTCGGGGTGAGTCTAGGCTCCGTGTTGAAGACTGTAATTTGACCTTTAATGGATTACTTTATAAATTGTGACTTGGATTGAGAGTTGTCTCATTGGCACTCATACCACATCTTCTTTTTATAGACCGATTGTTTTCTTCTATTTTACAACGGAAGATATCCAATTATCTTAAGGTTAAATGCTGCATGTCCATGCATGGTCTGATATCGATTTATCGTGGCTATTTATTGAAAAGATGGCAACCAGTAAAAAATACCAGAAGTTGGACATGAAACGTCATACAATATCCTAAGTCAGTATCATTATTTGTAGTTGGTTTGCTGTGTATTATTTTATGTTTTTAATTCTATGTTTCTCATTTGTTTCGCATTTGTTATTTCGGAGCCTTTTATAGCTGACAACAAGGTACGGTTTTGATTTAACGCCGTACGGGGACCTATAATTGCTTTAATCCAGATTTTGACTCTTTTTGATAATTGTCCTATTTGTAATGATACCACATCGTTATTTTAAATTGAAAAAGAATTAAAGGAAAATAGTTAAAAGCAAAAGCAAAGGGAGAAAGTAAACGGATCAAAAAGTTATAAGAATAGGGAATACAAAATGTTCTAAACTTAAATGTTTAAAAAAAAATATCCGTGTCCATACTAAACTGGTCAATGTAATGAACAATCTGTTCAAGCGATAATCCTAATACAAGTGTTAATTGATTGTCATATTTTTTTTAACTTGTTGCAAAATGAAGGGTGGACTGGATAACGTTTTATGTCGGGCCAAACGTAACAATTATACAGTAATTTCAATTTTCTTAATAAATTGAGACATTTTTAAAATCAAGATTCAAATCAATCCGGATTGAGAGTTGAATCAGTCATATATTTTTAATTTGTTCAGTGGAAATAAATCAGTGTTTCCTTGATTGATTTATTTCGTAGAAGATATTTATAACTTAAACTTTATCAAAGATAAAGATGGATTTCATTTCAGGCGTACATTTATATACCTTTTTGTATTGTTTCCCCCCTTTTTCGTGCGTGTGCTGAGGATGGTCATCTACACGTTTTCTGTCTCATACAGTCCATTCTAATAAGGGTTGAATCGAACACGAATAAGATTATGACAAAAACAAAAGCGAAATTTTAATAAGAATGAAAAGTGGCTACTTTGATAATGATTCGAAGAACAAAATTACATGTGTTCTCGACATATTAAAATTGTATGTGTCCGAATTACCTCTCTAGACTTGCCTTCACCAGGAATTATTTGAAACAATTTGTGTTTATCGTTTGACACATATATTCCTATCACATATGTGTAAAATTATATACATACATTGGCTTTCAAATAATGGGCTTTGAACGTTCCTGCAATTTTAAGTCAGTTAATTTGTAACGGAATCAGCTTTGACCGTTCCTGCAATTTTAAGTCAGTTAAATTGTAACGGAATCAGCTTTGACTGTTCCTGCAATTTTAAGTCAGTTAATTTGTAACGGAATCAGCTTTGACCGTTCCTGCAATTTTAAGTTAGTTAAATTGTAACGAAATCAGCTTTGACCGTTCCTGCAATTTTAAGTCAGTTAATTTGTAACGGAATCAGCTTTGACCGTTCCTGCAATTTTAAGTCAGTTAAATTGTAACGGAATCAGCTTTGACCGTTCCTGCAGTTTTAAGTCAGTTAAATTGTAACGGAATCAGCTTTGACCGTTCCTGCAATTTTAAGTCAGTTAATTTGTAACGGAATCAGCTTTGACCGTTCCTGCAATTTTAAGTCAGTTAAATTGTAACGGAATCAGCTTTGACCGTTCCTGCAATTTAAGTCAGTTGATTTGTAACGGAATCAGCTTTGACCGTTAATTCCTTCAATTTTAAGTCAGTTAAATTGTAACGGAATCAGCTTTGACCGTTCCTGCAGTATAAGTCAGTTAAATTGTAACAGAATCACTTGCTTTTGAGTCCTACTGTCTGGCATCCTATTTACCCATTGACAGTCCTTCTTATATTATTTTGTGTAATGTTGTTAGTTTTATTAGCGCTTCATGTTGTATAAAATATATCTCCCTTAAAAACAATGTATCATACTATAAAAGGTTATATTATAAATCATTATAAAACATCACATAAAATAAAAGTAAGATGGTATTTTTATAAATATCTATAAAATATGAAACAATAATAACAAAAAACTTTCACGTTTTAAATGCATTGTTCAAAAGGAAAAGTTTTAAAATACTCCTATCGTCACTCAACATAAAAGAAAGTTGATATTTAGATAAATATATATAAAAAAACTGAAATGGAAAAAAAAACAACATATAAAATTTGACGCCGCAGGTTTCTGTTTACTGTAGTAATCAACTATTGTCTTACCTCGACATGAATCCTGAATTTGATTGGTCGAATAAACAAAACTCATTAAACAAAATGGTAAAATGCATGCAAATTCCCCGAGTAGCATCATACATTGAAATTATGCACGTACACTTGTCGCGTCCTTTTCATCATAAAACCACAGTTAAATCATATCAAAATTAATCGTATTGTTTTCCATTTAATATTTCAGAATTTTCAGATATTTTACACAAAGTTTGAAATTGGAAACCCTTTTGCAGCATTCAATTTTCGACTACTCTTTCCTTTTCCTATTCCGTTCTGAAAAGTTAATAGAGAAGGCAAATTTAATTTGATTGACAAAGCCACGTGACATTTAAACCAACATAAATCTTTGATAACATAACGGGACTTATAATTATCGGTGGTTCACTTAACACTTTGACAGGTCTCTGTGAATTGTCGTTAAAATATTGCAACAATTAGCAGATAGTCTGCTTTGCGGTAGAACCGCGGTGTGAATTATAGTATTGAATTGCTCCGAATAGCTTTAGTACTACTCGGGCTGTTTCTAATGAACTCCTAACCATCACAAATCAACGATTTCGTACCTTTTAAACTTGAACAATTTGATGAACAGAATAAGATCATTGTTTACCGAGGTGATAAATCTATTACGATCAGAAGACCGACAACTGGTCGTGAGATGTATCCTGTATAATGATACAGTTAAGAACCTAAGTATTAAAGCCTCATTATGACATCAAGTTTCATTCAGCTTTTGACAACCAAGAGACCTCACATAAAGGATCTTCCTTTGATGAAAAACTATGATCTCTTTTAAAAGAAGATTCAATCTCTCTAATAGTTATTTTGAGCAATGAATATGACCATTACTGTCCGGAATATAAAGACTATATATTGCCTTTTTTACTAGAGGTCACGTGACGGGCATAACTCATAAATGGATTATACCTGATTGAATTCCAAATTTAAAAAAAGTTTTGATTCAGAAATTGAGGTGTATTTCTGAAGATTTTTAAGTATTCATGTACTACAATATTTTGATTTGCATAGAATTATCGTCGCTGGGCTTCTTAAATGTTGTAAACTGCAAATTTTTCAAGAAAAAATATCTTACAAACAGGCTTTGAAAATTTTGGTAAAATGCATGCTTCCAAAATGTCGTATGTGAACTTGAACATTTTTGTAAACAGCAGTGAAATACAAACTTTGACATTTCTGGACTAAGTTATCCAAGAACTTAAATTATTTTCACAGAAATAAAGAAATGTACAATTATTTTTCCCAAAAGCTATTCTACAGCGATTTTTAAGTTTTCATACAACATTTTGGAAGCAAACTTTACAAACAACTGACATTGACAATTTTGTAATATATCTTATTTCACACATTTTGATTGGTCTAACTGTATGCTATTTTGTAATACCAAATATTTCCTCCCGCTCGAATTATTGGTGTGAAAAAGTATTTTTAGTAAAAAAAAGTCATATACGACATTTTAGAAGCCCAGCGACGTTGTCCGATGCTAAAATTAGGAAAGATATTTTCGTCGCCTTTTTTTTTTAGGAACTGCAATACCAGGATTTTTGAAATTTGATTTCAGGGTTTATCTAAGTCAGCTTCACTGTATGATGCGTTTTCAGAGTCATCACACAACAACTTCCTGTTTACCGAACACTTGTATCATTTTAAACATGACAGATTAGTTGAAAATTTTCGTCAAAATTTTTTGAAGGATAATTTGTAGTACCTTTGCACCTTGAGTTCTGCTAGCTGGTTACATTGGGGTGTAAATAGGGAGTGGAGGGAGAGGTGGTCCTTCATTTCTGATTAAAAAAGCCATCTTTCTTTATTCTTTATAAATTTTGCTTCTTAATCTCTATTCTTCACATTCAGCACTTTATTATTATTTTTCCCTTCGTTTCTACTTTTTTTTAATCATTATTCTTTTCCCCTCGTATAGCATTTTTTCTAATAGAATGCATAGCTTTTCCAATTTTAAAGTTTTTTTTACTGGTTCTGAGTGTATCGTTTGTTTTGACGTAGAAACAACAAATATTTTACCATACGAGTTTTAAGGGACGACATAAAAAAAATCAGTGAGGGATAAAAAACTTGATTAAAATAGTTTTGGGGTGGGGTCAAATTGCTGCAAGTTTTGTATAAATTGACATCGATTTTACATGTATCCTTGTTGGTCAATCAATTTTTCCAAATTAGGGTTAAGAGGGGGTAGGGGGTGGGGTCAAGGAAAAAAACTATTTGAATTTTATTTTTCTTATCAGTAATTGAACTTTTGATGTTGTCCCAAAATATGATAATGTTTTCATCAAAGACTCTTCATTTTATGGTAATAGAATTTACATTGGCAACCTACTATGTGTTTCACTAAGTTCCTATTTTTACAACTTACTATATTCAGTTTGTGTTCTTAGTAAATTACAATTTTCGCAACTTACTATTATAAGTCTACGTTTTTACTTACATGACTTAATTACAATTTTCTACTGGTATCTTATATCAATGCCTAGTTTGTTTGTAAACTTTCCTTATGATAACACGTTGTCAGTCTTAATACCGTAAACTGTCGAGGGTTTAATAGCCAAATTCGCGTGTAGATTTAATGATAACTCAATCAAAATCTACTAACACGACATCAAGGTAAACAATTCCGCCTGCCTTCTATTGTCAAGGAGAAAATTTTATCAACTAGATTATTTGTCCGTTTGTGTGATCTACCCTTTAATCATAAGATCTGGCTTATAACCACATATGACAACGCATTCAGTTCAAGTATTTAGCCGTTAATATACTATGATTAAACAATTAAATGTTAAACGGAGCACTTGAATAAATCCCAAGTATATCATGTCCAATGAGAAAGTTTATATCAATCATTTATTTATATTTCTGTTAATTTTAAAATAATATATATTAGACTTTCATACTTCGTTCTTATGCTGTACTGTAACACCACTGTCCCAGGTTAGGGGGAGGGTTGGTGTCCCGCTAACATGTTTCACCCCGCCACATTCCACCAGATTCTGTATGAATTTGCCTGTCTCAAGTTAGGGGCCTGTAATTCAGTGGTTGTCGTTTGCTGATGTTTTATATATTTGTTGTTCGTTCATTTTTGTACATAAATTAGGCCGTTAGTTTATAGCTGTTAATTTCTGTGCCATTTGGTCTCTTGTGGAGAGTTTTTTCATCGGCAATCATAACATATCTTCTTTTTTTGTGGCCCCACAACGAAGTTGTCGGTGCCATATAGTTTTACCCTTGTCCGTCATTCCGTCATTCTGTAATTCCGTCATTCCGTAATTCCGTCATTCCGCAACAAACCATTATACTGAGTTTTTTCTTCTAAACGCCTTCACTCGATATATATTTGGCTGATTTTGGGTATGTGAGTTACCCATGATGACTAACAGATCAAGTTTAAGTTTTCTTCCCCTCGGCTATTTTTTGTCAAAATTACTATGATAAATTGTTGAAAATCACAGTTATACGATTTTTTTTTCTAAACGCTTTCAGATAATGGTTTGATTTTTTGGTATGTTAGTTACTCATGATGAGTTACAGATCAAGTTTAAGTTTCGTTCCGCTCTGCTTATTTTTGTCGTAATTTTTTGAAATCACAGTTATATGGACCTTTTTTTCTAAATGCTTTCAGATATTGGGCTGATTTTTGGTATATGAGCTAACCACGATGAGTTACAGATCAAGTTTAAGTTTCGTTCCGCTCCGCCAAAATTAAGGGTTTACAACCTTGAAAATTGTTGAAAGACACAGTTATGCAGACATTTTTCAATACTCCTTCAGATTTTGAGCTGATGATTTTTCAACTTTTTGAGACGGGAACATTCGTGTCGCTTTGACACATCTAGTTATATTATGAAATTAATAACTTGAGAAGCCTTAGTTGAAACGGCCACATCGGCTTCTTATATCTATGTAAGACAATGTTTGAAAAATCACCTTGCTTGATTTTTGCTACTCTTTTTGGTCAAACAGACCCTCGGTCGCTTTAAAATATTTAGTTTTTATCGTTATTATGAAAAGTTACCCCGATACTACGGGTAAACCAACTGTATAAAATGTTTGAGTTTTACCGTTTGATTCTTTTTTGAAAAAAACTCGGACTTCATTCTTTTTGTGAGTTTACTTTTGAAATTAATCATAACTTTGAAAAAGAAGATGTGGTATAATTGACAATAAGACAACTCTCCACAAGATACCAAAATACCAGAAATTAACAACTACAGGTCAGCATTCGGTCCTCAACGATAAGCAAATACCAAACCGCACGTCCAGCTATAAAAGGCTCCGAAATGAAACGGTAAACAATTCAAACGAGAAAACTAACGGCCTTATTTATATAAAAAATGAACGAAAAGCAAATATGTAACACAAAAACGAACGAAAACCACTGAATAACAAGCTTGGGACAGGCACATACATACATAATAGATATAAAAACAAAAACAAACAGAGTTGGAAGGTTTTTTATTTGTTTTGCTTCTTATGACACAAATAAAGGCAACAGTAGTATACTGCTGTTAGAAATTCATAAATCGATTGAGAAAAAAACCAAATCCAGGTTACAAACTAAAAACGGAGGACAACGCATCAAATATAAGAGAACTACGACACAACAGAAACACAAAATTAAAATGTTACACTCACAGAAACGAGCTATAATATAACAATGGCCATTTTCCTGACTTGGTACAGGACATTTTAAGAAAAAAATGGTGAGTTGAACCTGGTTTTGTGGTATGCCAAAACTCTTTTTTTCTGATTATTAGCAGGATAATAAGTAATGCCATCTTAAGGGAGCTACCATTTGACTTTTATAGGGCTGTGTGGGTTTGGGTAGGCCTAGGATTAAATTTGAAAAAAGGCAGGATGAGACACTTTGCAAAATGCAGGATGACAATTTATGTAAAAAACGGTCAAGATAAACTAATAAAAATATTAAGACACTATGCTTAATCCTAGCCACACCCCACCCCATTAAATTCAAATGGTAGCTCCTTCAGATCGCTCCAAAGCTAAAAAAGTTTAGTTACATTTTCTTGTCTAGGTAGTTGTTTGTGTTATCTTTCCATAATGTTTTTTTTCTTTTTTGTTATGCTAGTTTTTAATTCATTTCATGTAAAATACAGTGACAATGTACACACAATGTACGAAGTATACTATATACGAAGCCTTAATTGAATTAGGCTTACTTATTTGTTCGTGCAAGGACTACACAGTGTATACTATATACGAACACTTAATTGAATTAGGTCCACTTATTTGTTCTTGGGAGGACTACATAATGTATACTATATACGAACACTTAATTGAATTAGGCCTACTTATTTGTTCGTGCAAGGACTACACAGTGTATACTATATACGAACACTTAATTGAATTAGGTCCACTTATTTGTTCTTGGGAGGACTACATAATGTATACTATATACGAACACTTAATTGAATTAGGCCTACTTATTTGTTCGTGCAAGGACTACACAGTGTATACTATATACGAACACTTAATTGAATTAGGTCCACTTATTTGTTCTTGGGAGGACTACACAATGTATACTATATACGAACACTTAATTGAATTAGGCCTACTTGTTTGTTCTTGGAAGGACTACACAATGTATACTATATACGAACACTTAATTGAATTAGACTTACTTATTTGTTCTTGGAAGGACAACACAATGTATACTATATACGAACACTTAATTGAATTAGGCTTACTTATTTGTTCTTGGAAGGACAACACAATGTATACTATATACGAACACTTAATTGAATTAGGCCTACTTGTTTGTTCTTGGAAGGACTACATAATGTATACTATATACGAACCCTTAATTGAATTAGGCCTACTTGTTTGTTCTTGGAATGACTACATAATGTATACTATATACGAACACTTAATTGAATTAGGCCCACTTATTTGTTCTTGGAAGGACAACACAATGTATACTATATACGAACACTTAATTGAATTAGGCCTACTTGTTTGTTCTTGGAAGGACAACACAATGTATACTATATACGAACACTTTATTGAATTAGGCCTACTTGTTTGTTCTTGGAATGACTACATAATGTATACTATATACGAACACTTAATTGAATTAGGCCCACTTATTTGTTCTTGGAAGGACAACACAATGTATACTATATACGAACACTTAATTGAATTAGGCCCACTTGTTTGTTCTTGGAAGGACAACACAATGTATACTATATACGAACACTTAATTGAATTAGGTCCACTTGTTTGTTCTTGGAAGGACAACACAATGTATACTATATACGAACACTTTATTGAATTAGGCCTACTTGTTTGTCCGTGGAAGGACAACACAATGTATACTATATACGAACACTTAATTGAATTAGGCCCACTTATTTGTTCTTGGAAGGACAACACAATGTTTACTATATACGAACACTTAATTGAATTAGGCCCACTTGTTTGTTCGTTGAAGGACTACACAATGTATACTATATACGAACACTTAATTGAATTAGGCCCACTTGTTTGTTCGTTGAAGGACTACACAATGTATACTATATACGAACACTTAATTGAATTAGGCCCACTTATTTGTTCTTGGAAGGACAACACAATGTTTACTATATACGAACACTTAATTGAATTAGGCCCACTTGTTTGTTCGTTGAAGGACTACACAATGTATACTATATACGAACACTTAATTGAATTAGGCCCACTTGTTTGTTCTTGGGAGGACTACATAATGTATACTATATACGAACACTTAATTGAATTAGGCCCACTTGTTTGTTCTTGGGAGGACAACACAATGTATACTATATACGAACACTTAATTGAATTAGGCCCACTTATTTGTTCTTGGAAGGACAACACAATGTATACTATATACGAACACTTAATTGAATTAGGCCCTCTTATTTGTTCTTGGAAGGACAACACAATGTATACTATATACGAACACTTAATTGAATTAGGCCCTCTTATTTGTTCTTGGAAGGACAACACAATGTATACTATATACGAACACTTAATTGAATTAGGCCCACTTGTTTGTTCGTTGAAGGACTACTCGAATGATTAAGTAGTGGATTTTAAACCAGTAATCCAAAAGTTTACTTCAAGTTAATCAAAGACTAACTTATTCAGTGTGTTTGTCTATTCTCGTTTGAACCCTCGATCTGCTTTTCAAGTCATATTTATTGTGAAAAAGGTGTTAATTTCATTTTCGTGTTTACTTTCATCTTCACGCGTACATACCGCTATGTAAATATTGACCCATCTGTCGAATTAAAATAGTATGTATGTGTAAACACGTTTTAGTGGTCTTGAAAGAGGTTTGAATCATTTTTTGTTGTATACTGATGCAAATTTCAAGTGCACTATTTGAAAAATTGGCATTCCAATCATAACTTTTGGAATGCTATTTTTTTTAAAACTTTTTGTCAGGTATTCGGAATCTACGCTCTGTTAAAAAAATATGCCTGCTAATCCTTTATTATCTTTTTTATATAAGGGTACACAGAAATGAAATTATAGCTTTTCTTACATCTACATGTACAATTTCAAAAAATGCTGTTAAAAATCTAAATCTGCTTAAACAATGATCAACAATGACTAATAGGTTTTGTGTACATGTGTAGGGAGGGTAGTATAACATGTATAAGAGTTTGGATAATGGTCTAGACGGTTTTCAATTGAGAAGAGAATGATGATTGGGCAAATTTATAAATGAAAAAAGCAAGACGAAAAAGTAGAAACCGCGAACAAGACGATGCTAGTGTATACAAAAAAAACAAATACAGGGATTAGAAAAAAATACAAAAAACGAATATGTGTACGAAAACAAGATAGGTTTATATTTTAAATCTGTAACAGTTGCATCTAATGGATAAGCACAATGTTATAACCTATTGGCGAATCTAGGGGGAGGGGTCCGGGGGTTGAAATCCCCCTTTTTTTGGGACGATCAATGCATTTGAATTGGAGCATATAGTTGGAATCACCCCTTGACTCTGGGTTGGGAGTTGGGACTCCCCTTTTTTAAATGGCTGGCTCCGCCCCTGAAACAAAATGTCTGCGAAGGATATTTACACCTTGTACATGTTCTATGCGTCATATAAAGTATCATACAGTATTTATACATATAAAATAAAATATAAAAATATCTCATTTTATCCTGAGGGGATAAAAAGATGTATCACTTTAATTCAATTGATGGAATTAATTGATTTTCTATGTAGGGGACCAATTACCGAAAAGACACGGTAAAAAGACGTGATATTGAACAATAAAAAATAAGTTCAAACTAGTCGAAATTCTTTTCTATTTGTGATATTAAAGAAAAAGTAATGATTTAATTTAATTTAGTTGAATAAGATATATTTACTCTGTCTATATAAAGAAGGTCGGGCATTGGCCTTATAGGTATCGTAACAAATCCAATTAAATTTGGACATTTTATTGACCCGAGGCGATGGCGAGTTCATACCATTTTTCTCAAAATGAAATATTTTTTTGATAAGGTGTATTAATTTGGCTGTAATTGTGTGGTTCTGTGATAAAGCTGATGTTGGAAAAATGACAATCAATCTCAAAATGGAGTGCTCCGATATGTAACGGAGGAAATTACCTGTATAGAACTTAACAAGCATTTGCAATAAACAGAAAACATGGGGATATTTTAGCACATCAAGGCACTGACCTCGGACTTCCAAAAAGATAATTTTTGCTTTTACTTTTAAATTTGTATGCATCAGCTTTTACATCGATTAATGATAGGATATAAATGTAAAATCATTCAAACAATTGAACTTTACTTGTAAAGATGAAATTATACATAAGAGATATACGGAGATGTGGTATGATTGCCAATGAGACAACTCTCCATCCAAGTCTATAAAGTAGGCCATTATAAGTCAAATACGGTCTTCAACACGGAGCCCGGGCTTTTTTTTAAAACTTCTCTGTAACCTTTGTATTTGCATGGTTTTATGAGAATAAACTATCTCAACACGGCTCACACTGAACAGCAAGCTATTAAGGGCCACTACAATGACTAGTGTAAAACCATTCAAACGGGAAAGCCAACGGTCTATTATCTATTAAAAAAACACGAGAATACGAGAAACACTTATGAACCACATCAACAAATGACAACTACTGAACATCAGATGCCTGACTTAGGACAGATGCAAACAATTACAATAGGTACAGATTATGGCAAATTATTTCAACATATTTTAATTAATATTTTTTTTTATTAGGGAAGAACAAGTTCAATTATCATACGAACAATATAAACCTCGGCACACGGTCTCGGTGAAAATATTTTTTTAAGGTAAGTTATTCCAATTGTGTCATGTTAATGTTTAAGGAATTAAAAAAAAATCATGGAATATAATAAGAAATTTGAAAGAAACATTATGAATAAGTGTGCTCAAATGTCAGTTTTTTTTAAGACTTCAATGCAATGCAAATAATATCAATAATTTAAAACATAATTATAATGCATCACGTTTACGCACAGTAAATGGTGTATAGGAAATAACAGTTAAAATTCTTTCCTTTTTCGTCATGGATATCAATGTAATTTTGATGAAATTTTTACACCATTTAAAAGTAAAATAGTTTCGATCCATTACCGTTCTAACTATCTAAATTCAATCAATATTGATATTGATAACTGGTCTGACTTTCTTATTTTTATGTTCTTTAAATTATTATGCTTCAATTTAGAATGTCTATTTGTGATTTAATGTTGAGTTCAAATTGAAGTCAAAAATAGAGGTTTTAAAAATTTATTTGTATCAATTTAATTTTATAGTTACTGTAATTATCGCGGGCTTTAATTATTACACATCTGGCTATAAGAATGTTATAAAAAATAGGTTTTAATATGTTCTCAGAGATAATTAAAATATATCCATGGGCTATTTAACACTTTTATTTTTTTTTTATTTTCAAATTTTTTTTTTAAATGCTTTTCGTATGAAATTGATCAATCAGTGTTTTGATCTATGGAATTTTGACGATAATTTTTTTTTTGAAGGGAGAAGTTGTTAACACGTTAAGATTAATCTATAAGGAAACGTTTATATATACGATTAAAAAAAAGGGGGGGGGGGGGCTATTTAATTTGCTGGGGGAAAGGGGTATATTTCTCCTATTTCATAATTTGTTACATAAAACAAATTAAAAGCCTCAAACTATGATGATTTTTTTTAAAATTTTGAATTTAAATGCCAAAACACCTAAAATTTGAATGTGCCTCTTCTCCTTAATTACATTTTCCAATTTTTTGTTGGAAATAATTTAAAAAAAAAAATCATACCCCGTTTTGTCATCCCTTGAGAGTTGAAGTTCCCTTAATTATCTAGTTTACTTGAAAGAAAGGGTGCTACCATTTGATTTTTATGGGGAAAGTGATGCAATTTTTCATTCTAGCATCCATCGCCCACCCCTATGAAAATCAGATGATAGGTTCCTGAACAGCCATAATCTCTCAGAATGAAATCTGTGGGATGTTTGTACCACTGTGTAAAAAACACAGCAGCTCAACAACATCTACAAACATCATTATATCTATGAATAAAACATGTTGTTAAATAAGATCTGGGACCAGTTTATCGAACCAGGATTAGGGTTTGGTCTTAGACGCTCTTAGGGCACACAAATTAAGTGGGTCTATCAAACTTGGTCCATTTTTTCTCTTTTCTTATGAATTATTCTCCTTAGTTTAAGATAATTTTGGTGCTTATTTTAGCATAATTATATTTTATGATGATAGCTGAATGACTGGTAATTAACGGGACACTTTTTGAACTGAAATTTTTCATATTAAAACAAAAAACTGGAAAAAAAAATAAAAAAGAGTACATTTTGCCTATTTGTCAAATCTGAAGTACCTGTTTTGGTACATCCGAAGTTCCGGGAACATGTTGAACTTTTCTTAAATGCCATTAAAGGTATGCATTTTGTTTTAGTTCAAGACGCCATAAAAAGTTGCTTTGACATGCAATGATTGTCACTTTATTTGAACGTAAAACAAAAGAGCTGTGTCTGCATGCAATTTAGGAATTTAACATAGAAAGCAATCATGAATAAGTGATGTACTTCCAACAACTGCAGTATTTAATGAAAATAGTTGTCCAATTATGTGTTCCTAAAATTAGCTAGGCTATAAAGTCATGTTGTTTGTTTTCTATACATCCAGCTGTAACGTTGACTCTCTACCTTGAAGGTAAATATTCTTCATCAAAGAAACAATTGACATCTGACCTTTACCCTTAAAACAGCATGTCATATTTCTAGATCAAAAGCATCGTTTAAAAGAATAGTTTAAATTAAGCGATTCCCAGGGATTTTGTGCACAGTTTTATACACGATCTAGATAACTGGGCTACCATGAATCTGATCTTAAAAGTGCATTATTTTGCTTAGTTTCTTTTGATAACTTTTCTGACATTGGACTCGGACTTCTTTTAAACTGAGGTTTACTGTGCGTATTTCTTTGCGTGTATTTATTCTACATTGGCTAGAGGTATAGGGAACTGTTCGGATCTCATTAAACATGTAAAGCCTGTCCTCGCTGCATTGTTGCGCTTGTCCAAAGTCAGGAGCCTTTGGTCTTTGTTAGCCTAGTTTTGTATGTTAATAATAATTTTTAACTTCAGTTCATTTATATGTTTTGAAGTTCAGTGTGACGTCCATTTTCACTGAACTAGTACACAAATTTATTTTAATAGGGGCCAGCTGAGGACCATATCCAGGTTTGATATTTTCTGGCTTCGTTGAAGACCTATTGTGGCATTCGGCTGTTGTCTTCTCTTTGGTCGGGCTGTTTTCTCTTTGACATACTTCAGGGACTTAATTTTCCGCTCTCCCTTAACTATTGGCGAGCTCTCCCTTAACTATTGGCGAGCATGGTCTTGAGAAACGACGATAGTCCATCGGAAGGAGACGATAAATGGCTGACCCGTATTATTAAGAGACAGAGAACCATATCTCTCGCACGTAAAAGACACTCTTGTAGATGTAAAAAAAAAGAGTATTCTAATGCTGCTACAAGTCAGCAGTCGCACCTGCAAAGTGGAAAGGGATCAATATAACTTGTTTCACAATCCACTATGAATAAATTCATTTAAAATCGTAAGACAGATTAAATTGTACATCATATGCATCGTTTTCTCGTTGTATAAAGTAATTTTCAAAATTTGAAATTAAGATAGATCAGTCATTTATTGTTCCAACACTGGGTTAAAATCCTAAGTTTCGATGCTGTTCTAGCTTAAAAGGTTAATCCTTTGAAATAAGTGACTACAAAGGGAATTTCTCGAGTGATTAAATACTTTACCTGTGTATTCAAACAAAGATCAAAGTGATGTTGATAGACACCTGTGTTATAAATACCTCGTGCCTCAGGTAATAAAATATGATTTTTAACGCAGTTGACTGGTATGTTATTAAAGTATTAAAAATGTACTACATAACTGGAGTTTTTGACTAATGAGGTATTCACCTGATTCTTATTTTTTTTGGCTGTCGATTTAACTTAAATTCAATGTAAATCTTCCATAAAAATGTCAGTTTTGAAATAATGTGTTAATCTGTAGCTTGTATACTGATTTTTTATGCTGTCGGATTAGTTTTTGGTCTAAATTTTCAATCTAGGAATAATCAGTCAATTAATCCTCCATTTTTTTTACACAACTGAAAAACGGACGAACAGGCGGACGGACACTTTGCACAGCAATAACTTTTCGTATTTTGTACTTATTATCATATTTAAGACCATGCAATGTTTCTGAGAAAGTTTTAAGCAATAACCATATATTGTTTTTGAGACACGGCGGGACATGTGAAACCCCCAACCCTACAAAAAACTAAATATCACTTAAATAAAATTTTGAATCAAAACCAAAAAGTATACAGATCTTTAGTTTAATATAACAAAGACGTGTGTAAAGTTATAAGCAATAATCATAAATTATTTTTGAGATATGGCGCGACATGTAAAAAAAACCTCCCCTGTTTAACAAAATACTCAATAACTCCAAAATAAAGTTTTGAATCATCACCAAAAATCATACAGATATTTAGATTAATATAACAAAAAAGTGTGTACAGTTTTAAGCAATAATCATAAATTGTTTTTGAGATACGGCACAACATGTAAAAAAAACCCTCCCCCTTTTTTACAAAATACTAAATTACTCAAAAATGAAATTTTGAATCATCACCAAAAAGTATACAGATCTTAAGATTAATATAACAAAGACATGTGTAAATTTTTAAGCAATAATCATAAATCGTTTTTGAGATATTGTGCGACATGTAAAAAAAAACCCTCCCCCTTGTTTACACAATACTCAATAACTCAAAAATAAAATTTTGAATCATCCCCCAAAAGTATACAGATATTAAGATTAATATAACTAAGAAGTGTTGAAAGTTTTAAGCCATAATCAAGAATCGTTTTTGAGATACGATGCGACATGTGAAAAAAACACCCCCCTGTTTTAGTTACAAAGTGCCGTAACTCAAAATGTTTTAATCTTATTTTCACCAAAAAGTATACAGATCATTTGACCATCATAAGAAACAAGTATGTTAAGTTTCATGAAATTTGGATAAGTCGTTCTCAAGTTACGGTGCGACATGTTTACGCCAGACAGACAGACAGACGGAAAGACGGACAGACGGACGGACGGACACAGGAAATTTGTATACCATAATACGTCCCGTCAAAATTTTGACGGGCGTATAAAAAGTGTTTGACATGAGATAGAGTTAATTATCTCCCTTGTAATAACCAATCAAAATCCCGCATTTTCACATGAAGTATGATAGATAAAAATGAAATTGCTGCAAGTTTTGTTTATCCAAAATCGATTTTACATATATCGATATAGGTAAATAAATTTTTCCAAAATTATGTTAAGAGGGGGTGGGGGTCAGTGACTGACAAACTATGTGAATTAAGTTTTTTTTTATCCTACATTGAACTTTTGATGTCGTCCTTAAATGGAGAAGGATTTAGGAGGATTTTTTGTGGATCGAATACAATTTTAGAATAGTAAATGCTACACAGCATTTTTTTGTTCCCGGGAATATATAAAATAACTTTTTAACTTGAAATTTTAATTAAGAAGAATTAACAACTTCTTCCCCGTCAGGGAATCATTTGCATAGTTCTTATCACGCTATAATATTCATTTCCAAACTCCCACTCACATTCAAGAAATCAAATGGTTTCCTAATATGCATGTTGCGACATACGTTTGCTTGTAAATTAAAACTCAATGTTTATATTTTGGACGTATTCACTGATTCTTTTGTTTCGTTAGTTTTCAGCAAAACTCTTTGGGTTTTCGATGTTCACCAAAATTTATAAGGTTACTGCCTCATCAATTTTTACCAAAACTCGTTGGGTTTACTGTCTCATCAGGGTTTACCAAACACTCGTTGTGCTAATTTTCTATTCATCGGTGTTTATCAAAGCTAGTTGGTTAACAACCTGATGCCTCGGAACTAAACACATTTATTCAAAAACCAGTTGTTGGCATGACACGGATTGTGTTCTTCTCATATATGTTATGATGGTATGATACTAACCCCCTAACGGGAAAGATTGTGCCTGATGTTCATATGATGAAATCATAATCTTTCAATCAGTTTAATTGAAGTCTGGAGCTGGCATGTCAGTTAACTGCTAGTAGTCTGTTGTTATTTATGTATTATTGTCATTTTGTTTATTTTCTTTGGTTACATCTTCTGACATCAGACTCGGACTTCTATTGAATTGAATTTTAAATGTGCGTATTGTTATGCATTTACTTTTCTATTTCTACATTGACTAGAGGTATAGGGGGAGGGTTGAGATCTCATAAACATGTTTAACCCCGTCGCATTTTTGCGCTTGTCCCAAGTCAGGAGCCTCTGGCCTTGTTAGTCTTGTATTTTTTTAATTATTGTTTCTTGTGTATTATTTGGAAATTAGTATGGCGTTCATTATCACTGAACTATGTATATATTTGTTTAAGGGCCAGCTGAATGGTGCCTCGGGGTTCTGGAATTTCTCGCTACGTTGAAGACCTGTTAGTTACCTTCAGGTGTTGTTTTTTCGAAACCGTTTTTTCTATGGTCGGGTTGTTGTCCCTTTGACACATTCCCCATTTCCATTCTCAATTTTATTATCCATACATATGCACTGCAATGTTTCTTTTTCACCACATTTATTTCTAGTGGACACTAACTATTCTTCTACTTTTGATTTATTATTCAATCGAATGTCATGTATAGTTCTATCTGTAGTTCATTGTAAATGACAAATAAGGACCAATCATTTATAAAAAGAATTTTTAATTTAATGGAATACCTTTAGTTATTTGCTTTTTAGAAATATCCATTCATGATATACCTGGTCTTGAATGGTACATATTTAATCTAGTGTATTCTTTAGTAACTTTATCCAAAAACTGTCTGATGAAATGATTAAAGTCAGAGTTGTGAAAGACATGCGTTTGGTCATTTCCCGTTGTAAATAATAACATTATTCGTCATACTGCAGGGTGTAACACGAACGGAAATATTAAGATCATAAAACAATAAAAACAATAGAATACTACCTTGGTCTAATATTTGTCACATTTTAAAAAGATTTGCATTGAATGTATCTGATTTATACTGATTTAAAGTTTTCTTCCTGGTACTAGAATAAATATGATTTGATATATAATATATGCTTCATATGACACAAGTTTAAAAAGAACTTGATTAAATGTAGTTCACATGTTCCATTTAATATCTTTTGTTATTGCTATTTTGTGCATTTTTCCTCTGATCATTTTTTTTGTGATAATTTTTCAAATCATGCTATTCGCTCGAGATGGAAAATTATTGCTAAAAACTAAGCAGGCACATGGCGTTGCTAACGAAATTAAAATAGCGATAAACAGATTTTGATTGGTCATCTCAACTCGATTGCCTTTCTCGCTTTCGCCGTCCCGGCTCAACCGAGAAAATCAATCTCGATGAGATGACCAACGATAATCTATAATTATGAATATAATTTTACATATTAAGTAGTCTGAAAGACAATTAAGTTTTTTTTCAAATACGAAAACAAGATTCAGTATGAATGCCAATGAACAACCTCTCCACAAGAGTCTAAAATACTCTAAACAACCATAGTTCAACGTGCGGCCTTCAAAAATAAACAAAGCCCATACCACACAGTCAGCTATAACAGGCCCTGGACTGACAGATGGGAAATAATTCAAACGAGAAAATTTACGGCTTAGTTCATGTAAAAAATGATAAACGAAAACAAAAATGATATACAGCAAAAAACGACAACCACTAAATACAGACACCTGACTTGCGACAGGCGCATATGAACAATGTTGCGGGGTTAAACTCGCTTTAAAGACACAACTGTCCCCTTAATTTTGAACAGTTGTATAACAGTAAACAGAAGTGCCATTTTGGCATCTATCGTCTCCCCTTTCCTCTTTTTTGGGGAAAAAACTTTCATGATTTTCTACCCTGTAGGGATAAATTCAGTAAATAAATATACGTTATCAGGGACCTCCCATTTGGGGCAGCTTTCTGTCTAAAAGTGAAGTCATGTGCTCTTCTGATTGGTAGATAATGTTTGTGATAAATATTTTATGGTAGATAGATCAAAACAAGAGTTGAAAAAAAAAAAAATGCTGAATGAACTATTTTTTTCCCCTACAGGGTTGAAAAGTAATGGGGGTCATTGTTGATTATACTCTTTCATGGTTGAATAGTTATAGCAAATCAGACACTTTTACTGTTGACTGGTGAAAGGGGGACAATCGATAAGTAAAAAATAATCTTCGTTAGAAAAAAGCTCAAAATCAATATTTTGTTTCATACTGATTAAAGACAATTTGTAAATTTCTATCTATCTATCTTCATATTTCCGCACTCAGTCACAACTCTGACTATTACGTGCCGTTGCATGCGTGGCTTATTTACAATTAAAAAGAAATAAATTTGCAGTAATATTACGTTACATTGCATTGGTGCTTAGAAAAAATATAACAGTGATTTAATTTTTTTGGTGGATTGTTATCCTATGTATATTTCTTGTTAAAACTATGTACATGTTATGCATTTTTTAGAATATTTGTGAAAGAGCAGATATAGAAATCTGCTCTTTGAAGCCGTCGACTGTTGTACAAAGGATTGCTGATGTAGGAAGTAGGTTCCATTGTACTATTGTATGTGGATAAAATGAAAACTTGTATGAATCTTTATTTGTTTGAATTTGTTTAAAGTGGTTTGTATGTTTATATCTTGTTCTACTGTCTGATTTAACAAGAAGATCTTAAGGGTAAATTGCTATGTGTTGGTGTATGATCTTATAGAATACCACTAGTCTTGTTTGTATACGTCTCAGTTCTAATGTAGGCCACTGTAGGTGATCAAGCATGTTTGAGACAGAGCTGGTATTGTGATATTTATTACATGTGTAGCGAGCAGCTCTGCGTTGGACCATCTCAAATTTCAATGATAATGGATCAATCACATTGTCATTACGTTGATAGCCAAAAGTGTTCTACCTTCTAGTGCTTTGATAAAAGTACTTGTATGTTATTTTTAAGGCTTTTATAAGCTATATTGAGCTAAGGATTATGTATGGTCGCACATTTAGGGTCAGTATAGGAATTCAGTACGAATCTACATTGTTTGTAAACAAGGCCATGTGAATGCCCAAAAATGCCGCATGACCCTATTATGTATGGTCGCACAGGGTTAGGGTTTGATGAAATACGTTTCCAATGTTTCATAATTGTATGTTTTAGTTACTGTACACACTGAATAATACTTAGATTGGTTTAATTTTATGAAAATTACTAACTGTAATTTTACTAGAGTAAATTTCTACATATTATTTTGTCCTATTTGCACTGTCATGCTTTTCCCCCCACCTTTGATGACATTGCTCTATTAAAGATATTTAGTGTGGTTTCATTCATTTAATAAAAAAACTGATTGTTTTATTTTGTGAAGTGAAGTAGCTTTAATGCAGTATCCGTATAGTCTTTATTTGTGAAAACACCTAAGACCAACACGATTTTGTTCAGTCTTAAGTTTTCTACACAGGGCTCTGTATAATTGATTGTTTGTTGACGTTTGTCGATTTTTGACACAGCTGTGAAGTTGACGGTCTCTTTGATTTTTTAAGTTCAGTTGTTTTGTCCTCTGTATTTTCGGCAGAAAATAATGCAGGGACTTCTCTTGACAGTTTTGTTTTTACTCTTTTGTTCTGTTTTTTTTTTCACTGGTCGAGATGGTCGACAGAAAAGATGGCGCCAAAATTAATCGGTATGCTAGAGTTTCTTATTGACATCGTATTTGTTGAACTTGAACGCAGATTCTTTCAACAATTTATCAGCATTACTATGGGAACGAACTGTGCGCATCTCATTGCCGACTTGGTACTTACATTTGACACAAGTAGCCATCCAACCAGTATCAATATGTATGACAAAAGAAACGATATTTGTTTTAAAATTTATAATTTCCCCAACCTTAGTAGCAATATATCAACTCCACCAGCGTATCGAATATACATTTTCAAACTCAATCGGTATTCCAGAGCTTGTAGCTGCTTCTGTGTAAAACGCAATCAGTATCTGCGCAGAAATTTTATGAACAAGGATTAACCACGCCACTTTATTTATGTATGTGCCTGTCCCAAGTCAGGAGCCTGTAATTCAGTGGTTGTCGTTTGTTTATGTGTTACATATTTGTTTTTCGTTATTTTTTGTATGTAAATAAGGCCGTTAGTTTTCTCGTTTTAATTGTTTTACATTGTCTTATCGGGGCCTTTTATAGCTGACTATGCGGTATGGGCTTTGCTCATTGTTGAAGACCGTACGGTGACTTATAGTTGTTAATGTCTGTGTCATTTTGGTCTCTTGTGGACAGTTGTCTCATTGGAAATCATACCACATCTTCTTTTTTATATTATGTTAGATAACGTTTCTTCCTTCTTCATCGGACGATACCAAGACATTGTTGATAAATATTCAGTATATACTTCACCTATATAATACGCGATAGTCGTGAAGCATATTACGTGTTCTAGTTTTCTTTTTATTTGTTTTTTTTTGTAAATTGTGCTTAAATATTTAGTCTACTTTTGGTAATATCTATTTCAGAAGTTTCGGTACCTATGCGTCCAGTGAGTGTGTAATGGTGCTATTGGAAATGTTTGTATTCTTGTTTTTATAGTGAGTAAGATTACAACACAATGTAGACTGCTATTTGCTCATTTTCGACATTTTCCCCTATCATATAAAAATAAGAACATAGATACTAATGAGACAACACTCAATCTAAGCCACAATGTGGAAAAATAAAACAATTATAGAGCAATGTATTACGTTGTCTTTTAATTTGTTTTGACGTTTAGTCAATACAATACAATTTTACGCGACTGTTTCACAAGTTATTGGTTAAGCTAGATATACACCAAGGTAGATGCACTATTTTCTACATACGAACATGCCTGTACCAAGTCATGATTATGCAATTGGTATCCATTCGTTTGATGTGATGGAGATTTTGATTTTGCCATTTGATAAGAAATTTCCGTTTTAAATATTTTCCTTGGAGTTAATTAGTTTTGTTATTTTCCTTTTTTATCTGTTATGCAATGACTTTATTTATCAACTTACATTTGGTTTTATATCAGAATTCAGTGAACATTATAATACAAAGAGTTTTGTATTATAGCTAAATCTTAAGTATGACTTTTTTCTGTTATACAAATATAATACATATAGATGTCTGAAATTATTCGACTGACTGGTATATATCAGATAAGATAAGCTACTATGATATATTTTAATATGTTAACATAATATAGTACAAATTACACAATATCTGTATAACCATTTTTTACAGGAAATACATACAGTTTTGCTATCACGTACACACAATAGCTAAATATGTGTTTGTATCATATTTGATTCAAGTAAAGGCATATTGAATTGCCTGCATCAATGAATTAGATATTTATAAACCTGCTTGGTGCTTAAAAATTCAAATGTACATCATGTACATATAAAAAGACATATAACTCTATCAAATTATACAAATAACAATCATATCTAGTTAATATATAACCAAATGTTTAACTTTTTTACAATCTGTATCAATTTTTTCTGCCTAGACTGTCAATGTCTGGTTGAAAGTATATGAAAGATTTGTTTTTCTAATAATTACATTAGATGTATGTTTCATTATAATACGTTATTCTGATTGGCTAATTGCACATCACATGTTATTCCGTAAGCAATTGCATCAGACAATACCATTTATCATTCGTGATGACACGAGGTTCCACAATAAAGTGCACAAGTGAATTAAACAAAACTTGATACAAGTCGTGTGTTCATGATCCTAGCTAAAAAATGTAATTATAAGTATTGAATGCTTCTTTTTGTAACTTTATAGGGTTGTAAAAGCGTTGACCGTGTGTACATTTTTAGAATGAAGCGCTTCCGCGCTTCATACAAAATGTACTTCGGTCAACGCTTTTACACCCCAATAAATTTACAAAAAGAAGCATTCAATTCTTAAATATAATATTTATCTTAATTAAATGGTAAATTCAAATTCTTTTGCATAATTGAATATTATATGTGAGAAAAAAAGATATATGAAAACTATAGAATTAAATATCATGACAGACTATAGTATTGTAATTGACTGGATTCGAATTGCACCCCCCCCCCAAAAAAAAAAAAAAAATAAAAAAAAAAAAAAAAAAAATACCCGCACAATTTGGTTTTAACAATTAATAAAATTCTATCATTACTTTTTTTCTCAAAAATATCGCAAACAGAGGATAATTTCAACTAGATTGGACTTTTATTTTATTGTCTATTATTATTTGTTTCTTTCTTTCTAGAATCCAGATATTTCAAAAGTATGTATTAGCAAACTATTATTTCCCCCATTTCAAAGTATTGATTTGCCATTCTGGGTGTTATTTTCCAATACATTTTTGTTCAAATCATTACAAATCAACAAAACAAAACAAATTAAAGCTCAAAGACAAATATTTGAAGGCCAAGGATGAATAAAAAACCAAAACAGTTGAAAAGCTGCATGATTAAAAATGACATTAAAATGTGAAATTCATATTATGTAAACTTTTCTAGAGAGAGTTGTAACCTTAATTTCTTTATAAATTCAAAATTAATAAATGGAAAAGTTATAGGTTAGTTATAAAGCATATCAGTTTCGAAATTCTGACTACTGTGTTTTCCCATCTCCAAAAGGGACTGATACCACACACGGAGAGGTATTAATGGTATCGCTCGAGTGCTGTAAAAATAAACTTACTTTGACCAGACATGTTTTCATTTGGTTTCTATTATAGAATAGATACATATATGAGGTATAGTTTCCAATAAAATAACTGTTCAAAAGGGCACTTAGGAAGTGTAGTTAAGCAAATAAAGGTCACCGTATGTCATTTAACAACTAGCCAAACTCATGCCGCATAGTCAACTAATGGCATCATAGAATATGCGATTCAATTCCAAGGAAAACAAAAACAAACAGATGAAAACAATGGTCCTGATAAAATAAAAACAATTATATCAGACAACAACTAAAGAAAACCGCATACTTGGAGTGTGCTTAGACCTGTATTTGTTAAGTTTTCTGCTAAAACTGTATTTTTTTTTACCCGTCATTTTATTTTTTGTTAATATTAAAGTATTTCAATAAATTCCATTCTTTAATTCTTTTTCAAAGGGAATTAAAACATATTGCACAATACACATTACTTGAAAAGCAAAATAGACAAACCTACTTTATACGTTTATCTTTGAATTTCATGAAAAAGATTTTTAGATTACTGGTCTAATATAACTTTGGGACTGTAAGTCTTCATCTTTTATATAAGCTTTTGATTTTACATACTTTGGCCACGAACATCACTGAAGAGACATGCTTTGTCGAAATGCGCATCAGGTGCAGAAAAAATGGTACCGTTAATGTTCTAAACCACATATATGTTGACCTCTATCATTAATGGCATATATATTTTGAGTTGGTAGAACAAAGGCTGTCTTTTGGCACCAGAAACGGCATTGCCTTCAGAAAAAGAAGCGAAAGATACCACAGGAACATTTCAACATCTAAATCGCTATATACTGACAACATCATGGATAAATCAGACAAACAACAAGACCCAAATTAGATATTGAAAAGTGGCGACTGAGCAGGACGAACCACACAACAATCCCATACTTTGAAACGTCTGTGTGTTTGTAAGATGTTTTTGTTATTGACCTTGTCATTGGCTTCGCCTTTTTTAACTGATTGGTATAGATTGTTCTTGTGTTGTGCTGTTAAACCACCATCATATGTTAATGGAGGATTCGCTTCTCACAAACATTTTAAACCCCGCAACATTCTTTCTGTGCATATTCGACATCAGGAGCATGTAGTGCAGTTGTTGTCGGAAGTTCACGTCTGTCATTTTTTTTTCATATTTTACGAATACTGTAATGTTATAAATTATAAATTAGGCCGTTGTTTTTTTCTCGAGTGAATTGTTTTCATTTTGGGGACTTCTAATGTCGACTGTACAGCATGGGGTTTTCTCAATGTTGAAGGCCGCATGGTTGCTTATACTTGCTTACATCGACTTTATGTAACTTCTTTGATTTGCAGTCATACCACATCTCCTTTTTTTTTTTAAATAGTGTAAAACTTTATTTTACTGAGAAAAAAACAAATCCGGGTTACAAACAAAAAATGAGGGAAACGCATCAAATATAAGAGGAGAACTGCGACACAACAGAAA
Organism: Mytilus trossulus; assembly: GCF_036588685.1. Taxonomy (NCBI): domain Eukaryota; kingdom Metazoa; phylum Mollusca; class Bivalvia; order Mytilida; family Mytilidae; genus Mytilus; species Mytilus trossulus. Next base: position 9,273,381 of record NC_086385.1, on the reverse strand, counting down.
AAAACCCATTAAAAAGTAACACACACAGACACGAACTGTACTATACCAATGGCCATTTTCCTGACTTGGTACAGGACATTTAAATACAAAAAGTAGTGGGTTGAACCTGGTTTTGTGGCATGCCAACCTCTCGCTTTTAAGGCAAAGTTAGACATAACATTAAAATGACATTACATGACAGGACTACAATACAAATAAATGGAAGAACATATAGGACAGAGAAACACAATAATAATAGCTAACAAAAGGTGCCAGCTTTAAAATCAATACGCCAAACGTGCGTTTCGTCCAAACAAGACCAACCAGCGACACCCAGATGATAAAAAGTGTAGTGTACATGGTTCTTTCTTTTATGTTCCTCGGATTTAGTTTGTAATCCGGATTTGTTTTCTCTTAATCGATTTATGACTTTTGAACATCGGTATTCTACTGTTGCCTATATTATTTCCTAGTCATACTGCTAGATAACTTTAAAACAAAAAGGAATTCGTGGAAAATGTATTAGAGCTATCTCTGGACCAGTTTTATCCGTAGCATTAAAACGTGTTTACACACTATCATGGCTGTTGCGACTTGTGATTGTAGGCACAATAATGAATCATTTTTGAACAAGAAAGAATTGTTAATATTCTGGAATGTAAATGTTTTTAATTTTCAAGATGTTGAATACCACTGTAATCCATTTTATTCTGTATACTTTCAACAGTTTAAAAACAACAGAACTGACAGCTGCAACAGACTACCACGATATACCAGGTGTGCAGTGGTATCGTCAGCTACAGACGAATGGTCTTTAACACTAGGAACTTGTCTTGTTTTCTAACAATTGGTTTTACAAAGCCTGGTGTGATTTTGTCTGTTTAAGCGGTATTCTAATGTAATTTTCTTCTAAACTGATTTTATTGGCAATGATCGAGATTGATATGATTGTTCAAAGCGCAAGAACAATCGTGAATTTTTGTCTTAAATTGTTCTGTAATGTTTGTTGTTTGGTTTTGTTTTACCAGTTAGATTGTCAATATTTTCTTGTTTTGCATGAGAATAAGTGTTGTCAGATATGAAATAAAATATAAAACACACACATTGATTTGATTGTCATTATTTTTATTGTCACGTTCTATTTAATTATGAAAAAAACAGTCATGGAGGAGGTATGATAAAGCATATTTTGGTCATTAAATCAGCAAAAGGTTTTAAATCTATTGATCTATATAATTCAGACATGCACAAGCAAATCGTGACACATTTACATAATGTTGTTGAATATTCAGTAATCTAAATACCATGTTAAAAATATTGACAATACTTTAAGTTTATATTACTGCCTCTCATCATTATGGTTGTAGTATTGATGAAACATAAACTACTTAAATACTATGATTTTTGTCTATCATAAATAATAGTGATGTCTTTGTTTTTTTCTATATATAACTCCACAATATCAAAATGACCATATTCTACAGCAATAGACCATGGTGACGTTTCCTTATCAGTATATATGGAAGAATCACAATTCTGTTCTAGCAATATTCGTACAATATCAGTATGACCTCATCTCGAAGCAATATATACAGGGGATTCTTTTACATCATTACAAATATTAGGATTACATTTGTTTTCTATCAATAATTGAACAATATCAGTATAACCCAACATAGATGCTATAAACAAAGGTGATTCGTTTCTTTTACTACAGATGTTAGGGTCACAGTTATGTTTAATCAATAGTTTCACAATATCAGTATAATTATTCTTAGATGATTTAATTGAACGGGAATATTGGTTCTTTAACAAAGATTTCACAGCATGTTTATGACCTCCTCTCCATGCAATAAGTTATAGATAATGAATATTTTAAGGTTTTTCTTGTCGTAGAACACACCGAGGGGTGTCAGGATTGATCAAATGAAAGACCGACCGTAGGGAGGTCTTTCTTTGAGCAATCCTGACACCCCGAGGTGTGTTCTACGACAAGAAAAACCTTAAAATATACATTATCTGACTTATATACCGTCAAAAAAATATTATTTTTTATAAAGATTTGCAAAATTTAGTATCCTATTTTACCGACAACACTAAAGTGGGATATTCCTTTCTAATGCGTTCAGGTTTTAATACACCCTACGGCTCGTTTAGAATGTGAAATAAAACTCACTAATAAATCTAGATATAAACCTTTTAAAAAATATTATCCATACACAATAAAAATATTACTGTAACTGCATGAAGTAAGACACTTATGTATTGTTACCATCCGAAAACGGTGTATGACAAATACAAGACACATTGTAAGTAATTTATTGTACCACTTAGTTTATGGAAAAGGGGAATGGGTATGGTTTTTTTTCTATTTGTTATGTCATTTCTATCTCGGAAAAGTGGTTATTTTTTTTAACAATTTTAATTGAATCGAATGAAACATTCAGAAAGATTGTCTTTTGAATAGCAATACATTTCATTAACAGATAATCAGGATATAATTATATACCCTCCGCACCCGACCCTTTTCTGAGTTACGTTAATGTTATTCAATAGAATATAAGATTATCTAAAGTTTATAGTTGATCATTTGATATAGTAAAAGGTATACATAAATTTTAAAAAGTTAAGAACTGACACAAAGACGAACATAAATACATGTAGGCCTCAGTATAATTTCCTATTCAGCGTTTATCGTCCTGAACACGCATGAAATATTTGCCACTGGACGTTAAGCAATCAACCAAAAATCAACCAACATATTCAGTGTGACTCAATAAGATTTTCAAAATCTAACACACGGATATGTTAAATCTGGCTTTTTCTTTATGAAATTCTATATTAAAATTCATCTCACATATATAATAATGTTTCTTTATTGTAGCGATAAATTATCAAAACTTCACGCGTTATTTGTTTCTAGAATTAAAATGCGGGCACTATGAAGGTTTCTTTTACATCTATAATCGATTGAACTTTAAAATATAAATTTCCAAATCGGCAACATAAAACTTTCAGACGAATAAAATTTTGAAGCAAATTATAGATTGGATTTTCATCGAGGAAAATAATGACCTCACACAGGTCATTATTTTATGCCTTTGAGCATATTTCATTGAAACATGGTATCGTCCGGGTTGATTCTGAAAAGGAATGACCTGTCGTTCTGAAAGAAAATAACTCCATATAGGTATATAAATACAGGTGATTCATTTCTATCATTACAAATATTAGGATCACAATTGCTTTCTAACAATAATTGTACAATATCAGTATGACCCAACATAGAAGCTATAAACAATGGTGATTCATTTACATCATTACAAATATTAGGATCACATTTATTTTCTAATAATAATTGTACAATATCAGTACGACCCCACATAGAAGCTACAAACAAAGATGATTCGTTTCTTTTACTACGGACGTTAGGGTCACAGTTTTGTTTAAGCAATAGTTTCACAATATCAGTATATCTATTCTCAGATAATAGTACTTTAACTTCAAGTTTAATTTTAGTAAACGAAGGGGATTTAGTATGATGGAAGGGAGAAACACACTTTTCAGTTAACACTGATTTTACATCATGTGTATGACTCCCTTTACAGGCAATAACTAAAGGTGATTCCTTTTTATCATTACAAATATTAGGGTCACATTTATTTACTAACAATAATCCTACAATATCAGTGCGACCCATTACAGAAGCAACGAACACAGGTGTTTCGTTTCTATCATTGCAGATATTACAATCAGATTTATATTCTAACAGTATTCTTACAATATTTGTATAACCCCTCATAGAAGCAATGAACAAAGGTGTTTCGTTTCTATCATTGCAGATATTAGAATCAGATTTATATTCTAACAGTATTCTTACAATATTTGTATAACCCCTCATAGAAGCAATAAACAAAGGTGATTCCTTTCTTTTATTGTATATATTAGGATTGCCTTTATGTTGTAACAATAATTCTACCACATTAGTATGACAATTGTTGACTGCTTTGAATAGCGGTGATTCAGCTCTACTATTGCAGATATTGATATTACATTTATTTTCTATTAATAATTTTACCATATAAGTATGACCTCTAGAAGAAGCAATACAAACAAGTGATTCATTGTTATTGTCAGAAATGTTAGGATCACAGTTATTTTCTAACAATAATTTTACAATATCAGTACGATTACGCATACATGCTTTAATTAAGGGTGATTCTTTTTTCTTATTACAAATATGAGGATCCCAGTTATCTTCTAACAATAATTGTACAATACTAGTGTGACCACGCAAAGATGCAATAAACAAAGGTGACTCCTGTTTCTCATTACATATGTTAGGGTCACAATTATGTTCTAATAATAACTTTACAATACTGGTGCGACACCACAAAGAAGCAACATATAGAGGTGATTCCTTTTTCTCATTGCAGATATTAAGGTCACATTTATGTTCTACCAATAACTTAACAATACAAGTCCGACCCAACAACGAAGCTTTAAACAGAGGCGATTCGTGTTTTTCATTGACGATGTTAGGATCATGATTGTTTTCTAACAACAATTTTACAATCGCAGTATGACCAAAACTAGATGCAATAAATACAAGTGTTTCTTTTTTAAGATTACAAATGTTAGGATCACATTCATAATCTAAAAATACTTTTACCATATCAGTATGACCCTTCTTAGAAGCGATTAATAAAACCGATTTTTTGCTGTCATGACAGATATCAGGATCACAGTTACGGTAGTGATCTAACAATAGTTTCACAGTATCAGTACAACCAAACTGAGAAGCTATAAATAAAGGTGATTCACTAAGATTATTACATAGATTAGGATCACATTTATATTTCAACAATAATTTCACAATATCGGTTTGTCCGTGTCTTGCAGCAATGAACAAAGGCGATTGTGCATTACTATCACATATTGCAGGATCACATCTATATTCCAACATCAGTTTGACAATATTAGTATAACCAAACTTTGAGGCAATAAACAAAGGTGATTCATGTTGTAAATTGCATATAGTAGAATCACATTTGTGTTCTAACAGTAATTTCACAATTTCGATACGACCCCGCATCGAAGCAATAAACAAAGGTGTTTCCTTTCTATCAGTAAGACCAAGGTTAGGATTGTTTTTGTTTTGTAACAATAATTTTACTATATCTGTATGACCATTACACGAAGCCAGATACAAAGGCGATTCTTTTTTGGCATTAAAGATGTTAGGATTACATTTTATTTCCAACAATAATTTCACACTATCAGTATGTCCCTCACTAGAAGTTATAAACAAAAGAGATTCTTTGCATTCGTGTAAAATATTTGGTTCACAATTGTGTTCTAAAAATAATTTTACAATATTTGTATGCCCCTTTCGAACAGCTACACATAAAGGTGAGTTTGTGCAATTGTTGTAGGTATTTTGATCACAGTTATTTTTTAACAATAACTTAACAAGATCTGTATGACCTCTCTCTGAAGCTTTAAATAAAAATGATTCGTCTTCACTGTTGCGCATATTTATATCACATTTGTATTTTATGAAAAGTTTTACGATATCGGTATAATTGTTTTCCACTGCTTGAAACAAAGGCGATTTTCCTTGCGTATTTTGGATTGTAGGATCTGCGTTATAATCTAGCAGTAACTTGACCATATCAGTACCTTTATTTATCGCGATATGAAGAGGTGTTCTCTTAATGTCTTTATCACCAATGTTAGAATCAGTTGTGTGATTTAATACTAGTAAAGTCAACTCAAGATCCCCTCTACTGACTGTTTGATATAAAGGTGTTATATTCCACTTATCACAAAGATTACAATCGGCGTTGTGGTCCACCAATAATTTAACGATTGTGTTGCTACAATTCATTATGAAGGCTAAATGCAAAGGGGTTTCAACCGCTTTAGGAGTATTATGATAACGTCTTTTAGCATTAACATCAGCTTGGTAAGTTAACAGCACTTTTACAAGATGACTATTGTCGTTATCGACAGCTGAATGCAATGGCGTGTCTTCGAACTTTTCCATCGTACATTGAATATTAGGATCAGCTTGATGATCTAATAATAATTTAGCAATTTCAATATTGTCATACTTACAAGCTAAATACAAAGGTGTAACCTTCCCGTCGCTTCGATTTACATCAACATGCTCGGTTAGAAGAATTGGAACCATATCCCAATAACAAAGACGGATCACCAAAAAAAAACAGGTAAGACACTTCATCCCTTAAAAGTCCACAGAAAGCTTTTTTTATATCGACATCGCTTTCAAAATTTTTAAACAACTTTTTGCGGAAAGTTATACACTTAAAGTGCTGATTAAGAAAAATATTCTTAATGAAACCATTTCGAATATCCTTCAAAATTCGTTCGAAATAAAGATTTTCCTTTTCATAAGGAACTTTAATAACATTTCTGTCTATTGATAGTTTTTCATTTTCGTTTTGAATTGATTCCAAAAGAAATCGGTCACGTATCGCATCGGTATGGGCTACCTCAAGGACGAGGTCAATGAAGTATTCCCCACAAAATGAAAGAAAAATATCATATATTTTGTCATGAAGAATGCAGTAGGTGTCGTCAGTTTTCTTCACATAAGACAAATTAAGCTTTTGTAATTCAGACTTGACAACCTGAATTGAAAATGGTCCTTGCATGTGAAAGGAATCTGATATGTCTTCAAGAGTCTGTTTGATACCTGATTTCTTTGATAACAAGTTTTCATTTATATTATTGTTATAGACAATGAATAGGATCAAAGTAGCAAAAGTTGTTTGATCAGTTGCATTCATCAAACATTCCAGATCTTGTTTTATGATGGTAACCGGATTTGAAAAGAAATTATGAATATTGCTTAATTTTTGTTTTGAATACAGACGACATAAAAGTGGGAAAAAATTATATCTGCGTAAAACTCCAAACTTTTGGAGAGACATTAGCTCGCTTTCAGTTAAGTACATACTTGCTATTTCATTTCTTTCCTTAGGTAAAAGATCATACTCTGACACTAAATCACACGAATTATTTATCAAGAATTGAAGGCTTTTAAGGGAACGATCCTTATAAATATGTTTTCTGCATGACAACAATATTTTCACCTTGTGATCTTTGATTAACTGATCTATATCATTTGATAATCTTGTCCAACTGTTGACCAGACCAATATCTATGGTAGATTTGCCAAAAACATCATCAATAACAAACACTTGTTTATATTCTGGTTCACAGTATTGGATAATGTCTTCTGGACTGTGGACAGGAACAATATAATAGCCTTCCTGATTATTAAGCCGAAGTGCAACATGATGAATTGCAGTGGACTTCCCACAACCTGATGAACCTATCGCCACTATGACATCACTAGTCATGAGAAGTTCTTCTATACGACTTATAGATCTTGTTCGCACAACTTTAGTTTCTTCCTCTCTCCACTCGCACAACAAATCTTCGTGCATTTCTACAATTATAATTTAAAAGAAGCATTATGATTTTTCTACTCTGTACACTACACTTCCACACAATCTTATAAAAAAAAAGTTTTTGTATTTGATAAAATGGTCTTTCGAAAAATCTCATTGTAATTTTATTTGCTGTAACTCGTTTAAGGCCTTTTTCTGTAACGAAAAAGGAAAGTATGCTAGATACACTTACTGGAAATGTGAGGATATGATTGAAGCTTTAAACTTTCTGCTTGATAACATTTATGTACGTTTCGGCGATAAAGTGTATCGTCAGGTAGTAGGTATTCCTATGGGCACTAACTGTGCCCCTTTAATAGCAGATTTATTTCTATATTGCTATGAATCTCAGTTTATGACCAAACTCAGTAAAGACCCATCATTGTTACATTTGGTTGATACATTCAAAAATACCTACCGTTATCTGGATGATATTTTTTCGTTGAATAATCCAGAGTTCTCTAAATATACTTCAGAAATTTACCCAAACGAACTTACTTTAACTAAATCTAACATAAACAGCAGCAGTTGTCCTTTTCTAGATTTAGACATTTCAATTTCAAACGGGAAACTTCACACTAAAATTTACGACAAAAGAGACGATTTTTCATTTCCTATTGTTAATTTTCCTTTTTTAGACGGCGATGTGCCTTTGGCTCCATCATACGGTGTTTATATATCGCAACTCGTTCGGTTTGCCCGTGTGTGTTCTGATGTCATAGATTTTAACGAACGTAATCAATGCATCACTGGTAAATTGTTGTGTCAGGGATTTCGATACCATAAATTACTTAAAACTTTTACTAAATTCTTTCATAGATACAAAGATTTGATTAGTAAATTTGGCTATACCTGTAGAAAGCTTATTAAAAATGGTATTTCTCATCCTAAATTTTATGGTAATATTGTACTTAAAGCGAGGAAATCACTATGTGATCCTTGTAAACTCATCGAACCTTTAAACAAACTTATAAGTAAGGGTTATCGTACCAATATTGTAATTAGATCTCTGAATATAGTTCACATTGGCACTAATATTGATTTTGTCATTAGCAAATTAAAACATAACTAAATTTCATTATCTTTTGAGGCGAGATGTATAGGGGACACAGCCACGTTAACTTTTATTTCTATAGAAGTCGCTCTTCATTATACTACTACCTGTCGATACATTTATTTTTGGCATTGCACAAGTCATGTCTTCTTTGACTATTAATGACGTTAAAATACTAAATCCCTGTGATGTGTTTTAGTCGATTTTAGTCTCTGATGCATGATTTTTTACTATTAATTGGTTTTGGCTTTTAACTAGCTGTCAGTAACTGCGAGTACTCTCAAATCGTATTTTCTTGTTAATTCGACCTGTTGATACTGTTTATAATGCTTTTTTGTCATTTTTTATTTATATGGATCTTGGCTGTATACCAGCTTTGATTATTTGTAATATCTTCAATTTTTCACTTATTCTTACAACATTTGTATAAACTTCAAGATTACAAAAAACCGTTTTTTTTCAAAAGTGAACATTGATTGGTTAAATATTTCTCAGTGTGTTTGAATTTGTTTGATAGCCTGTTTGTCTCTAATATTTAATTAACTATGCATTTGTATTCAGATATCGCAGATCAAATTTATTCGTTCTTTGTGTAATCATACGTTTTTTGATTGAGTTAAGTCTGCTAATTGATATTTTATCGTATGTTTTTATATGTTGTGATGTTATGCTATTGTTTCAGAAAAAGGGAGAAGGTTTGGGCCCATTAAAACGTTTAATCCCGCTGCAAATGTTTGCACCTGTCCTAAGTCAGGAATCTGATGTACAGTAGTTGTCGTTTGTTTATGTAATATATACGTGTTTCTCGTTTCTCGTTTTGTTTATATAGATTAGACCGTTGGTTTTCCCGTTTGAATGGTTTTACACTAGTAATTTTGGGGCCCTTTATAGCTTGTTGTTCGGTGTGAGCCAAGGCTCCGTGTTGAAGGCCGTACTTTAACCTATAATGGTTTAATTTTTAAATTGTTATTTGGATGGAGAGTTGTCTCATTGGCACTCACACCACATCTTCCTATATCTATTAAACAATAAAAAACTTTGTTAATACCATAATAAAACAAATGATGCTTACGAAAACACAATACTGATTACAGAGACTTGAAAACATTACGAGCGGAACTTCATAAACAAAAATATTCTTCATATTCAATCTTCGGCAAAAAGATAAAGTAATATGACAGTATTATTGACTCGGAATGTAACTTGTCGAAGGCTCAATATATCGTCTGGGTTTATTTCCGACAATGGTTTAGTGTTTAATTTTGGTTCCCTTTTATCAAATATACTACAAAATACAATCTATTTTCACAAAACCTTACTTGGATAAATCTCATTCCAAGATATATAGTGCTACTTGCGCTACATATACCAAATCTGCAGCAGGCATATATTAAACAGAGGTTTTCGAAGGATTATTTAAACTCCAAGAACTTCTGACTTTTACTCCCTTTTGGAGGCTTTTTTGCGTGTGAAATGTCATAATAATCATTTGCATGAAGAAAATGAAAAATAAAAATGCTCGAAAATCTTTATTGCAGTAAATTGTGTTACTTTCTAATTTGCATTTTCATTGAAACAAAACTCACTATAGATACCAAGCTTATGGTTCGTATACCATATGCGTGTTTCGTCTTCTTAAAACTCATTATTGTCACCCAAATCCCAACAGATGAAAAGCAAAACAAATAAATGAAAGATAACGAGCATCATTAACCAAAACTTTAGTAAATTTATACCTTATATACAGTTGCAGAACCTTACTTTTTTTAATATTATATTTTACATATTTTACAAAAAATGAACATATCAACAATATTTCATGTCAGCGTAACAATGTGCTGTTGATACCCCCTTGAACAAATCTTTCAAAATATATTAAATTGTAGTAAAACAGTTATCATGGATAATTTGTTTTTACTTTGTAAAGCTTTTGGAACCAGAGTTGTAGCTTTCTCTATATTTTGTATCCCAACCAGTAATTCCTTATCAATGGTGTTCATGATCTTTTGTTTCTCGTTATCACACATCTGCTTAAATTTATGCCCACCAAGTCTAAGAATAGCTTGTAAAACAACACTTAAGATAAATTAAGCATACATTATATCGTGAATTTCAAAGCAAAACGTTTTTTCTGAGTAAGATGCCTAAAAAGAACTAATAAAGATCCAAGGTAAATGTAAAATGGGAAAGTCGATAAAACATGAAAAAATCAAACGCTGAACTTTATCAACAAAAGAAACGAATGGAAAACAACTATTTCTTGAGTTGGTCCAGGCATTTGTAGAAGAAAAGAGTAGGTTTAGCATTGTTTAGTAAGAAGAGATTTTTCAGTATATAGAAAACAGAAAATTAAACATAAATTGATCCACATTGCTGCGTAAATTGTAATCAGCCTCAGTTCATATGAATATTGTTTTGGGCAAGAGGTTACAATTAGATCATTAGAAAAACATAAACACGTTCGATATTACCCCAATTTAATTTTTGGACAACCAAACGCTTTACGAAACATCAGTTGTGCGCAATTCAAATCAATTGGACAACCAAATCAATTACGAAGTGAAAACAAGTTTTATTTTCATCTACCGAGTTTTTGTTGTTACCTGGCATATGTCGCTCCAATATGTTTCAAAATCTTTATTCGTCAACGTCCAAGCATCATAATGTGCGAACATGTTTCTGTAATATTTTAACCTGGACAAATCTGCCCCATCACTGACATCTGACTGCAATGGTAAAATGTCTACTATCTGTATTTTTGTGAGGTTTCGAATCAAGCATATCATCAATGTCAAGTCAAAAGTAGTTGAAGATACAGAACCTGTTTAAAGTAAACACATGCCATAAAAAAGAACCGTCATTGTAGGCCAGCTTAATTTATTGAAAACAAGCAATTCGCTTTTTCATAATTAAGACTGCATATCTTAAAAAGCTGTGTAATGAAATGTGTCATTATGCTGTGAAGCCATTAGTACATTTTGTAAATAGTTGTATATTTTCTTTGTTGCAGTATTTCTAGTATGTTATAGTAATTAAAGGAAAGTAGAAAAAAATGTTTTAACGAGACTATTTACTCTTTATTAATATTATTACAATTGATCTATTTGAAGATTTGTGTGATAATGATGTTTGCATCTATATTTAATATTGATTTCTCACCACCTATCAGTGTCTCCAAACGAATTTACAAGTGAACTGAGTGTATAATATTGGACGAATAGAACAATTTCATTGGTTTGTGCTATAGATAAGTACTCTAAGTGTAAATCTGTTTAAACATTTCTAATTATGAGAAAAATATTTAACGTGCTTAAAAAATATTTACACCATATTTTTCATAATCATAATCACCCCGTATAACCCCGATACAAATGAATCCGGACGTTGACGCGTTCGAAGCGATAATCAGGACAACATTTGGGATGACAACAATTTCGAATGCCTCTCTAGAACCTATACGAGTATATATAAATAAGTCAATGTGCATGATAGTTTATTTATTCAATTATACAGTTATTGTAAGTTTTAGATATTGCATAGAACGTTTGATAAAACTGCTCGATGCAAAATGCACAGACATGGTGCAATTTCATACGTTTTATGAGATAAACAATGCTGAATATCTTTTTGTACATACACATTTGCGTATTAATACCTTAGGCAATAATAAATAACTATACGTTGCATTACTGCGTGTCTTCAAATGTTCCGAAGAACTTAGAATAAACGCAATATCATACTAAATAAGTTTTCTCTTACTGTATTGTTCGTTCCAACAAATGTGTCGCGTCAAAAATCACTTTCTTGTCAAGGTATTCATGATGGTGTCGGCGACTTTATTTCTATATTTTATTGTAAATTTTTATCTGTTAACTTAGTCAAATTAGTTGAACTTAAAATATCAGTCACACAAAGCCAAAGCTTCAATGTTCAACCAACGTACATCAGATAGGAATGTTGTTATTGAAAATTAGGACTTTCAACGTTATTCCAGATGAAATGAACAGTTAATAAATATATTCCAGAGAAAGTATTGTTTAGTCAATAAAACTTTAATGACTTACTTTTCACAATTCAAGGCTCTTCCAAATACCGATGTTTGTCTACATTCGCCTAGACGAAAGAAGACATAGGATCTCGTTGAACTTAGTTTGCCGAATGACTTACATGGCATTCCAATTGCTTTATTTTAGTTTATTTTTGTTTTTACATCTAAAGCTTTGTAGGTGTGGTGTGATGGCCAGTGAGACAACTTTCCACCTAAGTTTAATTGAAGTGGGTGTATTAATTAAACAATTATGATAGTCCCGGGGGCAATGTACAACATTTTACAATGAGGAAAACCTAAACCATATAGTCTGCTAAAAAAGGCCCCGATATAAAAAAAAAAACAAAACATGTGAAATAATTAAAACGTGGAAACTAACATATATATTGATAACTTAAAAATTATGTATTAAAGAAGAAAAAAAATATGACAGATCTATATAACCAATGTACTACAGGCTCCTGACGTTGGACCGACACACCAAAACAATTAGGCGGGATTAAACAAGTGAGCCCCCAACCCTCTCCTTTACACAGGACACTCGCGTAACAGCACAACATGATAAAAAAAAACCCTGAACAGTTGCAATTAGCTCAACTCAGAATGTCGGTACAAGGATGTAAAAGTACGCAGTCACGTCCAGTCCGACTGGGAATATTATATCCAATGTCTCGTGTAGAGAGAACACCACGCTAATACACTGTGCGAACCCTTGCAAAAACTTTATGAGAGGTCCATAAATGGCCTTTTGAAAGGCAACATTTATGTCCTTATTCAGTTTACCTCATTTAATCCAGTGGCAGTCCTAACTTCTCTGGCGTAATTCCGGAGGGCCCCCTTCCAGGACCTACATGTAATATGTGTTTCAACTTTGTGATTATCCTGAACACGCATGACATATTTGCAAGTGAACGTTAAGCAACCAACAATCAGCCATTACGTACGCGTGTCATTAACAAATAATGGGGTGCAGAAATTGGTCAGTACCAACTGTGAAACGTTTCGTTTTTTATTGAAAATTTTTAAGACATGAAAGAAGAAACAAAGCAAATGACTAAGGTTAGGTTGATGATTGATGCTTTGCTCAACCGCATAATTTACCGATGACGCCAAGGGTAACTGGGGAATATAAATATGGTCCCTTCTTTCTTCTCCAAAAAAAAGTCAACATTTGAATGAAATGCATTTGGGTGGGTAGACATTAAGGTGCTAATAGTAATCAGAATTACGAATCTTTTAGTTGTTGCCATCACAGTAAAAAGACTGTAATGCTCGAGGAAGTTAAGCACAAACTTTATACCTTAAAAATTAAACAAACAAAAAACATAATTGAAGAAAGCAAACAAGTTGAATATAAAAGATTATCTCTTATTCTTTACATCTTCACATTAAAGAAACTGTATTACTATTGATGGCTATAAAAGAGGGACGAAAGATACCAAAGGGACAGTCAAACTCATAAATCTAAAACAAACTGACAACGCCATGGCTAAAAGTGAAAAAAACAAACAAACAACAGCACACACAATACAACATAGAAAACTAAAGAATAAACAACACGAACCCCACCAAAAAACTAGGGGTGATCTCAGGTGCTCCGGAAGGGTAAGCGGATCCTGCTCGACATGCGGCACCCGTCGTGTTGCTTATGTGATAACAAATCCTGTAAATGGTCTAATTCGGTAGGTCACATTCATGAAAGGGAAGGGGATTGTAGTTACGATGTAAGGAACATATCCGATATCATTTGTGAAACTGTTATTCCATAACGGTCAACAAACTCGTGATGGCGTCCGTAAAATTTACGAAGGGATGATTTCAATTTCACCATTTGGAACTCTTGGTTTAATAGCTTCCTTGTGAGCAGCAAACCTCTATCAAGAAAATCGTGATAGGAAATGCAAGCACGGGAATATCGTATCAACTGGGAGATATATACCCCGTATGCAGGTGCTGCTGGAATGTTGCTACTTAGAAATGGAAAGTTCACAATTGGACAGCTGAAATCATCTCTTTTGTCGTAAAGTTTTGTTTTCAACCGACCCTCATTGTCAATTTCTAGATATAAGTTACGTGGTCATTGTATACACATATTCTGTAACTCTATTGTAATCTATGAGCCACTAGGACTCGCGTCTGAGATCGTTTAGTTCACGCATCATTGTAAATATAACGGAATTTGATGGGACTGTCGTACAAAGTGAGAGGTTTAGCGCTATAAACCAGGTTTAATCCACAATTTTTTACATTTGAAAATGCCTGTACCAAGTCAGGAATATGACAGTTGTTGTCCATTCGGTTTTTAAGTGTTTTGTCATTTGATTTTGCCATGTGATTAGGGACTTGCAGATTTGATTTTCCTCTGGGTTCAGTATTTTTGTGATTTGACTTATTGCTACCAATTTACACTTTCGTATACATAAGGATTTTTTTACATGCGCAAATTACCTCTAAGAGTGTTCCAACAATACAACGGTTTTTATGGGTTGCTGTCTGCATGAAATGTTGATAAATTATTTTTTTCTAACATGCATATTGGTTATAATCATACCAAAGTATAGTTTTATACATGCAAAATTCATTGACAAACGCAATATTGTGTCAACGAAGCGTACAGTGCAAAAAGGATTAATGACAACGAAGCGTACACAACACGAAAATAAAGACACTTTAAAACGTGTATTTTTCTTTTTCTACACACAACATAAAGATACGATCTTGATAAGTTTGTTAATTTTAAATATGAAATTTTCAAAAGTGTATGTTTAAAAAGCTATGAGGTACGAAAAACATTAATTTTTGAATATTTAAAAATACCAAGCACGTTTTATCATTGATATCGTCGTGCGATTTTTCATATTTGTATATAAAGATGTCACATATTTGAAAAACCTTTTAGTAACTAATGAGTATTATGGCAAAGAATATATTGGAGCAAAATATCCGAAGAATAGATATTGGATTTTCTTTAAAAGTATTATTTTTTTATTGTCGGAACTCAGTGTTACATAGTGTGTTCGATTCTAACGCGTCAACGTCCGGTTTCATCTGTATCGGGGTTATACAGGGTGATAATACGCAGATTAAAAAAGAAATTCTCGATTTACTTATGAGTGTTTTGCCGCTTCTTATATTTACTACCATAGCACATCTGCTAGTTTTGGTTAACATGTCTGTTTAACGAATCATGGTAACGCGTGAGCAGTTTCATTTCTCTGATTAAAATGAAATAGTCTGCCACATGTCAAAAACATTGTACAGAAGGGATGTGATTCTGATAATTCTGGTGGTGATTTATTTGCATTTGTTACTTACTTTAATCTTTTAATTTCTATTTGTTACATTTAGTATGCATCAAGTTATATATTTAATGAAACTGTTTCTTGCTGTTTAACGAAGGAAATCAATAAGGTCGAAGTACAATTTGTAAATTATCCACCCTAAAAACCCAATCGAAATGAAAGAATGAAAAAAGTATAACAGACTATTATATAATCACGACATACTGTGGATTCATTTATTTTCATGGGTATCAATTTTCGTTGATTGAGGAAAACCAGCATTTCCTCGGATATTTGATTTCTTGGTTTTGTCAATTTCTGTATACAAAGCCTATAGCAAATGTGTAATTCGTTGAACATTTTAATTGGTAGTTCACCTGTTCCCACGAAACCCACGGAAATTGGTATCCAACGATAATAATGAATCCACAGTATGCATATTTTGCCACCTCCGTCGTCATAGTTATACTTTTCCATAAATTCCAAAATATGAAAATTATTACATGTTTTTAAATTTTTGTGTTGCAAGAAAATAAATGGCTGTGTCTCATTGTGTACGTTGAGAATACAAATTTAGTGTTAATTAATGACCATAACTGGACACGTCCGTGTATGTCTGTACAAAGTCAGAGGAATATAACAGTTGCTATCCATTCGTTTGAAGTGTTTGAGCTTTAAATTTTATTTTTTACGGACTTTCAGATTTAATGTTTTTAAAAGAGTTGGGTATTTTTTTTTAACGTTTAACTTGATGAGATAATAAAAAAACCCACCTATCTATAGATTGAATGATCTATATTATAAGCGAGCAAGTAAAACTCAGTCAAATGAAATAAATCAAGTAATACCTTGAGCAGAATAACAATAATGTACTAGTACTTCATAGACCTTTCAAATTTCTAGATATGAATCATATTAAGCATCTATGGTACAAACTGGATTCAACTAATGTCAATCCTCGTCTCAGACTTTTAGTCATTCCTGAGCAATGTTGCAACAGGAATGGCGAGCCATTTCAAGCAACAATATTAATTGTTAAAACAATACACATATTCTAAAATTATATAAAATTGGAAATTACCTGTTGTTGGAAACAATAAATTCCACTGAACCTGATTAATGATTCTCCTTTTTTTTAATGGTTGCAACACTCGAAACTTGTCATGCTTTAAAGCTGGCTCTAGTCCATTAGTTGGATGAAATTCTTTGTCAAATTTAACTCTCGCAGCAGAAGGAGCAATTTTATACAGCAAACTGATGATCCGCAAAAAAATTATCTCTTCTTTGGTTTCATCCATTGTTTTGTCAAGTATAATCCAGATGATCGTAATATTTCTCTGTTTCTAAGTAAGAATATGATAAAATAATTACATTAGATGTATGTTTCATTATGATACTTTATTCTGATTGGCTAACTGCACATCACGTGTTATTCCGTAAGCAATTGCATTGCTCAATAAAACTTTTCATTCATGATAACACGTGGTCCCACAATAAAGTGCACAGGTGAATTAAATAAAACAATTATACAATTCGTGTTTTCATGATGATGATTGCTAAAAAAATGTAATTATAAGTATTGAATTCTTCTTTTTGTAACTTCATAGGGTTGTAAAAGCGTTGTCCGCGCTTCATACAAAATGTACTTCGGTCAACGCTTTTACACCCCAATGAAGTTACCAAAAGGAGCTTTCAATTCTTAAATAAATGTCGTTACTATAATTTCTTTTGGAATAATGAAATGATCTGACAAAACAAGCAAGGGACATACCTTCCTGATTTGATAAACTTTCTATTAGTTGATTTTGTGGTGTTACTTTATAGATGATAACATCATTATCGTATCACGGCTTACTTAATTTACTAGATCAATAGACAAAAGTATAATTATTCGAGGCACTTTGATTAATATTTATTAATTACGATAGGATACAGTATACATTCTCCAATTGTGAAAATCTTTCAAAAGAGAGACAGAATAAAACAAAGAGACATTCAAACTCATAAGTCAAAATAAACTGACAAATACATCGAAAAAGTAAAAGCTCGCAAGACAAGCAACGGTACACAAAACACAACACAGAAAATTAAAGACTGAGCAACATTCTGTTTGTGTCTGTCTAAAATCAGGAGTCTGTTGTGCAGTGGTTTTCCTGATTTCATGACTGTCGTTTTTATTTTTCGTAAACGGTTTTGTAATACATTGGGCTGTTAGATTCCTCGTTTAAATTTTCAACATAATTTATTTCAGGACCAACTGTGACAATCTGTTTTATAGCTGACTATAGATTATTGGTTAAATTCGATGTTCAAAGGCGTAGGCTGGTTCATATTGCTTGAATTCATTTTAATTTTAATTAGATAATTTGCTGATTGGCAATCATAATTCATCTACTTATGATATATAACTGAATTAAAATAACTAAAAGGAAAACAGGATTTGAATTAAAATGTTAAAAAAAGTAGACAATTTTAATGCATCATGAATTCAATAGCGGGAAGTTTTTGTAAGCAGTCTTTTGACTACAGCATCTACATGAATATGACTTATTTCGATTTGTATATGCTAAGTTATCAAAAAGATTCAAACCTTTGACACCATCCTTATTGTTAAGAAATCCTGAAATTTAAAAAAACAGTTGTATACCTACCAGAAACACATTGATGTCTCTATTGTACCAACGATAAACCGAAATTCGTCTTATTTTTGACGTCATTTTAATATCAAGTAGAGGCCGTATTACACCTGAGTGCAGTCCAATATAAATAACATAAATATAGCAAAACCAGACTTAGAGAGGAACATTACAGTTTCGAGTTACAAAAAAAGAAAAGTGATAGATCCATTGAAACAAAATGCAGTTTTTATTCGAGGACATGACGCATATATATATTCTCATTTTTGGTTCACTATGCAAACAAAAAGCTTGATCATTGATTATTACATTTTTAAATACACAAAACATAAGGTGACATGTTTCTAATAATAAACGATAATTCTAAACGACAATTTCACGGAATAAATTAAAAACGAAATGCAATAATGTTAAAACAGATATATACGTGACACTGATTTTAACAAAGAAGTTAAATGTCTACAAATGCAGACAAAAATGTATATTCATCCGTCATCTTTTTTCAAATATATTATTCTGACATTCTTGTCGTAGTTTAAGTGTAAATTTAAAGGCTTTATGCCACTATAAAATATAGCCATTCATTTCATTATGTGATAGATTGCTAATGACACACTTTGATATCATGCTTCTGATGGTTTTTTTTTTCATTTTTCGTCAGAGAACTATGGGTCTTTCTATGACTGATAAAATTGCTTTGTTTAATTCTTGTTTATCAAATTTAATGTTTTCACTCGGAAAAAAGTCTTAAGTAGCATATACCATGAACAGTTGATATTTTTCTGGACCTTTCGAATACGATTTAAAAAAAATGCATGACTACCTATCAAATCTTATTATTAATATTTTTGCATTTTAGCATTGGCTCACTCCGAACAGTAAGCTATAAATGCCCCCCCCCCCCAAAAAAAAAAAAACCAACAAAATAGTGTAAAACAATTCACATGGGAAAGCCAACGGTCTAATGTATATAAGAAACGATAAACGCATTTGAACCACATCAATAAACGACAACTAATGAACATCAGGTTCCTGACTAAGGAAAGGTACAAATGCAGCGGGTTTAAAAGTTTAATAGGTACAAACTTTCACCCTAACTTTAAACAAAAGTGTAACATCACAACATAGAAAGACACACTATAAAATAACAGTTGATCTCTATCTATATACTATTTAAGATAATAACCAAAAACTGCCAAATTTCTTAACATTACCAATTCAGGGGCAGCATACCAACAACGGATTATTTGATTTGTCTGAAAGAAGATGGATCCTACCTTGATTAACATGTTAACCCTTCCGATTTGCTCTAAATGCTTTTAAACTCTGAGAATTACGGGGCATGTAAACGTTTAAAATATGCCGCACAGTCCTATATTTTGACCTTTGAAAAAAATAGTAATTCATATGAACTTTCATTTCCAGGATATGATTTTTTTCCAAACTTCATAGTAAAAGTGTTACAGGTTTAGAAATAAAAGGAGTACCTATGGGAAATTGCATTGTCAATATTTACAGCCTACATACAATCTAAAATGTATTCAAATAAAATACAATGGATCGATTATAGGTGTTAAAGGGTAAAAACGCTTACCCTGTCGATTGACCCGGTATCGCTATATTTGGTAGCACCCCATTCCTTACGTTTTTGTTTGTTACTTAAATTTGTATCGTTTAAATCTATTTATAACACTTGTAAAACTACTTTTGCCATAATTAATTGATTGTATTATCTCAATTCAATTCAATTCAAATATTTATTGTCATATAAACTCTGAACAATAAGTTTGTGACAAATAATATAAACATACACAAAATACATTTCACAAACAAAACCATGAAAACAAAAAAAGCAAAAAAGCAAAACAATCTATCTATATGATATGTAAATATATTTTATAAATAAATCAAGAGTCCCCTGTCCTCAGTTCTAATGCCTGTTTAAAATAGGACCCTAAGCTTTCTACTTCTTTTGAGGTTGATGGACAAAGAAGATATTTATTTTTTTCATTTTCTTGCCAGGACATAAAATCTGGCATATGTTTAATTACATTTCCTATAACGTTATCTCTTAGTTTAGCAATTGTTTTGCAGTATAAAATAAAATGGGCTTCATCCTCCATTGTATTACATGATGTGCATAGTCTTTTTTCTCTAGGTATTTTTAAATGTCTTCCTTTTTCTATCATTAAATTATGATCGCTAATTCTCATTTTTGTTATGTTACTTCTCTTTTCAAAAGATTTACAGTTTAAGTAGTTTTCCATATCAAAATTTTGCTTTAAACTTTTATATAAATACGTATACAATTTACTCTTTTGATCTATTTTTTGAAATATTTGTTCAAATATACTTGTGTAGAAATTTAAGAATTGATGTTTTAAGGTTTTTTTTAAACAACTTTGAGTAGTTTTTTCTTTTGTTTCCCTCAAGAATGGATTCGTCCATCTTTACCTCTTTCAAAATATTTTTAACATAATGTAAACCAGGTATAGCAACCTGCATTATCTAAACTTTAAGAAAGTAAAAAGGATTCGTATAATAATGGATTAATTTCAGAATTTCTTGATAAGTAAAGTATACTTTGAGTTTTTATATGCATCTCTAGTGGGTATCTCCCTAGCTCTGTTCTCATAGCTATGTTTGATGAAGATTTTCTTGTTCCGAGGATATATTTACAGAAAGACAAATGTAATTTTTCTAAACTTGATTTATCAGTAAAATTAAGGGGGTCTATATTTGCTTTGGAAATATTTGCCCGTTTTTCTGCTCTTAATTCTGAAACATAAGTCTCCATATAATTTATTTCTGAATTGTAAGTGGCTATTGGTTTAACTATAGAATAAAAAAGACTGCAAGCTATTTTAACTGGTATATTATTTAAGGAACAAGTAGTCTTTAGGCTTCTTATCAAAACTATCTGTAAATGAGTTAAATATTTTCTCTCTGTATTGTGCTTTTTTTTAAATTTTACCAATTTTTTTTTAAAATTTTTAACAATTCAAAATATTTCTGTTTAAGTTGATTATTTGGACATTTTTTAAGTTTATTTCCAACCCTGTTTATTTCTTTTTTTTTGTCTCATATACACAATTGTCTGACCATACCTGTCTATATTTTTTTCTCTTAGTTTTAATTCTTTTTGTAATTTTACAAGTAATATCAGAGATATTTTCAAAAATGTTAGTTAAATTTTCAGTTGCACCATCAACCCCTTTTTGATTTTCCTGATACTCATTTAATTCAAACTTCATTTTATCATTTTTTATATGCTCTGATGTAAGAGCTTTAAGTAGCAAATTATGTGAATTATCAGTCCATTTATATCTTTTCAAATATTTCCATTTTTTTTCTATATGACTTTTAAGGTCAAAAATTTGTATTATATTACAATTTAATGTTAACTGAATCTGTACATGATCTGACAAGTAAGTAAAATCATCAGTTTTAAAGTATTTCACTGAGGACAGGAGACTTTCACTTATTAGTGCATAATCTACAGCACTGAATCCATTTATTGACATATAAGTATAGTAGCCTAGGCTGTCCCCTATAAATCTGCCATTTAATATACGTAACCTTGAGGCAATACATAGTTCTAATAAGGATTTACCTTGTACATTTGTTACATTATCTTGATTGATACTAGAAATTTCTGTGTCAACTTCATAATAATTTATGAACAAAAGAGAAATCTGCCAGTTTGACGGGTAAATACCTGTATTCAAAATTAGGTTAAACAATTTAACAATACTTTTGATAGATATATTTTTACTAAATTTTACTATTTCATTTATAATGGTATCTGGCCCAGTCGCTTTTTCTTTTTTAAGCTTACTAATGACATTTTTTTATTTCAGAGTATTTTATTGGAGCATCTGTTTCTCTATTAGATATTATGTTCTTTTCAATATTAACAAGTTGTTTTTCTATTTCCTCTTTCCATTTTATATTTACAAATGTGGGTTTTCCTTGGTCCTGAATATGCTTCGTAATTATTTCTTCATCTTTTAAAATTTCCGGCACTTCATTACCAATATTTTGTTTTGTTTTTCATTCCTTTAAGTATTCACCAATAATCTTAAGGCTTCTTATCAAACTATCTGTTAATGAGTTAAATATTTTCTCTCTGTATTGTGCTTTTTTTTTTTTAAATTTTACCATTTTTTTAAAACTTTTTAACAATTCAAAATATTTCTGTTTAAGTTGATTATTTGGACATTTTTTAAGTTTATTCCAACCCTGTTTATTTCTTTTTTTGTCTCATATACACAATTGTCTGACCATACCTGTCTATATTTTTTTCTCTTAGTTTTAATTCTTTTTGTAATTTTACAAGTAATATCAGAGATATTTTCAAAAATGTTAGTTAAATTTTCAGTTGCACCATCAACCCCTTTTTGATTTTCCTGATACTCATTTAATTCAAACTTCATTATATCATTTTTTATATGCTCTGATGTAAGAGCTTTAAGTAGAAAATTATGTGAATTTTCAGTCCATTTATATCTTTTCAAATATTTCCATTTTTTTTCTATATAACTTTTAAGGTCAAAAATTTGTGTTATATTACAATTTAATGTTAACTAAATCTGTACATGACAAGTAAGTAAAATCATCAGTTTTAAAGTATTTCACTGAGGACAGGAGACTTTCACTTATTAATGCATAATCTACAGCACTGTATCCATTTATTGACATATAAATATAGTAGCTAAGGCTGTCCCCTATAAATCTGCCATTTAATATACGTAACCTTGAGGCAAAACATAGTTCTAATAAGGATTTACCTTGTACATTTTTTACATTATCTTGATTGTTTCTAGAAATTTTAGTGTCAACTTCATAATAATTTGGTATAAGATTTTCAGCATCAAAATTATTTATTTGACAAGAATCTCCTGTAATAAAATCAGGACATTTACCAGTCCTTGCATTCATGTCCCCCATTAAAAATATTTTTCCTTGTCTTGCAAAAGTACTGATCTCATGTTCTAAAAAGCTATACTCATTTTCAAAATAGTTTGAATTTATAGGGGGAATGTATAATGCACATAAATATAAATCTTCTTTGAAACCAAAGAAGTCCTTTTCAAGTTTTAGCCATAATCTATTTTGTGATATTGTACCATTACTATTGGTTATACCCTTTGCTATTTCTTTTTTGTAATAGACAATAATTCCCTCACTATGTCGACGTGTTTTTTTTTTTTTGCGTATTTTTGAGAAAGTATTATAATTTGATATTTTATAATCTTTACACTTTCCTTTCCAGGTTTTAAGTAATATATTTATGTCACTTTGAATTTTATCTATAAAAAAATCATCTTGAATTTTGTCCCCAAGGCCACGCACATTTCAAGAAGAAATAGTTAAATAGCGTTTATTCTCATGTGTTCCCATGATCAATATTCCTTCCTTTTTGTAAAATAATTGCTAAAATAAATAAATAAATGGTCTGAAAATGAATCATTATAAGTTTCATTGTTATAGTTTTCATTTGAATTTTTCTACTGCCAATTATTGACTTAAGAAGGTGACTTTGGTTTACCTTTGATAATAACACGCCAGGTCATTCAGTTTTGTCAATAAAATACAATCGTTTCCGTTATCAAAATTCGATACGTTGTTCTCGAACACTTGAAATACTTAAGATGACAACACATTTTGGAAAGTCACCTGATTGGCAATCGTTTCCGCATTATCTTTATTTTACATTACATTTAATGGTTTATATTTTTCTCATTTTAACGATCAACTCATCTAAAACATAATGTTATCGTTTTAAAGATATCTATTTCCTCCAATGAATTTTCTTAAAACGATGTTTTCGCCTTCTTTTTCATACGATTAACTCATAATAGATACCAGGATCAAAATTTATATTTACGCCAGACGCGCGTATCGTCTAAAAAGACGCATCAGTGACGCACGAATCAAATACTGTTTAAAAGGCCAAATAGAGTACAAAGTTGAAGAGCATTGAGGACTAAAAATTCCTAAAAGTTTTGCCAATTGAGCTAAGGTAATCCATTCCTGAGGTAGAAAAGCCTTAGTTTTTCGCATGGGTTCGAATCCCGGCGAGGGAAGAACAAAAAATTTGCGAAAGCAAATTTACAGATCTAACATTGTTGGGTTGATGCTTAGACGAGTTGTATATACATCATGTACACAGCCATGTATCACCATCACTGCTGGTGATCCGATGGATACATTCAGTTAATAATAAAGCCAAAACTAACATTTTTTCCCAAACAAAACAAAAGACTTATATCTATATAACAAAACTGTAAATCATATCATGTAATGTGTTTTAATTTCTTAACTTAGGGTTTTTATTATTCCTGCCCTAAGTTATATACCAAATTAAAATGCTTTTCCATTGTTTAAAGATATCTATCAATGATTTCCGTAAATTAATTTAAAGAGTAGAAATGCATTTAACACTCTTAAAGATAGCTATCCCTAGAATAAAGACTCTGACGTTGTAGTACAAAGGAGTAGGAGATCAATAGCACAAGATTTACAAAATAATAAAAATTTAACTGCGCAGATTTTTCTCCCAATTTAAAAAAAAAAATATGAGTCAATAAATAAAAAGAACTTAAAAAAAGGTGTAGTATTTTTTCATTGTGAAACACATAAAAAAGTTGAAATATGTCCTATTCTTCTGACGAAGTTTGATTGATACAGTCGTATGCCTACATGTATATACATTTTACTTTTTGGCTTATGAATTAGTTACATGAATTTCTATTTTTCTTTTTATATGTACACCTAGTCTAAAAACTCAAAACGCAATGAACTACATATTGGGGAGTCAACGATAACTTAAAAAAAAAGTAGTTTTTTTTCTATATGCAATTTTCTATATACATATAAGATATAACAAAATGTGCTAATTTCTTACGTTGCTGCTAATTTAAATTCAATATTTGATGTTCCAATAGTTATTAAAGGTACCATGCTTTTAATTTTATACGCCTACGCGCGTTTCGTCTACATAAGACGCATCAGTCACGCTCATATGAAAATAGTTATGACTATGCGGTATGGGCTTTGCTCATTGTTGAAGGCCGTACGATGACCTATAGTTGTTAATATCTGTGTCATTTTGGTCTTTTGTGGATAGTTGTCTCATTGGCTTTCATACCACATCTTCTTTTTTATATATAAAGACAAATAAGACGAAGTTGAAGAGCATTGATGACCCAAATCCTCTCTGGAATTAGGGTCGGATCCATGATTTATGAAAGAGGAGAGTGTATTTCCAGAAAACTAGAATATACCCAAAAAAGGATTCAAAAGATATTGTCAGGATGAGAAAAGCTAAAAATAGCACAAACTCAAGTTGTAGGCTCTAAATTTGCAATATGTGACATTTTGCCCCAAAATAGATTGAAATGTTGCTACTAGTTTTAAATGATCAGTTAAGACAAAAATAATCAATTATTTTCTGAATTTGATGTTTCACCGCGTTTCGCTTAAAGAGACAAAAAAAATTATTAGAAATCTTTTGATTTGCTTTATTCTTAATCCTTAGTCAATTTGTAGTTTAAAACAGCCTATTTGAGCATAATGCGACTTATGTTAACAATTTCACAGCTCAATCTAAACTGACTGTAATGTATGACTTTGATAGAAAATACTTGAAAATTTCATTTTAGGCTACACGATCATAAACTTTCAATATCAAGATCAGTTTTTGCTGATTTTGCCTTGTTTGTTCTACCATTTTAAAGACTTTCCACAACTTTTGCAATGAATTTAGTAAAAAATCCAAGATATTGAAGTGTCAAGGAATATTGACCTTTTCATCTGGTCTCAGTAAAGTACTATAAATTGATCAAAAGTGCAGTCATGGTCATTTAACTGTTTTTATTTACATCAGTTAATAAAATTTAAGATATTAAAATTCATTTGGAATCATAAATTGTATTTTTGTGAGTTTCTGCAGTGTTTACATTAGGCTATGCTATCTGCCAAGTAAATAATATGACACAATGATATAAGGGGTAAAAACCAAATAATTTCGTTAAATCTGCATGACAAAATTTGTTTGGGGGTAGTAAACAACCTTTGTTTTAATGTTTATCACCACAGAAACAACTTTCTGTGCATTTATAACAATTTGGGTCATTTTTTTATATAAAAGCATATTGTCAGGGTGAGAAAAGCTAAAAATAGCACTAACTCAAGTTGTAGGCTCTAAATTTGTAATATGTGACATTTTGCCCCATAATAGATTGAAATATGGCTACTATTATTTCAAATGATCAGTTAAGACAAAACAAATCAATTGTTTTCTATTTTCGATGTTTCACAGTATTTCGCTTACAGAGACAAAATAATTGATTAGAAATCTTTTGTTTTGGTTTATTCTTAATCTTTAGTCAATTTGTAGTTTAAAACATCCTATTTGAGCATAATGCGACTTATATTTAAAATTTCACAGCTCAATATAAACTGACTATAATGTATGACTTTGATAGAAAATACTTGAAAATTTCATTTTGGGCTACACGATCATAAACTTTCAATATCAAGATCAGTTTTTGCTGATTTTTCCTTGTTTGGTCTAATACTTTAAAGACTTTCCACAATTTTTGCAATAAATTTAGTTAAAAATCCAAGATATTGAAGTGTCAAGGAATATTGACCCCCCTTTTTTCATCTGGTCTCAGTAAAGTACTATACATTGATCAAAAGTGCAGTCATGGTCGTTTAACTGTTTTAATTTACATCAGTTAATAAAATTTAAGATATTTAAATTTCATTTGGAATAATAAATGGTATTTTTGTGAGTTTCTGCAGTGTTAACATTAGGCTATGCCATCTGCCAAGTACATAGTATGACGCAATGTTATAAAGGGTAAAAATCATATAACTTCATTAGATCTGCAGAACAAAATGTGTTTTGGGGTAGTAAACAACCTGTTTTAATGTTTATCACCACAGAAACAACTTTCTGTGCATTTATAACAATTTGGGACATTTTTTATGTAAAAGCATATTTTCAGGGTGAGAAAAGCTCAAAATAGCACAAACTCAAGTTTTAGGCTCTATATTTGCAATATGTGACATTTTGCCCCCAAAAAGATTGAAATGTGGCTACTATTATTTCAAATGATCAGTTAAGACAAAAAAAATCAATTGTTTTCTGATTTCGATGTTTCACAGCATTTCGCTTACAGAGACAAAAAAATTGATTAGAAATCTTTTGTTTTGCTTTATTCTTAATACTTAGTCAATTTGTAGTTTAAAACAGCCTATTTGAGAACAATGCGACTTATCTTAAAAAATTCACAGCTCAATATAAACTGACTGTAATGTATGAGAAAAGCTAAAAATAGCACAAGCTCAAGTTGTAGGCTCTAAATTTGCAATATGTGACATTTTGCTCCATAATAGATTGAAATATGGCTACTACTATTTCAAATGATCAGTTAAGACCAAAAAAAATCAATTGTTTTATGATTTTGATGTTTCACCGCATTACGCTTAAAGAGACATAAAAATTGATTACAAATCTTTTGTTTTGCTTTATTCTTTATCCTTAGTCAATTTGTAGTTTAAAAAAGCATATCTGAGCATAATGCGACTTATATTAAAAATTTCACAGCTCAATTCAAACTGACTGTTATGTATGACTTTGATAGAAAATACTTGAAAATTCATTTTGGGCTACAGGATCATAAACTTAGAATCTCAAGATCAGATTTGGCTGATTTTACCTTGTTTGTTCTACTATTTTAAAGACTTTCCACAATTTTTGCAATGAATTTAGTAAAAAATCCAAGATAATGAAGTGTCAAGGAATATTGACCCCCCCTTTTTTTCATCTGGTCTCAGTAAAGTACTATAAATTGATCAAAAGTGCAGTCATGGTCATTTAACTGTTTTTATTTACATCAGTTAATAAAATTTAAGATATTTAAATTTCATTTGGAATAATAAATGGTATTATTGTGAGTTTCTGCAGTGTTAACATTAGGCTATGCCATCTGCCAAGTACATAGTATGACGCAATGTTATAAAGGGTAAAAATCATATAACTTCATTAGATCTGCAGAACAAAATGTGTTTTGGGGTAGTAAACAACCTGTTTTAATGTTTATCACCACAGAAACAACTTTCTGTGCATTTATAACAATTTGGGACATTTTTTATGTAAAAGCATATTTTCAGGGTGAGAAAAGCTCAAAATAGCACAAACTCAAGTTTTAGGCTCTATATTTGCAATATGTGACATTTTGCCCCCAAAAAGATTGAAATGTGGCTACTATTATTTCAAATGATCAGTTAAGACAAAAAAAATCAATTGTTTTCTGATTTCGATGTTTCACAGCATTTCGCTTACAGAGACAAAAAAATTGATTAGAAATCTTTTGTTTTGCTTTATTCTTAATACTTAGTCAATTTGTAGTTTAAAACAGCCTATTTGAGAACAATGCGACTTATCTTAAAAAATTCACAGCTCAATATAAACTGACTGTAATGTATGAGAAAAGCTAAAAATAGCACAAGCTCAAGTTGTAGGCTCTAAATTTGCAATATGTGACATTTTGCTCCATAATAGATTGAAATATGGCTACTACTATTTCAAATGATCAGTTAAGACCAAAAAAAATCAATTGTTTTATGATTTTGATGTTTCACCGCATTACGCTTAAAGAGACATAAAAATTGATTACAAATCTTTTGTTTTGCTTTATTCTTTATCCTTAGTCAATTTGTAGTTTAAAAAAGCATATCTGAGCATAATGCGACTTATATTAAAAATTTCACAGCTCAATTCAAACTGACTGTTATGTATGACTTTGATAGAAAATACTTGAAAATTCATTTTGGGCTACAGGATCATAAACTTAGAATCTCAAGATCAGATTTGGCTGATTTTACCTTGTTTGTTCTACTATTTTAAAGACTTTCCACAATTTTTGCAATGAATTTAGTAAAAAATCCAAGATAATGAAGTGTCAAGGAATATTGACCCCCCCTTTTTTTCATCTGGTCTCAGTAAAGTACTATAAATTGATCAAAAGTGCAGTCATGGTCATTTAACTGTTTTTATTTACATCAGTTAATAAAATTTAAGATATTTAAATTTCATTTGGAATAATAAATGGTATTATTGTGAGTTTCTGCAGTGTTTACATTAGGCTATGCTATCTGCCAATTACATAGTATGACACAATGTTATAAAGGGTAAAAATCATATAACTTCATTAGATCTGCAGAAAAAAATGTGTTTTGGGGTAGTAAACAACCTATGTTTTAATGTTTATCACCACAGAAACAACTTTCTGTGCATTTATAACAATTTGGGACATTTTTTATATAAAAGCATATTGTCAGGGTGAGAAAAGCTCAAAATAGCACAAACTCAAGTTTTAGGCTCTATATTTGCAATATGTGACATTTTGTCCCCAAAAAGATTGAAATGCGGCTACTATTATTTCAAATGATCAGTTAAAGCAAAAAAAAAATCAATTATTTTCTGATTTCGATGTTTCACCGCATTTCGCTTACAGAGACAAAAAAATTGATTAGAAATCTTTTGTTTTGCTTTATTCTTAATACTTAGTCAATTTGTAGTTTAAAACAGCCTATTTGAGAATAATGCGACTTATCTTAAAAATTTCACAGGTCAATATAAACTGACTGTAATTGTGAGAAAAGCTAAAAATAGCACAAGCTCAAGTTGTAGGCTCTAAATTTGCAATATGTGACATTTTGCTCCATAAAAGATTGAAATATGGCTACTACTATTTCAAATGATCAGTTAAGACAAAAAAAATCAATTGTTTTATGATTTTGATGTTTCACCGCATTACGCTTAAAGAGACATAAAAATTGATTACAAATCTTTTGTTTTGCTTTATTCTTTATCCTTAGTCAATTTGTAGTTTAAAAAAGCATATCTGAACATAATGCGACTTATATTAAAAATTTCACAGCTCAATTTAAACTGACTGTTATGTATGACTTTGATAGAAAATACTTGAAAATTCATTTTGGGCTACAGGATCAAAAACTTTCAATATCAAGATCAGATTTGGCTGATTTTTCCTTGTTTGTTCTACTATTTTAAAGACTTTCCACAATTTTTGCAATGAATTTAGTAAAAAATCCAAGATATTGAAGTGTCAAAGAATATTGACCCCCCTTTTTTCATCTGGTCTCAGTAAAGTACTATACATTGATCAAAAGTGCAGTCATGGTCATTTAACTGTTTTTATTTACATCAGTTAATAAAATTTAAGATATTTAAATTTCATTTGGAATAAAAAATGGTATTTTTGTGAGTTTCTGCAGTGTTAACATTAGGCTATGCTATCTGCCAAGTACATAGTATGACGCAATGTTATAAAGGGTAAAAATCATATAACTTCATTAGATCTGCAGAACAAAATGTGTGTTTGGGGTAGTAAACTACCTATTTTTTAATGTTTATCACCATAGAAACAATTTTCAGTGCATTTATAACAATTAAGGACATTTTTTATATAAAAGCATATTGTCAGGGTGAGAAAGGTCAAAATAGCACAAACTCAAGTTTTAGGCTCTAAATATGCAATATGTGACATTTTGCACCATAATAGATTGAAATATGGCTACTATTATTTCGAATGATCAGTTAAGACAAAAAATATCAATTGTTTTGTGATTTTGATGTTTCACCGCATTACGCTTAAAGAGACCAAAAAACTGATTTGAAATCTCTTGTTTTGCTTTATTCCTAATCCTTAGTCAATTTGTAGTTTAAAACATCCTATTTGAGCATAATGCAACTTACATTAAAAATTTCACAGCTCAATTTAAACTGATTGAATGTATGACTTTGATAGAAAATACTTGTAAATTTCATTTTGGGCTACACGATCATAAACTTTCAATATTAAAATCAGTTTTGGCTGATTTTTCCTTGTTTGTTCTACTACTTTAAAGACTTTCCACAAATTTTGCAATGAATTTAGTTAAAAATCCAAGATATTGAAGTGTCAAGGAATATTGACCCCCCTCTTTTTATCTGGTCTCAGTAAAGTACTATAAATTGATCAAAAGTGCAGTCATGGTCATTTAACTGTTTTTATTTACATCAGTTAATAAATTTTAGATGTTAAAATTTCATTTGGAATAGTAAATGGTATTTTTGTGAGTTTCTGCAGTGTTTACATTAGACTATGCTATCTGCCAAGTAAATAGTATGACGCAATGATATAAGGGGTAAAAATTAAATAATTTCATTAAATCTGCATGAAAAAATTTGTTTGGAGGTAGTAAACTACCTATGTTTTAATGTTTATCACCACAGAAACAACTTTCTGTGCATTTCTAACAATTAAGGACATGTTTTATATAAAAGCATATTTTCAGGGTGCGAAAAGCTAAAAATAGCACACACTCAAGTTTTAGGCTCTAAATATGCAATATGTGACATTTTGCCCCAAAAAAGATTGAAATGTGGCTACTATTGTCAGTCAGGGGCATTACTTAAACAGGTAACATTTATAATTACCTATACAAGTAATGTTGAAAACAAGGCTATTTTGAATATTATTTATATAAGTAACTTTTCTAAATTTTATTTTTATAGGTGCAAATTTTACTAGCTTTAACAAATTTGCACGGTCATCTGGTTATTTTTCCCATGAAATATAAAATCTAATCTTTCTGAAACACTAATTGCCTTTCTGACGCACTTATCTTTCATATCGACGCTTTTGGGTCAAAGATTGGTCTCTTGGGACTATTAAAATATCATTGTCCTCACCAATCTTGAAGGTAGACATATATAAATAGATAGAAACTTGTGAATTTATTAAGACTTGAAGTTATTTATAATTTGTAACCCAAAACACTTACATATGTTCCTTATATAACTGTTATTACTAATTCTTTCAAAGATGTATAGAACTACTTATTCAAGTAATATTTCTATCATTATTTTTAAAATAATCCTTTATCTCTATACTCCTCTAAAATATAATAAATTCTTCACTTTATAATATAAAATGATGTAAAAGTTCATGAAAACTACATTCAGTCCATGCTTCTATTGAAATTTAAAATAACTGTATTGAGAAATTTTATAATTTTTAAAAAGAAAAATTACTTATATAAGTAACTTGAAAAAATTACTTGTTTAAGTAATGCCCCTGACTGATTTTTTCACATGATCAGTTAATATAAAAAAAATCAAGTGTTTTGTGATTTAGATGTTTCACCGCATTTCGATTAAAGATGTCAGACACCAATTAAAAGTCCCTATCTGTTCAACCAAATTTTGCAATTTTCACAGCTTTCTAGATATTTTACCTTAAGTTTAACTTCATAGAAACCCGGTATATCCCGAATGGAACATGTATCAGAGTTCTACATGTCAATATTAATTTTCAACAGATTTTTAAAATCATTTAAGAAAGAAGAGGTCTACCGAATAGAGGTAACACTAAAAATAACCCCTGGTTTTCTGGAAATCTTAAATTAGTATACCATAGAGTGCATTAATCCTCAATTTTGAATGCAAACTCATAAACAAGTAAATTTTAGCTCAAAATGGTCTTAATATATTTCTCTTTCACAAAAAGTTTTATTTCTGCCTATTTGTTGGTTAGGTTAAGTAAACAATGACATCAAATTTCATTTTGGGCTACAGGATCATAAACTTTAATATCAAGATCAGTTTTTGCTGATTTGTCCTTGTTTGTTCTACTACTTTAAAGACTTTCCACAATTTTGGCAATGAATTTAGTAAAAAATCCAAGATATTGAAGTGTCAAGGAATATTGACCCCCCTTTTTTCATCTGGTCTCAGTAAAGTACTATAAATTGATCAAAAGTGCAGTCATGGTCATTTAACTTTTTTTATTTACATCAGTTAATAAAATTTAAGATATTAAAATTTCATTTGGAATAATGAATGGTATTTTTGTGAGTTTCTGCAGTGTTTACATTAGGCTTTGCTATCTGCCAAGTAAATAGTATGACACAATGATATAAGGGGTAAAAAACAAATAAATTCATTAAATCTGCATGACAAAA
Organism: Mytilus trossulus; assembly: GCF_036588685.1. Classification (NCBI taxonomy): domain Eukaryota; kingdom Metazoa; phylum Mollusca; class Bivalvia; order Mytilida; family Mytilidae; genus Mytilus; species Mytilus trossulus. Next base: position 9,239,854 of record NC_086385.1, on the reverse strand, counting down.
TTTGGTTGAGGGTAGTAAACAACCTATGTTTTCATGTTTATCACCATAGAAACAACTTTCTGTGCATTTATAACAATTAAGGACATTTTTTATATCAAAGCATATTGTCAGGGTGAGGAAAGCTAAAAATAGCACAAACTCAAGTTTTAGGCTCTTAATATGCAATATGTGACATTTTGCCCCAAAAAAGATTGAAATGTTGCTATAATTATTTCACATGATCAGTTAAGACAAAAAAAATAATTGTTTTGTGATTTAGATGTTTCACCGCATTTCGCATTTAGATGTCAGACACCAATTAAAAGTCACTATCTGTTCAACTAAATTTTGCTATTTTCACAGCTATCTAAATATTTTACCTTAAGTTTAACTTCATAGAAACCCGGTATTTCCTGAATTGTACATTTATCAGCTTTCTACATGCCAATTTTCAACAGATGTTTAAAATCATATAAGAAAGAAGAGGTCTTCCGAATAGAGGTACCACTAAAAATAACCCCTGGTTTTCTGGAAATCTTAAATAGTATACCATAGAGTGCATTAGTCCTCAATTTTGAATGCAAACTCATAAACAAGTAAATTGTAGCTCAAAATGGTCTTAATATATTTTTCTTTCACCAAAAGTTTTATTTCTGCCAATTTGTTGGTTAGTTTAAGTAAACAATGATATCAAATGCACTATTTTATGTCCGAGTAGACCTGCTTTTACATACGTTCTAAATTGGAGTGAGCAACTGGTGGTGTGACACAAAATCAAAACATGATGTCATCAAGTCATGCGTTATTTCCTATAAGTGTTTCCTTACTTAACGTGATATTTTGTATAGTTGATTGGATTGTTGATCTTTATAGGTTTTGTTTTTTATTCCTTTTTTTCATCTGATACGTAACAAAGCAACCTGTCTATGTTTTTGACATTTTAAGCTCTTATTCAACAAACAGAAATTGGTACATTTAAAAAAAATACGTCAAGCGAGTTAATAATTTTTCATTGTTTAAGCTGTGCCAAGTGCCTAAAATCAGATGATGCTGTTCCACTTTGGCCTATATTTTTATTAGTGGCGTATTAAATTAAAATGACGGTACCTTTGATAACTATTATCACATGGTATAGGCATGCTGTATAGTAACATTACGATGTTATATCTATTTTGTTTATTATTGTCTTCGATATATCATGAACATGGCAGTGACATTATTTCAGGAAGACATTTTGATCTCTATCAGAATGTGATGCTTTTTATGGGACAACTTGACAATATATTGTCTGCATTATATTGCCTAGCAATCAGCTTTGAACGCTTTCTTTGTATATTCGTTTTGTCTGAAATAAATTCAAACAAGTATTAATATTTTTTATGGTAAGTTTTAAAACGATTTTTTTCGACCCATTTATGAAAACGGGACTGAAAGACTTGATATAATTTTTAATTTATTTTGTGTAGCTGAATACATTACACTATCCTTATTATCGAATGAAGGCTTAGGTCATTAATTTAGCCTTTCTACCTGCCACTAGATTAAATGACAATAACTCTATGTTTTTACAGGAAGTTGAAATGCGCAATGCAATCACAACTTATTTTCAATAGACACAGACAATTATCTTGAATGGACCGTCATTCTTTGCTCATTTCAACCTTTGATTCTGTTGTTAGCATCTATTTGTTATAATAGGTACAGTCACTGTATTGATCAAAATCATTTTTCTTCGCCGCATAATTTATAAATAATGCATAGTGATAAACGTTGACTGAATATGAAAGTGTGTTTGTAGTTGTCTCCCTTACTAGTTTAATAAGTTTCAGAATGTTCTTTATTGTTTCCCTTGTTTAAAACTGTAAATTTCATGTTTCTTTATTTAATGATTTACATGATGCTTATTGAGTACATATTTGCTAAATTGAATAAATATTATAGTCCGGCCGATTGATGCAGATATAGAGCAGAATTGCTCACTTGACGAGGAAAGCATGAAACTTTGCATAGTAGTTATTGGTTATATACCATTTGATTTCAGCTATGGACCCACTCTGAGTTGAAATCTAGTTTTCATAGTTAACAAATGCCGCATTTATCACTATATTTTGTTGATGGTAATTGTGGGAGTACTCAGGTTTATCACTGCGCTCAGTGTGTCCAAAATATCTACCCTTAGTATAAAATCGTCTGTTAATGGCTCTTTGCACACATCCCATTGTATGTTTATTCTATTAATGTCGAGAGTCGTTCTTTATAATCTTCACAATAACAAGCTATTAACCCACACCACGTAGCGTTACGTTCTCCAAATCTCAAATTTTTTGCCGGAATTAATTTGTCATTTACTAATGTTATCATTGCAGCAGTGTCCACAATCATGCTCACATTCTTGTCATGTATAGTACGTGGTGTGGGTTACCTCTGACTGCTAAGCTCTTTCATATGGTTCGTATATGACAATATCTGACGAGGACGTGGCCATCTGATCGATTTGGTGATGAGGTGATGTTTCATGGCCAATAGACTTTGGAATCGTACGTTGGCCTACTGGCCAGACACTTTGCTGTTTAAAACCTCTATTGTTGGGGTTGCACTTTGATTTGCTCCGTATCCTGGTGAAGGTGACCGTTGTTTGAAATAACCGGAATTCTGGAGTTTGTCCGTGGAGATGCTAACCGTTGTCCTTAGAGACCAAATGATCTCTAGCTTAGTGGGGGGATGTGTTGCTGATCGATAGGCATTAAGGTTGGGTGTATTTCTATCTTGCGATCTATCGCGATTGTATTGCTCAGGAGATCTTCCACGTGTATATTGATCAGGTAATCTTCCATGTAACTGGTGATCTTTCATGATTATTTGATCAGAAGAACCGAGGTTATATTGATCGGCCAATCCACGGTTATGCTGGTTAGTTGAAAGCATAACATCAGCTAGTTTTGTGACAATTTGTGTAAAGTTATGCACCTCATTATCCAAAGGACTGTTCATATTTCTTTTATCGGTCGGTGATACTACGCCATCAGCAAAGTAGACTTGTCGATGGTCATATTTGGCACTTTTTTATCCATCTATCGCCCGCCATCTGGTTTGTTATTTAGGTTTTCAATTGTTTAAACGCCTTGTTGAATGTTTCTGGGTTCCTCTCTATAACATGCCTTATAGAATCTTTGTCTTAGCATCCTCGACGGATTGCCCCAGTTCCAATCTGGTTTGATCTTTCTTGCTGAAGCGCTGCTGTAAATGAATGCTTTTTAAGGCCTTGGAATCATCATCTGTCTTTACCTTGCGAGCGTACTCAAAGCCAACATCAACCTAGCAATCTGGGGCCTACACACATTTTCCCTGTTTTACCATTGTCATTTACCGACAGTTCGTTCAAATTGGTAAATGAACCCCGCCCAAGTCATGGATACTCTTCAATTGAGTTTTTGCATTTTTGGGAGTTGGGCTTCGGCTCCGGTCACTTGCACCAATATTTTCTTGCCATCGGGTATATTCCCCCTCCAATGAGGAATCTGAAGAAGAGGTGTTGCCGCACTCTTTTGGTTTCCTCTGCACTTTCCTTAATCGGTCTGTGGAGTCAGCTTGCTGTAATGGGAAGCCTATTAGAGCTCCACGAGCTGACGAGGTAGTCATAATTCGAGTGATACATGTGGGATTTGCCATTGACTCGACGGGGATGATCCCGTAAGTATAGGCACTGCATTCGGCATCGGCGAAGCTTGATATAATCCACTTGCAGCCAATCGTTTCTGTAATGGTGTGCTGCTCTTAACTAAATATTATTGACTCATAGTAGATGGTAAGTGTGCGTAAGAAGACACATAGGCCTTTTTGTTGGTATCCTTGACTAGGTCTAGAGGTTTATAGTATTTTCTTAAATAAAGATTGTTGTTGGATAATTTGAACTGTCTCATGCAGGACCAAGGGCCCTGACATTGGAATTTTTGACTTATGGTGAAGACACCTTCAACAGAATTGGTGCGGTTGATGGTTCATGCAAACTACAATTGGGAAAAGACCCAAGGCATGGATTTTTTTGTGTACTTTTGGTAAACTTGCGGTCACATTTTGGCTTGATGATGTGTCCATTGCAGGAATTTTAAATTATTTATTTCGATTGTCCAATATTTCATTTACAACAGATGCCAGTTGTTGGAAGGTACCCTGCTGTTCAAATGCACTTTTATATTGAACTGTTTCTCCTTCCTCAGTTGTTGTCAGCTTGTCTAATCATCTCACCACAACATTGAATATCGTTTTGGTTTTACCATCAATTCCGCCAAGCAATTATTACTAGCCTTGTTGTCTATCATGTCTTCAGACTGCTGAAGTTGCCGAGATATTGCTCTCATATGTTCGTTATTAATATACATTGCCTCTTTCTGTTCAGCTTAAAACGTAATGAGACCAACACATATTTTATCAATTCGCGCTTCGCTCTGTTTTATATTGCGATAAATTTCAACTGTTCTTTGAGCATTAGATTTTCTATCTGCTAAAAATTCCTCGTACAATAGTTTAATAGTCATTTCTGAGATGTCCTCTGTAAAAACGTCTTCAGCTTTGGGTTTCCCCATATCCCCAAGTGATTTAGTTTCTGCCATTTTAATGTTCTTGTCTGTGTTGTCCTCAATTCCTGCCATTTCACTGATATGTGTTTAAATGATTCTCAATTCAAAGTTTAGTATCTCAAAAAGCAAAATATTGAGACCCAAGAAATAAGATAGGCACTGAATAATATCTTAAGGCAGATAAATCCCAAACCAAAGCTTTTATGTGTGACCCAAGACAACAAACTGCAGCTTTTAATGAAAGCAACTACTTTGTGTATGAAATGACAAGGAAGGCAAAATCAATAGTACTATGCTTCAAAAAATGTCGGCCAAGGGCGAAATAATAATAATAATATAATAAATACTTTATTTAAAGAGGTTAAATCAGTTAGTACAATACTAATCTCCCCTGGTGCCCTCTGAATAATTCAAAATATACAATAATATAATACATACATTTATATAATACTTTTTATGCAAAACAAAAGGCGAAACACATACAGAATAGGTTCATGAACATATTTTGTTAATGTCAGATGTACAAGATAAATATATGAATTTTTATTTAATAGGTAAACTTCATCTGATAATTAAGTTTTTTTCATCAAATTTGTTCTCGGACGTGGTATGCAAAGACAATTATCGTCCGATGAACGCAAAGAATATCTTGGATTAACATTTTATTATTATTAAATAATTGACAAAGATAATCAGGTGCAAGACTATTTACACACTTATACATTTATACTCCTTTGTGATATGTGATGCTTGATTGAAAAGTCAACCATCCTAATTGTTTAAATAAAGTTTTTAATAGTGTGTCATATGATTTGTTAAGAATTATTCTGGCTGCTGTGTTTTTGCAATTTTAACAATTTTTCCATACTTAGATTGCATGTTTCAGTCCATATTGTACAACAATAATCAAAAAGAGGAAGTACATATCCATTTCGATTGATGACTCGAGACACTATTAGATATAAATAATACTTACGACAGGCTACACTATATACTTATATATTGTGATAATCCTTATAAACATAGTCTTTGTCACATCAAAGCAAAGATGTTGTCTATTCATTACACAAACTAAAAACCTAAATGTAAGTGTTTGCCAGGTAAATCACGTGATCAATAAATGTGAACTTTCCAATACACAACAAATAAAGTGACGTTTTTCGAATAATAAAAGATATTTTATGCGAGACTGTTCACGCCTTAAATCTTTTAAAAATATGCACAGTGTGTTTTATACAAGTATATACGTTACTTTTGATTTCATCACAAGGTTAAATGTCAACGATTAGAAAAATAGTGAATATTTATCAGTCTAATTATAGATATATAAGGTTGTTTATACAGACATAGATATCTAAGGTTGTTTATAGAAACATTGACCTATAATGGTTAACTTTTATAAATTGTTATTTGGATGGATAGTTGTCTCATTGGCACTCACACCACATCTTCCTATATATATACAATTTACGAAATAACGAACTTAAGCCAGCCATTTAGTTCTTATCGAGATTACTACTATATCTATTACATACTTTGATTTGATGGGACTAATAAACATATTATTAATATTTATTGTTCGAACATTTGACCTATTTATTGAAATTTCAATCTGAATTTTTATATTTCAACTCCATGTTGCTTGAAAATAGTTGTTAGTAATTCAGTGTACATCGACATGTAAGTACTTTTCTACCTCCACAAATGATTGTAGAGTTACTAGTGAGGAAAAGCACGCACATGTAGTGAAAATCCTTGGGCCAAAGAGGGATAACTCTAAATCAATACGACTTTTCTACCAGCGTCAATCGTAGACCTCTCTGTCTGTCTCATATTTTTTTTATGAAGTAATGTATTGATGAATTAATTTATAAAATTGATCTACTTAGTACTTGAGGCTTTTTTTGGTGTCTTTTTGCTGGGAGAGGGGGGCTATACAATTGGAAAGAGCACATCATAAACATGTTAAATATCATAAGACTGACTTTTTCAAAAGATCTAATTGGTGTATATATGCATGGAATACAAATAATGTGAATATGACTCTCGTTCCATTACAGATATAAATTGACATAGCATAGTGGCTTTGGCGACAATGGCAAACTGCTGTATCGTCCGACATAATAACAATTACATAGGAAATCAAGTAAATTATTTTTTTGATTTAGAAAGACAGTTTTCGTCTTAAATACATGATTTTTTATCGGCTTTGAACTAACTGACAGTAACTGCGCCAGTACTTCCATTCTGTACTTTGTGTCTGTTTTGTTGCTTAGATATACATGCCCAGTCTGTGTTGTTTGTAAAAAAAAATGTTTTGTGTTGATCTGATGAGTTCAGCCCTTTTCAACAGATTGTTTTCGTTTTTTTTTCTTTTGTTGTGCTGTACCAGTTACCGGATGGTTAATGTCTAACCCCGCCACAATCGGTATGTACCTGTCCCAATGCAGGACATATAGTTTAGTGGTTTTCGGTTGTTCATGTCCAATATGTGTATAATTTGGTGATTGTTTTGTTTTAAGTAAAGCGTTTTTGTTAGTGTTGTTTTCATTTCGATGCAATTTGTAGCCGACTTTATACGGTATGTGTTTCTCCTTATTGAAGGTCAGTAATTATCAAAGGTAACAGGCTTATAATTTGATACGTCAGACGGGCTTTTCTTCTTCATAAGACTAATCAGTCTCGATCAGATGAAAAATAGTAAGAAAGCCAAACAAGTAGAATGTTTAAGAGCATTGTGGACCTACACTTGCAAAAAGTTGTACCAATAAAATGTATTCTAATATATACCCGAGATAAGAAAATCATTAGTATTTCGAATAGTTCATACTTTTGCAATCAGAAAATTTCAAACAATTACCACATAACATGTGTAAACACCGAAGTGCCGACTACTAAGTTGGTGATATCATCGTGAATGAAACGTCTTCCAGCATTGCCATAAACCAAGTGGTGTTAATAATTGTCAACAGTACCAGGCTTATAATATGATACGCAAGACGCGCGTTTCGTCTGCCTAAGACTCATTAGTGACGCTCAGGATAAAAAATAATTACAAAGCCAAACAAGTAAAGAATTGAAGAGCATTGAGGACCTGAAATTTCAAAAAGTTGGACCAAATACGGCTACGGTAATCTATGCCTGGGTTAAGAAAGTCTAAGTATTTAGAATAATTCATACTTTGGCAAACAATACCTTTGTAAAAAATGACATTATAATTGCAGAAAACTGGGCTGGTGATACCCGCGGGGACGTAAGATATATATTTTTTCATTATCTTCATTTGAACTATAGGGATAGTTATCTAATAGACAATGCTACCATATCTCCTTGTGTTATGGAAAAAACTGAAAAAAAATAAATCAAATATCAAAACACTTAAGGTAAGCTTTGCGTACAATGGGAGATAACTCGAATTCAAATAATTGAAAAAAGGAGGGACCCGCCATTTTGAATTGCTTTGATTAACCAATGTTTGATAACTACAGTATTATCGAAAATAAAACAACACCTACCTCAAAATCGCCGTTTTGATGTAATCTTATCAAAATTTGAATCGTACAAGTAACGATGACCTTCAGTTTGTTAGTTTTCATTTATATAACGTCACGTTTAGCCATAACGTCTTTGTGCAAAAACCATTCATGAAGTTTCGCGGAGTTTTATTTTATTATTTAATAAATGTACATTTTTATGCCCCCGGCGTAGCAAAGGGGGCATTTAGTTATATCCTTGTCTGTTTGTACGTCGATCTGAATGTACGTATCATAGTGTACGTCTGTTTTTACAAAATTGGTTTCCATTCTCTAACTTCAGTTTTCCTCAACCAACTGATATAAAACTTATGCACAATACTTTTTGCCACAAAAACACAGAATAGATTTGAATTTTGATGTCGTCACTTTTACAGTTCTAGATTTATGAGGGGCCGGACAGGGGATACCTTTCTCCATTTTCCCGTCCCCATTCTCTTGTCTCCCGCCATAAAACCTTAAAAAAAACTAATGTATGGGAAGCTCATTTCAATAGAAATCGGTCTAATATCTTGTGTTTTTAAAGCTTGTTCCCTTATTGTCCTTTCACCAGATATAAGTGTTGTTTATTCTGCTTCAAGAACCCCGGTAACTTTTTCACTGACTGTGAAGCTGTCTCTTTTATTGAATTTGTAACTCTGATGCACACCGTTTCCGATTTTTTATACAGTATAAATACAAGTTATAGAAACGCAGGATTGAATGAAAAACGGCACATTTTTGTGACACTTTTAGTCAATTTAGTTTAAAAATTTACATAAAGCGCCATGTGTTTTACTTATAGAGGATGCATATATATGTATATTCTCAGATATTTTTATTGCATAATTTTTACGAATGACAGAATGTTGAACTTGAACTTTTCAAATGTATAGTTTGTAAGGTTTGTCCGCAAATATGCACACAACCCACACGTTTACATCATTCGAAATATATTTTATTTTATCAATCACTTTTACAACTGACGGAGTGTTCTAATAGTAATTTTTTTAATGGATGCATTAAGACACAACTATTGTATTGTGTCGTCCTGAACATGCCTGAAGTATTTGCCACTGGACATTTTACAACCTCTAATCAAACAAACTTCTATTCATATCAGTCAACTTTGAATCAATTTATCTAAAAACAAGGATGGTAATATGTGTCTCTACACATGCACGGACTCACTATAAAATCCGGGAAATTGTTAGTTTTTAGTCTTTCTCTGTATATAAGAGATCATAATAAAGTAGTGACGACGCTCGGAGTATTTTTATGAGGTCGTTTTCTGAATTTTTCGTTTCTGTTCTCCAACTTTAGTTTGCTTTTACCAAATGTTATAAAATTTATACGTAATGTTTCATGTTTATGTAAGAGTTGGCATCATCAGTGTTCCATGAACACATTACCGATTTATTCCAAGCTCTAACATATTATTTCTTTTTGTAATGCATTATAATCGGAATTACATAACTGTGGTTGAAGAGTAGCCACAATCAATTTTGATTTGACGGTCGCAAATTTCCGTTTTACTGTCTCCCCTACGCGTGGACAGTAAAACTGCATTTGCGAACATCAAATCGCCAATGGGGAACTACAGTGCCGTTACTCCTGTGAACTTCATTGAACTGATTTTAATTTATTAAAATGTGGAAGATTTTCATATTACAGGTCTACATAACTGCATTTCTTATTTTAAATATCAACAATACATATACGGGTGGTCATTTGTATTCCGAGGACATCGTCTGTTTCGTCTTACATCATGTATAGGAGCATGTAGTTTGTTTGTTTGGTCAAAGACTCCAAATCTGAACATCATGTGCAACAATTGGACAAATCATACCAGTAATCTATTTTTCTCCTGCAAGGCTTTCCCCTGCTTAGTCATAAATATTTGTTGATGTCTAGATTTAAATGAATGGAATAAACACGGCTGCTGTAAATGACTTTACTATAGTCAAAACTGATGTCTTTTCATCCAATTGCTGCATACAAACAATTTACCAAACATGGGGCAATGAAGCAATTTTCATTACTTTTAATGACAATTTGAATGCTTTTCTAAAATTTAAAATATTACAGTTTGAAGCACTGAAAGAATATAAGTGTTTCCTTCAAAATCAGAGTCTTGTACATGTATTAATACAAAAGTATGACCAAAGTTAAACACCTCCCCTTCCGACTGATAGTTGTGGGCATAACAGTTAAGGGACGACATCAAAAGTTTAATGTAGGATAAAAAAAAAACTTAATTCACATAGTTTGTTCACTGACCCTCCTCCTGCCCCTCTTAACTTAATTTGGGAAAATTGATTAACCGATATGGATATATGTAAAATCGATGTCAGATTAACAAAACTTGCAGCAACTTTTATCCCCCCCCCCCCACCCCCATACTATTTGAATTAAGTTTTCATCCAACATTGATCTTTTGATGTCATCCCTAAGTTAATCACTATTTTCTCCCATTGATTATGGTCAAGCCAGTGTTACAAGACAAAATTATTCTTTGTAAAAAGATGCTATTAAAGATGACTTTCTTCTTTGCAGATCAACAAAAAAAATATTTTTGTGTTTTACAGAAATGACAAGATGGACACATATAACGGCCATTTCCGTAAAAACGAATTCGGGGATATACCAATTTTATTAACTCATTATAATTCAAATAGTTAATTCCTTAAGTTCACAGTTTTTTACAAAAACGGTGGACCCGGAAAAGGGATATTTTTGGCTTTTTGTTGCCATTGCAACAGGTTTTTTTTTTACCCAAAAATAAAAAAATCTTGTTTTTAGGATCTTTTTTATGATATTTTATTTAAAATTTATTATTAATGAATGGACCACAATTATTTATACATGTTTTATTTAGTTTTATTTTTTTATAGTCACTCGCATACATTATTATTTCAGAAAAATTCAAATACAATTTTCCCTAAAAATCGTCAAAAATCGGAATTTTGAGCTTTTCACCTGAAAAAACAGGACGGGCGATGTTCGATTTTTCTTCATTAAATGATTGGGTACTCCTCCCTGAACACAATGATGTATCATATTGGTATAATATCACTAAGAAAAATATCCAGGTTTCATGCAAACCTTACCTTAAAGGCAAAAAATATGTTAGAGTATTTTATATTGTAACATATGTAAGAAAAAGATCATTTATTTCTTAAACCAGATAATTTGAAACTTGTTTCTGAGGCAAATAATCTTCCAAGAGACTCTATTGGTCATTTAAGTATCCTCTATCAAATACATGTCAAATCAATATCATTTCATGTACATACCACTGACAACAAAGGAAAGTAATCGGTATTGATGATAATATAAAAGTAAATGTTACTCTTACTTGAAACACACAAGTTGTCGTTACTAAATGGATCATTTATGGATATCCATTTTAATATATAATTTCTGACACTTTTTTGGGACTGAAAACAAGTAAGTGACAGTCAGTCATTTGTAAAACATGACGGAGAAAAACCAGCTAAAATTAACATTTTGTAAAGTGAAATATGTATAATGATGCAACGAATATAACATTCGTGTCCTTTTTCGTTGAGATATTTCAAGATATAACAAGCAATTAAGAATGGAAGGAACCTAACTCCGTAATGTGAATTTTCCAAAATTTGTGTAGAAATTTCTTCGATTTCCAGACACACTTAAAACAAACAACTAGCCATTTCTAACTTATATTGAGGGAAAGTTCAAAGTAGTATGATTATGTCGGCGGGTTTTTCCTACCTTTTATAACTAAATACTTCTGATTTGTACAAGGAATGGCACTCAATATTCAAAAGGTACTTGTATTGTCTAATGCCATTATGTAAAATGCAAGTTCCCGGTAATTTTATATTGAGGTAAATGAATTTCAAACACCTAAAAGGGATATGAAATAATCTGTGAGTAACACTATTTTCAAACAATAGTACAAGATTATAAAAGTAACCTGCTTTGAAATCGTAATTTAAGTGGGTAAAGTGTGGAAAGTTGGGAGAGGGACAGAAACAAACCCAAAGCTTGGGGAGAGGATATAGGTTATATGCCCAGTCCTATCGCTATTAATTCAACCGTTTTTGCCAAATCAAAAATTAAAAATTATGGTATAGTTTCCTTGTCAGGACAAAACGCTTCATTGAGCAAATTGAAGATTCTCCTTTATAAGACAACTCTCCACAAGAGACAAAATGACACAGAAATAAACAATTACAGGTCAACGTACAGTCTTTAAAAATGAGCAAAAACCATACCGCATAGTCAGCTATGAAAGGCCTCGTGTAAAACAATTCAAACGAGAAAACTGAAGCCTGATTTATGTAAAAAAAATAAGTTCTTTTTGCAGAAAAAGACCTCGTGTCAATAACCTTTATGTTTTGATCCAGTGGAAATAACTGTTTACCAGAGAACTTTAAAACTGTTAAGGAATTTCCAAATTGTATTTAATTGTATTCATTGACCCGAATAAGAGTTTAATATCATGAATAAATGTGAAATTCTAAAACATGAATAACAAGATCTTAAGGAGTATTGAAATGAAACAGCAGCCCACGAAACAAAACAAAACAAACCAAAAACAAAAACATTTAGAGGTCAACATGAGGTTTATATAAAATAATACACGCGTGTTTACAGTACATGTACCTGTTTGTCAAGATCTAAATTTATCCAAAATAAATTTATCAACAGTCTTTAATAACTTTTTCTTGAGATGTTTCTCACTTCGACCACAAATTGAGAGAGGTATTCATGATTCAGATGATTTTATTTCCGAAAACAATATTTTCAATTTATAGGAAGCTCTTTACAAGCAAAATTTATACATCTGAAAAATGTCGCCGGTAATTTGCAGAGAAATAGTCTGCCAGCGACGTCGTGTACTTTTGCGCCAACGTTGAGGTTTTTAAGAATAAATTGCGCTTATCATGAAATCCAGCACAGTGACATACATCTTTTTATTTAAGATCTGGAGAAAGCATGACAAAATGCAGTTAATGCAGAAAAAGGATAAAAATGACATTTTCAGAAACACTTTATTTCCATAATTTTAGTTTATAAACAATACCACTCGGTGCATCTGGTCCGCAATGTCAAGCAAGGTTTGAATAATTGTATAATCATTCGTGTAGGGATTTATTTGTCCCTTTTTGACACTTATATGATTATCACTGCTTCAGGTTGAACCCGATCTTAATTATTTACGACGAAGAAAATCTGCTCCAAAATTTTATAACATTTCCTATTTTTTTTTACATAATTGAACAACTGATCGGGCGGAGCTTACGTTTTGATTTGCATAAGGACAGTATATTTGAAGATGTGTGTGATTAGGATGATTGCCGTTATAATTATTACTGATTTCTAATCACCTATCAGTGCCACAAAAGGAATTTACAAAAGAATGACTTGACATTTCATTGGTGAGTTTATCCTACAACACCTACCTATAGATGGAATGGTTTATTATGAGCGAAACGGTTTAACTCCGCCCAGTCAAGTGAAATAAATTGAGTAATAAGTGATGTTGTGATTATTTATCAAAGGAACCAGGATTATAATTTAATACGCCACATCAGGGACGCTCATATCAACACAGTTTAAAAGAAAAATTCAAAGTTTTGTTAAAAAGCCAATATATATGATATTCATGTCAACACCGAAGTGTTGACTACTGAGTGGTGATACCCTCGGGGACGAAACGTCCAACAGCAGTGGTATCGACCAAGTGGTGTAAAAAGTTATCAAAAAATAAATAAAAAAAATATACATTTCAATAACAAACTTAATTCATGATCGAATTGATTACATTAAGATGAATACTTTATTTAATCTATTTATGAAATTAAAGAACTGAAAACGATACTAATATATATATATAAATATAACAGGAAAGACAAATACCTTTACGCGTTGGCGACCAGTTTATTTTTGTTATAGATAGGAACACATGGACATACGGACTGCATGTACAATTCCATTTTTATTATAAAAAAACCTTGTTGATTTCTAGTTAATCTAAACATTGTAATATTTCAGTGTAAAGGTTAATCATAAATTGCATTGAATAACGAAGAAATTGTCATTCAAGTGACAAGAGATAGGTGTAGTGTGTATATACAGTCAAACCTGCTCAAGATACCACCTGTATTAAAAATAACCTGTGTTAAAACACTACCAATTTTAGATCCCTTTGTAGTATATTTCATTAGTATTACATTTATTAAAAGACCACCTGTCTTTAGAGACCATAGTTTTGCTCTCCCTTACGTGGTCTCTTTAAACAGGCCTTATGTACTGTTCATTTTGTTAAACCTTCTAAAGCATACCTTTTCAATCTTTTGAAAGACATGCTTAAAGGGAAACTTCGCAAAAAAATCAAAAATTGATATTATGTTCATTCTGTATAAAAATGCTCAAATTCATGAATATTAAAGTTTTATTCTGATAGATAAGAGATCACCATCGATTTTAAATTTAGAGTATCAATTCTCTGAGGTCGGCCATTTTGTTACCTTCACCAAAATGCACCCAAGATATGTCTAAGGACCAAAACTACAGTAACCCGATGTAGTCGTAATTGCGTGTCGATATCTTGTCAATCGTACGGTTGTGTTATCCGACTAGTTAACTATAACTAAGTTGATACGGAAAATTTTCTTATCTTTTTTTTAATATCCACGATCTGTTATTTTTTAACAATAATGATAATATTGCAATTAGTTAAAAAGTAAAAATTTCAAATCATAAATAAGTGTTCCGTGAAACTTGAATTGTTTTCGGAAATCTAATTAGTTCATAATTCTTTTATGTAATAAACTTTATTCAAATAAATTAGGATCTTCGCTCCACTGATCACCTGCATGGCTAAAGGTATTACTCCCTAAGGTATTGCAGGGGGTGTGACACGTCCAGGTATTCAAGCGATTTCCTGTCGAGCTTGCAAATCCATGCATCGTTTCACTTCTTATGGTATTGATCAGTGTACACGGCCGATAATTTATAACTTTCCATTTTGAACTATTAGGTGAATAATATGCATCTCTATCTTGCGAGTCCGAAAGTGATAGTATATACTAGTCATTACTAAACTCATACGCTTGTTTATGAATAACATTTCTGATGTAAAGAAAATTATTTATAAAAATATAGATAGTACCTAAATATAAACAACAGATTTGATGAAATAAAGATCCAAATATACATGTACATATTTTTTGTCAATGGTGAAGGACAGATCGGACCAAACCAGAAATTTGATTTTAAAAAATGTACGCACTTGTCGACCATTCGTATATACGCCAGGATGAAAAGTTACGGAACTATAGCGCAAATTCAAATACTGATATACATGTATACATTGCACATAAGAAAGAAACATACATTTTGTGTAAATTGGAGTAAAAGTTTTGTTAGTAGACTAGTCCACGTATGCCAACAGTATTTAATCATCAAATGTCGAAAGACTATTGTATACCAAAAGAAGAAGAAGAAGAGATTTAAATACAGGTCGATATATAACTTTCTTTGGCTCATCGAAGTTATGGACATTTATATATTAATTAGATTGTTCTCGAATAAAGGAAGAAATTCTTCATCATCGCAATTGTTCCGACATGCATGTTATATGTACGCAACTGGACGTACACTAATAGTCCCTAAGGGATGTAAATAAACTATAGAGTATCAAAGTTTCAAATCAATTTCGGGATTTATTTTCTTTCTTGATATTCAATGACAGCAATTTAAAGAACAAACCGCTTGTCCGCTTTATGGGTATTCTTGCCAGTTGAAACAGACTTATAATAACATTAAACAATATGAAAAGATGACATTAAATTCGTTCTGTTTTTTTATACATTGTTGATCAAATAGCTAAAGTATTATATATAGTTGCGGTGTGAGACGAAGACTATTTTGTTAAGGACATTCCCGATTATGTATAAATTGTGTTCGTAAATTTCGATTCCATTCCAAAAAGATTCTTAAATTTTCTGATAATTTTTTAATTTTTTTTTATCAAATATCTGAAGTATTCGTGCGTTGTGATTTGAAATATTTTGAGGCTGCCAATCCTAATCTAAAATAGTACAATTTATAGTTCATACACTCGTGATTAGAAGGCTATTTTTATTTATGAATTTATACTTCAATTAAAATAATTAAGTATTTTATCGTTACTGAATTAATTAAAAGTCATAATTCATTTAAAAGTGATCTAAATGCTTATGCAAAATATAAAAATACACAACAGCTATCCAGTTATTGTGCGACCTTATTATTCCCGTTAATTATTATTTTTTTTTACATTTCTGCAGGGACGTCTTTATAAGTCCTTGAATTCTGTGTCTATAACTTTGACTGACTCCCGTTTTCAATTCATACGAAATGTTGTTCACACCTTTAAGCCAATAAACCACATCTTGATTTCACTGAATGAGGATCAAAGGATTAGAATTACATAATGCTATTCCTTTAATTACCTTGAGTTAACCGACGCACTCAACATTCTTTAGGTGTCACAAAACAATACACATTTTATTTCCACCGTACAAGCAAGTGAAAATGTTTGCTGGTATGGAGGAAAAAGGTTAGAACACAAACGTGTATTTTTATTACACTATTGATCATGTCAATTCATATGTTTGTTTAAAGTATTTGTAGAAAAAATCATAAAAATGTTCTATTGTATGAATTAATTTTATTATTAAAATTCGTTGCAAAATATCCACACGATCTAATTTTAAAAGTTGCATGGCTATCACCTATTTTTCGTTGGTTAATAGCTACACCAACAGTCGTCGATGCGCTTTAAATCGCGTTATTAGATGGTTAACGAACAAGACTTAAATGAGATATTTTCACTCCCGGCATGCATCAAAGACTTAAACTACGTCACATAAGTCAGGAAGTTTCAAGAAATAAAATTAATAATTCCCAATTTTCTCCTTTATTTGATTTCATAATAAAATAAAACTTGGCGAATATGTTTTTTATGGTATTATGAACATAATAAGATGAAAAGAGAAAAATCGCGAATTATCCCTTTAACAGAATTACTTAACACTCAACCTTATTGAAGTTTACGCAGCTGGGTTGAATTGCAAAGCGTTCTTTTCCCTACAGAAAATTGATGATAAAATGGGTTTGGCAAAGAAACAGTGTCGTGGTTTTTTTTTAATTATGGGACCAATGCTAAAACTTGAATAAAAAAAAATAACTTGTTGCATTGACCAATTTTGTGTCATCTTTATTATGGATTTTCAAAATGTGTGGCTGTACAATTATTTTACTTATGTGCAAACGCCGGTGGCATCAAAGGACGAAGTATCTTATGTAAACAGAAAGAAAGGGGTACCACACAACGTAAATGTTCAGACTGTTTATGATTATGAACTTCAAGGTAACTTAATCTGGTTTACATATGCTTTTGCATCCTTTTTGAGTTGTGGAAACATATTAGTGCATTGTTCATTTCGACAACAAGTTTCCAATATTTGAGATAGTCGATAGGGACATGTTCCAACCCCAAATATATGTCACGTGTCTTTTTAAAAGTACACGTTAACATGTCATCCTCGTTGCTAACAAGCAATATTTTTTTTAGATTTATAGAATATTGGATAAAAGAGGAATATCTCTAGATACAGTTTGAAGATTTTTTACTAGTGTCAATCGTGGACCTGTTTTTTCTTTCTCATATTTTTTGTATAAAGGAAAGTAGTTATCAAAAGTACCAGGATTATAATTGTATAATTTTGTCTATATAAGACACATCAGTGACGCTCAGATCAAAATAGTAAAAAAGCACTGATGAATCAATTAATGAAAAGATTTTACTTGAAGGCGAATCTTTCTTTTTTTTTGGGGGGGGGAGGGAACTTTAATATTGCATTGGAAAGAGCACATCACAGCGTTACTAAATTTTATCACACTGACTATGCACAAGATCTTAGAAGATTATATATGGTATTTGATAACTATTAACTTATGACCCTTTTTTTCGATTATCGATATAAGTTGAAGAGACATGTATTGTCGAAATGCGCATCTAGTGCAGGAAAATTGGTACCGTTAATGTTATTATCGACATAACACTGTCTTTGCCTGAGGTACATTGTAATATTGATATGTTTACCTTTGTCTATTATTATTATTTTTTATCTCACAACTTTAACTTCTTTTCAATGGTATCGAAATTTGTCACATCAAAAAGCCTGTGGTGTAAAGGGAACATGTTATTAGTTGTCCGACATTACCGTTATGGCAACAAACTAGACTAGATAAATGAACAAAGAAAAATAACAAAAGGTTTATATTTAATCATTTAAGAAATAACGCTAACGCTTAGGATAAAATTCTATTATCACGGCCCTGGTCATGTGTAAATTTCCAATAATCTATTGCGTCCATGAATTATTTCGATTTTAATAGGACAAACACGGTCATTAAAAAAGCTGAAGCGAGGGTGGGTATGCTGTGTGTGTGGCTGTTCTTATTTACTCCCTGTTAGATAAAGCTCAATCATTCTTATAGATCTGTAGCTTGCATGGATTATTTTGTGAGCAACTGCTGAAAACAAATCTGTTTCCTTCACCAAACCAGCAATTATCATTTTGATTCACAAGTTTTTTTTTGTAAGCTACCGTTAAATCCAAAGTTGACATTTCGTAACTAAGGAGCCGTCATATTGACTTGCTGAAATCAATAAATATGCGAATAATGCAATAGAAGAGAAAAATCAAACAAAACCTACAAAGAAAATATATTGTTATACAATAGTAAACGACATTGCAATGGTTCACGTAACAGAAAACTTTCAACTCTATTGTTTTCATTTGTATGACGTCATGTTTTGAAATGACTTAAATGCGCCAAAAACATTAATAGACTTCGCAGATTTTGTATTTAGATTTTTTTTTGTTTTTCCGAGCTCTTGTGCATTACTTCTTTTTTATTATGAATCCGAATAAGAATAACAGTAATTTTGTCTTTTTTAATTGCAATTTTTAAAACCAATAAAATCGGAAAAGGGTTTGCAAATATGTTTCAATACATATGGATTTACGTGGGAAGTATATTTCTACAGTCATTATTATGTACACCTCGGAGTCTTCTCTAAGTATAAATATATCGGGTGTTTCATCACAGTGTTGTTTACAAAGCGAAAGAAGCAGGTCATTTTATAATTTTCTTTAGATGTTAATGGCTTTGAACTAACTAGCAGTATCTACGATTACTCTCAGATTTGTATTTAGTTCTTGTTTTTGTTGTTAGAGATGTATAAATATCCTGGCACGTTTAGTTTGTGTTTTTGTTAGGTTTTTTATGTACCAATCTCATGAGTTAAGCTCTTTAAAACGGATTTTGTTATTATTATTATTTACAGTGCTTATATAGCGCCTATCTAAATAAACGTTTACTCTAAGCGCTTAACAATACATAAAAAACAATGAAACAAGTACCTATAAACAAATCTAAAAATCAAAAAATGATTTGAAAAAAATATAAGCTAATTTTGAAAAAAAAGTATTAAAAGCAAATCAACAGGAGTGCTTCAGTTTTAAAAAAAATGACTAATAGTTTTAATGTCTAAAAATAAAAAGAGTAAAGGAAATAAAAAGGAAAAAGTAGGTATGAAAAATGTCTTAAAAAATAAGTAAATTAAAAAGTGTAAATATAAAGTATATAAACTGAGATCGAATAAAAGTTTACAACTGTCCGAGTATTAATTATGTGGAAAGCCTGTCGGAATAAATATGTTTTAATGTCTTTCTTGAAAACATTCACAGATTCAGTGTTTCGCAATTCTTTCGGCAAGTCATTCCATAAAACGGCGGCCGCTCTATCAAACCGTCTCTCTCCGTATGTTTTTGTTCTTACTATTGGTTTGACTAAAAGCATGTTGTTTTCTGACCGAAGAGTTCTTGCTGGCTGGTAAATGTTAACTAGATCTTGAAGGTACACGGGTGCTTCTTGTTTTAGAGCTTTAAACACATAAAGCAACACTTTGTATTTGCATCGATATGCTACCGGCAGCCAATGAAGAGATTTTAAGATTGGACTTACGTGTTCGTTTTTCTTCTTTCTTGTTATTAATTTTGCGGCAGTGTTTTGGACACGCTGTAATCGTTTTTTAAAAGCTTGTTAGGGGAGGGTTGAGCGCTCACGAACATTTTTAAATATCCCAAATCTTAATGTACCTTTCCTATGTCCGGAGCATTTAACTGGGATGTTGTCATTGGTTCATGTTTCTCACATTTTTTTTGCTATTTTTTGGTTATAAACTATGTTATTTGTGTTCACAATTGAATAATTTCACAATTGATATGTCAGAGCCTTTTATAGCTGACCTCACGGTATGTTTTGTAGTCTTTTTAACTTAATTGATTCAAGCGTCACTGATAAATCTTTTGTAGACGAAACGCATGTCTAGCGTTAATACGATGGTACCTATGATAAATGTATTGTTAGACTGAAGGGTAGAGTTTATTCAACCCTTCTTCCAATTATTCTTTTTAAATACTTCTAATTCGTACAAAGAATGGCACTGAACAATCCAAAGTTATTTACCATATTGTCTAATTTTATTTAATATTACAAGTTTAAGTGATTTTTAATAAGCTAGTTACACATACATTGGCCTGAAATGTTCTACAAAGTATTGGAAAATCTATATATTAACATGTCTTTGGCAAATGTAACCGCCAAGCAAGCCACCATGGTCGCACCAGACGGCATGGAACGAGTACTTTCTAGCTGCATAGAAAAACATACAATCTTGTGGTGCTTTTAGTGATCCATTGGGTTCCCCGTTATCAAAAGCAAAGTAAGTCATTTTGACCATATCTCCATTATGCTTAATCCATCTCCAATCACCCCCAGGCGTATATCTGTTGATGTTACGTCCACCGACATAATAGTGTACACCTGAGAAAAAAAAATACAACACAAGTATAGTGTACATATGTAATCTACCTCTAACATTTTGATTTTTCACGATATCTGATCAGGAACACCTTTATACTTGTTAATCTATCTTTCTGATAGTTTTCTCTTTGCAAAATAATAATTGTTCAGGCGTTTTCAGGCGTTTTTTCCAGAAGTTATAACATTTAGTCAACATTTAGTTTCAAAGTTTTTAGAACCAGGTTGAAGGCATCACTGTGTTTTTGAGATTAAGAAAAGCAACGAAAGCATTATGACTTTGATTTTGATGTAATTTTGACTGTGATTGTACTGATTTTGTGCCATATATATGGCTATCTCATATCCTTTGTTTTTATATTAAATAACACAAAACAAAGCTAGTGGGGTTCATTTTTGTAAGTGTTTATTATTTTGTAAATCACTATTAAAGGTATCAGGATTATAATTTAATACGCCAGACGCACGTGTTGTCGTATACACAAGACTCATTAGTGACGCTCAGATCGAAATAATTATACAGCCGATTTACAAGTTATGTTGTGATTAGTTATCAAAGGTATCAATATTATAATTTAATACGCCACATCAGTGACGTTCATATCTAACAAGTTATAAAGCCAAACAAGTCCAAAGTTGAAGAGAATTGCGATCCAAAATTCCAAAACAATGTGCCAAATATGGCTAAATTTGTTTATTTTTTGTCATCTGTTGCCTTTTTTTTCATGCCATTCTTTTATTAGTTTCTTACCCGTTACTAACTTCTGGGTTTATATTTAGCTTATTTATTACACATTTTAGTTGTGGGTAAATAGAGATACAGGTATTCGCTTTAAGGTAACACGATAACGAATGACGTTACGCCACGAGTTATCGTTCCTGACGTTATCGAATAACGTTCGCACACAAAGAGATTTCAAATAATACAAAAAATATTTTTGGTAACTATGTGACATTTTTAACGGAAACTTTTTCTAGGTGCAGAGTGCCAAGAGTTTTGATGCAATATGTAACAGTTAACTTATTTGACATAGATTTATTCATGAACTAGTATATTATAAGATTCACGTGGAACCAACCAGTTCAAGCAAGTTTGAAGTATATATTAAAAAGAAGATGTGGTATGACTGCCAATGAGACAACACTCCCAAGAGACCTAAATGACACAAACAATAACAACTATAGGTCATCGTACGGCCTTTAATAATGAGAAAAGCCCATACCGCATAGTCAGCTATAAAAGGCCCCAAAATGACAATGTAAAACAATTCAAACGAGAAAACTAACGGCCTTATTTATATATAACTATGAACGAAAAACAAATATGTAACACATAAACTAGGTTGGTCCCCTCCGTAAAACATTCAGTATGCCTATGGAATATACAAATAATAACCAAGAATTTCAATAACGGCCGGGAAACAGACATAAACAAACCACACCCACTGAAATACAATATGCTCGTTTGGTGTGAAAATCAGACAAAATTAATTTCAATTCATTTGAATGAAATTTCTATGAGCGGGACGAAATATTTCATTATTGCATTACTAGGAAATTTACGACCCCCGACAGGGGAAATGAAAATAAAATAATCACGGTCATTCAGATTCCGACACATATTTTGTTTTCCATTTCTCTGAGTAGGAATAACGTTACATTCTGTATTCAATAACGTCACACGTTTTCGGCCAAATTCTAAGGGTATCAATCAACTTTGAAGTCATTTATCTCAAAAATAAGGATGGTGACATATAAGTTTCTATACGTGTATGGATTCAGTATGCAATCCTGGATATTATGTTAGTTTTTTGTTTTTCTCCGTATATCTTTGTGTAATCATACGTTTTTTGATTGAGTTAAGTCTGCTAATTGATATTTTATCGTATGTTTTTATATGTTGTGATGTTATGCTATTGTTTCAGAAAAAGGGAGAAGGTTTGGGCCCATTAAAACGTTTAATCCCGCTGCAAATGTTTGCACCTGTCCTAAGTCAGGAATCTGATGTACAGTAGTTGTCGTTTGTTTATGTAGTATATACGTGTTTCTCGTTTCTCGTTTTGTTTATATAGATTAGACCGTTGGTTTTCCCGTTTGAATGGTTTTACACTAGTAATTTTGGGGCCCTTTA
This sequence comes from Mytilus trossulus, assembly GCF_036588685.1. Taxonomy (NCBI): domain Eukaryota; kingdom Metazoa; phylum Mollusca; class Bivalvia; order Mytilida; family Mytilidae; genus Mytilus; species Mytilus trossulus. The sequence goes on along the minus strand of NC_086385.1, from coordinate 9,216,722 downwards.
TAGCTTGTTGTTCGGTGTGAGCCAAGGCTCCGTGTTGAAGGCCGTACTTTAACCTATAATGGTTTAATTTTTAAATTGTTATTTGGATGGAGAGTTGTCTCATTGGCACTCACACCACATCTTCCTATATCTATATAGCCATCCATTGGAAAATATAAAAAAGTAAGCCGAAAAATAGCCATTTTCCCTATATACCTAAGTAAATTTGTCGCCAAAATTGACGTTTTCTTATGAAAATACCAAGAAAACAAAAATGGTGACCCCCATTTTTTATTACATATTCCGATGTAACTCGATTCAAAGAACACGTGTGCCAAAAAGTTTGGAAATCGGGAGATATGCCATTCGGTATCGTGTTACCTTAACTGACATTCTCTTATAGAATTTTGATTGATCAGTAATTTTCGTTCATTTATAATTGTATATTTAGTTTAGGGAGCTACCATTTAACTTTTATAGAGGGGATAAGATGTAAACGTTGTTATGCATTCTTTTTTAAGTTGTAATGTCTGTCCTACCTTTTTTGTTTCACTCAATTTTTTTAAGTTGATCCTGACGTTTTTTTTACTTAAATTGTCATCCTAGCTATTATTTGCAAAAGTGTCTCCTCTTGCCTTTCTTTTTGAAAAAAAGTGTCTCATCTTGTCTATTTTGCAAAGTGTCTCGTCCTGCCTTTTTTTGAAAAGTGTCTTATCCTGCTTTTTTACAAAGTGTCTCATCCTGAATTTTTTGGCAAAGTATCTCGTCCTGACTTTTTTAAAATTTCATCCCAGTCCCCCCACCTTAAAATCAAATGGCAGCTCCCTTACCTGTCTTCATTTTTAAGAGTTCGAACTTCATCAACATCGCTTCACCTAGGGTGTCAAAGGTCGCCAGGTTGTCACCACGGTGTAAACATTTTGCCTGCAACATAAAAATGAACAGCGATAAATAGGTGTAATTGCACTACAAAAAAGTTATTTATTTTCTTAAAAGAATAATAACAGCAAGAAAAGATCCGTTTATCAGGAAGCTTTTCATCTTGTATTTTCTTTTTTTACCTATTTTCATTTATGTATTGATCTATATCTTGTATGCATGTTTCAACTTTTCTGTAACTTTTGTATTACGTGGTTTTATGAGAAATGTTTTTACCATAGAACCGCAGTAAATTTAGTCAGCTATTGACGTTTTAGTTGGTTGTATTAATTTGCATAACATGTACTTGTACCGTATGTAGACGACTTAACGGGAAAGGTAGAATCACACAAATACCGAGGTCCGAAGAAAATTTTAAAAGGAAAGTCCGTAATGAAATAGCAAAATCAAAACGTAATACACATCAAACGGATGGATAATAACTGTTATATTCTTGACTTGGTACATACATTTTCTTACGTAGAAAAGTGGATTGAAGTTGTTTTTATAGCTAGCTAAACCTCTCTCTTATATGACAGTCGCATCAAATTCTTTTATATTGACAACAATACCCGAACAAAACAAACAGACACAATACGTAGAAATGTCACTATTAAGGATACACTAGTCAACATTAAGTCATAAACATGATATATGAACGTAAGAAAAAGTAGTCGTATTTGATTTATTTATACCTAGTTGAAGTGAACGAAGAAATTTAGTTATACGTCAAACATTTTCAAGATTTACAGTTCTTTATTTGAATACAGTATCTTGGCCTTGTAGATATTTTTATTTCGTTTTCTCCATAAAATAACTTACGAAAGCAGCATCACCAGAAACAGTATCGTTTATTATAATAAAACATCCGTTGCCTATTCGACGATAAGGGGAAATGCATTGCTCTACAAATATAAAAAAGCATACATGTAACAATACTATCGACATAAAAGCAATACATTCATAACAAAATGCACCAAAAAATAAATAAAGCAATAAATTTAATATTAAGTAGGGCACCGGAAAGTATATCATATTTTGAAACTACTAGCATGTACTTAATTAGAATGACATGTCAGATATCAGATGTATAAATCTAATACATATTGAACTTTCATATTTGTTAGTTTGAACGTTCTTAATGAAAGTAAATCGAAAACAGCACCTCAGACGCATGACAAGTATACATTGTACTTTTCCCATGCATTTAGATACACTCGATAAAACACAAAAAGAAGAAAGCAAAATGAATATTTGCCAGACATAGATATAAATATAAAGATAAGACCGTTGTTTTTTTCCGTTTGAATGGTTTATCACTAGTACTTGTTCGGGCCCTTTATATCTTGATATTCGATGTGAGCCAAGGCTCCGTATTGAAGACCGTACCTTGACCTAATACTTTTATAAATTGTTACTTGGATAGAGAGTTGTCTCATTGGCACTCATACCACATCTTCCTATATCTATATAAAGCATTTGTCTTATCTTTTAAATTATTTGCGATTCATACTCAAATAAATGTTCCTGATGAAATATGTTATTGTTATATTTTTTCCTATTTTGAAGGAACAAACGAGCTGCTTTTGAAATGTAAATTCTCCAGAATGTTCACCTTCTATTTGATATTTCGTACGGTTTAAACTTTGTAGCTACTTTATGCCCTCTTAAAGATTAAATCAACTAATTGTTCATGTTTGAAGATACCTTTTTATCAGGTTGAAAAATACCTATAACATACATGTAACTATCTTCTTATAAGATACATTTATGAGGGGAAATACATTCATATCTTAATTAAAAAATTTGATTTTATTACGAAATCATTTGTTGATATCATGGATAGAACTTTTGATCGAAGTATTGATGACGGCAATAAAGGGTACAACAACGTCCAGTGACAACGCCTATTCGAACTGATAAATGAATGGAATGTACGCGACAATGTACATTTTTTCAACCAAACACCACACACACAAATAAACAAACAAATTGACATCATTCTATAAGTGTTCAGTTTACCTGTAGATGCACATTTGAATGTCAAAAGACATGACGTGAAAAATAGAACAAATCTCATCTCAGTTCTCTATCAATTGGAACCCTATAAAATAATAGAAGAGTTTATAATTGCCTCGTTATAAATGCCTTAAAGAACACATACTCATAAGAAACACACTTACAGTCGATGCAACTGTTGGTGGACATTTCGTCCCCGACGGTATCACAAGCCCAGTAGTCAGCTCTTAGGTGTTGACATAAATATCAAATATATTGGCTTTATAAATTTTTTGATATGAGCCTCACTGATGTGGCGTATTCAATTATAATCCTGGTTCCTTTGATAAATAATCACAACATCACTTTTAAATGGAAGTCTTTTTTTATCCATGTTATCATTTGAATACGAAACAAACAAAACTTATTTGAAGCAACTCATGCATAGTCACTTGAAAACAAATATATAAAAAATACTAAATGATAGTTGAACATCTGTTAACCTAATGAACAATCTTTAGTGCAAATGAGAAACGATGGAAGGTTACATGATCTTACAAAAATATACATCAAAACAACTGTTTGTTGTATAATAATGGCTTCCTGAATACTGCTGTTTGTAATTTATAACACCAATTTTTGTCTGAGTTTTTACTAAGAAAGAAAAAAAGAGCAAGTGATCTTACCTGAAGCTTGTGATAATTCTGTTTACACAATATTTAAAGAACAACCAAATGATAAGTTTAAAAAAAAAATGAAACTTCACATAATTTTTGTTTAATTTAATTTCTTCTATAAATGATAATTGCATTCACTTTTCGGGGCAGACTTTGATACCCTCTGCTTTAGTTCGGATTTTTTTTTCAAATCTAGAATAAAAAAAGATATTAAGTAAAGGTTTTCAGTGTACTGATGTTTGCCTAAGTGGTCATGATTTAGTATGATATTGTAAATATAGAATTAATAGGATAAAATCAACATATATATACCCTCATACCCATGTTTCTGAAACTTCCAAATTTGGCCGATATTAGTAAAAGATGTCATATTTGAGTTGCCTAAACTTTTAAAGCAACGGTTAAAATATTTTAAAATGTATACAAAATGTTAAGCTTGGCCTAGTTTATAAATGAGAGAAAAACATTAAAATTATACCACAGGCTTTTTGTGAAGTACAGTGTTGGGTACCCCATTAAATTACCGAAAAATACAAAAAACTTTGTTGTTACACAAAAATATGTTATGATTGCTATTCATACGTGAGATATATATTCCCTAATTAAATTTATACTTAATCGAAAGCTCCTAATAACGTGTAAGACAACAATCTGAAAATCATTTTTTCCTAAAATTATTATAGGTTGAAAAAATCTAATTGCTTGCAATGCATTTATTTGTTCAATAAATACAATATTATTTTTATTCGATCTGATATGTTTTTAGTTTGTCACAAATGTATCTTACGTTAAGGCTGCTGAAGTCAAAATAAAGACTATTCAAAATAAAGACAATTCAAAATATATTTAGCAAATTTGTTGCATGTTTAACCTCCGATATTTTTTTTATATAAGCAGACGCCTTTTTGTAATACACACTTTTGTTTACGTTAAAATTTATATATGCTGTTTGACAACAAAAGGATCACAGAAGGTCTTTAAGACAGACTAACTAAATAAAATATTGACTATTGTCAGGTGTTATGTATCTACAAATGCAAAACTCTAAAAGATGTCATTTCGTTCATTCAATAGTTGTTGTCGCTAAAATATCGATTATATTTGATAAAATGTTGCATGTATGTGCTTGTCCTCACTAGTAAGGATACTTTGGTTCAAATTCAGCTAAAAGACAATATCTTTTACAGGTAGAAAAGTACTAATATGTCGATGTACATTGAATTACTAAAAAATATTTTTAACCAAAATGTAGTTAATATATAAAAATTCAGATTTATATTTCAATAAATAGGTCAAATGCTCGAAATAAATGTCTGGATTAAATTCGTTTTTTAATAAAGTCTATTGCAGGTTTATAACTAGATACGTCAGTCGGGCTTTCTTCTTCATAAGACTCGTCAGTCTCGCTCAGATGAAACATAGTAAGAAAGCCGAACAAGTAGAATGTATAAGAGCATTGGGGACCTACAATTGCCAAAAAATGTACCAATTAAATGTATTCTAATATATACTTCAGAAAAAACCCATTAGTAATTCGAATAATTCATACTTTTGCATATAGAAAATTTAAATCAATTACAACATAAAACAGCTTCCAATTGCTTTTGAGCATTTCCATATGCTCAAGTCAATGGGTGTTTCGGATAAGCGAGATTTCTGAAATAAGAATGTTTGAAGGCAACACTTTTTAAAAGATGAACTAAATACAAAACTGTATTCAGACCTAATTCTTTTTTTTAAATAAAGCATTATTTAACTGTTAAAATAGCAGTAGTTATTTTATCATCGTAGTTAGGACAATGATAATAATAAATAATTGAAGTATCATCGTTTAGACATAAGGAGAGAAACTAATGTTATCCTAATTTGGATAGAATACATAATACACTATCAAGGAATAATATCTGTTCTTATCCGAATTCGGATAAGAAGAGTACATGACGCACAGAGTTTAGTATGCAGTGTGAAGATCCTTATCCAAATTCGGATAAGGACTTGTATATTTAATTTAAAAATAAAGTCGTCTTAGTCGTTATCAGAATTCGGATAAGAAGAAAAACAAATTGTTCATAGGAGATTTTATTTAATTTTATTTTCCGAAATAATGTTACCAAACAAATCGTTTAATCATTGGGTTCTACAACTATTTCATTTGTCATTGGTAAAGGCGAGTTTGTTACACTGCAGTAGAAAAAATACCTCCTTGTTTAGCTGACTATGCGGTATGGGTTTTGCTCATTGTTGACGGCCGTACCTGTAGTTAATGTTTGTGTCATTTTGGTCTTTTTGTGGGTAGTTGTCTCATTGGCAATCATAACACATCTTCTTTTTTTTTATAGTATCTTGAATATTTCAATACGATTGTTTATCTCCATTCATTTAATCATTTTAAGTATCCTTTAACTATGAGTATGCATCATTTGGCTGTTAGTGGTTTGCCAGTAAACACATTATTTATATTTTTAAAGTTTTAATATGTTAAGAAATAGATAATTAAAGCCGTATGATAAGAGATTTGAAAAGGGGAGGGGAGGGAGGCGTTTCACCTTCCTAGAATATGTTTGGAGTTGAATAGGTAAAAGGTGTGGATGATGCAACAGTATACGAAGCATCTCAAGAAGGTGGAGGTGATGCTCCTCTCCCTTAAATCCGCCTCGGAGTTAAGAAAAGTTTTTAAGTATATATGAGCACATTTGTTTAATTGAGTTTTGCATTTGCTTGTCTTTCTGTGTGTTTTCAAACATGACGATTCGACCGAATCTAGTATTTTATTTAAGGTTACAAGAGCGCAATTATTTGTTGACATTTTACCGGCAAGTTTTTTTTAACTTAAGATTGTACTCAGAATAGTAAAATTGAGAATGGAAATGGGGATGTGTCAAAGAGACAACAACACGACCAAATAAAAAAAAACAACAGCAGAAGGTCACCAACAGGTCTTCAATGTAGCGAGAATATACCGCATGCGGAGGCGTCCTTCAGCTGGCCCCTCAACAAATTTATGCAAGTTCAGTGATAATGAACGCCATACTAATTTCAAACTTGTACACAAGAAACTAAAATTAAAATAATACAAGACTAACAAAGGTCAGAGGCTCCTGACTTGGGACAGGCGCAAAAATGCGGCGGGGTTAAACATGTTTGTAAGATCTCAACCCTCCCCCTATACATCTAACCAATGTAGGAAAGCAAACGCATAACAATACGCACATTAAAATTCAGTTTAAGAGAAGTCCGAGTCTGATGTCAGAAGATGTAACCATAGAAAATAAACAAAATGACAATAATACATAAATAACAAGTTGTCAACAGACTATTAGCAGTTAAAACTGACATGCCAGCATGTCTATGCTATACGGCTTCTGATTTGTTAATACAGGATTTGAATTACATTTAATCGAAAGCTGATCCAATTAGGTATAAAAATTGCCGAAAATCATTGTCATATATGATACAAAGTTTAGAAAATATGTGTAATTTCTGCACGTCTTCATTAAAATATGCTATTAAAAATGTGCCTTTCTCATTCGGCGAAAAAAAGAGACGATCTTTTTTCAATTGCATTTTAAGTCAATTTGAGCCGCATGACCCTATATTTTTTTTGTGGTTGTAATGCAACATTGGCATTTCTAGTAACAGGAACTGCAACACGTTTTTCTCTAGTTTGTGTAATCTTCGAGAAAAAAAATGCGGAACACTAGTGTGGTACCCTTTGGAAAATGAATTACGAATAATTGCGCTCTTTTAACCTTAAGATAATCAGTACACTATTTATTTCTATGATTATATATCAAAAATGTCAAACTTGTAAAATTATTTTCAAGACCAAATCAAAACCGGATATAATAGTTTATAATACTAGTAGATAATTCTGTAACCTGACTGTTTTAGCTTTAATATGATAAATAGTATCGTCAAATAATTGATACAGCTCGTTGTTATATAATTTGAGCATCTGATTACTATATGTCGTTGTATGTTGCTAATTAAATAGTGTTTATATAATTATTTACACTTTACTTGAAAATAAAAATTATACATGTTTTATATATAAATAAACAAATTCTTTACCTTTTGAAACGAAAACAAAATATGTTTAATTAATTTCCAAGTTGGACAAGAACAAGACTCGGTCACAAACTTTTCCTGATTCGTATACGCATGTACAGATACAGTACTCTGACGTAGCTTCCCTTGTATTTCGGTGACCTAAGTTTGAACGACTTTTTGAATTTTTGTTATCGTAACAGCCTCATCTGTTTAGTGTTAATGCCAATGAATCATTACGCTCTCGGTTACGCTGCACCTAGAATGAAAAGCGGGAAAGGGTATACCTAAAAGTAATTGCATTTGGACAAATCCCTTAAATTGATTTAGTATTAGCAAAACAAAAATCGAAAATTATTTTCAAAAAAGTTTTCAACAAAATAAATCTGACTATTTCCGTAGCGAAGATTTATAAAAGTTTCATCTTCTCCATTTGTACGTACATATAGCTTTTATGCCCACTAGGTACAAATAAAAGACACTTGCCTAAGGATGCCTGGGCCAAAATACTAAGGTTGGTAAAGTTACGGAACTTTTTTTAGATCCAAAGTTGGGGTAGGGTGACCTTACCGCCCCTCTTCTTTCGTTCATAAAATTTTCCCTACGGCGAAGCTAATTTGCCCACTAAGTACAAAGGATAGACACTTGCATAAGGTTGCCTGGGCTTAAACATCCAGGTGGGTAAAGTTACGGAACTTTTTTTTTAGGTCCAAAGTTGGGATAGGCTGACCCTACCAACCCCCTTCTTTCATTCATCAAATTTTCCTTACGGTAAAGCCTTTTTTGCCCACTAGGTACAAAAGATAGACACTTGTCTAAGAATGCCTTGGCCCAAATACCCAGGCGGGTAAAGTTTCGGAACTGTTTTTTTGAGGTCCAAAGTTGGGGTAGGGTGACACTACTATCCCTCTTCTTTCGTTCATCAAATTTTCCTTACGGCAAAGCTTTTTTTGCCCACTAGGTACAAAATAGTAATCAAAAGTACCAGGATTATAATTTTATACGCCAGACGCGCGTATCGTCTACAAAAGACTCATCAGTGACGCTCAGATCAAAAGCGTTAAAAAGCCAAATAAATACAAAGTTGAAGAGCATTGAGGATTCAAAATTCCAAAAAGTTGTGCCAAATACGGCTTAGGTAATCTACTCCTGGGGTAAGAAAATCCTTAGTTTTTCAAAAAAAATCAAAGTTTTGTAAACAGAAACTTTATAAAAATGACCATATAATTGATATTCATGTCAACACCGAAGTGCTGACTACTGGGCTGGTGATTCCCTCGGGGACGAAACGTCCACCAGCAGTGGCATCAACCCAGTGATGTAAATAGTAATCAAAAGTACCAGGATTATAATTTTATACGCCAGACAAAAGAAAGACACTTGTCTAATGTTGCCTTGGGCCAAATACCCAGGCGGGTAAAGTTTCGGAACTGTTCTTTTAAGTCCAAAGTTGGGGTAGGGCGACTCTACCATCCCTTTTCTTTCGTTCATAAAATTTTCCCTACGGCAAAGCTTTTTTGCCCACTAGGTACAAAGGATACACACTTGCCTAAGGGCGCCTAGGCCCAAATGCCCAGGTGGGTAAAGTTACGGAACTCTTTTTTAGGTCCAAAGTTGGGGTTGGGTGACACTACCATCCCCTTCATTCGAATATAAAATTTTCCCTACGGCAAATATTTTTGCCCACTAGGTACATAGGGTAGACACTTGCCTAAGGTTGCCTGGGCTTAAATACACAGGTGAGTAAAGTTACGGATCAAAGTCCAAAGTTGGGATAGGGACTTTGCTTTGAATTAATAAAGGGGTTGATAGGTCACCCGAGCACAACTTTGAACCTCAATATAAAAAGTTCCGTTACTTTACCCACCTGCATCTTTGGGGTCAAGCTAGCCCAGTGAATTGCCTATCGAGTGTACCTAGTATGATCCAAAGCTTTACCGTAGGGACTATTCTATGAATTAAATAAGGGGAATGGTAGGGTCACCCGACCCCAGCTTTGGACCTCATAATAAAAAGTTCCATAACTTAACTCAACTGGATTTTTGGGTCCGGGCAAGCTTAGGCAATTGACTATCGAGTGTACGTAGTGTGGAGAAAAGCTTTGCCGTAGGGACTTTGCTATGAATTAAATAAGGGGAATGGTAGGGTCACCCGACCCCAACTTTGGACCTCATAATAAAAAGTTCCGTTACTTAACTCAACTGGATTTTGGGGTCCGGGCAAGCTTAGGCAATTTACTATCGAGTGCACCTAGTGTGGAGAAAAGCTTTGCCGTAGGGACTTTGCTATGAATTAAATAAGGGGGAAGGTAGGGTCACCCAAGCTCAACTTAGTACCTCAAAACAAAAAGTTCCGTAACTTTACCAAACTGCGTCTTTGGGGTCAGGCAAGCTTAGGAAATTACCTATCGAGTGTACTTAGTGGGGACAAAAGCTTTGCCGTATGGACTCTCCTTTGAATTAAATAAGGGGGATAGTAGGGTTACCCGACCTGAACTTTGGACCTCATAATAAAAAGTTCCGTAACTTTGCCCACCTGGGTCTTTCAGTCCAGGCAAGCTAAGGCAATTGCCTATCGAGCGTACCTAGTGTGGACAAAAGCTTTGCCTTAGGGAATTTGCTATGAATTACATCAGGCAAATGGAAGGATCACCCGACCTCAAATTTGTACCTTAAACAAAAGTCCTTAACTTTACCCACCTGGATCTTTGGGTCCATGAAAGCTTATGCAATTGCCTATCGAGTGTACCTAGTGTGGACAAAAGCTCTGCCGTAGGGACTTTGCTCTAAACTATTTCAAGGGGATGGTAGGGTCTGCCGACCACAACTTTGGACCTCAATATAAAAAAAATCGGTAACTTTACCAACCTGGATCTTTAGGTCCAGGCAAGCTTAGGAAATTACCTTTCGAGTGTACCTTGTATGGACAAAAGCTTTGTCGTAATGACTTTGCTATGAATTAAATAAGGGGGATGGAAGGGTCACCCAACCCCAACTTTGGACCTAAAAAAAGTTCAGTTACTTTGTCCACCTAAAACTTTGGGACCAGGTAAGCTTCGGCAATTGCCTATCTAGTGTACCTAGTATGGACAAAAGCTTTGCCTTAGTGACTTTGCAAAGAATTAAATCAGGGGGGTGGAAGGGTCTACCGACCCCCAACTTTGGACCTAAAACAAAAGTCCTCAACTTTACCCACCTGGATCTTTGGGTCCATGCAAGCTTAGGCAATTGCCTATCGAGTGTACCTAGTGTGGACAAAAGCTTTGCCTTAGAGACTTTGCTAAGAATTAAATCAGAGGGGTGGAAGGGTTACCCGACCCCAACTTTGGACCTAAAAAAAAAGTCCTTAACTTTACCCAACTGGATCTTTGGGTCCATGAAAGATTAGGCAATTGCCTATCGAGTGTATTTAGTGTGGACAAAAGCTTTGTCGTAGGGACTTTGCTATGAATTAAATAAGGGGGATGGTAGGGTCACCCAAGCTCAACTTTAATTGAACCTCAAAACAAAAAGTTCCTTAACTTTACCCAACTGCGTCTTTGGGTCCAGGCAAGCTTAGGAAATTACATATCGAGTGTACCTCGTGGGGAAAAAAGCTTTGCCGTAATGACTTTGCTATGAATTAAATAAGGGGGATGGTAGGGTCACCCGACCCCAACTTTGGACCTAAAAAAAGTTCTGTAACTTTGCCCACCTTGGTCTTTCGGTCCAGGCAAGCTAAGGCAATTGCCTATTGAGTGTACCTAGTGTGGACAAAAGCTTTGCCTTAGGGAATTTGCTATGAATTAAATCAGGGGGATGGAAGGGTCACCCGACCTCAACTTTGGACCTAAAATAAAAGTCCTTAACTCTACCTACCTGGATCTTTAATTGGGTCCATGAAAGCTTAGGCAATTGCCTATCGAGTGTACCTAGTGTGGACAAAGGTTTGCCTTAGGGACTTTGCTATGAATTACATCAGGCAAATGGAAGGATCACCCGACCTCAAATTTGTACCTTAAACAAAAGTCCTTAACTTTATCCACCTGGATCTTTGGGTCCATGAAAGCTTAGGCAATTGCCTATCGAGTGTACCTAGTGTGGACAAAAGCTCTGCCGTAGGGACTTTGCTCTAAACTATTTCAAGGGGATGGTAGGGTCTGCCGACCACAACTTTGGACCTCAATATAAAAAAATTCGGTAACTTGACCAACCTGGATCTTTAGGTCCAGGCAAGCTTAGGAAATTACCTTTCGCGTGTACCTTGTATGGACAAAAGCTTTGTCGTAATGACTTTGCTATGAATTAAATAAAGGGGATGGAAGGGTCACCCAACCCCAACTTTGGACCTAAAAAAAGTTCAGTTACTTTGTCCACCTAAAACTTTGGGACCAGGTAAGCTTCGGCAATTGCCTATCTAGTGTACCTAGTATGGACAAAAGCTTTGCCTTAGTGACTTTGCAAAGAATTAAATCAGGGGGGTGGAAGGGTCTACCGACCCCAACTTTGGACCTAAAACAAAAGTCCTCAACTTTACCCACCTGGATCTTTGGGTCCATGCAAGCTTAGGCAATTGCCTATCGAGTGTACCTAGTGTGGACAAAAGCTTTGCCGTAATGACTTTGCTATGAATAAAATAAGGGGGATGGTAGGGTTACCCGACCCCAACTTTGGACCTAAAAAAAGTTAAGTTACTTTGTCCACCTACAACTTTGGGTCCGGGTAAACTTTGGCAATTGCCTATCGAGTGTACCTAGTGTGGACAAAAGCTTTGCCTTAGAGACTTTGCTAAGAATTAAATCAGAGGGGTGGAAGGGTTACCCGACCCCAACTTTGGACCTAAAACAAAAGTCCTTAACTTTACCCAACTGGATCTTTGGGTCCATGAAAGATAAGGCAATTGCCTATCGAGTGTATCTAGTGTGGACAAAAGCTTTGCCGTAGGGACTTTGCTATGAATTAAATAAGGGGGATGGTAGGGTCACCCAAGCTCAACTTTAATTGAACCTCAAAACAAAAAGTTCCTTAACTTTACCCAACTGCGTCTTTGGGTCCAGGCAAGCTTAGGAAATTACATATCGAGTGTACCTCGTGGGGAAAAAAGCTTTGCCGTAATGACTTTGCTATGAATTAAATAAGGGGGATGGTAGGGTCACCCAAGCTCAACTTTAATTGAACCTCAAAACAAAAAGTTCCTTAACTTTACCCAACTGCGTCTTTGGGTCCAGGCAAGCTTAGGAAATTACATATCGAGTGTACCTCGTGGGGACAAAGGCTTTGTCGTAATGACTTTGCTATGAATTAAATAAGGGGGATGGTAGGGTCACCCGACCCCAACTTTGGACCTAAAAAAAGTTCCGTAACTTTGCCCACCTTGGTCTTTCGATCCAGGCAAGCTAAGGCAATTGCCTATTGAGTGTACCTAGTGTGGACAAAAGCTTTGCCTTAGGGAATTTGCTATGAAGTAAATCAGGGGGATGGAAGGGTCATCCGACCTCAACGTTGGACCTAAAATAAAAGTCCTTAACTTTACCTACCTGGATCTTTAATTGGGTCCATGAAAGCTTAGGCAATTGCCTATCGAGTGTACCTAGTGTGGACAAAGGTTTGCCGTAGGGACTTTATCCTGAACTATTTAAGGGGATGGTAGGGTATACCGACCACAACTTTGGACCTCAATATAAAAGTTCGGTAATTTTACCCACCTGGATCCTTGGGTCAAGGCAAGCTGATGAAATTACCTATCGGGTATACCCAGTATGGACAAAAGTTTTGCCGTAGGGACTTTGCTATGAAATTAATAAGAGGGAAAGTAGGGTCACCTATCCCCAACTTTGGACCTAAAACAAAAGTCCTCAACATTACCCACCTGGATCTTTGGGTCCATGCAAGCTTAGGCAATTGCCTATCAAGTGTGTCTGATGTGCACAAAAGCTTTGCCGTAATGACTTTGCTATGAATTAAATAAGGGGGATGGTAGGGTCACCCCAATTCAACTTTGGACCTAAAAAAAAGTTCAGTAACTTTGCCCACCTAAAACTTTGGGTCCAGGTAAGCTTTGGCAATTGCCGATCGAGTGTACCTAGTGTAGACAAAAGCTTTGCCTTAGGGACTTTGCTATGAATTAAATCAGGGGGATGGAAGGGTCACCCGACCCCAACTTTGGACCTAAAACAAAAGTCCTTAACTTAACCACCTGAAACTTTGGGTCCATGCAAGCTTAGGCAATTGCCTATCGAGTGTGGACAAAAGCTTTGCCGTAGGAACTTTGCGCTGAACAATTTAAGGGGGTGGTAGGGTTTGCCGACCGCACCCTTGGACCTCAATATAAAAAGTTCGGTAACTTTGCCCACCTGGATCTTTGTGTCCAGGCAAGCTCAGTCAATTGCCTATAGAGTGTACCTAGTGTAGAGAAAAGCTTTGTCGTAGGGACTTTGCTATGAATTAAATAAGGGGGGTGGTAGGGTTACCCGACCCCAACTTTGGACCTCACAAAAAAAAGTTTCGTAACTTTACCCACCTGCTACTTTGGGATCAAATATAAGAGAACTTCGACACTACTGAGACACAACACAAAAATGTAACACACACAGAAATGAACTATAATGTAACAATGGCCAATTCCCTGACTTTGTACAGGGCATTTTATGAAAATAAATGGGGGGTTGAACCTGGTTTTGGGGCAAGCCAAACCTCCCTCTCTAATGGCAGTGTTAATTTTAACATAAATTGACAACATTACAAGACGTCAATGGTACAAATGTGTCTCCAGATGCGCATTTCGACAATCAATGTCTCTTCAGTGATGACCGAGGCCAAAATAATTGAAAATCAAAAGCTTACTAAAAAAGCTATCAACCAAAAAGGACAAAAAGAGAGCCAAAGTCGGGCAAGGAATCAAAGCTTTGCAACAGAGAGATACGTATATTCTTTAATATTGAATTATTTCAAAAATTTTGTAACAGCAAATTTCAAATAAAAACGAAAAATCCATATTTCATACCAGTACCGAAATATTAGCTACTGGGATAGTGATACCCTCAGGGACTACCAGTCCACCAGCAAAGGCATTTTAGGGAAACACTAACAACTAAATTCATTTCTTCAACGCTATCAATCAAATTATTTTTTCCAAGGTATGGAGGAAATCAGAATTCAAAATATATATTTTTTTCTCTGAAAGCTTACTTTTTTATGGGAAAACAAATACCCCCTTTCATTCATTCCCGAGGTAAAGTAACATTCTCGAAAAAGAATGAAACAACACATACCCCCCTTTTCATTCATTCCCTAAGTAAAATAACATTCTCGAAAAAGTATGTGAAAAAAATATACTCCCTTTATTTATTCATTTCCTAAGTAAAGTAACATTCTCGAAAAAGTATTGGAAGAAAACATACCCCCCTTTTCATTAATTCCCTTAGGAAAGTAACCATTCTCGAAAAAGTTATTTTCAGTTGACGTGTTCGTCCTATTTGTAATTACTGTGTTAAAATACGTGAGAGAAACTTCGCGCCTTCATTTTTAGTGCTTTGACCCTTAATTTGTGATTTATTACACATTTTAGAATTTGGGAAGTTTCAAGGTTATCCATCTTCAATGAGAATTAACCGAGTTTCTTTCTGTATCATAGGTGGTTGTCAGAATGTTATGAACTCATAATTTATACATTTCTTGAGACATCGACCTTGTAATTTCTCCATCACTGATTGTTTGATTACATGTATATCAATTTTACAATTAAGTAAATTTAAATGGATTAAAAAATATGCATGCAAATGATCATGGTATATTAAGTTATGTATTATATTATACAATTTAGAATTATTTGTTTACGTAGAATATGTGTTTGTATATATAGTTATATATAAACTATAATGTTATGTTGTTTTAGTTTCTTTGCAAATAATTTTCAAACTAACTTCCCTTGTATTGCTACAAGTCAATTCCCCTTCTTTTACCTCATTCTTAATTATAGCATAACATTGATATAGGGGCAAAATTGAAAAAAGGTGATAAGAAGAATATACATGTTGCAAGTTTACTAATACATATGTGAGAGTAGAAAATTAAGGTCATTTACGAAACTTTTCTCTTTAGCTATCAAAGTGACATGTTAATGAGGTAAGATAAGCCAGTTCACATGATTATCTCATGAAATATGATTCTTACGTTTGTTGAGGAAAAACCTTTATACAAACCTATGAATTTTGTAGATTTTCAAGACATTTTTTTAAATGAATACTTAGGCAATTTTATAGGTTTATGAGGTTAAAATCAATTACATCATTTTGACATTCACTTGTTTTATCATTTTGGTTTGAGCAGATATGAGTTATGCAGATTAAAACAATAAAAGTTATCAAAAGTACCAGGATTATAATTTCATACGCCAGACGCGCGTTTCGTCTACATAAGACTCATCAGTGACGCTCAGATCAAAATAGTTAAAAGGCCAAATAAATACAAAGTTGAAGAGCATTGAGGATCCAAAATTCCAAAAAGTTGTGAAATACGACTAAGGTTATCTACTCCTGGGGTAAGAAAAACCTTAGTTTTTCGAAAAATTCAAAGTTTTGTAAACAGAAAATTTATAAAAAGGACCATATAATTGATATTCATGTCAACACCGAAGTGCTGACTACTGGGCTGGTGATACCCTCGGGGAATATAAGGAAACTATTGATTTTGCGATATACCAGCTATATTTATCAGTATTTGATTTATAGCAAAGGTTTGGCATTTATTTTCAATTATTATTTCAATATTTTAATTTATAATTCGGGAACAACCACTGAACTTCAAAAAAGGGGGGAGGGGTTATAGACACTCTTCCGACGAAGTCGAAGGGGACTTCATGGTTTTTTTTTCTAGAAAAATATTTTTTTATCCTTAATATGCTTGGGATAAAACTAATCAGGCAAAACAGATGACCAAAAATATATATTTTGAATCCAGGTTTACTTCCTTCCTTATACTAGTAATGTTAATTATCTTAAAAAAAATCAAACAAAAAAAACAAACCTCCCTTTTTAGCTAACTTGACCCGAAGGATTTCTCATTACTTGACGTCCGTCGTCCGTCGTGGTCGTTATTTTATTCATTTTGAATTTCTTCTAGAGATAATACAGACACATGTCTTTTTTTTGTTTTTAGAAACAATGAATGGAATGAAACCAGACATTACATGAATATTCCTTATGAGGTGTTGATTAAATGTTGTTACTTTGTAGCCGATCCATCATATGAAATAGCCGCCAGCGAGGACATCGTTCAACATCGGACAATTTGAAAATACATACACATGTCTTCTTTTAGAAAACCACTGAAGTTGTTATTTTAAAGCCGATCAATCCATGATGGCAACAAGAGAAAGATATATAGTTTAATATGAGACCCTATGGGAAATACACGTCGTACTTTTTAAGTGAACTACTAAATGGAATAATATAAAACAAAAAAGAATGTTCTGCTTAATGAGGTGCTGGCCCAGTGTTGCCACTGTGTAGGCAAAATGGCGTCGTTTAGTCTAAATGGCAGTTAAAGGATGGCTATTTGATATCTTAGGTGAGGATTTAGATTGATTGGTGTTCAACGCTAGTTTCAACACTATTGGGCTATTCTGTGGTGGTCAGTTCAAATATATAGATGGAGGATTGGGAAAGGAAAAGGGCATTATTATTCATTTTAATCTAATCTAATCTTGCCGTTTTCAGATCTTACCAGAGAACAATATTCATATATAAAATCCTCCTACCCCCCCCCCCCCCCCCCAAAAAAAATGAATAAATATCAAAACGTTTTCATTTAACACATATTTAAATTGATTGATTGTTTGCTGATAATTTGTTACGCCCGGTGACAAATATTTCATTCATTTTTATAAAACACGAGTTTAAAGTCAAGGTACATGTATGTAACTAAGAGATGTGATATGATTGCCAATGAGTCAATTATCCACCGGAATTTAAATATGAAGAAAATGTAAGCAATTTAGGCAACTGTAAGGCCTTCAACACAAATGACAAAACAAGATGATATAACATCCTCTATAGAATGCTCGACATTAAAAGTGTGAAGCAATTCAAACTAACAAAAAAAAAACCGCTCTAATTATACATAACCAAACAATTTACAAATATCAAATACGAGTCGAGACCAACGACAAACACTTAACTAAAGGTTCCAGACTTGGGACAATCACATAAATCAATAGGACAGGGTTAAAATAAAAACTGAAAAGTGGCATCTCTATACAGGAGAACAAGTTACACAGAAATAAACAGCTATAACCATTGGATGACCTTCAACGATTAACACAGTTCAAACTGCATAGTCAGCTGTAAAAGGCTCCTAAATTGCAATGGTAAACCAATCTTGTTTTAATGTACAAAAAAAAATGAACAACAAATGTGAAACGTACATGTACATAGCAACAAACGACAACCACGACAATCCTGACTTGGGACAGGTAAAGACATACAGAATGTGGAGGTTTAAACATGTTAGCGGGATCCCAACCCATCCCTTAAATTGGACAGTGATGTAACAGTACACCCAGCCCTCCCCGAAGCTACGACAGTGGTATAACAGTACAATTCAACAACAATCTTCAAAAATCATTTGCAATTAGATTAACTCAAAAGATCAATACGTGACACACACAAAAAACATAGTCTGACAAACGTCTGGTATACATTGTATACTTGCACATAGATCCATAAACAATAAAAGTTTTTGAAATGAGGTTGATCCAAAGGTTTCAGCCATCTAAATTTTGCAATAGTAATAATATTTTGGACCAGGAGATTTTTTCGAGGACCGCAAGAGTTAATGATTCTGATAACTTTCCGATAACTAAATTACTTTATTTCATAGAAATCCAGTTTGGTTGCTTAAAAACAAGTTTGGATAGACACGAGTTCCTTATTTATCATATTCCAGATAAACATTGACGAAATTGTATGCAGTTTATTTTTCTTAAAAATCTATTTTTTGTTTAGAGGGGAGGGGTAACCTGATTGGTTTAGCAAAATTGAGTTACAGGAATTCACAAAGAAAAATGTTACGAACACTTTTAACAGCCATTTCTAATGGACGTATCTTCCTTTTCTAAAATTTTATTTACCGTAAACTTCAATAATGACATTCAAAATAACAAAAATCTGCTTATATTCGACGGCAAATTAAATTTTGGTTTTTTGATCTTCCGTAAATTTTGTCCAGAAGAGGTGTAAAGATGCATTATATGTACTTCTTTTGCCTCTTCACTAGAAGACATTCTAGAAATGTAAAAAAAGAGACAACAGCTTACCTTTCCGGAGCACCTGAGATCAAACCTAGTTTTTGGTGGGGTTCGTGTTGTTTATTCTTTAGTTTTCTATGTTGTGTCATGTGTACTATTGTTTTTCTGTTTGTCTTTTTCATTTTTAGCCATGGCGTTGTCAGTTTGTTTTAGATTTATGAGTTTGACTGTCCCTTTTGGTATCTTTCGTCCCTCTTTTGTCTATAATTCTAAACCTTGATTTTAATTTGCAGTTTTTTAATTTATTCGTGCTGTTGAAATATCAAAACTTGCATATTCGTAAATTATTGTTATGGTAAAAAAGTCAAACTCATAGATCGAAAAAAACACTGACAACACCATGGCCAAAAAAGACAAAAAAAAAATTAAAGTACACAGGACACAACAAAGGAAACTAAGGACTAAGCAACACGAACCCAACCAAACACTTCGGGGATCTGAGATTCCTCGGAAGGGTAAGCAGATTCTGCTCTACATATGGCATCCGTCGTGTTTTACTCATGTTTTTTCAAACACGGTAAATAGTCTAACTCGGTAGGTCACATCCGTAAAAAGGGAAGATGAACGTAGCTACGACTAAAAGAACATAGCCAATATCCTCTCTGAATAGGTTATTCCATAACGATCAACACAATCTTGATGGCGTCTATAAAGGGAGTACCTTAATTTCACCATTTGAAACTCTTTGTTTAATACAATTAATACTCTCAAAATTTCACAAAATTAATCGCGCACGCAAATGAGTTGGTTTACCAGAGTTTTATGGTCTTAAGCTTAAATGCGATTTTGTTAATGAGGACTGTTTCAGCAAAATGTATTAAGGTCATGTTTTTCTCTGGCTGTTTATGACGTCTTTACATTAAATCCATTGTATGTTGGATGTGTACGAGTTAAGTGTTTAGTCTTAGAGGCATGACTTTTTATTAGTTGTTAGTGGCTTTGAACTAGCTGTCAGATAACTGCGAGTACTCTCAGATCTGTTCATTGAGTCTTTTTGTGTCGGGATACATAAGTACCCGGCCACATCCACTTTTATTTTTTGTCTATCTGATGAGTTAGGTCTTTTTCAACTGATTTTTAAAGTTGGTTTCTTATGTTGTACTGTTATACCACTGTCTCAGGTTGGGATGAGGGTTGGGATCCCGCTAACATGTTTAACCCCGCCACATTATTTATGTATGTGCCTGTCCCAAGTCATGAGCCTGTAATTCAGTGGTTGCCGTTTGTTGATGTGTTACACATTTGTTTTTCGTTAATTTTTTTACATAAATAAGGCCGTTAGTTTTATCGTTTGAATTGTTTTACATTGTCTTATCGGGGCCTTTTTAAGCTGACTATATGCGGTACGGGCTTCGCTCATTGTTGAAGGCTGTACGGTGACCTATAACTGGTTATGTTTGTGTTATTGTGGTCTTTTGTGGATAGTTGTCTCATTGGTAATCATACCACATCTTCTTTTATATATAAACAAAGTTTGTAAATTATGATATAGCCAAGCTGTATACATGTCGATTTAATTTTGTTGATTACAGGGGATGAGTATGTTCATCTTTACTAATGTTGATTGCATGCATGTCTAATCATGTTTAGTTCTGAAACACGAAAAGAGTCTAATGAAAATATGTATTTCGTGTTTTACAAGAGAGAATATTCAAGTTAGATAATTATGAATAGCATTATTTTTTTATGTAATTTTGGGGTTTTTAATGTAATTTTACTTTGTTATGGATTTAGCATTTAAACGGATATGATTTGCACACTACTGATGAGTATTATCTGAATTATATAGACGTAATAAGCAGCTGGGGTATTCCTGGTATCTCTAATGAGTTTTAGATACAATGTCATTTCACGTATTATCTATGTTTTTTTTCTTAAATCTATAACCATCAATATTTATTGAAATATCAAAGCGAACCTTAAATATCTTTGATCGAATTTATTCTTAATAATTAAGGAGATTAACAGTCTCAAATATCAAAAGTTTAACAAAACAAATCACAATATCATAAGATAGATAATTAAAATAGCCTCAGAGAGTGTGTCTCGGCATTTCAATTTCGGAAAGTTCAAATTCACTTTTTGTTGTTAAAGAAGTTGCATTCAAGTTAACATACTAGTGTCATTTTATCTACAAGCGAATTATTGTCAAATTAATGGAATTTTTCGGTTTTTAATGTTATGCAACTTTGATATTTTTAAGCCTTCCAACTATAAAGACTCGAGAATATCCAAAGAGGGATAAATATCATATAGTTGATAAATCATACTTTATGGAAAAGAAAACATGATGCAACCAAAACAACAACAAAAAAAGTCCCAAGAAAAGTAAAGTCACAAAAATACTGAACAACCACAGCTTATTTACAACACTCATAACAATAACGTTTTTCTAACAGTAACACTATGTGGATTGACATCAGCACATGTTTAAAAATGCAAATTAATTTTGGAACGAGGCACTGGCAGCAGACGACACTTTAGCCTATAATAACAACATGAAGAAGGACAAAAGTTTAAACAATTTCAAATGAATTAACATGGAAGTTATGTTAAACAAGAGTTTGTGATATAATACAGATATTGGGAAGTATGTGATGCCAATTTATTATTTTTAATAACAGTTTCAAAGATTTAATATGTGAACAGTTAAACTTTATGTACCGTTATAAATCATTCAAAATGAGAATATTACAGTGATGAAATTTTTTAGTCAATAATAAAATTGAATAAAATATGTTCTATTTTCTGTTATGTCACTGTCATGACTGTGTCTGTTAAAAAAATGAACAATTACATTACGATTAAAAATACGTAAGGTGGTATGGGATCTAAAATAAAAATGATAGAATTTGTTCATATTTTACCAAAACGTAGTATCTATTAATATATGTTGAAAAATATAATAAAAATTATAGGTCACCGCGCATTTTCTCAAGCTACAGATCACGACAAAATGACACATTTTGTATTGATTATACAGGAAAAATCACTATTTTGTGGTTAGAAACTATTCAAAAGGATAGAATTATTAAATACTTGAGGATAAGATAGCTTTCAAACAATGCTTTGAGAATTTCAAAAGAAAAGATAGGGCCACTGTACGTTTTTTCCGGCTAAAATACAAAATGGTAAAAATCCATGTAGAATCCTTCAAAATATGCACGGTTTAAGAGTAACCTCCCCTGAAAGTGACAATAAAAAAAAATTAATCAACATTTTCAAAAATATTAGTATTATTAACATGATTAAGTTATATTCTTATAAATTGGTACTTTTAAAAGAAAATTCACATTAAATATCTGCTTTCCTGCACCAAATTTTGCTAACTTGATAGAAAATCTTGACCTTTGTTTTTTTTTACAATCCAAGACGGAGGAAGACACCCATACCACCATAAAGCTGCTTGTCTCAACAACACATTTCATATGGTGAACATTCAAATAAATAACATCATAAATCTATGCACAATTCAAAATATACAATTCAAGCACTGCATGTACTTGTCATATAATACACACAATAAAACCAATAACAAAATTCCTGTTTAAGAATGAGTAGGGGCTGGTGCCTTACAATAGCTTGGGCATGCGCATACATTTATATAACTAGATCGTAAGAGCGGAGCTAAAAGGAGAAATAAGCATTCATCTTCACTAAGCCTTCACTTAAACTATAATTAAGGGAATTCAAGTTTTAACAATAGTCTCATTAAACCAGGATGGTCCACCCTCAAAGCAATGCATAAAGATGATTCATGTTGTTTTAAATTACAAATTGTCAGATTGTAGTTGTCTACTGGAAACAATTTTGCAGTATCAACATGACCATTATTATTAGTAGTAGATACAACTTATTCTTTTCTATTTTAAATATATTACAGCCTCATTCATGTTCTTTCACCAGTTTCGCAATATCTGTATGACCATTCATCATCGCTATGGATGCAAAGTTTTCCTTGTCATCAAGTGTCATATTACTATTGCATTCCAATAATAATTTTACAATTTG
This sequence comes from Mytilus trossulus, assembly GCF_036588685.1. NCBI lineage: Eukaryota > Metazoa > Mollusca > Bivalvia > Mytilida > Mytilidae > Mytilus > Mytilus trossulus. Next base: position 9,193,809 of record NC_086385.1, on the reverse strand, counting down.
AATATGACCCTCCTGACAAGCAATAAATAAAAGGGGTTCATTAAAAGAATATTTGCAGATATTTAGATCACAGTTGTATTATAATAATAATTTTACAATTTGAATATGACCCTCCTGTAAAGCAATAAATAAAGGTGATCTATTTATATGATTGCAGATATCAGGATCACAGTTGTTTTGCAATAATAATCTTACAATATCAGTATGACCTCTATAAGAAGCAATGAATAAAGCTGATTCATGTTTATCATTACAAATGTTAGGATCACAGTTCTGTTCTAAAAGTAATTTTACCATATCGGTGTGACCCCTTACAGATGCATGCAATACAGGCGGCATCCACTTTTCAGAATCATAGATATTAGGATCACATTTATGTTCTATCAATAATCCAACAACATCAATATATCCTTTTAAAGAAGCAATATACGAAGGTGACATAGTACCAACTAAGTGGTTTCTATCAGGAATGCTTTTTCTAGGATCACAATTATGATCTAGCAATATTCTAACAATATCTATATGACCATTCGCAGATGCAGCAAATAAAGGCGACATACCCAGACAACGACACAAGTTGGGATCACACTTATGTTCTAATAATAATCTAACAATATTTGTATAACCTTCCGAAGAAGCAATCATTAAAGGTGATTCCCGGTTATCATAATTTACATGCGAGTTACATTTATGCTTTAACAATAATTTTGCAATGTCATGATTGCCTTTACTAGAAGCAATAAGTAAAGGTGATTCATTTTTATTATTACATTTATTAGGATCCGAGTTATTTTCTAACAATAATCTAATAATATCGACATGTTCGTTCTGAGATGCAACAAACAAAGGTGAGATATTCTGATTGTTACAGATGTTAGGATCACATTTATATTGTAGCAATAATTTGACTATATCATAACAACCTTTACATCTAGAAGCAACAAACAAAGGGGACATATTTTGACAGTTGCAGATGTTAGGATCACATTTATATTCTAATAATAATTTGACAATATCATAACCGCTTTTGCATGTAGAAGCAACAAACAAAGGTGACATATTATGACGATTACATATGTTAGGATCACATTTATATTCTAACAATAATCTAACAATATCAGCAAGTCTATATTCAGATGCTACAAACAAAGGTGACATATTTTCACGATCACATACATTAGGATCACAGTTATGTTCTAACAACAATCTAATAATATCGATATATCCGTTCAGAGTTGCTACAAACAAAGGTGACATAGGGTAATCATTACAGACATTAGGATCACAGTTATGTTCTAATAATAATTTAACAATGGCAGTATACCCTCCAGCGGAAGCAATAAACAGAGGTGATGTATTCAGATCATCACATAGCTTAGGATCACATTTATGTTCTAATAATAACCTTACAATATCAAAATAACCTCTGCTAGAAGCAATAAACACGGGAGATTTCTTGCTTTTATTACAGATATTAGGATTACATTTATGTTTTAACAAAGATCTAACAATTTCGGTTTGACCCTCCTCAGAAGCAACAAATAAAGGTGGTTCATTTTTCTCATTACAAATACTCGGATCGGCATGATGATCTAACAGTATCTTTGCATTTTCAATGTGTCCTTGCTTAGAAGCCAAATACAAAGGTGTACCTCGCCAATCACTTACATTTACATCTACATGTTTTGTTAAAAGAATTGGAACCAAGTCCCAGTAAAATTGACTGGTCATCGATAGAAGTATGTTAGATATTTCACAAACAGATAACGCCGATAACATTTCTCTAATGTCGAGCCTCTGCTCAATGTAAAGGAACAACTTTTTGCGGAAAGTAATACATTTTAACTGCCTATTGTCAAATACATGCAAAATAGATATTTTTTTAATGTCTTTCACAATTCGGTCAAAATAATGGTCTTCTACTTTATCAGGGACTGTTATAACATTTTGTTCGTTTATTAGGTTTTGGTCTTCCTTTAGTACTGATTCTAGTACAAGTCTATCTCGTATTACGTCTCTATGGGCTACCTCAAGAACCAGGTCAAAGAAATGTTCCCCACAAAATGCTAGAAAAATATCATATATCCTGTCATGAAGTATTCTGTAGGTGGAAACTGTTTTCTTCACGTAAGACATCTCGAGCTTGTGTAATTCAGAAGTGACGACTTTTATTGAAAAACGCGCTGGAAGATAGAAATGATCGGATATGGCTTCCAACAGTTCTGTCATATCGTTTGATCTTACTAACATATTTTTATCTAAATTATTGTTGAAGGCAATGAACAGACTCATTGTAGCCAATGTTGTTTGATCTGTGGCTTTCCTCAACAAGTTCAGATCACGTCCTAAAACGCTGATCGGATAGGCAAAGAAATTCTGAACAGTTGTTACTTTCTGTTTTGAATAAAGGGAACATAAAAGTGGAAAGAAGCTAAATTTTTTATCTAGATTTGACTTTTTTAAAGCATTTATCTCTCTCTCTGTTAAGTAGATACTAGCTATTTGATTTCTTTCAATTTCTGTTAGTCTGTAACTTAAAACAAGATCACAGGCTGTTTTCGACAATAGTTCTACACCCGCAAATGAACGATCGAGATAAATGTGCTTTCTGCATGATAACAAAATTTTTATTTTGTGATCCGCAATCACTTGTTCTATATCAATTGCCCATGTAGTCCAACGATTCACCAGTCCAATGTCTATTGTAGATATGCCACACACGTCATCAATTACAAAAACTTGTTTATATGTCGGTTTGCAGTAAGAAATTATTTCTTCTGGACTGTGGACAGGAACAATTGTATAACCTTCTTGATTATGCAGCCAAAGAGCAACATGGTGAATAGCGGTGGACTTACCACAGCCCGAGGGACCTACCGCCACTACGACATCTGTATATTTGAGAAGTTCTTCTATTCGACTAATAGCTCTAGTTTTGACCACCTTATTGTCTTCATTGCCCCACTCGTTTATTAAATCTTCGTGGATTTCTATAATCAACATACTAGTAGATCAAAATTTATATAAAAAAGTAACATATAGAAATCTCATTAATACCTTAATGACACAAATAATGCAGAAATGACAACCTTGGATACAGAAGATGTAAAAAAAAGTCTAACGACAGGAGCTACATTGATATTTATTTTGTGTAGCTTTAAGCATCATCTGGTATTATTGCATAGCAATATGATATTTCTCACAGAAAGTAACCAAAAATTAGCGTACAATAAATTTCAATATTGCACTAGTGCAATATATCTTCAAAATTCATGACGTCATCAACGACAAAATCTTAGTTTAAACCAATTTTTACTTTCAAATATTATATTGCTATACGTGTACAATTAAAGGATTATTGCATGAATATTGAGTAATATTGTGCCTCGTAGAACATATATTGAACTCACCAGCTCGTGCAATATAAAATTCTACTCGGGACAATATTCCCCAATATTCATGCAATAACCCTATATTATTGACAGCTTGTCAAGACTAAATTCGACTATATTTTTTATACAAAAACTTTTTAACTGATGAAATTATTGTTTGGATGTGTGTTCTAGTTGTTATTTTACAGCTATTTTAATAACATATACTACATATCTGTATTTATTTACAACAAACATAATGTGTACCTCACTCCACGATCAGCTGTACCAATTTAGTAAGGAAATATATATATGTGTTATCGGAAGTTTTCCATGGATCAAACGTAAGACACTACCCATATTTCTTTTTAAATTTGGAATATTTATTTGCGTATATGTAAGAAATGTCATATTAGCTATGTCACATTGGAAATTAACCCACTTCCTAGAGAATCAATACTAGTTCGAAGTAATCCGTATCAAGGAATTAGTGTGGGGCGTCTGTCTTTTTGTCTTCATGTGGAAAGAAATCCGGTGTACTAACACCCCAATTAAAATCCTGCAACGACGGTATGCAAGAACAAAACAGGCAAACATTCAAATACACTTTTTGGGTAGATTTTTTTTTCAGATAGCGTTATCTTTATTTATGTTTATATGTAAATAATAACTTTCCCCTATATTATTCTAAAATCTACAAACATATGTTTAGTCCTATTTTGTTCACATATTACATTTATATACTCATACACACTATTGGCATAATAAATTTCAAGTATTCTTTGCTTTCTTAGTCTATCTGCAGCTGATCGCTACACATTTTGGCAACTGAATTTGTAATCTATTTAAGCTTTCAATTATATTTTTTTCTTTTTTTTTCTATTATTTGTTGGTTTCCTTATCATTATATTTTTTATTTTTCTGTTGTTCATAATTATATCAAATTTGTTTGTCTTTCAAATCATAATAAATCCCATAAGATAAAGATGTATTATTAAATCTCAAAAAGTTGTAAGCTAGGGCCGACAGTGTTAACGCTTCCGTAGAAGGGTATCATTAATTTATTTAAACAATTTGATAATATACTAAAATACAGATTTGTAATACATGTAATTCCGAAAGCTGCATGCCTATATAGTGCTTACTTTGTAATGCTTTTGGAACAAAAGTTGAGGATTTCTCTAAATTTCTTATTTCTATCAGTATTTCTTTATCATTGTTGTTCAGTGTCATATCCTTCACGTCTTGGCAAATTTGTGTAAATTGTGGTCCACCAAGTCCATGAATGGCCTGTGAAAAGAACGTGTTGCATACAATGCTATGAAATTTTGAGAAATATAAGTTTAGAAAGTATTTTTTTTCAAATATTTAGACACTCTGAAATCAGCATAACGTAGACCGATATCACAGTTGGCTTAACACTGGCACTAAATACCATTAAATCAATACAATTGTGACTTTGATCGATAGTTGTCTCATAGTGCTCTATCATACAACATCTTCTTATATTAGTGTAAAACCGAAAATGAAGGATTTATGCGATATTACAAAATACCATTGTTATTTTGAGACCATATAAAATTTAAAAAAACTATAGGTTATGAACAACTTAAGCGCAAATTAGCAATGACTAAAGGCTCAGTTAAGCAAGCATAGAAATAGAATAATTTGTGTGCCTATTTCTGAATATACAAATAGAAGATGTGGTATGTTTGCCAATAAAACAACTGTCCACAAGAGACCAAAATGACACAGACATTAACAACTATAGGTCACGTCACCATATGGCCTTCAACTGAGCAAAGCTCATACCGCATAGTCAGCATATAATTCAAACGAGAAAACTAACAGCCTTATTTATATAAAAAAAATGAACGAAAAACAAATATGTAACACATAAATAAACGACAACCACTGAATTACAGGTTCCTGATTTCGGACAGGCACAAACATAAACAATGTGGCGTGGTTAAACATGTTAGCGGGATCCCCCCTAACATGGGACAGTGGTATAATAGGACAACATAAGAACGAACTATACAATACAGTTAAGGTGGTATGGGAGTCTAAAATAAAAATAATAGAATTTGTTCATACTTTGTCAAAATGTAGTATCTATTGATACATGTTCAAAAATATTATAAAAATGATAGGTCACCGTGCATTTTCTCAAACTACAGGTTGTGACAAAATTACAAATTGTGTATGGATCATACAGGAAAAAACACCATTTTGTGAATAGAAACTAAACAAAATGAGAGAATTGTATAAAAAATTAGGAAAAGATAGCTTTCAGACAATGCTTTGAGAATATCAAAAGAAAAGATAGGGTCACCGTACGTTTTTTCCGGCTAAAAGACAAAATAGGAAAATTGCATGTAGAGCCCTTCAGAAAATGCACTGTTTTAGAGTTACCTACCCTTAAAATGCAAATTTGAAAATATTCAAAAACAACCAAAAATAATATACACTTGTAAAAATTAAATATTTCTAAGTTATATTTTTATAAATTGGTTCTTTTAAATGAAAATGCACATTAAATATCTGCAATCCTGCATCAAATTTTGCTAACTTGATAGAAAATATGGACCTTAGATTCCCTGTGTTTTACAACCCAAGATGGCGAAAGACACCCTTACCACCTTAAAGTTATTATTAAAGGTGTTTTGTTTAGCTCTTAGTTTCAACACTTTTTGCGTTCTTCATAGATTTGCTTATTCATGCTATTAATGACGATTTGTATACTTTATTTATTTACCTGGCATATTTCGTTCCAATTTAACTCGAAATCTTTAAATGTTAAAATACAACCATCATGATGTGCAAACTTGTTTCTGTAGTATTTAAGCCTTGACAATTCTGCTGCTTCACTGATAACCGACGGATGCGGTAACTTGTCTCCTACATCTATTGATGCTAGGTTTCGTAGCAAGCAGATCATCAGGGTAAGGTCAAATGTCTTTGAGGAGGCTACACCTGTTTTAATGTATAGCATTATGTAACAGGATTACATGTCAAAATTTGAATTAATAGAAAAAAAAAATGTTTTTGTTCGAATGTGGTACACTGTTTCCTATCTGTGTTGATAAAAGGTGTCGAATAGGATCTAAAAAAGGTAGACTCTGTACACGTTATTAGTATACACGTGAATTGATAATTGCATTCATTGATAATTTCTTGTCAAAATTTAAATTAATAGGAAAAAAAAAACTATTTTTTGTTTGAATGTGGTACACTGTTTCCTATCTGTGTTGATAAAAGGTGTCGAATAGGATCTAAGGTAGACTCTGTACACGTTATTAGTATACACGTGAATTGATAATTGCATTCATTGATAATTTCTTGTGATACAACTGTAAGTAAGATAGGAGTTTAAGTGTTGATGGTTTCAACAATCCGACCAGAATTCACTATTATTGTAATTATGCATAAATGAAAAGCTCTTCACTAAATAACTATTAATAACAAATTAAACAAAACAAAAATAATACACGACATTATTATATCCCTGTTTGATATATAATTTAATTACTTTTAAAAAAATGCATTATAAAAGAAAGGCAGAATGTTTCCATTGGACAAAGATGATGCCTCCGCTTGCATATATAACATGAATAAAGGGCGTTACTCAAGATCAATAAAAGTGAATCAAATTCAAATTTAATCAGAGTTTTCTGTGTAGGTTGCATACAATTTGATTAAGTCAAACAGAAACGAAAAAGTTAACAATTTGCCAAATTGTAAAGGGACATAACTCTAGAATGGTGAATGTGGGTGAAAGTGGCACCATACTTTTTTTGTGTTTTGTGGTAATAAGCATTGTGTATAAGTTTCTTGTGAGGTAAACTTAAGTCTGAGAACAGAAAACAAGTTCGAGACATACAGACTGTCAAGGTACATTTCAACACTTAAGGGTCCCCTCTGCGGAATGAAACTTGTATTTTAATGTTTAATCTGATGCATCACAAATATCATATAAATAATAAAACAATTAAAAACATTTATGAATATGCGTGTATTTATATTTTTGAAGGTGGTCTTATTAACTGTTCTCTGACGTGTTTGAATATTAAATTTAAGTTTTATATAAATAATTCAGTTGGAGAATCTTCGGATGAACTGACACATTCCTTTTTAAATATACCATCGATACAAATAAAAAATAAAAAATAGAAATCTACACTGAAAACCCTATGCTTTCTCATAAAAAAACGATCAAAACTTAAAGAAAATGGCATATCAGTGCATGGTATGGGCGTTGCTCGTTGTTGAAGGCCGTACGGTGACCTATATTGTTAATGTTTGTGTCATTTTTGTCTTTTTGTGGGTAGTTGTCTCATTGACAATCATACCATATTTCTTTTTTTATATGAGGAATGTGTGGTTTATTCTAGTATTCCTCGACAATTTCATATAATGCCTATAATGCTAAAAACAACTTCATTTGAACTTTTCGGGTAGCTTTATCATTTGTTGATTGATTTTGGGTTGCTTAACGTCTAGTGGCAAACAGTGCATGCGTGTTCAAGACAAACATATTGTATACAATCATGGCATATAGTCTTTGTGTTTATATAGATAATGCTGGCTAGGCCGGGCTGCTAATTTATTAAATCCGCAAAGGAAAACTTACTCATCTGCAGTATTGTTCAAACTGTCAGATACGCGTACCTTTCTAAGTTGACATCTGTAATCAGGCTGTAGGGTATCGTCACGCCAAAGCTGTTTTACACAAAACCCTACCCTTCGATTGGAATTGGAACATGTTAGAGACATTGGTTCCGACGTCTTGCGAAAGACGATTCTCAATTTCATAGAATACTAAACTTTTGACTCAAACATTTTTTTTTCTTTAAATTCACTTACTTTAACTTCTTAACATTTCTTTTGCATACACTTCCTACACAAATTATAGTTAAAAGAATGGTGGTAAATTTCGTTTTCGAACTGAGTTTAATTAGTATTTTCTTTATATACAGCATGAACAATTTTGCGTATACATGATCGTTCATGCGACCGATGCAAATTACCAAAATTGCATTTAGGAATATTCCCAATTGCATTGCCATTGGTAAAAAAAATATGAACATTTAAGTCTTCCTTAAACAATTAATGTTTAAAGTAGAAATACACATTCATGTCGTCATCAACAATGCAAATGGTGAAAAGATAAACGTTATTTTAATGTTTAACTTTGATTTTTGACAAAAAAATGTTGATTGTTTTGGTAAAAGCAATAAATGAAAAAAAAAATGTTTTCTTTTATTTATAATCAATGTTCATGAAAAAAAAGGAATTTAAACCTAGTTTACAAGACGAATACAATATTTGGCTTGTAAATGAAGCCGAAACTGAAAACAAATGAAGCTTTGTAGAATCATTGTAAGTCAAATATTTGTGCAAACCAACGTACAAACAAAAGAGCTCGAGACAAGTCATGACTTAATTGCATTACAATACCAATTACTTTTAACATATGCAATGCATAATAACCAGTATCAATTTAATGGAACAATTAGTGTCCATTTAATGATGCTGAGACCATACATTGAAAATCTTAAACATACGTCAAAATAGCTGAAAGTGATACATTTGTGTGACACACAGTTCGCATTCTATTTTGCTGCTTTTGTGTATTGTCCTTTATTAAGTTAAGGTATTCGTTTTTAATCTGTGATCAACATGTCGAAATATACAATTATATTATCTATTTATGTATTTTCCTGTCCTGAGTGCTTTTTTTTTTTAACTGTATACTTGTCCTGTAATGATGTCAGTGTAGTGATAGATTTAACCTTGCCATAAAGCGCGAGGTGAAGCTATTCACAAAACAGGTTAGACCCTCATTTTGTTTTCTGAAAATGTCCTGTACTAAGTCAGGAATATGTTAGTTGTTATCTAATAGTTCGTTTTAAATATGATGCATTTTCGTTTGATTTGTTGCACTTTAGTGTTTCAGTTGTTTGTTGTTTCCCACTTATAGTTAATGTGTTTCCATCGTTATTAGTTTTTGACCCTGATGTTTGCTCTCATTTTTTTTTACTTTTGAACAGCGGTATACTACTGTCGCTTTTATTTCTTTCAACCTCCTCATAAAAAACTTTACGTTTTCATCACACGTTCATCAGAAATCCAACAATTTTCATTGCAATTTCCCTAATGCATGGTTTCATTTTAGTTATAATTCGTACGCACTTTTTTTGTGCGGATTAAAAGTACTCATCAAAGTCATATTTCGTAAGTGACTTCCAATATGTTTTTTTTCACTTTCTTCGCCTATTTGGACCCGAGAAGACATTTACGGTACCGGTACTTTTGTGATTTTACTTTGTACCATAGAAAAACCTGGTTATCGACAACTAGACCCAAAATGGATGATTGAAGCAGCAATGTTATACATTTTTATAGCTTTATAGGGATATCAACTTAAGAATCTGTGACAATAAAAATAGGGGAACAAATGTTAAGACAAACCCGGTTTCAATAGTGAATTTCAGTTTTGAACGCGAATAAACGAGGATCAAAAGAGTCCAGAGAGACAGTAAAACTCATAGATCGAAAAAAAACCTGACAACGTCTTGACTTAAAATGAAAGATAAACAGATAAACAATAGTACACAAGACCACAACATAGAAAACTATAGAATAAGCAATACGAACACCACCTAATACTAGGGGTGATCTCAGGTAGTTCTCATTTAATATTGGTTGTAGCAGTACATTCATTGGCTGAAGTAGAGTGAGCAAGTTTTATACTGATTTTCAAATGTATGACTTAGCGATGTTTTGATTACTTACATAATATTGGAGACATTGACACTTGCATTGGACCATCAAATATGTGTTAATGAAAAAAAAATATAGGAAAATTATATCATTATCCCAAATAAAATTGAAATTTACCTGACGTTGGATACATTAAATCCCACTGGACCTGGTTGATGATCCTCTTTCTTTTTAATGGTTCTAAGACTCGCCACTTGCCCTCCCGTAAAGCAGTCTCAAGTCCATTTGTTGGATGAACTCTTTGTCAAATTTAACTCTCACAGCAGAAGGAGCAACTTTGTACAGCAGACTTATAATCCGCCAATAATTAATCTCTTCTTTCGAATCAGCCATTGTCGTAGTTTTCCTAAGAGGATAGATAGAAAAAATTAATCTTCAGCTATTTCCCTTTTTATATGCTAAATGGCTAAGCTGAAAATTGGAATAAATAAAGGCAACAGTAGTATACCGCTGTTCAAAACTAATAAATCCTTGGACAACAAACATATGTGGTTGGTATTTTATTTTAGCAGTCTTAATAGTTCAATGATTCATATCAACAGTTCAACCCAACTTGCCGATATGAGCAATTAACTAAACATATTGAAATGCTATTCTCTAATTCTAGATGGCGTCACTTCTTTGATAATGAAATTTGTCGTAGGATGATTTCTAGTGATAAGATTTTGACTTCAATAAAAACTAAAACATATCGGTTTATTCTGCAGTCGCTATCTGTTATATTGTTTAAACATGCATCAATGATAAAGGGTTAAGTAAGGATATGTGCAATGATGGGGTAAAGGTGATCTAAGGTAACATTAATTAAATCAGGAATTCAAAATTCATATATTAAGCTGAAAGAGAATAAGTTAATGATCAAATTAAGCTCAACATATTGATAGATCATGGAGCTCCTTTTCGATATGTTTAATTTGGTCACGTTTAGATCGTCTGGACATGACCGAATTGGAAACAATTGTAATGGGAAAACTAACGGCCTATTGTATGATAACAAAAATGAGAATTGAAATGGGAAGTGTGTCAGAGAGACAACAACTCGACCAAAAAGCATTTAACAGCTGAAGGCAACGAGAAGTGTTCAAACCTTCAGGCGTGTATCAGCTGGTCCGAAAAAGAAATATATACATGTTCAGTGATATTTAACGTCATACTAAACTAAAAAAAAATTTAAAAGTAATAAAATTAAAAATTATACAAGACTAACGTTAACAGAGACTAGAGGCTCCTGAATTGGGACGGGCTAAAGCATGCATCGGGGTAAAACATGATATTCAGAGATCTCAACCTTCCCCTTATACCTCTATTCAATGTATAACATATAACTATAACACACAACAGTACACACAGTAAAACTCGGTTAAAGGAAGTCCGAGTCCAATGTCAGAAAAGGTAACAAAAGACAATTTACAAAATGACACTGATACATAAATTAACGAAGGACTAATATCATTTAATGACATGACAGTTCCAGACCTAAATTAAACTAATTTAAAGATCATGTCTTCATCATATGAATATAAAACACAATTTCTCCCGTTAGGGGTTTAGTATTATACTATTATAAAATACATGAGAAGAATAGACGTATCTTGCCAACAACTGATTCTAGAATTATTGTGTGTGTTTCTGATGCAAAGACTTTATAAGTGAATCAATATAAAATATTCATTTTTTAATGACCTGACAACAGTATCATTACTATACCCTTCGTGATTAGTCTGTTTAAATATTTTGTTACTTTTTGAGGTTGGTTGTCGACATATGTGTACTTTGTAAAGAATATTATCATACACTAGAGGCTCTTAAGAGCATGTGTCGCTCACCTTGATCTATGTGCATTTTAAACAAAACACACAGATGGTTTCATGACAAAATTGTGTTTTGGTGATGGTGATGTGTTTGTAGATCTTACTTTACTGCACATTCCTGCTACTTACATTTATCTGTGTTGGTAGTATCTTGTATTTCAAGTTCAGCCTTTACACACTTGGCTATAATTAAACACATATTTCCCCGTAGATTTTTGAAAACATAACAAATGAGAGGGAGTTCAGTATTATCCAACTATCCTGGATTTGTACTTCAACATAATGATGATTAATTAACCTGGCAATATTTTCAAGTCAAAACCTTTATTGACCTTCTTGATTTTGATAAAGTGTTTGTTATGACCGATAGGGCGATCAATGTTGGGAAACAGTTTTGGAGAACAACATGCCGTTATAATTAAATCGATTTCGTGCTTGAGACTACAGATTGGAATTGTTTTGCAACCCTCTAAAATCTTATGTAATTTATTTACCGATAAAGAACAGACCTTGGTTTACAGATAATGCCTGCCGTTGTTTTTTGAAATAGAAATTAGGATCAATATATTTGTATGGTTAGTTTGAAATTGGTTTAGATTTGGATTTTTTCTTAGCCTATGAGAACAATGTTTACGAGCATTTTAAGAAGGGGGATGAAAGATACCAAAGGGACAGTCAAACTTAAAAATCTAAAATAAACTAAAAACGCCATGGCTTATAAAACTGAAATAGAAAAAAAAAGAAAAACAGACAAACAATAGTACACATGTCACAACATAGAAAACTAAAGAATAAACAACACGAACTCCACCAAAACTAGGGGTGATTTCAGGTGCTCCAGAAGGGTAAGCAGATCCTGCTCTAGATGTGGCACCCGTCGTGTTGCTAATGTGATAACAAATCTGATAAATAGTCTTATTCGGTAGGTCACATTCATGAAAAGGAAGGGGATTGTAGTTACGACGTAAGGAACATATCCGATTTAATGTGTGAAACGGTTATTCCATAACGGGCAATCAACTCGTGATGGCGTCCGTAAAATTTACGAAGGGATGATTTCAACTTCAGCATTTGGAGCTCTTGGTTTAGTAGCTTCCTTTTGAGCAGCAAACTTCTATAAAAATCATAATAGAAAATGCAAGCATGCGAATATCGTATCAATTGGGAGATATATACCCTGTATGCAGGTGCTTCGTGAATGTTGCTTCTTAGAAATGGAAAGTTCACAATTGGAAAGCTAAATTCAACTCTTTTGTCGTAAAGTCTTGTTTTCAACCGACCCTCATTGTCAATTTCTAGATGTAAGTCAAGATATTAAGAAACTATATCTGAAATGTTAACATAATCGGTTCTTCATATATAAACAATTATCATTGTAATACCCTTTCACTGTTGAACTAACAGGAGATTTAGATATAATTTCGAAAAAAAAGAGCCTTATTACAAAAATCGCTTAAATTTTACAAGAGTTAATTCGAGGACAGCATATCTAAAACAAAAAAAAAATAAAGATCACCGATGACTTAAAAAGATATTTTAATTCTAATACATTTTTTGCAACAAAGGGTCTAGATGATTTGGAACTTTTTCAATGACATATACAAGTCAAAGGCCTTTGATGCCAAAATGAATTTATTTTTTTTGTTGATTTTTTAACCATAGGATAAATTAACAACTAATAAATTAATAAGTAAAATTTGTAATGAAAAAAAAATATGATTAAATTGTTGCTGAAAATGTTGTTCCCTCAAGCCTTCTTAAAACCGAGAGGATAGACTGTCGGTAATTCTTTAATCCAATTAAACTCAATTAATTTCCGTGATCGTACAACCTTAAATGAGATTCACCAGGCTGCTTATGTAATACTTCTTTAGATTGAACTGTTAAATATAATTGTGCTTCTTAATGGATTGATCAATACTACTTTTGAATTTATTGGGTCCTTGAAAACGGTAAAGGTGTTCCTGTGGGCGTTTAGTTAAATAGCGTCCAGTTTACCTACGTACTTGAATCATCTATCTTATGAAGTTACGAGATTTGAATATTATCTGTAAAATATCGTCGTATTTATTTTACAGTCACTGTTAGAAGTAACATTGCAACAGCATATTCTGACTTTATTTATACTATTTTTCACAATTTCTAAATGAAAGAAGAAAAAATAATCATAAAATTATTTTAATTTTATTTTATGTTTTTATATTTCGGCTAAACGCTCACTAGAGAATTCTCGATATCTGACTTTACTAACGTCATACATAAAGTATACGTAAGAAATCACAATTAAGACTATATTTGAGATTGAATTGTCTCCCTTATTCCGAATTGCATTCAGCCATAAGTTTATCTTCATATTTTTCCATAATCTAATTAGGATATTTGAATTAAGACAACATTAGTGGAAAACGTTATTTTCAGTTAGGGAATCATGAATACATTGGACAATTAAACAATCTTTTGTTGGTTGATGCTGTACGTGTAAGTCATTTTTGTTTTCATAGAAACAAACCGATAAAAAAACAGATACAGCCCAATGCCATTAATCGGCTGAATTCTGCTTTTATGGTCTGGTGTTGTCTTTTTGAAATGTTTTCGTCTTTCATTTTTTTTATACTTCGTCATCCCGGGCTTTAATATCTCAGATCGTTAATCTATGTCATAGCTTAGACTATTTCTTACGAGTTATTTATTGTGAATTGTTGCAACTGTCTTTTTAAAGTGATTTTACCGACTGCTGTTGCATCGCTTTCTAAACTTAGGAGAGAATTTTGAGTCGGTAAACATGTTTGTCCACCGCCATAATTTATGCTCGGTCATATGCTACTCAGTGCTTGACTAAGTTGCTGCTTATAATATTTGTGTTTGGTTTGCACATGTTTGCTTTCTCGTTTTAATTCCCTTTCCAAAAAAGAGATTTCGTCAGTGCACAATTAGTCGATCTTTAAGCTAACATGCACGTCTGAAACTTGAAAAGCATTTTGATTTTTTTAGTATTTAGTGATTCTGGTAACTTAAAATTATTGACCATTAAATCGCAAGAAAAATATTCGTAATTAATGGAAGCAAAGGAAGGTATAAAGAGCTGATATCCAGTTTAGGATTCAATAACTGGAGACACTGCTATACATCTGTTATACTTTGTTTTAAATGTCAAGGGTTAATAGTTAAGTCAAAGCATATTATTATTATAATATTATAATTGAAATAAAAAATCTCAAAATACAAATATCATCTCACTTTGTTGACGATATCCACGATATTCACACCAAAATAGGTTGCATCTCTAATTTAAAGTTGTGTTTGACGTAAAGTTGTGTTTGGCGTATAGTTATCATAACTAGTATTTTGAAGGTTTTTGTTTAACCCCGTCAGATAGACCTTATAGTCAAGTCAGAATCACCATGTGTGAAATTATACAAAAATCTAAAAATGAATATTTATAGTTGATACAAAACTTCACGCCAACATATACATGTGTAGTATATCTTATATCAAGATAGTTCTTGTTTGTTTATTGTCGTCAGTACATAATTAAGGCAATCTGAAATTGAGCCCTGGATCTGGACTAAAGCTCAATAATGAAGGTCATACGGTAACCAATAGTTGCTTAAAATCAACATTACTCCCCCTTGTAGTTAGCTATCTGATTGTTTATATTGTTAGATATCGACCATTCATCTTTTGTGGTTAAACAAAGGATTTTTTAAAAGTTTTATTCTTTATGCTTCATATATACATGTACTTCATCAAATTGTCTGTACGAAATAGAATGCCCCTCTGCACAGAATTTTTAAACAAATAAAAGATTGTGCGTTCCTTCTATGATGTCAAAATTAGACAGAAAATTAAAGGAACATCTGAGTGGCAATCTCCTGGTTATATTGTACCAAACATCTCTTTAAACAAGTATCTACAGTAAGGTTGAACACATAAGTAACGAAGTTTTTTTTGGGGAAGAACTTCTTGCAAACAGTTTATGAAATATCGAATGAAACAAGTGTGGACACAGGCTCGTGGATTGTATCCAGCATATTAAGAATAACACGGTCAAACTCATAAGACCCAAACAAATTCGAACTTGATCTGGATTAAATCATGGACATTTGCCAGCCAGACAATACCACAAGAAAGACAGATATACAGACAGATAAGACCATCAGACCGACAAGACCATCAGAGAGACAGACCGACCTAAAAAAAACACCACCAGACAGACACACAAACAAGACCACCAAAGAGAAACAGACGGACAGACAGACAGACAAGACAGACAGACAGACACACCAGATAAACAGACAGACGGACAACAACACCAGATAAACTGACATATAGACAAGATCACCAGACAGACAGACAGACAGACATACAAGACCACCAGACAGACAAGACAACCAGACTAGACCACCAATTAGACAGACAGACAAACAGACAGACAGACAGACAGACAAGACCACCCGAGAGACAGACAAACAAATATCATAAAGTCTCCTACAGCTCCACTTCACAGGTCAGGAACTTGTATAACCAGTGAACACTAGATGAGTAACGATCTATATCAATCAATAAAATGTTTTTTTAGATAATTAAGCACAAGTCCCACACAAATCAATTTAGTTTAATTAACCGAAGTTAAACTTAAGGATGTTTGCTACTCTATTTAAAAAAAAACAAGCTTTTAAAAAGACTGTTGTAATTGATAGTATACAATTAAAGAAACTATAAAAGCAGGAAAAAATGGAGGGTCAGTGTGTATGTTTTCGAGATATAAGTCGTTAAAAATTTGGCGGGAAACAATTTTCTCTAGACTTTTCATTCATTAAACATTGACCACTATCTATGTAAAACAACTATGAAAAAATAACAAGGATTTTATAAGATTTTGAAAAATAGCTCATTTAAATATATGTTATGAAAAGATGAATAAAAAAGGGGGTTAATGGGCCAAAAAAATCGAGGCACATTGAAGGATAAAACCAGAGGATTCTGAAAATCTGACAAAATGTCTAAAAACTGAGTAGCAAACCTCCTTAATCAGCCTATATTTGCGTCTTGGCTTTAAACGTCATATATAAATATGTAACATAACGTTGCTATGAAATAAAGAGAAAAGCAAAAATATTTTTGGGTTCCCAAAAGTACATGATATACTGTGGAGACCGAATATCTACATATAAGCCTTTTTCAAATGATTTTTACATTTCGTTCTTATATTGTACTATAACACCACTGTTCCAGTTTAGGGGGAGGATTGGGACTCCGCTAACATGTTTAACCCCGTTTTACGTACATATGTGCCTGTACCCAAGTCTAGAGCCTGTAATTCAGTGGTTGTCGTTTGGTGCCGTGTTACATATTTGTTTTTCGTTCATTTTTTTGTACATTAATTAGGATTTTAATATTTTATTGTTAATCTTAAAAAAAATGAGTCTAATATCACAATTATTGGTCTCTTCAAAACTGAGTCGATCTAGACCTTTACATTTTGTGTAGAAAATGCATATTACTATATTGCAGAAAAAAGGCCTAGACTACAATTCATTGACGGTTCATGTAATTGTTGTCGTAACTTATATAGCTACGACTGGATTACGTACTTGACAGATAAGAATTAATTGGAAATTAGTGATACGAAGCAAAAATGTAATTTGTTTTTTAACAACAATTTCCTATAAGAAATAGTTTTCTGTGATATATATGACCTTTTTGTTTTATTTATATCCCCCTTTTGACGCTTTTATACCCCCTTGTTGACACCATGTAAACGGATTTAACCTATGAGATTAAAACATTTGTTTCATCAAAGAGCTTAACACATTTGTTTCATCAAAGAGCTTAAAACATTTGTTTCATCAGTAGATTTTTTTAGATAAGGTTGTACAAGTTCCGGTTAGATGAAATTAAAAAAAAAAGGCAGGACAGAAATTTTGATTTAAAAAATATAGGACATGAGTTTCGATTGAAAAAAGGCAGAATGAGCAACTGGGCAAAAAAACCGGGACCAAATAAAATAAAAATGCAGGACAGAAATTACATCTTTTAAAAAATGCAGGACACAATTCTTTTATCGTAGCCCCCCCCCCCCCCCTAAAATCAAATGGTAGCTTCCTGAAATATCAGATGTATGACATTAAGTGATGTGAATATACCCCTTACATTGTGATGCGGCAACTGGTCTACCATGATAGGAATACTAACCGCATCATTTAATTTCAAAAGGTTTTTCGAGAAATCATGCATTGAATTTGCGCTTCAGAATTGTGCAACATTTCGCGAAACTAAATTGAATCTGTAGGAAAAAAAGACTTCATCTTATCTGTGAGAAGATGTATTTAAGCTTCAATGTTGGATTACGTTATACAGCCGATGTTAGTTTCTTTATCGTCCCTGGAGTGCCGATTGGGAGTCCCTACATCTTTCCGCCTTTTTGGTTCTAAACTTCTCGGATGGGTAGATTTGTATAGAAATAGTTCTAGGTGTTTTTTTTGTTTTTTTTTTATCTTGGGTTACAATGCAAAATCACTGCAAGTTCCAGCTCAGGCCAACTCTTCACTAGAAGATGGAGTAAATTAAAATAGTTCCGGAACAGAATCGATCAATGTTGGGCGTTATAACGTTGCAACTACGAGACAGGGCTTTACGGGTCGGGGTGCTTTCTATAAGGTCTGCGTTCTCAAATTCATATATGGACTGGACTAGGATGTAAAATTGTCTCATTGGCACTCACACCACATCTTTTTATTTATATTGATAGGTTAACATTCTAATTTGGGTGCTTTCTGTGACGTTTTCAAGTTGTATTATTAAATATCGGCCTAGTGTAGTAGTGTTCATTTCACACTTTAAAGTATTGCCGCTGCTGCTGTTGCTTCATGTTGAGTCATATACAAGGTGTTTCCATGTAATTCTTTTACTTCCTCTACAGCTCTTGTGCTCACTACCTTCTTGTGTGTGTTTTGCTGCTGCCGCTAGTCGAGGATAGAGGATAGAAAGTTGTTGTTGCTGCTGCTTAAAATACTCATATTAGGATTTTTTTTAAAAACTGTTTTCAATGCTCCTGCAACTTTTGTCGTTCTCATTTCACTTCATACGAAGTCATGCTACTGCTGTTGCTTGAGGGAAGAACGAAGAGAGGGGATTTTTCTTTAAATTCATAAACATATAAATAAAGAAAAAAAATCATGCAATGAGTTTGAATGTGATTTCCTTTATTTGATTCTTAAAAGCAGCAAATTAACAGCAACATCATAACTATCCCACGCAACAGCAGAATACAATGAGCATAAGAGCAAGCTATAAAGGGCCCCAAAATGACCATTGTATCACAATTCAAACAGGAAAACCGACGGTCTAATCTATTTACCAAAACGAGAAACATTTATCAAACATACCAACAAACGACAAGCACTGTTCCTGAATTAAATTCCTGACTAAGGAATATATGCAGCGGATTTGAACGTTTTAACAGGGGCCAACCTTCACCCTAAACCTGATACAGCAGTATATTAACATTACAAACAGAAAAGACGCACTATAAAATATTAATTGAAAACGGCTTTACTCAGACTATAAAATAAATGAATGTTATATGAAATCGTGTGTACCAGTGTATGACTGAAATTTCCTCAAATTTACTTTACATATGTTGTAATGGCTCTTGCTCTTTCTGCATGAAACAGAATAAACTTTCAAAGAGGAAAAAAAAAATGCAGCCATCAGCTACATTTCCTTTTATCTGTTTTGACTCCTAATAATTTTAAAATCTTGATTTATTTCCTTGCATAAATTTCAAAGTTTGTTCGATTTCCTGTAATCTGCGCTGCAACGCTTTTAAAAAAAATGGAATTGATGACTAGGGACTCTACAAAGATCTTCTAGTAATCTAAATAAGTGTCCATCGGTTGATAAATAACATTGCGCATTAACATAACAACTGTAAAGATACAAATGTCGTCTTCACCGAAAACTTTACTGACAAATTAATTTGGAAAAAAAGGTATCAAATATGACAACTTAAATTAAAAGATACTGATATATTTCATTTTATCTATAAAAATCGTGTTTTTTAGCTTACTGTCAAAAAAAATTATGAATCTGTAAAAACAATCACGGACTTACCACATTACGTATGCAAAGTCAGTGATTAATACCATGTACGTTTTCACCTGTTTAACGGTCTAAAAATGATTTTGGGAAAAGAAAGACAATCCAAATTAAAAATTTTCACTTTCATATGTATAATGTATGTTGAAATGACGCTTGGAAGGTATAAATAACATGAAGTTGACGCTTCATACGTACAAATACCATTGTTAAGTAACATTTAACGTATAAAGTAGATACTTATGTCGCTTGTGTTGTTTTCTCTACTAGACATGATAGAATGTCACATATATCTTTGTATACTCAAAATTGAGTTTCGAGTTTAAAGGTCTATTGGTTATAGTTTGACTTTTATTAATCAAATATTTTACGTAATAATTGTTTACCCTTAACTGAAATAGCATGCATTATAATCATATTCAACTGGCTATATTCAAAACTCCAGCTTTTTTCGATCAATTATTATAACTCAAGCCAGTACCTGAAAGCTTGCATGTTTCCTTGTGTCAAACATAAAACATCTTCTGTTAAATATGAATTTATCTTCCCATAATATTGCTTTGTCAGGAAAGAAAAAAATGGTTAACGAAGTTCAAAAGTACTTATATTATACCCTTATTTTCCGGTTCTAATGTGAGTCATATGTATAAATATTTTAGTGATATATTTTGTCGTCATCATTGTATCATAATGCATGTTATCTTACCATCCATAGATTTATAGAGATATGATTGGTTAAAGGACTAACCGTGGTAACTAAGTAAATTTGATATAGGGTGTCTTAACCTTTATAAAATAAACATGGTGCTGAGGGAAAATTCAATAGACGAATAAATTGATGACGAAAGGTTGAAATATTCTCATAAAACATAACTTAAGCTAACAAGTTGTTATTATTGGCATAACGGAGTTACTGCCCTTTAAAAAAAAAGAAATCTAAAAGGATTCAACATAAAAAGAAATTGATTCATGTAAAGAACGATTGAAATAAATTTTTAAAACAAATTTAAAGGTAAAAAGATGTTATTGTTGGCATTTGTTCTCTGTATATACAAAAGAAAGTAGGATCTTAATACTAAGTATTGAAGGCTTTATCACTTTGATAGGCCGCTAGTCAAAATGCCTCATGTGAAGATAGTCGGTAAGATAAATTCGTTACATGATGTGCTAGCGACCTTCGCTCTCACCCTAAATGGAATTTAATAACGCCTTATATATCGTAATAGATCACTAACACACCATGTAACTAATAATATATACTTAGTACAAGGCTGTTTGGCAAACTTAAACGATTTTCTGGCCCTCGCAGCTTTTTTTTTTATAAAAAAAAACTAATCCGTATCCAACACGATGTTGCTATTTAATTTTCGAGGCCTAAGTGATTACTACGCTGTCAGTATTCAGATGGTATATGTTGATCTGGTTCGTGCCGAGTTGTGTAAGACTTCGATCTTATTTGACAAACAATGCAAACTTATTTCGTGGAAATTTTTTTTTCACTGCACCGATTACAACTGCCGATACGAAATAACAATGATTACTAAATATTAGAACAAATCTAAAGAGGTCGTTATTTAAGGTTCGGATTTAAACGCATGCATGGTTTCTGCTCAACTTTGTTTAAAGAGAAAACGAAATAAAATATGTTGTCATCAAGTCGTGAATTACTTTCATGTAAGATGATACTTGTCTACATAACATTAACTAAGGCTCTAGAATATTCAGATATTTACAAAGTGTACATACACAAATAATTGTAATTTTGTAGAAAATTGTTGAAAGCAAGGATTCATGAAGGTTGAATAAGGAATGAATATGATCTATAAGGCAGCTTATCAACAAGGTTTTGAATTTAAGCTGCAGTAATATTCTATATAAGCCAATGAGCACACACCATTTTAACCGTTAGTGTTTTTTGACACATTAAAACAGTGAGTGAACATTATAAAGCTTGAATACATACCGACAAAAAGTCAACTATATGTTTATTATATTAACAGTATTCCAAGATTGTTTTTACTATTGAAGATATTTTAATGTCTTATTGGGTTGTGTGACGTGTAACTACATTAGATATATAGAACTTTGAAATTGTCATTTCAAACATGGCATGTTATGTTTTCAGTTCAAAATTGTTATAGATCAAATATAAAGGTTGTAAAATATACACTATTCAGTTCGTTTGTAGTTGATCTCCAAGGACATGACATAGGTGTGTCATTTTATTTAACCGTCTGCACAAAGACAGTTTGGTAATTTAATATCATTTGTTTTAGATACACAGATATACATTGATGTGTTTTTAATGATAAACGATAATTCTTTTCAAAATTTTTCAGGCGTGATAATCTTTTAAAAACTGTACAATGTAATTAACATGTTAAACAAATATTAACGTTATTGGTAAAGAAGTTTAAGCGTCTACAATTATTTTGGTATTATTTTTTAATCGGATTTTTTTTTGTACACTTCTCAGCTAAGTCAATTCACAGTCTTTACGCAATAACAAAATTATGTCATTTATTTAATGACGAGATCGGTACAGAATAATATACCTTGATACAAGCGTACCAATCACTTTTCAATATTAGTTTATAGTCAAACTTAAGGATCTGATCACTTCTGAACAAAACCATTATCCTTTTCAACTTATTTTTACATCGAACGAATGTTTTCTTTTTAAGGGGGCTCCTGGGTATAAATGATTTTTTTTTTCTAATATAGGATTTCGCTATATTTTTTCATAAATGAACTTTATCATATACTTGAAAGAAAAATGAAATAAAAAAATGGGGTCACCGTTCATTTAAGCTAAAATCTGCATCTGGAAGAAGCATACATTTTTGTTGATGTCCTTTTTTTCTGTTGAACTAATAGGAGAAAAAGAGGAAATATCGAAATAAAAAAATAACCTAATACAAGAAATCGCTTAAATTTTACAATTATTTAGTTTATGTACAGCTTATTTGAAAACAATAATAAAAAATATAGGTCACCGATGAGTTAAAAAAAATATTTCAAATTTAAGGCAAAAAAATGGCATTTTTGCACCAAAGGGAGATAATTTGGCGCTTTTTCAATTTTTAAAGTCATCTTGGGCCAAACCGAATAATTTTTTTGGGGTTGTTTTTTGAACCATATCATAAAGTAACAACTAATAGTGTAACAAATAAAATTTGTAATGAAAAAAATAAGGTTTAATTTTTTGCTAAAATTTTTGTACCCACGAGCCACCTTAAGCAAGCCTACAAAATTGTAAAATTAAACAACACATAAAAATAAATAAATCCTTGAGGGATCAATTGACAATTTGGTCATATTGTCATTCTGTCATATATTTGTATATCGTAACTTGTTGAACATTAATTTATAAAAAGTTAATAACCCAACACTTCTGGGGCAACATCCGTAAAGACGGAGTGATTGATGTGTGTGTAAACATCAGTGCAGACAGGTCTTAACCTTATTAATTTTTTTATACTTCAGATTTGCTCTAAATGCTTTGTCTTCACATTACTTAAATTGCACTGAGTGCCCACTTTGCATCTATTGAATAAAAATAGGTGCGGCAATCTGACAAATTGTGTTTGAGATATATGCAATATGTACATAACATTCACAGTATCCTCAATTGATACAGGATCTACTGTAAAAGAGAAATCTACGGAATCAGAAAAAAATGGAAAGCATGGACTATTGTCAATTTTTTCTACAGAAGAAAAGTAATTGAAAAACATTTTAGTTAAACGATTTTTAAGGATATGAAATTAAGCATTTACACAGTTTTTGGTAGTCCCTTTTACAGAATAAGGGATCGTTTGGAGGTTAATTCAAACCCTTTTTTCTATGATTTGATATGAAATGAAAATTAAATCGGTATAACCATATAGTAAATCATGACAAAATAAGCCCACAATGGAAACTTTTATTCAGAGTATAAAAAAAGTAGGTGAAAAAATTGTCAAAATATGCGCCATTTGGATACCCTCACGTAAGATTCAGAGTTATAGCCTAAATGCGTTTACCCTTGTTTTCTATTTTCAACAATGTAAGCTTTGTTGATTAGCAAATGGATTCATCGCATACATTAATTCAAAGTACTTACCTTAATGACGATTGTGGCCAAGTTTAGTTATATTTGGATCAGTAGCATATGAGAGAGGAATATTTTTTGGAAAACTTAACGGACGACGATAACGACGAAATACGGACGACATGCGACGAGAAAATGATATTATTTGTCATTAAAGGGCATTTAAACTGGCAGTGTCGATTACTGGCAGAGCTAAACATTTAGGAAAGTGTTTATCCTTTTTTATTTTTTCTATTTATAACGGTTTTCAATGTAATAGATATATATATTGTATTTCACCGGTATGTTGTAATTAACCAATTTCGGTAATCTCGGTTTGCAGGCGTCATTGCACTCATTTTCTAAACTAACATCTTAAAAGGCTGATTGTTGTGTAATTCGATTAATTTGCCCTAGTAGTTTCAGAGGGAGGTGCGTTTAAATAAAGAAAAAATCACGAATTAGGTAATGAAAAAGTCATTCAATCCATTAGGTATGTTAAGTATACATCTTTTGCTTTAAAGGTGAATGTAGAAACTTAATTATAAAACATGACAAGAGATAAACAAAGGGAAAGGACATAACTAATTGTTATTGTTGTACGAATAAACAAATATATCTATATTTGCTTAATCATCAAAAAGTTTCAAAACTGTGACGGCAGCCATTTTATGTATAGTCATGTTTTAGGCGTACCTAATCTTGTGACAGCTATTACAATATCGAAATATAAAAACTAAGATAAAAATTGATAAAACTGGTATATCTACCGAGTATATATATGTAACACTCAGAAACGTGTCCTTCCCCTCAAACGTGTCCGATTCCCCAAACGTGTCCACATTGACGTCACTGACCTGCAAAATATGTCTAGTTCAAAACATCGCTAAAGCGTGTGATTTGTATAAACGCCCAAACATGCCCATTTCTCAACAAACCCCCAAACGTGTCCAATCCCAAAAACGTGGCCATATCAAGCGTTATTTGGTTATTGCTATTAACGTATACTTGTTTTACCATTTCATTAAAAATATTATAGATAAAGTACTTTTTTAAACCGGCCGAAAAAAACGTGTAAAAGTGCTATATCGTATGTAAAGTGTAAGCAAACATGTTTAGTAATGTTAAACTGTACAGTTAACGAATGAAAGTGTCACTTTCTCTGCACATTAAAATTTGTAAGTTCTCTTTAAATATTGTTAAACACCGCGGATCAGCAGTGTAAAGTAAATTTATACGATACAAATGTAAAAAAATAAAAACTTGTAACCTATCACTAAATATGCATGAAATACTTGCAACCGGACAATACCATCAGTTTAAAGATAATTTAAACAGTATAGAACAGTAAAATCATTAAAACATGTATGTACTCTAAATATGCATAAAATACTTGCAACTGGAAATACGCAACAGTCTAATTGAGTTAAGCCTTTTTCAACTAATTTTTATAGTTCGTTACAAAGAAGTAAGAAAATATCATATAAATATCTATACGCCACATAAAAGGTAATGGAAGTTATCTATTGATAATGACATCGTTCAATATTATTTTCTAATACCGGCTGCTGTACTTCATATGAAATGTTATACTAAAACTTCATTTTCGGTTGATTGAGGCAATAATGAGATGAAACAGCTTCAACAGTAAAACAATAAGTACTCCTTATATTAAAAGTTTGTAAGATGATTATTTTTGGAATGTAGAAATAAAAATAAAAATCGAAGTATGGCCTTTTAAAGCTGACGATATGGAATCGGTTTTGTCATTGTAGAAGGTTGTACGGTTGTCATTGTTGAAGGTTATATACAGTTGTCACTTAATGTTATCACCTCACCCAATTTAAAGTTGGTTCACATTTTGCCATATCAAGACCTTTGAAATAATATTCTATCCTCTTTTAGTACATGAAACAATTTAGAACTAATGTCGGACGGATATGCACCTTTATACTTATATCAGAGTTTTCTTTATTGCCGTACAGTTAAACAGTAATCTGCTAGTAACCTTTGTTATATCCCTTACTTTATTATAAAAAGGTTTCTGTTCAAATGTAGTTTCGTAAATGTTTAGCACAAATGTTTTGCCATTTTACAAGGAACCATCATATGCATTTTTATGATAAGTATCAACGCTTTTGAAAACAACTGCATATAATTATAATTGAGAGTAAAGTTTTGTACGGCGGGAACGATTATACGACGTCTTTGCGATTAAATCTTAACATAACGTAATTTAGCGTTATACTGACAGACGTCGTAAAATATAAAGGTATATGACTTTTATTGAAAAAACAAGCACATGGACCCCTATTTTTTTCTTTTGCAATCAATCAAGTACTGTTTCATGAACACTCCGCCAAATTTTCAAGAAAAAATCAACGATCAATTTTTTTCTGCACTTCCAAAATGACGTAAAAAAATGGTCGAATTCTTTGATTCGCATGTTGCAATCTAAATCCGGAAAATTATAATTTGGTTTAACCTTAAAATTGTATTATTATGTTGATGCCATGGATCAAGGAAACATTTTACAAAAAAAAACGGTTAAGTTATGACCTTTCGTTCAAAAGTATTGTTACTTTCTTTAAAAGTCCTTATTTATGAAATTTCAGGGATTTTCTGCTAAATATGCAAATTTCGAACCAAGTTATCTCAAAAAGTAAGTCATGAAGGTACTTTTTTCTTTCCATATTTGAAAAGTACACATTGAAATTGACCTTCTATCAAAATGTCAAGAAAAAATCAACGAGGGATCTCTACTGTATCGTATGCCCTTAATATATCATCAATTCTTGTATGATGAGTAGCTGTACAAAGTTTCAGAATTGAAACCAGTACGTTGCAGTTTTGTATTTTTCCTTTTTTAAGTATTTCCTTTTTTTTTTATCATTAGTCAATGTTAGTTATGCAAAGGCACGTATATATTATATTCATTTTCAATCACCCGATTATCTTCATTATAGCTTCGACACCCATTTCATTACGAAGAGACTGATCTTGACTGATAATGTTACTTAATCATGTTTATATCAATCAAATTAAAATACCGTTGATTGTCCATGCTTCCCGTACAAAACTATGACAATACTCTGTTTTACTTTCAGTTTCAGATTTAACGTCTTTTCGGGAGAAATGTCGGCGGCTGATGGAATAATAACAATTTTTTTTTCAGATTATTATTAACACGTGATATGTATTGCAGTCCGATGGGTTGACGTATTCCAATTGCAGAAAGAAAAAAAATTATGACACTCAAGGAATTATTTTGTAATGGTAATGGTTAAATAAATTGTCGATCGACTTGAATGCATTGACATAAATGCTACCTTGTATCTATTCATGATATGAAAGAATCGATAACGATAAGAATATATATAACTGGAAAGACATTGACGCTTTGACGACCAGTTTAATCTTTTTTATATAAAGCACTGTATATGAATAGGATTTTTTTTTCTATAATAACGTATGTACTGAATGTACAAATACCTTTATATTTAAAAAAGAACCATTTATTGGTTAATTTCTAGTTAATCTAAACATGGTAATATTTCAGTGTTAAGGTTTGTCATAACCATCTTTGAAATAGGATGAAATTAAGTGTAGTTTGTGTGTACAGTCAAACCTCCCAAGATACCTGTATTAGAAGATCACCTGTCTTTAGAGACTACGTTTTTGCTTTCCCTTAAGTGGTTTCTTAAAAAACAGGTATTATGCACTGTTCATTTGACGTGTAACCTTCTGTCACATACCTTTTCAATCTGCTGAAAGACATTCTTAGCAGATAAACCACCAACTCAACATCATTGACATTTACTATTCCTGTTTACAAAACTTTGAATTTTTCGAAACACAAAGGATTTTCTTATCCCAAGAATAGATTACCTTAGTCGTATTTGGCACATTATGTGGGTCCTTAATGCTCTTCAACTTTGTACTTGTTTGGCTTTACAACTATTTTGATTTGAGTGTCACTGATGAGTCTGGCGTATTAAATTAAAATCCTGGTACCTTTGATAACTGTTTAGCTGTTGTGAATTGCACTGTGTTCTTTTCTGTACAGATAATTGGCGATAAGACGGGTTTTAACAAAGAGGCAGTGTCGTGTGTTTTTAATTATGTGACCAATTCTAAACGTGAAGTCAAGAATAATTTGTTGTATTGACTTATTTTTTGTCATATTTATTATGAATTTTCCAAATGGGTGGTAGTACAATTATTTTACCCATGTGCCAACTCGGGATTCATAATTAATCGAAGTATCTCATGTAAACAGAAAGGGGCACCGCAGCGTTATTGTTCAGACTGTTTATGGGTTTGAAGTAACTTTAATATGGTTTATGCTTTTGTGTCATTGTTGAGCTGTGTAGACAACTTTGTGTCCTGTTCATTTCGACCATAAGTTTCGGATATTTGAGAGATAAAACAAAATAAATGTCACGTCTCTAATTAAAAGTACAAGTGACCATGTCATCCTTATTCGTTAACACGCAGTATTGTATTTTGTAGATTTAAAAATATTGGGCAAAAGAGGGATAACTCTAGATACTTTATTAGGATTTTTTTACCAGTTTCATTCGTGGACATTTTTCCTGTCTCATATTTTTTTTGTATAAAGGAAAACACTGATGAATCAATTTATGAAACTAATGTACTTGATACTAGAGGTATTTTTGTTTTTTATTTAGGGTTGGGGGTCTTTTATATTGTATTTGAATGAGCACATCACAGGTGTTATTAAATTTCATCACACTGACTATGCACAATATTTTAGTAAATTATATTTGTTATTAAAAACCAAATAACTTCTGACTTTTCTTCTCGTTTATCGATATAAGTTGTTGTTGTCATAGAATGCCTCTGTTATATTGTCATATTCTTATACTTTTACCATTGCTATTATTGAATATTCGGATCACAACTTTTACTTCGATTACATCTTTTCAATGATATCGAAATTTGTCACATCAAAAAGCCTCTGTAGTATAAAGGAAAAAATGTTACTGTTTGTTCAACGTCACCGTTATGGCAATAAAATAGATAAAGGAAAAATTCAAAAATAACGAAATGTTTGTATTAAATGATTTTTCTTATTGACTTTGGATTAACTAGCGATTACTCTTAGATCTGTACTTTGCTTTCGTTTTGTTGTTAGACATGTATCAATACCCTGTTAAGTTTTTTCAACGGTTTTAATAGCTTGTTAGGGGAGGGTTGAGCGTTCACGAAATGTTAAAATCCCCCAATTCTTAATGTACCTATCCCAAGTTAGGAGCATGAACTTTAGAAGTTGCCATTGGTTCATGTCTCACAATGGTTTTTTGTTATTTTTTGGTTATAAATTATGTTATTAGTGTTGTTCCCAATTAAATTGCTTCATACTTTTCATGTCAGAGCCTTTTATAGCCGTACTCACGTTATGTTTTTATAGTCTTTTTAACTTTATGGATTCAGCGTCACTGATGAATCATTTGTAGAAGAAACGAGCGTCGTGCGTAACTACAAAGTTTAATTCTGCTATCTATGATGAGTTTATTTATGAAACTGAAAGGTAGAGTTAATTTAACACTTCTACTGCCGAGTTGTTTAAATACTTTTAATTCGAACAAAGAATGGCACTGCACACTCAAAAGGTCTTGTCTGATATCATTGAATACAATATGAAATAAATTAAGATAAAAGCTAATGTTTTTGAATAAACTGGTTACAAATTCACCGGCCTGAAATATTCTTTAATGTATGGGATCAATCTGTATATTCAAACATGTCTTTGGCAAATGTAACCACCAAGTAAGCCACCATGATCACACCAGACGGAGTGAAACGAGTATTTTCTAGCAGCATAGAAAAACATACAATCTTGTGGTGCACTAAGTGATCCATTTGGTTCCTCTTTATCAAAAGCAAAGTAAGTCATCTTGACCATGTCTCCATTCTGCTTAATCCATCTCCAATCACCGCCAGGTGTATATCTGTTGATGTTACGTCCACCGACATAATAGTGTACACCTTTAAAAAAATACAACACAAATACAGAGTTCATATATGATATATCTTTAACTGTTTGATTTTTACGATATCATAGCATAAACACCTTTTTACTTGTTTATCTATCTTTCTGATGTTTTGTTTTAGAACAATGATAATTGTCAAGGCGTCTTTTGTCAGAAGGAAGTTATAAGATCTTATTAATTTGTTTTGAGTCGTATCTTTATCGCCGATTCTACGTAAGTATTTACGACTTTTTTCCATCAGTCACTGGTTAATAGCTAGCCATCTAAAGCTCTTGACCCGATTTGACGGTGTTACTATACGTTTAACTAAATATACATTTAGGTTAAGAGTTTTTGGCACCATATTGAAACCTCACTGTGATTTTGAAATGAAGTAAAGCAACAAAAGCGTTCTTCCTTTGATTTCTATGTAATTTTCACTGTGCTAGTACTGATGTTGTGCCATATATGGATATCACACACTCTTTGTTTTTCTATTACATCACATAAAACACAGCTGATGGGGTTCATTTGTGTAAGTATATATTGTAGTTTGTAAACTTGTCTATGTTTTGTCATCTGTCGTCTTTTTCTTCATGCCATTAATTTGAAGTTTCTTACCCGTTACGAGTTTCTTTAAAATTGAGAATGGAAATGGGGAATGTGTCAAAGAGACAACAACCCGACCAAAATAAAAAAAACACAACAGCAGAAGGTCACCAACAGGTCTTCAATGTAGCGAGAAATTCCCGCACCGGAGGCGTCCTTCAGCTGGCCCCTAAACAAATATATACTAGTTCAGTGATAATGAACGCCATACTAATTTCCAAATTGTACACAAGAAACTAAAATTAAAATAATACAAGACTAACAAAGGCCAGAGGCTCCTGACTTGGGACAGGCGCAAAAATGCGGCGGGGTTAAACATGTTTGTGAGATCTCAACCCTCCCCCTATACCTCTAACCAGAGTAGAAAAGTAAAAGCATAACAATACGCACATTAAAATTCAGTTCAAGAGAAGTCCGAGTCTGATGTCAGAAGATGTAACCAAAGAAAATAAACAAAATGACAATAATACATAAATAACAACAGACTACTGGCAGTTAACTGACATGCCAGCTCCAGACTTCAATTAAACTGACTGAAAGATTATGATTTCATCATATGAACATCAGGCACAATCCTTCCCGTAAGGGGTTTAGTATCATACCATCATAACATATATGAGAAGAACATAACCCGTGTCATGCCAACAACTGTTTTTAGAATAAATGTGTTTAGTTCCGACGCAAAGACCTTATCAGTGACTCAATATTAACGCCAAAATATGCAATCTTTAATGACTTGACAACAGTATCGTAATTATATCCCCTCTTAATAAGTCTATTCAAAGGTTTTGTAAGTTTATGAGGTGAATACTGACACCTTTGTGCTTTATAAAGAATATTTCCATAAAAAATTGGATGTGAAATACCTGAACGTATAAAAAGTCTGCATGTTGAGCTATATTTACGAATGATGTCTTTATACCGATGATAAAATTTAGTAAATGTTTTGACTAGTTTGTGATATCGAAAACCCTGGTGTAATAATTTTTCAGTAATACATAAATTTCTCTCGTTAAAATCTAAAACATTGTTACATACACGAGCGAATCGTACAAGTTGAGATATATAAACACCGTAAGATGGTGACAAGGGAACGTCACCATCTAAAAACGGATAATTAACGATAGGAAATGAAAAATCATCCCTTTTATCATAAATTTTAGTGTTCAGCTTTCCGTTAGTGATATAGATATCAAGATCGAGGAAAGGGCAGTGGTCATTGTTAGTATTAGCTTTATTTAAAGTGAGTTCACCAGGATAAATTTCATTAATATACATACTGAAGTCGTCATTATTGAGAGCCAAAATATCATCCAAATATCTAAAAGTATTATTAAATTTGTTTATCAGATGTTGTTTTGATGGGTCTTTGCTTATTTTTGTCATAATTTGTAACTCGTAACAATACAAAAAGAGGTCCGCAATAAGTGGTGCACAGTTAGTCCCCATTGGAATTCCGATAATCTGACGATATACGGAATCCCCAAAGCGAACAAAAATGTTATCTAGTAAAAATTCAAGGGCATATATAGTATCAAAGCATGTCCAATTAACATATTTTTTTTGTTTATTGCTACTAAAAAATGACCTAAAAGAGTTTGAACATATATATTCACATTCTGATTTTTTGAATGCCCATTTAATTAGGTGTGTGAATTTTTTCTTAATGAGAATGTGAGGCAATGTGGTATACAGGGTAGAAAAATCAAAACTTTGAACAGATTCAAAATCACCAATATAAGCATGCAATTTATCAAGTACTTCCAACGAGTTCTTGACACTCCAAAAGTAATTTATTCCACTATTTTCGAAGGCCTTATTTGAACAATTTATTATAAGGTTTTTAATTGTACCAAGTGTGCTGGTAAGAATAATAGACAATTTAGTAGTTGAACAATGACTTGAAGACGAAATAAATCTATATTTGTAAGGGGTTTTGTGTAGCTTCGGAAGCCAATACATAGTTGGAACTTTCATTGTATTTGGCTCTGCTTGTAAAGCGGAGGCTAAAAGTTTATGTTTGTTACAGATTTCGTTTTCTGAAAATGGAGTCAGTTGGAATGTTGGTGAATTGGTGATTTCCTTTTTCAGAACCTCGATGTAAAATTTACGTCAAACAATAATAATATTATTAGCAGCTTTATCGGCCGGGACAAAAACAAATTCCTTGGCTAGTTCTTTTAGTTTTTGTTTGTATTGAGCTTTTTTTAAAAGAACAATTCAATTATTGGTAAAACAGAGATACGGGTGTTCTCTTTAATTGACTTCCCTTATAATGTCTTGATTGATTTCTAATTTTCTTTGAGTAATAATATCATAGTTTAGGGAGCTACCACCTGGTTTTTTTTTACTTTTTTTAAATTGTCATCCTGCAGTTATTTTTTTAGCAAAATTTCCGTCATACCTTTTGATACTTAAAACTCACGTCCTGCTTTTACTGAAATTTCATCCTAGTCCCCTCTAAAAATCAAATGGTAGCTCTCTTACCTGTCTTCATTTTTAAGAGTTCGAACTTCATCAACATCGCTTCACCTAGGGTGTCAAAGGTTGCCAGGTAGTCACCACGGTGTAAACATTTTGCCTGCAACATAAAAATGAACGGCGACAAATAACTGTAATTGCACTACTCAAAACGTTATTTATTTTCTTAAAAGAATAATACCAGCAAGAGAAGATCCGTTTATCAGAAATTGTAAGTAAGCTTTTCATCTGTTTGACGGTGCAGAAAGATAGGATAACACTTTTTTATATTTTGTAGTTTCGTATTTTTTTTGGTATTTTTATTTATGTATTTATCTATATTTTTATTTATGTATATCTATATTTTTATTTATGTATTGATCTATATTTTGTATGCATGTTTAAACTTTTCTGTAACTTTTGTATTACATGGTTTTATGAGAAATCTTTTTATCATAAAAGAGCCGGAAATTTCGTCAACTATTGAAGTTTTTGTTGTATTACTTTTCCTGACCTGTACTAGTACTGTATGTAGACGACTTAAGGTGCATGAACGGGAAAGGTAAATCACACAAATACCGAAAGTTTTAAAAGGAAAGTCCATAATGAAATAGCAAAATCAAAACCTAATACACATCAAACGAATGGATAATAACTGTTATATTCTTTACTTGGTACAGACATGTTCTTACGTAGAAAATGGTGGATTGAAGTTGTTTTTATAAAGCTAATCCTCTCACTTTAATGGCAGTCGCATCACGTTCTATTATATTGACAACAATGCCTGAACAAAACAAACAGACACAATAGGTAGAAATGTCACAAGTAAGGATACTTCAGTCAACATTTAGTCATATAGGAACGTAAGAAAAAGTTTTTTTTTTAATTTATTTATATCTAGTTGAAGTGAACGAGGAAATTTATTTATACCTAAAAAAAATTTAAGCTTACAGTTATTTATTTGAATGCATTATTTTGGCCTTGTGGATATTTTTGTTTCTTTTTCATCATAAAATAACTTACAAAAGCAGCATCACCAGAAACAGTATCGTTTATTATAATTAAACATCCGTTGCCTATTCGACGATAAGGGGAACTACATTGCTCTGTAAATATAAAATAGCATACATGTACCAATAAAACTATCGATATAAAATCAATACATTCATAACAAAATGCACAAACAAATAAATAAAGCAATGAATTTAATATTACCGTATAGCGGGTTATTTTCGCGGGTGTAAAATTTCGCGATTTTCATTGAACAAGGTATACGAAATATTTTGGCGGTTATTATTTTGGCGGATTAAAAACTTTTATTAATACCTTTGTATGTACACTTTTAATTTGGCGGAATTTATTTTGGCGATTAAGTTCTGTCCGCGAAAATAAGCGAAAATTTGCACCCCGCGAAAATAACCCGCTATACGGTAAGTATGGCATTGGAAAGTATATTCTATTTTGAAACTTCTAGCATGTAATTAATTATAATGACATGTATATATCTAATACATGTTGGACTTTCATATTTTTTAGTTTGAACGTTCTTAATGAAAGTAAATCGAAAACAGCACCTCAGACGCATGACAAGTATATAGTGTTCTTATTCCATTCATTTATATAAACTCGATAAAACACAAAACGAAGAAAGCATGTTGAATATGTGACAGACTGAAACAATGCATGCATTTAAGAATTGAATGCTTCTTTTTGTAACTTCATTTGGAAGTACATTATGTATGAAGCGCGGAAGCGCTTCATACTAAAAATGTGCTCACGGTCAACGCTTTTACAACCCTATGAAGTTACAAAAAAAAGTATTCAATACTTATAATTACATTTTTTTAGCAATGATCATGAAAACACAAATTTTATTTTTGTTTTATGCAATTCACCTGTGCACTTTATTGTGGGACCACGTGTTATCATGAATGAAAAGTTTTATTGAGCAATGCAATTGCTTACGGAATAACACGTGATGTGCAGTTAGCCAATCAGAATAAAGTATCATAATGAAACGTACATTTAATGTAATTATTAATAAATGTGATATAATAAATTGATCGATTATTCAAAAATAATAGGCAATATACAATACATGTCTTGCGAAAAAAATATATATCTTTCAAGTTTTGTATGTTTGCATATGTTTCCTAAAGGTAATTTTACGACATGTTTCACAAAAGAAAAAAATAGGAAAAATATACTCATATTAGTTACATTGTAATTTATTCTTATACTGTTTGTCTTTTTTAAAAAGTTATATTGGAGTATCTAAAAACCATTAGACCAAACATAGATATAAATATGAAGATAAGACCGTTGTTTTTTCCGTTTGAATGGTTTAACACTAGTACTTGTTGGGGCCCTTTATATCTTGCTATTCGATGTGAGCCAAGGCTCCGTGTTGAAGACCGTACCTTTACCTAATACTTTTATAAATTGTTACTTGGATGGAGAGCTGTCTTATTGGCATTCATACCACATCTTCCTATATCTATAAAAAGCATATGTCTTATCTTTTAAATTATTTGCGGTTCCTACTCAAATAAATGTTCCTGATGAAATATATAATTGTTATCATATTTTTTCCTATTTTGTAGGAACAAACATGCTGCTTTTCAAATGTAAATTCTCCAGAATGTTCACCTACTATTTGACATTTCGTACGGTTTAAAATTTGCAGCTACTTCATGTACTCTGTACGATTAAATCAACTTATTGTTCATGTTTGAAGATACTTTTTTTCGGGTTGAAAAATACATATAACATAACTATCTCCTTATTAGATACATTTATGAGGAGAAATATATCTTAATTGAAAAAAATGATTTTATTTCGAAATCATTTGTTGATATCACGGATAGAACTTTTGGTCGAAATATACGTCACGTGACAACGCCTATTCGAACCGAGAAATGAATGGAATATACGCGACATTACTCATTAAACCGATTAATTATCATAAAGATTTTAAATCGTATAAAATATATTGACTTGCTATTTTACTTCATCTCATATTTTTGCCAAAGAAAAAGAAAAATTGCATATTATGTTTTGGAGTATGACTCCAAGAGCTCAAATATCAGATTAACAAGTCGAGCTCGCTTCATATTCTTGCTTATAGTCAGTCTACAATTTTGCAACCAAACACCACACACACAAACAAACAAATTGACATCATTCTATAAGTGTTCAGTTTACCTGTAGATGCGCATTTGAATGTCAAAAGACATGACGTGAAAAATAGGACAAATCTCATTTCAGTTCTCTATCAATTGGAACCCTATAAAATAATAGAAGAGTTTATAATTGCCTCGTTATAAATGCCTTAAAGAACACATACTCATAAGAAACACACTTACAGTCGATGTAACTGTTGGTGGACATTTCGTCCCCGAGGGTATCACAAGCCCAATAGTCAGCACTTAGGTGTTGACATAAATATCATATATATTGGCTTTATAACTTTTTTGATATGAGCGTTACTGATGTGGCGTATTCAATTATAATCCTGGTTCCTTTGATAAATAATCACAACATCACTTTTAAATGGAAGTCTTTTTTATCCATGTTATCATTTGAATACGAAACAAACACAACTTATTTGAAGCAACTCATGCATAGTCATTTGAAAACAAATATATCAAAAATACTAAATGATAGTTGAACATCTGTTAACCTTATGAACAATCTTTAGTGCAAATGAGAACCGTTGGAAGGTTGCATAAATATACAGCAATATAACTGTTTGTTGTATAATAATGGCTTCCTGAACACTGGTGTTGGTACATTATAAAACCAATTTTTGTCAAAAAGAGCAAGCGATCTTACCTGAAGCTGCTGATAATTCTTTTTACACAATATTTAAAGGTACGTTTTTCTTTCGCACACGCAATTTGTTTTACAAGGACAGGAAGACAAACAGGACACCACAGATATCCTTTTACATACATTATTTTATATTTGAAATTAAAAATATATATTAATTTTTTTTTTTTTTTGCGTTTTAAATACTAAAGGAGTTAACGTTCAATTAATCGCTATATGTAATTATTTGAATGCACTTTTTATAACTACTGGAACTAACTCTGATTTCTTTCAGGGTTTTAGTCATATTTTGGGTAATTAATTATTGTATGTTATATTACCTCTTCAAAGTTTGTGAGAGGTTTTGGATTTCAAAAACAGTAGCCTCGAGCAGCAGTGGCGAGACATTAATTGTCGCGTTTCGTCTACAACAGTGTTATCAGTGACGCTCAAATCAACAAATTGAAAAAGTCCAAAATAAAGTACGTAGTTGAAGAACATGGATGGCACAATAAAGGCAACAGTAGTATACCACTGTTCGAAAGTCATAAATCGATTGAGACAAAGACAAATCCGGGGGAAACACATCAACTTAAAGACGAAAACAACGAAACAACAGAAAGCCTGAACTGAACAAAAACAGACGACAATGCAACACTCAAATAAACGAACTATAGGATAAAACTGCCATTTTCCTGATTTGGTACGCGACATTTTAAGAAAATTCTGGTGGATTGAACCTAGTTTTGTGGCTAGCCTAAACCTCGCACTTGTAGGGCAATGTTAAATATAACTCAACAATGACATCATTATATGACTAGAATACAGTACAAGTAAATGCAAGAACATTCAGGACAGATCAATACAGAAATACACAATACAATAGTACATTTCGACATGCTAACCACACAATAAACACTGACACGTGAAACAACAAGAGACAGCAGCCAAAACAGCACAACAGAACCAGGAACTGTCTTTCATACTACAGGGTCAGAGCTACAAAAGGGACGTCACAGGTTATTTTCTAAAAAAAAAAAGGTGATACTGATCAATGTTTGTAAAAAAGGGACGACAGATACCAGAGGGACAGTCAAACTCTTAAATTATTATAGATTATAATTATATTAAAATTAATGTTAGGCAGCGTTTCCAGGACCAGTTTATTCAAAAATGGTTCTCAGATATAAACAATTCATCAAGGGGGAGTTTTATCTACACTTGAAAGAAGAGTTTTGCTTGGAAACATATCTGTTAAAATTAAGACGGGGTCATAGAGTAAACATATGTAAATTAAGAGTATGTAATACAAAGTTTCCCATCGAAACAGGAAGATGGAGAAATATACCACGAACTGATAGGATTTGTCCACTCTGTAAAGCTGGTCTTGGAGATGTATACCACTATATATGTAAATGTACCAACTGTGAAGTTAAGGATTTAAGGGGGAAGTTCATACCTCCATATTATTTAAAATATCCAAATGAAAAAAAGTACTTGGCATGCTTAAATATAGTAATAGTAATGTGCTGTCTAAGCTGTCAATTTTTATGCAAAAGGTAGAAAAGATGCTTGTCTAATTTAAAACTGTAATAAACACAAACTTATTTCTGAAGATGTATAATTTAAAAATGTATTCTGTTTGTATTATGAACTATGTTGTAATTAATATTGTGTATATAAATATGCTCCTGTTACGCAGTCTTCTGCGGCTGAGTTTTCTCTAATAAACTAAACTAAATCGAAAATAAACTGACAACGCCATGGTAAAAATGAAAAGGAAAAACAGACAAGCAATAGTATACATGACACAACATAGAAAACTAAAGACTAAACAACACGAACCCCACAAAAAAACTAGGTTTGTCATTTGATAAACTTTGGAATTTCGGCTCCTCAAGGCTCTTTAACTTTGTACTTGTTTGGCTTTATAATTTATTTTATCTGAGCGTTACTGATGAGTCTTGTGTAGACAAAACGCGAGTCTGGCGTATTAATATATAATCCTGGTACGTTTGATAACTATTATAACAATTACAACAATATTATTATATTACTGTGTAAGGATTTTGAGTATCAAATGTAACTACATGTATGTCGGTATGTTTTTCTAAACCAAACTGTAAAACAAATAAATCGTGTACAAATAGTTGCTTTTAACTAAAATCTGACAAATAAACTGGGTGATTAATTATCTTTACTTTAACATACGAATAGAAAATAAAAAACGTGATTTTTTATGATTTTTGTTTGTTTAGAAAAAAGTAAAAAGTAAAAAGTAAAATAACAAATGTACCCAACTCCGATGAAAATTTAGAAAGGAAATTTCGAAATCAAATGACAAATATCAAAATTAAAAGCTCAAACATTACAAACCAATGAATAACAACTGTCATATTCCTGAATTGGGACTGACATTTCTTATGTAGAAAATTGTAGATTAAACCTGGTTTTATAAAATAACCTGAAGGTTTATCTTAGACCGATGATATAACAATGAGGTGTTTATATCAACAATGAAATTACCTGGTCATGTATATCATGTATATATGACCGATAACATTACTTTTATGTATACATATGATCGATGAAAAATAACCTTTGGGTGTACAAATGACTGAGAGGACACAGATGTAGTAAGTAGTACGTAGAATCTCATTTTTTTCTATATTATTATCAATGATATATTACATATGGAAAATTCTGAGACGGAAAGTCTATTAAAACTCTCTAGATGACGAGAACGTATAAAAACAACTGCCAAATTGAAGACTTGATGCAGACATTTTTAACAAAAATGATGGTTTTATAGCTTGATAATTGATAAACCTCCAACTTGTATGGTAGTTGTTACATTATATTGACTAAATTTTGTACTAAATGCAAACTGACTATAAAGGTCAATTTGGGAATAATGTGGACTTGGCAGCACAATTGTTGCCAACAAATACAGCAAATGGCTAAACAAAAATCAAACACACATAAAAAATATTCTGACAAAGCCTTCAACAAAAACGTTTTTGTAATTGGTAGTATATTATCAATGACGCCTACAACAAATGTAATAACTAGTAAATATTAAGACGGCTTACCTCAACCGTGTCAATATGCGGCCTATTGTCAACTAAATGTGTTTATTTTAACACAATCAACATTATATTTTTTTTTATCTCATACTTAGTACGTAGTTAATGTTACAAGGAAGGTCAGACAAACAGGAAACCATTGACATCCTTGTAAATATTGTAATACATGTTTTAATTATCATTATACACAATCAGATTTCAGCCGACCTAAGTTCAAATATCTTGGATTTTGATTGAAGCGAAATAAAGTATCCTGTACCAAGTCAGGAATATGACAGTTGTTATCCATGAGCTTTTGGTTTTGCCATTTAATTAGGAACTTCCCGTTTTGAATTTGAGTTCAGTATATTTGTGATTTTACTTTTTTCTCATAAAACAATGTAAAATGCCTACGATGTATATACAATGACAAGTACGATTAATTTAACCAACATGTATACGAATTTGAAAATGATATTATTTCTATGTAAATAAAAATTTGGTCACACAAGTTATTTCGTACATTTAGAAACTATATTTAAAAACCAATAAATTAAATCCCCAAAAAACTTGTTATTTTTGTAATCGATTAAAAAAAATGTTACGTGTGCTAGTGTGTTTGTTGGATTGCTGTCAAATAGTTGCATGATTTATCTCAAACATTTTCAAAATTTGTTTTTTACAAGATTTTATTCTAAATAATATATGGAAAACCAACTTTTAACATTTGTCTTTTAGAGTTGTCCTTCCTTTCCCAGTTAAGTTGCCTCAATCATCAAAGATTTCCAGTAAAATGATATACGTACCAAACTCGACATACGCACGTAACAGGACCGGTTATTGCTAACCCATTAATTTTGTTAAATGCGTTATTCAAGTTTTAACTACGTATTCCTAAACTATGAAACCCATTCATAATAAATTTAATCAATATCAAATATTTCTAAGATGGTGAAAAAGCGAAAGAAAGCATGATTTTTATATATCACGTGATTATTGAGATTCACTGACATAATACCCCGTATAGATACGTACCTTTACCTATCATACGATTCATTTGAGTTGTCTATCATGGTAAGGCTTTGTTTTTCGATATACTTTGCAAAATTTAATGAACATTTTATTATTTGATATTGTATTGTTTTTGTTTGTTGTTATTAGATTATTGTCCCCTCTTCTTTTCGTTTTTTAAATGTTTTATAATATATAATGTCCGTGGGTATTTATTATCAAATAGATTTTTTTTAGCGAAATCAGAAAAAATGAACTCAAAGTGTTAATCAGAATGTGTCTCTGTTCCAGTTATTTACTGGGATTGCATATTTTTTACAAATGTTTTAAGCAGCATTTCAAACGTTCTCTTCTTCTGCAGTTAATCTCCGTTTTTTTTTCAACAGGGAAAACATACGTCAACGGGAAGTGTATATTTAAAAAAAAATTAATACAGGTCTTGTAATTTGAATAGTTGACATACACTTTTCTTTCAAATGCAAGTCAACGAACATTAAAAAAAAAAAAGAATCTGGTGATTGATAATAATGTTTGTAAATAAACGTGTACGCCAATTCGTTTTATATATTGTAATTTTGAAGGTGTACTTGATTAGCAACTGATTACTTATAATCTGCATATAAACATTGGCCTCTGTGGAGAGTAAACTATCGATTTATAGTATATGTTATTTGCTGTGAATATACATAAACTTTTTTCATTTGTGTTTATTTTTTCTGCATCAGATACGAGGAGGATTGTTAGAGCTTTTAAGATCACAATCCTAGAGCATCGTCCCTTGGTGTCTGTTGCAGCTAAACAATCATTTATTTTATATTTTATATTTATACATTTTCAGCAAAATATAAAATCAAGTGAGACAAAAAAAAATTAAAAAAAATTAAAAAAAATAAAAATAAATGGGGTTTGCCACATCTCTGGAGTAGCAACTCTCAAATACTTTTTTATTTAACAAATAATACCTGTATGACTATTTCAATAGTTTATTATACAATGTTATGTAAAATACTGTATGTTGTATCAATCATATATGTTATGTGTATATGCCCCCCTGGGGACCTAATTTGGAAAATAAAACTTATCTTATCTATCTTATCTTATAGTACATAGTAATTGGCTAAAAATATCCGGTCCCCAAGTATCTCCGATTAAAAGCGGAGGATAATGCCAATTTACATAGTTGTTACATTCTTGAGACAACTATAATGTAACTTCAGTCTTTACGGGAATGTTCTTTTACTTTTACTTATCCAATTAGAAGTACATTCTAAAGCTATCACAGATATTAATTGAGTTAGCGAACATTTTAAGTTATAATTTTTATCTCACTTTGGAGGTACATATATAAAAAGTGACAACTATGCGACAGATCCATGGACAGGATGACCAGGTGAAGGTGTTTCACGACTGAAAAAAACATTTTATATTCAAAATTATATACTTGTATATGAGATAGACTGGTAGCAGGCTATCCCCTAATTCGGGTTCAATTATTTTGTTGGACCCCTAACCCGAATTAATCAGTCCCTCCCCGTAATCGATATCTCCTACTAGGTCAATTTTATCGAGATAGGTAAATCCCGAGCTAATTCCGAATGGTTGATTGAAGATTTTTTATTGTCTATGCATTCAGGCATTAATGTAGTAAGCGGAATATAACGACTGAATTATTTGGGTTATTGAACCCCCTGATCAAATGACTTTTAGACTGTATTTTTCGGCTTCTCTACCAAGCATGATGCATTCACGAGTATAAGAGCCGGTATTATTTTACTCGTAGAAAGATGCGTGTGTCATAATAGTGGTTACGCTCTCTTGTTTCCTAGCATAAGAAAATGCGACTCTAAGTGTTGGGCATGTATAAAAAGGTATATGCATTTATCATCACCAGTTCATC
This sequence comes from Mytilus trossulus, assembly GCF_036588685.1. NCBI lineage: Eukaryota > Metazoa > Mollusca > Bivalvia > Mytilida > Mytilidae > Mytilus > Mytilus trossulus. The sequence goes on along the minus strand of NC_086385.1, from coordinate 9,150,821 downwards.
ATCCCAAATACATACTAGTATGTAATAATTGTCACTGGATATAAGACATACATCAGTAGCAACATCATCATAATTCTATAGCTTTTGGCTACATCTACGTCGCCTTGAAGTACATGTATAATACATAGCTGGAGGCTTCTTCGTCGTAAGTGTTTTAACTTGAGGCTTCATTCTTATCTGATATTTTAGCCAATTTATGTCGATAACTTATTTTACGCATGCATCTTTATGCTACATAGCTTTTATAAATATCCAAGTTAAGAAGCCAATAGGGATCATAAAATTATATTTATCAGATGTTCATGTCACAATTAAGCCAGTAAGAAAGTGATTGACTCGGGAGACTGAAACGAATTAAGCATACATTGTATAAACAGCAATTTATAGTATTTCCAAATAAACTCCATCACAGTGTAGATACTATTCTGTACGCTATCCGGAAGTCGAGATTTTCGAAGCGAGGACTTTCAAACTGGCTAACAGAACGGTTTTGTTTTGGTGCATTTTCTCATCATTTGTTTACTCCTATATCTATAAAGTGTTTTGCACATCTTAAATGTATGTATAGCATCATAAATATCAGTAACTGTAACAAAAACATGCAGTAGAATATAAAATATACGTGTGCATCACACCAACTTCATAGATAAAAGTGAAATCGATGGACAATTTTGCTCCCGTAGTACAAATCAAATGATCTTTTATTGCAAATATTTGCATCAGTTTACAGTTAGATATATACTGTTTCAATATTCTTACCGTATATAAGTAGAATGTTCGTATTTCAAATAAAAAATATGCTTTCCGTGAGGATCCCAAAATAAATTACTGTACGATCAGTCTAAAAGTAACTGTATTCTAGTAGCGATTTCATATTTTTTGTCTGTATGACCAGTCGTGATTTTGAAGAAAAAAAACAACGACAATTTGAAGGTATATACGTGTCTATGTGATATTATGATTGTGTCCATGGAACTATAACGTGTAATTTCTTTCATCAGACAATACAAATATATTTCTGATGATTTTTGTAGACTGCAAAATAATTATATTTTGTTCCGTCAGTCTTATTTAAAATCAAATACATAAAAAGCGATACATGATTCGCTTGTGGACTTTGTATTAGTGTGTCGTTGCAGTAATCTGTTTAACTATTACATTTTTAAAGACACCGTCTGCCGTTGACCTATTGGTGATAACATACATCAAGCTTTTCTCTTTTAAAATGACAAAAAAATAGAAAGAGAAAGCTTTGTTTAAAACCTTTAGGTATTGAGCAAAGAATTGACGAAATTATATCCCGCCACTTCTATAGTCCATGTTTTTGGAAAAAATAGACCACAAAAAAAAACAAATTATAGGTGCATAGGGGCATCATTCAATAACGAATATGTAGAAGTTTTATTAATATATGGTAAGTTTTTGAAAGTTGCGTATAGTAAATTGGTATCACCCAATAAAGTAGTGGAAAAGTCCTTATCATGGAACTAGAAAACTGCTGAATTTTCGAAAAATAAAAAAAGAGGTGCACAATTTAATTAAATGATAAGGAAACTGAAAAAGATTAATTAAGTTATGACAAGTGTCTGAAGGAAGTTGTGGATATAAAATAGGTACGCCCAATATAAGGTTATGACAAAGTCCGTATTTTAGATATAGAAACATCAAAAATATTTTAACCAAAAATTCGAAATAGAAGGTCCATAATACATTAATTGATTAAAAATGGAGCAATTTTAGAATAGTTTAACAATTGGTTTTTGGGGTGACGGTTGGAAATACCTGCTGGGTGCCCCCATATAATGCAATGTTCAAGTCCGTATCTTATACAAAGAAACCCCATAAAAGATTTTTAATAAAATTCGAAATACATTCCTTTTTTTTATATAAATAAGGCCGTTAATTTTATCGTTTGAATTGTTTAACATTTTCATTTCGGGGTCTTTTATTGACAGTTGGGATCCGGCGGTTTGAAAATCATTTTTAACTTTCAATGCATTTGTATGTGAACATATATTTGTAATCCTCTATTCTCCTGGATTGGACACCCTCTCCATTTAAAAATGTCTGGAAACCCCAATGTATATTAAGTGGTTTATAGGAGATGCGCTTACAAAACCGCGAAACATGTTGTACTGGTCCAATGGACGAACGGATAGATGGACTTCATTATCACTATAAACCACCGCTTTTCAAAGAGGTGTACAATTGCGTGTGAAAGAGACAGCTCTACATCCAAAACAAAGTGAAGGAACTGTGATCAATTATAGGCTACAGTACGGCCTCGAATGTTTGTATAACAATTAAATCTGTGTGTTTGTACAATTTTAAGTATAACGGAGGGCATTTCTGGAACTTATATAAACAAACAAAACTTCATCTTATCTCAGCAACAATCAAACATCCTTATATTTAATGAAGTAAGTCGAGTACACCCTATCAAGCTTAAACATGATTCATAAGTTTTCAGGATGTGAATTTATTGAAATATATTTGTGTTATTTATAAAAATTGCCCCCTTCTAATGTATCGTAAATAACTTTGAAATCACCACTAGAATACAGTGAAATAACGACTGATCATACAGTTTCAAAATATACAAGCGAGACTGATCGTACAGTGAGAAATTCAAACAAGTGTAATTTTCTTATTTCTGGCTTCAAAGATCTGGCTGAAACTTTTACCCCCACTTAAAATATACTTTATTTAGTTAATTAAGTCTGGGTTTTACGTTAATTTGTACAGCAAGGGTACCAAAAGATTGTTTTTAAGTTCACCGACTGATTTTCCTTAGTGATGCACTTGAAAATCTCTTGATTAAGGCAAATATACGAATAATGAATGTGCTAAATTTAATTATAAACCATTTGTGAATATCGATGTCAGCTGAATTAAGCATTAAGCAATGTACAGATGAACATCTTACCGTTTAATATAGTATATCCAACAAATTTAGAATGTGATCCAAAAAGTTCTCGCTTCGAAAATCGCGACTTCCGGATAGCGTACAGAATAGTATCTACACTGTGTCCATGTACCGATCTAATAGTATCCACAGTTGCTGAACACTATCTTAAATACAACTACAACTAATAAGTAAAGATTAATTATCCAGTTTAAAATATTGATCAATTATGTCGTACTGTTACACCATTGTCCTAGTATAGATGTGCTTGTCCCAAGGCAGGAGCCTGTAATTCATTGCTTATCGTTTGTTGTTGTGTTTTCGTTAATTTTTTTGTACATTAATTTGGCTATTAGTTTTCTCATTTTAGTTGTTTTACATTTGTCATTTTGTGGCCTCTTATAGCTGACTATGCTGTATGGGCTTTGTTCATTGTTGAAAGCCGTACGGTGGCCTATAGTTGTTAAAATTTCTGTGTCATTTGGTCTCTTGTGGAGAGTTATCTGATTGGCAATCATACAACACCTTCCTTTTGTCACAAATAAAGTATAAAAACAATCATAGACAAAGACACAGAGTGTCTGAAGGACCATTAGTGGTCAAACTGTACAGCAGATTATATGTAGTTTATTTAATTCCATTAGCTAACACGTCAGTATCACATTTCTGTGTTAAGTGAGCCACTAAATCATGCAAAAATTTCAGTATATAGTCTTAAACTTTAAAATTTCATGCGAGATGCATAATGATCAGACATTGTTGTTTTTAAATAGTTTTATTTATCAAAGTCGAACGACCATCATTTTGTTTTGTGCAATATAATTTGTGACTTATGCCCGGATCGAAGATATTTGAAATAGGGTGTAGTTCCCGATAGGTGAATTTATACTGACGAGCGGAACAATGCAAAAAAAGTCGAAAAACTACTTTTTGATAAATATATCAATGATATGAATTTCTGCCCACATCAAATTTTCTTCAATTAGATTATAGAAAAATAACTTTTTTTTAAATAGTCGAGTACACCTTTCACATTTGGGTGTGTTGGACTCTACTTTAAACGTTAGAAATTGTAAAAACCAAAAAAAAAAAAAAAAAAGGCAACCATCTCGCTTCGGAATTCATTATTTTAATATTTTCATGCTAAATTTTGTCTTGGTAGTTTTAAAATTTCATAATTAAAGAAGAACTAAGATATGGGTCAAGTAAAATGAGAAGAAATGATGGGTGTATTTGATAACAAGTTATTAACTTACTTATTCCATTATAATATTTGTGTCAATAACATCATTCAAAGTTTAATGAAAAAAATATTTAAAGATTGAAACATTAATTGGGGTTGATTTTTACTTAAAGTATATTCCAGCAAACAATGCCTATTCTAAGAGCAAAACATGCAAGCAGTGTATGCTCCCCGCTGTCATGCTTCAATGCAATAGGACGAAATACGTTGAGTTAGGTCGGTTATGTCGAGTAAAGTCATTTTATTAGAAATTTCTATTTATCATGCAAACTCACTTTATGCTACACGAATGTGTACAAAAGCGTACAATATCATCAAAGATATGTTTCTCAATACCTACATGTATGCAATAATTGATAGAAAAGAAAATGATGCACGGTTTCTTCTTTATTTTGTAATTATCAGACCGTCCTTCTTCGTTTGTGACCAGGTTTAAACTCGTGTTTGACAAAGTATATAATGCATGCTTCAGTGCGTTGTTCTTTGATTATCACATTGTTCATTTGTGACCCTCGTTTGAACTCGTTTAAGCCTACACCCCTCAATTAAAAGTGATAGATTGGAGCGAAATAAAGTATTTGTTATTCATAAAACCCCTACGTTGCACATGCACTGACCAGTATAATTAATTTACCAACATGTATGCAAATTCAAAAATTATATTCTTTCTATAAAAATAAAAAAGAATAAAAATAAGTTCGTATATATAGGAACTATATTTAAAAAACAATAATAAAATTAAATTCCCCAAAATCTTGTTAATTTTGTAATCGATTAAACTCAGAAAAAATATGTGTGTGCTTGTGTGTTAGTAAGATAACTGTCGAATTAGTTAATATCAAACACTTTCATATTTATGTACTAAATAATATATATAAAAGCAACATTAAACATTTGTAATTTAGAGTTGTCCTTCCTCGCCCAGTCAACTAGCTTCCATCACTAGTTATATGAATTATGCAAGGTCAATTTAGATTTTTTTCTGACCCGTGTGAGATTTCCAAAATGAACTTCTATTACAGCTAAAACTGTACCACTTTTGCTGTGAAGATTTGAAAAAACAATAAGAGCCTAGAAGGGAAGTTTATTTGCACTACTATTTGTTTCAAAGGTCAAAATATTGAGTTGAACGGCATATTTTTAACGTGTATATGCCCCATTCTTCTAACAATTCAAACTTACATAAAATTTCTTAACTAATCCTACCCTGACTGTAGGAATACCACAGATTTTTATATAAACAAAATGCATATGTATATTTTCTAGTAACATTAACAAATAATGTCTCTATGAGATGAATTTTAGAGATCAGAAGTGGGAACCAGTACGTAAACAAAATCAATTATCTATGAATATTATATATCTCCCCAAAAGAGGCGTGGATTGAAAAACAGATGTATTTACAAAGTACAACCTATATGCTATACGGATTTCAGGTTTATATACAAAAGTGTACAATGTCAATTAAATACATGTTTCTTAATACACATTCATTAATCAAAAACACGAAGTTTGATAAATAGTAAATGATGCAAACTTTTTTTTTTAAATATCAGACCGTCCTTCCTCATTTGTGACTTTCGTTTGAACTCGAGTTTGCTATAGTATATGATACATTTATTGCTTTATTTTCTAATTTTTAGCTTTTTTTCACATTTCTTGACCGGTGTGAGAAAAATATTTCATAGTGAAAAATCTGTTCTCGGCAAATGATTGGTCGTGATTTAGTTGTGACGTTTCATTTTCTTGTTTTCTTCTGATTTTACTATTGTGATGTAATGAAAAAAGGCGACCATGCCTTATGTCATTGTCTATATAAAAAAAACACAAGTTCATGAAAATCTTTGAAACAGAAGGATAAATTTCAAAAAACAGATTCCGACAGTTAAATTTAACTTATTTAAAAAGCCCGGGAAGCCTCGCGCTTTAAAAAATGAATTTTAACTGTCTCGAGTGAAGAAATATTGTAATACACTTGTTGCAGTGTAGGAATTATATCTCTTTTAATTATTACACCATTATTGTTCCTTTGTGACCCTCGTTTGAATCGTTTTAGCCTACTCATCTCAATTGAAAGAGATTTAAGTTAACCTTCAACAGTTGAAAAGTCCTCAAAATTGGAAGTTGCTGCTTCCCCATGTAACACACGGAATCAGGAAGAACAAGGAGTCTGGTGGGTTCAGAAGAAGATAATCTGTGCAGAATAGATGACATGTCATCCTACAAACTGTCACTTTGTAAACTTGATCATTTAAAATATAACTCAGAGACTCGACCTACTGACATGTACTTTTTTTACAAAGCGCCAGATTAAACGATTCCCTTCATAAAACATCATCAAAAGCTTATTCTAAGACTCAAGTCCTCGAATGTGACACCACTGCATGAGTCTTATTATGGAGTGAATCCTTACACTAGGAACTTTCCACATGTTGACCAGGTTAGTCTAAGCTTGTACGACCCCCTTTGGTTTTATGTTTTATAAAGGGTGGTTTGGGGAGGTATTATTGTCCAGTCTGTAATTGTCTTTATGTCGAGTGCTCATTATTGAATTTTTGTATCTTGGAAAATGAAATACATAGATTGCATTATAGGCAAATAATTGATACCATATAAATTTGAAAATGTGACATGAAAATATGAGCGATATAAAAAAAAAATACGAATGGAGTAAAATGAAAACAAAACCTGCCTCATTTTTTTTTAACAAATGTACTGAACATCATGAAATTCAAACGTTTCAAGAGGGGAAGAAAACAACGGCATCCGTCAACGGAACACATGAAAACAAATGCCATATTCATTACTTGATACAAGCATTGGTTGGTTACATTCAGTGTATAGCTAGCTACATCTATCCGCAAGCCATGACATACAACAAAGCAGCACTTGTAAATTTACGATACATCAGTATCAAGTGATATATAATGAAATACATTAGATACAACACCTCTAACACCGTGACACCTTTTACTCTTGCATTAGTAAATTCAAACATTTAAATTGTTTGACTATGTGTTAAGTACTAGAACTTTATATCTAAGATAATTTAGTATTACAAACATACACCGATGGACTTCTTGTCATGTTATCAAATGACATCAAGTAAACAATTACCCTGCAGAAACGTGGTACATCTGTTTAAACACAAAATCTCATTTGAAAAATGATTAGATTGTATAAAATAGTAGCGTTGAATTAGAGGAAAAAACAATCCACAAGATAATTTGTTTATTTTCAATTTGAACTAGAAAATATGTTGATCTAGATATACCATTTTGTAATCTAAACTGACATTGATGTATAGTTCATCGCATAAGTCATCTATTTTGTTCAATAAAATACATATTAAACCATTCTCTGTGAAATTGCCTACAAATTAAGTTTTCACCTAAAATTGATTATAGATGTTTTATTGCTTGACATCTTATCCAACCGTTAAATTAAGTAGAATAACAGAATAAACACAATAAAACGTATGGTATACTCAATTGGATCAATGTCATGGCCGTGGAAGTGAGAAATAATCATTTCTCTTTTGTATTTATCATTCGGTATTAAGCTAAATGGTTTACGAAATTAACAACAACTATCTAAATATCTACATATTTTGACATCTCTTATCACAAAATTTTGGTAAATAAACTCATCATGAGGTCTGAAGCTGTCATGTCAGTAACTTCTAGTAGTCTGTTGTTATTTATGTATTATTTTCATTTTGTTTATTTTCTTTTGTTTCATATTCTGACATCGGACTCGGGTTTCTTAAAAACTGAGATTTACTGTGCGTCAGGGGTCTTTCGCCTTCGTTTATATTGTTAGTCTTGTAAGATCTTTAATTTTAGTTTCTTGTGTATAATTTTGGAGTTTGTTATGACGTCCATTATCACTGAAATAGTACATGTAGTATACATATTTACTTATGGGCCAGCTGAAGGACGCCTCCTGGTGCGGAAGTTTCCTGCTACATTGAAGACCCATTGGTGGCCTTCGGGTGTTGTCTGCCTTATGGTCGAGTTGTTGTCGCTTTGACACATTCTCTATTTCCATTCTCAATTCTTTTCAACATAGATACAAGGATTTAAATTTCATATTTGCACCAGACTCATCAGTCACGCTGGAATCAAGACATGTAAAAGGCAAACTAAAGTACGAAGTTGAAGAGCATTGAGGACCAACAATTACTAAAAGTTATGCCAATTACAGCTAAGGTAATATATTCCTAAGGTAGAAACACCTTAGTATTTCAAACATTCAAACATTTGTAAACAGCTGACTTATAAGTATGTTCATATCAATGATAATGATAATCGGAATTATACGAAGAAAACTAAATTTAATGCTTACTACACAATGCTTAAGGTGGTACCTAACACTACAGGGAGATAACTCTGTAATATCAGCTAAACGTTTTAATTACGTTGCATTGTGAAGGCAATGTAAAGCTTCTCAATGATCAAAATTGGGGTTTGTCAAACTGCTATATAACCAGTGTAATTTTTCTGATAAAACGCTTGGTAAAATTTTTTTGATTTTTTTATATTTTTTGTAAAAGGGTCATAGTAAATACTTTGTCAAAATTTTATGAAAATTAAACGAGCCAAATTAATTTTAAGGACAGTGTTAGGTACCACCTTAAAGTCATAAAAAACGAGTGACCGATAAAAAAATAATATTATTCCAATTCTTGAACCAATGCATACATACATAATAAACTTAGTCTTCTGTGCACGATTTTATCATTTCCCCCCCCCCCCCCATAAATTTCGTATAACCGTCAATTTTTTTTCAATCGGTCATTGTTGTGAAAATATGGCAGGTAATTAAAGTTCGTGTTTTGAAGCCGAAGTTTAACGATTTTCACCTATTTGTCAACATTAACAAAAAAGCATGGATAATAGTTTATTTTAAGGACATCCATGCGTATTGCGATCACCGGATTTTTACGAGATATGTCACACTGAGGTCACTTTGCATACGGAAAATATGTCGGGGGAATTGCTTTCTGGAAGGAAGCAATTAAAATAAAGTAAACTTCTTCTAAATATGAACAAATAAAGAAATTTTCTTTAGAAATAAGTTTATGTACATAAGTTTTATAAAGAAAACTATCTATTTAGCTATAAAAAACATATGCATTATTTTTTTTTAATTTGAGGTTTCTTATGAATTTAAGATATAGCATTCAAGTCTTACACATAATTATTAGTGTTCCTTTTTTGTCATATTTCTCAATATGTGCATTCATATTTATATTTCCTTGGTTTATGAAATTAAGATTTGAAGATTTGATGATGATAGATCTGGAAATTTTAAAGGCACTAAAGAAATACTTGACAAAGATTTAAAATCAATATGTTGGTTCGTCAGACTCGCGTTTCGTTTACTTGAAACTCATTAGTGACGTTCAACTCACCATTGCTGAAAGACGTATTCAAAGACGGAACTACAACAAAGAATAAACAATGTATCAACCTACCAGGTTCGCTATTTTCAATCCGTCCTTTTCATCATGTTTTCTTTGTTTGAGTCCAATTCAAATATTCGTCTTCTAAATATTTGGTGCAAGCAGTGTTCTATTAAGAAATGAAATTTAATGAAATTGTGTGATATCTTTGTGATATTCATTCTTGAATGTTAATATTTTATATTCTATTTATCTGCTTAATGTATGTGGCGTGAAGTTCTATCAAATTAACGACTTGCAATTAAGAATAGGGGTATGATTGCGTCCTATTCTTATCAGTTTTGTTTAATATAATGTACGATGTAGAATGTGTCGAACGTTGATTGGTATTTTTGACAATTGTATCCTAGCGTTGCAAATATTTACCAGAAACTATATCATATTGAAAGCAATCTAACTCCCTTAAGAATTTAGATATTGACCTTATTACAATTTTCGACATCGTAATGAGAGAACTGATACCATAAACCATATGCAATTGTTGTTATCGTATAAGACAAATCTACAATCTTTAAGCTAATAATGTTTGATAGGATATAAAATGTGTCAAAAAAAAGGGGAGGGTTGGGGGTAAAATAAATATACACACGCATTATGATATATGAAGCAAACACCACTATGTTTACCAAATTTTAATTATCACTGGGATTAAATTTACATGATTTTTGTTTTTCACCATCGATGATGACATTGTTAGTTTGTTCTCGATTTATTAATTTAAATATCCGACTTTATTTAATTTCCGAATGACGGTCGACTGTTTAGTTTCAATCACTGCAGTTTTTGTCAGTTTATGGAATAAATGAATGTCAGTACTAAATTCAAACCTGATACCTTTTGTTAGCTATTATTCGTGTGTTTCTCTGTCCTATATGTTCTCCCATTTATTTGTACTGTAGTCCTATCATGTAATGTGTTTTATTTACGTTTTGATCGATTCTGAACGGCATTGAAGAACAAATTGATAAATAAGGGATATAATTTCAATTGACGTAATAAAAAGTTGTACTGAAAATAAGGACAATATCAGCCAATCAAATTGCTAGATATTTCTCAAAATCAGAATAATTGAAAAAACATAGTTCGTATTCACTGTAAAAAAGTGTGCTTTTGTACTTGACTATTTTGTACAAATAGTTCAAGGTTACTCGTATTATTATTTTCTCTTTTCAAAATAGTAAAACCTTAGTCTTGCTTCAACCCGAAAACCTGTATAAACCAAACATTTCGTAAGCACCGTCTTATCAAATTATGTGCGTTGTGAACCTGATAAAACCGAACATTGGCTAAACTTAACAAAATATTACGTTCGAAGAGGTTCGGTTTGAACAGGTTTCACTGTAGTAGTTGACTTGCAGCCAATTACTGCAATCTATGCTATGACTTCGTTATTAGATGTGATATAAAATAATAAAAATATTAGAAACAAATGATATAGAGAGTATTACCTATGAATGCAATTTACCAATGGTATTTCGTTTTTAATTGACATTGTTCAAATCGATATGCTAGTGTTAATCATTAGTAAACGATTCATCCATCGTTTTGTTTCAAATGATAAATATTGTATGTTTTTGTCCTCTAACTGAGCTAGTGAACTGCTATTAGATCGGTGTCATAAGACAGCCTATTGCAAACATTTGTATAGGTTGGCTTTAAAACATCATCCATGGTGTCTTCTGGTAACAATCATTCTATATTTGTTGTATACGGTGAATTGCAATTGCAATATTAGATTTTATTTTAAAACCAAGAACATATGATTCAAGGACTACTCCATCACCTAGTTAATAGAACTAAATTGATGAAAGCTTCATGGTCTTGATGAATTGATTCATTGCTTTGTTTTGGGTGTTTCATTTCAATCTTTCTTAGAAAATCAACACATTATTTTTTACTTAAATCTTGATAAGTTGTGTCCAAATTGCTTTATATAACGTTTATTTGAAATAAAAATATACCTCCTTTCTTTTTACTTTATTCCCTTTAATAAGCTTTGATAATGCATTCTCAAAGTAACATGTTTAATACATCGTTTATCTTATTCAACAATTATACATCGGAGAATGTATAAATCGTTATTGCACCACATTGATAATTAACTCATGTTCAAACGCATACGTAGTAAGAGTGTTGTTTTGCATGGAGTTCGGTGTTTTTTTTCATTTTGTCAATACATGAAAGAGATTAACCTTAGATGCGTACAGTTGGTTACGTTTTGTCCGATTTTAAAAGCAAACTATTATTAGAAGATACAAATAACAAGCTTTTTCATATTTTGTTTCTATTTCGAGAGTTTGATGAATTGTTACACATGTTAGTAATCTAACACCTGGGGCATTAAGTACTATAGAGGGATAAATATAGTTGTGTGCGTACATCGACTTTTTTCGTTTTTTCTTCTTCAATTAAATGAGGACAATATAGAAAAACAAGTTACATAAGGTTGAAATTTATACTTGATTTGAAGTCGAAAATAAGTAACCAAATAAGAAAACGCATTGTTACGCAATGTAAATAACCACACGATAACAGTTTCAAAATGCATGAGAAAGCATGGGAATATACGTAATGATTGTTGCTACTATGTTTGCTACACCATTGAAAACTTTTTAAGCTTATTATTTCATTTGACAGGACATTGTTTTATTTTCTCGGGAAATTGGGCCTTGTTCTGAAGTTTCTTGTTATAGAAGCAATATATGTTTAAGAAGGCGCATTTTATTTTTATTTTTATTATGATCATTTCTATTTTAAGAATTTGATAAATAGTTGAACATATTAAATTTAGTAATGAATCTCACATCTGGAGCAGGTTATACTATATTGTAATAAATATTGTTGTCTGGTGCGTTCATTGATTAGAAATTAGGGACATTCGTACTGTTATGAAACTAATCACAAGAGGTTTAAATTGTTATGTTATTGCAAACAAGTAACCACATTGGTAAACAATGTAACTAGTAACTACATCTTACAGTTTTGTATGTTATGAATAGCCTGCCATGTTAGTTCGCACTCAATCAAAGCGTGTACACGTTAGATAAAATTACAGATTCGACAATTCTACATATTTAAGCAAGTTCTGAAATATTTCAGGATCACGCGAGAAAAATACCGGTATACTATTTTGTGTTTTGCATACATTTATTTAATTTTTTGGAAAAAGGAGGGGGATATTTTCTTTTTTGTAGCAATGATGTAGTTCGTTTTTTTCCTTTGAGTATGGATGTTCCTTTGGTATGTTTGACCACTCTTTCCATCGATCCTTAGATACTATACTTATGTAGATGATGAACTTAATTTTGAACCTAGTCATTAGAAAACTCTCAACAAAATTTCTCTTTTCAGATTTGCGTCTGAGTTCTAGTATGACACAAGAAATACAACACGAATTCGCTAAACACAATATAATATATTAGGTTGGTCACCTTTGGTGGAATCACTACAATTCTTGCTTATTGCTTGTCATGGTTTGTCAGCCTGTAGTCGTGATACTGCATTATTATCAAAATTCAATTTAAGAGAATAAACATTATTTTAAACAACATAAATAGCTTCGACGGAAAAATACGGAAGAATCAACAAATCAAAAGGTCGACTAACGGAAGTCTACAATAGAAAAGTGTAAAAAGTAAAATCACAAAAATACGGAACTCTATGGAAAATTCAAAAAGGAAAGTCTCTCATCAAATGTCAAAATCAAAAGCTCGAACGCATCAAACGAATGGATAACAATTGTCATATTCCTGACTTGGTTCAGGCATTTTCTTATGTAGAAAATGTTGGATTTTACCTGGTTTAAGTTTAGATAAACCTCACACTTGTATAACAGTCACATCAAATGACTTATGTCATTTTAGTTGAAAGTACCTTAATTTCGTGTGTGAATAATAAAAGCTTCAGCTAGTATACCGCTGTTCAATAGTCATGAAACAATTGAACAGGTTACAAACTAAAACCGAGGGAAACACATCAACTGAGGAAAAAAACGGAACAACAGAAACAGTAAACTGCAACACAAACAAACGACAACATACAAAACGTAAATTAGACGCCTCACTTGTTTACGTAAATCAATTTCAATTAAACAAATCCAAGAAGAAAGCTTTCGAATATTTGGGAAGCAGTTAATATCTCCTGATCGTCATTCTTTTTATCTAGGATCTATTTGGGGAAACTGACTTTAAAAGAATAAGCACAGCATTGAATACACTTCTAACAATTCTTTCAATTGTTTTAAATGAATGTACTTCAATCAAAGATCAATCGATTATTGGTGCTTGATTAACACACAGGGGCGAAAAATTCATACATTTTCAGGGGAAAAAAACAACTTAGCAATAATTCATTTTAGTGATCAGCAATTAAGAACAACTACGCCAAGATTTATATTTTCTGCAACAGGTCTCTTTTAGTCTCATCAAAGATTTGTTGCAATGTTTCTTTTTATTATCAGTGAGAAGGTCATTCATTTTAAGACACGTTTACCTTTTAATTAATCTAATCATATTACGCAGATTGGTTGTATATTTATATTCTGCTTTGTTTCCTGTTATTCGGACACCTGCTTTTTTTACTAAAATTTTAGGTACTGTTGTACCTATACTATCGATCTATTTGATCATGTGGTATAATTTGTTTGTTTGAATAATAGTTGCGATTATAGTACAAAATGCAACAGCTTATTTGGTAATCATATCAAAATAGATGTAAAATTCCAATGAAAAGTCACTGAAGACTTTAAGCAGCACAAGTATATTAAATATGTAACATTAATGATTTAAATATATTTACAAAATATTCTTCTTATCACAAGACTGGTTATCCTGATTCTCATTAAGGGCAAGGTAGCGACATTAGGTCTACATGAAAGTTGTCACATTAGCTAGCATACTATAATTCCTCTTTTTCATATTGGCTGATGCTATGTGCTGTGAACAGCCTTAAACGTACAATTTAGCAACTTTAGGAGTGATTAAACAGAAAATGTCGTTCTGAAATAAAGTTCATAACCACAAACCCTGTTGCATTGTATAAGAAAATTATAATGTTCTAAATTGAAATCCTGGTTTATATATTTAGAGAAATATATAAGTACCAATATATGATAGTAATAAAAATATTTGGTATACGTGGCAATGAGACAGCCCTCTTTCTAAGTCATAATGTGTAAACGTAAACAATTATGGGGCAAGGACCACAGAATCTTTGATCACATCGTCCAGCAAGCTCTGAAGGGCCCCAACATAACTAGTGTTAGATGTAAAACTATGCAAACAAAAAAAAACAATGGTTTCGTCTACATAAAAAAAACCACGAGAAACGGCAAAATCTTATGAACAACATTTACAAGCTATATAAAAAAGAAGATGTGGTAAAATTGTCAATGAGACAACTGTCCACAAGAGATCAAAATGTCACAGACATTAGCAACTATAGGTCACCGTACGGCCTTCAACAATGAACAAAGCCCATACCGCATAGTAAGCTATAAAGGCCCCGATATGACAATGTAAAACAATTCAAACGAGAAAACTAACGGCCTTATTTATATAAAACCAGAGGCTCTAAAGAGCCTGTGTCGCTCACCTTGGTCTATGTGAATATTAAACAAAGGACGCAGATAGATTCATGACAAAAAATGTGTTTTGGTGATGGTGATGTGTTTGTACATCTTACTTTACTGAACATTCTTGCTGCTTACAATTATCTCTATCTATAATGAACTTGGCCCAGTAGTTTCAGTGGAAAATGTTAGTAAAAATTTACAAATTTTATGAAAATTGTTAAAAATTGACTATAAAGGAAAAAAAAATAACTCCTTAGGGGTCAATTGACCATTTTGGTCATGTTGACTTATATTTAGGTCTTACTTTGCTGAACATTATTGCTGTTTACAGTTTATCTCTATCTATAATAATATTCAAGATAATAACCAAAAACATCAAAATTTCCTTAAAATTACTTGTTCAGGGGCAGCAACCTAACAATGGGTTGTCCGATTCATCTGAAAATTTCAGGGCAGACAGATCTTGAACTGATCAACAATTTAACCCCTGGTCAGATTTGCTCTTAATGCGTTGGTTTTTGAGTCATAAGCTAAAAAATGCATTTTAACCCTATGTTCTATTTTCAGCCGTGGCGGCCATCTTGTTTGGATGGCCGGGTCACCAGACACATTTTAAAATTAAATACCCAAAAGATGATTGTGGTCAAGTTTGGATTAATTTGGTCCAGTAGTTTCAGAGGAGAAGATTTTTGTAAAAGATTACTAAGATTTACGAAAAATGGTTAAAAATTGACTATAAAGGGCAATTACTCCTAAAGGGGTCCATTGATCATTTTAGTCAGGTAGACTTATTTGTAAATCTTACTTTGCTGAACATTATTGCTGTTTACAGTTTATCTCTATCTATAATAATATTCAAGATAATAACCAAAAACATCAACATTTCCTTAAAATTACTTGTTCAGGGGCAGCAACCCAACAATGGGTTGTCCGATTCATCTGAAAATTTCAGGGCAGATAGATCTTGACCTGATAAACTATTAAACCCCTTGTCAGATTTGCTCTTAATGCTTTGGTTTTTGAGTTATAAGCTAAAAACTGCATTTTACCCCTATGTTCTATTTTAGCCGTGGCGGCCATCTTGGTACGATGGCCGGGTCACCAGACACATTATTTAAATTAATTACCCAAAAGATGATTGTGGCCAAGTTTGGATTAATTTGGCCCAGTAGTTTCAGAGGAGAAGATTTTTGTAAAAGATTACTAAGATTTACGAAAAATGGTTAAAAATTAACTATAAAGGGCAATTACTCCTAAAGGGGTCAACTGACCATTTTGATCATGTTGACTAATTTGTAAATCTTACTTTGCTGAACATTTTTGCTGTTTACAGTTTATCTCTACCTATTATTATATTCATGATAATAACAAAAAACAGCAAAATTTCCTTAAAATTACTTGTTCACGTCGTCCTTCGTCTGTAAACTTTTACAAAAATCTTCTTCTCTAAAACTACTGGGCCAAATTTATCCAAACATGGCCAAAATCATTATAAGGGTATCTAGTTTAAAAATTGTGTCCGGTGACCCGGCCAACCAACCACGATGGCCGCCATGGCTAAAAATAGAACATAGGGGTAAAATGCAGTTTCTGGCTTATAACTCAAAAACCAAAGCATTTAGAGCAAATCTGACATGGGGTAAAATTGTTTATCAGATCAAGATCTATCTGGGCCAGGTGAGCTAAAAATGAACGATACACAAATATGTAAATCATAAACTAACGACAAACACTGAACTACAGGCTCCTGGCTTGGGAAAGGCACATGCATAAATAATGTGGCGGGGTTATAACTACTGAACATTATTTTCTGACTAAGTAGTTGTCTCATGTCCCGATTCCGTATTGCAATGTTATTCATATAATGCGTTATTGATTAATTGATTGATTGTCGTTTGTTATAAGTCCAGTGACAAATATTTCTGGCATATTTTTTAAGTGTACTGTTATCAATAAATACAATATGTAGATTTTGTAATGGAGGTCTTTCAGGATATAGGTCGGAAAATATATGTTACAGCCATTTGAAAATTAGGGTATTTTTTATAATTCAGACAGTTTTTAGACAGTTTATTGTTGGTGTTTAATCTATTCACTATTGTAATAGACTCTTCACGGTTAAGAACTTAATGCATAACCTATGCGTTTGTCTAGTATTGAATATTGAATACTGATAGTGTCCCTGTAGGAGGATGTTTTTTTTATGTTTGTGTAGTGAATCTGTTTCTATCGTGCGTACATGCAACTTTTGTTTTGGCACTTGGGCTTTAACTGTACTAATTGTTGACGTGTAAACTCCTCGTATTGACCAAGTTTAAATTTGTATACGTTGCTTTTTACCACATGTTTGATGAATAGGTTTTCAGAATCATAAATCGAAACACAAGAGCATTTAATAAGGAAATTTTAAATTCAAGGTGAGAGATATATTTTTTTCTTGTATGTATAAGATTTACGATTCTAATTATATATAATTTAAGATTCAAAATATATAAAAATAGTGTTATCAGTCAAAAATTGTTATATTTGTACTATGAATGATGTATTAATTGTCGTTATCCTATCATAAACAAAACGACTATATAGCTTATGTAAGTTAATTTGGAAAAAATCATAGTAAATAGATGTGAAGGGAACACGTGACAAAACAATTTCATGTCATGTTTTATTGCTTTACATTTCAAAAGTTTTTATGTTATGTTTTTGTTTTTGTTTTAACCTGGTCATCATATTGCAAGGTATTAAATGAAAGGACTTCAAATTTGATTTTGACTTAGATGTTTTCATGCATGTTAGAGGTTTACAAAACTGTGCTATATGACTTAATTCACTTGTAACTAAATTCGTATGTACGCAAAGGAGCACTAAGACTGTCAATCAATATCGATTTCCTCGTTTTGAGAGAACACATATCAGGTTAAATTATATTTATGGACTATGGTTCTCAAAGAATCAATTTTTAGTAGTATTTATTATGTTTTGATTTGTTATCAACCATCATTAAATCAATTAAAAACAAAACAAAACCGAAACCAGATACACTGAGTTTAAATATTGGGCAAACAAGTATACCGGTTTGACTTCAAAGAATCACTTCAATGTGTCTATTGGGATTAGACAGCATTTAACATTAGCATGTAAATTTAAGTATTAACGTGACACCAATCGATTTAGAATCTTAAGTGTTATCTTGAGAAATAAAATGAAAAAATACCAGACCAGGATACCGATTTATTAAACTGATAGTATCCTGGCACTTTCCCGTACAAACAATGTTTATGCGTTTTGTATTTTCATATGTACAGAGTTCTTCTTTTATTAGCGATATAAGTCGTTCGGAGTTATCTTTCTTTGTATAGAGAATTTTCATTAAGAACACAAAAACGTCACTATATGAAAACGTGTAGATATACGAACAATTTTTTAGTCGTTTTCTAAGATAAGTGAAATCTATACACATTTAAATTTGTAGCATATGTATAAATCAATAAGATTAAAACAATTATTGCAGCTAGACTATAAAATTAGAACTAAAGGAAATGTTAACATAATATAATTTTTATACCAAATGGATTTGCTATTGATATTTTCTGTATTTGTCAAACGTTTTTTAGTTTCCTGCTAAAATAAAATATAAATAAATCATTCCTATCGCTTGACGTAAGATGGCGATATACAATAAAAAATGGTGGTTTATATAAAAGTCACACAATACTTATTTGCACTGTTTTGATAAAATTCGAGAAATTATTCAGCAATATAAAATAAAACATAAAAACAAGTTTATGGAGTGTGTGTCTGAGCGTAAACTTCTCTGTCGATGACAATTCTCCATTTCCATTCTTTTATTTGTGTTTTGTAATGTATTCAATAACAATGTGATGGTCTATTTACTTAAAAAATAAACCATTATCGACTTATATTTAAAACATTATGCGCCATCTAAGTATTGTTATTTATAGATAAGTAATGGGAAATTAATACATGACACCAATATTTTATTACACAACATGTCCCACTTTTTGAATGATTAATGCTGTGTTATCAATACCTGATGACATAATATTGGCACATGTGTTCTCGAACAATGTTGATGTTAAACAGATGCATAATTAAATAAATGAAATAAAATAAAATATTATGCCTATGGTGCACCTGGAAATATGATTTATACATATGCTACAAAAAATTATATCATTTCAACTTCTGATAGACTTATTTGTTCATAGCAAGCAAATCGTATTTTGGTCTTGGCACACGAAAGTAAATGCTATTCCTTTTCTTTCGGTTGAAGTCCACTTTCTGCTGAAAGCTGTTTACTGCTATGAATTATCGTTGTTGGCCTCGGGTTTTTCATGTTCTTTGTGCGAATTGTTGTCTCTTTGACACTTTCCCCGTTACTTTATCCATTTCATTTTCATTTACAATTTGCTCCACACAAGTATACTAATCACTATATCGTATTAAATGCACCAGGTGTTAACTTTATTACTTAACATGTTACCACTGTGACTTGGATGCAGAGTTGTCTCATTGGAACTCATACCACATCTTCTCATATCTTTATATACATGATATAACAAATGTTTAAAATAAGAGGAAATGGTTCCAACATTTGTTTCAGATATAATTCCAAGTATGCGGTATGACTCATAAGTTGGGCTAAATAACAGACATAATGGATATTAATTGATAGCTCTAGGACACTATATCAATTAATTATTTTGTAATATACGGATACTCCCAGTTTTTAACGGTTATTTAACAAATATCAACATATGACATTTGAATTGCGTGTAAGGAAATATTGTCTAATATGTAATATTTATAAAACTAGGATTCATTACCCTTCGCTATCTGGTTATCTTTACAAACAATTTCAAAGTCAATAAAATAAATATGTGTTCCAGTTAAATTAATCGTTTTGAGCTATTAACTTCCAACGAGGTTTACAATTACGAGCATGTTTAAATCATGATACAAACGACAGGTCAATATAGATTGAAAATTGAGATATTAATTACTTTGATTAATTATTCAAAACTTGTGTCACAGCTTTTTGTCATGTTAATCACATAGAAATATCGTAGCAAACACAGTTGAAGTGGTTTAATATGTTTGTCTAGGATTTTTATTTCTATTTTGATAACTTGGGAATGAAACTGGCCTCAGGTTCAAAATAAAAGATAGATACATAATGTCAAAAACCAAGAATTATATTGGCAATTATAAAAAATAAAAGACGATACAAGTATAATACATGTAATTCGGTAAATCAGTATCAAGTTGAAAAAATCAGTTGGAATGTCAAAAACACGAATATTTTTCATTATTTATTATTATTAACTTATATAGTTGTTTGTGATATCGATATTTATTCTTTATCCTGATTAAGAGTAATTTGATTGGCTGATATTGTCCAAATAATTTCATTTAATTTTTTATTACGTCAATTGGAATTATATCCCATATACCAGTGATCTAATATAAAAATATGTTTTAAGTTGCTTTATATTCCTCATATTTTGAATATTTCACAGTTTTAGATGAAATTTTATTGACCCGATAAATTCTTGTACTATACAATGCACACTATGTAACTGATAATCCATTTGAAATCATATGACTTTGATAAAACGAAATACAAATAGCAAACTATTAAAGGCCCAAAAATGAAAAATTGAAAAAAAATAACGACCAAATTGATATCATTATAATTACAATACAAATCAAATCATATTAGATAGACAAAAACAAACCCTGAATTCCAGGCTCCTCACCTCCTTTGTATCTGCTTATTTTGCCATTTTACAAAAATAAAACTTGTTTTACTTTTTATTGACGTTGTGCGTTCATAATGTTTTTTTTCTTCGTTACTTTGTGAATTTGGTAAATGAGAAACAAAATACACGGTATGACTTTCATCACGAAAATCATCTATGCTCTTGTTAACGTCGAGAATGTAAATGGTAATTGTTTCAAAATGTTTTCATTCCATGTAAGAAATTAGAATTATCCCGCTTTGTCCCGCTTTTCCAATATTTGTATTTCTATCGTGATGCCAATCATAATGCACTATACTTTAACGGTTCAATTGGAGTACTTGTAATGCTTAACAGAAAAAGGAACGGCATGTAAATGTACTTAACTATCACATTAAAAAATACCCATATACCTCTCAACTTATTGAAAAATTAAATTACTTTAGTATCATATACATCAAAATTAATGAAAACTCACATTCATATCGTATTCATTATCCACGAGGAATTGGCATCGGAGACACTTTTTATGCTGCAATATTCTTTTCGTGTGTGCAAACCTCTTAGATTTGACATGTCTTTAGAATAGTTTGATAATATTGAGACAAACTAATTTGACAGCAACCATAGACTATAGTGCATTCATATCTCACCTGTCACTATGTTGTATTTATTTTATGGCATTCAGTCTGATTAGATGTTAAAAAACAGTTCTTGAATAGTGTGTAGTATGGTGCTACGTCTCACAAACTCATTTTACATAGAAACCTGCTCAAACAGGTGTTAAGGGTTGTATTTAAGCGTCGTTTCTTTACTTTTGTGTTATTTTTGCTGTGCAAGAACAAATTAATTGTCATAGATAGATATCACTTATCCTTTGACTTTTTATCATGTATCTAGAGAAAAAAACCTGCATCTTTTTTATGGATATCTTTGATTTATCTGTATACAACCTATTCTTAGTTTTTAATTGAAATATAAGAAATGCACTATATGATCGAACAAATGAATACATTTATTTTTTTCTAACAGTCCGAGGTATCATTCTGATGATTTTTTCACCAACCACTATGGGATTGGCAACCATACATTTGTATTGACAATGCTTTGCTCATTGTTGAAAGCCGTACGGTGACATACAGTTGTTAATTTCTGTGTCATTTAGGTCTCTCGTGGAGAGTTGTCTCATTGGCAATCATACCACATCTTATTTTTTATAAACAACACTTAAATTTGAACATATCCGGTTATTTTATATTCATTCATTTGAACAACAACTTAATTTGCTAGACTAAAAGTACGAAAAAATCATATTGTCAAAAGCTCAATAAATATTAAAAATGCTTGTTTGAAACATTAAGGTTTTTTTTATTCTACCAAAAGGTTGAATTTAAAGATTTTTTTTTTTCATACCAAATTTTGCGTCAGTGATTAGGCGAAATAATCAATCAATTTTACTTATTATTTAGATTTCCTAACAAAAAGAGGTTATGTATATCGAAAAGATCAACTTGAAAGTGACTGAACTGATTACACTTTTTAATTTGGAAGCCAGTTCATTTCCTCTGGAATAATTTTTTGGTCATACAGACTGTCCTATTTTATCAATGACATAAATAGCCAATAATGACGTCACAGACAAATAACATAAACATAATGACTTTCAGCACCCATTTACCTTTAACATTGCATGAAATAGCGTTTCCTATTGACGTTCGGAAACTCAGTACCCGGGACAGGAAATGTTGACGTCAGAAGACAGTATGCTTACTCAACAGTCATGGAAAAACCAGGTGGAAATACCCTTAGTATGATTACCTGGAAAAACCAAAAGATAATCGAAAACAATCGATATTATTGTATTTTTGTATCCTATACTTTAGTCTGGGAAATGGGATAATGATCAGGAACTAACACAATTGATTATATCTATCAATTACAATAATGCTGTTTTCATTTAAGTTATCAATTTACAAAATTGGTCAAAGGAAAACGCTGAGTATGCACGATATTGTTGATTATATGTATAAATAAGTGAAGAGTTGGTGCATGAATATCGGTTTAAGTTTTAACATGACAATGATAATGTAAATGTCAAACGTAAATCCTTGACTTTTACTACATATAAAGCAGAATTAATGGAAACATGATGTACTTGATTTTCATATGATAAAGACATAATCTTTCATCCAGTTCAATTGACGTCTGAAGCAAACATATCAGTAACTGCTAGTAGTTCTTTGTTAATGTAGGTATCATTGTCATCTTGCTTAATTTCTTCTGTTACATATTCCGACACCGGACTTTGATTTCATTTAAATGGAGTTTTACTGTGCGTATGTCTGTAGGTTTGTTTATTCTACATTGACTACAGTTACAGGGGGACGTTGGAGATCATGGAGATCTCACAAAACTTGTTTAATCCTTCCACATGTGCGCCTGCCCCAAGTTTCTAGCTCTTCAATCTTTATATAAAATTAAGAATATGCGGTATGAAAGCCAAGTAGACAATTCTCCACAATGGCACAGTCACCGTTAAAGTAAGAAACTATAGAACTGTGTACGGGATTCTGCGATTAACACATCTCGTTACGCATATTACGAAACACGACGGGTGCCACATCTGGAGCAGGATCTGCTACTCTTCCTGAGCACCTGATATAACTCCAATTTTAGTGGGGTTCTAGTTGCTTAGTCTTTAGTTTTCTATGTCGTGTCTTCTGTACTTTTATTTGTCTGTTTTTTATTTTCTTTTTAGCCATGTCATTGTCAGTTTGTTTTCTATCTATGAGTTTGACTCTCCATCTGGTATCTTTCGTCTCACTTTTAAGTTATATAAGCCCTTGAATGACATATGCAATACATTTCAAACGAGAATATAAATGGCCTGACAAAACAATACAGAGTGTTGTGGAGTGAATATATTAGCTGGCATCAAAACTCTCTCTTGACCTTGAAAAGTGGTAAACATCACAAAAAAACAAGTTATACAATGCAAACTATTGATTGTTTAAGACTATTTTTTGTCATATTATGACACTTTGACCCTTTTGTTGTCTTTGTTTTAAAGGGGAGATAAATTTGTCTTTGACGGTTTGCGGATGATTTGTTTGCCTCTTACTTGCCTTGAAATTTTCGATAATGAAACATGTTGCACAAATACATAAGGTATTATTATACATGTACACGTGGCCCTCTTGAACTGAATTGCACAAAAAAAAACCACACGTTATGTTTGTGTTCATTTTGCACCAGACTAATATCAGTTATTTTAGACTTATTCCTAGTAGAAGCAAATAGGCTACACAACTTCTAAAATCATCATGTACAATTTAAAGATGTCAAAACGAGGTAACTGTATTAGGATTTTATAAACAATGTTACTATTTAGATTCTCTTTTGATTTGAACGTCATCTTACCACATTCTATTGCATTACCAAACACAGCGAGAATCATATTATAGTTTGCATTGTATCTCATTACAGTTAACATTCTCATAAAGACCACAAAAAGGTAATAATAACATTTATTTTCGTTAATTAAGTTTCTGCTAAATTTTTGTCCTGACATTTCCCTCATGATACATAGGCCAGATCATAGGAAACAAATAATTGGTGAAGCATTATCTACATGCTAGTTCTAAACCAAATGCAATAATATATTTCTGTATGCTGATTCTTTCTATTCCCATTAGTGCCGCTTGCTTTTATCAATTCGATTATCTTCCTTAGCCTTGTGTTGTCAATGAATTTTAAATGATTTATAGTTTTTAATACACAAGGGTAATGTTAATCTCATATAATTATCATTGTAATTTCATTTTTGTCATTCTAATAATTGTTTGAACATAACTTAACCTCTAGTTGTATTATAATGTTAATTTTCGTTCAATATAGCTAGTTCTAATCATCTTAAGATAGGTTCGCAGTTCGAATTGCGACTGCGACAAACCAAATACTTGAGATTTATTTGATGCATTCCCGTTAAGCATGGCGAACTAAAGAACATAAACTGTATGGACTTGAGTTATACTTACTGTTTTATATATGTTACGCTGTGGTCTATTACCTTCTGAAATAATACGGTATCATTTCGAACAGTGAGCCAATCAATATAAAAAGGTTCATATATATAGGAGGATGTGGTATGAGTGCCAATGAGACAACTCTCCATCCAAATGACAATTTATAAAAGTAAACCATTATAGGTCAATGTACAGCCTTCAACACAGAGCCTTGGCTCAAACCGAACAACAAGCTATAAAGGACCCCAACATTACTAGTGTAAAACCATTCAAACGGGAAAACCAACGGTCTAATCTCTATAAAACACGAGAAACGAGCAACACGTATAAATTACATAAACCACATACATATTCACATTAAATTCACATACATGTATCATTGTCCTCACATGTTTTTTTTTATATATGCAACACAGCTGGTGTTTCATAGCTAACTATGCAGTATTGGCTTTATTAATTGTTAAAGGCTGTACGGTGAAATACATTTGTTATGTCTGTGTCATTTGGTCTCTAGCTTAGAGTTGTCTCATTGACAATTAAATCACATCCTTTTTTATATTCATTTTGTTAATTTTAGATTACTAAAAGTATTAAAGACACAACTATAACACCTTTTGAATTTGAGGTTTTCATATGAAAAATTCATTTATGAAAAATGCATTTTATTTTCTTAAAAATGTTTTTTTAAGATATTTGTGCTCAACTGTTTGGTTTTTTTTATTGTACAAATGCAAATGTGCTAGTTACGTTACTATAAAACTTTGCCAGTCGAAATAAAATAATGATCAGAATTATAGATTTGAGTTACAAAAAAAATGTAATTTAAGAATGACAGAGAATAAACTAAACGTTATTGGTTATTTTTATCCAAGAAAAACATTAAAAAAACCAGTCATAAATACTCCTCTAATACCAACATCTAGATTAATGAGAGTATCACAGATAAACATGTTAATATTTCTGTCTTTTTTATTGTTCCGATTGAATTCTATTGGTTTAAATGCATCGGAAAATTGGCATATATTCTGTTTGTTTCTCTTTAAATGACGTCTTTATAATGCCAAGAATATAGATCTTATACTTAAAATTTGATAATTAACTTGTAGTCCTTATTTGCTGTCATGTCAATATGTAACCATTTTCATTCCGTCTATTATTATACTAAATATAAACTAATTGCAAAACGTTAAATCACAAAAATACCGAACTACGAGGATAATTCAAAATAGAAAGTCTCTAATCAAATGGCAAAATCAAAAGCTCAAACACATCAAACGAATGGATAACAACTGTCATGTTGTGCTTAAAATATAAACCAAATGTCAAAAGTATAACAAATTTTCAGTGATTATGCTTTGTCATTGCGTTTTTTTCTAACTTGTCAAGTCCTTGGAGACATTATTGAAAATATCATCGGACTTGTTGATTTAATGTGTTAACGTGTTTTGATGATATTAAGACTCGAGGACAATTTGTCCATCTATTCGCTATTCGCCAAATGGATTTTATGGAAATGAACATTGTTAATACAAAATTCTGTCATTTAAAGTCTTTACTAGCATTATAATATACACAGAGTATTGATTATTTGAAATAACTAATACATCGTTCTTTCTGTGTTTTATTAAATAGAACAAAAAGAAGTAAAGGCTGTCTTAATAATGGTTCAGATCATTATGCATAATTCGCTTATTTACAAAATTAGGAAACTCACTCTTAGTATATCGAATGTCCGAAATGTAACATCCCAAAAGATATTATGAACGTATATAATCAAAATATATGTAATGTTTCTTTAGCTATAAAACCAGGTTCGACCCATTAGTTTCTTTATAAAAAACGTTTACCAAGACAGAAATATGTTCCGTTAATTGTATTGACATATCCTTTTTGAATTTTGGTAAATAAGCTTTTACTGTTTTAGTTTATCGAATGTCCGAAATGATAATTCCTTATATTATAAATATTTGTTTTTTCTATGACGTTTATCTCTTGCTCTTATTTTTTCCTTTTGCTATGGATTTGACAGAGTCTCAAAAGAGATAAATATTCCTAGGGCATTGAGGACCCAAATTCAAAAGAAAGTTGTGCCAAATACGGCGAATGTAATCTATGCCTGGGATAAGTATTTCGCAAAATTCCGACTTATGTAAACGGGAAATTTATGAAAAAAAGACCATATAATTGATATTTATGTCATAAGAATGAAAGTTCCATATCACTGATTGCTAACTGTAGGTACCGTCGCGGGTGAAATATCTTCTAGAAGCGGTTTCGACTCTGGGCATATCATGCAAATGATATCCCATAAATAGGAGGGGGGGGTTCATTTCAAGCACTTTTTCATCATCTGCGGAAGATTAAGAGGAACTGTCGTCTTTTGAAGATTTCCTGCAAGAGTGATGTCGATATTTGGTCGTATTTTTGTACACAAATAATCAGGTGATCATAAACAAATGGCTTTTTTGGAATTAATCATAACTTATTTGAATTAGTTGTGTCGGACGATGCGTTGTGTAAGGAAATCAAAAAATCAAAAAATCAAAGATTTTTCAACCTAAACAATATTTAATTTGGGAATTTAATAATAATTTTTAAATGACAATACACTAATTGGAACAACAATAAACAAAACGTCAAATTTCTTTACATTAAGTGCCAAATTAAGACATTTTAGTCATTCTTTCTCATACAGTTTTTCGCTTTATGTCATTTTTAGTCGTTTATAACATTCACTCTTTATAAAGCAATATATTCCTGAATAGAAACATATTTCTAAATTTTGAAATTTCAATGCTCTTTAACTTCGTACTTTATTTTGCCTTTTGAACTTTGTTTTTTATATCTTAGCGTCCCTTGTAGATAAAAAGTGCGTCTGACGTACAAATGTTAATCCTGTTATCTATAATAAGTTAATTCAGAAATAGAAATATAAAAAAAGAAGATGTGGTACAATTGCCAATGAGACAACTCTCCACAATGGACCAAAATGACAGAGAAATTAACAACTATAGGTCATCGTACGGCCTTCAACAATGAGCAAAGCCCATATCGCATAATTGACTATAAAAGGCCCCGCAATGACAATGTAAAACAATTTATTCCTTTTTTCTGACAACAAATTGATCAGTAAATTTAATCCCTGACTTAGAATATATTTTGTCAGAAGTATTTACACAATATATTGGTGAAAAAGTCAATACCATTTATCTCTGATCTTGAGCATGTATTGGACTTGTCAAAATATCAAATACTCTTGACAGCTAGAGTCGCGGATTTTATATGTATAAGATACGTTGACAATTATTTTTTTAGAAGTAGCTGTTTTGTGAAGCGCGAGAAAAATAGAACTTAAACAAATTGGCTTTCAAATTTAGCATCAATAACAATACGTCAATAAGAAGCTTATTCATGAAAAACACGCATCCGAAGGACAAGTGACAACAAGAATTAAATAGCTTCAGAATTTCAATCGTAGAACAAAAGCATTGTGGTAAATGATGAAACAAGGATGTACAGTGAAACCTGTTTAAACCGAACCTCATCGGAACTAAAGATTTTGTTCGGTTTTGGCCGATGTTCGGTTTTATCAGGTTCACAACTCACATAATTTGATATGACGATGCTTAAAAACATGTTTGATTTATACAGGTTTTCGGTTCATGCAGGATTCGGTTTAGCCAGGTTTCACTGTATATCATTCTTTAGCATGCTCATATTATGGTGTTAATTAGCAAATGAGCGTTACAAAAATGAATCAAAGCTTTTTATTTTGCTTTTGAATTTTTTTTTTCTCGATTTACCGTCAACAGGAACGTTCAAAGCCGATTATTTCAAATTAGAGAATGTAAAATAACCGATTCGGAATCAGTTGAAAACTTTATAGCCATATCTAAGGCAACATAGTGGAGGACGTTGCCGCTTAGTTTCTTTACACAAGGTATTGGGGTGAGTCTTGTGTGGACGAGGCGCGTTTTCGGCGTATTGAATTTCAAACCTGATGCCTTTTGTTATCCATTAATCATGTGTTTCTTTGTCTAATGCGTTCTCCTATTCATTTGTATTGTAGTCCTGTAATATTATGCTGTCATTTCAATGTTATTTTTAACATTGCCATTAAAGTGCGAGGTTTGGCATGCCACAAAAACAGGTTCAACCCACCATTTTTATCTTTAAAAATGTCCTGTACCAAGTCAGGAAAATGGCCATTGTTATATCATAGTTCGTTTCTGTGTGTGTAACATTTTAACGTTGTGTTTCCGTTGTGTCGTTTGTTTTCTCTTATATTTGAGTGTGAATTCGCATTACTATAAGACGTGTCACGGTAATTTTCTATCCCAAATTCATGTATTTGGTTTTGATGTTATATTTGTTATTCTCATCGGATTTTTTTAATGCTTAGTCCGTTTCTGTGTGTGTTACATTTCAATGTTGTGTCGTTGTTCTTCTCTTATATTTAATGCGTTTCCCTCAGTTTTAGTTTGTTACCCCAATTTTGTTTTTTGTCCATAGATGTACGAGTTTTGAACAGCGGTATACTACTGTTGCCTTTGTTTAGGGAATAATATGATATAAATGTATAATGTTAGACAGAAAGTTTTCTAATTACAATAAAGAAAATGCAGTGAAACACAATATCGATAATTATGTTAAAAGGTATTGGTGACCAGATATGTATTTAGCTAAGAGCTTATTTATCAATGCTGTTATGGAATAAACGACAAAAACCCAAACAAACAAATAAATAAACTTATAAACAATCAATCTTCGTTTATTAAATTGCAAACTTGCTACAGATTTAAGAACTGATATTCTTCAATTAAATGAATTGGATTCAAAAATGACTTTTATTTAAATAATTTATTTGTTAAATTTTGTGTTTTAGTACTGGTATCCTATATTACACATGATAAACATCACTTTTCTCCTGGATACTATTTAATAAACTGTTTAATGAAAAGTATTTGACAATAATCAAAGCAGTGTCCGTGATGTGAAATAACTTCATTTTCCTATTGTAATTATTTTTAAATCATACATTTAGTCCTTGTCAAAGAACCCTTAAATTTTATTTCTTGCGTTCTTCAAATTCTAAGGATGGGAGAAAGACAGACACATTCGGTTTATTTTTGTTTTAATTAGTCTACTACAATACCGCCTATGTGATAAAAAAATCATTAAATTTAATGTTCAATGCTGACAGATCACAAACAAAATACGATGTTTTAATTGGGTTATACAAGTTAACAATTTTTGGCACCGCATATTCATGTATTTGGTTTTGATGTTATATTTGTTATTCTCGTGTGTATTGTCTGTTGCTTGGTCCGTTTCTGTGTGCTGTTGCGTTTCGGTGTTGTGTCGTTGTTCTCCTCTTATATTTAATGCGTTTCCCTCGGTTTTGGTTTGTTGCCCCGATTTTGTTTTTTGTCCATGGATTTATGAGTTTTGAACATCGGTATACTACTGTTGCCTTTATTTTGGGCTTATACGTACTTGCCATTTTCTTTTGGTGGAGAGAGCCAGGGTGTGAAGAGAAAACCACCGACATTCTATAAGTAATCTGACTATCCTCGTTAATTAAGATTGTGGTCGAGTGCACTCGCACGAGCGGGATTCGAACTCACAACCTCATTAATGATCGGCTGGTGATTATAGTAGTAACTCCTGAGACTATTCGGCCACATAGTTGCAAAACAAGTGAGAAGAAGTTAATTTTTCTGTGTCGGTCCAATTTATAGAGGTTCGCTACTTCGTTTCAAAATAACAAGCTTTTCATAACACTAGTATATATTGATAGCGGATACATAAAGGAACCAAAAAAGCAAAAATCATATATAGGCCAATGTGCTTGTTTTCGAGATATTAGCCTTTGAAATTGTGGCGGGGAAATGTTCTGTCTTGATTTTTCATAGCTTTATCATTGGCAAGTTTAAGTTCTCAAAAACAATTAAAAAATAACAAAGATTTTATCACACTTTAAGGCATTATAAAATCTTTGTTATTTTTTCATAGTTTTTGAGAACTTTAACTTCAATGATAAATCTATAAAAAAAATCAAGAGAGATCATTTTCCCACAAATTTTGTAATGGCTTATATCTCGGAAACAAGCACATTGACATTTACATTTTTGTTTTGCTTTTTTGATTTCTGTATTAAACCCATATCAGTATATACATGTACTAGTGTTATTAAAAGCTTGTTATTTGGAAACTGAGTAGCAAACTCCCTTAATTGATAAAATCTTGTGATAAACATAATAATAATAATAATAATAATAATAGCTTTATTTAAAAAGAGTAACTTATTTGGATTAAACTAATTTTCAATAAGGCTCTCTATAATATACATACAATGTTAACAATATGAATAAAACATAATTAATCTACTATTACACACATGTTAAGAATAGATATATAGAAAGTAATATAACAACAACAACAACAACAACAACAAAAACACCTATGGTATACATAGTGGCTTAACTTAAAAATTTAACACTTTTCAAAATAAAATGACTTGTAGGAGTTTTTAATGCAGATATACTTTTTGATTTTTTAATTTCACTGGACAATGAATTCCACACTTTTGGACCACTAAAAGAAAAACTTGATTTGTATAATTCTGTATTTGATTAAGGGACAATAAAATTATCCGATGATGAAAGTCGAGTATTGTATGATTGTTTACTACTTGTAGGCACAATAAGACTTGATAAATATTTTGGTGCCAGTTGGTGTTTTGATTTAAACATTAATAATGATTTGTGGTAAGATATTCTCTTAGTAACAGGAATAATTCCAGATTCATTAAATAGTTCACTGGATGGTTTACGAATATCGTGTTCGTTTAAAATAATTCTAGCTGCCCTTTTTTGCAATTTTAGTAAACTGTCAACTAAAAACTTGTTACAGTTTCCCCATACTGAACAACAGTAATCCAAATGTGAAAGAATATACGCATTGTAAAATAGAATTCGTGCATTGTGATTCAAGAATTTCTTGATTCTTTTTAATAAAGCTAATGAAGAATTAACATTTTTGATTATATGATTAATTTGATCATACCAAGAAAGAGTTTTGTCAACAAAAATACCTAGGACTTTCTCACAGTGACTTTCATTAATCTTTTGGCCATTAATGGATACATTTAATGTGTCATTACACATCACAGACAGTTTTTGTTTTGAACCTATACACATTGTCTTAGTTTTTGACACATTAACTAACATTTTGTTTTCATCAACCCATTGACAAATATTTTCTAATACAACATTAAGTGTCTGACTTATATACCTTTTGTCTTTTCCAATTACAGAAATAGTGCTATCATCAGCAAAAAGATCAAGATTATGATTAGGATTACACAAATGCAAATCATTAATAAATATCAAGAATAATATAGGACCTAAAACGGACCCTTGAGGTACACCTGCTTTTAATGTAGATACATCTGAAAAAGTATTTGAAATTGATACGACTTGATGTCTATCAGCTAAATACGAAGTAAACCAATGAATAGAATTATAAGAACATTTATATTTTTGTAATTTTTGAAGGAGCAGTTTGTGATTTAGAAGATCAAAAGCTTTACACAGATCTAAAAATACTGCTCCTACTAAATTTCCTTCATCAATGGCTTTTAGCCATTTATCTAACAAAGAAGTCATAGCAGTTTGACAGGAATGGTTTGCACGAAAGCCTGATTGCATGACATACAATAGATTATACTTGTTTAGAAAATTCATCAAATGAGTTTTTACGTGTCGCTCAAGGATCTTAGATAGTAATGGTAAAATAGCAATAGGTCTGTAGTTAAAAACATCATTTTTTGAACCTTTATTTTTTTTTAAATACTGGTAGAACTTTAGCCAGTTTGAATAACGATGGATATACTGATTTTCTGATGCTTAAATTAAAAATGTGGCATAATGGAACTGAAATTAGGTGTGATGACATTTTTAAAAACTTTGCACTGATATTATCAAGACCTTTCATCATTTAATACAGTTCGTTTTCTTAAGTCCTCACAGAATTCATTTCATAATTGTTCATATAAATGCAAAAAAATCTGTATTCTGTGTCGTTCCAATCTCATCTCAATCTCTCTTCAACTTCGTACTTTATTTGGCCTTTTTAACATTTTTTGATTCGAGCGTCACTGATGAGTTTTTTGAAGACGAAACGCGCGTCTGACGTAATATGAAATTTTAATCATGATATTTATGAAGAGTTTATTATAGTCATTTTGAAATTAGCATTATATATAAACAATCAACATATATCAACCCATTTAGCATTTTATATTTTGAACTGTATTTTATTCAGGTATGCCGAAGATATGTTTCATTATAGGGTACCATATTGTATGGAATGTGTTGAACTTTGGGGGCCTTGCAGATAACGAAAGTTGATTTCCTTCTTTTTTTGTTAAAAGTTTTTTTCATATTGATAATCAAACTGCAGCTACTTATAACATAATCTTAAAGGTGATAAAACATTAATCTTTATTGGTTTCAAAGTAAAGGAAAATATAATATAATAATTATTAAGAAATTCCAATTCAGAGTTGTTTTATTTATTTCTTGTATCATATGTGATTGTATTTTGTATCTATTTACCTCTTGCTTCACATGTGAATGTGACGGAGTGTTTTTAAATAAAGCATATTGTATTGTTTTGTACAATAGCAGAAAACGATTGCATTTATGCATCATAGTTCATGGTCAAATTTGTTTTAGTGTTACAGATAATGATAGATAATATAACATGTATCTATAAAATTATGAACTATAACTACCATAACCTTGACATGATCGTGATCTAATATCACTTTTTCCTATTTGAACAAATATAGACAATCAAATATGTTTTTTTTCTATTGAAATACGATCGTATAATGGCCTCGAGATTAACATTAATTGATAATATAGAAGGACATTGTGTATTCTCTTTGTTCCGGAATCGATCGCTAATATTAAAACAATGTAGATAATGTTTACGTGCTTATGAAGCAATACGATCCAATTAGAAACGTATGAAACAGATCTATCAATATCTCTCATCTTCTATTTTGATGGAATTTTATTGTGTTACTATAATTGCTTTGGTAGCTAGTACCTATTTGACACTTTTCTTTGCAAGATAACAAACATCCTGTTTCATTCAACGCAACTTAATTTTACGGTAATGGATAATAAATTCTCATAGACACACGTTACATAAATTTTTTCGAGGAAAAACCTGCAAATATAGTTTAAGGTGTAAATCATCATTATTTATAAGGCGCGCAATCATAACAAAGTTGCCAATATAACAGGCCTGATCAAATACCATGTATACATTCGTAAATACATTCTCTCTCTCTCTCTCTCTCTCTCTCTCTCTCTCTCTCATTTTACAACGGTAAAGTTTGAATTTTGGTTTAATTCTTCATTGTTACAACACAGATATTTTACAATGGAGAGCAGACTTGTACATTTTTTGAGGGGCCAGATGAAGGACACCTACGGGTGCGGGAGTTTCTCGCTACATTGAAGACCCATCGGTGGACTTCGGCTGTTGTCTGCTCTATGGTCGGGTTGTTGTCGCTTTGACAAATTCCCCATTTCCTTTCCCAATTTTATTGTAGCTTCTATTAGTAGATACTGTCAATATAAAAAGGGAGATGTGGAATGCTTGCCATTAAAACAAATATCAATCATAATTCAAATGAAGCTATAATTGACAGCTAGTTCAAAGCAACAACAAAACAATAATAAATCAGTTACGGTTTATAAGACTAAAATAGCAACTAGTACACGTCCTATTTTTGTTCAATTTACGTTTGATCTTATGTATTACAGCATACAAACAAAAACGTTTAGAAGCATATATTTAAAAAAAATCACTAATATACATTACCGGTCCGTGTTACAAATTAAGTTTGAGTACAGAGACATATTTTTAAAACTAGTGATCGATTGGGAAAAAAATGTGTTAAAATCTATCGGGTCCAGGACCAATCCAGTATATCTTATTATAATCCTTCGTTTTTCAATCAATTTCCTATGTGCATACATTTAGAGTAATTAAGAGCTGGTAAACTCAGTGTATGATAAATATTTTCGGTTATGGAATACATTCGTCTGCATTTATTTCAATATTTTTCTAGAAATTCACAATTGCATGATTGTAGTAGAATTTGTTATTTTTGTTCTTTCATAAGACAATAACAATCAAAAACAAGGAGTAAACAAGGACTCATAAAACCAAAAGACATTTAACATCAACAGTTACAAATAATGAATAAGAAAAAACACGAACTCCACTAAAAACCGGGAGTAAAATCAGGTGCTCCGGAAGGGTAAACATTTTCTGCACCGTATATGGTACCCATCTTGTTATTTCTTTGTTCAGTTCGGTAATGATGGAAGGTTATTATGACAGAGGAAGAATATCAGATATGATTTCTGACACACTTCTGTCATAATGGCCAATCAGTTCATGATGGCGACCATAAATTTTTTGAGTGATGACCTTAATTTGATTGATCCATATCCCTGTATAACAACTTTTGAGAAAGCAGTATTCCTCGTTCAACAAAATCAACGTATTTTGAGCTAGCTCTAGAGTAACCTATCAATCGAGACATATATACTCCTTATGTTGGTGCCGCTGGGATGTTGCTACACAGATCACAAATCAAACCGAAGAAAATACACTAAAAGGCTATCGAAAGTAACGACAGCTTTGAGTGACATAACTAGATCTAGATAGAACAAACAGAAATTTTACCAGCTGAGGGAGTTTACTCTTTAAAAAAAGCTAAACATGTTTTGTGTCGCAGGAAAAATGGGACACCATATAAAATCGACTTGGGATGAGGGATAAATCACCATAAACCCATAAACTTGTCGTTGTAATGCGTGTGGGTCATTTCTGCATTTAATGAGTCGTCCAATATATAAATACTTTATTATATATAAATCTGCAAGTATACAAATTGTAAACCAAGTTTACAATTATGTTCCAATAAATATGAACAATATATATACTGAGATATTTGCATGCAACGGAGCTTTATTCTGACCTTAACTTATATACCAAAATGCGGCTTTCAAGCCATACTGAATTCTATATATGAAATACTAAAATAACTTTACTTTAATTGAAACATTTTAAACATTGCTAAAAGAATAAATAAATTTACAAGTACCTGCAGCGTAGACATTAGTCTGCCGCCTTCCCGGTTGTAATAATGACCAGTGACTAACTTTAAAAGTGAAATTGTACTAATATATATATGGTTAGTATATTGCCGCGCTTTGAGCTCATGCATAACTCATGCTATTTAAATATAAATATATATCATTTAAATAATAGTAAGAATCGCTTTAACTTTCTATTGTACTAATTTAAATATTGAGTACGTAAAGCGAAGCATAGTGTATAAAGCTATAGTCTATTTCAAAATATGCAGCGCAAAACCATTGTCGTCAATCGTCAAGAAACATGATGATATGAAATATGAATATGATATGAATGGAAAACATATAACACGGAAAACACAATTAAGGTAGCACAATACAAAGATTTTATAACTCCAACTACCAAGTTTTAAAATGCTGTAACTTTCTTAATAATGCTTGAAAATTTATAAAAGTGGTAGTTTTGTATAGCTAACAGATTACTCTTTCAAATTAATGCAATGTTAGCATTATGCAACAATTATGTAACCAATTAAAATGTAAACGGTGTCTAAAATATTTTTCACCAAATTTCCACTTTCAAATGAAATTAGCTTCTGCATAGGTATCCCTAGATGCTTGATTTTATTATATGTTGTTCCTATGGCCATTATCTACAAAAGGGTGTCTCAGATTTCAGATAGAATGTATAGAATAAATTGTACACCTTATTAAACATTATCTTCTTTTATGTGGTTAGGATGTTTCACTAATTGGAGATTTATGAGAGAATAGAAAACCATAGAGACAATCTGAGACACCCTTTTGAAGCCCATGATGTGTTGATTAAGATTTCATTAAAATTTTGTGTATAGTTAAAGAGATGAAAGAGCTAAATTCATTCAAGTGACCTTACCCCGATTTTGCCACTAATTACATAATAATTGATTACATAATGATTGCATAATAAAAATATTACCTTCATTTCAAAGATTAATCTTTTACCTATCTATATGTACCTCTTTTATTATTTTCTATGCATTCATAAGAAAGTTACAGCATTTCAAATGTTAGTGATTGGAAGTAAAAAAATCTTTGTATTGTGCTACCTTAATATGAAATGCATAATAATGCACCAAAATGGATAAATATATCCGGTGACATACACCCCCTCCTACAAAAAGTTTCGTCTCGAAACTATATCGAAACCAATATATCAAATATATACAATAATATATGACACTTTTGAAATTTGGGCATTCTAGATAGGCATGCGGCAAACGCCTCTATACCATATAGCAATGACCAAAATTCAAGACACTCAATAGGATTCACAAACAAATAACCAAAAAAAACAAAAAAAAATATCAAAAAGTCAAATAAAACTAATAAAATCTTCCCTCATTGCTTTGAATTGCCTTTGACAAACGATCAATCCAAATTCTTGCCAAATCAAATGTAGGATGTACCCCATCCACTAATCTGTTATACAAATATCTAAATTTTCCACTCTTACATTTATGTACAGGAGAATGAAAAAATGGAGTGATAACATGATTTGTTTGATTAAATTCTGTAATAAAATTATTTACATCCTGAATAATGGAGTTAAGTTCTAGCTGCATCCTATCGTATGCATTCTCATACTTTAAATGACTTGTTTTTCCAATAGACAATCTATGTAAATTCCAAAGACAGAAACTCATAGTTGTAATAGTAGCAAAAACTACCTTACAATTTATACTTTTCAATTTAGTTTCTGTATTTACTATAGTATTCTTTAGTCTCAATGCATGTTCAAAACAACTATTGTCAGTTCTTTTAAGAAATGATTCCTCATAATTTGATCTACGATTCCTTTCTAAAGAACAAATATCCGGTATTCCAGCTATGAAATACACGATTTTCAGACCGTCTATATCTTTAAGATCATCATATGCATATTTGCACAAAGTTTCCAATTTTCCTCCAGGCACTACACGTAACGTTTTACAACGAACTTTGCCTTCTAGAACTTTTCCTCTACTAGACGTGTAAATATATGTATGCTGATTCATTTCTGTGAAACAAACAAAAATGAAACTAAATAGAAATAAAACTAAATTCCAAATATCAATAAAAAATATTCAAAAGTTAAAACATTAAAATACTAGTATCTAACATAATCTTGAAAACGCACTGGCGGTTTCACTTGTTTACTCGACCGCCGCACTTGAATTTCAGACTCTGGTTGGACATAATCTAAAGCGCTCGGCGCATGATTATCAGAGGCGCTTGACGCTTGATTATCAGAAATGGTTTCTGATTCACTACTGACGGGAACTGGGCTGCTAAACTCAGATACATCTAAAATACTTGACCTCTGACCATCAGATTGTTCAATACTACTGTCAGGACTACTAGATCGCTGACTTACTTCATCTAGATTCAAAATGCCTGGATGAAATTCATCCGCTAAAGGGTTCAGAGGCAATACTATATCTACTCGACGCCTCGGGCAATCGTGCACTAAAAACTCTTCTTCTGAATCAGATTCAGAATTATCAGATGAAGTATTTGAAACAACTTGGTCGTCCGTAGTGATTTCGTCCACTGTTTTATCAGAGTCTAAAACTTTGTCTACTAATACATACGGACAATCTTTCTTCTTTGAAACTACATTTCTCTTATCTTGGGAGTTCTCACAACACTGAGGGTTTAAAATGGGAATGGAAGTAATGGGAAGAAACATATTCCTATGTACTGTTTTACGGCCCCGACCGTGTTCCTGTCTGATGATATAAACCGGAATATCAGAGTCAGGTTTTGAAACTATAACATAAGGTTGTTTACCCCACTTATTTTCTAATTTATGTTTCCCTCTAAACGCCACATTTTTAAGTAGAACTCTATCACCAGGCTCCAGTACTGACTGTCTGACTTTCAAATCATATCGCGTTTTATGACGTCTCCCAGTCCTTTCGGCTGATTTTTCAGCTGTTCTATAGGCAAACTGCAGTTGTTTTTTCAAATCACTCACGTATGCAGAGTGGTCTTTCGTAATAGACTGGTTTGGATTACCTATAAAAGCATCAATGGCAAGCCGCGGGTGCCAACCAAACATCAGATAATGTGGGCTGTATCCAGTTGTATCGTGTTTTGTTGCATTATAGGCATGTACTAACGGCGCAACATACACTTTCCAATTGGATTTCTTTTCATCATCAAGAGTACCCAACATGTTTAATAAAGTCTGGTTAAAACGCTCGCACTGACCATTCCCTTGCGGGTGATACGGAGTAGTGCGATATTTTTTTATGCCTGCTAATCTACACAGTTCCTGGATAACCTTACCCTCAAAATTTCGTCCCTGATCACTGTGAAATCGAGATGGAAAAGAATAGTGCTGAATAAAATTTTCCCATAATGCTTTAGCTGTAGTTTTAGCGGACTGATTTTTCGTAGGTATAGCTTGAGCGTACCTCGTAAAATGATCCGTAATGACCAAAATATTCTCATATCCTCCCTTTGACTGCTCAGGAGTTAGAAAATCTATACAAATGAGCTCCAAAGGGTAGGAAGAACATATATTTACCAATGATGCAGAATTCCTGCACTTCGACTTTCTGAGTATGCAGTTCTGACAGTTCGAAACCTTTCTCTCTACGTCTCTATCAATACCCGGCCAAAAATATCTTGATTTCACAAGTGATAAAGTACGATCGCGCCCCTGGTGACCTACATCGTCGTGCAGAGCAGTCAGTACTAGTTCATGGTAAATAGAAGGTAATACTAGTTGAAACACAGCTTCATGATTAATGTAGCTTTTCCTATATAAAACCTTATCTTTCAGACAAAGTTTATCCCATTCTCTCAATAATCTTCGGACAAGATCCGTCTCATGAGACATCCGACGCTTAGTGAGTCTATGACCGGTTGTAACTAAATCAATAACTCTACTTAAACATGAATCTTGTCTCTGCTCATACGTCCAATCTATATCAGCGAATTTGGATGTATCTCGCTATCGCTGTCTATAAACTGAATATCATGTGACAAACATATAGTTTCAATAGCAGGGTTTGTATCTGGAGTTAATACTATAGATTTACAAATAGCCTGAACTACGTCAATAAAAACTTCTTTACAATCGGACGGAAGTCTAGAAAGAGCGTCAGCGTCAATATTTGACTTGCCTGTTCTATACACAATGCTGAAATCATAGTTTGACAATGAAGCAACCCATCTATGGCCGGTAGCATCTAATTTAGCTTTACCGAGAACGTACGTAAGTGGAATATTATCCGTTCTAACGGTAAATTTGCTACCAAAGAGATAATCATGAAACTTATCAGTAACAGCCCATTTAAGCGCCAAAAATTCTCTTTTATGGGCTGGATATAACTTCTCTGGGCCACGAAGGCTACGACTAGCGTAAGCTATCACCCGTTCTTTACCCTCCTGTTCTTGATACAAGACGGCACCTAAACCGGTACCACTTGCATCAACGTTTACAATGAAAGGTAATGAAAAATCTGCATATGCAAGAACTGGTGGGTTTGTCAACTTTTCAATAATAAGATCAACAGCATTCTGTTCCTCGGGACCCCATTTCCAAGGACTAGGCTTACTAGACTTCTTTCGTTTAGACCCAAGGTTCTTCTTGTTCGTAGGGTGTCCAAGAAATAGGTCATTAAGAGGCTTTGCAATCTTAGCGTAGTCTCTAATGAATTTCCTGTAATAGGAAGTGAAACCTATAAACCTACGAAGGTCCTTAATGTTTTTATAGCTGGCCAATTTTGGACTGCTATA
Source organism: Mytilus trossulus (assembly GCF_036588685.1). NCBI lineage: Eukaryota > Metazoa > Mollusca > Bivalvia > Mytilida > Mytilidae > Mytilus > Mytilus trossulus. The sequence goes on along the minus strand of NC_086385.1, from coordinate 9,109,888 downwards.
ACTTTCTCTGGGTCGGTTTTGATACCGTCGGCGGACACTATAACACCAAGATATTTAATCTCCTTCTTAAAACATTCACACTTGGTACCTTTGAGTTTGAATCCGTGGTGTTTAAGACGACTAAAAACAGACTCAAGCCTAGCAAAATGGTCATCTATGTTACGTGAAAATATTACAATATCGTCTAAAAACACTAAGTATTCACGCAAATGAGCTTCTCCCATGCATCTTTCCATCAATCTTTGAAACGATGCCCCTGCGTTTGTCAGACCAAAGGGGAGCCTATTGAATTATTCATAGATCCCCAATGGACCTAACGAAAACGCGGTCTTATGCTTGTCTGACTCTTTAATGCCCATTTGCCAATATGCCGATCGAAGGTCCAGTCGCGTTAAGTATTTAGCCCCAGCTAAACAATCAATTGTCTCGTCAATGCGAGGCAAAGAATAACTGTCCCGAATTGTCTTCTTGTTTAAAGACCTAAAATCTAAACAGAAGCGCAAAGAACTGTCCTTCTTGCGCACGAGCACTGCGTTACTGGCGTAAGGACTGTTAGACTCCCTTATACAGCCCGCCTCCAGCATTTCACGTACATGTTCTCTTACCTCATCGAACAATGCTGGAGGAATACGCCTGTAAGGTTGTCTAAAGGGTTTGCCATCTGATAACTGGATATCGTGCTCCATCAGATCTGTGAGCCCAATGTCAGTGGGTCCTTGGGAGAAAATAGACCTATACTTGCTAACCCAACCTTTCAATCTGAGTTTAGTATCATCAGGAACATCGAAACTCTCTAAGTTAATTCCTAGGGATGATAATTCCTGATCAGACAGACTCCTTTTCTCTTCATCAACAGCGCTTTCAGCACTTTGCACATCTACATGACGGACAACCTTAACCTCATTCAGAGAACACAAGTGTGTTTTAGGTTTTATGACCATAGCTTTGGCCGTCATGTTAAATATTCTAACTGTGACCCGACAAGTTGACCCCTTAACGTTTACTACCCGTGGGCATACTGACACATCTGACTCTCAGTCACTACTGTATATGCTTCTGGTGTCTTAGACCTTGCTAAACCAGATACATTTAAGACAGATAAAGGTTTGATCTTGATGGGATTTTTATTCGTAGAGTAAACTTGACCTATTGCTTCATCTTTGATAGAATTAAAAGCAATATCCCACTCTCTTGGGATCTTGTCTATGTTAGTTTGCTTTCTACCAACCATAGAACATGAATCTAACAATCTGATAACATTTGTACCAATAATAACAGGTACATTTTTGTTATAATCAGTAAGAGAGACAACCAACAATGGTATCATAAAATCTTGCTCTACAAAATCAACCTTTATACTAGCTTCTATGTAACCTAAATACGGTAAAGTGGTACCTCCTGCCACACTTATTGATAAGCTAAAGTCATCTAAACTTTTCAATTCAGGTGGAGGTGTTAACTCATTCAACATACCATCAGATATTGTTGATATCATGGACCCTGTATCAATCAAAGCTTTACACTTTGTATAATTAATGTAAATAAAAGATTCATTTGCTAAACCAATCATACGTTGAGCAAGAATGCTCTGCGTACAAGTATCAACAAGTTTGGGACTAGGCACATTCTCAGGCCTATATAAGTCTCTGGTTTGTCCCTCAACCGAGACCTTTACTCGTTTAAACCCCTCGTCTGTGAATTATAATTCTGATTTTGTTGGTTTCCTGTATAGCCACGGCCACGCCAGCCACGGTTATTATTGAATCTACCCCTTCTATCAGACCCTCGATAGTTCCCGCGACCTTGGCCACGAAACTGACTATTTGACGAACTTGTATGATCATCAGGTTTACTTTCTTTTAATTTCTTTAACTCTCCCTCAAATGATTCCATTCTAGTATTCAAGAGCTTCATGGACTTAATCATCTCTTGTATACCTGACTGTTCAACAACCGCAGGTTGATGTTGAATCTTATTGTCAGAACCTGAGGCATAATTTGATAAGTCCAATTCAATAGATCGGATCTCTTTTAATAACTGATCAAATTTTTCAACAGTATCGTATTTATAGATAGATAGATAGTTTATTCTCATAAAACCATGCAAGTACAAAGGTTACAGAGAAGTTGAAAAATAATATACATAAAAAAACAAATTATGCATTTAAAATGCATATATATATATATAAATGTATATAACGACTAGCATTTTTCAAAAGGGGATCTCTGAGACCTGACCACAGCTTTGATCTAAGCATGTCGTTTTTAGCCTGTGAGCTAATTTGACCTTTTTCAACAGCTTTTTGGGCAATATCTTCAAGTTTCATACCATAATCAGCAACAGACTGACCTTGTTTCTGAGTTTCCATGTAAAACTTTTGAAGCAATGCTTCACTACTGAACACATTTCCATATATCCCATCTAATTTTTCAATAATCTGTGTGGGTGTAGCCCCATCTGGGAGTGATAACAATAAACCCCTAGCTTTACCTTTTAGATACCCTCTTAAACACTGCAATAATATAGTATCTGTATAATTACCTTCCCGTATTATACATTTAACTTCGAACTTCCATACGTCAAAAGACACTTCACTTTTTTCTTCCCCAGAAAATACAGGTATCTTGGGTTTTGCATATGAAGAGTTTGAACAAGAAACGGTAGTAGTATTACCAAAACTTGCAGCATAATTTGCCACTCTTGCTATAGACGAAGACCTAACAGGTGCCAAAGGAGGCTTAGTGTGAGCAGTAGTTCACTTTATAGGAGTACTATGTCCAAAAGATACATGCTTCTCACTACTTAATTTATCAAACTCATCTGATGTTACAACTCTAAAGCTTGTATTATGATTCAAAAACTCAATCATTTTCTGAACGTGTTCTTCTGAAACCTTAGGTTCAGTTTTTAAACCTTGTTTTGACTCCGCTTCAGCCATCACTTGAACTTTAACCAACGACAAAAACAACACAAAATAAACAAAACAAAACAAGGACAATACACATGAACGAAATGAAAATGATGTAATGATGATGAACTTACTCATATGTCTGTGTCAATGCAAGTTGCTTTCTTAAGTCGCTGCTGTAACTATTAGTGCGTAACTTGTTAAATCAGGTGCGTGCTTCTATTCATGCACAAACAATAATCAAATCTGTAAAATACAGTAAAGATGATAAAATATATTCAAACAATAAAACACAATGAATTTTTAAATCAATAAATATTTATGACAGTTTGTTTTCATAAATGAATGTCAAATAAATACTACTACAGTTCACCGGCAACAGTTGTAAAAATCTCCATCCGTGCGGAACGTTGATCGATTAAATTCCTTCTATGTCTAGGTTGTCACGTGATAAAGCAATACACATTCACCTTCACAGGTATGCTGACCGTGCATGTTTCAGTTGAAATTTGTAAATTGACTTTCACTAATAATAAATAACATCAAACATATTTACATGATGTAGTATGAGCTTCCCGGTAGATATGCGCACTATAAGAAATATGAATTTCAAATATACCTTTCAAACAACAGGGTTTCACAGTCGTAAATTCACAATATATAAAGCAGTTGCTGACATCAAAGTTGACAATTGGTTGTTGTCTCACCATGAAGTAGCGGTACAAATTGTTCCGGAACCATTTTCTCGAATTTGACTGTATAACAATAAACGTTGGACGATCTCGGTGGAACCTCCAATGTCGCAGGAAAAATGGGACACCATATAATATCGACTTGGGATGAGGGATAAATCACCATAAACCCATAAACTTGTCGTTGTAATGCGTGTGGGTCATTTCTGCATTTAATGAGTCGTCCAATATATAAATACTTTATTATATATAAATCTGCAAGTATACAAATTGTAAACCAAGTTTACAATTATGTTCCAATAAATATGAACAATATATATACTGAAATATTTGCATGCAACGGAGCTTTATTCTGACCTTAACTTATATACCAAAATGCGGCTTTCAAGCCATACTGAATTCTATATATGAAATACTAAAATAACTTTACTTTAATTGAAACATTTTAAACATTGCTAAAAGAATAAGTAAATTTACAAGTACCTGCAGCGTAGACATTAGTCTGCCGCCTTCCCGGTTGTAATAATGACCAGTGACTAACTTTAAAAGTGAAATTGTACTAATATATATATGGTTAGTATATTGCCGCGCTTTGAGCTCATGCATAACTCATGCTATTTAAATATAAATATATATCATTTAAATAATAGTAAGAATCGCTTTAACTTTCTATTGTACTAATTTAAATATTGAGTACGTAAAGCAAAGCATAGTGTATAAAGCTATAGTCTATTTCAAAATATGCAGCGCAAAACCATTGTCGTCAATCGTCAAGAAACATGATGATATGAAATATGAATATGATATGAATGGAAAACATATAACACGGAAAACACAATTAATATGAAATGCATAGTAATGCACCAAAATGGATAAATATATCCGGTGACATTTGTTTCGAATAATATTACGTGTAGTAAAGAAAAAATAAATTTCTAAAATAGCAGAATTAGTGTTTGTCAAACTGCTCTGTATCCAATAAATTTATTAGTTTATGTGGTTAAACATTCTTCTATTTTAATATCTATTTTAACAAGTCAACGTAATTTATTTGTCCAAATTTAATGAAAAGTAAACAAGGCATATATATTTCAGGCAAAGTGATAGGTACCCCCTTAAGAACAGTGTCATATTTCAGAGACATGTGCTCGAGTGGAAATAATCAACAACTAACAGGCAGCAGGAAGTACTAGCTGTTTTTTGTTTTCTCTCTATGACCGTTTTTTTTATATATAATATCTTTGTTGGATACATCAATTTGACACGAATAACATGAATAATGGACAATTCGAAAACTCATTTGAAATGGCCATTTATCTTAAACATGAAGATACAGGAACTGCTGACTAGGGAATTATAACTATTTTATTGAGAATCACATGCTGATAAGACGAATTCAAAGTGACAACTATCTATGTGAATGTGATGATTTATCACGGTTTAAGTGGATTATATTATTGATATTTTCGGTATTATTGTTATTTTTAAGGGTGGTGATCATTAACTTTTATAGTAAATCGTGACAAACTGAAAATAATGGCATACAATATAAAGCTTTGTTAAGGATTTTATCTAAAAAAATGAAAATACGCATGTTGTATAATCATGATAATAGTTATCAAAGGTATAATTTGATACTTAAATATGCTCATATGCAGAAATGGAAAAAACACTTCTGTTTTTAAATTTGTTTATGTCTATATAAGAACACTAACATAGATTGGAAAATCCAAAAGGAAAGACCATAATTAAATGGCAAAATCAAAAGCGAGTTTGCTTGCATGAATTGATATCCGATCTGATGCAGTCTGTATCAATTAATGAAATGTAATTATTTGTATTTCTATTATTATTGTTTCCTATTCGTACTTCTACTAATGTTATAAAGAATAAATTAAAATTTGTTGTAAAAATAAAATAAAGTCACTTCTAAGATTTTAGTTTCATTGCCAGTCATTTTAGACTGAACATAATTTCAATTGCAAAAAGATTAAGTGAACTGGTATATAGAGAAGACTATTCAAAACAGTCTTGGGATCGATGCATGTCATTACCACATTATTAAAATCCAATACCGTGTTCCTTACAACTGATAGACAGACTTGACACAATATTTGTCGGCACTGCTATGCACAAAGTTAAAAGACTTACAATTAAGACGGTGCAAGAATCGGTATATAGTAATCAAATGTACTAGACTTATAAGTTGATACGCCATACGCAATTTGTCTTTATATGACTCATCAGTGACGCTCGAATCAAAATAGTTAAATGGCCAAACAAGTACACATTTATCTGTTTAACATTGTTTGGAAATTCATGATAATCGGTACAACTCTTAAACAAGGCTAGACAATTTTGATTATAATAACGATTCTGTATCTCTTGAAACCAAAATACTCTTTAAAAGCATTACTGATAACATTATGTGTTAAACAGGCGGGATTTCGCAGTGCCCCGTATGACCATAATCACTCAGAGAAGTCTTTGGTTTGACACACACTTTCTTTTGCTGGCAAAATTGAAATACCAAACACATCAAACGAAAGGATAACAGTTACAATATAGGCTTGGTACAAGCATTTCTTATGTAGAAAATGATGGATTAAACCTGGTTTTATAGCTAGTTAAACCTCTCATTTGTATGACAGTGGCATCAAAGTCTATCATATTGTCAACGATGTGTGAACAAAACTAACAGACATAATACATGTAGGTTAAAAATAATATAAAGCAATACAGGCTATGTATATGGATGCATGTATTGATTAGTGGGTAGATGAATGTTTTGATTTTTCTGTTAGGGGTTAATATAGAATAGCCCTTTCAAAGCATGATAAATGCTATATGATGAAATCATAATCTTTCAGTCAGTTTAATTGAAGTCTGGAGCTGGCATGTCAGTTAACTGCTAGTAGTCTGTTGTTATTTATGTATTATTGTCATTTTGTTTATTTTCTTTGGTTACATCTTCTGACATCAGACTCGGACTTCTCTTCAACTGAATTTTAATGTGCGTATTGTTATGCGTTTTTTTTTTTCTACATTGGTTAGAGGTATATGGGGAGGGTTGAGATCTCACAAACATGTTTAACCCCGCCGCATTTTTGCGCCTGTCCCAAGTCAGGAGCCTCTGGCCTTTGTTAGTCTTGTATTATTTTTATATTAGTTTCTTGTGTACTGTTTGGAAATTAGTATGGCGTTCATTATCACTGAACTAGTATATATTTGTTTAGGGGCCAGCTGAAGGACGCCTCCGGGTGCGGGAATTTCTCGCTACATTGAAGACTTGTTGGTGACCTTCTGCTGTTGTTTTTTCTATGGTCGGGTTGTTGTCTCTTTGACACATTCCCCATTTCCATTCTCAATTTTATTTTTTATCTAGAATAAGAGTCATATCGAAACAAAAAAAATTAGAACAATGACATGCAGTGGCGGATCCAGAGGGGGGGGGGGGGTTCCGGGGGTGAGCACCCCCCCCTTTTGCCCTGGGTTAGCACCCCCCCCCCCTTTCGAAAATTCCTGCATCCGCCCCTGACATGTATGCAAGCTTCAACTTCAATTGTATATTCAACAGCCATTTACAATGGTGTAATCAAAAGAAAAATGTGTACACGAGTTCTCAATTAAACAAACTCAGCATTGATTAAAACATACAAACCAAAAATGCGTTTCGTCTATATAAGACTCAATAAAGAAACTTAAAATAGAAAACTTAAAACGGTCAAATAAATATTTTGTTTTTGTCTTCGTATGTCCTTAGAGTCGACTGAATTAAGTTGGTGATGTGTCAATGCTTAAATGCAATTTGAAAACTAATGTGTAAAATTTATTATCGCAAAACTGATGATAATACCTTCTTGGGAATTGGAACTGTCAGTAGAACCATTTCATTCGTATACCGCTGTTTCAAATTGACAGCTGTATAAGCAATTATAATAACCTTACACAATTTAAGTGGATATTATAGATATTCTTCACTAAGTAGTAAATATTGTTATAGTTCTCACGGATGCTGACGATCTATTAGTGAAAGTGAGATAACGACCACAATCATCAGAATAGCTTAATGTAACCTTGAAGACTAAGTAGCAATTTCTATCGTTAAAGATAACATATCTATATAGTTTTTTAGTAATAATTTTGTATATGTGGAAAAAAGGAATATTGTACATTTCTAAATAATGTAGACGATCGCAAAGGCAGAAATTTGAATAAATGCTTTAATAAAATCGATTTCTTCCTCTGGTGGATTTTGCATGGTAATGTATGTAATGCATCTGCAAGCTCTAAATGTATACCTGCCATAATCAGCTGCATATAAAGGTTTGTTTTACCTCAAAAGTTAACACATAGTGCTCAGCTCTAGTATGTAGTTAAAGTATGTTTAAGTAAACGTGATTGTTATATTCCAGCAGCACCTGCATACGGGGTATATATCTCCCAATTGATACGATATTCCCGTGCTTGCATTTCCTATCATGATTTTCTTGATAGAGGGTTGCTGCTTACAAGGAAGCTATTAAACCAAGAGTTCCAAATGGTGAAGTTGAAATCATCCCTTCGTAAATTTTACGGACGCCATCACGAGTTGGTTAACTGTTATGGAATAACCATTTCACAAATGATATCGGATATGTTCCTTACGTCGTAACTACAATCCCCTTCCCTTTCATGAATGTGACCTACCGAATTAGACTATTTACCGGATTTGTAATCACATAAGCAACACGACGGGTGCCGAATGTGAAGCAGGATCTGCTTACCCTTCCGGAGCACCTGAGATCACTCCTTGTTTTTGGAGGGGTTCGTGTTGTTTATTCTTTAGTTTTCTATGTTGTGTCATGTGTACTATTGTTTTTCTGTTTGTCTTTTTCATTTTTAGCCATGGCGTTGTCAGTTTGTTTTAGATTTATGAGTTTGACTATCCCTTTGGTATCTTCCGTCCCTCTTTTATATCGGATTATTAAATAACCCTGTATTTTAGAAGCACCAACAGACTTTATAGAACAACAGAATGCTTGTGAAAGATATAGTTAATTATATTTAAATTCTATGATAACATAGAATGTTTCAGGGTATTTTATGTTCATGTTTATGCAAATGAAATAAGTTGGTGATGTGTCAAAGATTATAGGCAATTTAAAAACTAATTTGTACGAACCTTTTATCACAAATCTCATGATAATACTTTCTGGGAATTGGAACTGTTAGTAGAACCATTTCATTCGTATACCGCTGTTTCAAATTGACAGCTGTATATGCAATTACAATAACCTAACACAATTTAAGTGGATCATATTATAAATATTCTTTACTAAGTAGTAAATATTGTAATAGTTCTCAAAGATGCTGATGATGTATTAGTGGAAGTGAGATGACGACCACATAAACCACAATCATCAGAATAGCTTAATGTAACCTTGAAGACAGCTTTAAGTAGCAGTTTCTATCTTTAAAGACAACATATCTATATTGTTTTTTTTGTGATAGATTTGTTTATCTGTGTAAAAATTAAATATTGTCCATTTTTTAAATAATGTAGCCGAGGGCAGAGATTCAAATTAATGCTTTTACAAAATCGATTTTTTTTCCTCTGGTGGATGTTTCAAGGTAATATATATACTAGTAAATGTAACTTTAAGATCAAAATTTATACCAGCCATAAACGGCTGTTTTATCGGTTTGTTTTATCATGATGATAGCGTTTGTTGTACCTTGATATTGTGGTTCTGTGCACTTGGTCTTCTCCACTTATCCATGTATTTACTACTTTATTTCAATATTTGTTTTCGTTTTCCTTGAATTCGGTACTGTTATCGTTTCATTTTTTGTGAAAAAAAACGGTGTGCAAGTTTGCATCATTTGCGTATTTTATATTCGGAAAGTTAAATATATGTGGTATGTGAAGTAAAATGTTCTATACAATGAAATATGAAATGTCGTGCGCTTTTTCTGCTTAGAAAGAGACGAATGCATTGTTCACATTTCACATGATACTTTTATTTCTTAAATGCTGGGAAAATATAGTATGTTCTGTCTATATCAATAAAATAATATACACTGTTGTTTACCAGTTACCTGAAGACAACCTCCGGGAGCAGGATTTTTTGGTCAACTAATAGTTTTTTGGTGCTGTTCGTGACACTCAGTTTTTGAGTATTTTGAAATTTGAGTTTTTTTGTGCTGTTGTTTGTCTTTTAGTTTCTTTTAGTCCTAGCGTTTTAATTTTCGTTTTTATTTTTTAGTTCGATGGTCCTTTGGTATATTTCGCCTCTCCTATGTATCAAAGTCTGTTTCATGCTTTAGCAAAATACAGTTTTTAAACACGTAAACCAAACTTGAACCGCCAAATTTAGTTAGATAATTGTATTGAAAGATATATATATATTGTCTTGTGTTTATTAGTTCTTTAATAATCTTGTTTTTCGTGAGAATGTAATCAGAATTGGAGAAAAGAAAGAGCCAATTACATGCAGTATTTGTTTAGATCAATATCACAAGGAGGCACTTATCGGCATTTCTTTGTTCTGATACATTACTTGAAACATAAACGGTAAATACTATGAACATTGTCGTCACGAATCAAAGACAAATACTATTAACCTTCAATGCTAAGTCAAAACAGAAAAGAAAAAGCAAATCATGTTGGAAAATGTGCTACTGGCATGAACATAACAAATCAGATTAAAGCAATAACTCAGATAACAAAAACATTATGAAGCACTTTGTTTTCATTTAATCAGATGCTTCCGAAAAACCTACTTAGCGAAAAACGAAGTGATCAAATATAGAAATTGTAAACAACAAAGTACAATTGTCTGGAAAATATTCACCTGTGAATGAACTTTGAACTTAACAAACGTGTGGTGCGTTTTGGGATTTCGGAAACGTGATTTTTTTGTATCCAAGAAGCAAAATAACTCAAGCGCCCGAATAATTGAATACGTGTCAGTACAAGAAACTTTGAGGTTCTCTTGGAAGATCTTTGTTTTGACAACAACAACTTAGATTTTTTATGATATTTTCATTTTGAGTGTTTTTTTAAAGTCATTTTCGCATTCGTCTTTCAACTGATTTTATTCAAACGTGACTGATTAGTGATGCATACTCTTGTTCTGGATAATCGTTTTGCTTTGCAAAGTAAAAGGAATATTTCATACATTGTAGTACCGAATCTGTGGTGAGGTTTATACATATACTAACAAGTCAAAACTTTAAGACCTGATTTATTTAGTATGTTGTCCCCTCAAAATATGTACATGAACATGGCAAACACACGGTACAACTTGTGACATAACAATCTGCACTATGAATGTGATATTTTTTCTTCATTCTGAATAATGAAGCCATAAATCTGAATAAGCCTAAATTTCTCTTCATTTGACCGGTATTCTTTCTTTGGATCGTGACCCCGAATTTCTAAAATAACACTAGAATTATTCATAAATTTACAGCTTAGAATAACCGTGATTACAATTAACTTAACACATTGCATTTCATATCTCTTAATAACGATTTCTGATTTAAAACCCCATGGTGTTCTTGCTCTGGTTTTTATATTTCTCTTTTGTTGAACTGTTGACTATTTGGTGTATTCCCCGTTTCCATTGTCTGTTCTGTTGTACATAATAATACATTGATCATTGTTTATAAGTGTGATTTCGTGTGCCTAACAAATGAATCATGGATATACGTATTGCTTGGAGTCTAATCAAACCTTAAACGTACACAATTTGATATGAGTGACTTTCATAAAAAGAGTCTGTAATGAAAAAAAAAAGTTACTTTGATGTTATAATTTGATAAAAATATAGGAGAATTTTAATCTGGTCAATTTAGTATGTGGAGTCATCTTTGTAACGTTACATGTATATATATGCTACCACATTTTATGAAGATTTCAACTCCCTCAGGCAAAGTTGACTTTAGATGAATTTGCCTATTTATTTTAGGTTATTTGTCATATAGCTCTTCAACGGTCTCGGTACTTATACACCCTCCGATTTCAAATCTTTGGCTTTGAGCGTTCCTGATGAAGGTATATCCAGAAAAAAGCTTTGGACGCCGATCCCGAATGACTGAAATTACAGTAGAACTGTTAACATTGTTTCAGTTTAGATAAACCGTGTTTACAATTCACTTAACACATTGCCTTTCATATCTCTCAATGACGGTTTCTGATTAGAAAGGTATACGACAGCAACACGTATGTTCTTGTAGTCTCCCTGGGGCAGACATACACGTTGGCTTAATTTACTTCAGAACGGTATTAACAACCTGAATTATTTACGGATCAAAGTTCTTGATTCCTCGGATTAAAGGTCCGAATAAAATGAAAGATATTGTTCAAGGTTTTCTCTACCATGACATTTCTTCTACTTCATATTGAAAGGTTATCCAATAATTTATAATCAGTATGCTGTTTGCATTTCACTAACTGAACCACTTGAACAGTGTAACCTTTGACATAACTATTGAAAGCAAATGTAGTCAATCAAAACCAGCTTGTTTTCAATAGCGAGTGATTGTTGGATTAACGCAGCAATATAATTCAACTTATAAATGTTATATGTTTCTCATTTAACAAGTTTAATAGACTAGCAACCTTAAAATTTGGCCATCCTGATTCTGATTGCATACCATGTCTATAAAAAGAGTTTTTAGAACATTATTGGAGATTCATGATCGGATAACATAACAGTGTTTTAATCACCCCAAAATTAAATTGCACCAGTTTCAATTGCCCTTTATTGTTTGTCAACAGTTTAATTGATCTAAATTGTACTTCAACGTTTAAAAACACCCAGTTTATTTATGAGAATTATGGATTTTTTTTTTAACTTTGGTTTCTGATTCATTTGACAATAGGTTCGAATATAATTAAAATATGTCGAGTTTGGTTTACTTAACCAGAACACTATTCTACTTTCATATAAATAAGTTATCCAATAATTAAAAATCAGTATGCTGTTTGCATTTTACTTAATGAACCATTAGCAAACTATAACCTTGGACGTAACTTGAATTAACATCTTATTAAAAGCTAATGAAGTTAATCAAAACCAGCTTATTTTCATAAGCGAGTGGTTGTTGAATTCATCTACTAAAATTTGATATGATTTGTATTTGACATGTTTTTATTTGACTAGCAACCTTGATCTTTGCAATTCTGAGTCTGCATAATATGTCTATAAAAAGTGTTTTAGAATATCATTTCAGATTAATGATTGGATAACATAGCAGTGTTTAATCTCCATAGAAATGAATTCTACTAGTTTCCGTTGCCCTTTTCCATTGTCAACAGTGTTGTTGATCTCAATTGTTCTTCAACGTATTAATACAATCAGTTAAATTATGTGAATTACTGATTTTTTTTCTTTTGAACTTTTTGGCAACACATTTTTGAATATTTGGTCCTCAATGCGCTTCAATTTCTATCTTATTCGGGTTATTTCACGTTTTGTGGTTCGAATGGTCTTATTTATGTCGACAAAACGAAAGACTAGCGTACAAAAGCAAATCCTGGTATCTCTGATGCCTCTATCAGAAACGATTAATCAGCATACTTTAAAATTATGAACATACATAACTTATGTATTCTGTGCATGTCACTTATGTTGATCCATAATATATAAAATCCTGGAAAGTGACTTACACACTTATCACGACAACACGACGGGTGCCTAATGGGGTTAAGAATCTTCTAATTTTTCCGAGAATCTAAGATTACTTCCAATAGTTAAAATGTATAATAGTCAGATATATACAAGATATTATGCAAACAGATAAAACAGTTATTTAGTTTAATTAAACATATCTATTTTAATATTAAAATATTTAGTGTACCAGGTCAAGAATATGACAGTTGTTCTTCATTTGTTTCGTTGGTTGATAAAGTCTTAGTTTTGATTCTGTCAGTTGTCATTGACATCCCATTTTTAATTTGTTTTGGCGTTTAATAGTTTTTAATTATTTTGTTTTTTTGTGCGTGTTTTGTTTTTGCAAACGGGATTTTGTAGTTAAACATAAATCAGCATACTTGTTCTTTTAAAACAGAGAAATGATAAATAGGTTTGACAAGAACCTTGCTAAAAAAAATTATTTGAATGTTATACCATCTCGCATTGTAAGTTTAACCATATGTGTAATTTGTCTTTGCGGTTTTAGTGTTATGCGTGATTTATCAATATGTTGCTCCCAATCGAAATATGTACATGGCAAACATACGGTACAGCCTGACCACTTTTCTTTCTAAATTGAAATAACAATTTGCACTATAATAAAACTAACTTGAGCTCACAATCCATTCTGATTTATATTGACTATATATATATATAAAATCGGAAAAAGGCAAAACTTTCTATACATTTGACTTTTTTCTTTCGTTGGAACCTGACCCCGTATTTCACAAAAAAAAGGATGTGTACTAGTTTCCATAGCCCTTTATTTTTTGTCAACATATTCGATTAAAAAAAGTTTGAAGAGATATATCATATTACCGATTTTACGATCAGATGAAATCAATGTTTTTCCTTATATAATTCATCGTAACCTAATATCTTTATCATGTTTATTATCGGTTGCTGTAACTATATGTGAATTACTTGTTCTTGTGGTTTAAGTTTTATATCTGATTCATTTAATGTGTGGACCCTATCCCCTTCAAAATATATGCATTGTAAACACACGGTACAACCTGACAACATATCTATTGACATATGCATAACAATCTGCCCCATAAATATACTAAAGTATTTGTCAATTCTCATTCTGACTAAAATAGTCAAAAAGAATGATTTCATGAATTCCTATCTGCAAAAGGCTAAGTTTTCTCTTCATTTGACTGGTTTTCTTTCTATGGATCGTGAACCCGAATGTCCCAGCATAAAATAAACGTTCATACAATTCCCTTTACACATTGCCGTTCATATCTCTTAAAAACGGTTTCTGATTTGAAAGTATAGTATATGACAGGAATACGTTTAATCTTGTGGTCTCCAAGGTCAGGACATACACGTCGTTTTTTTTTTTGCTGAGTAAAACAAAACGATATTAACAACCTCAATGATGCGTGGGTTAAACTTCTTGTTTTATGAACAACAGGTACGAATAAAATTTAAAGATGTTGTGCAAGGTTTACATTACCATGACGTTTCTTCTTCTTTCATCTTAATAAGTTATCGAATAAATAAAAATCAGTATGTTGTTTGCATTTTACTTAATGAACCATCAGCAAACTGTAACCTTGGACGAAACTTCAATTACCATCGTATTGAAAGAAAATGTAGTCAATCGAAACCAGCTTTTTTAATTAGCTAGTGATTGTTGAATTCAAGTAGTAATATATTTTGTTCTAATAGGTTTTATATTTCTCTCATGTAACATGTTAATACTAGCCACCGTGATCTTTGGCAGTTATGAGTCTGTTCGCATATTATGTCTATAAAAAGCGTTTAATTGGAGATTCATGGTCGGATAGCATAGCAGTGTTTCAATCATCACATCAATGAATTGAACTAGTTTCCCTTACCCTTTATCCTTTGTCAACAGTTTTATTGATCTCAATTATACATCAACGTTTTAAAACAACCAGTTATTTAAGAGTATTATGGAACATATTAATTTTTGTTTTTTTAATCTTTAATTCATTTTCTTGTGACAATAAGTACGAATATATGTAAACTATGTTATGCTTGGTTGACTGTGCCAGAACCTTATTCTACTTCCATATTGACAGGTTATCCAAAAGTTTAAAGTATAGTCAATCAAAACCGGCTTATTTTCATTAGCGAATGTGGTTGTTGAATTTAGGCAGTAATATAATTCATCTAACACATTCTATATGTCTCTCATTTAACATGTTTTATAGACAACATACCTTGATCTTTGGCAATTCTGAGTTTGTTCACATACCATGTCTATAAAAAGCGTTTTTGGGATATTATTGGAGGTTCATGATCAGATAACGTAGCAGTAATTTAATCATCACAAAAATCAATTGCACCAGTTTCCATTGCCCTTTGTTCTTTGTCAGTAGTTTTGTTGATCTCAATTGTATTTCAACGTTTTTCTCCCATTTATTTGTATTGTAGTCCTGTCATGTAATGTTGTCATTTTAATGTTATAATTAACATTGCCATTTAAGTGGGAGGTTTGGCATGCAACAAAACCAGGTTAAACTCACCATTTTTATCTTAAAATGCACTGTACCAAGTCAGGGAAATTACCATTATTATATTACAGTTCGTTTCTGTGTGTGTTACATTTTAATGTTGTTGCTTCTGTTGTGTTGTAGTTCTCTTGTATTTGATGCGTTTCACTCGATTTTGGTTTGTAACTCAGATTTGGTTTTTTTTCTATCGATTTATCAATTTCGAACAGCGGTATACTACTGTTGCCTTTATCTAAACAACCAGTTCATTTGTGAGAATTATGGAACTTTACATTTTTTTTTAAACTTTGTTTTCTGATTCCTAGTACGCATATAATTAAAATATGTTGTGCTTGGATTTCTGTACTATTAAATTTATTCTTCTTTTATATTAAAAGGTTATCCAATAATTCGCAGTAAGTATGCTCTTTTCATTTTACTAAATGAACCAGTAGCAAACTGCAACCTTGGACGGATCTCGAATTACCATCGTATTGAAAGCAAATATAGTCAATCAAAACCGGCTTATTTGCATTAGCGATTGGTTGTTGGATTTAAGCAGCAATATAATGCATGTAATAAATTTGATATAATGACACATTTAAATTTGACTAGCCACCTTGAGCTTTACCCAGTCTGTGCCTGTTTGCATTCTATGTCTATAAAAAGCGTTTTTGGAATATTCTTACTTCTGATCTTCAGTGCTGTACAGCTTTGTACTTTTTTCACTTTCGATCTTTTCTATCTAGGCGTCACTGGTGAGTCTTGTGTGGACGAGGCGCTTTTTTGGCGTATTGAATTTTAAACCTTATGCATTTGATTATCTATTAATCATGTGTTTCTTTGTTTAATACGTTCTCCTATTTATTTGTATTGTAGTCCTGTAATATATGTTGTCATTTCAATGTTATATTTAACATTGCCATTAAAGTCCGAGGTTTGGCATGCAACAAAACCAGGTTCAACCAACCATTTTTATCTTTAAAAATGTCCTGTACCAAGTCAGGAAAATGGCCATTGTTATATTATAGTTCTTTTCTATGAATGTAACATTTTAACGTTGTGTTTCCGTTGTGTCGTTTTTTTTCTCTTATATTTGAGTGTGAATTCACATTACTATGAGACGTGTCACGGTACTTTTCTATTCCAAATTCATGTATTTGGTTTTGATGTTATATTTGTTATTCTCATCGGATTTTGTCTAATGCTTAGTCCGTTTCTGTGTATGTTACATTTTAATGTTGTGTCATAGTTCTCCTCTTATATTTAATGCGTTTCCCTCAGTTTTAGTTTGTTACCCCAATTTTGTTTTTTGTCCATAGATTTACGAGTTTTGAACAGCGGTATACTACTGGTGCCTTTATTAGAGATTCATTATCGGATTACATAGCAGTGTTGTAATCATTCCAAATATGTATTGCATAAAGACGCTTTTAACCATCATATTTCTAGAAATGTATAGAGAAACGCCCGAACCTAATATGGAATTTACTGACCCCGTATATATCGTATTAGGTCACTTGCACACTATGTAACGAATTTATCCTATCGACTATCTTTATTTGTTGAATTTAGACTAGAGTTGTCTTATTTGCAATCATACCACATCTATTTATTGTTATATTAAAGTGTTTAAGTGTTCAATTTTAAGAACCGACTTTTATTGGTCTGCACAACAAAACTTATGTCAACAATAACAATCTAATATCAACAACATTGCTATAACAATATTAAACCGAACTTTCAATACATTTAACATGTTTAAGTAATCAAAAAGTGCCAAACTTGTAACTCAAATACTTACTGTGTATTGAAATAAGCCCCGCCTCCCTACTAACCTAATATGGAATATACACAGTCTCCATGCGGACGCCTTTAACCAATCATATTCATAGAAATGTATATGACATAGGATAAATACAATATAATATGTTAACAGATAACATAGATATTTGTTTAGATGAAACATATCTTTTTTTTAAAGGAAAAATATGATTGTACCAATATAACAATAGTTTTGTCTTTCGACCCGTTGATTGATACAGTCTTAGTTTTGATTATATTAATTGTTATTGACATCCCCTTTTAATTTGTTTTTGCGTTTAGAATTTTTATAATAATTTTGTTTTCGTGTAACTGTAATAAGTATTGGAGAAAATAAAGAGGCAATAACATGAAGTGTTTGTCATGTTCGTTTATATCAATATCACAAGGAGGTACTTATCAGCATTTCTTTGTTCTGATACATAACGTTAAACATAAACGGTATAAACGTTGTCGTCACGAATCAAAGACAAATACAATTAACCTTCGATGGTAAGTTAATAGGGAAATGAAAAATCAAATCATGTTAGAAAATGTGCTACTGGCATGAACATAACAAATCAGATTAAAGCAATAACTCAGATAACAAAAACATTATGAAGAACTTTCTTTTCTTTTAATCAGATGCTTCCGAAAAACCTACTAAGCATAGGACGAAGTGATCAAATATAGAAATTGTAAACAAACAAAGTAGAATTGTCTGGGAAGTATGCACACGTGAATGAACTTTGAACTTAACAAACGTTTGGTGCGTTTTTGGATTTTGGAAACGTGATTTTGTATCCAAGATGCAAACAATGTTGAGATTCTCTTGAAAGATGTTTGTTTGACAATAACAACATAGATTTTTGATGATATTTGTTTTTTTTGTTTTTCTATAATGTTTTTTGCATTCGCCTTTCAACTGATTAGATTCAAACGCGACTTATCAGTCATGAATGCTCGTGTGTCTGGATAACCTTTCCATTTTGTGAAATATAATGGATATATCATAGTACCGATTCAGCGATGAGGTATATACATTTATTCTAACATGACGTCGCTTTGAGTACACACTCGTGGTAAAATATTAATATATTTTTAGGGCTGTTCCGATTGTACTCCCACGTCATATGCGTTTTATGAATGAGCTACCCGAAGTAATAAAACAATGACGTCAGAATAGAAAAATTTTACGAAAAAATACACGCTTGTGGAACCGAAAATCATCAGAAGAAAACGTAAACAAATAATGCTAAAATATGATATATTAGCCCTTTTTGTATACACATGAGACATATAAGTACAATAATCATTTTGAATTATCCAAACTTATCTAAATATGTTATCGTAAATAGTTTAAGCATCATCATTTATTCAGTTTGCTCCGTTATTTTACGTCAATTCAATAGATCGTTTATTTACGGGAACGACAAAAAATGCCATCACCTAGAGCGCTTCGATCCGAAACAATTGTCGTATTTGTTCTATTAGAATCGAAATAATTCCCGTGGCTTAAATGTATCGTGATTTTACTACGTGTTGTCCCTTTTTGTCGATAATTTACACCTCGCTTTCACTCAGGGTAAAATATTTGTCATTAAGGGCCAAACCGTGGTAAAATCACGATATATTCAAGCCCCCCCCCCCCCCCCCCCTATACCCCGCCTTTATGAATTATTTCATAACTAACACGTTAAAACTATTATACTTTATATATTCAGTATGTTGCTTCCGTCAAAAATATACATGTGTATGGTGAACACACGGTACCACTGTTGACATAACAATCTGCACCATAAATAAAATAAAGCTTTTCATTCAGACTTATCAATTCATAAACTATTACTTAATTAATGTATTTAAATCTTAAATAAGCCAAATTTTCTTTCCATTGGACATGTATTTTTTGGTTGGATGGTGACCCTGATTTTTCAAAAAACACAAGCATAATGCATACATGGCCAGCTTTGTTCAGTTGAATCGTAATTCCTTTGACAAATGTTTTTTCATACTACTCAATAAAGGTTTCCGACTTGAAATTTACTCCTCAGTAAACGACAGGAACACGAATGTTCTCGTTGTCTCCAAGAACAGGACATACGCTTTGATTTAATATACTTGGTATGTCACAACGGTATCAACGACCTCAATGATGTATGAATTACAGTTTCTGTTTTATAGGACAACATATTCGAACAAAATCTTAAGATGTTGTGAAAACCAAGGATTTTCTTATCCACAGAATAGATTACCTTAGCTGTTTTTGGCATGAGTATTTTGGTCGACGAAACGTGCGTCTAGAGTATCTTATTATAATCCTTGTTCCTTTTGATAACTATTCTCTACTATTAAATTTCTTCTAATTTTATATTAAAAGGTTATTCTATAATTCGAAATCAGTAAGCTGTTTGCATTTAACTAAATGATCCATAAGCAAACTATAACCTTGGACATAATTTCAATCACCATCGTATTGAAAGAAAGTAAAGTCAATCAAAACCGGCTTATTTCATTAGCGAGTAGTTGTTGAAATCAAGTAGCAATATAATTCATGTAATACGTTTTATCTGTCTCTTATTTAACACGTTTTAATTTACAAGCATTCTTGATCTTTGTCAATTTTGATTCCGTTTTTATACCATGTCTATAGAAAAGCGTTGTTGGAATATTATTGAAGATTCATGCTCGGATAACATAACAGGGTTTTAATCACCACAAAATTAAACTGCACCAATTTCAATTTCAATTGCCCTTTATTGTTTGTCAACAGTAAAATCACAAAAATACTGAACCTAGATAAAAATCAATTCAGAAAGTCAATAATCACATGAAATCAAATAACAAAACGCATCAAAAACGAATGGACAAGAACTGTCATACTTCTGACTTGGTACAGGCATTTTCAAATGTAGAAAAAGGTGGATTAAACCTGGTTTTATAGCGCTAACCCTCTCCCTTTGATGACAGTCTCATAAAATTCCGTTTTATTTACTATGATGCGACACAATAAATAAAAAATAGTCAAAATATGGGTACAGCAGTCATCATTGTGTATCAATTGTGAAAGAAACAATTTAACAGAACACAAAAACATCAACAGATTTATTGATCTAAATTGTACTTCAACGTTGTAAAACAACAGTTTGGTTATGAAAATTATGGAACTTTTATTTTTAAACTTAATTTCTGAATCCTATGATCAGATGATAATAGGTACGAATATACTAGTATTTAAAATATGCTGCGCTTGGTTTACTTAATCATGACATTTTCTACTTTATATTAAAAGATTATTATAAATATTTTACAATCAGTATGCTGTTTTCATTTCACCAAATGAACCATTAACATATTTTAACCTTGGTAGTTACTCGAAATGCCATGCTATTGAGAGCTTATGTAGTCAATCAAAACCAGCTTATTTTCATTAAGGAGTAGTTGTTAAGGGAGCTCGCTTCTCAATTTCAAAGTAATTAACTTTTCAAAACACTAGTTTATATTGATAAGGAATTAATAAAGGAATCCAAAACGCAAAAAAAATATATAGGTCACCGTGCTTGTTTTCGAGATAAAAGCCATTGAAATTTTGGCGGGAAAATATTCTCTCTTGACTTTTTATAGCTTTATCATTGACAAGTTAAAGCTCTCAAAAACTGTTAAAAAGTAATTTAAATTTTATAAGACTTTGTCAAATGGCTTATCATTTAACATGTTAAAAAAATTTAAAAAGAAATAATGGGGGTCACCGGGCAAATTTTTTTTAAGGCATTTAAATGGATAAAACCAGAGGATTCCTAAAATCTGACAAAAAATCAAAAACATGATAAGCCAGCTTCCTGAAAATCAAGTAGCATTACAATTTATGTAATACGTTCTATATGGTTCTCGTTGAACATGTTTGATAGACTAGCTAGCAACCTTTATCTTAGGCAATTTTAAATCTATTTGCATACTATGTCTATAAAAAGGATTCTGATTTTTTTTAGAGATGAAAGATCCGATAACATTACAAAATTTTTTTAATTACTACCAAAATAAATAGCACTAGTTTGTATTGTTCTTTATTTGTTGTCAAAACAATCACATGAATCAATAAAAAAAAGGTTGAAGAGATATACCATAATATCGATTTTACGTAAACCAACGTGTTTCGTATAATTCATCGTAACCTAATATCTTTATCTATGGTGAATACACCTATATGTGAAATGTGTCCTTATGGTATTAGCTTTATATCTGATTCATTTAATGTGTTGCCTTTAACCCCTACGATATATGGACTTTGACAACATATCTATTTAAATGTTTTTTGTCACAATTCATTCGGACTTAAATGTCATAAATTATAATTTTATGAATTCATATCTAAAAAAAAATGTTCGCTCCATTTGACCTGTTTTCTTGCAATAGATCATGACCCCGAATTTAAGAAATAACAGTTGAATTAATCCTTAATGCCAGCATAAAATAAACATGAATACAATACCCTTGACAAATGTTCTTCGTATCTTAGAATAAGTTTTCTGATTTGAAAGCAATGCGACAGGAAACTATAAGTTAGTGTGGTCCCCATGGAGAAGACATCCACGTTGTTTTCAATTACTTAAGTCTCTCACAACAGTACCAACTTTCTCAATGATGCTTGGATTAAAGTTCCTGTTTCATAAGAATGTAGGTACGAACAAAGTTAAAAGATGTACAAGGTTTTCCCTTCTTTCATATTAAAAGGTTATCCACAAATTCACAATCAGTATGCTGTTTGCATTTTACTAAATGAACCATCAGCAAACTCTAACCTTAGACGTAACTTGAATTACAATCGTATTGAATGCTAATAAAGGCAATCAAAACCGGCTTATTTTCATTATCTGGTGATTGTGAAATTCAAGCAGCAATATAATTCATGTATAAGTTCTATATGTTTCTTATTATACCCCCGCTTTAAAAGGGGGATATACTGTTTTACCTCTGTCTGTCCTTCCGTCAGTCCGTCAGTCAGTCCGTCCGTCCCATGAATATTTTTCGTCGCATTTTTCAATACAAGGATTTCTGAAATTTGGTTTCAGGGTTTATCTCAGTCAGCTATACCGTGTGATGCGTTTTAAGATTCATCACTCGACAACTTCCTGTTTACCGAACACTTGCATATTTTTACACTATTAATATTATCCACTTGCGGCGGGGTATCATCAGTGAGCGGTAGCTCGCAGTTTTACTTGTTTAATATGTTTTATAGACTAGACCCCTTGCTCCTTGCCCATTCTGAGTCTGTTTGCATACTATGTTTATAAAAAGCGTTGTTGGACTATTATTGCAGAATCATGACCGGATAACGTAATAGTGTTTTAATCGCCACAACAATAAATTGCATCAGGTTCAATTGCCTTTTATTGTTTTTCAGCAGTTTTATTGATCTAAATTGTACTTCAACATTTTAAAACTGTATTAAGCATGTTAAGTGAGAATGAATGATTTTTTTTTTTTCTAAACTTGCTATTTTGGCAAAACCTTTCTGAGTTTTCATTTTTTATCAACCTTGCACATATTTGCGATATTTAACTTATTGTTTTTATTCCTATGGCACTGAAAAGTGTTATTGAGACAAACCGAGAGTCTTGCGTACAAATTTAAATCCTAGTATCGTTGAAATATATTTTTTTATTTTGTTTCCCATTTTTACAAAATTGCGAACCACATGTATCTTATTTGGGTTAAAAACAAAGTTCAACGATGTAATGCTGATTCATATGTTGCTAATATATTGGTATAAATAAAAGAAGATGTAGAGTAAGTTCCAATGAGACTGAATGTACTAAATGACATTGTTAGATTCATCAAGTTGGTTGGTCAGCAGGCATAGAATGTTGGAAATTGCTACCTATAACGACGCATTAACCTATAAAACCAAAAGAAAATGCTGAGACCTGACTAAATTGAATCATGCTTAAACATAAATACCTGTCTTAACCAAACATGTTCATAAACACTGTCATATCTAATGATGTACGTTGTGAACCTGACAAAACCGAACAAAATCCAAGGTCCCGAATAATTTCGGTTAAAACAGGTTTCACTGTATTAAATTCATGATGATATGTTTATGATTTGAAGTTTAACAAAAGGACACAAGTAAAATCCAGGACGCATAATCATATATATTTGACATTATCGCCAATTGAAACCAATTACACTTGACATACATTAACACAAAATAATGAATTGTCATTCGCCAACAAAAAATGTTACGGTATATAAAACATATGCCTGAGTCATAATGATTTTATGTTATCGTAAGTTGTTTATGATCTACTTCAAATTCTTTCGAAATATGTTATTATGAAAACTTCATAAGTTTATAATACGATTAGTTTGTTACTTGTTGTTGAAAATACAAATATGGTTGGATAACCAATGGAAAAGCATTCTATCAGAGATAACATGACACAATTTTTTGAAATTTGAGGTTCTTAGTTCTCTTCAATTTTTCACTTCTTTGGCTTCATAACTATTTCGTTATGAGCGTGAATAATGAGTCTAATGTAGACGAAACGCGCGTCTGGCGTATTTGATTATATTCCTGGTACCTTTGATAACTATGAACGTTTTCAAAGGTATTACTGTACGGGTTCAATCGTGACCAAAGCCTATAACACATAGTTATGTTTAAAAGAATAAGACGTAAAACAATTTAATCCAGAGGACAAACGGTTTGATTAATGTAAAAAACAAAGAACAAAAAACCCAGCAATTAATAACAGGCACGTCAATAATGTAGCGAGTGGGGTAAAACTTGTTTTCTGGCGCCCTAACCTAGGACATTAACATGACATAAGAACAAAACATAAAAAAACAACTAACACAAATTTCAGACAGTACGTGTCAAAGTATAAAACATCCTCAAACCAAAAAGACATCGATTACACTCACCAACTAGAATAAATCATAAAAAAGTGTTCAGCATTGTAACGAAACAGCACAGAAGAACGAATAACATAGTGTTTTTATCCTATCTGTTTACAATGGGCATGGCTGAATGTTTAGCAGCAATAATCGTCATAAAATTACAGAGTTGGCATTTTCAGTAAAGAAAATTAATGAAAATTAAAAACCAATTGTTCAGAGAACAATTGAAAGTCTTTCCACACTAAAGTAATTTGGATAAGAAGGTAGTTTCTTTATACTGATGCGATAAATGATGGTTTAAATATCTTTTTGAGTGATATAAGGGAGATAATATGCTACTTCCGGTGAAATGAATGTCACAACCGGTCTCATATGATAGCTTCTTTCACACTGATTCCAAAAATATATAGTTTCTATATACTTTTGTATGTAGAATGGGAGATAATTGGCCACTTCCGGTTTGTTGGAAGTCATTTTTAGTCTTCAGTAATCTGTTCATGTATCTATATGACAAAATATATGGATTCTGGGTACTTTTAGGTGAAAAAAATTGCAAAAATAGCTACTTCCGGTTTTCTCAAGGTCACTTCCGGTAGCCATTTTTCAAGGTCATTAGTCACTTAACCTTTTGTATGAGATCAAATGTCTTTATAATGAACTTAATTGAAGTTATAATCAAATAACTTCATATCAAGACATTTCAGGGGCACCAACTCCTATAAGATGCCATTTAATTGTATAAGACTAAATGTAACATATCTTCATTACAACAAAGCTGACATTTTGCACTTATTCTTTTATATGTATCTCTCAAAGTGTCGGAGAAAATGCAAAAACAAGCAAAAGTCACAATTCAGAACTTGACCTTGACCTTTGACCTTGACCTCATTTTCTAAGTTGGGACCCATTGGACTCAAATTAAAACATTCCAGGGTTATACGGTTAACTGTTTATGAGTTATGTAAACAAACCGACAAATTTATTTTGTAAAGGTAGATAACTCCTATAAAATTTCATCGAATCGCTTCGGTCCAAATGCGCCAAAAATTAATGAGGATGTAACGAACAATTTGTAAAAAGAATTTTGTCGATATCTTTTTTTGTTACGAAGGAGATATGCTTTGATGATAAACAGTGAATAGGGAGATAACTCTTACAAAGAAAATGGTTCGGCTTAGCAGGGTGAAATTTAAAAGCGCATAAACTATACGATACAATATGAGAAATATCTAAGCGACATATTGCGAAACAAACATTTATCGCAAGAACAAAAGTTGGCGGAAAAAAAAAAAAAATAATAATAATAATTAAAAACCAATTGTTCAGAGAACAATTGAAGGTCTTTCCATCAAAACAATGTATTTTAATATGAAAAGTTGTGAAACTAAGTTTAAAATGTCATTTCAATCGTCAAATGATAGCTCTTAGTAAGCTGATTCCAAAAAATATATTGTTTCCATACATTTTTTTTAAATAAGGGAGATAATTTGTTACTTCCGGTTTGAAAAATGTTACTTCCGATTATATTTGAATATTTTCTTGACACTGATTCCAAAAATATCTGGTTCTATATACTTTTATATTAATAAAGTACAAAAAAATAGCTACTTCCGGTTTACAAAAGGTCACTTCCGGTTGTTTTTTTCAAGGTTAAATGGTTTGATACCTTTTTCTAAAAGTTGAATATCTTTATTATGTATACATATAGAATAAAAGCAAAGGTCAAAATCTAGAACGTCAAATTAAGCTATGATCTTGAGATCAATTTCAAGGTCATAAACCAAGGACCTCAAATCAAAAGACCATAGGTTTTAATTATATTCAGTTAATGAGTTATATCACCAAACGCGTATTTTTAAATACAAGAGGGGAGAAAACTCCCTTTTACATTCAACGTACGCTTGCAATCAAAATTTACATCTTACGACATGTCGCAACTAACAATTTAGTAAAAATAATTTGTTTATATCTTATACAGTCTTTGGATATAAGTGAAAATAAGCCAAATTCAAATATTAGAATATGACCTTGACCTTTGACCTTGACCTAATTTTCATTTTTTGGGACCAAGGACCTCAAATCAAAAGATCCTAGGTCTCTATCACTTATGATTTATAAGATATAAATTCATTTCACTTATATCAGATGCATAAGGGGAAATAACTCTCATATGGAGCGGTCATATCGCTTCGGTCAAAATAGGACAAATCATGCGAAGGATATAACGAGCAATTTTGTAAAATAAATTTGTCATAATCTTTTACGGTTGCGAAGGAGATGCGCTAACAATGTAAACAGTGTTTGGGGAGATAACTCCTACAAAGAAAAGTATTCGTTTACGCAGGGTAAATTTCAAAAGCGCATAAACTGTTCGATATCATATACAAAATATCTAAGCGACATATTGCGAAACAAATGTTTATCGCAAGAACAAAATTAGGCGGAAGAAAAAAAAAAAAAAAAAAATAATCAGAAGAAAAACAATAGGTCTTTCCACAGAAAAGTGGAAAGACCTAATAATCAGAACAAATACAATAAGTCTTTCCACAGAAAAGTGGAAAGACTTAATAATATTCCAAACCTTTGTTTTTCCATCTTATTTCAGCTATCGTTTACAAAAAGGTGGTATGAGAAGAAGGCATAGTACTTTCAGTAAATAAAAATTTGAAAAAATAATATTTCAAAATTATATTTTTACAAGAAGCTAAACATACATTTTACCTAAATAAAACGATTTTGATATGATTGACAAATGGACAAACAACTTAATTTAACTGTAAGCTCAAAACCATTCATCGACTAGAACAAGCTCATGGGTAACTTATGTTTGATTTGCAACATGAGAATAAATACACACTCTTATCAAAACATTTTCACCTGAAAAATGATCAAATAAATTAAACATATGTTCATCTGTATCTGTATCCAATGAAATTCTGCCAATATAGGCACACCTTGAAAATACAACAGTTCTACTACCCTAATAGGATATGAAAATTCTTTCTCCAATAGATTTACAAGTATTATGTACACAATTCACAGTTTCCATAAAGATATCATTATCATATCATTTTACATGTAGATGTCAAACATAACAAATTGTTGTACACTTTTAAAGTAGGTATTCGAGACTAATTCTAGGCGATCTTTGAACGCTCTATGCGACCTGTCTATTTGTTCTGTTTTGATCTACTGCATATCAAGTCAATTTTTGCAAACATTTCATATCTCTATTAAAGTAAGCTATTAAATGCTCGCTAAAATGAAATTTAGACTCAAGAAGTTCATTTTGAAACTTTTAGTCCTAAATACGGATTTTATAAATCAATATCTAAAGCAAGGCCACATTTGCTCTTTATCTAACTATTATTCTTTGTTGATTGCTACACCATTTTCAGAAATTACAATGAAATAATTAAGAAACCTCAAGCTCAAAATAAGCGCTAATACAACTCCATTCATAAATTACCTTTCATGTTTCGCAATTGTATATATGTTCTTGTTGTCTCCACGGACATGGATATAAAAGTTTGCCTAATTTGATCAGTGTATAAGAAAAGAATAAACGACAACAATGATTTGATGATTGCGTTTTGAAAATTTTAACAAATCAGAATTAAATGTTGTTGTGCTTAATTACATTCATATAACATGTGTTTCTAAGTTCTGTGTCATTGACGTATTCCCCGCATATTTGATTGTTACTTAATACATAATGTATTTCTAGTATTTAACTACTAAATTTAAAAAAGGTTATTCAATATAGTTTTTTTCTAGTCATGTCATTGTCCGTTTGTTTTAGAAAAATGAATTTGAATTTCCTTCGGAAGCTTGTGTCTCTCTTTCATAGATTTTGGTGTCCTATGCTTTAACTAAAATGCCCTGTACCACGCATGGAAAATGGATACTGTTATCTACAGTCGCTGTCTATGTTCATATGTTGGCGTTTCCTTTTCTTGTTTTATAGTATTTCTGTTATTCTTTTGTTTTACTCTTTAACTTGATGCGTTTCCCTCGGATTTTGTTTGTTACACGGACTTCTTCTTACGTAATTGAATTATGACTATGGAACAAGGGTTAAACTTCTGTTGCCTTTATTTATCTCAATAGATGAAACAATCAAATAAAAAGTTTAATAATGTATTAATATATTATAAGAATTTCGAAACAAATCTTATGATTAACAATTTTTATGATGCTTACATTAAAAAAAGATAACCCTCAACAAACTGTAACCGTGAACCAAATACAACTTATCAACGCATTGAACGCAAACAGAGACAATTAAAACCGGCTTATCGTCATTACGGAGTGATTTTAGTAGTCAAAAGGCAATACAATTCTTTCAAATAACTGATATATCACTAATTTATAGACTCAAAAAACCTATATAACCAACAAACGAAAGTAAATAACAATAGTATATTATTTGAGAAAATGACAAAATTCACAGATGCATAAGCCGTGCTTATGTTGCTAAGATATCTGTACACATTTTTGTTTACGGGTCAGCTAAAGGTGCGGGTTTTTCTCGCGATGTTGAAGACCGAGTGGTTGACGATGGATATTTTCTTCTCTTTGGTCTTTTGTCTCTTCGACACATTCTTCATTTTGTTTCCCAATTTTATAGAATTTGTGTTTTCATTTGACCTATGTCCTATCAAGGGACAGAGATCCCGATGTCAGCAATTACAACTTAATTATTGATATATTTCCAGCTTAATATAAGAGTGATTATATTTCCTTTATCAAATTGCCTTACATGCAAGTGCTTGATTTATGAATTAGCAGACAGCAGCATTTCAGTCATTGTGGTCTCTATGGACATGATGGACAATACAATACAAGCAGTTTTAATCTGTTTAGCGTATAAAAATTGAATAAACGACCATACTAATGTGATCATTAAAGCTCTTGATTCATGCAGGAATTGGTACTTATAAAATTAAAAGAAATTGTAAGGTTTGCTTCTCCATAACATTTTATATACTTTAATATTGAAGTTCTGTGATATTGATGCAATCCCCATATATCCATTTATTGTCTTTTTTATCTCAATAATTGAAACAGTCTATATCGTTATCAGGCATATGGTAATGAAACATTATAACATCACGCCGCATACACTCAAAAATGAAAAGCTAATGTTCAATGATTAATGATGAGGTTTTGTTTTTACCTTTACAAAAAGAACAGAAGAAGAGTTCAGACCTCATGACTATATAGAAATTATCATAATATCACATAATTTACATTTGAAAAAAATATTAATCAATAATCAATTTAAATTTGCATAAAAAAGAACCTTTGTTGCTAGCAAACAAAACAATATTCTAGTTTGAAAATTCATGCAACACGTGCTGGACGCCACGTGTGCGTTTAAAACGTCATTTAACATGAAGTTTAGTGTGACGGTTATTTTCACTGAAATAGTACACTTTATTGTTCAGGGTCAGCTGAAGGTGCAGGATTTTCTCGCTATGTTGAAAACCTAGTGTTGCCATCTAATTGTGTGTCTGCTCTTAGATCAGTTGTCTCTTTCACACATTTCCCATTTACTTTCTTATTTCAATGAATTTTTGTTTTCATTTGACCTTTGTTCTATCGTAGGATAGGGACATCGATGTCAGCAATTCCATCTTAATTTTTTATAATACATTTCCTTGAACAAGTTGCCTTTCATGCCTCCTAATAAATTTTCGGATTTTTAAATTAGACGACAGCAGTATTTCAGCTCTCGTGGTCCCCATAGACAATGCAATACAATTGGTTATAATCTGTTAAGCGTATTAGAACGGAGTAAACGACCGTAATGATGTGATGATTAGAGTTTCTGATTCATTTGAGAATTGGTATTAATACAATGAAAAGATGTTTCTTATATTTCTTAACCATAACATTTTCTCTTTTTCAATTTTGAAGTGCTATTTCATTAATTTATTTCCTACATATCTATGTATTTACTTTTTTATCTCAATAATTGAAACAGTCTGTTAATAACTAGGTATAAGAGCTCTTGCATTTTACTACTACTTATTTCAAAAAAGGTCATCCAATTATTCACAATCAGTATGCTGTTTACATTCTATCAAATGAACTATTAGCAAACTATAACCTTGGACGTAACTCGAATTACTATTGTATTGAAAGCTAATGAAAGCAATCAAAACCGGCTTATTTTCATTAGAGAGTGATTGTTGAATTCATATAGCATTAAATTCTTCTAATATATTTGATTTGTATCTAATTTTATAGACTGGAAAACCTTGACCTTTGACTACTGAGACTCTTTGTATGCCATGTCTTTCCAAAGCTTTTTCAAATATCAATATCCGTTTCTGGGCTTATAACAGATCAATGTGTAATCATCACGAAACAAAAATTACTCTTTATTATTTTTCAGTGGTTTTATTCATCACAATTTTACTTTAATGTGTTTAAACAATTAGTTAACCACTGAAAAGCATGAGAGTTTTTTTTCTTTTAAAACAAAGTCATAATACAATTTTATATTTTGGTCTTCGGTAATGAAAAAGACGAACGTGTAGTAAATCGTAAAAGGCCCCGCAATAAGAAAAATACAAAACCGTCAATCGAGAACATTTACAACATAGTTTTATAATAACAAAATTAAACCAAGCAATTTTGACAAAAATGAATCAACGACCATGGAGTTCATTGAATTGCAAAAAAGTAATCAAGGTACCAGGCGTATAATTTGATACGCCAGCCCTGCATTTCGTCTTAAGAATACTCATCAGTGACGCACTAATTATAAAAGTTAGAAAGACAAACAAGTGTAAAATTGAAGAGCATTGAGGACCTGAAGCTCCAAAACGTTGTGCCAAATACGTCTAAGGTAATATATGCCTTGGATAGGAAAATCCAAAGTATTTTGAATAATTCATACTTTTGCAAACAGTTGATTTATAAAAAAAATGACCATATAATTGATATCATATCATTCACGGAGAAATATTATTTTATCATGAGTGTTACATGTATGATATCACTGAATTCGTATATATGGTTTTTACCAAATAGTCAACTGACTACGAGGATTTCAATCTTTGTCTTGCAGAATTCGGGATTACGGTTAATCAGGAAACCATTATAATAGATCTTTAATTATGGATTTAACAAAACAAATGTCTGATATGTTTTGATTTGTCACGGAGCAAACAAAATGTCAAAATTATGTTCACTTTTGACTTATATTTCAGTTTACATGACATTTTTTAAATGCACAGCGTAAACCAGCCGTTAAACACAAAGTGAATTGTGTATTTTCAGCTGGTGTTCGAATGCAATGTCATCGTAAAGTGTTTCTACCTATAGATAGACAGTATTAACACAAGAACATACTGTCAGTTACATAGTGTGCTAGTGACCTAATACGTTATATATGGGGTCAGTAAATTCCATATGGGGTGAGAGCGAAGCTAGAATCCCCATATGGACTTTATTGACCCCATATATACCGTATTAGGTCACTAGCACACTATGTAACGAATCTATTTTAACGACTATCTTAACGTGTGAAATTTAGACCTATCAAAATGGTCAAGTCCTCAATACTGTTAGCATTAAGAAACTACTTCCATTGATCCTACAAAAACAAATACCAACAATAACGACTTGTGAGGGTTAAATGTGTTATATTATGAATGTATTTCAATCTTAATCATCAATTTCTTCGTCTGTTAAAACCTTTACGATTTTTTTCTCAGTACCGTTTTGTTTTTATAAAGGGACGTAACACCACTACTAACCGTGTATGAATTAAGACCCGCCTCCCGTCTACCTTATATGGAATATAAAGGGACGTAACTCCACTACTTACCGTGATTGAGATAAGCACCGCCTCACTACTAACCACACATCAAATATACACGGTCTCCACGAGGGCGCTTTTAACCAATCACATTCCTAGAAATGTATTGGAGGTAAGATAAATCTATATACTAATGATTTAATGATACCACGAACATCACTGAAGAGACATGTATTGTCGAAATGCGCATCTGGTGCAGGAAAATGATACCGTTAACGCTATTAAGTTCCCATCAAACAGACGCATAGTTGGCACAAAATGTACAAGCTGTATTCCTCCTTTTGCATTGTTCATGTGTCATGTTTCGAAAATAAATTTTATATTATATTAAGATTTAAGGTTTTCTTTGTTTGATATCAAATATGTTTGGCTTCTTTTTTCTTAAACTTGTATATTAACGAACACATGTTATTTGATACTACGTTTACAATACATGTAGATACAATTATCAAACTGTTCAAAACAAAATAGTGGTATCTATGAAAGTTCTAGTTATTGATTGAAAAACAAATCAACAAATACTAAATAGTAAAATAAAAATAACAAACAACCATATTGTAGTTGGGATTTTTTTTTCAATATTGTGTTATTCCAATGCTTTCTTAAGTTTACACAACGAAAGGAGATTTTCTTACTTCTGTATAATAAATGCAACAGTTTTTTGTTCTGTAATGAGTTCATATTAATCATGAATATCTATTACATAGTTATTTTATAAAATTCACTTTTTGCAAAAGTATAAATTATTCTAAATAATAAGGATGTTCTTATTTCTAGCAGAAAACTCTAGCCGTATTAGGGACAACTTTTTTTAACTTTTGGTCCTCAGTGCTGTTAAACATTGTACTTGTTTTAGCTTTCGAACTTTTGTATCTGGTCGTTACTAGTTAGTCTTATGTGGGCGAAACGCACTTCTGATGTATTAAATTTAAACATGGTGCCTTTTGTTAGCTTTTATTCGTGTTTTTCTTTGTCCAAAATGTTTTCCTATTTTATAATGTAGTTCTGTAATGCTACGTTGTCATTTAAATGTTATATTTAAATATAGGCAACAGTAGTATACCGCTGTTCAAAACTCATAAATCCATGGACAAAAAACAAAATCGGGGTAACAAACTAAAACCGAGGGAAACGCATGAAATATAAGAGGAGAACAACGACATACCACCGAAACGTAACACACACAGAAACTGACCAAGCATCAGACAAAACACCACGAGAATAACAAATATAACATGAAAACCAAATACATGAATTTGGGATAGACAAGTACCGTGTCACTTCTTATCTCAATATCTCAAAAATAAGAGAAAACACAAACGACTCAACGTTAAAATGCAACACACACATAAACGAACAATAATATAACATTGCCATTAAAGTAGGAGATTTGGCATGCCACAAAACGAGGTCCAACCCATCTTATTTTTCTTTCAAAAAATGTACTGTATCAAGTCAAAATATGAATATGATCATTGTTTTATTATAGTTCGTTTCTGTGGGTAAAACATGTAAACGCTGTGTTTCTATTGTGTCGTCTGTTTCCTCTTATATTTGAGTGTGCAATCACATTACTATAAGACGTGTCACGGTACTTTTTCTATCCCAAATTCTTGTATTTAGTTTTAATGCTATTAGTTCTTATCATCGGATTGTGTGTAATGCTTAGTTCGTTCCTGTGTGTGTTACATTTTATTGTTGTGTCTATGTTCTCCTCTTATAAGTAATGCGTTTCCCTCAATTTTAGTTTGTAACCCGGATTTGTTTTTTTCTATCGATTTATGAGTTTCGAACAGCGGAATACAACTGCTGCTTTTATTTATAACATGCAAATTTCTTAAAGTTGCTATTTGAAACGTGGTAAATGATATACAAAGGATATTCAGACATATAAGTCGAAAATAGTTTCCAAACGAAGCAAATGTGTCACGAATGCTTCATTTGTAATTAAATAAACTAGTTTTACGTTTATTATAAAAGATAAGAGTATGTGTTTTATCTTTTGGGATTTCAATTCCAAATCAGTTTTAGCCCTTAAGTCTTAATTTATTTTGAATCTTTGCCATATCAACAGTATCAACATATAAATAAAGAAACCATAACACCAAGGATTTCATTAATTTCTGTGCCCTGTTTTACATTAGATTGTGTAATCTACTCAAACGAATTTTATATCCACAATTGGTTTACTTGTATTTTACTGACATATAGTTTTATTGGCATTTTCTGTTATGGTAATTTTGCCTCAATTGAATATTCACATAAAATGTACTTTAGCAAAATTTACTGTTAAAATAAATATAATTTGCTATCATGTCGATTAAGTTTTGTTGATCTACATCGTCGAAGAACCTCATATTTCTAAACTTTGATTTTAATTTGCAGTTTTTAAATTAAACTCATGCCGTTGAAATATCAAACCTTGCATATTCGTGTTATGGTACAACTCATAGATCGAAAATTAACTGACAACACAATGACTAACAAAGAAACAGACAAAAATAAAAATACTAGTACACAGGACACAACATAGGAAACTAAGGAGTAAGCAACACAAACTCCACCAAACACTTTTGGGATTTCGGGTGCCTCGGAAGGGTTAGCAGATCCTTCTCTACCTGTGGCATCCATCGTGTTTAAGTCATGTTATTACAAACCCGGAAATAGTCTAACTCGGAAAAAAGTAAAATCACAAAAATACTGAACTCAGAGGAAAATCAATTCGGATAGTCCATAGTCACATATCAAAAACAAATAACAAAACGCATCAAAAACAAATGGACAAGAACTATCATATTCCTGATTTGGTAGAGGCATTTTCAAATGAAAAAAATGGTGGATTAAACCTGGTTCTATAGCGCTAACCCTCTCACTTTAATAACAGTCTCATCAAAGTCCGTTATATTTACATGATGCGTTTAATAAACAGTCACAATTATTAAACTAGTCAAAATATGGGTACATCAGTCATCATCGTATAACAATTTTAAAAGGGGACAATTAAACGAACACAAAAACATCTTCTATCTACGAACACATTAATTGATTTGAGTGTCTGACGTCAGAAAACTTTTATACGTCACATAAATTTAATAGTAATTCATAATAGAAATATATCATTATGGCATATACTAGACCAATATAATACTGACGGGATCTTTCAACGTACAGAGTCACGTAATAAGAACAAAAGAAATACAAAAAGTCGCATATACAAAACAAACCACTAAAAAATGAAAGCCAATACAAACACATTGACGATATATATAAGTACCGAGCCACGTCAAGCTGATATCACATAAAACCATTCAACAGTAAAAGTAATATTAATAATAGAACAAAGACAAAAAAAAGAACAATAACAAATGTTGTTAAGATGATAAACAACATCAGTACGCAGAATTTATACATCAAGACCATCGTGTATTATTTGAGAAGTTGATACGGAATATTTATCAACAAGGTCTTGGTACTTTCCGATGAACTTTTTAAGAAAAAGGACGAGACGTTCTTTGACAAACCCCTGGTTCATCAAGTTTCTACTCAGACACTGACGACGTTTTACAAAGTCTGAGTAGGAGCTGCAAGCTCTTGAATATCGAATAAGTTTGGAAATATATATCCCATATGCAGGTGAAGTTGGTATATTGCTACTAAGGTGGGGGGGAATTTATAATTTCAAAATTAAAATCGTTTTGTTTGTCATAGATTCTGGTACTGAGATGACGGTGTAAGTCAAATTCGAGATATAAGTCTAAAAATGAGGCGGAGGAAGCTGTGTCTGTTGTTTCTTTAATCTCAAGTTCTGTGGGATATATCAATGGAACCCAATCAGAAAAGTTCGGATTGTTTATGGAAAGAACATCATCAATATATCTGAAAGTGAAATTAAATAATCTGGCTTCTTTGATCCTCTTGTTTTTGACAAGTGTCTGGGAGAACTCCGATTCATATGAAAATAAACAGAGGTCGGCAAGAAGAGGCGCACAGTTTGGAAGGCCACATTTATAAAAAAAGAAAGTGACTTTTGCTACGGCTAAAGGAACATAACCGATATCATCTCTGAATAGGTTATTCCATAAGGAATTCAACCAAATCGTGATTGCGTCCGTAAAACTGTCAAAGAGATGATCTCAATTTCACCATTTGGAACTCTTTGTTTAATACACTTAATACTCTCAAAATTTCACAAAAGTAATCGCGCACAAAAAATTGTTTACCAGAGTTTCATGGTCATAAGCTCAAATGCCATTTTATTTATGAGGACTGTCTCAGCAAAATTTGTTAAACCAAGTTTGTAAATTATGATATATCCTAGGTGTAAACATGTCGATTTGATTTTGTTCATTAAAGGGGATGTATAAAAAAGAAGATGTGGTATGATTGCCAATGAGACAACTATCCACATAAGACCAAAATGGCACAAACATTAACATTATAGGTCACCGTACGGCCTTCAACAATAAGCAAATCCCATACCGCAAAGTCAGCTATATAAAAACCGATAAGACAATGTAAAACAATTCAAACGAGAAAACTAACGGTCTTATTTATGTAAAACAAAATGAGCAAAAAACAAATATGAATCACATAAAGGTAAACAAACGACAACCACTGACTTACAGGCTCCTGACTTGGGACAGACACATATAACATGTGTATGTCCATCTCTACTAATGTTGATTGCATGCATGTCTAATTATGTTTAGTTCTGAAACACGAAAAGAGTCTACTGAAAATATGTATTTCGTGTTTTATAAGAGAACATATTCAAGTAAGCTATTTATTAATAGCATTAAAATTTTGGATTTTTTTGGGGTTTTCAATGTAAAGTTACTTTGTTATCGATTTAGAATTTAAACGGATATGATTCGCAAACTACGGATGAGTATAACATGAATTATATAGACAACAAAGGCAGCTTACGTAATTAATTATATTTCTGGTATCTTTATTGAGTTTTAGATACAATGTAATTTCACGTATTATCTATGTTTTCTTTTTAAATCTATAACCATCACTATCAATAAAAATATCAAAGCGAACCTTAAATAAATATCTTTGATCGAATTTATTCTAAAAAATTAAGGAGATTAACAGTCTCAAATATCAAAAGTTTAACAAAACAAATCACAATATCATAAGTTAAATAATCAAAATAGCATCAGAGAGTACACACTTAGTACAAAAATGTTAAATGTGAATCAAATAAAAAAGCAAGGATTTTGAGAAACATTCTAACATCACAATCTGAAACATATCAAAAGGAACGGGAAACTACTGTCATATTCTTGACTATAGGTACAGGCATTTGATATGACTAGAAAATGATATCCTACAAATGCAGTTGATAAATAATATAATCCTAAGGAATATAAGAACTGTAACACGCATCTTGTAAATGTTTTTTCTTCTTTTGCGGTCTATGTTTTATGTAATTGCGTAATTTACCAAAAAAAAAAATAATTTAATATCCACAGTTAATCAGTTTAATATCCACCATCAATTAACCTTTATTCTTTTGTTCTATACTGTAAACTAGTTATTTTTTTTCGCGGGCACGTCTCAACATTTCAGTTTCGCTTTATGTTGTTGTAGAAGTTGCATTCAAGTTAATATACTAGTGTCATGTTTTTCTAAAAGCGACTATAGGGACGCTGCCTTTTTTGGATATCAATCGCCTAATTGTCAAATTTATAGAATTTTCGGTTTTTAAATATTATCCATCTTTGATATTTTTGAACCTTCCAACTATAACGATTCGAGAATATCCAAAGAGGAATAAATATCATACTTTATGGAAAAGAAATCATGATGCAACCAAAGCAAAAAAGAATACGTCCTAAAAAAAAAATCACAAAAATACTGAACTCAGGGGAAAATTTAAACGGAAAACCCCTTACCAAATGACAAAATCAAAGGATAAAAACGTCAAACGAATGGACAACAACTGTCATATTCCTGACTTAGTACGAGCATTTTCAAATGTAGAAAATGTTCAATGTAATTATGATGATCCTTTGTCTTTTCATCATTACAAGTCCCCGTGTGTTCATATGATATCCGTGGTTGATACATTATATCAAGTGTTATTTATTACCTTTTGGTTGCAGTTGTGTCTCTTGATATGTTTCCTATTTTTATTTCATTTATACTATTAAAGGAAAAGACCGATATATTGAACTGCATCTTCTCTGAAACCGTAAACAGTTGGAAATATTTGGGAAATGAAGTGTAAACGTAGTGTTTTGTATTTCCTTGATTTGTACATGTTGTATTTTGAACAATCTTTTTTTTTATTAAAGAAAACGCCAACTGTTTGAGAAAACAATCCAATTCGGAAACTGTGATCGATCCGTGTTTTAAACGCTTTTGTACATGTTCAGTCGACATACTATCCGCGAAATTTAAAACTCTTTATTTCAACACATGCTCAATTGAACCGCGATGGCTCGGGCAGTTTAAATTAAAAATAGAACAACGAGACCAGAAAATAGGGACATAATATTTAAATAAAATTTTCTGTGTATTGGTTTAAATAATAATAAATAAAATTCTTTATTTAACGAAGGTAACACATTTAATAATCACATGTTAATCTTCCATGAGGCCTTCAAAAACTATTAATACAAATAGAAAACGGACAAAAATACATACAACATTAAATACATAATACAGTTAAATATAGCAGCTTAGATATTGAATAAGCACATATATGAATTCAGTAGAAGAAAAAAATATGCATTAGTTTCGTGCATCTTTATTCTGTTCAGTTAGAAAATAGTTTGAACAGTTGGTCTTAAATGTATCTAAATTATCTATTTCTTTAATATTATTTGGTAAATTATTCCAAGTAATAAGACCAGAATATTTAAATGTTCTTTTTAAAAAATCAGAATTAGGTCTTGGTACATGAAGAAGTGATGTTGTCGATCTCAGACAATAATTATAAAGATCAGCACAAGCAGTAAATTTAATAGATAGATAGTCAGGTGCTAGACCATTCGTACACTTAAACATTAACACATGTTAGGTCCTTATCATGAATATATGTTATTTCCAATTTGACATGTTACTCAAAACAAACCTAACCAATTATATGCATGTGCCCAAGGGAAAAGTTGTCTTCATCTGTGTGCAGAGACATTATGAATCAAATACCATAGACCAGACACGATAACAAGTTTATTGAGTACGATGCTGTCAACTTATATCTTTTTGGAAGCACATTATTGATAATTCATTGATATAAGATTTAGGAAATTCGAAGGACACACAGGTTATCGGATTTCATTGATATTGGAAAGTTTATAGTTTCTAGGAACAATAGATCAAAAATATAAACAGAAAGAAAATCAAATCAACAGTCATGGAGATTAAGAATACTACATTACATATAATTGTTTGTCCATTTCGTCAATCAACTTTTCATTTCTTTTTTAAAATATGCTTTGTGGTTTCTATTCTGATTATACACTTATAATAAATATTTTTGCTTTGGACACAAATATTCAAATCATGGAAAATATTCTACCGATATATATGGCCAAATTCTTTGTCAGTGCACAAAGGTTTCAATTAATACTTATTTAATGATTATACATTGTAAAACGCAAACAAATTTACTACATTGTAATTATCTATACAAATTTGTTCATTATCATTTTTATAATATATACCATTTAGACTCATTAATCGGTCAAAACAAATATAAATTGTGGTCATCAAAATTTATGTTCAATTATTGTATAGAATTCCAGGAGTAAAGTAAAGTATTAAAGCTATTATTGAGCTATTACATCACAACAAAACAGCAATAATAATAGAACATAGAGTACAAAAAGGGCAATTTTGGATGTGAATAATGAGTTGGTTTACTTTAGTTTTGTTGCAATTTCCTTGTTTGTTTTGAACGAAATACAAATATGTAACACAGATGACATTCGAAAACCAACAAATTACAGACTCCTGCTTTTGGACTGGAATTTTGCAGACACAATGTGGCGGGATCAAACATGTTAGTGGGCGCCAAACCTCCAACGCCATTACTGGGACAATGGTGCAACAGAACAATACAATAACTGTACAAAACAATAGATACATAACACAAAGCCATATGATTGACAGCAATAAACATCAACCACTCAAAAACTTACCTCTGACTTGGGACAGGTATGTATAGAATGTGACGATGTTAAAAATGTTAACGGGGTCCCCCTATACCTGGGACAGCGGTCAAATATGGTCATTTTATATAAATGTAATAAAAACATTTGCGCATTTTGAATTGAAGTAATTTTGTGAATAATGATATATCAACAGTGTGTGCATGTCAATTTAGTGTTGTTGATCTTATAAATTCTTTACTTAGGTACATAAATGTTGACAATGTACATACACCTGATGGATATTCCTAAAAGAAGTTCAATGAACATATCACGAGTAGCATGCGTTTCCAAACAGCACACATCTTACCTAGTAAGATATACATATCATCATGTGGTAAAAGAATTCGCTGTTTCCAATGTTGTTCCTTTTTGTTTTTAATTAGACCTACCAACAGATCATATTAATGATGAGGGCAGCTAACGACGGGTGCCACATGTGGATCAGGTTCTACTAACCCTTCCGGAGCACTTGAGATCACTCATAGTTTTTTTTTGTTGGGTTCGTGTTGTTTATACTTTAGTTGTCTATGTTGTGTCATGTGCACTATTGTTTGTCTGTTTGTCTTTTTCATTCTATAGCCATGGCGTTGTCAGTTGATTTTACATTTATGAGTTTGACTGTCCTTTTGGTATCTTTCGTCCCTCTTTTACATATTAAATTGTATTCATGGTTTCTTACGATTAAATGTCATTTAAATTATTTTCAAAGCTTTATTACTTTTACAATGTAAGGTATAGTTTTCAAACAGATTCTATAACCATCAATATCCATTTAATGTCAAACAAACAGAAAATATTTTTTGATAGAATTAATGCTAAATGATAAAGAAGATTAACAGTCTAAAATATCAAAAGTCAAATTATTTTATTTTAATCAACATTATAAAATTATTATCAAAATAACTTTTATAAGAAACAAGATACTGATATCATGTTTGGACTTTCCAGTAGTCAGCATTTCCGGGTTAACCTCGTTTTTTTTTATTAGAGACTTAATTTCCTGTTATGAAATTTCCTAGGATTGTTTTCTCGATTTATTTGTTTCTATATAGTCATAAACTAAACAAAGACTAATTTGAACACAAGTTTATAACTTGTTACCCATTAACACTGGTATTTCCATTTTCTAAATTGAATACGTTAAACAAACAACTATCAATTAATCGAAACTTAAAAATTGAAAATTATTTCAGGTCTATTCAATTAATCAAGAAAAGGCAAACAGAAGCATTCATTGTGTTTTGAAAATGGTTAAATCATACTTTGTAAAAAACAAAGATAATAGGAGTATAAAAAGTTATATGCAGTATGCAGATGAGATCATATTTATTGTATTGTCCTTCGATCCACATTATTCCTTGTGTGTCTGGCTTGATCACCTTGGTGGGTACAGACTTTTACACATGATATGATTTGCAACGTAAGGCCCTTCATTGTGTCTGTCAATCTGTTTTTGTGGGTTTTTTTAAATGATAAATATATACTGAGTGCCAATGAAAACGCAACACTTGGTTTTTCAAAAATAAAATTTATATTAGAAATGAAAATCTTTCAAAATAAATTGATCTTGAAAATTAACAATTCTAACAGTAGATCGATATCAAACAAAAATGTTTCATTGTAATCTTTCAGACGCTATAGGTAAACGAAACATCCAATGTCGAATCATCAACTCACAGTCCTAACAAAACATGTTACAACCCCGTTGTGCAGCGCAATCTCGACAGCGCCATGGAATTAATCATCCCAGACGTTTAATGTGATCTCGAGGAATGTTGTTCCACTTGTCCCGCATATCAAACTCAAGCTGACTTTATGATATTGGTGGTAGTTTTCATCGTCTAAACCATGTCCAATCTGATGCAAAACTTGCTCGATCGGACCAAAATCGGGCGAAACACATGACTTTTGGCCAAGATGGGTGCCAAATGTCTATGTAACCACTACTGACGGTTTTTGGTACAAAACGAATGATTTTTGGTCTACAGAATTCGATATTTACGCCTTACAGCCGTTTAGATGTCACTTAGGAAAGACTTTGGTGCTGTTAAACAATTTCTGTGCAAATGGTGCTTTACTGAAATTGCTCCAAAGGATCTACCGTGACCATCATTGAACTCTTGTGACCTTTGTACACCTATCAAAGTCAATATCGAATATGTTAAAGACCAAATGTATCGGTCTGGCTGAGCGTTTCTTGCTTTTTGTACCCCGGTATGTCGTTTATCATTAAATGATTAATTTTGGTTGAATTTGTGGATGATTTGGATTATTGTAGAGGCTACAAAATCAGTCTTCTCGTAATTGTATGGCAGTGAAAGGCTTCCTTGGATCATGCCCAAAACTGCATGTGGCTGGTCGTCAGAAAGTCCTGGCATTTATTCAGATGTTTATTGCAGTTTCCGTACAATAAGGGCGGGAAAATTCATGACATTAGCCAAGCTTTAAATGACAAAATCGTGAAAATGGTGCGTATGTTGAAAAGCGGTGAACTCGGTTTATGTCCGTTCAAAATAACCCTTACTTCGCATTTGTTCCAAAAATCAATCAACCGTAAAGTTGTTGTCAATTGTCTTAAAAGTCATTTTAAACCAACTATACAAAGTTCTAATATAAATAAAATAAAAATTATAAGATTTTTTTGAAAAACAAAAGTGTTGCGTTTTCATTGGCACTCAGTATATATGAGATCAACGAGTGCAAGGAAAGGAAATATGATATTATAGTTGTGTTTGCATTTGTATTGTTTTATATTCTATTATAGTCTATAATGTTACCAATTCAGCATGACTGTTAAAACAAACCTAACTACATGAACTATTCATTTTTATTTATCCTAAAGTAAACAGTTGCATTCGTTTGTGTGTAAACATGGGACAAAAGACCAGACAGGATAACAAGTTGACTGAGTACGATATTGTAAAATGATATCTTTTTGGAAGCACATTGATGATGATTAATGATGTTTCGTGAATTGATGTATGAAGGAAGGTCACAGCCGTTTAATGTGACATAGACAACATCGATCTTAGTTTCTATAGGAAGTTTGGAGCAATATCTTTTTAGAGCAATTAGTCTCAAGATATAAATAGAAACAAATCAAATCAACGGTCATGAAAGTGAAATTCCGACAATATCATTATAATACTTATTGATAACATGTGTTAAATTAAAGCAACAGTACATGTAGTATACCGATGTTCAAAACTCAACATATATTATTAAAATAAAATAAAATATTTTTGATATACTAAAACTATAAGTCTTTTATTTGTGGTGTTCTCCAATATTTTGGTGTTAAACAATATCAAAACAAAATACTAGATATTGCTGTAGTGTTTTTAAAATCAAAAATGACAGGCAGAATAATCATTCTTTCACTACTATCGTCGTTTCTGGCATAAGAATAAAACGATGGGAAAAGAACGAAATAGACAAACAAAATGAAAAAATAAACACATGGAGATCTATCTCCTGTAAAAGAGGGACGAAAGATACCAAAGGGACAGTCAAATTCATAAATCGAAAATAAACTTACAACGCCATGGATTAAAATGAGAAAAGACAAACAAAAAACTATAGTACACATGACACAACATAGAAAAACTGTAATCGCTGATAGTGGAGCGTTTGCAAGAGTCTAGATGTTCAGAATTTTTTTGGTAAATTTTACTAATTGTTTACTCTCTTTTTTTCTCAGTCAATTTTGTGATATCATGTTACATAGCCACGTGTTTTTAGAAGGTTTTTGTTAATGTCTTTCCTATCAGTGCATAAAAGGTTTCAGGCCATACTTCTTTCAATGTTTATATTTAGTAAAAGTCATTAAAATTTATTATCTTTTATAATTATTCCTAGAAACTTATATATCATGACTTTAATACTGGATATCATAAAAACTAACTTGTTTGTCACAACACAAAAGAAATTGAAGCCATTAAGTTTTATGTTCTATTATCAAAGGATATTAAAGTACAAAATATAAATAGTGAAATAAATTATTAAAGAACAATGTTGTTCTAGAAATCTGAAATGACGATCAAATATCATTTTATATCAAAAAGAAGTGAGTTCAAAAAGGTGAAGGTAATGCCAGTGATAAACATACAGAAAACAATTCTATAGTTGAAAGAAGCCAGCACTGTTGATACTATTTCTACATTTAAAAAATTGAGAAACCCTGCAAATCTGTATACAAAAGTATATTATTGAATATGGTACACACGGTATTTCAGTGTGAACATAAACATTCAAATCTTATAAAAAGGTCATTCTCTGCCTGGACTAGAAAGTTGGCGTAAGAAGGTAGGCGCCCTTTCAAAAAGAGTGCATAGTGCTTTAGGTGTTAAATATCCCAGTTCATGTCAATTAAATCGTTTGGTTAACTCTTAAAGCCAGGGTTGACTGTATATCAACACAGTAATAATATTGTCAATAAAATCATTTTTTTATATATTAAACACTCTTAAATAAATTTAAAAAAAAACACAAAATGTGTAATTTATATACGAAAATGC
The DNA here is from genome assembly GCF_036588685.1 of Mytilus trossulus. Lineage (NCBI taxonomy): Eukaryota > Metazoa > Mollusca > Bivalvia > Mytilida > Mytilidae > Mytilus > Mytilus trossulus. Next base: position 9,064,906 of record NC_086385.1, on the reverse strand, counting down.
ATATCTTATTTGTATTAAATAAAAAAAAAAACAGTGTTCATGCTAAAGTCGAGGAATGTTTGTTTGAAATGTACAAACTAGACGATGTGATATGATTGTCAATGAGACAACTATCCACAAGAGACAATACGTAATAACAATTAACAAATATTTGTCACCGTGTTGACTTCAGGAATCATCCAAACCTATTACTATAGTCATATGTACCTGTCCCCGAAACGACAAATGTGAAACAAATTAAACGCGAAATAGAAGTCTGATTTATGAACATTCATATGATATAACAAATGATAATCACTGAATTATAGGCTCTTAATTTGATAAAGGCACATACAGAATGTGGAAGGCAAGGCAGTATTTTGAATTTGATCATGTTCGTATTATGTTGACCTCAATAAGAACGATTTCAAACGATTTAATAATTGTTTGGTACATTCACGTACGAGTTTCCTGTTCTAACAAGGCCACATCATGTTTCTTTACCCCGGTGAGGAATACGAATATTCAAAATGATAATGATGACCATACAGTAGGCAATACCTGTATTTATTCACATCGTTGATTTGTAAGTGTGTGGATGATACAACAAATAATGATTTGTGTATGGTAATAACACAAGAGTGGTAAAATTTGTGGGTCTATTTTATATGGTTTTCAGTTTATTTTTTACATCTCTTATTCCTTTGTATAACATTGAAAGAAAAAAACAGACATCGTTTGGTTTACAATGTGGAACAAATAGTCATAGTATGTTTCTTTCTAAGAGAACAACTATTTTGTAAATACTAATGGACCTGATCCTCATGATTGCCGTTCGTGCATAAGTGTTTCTCGTAATTTATATAGATTAGACCGTTGGTTTTCATGTTTGTTAATTACCAGTAGTTAATTTTCTAACCATTAATAGCTTGTTGTTTATTCCAAGCCAAGGCGCAATAATGAAACTGTACTTTGACAAATAAGAGTTTACTATTACACATCTTGAATTGAATTGAGAGTTGTCTCGTTGGACCTCATACCACATCCTCTTATATCATTAAACTTATTTTATTATGGCTCAGTGCTAAAGACTGTTTTCTTTGCATATGTATTTCAATGTTTGTATATTGTAGAACTTAATAGAAGAGGGATGAAAGATACCAAAGGGACAGTCAAACTCATAAATCTAAAACAAACTGACAACGCCATGGCTAAAAATGAAAAAGACAAACAGAAAAACAATAGTACGCATGACACAACATAGAAAACTAAAGAATAAACAACACGAACCACACCAACAACTAGGGGTGATCCCAGGTGCTACGAAAGGGTAAGCAGATCTTGTTCCACATGTGGCACCCGTCTTGTTGCTTATGTAATTACAAATCTGGTAAATAGTCTAATATGGAAGGTCACATTCATGAAAGGGAAGGGGATTGTAGTTACGACGTAGGGAACATATCCGATTTGCTACATTCTAATGACTTTAATCGTCACCTTGATACTCGATCTTATAAAGGCTCTTTTATCCATTAATAGAAAATATACGGTGCGGTCATAATAATCCTGTTCAATTATAAAAATCGTACTAAAGTACAAAATAACCAAGACAAAGTGAAGTATCAACTGGTATGTTTGTTTTTAGCATTTACATAAAAACAGAAAATACTAAAATAAAAAATAAAACAATGAGTGCAAAAAGGAAAAATGTATGACAAAACAGCCATAATACCGTACAACTTTTAAACAAGGCAAACAACCTTAAGTTAATGATATTCTAACATATCACAAAATAGACACTTTTTCTGGTTCTTTAACAAATTTTTAGAAACTACTGAATTACACTATCTCAATTCAATACCTAACCTACAAAACAAAAATCAATCGTACTGATTGTTTTTAATCGTTTCATATTTTTCATATCGAGGTCTCTCATTGCTATACGGTATGTGGTTTTTCTCATCGTTCAAGGCCATATGATCGCCCATAATTGCTTAAACCTACTTCGTTTGAACTTAAGTGAATAATGAATTTCATTTTCAATGATATTACATCTAGTTTTTTATAACATTTTGTCAATAAAATTTATGTTATATGAACCAATCAGAAGTCTCAAATAGCGAACGGGGGTAACATATCATAGGAAGTATAATCATGAAACACCATGAAATGTCAATAAATAAAACATTCGCAGAATAAAAACCGTAAAAAGGTAACGCTAATTAGAAGAATGAAACGTCGTGATTAATTGTAGCCTACTTTTTCTCGGCTACTTATTAAGTACAAAAAAGACACATTCGTGACCAATTGTAACCTAGTTGCTGACGGCTTCTAGTTAAGTAGAAGAATATCCTTCCACATTATATATATATATATATATATAATTGGTTTAAATTAACAACTCGAAAATAGTTTCTTTCAGTTATTGTTTGTAACCTGGATTTGTTTTCTCTCAATAGATTTATGAACTTTGGACAACGGTATATAACTATTGACTTTTTTTAAGAGAGAAGAAGGTTTATCATGTTTATAGGCAGGCTTTTTGTCATAAAACAGGCCACAAACATGCCCTACAAAGGTTGATAGAAGATTTCACAACGTGCAAAAAACTTGACCTTCTTTCTACATGAGGCATCGTGTTCAGCATCTACATATTGAACGGACGTCGCTATGTACTTGAATATCCCGCATAGACGAGAAAATACCCAATTTAAACAAGTCTGTATTGCTGGTCGTAGAGAGACGAAAGTAACAATATTCTATTTAAACATAACTTTTGTGGATTACGCGTATAATGTTCATTATACAATATAAAGATACTAATTTGCGAGTGTCAGACATACTGAAACTGAAGTCGTATCTGTCAAATTTTCTACACTTCATCAATGATATTGTTAAGTTATGAAAATTTTCACTAAAATTCTTTCCTAAACTTGACATCAAGCAAAATATACCCGGGTAATAATATTTGCACACATTTATTCTGCCTAGTGGTTCTACGGTTGAGGAAAAAGCAGACACGTTTCAAGCAATCGACATTTTATTACCAAAAATAAGTACTCAGTTTCCATATCGTCACATTGATTATACCACACAGAACACGCATACGCAGATGGTATTTTTAAAAATGTTTTCATCAAAATATGCAACGTCTCTTTTTTATGTCTCTATTAATAATAATAAAAAAAACACCTCACGTCACGTTTTATCCCTCGGAATTAGCATGCTAAAGATTAAAAATGTTCATGCATTCCCGATTGTAACAAACTTGTAAGCGTAATGACGACGATAGTCCGTTGGAAGGGGACGATTAATAGCTGACCCGTATTAAGGTGGTACCTAACACTACAGGGAGATAACTCTGTAAAGTCAGCTAAACGTTTTAATTATGTTGTGTTGTAAAAGGAATATCAAGCTTCTCAATGATCAAAATTGGTGTTTGTCAAACTGCTATATACCCAGTGTAATTTTTCTGACCAAACGGTTGGTTCAAAATTTTTGAAATTTTCATATTTTTGTTCAAGGGTCAAAGTAAGTACTTTGATAAAATTTTATGAAAATTAAACGAGCCAAATTAATTTTAGTGCATGTGTTGGGTACCACCTTAAGAGAGAGCTATATCTTTTGCACGTAAAAGACACCCTTGTAGATGTAGAAAAGAGCAGACTAACGCCGCTACTCGCACCCGCAAAGTGGAAAGGGATCAAAATAAGTTGCAAAACTTGTTTCCAAATCCACTATAAATAAATATGTTCAAACTAAAGACAACAATGTATATCATAGCGATACTGAACTCTAAAGCAAACGTATCCATATATTACAAATGTTTATGAAGGGAATACATACAAACTGACCAAATTTTAGCTATCAATATATAAAATAATGGAGTAAAACTGGCTGTTTTTTCTGAATTAATACAGATATTGTCCAAAGGAAATAGAAGGCTAACTAGGTTTGATAGCTAGATACACATGTTTAAGCGATTGTTATAAGTATTAATTGGCTGTATTTAGATTTGCTCAGTACATTAAGGTTTCCCATGTCTTCTCATTTTAATGATTGCATTTAGTAAATTTAATATCTTTTCCTACATTATAGTCATGTTTAGAAAATTAGAACAATATCAGTTTTATATTAGATCTTATAAAAACTCATTAATCCTTCAAAACAAAGATAAATTGCGGTCTTCAAACTTCATGTTCTATTATTAAAACCGTACCGAAGTATATAGTAACGAGCGTAAACTAATGTGTTAAAGTATTTGTTGTTACAAAGCACTAACATAACAATTTATTCTATTATAAGTACCATAAAAATGAGTGGAAAATGGGGAAGGTAATATCAGACATACAGATTATCGTTCTATGACGCAAACAAGGTAGAATTCAATCTTAAAACAAATGATGTGTTGATATTTGTCAAAATAAAGAAGCTTTTTAATTTCTTGGCTAATAAAGTAATGCAATACACAACGTTTATAAAATATATAATCTGCCAAGAAATGTTTGGGAACTCATGTATACCAGTTCAGCCATATTGGATGTCACACTAAACTCCGAAACATATAAATGAACCAATTTCAAGACACGATAATAAAATTGTATCAAAAACATTGATATTTATCATAAGATATTAAAAAAATACAGAGAAAAATAACATATCATAAAATTTATGACTATAAAAAAATTGGAACGAATAAACTGTTTTAAAAGTTCAAATTATTTAGGCTACACATAAGAAAGCCACTATCGTGATACATTGTAACCTATAAAAAAATCGTGATACATTGTAACCTTATTGCTAGAGGCTACTATTTAAAGTACAAGAAAATCCTTCCACATTATACAAGTTATATATATATTTGATTTAAATCAACGACACGAATAACTAATGAAAGACTTTCTTATATAACAGGAAACTCAGTTGTTCATTAAAGATCACGCCATTAGTGTAAAACGGTTGTGTACAACTTTATAGATGTAATGACTGTCATAGAGATTCATTCTACACTAACATATTAAGAATTATTCATTCAAATTTAGTTAGAAATCATTTGTGCCGCTATATTTGTGCTACAGTTGTTGTTTGTGTTCTCTGCTAGCTTATATCTCATGTGTTTTAATGGTATATAACTGCAGTCATTAATTAACAGTTTACAACATTTAGAATTTTTTTAAAGACTAAGGCTTTTCTACCACAGGCATATATTACCTTAGCTGTGTTTGGCAACACTTTTAAAAATGTTGGTTTCTCACTCAATGCTCTTCAACTTCGTACTTTTTTTTGCCATTTAACTTTTTTGGATTTGAGCGTCACTGATGAGTCTTTTGTAGACGGGACGCGCGTCACTGATGCGTCTTTTTTAGACGAAACTCGTGTCTGGTGTATATATCAAACTTAGTCCTGGTATCTATTATGAGTTTATTTAACCATATTTCACTAAGTGTTTGTATTTTTTTAAATTATGAAAGAAGGTTAACATTTCTTCTTTTTATAGAATCACTGTAATATATGGTGTATTTTTTTCTGTCGTCTTTTTGTAAATTTATTATGGGTTGAGGGGTTGTCTTTTTTTATTTCTATTCTCTGCTCTAATGGCCTACTGTTTTTATAAGATACAAGTGTATATAGTGCAGTCGGTATTGAATGTGGATATCCTACATGTATATTTATATGTGGTCGATATGATATATTCATTATATTATGTACTAGCCATATTTCAAAAAAAATACTCAATGTTATGACATCAGATGTATCAGTTTTGACCAAAACATATTGATTAAAAAAAAAGACTGAGCAGATAATGACAGCGTTTTTTTTTTTTGTCCTAAACTGAATTCATATAATTTAGATATGTTTTTTTTTAATCTGTCAGTAAATGCGAGTACTCTTGGGCATTTAGTTAACGCATCATTGTAAATTTAACGATATTTGTTGAGACTGTCATTAAAGTGAGTAGGTTAGCGCTCTAAAACCAAGTTAAATCCACCGTTTTCTACACTTGAAAATGCCTGTACCAATTCAGGAATATGACAGTTCTTTTCCATTCGTTTTTGATGCGTTTTGATATTTGATTTTGCCATGTGATTATGGACTTTCCGAATTGATTTTTCTTTAAGTTCAGTATTTTTGTGATTTTACTTTTACTTTATAAGTTAATTTATAAACCTGTGTTGATTATTTCGTATGTCTTTTTATTCGAGAAGCTATCGTTTTTTGTTCTTCACCTGATATAGTACATCTTGTAAATCATTATCCTTATTTGCATCTTTAAACATTTGTATACAACAACAAATCACACAAACTGAGAAGTTTAATAAGTACAAGATTTAGAGATGATTAATGATTAGTCGGTATTAGTCACAGGATGTAAAATTAAGTCCAAAATCAGGAATATGGCAGTTTTCTCAAATTTAAGTCTATCATATGTATCTTGCATCCAACGAAACAAAAGTAAAAGGTAGTATCACAATACCTAACTCACAGGAAACTTCAAAACGGAAAATCCCTAATCAAATGGCAAAATCAAAAGCTCAAACACATAAAACTGTCATATTCCTGACTTTGTACACGCATTTTCGAATGTCGAACATGGTGGATTTTAACCTTGTTTTTAGCTAGCTAAACCATTAATTTGTATATCAATGTTCGGTTAGAATGTGAACAATGACATAGTAAGCTTTTATGCTAAGTGAACAACAATTCTGGCAATACTAATATGTTATATACTTATTTTGATGTCGTTAAGTGCATTAGCAAGGCAACTGTAGTATACCACTGTTCAAAAGTCATAAATTGATTGAGGGAAAACCAATTCGGGTTACAAACTTAAACCGAGGGAAACACATCAATTTATGACTTTCACTGTCCCTCTGGTATATTTTGTCTCCCTTTTTCAACTATCAGAGGAAAGCAACGAAACAGAAACACTAAAGTGCAACTTAAAACCAAACGACAATGTAACACACACAGAAACGAACTATAAAATAACATCTGCCTTTTTCCTGACTTAGTACAGCATATTTTAAGAAAAAATCATGGTTTGAACCTGGATTTGTGACTAACCTCGCGTTTTAATTTGAAAATTTAATTGTCTCGAGTGGATAAATATCGTATCACACTCGATGCAGTGGTAGAATCTATATTTAACTCCTCCTCAGTTTGTATATGTCTGTCCAAAGTTAGAATCCTGTAGTTCAGTTGTTCTCGTTGATTCATGTCTGTCATATTTGTTTCTCGTAAATTGTTTTGCTATAAATTACGTGGATTTTTTTCCTCATTGAATTGTTTTATATTATTCATGTCATGGCCTCTTATAGATGACTATACTGTAGGTGTTTTTCTCTTATTGTTAAAGGCCATAGTATCGCCTATAATTGCATAAACCAACTTCATTTGAACTTTGGTTGATAGTTTATTTCATTTTCAATGATACAACATCTCGTTTTTTGTAACATATTGTCAATAAAATTTATGTTTATTATATGATTACTCAAATAGCGAACGGGGGATAAAATATCACAGGAAGTATAGTTATGAAACATCATGAAATGTCAATAAATGAAATATTCGCAGAATCAAAACTGGTTAAGCTAATAACAAGAATGAAACGTCGTGATTTATTGTAACCTACTTTTCGACGGCTTCTTGTTAAGTACAAAGAAGACACTTTCGTGACCAATTGTAACCTAGTTGCTGCCGGCTTCTAGTTAAGTACAAGAATATCCTTCCATATTATATATATATAATTGTTTTAAATCAACAAATCGAAAATATTTCTTCCAGTTGTAGTTTGTAACCTGGATTTGTTTTCTCTCAATCGATTTATGAACTTTGGATAACTATTAACTTTATTTATGAGAGAAGAAGGTTTAGGGACAGACAGATTGTATCAAAACTAGCCACAAATAGACCCTTCAAAGGTTGATGGAAGATTTCATAACGTGCAAAAACTTTGACCTTCTCTCTACACGAGGCATCTTGATCAACATCTACCTAGTAACCGGACGTGCCTGTGTACTTTAATATCCCGTATAGTCGAGCAGAAACCCAACTCATCCCCAGTTTTTGGTGGGGTTCGTCTTGCTTATTCTTTAGTGTTATATGTTGTTTCAAGTGCACTATTGTTTGTCTTTTTTACTTTTGACCATGGCATTGTCAGTTTATTTTCGATTTATGAGTTTGACGGTTCCTCTGGTAACTTTCGTCTCTCTTTTAAACAAGGGTTTATTGCTGCTCGATGGAAGACGAAAGTAACAATATTCTATTCAAACAGTACCCTAAGGCTTGTGGATTACGCGTCTGATGTTCATTAGCTAAAGGTACCAATCCGCGATTGTCAGACATATTGGATTTGAAGTCGTATCTCTCAAGTTTTCTACACTTATATATGATATTAGAAGTAAGAATGGAAATGTGGAATGTGTCAAAGAGACAACAACACGACCATAAAACAGACAACAGCAGATGGTTACCAACAGGTCTTCAATGCAGCGAGGAATATCCTTCTTCAGCTGGCCCGTAAACAAATATATATATACTAGTTCATTGATAATGAACGCCATACTAAACTCCAAATTGTACACAAGAAACTAAAATTAAAAATGATACAAGACTAACAAAGGCCAGGGGCTATTGACTTGGGACAAGCGCAAAAATTCGGTGAGGTTAAACATGTGTATGAGGTCTCAACCCTCCCCCCATACCTCTAGCCAATGTAGAAAAGTAAACGCATAACAATACGCAGTTTGTTACGGTTTAAATATTTTCATCAAAAATTCTGTCCTTAATTTGACATCAAGCAAAATATCTCCGGTTGATAAAATTAAGCGTTTTCATACATTTATTCTTCCTAGCAGTTCTATGGTTCAGGGACAAAACAGGCATGTTTTAAGCAATCGACAATTGATAACCAAAAATAAGGTACTCAGTTTACATTATCGTAATATTGATTATACAACACAGAACATGTATAAGCAGATGATGTTTTTTTTTGAATATTTTCATCAAAATACGCAACTAATCTTTTGTATGCCTCTATTGTAAAAACAAATGAAAAAAACGTCATGGTAAATTATTTGGAATTAGCAAGCTGCAAATAATCAATTTCCATGCATGACTTACGTGAAAAATTCCCGAATGATGCACACTTGCAAGCATAATGAAATAATATATTATAGAAATACTGAACTCCAAAGCAAATTTTACGTTGGGAAATCCATCCAAACTGACAAAATTATTGCTTTTAATCAACAAAATAAGTGAGTGAGAAATGCGACTTTTTTTACTTGGTACAGTCATTTTTCAAAGAAAATGGTAGGTTAACTTGGTTTGATAGCTAGTTAAACCATGTTAGAGCGATTGTTATAACTATCAATTGGCTGTATTTATAAACCCTATAGCTAATCCCGACTGACCTGGCCGCTTGAACTTTTGACGCAAACAACAATCACTTTTCCATTGTGGCTTCAGATATTTTGTTTTATGACGTCAAAATTTTACGGGAACCTGTGTGATATACAGTAATGGCGCACAAATAGCGATAGAGTGTATTGTTGCTCAGCGCATTTAGGTTTTCCATGTCTTCTCATTTCAATGATTGTATTTAGTAAAATTCAATATCATTTCCTACATTGTGTTAATGTTCAGAAACTTCTACAATATGACTTTGATACTAGATCTTATAAAGTCACAACAAAGATAAATTGCGGTCATCAAACGTAATGTTCAATTATTAAAACCGTATTAAGGTATGAACAACTGCGTAAAGTAAAGTATTTATTGTTAGTAAGTACTGACATTAAAATAAATATATTGATACTATTAAAACAATGAGTGCAAAATGGGGAAGGTAATAACAAACAAACAGAGTATTGTACTTTACGCATACAAGATATCATTCAATCTTTAGTTAATAAAATGTTAGTATTTGATAAGATAAAGGAAACTTTTTAACTTTGGGCTCATAAATTAATGCAAATCACAACCGTAATCAAATATTTAGTCTTTCAAAATATGTTTAGGAACTGCTGTATACTAGTTAAGCGATATTGGACTTCACACTAAACTCCGAAACATATAAATGAACCAAATTAAAGACACCACAATAAAATTGTATCAATAACATTGATATTTGGCATTGAATGTCAAAAATAACTAGAGCAAAATAACATATTATAAAATGTATTACTATAAACATATAAAAAATTGCAATGAATAAAACAATAGAATAGTGAAGATTGTTGAGGCTACGCATAAGAAAGACACTATCATGATACAGTGTAAACTGGTTGCTTGAGGCTTCTACTTAAAGTACAAGAAAATCCTTTCGCATTTTGTATATATATATATATTTCTCTAATTCTTCGTGAATTTATCCCTTTCTGCACCCATTGTTAAAAAAAAATTTAATCAACGTGTGGTTCGTTTGATCTGAGTTCATCATTGGTTAAAATCCGATTATGACGTCGAATTTTCTTGCTTTCCTCTGAGTTTCCTATTGTGGCGGCATGAAAAAAGGCGACCATGCCTTATGACGTTACATAGAAAGAACACATCTTTTTCAGATCATTCGTAGAGAAGGAATAAGTTTGCCTGTATATTGTGTGAAAATCATTAGAAAAACAAACCTCCACATCTCGTGTAATACGAGATGTATCCAATCTCGACAGTTAAATTTGAAATATTTAAAACGCTCGGCGAGCCTCGCGTTTTAAATTTGAAAATTTAACTGTCTCGAGTGGATAAATATCGTATCACACTCGATGCAGTGGTAGAATCTATATATATTTGATTTAAATCAACGACACGAATAACTAATGAAATACTTTCTTAGATGACAGGAAACTCAAATGTTCATTAATACAGAATCCTTAATATCACGCCTCGAGTCTAAAAAGGTGTTGACCAACTTTATAATGAGAATGGCTGTCAAGGAGATTAAAACTACAACGAAAATTCAAGGAAGAGCATAAAATATTCAGAAATATATTTTTTTTTTAATTTTCTTGAAATCTTTTTCGATGTTGTTTCAAATAATGTTTCCAAACCGCCATATATTCGGTGCAGTTGTTGTTTTATGTCCTTTTTTTATATATATTTTAAGGTATCTATTTATTTCTTATTTCATTAAGTGTATACAAATTTACGAAATTTATTTATCTCACAATTTGAATCTTTTAAATGTTTAAAGAATGTTAGAAAAAACTGTTTCATTTCCTTGTGAACATGACTTGTGCTAAAGTTGTTTCGAGACACAAGTGTAAATAGTGCAGTCGGTTTCACAACGCATAGGTCCATTAAACTTTAAACGTGATTACTCTGGTTGACATAATATATCATTTGAAGCTAATTTTAGAAGTGTGTTTAATCATATGGTAATATTGTCCTTAGTATTGTGTTAAGTAGAGAGTTTATTAATATATTGTGTTCCGTGTTCATGCAGTATTTAAGAAATAATTAAGAAAAGCCATAGATTTGTTCGAAAATTGCACGTGGCCTTGGTCGTGATATTCAAATTTTATCCTGAGCGTTAGCCCCTCTTTATTTTTTATCTATTTTTTTAACTAATCAACCATCATTAGAAGTAGTTTTAACATGGACGAAAACATTAAATGATTTTTTATTAGTTTTTATTTGCTTAGAACTAGCTGTCTGCAAATTCGAGTACTCTTTGAACTTATAATGCTAAGTTATTAAAAAAAACTTGTTTTAATTATTTCAAACGATTTCATTTAATACACTATTGTCTATTGCACTTTACTTAATATAATACACATGCCCTTGTTAATCATTGTCGTTGTTTGTGTCTTTGTAATTTGTATACAACAGATCAGACAAACTGGGGAGTGTAATGAGTACAAGATCGAGATGATGTAATAATTAGTCTGTAAATTTATTGAGTCACATGAGTTGATATGAAACCCGGGAAAATGGATGTTTGGGTGAATGCTTGATCGGAGTCTTTTTCGTTATGTTTTTAAAACTTCATCTCATGTCACAATTTATTTGTATGCTTATAAGTTCTTGCTTAATGTTTTTAATGATTCGTCACTTGTGACAGATAGTGTGTATTCTTGTAATATCATGCTCTATGTCATCAAGAAACTGAATATTTTAAACTTTTTTCTAAGTTATCTCCCTTGACCCAAGTAATACACACAAAAAAGTATCATAGGACAAAAAGTAGACTTTTACAATTTCATTGACAAGACCATTTGAAAGAAAACAAGTGTGGCGTCCATTTCTCTGAAATAGGATACATAATAATTTGACCCACTTTCGGCTGCCAGATCTTTCGCTGCATTTAAGACCAATTTGGACGTTGTGCTGTTTTCTGCTTTTTATCAGGTTATTGTCTCTTCTATGCTCTATTCCATTATAATAAACAAGTAATAAGAAGATGTGGCAATGAAACAGCTTTCAACAAGAGACCAAAGGACTTGCTTGTTGGTCATGATATAGCTTCTAACGATAAGCAAAACCCTAACCGTACGGTCAGCTATCAAAGGTACTAACTTATTAAGAACATTTATACTGCAATCAGCTATTTCACTATATAGATAAAGCTATACGTATAAACGTTAGCTCTATACGTCAATGACCACAACTAAACTATAAGCCCCTCCTACTTACCGGAACTACTGTATTTCACCAACAACATCACGTCATAACCATGACAGCGTGTAGTAACAATGGTCAAACTTTTATGAATTTAAACTTGTTATGTCTTCAAATTGTTAATTTATATACCATGTTTATTAAATGTTTTTAATTAAGTTCATTTTCCTTTCTAATTCCTTAAAATGTCAATGTCTTACCGCCTGGAATACGCTCATAGGGAAATACCCCAAAAAGGGTACCCCATGAGGGAAATTCCAAACACTTTTTTTTAACAATATTTGTTACTTATTTTTTTGTTTATATTTTTTATCGCTTATCGACTTAGACAATATACGTAGAGTGTCTTGAAATATGAAATTTATTTGTATTCGCCACGAAACGGGAAAATGCTCGGTACAACCTCGCATTCCCCCCGTTTCTAAGCCTCATACAAATAAAATTCATATTTCAAGACACTATACGTATATTGTCTAAGTATTTGCTCATTTTCATTCTAGTACTGATTGAACTGTTGCCGGATTATGATATCTGATTTTATTCCACTTATGTCACGTGATGTATACAACGTGATGCATGTCACTTGATTTGTCTGCAATATGTTCCTGTATTATTTGATTAATCACTTATTTTGGCGGGTTAACACGAGCAGACGAACTATATTTCATAGATATAGAAAGATTAATCACGACTATAATTGGTTTTGTCTCTCGAGTAAACGTGCACTATTAACACATCAAAAGATCTGCATTTGAAATTGATATTAATAAAGTTCAATATGCTGATAAAAATATAAATTTACTAAATGAATATATTGAATTAGTTTGGTGGGTTCAAATGATTGTCAGACACAAATTGGACATAGTATAGTGCTGAAATGATGGCATTTGATTGAAAATATCAAAAGGCATGATACCATTGATACAGTAGACATCAAGATGAAAATGTTATAAGGCATACCATAAGACACAACAGAGATATTAAAGAACACGTCAGGAGCCTATTAGTCGGTGGTTGTCTTTTGTTGCTTTGTAACATATCATTTTTACTATTGTTATATCGTACATAAATTGAGGTGTTAGTTTTCTAGTTTGAATTGTTTTACAATGGTCATTTCAGGACCTTTTATAGCCGACTATGCTCCTTGTTAACGACCTACAGTTACTTATTTCTGTGCCACGTTGTCTCTTGTGGAGAGTTGTATCATTGACAATTACACAGAGTCTTCTTTTTTTTTGGTATATTAAGGGCGAGGACATGTTGATGTGCTATCAATACGAATCCTGCTGTGTTCTAGACTGACAAAGTTAACCTACATAGATACATTCTTTTAATTTCGCACAGATCATTCTTTGCTCTTTCTCATAAATGCCGCGTGCTTGGCGAAGAAGTAGCAACTACGATTTGTTTTTTGTCGGACCATGTTAAAAAGCACCAAAGGTGAAATATAATAAATTTCCAAACATAACTTCAATTATTTCCTGGGTTTGTTTTTGCTGTTAATACTTGTACTATGAAGAGATAAACCATTTCCGAAGAAAACAATTCAATGAAATCCTCCTGAGGCGAATGACTTCGTGTTTATTATTACGTAAGAAACGATACAGTATTATGCAATTATTGTTTTATCTTCAAATCAAAATTCATTATGCTGAAGATTAATCTTTATACGTTGCATATGTCCATGAATTAAAATGCACTGAATCTGAAAACAAAATTATAACCTGTCATTTAAATATTTTTCTATTAGCTTGATGCGTGATTAGCGTACAAAACTGATTTAATAATTATTGAATTATGAATACATCTGCACTGAGTATTTGTTGTTGCATTTAAGTCAAAAGAGTATCATATTGTAAAAGTTTATTTTTGTGAATTCCGCTTGTTTATACATCATTGGGAATACAACATGAATATTTTAGCTTTTAACGTTAATCATGTACTTAAGGAATGAATAATCATAAATGTTATTCGGTGCTTTAGTTATTTAGTTAAGCCTGTTGATTCAATATTTGATCTTTTTTTTTGTCAATGTTTTCTAATTTCATCTGATAAAAGAACGGGAATTCAATGAAGAATTCGTTATGTCAAATTATGTTGACTTTTCGAATTGCCGGGAAAGTGCATATGCATACTCCTTATCGCTTTTTTGGAATCTGCGCCTGTTGACAAGACGAAAAAAAAGGACGTATCTTCGTCAGTAGACAAAGTTTTATTCAGATGCAAATGTGGTTTTTAGAATAAATAAAATTGAGAATGGAAATTGGGAATGTGTCAAAGAGACAACAACATCACCATAGAGCAAACAACAGTAGAAGGTCACCAATTATACGTCTTCAATGCAGAGACTAACTCCCGCACCCGGAGTCGTTCTTCAGCTGGCCACTTAACAAATATATATAAAATTGAGAATGGAAATGGGGAATGTGTCAAAGAGACAACAACCCGACCGTGCCGACCATAGAAAAAACAACAGCAGAAGGTCACCAACAGGTCTTCAATGTATCGAGAAATTCCTGCACCCGGATGCGTCATTCAGCTGGCACCTAAACAAATATATACTAGTTCAGTGATAATGAACGCCATACTAATTTCCAAATTGTACACAAGAAACTAAAATTAAAATAATATATATTAGTTAAGTGATAATGGATGTCATACTTAACTAAATATTATACACAAGAAACGAAAATTAAAAATTATGCCAGACTTACAAAGGACAGAGGCTCCTGACTAGGAGAATATCTTGTGTTATAGTATTTGTCTGTCTTTTTTACATTATTTAGACATGGCAGTTAATTTTCTTTCTATGAGTTTGACTGTCCTTCTAATTCCTGTGCCCCTCTTTTATAAAAGTATTACAGATGATTGGCGAAAAGAAATTTTGTACAAACTTTGCTTACTTTTTTTAAAAGATAACATAATTGCGAGGCGCCACATATAGACTGTCTTAGATAGCGAACTATAGATTGCCAGTCAAATAGAAAAGTTTTGAATACAAACACCGTAATCTTTTTGTTGGTGATAAAGTGACAAATAACTTTAAGGTAAAATCACAAATCCTGACTCACAAGAAAATTCAAAACGAAAAATCCCTAATCAAATGGCAAAATCAAAAGCTCAAACAAATTAAACAAATGGATAACAACTGTCACATTCCTGGTTAAAATGTGAAACAATGAGATAGTAAGCTTTCATGCTAAGTGAACATCAATTTTGGCAATACTTATATGGAATATACTTATTTTGATGTCGTTTAGTGTATATCAAGGCAAATGTAGTGTACTACTGTTCGAAAGTCATAAATTGAGAGAAAACAAATCCGGGTTACAAACTTAAACCGCAGGAAACATACAGACTTTCATTGTTCCTCTAGAATATTTCGTCTCCCTTTTTGAACTTTCAGAGGAAAACTACAAAACAGAAACACTAAAGTGCAACTAATTACCAAACGACAGTGTAACACATACAGAAACGAACTGTAAAATAACATCTGCCTTTTTCCTGACTTAGCACAGCATATTTTAAAAAAAATATATGATTTGAAACCTGGATTTGTGGCTAGCCTCGCGTTTTGTTTTTTTTTGAAAATTTAACTGTCTGGAGTGGATAAAAATCGTATCACACTCGATGCAGTGGTAGAATCTATATTTAACTCCTCCACATTTGTGTATGTCTGTCCAAAGTTAGAATCCCGTAGTTTAGTTGTTCTCGTTGATTCATGTCTGTCATATTTGTTGCTCGTAAATTGTTTTTTTTTATACATTACGAGGATTGTAACCTCATTGAATTGTTTTACATTTTTCATGTCATGGCCTCTTGTAGCTGACTATACTGTAGGTGTTTTTTTCTCTCATTGTACTTACAGGCCGAAGTATCGTCTATAATTGCATAAACCAACTTCATTTGAACTTTGGTTGATAGTTTATTTCATTTTCAATAATACAACTTTATTTAAGAGAGAAGAAGGTTTATTGCAGACATAGCCGAGCAGATACCCAACTCATCCCCAGTTTCGGTGGAGTTCGTCTTGCTCATTCTTTAGTTTTATATGTTGTGTCAAGTGCACGAGTGTTTGTCTTCTTTCATTTAAGCCATGGAGTTGTCATTTACGATTTATGAGTTTGACGGTTCCTGTTGTAACTTTCGTCTCTCTTTTAAACAAGGGTTTATTGCTGCTCGATGGAAAACGAAAGTTACAACATTATAATCAAACAGTCCCCTCATGCTTTTGGATTACGCGTTTGATGTTCATTAGCTATAGGTACCAATCAGCGAGTGTCAGACATATTGGAAATGAAGTCGCATCTGTCAAGTCTAAACTTATATACATGTATGATATTAAAATTAAGAATGGAAATGGGTATTGTGTCAAAGAGACAACAACCCGACAATAAAAAAAGACAACAGCAGAAGGTTACCAACAGGTCTTCAATGCAGCGAGGAATATCCGCACCCGGAGGCGTCCTACAGATGGCCTGTAAACAAATATTTATACTAGTTCAGTGATATAAAATGAACGCCATTCTAAACTCCAAATTGAACACAAGAAACTATTTTTTAATACTTAAAATGAATACAAACCAGGGGCTCCTGACTTTTGACAACGCAAAAAATGCGGTGGGGTTCAACATGTTTATGAGGTCTCAACCCACTCCCCTTTTTACCTTTAGCCAATGTAGAAAAGTAAACGCATAACAATACGCACTTATAAGTTCAGTTTGTTACGTTATAAATAATTTCATCAAAAATTCTATCCTCCAAATGACATCAAATAAAATGTATCTTAGTCATAATATTAAGAGTGTTCATACATTTATTCTTCCTAGCAATTCTACAGTTCAGGAAAAAAAGCATGTTTCAAGCAATCGACAATTGATTACCAAAAATAAGGTAATCAGTTTACCGTAATATTGATTATACGACACAAAACATGCATGGTGTTTTTTTTTAATATTTTCATCGAAATACGCATCTAATCTTTTGTATGCCTCTATTGTTAAAACAAATAAAAAAAGGTCACGGTAAATTCTTTGGAATTAGAAAGCTGCAAATTATCAAATTCCATGCAGGACTTACGTGGAAATTCACGAATGTTGCACACTTGCATAATGAAATGATATATTAAACTCCAAAGCAAATTTTAAGTTTGGAAATCCAAAATTATTGCTTTTAATCAACATAATAAGTGAGTAAGAAATGCTATTTTTTTACGTGGTACAGACATGTTTTGAAGAAAATGGTAGATTAACTTGGTTTGTTAGAGCGATTGTTATAACTTATTGGCTGTATTTATTGTTGCTTAGTGCATTTAGGTTTTCCATGTCTCCTCATTTCAATGAGTGTATTTAGTAAAATTCAATATCATTTCCTGCATTATAGTAATGTTTAGAAACTTCTACAAAATGGCTTTGATACTGGATCTTATAAAGACTCATTAATCCTTCATAACAAAGATAAATTGCGGTCATCAAACGTAATGTTCAATTATTAAAACCGTAAAAAGATATAAAAAACTGCGTAAAGTAAAGTATTTATTGTAAATGAGTAGTGACATAAAAAAAAATATTGATACTACTAAAACAATGAGTGCAAAAGTGGGAAGGTTATAACAAACAGACAGAATTTTGTACTTTACAAATACAAGATATCATTCAACCTTTAAGAAATAAAATTTTACTTAGTATTTGATAAAATGAGGGGAAACCTTTTAATATTTTGTATTTGTATTTTTTTCTCAGTGTGTGTGTTGGTGTGTTGGTGTGTGTGTGTGTGTGTGAAGGGTTGTCTTGTTTGTCTTTTATATTCTTTTCGTATTTCCTTGCGAACATGTGCTATAGTTGTTTCGAGAAACAAGTGTAACTAGTGCAGTCGGTTTTACAACGCATATGTCCATCAAACCTAAACGTGAATACTCATGTTGACATAATATATCATTTTAAGCTAATTTTAGAAGTGTGTTTAATGATATGGTAATATTGTCCTTAGTATTATGTTTAGTAACGAGTTTATTTAGATATTGTTTACTATATTGTTCGTATAGTGTTTTTAAAAAAATAATTCAGGGAAGCCATAGATTTGTTCGAAAATTACACATGGCCTTGGTCGTGATATTTAATTTTTATCCTGAGCGTTAGTCCCTCTTTTTCTTTTATCTATTTTTTTAACTAATTTACCACCATCAGAAGGAGTTTTAAGATGGACGAAAATGTAAATTGATTTTTTGTTAGTTTTTTTTTTTTGCTTTGGCTTAGAACTAGATGTCTGTAAATTCGAATACTCTTTTAATGATAAGTTATTGAAAGAAAAAAAAAGTGTTTTCATCATTTCAGACGATTTTATTCAATACACTATTGTCTATTGCATTTTACTTGATATAATACACATGGCCTTGATACTCATTGTCGTTGTTTTTGTCTTTATACGGGTGCCACTTGTGGAGCAGGACCTGCTTACCCTTCCGGAGCACCTAAGATCACCCCTAGTTTGTGGTGGGGTTCGTGTTGTTTATTCTTTAGTTTTCTATGTTGTGTCATGTGAACTATTGTTTGTCTGTTTGTCTTTTTTTTAATTTCTAGCCATGGCGTTGTCAGTTTGTTTTAGATTTATGAGTTTGACTGTCCCTTTGGTATCTTTCGTCCCTCTTTTACTTGATATAATACACATGCCCTTGTTAATCATTGTCGTTATTTGTATCGTTGTAATTTCTATAGAACAACAGATCAGACAAACTGAGGAGTTTAATGAGTACAAGATCGAGATGATCTAATAACTAGTCTGTAAATTTATTAAGTCACATGAGTTGATATGAAATCCCAGAAAATGAAGTAAATGCTTGATCGGAGTCTTTTTGTTATGTTTTTAAAACTTCATCGCATGTCACAATTGGTTTGTATGCATATAAGTTCTTGTTTAATGTTTTTAATGATTCGTCACTTGTGACAGATAGTTTGTATTCTTGTGGTATCATGCTCTATGTCATAACAAAACTAGCTATTCCAATCTTATTTCTTAGTTATCCCCCTTGATCCATGTAACACATGTACACCAAAACATATCAAAGAACAAAAAGTAGACTTTTATATTTTTATTCACCAGAACATTTCGGAAAAAAAACAAGTTTGGCGTCTATTTCCATGAACTAGTATACATTTAGATTATTAGGTGTCCCACTTCCGGCTACCAGATCTTCTCGCTGCATTTAAGACCAATTTTGGACTTTGTGCTGTTTTCTGCTTTTTCAGGTTATTGTCTCTTTAATGCTCTATTCCATTATTAAAATAAACAAGTGATAAGAAGATGTTGTAATGATACATCTATCAGCAAGAGACCAAATGACATGGTCATCATATATAGGTTCCAACGATAAACAAAACCCTTACCGTACGGTCCAAATATCAACGGCATTAACATATTAAGAAAAAGCGTTTGCTCATTTTCATTCTAGGACTGATTGAACTGCGATTCTGATTTTATTCTATGTCTATTGTCACGTGATGTATACAACTCATATTCATTATAGTACTGATTGAACTGTGATATCTGATTTTATTCTATGTTTGTCACGTGATGTATTCAACTTGATGCATGTCCAGTATTTTGCTTGCAGTATGTTCCCGTATTATTTGATTAATCTCTTATTTGGCGGCTCAAAACGAGCAGACGAACTATCTTCCGTAGATATGGAAAGATTAATCCCGACGTTATTTGGTTTTGTCACTCGAGTTGTTTTGCACTATAAAATATCGTAAGATCTGCAATTGATATTAATAAAGTTCAATACCTTATTGAAAAATATAAAATTTTCTAAATGAATATATTAGATTAGTTTCGTTGGTTTAAGTGTCTGCCTGTTACTAATGAGACAATAGTATTGTGCTTACATGATAGTACTTTTATTGAAAATAAACTAAGGCATAACATGGATACAGTAGATAAAATTTCAGTTAAGTTAAAGTTTGAACGTTAAAAGTCTCATTCGAGGGAAGAAAAAGCTGGAATGCAAATGCATTTATTGTTTATATTGTGTGTTCTTGTTTAGTGAAGGTGCACCACTGTCCCATTTTATTTGGAAGGTTTGGTGTCATATAATTAGTTTTACCCTGCTACATTCTGATGGTGCACCACTGTCCTAGGTTCGTTGGAGGGTTTGGTGTCATGTTATAAGTTTAAATAGTTATCAAAGGTACCAGGATTATAATTTAATACGCCAGATGCGCGTTTCGTCTACATAAGACTCATCAGTGACGCTCAGATCAAAACAGTTAAAATGCCAAACAAATACAAAGTTGAAGAGCATTGAGGACCCAAAAATTCCTAAAAGTTGTGCCAAATACGGCTAGGGTAATTTACTCCTGGGCGTAAGAAAATCCTTAGTTTTTCGAAAAATTAAAAGTTTTGTAAACAGAAAATTTATAGAAATGACCATATAATTGATATTCATGTCAACACCGAAGTGCTGACTACTGGGCTGGTGATACCCTCGGGGACGAAACGTCCACCAGCAGTGGCACTGCACATTCGGTATGTAACTGTTTAAAGTCAGGTTTCCGGAGCGCCCCTAAATTTTGGTGGGGTTCGTGTGAAGCAGGATATTTCGACCCTTGCATCACCTAGGATCACCCCTAGATTTTGAGGGGGTTCGTGTGAAGCATAATATGTCGACCATTGCATACCATGAGATCACCACTAGATTTGAGATCACCCCTAGATTGTGGTGGGGTTCGTGTGAAGTTGGATCTGTCGACCCTTGCATCACCTGAGATCACCCCTTGAATTTAGTGACATTCGTGTGGAGCAGGATCTATCGACCCTTGAATCACCTGAGATCAACCCCTAGGTGTTGTTGCGGTTCGTTTGGAGCAGGATTTATTGACCCTTGTATCACATGAGATCACCCCTAGATTATAGTAGGGATCGTGTTGAGCAAGATCCTTCGACCATTGCATCACTTGAGATCACCTCTATATTTTGGTGGGGTTCGTGTTGCTTATTCTTTAGTTTTCAATGTTGTGTCATGTGTACTATTGTTTGTCTGTTTGTCTTTTTTATTTTAAGACATTCCGTTGTCAGTTTATTTTCGTTTTATGAGTTTGACTGTCCCTCTTGTATCTTTCGTCCCATTTTTTTGTAAAAGTAGTTGCCGTTTTCTGTCATGATTTCCTTGATAGAAGATTGCTACTCAAAAGGAAGAAATTAAACCAAGAGTTCAAAAGGATGAAGTAAATGCTACGGACGCCATCACGAGTTGCTTGACCGTTATGGAAAAACCTTTTTACAGATTATATCGGATACCTTCTTTATTACGTACATGTATCTACAATACCTTTCCCTTCTCACAAATGTGACGTACAGAACAAGACTTTTTACCGGAATTGTAATAACTTAAGCAACACAACTGGTGCCACATATGGAGCAGGATCTGTCGACCCTTGCAGCGCCTGAGATCACCCCAGTTTGTAGTTGGTTTCGTGTTGCTTAGATTTTAGTTTTCTATGTTGTGTCTTCTGCACTTTTTTTTACTGTTTGTCTTTTTCAGTGTCAGCCATGACGTTGTTGGTTTATTATCAATCTCCGACTTTGACGCTCTCTCTGATATCTTTCGTCCCTCTTTTGTTGCTATATTTTCTATTATTAATTTGTACTAAAATTAAGGCGATACTTTTCGCGTTCAATTTGTTTTACATTTTATTTATCATTTTCAGAGCTCTTATACCTGACTATGCTCATTATCTTAACTGTTGACCGACCAGTCTTTGCTCTTACGCCATAAGGCTGCGTTGTTAGCAAAAACAAATAAAAACATTTTTGTTTGTGTTTGGTACGGCCAGGCTAACAAGCACAAAGGGAGAAATATAATAAATTTCCAAATATTTGTTAAATGAATTCCTGTTTTTTTGCTGTTTTCTATCAAGAGATCAACTTGTACTTTAAAGAGATCAACAATTTTTGAAAAAAACAATACCTCGAAACACAATTGAGGCCAATGCCTCCTTGTTTTTTTCCCCTCTCTACTATTATGTAAGATACGACACGATATTATGCACTTTTTGTTTTATTTTCAAATCAAAAATTCATTATGTTGAAGATTAATCTTGATACGTTGCATATGTCCATGAATTAAAATGCATTAAATCTGGGAACAAAATCATAATCTGTCAATTTAATCTTTTTCTTTTTGTTTAATGATCGTTTTATGCATAAAACTGATTTAATATTTATGGAATTAGAAATATATCTGCACTGAGCATTTGTTGTTGCATTTTAGTCAAAAGAATAACATATTGTAAAGGTTTATTTTCTTGAATTCCGTTACACGATCCCGTTTATACATTATTGCGAATACAACATGAATTGTAAAGCTTTTAACGTCAATCTTGTACTTTACGAATTAATTATCATAAATGTTATTCGGTGCTTTAGTTATAGTTAAAAGCCTGTTGATTCAATATTTGATCATATTTTTCAATCTTTTTTAATTTCATTTGATAAAAGAACAGGAAATTAAATGTTAAATTCGTTTTGTTAAATCGTGTTGACTTTTCTAATTGCTGGAAAGGTACTTCTTAAAATAAATAAAAGTACGTGTAATCTTTGATAGATAAAAGTTAATTCACATGAAAAGGGAACTGATAGGGGTTTATAGAATAGAAAATCTGAGGCCAATATTACAGAAAATTTGCAAAAAATGTAAAGGACAAAAATTGAGAAAAATAAGCCAAAAACAAAATCATTGAGAAGTAAAATGCCAAAATTACAGAAAATTGGCGAAAAAAATAGATACCGTTAGTTTTTTTTTTCTTTTGAATTGTTTAACATTTGAAATGTCAATGCCTTATATAGCTGACTGTACGGTGTGGACTTTGTTCATTATTGAAGGCCGTACGGCGACCTGCAATGTATTTATTTTTAGTTGCTAATATCTGTGTCATTTAGTTCCTTGTCAGTCGGAAACCAGGTTGAAGTAGAACAAAAGAAACGAAGCTCTTTGTTAGAGAAGGCGATAAATGTTTAATGTATTGTTTACTATAGTGACAAAAATTTTAAAAGTTAATATAAACAAACACAATCACAATTTTATTCTCAGTTACGAGGTGTTTTATGTTAAAACACCATTTGTATAAGTTTTCAATTTATCTAGTACATAGTTAAGCAGAACAATTAGATATCAAGTCGACAACATGGGTATCTTTCAAGTTGGATGAAGAAAATGCATAACCTCCGATTTTTTTGAAAAAAAACCAAGGACGGAAAACATATCAATCTATTAGTTCAGTAATTTTCGTGTCATCCCTACAATGGCTTCCATTTCTACGATTGTGAAAACAAACTAGTGTAATGGGGAGATAATTTTGACGAAGTAGAATTCTGACTGTTCAATAAATTTTTATACAAAAATGCTACATAGAAAAAATATTTAGTCTACATTTCATGCATTTAGTAATGTTATACTATGATTTCATGCAAAAAAAAGGCACCTTGCCACGGAGAATAAAAAGTTAATCAACCTCAATGTCAAAACTTCCTTTTTCTTCTTTCTGTTTGCTGTTTTCATCCGACCGCACCACTTCTAGTAAACATGAGATCCTTCCACCTTCCTGTTTTAATTTCTGAAAAAAGATGACATATTTTTGTTACATTTAAATAGTACTATCAATTAATCACAAAGTTGTAATCAAACAGTTTTTAGGCTGTGCAGAAAAAATTCAGAAAAATTGGGACTATTTTATTACACTCTATGTTTTGACATGCACCGGAAACTGAAAAATGTAATACAAGACTGGTACCAATATCTTTCTTTTATAATTGATATATTATAAAGAATATAACACAATGAACAAACTTAATGAAGAATAGAGAAAATTACTTAAAAAATTACAGAAAACAGAATTATATGGCTCCACATCCGGAACCTCGTAAATAGCAAACTATAGATTACCGCATCTGTTCCCTCCAAACCACTCAAAAATTTACACATAATATAGGTTAATGACGATGTTGTTATTTTAAGTAAAGTGAATTAATTGATGTATATAAACCTATTCAAAAGTTACGGTAGTGCGACTCAGGCCGTGTTCACATTGACCTAAATTCGGTGTTGTGTTAGTGTAACTCACACATAAACTAAACACAATTGCGTTCCCATTGATAAAACTCAATGTTTACATGTAGTTTAAATCATGTTTTATCTACACACAGTCGATAGTCAATGTAGGCCTTGTGTAGGTTAAGTGTACACAAAACTAGGCATTTAGGACATTAGTTTTACCGTGTATATATTTAAGGAGGAAACTATTTTTGAGTAAAATTGATATTTTTGATAATCATTAGTATAGTTCTTTACAGAAATTGTTGTTTAAATTTTACAGATTTTTTTTTGTTAAAAAAATTTAACGTACTTAAATAACCCCTGATCAAGACTCAAAGCAGCATCATTGCCGAACCCATAAGGCAGCAACCAATTGATTTTCGGAGGGGGGGCTATTATAGTTGAGTAAAAAACTCAAAGGCAAGGGGCTGGGGGTGGTGAGTTATGGATTTTGTTTTGGAAACAAAAAATGTTTCCAGTTTTTTGCCCTGAAAAAAAATTTGTTTGTTTCACCCTCAGCTGCCAGTATATATAATGCTAAAATTGATTTCGACTTGTCACCAAATTTTGTCCTGAAAAAAATCAATAGCTCACGCCCCCTATCTCCGCTCCCCTCCCCCTCCCCAAAAAAGAAGTTAATAGTTGCTGCCTAATTCATTTGAAAAGGTCTTCCCGAATCGACTTGACGTACACAGACATATTCGCCACTGGTCTTTACTCAAACAACGATTCACACATAAATGCATGACTAGTAAAAGTGTGAGGTAAAATGATATGTTTGTCTAGTATCTCAGATCCGTTAAATAACACTTAAAATAAATTAAAAAAACGTTACCCTATTCCTTTACCAAATACTCCTTGGAGAAGAAATACCATTTGAAACGAACAGAAAAGATAAAAATGTAGTGACCCCTAATATCTCAATTTTTTTTTTCGGCTGTAGGCACACTGCTGCAGCTAACGTTTTCTAATGCGTTATCGAGACAACTCTAGTGTATTCAAACTACTGCAAGTTATAAAAATGGCTTTCATAATGTAGCAACCACTTAACTTAAAAAAAAGGGGGAGGGTTATTTCTTTTTTTTTTTTTTTTATCTCAGTCAGATTTTTTTTTCGCGCGTACGTTTTTATTCCTTTTTTTCGATGCTGGTGATCAAATACTTTTTTTTTCAATATTTAACACTATAATGTATGGGAAACCCTTGATTCATGATATTATTTTTATCATCTGTATGACCATTTTTTTTTATCAAATTGGGGATATTTCCATTCCCACCCCCACCCCATTTTGAAGTCAAATGGTTGTTCCCTTACCGCCAGAAAAACTGTCCAAAAATTTTGAATTCAGTTCTACGTATTGAACATTTAAATAACATATAGTTTACAAGTGGGAACAAATCTAATGTACAGGTAGCTAAACAAGGTGTATAGATGTGAACAAATGTAATGTGAAACCAGTGTACACTACACTAAACTAATTGTTAACATGTTTACTCTACACGGCGTTTGGTGTGAACACGGCCTAACAAAGACCAATTGCAATGTTTGAAAATTATCTGATTTCACTATCTAAGCTGTGAAGGATTGATTTGTTTTGTTGCACTCGGTAACGTTATTTGTGTAATTAATTATCATCCAAGCTTTTGGTACGAATGTTCTTAATAATTCAAATATCATCAAAGTTGTTACATGACGCTTATTTTCTTCCTTGTTATCGTAAAATAGTGATAGATTCAATATATTATACCATATCTTTTAATATAATCCATTTCCGGCACTAACAAGACCGGACATTATTTTTTGAATTTGTGTTCATGTATCACAATGGATTATAACTGCTAACAGTACACGGTGCCGTTAAAATATGTCATATCAGACCAATTAGTTCTTGAAAATCATTCGACTTTAGTACTGTCCTTTTGGAAAATGTATGTTCACATAAATAGGAAAACGTCACATGAGTGTGGTTTTTTTTCAGTTTCTGTCAATTCACGGTTTAGGGAGCTACCTTTTGATTTTTAGGGGGGGGGGGGGGGGGGGCTAGGATGAAAAATGTTGTCCTGCTTTTTTTATTAGTTGTAATCTCTGTCCTGCCTTTTTATTTTTTACTCTATTCGATCCTGCCTTTTTTTTTACTAGTTTATCCTGACTTTTTTTTACACAAATTGTCATCCTGCCTTTTTTTTACCAAGTTGCTGATCCTGCCTTTTTTTTTAACCCAAAACTCCTGTCCTGCCTATTTTTTTCTAAATTTCATCCTAGCCCTATTTTTTTAATATTACACTTTCATTTAATGTATGGCTATTATTTATTTTGAATTTATTGAACCATAAAACTAATTGTTGACTCTTTACATTGAATAATCCGCGCGGATTATGTAAAATGTGAAGTCAAAAATTAGTTTTATGGTTCAATAAAATCAAAATGAATTATTGCCATTCATTATAAATAAATTTCTATCAAAAATAAGGCTCAAATTACTTTTAATATTAACAATAACAACGCACACACATGTTGGCGTATGAATACACAACGTCAGAGTGGGCGTGTCGCCATCAAAATTGACAACATTGAAAATAAAACTAATAATTTTAACCAATCAGAAGACAGTAAACACACCAAATTTATTTATTAATGATTGATCAAAATAAATCTTTCTTTTATAAATAAACATATTACATTGTAGCGTGTGCAACTTTGATAAGACATTGTAAAAAGCCGTGCAACATATGTACACGGGACAAAAGTGAGTTCTCACTCAAAAAATGTCCTATCATTTCAACCAAAATCGATATATTTCATAAAAATTCTACCAACTAACTGTATGAGCGAAAATGTCTATAGAGAATAGATTTAGGTGGGCATCTTATCAAAGGTCACGAAGCTAGGGTTCAGACTAATCCACGCGGTACTCGACACGTCCTTCAAGGTTATGTATGTATTTGGTCCGATGACGTCCTTACATTGAATAATTCAGGTCCGTCCTCTGTAAAGTAAAAAAAAAAGTGAATACAAAAATTGAACTCATGAAATCAAGAGACATGTTTTTAATATCGGAATATGGGCTAGAATGATTTTTTTGTCCTGCATAGTTGTAATCTGTCTCCTGCCATTTTATTTTTTCACTCTATACTATCCAACCTTTATTTTTTTTTAGTTTATTATGCATAAAATGCAGGGGCGGATCAAGTCATTTTAAAAAAGTGGGGGGTTCCAACTATATGTCCCATTCAAATGCATTGATCGGCCAAAAACAGGGGTTCCAACCTCCGGACCCCCCCCCCCCCCTTTAGATCCTCCAATGAAATGTCCTCCGGCTTTTTTTAAGTTCGTAAAGTTGCTCATTCTACCCTCTTTTTTTTACTCTAAACTGCAAACCCCTCCCCCGCCTATAACATCAAAAGGTTACCGTAGCTTCATTAAAGAAAGTTACAAAGGTAAAGTAAGTACTTTTGAATTGTCTACATGGCTTGAAATTAAAAGGTTCAATAAATATGCCTAATTTTAGAATTTTATACATCTTATATATACGTTTTAACATAAATCATTGCATTTCGCTTCGGGATCATTGTAAACTTTTAAATTATAGGCAAATTTTAACCAAACAGTGGGATTTTGGTACCGTAGATCTCTTTTTATTTGTGCATAAGCATGAATTCCGCCGAAAAAAAATCCAATGAAAGACAATCATCAATATGCATCTTTGCCCCCGTTGATGGTTTTTAGTGGCAGTCGAGTACACAGTCACCTTTATAGGTTTAGGCGTGTTTGAGTTTACATGTACTACTAAAAGAAATATATTTGATACTTCGTCTCGCCTCAGACTCATTTTTATATATATTTAGGCTGCAGGTTGACAAAAAAAAAACATTAAACAAATTAGAGTACTAAAATATGAAAATACATGGGTCAAGTGAAATACCTTTCTAATGAGTCACAACAGAGCAGGCGTGTTCGAATACACATTTTTTTACTAAAAGTACTTGACGACAGACTTCTTAAGTTAATCGTTTAAATGCATGACTTTAAAAAAAAAAAACTATATATTTCATTGATAAATTGACGCAGGCATTGCTCCACTGTTGGGGCAACGATTCAATTCTAGGAAGGGGAATATACTTGTAATGTGTTTGTATAAAGGAGGGGGAAAATCCAAATAAAAAAGCGCGAGCAATTGTTTTTAGATTGTGGATCCTATCAATCAATTTCTTTTTTTTAATTTAACACTTTTAAAAAGGAAATCTGGATTCAGAATAAATTGTATGGCAGCATTAAGTTCGACCACATTTTTTCCCCTCAAAATTGGGATCAGAACTTTTTCGTCAAGAAAAAAACCAAACCCGCTTCTCCTTTAAAGTAAAATGATTGTTCTCTTAATCTTACGAAATGTCTTTGCCTATTTATTAAATTTAAGTATCAGATCATGTACATGATAGGAAAAAAATAAATATTACAAAAAGTAAGGGGAAAATGAAAAGGGTACAAAAGGTAAGATTAAAGATGTTGATATTGAGCGGGTTTTGTTTCTATTACTTATCGATTTGGCCTTTTATAGATGAACGGACAAGAAAAGCCAATGCGTCAATGTGTCTTTAGTTTTCTAATTTGTAGCTAAGATTTGGGACGAATTAACAACCACAGTTTTGACGGGTAAGTAACCTCTAGTCTTTGTTGAATTTGTGTGTTTATTATTCATTTTTTTTAAATTTTATGCAATTGTATGTATCGATTTTTGTGTGGCGTCCAGTTTTTATAAACTAGACTAGTACACCGAATTGTTTCGGGGCCAGCTGGTGTACGTCCTTGCCTTCGAATGCGGAATGTTCTCTGTGGCCGTTGGCTGTTTTGTGTTCTTTTGTCGGGTTGTTGTCTCTTTAATACAATTCTCTATTCAAGTGATACAGTAGATGAAACTATTTCAAGAATCTCCTCTGAAACTACTAGGCCAAATACTTCCAAACTTTAACTGAATGTTCCTTAGGGCATCTTGTTTATAAATTGTATCCGAAGTTTTGATCTATCAACAAACATGGTCGCCATTGCTAAAAATAGAACATAGGGGTCAAATGCAGTTTTTTGCTTATATCTCAAAAACGAAAGCATTTAAAGCAAATCTGACATGGGGTAAAAATGTTCATTAGGTCAAGATCTATCAGCCCTAAAATTTTCAGATGAATCAAACAACCCATTGTTGGGTTGCTGCCACTTAATTATTATACCACTCATATTGGTTTTTTAATGTTGTCCCAGACCTAGAAAGTGAAATCTTACACTGACTATACATTTTGCTTGAGACCAAGATATTGTCAAAAACTTATTAAAATTAAAACAGAACTTGCATTCTCAGATTAAGAAAGAGTCAGTTTGTTGAACACCCAGAAAGCATGATAAAATTGAGAATGGAAATGGGGAATGTGTCAAAGAGACAACAATCCGACCAAATAAAAAACAACAGCAGAAGGTCACCAACAGGTCTTCAATGTAGCGAGAAATTCCCGCACCCGGAGGCGTCCTTCAGCTGGCCCCTAAACAAATATATACTAGTTCAGTGATAATGAACGCCATACTAATTTCCAAATTGTACACAAGAAACTAATATAAAAATAACACAAGACTAACAAAGGCCAGAGGCTCCTGACTTGGGACAGGCGCAAAAATGCGGCGGGGTTAAACATGTTTGTGAGATCTCAACCCTCCCCCTATACCTCTAACCAATGTAGAAAAATAAACGCATAACAATACGCACATTAAAATTCAGTTCAAGAGAAGTCCGAGTCTGATGTCAGAAGATGTAACTAAAGAAAATAAACAAAATGACAATATTACATAAATAACAACAGACTACTAGCAGTTAAATGAGTTTGCATCATTTGTTCTATAGCTTCTTGTTTCGGCCTTCAGTGGCTCCAAAACCCTTAAAAAAAATACTCGCTTCGCTCGCCGAAACATGTTTGCCAATATTTAAAAAAAGGCTAGATACAATCAAAGTTTTAAGTTTATTTGATAAGTTTAAATTTTGAGTTTAAAACAAGTCGAAATTTCGAGCTTTAAAAAAGTCGAAATTTTGAGTTTACAAAAAGTCGAAATTTTGAGTTTGAAATAAGTTGAAATTTCGATTTTTAAATAGTCGAAATTTCGATTTTAAAAAGTAGAAATTTCGAGTTTTAAAAAAGTCGAAATTTCGAGTTTAAAGTGGAAATTTCGACTTTTTATAAGTCGAAATTTCGAGTTTCAAGAAAGACAATATTTCAAGATATTAAAAAGTCAAAATTTCGGGATTTGAAAAATCAAAATTTCAGGTAGTAATACAGTCAAAATTTCGAGATTTGAAAAGTCAAAATTTCGATTTTGAAAATAAATTCCACTGTCAATTTTATTTTTTCTATGTCCCCAATACGCTTCCGTATTTTTGTTGCCTCAAGGGAAGTTAAAAATAAAAAAAAACGGGTTTTGATAATAACAATATATCGAACGATACTCCTATTTTCGCGCCGCACGTGGAACTCAAGGTAAAAGTAACTGGTTATAGCACTATAAAACACCAGGTTTGACGTTTGTAAGTCACACTATACGGAAGGATTTGTAACAGACATCAAGTAAGTAGATTTCATCAGTCCATTTTTATTTGTAAATATAAATGATACGAAGTAAGATTTAAATACTGGTACATGTAATGCTAGCAAATCCAGCGAATTTCATTTGAAGTAGAGCTTTTGTAACATTTGTAAATATTTTAACTAAAAGTTTGTATTTGCTGTTCACTTGCACTGATAAAGCCAAAAACTTTCATTTGAAGAGAGCATTTTACTAAAAGAGTGCATTTGAAATAAACACTGTTAAAGTTAGCAAATTTCATTTCGGGTAGAGCTTTTGTAGTTGTAAAATAAAAACCAAATTGAAAATTCCCGTACCAAGTCAGGAATATGACTTGCTGTCCATTTGTTTGATGTGTTTTATTCTTTGGTTTTGCCTTTTTCGTTAGGGACTTTCCGTTATGAACTTTCCTCCGAGTCAAACGTGTGCATTTGCCTATTAACGCTGGTAATGGCGGCATTTAAGAAGAGCTTTTATTATATTACATTTTACAAAAAAAATGTTCATTTGCTATTACATACAACGCTGGTAATGCCAGCAAATTTATTTTAAAGTAGAGCTATTGTATCATTTGTAAATATCATGCTAAAAAAGTGCGTTTGCTATTTAACACGGTAAAGCAGGCAAATTTCATTTGATGTAAAGTTTGTAATATTTGTTAATATTTTACTCGCATAATCATTGTCGCGTGCATTTGTTGTTAAGACGGGTAATTGCTGTAATTTTTATTTGAGGGAGAGCTTTTTTAATATTTGTAAATATTTTACCGAAAAAGATCATTTGCTTATAACATTGGTAATGCCGAAAGTTTTTATTTGAGGTACAACTTTTGTAATATTTACATATTGAAAACGTGCATTTGCTGTTATTAAACTGGAAGTGCCAGTTGTTTTAATGTAGGGTAGAACGTTTCAATATTATGATTTTACAAAAAGTCGTCTATTGCTGAATTCGAAAAATGGGCCGGACGGGAGTTTTGATTTTAATTTTCATCCTAGCCCCCTCCCTAAAAATATAATGTTAGCTCCCTAAACATTTGTTGGGAGGGCAACAAACTCCCCTGGTTAATTTTTTGTATTGTGTGCTGTTTACCACGACTAAACCGTATATATCTATATTTTACCAGGACTAAACCGTATATACCTATATTTTATCAGGCCGCAACCGTATATACACCTGTATCTTTAACCTGAAATCAGCCTGATATTGTACAAATAACGGTTATACAAATATTTTCTGTACTAATTAGGTCTGTTACCCGCTTTGACGTTGAGCAAGCGGTAAGGCGGATATTTCCTTCTGGGTAACAGTTCATTTTTGGGTCCTCATCGTGGTCCGCGTTTCAACTATGTTGATTTCTTTTGAAAAATCAAAAGCAATAATTTCTATATGAACAGCTTACCGCAAGTACCGGGTGTAAATTGTAGGATAAAAACAATATATGTACATTGTCAGAAAATATCAAATTTGTTTGTACTCGCTACGAAACAGGAGAAAAGCTCTGTAGAGTCTCGCTTTTCATCATGTGGTCTAAACCTCATACGAATAAATTTTATATTTTCCAACAATGTACGTTTTGTTGTTTTTGTATGATGTATTGTGTTCATTTATATATGCCTTCAACCCCATTGGGGTATAACTGTGAGTTTATTCAATTTTATATACAATTATTGATTTTGAATTTATTATATTGTAAATATATTTTTTGCCAAAACTAAACCATACATGTATATATATCTATGACTTTTTTTCTTTTACAGACCCAACAATGTTCGTCTTACAGTTCTTGACCTGTCTTCTGCTTACAGTAAGTTTATTATAATAAGGCCAAATAAATAAAGAATATGCGTTTCCTAATTACCTATATATACTCTGTATACCTACCCTAAAATTTTTAGCCTATCTTAAATTCAATTTTGGTTATTTTTCAATAAGCAAAGTCAAAATTTCTCTCCCATAGACTCTATGTTAAATAAAATTAGAATTAAAAAAAAATAACATACCTACAAATGTACCTTACTTATTTTTTTTCAAAGATGTACATAATGGGAAACGCGCATATCAATCGCTTCAATCTGAATGAAATGTTCTACAGAGGAATCTGAAATTGTGGTCTTTCAACACGTTACTTTTGCTTGATACAGGCAGGATTGACTAAACATAGCCATGTTTACAAACTTGGGATATTTTTCATGCTATGACTGTATTTGTAGGTTGCTGTCAGATGTACTGTACCAAAAGGCTACATTTTGGATGGTGAGTAACTAATATATTCACGTCAGAATTTAAAAATATAATTAAAGGGAATTCGAATCGCTCCTCAGTTTGAAAATAATAAGCTTGTCAAAACACTAGTTCATATTGATAGATGATTAATAAAATCAAGAGCAAATATATATATATATATATATATAGGTGAATGTGCTTGTTTTCGAGATATTAGCCGTTGAAATTTTTGGGGGAAAATGTTCTCTCTTGACTCTTCATAGCTTTATCATTGATAGGTTTAAGTTCTCAAATGATATTAAAAAATAATTATAAAGATAAGACTATTAACGAAAGCTTCTCATTATGTGTCGCGAATAAACTTGCAAACCAAAGACATATAAAAGACCCGAAACTTTTAATTTTCTTGTAGGTCATTGTTTTTCATTCCGACATGATTTTTTATACAAATTTCATGAGCCATTTCCTCATTTGATTTTCTTATTTCTTTTTTATTATAATATGGCTTCGTTTTAACTTTGTTGTATTTTTATTAATTGTTGTATTCTATATACATTGTATATTCATTGTATATTCATTCAATTAATACTATCATTTTTACTTTGCTAGTTTCACAATTTTGCGGCCAGGTCTCCGGTAGTGATGACTATTCTGGAATCGGAGCTAACGTGACCATCAAATCTGATCTATATGTCCAAGCACAGATCAAGTGTCGACAAGGTCTCGTCACGCTCAACCCAATTAATGAAACCAATACTGAAACCACCCTCGATCTGTGTTACACCAACGATACGGTTTCTGAATGTCCATGTGAATTCAATGTAAGTAGACTTCTTGGACAGTTGCTTTTTCACTCATTTTCTTTAACTTGTTAAAACAATTTTGTAATGGGGCCGAATAAAATATGGTGTTTACTATTAAATCTTCAAAAAATACAGAAGGATTTTTTTTATTGTAATTTGTTTTATGCATCGGCTATAGGAAGAGATTCGAACAAAAACAGTCCTAATTGAACAGTCCTAATTGAAAATTATCAAAACGTCTTCAAATGTTTTCTAGGCTACTGTGGATTCATTTATTTTCGTGGGTACCAATTTTCGTGGATTAAGGAAAACTTGCATGTTCGTGGATATTTAATTTCGTGGTTTTGACAGTCTGCGTACAAGCCTATGGGAAATTAGTAATTCGTTGAACATTTAATTTCGTGGTTCACCTGTATCCACGAAATCAACAAAAATTAGTATCCAACGAATAATAATGAATCCTAAGCTTAAATTATGATAGGGAATAAGACATTTCAAAACAAAAGAAGTCAATGGAAGTTAAGGACAAGACACCCTTTAATATTTACCTAAATTTGTGTATTATATATGTATTGAGTTACTTAATTATTGTCTTCATTTCTTTTTGTTTGTGTTATATGTCACAAACTGTAAAGTTTACATGGCAAGAACACATTGAATTGAATTGAAATTTATTTTTAAACAGACACCAGCAGACGGGTCCAATTTCTACTCTGCCGAATTACAAGTCTTCTGGGGATTTAACAACGGCACATTAATGAATGAATATGAAACTTACACAATTTCCTGTATTGCCGAAGGAAATAAAACTAATGTTGTGGATTCGAAGACTATTGTGGAAGAGTAAGTGCATTATTGAAAAGTGAAGTGCATGGACCCATTATAAATGAAGCTTAACTGAATGACACTCTTGGAATTTCTGTAAATTGTACTTATTTTAAAAAGTAAAACCTTTTAAGTATTTGTATTCTGATTTGTTTTATCCCAGCTTCATTCTTTGTTATTCTAGTTTCATTCTCATTTCCTTATTCTTTTTTGCTATTCTCATTTGTTATTATTTCCATTCGTTATTTTGTTATTTCCATTTGTTATTATTCTCATTTGTTATTTCCATTTGTTATTATTCTCATTTGATATTAATCTCATTTGATATTTCCATTTGTCATTTCCATGTGTTACTTTCTTATTTGTTATTTCCATATGTTACTTTCTTATTTGTTATTTCCATTTGTTACTTTCTTATTTGTTATTTCCATTTGTTATTATTCTCATTTGTCATTTCCATTTGTAACCTTTCTCCTTGTTATTATTTCCATTTGTTACCTTTCTCATTTGTTGTTATTTCCATAAATTTTTGTTACCTTTCTCATTTGTTATTCTCATTTGTTATTTCCATTTGTTATTATTCTCATTTGATATTTCCATTTGTTACTTTCTTATTTGTTATTTTTTCCATTTGTTACTTTCTTATTTGTTATTATTCCAGCTATATTCCCGTAGACAAACAGTTGGTTAAATCTCTCGGCCATGATTATGCAGGAACTGTCACATTTAAATTGATTGACATTCTTGGTAAAGACATCGGTGCTACAGTTGCCATGTCGAAAAAAGTTCGGTTATTATTAACGGTCACTACTGGTAAGACCTGTAACATAAATAAACGTAAATACTATAGATTTCAAGATT
Organism: Mytilus trossulus; assembly: GCF_036588685.1. Classification (NCBI taxonomy): domain Eukaryota; kingdom Metazoa; phylum Mollusca; class Bivalvia; order Mytilida; family Mytilidae; genus Mytilus; species Mytilus trossulus. Next base: position 9,028,912 of record NC_086385.1, on the reverse strand, counting down.
TCAAGATTTTATTGTACACTCTGACAGTTTACACTGTTACAAAAGGCAGATATACATAATATACAGCTTGACAGAAGTGGTGTAAGATTTGTATAATAACAGAACAAAATTGAAATGAACATATATACAGGTCAATTGAATATTAGTCATCAAACACACCGTAACATACGGTTGTTTGACACGTGATTTAAACGATCAAAACAAATACACATATCATGACAGACATATAAAGACCATGGACGTCATTCAGGGAGTTGGATACGATTCTTAAATCCAACTTCCCTATATACATTTGTAACAATGCCAACATGAATTAAAATTATAATTGTTCCGAAATTATTTCTATTTCCAAAATGTATTTTAGGATATAAAAAATCTGAAATGTATTGTCAAATAAAAATATAAAACTTCGATATGTTTTTTTAATTTATTTCTGTTCTGTTATTATAATAGATTATAATTCCGTCAGTCATAACATTTCGGGCATATAAATGTTCGTTGTTTCTCCTAACTTTTCTGATTTCTTTGGAATAGGGCATGCACCATCGCAACATGTATTTAACATGCTGCGATGCATAGATGTGTAATAAAATTACCTCGGAACCTTTCATACAAATTCAATAATGATTAGAATTGTAGGCCTTGTCGGGAGAACATAAAGTTCTAACTTTCTAATTTACAGCCGACTACCTAGGCGTGATTCCATACGATTGCAAGGCTGTCAGTGGTGATGGTAAAACAAGCTACCGATTTCTTCAAGCTGGGTAGGTGTTTAAAATTCATTTTAGAAATTTAAGAAATATTGGGATTCGTGATAAATTAATTTAAATGTTGCTTTTTGAAATTTCTACATGTATACAAATCAATACAATCGGTAAATTTCAAATAACGTACAGCTAATTTTTTACAGCTTGTAAAGTAAAGCTTTTGAGGTGACTGGCTTGCTTTGTTGGTATAAAAGCTTACCCAAGCTTTGTACTCGCGATTAAACTCTTAAAAAAGTATAGGCAAACTTTACTTGCCTATAAATTTTAGTTTAATTTGAAGGTTATCTAAATTACTTTTGTACAATATAATACAAACAAAGCAAGCAAGCCAACCCATGTCTTGCTGTACATTCATTAGGAAATGAGCTGTAACAAATCATATATTTTTTTAGATGTGGAGATGGAACTATCATCCCAAAAAACAAAGGTTTCACAACAAAAACCATTGCAGGAGGTAACGATAAAACCGCAACCAGTCCATTTTTTAAAGTTTTCAAGTTACTAGAAGCTACACAAAGTGGTGCCATCTCCTACGAATGTTCATTTACAGTTTGCAACGCCACCTGTGACGGGGTAAGATATGAAGAATTGTTCACTTAAAGCCTTTTGCACATGAAAATTTCAGTTCTTAGTTGGAAACTAATGCAGTCGTTTATTCACAACCCATTGCATTGAGTGTGCACGTACTTTTAGTCAATATCTTTGGTTGCTTGCTTGCTATAGTGCCAACAAGATTTTTGTGAAGAAGATGAATTCGACCTTAAAACGCGATCGTATTGACTTTGGATGTCCAAATATAGGCAAATCGGACATATTCTGGGGGGTAGGATGAAATTTGAAAAAAATAGGCAGGACCGGGGTTTTGAGTAAAAAAAAAAAGGCAGGATGAAACACTTGCAAAAAAAAGGCAGGATGACATTTTAATGTAAAAAAAGTCAGGATAAACTAAAAAAAAAAAAAAACAGGACCGGATAGAGTGAAAAATAAAAAGGCAGGACAGAAAATGCAGGACAAAAAATTCATCCTAGCCTCACCCCCACCCCCACCACATAAAAATCAAATGGTAGCTCCCTAATGTATTTCAGCATCTTTGAATTTTCTATTTAGAATTTTCTATACCTTGATTATCGAGTCTTTCAAATATTACAAACCAGGAAAGGCATTGATTTGGTGTACCATAAAATTTAAGTTTGGGTGGGGGAGGGGATACTTCTCTTATTTTGAAAAAAATGAACTCTGAAGAAATATAAACCATTCGGAAATGATTTGTTCCAAAGCAACACATTTAATTGTGATGACAAACAAGATTTTTTTTCTGATGGATTTATGTTTTTTTTACAGTCATCGTGTGCCTTGAGGACTAAGAGATCTGTCGATTCCTTTGGTAAGTGTTATCTTTATAACCTTTTGTTTGAAACCTGCAATTAAAAAAAAAAAAATGTATAAAACAGTCTTGATGAAACGTCATATATATATCTCTCCTCTTACAATTCGAATCCTGGGAAGCAATTCACCAGACTGAGTCAAATTAAAATCTGAATCCGTTTCCAATGGAGCATATTCCACAGTAAACTGTTTTGAAAATGTGTTCCAAATTTTTACAATTGTGCATAAAGTGTAACAGCTCATCGGTTCAGAGACTTCCAAATATTTTAGATTGGGGGGGGGGGGGGGGGGGGGACCTGATGCATAGATGTTCTAGTTTACATACAGTAGATGCATGCTAATTGACCGTTTCAGAATGTAATGCATCATGGGTAATTTCATTGTTCGTACCCCAAAGTGAAAATAACGTTACGTCATTGGTTGAATTTCCATTGTTTATAACGTTTTAAACCGATCAAAACGCTTTGGTGTACGCTTTTGAAAATATTACCCAGGACGAATTAATTCTGAAACGGCTAATTTTTAAGTTTATATTTTAATCATGGGGATGCCCTACTTACACTATTTGGGGATGCCCTACTTACACTATTTTAATCGAAACACTTGTACTGTATCTTATATATTAAAAAGAATCGCTAAATCGAACGCTTTCTGGTCAAAGCATTTATAAACATATATTTTGTATTGCCTTTGGCTGATAGAAATGTTATTGAATACACTGAGAATTGTTCCCCTTTATACAGTGAAACATGACTAATCCGAATCCTGTTTAAACATAAAACCTGTATAAACGAAACATGTTCGTAAGCACTATCTAATCAAAGTATTTTTGTTGTGAACCTGATAAAACCGAACATCCGCCAGATCGAACACCATCTTTAGGTCCAAAGATGTTAGGTTTTAACAGGTTTTAGTGTATAATAATTATCCGAAACTTTATTTGCAGCTGAGATAGAAGAGCAAAAGCAAGTGAAGACACCATTATACAATATTCAACGCCTAGAAGATCGTGTGGAAGATCGTCTAGACCAATCACGACAGGAACTAAGCGACCTGAAAATGGATACTCGTCTGAAGCTGGCTTCCCTTGAAATCGTCGGCATCGGAGCTGTTGCGTTGTTATCACTTGTAATTGCCACATATTCCTGTATCAGAGTTGAACAAAAACGCCTACGTGAAAGGGTGAGCACAAAGATGTCATCCGCATAATGTCACGTGCTTGACACTTTTGTTATTCGTTGTTAACATTTAATTGTTACATTGTTTTTTCTTTGTTCAGCATTATCTGTTACAATTATCGATCCTTCTGAATAAAATATGGTGCATTTGTTATCTGTCTATATTTCTTTCCTAGCATTTATTACTCTAGCGAAAACACATAGTCTATTTCCGTTTTTTTAAATCTGATCGAAAAAGTTGTAATTTCGTATTATTCTTAACTTATGAGATAGTGGTTAAGTGGATCTTTGTGAAATGAAACCGGTTTAGATCAAACCTCTTCGGGTCTTAAGACTGTTCGGTATTATCAGATCCACTGTTCGGTTTAATCCGATTCACATCCAACTCAATATAATAGGACTGAGTTAAGTTATAGTAACATGTTTGGTTTACTAGTATACAGGTTTTCGGTTTATGCAGGATTCAGTTTAGCCAGGTTACACTGTATTCATATGAAGTGGTCTGCTTATACTTTAATTTTCTTCACTCAATTCGCCGTTTCAGAATCTAATGCATCCTTGGTAATATTTTCAAAAGCTTACACCAAAGCGTTTTTATTGGTTTAAAACGTTATAAACAATGGAAATTCAACCAATGACGTAACGTTATTTTCCCTTTTGGGGTTCGAACAATGAAATTACCCATGATGCTTCCGATTCTGAAATGACGAATTAAAGAAGGTCAAAAACTTGTTCCTAGTCTTTCAACACTAACATTTTGAGGTGCATTTGTAAAAAATTATCCGAACGATAATTTTCGTTTTTTTTCGGATTTAAATATTCCATTCACAATAGCCCATGAATATAGTTATAAGATGTGGTAAGAGAAGTTTCTAAGTCACAATTTGTAAAAGTACTAGAACACCATTGGACCGTTGTGAGTTACATTTTCTCCGACATGTAACACAGTATCCCGAACGGCCTACATGTATAATCTAGGACCTCATCTTTATATTTATTGTCGTTTTTCCGTCCTGAACATTACCATTATTTACCACAAGACGATAACCAAGCAACCCAAAATCAATCTATTTGTATATTATAACACACCACGTTTAATATTCTCTTATTTCTATTTTTGCATTTTCTCTCTATTCTATGAAATATTTGCCACTTGACGTTAAGCAACCAACAGTCGGTATATTGGTCTATATTGAACCCACATTAGTCTGTATTCTTTATTTTTTCCCTTTTTTCTTAGTTTTGTCTCGTTATTCTTATTTCTGTAAATCCTTGTTATAATTTATGCTTTCCTTTTTATATAATCTTTCAGATATCTGACGCACTTACCTTACTCGAAAAGCACACATCACGTTACGTTTATGGAAAGAAAAAACAACTCATACAAATACTTAGATTTCAATGTAGAAAATCCTCCATAACAACTTATTACATGTACTGGCAGATCAGTGAGATCATACAATGAGCCAACTCAATTTTTATTTACAAAATTAACTGATCTTAAAATTGCAAACAACAGAATAGTCTAAATGTTTCAAAATAATCTATATCGCCTAATCCTTTTGGGAAAAAAACATTTCGGGACCAATCTTCACACAATACCACTTTGCCAGTCTCCGTGTCCCTGAAGAAATACATAAGTTAACCAGCCATTCATGAAACCCAATTTAATACTCTTTGAATTCATGTTTGAATCAATCACATGGACAAGATGGAATGGGATTTATCAAATACTGCATGATAACTTGTAAAAAAAACACCTTAAAGGTGTATTCTCCTACTACAAACTATTATGCTGAGTTCACACGTATTACGAATTCGATTCCAATATCCATCGTGTATTAAAGGGCAGCTTCACAAAAATTCTCCTGTACATGTGAACTTTTATATAAAATAAGGAGATTGGTATGGTTGCAGTTGAGGCAACAACCTAGCAGAGTTCAAATGACATGGATGTTCGCAAATATAATCACTGCTCGGCCTTCAATATTAAGAAAACTCCACACCATATAAATAACTGAGAAGGGTCAGACATGTAAATGAGATACAATGCCAACATGAATGTCTGTGTACCTTTTTTCGCTTTATGGTTGCTTTCAAGAATAATGTTTATATACTGTGATTATAATGATTGGTGGCAGCTTCAGTAATTAAAAACAAATATTTGATTTTTTTTTTTATAAAATTGGAGCTGTATATGATACAATGAAAATTCAAGTATTATAGATTTTTTTTTAAATTCTTCACATTTTACATATAATATCTGTGTCCAGAAATCTTCATTGGTATGTCTACAAAAGAAAGTAAATGTTAAAATCATATTATTTTTTTATCACCAGCATAGTATATATGAAAAAAAATGTTTGGAAAAAATATTATATGTAAATATACATTTTAAAATGTCTGGTGCAAGCTGAATCCCGCAACGACATGCGAGATTATCTCGCTGTGTTGATGACACAAACCATTGGTGGCATTGGGTTGTTTCCTGTTCTTTTGTCGGGTTGATGTCTTTTTGACACATTCCTTGTTTGTATTCTCTATCAAAATCATGCATGAATTTTTATCATTATTGAAGGCCATACAGTTGCCATAATTGCTCACATCTACATCGTTTGAGCTTGGTGTGGATAACTGTCTCATTGGTATTCATATCACGTCTTCTTATTTGTATAATGTTGACCTGTTGGTACTTTTATTCTCAATTTTTGTTTTAGTCTACAGTATGACCTCTTAATCATGTAGATGTCTACTTTGTGTAATGTATGTCACTGGGATCACCGGTTGTTGCCTCATTGACACCTCCTTTCATTGATGCTGGATCTATTGTTTTGCATAAAATCGAATTTTCAGTGTTTTCCTCATGCCATGGTTTTATTTCAAGGTTAAGAAAGCCAATTGGTATATATTCACCGACAACATTGCATGTATTCTTTTATGATTTTTTTTTGGTGTGGAAAAAAATGCCTTTTAAAAGTGCAAAAAAAGTATTGTCCAGACTTTGTTTACCAACAGTATTTTAAATTACTTTTTATAACAACGTGTTCTACTTCTTATATGTTTGTAAAAGCTAAATGCATTTGTTTTATAAAAAAATCGAGCATAAATCATTTTGACCATTTGGTGTATGTTCAAATTGGCATCTTCTAGATATACTTTGTTTGGTTTTCTTCTACTAATGGTTTTGGATTGCGTTCCCTCCTATGAATGTGTACAACATTGCGCATTCTTCCCCCCTTTTTTTCACATATCAAAATGCGAACTCCATTATACACTGCAGACAAATACAACAAACTTATCCTGGATGAAGTTCACATTTCATAGCACTTTTCAATAAAGTATTTATAAAGTTAAAGATACTACTAATCAACCACAAAATGTATTTATAGCGTATACTATACGACTGTTCGAGTGGTCCCAGTTAATACAAAAATTGCCATTTATCAGTGTATGTAAAGTGCGGATCCTAAAATATCATTTTTACTGTATATGCCATAAATGTCTACTGTAGAATGATAAATAAACAGACGAACTTTTTTTAATTTTTGAAGAAAATCAAGAAAATTAGTTAAAATGTATATGTTCAGAAATAAATAATACTAATAAAACAAAGTAAGAGATGCGAGCGGGGTTTTATCGCGCCTAAAGCCATCCAGTTGTTAAATATATACCAAAATAGGTTAATATTTAGGACATTTCACGAACAGATCGTGCAGGTGCTTTATAACTAACAGGTTAGATGTTGTTGCAGTAAAAAATATTCATTTTAATACAATTATTAAAGTTGTATAACGTAGAATATGTTTTGTCATTCAGTTTCTTCATATTTAACTAAATTCCACTATGATGATTTCGTAATGCTAGTCATGTTTACTGTCGAATAATGATACTATTCTTTCATTTTCACTGTAGAGCGAATCATTATTATTGTATATGCGGTGCATTTTCACTGTATAATTTTATTTTATTTTATCTATTACTGCTCATTTCTTTAAGCATGTAGAGCAAGACTTTAGTTGATTTGCTTGCTTTTTTTTTATTTGATAATCATTATGATAACACCCAATTTAATTCAAATATTAAAAATACAGGTTAAACTATGCCTATTCATATTGTTTAAAAATGTCAATCTTATTTACAACGTTTGTATAAACAATTATACAAACAAAGCAAGCTAACCAAAGTTTTGCTTTACATGCATTAGGAAATTAGCTGTAAAGCCTTAATTTAGCCGACTTGCTCAAACAATAGATAAAGTAAGAGAAAGATTTGATCAAATTTAACTTACGGAGGAAAGTTTGGTTTTAAAACACTCTAATAAATTCAATAGAAATAACATTAATTTCAAATGTATTCCATTTAGTTTCTTATAAAGCGTATAGGGATCTTTATCCTTATTTTTTTTTTATCCATTTCCATAACATTTCACCACTAATTACGTACATCTTGATATAGATTGCACCTTTGTTTTCCCGTTTAAAAGGTTTTACACTGGAGCCCTTTATAACTTGCTGTTCGGTGTGAGCCATGTTGAAGACCGTATTTTGACGTATAATGGTCTACTTTTATAAATTGTGACTCGGATGGAGAGTTGTCTCATTGTCACATACGACATCTATATATGGCTCAAAAACGAAACGAGACGGGATAAAAAGGGATAAAAGAATCTACGCTACTTTTTTAATATATTTATAATGGGATTAATATGAGTCAAAATAGTGGGTCGCATTTGGGTATAAGCGTCACGCCGGATTGCCGATTTTTTGCAAGCGTGACAGGTGAAAGTCAAATGATTGTGTAGTGAAAAACGGGAAATGAAGTCTAGCGGGACACGGATAAAAATTAGAACTGCATAGTATAAGCGGGATACGGGAATCTGACAAAACAATAAGCTGAATACGGGAATCTGACAAAACAGTAAGCGGGATCCGGGATCAGAACCCCCCAATGAGACCCAAGAATAAGATATTTTTGTATATTCATCCTATTGTTGCAGTCATGCCTTGAAGAACAAATGTATCCGATGCATGCATTTTTTTTTTATATATTTTTGGTCCCTTTTTCAATTTTGTGGGGTCCAAATTTATAGACAAAAGTCCTTTAATATAGATATTTGGAATTCGTTGACATGCTGAATCTAACCGTGTATCTAGTTTGGGGATTTCTTTTGCCTAGTTGCTGAAATAGCCCACATAGAGTTCCAAAGGGTGTAAAATCAACAAAAATGAATTGTAACATGCATTTCGCGTACAATAACCCAAATGTGCATGGTTTTACCTCTGCGGTAGTATCCATTCGCGGATCTACAATTTTTCATAAGTAGGGGCCCACTGACTGCCTAAGAGCGCCCGCTGCTGTCACCTTCCAGTGATTCCCTATATAAGTTAAAATCAAGGATAAACGTAATCTGAAGAATACAATATGACATTTTGAGAATCGCTTTTGTTACAAGTTTGAAAAGCTATATATTTGATGAAGAATGAATGAGGAGTTTGTATTTCAATTTGAAAATACATGTTTCATAAATCCTAAAGTCATCAACTAAGGTTTTTTTCATTTGTTGCAAGTGCATTTATCACATAATTCTACAATGAAAATTCCTCGCATCTTTGAAAATTCTACATTAATAATGACTGCACTAACAGTGATAATTCATCGCATCTATAGTTAAAATGGATCGCTTTCAATAATCGATATGCTATATTATGATGCTTTTAAAACACTTATTTGAACTTTAATGCTATGTTTGTATATTATAAAGACATATCACAATGAAAATATGTTAAAACTTAACTTAAAATCCTTTAACTTGATATTTTCAAAACGTAAACAAATACAGTTTTCCCATGATCCTTTATTCTACAATAGACATACCCGCATATAACAGTAAAAATGAACTAGCTGGATTCGCACTTTATATACACTGATTTATTGTATATAAGTATTAACTTGTTTGCGTAGCACGGACATGCATGAAAGAATATAACTACTCGATGTTTCAGGTTGTACTAGTATTAAAATTTATGTAACAGTTTGTGTTGTTATATCATCTTACCAAAGTTTGATGTGCTGTTATTTTCCTTCGCGGTGATGGAAGCCATGCTGTCTGGTGTTTTCCACGACTTGTATGTCGTCACAAAAAAATATAAATAGCTTAAAACAACAATCGGTACACTCGGGCTTTTCAATAGTATTATCGTAATATAATTTCTTCCGAAGTCAATAACCAACTTCTTGGTTATTCGTCTTGGACATTATCTTTAAATACAAGCTAAAAAATCCGATACTATTCCGAATGTCATAAATTACCATTTTTATATCACATGTCATCCAGACGCTCTACTTTGAAAAATAAAGCGGCTGGATGATCGAGACTAAAGTTTTCTATGATGTTTCATGTGTACCCTTATTGGTTGTCGGTTTGTCTTTTTTCATTTTTAGCAATGGCGCTGTCAGTTTGTTTTAGATTTAAGAGTTTGACTGTTCCTTTGTTATCTTTCATCCCTCTTTTAGATAAAATGCACGAATGTTGCAGTTGTGTGCATGCTTAGACAACAATGACTGATACAGGCACCGAGTTCGATGCATTGCCGTCAAAAACTCTGGTTTTAGTGAACGTTATTTGTGCGTTTAAGGGCGTCGTCACTTCCGTTCCAATGTTGAGCGATTGGTTGGAAAACTATAATTCTATATTGTACCACTTATTCGGCAAATTAAATTTTCACAATTGACAATCAGCACTGCTGTCATTAGGGAATTGTCATCAAGTACCTACAGAACAACAATTATTTATAGTTTATCCTTCACAATGACGATCACTAAGACGCTTGATGAACGTTAATAGTGCTGGTATACAGCAACCACTGAATTACAGCCCCTTACATCATGTCCTCAAATCTAGATATCATCTCCCATTTAGAAAAAAAAACACGTGAAAAAATGAACCTATTATGTGTTGCTCTCCAAGCTACAAAATGTTTTCAAATTCTAAGATTTAGAACATGTTCTATCATAATCATTTGGTAACTAATGTAATTACTGTTTCCCCATGCCTGTCTTGAACATAAGAAATATTTTAAATAAATAATACTCCTAATTCTCAGATCGGTTGTCATCGTGCAACACAGTTAATACATTGTAACACCATATATAGGAAAACATAGAACTCCCTTTGTCATAAGACACTATTACTATTCACACTCATCTGTGTCCACACTTGTTACGTATATTAAAAAGAAGTTGTAGGAACCGCATTTCATTATAAATCTGATCAGTTATTATATACAAACTAGTTTAAGAACGCAGTTTTCATTGATTAAACCAAAAAGACAAATGAGTGTTTATTAACGCGTATATAATGATTTCATACGCGTATATTAACACGTATATAATAATTGCATACGCGTATGTTTATGCAATTAACGCGTATATTAACGCGTATATGATACAAAAATTGGATTTAAGTATAAACGTGTTTATTTTAACAATATACGCGTATAAAATCACAATATACGCGTTGAAAACCACAATATACGCGTATATATACACGTATAAAATCATATACGCGTATATAATCACGCAAATGACATGAACGGCCACTCATAGGCGACCCCCTCTATTCTGGTAAATGACGTCATAAAGGCGTGTATAATTGACGAGTTTTTTTTCCGGTGACGGATGAACTCGAAAGTGGTCTATTGCAACCACATGGTGAATATTTGATTGTTTTATTAACGGTGATGGTACATATATCAGTATTGTTTTTTATTTATTTGGTATATAATTCTATAAAATATTTCTTAAAGCATAGATAAAATATGCATGGTTATTCGCTATTATTACTGAAAGACAAAAATATTAGGAAACATATATTTGGTTTACGGAGTGTTTAAAGGTACAGTGTATACATGTACATTTTGTACATACATGTACATGTACAATGTATCTATGATATGTTTCCTCGAACTATGATATTTTTATAATAACCCCGTGTTCCCCTTTTTATTTGTCAATATAAGTTACATAGTTTCGACTGTTCATTAGATAAATTAATGATAATGCAATATATACGCAGCATGTCAGCTGTGTTTGGTATATAGAATAGCCGGTTTCCTATGCTGCTCGCCTCAGTTGCTTTGTGCATGGATCAATTGTTCAATGTTTGTAATAACTTTAAAATGTGTTTCTCAAATACTATATGCGAACTATAGTTGCTGTATAATAGGATTGTAATAAGTACAAGGTTCGTCTCGCTTTATACCAAATTTACATTGATCATTGATAAATAGATAAATAAAATGTTAAAATGCGAAACTTGGAAGTAAAATCTTCATATAACTTTTGTATTTGTACGTGATTTATGTACTTATAGTACCTCCGTATCACAAAATTTTGCCTGCTTGAATTCAATCCTGATATAACAGGCCTGACTTTCGACATAAACTCAATCATGATGGAATAGCCCTGACTTTTGACTTAAATTAAATCATAATAGAATAAACCTAACTTTCGACTTAAATTCAATCATGATAGAATAGGCCTAACTTTCGACTTAAATTCAATCATGATAGAATAGGCCTGACTTTCGACTCAAATTCAATCATGATAGAATAGGCCTGACTTTCGACTTAAACTCAATTATGATGTAATAGACCTTATTTTCGACTTAAATTCAATCATGATAGAATAGACCTGGCTTTCGACTTAAATTCAATCATGATAGAATAGGCCTAACTTTCAATTTAGATTCAATCATGATAGAATCGGCCTGCCTTTCAACTTAAATTCAATCATAATAGAATAGGCCTAATTTTCGACTTAAACTCAATTATGATGGAATAGACCTGACTTTCGACTTAAATTTAATCATGCTAGATAATAGGCCTGACTTTCGACATAAACTCAATCATGATGGAATAGACCTGGCTTTTGACTTAAATTTTAAAATCATAATAGAATAAACCTAACTTTCGACTTAAATTCAATCATGATAGAATAGGCCTGACTTTCGACTTAAATTCAACCATGATAGAATAAGCCAGACTTTCGACTCAAATTCAATCATGATAGAATAGGCCTGACTTTCGACTTTAACTCAATTATGATGGAATAGACCTGACTTTCGACTAAATTCAATCATGATAGAATAGGCCTGACTTTCGACTTAAATTCAATCATGATAGAATAGGCCTGACTTTCGACTTAAACTCAATTATGATGTAATAGACTTTATTTTCGACTTAAATTCAATCATGATAGAATAGACCTGGCTTTCGACTTAAATTCAATCATGATAGAATAGGCCTAACTTTCAATTTAAATTCAATCATGATAGAATCGGCCTGCCTTTAAACTTGAATTCAATCATAATAGAATAGGCCTAATTTTCGACTTCAACTCAATAATGATGGAATAGACCTGACTTTCGACTTGAATTCAATCATGATAGAATAGACCTGGCTTTCGACTTAAATTCAATTATGATAACATAGGCCTGACTTTAGACTTAAATTTAATCATGATAGAATAGGCCTGCCTTTCAACTTAAATTCACTCATAATAGAATAGGCCTAACTTTCGACTTAAACTCAATTATGATGGAATAGACCTGACTTTCGACTTAAATTCAATCATGATAGAATAGACCTGGCTTTCGACTTAAATTCAATTATGATAGAATAGGCCTGACTTTCGCCTTAAATTTAATCATGATAAAATAGACCTGGCTTTCGACTCAAATTCAATCATGAAAGAATAGGCCTGACTTTCGACTTAAACTCAATTATGATGGAATAGACCTCACTTTCGACTTAAATTCAATCATGATAGAATAGGCCTGACTGTCGACTCAAATTCAACTATGTCAGATAGAATAGGCCTGACTTTCGACTTAAATTCAACCATAATAGAATAGGCCTGACTTTCGACTTAAATTCAATAATGATAGAATAGAACTGACTTTCGACTTAAATTCCATTATGATAGAATAGGCCTGACTTTCGACTTCAATTCAATCATGATAAAATAGACCTGACCTAATTTCGACTTCAATTCAATCATGATGGAATAGACCTGCCTTCCAACTTTAATTCAATCATGATAGATTAGACCTATCTTTCGACTTAAATTCAATCATGATAGAATAGACCTGGCTTTCGACTTTAATTCAATTATGATAGACGAGACCTGACTTTCGACTTAAATTCAATCATGGTAGAATAGGCCTGACTTTCGACTTAAATTCAACCATGATAGAATAGGCCTGACTTTCGACTTATACTCAATTATGAGGGAATAGACCTGACTTTCGACTTAAATTCAATCATGATAGAATAGACCTGGCTTTCGACTTAAATTCAATCATGATAGAATAGACCTGGCTTTCAAATTCAACCATAATAGAATCGGCCTGACTTTCAATCTAAACTCAATCATGATAGAAAAGAACTGATCTTCGATTTAAATTTAATCATGATAGAATAGGCCTGCCGTTCGACTTAAACTCAATTATGATAGAATAGGTCTGACTTTCGACTTAAACTCAATCATGATAGAATAGGCCTGCCGTTCGACTTAAACTCAATCATGATAATCATGATAGAATATGCCTGCCTGTCGACTTAAACTCAATCATGATAGAATAGGCCTGACTTTCGACTTAAACTCAATCATGATAGAATAGGACTAATTTTCAATTTAAACTCAATCATGATAAAATAGACCTGACTTAATTTCGACTTAAACTCAATCATGATAAAATAGACCTGACTTAATTTTGACTTAAATTTAATCATAATAGAATAGTCCTGACTTTCGACTAAAATTTAATCATGATAGAATAGACCTGACTTTCGACTTAAATTTTATCATGAAAGAATAAACCTGACTTTCGACTTAAATTTAATCATGATAGAATAGGCCTGACTTTCGACATAAACTCAATCATGATATAATAGGCCTGACTTTTGACTTATACTCAAACATGATAGAATAGGCCTGACTTTCGACTTAAATACAATCACGATAGAATAGGCATGACTATCAATTTAAACTCAATCATGATAGAATCAATAGGCCTGACTTTCGAATTAAATTCAATTATGATAGAATAGGTCTGACTTTCGACTTAAATTTAATCATGATAGAATAGTCTTGACTTTCAGCGTGTGCACAGTTGTGCTTCATGTACGTTTTATTTGCTCATTATTACCGTGTAAACCACCTGAAAGTTTTCTCCATCAAACCTCCATTTTGTGAAAATATCCAGGAACGTAAACGTTTGTACGTAGGACATTGAAACATGATTTATATTATCTTACAATGAAGTTATGCCACGTAGTTGGCCATAAAGGCTCCGACCAAAAAAAAGTATGGAACATCTTCCATAATGGAAACCAAAATTAAATTTATTATACATGTAGATATTCTAAAGAGAATGTTGACTCTGTTTAAAGGGGCGTGTTTGATTGGTTTCTTCTGTACATCTCTTAGAGACAAGAGTATCTTTTGATAAAAAGTACAAAAATAAAGAATCTGGACCTCTTCTAAAAGTATATTGTAGAAGCAATAAAAATAAGAAATTGTCGTCGAATATAAAATTGAAGCAACCAAACTGGATTATATTTGTTCAAAGCATATGTATTACAGAGTTCTTCTCTAGAAGTCCTTTAAGGAAGTCTGCTAGTCCTAACAATTTTTCTATTGAAAAATTTTAATGGTCAACACCTTTGTACCACAATCTTTCGAAAAAAACGGAATTGTTGGTGTTTGTATAAAAAGTATACAAGGTCGAGGCGTTTTTCACAATGTCTATGACTAAATGTGTCGGTTGTGTACTGATTGATTGTTGGTTGCTTAATGTCCAGTGGCAAATATTTCATGCATATTCAGGACGAGAACAAGTTCAAAATAAATACAAAAGGTAGGTTGACACGATAGAGGCCATCTGGGATGATGGTCGGGTAAATTTGGACTGCCACTGGAAATTTCCCAAAATGAGGGATCTTGGATAGGGACAGAAATTTTGCCTTGCAACAGACCACCTACGGACCCCTCAACAGAGTTGTTGCAATGGTTCTTAACGTGCAAAGAGCGTGGCACTCTCTTTACACGAGGCATCGAATTTAACGTAATCCTTATGACCGGACGCGACTGCAAACTTGATACATCCCGCACAGCCAAACGGACGCCCCACTTCGGCAAGCGTCGAGTTTGAGAGAACACGATTTATTTCAGTCGAAGTTTCATTAGCTTTAAAGACCTATTCACTAACTGTAAATACTGGCCGTTCGTTTTTTTGATTGAATTATTTCACATTTATCATGTCACGTCTGGTAATCTACACACCAGATTATTAGATCAGTTGAATAAGAAAATTGAGATTTACAAATGTACATACGTTTTGAAGCGGTAACAATAACTCCACTCAAGCACAACCGGAAAATCCTCTCACAGTTTTCATTGCAGAACCAAATGTTCATACCTGCCAACTTTTCCAAATGCCCATGGGGGTTTTGCGTGCAAGATGGCTGTCATAGTCCTAAAAATTCTTCAAGGGGGCTTGCAAATACATTTCAATGTTGTTTTTTGGCTTCTTCATACTTTCATAAGCATAAATGCTTTGTAAAATTAATTGTTTTGTACAAATTGTGGACAAAATAGCTCTTTCGAAATTTCAATTTGGGAGTCTCCATGGGGAGAATCCCCCTTAAAATAGTGACAGATGGCAGGTATGAATGTTCTGCGTAGATTACCAGCCGTGATGTCGGGGCCTTAAAAAGTCGATGGACACTACCGAACGTTTTTGTCATTATTGAAGGTTATATATGTACTGTTGTCTATATGTTGGCCAACATCCACTTCATTTAAACTTCGGTGGATAGTTGTCTCATTTGTCAATCCTTTCATATCTCATAATCGTTAACATGTATGAAATAATTGTCACTGGACGTTAAAAATAAGCAACCGACACTAATTTTTACAATCATTTTTTTGTTTTTATTTTTATTTTTATTTTGGGGGTGGGGTGGGGGTGTTTCGGAACAGCATCCTGGTCATTTAATTTGTGTAGATAGTTTAACTTATCGCATTGGCAATCACATGTACAGCATCAGTCTACTTATTTTTATTATGATTAGAATGGAGACAGATTAAAATGAAAAACAAATCGCAAAACTTTTTCTATCCCCTCCACCTTCCCAATTATATCAACTAGTCGTTCCTTTTTTGTTGTATTGTCCATGTATTCTTCTATTTTAGCGTATTGGCCCTAGTGATGACAGGGCTGCCATACTATAAAAAAAAGTTGTTACTTGTAACACAGTTCACATTTTATTGTACTAGTAATGAAATTACACGACACAAGAGAATGCATTTTTCCCCTACATTAACGAGAAGACCTCATTTTGAGTACGACTTCTTTTCCTTCCACAATTTTATCATCATGCCTCTGTGTCCTAAAGGTACCATGCAAAGTCGCAGTTGTCATCCATTGTAAGGGGTGGAGGAGGTAGGATCCCGCTAACATGTTTACCTAGCCCCATTCTGTATGTACGTGTACAAATATGTGCCGGTTTTAAGTAAGGTGCATGTATTTCAGTGGTTGATGTGCAACATATTTGTAATGTATTTATTTTTTGTACATTAATTAGGACGTTAGATTTATAGTTTGAATTGTTTTATATTTTTCATTCCGGGGACTTTTATAGCTGACTATGTGGTATGTTCTTTGTTCAGTGTTGAAGGCCGTACGGTGACCTTCAGTGGTTAATTTCTAAGTTATTTGGTACGACTATATTGTGCAGAGATGTCTAATTGGCAATCATACCTTATCTTTTTTATATAGATATAATTCGGATGCGAGCCTTACTTGTGGACTCAGCTGTAAATAGCTTGTGGTAAAAATTGTGTATGGATAGATAGGCAGATGTAAAGCATTTTTTTTTAAAAGTTATTACAAAATCTTGTTATGAACCGAGTTATTTTATTCCGGATTTTTAGCGACTGAAGTGTTATGTTTGGCAATTTACAGCAGATTTCATTGAGTGTCTATCCAAATGTTATATGATGTGTTGTCAAATCGTACACTTTTGCCTAACCGGTTATTTGGATAATCGTTCGACCGATTAACCGGTTAACCGGTACTTTTAAGTTGTCGTATGAAAGCCTTATCAATAGTACCTTAAATGTACACATATTTATAAGATGTTGTTTGAGTGTCAATTTGACAACCTTTCATCCAAGTCATCATTTTACGATAAAAGAATTGAAGTTTGTCCTTTGGCATTATAAGGCTTGTCTGCGAGGATTCCTGGAGAAGTTTGGCTTTTTAATAAACAAATACACCGTATCAACTATAGCATTTGTACCAACTATAAATTGAAAAATATATAAAAAAAAAAAACGTCTTGATCTCGTAGAATTAAATATGTCTGAAACCGATCATTGTTTAATTTTCTCTTGTCTAAGAAAATAATGTGGAGTGTTTCTATTTGAAATGATTAATTATAAAAAAGACGATATGGTATGATTGCCAATGAAAAAATTCTACACAAAGAGACCAAAATGACACAGAAATAATAACTATAAGTCACCATAAGACCTGTGTCTTTACTTTGTTTGTTTCTTAAAGCATTTTACTCGTACTATCACGTATACCTTGAGTACATTCATATTGATTTATATTTCACAACTTTTGAGGTAGCATTTCGTTCAAAGTAACACTAAACCTTGCACTACGGAGGTTATAACATATAATACATATACTTAGATGTTGATTTAAACAATATTAGATCAAAAACTGATCAATAATGAACTAATTAGTAAAATTTAATCGCACTTCTGTTTAATAATCTTGTTTCTTTAAGGTCCTGCCCCGAGCTCTAATTAATTTTATGTATATAGGATCAACAATAGCAATCAATATACTGGACAATTGATCTGTCAAATTTATAACAATGACGACAATTTTTGAATAAAACATTACTATTTAATGATTTCCATTCAAATTTATATTAAATTTATCACAATTGAAAAAAATACGATTAAACGGTTAACGTTTTTGGTATTCGGTATTCGGTCGTTAGACCGGTTAACCGGTTAATCGTTGAAAACACTAGACTAATATAGTTGGTTAGCTCGTTAACTGAACCGCGAAGTCATTGTTAGTTCAGGTAAACTACCCTCTATTTTAAGAGTCGACTAGTAGGGCAGATAACCAATCTGTTAAAGAAGGGTAGCATACCCGACTTGAAAATGAATTCACGGTTAAGCTAACAAGCAAGCTAACTTATTAATAATATATTATATTTGTTTACATACTCAATGAAATCTGCTGTAATAAAACTGTTGCAAACTAGTACTAGTTTTTATTGGTATAAATATTGACTTGTTATCAGTAAATTAAAAGCAAACTAAATAGTATAGTTATATTAATGACAAATTCTGGAATCTACAATGTGTTGTCGATATCTGTATATTGGCATTGCAGTCATGTTTTTACGACTGTTAATTACGTCTTACTTTAGTGAACATTCTTGCATTCTTGCTTCTTACAATTATCTCTTTTTAAGATTAACTTGGAACATTAGTTATAGAAGGAAATATTGTTAAAATTTACAAAAATTATGTTAATTATTAAAAATTTACTATAAAGGGCAATAACCTCTTAAGGGGTAAACTGACCTTTTGGTAATGTTGAATTATTTTTGGATCCTACTTTGCTGAACATTATTGCTGTTTAGTTTTATCTCCATCTATAATATTACCATTAAAGATGACCAAAAACAGCAAAATTTCATTAAACATTGATAATTAAGGGGAAGCAACCCAACAACTGGTTGTATGATTTCTGAAATTTCAGGGACGATAGATCTCGACAGGATAAACAATTTTACCCATGCAAGATTGGTTCTAAATGCTTTGGTTTCAGGGTTATAAGCCAAAATTTACATATTATCCCCACGTTCGTTCTAATTTTAGCCATGGCGGCTATATTGATTGATTGGACCACAGACCAGAACAAACCACAACATGGCTTAAAAGAAAGACCAACAGACAAAACATGGCTAAATAGAAAGACCAGACCAAACATGGCTGAATAGAAAGACCAACAGACCAGGACATGGCTAAATAGAAAGACCAACAGACCACGACATGGCTTAATAGAAAGACCAACAGACCACGACATGGCTTAATAGAAAGACCAACAGACCACGACATAGCTTAATAGAAAGACCAACAGACCACGACATGGCTAAATAGAAAGACCAACAGACCACGACATGGCTAAATAGAAAGACCAACAGACCACGACATGGCTAAATAGAAAGACAAATAGGACGCGACATGGCTAAATAGAAAGACCAGACCAAACATGGCTGAATAGAAAGACCAACAGACCAGGACATGGCTAAATAGAAAGACCAACAGACCACGACATGGCTTAATAGAAAGACCAACAGACCACGACATGGCTTAATAGAAAGACCAACAGACCACGACATAGCTTAATAGAAAGACCAACAGACCACGACATGGCTAAATAGAAAGACCAACAGACCACGACATGGCTAAATAGAAAGACCAACAGACCACGACATGGCTAAATAGAAAGACAAATAGGCCGCGACATGGCTAAATAGAAAGACCAGCAGACCCAGAAAAATAAAGATTTATGAGCAACACAAACCAAACAAAAAAAAAACAGCCATTGGATCTCAACCGGAAGAAGTTGCATTATTATTACAAAGCAAATTTTAGCAGAAATTGAACCAATAAATCAGTCTTACTTGACGTGAACGGTCCTGTTCAGAATTGTAAAATATGGTATTGTAAATTGTAAATTTGTAATGTCCGTATAAAATGAAATCATTTCTGGAAATACATTTTGGCAATTTTGTTTAAAAGTAACAAGTTTAATCTTCTAGAAGGTAAATAATAGTCGTTTGAGAATGAAATAGAGTGAACATTTATAGATTATACACCATATTTTATTCAGAAGGCTAATTGTAACAATTAATGTTAAGAAAAAACAATGTAACAATTAAATGTTAACAAAGAATAACAAAAGTGTCAAGCACGTGACATTATGCGGAAGACATCTTTGCGCTCACATTTTCACGTTGACGTTTCTGTTGTACTCTGATACAGGAATATGTGGCGATTACAAGTGATAACAACGCAACAGCTCCGATGCCGACAATTTCAAGGGAAGCAAGCTTCAGACGAGTATCCATTTTCAGGTCACTAAGTTCCTGTCGTGATTGGTCTAGACGATCTTCCACACGATCTTCTAACCGTTGAATATGGTACAATGGTGTCTTCACTTTCTCTTGCTCTTCTATCTCAGCTGAAAAAAAGAAGAGTTTAATTATAATATAAAGAAACCTAAATTTGATTCACCCAATTACATTTTCAAGGTAAACAAACAGTTTTAAAAGTTATACGGTGTTAAGATTGTGTGCAATTTAGATTTAGCAAAAAAAGAATAGATATCCTTTCTTGTACACGTATTATGTTATCACTTATCAATTAAACCATAACAAAACAAATGGGTAACATATCAATGTTTTTGAAACAATTACAAATTTGATTTTTGGAACTTTGACCTTATTGAAAATTAACTCCAAGATCAGCTAGGTTGAAAAGTGCGTTTGATTGATCCAGTTGATCCATTTACAACTGGATCATTAATCTATGTAAAATAGAAAATAGATAGCTAGGGCAGGTTTACCAATCCGATATATTCCTACAGGAAGTGTTCTGAATCTAGGAGCAATTACAAGATATAAGTATAATGTGCAACATCAGGACCCAGTACCCTACCATGAATATGCTCCATTGGAACCGGATCCAGATTTTACTTGCTAGTCGTTTAGTAGTCATGAAATTTCTCGTGATTCGAATCAGAACATGTATTTGAACCGCCAACAGGTGCTATCATGTCAAATGACTAACTGGTGAGATTATTGCTTGTGATCTTATAAACCAGCACAGTTACGGCGTGTAATCTTATAACCAGTGCGATTATGGCATGTGCTCTTGCTATTTTATATTTCTGCTTTTATTGTAATTTTAGAAGGTCAATAAAAATTTGATAAAGATAAAGATAAACACTTACCTAAAGACTCTGCTGATCGCTTGGTCCTCATGGCGCATGATGACTGTAAAAGTAATTTTAAATGTATGAACAGTTCCATATTCCGTATTTTTGAAGTGAATATACGTCTGAAGGGTAGTTTTCTCGAAAAAAAATAATTTTTGAGTATAAATCATTAAAATTAAAAAATCCGTAAAATTGAATGCTTTATTTGAGTTTTTTTTTCTGTATCTGTGCGAATCATTTACAAATAAACCACAGAACATTAAGTTCTTAATAAACAGACATAGAATGTTGCAAGATTGATAATGAGACAAGTATTCATTATTATAAGAATGCCAATAAGACAACAAGTATTCATTATTATAGGTCAAAGTACAGTCAATACAGCCTTACGTTATACCGAACAGCAAGCTACGAAGGGCCCTTAATTTAACCAAAAGACATTAGCAGAAGCGCTCATGCACCGAAAAAAAAAAGAAATTTTGATCGAAGAACGTAAATAAAAAAAAATCAATAAATTGAAAATGCCTCCGTGAAATGTGATTATGTGTAGCACACACGTACAATGTAGGAACTGAAACGGTCACGTGTAAAATAACTTAAGGAAGTTAGCTACTCGGTTTCAAAATATCAAAAGCTTGTTAAAATTAGACAGTATATATATTGATCATAGGGGATAAATAAAGGAACCAAACAAAGCCAAAAAAAATACGTCAACGCTCTTGTTAGAGATACAAAAATGTATTAGCAATTACAAATTTTGCAGGAAAATATTCTCTTGATTTCTCATAGCTTTATCATTGACACAAGATCAATTTCTCAAAAAACAATTAAAAAATTACAAGGAATTTATATCAAAGACTTTTACAGATGGCTTATTATTGGACATAAAAGAAAAATGGGGATCAATGGGCATCAATTTAAGGTATTCAAATGAATCAAACCAGAGGATTCGGATAATCTTGCAAACAAACAAAAAACTATGACAAGTGAACATCCTTAAGGTGGTATGGGAGTCTAAAATAAAAATGATAGAATTTGTTCATACTTTGCCGAAATGTAGTATCTATTGATACATGTTAAAAAATATTATAAAAATGATAGGTCACCGTGCATTTTTTCAAGCTACGGGTCGTGACAAAATAACACAATTTGTATGGATTATACAGGAAAAAACACCATTTTGTGAATAGAAATTAAACGAAATGATAGAATTGTAAAATAAATTAGGAAAATATAGCTTTCAAACAATGCTTTGATAATATCAAAAGAAAAGATAGGGTCACCGTGCGTTTTTTCCGGCTAAAATACAAAGTAGGAAAATTCCATGAACAATCCAACAGAAAATGCACTGTTTTAGAGTTACCTCCCCTTAAAATGACAATTTCAAAGTATTTTAAAACAACCAAAAATAATCTACACTTGTACATATATTTATATGACTGTATAAGTTATATTCTTATAAATTGGATCTTTTAAATGTAAAAACACATGAAATATCTGCATTCTTGCATCAAATTTTGCTAATTTGATAGAAAATATGGACCTTAGATTCTGTTTTTTTACAATCCAAGACCCATACCACCTTAAGTGAACAATTCTTCATATCTTACCCCGTCACAGGTGGCGTTGCAAACTGTAAATGAACATTCGTAGGAGATTGCACCCTGTTTTGTAGCTTCCAGTAACTTGAATACTTTAAAGAATGGACTGGTTGCGGTTTTATTGTTACCTCCTGTAATGGTTTCGGTTGTGAAACCTTTGTTTTTTGGAATGATGGTTCCATCTCCACATCTGAAAGAATAAAGAGATTAGTCAAGCAAGTCAAGCAAGTCCAGCAAGTCCAGCAAGTCCAGTAATCTAAAATAGCTTTTAATAATTTATTTGTATTCATGTAGAAATTTCGAATAACAATATTTAAAAATATGTATGGTTCTAATGTTAAATACCTACCCAGCTAGCAGAAATCGGTAGCTTGTTTTACCATCACCACTGACAGCCTTGCACTCGTATGGAATCACGCCTAGGTAGTCCGCTGTAAAACAAAAAAGTTATGACATCAAAGTAGGACTTCTCTTGAATTGAAATTTTAAATGTACTAATTGTTATGCGTTTACTTTTCTACATTGGCTAGAGGTATAGGGAGAGGGTTGAAATCTAATATAAACATGTTTAACCCCGCCGCATTTTTGCGCCTGTCCCAAGTCAGGAGCCTCTGGTCTTTGTTAGTCGTCTTGTATTATTTTAATTTTAGTTTCTTGTGTACAATTTGGAAATTAGTATGGCGTTAATTATCACTGAACTAGTATATCTGTATTTGTTAATTGGCCGGCTGAAGGACGTCTCCGAGTGCGGGAATTTCTAGTTATATTGAAGACCTGTTGGTGATCTTCTGCTGTTTTTTCTATGGTCGGGTTGTTGTCTCTTTGACACATTCACCATTTCCATTCTCAATGTTATTACTGTTCTGAGTCCTGACCCAAGTCTTTAGTTGAGATGTTACTAGGAATTTGTTTAACATATTCATGCAGGACAAATGCTCATTGCTAGTTCTTTAAAAAATAATAAAAGATAGTAGAGTTGAATACATATAGATACTAAACCAGTAAAACTCGGCTGAAATATTTCGGTAAAAAGAAAGTTGTCAAGTGATGAATCAATGTATAAAGTTCCCTTAAAAGATGAGACGAAAATTATTCATGGGATATACGGATGGACACGGGTTAAACAGTATAACCACTTTTTAAAGCGGTGGTATAAAAAGATGCGATACGTTTGCAAATAAGACAACTCTCCACAAGAAACCAAAATAACAAATTGAAAAAAATACAGATTTAGGACCAATTCAGTCCAATAGACATTGTATTTTCATAAGAAATGTGGTCACAAATTTCAGATATTAATCGAATTCCCCAATGGCGTACATTATCTCGAGAATATTGTTTACTTTCACATTAATTATAAACGACATCAAAACTTCAATGTAGTATAAAAAAAAACTTAATTAACATTAGTTTTGTTTAGTTTTGTATCCTCCATTCATCTGCTGATGTCTCGTATGTTAATAGTCTTACCGCTATTGACAGTTAATTTCAACTGAACTTTCTTCGACATAGCAATTGCAGCATCTTCTATCGTTTCACCAAGAATGTCAATCAATTCAAGAGTAGCACTTCCTGTATAATCACCACCAAGAGATTTAACCAACTCGTGTTTTACAGGAAGGTAGCTGAAATAAAAACAAATCAACTCAGAGCTCATGCTAGAAAGTGGTTTAGTTTCTTGTTCGTTCCTCCATAAAAGATCATAAAATAAACATATAGGGTATAACCGTAGCAACTATATATATATGTATACGCCTAAAAAAGTGTACACAACAACTCCAAATACATTTGGAGTTGTTGTGTACACTTTTTTAGGCGTTTATATAATTTATTTATTGTGTACATGTATCGTTACTCGTAACGATCCAGCGCCCTCGTGGGGAAAATCGTTGACTACTATACAGACGTTTTATATATATATATATATCACAGTAGCATGGGTTCGAATCCCGGCGAGGGAAGAACAAAATAATTGCGACAGGTAGAACATTGTTGGGTTGATGTTTAGACGAGTTGTATATACATTATGTACACAGCCATGTATCACCATCATTGATGGCGATCCGAGGGATAAATCGGTTGTTGAGTTGTCACCGACTCAGACGTACTTATAAATTGAATTATTTTCTGTGACTGTATCTTACATTAATTTGTAGGATCCTTTACTATAGATAATTTAGTTGATATGCAATATTAACATCTTCATGCCTTATAAATGTACATCATGTACTGTAGCACGCCGCTAGATTAAAACTGAAAAGGAAAGGTAATACACGGCCACTGAAAGCTTTATTATTGTAGTGCCCAGGTGGTCGTGTGGTCTAGCGGGACGGCTGCAGTGCAGGCGATTTGGTGTCGCGATATCACAGTAGGCTAGCATGGGTTCGAATCCCGGCGAGGGAATTACAAATTTACAGGTCTAACATTGTTGGGTTGATGTTTAGACGAGTTGTACATATATATATATACCTTAAAATCATTATTAGACACAAGAGGAAGAGTCACAATTTAGAAAAAGTAAACCATTATTGGTCAAAGTACAGTCACAAACACAGTGTTTGCTCATACCAAACAGCAAGATATGACAGAAGGACCTCAAAAAGTTACTAAGTGTAAAAACACTCTAACAGGAAAACCAATGGTAAAATCTGTAAAAACAATGGTCAAACCTTTAAAAAAACAATGGTCAAATCTATAAAAAAAAAAAAACGAGAAACACTGATGAACCAAACCAACAAAAAAACAACTACTGAACATTAGCTGTAAACAATTGCAGCGGGTTTACACTTTTGAATGGTACCAAACCTTGCCCCTTATCCGAAAGAGTAATTTAACAAAACATAGAAAGACTCCGTATTAAATGAATATGTGCATACGAATTAAAAAAGGAAATATTATTGATTCACAGACTAGTCAAAAAATTGTACCAGAGGATGAAATTAACAGAAAAGTACAATTTGAGAATTCCCCAAAACTGAAAGCTCATAAAAACCAAAAACAACAAAAAAATCCTGCATCAGAACAAATCATCCAAGACTTATTCAAGGGAAATGATTTAGCGCCATGGACAGTCAAAGAAACGCCATCGTACAGATTTAAATATAATTTTAAAAAAGTCCGTGCACTTTAACGAATGAGTTATTTTTTTCATTTTTAACCCAATGGTAGCTCTCTAAATAAGTTCAGACTTATCATTCGTATTGTTATGTGATCATATTGACAAAATATTTGATTACGATATTATTTGGACACACCCACGAGGGGCCTCATTTGTACGAAATCCTATTGGTCAAACATTTGATTACGAGATTACTTGAACACACCCACGAGGGGCCTCACATTTGTAGGTAAATAAATCATTACACTTACTCTTCATCTATAGTCTTTTTACCCACAGTTTCAGTTTTATTTCCTTCGGCAATACAGGAAATTGTGTAAGTTTCATACTCATTCATTAATGTGCCGTTGTTAAATCCCCAGAAGACTTGTAATTCGGCAGAGTAGAAATTGGACCCTTCTGCTGGAGTCTGTAAAACAACATATTTCATTCAATTTAAAGTTTTATTGCCATATAAACTTTACAGTTTGTGACAATTAACAACAAAAAGAAATAAAAGACAATAAGTAAGTAACTCAATATACATACACAAATTCAGGTAAATATTAAAGGGTCCCTTGTCCTTACTTTCATGGACTTTTATTTATAAAGGATCCTAGTTTATTCATATGTGTTGGTGGGTCAAGTATATATATATATAACTTGGTCATTGTCAGTGAGATTAGAACAATAAAATATTTTCTATGTTAATGCAATTAAAATATGCTCATCTAAAATTCAAATTTGGAGAACAGTAAATGGTGAATGCATTGTCACTCATACCACATCTTATAGCTATTTAGTGAGATAATGTAGCGGTGAATCTAAGTTAGAGGAAATGGAGAATGTGTCAAAGCGACAACAGCCGAAGGCCACCAATGGGTCTTCAATGTAGAGAGAAAGTCTCGCAGCGGGGGCTTCCTTCACGGCTGACCCCTTAAAATGTGTATACATTCCCCATGTATTTACATTCTCAATTTTATACTAGTTAAGTGATAATGGACGGCATACTAAACTCCGAATTATACACAAGCAACTAAAATTAAAAATCATACAAGACTTACAAAGGCCGGAGGCTCCCGACTTGGGACAATAAAAAAATGCTTGCATGTCACAAGCATTTTTTGTTTTGGAAATGTCTTATTCACTATCGATCGTATAATTTAAGCTTAGGAATAGCCTAGTATAAATTCTAAAACTTTTGATAATTTTCAATACGCACCGTTTTAGTCTGAATTTCTTTCTATAGCTGATGCATAAAAAAATGTAAAAAATTAAATCTTAGTATTTTATTTTTTTAAGATTAAGAAGTAAATAAATTATAGTGGCGAATCCAGGGGAGGGTTCTAGGCGTTGAAACCCCGCTTTTCTCGAGGATCAATGCATTTGAATGAAAACATAATTGGAATCCCTCCCTCTTTGTCCTGGGTTGGGAACCCCTTTTTTAAAATGGCTGGAAATGCCCCTGCCTTATTTTATTGGGCCCCATTACAAAATTTTGTTTAAACAAAACGTAAGTATGAAAAGTGAGCGGTACGATTGGTACAAGAAGTTTACTTACATTGAATTCACATGGGCATCCAGAGACGGTATCGTTGGTGTAACACAGATCGAGGGTGGTTTCAGTATTGGTTTCATTAATTGGGTTGAGCGTGACGAGACCTTGTCGACACTTGATCTGTGCTTGGACATATAGATCAGATTTGATGGTCACGTTAGCTCCGATTCCAGAATAGTCATCACTACCGGAGACCTGGCCACAAAATTGTGAAACTAGCAAAGTAAAAATTATAGTATTATTTCAATGTGAAAATACGAAAATTGAAAAAAATATAAACTCGAAGATTAAACATCACTACGATACCATTGAGTTTCAAACGAGAAAAACGGACTGATGCATGTAGAACATAATGAACGAAAAAATATGATAAAACATCAAACAAAACAACTCTTCAAGTTTGCCATGACGTTGCAAGTTTATTGGCGACATAAAGAGTTTGAAATGTCTTTTTCACATTTGTTTGCTCTTGATTGTTATCCAAAAAAAAACGCGCATTAGTCTCATACAAAAGCGTATTCTAATTCAAAATTGTGCTATTTCCGACTTCAAATAATTATTTCTGGACTAAACTTCTCGACCAAAATAGTGCATTGTTCGAAATGATAACAATTTAAAACAATTATTTTTTGTGTTGATAAATAGGTTACTTACCATCCAAAATGTAGCCTTTCGGTACAGTAGATCTGACAGCAACCTACAAATACAGTCATAGAATTAATATAAATAAATAATCAGACCATTTGCACGCCCCATGAATTAAAAAAAACTATAATGCATTTAAATATGAACCTTTTGCTAAACTAATTAACAGTTTCCAATGATAAAATGCATTTAAATATGAATCTTTTGCTCTAGACTAATACATGGTTTCCAATGAGTTAGTCAATCGCTCCGTATTTCATAGACGTTGAATACTAGTACTACACCAAGTGTCTGGAGGATGGTTACATTATTTGTATTTCATAGACGTTGAATACTAGTACTACACCAAGGGTCTGGAGGATGGTTACATTATTTATAGATTATCGTTGATCATCTCACCGAGATGATCAATGATAATCTGTTTATTGCTATTTTACCTATGACGACGTTGTCAATTTCAATGTCAATTTCGTTAGCAACGCCACGTGGTGTCCTTAGTTTCTAGCGCGAGAATCATGATATGAAAATTATCCCAAAAAAGATCAAATGCACAAAATAGCGATAAAATTCTTTATTTGTAAATCAAACAGAAACTTATGTTGGTTATGGCAAATACACAGACAGACAAAACAAATATAACTCGACAGAATTACAGAAAAGATAAAGGGGAAGAGAAAGAGTAGATGCATGTAAGTGCTAAATATTAGATGGAATAATTTCAACCAATGATGAGACTGCATACTGTAAGGGACGATATCAAAAGTTCAATGAAGGATAAAAACTCAATTTATATAGTTTTTTCACTGACCCCCTACCCCCTCTTAACTTAATTTGGGGGAAATTGATTGACCAATAAGAATATATGTAAAATCAAGGCCAATTTATACAAAACTTGCAGAAATTTTACCACCACCCCCAAACTATTAAGTTTTTTTTTATCCTTCGTCGATTGTTTTATGTCGTCCCCAACAGTTTCATCATTTCAAAGGTTCTTAATCATCTAGTCTCAATTGAATTAAATACCCCCGCTAGGTTTTGATTAGTCAGCGATTACTCTGACGTCCAACGGCTGTTTAACCAGACAACACGCTGTTGGACGGCAGAGTAATCTCGGACCAGGTTTTGATTTTGAGATAACCGATAACCAAATCCATAAATAAGGGATTTTTCTAGAGTTGGTATCCAATGTCAACTAGTTTGGGGAACTTTTAAATTTTACATTTTGAGTTTTTGAAAGTGTTCTAAAGTACACAATCGAGGGGAGGAGTGGATATCAGAGATAAACAAATAAAAAATGTAGATCTATTAAATTATTAAATGTTGGCCGATTTAATTATCGAATTCAAAAAAAGTTAAAGACATGAGACTTACTGCTAGCAGTAGACAGGTCAAAATCTGTATAATCAACATTTTGGTACCTGCAAATAAAAAACAATACACCAATCAATTTACAGCTAATTTCTTGAAGCATGTAGGGTAAAACGTTGGTCTACGCAATTGCTTGGTTTGTATAAACGTTTACCAAAGCTTTGTACTCTAGAATGACATATTCAAAATGTGCTGTACACGCATTAGGAAATGAGCTGCAAGATTTTCTACGCTAAGCCTAGTCAATAACACATAAAATACAGGAAAAAAGTGACGTGCCATTTTGTACATTTACCATACATTGAAAAAAACAAATTGAAATAAAGGGTTTAAAAAAAATTATCAATGGATTTTAAACGCCATGATTATAAAAGATAAGATTTCAGAGTTATTAAGACATGCACTTTTTTTTAATGCAAGTTCTTTCCAAATCCTAATGATTTTTTTATTTTTAAACCAGATTACTTTCGAATTGTTTAATTCAAAAGTGAAAGAAAAAGACTTTTTATTGTAACTTTTACATTTGCATAATATTCTGAAGCCATTTATTGCTGCAGTATTTTTTAATTTAAAGGTCAATTTTAAATAGAAACAAATATTTTGCACGAAACAGTAGAAATGCTCTTGCTTCCCATGTTCATGTATAGACCTCGTACATTATTTGTTTATAATACTTTTGCCTTGATTCAAGAAGTGGTGACCAAAATGCTTACTCTTTTCAATTTAAAAAAAATATTCATATGCGGTCTTTAAATGAGTCTTTTAAGAACGTTTTTAAGCTTCCCGAATTGCAAAGGAAGGCATAAAATCATTTACAATTGGATTGACAATAGATAATATAGATTCAAACCTAAATATTTGATTGGCCGACTACAATAGCGAGTGACTAAGATTTCGTAATGGTCACTGCACGTTCTATTCGCGACTATACAATGCCTAGATATTACCTATACAATGTACGTACATTGTCGGGAAATTATTTCAAAAATATTTAAAAAAAAAACATCTTTGCAGATTTTAGAATTGGACTAAGAGACCGGCCCGTCAATTCTCTCGTTTTCGTTTCAAGGTCAAACTTTATATTTTCAGACAATTTAATTGCATTTCAGTTAATATTCTGAAATTTACACCCACCACTTGTTATATTTAATCGTTAAAAAATAAATCCTTCAAATTTTCCAAAACTATCGAGTTTTTAAACGCAGAGGGCGAAGAGGACCACTTACTGCTGTTCCGCAAAAAGGTTGTTAAAAGTGTTGTTCACCCGTTAAAAAAGCTTTTAATACAAACAGCCTTGGTCAACGCTTTTGCAATGGATTAAAACGATTTTAAGAAGCATTCGATTCTTTAATAAATTTCGTTATTTCATTATTTTCCTTTTACAAGAACGCTCAAATTCTGTTTAGATAACAGGAGATGTATAAATTCTTAACAAGCTACTTGACGACAAAAAGGAAACCAGAAAGACAAATTCATATCACGAATACAATTCGAATCGCAAGTTTGTAAAGTTAAAGAAAATAATAGATGGTGTTGTATTCAAAAGAAAAGGAGACGAGAAATAAATAAAACCATATTTGAAGTTAACAATTCGAATCGCAAGTTTATAAACGAAAATGAAATAATTGTTTTGTATTAAAAAGACACGGACATAAAAAAAAATGACCATAGTGACCAAATCTAAAATAACTAGTACTTACGGTGGATGTGCTTCTTTTGATTTCCTTCTGAGTTGTGTGGTCAAACAAATTTCGGCCAGCTTATATAGTGCTCCAGTACAAAAAGTTCATCATGAATTCCACGAGCGGCGGGAAAAGTTATACACTATATCTACAAACGATCTATATTTAAACCTGTAGGTTCAGAGGTGAAGGCAACGTACCGGTTTTTAAAACTGGTTTTAAACTTTTCTTTGTTTTATATTCATAAATTTAATAATACAATATTGTGCATTAAAACTAATTGTGTTTGTATTTAATTTATTAAATATATATATACAGTATGTACGTAATGTGTTTGTTTTACTTGACCCGTTTGATTGTGTGTAATTTGAAAAAAGATCAGATTTAAAAAAAAAAAAAATTTTTTTATCCGAAATATATGGTGAAGTATTAATTTAACAAAATTCTTTTTGAAATAATAACATCGAATTATAATTTCAGAAAAAAAAAATGCTTTCTTTTCCCTCCTTGAACGTTAATTTAAGTCACAATTGTAGAATTCCACAATTAATTTGAATATGAATTACCCCCCCCCCCCCCCCTTGTTCTTTCCCATATTTTTATGATCGGTGCTTTGAACATATACAAAAAACTAAGACATTGGAAAGATAATTAAAATTCAAGATGATTCAGGGTTGTTATTCTAAGTTTTTGTTATTTCATTTCAATTCAATTCAATATTTTATTGGAAAGAGCACAATAGAGGCGTGATCCAAATACAGACAATTATAATATTAAAACAACATATAAATGAAATAATTATTTATTCAAAAATTTATAATGAAATTCTTGTTTAGAGGCAAGATGAAGGACGCCTCCGGGTGCGGGAGTTTCTCGCTACATTGAAGACCCTTTGGTGGCCTTCGGCTGTTTTACTTTTCTCATACCAAAGTTTATGGCAAATTAAAATGTACACATATATTCTGTAAATCTAATACACACCAATATTTTTGTCCGAAGAAACCCTTCGAAGCAACCATTTAACTTCAATGGAGGGTAAATTAAAGGTTTTATTAAGGGCAAATTAACAC
Organism: Mytilus trossulus; assembly: GCF_036588685.1. Lineage (NCBI taxonomy): Eukaryota > Metazoa > Mollusca > Bivalvia > Mytilida > Mytilidae > Mytilus > Mytilus trossulus. The sequence goes on along the minus strand of NC_086385.1, from coordinate 8,996,457 downwards.
AATAGCCTAATGCTTTGCGGGAAATTTGGATTCAGAATATGTTTTATATTATCTGCTTGACCACAATATTTTCTTCTTGCCCCCTTAATACCTCTAGCCAATGTAGAAAAACGATCACACAAAAATACGTAGTAAAAACTAAACAAAATGAAACAAATTGAATGATTAAAAGCATTTTGGTTAGCGTTTTTTTTTAAACATTTGAAAATTCTCTTTTGCAACCAATAAGACAAAAGCATAATAATTTGGTTGCGAAACATTATTATAATGTGACAAATTGTCTGCACTACAATGGTTTTCACAGAGGCAAATTCAGGACAGGGGGGGGTCCTGAGATTGGAAACCCCTTTTTTAGCATTTGGAACATATTGTTGGACCCCCCCCCCTTTTTTAAATGGCTGGATCCGCCCCTGTTTCTTTTATATGATTGACAAGATTGGCGTAATGAGGAGAGAGCGTTGACCCTACAAAGTACCCGATATAAGCCATTTTAAATTAGAACGAATTGAATATAACTTTACTTATATACATCACTTTGAGTTGAGCGACCGGATTATTTGAATAGCATGTACTATTGTAGTAAAAAATATTCTTTTTTGTTCACTTGTTCAATTATAAACCACCAAGACTCTTAATATATAATCCTATCTGTCTTCTTGCATTACAGAATTGTTCTGTGTGATTGAAATAGCCATTTGTAAGTGTTGTTCTTTTTCTGCCTGGAAATTAATTCAATCACAATTAAAAGTTTTCATTTCTTTTGATATATAGAGTACATATGTGTCTTTTAAGTATGTACTTACTAATAGGTGAAATTAAATATATATATTTAAAATTTAAAATTGATATTGATATTAAAAGGAATAAATAAGCTAAAAATATTGATAGGTTATGAAGCTGCTTTTCCAGATTTCTTAAATGGCGAGAAAATGCTGACTTTGACTTTATTTATTTGGGCTTGTATAAAAAAAGGAGATGTAGTGATAGTATGATTGACAATAAATCATCCTCTTTTTATTTTACCCCCCCCCCCCCCCTCTCCAAAAAAACAACCTGTCTCAACAAGCCACCCAAGCTACAAATATTCATTTTACTCTTCTGTTATGAGAAATTCAAACATTCAGTGGTACATGTATATTTAAACGAAACATAAGACATTCGTCTCAACGCGACCATTGTAGATTTCGAAAAGGAGCAGGCTAATTCCGCTACAAGGCAACACTCGCACCTGACACCAGTGGATAGGGATTAAGTTGTAAAACTTGTTTCCCAATGCACTAAAGATAAACATGTTTAAAAAAAAAACTCTTCATTGGCTTGCTTGATTGCCTCTATATTGCATGTCGACTCTCGATTTTACTTAAAAACCACTTATATTTGCCAATAATTGTTACAGATTTCACACGTGCTGTCGGAAGATTGTGATGCAATCAGGAAACAAATAATTTGCTATCGTAAAAACTGTCATTATTACAAGTGAAGACATATTGGAGTCTAGAATTAACTATATTTATATATAGGATCTTAAGTACATGTACATGTAGTACATAATAATTGATAAGATATTTATGGTTGTTCGCTGGTCTTGTTTTGATATTTTCTGAAATATTGGGAATCTTATGGTTTTATTCAATCATATCGTGCCTTTACAAATTGCGTCCGCTAATCCCTACTTTTCATTTCATGATAGCATTGCATAAGCGATGTGAAACCCTTTAGAAAATCCTTCAAAATGGTTACTTTTTTATACCTTTTAAAGGACCATGTTTTACGCATGACAAATCTAGAGAGAACCATCTTTCCGCCAAATTTTGAATGGCTTATATCTTTAGAAAAGGACAAAAACATTTTATGTTTATCTGGTGTCTTTTAGTTTGAAACTTCATATATACATGTATGCTCTGTATAATTGAACAAGAGACGTATAATAAATGTAGGACTAGACTGACAAGTTTATATAGGAGGGAGGGAAGTGAAAACCGCCTAAAAATAAATAGGATAAACAAAATTATGTTCAATAATCTAAAAAAATGAAAGTATGTTCTGTTTTGTCCCATTCCCCCTCCTTCGCTGACAGTAAGTGTTTTTGTTTTTGTCTTCTGGCAGTCTGTTTGGCACTTACCAGGCCAATAGGACCATGGTCCCAGAAAATCGAAGATCGAAATAAAAAAATCACCAGTCGTCAGACAAATCCACGTCCTAACATGCTCAACATACTTTACCGGCAATCTTGATCTATTGCTAATATTCAGTCAAATAACGAATGTCAATGATATTTTAAACGTGTTGTATAGCTTTTATCAACCGCAGTGGTGGATCACTGGGCGGTGGGTTCCAGGTATTCAAAGCCACCCCGTATTTGGACTATCAATTCATTTGAATGGGAACATACAGTTGGAAGCCCCCTTTATCTTTTGTTGGGACCCCCACCCCCTTTCAAAAATACTTGGTCCGCCATCGGAACGTATGGATTCCAGGAAATAAATTAACTGCTGTAATTTAACCAGAAAAGAGATTTAAGATGAGATTTATGTAACATAGGAATAAAAGCAAAATAGAAATTATGTATAGATATTATCGTGGTGCAATACTACATGTATGAGGAATAACTGTGAAAAAAGAACAACTTCGAAATATAGGTAATATATGTAATACTTATAACAGAAATATATATAAGAAATCGTACATCTTCGCTAGCCAAGGATTACGATACACTCCCCTCCTCTCTTAGCTTGGCTAACGAAAATGGAAATAGTATTACAGCCTAAAAAGTAATATTAATATTGTATTCATCATAGAAATTTTATAGAATAAGCGCTATCCTCTAAGATACAGAAAAATGTCATTATGTATTTTATTAAAATACAGAAACTCAAGATCCCGATCTAGACCTTCATGAAAATACCCGACCATTAACGGGTTACCGATGCAACTTGCTGACTCGTACAGTCAACGTTGACTTCATTTCAATTCAATATCTAATTTTGTGTGAACAAATTTTTAAAATTTAGCTTAAAATATTTTGCTCTGTTTAAGGACAGAACAACCCAGTTCATTGCATGCTTTTAAATCTGTCGTATGTTGAACTGAGCTTCTATGTAATTGAATCTCCTGTCTGAATGTCGTTTTTGTGATTCCATATATTTAATTGAGATCTTGAAGAGACTATCAAATGTAATATATCTTTACTAACTATGCGAAATTCGTTTTATAAGAATTAATGGTCTTTTTTATAACTATAATTGACAGCAATGTAGTTTGTAAAGGGTCTAAATGTGTCTAAATTTATTGCAAGGATAGCAGTAATTGACGTATTTGACAATTTGAAGCGAATTGTTGAATTGAAAGTTCTGACACAGTACGTTGACCTAGTGCACGCACAATGGCCTGATTAAGACCAATCTTGTCTCTTCAAATGTAAAACTTTTCAACTTATTTTACTGGTCCCGCGCGGACAAATTGTAATGGTCATACTCCAACTAATCATAAATCCTGGATCAACATGCTATAGAGGTGCACTTTCACAAACATTCACAAATGGCATTTAAATCTGATAGAACTAGAGATCGATTAATTGTCAACTGTTTCTATTACAAAACTCAAATCCTGAGTTCATTTTCGGTTGCATAATTCAGATCCTGTGTCCATGTTTCGGTTACAAAAAAAAAGCAGATCACGTGTTCTTGTTACGGTTACAAAATAAAGATCTTGTGTTCATGTTTCGGCAACATTAAAAATAATCAAGCGTGTTCAGGTTTAGTTACAAAATACAGATCACTTGACAACGAAATACAGATTACGTATTCAAGTTTCTGTGACAAAATAACGACCTTGTGTTCATATTTCGGTAACAAAAAAGCAGATCACGTGTTCATTTTTCGGTTATATCACGTGTTCCTGTTTCGGTAACAAAATACAGATCACATGACCATTGTATGGTTACAAAAAGCAGATCCTTTGTCCATGTATCGGTTACAAGTTTAAACCTACCAACTTTCGTATACCTGACTTAGTACAGGCATTTTCTTATATAGAAAATTGTGGATTAAATGTGGTTTTATAGCTAGCTAAACCTATCACTTGTATGACAGTCGCATACAATTTCATTATATTGAAGGTCGGTTGTTGACGTATAGTAATGTTGTAACATCTATATTTATGGTATTTGGCCTCTAGCAGAGTGTTTATCTCATTGGCAATTATACCACATCTTCTAATTTCTTTTCAGATGTTTTGCAGAATTGCATATAGATTCCTTTAGAAAATGCATACATGTATTTCAGAGTTACCTCCATTTAAAATGCCAATGTAGAAACATTCAAAATAACTTCGCTTATAAAATATCTTATAAAATTGTTTTTTTTAAAACAAAGATTAACATTTGTTAACTACAATCATCGAATTTTTTAGCTTGATTGAAAATCTGGACCTAAAATTTTCTGTTATTTAAAATCAAAAATGTCTTAAGACACCCACACTAACCATGGTAACTTAGATTATATAATTTGACAACAGTAATGCTTACAACGTGTTGTTCAAAAGCAAATACTGCAGAAGATGAAAATTATATAATTTTCTGTTATCAATTAACAAAATCATTGTAACAAATTACTTTGCTCTTCATGGGCCTTTAATTGGACGAAAAATATCTAATCTTTATCTTCTAAAACGAATTATGATAGAAAGTTATAAAACACAGGTCAGAGACATTTCATATAAAGTCGTATTGTTTGTATTGCAAGTAAACAAGACTGCCGAGGAAGATGTGTGTAAGCAAGATCGATTTCAGCTTCTTGCTTCCTTTGCAGAAACCAGTGAACTGCTGTCACGGCATATTTTGGCTTATCACATTCGTCTTTTACTTGATGCATGTTTTGAAACATACTGAATATAACCTCAGTATATAATCTAATTCTACATGTTGTACAGTTCATCAATTTTCCCTCATGAACGGTTGATGGTCTGGTAGTTGGGATTCCAAAACTTTTCCTTTACAGCTAATTTCCTAAAGCATGTATAGCAAGACTTTAGTTAGCTTGCTTGCTTTGTTTTCATATTGTACAATCATTAGGATAACACCCAATTAAATTCAAATATTATATATACAGGTTAAACTTTACCTATATATATTGTTTAAAGATGTCAATCTTATTTACAAAGCTTGTATAAACAATTAAACTAACAAAGCAAGCAAGCCAACTAAAGTTTTGATTTACATGCATTAGTAAATTAGCTGTAATATTTTACATTTTTTTCCTTTTCTGTATGTTACTTTCCACATTAATCTTCAACTAATTCTTTATATTTCAGCCACCCAATGGCACGAAACTTTCAATTTATTTTAGCCAATGAAAATGCTATTATTTCACCTCAATTTAAACATAATTATATACAGTAAAAAAGTTTTTGTGATATATAAAAAAAAAGGCAACAGTAGTATACCGCTGTTCAAAACTCACAAATCCATGGACAAAAAAGAAAATCGGGGTAACAAACTAAATCCGAGGGAAACGCATTAAATATAAGAAGAGAACAACGACACAACACCGAAACGCAACACACACAGAAACGGACCAAGCAACAGACAAAACACCACGAGAATAACAAATATAACATCAAAACCAAATACATGAATTTAGGATAGACAAGTACCATGCCACGTCTTATCTCAATATCTAAAAAAATAAGAGAAAACACAAACGACTCAACGTTAAAATGCAACACACACAGAAACGAACAATATTATAACAATGGCCATCTTCCTGACTTGGTACAGGACACTTTTAAAGGGGAATAAAAGTGGTGGGTTGAACCTGGTTTTATGGCATGCCAAACCTCGCACTTTAATGGCAAAGTCAAATAAAACATTGAAATGACAACATAATATTACAGGACTACAATACAACTAAAAAGGAGAACATATTAAACAAAGGAAAGCATGATTAATATATAACAAAAAGCATCAGGTTTAAAATTCAATACGCCAAAAAAGCGTCTTGTCCACACAAGACTCACCAGTGACGCCCAGATATAAAAGATCGAAAGTGAAAAAAGTACAAAATTGTACAGCACTGAAGATCAAAAGTTGAAAAGGTTTTGCCAAATACGGCATTGTTTGTACATGTATGCCCGGGATAAGAACATTCTTATTATATGAAACAATTCATGCTATTGCAAACAGTAGATTTTATCAAATGAATATGAAAGAGAGATACATAATGAAACTGAAGTATTAACTAATTACAGAAAACTAAACCCGAATACATAACGCACAGATATAAAAGATCGAAAGTGAAAAAAGTACAAAGTTGTACAGCACTGAAGATCAAAAGTTGAAAAGGTTTTGCCAAATACGGCATTGTTTTTATGCCCGGGATAAGAACACTATTATATAGAACGATTAATGCTATTGCGAACAGTAAATTTTAACAAATGAATGTGAAAGATATATTCATAATGAAACTGAAGTATTAACTTATTACAGAAAACTAAATCCGTATACATGATTTTAAGTTCAATACAGCATAGAAACACCCGAATCAGTCCAGGCGTCAACGCAATTAAAAAAAAATGACGTCACATACGATGGCGAATATATCAGAGCAAATTATTATCTTTTTTATCGTGCCAAATCACGATTAGTTTTAATTGCAAACCCTCTCAATCAGAATAGTTTTACTTTCTTCATGATCATAATATATTTTCTCGATTATTGTTATCGGAATATCTTAGAAAAAAAGATCTCCATCAGAGTAAGGAGATATTCTTTTTGACAAAGGAAAATCTATGAGTGTGTCCACGTGACCAGCAACCAATTTGCCCTATTAAAAACTTGTGCGTACAAAAAGTTCACTTTCCTCTAGAAAAAAGAATGTACTTTTTTTTTTTATATTTCAAATGTTCATCATAGTGTATCAATAATTTGCATATTAAATACTAATATGTGGATCAATGGTTTTTCTCTTTCGTCTACTACATGATGAACGATTTGAAATATACATGAATCTAACCTCAGTATGAAGTATTTTTGCACATATCATCAATTTGCACACACAAATGGTTGATTTTGAAGGTCTGGTAGTTGGGATTCCTAGATTTTTTTCTTTAATGTTTTGAACATGTTTTTCCTTTTCTTTATGTTACTTTCGATATTTATCTTATTTTTTTTTTATATCTCAGCACCTTAATTTTCTCTCTTTTTGTGACCTATGTTCTACACTTTTCCCCATTATTTTCTATTCTGTAAACAAATCTATACAGATCATGCTGGGGGATAGGAGGGGTCCTGATCCCGAAATCCCGGACTTATAAAAACAAAATCCCGAGGTCCCGAATTTGAATAAAGTAAATCCCGACGTTCCGAAATCCGACAAAAAGGATTTCCGGATCCCGAAATGATCAATCCCGAAATCCCGAGCTTAAAAGCACCCGATCCCTGAGTCCCGATAAGGTCCTATCCCCTCTCGATCATAATGATCGAATAAAATTCAAAACATTCTGAAAACTGAAGTTACGTAATTTGACACTGAAAGAGTTTCTGAATATAATCCTGGGAATCTATTATCTTATCATAAAGCCAAAGAAGCTACAATTTACAATAACTCATACTAGTAGCATGTATGCATACCTGTAGCATATATTGTACTGTTTTTGGAACACTGGCTTTTACATTTATGTAATCTAAAAGAAAAAAAGATGAATTATTATTTAACATGGTATAAACCAATAACAGAAAAAAATCATTCAATTCATTCAAATCAAGATGCTTGTTTTTAAGAGAACTAAGTTAAGATGCTATTATTTTTCAAAAGACGTTTTATGTACATTGTTGAAACCATAATTTGTTATCCTACATCAGAGGCAGATTAAGTTTAGTTTTTTGTCGCGCAAGGTTAGTTTGTCCGTCTTCCTCGCCACAATTACCAGAATGTATTTATTTTTTTCAAAGGAGTAGGTCCGGTAAGGACCTATTTTGGCCTCAAATTTCAGTTTCATCTGACGAAAGATTTTGGCCACTTTTTAAACACTTAAGTGTCTCTTTCATATGATTCAATTAATTTATGTGAAAGATTTTAACTTATTCAGTCAATATATACGATCCGATTCAAGCTCAAATATGAAAAAACTTTCAAATATGCGGAAAAATGTCACTTTTCAGATGGTTTTTGTCAAAAACAAAAGTGGCCGCATCCGTGTTCATCCTCAATCTTTATATATGTTATGTATTATCATCAAATTCAACTTCCATTTAAATATGTTGGATGAACACGAATGCGGCCACTTTCGTTTTACACGGAAAGCGGCTAAAATTAAAGTAAAATGCTGGAATTGTTAAGATTTCAGTAATTTAACATGACTCAATGGTGCTAGTACCCAATATATGTGCATTGTATTTTCAAAAACAGCCCATATTTATGTAGCAGAATCATTCTACTATTCAATAAATAACTAAAAGTCTACATTTTAACAATTTTGTAAAACTGCTATATTTTGGGGCAAAAAACGGGTCTTACTGGACCTACTCCTTTGATCTGAAAATTTGTTTCCTTAGAAAACAAGGACGATCTTCATGAGAGTTCAGTTGCGTAATAAGAATTTCTTTTTAACGAAGGAGAATCTCTGAAATGTGTCCACATGACCAGCAACCAATTTGCTCTATTCAAAACTTTTGAGTACAAAAAGTTCACCATCCTCATAAAAATAAAAACCCTGTTCACTATATTCTAACGGAGATGCAACACAAATTTCCAATTAATCATTATGATCACACGCAAATAGCATGCGAAGTTATTAATTTCTACAAAAAAAGTAGTTATGTAATATGAAATAAAAAAAATATACAGCTCCGTGTGTTACAAAACAAATGAATTGCAACCCCAAAAGACACTATACATGAATTTTGCAGAGGCATTTAAATGTAAAGCTGGTACAATTATCATGCAGAATCAACAGTAGCTTTGTGATATTTATATTTATACTGCACTCGTTCTATTTGAGCAGTCTTTATACTGTCAATTAATACATTCTTTTACAAGGCTTGTTATTTTAAAAAGTAGCAAACACCATTAAACACAGGACAGAGACAGTTCATATACAACAGTTCTATTGTTCGTACAGAAAGGACAAAAAACAACAACAAAGACCTGTGACCTGATGACATACTGATTGTATTGTTTTGGCGCTTTTCACTTAATTTTTCTCTTGTGATTATACATGTACCCTATCTAGAACCCATGATTGGGTAATATAAACATAAACGATAACCAAAACAAAAATATGAAGGTCAAAGAGTTTAGAATAAAACCATGGAAACTTGTTACCCTATCCCAAAGCAAACGAATTAACATTGAACAATAGTTCATAATATTTATGCATGCCTTCAGCGTATATTGTACTCTTTTGGAACACAGGTTTACATTTGATGTAAAAAAAAAAAACAAAAAAAAAACACAATGATTTTATGACGCCAACCATTGACACGTAATAGCTTTCAATTCATCTTAAACAATGAAGATACTTTTATTTCACAACAATTTTAACATATATCTAGTAAAGAGAATAAGTTTTGTGATATATCAGGGCAAATAAATGATTTTTGTTTGTCGCGCCAAATCATGATAGGTTTTAACAGCAAACCCTCTCAATCAGAATATTTTTACTTTTTTAATGATCAAAATATATTTTCTGCAAATGTGGTAATTAGAAAAAAAGATCTCCATTAGAGTAAAGAGATATTTTTTACAAAGAGAATCTGTGAATGTGTCCACGTGACCAGAAACCAGAATGCCCTATTAAAAATTTTTGCGTACAAAAAGTTCACCATCCTCAAAAAAACCTGTTCACTTTACTAGTATTCTAATTGGAATGAAACACGACTTCCCAATTAATCATTATGATCACACGCCAATAGAACGCAGCGTTATTAATTTCTACAATATAAATAGTTATCTAATTTGAATTAAAAACATATTCCTCCCCATGTGACAATAAAAATGAATTTCAAAGGCATGGGAAGCTATTACAATCATCGTGCATACAATTGATAGTTTTGTGATATTTTCATATATATTTTAATGCATTCCTTGTGTTGTGTATTTATCTTGATATAAAGTATCTGTTTGGGTAAAAATGGTATGGACGAGGAGGATATGTAAGATAATGGAGGTTCTTGGGACAAACATTTTTTTTTCTGTAAACGTGATTATCTTACAAAATCTTTGTCTCCCGTTGTCCTCATCGTAACTCGAACCCGGGACCTCTGTATCACAAGGCAGCTCGTAAATCAACTTAGCTTATAAAGATCGAAATACTTGCCTAGCTCATTCACTTACGACTTTTTTTTAACATATATCAAGGTTAGCAATCCCGTCGTATTACTAATGGAAAAAAAGTTCTTTTAAATGTGTTACTAAAACACGCGATATTTCGAAAAATTAAATATGGAACACATATTTTACTTAGATTGTTAATTTGAACAAATTTGCTTCCCTCCTCAAACAAATTAATCTTGAGGAACTTTTAAAATTAACCAACTTCGTTCACAAAGAAGAATGAAAGTCCATAGGAAAAACACGATATCCATTATAATTAGGTGACGTAATGAACTCATTTCACTATATTGTAACAGACATGAAACACATAGCAACAGCAAAATTTTATGTGGAACTTGATGTATATGTCGGCATATCTCATTGGCTAGAACACTTTACAGATTTTGAAAGCAATTACTTGACATGTTGTTTACACATAAAGCTTAATGTGAATGACTCATGATATCGTATGGCATATATATCTCGTATGAAATTTGTAATCAAAGGCTGACATAGGGGAGGGGGCAGGCCCTTCCTTTTTTCATGGAAAAAATGGTTGATTATATAGGGAATCACTGAAGATTGACCGGAGCGGGCTCCATCTTAGACAGTCAGTGGGCCCCCGTTTATTAACATTTTTGGATCCGGCACTGGTAATGTTCGTACTGCAAGAAAGAAAATGCTCACTTGATGTAGATAAATCTGATTAACAGCAAGGAGTTGAATTGACATTATCTTCTTGCTTCCCTTGCAAAGACTAGTGACCAGATGACCTATTGACGGCATTATGTGGCTTTTCACTTTCCTCTCTTACTCGAAGAACGGTTTAAAACAAAATGCATCGAACCTTTTTGTCAACCGTGCGAGGGATGTTTAGCCAGTCAACAGACAAAGTCGTCAAAAACTCCCACAATCATTATCTAGCCTCAGTATAATGTATTCATTTACAAATAAATCATTAATCATTTGTGCATATGATTAATTGGATTCTGGTAGTTGGAAGTCCTACATTTTTGAATGGAATGTTCTAAATTTGTTTCCCTTTTCTTTATATTTCAGCACCCTGTTAATCTCTTTTGTTTGGCACCTTGTTCTACACTTTTTGTCGATCATGCTCTATTCTGTAAAGGAATCAATATAGATCCTAATGATCAAATAATAATTTAAGAAAAATATGAAAACCAAAATTACGTAATTTGACACTGAAAGAGTTCGACAACCTACTGAATAAACTTATTGAAATCTGTTACCTTATCCTTATGTTATTAGGAAGTATTATTTTACAATAATTCATAGCATGAATGCATGCCTGTAGTTACATTGTACTGTTTTTGGAACACTGATCCACATAATGTTTAATATAAGAAAAAAACCAAGTATGATGCAAACCAATAACAAAAACACATAATATATTTAGATTTATTTAAGGTCAAGTTACAGTAAATGGACTTTGTCAAGGGTTTCAGGATTTCAATACAAAATATAGATCCTAATTATAGAAAAAATCAAAACCGAAGTTACATAATTTGACACTGAAAGAGTTCGATAACCTACTGAAAAATAAATTAAGGAAACAAGTTACCGTATCCTAAAGCCAAGGAACTTATAGCATGTATGCATGTATGCATGCTTGTAGTTACATTGTACTGTTTATGGAACACTGATTTACATTATGTATAATCTCAAAAAAACACGATTATGATACAAACCAATAACAAGATAATACATAAAATATTAAAATACTGAACTTAGAGGAAAATCAATTCGGAAAGTCCATAATACAATGGCAACATCAAATAACAAAACGCATCAAAACGAATGGACAAGAACTGTCATAATACTGACTTGGTACAGACATTTTCAAATGTAGAAAATGGTGGATTTAACCTAGTTTTATAGCATTAACCCTCTCACTTTAATGACTAACCCTCTACTTTTGATGATAATACATAATATATTAATATTAAAATTCGTTTAAGGTCAAGTAACCGTAAAAAGATTTCGGTAAAAGTTTGCATACAACTCTGGCTTGATGGACTACAACTGAAAATCGGAAACAATGCATTTATTCCATTGATTGAAAGTTTTCAAAATTGTCGAACAGAAGCATAGAAAACACATTAAATCGTCGAAAAATATTCTAAAATTTGTCTTAAAATCATCAAATCTAATATGATTTCTACCCTTTAGGTAGTTTTTTTCTTTAGAAAAAAACTTTATGTACGTTGTTGATTAATAATTTAATTTTGTAAGAAACGCGACTTCTGTTAAAAAAAAAACAAAATGACAAAAGCGACTTCTTGGCTGGAACTGCTTTGTTTATCATCTTATAAACATAATTTTGTCATGTGACCGTAACGTCATCATCGTTTTTTCAAGATTTGATCCGGCTAAAATGGAATTCAGAATGAAATGATACATTGTCGTTTTAATCATGCAAAAAGATAAAGTCGCCGATTTTGTTTTTTACGGTATACATCATTCACAGGTAATTATGTTCTTTGAGAACAACCAACAAGTTTGCTCTATTAAAAAACATTTAGTACGACGATTTCACTCTGCGCTAGAAAAAAAAGAATAGACTTTTTACTATATTCTAACAGAACATTTTCAATTTATCATTATGATCACACGCCAATTGCATTGAACGTTATTAATTTCTACAAAATCAATAGTTATGTAATTTGAATTAAAAAAAAATATGCATCCCCGTGTGGCAATACAAATGAATTTCAAAGGAAAGCTGTTACAATAACCAGGTACAACATCGACAGCTTTGTGATATCTATATATAACAAATCGAATAAATTAAAGATTATGTCCCTAGCACGAAGTTGACGTTGATTTTCCAAATGTCTCCTTTCCGGCAAGCTTGCATCTAAATTTGTACTTCCATGCATACTTTTGTTGTGCATTTATCGTGATAAACGAAGAGACAAGTGTATGTTGATGTAATGATGGAGAGGATCGGGATTGTAGTATAATGGAGGTGCTCGATTCATCTTACAAAATCATCTATGTATCCAACGGGACTAAAACCAGGGACATCTGTGTTACAAACATTTAAGCATCGTGGTTACCGACTGACCTAAATAGTAAATTCCCCACCACATCCATTAACGGATGACTAAGTATATACTTCATATATTCTCCATATACTTATATAAAAACTAATTCATTTCAAAACTTCACTATGAATTCATGTTTTAAATTATTTTTCTAATGGTACCAAACTCTGTTCACTTATCATACACATAATTGTTGTAAACTATTTTCAAATTAAACGTTTTTTCTCACCAAGTTTGATGTAAATCTATTGCCTAAATAGAACATATTAATCAAATCACCGTGAATTTAATGCAAAAATTCTGTTTAAAAAATCATCTTTAAACTATTGTATCTAAAAGTAATAATCAAGAGGCCACCACCGAACGACTTCTAGTACACTTAACTATGTGACGTGATTGCAACAACTGCAATGTCACTTTGTTTTAACGGAATTCGATACAAAGACTTTCTTAACTTCTGAAATAGGTGACATATTTCATCTCCTTGCTTCCTTTGTTGAAATCAGTGATCTGCTGTCATACTGACGGCGTTATTTGACCTTTCACTTTCGTCTCAATTTTTATAAACGTTTTGAAACATACTGTATATAACCTCAGAAAAAAATAATTCAACAGATCATCAATTTGTAAACTTAAATAATTGGGTTCCGGTAGTTTGAGTTCTCGATTTTTTTTTTAATGTTTTAAATTGTGTTTTCCTTCTCTTAATGTTTAATTTCCACAATAAATTTAAAATTTATTATTTATATCTCAGCACGTTATTATTCTCTGTTTTGATAGCCTTTTGTTCTACACTTTTCCCATAATTCTCTATTCTATAAACAAATTTCTATAGATCATAACGGTCGAATAAAATTAAAAACTTTATGAAAACCGAAGTTACGTAATCTGACACTGAAAGAATTCGACAAAAGAGGGACGAAAGATACCAAAGGGACAGTCAACCACATAAATCGAAAACAAACTGACGACGCCATGGCTAAAAATGAAAAAGACAAACAGAAAAACAATAGTAGACATGACACAACATAGAAAACTTAAGAATAAACAACACGAACCCCACCAAAAACTAGGGGTAAACTCAGAAGCTCCGGAAGGGTAAGCAGATCCTGCTCCACATGGGGCACCCGTCATGTTGCTAATGTGATTACAAATCCGGTAAATAGTCTAATTCGGTAGGTCAAATTCATGAAAGGGAAGTGGATTGTAGTTACGACGTAAGGAACATATCCGATAACCTACTGAATAAATTTATAGAAAACTGTTACCTTATCCTAAAGCCAAGGAACTTCTATTCTACAATACTTCATAGCATGTATGCATGCCTGTAGCATGTATTGTACTGTTTTTGGAATACTGGTTTTAATTATGTAATCTTAAAGAAAAAGAAAAACGGTGATGATTATGGTACAAACCAATTACGCATAACACACAATATCACTAACATAACACAACGAAATGCAATTATTCCTACATATAAAAGGTGAAAATATAATTTCATTCTAGCTAAATTACGTTGGTTCTTATGGCGCGATACCATATTTGTTTCTTATGCAAAAGCTTTCATTTAGAACAGTTTTTCCGTCTTTATGATCAAGATAAATTTTCTTCAAATTTGAAAATTCCAATTTTTTAGAAAAAAAAAGCAACTTATGATAATCATCATGATATTTGACAATAAAAGAATCCTGTCTGTATGATCTAAGAAATAAACTCATCATAAATACAATGTGTTCAAGTTTGCTCTTTTAAAAACTTATCGTTCAAAGAGTTCACGTTTCACCAGGGAAAAGAAGAATACACGTTTTACTATATAACAGAAATGAAACAGAATGTTCCCCATGCTCATAATGATCAAAGGCCAATTCCATGCAGTGTTATTAATTTATACCAAAAAGAAAGTGTTATGTAATTTGAATTAATTAAAAATCCTTGGATGACAATACAAATGAATTCCAAAAATGATAAAAGTGGGACGAAATATACCAGAGGAACAGTCAAACTCATACACAAAATAAAGGGTCAACGCTATGACTAAAAATGAAAAAGACAAACAGACACACAATAGTACACATGACACAACATAGAAAACTAAAGAATAATCAACACGAACCCCACCAAAAACTAGGGGTGATCTCAGGTGCTCTGGAAGGGTAAGTAGACCCAGCTCCACATTTGGAACCCGTGATAAGGTTTTTCAATTATCATGCATAAGATCAACAGCTTTGAGCTATAATTAACAGTCTCCGGGACAAGTTTGCAATTCCGCTGAGTGCAAAAGTTGTCACCTTAATTTTTGGAGTTAAGTCAAAACAAAGTTGATAACTTGGTTGGTATTGGTTCCCTGATATTTGTCCTAAAAAAATTTGGCTCTAGCACCACTGTTGAAAAAGTTATGCCCCTTTTTTCAACAATTTCCTCAGAGGAAAAGTACTTTTCCTCAAGGGAAATCAAATTTCCCTGAAGGAAAAAGATTTTTCCTCAAGGGAAATTGTTTTTTCCTCAAGGGAAAAAGATTTCCCTTAGGGAATTTGCTGCATAATTATTTCCTTAGAGGAAATTCCTTTTCCTTAGAGGAAATTCTTTTTCCTTAGAGGAAATTCTTTTTCCTTTGAGGAAATTTGCAGCTTTACATTATCCTTTGAGGAAATACTTTTTCCTGTGAGGAAATTTGTAGCTTCAAATTTTCCTTGGAGGAAATACTTTTTCCTGTGAGGAAATTTTTTACAAACACTTTTCCTTGGAGGAAAATTCAAGACAACAAATTTCCTCTGAGGAAATCATTGTTCTTCAAATTTCCTCTAGGGAAATTTCTGAACATCAAATTTCCCTTAAGGAAATGTTTTTCCTCTATGGAAATCTCATAACAGTACAAACAGCATTAATATATTTTCTGCTAGACTGAATTATTGATACAAAAGATAATTTAAACTTTAATACTGTAATACAAATTTTCATGGTGAGTATTTAACATACAAAAACAAAAGGCTGAATGTTTAGCATGTTTAAGACAATACAATAAGCAAAACGCTATGAATAGCATACCATTTTGTGATGTTATTAATATTGTGCTCATATTTGAATATTAAATAAAATAAACACTTTTCATGTCAAATTAACTTGTTTCTGTTACAGCTGCTGTGCATTCAACCCCCTACATAACAGTTCAGTGCATAAATAATTCAATCCACAAGACATCTTCCTTCAATTTGTTGAATAAATTTTGGCAACATGTTCTTCAAACATCTTCTTTGTATATATATTTGATATGATGGAGCCATGTACATGAATGGATAAAGCAGGTGTTTATTTCGACAACAAACATGACAAAGACACTATTATTTTTCTTAATTTCTCCATAATCCATCAGTGAATATGAATGTAGGTTGTTACATTTTACACAATTGTGTTCTTTGATAGTACTCCATTTTGTTTATAGCAATTTTGTAGGATTTTTTTCTATTTCTTTTTCCAGAAAAACACACAGTTGAGTTCATTTCACATTAGTAATCCAATTAGCACATTATGTAGAAAAGTATTAACAATTAAAATTCCTCTTCAGTATAGACCTGCAGGACCTGTTGATGATCATAAAAACCAAGATATCTGACCTATAAATACACAAAATAAAAAGAAAATGTTATAAATTGAGAAAAAAAAACAGCAATATAAATAAGCTTATTTTATCATGTTTTAATGAACATTTTGAGAAACTTTCATTTGATATTCTTACTTGTCATGCTTATGAGTTCTCTTATTTCAGTGTTTTGTGTCCAAGATTTAATATTCTTTGTTTAGTGCCTTGCAGTGATATTTAAAGTTGAGCCACTTGCAATAGTTGTTAAAGAATGTTCATATGTTGTGTTAATATTTGAACCACTGTCCTATATTATGGTCAGGTTGAGTGCTCACAGACACGAGGCCTAAATTAAAATATTGTTTGTTTCCCTAATCCCTATTTTGACAAGCCAGGTGTGGGTAGGTCATGTAGGTAGGTAGGTAAATAATTTTATTTTTCCCAAAAGCCTGAATATTATCTAATGATCCGGTAAGCCCGAAAAATCAGAAATGAATATAATAATATTTGGCTTAGTTTTGACAATTAAATTTTATGAGTAGGACCATTTTTGCAGGGTCGGTCGGGATTGGAGAAACAAACAATATTTTATATTCGGCCTGATTTTTTTTATTAATTGTTATTGCCTTATTGAAATAAATTGGATTGTTTAAATCTTTATATGTTGGGATCTTTAATGAATGACCTATAAAGGAAGTGTTTTCTCATTATTGAAGGCAGGCCCATGATTGGCCTTTAATTTCTTGCATCCGCTTCATTGAACTCTGGTGGATAAGTCACTCATTTACCATACCACATTTTCTTATTTTTATATGAGTCACCATTCAAAAGGCAATTTCTTTTATTACTGTAATTCAGAAATTATCCAAACTTTTAAGTAATGGGAATAATGTGACTGGGTGAGTATTGCAAAAATAAGAAATCATATTTTGATAACAGAAACATATATATATATATATCATGTTATGATATACAATAAGTTGTCCATTCCCTGAAAAATCTGAATTTACAGTATATAGAAGTGGTCTTACCATTTAGGCCTTGTTGTATTCTGTTTATCTTGTTTTGCGCTCATTTCTATTGTAACTGTTTATATTTTTCATTATTTTTCTATATTTCTTGTCCTATAAAACACAAAAAGGGTAAAAACTATTATTAAACATCAGTTTGTGTTTTTCTTTATATGCAGTTATATTTAAAAAGAATGGAATATTTGTGCTTTTTCATTTCACAAACTTTTTGCCAGTCATGACTTTCAAAGACTTTCACCCTGGTCAATAGTTTAAAAAAACAAACATTCCCATACTTTTTCTTTGTGTTCGTACTAATTTTTCATTTAACAAAAAAGACATGATTCAACTATTCTTCTATAATTTGTTTCGCTTGACTACGTTAAACTCTGAAATATTGTTAACAGTATAATCAGTATGTGTCTCACTCGTCAAAATTTCAAATTAATATATAAATAACCAATAAAAATGCTATGCATGGCTCAGCTTGATACAAACGTACAGGTTGAACCCAGAACAGTTTGGGCAAGTATGGACACAACATTCAAGCTCGATACAACTCTGAATTTTAAATTTTTATTGTGATTCAATAGTTGATGCAGCATAGGTTTCGGACACAGAATGAATGTGGTCCAAGTACTTAAAAAAATTTAAATTGACAATTAACCTCTAAAATGGTCCAATATTCAAAATCTCAATACATGGTTAGATGCAGCATATCAACATGATCAAAGAACCCCAATAATTCATTTTTTGATGAAATCAAATAAAGTTAAATTTTGGACCCTTTAGAACTCAATGTGGACCAATATGATAATGGGCCAAAATATAAAAAATCTTAACCATTATAACGAATGGTTAGATTCAGCATATCAAAGAGCCCCATATAATCAATTTTTGCTGAAATCAAACAAAGTAAAATTTTGGACCCCGATTTGGACCAACTTGAAATTTGGGCCAATAATAAAAAAATCTTAGTAAATATTCAGATTCAGCATATTAATCTGAACACCAAGAATTTAAATATTGTTATAATCAAAATAAGTTTAATTTTGGACCCTTTGGACCTAAAGGTAGACCAATTTAAACAGGACCAAAAAACTAGGAATCTAAATACACAGTTAGATTTGGCATATCAAAGAACTCCAATAATTCAATTTTATATAAAATCAAACAAAGTTTAATATTGGCCCCTTTTGGCCCCTAATTCATGTTATTCCTAAACTCTGAACAAAAACTCTAGTCACAAACCTTGTGTTTGAATTTCACAGATTTCTATTAACTTGTACTAAAGTAATTAAGCGGAAACTAAATGTCCTGGGACAACGACGACTACATGATAAAATTGAGAATGGAAAAAGGGAATGTGTCAAAGAGACAACAACCTGACCATAGATTTGAGGGTTGGAATCCTTTTCTTTTACCGACCAATGCATTTGAATGGGAGATATAGTTGGAACCCTCTTTACTCATGGTTGGGACCCCCCTTTGAAAATGGCTGGATCCGCCCCTGAGAAGCATTATAGAAAAATCTATAAGCTTTAACTCAAAATAAGGATCCATTTTATATTTTTAAAGGGCAGACACAGATCCAGAGGGGGTTTCAAGGGATTGGAACCCCCCTTTTTTTTTGGATTATCAATGCATTTGAATGGCGACATGTAATTGGACCCCCCCCTTCCCCTTTTGTCCTGGGTTAGAATCCCCACCCCACCCCTTTTTAAAATGACTGGATCCGCCCCTTAAGGGTCTATAATTAAGTTTGACAACATCAGACATACTACTTTAACAAAAATAAATGCCACATTTCATCCAATTTAATTTCATCTCTTTTACTTGCTATTTCATCCATAATATTTAAAGAAATATAAATTTGATTTTAATTTGCAAGTTATTAACTATCCAAACTAGAGACCTAACCATGCTAATAGAGTAGATATACTTGACTAATTTAAATCAAACTTGGGGTGACTGGGAACAAAGATTTAAGGGAATGGATGACAGTTTACCTACAATGACCTAGTTTCATAACAATAGCATACATAAATAAAGACTACATGGTCACTCTTATGTTTAAATTTTGGGTGTTCATTTTTTAATGTTTAAAGCTAACAATTTCAAATACATACAAGTATCAAGATTTGATCCTACATTATTTAAATATTGAAAAAAATAGCTTTTTAAATTTGGATCTAACGTTATATATAATTGTGTATGTCACATGGGTGTAAAGCATCTGAAAAATCATTAGCCGTCTCATATTAATTTCAGTTCTTCAAAAGGCAAATTTATATGAGCTTATGCTGAAAATAGAGATTTCTTATTAAGGAGAAATCCCTGCCCCCCCCTTTTTGTGTGAAAAATTTTGTTGATTATATAGGGAATCACAGAAACATGACTGAAGCAAGCATCCCCCATCTGAACAACAACCCCCCAGCCCCCCCCCCCTAGTCCAAATAATTATGATGTCTTGAAAGGGGGTCTGATTGGGGGGTACCGATCCCGGATCCCGCTTACTGTTTTGTCAGATTCCCGTATCCCGCTTACACTATGTACGTAAGCAATTCTCATTTTTTTGTCATTTCCCATGTCCCGCACTACCTCATTTCCCGTTTGCACGACACAATAATATGACTTTCACGTATCACGCTTACAAAAAATCGTCAATCCCGCGTCACGCTTAGACCCCAATGAGACCCACTTGAAAGGCTATTATAATTTTTTTTTACGTCGATGTTAGGCGTCAAAGAAAAAAATATAATAGCCTTTCAAGACGTCATAATTATTTGGACTACCCCCCCCCCCCCCAATGAAAAGTTCTGGATCCGCCCGTCAACCTTTCACTCAGGTCATTGGTGAAGAGTTGTCACACAAAATAAATGATACAAAATGTTCATATGAATATGTTTTTAGCTAGTGTAAGTGTAAGTCAGTCAGGAGGCAACCATTTGATTTGTAGGCTGAAAAATGTGATTAATTTTGTTAGGTAAACCAAGGATTTGTATAGTTAGAAGGATTGGAATCTCGTGAGCTTTTGCATAGACTGTAGTATAACATCTTATGCGACGCGAGGTTTTGTGAGATTACCCATGGTGCATCTGGAAAATGCTAACTAGCTCCGATTAATGGCTGACATTTGCATCACCTAAACAAATATACATCGATATGTAAGTATCTACAATCTATATTTATCAAATATTATGCTAGAAATAAGAAGTTTAAAATGGTTCTGGTGTTATGAATAACTTTTGCGATCACAATAAGAATACACGGCTCCATAGAATGAATTTGCATATTGACCGAAGTGACCTCACCCTATCACGCCTATTGGGCGGTCCTAACATCATTTTCTATTTTTATACTCCTTCCTCAAAAAACGGAGATGAGTGAAAATATTTATATTTTCTGATAGATATATGATTCCTTCGTGTATTGAGTAAATTTCGTAGTGATTGGTGCATTAGTTTTCCTAATTTTTCCCTTTTTTTGAGTTGATTACAACAAAAATGGCGTTCTTGAGCAAAAATAGGGGTGGCTTCGGAAAAATGAATAAAACTTTTTGAATTGGCCTAGAGTAACGTTCAAACATGTTTACAAACGTGAAACATTGGTGATAAAGTGTATTGAAGAAAGCTCAAACCGCTAAATAAGGGAATTGTGATACTTTACTGTCTTGAAAAATCAATGTGGTTCTCAGATGAATTGTAATATAACAGGCCGAAATTGGGAGGGGATCCAGTTGTCATTATCATCTGATACTTCCTTCCTGTTTCTACCGAAATGAAACTGTTATAAACCCATGTGTTTTGAGGTAGTTTAACATCAAGAAGTCATGTTCCATAGAAAACACCATAGATTTGCCTTTGTCGACAATGCATTAATATTGATGGTAATCTTTTTCAAATGTTTAGCCCAATGTTTAGCCAGTTTAGCCCGTATGATCAAACGTTCAGCCAAGGTCAAGTTAATTTGTGAAAGTACTCACAGGCACTTGTTTCTATCCATATGAAGGTCGACTATATCCATCTTCTACTTCAAAGTCGAACTTCATAGGGATAGATATCGATACATATAGAAAGAAGTGGCACCACCTCAACACAACTCATAATCTGACATCAAAATACATTATCTAATGAAAGCTTGAAGGTACTTCATTATACAAAATATACAGCATTGCCTCCAGTTATGTACACCCATCGGCATGTATATCTGACATCTGTTTAAACACATACACGTATCACATGCATAATAGGAGCAGTCTTGAGACTTCTCTCGGACCAACTGCTAGTCATTACATTGGCATTGCCATGTTTACTTTGTATATATATACATTTGTACATCTCCTAAATAAGAAATAAGAGGATGCATAATATGAGCAGTCTTGAGACTTCTCACGGCCCAACTGCTTGTCATTCATGTCATACATAAAAAAAACAAGATGCGGTATGATTTCAATTGTGACTTATTTCCCTAAAAAGAGATTAACTGACATCCAAGTTAACAATGTACAGAAGGAGATGATTGTTCAATTAGTACGTCATTTACAATAGCTTAATAACCCACATTTGTAGGGTCAACAGACGTAACTCATTCATAAATATGAATTTTAGATTGGTCTACATACATTGTATATATGTATATATGCTTTTGGTAGATTGTTATTAGGTTGTTTAGGTAAGCTTCTTCATTTAAATTTACATATATAAGAAAGAAGATGTGGTATATATGATTGCCAACGAGAGTTTACATGTTATGGAAATGAACAAAGTACATGTACATTGTACATGTGAACAGACAGATAAAATAACTCACGATATGAAAATGTTTTTTTTTTACCAGCATTGTTCAATGATACACATGTGATATAATAACCAATTAATCTTTCCTAAGTACTTTTCGAAAGCAAAATATGTGTGAAGTTCAAATGTGAATTAAATAGAAAAATCTTACCATTGCAGTGATTGCACACTGATTATTATTTGTCAGAATTGAAAGTGCCCCTTTTATGTCTAGATAAAACACTATAGTTGTATAAAAAAAGGAAGATGTGTTATGATTGCCAATGAGACAACTCTCCACAAGAGACCAAAATGAAAACTATAGGTCACTCTACAGCCTTTAACAATGAGCAAAGCCCATACCACATAATCAGATATAAAAGGCCCTAAAATGACCACGTAAAACAATTTAAACTGGAAAACTAACAGCCTTATTTATATACAAAAACTTAATAAATAACAAATATATATTTGTACATTCTCTCTAGCCGGGTTGTTGTGTCTTTGACACATTCCCCAATTCCATTCTCAATTTTATGTAACACATCAACAAACGACAACCACTGAATTACAGGCTCCTGACTTGGGACAGGCACATACACACATAAAATATAAATGTTATTACATTTAGGTTCTGGATTACCTTTTTTTATATGTACTTATATATATGCATACATTATACATGTTATATGTTAAAATGTATATATATATTAACCATGCATTGCACTAAGCTTACACTTTGAGCTGGACTTTTGAAGTGCTAAATGAAACATAAATTGACAATTATATGTCACTGTACAGCTTTCAACAATGAGCAAAGCTCATACCACATGGTCAGCTATAAAAGGCCCCGAAATGACAAATGTTAAACATTTTAAACCAGAAAACTAACAGCATAATTTATATCATATAATTTATGTTGTCTATGTACAAAAATAAAAGAATAATTAATATATATATGTGACACATTAACAAACGACAACTTCTGAATAACAGGCTCCTTACTTGGGACAGACACAGGCATCCAAGATGTGTTGTGACACATGATCATTGTGTTGAAAAAGTCATATTATAACATTTTTTTATTGCGAATATAAAATAGAAGATGTGGTATGATTGCCAATGAGACAACTGTCCACAAGAGACCAAAATGAAACATACATTAACAACTATAGGTTACTGTGTCGCCTTCAACAACGAGCAAAGTCCAAACCACATAGCTATAAAAGGCCCGATATGACAATGTAAAGCAATTCAAACGAGAAATTTAACCGTTTAACGGCCTTATTTATAAAAAAAAATAAACTCAATATTACGTTTTTTTTTGCAGTATTCACCAAAATGCCAAAACTTAAGAAAAGAAGAAATGTCCAATCACAAAGAAAGGTCCCAAAAAAACCTAACCAGTCGTCTGCCAACAGCAGTTTCAATCTTGACCATTCACACACCAGTCATGATCATGTAGACTTAACGACAGCATGCCTTGAAGAAGAAATAGAACTAGGATTGATAAATTCTGCAGAAATCGAAGACATTGAACCAAAGCAGTCATCTACCAACAGCAGTTTCAATCTTGACCATTCATACACCAGTCATGATCATGTAGACTTAACAACAGCATGCCATGAAGAAGGAATGGAAATAGGATTGATAAATTCTGCTGAAATTGAAGACATTGAACCTATACAGACACAGCTAGATCATGTAGATGTTGAAGATATACAGCTAGAAGAGAGCCTTTATTCTGACCCTGTTAGTTCAACAATGCCTTATGAAGATTTGAAAAGTAATCTACAGAAATACCTAAGTACTTCATATACACTTGATCAAAACAGTGACTTCATTCAAATTATGCAGTTGTATCCATCTACAGGCACTGCATCAGTAAAACTAAATGTTACTATTGACCAGAAGTTTGCAGCCAAAGTATTTGTTCACCGGATAGAACTTTGCTCCGATCACCAATTATGGAAAGATTTGCCAACAACATTTGATTCAATTATTAACATTCAGTCTTTACTATCTAAACTTGAGAGCTTCTCTGTGTGTGTTGGGAACTATGAAAATGACCTTATCGATGTAATACCAATTGGCAGCGCAGTGCAACATGCTAAACCTGCTTCAACAAACTGTCATGGTTATAGAGAGGGTGATTTCGGTGCAGTCAAGGGAACTATATCATATTCGTCAACAGTCCGCAATGTTCAATGTGCACTCCTTGTGCAAGGTCACAGATGTTACCAGTGCAGTCAACTGAGACGTATTTTAGTAGGCAGGAAGTACAGACAAGAAGAAAAGCTACGCAAAACTCAGGAAACCTCAGGCCCAACTGACTATCTTCACAGTAAGATGCAGCACAGTAATATGTCAAAGCTGCAGCTGATAGAAAAAATTCACCAACAGAAAGACAAGATCACCAATCTACAGAATGAGATATTACGCACTAGAAATCAGTTTCAACGAGAGATGGCCAGCAAAGGGGTTATACTGGACTTCAGCCAATCACTTGAAATTAAAGATACCATGGCAACATGCAATGCTGAGATGGAAAAAGCATGTCCTGATGAAAATTCATATCAAAGATTGTTCTGGACTGAACAAATGAAGTGTATGAATCTACAGTCAACAAAAGGTATGCGATGGCATCCTATGATTTTGAGATGGTGTCTCTATCTACGTCAAAAGTCTTCTGCAGCATATGATGCCCTAAGAGATTCAGGATTTATCACACTACCTAGTTCCAGAACCCTGTTTGATTACTCTCATTATACCCGGAGTGACAACGGATTTTTACCTGATGTCATGAAAGTCCTGAAGGAAGAAGCTACCAAAAGAGACATGTATAGCAAAGAGGATGTTTGGAAAAACTATGTAGGAATTCTCTTTGATGAGATAAAGATCAAGTCTGACCTAGTTTATGACAAGCATACAGGGGAACTAATTGGTTATTGTAATCTGGACAAAGTTGGCAACCAAATTATGGAGATGGAGAGGAGCCTTAAAGACAGTTCATCTGATGACATTGCAAAATACATGCTGGTCTTAATGGTAAGAGGTGTGGCTACAGATCTGAAGTTTCCTTTGGCTGGGTTTGCAACACTAAGCATTACAGCAGACTTTCTGTATCCCATAATCTGGAAAGCGATACGTATATTAGAAACAACCAGTGCTGCTCAACTAAAAGTTTTATTCCTAACCTGTGATGGTGCATCAGCAAATCGTAAATTCTTCAATCTTCATGGACAAGTTAATGACTTTGTTTACTTCACAGATAATCCGTTTTCAGAAGATGGCAGGAAAATTTACTTTGTGTCAGATGTTCCCCATTTAATTAAGACTACTCGTAACTGCTTCAGCAACTCATTTTCACACCTGAACACTCGCAAATTGTGGAATAATGGAAAAGACGTGTCCTGGATTCATTTGTTGACCTTGTTTGAGCAACATTGTGAGATGTCACTTTACACTCCATGTCCTAAACTGACAAGAAGCCACCTTGACCTAACACCATTTGGACGCATGAAAGTGAATTTAGCTGCACAGGTAAGAATTAAAATCATGTATTGATTAAGTTTACAAATTTATACATGTATGAGCCTTAGTTTAAAATCAAAATAATTTAGACTTCCTGATTTGTAATGCATTTTGAATATTGATATTTTAGCCTAGCATTAATCTTGTAAATGTGTGTTACATGCATATTCTTTTGTACACAAATATTTGTTTCTAAAATAGCAGGGGTCATATCTCATATTGTATGATCCTTTCATTCAGATATATACACCTTATAAACAAGGCTCATACATTGTATGTTAGACACTTAACCAGCCATCTTTTGTTGGTGGGTCCCACTGCAGGCTTTTGAAACCATTTCTGGGGATTTCAAAATCAGTCTCCCACATGATGACTGGTTTGTGTCTTGCGAATTTTATCTGATATGTTCATGATGTTCATAAAAAAAGACTATTGAGCAGCAAAAACATCATATACATGTATCTCACACTTTGAGAAATGTTTGATAGCATATTATATACGGTCGTACAGCATGTACAGAGTAAATTATTATCTGCACTATTGACATCTTGTTTCATTGTTGCAAAATAAATGTACAGTTTAACTTGTACAATGTATAATAAATGAACATGTACCATATATATGCATTTTTACATGTTTGTATTACCTATACATGTACATGTAAATTCAAAAATAGAACTTTTTGAATGAGGAACAGAAATGTCCATTTGATAATCATGAAAATCGCTACTTTAGGAAAACCGTCTTATATCATTAACCATAACTGTATAATGCGAGTTCTGGTTATTGTTATTCAATAGGAGTCCAATTAAAAAAACTTGCATTAATCTTATCATGTTAATTTCTGGTACTGAAGTTACAGTCATTTATCATCATTATCTATGTTTATATTATATATGTTTATGTATGATTTGTTACAATTCTTTTAAAATGTTTAATCAATTTCAGGTGCTGAGTTCTACTGTGGCAAATGCTTTGGAGATGATGTACGGTGATAATGTTAGTGAAACAGTTAATTTTCTCCGGATAATTGACAAATTTTTTGACTGTCTAAATGTCAGAAACCTCTATGAGGGACGAAATAAGCGGAATCTGAATTTGAATCCATACACCAATATAAATGACGAAAGGCTTCAGTGGCTTACTGGTGACTTTTTAAGTTATTTTGATTTGTGGGAGCAATCTGTTATGCAGAGACCAGGTGAATTTACAAACAAGCAGAGGAAATGTATGCTTTTAAGTAGACAAACATTAACTGGTTTGAAGATAAGTGTGCTTTCCATTGTGGCATGTGTCAAATTTCTTCTTGAGATTGGAGCTAAGTTTGTTTTAACCCACAACTTCAACCAAGACCCACTCGAACAACATTTTGGGCATTATAGACATAGAGCTGGTGACAACTCAAATCCAACTGTGTATGATGTACGACACATGATGACAACAATGCGAGCCGTAGGAGCCCAGGCCTTGGCACCACGACACTCTAACATTAACAACAAGGAAAACAGAAATATGGTCATTGACAACAGCAAGTTACCAAAACGTGGAAATTACTTTTGATTAAATGTATGAATGTATGTTATATTAATGTGAATCAAAAACTCAGGTCACAATTATTTTTTGTAAATTTTAAGGAGTCTATAGTTATGTCACATTATTTAAGTGATCATATAATATTTCTGATCTTTTCCCTAACCATGCATTGCATATGTATATACATGTATGGTGTGTGGTTAAAATGTACAATCAACAATGATGTTAAGATGAATGTATTAAAAAAGCAGATATACAAAACAAGTATGCAGTATCTTAATTTAAATGTATCGCAAATTTTTTGGTTCAATGAATTATATTACAGTTATATTTCTTCATGCAAAATAACTCGAGCTGTACTTGTTGTTTTAGTTTATACAAATCTTTCACTTAAAGAATTGTCCTTTCTGATCCTGAAATATCTGCCACTGGACGTAAAACAGACTTTGTTAATGTGTAGGGGATCTTACTTATAATAATGATGTTTTCTGTCACATGGTTATTGTGATGTCAAATAGATTAAATTGTCTTTCTGGTCCTGAAATAGTTGCCACTGGACATAAAACAAACTTTCTGTTAATTATTTGTTAATGGGTAGATGATCTTGTTTGAATTAATTATGTTTTCTGTCTATAGTAAATGTATCAAATACTAGTAGATTAAATTGTGCAAAATTAGGTACTAGTAATTTAATAGTAGTTTTGTTTGTTAATTTGTTTTTTACAATGTATTATATAATTAAAATAACATTTTGTAATATAAAATATATTTGTGTTATTTGAGGATGTACTTAGGCATTTAGGTGAGGTTTTGGAATTTGTGTCGACTGTTGGTACTCCTTGGTGTTTTTCCATACAATACAATGTAAAATATTTTGCCCCATAACACTCATGTATTTTTTCATATCAGACTTAATAGCTTATATGAAAGGTCATTTACCAAAATTTTAGAAGATTCTTGATTTTCTTTCTTATGTTTTGAGACCCAATAATACCCATGCAAATTAAATATAAGGTACATAAAAGTATGCCATATTTTAAATCTCAAATATCTAGAAAGAGGTCCATGACCTATCAATATTTTAGCTAATCTTTATTCTTAATTATATATATTAATGCTTTATCAGCTTAAATTATTAATTGTAATTTCTGAATTTTTACCTATCCTCACCGAAGTACATCTTTAACATAATCCACTAAATGTCAGTTGTTGATGAGGTTTTTTTTTAACATTGTCTCTCTTGTTTGAACATGTATATATATCTGATGCTAATTTATTTGTGAAATTGGATGTCTTTATTTTGATGTAAAAATAAATTATTGAACATCATCTATCAATTTTCTTTACATGACAGATTTTTTAGGTAAATATGTATGAGTAATGTCTTTGAGTAGTGAAATAAGGAGATGTGGTATAAGGTCGCCAATGAGACAATTCATGCAACTATCCACCAAATAACAAATGAACATCTTATAAGCAAATGTATGTATGTTTTCTTTACAGCCTTCATCAATGAGCAAACCTATCCGACATTTCAAATGAAATCTCTCACATTTCATAATGTACAACAGTTTGAAGGAAAAAAGCAACAACCTACACTCATCCAATATACAGAGATCAATTATAAAGACAAACTCAAAATAAAATATTTTTATTTGATACATTTTTTGCACATGACAAAAGTCTTTATGCTTTACAAGTACATATATACATGTATGCTATAAAGTCAATACAAACAAAGAATATTTAATGTGTACTTTTTCAAGACTTTTCGGTCAACATACCAGGAATGGTTATTCTCACTCATTATTGTTTCTTACATCTACATTAAGCATTATCAAAGTTAAAACACACAGAAAAGTCAGATTAATTAGAAACTATTTCCTTTAATGCTTTGCGTAAACCAGATGAAGCTTTGCTGCTGTTACTTATCTTATTTCTTTCAATACGGGTGAAAGCATACCCACGGACAGTCAGAAAGAGATGAATAATGTCTTCTGTCATGGATGACATGGTATCACAAGTCTCACCTTTGAACATAATGTCTGTATAGTACTTTACCATGAAGGATTCCATAAATGATTCTTTGAGGGGTTGTAATGACAGAGAGCTTGCACTATAAGGTGGACTTATACATTTACGAACAATCGTTTCAAGTTCTCTTACTAGAAAGAAAAATGTATCACATGGTTTCTGAAGACCACCCCTGTCCTGTTTGGTAAACCACTTTCCATATGTAGTAACAAATGTAGTGTTATTAGTACTGTTCAACAATTTGCTTACTATGGACGATTTATTAGTGGAAGCACAAGAGTAGCGTTTCTTCAATGCCTTAATGATGAAACCGGCTATATAATATAGGATAGACTGGTCATTTGTACTAAGATGGGACTGTTGTGTGTCGGATGCTTGCTTGACGACCTTAATTTGCTGCACAAAAATTTCACCAATAATGTCCTCAATAAATAGTTGGATAAACAAATTCACAACAGTTGGGGTGAATGTTAGACACAATTCAGTTATTTCTTCTTTAAGTGTGTGGTCACTTCTCAAACAATGTAACTGCCTAAACAGTTGCTCACGATCACAAGATGTGGTCAGATTAGTAGAACTTGTTACAAATATGGTTTTAAATCTATTTCCCAATATTGTACGAATAGTTTCAGAAGAAGAAGCAAATTTGCACATAACACTTATGTCATCATTCAGAAGAAAAGGATCATTTTCTATGTTGCTCAGGGTTGAAGAAAAGGCTGTTGGAAAGATTGTGTCAAAATCATTTCCACTAAACTGGAAATGTTTTTTCTCACTCTTAGGGACAGATGTTTTAAATGTTTTGTTCTCACTAGCTTTAGCATCAATGTTGTGTTGTTTTTTTACATGGCCACGAAATCCAGCAATAGTTTTTAATTGTTTTTTACACTCAGGACATGTGTAATAAGTCTGGTCACCTGAACCTGAAGATGTCTTTGGTTGTTTAGGCTTAGAGCAGGTGTCATCACCACTTACATCGCTGTTACTATTGTCGGTGTCATACTCTGTGTATTCACCTAATAAAAAATCAAGATCAATATCGTGATCCCAGGATAAAAAATCTGACATTTTCGATTAACTGATTCATAAATAATAATCATTTTAAGGATGTGTTAACTATTTATCATAAATCATTTTACTCAGCTTTCGGATTGATCTTTGATCTTGTTTAAAATTTGATTTTTATGTAAACAAGTATTATGTTCTATTATTACCTTACCTCTGTATCTTTAACCTCCTATATAGGAGAACCACACCAGTGTCTTCATATATATAGGCACTAGTATGTCTAACATGTGCAGCAATATCCTCCACCTGTGTGCTTTATATATACGTGTAGTCCAATACCATCGAGTTTGGTTTAATATATACAGTTTATTTACACATTGTTCACAGCACTGATTCTTGGTTATTACACCTTTACGTTTTTCTTGTCCTTTTTCCATCCTTTTGACAGGAAACGATATCTGGTGGTGTGTAACAAAAAGAGAAGTCGGCGGCTACAATATTCAATTTCGGCCATTAGTTGTGCATCTAATTTTAGATTTTCCCGCAGCATTGTAATGTCCAGTAGAATTTGCATCTTTACTTTTGATGATTGCTTATGAAAGTCTACATTTCTTGAATCCTTCAGAATGGCACTAATTTCATCCATAATTGAATTCCTAGTATCGGCTAACCCTTCACATTCCAGGATAAAATGTTCCAGCGTTTCGTCTCTTTGGTGACATATAAGACAGATCGGGTCTGTTTCATTTTCATACATTTTTATTCTGTGTGACTGCAAAATGTATGTGCCGGTTAGCATTTTTAGCTTTGGAGGAATTCTTCCTATGTCTCTAGCTGATTGACATTTGATTTTTAGTAGAGGATGTAGCTTCCCTTGGTGAAATTCCGTGTAATTTAAGTGTTGTAGGCCTTTGTAGTAAGGAACCATTCTTGTTATTGACTCGCTCCAGTGTTTTTGGGTAGTTCGGTTTATCATTGTGGTCCATTTTTCTTTCTTCATAGGTATATCAAGGTAGGTGTTGATTTCATCCATGTTATATTTTGAAAGGATCTTTTTGAGTTGTATAAACCAGCTATTACTGTCCAGCGATTTAACACTGATTTGTCTCCGCGCCAGTTGTTTTTCCGTGCTGCTTTCATCTTGGTTACAGATGTTGTTAAATAATCCCAGTGCTCTTTTGTCAATTTGCGCTTCGACGGGTAGTATTCCTGATAGTATGTACACCGCCGGGTCTGGAGTTGATGTAGGAAGTGAAAGCAGCTGTTTCAGTAATCTTTTCTGGAATTTTTCTAGTTGAAGTAGCATAGCTGTTTTGGGTAGTAATAGTTCCATTCCGTAGAGTAACACAGGGCTAATGTATGTTTTAAACAGGTGTACCAGTGTTTCTGGGTCTAGTCCATTATGTCCATGGAAACCACCGCCAAATAAGCCGTATGCACTTCTTCTAGCTTTCTTGATATTTTCCTCCACATTTAAAGTAACGTTTTCCTTCATTGATGTTGTTCGAATTATTCCAAGATGTAGTGCCTGCTTGACATTTGGCATAACGTTATTTCCAATGTTGAATATACACTCGTTGGTATTGTTCTTTTTATGAGTTTTTGACAAGAGGTTTAACGCCACACTTTTTTGGGGCTGTAGCTCATAGCCTTCCATGTACGCAAAATCGTGCGCCATATTTATCAGCACTTGTGTGTCGTCTTCTTTTGTACTCATTAAAGCTATATCATCAGCACAGGCGCTGGCATTGCATGTTATATTACCAATCCTTATACCAAGATTTGAGTTTTCTAATCTGTCTAGTAGTGGATTTACGTAGAGCTTGTATAGGTCCGTGCTGAGTATTCCACCTTGACGAACACCCAATGAGACTGGGAAGCACTCAGAGATATTTCCTCCCCATTTGATGGTACTGGCAGCGTTTTGGTGCAGACTACTTATTAGTGACCAATGTTTGTCTTCTATACCTGCTTGGTACACTCTTCTCATCATATGGGTATGTATCACTTTGTCAAACGCTGATTTTGCATCCAGTAGTATTATTTGTGCTTCTGTTTCACCGTCATGAACTTCACGATACACTTCTTCCACTGGTAGTGCTGAGTTCATTGGTCCTGAACCACTTGTGAATCCACGTTGATATTTATGTTGCACGGCTTTTACTGATGGTTGTGTTCTATTTTTAAGCACTGTGTCTATTATTTTGCTCACTACAGGCAGCACTGTTATTCCTCTGTAATTTCCTGCATCATTCTTACTTCCTTTGTTTTTGAAAATTGGTGTGAGAAGTCCGATTTTTAGGAGATCTGGCACATATCCTTGTTGGAAAATTTCATTTATGATGCTTTGGAGCAAGATGACCATGATTTCTCCCGCATTAACTATATGTTCAATTGTGATGCCATAGTAGTCAGCAGATTTACCCTTGTTGATATTTTTGATTGCGTTTGAAATTTCTTCCATTGATGCATCAGGAATGTTCTTGCCTTTAACCAGTTGATTTATTATATGAATTTCATGTTCCACATTTTGATGATAGTCGTTGTCAATGTTGATGTTTTCATCGTATGTTGCTAGTGTGCGGAAATGTTCCTTGAAACCTGCTAGTATGTTTTCATCTCCCGTATAGCAGTGTCCATTTACATTCAAGTCCATTATAATTTCTCCGCCTTTTTTACGTGTATTTCTAACTAGCCTATGGAATAGTTTCATATTTCTGGTTCTAGTTTCCATGATCAGCTCTTTTTCGTCCTCTCTTCTTTTTGCAATTTCGACACGGACTGATTTTCGAAAAAGTTGTTTTGTTCGTCGTTTCTCCAAGAAAAGGACATTGTCTAGATCTTCATGTTTTCCTGATTTTACCCATGCATTGTAGCTATTTCGCATCTCCTTAAGAGCAACCTGTATTGCAGGTGTCCATACTTTAAGTTTCGGTTTTGCATTATACGAGGGTTTGATGTTGGAGGATTTAATGGCTGAGTTGGCCATTATCTCACATGTTGTCTGAATAGATTCTTCCAGTCCTATCTGTTTATTGTCTAATTTTTCCAATATCAACTTTGATGATGTGTCGACCATAGCTTTATATAGGTCCATGTCCATTTTGTCCCATTTTATTTTTGGGGTGACATTGCTACTTTTCCTTTGCTTTTGTGTGACCTTCGCGAAATCAAACACACACGTCATTTGTAC
The DNA here is from genome assembly GCF_036588685.1 of Mytilus trossulus. Classification (NCBI taxonomy): domain Eukaryota; kingdom Metazoa; phylum Mollusca; class Bivalvia; order Mytilida; family Mytilidae; genus Mytilus; species Mytilus trossulus. Next base: position 8,962,412 of record NC_086385.1, on the reverse strand, counting down.
TGGATGATGATCTGACACATTCATTTTAACGGAGTGTAGAACTGTTTTGTTTGAGAATAGCTTTGGGTCTTTGAGAGTGTGTAGAAAGTAATCAAGTTCCGAACATTCTACTCCAGATGCCTTGATGAAGGTTTTTCCTGCATTGTTGAAGGACAAGTTACACTCTGAGATAAAGTTCCTCAAATATCTATTTCTTTTGCTTGACGTTGCAGTATCGTTTAAGTCCTCGTTTAGGTCTCCTCCAATTATTATGTCGTGCGTTCCATAGTATTTTTGATAGAGTTCATAGAGTTGGTCAATACATTCTAAAAATTCCTCAACATGGTCTCGACTTCCTTTGGACGGTAAGTAAACTGACACGAGCAGCAAGTTGTGCGCACTATTGCTTAATATTTCTATGCATTGGATCTTTTCAGATCCTTCAGATAATGGTTTTATTAAATGATCGATACTTTTTTGCCATATGATAGCAACACCGCTATAATTTTCTCTGTGGTTGTATTGTTTATAATCTGTGGGTTGCTTCTGCCTTGTTTTTGGTTGAATGGGACACCTGCTTGGTCCATAGGTTGTTGCAAACTGTATTTCTGGTATCCTCTGTATACAAGTGGTTGACCTGTTAGGCTGTTGGCTAGGTTCCATTTGTTAGCAGGATTACTTGGTTGCATATATCGTTGTGAATTGTTCTGTACCGGCTGCCCTACATGGGGAGCAGTTTCTGTTGCGTTCTTGGAAGTAATCGGTGTTTTGTCCTGTTTTGATTGCAACAGTGTATTTCTTTCAATGTTGTTAAGTTGAGGAGTTATTTCTTCCGTTTCTTTTTTGTCCTGTTTTGATTGTAATGGTGTAGATCTTTCAACATTATACATTTCAGGATTTATTTTCTCCATTTCATTCATGTCTGCCAAGCTAATTTTGTCCAGTTGTTTGTCTATTTTAGAGAAGACTTATTATTGACTACTTTGTTTATTTAGTTAATCGGGACAATTGATTGAACTGAAACTTAACAGAACAAAGCTTGTAAAAACACTGCCTCTTACACATTTTCAATAATTAGTTTAAACACTTTAATTACGCTTGTCATCAAAAGAAAGTGGGAATAAAAAAAAAATAATTAACGTTTGATTAAAAAACTGAACTATTTATTTCATTTGAAACAAAAGAAAAGTATCCTTACCACCGCAACACTGTTTAGAAGTAAACAAAAACATGAATACGTTTTTACAAAATTTACCGGAAAAATTGTTCCGATATCGTAAGTGACGAGTAGTAGTAGTGGGCTAGTGGCGAGTAGTGAAGTCTCGCCGAAGTATCGCCGCGGAAGAGATTACGATAAACCGCGAGATTCCAATCCTTCTAACTATACAAATCCGACCAATGCATTTGAATGGGAGATATAGTTGGAACCCTCTTTACTCATGGTTGGGACCCCCCTTTGAAAATGGCTGGATCCGCCCCTGAGAAGCATTATAGAAAAATCTATAAGCTTTAACTCAAAATAAGGATCCATTTTATATTTTTAAAGGGCAGACACAGATCCAGAGGGGGTTTCAAGGGATTGGAACCCCCCTTTTTTTTGGATTATCAATGCATTTGAATGGCGACATGTAATTGGACCCCCCCCTTCCCCTTTTGTCCTGGGTTAGAATCCCCACCCCACCCCTTTTTAAAATGACTGGATCCGCCCCTTAAGGGTCTATAATTAAGTTTGACAACATCAGACATACTACTTTAACAAAAATAAATGCCACATTTCATCCAATTTAATTTCATCTCTTTTACTTGCTATTTCATCCATAATATTTAAAGAAATATAAATTTGATTTTAATTTGCAAGTTATTAACTATCCAAACTAGAGACCTAACCATGCTAATAGAGTAGATATACTTGACTAATTTAAATCAAACTTGGGGTGACTGGGAACAAAGATTTAAGGGAATGGATGACAGTTTACCTACAATGACCTAGTTTCATAACAATAGCATACATAAATAAAGACTACATGGTCACTCTTATGTTTAAATTTTGGGTGTTCATTTTTTAATGTTTAAAGCTAACAATTTCAAATACATACAAGTATCAAGATTTGATCCTACATTATTTAAATATTGAAAAAAAATAGCTTTTTAAATTTGGATCTAACGTTATATATAATTGTGTATGTCACATGGGTGTAAAGCATCTGAAAAATCATTAGCCGTCTCATATTAATTTCAGTTCTTCAAAAGGCAAATTTATATGAGCTTATGCTGAAAATAGAGATTTCTTATTAAGGAGAAATCCCTGCCCCCCCTTTTTGTGTGAAAAATTTTGTTGATTATATAGGGAATCACAGAAACATGACTGAAGCAAGCATCCCCCATCTGAACAACAACCCCCCAGCCCCCCCCCCCCCCCTAGTCCAAATAATTATGATGTCTTGAAAGGGGGTCTGATTGGGGGGTACCGATCCCGGATCCCGCTTACTGTTTTGTCAGATTCCCGTATCCCGCTTACACTATGTACGTAAGCAATTCTCATTTTTTTGTCATTTCCCATGTCCCGCACTACCTCATTTCCCGTTTGCACGACACAATAATATGACTTTCACGTATCACGCTTACAAAAAATCGTCAATCCCGCGTCACGCTTAGACCCCAATGAGACCCACTTGAAAGGCTATTATAATTTTTTTTTACGTCGATGTTAGGCGTCAAAGAAAAAAATATAATAGCCTTTCAAGACGTCATAATTATTTGGACTACCCCCCCCCCCCCCCCCCCCCAATGAAAAGTTCTGGATCCGCCCGTCAACCTTTCACTCAGGTCATTGGTGAAGAGTTGTCACACAAAATAAATGATACAAAATGTTCATATGAATATGTTTTTAGCTAGTGTAAGTGTAAGTCAGTCAGGAGGCAACCATTTGATTTGTAGGCTGAAAAATGTGATTAATTTTGTTAGGTAAACTTAATTGTGCTATAAATAAAAATTACCAATCCATTAAAAAATCCGTGAGCCCAATCTCATCCAATGAAATAGATTATTGTCTGTTTTCGAAGTTATATGGAAGTAAGTTAGTAGTCCAGATAATTATGACGCATTGCAAGGCATTTTTTCTGAGGAGAAGTGTAGAATGGGGGAATGGAACCAATACATTGATCGGATCCGAAATGTCCTTCCCAGTAAAGGAGCACCTATTATTTTGTAGGTAATTATTATTAGTGTCGGTGGTCTCACAAGTAAATCAGAGTGAATATTGCATGCACATTAAAATTAGAAGAGAAGAGACAATTATCAACTTGTGTTTTATTCATTTTCTCGCAGTTATTTACGGTAAATCAGCTATATAGACATAGGAAGATGTGGTGTATGTATATATAACACAAAACAGGTGTTCGGTTCTAGTACTATATAGTGGCTATAGTATATGACTTTTAAATAACAATTATCAATTATATCTGTATTCTGTGGCGGGTCGAATGGGATGGAATCCGGGATTGGACTCCTCTAGCTTTTTGTGAGCAATCATTGCATAAATGATAATCTCAGGAATCCTCTCAAGTTCCTATATACAAGGTGATAGGACGTTCCGTTGGGATAGGTTACCTGTGCATCAGGAAAAGTTTTGACACTTAGGTATTGCACTGTTGCATTGCACACCAATCAAAACGCAAACAATATGGGAAAAGATAACATTTTAACCTACACAATATATGAATAAGGTATACACTTTTGAAATCTAAATTATATGAAAAGGATGGGGTAACAGAAACCCAGCGGCAATGACACCCCTTATTTAATAGAGACATGTAGTTGGAACCCCCTTTATCATGGCTAGATCCGCCCATGATTTTTACATGTAAATTAAGCCTCGGGTATTTGTTGGCATAACGGTAACCACGAAAGGGGGGAGGGCTAATTAAAAGCACGAGGAATTATAAATATACAATTCAACAGGGGTAGAATGCATGGAGGAATGGGAATTAAAATTGTCTCTTCACGATAATCGAAAAAAATATCTTGCACGTTATTTTCATCATCTTGTCTGAAACACTCTGAATAATGAGCTTTAAGGCGAAAACAAGGCATGTGAAATACTAATAACATACACTTCTTTTTTTATACGTTGTATGGACAAACCAATAAATCCCTCAAACAAATTGCTTGATTCATGTAATATCAAATAAATTACAGCGCGGAAAGGTAACTTTAATTTAATATCAAACCTAAATTTTTGTTATATTTTCAATAAATTAAAAGTCTTAATTAGCTAGGCATGCGTGAGTTCCATTTCATGAGACCTACACAGATTTCTATAAAACAAATTAAAAATTATAAATACAGTTTTTCAATTCTTTCCGGCATAGATTAAAAATATATGTATATAATCTTTATCCGAGTTTGTTTGAATGATTTCACTTCATTATGATGATAAATCTTATAGTTCTTAAATTTTTAATTAAAAATGAATTTATCATTTTGATATCTAACGATAAACTTTTAAATTGAAGTGACATGGTCAGTAACCTAATTAGTTGCATGGCTGATTACCATCTTACAGGTGACCCAGTAATTTTCCATATGACAGTAGCGTGTGCCCTCGGGGTTATATCGGGGTGTGTATAACTTATTTTCTGGGGAACATCCTGTCCACGTGTAGTACTTAGCATATATTGCAACAGATGACATTAAACAAATTTTCTTTGTAGCATCGGAGGCAATTTCATGTTCGACCACACAAAATATTTCACAAAAAAAGATATGATAAAAGAAAAAGAAAAAGATAAAGAAATATTAACAAATAAAGGTGAAATTGAGTAAACGGGGATTCGTGTTTTTATGAGCTTATTTTCAGTGGACAACAACAAATGGAAGTTTTTAACGACCTTGTGTGACCTATAGTTGTTGATGTTTGTGTCATTTTGGTCTGTTGTGGATAGTTGTCTCATTGGCAATCATACCACATCTTTTTTTTAATATTGACTGGCTATATACATGCACTTGCACGGTCGGTCCAGTGGACATATTTCATACTAGATAACTTATACAGTAATTCTTTTTATATATATGACAATAATTGTCCGATCTGATACACGTACCTATAATGTACAGAATTTTGAACAGCTTCAAATATATGGGGTCCGTAGAAACACCGCAAAGGACCTCCTTATAGTGCACTAAGAACAAAAATGTGCACTAAGGACCTGATGGAATGATACAACTGTCGCAAAGGATATGGCATATAGAAATAGACTTTGTAAAAGGTGAAGGTCCATTAAGACACCTTTCAGGCCCCAAAATATAGCAGCCTTACAAAATTGATAAAAGTAAACTTTAAGTTATTTTTTGGACAGTAGAATGCTTCAGCTTCATAAATATGGGCTTTTTTTTTTACAATACATGGCACATATATCGGGTACTGGCACCATAAAGTCGTGCTAAATGGCAAAAACCATCTGAAAAGTGACATTTTCCGGCATATTTAGTGGATTTTTCATATTTGAGCTTGAATTGGATCGTTTTTAATTACAAAATCAGTGAAAATCTTCCACATACACTAATAAATCAAATAAAATAGACACTTAAGTGTTTCAAAAGTGGTCAAAATCTTTCGTCAGATGAACCTGAAATTTGAGGCCAAAATCGGTCCTAACCGGACCTACTCTTTTCATAATTTTAAATTATATCTTTTCTATAATGTTTTCTCGACACGTGCCTCAAAAAGTTGATTGGCACCTTTAGTATAATCGGTAGAAATTCATGTTCGCTCAACCTTGAATCTTGAATAATCTGCTAGTATACTGATTAAACATGTACTAGTATATGGTATTTCAAATTGTTCTCTAATTTTTTTTCATTTGTTTGTTTCTGCCGTATTTATTCTGTCTGCTATATTTTTTACTTCTAAAGTAATAGCGTATTTTCAACTCTTTTCAGTTTAGGATTTTTTCATCCTTTTAATTTTAAAAAGACAAATTATTGTGAACACTTCACGGAAAAGTGAGGATTGATATTTGGTTGCTTAACGTCCAGTTGCCAATACCTCATTCATTTTTCTAATGTCAGGAACTATGCCATTTATCAATATTTCGATTAAATAATTAAACTTATAGAATTATATATACTTAAAAGTTTATTTAGAGTAACCATATGCCGGATGAACAAAAAGTGTGCCATTTATTGAAAAACATATGGTTTGGTATAACAAGAAAACTTCTCTAGTGTTCTAAACATTTCTCACATAACCCCTCCCCCCAAACCCCCACTTCAAGCTCTGGATCCGCGCCTGCCCATAGTGCTTATTACATTATAAAATAAAATGGTATTCATCTTCAATTGTTGAAATAAAGATGAATTGTTAAAAAAAAAAGCATTGACACCAGTTTAAAGTTATCGTTCATAGAAGACAGTTATGATTTATTCTATAATTCTTTTTTTAAAACGTAAAATAATTTTACCTTTTGGAGTTTTTCTATATTACTTCTGTAATAGGATTTTGAAGAACCCCATGGACACCACATACTCTCAAATGTCTTTCAAGGAATAATGATAGTATGTTAACTCTTGTGTTGTTAGTAAGGAAATAAAATATCAAAAGCCTTTGTTTCTCAATTTGTATATTAAAAATAGAGTTTGTTGATTGAAAAAAAAAAGCTTGCTTAGCAATTTCCTTAAAAACTAAATATATATAACAAAGGCAAAGTTTTAAAACACAAAATTTATTTTTTATTTTTCTTTCATAAACTTGAAATTATACCACGCTAAACCGTTAGGTTAACAACCATTGATTAATCAATAAGTAACGATCAAAAGTCAATTGTTTATTGGATTAGGTTGATTGAACATGATGATTCGGGAATCTGCAATAAACCGTTGATCACGTGGCGAGTGGCACGCGTTTATTAAAAAGTCATTTAACTTCAAAATTACAAAATCTATTGATACCTAACTTTATAGATATAAGGTTTTAATCATATCCTCTTATATTCATGCTCGCTGTGATCTTAAAACATCTCGTTTTAGTGTCCTTAATGCAAAAACTTTCTTCTTAGTGCACTACGAAGTCTTTTGCAGTATTTCTACACACCGAAATATATGGCCTTATTATTGGTAATGTACCATATTAGTGTCACTAATGGCTTAACGTGTTACCAAATCTAGAAGAAGAAATAGGCTCAAAACCGCATTTTTAACTTTAGATTTTTTTTCAATCCCAAAATAGAGAAGAGGTCCGGTATACAGACTAATTAAAAAGTCCAGATGAGAAGTTTAACTTTTAACTGTTTCTTGACGCATGCAAAAAAATGCAGTACCTGGTTACAGTTGCTCATTGACAAATTATCATCTTTCGATTAAATGATCTTCAATCTATATGGTCTAAAGTAATTTTAAAAGTTATAAAATCTAAATGTGAAGTGATCTAAAATGTTCAATATTAATGAGTATTTTCGCTGTGAAATGAATCTAAGGTCGTCTAAAAGTATATACATGTGTATTTGACCCGACTACTGACTACATAGTAAACTATTCATTATGTATGTATAAGGAGGTCTGAGCGGGACTCGGGATTGTCGAGGCGTATTTTTTGTAAACGTGACACATGAAAGTCAAATTATGAGAGAGGGTAGGAGGGGTACTGATTCCGAAACTCCGAGCTTAAAAACACGAAATCCCGAAATCCCGGGCTTAAAAACACGTAATCCCGAGGTCCCGAAATTCGAAAAAAAATTATCGGATCCCGAAAGGGTCAATCCCGAAATCCAGAGCTTAAAAACATCCGATCCAGGAGTCCCGATAAAGGTCCTATACGGTACGTCTAAACACTGCTAAGGAGTCCTTAGTGCACTAAGGACTATACAATGCCACTAAGGACTAGAAGGACTACTGGTATACGTGTTTTTTTACATATTATATTAGAGATTAATATTTAATGCATAAATTTCAAATTTTATAGAAAAATAATCATAAATAACACTTTCTAGACACGTCCCTATTTTTCTTTGATATACCAAAAATCAATGAACCGATTGACACGTGCCAAATAATATAACAACTGATTAAACAATCATATTCTTTCATTTAAGTAATTAACAATTGTATCGAAAAGATAAATACTTGACTATCATAATAAAATGTGTTATTCTTATTTAAAATGATTATTTGGACGAATAATTTTGCTTTTGTTTCATTTATTTCCCGACAAAGTTATTTGCCATTGGTTTTATCTTTGATGTGCACCAACTAATAAGTAAGAGCGTGGTCAGCTTGGTAAAATGTTTATGTTAGAGACAGCGAAGACAAAATGAATATATATATTTATAACTTTTTTGTTTTTATTTTAATTTCGACAAAGATGCGTGTATATACAAATGGCTTCACTAAAACATGAGTAAATTCCGAAAAAACCCTATAAATCATGTTTTTAATTAATCCACTTTCTATTACTGCTTTATACGTACTAGTACGAATAACGATTGAATTGGGAAAAAAATCATGTGGCGTCCTTGGGGTTTATCAAAACCACTAGTTTTCAACCAGTTCGATCTCAGTTTACATTTGGCTTCAAAAATCAGTATCTTCATAAGAGGCCCAAATAAATAATTTACATGCCACAGGTTTCCCCGCAAACAACATCTACCATGAGTAAAGACAGCTTCAAATACGAGTTGAGAATATAAAGGCATTCATGTAGGAAACAAAATATAAAGGTATGATAGATAAAATAAATGCATCCACAATTCCACATTATAAAGCAAACTAAGTAGGTTTGTGCAATGTGCCTAAGTCATCCGGTTTGTAGAAATATGATTTGCCAAAGGGTTATAATCGGAAAGTTTATGTACATTCCCGAGCTTTACAATAACTATTCAAATAGAAGCTGTAAGTATATACTTTCAACTGGCGTCACAGTAAATTATTTCAATTCAAAAGAAAACACTCAAATTCAGCAACAATCTTTTGGTGACCCGGCAGTCAGCGGTCTTAGGTTCATGTATTGCTTTTCTTTTTTTTTTTAAAGCAAGCAACTTGTTTTTATATTGGTTGCATGCAGTAGAAATTTATTATCATATTGAACTCGTTTTTGTCCAGAAATATATTGCTCAAACGTGTTCTTCATGAGATAATAAATTTTGAAAATTAACCATAGCATACGCAAAAGAAATCAACTGTGTCTATATACATCTGTTTACATGAAGTTACTTGGCTTTAAATAAGTATCTTTTTTTAGAAATAATGACTACGTAATATGTGCTTAACTCACTGTTGAAGGCCATAGGGTAACTTATAGTTCTTAATTTCTGTGTCATTTTGTCTCTTGTGAATAGTTGTCTCATCGCCAACCCTACCATATCTTTTTTATATTGGTTGCATGTAGTATAAATTTATTATCATATTGAACTCGTTTTCGTCCAGAAATATATTGCTCAGACGTGTCATATGATAAAAAATTTTGAAAATGAACCATAGCATACGCAAAAAAAAACTTGGGTCTATATACATCTGTACATGTTGTTGGCTTAAAATAAATAATTTTAGAATAATGACTACGTGATATGTGCATAACTCACTGTTGAAGGCCATAGGGTAACTTATAGTTATTAATTTCTGTGTCATTTGTGTAAATATCTGTATAATATATGTGAATTAAAATATTTAAAAGAAATACATATATTCTGTCATTTATTAATATGAACATCAAATTTATTTATTACAAGAAATAATTACAAATACACTTGAGAAAAAAAACTTCTTTATTCTGAAAAAAAACCACGTTAATATTATCTCCACAACAATTAATTTATTAGTATCCAACTTCAGTCACCAATCGGGCATAGGACATTTGAGCGAAAAAGAAAAAAGCACATAGGGTCATTTGAGCGCCGACTTCATAGGACATTTGAGCGCCGGGATATTAACCTTACCTGAGTTTTCAGACAGGACATTTGAGCGAAATTTTCCCTGTACCTAACGACAAGCCTTGTATAGAATTTGCAGATTACCTGACTGATACTTATATAACAGATGAATCGTTATTTCCCCCTCATCTCTGGGCCGAAGTTCCATCCTCGTTAAAACGTACTAACAATGGGCCCGAATCATTTCATGCCCATTATAACGAGCAGTTCTATCACAGTCATCCATCAATTTATACTTTCCTTGACACTATTATCAAATTGCAATCTGTGACTTACATAAAAATTCGGAGTTTGAACATTGATGCACCGTAGAGCCGAACAGAAAAGGAGAAGGAAAAGAATCTCCGGGATTTGCATTCGAAATACTGCCAGCAGGAAATTACGAGGGATTTTTATGTCAGAAGCCTGGGATATAAGTTCCAAGCCCGAACAGACTTGTAAATAATGCCGTTGCCGAGTTTTATGTTTTATGACAGTGCTTTGTTTTTAGTGCTTTGTTTACAATTAAAAGATGTTTTAATCTTTTTGTTGGTAAACTCCTGTTTTATGACTGTGCTTTGTTTTTAGTGCTTTGTTTTTTACAATTAAAATATGTTTTAATCTTTTTGTTGGTAAACTCCTCATTTAATGAACTATATTCGTAAGAAAATGTGGTATGATTGCCAATAAGACAATTCTCTATCCAAGACTTGTTTTCGCTCAAATGTCCTACGCTTATTCTTATTTTCGCTCAAATGTCCTAAAATTTAGGCGCTCAAATGTCCTATACTTTGGCGCTCAAACGTCCTTTTTTTTTCGCTCAAATGTCCTGTCAATGCGCTCAAATGTCCATTGCCGCACCAATCTTGTCCATTAAACACAACAAATAGCATGATTCCAGTGTAATCAGTTATGTAATTTGACACGTGTCAAACGGTTCATTGATTTTCGGCACATCAAAGAAATACAGGCACGTGTCTAAATAATGTTGAATATCTTATTTATCTATGATTTTTTTTTCTACAAAAATTGAAATTTATGCATTAAATATCATTCTCTACCATAATATGAAACGAAATTACATGTAACAACACTCCATCTAGTCCTTAGTGGCATGTTATAAATCCTTAGTGCACTAAGGACTCCTTAGCAGTGTTTAGACGCACCCGGTCCTATATCCTCCCTCAAATTATTGTGCCGTGAAAACGCGAAATGAAGTTTAGCGGGACATGGGGAATTACCAAAATATCAGAATTGTTCACTTATATAGAGTGTTAGCGTAATGGCATCATGCGGGAATCTAAAAAAATAAAGAGTGACTAAGCGGGATCCGTGAACAGAACCCCCAATGAGACCCCCATTAGTTGTGGCTTATTTTTGTCTTTTTTGTTCGTTTCTTTCCCCTACATTACTTGACCGTTTTGGTAAAACAACAGCACTCGAGGTCTGACAGTATTTTACCAAGAAATGCACAAAATATTCAAAAAGAAGGCCTAGAAAATTTAAATATTGGTATGCACACATACTCCCCTGTCAGCACAGACAATTATATTTTTGTAAACGCGCCAAACTCGTTTCTAATATTTATAATAGAACTGAAAAGAAAATTGAAATGGAAATGGGGAATGTATCAAAGATATAACAACAAGACCAAAGAGCAGATAACAGCCATAGGTCACCAATGGATCTTCATTGCAACGAGAAAATCCCAAAAACCTGAGACTGGGGTGGATCCTGAGTCATATAATTATAAAGGGGTTCCTAACCCAGGACAAATTTGGGGGGGGGGGGGGGGGGGCGGGGGGTGTCAAACTACATGTCCCCATTCAAATGCATTCATCGTCCAGTAAAGAAAGGGGGGTTCCAACATGTCCAACCATCAGCCCCCCTGGATCCGTGCCTGTGAGGCATGCTTTAGCTTGCCATTAAACAAAAATGTATACTAGTTGAGTGATAATGGACGTCATACTAAACTTTTCAATACAAAAAAAAAAGAAACTAAAATAAAAATCATACAAAGGTCACAAAGGCCATAACTTTTGGCTCCTGAATAAGAAAAAGTGCAAAATGCAGTGGGGACAAGAGCCTTTACTGTAAATTCCTGAAATTACAATTATATAAATCATCTCGCATCTTTGTGCATTTCTTGAAATTGGTCATATTAATAAATGCATGCAATATTTTCAGAAAATTTCAATATATAGGCTTTTAAAAGTCAATCTTGTGCATGATTATCAATGATTATACTCGCACAATTAACACATGTGGTTCTCAAAACTCAAAGGTGTCTATGCTATATATGACCACTTTTTATACCCCCGCTTTCAAAAAAGGGGGATATACTGTTTTACCTCTGTCTGTCAGACCGTCCGTCCGTCAGTCAGTCCGTCCCATGAATATTTTTCGTCGCATTTTTCTCAGGAACTACAATACAAGGATTTCTGAAATTTGGTTTCAGGGTTTATCTAAGTCATTTATACCGTGTGATGCGTTTTCAGATTGATCACTTGTCAACTTCCTGTTAACCGAACACTTGTATGATTTTACATATGATAGCCAAGTTGAAAATTTTCGTCACATTTTTCTCAGGAACTACAATACAAGGATTTCTGAAATTTGGTTTCAGGATTTATATAAGTCGGCTATACCGTGTGATGCGTTTTCAGATTCATCACTCTACAACTTCCTGTTTACCGAACACTTGCATATTTTTACACTATTTATATTATCCACTTGCGGCGGGGGTATCATCAATGAGCAGTAGCTTGCAGTTTCACTTGTTAATCAAGTATAAATTTACAAAATATGTTTAGAACTATATGATTTTTAGGTTTTTAAGCATAGATATAGTAGGTCAGGATCTGCCAACTCTCACTGACTGATTGAGCACATAAATTTAACACTAGTTTTTTGGTGTTGCTTAGTGTTTTGTTTTGTTTTGTTTTTCTTTTCTGCATCTTATGTTTTGCCTTGGCATTGTCAGTTTCTCTTTCATTGCCTTTGGTTTTTTTGTTATGTTAAATAACAAGTCACATATAATCATGATAATTAAGGTCCTTTTTAATTTTTAGGGATTTAAAATTTTTAATTTAAAGTTAGGGATTTTATTCATAAAAGGGGGGATTTTCCAGTACGTATACTATTAATAATGCTTTGAGCAATTTTAATGAAAATTGGTGAATTATTTTTGTATAACATAAACATGATAATTTTCCTTTTAATTTAAAAAAAAATCTGATTTATGTCATTGTACTATCATGACTTGGGATTAGGATAGTCTCAAGAATGCTTTCACAAATTTTTATGAAACTTTGATGAATTGTTTTTATATCTTGACATAAACACCCTTTTTATTATTATGACCCAAAGTGGAGGGGGCATAATGTTTAACACTTAATCGTTTGTCCATCTGTACCAAAGTTGTTTTTTGTTCTCTTACATTACTTTAGTTTGCCTCAACCAAATTCAATTAAACTTTTACAAAAGCTTGTTATCACAATACTCAGATCAAGTTTGAATTTTGGTGATGTCAGTGTTACTGTACTAGAGTATCAGAGTTATGCCCCTTTAGAAATGGGGCAAATATGCTGAATTTTTGGTTTCCTGTTTTCTAAACTTTAGTTTGTCTCAACCAAATGTTATGAAATCAATACACAATGCTTATCACCACAAAATACAGATTAAGTTTGAATTTTGGTAGTGTCTCTTTTACTAAATACTATAGTTATGTTCTTTAAAAATGGAAAAAATTGTTTCGGCCTTCTAACTTAAGTTTCCCTCAACCAAATTTTATTAAACTTTAAAACAATACTTTTTATCACAATTTTAATCAGATCAATTTCAAATTTTTGTAGTAAAACTTTTACCGTTCTTCAGTTATGTTCCTTTAAAACTTTGAATAATATGCAAGCTGGAGTATGATATTCCCTATTTATCATGTATATTTTTTTATAAGATGCAGAGTTAAGGAACTTTAGTTGTTGCAAAGTTATTTAAAATTTGTCCATTTTCAAAATCTTTGAAAGGTTTTTGTATTTGTTAAAAAAAATCGCAGCCTTAAACTTATAGTCACTTGAGAGATCTATAAATTGAGCCAAATTATAGACATGTTTTATGTCAATGAATACCACTGTTTGTGCATGTTTTGTTTTTTTTGGAGGGCGGGGGTCTTATTTGCGCAGTGCTCATAGTTTTTTAGTCGATCAATAAAATTCATTTAAAGCTTACAGACCAGCTATAAGGGCAAGAAGCTTATCAAGCACTCATGGTTTATATTTTTATTAAACACACATTAATATACATATAAATGTACATTAAACAGAAAAAAATATTGATGCAAGATGTGATTCAACTTTTACTCTTTTATGTATAGGACAAGAACTATAGAAGATACAGAGAAATACTATACAGCAGAAATGATAGGCAATGTAAAATTTGCAGAAGCTAACTAAACCTAAATGGTAAGGCACCTTTTAATTTTAAAAAGTTATTGAACTTGAAAGATGATTACTAGTATCATGATTACTATAAAAATTCAAAGATGTGGTATATTAAATATGAAAACTATCATGGCTTTGAGAAAGAAATTGTAGGCCTGTTACGACCTTCAATAATGAGAAAATCCATACCCTATACTATAGTCAAAGTATAAAAGACCTAAAGATGAAACATTGAAACAATTCAAACTGTAAAACTAATCATGCTAATTGCCTAGTTTATAACAAAATAAATTACAAAAAATAAATATGACCGGTATGAAACAACAACAACAACAACCACTAAATTTTAGTGTCAGACTAAACTGACAAAAGCTACAGGCTCTGAACTTTGGACAGGCACAATAGGAATATGGCATGGTTATATAAAAATAAGATGTGGTATAATTGCCAATAAGACAACTCTCCACCAGACAACCAATGATGTAAATTTCCTGCAAACATGGACTTGACTACTGTAAATCAACTAATTTTTCGTGAATACTTTATTTGGCATTTTATACTTTCTAGTCTACATCGCAGTTATTTATTTTTCAAAGATACACATGAAAAACATTTATTGCTGTTTCTCTCTCCATTTATAACATTCTATTTGCTTATTTTGTGTATTTATAGGTGATCAGACATCTTGGTTTTCATGATCAATAGGTCATTACTGAAGAGGAAACTTAAAGTCGAAATTTATTTACATAGTGCATAATTGGATTAATTTGAAATGGAATGTGTGCTTTCCTGCAAAAAAGAAATAGGAAATTTCAACATGTGATAATGACCATATAAAACAAAATGGAGTTCTATCATAGATACACAAAAACACTATTGCATAAAAGCAACAACATATCTTAATCAAAAGAAAGGAGAATGCAGAACAAATACTATTTTGTTATTGAAAAAAGAACAGCTCCCTCATATCAAATATACAGAAGAAGATCATTGAAGAACAATTTGCAAAAATGATTTCTTTTAGAATTGAAGGGAATTGTTTAGTGAATGGAATAATGTATTCACTGAATTCTTACATAGTGGATTGAATAACTGTACACAAGCTGAAACAGAAGAAATTCTAATTTAAAATAACACGAAAAGTGTTTATTTTATTATTTAATCTGCAAATATATAAACAAATTCTTTAGAACACCACAAATGATACAATGAAATTCAAATTGGTTGCTTATTAATGTATCGCATTGAAACAATTACAAAGAAAACAGAAGCATTTGCTCCAAAAAAATTATAAATCAAAGTTAAATTTATATAAAAAGTATAAACAATACCTAGATATAAACAGTCAGACTGTATTATTTTCAATGTCATTAAAATTTTGAGTCAAACATTTATTAAAGTTTTAAATTTATTTGCATCAATTATACAGTCTTTTAATAATTATATTCATACTGTTTGTATACATGGTGTAGTGAAGAAATGTTTAACAAGTAAAAATAAGGTTTCCCTAAGGGAAATTTGATGTTCAGAAATTTCCTTAAAGGAAATTTGAAGAACAATGATTTCCTCAGAGGAAATTTGTTGTCTTGAATTTTCCTCCAAGGAAAAGTGTTTGTCAAAAATTTCCTCACAGGAAAATGTATTTCCTCAAAGGAAATTGTGAAGCTACAAATTTCCTCACAGGAAAAAGTATTTCCTCAAAGGAAAATTTGAAGCTGCAAATTTCCTCAAAGGAAAAAGAATTTCCTCTAAGGAAACAAATTTCCTCTAAGGAAAAAGAATTTCCTTTAAGGAAATAGAATTTCCTCAAAGGAAATAATTATGCAGCAAATTCCCTAAGGGAAATCTTTTTCCCTTGAGGAAAAAACAATTTCCCTTGAGGAAAAATCTTTTTCCTTCAGGGAAATTTGATTTCCCTTGAGGAAAAGTACTTTTCCTCTAAGGAAATTGTTGAAAAAAGGGGCATAACTTTTTCAACAGTGGTGCTAGAGCCAAAAAATGTTAGGACAAATATCAGGGAACCAATACCAACCAAGTTATCAACTTTGTTTTGACTTAACTCCAAAAATTAAGGTGACAACTTTTGCACTCAGTGGAATTGCAAACTTGTCCCGGAGACTGTTTATTCATAACTTACAGCAGTTTGCATATAACACATCGAACCATTTATAAATGATGTCGCTAGCACGAATTGACGTTGGCTTTCTAGTTGTCTCAGCATTTCAGAAGTTTCCTCGTGCCCCAGATGCTACTTCGACTACTACAAGTCGTGTGATTGACAGTTGTGTTTTTTAAATACTCAAAATCATTTAATAATCAGGACATTTTAAACTTGAGAGAGATGAGTTAAATTTATGTGTTAACGAACTGACAATTTATATTTAAAACAAAAATGTGCTTTAGGAGGAGGGGAGTATATTTACTTGGCTCTCTATTTGTATTTCCATGCATACCTTATATTATATATAAATATCGTGATACAGGAAGGAATATTATATTGATATTCTTTTCAGAGACACGAATCTGTTATGGTAAATACGGAAGGGACGGGGAAGGTAGGATCATGGAGATTCTGGGGGCAAACAGTTCTTTTACTGTAACTTTGATTCTTCTTTCAAAAGCATCATTGTCTCTACATGGAGTCGAACCAGGGACCTCTGTGTATAAAAGCAGTGCAAAAACCGACTGAGATGAAGAAGTATACTTCTTGAGCTCATCCGCGTAATGCTAGCTAAGTATCTTCTACGTTTAGCAAGGGAAGCAATCATGTCACATTACTAATAAAAAAAAAATCATTTTTATGAAATATGTTACAAAAACACGCGACATTTATCAAATTCAATTTTAATTTTTTCTTTATAATCATTTTTCATATGGTAACAAACTCTGTTCCCCTATGAAACAAATTATTTTGTTAATCGAATCACCAAAAAATTAATGCAAACATCTTTTCAATAAATCATTTTAAAACTATTGATCTAATAGGAATAATGAAGAGGACACCGAACGACTTCCATTACAAACGACCACGTGATGTGATAATAACAAGTGCAATGTCACTATGTAATACCGGAATTCGATACAAAACCTTTCTAAACTATCTGTACTTTATCTAAGACCTTGGTAATCAATACGGATTACCGGACTTATGCCACATATCGTCTAAATATTCATCAATCTTGATTAGAAAGTCCAGGATCTATATAAAGGAAAATATATATATGTCATCTTGTTATGCAATCAAAACGAGAAATGTTGCACTCATCTGTACCTATGGTAAAATACTCTCAAATTATTTTCATTATATATTCAAAAAATAAGTTAATTTTGCCCGCAAGTTATATAAGATGTACGTCTGGTGACTAAAACGAAAAATATTAATCAAATCACCAAAAAACTATCTGTACTTTATATAAGGCCTCTGTAATCAATACGGATAACCGGACTTATGCCACATATCGTCTAAATATTCATCAATATTGATTAGAAAGTCCAGGATCTATATAAAGGAAAATATATATGTGTCATCTTGTTATGCAATCAAAACAAGAAATGTTGTACTCTGAAGACAAAAAGTTCAGTGCACTCTCGTGATATAACGAGAAATTGACATATATATTGACATAGGTTAAGTTAAGGCAACAGTAGTATACCGCTGTTCAAAACTCATAAATCCATGGACAAAAAACAAAATCGGGGTAACAAACTAAAACCGAGGGAAACGCATTAAATATAAGAGGAGAACAACGACACAACACCGAAACGCAACAACACAGAAACGGACCAAGCATCAAACAAAACACCACGAGAATAACAAATATTACATCAAAACCAAATACATGAATTTGGGATAGACAAGTACCGTGCCACGTCTTATCTCAATATCTCAAAAATAAGAGAAAACATAAACGACTTTGTTTCAATTTTCAATTGATTCCGTACACGTTACCTTAACAAATCTATAAAATTTGATATTCTATTAAATTTTGTTGCAATTTTACCTTCAATAAACAAGTGAGTTTTTGAATGGTTAGCAACAATATATATTCTTAGTACCATCAATTTTAAGAATGTTCCCGAACCTAGTTCATCTTATTCTTTAATTAACTCAGTTATATAGTTAAATAACGAGTGTTCTGGATTTCCCCAGGTTATTTACTTAGCTCTGTTTCACTATTATCACTATGTTGGAAGTAAAAGTCAATATAATTTTTCTATGGTTTCACGTATAACCAGCCTCCAGTACTCCTGACTCATTTGTTCCACAAAAAATACTATGATAAAAGTACAGAACGGAGAAAAACTAATTTTCAAGCCCAGTAAAACATAGAAGTACAAAAAAAAAATGTATACCATTTTTGTCAATCTCGATATGCCATAATTATCAAACTTCAGTCCCAGAGTTGATATTTTTGTGACTTTGACTCATAATATCCATAATATTATTCATCAAAGATATCTCTAGTTAAGGAAAGGTTTGTGCTGCCGACATTGAACGACCATTAACAATAAACTAAACAAATAACAAAATAAGATAAAGCAACCTTCATAATTCGCAGACTGGTAAAACGCAAAAGCAATGTATACGAGAAAGCAACGGTCTAATTCATGTGGAAAAATAACTTTGATACCAAACTGAAATTCATTTTGAATTAACACAATTTGTTTTTATTTGGAGATGCATAATAGCCTGCCGAGAAAGATGTGAGCTAGCTTTACAAGAATACTTTTAAAAGGAAATCGTATTTAACTGATGCACAATAGCCTGTAGAGAAAGATGTGAGCTATCTTTACAAGAATACTTTTAAAAGGAAATCGTATTTAACTGATGCTAGAAATATCATAACAATCAAATGTAAAGAGGCAAATGTTGTAAACAAACAAACAGAAAATGAAGTGATTTATGACACATATCGTCTAAGTATTCATCAATCTTGATTAGAAAATTCCTGGATCTATGTCAATAGAAATATATAGGCCATCCTGTTATGCAATCTAAACGAGACGTTCAAACGAGAAATCGATATGTTAAGGGTTTCTAGAGGTATTAATTTTTATTTTAATAAATTCTACACACGTTACCTAAGTGAATTTATGAAATTTGATATTCAAAAAATATATGTTGCCATTTCTCTTATACACTCACAATGCACTAGTAAGTTTTAAAAATATAAGGTAGACATATAAGTATTATTGATTTTAAGTAAATTCCATATCATACCTCTTCTTCTTTAATTGGCTCTGTTATATAATTATGAATTTCCTCTAGTTGTCTACGGCACGTTAGCTCTGTTTCACTAAGGTACATGGAAGTAAAAGTCAATATACTATTTCTATGTTATCTCGTATAACATATCTAAAGTACTCCAGTCTTATTCGTACTACTAAGAGAATTATAAGAAAAGTACAAAACGGAGAAAAATTCTTTTCAAGCTCATTCAACAAAGAACTAAACCATTTATGTCAACCTTAACTTTCCTTAGTTTCCAAATCTCAGACTTAAGAGTTGCTATCTTTCTGATTTCCTTGAGATAACTATAGGTCTTGTAATGTAAAATTTGTGCTGCAAACACGCCGCTGCGAGACCATCGACGAAATTATTTATATAAATTTATAAAATCCCTTTATGGAGACTCTTGAATATCAAACAATTTTTTTTAACATCAGTCTAGCTGTGACTTGACCAGCAGCTGTAGGGATAATCTGATATACAAGTCAACAAGAACATTATATAACGTCGTTGATTAATTTCGTTTATTTTATATATGGATACATAAGACCATATATCTGGCATTTGAAAAATAGGGAACTTGACATTCCATTTATTTCAATTGCATTACGCTTTATGATTCCTTTCAGATATATAAATATATTGACAGACATGTTTGGGTTTTTTTTATAACTTTTTTGCACTTGGAGAATAACATTATTGTACTAAGATTTATACAGTGAAACCTGGCTAAACCGAATTCTGCTTAAATCGAAAACCTCTATAAATCAAACATTTTCTACAGCACCGTCATATGAAATTGTATGCGTTGTGTACCTGTTAAAACTGAACATCGACTAAAACCGAACAAAATCTGAAGTCCAGGAGAGATTCGGTTTAAACGGGTTTCACTGTATGCGATGCTTTGAGGACTTCTATTATTAATATTAAAAGTACAGTTTCGAATCGGATAACATAATTTAATGCGAAAACAGTTACTGTCCACAAGCCGCGAATCTATTTTTGTTCCTGGTACATTTGATAACTTGTTACAGAGTTTATTGGAAGTGTCAACAATAACAAATAAAAGGGTTCCAGCTTAATTTACATTAATTATACGTTATCAAAGTTATCTGAGAAAAGGGAGGGGTGTGGGGGCTTTGGGTCCGCAAATACTAAGTAGATTTATATAACATAAGGAAATTAAGTATGATTGCCAATGATTTTAATACATGTATGAGGAAACATACACAATGGGAAAATATTTCATTGGATACTCAGCCATAAAAGACTCCGACTAGAAGCATGTGAAACAATTCAAATAAGTGGTGTATTCAATTTACGAAAAGAAATATGACAAGACATGAACGAGCATCGTCTACTTAAGGTGGTACCTAACACTACAGGGAGATAATTTTGTAAAGTCAGCTAAACGTTTTAATTACGTTGTGTTGTAAAAGGAACATCAAGCTTCTCATTGATTAAAATTGGTGTTTGTCAAATTGCTATATAACCAGAGTAATTTTTTTGACAAAACGGTTGGTTCAAATTTTTTTAAATTTTTATATTTTTGTTAAAGTGTCAAATTAAATACTTTGACAAAATTTATGAAAATTAAATGAGCCAAATGAAAGTGTCGGGTACCACCTTAATAATAGGTCCCTGACTTAAAATAGACACAGGTTTGTTACTCGTGCTGTGTGGATAGTTGTCTCATAAGCAATCAAATAAAGGCAACAGTAGTATACCGCTGTTCAAAACTCATAAATCCATGGACAAAAAACAAAATCGGGGTAACAAACCAAAACCGAGCGAAACGCATTAAATATAAGAGGAGAACAACGACACAACACCGAAACAGACCAATCATCAGACAAAACACCACGAGAATAAAAAATATAACATGAAAACCAAATGCATGAATTTGGGATAGACAAGTACCGTGCCACCTCTTATCTCAATATCTCAAAAATAAGAGAAAACACAAACGACTCAACGTTAAAATACAACACATATCTTCTTTTTTTATATACAAAACTAATTTAGGTTTAGTACAGCAGAAAAAAGTATGCCACCATCTCAATCTGAAATTATTCAATAGAGATAACTGATATGATGCGGCAGATGTAGCGGAAAATCGCTGCAATTGTAAATACAATTAATGTCTTATAAAAGGGTGTGTATGACGGGGTCTCATGTTCACAATTTTCTCTATTCTTAATTTAATTTTCCAGTTTATATATTGTTCTCAATGCCTTTTTTATCCTCTGTTTTCTATTGTTTGTTTTGTGACTAATCGTTATCCCCTATTTTCTTTTCTCCTAACCCAATTGAAACTATCATTCAACGAACACGTGCACTTCCACAGTACGTGTACTCTAACAAGTCAAGTGGTTATGAGAACATCCTGTCTTATAATAAAAACAATAAAACAGCTAATGCACTTGTATCTTACAATCATGCACATATCAATATATACATTTCCGTTTCTTTATCATGGATACATGATATATAGCAGATTAGACAATGTTAAACGTATAATATGTCGTCATATCGGTATGTACTGTGAGAATAATATAAACCAACTTATTTTCGATCCGCGTTATACCAATTCTAGTCTATTTTGCGGTTTTTAAAATCTGCATTTTTCTTATTTTTTACTTGATTTAATAAAGATTTACTTATTCGCGACGATTTATATAGCCGTTATTTGTCTTATTTGTATTTATTCAGTAATAATTTAAACAACGTTAAGTCGGAATAAAAACTTTATGGCCACTATTATTTACGGTGTAAAATGTATTTTGTCCTTAAACCCTGGTTTGGGTATCTGGTAGGTTTGTTCAGTAATCCATTTTAAATTCTAACCAGTTTGGAACTAGTACGAAACTAAAACTGGTTCCGTTGTGTCGTTTATTTTCTCTTATTTTTGAGTAAGAATTCACATTACTATAAGACGTGTCACGGTACATTTCTATCCCGAATTCGTGTATTTGTTTTTGATGTTATATTTGTTATTCTCATATGATTTTGTCGAATGCGTAGTCCGTTTGTGTGTGTGTTACATTTTAATGTTGTATCGTTGTTTTCCTGTTATATTTAATGCGTTTCCATTAGTTTTAGTTTGTTATCCCGATTTAGTTTTTTGTCCATGAATTTATGAATTTTAAACAGCGGTATACTACTGTTGCCTTTATTTATAATGGTTTCTTGAACCGTTTTCTAAACTTATTAGTGTAATGTAAACATTTCACAAACCAATATTAAAACTGTTTCACCTGTTTGAAAACTGGAAAGTCTATACTGGGTTTAATCGGTTTATATCAAAACGTGCAAAGCTATAGTGAAACCGCAATAGATACTAAAGCAATGCTAACGTACTTGTAGAAGTGCACTGCAAAGCTTGTTTGCATTCGGTTAACCAATATACTTGTGCTGTATATTTTAAACACATTTGCAGATAGTTGATACTATTTCTAAATGTCTTTTAACCTAAATAGACCTATCTTTTACTTTTACTTAATAAATGTAGTGCTTTATATTTCAACCTCATTTGCAGATAGTTGATATCATTTCTAAATGTCGTTTAATCTAAAATAACTCCATCTGTTATGAAATATCTACGTGGTTGTCCAAATGTGTCAAAAAGTAAAAGCGAAATTGTATTTTTCGATACTTCTAATGCCTTAGTGATGTATTGTTATATCATCTGCCGCAAAATATCTATTACGTTAGCTTTAAATGGATCAATCTATTATATATATATATATATATATACCGAAAGGAGTGAGTCATAAAAAACTAACATTAGAAGAAATACATGAGATAAGTCAGAGTTGACGCAGTACTGTAAATGACTCATTCTTTTGTTTACTTATAAAACCCAGTCTCCATTGAGTCGTATATTAGTATTAACACATTCATGTTTATTGAAAAAAAAAATACAATCAAATGTATAAACTAGGTTATCCACAACATGTTTATGAACTCAAATCGATAAAATCCTGGCCACTGTTACCATGGTTACAGCTGTTAAAACACTCAAAGTTCCCACTTACGCTAAATGAAAAGGGAACGAACACAAGAATGGAATGAAACGCGAATGAACGATTAAAATCAGTCGGAATCGTGTATTTCAACTCATATAGTTTGTTGATGTTAAATCGGGTTTATAGTTAAACATCTATACTAATCTAGTGAAAATATACATGCGTCATTATAAACTCATATATTAAGCTGTTAGTTTTCTCATTTGCATTGGTTTACATTTGTCTCTTCGGGGCCTTTTATAACTGACTATGCGGTATGGGCGTTGCTTATTGCTGAAACCCGTACGTTTGGTTGTAAATGTATGTGTCAACAGATCTTTTGTAGAGAGTTGTCTATTTAACAATCAAACCACATCTTCATGTTTATATACAAAACATACAAATGAACTAAAACTAAAAAACACATATAGGTTAACAAAGACCAGAGACTCCTAAATCGGGATAGGCGCAAAAACTAATAACCCTATAGTCGAAAAGAAAAGAGATGAAAAGATAAAGACTCTACAAACGAAAACTACACAGAAAAAAGTAAGACGAACGTCACCAAAAAACGTCATAGAAGATATCAGGAAGTGTAATCAACTTAATTACCTAATAGTTTTAACTGTTGCAATAGTTTCTGTTGTGATTTTAATTGTTGCAATAGTTTCTTTTTAGATTTGAAACTGTTGTAATCTTTTCCGTTGTTTTGATTCTAAATTGTTGCAATCTTTTCTGTTTTGATTTAAAAGTTTTACTTTCTTACTGTTTTGATTCTAAATGTTCATGTGAACCGACAGTAAATCTCTTTCTATAGGAGGTCAATGTTATTCCAACATTATCAATATATTCGAAAACATAACATAAAATTTTCATTTGACGTAGGAAACACATATCGATGGTGATTGAGAAGTATTTTCGTGTCTGTTATTTGATTAACTCCGTTACAAAATATAGGGTTACATTATCGCCTATATATCATATGCTGATTTTAGATATTTTGGTGTCATCTGTTTTATAAATGACTTAAGAATTATTTTAAGTGCCGTTTTGATTAATAGGAAATTTTCATTTACGTCTTAAAGTAAGAATACAAAGTACAATTTTGTACAAATATGATGAACCTACATTTATACATTAGTCATGGCAAGTGGGAGACAATTTTAGATGCATAAGTACTGTGTAATAGGAAGTATAAATCAAATAATAAGAAATGAAGAAAAGAAACCAACGTTAGTTATTATTATTATTATCGCCTTCTGCCTTAAGGCGACCGTAGTAAACCGATGTCAAAATCTGTTAAATAAATCGAAAAGACAAAAAAGGGACAGTCAAACTCATCAATCGTAAATAAACTGACAACGACATGGTTAAAAATGAAAAAGGTCAACAGACAAACAATTGTACACGTGACACAACATAGAACACTAAAGAATAAGCATCACGAACCCCATTAAAACAGGGGGTGATCTCAGGTGCTCCGAAAGGGAAAACAAATACTGCTTCACATACAAAAACTGAGAGAATTACAAGAATTGTACCATACGATGGATGAAAATTGTTGATATATAGATTCAAACACTGTGGGCTACGATATTTCTCAACTCGGGATAGTTAGAATTTAATATCTAAAGTGCGAGGCTTTTTAAGATTAAAAAAAAACAAATTGAGCGTCGAGAGTTGGTAAATGTCGTCATTAAATTATGTATTGACAGAACATGATCTTTATAGCGGAGAGTATTGTTAACATGGTTAAGGATACTGCTAACTTTCGTTAATCTTCCATAGAAAATCCTATACAAAGTCAGCCTTAACAAGTTTGTATGCTTTTACCCTTCTCCTATCATACTTAACCTACTACGTCAGTGGGGTCATAGTACAGCATAGGGGTAAACCATCATACCTTTACAAAAAAGAACTAGATGATGTTTTTTCTTCGTAACAAAATTTTTCAAAAATCTTTAATTGGAAAATCAAAATATAGTTTATTCAGTTTTGTTTTATAAGATTATTTGTTATATTACTGACAATCAGAGAATATTAAAACTATGCAAAAGATGGTCATATATACAAAAAGATATATCCGAAGCAAAAAGTACGGAACAAATTGCAATATATATCCAAAATAAAGAAAAAAATAAGTTAGATAAAACTTAGTTGTTAAGATATACGGAAAAGATTATAATGTGCAAAATAAAAAAAAATGTACAAAATAGAAAATAATATACCCCCAAACAGTATACAAAAATTTAAAAAAGCACGAATGGTTCTCGCTTTCACAATCGAGGGAGGTCTCATGTGCTCCATGTTGCACCATGTCAGCCTCTGTCTCTGTGAGGTTCAAAACATTTCTGTTTTGTGATGTTACAGATTTTCTCATCTGTAGTGAATATCTATCATCCACATAACGTAATTTCATATTATACAGCTTCGTATTCTAAATAAAGGTACAACAACTAAGTAATTAAGTTAACTTAAAAAATGTTCAGTTAAATTGAATGCTCTGTTATTACTGGAAAAAATTAAAGAGTAAAATGCTCGATTTTTAAAACCATTTCAATAATGCCATCTGACTTGATAATTCATTTATAAGTTGGTTAAGTCGGTTTTAACATATATCTTAGAAAAATGCTTATTACTTAGAAAAAACTTAACTTCAGGCTGGTAATGCATGCAAGAGAATCAACACAAGGAAAGTTTTGAAACTTTATGATAATTGAAAAATGTGATTAATAAGCAGAACATATTTAACAGGAATTAACTCGCTGTTTCTTTTGTTTCGATTTGTCAAGTGCTTCTTTCATTATTATGCCTCGCCAAAACTAGCATTTTCTTATCGATTTAGTCTTGAACAAGAGTAACACAACTCTTGGTGAAGAGAATCCTTTTGAAAAATCAGCATACCTACAAATAACACACACAAAGAAACGCAAGACACGTAAGTCAACGGCAAACCATAATTATCGTTTAATACAAGAAATTAAAAAAAAAAAACTAAGGTGGAGTGAACCTGGTTAAATCGCTAGCTACACTTCTCGCTGAAATGGCGATATTAAAAAAATACCGCTATAAGTACAACAATACGTGACAGGAATACAGTACAAACAAACACAAGAACGAACACCCAGATGATACAGATACATGACTTTTCATGTAAGGGTATACCTTACACTGCAAGGAGGTAACTCTGTAAAGTCAGCTAAACGTTTTAACTATGTTGTGTTGTAAAAGATATATTAAGATTTCTAATGATTAAAACTTGTGTTTGTCAAACTGCTATATAACCAGTGTATTTTTTCTGACAAAACGGTTGGTTACAAATTTTCAAAATGTTTATATATTTGTTTTAAAACATGTTAAGAATACATGAAAAATACAAGAATTACAGATGCACTTTATAAAAACACCAT
Organism: Mytilus trossulus; assembly: GCF_036588685.1. Classification (NCBI taxonomy): domain Eukaryota; kingdom Metazoa; phylum Mollusca; class Bivalvia; order Mytilida; family Mytilidae; genus Mytilus; species Mytilus trossulus. Next base: position 8,935,448 of record NC_086385.1, on the reverse strand, counting down.
CATGAGTTTATTGTTCGCACAAGGGAATACTATGTTTCTCATAAATAAAGAGAGTAATTATGTTTTCCTTATGTTTAAAAGAACATACATATACTTGACCCTAAGGTGTATTTTATCTTTGGAAAAAAATCAAATTTAAAAAACAAAATCATTAAAATACTGAACTCCGGAAAAAATGCAAAACGAAAAGTCCCTAATCAAATGGCAAAAATCAAATGATAAAACACATCAAACAAATGGACAACAACTTTAAAAGGCATATTTTGTAACATTTTTCAGTACTTTACATGTTTGTTTTTTTTACATTTGATTTGTTATCATGATAGGAAATAAAAACCCTTGAATATTGTATCTACTTGAAAATATATACTTCGCATGAGACGCTGGAATGTTGCTGTTTCTATTGTTGTGTTACATCCGCTGAGTCGATGACCCTTGTTTGATGTTTGGAAAAAAATAACTTCTGTTATATTTCATTTATGTGATCAAGTAATACTTTAGACAATATAAACTGATGATTTAGATTTCAAACCAAGATGCGAAGCATTGACATATGAATTAAATAGAAGAATATTCACACACAATCAATTGTATGTGTACTTTGGGATAAAATCCATGAAAGTACTCAAGTTCTATAAAAAAAAATTACATATATCTAATACACTATTTATATCATAAGTAGGTAAAGTCGCTTTTGAAATATATTTCAGAAAAAAAACCTTATTACTTAAAACAAGTTAAACTTGAGTCTTGTCATTCATGCAAGAGACACAACATAAAGAAAGGCTTATGGCAATTTAGAAAAAAAGATTGACAAGCAATCCATATTAAACAGGAGTTAATTTACTGTTTATGTAGTTTTATTTCGTAAAGTGCTTATACGAATATAACATTGTATATTGCTTGATAAATCTAGCTATTTCCTGTCGATTGAATCATAAACAACAGTGACCCTAACTCATGGTGAAGGTAAGACTCGTGAAGAAAAAAAGTAAAATCACAAAAATACTGAACATAGAGGAAAATCAATTCGGAAAGTCCACAATCACATGGCAAAATCAAATAACAAAACGCATACAAAACAAATGGACAAGAACTGTCATATTCCTGACTTGATACAGCATTTAAAAAACAAATAAATGTAAGTAAAAAATTCAAATGAATCTGATGAACTTAAAAGGAACGATATCTGCAGCTTCAATAAGGTACTAATATCTTGGTATCCATGCACCGCTGCAATGAGAAATCAATATCGATTAAATTACAGATACAACTTTTAGATATAGATTTTTATAAGTTTGTGATTTCATTCTCATTTACACTAATACGATATAATAACTGTTAAACTAACGTCATGTCAATAACACACGTTCTTCTCCATACCTTTGGTTTAGCAGTTTGGAAAAGTTTTGCTCAAATTTAAATTTTATATGATTTCAAACTGAAATTAAGTTAGATTGAAACTACATGCCACATGCAACAAAAGTTGCACGTTATATCTGCGTAGACTGTTTAAAACTTACAATGTTTTTGTAAAGTTTTTATTTGAAATTCTTAGAATATAAATTCATTTTCAAATACAAGCCAAAAAAGCTTTTCTTTAATAGAATTGTAAAACCTCTCATATATCAATCTGCTGCCAGATGATTGAATTAAGCCTTACGTCATAAGAAAACAACCAATAAATCAAATAAAAATTAACTAATATGTTTTCTATGTTGTGATGTCATGCTATTGTTTCAGAAAAAGGGAGAAGGTTTCGATCCATTAAAACATTTAATCCCGCTGCAAATGTTTGCACCTGTCCCAAGTCAGGAATCTGATGTACAGTAGTTGTCGTTTGTTTATGTAATATATACGTGTTTCTCGTTTCTCGTTTCTCGTTTTGTTTATATAGATTAGACCGTTGGTTTTCCCGTTTGAATGGTTTTACACTAGTACTTTTTATAGCTTGTTGTTCGGTGTGAGCCAAGGCTCCGTGTTGAAGGCCGTACTTTAACCTATAATGGTTTACTTTTTAAATTGTTACTTGGATGGAGAGTCGTCTCATAGGCACTCACACCACATCTTCCTATATCTAATATGATAATGAGTTTTAACAAAATTTCTATAGAATATATGATTTTATAAATTCACACCTTGGAAAGGTTGACTCAATAACCTCCGTGTGAGTAGCGAAACGTTATCAAGGAAATCATGATACAAGCCATGGAATACTGTGTCGTCTTGAAGATATATAATTCGTATGAGGCGCTGGAATGTTGCTGTCTTCTGTTTTCCTACACGCACTGATTCAATTACACTGCTGGTAGACGCTTTAAACCATAACACTAAGGCTGAAATGAAATTGCATTGGTGTGGCCGAGATATTATTTCAGACAAACCAATATGGCTATCTAGATTTCAAATAAAGGTCCGAAGCATTAAGTATGAGTTAAATTGGAAAATATTTTCAAACAGTTGTATTCTGTTTCCATAGATTAAAAATAATCTAGCAAAGTACTCATTGTTCTATAGTATATATCAAAACAGACATGTGGTAAAACCATAAGTTAATAAGTAGGTAAAGTCGGTATTAACACATATCTGAGAAATAAAGCTTATTACTAGAAAAAATCAAACTTAAGTCTGGTAATTAACAGAAGTGACACACCAAAAAGAAAGACTTAACAGTTTGTGACAATTATATGAAAATGATTGATAAGCGAAACATATTTAATGTCATTCTCTGTTTCTTTTTTGTTAAGGATTTATACGGATATTGTGACTTGCTAAATCTAGAAATGTCTTATCGATTAATTAATGAGCAAAGTTACCCTCATTCTTGGTGATGTAAATGCATCAGAAGTATCAGTACACCTACAAATGTCATCCATTAAGACCGGTTCGAACAGCGGTATACAACGGTTGCCTTTATTACTCAGTAGGAAGTGAATGTCACCATCTTATATTGTCATATCTGCACGTAAAACGTGCACATTTTAATTACACAAAAGACTCCAAATGGTAAAAGTTTAACTCCCCTTTTCACCTAACCGAAATTGTGTAATGTCATTTGTTCGTTCTTCTTCATACCTGTGTATGAGCAGTTAGTAAATGTCTTGCTTTAAATTAAATTTATAAAGTAAATCCTCAGCCAACAACATAAATTTCACTAATGATGATCATTTATCTGCGTGGACTGTTGGGTATTCACTGTGTTTTTTTACATTTTAACGTCGTGTTTTGTTGTGTCGTTTGTTTTCTCTTATTTTTGAGTGTAAATTCACATTACTATAAGACGTGTCACGGTACTTATGTATTTGGTTTTGATGTTATATTTTTTATTCTCATAGAATTTTGTCTCATGCTTAGTCTGTTTCTGTGTGTGTTACATTTTAATGGTGTGTCGTTGTTCTCCTCTAATATTTAATGGGTTTCCCTCAGCTTTATTGTGTAACCCCGATTTTGTTTTTTGTCAATGGAGTTATGAGTTTGGAACAGAGGTATACTCCTGTTTCCTTTATTTTGTAAAGTGTTTATTTAAACCTTAGAATATAAATTCATTGTCAAACACTAGTAGAAACTAAAAGCTTTCATAATAGAATTGAAAAACCAATCAGAAAACAATCTACCAGATGATTACATTAAGCATTATGTCATAATGAAACAATTGATAAATTAAACAAAAAATAAACTAAGATACTTAATTATAACGAAATTTCTTAAAATTGAATGATTTCAAATTCACCACTTGGAACGTTTAGTTCAATTACTTCCTGGTGCATAGCAAAACTCTTTCAAAGAAATCATGATAAGGAATGCAATAGAATAAAAAATACAGTCTTATACAAATCTACAAGCTAATTAAAAAATACTTTTGTCATAAGAAAACAATAACTAAAAGAAAAATGCATAAACTATGTTAAGTTAACTGGAAAGTTATGATGCTTATCATGGGAAAAAAACCAATACAACCACCAACCAACAAAACAAACACTTAGATACAAAAAAATAGCAAGTGTGAACAATACAAAAAAGTTTAATTAGAAATGTTTAACACGCCTTTTTGTATGTGTGTGAAGTTAGCAGCCGGCTCGTTATTCGATATTCGATATTCAATATCCAACCGGCTGCTAGCAGTCGGTTGGATATTCAAAATTAAGTTGAAAATAAAAAAAGAATAATACTAAACAGCATTAAAAGCATGATTTTTATAGTTAAAAGAACTGTTAAGATACGTAGGAAATAGTTTCATGACTTCTTCAAGCTGTCGCAAATTCTCGTTGTTCTCGAAACCCTTTTCTAATTTGCATATTTGTCTAAATGTAATATAGATTGTTGTCAATAAAAACAAATCAAAGAGGTACAGTACTTTTATACAGGATTTTTCTTAAAAACAAAAACAAAAACCGATTACTCTAGAAAACAATTAGGATTATAAATAGAAATATTTATGGAAAGCCCATAAAAGAAATATACAGTGAAAAGCTACTTGAGACCGCGTAAATGAGGGTGAGACCCCCTGGTCTTTCAATGTCCATAACATTTAAGAAAATCATAGACTCTGTATATATAAAGGTTGTATCAGAAGGATTGCCAAGAATAATGTCATATTCGATATCTATGGAGAGCTTGTATTGTCACTTTTCAGCTAAAAATTAACAAAATTTTAGGACAAAGGGCACAGGGCAATGGTGAGAGCCCCCTCATTGCTGAATCTTTCTATTATTATGCAGACATTTAGTCAATAGGTAGATACACACGTGACTAAAAGGAATTTGGGTAGACTTTCTGTCTTTTATGTTTACGGAGCGCCCAAAGTGCCAGTTGGATATTCAAAATATATAGTGAAAAGCTACCTGAGACCGCTTAAATGAGGGTGAGACTCCCTTGGTCTTTTAATGTCCACAAAATTTGAGTAAATCATAGACTCTGTATATATAAAGGTTGTATCAGAAGGATTGCCCAGAAAAATGTCATATTCGATATCGATGGAGGGCTTGTAGTGTCATTTTTCAGCTAATAATTATCAAAATTTTAGAACAAAGGGCACAGGGCAATGTTGAGAGCCCCCTAATTGCTCAATCTTTCTAATATTATGCAGACGTTTAGTCAATAGGTAGATACACATGGGACTAAAAGGAATTTGGGTAGACTTCCTGTTTTTTATGTTTACGGAGCGCCCAAAGTGCCAGTTGGATATTCAAAATATATAGTGAAAACTATCCGAGACCGCTTAAATCAGGGTGAGACCCCCGGGTCTTTCAATGTCCACAAAATTTAAGTACATCATAGACTGTATATATAAAGGTTGTATCAGAAGGATTGCCCAGAATAATGTCATATTCGATATCTATGGAAGGCTTGTATTGTCACTTTTCAGCTAAAATTTATCAAAATTTTAGAACAAAGAGTACAGGGCAATAGTGAGAGCCTCCTCATTGCTCAATCTTTCTAATATTATGCAGACATTTATTCATTAGGTAGATACACACGTGACTGAAAGGAATTTGGGTAGACTTCATGTCTGTTATGTTTATGGAGCGACCAAAGTGACAATTGGATATTCAAAATATATAGTGAAAAGCTACCTGAGACCGCTTAAATGAGGGTGAGACCCCCCTGGTCTTTCAATGTCCACAAAATTTAAGTACATCATAGACTGTATATATAAAGGTTGTATCAGAAGGATTACCAAGAATAATGTCATATTCGATATCGATGGAGGGCTTGTATTGTCACTTTTCAGCTAAAAATTATCAAAATTTTAGAACAAAGGGCACAGGGCAATGGCGAGAGCCCCCTATTTGCCCAATCTTTCTAATATTATGCAGACATTTAGTCAATAGGTAGATACACACGTGACTAAAAGGAATTTTGGTAGACTTCCTGTCTTTTATGTTTACGGAGCGCCCAAAGTGCCAGTTGGATATTCAAAATTTATAGTGAAAAGCTACCTGAGACCGCTTAAATGAGGATGAGACCCCCTGGTTTTTCAATGTCCGCAAAATTTGAGTAAATCATAGATTCTATATATATAAAGGTTGTATCAGAAGGATTGCCCAGAATAATGTCATAATCGATATTTATGGAGGGCTTGTATTGTCACTTTTCAGCTAAAAATTATCAAAATTTTAGAACAAAGGGCACAGGGCAATGGTGAGAACCCCCTAATTGCCCAATCTTTCTAATATTATGCAGACATTTAGTCACTAGGTAGATACACACGTGACTAAAAAGGAATTTTGGTAGACTTCCTGTCTGTTATGTTTACGGAGCGCCCAAAGTGCCAGTTGGATATTCCAAATATATAGTGAAAAGCTACCTGAGACCGCTTAAATGAGGGTGAGACCCCCCCCCCCCTGGTCTTTCAATGTCCACAAATTTGAGTAAATCATAGACTCTGTATATATAAAGGTTGTATCAGAAGGATTACCCAGAATAATGTCATATTCGATATCTATAGAGGGCTTGTATTGTCACTTTTCAGCTAAACATTTATCAAAATTTTACGACAGAGGGCACAGGGCAATGGTGAGAGCCCCCAAATTGCTCAATCTTTCTAATATTATGCAGACATTTAGTCAATAGGTAGATCCACACGTGAATAAAGGGAATTTTGGTAGACTTCCTGTTTTTTATGTTTACGGAGCGCCCAAAGTGCCAGATGGATATTCAAAATATCCATATAGTGTAAAGCTACCTGAGACCGCTTAAATGAGAGTGAGACTCCCCTGGTCTTTTAATGTCCACAAAATTGAATTAAATCATTGACTCTGTATATATAAAGGTTGTATCAGAAGGATTGCCCAGAATAATGTCATATTCGATATCTATGGAGGGCTTGTATTGTCACTTTTCGGCTAAAGATTTATCAAAATTTTAGGACAAAGGGCACAGGGCAATGGTGAGAGCTTCCTTATTGCGCAATCTTTCTAATAGTATGCAGACATTTAGTCAATAGGTAGATACACACGTCGGTAAAAGGAATTGGGGTAGACTTCCTGTCTTTTTTGTTTACGGAGTGCCCAAAAAGCCAGTTGGATATTCAAAATATATAGTGAAAAGCTACCTGAGACCGCTTAAATGAGGATGAGACCCCCTGGTCTTTCAATGTCCACATAATTTAAGTACATCATAGACTCTGCATATATAGAGGTTGTATCAGAAGGATTGCCCAGAATTATGCCATATTCGATATTTTTGGAGGGCTTGTATTGTCACTTTTCAGCTAAAAATTAACAACATTTAAGGACAAAGGGCACAGGGCAATGGAGAGAGCCCGCAAATTGCTCAATCTTTCTAATATTATGCAGAATTTTAGTCAATAGGTAGATACACACGTGACTATAAGGAATTTTGGAAGACTTCCTGTCTTTTATGTTTAGGAAGCGCCCAAAGTGCCAGTTGTATATTCAAAATATATCGTGAAAAGCTACCTGAGACCGCTTAAATGAGGGTGAGACCCCCTGGTCTTTTAATGTCCGCAAAATTTAAGTCAATCATAGACTCTGTAAATATAAAGGTTGTATTAGAAGGATTACTAAGAATAATGTCATATTCGATATTTATGGAGGGCTTGTATTGTCATTTTTCAGATAAAAATTATCAAAATTTTAGAACAAAGGGCACAGGGCAATGGTCAGAGCCCCCTCATTACTCAATCTTTCTAATATTATGCAGAAATTTCGTCAATAGGTAGATACACACGTGACTAAAAGGAATTTTGGTAGACTTCTTGTCTGTTATGTTTAAGGAGCGCCCAAAGTGCCAGTTGGATATTCAAAATATATAGTGAAAAGCTACCTCAGACCGCTTAAATGAGGGTGAGACCCCCCCCCCCCTTTTGGTCTTTCAATTGTCCGCAAAATTTGAGTAAATCATAGACTCTGTATATATAAAGGTTGTATCAAAAGGATTGCCCAGAATAATGTCACATTCGATATCTATTGAGGGCTTGTATTGTCACTTTTCAGCTAAAAAAAAATCAAAATTTTAGGACAAAGAGCACAGGGCAATGGTGAGAGCCCCCTGATCTCTCAATCTTTCTAATATTATGCAGACATTTAGTCAATAGGTAGATACACATGTGACTAAAAAGAATTTGGGTAGACTTCCTGTCTGTTATGTTTACGGAGCGCCCAAAGTGCCAGTTGGATATTCAAAATATATAGTGAAAAGCTACCTGAGACCGCTTAAATGAGGGTGAGACCCCTGGTCTTTCAATTTCCATTAAATTCAACCAAAGTGTTGATTTTATATATATATAAATGATTGTATCAAAAGTGGAATATTCTTGAACGGACTGTTTGCTGTAGATCAGATCAGACCAGAACCCTAGGCCTAGCAGAATCGATGACTTAGATTCAAATACAAACCGTCACTATAGGTTGAAGGGAAAATATACAGACCTTTATCACGCACCTTCACACAGCTCACACAACCACCCTTTTTGATGTTAAATCTAGGTCCAAATGCATTGTTGATTGCTATTTCACTCAGACAACTTAGGGCTCCAACACCTCATGCTGAAATGAATTGTGTTCGCCAACATAGGAAGGGCTCGCATTGCCCTTTCCGCTAACATGGATAGGAATCAACTTTCTTTTTTATTTTTTTTCCTCAATTGGTTAGTGCTTTTTTCCACTAAAACCATTTTGTAGGAGCTTGGTGATCTTTTCAATCAGTCGCGGGGTAAGCAACATCTTGTGTTCACCTTGCAGGTTTGTGTGGGATAAACGAATGGTGACTGGGAAACCATTTGTGTCTGCTCTCTGTTACATTTAGATTGACCTTTTATAAAGTTCAAACCGTATTTCGATAGACTATTTATTCATGCCTCGCAAAGATGGAAGCTAATGGTGAGATGTTCTCTGCGGAGATTGTGTAGGCTCGCCGCCTGGATCGGTGAGGTATGTCTGCATGCGATTGATGGTTCTCAAGATCACGGGTAAGTACACCATATTTTTGGGGGGTTTGAATGATCTTTACCCCAGGATCGATTGCGGGGGGAGGGGGGAAGCTTCAGATAGTGGACTGTTGGGTGCCGTGTATGTAGCTGCTATTGATGGTGCCACTGTTCACCAGGATGCTGTTGATGCTTCTGATTCTAACAATGTATTCACCCTCCTTGTAACATGTGTTGCCCGATCAAATGTGTAGAGCTGTCTCTTAAATCCCAATGGGGTGTTCGATTCCTTACATTGTAGTTGGAAAGGGGGTTGAACCGAGTAAAAATGCGACTGTCGTTTCCAGAGACAAGGATGGAAAACCCATGTTTTTGGTCTGTGTTGTGGACGATTTGCTGCAACAGTGTAGTGTCCATTTATTTATTAAAACACGACGTTCAACTACTGATCGACCGATTCGAACTGGAGGCCTAGGACTCCTACGGAGATTGGAAGTGCAAATGCTTCGGTGTTGGCGGGAACATAACGCTCGAATTCCGCTCGAATCTGGATGTCCGCTCGGACTGATGACTTACATCGATGACAAACAGCGGCTCTATGTCAATGAAATCAGAGGGGTTGACACCACCGTTACTGAGGAGGGTGTTAATATGTAGAATTTCTTTCTGGAGTCTACATCCTTCTTGAACACTCTGGCAACCTTGTTTTGTGAAAAACACGGCATTAAAGTCGACGGCTGAGTAGCGTTTAGCTTTGAGGGTGATAGGAATATTTTGCAATCGACAACGATTGAACACGGAAGCATTATGGGTTTTGTCATTATCTGTGTCGGTTTGAAAGGCAACGATAATATATCTTGGCTTTTCGTGACCACTATTGGCAGCTATGCGGCAATTAAACTGTGAGGCTTGGGGAATGGCTATGAAATCACACTGTCTCATGCAAAATCCACAGAGGATCGTCGATTTTTACTGGATGGTTTTGTACAGTGGCATCTTGTTTTCGTCTGCAGGAGTGAAGCTCCAGAGTTGGTAAGTTGGGCGCCGGCTTAATGTTTGAATTCGTGAAGCTAGTAGTAATATTTTTTGAAGACTTTCAACGAAGGTCAACCCTTCTGTGATTGTAAGGATGTCAGACATTATGTATTTATTTATAGCATTGGAGGAAGTTGGGATGGTTCTGATGCCACGACCAGAGATGAGATTGTTTAACTGGGTTTGATTGTTGGGCTTTCTGCATTTAACACTGAGCTGTTGATTGGGCTTGCTGCGTTGATCAATGGGTCATAATCGCGTTGCGCACACCATTGTTTCCAGCACGGTATGCAGTGTTGCACAAATCCAAGCGATAGAAGAGCTGGTCAAAGTCGGAGGGTAGAAACACGGTTTGAAGTCCGCTACAATGCTTATCTTGCTTTAGTTGTGAGACACAATATTCGTCCACTTTTAGATCTTTATCGCCTTAGGGTTCTCGAGAGGGTTAATTGCCTTGATACATGGCATCGGAACTGGGACAACATCCCTAATGCGCCTTGAAATGAGTCACGTGTAAAGAAAAAATCTCTGTGTAGTGATATTGGACATGTTTCTATTTTTAGCAAATGACTGACCTTAATTATTTGTAGTGATTAGAAAAGTAGAGGAACATAGAATAAATGTGTAAAAACTATGGAGCTATTGAATGTGTTCAAAGTATTATAATTTCAAAGAATTTATTGTGTTAAAAATGGGATATTTTACCACAAGGACGGCTCGGGGTTTGCTAATTTACGGAAAAGTAATCTCACTTCGTACCCCGAAAATTTAAATACATATGTGAAAATATCACAGCTTCGAAACGAGCTATCATACATATCCAAGTTAACGATATGGACTGAGCTACAGGAAAAAACGTTACCATTATCGCCTATGTAGAAACAATTAAAGATTTTGACCCAACTGTTCAGGATCTCTGCATAGTCGACAAGGTCTTAAAAACTTCGGGCTCGAAAGATTCTTATTTCTTTGTCACCATGAGTTCACAGACTCTTTGTTGGTTTCCAGAACTTCCTTGGTATAAACGTGGTTAAAGCACATGTAGCCTTCGATCAGCAGTAAATTGGGTTCTCTCTCCCGCTGTTCACCAACGTTTGAAATGTGCAGCGGGTATACTTCACTATCATCTATTCTAAATACATTAACCGCCAGGGTGGAATTGGCCTTCTCAACTTAATTAATATCCTTAAGGCTTACAAGATTGAGCTCTGTGTAACCCTGTCCGTTTGTTTTGGGTCTACCTGCAAGGCCGTGAGTATGGCCCACTTGAAACACTCCTCGTCGTTATTTTTCACATTGATTACAGCCTTCTGGGATTTGATCCATGCCGGCTAATCAATGTACTGTGACCTACCCAGCGGTCGTTGGTAATATTGACTTAAAATTTTACAATTGCTTTCGATTTCCAGTCACTTTTTTCAGAGGTCCACTGTGCAATCTTCTCTCCGATCTTTTCCTCCATCTCTTCAAGGGTTTCAAGCAAGTCCGTGGTTGAGGAGAAAATTTGGTTTCCCGAGTGAAAGTATCCCACGTTCTCATAATCCATCTCACCTGTTGGGTTAATCTTCACAGTGCAGCATCACATTGACTTGTTATCCTTTCAATGCCCAATCGTCTATAAGTTCCGCTCTTGACATCTGAGAGACCTCAAGGAAGGTCTGCACATTCATGTCAATAATAGTGGTCATCTTTCATGTAGTAAATACATCTTTTAAGGCTTTCTTTAGTGGATGTACCTCAATTTTATCCCCAATGATTTCCTATCTTATCAGATCTGTTCCTGTAACTTCTCCAGTAGTCGATCTTTCGACATACTGCTAACCTCTATCAACTCATGCTGTTAGGCTTGGGTGATAATATCTTTCCTAGTATAGGGTTGGGACAACGCTAAAAAAAATGTTGGTCTTCGTTCCGATCAACTGATCCAACTGATCCTTCCTCATCCGGGATTACCGTCGGCGGTGGTTCATTTTGGTAATACCACTCAGGGATTTGACGTTTTCAACAACTAAGTCCAGCTATTAATAGCTATTGGATCGATGTCTTAATCTTTATAACAATCCAAAATAAAATCAATTTGTTTCACCCAAAACCAATATCAACGATTAAATGGTTTTGAGACCCAGCTTTTGATCTTTCGATCCTATCGTCCATATCAAAATATATAAAATTCGTGGTAATCATACCCGGTGCGCCTGTTTTTTTCATCCCATAGCTCACAATTTGCCGAGCTCAATTGGTCTCTCTCTTTGTCAAGACGGTGGTCAGCTGCTTGTTTAATCTCTCACAACCCCAAGTGGGGATAGTTGCCCCCTTCCAACGTCAGGTTATAATTTATGCCTACCTTTTAACTAAATGTCTGCTTAGTAATACAAAGATTGAGAGATTAGAGGGCTATCACCATTGCCCTGTGCCCTTTGTCCTAAAATTCTGATAATTTTTAGCTAAAAAGTGACAATATAAGCCCTCCATATATATCGAATATGACAATAGAATTTTATAGACATTGAAAGACCAGGGGGGTCTCACCCTTATTTAAGCGGTCTCGGGTAGGTTTTCGCTATATATTTTGAATATCCAACTGGCACTTTGGGCGCTCCGTAAAGATAGAAGACCGGAAGTGTATCTTACGTCCTTCTAGTCACGTTTGTATCTACCGATTGACTAAATGTCTGTTAAATATTAGAAAGATTGAGAGATCAGGGGGCTCTCACCATCACCCTGTGCCCTTTGTCCTAAAATTTTGACATTTTTTGACTGAAAATTTTTTTTTTTGGCTTTCCATATATATTTCTATTTATAGTTATAAATATTTCTGGAGTTATTGGTTTTTCTTTTTGTCGTCAGAAATATTATACACAAAAGTACGACTTTGAAGTCGTTTTGTGACAAAACTCTATGATACATACAGACAAATAAGTCGCACGGAAAAGGGTTTATATTCGAGGACAACGATAAATTACGACAGCTTGAAAAGGTCATTTTATGAGTCCTACGTATCTAATCAGTCCTTTTGACTATGAAAATCATGCGTTTTATGATATCAAGTATTTAATTTTCTTATGATTTTTCACTAAATTTTGAATATCAAACTGGCTGCTAGCAGCCGGTTGGATATTGAATATCGAATAACGAATAACGAACCGGCTGCTAACTTCACATACATCCTTTTTGTTAGTTAATCATTGCATTCCTTATGGAACGATTTATATAACACATTAATCTTGATTGTAAAGGCTATGTCGACTTTTGAAAGTCCTGTAAATAGTCACCTTTGTTGACATGCATATCAACAATGTGGTCATTTTTTTGTTATAAATTTTCTGTTTATAGAACTTTAAATTTTTCAAAAAAACTAAGGATTTTCTTATCCGAGGCATATATTACATTTGCCGTATTTGGCACAACTTTTGGAATTTTAGATCTTCAATGTTCTACAACTATGTAAGAGAGCCGTGGTGTAGTGGTTAGTGCATCGGACTACTAACACAAAGGTTACTGGTTCGATTCCCGTCTGGGATGAACATTTCAGGGAACTCAATTTTCGGCTCTCCCTCGACACCATTTGCGAGTATGGTCTTGAGGAAACGATGATAGTCCGTCGGAAGGGGACGATAAATGGCTGACCCGTGTTAAGAGAGAGCCATATCTCTTGCACGAAAAAGACACCCTTGTAGATTTCAAAAAAGAGTAGGCTAATGCCGCTACAAGACAGAACTCGCACCCGCAAAGTGGAAAGGGATTAATATAAGTTGCAAAACTTGTTTCCCAATCCACTATAAATAAATCTGTTTAAACTAAACTATGTACTTGCTTGGCTTCATAACTATTTTGATATGAGCGTCACTGATAAGTCTTATGTAGACAAAACGCGTGTCTGGTGTACTAAATTATAATCCTGGTACTTTCGATAAAAGAGGGACGAAAGATACCAAAGGGACAGTCAAACTCATAAATCTAAAACAAACCGACAACGCCATGGCTAAAAATTAAAAAGACAAACAGAAAAACCGGTGGTGTGTTTCCCTGACACAATATAGAAAACTAAAGAATAAAGTACACATGACACAATATAGAAAACTTAAAGAATAAACAACACGAACCCCACCAAAACTAGGGGTGATCTCAGGTGCTCTGGAATGGTAGGCAGATCCTGCTCCACATATGGCAGTCGTCGTGTTGCTTATGTGATTACAAATCCGGTACATAGTCTAATTCGGTAGGTCACGTTCATGAAAGGGAAGGGAATTGTAGTCACGACGTAAGGAACATGTCCGATAACTATTGTTGAAGTGTATAATAATGTGCAATGCATAATTACATGTAGCTTTTCGAAAAACGTTAATCGTTAATATTTTAATCTCTCAAGTTGTGTGTTAATCTTTTAATCTCTTGGGTTTTGCATACTGAAAATATTATAGACATTCATGTCGTGTAAAATAATGTATTAGTCATAATATGTGTAACAACCTCTTTTTCATATGATATAATGTTTTTTTTTAATTGTTCCAATGAGCTTTAAACAAGGAAGGGATTAAATAATTTATAAGGTTATTATCAGTTATTATCATTTCTTAAAGATAGATTAACAATATTTAATTGTTACTTTTCATGATTATCTAGGGTTCATACCAAGACCTCAAGGAAATAGAATGACACTATTGGGTCATTGAAGATACAGGGGTATGATTTAGCACGAAACACAAACGCTTAATTTCGTCTACCGAAACTTAACTTAATTTGATCTTTTGAAAAAACCTAATAGTTTGTTAACATTGGATTAGTAAAGGCAACAGTAGTATACCGCTGTTCTAAACTCATAAATCCATGGACAAAAAACGAAATCGGGGTAACAAAACGCACTAAATATAAGAGGAGAACAACGACACAACATTAATAAAAGGAAGGAATTAAGGATGACACGAGCCAAGCGGATGTTAGTCCAATGATAATACATGTAGTTAGAAGTAAATAAAATCAGCTACTCTCGTAATAAGAAAAATAATCATATAAAGAGAAACGAAAAAACTATGCACATAACACTATGCCCTTTATATACAGCTAAATGTATCGCTATTTATACACCAATGGCCAACACTTCATTTACGTAGAAATAGCAATAAATTAAGCTTTATGTGACGTGCAACATTTCCTGTGCATAGTTTAATAAGGTGTATTCTCCATTCATTATATTTCCAATTCCAGAAACCGATTAGTATTAATAAAAAATTGCTGTGGCACAATATATGTTGTGCAATGCTTTTCATCCCAAGTGTGGATAATTCTTAAACTGTCCTGTACCAAGTCAGGAACATGGCCATTGTTCATGTTGTTATACTAATAGTTCGTTTCTGTGTGTGTTACATTTTAATGTGGTGTTTCTGTTGTGTCGTAGTTCCCCTCTTATATTTGATGTGTTTCCCTCAGTTTTAGTTTATAACACAGATTTGTTTTTTTTCTCAATCGATTAATGAATTTCGAACAGCGGTATACTACTGTTGACTGTATTGATTGTTATAGGTCGTATTTTGGTCACGAGAATTACTGAAGAGACATGTATTGTCGAAATGCGCATCTGGTGCAAGAAAATTGGTACCGTTAATTTTATTGTATCTCTTTTCTACATGTATGAATAAAAACGTTACGACGGGTAATGGTTCCTTTAGAGATCGATTACATTATGAACGGAGTTGTTTTTGAATTATATGCAATTTGAAGTGTTTTGGAAGCTTATGATTTAGTTTTCGTAAAGTGAGTTTGGCTACAAATATAAAAAAACACGATGTGGTATGATTGTCAATGAGACAACTTTCAAAATGAGACCAAAATGTCACAGAATTTTTAACAATTATAGGTCATCGTACGGTCTTCAATAACGAACAAAATCCATGTCGCATAGTAAACTATAAAAAGCTACTTAATAGTAATGTAAACCATTTCAAACGAGAAAACTAACGGCCTTTTTTATGTACATAAAAATGAAAAACGAAAAGGAATATGAATCACATAAACAAACGAAAAACATTGGACTACAGGTTACTTGTTTTAAATGCGTTTATCAGGAACCGTCAGTAGTTTCTCAGTACTTTCTAATTTCGAAAAAAATGACAATAACAAACCTAAAACAATCGACATTTATTGGCGATTTTCAATTAAGAAATATCAAGTATTTTGTCAAAACGTTTAAATATATCGATGTCAGATTGAATGCATCCTATTGTTACTATTTTCCAGACACATAACGTACTATTTCAATGAACTATTCTATCTTGTCTTACACTCTTTAAAATAACATGTAACAAGTCAAAATCGTGTTTATCTCTCGAGTGTCGCATGCTGAAAGTATTATAGACATTTATTTGGAGTATAAAACAAGTTTAGTCTTACTATTTCATATGATTTTATGTTTAAATTGTTCCAATGAGCTTAGAACAAGGAAGAGATTTAATATTTTATAAGCTGATAATATTTTGTGATGATATATCAACATTGTTTTACTGTTACTTTTCATGCTGAAAATATAAGACATTTATATCGAGAGTTAGATAATTTTAATAGTCATGATGTGTCTACCAACCTCTTTTTCATTGAATACGGTGTTTAAATTGTTCCAATAAACTTAGAACAAGGAAGAGATTAAATATTTTATGAGCTTATTATCAGCTATTATCATTTCTTAATGATAGATAAACAGGGATTTTAGTTTTGCATGATAATCTTACTGTTCAAAACAAGATTTTAAATACTTAGATACACTTTATAAAGAAATAGGTTGACATCAGTGGGTCATCCATAATACTGAAAGAATAAAGAATGATTTATTATGTCAAAAGCTTATTTCGTTTGGTTTACCAACAGTTTCTTGAAATGGTTGTTTAAATTGCATTTACATAACATGGTATATTTGATGAGTTTTCCCACCGGTTGCTATCAACAAAAAAAGGCAATAACAAAATACCGGAATAAAAATTAAAAAAATCGTACTGAAAGATCCCTTTAATTATAGAATGGCAAAATCAAAAGCTTAAACACATTTAACGAATTGATTACACCTGTCATATCGTATCATATTATTTGTACACATGATAAAGGTTTTTTTTATTCTTTTAAACCTGGCTTCATAGCTAACTTAACCTCTCGCTTGTATGGCAGTCTTCATTAGAACTATACATTGATTTACTAGGGCCATGTTTTCTATTGTATTCATTTTTGGTAAATTTTATATCATCGATCCTGTCTCCTTCGTCTCCTGAAATAAATTCTGAATAAGTCTTAATTTTTATGCGATTCATGTTCTGATTCAGTTTTTTATGGCTAATTTGGTTACACAGCCTGTATGATACCTACTTTTAGGAATTTGGTTCTTACTGCTCTTCAACTTCGTACTTTATTCGGAATTTATAACTCTGTTCGATTCGAACGTCGCGGATGATTCTTTTATAGACGAAACGCGCGTCTGGCGTTCAAACAAAATTTCATCCTGGTATCTGCAATCAGTTTATTAGTTGGAAATGAGTTTAAGGTAAACTGTAAGTGATCTGTCATTGAAATATTATTTTTTAAAGAATGACAGTAGTTTGTCAAAAGGTTATTAAAGGTCAATTTAGGATAGTTTCATTCTTATGTAACAATGTTCTAGACACATATTATTTATGGTAGATTCAAGAAGAATTGGTATGATTTCCAATAGGACAACTCTCAATCCAAGTCACAAATTTTAAAAGTAAACCATTACAGGTCAAAGTACGGTCTTTAATATGGAGCCTTGGCTTACACCGAACAGCGAGCTATACAAATCATTTGTAAGACGTAGTTGTTAATGCCGATTGAATTCAGGAAATCATAGTGTCTAGTGATAACATATGGAATAAAGTACTAGAACGTAACCGGATATCTTTTATATTTTTTGTTATAACATTGAGAATGTTCATAAAATATTTTGAATTTGTCACAGAGTAGCTTGAACTTGCATTATTTACATGATCAATGTCATATCAGTTAGTCTGATCTGTTTTGCACTAGAAATTCTTTCATTGTCAAATCAGTTAGTCTGATTTGTTTTGTACTAGCAATCCTTTCATTGAAATACACGAGAAGCAAATGATTGCACTTCAAGTCACGAATGTTAGTGAAGCCTGTTTTTTCTTTCTTTTGTCAGTGTTATTGTTATTGACGGTTTAATTCACAAACATATTTCAATTATGGATAATTTGTTGCCTGAAGTATATTAGAATCAATGACCTGGTGATTTATTCATATGAAGACCTGATTTAATTATGTTTTTTTAGAAAACAAATTTTTAGAACAATATCTATAGTGTGATTTAAGATAAGATAATTGGTTGTTTTCAATGGTTATTTGACCTTATTTTGTTCAAATTTAGTTTAGAAACTTGTAATGTCATGATAGAACGTACATATTTTTATTAGCAATTGACTATTTTTTAGTCTTCGATTGTTTTGGTTTTTTTTTCTAATGTCTCTTTGTATCATGATGTTTAAGTCTTGCCAAGAAAATCCAGTAAACGAAATAGTCACAATATATGACTGTCCATAACCAGTTATCTAATTGCTACAGATTACTTCGCATTTGCACAATCAATGTCTATTTAGTTAATCTGATTTTTTTGCACTGACATTTGGTTTTGTTTAAATGAAACCACAAATAATTTGACTTCAAGTCACGTATCTTATTGAAAGCCTGTGATGTATTCTCTATTGCCAGTGTCATTGTTGCTGATAGATGAGCTTCCGCTTTAATTCACGAACATAAGTTAATTGTGGTTAATTAAAATACTTAAGCATATTAGAATCAATGGCCTGAAGATTTATTGAAATAAAGACCTGTTTAAGTATGGCATTTTACATTTTACCAAGAAAAAACGTAAAAAAAACATCAATGGGTTATCTTCTAAGAGAAGATAATTAATTTCAATGGTTCATTTACCCAATTTGTCCAATTCTTAGCTTGTAATATCATGACACGATAACACAAGGGTAAACATGAAATTATCTTGCAATAGCACGTGCAATAATTGGACTTTCTTCAGCAGCTCAATATCTTAAATAAAAAATCATAGGAGGACAATGCTTTCCGCAAAAGTTTTTTTGCTGGTGAAAAATAACACAATTTACAAAATTATAATTAGTTGATTATTAAAAGGCTTGGCAAACTTAAAAAAAGTCATAAAAGAGCATACAATATTTTTTGGATTACTATTAAAAAGAATACAAAGTATAACGAAATAAAATAGTCAAAAACAATTGTTGTCTTAAAACATATCGAAGCTAGTCATTCCTTTAATGGTATTTTTTTATTCTAATACATATAAATTTTTAAAAATCTCATATGTTGTCCAAAACTGATTAAGCTTAACACCACGTTAAAGGCAACGACTAGTCTTTTGTAGTTAATAAGTATGCTTCAATCATCCAGCTTAACTTTAATTAGAGATTAGATTTTTTAATCCTGATATCTACATGATCTATGAGTTTATAATGTGTAATACTCACACGTAACATAACATCATGGTCATTATAATATGGTCTTACATTTCATGAGCAACTTCTTATGATTTCATATTTTTTTTAACAATATGAATACAGTCAGTTATTCGAACATAAAGAAGACCATCAATGCATAACAATGTATATGAATCTAAGGGCAAATAGGTTTGGACAATCACAAGTTATAAACATAGTCACATCATGAGGAGATTCATACACGATATTCAATTTGTCACAAATAAGCTTGCATTTGCATGAACTAAGTCTTTGCAGTGAATGTAAAATTGTTTTGCACGATAAATCCTTTTTGTTAAAATGAAAGAGAAGCAATTGATTTCATTTTGAGTCACGTATGTTACTGATGCCTACTTTTTCTTGTCTTGTGTTGCTATTGCTTTAGACAGTTATGGTTCCGGTTTTATTCCCCGACGTAAGTTAAATATAGGTATCTCTAAGTATACTGAAATCATTGACTTTATGATTAGTACTAATAAGGACTCGAATTAAGTATACCAATTTGCATTCTTTCCAAGAGAAAACTTTTATAAAATAGTGATTTAATTAGTGTACCTTTAGATAAGTTCTTTGACCTAATTCCGCTAAAATAAGTCACTTGTAATGACATGATATTACAAATAAAGATGTCGATGTTTTCTTGACAAAAACAATTATTTGACCACCTTATGCGGCTTAATCGCTTATTTTTTTTTATTAAGACTAATTTACTACAATAATTGATTTTGCTTCTGTTTAAAAAAGAATAACTTAGTCCCTGACCATTTTCTCTATGTGTGAAAATTAAAATGAAATAACTTATAATTTTCAGAATGGAAACCAGGTAAAGTCGTCAAAATAAAAAAAAGATCAATCTAAATTAGTATCTGAAAACTAACTAATTATCAAATCCTTTATATACATAGGATGTTAATTGTATTCATCACAATTCATCAAGGATACTAAAATAATAATTTACGAGCTGATGACGACATACACTCAAACCATACAAGTTATGTTTCATGTCTAGGACAAAACCTTAATGCCTAATATCACTTATTGTCGCTAACATATGTATTTCATCATCAATGAGTAAATAACTTCAAACATCAGTCACACCTTGCAATCCCCTTCCCTTTCATCAATGTGACCTGCCGAATTAGACTATTTACCGGATTTGTAATCACATAAGCAACACGACGGGTGCCACATGTGGAGCAGAATAAGATTACCCTTCCGGAACACCTGAGATCACCCATTGTTTTTGGTGGGGTTCGTGGTGTTTATTCTTTAGTTTTCTATGTTGTGTCATGTGTACTATTGTTTTTCTGTTTTTCTTTTTCCTTTGAAGCCATGGCGTTGTCAGTTTGTTTTAAATTTATGAGCTTGGTATCTGTCGTCCCTCGATACATGAGCAATGTGTGCTTTATTTATTTTATTTATTTCCATTGATTGCATGGTTTTGAAAAATTTAGTTGAGCAACAATGCATAACAGTTTTGTGAACCTATGGTTGAAAGGACATGTTTGTATTAGTATGGTTAAATCTACTGATTGATTTTTCTGTTCCATGTCACTTTTGGTGTGATATTTGTTCTCTGTTTCTTGTCGACTTATGGTATTCGGTCGCTACCTTATTTTATATGTTCCTTACAAAAATAACAGAGGGACGAAAAATACAAAAGGGACAGTCAAAGTCATAAATCGAAAATAAACTGACAACGCCATGGCTAAAAATGAAAAAGACAAACAGACATACAATAGTACAAATGACACAACATAGAAAACTGAAAAATGAGCAAAACGTTTAAGTTGATTATTGCACACTTGTATCGTTTTGTTTTCAAGAGTTCTTGACCCTTTTATCATTTTAAAGGAAAACTTGATATATTGGAATTTTATCCGACACTGGTTTTTTTTTAAAGAATAATTTTGATAGAGAAATCAAAAGTGTACATTGTGCAAGATGACATTATTACATGTAACCCTTTGAGCGAATTATGCTTGGATTATAACTTTATATTGTCATAACATTAATTTGACTTTCTTAGCTACCAGAATTATTTAAAGTAAAATTAGAAGATTGAATAATTTCTCCATGAAACATTCTTCTGGTTGAGAAAACAATATATGTCTGCTCTTTTGATGATAAATGTTACTTTGTTGTAGATTGAGCATTTATTGGTTATTGACACGTCACTAATGCAATATATGAAAAGTAAAAGCTTCGCAATGAATATTAACATCTAACATATCAATATGAAGTGTCATACTGTGTGTATCATGTCAGGAACATGTTTATGATTTATATTCATTATAATCATAAAATGTGTTATCTTTTAATTTATTTCATTTAATACTTGTTTTTGTCTATGTCATTCGTTTAATTACGTATGTATATATAAAAAAAAAATCTGGTCTGATTGCCAATGAGACAACTATCCTTAAGGGACCAACAGACAAAGAAATTATCAACTTTAGGTCACCGTATGCATTTTAACAATGATAAAGGCCATGTCTCACAGTCAGCTTTAAAAGGCTCCGAAATAACAATGTACATCAATTCAAACCAGAAAAATAATGGCCCCATATTGTTTGTTTCCTGACTATTTCATTTTTTTTTGTAATTGTTTTGTTTAAAAC
The DNA here is from genome assembly GCF_036588685.1 of Mytilus trossulus. Lineage (NCBI taxonomy): Eukaryota > Metazoa > Mollusca > Bivalvia > Mytilida > Mytilidae > Mytilus > Mytilus trossulus. The sequence goes on along the minus strand of NC_086385.1, from coordinate 8,913,381 downwards.
TTTGATTACATCAATGTCTGCTCCTATTTCCTAATGTGGATTTTCTAATTATTATTAATCAAAAAAGGATTTGAATTACACATTACGAAAGATCATTTGCTATTGGCTGTACCCAGATAACGGACACATCGGCTATGGAACATATGGGATATTGAGTCCCTAACAGACTATTTATCAGTCAAAGAACACATCAACTCCTGTTTTAAGACAAACTAGTTCTATTCTCTTCTTTTCTTTGCATGGCCAATAGTGGATTCCCTAATTATAATTAATCAAAAAAGGATTTGAATTACACATTACAAAAGATCATTTGCTATTGGCTGTACCCAGATAACGGACACATCGGCTATGGAACGTATGGGATATTGAGTCCCTAACAGACTATTTATAAATCTAAGAACACATCAACTCCTGTTTTAGGACAAATTAGTTCTATTCTCTTCTTTTCTTTGCATGGCCAATAGTGGATGTTCTAATTATAATTAATCACGAATTTTCAATTTCAAAATACGAAAGATATTTTGCAATTGATTGTAGATAGATAACAGACACATCAGTTAAGGAAAATATGGGTCATTGAATCCCTAACCGACTAGTGATAAGTCAAGGAACACATGTTATACTCGTGTTATAAGAAGAATTAGTTCTATTCTATTCTTCTCATTGCATGGCCAAATATCATCAATCAAGAAGAATGATAAATCGAGGTAACGGACAGAAAATATGTAAATCGAGTGTGACAGTGTTAGCCTTTTAATGTTATATGCATCCGCCTTGCCAATCTGAATATAGACAATGGAGAATTGGTAAAAATTGATAAGACGGTTATAGTTATAGTGTCTAAAGATATAAGACTGTCAAAACATGCCGCTGGCCAGTTGACATGTGCCACATGTAGAGCAGGATCTGCTTACCCGTCCGGAGCACCTGAAGTCACCCCCAGTATTTAGCGTGATTCTATGTTGTGTTCTGTGTACTATTGTTTGATTGTCGTTGTTGTTTTGTGGCCAGGGCGTTGTCAATTTTTCTTGATCTATGAATTTGAATGTCCCTCTTGTACCTTAGGCCACTCTTTTGAAAAACACGAATGACATGTAATGGATTGGATTGTAAAACTTATTTTTCTTGCTTGTCCCAAGTGGGGAGTTTTTAATACAGTGATTGTAGTTGGTTCATGCATTTGTCCATCGCATTAGTTTTTCAAAAATCATCTTCTTAAATTTTCTGTCGTTTATTTTTTTCATTTGAATTGAATTATATTCTTATGTCGGGATTTATATATCTACTAAGAATGAAAAAAAAAGAGAAACACTAGCTTTTGTTATCTACTGATCTTTTTAAATATATAAACAAGGAGACGTAAAACTCTTTTGATCACGTTTAGTAGGTTAAGATGCAGATTTGATCGAAAAACAAGTATTTATCTTATAATATTATGTATAAATCAAAATGGTAAACAAATATTCCCAAAATTATAAATCCTGTGTTTTTTAATAGATGTACAATATGTTAACAAAAAACATAATTAGTACAAATAACCTAACATCTTTTTATTTATTTTGAATTTTGAATTCTGCTTTGCTTTGAGATTTCTTCTTACTGTCAAAGGGATTGTAACCGACAGATAAGCTTCCGTTTTAAGTCACTAAATTAAGTGCACTGTGGGTAATTTGTATCCTTATGTATACAAGAATCAATAACCTTTCGGTTTACTTGAAGGAAGTCTTGATCTGTGTATGGCTTGTGGCTTTTTTTTCTCCCAACAATGATATTTTCAAAAGAATAGAATTATATAGATACCAATGCTGTATATTGAGCTTGAATTTTAGTTCAAATGCCTTATCTAAACAATCTTACATGTAATCTTCTAAAGAAAATTTGTAGGGGAAATGACCTCGTCCTTTTGTTTGCTAACAAAACGAAAATGTGTGATGTCTTCTCTATTGTCAGTGTCATTGTTGCTGATAGATGAACTTCCGCTTTTATTCACGAACATAAGTTAATTGTGGTTAATTAGAATCCTGAAGCATATCAGAATCAATGACCTGAAGATTTATTGAAATAAAGACCTATTTAAGTATTGCAGTTTACATTTTACCAAGAAAAAACGTAAAAAAAACCATCAATGGTTTGACTTCTAAGAGAAGATGATTAATCTCAATGGTTCTTTTACCCAATTTGGCCAATTCTTAGCTTGTAATATCATGACATGATAACACAAGGGTAAACATGAAATTATCTTGACTATAGCACGTGCACTAATTGGACTTTCTTCAGCAGCTTAATATCTTTAAAAAAAATCATAGGAGGACAATGCTTTCCGCAAAAGTTTTTTTGCTTGTGAAAAATAATACAATTTACAAAAATATGATTAGTTGATTATTAAAAAGCTTGGCCAACTTAAAAAAAAAAGTCATAAAAGAGCATACAATATTTTTTGGATTACTGTTAAAAGGAATACAAAGTATAACGAAATAAAATAGTCAAAAACAATTGTTGTCTTAAAATATGTCGAAGCTAGTCATTCCTTTGATGATATTTTTTTTATTCTAATACATAGAAGATTTTTAAAATCTCATATGGTTTCCAAAACTGATTAAGCTAAACACCACGTTAAAGGCAACGACTGGTCTTTTGTAGTTAATAAGTATGCTTTAATCATCCACCTTAACTTCAATTAGAGATTAATTTTTTTTATCCTGATATCTACATGATCTATGAGTTTATAATGGGTAATACTCACACGTAACATAACATCATGGTACTTATAATTTGGTCTTACATTTCATGAGCAACTTCTTATGATTTCTTATTTTTTTTAACAATAAGATTCCAGTCAGTTAATGTGGATTCATTATTATTCGTGGGATACCAATTTTCGTGGCTTTCGTGGGTACTGGCGAACCACGAAATTAAATGTTCAACGAATAACAAATTTTTTATAGGCTTGTATGTAGACTTCGGCAAAACCACGAAATTAAATATCCACGACCTTGCAATTTTTCCATAATCCACGAAAACTGGTACCCACGAAAATAAATGAATCCACAGTATTCGAACATAAAGAAGACCAACAATGCATAACAATGTATATGAATCTAAGGGCAAATGGGTTTTGACAATCACAAGTTATTAACATAGTCACATCATGAGGATATTCATACACAATATTCAATTTGTCACAAATAAGCTTGCATTTGCATGAACTAAGTCTTTGCAATGAATGTAATATTGTTTTGCACGATAAATCCTTTTTGTTAAAATGAAAGAGAAGCAATTGATTTCACTTTAAGTCACGTATGTTACTGATGCCTGATTTTTCTTGTCTTTTGTTGCTATTGCTTTATAACGTGATGCTTCCAGTTTTATTCCAAGACGTAAGTTAAATAGTGGTAGCTCTAAGTATACTGAAATCATTGGCCTTATGATTAGTTCTAATAAGGATTTGAATTAAGTTCTAATAAGGATTTGAATTAAGTTCTAATAAGGATTTGAATTCGCATTTTTCCAAAAGGAAACTTTTATAAAAAAAGTGACTTAAATAGTGTACTTTTAGAGAAGTTTTTTTACCTAATTCCGCTCAAATAAGTCACTTGTAATGACATGATCATACAAATAAAAATGTCGATTTTATCTTGACAAAAACAATTATTTTACCACCTTATGCGGCTTAATTGCTTAATATTTTTGTATTAAGACTAATTTACTACAATAATTGATTTTGCTTCTGCATAAAAAAGAATTACTTAGTCAGGGACCATTTTCTTTATGTGTGAAAATTAAAGTGAAATAACTTATAATTTTCAGAATGGAAACCAGGTAAAGTCGTCAAAATAAATAAAAGGATCTATCTAAATTAGTATCTGAAAACTAACTATTTATCAAATCCTTTATATACATAGGATGTTAATTGTATTCATCACAATTCATCAGGGATACTAAAATAATAATTTACGAGTTGATGACGACATACACTCAAACCATACAAGTTATGTTTCATGTCTAGGACAAAACCTTAATGCCTTATATCACTTATTGTCGCTAACATATGTATTTTATCATCAATGAGTAAATAACTTCAAACATCAGTCGCACCTTACAATCCCTGTCATGAATGCGACCTACTGAATTAGACTATTTACCGGATTCATAATCACATAAGCAACACGACGGGTGCCACATGTGGAGCAGGATCTCCTCCCCCTTCCAGAGCACCTGAGATCATCCCTATTTTTTGGTGGGGTTTGTGTTGTTTATTCTTTAGTTTTCTATGTTGTGTCATGTGTACTATTGTTTTTCTGTTTGTTTTTTTCATTTTTAGCCATGGCAATGGAAAAGACAAACAGACATACAATAGTACAAATGACACAACATTGAAAACTGAAGAATGATTAACACGTATAAGTTGATTATTGCACATTTTTATCGTTTTGTTTTCAAGAATCCTTGACCCTATTATCATTTTAAAGGAAGACTTGATATATTGGAATTTTATCCGACACTGGGTTTGTTTAAAAAGAATAATTTTAATAGAGAAATCAAAAGTGTACATTGTGTAAAATGACATTACTACAAGTAGCCCTTTGAGCGAATTTTGCTTGAATTATAACTTTATATTGTCATAACACTAATTTGACTTTCTTAGCTACCAGAATTATTTAAAGTAAAATTAGAAGATTGAATAATTTGTCCGTAAAACATTCTTCTGGTTGTGAAAACATAATATGTCTGCTCTTTTGATGATAAAATGTTACTTTGTTGTAGATTGAGCATTTATTGGTTATTGACACTAATGCAATATATGAAAAGTAAAAACCTCGCAATGAATATTAACGTCTAACTTATAAATATGAAGATTTGGTACGAGTGTTAAAAGAGACAACTTTCTATCAAAATCAAATAGGAAGATGATTATGATTTATATTCATTATAATCATAACATGTGTTATCTTTTAATTTATTTCATTTGATACTTGTTTTTTTTTTCTATGTCATTCGTTTAATTACTTATGTTTATATAAAAAAGAAGATCTGGTCTGATTGCCAATGAGACAACTATCCTTTAGAGACCAACTTACAAGGAAATTATCAACTTTAGGTCACCGTATGCATTTTTACAAAGATAAAGGCCATATCTCACAGTCAGCTTTAAAAGGCCCCGAAACAGCAATGTTATACAATTCAAACCTGAAAAAAATGGCCTCATATTGTTTGTTTCTTGACTCTTTCATTTTGTTTTGTAATTTTTTGTTTAAAACTTTGATTACATCAATGTCTGCTCCTATTTCCTAATGTGGATTTTCTAATTACAATTAATCATAAAGGATTTAAATTAAACATTACGAAAGATCATTTGCTATTGGCTGTGCCCAGATAACGGACATATTGGCTATGGAACATATGTGATATTGAGTCCCTAACAGACTATGTATAAGTCAATGAACACATCTACTACTGTTTTAAGACGAATTAGTTTTATTCTCTTCTTTTCTTATGGCCAATAGTCGATTTTCTAATTATAATTAATCACGATTTTTTTTTTTATTTTGAAATACGAAAGATATTTTGCAATTGATTATAGGTAGATAACAGACACATCAGTTAAGGACAAATGGGTAATTGAATCCCTAACCGACTATTGATAAGTCAATGAACACATGTTATACTCGTGTTATAAGAAGAGTTAGTTCTATTCTCTTCTTCTCATTGCATGGCCAAATATTATCAATCAATAAGAATGATAAATCGAGGTAACGGACAGAAATCACGAAAATCGGGTGCGACAGTGTTACCCTTTCCTTTTTATGTTATATGCATCCGCATTGCCAATATGAATATAGACAATGGAGAAAAGGTAAAAACTGATAAGACGGTTATAGTTATAGCTAGCCAGTTGTCATGTGCCACATGTAGAGCAGCATCTGAAGTCACTCCGAGTATTTTGCGTGATTCTATGTTTTGTTCTGTGTACTATTGTTTGTTTGTCGTTTTATTTTTAGCCATGGCGTTGTCAATTGTTCTTGATTTATGAATTTGAATGTCCCTCTTGTATCTTAGGCCACTCTTTTGAAACACACAAATGACATGTATTGGATTGGATTTTAAAAATTATTTTTGCTGAGTTTTTAATACAGTGGTTGTCGTTGGTTTATGTATATGTCCATATCATTAGTTCTTCATAACTCATCTTCTTAAAAAAACATGTCGTTTTTTTTTATTTTGATTGAATTATATGCCGGGATTTATATATCTACTAATACGGTGTTACCAAAAAAAAGAGGGAAACACAAGGTCTTGTTATTTACTGATCTTTTTAAATATATAAATAAGGAGACGTAAAACTCTTGCGATCACGTATAGTAATTTAAGATGAAGATTTGATCGAAAAACAAGTTTTTATCTTATAATACTCAAGTCATGTCTTCTTTGACTATTAATGACGTTAAAATACTAAATCCCTGTGATGTGTTTTAGTCGATTTTAGTCTCTGATGCATGATTTTTTACTATTAATTGGTTTTGGCTTTTAACTAGCTGTCAGTAACTGCGAGTACTCTCAAATCGTATTTTCTTGTTAATTCGACCTGTTGATACTGTTTATAATGCTTTTTTGTCATTTTTTATTTATATGGATCTTGGCTGTATACCAGCTTTGATTATTTGTAATATCTTCAATTTTTCACTTATTCTTACAACATTTGTATAAACTTCAAGATTATAAAAAACCGGTTTTTTTCTAAAGTGAACATTGATTGGTTAAATATTTCTCAGTGTGTTTGAATTTATTTGATAGCCTTTTGGTCATGACTGTTTGTCTCTAATATTTAATTAACTGTGCATTTGTATTCAGATATCGCAGATCAAATTTATTCGTTCTTTGTGTAATCATACGTTTTTTGATTGAGTTAAGTCTGCTAATTGATATTTTATCGTATGTTTTTATATGTTGTGATGTTATGCTATTGTTTCAGAAAAAGGGAGAAGGTTTGGGCCCATTAAAACGTTTAATCCCGCTGCAAATGTTTGCACCTGTCCTAAGTCAGGAATCTGATGTACAGTAGTTGTCGTTTGTTTATGTAATATATACGTGTTTCTCGTTTCTCGTTTTGTTTATATAGATTAGACCGTTGGTTTTCCCGTTTGAATGGTTTTACACTAGTAATTTTGGGGCCCTTTATAGCTTGTTGTTCGGTGTGAGCCAAGGCTCCGTGTTGAAGGCCGTACTTTAACCTATAATGGTTTAATTTTTAAATTGTTATTTGGATGGAGAGTTGTCTCATTTGCACTCACACCACATCTTCCTATATCTATTCATCAAAAGAAACGATACACGACTTTGAAATAAAATTTATAAAAAATTATTAAAAATAAAACAAAATGAGATACACTATTTAAAAAAAACGTTCATTTGCAATGTATGCACATGTAATAATGAAAATCAAAACTTGTCGGAAAGTATCTGAATTCCATTTAAACGTTCATAGGGTGCAAATTAGTTTTGCGGAAAGTTGAATAAAAAAATCTACACATAATTTTCTAAGTACTAAATAAAATTTCAAATTTGTTTAAAAAATAAAGTTATGTTCATATGTAAGCATACAGGGTTAAAAAAATCAAAAGTATTTAAGAATAAATTACAGAAATAGACCGATATTCAAACTAGTCCAAAAGTTTATAGAAATATATCATTATGACATATAATAGACCAATATAATACTGACGGGATCTTTTAAAGTACAGAGTCACGTAATAAGAACAAAAGAAATACAAAAAGTCGCATATACAAAACAAACCAGAAAAAATGAAAGCCAATACAAACACATTGACAAGATGTATAAGTACCGAGCCACGTGAAACTGATATCACATAAAACCATTCAACAGTAAAAGTAATAATAATAATAGAACAAAGACAAATGAAAGAACAAATAAAGCATGTTGTTAAGATGATAAACAACATCAGTACGCAGAATCTATACATCAAGACCATCGTGTATTATTTGAGAAGTTGATATGGAATATTTATCAACAAGGTGTTGGTACCTTCCGATGAACTTTTTAAGAAAAAGGACGAGACGTTCTTTGACATACCCCTGGTTCATCAACTTTCTACTCAGACACTGATGACGTTTTACAAAGTCTGAGTAGGAGCTGCAAGCTCTTGAATATCGAATAAGTTGGGAAATATATATCCCATATGCAGGTGAAGTTGGTATATTGCTACTAAGGTGGGGGAAATTTATAATTTCAAAATTAAAATCGTCTCGTTTGTCATAGATTCTGGTACTGAGATGACTGTGCAAGTCAAATTCGAGATAGAAGTCTAAAAATGAGGCGGAGGAAGCTGTGTCTGTTGTTTCTTTAATCTCTAGTTCTGGGGGATATATATCAATGGAACCCAATCAGAAAAGTTTAGATTGTTTATGGAAAGAACATCATCAATATATCTGAAAGTGATATTTAATAATCTGGCTTCTTTGATCCTCTTGTTTTTGACAAATGTCTGGAGGAACTCCGATTCATATGGAAATAAGAAGAGGTCGGCAAGAAGAGGCGCACAGTTTGTTCCCATAGGAATGCCGACAATTTGTTGGAAAAGTCTACCTCCAAACTCCATAAATATGTTGTCGATAAGAAACTCTAGCATACTGACCACTTGTTCTTCTGTGTAGCATGTTTTACCTTTTTGTTTGTCACTATTAACGAAATATGCCTTATGAAATCCCAAAGTAATAAATTTATAGCGTATGCTACCATTTTTATGTTGAAAGGCATTGTGGATAATTTCTTTTAGGCGATTTTTCAATTTTACATGGGGAATGGTGGTATACAGGGTTGAAAATTCAAAAGTTTTGATGGAACTTATTTCAGAAAAAGATCGAGATTTATAATTGTCCAGAAGTCCTTTAAAATTTTTAAGAATTCACATATGGTTAATACCACTACGCGAGTAAACAGTTTCACAGTATTTCTGAAGACCCTATTTCACTGCGGACAGAATTTTAGTCAATCTAATGGACAATTCTTTAGTTGAACATGAAGATGAGCCAGCAATATACCGTTGTTTGTACGGAATTTTATGAAGCTTTGGTATCCAATAAAAACAAGGTAAGTCCTCCGATTTGGTGTTCAATGTAATGTTTATTGAAGCCATGAAGGACTTATGATTTACTAAAATCTCATCCTTGTCAAATGATATGTCTTTGTATGTAGGATTACCTGAGTGCTCCGTTATACCCAATTCTTTTACAAAAGAGGGACGAAAGATACCAAAGGGACAGTCAAACTCGTAAATCTAAAACAAACTGACAACGCCATGGTTAAAAATGAAAAAGACAAACAGAAAAACAATAGTACACATGACACAACATAGAAAACTAAAGAATAAACAACACGAACCCCACCAAAAACCAGGAGTGATCTCAGGTGCTCCGGAAGGGTAAGCAGATCCTGCTCAAGACATTCGTAGTAATACGATTTACATACAAAGACAATATTATTTGAAGCTTTGTCCGCAGGAACAACAACATACTTATCATGAAGAGTTGATAGACAATTCAATGGTTTTGGTGTAACTGTAGGATACAATAGGAACAGACTGATTTTGAAAATAAAAGGAATTTTAGATGTTACCTCCTTGTGATGTAGAACGTTGCAGATATTGATTGCATCGATTCCTCTATTGGCAAAATCAACAGGAAGGAATCTCCTCTTTTCATCGTGTAAAGGTTCCGATCTTACTGGTTTGAAAAGACGGGAAAGAGCTACATCACAAATAATACTGACTAGTCTGTACATTGCAGAAAATGTATTGGTGCCTCCTTTGTCAAGTGCATTATCTCTCAAACGTTTTAGAAAATTAACTGGCAGTGAAAAGAGAATAGTTAGTATGTAATGTAACCCTAGTGGATGATGAAGATGTGAAAGAAGGTCATCAAAGCTCCCAGATGGTGATCTAGATTTGGAAGACTTTTTCACATTACGCCGATGATAATGTTTTTGCCCATGACTATATATAGCTACGTTGTTGTCGTAAGGTAGTATTAAATAAACTCATTACATTAACATCACTGCAGGCAGGACTTGACAAATTTCCTACTCCTTTAATATTGTCATTGCAACCATATGGCATTGCAGTCCCTAACTCCCTTATCCAGAAGTTTCCTCTATCTTTGCGGAAAGGAGTACTTAGTACAGGGCTATTTTTGTGGTGATACATTTTCTCAATGATGCGTACTTTCATAGATAAAGAAGGATCATGGTCCGGTTGATTAAAATGATTACAAAGAACCCTAAATTGAGGATCTTTATTATCAGACCGGTGTTGATTCATTCTGTTACGCAAAGTTTGACGAGTTTCAATATAAAGAAGTCCACACAGAGTACATTCGATTCCGTACACATTATCCGTGGAACAGTCCAGAGGCTCGAAAGATTTAGTATAATATGTTTTAGATGTTAAATTACTAGTAAAATCAGGAGTCGTGATTAACATATCACAAGTCTTACACGTACTCCTTTTTCCTTTTTTATGTTTACAAGAAGAAATGATAGGTGTTGATTCACTTATAGCAGGTGTATTTAAACAGTCAAAAATATTGACGCAACATGGCTTTAATTTGTGAAAGGTATCTGAATTTTTGAAATAATAATTACCTTCTGGCCGAACATAAGTCAAATCAGGGGTATACCGGAGGATATTCCGTGGAACACACAAATCCAATGCTACAGTGTTCCGTGCAGCAAAAGAGGACCTTGGTAACCCGGGCGACGTAAAGCAAGTTATCGAGATAGTTACATTATGTGACTGTCCATTACCAGTTATCTAATTGCTACAGATTAATTGTCATTTGCACAATCAATGTCTCTTTAGTTAATCTGATTTATTTTGCACTAACAACTTTTTTTGTTCAAATAAAACCGCAATTGATTTAAATTTAAGTCACGTAATCCCGAGATGTCTTCACTATTGTCAGTGGTATTGCTATTGACAGATAAGCTTCCTCTTTTATTCAACAACATAGGCTTATTGTGTGAAATCTATACCTAGTGTACAAGAATCATTAACCTTATGGTTATTTGATATTTCTTCTTACTGTCAAAGGGATTGTTACTGACAGATAAGCTTCCGTTTTAATTCACTAAAAATAGTGCATTGTAGGTAATTTGTATCATTATGTATACAAGAATCATTAACCTTTTGGTTTACTTGAAGAAAGTCTTGATCTGTGTATGGCTTGTGGCTTTTTTCCAACAATTATAATGTTAAAAGGAATACAATCCTATAGACATCTAGGGTGTATACTGAGCTTGAATTTTAGTTCAATGCCGTATCTTTACAATCTTAATCTCCTAAAGAAAATTTAAGGGGACATTATTTCGTTCTTTTGGTGGTTAACAAAACGAAATATTTCTAACCATTTTACGATTCCACATTTATTTGTAAAATTTAACATATTTTGTTATCTTTATTTAAGCAAGCTCTAAAATGTGTCTAAAGTGTGTTAATCTTGTCAGCACGATAACTATTACAACACCATTATTATGTTGATGGCCTGATGTATTTTACCTTGCTTACGATTAGTTCAATATATATGTTTAATTTTTACATATCAAATATCTAATGCATTTTATTGTCTATTGTTTTTTTCTATACATTTTTGTCGATACATAAGCGTGATAAGAGATGATAAAGAGATATAAACATTATTCAAACTCTTAAAACGAAATAAACTTTCCCCCAAGTCAATATATTTAAATCTTCCTGACATTCACTTTATTTTCTCCATTTTGGTTAAATGATTGTTTTAGTCACTAGATAACAAAGACAAATACTAATGTGAGTTATTAACTCATTATATAATCTTACTCTGTATGTGGAGTAGGATCTGCGTAACCTTCCGCAGCACCAAAGATGACCCGTAGTTTTTGGCGGATTTCGTGCGGCTAAGTTTTTTATGGTGTACTATTCCTTCTATGATTGTCTTTTTTTCATTTCAACCATGAAGTTGTCAGTTTAATTTCCATCTATGGGTTTGAATGTCTATCTAATATCTTTCGCCTCTCTTTAAATAATTCCATGGATGAAACTCACACATTGATAAGCATAACACCATTAAACGATGAAGCCACATGAACTTCAAAAGGCTTGAAACCGGTTAGATGTTACTGTATGGCCTCTTTTGTTATATATGCATCGCCTGCATTGCAAATACAGACTTATTCGAATTGTCACAATTTGTAAAAGGTTAAGTTTTAATAATTATATTTTAGTATCAAAACAATGTCTGTAAAGAGTTGATCATGTTGATAGACACAAGCTTTCGTATGTTTATGTTGACCGTTACACTTATGCTAACTAGTTTATGCAAAATCTCAGCATTCTCACGTGTGGGCATGAATATTTTTGGATCGACTTTAAAATGAGCAAAAGAAAGCATACAGTACATAAAATTTTACTTTTCTATTAAAAACAAAGTTGAAAGTAAGATAAAAGCAAAACACGATATTGATAGCCTCTTAATGTGCTACCTAACACATCAGGGAGATAACTCTGTAAAATCAACTAAACGTTTGAATTACGTTGTGTTGTTAAAGAAATATTAAGCTTTTCAATAATCAAAATTTAAGTTGGTCAAACTGCTATATAACCAGTGTACTTTTTTTAATAAATTGTTTGGTTTTTTTAAATTAATATATTTTTGAAAAACGGTCAAAGCTAATACTTTGTCATAAATTTAATAAAATGAACGAGCCAAATTATTTTTGATGAAGGAGATTGGTACCACCTTAATAAAATGAGAAAATCGTGCATGAATAATAATGGGACAACTTACTTATACGCAGAGTCATTTTTATATATTTGGTAATATATTTCAAGATTAACAATTTCATTATGAGGCAACGCATAAACACATTTTTGTTTTACATGGCGATAAATTTAGAATTGTTAACCAGAATTATAACACAATAAGCAGTTAAAAATAAATATATACAAATCATTATAAACACCATCATAATTTTTTTTGTGTTTCTAATGTATATACAATTTAATATTGCGATAAGATGACATGACTGATAACTGAGGTTTATTTGGATACGTCGTACAAAAACGAGAAAAAATAGGTTTTCTCTAGTATTAACCATATAAACATGGTGCTAAACTGTTTAAGCTACACAGTGCGTTAACAGATATTATAGTGAGAGGTTAAGCTACCTATGAAAAAAATAAGTACATGACGGTTCAATGTCATGAATATGGCAGTTGTTATCAATTTGTTTGATGTGTTTGAGCAATTGATTTTGCTATTTGATTAGTAATTTTTCGTTTTGAATTTTCCTCGGAGTTCAGTAGTTTTGCAATTCCCTTTTTCCGTACATAATACATGTTCATCCGTCACTCAGCTGATATACAATTTGATAACTCGTCATATAATCGTTTCATTGCTTATGTATGATTAAGTTTCATGATTTGATGTTTTATATTAAAAGTATCGTAAGGTGAGTGAACCTTTCTCTTTGTTCTAAAATAAGAATGGTATAATAAATTCGTTAAAGAATGGGTTATCAGGAAGACACGTCAACAAAATGAAGGATAGTAAAACAAAAACATCATGGTGTTTTAATCTGATTTTGTTTTTGCATTTAACTTCCTGTTTGTTCACATTACAAAAGGAAATGACATGATTTCTCGTTAAGTCACGTATGTTTCCGAAAGGCTGAGATTCCATCTTTCATTTCCAAAATCATTGTTATTGACAGATAAGCTTCCACTTTATTCATCAACATAAGTTAATTGTTCGTAATTTGTATCAATTAGTATAATCGAATCATTCAACTTGTTATCAAATTATAGAAAAACGTCATTTGAATATGGGATTTTACATTTTAAGCAACAAATATCATTTAGAAAATAATGCAATTGTATAGACATTACTTATTTATAATAAAATTCAAAATAAAGAATTGACTTGAATGACTCTGATAGTCAATTTCTTTCAAATAAATTCCATTTTAGTGTGATGCCATGATAATGCGCAGGAACTCGTCAAATTATCGTCACAATTGCCCTAATTTTACTCTCTTCTCTGTCTTTATCTTTGAAAGGGAATTTAAATTTGGCCAATATTTGTCATAGCAGTTCATTTTGTTTTTGGAAAATAAGAAATACTTATGACCATATAACGATAAAAGGTTAATGCTTTAGAAAAATGATAATTCATTGAAATATTTATATACTCAAGCTTCGAAATCAAAGTGTCTGAGCACGATACCTTTTATAAGTATATATATATTATTGCTTTTACTATATTTTTTTTGTATTTTATTGTTTATCACATTTATTTGTTTATTTTGTTTTATCTATCTCATTTATGTAATTCTATTTCATTGTCTATTGTCTTCTCAAGTAATATACCCTTTTCCTTAATGTGACTTGCCGAATTAGACTTATTATCTGGTTTGTAAAAATAATGAGCAACACGACGTGTGCAACAAGTGGAAAAGGATTTGGAAAACTTTCCTGAGCACCTAGATCATCCCCAGTTTTTTTTGTGGGTCGCATGTTGCTCGGTCTTCTATGTTTTCTATGTTGTGTTTTCTGTAATATGTTTGTCTTTTGGTCCTTTTCTTTTTAGCCATGGATTCGTTAATCGAATTTTGACATATGAATTGAATGCATCTCTGATTTTTTTCGCCCATTTTTTTTAATACATTTTTGACAAATTAAAAAACTGTAGATACCATAAGAATATTGAAAACGCAGAATTCAAAGCACACTTTTTTGATTCATTCAAATCTTGATAATGTAAACGTCGAAGAATGAAAGATTTGTAGGTTGCTGATGTAATACGCTAACATTTACAAAGGAAACTTAAGAGCTTTGACTTCCTTTACCGACTTCTTATAAGTCAATGACGATATAAAAAGAATAAATGATACGCATGTTGTTCACATAATAAAAATTTTCCTCAAGTCACGATTGTTGCTCAAACCTGATTAGTAACCTTTTGAAGTTTCCTCGGAGTTGAGTTTTTTTTTATTTCACTTTTTGCCAATATTATACAATTACTGTTTTTTGATGAGGTAAATATGTAGTTCAATTGACTTTTGAAAAACTGATATTCTCTGAGGCCAACGGCCGAAATTAAGACCATTTTTTTTCAAAAGTCAATAGGGTATGCCTCTCCTATCATGCAACCATCACCTACCATACGAATCCATATCTTAATATCTGAATCAGAAATATGACACATTCGGTAGAAACATGTATTTGACGACCTTCCTAGTTACTTAATTGCGGTAACATATCGCTAGTGAAATGACGCAAATATATGCAGTATATTAAAGTTGTACGTCAGCCTGATGTCAAACTTAAAATATATTCCTTATCTTGATGATGACGGTTACGTTAGATATAATTATTATAGTGATGCTGACAATTACGTTAAATAAATGTATTATAGTAATGATGACAGTACAGTTTTTAATTTGTTTATGGTTATCAAAAAATGTCTTTGTAGAAGATGAAAATAATGATGACTTACTGTTCAATTGAAAACAAAGTCATGAAAGTGTGAATTTGGATCAAAGTGAAAAAATATTGTTAACTTTTCCCTTAATTTTACTCTGTGGTAGTTTTATGTTTTAATAAATAGATTCTTTTGAATATGGCATATTGTACAAAAAATGTCAACGCTTCATAGCTTTTGTCACTCTGCTGATCTTAAATTTTTAAAAAAAGACAGGTTCTACTTTAACTGCTGACAATGCTCTTTGCTCAATTATCAATGATAAGCCATTTTGTATTTTAGTATTAAAAGTTCAGTAATCTTTCCGCTGCCTTTGAAAAATAAAATGAATCAATTGATTCTTTTCAAAATGAGTGATTAAGAATATGCGTCAACAATATAAACCTAAGGTTTGGGCCCATTAAAACGTTTAATCCCGCTGCAAATGTTTGCACCTGTCCTAAGTCAGGAATCTGATGTACAGTAGTTGTCGTTTGTTTATGTAATATATTCGTGTTTCTCGTTTCTCGTTTTGTTTATATAGATTAGACCGTTGGTTTTCCCGTTTGAATGGTTTTACAATAGTAATTTTGGGGCCCTTTATAGCTTGTTGTTCGGTGTGAGCCAAGGCTCCGTGTTGAAGGCCGTACTTTAACCTATAATGGTTTAATTTTTAAATTGTTATTTGGATGGAGGGTTGTCTCATTGGCACTCACACCACATCTTCCTACATCTAATGACGTTTTTCAATTATTATCTTTATATACAAAGGCTGTTTTTGAAGTGGCACACTCCATATATGTGGTTAACTAATATATAGAATCTAACCACAAAGTATAATTTCATGCGTATCCTCCAATAAGAAAAGTATTCTTATATATAGTACTACAATAAGGAAACAATTACCGAGTTTTAAGAAAATTTAGGTTCATTTATACAAAATCGTATTATACAGTACTTTGTTTCAATGGCGATTGTTTTGGGCGATATAATAATCCCTTTTTTTGAGTTTAAGTATAACATGGTGTTTAATTACGAAAATGATACTGGAAGAGTTAAATTTCAAAAGATCCAATAAACGTCACTTTTGTTAGTGTTTTTTGTTTGTTATTAGTTTTAATATCTATTGTAATTTAATTGTTACAATGCATATTCACAATTCGTTCGTTTAACGTTTATTGTTCGTCTAATTGACTAAATGTCAATATAGTGCTGTGAGATTGCCCTGGATCGATACATGTACTAGTAGACTGCTATGTGATAACATCACGATTGAAGGTAGCCCGTACTTTTGCACGCTGTACGGATATTGATTCAGTTACATTTAGTGTTAACATTTTGGAATTTGGGATCCTCAATTGTCTTCAATTTTATACTTGTTTGGCTATCTAGCTATTTTGATCTGAGCGTCACTGACGAGTCTTAAATGTATGTAGACTAAACGCGGGTCTGACGACGTATCAAATTATAAACCTGGTACCTTTGATAACTATTAACAACATCTTGGAAGCTATGTTAAATCGAGGAATGCATGTATCAATTTATACAAACTTGTGTTCATGTCAGTTAAGGAAAATATGGGTCATTGAATCCCTAACCGACTATTGAAAAGTCAATGAACACATGTTATACTCGTGTTATAAGAAGAATTAGTTCTATTTTATTCTTCTCATTGCATGGCCAAATATCATCAATCAATAAGAATGCTAAATCGAGGTAACGGACAGAAAATACGAGAATCAGGTGCGACAGTGTTAGCCTTTCCTTTAATGTTATATGCATCCGCATTGCCAATCTGAATAAAGACAATGGAGAATTGGTAAAAATTGATAAGACGGTTATAGTTATAGTGTCTAAAGATATTAGACTGTCAAAACATGCCGCTAGCCAGTAGACATGTGCCACATGTAGAGCAGGATCTGCTTACCCGTCCGGAGCACCTGAAGTCACCCCCAGTATTAGGCGTGATTCTATGTTTTGTTCTATGTACTATTGTTTGATTGTCGTTGTTGTTTTGTAGCCAGGGCGTTGTCAAATTTTCTTGATCTATGAATTTGAATGTCCCTCTTGTATCTTAGGCCACTCTTTTGAAACACACGAATGACATGTATTGGGTTGGATTTCGAACTTATTTTTCTTGCTTGTCCCAAGTTTTGAGTTTTTTATACAGTGTTTGTCGTTGGTCTATGCACATGTTCATCGCATTAGTTCTTTATAACTCATCTTCTTAAAAATTTTGCCGTTTTTTCACATTTGAATTGAATTATATGCTTATGACGGAATTTATATATCTACTTATAAGATGTGTCCGAAAAAAATATATATAAACAAGGAGACGTTAAACTCGTTTAATTACGTAAAATTAATTTAAGACGAAATTTGATCGAAAAACAAGTTTTTATATTATAATATTATGTATAAATCAAAATGGTAAACAAATATTCCCAAAATTATAAATCCTGTGTTTTTTAATACATGAATACAATATGTAAACAAAAACATAATTAGTACAAATAACCTAACATCTCTTTATTTATTTTGAATTTTGAATTCTGCTTTGCTTTTTCACCTTATTTAATGGGTAAACATGATCAACAGAAGTTGTAATTGAATAAGCAAAATGTTTTTTTCTTTTTTTTCTTCTAAAGTTTGAATCCTGGTATCAAGGATGTGTTTAATGATTATCATCATTCATTTTAACACTTAAAATTGCAAACATTCATTACCATTTAGTTCAACCAGAGGACGAACATATTTTTTATTAGAAATTGACTATTTTTAAGTCTTTTGATTGTTTTGTATTTTGATCCTGATGTCTCCTTGTATCATGATGTTTAAGATTTGTCAAGAAAAGCCAGTAAACGATATAGTCACATTATGTGGCTGTCCATTACCAGTTATCTAATTGCTACAGATTAATTGTCATTTGCACAATCAATGTCTCTTTAGTTAATCTGATTTATTTTGCACTAATAACTTTTTTTGTTCAAATAAAACCGCAAATGATTTAAATTTAAGTCACGTAATCCCGAGATGTCTTCACTATTGTCAGTAGTATTGCTATTGACAGATAAGCTTCCTCTTTTATTCAACAACATATGCTAATTGTGTGAAATCTGTATACCTAGTGTACAAGAATCATTAACCTTATGGTTATTTGATATTTCTTCTTACTGTCAAAGGGATTGTTACTGACAGATAAGCTTCCGTTTTAATTCACTAAAAATAGTGCACTGTGGGTAATTTGTATCATTATGTATACAAGAATCATTAACCTTTCGGTTTACTTGAAGAAAGTCTTGATCTGTGTATGGATTGTGGCTTTTTTTCAACAATTATAATGTTAAAAGGAATACAATCCTATAGACATCTAGGGTGTATACTGAGCTTGAATTTTAGTCCAATGCCGTATCTTAACAATCTTAATCTCCTAAAGAAAAAGGGGACATTATTTCGTCCTTTTGGTGGTTAACAAAACGAAATATTTCTAACCATTTTACGATTCCACATTTATTTGTAAAATTTAACATGTTTTGTTATCTTTATTTAAGCAAGCTCTAAAATGTGTCTAAAGTGTGTTAATCTTGTCAGCACGATAACTATTACAACACCATTATTATGTTGATGTATTTTACCATGCTTACGATTAGTTCAATATATATGTTTAATTTTTACATATCAAATATCTAATGCATTTTATTGCCTATTGTTTTTTTCTATACATTTTTGTCGATACATAAGCGTGATAAGAGATGATAAAGAGATATAAACATTATTCAAACTCTTAAAACGAAATAAACTTTCCCCCAAGTCAATACATTTAAATCTTCCTGACATTCACTTTATTTTCTCCATTTTGGTTAAATGATTGTTTTAGTCACTAGATAACAAAGACAAATACTAATATGAGTTATTAACTCATTATATAATCTTACTCTATATGTGGAGTAGGATCTGCGTAACCTTCCGCAGCACCAAAGATGACCCGTAGTTTTTGGCTGATTTCGTGTGGCTAAGGTTTTTATGGTGTACTATTCTTTCTATGATTGTCTATTTTTTTATTTCAACCATGAAGTTGTCAGTTTAATATCCATCTATGGGTTTGAATGTCTATCTAATATCTTTCGCCTCTCTTTCAATAATTCCATCGATGAAACTCACACATTGATAAGCATAACACCATTAAACGACGAAGCCACATGAACTTCAAAGGGATTGAAACCGGTTAGATGTTACTGTATGGCCTCTTTTGTTTTATATGCATCGACTGCAATACAAATACATCCTTATTCAAATTGTCACAATCTGTCAAAGGTTAAGTTTAAATAAATATTTTTTTTATATCAAAACATCTATCCCTGCGAAAATATGTCTGTAAAGAGTTGATCATATTGTTTGACAAAAGCTTTCGTATATTTATGTTGCCCGTTTAACTTGTAAACTAGTTTATGTAAAATCTCAGCATTCTCACATGTGGGCATAAATACTTTGTGATCGACTTTAAAATGAGCAAAAGAAAGCATACAGTAAATAGAATTTTACTTTTCTATTAAAAAACAAAGTAGAAAGTAAGATAAAAGTAAAACACGATATTGATAGCCTCTTAATCTGCTACCTAACACATCAGGGAGATAACTCTGTAAAATCAGCTAAACGTTTGAATTACGTTGTGTTGTTAAAGAAATATTAAGCTTCTCAATGATCAAAATTTAAGTTCGTCAAACTGCTATATAACCAGTGTATTTTTTTTTAATAAATTTGTTGGTTTTTTGAAATTAATATATTTTTGAAAAACGGTCAAAGCTAATACTTTGTCATACATTTTGTAAAATGAACGAGCCAAATTATTTTTGATGAAGGAGATTGGTACCACCTTAATAAAATGAGAAAATCGTGCATGAATAATAATGGGACAACTTTCTTATACGCAGAGTCATTTTTATATATTTGGTAATATATTTCAAGATTAACAATTTCATTATGAGGCAACGCATAAACACATTTTTGTTTTACATGGCGATAAATTAAGAATTGTTAACCAGAATTATAATACAATAAGCAGTTAAAAATAAATATATACAAATCATTATAAACACCATCATAAGTTTTTTGTGTTTCTACTGTATATACAATTTAATATTGCGAAAAGATGACATGACTGCTAACTGAGGTTCATTTGGATACGTCGTATAAAAACGAGAAAAAATATGTTTTCTCTAGTATTAACCATATAAACATGGTGCTAAACTGTTTAAGCTACACAGTGCGTTAACAGATATTATAGTGAGAGGTTAAGCTATACCTATGAAATAATAAGTACATGACGGTTCAATGTCATGAATATGGCAGTTGTTATCAATTTGTTTGATGTGTTTGAGCTTTTGATTTTGCTATTTGATTAGTAACTTTCCGTTTTGTATTTTCCTCGGAGTTCAGTAGTTTTGCAATTCACTTTTTCCGTACATAATACATGATCATCCGTCACTCAGCTGATATACAATTTGATAACTCGTCATATAATCGTTTCATTGCTTATGTATGATTAAGTTTCATGATTTGATGTTTTATATTAAAAGTATCGTAAGGTGAGTGAACCTTTCTCTTTGTTCCAAAATAAGAATGGTATAATAAATTCGTTAAAGAATGGGTTATCAGGAAGACACGTCAACAAAATGAAGGATAGTATAACCAAAACAGCATGGTGTTTTAATCTGATTTTGTTTTTGCATTTAACTTCCTGTTTGTTCACAAAACAAAATGAAATGACATGATTTCTCGTTAAGTCCCGTATGTTTCCGAAAGGCTGAGATTCCATCTTTCATTTCCGAAATCATTGTTATTGACAGATAAGCTTCCACTTTATTCATCAACATAAGTTAATTGTTCGTAATTTGTATCAATTAGTATAATCGAATCATTCAACTTGTTATCAAATTATAGAAAACCGTCATTTGAATATGGCATTTTACATTTTAAGCAACAGATATCATTTAGAAAATAATGCAATTGTATAGACATTACTAATTTATAATAAAATTCAAAATAAAGAATTGACTTGAATGACTCTGATAGTCAATTTCTTTGAAATGAATTCTATTGTAGTGTGATGCCATGATAATGCGCAGGAACTCGTCAAATTTTCGTCACAATTGCCCGAATTTTACTCTCTTCTCTGTCTTTATCTTTGAAAGGGAATTTAAATTTGGCCAATATTTGTCATAGCAGTTCATTTTGTTTTTGGAAATTAAGAAATACTTATGACCCTGTAACGACAAAAGGTTAATGCTTTAGAAAAATGACAATTCATTGAAATATTCATATACTCAAGCTGCGAAATCAAAGTGTCTGAGCACGATACCTTTTATAAGTATATATATATTATTGCTTTTATTATACTTTTTGTATTTAATTGTTTATCACATTTATTTGTTTATTTTGTTTTATCTATCTCATTTATGTAATTCTATTTCATTGTCTATTGTCTTCTCAAGTAATATACCCTTTTCCTTAATGTGACTTGCCGAATAAGACTTATTATCTGGTTTGTAAAAATAATGAGCAACACGACGTGTGCAACATGTGGAAAAGGATTTGGAAAACCTTCCTGAGCACCTAGATCATCCCCAGTTTTTTTGTGGGTCGCTTGTTGCTCGGTCTTTAGTTTTCTATGTTGTGTTTTATGTAATATGTTTGTCTGTTGGTCTTTTTCTTTTTAGCCATAGATTCGTTAATCGAACTTTGACATATGAATTGAATGCATCTCTGGTTTTTTTCGCCCATGTTTTGTCGCCCATTTTTGACAAATTAAAAAACTTAAGATACCATAAGAATATTAAAAACGCAGAAATCAAAACACACTTTTTTGATTCATACAAATCTTGATAATGTATCTCGAAGTATGCAAGATTTGTAGGTTGCGGACGTAATAAACTTACATTTACAAAGGAAACTGTAGAGCTTTGACTCCCTAACCGACTTGATAAGTCAATGAACATATAAAATGAATAAATGATACGCATTAAGTGTTGTTCACATAATAAAATTTCTCCTCAAGTCACGATTGTTGCTCAAACCTGATTAGTAGTAACCTTTTGAAGTTTCATCGGAGTTGAGAATGTTTTTTATTTCACTTTTTGCCAATATTATACAATTTCTGTCTTTTGATGAGGTAAATATGTAGTTTTATTGACTTTTGAAAACTGATAATCTCTGAGGTCAACGGCCGAAATTAATATCATTTTTTTCAAAAGTCATATAAACAACTTTTTACTGAAGCAAAACCAGTAGTAGTTTTATTCCGTAGCCCGAGAGAAATGTATGTAATGTCAATTATGTACCCAAACCATTTGTACATCAAACTTTTTTTTTTACCAAAACTATGCACGTAAAAGCACGCGACGTTTTGGGCGGTGAATATCCTTTGTCCGCTGGTGAATATGCTTATTTATTCAAAATCCCATTCATATAGAAATACCTACTAAAATTGTATCAATATTAAAAAACAATCGTTATCGACCGACAAGTTTCCACGTTTAATCATCAACATAAGTTAATTGAGAGTAATTTGTGTCCGTAAGTTCACACGAAGTTTTGACCTTATTATTGTTTTTTGGCATATTTTTCAACCAACCATTAATTTGGAAATAATAAAAGTGCTTTCAAATCAATGGTTCATAATAAAAGTTCTAATAGACAATCAACAAAAATGTACTTTCAGCTAATTTTGCTTGATTAAATGATATTGTACATGTATTATCATGCCATTACCATATGCAGGAACTCATTAGATTATCTTGACAACTGCGCCAATTTCAATTTCGTACACTTCTTAATCTGTTTTAATTCTTTTCAAACAAAGACACGTTTTTCTTAAGAATAGTACCCTGTGTTTGTGAAAAAAATTAATAACATTGTACAGCGATGACATGATCAAATATAAGATCTTAGCAATAATCTTGACAATTGCGTTATTTTTTCTTTCCAATCAATTCTTATTAGTTTCACACTTTCTTTGTGTTGGTAAGCCAAAAAAATAATGAACCTTTCTTACTATTTTACGAAAATATTTTGATAATTTTAACATTGAGCATTCATTGTTATTAATCTACAAAGTAAAGGCTTTACTATGAAATTGACGTATCTTATCAGGACAGTTATATTGTATTACATTTTTTATAATTCTAAATTGTAGTATTTTATTTTAAATTACATAGATATGTTTGTTTTCTGTATATTTCTTACAATTGACGGATAATAAATTATATATCCATGACACAAAGTTAGTACATATATACACAGGCAAAATTTACTCACGTGAATTTCACATGAATCTCACATGAAATTCACGTGAAAAATTTCATGTGAGATTCACCTCAAACGAGCCTATACATGAAACTCACATGAAACTTTCCATGTGAATTTCACGTGAATTGAGATTCACATGATTCTCACGTGAAAAATTTCACATGAATTTCACGTGAACTTTTCAAAAAAAATATTGGTATTTCTCATGTTTTTACTTGAATTTAAAAATTTAGATGTTGTTTCAAATACTATATTTTCAAAATTCATGTGAATTTCACGTGAACAAATTTCATGTAATTTTCCTGTGAAGTTCACGTAAATGTCTCATGAGATTCATGTGAAACTCACATAGACTGATTTCACGTGAGTTTCACGTATAAG
Source organism: Mytilus trossulus (assembly GCF_036588685.1). Classification (NCBI taxonomy): domain Eukaryota; kingdom Metazoa; phylum Mollusca; class Bivalvia; order Mytilida; family Mytilidae; genus Mytilus; species Mytilus trossulus. The sequence continues at coordinate 8,889,189 of NC_086385.1, read as the reverse complement.
CTTGTTTGAGGTGAAATTCATGTGAATTTCACGTGAGATTCATTTGAATTTAAATTTAAATTGATGTGAATGAAAATTGCCTGTGTATAGGAAGATGAATAAACTATAAAGGGCCCAACAAATTACTAGTGTAAAAAACGTTCAAACAAGTAAACCAACGGTCTAATCTATACAAAAAACGAGTAACGATAAACACGTATAGATTACAAAAAACAAACGACAACTACTGTACATCAGATTAGATATACAAAAATCCTATACACATTAATACAATACAAATTTGAACAGCCTATTTTTGCTAGGCATGATTCCTTTTTATTCCCACTAGTTTTTATTTCTGTACATTGTTTTACGTATATCAGTTGATTGTTACAATGCTTAATTATGTAAATATCTTGTCGTTTTCCTGACTGTTTCCTATTTTGACTTAGCGATTATTGTTCATCACGGAAACGATTTTATTTCTAAATATAAAGTATGCACGAATTTTTGCTTTTTGGTTTCAGCTAGATAACAGAGACAGTACTTTAAAAATATAGAGCATTGTATTCCTAACCGATTTTCAATAGGTCAATGAGCACATATATTGGGGAAAAACATCAATCCATTATTTTTTCTTCGTGCATGGATATTTTCATGAATCTATAAATCGGTATTCACGACAATCAAGGAAACCAAAAACACCAAGAGTATTGCTCGAGAAGCGACACCGGGTAAATGAGAAGGGTAAGCCTCTCCTATCATGCAACCATCCCCGACCATACGACTTCATATCTTAATATCTGAATCGGGAATAGAACACATTCGGTAGATACATATATCTAACGACTTTTTTTAGTTACTTAAAATCTTAAATTGCGGCAACAGGTCACTAGTGAGTTAACGCAAATAGATGCAGTATATTAAAATTGTACGTCAGCCAGATGTCACAATTCAAATAAATTCCTTATCTTGATGATGACGGTTACGTTAAAATATGTATTATAGTAATGATGATAGTACAGCTTATAATTTACTTATGGTTAGTAAAAAGCGTCTTTGTAAAAAATCAAAATAATGACGACTTACTGTTCAATCGAAAACAAAGACATGAAAGTATGAATTTTGATCAAAGTGTAAAAAATATTGTTATCTTTTCCCTTGAGACAAGCATTTAATTTTACTCTGTGGTAATTTTATGTTTTAATATATAGATTCTTTTGAATATGGCATATTGTACAAAAAATGTCAACGCTATCTCCTTCATGCAAAGCTCTGATTCTGATTCCTTTCAATGGTTTGGCTATACTTTTTGGAATAGTTGGATTAAAGCTCTTCATCTTTTATATAAGCTTTGGAATTTAATATTTTGGCCACGAGCATCATTGAAGAGACATGTATTGTCTTAATGCGCATCTGGTGCAGAACAATTAATACCGTTAATGTTATTCATAGCATGAGTTATATGCCTTTTTTAGTTATTTACTAAGCTTTTGTCATTCTGCTGATCTTAAATTTGAAAAAAAAGACGTGCTCTGCTTTTACTGCTGACAATGCTCTTTGCTCAATTTTCCATGATAAGCCGTTTTGTATTTTAGTATTAAAAGTTCAGTAACCTTTCCGCTGCGTTTGAAAAATAAAATGAATCAATTGATTCTTTTCAAAATGAGTGATTAATAATATGCGTCAACAAACTAAACCTAATGACGTTTTTCAATTACTATCTTCATATACAAACGATGTTTTTGAAATGGCACACTCCATACATGTGGTTAACTGATTATATAGAATCTGACCATATAGTATAATTTCATGTGCGTATCATTCAATAAGTAAAAAAATCTTATATATAGTACTATAATAAGGCAAAAGATTGTTAATGTGATAACATCACAATTCAAGGTAGCCTGTACTTTTGCACTGGCGTACGAATATCGCTTAAGTTACATTTAGTTTCAACTTTTTGGAATTTTGGGTCCTCAATTGTCTTCAACTTTATACTTGCTTTCTAGCTTTTTGTTTTATCTGAACGTCACTGACGAGTCTTAAATATATGTAGACTAAACGCAGGTGTGACGACGTATTAAATTATAAACCTTGTACCTTTGATAACTATTTACATCATCTTTGAAGCTATGTTAAATCGAGGAATGTTTCATTTTTCTACAAACTTGTGTTAATGTCCTAATTTTGTTGTACTTCAATTTCGTATAATTCCATCAACTCGTCAAATTTAGTACTAGATTTGATTGGCTACAAAAAAATACGTATGTGGCGCAGGATGATTGAAACCGTTCATATTTTTTTCCATAGTTTTAAATATTTTCTTTTTTTATTGCACTGCTTTCACCTTTGAATGTTTTTTCTACAATATAGAATTCAATTGTAATTTATAAAAGCACATTTTGTCTGCAAACAGCGGGTTATGACGTATAAGTTGGAAGGATTAGTTTCTTAAAAGGAACATATAAAAGTTAATATGGTGATCCAAAGACAAACTTCCATGATCACAGCGTGAATGGATTAAAAGATTGAAAACTAATCTGCAATTGATTACCTTTTCAACACGCTGAAAAGAAAGGATTCAATTACCTCAAAAGTTTTTTGTGTTAACTATTCAGATTTCACGAACTACATCAAGACAACATTTCCGGCTGTTTATTGTTTGTGTCCTTGATATTAAGACTTAGTTTTCTTCTATTGTTCATAAGTAATTGTACAGTTCAAAGACCTAGTATAGACTTTTCAGATACATGGGCATACATAAATTGTATTATTCTCTTATTTCCCATTAGAAAGTTTCATCTCGGTGAAGAATAATTTACGGATTGTTGTTGTAAATATAATGATGGAAAATATGTAAAACGATCAAAAGAACAATAAACCTTTACAAAACGCAACACAGAAAACTTAAGACTAAGTTAGTTATATCGAGTAATTAGGAACCACACCACAGCAGATTTGTTAGTGACTGTTAAAAAGCCCTTACATCTTACCAAGTTGAAAATCAACCGGTGAAGAAAATATTTCATTCCTTAAATTTGGCTCACAGTAAACAGTTTACACAAAAACACAATGTGCATGGCAAATGGTAGACGAACTAGTAAAGTGTATAGAACACACCAAAAAATCAAAAAAAAATAAAAGCACACAGAATAACACTTAGACCTAAAGAAATGAAGATATCAGGCACTAACTTGTGTAAGTATATATATTCATTGATTTTCATTTATTGAGTTTATGTTTTCTCACAAAATAAGGAGAAATAGTTGCTACAAGTCATTGAGTATTAACAGGATTTTGATTTGAACCAAACCTTCAGTTTTGTCTTAACATAAGAAAAACACGATATATAACTGGCTCATTAATGTTTTGAAAGCCTGAGCGTAGGTCTCTATAGTCAGCAGTTTTATTCATCATGATCATAATTATCAGTTGATTGTAAATAAAAAGAAAAAAAATCAAAATACCTGACTTGGTGGATTAAACAGCTATACATCTTACTTGCATAACATTCCATTGTATTGACATCGAAGTGTTAACAAACCGAACAGACATAATAGGTAAAAATGACAAAATATGTGTGCAACAAACAACATTGTGTTATAATCTTAATCACTATAAAAACACATAAGCAAAAAAAGAAAGACAAAAATACAAAAATGTATCATAGCACATTAACACAATAACGGAATGTACAAGTACCGAGCCACATGAATATCACAAAAAAATACACTTAGCAAAAAAAAAAACAATATATTAAATAATAAAAAAATACTATACCACGATATTAAAAATATTAAAAAAATTAGATTGATACTATTCGCCGGTAGAGCATTGATCAAGTAACAAACCAAAGTACTTTATGTTGCATTGGGTGTCAAATCAAAAGAGAAAAAATCAAGAATCTGTTAAAGGAAGGTCAGAGGTATACCGCCATCTTGAATTGTACAATCCTAGTAAAATATTGGCCTACATGTAGTTCTTTGCCCAAATCTGCAATTTAATGGTTAAACCTTTTATCTATATAAAGAAAAACTTAGTTATTCATTGCATTTTCTAAAATGTTTTAACAAATACCAAATATTTGTGCCTTTATAATTAACTTTTCTAATAAATCATTTAACGGACGATAACTATTTTAGTACAAGATGTGTACTACACATATAGGGAATTTTTCCTTTTTTAACTTGTAATCAATTACCTCAGTAGTTGTTTTGGCTGGTATTCAAATGTCTATCCGTCATCAAGACAACATTCCCGCCTTTTATTGTTCGTGTCCTTGAGAGAGCAATGTATTATTCTTCTATTGTTACATGTTGTTCAAAAGAAGAGTAATTGTACAGTTCAAAGACCTAGTAAAGAACTTAAAGAGATATGCGAGAAATATATAAGTTGAATAACTTGCTCTTCTTTGTCCCTCGGGAAACATGTGTAGGCTGAAAACAGAAAGTGATTTAATAGCACAAAATATATTGAAAAATGGTTCCGCAAATTTTTTTCGTTTCCTGTGTGTTGTATTCTGAGGACGCTATACGCGCATGGGCTCATCAATCTGATGTTTGAGAAATATTATCACGTCAGACCAATGGACTGTCTCAAAGTACTATTGTGGTGACCAAGTGACCACTTATGTCAAGCTTGATGATGCCTAAGGTCACAGGTGGTCTTTTAACTGGTCTACGGGCACATACATTGGCACATGTAGTCTGCGGTTATGAAAATAATGTATACCTGAATTCTGACCTGTCGATTAAAATAGGTTTACGAAATATATTGAAACAACGCAGTCTCTAATTTAATTTTAAAACATAAATTAGAAGCAAAAGCATTTATGTGCTACTTAAAGTTTGGCGAGGTGTATATATATTTTTTTATTTTATTTCATATGCATTTTTTGTTTGTTGTGTTGTTTTTTTATTTTAATTTGCTTATTACTGAAATGGTTGTTCGTTTCATCCATGTTTGCGATTCTCAATAATCAATAATCAATAATGCTCAAAGTGGCAATAAACACCAATCAATAAATCAATCAATCATTTAAACAAGTAAAGGTAGTCTGCTTTATATATGTGTGTTACAATTGCACGTTTCAAAGAGCATTACGTGCTATAAATGTTATTTTAGTTCCCAAGGATATCTACGCGTTGTATCTATATCACATACAACACTCATTGTATAACAAACGGTAGGGTTTCTTATGAAAGTGAAATATTTAATTGCTCAAACCGACATGAAAATCTTAAATCAAAATGATATAAAGTAATATTTATGTGCAAGATTAGACATTACAAATGATTAATATTCCTTTTTGGTGTAATAGAATAAAATCTTCAAAGGTCTTAAAAGTTAGTAGCTCATTAGGTCATCTTTAGTTAATAAATGTTTATATGATCAAAACGTTCCAATAATTAGTTCATTAGTTTAAAGAAAATCCTCTTGTAATATTCTTTTGATCCTAGTAAATACGTGACAAATTATAATTATTTTTACTCTAAAGGCGTAGTTAAACTCTAAGCTGTGCTTTTAAATTATATTCCAAAGAGAAAAGATAAATATGAATTTTGTCTTTTATGTCTAGGTATTTCAATTTATGAACTGACGAAAAAAGAAGCTAATTATTAGTTTGGATGGTTGACAGGAGTATAATGGTACCCGAGGGTACCATCAGCTATGTAGTCAGTACTTCGGTACTGACATTATATATGCCATACATATAGTTGTCTCGTTGGCAATCATACTATATCTGTTTAAAATGATGTACATTGATAAATTGCACGTTTGTATATCTGTAAGTTAGTAGGAAATTAAGCTTGAAGCTCCAGTTATAATTTATTATTTTAGAGTACGTTTTTCTCGTCTTCATTTTAGTATGTGATGGTATACCGTAAAGTTGTTAATGAACAAATAAGTGAATATAAGTCGTACTAAAGCTTTTGAAATATGAATTCCAAATTCACATCATTTCATTTATAGAAGTAATCAGAGCATGATATTAGTAAGGATTTATGTTTACTAGGAGCATCTAGTACGTTACTTATGTAAAATGAAAGTAAAAATGCTTAATACAAAAAAAAACGTTGGATAGACGATATTATGTTGCGGATAAATTGAATATATCCGATGCCTTTTTGTTACACTTACCATAGTTCGGAAGTTTCACTAACAACCAGTATTTCTGTACTTTTATTAGATACAATCACCATTTGCACACAATAACGCAAACTTAACGAAAATTTTGCAGACTAATTTTCGGCTCTCCCTTGACACCATTTGCGAGTATGGTCTTGAGGAAACGATGATAGTTCGTCGGAAGTGGACGATAAATGACTGATCCGTGTTAAGAGAGAGACATATATCTTGCACGTTAAAGACACCCTTGTAGATTTTTTAAAGAGCATGGTTCAAGGCAGCACTCGCACCCGCAAAGTTAAAAGCGTTTAATTTAATTTAAATATAAGTTGCAAAACTTGTTTCCTAATCCACTATAAATAAATATGTTTAAACTAAACGCAAACTAAGCGATATCAATATAGAAGTAACAGCAACAATTAAAAAATAAGATAATCAGAAAAGTTTAACTTATCTATTTAAAATTAAAACATCAATTATATGATAAACTTAATTTTAACCCATAAATGTTATTTAGCTATATTGTGAGGGACGGACGCATAGATTGAAAATATACTGTCAACGCCATGGCGAAAAAAATAAAAAAAAACAAACAGACATATTAAAGGACACAAGACAAAACTCATGTTTAAGAATGGTAAATCTTTGGGCCATCGTCTGCTCTGATTATAATAACATATCAACATATTATTTTACTTTAACAGCTTTCTCTTTCAAAAATTGCTCTTGTTGTATGGAATAACAGATGACCCAACCGTATTTAATGTTTACTGTCAAGTGATTTCAATTTGCATTAATGCTATGTTATTTGTTTGTATACGGCCCTGTGATGAGCCACGTGAGGTCGGTTTACTAACTTTGTATTTAAGATAACAAAATCTAGCACAAAACATTGATATGCACTAGACATGCTAGACAGGGTTATCATAAAGTCATAAATGTTATCTTAAATCTATTGACACATACGGTAAACTAAAACAATATATTCGTAGTTATAACAGCTTAATACGATGAAAATTCTGTTGTTGCTGTGTGCCATATTCTTGGTCTGTAGAGGATTGTTACTGGATAATGAAAATCCTCCACATGGAACTGGAAGTAGTACTTATCTTTCTGTGTCTAAATATTTAGCTGGTCAGCGGACTATTCATCATGAAATAGAGGAGTTACGTAGCCAACACGAGTTGTCGATTAATTTACTCACATCTCAGTTGAAGACGAAATTTGAAGAACTTGATACTTTAATTTCAGCAAAACCACCGGGAAACAATTCTTGTCAGACAGCAGTGGCAAACCTTCAGGAAACGGTTCGTGAATTGAATGAAAACAATACTAGATTAGAGCATGACGTCTATGATTTGCAGTCAAAATACACTGTTCTTAGAAAAGCATTTGAGAATAGAACCATCGAGCTTAACAATAAAATAGAAGAGTTGTATCGTTTAAAAAACATCCAACAACTTCAAATGGTAAACAATATGCAAACTAAAGTACACTACCTAGATTCATCTGTGACGTCACTTCTGAGTCGTGAACAAGCCCGAAATCAGGATTTCTTGGCTTTATATAATATGACTAAACAATCCAAAGAATTAATTACGTCACTCCAGCACGATGTCAGCAAACACAATGACAAAGGTATTTTACAATAGATTCATTTCTAATGCAGGTCAAGTTTCATATCTATTGACGAGGTTTTTGACTTGAAACAAGCACATGCAATTAAATATATGGTTTTAACTAAGGTTTTTGAAAAGTCCTTGTCCCATAGTTCATATCAATTTCAATACAACAATCTAAACGACAATTCTATTGGTTCTAAATCTTTGCAATGTCATATTCATCTTTGCTGGGAAAGATTGTGGATCCACATATACTTTTATTGTTGTTGACAACATATTTGCATTCTTGAAATATTATATGATTTCTTTCATGGATTTGGCTATACTTTTTGGACCCTTTGGATTTAGCTCTTCATCTTTTATATAAGCTTTGGATTTCAAATATTTTGGCCACGAGCATCACTGAAGAGACATGTTTTGTCGAAATGCGCATCTGGTGCAAGAAAATTGGTACCGTTAATTTTATTAAACTGTTAATATGCTACTTCTTTCTTTTTTCAGTTGCCTACTTTGCATGCCGTAAACTCCGAACAACATTTGCTGGAGGTGCAACACTAATATTTGAATCAACAAAAAATAGGGTAGGAATAATTAATACGTCTTCAATCCAAACAACAGGCCAATTCAATTGTACAGTGCCTGGTATTTACCATATATCAGTAGCATTAACTTCTTACTCAAGTGAAGCAGCCTTCTTAATAATGAAAAACAAGAACGAGTTAATAAAAGGGTGGGTAAATGAATATAATACTCAGCATACGTATTGGCAGTTTGTAACAGCGGTTGCATTGACGGAACTCAATATTGGAGACACACTAGAAGTAACAGCTCATCCATCTACACCAGTTGCTGTTGAAGGAAGTGACTATTCGTGTATAACCATCGTTAAGATGCTCTAAAGACTTAAAAAACTTTAATGTCCAGAATTATATGCAAGTATATTTTGGGCCCTTTATAGCTTGTTGTTCGGTGTGAGCCTAAGCTCCGTGTTGAAGGCCGTACATTGACCTACAATGGTTTACTTTTTTAAATTGTTATTGGATGATGAGTTGTCTCATTGGCACTCACACCACATCTTTCTATTTCTAAGAATTTCACATACTAATTAATCTTTAAATATTATACTACAATGAAACAGTCTTTAACTTAAATTTTCACCAATTTTGTTTTGATTTTGTTTTTTACATTTTTCATTATACAAAAAACAAACAACAATATTTGAAAATTAGTTTGCAAAAATCACAAAGTCATTGTTCACATTATTGTCTTAATCCCTTAACAGCACTAAGGGAAAGAGCAATCGAACCAAACGTCGAAAAACATATTGAAAAGCAAAAAAAGAAAAGTGAAAACAGGACGACCAGAACAGCAGCATTTAACTACAGAAATACTAGACTATAAGCTTTTCATCTAACAGATATAGAAGGAAAGCCAAAAAAATACCTAGATACATGTACTTACCAAGAAGGTTTCGAATATTAGTCTCTTGTCAGAAAATTGGCTGCCTCATAAGCAAGTCAAAGAATGCAGTTGGCGATAAAAACAAAATGGAAACAACACGTTTCATAAATCTAATGCGTTAAAGGCGCTTTCCCGGATTTACCTTCATCAAGAACAATCAAAGCAAAACATTTAAAAGCCAAGGATTTACAAGAACCGAAACAATTGAAGAGCTATATGACCAAAAATAACCCTAATAGAATAGTAAAATCCGCTCAAGGCCAACACTGCCTAAATATTGCGGGATTTTAAACCTTGTTTGCTTAAATCAGGGACATAACATATTTCCAATTCATGCAAAGCCATTCGCATTGCACCTGAACAACAATAAACAATACAAAGGTTTTATTTTGAAATGATTTGTAACGGTTTCGGCATGTAAAAAAACAAAATTCACAAAAATACTGAAACCTAAAGAAATTTAAAACGGAAACTCCCTAATCAAATTGTAAAATCAAAAGATAAAACACATGAAACGAAAGGATAACAACTGCCATATTTCTGACTTGAAACAGGTATTTTCTTAAGTAGAATATGGTGGATTGAACGGAATATTTAGTTAACTAAACCTCTCACTTGTATGACAGTTTCTTCAAATGTCTTTTTATTGACAACGATTCGTTAAAAAACAAACAGACTTATAAGGCTTAAATGTCAAAATAGGGGTACAGAAGTCAACATTCATGTGTTCACTAATCACAAAAATAAACAAACAAATATACAACAAAAGAGCACCCACTTACATATATACCAAGCACATCATTTACAATTAAAGACAAGAACAAATTTACTTTGGAACAATAACCCAAGTTGACGGGATGTGAAAGTACAAACCCATGTCTTATGTATCAAAGAAACACAAAAAGTCACACGAACAAAGCAAAAAATCCAAAAATGAAAGATAATAAAAATGAACACACGGATAGACAATTTTACTATTTATTCCAATAATAGTGAACGCGCAGAGTCTCCTAGTGGTTGGTATATGTTTAAGACATGCCACGGCGGCGACATTTATAAAATATATTATTTATTCATCGTGATCAAAATTTACCTTGGGCACATATTCGAAAGTAATTTTTAAAATAACTTCACACTCATATTTTCAAAGTATTCTATATCTTAACAAATGCTTTTTTTCATGCAACTGTAACGACAACTATAACATGAATAAAAGCAGTTTTTTTTACCTTTTTGTTGAAGAAATAATTATATATTTAAATAACGTCATAACTATAAATATATTTATACCGAAATCGAGTAAATAAACATCTCGGATCGAACCAATAAAATATAAAATCAGAAAATTACTGAATTCTGGGAAAAAATCAAAACGGAAATTTCCTTAAAGCGATAAAGCGATCATTTCTATGGATCTTTGAATATCAATTTATATGTTCTATCTGAGATCCTTGTAATTATTTCCATTCCAGGTATACACAGCTATTGTTTTTAACCTCGTTATTGGTACTTTCTACGTTAACTTCATAATAATCTGTATCAATATCTGAGAAATATATAAAAAAAAAATACAATGATATGTAATATTCGATAGCTTGACTTTAACTTGATTTCTACAATAACCTAATGAGTGGACACCATACTTCAAGAAGTCTAGGTGTAAATTTTTTGTTTTGATGATCATTAATAAAGGCATATAAGCTTCTTATTTTCTGTTACTGTTATAAGCCATCATTTACAGTATTAACAGCGAGAATATACAGTGAAAGTTACAGGATGTCATTAACGCAGCTTTGCTTATTGTCTATGAACCAATTTAACAATAAATGTGATTATAATATATAAAGCTGTGGGTGAAACCAGGAGAAAATCTAGTATAAATGGTTATCAAAGGTACAAGGAATACGATTTAATACGCCAAACGTACGTTTCGTCTACATAAGACTTATCAGTGACGGTCAGTTCAAAATAGTTAAAAAGTCAAACAAGTACTAATAGTTATCAAAAGTACCAGGATTATAATTTTATACGCCAGACGCGCGTTTCGTCTACATTAGACTCATCAGTGACGCTCAGATCAAAATAGTTAAAAAGCCAAACAAATACAAAGTTGAAGAGCATTGAGGACCCAAAATTCCAAAAAAGTTTTGCCAAATACGGCTAAGGTAATCTACTCCTGGGGTAAGAAAATCCTTAGTTTTTCGAAAAATTCAAAGTTTTATAAACAGAAAATTTATAAGTTTAAGAGCACCCCTAATTTAAAAAAGTTGTGCTAATACGGGTAAGGTAATCTATTTCTGAAATAAGAAAATCGTTATTTTTACAAAAACTTCAATATGATTTACTAATTAACAATAAAATCAACGGTACCAATTTTGTTGCAACAGATGCGCATTTCGACAATACATGTCTCTTCAGTGATGCTCATGGCCAAAATATTTGAAATCCAAAGCATAAATAAAAGATGAAGAGCTATAATCCAAAAGGTACAAAAAGTATAGCCAAATTCGTGAAAGGAATCAGAGCTTTGCATGAGGGAGATACATTCCTTAATTTATAATAATTTCTAATATTTTGTAACAGCAAATTTTAATAACACAAAAAATCCGTATTTTCATGCCAGTACCATAGTACTGGCTACTGGGCTGGTGATAACCTCGGGGACTAATAGTCCACCAGCAGAGGTATCGACCCAGTGGTAGTAATAAAATCAACGGTACTAATTTTGTTGCACCAGATGCGCATTTCAACAATACGTGTCTCTTCAGTGATGCTCATGGCCAAATATTTGAAATCCAAAGCATATATAAAAGATGAAGAGCTATAATCCAAAAGGTCCAAAAAGTATAGCCAAAAATATAGTATAACAACATGATGTATGATGTTTATGATGGTTATGTGTCGAGTGCAGCTAAATATGCTGTTGTTCCCACAGACAAATATGTTGTTGTACCTGTAGAGGAAGCCTGAAACAACATCGTTTTTATGTGTAAAACTCATTACAATAACTGTTTGATAAACGAATTAGGTATTGCCAATTCACTTGGAAACTCAACATATACCCTCACGACACTTACCAAAGAGGAAATCATGGATAGTCATAGGTCTTTTATATGTTCTATTGGAATTTCAATTAAAGATGAAGAACTGGATCTTCCATCAATGTTTTGTATAAATAAACTACACAAGTGTCCTTACAAACAACGGTATATTGCTAGGTCTTCTAAGTGCTTTAAGAAACCTCTTATTGAATTATAAACATCTACTTTATCAGCAATGAAAGACGGGCTTCAAAGTTATTGTGAAACTGCCTATTCTTGAGGTAGCGTGAATCAGATGTGGATACTTAAAAATGTCAAAGATCTTTTAGAGTACATACAATCTAAATCTCTTTCATCTTGTAATAATATTAAAACAGTTGACTTTTCTACTCTTTACACAAGTATTCCACTTTCCAAACTAAAGGACAAATCTAAAGAGTTGGTTTTGGTTTCCTTTATAAAACAGAATAGACGACGTAGATACAAGTATCTTGTCTTCGGGAGGGATAAACCCTATTTTGTAAAGGATCAATCTGATTGAAACAAGAAATTCTCTGAAACTAACATTATCAAGATGCTTCAGTTCTTTATTGACAACATATGTGTTACGTTCGGAGGACATGTTTTTCAACAGACTGTCGGCATTCCAGTGAAAACAAATTGTGCCCCTCTACTTGCCGACGACTTGTTTCTTTTTTATTATGAGGCTCAAATCATGCAGGAACTTCTCTGGAAGAAAGATAAGTTAGCGATATCCTTTAACTCTTCTTCCAGCTTTATAGATGATGTTCTCTCACTAAATAATTATTCAAAATTTGGTGACTATGTGGAATGCATCTAAAATGTATCTCATCGAACTAGTGATAAAAGATAATACTGATACAGTTAAGTCGGCCTCATATCTTGACTTACATCTAGAAATTGACAATGAGGGTCGGTTGAAAACAAAACTTTACGACAAAAGAGATGAGTTTAGCATTTTATTGTGAACTTTCAATTTCGAAGTAGCAACATTCCAGCAGCACCTGCATACGGAGTATATATCTCGATATTGATACGATATTCCCGTGCTTGCATTTCCTATCATAATTTTTCTTTAGAGAGTTGCTGTTCAGAAGGAAGCTATTAAACAAATTCCAAATGGTGAAGTTGAAATCATCCCTTTGTAAATTTTACGGACGCCATCATGAGTTAGTTGACCGTTATAGAATAACCGTTCCACAAATGATATCGAATATGTTCCTTACGTCGTAACTAAAATTCCCTTCCCTTCATGAATGTGACTTACCGAATTAGACTATTTACCGGATTTGTAATCACATAAGCAACACACCGGGTGCCACATGTGGAGCGGGATCTGCTTACCTTTCGGAGCACATGAGATCACACCTAGTTTTGGTGTGATTCGTGTTGCTTATTCTTTAGTTTTCTATGTTGTGTCATGTGTACTATTGTGTGTCTGTTTGTCTTTTTTTTCATTTTTACCCATGACATTGTCAGTTTATTTTCGATTTATGAGTTTGAATGTCCCTTTGGTATCTTTTGTCCATCTTATAAATAGTGTGTTGCATTTATATTTAAATTAGTGACATTCTTTTATGTAAAATAATTCTGCTTTATATAGGTTTGATAGCTTATATTTCCAGTGAAACATGTCAAATCACATTTATTCTGATCTCCGAATTTGTACTTCCATTTGCATGACAAAATTTGCAACATGAACAACTAAATTTGCCTACCCTTCCGCTTAACTAAAATTTCTGATATATTTCTTTTCTCAATATTTGGCCACGACATTCACAGTTTGTCTTCCTTATGTTATATATATATATATATATATATACCTTTGTACAGACTATTTGTTATCACCGCTCGCCATTCGAGTCAAAATCAGTAAAGGTAAATCACATACCTGTGTTTTAGTCAGTCCTAATTTTGAGTTTTTTCAATTATAGTTGTAGGCAAAAACCTCAAGATACTAGGCTGTATTGTTAATCTTAGTTAAAAGCTTTTACCTAAAAAGATATTTTGGCAATACATTTATTAATCTTTTACTCATAACAAAATGATTGTATATTGTAGATTTGAAATAATACGACACACACACAAAGAAGTAAGAAACTGAAATTGAACAAGACTTTTATTCAAAAGGAAAGATATTATATATACATCACACGAGAAACCATAGAAATAAAAAGTAGTATCCTTTTTGTACGCAAGATGCGTTTCGTCGATCAGATCCTCACAAAGGATCCTCAAATCAGAAAAGACAAACCAAGAAAAAGTTCAAGAGCATTGTGGACTCCAAAATTGCCGAAAGAATTTACAAAACACGTCTGTCAAGTATAAAAAGATGTTAATGCATTCTAAAACATTAAAAGTGTATCTTTTTTCCTATTTGATATGTTCTGCAGACAGTGACAATATCATAAAGAAATGTGGTACAATGCATAATATTTGGAAGCATTATATCTATATCTGTGGAAGTTAAATAAGTTTGTTCCGTTCAAATATTGAAAACAACACGTTATTAAATTCTTGCGTCCGAAGCGCTTTTCTGGATTTACCTTCATCAGGAACGCTCAAAGCCAAACATTTGAAATCCGAAGATGTACAAGTACCGAAACCGTAGAAGAGCTAAATATAAAAAATACCTAAAATAAATAGCCAAATTCATCTAAGACCAACTTTGCCTGAGGGAGTTGAAATCTTAGTTTCTTAATAATTTACAAATTTATAAACGGACAATTTTAGTCAAGTTTGTTAAATCATGTCAGTACCGAAATACTGACTACTGAGCTGATAATAACCTCGGGGACTGATAGTCCACCAGCAGAGGTATCGACCCAGTGATGTAAAATATTGAAAACGTTATTTATTTCTTGTGTTAAGTTACATGTATGAGAGTAGGTGCAATGTGGTCAATACAACCGGAAGTCATGTATGGTATTTATGAAGGGTAATTGGCCATTAATATTGATTAATGGTGGGATGTTATTGATATAAGATATAATATGCTCAAAACAGATATATCTATGTACCAGAAGCAGAAGGCAATCAAGTCCATTATTACTTAAATATAGCAATTGTATCCTATATAAATTGCCATATAGCTTTATTTCAGACTATAAAGTAAGCTGAATGGTGATAGTTATATATTGGCATTATATCAATTTGACAGATAAACAAGCTCAAATCATTAATGGTTTAGCGTACTTCCTGTTTGGCATTGATTTCTGTTTGTTGTCACGTTGATCGAGACAGCGCAGAATAAGAATATAACCACATTTGTACTTGATTTAGTACTCAGGATTAAAGCCTGAACTTGTTGCTAGGACCTATTATTTGAACCTTAGTGTTGTTTATCTTTAGTGAGCTCTGTATAGTGTTATGGACTTTTCAGTGCTTTTGTCGTTTTTTTTTTAGAAGTTTGCCCATTAATTATTTTAACTAATGCGTGTAAGAATCCAGGTTGTATAACACGCTTTATTTTTGTTCTCACTTTTACTTGTTTCTACCACTTTTTGAAGAAGAACAAAATATGGTTCTTCAAGAAAATGAAGATTCTCTATGTTTTGAATATGTTCGGTTGAATGCAATTCACTTAAACAAAACAGTTTTTAATGTACGCTCATTTGCAATTTTGATACGAATTCGTAATAAAAAGGATTATAACATTAAAATGATGAAACAAATTAAAACAATACCATGTATAGTTGTCTCATTGGCACTCACACAACATCTTCATATATCTATCCATGAAATTCATTTAAAAAAAATCTATCAAATACCTATATTCATATAGTCAAACAGATTTTAAACATGCCTTTCTTTGTTTGTATTCAAAAATATCTTGTGTCTTTGGAGAACCATCTTAATTTACGTAAACAATGCAAAATAAAGGCAACGGTAGTATACCGATGTTCAAAACTCATAACTCGATGGAAAAGACAAATCCGGGTCACAAACCAAAACCGAGGGAAACGCATTAATTACAAAAAAGGAGAAAGACGACACAACATTAAAATGTAACACACACAGAAACGAACTAAATGCGCTCCTGCCATGGCCTGAAGTTATAGCTCATACAGCCTCGCTTTATAATATACGATAAAGTTTAACAAGTAGATATTAAATCGGTGGAAATCAAATATTATAATGATATAAGTTTATTATTTGATCACGTGATTTTCATTCAAGAAAATTACATGTAGTAAGTAACGGTTGTGATGCCACAACTATGTAACATGTAACATGTATAGTTCCCATGCATAATCATTTTATAAAGCAGATGTCAGCATATTCAGACAAACGTTCCCTACCTTATTTCTAGTATACTAGATGTGCAGATTTTTTATGGATTGACAAAGATAAATTCAATTCAATTCAAATATTTATTGTCATATAAACTCTGAACAATACGTTTGTGACAAATAATATGAACATACACAAAATACATTTAACAAACAAAAAGATAAAAAAGGCAACAGTAGTATACCGCTGTTCAAAACTCATAAATCCATGGACAAAAAACAAAATCGGGGTAACAAACCAAAACCGAGTGAAACGCATTAAATATAAGAGGAGGACAACGACACAACAACGAAACGCAACACACAAAGAAACGGACCAAGCATCAGACAAAACACCACGAGAATAACAAATATAACATAAAAGACGTATTGCGAAGAGGAAACTCGAAAGTAAATGAATATAAATTGGAACGACACACCTAATGCTATAGCATGTTCCTTAACGTCGATATTCTCTTTTAATTAAAACATAATTTGCATGTTTGATCAAATATGCAGAAGAATAAGTCATAAGTGAATCAAACTTTAAAAAAAAAAAAAAAAAAATGTACACAAAACGCCCAGTGTTAGCAAAAACCGACGAGTAAATATAACTAATTCCACTTCAACAGGTTACAAACTGGCGAATAGCGATTATCAATTCGAAAGATAACGTTTAAAGAGACTATTATATAAATATTAACAGTGATAGTAAATTTTTGAAAAGTGAAAAAATATTGATAGTAAATTTTTGAAAAGTGAAAAAATATTGATAGTAAATTTTTGAAAAGTGAAAAAATATTTTGATAATTGTAAATATTGTACTTTGTGAAGGCGATAGACTCCTAAGGCACATCAAAACTCGTAAGTCGAAAAATACCTAACACTGTCATGTCAAAAAATGAATAAGATCAAGAACAGAAAACATTACACAAACACAACATAGAAAGTTACATACCAAGCAACAGGAAGCCGTTCAAAATAGAAAAAAAAGGGGAAACAGGGGGAGGGGTGATCTCAGGATCAAGGTATAAACAGCAGAGAATAAACGTTATCGCATATTGGTTCTTTTTTTGTTTTGTTTTGTAAGATCCTTTTTTTATTAAAACATCTCTATGTAGGCAGTATGCTGCAATGTTATTGTCAGTGTTTACAACTATTTTAATACTACACACAAACGGCTTTTTAAACCAAAATAAAAGAAGGCATGTGCACAACAAGAATATTTATATAAAGAATGGAGGTCGAATCTGTAGATTATAAGAACAACATTTTGATCCTAATATTTGGCCTCAAAGATCTGTAATTACCAATAAGAAAGAATCCAGAATTTTAATAAACAAACATGGGATTTGCTGTTCGGCTGACATTGAGTAATGCATGTAAAGTGCACGCTACTGTTTTCCCAATTGATATATCTTATGTCCAGTAAATAATCTCGTGGAAACCACTTTACGAGCTTACATGCCGTTATTGGAACCAGTGATTGATAGTTTTGCTGTAAATCCGAAATATTAACACGCAAGAATAAATGAATATAATATAAGGTAGACAGACACGAGTACAAAAGTATAATTTTCTCATTCAAAAGGACATTGACCTGAACAAAGAAGGACATTGACCTGATTTATTTCTTGCTACAATTTATAGGTATTTGATATTTATATCGGTTGTTAGTCGTATTCAAGGAAGCAAAAAGCTAATACAACTCTTCGTTGGAATAGAAAAATGAGTAACGTGTTACAGTGTATCATATTTCTTATTCTTATTAAGTAGTTATTGGGTACGTCAGTAACATGATTTTTTTGAAATTATATCATAAAGAGGATCATTTGTATCAAAGAATTAAGAACATTTGGTTTAAGTGCATATGGGACAACTTTCGAACAAAGGTGTAAAAAGTTAACAATTATAGGTTAGCATACGGCCTTCTGAAAAAACCTTGATATACATAGAACAGTATTCTACAAATATTTAATATACAATGACTTGTGTAAACAATTCAAACAAGTTAATCAACGGCAGTGATTAGTTTTGTCTTTGATTTTAAGACATTTCAAAAATGGTAATTTGGTATAATTTTCGCTTTTATTTGCGGAAAAAATGTTCCATAATATTTACCCTACAGAAACGGTTCAGGTCTAGGTGAATGCGAATTACAGAGCCATTAAATGTCAACGAAGAACTCATTGGACACACAAGAGTTCCATCAAAATTCCGTCGACGTTAAAAAAAACCAGATCTGAGCATACATGTTTTTATTCAACGCATCACATGGATACATCAATATTTCAAGATCTATATAAATATATAGGCAACACAAATCATCAATAACCAGTTAAATTACCAATACAATCATTAAAGGTGACTTTTAGAGATATGTATTGAACTGTGGCCTATATATGCTGTATGATCAACGTTAAATACATTTTTGAGTTTTTCATACATTTTAAAGATGTTAACTACCACTTAAAACGTTAGTTCATTTAGAAGCAATTTGAAATATGGAGATAATTTTAATGCAGTTGTACTGTTATGGTATATTTCCCAGCCAACGGTTTAATTTCAAAATATCAACAGTTTTAAATATTTCAAGACCTTAAATACCTTCGGCCTTAAAAAGATTATGCATTGTTTAAACGTGATTATACAACTATTTTCAACAATACTATCTTTTTATTGGAAGAAATATTTTGCTTTTTACGTTTACGCACATGAAGGCATTGAATATGTGTAGTACCTTTGATTTACCTTATCACCGAAAACAGCAAACAAATCATACATGGTATATATGATAGTAATAGTTTTGTTCGGAGAAAACACTACTAAGTTAAAGTCAATATAGCTTATCTCAGTAGCAAGCATATCAACAGTACTTTTACATTGGAACATAGATGAATCATACTTTATTTTTTCACACCCAATATTTGATGGCGACTTGATGGTGAGACGGTAGCATGTTGTCGGCATAATTTGGTTATAAAAATAAGTTATTTCCGTCCAATTCAAAGATCAATAAAAATATCATTATTTATAAGTCACAAAGTCAAAGAAGTTTTCAAAGAAGAGGATATTATGTTACGAAATTTAAGAACAGAATCTTGTTTATAATTCATTTATTTAGGAAGCAGAATGACGCCTTCCACAGACTGATATAGATTTCCGCTTAAAAACGTTTGAATGTAAATTAACTCATATTGGATAATAGACTAAGCATAATGGACGCAAAACGCGACTTGTGTCTTTGAAAGCCAAATCATTGACACTTGTATCAAATACGTTTAAAAACCAAATAAAATGCAAACATAAACAACTTTAGAAAAAGAAAGTTTCGAAGTTTTTGGTAAAAAACAAACTAAAGCTATTCTAGGGTAAAAAAAAACTTTATCATTTGTAAAAATTCAATTTTGTTTTAAACAGTCAATTTATAATTATGACTATATCAGTGATAATTCATTTCGACACAAAACTGATAATCTGTCTACTGTGCTTGAAAAACCTTCGGGTAGGAAATTCACTAACAATAGCTTCGCCATAGTGATTGTACATAAAGCACCAGTAGTTAATTGATGAACGGTCTTGAAATTCCATTTGAAATTAACAGATCAGACGACCGTGGTGGTATTTTATTATTTAAAACAGCCATGGGATGTCTCTATTGATTTTAAACACAAACAAAAAGTGTCTATCTAATATTTCGTGATGGATAACATGCTATAGTCTTGACCTTTAGATTATCTTTTATTAGAAAAGAGGCTTGAGACACAAGAGGGACATTCAAACTGCTCAGTCGGAATCAAACTGACTTCTCCATGGCTAAAGTAAAACAAGAAAAAACAATCAAAATATTATTTATGGGTATTGCAATAATTTATTGATATTTTGAATGGCTATTAATAAATTGACTTGAAAGAATTGATTTGAATCACCCACTCACATTACATTATATGGAGTTCCTTAAACCAGCAATGTGTAATGGTCCTTTAATTATCTTTTTAGATATAAGAAGTTGTGGCATGAGTATAAATAAAACAACTCTCCTTTGTAAAAATAAGCCATTTTAAGTCAAAGTACGGTCTTCAACACGGATCCTTAGCTCACCGCAAACAGTAAGGTATGAAGGGCCCAAACATTACTAGTGTAAACCTATATGGATGGATGACCATTATGGACGGCGTTATTGTCAAATAATGTTGAATTCAAATGTCAGTACCTTGTTATATGATCGTTCACAAAAGTTTAATAAACTTTTAATGTTATTTTAGTTTGATGTCAATTCGCCATTGAAGTTGTTTGTAAACGTGAGAATAAGCTGCCAATAAGATTATTAGTTGACATTTGACTTTTATTTTTTTACATTATTTTATATCAATATTTTTTGCAGTTTCCTAATCTTTTAAAACTCATTCATAAGAATAGACTTCCTCGTCTTTGTGAACAACAACAAAAAAAACCAATTGCGTGCATTAAGATATTAATATCTTCATCAAAATGCGATTAATGAACAGTGTAATAATTCATCGGCAGAATTTAATGGCTGTCTATAAATTTACTGGGTAGAATTCATATAAAATCCTTTTTAAATTGCAATAAAAGTCGTTCATCGAACCCTTAAGTGTAATTATTTCCAAATATTTCCATGAAATGGATGACGGATATACAGTTTGTATTGTCTGATTATAGGAACATGTTGGCTATCGTAATTGTCTTATGATGTTAGATTTACTTTAATATCTGTCGTTTGTGTAACATTCATTCATCAAAAGCCCATAAATTATTTCTGCTATGTTCGTTCGATGAAGACTCAAACATGAATAGAAAGGACAGTTACACGATTGTGTGCTTTTATAATACACTAAAATTGAGAACGGAAATGAGGAATCTGTCTAACAGACAACAACCCGACCATAGAGCAGACAACTGTTTCTTATTAAGCAGGAGTTTTGCAGGGATATATTTTTGTCATGTTCATCGCATTTTGCTTATACTCCGTCCATCTTTCAAATTTCAAACTCGATCGTTGTTTTAATTGTTAAAATCTAAAAACTGGTTATACATGCACAAATTTGTATGCTAACCCTATGCGTAGTTTTATATTTGGCAAGATAAACAAGGAGTTTGAACAAACATATTGAGAATCGTAGAGACAAACTCCTTAATCATTTCATTTAAAGTCATGCAAAAACATTACACAATACATTAAAGTGAAAATAATCTACACGCTTGACTTATTTATCTACAATAAAAAAACGACCGAAAAAGGGTTTGCTTCGTATCTTGATACAGTGAAAGCTGGCTAAACTGAAACCTGTGTAAACCGAAAGTCTGTCTAAACCAATTTTTTCGTAAGCACTGTCTTATCAAATTATGTGCGTTGTGAACGCAAAAAATCCGAACATCGGCCAAACCTGAACAAGATCTTAGGCCCCAAAGATGTTTGGTATGAACAGGTATCACTGTATATTAATTTACCCTGATAAGAGTTGACAACTTCAAACGAAAATATAAGATTTCAATCATCAAATTTTAAATTTCAGTTTCCAGCAGCAGATTGTGGTCCGTCTATTAAAGTGTACACCTCTCAATAAAGGCGTAACGATCTGGTAGGTTCACTTAACACAATCTTCGTAAACATGGTTGAGCTCTTTATAAACAAAAATGGCGCCAACAAGGTTGAGAGAAAGAACAACTAGAGTTGACACTTCTTAAGATGGTCACACGCGTGCATTGGTTGACCGATTTGATGTGACTGTATTTAACCTGAAGATCGATATATATATATATATATATATATATATATTGATCTTTTGATACCAGAAAAAATGAATGACAATAAATCCATCCTAATAACGATCATAGTGAAATTTTGTACATCATTGTTGATTTTTTTGGCGTCCCGTTATAATATGTAAAACAGCTCAAGACGCGATTCGGCAGTTTGTGTTAATGTGGTTTAAAACAAACACCAATCAATCATTTATTGTGACTGAAGATGTATGCATAGTAGAAAACGTTTACCGTGTTGAAGCATTCGGTTATTTTGATAATAATTTCCGAATTCATTACCAGGATTTGTATCAGTTTGATAGGTCAATATGATTCAAACATTGCTAAACGTATGTTGACTCTGATTTTCAGTTTGGTTTATCCAAGCTAGATTAGTTCTTTATGACTGACGTTTTTATAGTTGAAAGATTTCAGATTGAAAGACAATTTGTCTGCCAATTTATTGTTTGTTTTTATGCTGACAAACATACTTTACACAAGCATATATGGCTTCGGAAACTTTTTTTACCAATTACATTATTAATGAACTAACAAAATGTCAACAACTTCAAACTTAAATATAAGATTTCAACTATCAAATTGTAAATTTCATTTCTAGCAGCAGCTTCTGGTTCGTATATTAATGTTTACACCTCTCAATAAAGGCGTAACGATCTAACAAGTTCAC
The DNA here is from genome assembly GCF_036588685.1 of Mytilus trossulus. Taxonomy (NCBI): domain Eukaryota; kingdom Metazoa; phylum Mollusca; class Bivalvia; order Mytilida; family Mytilidae; genus Mytilus; species Mytilus trossulus. The sequence goes on along the minus strand of NC_086385.1, from coordinate 8,866,208 downwards.
ATAACACAATCTTCGTTAACATGGTTGACCGATTCTATATAACTTTATCAAACCCGAAGATTGTCATATACAGCGTAATCTTATCATTTTGAATATATTGAAACAGTGTTTTTTTAATGAGTTTGTTGTTGCTTGCACTTGTTTTGTTGTTGCTTGCACTTGTTTTGTTGTTGCTTGCACTTGTTTTTAAACTAATTTGATAAAGGGAATTCCATATATTTCTACATACTAGTAGCTATATCAAAATACGGTTAATGGGCAATGACATAAATCATCGGCAAAATTAAATGGTTGACTATAAATTTACTGACAAGAATTGATATGGATCTCCTTTTCATATAGTTATCAAATGTGTTTGTCGAACTGTCCCAGTTATGTTTTTAATATCTGCATCTAATAGGTGATAATAATACGGTTAATGATTTTCTGGCATCAAATGCCATTCATGTCATATGATATTGAATTTCAATAAAATGCTTTGGGTGGAGATATTCATCTATATTATAAAACAATACGATTTTTATTGGCATTTGATCTAAAAACAAACGTCAAATTGACAATTACAAAACTTCCAAACTCGTTTCTTTAATGGATATTTGCACATGTACAAAAGAATTGACGGTCTTTAACGTGTTTACCAATGAAATAAACAATCAAAATAATAATAAGGAACCTAGATACTGAAAACGAATCTTTTAAAGTTTCTTCAAACTATTCCATAAACACAAATGGTACTACTCAAATAGTCTGTGGGATAGAAAAAAACGTCAGTCTGTTATACAAAGACAACTAACAGGCAATTAATGTGTCCCTGATAATTTAATTAAAAACAAAATGGTTGAACAGTGACGCATTTATTTTGGGTTTAACGTTACAGATTGAATGCGCGGAAGAGTTTTCACATTTTCTGTTCGTTAACATACAGCGTTCTTTAACACAAATTATGATGTTAAAACGGAAAAATACAAAATCTCAAAGTTAAAGTTCAGGAAAGATTTACATTACTCCAAAGTCTTAATAACTCTTATTCTCGACCAATAATTATATTTTTTAAAAGTGCTACTCTCTTATATTCTGAAAAGATCGATCATTTATTTTAATAAGTATTCTCACTCAGTTTTCAACCTCTAACTAGAACATAGATTTTAATATTGAACAAAATGACATGTTTTGTTTCAATGATTATATGTTTTGATAAGTGTTTAAGAATAAAAGATAGTTACTTGTACATGTAGTATAAAACACGAAAATCTTAACACTTGATGTAAAGGAGGATAGATAGGAAATATGTAGATAAAAGTTAAAAAAAAGATTAAACTACCTCGAAGTTTTTCAATACTACTATTTCCTATTCTTGATTTTATCTTTAGTTCTCTGATACGATCGGTCATTGTCACAATCACGTACTCGATATCTCTCTTGCACTGATATTTTTACGTCCAACTTGCTCTCGGGTTTTAACCTTTAACCATATAACTGACATCTATAAAACTTCAGAAATGAATCTCTGTCAATCACAGATGTTTCCACAAGAGATATGTCATTATCCTACAGCTTTTTGACACTATAATGCATCGATTACCATAACTTCAATTTTCCAATAATGCCAATGGCACGGAATATAAATTCCACAACCGTCATTGGGATATTTTATTGTGTTAGAAAACCCTGAGGGTTGTGTAATTTTCATATCTCATTATTGTCAGCGGTGAAATGTAAAGCTTTTATGGTTTGTTTGAATAATAGGTTATTGTCGTACACGGAATTTTGACACCTTTTTAACAAATTTGCATATGCTGAGGTCAATGTATCACTTTCACAGATCATGTTGTATTATTATGTTTTTCTATGTTGTGATGTTATGCTATTGTTTCAGAAAAAGGGAGAAGGTTTGGGCCCATTAAAACGTTTAATCCCGCTGCAAATGTTTGCACCTGTCCTAAGTCAGGAATCTGATGTACAGTAGTTGTCGTTTGTTTATGTAATATATACGTGTTTCTCGTTTCTCGTTTTATTTATATAGATAAGACCGTTGGTTTTCCCGTTTGAATGGTTTTACACTAGTAATTTTGGGGCCCTTCATAGCTTGTTGTTCGGTGTGAGCCAAGGCTCCGTGTTGAAGGCCGTACTTTAACCTATAATGGTTTAATTTTTAAATTGTTATTTGGATGGAGAGTTGTCTCATTGGCACTCACACCACATCTTCCTATATCTATGGTATTGTCGGAATGATTTGTAATTTTTATGTATCTAATCGCAATGGATTGATACTGAGCAATACATGAATTATTTTTAAAAAGACAGACAATTATTGTACTCAGTAAATCACCACGTTTTAATCAGAAATAATGCTCCTTAATTGTATGGTACTTTCATTTTCATTTATTACATGTGTTTCAAGGAATAGTTTTTTTATTTATCTCTAATACTTGTTTTTTTTTAATTTGGTAGTAAATGCAAATATCGAAACAGGGAGAACAAAATGTAGTGCAATGAAAAATAATTTTTAAACTGATTTTATAGAACAACCTAAGCATGCTAAGGGGGTCTTGATTTTTTTTTATTTCTAACGTTGTTTTCCAGTTTTCTTCGTATTTTGTGCACATTTACATATTCATAAGAAGCTGTGGCCAATAAAACGACTCTCCATCCAAGTTATAATTTGTAAAATTAAACCACTCAAATGGGCAAAACAACGGTTTAATATATTTCAAATAGCGAGAAACACTTATAAACCACATCAACAAACGAGAACTACTGAATTGAGGTAGTGATTGCTGGGTCTTTGCCACCGAAGTACCCACCTCGCATTGATTCCAGACATATACTTTGGTGTTGACATGAATATCAATTATGTGGTCATTTTTATAAATTTCCTGTTTACAAAACTTTGAATTTTTCGAAAAACTAAGGATTTTCTTATCCCAGGCATTAATTACCTTAGCCGTATTTGGCACAACTTTTTGGAATTTTGGATCCTCAATGCTCTTCAACTTTGTATTTGTTTGGTTTATAACTATTTCGATATGAGCGTCACTGATTAGCCTTATGTAGACGAAACGCGCGTCTGGCGTACTAAATTATAATCCTGGTACCTTTGATTACTATTTACACCACTGGGTCGATGCCTCTGCTGGTGGACGTTTCGTCCCCGAGGGTATCACCAGCCCAGTAGACAGCACTTCGGTGTTGACATGAATATCAATTATGTGGTCATTTTTATAAATTTCCTGTTTACAAAACTTTGATTTTTTCGAAAAACTAAGGATTTTCTTATCCCAGGCATAAATTACCTTAGCCGTATTTGGCACAACTTTTTGGAATTTTGGATCCTCAATGCTCTTCAACTTTGTATTTGTTTGGTTTATAACTATTTCGATATGAGCGACACTGATGAGTCTTATGTAGACGAAACGCGCGTCTGGCGTACTAAATTATAATCCTGGTACCTTTGATAACTATATATAACAGTTGTAAACAAATTCAGCAGGTTTAAACGTTTTAATAAGTACCAAACTTCGCCCTTATCTAAAACAAACGTGTAACATCACAACATAGAAAATAGTAGATAGTAATGACCTGTATAGATGGTCTCGTATTTCTATTGACAGTCAACGAACTGTGAACTCGCGTGTAACCACCCATCGTCGATTTTGTTTTTATCTTAAAATGTTTTCTTCAACTCATAACTTTGTTAAATGTGTTTGATATTTATTCTTTTTGTTAAAATAAGTTCAATTACACAGTGCGCAAATTATGAAGTATAAGATACTTCAGAAAACCTTTGATGAATATTATGTCAGGTACCAGTTGAAGCATACCTCCGGGTTTGGAACTTTCTCGCTGTATTGAAGAACATCGGTGGCCTTTCGGCTGTTTTCTGCTTTCGACTGACTTGTTGTCTCCATTTTCATTTTTTAGAAAACATTTGACGGTTAGTTGTCTCATTGGCAATCAAATCACATCTTCTTATTTGTATATTTTTATTAAACAAGAGGGACGAAATATACCAGAGGGACAGTCAAACTCATAAATATGCCGATTGCATTCAGGATAATATCAGACAGCTCACGGAGTAAATTGAACAAGGATGAAACAAGTACTAGTAAATTAACCTGGAAACCTTTCTCTGATTGTGATAAATTGATACTGAGGCTAAACTTGATGGTTTCATCCGGAAAACGAATTCAATTTTCTTTGTTGAATGAATAACCAATAACAATTGACAGCAATTTTATCTTTGACTTGAATTCTGATTAGCTCTATGATTTATTACCCGTAAAAATAATAAAATTGTCACTATTATTAATAAATTCCATGAAAATAGATATATTTTCTTAGAATTCATTCCGTACTCCATAATAAAATAGTTCATGCGTTGACTTAATATGTTTTTATATATATTGATGTCGAGAATAACAAAAGAGTTGTACTTTTATATCGTACCCGGAAGCTAAATAAGATGACAAAAAAAATCAGATCAGTCATTCCATACAGTACGTCGATTCTGATTCTTGTCGACATGATGACAATATCATAGAAACACTTAAGCAATCATTTTAAATATCCAATATTATATTCCAAGATAGTATCTTAACTTAGCATACGAGAAAATGTAGAAAGCGGAGTAAAACTTTGAATTACAATTCCGTCAACATAATAATTTTGCTTTAGAAAATTATGTGTTATTGCTATCAAATTTGTATCAATAATAATTATATAACTTATAAGGAAATCATCAGTAAATCTTAGCTAAAGTATTGAAATAGTCTCATAGAAATCATGCAATGACTTAGAGGTATCTTTGTTTTATTAATTTTCTAGGAAGACATTAACTGAGGTCAAGTTCTTATTATCTCAAAATAATAAATGAAGAATGTGTTTAGTTCCTTTATGAATCAGTTCATTCAATTAAAAATTAAATACTGGTTGCATGATGTCTTATGTTGCATATGTGACCTTCCATACTTACGTTGAATATAATTGTCTCTAATATTCACTGAATGCATCACTTCCGGTTTTCATTGGCTAACGATTTCATTTAACCATTATCTGATACATGTGTTTTTCAGGTATTCTAGAATTTATGAGTTTGTTTGACAGAATGATGCTGCTACATGTGTCACTTAGATTTCTTTTGAACTCATGAAAACGTTTTGTGTTATGAAAGCATCCCTTTAATGGACATTAATTTACGTAAATGTTACAATTCATGTTTCTGAAAGCAAAACAAATTTTCAAAATGTAAATAGTATTTTACAACAGAAAATTATGTTTTTTTTTATTAATTAACCAAAAATAGAAAATCAAAGATTTCAATTACCAATATTGCTACGATATCGTAACCATGCCAATGTTTCCTTATATTATCCTGCTAACAACTTTAACACGCACGTACTCAATGCGGATTTTCTTACCCCAGGAGTAGATTACCTTAGCCGTATTTGGCACAAGTTTTTAGAATTTTGGGTCCTCAATGCTCTTCAACTTTGTATTTGTTTGGCTTTTTAACTATTTTGATCTGAGCGTCACTGATGAGTCTTATGTAGACGAAACGCGCGTCTGGCGTATAAAATTATGATCCTGGTACTTTTGATAACTGTTCAAGACACATTTCTGCAGGAACCACTAGCATGTCTTTTCTTTTCTGGTGAGTTTGAATCCTTTAATGTTCTCTAAACTTGTCTCAATCAAGGTGTCCTGTCTGTTTTAATTTCGATTGCAAACATTCATCACCAATAAAATATTACCTCTTTGTTTTGATAAAAACAATACATACGAATAACGGAGCTTGAAGTATTGTAAATTTATCATTCGCTTACTACAGATTACAAAAACAACCGCATTTCATCTCAAATTTCTTAAGTTGATCTTGGATGGACCTGGCCATTGTTTTGTGTGTACTCGCTATCTATCTTTTTCAACTGTATGTTTTTTTGTTTTTTTTTTATCTATGTTTGTTTTTTAAATATTCGGTTTTGTGAGTTTCTTATTAAGTCATATCCAGAAACTGGTACATATCACTGACTTGATAATGACCGAAGAAGCTTAACTTTATATTGACAGATCGTTATTTCAATGTTTCAAAGCTATGTAAGAAAATAATGTTTTTTCTTTACATTAACCTACTTTCGTAGATTTTTGCAAGATTGAAATACGATTTTACAATTTAAGCTTCTTGTGAACCAGGAAATTCTTTTATAACGTACGCATTAGTTAGTAAGTAGTTGTAATTCTCCTTTTATAACAAACAAGGTGCAATTTATTTCTTATATCACATTCTTTACAATCTGATGTTGGGTATACAATTTCATTAAATAACGTTTTGTAAAAAAAACATTATATTGGAAACGTCTATCTATTCGTTGTATAATTCGGTCAATTGTGATGAAACGTATTTCTTTTGATATAAAGAAATCTCATACACCAGCTGTATAAAAGATAAAATAACAAAAATTCTCAACTACCGAGGAAAATCTAAAATGTAAAGTCCCTAATTAAATGGCAAAATCAAAATGTCAAACAAATGGAACGAGTGGACAACAATCATTATATTCTTGATTTGTACAGACATGTACTTGTGTAGAAAATGGTGAATAAGAACTGGTTTTATATCTAGCTTAACCTCTCACTTGTATGACAGTCATGTAAAATTATAAAAGTCGTATATAATTTAGTACCCATAAGTTCGTGTTTTTCAACATGAATTAGTGGCAGTCGCACAGACAAATAATAGTATGCCAGACAGAATATAGAAAACTAAAGACTTAGCAACACGAACAATAAATAAAAGGTTGAAGTTTTGAACAATTCCCATAGTTATTCAGATGAAGTAAGCCAAAGTACAAAACTAAATAATATATCATTTATGTAGAATTGTTTTTTTGTTTGTTATATAAGACATTAATGTTTAACCATCTTTATATTTATAGCATTTCACTTACATGTATTTAAACCGGAATATTATATATATATGTTATGAGTATTACTAACAACCACTAACTCCTGTATACATGTATATAAAATATCATAACTAATGTTAATGACGCCGGGATAAGGTACTGGTAATCGATGTTTTAAACTTACAGCTGCACAGATTTCAATAAATATATTAAGAAGAAAAAAAACCAAAAAAAACCGTCCTAATATCTAAGTTTCTAAGTCTCGTTCGAAAACAATTGTTTTTTACAGAAGCCGTTCAATGTAGATCTATTTGCAGCATTCGTATAAGCTGTTAATGAACCAGAATGATTAAACAATAAAAGAAATCAAAATGGCTTCGCTGTTCCGAATTTTGTGGTCAAAAACGGAAACGGAAACAAAATTATAACATTACCCCAGTAATAAAGATTTCTTTTTCAACTTTAAAGGATATTTACGACCTGTAATAACACAATAATTTTACGACTTTAGCTGCTACAGAACAAGGAAGTTCTTGTATTACGTTTACATTAATTACAAAATCGTTGTTATTCACCTTATTTAACACACAGGATACAATTCATTTCTTGAGTCTAATTCTCTCCAATCAGAAGTTAAGTATACAATTTCATCAAGTTAATGTTCAACAAAAAAGCATCAAAAATGAATTTTATACCTGAAATTGAAATTGGGAATGTGTCTAAGAGAAGACAGGTCCAACCAAATGACAGTAAACAGCCAAATGCCATCAATGTATATTCAACACCGTAGGGACAGTTGCATGATCTATATATATGAGTACGTATATTTGTATCAATTGTTTAATTTTTGAGCTTTTCATTTTCTTAGGGAATTTCCGTTTATAATTTTCCTCAAAGTTTGGTGTTTTTGTTATGTTACTTTGCGCACGTCTAGAAATATGTGGACGGGTGAACGACAAATTTTAATTTTTGTATTTTTAAATCTGTTGGACTTTCTTATTTTGTCACCCGTTTGTGATTCAAAATTATTAAAATATAATCATATTATACATTTATCGCTATTTCTTGATAAAGAGTTTCGTAGTTTTAATCCATTTTGCTTATCTTGTAAACCTCATAAAAAAACTCTTATAGATTTCACGAAAACAGAATATTTTAACATGATTATTTTTGTAACGCGATTTCATCTAATTTTGGGTTTTTATTACTTCTTTTTTTAATGTTAGCATGATATCTTAAATATCAATATTCTGTTTCAGACATATACATCCTATACTCTCAGTTTTGAAATGACCACGATGTTTACAGAAAATGCTAGATGTCCGAGTCTTATCAAGCAAAACATACATTTCAAAAGTCTACATCTCTTATATTTCAAAGTTTGTTAAAATAACCTGATGTTTATTCCCTTATCCAGATCTGATTCAAAGTTATTGCATAATTGTTCAAAACATTCATTAATCGTCATAAAACCTTTCATAGGACAAATTATACAAAACTAGTGTAGTCTATGAAGCAAGCATTTTACATGCAGTTATTGTATAAGTAAACATGAAGAAATCCGTATTTTTCATCAGGAGCCTGTTATTCAGTGGTTGTCGTCTGATCATGTGTTACATATTTGTTTTTCGTTCATTTTCTCATTTTTTTACATAAATAAGGCCGTTAGTTTTCTCGTTTGAATTGTTTTTCATTGACTTATCGGGGCCTTTTATAGCTGACTATGCGGTATGGGCTTTGCTCATTGTTGAAGGCAGTACGGTAACCTATGGTTGTTAATGTTCGTGTCATTTTAGTCTTTTGTGGATAGTTGTCTCATTTGCAATCATACCACATCTTCTTTTTTTTATATTGTATTGGATTTATGATTGATTTTTTTCGTGACGTCCGGACAAATAGGTTGATGCTTATTTACTCGATACCCACGATGGAGCTCTCGTGATATCTAATAACATGTATTGAAATTTATATGTTCGCCAGACGCGTGTTTTGTCTACAAAAGACTCATCAGAGACGCTCGAATAAAAAAATGTTTATAAAGGCCAAATAAAGTACAAGGTTGAAGAGCATTGAGGACCAAAAATTCCTAGAAGTTTTGCCAAATACGGCTAAGGTAATCTATTCCTGAGTTAGAAAAGCCTTAGTTCTTTAAAAAATCTAAATTGTGTTAATAGTAAATTATTATTATGCTTATGATCGTATTAAAGCATACATATCGGAGTCTATTGATTTTAAGATGTCAGAATTGATAAAAATGAAATTACAAACGGTGTTTGGTGCTTTAAAAATAGACCAGAACCTTTAACTTTAAATAGAATATAAAAGCAAACCTCACATTAGAAAAGGAGATACAGATATATGCTGAAGGCTTGAAACAGAAAGTGCATAAGATAATAAAATAACGGTACCAATTTTCTTGCACCAGATGCGCATTTCGACAATACATGTCTCTTCAGTGATTTTCGTGGCCAAAATATAAAAAATAAAGATAATATATGAAGGTAATTATCTCTAAAAAAAGAAAAAGTATGAAAGTAGTATGGTTAAAGTCAGTAACTCTAGCGAGCTACTTGAGTTGAAATACTACATCGTGAGTTTAGATTTCACATATAGTTTAATACTATGTATAATCAGCCTAAGGAATTAATAACCTTACCTATATTTGGCAAAAAAATGATAAGTTGTGGTCATCAATGCTCTCCGTTCTGTATTTGGCCTTTTAAACTTTTTTTTATTCGATCGTCACTGATAAGTCTTTTGTAGTCAACACGCGCGTCTGAAGCAAATACAACTTTTCAATACTGATATTACCAATGTTATGTCAACTGATCGGGCGGAGCTTATGTTTTAATTTGCATAATGACAGTCTATTTGAAATTGTGTGTGATAAAAATGATTGCCGTTATAAGTATTATTTAATTATCATCCCCTATTTCTGTCGCCAAACGCATATACAAAAGAACATTGTGTATGCTATGGGACGAATAACTGCACACTTTATTGATGAATTCATCCTAAAACTCCTGTCTATAGATGGACTGGCCTTAAATAAACGAACTTCTCAAACCCCGCCCAGTCAAGTAAAATAAATCCAGTAATATCTATGATGAGTTTATTTATAAAAATGCACTAAAAACAGCATATATTTCAAAATCCTTATAGATATGTAAATCGTCCATACCAATCTTATTTAGTATTATAGACAATAATTGTCGTTATATGTGAAAAAGTAATTTTAACAAAATACTAATCTATATTATGTTCATGTAATACAAAATAGACGAACAAATTAAGAATCCAGAAAAATAAGAGAAAAAAACAATAAGAATGGAGAGATACACCTTAAAATGTAAAAAGTTGTTGAGAAAAGTTGCATAGCGTGTAACATGCATAACAGAAAGCAAATATGGAAAACTCATCCAGACCTTCTAATAGTGGCTCAATATCTAAGAATAGAAAACATTTAAAAGCTAAAATAATGTTTTTTTTTGTTAACTTCGGTTGTTTTTTTTTTTGCAATAAATGACAAAGAGTGACAAAGAATGATAAAACTATCTTTTATTTTAATCATTTTGCACAAGGAAAAACACAAGTTGCGAAGACGAATTAATTTTCTCTTAAGAACCCGGAAGTGATTTTATATATGACTAGGTTTTTTATTAGCTATCGGATTTATTGCCAATAAACAACAATCTTTTTCTTTATTTCCCATAATAAATCTTTTTCTTTTGACTTCATTATATCTATTGACCTAATCGATGGTTTCTTATTTCACTCATGGTCAACCAGAAAAATAATGGCTGACGTTAACATGTGTAAACCTGTTTTTTTTTTTTTTTTTGTATAATTACTAAAAAATTATAAGCGCAACAATGTTAAATATGCAAATATGCGGAAGCAATTTTTGTACGTTTCTCGCTACGATTCGAACTCATCGTTTTTTTTTAAGGTGTTACCCGATTTTGCAACTCTTATTCTCCTTAACGTATTATTGTAATTTAAAATTACTAGATTTCACATATAAAGGAGTGGTTTGCATGAACATAATCTTATATTAAGGGAATTGATGAATTTTTTATACCCAATAATATGCAGTGACATTTTGGTATAGAATCTGATGTTACTTTAGTACATTTGAAATCAAAGACAAACACAGGCGAGTCAGTGTCTTAATACTATTTACTTTATTTCAACTTTTAAATTTTTAATATATAATAAAGTAATCTTTTGTGTTTTTGTATATGTGTGTTTGTCTTGTTTTGAAACACAGTGATGACTGCTGTAATCATAGTTTGACTATTTTACTGAATATTTTTGTTTGTTCACGCATCGTTGTAAAAATAACGACATTTGATGCGACTGCCATAAAAGTGAGAGGTTTTGCGCTATAAAACCAGGTTTAATCCAATAATGTTTACATTTGAAACTCATGTGTCAAGTCAGGAATATGACAGTTGATGTTCATTTGTTTGATGTGTTTTATCAATTGATTTTGCCATTTGATTAGGGACTTTCCGTTTTCAATTTTCCTCGCAGTCGGAGTTCAGTTGTTTTGTGATTATACCTTTTTATAAAGGTTACCTGATTACTACTTTATTAATATATACTGAACAAAAATCATTCAAATAACTCACTACAAAAAAATCAAATACTAGTCATCTAGTTGGAAAAATATTGCAAAGTATATGTCTTCACTTCATAAAAAATATAAAATGAAAGTTCGAAAAACAAATTAGTAACTAACTAGTGATCTTATCATACTATAATTGATGAGTTCAAACAAAAATGAGGTCAAAACATTTGCCTTTTTATATACCGGAATATCACTGGAACAAATGTGTTTAGATGAACTCAAAAAAAATAATATTCAGTTACGGTCGTCATTTTAATCGGACGGACGCCTGATTTATCTCAGTTGAAATGTAGAAATGTCGCTAATGTTTCGGAATGACTTGCTTAGATAAACTTAAAAAGCCAATATGTATAATTCTTTAGTGCATGAAGATATAATTCCATCGGTCCCATAATGCATTGCAAAATTACACAGTATACTTTGTTTCCCTTACATTGAAGAATTCAAAAGAACGTTAATTTGATATAACTCAGCAATGATTGAATTCAATTTCTATCCAAAGGAATCTGCCTTATCTTATGTATAATATAAGGCTCTCTTGGGGTTTTTGATTATGTGAAATCTTGGCTGTTTTATGTTGATTTTCGGATTACCAGATTAAGTTATTCATGAATATTTTATTATTTGATCCTTTCAGAGAGTGCTTTTTTATATTTAATTATCTTGTTTTAAAATTATATTAACCAAAATTTGTTGATGATATAGTTACTTGGACACTTCCATGAGTGGCCTCATTTTTAAATTTATATATATATGGTTCGCTTCTAGAGCTTATCAGATCTAATACTCATGTTTTCAAACAAAGAAATCCACCGTTGAGATTTATAGCTTAGCAAAGAAACACATAAATGACACAGCAAATTACATTAACAGAAAGGAAATGATGCTTTTTATCCTTACTATTAAATTATGGGTATTATCTTGGGAATAAAAGTATACTCATGTTCAGCAGAGATAACGCATATCAAATCAAATATTATCGCTGTATCGCATTGTTTCCTATTACTGTCGATGCGAATCTGCTGATCTTAAGATGTAAGTGAATTATTCCGGAACTTATGATTTACCGTATTTTATTTTAGATAATAATTATATTAGAACGAGGCATGATTTTTCTATGAAATCAAACGAATTCGATATTTTCATGTTATCTTAAATTAGTGTATACCATGTTTTAGAAACTAAACCACATAAAATAATAATTGAACGCAATTACTAGATATGAATGCAAATCAAATTAAAACTGGAACAATAACGTGGTTGCTGCATAAAAGAGTGACGAAAGATACCAAAGGGACACCCAAACTCATAAATCTAAAATAAACTGACAACGCCATGACTAAAAATGATGAAGGCAAACAGACAAAATATAGTACACATGACACAGCATATAAAACTGAAAAATAAACAACACGAACCCCACCAAAAACTAAGGGCGATCTCAGGTGCTCCGGCAGGGTAAGCAGATCCTGCTCCACATGTGACACTCGTCGTGTTGCTTATGTGATAACGAATCCGGCAAATAGTCTTATTCGGAAGGTCACCCTCATGAAAGGGAAGGGGATTGTAGTTTCAACGAAAGGGAACATATCCGATATCATTTATAAACGTATAGCATGTTATTGAGCCTGAAGTACTTGCCACTGAAATACCATGTTAAAGGTTTCGATACATGTTATTGTTGATTCCTGCAAGGTTACATTAAAAACCATACATTGACTTCATTTGGAATCTTTCGAATTGTCTTTCCATTGAAACCCATAGAATACCTCCTTATTTCATACTATACACTTTAAAACTTGAATATGATGTTGTATTACGAATCGAATGCACAGCACCTACATTTAGTATGTATAGAGATAAGAGAAGATGTGGAATAATTGCCAATGATTCATTTACAACCCTACATCAAGTCACAATTTGTAGAAGTAAATACAGTATGTATATTCATAAAAAAGTCAATACGTAAATAAATACTCAAATAGGAGTGCATGCATCAATATTCGAGTATCATTAACAATTGTTTTGATATCACAAAAGTGTGGTTTGATTTGAAGAAATGCATATCCTCTGAGATTTTCTAACGCATTCTGTGTAATTTTGTCACAACTGTATCCAAACACGTTTTGAGGGTAAAAAATGTCATACACCAATGGAGTGACGTTATTTCTTTATCAAGGTATGAACTCGGAAATTACATACTGTCTTTTAGTTCCTGAAACGGTGAAATAGAATGTTTTTCAGATGCCTGTCAAGTTTGAGAGAAGTAATTAAACTCATTTTTATTTGTGTGTCAATCTTTGTCGTTGACTAATTGGTAGGTTACAACTGAACAAACACAAATGTAGGTATATATATCGGTTAATTATATATGTTAACGTCAACGACCAGACTTAAACGGCTCTTTGGAGCAATACACTTTGAGATCGTCTATTTCAATTTTAGGATCGAATTGCAGACATCAATTACGAAAGATTGTAACAAATGTTTTATTCATCTAACTACATAAGCGTAAATCACGCTCATTCCCCGAGGGTATCATCAGCCCAGTAGTCAGCACTTCTGTATTGACATGACTTATCATTGATATGGTCAAAATTAAATATTACCTGTTTACAAAACTTTATTTTTTTGAAATTCTAAGTCCGATTTGCCAACTGTTTAGATTACCTGAGCTGTATTTGGCAGAACTTTTTATACTATGCTCTTCAACTTCGTACTCGTGGCCTTTTTAAGGGTAAATATTCGAGCGTGACTGGTGAGTCTTTTGTTCACGAAACGTACGTCTAGCGCAAATAAAACAATTAATCCTGGTATATATGATGAGTCTTTTCAATCTATCATATATTTTCAGGTAAGAGGGACAAAATACACTTCAGGTATTTAAGACGTTGTGAAGCATTGGCGTAGATCTTCTCTTAAGGCCAAGAAACAATAAATAATAAATCAATTTTAAATTTAGCTTATTGATAGATTTCAAAGTTTATTCTGACGTCGATAAGCCCTGAACTAGTCCACATTTGTGTTTAGAGGCCAGCTGAAGCACGTCTCTTGGTTTTTAATTATCTCACTGTTTTGCAGACCCATTGGAGAATTTCAGACGTCGGGGGCTTTTTTTTTTTGCTCTTCAGTCAGGTTGTTATCTCTTTGACACACTCCGTATTTTCATTCTTAATTACATATTACACACATTTTTGTTTTATAATTTTGCATACACTTTGACTGGTCGATTAAATATAGAATCAAAGTGTTAAAACAACTTGCATTTATTTTGCAATTGGTATTGTTTATCTTGATGTATAAGTTTGATGTATAAGTTTGGTTTTTGAGTAAAATGTTATTTCAACATATTTCTTTTTTCATTTTATCAAAATTGAAAAAGAGATTAATTCCTTTTTTAATTTATTTCTTCTTTTTGAAGTATATATCAAATTACAAAATTGATTTGATATTTTGAAAATAATGGTCATAAAATATAATACTAGTATAAATATTGCTTTATATGAACGTTTGAACCCATTCTTGTTTGTATTATACGTTTAAATCGTGGATACAACATACATACAATAGTCTTTAAAAGAAAATATTTTATTACTTCAGTGTCAAAAAGAACTAATTCCTCGGAGATAAAACATAACTTCAATGTTTCTAATATTGAATTGGAGAAAACAGCACAAAAAACATTTAGTCCGTAGAGGTTTATATGATATTAATACTGCGGTTGTTTACCGGTTGTTTGAACTTTTAACCGATCTTTTTGTATTTTTGTATTTTACATTTTCGTTAAATGAGATTAAAAAAACAATATTCTAATGATGAAACAAGAAAATTCCATGGTGAAGAGTTATTTGTGTGTAATAGAAGAGCATAGTTCTCATTTACAATTTCATTGTCTCATTTGGGTCTTGAATCTGAGATCCTCCTTCAAGTCACGGCTCGAACTAACTTAGCAAACGAGTTTCTTCTATAGTGTTAATGCTTTGCAAGTGTATCATCATTAAAACTAAGCAGTTTACATTGTGAATTGCGAACTTATAAGCAAACAGAGTATATAAATAGGACACGACATATTCACCAGCCAAAGAAAAAATACAACACCTTGATAAAAAAAGAGGGTCTTCTAATAGATAATACATAAAAAAAAAGATTAACTATGCACATTCAATTAGTAAACAACTTGATAAAAACATAAACTAAGGACAGACAATCAAACAACACCTTGATCAAAACCATAAACTAAGGACAGACAATCAAACAATACCGTGATCAAAAACATAAACGAGGGACAGACAAACAGACAACAAATTTATCAAAAACATGAACTACGGACAGACAAACAGACAACAAATTTATCAAAAACATGAACTACGGACAGACAAACAGAAAGATATAGGAAGATGTGGTGTGAGTGCCAATGAGACAACTCTCCATCCAAATAACAATTTTAAAAGTAAACCATTATAGGTTAAAGTACGGCCTTCAACACGGAGCATTGGCCCACACCGAACAACAAGCTATAAAGGGCCCAAAAATTACTAGTGTAAAACCATTCAAACGGAAAACCCAACGGTCTAATCTATATAAACAAAACGAGAAACGAGAAATACGTATATATTAGATAACACATTTATCATTTCATAAACTACGGCTAGAAAACCGACAACACTTAGCTCAGGACAAACAAACAGGCATCACCTTGATTAATAACACAAACTACAAACATAGAAACAGACTACACCCTGACCAAAAACATAAACTACGGACAAACAAACAGGCAACACCTTGGTTAATAACACAAACTACAGACATATAAACAAACTACACCCTGACCAAAAATATCAACGACAGACTAACAAACAGGCAACACCTTGGTTAATAACACAAACTACAGACATACAAACAGGCTACACCCTGAACAAAAACATCAACGACAGACTAACAAACAGGCAACACCTTGATTAATAACAAAAACTACAGACATAGAAACAGACTACACCCTGACCAAAAACATCAACGACAGACTAACAAACAGGTAACACCTTGGTTAATAACACAAACTACAGACATAGAAACAGACTACACCCTGACCAAAAACATCAACGACATACTAACAAACAGGCAACACCTTGGTTAATAACACAAACTACAGACATACAAACAGGCTACACCCTGACCAAAAACATAAACTACGGACAAACAAACAGTCAACACCTTGGTTAATAACACAAACTACAGACATAGAAACAGAATACACCCTGACCAAAAACATCAACGACAGACTAACAAACAGGCAACACCTTGGTTAATAACACAAACTACAGACATAGAAACAGACTACACCCTGACCAAAAAAATCAACGACAGACTAACAAACAGGCAACACCTTGATTAATAACACAAACTACAGACATACAAACAGGCTACACCCTGACCAAAAACATCAACGACAGACTAACAAACAGGCAACACCTTGGTTAATAACACAAACTACAGACATACAAACAGACTACATCCTGACCAAAAACATCAACGACAGATTAACAAACAGGCAACACCTTGGTTAATAACACAAACTACAGACATACAAACAGGCTACACCCTGACCAAAAACATCAACGACAGACTAACAAACAGGCAACACCTTGGTTAATAACACAAACTACAGACATACAAACAGGCTACACCCTGACCAAAAACATCAACGACAGACTAACAAACAGGCAACACCTTGGTTAATAACACAAACTACAGACATAGAAACAGACTACACCCTGACATGTTATTTTAAATTAGTGTATACCATGTTTTAGAAACTAAACCACATAAAAGAATAATTGAACGCGAAGCAATTACTAGATATGAATGCAAATCAAATTAAAACTGGAACAATAACATGGTTGCTGCATAAAAGAGTGACGAAAGATACCAAAGGGACACCCAAACTCATAAATCTAAAATAAACTGACAACGCCATGACTAAAAATGATGAAGACAAACAGACAAAATATAGTACAAATGACACAACATAGAAAACTGAAAAATAAACAACACGAACCCCACCAAAAACTAGGGGTGATCCCAGGTGGTCCGGCAGGGTAAGCAGATCCTGCTCCACATGTGACACTCGTCGTGTTGCTTATGTGATAACGAATCCGGCAAATAATCTTATTCGGAAGGTCACCCTCATGAAAGGGAAGGAGATTGTAGTTACAAAGAACGGGAACATATCCGATATCATTTATAAACGTATAGCATGTTATTGAGCCTGAAGTACTTGCCACTGAAATACCATGTTAAAGGTTTCGATACATGTTATTGTTGATTCCTGCAAAGTTACATTAAAAATTATACATTGACTTCATTTGGAATCTTTCGAATTGTCTTTCCATTGATACCCATAGAATACCTCCTTATTTCATACCATACACTTTAAAACTAGAATCTGATGTTGTATTACGAATCGAATGCACAGCACCTACATTTAGTATGTAAAGAGATAAGAGAAGATGTTGCACAATTTGTAGAAGTAAATACAGTATGTATATTCATAAAAAAGTCAATACGTAAATCGAATATAGGAGTGCATGCATCAATATTCGAGTATCATTAACAATTGTTTTGAAATCCCAAAAGTGTGGTTTGATTTGAATGAATGCATATCCTCTGAGATTTTCTAACGCATTCTGTGTAATTTTGTCACAAGTGTACCCAGACACGTTTTGAGGGTAAAAAACGTCATACACCAATGGAGTGACGTTATTGCTTTATCAAGGTATGAACTCGGTAATTACATACTGTCTTTTAGTTCCTGAAATGGTGAAATACTAGTAGAATGTTTTTTAGATGCTTGTCAAGTTTGAGAGAAGTAATTAAACTCATTTTTATTTGTGTGTCAATCTTTGTCGTTGACTAATTGGTAGGTTACAATTGAACAAACACAAATGTAGGTAAATATATATATCGGTTAATTATATATGTTAACGTCAACGACCAGACTTAAACGGCTCTTTGGAGCAATACACTTTGAGATCGTCTATTTCAATTTTAGGATCGAATTGCAGACATCAATTACGAAAGATTGTAACAAATGTTTTATTCATCTAACTACATAAGCGTAAATCACGCTCATTCCCCGAGGGTATCATCAGCCCAGTAGTCAGCACTTCTGTATTGACATGACTTACCATTGACATGATTGATATGGTCATAATTAAATATTACCTGTTTACAAAACTTTATTTTTTTGAAATTCTAAGTCCGATTTGCCAACTGTATAGATTACCTTAGCTGTATTTGGCAGAACATTTTATACTATGCTCTTCAACTTCGTACTCGTGGCCCTTTTAAAGGAAAATATTCGAGCGTGACTGGTGAGTCTTTTGTTCACGTACGTCTAGCGCAAATAAAACAATTAATCCTGGTATATATGATGAGTCTTTTCAATCTATCATATATTTTCAGGTAAGAGGGATAAAATACACTTCAGGTATATAAGACATTGTGAAGCATTAGTGTAGATCTTCTCTTAAGGCCAAGAAACAATAATATATCAATTTTAAATTTAGCTTATTGATAGATTTCAAAGTTTATTCTGACGTCGATAATCCCTGAACTAGTCCACATTTGTGTTTAGAGGCCAGCTGAAGCACGTCTCTTGGTTTGGAATTAGCTCACTGTTTTGCAGACCCATTGGAGAATTTCAGACGTCGGGGGCTTTTTTTTTTGCTCTTCAGTCAGGTTGTTATCTCTTTGACACACTCCGTATTTTCATTCTTAATTACATATTACACACATTTTTGTTTTATAATTTTGCATACACTTTGACTGGTCGATTAAATATAGAATCAAAGTGTTGAAACAACTTGCATTTATTTTGCAATTGGTATTGTTTATCTTGATGTATAAGTTTGATGTTTAAGTTTGGTTTTTGAGTAAAATGTTATTTCAACATATTTCTTTTTTCAGTTTATAAAAATTGAAAAAGAGATTAATTCCTTTTTTAATTTATTTCTTCTTTTTGAAGTCTATATCAAATTACAAAATTGGTTTGATATTTTGAAAATAAAGGTCATAAAATATAGAACTAGTTTAAATATTGCTTTATATGAACATTTGAACCCATTCTTGTTTCTATTATACGTTTAAATCGTGGATACAACATACATACAATAGTCTTTAAAAGAAAATATTTTATTACTTTAGTGTCAAAAAGAACTAATACCTCGGAGATAAAACATAACTTCAATGTTTCTTATATTGAATTGGAGAAAACAGCACAAAAAACATTTAGTCCGTAGAGGTTTATATGATATTAATACTGCGGTTGTTTACCGGTTGTTTGAACTTTTAACCGATCTTTTTGTATTTTTGTATTTTACATTTTCGTTAAATGAGATTAAAAAAACAATTCTAATGATGAAACAAGAAAATTCCATGATGAAGAGTTATTTGTGTGTAATAGAAGAGCATAGTTCTCATTTACAATTTTATTGTCTCATTTGGGTCTTGAATCTGAGATCCTCCTTCAAGTCACGGCTCGAACTGACTTAGCAAACGAGTTTCTTCTTTAATAGTGTTATATAGTGTTAATGTTTTGCAAGTGTATCATCATTAAAACTAAGCAGTTTACATTGTGAATTGCGAACTTATAAGCAAACAGAGTATATAAATAGGACACCACATATTCACCAGCCAAAGAAAAATTACAACATCTTGAAAAAAAAGAGGGTCTTCTAATAGATAATACATAAAAAAAAGATTAATTATGCACATTCAATTAGTAAACAACTTGATAAAAACATAACCGAAGGACAGACAATCAAACAATACCGTGATCAAAAACATAAACGAGGGACAGACAAACAGACAACAAATTTATCAAAAACATGAACTACGGACAGAAAAACAGAAAGATATAGGAAGATGTGGTGTGAGTGCCAATGAGACAACTCTCCATCAAAATAACAATTTTAAAAGTAAACCAACACGGAGCATTGGCCCACACCGAACAACAAGCTATAAAGGGCCCCAAAATTACTAGTGTAAAACCATTCAAACGGAAAACCCAACGGTCTAATCTATATAAACAAAACGAGAAACGAGAAATACGTATATATTAGATAACACATTTATCATTTCATAAAATACTGCTAGAAAACCGACAACACTTAGGTCAGGACAAACAAACAGGCAACACCTTGATTAATAACACAAACTTCAGACATACAAACAGACTACACCCTGACCAAAAACATCAACGACAGACATACAAACAGACTACACCTTGGTTAATAACACAAACTACAGACATACAAACAGTCAACACCTTGTTAATAACACAAACTACAGCCATACAAACAGACTACACCCTGACCAAAAACATCAACGACAGACTAACAAACAGTCAACACCTTGATTAATAACACAAACTACAGACATACAAACAGTCAACACCTTGGTTAATAACACAAACTACAGACATACAAACAGACTACACGCTGACCAAAAACATCAACGACAGACTAACAAACAGTCAACACCTTATATAATAACACAAACTACAGACATACAAACAGTCAACACCTTGGTTAATAACACAAACTACAGACATACAAACAGACTACACGCTGACCAAAAACATCAACGACAGACATACAAACAGTCAATACCTTGATTAATAACACAAACTACAGACATACAAACAGTCAACACCTTGGTTTATGACACAAACTACAGACATACAAACAGTCAACACCTTGGTTAATAACACAAACTACAGACATACAAACAGTCAACACCTTGGTGAATAACACAAACTACAGACATACAAACAGACTACACGCTGACCAAAAACATCAACGACAGACTAACAAACAGTCAACACCTTGATTAATAACACAAACTACAGACATAGAAACAGATTACACCCTGACCAAAAACATCAACGACAGACTAACAAACAGGCAACACCTTGATTAATAACACAAACTACAGACATACAAACAGACTACACCCTGACCAAAAACATCAACGACAGACTAACAAACAGTCAACACCTTGATTAATAACACAAACTACAGACATAAAAACAGACTACACCCTGACCAAAAACATCAACGACAGACTAACAAACAGTCAACACCTTGATAAATAACACAAACTACAGACATACAAACAGACTACACCCTGACCAAAAACATCAACGACAGACTAACAAACAGTCAACACCTTGATTAATAACACAAACTACAGACATACAAACAGACTACACCCTGACCCAAAACATCAACGACAGACTAACAAACAGTCAACACCTTGATTAATAACACAAACTACAGACATACAAACATACTACACCCTGACCAAAAAAATCAACGACAGACTAACAAACAGTCAACACCTTGATTAATAACACAAACTACAGACATACAAGCAGACTACACCCTGACCAAAAACATCAACGACAGACTAACAAACAGTCAACACCTTGATTAATAACACAAACTACAGACATACAAACAGACTATACGCTGACCAAAAACATCAACGACAGACTAACAAACAGTCAACACCTTGATTAATAACACAAACTACAGACATACAAACAGTCAACACCTTGGTTAATAACACAAACTACAGACATACAAACAGACTACACGCTGACCAAAAACATCAACGACAGACTAACAAACAGTCAACACCTTATATAATAACACAAACTACAGACATACAAACAGTCAACACCTTGGTTAATAACACAAACTACAGACATACAAACAGACTACACGCTGACCAAAAACATCAACGACAGACTAACAAACAGTCAACACCTTGATTGATAACACAAACTACAGACATACAAACAGACTACACCCTGACCAAAAACATCAACGACAGACTAACAAACAGTCAATACCTTGATTAATTACACAAACTACAGACATACAAACAGACTACACGCTGACCAAAACATCAACGACAGACTAACAAACAGTTAACACCTTAATTAATAACACAAACTACAGACATACAAACAGGCAACACCTTGATTAATAACACAAACTACAGACATAGAAACAGACTACACGCTGACCAAAAAAATCAACGACAGACTAACAAACAGTCAACACCTTGGTTAATAACGCAAACTACAGACATAGAAACAGACTACACCCTGACCAAAAACATCAACGACAGACTAACAAACAGGCAACATCTTGATTAAAAACACAAACTACAGACATACAAACAGACTTCACTCTGACCAAAAACATCAACGACAGACTAACAAACAGTCAACACCTTGGTTAATAACACAAACTACAGACATAGAAACAGACTACACCCTGACCAAAAACATCAACGACAGACTAACAAACAGGCAACACCTTGATTAAAAACACAAACTACAGACATACAAACAGACAACACCCTGACCAAAAACATCAACGACAGACTAACAAACAGTCAACACCTTGATTAATAACACAAACTACAGACATACAAACAGACTACACCCTGACCAAAAACATCAACGACAGACTAACAAACAGTCAACACCTTGGTTAATAACACAAACTACAGACATAGAAACAGACTACACCCTGACCAAAAACATCAACGACAGACTAACAAACAGGCAACATCTTGATTAAAAACACAAACTACAGACATACAAACAGACTACACCCTGACCAAAAACATCAACGACAGACTAACAAACAGGCAACACCTTGGTTAATAACACAAACTACAGACATAGAAACAGATTACACCCTGACCAAAAACATCAACGACAGACTAACAAACAGTCAACACCTTGGTTAATAACACAAATTAACTACAGACATAGAAACAGACTACACCCTGACCAAAAACATCAACGACAGACTAACAAACAGTCAATAGATCTGTCAAAACTCTAAACATTACTACGGACAGAAAAAAACAGACAACACATTAATCAAAATCATAAACCGCGGACAGACATACAGATAACATCTTGACCAAAAACATAAACTACAGACAAACAAACAGACTTTTTTCTTATCAAATTATCAACTACGGACATACACACAGACAATAGTTGATCAAAACATAATATGTAGCAATACATACAGAAAACCCTTGAACAAAAATATAATCTACAGACATACATAGATAAAACACCTAGATCATAAACATTAACTACGGACATACAAACAGACAACACTTTGGTCAAGAACAAAAACCACGGACATATAAACAAACACCCCTTGATCAAAAACATAAACTACAGACAGTACATTGATTATAAACATTAGCGACGGACATAAACACTAAAAGCGGGCGACTAATAATCCGTCGTGTTAATTTTTTTTTCTGTACGTAAAGCAACTAACAATTGTTTTGTCTATTTTTTTAATTTTTATTCACACAACACTTTTATGCAAAAAGCAACTTACACATTATTTTAATGTACCTGTCACTTGCCTGTGTTCATTTTCAATAGTTCCTACCTCATTAACATAGCTTTGTTTATGTTTTCAAAGGTCACCAGGTGTGTGCCTCGTCGTAAACATTTAGCCTATAAGTATTTAATTATAATAATATGCCATTTGTATTAAAGTGTATATGTCTAGTCAACTTGATAACAGAACATTACTTGAAGTACAAATATTTATCAAAAGTAAAATAGTATAAAAGACAAGGGGTCCCGGCTGCGTATACTTACTAAGTATGAAAATAAGACGATGTGGTACATAATAGAAGAGGGACGAAAGATACCAAAGGGACAGTCGAACTTATAAATCTAAAACAAACTGACAACGCCATGGCCAACTATTTTTCAACTTCACTATTAGGACGTCTTGGTTTAATAGCTACCTTGTGAGTAGCAACCCTCTATCAATAAAATTATGATAGGAAATGCAAGCACGGAAATATCGAATCAATTGGGAGATATATACCCCGTATACAGGTGCTGTTGGAATGTTGCTACTTAGAAATGGAAAGTTCACAGTTAGAAAGCTGAAATCATCTCTTCTGTCGTAAAGTTTTGTTTTCAACCGACCCTCATTGTCAATTTCTAGATGTAAGTTAAGATATGAAACCGACTTAACTGTATCTGTAGTATCCTTTATATCTAGTTCAATTTGATAGATGCGTTCCACATAGTCACCAAATTTTTATTTTTTTTTATTTAGTGAAAGAACATCATCTATATAGCGAAAAGTAAAGGATATTTCTTACTTTTTATCTTTCTTCCTGATAAGTTCCTGCATGAAGTCAGCCTCATAATAATAAAGAAACAAGTCGGCAAGTAGAGGGGCACAGTTTGTTTCCATTGGAATGCCGACAGTCTGCTGAAAAACACGTCCTCCGAACGTAACAAATATGCGGCAACTCTACATAAAGACAAAAATGGCATGGAACAACAAATACCCACAAAATAACGCAATCTAGTTAGATTATAAAAAGAGAGCACATGTGTTAGTGATTCCGAAAAATTGGAATATTAAAGTAGATTTATGTACAGAATGTTATCATATTTTCCCGCGTCAACTGTTTTTTCTGCATAATTATCTTGGTGCTTAATGGCTCACTCCGAACAACAAACAATAAAGGGCCACACAAAGACTAGTGTTATACCAATCAAACTGAAGAACCTTATGGTCTGATTTATATAAAAAATAGAAAAAAAGAAACTCTTATGAAGCACATCAACAAACGAAAACTACTGAACATCAGATTATTGACATAGGACAGGGGCAAACAAATGAAGCGAGATTGAAAGTTTTAACCAACCTTCGCCCTTATTTGAAATAATATTGTAACATCACAACATAGAAAGACACACTATAACATGTAAATAGACGTTATGTGAATGACTAAAAACCTTACAAATGCATCATCGGCGGAAATATTATCATTTTGAATAAGACAGCATACTTTTCCAACACGACGGTATGGATAACTGCAATCATCTATAAACATAAAATACTTTTTTGGTTGACTCATAAAACCTGCTGAATAAAGAGAAAAATATAAAAGAAAAACCTAACAAAAAGATCAAAATCGTATGTCCGTTATCAAATTGCCAAAAAAAGCCCAAACTCGTCAAACGAATGGTAATAAATGTCATAATGTAGAGATAGGTGGATACAATCTGAAGTGAACCTCCATTTGGTAAATAATTTTTTTATTAGTCGATTCTTTTTTATTTAAATAATCATACAGATGCATGCCGACATAGATTTTGAATAATTTAGTCACGCTGCAAATGTATACACATTATTTCGTCATAAAAGTACATGATTGTGTAAATGCAGGGATATTGCATTTTCTGATAATCATTATCAAACTAAGAACACATAAATTTACCTATTCGAAGTCTTATTACTATGTCTGGTGATATGATAAAAGGTTTCAGAAAATATGCAATTATTTATTTTAAAGTATGTGATTATTTATATATAGTATGTGTTTGTGTGTACTTTTTTTTTTTATTTATTTAAGAATAAACGCATATTTCAACCTACCAGCTGCGTGACATAGAACCAAACAAGAAGTAATTACGGATTATCATAACAAATACCGCATACATTTCAAATATGAAACTCGATTATTATTGTGATCTATTTATACTACGTAGTTTAGATACTTCATTGAAGTAAATGTTCTCAATTTCACCTGCCACATGTGTAGTCTTCAATTGTGTTCACGCAAATTTAACCACTAACGGCATGTAAAATTCATAAAATGAACGTTCTAGAGTTCATTATTGTATGCGAAATAATTCCTGATGCAATTTTTATCATATTGTTATGTATGCCAACAGTTACGTTTTTCTGTTTAATGATGGTTGCAACTGGTTTAACATTGTTGTACATGTTGTACAGGGTGCTTCTTTGTTTAAATGCATTATGTATCATTGTCGTTGCCCATCTCGTTAATTTGCATTTGTCTCATTGAAAACATTTTTTTTTTTTTTAATTTTCGCATTCGATTTAATTTTAGAGTGAGATATTTAACTTGTACCGATAGGTTTTTTTGCAACTAGTGATATCTTTGTACGATACAAAACAAGCAAAATTAGAAAGATTTTGATTCCTATTTATACAAGTCCTTTTTCCAATAAGTTTCCAATTGCAACGAAATTGATTTGAAAACACGAAATATCTTAAAGAAATTAATTAAAGTACAGTCCATAATATATTACTACTGTATCTGAATGTTCGAACTTTTGAACTCTTTCCTTTTTTTGTTTGTTATTTATATATAATTATCTAACTCGCTGATACCATGTATGATTGCAGTTCATTTCTATTCTATCTTAATAGTTCACTCCCGTGTAATAAAAAGCAGTTTAGTGAAAAATAATTTTTTTAAACTGGAATAAAAACTTTGAGTGTACGTTTCAGTGTGTATCAGAAGCGCATGATTCTCATTGTAAAATCACATTGTCTCCTCTGAGACTGGAACTCGGGACCTCTGTGTTAAG
Organism: Mytilus trossulus; assembly: GCF_036588685.1. Taxonomy (NCBI): domain Eukaryota; kingdom Metazoa; phylum Mollusca; class Bivalvia; order Mytilida; family Mytilidae; genus Mytilus; species Mytilus trossulus. Next base: position 8,839,192 of record NC_086385.1, on the reverse strand, counting down.
GTGGTAATTAACACTACAGGGAGATAACTCTGTAAAGCTAGCTAAACGTTTTAATTACGTTGTGTTGTAAAGGGAATATCAAGCTTCTCAATGATCAAAATTGGCGTTTGTAAAACTGCCATATAACCAGTGTAATTTTTCTGACAAAGCGGTTGGTTCAAAATTTTTGAATTTTTTATATTTTTGTTAAAGGGTCAAAGTGAATACATTGTCAAAATTTTATAAAAATTAAACGAGCCAAATTAATTTTAGTTAAAGTGTTGGGTACCCCCTTAAATAACAAGTGTTCGCTCTAACTGCATGAGCTATATAATTAAATCGTTTATCACATGTATCTTAAGAAATCATTGGGTTTTGTATATGTAATAACCTAATAATTGTCCTACTCATATTACTAACCGGGATATAAAAAAGGGGGAAAGTTATTTGTTACTGTGCCACGATTACAACTTACGTGACGCCATTTGTCCTTACGATTATTACGATAATGACGTTGTTTGTATTGAAAACAATGAGAAAATTGATACTCTATCATCTAGTAACAATGTCCAACCAATAGCCATACCATGAGGTTCAACCAACCATTTATTTCTTTGAATATCCTAACCAAGTCATGAATATGGAAGTTGTTATCAAATAGTTCGTTTCTATGTGTGTTCACGTTTTTTTTTGTTGCACCTTCGTGTTCTCGTTGTTCCTTTGTTTTCCTCTTATATTTGGTTTGTTCCCTTGGTTTTAGAATATAAGCCTGATTTTTTTTCAATCTATATATGAACTTTGAATACCGGCCTATAAAGGCAACAGTAGTGTACCGCTGTTCAAAACTCATAAATCCATGGACAAAAAACAAAATCGGGGTAACAAACCAAAACCGAGCGAAACGTATTAAATATAAGAGGAGAACAACGACACAACACCGAAACGCAACACACACAGAAACTGACCAATCATCAAAACACCACGAGAATAACAAATAAAACATGAAAACCAAATACATGAATTTGGGATAGACAAATACCGTGCCACGTCTTATCTCAATATCTCAAAAATAAGAGAAAACACAAACGACTCAACGTTAAAATGCAACACACAGAGAAACGAACAATAATATAACAATGACCATCTTCCTGACTTGGTACAGGACACTTTTAAAGGGGAATAAAAGTGGTGGGTTAAACCTGGCTTTATGGCATGCCAAACCTCGCACTTTAATGGCAAAGTTAAATATAACATTGAGATGACAACATAATATTACAGGACTACAATACAAATAAATAGGAGAACATATTAGACAAAGAAAAAAAACATGATTAATAGATAACAAAAAGCATCAGGTTTAAAATTCAATACGCCAAAAACGCGCCTTGTCCACACTAGACTCATCAGTGACGCCCAGATATAAAAGATCGAAAGTGAAAAAAGTACAAAGTTGTACAGCACTGAAGATCAAAAGTTGAAAAGGTTTCGCCAAATACGGCATTGTTTTTATGCCCGGGATAAGAACATTCTTATTATATAGAACAATTCATGCTATTGCAAACAGTAAATTTTATCAAATGAATATGAAAGAGATATACATAAAGAAACTGAAGTATTAAAAATTACAGAAAACTAAACCTGAATACATAACGCCTAGATATAAAAGATCGAACGTGAAAAAGGTACAAAGGTGTACAGCACTGAAGATCAAAAGTTGAAAAGGTTATGACAAACACGGCATTGTTGACATTATTTATATTCAGAGAGATTGATTTCTCAAGTGGTATACAGTGTATATAATGCACATAATGATAGATTATTACACCGGGAAAAGTTAAAAAGTCGAAGTGAAACAGACAAAACTACAAACAAAAAAAACATGACCAATAGCTGACTATACGGTATGGGACTTGTTCATTGTTGGAGACCGTGTGGTGACCTATAACCATCAATATCAACGGCATTTTGGTCTTTTAAAGATGTGTGTCTCCTTGGTATTATACCACATCTTCTTGGGTTGTTTTTTTATATTAAGACAAACATAAATCTACATTTCCTTTATCTTGTTAATCGAAATCTAAGGCTGACATGCAAACAGCAAACAATGTGTGATTTTGTAGGAATTTGGAAGTTATAATCAGACCCGACATTCCTATTGCTACATGTTGTTTGTTTTCATAATAAGTAAAAGACCATTCACAATTAAACTAGTAAATGGTAAAATTGAGGAAATTATATTGTGACTACAGCAAATAAAGATTTCGTTTAATGTGATCATGACATTTTGAAATGTTTTATGCTTAGCTGACCATCTACAGCCTATCTATCTTATATCATGGTTCAGATTTAGTTAATTTAACGACATAAGTTTCAACCTAAGACATGTCGAGGACTATGCATTTTATAGATATTAAAATAGATAACGGATGGTCAGCAAATTAACTAAATTGAGCCTCTATATGAACCTCCATTTACACCAATACATGTATATGTAAATTTTGTTATCTGGACCTATTGAACAGTCTGATAATATACGAAACATCTACAGCTAAACTATTTACATCATAGTCCAGATTTGGTTAATTTAACGCAATATTTTCAATCTCAGACATGCCAAGGTGTATACATTTGACAGATAAAAAGAAAACGAACAAAATAACAAATAATTTAATATTTGTATAATTCAATTTATTTTTCGCAAATGTAACCTCCATATGAACTACCACAATGATATTATGGACCCGGTATCTCCTTGAAGCATGGAACATCATACAATCTTCCGACGCACTTAGTGATCCATTTGGTTCCCCGTTATCAAAGGCAAAGTAGGTCATCTTAATCATATCTCCGTCCTTTTTAATCCATCTCCAATCACCACCGGGCTTATATCTATTGATGTTGCGTCCGCCAAAGTAATAATGCACACCTTTTAAATAAACAAAAGTCACAAGTGAAGGGATGGAAAAGTTGGTTTAACTAAACGAAATATCTGAACACAAAACAGTATCATTTTTCTCTAGTGAAACTAACATTAATTTCTTTTCCCTTCAATGTGTTACAAGTTGAATATACCTAAATATCGTCACTGATTTGATATTCTTCTGTATGTTCATAATGTATGTATGATGCTAAGAAGAGAGAGAGAGAGAGAGAGAGCGAGAGAGAGAGAGAGAGATAGAACATATACAGAGTGAAAGAGATTAACTGCCACATGTATAACTTGATCCAAAGCGCACTGTTTTGAACATTTTTAATAGTTCATACTTCATTAACAATGCTTCATTCAGGGTTTCAAAGTTCGCCAGGTATACGCCTCTTCGTAAGCATTTAGCCTGAAACATAACATTCCACAACAGTACATAATGGTTTAGCGATATTTTGTGCTTTTTTCCTTTGATCTTTTTTGGAGATAATTATTCATATCATGCTACTCGCTTGAGATTGAAAAGTATCGCTAGAAACAAAGGAGGCAACGGGCGTTGCTAAGGAAATTAATATGCAATTGACATCTTCGTCATAGGTAAAGTAGAATAAACAGATTAGCATTGGTCATGATTGATCCATGTACCGGCTCAAGCGAGAAAATCAATCTCATTGAGATGATCAACGATAATTTAGAATTATGTGTTATATGTTATTATTATGTGTTATATCAAAAACTCATGGCAGTCGAATAAAATTATTTATATAAATTATCAAAGCTTTAACATATATTTTACATGTTTAATAAATGAATATGTCAAATGATGAAAGAGACTTAATGCAAAGTAATCCAAACTTATAAGATTCTAAAAAAAAAGTGTATTCGTGATCATTGCCAATTGCAGTATAAAGGTAGATTCTATAGAGTTTCACAATTTGTGCTACCGTAGCTGTTAGAAGTCGATATATTTAAGTTTCTATACAGTTTTACAATGTTATACCTCTCCTTTATGGAGATGACTAAAGTACTTACAAACGCATCATCACCAGAAGTTTTTTCTTTTTGTATAAGATAGCATCCTTTACCAACTCGTCTGTATGGGTAACTACATTCATCTATGAATATATATATATAAGTTCTAAAAGCGTGTTTCATGTACCCTTGTGATTATAGAGAAAAATAAAAGAGACAATAAGATCCTAGTTTTTAATCGTGTAAGAATTCGAGTCATTCGTGTCCACAAAATCTGGATATAATACTACAAGATATATACGGTAATTTCTCATGTATCTTACCAAAAAAACTTTGACGATTGCCTAAATATTTTTGTTCATACTTTAGATTTACACTCATTATTTATTAACAGTAGTATAACTAAATCAAAGTTATTGAATCCACATTTTTTTGAAGATTTGATATTGTTTATAAAATAAGCAATAATTGATATATTCTTGTATGTAGAAGAGAAGATTCTACGTATATCATGTTGATATACGAATTCATTAAAACACGTAAATGGCAACTATTTAGGGATTTGTCTGAGATATTTATAAATTTATATATGGATGTGTTTTTTAACATTTGTGTGTACTACATATTTTATTTTTTATAAATAAAGCTACAAACATTTTGACATACCTGCATGACATCGAATCAAAAGAAGAACACACACACAGCAAGTGAATGCTATCATAATCAATAACGTAGATATTCAAAAATGAAACTCGAAACTATCATTTGGTTTTATACAGAACAACATATATCTAATTTCATTTTAATTATGGAAACATGCTTTGTTTAAATAAAATCTATATTCTACGGACTTTAATAATTTTAGTTCAGTATATGGTCTCTTTTTGACTTGCTGTCATATGTGCGCTTATCCGTCCTGTTTACTCAAAGCAGAACTCATGTCGCTTGCTAACTATTAATTATCACTTGAACTTACTTGAGGTTGATTATTAACATCATAAAATGTGTACTACCTCGTTTATAATTAGTCGTTGATAACTTGCACATTCAGCAAAGTTCTTGTTTTTGAGATCTAACAAGTACCGATGGTTTGTGTATTTGGTGACATCTTTGTTTTCTTCCAATTTTAAAGTTGAAAATATTTTTTAAAAAGGGCTTAGGATATCTTTGAACTCTCATTATAAAAAACAAAGGTAACAGTAGTGATCAATCTCAAACAAAAAGTTTGAACTGTTACCAGAAGCTTTGTCTTCAATAGCAAAAAATTAAATCACAAAAATACTGAACTCCGAAAAACATTCTAAACGGAAAGTCCCGAATCAAAATTGCAAAATCAAAAGCTCAAACACGTTAAACGAATGGATAAAAACTGTCATACATTCCTGACTTGGGTACATGTATTTTATCATGTAGAAAATGGTGGGTTAAACATTGTGTTATGGCTAGCTATACCTCTCAATTGTATGCCATCAAGTAAGTTTCATGCAAAAGCACATTTTGGCAGGGATTTCAAAACTACTGTGCTCTGTTTTATATTCTGTTCCTAATAAATGTCGTCCCACTGGTAGATAATAAGTGTATTTGGTGTTTAAAGGTGTAGAGAAGGGGACACAAACAGGAAATACGCTAACATCGCCAGACTGAATAAGAAAATGACAAACAGACAAACATTCGAAAAAGCTTTCCACTTTCCACTTTTAAATTTAATTTTCAAGTGATGATATTAGTAATTTAAAACTGTACAATGATTTTAAGAATATCTTTGAAATACCATGACTTACATGTACATGTTTTACTAAACTAATCATAATTTCGTGACATAAATCCCACGTAGACTGTCTAGAAGTTTTTCCAACATGTGGACGCGGGGATGGGTGGAAAATGAACAGATCGAAGACCCAGTGGACTTCGGTTGTTATCTTCACTTTGGTCGGGTTGTTGTCTCTTTGACATATTTCTCTTTTCCATTCTCAATTTGATGATCAAATCAAACGATCGACTATATAAACCAACTAAACGAGCGAAAATAACTGCTAAATGTAGAAAAAAAATTGTTTATAGCATAATGAACTATCCTTATATTTTGAATCCAATTTTACAACTAGTTTCGGAAAAAATAATTGTTTTATGGAAATGATTTCCTTTTTATGATTTGGTAGCAGCTTAAATAGAGATTGACTAGTTGTAATTCCTTCGATTTGAAGTCAGTTTCTAATTACTAAAAACAGATTGGTGAATATGACATTTTTCAAAGTTCAGTAATTAAAATAAATAATTTATTACTGTTTATGAATGTTTGACCTTTTGAACTCGTTTCCCTTCTATTTTTAACGTGTTTCACTCGTTGATAAAAGTTTCGATTGTCATGCGGTATTTTTTCTTTTAATGTTATTAAGTTTATTTGAAGGAAAATCAATGCCTTGGGGATACATCCTTTCGTAAATATATTATAACGGGATTAATACAATGCCATTTATTCCATTGAGGACCATATGCTATTATTTCTGTGGTTGGTAACCCATCATTCGATTCTTTACCCGACATATTTCATCTTTATAGTACACTAATGTCTAATAAAAAGCATTTAATGAAAATTTAATTCTAAAACCGAAATAAACTTTTGTATTCATAATTGTGTGCATCATTATTACAAAATCTGTAGTTAGAATCATTGGTTCCTTCTGCACTCGAACCTAAGACATATGTTTTACATTTCAATAACAAGAATGCGTTCTAATCGTCCGTGTTCAAGATATTCATCTTTAAGTTATTTGATTTGATGTAGTTTTTCTCATCCCAGGCATAGATTATCTTAGCCGTATTTGGAATAACTTTTGGGAATTTTGGATAATCAGTTCTCTTCAACTTTGTACTTGTTTGGCTTTATAAGTATTTTGTTATGAGCGTCACTGATGAGTCGTATGTAGACAAAACGCGGGTCTGGCGCACTAAATTTTAATCCGGGTACCTTTGCTTTAAATTCTTATTACATTTTGATTATAATTCTTATTACATTTTGTTTTCCCTTATCTTTATTCCTACAGTGTATTTAAGGAATGACGGAAAAAAACGCGCTACATCCAAAAATAAATTATTAATCACTACAATAATTTATTTTAAAATATTCTTTTTCTACATTACCTAAATTCATTTTTGACAAATTCATACTGCGTTACAGAGGGTCAACATATTTCAAAATTGACAATTCAACTCATCAATTATAAACGTTAAATAAACTGATAATGCCACGACAAAAAAAGAAAAAGAAAAATAGACAGACAAGGGTACAAAAAAAAACCATAAAAAGACTTAATAACACAAACTCCTTCAAAAAGGAGCGGTGATATTTGGTTCTCTTGAAGGGTAAGTGAATGACAAATTGCTATATATGAGCCTCGTTATAATTATGACCACGTTTACCACGTTTACTTAATGCACATATTATAATATTTGAATATGGAAAACATGAAACTTATTAGAATGCTTTTTTTAAGAAAAATAACGATATTATGAAAAGGCTAATTGACATTATTTATATATAGAAATAGAACGTGTGATATGATTTAAAAAAAATTAACTGTCATTGAATGGAGAATTAAAAAAATACCAGAATTTATATGGGAAATTCAAAACGGAAAGTCCTTTATTAACCCTGGTTTAATTGCTAGCTAAACTTCTAACTTAAAAAAAATGTTATTTTACTTTATTTTTTATTCTGAAGGTGTGCACTATTTTACCGGAGGACAATACATCGATAGATACAAATCCGGTGGCGATTTGAGTTGGATCCGGAAGAATTGAGATATGGTGAAGATGACCTTCTTTGCATTTGATAGAGCATAACCAGATAGAACAGTTAGCCGTTCAGAGGATTCTATGATCTTCTGTGCTCCCAGCAAATACAAGTTTCCTACGGTCTGGTACGAAAACGGAAGATTTATAGGTGGATATATTTGCCAGAAATAAATCGTCTGTCTGTAAAGCCTCGGTCACACATTACCGGATAGCTCGACGGACGCCTAACGGACAACTTTTTTTCAATCCTTGCATGTCCGTTCTTATCCGTTAGATGTCCATGCATATCCGTTGCATGTCCGTTTTATCGGTCGACGTCCGTTTTGATCATGTTAAAAATTTTGAACGGACATCCAACGGATAAAATTTCATGCATTCTTATTATTCATAATTCATCTTAGAGTAAGACACGTCTTCAAAATCAAGCAGCTCTTATTCAAGTCAGACACTGCCCTTTGGCGGCATTTTGAAGAACAAACAAAAACCAGTTACACAGAATCATTTTGAATATTTATGCGATTTACCTGTATTATTAATGTCGCCTTTAATTTTTCCGTATATCTTATTCATCCGTTTATTCCATTCAAATGTGGCATAACGTTTGTGCCGTTTCGCCATCGTATGTGAAGTCACATTTTTTTAATTACGTTGACGCCTGGACTGATTCGGGTGGGTCTATTCTGTGTTAAACTTTAATAGCAATATGTATTCGGGTTCAGTTTTCTGTAATTAGTTAATACTTCAGTTTCATTATGTATATCTCTTTCATATTCATTTGTTAATATTTACTGTTTGCAATAGCATGAATTGTTCTATATAATAAGGATGTTCTTATCCTTGGCATAAAAACAATGCCGTATTTGGCAAAACCTTTTTCAACTTTTGATCTTCAGTGCTGTACAACTTTGTACGTTTTTCAATTTCGATCTTTTATACCTTGGCGTTATGTATTCGGGTTTAGTTTTCTGTAATTAGTTATACTTCAGTTTCTTTAGGTTAACTCTTTCATATACATTTGATAAAATTTACTGTTTGCAATAGTATGAATTGTTCTATATAATAAGAATGTTCTTATCCCGGGCATAAAAACAATGCTGTATTTGGCGAAACCTTTTCAACTTTTGATCTTTAGTGCTGTACAACTTTGTACTTTTTTCGCTTTCGATCTTTTATATCTGGGTGTCACTGTTGATTTTTGTGTGGACAAGGCGCTTTTTTGGCGTATTGAATTTTAAACCTGATGCTTTCTGTTATCTATTAATCATGTTTTTCTTTGTCTAATATGTTCTCCTATTTATTTGTATTGTAGTCCTGTAATATTATGTTGTCATCTCAATGTTATATTTAACTTTGCCATTAAAGTGCGAGGTTTGGCATGCCACAAAACCAGGTTCAACCCACCACTTTTATTCCCCTTTAAAAGTGTCCTGTACCAAGTCAGGAAGATTGCCATTGTTATATTATTGTTCGTTTATGTGTGTGTTGCATTTTAACGTTGAGTCGTTTGTGTTTTCTCTTATTTTTGAGATATTGAGATAAGACGTGGCACGGTACTTGTCTATCCCAAATTCATGTATTTGGTTTTCATGTTATATTTGTTATTCTCGTGGTGTTTTGTCTGATGCTTGGTCCGTTTCTGTGTGTGTTACGTTTCGGTGTTATGTCGTTGTTCTCCTCTTATAGTTGATGCGTTTCCCTCGGTTTTAGTTTGTTACCCCGATTTTGTTTTTTGTCCATGGATTTATGAGTTTTGAACAGCGGTATACTACTGTTGCCTTTATTTATCCGGTACTATCATATTCCTGACTTAGTACAGGCATCTTCATTTGTAGAAAATTGTGGATAAACCTGGTTTTGAAGCTAGCTAAACCTCTTCTTTCAATGACAGTCGCATCAAATTCTGTTATGTTGACAACAACGTGTGAAAAAAACAATCAGACATATACATTTCGCCGTATATAGAATTTTACCAAATAAGCATTTATTCATAGTATTTCGTTGTCATGTGATTCTATCATTAAAATGAAATTTAGTATCTGGTATATAAACACTCGGTTGGTGTGGATATTGGCTCCAGTTTCGAAAGTATTAACAATTTTCAGTATGACTTTTGCTATTCACCGCTTGTTTATTATATGTGGACTTGTATTTGTTCAATGTCAGGCCGGTATGTTATACTGTTATTTAATGTGCACATAATTTATCAATGATTATTTTTTTAATGGAGCGGGGGGGGGCGGGGGAATTTGGAAATTTGAAAAAAATTACTTTGTGAAGAAAAAACTAACTTATTTGATGAAATATGAAATTTATACTTTTTGTCTATCGCATCGGCATAACAATTAGTCGCATGAACAATATAGAGAACTGCACATCATTGTTGTTGAATTTGAATCTTTCAGCCCATAAAATGAGGCGCTACAAGTTTTTTGTTTCTGATACGCAAGAATGTTGTCTGTCAGTGGACTATTTAACGCTACACTTCACTGCATTTCACTGTATAGTTGCGGTTTTGGCTATGCTTATTGTTAAAAGCCGTACGTAGATCTATAACTGTTAATGTCAGTGTCATGTTGGGCTCTTGTGGATAGTTGTTTCATTGGCAATCATATCACATCTTTTTTTATATATAAATGAAATATCCAACAACGAACAGTTTAAAATGCCTTGAACAGAGACTTCTAAATTATCTAAGTGTATCTGGCTGACACTGATCAGAGGTGATCAAACTTATCAAAATCTATATTTAATATATACCTTCTTAGGCTTGAGAAAAAACAATAAAAACTCAATTGATTGCAATATCATCACGTTATGTACCATGTACTATAGTTCACATAATTTATGTTCTCTGCTTTGTAACTGTTAATGACTTATTCAAGCTCCTTATAAATTACAACACTTCAAGTTAACAAATGCGAAAATTTTAAAAAGAGATTACAAACGAACACATCATAGTATCAAACAAAAACTGAAGTAACCTCTTAAAACTTAAACAGGAGCATATAAAGGATAGGCACCTTCAAGACATATAGTCTAACAATCTTCATTTTTCTGAAAGCTACGGTTTTTTTCCAGATTAATGTAGAGCTCCATTCCGAAGAGTTGGTTTGGGATGTTATCTTATACAAAAAGATAACATAATTGCGGATGAAGCTTTTGTAAGTTTTTTTATTCTTTCCTTTATGTTATATTATATTGAACATTTATAGTTATGCCAAAACTTATCAAAGCTGATATATAGACCAGATATAACCCTGAATAAGCAAACATTAAATAGTAAAAAAAAACATTATAAATCGTATCAACAGCTCAAATAAACAAGAAAGTAGGATTTAAGAGTATTTACAGTTTCTGGCAGCTAATTAAAAGCAAAAAACAAATAATAATACAAATGCATGTAATGTGAAACCTCTGAATTTTTATTATAGTTAAAGGAGGGAAGCAAAAACATTTTACTGTTTAAGGTGGTATCTAACACTACAGGGAGATAACCCTTTTAAATCAGCTCAACGTTTTAATTACGTTGTGCTTTTAAAGGAATTTTAAGCTTCTCAATGATCAAAATTAGTGTTTGTCAAAGTACTATATAACTGATAAAATGGTTGGTTCAAATGGTTTGAAATTTTTATAATTATATATTAAATTAAACGAGCCAAATTAGTTTTAGTGAAAGTGTTGGGTACCACCTTAACTTCAAGCTCATACATGTCACATAACCTTTTTGAAATAAGTATTCATTGTTGGTGTTTGTAAAATTACAAATGCTACTTTTATTTTCAGGCAAAATGTTTACGCCGTGGTGCATATCTGGCGAACTTTGAAACCTTAAATGAAGCAATGTTAATGAAGTATGAACTCGTTAGAATGAACACAGGTAATGCAAAAGAGGAACGAAAGATACCAAAGGGACAGTCAAACTCATAATAAATCTAAATTAAACTGACAACGCCATGGCTAAACATGAAAAAGATAAACAGACAAACAATAGTACACATAACACAACATAGAAAACCAAAGAATAAACAACACGAACCCCACCAAAACTAGGGTTGATCTCAGGTGCTCCGGAAGAGTCAGCAGATCCTGCTCCACATGTGGCACCCGAAGTGTTGCTTATGTGATATTGAATCCGGTAAATAGTCTTATTCGGTAGGTCACATTCGTGAAAGGGAAGGGAATTGCAAATGATGATAATAGATATAAGAACATGTGGTATGCGTGCCAATGAGACAACTCTTCATCCATTCACAATATGTAAAAATCATTCAGTAAAGGTCAAAGTACAGCTTACCACATGAAATCATGTCACACATAAAACAGCAAGCTATAAAGGGTCCCAAAATGACAGGTGTAACCCCAATCTATATAAAAAAACACGAAATAAAATTCGTATGAAACACATCTACAAACTACAAGTACTGAACACAGGTTCCTGACTTAAAAGCGTATGTATAATTTATAAATAAACTCAAAACAAACAAATTTGGCGGTGATTGTACTGCAAATTAATGTAATTAATAAAATATTAAGCAATTTGAGGTTAAATTCTTGCTACTCCAATGAAAGCTGTCTTATATTAAGAAGCGAAATAATTTGCAACAATATATATTTAAAAAGTGAAACATTGTTAGTAATTTTGATTCCACTTCATCTTTCATTCATATCATTATTGAAAAGGTTTGACACATTAAATATTGATAAATGCAATTATCTATGTCTATTTTTAAAGGTGGTCGTAACATCAATAGATATCAGCCTGGTGGTGATTGGAGATGGATCAAGAAAAATGGAGATATGGTTAAAATGACCTTTTTTGCGTTTGATCATGGAGAACCCAATGGAACTTTGCAAACGGCACTAGACTGTATGAATTTTCTTGCTGTACGAAAATACGCGTTACACGCTAACCATTGTGCAAACGGTGGTTATAAAGGAGGTTATATTTGTGAGCAATAAAAATATGACAACAATATTTACAAACTATCTATTTTATTTGATTGTATTGATAACAATACAGCTTATTACAGATTATTTTCGATTGAGTAGTTTTTATCATCCCTTTGGTATCTTTTGCACGTCTTTTTAACCTTTTTGTTGTCTTATCTTTTTTTAGCAAAGATGCAGGTTTATTATGCACCGTCTTATAGTCTTTTGTAAACTAAGCACATAAGTTGCATTGACAATGTGTTTAGTTTCTTCGATGAATGTTGTCTCATTCTGTTTATAATGTGGCGAGGCTATTGTGTGATGAACGCATTGTTATTTTTGAGTTAACAAAACAGTAAGCGAAATATCTCCCTTTTACTTTCTTCCTCTTCGCGCTGCCTCTTTTTATTTTGAATTGTATATCTTTATTACACTTAAAAGGAAAAGCATTATAAAATATTGTTTTGTCAATATAACATAATTTTATGCGACAGTCATACAAGTGAGAGGTTAAGCTATCTATGAAACTAAGTAAAAACCACAATTGTTTGCATAAGGAATTAAGTGAGGAATATGACAGTTATTATCCATTCATTTGATGTGTTTGGGCCTTCAATTTTGCCATTAGATTAGGGACTTTCCGTTTCAAATTTATCTCGGAGTTCAGTATATAGGTTATTTCACTTTTGACTTTCTCAATTGATTGCTTCATATTAGCGTCCTTGCATGAGCAAATAACAAATATCCTTGGTACAAACAATCAATCGGTAAGATTTGGAAAATTTCGTGGTCAAATAACATGAGTTTTAAAAAAAAACAGAAACCACCATGACAATCGACACAAATAAATAACCGCAAGCAAATCAAAAGATGGATTTACTTGAAATCTGGTTAAATCTAGCGAAAGATTTAAAGGCATGCCTAGATTGAATTATCGCAAAGTTTTGTGGTTGATTCGAAATGGGACCAATACTTATGTGTGTTATTACAAAATCATATATCTATGTGTCGTGAATTCCTCGTTTAACTGTTGTGTAACCGTTTTGGCAATACTGCTTGTGTTTAAAGACTGGAGTTTGCTTTTAAACTTATTTTGTTCTATGATAAGAGACGGTCTTCTGCTTTTTGATTGATGAGCTATATCATGTATATGAATAAATTACATAGTTGAAGATAAATAAACGCATCATAGAAACCATGATTGAATTTTTGATTTTGCGCCAGACGTATAATTTGTTTATAAAAAGAATCTGCAGTGACACTCGAATGACAATAAGTTAAGAAGACCAAATAATATACAAATATTCCTAAACGTGCTGCCAAATACATCTTAGCAAGTATATGTATGAGGTAGACAAGTATTTAACATTTTCAAGTTTTGTAAACAGTTTATTTCTGTCAACTCAGTGATCTGACTACTGGGCTTGTGATACCCTCGGGGAAATATTTGTGTTATAGTTTCACTGTATGGTTTAGTTTAAACAAGTTTATTTATAGTGGAATGGGAAACAAGTTTAGCAACTTATCTCTATCCGTTTCCACTTTGCGGGTGCGAGTGCTGCCTTGTAGTGGCGTTAGCCGGCTCTTTATTGAAATTTACAATGATGTTTTTGACGTATAGAAGAGATATGACTCTCTCTCAACACGGACAATCATTTATGGTTCCATGCGGACGGACTGTATGGTGCATATGTCGAATGAGAAATATTCCTAATTTCAATAAAACAATTAAAACTTTAAATTTTATCAAATAACAGCAATTATCAAACATAGAAACAGTACAATATAAAACTCCAAGCACTAAAATCAAACTCTGTCGAGAGAATAGTCATAAGTATAATGTTAAAACAACAAACACAACTTTAAAAAATAGCTTGAGAAAACATTGGTCATCTGATTTACTCAGACGAGCTTTGAGTTTTACATGAACGCAGACACATCCTCTCCCCATTTAATCTATTCAAAACAATTTTAAGTTATAGTTTTTCATGTGTGACGTCATGCTGTTTCTAAATTTCAAAAATTCAAATGTGGCGTAACGTTTGCCTTTTCGCCATCGTATGTGACGTCATTTTTTTTTTAATTGCGTTGACGCCTTGACTGATTCGGGTGTGTCTATGCTGTATTGAACTTAGCATCATGTATTCGGGTTTAGTTTTCTGTAATAAGTTTATACTTCAGTTTCAATATGTATATATCTTTCATATTCATTTGTTAAAATTTACTGTTTGCAATTCAATAACATGAATCGTTCTATATAATAATGGTGTTCTTATCCCGGGCATAAAAACAATGCCGTATTTGGCAAAACCTTTTCAACTTTTGATCTTCAGAGCTGTACAACTTTGTACTTTTTTCACTTTCGATCTTTTATATCTGGCCGTTATGTATTCGGGTTTAGTTTTCAGTATTTAGTTAATACTTCAGTTTCTTTATGAATATCTCTTTCAAATTTGATCAAATTTACTGTTTGCAATAGCATGAATTGTTCTATATAATAAGAATGTTTTAATCCCGGGCATACAAACAATGCCGTATTTGGCAAAACTTTTTCAACTTTTGATCTTCAGTGCTGTACAACTTTGTACTTTTTTTCACTTTCAAACTTTTATATCTGGGCGTCACTGGTGAGTCTTGTGTGGACAAGACACGTTTTTGGCGTATTGAATTTTAAACATGATGCCTTTTGTTATCTATTCATCATGATTTTCTTTGTCTAATGTGTTCTCCTATTTATTTGTATTGTAGTCCTGTAATTTTATGTTGTCATTTCAATGTTATATTTAACTTTGCCATTAAAGTGCGAGGTTTGCCATAAAACAAGGTTCAACCCACCACTTTTATTCCCCTTTAAAAGTGTCCTGTACCAAGTCAGGAAGATGGCCATTGTTATATTATTGTTCGTTTATGTGTGTGTTGCATTTTGACGTTGAGTCGTTTGTGTTTTTTCTTATTTTTGAGATATTGAGATAAGACGTGGCACGGTACTTGTCTATCCCAAATTCATGTATTTGGTTTTCATGTTATATTTGTCATTCTCGTGGTGTTTTGTCTGATGCTTAGTCCGTTTCTGTGTGTGTTACGTTTCGGTGTTATGTCTTTGTTCTCCTCTTATATTTAATGCGTTTCCCTCGGTTTTAGTTTGTTACCCCGATTTTGTTTTTTGTCCATGGATTTATGAGTTTTGAACAGCGGTATACTACTGTTGCCTTTATTTGACACACACAAACCAAATTCAAGACGCTTGCTTTAAAATTTAAATTCAATTCTTGAACCTGACTGACTTTGGTCTTAACACAGGGCGAAATATTAAAAAGGGACATTAAAACTCACCGAACGAAAATATACTGACAATGCCATGGCTAAATATGAAAAAGACAGTCAGGCAAACAATAGTACACTACACACAACATGGAAAACTTATGACTTCGCAACACGAACACCACACAAAACTGGGATTATCTCAGGTGCTCCGTAGGGATAGGCATAGCCTGATCTTCAGGATAATATAATAAACTGTCGATGCATATGTTTACAGCAGTATCAATATGAGAAGAAGAATGACATGCAAAACAAGAGGCACACCAGAACCCTTGATTATTGGTTGCTTTGGGAATTTGAGGATGTCTTCCAGAACTAGGACGAGTAATTGATACTTGTATAACAAGCTTCAGTACTGAGCGGTTTTCAACATAATCAGTTTATTTTGTAAACTAGTGCAAACACTGTACAGTAGTCTTATTTTATTATCGCGATCTTAAACATCACAACACCAAAGCTCTATCACTGACGACAACATTTGGCTTTCTAAAAGTAAACTTTTTATTTCAATGAAGTAACATTCAAGCAAGCAGACATTGCTTATAGAGTATATATTTCCAAGTTGAAACGATATTCGACAACTTGTGTTTTCTTGACCGAGAGTTACTGTTTGGAAGGATGACTATTAAAAGAGTTAAGATCATCCATTCGAAAATTTTACGAACGCCATTACGTTTTGGTTATTCGTTATATATATATATATATTGATTATCTGTGCCGATACTCACAATTACGTTCTCTTTTCTCCTGTTGTGACATCAATCAATTTGCATTCACCGTATTCAACAGGAGGTATATCTCGTGTTGAGTAATATCATATTACCCTTGCGGAGAACCTCAAATCATAAGTCTTCGTTGCTTTTTTCAATGTTAAGGTGCATGTGCAGGGGCGGATCCAGTAATTTTAAAAAGGGGGGGGGGAGTTCCTTTCCCAGGACAAAGGGGAGGGGGGTTCCAATTACATGTCCCAATTCAAATGCATTGATTGTTCCACAAAAAGGGGGGTCCAACCCCCGGAATCCCCCCCCTTGGATCCGCGCCTGATGAGAAGTATAGGATTTCTTTTTGTTGTGAATAGTAAACTTTCTTCGTTTGTTTTATTATGTGCATTATGTTGTCAGGTTTCATTTGGTTAATGTATGATGTATTACTATGGTATCATCTTCTTTATTTATATTTTTGGTTGTCTGTTTTAGATAGTTTATAAATTGATGTATGTGTTACGCAGGCAACAAAATTCAACAACGTTATAACCAACATTAGATACTTTACCTAGTTTCATTCAATCAAATAACCTATATGAATAAAATATTTGTCTTTTTTTACTAAGGTTTTAGATAGGTTTTAAGGCACCATGTAAATAAATGAATTTTGTAAACGCGTTGCATTTTCCTGATAGTACTGGTATATAATGAATTTATTAATCATAGATGGTTTACATATATATATTTGTTAAATATGATAAAGCCTCATATACACACCTCACAGCGTGTCCCTTTATCGTTCTACATTGGCGGTGACATTTCTTCTGCCATATACTTTTGAAATAACATAGAATGAAGAATAAAATGCTAATATGTGGGTAAAATCATTCTACGCTCTTTGCTTTAATGCTTTCCTGTTATATATTTTTGTATATAATTTCAAACGAACAATGCACATACTGCACCAGACATCGGACATCAAATACATGCTTTTCATCATTTCAACCATTTATTAAATGACGACTAGAAAATCCGTTTGAATGGCTAAAATTGTAGAGTTTTTTTTATTATCTAAACGTAATACATGTACATCTATTCACCGCGGGAAAAACTTAAAAAATAGTTTATTTTCTAGGCAACGTCCAAACGTAGGCCTGTGATGTCATCACTTTTCTCTTTCTTTTAAAAGTATTATAGTTTAACAATTGTTGATTTTATATATCAGTACATACAGGGATTTTTCATCCCATATACATTTATAAGACATTCACCATTGTTTGTTGGCCTCGATGAATATAAAACCTCTGGGGTTAATAAATCATTGTTTCATTAAAAATCAATAATTGTATATCAATATCAAATGGTCTTATGAATCTAATATTAATGTTACGTACTCCTCCTTTCTACGAGTATCAACATGGAATATGGTATAGGGAAGGACAAAATCTCTGAATTGATTATGTTTCTGACAGACATAACACAACCAGACCGTCAAGGGCCTTCATACATAGCATATAAACATTTCTAAGGATGTTCGCTTCTCTGCTTAAAAAACAACAAGCTTTTTAAAGACAGTTATAAATTGATAGTATTTATATAAGAGAACTTAATAAATGGAGACGAAAATAAATACATGTCTTTGTGTTCATTTTTTGACAGTCACATAAACCAAAAAAGAGGGTTTTTTCATTAGATTTAATTTAACATACAAGACAAAAGCAGGCAATTATTTTATTGGAACTACGAAGATAAAACTAGAGGAACCAGAATATCTGTCATAAGAGAACCAAACATCCATAAACTAAATTATTTGTTTTGTTTTTTTGTTTTTTTTAAATTTATCAAAATACGTATTCACTGTTTAGAACTTTCAAAACTATGCATCCAGTAACATTACTAATTCTGATTAACTATGTTCGTTTGACTTCTGGAACTTATAATGATGAATTGTTATTCACTTGCTTTTCTTTTTGTTTTGTTTGTCGGTATCATTGCCGTCTTTTGTTCCGGAATGCGATGTTATCTCCTGTTTAACACGTTAAGTTTATCATATATTGTTTAATCAACTATGTTTCACCTTGAAAAGACCTTAATGTCTATAAGCACTTTTGTAATAAATAAGAGGGTTTAATTGCATTTTAATCATGTTAATAGCACTTAGAAATTGTCAATACAAGCCTTTTCCATTAAAAATAAACATACGTTCTGGTTATTACATCTCGTCTGACGGCTAATGGGGTTTCAGGAGAACGTCCTTAAGGGGTACCGGAAACTACTTTCATATTTCAGATATTTGAAATATATTTAATATTCAGATGGATGTTGCTCAGGAAACATTATCAGAAAATGTCATTAATTAATTACATTAACCTACACTAACAGGGTTTTGACAGAGTTAAAGCAAAGGTTTTTTTTTAAATCAAATAAATCTGTTTCTCCCCCCCTGGTCACCTTTTAAATACTTTTGTAGCCATTTGTCAAATGACCGGTAATCGCAAAAAAACTCATATAAAATTAATTGTCCGTGAAATGAAATTACTTCAATAATTGTTCAAATAAACTTCAGGCTTATCGACAAATATGATTTTAGAGTAATTAATGAGAAATAAACGATGGGGGTTATGGGTTATTAACATTTCAATTCGTGTTTAATGAGAAAAAAATAATCAGTTTTAAGAGAATATAATTATGGTAAAATTTACGCTATCAATCATTTCAAATTGTCAAATAATTCAGATGGAGGTAATTGTTTAGAAATTGAAACATCAATTGGCTTCTAATCAAGAAAATAACATCTACATTGATTCATAATCATTTGTCATGTGTTTAAAATGCTAAAAGAAAGGCGATAGATACCAAAGGGGCATTCAAAATAATATTTGAATTTTAAACATCAAGAAGCTGTAGCATGTACAGTGAAACCTGTTTAAACCGAACCTCTTCGGGACTTCAGATTTTGTTTGCCGATATTCGGTTATTTCAGGTTCACAACGCAGATGATTTTATATGACGGTGCTAATGAAAATGTTTGGTTTATACAGTATCTCGGCTTATTCAGTTTTCACTGTATATTCTGTGCGAATCAAGCTGTTAGCAATACAATAGTACCATAAGTGATATGAATATAAAAAAAACATGTCTAATATACAATGTGAATGTAACAGATGTCGAAGACCTTCAGCTTCAATAAAAGAGGTGCAAATGATTTCAGAGGAACAGTCTAACTCATAAATCGAAAATAAATCGACAACGCAACGGCTCAAAATGAAAAAAAAACAGATAAACACCATTATACATAACTCAACATAGAAAACTAAAGAATGAGCAACACGAGTCCCACCAAAAACGAGGAGGTAAATGCGACAGGTGTCGACACTACAAAAGTCAAAAAGTCTGAAAAGACCAGTTTGTCTGAATTGGCATGAATTTTTACTCGACATTCTTAATTTGTCTGAATACTATTTAAAAATTCTTGACATAGTATTAAATTGTCTAGTAAGGTTCTTGATTTTTCTTGACATGTGTATTGACAGTATGAACAATGTCTTAAAATTTCTCGACACTTCCTGTATCATCTGATAAGAGTATGGATTACTCGGGACCAATTCTTGACTGTCTTAAATTTGTCTTGATCTGTCTTGATATATTCTTGACATTCTTGATAATGTCTTAATATGTCTTGACATATTCTTTACATTCTTAATAATGTCTAAATATGTCTCGACACATTCTTGACAGTCTTAAATATGTCTTGACACTTTCTCTACAGTATAAATTTTGCCTGAAATGTGTAAAGACTTATTCTGCACTGTTTATGACATTCTATTAATTTTATATAGTCCTTTTTATTATGGCTAAACTAAACTTTGAAGAATCAAGGATTAATTTGGTATCGTAAAATACCCTTTTGGTTCACCTTAGTTGGAAAACCCTGTATAAATCCCCATGTAGTTTATTTTTGTTTGTTTTCACTTCAAGTATAAGTCGAAAAAAACTGACAAACAGCATTTAGACTTTTGCAATTCGCAAAACTGCCAGTCAGATATGCTTTACTGAAATGGGTGTCTTGCAGGCAGTTTATAGTGTGACCATGTGTCTCTTTTGGACCCCACAATTCATCTTTTGGGTGAGTGTGGCTAAAAAAAGAGGGGGGTGTAGGTCCAAAAGTTTGTTCTCATCTTGATAAAAAAACTTAAACATTTTTTCGAACAACTCAAAAACAATTTTTGTTCAAATGTTGAATTTAATAATTTTTCACCAAAATGATGATTTTATCTAATAACGAACTTTGGTAATTGTAGTGGCATGGTTGATCAATTGATAAGTTGTCTGGCTGATAACAGGTAAATCAGTAATTTCTATTTAACAGTTGTGTGTATTTTAGGGTATGAATACCTTAATTTTATGGGGAACATCCTGTCCATGCCTAATACTTTATATATATTGCAACAGATGACATTACACAAATTTTTCATCTGTTAATGAATGATTTCTATACCAAGTCAGGAATATGACAGTTCTTGTCCATTCGTTTTTGATGCGTTTTGTTTTTTGATTTGCCATGTTATTATGGACTTTCCAAATTGATTTTCCTCTGAGTTCAGTATTTTTGTGATTTTACTTTTTTCTATATCATTATAATTTGCTATTTATATAAACCACATTTGTGTACAATAATTATTTACCATATTAACATTTAATATGATGAATGTAGAATGAAATATGTCTACAGTATGATTGGTTTAAATCATTAGATTTATAAGATTTAGTAATTTTATAAAAACACACATTTAAATTGTTCCATATCAACACACCCACATTGAAATTATCTTATACATTAGATTTATAGCCACATTTGCATTTGTAAAAATATTTTGATACCCAAATTTTAAATTATTTTACATGTCCAACTTTCATTTTTGTTGTAAGAAGTGTAACTTGAAACAACAGTATATTATGTAAAGGGAAATAAAGATTATAGTTATATCATATTGATCATGATTTGTAAAACTGAGAACTGTCAAGTAAATTTAAGACACAATTCCAAATGTTCAGAATATGTCAAGCCATGCTGATAAAAAAGTATGTCAAGAATATGTCGAGACATTTTAAGATAGTATTCAAATGTCAAGATTTCGTAAAGAAATTTTAAGACCATATTCAGAATGTCAAGAATATGTCAAGTAGATTTAATACAATTTTTTGATTGTTCGATAAACTTGTAATCTATACCAGTGTTAATACAGAAACAGCCAGTTTATAACGCTAAAATCCAAATCTTTGATTGTTCGATAAACTTTTAATCTATACCAGTGTTACTACAGAAACAGCCAGTTTATAACGCTATAATCCAAATCTTTGATTGTTCGATAAACTTTTAATCTATACCAGTGTTACTACAGAAACAGCCAGTTTATAACGCTATAATCCAAATCTTTAATTGTTCGATACACTTTTAATCTATACCAGTGCTAATACAGAAACAGCCAGTTTATAACGCTATAATTCCAATCTGTTATTGTTCGATAAACTTGTAATATATACCGGTGCTAATACATAAAATGAGATTTTGTCAAGAAAAATTAAGACACAGGTCATACTTTTTTAGAATGTCGAGTAAAAGTTCATGCAAATCAAAACAAAAACTGGTCTTTTCAGACTTTTAGACTTTTGTAGTGCGAAGTTGTTCAGCTTCAATAACATTTGTGTGCTTAGGAAACCTCCGATATATTTCCTCTTCCAAGTCCGATTTCATTTTACACAGACTATGTACGTGGTAACGCAAACAAGTTGGACATTGCTAAGATTGGCGTTGTTAGTATTTAGTAGTTTTACCAACGTACAGGTAAAGTCAGAGACGAGGTGGTCAACATACATATGTAGAAATGAATTATATTTATGATACCTGTTTTGTATAGAAAAAAGTAAAATCACAAAAAATACTGAACTCAGAGGAAAATCTATTAGGAAAGTCCATAATCACATGGCAAAATCAAATAACAAAACGCATCAAAAACGAATGGAAAAGAACTGTCATATTCCTGACTTGGTACAGGCATTTTCAAATGTAGAAAATGGTGGATTAAACCTGGTTCTATAGCCCTAACCCTCTCACTTTAATAACAGTCTCATCAAACTACATTATTTTTAGAAATGTTCACTTTAACATTTACACTGGAATCTTCCCTTTTAAACATACTGAAATGTTTTATAAATGGCTAAATTTTAGTTATAAGTTATGTTTTCTATATCGTCTGGTATCGTTTTAAAGCTCCGCTGTCATTATTGTTAATGAATGGCTATTTTAAGCTTGTTGTTTATCATAAAATTTAGTTTTTAAATTTCTATGTTTATTAATCTGAAATGAGACTAGATTAACCAAATCAGCATGAGCACGCAACACAAACAAAACTAATTTTTCTCAATAAACCGTTGCTTTTTCTCCATTAAATTGTTTACTATTAAATACATTGTATTACTTTTAATGGCTTAAAGCCTGTGGTTTATGTTGTCAATCATCGACAATTTATTTATGTTTTTCTCGGTGTGGAAAATAAAATGA
The DNA here is from genome assembly GCF_036588685.1 of Mytilus trossulus. Classification (NCBI taxonomy): domain Eukaryota; kingdom Metazoa; phylum Mollusca; class Bivalvia; order Mytilida; family Mytilidae; genus Mytilus; species Mytilus trossulus. The sequence continues at coordinate 8,816,007 of NC_086385.1, read as the reverse complement.
TACCCCTGAGGATTTTCATAAACTCTTATCAGTTTTAATGATAGAAACGTATTCTCTCTTGGGATTTGTATGCGAAATAAAGAAAACAAAAACGAAAGAATGTTTTTTATTTGATAGATTTAGCACGGTATCACATTAAACACTGGATAAAACTAGAACACATGCACTAAAGCCGTAAGCAGTACCATTTATAAATTGTATCAGCCTGTGTAAATGAGCCTGTATAGAAAAAAGTAAAATCACAAAAATACTGAACTCAGAGGAAAATCAATTTGGAAAGTCCATAATCACATGGCAAAATCAAAAAACAAAACGCATCAAAAACGAATGGACAAGAACTGTCATATTCCTGACTTGGTACAGGCATTTTCAAATGTAAAAATGGTGGATTAAACCTGGTTCTATGAAATTATTCTATTTTTTTATTAATGTGTTGTCCTTTATCAGAATAGTTTTTCATCTCTAAACACCCTCTCATGTTCGGTCTGTGTTTTTCTTTTTTCCCTTTGTTTCTTCCGATCACTATCTGTTATATAGACCCGCTTATATATTAATGATTTACATTCAAGTCAAGTCAATAAATTAAGGATATTAAGAAGTACAATTAAAAGACAAATAAAAAGTATGATGAAATCTCGTGTAAGCAAGATGGTTGAAGGATACAGGGATGAAATCAGCTAAAAGCACCAAACATCTCAATAAAATTGAAAATGGAAATGGGGAATGTGTCAAAGAGAAAACAACCCGACTAAATAAGAAAACAACAGCAGAAGCTGAAGTAATTTTTGAACTTGATTTTTTTCTTTTTCAACAGATTTAAAAAGACAATAAGGAGGTTGTTATTTAAGTTTTTAATATCTTTTATAATTATGTTAACTTACGTCCTATATTTTATTCATATCTACTTTCAGCAATCGTCTCTCTCGATCGATCGATCGAATCGATCAAGATCGAGATCGAAAGAGATCGATCGACGTATAAAACAAATAAACTTGTAGTAGGTTTTTCAAACTGAACGACGACAAACAGTTTTGGTTTGCAACATCTGCAGTGTAATGAAATACAAACAATATCGATTGAAACTTGAACTTTACATGACCTTCAAATATGCAATTTACCAAATAAAATACAGTATAATTTTCAAAATTGACTATTTCTAACGGAAATCAAAATATCACATTAATTCTGTAGTGTTATAGTAAATCGATATTTGGTTGTTAAAGATAAAATGATACTGTAAACAGCTATTAAAAGTAAATCATTCATAATTGCAATTCATCAAATTACATTTCAGCAGGATATTTAATTAAACTGGTTTTGTGTACAAAAAGTCGATTTTGTATCTAATTATTACTGATGCTTTAAAATTAATCGTGTTTTTTTTTATTAATAAATAAAGCTTGTATTTGCTTTCTATAGGATTTGTGAAAATCCAAATATTGAAAGTTAAGTAATTTATTATTGTATTTTTCTTATTAGTATATTGTGACATGATTTCAATGCGACAACTGTCCATTGACGACCAAAGCACGGAAATGTAATCAGAAGTAGGTCATTGCATAGCTTTCAACAAGGAGCAAAATCCAAACCATAAAGTCAGCTATCAGAGCATATAAAGACCTCGACATGACACAATAGGAAACAATACAAGGTGGAAACAAACGAACTAAATCACTTCAAAGAAGCTTTAAAACTTTTGACAAGTGATTTATTTTCTAAATTCTGTATCTGACAAAATATCAGTTGGAAAACATCTTCCAACAAACAAATCGATATCACGACAAACTAACAACGACATCAAAAACATTTCTCACAAAACACAACTTAGAAAAAAAAGAGCTGTACAAAGTGAACCCTACCAAATATCGCTATTGCTCTATGCTGTTCCATAAGGGTTATCATATCCTTCTCATGAAAGTCACCTCCGCCATTTCGTCTTTTATTTTAATTATAGGTAGCAATATATTAATTTGGCTATTTGTATTGAAGCCGGCCAAATTAGTTTGAAATTTAAAAAAATGAATAAGATATCTAAATTTTGATAAAGTTTAATTTCATTTTTTAAACGTAGTGGAATGAATAACCACAAAACAAAAAAAAATTAATTTGAACGAAGTTAAACAAACACAACATAAGAAACTTTAGACTTGGGTAATACGAACCCCGTCAACATTCAGGGGCGTTCTCAACTGCTCCTGTAATTTCGTTAATCTCATTATGTAGGGAATTATATTACTCGTAATCATATAAGAAATAAATCATTAACACACTGTTTGCATTGGGTTTTTTTAAATTTCGAATGTCATATAAAAAAGAAGATGTGGCATGAGTGCCAATGAAACAACTCTTCATTTTATTCACAATTTGTACAGGTAAATAGTTATCAAAGGTACCAGAGTTATAAACCATTATAGGTCAAAGTTTGGTCTTCAACATATAATGAATTTTTAGCCCTATATTTACTTTTTAGATAAAGATAGTTTCTTCGAAGGGAAGAATTTTTTTTAATTGTTGATTTTAATTCTTTTTTTAATAAACTTTATACTAAACAACATACCAAACTCACAACGATATGGTCAAAAACCAAAAAAAAAGATGTTAAACAAACAATATGGAACACTAAAATCGGAGCAATACGTACAATGTACCCTGTAAAAACTCAGGTGTGAACTCAACTGCTTCAGAAGGGTAAACAATTCCTGCTTAACGCGTGTGACTAGCTTGTTAGCTTATGTAAGAACAATATGAGTTTTACTTTGATTCTATTATTTACATTAGTTGTGAAAACATTTTGTCCATGTGTATAAAACCTTGCAAAACTAATCGAGAGCAAATTACAATCTTTCATTTGCGCCACAAGGTTATATTTCATTTGCGCCATAAAAAAAACTTCATTTGCGCCATTTTACAAGTAATTAAGGTAAGATTTAACGGAAAAGTTGAGTATTAATTGCTCTAAAAGGTTTGTCTCTACAGTACTCCCCCTGGATAATGGAGTGAGTTCAATGCCATACTCATTTCTGAAGCCTAGAGTCACTTATGTGTATATGTTCCGGACCATATGAGTATTTGGACCATACGCGTATGGTCATGACCATATGGGTATATACTCATATGGTCCGACCATACGCGTATGGTCGGACCATACGCGTATGGTCGGGGTAATTAACACTCTGTTATAGTTAACTTTTAATACTTCTAAACTCTTCATATGGTATGACCGTTCATTCAAAGAGGGACGAAAGATACCAAAGGGACAGTCAAACTCAAAATACGCTATCATATAGGTAATTTTATCATTATATTATAATAAAAAGATAAGCTAAATAAAAATAAGAAGTTTAACATAGTTATTTTTTCTTAATTGTCAAATTTAAAGTAAACACATTTTATACCGATGGTCATTACCGATTTGTTATTTCGAGAAAATGGCAATATGTCGACTAAAAAATTAAATTCCAAAAATTTCTTGATGAACTGTTACATAAGAAGTCACTGGAAAGTAGTATACTATTAGTTTATTTAAATTGTGTTGTCAAGATGGTGTATTGCAGTCATTTTACGATATTTGAGATCTAGAGCGTCTTAAAAACACCGTAGACATCAGAATTGCCAAAGACCTCGGTATCACTGTACGCAGCTGCAAAAAGGCTTGTTTTTTACTCGCAAACAAAATTTGTAAATGAAAAAGATCGTGCAAAAAAGCTATGATACCGTGTGGAAGTGAGTGTCATCCAAACTTATATGCACGAATGTAACTAGCGATGAAAACTAACTATGGCATCAATATTAAATTTTAACGTAGTTTTTTGGATTATAAAATGAAAAAAATTGTCATGTTTTAAACCATCACTGTTTTTTAGATAAAGTTTTTGTATTATTGAAACGTTTATAATTTAATTTGAAAAAATATAGATACCTATATGGTTCAAATACTCATATGGTCCGGCCCGTTAATAACCAAACGAGTATTATACTCATATGGTCCGACCATACGCGTACGGTCGGACCATACGCGTATGGTCGGACCATATGAGTATACGCATATGGTCATGACCATACGCGTATGGTCCAAATACTCATATGGTCCGGAACATATATATAGTGTTTACATGTTCGAGGTGACAAGATGGACATTTTAGATTTAGACACAAACCAGTGTAAACAGAAGAATTAAGTTTGTGATTTTTATGACCACACATTTAGGTTATCATTAGATCATATGTTCTGAAAAATGAAGACAAGTGATTAAGTGGTACCCCAAATAAAATAAAACCTTACAAAGCCTTTATAACATTTATGACTCATATATATTTATATTGAATATGAGATATATACTTTAAGATAAGGTTTAAACTACAAATTTATAGATAATTTGTAACTTTTTTTATGAAATAATAGGAAATTATATTGCTCATGGTTATATGATATATAAAGCATAAACAAACTATAAACTTATATTGTTGTAAAGATTGGTATGACACCAATAAAAGATTTATATTGAAATCTAAGCCCTACATTTCAAATCAAAGGTTATACGATATAAAAACAAAACTAGGTGACTGGTGACAAAAGGAATTATTCTAGAAAATCCTATTAAAACTATATTGAATTCAAATAAAAAATAACCGATATAATCGTTAAAATGTCATGTTAATCCGATATTATATATATAAACAATCTCAAACTGAAAAAAAACCACATCCACTGTCTACTAAGATCAAGAATTTAGGTTATACAGTACATGCTAGATACATTTGACCTAATACAGAGGAGGGAAAAAAGATACCTGAGGGACAATCAAACTCATAAATTAAACTATTAACTGGCGTTTTTAACCGGTTTTTACCGTTTAACTTTGCGTTGTGCAATACTGTTGCCCAGTTTCGGCCGGCTTTCGGCACCACTACCTTTGTGTGACTATTACAAATCGAAAGTCTGTAGTTCAATGATGGAGATTCAGTTATTATGTCGCATTAACTTTTTTTGTATAACGCTTAATATCTCGTTTACATCGTTTTGTATTTCAAGTGTCACGGTCTTTTAAAGCTTTGCAATCGGTATGAAATGAACTCATTGTTGAAGACAACACGACATTTACACTGCATTTCTTAATGTTTATATCAGTAGACAATACGCAAAATGTTTTAACTTGTTTCCTCTATTGGCTAAAAATTTTCGACTTTTTAGCACTCTTATAACTTTTTTTTTCTATTAGATTGATTGACTGTTTCCTAACATTTATGCATGTTGAAGACGATCACTTATCAGAGAGAATGCATACATTATCAACTTATTGCTTTATTTACAATATCTGCATACTTAATGTGCGTGACCTTGTAAAATGCATTAATAATCAACGCTATTGCATAGTACTCTAAAGTGATTGAATGATATGTCGATCTTAATCGGTTTCTAGTAATTCAGTTAACGAGATTGAGTAATCTTGTATATGAAATATTACTGTTGTTCTAAATTCACCTGTTACATCAATCATAAAAAAATAAAAGAAATGTGTTACCAAATTTATTTAAAAGAAACACAACATTATTATCTGTTACCCATGATTTTTTTCAAAAACGATAGTTTTATGTTTTACTTGTAAATAAATGTAGGTCAGTTTTAAAAGTTTTTATCAGATGTTCGGACTTCCTGTTTTTTTTTTCATTCCTATGACACAAAGGAATTTGTTTGGACCCATTTCACAGACTTCAGACTTTAATAGCTGTTCATTAAGTTTATTTACCAAAATTATAGTAGACTATTATAGATTGTTTCTTTCGATTGGAGACCAAAAAGCCAAATGCAAATATAATATTAAAAAAGTACCATCTCGCCTTTTCTTGCCATTTAAAAATCCTTTTTGAATCAATTTATAAATTAAAAGAAAACGATAGGACAGTTTTATGTTAAGGTGGATTTGAATACTTTCAATTTTAGGTATTGTGAACGATTAAATTCGGAAGGAGTATAAAAAAATGCAACTAAAACAAAATGACCAAAGTAGGGACCACATTTGCAGACAACGGAAAGCAAATGACAAGAACTGTGTTGCTGAACCAAATGTCAAACACAAGATCCGTAAATGGTATTTCCATGCTAGAATTGATCTCTCCTTTTTTGTTGATGATGTCACGTGATAGTTAAAACATTCTAAGAAACCAGTTTTACTACACTAGATGCGTATGTCGACAATACATGTATCTTTCCTGTTTCAATAATTGGAATGCAACCATTGAATGCGACATTCTTGCGCAATCACCATACAGTTGATACATTCATTTTCTAAAAAAACGAATTCAGCAGAAAATTCAAAACGGAAATTCCCTTAAAAAATGACAAATTAAAAACCTCAAACACATCAGACGAATGGAAAGCAACTGTCATATTCCTGACATCGTGCAGGTAAAAATGTACTTCCATATGCAGAAACTGGCTTATTAAACCTAGTTGTAAACATCACACTCGTATTAGGACAGTCGCATAGGTTACATGAATGGTGAAGGTGGTACCCAACACTTTAAATAAAATTAATTTGGCCCGTTAAATCTTCTTAAAATTCTGCCAAAGTATTTACTTTGGCCCTTTGACAAAAATATAAAAAATTCCAAAAATATGAACCAACCGTTTTATCAGAAAAATTACACTGGTTATATACCAGTCTGACAAAAACATATTTTGATCTTTTGATATTTTTAACAACACAACGTAATTAAAACGTTTAGCTGATTTTACAGAGTTATCTCCCTGAAGTGTTAGGTACCACCTTAAAAGAATAATTCTGAACGAATGAGGATAAAGTTTGAACAATTAATATATTATATGATAATTGACTGAGCAAAGACATTTTGAAATTAGCCATGCTAATCGCCTATTACAGAATTTTATCACAATTTTGAGCAGGATCATAATCAATTAAAAGAAACACAAGAGATTCCTTTAAAATAGTATTGTTCATTCAAATAACAAAACCTTTATCAATAAACAAAGCAATGCTTTATTTATAGTATTGGATCAAGACTGTTAAACACATGTGTGTAATCTCTGAAATGTACTCATCTACAGTATGTCTGACCAATCTACTAATAGAAATTACAATCTACTTTTTGCACTAATAATACTATGGTTAAATGATGTGGCGCATGTCTCGGTTCAAGGATTTAGTGCACATGAGATGATTACCCGCATTCCAATGTTATATGACCTAGACGAAAACGCAATAAAAAACAATTTCGTTAATAATATTTCATGCTTTCAAAGGATGATTATTTTATCTACTCTGTCAGATAATTGAACATTAAAATCATGCAATTAACTTGATAGTTAATTGAACAGCTAGGTGTTAACAGTTAAAATCAAGCAATTTATATTCATAGCACATCTAGTTTCTTTATTTCCAAAATTGCACCAAGAATTTAAACACAAATAGCACAACGGATAAAAACGATATTTGAATATTAAAAATACCATAAGGAATAGATGGTATGATCACGAAAATAAAATTGAATATGGAAATGTGGAATATGTTAAAAAGACAACTACCCGACCAAAGAGCAAATAACATTCGAAGACCACCAACATCGAAAAGATCCGACACCCGTTGATTGTTCTTATCTGGGCAATGAATAAATATGTGAACTTGTTCAGTAAAAAATGACGACATACTAAACTCCTAAACATATAAATGAACTAAAATTAAAAAGCATACAATACTAACAATGTCCATGGTCATTTTCTATGATCAAATACACTATACAGCAGCTATATCTGCTTGCCCTGAAAGTATTTATAATGAGTAACCACTGTCTGAGATTAGTTACATATATTTCAGTTAAAATGAAGATGGATAGAATATCTATGTTTGCGGTTAATAGAATCTCAATATAGCTTACTTTTGTAACACGAACACGTGTTGAAACCTTTAACTGCACCGTCTTATAGAATGTTTAATGAAATCGTTTTTACATGCATTGTAATAATGTCGTTTAGACGTATATTGTATAAAATTGTTTAACCATCTACGCAGGAAAAAGAGGGCACGTTATATTTTATCCTTCCTTTTTGTCATATTTTGCATATAGAACGTTTGAATATCAATGTTATTTGAATCAAATTTTATAATTCATTATGTCCCTTCTTGTTCATCGTCCGATCACAAATTAAGACTATCAGATTTCAATATTGCGAATTTGTAAAGTCAGCAGGTGGAGTATTAACAAAAATAAAAAATAAACAATTGGAAATGAACATTTATAAATTGGATTTCTATTGAGTGCTCAACGGTTTCAAACAAACCAGTTTGTCGATTAATATTATATTTTTTTTTCTATCACCGGTTATTTTCGTATTCCAGAAGAATTGTCCAATTACCATAAACCAATTTAATATTTCGAATGATGATGCAAAATTTTTTGTATTATAATTTATTGCTTTTGTAAGAGAAAGTGAAGGGCAAATTATTTGAATCAAACACATTGAAGTCATTGTTTCATGTGAAAAAAAATCTTTGAAAATGTACAGTACAATTTTTCCATTCATGCGCTGTTCTTATTGTATGGAACATCAGTTATGGTCTATTGGTGCAGTCACTAAGTGCATCGCCATGCAGCATTGAAATCAAAAACAAAATAAAAAGATGTGAGAATAAACTCATCATAATTACCAGGATTAATATTTCATATTTACGCAAGACGCACGTTTCGTCTACAAAGACTCAACAGTGAAGCTCAAATCAAAAATGGTAAAAAAAGTCCAAATAAAGTACGAAGCTGAGGAGAATTTAGCACCAAAAATTCCTTAAAGAGATATATATCGGAAAGAATTTCAAACCCATAAATTAAAATAAACTGCCTATGTCATGGCATATAAAAAAGACAAATAATAGTTCACAATACATACCATAGAAAACTAAAGACTAAGAATCACGAACCCCACCAAACACTCCGGGTGATCTCAGGTGGTCCGGAAGGGTAAGCCGATCATGCTCCACATGTGGCAGCCGTCGTGTTGCTCAAATTATTACAAATCCGGTTAATTATATAATTCGATCTGTCACATTCGTGGTTGAAAAGGGAATTGGATCGTAGTTACGATATATGGAACATACTAGATTTATTTACAGTTATGTTCACACTCAGCGGTTTGAATGTCCAAAACTTTATACAAAACGTTCAAGATCAATTTAAATCCAAAAGAAGCAAGAATGGATCGAATATTAATCAAGAAACAAGATTTAATACTTAGGGAATCCTTTTTTTCAAAAGAACAACCTGACACTTATAATGGTTAATGAAGTCTATGTTACAAAACTCGATAACTTGATGGTCAAAGATTACACGCATCTCAAACAGGACATGTGTATTTTAAGACATCATTAGTTCGGTGATAAAAGTTAATTTTAAATATGTAAGTGCAAACAATAATTTGCAACGATGAACATCGCACTTAGTACACATGCACTTTTATCTGATCGTGTTTTCTAATTAATTCTTTAAGATCAGCAGTGCAAGTGCTTGTCACAGTATTTCATGCGTTTTATATGTCGAAAGTCTTTCATACAGCGCACTAAAAGTGATACACAAATCGAACACTGCAAATAGTTTGTAACGAGAAAGCATGCAAAAAAAATTGCAATGCTTTCCAAAGGTTCGACATTAATAAAACTAATATAAATGTTAATTGAATGAAACAGTCATTTTTGTTGTTAACAAGCAAGTTTCACTTGATTAATCACCAGGAAAAAAACACTTGCTCGAAATATTTGAGCACCCAACAGAAAGAACGACTATAGAAGTCATTATTAAATTGTTCCTACTAGTGTGTAAAGTATGTGCTTACTGGGTATGGTAATGAACTATCAATAAATATGATAGTAGTAATTTGTTATCTGAATTCTCGTTATTTTTTTTTACCATTAGAACTTTCAGATTTGTATTCTATTGGTAGATTTGATTGTTGTGCTAATGAAATAATCAAGACCCTCAAACTGTTATAAGTTTAAATTCGATTCCCAAAATCGAACACTGCAAGTTCTTTGTAACGAGAAAAATTAAAATGATTTTCAAAGTTTGAAAATAAATTAAACTAATATAGAAGAACAATTAAATGAAAAAAATAAATAAAACTGCTTTCCAAAGATTTGAAAATTAATCAAACTAATATATAATATTAATTAAATGAAACACTCATATGTGTTGTTAACAAGGACCTTTTACTTGATAAATTACCAGGAAAAACCACTTTCTCGAAATAATTGCGCACTCAACAGAAAGAACGACTATAGAAGTTAATCATTTGTCCTTGCTGAGTATGGTAATACGCCGTTTCAAAATTAAATACATTCTAAGTAATATTTTCAAATTGTTGTAATTGGTTTAAAACATTATAAACAATAGAAATTCGGCCAATGATATACAATTAATTTCATTTTGATGTACGAATAAAGAGATAATAATTCTTTAGATTATGAAAAGCCGAATTAGCTGTCTAGAAATCTGATAGTAGTTATTTGTTATCTGAATTATCATTGTTTCTTTTAACCAAAGAAAAAAATGTATTAGAACTTTCAGATTGGTATTGTATCAGATTGTTATTTCAATGAAACAACCGAGACTCTCAAACTGTTTAAAATTCGCAGTGATATTTTCTCACTAACATTCAGCATTGTTGTTCAATCCTCACGAATGTAACTAAATAAAAGCAAAAGTAGTTCAAACTGTTCAATAGTAATAAATCGATTAAGTAAAGATAAATTCAAGTCACGATCCAAAACAGATGACACACATCAACTGTAAGACGAATAAAATGGTAACACTGAACTGCATCAGAAAACAACGTACGTAAGTCCATGCTGTATTATGCTATAGTTTATTATTAGGATGTTGCCGTAGTAATATTGACCAACATTCCTCCGCTAATGGAAATGAACGGATGTTTTTAAAGAGTTATATATCATTTGTTAAACTCGCTGGCTCTCGACAAGTTGTGGGTCTATAATTTCTATGTTGTGATTTGTAGACATGTAATTGTAACTAGGTCGTTTTCTCTAGGGAGAGTTTAATGCGTTGTCAGTTTTTCTTCAACTTGAGAGTTTGAACACCACAGTTGTATCTATTAAAGTGAGAGGGTTAGCGCCATAAAACCCGGTTTAAACCACCATTTTTGAAATTTAAAAATGCCTGTACCAAGTCAGGAATATGATAGTTCTTGTCCATTCGTTTTTTATGCGTTTTGTTATTTGATTCTGCCATGTGATTTTGGATTTTCCGAATTGATTTTCATCAATAATCTTCAATAATCTTCAGCTTCGTACAATATGTGGCCTTTTTCATCTTTTAAATGACAGACTTAATTATAATTATACCTAGATAAAGTATCTCCTACTTTCAAACAAGTGATCAATGTGTCTTGATTGTGTAACCAAATGTTAAGTGTTCGAGTAAATTGGGATATGATAAAAGCTGAAATATATGTCAAAGATACTGCATGACCTAGATTGATGGTGAATAATTGCTATAATGAGAGCTGTCAAGCAATTTTTGGATCTTTATTAGTTTTAGGTTAAAGGCAATAATAGGTTTCTCAATAACACCCAACTTGATGGAATTTTTTAGATAACCAGACGAGGAGCTGCGTTTGTGTGTTCTTTTGACATTTTTTTTACGGTATTTCCTGAAGGATGATTCTACTCTAAAAACAACAAGTAGAAATGTAATTTTAAATTTACCGATTTTACGACAAATAGCGAAGAGGTACATGTAACACTCACATTATGAGTGAATTGTATAACTACCAAATTAAGTGATACAGTGTGCGTCAGAAAAATATGAATATGTTCCAAATGATCCTTTTGAAAATGAACAATTCCAGCTTACACACAGTGTATATTTTCAAATACACATTCGGAAGTAGGCATTCATGCTCATTTTAGTGGTCATATATTGAAATCACAAACCAACATACTCCAACATGTCAAATTAGCGTATTTGCACTGTTACCAACCTTGTTTAATTATGTAACTTATGCACATCAGAGGATTGGTTTTGTTTATATAATTGCATTCCGATATAGTATGACCTAGACTGCGCAGTAAATAACAATGGAGGTATAAATAGCTTCTCATTTAATGTATTTCCAATGCCAAATAGAATTATGAATTGTGAAACCCAACCGAAGCCTTTAGATGAAAGAAAAGAGAAAAAATCATTTAAACTTACAATTAGAAAAGAGGGTCGAGAGATACCAGAGGGACAGGCAAACACATAGATTGAAAATAAACGGACACTTAAAAGAGCCGAAAGATACCAGAGAAAGAGTCATACTCATAGATTAAAAATAAACTGACGACGCCATGGCTAAAAAAAAGGCACTTTTTATTTTGACAAATTAAAAAAAATCTTCAATGATTAAAATAAAAATTTTTTATTACATTTGTAAGTTAATAGGAATTGTTGCTATTCCTGATGTCAATGAATTATTATAGAGTTTTCGTAGTCCGACACTGGTTAACACATGTTCTACATTGAATTTGTCGATTGTATATTGTCAAAACAAAACTAGATCTCGATCCTAATTAGCTGTATACCTCGTGATAATAGTTCAACTGCACGATGTGAAATATATATGTGGTTGGAAACTAAATTTCCTATTGTATTTTTAAACTTGATATATCAATGTCTTCATCAGTAACAATACAATAGACCTATTAAAAAGAACATGTGCAAATACATAAATTATTGTGTTACTTTAACTTGCATGTAGATGTGTAAATACTAAAAGTTTGTCTATATATATTTTGATTAAAATGTAAAACGATTGCTTCAACTTATTACAATTAAATAGTTACATGTATCAAAGGTACCAGGATAACAATTTAGTACGCCAGACGCGCCTTTCGTCTACATAAGACTCATCAGTTACGCTCATATCAACATATTTTTACAGCCAAACAAGTACAAAGTTGAAGAGCATTGAGGATTCAAAATTCCAAAAAGTTGTGCCAAATACGGCTAAGCTAATAATTTCGTCTACATACGACTCATCAGTGACGCTCATATTAGAACATTTATAAAGCCAAACAAGTACAAAGTTGAAGAGCATTGACGACTCAAAATTCCAAAAAGTTGTACCAAATATGGCTAAGGTAATCTATGCCTGGGATAAGAAAATCCTTAATATTTTTTAGCAATTCAAAATTCGAACAATGGTTTCAAGTCGGTTTGGTGAAAAATCCTTCTTTTGTGTTGTTTTTTTTTACTCCCATTTCGTCAGGCTATACTATACGGTATGATATTTGTTTATTGTTAAAGGCCATGTTTACGTCCTTGTCATTGATCTCTGGGGGACAATTGTCTCATAGATTATCATACATCATCAGTTGAAATCGGGGTCAACAGAAAACTTGATGTAATCTTTACATTTTATTTATCTTTTTCTTTTAAATGGTTCGGCTCAAAGTTTTACATCGTGGTTAATTTACTTAAGTGTTTGCGTTTTGAGTTTTCTAACAAACAAAACAATTTTTCAACTGATAATATTTGACCCTCAGTACGTTTTTGAATACCATTCAATCTTTTTATCTAATTGTTTGTTAAAGAGCAAAGACATTAACTAATTGCATTTGAGTTTGATTTCCTTGTCTAAAAACGATGAATGAAATTCATCTAAGATGTATCCAATACAATAGTGAAAAACATGCTATGAACTTGCTTAGCTAAAAGTATTGATTAGATCGGCAAAACAGATCTAAGGGAGTGCATGTGAACTAAGAACAATGTTTTTATTGCTATTCAATCTCTGTATTGAATGACTTTCTTTCTACACCCGATGTCTTACTGGACTGACCCAATGGCGTAAATTCAATGAATCTGATATGTTCTAAGCTAGCCTCTTCGATGAAAGTAAAAGAACGAATAAAAAAAAATACTCGACCGTTAACTCAAAACCAAGGAAAGACATAACACTAAGCAAATAAAACCATTGACTACATGTATATAAAACAAACGTAAATATCGAACTTTTAGTTAAATATAAAACGGATAAGACCAAATGCCAAAATCAAAAAATTAAACAAATGAAAATCTGACATAATTACATGTATGATATCGTACAATTATTTTCTTATGTCGAAAATGGTTGACTTATAACATTAACGGTACCATTTTTACTAAATCTGATCTCAAAGATATCTTGTAACAAACGAAACCAAAAGTTTGAACCTGGTATTATACCTAGATATATGCCTCCAATTTGTACGACAGTTCAGATGTTTATAGTTCCATTCTTAATTATTTTTCAACAGAGGACTTTGTATATCCTACTTAAAAAAACAATGTCTGTCTTATTTTTACTGAGGTGGAACTCGCATACAATGTAAAAAGAAACAGGGTATTCAAATGCAGCATTGTATGAATTTCTCAGTCTCGTTTCGTGTTATTGATCTTTACTATGTTTTTCTTAAAGAAATGGTTTACAATATAATGTGAGCGATTCAACTAGACATTTTGTTGCCCTCTATAACTCAAAGCAAGAAATCATTTCTGAAAATTTTTATACATCAATCGAAATATCAACTTGGTTTTTGATTATTGGCATATCTTAGGGACAAGTACAAAGCAGCATGGAACTATGTTAGAAAATCAAATTCTACATCAATCACCACTTTGCTTAAAACATTTAATCTCTCAACAAAGAGACAATTAGAAAAAGTCGTTATCCATTTGGTCTTGTTTTTGTGAAAATTGTTAGCCTGCTGATATTATTAATTTACAATCAAGAAATCTGATAGTAGTAATTTGTAATCTGAATGCTAATGTTTTCTTTGGACTAGAAAATTATAGATAATGAATAAGCATTTTCTGATCAGTGTAAAATGATTCATTTGAATTTCATTTGATGATTTTTTTTAAATAAAAACCTAAAACTCTTTAGATAGATCAAATCAAACTCGCAGAGAATTTTTCTAAATGATATTCGAGATTGCAGTGTTCTAATCGCTCGCCAGTACGAAACAAAAACTAATTATTATTCCTAAACTTCACATTTTGCGGAAAACAATTTTTGGAGATACTTGTTATACATTTCGAAAGGCGGGAAGAAACACATTATTATATTTGCAAATTTGTAGTTTAAATGTTGGCCTTTTTTTCTTTTTTTTTCTCTTTTTTTCTTACATGTCATTGTCAGTATATTTTCGACTCATGACTTTGAATGTATTTATTTTATGAATTTCCTATAACAATAAGAAAACATAATATTTTCAGTTTTGCATCTTTCCGTATTTCCAGATTCAAATAAAAGCTTATTTTATGTTTAAATAAAATCACATCAATCTGATACAGAAACATTTGCTTATGTTGATGTATAAAAAATAAATAAACATTGAATTAGATTTCGATGCTCACTGACCATATAAAAAATGTCTTTGCACGTGCTAGTCTTGGTATCTTGTTTCTTGTTATTGCATTGTGTTTCATTTTTGTTTATTTTTAGATCTTTTCAATTTTTTTCCTGTTTTCAGGGAAGATACCAAGGCATCTTTGAAACTCATTAGTCGAAAATGGAGTAGCACCGATTGAAAAAATTTTAATCAACACATAAAACACTAAAGATTTACCCTCACCAACTAAACAAAGTCCAGGGTAACCTGAATGCTCTGTAAAGCTACGACAATATGAACGATTTATATTTTTTACTCAACATTAATCAGATTTTTCCGTCAAGTATACAAAGATACAATGAAAGACAAACATTGTCGACGTTTTTGATTAGTCATATTCCTATAAATGTCGTTGAGTTACGGACAAGGGTATAAGAAAAACTGTTATTCTTTTCTATTGTAGTCAGACAGTGTTTTATATTGTAATAAGTATCCCATTAATCCGTAGTCAAGGACTAGGATGCACCTCATGGGAAATTTAAGACAAAGAATTATACATATAGAATTTGCTTACAGATAATAGGGTACATAAAGGCAACAGTAGTATTTCGCTGTTCAAAACTCATAAATCCATGGAAAAAAAACAAAATCGGGGTAACAAACTAAAACCGAGGGAAACGCATTAAATATAATAGGAAAACAACGACACAAAACTGAATTGTAACACACAGAGAAACGGACCAAGCATCAGACAAAATCCCACGAGAATAACAAATATAACATCAAAACCAAATACATGAATTTGGGATAGACAAGTACCGTGACACGTCTTATCGCAATGTGAAATTACACTCAAAAATAAGAGAAAACAAACGACGCAACGTTAAAATGTAACACACACAGAAACGAACAATAAAATGACAAAGGCCAATAATATATAAATGATGTTCCAAATAGATTTATTATCATTAAATAATCATCTGAAAATTAGTGGTTTGCTGTGTTATTAACTAACATACCACATCTCCTTGTATGTGTAAATTACGGAAATCGCTAGCTCAAATGCATACAGCATAGTTTACATTTTAAATAATTAAAAGACGAAAAACAAGTTCATTTTGTATAGCCGTACGCGTTTATCTTTAATCACACCTTATGTAAGAATCCTGGGTTTTGGTTGGTTGATAGGAACTGTATTTTTCACCAATTTACTGTTATCAAATGAATAACGTTAATTTTTTAACGCAGCCGGGGTATATGCAAAAAGGATTTGTCTTTTTTACCCTCTCTGTCGTGGTATTTGCTTAAAAAATACTTTATCCGACTGGACGCTTGTAACGTCACGATCATCAATGCTTTTTTGAACGTCTTACGAGTTTTCATAACCCGACATTTGTTTCAGCATGATCTACATTGAATTGATCTCGATTGTTTATCTTCCAAACAAAAATAGATCTTGATCAAAAATATTTGTATACCTCGTGTGGCAATTTCAACTGCACGGTGTGCTACATATAGGTGGTGCAAAAATAGATTGTCAATTGTCTTTTTATACCTGATGTACCCATGTCCTTATCAAAAACATACAATAGACCTTATTTTTAAATGCAAATATAAATACAAAACATGGTTTTGTACTTTAACTTGAGAGTAGATGTTTGAATATCAAAACATGTGTCTCTATATTGTACCAAAATTTTAAACGATTGCACCAGCTTAATGCTATTCAAATTAGTTTCATGTCGGTCTGGTGTAAACTCCTTCTTTTGTGTATTTTTAGTTGACTCCCATTTCGTCATGTTGTATGTCATGTTGCACTATACAGTATTGTATTTGTTCATTATCAAAGACCGTGTTATGACCTTTGCCTTACCATTGGTCTCTGGTGGAAAATTGTATCATAGTCAATGAAACATCATCAGTTAAATGGGGAGTCAATCGAAAATTTGTTATTATCTTTACATTTTAATTATTGCTTTTCCTTCTAATGGTCGGCTCATAATTTTGCATGGGTTTAATTAACTTTGGTGTTTGGTTTTTTTTTCATATTTGAGACAATCAAAACATTTGTTTTTAAGTTTAAAACATTTCAACCTCAGTACGTTTTTGAGGGCCATTCAATCTTTTTTATCTAATTGTTTGTTCAAGCGCAAAGACATTATCTAATTGCTTTGATTTTCTTGTCTAAAAACGATGATTGAAATTTATCTAAGATGTATCTAATAACAATATTGAAAAACATGCTATGAACTTGCTTAACTAAAATAATTGATCAGATGTGAAAAAAAACAGATCAAAGGGAAGTGCATGTGTACTAAATAAGGGCAAAAGTATCAAACCGCTGTTCCAAATTCATGAATCTATTGAGAAAAAAACAAATTCGGGATACAAACAACTAAAACTGAGGGAAAATCATCACATATTAGAAGAGAACTAGGACACAACAGAAACACAACATCAAAATGTAACACACGCAGAAACGAACTATAATAAAATTAACGGTCCCAATTTTCTTGCACCAGATGCGCATTTCGACAATACATGTCTCTTCAGTGATGCTCGCGGCCACAATATTTGAAATCCAAAGCTTATATAAACGATGAAGAGCTATAATCCAAAAGGTCCAAAAAGTATAGCCAAATCCATAAAAGGAATTAGAGCTTTGCATGAGGGAGATACATTCCTTAATTTATAATAATTTCTAGTATTTTATAACAGCAAATTTTAATAACACAAAAAATCCATATGTTCATGCCAGTACCGAAGTACTGGCTACTGGGCTGGTGATACCCTCGGGGACTAATAGTTTTAATATAATTTAG
Source organism: Mytilus trossulus (assembly GCF_036588685.1). NCBI lineage: Eukaryota > Metazoa > Mollusca > Bivalvia > Mytilida > Mytilidae > Mytilus > Mytilus trossulus. The sequence continues at coordinate 8,797,809 of NC_086385.1, read as the reverse complement.
CAATGGTGATGTTGCTATTCACTATCTGTACTGAATTACTTCGTTACTATATCGGGTGACTTATTAAACTTAAATTATTGCGTTAACGCAATGATTCTGATATGTACTATTAATGCTAACATTTTAGGTTGGAGCACAAAACGTGTAAACAAAAATACTCCACCGTAAACTCAAAACCAGGGATAGACATAACACATTTAACGCATAAAACGAATTTTTGACTTGGTACAGCTATTTTCTTATGTGTACTTAACCTGATTTCATATATATCTTGTTGCAAACGAAACCAATAGTTAAAAGTTTTAACCGAGATGGAACTCAATATAGTAGGGGTTTAAAATACTGCGCATGGAACAGCTATAAACTCATAAACTGTAATAACAAGAAGAATATCAAACTGCAGTATTTTTTTTAATTTGTAGGCCGGTTAGAAAATCAAATTCTACATTAATCACCACTCTGCTTAAAACATTTGAACCTTCAACATAGAGACAATTTGTAAAAGTCGTTATCCATTTGGTCTTGTTTTTGTAAAAATTGTAAGCCTGCTGATTTTAGTAATTTACAATCAAGAAATCTGATAGTAGTGATTTGTAATCTGAACGCTGATGTTTTCTTTAGACTAGAAAATAAATAATGAATAAGCATTTTCTGATCAGTGTATAACGATTCATTTAAATTTCATTTGATGATTTTTTTAAACATAAAAACATGAAACTCTTTAGATAGATCAAATCAAACTCGCAGTGGAATTTTCTAAATGGCATTCGAGATTGCAGTGTTCTAATCGCTCGTCAGTACGAAACAAAAGCTATTTATTATTCCTAAAATTCACATTTTGCGGAAAACAATTTATGGAGATACTTGTTATACATTTCGAAATGCGGGAAGAAACACATTATTATATTTGCAAATTTGTAGTTTAAATGTTGGCCTTTTTTTCTTTTTTTTTCTCTTTTTTTCTTACATGTCTTTGTCAATATATTTTCGACTCATGCTTTTGAATGTATTTATTTTATGAATTTCATATAACAATAAGAATGCAAAATATTTTCAGTTTTGTATCTTTCCGTATTTCCAGATTCCAATAAAAGCTTATTTAATGATTAAAGTAATATCACATCAATCTAATACAGAAACATATGCTTATGTTGATGTATAAAAAAAAACATTGAAATAGATTTCGATGCTCACTTACCATATAAAAAATGTCTTTGCACGTGCTAGTCTTGGTGTCTTGTTTCTTGTTATTGCATTGTATTTCATTTTTGTTTTATTTTAGATCTTTTCAAATCTTGGTGTGACTCATAGTGTCAGGGAAGATATCAAGGCATCTCTGAAACTCATTAGTCGAAAATGAAGTAGCAGCGATTGAAAAAAAATTAAATCAACACATAAAACACTAAAGATATACTCTCTCCAACTAAACAAAAGTCCAGGGTAACCTGAATGCTCTGTAAAGCTACGACAATATGAAAGATATATTTTTTTACTCAACATTAATCGGATTTTTCAGTCAAGTTTACAAAGATACAATGAAAGACAAACATTGTCGACGTTTATGATTAGTCACATTCCTAAAAATGTCGTTGAGTTACGGACAAGGGAATAACAAAAACTGTTATTCTTTTCTATTGTAGTCAGACAGTGTTTTATATTGTAATAAGTATCCCATTAATCTGTAGTCCCCCAAGGACTAGGATGTACCTCATGGGAAATGTAAGACAAAGAATTCTACATATAGAATTTGCTTACAGATAATAGGGTACATAAAGGCAACAGTAGTATTCCGCTGTTCAAAACTCATAAAATCATGAACAAAAAACAAAATCGGGGTAACAAACTAAAACCGAGGGAAACGCATTAAATATAATAGGAGAACAACGACACAATACTGAAATGTAACACACACAGAAACGGACCAAGCATCAGACAAAATCACGAGAATAACAAATATAACATCAAAACCAAATACATGAATCTGGGATAGACAAGTACCGTGACACGTCTTATCGCAATGTGACATTACACTCAAAAATAAGAGAAAACAAACGACGCAACGTTAAAATGTAACACACATAGAAACGAACAATAATATAACAAAGGCCAATAATAAATAAATGATGTTCCGAATATATTTATTATCATTAGTTAATCATCTGAAAATTAGTGGTTTGCTGTGTTATTGACTGACATACCACATCTCCTTTTATGTGTAAATTACGGAAATCGCTAGCTCAAAAAATTGTCAGAAGTGATTTCTCGCTTTTAGTAATAGACGAAAACTACATGCCTAGTTGAATAACTCACATCAAAAAGTAAAAAATATATTGGAGAAGAATAAAATAATAATCAATGTCATGTAACTAGGCCGACAAATTCAAAAAAATGCTGCAGTTGAATATTCTTTTTGTTATTACAGTTTGTGAGTTCCATCTCGGTAAAAACTTTTAACTATTGGTTTCGTTTGCAACAAGATATATATGAAAGCAGGTTAAGTACACAATTTCCAACATAAGAAAATAGCTGTACCAAGTCAAAAAATCGTTTTGTGAGTTTAATGTGTTATATCTATCCTGGTTTTGAATTTATCTAATTTGTATCCAATAACAATATTAAGAAACATGCTATAAACTTTTTCAGCTCAAAGTATTGATTAGATTTGCAAATCAGATCAAAGGGAAGTGCATGTGTACTAAGGACGATATTTTAATTCACTCTCTGTACTGAATGACTTCGTTACTATACCCGATGGACTGATCCAACGGCGTAAATTCAATGAATCTGATATGTTCTAAGCTAGCCTTTTCGATAAGGATACAAAAACGAATAAACAAAAATACTGGACCGTAAACTCAAAACCAAGGAAAGACATAACACTAAGCTATTAAAACCATCGACTTCATGCATCTAAAACAAAAGTAAACATCGAACGCCAAGGAAAATTAAAAACGGATAAGATCAAATGCCAAAATCAAAAAAATAAACAAATGAAATACTGACATATTTATGACTTCGTACAATCATTTTCTTATGTCAAAAATGGTGGACTAAACCTGAGTTCATAGATATCTTGTAACAAACGAAACCAATAGTTTAAACCTGGTATTATACCTAGATATATGCCTCCAATATGCAGATGTTTTGTTCCATTCTTAAGTAATTTTCGACTGAGGATTTAGTATATCCTACTTGTAACAACATATGTCGGTATTATCATTTACTGATGTGGAACTCGCACACACTGTAAAAAGAAACAGGGTATTCAAAGGCAGCATTGTATGAATTTCTCATTCTCGTTTCGTGTTATTGATCTTCACTATGTTTTTCTTTTCGTCTAGAACTAAAAGCAAGAAATCATATCTGACAATTTTTATACATCAATCGAAATATGAACTTGGTTTATGATTATTGGCATATCTTAGGGACAAGTACAAAGCAGCATGGAACTATGTTAGAAAATCAAATTCTACATCAATCACAACTCTGCTTAAAACATTTGAACTTTCAACAGAGAGACAATTTGTAAAAGTCGTTATCCATTTGGTCTTGTTTTTGTAAAAATTGTAAGCCTGCTGATTTGAGTAATTTACAATCAAGAAATCTGATAGTAGTGATTTGTAATATGAATGCTGATGTTTTCTTTAGACTAGAAAATTAATAATGAATAAGCATATTCTGATCAGTGTAAAATGATTCATTTAGATTTCTTTTGATGATTTTTTTTTAAATAAAACCTAACACGTTTTAGATAGATCAAATCAAACTCGCAGTGAAATTTTCTAAATGACATTGGAGATTGCAGTGTTCTAATCGCAAGTACGAAACAACAGCTTGTTATTATTCCTAAACTTCACATTTAAAGGAAAAAAAACATTTATCGGAGATACTTGGCATACATTCTGAACTGCGGGAAGAAACACATCATTATATTTGCAAGGGAGTAGGTCCGGTAAGGACCGATTTTGGCCTCAAATTTCAGTTTTGTCTGACGAAAGATTTTGACCACTTTTTAAACACTTAAGTGTCTACTTTATATGATTCAGTTAATCTATGTGAAAGATTTTAACTTATTTAGTCATTAAAAACGATCTAATTCAAGCTCAAATATGAAAAATCTACCAAATATGCGAAAAAATGTCACTTTTCATATGGTTTTTGTCAAAAACGAAAGTGGCCGCATCTGTGTTCATCCTCGATCTTTATATATGTTATGTATTATCATCAAATACAACTTCCATTTAAATATTTTGGATGAACACGAATGCGGCCACTTTCGTTTTACACGGAAACCGTCCAAAATTTAACTAAAATGCTGGAATTGTGAAGATTTCAATACTTTAGCATGACTTAATAGTGCTAGTACCCAATACATGTGCATTGTGCTGTAAAAAACCCAGCCCATATGTATGTAGCAGAACCATTCTACCAACAAATACATAACCAAAAGTTTACATTTTAACAAATTTGTAAAACTGCTTTATTTTGGGGCCAAAAAGGGGTCTTACTGGACCTACTCCTTGTTGTTTGGTGGGTTTTTTCGTCTTTCTTTTTTTTTCTTACATGTCTTTGTCAATATATTTTCGACTCATGAATTTGAATGTATTTATTTTATGATTTTCCTTTAACAATAAGAAGAGAAAATATTTTAAGTTTTGCATCTTTCCGTAGTTACAGGATCAAATAAACCTTATTTTATGATTAAAGTAAGATAACATCAATCTGACATAGGAACATACGCTTTTGTTGATAAAAAAAAAACTTTGAATTAGATGTCGATGTTCACTGACCATATAGAAAATGTCTTTGCACGTCCTAGTCTTTGTATCTTGTTTCTTGTTATTGAATTGTGTTTCATTTTTGTTTTATTTTAGATCTTTTCAATTCTTGGTATGACTCCTGTTTTTTTCGACGTAATCGGTATCGTTTCGGTTTGTGTCCTTTGAACTTAAGGACTCGTAACTACGGCAACAGAATACGCATGCTCGAAAACCCTTTCTGTGATTGGACAAAATGCTGTCATGGTGGATTATTTGGTAGTGTTTGATAAAACGTCTTGTTAATTATATCGTGATAGAAAGTAAGGGAAAAACTATAAATATTTGAACTACACTTACAAAGATTTATATTTTTAATAGCTCTTTGCATCCATGTCAGCTGTTTATTCGGGACAATTATATCATTTTTAATGTCAACTTTGTTGTTCGAACGTACATGACTTTTAGAACGCACCTACACATGTGAGATTTCCGCGGGGTTTTGGTGAATGTAAACAGAAAGATACCAGGACCGAGAACACAAACAGAGAAAACTTTGTTAAATGGTAAATCACTTATTTAGATATAATCGGAATATTCACAAAACAATTTGTAACTACGTCGGACATCTTTTTTAAAGATAGTTCTTGTCAAATGTTCTCTTGTCAACGTTTCAATGTACTAATCATATGCACAAAGAAGATAAAATCCAACAACACAACACATAAAAACACAAAACAGCAACAGAAAGCTTTTTTCTAAATTCAACGGCGATAAACAAAAAAAATCGATACATAAAACACTGTTGGCTTACTATAACGAACGATACCAATACCCTGGGTAAACTTTGATGCTCCGTATAGCTACCACGATCTGACATATTTTAAGCATTTATATATTCAGATTTTTGAATCAAATATATACAAAGATACAATTAATGACAAACATCGTCGGGATTTTCGGCTTTGTATCTGTACGTACATGTACATGTATATCAAGTAACATATAAACCTTCATTGAACTATTTAATTAAGACCAATCAAATTTGAAACTTGGAACATCTTTTAATGTTGATATGAAGAATAAAAATCTTTGAATTCGATTTCGCTGTTTTCTGAACATACACAAAATTTGTTTGTTAGTGCTAGTCTTTGTATCCTATGAACTGATCTTATTGATTCTTATTATAGCATTATATTTTTATTTTTTTATTTTAGATGTTTTCAAACTTACTGCTTACCCTTCCGGAGCACCTGAGATCACCCCTAGTTTTTGGTGGGGTTCGTGTTGTTTATTCTTTAGTTTTCTATGTTGTGTCATGTGTACTATTGTTTTTCTGTTTGTCTTTTTCATTTTTAGCCATGTCGTTGTCAGTTTGTTTTAGATTTATGAGTTTGACTGTCCCTTTGGTATCTTTCGTCCCTCTATTAAAACTTTTGACAAGTGATTTATTTTCTAAATTCTGTATCTGACAAAATATCATTTGGAAAACATCGTCCAACAAACAAATCGATATCACGACAAACTAACAACGACATATAAAAAAAAATCCTTTCACAAAATACAACTTAGAAAACAAAGTGCTGTGTAAAATGAACCCTACCAAATATCAATATTGCTTTATGCTGTTCCATAAGGGTCATCATATCCTTCTCATGAAAGTCACCTCCGCCATTTCGTCCTTTATTCTAATTATAGGTAGCAATATATTAATTTGTCTATTTGTATTGAAGCCGGCCAAAAATAGTTTGGAATTTAAAAAAATGAATAAGATATCTAAATTTTAATAAAGTTTAATTTCATTTTTTAAACTTAGTGGAATGAATAACCACACAACAACAAAAATAATTTGAACGAAGTTAAACAAACAATGTATTACTCACCTTAGCAAAAAAGATAAACAAAAAAAATACACAACACTACACATTAAAACATAGAAAGCAACAGAAAACTTGTTTTCCAAATTCAACAGATTAAAAAAAAGAAGATACCAAGGCATCTTTGAAACTCCTTGGCCGTAGATGAAGTAACACCGATAGTTGAAAAAAATACATGAAGCCCAGTGTGAACTTTGGTGATCCGTATTGCGACGAAGGTATGACAAATTTATATTTTTTACTCAACATTAATCAGATTTTTTCGTCAAGTATATACAGATACAATTAAAGATAAACATCGTCGATGTTTCTGATTTGTTACATTCCTATAAATGTTTTTGAGTTATGGACAAGGGAATAAAAAAAAACTGCTATTCTTTTCTATTGTTGTCAGACAGTGTTATATATTGTAATAAGTATCCCATTAATCCGTATTCAAGGCCTAGGATGTAACTCATGGGAAATGTAAGACAAAGAAGTCTGCATTAAGAACTTGCTTACAGACAATAGAGTACCAATGATGTTCCAAATAGAGTTATCATTATTAAATAATCATCTGAAAATTAGTGGTTTGTTGTGTTATCAACTAATTCACCACATCTCCTTTTTTGCGTAAATTATGGTAAACGCTAGCTCAAATGCATACAGCATATGTTACAAGTAAAACTCAAAATACGAAATGCAAGTACATATATTCATGTTGATCATTAAATAACTTCCATTGCTCATCCTCGCATCCTCAAATAACAAACCTGTTCAACACCAATTGTCTAATAGTCCTAAAAGTGGCGTAAAACACTTATGAATCAATCAATCTGATTCTATTCACATTCGTTTTTTAATTTGTGTTTTAAATGGTTTTTATTCGAGCGTCACTTTTGAAGATTTTTCAGAAAAAGGGCCCGTTTGCCGCACAAAATTGAAGTATGATATCTATAAAAGTACTGCAATGATCGCGATCACGGAATGGATAAGTGTTTTGTTTTGCGAAATGTGTTTCTACTTTCACTTTTCGTTTTGAAAGCAAACGTGTTTTATATGTTCTATTATCGATACATGTGAAAATTGAATTTTAAGATTTATTTTGCAAGTCACACGTCTGTAGGTTTTGTATAGAAAATTAAAATTTAGAAAGAGATACAAGTTTTTCAACAACAACAAACTGGTGGATTGAACTGCGTGAGAAGAAACTGTTATATGTTTGAAATACAGTGAAACCTGATTATACCAAACCACGTCGGGACTTAAGATTTTGTTCGGTTTTGGCCGATGTTGGGTTTTGTCAGGTTCATAACGCACATAATTTGATATAACGGTGCTTACGAACATGTTGTGTTTATACAGGTTTTTGGTTTATACAGGATTCGGTTTATATTAGTCACGTTGCACTGTATTTCATTCCCTGACAATAAGGAAATTAAAAGGAAAAACGTTGAGGTGATAATTGTTTATCCAACACTACTCTTTGTAACAAGACATTGTTTTTTCCAAGAGCAAGATGTCTCACTAAAGAAAATAACAAAAGACATAGCAGTACACAGAACACAAAATAAAAAAACTAAAGCCGTATTACCTCAACACAACCCCTACGATCGGGTAAATCCCAGATACCGCAGAAGGGTAACCAGATTCTGCTCCTCATGTGGCACCTGTTCTCAAACAAGTGAATAACAACGACCAATAAATGAAAAGGTACCAGGATTATAATTTAGTACTCAAGGCGCGCGTTTCGTATACCTAAGACTTATCAATGACACTCAGATCAAACAAAGACGCCAACAAAAATAAAAGGAAGATAGTAAAACACTCATCAATAATGCTATATGTAGATAAAATTTTGACCACATTATGCATTTATCATTTAAATTATATCGGTTTCTATTGATGTCTGATTGACGTTGACGTTTTTAATCAATTGGTAGTTTCAATAAGTGTTGTTTTTGTTTGTTTAACTTTTCATTGAAAGAAATTGTGGGTTTTTTTTCAAATACACTTGCATATACACAGACAAATAGTAAAACCAGTATGTGCAGTTCATTCTAACGAGCCGTAAGTCTCCTTTTTCTAGGGGTGACCTTTGAATTTAGGCTCAACAAAATTTAAGGGATAAAATCCTGATATGACAAGACAGGTAAATAGAGGACACCCTTGTAGCAGATTTGACTGTATATATTTTTCTTCCTGTAATTTGGTTGCACTGTTAATAAAAAAAAAAACATGCTTGTCAAAATGGAACTAAATTTCTACAGTGAGACAAAGAGGTTAAACTATGACTACAGGTTTTCGCGAAAAAGGGGTGACCGTTATAACAGTTTTGACTATGTATCCAATTTGATATTTCATCAAGTAAACTATCTGCACTGTAAATATAGACATAACAATGTGTCATAAAGACAAGAGATGTGTTTGTATAGACAAATTAGTGTGTCAGGAAGTCCCACGCTGTGTTTGTTCAAACATATAACTTTTACTAAAAGTCCCACGTTGTGTTTATATAGACATATAGGTTTGTCGGAAAGTGAGAAGATGATATATTTTTGATACGGTGTTTCTATTTTTACATGAACCAGACTATTGGTTATACGATGCAAAGATAAGCGATATCAATATATTTCGATGACGTCACTAATGGGTATTTCCCCTCGAGGTTGTCACCATCCTAGTAGTCAGCAAATGTGTTTACATTAAAGACCCCCTTCATGATCAAAACCCTAAACTCACTTTTTACAAAAGGATTATTTATCCAAGAAACGGAATAATATGGATAAATTTATTTTCGTGGTTACGAATTTTAGTTGATTAAGGAAAGCTTTCATGTTCGTTGATATTTAATTTCGTGGTTTGTCGATGTTTGCATATTAACCTATAGAAAATTTGTTTTTTGTTGATCATTTCATTTCGTAGTTCACCCGTACCCAAAGAATTCACGAAAATTGGTATCAAACAAAAAATAATTAATCCACAGTATCATAGCTGTTTTTGACAAAATATTTGTGAGTCATTGGCCTTTAAGGCTCTTTAACATAGTACTCTATTTTAACTGTTTTGATCTTTTTTGTATTACAGCGTATCACTGATGAATCTTTCATAACAATTTGTTCCAACCGTTCGTTTACAAATTTTGAAATCTTTATAAAACTGAACGTTCAATTCCCTCAGGCAAAAACTATAGATGAATCTGGCAAATTTGTATTCTTTTGTTCTTCAAATATTTCGATTGTTATACATCAAATATAGAAAATGGTGGATTGAACATGGTTTTATAGCGCTAAATCTCTCACTTTTACGACAGTTTCATCAAATTCCGTCACGTCTGTTATCTAATCCATGTATATATGATGAGTTATTTGCAATGATGAGGCATACTTATTTTTATGCAATCTAAATTCAAAACAGAATAGTATTCTTTATTTGTAGAGCGTCACTGTATAAACAACTAGGAAACAATGGAAATACGTTACGCTTAATAATGAGACGTGTTGTTAAATTAGACCACACAAATTATTAACATTTCGAAAGCCTCATTTTGTTAGTGATATGAGTCCTTTCGCTTACACAGATTCATTTTATACTTGTCAGTATCAGATATAAATACATATAAGTGAGAAGCTAGTCTAGCCTTAACACTAGGTTTCGTTCATCATTTTTTACACAAGAAAATGTCTTTACTAAGTCTAGAATATGACAGTTGTTATATACTCGTTTGATGTGTTAGAGCTTTTGACTTTTCCATTTGATTACTAGTATTTTTTCCTTAGATTTTTCTTAATACTTTTTTCTTAATACTGATGTGAGTCCTTAGAGTTACCTGGATCAAATAGTGTTAATGTAAATTTGATATTGTTCCTAGTTCTGATGTACTCCAATGTGGTATGTTTTTCTAATCAATATTAAAATATTATCTGAACAAAATAAACACTGGAATTTATTCAATAAATTTCATCAATAAATAATGCAAACATTTGCACTTCTGAGCTAGTAATCATGCTTATATGAATTACAAGTAAACATATCAAATTTCAGTGCATCTGTATCAAATAAAATGTTTCTAGGGAACTGTTGTGGAGATGGATCTGTTTACCCTTCAGTAGCACCTGAGATCATCCCAGTTGTTGATGGGGTTCGTGTTGTTAGTCTTTAGTTTTCTAGTTTTCTATGTTGTATCTTGTGTACTGTAATTTAACCTTTTTTTAGCCATGGCGTTGCCAGTTTATTTTCGATCCATGAGGTGGTATGTCCCTTTGATATCTTTTGCCCTTCCCTTGTCTTTTCCAATAGACAGCAATTCTGTTTAGGCATTAATTATCATTAGTATGGTCATAATTATTAATTAGTTGTTAACAAAAGCTGTATTTGGCTAAATGTTTAAGACTGTGATCGTCTCATAATTCGCTTAGCTTAAAGTTATGTTTGATATACAATGTAGATATAGACATAGAAATGTGGTATGAGTGCCAATGAGACAACTCTCCTTCAAAATAACAATTTATAAAAATACACCATTATGGGTCAAGGTACGGCCTTCAACACGGAGTATCGGCTCACATCGAACAACAAGCTGTTAAGGGCCCCGAAAATTAGTAATGTAAATCCATTCAAACGGGGGAAAACAACGTATGTATGGTCCACCACAAAATACATGGTACAATGTACAATATTATCATCATTTAGAAATGTCTTTCGTTTCTGTGAGTGATTCATTGTCGTTTGTTTGTTTCCTCCGTTTTAGTTTGTAATCCGGATTTGTTTTTATATCTATCGATTTACGACTTTCAAAAAGCGGTATACTTATGTTGCCTTTATCTTCAACCCAAACGAACTAAGTATTCCAAATTGATTATAAGTCATTCAACTACTTGTTCTTCTCCCAAAATCCTATTTAAAGTTAATGAAAAATTCGCCTAATCTTAACAATATAATCTAAAGCGCATATTTTATCTTTTCATTGCTGTGAATTTATTTGATGTCGTGGGTACCTATTTTCGAAGATTGAGAACAACTCGCATTTTCGTGGATTTTCGATTTCGTGGCTTTGCAAATGGTTGTGTTCAAGGCAATAAAACATTCGTGGTTCGTTGAACATTTTATTTTGTTTTCATAAATCCATAGTATTCATAACTGTTTCTCCTATTTCCCTCGTGAATAATTGGTTTGACAAAAGTACATTAAGTGGAAGGTCTAGCAAGCTATGAAACTATATTTAATCCACCATTTACTCCATAAAAAAAGCATGTACCATGTCAGGAGTATGACAGTTGTTCTACATTCGTGCGGTGTGTTTTAGCTTTGAAATTTACCTTGATTGAGGACATTTCGCTTTAAATTTTTCATCGGAGATCGAAATTTTTGTGTTATTTCTTTACTTTTTTAATTACTAATGCGAGTCACTTCAGTTACCCAAATTCATGTAATGGTAATCGTCGTTAACGGAATCAGATATCGTTCCCAGTACTGATGTACCGCATTGTGGTATGTTTTTCGCATCAACATTAATACCTTATCCGCAAATAATATACACTAAGTACACCATGATATTTATCCCATAAAAGTTATCAATATATAATGCATCACTTGCACTGATGAGCTACTAGTATCGTTATTAAACAACATGATATAAGATTTAGGTGCCTTTGTACTAAGAACAATGTATATAATATTTAACAGGCAACGACTCTAGAGTACTTTGTCTTTGCATATAAACAGAACTTCTGCAGTAGCCTGAATTATCATTAACATGGTCACATTTATTAATAATTAAATGTGAACGAAACTTGGAATTTTTCGAAATACTAAGGATGTTATATCTGAATATTTCAAAATACTAAGGATGTTCTATCTTAATTTTTTCGAAATACTAAGGATGTTCTTGAATTGTTTTACATTGTCTTATCGGTGCCTTTTTTAGCTGACTATATGCGGTATGGGCTTTGCTTTGGTCTTTTGTGGATAGTTGTCTCATTGGCAATCATACCACATCTTCTTCTCTTTTATATCTACCCAAATAAAAAAAAAGAAGTTGTGGTATGATTGCCAATGAGACAACTGTCCACAAGAGACAAAAATGACGCAGACACTAACAACTATAGGTCATCATACGGATTTAACATTGAGCAAAGTCCATACCGTAAAGTCAGCTATAAAAGGCCCCGATATGACAATGCAAAATGTATTTTATTAGTTTACTCTCGTTAGCTGTAAATGACTTATATTTATGAATGTTTGGGTCTTTAAACTCTTCAACTTTGTTCTTATATACACATTTATTCATTCCAAAATTTTCAAACATAAAAGTTGTGGTTTGTGTAGAATATTTATGTTGTTTTTTTACATTCTAAATACATGATAACATTTACTATATTAGCATCATTGAGGTAATTCCTAGACCCAAAACAAACTTTATGTTTCAAACGAAGTATAAGTCATCCTACTACATGTTATCCCTTTAAATTCCTAATCAAAATTATTGAAACTTTCTCCAATTTTTTAACATTTAATTCTTAATTTTTTATCTTTGGATTACTATGAATTCATCAATTGTCGTGGGTACCATTTTTCTTAGGTTGATGACAACTTGCATTTTTGTAGATATCTGACGTCGTGGTTTTGACCATGTCCGCGTTCAAGTCTATACAACATTTGCAGTTCCTTGAACATTTGAAATTGTAATAATGAATCCAAAGTATTCAAATCTAATTTTTCTTATAAAGGTTAATAATAATAAAAAGTCAGAAAACCACTTATACAGAAACAAAACTGTAGACTTGGTATCTATAATGAATTCATGAACACATTTCTAACTAGTAACACTGTGAAATTATGCATCAATCACATAAATTAAGTTCTCGAAATTATATTATCTTGGTGTGTAAATTGGCAGCCTGCTGATTCTTATAATTTGCAATCTAAATATATGATAGTTATAAATTGTAATATGAATGGTTGCAATTTTTTTATCTATAGAAAAATATGATATAATCATATGAATAGAATGTTTTTATAAACAAAAAATTGTGGTTTGATCTTTGTTCTTTTAAAATTGAAAATCAGAACCATTTTCCAAAACATTGCCTTTGAAGATCAAGAAATCGGAATTTCTAAAGAAAAAAATGATATATTTACAAATAAAATTTCCAAAATCGGTGTTTGTCACAATATAAGCCGTTTGTACGGGTTTTTGTTATCGTGGCACTCTCGATGTATCATTTAGCGTTCTAATACCGGCCGGAAATGAGTGTGTATTTCCAAAGCCATAAAACAAATATATTAGAATTTCCTAAACGGAAGTTTATTTTGAACGTGCTGTGAAACTTCTTTGAGCCGAACTTTTCGGGACCTAGAATTTTGTACGGTGTTGGTCGATGTTCGGTTTTATCAGGTTCACAACGTACATAATTTTATATGACGGTGCTTACGAATACATGTATGTTTAGTTTATACAGGTTTTCGGTTTATACAGGATTCTATTTAGTCAGGTATCAATGTAATTTTTTTATTTTGTTGATGTCTCGACAAGGTTGTTGTTCTCTTCTTATATTTGATGCGGTTTCCTCAGTCTTAGTTTAATTTGTAACCCTGATTTGGTGTTTTTTTCTCTATCGATTTATGAGATTCATACAGCGGTATACTACTGTTGCCTTTATTTATCAGAGATATTTTTTTTCCCTTGATGATTTCTGACAGTTTTTTATGTATTTATATAAATCGTAAGCACAATTGGACGCTTATTCCATATCTCGTGAGGAAATGTTAGACAATGAGTACATCAATTTATATTTACTGCAAGCCACATTATTCATTTGTTATATACTACTTTACCGATGTCTGAACCTCGCAAATCGATTGATAGAAAAGCAAATCACAATTTCAAACAAAAACTGAGTGAATCGCATTAACTCTAAGACGACCTTGACCTGAGAATCTCCAGGATAACAGTCTCCCGCTAATGCATGCACCGTGTGGATTCATACTCAATATTTTTTTATTTATTTATTTTTTTATTTTTATTTTCTTATTTCCAACAATTAAAACATGTACATGATAAACATGCCTACATGTAAGATATAAACACTGTCTTTATTATAAAAACAGTTGGAAATATTAACTTTTTCTATGGAAAGAAAAAAGTTCGGAAACACTGTAAAGTATTTTTAAACAATTGTAAATAGAATAAAATCATAACAATTATAGACTAGGCGACTTTTTAATATACAGACGGTCATAGTCGGTTGCACAGATACAAGAGCATAGTAAACATATATACAATGTAAGTCTATAATTATTTTGTACTAACATCCACTGCATTTCAACTTAGATAGTTGTCTCATTGGCAATCCTACCACATCTCCTAATGTTATATGTTATGAAAAAGCTGTAAATTGTATGTATCATTGTTGAAGTGTTGTTGTTAAACGTGGCTTGAAAGTTCTACTACGCATGTGCAGATATTCAGTTTCTAGTGTACTTCAGATTGACATGATGGTATTAAGAAAACGCTTAATAATTTAACAATTATACTAAGACGATGCACTTTAAGCATATTTAAATCCAATTTGAGTAAAGTGGAAGAAATTATTTCTTTAACCCGAGGAATATGAAATGAAGTGGAAGAATATTAAGAATAATTGATAGAAATTAAGCCAAAATATCTATTGTTTTTTTAAAAAGAATTACCTTTATCCTACTTTCGTGACAGAACGGATTTATGAAAGAACAAACGTGATTGAACATGTTAAACTGCTGGAAATTATAAATGAGCAATTCCTGAAATGGCGTCACTGTAGGTTCAGAACTATCACATGTATTGACATTGAAGTGACTACTTTAAAGATCATAATTCATCTAGTAAGTTAATACATTGTCCTTTTTCGATTGATGTTTAGCGTTATCAGGAAGAGAACAAATTAACAATAAATCGGATGGACCTTGGTCATCATCAAAGAACAATCGATTGGGACAACATTGTTTTTAGGTGTGTTTGATACGTGCAAACTAATGGAATGTTGTACACGCGAGGAATCAACTGTAACATTTTAGTTCCTTCTAGAAATGCATTGAATGTATGCATCCTCCACAGCGAAAACGCACGTCCGGGCACCCTATTAAATCTTAAATATTGAACGCATTGACTCTAATTTTTTTTTAAAAAGCTGAAACTCTTTGTTTTGAATTTGCTTGAGACGTTATACTATTTATTACATAGGTTTATGCACTAGTAATTTATAATATGTTTTTGTACACAATTGTCATATATGGTATGGATGTCACTTGGTGGTATATATGTGATTGACTGTTGCATGTGTTGTTTGATAACTATCCAGTCAGAATTATGTCATGCATATTCAGGACAATGATAAGAGAACATTAAATCCAAATGGGAAAAGTAATTTAAAAAATTGTAGACATAAAACAGTCCAACACAATTGTGTTGCTGCGTATTTTTATAACATGCATATATATATTTATGTGCGGTTCGCGTATGATTTTTGAAGTATGTAATTTACTCTATTGTGTTTTCACAATAGTAGTAAACCGGTTTTGGCGGTCAGTATATAATGAAAGTTTGCACGAGATTTAACTATCGAGGTTTGGGCAGTGACCATTATCGTACGTTTCCTTTGTATTGAAGTTTAATTTTCATTAAGAAATCTGTTTTTTAATGTATTGAAGTTGTATGTAAAGAATTAATGTGTTTTGTATATATTTTGTAGATGTTTGATAGCTGTCTTTTACCGGTATTGTTGATTGTGTGATGTTTATAAACCGGGATCTGTTTTCATAGATGCATGGTTGCCGTATTCAAAACATGAACTGTTAATGGTGTTTGATATTAGAAATATTGTGATCTCTGGATCTTTATTTATTAAAATTGAGATGGTCATTGCGCCTAACAGTACCTAAATATGTATTTAGTTTTCTATGATGCCTTTATCGTATAAAGGTACATATCTGAATGTGCTCAGATATATATGCTTTACAAAAATCTAGAGAGATTTAGCACATAAATACTTTATGTTCGTTTGAACAGAGTGAATTTAGAACATAACCAAACTTATAGTTCGTTTCTGCATGTGTTGCACTGTCCTTAGTTTTTGTTGCACTTCAGTGTTTCTGTTGTTTTGTTGTTTTCCTCTAACAGTTCATGTGCTTGCCGCGGTATTTGGTTTTGATGTTATATTTCTTATTATTCTCATCGGATTTTGTCTAATGTTTAGCCCGTTTCTGTGTGTGTTACATTTAAATGCTGTGTCGTTGTTCTCCTTTTATATTTGATGCGCTTCCCTCAGTTTTAGTTTGTTACCCCGATTTAGTTTTTTGTCCATAGATTTATGAGTTTTGAACATTGGTATATTACTGTTGCCTTTATTTAATACTCAATTGTTATATATAGTATGAAGGTCACTTGATGATATATATTTGAATTACTGTTGCATGTGTTGTTTGATTACTATCCAGTCAGAATTATGTCATGCATATTCAGGACAATAATAAGAGAACATTAAATCCTAATGGGAAAAGCAATTTCTAAAATTGTAGACATAAAATCTTCCAACAAAATTGTGTTGCTACGTATTTATATAACATGCAAATCCAAACTTATAGTTCGTTTCTGCGTGTGTTGCATTGTCTTTTGTTTTTGTTACACTTCATTGTTTCTGTTGTTTCGTTGGTTTTCTCTAACAGTTCATGTGCTTACCTCGGTTTTATTTTGTAAATAAACTCATCATAGATACCAGGACTAAATTTTGAATATACGCCAGACGCGCGTTTCATCTACTAAAAACTCATCGGTTACGCTCGAATCCAAAAAAAGTTAAAAAGGCCAAATAAAGAACGAATTTGAAGAGCTTTGAGGACCAAAATTCCTAAAAATTTTGCTAAATACAGCTGAGGTAATTTATGCCTCAGGTAGAAAAGCCTTAGTATTTCCAAAATTTAAATGTTTTTCGATGTTTTTTAATTATTTAAAATAACCATATCAATGATAATTCATGTTAGCACAAAAGTGCTGACTACTGAGCTGGTGATACCCTCGGGAAAATAAATCTCCACCAGCAGTGGCATCGACCCAGTGATTGTAAATACACTCATTATAGATACCAGAACTAACTCAACTCGGTTTTCTTTTCTCTCAATCATATGTGTACTTTCGAACAGCGGTATACTGCTTTATTGATGCCCCTATATGCATGAGCTCGAGTCTACTGTCAGGAAACAAGAGGCCCAAGACAATAATTAGAATCAAATAGTATAGTAAATTATCTATCAATAGTACAAGGTGCACTTGTGATACCGTTAGAAGAGAAAGATTTTCTTAAATATTCAATCCTTTCTTTTCAAAAGTTAGGCTAAATTGTAAATACGAGTTGGGCGATTTTTTAGAAAATGGGGATTTGGTATGTGCCGATTGGTCAGTGGGTGAGATAACATGGTTTCATAATTAAACATCGTGTTCGGGGGTAAAAAAAGGTCTAAATTATGTAGTAATATATAACGGATATTGTAATCGTTGTGTGGCATTCGAATTCTAAGCTATATTTTATAAATCATAAATAGTTTCGTTTAATTTACAACAGCTGGGAAGTAAAATAGTCTAATTCTGACTTGGTATTTCAGTGTAAGATAACCCTCTGGCCTCCGGCCATCGGAGTGATCTAACAATGACACACTGCGTCCTCATGGGATAGCTATTACTTAGATGTCAATAAAGTATTAAATTGATTTGATACTTTTAAGATTTCGATTCATCTTTTCTCAAACAAAATCAAAATTATTTTGACCTTTTATCAGATCATTTTATATTAAGGAGATATGACGAGTTTAAAGAAATTATATATGGTTACTGATTATTTTTGGATTTCTCTTCAAACGAAAAATCAGTAAACCACACTTGGTGCGGTATAATGATTCTACATTTGTAATGTGATTAGAGCTTCGGCTTCCTGGATTGATTTAGAATTAAAGTCTGTATTTTTACAATTTTCTCAACCCAATTTAACACGTTCTGATAGTAAATTATCCCTTTGGCAAATGTTATTTCTATAGCGTACATATTTCAAACATAATCTAATTATTACTTATATACTGTTGTTTTTCAATTACCAGGAACCAATTTATTTGGAAACAAAACAAAGTTTTGAATTTGCAGTACGTCTGCTTACAGTATATTAGTTTTTGTCACGTGGTGTTTGTCTAGGTCGTGTCAGGCTAGAACTCAATTACTATATTGTGTACTTTTAGTACATTTTTTGTCACGTTACATGCATATAAATTAGCACTTCTCTATTAGCAGACTTGAATCCAATCTGAAACTGATGCAACAGTTAAAACTGCGCAATATTTAAAACTATATATCATGTGACAATTACGTTAGTTTAAACATATTTAGTTATGGGGGATTGTGAAACAAGTTATAAAAACTTAGATAAATCCATTTTAATTTAATTGATACGAGTGCTACCTTGGAGCGGCATTCGCCGGTTCTTTTACAAAATCTACAAGAGTGTTTTAACGTGCAAGAAATATTGCTCTCTCTTAACGGGTCAGTCATTTATCATTGCCATCCGACCAACTATCATCGTTTCTCTGAACCATACTCGCAAATGGTGTCAAGGGAGAGTCAACAATTCAGTCCCTGAAGTTTTCTTCCCGTAACGGGGATCGAACCAGGAACCTTTGCGTATGTAGTCCGATGCCCTTATAACAACACCACGGCTTTCTTAACACCTTAAAAATACAGAATTATCGTACATTTCGTTCTCTGTTTTCCATAAAAAAAAATATTTGTACTATTGCAATTTATAAAACGCAAAGATTATCCTTATATTTTTATCTCACGTCACTTTGTGACATATTCATTTTCCGTAGTTAAAAAGTGAACATTTCTTCAGTCTATCTCATATTCATCATGCTTTTGTTGTGAGATATTCTGATTTACTTCTAGGAGTTTTTTGTTATTACAGAGTTATTTACTGAAAAATGACTTATCTCCAGAATGTGGGTCATATAGTTACAGAATAAATTTATAATAGAGAGTTATCTTTCAAATTCTGGTCAAAGAGGTATCTCCCATATGACCGTAGAGTTTTCCCAGATACTGATTTAGAGTACCATTGGGTTTTTTTTTACGATTTTCTACAGAGGAAAATGCCTGTACCACTTCAGGAATATATCAGTTGATATCAATATGTGTAATGTGTTTCAGCAATAAATTATGCAATTTGATTACGGACTTTCTATTTGGATTTTTTTACAGAAATCATTATTTTTGCTATGTAACTTTTTGTACCTTTTTGTGATTCTCTAGCCTTACCCATCAGAAGAGAAATGTTTAACTACGCGAGATATCTTAACGGTTGTATTTGAGACATTTTTTATCTTTTAGGAAACGCCAATAAGTAATAAAAAAATGCATTTAATTCTTAATATTTTTTTTAACTGATATTCTAACACTTGGAAACTTTCTTCTTCTTTTCGACGTTTTTGTTCTTCCTTTTGTAATGCATTTAACAATTTTGTTTCTTTTTTAAATTTAGGTTGATTACAGTAATATATTGCTTGTTGTTCCTCCTAAAAATGTCAGACGAATACTATGACCAAAAAGAGAAAAAAAATGTTTATTTCCGTGTTATGTGGTCTCTGGTGGAGAGTTGTTTCATAGGCAATTATACCACATCTTCTTTTTAAAGGTATCCAAACACTACGAAGGACACTACAGACCGAGCAATTTTAATAACACCAAAAACAGTGTGATGTCATATTAGTTTATTGAATTTAACCATAGTTGTACCTGTTTTCTGATGGTAATGCAAAGGGATACCTTATTACATCCGAAATTCAGTTTTCTATAATGAATGTATTAAGGTTCCCTTATTGCACTGACAATCCAGTTTTTTGCCTGTAATGTATTGAGGTACCTTACCGCACTGAATATCGTGCTTTGCCATTACTTACAAAGATTAGATCTTGGAACAAGTAAAATGACGCACACGCGGCGTAATTGATTACATTTCCACACCTAGCACTATACCTTAAAGTTTGAACGATGTACTTTTCCCCGAAATAGTTTTCTCCTAATTGGTAAGATGATACAATTAACTCAGTTGTTAACCCAAAACAAGAAGCACAAATATTTTCATTCATCTATATAATAAGTATTATGATCTAAATCGTTTTGACGGATGGGAACTTTGCCACTAAATATTGACAGGTTTGAAAGAGCAAAACATATTTTTCAATAGCTACGCGTTTAAAACAACCGTAGTGTACTCATTACGAATGCTAGTAGAAAACTAAATATTGACATGTTTTTCAAGTGCTACGAATATTAGAAAAACGTATTGTCCTCATTACAAATACAAGTAGGAAACGACATCGATTCTATTTGTCAATAATTTTTCCTTTTTTTATTATTATTTTGAATTAAACAATCGACCTATACATTAAGTGGCGAATCCAAAATTGGGGCTTGTGTCGTAGATTGACAGCCCCCTTTATTAATGGAAAATTTATCTTTTTTTCAGTCTCTGAATCCCGCCCTGATACCGATACGTAGTACTAAACAATAGGTCATAGAAGAGGAACTGTACTTAGTTACCATCATCAACGTACTTTCTTCACTCTCTATTTTCTAAGTAATGGTCAACTGTTTAACAGACTCATTGTAAATGTTAATTACCAAACGACCGCTGAGTAATAGCAGCCGCATTTATTTAGAAACGAAGTAATTAAGAGAGGAAGATCGTACAGTGTTTCCCTCCGCCATATTGAGATCGTGGTAACTTCAGTTACCATCATCCACTTTTCAACAGTGTATAATATGGAATGATAATGAAACGGATAATGAAAATGTGGAACGTGTCACAGACAAAAGACGATCAAAGAGCAGGCAACAGTCGAAAGACACCAATGGGCCAGGTCTTCAATGAAGCGAGAAACTCCCACACCAGGAAGCGTGCTTCACCTGTCTTTTGAACGAACATACTAGCATACTTTTACTTTTTTGTCCAGTGCCTGTTATGAGTGAACGTCATACTATGTGTTTTAAAATTGAGAATGGAAATTGAGAATGTGTCAAAGAGACAACAACCCGACCAAATAAAAAACAAACAACAGCAGATGGTCACCAACAGGTCTTCAATGTAGCGAGAAATTCCCGCACCCGGAGGCGTCCTTCAGCTGGCCCCTAAACAAATATATACTAGTTCAGTGATAATGAACGCCATACTAATTTCCAAATTGGACACAAGAAACTAAAATTAAAATAATACAAGACTAACAAAGGCCAAAGGCTCCTGACTTTGTACAGGCGCAAAAATGCGGCGGGGTTAAACATGTTTTTGAGATCTGTCTATTTATTCTTACACGAGGATACACGACTGAAATCGATCATATATACTACACAAAATGGTTGATATATGCGATGTGTCTGTGTTTAATTTCATTCCAACATATTTTCGTGGTCAGAAATATTCAGATACAGTATGAGTATAGTCGTCTACTGATTTTATCCTATTTCCTAATAGTAACAAAATAACTGAGTATGAAAAATCATGGTGCGTAAAAAGTAAAAAGCACAAAAATAGTGAACTTCGAGAAAAATTCAAACGGAAAGTCCCTATAATCAAGTGACAAAATCAAAAGCTCAAACATATCAAACGAATTGAAAACAACTATCAAATTCTTGACATTTTACATGCAAAAGCAGGAGACTGTTATCCTGTCGATTTCCAGGTCAAGGTCATCTTCAATATCCGGCGCAGAGTTCATATCCGTTCCATACATGCTTTGCAATAATGCACTTAATATGACCTCTGCCACACATTGTCCGACTCCATGAGGAAATTTCCTCATGGCCGACAAGCATTCGGTATTCTCTGCAAAGTCCCTTGCGTGATACACAATTTAGCGAGAATTGACGAAAAAAATATTTGCGGAAGGATAGGAGTAATGAGGTAAAGTGGAGATGGCGGAAATTATGAGAATCATCTCATCGCTTCATCTCCTTCAACTAGGATTGTCGCCAAATTGAAGTTTAAAAATTACTTTGACGAAACGTGCATCTGACGCAAACACGAAATTTCAATCCTGGTAACTATGAGGAGTATATTTGAAGCGAAAAAAGAAGAAATTTTATGAATTTTGCCGACAGGCTAGATGTAGGCTACGGCAATTCACAGGGGCTTGTTACAATTGCCGGGTTTACTATCCATACGAACCCCTAAAAAAACAGGTTCGTATGGATAGTTTACCCGGCAATTGTAACAAGCCCCTGTGGGCAATCTTGAGTCTTTCTCGAGTATTTTATCACTCGGTTAGCACTTTTGATCCTGGTCTAGGATGGTAGTTGTCCATTAAGTATAGCTCTATGTACTCCACATGGGTTTGTTACAATTTGCCGGGTTCATACATAAGAAACCCCCAAAAAATCACACTTTAGTTTACATGTCATAGTGCCGTGATAGACATATTTTAAAATAGAAGCATAGGCGGATCCCTTTTCTTGAGAAAAAAAAAATGGTTGATTTTATAGGGATTCGCTGAAGCATGACTGGAGTGGGCTCCCTTTGGTCAGTTAGATACCCCCCCCCCCCCCCCTTTATGAAAAGTTATGATACGCCACTGAGGAGACAAATTAAATGGAAACAAACAGTCGCCTGAAGATTTCATAATTATAGCGAAAAAATGGGGGAAATAAAATATTTTTTGTGGTATTATATAGAATAATAGAGAGCTCTATTATTCTATATATAATACCACAAAAAATATTTTATTTCCCTTATTTTTTCGCTATTATTATGAAATCTTCAGGCGACTGTGAAACAAAGTACATGTAAGTGAAAGTCTTATATGTGTTTCAAATCATTGTATTAAATTGATAAACAGTTGCTAAGGGGGTTCTACCCTTGTATTTTTTTGGTTTTTGTATAGATAAAAAGAAAACCCAGCAAATTGTAACAAAACCACTCCCTGTGTTCCAATTGTTTTTGCAAAAAGAAAAAATTTAGAAATGAAGAAAATCTAAGGTTGGGATTTCTGGAATAAAGCAGGTTGGGAACAAACCCCCTGGATGGTGATTATACCTGTATAGAGGGATAAACCTTCTTTAGAGGGATAAATTTATCCCTCTATAGAGGGGTATTTGTGTTTGCACTGGATTTAAAGCAAATTAGGGCAGAATGGCATTTTCTAATTATATTGGCTATAATCTCTAGCAGTAGGTGCATCAACATATGCACTTTACCAAAAAATGGGAAAACCCGTTTTCTGCTAAACTGACAAAACTGGAAATCTATTGTATAACTATCTGAACACCTGATCAACATCAAAAGGAATAGTTGACCTTAAAATTTCATGTTAAATCTAACAATAGAAATTCTGTTCAGTGAGACATAAGTGAGTAGAATTTACCTGATCATCACAGCATTCAATCATGGTGAAAAATAGATTTTATATTTAGTCAGATAAGCAGCAAACTGGGCATGTGCATATTAAACTAAGTACATCAATTGGTGCATCAACTGTTGCAGGTTACTGCCATAATAAGTAGAGAATGTCATTCTGCCCTGTTTTGATGTAAAGCCAGTCTAAACAAAAATACCCCTCTATAGAAGGATTATCCCTCTATACAGGTATAATCACCATAGAGAGGGTTTGTTCCCAACATGTAAAGTGCTAGGTATTACTAAACATTGCTAAAAGGCCACACTTAAAAAATTGTTGGTTTGCCCGAACCCTACATTCAATGGCTGAGACAGTGGGTAGGTAGACATTTCCTTTTTTCAACAAAAAAGAAATTGAAGTATCAGCTGTTTATTAGTCTTTCTGCCTATCTGATAAAAAAAGAAACTTCTTCAAATCAGGACAATAAAAAT
This sequence comes from Mytilus trossulus, assembly GCF_036588685.1. NCBI lineage: Eukaryota > Metazoa > Mollusca > Bivalvia > Mytilida > Mytilidae > Mytilus > Mytilus trossulus. The sequence continues at coordinate 8,773,305 of NC_086385.1, read as the reverse complement.
ATTTTTTTATTAGGCAGCTATTTTCTGGGTAGGTAGGCTAAGGGTTAGGGCAAGCAAACATATTCCTTTTTATGGTCCAATGCATCCTTACCATTAGGAATCCATTAAACTTCCATTAAAAAAGGTACATGGCAAATATTAACAACCCTCTGTGATACCTGTATATTAAACAGCACAACCCTTTGTCAGAGGGAAAGCCTCTCATAGCTTGGTGAGGTTGTACCTTATCTTATAAAAATTCCTGCTACCAAATGAGGAAAATATATTGCTTTGCTTCCATGAAGCCTATTCTTGTGCAAGCATTCTAAAGTACATAGACACCTACATGTATATGAAATAATTCTTTCAAATTCTGAATCTTGCAGTATAACACTTGACAATGGTTTTATTACTCTACTTTTATTCTTGCATTATACCCCTTCTCTAATGTATCATATAATCTTGACTTTTACTGCACATTAACCAATGTCTATTATTTAATATACATGATTGGGGACTGGGTTTTAAGCTAACAGATACCTTGGTAGATGTTACACCCAAATTATGTCCTGATACTCTTGGCATTATCAATAATTGATATTGGAGTTATGTGCACTAAACCAGTGATGAATGTATGTACTGTTAATCAATTGTTATTATTTCAAGTTGAAAAAAATTCTGAATCCATTATCACTGCTAAAAAAATAATGTCTCACTAGCAACAAACACATCTCATATTTTTTATTCAGTAAGCCAACAAAACCTGGAAGCTACATTGAGCTTAAATTTATCATCTAGTTAAACATTTTACATGCCATATTGAATTCAGAATAAATTCAAAAACCATTGTCAGCACATTCACATACCCCATGTCCCCACATTGTCACTGGACAAACATCTATCTAGTATGTCCTTGTTGTCTACAAAGCTTAATAAGATTCTCTTGTGAGGTTTCATAGAATTTGCAATGAAAAACTATATTGTAGAAGTATAATTGAGGCCAATAAGTTCAAAGGGAAAAACTTCTAGAAAAAGAATTGAATCACAATTTCCTGTTGATATGCACATCTATAAAATTATATGAAGTTCTCTTACAAGTGTGTTTTCAGAGGAGTTGTGATGACAAGTTGTTGAAGACCAGGAATGACAGACAGACAAATGCATGAGTCAAAAACATTATCCCCCTCTGCAAGTTCATTGTGTGGGGTCATGAAATAATTGTCATTGTAAGAGGTAATAATACTGAACTTTCTCATGCATCAATACAATCATTTAATCAAGCACAGACATGATGTACATGTATCCAGTGTGAGATGCATTTAACCCATTATAATTTATTTGCAGGACAACTGTTATTACTGCTTTCTTTTTGTTGATGGCAGATCTTTATTTGTAACTGAAGTATTTTATTAAGATTTTTGTGTTTTGGAATGCTGTCCAATTGACTCATACCAATTATTTCCTTGAATTCATATGCTTAAATCTCAAATCTTAGGTAAAAAGTTAAATCAGTTTTATCTGTACATTACTGAATTTATGAGTAGTATAAAGCAAAAGGCTTTTTGGGAAGTTTTAAAAATGTAAACAATGTGAAGGACATTCATATTTCCACACTACTTGGCTAAAACTGATAAAATATATTCTTTATTTCTATTTTAATTGCTAACAACAATATGTTCATGATAGATTTAAGAAGACATACAAAATTTCAAAACAGCAATTAATAAAACTCATTGTAATTAATACATGTATTAAATGCACACAAATTTGGATGCGCAATTAGAATCACTCCAATTCATTCATTGAAACATGAATCATTTTTTTATGAGTTCTTAAGTCTTGTTTGTAAGTTCTTTTAAAGTGAGAGTCTATTCTATTTGTGTGTATAATCTATGCAGGTTTGTAATGTTTCTTATGTTTCTATGATCAGGTTAACATAATTGTGATCTGAAAATATAATAAAAAAAAAATTCTTTTTAATTTCTGGTTTTTATTAAGATAAGGGATATACATGGTATGCCATTGTTTGTCAATCCAGCTGTTTCAATGTCAACACTTTATTCTATATCTTAAAGGAGTAGGGGCATAAAAGACCCTTATTTGACTCAAATTAATATTGCTGCAAATTTAAAAGTCATCTTAATCCTAAACATTTAGAAATTTGTACAATCTAGACTAATAGGCGAGCGCCAAATCAAGGATTCGGAGGTTTTTAATGCACCTACCTAACACACGGCTATATGATATATCATTTGAAAGGTCTTTTATCGTACATTCAGAATTGCCTGGTCGTCAAATTGGGAAATGGTCACATTTTTCTAAAAACGGCAAAAAGGGGGGAAAAATAAAAGTCATAATTTGACGATGTTGTTCGAAAAATGCAGTTTAAAAACAAATTCATCTGCAATATTATTTGAAAGATATCATTTGATATACTATAGTCTATCTAATTTTTGTTTCTGAATATTTTTTTTACAAAAAAGAGTTTTAAACGAAAAATTCTCGTATTTTTGTGAAAATCATAGTTTTTACGGGTTTTGACAAAAAATGCTCGGTAATATTTATTTTGCATCGAAAACACACAGATTCTTTTGGTTTTATATTAATAACATATATAACTTGTTTTTTAAGTTCTAATGTTTCGCCTAGCATGCTTTTTAATACCGATAAAACTATATTAAAACATTCCGTAAAACTGCTTCAAAGCGCATATTTACCAGTTTTACAGCACAGTTAAAAATATATGTTATTTTGGTCTCCTGTTAGTTCGACAGTTATAAATGCATTATGATTTAATTGTCTTAAGCTTGCCAACCACGTCAAGGTCGAAGATCACTAGCAAGGTTTTTTTTTTTTTTTTTTTTATTTATATTTTTTTTAATTCAAATTTTCTATTAACACTATCATCGCATACGGAACGTAAGTATACAACCAATTATTTTTGCTGGTAGATAAATTACAAAACACACAAAATTAATAATAAAAAATAAACATTCCCATTGAATAACAGTGAGACAAAACAAACTTAATGTTGTCCCTTTGCTCAAATGTTCTTTCGTTAGTCTATGGTATCATTTGCATCTTCATCATCGTCAATTATTTGATCTTCGAGGTCGATGTCCTCTTTAGAAAATATATTTTGACATGTATCACTACCCTCACATGGACAGAGCTCAGTGCAAGACATCTGCTGCTCTCGGCAAATACATGACTTGCTACATATATTTTTTCCCTTGCAAGAACATATTAAATCTTGTAGGAAATCGGACGTCATCATGCCTAAAAAGTAGACTGGATCCGGGCCATGTGAACTCTTTTTCCATCCGTATTCATAAGGAGACAAAGGATTTGGGTGATCGAGATGGGAGGACATCCAAATTTTCGTTTGAAGACATGATCGCAAAACATGTTCTTTGAATGCAGGTTCGCTTGGTGGCAATCGCAACAAACTTGTGTCTTTGCATGTTGCAAGTTTAACACGTAACTTGTTTAAGTCAACATGTGATGAAGCAAATTTGTCTTTTGGGTCATACAAGCTTGAAATAAGCTCTCTGGCTGCTGACAACGATGTTGAAAAATCGATCTTGTCAAAGTTTTGGAGGTTGGTAAACTTACTCGGAGATTTTCTTATCAATTTGAAGACGGTCTTTTTGCCAAACCCAAATATAGCGGAAGTGGTATCACAACCAGTTAAAGCATGAACTGCAGGGAGAATATTAGCTAGTAAAGGCGAAAGAGATTTACTTAACTCATGAATTGGTATGTACCTTCTACAGTCCCTAAGGGAATTAGTTGACCCCGTCAAAAACCACATTTGTTCAGTCGACACAAGAACCTTGAAATAATGAACACAGAGCACAAGAACATCTGTATCGGAACACTTGACTATGATTCGTCCCCTTATGTTCAACTGTTGAAAGAGTTTATCAGAGTGCATAACATGAAGCAAGATTCTTGTGTCTGCTTCTTCGTGCGAACAGAAAAGGTCTGGGAGATCGATTACATGCTCATTAGAGAGTTGTCGCACTATTTCTGGATTGGAAAATGCACCGGCAAGAACTAAACATTTATTTTCCTCCTGGATTATATCAGACAAATTGCTGCTCAGATAATCACCAAGGAAAGTAATCAATGCTTGCTTGTTTTTGTTGCTTGATAGGAATTTCTTCCAGTCTGGAACAGTTCGGCCTTCAGAGATATGATACACTTTTTGCGTAGATGTTGTTGCCGATCGTCTATGACGCTCTGCTGATTTAATGGAATGTTCAGTGTCATAGCGATCGAAGACATCAACAACCGTGTCTGTGAATCGGAAGCATGATTGTAATTGCGTAATATAAGATTTGGCCAAGTCTCCAAATGTGGACATCCTTTTAACATCAAATGACTGAACTAAGCTCATGCCATCTCTTATTAGTATGGTAGCACTGTGTTCGAATGGAAGAATGTAAGGTACTGATCCTACTAAATTTTCTAATTCATGGGCAAGATCAGACTTATTTGTCTTTCTCATAGTTCCATCGTCATGAAATAATGCAGTGGGAATGGGACAAATTGGATAAGACAAAACAGTTTCCACAGATACGTCATCTCTACATTTAGTTAGAGATAGTGCACGTCTAAACACAAGTTCAGGATTCAAATGACCTTTTACAACTTGCCCAGATTTGCATTTAAGTTGTACTTTGGGGTTCATATCTTCAAAGGTCTTCAGTCCTGATCTTTTGATAGGATGGTAAAAGCTACCTGCCTTATCTGTTGATAGAGATGACTCAACAAACATCTTCCTTTTAGTTCTTCCAGTTTCAACTGATTTTAACAGTGAATCTTCAATGTCGTGACTTGCATGGAGACCAGTTGAAATGTTAATAAGCTGACGGGGGTGATTATCAACGTCGAATGGATTTGTCATATTTTCTGTTATATAAACAATTAGATCTTGTACATGTTTTTCGTCCCTTTTCATTGCAGCTGGTTTTGCTTCATCGTGACATTGGTCATCAACCTGGGCAAGACCCGCACGTGCTCTCATTGTCGATGTTATCTGACTAAGCACATGCCTTGTAAGATTCCATCTTATCAATGAAGCCTTCTTCCTTGTTAAACCAACAATACCACCGTCTCCTTTTGAATCTTTTATCACTGTTTTTTCTGTTGCCATGTCGCTCCAAACGCCATTGAACGATCCAACTTGTTGACGAACAGAAAAGAAACCCATCGAAAAAAGACCTTCTATCTCAGTTGGCAGGTTTAGCATATCTAAAAGGTAGGCAGGGGTCCATCTGGAATAATTGTTTTTGTTGGCTACAAAGAAGTAAGGAAGCATTGAGAAAATAGAATGCAAATGAAGAGACCAAATGCCATTTCTTTCAGCTCGGATATTTATCAGCATAATTTCTAAAGCTTGTAGTAGCATATCCCAATAACGAAATGTAGGAGAAACACGACCACCCCATTCCCGAAACTCGATCATTTGTGACCCAAGGTCGTCATTCAGAGCTTTTTCTAGACTTTGAAGCATGTCAAATGTATGGCTATTACTCGTAAAACTTTCATGACACTCTGTGAGGCCTACAAAAAGGCTTTCAGGGATCCCTAAACATGTTTGTTGTCTGATCCAATCAAAGAACGAACAGATCCAAAGTGTTTTCAATGTCTCATAAAGGAGTGTGAGTCCTCTAACTGCACGGTTGAACTGTTTTCCTGCAAGCATTTGGTCTACCGTTGCTGCTGCGTACACACCAGAATCAACTAGCAGGTCGCGGAGACCACCATCTCCCCATATCTTACCTATTGATGAAATAAAACACGATAGGGTATGAAAACCACCAAGACGTAAAATGTGTGATTTAAACTCAGAAGGTCTATCCCATTTTACCTGTTGTGCCACTGCGTACAATTGTAAATCAAAAGTTTGAATAGAAAATGGTTGACCAGCCTTCTGGCACATATCAGCACACCTCTTCATTGTTGTATACACAGTGCCCATGTCGGAAGGTTTTGCGTCAATGATTGGCGGATAGCTGACAACATGATAAGTGGTACTAATATTCGAGATCTGCTTGTGGAATCCAGTCCAGAATGGAATTTGTTGTCCTTCAAACGAAGGTTGTTTGTATGGAAGGTCAACGATAGTCCTTGATAAATTTCTCAAGAGTACCCAGATAAGATCAGAGGTTTCAGCATAGGGACGTACACACGCAGAAAGCTTTGAATAAACGTCATTCTTGCGGCTAGGTTCAGCTCTTTGCTTTGGCTTTGTAAAAGGAGCACATGCAGTAAGGGAAAATACTTTTTCGTCTATTGGCAGGGTTTTTATACGACCTCGGGCGATTTTTTGGTGTTCCAGATGCTCAGTTTCACCATTTATCTCCTCACATACTTGGAATACCGCTCTTGCCATTGAATGGAAAGTATCCTTTCCATCAATTGTTTCTGCATTGATGTCAACATTATCAGCTCCTTCATGTATGACCGAGAATGTGCCGTTATATTGGCGAATTCCACTGGGAATGTATGTATTGTTTTGAACTTGAGATAATTCAGAGCACGCAAGGCTTGTAAGGTATCGCCGTACCTCATGATATGATGCACAAAATCCATGCGAATGTAATGTCTCGATTAAAGCTTTCGACCCATGCATATGATGTAACTGTAATGCAAGGCCAATGTAAAGAGGGGATAAAGCTTTTTTGTGCAATGAAACTATGCATTCAGATAGAGCCAAGCTTTTCCTTATACTTTCAAATGGAATGTCAGATAAATGGTTTTTTATATCTACTTGGCTGTTAGAGTCATCGATAAGCCAATTTATAAAGCCAGTTAAAACAGAAGGCACGGTCTCTAGAGATTTCGATAAAGACATTTCATCAACTGAAGGATAAGTATCCATAGGGACAACGGCATTTCTAATCTCTCGTCTGAGAATTGAAGCAGCTGAATATAATATTTGATTTTCGTCGGTTTGGTCGTTTTTTGAAGTGCACGCAGACATCTGCAGTTTAGTAAACTTTGTTTCGGCCTTGAAACGAATAGCAGTTCTAACTGCCTCGCGCAATGTGAGAGAACTACTATATACGAAGTTAGACTCCCCTTGACCGTGATTTACATCAATCACAATATGTTCTTGAAAGTGATTTTTTAATCTGAGTTGAAGTCTATAAGAGGTGTACTTAGATGATACGTCTTCTGGCAGAAATGATTTATATTTAGAAAGGAGATAAGACAAGGAGAACACCATTTTGTGAACGAACAATTCCTCGCTTATAGACTCAACAAACGAGGCAAATGCTTTATCGTACATGGTACCAGTATTATTTTCATCGGTTTCTGTTTTAATTTCTTTTTCTCTCAAAAGGTATTTTGTTATGCAACCAGAGTGATATAAAGCATTTGACGTGAAATCTTTATCTGCAATTTGAAAGAGCATTTCATTGTCAGCATGTTTAGTTGCTGTTTCAAAAAGGCTTTGAACCCTCATAGACGAGGAAACACGATGAAGTTTTCGATCTTTTTTAAAAGTCTTGTTTTTACAAAAGATACAACACAAAAAATCTAGTGATAGCCTAGATCTAGTAAGGATATTTGGAGATGAACATGAACTTGTAGTTTCTGCTTGAGACTGCTGTTGCTGGACCTTTGCAGCAGATGTACAACTTGATGGAGACGGTATGTTGTGTTTGCTTGTATATGTCCTGTAACAAGTTTTGTGATATTTTATGTTGTTCATAATAATGTCATCTAATGTATCAACCTCACTCAAAAACAACCTAAACACATTATCTTGTCTTTGCCTTACAGCATTCATTAAGGTTGTAAACCTCTATCAGTTGTCATACTGAGAGTATCTGTTGTTATATTTTGACATATTATACAGCGTTGCCAATTTATAGACATGCGACCTCGTTTTAATGGAGGTGGCGCACATTTAACAGGACTTGGACACTCATTCATGATGAGTTATAATTATAATAATATTTAATGTAAAGAATTTACTATTCTACAAAAGGCAGTCTGCTGCTTACATATCACCGGCTAATATCGTTAGTAATGCGTAATATATATATATACGAATAATTATTTAGTAATATGTTGAAACATGACTCGTGTTTTGGCAACTCAAATGTTACCTGTACATATTAATAGATACTCGATTTATATAAATTATGAGTGTCCGGGATAAACACGATGCAGATCCGGAATACCGTTAAATAATGCAGATTTAAAAGAAGTCGTCAAACATTAATTATCCATCATTGAGCTTCGATGTGTGTCGCAATCTTTTCAAGGTATATGGAATTTATAAAAAACAAAGTATGAGAGTTTTAATAAGTCATTGACACTGACAATCTTAAAAAAACATGGTATTTTTTTTACATTTTAGGGTTGGTCTGACAAATGCCTCTGAATTTACTAATTTTTCATAAAAACTTCTTTTTTTTGGATTCGATGTCTTTTTCGGATGTATACAAAGCTATCTTAAATAAAAATGAATAATATATTTACAAAAATGCAGATATATTCAATGTTAAATTTCGCCGTATAATCCAAAGAATTTCGACATGTCTGTGTTCTCGTGAGATTTACAAGAAACGTGACCATAGGGAACCTTGACGACCACCCAAATCGTATGCTCTAGAAGTTTTTCGTTCTAATGGTACCAAAATTAGCTGTGTGTTAGATAGGTGCATTAAAAACCTTAACGATAGACTTTTTCTCAAATCGGCGCTCGCCTATAAGGAGCTAAAATAATAAAATAAGTATAACTTTAACCAAATGCTCAGCAGGGAACAGCTGTATAAGACCCCAGATGTCCAATCCTGAACATTCAAGCTTGATATAGCTCTGAATTTGGATTGTGAATAAATAGTTGACACAAAACAGGTTTCTGACAAGGAATGAATGTGGTCTTAAATTGAATTGGAAATTTACCTATTATTGTCCAACATCCAAAATCAAAATACATTGTTAGATTCAGCATATGAAATAACCCAAAGAATTCATTTTTGAAGAAATCTAATAAAGTTCCATTTTGAACCTTTTAGTCTTCAATGTATATCCATATATTCAATTTTTTTTAAATTTTGGACCTCGATTTAGACGAGTTTGAAAACTGGGTCCATAATCAAAAATCTAAGTACATGTTTAGGTTTGGCATATCAAAGAACCCAAAGAAATTATTTTTTGATAAACTCAAACTAAGTTTAATTTTGGACCCTTTGGACCTTAATGTAGACCAGTTTGAAAACAGGACCAAAATTAAAAAAATAAAAATTTAATTACACAGTTAGATTCAGCATATCAAATTAAGCAAATATATTTCAATTTTAGATCAAAGTTTAATTTTGGACCCTTTTGGTCCCTTATTCATAAACTGTTGGGACCAAAACCCCCAAAAATAAATCGCAACCTAAATTTTGTGGTCATGAACCTTGTGTTTAAAATTTATAGATTTCTATTTACTTATACTTAAGTTATTGAGTGAAAACCAACAAAATTGCTTATTTATCCCCCTTTTTTGCCCCTATATAATTCCTAATCTTTGAGACCCAAACCCCCCAAATCAATCCCAACCTTCCTTCCTTTTGTGGTCATAAACCTTGCCTTTAAATTTCATAGATTTCTATTTACTTATTCTAAAGTGATTGAGCCAAAACCAAAATCAACTGCTTAAAAGATGTATTTGAGCCCCTTTCTGGACCCTTTTTCAAAAACCGTTTGGACCAAAACCTCTAAAATCAATCTCAACCTTTCTTTTAAGGTCATGAAGCTTATGTTTAAATTTTATAAATTTTTATTCACTTGTACTAAAGTTATTGTGCAAAAACAAATAAAAATGATTATTTAAGCCCCTTTTTGGCCCCTAATTCCTAAACCATAGGGACCAAAATCAATCTCAAGCTTCCTGTCTATGGTATGCATATGAACTACATCTATGAACCTGAGGAGTAACAAGAACTTAAAAGTTTAGGAACAGTCTTCAAAATCAGTTTAAGAACCAATAAATATGAACCATTTTGTATTTCAATTTCAGTTTCTGCAGTTAAAAGTCTTCCCTCTTGACTATAAGATGGCAATATTAGTCTACTCATAATTGTAAAAGGTGGCAAATTATGGCTACCACTACAGTAATTGTTTACTGAAAACAAATAAGTTACAGCCTTTTTATGAAATGTGTTAACCAAACTGTAAGTTTATAAGACTTTGCAGTGTCTGTGCATTTTAATTTATGCAGATTTAAACAGATGGTACATGATTTTGTTTTTCTATCATATGCATTTTGTATAAAGATCTACAAATAAGTCTGTGTTACTATCTCATCCAGATGGAGAGTAACTTTTACAGGATAAAAATGTGTCCATTTTGGTATATTATCTGGTAGTTTAAACACCAACTTAACACCAACACCAATATGTAGAAAATCATAGTGATTTCAACACTGTAAGAGGTGAAAAGCAAAATGTGAAAGCATTCTTTAATATCAATATCATGAATATACATGTATTATATTTTATTTTCTAATTATTTTTTTTTTTAAATGCCAATTAAATGAATTGTGTTCCTTTATTTATTTGAAATAAAAAAACAAAAGTCTATAGGAAAATATACAAGTTATTTTTCCTATTATTAGTAAAGAAACTATTATCCTAAAAATCATTGCTATTTTGTAAAATGATAAAAAAAAATGCTTTCATAAGCTTAACTAGCTCACATTTGTTCATCTGCAGTTGGATTCGAACCAACATACAACAAGTGTATTTCCCTTATTTACAGACATATATATAATGAACTTTGTTATTATAGAGCATAAATTTTATCTTCAAGCAAAAAAAAGGCTAGAAGCAACATAGGCCCAAATATGTAAATTGAAGCAAAAACAAAAGATAAAGCAATTAGTGAGTTACAAAGCTCACATTTGTTCGTCTGCAGTTGGATTCGAACCAACATACAACAAGTGTATTTCCCTTATTTACAGACTTATATATAATTAATGAGTTACAAAGTAACAAATGGTGGCTTGTGCTTGATCAGTTGTTTGTATAGTTGTATACCAATCCCAAGTATAAATGTATACTATAATATGCTAGAAATACTGAAACCCTCTCAATTTCATACTTGGTTTCCTGCAAAAGAATAAAGCAAAATTAAATATTTTTATGGTGTATTTATCTTCATCATGTATATACAAATCAGGTCTAATCTTAATAAATTGGCATAATTAAAAAAAAAATCCAATTGTTACATTCAACATATGCATAATTGTTTTAGTCTGATTCCTGTCCATCCACTTCTTCCTCTTCTTTCATTAACAATTTACAACTGTACTCATGGTCATTTGAAGAACTGCAATTTAGATGAATGGTAACTTAAAAGTAAAGACAGTATTTTTAAAAGTGTTTAATTACTCCTATAGAAAATGTATGGCATATGTACATGTATAGCTAGATATTGACTCAATTTCTACATACACTGTACATGTATGAACATCTTTTTACAATGTTTACTATGTATGATTTGTATGATCCTGTGTTTGCATGTAAATAGAGTAATTACACAGCAGATGTATATGAATAGCACAACATTTACAAACTTCAGTACTTTGTAGGATTATGAATTTTGTGAAGAAAACTTTGACATTATGTAATGAACTACATAAGAGAAGTTAATCAGTCTTGACATAAATGTCTGTGTAATTTTTGTCTTTTGTGGATATTTTTCTCATTGGCAATCATACCACATATTCTTTTTTATACATAACTATGATTTCTATCTTTAAAATGAATAATAAAAAAAACAGATTCAAATAAATAGGCAAAACTTTCACCAGCTGTTTGTATGAGCCTATGTCCCTATCTATCCTTTCTTTGTGTGCATTTGTTTGCAAAACTGTAAGGAAAACTAACACATTTGTACCTAACAGAAAAAGACAATCTAATTAAAATTAAATCCTTTAATTGCTCCTGTTCTGATATGTCACGCATCAAGCCTTGATGCGCAACATATCAGAACGGGAGCAATTAAAGGATTTAATTTCAATTAGATTGCAGAAAAAGTTTGACTTTAAATAAAACTATGGTGAATCTAAGAAAGATTTAAGTATCGATTCGTTATGCATCATGACCTACTATCATTTAAATTATTTTACTATCATATATAAATTGTAGCTTTCTAAACACTTCACTCTCTAGTCCTTGCTAGAAAACAGAATGATATGCAAGTACTTTTACTTAAATTACTCTGTTTTGTCGGTTGTACTTGCATCCCCTGCTGAAATGGACAAACTGCTCAACATGGAACTGGTGAGAAACAAAGTACAAATTTGATAATCAGTGGCAGATTCAGAAATTTCTATAAGTGGGGGCCCACTAGCTGATGTTAAAATAAATCTATTGGTATTGAATGTAGTCAAAATAATTATAAAAACATCTTCATCCTGACAGAAAAAAAAATATACTTGAATGACATCATAGTTATAAAGACTTAATTGTGTAGGTGTGAATGTGGAGAAGTTATATCAAAGAATAAGATTGTAAACTTTTAAAGTAAGTTACAACCTACATACATGTGACATATATCTTGATTTACAAATGTATCAAAGTTGGTAAAACAAGCCCTGCCAATAATTATTCTGCTTATCAAATGGCTGATACTGATTTACATTTTTGTCTTTGCTCCATCTTCTTCAGGGTGGGCTCATGTCAGAAAGCATGGGGTTACATCAAACTTCACTATGACAAAACAAAATTCTGTATTCTGTATTCTGTAGGTGTCGCTGTTGACACTGGATTGTCTCCCTTGTAATTTTTGAAATCTCGCGTGTATATATATATCACTCTGGTAAACCACTCACTTGTACTTTAAAATATATAATTTTAGGTGGCAACTGCGCTTAACATCATTTGACAAAATTTAAAAATATATACATTTATTAACAAAACATTTATTTACAAAACAAGCACCATGTTGTTTTTTCGCCGGCAAAAAAAACAACGTGGCAGGGTAAATATTTAAAATGATGTCTCCGGGAATCTGTACTATTACAGGCATTACAGAACATAATAGTAATTGCAATTATAGGTAGAAATTAATATAAAATTAATGTAAAATAGTAAAAAATGGTAATTACGGTGACAAAATAGTTCATTCACAACCGGCTGTGTTTACGAAAGAAATTTAGTCTCTAACGAAAATGCAACTTTTAGTATTACGTTAATAAACATAGCAAAATTTTCAGTTTGATATACTTATCTTCGCAAAAATGAGAATTTCTATGTTTTTCTCCATTAAAGTATCTTAATTAGATAAACAGTAATGTAGATTTTGATTAGAGATTGGGAACAAAAAAGTACGCAAAAAAAGGTATGGCAGAGGTCATATTGAGTGTAGTGTTACAAAGTATTGAACGGAACGGATATGTGATCTCTGCGCCGGAGATTGGGTCATCTTGTCGTTAATACGATTCACTAAGTTGTTGTTTAAAATTATGTCTTGCTTCTTGAGCAATCAATTTTCGAGGTTCAGACATTGGTTAAGTATTATATAATAAATAAATAATGTGGCTTGCAGTCAATATACATTGATGTCCTCATTGTCTAACAGTTCCTGATGAAATATGGAATAAGCAGGGAATTGTGCTTACAGCGATTTATATAACTACATAAAAAACTGTCAGAAATCATGAAGGAAAAAAGATCAAACATTTTTGGCAACCTTGCCGAGACATCATCAAAATGAGAAGATATAGAGAAATCTGACTGTACCAAACCCTGTATAATCCGAAAAACTGTATAAACCAAACATGTTCGTACGCATATCAAATTATGTGCGTTTGGAAACTGATAAAACCGAAAATCGACCAAAACCGAAAAAACAATCTTAAGTCCAGAAGAGGTTCGGTTTAAAGATGTTTCACTGTACATTCACATTAATTTTTCGTTCAGCAAATCATATTATATTATTTTATGGTTGTGTAAATACGCATTCACTCCCAGTCGTAATTATAACGTTAAACGATACATCGTTAGTGCCACGCAAACGAAAATCTGCACAGAAAGCTTATATTGTGCAACACACTTATTTGGAAATTTTCATTTGTAAATATATCAATTTGTCTATAGAAATTCCCATCTCTTGATTTTTACAAACATAAGTCCTGGAAAATGATTTTTAATTTTTAGATCGAATCACAATTTGGTTTATAAAGAAATCAAGTTGATGTAATTTCTTCTATGGTCCAGATAAACTAATTACAACCATTCATATTACAAATTACAACTATCAGATGTTTAGATTGCAAATTACTACAGTCAGCAGGATGCCAATTTACACACCAAGATAATATAACGTATAGTTCTAATTGTATATGATTGATGTATAATTCCTCAGTCTTACTTGCTAAAGATTTGTACATAAACTCACTAAAGTTACCAAGTCTTAACTATTGTAAAAGAGCGACAGATACCAGAGAGACAGTCAAACTCATAAATCGAAAATAAACTGACAACGCCTGGTTTAAAATGAAAGAGACAAACAGATAAACAAAAGAAGACATGACACAACATAGAAAACTAAAGAATAAGTAACTCGAACCCAACCAAAAACAAGGGGTGATCTCATGTGCCCCGGAATAGTAAGCAGATCCTGATCCAGAAGAGTAAGAAAATCCTGCTCCACATGTGGCACCCGTCGTGTTGCCTTTGTTATAATAAAACTAGTAAATAGTTTAATATGGTAGGTCACATTAATGAAAGGGTAGGGGATGATAGTTACGACGTAAGGAACATATCCGATATCATTTATGAAACGGTAATTCCATAACGGTCAACCAACTCTTGATGGCGTCTGTATAAACCGACCTCTGACTTGTAACACGATTTTCATTTTAATTCATGTTACACGAACGACGCTAGAAGCAAAAAATAAGTAAATAAATCATGATTCAAGAGGCAAACTGGAAGAAATTAATCAAATACTATGGATCCATGACTACAAATTCAAATGTTCTACAGACTACAAATGTTTTATTGTCTTGAACGCTGACAAAGAAATCAAATATCCATGAAAATGCAAGTTATCTCAATCTACGAAAATCAGTATCCACGAAATTAAATTAATTCACAGTAATAAAAAGACAAAAGATGCGCTTTATAATTATATGGTTAAGATCTGGAGAGATTTTCACTTATCTTAATTATGAAATTAGCTGGAAAACAAGCAGTTGAATGACTTATAATTCATTTGAAACATGTAGTTTGTATTTTTTGTAGAACATACATCAAGAATGATGATACAGTTCATGTCAGTATTTAACGTTCTATTATGAATATTCCACATTAAACATAACTTTAAGCTTAGAACATTATGGAACAAATGGCTGTGTACATAAGAACGAAGTTAAAGAGTTTTAAGTCCCGAACATTCATTAATATTAGCAAAATACAGCTAACGCAAGTAAAATATTTTTTGGGTATAATATCCTTGGTATTTCAAATTAAGAAAGAACATCCTAAGTATTTTGAAAAATTCACAGTTTTGTAACCATATAAATCATGTTAATGATCATGCAGGCTACTTCAGAAGTCTGTATATAGGTTAAGACAAAAGTACTCTAGAGTCGTTACATGTAGAACATTGTAAACATTCATTTTTTCTTAGTACGGAGTCACCTAAATTTTATCTCATGTTGTTATTCATATTAGTAGCTCATCAGTGCAAGTGTTTGCATTATATATTGATGAATTTCATGGGATAAATATCATGGTGTACTTAGTTTATATTTGTTCTGATAAGCTTTTAATATTGATGAGAAAAACATACTAGATTCAGGTACACCAGTACTGGGAACGATACCTAGTTCTGTTACCGATGATTACCATTTTTGAATTCATGTAATTATTCAGAAAAAGTGAAATAATCGAAACACCGAACTAAACAAAATAATCAAATAACAAAAAGAAAAGTGCAAAAACATCGAACGAGTCGATAACAAATGTCATATTATATATTTGATACAGGCATTTTCTTATGTATACAATGATGAATGCTATATAAAAGAAGATTACTATCCTGTTCCCAATTCAGCTATAACAAAAACTGAACTGATCAGGGATACACCGACGTGTGTTTTGTCTCCAAAAAAAATTAAAAACAACATGTAACTCATGAAATGCGTCAGAAGCGTTGTTCTGAAATTACCGTCATCCGGAACAATCAGAGTCGAACATTTGTCAGCAAAGGATGTATAACAATCGAAATTTATTTTAGTGGAGTTAGTGTTGTTTCTTATTTATTATTTGTAACTGTTGATGTAAACGTCTTTTGATTTTATAACTCTTTTTTTTTAGTCCTTGGTTTTGATTGTTATTGTCTTGAAGAACAACAGTTCGTAAAAGTTAACCAACTTCATCTATGGTTTTTGTCCGAGTTAGTTAAAAATTCAAAACGAACAGTTGGATTTTTATTTCTAAAAGACTCATCAGTGACACGCTGTAATAAGAACAGATTGAAAACACTAAAATAGAGTGCTACGTAAAAGGCCGAAGACTCCCAATGAATTTGCCAATAAACAGCAGGTAATGTAATCTGTTTACTTGGATAAACAATCCTTTTGTAAAATGCTGGTTCAGTGTTTTTATCATGATTGCTAATGTCAACACAGATGCGCTGACCACTAGGCTGACCACTAGTTATGTCATCGAAATATATATCGATATCTCTTATTATTGCATTCTATTACCAATAGTCTGTGTCATGTAAAAGTAGAAACACCGTATCAAAAATACATTATCTCATTTCTTCCTGACACGCTTATATATCTATACAAATACATCTCGGAACTCTCTGACAAACTTGTATGTCTGTACAAACACAGCGTGGGACTTTCTGACACACTGATTTGTCTACACAAACACATCAACACACTGATTTTGTTTATATTTACAGTGCAGATGTGTGACTTGATAAAAAAATTAACTTCAATGTTTACAGTAAAAACTGTAACCCCTTTTTCGCAAAAACCAGTCTTGATAGTTTAACCCCTTTGTAACACTGTTTGAATATATTTTCATTTTTGACACACTGGTTTGTTCAAACAGTACAAACAAGTTACATGACGAAAAATCAAATTGGATATTTACAGGCAAACCTGCAAGGTCACCTAAATAAACATGACTTGTCGTGTCTGTTACGGTTTTTATCCCTTATTTTTTTAGGAAACGAAATAAAAGTGTCACCTCTCGAAAAGGGAGACTTACGGCTCATAAGAATGAACTTTACATACTGGTTTTACTGTATGTCTGTGTACATGTACGTGTATTTGAAAAAAAACAAAAATGTATTCATTGAGAAGTTAAAAATTAATGAATGAATTTTTAACTATCATCCTAACCTTTTTGTAGGCGTCTTTGTTAGATTTATTTGCATATGTTGTTATCTATAAACTTTTTGGTCACTTGTGCTTTATATCTGGGATGAAGTGTAACATAGTATTGTCTGTTTGACTCCAATTATTGTCACATTAATCTGTGTATGCATATCCACTTTTAAAGATTTAACGGAAAGAGAAACAACTTTCAAACAAGTACGCATTTTTGCTAGGTGTAAACTAACTTTACCCAATCATTTTGCTTTTCTAAAAAAAATTGTACCGGGTCAGATAAATGGCAGTTGTCTTGCAATTGGTCCTTTAATTGGTAGCGTTTGATTTGTGTGAAGAAAAATTGGTGGATGCGTTTGTTCTTGATTTCATTTGATTTGCCGTTATCAATAAACTGTCTACGAACGACTAATTAGACAGATTACACTTATGGATTACCTAAATAAAGGCAACAGTAGTATACCGCTGTTCAAAACTCATAAATCCATGGACAAAAAACAAAGTCGGGGTAACAAACCAAAACCGAACGAAACGCATTAAATATAAGAGGAGAACAACGACGCAACACCGAAACGCAACACACACAGAAACGGACCAAGCATCAGACAAAACACCACGAGATTAAAAAATATAACTTGAAAACCAAATACATGAATTTGGGATAGACAAGTACCGTGCCACGTCTTATCTCAATATCTCAAAAATAAGAGAAAACACAAACGGCTCAACGTTAAATGCAACACACAGAGAAACGAACAATAATATAACTATAACCATCTTCCTGACTTGGTACAGGACACATTTAAAGGGGAATAAAAGTGGTGGGTTGAACTAAAACTGACCCGGTCTTTAGGGGAATTCGTGTGGTTAATGCTTTAGTTTTCTATGTTGTGTTATGTGTACTGTTGTGTCTTTTTGTCTTTTTTTCTAAAGTGAGACATATTGCTACTGGAAAACAAACATTTCTTGATATGAATAGCAGTCTGTGGTGGGTAAAAAAATTATCATATCAACGTCTTTCCTATTAAATTCCAAATTGTCATGGAATTATAAACTTCAAACATATAACAGTTTCTTGTCTAGCTAGTAAAGTTCATTCAACTTGTGTTTTGGTTTTGCAAGCTTTTATATCCTTCTTATTACTGGAAATTGATACGAATCGAGATGTTGAGTGATAGTGCAATTTAACACCGCTCGTCTGGGTCATGTACAATCTAAGAAAACAAATAAAAATCAGGATATTTATAACGCATCATAACCTCATTTACTAACACACTTAATGCTCTGTACACACACGTAGACGGGTGACTTTCTAAAGAAAAACTTTGTTATCCAAATTTATAAGTATTGATAATGCAAATGATATAATTCATATTTCAGCAGTTAGATATGATAAGATAAAATAAAATTGAGAATAAATCGTGAATGTGTGAAAGAAACAACAACCCGACCAAAGAGCAGAAACAAGTCGAAGGACACCAATGTATCTGCAAGGCAGCGATATACTCCCGCATCCTGAGGCCTGCTTCAGCTGGTTCCTAAACAAAATGTACACTAGTTAATTGATAATGGTCGTCATAGTAAACCCCAAAATATGCATAAGAAACTAGAATTAAAAATCATACAAGACTAAAAAAAAAGGCAAGAGTGCAAAAATGCGGCGGGGTTAAACACGTATTTTTGACATCTCAACCCTCCCCCTATACCTCTAGCCAATTTAGAAAACAAAAAACACAACTATACACACAGTAAAACTCAGTCCAAACGAAGTCCGAATCCGATGTAAGAATAAAATTAAAAAAAATGCTACATGAATTTGAGCTAGTGTTTTCTAATTGGAATAGAAAACATTGAAAGAATTATAGGAAATCGTAAGGCGATTTTGTTCGTTTCAATGATAATGAATTCATGTGCTTCATATTTATTATTCGTTCATTAGTAGTATTTAAATTATGCCATTTGTTTTTCTCTTTTAAATGGTTTTACATTTGTCATTTCGGAGCCTGGTATAGCTGATTATTTGGTATAGGCTTTGCGCATTGTTGAAGGCCTTACGGTGACATATATTTGTTGATTTTTGTGTCATTTGGTCTAGATCTATTGTAGAGAGTTGTCTCATTTGCAATCATACCACATGTTCATTTTTATGCCTATACAAAAAATACCACCAAACAGCTTTTATTTCGTATTTGAATTTTCCAAAATCGACCAAAGTATTACATGTATATATGTTGTATTATTAATTTTATCTAGCGTTTTTTTTATACTAAAATAAGGATATGTGGTGTGATTGTTCATAACACAACTAACCACCAAAGTTCAGACGATTATTAAATGACAATAAATCTATTTGGAACATCTTTTGTATACTATTGTATGTAAGCACGTTATTAATGTAAAATTCTTTGTCTTACATTTCCCATGAGGAGCAATATAGGCCTTGAATATGGATTAATGGGATACTTATTACAATATAAAACACTGTCTGACAACAATAGGGAAGAATAACAGTTTCCTGATTCCCTTGCCCATAACTCAACGACATTTACAGGAATGTGACTAATCAGAAACATCGACTATGTTTTCTTTATTTTTATCTTTGTATATATTTGACTCAAAAATCTGATTAAAAATGTTGACTATAAAAAATATAAATCATAGTTTACAAAAAAATACAAAACAAAAACACCAAATTTATAAATCCAATAATGTGTTTCCTCACGGAGTTCGAAATGTACATGTATGCCATGTAGCGTCGAAAATTGTTTTTTTCCGCAGAATGATCAGCTTAAGAAACAATTACTAGCTTTTATGACATATTTGCAATGAGAACTCTGCAATATCGAATGTCATTTAGAAAATTTAACTACACATATAAAAAATAATTCAATAATGAATAATGAAATAGTTCATTATTCACTATTCAATATTGAAAAATGAATAATGAATAATGAAATGGTTTATGTTTCAGTATTCAAATTGAAGCGGTGAATAGTGAAAAAAATATAAAAAAAATTTAACCATGACACTATAGCTATATTTTGATTCGCAATGATCATAAGAGGGTTTACGGACGACCTAAATGCCACAATAAGCATAAAAATGAGGAAATATAAAAAAGAAGATGTGGTATTATTGCCAATGAAACAAACATCCACAAAAGACCAAAATGACACAGACATCAACAACTATAGCTCAACGTACAGCCTACAACAATGAGCAAAGCCCATACCGCATAGTAAGCTATACAAGGCCCCAATAAGACAATGTAAAACAATTTAAACAAGACAACTAACGGCCTTATTTATTTTTAAAAATGAACGAAAAACAAATATGTAACACAAAGACAAACGACAACCACTAAATTACAGGCTCCTGACTTGGGACAGACACATACATAAATAATGTGACGGGGTTAAACATGTTAGACAATTTTGAATAATGAAATGGATATTTTGAATAATGGAATGGACTGCTGCGACCCTTTAGCCCCTAATTATAGATAAACCTTATACCTCATTCGAAAGCTTATTACGAGAGAAACAAAATGTCTATAGTCAACATGTTCCGCAACGCATATAAGAGGACTTAAATGTCGAAATACGCGTGGAAGTTAAAAAATACCCAATTTTGAATAATGAAATGGATATTTTGAATAATGGAATGGACTGCTGCGACCCTTTAGCCCCTAATTATAGAAAAACTTTATACCTCATTCGAAAGCGTATAACGAGAGAAACAAAATGTTGAATAATGAATAATGAACTATGAATAATGGACGTACTTCAGCCCGGTGAAAATACCGAACATTCCGATTACAAATCAATATTATCAGATTTCCTGATTGTAAATTATTAATATGAGCAGGCTTACAATTTGAACAAAGACAAACACAATAGGATAAAGATTTTATAAATGGTAGTTTTGTTGAAAGTTCAAATGTTTGAAGCAAAGATGTGATTGATGTAGAATTTAAATTTCCTATCATTGCTCCGTGCTGTTTTTGAGTTGTACAAAAGAGATGCTAATTATCAGAAGCCGAGTTGATATTTCGATTGATAGTTTTGTTGGAAGTTCAAATGTTTGAAGCAAAGATGTGATTGATGTAGAATTTAAATTTTCTATCATTGCTCCGTGCTGTTTTTGAGTTGTACTAAAGAGATGCCAATTATCACAAACCGAGTTGATATTTCGATTGATGCAATAAAAATTGTCGGAAAAAGATTTGTTGTTTCTAGTTATAGACTGAAACAACATACAATTCTTGTTCAAATCGCAAATAGTTGCTTGTTTTACAATAAATGAACAACATGAAAAAGAAGACAAATTTAATAGCGACATATGGAATATTTAAGGAGAAAATCTTGACTGTAACGCTCTCTTTTCATCAAACATCCCTTGCAATAAATATTTTGCCGGTCGTATTAAGAATTTCACGTCTTTCATATCCCTGTATATGAGTTTCTCATTGTTGAAGGCCGTACAGTGACCGATAGTTGTTATGGTCTGTGTTATTTTGGTCTCTTGTGGAAAGTTGTCTCCTTGGCAATCATACCATATCTCCTTTTATATATTAGCATGTCTACAAGGGTTTACCGAAAATTTGCTGAATCAGGACAAGAGCAAAAATGAATACTAGTATGCAAGAACGATTTCCAACTGGTTTTGTAACATGAGTGATTTTAATGACAATGCCATCTGTAAGAGAAATCACAAAATTGACACAACGATGGTAGGAGATGAAGTTAATAGATTTACAATGACGCCATTATTTCATTGTATATGAATTGTTCATTTTCGTATGTGTTATTTTCAACTGTATAATTTCGTTTGTACTATTGAAAATTCTAGTTTGTCACGAAAGTAGGATAAAGGTAAATCTGCTGTACAAAATAAAGATATATTGGCTTAATTACCGTCAATTATTCTTGATATTCTTCTACTTCATTTAATAATTTTCGCGTTTAGAAAATAATTTCTTCCAATTTACTCAAATTGGATCTAAATAAGATAAAAGTGCACTATCTTAGTATAATTGTTAAGTTATTAAGCGTTTTCTTAATACCATCATGTCAATCTGAAGTACACTAGAACCGATCTTTGATCATGCCTAGTGATACTTTTAAGCCACGTTTGACAATAACACTTAAAACAATGATACATACCGCCTATGCCGTCTGTTTCTTGTATTGTGTAATATTATGAAACTGTTTAATAGTTTAATATACTTAAAATGTAATAAATATACTTCAGAAAACGAATTTGTTTTCCATTGAATCAGTTTGCAAAAGTGTAATTTATAAAACTGAATATGTAAGTTGGTCTGGCTAGGAGTCCTTTGTTTGAATGTTTTCTTTTGGTCTTACGTTAATTGTTCTCTTTACTTTGTAATTTATAGAAAATAAAAAATAAAAAAGAAGATGTGGTCTGATTGCCAATGAGACAACTCTTCACATCATTTTTATCTTTTATTAAATTCTTAGTATTCTGATTTTTGTTTTAAGACTTTGGCCTGGTTTTCTTTATTTCTTTGTTTTGTTTTTGCTTTCTCTGTAGAATTTGCTCATTGATCTCTGTGTTGCCGCATTTTAATCGTCTTCTGTTATATTGATGTCTGATGTATTTTTTTAACGTAATAATATCTTTATTGCATATTTGCTGTAACAATTTACTAAGTTAACAGCTTTTAACTTAGTATCCCTCGTGTTAGTTTACCTAATAGTTTAGGGAAGCACTATTTGGTAAGCTATAACTTATTCATAATATTAGTAGCTATAGTACATGTATAATTGAAATCACAATTATATAAAATAAATATTGTGAATACACATACAGATCTTTGTTAAAAGTGTCTTGCCTTTTTTTATACGTTGAATTTTCAGGATTTTATCTTCCTACATCTATAGACTGTTAAACATTTCAAGCGGGAAAATCAACGGTCTAATCTATTATAAAAACGTGAAAAGAAAAACAAAAACACTTATGAACCAAATCAACAAACGACAACTGCTGAACATCATATTCCTGACTTATGTTTTAATAAGTATTTATAATCATCTACCAATTATATAGATTTCCTTTCCATTTTCGTGATTTCGGAATCAAAATAAAGAGATGTAACGGTATATTAGGTTCACATCTTCTACTTCTTTTTTAAATATTTGCAGGATCTGCTTACCCTTCCGGGGCACCTCAAATTAACCCAGTTTTTGTTGGGGTTCGTGTTGCTTAGTCTTTATAGTTTTAATTTCTATGTTGTGTCTTTTGTACTATTATTTGTCTGTTTGTCCTTTTATTTTTAACCATGGCGATGTCAGTTTGTTTTCGATCTATACGTTTGATTTTCCCTCTGGTATCGTTCGCTCCTTTCTTAACGCAGATCTTTGCAAAAAAAAACGCAAAACCTTTAAATTATAAGTTTTCGGATTTTTATCCGTAGTATTTTTTAGAAAACTATGCTCGCTTTAATTGGGTTATACAGTGATACCTGTTTAAACCAAACCTATTCGGGACTTAAGATTTTGTTCGGTTTTGGCCGATGTTCAGTGGTATCACGTTCAAAACGCATACAGTTTGATATGACGGTGCTTACGCTTATGTTTGGTTAATACTGGTTTTCGGTTTATGCAGAATTCGGTTTAACCAGTTTTCACTGTACTTTTACAATAATCTGTGCATATGCACCCAAATGATATTTATAACATACAACAAAACTATGTTAAATTAGAGCACTATTTTTCGTTTATGCAATCACATAAAACTTTCATTATAATTCTCCTTTGAAATGCATGATGTTAGCTGCAATATAGATTGTAAAATGATTATAAAAATGAAAAATCGAATTAATATACTTAAAACGTTTGGGAAAAATATTGTACTTTAATAAATAAACATGAAACGATCCGTTATCTAATTTTCCACACCATTTACAGAACTGAATAGTCAAGAAAATCAACTTAATTCAAAACACGATCGTTGGGATCTATGAAAGTAAGATTATGTGCTAAATTAAATCAGTTGGTACCGCAAACATGTACAATCCATTATGAGTATTACATAATTGGGACAAAACAACACTAACGGAAATAGCAATTTGAATTTCATTGTAATCCGACGTTATTTTACATGGCGAATCTCGTAAAATAAATTGCTTTTCACAAGCAGGAGTGATTTGAAGAGCGAAATCCGAATGTTACAACCTCACTCATTTCGAAGTTGTTTTTTATTCAAATTATGTCATCGCTCATTTGTATACATTTTGGAATACCGAATAAATGGAATAATTGGTTTGGATTTTTATGACCTGTGAGAACAGGCATAATCTGCTTTCTTTCAAGGTCTCGTGTGAGAGAACAATGTTTAAAAGTTACATGTTTTGCGTTATATTTGTAACTTTAACGGTCCGTGAAATGCGGAATTGATAGCTCTGATCACAAATTGCAGTAGCATAAATGAAGGTCTAGATGGAGTTTATAGAATAGAGAGTATTAGACAAAAAGAGCAGAATAAAATGACAAAAATAAAAATAAATTTTATTGAGTAGGATCGACAAAAAAAAAATAACGACTAAATATAAAGAGAAGAGAATGATTAGAGAAAAATATAAAGAATTGAAAATAAAGCTGCGCTTCATTTTGTAAAATATAAAGAAAAGAGAATATCATAAATAATATTAGAATAGAAAAAAGTGGCCTTAACAATAGTCCGTTTTGATATATAAAAGACGGTCAAGCAATAGCAATATAAATAAGTAAATTCATAATGACAGGGAAAGTTAACTGTTCAAATGCTCTGTATACATGACTAAATCATCGGAAAACACTAAATTTTCCCCCAAATTGCACCAATTATATACTTGATTTTTTTTCTTTCTGGTTGCATGTAATTGACTGAGTACCAGGATGTCCTACCACAGAGTAGGAAACCATTCGTCTCAACTCGGCCGGTTCCGTATAGAAGTAGAGTAGCGGGTTCTACCGAGGATTGCCGAATGAGTAGGTAACCTGTCAAATAATTGTATAACCCGGAGTTAAAAGTCGGTATAACCCAGAGTTAAAAGCCGGTAATATGAAAATGGTCTATTATGGTCTATTTTGGTGTCAGATAACCAATTACTCTCTTTAATTTAGAACGTATTAAAGTAGCCATACTCTGACAAAAAGTAGTGTCTTTGATGTCTTTGATGTCATTGTTTCTTAAATTAACAAACAAATTTGCAGCAATGAAACTTTTGGTGAAGGAGCAATATATTTAAACCATTTTGAGCCAAAATTCACTTCGAATCAATTAAGCTTTCCAGAAAACCAGGGGTAATTTTTTGGAGTTGTTATTTTGCCAAAGGCCTTTTTTTTCTGGCAATATTTTAAACATGAGTTATATGAAGTTAAACGTAAAATATTAAGAAAGCTGTGAAAATTGCAAAATTTGTTTGAACAGATAGGGATTTTTAATTGGTGGTCGGACACCTTATAGAATACGGAGACAAAGGACCATTTATCATGACCCTCTTATACGGTACAATGGAAATGAATAAGAAAACATAAAGTGAGTTCCGTACATTAAACATTAAAGTTGCAGCATTTGAATAAATGATTAATGGCACAGAAAACTAATTGCTCGAAGGCACGATGCATTAGATTGTAATAAAATCTTACTTTTTTATTGATTGAAATTGATCTTACCAACCTTGACATAAAAAAGGAGACGAGGATTTCACGCCATGGAGACAGCAGTCCAAAGACAAAAAAGAAAACCAAAAATAGCAGTACATTTTTCTGCAATTGGCAGGTGTTTATATAACATTTCTACATAGACAATGGGTTAATAAACAAACAAAAAAAAGTTGTTTGGGCAACACATTTTCTTAAACCAGAATCTTAAGCTTCTCACCAGAAGCCAACAAAAGATATATCCAATGGGAAGACTTTGGGGTGAATTGCTCATGTTCAACACAAAGAGAAAGAGGAAATTACTAAGACGAAAAATTTGTCCTCAGAAGGTAAACAAAGGAAAAGAAGACATAGAGTGACGTAGCGGCGAACTGTAGAGACAAGGCTTATCAACAGCAATAGACCGATGGAAGTAGAACAACATCGTTGCTGAACTTCATGCCAATGGTGTTCAGTTCAGAAATATAACAATGGAAAAAAAAGTGATTAAGAAACTACTTGTATCAAAGATTTATCAAACAAAATAATAAATAATAAATACAATATTTATAGAGCGCATTATATAATAACAAAAATTACTCTAAGCGCTTCACATTAAAAAAATATATCTATATATATATATAAAATACAAAAATACATAAATCATAGATTACGAATCACTATCTTAAAAGAATCAAACAAGCATATAAAAATTTATAACATACTTAAAAAAAAAGAGAAAAGAAATAAAAAAATGCATGTACCCTAAAATATACAAAACTGTCTAAAACTAATGCAGTCAATTAAAAGTATATAAAATCTACAAGAAATCCTTAAAAGCAGTCCGAAAATAATGAGTCTTAAGTTGCTTTTTAAAAACATCTAAGGAATTCACACTCCGTAAAGACGATGGCAAATTATTCCAGAGTGTAGGCGCAGCCTTGTCAAAACGCCTATCATCGTAGCTTTTTGTTCGGACGTCATTCGGAGGATGTAGGAGCATACTATTTTCCGACCTGAGGGATCTACTTGGCTTGTATGGCGTAATTAAATTTTGAAGGTAACTAGGAGCCTTACCATGCTGTGCTTTGTACACATATAAAATAAGTTTGTATTGGCAACGGTAATGTATTGGTAGCCAGTGTAACGATATTAAAACTGGCGTCATTGAGTCAAATTTCCTTTTGCGTGTTATTAAACGTGCTGCTGTGTTTTGGACCCGCTGCAATTTACTGATAATGTTGGTGTTAGTACCGTACAACAATGCATTGCCATAGTCCAGTCTTCATGTAACAAGGGAGCATACTAGTGTTTTACAGGCTTCAACTGAAATTAGAGATCGAATTCTACCAATATTCCGAATTTGGTAAAAACAGGCCTTAGTGATCGCACTGGCTTGATGTTCCATACTGATGGTTTTGTCAAAGTACATTCCCAGATTTTTCACACAAGAAACGTCGCTCAACACTGTTCCGTCAAATGTCAGACGAAAATCTGAAAGATGCTTCAATTGATGTTTTGGTGCAAAGATAATTAATTCTGTCTTGTCTTCATTTAGTTTTAGCATGTTGGCACTCATCCAATCACCAATATCAGACAAACATTTTTCTAGGCGTTTGGACAGATCGCTCCAGTCTCCTTTCGGTCTAATGATTTGATACACCTGAGTATCGTCTGCGTACGAATGGTATGACATTCCGTGGCGCCTACAAATTTCGCCTACTGGTTTTGCAAAAATACAATATAGTTTCGGCCCCAAGACCGAGCCCTGGGGTACACCAAAATCAAGTTTGATATCGTCAGATTGTACTGATCCTATAGCCAAACGTTGGGTTCTGTTTATAAGATACGATTTTAACCATAGCAAAGCATCTCCGGTAACGCCAAAAGAATATTCCAAACGAACAAAAAATATTCCAAAATAACAAAAAACATTACAAAATAGCATGAGACAACCATCAGACGAGTTCCTGCTTTCGGACAGACATGTGAATATGAAGCTGAACCTTGATGAATAACTGAAAGTTTTACGATAAGCAAATATAAAGATTGTCCATATAAAAAGGCAAGAGTAGTATATCGCTGTTCAAAATTCATAATTATATTGAGAAAAAAAAAACAAATCCGGGTTGCAGCTAGAACCGAGGAAAACACATCAAATATAAGTGGAGAACTACGACTCAACAGAAACACAACATAAAATGTAACACACACAGAAACGAACTATAATATAACAATGACAATTTTCCTGACTTGGTAAAGGATATTTTAAGAAGAAAAAAATGGTAGGTTGGACCTGGTTTTGTGGCATGCTAAACCTTCCGCATTTATGGCGATGTTAAAAATAACATTAAAACGACAACATTTATGCACATGACAGGACTACAATACAAATAAATGGGAGAACATATAGGACAGAGAAACACACGAATTATAGCTAACAAAAGGTAACATGTTTAATTTTTTTAAATACGCCAGCTAGACGCGCGTTTTGTCCACATAACACAAGAGTAACCAGTGATGTTCAGATGAAAACAAATCGGAAGCCAAAACAAGTACAAAGTTGAAGAGCATAACCGGCAATTGAAATATATGTACTCTAATATGTTTACCTATCAACTGCAATTCAAAATTCTGTTGAAAGTTCATATTCCATGTACCATGACTATATTATGGCAACCCGTTGGCGAGTTTAGAACTAAATAGTGAAATAAATCTTTATACGTGTCTTGCGTCTGAATGCTTTTCTTGGTTTGTTTTTGTCAGGATAGCTCAAATCAAAATATTTGAAAGCCAAAAAAGTTTTGAAAAAAACACCAGTTGAAATGTCTAAACAGGGATTTAAAAATAACAGCCAAATCTATATACTAGGGTTAAATTAACATGAGGGAGTTGAATTTTTAATGAGTGTTCGTTATTTATTACAGATGATGATCAATGTCAAGGAGACTCCAGCTATTTTCAAAAGGGTGTTTCCAACTATATGTCCCTATTCAAACACATTGATATCCATCGCCGGCCCCTTTTCCCTTCACCCCAACCCCACCCCCTGGATGCGCCACTAAATGTGACGTGTCTCAAGTACTTGATATAATGTTAACGGGGAAAAGGTACCCTTTTATATATACTTTGAAAAAAATGCAAAAGACAAAACTGTACGTTCTAAGGTTGGTAAATAAATAAGCAGTGGCATTTTAAACGCGTTGTTTAAGTCACAAATGTCCTTGAAAATCATATATGGTGTAGCTTTCATTAACCAAAACATGCATTCATATCTTGTTCTATAGTGTAAATTTTGAAATGTAAAATGATACCACAACATACAACATTGAATAAGTGTACATGCATCATCAGTGTAGAAATTGTTATTCACTCACTCACAATACACTGTCATTTTCATTGTAAATTACTAACAAGTGACCTTGAATATCCACCAATCAGTTATCTTGAAATATTACCCAATCATTGACATAGAAATATAAACTAATCAGTAATATTGGAACATTAACAGCAAAGAAATATGTTTGAATTTATTAGTAAATTCCCATGGGCATTTGTGTCTTTCACATAGTACTTACATAATATGAACGTCATTAAAAAATTAAATACTACCTTCAGAAAAAACATCATTTTAAAAATAACATTGTATCTACAACAAATAGAATAAAGATCTACAATACATAACAAATACAAGTGATATTAGTTCACAGATGGTTATTTTTTTCTGTTTCCGCTGGTCAAAGATTTGTTGTTGAGGTTATTTCCTTGACAAAGATATGTAGCGATACATTGCGTTTTCAAATGCCGTCGAAGTTTAAAACACCATAGTTATATTGAAAGCATGACTACCGTTCTTGAGAAGTTTTTCATGTTCGTAATTGATTTACCCCGCCCCATTATTTATGCATGTGCCTGTCCCAAGGAGCCTGTAATTCAGTTGTTGTCGTTTGTTTATGTGTTACATATTTGTTTTTCGTTCATTTTTTTTTTAAATAAATAAGGCCGTTAGTTTTCTCGCTTGAATTGTTTTACATTGTCTTATCGGGGCCTTTTATAGCTGACTATATTCGGTATGAGCTTTGCTTAATGTTGAAGCCCTTACGATGACCTATAATTGTTAATGTTTGTGTCATTTTGGTCTTTTGTGGATAGTTGTCTCATTGGAAATAATACAACATCTTCTTTTTTATATTACACATATAATGAGCCTGATTAATAGAAGTATACTAAATATCCATTGGCATATATAGTGAATCCTGACTAAACCAAACACTTGAATAAACCAAACACGTTCCTAAGCACCGTCTCATCAAGATATATGTCTTGTGAACCTGATAAAACCGAACATCGGCCAAAACCGAACAAAATGATAAGTCCCGAAGTTCGGTTTAATCATGTTTCACTAAATAAACCATGCGTATTCTGAAAAAACACTGCGTTAAGATATATGAAGACATGTATGACACAGAATGTTAACGTTTAGTTAACATTTTGATGTTATTAAGTTAACATGGAAATATAGTCTTTTACATTTAAATAAACTCATCATAATTTTGTATTTACGCCAGACGAGTGTTTCGTCTACAAAAGACTCATCAGTGACGCTCGAATCCAAAAAAGTTAAAAAGGTCAAATAAAGCACGAAGTTGAAGAGCATTGGGGACCAAAATTCCTGAACGTTTTGCCAAATACAGCTAAGGTAATCTATGCCTCAGGTAGAAAAGCTTTAGTATTTCAAAAATTCACAAATTTTGTAAACAGGTAATTTATAAATATAACCATATCAATGATAAATCAAGTCAGCACAAAAAAGTGCTGTCTACTGAGCTGGTGATACCCTCGGGGAAATAAATCTCCACCAGGAGTGGCATCGACAAGAGCACACTACTGTGGATTCAACATTTTTCGTAGGTTATCAAGTTTTGCATATTGCCTGTTTTTTTACATGGGCTTCATTAAGCTTCATTTTTTAGTTTGTAACCTGGATTCGGTTGTTTTTTCTAAATCAATTTAGGAATCTCGAACAGCGGTAAACTACTGTTGCCTTTATTAGTGAATATTTCGGACACACCAAATGTGCATGATTATTTGTGTATACATGTTGTATCTTCATGTGCGTTGTCGAGAGAGAGAATGTATATGATTGACTGCGAGTCCCCGAAAGTGAGTCCACGGATGTACCATAGTTTTATTTAGTCAATGCTTCGGTGTGCATGTACTTAATTTACTTTATTTTTCTAGGGTTAACAATGAACGTACTTGCAGAAAAGTGCTTCGGATGCATAAAATGTAAAATCTGTTATTTGCATTTTGTAATCGTATTATTCACATTATATAAGTATGAATGACGTGCGTCGATCGTATCCTTTTACGTATGGCATTTACATGTTCATTTAATTTACATTATATATGTTTAACAAAAAAATGGTATGAGCTTTTAAATTAGAAAACACTTATGGATGCAGAAATAAAGATAATTCAAAATTTGTGATGACGTCTGTTAAATTCAAAGGATGTAACAACTAAACTCAATACTGTATGAAAGCCAAATTGAATTTCAATATGCAATTATCTCTCTCGTCTGCAGAATTCTTATAAAAATGGATAGCTTGCTTTTTGCGATGAAGCATTTAAAATGAAATTTATATGATAATGATATAACGATTTTAAATGAATTCACGTACAAAATAGTTGAATAACATTTTCCAATATGTTGTTGTTTGAATGTATGCTAGAAGCATGTCTCGACTTTCAACCTTGAACAATTATCTTTTAAAGAGGGGCGTGAAAGGGGGTATCAACACAGAAAAACGCGAAATTAAATTGCCATTTCACGATGAACAAACAATTGAAATTTTCTTGCACGTTGTTCTTTTTACTGATTTCACGGAACACGGTAAATAATGAACCCTTTTTACGACTGCATGTGAAATAAAAATGTAAAAACACGTTGCACGGAAATAACCCTTTATCACCCTCTTTTAAGTCTTCTTCAAATATAATCGACAACGAACGGATCAAACCAATGACGTCATTGTGCGTATTATTTCATCTTATCTACTTATGTCAATATTTTGTAGGATTAACTAACAGACTTATTATTGTCAAATCACTTTCGTAATGTAAAAAATGAGAAATTTTGCTAAATGTTTTTTCTGTAATCAAAACGGAAAGAATTAAATGAGAAAACACATCCGTGATATTTGATTAAAACAGGAACGGTATAGGCAAAAAATCAAGAAAACAAATATCATTGATTAATGCCTCAAGAACGAAATACAAAAACCCTTCATCATTTCATAAAACAACTCGTAATAGCTACTATGGTAAGAACTTTGTACATCAGTGACGATTGGATAAAAACTGTCATTAAAGCTAGAAGTACGAAGTGGAAAGTATTTAGGACCCAAAACCCGGTAGGAGTAAAGAATAAGTCTTTTCGTGGCAATGAAATAGCGTGTTGTTTTTTTCTTCAAAAGTGCTCACTTCGTTTGTTTCATATAACCATTTGACAATTTTTATTGTTGATCGGGATTAAATACAACACGTGGATAAATTATTGTTACATCTAAAAGACACGTGGTTACATCTAAAAGACATTGCACTATAAGAATTAGTATGCATATATGAATCCATGATTTCTGTGTCATTTAAATACGATTTGGCAATTTTTTTTCTGATTTGAATCATCTGCTTAAAAACAATTATTGATAACAAATAATGATGGGTTTGGCATGAATAAATAGGAGTTATACGTTAGTTTAATCAACTGAAAAATGTTAGGGAAACAATAGCTTTGATCCTCTTACATGTGTTTAATATTTGTTTGATACATTGTTATGTAGTTTTCTTTACATCAATACGAGATTTACTTACGAGAAATTGGATATATAACTGGTTTTTTTTACTTCAAACAAGCGTATGTTGTGAAATTGCCTGTAAAAATAAATGGCATCCATTATAATGGTTATACGTTCATATTTGATTTGTAAACATACAAGCTTTTGTGATGAACTTTGTGCCAGTTGAAAGACACAAACCTCGTCAGTAGTTTCGTATGTTATATACTATTTTGTTATTCATTTGAAGCCCTTTTTGGTTATATAGTTCAGGGTACCGATTTTACCGTAAGTAGTCATCCTTGACCTGATAAAGGTCCATTTTAAATACGAAATAATGAAATTCAGTTGTATGTTGTGATGTTACAATATACACTCTTGTTTCATGTAGGGGGAAGGTTGGTACCGATTGAAACGTTGAAACCATTTGCATTTGTTTGTACCTGTCCTAAGTCGGAAACCTGGTTTGTAGTTGTTGATAGTTTTTCAGGTTTCTCGTTTTTTTATATAGATTATGATAAACCGTTCAACTTGGTTTTCCCGTTTGAATGGTTTAAACTGTTTAGTCATTTTTTATGGATCTTTATAGCTTGGTGTTCGATGTGAGACAAGGTTCCCTGTAGAAGACCATTCTTTAACCTATTTCTAGTATTAAACGAGAAGACCTCATTTTGTTTGTCGCATCTCCTCCTTCGACAATAAATTAATAATCGTTCCACTGTGTCCTTTAGGTACCATACATAGTAGCATTTGTCATTCATTCTTATGATTATTCAGTTTGGGTTTTTTTGGGAGAAAAACATAAAAAAAAGGCGTCCGGGTAAAACAGAGTTTCCGTCGTCGGACCGACTTTTAAGTCATGACAAAACTTCCGGTTTTTAACTATAGGGAAAGCGGTAGTATTACATTTTCCTAGCATTAGGTTGGCCTTTTGTGTACCCAAGACAGGGCGTAGGAAGTCAACTTAAGAGCGCTGTGATTGAATGTTAGGGTGCAATATATTTTTTATTTATCTATGAATAACTGCAGTGTGTAAATTTACAATATAAATTTTAAAACCTATTGAAATATTTTCTAGAGAATTATTCGAAAAGGCTTCCAAAATTTCATAAATTTGGTGTAAAATGACGGTGGGCATGGATAACATAAACCAGCTCCGTTGGAAATTGGTCATGATACTATTTGGCTTCAATTTTTAAAATAGAATAATAAAGTACTAACACCACACATAACTGTTTTATCCAGGTTTTTAATATAAAAAGTGTTAAATTTAGAAAATGTTAGTATTGTCGCCTATGGCAGAATAAATAGTACCGTTTTCCCTTTAAAACATATATAACATTAATTCTTCTCAAATGGTAAGCATTCATAAGAATAAAAAAATCAGAAAAACACATTCATCTTATGATCGCTTTTGAAAGCCTAACATTGGAAATGTACCCAGTTTGAATGAACGCATTTAATATGTTATATTGCCAATATTTAACTTTTCAAAACAAAACGTCAAAGTAAACATTCATTATGACTTCCTTTACATCGTTTGCCTTATCAATAATGTGTTATGATAATTCTTTTGTTGTTTACAATGTAAACTGTAATAAATTTTCCACTCAAGTACCTATAGTGCTTTCAAATTGTATAAAACTCAAGATTTGCAGAAATAAATAGATACTTTTAATGACGTCAATGGCGTTTTGATCTTTACTGGTATAAAGAAAACTCACAAATATGGTCATAACTTTTACTCCTCCCTTGTATGCCTATAATTATGAAGTAAGCACGTGACAATAAAAATGGCGTCAGGACGCGTGTTTCAGGCTTCAGATCACAATTAATTCCCTTTGCTTGTGGTCTAGGCATGTAGTCCCTATAGTCAAAATAGGTAATTTCTTCCATATTTTTTTTCTTTGCTTTTTCTGTGCAAAAGTGCGTGTTTCTTGGTTAATTTTAGTAGAATAGTATTTGAATGATTTGTTCTGATACCCAAAACTTGATTATTTTAAAATGAAAGTTGTAAATTGTCATCAGTTCAAAGGTCAATTTTTTGGTGTTTACTTTCTTTTCGTTGGTTAGGTGAACCCCATGGATGTGTATTGATGTGTTACGGACGAAACCACTGATGGATTTTTCTGGCATTGCAATATTTTCCTGAGAAAAGTATAATTTCTTGTGGAGCAAATGTCATTTTTTTAGTGGCGGTGTAATTTTTTTTATATGTCATTACTTTTACAAAGATTGTATAGGCAAATTAATTGTGTTCTAAGGCCTTCAGTCCAAGCATAAAATTCATGGATTGCAAAATAAATGGATGTTTTCAATGAGGTCAATGGCGTTTGATCTTTACCAGTATATAGGAAACTCACACATATGGTCTTAACTCTCACTCCTCCTTTTTATTCCATCATTATGAAGTTGATATTAATGGGATGTATTCTCTTCAATCATGTTCCATTGACAACTCTCTGCAGCGAATGGATGTTTGAAAAATTATAGACAGTTGGAGATTAAAATGAAATCTAACTTTTTTCAAGGACTTTTTCGGTAGAAATTACTTTTTCTCGTTCTTATACACATATTGCATACTATCACCGCTAAGTTCGTCATGTTGAAAAATAAAATCAGCAAATGCTAAAACATTTTAATCTAAACATAACTTCAAAATACTGGTAACGCGTGACAATTTAAAAAATGGTGTAAGGACAGTATAAAACTCATGGATTGCAAAATTGAATAAATCATCATACTTTCAATGACCTCAATGGCGTTTTGGTGGTCTTTCCTAGTATAAAGAAAGCTCACACCATATAGTCATAACTTTCACAGTAGTTCTACCTTTTTATGCCTTCATTATGATATAAATGGGATTTTTCTTTTCTTCAATCATATTCCATTGACAATTCTCTTGCAGGGAATGAATGTTTGAAAAATAGACAGTTGGATATTTTTTACTGAAGCCTAACTTTCAAGGACTTTTTCGGTAGAAATTACTATTTCTCGTTATTACACAAATATTGCTTACTATCATTAATCGCTTAGTTCGTCATGTTGAAAAATAAAATCAGCAAATGCTAATTAAAAACATTTTAATCTAAGCATGACTTCAAAATACTGGTAACGCGTGACAATAAAAAATTGGCGTCAGGACAGTAGTATAAAACTCATGGATTGCAAAAATAAATTGATACTTTCAATGACGTCAATGGCGTTTTGATCTTTCTTAGTATAAAGTAAGCGTACACATATGGTCATATCTTTCACTCCACTTTTTTATTCCATCATTATGAAGTTGATATAAAATGGATGTTTTCTCTTCAATCATATTCCATTGACACTTCTCTTGCAGGGAATGCCGGGATGTTTGAAAAATAGACAGTTGGAGATTTAACTGAAATCTAACTTTCAAGGACTTTTTCTGTGGAAATAACTGTTTATTTTTTTAACACAAAAATTGCATAATATCATTAGACGCTAAGTTCGTTATGTTGAAAAACAAATCAGCCTTACTGACTGTTCTTTTTACCATTCAAATCGAAGAGATTTCTTTGTTGGTTGAATGTTCTCTTACAATCTAAAATCAAATGTGTTCTCCCTTGGCTAAATTGGTTCCCTTTACCATTAAGAATAAAACAATACTTCGCTAACCCTCTTCTAAATGTGTACATCTTACCATTTAAAATTAAATTATTCAATTTGTTCTTTGGCTAAATGGACATGCATTCCTTGTACCATAATGGTATTAACTCGAATAATTCAGCACTGTTTCTCGATGTTATTGGAGTGATCGGATAATACCGACTGGATTATTCGGGTTGTGTACCATTAAAATATTATTTTCTTTTCAAGATACTGACAAATGTTCCTCTTTAAGTGTTTAAGAAATGATGTCTCCCCTAAGGGTGTGTAATACCGTGCTGTAACCTACACTGGAAAAACCCCAAAGATCAGAAATGACGCTAATGACAACAGGATGGTGTTTATAGACACATTCCAATGATCGGATTTTACGACTGAATTATCGGGTTATCATGTTCCATTCAAACAATGATTTTCTCATCAAGTTGGTTAAAATGTTCTTCTAAGCCTTACAGTTTTGAAATACAATTATTTCTCCCCTAAGGGTGTGTAATTCCGTGCTGGATAATACACTGGAAAACCCCAAAGATCAGAGAGGACGCTGTAATGACAACACGATGATATTAATTGACACATTCAAGAGATCGGAATATAACGACTTGATTATTCAGGTTTATATGTACAATTAAAAATTAATTTTTCTCTTCAAGTTGGCTACAAATGTTCCTCTTAAGTGTTCGATAAAAGGTTATAGTATTTCCGTTATGTAGCCTACAATGAAAAAATGTCCCTTTTAAATTTTGAAATAAAATGATTTTTCCCCAAAGGGTTTGTATTCCGTGCTGTAACCTATACTGTTAAATGTTAAAATACAATGATTTCTCCCTAAGGATGTGTAATTCTGTGCTGTAACTGGGACACCCAAAGATGAGAAATGACACTATAATGACAACAGGATAATATTTATTGACACATTCCAGAGATACAATCTTTATTTCTGCATATGTTGCACTCTATCTGATAACGGCTGTCAATAATTACAGTTACAAAATTGTATGCTGTCATGCAACTGAGGAAATATCATTAAATGAAAAAGAGATGTGTGTCTAATATGACACTTTAATTGACTTCCTAGCAGACGATTGACAAAAATGATGAAGAAGTATCTCTCAAGAGTTCGCTCTTAAAAAGTCACTAGTACGTTTATGTTAATTGATTTCCTAAATATATATTTTAAGCTTCTTAGTCACAAAAATTCTGCCAAATAAATTCTCAAAGCAGTGATGAAACCGATTTTTAATACGCATTGATGATTTAAAGAGTTGTTTCCCTTGGTAATATGAGGCAGGAATTACCTATGTATGAGGACGAAGTCTATGATTTTTTACGGAAATACCGTAACGTTTCCGTTTTTGGTTCTGTTGTTGGGGATTTTAGTTGTGACGTTATTTAAGTTATAACGTCATATTCAATGTAAACAAAAAAAAAATGTCATCAGGTAACGGGTTTTTTTTAATAACAAACATTTTTTTTAAATGAATTAGTATTAGTTCCTTTCTTAGACTGATAAATATACATTTTATTCAAAGTCTTATGTAAACAAGACCGGAAACGGAAGTAGATTTCTGCGCCGATCCGAAAATTCAAAAAACACGACAAAAAAAAATTGAACGATTTTGAGTTCATTAGTACAATGAAATATTCGAGAAATTTTTCCCGATTTTTTTTTTTATTGAATTTTCTACTGTAATAGGGGACTTTGTCCCCATACTATGTAGTTGTTAAAAATTAAAAGGATGATATCATGACTAAGTTGATAGTTGTCTAAAATCTGTGTCACATAAATCTAACTGAAGGATAAGTTATATTTATTAAAGAATCAATTTCGTGTTCCCTTAAGGATGTACGTAGGTGAGGTATTGGAATTTGTATCAAAAGTTCGGACTGCTTGGGGTTTTCCATACAATACAATGTAAAATAATTTGCCCCATAACACCCATTCATTTTACCATTTAAGACTTAATAGCTCATGAAATGTCATTTATGAAAATGATAGAAGATTCTTGATTTTCTTTCTTTTGTTTTGAGACCAAAATAATACCAATGCAAATATAAGGTAAAAGTCCGAGTCAGCCTTTTCCCGCCATATTTCAAATCTCAAATATCTCGAAAAGGAGGTCCATGACCTATCAATTTGTTTATCTTATCTTTATCCTTGATTGATTCTCTACTAGCCTATGATATCAATTTTAATTTCTTAATTTCTTAATTTTTATCAAACCTCACCTAAGTACACCCTTTAATGTGAATGACTTACTAAATTTAAAAAAGAGTGAATGATGAATCCAAGTACATGTTATCTCAAGCAGGACTTTTTTTTCACTAGTATAGAAAGTCCCTGTCGCAAGTAAAGCTTTTCAAGACCATTTTTCTCTATTCTATATATTTTTAGCGCCCCATTATTCTTTATTCTTTATTTCACAGTAAATGTTTTCTCTTATCTTATCGTTGTGCCAATTATTCTTTGTTATGTCACTATATTATAATAAAGATTGAAGGCATTTGTTTTAAATCTCGTCAATCGGCATGAAATCTCGTCAATCGGAAAGTGACAGCATCGTTTGTATAGAGAACTTTAATAGAATTTTAATTCAATTTAAATATGAAGATAAATTACCAAGGTATTTATTTGATTGTTTTTAACAAAAGATAAACATTTACATGACTTTGGCTTTGATTGATCTAGAGCCACTATCATGAATTGATTGATTTTCATAGGGGCACAAGAGAGGCGAAAAATACCAAAGGGATATTAAAACTCATGAGGTGAAGGACAAGTTGTCAAACATGGCAAACCTATAAAAACCAGAATAAAACTGACTAAATTAAAGAGAAAAACAACTGTTTATGAAATATTACGTAACACGTATTCAAACCAAAACCTGGGTAATCACAAGTGCTTTAGGGAGCTACCATTTGATTTTTATGGGGGGAGTGGTGCTAGCTAGGATGAAAAATTTTGTCCTGCATTTTTTTTTAGCTGTAATCTCTGTCCTGCCTTTTTATTTTTCACTCTGTTCGGTCCTGCCTTTTTTTTTTTAGTTTATCCTGACTTTTTTTTACCTAAATAGTCGTCCTGACTTTTTTTCCCCATTTCCTATTATGCAAATCTATCCTTTTTTTTTATTAGAAGCCTCTACCCCTTGAGATGCAAAATATGACACCCCGAGCGACACTTTATATTTTGACGAAAAACTAGTTTTATAACCAATCACTTCTAAGTATGAAGCTGGTATTGGATTAAATTCCATAATAAGAATTCAATTCTATATAAATGATACAGAGGGAAGTCGTCTAAAGTAGTTTTTTATTCAGGAATTTGCATATGAAGCCTCAAAATCTGCAACATGGAAAACGAGGGAGAGGTGTTTGAGAAAACAGAGCACTGGAAACGACTGATCTTGCTTGCAGGAAATATATTGTGTTTCAGGTCCTTCCGTGCAGTACATTATATGGTACTAAGACTTCTAAATAAAGAAATTTTGATACTTGAACTCACTTTGATAGTTTTTCTTCGCTTCGAAATTGCCACCCCGTGTCAAATTTAGCCGACACCCCGCATGTGGCGTTTTACACGGTGTATATTGTCTGTCTGAAAAAAAGGAAATGGTAGTATCGAAAACGAAAGAACTTTACGATAGAGACCGAAGGATGATAGAAGACGAAAACGGAAGATGACAGAAGACTCTCAGATAATAAAACAAGATTTAAGCAGGCAGATGAAGATTACAGCGTAGTTTAACATACTCATGGTCGCTTAACCCCTAACCTGTGACGATGGTTTAACAGCACGCTATGCAATCACATGTCAACTTCAATTTAAAATCAGCTTTGCTTCGATCTAAACTGATTACAAATTGAAACAATCATGAAAATGACAAAATGTCAAAGTATCTATATACTGTCAGCAGTTCATAGTCTAATTCTAATCAATAAAATTTTAGATCATGTTTTACAAATCTATGTGACGTATAAAACTTTCTGACGTCAGACAAACAAATCAATGAAAGTGTTTGTAGATAGATGTTTTTGTGTATTGTTAAATTGTTCCTTTTAAAATTTTTATATGATGATGACTGATGTACCCATATTTTGACTGTTTTATTTATTGTGTCTGTTTAGTTAACACATCAATGTAAATATAACGGATATGATGAGACTGTCATCAATGTGAGAGGGTTAGCGCCATAAAACCAGGTTTAATCCACAATTTTCTACATTTGAAAATGCCTGTACCAAGTCGGGAATATGACAGTTCCCGTCCATTCGCTTTTGATGCGTTTTGTTCTTTGATTTTGCAATGTGATTATGGACTTTCCGAATTGATTTTACTCTAAGTTCAGTATTTTGTGATTTTACTTGTTTATGGATCTGCCCTGATATGCATTAGTATAGTTAGTTGATATGTTAGATGTTTGGATCTTTGCTTATTGAAGGGACACAATGGATACTTC
The DNA here is from genome assembly GCF_036588685.1 of Mytilus trossulus. NCBI lineage: Eukaryota > Metazoa > Mollusca > Bivalvia > Mytilida > Mytilidae > Mytilus > Mytilus trossulus. The sequence continues at coordinate 8,732,378 of NC_086385.1, read as the reverse complement.
TCTGTAATTGGAAGCCCGATATCTTTATCGTGTAATGTCGTAATTGGGTGGGGAGGAAAGTTGGTTACATAGCTATAGAAGTTTACTTATCGAATATATATATATATATATGAGAGTGGCACGTGGATGCTCATTCCCTAAATCCCGCTTTTTTGATTTTTTATCGTATTTCCCCCAGATTCCACTACATTACATAAAGAAGGCCGTTAGTTTTCTCGTTTGAATTGTTTAACATTGCCATTTTGAGACCTTTTATAGCTGACTATGCGGTATGTGCTTTGCTCATTGTTGAAGGCCGTACGGTGACCTATAGTTGTTTAATTCTGTGTCATTTTGATATCTTATGGAGAACTGTCTCATTGTCAATCATACCATATCTTTTACTGTATCCACTAGTCTTTTTTATCCCCTATATTCGATATTTCAAAGGCGTATCATCCACTCATTTTTTGTTTATTTGTTTTTCCCATGTCAACCAATAATAGATTAATTAGTTAAAACATATCCTGACTGGTAGAGAAAAGATAAACCCTACAGCAGTTTTTCAAAATATGAAGCATTGAACTCGACACAAGGAGGTGTTTTATGCATGTACAATAACACGATTTGTAATAATTTACTGAAGGCTAGAACGTTCCCAAATGTAAACTAAATTGCAGAATGATAGATTTAATTTGTGATTTGTTACATCCAAATGATTGCAATCCAACCTTGAACACTGAGTTGATGAAAAATAAAATATTTATTTCCCCTAAGAGTATTGGTGCATTAACGTGACAATGGGGGAGTTAATAACGACAGGAAAATTGCCGAGGCATTACGAAATTCTTAGATTAGTCTGCGACTTGTTGATATTACTCCACGTGACATGTAATCAATGCCCGGATGCAGCATTTTCGACATTCAGAGCACTCGCTAGATATTTGGTTTTCAATACTTTTCCATGTTCTTCATTGAATTGAACATTTATCTGAGCCACTTATAAGAACTAGTACTTAGATCACGAATGGGCGTCTGGTTTATTAAGTTAAAAACGATCTTTGATATTTTGTTTAAATTTCTTCGTACTCCACTACTGTATCATTAACTTACCAATACAAATATAAAATGACCGCCACAAAAAAGCGAATAGGGTTGGAAAAGGCGTTAACTTGAAATCAATCAACCATTTGAAGTTGGTTCGAACTAGATATATGTCCAGTGTTAAATATATGTTGCCAACACAAATATAAAATGACCGCCACAAAAGAGCAAATAGGGGTCGAAATGGAAATCAACCAATTCAAGTTGTTTCGAGCTAGATATATGTCTAGTGTTAAATATGTGTTGACGATTCTAGATGTCAGTTAATTTGTTTTCCTTTGGTTGCTGTTTTATTGGCGTATATGCAAATATATCTTTTTGATTCTACAGTTTGTTTTGTATATGATATACAGTCAAACCTCATTGGCTCTTTAAAATAATAATCTGTGTTGTCATCCTCTACTGTAATAATAGCAATGTATTGTGAAGGTATATTCAAATAGATATAATAGGAAGATGTGGTGTGAGTGCCAATGAGACAACTCTCCGTCCAAATAGCAATTTAAAAAGTAAACCATTATAGGTCAATGACTTCAACACGGAGCCTTGGCTCACACCAAACAACAAGCTATAAAGGGCCCCAAAATTACTAGACTAAGTGTTAAACCAATTAAACGGGAAAACCAACGGTCTAATAAGTTATTTCTCATATAATGTTACTTTCCCTTTGTCTCCATTCTGTCCTTGACATACTATTGATATAGGAAGATGTGGTGTGAGTGCCAATGAGACAACTCTCCATCCAAATAACAATTTAAAAAGTAAACCATTATAGGTTAAAGTACGGCCTTCAACAGTTTGTATTTTGATAGTAAAGATACAGATTCTTAGAACGTTTGTCATAAACAGTTTTTATTTGGTTATACACATTACGTAACTGGTTACGTGTTCCTTTAATACTATTGCATAATAATAATTGTTTCTTTGAAAAGGATGCAATTTCTGTCATGCCGCATCGTTATCTCAAATGCATTAACTTTTAATGTTATTTCCGATTGAAAAGTACGAAAACTCTGTCTTATGATTTCACATAATGACAAGGAACATGTGTCACTGATCGCAGCAGCTGCACAACTGTATTAAAAACAACGGAAGTAAAAAGATGTGGGATTTTGAAACGAAATTTGCTTCTTTTATGGATAATTGGCCATCTGAAGTTTGTCTTCGAGCCGGCCAATCTTTGCTCTGACTCAAAAATGTTATGTAATAACGCTGATTAGAGTAGAAGCAACAAAGACTATTTTTTCCAGTCTTCGTTTTATTCGTTCGGGGTTTTAACTTGCCACACTCTGAACCCGAGACCACACATGCACTTGAAAACAATGTACCATAACGGACCATGCTACAAATGTACTTTGACCAAGGAGTTTCGTTTGTGATTTTACCCTTTTTATTTGTACATATGCAACATTTATTAACTAATTATCAGGTGGTCCTGGCGTAATCTTGGTTCGTAGTTTATAAAAGAAAACTCAGCCACAGAAGACTGCGTAACAGGAGCATATTATGCACAATATAAATCACAACATATTTCATAATACATGTACATACAGTATACATTTTTAGGGTTCGTGACTGAATTAAAGTATATAACTATGCGCAAGACTTATTTTTGTAGTAGTATTGTCATCTGATTAAGTCATGCCGATTATAAGATAGTTATCACAGTTGTCTCTGCTTTCAAATCTTTCTGTTTGAACCCGTCTAACTGGAACTTATCAATAATTGGTAATATTATTTATTTGGAAAACAAAAGGTCCAGGGATGGAGTATTTTTTAATCAACAGCATTGTCCTATATTAGTTATAAAAACAGTTGAATTCTTTGATTCGCTGTTTTACGTCATGCCCACTAACAAATTAAAAACTACCTATACGCCTTATTTTTAGTATTCGTATTGTTATCTTATAAAGTCTTACTGATTAAAACACTACAATAGGTAACAATTTGACAATTTAGTAGTGTCAACCCTGTGATTATGACCCGTGTATATAGCATATCCTGACTACACCGTTTGGTGGTGCGCCTGTCAAATGCGGAACGTACAGATAAGGTAATAAATAACAGACGAATATACTATCGGTATCGGACTCGACCCGGAACTTCTTAATTATTGGCAATATTAATTACGTGGAAAACAAAAGGGCCTGGAGTGGTGTAATTTTTAATCTACTCCTTTGTATTATATTAGTTATATTTAAAGTTGAATTCTTTGATTCGTCGTTTTTACGTGATGACGGCTGACAAATTGGACCTCGTAATTTTAGTATTATAGATACATCTATGGTCTGTTTCCTTTAATCTTGAATCCAATTAAAAACCTATTTAAATATCGTTTCTTAATTACACGTATGCATCTAAATTTAAACAAAATTAATGTTTATGGCTTATATCTCTAAAGTTATAGCGTAGAAAAAAACACCATAAAAATATATATAGATATAGAAAGATGTGGTATGAGTGCAAATGAGACAAATTATAGGTCAAGGTACGGCCTCCATCACGGAATTATCATGCATTTTTAATTTCTATCATTTGATGACTTGATTTGAAACGCAATTTGCATTTGTCATTAAGATTATTAAAAGATAACATATCTTTTATTGTTATTTCATACTTAAAAACGTATCAAATAATTGACATATAAAACCCATTATTTGGTATTATAATACTGCTACCAATACAGAATAAAAAGATGTGTTATGATTGTCAATGAGGCCCATTGGCGGATCCAGGAGGGGGGTGTTAGGGGGTTGGAACCCCCTTTTTTTGCCGATCAATGCATTTGAATGGGAGCATATACTTTGAACCCCCCCCTTTTTTTAAATAGCTGGATCCGCACTTGAGGCCATTGCAAACTGAATCGAAATAAAGCGATTGTAGTCGCCGCACGGCCTACACAAATGAGCAAAATCTATATATAATGTATGGAAAGCTATAAAAGATCTATATGACAAAATGAAAAACAATCCAATTAGAAAATTCAGCGACAAACGACAACCACGAAATTGCAGCTAGGCTAATATTAGGGACAAGATATGGCTGAATCAAACACAATCTCGTCAGGTTTTTTTTTTACCTCACTAAGCTCATACAGAATTAACACGTTCTCGTCAGTTTTTTTTTACCTCACTAAGCTCATACAGAATTAACACGTTCTCGTTAGGTTTTTTTTACCTCACTAAGCTCATACATAATTAACACGATCTCGTCAGGTTTTTTTTACCTCACTAAGCTCATACAGAATTAACACGATCTCGTCAGGTTTTTTTTTACCTCACTAAGCTCATACAGAATTAACACGTTCTCGTCAGGTTTTTTTTACCTCACTAAGCTCATACAGAATTAACACGTTCTCGTCAGGTTTTTTTACCTCACTAAGCTCATACAGAATTAACACGTTCTCGGTAGGTTTTATTACCTGACTTTACAACCCAGTAGTCAGTGCTCAGAAGCCCTTTTCACAAAAAACTCTTGAGCGTAAAATTAATTTTACTATAAAAATATTTAGTTGAATTGTTCAGGAATATTTTAGACTTCCGATAAATTTAACACTTACAATCTCAGGCCTTTGACATGAATAATTTATAATCTTACTTCCTCAGCAAAAAAATCCTTTTCCAGTGACAGTCAAAATTTCCCCGAGCATCATCCCAGATGGCCTCTATCGCATCAACCTACATATTGTATTTATTGTGAACTTGTTCTCGTCCTGAATATGCATGAAATATTTGCCACTGGACGTTAAGCAACCAACAATCAATCAATTAATCCTCAGCAAAAGATAACATGAGACACTTTTGGCAATTATCATTATTTCTGGTCATAAAGCCTCTAGCTTTGATACTTACGAATGCATGCCATGTACACTAGTCTTCCTTGATTAATGAATGTTCGATTTTTTTTTTTTTTGTTAATGTTTGCCTGATATTCGAATCATCTAAGTTTATGCATCACGAATTACCATCTAAAATAACCCTACCCCTCCCCGCTTACATCTGCTTTTATAAACTTAAATTGAAAAAGCCATATTTGAAAATCCTTTAATATTCTTGTTATTTTTCATCTTTTAATTTTAACAACAAAGGGGCTAATGTTAAATGTCTTAAAAGTCTACAGAGAATCATTTCCCGCCAAATTCTCAGTGGCTTATACTAATATCGCGAAAACAAGAACACATACCCTTATTTTTTTTTAATTTCTTTTATTAATATACTGTTAATGTATGACAGTCTTTTAAAAGCATGTATTTTGAAACAGAGTAGCGAACATCCTTTAAACGTTCAAAATGTTTGTGGTTTAACCTTTCTTGCAGAAGTCAAATCAAGAAAAACGTTTCTGACGAACCAAATTTATAAAGTGTTATTTTCATTTTACAGTTAAATGAAGACCACGTATTCCATCTTTCCAGATGCCAGTACAATTACTAGTTAATCCATTAAGAAAATTGACTTAATGGCGTTATTTCTTGAACTTAATATCTGTAAAAGGTTTTAATGTCTTTTAAAAGTTCCATTGTCGGGTTATTATGGGGTAATTAGTGAATAGTTAATGAACAGATGCGAGTTAATTATTTTCTGAAGCTACAGAGTAGAGAGCTGGTGAATTTAATTTTAACACTGGATTGGGGAAACCCCTAACAAAAATTTCCATGTCACTGGGGTTTCGATTATTCATAAAGCAGCTGAATATTTTCTCGTTTGCTTAAGAAGGGTGTAGTTTTGCTAGCACTGTTTTTACCCCGTACAAAAAGACAAGACACCTGAAATAAAACATAAAACTACGCAAAAACAAATATATATCCTGTATGCTTTATCCTATAAATACAAAAACGTAGTATAAACTTGCCATTTAATATGGGACAGTCCTACGTTAGAAAAGAGGGACGAAAGATACCAAAGGGACAGTCAAACTCATAAATCTAAAACAAACTGACAACGCCATGGCTAAAAATGAAAAAGAAAAACAGAAAAACAATAGTTCACATGATACAACATAGAAAACTATAGAATAAACAACACGAACCCCACCAAAAACTAGGGGTGATCTCAGGTGCTCCGGAAGGGTAAGCAGATCCTGCTCCACATGTGGCACCCGTCGTGTTGCTTATGTGATTACAAATCCGGTATATAGTCCAATTCGGTAGGTCACATTCTTGAAAGGGGAGAGGATTGTAAAAACCTTGTTGGTAGCATCGAAAACGTTTTCCCTGTCAATGTTTTTTTCTCTCGACATGTGAGTATTAAATGTCGCTTTGGTATCTTTCTTTTTATTTACAAGATGTTTTTTGTTCTTGTAGTGTTAGATTGATTTGTTGTTAAATTCACGTTTTATCCGTATCTTCTTTCATTCATATTTTCGTAGTTAGCTAAATACTATATTCCTTTTACCTCTTATTCCTATATAGTCTATACATATGTTTGCACTTAATGTTTATTTTTTTAAATTTTAATGTTTATGTTTTGTCTGACATAAAACGAACATTATATCTTCTTTTAATTATGTAAATGCATTATCACAAAAATGCAATCAAACATTATATATATTCTGCAAATACAAAACATTTACTATTAGTTCAACAGTTCAAGGTCATACGTATCCAATTATGTTTTGCGACCTTGAACAGAAATGCGGAACCCTTTGATATGTATTTAATTTCCATTCATCTCGAAACATTTGCATCAATCTAAATAGTTAAACAGGTGGTATGAATATAAAGGATGTTTAGTTTGATAATATTTACAAGAATGAAACACCAACCCAAGGACACCGTCACACATTATTTTAATAGATTTATAAATAAAACGTAACATCAAAAAGTGGTTTTTATATGGCACGATCTAGAAATAAGATAAACAGTATAAGATGTGGTATATGTATAATTACCAATGAGACAAATCTCAAACAATTTCAAGGGCAAAATCTGAACAAGATACAAAATGACGTTAACGTTTATAGTCATGGTACGAACCTCACCACTCGCAAAGTAGAGATTTCGAATAAAACGAAATTACTCGATATTAAATTAAGAATGGAAATGGGGAATGTGTCATAGAAACATCAATCCGACCAAAGAGCGGAATAGTTATCAAAGGTTCCAGGATCACAATTTAGAACACCAAACGTGCGTTTCGTATACATAATAAAATTGAGAATGGAAATGGTGAATGTGTCAAAGAGACAACAACCCGACCAAATAAAAAAACAACAGGAGAAGGTCACCAACAGGTCTTCAATGTAGCGAGAAATTCCCGCACCCGAAGGCGTCCTTCAGCTGGCCCCTAAACAAATATATACCAGTTCAGTGACAATGAACGCCACACCAATTTCCAAATTGTACACAAGAAACTAATATAAAAATAATACAAGACTAACAAAGGCCAGAGGCTCCTGACTTGGGACAGGCGCAAAAATGCGGCGGGGTTAAACATGTTTGTGAGATCTCAACCCTCCCCCTATACCTCTAACCAATGTAGAAAAATAAACGCATAACAATACGCACATTAAAATTCAGTTCAAGAGAAGTCCGAGTCTGAAGATGTAACCAAAGAAAATAAACAAAATGACAATAATACATAAATAACAACAGACTACTAGCAGTTAACTGACATGCCAGCTCCAGACTTCAATTAAACTGACTGAAAGATTATGATTTCATCATATGAACATCAGGCACAATCCTTCCCGTTAGGGGTTTAGTATCATACCATCATAACATATATGAGAAGAACATAACCCGTGTCATGCCAACAACTGTTTTTAGAATAAATGTCTTTAGTTCCGACGCAAAGACCTTATCAGTGACTCAATATTAACGCCAAAATATGCAATCTTTAATGACTTGACAACAGTATCGTAATTATATCCCTTCTTAATCAGTCTATTTAAAGGTTTTGTAAGTTTCTGAGGTGAATACTGACACCTTTGTGCTTTATAAAGAATATTTCCATAAAAAATTGGATGTGAAATACCTGAACGTATAAAAAGTCTGCATGTTGAGCTATATTTACGAATGATGTCTTTATACCGATGATAAAATTTAGTAAAAGTTTTGACTAGTTTGTGATATCGAAAACCCTGGTGTAATAATTTTTCAGTTATACATAAATTTCTCTCGTTAAAATCTAAAACATTGTTACAAACACGAGCGAATCGTACAAGTTGAGATATATAAACACCGTAAGATGGTGACAAGGGAACGTCACCATCTAAAAACGGATAATTAACGATAGGAAATGAAAAATCATCCCTTTTATCATAAATTTTAGTATTCAGCCTTCCGTTAGTGATATAGATATCAAGATCGAGGAAAGGGCAGTGGTCATTATTAGTATTAGCTTTATTTAAAGTAAGTTCAGCAGGATAAATTTCATTAATATACATACTGAAGTCGTCATTATTGAGAGCCAAAATATCATCCAAATATCTAAAAGTATTATTAAATTTGTTTATCAGATGTTGTTTTGATGGGTCTTCGTAAGACTCATCAGTACATGTATATCTTTATTCTCGTAAAGCAAAGTACAATGGTACAGAGACATATACAAAAAAATTAACACAGTATAAATTTTAAATACAAATGTAAAAAAACATGTCGCTCATATCAAAATATTTATAAAGCCAAACAAGTACAAAGTTGAAGAGCATTGAGTATCCAAACTTCCAAAACGTTGTGCCAAATACGGCTAAGGCAATCTATGCCTGGGATAAAAAAAAATCGAAAAATTCAAAATTTGGTAAACAGGAAATTTATAAAAATGACCACATTGAAAATGGGCACCAACCCAACCAAAGAGCGAAAAACAGCCGAAGACCAACAAAAGGTCTTTAACACAACGAGGTCATCCCCACCCGAACAAGAATACTCCTGGTAACTGCAAATGTTTTAAACATGAATTTTGAAATCGCAGTTAAACTTGATCTATTATAAGTATACAATCCATTTTATTCCTTTTCATCCGCTTTTTCAAACTGTAATAATACATCTCTTGTGCACAAACATAAAAGGCATTTTTTATTGATTCTCATTTTATATATAAAGATCATTTGTCTTGGCTTTATACCCCTTGCGGCTGTTCCTGGTTCAAAAACTTCCAAGAAAATAAATATCTATATATTCCAATAATTAATTATCCTAAAAGGTTCTTCCTGGTTTAAAACTAGAACATATTTCCTAATAGGTACAAAGGTAATGTGGCATAAATTAACATAGACTGTAAAAAATCTGAAAAAGCGAATATTTTTTTTTTTTGTAAACATAATGAGATCATTGCCTTTGGTAAGAACCAGAGTTGACGTTAGACAAATAGTTTTAGTTCGAGTTTTACTTGCAGTTTAAGTTAGAGTTGGACTTCTAGTTGAAGTTTGAGTTCAAGTTCGAATTCTAGTTGAAGTTTGTTCTCTAGTTTTAATTGCAGTTTGAGTTAGAGTTGGACTTCTAGTTGAAGTTTGAGTTCAAGTTTTAATTGCTGTTTGAGTTGACGTTCGAGTTCTAGTTGGAGTTTGGGTTAGAGTTCGAGTTCCAGTTGAAGTTTGAGTTAAAGTTTTACTTGCAGTTTGAGTTAAAGTTAGAGTTCTAGTTGACGTTTGAGTAAGAGGTCGACTTCTAGTTGATGTTCAAGTGACTCATTTTTATCATAGACATGTATACCTATTCTCAATTCTCAAAAAGGTTCTCTTGGTTTAAAACTAGAACATATTTCCTAACAGGTACAAAGGTAATGTGGCATATTAACATAGACTGTACTGTAAAAAATCTGAAAAAGCGAATAAAAATAATGAATAAAACGTAATGAAAACTAAAGACGCTTGATACGGTGCTTTTTGTCCGCAATTCGCTTTTTGTCCGCTTTTGCTTTTTGTCCGATAATTTTGCTTTTTGTCCGAAACTTTTGCTTTTTGTCCGTTGCTTTTTGTCCGTTTTGCCTTTTGTCCGATTATTTTGCTTTTTGTCCGAAACTTTTGCTTTTTGTCCGTTGCTTTTTGTCCGTTTTGCCTTTTGTCCGATTATTTTGCTTTTTGTCCGAAACTTTTGCTTTTTGTCCGTTGTTTTTTGTCCGTTTTGCTTTTTGTCCGATAATTTTGCTTTATGTCCGATATAAAATGTGTTTATTTTTGGCAGGTTTCATTTTGAACTTCAAAATACCATGTCCTTTTAGGAGTTAAATACAGACCATACTCACATTATAAATGATTTGTACATGAAATGTCATGTCTTTTACAATATATCGCATTACCTCAAAAATGGCTCGAAGCACTAATATCCTAGACCCGTAGGTGTTGGTCAACAGTGGGCAAGGGGAATACTCTTGTATATCCCTAAGTCTAAAAACAACTATTGAAAGCTGGCTAAACTAAGACATACTCCAGGTAGGCCGTTATACCAGAAGTAGAGGTAGTCAAACCCTTATAAATGGCTTATATCACTTATGTCCTGGATCTACACGAGTTTATCAGCAACGAATTAAAAGGGGCATGAGTTTCGCCGGAATGTCACGAAGTAAAAATAAACCTCATTATTGCCAGCTCTTCAAACTAAGAGATTCTCCACGTTGGCCATTATACCAGAGGTATAGGTAGGCAGTGCCTCTTAAATGGTCCATGGGCCATGGCACTTATGTCCTCGAACCGTACGAGTTGGTCAGAAGAGGGTAAGGGGAATACTCTAGTATATCACACAGTCCACCAAAAATAGTGACGGCTGCCCAAACTAAGACATTTTTAGGTGCGCCCTTATACTAGATGTTGAAGTAGTCATTCTCTTAAAAATGGCTCATAGCACTTATGATATAGACCCGAACGAGTTTGTCAACAATGAGTTAAAAGGGGGATGAATTACCCCGGTATATAACAAAGTTGAAATAAACTGTTGCCCGCTAGATAAACTAAGAAATTATTCTCGCGGGCCATAATATGAGAGGTAGAGGAAGGGATTGCCTCTATAAAATGACCATCAGCACGTATGACCTAGACCCGTACGAGTTAGTCAGCAAAGTGTAAGGTTGGTACCCTAGTATATAATAAAGTCGAACTAAACTATTGCTGGATGGCTAAGAGATTCTCCGCGTGGGGCCATGATACCAGAGGTTGAGGTTGGCATTGCCTCTAAAATGGCCTAAATCACTTATTCCCTAGAGAAGTACGCGGTATCATCAAAGGGTTTAAAAGGGAGTTGGAACCTCTGTTAACAAAGAAGTCGAAATAAATTATTGCCGGCTTGCTTAAGTATGAGTTTCTCCAAGTTGGCCATTAATCCTAGGTTAAATGTGTGCATTGCCTTTTAAATGGCTGATAAAACTAACGCCCTAGACCTGTACGAGTTTGTCAGCAAAAGGTTAAAGGGGGGATGCGATGCCTCTTTTTACAACGAAAATATAAATTAAGCCGACTGGCCTAAGTAAGAGATTCTATACGCGGGGTATTATATCAGAGGATGAGGTAGGCATTACCTCTAACATAGCCATAACACGTATGTCCCAGACCCGTGTAAGTTAATCAGCAAAGGGTAAGGGGGTACCTAAGTATATCTCAAAGTCGAAATAAACTATTGCTGGCTGGCTAAACGAAGAGATTCTCCACATGGGCCATGATACCAGAGGTTGAAGTGGCCATAGCCTCAAAAATGGCCACTTATGCCGTAGACCCGTACCAGTGCTTCAGCAAAGTGTTAAATGGGGGAGGTGGTATCTATGTTTACAACGAAGTCGAAATGAATTATTGTCGGCTGGCCAAACAGAGAAATTCTCCACATAGGCCATTATAACAAAGGTAGTGGTGGACATTGCATCTAAAATGGCCCATACTTCTTATTCCATTGAACTGTACGCAATCTTGTCAGCAAAGGGTAAGGAGGGTATCCTGGTATATAACAAAGTCGAAATAAACTATTGCCGGATGGCCAAAAATAAAAGATGATCCACGTTTATCATGATACCAGAGGTAGAGGTGGGCCTTGCTTTTACAATGGTTTATAGAACTTATGCCGGCAAAAGGAAAGGAGGGTATTCTAGTATATCGCAAAGTCGTTATGAAATATTGCCGGCTGTTCAAACTACGAGATTCACCACATGGGCCATGCTACCAGAGGTATAGGTGGTCATTGCCTTTAAAATAGCATATACCCGTACGAGTTTGTCAGTAAAGAGCTAAAATGAGGAGGTGGTACCTCTGTTCACATTAAAGTCAAAATAAATGTAGCCGGTAGGCCAAACTCCGGGATTCTCTACGTGGATCATTATACCAGAGGTAGAGGTTTATTTCGACTTCGTTGTAAACAAAGGTAGCACCTTTTATTTTTAGCCCCTTGCAGGAAAAATCGTACAGGTCTTTGGAATTAGTGTTATATGCCATTTTAAAGGCAATTACCATATCTATCTCTGGTAAAATGGCCTACGTGGAGAACCTCTTAGTTTGGCCAGCCGGCAATACTTTATTTCGACTTTGTTGTAAACAGAGGTACCATCTCCCCCTTTTGATTCATTATTGTCAAACTCGTACGGGTCTAGGGCATAAGTGTTATAAGAAATTTGTACGGCAATGCCCTCCTCTATCTCTGGTAATATGGCCTACGTGGAGAATCTTTTAGTTTGGCCAGCCGGCAATTATTAAAGTGTATTTCGACTGCGTTGCAAACAGAGGTACCACCTTACCCTATTAATTCGTTGTTGTCAAACTCGTACGGGTCTTGGGCCTAAGTGCTTTATGCCTTTTTTAAGGCAATGCCTACTTCTACCTCTGGCATCATACCCCACGTGGAGAATCTCTTGGCCAGCCGGCAATTGTTTATTTCGACTTTTTTATATACCAAGGTACTTCCCTAACCCTTTGCTGACTTACTCGCTGGCTTATCCCTTATTGTAAGTAAGTAAGTTCAATAAATATAAGACTATATGCCAGGTCTTTCTGACAACCAATTACAAACAAATTGGGGTTTATCTAATGAGGCCTTTCCCAGGATGCAATTGCATGTAGACTGTATACAGTTGACCAAATAATTCACAAATTCCGCGAAACGATCTTTTAATTATAGGCCATGTCTATTTAGACATTAAGCAACAAAAGCCCAGCATGACCGATGCATTTGTCTTTAACATCTCCGATATTGATTCCGCGTGGCCTTCCAATTGACATGAGTGTCCATTAGTGTTCATTGTTAAACCTTTGGAGCTATATCAGTTTGTGTGGAAATTAAGAGCACGGTGACCTTCCCTTGGTGATAACAACATGACCAACAACCATATCATGTGTTACCAAAAGCCGTCAGCAATAGTCACACCGACAATTTGCTACCTTCGTGGACAAAAGCCTGGCTTTTCGCTGGATCCTAATTAACATCTAGTGTTGTCACTACCATTTGCTGTAGAGATTTAGTTGCACAACATAACAGAAACATTCTTTGTAAATACTCTATGTTGATATTTTGACATTTGGATGGTTCATATACCAATTATAGCCGAAAAATGATAATGAAACATTTCTGTTTAATATCGATCTATTGTTGGAATTGTAAATTTTCATATTCAATTTTTGTTTGTTTAAAGATTACCGTTTTAAAAAAAGATTTTAATTTTTTAAAAAGCAAGTGTTAGACTTGTGCTTTTATTGCCACTCAGTTCATATAACCTGTCATTTTAGTCGAGCCTGTAACTTTTGTTGCAGAAAGCTCGACATATGAATAGTGATCCGGCGGCGGCGGCGGCGGCGTAAGTTAACTTCTGAAAAGCTTAATATTTTAGAAGGTGGAAGAATTGGATGCTTCATACTCTGTATATAGATGCCTCATGTTACGAAGTTTCTGTCAGTCACATGTCCAATGTCCTTGACCTCATTTTCATGGTTCATTGATCACTTGAAAAAAAAGTTCTGAATTTTTGTAATGTTGAATTCTCTCTTATTATAAGCAATAGGATAACTATATTTGGTATGTGCGTACCTTGCAAGGTACTCATGCCCGTCAGACAGTTTTCGCTTGACCTCGACTTTATTTCGTGGATCAGTGAACAAAGGTTAGAATAAGTTTTGGTGGTCAAGTCCACATCTCAGATACTATAAGCAACAGGGCTAGTATATTCGGTGTATGGAAGGACTGTAAGGTGTACATGTCCAACTGGCAGTTGTCATCTGACCTTGACCTCATTTTCACGGTTCAGTGGTTATAGGTAAATTTTTCTGTCTTGGTCTGTTTTTCTCATACTTTATACAATGAGTCTACAATATTTGTTGTATGGAATGATTGTAAGGTGTACATGTCTAGCGGGAAGATAACATCTGACCTTGACCTCATTTTCATGGTTCAGTGGTCAAAGTTCAGTTTGTGAGTTTTGGTCTTTTTATCTAATATTATATGCCAAATGTCACTATATTTGGTGCATGAAAATATCTTATGATCTATATGTAAGTCTCCCAGGTTTTATTTGACCATGACCTCAATTTCACGGTTCATTGCACAGTGTTAAGTTTTTGTGTTTTGGTCTGTTTTTCTTAAACTATAAGTAATAGGTCAAGTATATTTGTTGTATCGAAGAATTGTTAGCTGTTCATGTCTGCCTGGTATGGTTCGTCTGTCCTTTCCTTCATTTTCATAATTCATTTGGTCTTTGTTTAGCCATCTTGGTTAATGTTAAGTTTATGTGGCAGTTGTAATAAATCTTTATACTTAGGGCTATCAACATAATATTAATGATGAGTAAAGTAGGCGAGACATTTCAGTGTGTGCACTCTTGTTTAACTCATCGGTGACCTATAGATATTTTTCAAACATGCTTTACGTAAAATAAAAAGTTTTAAAATTAAATCGATTTCTGTAATTTAGTTCTTTTTTTATTTCGATATATATATCTCTATTTCTCCTATTAGTTCAACTTAAAAAAAGTACCTTAACAAAAATGGTGCTTCTTTCGAGGGCAGATTGTGAGCTTAAGTGAAAGATAACCCCATGTTTTTATTTGATTTTTCTATTTAGTATATGATGAAAGTTCATCTATAGAAAAACAAGCAAAATCCTACATGTATATTTAAAAAATGATGGATTAATACCCTCCAGTCCCCTTTACGACAATAAAAATAAATAGAACATTACATAAGTATTTTACAACCTCCATTGGTGATACAATATATGTATTTATGCTGTTGTTTTATATAAGTTATTGTCCTTAATAAACATCTTTATGCGTTTTTGCGTTTTTGCGTTTCAGTTTTTATTGTGAAATTTCTTCAATCAGCCAAGACAAACTTTAAATTTCGCCTTAACGATGTTTTCGCGAGAAATCCATGTATTATTATCGAATTACTACAAATTTAATCATTGTCTAGTGCCCTAAAATGAGATGTTCCGAGACGCTGGGTTTGAAATGGGATACCTTATTTAATTTAAACAATATTTGCAATCTTTTCAAAAAGATGCAGATGGGAATTTTCGTTCCTTATGAAAGTGTTCGCAAGGAGTTAAATTATAAACTCCTTATAGGATTATCAAAAAGCAACTATTAAGGACCCCCTTGGAATCAAGATCTTCCAAGACAACGTGTTCGAGATTTTGAGTTTAATACATGACTTTTTAAAACTTAATGGACGGAGCAGGATTATCTTACTCTTCCAGTTAACCATACATCATCACAGTTGCATTGGTTCTTGTTGCTCAGATTTTATATTTCAATGATTTCGTCCGAGACCACAATTGTCGTCCCTTGATTTTCGTTATTAGTCCCTAGTGATAACAGTGGGTTACTTGCCAATAATTTTTATACCCCTTCCAAATGTATTTCTCCTTGTTTAATGCCTCAAATTGTAAGTAGGGGGGGGGGGGGGGTGTGAAATTACACAGTAAAAAAATTTGGGTCCAGAATTTTACAGGAAAGTAGTGATTTGGTCAAGCTGAAAAAGGTTAAAAAAAAATCTTTAATTTTGATATAATTTGTCCCAAAATTAGTACAGCACACTGTAAAAGTTTCATTGAGAAAGCGCAGGTGGGATTTTTTTAATTTTCATTTATGTTCTAAAAGAAATGCACTACGAATTAATTGTGTTCTCGGACCATTTGTTTTGTGGACTGTTGTGTATCTTGTTGTTTTTCATTCAGCTGCGGCTTTGTTGGTTTGCTTCAACCCTTTTAGTGTGATTATCCTTTGGTACACTTTGCCTCTCTCTTATATATGATATCGCAATAATTATATATATGTAAGCGTTCATATACATTTATATGGATACAATATTGAATTAAAATAGACATAATAATTAGATGAGTGAAAAAAAGAAAATAAAGTAATAATTGTACGTGTGAGGAGTTGGCATTCTTATAAAAAAGAAGATGTGGTATTATTGCAAATCAGACAACTATCCACAAAAGACCAAAATGACACAGACATTAACAGCATTAGGTCATCGTACGGCCTTCAACAATGAGGAAAGCCCATACAGCATAGTCAGCTATAAAAGGCCCCGATAAGACAATGTAAAACAATTCAAACGAGAAAACTAACGGCCTTATTTATGTCAAAACAATAAATGAAAAAAACAAATATGTAACACATAAACAAACGACAACCACTGAATATACAGGCTCCTGACTTGGTACAGGCACATACATAAATAATGTGGCGAGGTTAAAGTCTTATACACTAGAAATATTTAAGATCTTGTTATATAGACTAATTCTTATTCATTCTAATCGTAAGTTAGTCTGTCATCCTCAAACGTGTGAGCAATGGTGTACGTACACCAATTTGTAGAATACATGGGATATTCAAAGACTTAAACGAACGTTAAGTCTCAGAGGCATGACTTTTTATTAGTTTTTTAGTGGCTTTGAAATAGCTGTCAGATAACTGCGAGTACTCTCAGATCTGTTCATTGTGTCTTTTTGTGTCGGGATGTATAAGTACCCGGCCACGTCCACTTCTATTTTTGTCTATCTGATGAGTTAAGCCTTTTTCAACTGATTTTTATAGTTCGTTATTATGTTGTACTGTTATTCCACTGTCCCAGGTTAGGAGGAGGGTTGGGATCCCGCTTATATGTTTAACTCCGGCACATTATTTAAATCTGTGCCTGTCCCAAGTCAGGAGCCTGTAATTCAGTGGTTATCGTTTGTTTATGTGTTACATATTTGTTTTTCGTTCATTTTTTTACTTAAATAAGGCCGTTAGTTTTCTCGTTTGAATTGTTTTACATTGTCTTATCGGGGCCTTTTATAGCTGACTATGCGGTATGGGCTTTGCTCATTGTTGAAGGTCGTACGGTGACCTATAGTTGTTAATGTTTGTGTCATTTTGGTCTTTTGTGGATAGTTGTCTCATTGGCAATCATACCACATCTTCTTTTTTATATGCTCGAAACTTTAGAATAGTTTAGAAATTTATCAAATCGAATAATCCTTGAGTGATGGTTTCGTTATTGAAATTCTAAATTGATGTTTAACCGCGCTAAATATTATATATGATAATCATACGAATAAGTCAGGAACGGAGTTTCAATCTGTAATTCAATAGCTGTTGTTTGTTTCTGTATTTGTTTGTCGTATAGTGTTTTGTAAATCAATGGTTTTCTCGTTTGAATAGTTTTATCATTATGTTAAATGGTGTCGGCGTTTGCTACACGTGGAAGTGCACACATTTACGACATGTTATTGCTTAAACGCACAGTTTCTTCTTCCCGCTAATAATATATAGTCACCATTTGCACTTATATGCGAACGGCCGATTGACAGTCGCTCCAAAATATTTTGCAACATTTCAGTTAAAAAAAACTTTTTTAAGTCTGGTAATATTTTCGTCATATTTCCAACAACTTCATTTTTCTTAAACATTACAAATATTACAAATATAACAAACAAACAAACTTCATTTTTGGAACACTATCACAAAGTTTACGAAATACATGTGTAGCTATTTATTTAGATAAACTATTTTAATCCATACATTTCGGAATTATTTAGCAACTATATCCAAATGACGAGGAAGTTCGAGGTTATTCAAGTAATAAGATTAAGGAAACTTTGGTTAACACAACAGTATTTTCAACAAAGTAGTTTATTTTTGTTTGACAAACTCGAAAAGAGGGGGAAAAGAAATAAAATGGTTACTTAAGCATTTACTTAATTTCTATCACGATATAAATGCGTTTAATATTTTAGATACAGATACAATATAGTGCATTCGTAAATGTAAAACACTTTTTAATAGAAAATTCAAAAGAGATACATCAACAGTGTTTATTTTCGAATTGCTCAAGTCTGTAGGGCTTATTCCCGATTGTCTCACTTTTTTTTAAATTAAGAGCTCATATTGTCCCACATGAAAAGTTCTGACTGGTCCACATTATTTTATGAGGCGAAATGTTCTTATCCCTTGTTAGATTGTCGCTATGGTTTTGTTTCAGATATATAAGCCAAAATCTAAATTTTATGCGATGTTCTATTTTTAGACATTGCGGCCATCATAATTATTGGGCGGGGTCATCGGATACTTTTTTGAAACTAAATACCCTCAGGATGATTTTGGCCATGTTAACTTTAATTTTGCCAGTAGTTTCAGGAGAGAAGATTTTTGTAAAAATTAATGACGACGACGAATAATGATAAAATGAGAAAAGCTCACTTAGTCCTATGGTCCAGGTGAGCTAAAAAGCAAAACGGACAAAAAGCAACGGACAAAAAGCAAAAGTGTCGGACAAAAAGCAAAATTATCGGACAAAAAGCAAAACGGACAAAAAGAAACGGACAAAAAGCAAAAGTATCGGACAAAAAGCAAAATTATCGGACAAAAAGCAAAACGGACAAAAAGCAACGGACAAAAAGCAAAAGTATCGGACAAAAAGCAAAATATTCGGACAAAAAGCAAAAGCGGACAAAAAGCAAATTGCGGACAAAAAGCACCGTATCAGACGCTATCATTGCCTTTGGGACAAATCAGATTCGACGTTGGACAAAGTGTAGTTGAAGTTTGAGTCGGAGTCGGAACATTTTTGGGCTTTTTTTCTAATTTAAAAAAAACAAACAATCAACACAATAGTGTATAGAATAAACCTTAATTCCGGCTATATTTTTGTCATCTGTTTTATCACAATCCTTTTTTCCCATCAAATTGCAATTCGAATTTGCGAACAAATTATTAAATATTAAAAGGAAAAAACATAAACACCTTGAAGTTAAATTGTCGTTCCCTTACGGTAATGTAAAAAACTAATAAAAGCAACATTAATATATCAGTTTATTTTCTTAGAATATCATGTGAGTTTTATTGAATTAACTCCATTTCATATCTCTTCAATGTAATAACAAATTTAACATTATTATCTGATACGAGACATAATACAATTAAAACGGCATGTGTAATACGTATGACGTCTGTTGTCCTGCTGATATGGATGTAGTTAACCTCGAATCGGCCTCGAATCAATATGAAGGCTAATGCAAAACATCAAGTAAATAAAACTTAATTTTTAATTATGTTAAATGGTACTGATACAAATGCAGCTAATCTCGAGTTTTTACCAAGGCCAATACGAATCATAAAGTTGATAAAACATAAGACTAGTATAATTCTTCATATGATTAAATAAATTACATTAAATGTGGCACTGGTATAGATGCAGCTAACCTCGAGTCGGCCTGGAATCAATACTAAGGCTAAAACAAAACATCAAATTGATATAAAACTTAAGTATAATTCTTCATATGAGTTTCTAAATTTCATTTAATTTTGTTATATGGTACTGATTGAAATAATGCAGCTAACCTCGAATCGACCTCGAATCAGTATCAAGCTTAAGCAAAACATCAAGTAAATAAAACCTAAATATAATTCTTCATACGATTATATTATTTTCTTTTTAATTATGTTTTATGGTACTGATATAAATGCAGCTAATCTCGAGTCTATACAAAGGCAAATACGAATCATAAAGTTAATAAAACATAAGTATAATTCTTCATATGATTAAATATATTACATTACACTATGTTATGTGGCACTGGTATAGATGCAGCCAACCTCGAATCGCCTGGAATCAATTTCAAGCTAAAACAAAACATCAAATTGATATAAAACTTAAGTATAATTCTTCATACGAGTTTCTAAATTTCATTTGGTTATGTTATATGGTACGAACCGGCCTCAAATCAATACTAAGACTAAATCAAAACATCAAATTGATAAAACTTAAGTGTAATTATTCAATTTCTTCATATGATTATATCAATTTTATTTTAATTAGTATGGTGCTTATATAAATGCGGTTATTCTCGAAACGGCCTCGATATATACTAAGGTTTAAAACAAAACATAATTTTGATAAAACTTCAATATAATTCTTCATAGATTTGTACGATTATATACATTTCATTTTAATTATGTTTTATGGTATTGATATAAATACAGCTAATCTCGAACCTATTGCAAGGCCAATACAAAATATCAAATAGATAAAACTTAAATATAATTCTTCATAATTATGATTATATAGATTTCATTTCAATTATATTATAGGGTACTGATATAAATGTAGCTTATATCGAATCTATAGCAAGGCCAATACAAAACAAAAAGTTGATAAAACTGAGGTATAAATTTTCATATGAAAACATAAATTTCATTTAATTATTTTATATGGTACTGATATAAATGCATCGACTCTATACCAAGGCCAATAATATATTTAAGTTGTGCACACAATATATATGTTTTTCTTTGCATGTACCTAGCGGGGTTCTTTGAAATTGATTAAACTTAAATATAGTTCCTCTTAAGATTATATAAATTTCATTTGATTATGTTAAATGGTACTTGAATAAATGGAGCGACTCTAAACCAAGGCCAATAATATATTTAAGTTGTGC
This sequence comes from Mytilus trossulus, assembly GCF_036588685.1. Taxonomy (NCBI): domain Eukaryota; kingdom Metazoa; phylum Mollusca; class Bivalvia; order Mytilida; family Mytilidae; genus Mytilus; species Mytilus trossulus. The sequence continues at coordinate 8,711,464 of NC_086385.1, read as the reverse complement.
ACACAATATTTATGTTTTTCTTTGCACGTCCCTAGCGGGGCTCCATAAAGATGATAAAACTTAAATATAATTTTTCATATGATCATATAAATTTCATTTTAATTATGTTATAGGGTACTGATATAACTGCAGCTAATCTTGAATCTATAGCAAGGCCAATATGAAACATTAAGTTGATAAAACTGAGGTATAAATTTTCATATAATTATATAAATTTCATTTATTTATTTCATATGGTACTGATATAAATGCAGCGCCTATATACCAAGGCCAATAAGATATTTACGTTGTGCACACAATATATATGTTTTTCTTTGAAAGTCCCTAGAGGGGCTCTATGCAATTAATAAAACTTGAGTATAATTCATCCTTTGATTATATAAACTTCATTTGATTATGTTATCAGGGATACATGATACGTAATAGTTATACACCGAGGGAAAGGTATGTCTGGATAAAGAAACCCCGTCGGCCGGAGTCCGTAGGGGTTTCTTATCCAGACATGCCGTATCCCGAGGTGTATAACTAACTTACACCCATTCTAAACTCTATATTGTTAACATTGATTATCAAATGAAAAAAACAAACGATAGCATATTGTTACGGCCAGAAATCGCCTTTAAATTGTAGCAAACAAAAGACACAAATCAATAGTAAAATTTAACAATATTTATTATACAAAAGTTTACAAGAAGTATTTTACAAATATAACTGTTAACTTAACTGTCAAATATGAGTCCACTCTTTTATCTGTATCCGGAAATCTTTCGGAATCCAATCTGAATATTATCTTCACTACTAAGGTCACAATCTAGTATGATGTTGTTTGTAGAATAAAAGTGTCAATCCAAATGCTGTGAATACTAATGTCTATCAATGTCTATGTCCAAGTTTAATTATGAGAGTTTAACTTTAGTGTCTGTATATATAGTGTTGTCATGGAAAATTCTAGAACACTCTATAATGGAACATTGTGGAAAATCCTGGAAAGTTACAACGGAAGTTTCTGGAATAACGTAGAAGTTTAAATTACGCATCTTTTATAAGGATTATCTAGAAAGTTCCAATCATTCTGTGATTGTTCCAGTGATTCCTAAACTGCACAGTTATAAGATTATTTGGTAAACAACTATCAGGCCATACAACACAAATTAGGCCAACATAAATAAACATAATAATTACAATATCATAACACCTCCCCCCTTAAAAGAAGTTTTAGTGTAACAAAAACTTATCATGAATAATATGAACAAAAAAACATAATATATACAAAGTGATTTAATAAGCTCCAGATAAAGCATCTGCTATTACATTATCTTTACCCTTAATATGTTTTACAATTACATCATATTCTTGTAACAATAAACTCCATCTAGTCAACCTCTGATTCTTGTTTCTCATTTTATGCATGAAGGTGAGAGGATTATGATCAGTATAAACAAGAATAGGATGCACAGTTGGATTCAAATATACATCAAAATGCTGAAGTGCTGACAACATTGCAAAACACTCTTTTTCAATAGTTGAATAATTTTTCTGATGTTTATCTAATTTCTTAAAAAAGTATGATATAGGTTTCTCAACATTGTCATCTGTCTCTTGATATAAAACAGCTCCAATTCCTACATCGCTTGCATCAACTGCAAGTTTAAATTGTTTTTCAAAGTCTGGAGTAATCAGAACTGGGCTATTAATTAAAAGTGATTTGCTATTTTCAAAAGCTTTTTGACAATTTTCACTCCAGATAAACTTAGAATCTTTTCGTAAAAGATGAGTCAATGGTTGAACAACAGTAGCACAATTTGAACAAAATTTTCTGTAAAATCCAATCATGCCTAAATATCTCATAAGTTGTTTTCTATTTGTAGGAGGTGGAAATTTGGAAATAGCTTCCACTTTAGCCATAATAGGTTTTACTTGACCTTGGCCAACTGTATGCCCTAAATAATCAACAGTGGCCTGACAAAATTCACTTTTACCAAGATTAACAGTAAAATTTGATTTTGACAATCTATCAAAAGTATCATACAAATTTGTTAAATGCTGTTCCCAGCTATCACTACATACAATAAGATCATCAATATAAGCATAACAACAGTCTAAATCATTTATAACATTATTGATCATTCTTTGAAATGTAGCTGGAGCACTTTGCATGCCAAATGGCATTACAGTATATTGAAATAAGCCATCTGGTGTAACAAAAGCTGATATTTTACGAGCTCTCTGTGTCAATGGAACTTGCCAATAACCTTTCAATAAATCAAATTTGCTCACAAATTTTGCTTGACCAATATTGTCAATACAATCGTCTATCCTTGGAATCGGATAGGAATCAGATTTTGAGACTGAATTTACTTTTCTGAAATCAGTCACGAAACGAAAAGTTTTATCTGGTTTTGGCACAAGGAGACAAGGAGAGCTCCATTCACTGTTACTCGGCTCAATAATATCATTGTCAAGCATATATTTAATTTCTTTTCTCATAACTTCATGTTTGAGTGGATTGAGCCGGTAAGGATGTTGCTTAATTGGAGAAGCATCTCCTACATCAACATCATGACAAACAGCAGTGGTTTTGTTTGGCACATCTGGAAAAAGATTTTTAAAAGAAAATACCAAAGTTTTTATTTCTTCTCTACGATCAAAAGACAGATGTGCAACTTTTGAGTCTAAATTTGACAAAATTTCTGAATTTTTCAATCTTACTGTCTCTTCCATAGTTTTACAACTAAAAGGTTGTTCAATTATATCTGGTTTGTCATGTTTGTTCTCAAATTTAATCATGCCTAAAGTGGCAACTGGTTTACTATCACATACATTAGTACGCTCAAAATATGGTTTTAACATATTAATATGACACACTCTATTTTGTTTTCGCCGACCTGGAGTTTTTACAATATAATTCAAATCATTAATTTTACTCTCTATTGCATAAGGACCACACTATTTAGCCTGTAAAGGATATCCAGGGACTGGCAGAAATACAAGTACCTTATCACCAGGCTCAAAAACTCTGTCCCTGGCATCTTTATCATACTATGTTTTCATCTTGTTCTGTACATTTTTCAAGTTTTTCAGAGCAATTTGACAAGCAGTATACAGTTTTTCTTTAAATCTAGATACATAGTCTAAAAGATTCAAGTCAGTATGTTCAGTAAGCCACTTTTCCTTAATCAATTTTAACGGTCCCCTTACAGTATGACCAAATACCAATTCAAAGGGACTAAATCCAAGGGATTCTTGAACAGCCTCTCGGACTGCAAAAAGTACAAAGTGAACTCCATCATCCCAGTCTCTGTCAAATTGAAGACAAAAATTTCTAATCATGTTCTTCAATGTTTGATGAAAACGTTCTAATGCACCTTGAGATTCTGGATGGTACGCACTTGATCTGTACTGAGCAATCCCTAACTGGTACACAACTTGCTGAAATAAACCTGACATGAAATTCGATCCCTGGTCGGACTGTATAGACTTAGGAAGTCCTACTAATGTGAAAAATTTGATCAAAGCTTTGACGATAGTAGGTGACTTGATATTTCTGAGCGGAATAGCCTCAGGAAAGCGAGTAGATGTACACATGATTGTCAATAAATACGCATTTCCTGTTTTGGTCTTTGGTAAAGGTCCAACGCAGTCAATTAGAACGCTGCTGAAAGGTTCGTCAAAGGCTGGAATAGGCAGAAGTGGTGCTGGTGGTATTTTCTGGTTAGGTTTACCAACAACCTGGCATATATGACATGATTTGCAGTATTCTGCAACATCATTTCTAAGTTTAGGCCAGTAAAAATGCTGCAAGATCTTAAGGCAAGTCTTCCTTATACCTAAGTGTCCAGCCAAGGGGGTGTAATGGGCAAGACCAATAATTTCTTGTCTATAAACTTTAGGCACCACCACTTGGTATAGCACTCTCCATTCCTCCTCTGGGGTAGCATCAGGAGGCCTCCACTTCCTCATTAAAATACTGTCCTGATGGTAATAGCATTCGGCCACTTTGTCTGCTTCCTCCTGTGGTTGAGCTCTCAGGCTGAGCTGAAGAACCTCAGGGTCTTTATGTTGTTCTTCAGATAAATTCTTTCGGTCTAATGAATGGCTGTTAACGTCTGGCCATGGCATAATAACATTCTTGTTAACACTAGGTGGTTTTGTAATGGCCTTTTCTGAGCTACCAGGACCTTCAATGTCAGCTATAAAAGTGTCAGAAAGGTCCATGTAATCTAACTTGTCTTCTTGCAAATTCTCATTTTGTTGTTTTCTAGCCATCGCCCTAGTAACAACACAAGCTGGACACAATTCAGCATCATCTTCAGGTGATTTAACATCCACCACCGGTTCACTGGTAACAATTGGTTCAGCAACCACTTTGTGCCTAGCTAGATCATTTCCTAGCAATAATGTAACACCCTCAACAGGGAGATTAGGACGAACACCTACAACAACTGGTCCAGTTATCAAATCTGACTTCAGATAAATACGATGGAGAGGAACATCTATACAACCCAACTCTACACCTTGTAACAAAACGGAGGCACCAACAGAAGTCTTCTCAGACAAAGGCAACACACCTTCTAACAATAAAGACTGAGAAGCTCCAGTGTCCCGTAAAATCTTAATAGGCTGAAGAGTGGTATCATCAACAATAGCAACAAACCCATCAGACATAAAGGGTTTATATTCTTCCATATAATCACAAAAACTGGACTTAAAAGCCTGACTCGCAGGACATTCCAACGCACTGGTAATATAAGGTGTCGTACAAGCACTGGACTTTGGCTTATTATCTCGTTCATTCTTCTTCTGGAGTCTAAAACAATCAGCCATCAGGTGACCATTCTTCTTACAATAAGCACAAATCAGTGACTTCTTCTCAAAAGTATCAAATTTTGGACTAGACATATTATAACTGGACTGACTCTTATTCTGTGCAACAGGCTTACTATCATTACGCTCAGTGCTTTGATTTTTGTAATTTCCACTGGAAGTATTAACATTTTGACTCTTGAAACTTCTTTTATGTGAAAGAGTATAATTATCTGAAATAACAGCTGCATCATGTATTGACTCGACAGTTTTGTCGTCTAAATGTGTTTTTAAGTCTAAATGAACACATTGTTTGAACTCTTCTAATAACATCAATTGTCTTAGGTTATTAAAATTGTTATCTGTTTTCTTTGACGTTAGCCATTTATCAAATATATCTTCTTTTTCCCGAGCAAATTCCACATAGGTTTGTGAATCAAACTTTTTATATAATCTAAATTTCTGTCTTTATGCTTCTGGTACTAGTTCATAAGCTTTCAAAACTTCCTGTTTTACCGTGTCATAATCGGAACTTTTTTCTGATGGAAGTGCAGAGTATGTTTCAGCCGCCTTACCCTCAAAAACACTTTGTAGCATTGTAGTCCAATACGGCTTTGGGCATTTCAAATTGTTAGCAATTTTCTCAAACTGGAAAATATTTATCAACTGTTTTTTCACAAAATTTTGGAACCAAACGTATGTTTTTTGCTGCATCAAAATAATCTGATTTTGACTGGACGTTAGTGTTGCTTTCTTCTTTGACCATTTCAATTTTCAGTTTTTCCATCTCTAGCCTTTCTCTCATTTCAAGTTCTTTTAATTTAAATTCATCTTCTTTTTCTTTTTTATCCATTTCTAATTTTTCCTTCATTTCAAGTTCTTTTACTTTTATTTTCTCCATCTTCTTCATTTCCAGTTCTTTTAATTTAAGTTCATGTTCTAATTCAAGTTGTTTTAATTTAAAGGCGTCAATATTTTCGACCTTAAGTTCAAGAGCCTCTTCACCTAAAATTTCTGCATCAACTAATTTGTCTATAACCAATTTTTTTATAATTTGTTTCCTCATAGATATTTTCAAAACTAATTTCAGATGTTTAGCAAGCAACACTAATTCCTCTTTCTTTAAATTATCAAAACTCTCCAGGTCTGGCGTTTTCAAAAATTTACCAGCATCAAATGCCATTTTGTAGAATTTTGTTGGCTAGTTATAATAAAAATACTAAACAAAATTTAACTAAAATATTTTTAAGACCCCGGACGAGCCCCCAATTTCTGTTACGGCCAGAAATCGCCTTTAAATTGTAGCCAACAAAAGACATAAATCAATAGTAAAATTTAACAATATTTATTATACAAAAGTTTACAAGAAGTATTTTACAAATATAACTGTTAACTTAACTGTCAAAATATGAGTCCACTCTTTTATCTGTATCCGGAAATCTTTCGGAATCCAATCTGAATATTATCTTCACTACTAAGGTCACAATCTAGTATGATGTTGTTTGTAGAATAAAAGTGTCAATCCAAATGCTGTGAATACTAATGTCTATCAATGTCTATGTCCAAGTTTAATTATGAGAGTTTAACTTTAGTGTCTGTATATATAGTGTTGTCATGGAAAATTCTAGAACACTCTATAATGGAACATTGTGGAAAATCCTGGAAAGTTACAACGGAAGTTTCTGGAATAACGTAGAAGTTTAAATTACGCATCTTTTATAAGGATTATCTAGAAAGTTCCAATCATTCTGTGATTGTTCCAGTGATTCCTAAACTGCACAGTTATAAGATTATTTGGTAAACAACTATCAGGCCATACAACACAAATTAGGCCAACATAAATAAACATAATAATTACAATATCATAACAATATATTTTATAGACAATATCAAACCATGGTTTATAAGATTTTTTGTTATTACATGAAAACCTATTAGTAACCTTTTTTGGTTATCTTCGTTCACACTTTGACAAGTGAGTATGTTTTACCAATGTCAAGGTTTTTTTGCATATTCCAAATTAATCCTTGGGTTGATATGGATCATCAGGTCAAGGTTGACCGTATCGTGTATTCATATTAAAAACAAAAAATACGTCATGCGCCTAGTATGCAGTTGTCAATATGGAAGGGTATGAGACGGACGACATTTCTTAGCAAGCGTTGGATTTGGTAGATGAGACTAATTTTTGAAAGATAAAGGCAATATTATAACCCAAAGTACTTACCTGTATCAGTTTAATAAAGGTAATCATAACTATATTTTCTATCTTACGGTGTTATGGGGGGAAAAGCCCCCCTCTTCTCGAGAATGAATAAACATTCATATTCGGACCTACAAAGGGATAAGTGTGTCTGCAATAGTAACCCGACTTCCAGGCACGCTCAGCATACAAAGATACAGATTTAATATTTCGTAACTCTCTTTTGCGGAAGAGGGGCTGATCCAGCTGGGGTTCCAAACTCAAAAGAAAGGGGCCGGGTTCAAATAAGTCAAATACCTTGATTTTTTAAAGCTGGGCCAACCCGCGGAACCCTACCCCGGATCGGCCACTGGATAACGGGGGGGGGGGGGGGGTGTCGAGAGTTAGAATCCCCCCTTTTTTATAATAGAAACATATGACTGGGATAAAAAAAAATATTACTTTCAGCAAAGGAGTAATTGGAATTTTTAAATTTAAAATAAATGCTTAATTTTTTTTCGCTATTGGAATTTCCTTAAATGTTTTTTTTTAATATCTTGAAACAATTTGTAGTGAACACTAAGTAATTTCTTGTGTTCATGCTATTCAAAGAATAATCAATTTCTATTGTTACGAATATCAATGGACTTTGTTTGCGGGATGTAGAAGCAGGGGTTTCCAGAAACCCCGCTTGTCACAGCCTGTGGTCAAAATCCATTGTTATTTGTAACAATAGATCTATTCAATTTACACGTGTTTCAAAAATAGAAACTATGAAGTATAACAATAGAGCTGGGGTGTAATGTTAAAAACACATGCAGCTAACCTCGAATCTATACCAAGCCCAATAATATATTTAAGTTGTGCTCACAATATATATGTTTTCTTTGAATGTCCCTTGCAGGGTTCCATAAAGATGATAAAACTTAATTATAATTCTTCATATGATTATATAAATTTCATTTGATTATGTTATATGGTACCGATCACAGCTGGAGAAATATTTGTGTGATAGACAACATTAAGAGGTTATTGAAGGCTAAGCATTTTATATTTTCAGATGTCAATTCAGTTACTATGTAATCAACATCAACGCTAACTACATTGTGGCGTAAGCCTGCAAGGGGGTAAAAATGCTTTTAGAAATGTAGAGTGTTCGTAAATTAGATTAACTTGGTTGTTGAAATTTAAGTGTAAATTAGAACGAGATGGGTGTGTTCGATAATACCTGTATTGAAACCACCAAAACGCACCTAAATGTATGGTTGTTTGAATTATTAAATCAGTTGTGTTTGCATGTTAGTGATTACTAACTGCCTCCTGTACAGGAACATAAATTGTCAACATGACCACACACTCCTACAACGAGACCTCCAAAACCTAGAAGTATGGGCCACACACTGGGGCATGCGCTTCAATGCAAAGAAGTGCTATATACTTAGCATTAAGAACAAAAGCCAGAAGATGTACAGCCTAGACGGACATGTACTACAACAAGTCCAACACAACCCATATCTAGGCTTACAAATATCAGAAGACCTAAAATGGACCACGCACATCTCAAATGTTGCCAAGAAAGCCAATTCGACACTCGGCTTTCTAAGAAGAAATCTACGCTTCTGCCCAAAAAGATTGCAAAAAAACCGCATATATATCATTAGTACGATCAACTATGGAATATGGTGCCATAATATGGGACCCATATACACAACATGATATAAATCAATTGGAAAGAATACAACGCAGAGCAGCTAGATTCATCACAGGCGACTATAGGTCTAGAGAAGAGGGGTCGGGTCGGTCACCAAAATGCTAGCCGAGTTAGAACTAGACAACCTACAAACAAGAAGAACAAGTCAACGGCTAGTATTTCTGTACAAAGTGGTTGAGGGGTTGGTCCCAGCTATTAATCCCGACGATTTTCTTGTTAAAAGTAAACCTAAGAGGAAAATCAAACCTAAAACATTTGACAATTTTATATGTGCCAATATAGTGACAAATTCAGTGAAGAACAATTCTAAGGCACTAGATACTATTCCAAGCAACACCGATCCATATAAGAACTCTTTCTTTGCAAGAGTGTACTACATTGGAACCAACTAGAGGATCGTATTGTATGCGCAGATACAGTCGAGAGCTTCAAGGCTGCTCTCCAACACCGCCAATAGGTGTCTCTCTCTCCCGTTGAGTAAAAGCCAGAATTGGTATCTTCAACGTATACATACAGATACAGATACAGATACAGATTATGTTACATCGGATCCAAATTATTGTCACGATTAATAAAAATAGATATAGGAAGATGTGGTGTGAGTGCCAATGAGACAACTCTCAATCCAAGTCAAAATTTATAAAAGTAAACCATTAAAGGTCAATGTACGGCCTTCAACGCGGAGTATTGGCTCACACCGAACAAAAAGCTATAAAGCGTCCCCAAATTACTAGTGTAAAACCATTCAAACAGTAAAACCAACGGTCTAATCTATATAAAAAACGAGAAACGAGAAACACGTATAAATTACATAAACAAACGACAACTACTATACTATCAGATTGCTGACTTAGGACAGGTGTAAAGATTTGAAACGGTATTAAACGTTTTAATGGTACCAAACCTTCTCCCTTTTTCTGAAACAATATCATATTAACTTCACAACATAGAAAACCACACGATAAAATATCAATTGGAAGGCTTAACTAAATCAAACAACGTAAATTAACACACTAAGAACGAATAAATTTGATCTGCGATACCTGAATGCAAATGTTCATTTAATAAAATATTAGGGACAAACATTTAAGGCCAAAAAGCAAACACACAAGTCCAAACAAAGCCATGGCAAGTAATGTATATTTGGGTTGCTTAACTAATGTTGTCTATGTAACAGAACTATATGCAAAAGAGAGACAAAAGCTATTGAAGGGACATTTAAAATCACAAATCATAAATAAACTGATGAATACCATACAAGTTGACGCTTTAGCTCGCTATAAAACCAAGTATTAACCATTTTTTTCTTCAGAAAATATCTGTACCATACCAGGTATATGCCAATTTTGTTCAGTTGTTTCCATTTGGTTAAAACATCCAATCGTTTGATTTGATTAAACTTATTATAACCTTCCCATATGTTAATTTACCTTTAAGTCCTGTATTTATATTTGAGAATACTTTTCTGTTTAAGAATGTTAAATGCTAATGATGGATGTTATTTACAGCTATACAAATGAAGTATTTTCTATATACCCGAGGGTATCACCAGCCCAGTAGTCAACATTTTGGTGTTGACATGAATATCAATTATGTGGTCATTTTTATAAATTTCCTGTTTACAAATCTTTGAATTTTTCAAAGAACTAAGAATTTTCTTATCCCAGGCATATATTACCTTAGCCGTATTTGGCACAACTTTTTGGAATTTTGGATCCTCAATGCTCTTCAACTTTGTACTTGTTTGGCTTTATAAATATTTTGATTTGAGCGTCACTGATGAGTCTTATGTAGACGAAACGCGCGTCTGACGTACACAAAAATAATCCTGGTACCTTTGATAACTACATTGTATTTTTTAACTTGCGTACATGTTGTGTAGCAGAAACCGTATAACAATTTTATTTTTATAAGTTTCTCTTGTCATGAAATTATTTTTCTAGGATCAAAACTAAGCAAACTTAAAAGGTGTTGATTGATACATGTACTAGGATGAATATAGTTCCTTAAAGAGATATTCTTGCGTGACTTTATTAAACTGGTACTGTAATGTAATCACATGCATGACCATACATATTGGAATTTACATGACTCTTCTCTTAATTATACTTTTAATTACTAAACATATAGAGTTTGTACTTTAGTAAATGATTCCACTACATTTTACAAAAAGGTCATGAACAAAAATATTTTTATATGTATATTTTTAACATTTGCATATTTTTTTACTGTAAATTATGCTATAAGTTCCATTTATATTGATCTAAATATATAACAGGTTTTGCAAGTATTTGATCGATGCGATGAAGTGAGTAACATTTGGTTTGCCACTGGCTAGACGGCCATTTTGTAGACTGGCAATCGGCAATACTCGGGTTAATCCGCTACCCTCCTTCTATTCGTTAGATGAAGATACGGAACCTGCCGAGTTGTGGCGAATTGTAAACTAGGACAGATATGGCGATGTTGAACATGCCAAATACGGACACAAATATCCGACGATTAATAAACAACCACGAAAAACGCATCGGCAAGATACATGTAGGTGTACTATATTATAACTTTAATAATTACAGCGCCCCCTTACGGTCATTGTCCTCCAGAGGTTAATGTAGTGATCGAAAAGAGAGTAATATAAGGACTAGGTTATTCGTGTTAGGTGTACCAATATAAACCACCAACCTCAAATCATAGAATGTCACATCTAGTTGCATATTAAAAAGGGTCGGGAAAAAAATCCATTGAGTTTTGCAGTTGTTGGACATTTATTCGACATTTCATAGCAGTAAAAAAAAATTCTGGGTCATAAATATTTCTTGGTTAATTCAAAGCACTTTTTTCTATTTGTTTTTTTCTACAAAAAAAATCGAAAACTTGAGGCTACATGGTGACTAATTAAAAGCTTGAAAACAGAGGAAAAAAGGGACTACAAATTGAAATTTTGTCTTAAGTACTTGGTAGGATAAAATCATTCTCATAAACAGTATTTCTTTATATGAAACATCTATCAGTTTTGCACAATTTTTTAAAAAGTGCAAATTTATCAAGGATTAATAGAGGGAAATCAATGGTGGTATACGAACAGAAGCCGACCTATATGGTGGTACGGAGCATATCCCGATAACCAAGTTGATATATCACTGAGATGTCAACTCGTCAGGAGAAACTATATTAATGGTTTTTCACTTATTGTTGAAGGCCGTACGATGACCCATAACTTCATAAATCCACGTAATTTGAACTCTTTGAAATAGCCGTCTCATAACCAATCGTTCCACATTTCTTTATTCTTAATGGCAAGATATTCTGATTCTGGTATTTTAGTAGAAATTTTATTCTTGTTTATAATACTTTTGTCTTAGTATAATTTTAGATTAAACCTTAATTTCGTCAATATAACTAAAGTAATGATATATCAATACCAGGGCAGCTGTTCAGTTCAAATTAGCATGTACATGTAGTAATACAAAATAAATTGATCTAAAACAAACTCATTTTGATTTTTTTATCTGTAATAACTTACTTTTCGTGTGACTTTCCATTATTTATTTTTATTTATTTTTTACAATTTAACTGAACTCATCACTGAAATATAGGGGAAATCAATAAGATACAATGTACAATGTATGAATGCTTAACTGGTGCTTAAAATTGCATTTGAAAAGAGTATATTTATCGCCAGTAATACTTAAAGATTTTATTGACAATTTAACGAACATGAAACTTTTTGATGTTAACAATCGGTTGTGTTTTTTCATAAAGTTAATGTTGTTCATTTGTCAAATGAATTAAAGCAATGAAACCTTGATTTGAATAATAGAATTTTACAAAACAAACCAATTATCATGATAAACGTTTATACATGTGAAAGAGATACAGTGGGCTTGTAGTAGCATTCTAACCTAATGTTCGACTGGTCGTTGGTTTAAAATAAAGGCAACTGTAGTATACCGCTGTTCAAAACTCATAAATCCATGGACAAAAACAAATCGGGGTAACAAACTAAAACCGAGGGAATCGCATTAAATATAAGAGGAGAACAACGACATAACACTTAAATGTAACACACACAGAAACGGACCGTCTGCAGAGTTAAACAAACACAACATACTTGAGCTGCAACTTTTACGAATTTGTAACACGCCAGCATCCTATAGTTATAAGAAGATGTGGTATGATAATACAGCTCTCCATCAAAGTAACAATTTGTTAATGTAAACCATTATTGGTCAAAGAATGGCCTTCAACATGGACCTTTCAATTTAGCTCACACCGAACAGTTCAAAGAGAACATTTGCCAAAAATTAACAAAATTAAGTCCAGAAAAATTTCGGTTTGCACAGGTTTCACTGCATTATAATTAGAAATCTTTTTTTATTTTATTTTTTGTAGTATTGAATTCAGCAGGTGGGATGAGCGTTTATATGATAAATTCCAATTATTTAAGATTCATTAACTGTATTGCCTCCAGTAATTTTAAATTTTGATTTTGAAAGTTTAATTTTGCAACCATTTTAAAAGAAAGTCTAGAACATTCTTCTGATTGCCATCATACCACTATTTCTTATGTTTATGTTTATATTTATAAATCCTTAATTAAAGAAAATATATAAACTTCAACTACGTCAATTGCTCTGCAACATTTTGCCAACTAAAATATATTTTGTCATATCTTAATGCAAGTCAATACATTGTGATTGTTTTTGTTTTGGGTGTGATGATTTCGGTGGTGGTGTCTTATATATTTTTTGTTTTGGGTGTCTCGACTTTCGGACAAGGCCAATGCTAAAACGTTCTTGCGCAATACGGATATACCACTATTATTTTGTTTTTGTTTGAAGGCATCAATTGGCGATTTGCTGGCAACAAATAAAGTTTCTGGAAAAGCGTTATCTACGTTTCAATACCAACTAAAACCGAAATAAAACCACGTACATTTCAAAATCGACTACACCGAATGCAAAAATTTACATATGAATTTAAAATTCAAATCCGTTCTTATGTCCAACATCGGTTCGTGGAAAAAATTGGTTCCCTTTTTAGACAGTATTCATGCGGTTTCATGAATTTGTTAATATACAGGCCTGTGTGCATAAAGCTACTAAGTTAAGATTTGTTCCGAACGGAGAGATTTTCCTACATGTCCTACGATAAATTTGCACTAAGATTGGATTTTACCTCTTCTTTCAAAAAAACGCAGGCTGCAAATCGAGATCAAGGGACATCCTATTGGTCAATTCGTGATGGTAACTACACACATTGTGCAATGTAGATTAGTTAGCTAAAGAAGATAAATGACCTTCAAGTATTATTCAGTTATATTATTAGCTTCCATAAATTGTTTCACAGCTGACACGGTCCGTACAAATTTGGATGTGTAGTGTAACTGATGAAATTTAAATATTGACATATGTTATTGATTTCCCATACATTTAGCTGGAAAGGTTAACAACTATTATCTACAATTATCTACAGTGTATGCACTTAATTAAGTTCTTTGTTCATACTTATAGAGCAATGAATCTTCTTATATCTATAATATTTTAATACTTTTTTACAGACATCTTTCTACCATTAAAATTCGCCTAGTAGCCTCGGTTGTCACGTAAATAGAGTTATACGTACAGAAACTGAACGAATCGAATTCTTGGGACTTTGTTTTTTTTTTACAACAGTGTACGCAATGGCTTATTTTTGTTCGTATTTATAGAGCAATGAGTTTTCTTATATCTGTTTTATTTTTTATAAATCTTTCGATCATTGCGGTTCACCTAGTCTCAGTTGTCGCGCAAATAATGTTATACAGAGAATGAACTATCTGAATGTTTGGGACTTGTTTTTGACCATAGTGTACATACTTTATTATTTTCTGTTCGTACTTTTAGAGGAATGCATCATCTGATATCTGTAATAGTTTGATATAAATTCTTCGATCATTAGGGTTTGCCCAGTTGGTTGTCGCGCAAAACCTTATAATCAAGAAATGAATTTATTCAATTTTGAGGACTGGTTTTTGTACAACGAGAGGGAAGATACCAAGGACTTGTACGACAATCATAAGTCGACGAGAAAACGAAATTGCAAAATTTTGAAATTTGACGAAATGACAAAAATAGTTCATAAACAATTACACAAAAAATCATATATTTTGAACAACCCGAACCCGCCAAAATTCTCTCTCGCTCGAAATTGGTTACTTTCAATATACGACTTATCTTGACGAGTAAAATCGCCGCGATATAATAGCCTTTTCGTTCTAATGCGGCGTAAAGCAAACAACAATTAATTGATGAGTAAAATGTATTTATAAAGGCCATACTGAGTAAATAATATGCGCAAGTGTAAAGGTTTTTATGTTTTTTTGTTGTAAGTAAAAATGATGACGTTTATACTTAAATACTGAAATCAAGGAAATGATACGTAAGGGAATATTCATAGATTTTTATATATTGACAAACAACGAACTTATGTGTTCAACAAAATGAAAAATGCTTGTAGACGATAGTTTGTTATAACCACGTAAAGCAGTACAAATGTACCCACAAAGATAGAGTTTTCATCTCTACATTAAAATCCAAACCAACAACAATAAAAAGATCCTATATGGTATTGAAAATATGCAAATTGTCAGGTAATTTTCTAAGAACGATTTTTATTCATTATTAACAAGATGAGGGTGAGATATGAGCTCGTTTGTCCATGAATACTGGCTAGTTAATTGTGTCGAGTAGTCATTGCATTTTTATAGATCAAAGCGATACTATTTCCTGAAAAGATATTTAATGATAATACGGTCCACAAACTGATACTGATGATATCATGTTAATTATACATCTAAATATACTTTTATGTATATTTTTGGAATTGATGTTACCTACTTTAGATTCTAAGGTTCAAGTTCGTACTAATATAAAAGTACTATGTAGATTTATGTTCCAGAAATGCGTATTGTGCGAATGAAAGTCATACATGATCATAGAATTCATAATGGAAACGGGGAATGTGTCAAAGAGACAAAAACCCAAACAAAGAACAAAAAAGGCCAAGGCCACCAATTGGTCTTTAACACAGCAAAACAAATTCACGCTCTGGCCCTTTACCAAAAATGTATGCTAGTTCGGTATGTTTCTACATATCAATTCTTTAGCTTAAAAAAATATAAATAATACAATATATATATTGCAGGCTCCATGATACCTTTATTCAATATTTTGGGGTCATTGCTTTTGTAAATATATTGCTTATCTTAATTTCAAAAAAAAAATACGTTCAGAATAATAAGTATGTAAAAAATCATTTCTATTAAAAAATATAATAATAAAATCAGTATTAGTTTCGGGTGGGTCTGCTGGTTGATGACGGGAGTTTTAACGACCTTGACTGGCACTACAACCCTCGCACGGTCGGTATATTCTGTTTGTTTCCGATTTTGCTAGATTTATTTTACTAACATTTGTGGCTATATCATAATTATACGTATTACCAGGTTTGTATTACAAAGGCAGTACGACGGGTGCAACATGTGAAGCAGGATCTGAATTCCGAAGCATCTGAATTTAAAGTAAGGTTCTTTTTGTTACTATATGTCTTTAGTTTCGTATGGTGTGTTTTATGTGCGGTTGTTTGTTTGTTTGTGTCTTAAACTTTTTTCTTTTTATCCCTGGTGTTTTCAATTTATTTTCAATTGATGCATTTGAATGTCCCATATGTATTTAGCGACAAAACTCATACCATATACACTGAAACTTGTTTTAACCGAACCTCTTCAGGACTTAGGATTTTGTTCGTTTTTTGCCGATGTTCGGTTTTATCAGGTTCACAACGAACATAATTTGATATGATGGTTTATGTAGTGTTCGCTGTAGTTAGGTTTCACTATATTAAAATTTTAAAAAATAGTCGAAGGTGTTGGTAACTAGGACATAATTGC
The DNA here is from genome assembly GCF_036588685.1 of Mytilus trossulus. NCBI lineage: Eukaryota > Metazoa > Mollusca > Bivalvia > Mytilida > Mytilidae > Mytilus > Mytilus trossulus. The sequence continues at coordinate 8,694,838 of NC_086385.1, read as the reverse complement.
ATATTACAAATACATTTTAACTATTTTTGTCGTTATCAGTTCAGCTTCATAAAGTATTAACGCTTTAACAATAAAACATGCTATACATATTTTAGGTATATCATATTTCTACAACCAAGCATGATGTAGTTCCTGAAGTTGGATATACTGGTGCAGTAAATAGCATTATTTCACAGTATGGATTTTGTTAAAGACAGAACGATGACTTCTCCTCACATTTTTGGTCTGTAGGGAATAGTTATCTCATTAGCAATCATAGTATGTCCTTATTTTGAATATGATATACTTGAACAGAAAGTTTAAAATGTGTCGTAAACTATAATTAAGTTTACATATAATTCCTTGTTTGGTATTACCAGCTTAGTAATCGGTACTTGTGTAAAAAGATGTAATTGATTCTGTTAATGTACAGTTCACAAATGTTGTATTATTCGAATTACTTTGAGATTGTTTTTCTACCACTTTTAAAATTCCCAGGCAAAGATTGTACACGACATAAATGTTCGGAGTTTTTGGAATTAAATTAAATGTTTTTTCAACTTCAAATTCAAAAAAAGTAAAATTAAAAAAATACCGAACCTCAAGGAAAATTCAAAAAAGAAAGTATCGCATCAAATGGCAAAATCATAAAATTATAAAGCTCAAACACATCAAACAAATGGCAAACAACTGTCATATTCCTGACTACGTGCATGTATTTCCTTATGTATAAAATAGTTGATTAAACTTTGTCTCACAACTTACTTAATCTCTCAATCAGTCGCATAGATTTCCATTATTTTAACAACAATGATTGAGCAGAACAAACAGGCATAATAGATAAAAATGAAAAAAAATGAAGTGCAGCAGTCAAAATTTAGTTAAAATCTTAATCACTATAAAACAAACAACTATGTCAACCAGAACAGAAGAAAACGGCATATAGACACTCTGTCAACAAATAACAAAAGCAAACATTAAAAGCAAGAATACAAAAAATGACCATAAAACAATACTTCAATGGCGAGCCACGCCAAAAGATTGCTACCAAAAATGGACTTAACAAATAAAGGTTGAAAATATACATGAACAAAAAAGACTATAACAATATAACACCTTAACATTGTCAATGTCAACTAGCCGACTAATCATAGATCTTACTATCACCAAGCCGAAATAAAAACTCTTGTTTGTTATCCATGTCTGATTTATATTGCCTTTTGTCTATGCATGTTGGCGTTTTTGTTTTATTTTGCTTTTGGATTTCAGTATTTCTGTTTTTCTGTTGTTTTCATCGGTTTTTGTTTGTGAACCAAATTTGTTTTTGCTAAATAAATTTATGACTATTAACCAGCGGTATACTACTGTTGTCTTTATTCATAAATACAAATGTCAAGTCTATGCTGATACCAGTCAGGGAATCGCACCAACGACTGATAATACTCTAGATGTACCACAATACCCTCGAGTAATTTGAAGGCTAACATGCATTTTTTCTGTACCAATTGTAATAAAAAATAACCATACAACCTTGAGAATAATTGTACCTTTAGAAATAAGCAGATTACACGATTGTTGTAAGCTACATCGTTTATCGCGCTTTCTTGAATTGAACAGAGAGTTTAATTGAAAATCGACGTTTTACCGTTACGCGTGTGATTATTCAAATTGGTTTGTAACATCTTAAAAGTTATTTTAGGAAAACTAAAGATGCAGTAAACAGCGGCTGTGACATGTGATTAAATAGTAACATATCGACGTGCAGCTTTTTAGAGATTGCATTATATAACTGTTGCACGTGTACGTACAGTATGCTGCAAATACACGTAAGAGGATTTATCAAATTGATCAAACCAAATAGGATTGTCTTGTTACATACTAAAAGTCAACTGGTTATATGCATGAACAGTTTTTGAAGTCGGCCAAATTGCGGGGAGCAATCCCCTTTACCTGGCTTCTATTCACATGCGTATTGGCTTATAAATGAAATCAAGAGGATGATGAATGCTTGACAATAAGACAACTCTTAAAAATAGTCCAAATTACATAGAAATAAGAACATAACCGTTACCATACGGCCGTCAACAATGAGCGAAAGGCATACAGTACATTGATGTATATCCACATATCCATGAACTTAAAGCTTATTGTAAAAATAGATCTGAAGTTTCGCAAATCTAATGACCAAAACTAATTCGCGAAGTTTTATGACAACATTTATGTTAACATGTGTTGTCCCTTACATCCATCAACGTTTAGCAAGAACTATTTTCACCATTTATTTTATTTGTAAAATTAGCGAAAGGAAACACCTCGCAAAAACTCCTCATCTTTGAACATCTTGTTATTAAGGAATTCCTGTTAACCTGGTAATTGTATTGCAATAAGGCAGCGACCATTCATCAAATGGGGAGGTGTTATTTTTTTAGTTTAAAAAAAAACAAATCTTGAGTATTTCAGGATGACAACGAAACAATAACTTACTTTTTAATAAACTTTATATTTTCCCCGAAAACGATATATCCCGATGTCCCTACCGTTAAGCACAACACACAAGCCGCATACAAAAAGGTTAATAACCTTTTCCTTATAAGGATAACAGCTGATTTGTAACGTGAAAAGTTCAGATAGTAAAAATTACAATACTGGTTACAATACAATAGATGACTAGATCATTGTAATTAGGAATCTTATCCATAATAAATCTGACATACGTAATCTACATAAAGCATTCCTCTTTCAATAATTTATACAAACTTATTCTAAACACGAATGAAAAGAGAGAAAAAAAAATGAAAAAAGATCATACAACGAAGTCGTTAACCGATGGGTGATTTAAGAAAACAACAAAAGTAATAGCAATGTGCTTGAATGATTGTCAAGCTTTTAAAATAGTATTTCTATTCACCGCTGCGTTTAATAATCATCAGTCTTTATCGGCTTTTTACAATGTGCAATGCACGTATACGAACTTATAATTTAATTCGCCAGATATAATTACAGAGGTCTTCTCATTTTTTGAACATTGTCCTCGATTTTTGTTATGTGATCGAGGTACAAACAGTCATATTTATGTACGTGCAAATATAATACCAAATAAATGTATCATTTTTGTTTTTTTGTTAAATTTACATCATAACTTTTGTTAAAGTTATCTTTATTGTCATACAGTTAAATTTTTACACTCTGTGTCTAATATAAGTCAATAACTTTCAGTATAAGTCAACAAACTGTAAAATGAGAGAATTTTTTAATTTCAATTTCTGATTTTTAATATCATACGTTGTAGGTCTGTAAAGATGAGTAAAGGCAACAGTAGTATACCTCTGTTCAAGATTCATAAATCGATAGAGAAAAAAACAAATCTGGGTTACACACTAAAACTGAGGGTCTATTTCTAACCATGATCAAAGTTTAACTCAAAAATAGAAATTTCTATTTTACGGATACAACAGATGTAATCCTGAATCGAAGTTATATATTTGCGTAAACTGACATAATTAATATAATGCCAAGCATTCGCCTTTCAATATGTTTACAAACTTATTATGAGCACGAATGAAAGAGAAAGAAAGAGAAAACAACGAGGTCGTTAACCGATGGTTCATTTAAGAAATTGCGATCGTGAAGGCAATCTGCGTGAATGATTTTCAAGCTTTTGAAAAGAGTATTTATAATCACCGCTGCGTTTAATAATCATAAGTCACATGGTTTTATCATCAGCTTTTCACAATGTGCAATGCACGTATATGCAGCTATTACTACAGATGTCTTCTGATTTTAAAAACATTGACGTCGATTTTTATTATGTAAATATGGTATAAGACTTGGTCATGCGCATGCAAATAATACTAAAATAAATGCATATAATTATTTATTTTCTTAGTAAATTTACAATAAGTGTTTTTGTAAAAGCTTTCTTGAGTGTCACACAGTTTTTCACTCGGTGTCTTGGTCTTCGATAAGTCAACAAACGTTATTCTTTTTTGTTGTTGTTGTTTTCTGTCAATATCTTTTTGTAAAGGTGAACGAACTGTATTTGAGAAGATTTTTTTAATTCGATTTCTGAATTTTAATAGCATACGGTGTGTGACTGTAACGTTGAAATGGTTTATTTCTGTTTGGCACAGCTTTTGAATTTCGAGTCCATTTTTGTACTTGTAACTATTTTGACATGAGCGTCACTGATGAGTGTAATATAGACGAAAAGCGCGTCTGTTGTATTAAATTATAAGCCTGGTGCCTTTAATAACGTAACACCAATAGGTCGATGCCACTGCTTGTGAACGTTTCGTTTCCAAGGGTATCACCTGCCCAGTAGTCAGCACTTTGTTGTTGACATGAATATCAACTAAAATATGGTCTTTTTTATAACTTTCCTGTTTAAAAATGCATAATAATTCATCGAAAAACTGAGGATTTTCTTATCCCACGAGTAGATTACCTTAGTCGTGTTTTGCACAACTTTTGGGTTTGTTTATAGTCCTCAATGATCTCTAACTTTGTACTTGTTTGGCTTAATGACTATTTTGATATGAGTGTCACTAATCAGTCTAATGTAGATGAAACCGGCGTCTAGCGTATTAAATTATAACCCTGGTACCTTTAATAACTCACACAAGGATCACAGTGAAAAGTACAACTAGAAAGTAGAAATCATTAGTTTACCAGTACAATAGATGTAATCCTGAATCGAAGCTATAAATTTGCGTAATCCGACACAATTAATCTTGATAAATCATTCTTTCAAATTATATTAAAAAAAATCTGAGCACGAACGAAACAAGGAAGAAAAATGGGAAAGAAAGAATATACAACGTTAACCGATGGGTCATTTAAAAGCTCCGAAAGTCACTGTAGGAACTGCATTTATGATTGTCAAGCATTTTCATTAGATTTATTCAATGTGCATTACTAATTATATATTATGACTACGAGTGGCTTCTCATTTTTGGAGCATTGTCGAATTGTGTTATGTGAATAAGATACTTGTAATCGGATTGGTTCATGCAAATAATACTAAATAATTTATTATTAAATATTTATTTATTTTACATCATTGCTTTTGTAATATTGGCTATACTGTTATACAGTTCGATTTGTATTGTGTTTTTGTTTTCTTTCAATGTTTTTCAGTATAAGTCAACGATCTGTATTTTGAGGAGAATTTCTGCATTTTAAAAGCATTCGTTTGTACCTGTGAAAGGGTTATTTCTAACCATGATCACAGAGAAAATTCAACTAGAAAACAGAAATCTTTTGTTTACTGGTACAATAGATTTAATCCTTAATCTAAGCCATAAATTTACGTAATCCGACACAATTGATCTATATAAAGTATTTTTCTTTCAATAATCTATTCACACAAATACAAAATTTCAATCCTGATGTCTATGATGAGTTTATTATAATAAAAATGTATGCTAAGCACGAATGAAAAGAGAAAACAATAGAAAGAAAAAAAGAACATACACCGCCGTCGTTAACCGATGGGTCATTTAAGAAATTGCGAAAGTACATGTAGAAGCAATCTCCACGAAAGATTGTCATGCTTTTGAAAAAGTTTTTGTATTCACCGCTACATTAAATAATCCTAAGTCACGTGGGGTTTTTTACCGGCGTTTTACAATGTGCATTGCACGTATATGCAGCTATTTCTACAGATATCTTCTAATTTTAAGAACATTGACGTCGATATGTGTTATGTGAATAAGTTACAAACTTTATACTTTATAACTTTTGTAAAAGCGTTCTTCATTTTCATACAGTTCGATTTTTCTTCCGTTCAGTGTCTTAACTAAGTCAACAAACTTTGATTTTTTGTTTTTTGTTTTTTATCAATATCTTTTTGTATAAGTCAATGAACTGTCTATAAGGAGATTTTTCCAACTTTAATTTCTGATTTTCGACAGCATACCTTGTGGGTCCGTCATAAAAGCTGAATGGTCTATTTCCAATTTCTATGATCACAGTGAAACATTCAGCTAGAAATTAAAAATCATTAGTTAACTGATACAATAGATGTAATCCTGAATCGACGCTATAAATTTACTTAATCTGACACAATTAATCTATATAAAGCAATAATTCAATAATTTATACAAACTAATCACGAATGAGAAGAGAGAAAAATGGGAAAAGAAAGAACATGATGCAACGACGTCGTTACGCGATGGGTCATTTAAGAAAATGTGAAAGTAGTAAGAACCTGCTTGAACAGTTATTTAGCTTTTTTTTTCATCGCTAGGTTTATAACTGGTGTCATATATCACGTGGTATTTTGCCGCGTCATCGGCTTTCTCAAATGTGCAATGCATATTGCTACAAATCTCTTCTCATTGTTAGAACATCGTCGTCAAATTGTGTTAACCTATGTGAATGATGCACAATAGATTATGTACTTGCAAATAATACCAAATAAATGTTTTGGTTTTTTTATTATGAATTTATATAATTACTCTCGTATTGACGTATAATAGTTTGATGATTTTTTTTTCAAAATCAACAAACTATGATTTTATTTATGTTTTTGTTTTCTTTCAATTTCTTTTAGCATAAGTCAATGAACTTTGTTCGGAGAAAATTTGTTTTATTTCAATTTGTGAGTGTTGACAACATACTTTGTGGGTCTGTAAAGTTGAATTGGTATATTTCTAACCACGATCACAGTGAAAAGTTCAACAAGAAAATAGAAATCTTTAGTTGACTATTACAATAGATGTAATCCAGAATCGAAGCTATACATTTCCTTAATCTGACACAATTAATCTATATAAAGCAATAATTCAATAATGTATACAACCTAATCACGAATGAAAAATTGAAGAAGAAAGAACATGATGCAACGACGTCGTTACGCGATGGGTCATTTAAGAAAATGTGAAAGTAGTAAAAACCTGCTTGAACAATTATTAAGCTTTTCTTTTCATCGCTAGGTTTATAACTGGTGTCATATGTCACGTGGTATTTTGCCGCGTCATCTGCTTTCTTCGATGAGCAATGCATATTACTACAGATGTCTTCTCATTGTTAGAACATTGTCGTCAAATTGTGTTAACTTATGTGAATGAGGCATAATAGATTAAGTACATGCAAATAATACCAAATAAATATTTTGGTTTTTTTATTATGACTTTATATAATTGCTCTTGTATTGACGTATAATAGTTTGATGAAATTTTTTTCAAAATCAACAAACTATGATTTTATTTATGTTTTTGTTTTCTTTCAATTTCTTTTAGCATAAGTCAATGAACTTTGTTCGGAGAAAATTTGTTTTATTTCAATTTGTGAGTTTTGACAACATACTTTGTGGGTCTGTAAAGTTGAATTGGTATATTTCTAACCACGATCACAGTGAAAAGTTCAACAAGAAAATAGAAATCTTTAGTTGACTATTACAATAGATGTAATCCAGAATCGAAGCTATACATTTCCTTAATCTGACACAATTAATCTATATAAAGCAATAATTCAATAATGTATACAACCTAATCACGAATGAAAAATTGAAGAAGAAAGAACATGATGCAACGACGTCGTTACGCGATGGGTCATTTAAGAAAATGTGAAAGTAGTAAGAACCTGCTTGAACAATTATTAGGCTTTTCTTTTCATCGCTAGGTTTATAACTGGTGTCATATGTCACGTGTTATTTTGCCGCTTCATCCACTTTCTTCGATGTGCAATGCATCTTACTACAGATGTCTTCTCATTTTAGGACATTGTCGTCGATTTTTGTTGTGTGAATGAGACACAATAGGTTATGTACATGCAAATAATACCAACTAAATGTTGTTTGGGGTTTTTTTCTTACAAATTTGCATAATTGTTTTTGCATTGAAGTACAGTTCGATTGTTGTTTTTCAAAGTCAACAAACTTTGTTTTTGTTGTTGTTTTCTCTCAATGTCTTTAAACAGAAGTCAATGAACTGTGTTTGGGGAGATTTTTTGTAACTTTAATATCTGAATTTTGACAGCACATGTTGTGTGAACTTGTGTTAAGTTGAAAGGGAATAAGAGTGATCGCCATATTTAGAAACTTACCCTTTATCTTTTGTCGGCGAGGGGAAAGAGGATTTATGTTTTTCTAAATGGCTCAATATTTCAAGGTTCCAGAAAAAAAAGTGAACAAAGTGTCTTTTAAACTTTGTTGGGGGTACTAGGGATTATAGGGTATTCCAACAATAATTGTGACATATTTTTCCTCATTCTGCATGAAGTGAATAAAATATAAATGTTGAATACGTCAATCAGATACAAAAATGCTAGCAGGGTACAGGTCAAAGGTCAGATCAGGGTTTTCTAAGATATCCAAATGTCTAAACAATATATTTGAATAACAAATTGATATACTTCAAAAACAATCATTGATAAGAAGTAATACGCATTGCCGTGCTAAGCACACACTAATTTGTAATTCAAAGTATCGAAAAACAGGAAGTAGGTGTCTGGCAGATCTGAATGGAGCTAACACATGACATATAAGTGGTATTCTTAACATTCAACAATTCAAAGTATTGTCAAAGGACATGACATGTTCAACAGGACAGTGACCTATAGTTGTTAACTTCTGTGTCATTTGCTGAGATTTGACTTATTGGCAATCATACCTCATTTTCATATTATCTTAAAATAGTGAAACAATAAATATATCTTGTGTTCCCTCTTTTTTTTTAGCTGATGTATTTGGGTCAGAATGGGATTAATAGAATAAAAAACAATTAGCAAAACAATCCACATATTAAAGGTAAACGGCCGAACAATTTCCAATTGATTAGAAGAATTCGAGAGTACAGACACATATATGTAGGTATCTCTCCCCCAAGTAAGACCCTCCTCGTAAGACGTTATCCAATTAGACATAGTGTACAATTAATTTAAATTGGAAACATTCTCTCTTTTTACATTCATGGCCGTTTTTGCTGGGATCAATCAGTGCTTCTTAAGTGCTATGGAATTATTAATAAAGATATCGTGAGTGAATATGATTAATTAGCGAAAATTTGTGTTGGTTTTGTAATTAATCGAACAAGAATGTCAATACTTCTCAAAATAATGATGGGTTTCTTGACGTCAGAAGCTGGACATTGCCTTAATGAAAGAGACCGAGACTTCTGGGAATTCCGAAATGCATATTTGGTTTTTCCATTAATAATATATCTCTACGCATATTCATTCATGCAGATAATTACAACGTTTAATTAGAGCCTAGGATCTGATATCGATAGTTATGTTCTTTGATGTGAATCGATTTGAACTTTACCAGGCAGAAGTACTTAGACAATATTTGAAGAAAATTGTCCAAACTTTTGTCCAAACAGTCTTTAATTGTTGTTTGGTTTTTGGAATTCCGTTTGTAACATATTTCTGAGAATAAAGTATAAGAGAGAGCGATTAACAATTATTATCAGGGTTACAGCAGTACTTATGAATATATTTAAAGAAAATTATCGAAACTTTTGTCCCAACAGTTTTTTTAATTTTTGTTGGTTTTTTTTTGGAATTTCTTTTATTTGTTACAATTTTTCTTAGAATGAAGTATATACATGATATAAGAGAAAGAGATTAAGAAATACAATAATGGGTTATGCTAAAATGATGCTTTAATACAAGAAATTGTTACTATACTCGGTGTGCTTTTGACCGGGGTGTTTTTTGTTACATATATTTTTTTTATCCATTAGTGTATTTTGAATTTCATACGACTGTCATACAAGTGACAGGTTTATCTAGCTATGAATCAGGTTTAATACATAGTTTTCTACATAAGGAAATATGTACCGAGTCAGGTTCTGTTTAAAAAAAATTCTTTTGCCATTTGATATGAAATAACTTTTCTTCAGGTTCGATAGTTTCCTTAATTTTTTTTTTAGTATAATCAATTCTAAAATTCTAAAACAAATTTGCTACAATATCATTAACAGTTAGTTTTGGCTCAGAACATTTAGAATATTTTATATGTTACATGTACATGTACAATTGGATATATCATTTGTTTGTGCAAGCTTGTTGTATATCGGAAGAGAGCACCCTAGCTGTTAATGTTTACCGATATTTCCAATCAAGTCTTTTGCTGCATGTGAACATCTTGCTGAAAATACTTAGACGCAAAAGCCATATATTTTGTTTTTATTCTTTCATTTATATTTTTTATTGATATTTCATCAACTTTTTTTTCAATTTTATAGTACGAAATGTTAACTTTGTTTTATTCGAACTTCACTTGTGAGTCTTTTGTAGACTAAACGCGCGCCTCGGGTACAACTCATGTTAAATTCTATCTATGATGAATTTGTCTATATTTAATATGCATATAGTTCTGAAATAAAAATAGACGAACAAGTTTTATTGATCCCTCATCTTTCTACAAAAAAAGTTTTACTACCACTAAAGTTATTTGACATCTCTATATTAATTAATTCTTCATATATTATTTTTTCTTTTATTTATTTTTAAATAAATAGACATCACAAGATGATCACTATAATTTATATTTTAAACCTTAAAACTATATTTTTTTAAAGATCATAGTACGAAATAAATAGTTAAATAAACGACAAGGATTTAATTCGCTTTGATCATGTTACCTTCCCTATTTAAAAAAATATATGGTAACTGTACTTTAGATGTTTTCCCTCATGGGAAAATTCTGCAACCTTCTAAAGTGCACGTACGGCGGCTTTAATGCAATAACCATCATCACTGTATTGGAACAAACAATAAATACAGCATGTACAATGCATATTTATAATTGAAAGAGTTTCAAACTGTAAACACATGACGGATTTTTCTGCATGCATCAGATGGCTTTGTAATTGAATAAATAACTCGCTAGCAGAAATTACTAACAATCGTGCGTATATCATTATTATGTAACAAGCTTACATTGAATTTTTCGTACTCTTGAATGGATTTTTGTTGCGATATGTACTTGTACCCATGCTTCGCTTATATTAATCTGACAACGCCCTATTGTACTTCCGGTTCATGATACCTTTTTATGGTCGTAGCGACGCAATTTTTACCGCTGTATTTTTTACAAGTGCACAAAGTGGATATTGACAACATTCATATCTTCAAAAATGGTAAATCCATTTTGAATCTACAAAACAAAAGAAAACCCAATGGACATGCTTTAACTACAAACAATAAATACAACATGTTCAATGCATTTTTATAATTGAAAGAATTTCAAACTGTAAATACATGACGGAGTTTTCTGAATTACTGTATGCATCAGATGGCTTTGTAATTGAATGTTTAACTCTCTGGCAGAAATTACTATTAACAATCGTGCTTATATAATCATTATGTAACAAGCAAGCATTGAGTTGATGTACTGAAGAAAGAACCTCTTTGCAGTATGTAGTGTCAAATAGATAATTGGAGCACAAACCTTGGTCTATGCCTCGCTTGCCGTAATCTCACAACACCCGATTGTTCTTTCGGTTTCTGAGACCTTTTAAGGGTAGTAGCGACACAAATATTTACAGCTTTACGTACTTTTAACAAGTGCACTAAGTTGATATTGACAACCTTCATATCTTCTGAACTGTACTATTTGGAATTTACCAAACAAAACGAGGGAAATGCTATAAGTACAAACAATAAAAACAACATGTTTAATGCATTTTTACAATTGTAAGAATAACAAATAGTAAATACATCACGGAGTTTTCTGTATGCATCAGATGGCTTAAGCTTGCAATTGGACATATAACTCTCTGGCAGATATTACAAAGAATGATGCCTATATCAATGTTATTTATTGAGCCAACATTGGCTTTTTTGTACTCAAGAAAGAACTTCTTTGCAGTATGTAGTGTCAAATGAATAATTGAAACACAGACCTTGGTCCATGCTTCGCTTACCTTAAGCTGACAACGCCTGATTGTACTTTTGTTTCCGAAGACTTTTTTAGGATTGTAGTGATACAAAGATTCACAGTTTCAAGCATGAAATGTAACTTTTAACTAGTGCTAGTGCACACAGTGGACCTTGGTATCACTTAGGTCGTACCTTGAAAACTGGTGAATCTATTAAAAATCTTCAAAACAAAAGAAAATCCAGAAAGAAAAGCTATAACTTCAAACAGAGCGGCAGAGATGGAGGCATCGACAGGTTAATATAACAAGCGTCTGTAAAATACATGCTCATGCATGGCCCTATGATTAATAAAATGTATGATTTCTTTTTTATTTTCAAACTTTCTTATATCAATTTGAGACATACATGTATGTTACTTACAATACTATACGGATATCCGATACTTTTTTGTTCGAAATTAACAAATATTACTCTTTAAACGTGTTTGTACTTTTATCTTGTGTTGCATTTTCTTTATTTGTGTACAAAAGTACATCTTCTCGAAAAAGCTTTAAAACATATAATTAAGCCCGTGTTAAAATATCATGAATATTTCCCCCGTTTTTGTTGGCTTTTTTTACTCAAGGGTCGTGCTGCTGAACCTTTACTTTTCTGCATACGTTTTTAATGTTGTTGTTTGGCTTTTTGTCTTTCTTTTTGTCATGGTCTTTTTTGTGTTTTCGTCGTTGTTCTTTTTGTTTCGTCTTTTTCATCAGTTTTACTCGAAACATTCATCTTACCTTTTGGGATTTTTTTAGCTGAACACCATATTCCTTCTTTGAAATAACTAATAAACAAATGCAAACATCTCACATGATTGTTGTTGGAAGACACCTTATGGCTACTGACATTTAACAGCGTCAATTGGAAACAGCAGTGACACTTTTTACTTGAGCATATCAAGGTTGGCATATTTTCATTTAAATAAAGCTATTGTCATTTAAAGCTACTACATTTTAATTTGAATTAATTTACATTTTGCTCGATTTCTTTCTTGTTTCTAATTGTCGTGGTTAGATTTCGAGTTCAATCGCCTCTTAATTTTTTTCTAAGCTAAGCGAGGTGTCAGTGCAGCAGAATGCTATTAGGTAGTAGTCTGTAATTTTAGTTACATGTACCTGACACATCTTAGACTATAATTTTAGTTACATGTACCTGACACATCTTAGACTATAATTTTAGTTACATGTACCTGACACATCTTAGACTATAATTTTAGTTACATGTACCTGACACATCTTAGACTATAATTTTAGTTACATGTACCTGACACATCTTAGACTATAATTTTAGTTACATGTACCTGACACATCTTAGACTATAATTTTGGTTACATGTACCTGACACATCTTAGACTATAATTTTGGTTACATGTACCTGACACATCTTAGACTATAACTTTGGTTACATGTACCTGACACATCTTAGACTATAACTTTGGTTACATGTACCTGACACATCCTAGACTATAATTTTAGTTACATGTACCTGACACATCCTAGACTATAATTTTAGTTACATGTACCTGACACATCTTAGACTATAACTTTAGTTACATGTACCTGACACATCTTAGACTATAACTTTAGTTACATGTACCTGACACATCTTAGACTATAACTTTGGTTACATGTACCTGACACATCCTAGACTATAATTTTAGTTACATGTACCTGACACATCTTAGACTATAACTTTGGTTACATGTACCTGACACATCCTAGACTATAATTTTAGTTACATGTACCTGACACATCCTAGACTATAATTTTGGTTACATGAAGCATCTTAAATCATACTAATGTTTAATTTAATGGGCGCGTGATTTGGTTACATGACGCATCTTAAAACATACTTAATGTTTAATTAAATAGCCGCGCGACACCTTTACTGGTAACTCGTATTCGTATTCATTGATGTAATTGGATTCATTCAAAACTCAGTGAAATGTCTGTATTCAAAGGGTCATGGTGAATATCCCTTTATTTTTGTATCCTTTAATTATCATGTAATTTTCCTATATTCCTTAAGTTTCGAACAATTATTTTCCATTCTTTCAATTTTAGTGCCCCCATTATTCTCTTTTCTTTCAAATATATAGCGTCTCATTATTCTCTATTCTTTTAAATCTAGTGCCCCGTTTGTACAATTTTAGTGCGCCCGTTATCCTCTATTCTTTTAAATCTAGTGCCCCGTTTGCACAATTTTAATGCACCCGTTATTCTATATTCTTTAATTGCTTAACCTATTTTCAATATTCTATATATTTGAGCACCCTAGTATTCGCTATTCTATATTTGTTTGCCCTATTTTCTCTATTCTACTTTTTGTATCATCTATTCTGCACTTGATGGCAATTATTTTCTATTATGTAAAACCCCATCCACAACCTCATTCATGACAAAAGAAATGTTATCATCAAAATGAAATTAATTTAATAAACGTTTATAACACAATTCCATTGAGCATTTCAAGCCTGAATTAATAAAGCAGCTCACAGAAATTATTATTGAACGCTTGTAGTTATTTATATAAACTTGGCAGCCACATTTAACCTTGACCTATATAAAGGTCGACTTTATTTAGCACAATGTTAAAGAAACAGGGGACCACCTCAAAAGTGGTTTTCATCAAAAATTGGCGTTCCTGTTTTTGATATTGTTGGGTAATACAGATTCCGTATGGTTTTGTGCATGGATGCAAGTAGTTCAAGATTTTTCCGATTGGATTAATTGATCGTTGCTTGTTTAAATTCAAGATTCAAAAAAAGTTCATGGATATTGAGGACGATTTTCTTATTTGATTTGATTACATTATTTTAACATTTTTGACCAATGGTCAGTCAGAGATGTAGAGAACACGTCTGCCTATTAATCTTCTCTCGTCAATACTTTCACACATTTTTTACAGCGCGTTTGAAAATACCACATGCTGTTTAATTCAGCGGATTTTTTTCAACAATACGCTTGAATGAGTTTCAGTTGTTCATATATACAATGAATGTATTTGTTGACAGCTTTTCGCGATTGAAATAATACAGCACTAATAGACAATATAGATTTTGTCACGATATGAACAGATTTTTATTTCTAACGAAAATACTGCATTATTCAGATTCATTCTTTTTTTTAATTTCAAATTGTTTTGTCGATCTGATTAAAATTACCATTTTGGATAAACTAGACATCCCTGGTGAATTTCTAAAGTACATATTAAACATTTATATAACTTTACTGAACTAAGAACACAATCATTTAAAAGGCCAACGAAAAAACTGCTCCCGGTCGAGCCATAAAAAGAAATAATGTTTTTATATCAAAGTTATTGAAGTCAATTACGAAAACAATGTCATTATTTTACTTCGGGCGCCTATATATTACTAGCTTGATACAGATGAAGAAAGCAAACAATGCACCGATTTTTTTAGTGAACACGTGACCTCAAGAGTGGATTAAATTGAGTATGTTTTTCTTATAATGGTATAGGTGTCTCTGTTCTGTCCTGATTCTCGTGTATTACTACATTCATTGAACATAAAGCAAACAAGTGGTATGATTGCCAATGAGACAACTATCCATCAGAGATCAAAACTCCATGACAAAAAAATATACACAACAGTTCAAAATCAAAATGTCAAAAAGAAAGACAAGCAATAGTTCACAAAACACAACACGAATTAGCTACACGCCATGTACTCCAGGATAAGATATATATAATACGAGCAGTTCGTAGCAATAGTTCAGCAATGCCATCTGTTTTTAAGCAGAGCAAAGATTGGGAAAAAATTGTGGGTAGAGGTGATTTTAGGTGGCACAGAAATGGAAGCTTTGTTTATGTAAGGACTGTAAATGTGTAACTCTTATTTCACCTCTTCATAAAGGATCGGATGTAACAACCTGCTATAGAACAACAGTCACGTAAAACTTGGAAGAAATTGATTACGAAGCAGCCATTAATAACTAGTGATTACAATGCATACATGGGTGGTGTCCATCAAACACCTTGGGTAAAACAGTATATTTGCTTCAATAAATTTTACTATACGAGATCGTATAAGTGTCAAATAAAAACGAAAAGCCACCAATATTGTGTTTCATATGATTGCGTTAGAATTGATACATGTAAGTTAACGAACTTCCAATGCTAGATTTAAACTCGGTGTATGTGTTATGTTTTTGAATTATACTTGTATCACTAAATATAGTTTGAGACTTTACCCTATAGTACATTACATATATTAAACACTTCATTTATTTTCATAGATATTGTAGCAACGTCTTTGATTTATTCAAACGCCATCAAAACAACTTTGAAACGGTCCCCTTATTTCAAAACAGATGCTTGACTTGTATTAAATGAATTTGCCGTTATTGCATTAAAGCAAGTGTTAATGTTTTATTCATCTTTTTTTAGTTTTTATTAGATTTCTCCCGTACTTTATGATGTGTTAAATCTTCGGTTCCTTTCAGGTATATGGTTTTTATAATTATAAAATCAATTTGTGAGAAAGCAAGCATCAATTCATTTCCTTTGCTTTAAAAAGTTGTTAAATATCAGCTTACGTCAGCAACAAAAAGAGAACACGTTTTTGAATTGATTTAAAAGACGTGTTTCGATAAAAGCAGATGGCGTTGAATCTGTAAATGAACTTAGCGCAGCATGTCTCGTATAGTTCTGATGTCCTCAACTGGTTAATAGTTCTTATGTCATTAAAGTACAGTTTTAAACTGACACAAGTAAATTGCTGAATAAGCGTTTAACCAACAAAGAATAGCTGTCGAATGGAGTACACTTTGCTCGCGGGAAAGCGAAGTGTCAGCTTTCTCTTGAATTTCAACTTCCCGTATAAGAATCAAATGCATTTGTGTTATACTTTATTCAAATATACCGTAAAACGATGTGGTAAATAAACGTTCTACATGTAGTTTAACGATAAATACATGTATTCAAACAATAGTATGGCCATACATATTAAATTATTTTAATTGAATTATCCATCAATCCTAATTTCATTCTTAATCTTTTATCTGCTAACAAGGAGTCCGACTTCTGCAGCAAAAACTTTAACTGGGGTTTTGATTCTTATCCATGTATCAAACTTTGTTTTTATGTCGTTTAGTCTGTGAAATGTTTCCCAACAGTCTATATATTGTGATTTAAATATTTCCTTTGTTTGTTTCACAAGAAATAAAATATATGAATATGTTTAAGATTTATATTCATTTTAGACGATATATTACAAAACATTATCAAATATCTTACTCAAATTAATCTGCATCATATATGATTTTATGCCCTTTATGGGCCCTGTAATTTGGAAAATAAAAATATTCTATTCTATTCTATTTAATGGAAGAAACGTCCGGTTAATATGAGGACGTTAACCTGATTCCTCGTTTCAAGAGAATATCACACTCCCTGCACGTAACAAGTACCCTTGCAACAACTCTTTGAGGGGTTCCTAAATGACCTGTCCCAAGGTTAAGTTTCTATTCATATTCAATATAGTATTACCCTCGTTTTTCAGTGGCGGTCTAATTTCATCCAAGACGGCATCTACAACATGAACGACCAATAGTAATTATTGTTATTTTTTCCATTGTTTTCCAAGAAATATTTGCCCCTGGAGGTTAGGCAGCCAAAACTTTATCAATTAAAAGATAAGCACAAAAATCCCCCCCCCCCCCTTTTTTCATTTTGTTCACCCACCATCAGCATCATCCCCTATACTAACATATTCTGAATTTTTATGTTGATAAATTAAGATACAAGAAGATGTGGTATGATAGCCAATGAGACAACTCTCTCATCCAAGTAACAATTTGTAAAACTAAACCCTTTTGGGCAAAGTACGGTCTTTAACACAAACTAAGCTGCACACCGAACAGTAAGCTACATGTATAAAGGGCCGCCCAAAATGACATGTGTGAAACTATTCAAATGAGAACACCAACGGTCTAATCTATATTAAAAAAACGAGAAACGAGAAACACTTATGTATCACATTAACAAAGCACAACTACTGGACATCAGATTCCTGACGTAGGACAGGTGCAAACAAATGCAGCGGGTTTAAACGCTTTAATAGGTACCATCCTTCGACCTAACCTGAAACAATAGTGTTACATCACAAAATAAAATAGACTCACTTTAAAACATATATCTGTAAATGATCTTTAAATGGTCCTCATTTATAGCTAGATAGTAAAAAGAGCTGAGTAAGCAGTAAATATGTTTCAAGGTCTACTGACATAGTTCTATAAAAGGAAAATTCAATTGCAGGTGTCTAAGCTATTATACAATTTAAGATCAATATTTACAATGTTATAATAATGTAAATCAAATGTTATGTCACTTCAGCGCAATTTGCATTTTTGAATTGTCATTTAAATATTTCAAAAAGTTTTATCTCTATACAAACATAAGGAGCTTACTTTATATTTTCAATACAGGTTGTCACGAAAACATGTTTTCTCGTTTTTTTATATAGATTAGACCGTTGGTTTTCCCGTTTAAATAGTTTTACACTAGTAATTTGGATGGAGAGTTGTCTCATTGGCATTCACACCACATATTTCTATATCTATTGTTATCATACAGTGAATTTCTATATCCGCATATCCTCAAAGTAGTTTTACCTATATGAACAGTTTAGCTAACAATTTATGTATATATATATATCGCATTCGTTAGGGCACAGACTTATGTTTTTTGGGGTAGGTGGATTTTTTTTAGAAATAATCCTTTTATTCAAACTTTACTAAGAATTTAACTATTTGAAACACCCAATTTATCATCATCTTTCTCTCTCTTCCATCCATCCATCCATCAATCAATCGGTCATTGGCGGTAAAAAGGCATTAATGCAGCTTCATCATCCTATTTAATACAACCTCTGAAATAATGATGCAACACTACACGATGTATGCATTGTCATGATGCAACACCATAGTATTCCCATGATGCAATACACTCCAATCAATATAAATCACATGATCAGAATTTTGTAGCTAATTTTAGGGTCAATGTCATGACAACATCTGTGACACGTTAACCTGGAACAATATCATTGTAGCGTTCGATTAGATGACACAAATAACTTTGTGACAGTAAACCGATTGCGTTCGATTAGATGACAGCGACATTTGGTTTTTCCCTTATATAGCACACGTTTTATGACAGAATGTATGACTAAGCATTCAATTACGACAATTAAAACTAAACATACAAACATAAAATAATATTAAGTGCATACGTCATTAAGAAATTATCCCCACTCTACCCCGAAATAAATAGAAATAAGCATAAAGCATCAAGATGAAGTTCATCTTAATCTTACTCGAGTAAAATTATTATTATTCAAGGAGGACAGTAGTGGAAAACGGGCACTTGCGTTGTCCCTCTTTTTTTCTTTTTTTGATGACGTTTGTGCTGTTCAGTCGTTGGTCTTCTGTGTTTTGTTGTTGGGACATTGCTGTCATGTTCTCGATTTTATTTTGTCGTGTACGTCTCGTTTTTTCTCTACAAATGGTGTTCGAATACTTCTATGACATTTTCTCCCTCTTTTGATTAAATTTTATTATGAAGTAGTTCCCCTTCCAGTCAATAAACATCGAATACATGTAGTTCCTTGAAAAAAAATCACTGTTACACATATAAGTACACCATTGTTCTGCTTAAGTATTTTGTATAGTAAACTTAAATTTGATTAAATAAATGAATACATGTATTTGAAGAATTAGTGAGAAATCAAAAGGGTGATGTCCCTTTGATCAGGTAAGCTAGTAGCTGGTTTACCACCAATATTTCTTATCTGACAGATATACATGCATGGTGACCATACAAACAATGAAACAAACAAAAAATCATAATAAATTCCATGTGTCCAACGCTCTTTTCCGGATTTTCTTTCACCAGAAACATTCATGGTAAAATATTTGGTAGCAAAGTTAAAAATACGCTAGACGCGGACGGGCTACCGCGGGTCTCTTGACCATCGAGACCGGCAAACTATACCATCGGCAAAAGAACCAATACAGGTTAAAAGCTGTATGACCAAAATGACATACAAATACTTTTATTTTAGCATAATCCCTATAAGGTCAAGGAGGTTGAAATCTTAGTCCTTTTTGTAATTTATCTATCGAGAGTCTCTCTAATAACATTAATTATCACAGATATCACAGAAAGATGTTACAGTGTATTACGTTAAACTTAAGTCATAGTATTTAGTAACACAATAGTAGCACGTGTCAGTATAAGTTATTATAACAATTATCATTTTAAGTGCAGAAGTCCTTGTGTCAATTTTTTTTTTTTTTTTTTTTTTTTTGGCAAGATAAATCTTATATCTTTTTATCTTAATTTAACAATTACACGTTGAACATTCCAATCTCTCATTGTTTTTTTTTTTTTAAACATTTAAAATAAACATGGTTTAAATTAAAAATGGCAGAGTATCAGTCCATGCTGTAACCATGCAAACGTTTTGTAATAACTGCATCAAGGTCAAGCCGTAAACCAGAACAGGTGTTCACAACACTTTGTATCGGTTTGCATATAAATCTTATCTCTTAACTAATCTGTCTCGAATCCGTTCTTAAATCGGCTTGCCAATTTCGATATTAATAAAAATTGACCTCATCAACCACAAAAATGTTAACATTACTTTAGAGGAAAGAATTCACATAAAAGTGAAGGACTAAATTGCCGTAAAGCTCAAAAGAAACAAGTTACGTAATCGGTTTCTGCGTAAGCATAACTTTTTTATGCTATAAATCATTGATGTTTACAACTTCTGTTAAAGAGCTCGTATTGCAATGTTAGTATTAGGGCGAAAGGTTCGTTTTCAAGGACTTTCGATAACGATGTCATTGACATACTGACGAACCACCCACGTGACGAGGCTAGTGACATCATAATCAATAGGTCGTGATTAGGGCCTGATCTACACGATGCGAAGTCCTAACATCAGAATATATATATATATGTTTATTCCTGATTTGTTTGTGTACTAAATTAAAAGTTTGAAATCACTGCGTGCACTTCGAAATCTTCTGATATTGCAGCGGACAACTGTAGGAATAGGGCTAGGGAATAAGTAAAAGAGAGCGATTACAAAAATTGTAGTTTCAGATCCAGGGGTCGTAGAATGCGTATGTTACCACACACACGCTTAGGTTAATTTATTTTCATTTCCCGCCTTAAAAACAATTTGTTTTTGGTCTAGACTGAATTTGGAATTAAATAAAAAATATTTATCCTTTAAACCCCTCCTCTAAAAGTCAAACGGTCGTTGCTTTTAAGTATAGAGTTTTAACATACTTCTACATTTAGTATTCGTCATGTAAAGTGAATGATTCAAATGCCGATTTGAAGGTGGATTTAGTGGGCCGAAGGTACACAAATAATGTACGTTCCGTCCCCTTCCCAACTATCCTCACCACTACCTGATGGAGTCAAATATGGTTGATAAATAACTTGTTCCACTGTAAACATGGCCTAGTACGGAGCACCCTCTTTTCATAAATCTATATCTGCATCTGTTGTATAACAATTAATTGACATATTAGGTTACATAATAAGATCAGAGATTTTAATAATACCTTTGATTTATGTTATTAACACTTCGTAGAATTTTCTTCTACATGGGGCTCGGTTTGGGGTTTCCAGAATAGAAATTAATGGACCAAGATTACTTATATAAAGAATAAAGACAAATTGGCTCAAGTTATAAAAACATAGAGATTAAAGGGGTGCTTTAAAATATAAAATAACATAGGTGACTGGAAACCAATATAGGAAAATAGAAAAATGACAATTGTGATTTTTAAGTCCCTCTAAATGATAAACGCCTTATACAACTAAAGTCAACATCAATGGTAACAACTTTAGTGACTTGTGTGTACTGATTTTATTGAACGTCCATTTGAAATTCTCGCAAGTGCAGACAGACTTCTCGTCGCTAGTGTCATTCTAACAACAACAAAAAAAGTATCCAGCTGGCCAGCAAAGTTGTTAAATTCTGCGTCATTTGGTTTCTGGTTGAGAGTTTTCTCATTTGCACTTATATATACTAGTTCTTTTTATGTTTTGTACATATAGGCGTGTTGGTATGTTTTGCCAGCCGATGCATGCTTCAAGCTACAGGCTCTGAAAATTTTATGTATTGATTTTAAAGTGAAAGCATTTAATGCTAATAGAAAGAACAAAAAATGAAAGAAGCAAAAGTCATGAAGAGGTTCGTTTTAAACAGATTTCACTGTAAAAAAAGTATACCCGCACCTCAACCCACGACCCCTCTCCCGATTATATATTTGTCGTCCCCAAAACTAAAATGTTAAAATATGGTTAATACCCTTAAAAAATGCAGAAAACAAGAAAACAGTGTAACAAAATCACTGCACGAGTTTCAAATAAACATTTTAACCTTGTCCTCAAAATGTACACCCGAACAAAAGAAACCTTGAATCTAATTTTACAACTGTGAGTGAGTCACAAATTACTAAGTGATAGGTTAAAAACTTTGTTTTGTCAATATATGTCGAATTTAAATACCTTACAGGTAAAACGATAAGCGAGATACAAAAAGAATTTCATATATTCGACCTTGGCCTTGTCAAAAAGTTAATAACGGGGACATTTACTATTATAGCAATGTAAAGACGTGGTCATTCGGAACGTATGCAAACTGTCTTTCGGAATTCTGGGTGTTTAAGATATTTGAATAAAGGGCGATAATTATGAGGTTTAGGTCAGTGAGACGCTTGTCATGCTTATTAGCTCTCGGGTACATGTTAACATTACCAATTCAAATTGACGATATTTTTAGATCTTTTAGCGTTCAACACACAAAATTTGAATATTTAACATGTAAATTTATGATAAATTCTTAAAGGAATTAAGCTTTTATAGTTATTTTAGGTAACTGATTAACTAAATTTAGAAAATATGTTTAAAAATTTGTCAGTTTTTAAGAACAGAATTATACAAGCTGTTCTGTATTTTTAAATGTTTAAATAAGGAGATGTGGTATGATTGTCAATCAGACAGCTCTAACAGCTACATGTATCCACCAGAGACCAAAACATGTAGATGTAAGCATCTATCATGTCTATATATATGTAATTCGCCGTACGGCTAATATATAACAATTAGTTTAAACATATTTATTTATAGTGGATTGAGAAACAAGATTTGCAACTTAAATTAATCCCGTTCCACTTTGCGGGTGCGAGTGCTGCCTTGTAGCGGCATTAGCCTACTCTTTTTCGTAATCTACAAGGGTATCTTTAACGTGCAAGAGATAGGGCTCTCTCTTAACACGGGTCAGCCATTTATCGTCCCCTTCCGACGTACCATACGCGAAAATGGTGTCAAGAGAGTGCCAAGAATTGAGTTCCTGAAATTTTCACCCCGAACGGGAATCGAACCAGGAACCTTTGTCATTTTTGTCATTGTCGTAACAATTAGCAAAACCAATATCGTAATGTCAGCTGTAACTGGTCAGGTCATGACATGGGTTATTTATTTCTGTATTTGTAGTTTGGGTTCTACAAGATTGCTCCGAAAAAGCGACCATTTCTTTTAAATCCATTTCAGTCTTCAAAATAAACTACCAAATATTTGATTTATCAAATAGTTCAATTCCGTTGCCTCTTTTGAAGTGTATTTTAGTTAATCTGTGGTAAACCAAGGATCTATGTAAGAATTCGTAATATACAAATCCATAGGTATACAAACTATGGCAATTAATTTTAGAATATTTACGTTACACACCCTATAACCTGCCATGAGGGTCACAGTTTACAGAATATAGCATGTCGTCGGTATATTATTTCTTATTATTTGTTATTGTCTTTGAGCAAGCTTACGTTTCATACTTTGTTCATATCTTATGTTGTATCATCACTGTACCAGGTTACGAGGTTGAGGAGTAGTGGGTATTGAGACTGCTATCCTCACTACTGTGGGGTTGGGATTTGGAGCGCTCAAATACTAGAACACGTTTAGTTCAGTGGTTTGTAAATTATTTTGTTACCAATTCGGCTTGTTATAGGTTTGCAATTGTATTGTTTAACAACTTTATGTAGGGGTCTTTTATAGCCAAGTTGAACTCTACGGTGTGGTGTTTTCTCACGGTTGAACAGTTGCCTTCATTTTTTCCACTTCACATTTGAATTTTGTGGAATATAGTCTTATTGTAAATCATACAACATCTTCTTATCTTTATTTTATTTGTTCTCATTCTTCCAAACTGTGAATGAAATACGTTTCAGTCTAAAACTGCAACGAAATAAAAAAAAACAAAAGTACAATTTAATTCTTTAAAATTAAACATTTTAAATGGTATAAGATAAGATAAGATATTTTATTTTCCAATTATGGGCCCCAAAGGGCATAAACATTACAACATCAATAATTTTTTTCATAATACAATACAAACAATGAGATAAAAAAAAAAAAAGTTAAACGAGAACTATTTAAGTTCTTAAAGAATACGTAGATAAAGAATCTATAGTATGTTTTTTTTAATACTAATGCATTTTATTGCAAGTGTGGTTGATATAGATAACAAACAAGTAGCCCAAAAAGAAAAAAAGAAAAATAGAAATCCACATATGTATAGTACACAAAAAGTTGGATCAATTAAATATATAATAATTAGCCAAAAAGAAAGTAGAAATTAAACATGTCCATGACTCATCCTGTGTCAGCAGCAAATAGGAAAGCATTATGGTTTCCTAAAGGCAGCTGACACCAGGGGGCGATACCTTATGGGCCATAGGCATGTAAAATGTGTGTAAATGTCTCTTTCCTACCTGTATCAAAAGCAAACAAGGAAGCATCATAGGTAACTTGAATGCAGTTGATACCAGGGGACGATGCCTCAAGGATATAAGAGAACATTTGAATAAATAATATATCTTAACAATTTTATTTTTTATATGTCTGGTCAAGGCCAAGAATGCCAACCCGCGCAGTCACCCAATCTCCCATACAGACAGAGTTATCGTCCTTTCCTCCTCAATCTTTGAGGAGGAAAGGACGATAACTCTGTCTGTATGGGAGATTGGCAGTCACCACCAAACCGAATAACATCAAAAGTAAAACTACGCTAGTAAAAAAAACTAATACACAATCATTGTGCAACAATCGAATATGCATATATATAATAATTCTACTACCTGAACATAAATCCACTTCATTGTTCTTATAGTGTAGTGCATATGCTGTAAAGTATCTTATCTAAGTATAAACTATTTTAATCTCTCATACTATTATATATCTTTACTCTGACAAGAATCTTTCTTAAAACACGACCCAAATGTGACATTGTAAAATGACAGTTTTAAATTCTTATGTTTGAAATATGGTTACCATTCCAGGTAACTAAAGCAGTACTGGGTAAACAACTAGCAACTTACATGTACATGTTTGTCCTTGGGTCTAACCGGTTATTAACCTATAGATATACGACTATAGATACATGTGCACTGGTTGTCTAACTAAAGGGTCAGCACGGAACAGTAAGGCCTTTATCAAATGATAATTCATTTGTTTTCAATTATATAAATTGATATAAGTAGATTTGATATTACAAGTGTTTCTGCGTAAAATAAAGGAAGAAATATAACGATTGAATGTTAACTTTCCTGACATTTTAACAGATTGCTAGGAACATTTATTCGCATAAACTATGTTTGTAGTTTCTCTTGCCAGTGTAATATGTTGATGTTTTTTAGTCAGGGAACTGTAGTCTGTCCTTTCGATAATGATTGGGTTTTAATATTAATGTTTTAATCCTAGTACTTTAAATGTTAAAATGTTTTCAGTGTTTACATGTAGGTAATATTTGTCACTAGATTCCCCACTGATTGCATCTACGTTTACGGGCTTTATAAACAACATCGCCTGGGAAAAAATAATGTACTTTCTATGGGTTATTCTTGAAGGTATTCCCGTGAGTCTATATCTAAAATTGATAACAATCTAAAAAATATGTACCAATTAACAAATGTTCTATGTCTATGTAGGCATATTTTTTTAGAGACAAGTGACTGCGCGTCGGACTATCGGACTGTCGGACTATCGGACTGTCGGACTA
Source organism: Mytilus trossulus (assembly GCF_036588685.1). NCBI lineage: Eukaryota > Metazoa > Mollusca > Bivalvia > Mytilida > Mytilidae > Mytilus > Mytilus trossulus. Next base: position 8,668,884 of record NC_086385.1, on the reverse strand, counting down.
TCGGGCGGTGGGATTATAGGTCTGACCCCGTCTGAAAGGTAGATGCTTTAAATTAAGTGCACACAGATAAACTGCCAATCCAATTAAGACTTTGGAAGATTTAAGGTGGTATCCGACTTCTGGCCAGTATAGACTTGTACAATTTAGAACTAGACTTTAGAACACAAAGTAATGTATCGACACTTGTCGATTGTTAAAGACTTAAATATATGTCTAATAAGAAGATGTGGTATGAGTGCCAATGAGAAAACTAACCATCCAAGTAATAATTAAAAGTAATAGCTCTCTTACCAAACAAATAATAAGTTGTATTTGTTGTTAGAGGGATTAAGTCTTCATCTCCTTTTATTCATATAAAAGCTGCGCCTGTTTGAAAGATTTTTTACCAATTTTAGAACCTTCTCAAAATGTACAGCATTTTTAATCAAAACACATGCAGAATTTTCAGATACAAATCAATTCATTGTGAGTTAAGATGTCATGCAATGCAAAATTAATTTTACATGATTAAATACTTTCCAATATTTATTCAAATTGCCTTTAACATCAATTTCCATCAATGATGAATTTAAAACCTTTTGTTGTCAGTTTATTAAAATAATAATAGTCTTATGAATGTGAATATACCTCTCTTTTCAATTAAAATGGTTTTAAAAAACTGTGATTTTGACCTTGAGAGAGAACAAATACAAAAAAAGGCCATACATCTTTTGAAGAGTGAACTTTATATACTTAATCTCATATTGCTTCCGACGCACGGCACCAAAATGGAAATAAATGAAACGCAACAAAATAAATAGACGAGAAAAATAATTAGAACATTAAGCCGAAAAAAGATCACTGTGGCTGTTATTGACGTAACAAAATACAATGTATACCCGAAGCAAGCAAATAACGGCGTAATTGAAACTCGAGACCAGAAGGGAAATTACATTTTCGCGGAAGTTATCAGCTTTTCATTTAATTGTTTGGATTGATTTCTAGTTTTCTGACCTATGACCAAATTCTTATCTATTGCGAATCATTGATCCCGTATCTTGCATAACTGCCAATATTTTGTACAAGTCATTAAGTTTTATTCTAAAAGAAGCAATTATTCCTATCAGTTATAGAGAGACGCACCTGTTTATTCAGCCCAGTTTCCTAGCATTGTGAATACTCGCGAGAGATAATTGACACTTGAAATCGATTTTTCAAATTGACATTTCTATCAGTTTACAGTACTTGACCGTTCCGTTGCCTGGTACATGAAACACTTTGCATCGAACATTTATTATAACGTTTGTTAAAGTAACTTTCGTTGTATAAGACAAACAATGGAAACTTTCACAAAGTAGCTTTTGTTGTATTAAGTCTAGTAGTCATTTACGAAACTAAATATTTAAATGTTCGTTGTCTTCATATACGAAACTAATGTTATTACAAATGTTGACATGTTCGAAATTGGCAGAATATTTTATCAGACAAGGCTGAATAACAATTGGCAGAATATTAATCAGACAATGCTAGGATTTTACATCAGTTCAGAACACCTTTTTAAGTAACAATACTTTTGGGGTCTGTTGGTTGGAAGTCTCATTTGCATTATTACAATATTTCCTGTTTTGTATGCAAATGGAAAATTGTGTTAACTTTCACGTTTGTTTTTTTGAAGTGAGTTTATTCCATCTGTTTCAATAGCTATTGTTATGTCTTACAGCCTTTCACAATTAGTTTAAACATATTTATTTATAGTGGATTGGGAAATAAGTTTTGCAACTTATATTAATCCCTTTCCACTTTGCGGGTGCGAGTGCTGCCTTGTAGCGGCATTAGCCTACTCTTTTTCGAAATCTACAAGGGTGTCTTTAACGTGCAAGAGATGTGGCTCTCTCATAACACGGATCAGCCATTTATCGTCCCCGTCCGACGGACTATCATCGTTTCCTCAAGACCATACTTTCACTATTGATAACCATATAAACAGATACGGAGATTTCACCCACGATTGGTATGAATACAGCTGCATGCTTGAATTACAATCAAAATTGTAAGTAGTTAACAGAGAAAATTATGTGTTTTACAATAATAGAAAATTAAAGCAATGTAACTTTTTTTCATATTTTCACTCAAATTCAAAAATATTTCAAAAATCGATTTGAAAATCTTTTTTAGCAGTGTTAGTTGCAATTGATATATTATTTATCATTAAAACCCAAAGTGCTAATAAGATACTGATTACACACATGATACGGGGGACATGGTTAATTAATGACCCAAGACACACATTTCCATATGCACTAAAACGAGAAAGCCCATATTAAAACGGAAGTTCAGTGTCATTTTCCCCGTATATGGTGACATTAGATAGTTATCACGACAGAGTAATTGATGGGTTTTCCTTGTAGTTCTTGAATTGAGCATCGCAAATGTCTTTAAAGAGGGGTTTACACGACCTTTCAATGCTACGAATCATGTATATATACAAATATATACATGATTTTGTTTTGTAAAGTACACTGTATGAGCTCTTCGTTTATGGTGATTTTTGTGCTTCTTCGCTAATACAAATTTCACCATTTTTTTTCACATTTTCCCCTTTTGTCAGATTTCTTAAATGCTTTCGCCTTATAATAATTGACTGTTTTTTATTAGATAAATTAAGAATTGTCCGTATTGCAACCTCAAGTTCATATTGAATTTTTGTGTATCGTTACTTTTTTGACTAGTAGTAGAAAATGAGAGATGATGAGTTAAGGTTTTAGAATCATAATTGCAAATGGTTACCAAAGAATACAAAGATAACTGAGAAGATAAATGTATTGGTATATATGCTGGTTTCCAACAAAAAAAAATGCTCCTCGACATTCTTCAACGCAACAGTATCATGATGTTCCATATATTTCGTTATCAGACTTAATGTTGCGTAGATGTCTTTTGATCACTATATGCTTTCGCAACTGGGTAATTCGGTTTGTAATTGCTTTTGGACTTGAAAATAAACTCATCATAGATTGCAGGATTTAATTTTGTATTCACGCCAGACGCGCGTTTCGTCTACAAAAGACTCATCAGTGACGCTCGAATCCCCAAAAAAATAAAAAGGCCAAATAAAGTACGAAGTTGAAGAGCATTGAGGACAAAAATTGCCAAAAGTCAGAACACCTAATAGGAACACTGTATACAGCATTTCACAATGAGCAAAACACATACAGCTTAATAAACCGAGATGACAAGCCTTGATGAAAGAACAATAACGATATGCTTTTTGATTTATAAATTTTGTGTTTCCTTTTATTTTTTTATTATAATTTGCTATGTCACAGGAATCATAATTCTAATAGTTTAGTCGTTCATGATATACCTCTGCTACAAGTGATACATACCTCGCTGTAATTAGAAAGTTGATCACCGGGAGGAACTGGATTATTCGTGTTATGTTAAAAGGTTGTGTTCTAAGCTTTAAATTATTTTTCAACTTGATAAAATATAAAGAATTGAATAGACATGATGAGTAGATTAAGCTTTATTCTGCATGACAGTAAGTCGTATTTCTCATTACTTAATTAGACCTAAGTTGTTTACATTGCTTTGTTTGTTTTCTATGTCAAAATTAATCATGCCATGTAAATCTCCCTTAAGACACTGGAAAAATCTAGTATATTTCATGACTCAAAGTCGTCAAGTCGCATTAATGCATAAACACATTTTTTGTTTATCTATTTTACCGTTTGATATTTATTAAAATGTTGACAAATAAAGAGAACTTGAATATGCTCTGTTGATGTCGATTAATTCTCAAATTTTATCTAAATCTTTATTTGTTTTTCAACATAACCTTTGCTACACATGGAACAAAACCTTAAGACATTGGAAACAATTTATATTCCTTTACTCAAAGTCGTAAAGTTGCTTTAATGCAGACACATTCTTGGTTTATATATTTAACCGTTTGATAATTATTAAAATGTTTAAAAGCAAAAAAAAGCCGATGTCGATTAATTCTCAAATTTCAACAAAATCTTAATCTGTTTTTCACCATAACCTTTGCTTCACATGTCACGTGATAGTTGTCAATTACATTGTATCGTATGACATACCGCGCGCGCTCTTCGTCTTAATGGATAATCAATGAAAAGATCCGAACTAAATGACATTGAATGGCTAAAAGATTAACTTCTAGACGAAATGTTTGGATTGCCGCTGTCATTTTGACAGAGTTGATTAAACCTAATACCAAAAAATCCTACAGCGTGATGATGCACCTATCGGTTTTTAATTCAAAGCTTGAACATTATGGAAAATCCATTCGGAGTAGCTCGTGCCAAACAAATACAGTTGGAAAGGGCATTCGGAATAGCTCGTGTCGAACAGTTATAGATTTGCATTGATTAATGTTCTTTCAAGATGTGAGCTGATTTGACCGTACTTATATCATTAAAAACTAATTCACTTGTTTTCAGGTCAGTGGTAATATATCTAAGTTTTTTAAGTAAAAATGTTACAAGTGGAAAGATGGTGACTGAAATCGTTAGCATGATGAGTTGCAACTATATTGAACGTTCAGCAAGCAACATCTAAAAATAAATCATTCTTCTGATATTATTTTCTTCTTTAAACAGTTAAGTTGCGTTGACCAATTGATGTCGTCGCATATCCAGCTTACTAAGACATCACGTGACTTTGGTGACGTTGCAAGACGCCATTTAGTGTCACTTTTCCTAAAAAAAAAAGTGTATAACACCCCATTTTCAAATCTGTTTTGTGACAGATGAGACTTTCATTTTCTTTATTTTGTGTTCTGCATTAAATTAATTTCGTATTTTTCTTTCTTTTTTTTTTGCCTTACAGCTGGCCATCGTCCTTTTGTGAAATAATTGTCCTTGGACTGGCCAGATGGTTTAAAAATACAAAATGGATTTTAACCAGCATGCTATATTAAGAGATGTGTGGCAATATTGGTTTTTGTAGTCATTAAAACAATATAAGAGATAAACAAAATAATGATCCCATAATTTATTTATGAACATCATAAGGTATCGTGAATAAAAAGAATCATGGTAAATAAAAATTAGAATAATTTATTAATTTAACAACAAAAAAGTAATTCAATTTAATAGGAGCGAACAGCTTTTTTTTAATGTCACACGCGCAAATATATTATTATTTTATAAAAGGTAAAAACATCAAAAGAAGGACAAAAGATACCAAAGGGACAGTTAAACTCATAAATCTAAAACAAACTGACAACGCCATGGCTAAAAACGAAAAAGACAAACAAACAATAGTACACATGACACAACATAGAAAACTAAAGAATAAAGAACACGAACTCCACCAAAAAACTAGGGGTGATCTCAGGTGCTCCTGAAGGGTAAGCAAATCCTGCTCCACATGTGGCAACTGTGGCAATCAACGCTTGGTGTCATTTTTATCTGTATTGCATGTTGATCTCAGCAGCTCACAATAGACTATTTTCATATTACCAAATTCTGACTATCGACAGCGATGATGAAGATCTGCAGCAAAGATATGTTTTCCAAATCTTTACCACAAAGGATTATAACGAATGACAATGTAATGTGTTTAAGGGCGAGGGCGAGGGACAGCTTATAACGAATGACAATGTAATGTGTTTAAGGGTGAGGGCGAGGGACAGCTTATAACGAATGACAATGTTATGTGTTTAAGGGCGAGGGCGAGGGACAGCTTATAACGAATGACAATGTAATGTGTTTAAGGGTGAGGGCGAGGGACAGCTTATAACGAATGACAATGTTATGTGTTTAAGGGTGAGGGCGAGGGACAGCTTATAACGAATGACAATGTTATGTGTTTAAGGGCGAGGGCGAGGGACAGCTTATAACGAATGACAATGTTATGTGTTTAAGGGCGAGGGCGAGGGACAGCTTATAACGAATGACAATGTAATGTGTTTAAGGGCGAGGGCGAGGGACAGCTTATAACGAATGACAATGTAATGTGTTTAAGGGCGAGGGCGAGGGACAGCTTATAACGAATGACAATGTAATGTGTTTAAGGGCGAGGGCGAGGAACAGCTTATAACGAATGACAATGTAATGTGTTTAAGGGCGAGGGCGAGGGACAGCTTATAACGAATGACAATGTAATGTGTTTAAGGGTGAGGGCGAGGGACAGCTTATAACGAATGACAATGTTATGTGTTTAAGGGTGAGGGCGATGGACAGTCAATAAGACAATACATTGCATTGAGGGTATATTACTGGAAAGCAAATAAATAAACTTAAAATAACAATTGCGATAACTATGAAAAGGAACTGTAACAACTAAGGCCTTGTCTCCATCTTTGATTTGAAACTTTTTTAATGACGGTTGAATTTTTGAAATACTAAGACTTTTCTTCCTCAGGAATATATTGCCTTAGCTGTATTTTGGCCAAAATTTGGTCCTCAATGCTCTTCAACTTCGTACTTTATTTGACCTTATTAATATTTGTTTTTATTCGAGCGTCACCGATGAGTCTTTTATAGACGAAACGCGCGTCCAGACGTAAATATAAAATATTAATCCTAATATCTACGACGAGTTTATTGGTATTGTCTTACTTGTTTGGTCATTGCACTGCTAATTATGGGTTTCTTGGTAGTGCAAAGAGGAGGTAGAAGCGATGGAGGATGTTCATAATCTGTACCTTTCAAAGCCGATTGTCTCTTTTCTCTTTGAACTTTTTTCTCTTTTTTCTTCCATTTTTTTAACAAATAATTAAGTTCCGTTTGTAGTCCATACGATTCTCTTCTCGTATAGGTTGTTATCTAGATTTGTTTATTATTTAATTAAAGATTGAAAACCAGTTAACACTCAACCACTGTTGCCACTTGTGTCCTTGGACAGATTGTATAAAAAAAAATCAAATTTCATTGATAAATCAGTGAACAAATTGCGGTGTTTGTAAATAGCTAGTTTTATGTTCATTAATAAATAAATAATATTAATGTTTGTAAATCGAATATTAACATAGAAATCAATAGCAATTATTTTGATAGAAACTGTTTTTAATTTGAATCGTAATTAATGAAAGTAATTGCAATTCAGCATTAAAAACTATATGGGGTAACGTCACTAAAGCAGCAATCCTCCATTAAAAGTTGGAAGTACAGCTACTAGTAATAGAAATATCCTCGTTATCGAGTAGTCTACAGTTTTATCACAACTGTCATGCTCCTTTTGTGTTTTCACTGTTTATCAGTGAAACAATAGGATGAGGAAACAAAAAATGAAAAAAATGTAAATATAATTAATAATAGAACTTCAGACAACCTAATACAGGCATGAGCCGAAAAGTAATCATAAAACAACTTGATGGTAATCCGCAACTAAAGAGGAAGAGGAGGTGTCGAAATGCATTATGGGACCGGGGGAATCGTACGGTATCCTGTACTGTTGCCGACATCTACGTCATTTGACCTCTGTTGGATAGTTGTTTCATTGACAATCATACCACATGTTCTTATTCTTATATTGGACCATTGTCCTAAACGTTTCATGTATCGTCCTTGGACAGATAGTATTTCTAAACAAACGTTGTGTTTTTAATCCAGCACGCGATGTCAAAACACAGATTGCAACAAAGGTTTACATTTATTTCAATAACTTGATAATTATCATGTTTTTCTCATTTGATATGTATTTAAGTGAATAACAGACCTTGAATCTGAATCTTGAAATATGAAACGCTTATAAGGTAAAAGTCAATCAAAGTTTAATAGGGCTTCCCTATTGATCTCCTTGTTTACTTTTTTGGATGAGGATTTTCCGTTTTTCTTCCGAAAGTCGATGGTTCTCTCCATCTGCATTCACTTAAAATTAAGATGGTATGGGAGTCTAAAATAAAAATGATAGAATTTGTTCATACTTTGCCAAAAAGTAGTATCTATTGATATATGTTGAAAAATATAATAAAAATGGTAGGTCACCGTGCATTTTCTCAAGCTACAGGCCGGGACAAAATGACCCATTTTGTATGGATTTTACAGGAATAATACCATTTTGTGGTTAGAAACTAAACAAAATGATAGAATTGTAAAATACTTCAGGAAAAGACAGCTTTCAGAGACTGCTTTGAGAATATCAAAAGAAAAGATAGGGTCACCGTACGTTTTTTTCAGCTAAAATACAAAATAGTAAAATTCCATGTAGAATCCTTCAGAAAATGCACTGTTTTAGAGTTACCTCCCCTTAAAATGCCAATTTAAAAAAAAATTAAAACAACCAAAAATAATTATCATTTTCAAAAAGATTAATGGGTATAAGGTTTATTCTAATAAATTAGTTCTTATAAATGAAAATTCACGTAAATATCTGCATTTCTGCATCAAATTTTGCTATTTGATGGAAAATCTGGACCTTTGGTTCTCTGTTTTTTACAATCCAAGATGGAGAAGACACCCATACCACCTTAAACCTTGCAGTCTTTATATATATATATACATGTAGCTAAGAGTGTTTAAAAAAATGATGAGTATAAACGAGAATTGTCAGTTTTCGTGAAGAGGGGGTTTATGGTTCTCATTGGGTTCTCCGTCTTCCTGCAAACAAAAAGAATAAAAATGAAAGTGACAATAAATATTAATCATATCAATCAATTCATCCATCCATTTATTTCTTCCTATTTATTACTATAATCGTTAATTTAGGTATTGCAAAGCCAGAATTACTTCATTGGAAACAGTCGATAAAAGCTGAAGTAATTACTCTTCCGGATCACCGGAGATCACTACTGTTTTGTTAGTGTTGTTCAGTCTTTAATGTTGTGTTCTGTAGACTGTGTGTATTTTTTGTTTATTCATTCGTTTGCAATGGCGTTGTCGGTTAGTTTTCGATGTAGAAGTTTGAAATTTTCTTTTGTATCTTTCGCGCCTTTTTTTAAAGCATGTCTGCGTACATTTTCGGAGCACTGCTACTGATAAAACCGTGTTATCACTCAGACTCACCCTTAAAGCTAGGCAAGAAAGACATACCAATCCGGAGCACCTATGCTTTGTTTAATAAGAAATGTTTACCATTCCAAAGCAACAAAGCTCGAGTCAATTATTGTGGGGCTTGTGTTGCTCAGTCTGGTTTTCTGTGAAGTGTTTGAACAGTGTTATTTTGGGGTTGTTTTTTTTTGGGGGGGGGGGGGGGTCCTCGACTATTTAGGAATTATCAAACCAGATGATAGCTTTACAATTGTACAGAATGGAGATTTACAGGAACACTTTAATTTGAAATATTTTTTGGCGACAAATTATATTTAAAATTGCGACACAAGACTCTTTTCTTCGTATCATTCTAAAGAACGGAAATACTGCAGTATTAACGAGTTCTCCTCTCTTTAAAATATAATGAATGTGTTATTTTTTTAAACATGAAAAAAGAAAACTACTAAAATATCAATCTCGTAAATTCACAAAAAGAGAAATATAGCGGAACATAAACAACACCCAAGTAATGAGTCTGTCTTATATGGGAAAACATATCTTATAAAAACAAACTATATATAAAGAATAAAATGTGCTTCTTGAGTGATAAATTGACATTGAACGACCTTACAATGCGTCAACCAATTTACCCCGAAGTTCTTTACATAAAGAATATTATTAATCAACATTTTCTTTGCCCTTGCAACTCATACATTTTCATTATTGTATTTTATATGAGGGCTTTCCATTTGTCTTTTCTATAAATTAATTTATTTTCCTTGTTCAACAATAATGTCGTCTGCTCTATTAGATTCAGAGAAGTTGGAACCTTCGACGGCCATTAACTATACAACCAAAGCTATCAGCTGCGCGTTTTATTAGCATAAGGAATTCGCAGAATATCTTAAGCTTCTAGTTGATTGTATTTGTAGGAATTCACTAGGGTTCAAGTAGCGGACATTACCGCGATTAACAGCAGTAGGCAACACATTGTTTATGGATTACTGATTTAGTGTCCATTCAATTTCTCGCTGTATCGTGCACTTGCATTATTTATGAACTATCAATTAACGGGATTGTGATCATAAAAGCGTGCATAAAAAATATGATGCTTTTCTTTCATTAATTGGTATCGTTCTTATCAATAAATAACAGACCGTATCTTACACTTTGTCTAGATAAAGATATTATTCAGTCCAACAAAGACGACTCATTATCGGAAAAGCATTATGTTTGGTTCACCAATTTTAATTATTCTTCCGATTTTAATAGTCACATTTAAGTAAATTGACCACAAACGCCATGGAATAGTCCCTTCGTTTTCGACTTACGAGTTTGATTATTCCGGCTATGGTATTTTTCGCCTCAGTATCTCTTCCTCATAAAGTAAGGATAAATAAGAGTCGGGTCATACAATAAAGAGAATCAATTTACTCATGTGTCGAAAATGCACTGAGAAAATATATGCAAATAAACGAAAACATATTTTTTCTTATTTCAACTTCAAATTTAGATAGGAATACACGCAATTCTATGTATGAGTTTGATTGCATGCGTCGATGTTCTCCTATGAAGAACGGCAAGATAATATCTCAATTTGAAAACAAGAAGTTAATAACTATCATAGGTCATCGTACTGCCATCATTAATGATAACATACCATAAACAATAGCTCGAAACCGAAACTGGGTCTTTTTACCAGGTTAGCGGGTCCTTTACACTAGGTGAGCTAAAAAGGTAATCAATCAAATTAATGATTTTTTTTTTAATTTATACAAATTTTTAGATGACATGAGAGCTTTTAAAATACGCCTTTATGAAAATTTAATTGTAAACTGTATCCCTTAATTATTTCAGCTGAATGAATTTACGTTAATATTGGAACAGGTAAAGGAAACAGCATTATGCAACCGGGGTAATTCTACACCGACGGTATAGTATCATTTCCGGATTATATTACGTAACCAGGGTAACTCAACACCCTCAGTTTCAATATTATTTCCGAATAACATCCGAAAAGTATACATTTTTGCTTCATCATGATAGCAAAGCAGTTTTATTTTATCATTTTTAAGTTTAAGATTACTTAGATTAACATAAAATTACTTGCTGATGCATTACAATTTAAAGTTAAATCTTTCATGGTGAATTATTATTCTTAAATAAATGTAAAAAAACGACAACACTACAAATGATAAACGTACGATGTCGGATAACCAAATCTTGCATCAGTTTAACCCTCCCCCTAACAGTATTTGAATTAAGTATTTTTGTATCTTACATTGATCTTTTGATGTCGTCCCTTAGTTGTTTTATTATCATTTTGAATGGTGGTTCTCTCGTTTGTGTACCTTAGTATTTGTCATGTTGACCATACGGTCGCCTCTAATTGCTAACTACATGTAGACCTTTACTTTACTCTGGTGGATAATTGTCTCGATGGCAATTGCAATCATACTATACATCTCGTCATTTTATGCTATAATAATGTTTTATTATTATACAAACTATCATAGGCATGGCATTATTTATAATAAAGGAAGTCATGCCTGAGTGTATAATGATAGTATATTTTTAGTTCAGCGTAATTTACTAAATATAGGTCATCCAGGTTCTCGCGTGAAGGAGATGTGTTACGATAGTATTTTTGTAGTTAGTCTTTGTTTGCTTAATATAGTTCATATAAGGGCGGGTATGAAGGAAACATGAACTGATAGCATCTTGTTAGTTGGGCTTTATTTGCTAAATGTAGGTCATCCAGGTTCTCGCGTGACTGTATTTGCTTATTATAGCTCACATAAGGTCGCTTGTGAAGACGTGTGAACTGATAGCATCTGTTTAAGTCAGCTTTATTTACAAAATATAGGTCATCCAGCTTCTCGCGTCAAGGAAATTTGTAACGATAGTATCTTTTTAGTTAGGCTTTATTTTGCTCAATATATGCACGTGAATGAAATGTTATAACTTTTATAAAAATAAATGATAAAACGGATTCGTTAAAGGATTTCCGGTACAAATTAAAATCACGCCTAGTTCTAATCATATTTCGTATTGAAACATAATCTTAATGATTATTTTTTGTAAATTAAATAATTAAAATTGAATAATTTATATTAAACGAAACATTACCGTCATCATTATCGCTATTTAATCTTTTATCAATAATGCATAGACATTCAGGAAAATAGGTGGAATTGCGGCTGTGACCGTGATTATTTTTCAAAAGAGGGACGAAATATACCAGAGGGACAGTCAAACTTATAGATCGAAAATAAACTGAGAACGACATGGCTAAAAAAAACCAGACAAACAGACAAACAATAGAACAAAAGACACAACGAAAAAGAACTATAAAGACTTAGCAACACAAACCTGACCAAAAACTGTAGGTCGGATATCAGATGCTCCAGAAGGGAAATAAGCAGATCCAGTTCAACATGTTGCACCCGTCGTGTTGCTCGTGTCATAACAAACCCGATTAAATAGACTTATTATGTAGGTCACATTCGTGGTGAAAAGGGAAATGGATTGTAGTTAGGACATAAGGAACATATCCGATATCATCTGTGAAACGGTTATTCCATAACATTCAACCAACTCATGATGGCGTTCGTAAAATTTACGAAAGGATGAGTTCAACTACCCCATTTGGAACTATTGGTTTAATAGCTTCCTTGTGAGCAGCAACCCTCATTGTGCAGGGAAATAGGAGAACCAAAAACATTAATCATTTTATTAATCCATTAATTAAATATCAATTCATATTTCCTCAGAATATTTTATTTTGTCATCTTTGTTATTATTCGTCTTCCTACAACATTTAGTATAATATTATGATAAAAAATATAAGGTAAGTAAAAAACTTAACAAAGTTAAAGTTTTATCTATGCAATACGGAAACGTATTAGGGACAATCAAGAATAGTAACAAAAACATTGGCAATGAACTTGTTTTAAATTAAAATGACATTTCAAGTCTTTAAAATGACTGATATTTCGAAATTTCAACTTTCAAATCTCGAAATTTTTACATGAACGTAATTCAGTGCAAACCAGATTGCATTCATCATTTATTAAAGGATCATTTAAAAAGAAAATGTTTTCAACAACAATTATAGTGTTTGTTTCCTATTTAATCGGCGCGATCAAATTAACAAAATATGTCATTATAATTGTTCTATGAAATACGAAACTAACGGGATTTAATTCACAAGGGATAAATAGAGATGTCACCTCGCGAGGCTAAGTATACTAAGAACTATCGAACTCCATTACCTTTTTCATTGTTCCGTAAGTGTAACGCGTAGTATACGAGGTGTCTCGAAGGGGTTCCGCTATATCATGAGAAATTTATTGCTTTTGTCGGCATTTTTTTTTTATTTATCTTTGAGACATATCATTTCCCAGTCTGGGAATATATATTATTAATATCTTAATAATTCAAAAGTATATTAGCTTTCATGTTAAACAGTGCATGTTTTGAATAAATCATGAAGTATTTTATTGTCACAAGTAATTGATGCCTGATTGTAAAATAGTAAATGTGTGAATTTATAAAGTTATCAAATGCCGAGTGTTATTGTTTTAAATGGGATTTTTAATTTTTACATTTGTCATTTCGGGACCTTTTATATCTGAATATGCGATGAAGACTTTGTTCATTGTTGAAGATTTTACGATGACCTACAAATGTATAGTTGTAAACTTCTGTTGTGAAGAGTTGTCGCATTGGCAATCATACCACATCTCAATAGAAACAGTAGGTCCCTTAATGTTAATGAAACTAAACCGAAACGTATAAGGGAGCTACCATTTGATGGGGGGCTAGGATGAAATTTGAAAAAAATAGGCAGGACAGGAGTTTTGAGTAAAAAAAAAGGCAGGATGAGACACTTGCAAAAAAAAAAGTCAGGATGACAATTTATGTAAAAAAAGTCAGGATAAACTAAAAAAAAAAAGCAGGACCCGATAGAGTGAAAAATAAAAAGGCAGGACAGAGATTACAACTAAAAAAAAATGCAGGACAAAATTTTTCATCCTAGCCCCCCCCCCATAAAAATCAAATGGTAGCTCCCTAAGTTTAGTTCATTTACATGTAAATAAGATATAAGATACATACATGTATACAATATTTACCTACTAATTAAAATTCACATTATCGTATAGCTATATATTTAATTGTGCTGGTTTGAATAATTTATTACGTTTCTTATTCTTTGACAATATGAAATATCTGTACTAGAAAACGGACTAGACAATTATCAAACACATGAACATAATTATAGTTCTCAGTTTCACATCTGAGGTGTCTACGTGATTCGTGCACATAATTTCTCCGTATTGAGTAAACTTTTATTGTTTTTCAAATATATCTGTCTCGGGTGGACATGGGTTGCATCGGGTGTGTCTCGTATATATATATATTATAAAATGCAAATATAAAATATAGGATTTAGGTCTCTCTGGGAATAGTATACTTTTAATATATAATAGTATGTATCTGACAGCGTCTCTATACAAATATACTTAACAAAAGTATATATTTGTCTACGTGCACAAAGTATTGCAAATTCATTTGCTTACGTTTACTGATTTTTTTTGTTTGTTGTGGTTTATTTGTTTACATCATAGACATTTGGTATTTATTGTAATCACACCATATCTCCCTATATGCTTTTAAGAATATTGCCAACAGGCTCACATCATACAAAAAGTAAAATTGAAGTGTTCATGTGCCTTTAATTTAAAATATATCTAATTGATATCTGCACAGAAATGAAAAGATATGGTATGATTGTCAGCCAGACGGCTACCCAACATGCAGACACCAAAGCACCCGGATGTAAGCAACTGAACGTTATCAACACTTTAATGAGCATCGTACCATGTCTCTCTAAATGTTATAAATAATATTGCCAACAGGCCGTCATAGGGAAAAAAATTAAAGTTATCATATACCTTTCATGTTAAATATATATATATATATATTATATGTACTTGTAATTGATATCTGCATGGTAATACAGAGATGTGGTATGATTGTCAGTGAGACGACTATCCAGAAGACACAAAAGGACCCGGATCAACGGTTATCCAGCAGACACCAAAGGACCCGGATCAACGGTTATCCAGCAGACACCAAAGGACCCGGATCAACGGTTATCCAGCAGACACCAAAGGACCCGGATGTGAGCAAATTTAGGGTAGAGGTCACTGTATGTTACAAACACTTCAATGAACATTGTTCTTATATACATATACTTGTAGACATCAAATGTGTCATTCCCATCGGATATTAAGCTGCACTTTAATAGCTTTACAAAATGTCAGTTCATAATTTTTTTTAATTGCAAATGAATTTGACATTTCCTGTTTGCGTCTCCTCTTACATTCGCCGTTTCAGAATCTAATGCACACTGGGTAATATTTTCAAAAGCGTACACCATAACCATGATTGGTTTTAAACGTTCTAAACAATGGGAATTCAACCAATAACGTGACGTTATTTTCATTTTTGGGTACGAACAATGAAATTACCCATGATTCTTTAGATTCTGAAACGCCCAGTCACAAGTCACTATGCGGCCTTCAACAATGAGCAAAACTGATATTGTATTTAGTATTATAGACATATATACTAGCCAACAAAAGAAACGATACACGACTTATAATGTGTTGCCCTGTCTTTCGTTTTTATGTTGTATTTTTTAAAATTTTTGTTGAGGAGATGTGATATGATTCCCAATAAGCAACTATTCTCCTAAGACGAAAGGCCGAGGATGTCACAAGTAACTTTGCTGCCTTCAACAATGAGCAAAACTGATATTGTAAAGTATAATAGATAGATATATATATATATATATATATCAGGAACTGGCATGATAAATTGTTTTAGAAATAATTCAAATGACAAAAAGCTAGCAAACAAACAAACTATCAGGCTGATTTATAATAAAGAATAAGCGAACAAACGAAAACGTTTTGCAGAGAGCAACCAACAGCCAATGAATAACAGGTTTCTGATTTGAGGAGAGGGATATGCAGAATGTGACGTTGCTAAACAGCTTTGTTTTCACTCATCCGCCCTTTAACTAGGACAGCGTTGTAAAAAGAAACATGTAAAATAAGTTGTAAAAGGAGGCCATTTTATAATTTGACACAGTCATACTATAATTTGATATAGCCCCATTTTGAAGGAACAATAGAAGAAAACAATCAAAACCGTGATCAGATATAAAGTAACCTATTTATATCTTTATCAAATGAAACAAAAACAATTTAAGTGCGTTTATATATTATAAAAGCACACTTTAAATACTTGAAAGGTTAAAAGCCTACACCCGGACTATTGTCACAGTCATATTGTGTAAGTATTCTATAAATAGATGTTCTAAATTCAGGACGTTCACTTTTTTATGAACTCCCAATACAAAGAAACGTATAAAATTATATTTGCATAGATAACTGTTCAAATACAATTTGTTGTGCATTCCATTTATGTCCTTGAAAACGTGACGTAATATCGAATTCATTTTTGAAAGTACACCTTATCACTTCAGCGTAATAAAATAGTACTCGACCCGAAAATCTATATATACGGTGAAACATGTTTAACCCGAACCTCTTCGGGACTTAAGATTTTGTTCGGTTTTGGCCGATGTTCAGTTTTGTCAGGTTCACAACGCATACAATTTGATATGACGCTGCTAACGAATATGTTTAATTAAGACAGGTGTTCGGTTTATACAGGATTCGGTTTATACAGGATTCGGTTTAGCCAGGTTTCACTATACATCAAAAATATTTCAACTGTTACTTGGTGTTGGTGAATATTTCCGTGAATTAATTTCTATTGTTGAAAAAAGAGAAATGCAGAATCAACTGAGTCGATACGGGGCACGATTAACCTAAAAAGTAATATCACAATAATACTGAACTCCGAGGAAAACTCAAAACGGATAGTCCGTAATCAAATGGCAAAGTCAAAAGCTCAAATACATCAATTTGATAAACGAATCAGTGGCGGATCCAGGAATTTTCATAAGTGGGGGCCCACTGACTGACCTAAGAGGGGGCCCGCCCCAGTCACTCTTCAGTGATTCCCTATATAAGCAACCATTTTTTTCCTAAAAAGAGGGGGGGGGCGAAGTCAACGTTCTGTTCAAATTGTGGCTGTTAAAATCGAGTTCTTGAGTCCAAATACCCCCCCCCCCCTTGAATATTCTTGACTTCGGGCCTGACAGGCATTATTTTTTTCTTATATAGAAAATGGTAGCTTAAACTTGGTTTTATGGCTAGCTAAACCTCTTATAACAGCATTATATTGACAACAACTAAAATGCAGCCATTACAGAAAAAAAGCATGTTTTTACATAAATAAAAAAGAATTCCTTTTTAATGGGAAAGGTCGTTCTTTGTTATTCATTTGTTTGAACTGATTAAAAAAGCTATAAGGAAGCTAACATTTTGATTTTTATGGGGGTAGGTGGCTACAATGTAGGATGAAAAAAAAAACGTCTTACATAGATATAGGAAGATGTAATGTGAGTGCCAATAAGACAACTCTCCATCCAAATAACAATTTATAAAAATAAACCATTATAGGTCAATGTACGGCCCACACCGAACAAGCAATAAAAGGGTCCTAAAATTACTAGTACAAAATGTATAAAACCGTTCAAACGGGAAAACCAACGGTCTAATCTATATATATATATATATATATATACATAAAAAAAAGTTTATTTTAGTTTGTTATCTCTGTCCTGCCTTTTTACTTTTCACTCTATTTCGTTCTCCCTTTTTGGGGAGCATAAATTGTCATTCTGTTTTTTTTTACAAGTTGCTCATCCTGCTTTTTTTACTCAAAACTCCTGTCCTGTCTATTTTCAATTTCATCCTAGCCACCCACAAAAGCTCCCTAACAGTCACTTGAGTAAACATTTATAAAAAATCTTATTTCATGACATTTTGTAACTGAGATCAGATCTCTTATGAAATATTAATCGAAATAGAAAATTTGTATCGTCACAAAACGGGCATATATGTACTTGGAAAAAAACATCAATACAAAAATACATTAGTTTTTAAGTTCACGAGAACTAGCTGAAGAAACTAACCCTATTCATAACATATTTATGATCAATTACCATGATAATAAAGGTCTTTATTTCATTTGATTGAATGTTATCTATAAATTCACGTGAATTTTCCTTGCGGTAGATTTGACTGAAATGGTGTTATTTTCATTTAAATATAATATTTCGTTATATTTTTATTATTTCATACGTTTTTGTACAATAGTAATCGTGCATATCATTGCTAACCTCTCTGAGGGTGTGGATGAGGGTCCTTCATTTTATTCTTTATTTTTTATGCCATTGGGTCCTCGTTTTTTTAGATAAATTTACGAAGATGTTTTATAAGTACCAAAAGAGACAACCTTCCATCTAAGTCACAGTTTGTAAAAGTAAACCATAATAGGTCAAAATCCAGTCTATAATACTGGCCCTCACAACGAACAGCAAGCTTTAAAGAGCCCACAAAATGACAAGTGTAAAAGCATTCAAACGGGTAAGTAAATCAACGGTGTAAAAAAAAAAAAAAAATAGGAACAAGAAACACTTTTGTATTCTTTGTTTTTTAGGCCTTGTATTCTTTCGATTCTTTTATAAATTTTGTCTCTTGTTTTCTTCTCAAATCTTAATATTTTAACACCCCCACATCCTCTATATTTTTTATATTTTTTAGTCAGTGACAGTCCCGATTTTTAGGCTTTGAACATGGCTTATAAAATTCGAATCATCGAACAAGGGTTCCGAACCCACTCAACCAAATAGATGCTTCAAGTTAATTTGACATGGTGATTGCCAGTCAGAAGAGGACAAGGAATAGGACATTTCAAGATAGTGCGCTGACGCTCTAGCGTGCAAGATAATGCTAAAGACTTCATCTTATTTAGTAAAATCGTTCTTTGCTATTGTGATGTTATTTACTAGTTAGTACAGCCGCACTGCAGCTACCATCAACTTATCATGTTTATTTGACTTGAACCATTCATCAACCTTTTAAGTCTGCAATTGATTGGTGTTTTTGTTGGTGCAGATTCAATAATGACAAAGTTGACAATTAATGATTTTTTTGCATCGAATGAAGAGAGAGAGAGGAGAGAGAGTTCATGTTAAATGTCAAACACACATCGGAAAACCGTTTCCGGAATCAGAAACTACCTGGTGCACATGTTGTTTCTTATATAATTTGTTGACAAAAGGCTATAGTACTTATATTTTTCTTGTCAGGATGTTGACCTATTATTGTCATCTAAAACATCTTAACACTTATTGTGTTTCCCAGGTCGTATGACATTCGAGCAATATATATCTTTTGTTTCCAACAAAGACTAAAAAATGTAGATCTATAATGGGAAACGATACGTATCTACAATACTAAAATTACGAGGTCTAATTTGTCAGCCGTCATCACGTAAAAACGACGAATCACAGAATTCAACTTTATATATAACTAATATAGTACAAAGGTGTAGATTAAAAATTACACCACTCCAGGCCCTTTTGTTTTCCACATAATTAATATTGCCAATAATTAAGAAGTTCCGAGTCGAGTCCGATACCGATACCAATAGTATATTCACCTGTTACCTATTACCTTATCTGTACGTTCCGCATCTGACAGGTGCACCACCAAATGGTGTATTCAGGATTAATATGCTTTATACACTTCAATTTGTTAAAGGGCATGACGTAAAACAGCGAATCAAAGAATTCAACTTTTTTTATAACTAATATAGGACAATGCTGTTGATTAAAAAATACTCCTTTCCAGGACCTTTTGTTTTCCAAATAATTAATATTACCAATAATTGATAAGTTCCAGTTCGACGGGTTCAAACAGAAAGATTTGAAAGCAGAGAAAAACTGTGTATCTTATAATCGGCATGACTTTATCAGATGACAAAACTAATACTAAAATAAGACTTGAGAGCATAGTTATATACTTTAATTCAGTCACAGACCCATAATATCACGGGTGTGTTCTATATTGTTTATTGATACACTGTACATGGGGATCTTGATGGGAAATATGTTCTTTGCAACTTATATATTGTATGAATAGATGAAATCAAATACCCAGCTATTTTCAAATCTAGTTCAATGTAAAACTAATTCACCTCGTTATGATTTCAACCTAACTATGTACTTAATTGATATTTTGGGACCCATTTGACTAGATAATATGTGTACATCAAATGTTACCGTTTAAATAAACCCATAATATATTCACATCGTATTTTTATTATATGCTTTGATGTTATATGACAAATTTAATTATACCAAGTGCAAGATCAAACGCTGAAGGTCTCAAATTATGTTGGATGATTTCAGATGAAAAATAAAAAAAGGTAAAATTAAATGTGATGAGTGAATGTATAAACAAGGGTCTATATGGAGTTTACAAATTACAGAAAATGGGGTACACAAATAATGATTGATTGGTTGTTGGTTGCTTAACGTCCAGTCTCAAATTTTTCATTAATGTTCAGGACAAGATAAACGCAATAGGTAGGTCCGATTAACTGGGTTGCAAGTCGGGAAAATCTTAACTGCCACTGGAAATGAGGGTAAATTGAATAAGGACAGAAGTTTAGCCTGGTAACATGCCACCTCGAGCTCTAATGGCCCCTCAAAGAGTTGTTAGGGATCTTCACGTAAAGAGAGTGTGCCATTTGCTCTATACATGAGGCATCAGATCTAATATCCCTATTCTTACCGCACGTGACTGCGTACTTGATAAATCATGCACTTCCAAACGGACCGTCACTTTGGCAAGGGTGTTACTATTGGTCAGAAGAAGATCTGTATTGGCCATAATTCTATTCCTCAGTCATCCAGGATGAAAAAATGAAATATAAAGATTTCAAGGTTGATAAATGTGTAATATAAAAATTGAACATAATCGTTATAATGAGTTTATTTACAAACAAAATTTAAGAACAGGGAACGAAAACTGGCTAGAAAATAAGAAAAAAAACACCTTCCCAAACAGCCCCTCTTGTTATTTCAATAGGTGCATCAATTGGTGTGCTCAAGACAGATACACAGGTTAATTGTGACACATTTAAACGTTGTCTGCCAATAATATCAGTGTGTCATTAGGTCAGGTCAGGTCAGGCTAGTTACGTAATCTATATATGGGTTTTAGGACTGGAAATAGTGCCGTGACCTGCTTTGACATTCTTTATTTTATGTGAAATCAAATCTAAATATCTGTTTGTTGATTCTAAAATCCTCAGCTGGTAATTTTATTTTACTAGTTAGATTTTTATCAATTTAAAAGGTCTTTTGGATAATAATTAATCTATCAATATAGAAACATTATGTAATTTTTAAAATTCAGATTAATCGGGACTCGCGTGCCGGCTCGTCGAAGTATCAGAAGGTCTGACAATCTTCCATACAGAGTTAAAGGTCCTTTCTCTCCATGAAGGACCGATAACTCTGCATGGGTGATTGGAGGTGTGGATATCAAATGACGATTCCGTTGATTGGTCGAGAAATTCTTGTAGTTTTCTCAAATCAGGCGATCCAGGATTTGAAACCCAGTCCATCCCTTCTAGTAGATATGTCCGTGCTTATTAAAGTGTAGCCTAGTCTACGGTAAAATTCACAAGTTTTCTTAACTCGAAAAGCTTGAGAAACTTTTAGACCAGAATGTTGCACCTTATACTGAACACCGACGGAAATTACATTTATTTGGACAAAGTCATACAAAAATTATTCTTTGTATACATGCATAAACCACCGCTGCATTTGTTTGTACCTGTCTTTAAAAGGGGGTCCCAACCCAGGATAAGGGGGGGAGGTCCAAATATATGTCCCCATTCAAATGCATTGATTGGCCCAAAAAAAAAGGCGTTGGAACCCCCAACTGGATCCGCCACTGGCACCCATTCTTCTCTTACTAAAGGACAATCTAGTGTAAATGTACTATATATACTGCTAACATACATTTCATATACAAGTTATTGATCCAAGTTATTTTTGTACATCAAACAAAAATTACTAACATAGTATGATACATTTTTACATTAATTGCTTTATCAAAATATGAAGAAAAATATATATACATTATATATGATAACGAACAATCGTAAAACAGCTTACTCCAGCTGTATGTTAAATATTTTATTTAAATTTGATTGTATTTATTCAGCTATTTTGTGCATGGTTTATTTTAATGGTTACTTGAATACCATATTGAACATGTGTTAGTATACATAATATATACCATGAAATAATTTTGTTGAAATTTGGAGTTATTGTGTAAGTTCATGCTAGTCTGTATAATATATATGCACTTTATATTAACTGTATCTTGGGGTTTGCTTTTATACTTTCATTATAGAGATAATGTCGTATGTTACGATTTTCAGAAAATATTTTTTCTAATGAATTAAACGTGTTTTTTTTTTAAATGGACAACTTTTACATGCGGATCCAGGATTATGGGAGGGGACTGGCAAGCCAACGTTGGGAATAATTTATAATTGTAATAGTCCATTCTTTTGTTATATATTATATATGTATATCATAATATATGAAGCTTCATAAGTAGTCCCTGGCCACCTTAATCCGACTCCGGACTTTTAAGGGGTTGACCATTTGATTTTTCTTTAAAACAAATTCTTTCTTTTCAATAAAAATAAAACATTTACATAAAACAGACTCTGGAGAGAGACAAATTAACAGAAACACGATTGCAAATTCTTCTTTGAAGAATCAAGTTGTGTTTGTTTAGCTGCCACCAAAAAACTTATTTTCCATTCGATGGACCCTGGATGTTTCTCTTCTAGTAACTACGTAATCTTAATGAAAAGGTTTGCACGTTTCAGAGAGTAATTATCAAAAGAAAATTGAACACTTTGATCAAACATGCTTCAAAATTACTCCTCTGAATTTTTGTCAAAAATCAGTGCAACATTTTTTCCGCGTACTCGTTCATCCCTTCATCTTTACTACGTCAGCAAAAAATCATTATATTAAGTTCGAGTCGTACGTTTTGAAATGTATCCATTTTAAATAACATGTTAATGGATTGAAATATACATGTCGTTTGCCTTCATACGATCCGGAACGCCCACCAAAACAGCCTATGGTTACTAAATTTGAATAAAATATGTCATAATTAGATTTAGTTGTTATTCGAAGTGAAATTAATCATATTAAAAGCTTATATTACTTTATTTGATGTAGTAGAGGTGGCTAGGTACAGTATAGTACATGTAAATCTAATTGAAAGGAGATACACGTTAACACTTCAAGGTTATTTAAACAGGGAATAGGTGTAAACTGGTCCTGGTTTCGGAAATTAATGCATAAAAATAATAAAACGTTGTTCTGAATTTAAAACTATCAAGTTCATCCCCTAAGATTTATTTATTAAAAAAGTGAATAAATTGTCATGTGTTCACATTTAGACTGGAACAGCCAACACACGTATAAGACTTTACATTGATGCGAAAATTCTCCCTGCATTTGAGCATGTTAACCTGGGTGTAGGAATATGGCATCCATTGGTCTTCCCCTGTGCGGTAGTAATCTAATTTTAGAGGGAGTCGACGCATGTTTGACTGTGCGGGATGTGTGAATACGCATCCACACCATGATGGGATAGAAACGCTTAATTCTCCCTTGTAAGATTTCATATTTTGAATCGAGTGCTTTATTTTCACATGTGTGGCCGTTCTAACTTTTTCAGTGAGATGGAAAATGAAAATATTTATCTGTTCGAATTCTCTCATTGTAGCGTAAAAAATATTTTATTGTGAAAATATCATTGTAGAAAATACATCCATATGTGTCAAGCAAACACAAATACAAACATGACTTATACAGATAGTGAAAAAAATATACAAATGTAAAAAATGAAAAAGATGAAAAAGATTTTTTTTTATTGTGAAAATATTTTAATATAATTAATAATAATTTTATTTGCAAAATAAGCAAACACAAATACAAACATATCTAAAACAGATAGTATACAGTTCAAATATAAACATAAAAAAACATACTTATAAATATACAATATGACAATTTTATTAGTATTAACTCTCATATCAAAGTGCATCTACTATTTTTTAATTTTATGGTAAACTAAGCATGTATGAAAAATAAAACAGATTTTTATTATTGAAGACCTTTGCCCACTGTTTACACTTTCATAGTTCATGTATCAAATGATTCTAATCGTTTTCGTCAAATTCGATAAAATATTAAAGTTTATGCGTACATATATGGCATGACATTGGCCTTGTATTAAATAAATCATAATAATTTCTTTTGTCAAGAGGAAAAAATTCTGATGCGCTAGTTTGAATTCGTTGTTAACACTTTTATAGTTCATATTTTAAAGATTCTAATCGTTTTCGTCAAATTCGATAAAATATTAAAGTTTATGCGTACATATATGACATGACCTTGACCTTGCATTAAATAATTCATAATAATGGCTTTTTTCAAGAGAAATACAATTGATGCGCTAGTTTGAATTCTTTGTACGGCGTCAACAGGAGAATTATGCATAATAAAAGGTTTGATGATAAATTGGATAATGTTATATTTTCAAATAGAATCCGGAATTTGAATCAAGCATGCTAAAAGTATATTGAGATTTATTGCCTTTGTATCATTGAAATGTATTGAATAGTTTGTCATAGTTGGTATAATTGTAATTAATAATATATGAATTTTATTTTTGGCGTAGAAAAGTTACATGACCTTCACCGGCATAATTTATATATTAATAGTTTATTCTGGATTGAGGACAATATCATTCTTAGAATATTAATGTACTTTCCATTTTTAGAACCGAGTGTTTTCCTTTAGTCCGTATTGTGCATTTATCTTATTTGATTTGTGTCACCACTGTATTATTACTGTAACCGGGTTCAGTCTTATAAATTACTAATTGACTGCTCCATAAGCTTACATGCAAAACAGCTGATCTTTGAAAGAAAAAGAAATCTACATAGAAAAAAAAATCATGTTCATATATCATGTACATGTATGTACTAATGTGAAATTGTGATTTAATCGAGAGAAAAAAGTTATGCCACAAAGGAAAAAAAGTTCGTAATCCTGAAGTTAAATCACTTTTTTCTACTTTCGGTTTTGCTGTTTTTACTAGGAATCATGATATCCTTCCTTTTTCCTGGATTGATATCCCCAAAAACATGCAAGACTCTTTTTAAATCTACATATATGATTCAATTCGGCATAAACCTATAATCAAACAAAAAAGATCAGAAAAAAATGGAATATTTTGTTTCCCTCCACGTTTTGTATGCATGGAAAACTGGAGTTGTAATACATGCAACTTGAAGACTTGTACCAATAGTGCACCAATTAAAAAATCCAGTATTCAATTATTATCCCTATCTTCATTCAATCGGCACCCTAAGGGTGACTAGTGAATGAATACATATATGTAATATTTGCCACTGGACATTAACTAAACAAACAATATCCAACAAACAAAAACAGCAAAAAATAATAAAAAATCAAACTTAAACATTATAAATTGAAGATGAATCAGATACCACAATATATTTATTCTTGCTCATTATATTTTTCATTTTTACACTCGATCATAAGTGTTTGCTATTTCTCCAGCATTGCTTGCATGTTTTTGCATCGTGTTAACAATGATCCCATAATGCATTATTCATGCTGTACATGTTGTGCTCTGTTCAAAACCACGTGATGGCTATGAGGAGACTAGTCTTTTCAGTTTTTCTCAGGTGTAAGAACTTTCAAAATGCAATAAATCATATTTTCCAATCAAATGTTTGTAAACCATTGTTAAAAAAAATCATGATTAGATTTCAAATGACGACATCACCTATTCAGTTACGTTAAATTGGAGATGTTTTATAAGAGGGTCAGGAGGGGGTTTCAGAATCGATAATAAGGCGGGAACCAGAATGAAGAAACCATTTGAAAAATAAGGAATAAGGAAAAAAGATGATTAAAATAAAAAGACAGAGAATAATATCGTTTGAAAATATAAAGAATAGGGGAAAATGGAATCAGACAAAATAAAGAAAAGAAAAACATGTCCTTGAAAATTAAATAATGCAGACATGAAGGACCCAAATCCAGCAGACTCTCTACGGAAAAATAATAATACCGAGAGTAATTTATGGCGTCATTTACACCTGTTGAGAATAATTTAAGACATGGATTTAGCTTATAGCCTGACTATTGTATACACAGGCTGAATGATTAGCAAGCTCTACGTCTTCTCATGTTTTATGCAGAAACCTATTGTTAAAGAAATTACTCATAAAAAGAAGTCATATAAAACACCGATCTCTAGTTCATGTTAAAATGTGATATTAAGAATTCAACATCCTATAGCACAAGCGTTATATTACAAAATTTAACACCAATTAAGACTTTCAAACTGACTGTATTGCATTAAAAAGCTGAAGTTCGTATTGCTAAAAAAAATATGCAAAAGTTACAACAACAAAAAAAACAGACGGAAAAACAAATAAAAGTCTACACAAAAAATGAAGACACATACACATTGGGTGATGCCAGAGAGGAATCAGATCCTTCTCCACACGAGTCACCCGTCGTGTTGCCGATTGTAAGTACTCATTAGATTAAGTCCTCCCAATCGGAGAAACAAGGATGGAAGTGTATCTTTGACAATTGGAAGCTGTTTGCGGTCATCTTTATATATAATACAGATTTTTAATCAAATTTAACCAGCTCATGATGACTTCCGATCAATCGTAATTGGTTCTAAAATTCCACATGGAACAAGTTTGAACGCAAAGCATGGATAGTATCATACGGGATCTATTTTTCAAATTATTGCAAGAGAGAGATGACAGATATCAAAAGGACATTCAAACTCATTAGTCGAAAATTAGCTGTCAACGATATGGCAAAAGAAAAAAGAAAAACTTTAATAACGAACAACAGTATACAACAAACACAACATGGAAAACTGAAGACTCAGCAACACGAACCGACTACCAAAACCGGGGATGATCTCCATAGGCACTTGTTTCTGTCAATATGGGGATTTACTATCCATACCAGTACAAAAAAAAACACAAGGTAGCTTACGGGAATTTTCAATGTGTTCGCTTCAACCAATATTTTATTACTTTCCCTTGCCCCTTTCACGAATAAAAGTACACCAGTCTTTCGGTAATTGATTTATCTTTACAATGAAACAACTCTCACGTACCTTGAGAATACCCCTCGAACAGTCCAACACACTTAAGTGAGAATTATTGACCTTTTTCCAGACCATTGAATTTGGAAGTACTAAACTTCCGGTTTACTTAGGAAGTTAATAAAACTGTGCAATCCCATTGGTCACATTTTTCTGGTTTCTGGTAACTAGTATAAATAAACAGGTAACCAGATGAATTTGACCAATCAGATTGCTGTGTTATATTAACTTCCTAAGTAAACCGGAAGTTTAGTACTTCCAAATTCAATGGTCTGGAAAAAGGTCAATAATTCTCACTTGGACTGTTCGAGGGGTATTCTCAAGGTACGTGAGAGTTGTTTCATTGTAAAGATAAATCAATTACCGAAAGACTGGTGTACTTTAAAAAAAAAAAAACAATAAAGGCCAGGTGCTCCTGACTTTGGATAGGCGCAAAAATTCGGTTAAAGTTTATTGACGTTTTTACAGTGGATTGCCTTCTTTTTTGTACACTTCCTGTTTTGTTTTCTAATATCAATTAAACTTGTTTGACATATATAACAGTAAAAACATCACATGCATATGTTGTTTTCAAAATGAAATCAACAGATTTTTGAATATTTTATAGTAAAATGAAATCTGTGTCACCAAGGCATTTCCACTTCGTGTAATATTATTTTCATACTTTGAAGTTATTTAGTTTAAACATATTTATTTATAGTGGATTGGGTACAAGTTATTGCACCTAATATTAATCCCTTTCCACTCTGCTTGAATTTTACAAGGATGTCTTTTATACGTGCAAGATATACTGTTCTGTCTTAAGACGGGTCAGCCATTTATCGTCCTCCTTTCCCATGACTATACTCGCAAATGTTAAAAAAGGGAGAATCAAACTTCAGTCCCTGAAATCTTCTTCCCGGAACGGATATTGTACCAGGAATCTTTGTATTGGTAGTCCGATGCCCTTACCACTACACCACGGCTCTCCAAAAATTGAAGTTATTCATATGCTGATATGCAATGTATAAGTATATGAAAATATGGTTGCTTTTCACAATATATAAATTAATGAGCAAATGAATCGAAGTAATTCTAGGTCCCGGTAAAATTCGCGTTTGATCAATGCATAAGTACCTCTGATAAGTCAAACTCGGTTGATTCGAATACTCGCTTAAGTCGAATAATTGTTTTAGTCCTGTCGATATAAAAGTAATGCTAATTGAACCAGATATCTGGAAGTTCGAAAGTAAGAATGTGTAAAACTTGTCCTCGTCAGTTCAATAAACGTCTTTCATGTCGATTTACCTAAAGTCATATATCCTCGTCTGAACCTCATACAAAGGCTATAATTGTATAACATACGTGTACATGTAGCTCTATACTATTTGGAACAAATACTTCAGCGGTGTGAATCAGTACAATTTTTAAAATTGAATTCCAACAAACGAACTTTAAGATATATCAATTATGTTACATGTATATATGAATATGAAACATGTCGGGGAAATATTCGAAGTGACTCAATAACATGTAATTATAAATAAGGCCGTTAGTTTTCTCGTTTGAATTGTTTTATTTTGTCATTTCGGATCCTTTTATAGCTGACTATGCGGTATAGGCTTTGCTCATCGTTGAAGGCCATACGGTGACCTATAGTTGTTAATTTCTGTGTCATTTTGGTCTCTTGTGAGGAGTTGTCACATTGGCAATAATACCACATTTTCCTTTTTTATATGATTGGTTCCAAATTTTACCCAGGGCAATGACGCATATTTAAAAACGTAGTAAACTTCAATTGAGTCGCAAAAACTGTCACACTGATGCAGGTCGAACACAAGCAAATTGTCATGACAAGAGAAAGTAACTCGCCACACGCCTCGCTCTGCATTTCCGTAGGCCATGTGTTGTTCGCATGTTTATCTGTACGATGTTGGTACATGTTAGTAACTGTCTGGTAAAATATGAGAGAGAGGTAAGGACATAAACACGACAATGAATGCTTTTTATAATAGACATCAATGATGAATGATTTCCTATCACGCATCTCACAAGGTTCAGACACCATAATATAGACTTATTTTAATAACGTAAAAATAAGCCAAGAGAGAAAAAGAGAAGAATGCCTTCAACAATGAACAAAACCATAAAGCTTAACATCCTTCATAGGCATGGAATGTCACTTTGAAACAATTTTTGAAAGAGAATTTCAACGAACAAATATCAAGATGTATCAATTATTTTATATACAAATGTTTATAAATATAAAACATGTCAAAGAGATGTGTCAAGGTGACACAATTACATGTTATTAAACAATGTACCATACTGTGAAATCTGTTGTTTCTAATTTAAAACAACCCATAAGGTGATTGGTTTAAATGATGGTTTAAATGATGCATTTAAACATCATATGACACGTGTAATTTACTTACATTAAGAGCGCCTAAACTTATAGAAGGGTGACAAAATATGCAATCCAGTGTAAAAAGAAGTCAATAATTTTCTACAATTCAGGTTAATTTTGTTAATCCATGTGATCAAGAAGAAACGGACATAAAGTGGGCGATACTTTTATATAACAAATTTATTTTATGAATGATCCCCTGTGCCCACATTATGAAATGCCAAAAAAAAAACGAATTTTAACATATGATGCGTTGTGAAAATATTCAATAAAATTGTGAAAGGAAATGGGGAATGTGTCAAAGCGACAACGACCCGACCAAAGAGCAGACATCTGCAGAAGGTCACCAATGGGTCTTCAATGTAGTGAGAATTTTCGCACCAGTAGGTGTCATACGTCATGGTTGAGTAGTTTTCCAACGAAAGAGTGAGGGGGACCCAAATCCTACCCGGGGCTACGATGCCTATTCATGAATACAATAAACGTTAACTAGCGAGACGCAAACAGAAAAAAATGAGACACTGAACCCAAAACGAGCCTATAGATAGATAGAGAAAGATTTAAAAAAAAAAAAGACAAGCGCATTGTAAAACAGGAGAAAGAAACTTAAGAAAAGACAAGCACATTACATATGAAGAGAAAGACAGAAAAGATAAGACCATTGCAGACGAGAAATATGTTATGGAATTTATCACATTGATAGGAGATCGAGGAAGACTGATAAGGGAGCTACCATTTGATTTTTAGGGGGGGGGGGGGGGGGGGGCTAGGATGAAAATTCTGTCCAACATTTTTTTTAGGCTGTAATCTCTGTCCTGCCTTTTTATTTTTCGCTCTGTTTGTTCCTGCCTTTTTTTTCATAGTTTATCCTGACTTTTTTTTACCTAAATTTAGTTTTTTGCAAGTGTCTCATCCTGACTTTTTTTTTTACTCAAAACTCCTGTCCTGCCTGTTTTTTTCAAATTTCATCCTAGCCCCCCATAAAAATCAAATGGTAGCTCCCTAATGCAAGCATGCATGTACAAAATGACATTTTTTATAAAACCGTAGAGCTCTTCATTCTTAAGTCAGATAACTGATGATGTAACGACACACGACTCTGTGCATTTCTATAGTCCACGTGATGGTCTCTTGTTGTACCTGTCTCACGATTTTAGAGGTCATGGCAAAATATCAATACTAATTATTCGTTTTTATAACAGACATCAGTGATGAATGATTTCCTATCACGCATCTCACCAGGTTCAGACACCGGAATATGGACTAATTATAATTACGGTACGCAGACGGTCATTATTAGATATGTTGTTTCCGAACGGATTTACGTAATAGGGAATTATACCCGATAACGAGGCTCGTTATCATTTGACAAAAATAAACTAATGGAAAATGATTGATAGTTCCTTAACGCCAAGTTTGAACATTTTCCTACATATTTGTTAGGGACAGTCAGACTGACAAATAGAATATATACACGCACGAGATGAGTTTGAATAACCGAGACTCATAACTCGAAAAAAACTGACAACGCCATGACAAAAAAAAAACCCACCAAACAACAAATGCAAATGTAGAACACAAAACACACAAACAAAACAAACAACAAATATTAAGACGGACTGGAGCGTAACAAACCTTACCAAATACTGAGGGTGATCTTATGTGTCTCAAATCACTGTACAAGATAACATTTAGGAAACAACCATCTAGCCTCAAGGGGAGGGCTTGTGGTTTTTTTTTAAACAATATATATGCTGATCACCAATTCATCCCATAACTTATAGTGTGGAATTTTGTAAAAAAAATTAAAAAAACAATTTGTTTAGTGATAGCGTCGGAAAACTAAAAAGAAAATCAGACTCGGACAAAAATCCGTATCGCCCCTTTTTTGGGCAAATGGATAGTTGCTCCATTAGCATTGCCGTGTCATACATTGTCTTTTTAAGATCCCTAGCGAGCCAATAAACTGTGCGATCATTTACTGAGGTTGTTGTTTTCGTTTGACCTGAATTTTAGACTGATGACATTTTACTTCAAGTTATAGTGAAATCAATCTATATCTACATAAGTGCACAAAGTTAAATAAATGACGACCTTGACATCAACTAAAACTTAATCCTTAAATGTTAAGAATGTCACGTTTGTAGTTTTATGCATGTAACATATATTTATTAAGATATTGATTTAGTATTTATAAGATATTATTCATATTTGTACTTCTACAAAATGCAAGTTAGTTTTACAATCATCAAACCTTGTGGTTGGTGTCAATTCAATTTGCACTTTTATATTTTTGGTCTTGCGCGTGACGTACCAGGAAAGCGTAGTCGAATTTTTTAGTCATGGCGTTGAACTTGTCAGTTTATTTTCAATTTCCTTTATGTGAGTTTGACTTTACCTTTGTTATCTTTCGTCCCTCTTTTGTAAAAAAAAACCATGATAAAATGTGTATTCAAAAGTTCATTTTTTAAACGTTTAATTAGTATCTTTTCTATTTTATTTTCTGTAGAGCTCTGCAGGGGAGGTCCAGTAAAAATTTATTTTTCTGTTTGTTTTTAATTTATTTTTGTTTAAATTCTACAGTGATTACACACTTTTCTTTATTCTTCCTCAGACTAGCGTTAATTTGTAAACTGAAAGCCCTCCAGCAACTTGTGGAAGCTTGACTATCGGACGTTCGAACTCCTTCAGAGATTTGTTAAACCCTTCAGAGACTTGTGGAAGCTTGACTATCGGAATTTGAACTCCTTCATATGTTTGCTAAATCATACAGCGACTTAATTGTGCGAGCTTGTCTATCGGACGTTCAAACCCTTCATAGGATTGCTAAACCCTTCAGAGACTTGTGGAAGCTTGACTATCGGAATTTGAACTCCTTCATATGTTTGCTAAATCATACAGCGACTTAATTGTGCGAGCTTGTCTATCGGACGTTCATATCCCTTCAGAGGATTGCTAAACCCTTCAGAGACTTGTGAAAACTTCACTATCAGACATTCGAACTCCTTCGGATGTTTGATCAGCCCTTAAGCGACTTGTGACGAAACTTGACTCCCGGACTTTCGAGTATTCCTCAGAGGATTGCTAAACCCTTCAGTGACTTGATAAAACTTGTCTACCAGACATTCGAAGTCCTACATAGGTGTGCTAAGCCGTTCAGTGACTTGCGCAATAGCTATGAAGTTTGTCTTTCGGAAGTTGAAGCAGTTCGAACTTTTTCAGAGTTGTGGTATTAGAACATTTAATTTACATAATGTTGTACATATATTATTAAACACATGTAATTTGTACGGTGTGACCTTTTCCTGTAAATGTAGTGTAACGTTCGGAACATAGCTAACATAATCAATAAAAACCTTGTCATAAAAGATATTAAATATGTGTTTGTAATGTTAAAATGTACCGATTATATATACATGTACGTGCGTTTTCCAATGAAATATAAATAAGGTGTGGTATGATTTTCATTGCGACAACTATATACATGAAATTGAGAATGGAAATGGGGAGGGTTGGGATCTCAAAAAATGTTTAAC
Organism: Mytilus trossulus; assembly: GCF_036588685.1. Taxonomy (NCBI): domain Eukaryota; kingdom Metazoa; phylum Mollusca; class Bivalvia; order Mytilida; family Mytilidae; genus Mytilus; species Mytilus trossulus. Next base: position 8,635,775 of record NC_086385.1, on the reverse strand, counting down.
CCCGCCGCAATTTTGCGCCTTTCCCAAGTCAGGATCCTCTGGCCTTTGGTAGTCTTGTATGATTTTTGTTTCTTGTGTATAATTCGGAGTTTAGCATGACGCCCATTATCACTGAACTAGTACACATATTTTTTAAGGGGCCAGCTGAAGGACGCATTCGGTTTGGGGAGTTTCGTCTATTATGAAGACCCTTTGGTTGCCTTCGGCTGTTGTCTACTCTATGGTCGGTTTTTTCACGCTTTGACACATTCCTAATTTCCTTCCTCAATTTTAATGTTTCAAAGAGACAACAACTAAAAGCAATCAACAATGAGCAAACACCATATTGCATAGCAATCTATAAAAGGTCCTATCAAGAATTATGATAAAATAAATTATTATGAAAAACAATTTAAACCAGACAACCAAAAGCATGACTATGTACACAAGACACTAAGCGAAAAACGAGTTAATAAACAGCAACAAGCAACAACCATAGACAAACGAGGTTAGACGTTTAAAGTCTCCTGGTATCCTGTTCTTGTTATGAGCATTCAGTAAAACGGTTATTTTCTTCACTTGCATGAAATATTTGTCACTAAACGTTAAGCAACCAATAATTCAATCAATCACTTTATTTCTTACATCACTCCTCAATTTACTTGGGGATCTCATTGAGGTCCGTGTTTTAAGAAATGTCGATTTCAACCAAAACAAATTCATTGATCGGGATTGAAAATGACTAATCATTTAAGCTAATTTAAAAATGTTAAATTGCAGAATAAAGACACTAATTGTTAAGTGTAGCAACATAAAATGTATTTGCTCTCACTACGAAGCAGGAAAGATGTTGTTTTTTTACAAATGTATCATTATGGTTCTTTGCCAAACGTACCGGAACCACCTATTCCTTGATACGTCAGAGCGCGTCCATGTAGATAAAAATAAAAAAAATAAAAACATACGATTTGTAAATATTTTGTTATTGTAAAATGTGAAATTCTTAAAATCCTTGACAAACAGCCATCAATAGAATATAAAATGTTATTAAAAAATTATCAATAAAAGCAACAGATTTAATTGATCGCGGAGCCGTATAATTAGGAATAAATGGTAGATTTCACTTTTGAAGATGAGCCCACCAGTCAAGTTTTAAATCATAAGTATACAAGACGCACACAGTCGACTGATTGTGTTTTAAGTACTAAGCACTCATGGAATTTAGATTAATATTTTATTATCAACTTTTTTTTCGGTGATTTAAAACAAAATGAATGTTTTGCAAATTACCCGTGTTTATTTTGTGGTTAACATGTGTCTCTTTTTTAATTTTAGAAACTTGTTTCATATAAATGACTTAAAAATCAGTTACAAAAATATAACAACACCGTTCGGCCCTGTCCGTAACACAGTTATAGATTTTCAATGGTATTTTTAAACCAGATGTCATAGTTCTATGCAAAAATACCGATGTGTTAATTTTGTTCAAGAAATTAAAATAGGATTTTGTGTCTAACTTTTCATTTTAGAAACTTATCTAATCTTAAGTGGCAAATGTTGCAACGGGACGGATCCGTAATTCAGTTATAAATTATCAATGCTATTTTTAAACCAGATGTAATAGCTCCATAATTATCGTCGTACTAGGATGATTAACAACTGGGAGTTAAATGTCACTAGAGCCATCGTTTCTTGTAAACAAACTTTTTTAACAAAATGTTCAGTTCTAGACTGCGACACGAGACGTGTAGGTTAATACATTGAAGGTAATTTGTACGTACATTGTGTTATCATTTCACAAATTAAATAAGGTGGGTGTAAACCGGTTTTAAATAGAAAACGATTATATAGTTTATTATACATACGGGAATCAAAGAACGAAATTGATCACAAATGATGATGCAAAGGAAATAATCCGAAAATCACCTTCATGTTGTATATACGAAACTAAACGATGATAACGGAATCTAATAATCCTTCCGGAGCACCTGATGATCACGTATACTATATATATATACGCAGCTATATTCTGAATTCGATTTTCCCCCTGTGGGGACATGTCCACAAGACAGCAACCCAACTCACAAATTCAAAGAACTTCTTCAACCTTTTTGTTAGACAGATGTCTTTACAATTAGTTGGGACTATAAAGCAAAATCGTTATTGTGACTTCATTTTAAGTATATGTGGTGGGCATCAATAGCAAAATGCTATTTCATGCAGAGCCACAGGGAATAAAAGTATAGCGACAAGGATGCAATTCTACATCCCACTTTAACCTCTGAAGTAGGAAAAATAAACCAAATATGATGCATCTACTGACAAGGTATCCGTGAACAGTTGACCCAAACCTCGTATAGTCTAGGAAGTAATCTGCATCCTACGACAGCGGATTTCCTGAAGGACCCCCCTTTTTGACGATCAATGCATTTGAATGGAAACCCCTTCTTTGTCCTGGGTTAGGAACCCACTTTTTAAAATGGCTGGATCCGCCCCTGTTATACGACAGCGTATTTCCTGAAAAAGAGACCTGCTGCCAGCGTTGGTAGTAATTATCAGGAAACGCATCATTTAAACTTTGTACTTATACATCTGCGTCATGTAACTATTAAATGACTTCAAAATACATGACTGCACTTCCTATACGATAGTACAAATAAAATGCATCTAGCCAATTAGGAAATCCGTTTTAATCTTTTATTTACATGTACCACGACAATATGTCAAAATCTACCCACTTAGAGCAGATATAAATTGTCAAATTGTATGCAGAAGCTAACATTCATAGGTGTAATTTATTTACGTCTGCTTTTAGATATACCGTCTGGAATGTTTAAAGGAAATTCTTGAGTCTGCATCGGAAAGGATTAATATTTTTATCTTGTCGGCCGGTTTTATACTCGGTCTGCAATGGCCTTCACCTTCGTAATTGATTTGGTCTCGTTGTTTCTATTTGAGTGGCCGATCGTGAGTTTTGTGTAGACAAAATCCATGTTTTGTGTATTAATTATAACTTTAGCATAGTGCACGTGTAAATGTACATGTAATATTTAAGATTTTGATTGATTTGAAAAATTCAACTGTATGAAATGAAAGTCGATTTTAATTCAGTATTATCAGGGCTTGTACTCAATTACAATTTCAAAGTGCCTAATGTCGAAGTTACAATCCCGTTTCCTTTCCAAGAATGTGAAGACCTGCCTTATTATACTATTTCTCGGGTTTGTAATAACATGATCGAGCAACACAACGGATGCCACATGTGGAGCAGGATATGCTTGAGATCAGCCCCAGTCAGTTTTGTGGGTTCTTGTTGCTTATTCTGTTTATTTCTGTGTTGTGTCTTGTGTACTATTGTTTGTCTTTTTTCGTTTCTTTTTAAGCAATGGCGTTGTCAGTTTATTTCCGATCTATGAAGTTAGATGTCGACTCTGGTATCTTCCGCTCCTCTTTTGATAGATGCTTTGATGTCAATTTGCATGAGGTCAATTTTTATTTGACTTTCCACTCATTTATAGTCTGGTACAATTTATGACTTTAAAAGTTATCAAAGTTACCATACAGGATTAAATTTAATACGCCAGACTTGCGTTTCGTCTACATAAGACTCATCAGTGACGCTCTGCTCAAAATAGTTATAAAGGCAAACAAGTCCATAGTTGAAGAGCATGGAGGACCCAAAAATTCTTAAAAGTTGGGCTAAACATGGCTTAGATACTCTATTCCTGGGATAAGAAAATCCTTAGTTTTTCGAAAATTCAAAGTTTTAACAGGAAATTTATATAAATGACCATGTAAGTGATATTCATGTCAACACCGAAGTGTTGACTACTTGGCTGGTGATATCATCGGGGACGGAACGTCCACCAGTGGTGGCATGGACCCAGTGGTGTAAAATATAAGCAAAGGTACCAGGATTATAATTTATTACGCCAGACGCTCGTTTCGTCTACATAATGCTGGCGTCACACATTGGCGTATAGACCGGCGTGCACCAGACGTACAGAGAAAATTGACAAAGTCCGTGTACGTTAGTTGCACGCTATAGAAACGCTAAGCAGTCGTTAAGAAAGCTGGCTTGTCATGTTTTGGATTTTTTGTCAGATTTTCGGTATCCCCTGATTTTTTTCAATTTGAATGCCTTGAAAAATTTTGCACGGTGACCCCCATTTTTCTTTTTGTAAATCTTTTACATGTATAATGATAAGCCATCTGTAAAAGTCTTATACAATTAATTACCTTTTAACAGTTTTTGAGAACTTTAACTTGTCAATGATAAATCTATGAAAAGTCAAGAGAGAATATTTTCCCGCCAAAAAATCAATGGCTAATCGAAAACAAGCACGGTGACCCATCTATTTTTTTTGCTCTTTGGATTCTTTTATTAATTCCCTATAAATATAAACTAGTGCTTTGAAAAGTTGATTACTTTGAAACTGAGAAGCAAACTCCCTTAAACGCGCAATGCATAAGTTTGAAGTACCGTCGAAATGCAAAGGTATACGCTTGGGGAACGCTATAACTCCAGGAAATGTTTATGCAGCTTAAAATTTTTCATTTTCGACCGGGACGCGTCTCAAATACGTTCAAGAAACTTTTTTTCCTTCGTAACGTCTACGTTAGACAAACTTGAACGCCCGATAAACACTTGGGTTCACTTTTCGTACGCCCAATATATATGATTACAGCTCGTTGTGCACACGATACAGATATGATTGATAGGTCGAATGCATTCAAAATTTCTAGCGTATTGGCAGCGTACATGATTTTTTACCAAGCCCGGCGTACGTCGAGGCTATGCACTGATGTGTGACGCCGGTATAAGACTCATCCGTAACGCTCAAAACAAAACCCACTTGCTACCGAAGTTGCTGGATATCTCTGTTTAACCAATAAAGATAATACCCAGTGGTTTAACAAGTTTACAATTCGTTACAACGAATTAAATATTCATAATAACAGATTGGTCAGTTCGTTACTGTGGATCAATTTTAAACAATGGATTCCAAAACCGTTTGTCATGATCTACAACAGACCGACACAAAAACAATTCGTCCTTTTCCAATCTGACAACTTTTAAATATCATATACTGTATAGCTGTTTATTTTCGAGGATTGTACATTTTTGCTTATTTTCACGGATAGAACAAAATCGCCAAAATAAATTCCGCTAAATTAAAAGTGTACGTGCAAAGGTAACGATAAAAGTTTTGAATCTGCCAAAATATTTGGTACACTTTAATCAATGAAAATCGCGAAATTTTACACCCGCGAAAATAACCCTCTATATGGTATGTGCATTGTATTTGTAAGTGTACTGAAATGCCCGTAATATTTTTTTATCAAACGAAATGTTGCTTCAAACTTAATTTGAGCTTCATCATAAAAAACGTTTTTTCAAATGTGTTACTTTCGAAGAAGTTTGGAAACCTGAACCTACAAATTAAGAAAAAAAGGTAAACAAATAATTGTTGGATTAATTAAAGACATAAATCTAACCAACATGGATGACGTGTTTGGTACCTAAATCTGATATACAGCTTTGAATCTGAGGTCGTTCGCCTAACAGTTATAATTGTGTCGTTATTTTTAATAAGTAAATCGATCGGTCAAATTTCAGTACGCACATGTATTATTGTTTATATCCGCCTAAAGACGCACAACATTTTATAGTACATAGAGGCTAAATTCGGTCATGAATCTCGGTCACTGTGATTCAAATTTAATTTTGACATTGAAGCGACGCCATTTGTTTTTTGTTTTTCATTTGCTAATGATTCATATGGAAACATCTTTAGTTCCAGGAAAACATTGTTTGTTATAATAGCGTTATAATATTGTGTGTGCATTTATGATGCATCTATGATTTATTCAATTTTAATATTTTATTGGGAAGAGCACAATAGAGGCGTGATCCAAATACAGACAATAATAATGTCAAAACAACATATAAATAAAATATATATGCATGTAACAACTAGTCGTCAGAACGCCTCCGATTGCGGGAATTTCTCGATACATTGAAGACCATTGGTGACCTTCTGCTGGGTTTTTTTCTATGGTCGGGTTGTTGTCTCTTCGAAACATTCTCCATTTCGATTCTCAATTTTATAAGTAAATTATATGGATACCGTAACATTCTAAGTATATTCTAAACTCATATTGGTACCATACACATACATGTCTACAGCACAATTTTTTTTAATTTTCACAATTTTACTTAAAACACACACTCACCTATATAAGATATGTGTATTTGCACAAACTACTATAAAGGAGCATTTAAAGTAAACAAAGTACATGTAACATCTGATGATTAAAGCAAATCGTTCACATTGGTATGTCAATGTATTCTAAAAATCGGTCAACGATGTCAACAAAAACCCAACGTGCATTGTTCTGTATGTGTTTTACTAAAATCGGTCAACAATGTCAAATCCCTCAGTGTATTGTATGTGTTTTCTTAAATCGGTCAACAATGGCATATCTGCCGTGCATTGGTCTGCATTACATTTAGTTATCTAAAATCGGTCAAAGATGTCAAATTCAACGTGCATTGGGCTGTATGTGCTTTCTAAAATCGGTCAACAATGTCAATTCCCCCGTGCATTGGTCTGTATGTGTTTTCCTAAAATCTACAGTGTCAAATCACCCGCGCTTTTGGTTTGACCTCCATTTCCAAGATTTTCTCACGTTTAACAAATTTGTTTACGAGTTCTGCTTATTTTCTTTTCAAATTTTATTCCAGGATGTCTGATTACTTCAAAGAATATATTTTTTCTAAGATTACAGTTCTGATTTTAAATTTTAATGATTTTCTTTTTCCTTATAATTTCTTGCTATAAATACTTTAATTTATATAGATTTTTTTTATCAAAATGCAATACTAGTATTATATAACGCATACCAAAATTGAAAAGATTTTAAAAAAAGCGGTAAATAGAGTTTGAAAAAAATACATATTTATCTTGCAAGTCATGCATAGGGATTAAATTATTTGAATACATGCACCATATCTCCTTTTAAATGTTATAATATTTACATGTATGATATAATATAATTATGTCTGCTTATATCGAATTTCTAAATGTTTGAAAAAAGCAAATTCGGTTTCAGTGATAAGTAACATGGATATTACCGTGACACTTAGGGAGCTACCATTTGATTTTTAAGGGGAGCTACGACATGCAGGACAATTTTTTTTAATCCTAGCTCCCTTGCACCACAAGAACAAATATGTATAGCCATTCTCTCGAGTCATCGTTTCAAAAAATCTAAATTGAATTCAATCCACTTTTCTATGCAAACAAGACTGAAGCCAAACGTTACAACTCGACCGATTCCGTACCCTCATCTGAAAGTAGCGGATTCTACCGAGGATTGCCGAATGATAAGAGTCGCTCAAATCCGGATTAGGCTGGAAGTGAAAAATAATGAGACTAAAGCGTTACGAATTACGTCATCGAACTTTGAGGAAATATCATGATTAATCTATTTTAAACTCTATAATTTCACGTACGAGGAAGTCTTGTATTTATCATTTACATAACCTCACAATGTTAATTTACGTTTTAATAATATCTTGTAATATAATCTTAGTAAAGTATCATTAATATGATCTATTTTTATTTTAGGTATGAATCATAAACGATCAATGGAATTACATCATTAATATAATAGTTATTAGAGAAAAAAAAAGATCCAACGTCCACGATTTGCTTATATGGATTTCAAGTAACAAGCCGTTCTACTTTCTGTTCTAGTACACGTGTACTTGTATTAATTCGACAAACCCAGAGGATCCCGAAGTCGTTTAAACAAAAAGTACAAAGAAGCGTACATTGTGTGTATAAAGCGAAGATAGATTTATGAGTATCTATTGGTGTGCATGTCTGGAACAAATACTGTTTGAATTGCTACAAGATAGGTTTAAACCAAAAGTGAATGAATACACACAAAACCATTGATTGATTGATTTTTTGTGTTTGTTGCATTCAGCGCTCGTATCTATGGCGTGGGAGCCTTTTTGTGTTAATGCTGTCGTGCTGCGGTCCTGGAGTGAACCTTAGATCATAGAGAGAAAGTCAAACCTGGCTATCATAGACAATTAAGCTAGCAGTACAACACACTTGGAAAGATCGTGATTCAAACTCACAACCTCGGTGTTGACATTGCTAGTCAATACTGTATATGAACTACTAAAAATACTCTGCCAGCGAAGGCGCTAACATACATGTATCGGTACCATGAATAAAAGAAAACAAGCTAGAACAGACAAAAAAAATCTACAAAACAACGGAGTAACACGAAGCCAGCAATGATCTGCATTGCTTCGGAAGACTAAGCAGACCCAAAACTACCCCTGTCTCTTCTGTCTAAATCAAGCGTAAGGTGAACAAGATCATGCACAAAAGAAATAACACTTATACAAAATAAGTAAATAAAATATTACAAATAAAATTTAACCCTCAGTATTAGGAACATTACCGAAACTAATTCATTTTTTTATATATAAAATAAAGCCGTTAGTTTTCTCGTTTGAATTGTTTTACATTGTCATATCGGGACCTTTTATAGTTGACTATGCGGTATGGGCTACTAATTGCTCATTGTGAAAGGCCGTACGGTGGCCTATAGTTGTTAATGTCTGTGTCATTTTGGTCTCTTGTGGACAGTTGTCTCATTTGTAATCATACCACATCTTCTTATTCATATGAACTCAAGTGCTCTGAAAGGATAAACGATCCCTTCTCCACTTTCACAGAAATAATAAAAGTTCCAAAAGGTAAAAATGTTCTGGAATATTATTCCCACAGGAATAAATATTCCAGTATATGTTCCTAAAGGAATAAATGATAAAGAATATGTTTTCCAACAGGAATAGATATTAATATTTGATAATGTTTATAAAAAAGTTTCCATTGGAACATCTATTAGAAGGAACTAGTATACGTTGACACCACTCTTGGCACTCATCAGTAAGAAGTAGCATAAAACTTATGCAATACAAACGGAGATCATCAGTTGAACATTTATTATTTCCATCAATCTAAGGATTCCCTTGCGCATTTACTCGTAGCGGCTCAGTGAAACGAACCCTTGTGCAACATACATTTACAGTAATGTGTGATTTTGACCCTTTGACCATGATAAGCTAAAACAACTCCCAGGTAATGGTTTTGCGCAGCCCCAACATGTTAAACCCTAGAACGAGATTACTCTGACGTCCAACGGCTGTTTTGGCAGACAAGTGGCACGGCCCAAGTGTCACGGCCCCACTTGTCTGCCAAAACAGCCGTTGGACGTCAGAGTAATCTCGGACTAGTTAAACCCAGGCTCATTATATATGGTCCTTCCTCAAGTCGTGAACTTTTAATACAGTGATTTCCGTTTGATGCTGTTTAATGATTTTGTTTTTCGGTTATTGATTTGTACATACTTCAGGTCTTCAGTTTTCTCGTATGAATTGCTTTACATTTGTCATTTTGAAACCATTTATAGCTTACGATGCGATAAATGAGTTTTGCTAATTGTTGAAGGTATTGCGGTTATATATTGTTTTTACTTTTTTTTTTTTTAAGTCCGAGTATGGTGGGGAGTTGTCTCATTGACAATCATGCCATTAGTATCTCTTTTCATTTATATAAATACACAACAGAATAAAGCTGAATTTATAAATGGCTAGACGGTCCCTTAATAATCGCCATCTTTAATCTGCAAGGAAGTTAAACAATGGTATACATAGGAAATCGAATGACATTTGTATACTTGATATTCATCATGTTTTAAATGTCAAGTATATCAGCAAAACTCTTAAAGTGCAGTTCGTCTATATTTTCAAATTTTACCTATCTGCAGTGGCGGATCCAGAAGGGGGGATTCCGGGGGGTGTAACCCCTTTTGCTTGGACGACCAATGCATTTGAATGAGAGCATATAGTTGAAATCCCCACTTTCTCTCAGGGCTCGGACACCCCCCTTTAAAATGGTTGGATCCTTTCCTGTATATGCATATAGATTTAATCCTGCATTGTTATAAACCTCTCATTCCAATTACCGCAAACCGGCTCACTCCTGTATTCCAGACCCGGAAATAGTTTTTTTTCCTGATATCATGGTTATTCATTGCCCAGCGCTTTTGACAAATAGATATAAACATGTACAATCACATGTACATCTACGGAAGCGTATTAGCGCCACACATTTTTTTTTTTTTTATTTTTCTTCCTATGTTTGCGTTATAACGCAAACATTTGCGTTATAACGCTGTTTGCGTTATAACGCAAACATTTGCGTTATAACGCAAACCTTTGCGATATAACGCAAACCTTTGCGTTATAACGCAAACATCTTTATTTCAATTATTCATTAAGTTTTGTATATATGTCCGTCTGTCATTCATTTCGGATGTGATTTACTAGTAGATAAAAAAAGAAACATACATACAAGGCCAAATCATTATAATAAATATGCATAGGAATAATGGAATAATTGAAGTGCAATTATACATAAATTAAGACTGATTTGTGCATCAGAAAAGTATATAATTTAACAAGAAAATAGATATAATAGTATATAGTCATATTAAAATTGAAAGATCAAAAATAATGTCATACAATTGTGAAACCTCCAAGTCAAATAGACAAAATGATCTTTCTGCTTTAAAATGAATTATTAATGAGGAAACATTTTTTTAAATCTCAGAATATGATCAAGATTCTTTGATAGAAAGTCATTGAATTTTCATTTCAATATAATGAAGTATTTTTAAGATGCTTGGGTAGCAATTTGAATAGAGAGAACATAATTTTATTAATGAAACATCTTCATTCTATACATTTATTGCCAAAGGGTAGCTTGTTTGAATGTAACCTACTTTACACAGTTCTCAAACGAGAGCTTACTTTGGAAGTATATTTATATTCGGTTATAGCTATATTAGCAGGGTTGATTTTTTTCTTAGGTATAACCTCAATTTACTCAATTTTCTTTGTAATATATATACTAGTAGTAACTTGGATATCGTTTTTGGGTACCTTATAGTTTGTTGTTTAGTGTGAGCCAATGCTCCGTGTTGAAGACCGTAATTCGGCCTATGATGGTTTACTTTTACGAATAGTGACTTAGATGGAGAGTTTTCTTATTGGCACTCATACCACATCTTCTTATATTATTATGCTCATTATTAGTCATTGATATGATCTAATTATTCAAGTAGTTTACTTTGCAATTACTACAAAGGTGATAAATTTTATTATATCCAGCCTCCTCCATTAATAACTACTGTTTCCTTTGAATCTTAAATAAGAAATAAGATAAAACAAAGGTTTGCGTTATAACACAAACATAGGAAGAAAAATAAAAAAAAATGTGTGGCGCTAATACGCTTCCGTATACATCACCCTTTTGATATTTTATTTTTATTTTTTAAAAGTCTTTAAATTGATTACTTTATCTTATCTGTAATTTCGGGGCACTTCAAATTTTTAATTGTTTAAATTCCTAGAAAAAAACGTGAAAGTATCCCAGTAATTTGACGCCATCAAAGATTGCATGTAATAAATTTTCAAATTATGCAAGTCATTATTTTGGTATATCTTACGATATATATCAGGCACTCGCCCAATGTGTACCCTTTTCCAATATTTTCTCACGTTGAAAAAACTTTTTTCATTTTTTCTAATTTCGTTTTCTTAATATAGTCCCGGATGTCTCCATATGTTTCTTTAAGTCTGTTATGTAAAATTAAATCTTGTCCTTTTTTTAAACTTTTTAAAATCCTAAATTTCTTTCACTTTCATTTTTGTGCGTTGAATTAGAACCTTAAGTATTAAGATTAAAATGCAATATATAATTTACAAAGCATGTCAAAGAAGTAAATAAAACCGTAATTAAATATGGGAAATTAATCTCAAAATAAAAGAATTTAAAGTTTTTTTTCTTTTTTTAACTTTATTTTAATTTTACTTTATATTTTTGTGTGTTGCATTGATGTTGCAATTTAAATGCAATATATTATAATTTATCATATATTTAGTACAAAATACAGCTATTTTGTATATCTAATAAAGGTTCGTTTTTCTAATCTGTATCACCTACCCTGTATCGCATACCCCGTATCGCATAGCTAAACCCGTATCGCATACCCCGTATCGCATGGTAAAACCCGTATCGCATACCTTTTTTTTTTTTTTTTTTTTTTTTACATCAAGTGAGTTTTTTGGGTTTTTTTTCCTCAAGAATTTTTTTTCTAAAAATAGGTAAATTTTTTGAATTACGTCATTGTTTGGTATGTAACGTGACGGTACCCAAATTGCACCTATTTTAACAGTTTTTTCACCTACGTTTTTTTATGATCAGGAAAAAAAATTCCATACTGTGTTTATTTTGTAGCCCTATCCTTCTTTGTCATATAGGTACACCAATTTAATTTTTAGTCCATATTGAGTCATTAAAAAATGGGTTTGAATCAACCTCCAAGCTATCCATGATTCTGTAATGAGGAGTACCCAAATTGCATCCATGCTTAAATTTACATCATCAAAAGTCTAATAACCGAGCTTTTGTTTAATTTCTTCAAATATTTTGAACAATTGGATATTTGTTCATGCTTACTATTCATATTTTACGAAATGGATACTAATAATATATTGTATTTGCCAATTTTAAAAAGATGACGTTTTGATGACGTCGCATGGTGACGTTTTCGTACATTTTGTTTTTTTCAGTAAACAGTCCATCTGTTGATAAATACTGTGAACGTTTTGTGTATAACTAAATATGTTTACCTATGTTGAAAGACGGGCATAGTATTACAACTTGTTTAGTCTCTAGGAAATCTTGTAAGATTTTTATTGCTATTTTTTTCTAAATAGGTGCAATTTGGGTACTCGGTGCAATTTGGGTACCCTTACGTTAACGTCACGAACGTTAAGTTTTCATTTTGTATGTGACGTCAAGAAAATCAAGCTTTTACAACATATTTTTTGGCGAACTAAATGCAACTATAAAATATACGAACCACTCAAATAAATACAATAATAAACAAAATATTTTCAAAACAACAGATTGTAAGGTAACCCAGGTGCTTCGTATAAATAATTGAGCAGTTATTTTAAGGCTTTGAAATAAGACAAAAGCAGAACTGAAGGTAACCCAGTGCTATGGATCAGAAAAAAGTTCATATAATATAATACTCTTCTGTTGAAATATATAATAAAGCGTATAATACATGGCAAAATCCGTATCACATGCCGTATCACCCTCGACCAATATCATCCCTCGGGCTGATATTGATGTCTCGGGATGATACGACATATGATACGGATTTTGCCATGTATTATTCTCTATTTATCATATATTTAGTACAAAATACAGCTATTTTGTATATCTAATAAAGGTTCTTTTTTCCAGTCTGTATCACCTACCCTGTATTGCATACCCCGTATCGCATGGCTAAACCCGTATCGCATACCCCGTATCGCATGGTAAAACCCGTATCGCATACTTTTTTTTTTTTTTTTTTTTTAAACTAAAGTCAGTTTATTTTGGGTTTTTTTTGGCTAAAGATTTTTTTTCTCTAAAAATAGGTCAATTTTTTGAATGACGTCATTGTTTGGTATGTAACGTCACGAACATTAAGTTTTCATGTTGTATGTGAAGTCACGAACATCAAGCAAACTCCGAAACAGTGGTGACATCTGGCTACGTTTCTTTGCAGAGATAGGTTAGTATACATGTAACCCGAACGATAACGCTGTATGGAGTTTGGCATATGGATTATAAAAAGATGTCTGTGTGTTTACGACATTTAATTTTTTGACAAACCTTTTATATTGCATTAAATTACGCAAGCTGATATGGTTTCTACTTCCGTTCGACACCTGTACTGGAAGTAAACTAATTTAAATGAAAGTTAAACATTTTGCTTTGATGCATGGTTTCGTTTTATATCTTTTTCCGTACACATGTTCTTGTGTACGATCTGGTTAAATAGTACGTTTTTCTATGGATTCGGATTTATGGTTGTAGTTCGTTTGGTTTCTATCCGTTTTGAGGTAAATCCGAAAAATCCTGCGGCAGCCTCATCATCAGACAGCTGTGCGTCGTTCATTGTAGTTTCGTATTTTTTATGACATCTTCATCATTTGTACTTTAATAGCAAATGATAAAAACATGATGTTGAATGATTGCAAATGATACAATTTTTCATACGGACCAAATAGATTAGTTAATATATATAGCACCTGTATAAGTCACCATATATCCTTCAAAATTTAGCAAAACCAACACCGCATTGAATAAAGTTATAAATAAATGCCCCAAAACGACAAATAACAAATTTAAAACAATTCAAAAGAGAAAATTACTACAAAACAATAATCAGAAAACAAAACATGATATATAACGACAAACGACAACCACGTCTGATTTACACGGTCCTGACTTGAGACATGTGTATGTACATACATAATATAGCTTTGTTCAAGTTGGTGGTTTGAGGTAAAATAGATAACATTTTCAGTTATATTTTAGTTTATAATTTAACATGTTTAGTAATGGCTGGATCGAAATTAAAAAATGCAAAAAAAAAACATTCTCGTCTTGAGAAGAACACAAAATTGATTTGATCATATCTTACTGAAAAGCATGAAAAATGCAGAGTATCCAATATCGTTAAACGACATCTCGGTGTAAATAACAATAATTTGAAAGATTCCGTCTGTTTCGGAGATGATTCACCTGTTACGGAGAAGATACAATCAGACGACCAATATACAATGTATATTTGTACAAACTCCTCTTTTATTTTGAATTGTGGTATACGATATTGTTGAAATGTTTTGCTTCGTAAGTGATTTTGTTCACTATTTATATTTATAATGAAATTGGAGATATACTATGATTAGTTTTGGAAGTGGTTTTCTTTATTTTATCATGTAGTCTTTCCTTTCTCTTTATTTGATTTCGTTGAAAAGGTGGTTTTCTTTTAGTTAATTTATTTATGTTACTTTCGCTTCGTCATGAAAATGTGATAAAGCAGGAATCAATGAGATACATGCCTCCGTATGTTTTAAAATTTTGAGAGAGAACAGCCTAGCAAATAAATATTTCAAGATGCGTATTTATCACAAAATGTTTAAAATGTAATTTAATTCAACTTGTTTGGTAGGGACTGATAAATATTTTGAAAACTTCCTAACAAATTTGTATGTTTTTGAAAAACAAGAGTGTGTTTGTTTTCTTTTTGTTTGTTTGTTAACATTAATCTTTTATCTATACGACACTGAATAACCACGCTAGATATGCATGCATGTACATGTAGGCGGCTTAAATTAATGTAAGAGAGAACTATTTGGAAACGAAACGAATGCAACAGGCAACCTTCATGTATGGACGTCTGATCAAGTTTTTCCAAGGTTTTTTACGGGCAGAGGTTTACGATGCTTTGGAAAAAACGTCCTCATTCAGACCGGACGTGGCTGTGTATTTCTGCATCCCGCAGGTCAAAATATCAAAAGTTAAAACGAGATCCACCGGAACTCTCTGTGGTATGACACCCGTATCTTTTTCTTTTCAGATCAAAACAGAAAGCACGATCAACGGACCCATGTACTATTTTAATTAACTACCTTTTGGTTCAGACAGTATTTATTTATGAAAAATTATAACAATGAACTACATTGTAGAACAATTCTATAAGACATTAAAATAATAGTTTGGGATTCGGAAACAAGTTTTGAAAAACTTTTATAAATCAGTCTCACCTTTTTACATCAATCCTGAATCCGAGCCAACAAGTTTATCTGTTACAATATCATAGTTATTTTGATACAAAATGATTTTAAAATATTATTTAATTCAGCATGTTCAATACTTAAAAACTTTCTAACAAATTTGTATGTTTTTGAAATAATGGGGTTTATATCGACAGTTGAAACGAGTGCTACCGGAACTGACACTTGTATCTTTTCTGCTGATTAAAAAAGAAAGCACGATCTACGGACACATGTACTATTTTTATTTATCACCTTTTAACATCAATCTGAATCCGAGCCAATAAGTCAATCTGGTGTAGTATCAAAGTTATTTTGACACTTTTCATAAGTTCGTTTAGTAACTATTAGTGTGAGAGATAAAACGGCCTAAAGTTTTTGTACTTAATAAATGCATTCATATAACAATCCATGGTTCTTATACCAATTTATTTCTGATACTATTCACTGCGTTATAGCTTAATTATTATGCACCAGAAAATCCGAAAATTACACGAAGTCACAAAGCTAGCTTCATCAATCGTAATTACCTCTTTAAGCGTTACATAATCCTCTCTGAAATAACATCAAACTTTTGAAGTGGATCAATTCAAAAATATCAGAACATCGTCGACGCTAATAAAAGTAATTAAGTAACCCGTAAGGAGTACTTGGACCAAATCCTAATTGACGATCTTATAAAATGGGTGTATTGACATTATGTCTTGCTTGATACTAACGTGACCTACTAATAAGGGTGTTCTAAGTGCAAGTTACTCAAAATAACTGGAAAATACTGCTATACAAGATTAATGTTTTCCTTTGAGCCTTTGAAAGTAAGAAGAGTGAAGGTTTTGGTAATTCTTATGCACTCGTCATGCGCAAAGCCAATGAAGCGTGGCACTCACAATGTTGACATTTTTCATGAAAAAAATGTTAATCTTTTAATAAATTATAAACAACGAAATGAGAAGGGAAGACAGTATATTTGTTTTTTTATTTATACATTTTTGCACTCATTTGTACCACTACGTTTTTTTGTCCCAAATAAAGTATATAAAATATTATGAATATATGTATAAAAGCAAGAAAATCAACTTAACATCTACAGGCCACTAAACGACCATGAACAATCGTCAAAACCCACAGCTACAATGTACATGTATAGCTATAAAAAAACATTGCATAACAAAATTTGAAACTATTTAATTTAAAAGAAGAAAAACAAATTATATAGCAGACAGCCAGCCACCTCCGGAATACCGGCCCATAACTTGGGACAGTTACATACAAAGTGTTGCTGAACAAATAATGATTGGAAGCACGCGATCCTTTTCCCTGGTTAAAAAAACTAGAAAAGTGGTATATACAGCTGCACATCATAAGAAGAAACCTGTAGAAATCATAGTAACGACTTGAATAGGCTGTTGTTTGTTCATCAATAAGCATGGGCTAAAATCCGAAATGTTTACCAATTTTTATTGAGGCTTTTTTGCTATGACACTTTCGACTTTTTTTTAATAAAATAATAAATAAATGATATCTCTAAACAGATAGTCTTCAAGAAACACCTGGAGAAATTAAAAGCTGTACGTACAGATCTGTACTATATATATATAATACTGTATATTTGGATAATATAACATGGCCTTGTACAGTGTTAGTCATATCAAAATAAACACTACCAGGAAATTTCTACTTATGATAAAATGTTTTATAAGTACCACGCACTTGGTTTGATTATAATAAGGTCAAGCTTGACTTTGACCTTTATAGGGCGTTGGTAACGATTCGTTTTTGTCTATATGTTTCATATTTCTTTTTTCTGTTTGACATTTTCAGATATTTTTGAAGGACCACTTGAACTGCCATGGCATAAAGAGAGAATTAAATCAATACAAAGGCTAAGACAAAAACAAAGTAATATACAGAGTGAAAGTGAGAGAAAGCAACAGAGAGAGAAAGGGAGCGTAAAATACTAATATGTTTACTATTGGTTTCTGATGATTTACAGTGGAGGATCCAGAATTTTTCATAAGTGGGGGCCCACTGACTGCCTGAGCGGAGGCCGCTTCTGTCATGCTTCATTTTTTTTGTATATAAATAAAGCCGTTAGTTTTCTCGTTTGAATTGTTTTACATTGTCCTATCGGAGCCTTTAATAGCTGACTATGCGGTATGCACTTTGCTCATTGTTGAATGTCTTACGGTGACCTGTAGTTGTTAATGTCTGTCATTTTGGTCTCTTGTGGACAGTTGTCTCATTGGCAATAATACCACATCTTCTTTTTTTATATATTCAGTGATTTCCTATATAACAAACCAAAATGTTCCCACAAAAAGAGGGGCTCTAGACCACCCCTAAATCCGCCTTTGATTTAATATTTCTGAAGTTTTGCATTGTGTATTTTATTGTACTGTTCGCTTTCAATACCTCTGGGTGTAAATGTGTTTTTCTGAGTATAGAAATTGATATGAAACTGGTCACTGCAGCCGATGATATATATAATGAGTGCCTGGGTGGGGTTTACAGAATAGAGAAAATTGACAAAACGTGCAAATATAAAGACTAGAGAAAAATAGTCAGACACTCAAGACTTGAGAATTTTCGGGTGTTTAGATATAAAGAAACAAGAAATTGTCCCCAGTACACAGATACCCCACTCATCATTTCCCATGTTCAATTGCCCGTGAAATTGGGTATTAAAACATCTAATTTGGCATTAAAATTTAAAAAATCATACTATAGGGAACATGTGTACTAAGTTTCAAGTTGATTAGCGGACTACAACTTTATCAAAAACTAGCTTGACCAAAAACTTCAACCTAAAACTCGCATTTTCATATTCTATGTTCAGTGGACCGTGAAATTGGGGTCAAAGGTCTAATTTGGTTTTAAAATTAGAAAGATCATATCATAAGGAACATGTGTACTAACTTTTAAGCCTCATCAATAACTACATTGGCCAAAAACTTTAACCCTAAGACTTTAACCTGAAGCGGGTCAGACAAACGAACGGACAGACGCACGGACCAGAAAACATAACAAGAATGACAAATTTAAAAAGAAAAGAGAAAATAAGGCAAAGCTGATAAGAATAGAGAAAAACACAAAGAATAGAGGATAACAAACAAATTCATTTAGAACAGAGAAACATGACTAAAGATATTAAAAAATACACATTTTTTGAATTTTTTGAAATACTTTTTTACCTCAGGCATAGATAACCTTAGCTGTATTTGGCAAAACTTTAAGGAATTTTGGTCGTCAATGCTCTTCAACTTCGTACTTTATTTGGCTTTTTTTGGATTCGAGCGTCACTGATGAGTCCTTTGTAGACGAAACGCGCGTCTGGCGTAAATATAAAATTTAGTCCCGGTATCTATGATGAGTTTATTTACAGGACCCCTTTCGTGACCTTCATTTAATTGTTTTGAACTCTATTTCAAGTTTATAATACTGTATTCAAGGTTAAATTAAAGTAAATGCAGGCTGACTAATTATTTCATCAATTTCCGATGATGCACAAATCATGCTGCGTTTTCTTTTCATAGAATATGACTAATAGTAGTGGTGCGGGAAAAGGACCATCTAAATATTTCTCCGGTCGGATACTAATTCAAGTATCGTACTTGAACATACAAGGACACTATTTCAATTTAATATGCTGTTTTCGTATGAAGGACATCACGTGACTTCAACGCCATTTGTATCAAGTAGAGTCTTCAGTTTCGGATGAACTGTAAATCCAATAATAAAGCTATTCAAATTATTAATTTCCTTACTTTCATGTGAACACACGAGGGTCTGAATGGGGTTACAAAATAGAACAGATATTTCTGCGCCAGGGATACAGAAAAATAATAAAAAATGAGGAAAAGTGAAAGTGAAGGAAACTACAGCGGGTTCCAATATAACGAATGAAAGATTTGTGCAATGGCAAAATAAATAAAATTCAGAGAAAAAAATGACAAAAAATATTACAGATACTATATACCGGACTCCTCAACCAATATAAAAAAGAAGATGTGGTATGATTGCCAATGAGACCAAAATGACACAGACATTAACAATTATAGGTCACTGTACGGCCTTCAACAATGAGCAAAGCCCATACCGCATAGTCGGCTATAAAAGGCCCCGATAAGACAATGTAAAACAATTCAAACGAGAAAACTAACGGCCTTATTTATATAAAAAAAATGAACGAAAAACAAATATGTAACACATAAGATGCAACAAGATAACAAGTCTATGCAAGATGAAAGCAAAACGCACAACAAACCAACCGGAACTGAAACCGTTACGATAGGTAGACAAACCAACCCGATCTGAAACCGATACGATAGGTACATGAAGATGAAAATCCGAGATATTATCTCGGATAGTCGGATTATAAAACCAAAAATTAGAATGAAATATTAAATAATTCAGAAATAAGAACACCCCCTTTTAGACCCTCATATTTACATGGAATCATATAACACTAACATTCACGTATTGCCAGAAGTTTACAATTCAATAGGTGGTATAAGGAGTTTAAATAATAGATTTATTCTCTCAACATTCTAAGTAAATGAATTTCAATTACTGTGCTTGTAATTCTCTTCTCAAATAAACTAGATTTGGGCTTAAAGTGAAGTTAAATATTTGATAAGGAATTTTGAAAATCATTGAGATAGGCTAACTGAATTGTAGTTATAAATTTGAGAAGATAATCGAAATATTAATATGTGTAAATATTGATGATTTTTTCTAATATTGCGAAGGTCGAGAAAATCGAATCAAATCATAAAATCCAAGAAGAGTATACGAATTTTTGTAATAAGAGGTAAACAAAAATGCATTAGGGGCTAGCTGAAGGACTCCACTAGGCGCAGGAGTTTCCCGCTGCGTTGAAGACCCATTGGTGGCCTTCGTCGTCTCGACTGTTGTCTGCTCTGTCCAAGGGCTCTTGTCTCTTTGACACATTCATCATTTCCATTCTCAATTTTACGTAATTCGCCGCCAACCTCCGCAAGACAGAAATCAATTTGTTTTACTTTTGCTCTAGATCTGCAAATTCCACAAAATATGATATATTTAGTGATAAAGGAGAGGCGAAGGATACCAAAGGGACAGTTAAACTCATAAATCGAACCTAAATTGACAGCACCATGGCTAAAAAGAAAATTACCGAGAGACAAACAATTGTACATAGAAACCTAAAGACTTAACAACACGAATCCCACAAAGACATTTGGGTGATATCGGGTGTTCTGGAAAGGTAGGTAGATCCTGCTCCACATGTGACACCCGTCGTATTGTATGTTAGTAAAAAAAAGCAGTAATTAGTTTAATTCGGTAGGTCATATTCGCAAACCGAACAGCAAGATATATAGGGCACACAAAAAAGACTAGTGTAAAGCCATTCAAACGGGAAAAAACAAAGGTCAAATCAATATAAACAAAAACGAGAAACATTTATAAACAACATCAACAAATGACAACCACTGAACATCAGGTCCTATAAAGACATAAAATTCAACTGTCGAAAATCAAGATTCAAAGTGGAAAGCCTTTTATCTACTATCGAAGTCGGTAGAACTCCTTGTAAGCGAATCGGAGAGTGGAGAATAAAATAACAGACAAACTCAGGTGAGCCGTGCAGCCGGGTCTGTATTTAGTCAAACAGCGTGTTTTGTAATTCTATTAAGCACGTAGAACCAACAGTTAAGTTATATATTTATTAACGTGTTAGTAAGTAGATAATGCTTTTCTTTGTGAAAATGGAATATAATCAACAGTTTACATGTACAAGTGCCAATATATAATGATAATTATATACGGTATTGGACTGTTTTACATTTTGTTATGCTGGGCCTTTCATATCTTGCAATGTGGTTTGAGTTTAATTTGCTCATTATTGAAGTATAGTTGCTACGTCATTTAGTCTGTGGTTGAGAGGTGTCTACTTAGCAATCTTACCACACCATCTTGAATGTAAATATAGGTGCTTTACATATCATTCAATTAATTCGATTATTGTGACAAAATTGGCAGTTGAAGTTAAAAATAATGCTGTATCCATTTTCAGAGAGCAATAAAACTTGTTTCTCACAATTTCTGCTGAGTAATCGTTATTAAAATGAATCAAATAGTTAATAAGGCATTTTAAATGTAAGCGAAATATCGAATTCGATCTAAGCCCTACTTTTTCCAAAATCCTTTGTGAAAGGTAAAATAAGCTATGTGTCAACTCTCTGTAATCAAAGTTTTAAAATTCAATTTTCTGTCGCATGTCAAGGATTTTTTTACCTATTCGAATGCCTCGAGATTTACCAATAAATCTCATGACATAGTGGATTTCTCCCGCTGTGATAACGAGGTTTTTAACAATAGTAGATTGCAAATCAATCTTCATTTATAAATAAATTTAATTCCAGTACGCGCTTCTAATCTGCAATGTTCGCGTTTTCATTTCCTCTTAATGAAAATTTATTGAAAATACATTTACGTAAATATTTTTATCCTTTTATCCAGAAGATGTAATAAGTTTGTGTCAAGATAATAAGCCATCTTAAGTCAAATCTAAAGCACTCGTGCGGACGAACAATACGTCATTATAGTGGTTAAATAGATATATATTCAAATGGAATAAGAAAGTTACAAAGAAGCGAGATGTTGTCGAATTCATGCGGCGAACGAAAGCATACTGAATTAAATGGAAAAAAAGTTACGAAGAAGCGAGATGTTGTCTAAATCATGCGGCGAACGAAAGCATACTGAATCAGATAGTTCTCTTAAATTCGATTAAAACACAGCAGTGTAGAGTCAATTACCGCTACCGTCGAAACAGGGAAGGTCGAAATAATGTCTATTCTATAACCATTGTAATGTACGTTGAGATCTCGTCATTATTGAACAAAACGAGATCTCGTCATTATTGAACAAAGCAACCCAACAAGGCTAAGAAGTCAAATAGATCTTCTGAATTTTAGAGATCACATATTTCGTAAAATTCTGAATTATTTTCAGAAATCACAAAACTCTTAAATTTCATTCCCAAGACTACATGAAATGAAACATGTCTAATTGGGACCGTGAGAGCGACCGTTTTTCGATTATTAAGGTAAAGGATTTGATTTTTTAGGGTGGTATTTAATTCATCCGGTTTAAATCAACTTTATTTTTAAAATATTTTTTTTCATGACTTGCTCTCAGATCATTTTCAACATTGGAACTCCGTAGTAAAGTAGTAAACATTTGTACAGAGCGTAAGCGATGTGAAAATATTGACAAATATATCATGCTAAAATGAGTAAATAACAAATGACATGACATATTTATTTCGATTCTTAAAGTAAAAAAATATTTTTCGCTTACATTGATCGAGCTTGTATTGTTAAATTAATTAACCGACAGATGGTATCAGGTCGCGTGAATTCGAACTTAATAGAATACGAATGAGTTATATCTTTTCCATTACCATGGTAGAAGTCGTTCGTTAACAATACGCCGATTTTTACGTCATTTAGACGTTTTTTACGAGCAAATTGGATCCCTGTAATCAGATGGCTTGTAAATGAGTTAGATTACGTTTTCCTGACAATGGCAATCGGCAATACTCGGGTGATTCCGTCTATCAAAGATACGGAATCGGCCGAGTTGTGACGAATGCAGTCAATAGAGATTGCTATCCCATAAAAACTACCAACATAGGATAGCGACCTCCAATGACATAAAACCTCGCCTGACCTTCTGAACATACCCCCCCCCCTCCCATGCTGCATACTTGAAAGTTGACATGACAGGGTAATTGTGTACGTGTAAGCATCAATGTTTTCTTAAGTACAGTGAAAACACACAATTCTACCGACAACTGTTAATTTTAATGATTATCTCGTTTATCATTTGTGCGAATGTCAATTATTCGTTTGCTAAACGGGCGTATTTAGAGTTTATGCATCCAAGATATCCGTCAAATACAAAATACAATTCGATAGAAATTAAACGTAGTGTACAGCAATTAAAAACTGAGACTTGACAGTGTAATATCATTAGTGATATACGTTTTATGCTCTAATCTATACATTTTTCATTTGATGTACTCTTATTATTATCGTATTGATGTTTTTTGGATGCGACTTTCCTAGTACTCTAATCTATTTGCTCTAATTTACATGCCCTTATTCATATGTCTTAATATGTATGCTCTGATTTATATATACTCATGCTATGATATACGTACTCTAATTCATATTCTCTAATTTATATACTCTGATTTATATGCTTTAATTTATATGCACTAATTTATATATATGCTCTTGATTATATGCACTATTTTATATGTTCTAATTTATATACTCTGATTTATATGCTTTCATTCATATGTCCTTATTTATATACATGCTATAATTCATATGTTCTATTCCATATGCTATAATTAACATGCTCTAATTCATATGCTCTAATGCATGTGCTCTAATTTAAATGCTCAAATTTACATGCTCTAATTCATATGCTCTAATTCATATGATCTAATTTATATATATGCTCTTCATGCTTTAATTCGTATGCTCCAATTCATATGCTCTTCATGCTCTTATGTATATGCTCTGATTTATATATATGTTCGTCAGTCACTAATTCATATGCTCTCATTTGTATGCTCTAATTTATATGTTCAGATATAATGTTCTTTCATTTGCATACTCTATTGTATATGCATAATTTACAAGCTCTTATTAATATGTTCATATTGCTTCGTTATGAAAGTCTCATCAACGAACATTTGTTTTGTTCCCTTTGATATCTTCGACCTCTTTTTTACACTGCCTTGCCCGTAGCCACCAACATTAAATTGTTATTTTTATTTCAATACCGATTATCATCGTAATTTTTTTTACTGGTAATAAAAACGTCTATTTTGATATCACGACTACTTTTTTTTTAAGACAACGCAAACATTATATTTCATTGCCTACATCTTTTGAACCTACACTTTATTATCTGGAATAAAACAATCGATAACTAAATTAAACCCAAGTAAACCTGCGTAGGCAATGATTGCAGGGGCGGATCCAGTCATTTGAAAAAGGAGGGTTCCCAACCCAGAGTAAAGGTGTTGTTCCAAATATATGCTCCCATTAAAATGCATTGATCGTAAAAATAAAAGGGGGTCCAACCCCCGGACCCCCTGGATCCGCCAATGGATTGAAATCTAATTTCATCTCATTTTTTTTTATATTTTTATTAATAGTCAGGATTTCACATACTCATTCAGAATCACTACCACCTGACAAGGGTGTCCAGGGGTGAATACAGAAAATAATGCAATTTACAACATGTTTCTCTGACTAATTGATTTTTAACAATAGGAATATTTTAGGTTACATCATAGATTTTCTATGATTACATATAAATTGTATTTGATTAATCTCTCCTCTCATCTCATACTTTCGTCAAAATCATAATTCTTACATCGTTCATCAACGATATTTAATCTAACGCCGTGTCAATCCACGTGCAGAAAGGCAAGTCTACCATAAAAATAAATGAAAAATTACTTTTGAACATGAAAAACATCTTGATCAAAATATCTTTGGCGTCTAGTTAATATCCATAACAAATCCTAAGTCTTTTTTCCCGCAACGATACATAAACACAGCCCTGCAGTAAAGATTTAAAAACAATTTCCACTCGGCCTTACAAAACCTTGACTTGGATTTTGATAAATGATTAAAACGAAGACAACCAAGTGTCAGCTTATCAGAAATATGACGTATAGATGTTTTCTCTAATAGCAAGAACGCTGCCAGATAAATCTTAAACAAACATGGCGTCCTACATTGAGGAAATTATGGAACCACTCAATAATCACTCAATAAACTGATTAGGGACGGGTTATTACAACTATAAGCATGCACTGATTACTCTCTGGATTTACCACCTGTTATTGCGGCTTGTGGTTATAATTGTTGAGATCTACAGTACGGGTCAGGTGAAGGTTACACATACGATGGCGAAAAGCAGACGAAATGAGAGAGAAAGAGAGAGACGGCTATTACAACTATAAACATGCACTGATTACTCTCTGACTTTACCACCTGTTATTGTGGCTTGCGGTTATAATTGTTGAGATCTACGGTACGGGTTGAGTGAAGGTTTCACATTAGTTGGCGAAAAGCAGACGAAACGAGAGACAAAGAGAGAGACAGTTATTACAACTATGAACATGCATTGATTACTCTCTACCACCTGTTAGTGTGGCTTGCGGTTATAATTGTAGAGATCTACAGTACGGGTCAGGTGAAGGTTTCAGGTGAGTTGGGGAAAAGCTGACGAAATGTACACCGATTTCGACTGTTGACATGCAAGAGAAGGGGTATAATGTGTTAGCTCAGTAACGACATTAATGTCGATTAATGATACAGGCCGGGTGGAGGTTCTACATTAGTTGAGGTGTATAGCGATTTCAACCGCTGACATATAAAAGAAACTGTTCCCCTTATTAGCTAGTTAGTGGTATAGTAGAATAAGTATACAATTTGTCTGCTAAAATACCAAAGCCCCTCCCCCCGAGGGCCGCGATTAATCAGCTTTTCTATAAGCGCGTTTTATCTTTCTCTAGCCGTGCACTGTATTGACGTATTTTCAGAGCTTCCATTTTTTCCCTCGATGGATTTGTACTTTTGATAATCATATGAGCAATTATATTAATGTTTGTGATTTAAAGGTTTCATCAGTGTTGTTTATATTTCATTAGATAGGTGAAACGTATTTGATAACGTGTATACTCTGATGTTCAGTGTTTTTCGTCTGTTTATGTGGCTGATAAGACAGTGTTTCTCTTTTTTTGTTTTTATATAGATTATACCGATGGTTTTCCCGTTTGAATGATTTTACACGTCTAGTAATTTGTATGCCCTTTATAGCTTGCTGTTCTGTGTGAGCCATAAGTTTTCGTGAAGAAAAAAATGTTTATCAATAACAAGACAATGAACTAAATTGGCAGCAATACCCTATCAGATCTCTGATAGTTCCTGTTAACATTCACAACCCATTTAAACTCGCACATAAATGTAGACCTTTAATTGTTGATCTCTGAATGTTCTTTTTGTCTTGTATTGTCTCTTCAACGTAAACATGCATGTGCACCTCAAATCTTTTTATAGTGAAAAACATTTATTCAGGCCGTTGTTTTTTTCCTAAGGGAGAGATCTCAAGACGATTTAAGAATATTAAATTCGTATTATTTGCCGATATTTTCTTTCAAATATTCTACAAGAATAGCTTGACCATGGGTTAATGACCAACTTTAATATAAACCACGCGTGCCTGTGAGGTTTGGTCATACTCACAAATATAAAACCGTTAAATACAGACATGCATTAGATCAAATAAGAATAATGAGGTCAACAAGAGGACAACAGATATACACTTCTACATAGTTTTAACTTAAACAGGCCGTTGGTTTTCCCTATCTGCATCTTTTCATATTTTTTCATGCCGGGACCTTTTAATTATAGATCAATGTACGGCCTTCGACACGGAGCCTTGGCTCACACCGAACAACAAGCTATAAAGGGCCCCAAAATTACTTGCTTAATTAAGGGGGTAGACCTTGGTTCAGGGAGATAACTCTTTAAATCAGTTAAGCGTTTGTAAAAGTCAAGTTCATCAATGCATTTTAAGCATTTACCTGAAACAGATTAAAAATAATCTATGTAACATAGAAGCTTAGAATATATTTTTGAAAATGGTGGGCACAAACGTTCTGATGATTTTAAGAGTTATTTCCCTTATCATTCATTTCGTTCATTTTTTATATAGATAAGGCCGTTATTTTTTTTTTTATTTTTTTTTTTTTATAAAGATAATAATCTTTATTGAAAAGCACTTTACGCCCATATGGACCAATGGCTTAAAACATTATACATAATATACAGTTTACATAAAACAATGAAAATAAACAATGGACACACTTTGAACTATAATTTGTCTTTTTTTTTAAATCAATATATATATATATAAAAGTCTATAAAAAGGACCAACCAGCAAATTTACTATGTACCGGATCGTCTAGAATAGGCGATACTATGCAGATAAGGAAAAAATTATATCAGTCTAAAGATTTGCACAACGGTACTGATATAAGGTGTTATTAAACGAAAATGTTGTTATAAAATCGTGTTGACAAATATTTCGGCTCAACAAATGGCCTTCTTCTTGTGTCACAAGTTTTAACAATACTATATATAAGAGATTCAAATTATATCAAGGACTCCCTGCCCTCAGTCTTAGTGACTTTTTTAAAAAGGAGCCTAATTTGCAAGTGTCCTGTTTTGTTTCAGGATTGAGAATATGTTTTAATTTATCTATATCATTTAAGTTATTATATTTATTTTCATTTAAAAATTCTTTTCTTAATTGTTCATTTATTTTACATTTAAAAAAGAAATGAAACTCATCATCTAGTACATCACAATGTGTACATAGTCTTAAATCTCTGGGAATTTTCCTGTATCTTCCAGTTTCTATTAATAAGCAGTGGTCACTTATTCGAAATTTAGAAATTAGTTGTCTATATTAAAAGTTTTGAGAAAGAAGGTATGGTTCAAAGTTATAGCTTTTCTTTATTTTTTTTAAAAGTTGGAGTTTGCTATTCTCTTGTAAATTTAAAATTTTATCATTATATATATTTTCATAGGAGTTTTCTAGATTTTGTTTGTATATTAGCCTATTATTTTTATCCTTATTTTGGTTAACAATTTCTAAATCATTTTGACTTCTGACATGATTTACATAGGAGTACCAAGAATAAATACCTGCATTATGTAAAGTTTTTGCCAAATTTAGTGTCTCTTTTAGTAAGGGACTAGTTTCTTCCCTTAATAGTCTATCATGAAAAAGAAGAGTTTGTCTTTTTATAAAGCAATCAATAGGGTAGCTGCCTAATTCAGATCGAGCAGCTATATTGCAAGAGCATTTTTTTACTCCTAAAGTTAACTTATTAAATTTATTTAGTACTTTATCAGGTGGACTTTTGTCAATGAAATTTAGAGTATCTACTTTTTTGTTATTTTTATCTCCTTTAATTGAAGCTTTATAAAAGGATGAGTATGCATCCATATACCATATTTCACTGTTATAAGTTAATATTGGTCTGACGAGAGAGTTAAATAAATGGTTTGACAAATTTACAGGAGTCTGATGAATCGAATTACAATATGTTTTTATAGAATACATTACTTTCATAGATTTTTTGGCTAATTCTTGTGCTGAATGAATAAGATTTCCATTCTGACTAATGATATTACCAAGAAATTTAAACTTTTCCATTTGTTCTAATTTATCACTATTATAATTAAAAGAGATTTTTGTTACTTGTGCTTAAAATCATAGTTTTAGTTTTTTAATGTTAGAATGGTTTTACATTGTTATCAGGGCCTTTTATAGCTGACTATGCGGTACGGGATTTGCTCATTGTTGAAGGCCGTGCGGTGATCTATAGTTGCTAATGTCTGTGAGCGGCTAAAAAAGGGGGTTCCAACCCAGGACCCCTCTGGATCCGCAACTGATACCCTGACAACGCCATAGCAAGTTTCTAAGAATATATAATAATATACTCACTTGAACAATTCTCAGAACATAAAGTCCCCCTTAAAAAATATGACAGAGCAACTGTTTATCATCTCAACTCTGTCGTTTCAGTTATAAATATATAGTAGTAAATTTGCCCATGAATAGACTGTCGATTGTTTCCATATCTTTATTGGTTATTAAATTGATAGTTTTTTTTTAAACGATCGTTGGTCTAACAAATACAATACTGAAAAGTGGTTTCATATATCATAAATATACATTTACGTGCAATGAAACATGAGTATATCTTTTTTGCATGTCATTTGACCCTTATATGTAAAACGTAAGCCCTTGCCGGAAATGTAATGAAAAATCGATTGCACTTAGACATTTAAGGGGTTAATGACCAAGGCCGAAAACCTTGACCGAAAAGGTCAAAACAAACAAATATATATATGATGACAAAATTGAATACATAATTTCATAACCTTGAAATTATACAAAAATATTAGCGTAGCGGATAAGAGGTCATTTATACTATTGTACGCGTCAATAGTTTAACTTCGGACAATGGCTGGACACTGAACATACTATGAGAACTAGAACTAAAGGATATTGTATGGACTGAGACCAGCTAGTTGATATATTCTGACAATTATAATTAAGGGACACACTATGATGTAATGGTAAAAATACACGATTCGGCAGTTTGTCTCAAAAGTCAGTTTCTATTACTAGAAAAGCAAGGATAATATCAGCACACAGGTTTTCTGTTAAAAAATAACAATTAAGGAAGCAATCAAGCAAAAAGAACGTTTCAAAATTGTTATTTCAATGTTTAACAATCAAGATCTGAAACATTTGACGTGTCCGTTCCCTGGTAAATTTTAACGAGAGTTCGCTTAATAATTACCGTAAAGTTATATTTGTTGTTGGATTTTCCTATTTGACTCTAGAAACTTCTTAGGCAGAAAGATAAGAAGTTAGCGATATCCTTTAACTCTACTCTCCGCTATTTAGATGATGTTCTTTCACTAAATAAGTAAAAATTTGGTGACTATGTGGAACGCATATATCCCATCGAACTAGAGATAAAGGATACTACGGATACAGTAAAGTCGGCCTCATATCTTGACTTACATCTAGAAATTGACAATGAGGGTCAAAACTTTACGACAAAAGAGATGATTTTACCTTTCCAATAGTGCACTTTCCATTTCTAAGTAGCAACATTCCAGCAGCACCTGCATACGGGGTATATATATCCCAATAGATACGATATTCCCGTACTTGCATTTCCTATCATGATTTTCTTGATTGAGGGTTGCTGTTCACAAGGAAGCTATTAAACCAAGAGTTCCAAATGGTGAAGTTGAAATCATCCCTTCGTAAATTTTACGGACACCATCACGAGTTGGTTAACCGTTATGAAATAACCGTTTCACAAATGATATCCGAATATGTTCCTTACGTCGTAACTACAACCCCCTTCCCTTTCATGAATGTGACCTACCGAATTAGTCTATTTATTTTACCGGATTTTAATTACATAAGCAACACGACGAGTGCCACATGTGGAGCAGGATCTGCTTACCCTTCCGGAGCACCTGAGATGACCCCAAGTTTTTTGTGGGGTTTATGTTGTTTATTCTTTAGTATATGTTGTGCCAAGTGTACTATAATTGTTTGCCTGTTTGTCTTTTTCATTTTGAGCCATGGCGTTGTCAGTTTATTTTCGATTTATGAGTTTGACTGTCTGTCCCTTTGGTGTCTTTCGTCCTTCTTTTTTAATATAGGATATGAAATAACAGCTTTCACGTGCATTCGACGCTCTCAAAATACCAACATCGCGATTGTAAAATTGGGCTAAAAAGTCGGATAATATTAACACAAATGGGAAAAAATCAGGAGATATATATATAACAGATCCTATATTAAAAACAATATTGAAGGAAGCACCCAAGCAATAAAAAGTGTCAAATATTCCAATAAACTAATCTAAAATTCTCAGATCTCCAAAATCTGGTGTGTCCGGTTCACCCATTTCCCCGTGAAATTCAATTATTGTTCCCAGTACAATTATATATTGCATGTTATATTCTAATTGGATTATATTCTATATATATATAATATGTTATATTATTTAACTACTTATTCACATGCACTCAACTCTTTCCATACTAACTTTTACGTTCACGTACACTCGGCTACCTGTACTGTAGACTTATCATAACGTCCACGGACACTCGGCTACCTGTAGACTTATCATAACGTCCACATGCTCTCGACTCTCTTCAGAATTATCATAACGTTCACGGACACTCGACTCCCTCCAGACTTATCAAAAAGTTCACATGCACTCGACTCCCTCTGAACTTATTATATAACGTTCACATACACTCGACTCCCTCTGGACTTACTATATAACGTCCAGATGCCCTCGACTCCCTCTGGAATTACTATAAAACGTTCACATACACTCGACTCCCTCTGGACTTTTATATATAACGTTTACATGCACTCGACTCCCTCTGGACTTACTATATAACGTCCAGATGCACTCGACTCCCTCTGGACTTACTATATAACGTTCACATGCACTCGACCCCTCTGGACTTACTATATAACGTTCACTTGCACTCGACCTCCTCTGAACTTATTATATAACGTTCACATACACTCGACTCCCTCTGGACTTAATATATAACGTTCACATGCACTCGACCCCTCTGGACTTAATATATATGACGTTCACATACACTCGACTCCATCTGGACTTACTATATAACGTTCACATACACTCGACCCCTCTGGACTTAATATATATAACGTTCACATACACTCGACCCCTCTGGACTTAATATATATGACGTTCACATACACTCGACTCCATCTGGACTTACTATATAACGTTCACTTGCACTCGACTTCCTCTGGACTTACTATATAGTATATAACGTTCACATGCACTCGACCCCTCTGGACTTAATGTATATGACGTTCACATACACTCGACTCCATCTGGACTTACTATATAACGTTCACTTGCACTCGACTTCCTCCATACTTACCATACTGTTTGCAGAACGATGATCTTTAATCAAACATTGCGTACGTGATAGGTTTGGCAATTAATTTGAAGCGCCGTATCGACTGTAAATTAAATATTAATAGTTAATGACAATTTTGTTATTTGTATTTGAAAAAAAATCATAACAACGTATTCATTGATGTCTATAAACTAGATCGCATAACACTGAATCTATAAATCTATGTTGTAGCATTATCTGATTCGTTTCCACACATATATAAATAAAGATAACTTTCAGGATTTCAAACTGGATAACGTTTAGGATTTTTTATATGATTTTCAGGATTGTAAAGAAAAAAATCAGGATTTTTCATATGATTTTCAGGACTGTAAAGAAAAAAATATTTTAAAGATAACTTTTATGATTTTATGTTATAACTTTCAAGATTTTCAAGATAAATTACAGGATTTTAAATATAACATTCAGGATTTTAAATATAGCATTCAGAATTTTAAAGATAACTTAAAAGATTTTAAAGTTTGACTTTCAGGATTTTGAAGATAACTTACAGAATTTCAAAGATAACTTTTAGGATTGTAAAGATAAATTTCGGGATTGTAAAGATTAATTTCAGGATTTTAAAGAGTTGTTTCAAGATTTGATCATGTATATGACCTGACGGTAAACTATACCGTTTTCGTCTTGATCTATACTGAACAATGGTTAATAAAGGAAGCACTGACCTTTACTATAATGCAAAGAAAATGCCTTAAAACAACTGACCACACACATGTATAGATCATTGCCATCGTATTTCAGAAATATATTACTAAATATCTGTTCGGGTGCATGTTTTAGAGTGCCTCCCCGTGCTTCAGATTAATGCTCTTATAGTATACTAGATTATGGAGTGTGTGTCCGAGCGAGAACTGCTCTAGTTCATTACTTTAGGAATATTTATCAAAAAGTAGCTGAAGGACGCCTCCGGGTGCGGGAATTTCTCGCTACATTGAAGACCTGTTGGTGACCTTCTGCTGTCGTTTTTTATTTGGTCGGGTTGTTGTCTCTTTGACACATTCCCCATTTTCATTCTCAATTTTATTTAGTACTGAATAACTGCATACGACTTAAATCTACGTTTTTGCCAATGCAGATTATTGCGACCGGCTTCATTGTTCTGCATGAATAATACTAGTAACTGTGTTACTGATAGTAAACCATGAACGTAAATGTCAATGAAAAGACTTTTAAATAGCACTGGTTAAACACAGTGGCATTTTTAAATGCAATGTATCTATATTAAAGTTTTGATGGAACGAATTTCTTTAATCCGAAGTAGACTGAATGCATAGAAAGGTTACCTTTATTCCTAGTCGAAGGCAAATAATTAGACTGAATGCATAGAAAGGTTACCTTTATTCCTAGTCGAAGGCAAATAAATTTTTTTATCTCTAAATTAAAATACCGGAATAAAAAATGTTCAATTTTAAAATTATGTTGAAATTATATATTTAGGAGCATCACAATCATATAGCATGCTGAGAGCAACATTTAGTAGATGGCATCGGTAAACATAATAATTTGAATCCTTTTCCAATGTTCCCCGTCTTGCTGCATATGATTGGTCTTACTACAAGAGAGTTAACATTCACAAAAAAAAACCAAAAGCACTTCGAATGCTTGCATCAAAATAAGTCAGTTACAAGGTGCTCACCAGCTTATCGTTCAGCCTATCACTTACTGTGTTTCTGTACAAGTACGTGTAAGATGTCAGTTATCCAAGATTCTTGTTGACTGAAAGCTGAACCTTTTGACATGTATACAAGTACATGTACATTTAAGACTGTGTCAGGTTTCCTAGGTTTCTCTCTAGCAAGATTCTCGCCACATGATAGTTCAACCTATCGCTTTTTGTTTTTTTTCTAAACAGATTATAGTTTTAGTTTAAACATATTTATTCATAGTGGATTGGGAAACAAGTTTTGCAACTTTTATTAATCCCTTTCCACTGCGGGTGCGAGTGCTGCCTTGTAGCGGCATTAGCCTGCTCTTTTTTTTTTAAATCTACAAGAATGTCTATAACGTGCAAGAGCTATGGGTCTCTCTTAACACGGGTCAGCCACTTGTCGTCCCTTTCCGATGGACTTTCATCGTTTCCTTAAGACCATACTCGCAAATGGTGTCAAGGGAGAGCCGGAAATTGAGTTCCTGAAATTTTCATTCCGAACGTGAATCGAACCAGGAACCTCTGTGTTAGTAGACCGATAGCTAACCACTACACCACGGCTCTCTAAACAGGTGTGTGTAAGACCGTCCAGTTTTACAGGTTCTACCAGCTAATAGTTCAACATATTAACTCTGTTTCTCTACAAGTACAAATGTACATGCAAGACATTACGTTTTCCAAGGTCTCGCCGGCTGATCTAAAAAAAACTATTGCCAACTCTGTTTCTCTACAGGTACAAATGTACATGTAAGACAGTCAAATTCTCCAAGGTCACTCCAGCTCATCGTTGAACCTATTGACAACTCTGTTTCTCTACAGGTACATATGTACATGTAAGACAGTCAAGTTTTCCAAGGTCTCACCGGCTGATAGTTCAACCTACTACAGACATTGTTTTCATACAGTTACATTTGTACATGTAAGACAGTCGAGTTTTTCAAGTTTTCACCAGATCATTGTTCAAGCTATTGAAAATGTTGTTCCTGTACAGGTACATATGTACATGTAAGACAGTCAAGTTTTCCAAGGTCTCACCGGCTGATAGGATCAACATAGTTCGTTCTAATACAGGTACATGTAACACAAACAATTCCCAGTTTACATTTATAACTGAATGTAAGCGATAAGGTTGAATGTAAATACTTTTCATAAGTTCGAAACCGGACACTGACATTTTCTGACAGATCAGGTACTAAATAACTAAATGAACTTTACACAAATTGTGGACTACGTCACTGACCTTGCAGTATGTTTGGATAATGTAAAAGCTCCGACCTCAGTTTGAACTTTACATAATGACAATTTATACATCAAATATCTATTGTCAGAATATTTTCAAAAAGATAATAAAGCACGTCAAGATATGTAATCAACAAATTTGAAATAAAACAGAAATTTCGATTTTTCAACATATGTTTTATGAACGTTTAGATAATTACAGAGTGGTAGTCTATTTGTATAATGAAATAGTGTTTGATCAAGCTGGAGAAACGTTTACATAACAGAAAGAGCATGTAATTATCTTATAATTTGAATTAGAGTATCACAAAGAGGATAAAACTGATGAGAATATAAGGACTCTGCGCTTAAGCAATAGAGATGGGCGTTATGTTTTTTTTTATGGTCCGGTAGAAAATATTTCAGGCATATTAAGGATATTAGACCAATTTCGTTTGAAAAACTCATATTAATGTTATTATCTTATAATTTGAATTGAAGATCCATAAAGGGATAAACCAGAAAAGAAACAAGTAGGCTCTGTATGTCTATGAGGACGCGGAAATGACACACGGACATCTGCCCTTACAGTTGTGGTGGGGTTTGTGTTGCTTAGTCTTCAGTTTTCTATGTTGTGTCTTGTGTACTATTATTTGTATGTTTGTCTTTTTTCTTTAAAATTTTCAGTCAAGATATTGTCAGTTTATTTTCTATCTATGACTTTTAACGTCCCTCTGGTATATTTCGCCCTCTTTTAGAGTTGTCGCAAGTTGTGTCTTGATTAAACTTGACACTTAAACTAATAAACTCATCATACCAGAATAAAAAAAATCATTGTACGCCAGACGCTCGATTTGCCTACAAAAAATATCAGTGACGCCAGAGTAAAAAAAAATAAGGTAAAACATTGATATTACGTTACAACTGCTATGCTAGATTTTTTGACATGCATGTCTTCAGCGCTCGACTTTTCATTTGCATCACTTTATTTCCCCATTGCTGGATTTCACATCTTCTTTATATTTACAGCACGTGCGCTCGCGCTGTTAAGACTTATAAGCTGTTTGATACTAACGGCACTATATAATATATAAATTATTCTTTTGAACATGATGAAATAACAGATTTTGATATTACCTTTTTTAAATTCAAGTATTGGCTCTGTAAATCATGGATAACATTTGAAGTAACCTGAATAATGTTTTCAACAAATTGAAAAGATTTTTATTTTTTTTGTTTTCATTTTGTTTGTGAATTTGTCTACTGCTAACCAATGCACTAAAATTTAAATCATTCCTCTTAAATAATGATAACTATAATCTTTATAGTCATGTAAAACAAATTAAATATTTCAACAATAAACATTCTATTATCAAATATCACTGTGTCTAAACCACACCGGCAGAATTTGATCGGACTCGATGGTATCTAACGTTCGGCACAATGACGGAACATCAATAGACAGAAGAAAGATAGGTTTCTCCTTATTTTCTTATTTTCTCAATGATATCGAAGAATATATATACATATACAACTATTTTCTATTGTGAGATGCAATATTGTCTACAACCGTTCTATATTAACGGAGAAATAAGTCAAAATGCATGTCAAAATGACGAATTGAGTGAACCTTGCCTCGAAATTGTGTAATTTCTCTTTAAATTGTTCACATTGTACGGAAAGAAAGGTACGGGAAGATATATATTGACACGGAGATTGCAAATTTAGTTATTATGAGCATCTCAATAATTGTAACTCTGTGTATGGAACGAAAGAAATGGGTCATGTCAAAATGGAACTGGCCGGTTTCGTCAATGTATACAACCCGGTTTCGTCATAGATTTCAAAATGCATAACCCGGTTTGGTCAAATAAAAAAAATCATAATCGCATTACATAATAATTGATTATTTAATTTCAGAGTTCAAAAGGAGTTTTGTGGGTCGTTCGAAAACAAGTTCGTTCACCGGACAGCGGCTTATTATTTATATGAGTCTCAGATTCAAATAAATAATAAGCAAATTCCTACTCTTATAGAACTCAAATATTGTAATTTTACTTTGCATTCCGAACTTTTTTAACAGCATATTGAGATTAAGGTAGCAATACACAGTTAGGAAAAAAACTTAAAATTGACACTCATAATTTTTAAACACCCCGTTTCCCCTCCTGTCTAACAAAGAAAGGCTTTATATGTGTGTTATGCATGTATATACTTGTAGAAAGAGAATCTTCCATAGATTTGATTTCTAATGGTCATAAGGGTGAAATATAATCCCTTTTGGGTGTAACCATGGCAACAATCTGCATTTCTTAGATACAAAATATAGCAAAAAAGGGGGGTGAACATGTCACAAAAGTCTCCAAAATTTGGTCTAAAGGAAAATTTCAATGAATTTCAGTGATACCTTTCCTGAATCCATAGGTTTATATCTATCAAGTGGTCCAAAAAAAATCATATGTCTTCCTGCTCGTTTTTCCATAAAATTGAATTGAAAAGATCGAGCGCAAAATCTTTGTTGATACACTACAATAATTTATGGACCTATGAACGGTACGGATAGGAAAATACGGACTGTCAATCATTTAAGTGGCCTATAAAACATGTTAAAATCAATCTAAATGTTCATATAAACCCACTAAGAAGGCTATATTATTCTTCAATTACCTAAAAATCAATTTTATTGTACAAAAACTTTCATATTTAAAAAATTCACCACAGGGGCCATAATGCGAAACTAAACTTCTAACTGTGTATTGCTACCTAAAGCTCTTTAAATATGCGTTTTCTATATGAGTTATGGGAAAATATGTTGAACATGTTTAAACTTGAAATTAAAGTTTACGGTCTTAAAAATCGAAACACACAATTGATATGTGATTTTCTCGCACAAAAGAATGGACACCTTTATAAGTAATCTAATCATTCCATGTATGTAATCTTTTCTACCATCCTTAAAAATAAATCTTCTTAAGGATAAACGTTGATGATAAGACAAATGTATATGCATGCATAATCGACATAGACTGTAGGATTACAACTACCATGCAATAAAATAAAATTTATTTATCACTAATTGTAACTATACTGCTATGTACAAATTAGTATAATAGTCTCAGGTCATCGATAAAATTCAATAATAATTATTTTGTTAACATTATTAAAACTAGAGGTTCAAAAGAGCCTGTGTCGCTCACCTTGGTCAATGTGAATATTCAACAAAGGACACAGATGGATTCATGACAAAATTGTGTTTTTGGTGATGGTGATGTCTTTGTAGATCTTACTTTACTGAACATTCTTGCTGTGTACAATTATCCCTATCTATAATGATTGGTTTCAGTGGAAAATGTTAGTGAAAATTTACAAATTTTATGAAAATTTAAAAAAAATTAATACAAAGGGCAATAACTCCTTAGGGGGTCAATCGATAATTTTGGCCATGTTGACGTATTTTTAAGTCTTACTTTGCTGTAAATTATTGCTGTTTACAGTTTATCTCTATCCATAATAATATTCAAGATAATAACAAAAACAGCAAAATTTCCTTAAAATTACCAATTCAGGG
Source organism: Mytilus trossulus (assembly GCF_036588685.1). Classification (NCBI taxonomy): domain Eukaryota; kingdom Metazoa; phylum Mollusca; class Bivalvia; order Mytilida; family Mytilidae; genus Mytilus; species Mytilus trossulus. The sequence continues at coordinate 8,596,932 of NC_086385.1, read as the reverse complement.
GCAGCAACCTAACAACCAGTTGTCCACTTCATCTGAAAATTTTAGAGCAGATAGATCTTGACCTGATAAACAATATATACCCCTATCATATTTGCTCTAAATGCTTTGGTTTTTGAGTTATAAGCCAAAAACTGCATTTTACACCTATGTTCTATTTTTAGCCATGGCCGCCATCTTGGTTGGTTTGGCGGGTCACGCCACACATTTTTTTAACTATATACCCAAATGATAATTTTGGCCAAGTTTGGTTTAATTTGGCCCAGTAGTTTCAGAGGAGAAGATTTGTGTAAAAGATATATAAAATTTACGTAAAATGGTTAAATATTGACTTTATAGGGCAATAACTTCTTAAGGGGTCAATTGACCATTTTGGTCATGTTGACTTATTTGTAAATCTTACTTTGCTGAACATTATTGCTGTTTACAGTTTATCTCTATCTATAATAATATTCAAGATAGAAACCAAAAACAGCAAAATTTCCCTAAAATTACCAATTCAGGGGCAGCAACCCAACAACAGGTTGTCCGATTCATTTGAAAAATTCAGGGCAGATAGATGTTGACCTGATAAACAATTTTACCCCCATGTCAGATTTGCCCTAAATGCTTTGGTTTTTGAGTTATAAGCCAAAAACTGCATTTTACCCCTATGTTCTATTTTTAGCCATGGCAGCCATATTGGTTGGTTTGGCGGGTCACGCCACACATTTTTTAAACTAGATACTCCAATGATGATTGTGGCCAAGTTTGGTTTAATTTGGCCCAGCAGTTTCAGAGGAGAAGATTTTTGTAAAAGTTAACGACGACGGACGACGACGGACGACGGACGACGGATGCAAAGTGATGGGAAAAGCTCACTTGGCCCTTCGGGCCAGGTGAGCGAAAAAACGAGTCTGTACTGTCGCCATTGTGTTATGATGATCGTTGGTCAATATATTTTGACAATATATACGGACAGATGGATTCAGTTTATTTCAAAGTGGGCGTATTTCGAACAACTTGTACATACCGCCGAGCGTAGCGAGTCGAACAATATTTTGATCATTTTTTGCTTTACAAAATCGTTAAATACAGGAATCAATATAGTTTTGGCAACCGAAGGTGGGGTCGGGGCGTGCAACCTATACGTCATCTAGATTCGCCACTTATCTTATAAAGTGTATAACGAATTAAAATATTGTAAGAAATGAGAAAACAGGGACACCCGGGAAATCGGATTATGTGAGTTGGATTATGTTTATTATAATAAATGCCGAATATCAAGTTCTTTTTATCGATTTCTATACATTTTTCTCAAATATATATAAAAGTTATATAGGAAAATGATAAGACAGACAAATATACAAATAAATCGACTTGGCCGATATCCTAATAAAACTTATTGACCTTTAATTACGATTTTTTTTTCATTTCTTTGCGTTTTTACACGCCCATCCCAATTTTGACAGGAAGTATTATTGTATACACCCGTCTGTCCATCCGTCCTTCCATCCGTCCGTTCCTTCATCTATCAGTCATTCGGTCCGTCCGTCCGTCTAGCTATCCGTCTATCTTTCTGTCCAGCGTAAACATGTCGCACCGTAACTTGAGAACAGCTTATCTAGTTTTCATGAAACTTAACAAAGTTATTTCTTGAAATGGTCAAATGATTTGTAAACCTTTTAGTGAAAATCAAATTAAATCTTTTTGAGTTACAGAACTTTGTAAGTAAAACAGGAGTGTGTTTTTTTAACATGTCGCGCCATATCTCATAATGGTTAATCATTATTGCATCAAACTTTACACACTTCTTAGTAATATAAATCTTAACTTCTGCATACTTTAAGGTGATGTTTTAAATTTTGTTTTTAAGCGTTAATTAGGTTTTCTTTGTAAAAAAAAAAAAGGGGGTCACATACTGCGATGTATCTCAAAACCTATATAAAAAAAAAATCATAATGTTAATGTTAAAAAAATAATTAGAAATCAGTGTTTGCTATTGAGTATTTATATTCCATTTAAAAATTAGTTTGAAGATCAGTGAAATAACGGATACGAATTTCATTAGGAAAATGTGTAGTACTATAATTACCTATGTAAATAAATGTAAACACGCCAAGTTTACTTTATAATACATATATATTTAAATTCTTTCGAAAGACAATGTTCAGATCCGTGTTAACGTTGCTTTTCATAAATTGTTGGTTTTAAAAAAATATAAAAAACCGGGTGATATATATAGACGAAACCGGGTGTTGTGTAGTAAACAACAATGACGAAACCGGTGTATTTTTATTTGACATGACCCATTTCTTTCGTTCCATACACATAAATACACGTATTGAGATGCTCATAATGACTAGTTTTGCAATCTCTGTGTCAGTATCTATCTTCCCGTACCTTTCTTTCCGTACAATGTGAACAATTTAAAGAGAAATTAAACAATTTCGAGGCAAGGTTCACTCAATTCGTCATTTTGACATGCATTTTGACTTATTTCTCCGTTAATATAGAACGGTTGTAGAAAATATTTCATCTCACAATAGAAAATAGTTGTATATGTATATATATTCTTCGATATCATTAAAAAAAATAAGAAAATAAGGAGAAACCTATCTTTCTTCTGTCTATTGATGTTCCGTCATTGTGCCGGACGTTAGATACCATCGAGTCCGATCAAATTCTGCCGGTGTGGTTTAGACACAGTGAATATGAGTAAATTGAATCGCAGTTTAGTGTTTATAACCTTGAAATGAGCACATGTTATGAGGGTCTGAATGGGAGATCTGCAATTTGTTTTCCTTTAATTTTGTAAGACATTTTGCAAATTCTTTAATTATTTTGCCGGTATTTTTCTTTTCTTATAGTTGAATACCATATCCTATATTTTCATTATTGTCTATTTTTTCTCTTTACTTTTATTTTCTTGACCATTTATTTGTAGTCGTGGCCTACTACTCCCCTTTTCTGTAAACCCCACTATAGACCCTCGTCTATTAGAATGCACATCAACAAATGATAGCGTATCATCATTTCTCTTTATAATGCAAATTTAATGTAAGCAATCGGCAGTTGGTATGATATATATTACTTATATTTAAGATTGTATTGATAGGTATGATATTTTAAAGATGATTTATGCTGTAACAAGTAGGTAAAGAATATAGATAAGATATGTATTCAGAAAGAAAACGGCCTACAGCTGTTATACCCAGTCAAATTTATCTCTAACTGATCCATTTTACACTGAGAATGTATAATATTGCTTGTTTTCGATTAAATGTACGTTCTATTTTAGTAAATATGTAGAGTAGTTTGACCGTAGGCGCTGTGAACATTTCTATGCACTCAGAAAGAAGACATGCATTTGGAAAGTAAACGGTTAACAGCTGTTATATCTGGTCAGATATATCTCTAACTGATCTATTTTACACTGAAAATGTATTGCTTGTTTTCGATTAAATGTAAGTACTATTTTAGTAAATATGGTATGTAGTTTGACCGTAGGCGCTGATACTATGCATTCGGAAAGAAGACATGCATTTTGGATAGTACAGTGAAACCAGTTAAAACCGAACCTTTTCGGGACTTGCTGATGTTTGGTTTTATCAGGTTCACAACTCACATAATTTGATAGGACGGTGCTTAAAGAACATGTTTGGTTTAGACAGGTTTTCGGTTTATTCAGGATTTGGTTTAGTCAGGTTTCACTGTAAATGGTTTACAGGTGTAATATAAAAAAAGAAGATGTGGTATGATGGCCAATGAGACAACTATCCACAAAAGACCAAAATGACACAAACATTAACAATTATAGATCACCGTACGGCCTTAAACAATGAGCAAAGCCCATACCGCATATAGTCAGCTATAAAAGGCCCCGATAAGACAATGTAAAACAATTCAAAACTAACGGCCTTATATATGTAAACTAGAGGCTCTAAAGAGCCTGTGTCGCTCACCTTGGTCTATGTTAATATTAAACATTGTACACAGATGGATTCATGACAAAATTGTGTTTTGGTGATGGTGATGTGTTTGTAGATCTTACTTTACTAAACATTTTTGCTGCTTACAATTATCTCTATCTATAACAGTAGTTTCTGTGGAAAATGTTAGTGAAAATCTACAAATTTTGTGAAAATTATTAAAAATTGACTTTGAAGGGCAATAACTCCTTAGGGGTCAATTGACTGTTTTGGTCATGTTGACTTATTTTTAGTTCTTACTTTGCTGTACATTATTGCTGTTTACAGTTTATCCCTATCTATAATAATATTCAAGATAAAAACAAAAAAAAACAGCAAAATTTCCTCAAAATTACCAATTCAGGGGCAGCAACCTAACAACCGATGATCCAATTCATCTGAAAATTCCAGGGCAGATAGAGCTTGACCTGATCAACAATTTTACTTCGTGTCAGATTTACTCTTTATGCTTTGGTTTTTGAGTTATAAGCCAAAAACTGCATTTTACCCCTATGTTCTATTTTTAGACGTGGCGGCCATCTTGGTTGGTTGGTCGGGTCATCGGACACAATTTTTAAACTAGATACCCCAATGATGATTGTGTCCAAGTTTCAATTAATTTGGCTGCATAGTTTCAGAGGAGAAGATTTTTCTAAAAGATTACTAAGATTTACGAAAAATGGTTAAAAATTGACTATAAAGGGCAATAACTCCTAAAGTGGTCAACTGACCATTTTGGTCATGTTGACTTATTTGTAGATCTTACTTTGCTGAACATTATTGCTGTTTACAGTTTATCTCTGTCTGAAATAATATTCAAGATAATAACCAAAAACAACAAAATTTCCTTAAAATTACCAATTCAGGGGCAGCAACCTAACAACGGAATGTCAGATTCATCTGAAAATTTCAGGGCAGATAGATCTTAACCTGTTAAACAATTTTACCCCATGTCAGATTTGCTCTAAATGCTTTGGTTTTTGAGTTATAAGCCAAAAACTGCATTTTACCCCTATGTTCTATTTTTAGCCATGGCGGCCATCTTGGTTGGTTGGCGGGGTCACCGGACACATTTTTTAAACTAGATACCCCAATGATGATTATGGCCAAGTTTGGTTAAATTTGGCCCAGTAGTTTCAGAGGAGAAGATTTTTGTAAAAGTTAACGCCGGACGCAGGACGACGACGACGACGACGGACGACGGACGACGGACGCCAAGTGATGAGAAAAGCTCACTTGGCCCTTTGGGCCAGGTGAGCTAAAAAAAATGAACGAAAAACAAATATGTAACACATAAACAAACGACAACCACTGAATTACAGGCTCCTGATTATACCTGGTCAGATTTATCTTCAACTGATACTTTTTCAGTTGAAAATGCATCCCCGGTTATCATATGTTTTGATTTGAGCGTTTCTCTTGAAGGTTAAACAAAAAAGGCATATCAGACACACTTTAAAATAATAGTTATATTGTTATTGTTTACTCATGTATATGTAGCTAGGAACGTAATAAACCAGTTAGACCGTATAGAGCCGCTTATATACGACATGGAGACAGACAAAAAACGTGCATTCGGAAAGAAAACGATTATCAGCTGTAAGGGACAGTGTTTTGGGGGAAATGTTTGGTTTTTATTATAATCCTGACTCAGAAATAAAACAAAAATTCCCCACCTCTACCCCACCCCATTTTTAGTTAAATTTCCTTTAACCTTATCGAATGTATCTTTGACCGACCCATTTTACTTTGAAATAGTTTTTGGTTGTTTTTAACTATATAGAAACGTTAAAAAACATTTCAGTCTTCTTAAATTTTGGGCCATTTTCTCTATTTTTTATTTTTTTCATGTATGTATGTATGTATTTATTGATTATTGTATTCGTTAATCGTAATGTATAATTTCAGTCACGGCTCATAAATCACCATTTGACTACAGGCCCATCATTCAAATTTGAAAAGGAACATTTGTATACTAAATCACTGGCACGTCTCGGGGACGTGCTAAGTACGATGTTTCGGAAACAAATGGGGCAGAATAATGGATATCGTTAAAAGACTTATTATAATATATATATATAATTGAGATGATAAATGTATATGATTGTAGCTGTAATGTATTTAAGCATGTATAAGTTTGGGTGTACGAATGTACAACAGAACATTTAAATGTCATTTGTACTCTAAAAGTTATTTTAATGACAGTTTTATATTTTAAATGATCGCTTTTTATATACTTTAAATCAGTCTCACTGCTCAAGTGTGTATTTGTCCGCAATAAAAAAAGTTAAAATGTATTTCATTTATGTCAATAGATGTGGTTCGAGTGCCAATGAGTCAACTCTCCATCACAATTTGTAAAAGTAAACCTTGATTATAAATCAAAGTACGGTCTTGGCAATGCTAGTCGAAAAAGATTGGCGTCGAACATACGGTCTTCAATACGGAGCTTGGTAATGCTTGTCGAACAAGATTGGAGTCGAACATACGGTCTTCAACACGGAGCTTGCAATGCTAGTCAAACCAGATTAGAATCGAACATACGGTCTTCAACACGGCGCTTGGCAATGCTAGTCGAACAAGATTTGAGTCGAACATACGGTCTTCAACACAGAGATTGGCAATGCTAGGCGAACAAGATTGGAGTCGAACATACGGTCTTCAACACGGAGCTTGGCAATGCTAGTCGAACCAGATTGGAGTCGAACAAACCGGGTTCGAACTTACAACCTCGATGTTAACAGGCTTGTGATACAGTACGTGAACTATTCAAAGTAAAACCGTCACATGGGCAACTGAGACCCTTCTCTTTTAGTGTCAAAATATAATTATTTTTTATCTTTTTTTAAAACTTTCAGATTGGGCGAGCTTTAGGGTATTGTAGAGTTTTTCTCCACTGATGGCAACTTACTGCTTTATATTCTGCAAGAGCGGATCAAGTCATTTAAAAAGGGGGGGTACCAACCCAAGGAAATAAGGGGGGATGGTTCCAACTACATGTCCCCATTCAAATGCATTGATCGGGCCCCGAAAAAGGGATTTCGAATCCCCAGACCCCCACTTTTAGATCCGCAAATTTCTGAGTCCGCTGTATAATTAAAATCATTTGCAAATATTGTTTTAACTGTTACTTGAAAATAATATACTTTATATGCTTACAGGGCTGACAGAACACAAACAAATTTAAAGCTATTACCATGTTAATTGACAAACATCAAATTCATTGTAATGCAAGTTAATAACTAAATCAGTATCGCGGATTATATACAAACACCCAAAAGAATCATGGCTGCCAAAAGATTATTAAAATCATATCATAATTTGATTTTCGATTTTCAATCGAGATGAAATATAAATTTCGCCACGGTATCCGAGCCAGGTAGTTACTAAACAGCTGCTGCATGTGAAACACGTTAATAACTATATCCCCAGGAGTATTAATGGGCATTGTATATACATGTGTTATCTGCACGTGGATTTGTTAAAGAATGACATACTGTAAAATGTGACATGGTTAAGTGGACGGTTTATTTGACGTAATATATTTTACGCAAAGTAGCCTCCATTCATTTGATGTGTTTGAACTTTTGATTTTGCCATTTGATTTGGGACTTTGAATTTTCCTCGGAGTTCAGTATTTTTGTGTTTCTACTTTTTTCTATGGTCCGGTTGTTGTCTCTTTGACACATTCCCTATTTCTATTCTCAATTTTATGTAAATGAAAAACTTTAAAGGCAGATAAATATTCTGACACTCTGCATGTTACAGTTATACTTGAAGGATCGCCAGAAACTGAAAGAAGAATACTAATTCAGTTTTTTTCAAAGGTCACATATCTTATGTTTTAACCTTTTAATATGATCTAGAACTAAATAATGCATATGTGTACGCAAAAAAAGATTAATTGCTAGAAGAACATTGCTGAAATCAGAGGCGGATTTAGGGGGGGCAGGGGGGGCCGCCCCCCCCCCCCCCATTTTGTGAAAAAATGTGGTTGCTTATATAGGGAATCACTGAAGCGTACCTGGAGCGGGCCCCCTCTTAGGTCAGTGAGTGGGCCCCCACTCATGAAAATTCCTGGATCCGCCACTGGAAATAGGTGTAATCTTAAAGCTAGGTAAGGGGCCTAAACTTGCTCCATGGAGGCCCCTCACTAATTTTCTGTTCTTTTCAATTTGCCACCTTTACCAGGTTTTGTTTTGAAATATTCTACCTGAAGGTCAATACCATATTTTAGTGTATGCCACTATAAAAGTTGTAGTAAAGTGGAGATGAAGTGTGTCCTTGGCATAGGGTAATAAAATACATTAAGAATAGTGTTTAGAATTAATTAGTTTTACACGCTTTATGATTCAGTTTTTCTGAAAAGATTTGGGGATATAAAGTTCAAACAACAAAAGGCAAATATTAATTATCGCTTTTCACATTATACTAAAATAAAATACATTAAAGCTCAGTTCATATCGTTGACTCAGCGTTGAAAGTGTTAAATATATTAAATGTAAAGTTTTCAATTGTCTACTTAAATGTATGCTGCATTTTGAAAGTCTAATAAGTAGATACTTATGTTTGAATTTTTATAACCCAACTTTTGAAATGTACATATCAACATCATATTTTTTTCTTTCGAAGTGATGTTATTGTCTTCGAGGTGAATGAACTATTTGCACTTGAATGGACATTAAGCAATCAGCAATCAATCTCGTGATCAGAGTTGAAAGTTACAAAAGTCGAAAAAGGAGTAAATTAAATTGAGTTGTGAGTTAGGAAAGTGTATTTTCGCTATTTAGGACATTTTTCCTTTGATCTTTAAGTAAGAATTTTGCATATCATGCTACTCGCTTGAGATGGAAAATTATCGCTAGAAACCAAGGAGGTTAGCGTTGCTAATGAAATTGACAACTTCGTCATACTGTAGGTAAAATAGCGATTGGTCATTTCAACTCGGTTGCTTTTCTTGTAGAGATGAGCAACGATAATCTATAAGTAACACGTCATATGCATGTAATATTTGCTGCTGGTTGAGCTGTGATCCATCAATACATCAATCAATCATACATTCTACATTATTGCAAGTCGAATTACTGTGAATGCTAATAGTCCATACTTTTCAATTTATTGATTCACTGAAGAAGAAATCCCTCTTGTTTTTTTTTACCGAAATTTTAAGACCATTCAAAAATATTTTCAGCTGTCATTGTGTTTACATGTAAACGTCAATTTTGGTTAACATTGACATATTATAACTACAGACATTTTAAACCATTTGCAGATTAAAACAATTCGTTTTATTCCTAGTTGTCACTTTTTGAAAACAAAAACCCTTGACCTTGTAAACTTGATCCTTTCAAATGTAATTACTTTTATTACGTGTATCCCATATTCCGCCCTGAAAGTTGCCTTGAAACAGTAATAAACAGCCTATTCACATAATAACACATAAAATGTTGCATAATAATAATTGGCATAAATAACAATTCATTTGTAGATAATAAGCACTTGATACTTTTCTACGGCTAGCTTTACATGTTAACGATAATAGAGGGCGTGTCAAATAACACTTCATAACAAAATAGACAGGATCAAAGCTCTAACATCATAATTATTCTGCACATTGAACTGACGAGAGAATATATTGCTTTAAAATATTATTGAAAATTGATGCAAAGATATTTCCGTTATGTTACGTATGTTGGTCAGTGGGTTAACCCATGATATGGTTTACCTACAACAAATTAGAAGTAAAACCACCTAACGGTGCACTCGTACTTTATAAGATAAATTCAACCCTGAAAGTGTCTTTAAACAATGAAATTTATAGATCTAACATTGCTGGGTTGATGTTTAGACGAGTTGTATATACACTGTATATATTCAGACCTTTTTCATGCCTTTTTGAAACGGATTAGACTTACATATTTTTCGATATGATTCCGATTTATTTATCAAAACCTCCGCTAATCTACGGTACCACCATTTTTTAAAACATAGGTCAGCTGTAACTAATAAAGATAATTAGAATTACATTCTCTATTCTGTATAAACCCATCAAACCAATTTTTCATGCATTTTTAGGACGAGCCATACTTTCGTTTTATTTACAAAAAAACTTTAAAAAGCTACCACCATTTTCCAAACCAAAATACAGCTTTAACGAATAAAAATAATGAGTATCTTATTTATTTAAACCTCAACCTGCATAAAGACATAAGGGTTAGAGAAAGCCCCTTAGGGTAAGACAAAACATGTCGAGGTCAAGACCTCTTTCTGAAACATGGCATGTATGTTTGCCAAGCTGGTGGTATATATGACGAACTATCATATTTTCATTCCGTCTTAATAAGTTTAATACTTTGCGTGACTATGTTTTTAAAAGAGGTTTAAACTTTCATATATATACATCTTATGTATGTCAAACATATCTTTAATCATCTCTCCTGGTCTAGCTGTTACTTGTATCAATTGTAAATTGCTTTGTTGTAAAATGCTGCCTGATACTTTATGATTACTTTATCATTTTCCTATACCTATGTTTGATATTTGTATAAACATGTTGGAAAATTTATGAGGAAACAAAGAAAGGTTAAAATGTAGGTCGATGGTATATATATTCTTAGCTTTAGGTACATATGTATTTATAAAGTCGACGCAACCCTGTGTAACTAATGTGATTCGTTCTTTCAAGTGGTCTTTTGATTTTATTACTTAAATTCGAAATATTTTGCTTATTAAAAACAATTAGCAGCTTTTCTACTCTATCTATAAAAAGACACAAAACAAATTATTAAGTAAAATACATCTAGTCATTTAATAAAAAAAAGAAGAAAAAGCAACATAAACAATCGTATTAAACTGATCTGCGTGCGCACATTATGCGACTTGAGGCATGCCGGAGAAACAAAGGTTTTCTAAACGTTTTGAAAAGTTTCTAAGTCTGGTTTTGCACGCACGATAAACGCATGATTCTGATCTGCGTGCGCACGATATGTTTTCAATCCAAAGGACAAGGAATCAAACAGCTATTTTAAGGGTTCCATATGACATTCAACAATAAGGTAAACTGAGCTAGTACACAATTTTGTTTAGGAACCAGCTGAGGCACATCTCCGGGTGCGGGATTTTCTCGCTGCATTGAAGATCCATTGGTGGCTTTCGGCTGTTTTCTGCTCTTTTGTCGGGTGGTCGTTTCTTTGACACATTCCCCATTTCCATTCAAGGAATGTAGTAAGTATAAAAGGTCACATATCATTTCGGTGTAAATGCTTTGATCATGTACAATGTATATCTTAAATTTATGGGTCTTTGCTTTACATTTCAATAAGCTTTCCTTATAAATGTAAGATGAATCCATTAGTTACATCATCCAGGTCCATTTCTGATATTTATGAAACTTAGAAAAAGATGATAATGTTATATAATAACAGTACATAGTTAGAAAAATAACATAATTGACCATAGAAAATATGTCCTCAATAACGATGAAATTATGTTACATAAAAGGCCCTTCCAAATGCCATACATGTATGAACAATTTAATTGTTAGTCTTTAAAGTTTACCAGTTTTGTGTTACAGTTGTTGTCTAATTGTAGTGATAGATGTACACTCAGTTTAATTACAACATTGAAAAATTATCGTTTGATTAAAGATAGACCTAGAATATACAACGGTGCTTTTCGCTATAGAATGTCTACAATGAACCTCTTTTTATGTAATTTTTGATGCTATCTGTAGTTCTTGGAATGTGTTCTTTCGACTAGGATGAAATTTGAAATAAAAGCAGGACAGAAGTTTTTAGTGAAATAAGGCAGAATGAGACACTTTACAAAAACAAAAGGCAGGATTGCAATTTATGTACTAAAAAGTCAGGATAAACTAACAAAAAAGGCAGAACGGAATGGAGTGAAAAATAAAAAGACAGAACAGAAATTACAACTAGTAAAAAGGAAGGACAATTTTTTCATCAAAGGCCCTTCCTCCATAAAATCGAATGATAACTCCCTTCGTGTTCGTTGATTAGTAAATTTACCACCTTCAACGGTAAACGTATACCGTTTGTATTTATATAAGTTAGTACATGATAACTTAATTCAAGGAGCTGTGCAATAAAAATGCATGTGTACTTATAAATTCCTCTTATGTTAAAGATTACTCCCAAAGCTTTATAAACTGTTATTAAAATATCAGCCATTTTTATTTCGTTTTTAAATTTTCATACTTTTTTGTTAAGAGTGAGAAACTGACTAAAACTTAAGAGTCGCACAAAATATTCCATGATCAAGTTCAGAAAATACAAATACGCTCATTGTTCTGTAATGAGACCATGATCGGCGGAATATAACGACTGACATTATTAGGGTTAATTTTTAATGGACAACACAGGTGAATTCCCGTCTGGATATTTATGATAATCGGATAATTGTGAGATTAAAAGTATTCATTATCCTACATTATTTATAATTCATATTCATAAATATTATATAATTTCGACCTTAAACCTCTTGTCCCAGATATAACAATTATACATTACTTAAATGTCTATATCAAATATCATAACTATTGCCATTTTCAGCCTCGTCGATATTTAAAGAACATGCATGTCCCATTTCTGGAACATGGGAACATGGTATCATGTTTTACGTATCATTGATTGATTAATTAGTTTTAATGCCGCGTCTGCGCACATATTCTTTGTCATAAGGACAACACATCAGTGGTCCAAAAAATGTATGCAAACAACGGTCATCATATAGACGTTGATCGAAATTCATTTTATAGAGTAACTATATGTGCGAACGAGCAACGGTTTTACAACCAGTAAAATGTAAAAAAAAACGTCAGATTCTCATAATTACATTTTATGCTACAACCATGGAATTAATAATAATAATAATAATAATACTCCATTAAGGATGTTAGATTTTTATGTTTGGGAATTTTTGTCCGATCTTCGGAATCCTCTGGTTAAGTTTTGAACAGCGGTATACTACTGTTGCCTTTATTTATCCATTTGAATGCCTCAACGAACATTGACCACAGCACTGGCCCCCATTTTTCTTTTTATAAATCTTTTACATGTATTATTATAACCCACCTGTAAAAGTCTTTTACATTGTAACATCTTTGTTATTTGTTAATACTTTTTGAGAACTTACAATTAAACTTGTCAATGATAAATTAAAGATATGAAAAATCAAGAAGAGAACACTTTCCCACCATCATTTCAATTGCTTATATCTAGAAAGCAAGCACATTGACCTATATTTTTTTTGGCCGTGTTGGTTCTCTCATTAATCCCCTATGTGTATAGTAGTGTTATGAAAAGCTTGTTTTTTTTAAAACTGAGTAGCGAACCTCATTAAGAGTTACAATAGCCTTTTTACATTATATTATTATTGTCACGGATAACACGTGCTGTCAAAGATGTTGTATTGTAAACGTAAATAATTTAATTTTGGATGTAACGCATCTTATGAATGGCTGAAAAGTGTTTCTGTCTGCTCATTTACATAGTGTTCGTCATGTGACCGTGACTCGTCATCAACGCTTTTTCGTGATTTACTCCTTAAACCTGGAATTAACAATTAATTTTTAAGGAATGACTTATATTTTTTTCTGTCTATTTGAAATAACCTCAAATATTTAAATTAAACTCTACACAGGTCGTTCAGTGCATGTGCACCACATTTTGGAGTTTATTTCTTCATAGACAGACTTTGTCTTGGTGTGTCTCGCGATTGATGTAAACAAATCAAAATAACAAATGCTTATGAAACACACATGTAATGTAATTGTTCACATATAAAAAAAAAGTATGGAAGAAGATAGAACATAAATAGTAATATGACAAAGAACAGGTTGTATGTAAATAATATACACCAGTTATTTCGGTATGAGACACACAGGACACACGTAAACACATGTAAATGAGGCGTGTGGCATGTTTAAAGTTTGTGTAAACGAGTGTTGTAAGGCAGCAATCATTTGATTTTCTGGGGGGGGGGGGGGGGCTATGTTTTTTTTTGGAAAAAAAGTTTGTTTCCAGGTTTTGGTGAAAAAAATAATTTGTTTTGGACCCTGAGAAAAAAAAATGTTTGTTTCACCCTCAGCTGCCACTATATGTAATGCTAAAATTGAAAGAAAAAAATTGTTTTCGGTTTGTCGCTAAAAAAATAGATTGTTCTTCGCCGAAGGCGAAAAAAAAGTTTGCACAGGAAAAAAAAAACATAGCCCCCCCCCAGAAAATCAAATGGTTGCTGCCTAAGCATTGATTGCGGTGTTAGCTAAACGGCAAACCCGACACGTAAAATGTTCATTCGTGCGTCTATAGGCATAATACGTTATGCAAAATGATTGTGTAAAGATTTCATGCAAGCAGTCTTTAATGAGCTTCCTTTTGTATCTGTTTTTTGTTATATGTAGATGTATATGAGTATGCCCCCCTCTCTGTGCAATCCAAGCGTTTATAAGAGTCTACACACAACACGTTGTGTTCGATGCTGTCGATATTTGCTGTTAGAATAATACAAGCATGTCCTGAGCTTGTTAAAACTGTGTATGCATTACTTGTACTTTTATGATTTATATATATTTTAGCAATAAAGCAAACATTATAACATATCAAGAAAAGTGAATATTCCGGTAAAGGACATTCCAGAATAAACCGATAAAATGTTGATCTGCAAAAATCAAAAATAGGTCTAAACTCGTCAAGTTTCCCTAACAATTTCACATGGAACTTAAATGCAATTCGATCTTTGACTCGAAGTCAAACCCGTAATTTGAAACGAACTAAAACTCGAACTCTATCTCAAAAATTGGGTTTGATAATCATCAAACAAATTTAAATTATAAACTTAACTGTTACTCTTATAAAAAAAAACATTATTTACAACCTATACAGGGTCTTTTAGCCATATTATTTATACAGGGACACCTCAGTGTTTCAACCGAACCTCTTTGGGACTAAAGTTCGGTTTTGGTTGAATCAGATGTTCGGTTTCATCGTGTTCACACATACGACGGTGCTTAATAACGTGTTTGGTTTCTGCAATTTATATAATTTTGTTCAAGCAGGTTTTACAGTATCATCATCATCATTATTATTATTTATCATTATTGTAAAAGAATACATCAAATTAATTGATCAATTTGAAATACACAATGTCAATACTAATAGTAAGCTGTTTACAGGTTTAAAAGTTCATTTGGACAAACAATATAGACTTATTCTCGTTAAATGGTTGAACTGGTCTGTTTAGGTACATACAATCACCTTTGTTGTTCTGACACGGTGTTAAAGATATGTATATTGACATTTTACATACAGTTCAGGCGTGGTGTAAGTCGCGGTAAAAGAGGGACGAAAGATACCAGAGGGACAGTCAAACTCATAAATCGAAAATAAACTGACAACGCCTTGGCTAAAATGAAAAAAGACAAACACAAACAATAGCACACATGACACAACATAGAAAACTAAAGAATAAACAACACGACCCCCACCAAAAACTAGGGTGATCTCAGGTGCACCGGAAGGGTAAGCAGATCCTGCTCCACAACAAATGGTGAATAGAAAATAAACACTTTAGGGGCCCTTTATAGCTTGCTGTTCTGTGATAGCTAAGGCTCCGTTTTGTAGACCTAATATGATTTACTTTTACAAATTGTGACTTAGATGAAGAGTTTTCTCATTAACACATCTTCTAAAATGAAAGGGGGGGGGGGGGCTATAGGGAGTCCGTTAACAGTTAACAAAAAATGCAAAAATGCTGATTACAGTTAACAAGCAGTGTTGAAAAGGGCCATAACAGGTTAACACAAAAGGTAATGCCCCCTCTTAAATCTAGATCTACTTGCATTACATGTTTAGCGTTTAGGATTATGTTAGATATGTTAACATATCTCTAAGTAAGCCTATGAAATGTACACATGTCTTGATTACAAAACACTTAAAACGTGTTTTAGAATTAAAGTTAAATATCACTAATTTCTAAGCTCAACACACTAAAAATGTTTAGAACTGACACGTTTAGACCCAAACGTATATATATAAAAAATTGCAAAAAAAAAGTGTTAAGATTTGTGTTTTAGATAAATATTGACATGGTACAGGGCTGATCGTCAGCGGTAGAGACAGATGCCAACATAGGATAACATGTCGCCGCCTTGCTATCAAAGCGAGACATTTTGACAGCCGATCATCAACAACTTTCTGCCTACTTAGTGATAGGCTTCACGAGACCTATACTGTATTACTATTGACACGGAACAGGACTGATAGCCAGCGAGTGAGACCGATGCAACAGGAGAATATTGGTGTCACTGCCTTGCTAGCAAAGCGAGACTCTTCGACAACCGATAGCATAAACTTTCCGCCTACCTAGTGATAGGCTCCAAGGGACCTATACTGTATAACTTTTGACATAATACACGACGATGAGACAGATAAAACAGGAGGATACACGAGACTCTTCGACAGATGTTCTCTTAAACTTTCCGACTAACTAGTGATAAGGTTCACGAGACCTATACTGTATTACTATTGACATGGAACAGGACTGATAGTCAGCGAGTGATGCAACAGGAGAATATTGGTGTCACTGCCTTGCTAGCAAAGCGAGACTCTTCGACAACCGATAGCATAAACTTTCCGACTACCTAGTGATATGCTCCACGGGACCTGTACTGTATAACTATTGACATAATACACGACGATGAGACAGATAAAACAGGAGGATACACGAGACTCTTCGACAGATGTTCTCTTAAACTTTCCGACTAACTAGTGATAGGCTTCACGAGACCTATACTGTATTACTATTGACATGGAACAGGACTGATAGTCAGCGAGTGATGCAACAGGAGAATATTGGTGTCACTGCCTTGCTAGCAAAGCGAGACTCTTCGACAACCGATAGCATAAACTTTCCGACTACCTAGTGATATGCTCCACGGGACCTGTACTGTATAACTATTGACATGGTACACGACTGATCGTATCTGGCTGATTTATGTACTTACATACTAATAAATTACAATTTTTCTCTCTTACCTTTGAACAAACGACTTTGCCTATTCAGCAATTATACTTTTTTTCATTGTATGTTGTTAACAATAGATCGGTTTAAGGTTGATTTCACCTACAAAATAAAATTAGGCATGAAACAAAAAGAATTTAAAAGTTGAATACATATGAGAGAACACGATACTAGTAATCATGGCTAATTTGTCCCATAACGTAGGCACACAACTAGCAATTATTAAATCTTAAAGCTATATAAACCCTATCATTGAAATGAAGCAAGTAAGACCAATGGCAACAACATGTATATGGCGATGCTTACAAGAACACCAACTGTGAACAGCAGCGGTGCCGTCACTAATACTTTTGATGGTTTCTTTGAAAACACAGTTATGCAATTTTAATGCTCATTTAAAATCAGATTCGAAATTGTCCCTGCTCTTCGTACTTTTAAGTACAATTGGTTCAATGTTTTTTTACAAATCAAATTCGAAATGAAAATGTAATGCAGGCATTTATATAGCAAAAGAGAAAACAGAAATTCAAAAATCAAATGCGGAAATTCCGGGGTTTTTTTACGCGTACAACGTCGTCTGCATGAAACATTTGTGTTGTGTATTTCACGTGAAAATATATTTTTAGCAAGGCTCACACTACAAATATGTGATACCTTCTGGATTACATGAGTACAAGTGTTTTAATAGCTGTCTCGTAATGGTTGCGGAGTAATGTAAGGAACCAACCAGTAAACCTAAAAAAGAAGGGGGGGGGGGGGGGGGGGGGGTGGTTATGACTTTTCCTAAGTTAAACGGTTGCTCCGTTAGGTTAAGTTTATATGTGTTCATTTTGTACTATTGTATTTGTTTCTTATGTATCGTCCTTGGATCCTGTTTTCTTTTGACAGAAACCTTGGGTATTAGGAGTAACACCACTTTTTCGGCCCGGCCAGAAAGCACATACCAGAAAGTAGTACATATTTAACACAAAATAGTTCCTACGCATGAGTGTAACTTTCAAAATCTGTAGAATATTAATGTATTTTTGGTATCAAATGAAAGCTGAATGACTGGTGATCATTTTAGAACATGTTTTGACTGATAATTTTGAATATTAAAAAAAATGCACCAAATTTTAAACAGAGAATACATTCTGTCTGTTTGTCAGATCTGAAGTACCTGTTTTGATACATCCGGGAACCAGTTCTTTCTTAGTGTGTTGACTTTGTCAGTACACGACACCATAAAGTGTAGCTATGAAATGCAATAATTGCCACCTTATTTGAACTTTAAACAAAATATATGTGCCTGCTTGAAATTGGTGAGTTTAACATAGAAAGCATTGGGGCCATGAATAAGTGGTGCACTTCCATTATGTTTCTATTGATTTGTATAGAAGTAGAGCAAAATGTACACGACATTGCATGATATACGTTATAGATTTGTCAGAGTTTTCAAATTACACATAAAGTAAGACAAGTCGCAGGTAGAAATACGAGACGTGGGAACGAAAACAAAGTAAATTGTGACAAAAAAATATAAAGTAACATTGAACTTTAAACAAAGAATAAAGAGGTGATATGTCTGCCTCGTTCTGGTTTATTATAAGGCAAAGTTATAATCAGAGCTTACAATTACCCACTGAACGCACGATAATGTAAATATATATATATATAATGTTACAAAAATCATTGTCTCGTTTCAGTCCAATTGTAAGTAAAATGATTTTTTGTCATGTTTTCCGACTTATTTCTTTCTTGTTCTACTAGTATGTTTTGCTGCAGTGCTTTCTATGTACTACTGGAATATTTCAAAGCACAGATAATGTAAAAAGAAATTTAACGAAACTTAATAAAATAAGAAACATTACTCTCCGATAAGGGATCAACCATTTAACGTCGCAGGGGCGGAAGGGTGGTTTTTTTATTCAGTTTTTTTTATGCCTATCCATCAAATACTTTTCTTCAAAATTTAACACTGTAAGTTGAGATTTTTTCATCAATTTTTTTTTTTAATCAAAATGGGTGGGTCAGAATATTTCTTTTAGGGAAAACATAACCCCCTTTTCACCCCTTTAAGTTAAATGTTTGTTCCCCAAAACAGTTTCCCCACCATTATTTTGACGGCCTCGATTTGATTCTAAACATTGACACGTGTTCTCCGACTGACCATGATCATTGCAGACTATTTCAGTGATTTTCCATTTTACGTCTTTAGAATGTATATTTACAGTGAAACCTGTTTAAACTGAACCTCTTCGAGACTTAAGATTTTGATCGGGTTTGGTCGATATTCGGTTTTATCAACGGGTTCACAACGCATACAATATGATATGATAGGCTTACGAACATGTTTTGTCTATACAGGTTTTCGGTTAATGCAGGATTCGTTTTAGTCATGTTTCACTGCACTTTGTTGCAAGACTGCATAATTTGATTCTAAACATTGACACGTGTTCTCTGTTTGACCAAGGATCATTGTAGACTATTTCAGTGATTTTTCCATTTTACGTCTTTAGAATGTATATTTACTTGAACATTTAACCTTAGAAGTCTAGAGTGATGAATAATATTGCTGACTAAGCTATTTTTTTGTTATAGATAATAAGATTTTTATATACTGTCGTCATAAAGAATCAATAATCCTAAATAATTTAATAGACAAAAGTTCAGCTTTTTACGATCAACAAAATATACTGCTGGTTTTTATACACTTGATGTTGGGCGATTTTTGTATTCATACGTAATTTAGTTTTATTGTATATTAGAACTGAGGGGTCATACCCATGTCAAACAAGCTCATGTTTGTGTTTTATACATCAATTTATAATTTGAACTCTTAAAATCTGTTCTATTATATTGTATGGTATTTCAGTGTATTGTATTGCATTGTATTTAAAATGTATAATTGTTTATTTGTATTGCTTGACCCTTATGAGTGTTATTTTGTAATAAAGATTATTAGATTAACCTTGACATAAGACGTATCTCTATACGTTGCAATACATTAAAGGAGGATAGCTGTCTCATTTGAATTCATACCACGTCTTTGTATTTTTTGTTTTACATTGAATAATTATTGGGAACTGTTACCCAATGCGTTATTCTCTTCACCAACAATTTCTACAGGGATCCAGTACGATATATTGTATACCAGCAATGGCGGATTCAGTGCTTGCGTTTAGAGCTTTGGTAGCTTTAATGCCAAAAGGGGGATGGATGAATATATCAAATGGACACATACAATTCTGGCGTCGAAGAGATAACGACAAAATAAGGGAAAAAGTGAAGAACAACTGATGGTCAAACAAATTTACAAAGCACTCCATAGAAAACAAAATACATTTATACTAAACATCGCAAATCTCATCAGCAAACTTTGACACGCCCCCGCTTTGAATCCCCTAACCACAACAATAATTCAATCATATTAAGTTAACAGAGAAACTGTTAAATATAAAATACATGTATACTGAATATCACAACAATAAACTATTGCGGTCATGTCACGTGAATAATGATGTTGTGGTGAACAATTTAATGGGTGTCAGCTACTTGTTGTACATCCGGTGTAACTTCCTGTCATGACGTCATCTTCAAACATATATATGTTATCCTTAATCTCTCATGCAACTGTCGGTTTGATCATTTTATTTATATGTATTGGTATATAATAAATAACAATATGTATCTGTCATGTATATCACTCTTTGAATAAAATTTTGAAATCTTTTGTGACTTTTTGTACCGTTGGATGGCTGTACAGTCCGGGTTTGTTTTTAACGCGATTGACTCATGGATGTTGCTTTTTGTAGTTAGATTTCTGTCCTCATTAACATACACAATGGAAGTGCTGTTATATCCTTTTTTTTTTGGCTAAGCCTGTAACGATTTTGTATCATGATAACAATAAGATAACTCTAACCTTTCTTTTCTATTCCATTCTTTATTTTGGGTTATCTTCAATGAAAATGAAAACAATGAAAACGCGTTACAAATGACAGTTCGTTTTCTCAATGGAAATATATATATTGATTTATGAATGAAATGACCATTCAGCTCTTATGCAATCCAATTCCATCAATGGGAATCTGATTATCGATCGGCAGATAATTGCATTGATCTAATTTTCTCTGACGTATTCCAAATTTGCTTGGTTAGCAGTTTTTGAAACGAGGCTGATGACATCTTTGCTGATTCATGTTTTGAGAAGTCGGTCAAACTTAGATGAAAGTTGTTCACACATTGACAATCCTTCCGTGTTTATTAATTTTCCTGACAATAATGAAATTTTTCCTTAAATTTGTTACTTTCATCGATTGGTAGAGGACATTTGTAGCTTACTATTTATAATCTCTAAACCTATGTAGAATTCGTTTGCATGGCAATGCTCAAGCAAAGTGACAATAATGAAATAGTTCCTTAATTTTGTTACTGGAAACGCGTTCATCGATTGGTAGAGGACATTTGTGGATTACCATTTGTTATCTCTTAACCTTGTATGTAGAATTCGTTTGCATCGCAATCTTCCAGTTTAGTGACATCAATTAAAAATACATACTGATTTAGGTTTCATAAAATATACTACATATAAAAAAAACTATGTGATATGATTGTCAATTAATCAACTCTTCACTAGAGAACAAAATCACATAAATATCAACAACTATAGAGGTCGTCGTACGGCCTTCAACAATAAGCAAAGCAAATACCGCATAGAATTGTCTGCATTGTGCTTCATAGCTTGCTTGTATGCGCATATCCAAAGTAGGACCAATTTCTTCTGAATTTCTTTTACTCGCACGGTCAAAATTCTAAAGTTGATTATAACCTATTGGCATTTGAGTTACTAACGGAGGGACAAAAGATACCAGAGGGAGATTCAAACTCATAGATAGAAAATAAATTGACAACGCCATGGCTAAAAATAACAAGACAAACAGACAAATAATAGTACAGAAGACACAACATAAAAGACTAAAGACTAAGCGACACGAACCCTACCAAAAACTGGGGTGATCTAAAGTGCTCCGGAAAAGTAAGTAGATTCTGCTCAACGTGTGTTTCAATAATAACAGTTGATACTTTTTACACATCTTTTAGTAAAAATCTATCAGTTATGTCATTTTTACATTTCAAGTTGATCCGACTTGTAACGTTACAGAACATGTCATTCTGATTCGTCATTATAACCTTAAAAACAGAACGTGCCATTTTGATCCGCCATATAACCTTACAGACGGCCAGACTATAAATTTTTATCGAGATTTAAATCTTGTCTTTAAAACACATTAATCAAAGTAGGAAAACATTATTTTTATTTTAAAAGAAACATATGTAACAATCACTTAAATATTAATCCTCCACTATCTCTTTTATTATGCTGACTTTGCATTCTTCCGATTTGATTATACTCTGACTGACTGGGTCACCAATCAATTTATTAAAGGTCAAAGTCCAGTACAGCCATTATTTGCAATCATTTTATCCAAGGTCAAAGTCCACTACAGCATTTTTTGCAATCAATTTATAAAAGGTCAAAGTCCACTACAGCCATATTGTTTGCCTTTCTTTGTGGTAACAAGCCAAGTTAAGAGGATCAGTAGACATGCAACACAGAAGATACGATCTTCCTTGATATATATATATATAAAAGTCAACTATTATTGATCTAGGGGTTAGAAGTTAGGTTGTGTTTGAATGGTCATTGGTCCTTTAATCGTCACATAAAAATTTGCATCGCTATGTTTGGCGCTATATTTGCCATTTCGGCCAATAACGTCACCATTCTGCTATCCCCTGACTGTTGATATAAATTTTAGGTTAAGTCATGTGTTTGGTAACTAAATTGCATAAATAACCGAACATATCGATTGTAATATAATATATCCTTTTTTCCCATGTAAACAATCGTGTTAATTGATCACTCAGTGATTCCCAACACATACGTGGAAGGTTGCATGATATACTTGACACTGGACTTAAAATAAGCGACAATAAAATCAATCAGTTAATAATAATGAAATTTATAGGCTAATTTGTATAAAATTGTATCAATATACAAACATGTAGCAAAAAGCTACCGTTAGCCTCGCTTCAAACAATTAATATTCATTTGTCAAATATATAATACTGCTGATACAGCAATTTTACGAACTTAATAAGAAACTGTATCTGACTACCGGCTATATAATTAACAATCATTCAATTTTCTGATCTACAAACGCAACAACGACCAAAACATTCTAAATATAAAACAAACCGTGAATTGTATCCGGGCTGTTAGTTAAAAAACCTTGAATAGCAATTACGTCTGTTTACCGTGTTGATTGCTTGTAAAAATCGATTTCAATCAGCCTTTTGAGATTCTCTACTCAGCCAATTTAACTATTTATCAGCCAAATTTTCTAATCTTACGACATAATTGCAGTTTTTCATTACACATTTTATTTCTCTATTGACAGGAATCAGTTTTTTGTGTATTGATTTTATGATTTTTTTCTTCATTATACAGGTTTTGAATGATGTTATCTAATGGAAATCTTTTGGCTTGTTCTGGTCTTTGTTTATATGTTACAACGTCTGACAGGGTAGATAAAAAACGGGCAAATCTGATTATGCTAAATCTTATGTATTATATTGACTCGAAGGTCTTCGTTTGTAACAAGTCTGCAACTCTGCCTACCATTAAAAAAACTTCTATATTTAGTTAAATTCAATGTAATTGATCGCATTGGCATAATGTACGAGGAAAGCTGTTTCTGCATTTGGTGCATTGGCGGATCCGGGGGTTGGAACCCCCTTTTTTTGGACGATCAATGCATTTGAATGGAAGCATATAGTTGGAACCCCCTCCCCTTTTTACTCTGGGTTGGGAACACCTTTTTAAAATTGCTGGATCCGCCCCTGTCAGGTGGCATCGGTCGTGCTACTCATTGTAAAAACCTTTATCATAACTTTATACATTAAAATCAAAACTTCAAAATGGATCACGGTGGCAACTGTGCTCATTGCAGGGTACGTTCAGCTCCGATATTAATACACTGCAATTGACTATGTTTCTGCTGAAGACCAGTGGTAATCTCGGACTTCCTAAATTGATAGCTATTAAACAGCCATTGGTGCTGAAATTGGCGTAAAACAACGCGTCAATTAGTGAATAAATAAATCAGTTTGCAACTCTTTATAAAACAGAGAATGAAAACAACCACCCGTCCAAAGAGCAGAAATCAGGACAAAGGCCACCAGTTGTGCAAACATATTTGTATTAGTTATAGATATGTCACTCCATTGGCGGATCCAGGGGGGTATTCCGGGGGTTGGAACCCCCCTTTTTCTGAGACGATCAATGCATTTGAATGGGGACTTATAGTTGGAACCCCCCTTTTTTTAAAATGGCTGGATCCGTCCCTGCACTCATATCGTTTGGATAGTTATGCGGCGATTCGTATTCTGTACCATATATAGCTTTAGTTGAAATCATTGAACATAACCTCACGATACGAAATTCAGATTTATAGTCGAGTTGCATTCCCATATGTTTACGGTGGCAGAATGCGGCCATGAAAGAAAACAAAATTATGTCGTTCCCTCAAGGTACTATGTCGTTCCCTCAAGATGCTATGTCGTTCCCACACGATAGCTATCTTGTTCCCTCAAGATACTATGTCGTTCCCACAAGATAGTTATCTCGTTCCCTCAACATAGCAATTTCAATACAAAGATGATATGTCGTTCCCTCAAAATACTATGTCGTTCCCTCAAGTTGGTATGTTGTTCCCTCAAGATACTATGTCGTTCCCACAAGATAGCTATCTCGTTCCCTCAAGATGATATGTCGTTTCCTCAAGATATCATGTCGTTCCCTCAAGATATTATGTCGTTCCCTCAAGATACTATGTTTTCCCCTCAAGATGATATGTCGTTCCCTCAAGATGCTATGTTGTTCCCTCAAGATAGTTATCTCGTTCCCTCAACATAGCAATATCAATGCAATTTTAAAACTATGTTGAGGGAACCACAAAGTATCTTGAGGGAACGACATAACATCTTGAGGGAACAACATAGTATCTTGAGGGAACGACATATCATCTTGAGGGAACAACATAACATCTTGAGGGAACGACATATTATCTTGAGGGAACGAGATAACTATCTTGAGGGAACGAGATAACTATCTTGAGGGAACGAGATAACTATATTGAGGGAACGAGATAACTATCTTGTGGGAACGAGATAACTATCTTTTGGGAACGACATAGTATCTTGTGGGAACGACATAGCATCTTGATTGAACGACATTGTATCTTGAGTGAACGACATATTATCTTGAGGGAACGAGATAACTATTTTGAGGGAACGAGATAATCATCTTGTGGGAACGAGATAATCATCTTGTGGGAACGACATTGTATCTGGAGGGAACGAGATAACTATCTTGTGGGAACGACATAGCATCTTGAGGGAACGACATTGTATCTTGAGTGAACGACATATTATCTTGAGGGAACGAGATAATTATCTTGTGGGAACGACATAGTATCTGGAGGGAACGACATAGCATCTTGAAGGAACGAGATAGCTATATTGTGGGAACGACATAGCATCTTGAGGGAACGACATAGTACCTTGAAGGAACGACATAAAAAAAAATCTTTCATGGCCGCATTCTGCCACCGTATATGTTCCATTGTACAGCTATAGGTTAATGTATATAATTGAATAATAATTATCATCGATCTTGGACTTATTGATTAGTAAACTGATGGCTTCTTAACGTTAATGGTAAATATCATTACATGCCGAAATCATATTAATATAATCTTTATTGCAAAATTACACCCATATCGGGGCCTTGATCTAGGATTTTTTTCTCTAAATTTCTTTGGCGACTTTTAAAAAATCGTCATTTGGCCGGCAAGATTATGGCCTGCCATATGGGTCAAGCAAAACAAACAAACAATTATACATTTAAAATACAATGCAATACAATACAATGAAATACCATACAATATAATAGAACATATTTTAAGAGTTCAAATCATAAATTGATGTATAAAACACCATCATGAGCTTGTATGACTTGGGTCAGTTCTAATGACTACTTAATGAAGTATCTAATATGACAAACAAGTTCAGGGATGGGGTTTAGAATGTATTAATGATATTTAAATATACTTTCCATCGTGCAAGACCAAATGGCTGAATCGGATCGTTTAACGTGCTTCATCAAAAAGTTACAGTCAGAAGAAAGATATATCGCAATATCCAAACTTATTAAAACGATTAAAGCGAAACAGAATCGCTCTTGCTCGGATAACCGTGCTCGTACATTTGTATAACCGATAACGTACTTAGTGAAGAAGCAAGTACACATTTCACTGAACTAATGGCGAATCTATGAAATGTTAGAGGGGGCGTAGTTCCTAACAATGTAGTTATACCACGTAACACATTTTTTGGACGATTGTTGTTTTGGACGATAGTTAGGTAAGGAATGATACATTTTCCAATCAGATGTTGGGTACTCTCTAAGCTAACCGCTTCCCCTACCCTCCAAATCTGCCACTGAAAAGTCCAACATCCGGAGCACAACCGAGGGCGTCCTAATAGACCACAAAGGCAGCGACATGTGCCTCTTGACAAAACTCACGTGCATACTAGGAGGTGTGACGTAAACGAGAAAAGAACAATAATTTTTAAAACAATCATTCCAGGAAGGACAAGTAGAGGACGACATTGTGGTATGTAACAATTAAAAATATCTATAATACATGTCAATCTCGATGTCGTCCTAACTTTCACGTGATGAAAGTTTTGAAGAAAAAAAATCTTTAAAATAGGACGAACCATAAACTATTTGTTTGAATATACATTTGTACATGATTAATTAGAGATTTTAATATAAAACATAGACCATTCAGTGCAAAGTCAGAAACAAGCACATTGTCTTTTTCGTTTCGCTAAAAAAACAAATTCTTATTCCGATAAAACATGGGACACACGTGATCAAAATCACAATGATTTAAACTTGCAATGTCACTGTTATTTTTATTGACGATAGCGATTCTCATTGGATGTTTTTCCAAAAAAATTTACTAGAAAGTTCAATAAGATTTTAGAAAGAATGAATCTACAATTTGAAGCTATTTTTAAATCAACATGGTGTTCTTTTGAAAACTTCTTAAATGTCCGATTGACCATTCGAACAAAGAAAGTTCATAAATCTCTAATAATTCTTTCATGTTATTCTAGATATATTCACACAAACGATCGGTGTTAAGATATTGATAAATTTATTGCATACCTTTATTATATGTTGAGCAGAATCTGCTCAGCCTTCCGGGCCACATGATATCGCCCTGGATGTGGAGTTCGTGTTGCTTAGTCTTTAGTTTTGTATCTTGTGTTGTGTGCTTCTGTTTGTTGTTATTTGTTAGTTTTTTTTATGCCATGACATTGTCATGCAGTTTAGTTCCGACTTATGATTGACTTTGAATATCTTTTTATATTTTTCGCCTATCATGGTAAAATGACATTAGTTTCATGGTGTTTTGTCATTCCCAACTAAAAGAAAAAAGCGCCAAATTAGAACACCCACTTTTCAAAAAGACAAACATATTAAACTGAACTGGAACTTAAGCAAACAATTAGAAGATAACTGATTTTAGAAATATACGTGACCATGTGCTTGTTTCTTATTTTGCACTAAATAGTCCATGTTTTTTTGTTATTATTTTAAAGTATCTAATTCATCATGCATAATCAGCAAATTTATAAATAATTCAAATTGTTTTAAAAGTTATGTTTTTATTTTTATTGTTTTTCCCTCATACATAACACGTGCTATTTTGGGACGATATAGATATTGACATGTGATATAGATACATGTATTTGTTAATTGTAAACATGACATATTTATGCCGTGGTTAGTTTTCACGTTAAACTTTGCATTGTAATACCTTGCTATGCGGTATTTGGTAAAGGGGCGAGTTGGTAAAATTACCATTTGGTTAAGTTACTAGTTGATACACTATACATACGACCTGGTACAAGGGCGAGTTGGTAAAATTACGATTTGGTTAAGTTACTAGTTGATACACTATACATACGACCTGGTACAAGGGCGAGTTGGTAAAATTACGATTTGGTTAAGGCATGAGTTGGTACTATTATACGATTTGGTAAAGGGGCGAGTTGGTAAAATGACGAAAAGTTACGCGTTGATACACTTAAACGACTCGGTAAAGGGGCGAGTTGGAAAAATGACGATTTGGTTAAGGTACGAGTTGGTACAATGATTCGACTATGTAGATGGGCGAGTTGGTAAAATGACGATTTGGTTAAGTTACGAGTTGATACACTTAAACGACTCGGTAAAGGGGCGAGTTGGAAAAATGACGATTTGATTAAGGTACGAGTTGGTCCAATGATTCGACTATGTAAATGGGCGAGTTGGTAAAATGACGATTTGGCTAAGTTACGCGTTGATACACTTAAACGACTCGGTAAAGGGGCGAGTTGGAAAAATGACGATTTGGTTAAGGTACGAGTTGGTACAATGATTCGACTATGTAAATGGGCGAGTTGGTAAAATGACGATTTGGTTAAGTTACGAGTTGATACACTTAAACGACTCGGTAAAGGGGCGAGTTGGAAAAATGACGATTTGGTTAAGGTACGAGTTGGTACAATGATTCGACTATGTAAATGGGCGAGTTGGTAAAATGACGATTTGGCTAAGTTACGCGTTGATACACTTAAACGACTCGGTAAAGGGGCGAGTTGGAAAAATGACGATTTGGTTAAGGTACGAGTTGGTACAATGATTCGACTATGTAAATGGGCGAGTTGGTAAAATGACGATTTGGTTAAGTTACGAGTTGATAAAAAGCAAATGAACATGATGAAAGTTGACATCGAAAGATACAAGATGACACCGAATCACACTGATACATATATATTATATGTAAGAGACAGAAGTGCACAATTTTGATTGATTTTTTTTTTATTGAATCAAAAAATTGAGCTTTCCGTTCATTAGGGAGCTACAATTTGATTTTTATAGGGGGGGGGGGGGGGGTAGTGCTAGGATGAAAAATTTTGTCCTGCATTTATTTTTAGCTGTAATCTCTGTCCTGCCTTTATATATTTCACTCTGTACGGTCCTGCCTTTTTTTAGTTTATCCTGACGTTCTTTTACCTAAATTGTCGTCCTGACTTTTTTTAAGCAAGTGTCTCATCCTGCCTTTTTTTTGTTAACTCCTGTCCTGCCTAATTTTTTCAATTTCATCCTAGCCCGCCCTCCCCCCCCCCCTAAAAA
Organism: Mytilus trossulus; assembly: GCF_036588685.1. NCBI lineage: Eukaryota > Metazoa > Mollusca > Bivalvia > Mytilida > Mytilidae > Mytilus > Mytilus trossulus. Next base: position 8,567,646 of record NC_086385.1, on the reverse strand, counting down.
TCAAATGGTAACTCCCTTATCAATAAATATTCTGAATAAATTGCAATTAAAACTAGAGGCTCCAAGGAGCCTGTGTCGCTCACCTTGGTCTATGTGAATATTAAACAAAGGACGCATTCGAATTCATGACAAAATTGTGTTTTGGTGATGGTGATGTGTTTGTATATCTTACTTTACTGAACATTATTGCTGCTTTATACAATCATTCTATCTATATTTAACTTGGCCTAAGAGTTTCAGTGGAAAATGTTAGTTAAAATTTACAAATTTTATGAAAATTGTTAAAAATTGACTATTAAGGGCAATAACTCCTTATGGGGTCAATTGACCATTTAGGTCATGTTGAATTATTTTTAGGTGTTACTTTGCTGTACATTGTTTCCCTTTACAGTTTATCTCTATCTATAATAATATTCAAGATAATAAAAAAAAAACGGCAAAATTTCCTTAAAATGACTAATTCAGGGGCAGCAACCTAACAGCAGTTTGTCCAATCCATCTGAAAATTTCATGGCAAATAGATCTTGACCTGATTAACAATTTTACTCCCTGTTAGATTTGCTCTAAATGCTTTGGTTTTTGAGTTATAAGCAAAAAACTGCATTTTACCCCTATGTTCTATTTTTAGCCATGGCGGCCATCTTTGTTGGTTGGCCGGGTCACGCCACACAATTTTTAAACTAGATACCCCAATGATGATTGCGGCCAAGTTTGTTTAAATTTGGCCTGGTAGTTTCAGAGAAGAAGATTTTTGTAAAAGATTACCAAGATTTACGAAAAATGGTTAAAAATTGACTATAAAGGACAATAACTCCTAAAGTGGTCAACTGACCATTTTGGTTATGTTGACTTATTTGTAGATTTTACTTTGCTGAACATTATTGCTGTTTACAGTTTATCTCTATCTATAATAATATTCAAGATAATAACAAAAAACAGCAAAATTTCCCTAAAATTACCAATTCAGGGGCAGCAACCCAACAACAGATTGTCCGATTCATCTGAAAATTTCAGGGCATTTAGATCTTGACCTGATGAACATTTTTACCCCATGTCAGATTTGCTCTAAATGCTTTGGTTTTTGAGTTATAAGCCAAAAACTGCATTTTACCCCTATGTTCTATTTTTAGCCGTGGCAGCCATCTTGGTTGGTTGGCGGGGTCACCGGACACAAATTTTAAACTAGATACCCCAATGATGATTATGGCCAAGTTTGGATTAATTTGGCCCAGCAGTTTCAGAGGAGAAGATTTTTGTAAAAGTTAACGACGACGGACGCAGGACGACGGACGACGACGGACGACGACGGACGACGACGGACGCCGGACGCCAAGTGATGAGAAAAGCTCACTTGGCCCTTCGGGCCAGGTGAGCTAAAAAGAAAAAAATCTTTTTAGTTGTGTTGTTATAGTTTGTTGTTTCCTTCGATTGAAGTTACCTACAATGTACATACTCCTTCCATTCATAAATAACAAAACAGCTGCTATATACAGCTATCTGTTTTATTACGTCATTTCTTGTTCCTGTAATTTCCACTTTATAATCAATACAAGATAATAATCCAGTTGTCTATCATCTAGTGCAGATAGTGTATTATGAATTCGTCATTGAACAGGGTCAGTTCTGTTCATTTTATACGTATCTGGAATACTTCCATAGTTGACTCGGTGTGTGAGCCCTTTAGGTTACATATATTGTTGCATATTAAATGACATATTAATTTTAAGCGAATACAAAACATTCTGAATGTGCCAGTGGTTGTTGGTTCATATCCGTCATCAGAGGCGAAATTAGGGGAACCACCCGTCCCCTTATGGATCTTTATATATATCTGTTTTCCAGTTTGTTACAAACATGTTTATATGACATAAAGATGCTATTATGAACTATTAATGCATTAATTCATAGATTTTTTACAAGAACAGTGAAACCTGTTTAAACCAAACATTATCGGGACTTAAGAATGTGTTCGGTTTTGGCTGATGTTCGGTTCTATCAGGTTCACAACGCAAACAATTTGATTTGACGGTGCTAAGAACATGTTTGTTTAAGACAGTTTTTCGGTTTATGCAGAGTTCGATTTAGTAAGGTTTCACTATAACTCCAAATGTTATCTGTCTTGTCATGGTCCCCAATTTCAAAGTTGGTCATACATTTTAATTATATTTGTTTTTTTTCTCTCCCGTAAATTGTTTCGTTTTTAATCAATCTGTTTAAAAGCTTTCTAGCCTACCCATCCTTCATTTCGATGCCTTTATTTACATGGTTTGGATTATTCTTATTGTTGAAGGCCGTATGGTGACATATAATTGATTTATCCCTTTGCGTTTGAACTCTGCTAGATAGTTGTCTCATTGGCATTCATTCCACATCTCCTTTATTTTATAAAATGTTTGTCTTATAACAATCTGATCTCTACATGACTGTCATAGTTACTTGTTTACTCCAATAAAATCAAGAATCTATTTTAATTCGATTAGTTTTGATTTTGTATTCGATTTACTTCTAGTTAGTTGTTCGCTTTCATTATATGGACAATAAAGTTTTTGCGCATCAAAAAAAGATCTTAATATGTCCTTATAAGGTTTAAGATCAAACAGTTTATTGACTTTTATATGTTCATTTATAAATACATACAAAATTATAACTATTTCTATCAGATAGCAAATTAAAAATAGCCAGATTTGTTCCGGTGGTCGGATAATGTTTCTTAATTTAGTAAGTCGGAAATAACAACTTGTTCATATCAAAAGGTCAATAACTACAAATATGTTAATTTTTCTCATTCTATACCTTCATTGCAAGAAATGATCCCTTGTTTGTCAGTAAATGACGTCAAAATTCTAAAAATGGAACCAGAAATTCCAAACTTGTGCTGCATTTCTGCATGCATTACACTCTAACAGGTGTGGATTAAAGTCGCAATACTTACTGTTCATGTACAGTATAAAACCTTTTGCATCGTTGTAAATATAACGGAATTTGATGCGACTATCATACAAGTGAAAGGTTTAGCGCTATAAAGCCAGGTTCAATCCACCATTTTCTACATTTAAAAATGCCTGTACCCAGTCAAGAATGTGATAATTGTTGTCCATTCATTTTTTTGTGTTTTGTCTTTTGATTTTGCCATTTGAGTAGGGACTTTCCGATTGAATTTTCCTCGGAGTTGAGTATTTTTGTGATTTTACTTTTTTTGTACTCCCCAACGGTCTTTTCGATCTGATCGCGATCGGTTTGAATGTATTGCAATATAATTTTGCTGTTTTGTTTAATTTTTTTTTTGCAACACATCCATATAATGAAGCATTGTCAATTTGTGGTTTTATTAAGTACTCGACTACGTGTATACTGATAATGGGGTGAGGTGTATGTGTATGTGTGTTCAATCGAAACTTTAATGTTGCCGAAATTATTGTGAAGAAGCTAAGATACTCCTCAAAATAGATTTTCCTGACATTTGTTTAAATTCTGATATACGATCACCATGCAGAGATTTGATTCCTTTATAATACAGTGAAACCTGGCTAAACCGAACATCTTTGGGACTAAGGATTTGTTCGGTTTTGGCCGATGTTCGGTTTTATCAGGTTCACGACGCACATAATCTGATATGACGGTGATTACGAACATGTTTGGTTTAGACGGCTTTTTGGTTTATCCAGGATTCGGTTTAGTCAGGTTTCATTGTATCAGAGCTTCTATTAGTCTTGTGGTGCCACAAAACTTTTTAAACGTTTGCTAGTTAAGCCACTCATTTTCATTCTATGAACTAGTGAAATTATTAGGAATGCACATGTTTCGAAAAGAAAGAGTCCAATGATCTCTGTACGTTTATGATCCATGCATGAACTCTTAACGGGGTTCAAATGTGGCCTTTTGCAATACTTATTTCTGTCCCTATCCAATATACCCTAATTTCAAGTGGTTAAGTTCCCTGTTTTTTATCGCTAAAATTTTAAAATAAAAGTTTCATGTTTCTCACGATTTATTGACTTTAAAGAATAAAATCGTTCCAAAAACATTTAGCCTGGCCCCGCTCGGCAGTATATATTCAGTTTTATAAATTTACGCCCCTATCTCAAATCCTAGATCCGCCCTCACAATGCAGCTGATTTTGACCCAGTAATACGACATGGAATGGAGTGCCTCAGGGCCCCTTAGCACAACAAATGACATAACTGTTCATTCGTCAAATGCATGTAAATGTCGTTACGTCATCACGAAAAAAGATAAAATGAATGATTTGCTTAGGATGTTATTTTCTCTGATATAACACAACTGTTTTATCTGGCGTTTAGGAGAATATATAAATGTATATGAATTACATTGAAATAATGATGGTAAAAAGGAATAGTTTTTAGGCGTTTTGGTTTGACAAATGTTTCATGTTTTAAGTACACTCGGTACAGTACAAGATAGAACTGCAACAGCCTAACGGTTATTTGTTTTTACATAACAGGTTCTAGAAGTCTGATGTGGTCAAAGAAAAAATAAAACACGAATAAATGGATGTTGGGTATTGATCAATGTAACAACAACACAAAATATTATCTTTTAAGACATCTAGAAGACTACATGTACATGTATATGCATTCACCAGCAAACACCATATCTTGTTGTCTTTTGGGAATAACCGTTGATGCCAGTTGTTTCTATCCGTATAGTCGGTGTTTACTGATAACAGTTGTTGACATCCGTAAAGTAAGTGTTTACTGATATCAGTTGTTTACATCCGTATAGTCGATGTTTACTGATATCAGTTGTTTACATCCGTATAATAAGTGTTTACTGATAACAGTTGTTGACATCCGTATAGTCGATGTTTACTGATAACAGTTGTTTACATCCGTATAGTAGGTGTTTACTGATAACAGTTGTTTCTATCCGCATAGTCGGTGTTTACTGATAACAGTTGTTGACATCCGTATAGTCGATGTTTACTGATATCAGTTGTTTACATCCGTATAGTCGATGTTTGTTGATATCAGTTGTTAACATCCGTATAGTCGATGTTTACTGATAACAGAAGCTAACATCCGTATAATCGATGTTTACTGATATCAGATGTTAACATCCGTATAGTCGATGTTTACTGATATCAGTTGTTTACATCCGTATAGTCAATGTTTACTAATATCAGATGTTAACATCCGTATAGTCGATGTTTACTGATATCAATTGTTAACATCTGTATAGTCGATGTTTGTTGATATCAGTTGTTTACATCCGTATAATCGATGTTTGCTGATATCAATTGTTCACATCCGTATAATCGATGTATACTGATATCAGTTGTTAACATCCGTATAGTCGATGTTTACTGATATCAATTGTTTACATTCGTATAGTCGATGTTTGTTGATATCAGTTGTTAACAACCGTATAGTCGATGTTTACTGATATCAGTTGTTTACATTCGTATAGTAGGTGTTTACTGATATCAGTTGTTTATGTCCGTAAAGTCGATGTTTACTGATATCAGTTGTTTACATCCGTATAGTCACTGTTTACTGATATCAGTTGTTTACATCCGTATAGTCGATGTTTACTGATATCAGTTGTTAACATCCGTATAGTCGATGTTTGTTGATATCAGTTGTTTACATCCGTATAATCGATGTTTGCTGATATCAATTGTTCACATCCGTATAATCGATGTATACTGATATCAGTTGTTAACATCCGTATAGTCGATGTTTACTGATATCAATTGTTTACATTCGTATAGTCGATGTTTGTTGATAACAGTTGTTAACAACCGTATAGTCGATGTTTACATCCGTATAATCGATGTTTACTGATATCAGTTGTTTACATCCGTATAGTAGGTGTTTACTGATAACAGTTGTTTATGTCCGTAAAGTCGATGTTTACTGATATCAGTTGTTTACATCCGTATAGTCCCTGTTTACTGATATCATGTGTTTACATCCGTATAGTCGATATTTACTGACATCAGTTGTTTACATCCGTATAGTCGATGTTTACTGATATCAGTTGTTAACATCCGTGTAGTCGATGTTTCCTGATATCAGTTGTTTTATCTGTATAGTCAATGTTTACTTATAAATATCAAGTTTTTACATCCGTATAGTCGATGTTTGTTGATATCAGTTGTTAACATCCGTATAGTCGATGTTTACTGATATCAGAAGCTAACATCCGTATAGTCGATGTTACTGATATCAGTTACTACCATCACCAGCGTAAAAAATATGCTTTTTTCTGATGGATGACACAAGATGGAAATCATATAGTGTTATAATTTTAAAGTACGAAAGTGAAGAGTTCTGGGATACCAGATTTCTGAAAGAAAAACCGCTAATATAATTATATATAATCTTTTTTTTGTATTTCGTCAAATTACACAGTGGCTATATTTATTTTTTCTTTATGATTTATAGCTCTTCATCATTTTGGTAAGCTTTAGATTTGCACCAATAGTTTGGTCTCATCAGAGTGATTGATTGCCGAAATGTGCATCCGAGAGGTGCAAAAAAAAAAAATTGGGACCTTTTTTGAATTTCTACTAAACACCGACATGTTGTGTCTGTTCTGCAGTAGCAACCATTAAATTTTGACAATGCAATGTGTTTATAACTCTTTGCTTTGATTTTACTGTTGGACTTCATTCGTGAACAATCACGCTGTGTTCCTCAAGCAATAATGCTATGCTTGCTTTATGGATGGAAGTTTCTAAGGCAGCAACAATTTGATTATCTGAGGGGGGGGGGGTGCTTTCAGTTTTTGGAGAAATTCTTTTTTTGTGTTTTACCCTAAAAAAAAGTATGTTTGTTTCACCTTCAGCTGTCATTATATGTACATAGTAATGCTAAATTTGAAAGAATTTTTTTTTTCGACTTGTCGCCAAAAAGAGATTGTTTCGTGAGAAAAATCCATAGCACCCCACCCTTTCTCCCCGAAATTCAAATGGTTGCTGCCTAAAGCATCGACCCTTGTCTTTTGCAGTATTGCAATCATTTTTCAATGCAAATGTTGACTCTTTCTCCTGGCCTGGATTTATACATATTGCAGACGTAATTCAACGTTAAAAATAACAGTTGTGAAATCTATGTTTCCAATATTTTTTAAGCCTTGTAATAATTCGTTACCGTAAATGTTTTCGTGCCTGAGGTTAGCATTGTCACCCTGTTGTACCTAGTTGATGGTCAAATAAAAATATAGCATTGATTTGTATTATATTGTTCATATTTTCTCTATATAATCTCGCACAAGACCATTTATTGTTTAACTAAAACTAGTTATAAACAGTCAACATCGATTGAAACTAACAGTAAAGTTATTAAAGGGCCCGAGTTACAATGTCTATAATACGGTAGTCGGATTGCACAACATTTTTTTAATTATATCTGTATGTCATGAACGTTCATAACTTTTTCACTACATCAATACCAAATTGTCAAATATGTCTTCTAATGTCAATCTGTTGAACAAAAAAAAATTATTAATTTTATATTCAGTACAGTATCTATACTTCCAAAAGTAATTATTTCGTCCACATATTCAATAATCACGATAAAGTGGTTAAATTCAATCATATATTGATCGACAGTCAGCAAATAATGGTTTTTACATTGATTTTTTCTTTCACTCAACGATTCCTGTATCCAAACCACTTTGATCGTTTTCACAAACACACTGATGTGTATTTAGAGATACGCCTATAATTATTTAATGTAATATTTACCGTACATTGATCAGTCAAGGTCGTTTTTGTTTACACCTGTTTTGTGTATTGACACGTGCTGTTAAAATTCTATCCAATGAAAGCCGTTGTATTAAACGTCTTCGGTTGAGTCTTTGTTCTCAACCGAACATTACACAAAAGTGGTATTTTCATTGGAGAATGTAAATTTCTATATGTTATATTTAAACTAAACACATGCATCTAAGCCGGCTTGTCTCCCAATCGTTACTACATAAATTTGGGAGGATAAATATTACAATTTTATAATGTTTGTTTGATTTATATGTATAAAATTTTTAACGTTATTTGTGGAAGAATATTTTAATGATACATCTATATTAAATATGGATCGATCTGAAGGATACAGTCGGGATAAATTATTAATGTGTGAAAAAGATCTCAATTTAGGATTAACGCATACCCCATATACAGTAAATAATGGGAATATTTCGGATACTTTCGCGTCCGTACGTAGTCTACGGACGCGAAATCAAAGGTAAGAAACCTTTACACTTGCTGTATAAACCATTGAAGGACATATCTGATATTTGTATGTACAGTACATGTGAGAAATAAATCTAACATGTATGTATTTTTGTAGTCGATGAAATGATGATATGGTGGGAAATCTTTCACATACAATGTTGCATAATATCTAAATGTGCTTTAAATCTGTAAATATATATTTCTGATTCCTACATGTAACTACAAACTATCCAATAATGAATTACAAGAAAAAGAATTTGACAAACAAAAAGAAGTTTCTTTAGTTTAGCAAGCTTGACATTTAAGTGACAAAAAATGTGAAACAAAACTAATAGTTTGCATCATCTTGACTTGAACTAAGTGTTTTTATAAATCAGTTCCGTTTTGCCTTTATTGTTTTTATTAGCGTTTCGTGCTACAATTACATGTACAATTGTCAAGTCCATGTAAACTAGTTTATTTCTTCAAAGGGTATCCCCAATTTCCTGGTCATTATGTAAGACTTTTTTTTACATCAAACGCTATAAGTATATCACGTTAAAGCTTGTTCTGCAATTGCTCACAAGGATATGCAAAAATAAAATAAAATTAAAATCAAGTGAAACAGCAAACGTTACGAAATAGATGATAACTTAAAGTTGTTCATTCGATTAATTGGTGTTGTTTGCCTTACGTACAGTGACTGATATTTCACATGTTGCCTTACGTAAAGTGCCAGATATCTCACATGTTTCATGTATATACATGTAGGACCACGAAAACAATTTGAACAATTCTTCAGTAAGCAAGCTATTCAAAATAAGTCGATTTGAATGGAAGGCGGTACACACGGTACATGTGGACCAGCCGACAATAGTTGGATAGGGCCAACATTTTATTTTTAATTTTGCCTTGCAATGTTCATGCAGTCAAAATTTGTTAATCGCAAAGACATATCAAAGAGTTGTTTATCTTGAAAGAGGATGGCACTCTTCCGATCTTACTACACATTAAACATGTTAAATTGTATGTAAAGGTCTCTCCTCCGGCTTAACCCACACGGATACAAACATTTACATATTTCATACTAAACTGCTGACATAAACATTAAATACACAACATGTAAATAAATTCTCAAGTTTATTTTAAAACTTAATGTAAAAAAAGTAAATCTTCACATATTGTATGTATTTAATTATAAAATTTTGGCAAACATACAGAATAACTAAGCTGTATCAGATTAAAAGTGTATTTAGGACTCGGTGTCCCAAATCTAGGTCACATTCCGTTAAGGGTCGAACTTGTCCCGATAACGCATCAGTTTGGGTGGAATGAAAAAGATTAAGATGAGATAATACTGGCAGGTCGATAGTTCCTAATACCTCAGTAAGATCTGGTCTCCTGGGAATCAACTTAGGAATATATCAAAGGACCAACATGTAACATTTGGAACAAACAAAACGAAATGATTGATGTTTTCCTTCACCCATACCATGCATATATCGTACACAACATATGAGTGTAATTTTTAAACTATAAAAATGGTTGGGTGGTATATTAACTTTGTGTCAGCACACGCGGTGACTTTCTAATTTTGTATAAATTTAAACGAATCTCTTGTCTGATCTTTTGGTCGGGTTATTGTCTACACATTCTCCATTTCCATTTTCAATTTTATGATAATGTCGTAGTACGATGTAAAGACCCATCACATTGAGAACGTTTATAAAAACATAAATTGCTTTCAAAAACTGAAGTAAATATAAACAAATAATATGCATGTAACATGCCTTCTCTGTTTCAAGAATGATAAAAACTTGAACCAGTTGGTGGAGAATTGTTGCCAGGTCGATGTTTGGTAGTATTTATTTATTTAATTACTTTCACTGATTTTCGATATTTTGATTGAAATATATATAGAAACAAGGAACTATATCAATAATTCAAATGTATAATTAATGGCAATAAGTCTGTTAATGTTCTACGATACACGGATTATTGACAAATCTGTTCCGTCAAAGATTCTTGGGTTATTGTTAATTATATTCATTGAAGCTTACATGATGTTATAAAAGTAGAAATTAGTATTTCTTGACGTAACGAATAAGTGACATAGATGAATGATGTGCTTTCCACTTTGTTTTTTTTCACGTTGTCGATAAACATGATTAAAGAAAAGGAAAACAAAACTTGGTCCTAGTGTGTCTTGACGTAAACAATAACTACACAGCACATACTCATGTACGCTGTAGCTGCTTGTCCTAAGTCGGGAGCCATTAGATTAGTGGTTGTCATTTGCTGCCGTACATCTTTCTGTTTTTCTACATATTTCAGTCCGTTATTGTTTTCTTTGTGTTTTATTCTTTCTGTCATTTTGGGTCGTTCATAGTCTATTTTAATGTATTGGGTTTGTTCATTGTTGAAGGCCCTATGGTAACTTCTACGTCATTTGGTCTAGATATCTCATTGGCAATCATACCACATCTTCTTGTGTTTATAAAACTATAAGTATGTGGTTTATAACTTAAGCATTTTTCTCGTCTATAAAAACAGGGAAAACAAAAACATTTGTTGTTGTCGATTAACCAGTTAACCGATGTTTTATGTTATCAGACGTTTACATTTTAATCTTTCCGTATGGTGCAAAAGTAAACAATTTATATGACAAGTTTGCACTATCTTTAACGGACAATGACCTAGTAAAATATTATATATATATACATTGTAGGTGTGCGCTAAACTACATGTATGTTTACTGCGATATGTAGGGAACTGTCTTCAACATGTTCAAGTTGCAGTTTGAAGTCCTGGAAATAGCTGGTCTTCGTTTATCGCCAATTTAACAATAATGAAAGCAAAAAAAAATCAACTAAAAACCCCCTGATTAATGATCATTCTCTAAATTAGAAAATATAAACACTTCTGTATTAAACTTTAATGGAACGTGCGCTATTATGGGAGCAGGATCTGCAAGTCACCCAAGTTTATCCTGGTATTTTTTGTAAATGGTTCATTGACTTAACGTTTGGTATCTTTAATGAAGCCATGTGATTGCGTTGTGTGTTTTGTATTTAGACTTGTGTTTTTCATTGCTATTTGCCGCTTTTATAGTCTTCTTATCGTAGCACTTATTTATCCGAAGCATTCCACCGAGCTTTCGGAGTCCAAAGATTGCAGAAAAACAATTGAAAAGGAACATATTTACCTCGAATTTTATGAAATCATAGGGGGTGTTTAAAAAATAATCAATAGTCATGTGTCACCTTGCCTTGGGGATGGAAACCGGTTTTTATCAGTTTTCGGTAGAAATTACAAAGAACTTATCAAATTGTTTTGTAATAAATAAGGACCCCTGCACTGATTTTTGACAATATTGTTACTTTTTGTAAATAGGGATTGTTTGAAAATGAATTATTCTATATACATGGGATACAGTTACGTATAATTAACATGATTAAGATTCAATGAAAATAGTGATTTTAATTATAAAGTTTTTTTATAAAAGAGGTCTTTGACCTCAAATGCAAACATTGTACATTTTCTAATACAGTACCGTACTCCGGGTTCCAGGAGGTGTGCCTTAATTGGCAAAAGATATGTACATAAAGATAGATATTAAAGAATTTTAAAAGAACAACAGAGACGGGAACAGATCCTTTTTTAGTCAGTTAATATCCTAATTTGTCCCATTAAAAATATGAAGGGTACTTACACAAAATGTAAGAAAACAGGAAAATGTCATTTCATTATTTCATTTTAAGCTTTTGGCTAGAATTGATACAAGGAGGAATTTCTAAATATAACGTAGAAATGTACGATAAAAGTCAATGCAATACATTTACATGTTCTTATCGTTGGCAGTTCAATTTCTATATATATTTAAAAAGTGTTTTTATCAAAATACATGCGACAGAAATAAATATAAAGATTCCCCTTTTCATTTGTGAATTCTGTATTTTCACGATCGGAGAAAATTCAAAAACATTATTTTTTTTGCATGATATTAATTTATCGTATTTGTAGGTTTATATAGCAATAAAATTTGATTTGATTTGATATTATGAACCCCCGAACCGTGTTAACAAATATTCTGCATTCTTTTGAAATTGTATGAAATTTAAAAAGTAGCAATATCATTGACTGTGACTTGACAATAATACATTGACCTACATGTAATCTAAAGTGCAGTGTCCGCCATCTTGATTTATGGCCTTGTTTGTGTCAAGGGTTGTTTGAAATGATAACATTAGGAAAATTTGTAGGATATATTAAACACGAGGACGTACTTCCCGAGCATGCTTATATTTTAAGTATAATCACCCACATTCTCGCCAAGCCTCGACATGAAAGTCAAATGGTCTGTTTGAAAATTAACCTTTAAAATTCTTCATATAATTAACGCAAACTATCAACTTTTAGACGGCACAGCGAAGTGTGAATGTATATGGCATTTGGCATCTGTATGCTGTTCGAATACAATAATTAACTATTCAGCTATTCAGTAGTACTGGGTGAAGGATTTACTTTGAAAGCCGATGACAAGATATATATATACACACAGATGCATTCTTTTCTTAATTAGTTACAGTGAAACTTGGCTAAACCGAATCCTGCATAAACCGGAAACCTGTATAAACAAAACATGGTCTCAAGCACCGTCATATCAAATTGTATGCGTTATGACCCTGTATTAGGTAATAAAACTAAACATAGGCCAAAACCAAACAAAATCTTAAGATCAGAAGAGGTTCAGGTTAAATAGGTTTCACTATATTTTGTAGATTATCATCATATTTTTCATCATATTTCAGGGTTTTTGATAGGGTGACCTTCATTTTTGTATTATTAAATGATTTAAGCCATTATTCTCTATTCTTTATATTTTAGCACCTAACATTTCTCAATTCTTTGTTTCCATTATCTGTAGTATTGGCAAGTGCTTCTCTATTCTGTGACATCCCCTCCCCCCAGACCCTCATGGTTGAACGTCGTGTTAAATTACTATTCTATGTGGTAAATACACTTAGGTTATTTTTTTTCTCGTAAATTTAGTCAAATTTCAAAAAGCTTCTCAAGAACCACGGATAGGTAAAACACATTTCTTGACCTTGGTTCTAAGTTCGCTATACATATACAATATAAAAAAAACAGATAAACAAATATATGGAACATTTTGACCTGGTATTATCTTTCAATAGAATAAATAGATATTGATTTCTTGATTTTCCTCCCGTACATATACTTAAGTGTATATGACTCACCATATCTTTCTTACAAGACCATGCAAAACCCCAATACGACCACTAGGAAGTAAATAATGCCCATACTGTTTGTAATATAGTGAAACCTGACTTAACCAAATCCTGAATAAACCGAAAACCTGTCTAAACCAAACATGTTCGTAAGCACCGTCATAACAAATTATGTGCGTTGTGAACCTGATAAAACCGACCATCGACCAAAACCGAACAAAATCATGTGTCCCAAAGAGGTTGGGTTTAAACAGGTTTCACTGTAATGAGAAGATTAATGACAATCGACGTACATGACGTATCTCAACGGTCCAAGCCGAAGGACAGAGGAAAAAATCGATTACTTATCAAAACAAATTTTAGGCAAAATCTGTTGTCTTGACGTCTTTTGTTGGTGCTAAAAAAAGAAAAAAATCCCTTGACAAATTGAATTGAGATAAAGATTAAAAAAGACACAACACTGCAACAGCCTCCTTGCTAAAAATGCTTATATTTGTGTTATATTTCCACTTTTTAAATTGCATAATATATCTACAAGATGTTACAAACGTATTTTGAAATTTTTAATTTACTTTATCAATAAGAAATATAACGCTTGTACTTTTCATATGTGTCATTTCCGTCTTTTTACTCGTATTTTTACCGGCTTTGTACTCTTTATTATTGTTTTTGCCGACTTGACATAAGATGAAATTGATTATTACTTATTAAACCTTTAAGTAGACCTATAAGTACATTTTATTGAATATAACTCTTCTCTCGATACATAATAATTTTCATTAAAGCTCTTATGTTGTTATGTCACATTGACCTACATGGAATTATATATTGTGAAAAACACTTAATAATCTTCCTTTATCGTCGTCATAGTAGCACAATAATTGTAGCTTGTGACAAATAAACATCTTGTGTATCAATATATTAAGTCTTAATGTGATGTATAGGTGACAGAAGACCAATTCCATTTATTGTAATTATAGTTTCCATATTCTGATCACGTGTAGTTATGATATAGGTTATATCCGCTGTGTCAGATGGTGCAGTATACATTTGTATATTGCAGTTCGAACATTTCCTGTTGTCTTTATCTATCAAACATAGTAACAAAAAAATGTTATTTAAAGGATCTCCGCTTGTCATGTTTTGGGATTTTTGTCAGATTTTCGGAATCTTCTGGTTTTATCCATTTGAATGCTTTTGCCCATAGGTACCTGTCCAGTACAAAGTAAATTGTACCTTATAGCGCTATTAAAAATGTTAAAATGTATGGTTTAGTTTATTAACAGAAAAAAGTATGTTGTCGTCTGTTGACCTACTTAAACAACAAGATTTATTAGATGTGTCCTGGCATACAGCATTCTTGTTAAACTGTCATATACATGTGTTGCACATTGACATGACAAATATACCAAAGATAAATAAAAAAATATATAGTACATTAACAATGAAATGCACTTAAAACATGCAATAGCAATTGTATTAAGGTTATGTCTTCAAAAGTACAAAACTGACAATTTCCACCTGCTGAGCGCGTGTTTCTAGGATTCTAGTTTCACGCTTGAGACTAAAATTATGGATCATAGCTTCAAAATGTTACAGTTTGGGCTTAAAGAGGTAGATTAAAACAGAACAGCACAAACTACAAAATGTATTAATAATCAACTTGTAGCGTGGATAATATGTCCGCCATTCTTCATTAAAACGTATTCGTTCATTTCCAATGAACCGGAAGTTAGAAAGGGATACGTTTCTTACTAACCATATTACATTTAATGGTTTATTTTATATAAAAAGAACTTCAAACATTTGTCAGAGAAAAAAAGGCAAAAACATAAGAAAGTAAATTTCATTGAAGATTCTTTTGAAAACAAATGGCCATGTAATCTTGTTAGTGCTTTTTGAAGCATCTATCCAAACGCATGGTATCTATGGGAACAATGTATAGTGGCGACAGACTATCATAGTCAAAGACATATCAATCGGTTTATAGAACTGTGTATAGACTAATAGCATAAGGGAGCTACCATTTGATTTTTATGGGGGGGGCTAGGAAGAAATTTGAAAAAAATAGGCAGGACAGGAGTTTTGAGTAAAAAAAAAGTCAGGATGACAATTTATGTAAAAAAAGTCAGGATAAACTAAAAAAAAAAAGCAGGACCGGATAGAGTGAAAAATAAAAAGGCAGGACAGAGTTTACAACTAAAAAAAAATGCAGGACAAAATTTTTCATCCTAGCCCCCCCATAAAAATCAAATGGTAGCTCCCTAAAGCAAACAAAGTTGACATTAAAAGATTCAAATCTCTAGGCTATCCGACTAATACAGATTATAGAACTTTCTGGAATCATAAAATATTGCACAAGCATATACCATATCTATAGATATTTCATAAGCATTTGAAAGTATCTATTATAGCTAAAAACCAGGTCCTAGTTTAAACCGTGTCTATTGAACAACGAAATTGCATCAGGGTTTAAAAATAAACATGAAATTTAACTTTAAAAGTTTAAATTTGTTTTTGTTACCAATAAATAAGTTCATTAAATATAGGTATACGGTAATGCTTGGTATACTTTTACAAAGTCTTCACATGAGTCATTTGTACAAATAATTGAGTGGGTAGCCATTTTATTGGTTACTTTTGAAAAATAAATAAATTTAATTGAATAACTCTTTGTTGTTTATAAATAGTTACCCACCCAGGTATGGATGTCATGTCATGCACCATGCAAAAGTATAGCGTGACTTTTGACATGTTTGTCACCAAATTATTTTAGAGACATGTAACATGCTTCAAAAGTTGTAAACGTTGAGTCATCTACAAGAATTGATATCCTGATCGAATGACTATTGGAAGAGCTTTCTGCCCACAATGTGACAATATTTCATAGGATTTGTTTTAAAAATTCAGTTAACACGCGATGGTTATTAAAAAGCAAGCGGTTGCATCAGAATGGGCTGACTAACATTACTAGGGTGTAGTCGTCTTTGATCATGACTATTTGTTAAAAAATAAAACACAAATTTATCATTTTTGAAATTCCAATATGGCATGTGTACATTATATTGCCATGTGTACATGTACATCGTCATCATAGCATTAAGCTTTTGCTTATGAATATATCGTATTGACTATGCTTGTAATACTTTCCACTAGGTAAAGAGGACACCATTATTCTAAATATACTAGTCTCTTCGTAACAAAAAGAGGAAAACCCTTGAATATATTTAAAAGAATAATTTACTAATTTTCAAATTGTGACTTGTATGTAGTGTTGCCTTGTTGTCACTCATACCACATCTTTTATGCATGTATTTATGTATATATGCCATTTGCATTGACTATAGATACTACTAGTATACTACAATGTATCGAATTTAAACTTCTGTGTTCATAACGACCTCTGTGTTGGCGCTTTTGTCCTCCCTATAAATTAAAATCCCCCTAGAATTTAAATGATCAATCTTGTTTGCTACATATATATGACTCAGATGTTAAAATCCTGTCAAATTATTAATAATTCATACTTATTAACCCATAAATATTTCCTCTAGTTGATGGTTTTTTACACTTAATCATGTTGGCATTATTTTGCTTGTATAGGTCTACTGAATTTCTAATCAAAGATCATTAATATATATTATATATTGTCAGAAACGTGTTATCTTTATACGTGCGGTTAAAACCAAATTGGCGGTTTTGGCGCTTAATTGAAACTGTTTTTTTTTTTGGTATAACATGGCTAATTATACTTTTGAATAACCGCATAACATCAGCTTTATTAAAAAGGTTAGCATCGAAATGAAACCGCAAATACCACACAGATTACACAGCGTTGCAATTGGGAATGTAAGTTTTAAATATCCAATTCAATTCTATTTAATTTTATGTCATTGTACCATACATTTATAGCACATGACGCAACATTACAAAATAAAAACAAACAATTAAACAAGATAAAAAAAGTTGGTTTCTCATGCACTTGACCAAATCCATTATCCTTTTTTGTAGTTTAATGGCCGTTGTTTTGAACTCCCTTTAACCATCCTGGCAGGTGCGAACTTATAAATTTAATGGTAGTATTTGCTATTAAGGGGACTTGCATGTATCATTAATGTCATCATTATAGTGGTGTGTAGACATGTAATTGTTCTGCCGTTGACAATCTTATGGATGCATCAGTTATAATTCTTTATAGTGGAGAAAGGCCATTTAATTTAAGGGCCCTTAATTAGAAAAAAAAACAAATATTCTTATTCTTTTATATGTTTAGGAAAAAAGTCGATAATCCATGAAGATTTCAACTAAAACAAGAATTAATTGACTATTTAAAGCTGATTAGTTCATCGTGATTACACAAAATCTTTGATGATTTTGTAGAATAAACAAGTATTTATTTCATATACAAGTCAACAATGATCAAAAGAAAATATATTGAATAATTTTTTATCTTTCTAAACCTAAATCAAATATAAGGAAATAAAAATTAAATTACGTATGCCTTTCATAGCTTTGATCGTCTGCTTTCAACATCCGGATGATGGCTTGATTGGTTCGCAGATCAATACGAGTGACGTCATTCGTTCGCCTGCTAACTCAGCAATATTTAACAACATGGAAAAGGTGAAGGTCGGATTTTAAATCCTTTCATTACAAATTCAACATAAATTTTTAATGTAGTTTGTCAAGAGATTAAGGTAGAATTTGCGAGAAATAAATAGAGTTTCTTTGGCCGTGTTGTCCGACAATCGATCAAGGTGACCGTCCAAGTCACGCCTGGGTAACACAGGTGTACGTTAAATATTTAATTTAATAATCATTATTGACTGTACGCAGATGGGCCATTTAGCATCCCCAAGATATTGGATGTCTATGTTCAGCCTCAAAACGTACGTGTTGCATTGTCAGCGTTTATAAATGGAAAGTACGTTAAAAAGTGGATAAATCCGATGTTAAAAAAAGATGAAAAGAGAAAAAAATCGAAATTATGCAACGCTAATAGTATATGCACATCTGTCGAGTTGTCATTCATCATATTTAAATGCATGACTGCGCTAGAAATCAAAATCCTACATTTAATGAAAACGAGCTCGCCTACTTTTTGTAAGTCTTTGTCCTTTCATGCAGTGTTAGTACTTTATTTCTTCCGTCATTTATATTTTCTTCCTTTATAACATTTACTGTTAAAGAAATTTAAAACCCTGCGTTTGTTCTTTTCGCAGCATTCGGTTTCGTAGGATTTGCAAGTCAAAACGTTGGTTTACTCTATCCCTCCGTAGCTTATAAGATGTCTCCCTAGTTTTGGTTAGGTTACGTAATGCCCAGTCTTTTTTCTATGTTGTATGTTGCCACAGTCGTACATTGTTATTAATGTTGATGATCTTTTGGTTGTTTTATTATTTTTCATTTTTTTTTGGGGGGGGGGGGGGTAATGATTTGTAATACTTCTGTTCCAATCTTACGAAAAGTATTAAGAAACTCTGTATTCTGCCTTTTTCTGCCTGCATAGTTTCCGAGTTTATATTTTAATTTCACCAATAGCAAACATTGACAATCATTCTGATATTATCGAATGTCTTTTCTTCAATTTCAAAACACACACACACAAACTCACAAACTGATTTAAGGACAGATTGAAGCATGTTTGAACAGATGTTTCTTCCTCGACCTGAAAACATTAATTTAAATAACGTTATAGTGTAACCCTGAAAACATTAGTTCGATTAATAATATTATTGTGAAACCTAGCTAAACCGAATCCTGCATAAACCGAAAACCTGTATAAACGAAACATGTTCGTAATCTTCATTATATCAAAGTGAATGTGTTGTGAGCCTGGTAATACCAAACATCGGCCAAAACAGAATAAATCTCAAGTCCCTAAGAGGTTCAGTTGAAACATGTTTCACTGTATTAACAAGTTTCGATTATTTGACTGATTGCCTATTTAATCATTCATACAAATTGCAGTATAAGTAAAGTTTATTTATTAAAACATTATACATAACATGGCTATATTTATTTGCATTAACAAACTTATCACGCACACTTTAAATATTATTCCATGGATATATAATTGCCGTATTGACCTTCAACTTGTCTTTTCTGATATGAAAATTTTAATTCTAGTTCTATAACAAGATGTATTATATCAAAATCATAAACTGAATGAATATTTTGTTATTTTTTTAGAGAAAATGTTACTACAATACATGTGATTTCATTGATGTTGTTTATTTAATAACATCATTGTTGCAAAATTTTGTCTGATTTGACCCCGTATTTGGCTGAGTCAAAATCCCGGGCACCTGCCAACAAAGTTGTGCCGACGTGTTGATGCCCTTTTCAAGCGTTCTGGACCCGACAAGACGTCAGAGCTATCTCGTACTAATGACTATGTGATTTAGTTCATATGATTTGTCATGTAAATTTACTGAAAATGTATTTGGCTCTGCTATATAAGCACGGTGAATTTCCCGGCACCTGCCACCAAAGTTGTGTTGTCGTTCCGGCACCTGCCACAAAAGTTGTGTTGTAGTTCCGGCACCTGCCACCAAAGTTATGTTGTCTTTCCGGCACCTGCCACCAAAGTTATGTTGTAGTTCCCGGCACCTACCACCAAAGTTGTGTTGTTGTCTCCTGCTCCTGCCACCAAAGTTGTGTTGTCGTCTGGTGCCCTTTTTGGTGCGTACTGGCGAGACGTCGATTATGACTACTTGTATGTGATTAAGATCATATGATCTGTCATGTAAATCCACTTAAAATGTTAGGACGAGTTGTCACTAAATGATTTTGAACTTAAGTAGAAAAGTTCATACACAAACATTTCAATAAGGACGATTTGTCACTGAATGATTTTGAACTGAAGTAGAAAGGTTCAGGCACAAAACATTTCAATACAGATTTTAGACTAAAATATCTACAAAGGGATTAAAAACAAATTCTTGACATGCACAAGTTTAACTATTTCAATAGGAAACGTAGGCAGATATAATACAGTATAATGCAGGGCGGTTAAAACAAAGAAAATAGCATGCCTCATAAACTACCAAAACCTATTGCTCAGCAGTTAAATCATGCCAACAAAGAAATACATGTTAAATCTAGTCTCGGTATTGGGTGCAGATCTTTACATAGATCTATCATGTATCATATTTATGTCGAGCAAATTTGATTTTTATCGCCTAATCAGCCATTTTGTCCTTGACAAGTCACAAAGTAAAACATATTCTGAACTCGTTAAAATATCATAACCCGTAAAGTCAGGGGGTAAGCTTGTTAAATATGATAGCACTTAGTCTATTGTATATCAAGAAAGCTTTCACTCGAGTGATGTTGAAGAATGTTTGCTGGCTAAGGTTGAAAAGAAATGTTTTAATTGCTCATTAAAGAGGTAGTATAAAAAAATCATTTGCCAAAAACTGGTGCCAGAGAAAACTAAAGAAGCTGGAAAATTACTTTGTCATCCAATGACTATATACATGTACAATTAGAAAGACAAGAATTTGTTATTCACCAATTTAGTATCTCTAGAGGACATATAATTATAATAAACATCTATAACAAACCAGCATAAGATTGAATATTTACTTACTGTTGGTTTACACTTTTTTTTTTTATTAAAAGAAGGTATAGAAGTTGATTTTATAATTTTTCACTTCGAGTAATTGTGGAAACTATTTATTGTATAGCACGTTTGGTTTTGTGACAAGATACTGAGAGAGAAAAACATGAACCATTCGTGTAGGATAAAAGAGAGAGAGAAAGAAAATAATCAAACAAACAAGATGTCTCAGAGTAAAACATCTCATGCCAAACTCACTACAGTGAAACCTGACAAAACCGGATCCTGCATAAACCGGAAACCTGTCTATGTACGTTTTGAACCTGATAAAACCGAACTTCGTCCAAAACAGAACAAAATCTTAAGTCCAGAAGAGTTTCGGCTTAAACAGGTGTCACTGTATATACCTCGAAACATATCACTCAGTACCAATTCTACTGACTTATTCGACTGTTCTCTTTCGTTTCACAGTAAAGAAAGCGAAAAATTAATTATAGGGTCATTATGCAGGGTATTTTATTTCATTAGCACAATAATTGGCAATAATTTGTGTTCTAAAGACAGTATGAACGAAATTTGACCCCGCCTGTAACAGATGGCAGACGAATAAACAACAGATACTGCTTTGAAATGACATGTCATACATTGATAATTTGTTAGTCCACACTTAAAAATATCTTGGTTAGCCCAAACCCTACCCAAACATCGAGACAGTGGGTAGGTAGGTAGGCGTTTTCCCATCCGTTGAAATTGAAAATTTAAAAAAAAGGGGGAGGTCATAAACAAATTTGAAAGTACTGTAATGTACATTTTGTAATTACTCAATATTGAAATATGAAAGAATATCCGCTGACGTTTTATTAATACATAATATTGCAATAGACATCTATCATCAAGGTGTCTGAACGAGTTCATCGAAAGTTCAAGTCATATTTAGGCTGAATAAATCTTTTCTGCTTGTGTTAGCAAAATTAACATAACATGTTTAGAAAAGACTTGTTTATGCAAAAAATATTGTATTTTGCATATATATGTATAGACAAATTTTATAATTATATAAATCCCATGTTTATACTTATATATATATTGATCGAGAAAACACGTGTTTCCCACTCGTGCAGTATTTTCAGATACATAAATGACATCATTTGGACAAAGAGAACGGATAAGTGATAGAGAAAAATGCATTTAAGACTTTTCAGAGTGTGGCGTGTCGTCGAGTTAGAGTTTGAGCTATAGTAATTAGTTTAAAGTTCGAGTTCAAGTTTAGCTTATTTGGAGACCGAGTAATAGTTTGAATATACGTTGAAGTTCAAATATTAGACTTCAAGTTTGAGTTCAGAATTCTTACTCGAACTTTCACTCGAACTCTAATTCGACGACAATCCACACTCCAGTTTGTAATTGTATGCTTTCAATCATGTAGGAAGAGAACATGAACTGTTTAAAATATATTTAATAAGATATACGATTATACAGCAGAAAAAAAAAGGTTCCGAGTCCAAATTCGAGTCAGAATTCGAATAAACGTTGAGTGTACATTGAAGTTCGAGTTAGGCTTCAAGTAAGAGTTAGAAGTATAGTTTTGAGTTCACGTTGTACTGTAGTTCGAATTCTCGGTCTCGAACCTTCACTCGAACTCTTATCGACGATAATCCACACTCCAGTTTGTAATTGGTGGCTTTCACCATGCAGGAACAGAAAATTAATTGTAAATGAAAAAAAAATATGAAATAAAATATAAGATTATACACTATAAATAAGAATTTTAGTTCGAACTTTTACTCGAACTCTTACTCGACGATAATCCACACTCCAGTTTGTAATTGTTTACTTTAAACCGTAAATGATATGTTTATCAAATAACTAAATGCTTTTTTTTTCTATTTTTCAGAAAAGTGTACCCAATCAAAGTGAGACAAAAACGACAAACTATGCAAACTATGACTCGACCACTTAAACAATGGCTGTGTTCGAACAGACATAATCCTTATCCCAGTAAACGGGACAAAGAAATCCTCTGTAACTTATCTAGTATGTCTCTTACGCAAGTTTCCAATTGGTTCGCCAACGCTCGACGGAGATTAAAGAGTACTGTCAAAGGGGAAGAATTCAGTTGGTCGTCACGAGTCAAACTGTATAACAGTCACGTGGAGGGCAACGCTGAGTTGCTAAGCATAAGTTCAGAGGACAGTATATTCGACTCGGATGATAACACAGGTGAGAATAAGAATAAGAACGACGGAGAATACAGTGAAACCTGACTAAACCGAATCCAGCGTAAACCGGAAACCTGTATAAACCAAACATTTTCCTAAGCATTGTCATATCAAAATTTTATGTGTTGTGAACCAAATTAATCGAACATTCGGCAAAACCGAATTAAATTTGAAGTCCCAAAAGAGGTTCGGTTTAAACAGGTTTCACTGTATTGCAATATGATTATAGTACAAATGTTTCGAAGATATACCATAATACATGTTTAAGGGCACCAAATATGTGAAAAAATGTGTCATACATGTATGTATACCCCTCTACATTTTTGCGCCTGTCCCAAGTCATATGAAACACTTGGTTTATACAGGTTTTCGGTTTATGCAGGATTCGGTTCAGCTAGGTTTCATTGTATATTTTTTTTGTGAAAGTACATGTAGTCGCTTGCTTTGATTGACTAATAGAGAGGTTTTATTCGTAAAAACTTTTTCGTAAAAACTGTTATTAATATTAACATACATGACATATGTTCTATAAAAAAAAATCCACATTCGTTGTCAATGAAATAAATTCATAAAAATTCTTTGAAATAAGATATAAATCGATAACTTAATTTTAAAGTGTAACGTTCAACTGCAAGATATAACACGACGTCCTGAAATCATTTTCCTGGAATTTTAGATAACACCCGTATGACTTTTAACTACTGATTATAAAATGTCGTGTTTTATTGTTTACTTCTACACCCAATACAAATTAAATATGCAGGCGCCTTTGGATACAATAGTACAATATATACAACCAAAGCATGCTAGCTAACCAAAGTCTTGCTCTACATGCATTAGGTTATTAGCTGTAAATGTAGCGCTTGTTTGTATGAACGAACATTTGCCCCGACGTTTGTACAAGTCAACAATAATAATTAAGAACGAAAGATTATTATGAATCGTATATCCTTCAAAAGTTTAATCAATGGCTGCCATAAATAGACAGTGACGTGATAAATGGGTGACAAGTTATACAAACAATCAACAATTATATACATTTATACCTAGATATATACCTACATTTAATTTTGCAAACTCAGCATGAGGGTCTGAATGGGTTTACAGAATTGATTTTAATGGCAAAGAACGTGCTGAATAACTGGCTATAGATTCAAGAGAAATGAAGGCACCCATTCAGATCCTCGTATTGTAAAGTGGGAAATTTTCACAAGGGGTTGAATTTCGCCAATTTTGCGATAAATAGAGTATATGAGGTGGAGGGTGATAGCTAATGAGACAATTCTCAACCTCGCTTAATATACATCCTACGTGATTACATGGCTGGTCAACGCTTATTACTGTTTTTGTACATTTGTTTTCACGGTTTATAGCCGATAATGTGTAATCGATAAAGTAGCCCTGGTCAGTATGTATAGATGCTGAATCAGCTTTACAAGTAAATTGACGTTTTTATTTCCTCTCAGACAGCGGTCAGTAAATTAGTACTGCGATAACTGATTGTGTTATCATTTATCTTTCTCTGCATGAGTGTTTGTAGTTATCTTTTAGTTGTACGTCTTCAATGATAGGTCTTCGATAAAAAGTATTAGGTTTTTTACTGGCAGTTTTCACAGTGATGAATGTCTTTATGGACTTTTTGTAAGTGCGAAATGGATAAAATCAATTGCCTACAAGTCTTGTTGAGATAAGTGATGGAAAAACTTGTGATGAAACCACCCGAATGTCTTTTTTTTATTTATCGTTAACAAACCCCAATCGATCATATCAGCTCCTTATGTACTAACTTGTTTCCACATGTTGATGTCAAAATTACTTTGTTTGACTTTTTATCCACGGGTTTTAATACCAAAGCAATACGAAGCACAAAAGAAACAAAAAGTTGAAAAATTATAGAATGGAGAACAAAGACCTTTTGTCGAACGCAGAACAAGCATAACTGCTTTGGATTTTAAACGCGATATTTTTTCAAAGGCTATTTCTTTGTTACTAGTATTTCATTATATTCATTAAGTTACCGACGTTTTGATTTATTTGCGATGGTATCCTTTGTTTGATTGCCTTTGTTTCAAACCATTTTGTGAATTATTTTAACCTTGACCTTTGAAATCTCGTTAAGCTATCGCACATCTAAACGTTGACACACGCCAAGATAAAAGACTGTTGTGTTGTATAACCCCATGTCCCCATCATTCACACCTGTCCATTGTTTGCATGGGGTCCGCATCTTGATAAAGATGACATTTGATAAGTTTTAAAATGATTTGCATTTCTGAAATGAGATCTTTATCAGTTAAATTGTTTATGTGACATTGTTAATGAGGTGCGTTTTATTTGAAGTGAGGGAAAATGAGACGATTTTGTTTTGAAGTGCTGTGTAAACTACTAAACAGCGCCGAATATGGGACAAGTTGTTCTTGAAAATTCATTTGTACGGGTACAAGTAACAGAGTTCAAGTTTTGTTCATGGTTGAAGGCTACATAAGTGCAAAATATTACGTCATTTGGTCTCTGGAGTTGTGGTTTAATTTAAGTTTGGCTCCTTGACGAAGGATAAATTTTACGTCATTTAAGATGTATTCTCGCTTCGACGTGACATACAATAGCAGAAGACAGGTGTCACTTTATGATGCAATCTCATTGATGTAATCCCAACTTCAGCTGTCACGTGTTAGTAGTAAAATGGCGCGAATATGTTTTTCATGCATCTAAGGTCAATACGAGACTTGTTTACATCATCATATAACAGGGCGTTCATCAAGCAGAGCTGAATGTCAGGGATGCGATAAGAGCGTGGCCTTGATGGAATACATCTGGAATGTATAATATTAGCTAATAAATGACAACACAAAATGGCGGCTGTTTTATAAATAAACGCGCGAGTTCATACATCAAATGCAATGTTTATGTTTATCTAATGTATATTGTCATATATTCGTAACAATTCTGTAACTTTTTTATACAAAATCTCTATCTTTACTATTAAACATGATTAAGTAATACCAATTTAATTAGAAATACTTTATATTTTCCCTGTCGTGCGCAATATAATAGTTTGCTAAGGTGCTGTAGGCCAAAAGTATAGATGTCAAAATACCTCAGCATGCTGTAGAATTTAAATCATTCTTTTGTACAATCTGGGACTATATTATGTCAAGTTGCAAGTGTGCACATACTTTCCTTTTCTGCATTACAAAAAGCATTTAGGTTCGAATATCCATGATGGATATAAACATGCGGTTATTTATATATATAAGCCTACATGAAAGGACCCCAACCAGATGTTACAGTACACTACACGTAAACTGTTATTAAAACTAGTATATCATTCATAAATGACAAATTTTATACACGGTTTTGAACTTTTTATGATTGACAAACGACTAGCATAAATTAATCTGATCTCATATTAAATTTACCGCCATATTGCACGCACTGAGAACGGACTACCTTTATTAATGTTAGCTGAAAATTGGGCATACTGTAAAACATGGTATGGTACGATGGTATGGTATGTGGTATGGTATGATGGTATGGTACGAATATCATCATACCATGGTATGCATGAATGGTACCATGGTATGGTATGATGGTATGGTACAAATTACTATACCATGGTACGAATGACTATACCATGGTACAAATTATGATATCATGGTATAATTTGATGGTATGAAGCATGGTATGGTTTTTTGAAGTAGGAAATTTTGAAAAATCTAAAATATGATTTTTTTTTTATTTGTTGACATTATGTACATATATCTGTTTTATTTATGAAAATTAAATTTTACAAAATAAATAGATGTAGACAAACCAGTTAGACTATCCCTTACCTTATGCTGTGAACAGAAAACAAGGAAAAAAACCTCAATTTAAACATATCAGATAACTACTAAGTTAAGATAAGATAGATAGATAGATATAATGTCCCATTCTGACGCTTTGCTGGCAGTAGAATAGTAGAATAGCTGTCAATTATTCTTTGAAATTTTGGGAAGTACTGCATATCTTATGATTATAATCTAGATAATTTAGTTATCATTACCAAGTTTTTCATAATCTTCTGTATCTGTTGATACATGGATAGATAGCACATGTTGTAGATCTATATTAGTTTCAAAGAAAAATACCCTGATTTGTTGTAGGTATCATGTAGAGGCTAGATATCTATTTAAAAGTTGCATGGATTTTCGAAAAAAAATCACACCATTATCTGAACATTTTCCAATTTTCACCCATCTCACTGACCTGACAAATCATACTTTGTGTCCAAAAACTGACGGTCAAGAATACCACCAATTGAAGTGTGTGGAGCGGAGGTGCGATGACTGTGGCGTGAACAAATTGCATTTATCGGAAGAAGAACTCTCCCTAACTACAGAATCACCAAATGTTGAATGGATGCGCTATGAGTATGTTTTCGTTTCCAACAAAAAGCGGGGAAAAGAAAAAGCTGTGCCTTGTTAAGGTGAACACAAAACCGGGAGAAATGTTCAAGTACTTTCTTGAATTGATATCAAAGTTTTCAGCACACGTTTTTCGTGCAAAATGGCAAACAGAACAACTGAAATCAATTAAGAGCAACTTAAACAAAAATGAAGCTATTTGCATTCATGACTTTTCTGAAAACTATTCGTGTAAAGATAAAATTGAAATCCAATCATGCTATTTTCAGAAAACGGAAGTTTCGATACATGTATCCGTGATTTATAGGCATCCAATTGAAAATCTAGACGGTCCGTCCGATCCTGAAGTTAATGGTGGATTAGTTGAAGAACAGTTTTTTGTTATAAGTCCTGATCAAGTTCATGATCATAATTTTTCACATGAGGCGCAACGACAAATAGCGGATTACCTAAAGAGTATTAACTATGATATGAAAACCATGCATGAATTTACAGACGGGTGTTCCATCGAATATTATGAATACATATTGTCCCTATACATGTTATATCTGCCATGATAGAATATTTTTAATACAGACTTGCTCAATAAGTTTATGCATAGATGTAATTACATCTATGGTTTATGAAAATTAAGGTTTTAATTTAATTTAATTTTATATATATTTTTTTCATAGTTTTCATTTAGTACTAGTTAACGGATATTTTTGTTTGTGATATATGGAACCCCCCCCCCCCCCCCCTTATGTTTAAAATGGTTTGTCAGGAATATTTACATAATATACAGTTTGCAAAATGTACATTCAAAGATTCGTCGGTACATCACTTTCACGCATCACAAATGGATTTCATTACATTCCGCATCAAAATAAGCAACAATGTCCAATACTGTGCACACAGAAAAAAACCAAAGCATAGTGTCCAATACTATGCGGACAAAACCACGCAATAGTCTGAGCGGACAAAAATATCAAAACTAAATACAGTTGAAAAGTAATGTAACACAACTTTTATATAAATCTACAAGTTCTCCCAAGATATGCTAAAATCTGCCCAGAATAACAAAATCCTTTTTAAAGTTTCATATTGTATGGGTCTTTTCTAGCCTTCAATTCTCCTTTTAAAACAGAGGGCTCTTATATACCTCTATCTCCAAATATTCCCCAACTGACCTAAATAATCTCCAAATATTCTCTAACTCTTTGTTTACAAAAATAAAACATATAAATCATATAAAAGTATTTACTACGTGACCTAGAGAACATGCTATGTTAATCTTATAGCAGGATAGCCATTTGACTTAATGACTTTAACAGACGATAACCAAAATGTTAATATTACAAAATTAATTACAGTGGACAAAATAACACTTGTACAGCAATAAAAAAATCCTTTAATTGAACAAAAGTTTTAGTCACAGCAGATTATATTCTTACTAACTACAACTAATCACCAACCACACTTTGACTGTTTTTCTTCAGCATGATAGTTTTACTAAATTAATTGTTTTGATTCTAAATGTCTTGAAAAAATTTAACCAATGAATATTTTGTTTACATTATTTTTTCAACAAATACTCTTGTTCCTGTTTCTTATTGAAAAAAAGAGTTTGTTTTGGAATAGGTAAAAAAAGAAAGATAAGCAAACAGATAATTAATAAAATCCTGTTTAAGAATAGCTAAAGCATAAAGACTTTTCTAAATTTCCTACTTCGAAAAACCCTACATAATGCTTCATACCATCAAGTTATACCATGGTATAAAAATTTGTACCATGGTATAGTAATTTGTACCATACCATCATACCATACCATGGTACCATTCATGCATACCATGGTATGATGGTATTCGTACCATACCACCATACCATACCACATACCATACCATCGTACCATACCATGTTTTACAGTATGCCTGAAAATTGATATGATATGACTTTTAACATCTTGTAGGATTTAAGAAATAAATAAAAGTGAAGGTCAAGTTCAGGGTTGAGCGCGCCTACAAAATTGTGTTGTATGAAATTCGAAACTTTTTTTCTGGACTGTGCGCGACAATAATGGGTAGTCAGGGTCGTTAAACACCCTCTACATGTAGCAGTAGTCATGATCATTCATTCATTGCCTTTCATGTTTTAACCCGTTTATACCGTGATGCATTTTATTTGTTTTTCAAGGTCATCATTGAAATTAAGGTTTTTATCTGTATATCACGTGACATAATTTTTATCTAAATTTCAGATGATGGTCGACAGATTCCGAAGGAAAATCAGCAAGGACAAATTGAACAAAATGAACCGATGGAAGATGTCGTTCCCTCTAGATCTCAAACTCCCACAAGGGGCCCATTGTTAGAGCACGACTTTATAGGGCCCCTTAAAACGCAGCACGAAACAGGATCTCAAAATAAATTCAAACAGACTATTTTACAAAGATACTTGAGTGATACCAATCGCCATCATTCTGGGCACGCGCATAGTAACCTTGAGATGGACGTATCTGCATTTACAAAAACCCGATCCAGGCGACCTTCCGGTTCAATTGGATCACGTGATTATGAAGAAATGTCTACGTCATCAGGGGTTTCGTTGAATGATAGTTATAGCTATTCTTATTTCGATGGTAAGTAAATAATTAAAAATGAAAGACACAATTATATAAAGTAGATAATAATTTCTGAATTATACGTAATCAAGAAATATATGCATGCACATGACATTATTTTGAACAAAAGATATGAATGGTTCCAAACAAAGAATTGTGACATTCAGAATAAAGGGATGACCAATGCAAACATCGCTTTACATTTGTTTTAGGCAATGTTATATAATTTTTAGACACCTATTTCCTCAAAATAGCTTGTTATTAATACATGGTTTCTTTTTATTCGAAACTAAGGTTGATAAGGTATTTTTTTTTTATTGATATTCATGTCTAGGGGGGCAAAAAAATATGAACCCTCTCAAGAGATTATTTTTTGTGCCTTAAACAATCATATGGAAAATAGGTTAGTTGTTTATTGGTGCATGACGTCAAGGAATATGGCATGCGATCACACCATATGTAAATTTATATGGCTTTAAGTGAAATTTAAATTTAAAATGTAATCTATATTACTTGATTATGAATTTTAGTGGACTTTTGTTGCCTAAGGGATCTGATTTTAGTCAGCAAAATTGTCGATTGTGAGTCACACATGTGTTTAAAGGGGACATTTCCATTTATTACCTCCAATCTTTATAAAACATCATTTTTACGATATATTTTAAGACATTTTCTCTTTTGTTAAACAACTGTAACATGTTTTTATTTGAAATATAACAATAAATATATGGATAGTATGAAATGCCCTAGTTATATTGATAAACGTAAACTAGTAAGATCAAAAGGAGTTGGACTATTAAGCATGTAAAGGAAGAAAAGTCTTTGGAAAAAGATCAAACGGAAGTCGTACTAAGGGATATAACTCTTCCGAAAACGGTCATACGAAATAGACAAAGGGATATTACCCTTAAGAAGTCAAATAAGAGGATACACCAGATATAACGATGTATTACGTATCTTGAGACTTTAAAGACAGATGTAAAAAAATATCAATTAAATGATTCTATCAAATGAATTTCATCTGGAAAGCAAAATGTCCGACACAATTGGGGAATTTGCAAAGGCACAAACTCAAATTGTGTACAGTCACGTTCCGCAGCCATTGGCGTGAAATTAACAGCCATCAACAACAATTTCGTATCAATATAAAAGTAATAAAGATTTATCTGAGCTTTAATGAACAGAAAACTGCTTTTATCAGCATTTTTCTCTATGTCGAGCATCATTCACTTTATAAAGGACATTGATGATTAAACGCTAAATTATATAGAATTTATGACCAGAAAGGATTGGATGTATGAAGTTGATACTTGAAATGATCCTTCTAGCCATGGATTATTGCTAAAGATTGTCACGTCTGCTGCAAATTACAAAAATAACGCTGATGGCTCTTTTTTCCCATTTTACGTTCTACTGCGGTAGTGTTGTTGCGTAAATTTTACAATAATTTAATCCGAAACTTAATATTTATTCATTTGTCTGGTCGTTTTAAGCAGCCAATCAATGAATGGGACAATGAGAATTGCCTTGTCACATGATATTAAATGCCAATTAACTACGCCCAAAGGTGAAGGTTATTCATCTGAAGTAATGTCAATAGCAGACATGCGTTTAGGTAACCAAATACTTGTGGTTACTATATGTACGCTGCAGTTTTGACATTCGACGGGTCAATGACCTTCACTTCCGATTCGGCGCCAAATATATTGACAACAACAGCAGATTATAGGCGCCTAATATTTCAGTCCAGTTTCTGTATATCACGATCGGTACTTGTCTGTTATCAAAACAAATATCTGTGTTTTTAGCACAATTCGCTATATTCATCTGTGTACTGTCATTTGATGATTATGAACTTCTAAATATACACCATCGTATGAATGGTGCTAGGTTAATTTTAGGCCAACAAAGTATTTTTTAGCTGTCCGTCCAAATGATGTTTGGGTTATGCTGATCTTGGGTTGAAGAATGAACACAAAAATATTTCATAAACTCGTTTGAAAATCAGAGACAAAATATTTTAATAGCCTGAATCTACTTATTTTTTATTTAATTTTTTAGTTTCTTGTTACATGTAGCTGGTAGGTTTTGGGAAAAATACATGTATAAATAATTGCAAAAAACGCAAAACAAATAGACATGGCCTTACGTGTCAAGTTTGTTGTATTACGTCACGTGTAATTGCATTAAACGTTTCTGTCATCAATTGCTGTGTACCTTATACATCAATTAACGTTTTCGACTGGTTTATGAAGACGTGGCTATCTTAAATCAGCTTATGTTGTATCTGTATTAATGCAATCTAACATTAAATGTGGGAAGATCTAAAAGTGCAAGTGTACTTGCATACGTATAAGCCATCTGGATTCTGACTTATTAGGTACCGGTTTATAAGGTTCTGGGTATAGGGAGGAGCCTTATAATTGACACTTTGATTTGTAATGCTTTTGTTCTCTAGTTTACTACGCGCCGCCACATTATGATGAATTAACGGTTACTGTTATGGGATTCCCTTCTCCCTGAAATCGTTCATTCACTGTAATTTAAATTGGTCTTATTCTAGCCATTTTGCGCGATGCTCAACAGTCAACCATCAATTTGTTTATAGGATTATATTTTTAATGAAAGTTATGGATTTAGGTCAATGAATCCGATTGGGAGCTCTTTGACCTAAAATATTATCCTTCCCAGCATTTCAATATTGCTGGAGTAATATGCCATCAACCCCGTTGAGGTATTACTATGTTTTATTTCAATAAACTGTAATTATTAATGATTGGTCTTGGGAAGGGATTAAGGTATCCTATTCTTTTTTTAATAGATTCATACAAAACTTATTCCGAATGCACTTATATTCGGAATCATCACGCTGCTTGACCGAGTTTGGTATAAAAAAAAAACAAGGAGTACACAGACCATATGTCGAACTCTTGATGCTTTTCTTTTGTCCACAGTTCCGGTCCAATTGACGCACATGCGCTATGCCTTTTCTAGCTTCCTTTTAAAGTGCAAGTATTCCCATATAAAAACGTGATCTCAATACAAATTGAAGTATTAACACAACATCTTTCGTATACGTAACAAGAGAAAATCGAATTATTTCTTAAATCGATAGTTTTATTTTTGCAATGAAAAGAATGCCCGCTGTGATAAGTTGGGAAATTTATGACTCTTTTAGAAAAGATTGTGTTTACAATCAATGGAAAGACTTAATACAGTTCTATAGAAATCAAAGTGTCGCATTAAAAGTTGTTTTTACTACCATGATGTATTGTGTTCAGGATTATATAACCAATTATTGACTGACGAGTTACGTATCAAGCGCGAATAGTTCATGTTGTCCAGTATTTGCGTTAAAACATCTATAAGTACAGTACTATAGAACTCAAAGTGTCGCATTAAAAAGTAGTTTTTACTACCTTGATGTATGGTATTCAAGATTATATAACCAATTATTGACTGACGAGTTACGTATCAAGCGCGAAAAGTTCATGTTGTCCAGTATTTGCGTTAAAACATCTATAAGTACAGTACTATAGAACTCAAAGTGTCGCATTAACAAGTAGTTTTTACTACCTTGATGTATGGTATTCAAGATTATATAACCAATTATTGACTGACGAGTTACGTATTAAGCGCGAAAAGTTCATGTTGCCCAGTATTTGCGTTAAAACTACTATAAGTACATTGAGTGCTTCTGCAAATTTACAGATCTGACATCATTGGGCTGAAATTTAGGCGAATTATAGCACGGGAGTTCTAATAAATACATATATAGCTATAAAATAAACAATGAATTCACTCTTGAACATCATACAATATTTTTCGTTTATTGAAAAAGGGAAAATAAATGTATATAATGATCTGTGAATTCACTCTTGAGCTTCCTTTATACAATATTTTTTTATTGAACAGAAGCAAAATAAATGGAAACGCAAAAGGACAGTGGTTATTTTTTTAATACTGTTTCTTTTTTGCAATGTGATGCATGCAATTAAAACTAAAACCCTTTGGAAATACCATGCTTTCGAAATGTAAATTAGGAAGAGATATAGCTAAAAGGAGTATTGATGGATTCGATCGTTTCAAGCTTTAAAAGACTGTTAATTAATAAGTTCTATTTTCTGTTCAGAGTTTCTATAACGGTATAAAAACTAAGCCACGCTATGAACATTCACAATGTAATTAATATTAGGTTCCACATGTAAATTAGAACACGCTAGAAAGCGACTTATAATTGATAATGTCTCGCGGGACTCGCTAGAATGAATAGTTAAATGCTTTGTGTAAAAGTCGTGGTAAAATTTAATTAATAATGCACCCGTCTCAATTGTCAACTCACTATACAGTCTAACATTTCCTTAATTAAAGATATTCACAAAAGGTGATAAAATTTGAGGCAAATGAGAAACCAAGGGGAAATGATATGGGAATTCGAAACCAAGGAGAAATGATATGGGACTTCGAAACCAAGGGGAAATGATATAAGACTTCGAAACAAAGGAGAAATTATATGGGAATTCGAAACCAAGGGGGAAGAATATGGGAATTCGAAACTAAGGGGGAAGAATATGGGTTCATACCAAGGAGAAAATAATATGCGTTAGGGGTTTAATCGAGGTATGTCAAGTGATTAAATACCAGAATGCCTTTCAAAGGGGGAAATAGTATTTGATGCTAAATACCCCTAAAAAAGGGGGATGATATAGGATGTTAATTAAAGATATACACAAAAGGTGATACTATTTGATGTTGAAAAAGTTGAATCATATACCGAGGGGAAATGATATGGGAATATGATACCAGGGGGAAGGTTGGTAAACAATATGAGAATATGATACCAGGTGGAAAGATATGGGAATACGATACCAGGAGAAATGATATGGGATTTTGAAATACGAGAATGCCTTACCTAGGGGACCAATAATACTTATATTGGATGCTTAATACCCCAAAAAAGGGGGATGAATTGGGATGTTTATTAAAGCTATTTATAAAAGATGGTAAGATTGCATGATCAAAGAAAATGGCTCAATACGGTACCGAAGGAAAATGGCATGAGAATACGATACCAGAGGAACTTAAAGGGATGTTGGAATTGAAGAATGCCTTACGAAGGCGGGGAAATTATATTGGATGCTAAAATACATGTACGGGGAATAAAATACATAAGAGGTAAATAACATGGGATTTAAAATTGGGGATACCAAAGATCAATTAAAAGGTTCCAAACCGCCATGAAGTTTGCCTGATAGAATTATTGAACAAAAATTTAATGAAGCGACATTGCGTCATTACATTTTCTTAATATACATGTATATCATTATAAACCTTGCTTATGATACAGACATGTATTCATCATTTGAATTTCCTCATTTTTCTAGTTTCAGACAATTCAGATGAGTTGGAATCTGCAGCGAGGCGTAGGCGCATCTCAGGGGACGTACATGGCAGGTAATATATATGATTATTTATGACGTCATTAACTTATACAAAATAGGTCAATGTCTATAAAAGAGAGAAATAGGATAAATATAACAAAAAGTCAGCTGAAACACCTACAAAGCTGTATTATTAAATCATGACTATAATGTGTAGGTACAAATATCACAAGTTATTTGATTAAAAGTCATTGTGGGTAATTATAGTACAGTGAAATCTGACTAAACCGAATCCTGCATAAACCGAAAACCTGAATAAACCAAACATGTTCTTGAGCACCGTCATATCAAATTGTTAGCGTTGAGAACCTGATAAAACCAAACATCGGCCAAAACCGATCAAAATCTTAAGTCCCGAAGAGGTTCGGTTTAAAAAGGTTCACTGTAGTACATTATTCGATGGGAAATCTTCATTAACAAATTCCATTCCTTTGTCAATTGATCAGAGTATAGATGGGATTGGTAGGATAAATAATTCTGGACAATAGATGCAGAATAAAAAAAGGGGGGGAGGTAATAGTGAAAATTAGAAAACAAATAAGGATCAGATAATTTGTTATGGGGTGTTTGAATATAAAGAATAGATAAATTTGTCTTTTAAGATATAGAATACAGAAATTAAGGTATCCCATCCAGATCCTCAGTGATTTTGTAACCAAAAGTCAAACCAATTATTAAACTTGAGACAATTTTATCTTTAAAAAAAACCCGACAAAACAATTAAAATGTCACGTAGAAAAAGAAGCGGAGGATAACCAAAGACACAATGGAAAACAATGAATCAAATAACAGAATACAATGGTTAAAACTAAGAACGAATGAAAGACAAAACAACACAAAACTTGAAAATTAATAACACAAATAAAACGGAGCTGAACTCAGGTACTCCTAAATTGTACCAGTGTTTGTAATGATCCATTGTATACTCATCTTCGCTAGCCAAGGGTTACGATCCACCTTCGCTCTCTTCACTCATGCATTTGTGCATGAAACATACACAGGAACTTCTATTAGTTGATTAAAAAATATCTAGTTATCACAAATTATAGTCGTATGTTTTGGGATGTAAAGACTTGTTGCACAATAAAAAGTAAAAACACAAAAATACCGAACTCCGAGGAACACGTGGCAATTGTTTACAAACACTTTCTACATTTACACGTGATCATGCTAAAGGCGGTTTTTGATTGGATGCAGCGAGTTTCGACTGCAACCAATAAAAATCAATACCCTGTGTCTCCGAAATTTTATCTCAATCCGCCAAGGGTGAAGAGAGCGAAGGTGGATCGTAACCCTTGGCTAGCGAAGACGTTGTATACTCAGTACAAGTAGTTAAGGTATTTTATGCAAGAAGTTGGCCTTATTTTAACCTAGTTTTACCTCTTTTTCAGGAATCAAGACGATATTCACTTGAAAGAAATCAGCGCTGTAATGGCATTGACCTCTCTCGCGAGATCTCGTAGTAGATACCCGATTATGTAGTCACGTGATTATCCTCCATATTTAATGCATTCCATATGCATCTGTGCCTATGTTACAAACTAGGAGGACTATATATTGTTCTTAATTGTTTATACGTTACTATGGTTACAGGAACTGCAGGGAAAGTGTTTAAAATGTTTAGATTTTATTTTTAATGTTATTTGTCAAACGCATTTTAAGCATGCGCAATGAATGTTGTTTTGAAGATATGCGTGAATGGTTGAAGATAGTGTGTGTCTGGGAATGGAATAAATTTTTATTGTTATAGCAACTAAATTTATACATGGTGTTTTGTTTATTTTTTTACTGCCAAAATTATCAACTTTCCAACAATTGATAATCAACATTCTCAAAAACATTCTGCTAGTATCAAACATCAAATAAGCTAGATGTTTAAAAAAAGATGTGGAAGAATCTTAACACCTAAGAGACATTTAAATTCAATTCAAGAGAAACTTGAAGCAACATAGAAAAACACGAAAATCGACCAAATGAAAATATCACAAAATAAAATCCATAGAAAACTAATTGTTAACAAAAGTACCCCACATAAAACAACTGGGGTGAGGTCGGATAACCCGAAAGGGTTAGCAGACCATGTTCTAATAGTTACTTAAGATATCCGGTAATGAGACACAAAGCTGACGCTACGACACACAACGCCTAAAGTCTTTTGAAGTTTTAGCGTCTATACGAAATAAAACAAATCACTACATTGTACATTGAAATCTGGCTAAACTGAATGCTGCATAAATTGAAAACCTGTTTAAACCAAACATATACAATGTATTAAGCACCGTCATATCAAAATATATGCGACGTGTAACTGATAGAAACGAACATCGGCCAAAACTGAACAAAATCTTAAGTCACAAAGAGGTTCGGTTTTAATGAACAGGCTCACAGTAATATCAAACATCTGACATCAACACCAGATTTTCGATTGGAGCAATTTTCGATTGGCGAACTTTCTGACTCAGGGCAGGCAAATAGACAGTTTGTTGGGCTAAAAGTTTTACGAGTTCTGACCAATTCCTCTTTTCACCTCGTTCTTTAAAATGACAACAGTTACAAACCCGACAAACCTCTGATTTTATGATCCCTGTAATCAGAATAATGTTGCTACCAAAAGTGTTGAGGTTTGGGTACCGTGCAGTTGAATTGCGCAAAACATTTGACAGAATTATCCGCATTTAGTTTACATTATAAAGAACATCAATGACAAAAACTTATGTATACTACATTGTACTAAGCTTTTAGACCACACACACATTTCACCAACCGTATGGTAAACTTATGAAATGTCTTTTAAAATATAAAATACAGGAGACAAAGAATCATGTTAACTATAGGTCGTCGAATCATATTAAAAATTACGTTAGCAAGATGCCCTAATTACGGAACGAAAGCATTTACAGACCTTGCAATTAAACACACCGCGTTTAAAAATACCATTGAAGTTTAGGTTACCGGTAATGCAGTTGTTGCAGATTCATTATGGGATTTCACCTTTGGCTACTGTTTTTTCGACTAAAATATCTGAAAGATTATCTTTATAACAAATGTGATGTGGAATGAATCTCAAAAGAGACAACTATACACCAAAACTAAAGAAGGATGGTATAAACAACTATATGTCTGCAAACGGGAAATGAGTTATTGCGGGACCCGGGAAATGACAAAAAAATGAGAATTGCTTACGTTCATAGTGTAAGCGGGATACGGGAATCTGACAAAACAGTAAGCGGGATACGGGAATCTGACAAAACAGTAAGCGGGATCCGGGATCAGAACCCCCCAATGAGACCCCCAATAAACCATTTAAACAGATCGAGTGCAGAAAGAATGTGTTTATCCACAACTGTACATAACAAATTGAACGATGAAGCAGTATTCAACTAACTAATACCTATGAGCTATTACTTAAGTTTTCACTTGGGAAATTAGTTTAAATATTCCTGCTACATACATCAGTTTTCAAAAGAGTGAAATCAGAGTAGTCATTGTTTATTTTGAAAATCAATTTTGGTCATGTAAATATTGGTTTTTGTTGTGTCAACATGTATGTCCTTTAATCGGTCTTCCGTCTGACTGCACTCTGGTCAGCTTTGTATAAATTACATATCACTGCTTTAAGACATCAAATTAGTTGACCCAACCTTTTTAACTTTGACCTTGACATACCATAGACTCCATAATGTTTGAATCGACGGTGAAGCACGAACTAAGCAAATTCTTTTCCAGTAGGAAAGCGAAAGAAAGAAATCGCAATGATTCTGTCATTAAAACGTAAACCAAGGATTTGTATACTTTATTTGTAAGCTTTTTATAGCTGACTATGCGGTATAGGCTTTCCTCATTGTTGAAGGCCGTACGGTGACCTATTGTTGTTTTGTTGTTAATCTTTGAGTCAATTGGTCTTTTATTGAGATTTGTCTCATAGTCATTCATATAGGAGGGGCCCACATCTTTTTTTATATATATAAATATTTCATAGTGCGGCTCAAACTTTATTTTACAGTATCAATATACAAATACTCGATAATTGGTAGATTATAATTTGGCGCGATAAGTTTTAGATTGATTGATGTGTGATTAACGTCCAATGACAAATATTTCATGCATTTTCGGGACAATGAAAACTTTTAAGATATATTTTGCCACCTTGATGATATATTTCTTCGTTCGAATCCTAATACACACTTTGCTGATGTCAATGTTCAATAATATTCTAAAAGTTGATGAAAAGTATGTAATATTCGTTAAAACAATTGTCTGCTTGGGAAAGAAGTCACAATGCGCATTCGTTTCTTAGCAATCCCATTAACGCCTGGTTGGATAAATTCAGTTCACACAACATGTACAATAGTCTTTTTCGTGATGGTACAATGACTTCGTTGCTTGTTTAATTTTGTCACGATTTGATTTCATTGTTTCTTCCTGATTCCGGAAGCACTGAGACTGGTTCCGTTAAGGACTGGTTTCCCGTACTTAAGCATAATCATACGACGGTATTGTTTGAAGGAAGCCAGATTAGCATCTAGATTACTATTGATTACTGTGTTTCCGACATTAAGGTAAAAAATACAGTTCAGTCAAAGTTCACGATCTAACTTTTTAGCGTGCTTTCAAACCATTATACATTAAATTGAAATAGAGACAATTCATTTTTTTATATATAAAAGGCCGTTAGTTTTTTCGTTTGGATTGTTTTACATTATCATTTTGGGGCCTTTTATAGCTGACTATGCGGTATGGGCCTTATTATTGTTAATTTTTGTTTCATTTTGGTCTTGTGGAGAGTTGTCTCATTGGCAATCATACAACATCTTCTTCTTCTTTAGAAAGACGTCGACGAATACAGTGCAACCTGACTGAACTGAAACCTGGATAAACTGAAAACTTGCATGAACCAAACATGTTCTTAAAGCACCGTCATATCAAAGTGTATGAGTAGTGAACCTGATAAAACCGAACATCGGCAAAAAACGATCAAAATCTTAAGTCCAGCAGAAGTTCGGTTCAAACAGATTTTACTGTAGATATATTCTTTCTATTTCGTCTGTCTACCAGACCTTTCACAGTAAAAAGAAAGAAAGAAAGAAATATAATGACTAATTCATGTAAATATATTTAATTATATAAAAATAAAATATTCAAATTCGCTAGCAAGTTTCAAACGTGTTTAAGTCAAGTTTCATTTGGCTTCAAATACATAAAACAAAATTAAGAAAACCACAATTGCTGACTTAAATGTTAAAACAAGCATCAATGCATTACAGTTTTTGCAAATTGATGTAAATGTTCAGATGGTAAGATTAATCACAAGCTTCAATATTTTGCCATTTACAGTGAAATCTGTTTATACCGAATCTCTGCGGGATTTTTTTTGCCGATGTTCGGTTTTGTTAAGTTCACAACGCACAAAATTTGATATGACGGTGCTTTCGAACATATTTGGTTTAGACAGGTTTTCGGTTTATCCAGGTTTCAGTTCAGTCAGGTTGCACTGTATTCGTCGACGTCTTTCTAAAGAAGAAGATGTTGTATGATTGCCAATGAGACAACTCTCCTCAAGACCAAAATGAAACAAAAATCCGATTTTGGTCAGGTTTTACTGTATTTACAAAATATAGAGTAAAAATGATTATTTTTTTTGTTGTTGTAAAAAGAAACATCTTTTCTTAATTTTCTTAATCAGATTAGAAAAACTTTCAACTGTGTATTTAAACGCATTGTAAAAATTGTTTTTCTGTACACGTTATTGTTAAATGATAAACAGGTACATTTCACTTCGGACTTTGGACTCAGTCAGAAAATATTATAAATTATTAGGTTAAGGAATATTAATGATATTGATCATCAAGAATGTCAATTACCTTCTGGTCAAGCATGGTCAAGATCAATATACATATATAGAGAATAATAAATGAGGGTGTTAATGGGGGTTTACAAAATAGAGAATAATGGGTAAAAATATAAAGAATAGAGAAATAAAGGCAACAGTACCGCTGTTCAAAACTCATAAATCCATGGACAAACTAAAACCGAGGGAAACGCATTAAATATAAGAGGAGAACAACGACATAACACCGAAACGTAACACACACAGAAACGGACCAAGCATCAGAC
The DNA here is from genome assembly GCF_036588685.1 of Mytilus trossulus. Taxonomy (NCBI): domain Eukaryota; kingdom Metazoa; phylum Mollusca; class Bivalvia; order Mytilida; family Mytilidae; genus Mytilus; species Mytilus trossulus. The sequence goes on along the minus strand of NC_086385.1, from coordinate 8,525,875 downwards.
AAAACACCACGAGAATAACAAATATAACATGAAAACCAAATACATGAATTTGGGATAGACAAGTACCGTGCCACGTCTTATCTCAATATCTCAAAAATAAGAGAAAACACAAACGACTCAACGTTAAAATGCAACACACACATAAACGAACAATAATATAACAATGGCCATCTTCCTGACTTGGTACAGGCCACTTTTAAAGGGGAATACAAGTGGTGGGAAAAATAGACACTGTAAATAAAAAGCAGAGAGCATAATGGTAAAAAAAGTAAAATATTAGAGAAAAAAGCATACAAATATTAAGGACACAGAAATGTTAAAAATGCTATTATAGTCTTAAATCAGTTTCTAGTACAGATATCGAGGAATACGATACAAATTGTACATTCAAGCATGATGAAAGATGAAAAGCTTTAGAGTGTCACTGGCGAGGATACGTCATTATAATTATGTCTTCAATATCACACCTTCTAGATGTGCAGCAGTACTGCCTTATCGTATGGTTGCCAATGAGACAGGTTAACTACATGTACCCACGTGTGTTCAAATGACGTGGATGGTACTATTCATTGGATTTTTATATACATGTACTAGCGTTATTTTCACATTTCATTAAGGTTCCCACGTTCTTGTGGGTTCACGGTCCATATAAAGTTCAATTTGAATAAAAAGAGATGTGGAAATCAATAGGTTACAATGTTTATCAATTTTGTACATTTTTTTTAAGAAGCAGTGAAGACTTTTATAATTTAAGGTTTTACAGATATTAAGCATCGGGATGTTAGGATGCACATTTTCCAGATAATACATTTGCTTCACGCCGTTAGCAAAGTAAACTCATGCAAGTGGCTGCCATGTGATATGTAGAAACTTCATAAAAATATAAGACAATATATTTGACATGATCTCAGGGGACTTAACTCTTTTTTTAAGTTTTGTTGTTAGTTTTATGTGGCTTTTAAGTTAATTTGTTTTGTTATTTTTGGCTAAAAAATGTTCATTTTTTGTTACGGATCCCAAATGGTTTATGTACTCGGCATATTGAACCTAATATAATCTCGATTATTACAGTTTAATTTTGATACAGAATGAAATTGGTGTAGTTTATATTTTTGATGGTAGCACAGTTTGGGTTCCGAAATATTTTTTTTTTTGTAAAAAAAACTGTATACACTTTGCGCTAAAAACTGACTGATTGGTAAAAATGAAAAAATAAGCACTGCTAATGCCGAACAAATTAAAACAATCATTTCATCATTTACAGATGTTAATTTCTTGCAAAGGTCATCTGTCTGGAGGTCAAGTTCTGTAGGATAGCAAACAATTTATTTATTCAATGTTTTTTTTCTGTTTGTTTTCGACAGAAAAAATAAAGATTGGGGTTACTACTCGAGATAGAAAAATAATCAAAGTTGTTCTCTATGTTAGAAAAATATGAATCGGTTAAGTCTCAGAGAGATTATCAGTAATCTATGTGAATGACTGCGACAGAAGTACTGTTGATGTAGTCTTTATTCAGATAGTATGATAAACTTTAAGCTCAAAAGCAATGTTTCGACTTTTTTCGTTTATTATAACCTTATCATTTATTGTATTGAAAATATTACATATCGGCCAAAGGGGAACAACTCTATATAGAAACAACGCTCTTTTGATGTTGCCTAACTTCCATACTTTTTTGTAAAATTAGTTCCTTCATCATTTTGAATTATTCCACCGAACGATAACAAGATTTCAACTTCAGATACATTTTAACTTTGGATGCCATTACTTTGAAGCATATATAAATGGGAAAATACCTAAACGCCACTAGTGGGACAGGAACGTCTTGCCTTCGTCTCTGTTCACAATATTTTCTTGGGGTAACAATCTACTCTCTCACACTTTCAGCTATGTGTTATTCATGATAAATATATTGTTTTTCGCTATTGTATCTTCTCAGTTAAACTCTACACACGTCTCCAATGAACAAATCTAACCTAATTTAAGGATAAATATTACGTCACTAGAACCGCACAGATCTGCAAACCAAATCCATTGACGCTTTTCACAGAAGGCGAAACAAATAAATGCATGTTTGATATATATGTAAAAACGAAAAATGTGTTTATACTTAGATCCTATCTGCATCCACGAATCAACAACTATAACCGAACTGAAGGACAAATATTACGTCACGTATATGCAACACAAAAACCATTGATGTTTTTTTACAGAAGGCGTCAAAAGACAAAATCAAAGGGAACTAGCTTGTGGGAATTTGATCTAAATACAAGTGTTACTCTGATTCATAAAGTAGGAAATCATATCAGAAAAACGCTTGGTTAGTAGGGAAATAACTATACATTGAAGTGTATATCATTTCTTACTTCAAACACATACCAAAACCAAATGTCACATTTATAATAGAAGGGTATGATCTTCCAGTCGATCAACAACAAAAGCAAATACTTTTTTTGGCCAATCACGGAACCTAGAATGAGCAGAAAAATTATAATCATAATGTTTAAAATGGAATAAAGAATAATGTTAGATTATAATTATCAAAGTAAAAATTGAATAATTTTGATAAAGTTGCCCAAAATTTGCTATAAGATAAGATAAGAAAAGAATTGTATTAATCTAATCAAGAACCCATAAAGGGCATCATTTTACAACACGGAAAAATTGGAAAAAGCAAAACAGAAAACTAAAACCATACTATAACGTTATGGTCAGGATCAGAATGTGTCTTCTATACTATTATATTAAGGTGGTACCTAACACTACAGGGAGATAACTCTGTTAAGTCAGCTAAACGTTTTAATTACGTTGTGTTGTAAAAGAAATATTAAGCTTCTCAATGATCAAAATTGGTGTTTGTCAAATTGCTATATAACCAGTGTAATTTTTCTGACAAAACGGTTGGTTTAAAGTTTTTTAATTTTTTTATATTTTTGTTTATGTGTCAAAGTAAATACTTTGACAAAATTTTATGAAAATTAAACGAGCCAAATTAATTTTAGTGGAAGTGTTGGGTACCACCTTAAATCTTTTGCAATAAAATATTATATTATTTCATATATTTTGTTTACATCTTGATATTATTTCTAAAGCTTTAAAAGTGAATGAAAAAGATTTTTTTTAATAATAAAAAAAACCCAGATAATATGAGCATGTGTATTTGTCCTTTTTAAAATATGCAATATACAAATAGTGTATTTTGTCAGAAAATATGAAAACAGATATTTGTACAAGCTTTAGAAACAGGACGTAAAGAGAGGCTCCGGTTCTCCTTTTTCGTAGCGAGTACAAGTAGATTTTATAATTTCGAACACTGCACTGTACAAATGGTGTTTAGATCCTAAACACAACCCTAAGCACATCTTTTGTGCACTTTTTTTTTACATGTTTAGATCTAAACGTGTCTCTGTACAATGTGTTTAGGATTGTGTTTAGAATCGTGTTTAGCTTAGAAAAATGTGTTTAATTTCTATACACTTTCATTTTAAAACGTGTTTTAATTCACGTCATGTTTGAATATTATTTGCTTACTGAAAAATATGTTTAGAAATTAAGCACAATCATAAACACGTTTAGATCTAAACATGTATCACAAGTGTTTAAATTCTAAGCACGACTTTTACAGTGTTACTTACTTACTTACTTATCCTCTTCATCCCCAGTGGGATATAAGGCCACAGTTTACAGTGTGTGTACATATATTGTGCCTGAAATTAGTACCTACAATTGAAACTTTAGTTAAAATCTAAATTATTGTCTAATTTCTAAAAGAAATCGACATAGTGGAAATGCGGACCGCGAAGAGGACCCCAAAATAAAATGTTTAGGAATAAGAAATATTCATATTACCGCTTGCTCAACGTTGAAGTGGGGTTACAGAAGACTTTATTTGTACAAGTACAAAAAGAGCAAAAATGTATTTGTATACCAGTTATTTGTAAAATTATAGTTGTCTAATTGCAGGATAAAACCGAGTACTGCTTGTTACAAAGAAGATGTGGTATGATTGCCAATGGGACAACTCTCCACAAGAGACTAAAATGAATCAGAAATCATGAAACAACCGTTACGTTAACTATGGGTCACCGCACGGAGTTCATCAATGACCAAAGCCATGCATCATAGTCAGCTATAAAAGGCTCCGAAATGACAATGTAAAACAATTCAAACGAGAAAACTAACAGCCTCATTTATATAAAAAAATGAAGTTTTCCATGAATAAAACTTCCAGCAGCAAATTAAACGCGCATATTCAGGGTGAATGTTCTATTATTGCAATATGAATATTAACAATGCTGTGTGCTATAGACTGACACACCACACTGAGTCGAATTTTTAACGTGCTAGTTCACCAGATAACAGTCCACAGGAAGACATGTCACCTTACCTAGACACATTTTCTGACTTTGATCCAATTAGTCTTTGTTCTCACTTTTTAATGCTGCGTCCTTATATATCAGATAAGCACACATTACTACTTTTAGAGAATTTGGTTTGATCTAGTCTACTGTGTTCGAGTCATCATTGGCTTGCAAATGTTGGGATTTTAGCAGCAAATCCAGAATATCGCTTCGAATTAACGCACGAAATCAATAAAGTGATGCTGTCATTTGAAATAAGTTGTAAAGAATATATTTTGTGCCACTAAGAACACTCCGATCTCTTTTATTCTTCGACCTTATACTGCATGCATAGACCGTCATCAATTTGTGTTATAACTCTTGAAATATCAAATAATTTTCAGTTTTCATAACAGAGTGTCTAATCACGAACAGTCAGACGAATCCTGACAATGATATTCACGTAATGAGGGTTGCCAGAACCCCCTTCCTGAACCCCAAATAGAAAAAAACAAACCGCACAGGTCACGTTTTAAAATAATGTCATTTAGTCACCGTGTCACTTCACTCTTATACCTTTTTTTAATTTACATGTCTTTAACATCTGCTTGCAAGGTCAAAGCTTAAATAATTTGGGATTTCATCATGTAAGGGCCGTACAAGTTTATGTTCCTAGTTTGTCGTATTCATCATTATGCCTATTATGTATTTCATTTGAAATGGCGTTTCATCCGCCATTGAAGTTTAAATATTTCTTAATGTTCTCCTTTTGTGGTGACGTGTTGCTATAATGAAGATTAATATATTTCATTTTGTAAACAAAAACTTCTTTGGTTGGTATTTAATTCAGAAGTTACAAATTTTTACGCAATTTTAAGGTAAAATGATATCTTCCAAGTGATCTTTCACTAAAAATTAAAGAAGACCTCTTCGAATTTTAAAATAATCCCCCCCTCACAATAAGAATAAATAATATTCTATCCATTAAACACTAGTCTACAATTTTAAGGGAGATAACTTCTTATGAAATCAAATTCAAGTAGTCAATTATTTATTGCCATATAGAGTTTGTGAAAATACAAAACGTGTAGACAATGTACCATATAAATAATTATACATTACACATTGTGATGTACTAGATAATGAGCTCCATTTCTTTTTTAAATGCAGACTAAATAAACAATTAGGGAAATAATTTGTAATTGAGCATACATATAATTACTTAAACGATATACATATATATGTTTAGATATAATTTGTATCCCTAATCCTGAAACAAAACAGAAAATACTAACTTACAAACAAAAGAAGGCTACTTTTTTAAAAGAGGCACTAAGACTTTTGGCAGGGAGTGCTTGCTATAATTACAAAATTTAAATAAGTGTCTGTATTGTTTATTTTCATTGTTTTAATTCTAGTTTATTTATAAAAACTCATTTTCACAATGAAAACTGTAATCATGTGCAATTATACCAAATGTTCCAGATTCAACGTATATTTAACGTGAATCCTCTGTGATTACCAAACCAGATTGAAACATCCGCAAACAACATACAATAAGATTTTTGCAGTGAAAAGTTTTTTTAAACTGTCAAAGAAACTATTCAGTAAGAGTAACGTCCCTTGAAATTATTACAATTTAGTAACTATAAACTTAGCTGAAGTTTCACTATGGCTTATAAACTAACTTCCATGAATCTATTGCACTTATAACGTAAAGTAAAGTATTAAGATGGACATATACGCCTTAAAATCCTCATGATAGATATTTGTAAAACCAATGATTTTAACCGTCTTCAATGTTTCTCACTAAAACTGTACAAAAAGGATACACTTCCCTCATTTAATTGTTTCTACTCTCTATCTAAGTCACAATTTGTAAACAATTTGTGAACGTCCATCCCACAAGAAAGTGGGAACTTCATTTCAATTTTTATAAAAATCGAGTTTTAAAAAGTCAAAAATTCGACTTTTCAAAAAGTCGATATTTCAAGATTTGAAAAGTCAAAATTTCCAGTTAAAGTCAAAATTTCGAGATTTGAAATGTCAAAATTTCGACATTGAAAAAAAGTTCACTGCTAATATCATGTTTAGTATGTCCCTAATACGCTTCCGTATAAAGTAACGCATGGTACAAATATAAAATCTAACTTAATATGAAAGATAAGTGTCACCAACTCCAAATTGGTTCTGGTGGATACATGTAAATATTCTTTGGTAACCTTACAATATCTCCTTATTTTGTAATGAGAAAGGATTTAATTTTATCAATCGAATCCAACGTATCATGGTTTAATAGTTTAAAAGAAAATAACAACTGTCTTCTATATAAAAGCATCAATGTAATATTTTTTTTTACATCTAGATATTTTAATTTGGAGCTTACCGTTTTTATGCAAAAATCAGTATCAATGACCACAATTTACTTATAGAAAAGGGTTGATGATATCTAAATATACGTTAAAACCAAAGAAAACGGCCAATAGACGATGACACCCACTTTATCTTCCACTGTCAAAATAATAAATTTAACGTGGCTATAAAACTTTTCGATGACATTATAATTTGCCAGTCTAATTTTCTTGCCGTTTATCTAGAGAATGACTTTGTATGTCTATCTAAAAGGTATATTTTTAATTATCTAAAGTGCATATTCAGGAAATACTTGCAACTGGACGAAATACATAGAACAATTAGTCAAGACATATTTACAGTATCACCACGGTTTCACATGTCTTATAAACACATTTAAAATAGGTACTAAGGGGATAACCTGTGTAAATAAATCTTAAGTTGGAGAAAACAAGGTAAGTTAAGTTGACTAAATGATCCGTCAAATACATTTTTATTTTGTAATGGGGTATTAAGTAATAGCCGGTCACAATTATTACACATAACGCTAGCTAGAATTATAATATTCCAATTTTCAGTGTAACTTGCCTAATCCGACACATTTGGGACCAGAAAAAAATGTCAGATTAAGCAGGGTGTCGTAATACTCAGAGTATTTCTGCAAGGATATGTATTATACTTTTTGACCAAAGGAATGTGTCAGTTAAAGCAGAATATAATTTTATATTTATTCTCTATTTTCATAATTTAGCAACCAATATTTCCCTTTTTCTTCATTTTTCGCTATTTTCATTATTTTTTCATTTTCAATATTTTGTAAAACCCCATTCGGAGTCTCATAAACTTTGTGATTTTGTGATTTTACCATGTGATTAGGGACTTTCCGATTTAATTTTCCTAGGAGTTCAGTATTTTTGTGATTTTATTTTTTGGAATCATACTCAGTTGTCAGCTTAGGTCTGTATGCTCCCAATCAGACAGACCACCATCTAGGAAAATAAAAAGGTGAAATAGCAAAAATACCGAATTCCAATATAAATTTAAAAAAAAGGAAAGTTCTTTATAAATGGTAAAATCAAAAGCATCAAACTATTGGAAAAATTTAAACAATGTTCTTATTCATGAATTGGTACTACATTGTAACAGCTATTTATGAAAAAAATTGTAAAACCTTTCACTTTGAAATACTGTAAAAAAAAATTAGACAATTCCGCATATACATGTACCTTAACTGTTTGAATTTACTGTATTTTGAGAAATATATGAATGCATGTTTGATAAAAAGGAAGAAATTTTCACACTAAGATCCTATTCTCGACCACAAATTGACAACACTAACCAAATTGAAGGACACATATTACGCAACAGATATGCAACATCAAGGCCATTGATGTGTTGCACAGAAGTTGTCAAAAGACAAAATCAAAGCAAACTTGCTCGTGGGATTATTATCAAACACAATGTGACGTTGATTCATAAAGTAAAAGTAGTACCATGCACTTTTGAAGAAGTGCGAAGGCAATAATGAGGGTCTTGATAGTGATTCTTTTTTTCTTTCTCCGTTCATTTAACGCCAATTTTCTACAATTTAGTTTCTTTGTTGTTTGTTGTTTATTCTTTATTATCATGTTTTAGCACCCCATATCTCCCTTTTCTTCACTTTTCGCTATTTTCATTATTCGCATTTTCAATATTTTGAAACAACCCATCCAGAGCCCCATAAATATTCAGTTAGACTCACGTTAGATCTTTCAATGAAGAGTGCATCTAGGTTAGATCAAAGCTACACTACGGAAAATAGACACGAATAGATAATAAAAAAAACATTTTAAAGAAAAAAATTATTATGAAACGAATCTGAAGTGAGGAAAAAAGTTTTATCGATAAAATCAACGCGTTTGAAATACCATGAAAGTTGAAATATCTTTTGACTTACAGCTGATTGCATTGAGTGTGTAGGTACAATAATATATTTGGTTAGCTTGCAAGCTGAATCATGAAGTCATTATTAGGTCAGATATACTATCTTCCTGTCGGAGAAGTCAAGTCATAAAGACAGATAGATAGTTTATCTGTCGAGCTAGTCTACTCTTAAAGAAGGGAAGTTTACCTAACCTAGCAACGGTTCAGTTTGCAAACAAGCTTATCAAGGATATTAATTTTATCTACAAACTCAATGGAATCCGTTGTAATATCAGCATGAGAAACTTGTTCTTCATTCATCCATTCTCTCAGTGTTACATCCGAGCTCCTTTGTTCTAACAGGGGTGATCTGAGCCGGATCACCCTTACCAGATTACCGCAGTTAAAGATTCTTTGTTATGCATGCTTTTCTTTGTTCTGTAACATTTTAGCGTGAATGTCAAATCCACTATAAAAAATATGATTATACGGATTCTATCTATCAAAATTCACGTAGAAAAATCCAGTGTATATGATGGATTCGAACTCAAGACCTGTAGCATATCTAGCCACGACGCATACCAGTACACCAGGACACCTGAATACGTCGAACTATCAGTAATTTAACATATTTAAAGGAAGCCAGATATTTTTATAACTGGGGCGAGTTGGCAGACCTTTATTCAAAGGTGTTTAAACCATTTTCGATAATAAATGAGTTGTCCGACTGATTGTTCAATTTGATTTTAAACTTTTTCAAATGTGGGTCGAGTCGGTAAACAAGAGTGGTGCGATTTTTTAAAAAAGATCTGTATAAAGTTGCGATATAGTGTGTGCTGGTTGGCTGGTAGGGCGAGTTGACATTGTTGCAATCTACTCATCGTGTTCGGGGGTCATAAAGGGTATACAGCATATAGTAATATATAAAGTATATTATAATGGTTTTGTGGCGTTCTAAACTAGATTTTATCATATGTAAATGGTTTTTCGTCTTATCTAAAACAGCTTGGATGTAAAATAGTAACATCATTCGGACTTGGTGTGTCGTTAGATCACCCTCTGGCCTCCGGCCATCAGGGTGATCCTACACTGACACACCAAGTCGAATGGGATAACTATTGATATCAGGTATCGAGCAACAACTGACTTATGGGACACTTTCGCTAAATGACTTTTTCTAACATTTATTAACATGTTACACGTTTGAATTGTTTTACATTGTCTTATCGGGACCTTTTATAGCTGACTATGCGGTATGGGCTTTGCTCATTGTTGAAGGCTTTACAGTGACCTATAGTTGTTAATTTCTGTGTCATGTCGGTCTCGTGTGGACAGTTGTCTCATTGGCAATCATACCACATTTTCTTTTTTATATACACAATCTTTTCTGCGATTTAAAATAAAATAGAAAGATTTTGCTTAAAAGGGGTTTATACAGTCATGTGACATCAGACATTTTTTTGTCATCATGATTAAAATCTATAAAATTTTAGTTAATTGCACTTACTTTGAAAAATAGACCATGAATAAAAATTCACAATGCATTTAAACATGTTCTTCGTCTTCTATACAATCAACTGTACAATATTTACATTTTTGATCATTAAGAATAGCTTTTGGCTTGGTGTAAAGTCCCGTCTCTATAAAGCCAAAGATAGACACCCACTTCTATAATTATATAAAATGCGTCTATGTTGTCTATCATTTACATTGTTTAGATATGAACTTGTTTTTAATTCATTTTTATAAAGTTTATAAATACTTAACATGTTACCATTTGGTTCATTTCTAGCTTGATACAATTTTTCAACCCATTCTTGTGTATCAATTTCACAAAACATTGTTTTAACATCATATTTTATGTGTGTTGGATTTTTGTCAGATATACCAAGTTTATGTGCAATTTCTAACCTTGTGTGTAATTCTTTAGTTCAACGTATACCGCACTCTCACAAAAAGTGGCTTATTCTGTTGTTTCAAAACCCATACTACCTTAAACAGATATATTCGAAGCATTTGATGAACTTCCCATAAAGAGTCTACTTGCCTTGTTTTCTCTAGTTTTTGTGTACCCATAATCTGGCTCCGTGTAATAGCACGGGTTCAATAAGAGTTTTATAAGTTTTGATTAACTACAAATGTTACATGTTAGGTCGTAGCTGATTTTAAAGTTGACCATTTTGGAGTGCTTAGACTTAATTATTATGGCACATTAACGTTATTGCGTATTTATTATCATGCCGAGAGTCTGTTTCCATATTAAAAATGGCAAATTGATGCCATCCAAAATCTAGGATATAACTTAACTCTATGAGTTTCTGCTGTGGTAAAATGTTGATATAATAGTATATTTATATATCTCATTTTTAAATTTCTTTGGTGTTTATTTATTATCGACATTACAAAATTTTCCATTTATAACAAAGTAAAAGGATATTTCCTAAGTTTTCTTTCAAGAGAATTTGAATAAAACATTTTCGAATTTAAAGAAAATGTCTCTTCACAATAAAAATACATGATATTCTAATCAGTAAAAACTTCTCTTCCAATGCTAAGGGAGACAACTCATAATTAAAATATTTTTCGATAGCAGATTTAGACAGACTTCAAGAATCGCTTGTTCAGTTAAAGAACAACATTCTTATAGACTGAGAGGCAATTCTTTTAATGCGCTTTGAAAGTTTTCGATAGCAGATTCAGACAGACTTCAAGAATCGCTTGTTCAAATAAAGAACAGCATTATTATGGAACACCTCTTTTAATGTGTTTTAAAACTTTTCGATAGCAGATTCAGACAGACTTCAAGAATCGCTTGTTCAGATGAAGAACAACATTCTTATGAAATCATCTCTTTTTATGTGTTTTGATATGCTGTTTGTTCTTACAGTTGAGTCGTATCGAGAGGAATGCTTATTATTAAAAAGATTACATGTAAAGAATAATGAACAACCAGTCATACAAGCGAGGTTGAGTTTGTGTTCTGTAATTGTTATTCTTTATTTGAAAGACAACTTTGTCTTTTATAAATTTGTTTATTTCGCCCATTATTCTCTTTTTGAATATTTTAACACCAAATTATTCTTTATTTTTTATAATAATTATTGACGAATGTTTAATATTTTTTGACCTTTTATTATGCATTTTTTACTATGATTTTCAATTCTGTTTAAAGCATTTTACATTCATACATGTACCCTCGTACATAGTATTATCAAAATCAAGGTTCTTCAATAATCAGGGACAATCGGGACAAAAACAACAGTATAGTCATGAATGAATGAATGAATGAATGAATACTTTATTTGCAAGAAGCATATACATGCTATGGCAAACGAAAATATATACAATATATGACAAACAAAAGACAGCAGAGAACAGTAGTTACAGAGTATACAATAATATTATGACAATATATGCGATCTAATTTTCCAAGCTGCATTTAAATAGTTACATAGTTTTACTGTCAGAGATTTAGAATGAGCTTGTAATAAATTATCTAACTTGTGCCGATTTGGCCAAGAACAGTAGAATAAAGGTAAAAATTCTATACGTACAGATCTATACGCTGAACATGATAAAACAAAATGATACTCGTCCTCTAAAACATTCATATTACAACACATACAAATTCTGTTTTCTCTTTGAGTATTTAGATAACGACCAACTTCAACATTTAATTTAAGTGTGCCGCTACGTAGTTTTGTTAATATAGATACATTACAATGAAAATCTAAGTATTTTTCAAAACCAAATTCTAGTTTATATCGTTTATAAATACAAAGTTTACTACATTCTTCTAAAGCTGTATTCCAGCTTTGTAAAAATTGATCTTTAATACGTGTTTTTATACAATCAAATGATAATTTACTACTATCTTGTGAAATCCATACATCATAAAATCCAAGGTTACATAACAATTTTTTTACGTTAGACGCCCAATTAATTTTACCTTTATTTGCATCTTTGTACAAAAGTTTATAAACTTCATATACAATATGAGGTTTATTAGTTACAATATGAATCCAATATTTCAGGATTTTATATTTTCTCAAAATATGCAATGGCAAGTGCCCAAGTTCACCATATAGAAAATTTGTAGGGACTTTTTTACCAAGTTTCAAAATAAATCTACAAAATCTATTATATATAAGCTCTATATCACCAGCACGATGAAAACCCCATATTTCAGACCCATAACTTAAAACGGATCCAACCATACTATCGAATAGGAAAATTTGTTGTTCAGTAGTCACATATATTTGTTTCAATGAATTTATTAGTGAAGATAAAGCTCTTGATCCTTGTTGAGATAAACGCTTTTGAGTTTGTAAAAATTTTCCATTATAGTGGAGCAATACACCGAGGTATACATAGGAGTTCACAATTTCTAATTCTCTGTCGTTGTAATAAAAACGGTTTACCACAGGCCTCCATCCATTTCGGAAAACAACAACTTTTGTCTTCTCCGTGTTTACTTCTATGTTCCATTTATTACAATATAGTAGTAATTTATTCAGTAAATGTTGCAACACATTCGTTGATTTTCCAAAAAGTACGGTATCATCAGCAAATAAGATCAAATATATTAAAAATCCATTTAGAGACACGATGTCTTTATCTGTTTCAACGGAAATATCTTGAATAATGTCGTTAATAAAAAACAAAAACAGCAAAGGCGATAAAGGTTCCCCTTGTTTTACACCAAGAAAATTGTCAAACGCATCTGATAGCACTCCTCCAGATCGTACACGAAGACGCACTGATGAATATAAAGTTTTAATAATAGAAACAAATTTGTTACTAATGCCATTCTTTAGCAGTTTGTATATCAAAATTCTTCTGTGTAGTTTATCAAAAGCCTTGCGAAAGTCCACTAAGGCACAAAAAAGCTGAAGCTTATGTACTAAAACATGTGATATAATTCCATGCAGTGTGAAAATGGCGTCAACAGTTGAACGACCAGGACGAAATCCAAACTGATTGTCTATTAATTTCTCTTCGTCTTCCGACCACGACAGCAAACGTTCCGTTAATATGCTAGTAAATATCTTAGAAAGAATGCTCACCAATACAATCGGCCTGAAATTGTTAGGGTCCGACAAATCACCGCTTTTGGGTACAGGGATAACTATGCATTCGGTCCAATTATCTGGATATATTCCATTGTCAAACATGGAGTTGAAAAGAATTTTAAAAATAGGCGCAAAGAAAAGAGGATTCGCAGCTAACATTTCACCAATTATATCATCGTTTCCCGAACTTTTGCCAGTTTTAAGTTTCTGTATAGCTTTTATAATTTCATCTTCTGTAATTTCTGAATCGAGAATATCAATACTTATTTCACCAAAGTCGGTATTGTTTAATAAATGTAAAACTTCATCACAAAGTTCTGGTGGGTTCGATCCCAAAATATTTTCGAAATAGTTCAACATCTCATTATTTTCAACTAAACATTTTGATCTGTTTTTCGGTTTTACAGCGGACCAAAACTTTCTAGGTTCCCTTTTTGCAATATTACAAAGTTCGATTCCTTTCCTTTTCTTGAAGTTAAACTGTGCATTACGTTTGACTTTATTAAATTTGTTTCTAGTCGTTATATATGAATGTCTATTTGTATCTGTCGGATGACGCATATAAAAATTTCTAGCAGTGTGAAATTCTATTCGTGAATTTGCGCATTTCTCGTTAAACCATTCGTTATTTGGTCGTTTAACATATATATCGTCTCGAGTTAAAACAGAGTGTCCAAAAACTTTATATGCACTTTCATAGATAGTTCGGGTTATCTCCTTCACTGCGTTATTAATATCAATTTCGGAAGTTAGATCATTCACCAAACTCAAGAGGCTGTCACTATGAGACTGTAAAATTTTAATATACTCATCGCACTTATTGTTGTCCCATTTAATGAATTTATGGATTCGGGGGAGGTTTTGTTGGCGAATAACAGATAAGTCTAGTTCGAAGTAAACAGGCATGTGATCAGAAAATTCGTTCATAGGTAACACTTTAAAATCATTGATTAATCTACATTCGCTCGGGGGCACTAGTAGGTAGTCATTTACACTTCTTCCTTTGGCTGTACAGAACGTAAAATTACCATTTTTGTCATTACAAAGCCTGCCATTGGCTACAACTAAACCCGTGTTAAAACACATTTGTAATAGTTTACGGCCAAATGCATTAACTGTTTTGTCCATTGAACTTCTGTCAGAAATAATGGGGTTTACAACGTGCTCAACACTTTCGACATATTTATCTAGATCGTCATTAAGTAAAAAATCACTTAATTCACCTATGCGGCTATTTAAATCTCCACATACCAAAACAATACCTTTATCACTATAGTTATTTACAATACTTTCAATAATATCGTGAAAATCTATATCACATAATTGGTAATAATTAGATCTTTCGTGTGGTACATAAGAAAAACAAATAAAAATATCTTTATCAGTATCAAAGAAACTATGGTCAAGTTTTAACAGAATAATACCATCATTTAATTCTTTTTCAACAATAATACCGTTACATAAAAAACTCTTACAAAAAACAGCAATACCTCCTTCATTTCTAGTACCTATATTTTTATTACGAAATGCACAAGAAATTCTTTCAAAACCATCTATAACTAACAAGTTATTATCTTTTAACCAGGTCTCACTGAGAAATAAAATATTATAATCATTTATTAAGTTCAAAAAGTCATTATCTTTGTAGACTGAAGTTAAACCATGAACATTCCAACATAGACATTTTAATTTACAAAATTGTTCTCTGGATTTGTCCTATGGCAAATATTCCTTCCCATTTACAAATATACGGTCTTTCACAAAGTAAGCCTTAATGTCCCGTTCGCGTAAGTCCTTTAGAATCGGCAGCTTTTCTTTTCTTCGTTTCTGGATGTCCAAAGGTAATTGTTCTGAAATACCGAAACAAGTATCTTTTAGATTTTTTGCGCTTTTTTTCACCAGATCCCGGCTTTCAAAATTTGAAAACTTCACTAGAATCGGACGAGTCTTCTCACCATGCTTTCCTAGACGATAGGCCTCAGCAATAGATAACTTTGTGTCCACATTTTCTATTTTCAGACTTTTAACGCAAAATTTGTTTATAATGTGGGTACATTGTTCACCTTCCGAATCCGGTATATTGTAAAATATCAAATTATTCCGCATGGACCTCATTTGAACGTCAATTAACTCGCTCTTCAGTTTGGTATTTTCCTTACGAATAACATCTAAGGTTTTCCCTATTCCATCTACAGAATGTGTTCCTCCAGATTTAATTTGCTTCGAAATCGTGTCAAGTTCAGTTTTAAATTTAGAAAAAACAACTTTCTGTTTATCAAAATCGTTGCTTATAAGCTGGGCGCTTCTTTCTACCTGGTCCATTCGATCGTCTATCGATTTGGCATTATGTTCCAATTTATTTATTTTAGAATTTATAGACGTAACTACCGAGTCAATTTGTTCGAGCTTACCCAACTTAATTTCAAAGCTATCCATTCTTTGGAACATTTCGTCAACCCAACCTGGCCTTTGTTCTGGAAATTGTTGGGCGTGCGGTGATGTGTGATGGACTTGGTGTATAGGATAAGGATACGACATCATACCGGGGTTACCGTTAATAGGTGTAGAGCAAAGATGTTGACTCTGGTTCTGCATTTGGAACATCGGACTGGGGCTTTGTGAATACATTAAATTTGTATCGT
The DNA here is from genome assembly GCF_036588685.1 of Mytilus trossulus. NCBI lineage: Eukaryota > Metazoa > Mollusca > Bivalvia > Mytilida > Mytilidae > Mytilus > Mytilus trossulus. The sequence continues at coordinate 8,509,564 of NC_086385.1, read as the reverse complement.
TAAAGTACCGTGGTTGATTAGAGCTAGACATTACATTCCCATTATCTACTGTAGAAGTTTCATTGTTTACATTTCGAACGTCACCTGAACCACTCAAGTGTTCACTTATGTGTTCACCTTTGTTTACGTTTGATAACTTGTTTTTTTCCTTTGTTTTCTTTCCTTTTTAGACAGTTTTTTCGTAACTGATTCATCAAAAGCAGTATTATCACTTGTGTTGCTATTACTGTTACTGTTATTTGTTCTTTTGACACCTCTGCGAGGCATTTTACCATAAAACTTTCACATTTTCTTTCTCTCATGAAAAAACACTGCCGTCCTCCATTTGTCACATGACAACTTTGACATGACATGACATGGACCATCGGGACAAAACACAACTAAAATCAGGGACTATCAGGACAAAATACAACTGAAATCAGGGACCATCGGGACAAAAAACAACTAAAATCAGGGACTATCAGGACAAAATACAACTGAAATCAGGGACCATCGGGACAAAAAACAACTATGATTCGGGACTATTTTGTCGAAAACTTGTAATCAGTAACCATCGGGACAAAAACAACTGAGATCACAGACCATCGTAGAAATGAAACATCTATAATCAAGACCAATCGGGATAAAACAACGATAATCACGGACTATCGGGACAATCCAACGATAACCACGGACTATTGGGACAAAGACAGCTATCACTAGGAACTATCGATACAAAACCAACTGGAATCAGGAACCCTCGGGGCAATAATTACTATAATCAGGGACTATCGAGACAAAAACATATGTAATTACCGGCTATCGGGACAAAACAACTGCAAACATAGATCATCGGTATAAAAACAACTGTTTTCACGGGCCATTGGAATAAAAACAATTGCAATCACCGACTATCGATACACAAACAACTGTTATCATGGACTATCTGGACAAAAACAAATTAAATCAGAGATCATCGGGACATAAACGACTGTAAAAGGATATAAGCTACATTGTACATGTATAAATTGTATTTGGATTTAAAGAAAAAATAAAAACAATATGTACTGTCAAGTAAACGAGCTTTACAAAAATGAAAACTGTAACTATATACAGTGAAACCTGACTAAATCGAATCCTGCATAAACCGAAACCCTGTCTTAAAACAAACGTGTTCGTAAACACCGTCATATCAAAGTATGTACGACGTGAACATGATAAAAGCGAACAAAATCCTTAGTCCCAAAGAGGTTCGGTTTAAACAGATTTCACTGTACATTGATACCAAAAAGCTCAAAATGCCAAAATATCTTAACAATTTGGGATCAAAATCCAAATTATAACAACTGCAAGCAAATTACAACAAGATTAATAAACTTCAAAGTTTCTAAAACTGTAAACGAAACTTTCATAGTAAGAGTTACGTCCCTTGTTTTTATGTCAAATACGTTACTCTAAACTTGGTTGAAACTTGTACATAGTTGCTGGAATAACCTAATGTAAATTTAGTTCGTCTATGACGTGAACTTCAGTTATTAACAGGATCATCTAACTCGTAATAATTTGATGTGAGATTTTTGTAAAACCAATAATTGTTATAATCTTCATAGTTTCTCACTAGAACTGTACAAAAGAGATAACCTTTCTTCGTTTCCATGTTTTTGCACTCTAACTTAAGTAAGAAATTTTGAATATTGAGCCCACAAGATAGAGGGTACTTTAATGCAGTTCTAATAGTAAAGTGACGCAGGGTAAAGAAAACAACATGGCCATATTCCCCAAAAAGTAAAAAAAAGGTATGTGTCACCAACTTCCAATGTACTTAAACTGTATCTTATATATTTGAATTTGAAGCTCAAGGTTTACATACAAAAATTAGAATCAAAGACCATAATTTACTTATAGGAAAAGGAAGATAGCTTTATATAGTACATTGAAACCAAAGAACAAGCCATAGAAGACGAAACACACTTTCTACGTATACTCTACTGTCAAAATATATATTACGTACAATGAAACTTTTGGATGACATCACAATGCGCCAGTCTGATTTTTTTGCCCTTTATCTTTGTCAGAGCAATGGTTTTTCATGACTAGCTAATATATTTATTTGTAATTTGGTAACTTCATATTCATGAAATGCTTGCTACTGGGTCTGACGCATAGAATAATCAGTCAAGAATAAAATCACAAAAAAAATGAACTCCGAGGAAAATTTTAAATGGAAAGTACCTAATGAAAAGTCAATATCAAGAGCTTAAACACATCAAACGAATGGATAACAACTGTCATATTTCTGACTTGGTACAGGCATTTTCTTATGCAGAAAATAGTGGATTGATATATCAAGACATATCCACAGAATTACCACGATCCACTCATAAAAACCGGTACTCAAGGGATTTAAAAAAAATCTTAAGTCGAAGAATACAAGACTATGCCAACAAACCAACATTACCATGTCTAAAAACGAAAAAGGATGAAAAGACATTTCAATGAAAACCTAGTTATTAAAATTGACAGGTCGCTCGGTCAAATAAATCTTTATTTTGTAATGGAGTAGTAAAAAATGTAATAGCTATTAAGGGCAGTCGAAATGACCATGCAATGAAAAGGATTATCATAATAATATTTGACCACAATTCCACCAGACTTTTTGTACTTGTACTTGTTTAGGGGGTGTAAGGCTGTGGGGGCCTACTAATACTTTGAAATGACTTCTTGACCACTGTTTCGTCCAAGATAAAGATCATGCACGAATATTTACACTGTGTTTAACTATGCATACTTAAACACAAAACGTCACATGGGCACATCAAAGTATTAAAATCCTTTGGTCTTCAACAAGTAAACACTAGAAAGCCTCAGTTGTGCATCTTTCGCAGGGTGTGAATATACTACAGTACAAATCTGAGTACCTTGTACATACTGTGTGCACTTTATAAGTGCATACAAGTACTTATATGCATGTAACTTAAAAATATATAATCATCAAAGACACTTGTCTGAATTGTATTAGAGCAGAACATTTTGATTTGATCAAAGTTTGAAAACAGGCTTTTTAATCATCTGTCGGCGACATTTGAATCCTTTTCGCATTTCTCTTCTTTTTTTTTGGGGGGGGGGGGGGTCGGACTGGATGTAAATAGGAATTTCATGGGTTCTTGGGTAAGAATCCCCCCTTTTCGACGACTTATACGCGTGTACACAATGTGTAGGTAATAGGGTTCGAACTTTCCCTTTTTATAACTTGCACATGTTGAGACCCCCTTTCCTTCCATTTAGAAATGGCTCGATCATAACCTGCCAAATTACGATTGAAATACTCAGAACACTGTTCTCATATCCTATTCTTATCCAATACAGGCCAAATTTTCAAAATAAAACAAAATGTTTGTATAGACAAACGCATATTACATATGTTAGAAAGGAAACTTTGTTTCTTTACAGATCCTATTCGTCGACGAGTTGACAACAATAACCAAATTGAAGGACAAATATTACGTCACAGATATGCAAAACATAAACCATTGATGTGTTTCACAGAAGGCGTCAAAAGACAAAATCAAAGCAAACGTGCTTGTGGGAATATTATCAAATACAAGTGTGACGCTGATTCATAAAATAAAAATGTAGTTCCATGCACTATTGAAAAAGTGCATGAACACAAATGAGGGTCTTGGTTATGTATCATGTTTTGTTTTTAGTTTTGTCGTCTTTCATTTTTCTATATTTATTTTTCATGTATCTTTACTTTTATGTTTTAGCACCCATCATTAACTTTTTTTGAATTTTCAATTGTTTTCCCTTTATTCTCTTTTCAGTAAAGATCGCTGCGATATAGCCTTTTTTGTGCTGATGCGGCGCTAAGCATCAACCTATCAATCAATTCAACTGTTCAGTAAAACTCTCATTAGGAACCTCATGAAAAAGACACAAGTTTGATCCTTTAATCATCAAAGCTATAAGAAAGCAGCTGTTATAGAGAGAAAACTGATGAATAAAGACAAAAATAGATATTTAAAAAATTAAAAGTATCACAAGAAAAAAAAAAAGATTTGAAGAAAAAAGAAATACGAAAACGAATCTAAAGCGAAGAAAAAATTATTTGAAAAAAGAGGCTTGATTGATTGATTGTTGTCGTTGTAAACGTCCACCGGCAAATATTGTTTATATTCAGACCTATAGAACATGCATATGACAAGAAAAAAATAGATACATCTAGTTGTTATAAAAAAAGAAGATGTGGTATGATCGTTAATGAAACAACTCTCTACAACTGTCGGATGAGAAAAGCCTAGTAATTATGACATTTCTGTACCTACATTACATTGTAACTGTATGGTAGAAATATAAATACTATAGATGATCAGAAAAAAAACCCAATTGAACTAAATCAGAAAAACTTGAATTCTTGTCATTCGTAAGCAAATTCATCATCATAAATCGTTTATATTGATGGTTACATATGTATAAAAGGGTCTAAATGGAGTAATTTTTCTCTTTTTTTTAAATTTTGGTCTAGTTTCGTTAACTGTTAATAATAGTTCTATTTTTCTATTCGTTATATCTATAAACACAATACAGATCCTCACACAAGAGGTTCCTCTACAATCAGTATGTACGTATGTACGTAGATCCCTCCGTTTACGGAACACCCCTGGAGAGCTGTGAGGGTACAGGTTTTTTTTTTTGACTTTATCAGTGCTTAGATATAGGAAGATGTGGTATTAATGCCAATGAGACAACTCTCTATCAAAGTCACAATTATAAAAGTAAACCATTATAGGTCAAGGTACGTAATCCAACACGGAGCCTACGCTCCCATATTATATTAAAGTCCATTATCTTGTTATATTGTGTGAAACTTGTAATACAGAATTAAGATATGTTTTACTCCTGTTATTTATTTATTTGTTGTGGCCATTCTTTGTCAATATAACGTAATTTTTTTCTTCAATTTCCGACTTTACTTGGGCCACGTTCAATATCGTAGCTGCTACGTAGATTTTGACTATCGAACTTGTATAGACTAGCTGTTACATAGATATTGATAGCAGTTACGTAGCTGCTACGATATTGAATTCAACCTTGGCCTTTTTAACTGTTTGATTCGAGAGTGCATGACCGATGAGTCTTTCGGGGCACCTGATATATCCTCCAGTATTTGGTTGGATTCGTGTTGCTCAGTATTTTGTTTTCTACGTTGTGTTTTGTTATTTATTGTTCGACTGTTTGCCTGTTGGCCGATTTCTTTGCCATTGTATTGCCATTTTATTTTCGACTTATGAGTTTGATTGTCTTTTTGGTATCTTCCGCATGACTTATGTATTGTCAGTTTATTTTCGATTTATGAGTTTGATTGTCCTTGTGGTATCTTTCGCCAGACTTTTGTTGACATGGATATCAATTATATTGTCATTTTTATAAATTTTCTGTTTACAAAACTTTGAATTACTAGTATTCTAAAAACTAAGGATTTTCTTACCCCAGGAGTAGATTACCTTAGCCGTATTTGGCACAACTTTTTGGAATTTTGGGTCCTCAATGCTCTTCAACTTTGTATTTATTTGGCTTTTTAACTATTTTGATCTGAGCGTCACTGATGAGTCTTATGTAGACGAAACGCGCGTCTGGCGTATAAAATTATAATCCTGGTACTTTTGATAACTATTTAAACCACTAGGTCGATGCCACTGCTGGTGGACGTTTCGCCCCCGATGGTATCACCAGCCCAGTAGTCAGCACTTCGGTGTTGACATGAATATCAATTATATTGTCATTTTTATAAATTTTCTGTTTACAAAACTTTGAATTATTCTAAAAACTAAGGATTTTCTTACCCCAGGAGTAGATTACCTTAGCCGTATTTGGCACAACTTTTTGGAATTTTGGGTCCTCAATGCTCTTCAACTTTGTATTTGTTTGGCTTTTTAACTATTTTGATCTGAGCGTCACTGATGAGTCTTATGTAGACGAAACGCGCGTCTGGCGTATAAAATTATAATCCTGGTACTTTTGATAACTATTTAAACCACTAGGTCGATGCCACTGCTGGTGGACGTTTCGCCCCCGAGGGTATCACCAGCCCAGTAGTCAGCACTTCGGTGTTGACATGAATATCAATTATATTGTCATTTTTATAAATTTTCTGTTTACAAAACTTTGAATTATTCTAAAAACTAAGGATTTTCTTACCCCAGGAGTAGATTACCTTAGCCGTATTTGGCACAACTTTTTGGAATTTTGGGTCCTCAATGCTCTTCAACTTTGTATTTGTTTGGCTTTTTAACTATTTTGATCTGAGCGTCACTGATGAGTCTTATGTAGACGAAACGCGCGTCTGGCGTATAAAATTATAATCCTGGTACTTTTGATAACTATTTTGTAGACGAAACGCGAAAATGGCACACACAGCTTCAACACTGGTATCTATGATAAGTCTTTTCTTATTGTTGAATTTATTTGAATGAAAATTAACCCGTAAAAGTACTTTACGCTATCATATTCAAGCATCGTTATTAAAAATATTTAATTTTTAACATGCATTTTTGTGATATTGATTCACTTTGTTGCACTTCTTTCAAAGAACAAGTCATGTAGTTATATCACGTGTTCATATCAAAGCATGCACATCCTTTGGTCTGTCACATGACGTGATCAAAGTACTTGAAAGCTTCCTTTGGGATTATTTAACTTCAGTAGAATGAATGACTATAAAGTGAATAGACTTAGTACGTTGTACTATTATATTTTATACCGCGTGCAGTTGTTTAGTACATGTGTACTCAGTTGATAATTGATAAAACATCAAAACAACATTTTTTCTGAAATATGTAGTGATATACACGAGATATAAAGTGCATAATTAATTGATCATAATTAAGTACTTAGAAATTATACTTAGTTCAAACATGATATGATTTTAAGTTTTCACAACAAAATGCAGCTTTGTTAAAGGTTTTCTGCACTATTGATTGTTTATCGAAGTACTATAACCATTATCTACATGTAATAGAAATAAATAAAATCACTTAAGTAGAATATTATAAAATTTTCAGTCCTAACAGCAATATCATGAATATTCAACCTTCAATAAAAAGATAGGTGATTTAAAAGTCTTTAAAATGTTGTGAAAAAAGTTAACAGGTCTGAAATAATAAATAACCAACCATTAAAAGCCAAAATGACGAAAACATGCAAAATGCAGACGAAACATTAGTCAGACACATGCAATCGCCAGGGTTAAACATTTATGCACATGTACACACAATAACTAGAGGCTCCAAAGAGCCTGTGTCGCTCACCTTGGTCTATGTGAATATTAAACAAAGGACGCATTTGAATTCATGACAAAATTGTGTTTTGGTGATGGTGATGTGTTTGTACATCTTACTTTACTGAACATTCTTGCTGCTTACAAACATTCTATCTATATTGAACTTGGCCTAAGAGTTTCAGTCGAAAATGTTAATTAAAATTTACAAATTTTATGAAAATTGTTAAAAATTGACTTTAAAGGGCAATAACTCCTTATGGGGTCAATTGACCATTTAGGTCATGTTGACTTATTTTTAAATCTTACTTTGCTGTACATTGTTGCTCTTTACAGTTTATCTCTATCTATAATAATATTCAAGATAATAACTAAAAACGGCGAAATTTCCTAAAAATGACTAATTCAGGGGCATCAAACAAACAGTGGTTTGTCCGATCCATCTGAAAATTTCATGGCAGATAGATTTTGACCTGTTAGATTTGCTCTAAATGCTTTGGTTTTTGAGTTATAAGCCAAAAACTGCATTTTACCTCTATGTTCTATTTTTAGCCGTGGCGGCCATCTTGGTTTGTTGACCGGGTCATCGGACACATTTTTTAAACTTGATACCCAAATGATGATTGTGGCCAAGTTTGGTTAAATTTGGCCCAGTAGTTTCAGAGGAGAAGATTTTTGTAAAAGTGAACGACGACGGACGTAGACGGACGACGACGAACGACGACGGACGACGAATGACGGACGTAAAGTGATTGGAAAAGCTCAATTGGCCCTTCGGGCCAGGTGAGCTAAAAACTCATTCATATATTGATTCATTTTGACACCGCTACCTTTACATATATTTCACAGCGAACTCATAATTCATTCATATATTTTTCAGCTCAAAACCTTTATGCATACACAATCTATTTTTAGCCGTGGCGGCCATCTTGGTTGGTTGGCCGGGTCACGCCACACATTTTTTAAACTATATACCCCAATGATGATTGCGGCCAAGTTTGTTTAAATTTGGCCTGGTAGTTTCAGAGAAGAAGATTTTTGTAAAAGATTACTAAGATTTACGAAAAATGGTTAAAAATTGACTATAAAGGGCAATAACTCCTAAAGGGGTCAATTGACCACTTTGATTATGTTGACTTATTTGTAGATCTTATTTTGCTGAACATTATTGTTGTTAACAGTTTATCTCTATCTATAATAATATTCAAGATAATAACCAAAAACAGCAAAATTTCCCTAAAATTACCAATTCAGGGGCAGCAACCCAACAACAGGTTGTCTGATTCATCTGAAAATTTCAGGGCAGATAGATCTTGACCTGATGAACATTTTTACATCATATCAGATTTGCTCTAAATGCTTTGTTTTTGAGTTATAAGCCAAAAACTGCATTTTACCCCTATGTTCTATTTTTAGCCTTGGCGGCCATCTTGGTTGGTTGGCGGGGTCACACCACACAATTTTTAAACTAGATACCCCAATGATGATTATGGCCAAGTTTGGATTAATTTGGCCCAGCAGTTTCAGAGGAGAAGATTTTTGTAAAAGTTAACGACGACGGACGCAGGACGACGGACGACGACGGACGCCGACGGACGCCGGACGCCAAGTGATGAGAAAAGCTCACTTGGCCCTTCGGGCCAGGTGAGCTAAAAATGTATGTATACACGGGGTTGTTTTTTTGGAGGGGGTAAATTTTCATCTGCATTGCAATTCACTGTTACATGTACAACATATATTTCCGTGCGTGTTATATTGCATAACAGTAAGGTATACATGTACATGTACCTATTTCAGGTTTTTACTCCTTTATTTTTCTCTCTATATTTTGAAGAGTGTGTTGTCGTTTTGGTCAGTTACATGTACTATATTTAAAAGACATGACATTTTTTTCATCGTTTTTCTATTTAAGGGGGCTCATGGGTATACATACATTTTTTTTCTAATATAGGATTTCGCTATACTTTTTTTTTATAAATGAACTATATCATATACTTAAAAGAAAACAAAAATTTAAGCTCACAAACTGCCTCTGGAAGAAGCATACATTTTTGTTAACGTCCTTTTTTTCTGTTGAACTAATAGGAGAAATAGAGGTAATATCAAAATAAAAAAATAACCTATTAACAGAAATCGCTTAAATTTTACAATTATTTAGTTTATGTACAGCTTATTTGAAAACAATAATAAAAAATATAGGTCACCGATGAGCTAAAAAGGATATTTAAAATGTAATGCCAAAAAATGGCATTTTTGCACCAAAGGGAGATAATTTGGAGCTTTTTCAATGATATAAACATTTTAAAAAAAGTCATCTGGGGCCAAACCGAATCAATTTTTTGGGTTGATTTTTGTACCATTTCATAAAGTAATAACTAGTAGTGTAATAAATAAAAGTAATGAAAAAATAAAGTTTTAATTTTTTGCTGAAATTTTTTACCCACGAGCCACCTTAATAAACGACAAGTAATATTAATTTAAAACAAAGTTAACTTCCTCCCTCACCTCCCAAAATAAATAAAAAAACAGAGAAATGGAATTGCATTCTCACATTTCATTTTTTTCTTATGTATATTTTGTCATAAAAAAACTATTTAACGTGTTGTTTTCATCTTTGTAATTCATTTATAGAAATGAAATACAGCGGTTATCTTTCTTTCAACAGTAGTCGGCTTTGTGGTGAACGGCAAAAGAACGGCAACTCTGTGATAAATAACGACATTACACATAGAGGACAATATACATTCAGTCTACATATACAGATCTGCAATATTTCAATACATAAACTTTTAGGAGACGAACCCTTCTCACTTATATATTTACTTGAACTGAAGGTATTTTACTTGCATAACTACATGTAACCTTTACTTAGGGAACAGTTCGTGTCAGTTCATCAGCCAAAAAAGAAAAAAAACCAACAGATTTTCAGATCTTGAATTGACAATTCACCTGTTAAAAAACTATAGTCCACAAAATACACCTAAATTTTGTACTCATTGTTGTACTTCCAGAAGTTCCTTTGATATACACATGTATTCTTCTTTCGAATTTTGTCGTCGGAAATTAGTTTCACGTTTGACACGTGGTTTATTGAGCGACTGAGTAATGTAATGCAGGTGCAACGATTTACGGTATTATAAGATATCAGTCATTTATTATTAATAGTTATATTTCAACAAGCCTTTATTGCTTATTATTCTGATTGTTGTTCAAGGTTTCATTTTGCTTTTTCCATTTCAGAGAACAGATTGAATATATCAGTATATAGTCGTTGACGAGGTAAACACATAACCTTGTTTGGATCGTCTGGAGGTGTGTATAATAAAATTTCAACTACACCAGAATCATCAGCAAATGACGTTGCATTTCCAATGCTTAACTCTTCCAATAATTTTAAAATAGTTATATACTGCTTTTCACAGACAGCAAGGCATTGTCTACGATATAACGTATCACACTGACATTGACCAGCTTTATTCTGCACCATCATGTTTGCTATATCGACGTGCCCTCTTCCAAGAGCTGTTATTATTAATGGGAACTCCCCATAAACACAATGAGAGAAATCAATGTTGTTTTTTAATAAAAGATTTACTGTTGGTAAATGTCCATTTTCACAAGCAGCGCACATTGCTGATTTTCCGTACCTATTATGCAAAGACATATTTGAATTGTTTGATAATAAGATATTCACTATTTCAGCATGTCCCTCTTTACATGCAATATACAATGGTGATCTCCCAAATCTATCACTCTGATACATGTTTATGTTTGTTTTCATTAGAATTTGGACTATATTTGCATGTCCTTTTTCACAAGCCACGAAAAAGGGTGACTTTTTGCTTTTCCCACATTGAGAATTTCCGGCATTGTGCTTTAGCAACAGTTTAACAATATCAGTATGACCGTTTTCACAGGCTACAAATAAAGGGGACTTTCCAAATGTGTCACATCGTGAAACATCAGCATTTTCTACCAATAAAAGATTAACTATATTTGTGTGTCCTTTCACACAAGCAGCATATAACGCTGATACCCCATTACTGTTACATTGATTCACGTCAAGGTTGTATTCAAGTAAGACTCGCACTGTTCTAAAATGTCCAATGTAACATGCCATTTGTAATAATAGTTTCGCATACTTGCTGTAATAGCCACTTTCAACTTTAAAAGATAATTTGTTTTCTTCTTCTATATAACCGGCAATACATAAATTTGAATATCCATATAATTTGGCATGCAAGTTATATTCAGATACCATTTTCTCTATATCATCGTATTCCATTTCACTGGCAATAAGCTGTGCGCTTGTTGTGCGTTCATCTGAAGGACATTGAGAACCATAACCACTGTACCGCAATAGCAATCGAACTATGCCTGAATGCCCTTTCTGACAAGCTATTAGCAATGGTAGTCTTCGATTAAATTTATATTGAAGTTCATCAGTGTAATTTTCTAATAAAACTTTGACTATTTCAGTATGCCCTCTTATGCAAGCTTCTACCAAAAGTATATTTCCATCAAAATTAATAGTTTGTTTATAATTCTTTATTAAAAAATTAAGTATCTTTGCATATCCATTCTTGCAAGCCTTCGCAAACAATAACCTGTCACACAGAATTGAAGTGTCAGCATCATTATCAAGTAATATTTCCACTATGTCAAAATGTCCTTTATAACATGCCATATATATTGGAGATTTACCATGCACGCAAAACTTAGAGAAATCGATGCCTTGAGACATGTAGAATAAATTATCTAGGTCAGTATATCCAACTTCATTAGCATGGTGAACACGGGACTCCTCGTCTCTTTGAATACACTGAACAAGATCTGCTATACCATCGAGTAAAAGTTTCACTACAGTCGTGTGACCTTCTATACAAGACACGAGCAGTAGTGGTAGGCCAACTGTCGGATCCAGTGCGATAATACTTGTACATGCAAACCGTATAGCAGTATTTTCATTTAATAAAAGTTTAACAATGTTGACATTCCCTGCGCGACATGCTGTGTATAAAGTGTATATACTTGTGTCTATATATTCCTCATCAAATTCTATATCTATTAAGAATTTCAATATATCTGGGAAACCTTCTTCTGATGCTTCTATCATCGGATTTGTAAAATTCCGAAAATATTTATATTTTATTAGACTTGTTTTTTCTACCTCAAAACCGTTTCTATTCATATCTTTTAACAAACCCATTGCTTCTTCGTTTTGCTTCAAATATTTTAATAACTTATTCCTGAATGATTTATATTTCAAAAGTTTATTATGAAATGTACTGTTCAAATTTCTATTCCTTAAATCATTGTGCAGCCTGCTAAAATATTCCTCCTCCATTTCTGCATCGAGTAAAATGAAACTGTCTGCTTTCTTTGATTTGCAACATGTAAATAAGAAATTATCACGTACAAATGAGCTAGGAGCGTATTTCAAGAAACAAGTTGTCAAATGCTCACCACAAATTACTGATATTAAAGTGTATACTTTATCATGAATAATTCTATAGCTTGTACCTCTTTTTTTCAAATATGTACCCTCCAAGATTGTAAACCCTTCGATTAAAAACTTCCTTGACGATTCAATAGTTAGGTCTATACTCAGTTCTTTTATTATTTCATAGATTTTAGATTTAATTTCTTCAGGCATAGATTTGGAATGTACCCATTTTTCGTTGAATCCTTCCCTGAACAATACACATAGAACCAATGCGCAGAACTGGAATCTATTTTGCAAATGTATATTATTTACATCACTTTTGATAATTTCGATCGGAGAAGAAAATAGATTAACAAGTTCCTCAGACGTCTTGTTTTTAGAAAGACAACATAGAAGAGGAAAAAAATCAAAATTTTCCAATATACTTTCGACGTAATGGATCATTTTTTCCGAGAGATACTTCTGTATCATTTGCAATCTTTCACGCGGCAAGAGACACATATTAAACGAGAGCAAGTTACATTCATTTCTTGTGAACAAGTCGATGTTTCGAAATTGTTTATCCTTCGCGATAAGAAGTCTGCACGAAATTAACAATTTTGTACCTTGAAATACATCTTTGCCTAGAGAGTTCCTATGACTTCGCAAAAATATTTTTTCTAAATTTGAGTTGTATGATTTCCACAGCTCAATAATCTGTATGTTTATAGATTCTTTACCACATATATCGTCAACAACAAATGCCTGTTTCCTTTTGGGATCATAATAGTGTATTATGTCTGATGGTCCGGTAACAAACGGTATTATTTCATATCCTTCCTTATTAAGCAGATGTAATGCAATATGGTGGACAATAAAAGATTTTCCTGTCCCTGAGCTACCAGTTACAAGAAGACAATTATTAGATTGTAGAGATGAAAGCGTATATCTAGCTGCCCTGGTATCTACAAATAATGCATCGTCTTTATTCCACTCCTCGAGGTATTGGTCATGTTGAGCTACAACAATTGTGAAAAATAATCAATGTATTAGCCCTATATGTTAAGTAGTCGTAAACAAACATATGATAATCAACCTTCAGGTGATATACGTGTAGGTAGACATTAATAAAACTGTTATTTTTTAACATTTAAATGTCCGTATCATGCATTGCAATTGGCTAGTTACACTACACAAAAACTCAATTACCAAACTACTTCCGACTCAATAATATACTTACATCAATAATTGTTTTCTCCTGGATCTAGATAATATAATTAAAATACAGCAAGGGGATGGTTATGAAAAATTTTGGTTTTCCCTTCGTCCGATTAATTGGTGTATGTCAAGTTTTTGAAATTATTCACGTCTGTATTGAAGTTATAGTTTTAATGAACATGATGAACGTCATCTATAAAATATGTAGATGATTATTAAGTCAGATTTTTAAAATGAATAACATATAAAGCTTTACCTTATTCTTTCATAGCAACAATTGATGCCCGTAAACTTATGTTTAAAAACACAAAAAAAAAAAACCGTTGCGAATTTCGAAAAGGAAAGGTTTTTTTTTTATCTTCAAAAAAGTGACAAAAACAAACGCTAACAATCAACGGCCAAGTGAAAAATAGTTAACATTTTACTGACTTTTCTGTATAAAACGAGATAACATATTTAATTTTTACGAGGATTCTGTTTGTAAAGCACCTAAAATAAGACACGATTCATGTAAATATATTGATACTTTCAAAACTCATTCGATAAGGTACTTAATTATGATGTTAATGGCTAATTGAATTGAATTTTGTTTTAGCAGTTCTTCTAATGATGAAGTTATCAATAAATTGAACCAAGATGAACTAAAGGTGAATATCTGGTAGGGGTAAACAAATCTTGACCTCCTTAGAGGATTTACCGATGAAATAGAATTGAATTTATTAAAACAATATTTTATGGATAGAATTATATAGAAAGTTAAAATGTCCGCTAGGAAAAATATGAAAATCTTCACTTTCTTTTTAATCCAAACTATTGTATTATAAAATATATGGTTATGAGTTGATTTATTGATTGATCTTTTACGCCAATTTCAGCACTTCTGTGCTTTTTCGCGAAGGAAAGTTCATATTTGTGGCAGAAGTCGCAATGACCAGAGATTTGAATACTGATGATGTCCTAATCAATTTAGATTGATGCCAATCGCACCTATCACATGTAGGATTTGAACTTACAACTTATTCACTGATCCATGAAATGAGGCAAGGTCAAGTGAAGACTGTGTAACAGACATATGGACCATGCAAGACACATTTGTTTAACTTTTTTTCTTAAGCAGTCACTGAATCTGGAAACGAGGTCAAGGACACTGGACATATAACATACGGCAAATTCATGCAATAGAGCACCTATGTATATACTTTTTTTTAAATCAGAAAAAAATACTGATTCAAAACTGAAAGTTCCTAATCAATTGGCAAAATAAATAGCCCAAAGACATCGAACAAATTATTTATCATCCACCGTTTCTACCTTTTAAACTACAATTTAAAACACACAAACAAATTGACCAATCGCAATAAACCATGAAAATCAGTTCGAGGTTAAAAATGAGACTTCTAAAAGTATCCGATAACTGACCTCATCATGTAACTTTAACCTTCATCATTTGTGACTGAAATTAGGTTATTACGAAGAGTTTACACCACCGCCGTTTTTGTCTTCGCCAGAGTGTAATTACTATGTCTTTCTTTTGGCACTTTTGTCTAAGGCAAGACAATAACAACTAATATACCTCTTATATTCTCAGGAATACATTCTTTTTGTTCTGTTAGAAAAGAAACCTTTCTATCACCAATTTCCAAGAATTGAGCCTGCATTACTAATGAGAATGCCTGAACATCACGAGGAAATTTTAGGCATTGTTCCATTTTTTTTTCTGTAAAAAAAATTCAAGTGGTGCTAAAACGTTTATGTTAGGACATCGTCAACATTATTATGATTTATAATATAATTAAAAATTGCAGTGAGGAATTTAATAGATATAGGAAGATGTGATATGAGTGCCAATGAGATACCTCCCTTTATCATATACTTGTATAAAATATTACTAAAATTTTACAGTTCAATAACATTTGAAAATATCAAAAGGCTATACAAGGATTACTAGGTTTATTAACCAGATTCCTAAGAATTTCCATAGCGGGCTGATAAAGGTACCTTTATTAACTGCTTCCGGAATGTTATCACATGCCTTTCCGTTAATTTCCGTGACGTTATCACATGCAACTTCGTGCATTTCCGGAATTGTTTGAAAACGGAAAGTGATAAGACTTTTTACAAAATGGTTGAGGAGCAAACATGAATTAAGTTAAACATGTTTTGAAAGACATAGATAAGGTGACAATATTATTGAAGAACATGCTAATTTTTGTGACAAGATAAATAAAATGCTTGCAGTATCAATAAAAACAATTAAAGTTAAGATTTATTTTTGGTTGTTTGTAAATGTTATCTGAAAGTGCAAAGACAAACAAAATTAAATTTTAATAGTTCTTGTCTGTATTTCTTCTGCTGAAGTATATGATAAAAAGATAATTACATGTCATTTTTCATATCAGACCTTTTATCGGCCCTCGTTCATGATATTAGCCCTCGAGCCTTCGGCTCTTGGGCTGATATCATAACCTTGGGCCGATAAAGGGTCTGATATGAAAAATGTCATGTAATAATCTATACATATATTCAAGTAACAATTTATACAAGTAAACCATTATAGGTCAAGGTAGGACCTTCAACACGGAGATAATACCGGTTGATATACAATTATTTCGGACTACCATTTCAGCTATAACTTTTAAATTTCCTCTACAAAAAACTTCTTTTAAATATTGTTACAAACATTATCGCTGAACTTTTTATCAAAAGTTTGACTGTCCCCCTTTTGATTTTTTCTTCTTCTCTGAGGCCCTTTTATCGAAGAGCTGATATTACATGGATGTGTTCAATATGCAAAAACTGCTCAAACATTAGAAGATATAAGCTTGAAATCGATGCTACATCAGTTCTACAGTCAACATGGTGAACGATTTATATATATATAGAAGTATAGCTATTTGTTTTATAATTTTACCGATTTTATCATATACCCGATGGTGATATTTTGACTGGGTGAAAATTAACACGAGGAATATCAAATGTCGACGCATTCGGTTTCGCTCCTTTTGATGTTCATGCGATTCCTTTAGCTTTTGTTTCCTTGAATCGCTTCTTTCTAAACGATTGATGGGAACTGAACATTGGTAAACAAAACGATGAGTGCCACATGTGGAGCAGGTTCTGTTTACCAGTCATGAGATCACCCCCAGATTTTGGTCGGGTTCGTGTCACTTAGTCATTTGTTTTATATCTTGTGTTTTGTGTACTGTTATTTGTCTGTTTGTCTTTTTCTTTTTTTAGCAACTGCGTTGTCAGTTATTTTCGATCTATGAGTTTGACTGCCCCTCTGGCATTTTTCTCCCCACTATTGTCGCCATATTTCATATTTGATAGTAACGGGAAAACTTTCAGTTTATTGTGCATGATCTTCATTTAATTTATATAATAAGATTGTGTATGCATAAAGGTTTTGAGCTGAAAAATATATGAATGAATTATGATTTCGCTGTGAAATATATGTAAAGGTAGCGGTGTCAAAATGAATCAATATATGAATGAGTTTTTAGCTCACCTGGCCCGAAGGGCCAATTGAGCTTTTCCAATCACTTTACGTCCGTCATTCGTCGTCCGTCGTCGTTCGTCGTCGTCCGTCTACGTCCGTCGTCGTTCACTTTTACAAAAATCTTCTCCTCTGAAACTACTGGGCCAAATTTAACCAAACTTGGCCACAATCATCATTTGGGTATCAAGTTTAAAAAATGTGTCCGATGACCCGGTCAACCAACCAAGATGGCCGCCACGGCTAAAAATAGAACATAGGGGTAAAATGCATTTTTTGGCTAATAACTCAAAAACCAAAGCATTTAGAGCAAATATGACTGTAATAATATTGTTTATCAGGTCAAGATATATCTGCCCTGACATTTTTGGGTTGCTGCCCCTGAATTGGTAATTTAAAGGAAATTTTCTGTTTTTTTGTTATTATCTTGAATATTATTATATATAGAGATATACTGTTTTACAAATAAGTTACAAATAAGTCAACATGACCGAAATGGTCAGTTGATCCCTTTAGGAGTTATTGCCCTTTATAGTCAATTTTTAACATTTTTTCTTAAATCGTAGTAATCTTTTACAAAAATGTCATTATAGATAGAGATAAACTGTAAATGAATTGTCAGTTGACCCCTTTAGGAGCTATTGCCCTTTATAGACAATTTTTAACCACTTTTTCGTAAATCTTAGTAATCTTTTACAAAAATCTTCTCCTCTGAAACTACTGGGCCAAATTAATTATAGATAGAGATAATTGTAAGCAGCAAGAATGTTCAGTAAATTAAGATGTACAAACACATCACCACCACTAAAACACAATTTTGTCATGAATCCATCTGCGTCCTTTGTTTAATATTCACATAGAACAAGGTGAGCGACACAGGCTCTTTAGAGCCTCTAGTTTAAAAAGCAAGCTGCACAACGGTACCCGAAAACCCATGTTGAGACCCTCCTAAAATTACATCTGCAAGATCTCTGTATTTGTTTTTTACTGTTTGTGTATCTTTCAAGCAATTTTTCAGAATAACAAGCTAAGCAGCACTTTTTAAATCCTGGCACACTCATTTCAAATCTCAAATCAGTAATTGTGGATGTCAGTTTAACATAACTAGAAAATATTTATCACAATAGAAGTGTTGCAATGTTAATATATTGAAATAGTTGTTTGCATAATACGACTGTTTTCTGCTCTATGGTCAGGTTGACACACTTCCCATGTCCATGGTTATTTTTTATTTCTACAAATAATAGTATAAAATAAGGTTTTAGCTAAAACTCGCATCTGAGTTTGATGGAGACATATCTAGGGCCAGTAGGAGTTTTATTCAATGTGGACGGACTGAGATCTCTTTCAAACATTCCCCGTTTCTATTCTATATCCCAGAAAAATTCCTATCTCGCTATTTTTTTCTATACCATAAGTTCCTACTTATAAAGATTTTTTTCTTTTGTATGTACTGTTACTGAACATTATTTTCATGTTACTCACTCATTTCGTCCATTTTTGTATTTTGTTGTTCAATTTGCTAAAAAAAGAAATATTGTTTCATATGATATCGTTTCACTCAACACCAAATGAACAGAAAAGAAATACATAAACACTTTCACAAAGCACAAAAAGCGTATCCCGAAAGTACAACTATTCACATAAATGATTCACTTAAAACAAGTGATTTGACCTGTATAATACTATCGGGGATTATTCAAATTTTATAATTATACTGCCTGAGAGAACCTTCTTTGATTATAAATATTTGAATTGATTATGGTAAAAAGAAGAATACTGTTTAGGTGAAGTGTTCCGTTGCCTAATAGTAAAACATAACCTTCTGTTTTGGACATGAATATCAATAATGTGGTCATTTTTTTAAATAAATTTCCTGTTAACAAAAGTTAAAAAATTTCGAAAAACTAAGGATTTTCTTATTCCAGGCATATATTTCCTTAGCCGTACGCGTATTTGGCACAACTTTTTGGAATTTTGGATCCTCAATGCTCTTCAACTTTGTAATTGTTTGGCTTTATAAATATTTTGATATGAGCGTCACTGATGAGATTTATGTAGACGAAACGCGCGTCTGGCGTACTAAATTATAATCCTGGTAACTTTGATAAATATTGAATAGAAATGTCATAGTTTTTGGTTAGCGCTGCATCTTTAAAATATTTATATCTACGCATTGATTATCCCAAAGTTCATAAAATAGTCAAAAACACAAAACAGAAAACTGAATACAAATTAAAGCAACACGACTTCCAACAAATTCTTGCATGTGATCTCAAGTCAAAATATCATACGGGACTGAAGAGGTCACGCTGTGTTTGCTTTGCATAGCGTGGAAAAATACTACAGGTTCATTTAATTCAGTTCGCAAGTCCAATTATGGAAGGAGTGCGGCTCTTCAAAAGAAATAACTTTGACAAATGATTGAGTCAGGGATGTTATCTCCTAAAATTACAATTAATCTTTCCGATTTCTTTTTACTAACCTGAAACATCTGATTCGGAAGTCGGATGATAGGTTTTTCCGTATAAATCTTCCTTTTTTTACATATAAATTGTTATGCTCTATTTTCCTGATTAATCTAAGTATATTCTTGTGTTTAATATTGGCTTCGAAGATTTCGTAAAAACCCGATTAGTACTTTGTGACGTTTATGTTTGAGTTCTATGTTTCCGCCCTTAGTACGGATCGGATGAACCAAAAGCTTTCAAACTGGTTTTTACAATGTTTCTTTGTTGTGTCGTAACTTCACTTTTCGAGGTAATATTGGTATACAGTTTGAAGTTTGGTCATTTTGGAAGGCCGTAGGGTTACTTGATAGTGCTCATCTTAGTCCATAAGTCGTAAGGAATAGTTGTATTATTGACAACACCACGACTTAATTATTTTCAACTCTTTGTGGATATTAAAGCTAGTTACGTCTTACTACTTATGAAGACACTTTACCGCTACAACTTACATATTTGTTTTCGGAAACACGTGTATCCAATGTGCTGAATTTGTCTTCAAATTTTGTCTTCATGTCGGTTAACTCTTTGAGTATGTTGTCCCATTCATCTAGAGTATTGTTTACATCCACAATTTGCAGATCGATTTCTTTACAATGCAACGACAAGACCTGCGCATGTTTAGCTAGAACACATGTTTCTTCATGAATTTCTTTGACATTTTCCAAACCGAGATTTGTTCCTGACAAAAAAACTTATTTCTTAAACAATAAGATAAATCTAAGTGTTGATACGAATATACTTTATATATGACTATATGATACAAGTACATATTGTTCTTGAAAATGTAAACATATCATATAAAAAGGGATTCATTTTTCCTGTAAAGTTGTTTTCTCTCTTTAGTCTTGCAATCCTTTTTTCAAAACTCAGAATCAGGATTAAAATCATACCCCTTCTCCATTTTCAAAATACGAGGAATCTTATCCCAAATAAAATACAAATATTTTGTTATGAATCATATGAAAGTGTTAAAGGTATATATATATATATATTCATGTTTAAAATTAAGAAATGCTTTGAGAAGAATCAATCAGATTTGAAAAATCCTACTAATGGATTAGGTAAATTTGGCTTGTTTTAAAGTGTTATGACGAGTTTTGTGTATTTGAAATCATCTCATATAGTGTCCCTCTTCTGTAGAAATACATTAAAAAAAATTAACATGATTATTTCGAATGTAAATATGTACGTCAATGGCGATGCTTAGTATGTCAGTACTTTAAACTGAGAAACTGATTGTTTCTACCTCAAACGTACTCAAAACTGGAAAATAAAACGTTAAATCTATATGAGCACCAGCGCATTTTCAAACAATATAAATGTTAAACACGTTAAAATAAATCATAGTATGCATTATTTTAAATGAAGAAAATGACAGGTCATTATTTTAAACCTTGATGCAAAGTAGTTAAGCTAGTTACCCCATGCAACGGCCCTGTAACGAATGCGGGTTTTGTTCTTCTCATATATTTTATAATGGTATGATAATTAACCCTTTACGGGATGGATTGTGCTCTTGATTTTCATGTGATGAAGACACACTATTTCAATCATTTTAATTGAGGTCTGGAGCTGGCATGTCAGTTAATACTAGGATTCATTTGTTCACTTATGTAACATTGTCATTTTTTGTAGTTTCTGTTGATACATATTTTGACATCGGATTCGCCCTTTTTTCAAAGTGCGTTTTACTGTGCGTGATAAAGTTTTATGTTTTTTCTACATTGACTAGAAAAATAAGAGGAGGGTTGAGATCTCACAAAACTCGTTTGACCCCGCCGCATTTTTGCGCTTGTCAAAAGTCGCCTCTAGTCTATGTTTGTCTTGTATGTTTTTTAATTTCTAGTTCATTTATATATTTTGGAGTTTATTTTGACGTTTACTAGTACGATTTTTATCTATAGGGCCAGCTAAGATTTTTTATGCTGCATTTAAGACCCATCTTCGGTCGGGTTGTTGTTTCTTTGGCATATTCACCATTTCCGTTCTCAATTTTATACATTTTATTTTAATTTTTCAATAAATTCGTCTTCTTTTTCAACTTCATTACCGGCCAGTAGTTAATCACTAAATGACAATGGATATTCTAAACTGCATTATTATTACCATTTGTTTTCCACAATAAGAGTTGGTCCATTGTCTGCTTTTCGTCGGATGTACTGAGGCTCAATGTTTTTATAAGATTTTCCATCATACTGAATGATTGCGAATACCTTGTATTATTCCATTGTGAAAAATTACAATGTGCCCATGGATTTCTTATGTCCGATCTTATCTGTGATTACAAAATTGTTACGATGTTTAGATAATCCGTAAGATATGACGTAATTAGATTTAAACAAGTACAAAATAAACTGAAAACGCCATGGCTAAAAATGAAAAAGACAAACAGACAACTAATAATACAGAAGAAACAACATAGAATAAATTCTCAATTCATGATTAGTCTTTTAGTCAATGTGTTCGTTCCTTTTTTGTTTACCGTTCAAAACAATTATTTGCAGTCAATTCGGTTTTGTGAAAGGTAAAACAATCAACATTAAGAATATAAACTGATCAAATATTAATTGAATACACACGAATAGCTATGACAGTACTGAAATTACAACAGTTGATAATTGAGAAAAACTCTTCATTCTTTTGAGAGCTGTTTAGATCAAAATGACAATTTCAGAATAATTAATAAACACATTTTCAATAACATAATTTTGATTGAATCGAAAATTTGTTGATTTCAACAAATTAATATTGCAGTTCTTTAAAAAAAAATGTCAACTACGGATTTAACGGTTATTAATACTAATAGCCAATAATTTTTTAAACGTTATAATTTGTCTTTATCAAAAATGAATTTGTTGTAATCATACTTACACTTTCTGCAATTGTCTTTAAGCTCGGATGAAATCTGTCTACATTTTTGACAAGTCCAAGTAACACTGAGGTATCGCATGTATCGTCAAAACAATCAAAGTGCTTCATGTTGGAGAGCAAAAATAGCTTCGAAAAATCTATAGCATTCTTAACTTTGTAGTCATACAAATGATTTTGTCGACCAAGCGCTTTGTTGTTATTAATGCTGTCGTAGTTTAGGTAATAGGCATGAACTCCTTGAGGTGGATGACGTTTAAGTTGTCCTGGATAGGTCTGTGTATTGATCTGGTCTGAATTGACAAGTGCGGTATAGAGAGACGTCATGACGGATTCAACATACTTCCTTAATATAGGCGTGATAATGTTATGTAGACAAATACCAATGACCAGCCATATTTTCCGATATTCATCCAAATCATGAAAAGGACCTACAAAACGACATTGTTTATTAAAATATGTCAATTTGTGTCCCACGATTTCGAATTTACCTTTTTTTTTTCAAAAATGCAAGTTATGATTGATTAATACAAGCGCACGTAATATAATTGAAGATAACGTTGTTAAATAATTAGCCTCAGCAAACAAACATCATATTTTAAAATAGTCAATGCACCAAAAAAAAAATTGTTTCACAATTTTAACATAGATGATACGTTGGTTATCGTTGTGAATGCAGGAGCCTCGATGGCCTGGAGGCCTAATTAGTTGATCTACTGTATTATTAGCCAGTCAACATTGAGATTGTGAGTTAGAATCCCGCACGAAGCAGGTGCAATCGACTCAAATTTTAAATGACTAGAGTTATCAGTTTTCCAACCGAATTTCGGTGGTTCTTTATGGAAACTCCGGCTTCTTCCACTGATAAACACTGACTGCCACGAAATATCACAATCGTGAAGAAAGTTGTGTTATTTCGTTTCAAAATATACCTTATCAACTATTTTCTTTTATATTTTACAACAATTATGTGTTTCAAAATTCAAATAACAAAAACTTTTTTTTTATAAGACTGTGCTCCACTTACGATTGCTTTATGTTATTTATTCTTTGTTAAGTTTCTTGTTTGGTGAAGTTTAATCGAAATGACGCTGTTGTAAAATATTAAAAAATTGAGAACACATATTTCATATCAAGTTACTTTTAAATATAAAAATTTAGTTTTTATTATATTTCCTTGACCAATGAACGGAGAAACATGAATGGCGCAGGCACTAGAACGTGAATGTTAATCTGACGATTATGTTGATCCTAACAACATCTGCAAAATCTGAACACAAAAACGTAAAATCTAAAGATATTTTCTGGAATTTATTTACACTTAATATCAAAACTGTTTGGACAGTTGGCTTGCAGTCAATCCAGTAAGTGATCAGTAATTTTTTCAAACTTTTAAGTCAATGAAAAATCGATAACGCTATGGCAAAAACAAATAAACTCAAAAAGACAAACAGCAGTATAGGGTGATTTCTGTAAATATTGACGATGCAAACTCTCAAAGGAACTTCTTTTACGGCTAAAACTGTACCACTTTTACTATGAACTTTCTGGAATTGTGGATCCTCAATGCTCTTCAACTTTGTAATTGATTGGCTTTATAAATATTTTGACATGAACGTCACTGATGAGTCTTATGTAGACGAAACGCGCATCTGGCGTACTAAATTATAATCCTGGTACCTTTCATTTAAACCATTGGGTGAATGCAACTGCTGGTGGATGTTTCATCTACGAGGGAATCACCAGCCCAGTAGTCAACATTTCGGTGTTGATATGAATATCAGTAATGTGGTAATTTTTATAAATTTCCTGTTAACAAAACTTTAAATTTACAAAAAAACGAAGATTTTCTTATCCCGGGCATAGATTATCGAAGCCGTTTTTGGCACCATTTTTTGGAATTTTGGATCCTCAATGCTGTTCAACTTTGAACTTGATTGGCTTTATAAATATTCTGATATGAGCGTCACTGATGAGTCTTTTGTAGACGAAACGCGCGTCTGGCATACTAAATTATAATCCAGGTACCTTTGATAACTAATTATCCTAGAATTGAGAGTTCATATTCACTACAATTTTTTTCAAAGGTCAAAATATAGGGCTGTGCTGCATATTTTTAGCATTTAAAAGTTTAAACTAACGCTAATTTTCGTAACTACCTCCTACCTCGAATAAATTTTTACCACATATTACAATATAAACAATAAGCACATGTATATTTACTGGTAACATTTCCAAGTTATGTCTCTTTGAGATGGAACACAGAGAGCATAAATGGGAACCAGTATGTAAACTAAATTGATTTTCTATGAATATTTTAGATTCCCCAAAAGAGGCGGGGTTTGAGAAACAGCTGTATTTACAAATGGCAACATATAAAAAACACAGCATATAAAACTAAAATGATTGAAACACTAGTCCCTTGCGAATTTTGGTGTTGTCAGGTGTTCCAAAAGGGTGAGTAGATTATGCTTAAATGTGACCTCCGTCGTGTATTACTATATACACGTATTCATGTTATATCAAGTGTTTCGGTATTATATAATAGCGCATTAGTAATAGACTGGTATCTCTATAAATTCTTAAACCATTGTTCATTATGAATTTTTTTTCCTGAGTAAGTTAACTTACCGCTGTTTGAAATACTATTCAATTGTATTTCAGCAATTTGTTGTTCCAATTCTGGTTCAAAAGAACTCTCTACTGTTTCAGACTTAGTGCTATCGGCCATTTATATTGCAAGTTTGGCCAATTTACGTATTCAAAACTTTGTGAAACTCGATATTCTCTATACTTTTTCAACTTTCAACTAAAAGGCTCCATGCATTCTTTCTAAATTAAAAGAAAATGAAAAGCATATTCTAATATAAATGTTGAGAGGTACATTAACTTTAATTTTGTATTCGTTGAAATGATAATCAGTAGTTCTTTGCAAAACTTTGTAATTTAACTATTACACACGAGAAGAACTTATAGTCATCGCTCACCTGGAATTTCTATTTACAATTGATATAGTTGCATTGAAATGTAATTTCCTTAGTCGAAGTATTTTCTTACATTTCTGTTTTGAGTGTAACTATATGTGTTTATCCAGTACAGTTGCAATTTGAAGAATTTGCTAAAATGAAATGTCCCTTTCAAGTTAATAGCTTTTCATCCTTTTAATCAGCTTTAAATTTAAAAATATTTCAAACTCAAGCACCACTGAAAAGATATTGATTGTGGAAATGCGCAAGAAGTGCGGGGAAAATGGTACCGTTTATGTCATGATGAGTCATTCGCTATCATTGAAACGACTACTAGAACTTTTAGTCTCGACAAGTTAGAACTGTTTTTTTCTAAATAACATGCAACCTATCTTGGATTCTTCTTTAAGTATATATTGGTTGGTGTTCCTCTTTAAATACTTAGTAATATTTCGTGTCAGACATATTTTTCAAAGAAGAGGAAGCCAGAGCCCGGACAGAATCAGCGACCGAATCGGTAGGAAAATTGAAAATTTCAAGTCAATAAATAGAATGCACTTGCCATATTTTTCAAGGAAGAGGAAGCCAGAGCGATAGTTATTGTGAATATGCAATATTGAATAACTAAATTAACCAAAATTAGTTGAGCCTCGGAAGACATGATTGATTGTTTTCAGTAAAAATTTGATGAGAGGTAGAATTTTGAGAAATGGCAAGTACTTTCGTTGAAATAACGAGTTTTTCGTTTTTTAATGTTCTCAGGTTAACTAATTGCACAACTGTCACAGACTAAGGGAGTCTGGTTGGGTGTTTAAGACAATGTTTTACCTTGCGACATTTCCTATTGAAATCTGTCCTCTATCAGAATTTCTTTTATGCAGGTGTCTTTCTGTAAATCTTAATTTTTTTTATAAGCTTTGGATTCTAAAATAATTTCGCTTTGAGCATCATTGTTTTCATTTATTATCGAAATACGCATCTAAACTAAGTTCATAGCCTTGATTCCTGAAATGTCATAGAGTGGATATCGCAAAAATGGCAATAGCTAATTGGTGCATTTTGGATAAAGTGACAGTAAAGGGGCACTAGCTACGAGATATATAAAAATTCTAAAGTTTGATTTTTTTTCTGTTCAATCAATAATGAAAGTGAAATAATGAAATAACAATTCACTTTTTGCAGCCAAAAAGGTTCAATTTTTGTCAAATTACGCTAATAAACATTAATAATTAGTAATTCACTTGCAAGTGAATGAGTCGACCTCTTTAAATCCGTATTCAATCTTCAATCCAACTCCTAGCTAGAGATCGATAACGCATGCATTGCACGTGTACTGGTTATTGAATGTGAAACTACGGTAAATCATTTGATTACTAATTCGATGCATATAAAATCATTCTTATACGGTTAAAACAATAAGAAACGTCTATTTTTCATCTATAAAATAAAATCAAACAGACCTATAAAATTCCAATTGCACGTGTTTATTTAATCTATTCATATCTTTATTTATGTTTACATCGCTTATATGGCCATGTGAGGTCAAATCGATAGTTAATTAGATGGCGTCTGGACTAAAATACACACGAAACGAACCTATATTTTATATACCCTATGCTCTGTAAAGTGTTCATTTTAGACTTTTGATAGAAGGATAAATGTTTACATTGTTATAAACCAAATATGAGAAATTGAGTCAAATCGGTGACCATGAATTTGACAGCTAGTGCCCCTTTAAAGAAGAAATAGTCAGCCGACATGTAACAGTTTGATATCTGACATTTCAATTGAAATGTTTATATGAATTATGCATAAAATTGTACACTTATACATAAATTTTACCTGCATATTACCTGTTTAAGAAGATATTTTATTAAACTACAATTGAGTGATAGAATTTAAAACCTATGGTATGCACTTAAGTTGAACAAAAACAGATTATTAATAAAATATTTTCATTTTAGTCACGTTCGTCATGGGTCTATTCACCCAGGAAGATGATAAAATTGTTCTAATTTATTTAATAAAAGACATTAAGTGAAGTGATATTATATTCAATTTCTACTTGATACTCCCAAAATCCATTCAAAAGAAAACGCCTATATAAAAAAGTACACCGTATCGATTAAGTTATATATTTTTTAAATATTCTTTTCATTTGAATTCAAATTTATTAATCATAGTTAAAAGTAATCATACATATGTTAAGGTTACAGTCAGTATGAGGAAATAATACTTATTTTGAATTAAATAGTTCCTTTTACATATCTGTTAGTATGTAAAACATGGGGGAATTGTCTGTATGAAATAAAACAAATATAAAGCAATAAGGTTCACTGTCGCGTTCTAGTTGAATGTTTATTTTTAACAATAAAAAAGTGGTATGACAAAATTGCATACCGACATGTTTTGCCTGTTTATACCAGTTTATGTACGTTAGGACCTATATTTTATTCTGTAAACAAAAACGAAATAATTTGAAGGATATTGTTCAATGTGTTAAACAACATAGTCACGAAAGAGACATTTAAAACTCTTCACTGACGGAATCATTGTTAAACATGACCTACACACCAGAAAATAAGCAAAATACTGCATAAAACATTAAAGACTGGGCAACATGAATCCAACCCCAAAAAATAGACATATCCAGATAAAGGATATGTCGTGCATTGAAAAATATTTCGTTCATTGCAACGAATTATCAATGTATTCAATGTGTAAGTATTGCAATAGAAAACCAAAATTACTCCAAATCAAAAGTAATTTGATAAGATACCGACTATTTCTTTATCTTGGGGAAAAATGTTTTTCGACTTTAAGCTAAATAAAAATTATAAGCTTGATAACTTTACATACCTGTCTTTAAATCTCATAAATCGGTACAAACTATGGTAGTATATATTTCAGAACTCTTACGTATATCTGTTTTTTCCAAAAATGTAAATGATTTGAAAATTATTTGATAAATGAAAGACAAGTATCCTCGATCATTATCGATATGTCGTTATCTAATTTTGAATTAGAGTAGTAAGATCAAACATTGTCTCAAACACTGAACTCTCACGTGAATAGTTGTCTCATTGGCAATACTACCACATCTTCTTTTTTATATCTCCCCAGCTGTGACAGTGATGGTATAGGTTGATATTTAAATGTAAGAAACTAAAAATGATTAGAAATAATGTTGAAAATTGCAATACACAGGTTTAGATTACATGTTACTCTAATTTGATCACATTACAAGTTAGTTATCAAAACACAAAAACTTTTATATAAATTAATTACATCAGGAAAAAATAACATTACCTTAAATCTTTTATAATTCCAATCTGTAAAATTAAAGTGAAATCCCTCCCAATCTATATGCTAAAATTGTGCACATTATTGACCTAAAAAGTAACAAACCAGCGTCACAATAAATTATCTTCATTCGACTAAATCATATGTGACGTCATGGGTCTTTCCATCTAGGTAAATAATTCATTTGTCCTACTTTATACCAGTTATGTATGTTTTATAAAAAAAAAAATACAGGTAAAAGAAGACAGGTAAACTCTATTCGCTTAAGTTGACTTGGGTGTAGATGTTTTTGACCCTTTTTTTATCGATCGTCATTGTTGAGTCTTTGTACACACAAGTCCAGAGTACAACATTTGAATCCTGGTATATATAATGATTTTATATATTTGATAGTTCATTCAAGTGTGAGCATCACAATATGCAAACTAATTACATAATACTTATTTATGTAATAATTATGTTATGAAAAAATTATCCCTATTTAATCTTTCTTCTTTCTTTTGGTAACTCATTTAGAAAATTTAAAGCTGGATGAAAGAAATTACATCAATTCAAAATTGTCTGCTCGGGGGTGACAAAAACCTTTGTATTGTATTTTTTTGAAAAAAAATCTCTGTTGATCTTTATCATTGTTGTTGTTTCTAAAGCATACAAGACTAACGTTATCAGAAAACAAACTCTCTTAAATCACTGGTATGTTTATATCAACGAGTTTTAAGAATGGTTTGTTAGCTATAAAGTTACACTGATTTACTTACTTCTGCTGCACAAGAATGATTATAAAGCATTGAAGAAACAGTTCACTATGTATAGATACCTTTTATGATTTTAAAATTGATTACCCTACATTGTGAACATGTAGATTTTTCTCAGATAATACCAATCACTTTATTCAGAAATGGGTTGTGTGAAAGTAAATATTCAAAGATCGTACAAATGTTGAAATATTTTATTAAAATTGTTATCAGCATAGTATGTAAAAGGATAATGTCATTTAAAATTAAAGATATTAGATACTCAGACTTCTGCCACCCGTAAAAATCTGACTGCCACGACATTACCAATTAGTGGGGCTTAAAGGTAGAGTTTAATTACCAACAATCAATCAATAAACCAATGAAAGAATTTTCAAAAAACCGAGGTCTTTGTACTTTTGTTTGATAAATACATTTGTTTGGTGCATATTAAAAATTGTGAGACGAGATATTATACAATTATAGCCTTTATATGAGGTCGATACAAGGATACATTATTGATTCGCATATTTTAACAAATTTGATTCGTTTAGGAATAGTCACATGTTAAACTATATTTTCAAAGGTAAAGAGAAAACGGCGGATAGCAAAAAGCATATTGAACAGCAAAAAGCATATTGCACGGTTGTCATTAGAATATCTAAAAACCGGTATACTTTGTGACGTCATGCAGTCAATTCTTCTTTCAGGTCATTATATCCTTGTATCGACCTCATACAAAGGCTATATTTGTATAATATTGACCTCAAAGAAGTATATCGACTGAGGACGAATTCCGAGGTCGATATAATTCTTTGGGTCAATATATTCTGTATTGACCTCATAAATAGGTTATAATTGTTATATTATTAATTTACGATTTTTGTATCAAAATATATAGTCATTTGAATTTATTGGAATTTTATAGATATCATATTGGCCCTTGACAATGATAACATATTAGTGTTATTTTATTTACTTTTCTCTTTTTTTAGCATCTGATGTATTTGAAGATTTTATTCTTTAAACAATCGATCCTAGATATTATTTTATAAACATTTAACAATATCATGAAATTCATTACATGACGTCCCACAAAGTATATCGGTTTTTAGATATTCTAAAGATAACCGTGCAATTTGCTTTTTGCTATCCGCCGTTTTTTTTTTTATCTACCTTCGAAAATATAGTTTAACATGTAAATATCCTTGAACAATTCAAATTAGTTAAAATATACGAATTAATAACATAACATAATATAACTTACAAATGAATGGTAGAAATGTATTGAAACGTCGCACGATACTGGTGTCACCTAACGTTACACACTCAAAGACGTAAGCCAAAATAAAAACGTTGGAATGCATGTTGTTCAGATGGGTTTTTACAATAAATTTTAAAGGATTGATTTTTTTTCCTAAGAAAGGATTAATTGTTTTTTCTTAAATAAAAGATGTTAAGCGTTAGTTTTATTAACAAATTTAAAATTAAAAAGTAACTTGAATTGAACCCATTTGTTTTACATACATTTTAATTATAAAGGCAATCGATTACTTTTTTAACTATGCACTGCAAATGTACTCATCTTTGCACTCCAGAATGTCAAGGCGAAAGGACTACGGCATATCTATCATGTCAGTTCTGCACAAATATATGCAAGGGAATTAGCGGGAACAATTATCATTGCTGTTTTTTTTCTTTTTATTTGTATTATAGCGGATCCGACTATTATAGTCCGGAAAACACTTCAGTTCCGCGAGAAAATCTCTCCCAACCCCTTCTCTATGAAACGGTAGAGCTTCAACATGATAAAACAATAATTTTAAAGTTTTCTTATTAAAAGCAACAAAATAAAATAGCCGTATTCCAAATCGTATGTGAAAACCGCAATAATGACAATTAGACGGAACGTTAGAAGTATATTTTATTAAATAATGTCAAAATCGTGTGTGGGGACATTGTATCGGACATTTTAGTTTGATCTGATATCTCGTATATTAGATATAATTTATGGGAATTTAATACCAAAATAGAGATAATTTTTTGTACTTTTATCCATTATAAGATTTTTTATGTACCGAATGGAACTATATTGAATAAACATCATGAAAAAACAGAAAACGTAACCCTACGTTTAATTTGGTTTGAAGGGGACAAAATGTCGGACATTGCTATTCAACTCGAAAAATAAGAATTTATTTTTAAAATTCCTGATTATTGCATGAGGCGAAAGTGTGATCTTTGTACAAAATACTAGAAAAAGAATTATTTACTTTCGACATGGGGATTGCTCTGGAATTCCCTTTTTTTTTGGACAATTTAACAAAAATTACGACAACCTTTCGTGCATGTGACACATAATTTCTATCATCTTGATCCCCTTTTTTTTATATTTCCGTCTTTTCGAGAGAAAAAAATCGACATTACGTCAACGCCCAATTATGAATTGCTTGTTCTAGACAAACTTTTATATCGTTTGGTAATAAAATTTATATGTTTTTTACGGTATTCAGAATTTCACAAAACTAAAAGTGTTACGCGGGACAAGGAAATTATATTGCAAAATAAAGGTTTTATTGAGTTTTGATTAATGAAAATGGTCTGTTACATATACAAAATTGCAATAATCTGAAAGAAGATTTTAAAAGCTTTAAAATGATATACAACACTTTATAATATCAACTTTTATGTTTAAAAATTAAGAAGATGAATGTGTCTTGTCCTTGATTTTACCAAAGTAACACCAGTAGCGTGCGACGTTTCATTACAAATTGTGTCAACAGAGCTATTTAACATAACAGTTGGATTTTATAGACGTACTTGTTTGGCTTTATGACTTGTTTTATCTGAACTTAACTGATGAGTCTTATAGAGACGAAACGCGAGTCTGGCGTACTAAATTATAAGCCTGGTACCTTTAAAATTTTATAACTATTTACTGAAAGCTAATTCAAAGCCACAAACAATATACAATAAAAAATTGCATCAGAAATTGAATCAATTAAAACTCATCTCACAGATGTGAGTATATATACTGTGTATTCATTGATATTTGTGGTTTCCAGTTTTCGTGGATTAAGGGAAACTTGCATGGTCGCGGATTTTTAATTTCGTGGTTTTGTCCTAAGTCTGTATACAAGCCTATATAAGTTTGTATTCATTGAACATTTAATTTCATGATTCACCTGTACCCATAAAATCCACGAAAATTGGTATCAATCGAATAATAATGAATCCACAGACTGAAGTCAATATATATAAAATGACTGAATAATAGCAAACGATTAATCTAACAGGGCGATGAATCATATAATTATGATAAAGTGCACATCATTATATAATACATATTAACCAGTCTAAAAAGGTACAAAATCACCAAAAAATAAAAATAAAATGAACAAATGTAACTATAATTATTTTGGATGACATATATCCTTCATCAGTATGATCATGACGTTAACATAGTGAGCATACTGATGAAGGATATCTATAATATATATATTTACATATCCATACAAAATTTGGTAAATGGCGTTTGATTTGAGTGTAAACGTCGAACAACTCTTTAATATATAGAAAACATACTATGATATCATATCACTGTCGAAAATGTTGAATACAAGAACATGAGAAAAATGTATAATCAAAGTAATGACGATAGATGAAGAATTCAGAACGTCTGAATATTCATCAGTTCTGGTGTATCTAACATAAACTCCCATGGAACCATACCAGAAGCAGCGGTTGCATGAAATCACGACAATACCCATATAAACACTATATGTATTTTTGGGCTGATAAAAACAAGTTGGAATAGATAGTTTCTTTGTAGATTACATGTTCATAGTACAATTTTTTAACAATCCAAACTTTATCTTATAACGAAACGTATAGAGGTAATATATGGAAAATTTCAAAATACTAATTCAAATTTTTAGCCAAGTATATTGATTCATCAACATGGAGTCACTACAGCATATAAGTTGTATAAAGGCATATCTCGTTTTAAATATTTTATCCGATGATACTTCCTGTTGCTGGGAATCTGTAAATAAAACAAAAAACAATATATTAATCAATCTGCAGATCCGGTACTTTACGTTCTATGCGATTGTCATACAAGTGGGAGGTTAATCTAACTTTAAAACCCGGTTTGATCTACCATTTTCTACATTAAAAAATGCCTGTTCCAGGTCAGGAATATTACAGTTGTCATCCATTCGTCTGATATGTTTGAACTTTTGATGTCTATTTGATTAAGGATTTTCCGTTTTGAATGTTCTTCGGAGTTTTGTTTCTTTGTTATGTTACTTCTTATACAGAGCGTACGTTGTGCTGGGTTTTTTTTCGTTTTTTTTATCGTCTTGGTTGAACTTTTGAAACTGCGTCTCTTCAAACGAGAATCAGTTAAACTTTCATATGAAACTGTGTAAAATATGATATAGAAAGGTGAGCATACAATATGTCAAATTGTAATCACATTATGTCTATAAAAGAGAAGATGCAAAAAATATCGCCAAGAAAATCTATAACCTAATCACAAATCAAATAAAAGCAAACAATGACAGGGCAAAACGAAAAATTACGACAAGGCAATTTATAAAAAAAATACTAAAATTATGAAAAGATTAAATACACGAGTTTGAATTTTAACTCGAACACAAAATACACAAAATAAAACAAAAGTATTTAGTAAAGGAAAAGATTTACCTCATAAAAAGTACCTAAGGATCCCTAGAAGGAATAGTTAAAATTATTCAAAACATGGGCACCAAAATAAAATTCATAGTCGTTAAACATCTTAAAAAGTAAAATCACTAAAAGTTTGAAATAAGAAGAAAATTGAAAACGGAAGGTCCATAATCCAAAATACTTTGTATAAGGGACTGTACTTTTATCTGTAGACATTATTGAGTAATCTGTAATGCCAAACTTAAATTTCTATGCTGTACCATTTGAATATTTTTCAGTCGTATATTCTTCTTTAATAACAAGATTGATTCTTGATACTATTTCGCCACCTTCGTATGGTCCTTAAAAAAATCAAAAGATACAAAGGGAACTCACCATTCTTGACAATATAAAACAATTTGACAGTTATGCGCTCATGTGCAAATCTTTCCAACAGGACAAATGATAACTATACCCCCTACTCCCCCCCCCCCCCAAAAAAAAAGAAAGCTAAAAAAGACTTAATTCAAAATCAATAAAATAACATACTCCATTTCACAGATAAATTGAACCTGCAACGAACAGTCTGCGTCATTCCATTCTTCCAGGTACACCAATTTCCAACAAAACTAATAGCTCCAAACAGTTTTCAACCTTTTTCCAATTATCTGGATTACCTGCGTACCAGTTAGTATAAGTGAATTGTTTTCCTGCCCAAACCCATACATTCTCAAAAACTTCGTCTGTTCCTCCTATCCAATACTCCCCTATGATATATAAAATAAAGGTTTGGGTTTTTAACTGCACAAAAAAGTGGTGCTACAGTACAACATAAAAACAAACTATAAAAATTTATTGAAAAAGTCTTAACTTAAGACCAGGTGGTGGCAAAAAGAAATACATTTAGCAAAAAACACAGAGTGGATGTCGACGGGTATTAGAACATCCAAACAAAAAAGACACTAAATACAGATCTGATGGCACTTGTAGTTACTAAAAGCTAGATCAAAGCTAGTATAAACTATTGACAAAAAATCCTGCACAAAAACTAATTCATGAATTATTATAAATCCAATTGATTAAGTGTAAAGACGGGATAAACAGTCAGAGAAATTGTACAATGCCAAGATACCGTAATCTACATATTGTAGAGGCATGAATGTGGATATGAATGTATTTGGGTTATAGTTTACAGGTAGCAAAACCTATATTCAAACCAATAAAACAATATTCAAATCTGTTTATATTGCTGAATCGGTCACTGTTTAGAAAAAGATAATTTAATTGATCTATAATTAGATATAAGATCAAACTCAGTTGTGTTTTCCTGGCTTTTGTTGATATCTTAACTTAAGTTCATACATATTAGAAGATGAGGTTCCAGTGTCATTTATACAACTCTCCATCCAAGTCACAATTCATAAAAGTAAACTAGTATAGGTCAAAGTATGGTCTTCAACACGGAGCCGAACAGCAAGCTATAAAGGGCTTCAAACATGACTAGTGTAAAACCATTCAAACGGGACAACCAAATATCTCATCTATATTAAAAAGAGAAACGAGAAAACCCTTATGAACAACACCAACAAACAACAACTACTGAACAATAGATTATTAATGAAGCACAGGGGTTTAAACGTTTACATAGGTACAAACCTTCACCCAAATGTGACATATAATTCGACGTCACACACTATATGATATCAACTGAAATGATTTAACTCAATCAAAACACATATTTACACAAATGAACATACACTGAACGAATAAATTTGATCTATGATATATGTTCCCTGGAAATACAAAATCAATAAAATAAGGGGGATAAATAAAGGAACCAGTAGTCTACCGCTGTGTGATGTTAAACAATGTCATAAAAACAACAATGACCATGGACAGTATTTCGCCTTCTTCTTCTCTTCTCTAAGTAAATTCCGCAACGGAGCACCCGTGTCACACGGTAAAAAAAAATCCCTTATCTTTATTTAAGACTGTTTAAAAACATGGAACAGACTAGATTAGAATATATACAATCCTTACAAGAATATTGTTGTCCTAAAACCATGTAGTAATGTAAAATCTATCATAAAAATATTTACACCTACTATTTTATGTACATTAAGCACAAAGACATATCCACATTCAACTTCGTTAAAATCTATGACAACAATACACATACGGGCATAACGAACGAGTTTGGATATGTAAATACCGTATGATGGAGCCAAATGAACATCGCCGTCTAAAAAAACAAAATTAACTATTGGAAATGAAAATGCGACCACTTTTGTCGAAAAAGTCAGTATGGAGTTTTCCTTTAGAAATTGAAATGTCTGAATCTAGAATATATAATAAGAATTAATATTCAAAATATTGTGCATAATTTATCTGTCTTTTGAATAAAGAAATCCGTAGCAAGTTTTATCCTTTTCAGTACAATAGAAAACAATTCACATAACATTTCATTGCATATAAGAAAATAAACCTTTACTGGAAGTTTACAAATCAAGTTCCCCCTTTATATAATCTGTTTATAAGCTTAATTAACCATGTTACCTCAAGATTCCAAAATATTCTATAGAAACTCAAATTAAAAACATTTATGGTGATTTGAAGAACCAAAGATATTTGTTCATGACCCAGAAATGTATTACTGCAATAAAACGTAGGACTTATTACATACAGCTGTCAAATTCAAGGGAATATTTTTTTCACCTATTTTCGTATGCAACCGGATGTTAAGAAGCATGATTTGGTGGCATTACAACTCGAGAAAGCACTAGGTGTTGTTGTATCTACCAAATGTACCAATGACGTGTCTTAACTGAGTTTTGACATACATTGAAACCTGAATAAACCGAATCTTGTATAAACCGAAAATCTGTATAAACCAAACATGTTCATGAGCACAGTTATATCAAATTATGTGCGTTGTGAGTCCTGACGATATTCGGTTTAAAGAGGTTTCACTGTATAAGATTACCTTTGCCGTTTCCATTTCTTATAAGTGTAATTGTATCCGCCGGATATGTGTTTTCTGCTTCTGTTTCAATCGTTGCAAGGTATGAATGGTATGTTCTGCAAAAACTCTGAAAAACTCTTTATTAAGGAAGCTGGCTTGTCATGTTTTTGATTTTTTGTCAGATTTTCGGAATCCTCTGATTTTATCCATTGGAATGCCTTGGAAAAAAATGCCCGGTGACCCCCATTTTTTCTTTTGAAAATCTTTTACATGTATAATGATAAGTCATCTGCAAAAGCTTTATAAAATTTTAATTACTTTTTAACAGTTTTTGAGAACGTCAATTGTCAATGATATAGCTATGAAAAGTCAAGAGAGAATATTTTCCCGCCAAAATTTCAATGGCTCATATCTCCAAAACAAGCACGGTGACCTATATATTTTTTCAGCTCTTTGGATTCCTTTATTGATTCCCTATCAATAGAAACTAGTGTTTTGAAAATTTAATTACTTTGAAACAGAGAAGCGAACTCCCTTAAAAGAACATGTGTTTACAAATACACAAAACTAGTACATTTTAATTGTTTAGCACTTTACATCTTGTTGTTCGGCGTTAGCAAACGCTCCGTATCGGAAGCCGTATTTTGAGCTATTATTATTCATTTTTTTAATACATTATGATTTGAATGGAGATGTGTCTTATAGACATTCACATCAAATCGGTTCCTTATTTCTACTTGAGAATCAACGTTATTTTTGTCAGTTTTTAAAGGTTTAAAATATCTAGCATTATAAGTTTCTATTAGACAATCATATTTTGTTTTAAATTTGTTTAAATTATTTAAACTGGAATAATACATTCCACATTTTACGGTGATGTTGTTTACCGAGCCCGTAACTTGAAATATTACTCGGATAAATACAGGCAACAAAAGTATACCGCTGTTCGAAATTCGATAACAGAACTACAACACAACAGAAACACAACATTAAAATGTTACACACACAGAAACGAACTATAATATAACAATGGCAATTTCCCAGACATGGTACAGGGCATTTTAAGATAGAAATGGTGGGTTGAACCTGGTTTTGTGGTATGTCAAACCTCCCTCTGTAATGGCAATGTTAATTGTGACATTAAAATGACAACATTACATGACAGGACTACAATACAAATAAATTGGAGAAAATATAGGACATAGAAACAAACGAATAATAGCAAACAAAAGTTACCTGCTTAAAAAGTTAATACGCCAGACTAACCAGCGACGCTCAGATGAAAAAGTGTGAAAGCCAATACAAGTACAAAGTTGAAAAGCACTCAGTACCAAAAGTTCCTAAAAAATTGTGACCAATGCGGCCAGGGTTATCTGCAAAGGACAAGAACATCCTTATTACTTAGAATAATTTTTGCAAACAGTAAATTTTATAAAATGACTATATCATAGATAATACATGATTAAACTGAAGTGGTGACTAAAGAATAAAAACGGATAAATAACAAAAATACGTGTTAGCCATAACTTATAGGTCTTTCAAATAAACTTAATCTCAAAATTTAACTTTTTAAAAATGTTATTGGATTTTTGAAAATTCTTTGTATAAGTATAAATTTTGAATTTTTTTATCAGTAAACAAAGAAAAACCCGTACTAAATATTACACATCTGTACTTTCACAATCTGTTGATTCCTTAGTTTTGGCATTGCAAAAGGACATATACATGGGTGTCTCAGACTGTAAATGGTAAATAACGTCTTTGCAATAAACCTATCGGATGTTGCATGTAAACTGATAAGTATTTTTGTCTCAAATACATGATATTTTTTATTAGTTGTTATTGGCCATCAAGTAATAGTCAATAACTGCGATAATGTCAGATCATGTCTGTTTGTTGTTGGATGGACAAATAACTATCAACGTCCATTCTTTTGTTGATAAATCTATTTCTATAGTGAAACCTGACTTAACCAAAAACCTGTATAAACCAAAAAAGTCCTTAAAGCACCGCCATATCAAATTTATCAAAATGTGTTGTTAACTTGATAAAACCGAACATTGGCAGAAACCGAACAAGATCTTAAGTCCCGAATACGAAAATACATTGTATTTACTCACCCCAGCATCAACCCATGTTTTCAGTGTGTGACTGATGAAGTAGCACGACTTTCCAAAATGAAACCATCCTCTAGGACATTCTGACTGTGCACAAGTAATAACTATTAAAAACAATATGTATAATAGTTTTATATACATACCCGTATAGCGGGTTAATTTCGCGGGGGGCTAATTTTTCGCGTATAAAACAAAATCGCAAAATAAATTCCGCCATTTGAAAACGGCACATGCAAAGGTATTGATTAAAGTTTTGAATCTGCCAATATATTTCGTATTCCTTAATTTATGAAATTCGCAAAATTTACATCAGCGAGAATAACCCGCTATACGGTAATATGATTTGCAGTGATAGGTCCTTCAAAAATGATAAAAAAAACAATAACATATATTCTGTTATAATCCGTTATAAGTAAAACTTATCAAAAGGTTTATACTAAGGTATGCAACACGGCTTGTTACTGATGTGAAACCAGAACTGCTTTGTCTAGAGCAGCTGATATCACATTTATTAACAATACAAACACGTGTTTTTTTGTTTTTTTATACCAGTAACAGTATTGTCATTAAATCATATTTAAAGATCACGTTTTCATATTTGGTTTCAGGAAGAGAAAACTTTACATGACCGATGGTCTGAATTTTGTGATGTCTTAGGGTGAGATAAGAGTCAAATATATGTCCGCTATTGCATAATGTCTAACTACTTGATATATCTTATCAACGAATGGGTTCTTTCGCCTGTTTTTGTAATGTCTAATGCTGTTTTTTGACACATTGGTTGATCACTCAAAATATTAACAATAATAAAATGAATGTATTTTGTTTCTTAAAACTGAATCTAACAGACAAAATCGGAATAAGGTTGACTCGAGCCGTTGATTGATAATGTGTTTTGTTTTCAGTACTTTCCTTATTGAATTTACTTTGAATATCGATATTGTTGTTGCACTTTTTTTCTGTACAATGATAATGTAAAATATCAGCCATAACCTGCAAACGTTAAACCTTTGTGTCGGGTGTGCTGATATTCAATGTTTTGTTTTAGCAGATAGATTGTTTGTATCATGGCATAGGTGTTGTTCATCCCCACTCTTTAGACAGGATAACTAGTTATTCAATGTACCAGAATTATAATCCAATACGCCAGACGCGCGTATCGTCTACATGAGACTCATCACTAACTCAGATAAAAAAAGTTGTAAAGCCAAACATGTAAAAAGTTGAAGAGCATTGAGGACCCGAAATTCCATTTGTAAAAGTCTTATGCAATCCTATTTATTTTTTAAAACTTGAAGTGGTCAATAAAAAAGCTATGAAAAATCAAGAGAGAACATTTTCCCGCCAAAATTTCAATGGCTTATGTCTCGAAACAAGCGCATTGATCCCTATATTTTTTTGTTTTTTTTTATTCCTCAATTAATCCCCTATCAATACATACTTCTGTTATGGAAAGGATTACAATTGTGTATGCCGATAATGCGTTTCGTCGTTACCAAAAAAAGTTATAATGTAATATTAAAAGTATATACATCTACTTACAAAAACCAATATTAAATAAAACCAAACGAATATCCATAACCGTTTCTATTTACAACTTAAACAGATAAGACTTGAGGAAATCATGCAACGTTGTAATTATTTTCACTACATATAAGCAGATGGACTTTTTCATTTGATACTAGTTATGTACCTTGTGAATGAAAACTCTAATGTCATGTGATGCTTCAATTGAGATTGTATGAAAAAGCCAGTGTTGGTGAACGTTTCGTCCAAGAGGGTATCACCAGCCCAGTAGTCGGCACTTCGGTGTTGACATGAATATCAATTATATGGTCATTTTTATAAATTTCCTGTTACAAAACTTTTTATTTTTCTAAAACTAAGGATTTTCTTATCCCAGGAATAAATAACCTTAGCCGTATTTGGCACAACTTTTTTTTTTGGAATTTTGGGTCCTCAATGCTCTTCATCTTTGTTCTTGTTTGGCTTTATAATTATTTAGATCTGAGCGTCACTGATGAGTCTTATGTAGACGAAACGCGCGTCTGGCGTATTAAACTATAATCCTGGTACCTTTGATACTATTTATGTATGGTGGCATTTGCTTTTGTTGTAGATGTGTGTTTCTGTTGTTCCGGTTTTTTTTTCTTAAAGTTGATGTTTTTCCTCGGTTTTAATTTGTTACCCGGATATATTTTTGCATATTCGAGTTATGAATATTGAACAGCGGTTTACTACTTTTGTCTTTATTTTCCCCACTTGAAATTCAAATATCAAAACGTCTTATAAATTCAATAACCATTCTATATGTGTACATAATAATTCTGTAGGAACTCTCTAGATGTGTTTATATGTTGTTAATTTGTCATATATATTGGCACTAGGTCTTCAAACGTTGTACATTTATAGCAAAAAGGCATATCGGTCAAAATAGTAAAATATTGAGGCCATGTCATTTATATTTAGATCTGAGAAAACATCTTTTTAACAAGTAAAGGCGGTTTTGCCAAAAAATATACCATCCTATGAATGTTTATTAAGTAATCCGCATCCGATGCGTAACATATTGGTAGTGTTAATGTAAAAAAAAAAACTTTCTAGTTTGTTGCATTTCCGTCCAAAACTTTGGTGTTGATGAACATTATTTGTTTGTTGAGGGGCATCGCCACCTCCGTTCCTATGTTCAGCGAGCGGTCGGGAAAATATTATGCTATATTGCACAAACTATTCGGCAAATTTAATTCTCACAAAAAACAATCAGCACTGCTGTTATTACGAATTATGATTAAGTACCTACGGAACAAACATTATAATTAATTTGAGAATTTTAAGTGGAAATACGTCATAGAGAAAAGAACCCATGAACGTTAAACGTACATAGATACATGATGCGATCCCTTCTATCTGGTAATCATATAGGCGCCCATAATTGACGATTTATCCCGGTGAGGGACATAACTAGAAAGTCTATTACTGCCGCAGGGTCTATATTGTTGTTGGTAGACTGTAAGTCATAAAAGCTCTCACCGGGTTAGTAGCCATTCTCGATGTGGGTTCATTTTGTTTTAACATCTCTTCCAACGTTTTTATGAAGTTTTAGAATATCAAGAATATCAAATATTTCGGCTTCAAACATGACTAAGGAGACATTGATTGTGGAAACGCGCATCTAGTGCACATACAATTGATACTATTAATAGCTTGTAGTCAAAAATAAGTTGATGTCAATCGATTAATAAAGGTGAACGTTTATAACTGGGAATTTGATGCGATTGTCATACAAGTGAGAGTTTTAGCTAGCTATAAAACCATGTTTATTCTTCCATTTTCTACATAAGAAAATGCCTGTAGCAATTCAGGGATATGACAGTTGTTATTATTTCGTTTGATTTGTTTCAGCTTTTTATATTGCCATTTGATTAGAGACTTTCCTTTTTTAATTTCCATCAAAGTTCGGTAATTTTGTATGATTTTACCGTTTATAAACTTCTGAACTGTAGATTCCAGTTGTTCTTATTATTTCTTTATGTTGTATTTCCAATAAATTCTGTAATCTGTGATAAAATATACCAGAAGGTGAAATGTTCACGATCTCAACTATTGTTTACAAAACAATTTAATTATTTGAATGCTTTTTTTTGGTATTTTTATGCCAGCTAGCTGTGAGGAAAAGGGTATGTGAATGCTTTGGTGTTTTAGGAATTCTGGAAAAGGCAATGTTATTGTATGAAAAATTGCTGAACAAAAACAGGTACTAGTATTTTGAAAATGTCTATTATCACGGACTTATATAGAAGATCCCTTTGAATTGATTTATATACACAGTTAATCAATTGATATGTAGTCGAAAAATGTGCAAAATCATCAAAATTTTTAT
Organism: Mytilus trossulus; assembly: GCF_036588685.1. Taxonomy (NCBI): domain Eukaryota; kingdom Metazoa; phylum Mollusca; class Bivalvia; order Mytilida; family Mytilidae; genus Mytilus; species Mytilus trossulus. The sequence continues at coordinate 8,466,159 of NC_086385.1, read as the reverse complement.
TGAATTTCCACATAAATTCTATATCAGCCTAGGCCTGCCTTTTATCCAATTATGCTTCCTGAAGCTGGGAATCTGAAAATATATATACAAATGTATAAAACAATCCATAGTTTAAGAAAATTGCAGTAACATTAAATGAGTTTTGTGAGCATTCTGAAAGTCGTACTATTGTTCGGCCATAATTTTAGTATTTTTTGTTTGATTTATCATTTTCTTTTTTTTATATTTTTGTCTATTTGTATGATTTTACCTTGACTAGATCGTGGTCTTTTAAAGTTGGTTAAATTGTGTACATGACAGGTGCGCTCGACTTCTAGTTAGTTTGTCTTCCTATGATCGGTGGTTTTCGTTGGGCGCCCTCCACTAGTAAAATCTAACCTACACGAACTATCTCATAATAATGGAAAGTGGCGTTCAACGCAAATCAATAAATTAATCAATCAAAGTTGGGACCAGTTAGTTACAGTTATTTATACAAAAATACAAAAACATAAAATATACCGAACTGATAAGTTAGAATGCGTTCCATCTATAAAAACAGTATACCTAGATTAAAAAAAAATAATTAAATTGACAAACATGAAAAGCATAATAACAAACCTCTGTGCCAAATCTCACAAAAGTTTTTTCTGTTATTTGTCATTTTATTATCAGAACTTGTACAATAAACGAAAGTGGCAATGCTATCTCATATAACAGCTAAATAGGAGCCAAAACAAGTATTCAGTAACCAAAAATGTTGTCAAAGTTTAGTATTGTTATATGCATGCAAACGTATTTTCGTAACATGTCTATCTGATCAAAAGAAATACAAACATTTTTTTTTTCGTGGATACCAATTTTAAAGGATTGATTAATATTTTGTACGATCATTGATAATATTTACCATGGGTCTGCCAAAGTCATTCTACAAGCCTACCGAAAAGTCATAATTCGTTGGATTTATAGTCTTTCGATAAAGTCAAAATGCAACAACATGAATATCCAACGAATGATAATACAAAATCCACAGTAGAATGCATCACAAAAGGGATAATGATAACAAGACAAACCATATCTTTTCTGGTATACAGTCACGGTTGCTGTGATTTCCTCTTTTTTTTTTGAAAACCCGGATTCATTTCCTCTCAATCGATTTATGACATTTGAACACAGGTATACTACTGTTCCCTTTATTTCCTTAATTTGTACATTATCGAATAAGTGTTTACTATATCCGGTATTTTTAGAGCATTCTAAAAAACACTGTACCATATACTATCAACCTTTCAAGTATGTTTACATAGAACAAGTATAGAAATGACTTACTCTGTTTCACATATAAAGTGGCAATTACGGCTACAATACCAATCATTCCATTTCCATTCAGGCATACTCCACCATACAAGAGACAAACAGTTTTCAATTGAATTCACGTTATCTGGTTGACCTGCGTCCCAGTTAGTGTATGTCAAGTCTTTTCCTGTTGATGCCCATACCCATACACCCTCAATAACTTCGTCTGTTCCCCCTATCCAAATGTCCTCTATGGCATATGAATATAGAAAAAATATTTTCTTTTATTTCAGAAACGGGAATATATAGCTTGTTATGAAACAGATGTGGATATTTATAAATTCGAAATATCTGTTTAGAGTACATACATCTATGTATCTTTGTTCCCCTTGAAATAGTATCAAAGCACTTGACTTTTTAACTTTTACACAAGTATTCATCATTCCAAACTAAAAGACCAACTGTAAATTTGGTCCAAGTTGGTTTCAGACAAAAAGAATGCAAAGTATCTTGTCTTAGGGAGGCGTACATTAAATTTCGTAAAAATTACTCTGAATCAAACAAAACTTTTTTCTGAATCTGACATTATCAAAATGTTTGATTTCTTGATTGACAACGTATTTGCTACACTTCGAGGACGTGTTTTCAACAAACGATTGATATTCCCATGGGAACCAATTGTGCCCCTGTTCTTACCGACTTTTTCCTTTATTAATATAAGGCTTACAGCACACAGAAACTTCGTAGAAAGAATGAAAAGTGGCTAACACGTTCCGCTATATAAATGATTTCCTCTCACTAAATAGTTAAAAGTTTAGTGACTATGTTAGACACATACAAATATCCTATCAAACTTGAAATAACTGCTCACGTCAACATCATTTGAAATCTGGTAGATAGTTGTCTCATTGGTTATCTTACAAGAAATCCGATTTGTTATATAGCTCAGTTTGGATATCATGCAATTCATTCTGTCAATTTTGATTTCAATACTTGAATATTCTTGATTAGTTTATAAGGTTTAAACATCGGTTAATAGCATGATTTTCTGACCTTTATCTGTTTGGCTCTGAGATACCCGTATGTTGCAAGGGCAGGACCAATCTAATCGGAAAACTGCTGTTTCCTGTTGTTGTAAATAGATTTTTGTACCAAATTACATTTATCATTCAAAATTAATAGAATACAGTAGTTACGTGTTAGATCATGTATACCTCTTTTGCCGACTCCATTCTGAATTAGTGCAATAGTGTCCGTTAGGAATATATTTTCTCCTTCTGTCTCAATAGTTGCAAGGTGTGAATTATATGTTCTGCAGAAACCCTGAAATGATACTATATTATTTAAAGGGTATGTATGTTTTCAAACATCCAGTTATAATAAGTAAAACCAAATTTTTAAGAATGTGTTTTCTGCCTTAACAGTATATGTTTCTTTGCATGCCTTTAATTAGAATAATGGAAAACTCATTAAAAAGCAAAAATTGTTTGAGAAAATGCTATTGTTCTCAAAAATAATAACAACGTTTAATTAATTTCATGCATCTAAAGCGTTTTTCTGGATACGTTCAAAGGCGAATATTTGAAAGTCTATAGATATAGGAAGATGTGGTGTGAGTGCCAATGAGACAACTCTCCATCCAAATAACAATTTAAAAATTTAACCATTATAGGTTAAAGTACGGCCTTCAACACGGAGCCTTGGCTCACACCGAACAACAAGCTATAAAGGGCCCCAAAATTACTAGTGTAAAACCATTCAAACGGGAAAACCAACGGTCTAATCAATATAAACAAAACGAGAAACGAGAAACACGTATATATTACATAAACAAACGACAACTACTGTACATCAGATTCTTGACTTAGGACAGGTGCAAACATTTGCAGCGGGATTAAACGTTTTAATGGGCCCAAACCTTCTCCCTTTTTCTGAAACAATAGCATAACATCACAACATATAAAAACATACGATAAAATATCAATTAGCAGACTTAACTCAATCAAAAAACGTATGATTACACAAAGAACGAATAAATTTGATCTGCGATATCTGAATACAAATGCACAGTTAATTAAATATTAGAGACAAACAGTCATGACCAAAAGGCTATCAAATAAATTCAAACACACTGAGAAATATTTAACCAATCAATGTTCACTTTAGAAAAAAACCGTTTTTTTATAAATTTGAAGTTTATACAAATGTTGTAAGAATAAGTGAAAAATTGAAGATATTACAAATAATCAAAGCTGGTATACAGCCAAGATCCATATAAATAAAAAATGACAAAAAAGCATTATAAACAGTATCAGCAGGTCGAATTAACAAGAAAATACGATTTGAGAGTACTCGCAGTTACTGACAGCTAGTTAAAAGCCAAAACCAATTTATAGTAAAAAATCATGCATCAGAGACTAAAATCGACTAAAACACATCACAGGGATTTAGTATTTTAACGTCATTAATAGTCAAAGAAGACATGACTTGTGCAATGCCAAAAATAAATGTATCGACAGGTAGTAGTATAGTGAAGAGCGACTTCTATAGAAATAAAAGTTAACGTGGCTGTGTCCCCTATACATCTCGCCTCAAAAGATAATGAAATTTAGTTATGTTTTAATTTGCTAATGACAAAATCAATATTAGTGCCAATGTGAACTATATTCAGAGATCTAATTACAATATTGGTACGATAACCCTTACTTATAAGTTTGTTCAAAGGTTCGATGAGTTTACAAGGATCACATAGTGATTTCCTCGCTTTAAGTACAATATTACCATAAAATTTAGGATGAGAAATACCATTTTTAATAAGCTTTCTACAGGTATAGCCAAATTTACTAACCAAATCTTTGTATCTATGAAAGAATTTAGTAAAAGTTTTAAGTAATTTATGGTATCGAAATCCCTGACACAACAATTTACCAGTGATGCATTGATTACGTTCGTTAAAATCTATGACATCAGAACACACACGGGCAAACCGAACGAGTTGCGATATATAAACACCGTATGATGGAGCCAAAGGCACATCGCCGTCTAAAAAAGGAAAATTAACAATAGGAAATGAAAAATCGTCTCTTTTGTCGTAAATTTTAGTGTAAGAATAGAAACTGCGAAAGAGCCATATTACAAAAAAGCACCCAAATTGATAGCCAAATCCAAAAAGGTAAATATTTTTTTAATAATTCATCAAATTATCAACCGATAATTTAAGAAAATATTTCTTACCTAAGTACTACTTGGTTGATGATACTCTTGTGAGGATACAGTGGTATCGACCCGATGCTATTTAAAATAAAAACAGTACGCAGGAACGCTCAAAGCCGAATATTTGAAAGCAAAGGATGTATAAAAACCATAAGAGTAGAACAGTGATATGACCAACAAGGACCAACTCCATGTAGGTTTATTTTGGTGTTTAAGTTTAAGCTTCGGATATATTCAAATGTACTTGTATTACAACAATAGAGTAGTGTTTGAAAGATTAATGTATACAAGACTCATGTCTGAAAGACTCGTGTCTGGAAACTCGTGTCTGGAAGACAAACATCTGAAATACTAACGTATGAAAGACTAATGTCTGAAAGACTAACGTCAAAACGTCTAAAAGACCGATGTCTGAAAGAATAATGTATGAAAGACTCATGTCTGAAATGATAACGTCTGAAAGACTTATGTATGAAGGACTCATGTCTGAAAAACTTGCGTCTGATAGAATAACGTTTGAAAGAAAAGACTCAATTCTGAAGATTCGTGTATGAAAGACTCATGGATGAAAGATAAATATCTGAAGACTCGTGTCTGAAAGACTCATGTCTCAAAGACTCACGTCTCAACGACTCATGTCTCAAAGACTAACGTCTGAAAGGCTAACGTCTTAAAGACTACCGTCTGAAAGTATTATGTCTGAAGTACTCATTTATGAAAGGCTAATGCCTGAAAGACTCATGTTTGAAAGATGTTCAATTTGGAAATTAGTATGGCGTTCATTATCACTGACTAGTATATATTTGTTTAGGGGCCAGCTGAAGGACGCCTCCGGGTGCGGGAATTTCTCGCTACATTGAAGACCTGTTGGTGACCCTCTGTTGTTGTTTTTTATTTGGTCGGGTTTTTGTCTCTTTGACACATTCCCCATTTCCATTTTCAATTTTATCATATCTTAAATACTAATGTCTGAAAGACTAATGTCTGAAAGACTAATGTCTGAAAGACTAATGTCTGAAAGTATTATGTCTGAAGTACTCATTTATGAAAGGCTAATGCCTGAAAGACTCATGTTTGAAAGATGTTCAATTTGGAAATTAGTATGGCGTTCATTATCACTGACTAGTATATATTTGTTTAGGGGCCAGCTGAAGGACGCCTCCGGGTGCGGGAATTTCTCGCTACATTGAAGACCTGTTGGTGACCCTCTGTTGTTGTTTTTTATTTGGTCGGGTTTTTGTCTCTTTGACACATTCCCCATTTCCATTTTCAATTTTATCATATCTTAAATACTAATGTCTGAAAGACTAATGTCTGAAAGACTAATGTCTGAAAGACTAATGTCTGAAAGACTCATGTCTGAAAGACTGACGTCCTAACGTCTGAAAGACTAAATGTCTGAAAGACTAAATGTCTGAAAGACTAAATGTCTGAAAGATAAACGTCTGAGTGTCTCATGTCTGAAAGACTAAAGTCTGAAATACTCCTGTTTGAAAGAATCATGTCTGAAAAACTCATGTCTGAAAGACTCTTATCTGAAAGACTGATGTCTGAAAGACTCAATTCTGAAGATTCGTGTATGAAAGACTCATGGATGAAAGATAAATATCTGAAGACTCGTGTCTGAAAGACTCATGTCTCAAAGACTCACGTCTGAAAGACTCATGTCTCAAAGACTAACGTCTGAAAGGCTAACGTCTTAAAGACTACCGTCTGAAAGTATTATGTCTGAAGTACTCATTTATGAAAGGCTAATGCCTGAAAGACTCATGTTTGAAAGATGTTCAATTTGGAAATTAGTATGGCGTTCATTATCACTGACTAGTATATATTTGTTTAGGGGCCAGCTGAAGGACGCCTCCGGGTGCGGGAATTTCTCGCTACATTGAAGACCTGTTGGTGACCCTCTGTTGTTGTTTTTTATTTGGTCGGGTTGTTGTCTCTTTGACACATTCCCCATTTCCATTTTCAATTTTATCATATCTTAAATACTAATGTCTGAAAGACTAATGTCTGAAAGACTAATGTCTGAAAGACTCATGTCTGAAAGACTGACGTCCTAACGTCTGAAAGACTTAATGTCTGAAAGATAAACGTCTGAAAGTCTCATGTCTGAAAGACTAAAGTCTGAAATACTCCTGTTTAAAAGAATCATGTCTGAAAGACTCATGTCTGAGGGATTATGTTTGAAACACTCATGTCTGAAAGACTTACGTCTGAAAGATTCATGTATGAAAGAAAAATGTATGAAAGAATCATGTCTTAAAGACTCATGTATAAATGATAAATGTTTGAAAGACTCATGTATGAAAGATAAATGCATGAAGACTCGTGTATGAAATAAAATTGCCCGAAGACTCGTGTATGAAATAATTACGTCTGGAAGACTCATGTAATAAGGATAAATGTTTAAAAGACTCATGTATGAAAGATTAATGTCTGAAGATCAGTGTCTGGTAGAATACTAAGTAATGTTAACTTTGAAAGTCTAAAGTGTCTGAAAGACTCATGTCTGAAAGACTCATGTCTGAAAGACTCATGTCTGAAAGACTCATGTCTGAGAGACTTACGTCTTCAAGACGCATGTCTGAAAAACTCAGAGGTACTAGGCTTACATAAGACTCATCAGTGACGCTCAATTCAAAAATAGTTATAAAGCCAAGTTAATAGACTCATGTCTGAAAAACTATTGTCTGAAAGACTTACGTATGAAAGATAAATGCCTGAAGCCTCGTGTATGAGAGTTAAATATTTGAAAGACTCATGTCTAAAAGATAAATGTTTGAACGACTCATGTCTGAATGATGTAATTTGATAGATTATAAATACTCTAGATTATCTATTTTAGGGGTTCACAGTTCCTTTTAACTACTCCTCAATGGTATACGTCAAGGAGACAGTCACTCAAAAACACACTCAAATAGATCTTAGGGATAACAATTTTGAAACCTTTTGACATTATATCAAACTCTACTACTAAGCCGTCATAAAATACTGTAAATTTTATAGTCATCTTTGCGGATTTGGCCGTCACAACCAAGTTCACAAAATGACGAAAAAATACATTATTGTTTAGAGGCCAGCTAAAGCCCGTCTCCGGGTACTTGATTTTGCTGTTTTCTGTTCTTTGGTCGGGTTGTTGTTTCTTTGACGCATTCCCTGTTTCCATTCTCAATGTTAATAACATTATGCAGAATACTGTGTCATAATACTTGGTTAATGGTAAAAATCGAAAACTATGTTTTACATTTGTGATTTCGGGACCATTTGTAGCTGACTATGAGGTATGGCTTTGCTGGTTGTTGGAGACCGTACGGTGACAGTTAGCTGCTAATATCTGTGTCATTTGGTCTTTTGTGAAGAGTTGTCTCATTGGCAATCATAGTGCATCCTCTTTTTTTTATATGATGTTGACTATCGTTCACATGTCATTTTGTGTTACAAATATACGTTAGCTATGATCGGCAACAAACCCATGAAAGCAAACAAAAAGCAATAAACAACAGGGATTTTTTTGTAAACAGATCTGCATTAACCGTCAAGCAGTAAAGTGATTTAAGTTACATTTTTACCTTCAAATTAAAAAATAAATTAAAAGATAATTACTGTAGACTTCATTTTCTAGTTAAATAAAGAGGTATTTTTCAACATTGTCTTACGATTATCCAATAAAATTAATATACATGGAATTTACTCACCCCAGCATCAACCCATGTTTTCAGTGTGTGACTGATGAAGTAGCATGAATTTCCATAATGAAACCATCCTCTCAGACATTCCGACTGTAGACCAGTTATAACTATTGAAACATAAGACGTATACGTTCCTGGTTTATGTTCACATTTTTAGATTTAATACCACCAAATCATAGACCCTGTTCACACTAGGACATTTAGATCGATTTACACTAGATCGGTTCACTTCAGATCGATTTAAGGGCCAATATGAACACTTTGAATCGATCGTCAATCGGTTTAAACTAAAACATCAAAAATAGGTAGTTAAGTGTGGATTGATCTAAAGTGAACCGATCTGACTTTAGATGGAAACATAGAAATCGGTTGAAACTTGTATGATTGAATTGAAAATGATTTTTGCGAATATATAGCGGCAAAACTACACATCCCTGTATATATTAGTTGTTCGTTGTTTAACCCATATTTCTTGTAACAGACCTTTGTGTACATGCAAGTAAGAACAAACTAAAAACTTCGACATAGCATATTGCGAAATCTGTGTCCTCTTTTCTTCTGTTGATTTTTTTTCTTTTCAGGAACCGCAGTATTTCATTGTGTTGGAACTTCCTTGCTTCAGTTTTTTGTTTCAAAGTTAAAGAAAACTGCAAGAACACCAGTATCAAAATTTGATCTAGTGAAACAATAACTTCATTGATTTGTGTCCTGTGTATCAGTGTATCAACCACATAAATTTGAAAATTAATTTCTATTTATACACAATATTTACAGTTCTACGGGTAATTAGGTCAGATCGATTGATTTTTTTAAATTGTAGTGTGCACGCAGTGGTTCAGACTTGACCGATAGAGATCGTTATAATTAAACATAATGTTAACGCTAACTGGTTTTATTTTGATCGATTCGATAACGTCACATCCGGTTGCAATCAAAAAAGGAGCGAAAAAATGTACCCTTCAATTTGATCATGGTAGGAAATTAATACATTTCATAGCAGTAAACAATTTCTGAGTCATAAACATATGTCTTTGGTGTTTTATAGCACCATAACCTTATATTTATTTGGTGTGTCTGTCGAAAAATTTTAAAACTTTAGGTTACATGGTTACTAAAGCTTGTACACAAGAAAAAAAAGGGGTAATATGTTTATTGGTTTACTTCCAGTGATGGTTTTCTTTCTTATATACATCATTTTCTACATTTGAAAATGACTGTAACAAGTCAGGAATTTGACATATGTTGTCCATTCGTTTGATTTTGCCATTTGAATATGGACTTTCCGTTTTGAATTTTCCTCGGAGTTCAGTATTTTTGTGATTTTACTTTTTATGCAATGAAATTGCATGTGAAATGTCGAAGATAAATTCTGCACACTTTTTTGAAAAGTGAAAAAATAACAAAGACTAGTACATGTAATAGGGGAAATTCAATGGTGGTATCACACCTTTATATTTCAAGGGAAAGAAAACAGTTTGAAGTAATTTCATCATTTATTTTTTACATCCTTGTTATTTTCTACATAATATACTTACACAATCCAGCAAATAAAACCACACGAATGTCCATTATCATTCTTATGTATGTGACATACAAAAGTCACGATAGATAAGACAAGGAAATAATGCAACGTATCGACCTTACTTTCATTACAGGACAAGCAGATGAACTTGTTAACTCACTATTGAGGGACCTCAAGGGGAGGTCCAGGTAGTCATATACTCGCAAAACATAATCACAAAATAAATGATTTGCCAATATAATCACACAATCAGAAATGTTTTACCAATATAATCACATAATCATTTATTAGTTTTTAACAAGATGATTCAATAATAAAAAATACAGTCCTAGATTAAAATATTTCGTCTTGTAATATAAAAAACGACCAAGTACCTCACATAATCAAAATTCCTCTTAGAAGGCTCATTTGATAGTCATTTGGTGCTTCAAATTTTTTAAAGAAGATGACTATGATATGTGTCAAAGCAAGAAGAGCTTTTGTGTTGATATGCAAAAAACCCATCTTCATTTGATTTTCGGTTATAAATTGTTGTTATTCGAAACACTATGATTTTGCTTTTACAAGGCATATATTGGTTAGCTAACATCTGCATTTGTCACAATGTATAAGTACCGGGCCACGTCCACTTGTCTTGTTGTCCATCTGATGAGTTAAGCCTTTTTCAACTGATTTATAGTTCGTTCTTATGTTGTACTGTTATACCACTGTCCCAGGTTAGGGGGAGGGTTGGGATCCCGCTAACATGTTTAACTCCGCCACATTATTTATGTATGTGCCTGTCCTAAGTCAGGAGCCTGTACTTCAGTGGTTGTCTTTTGTTTATGTGTTACATATTTGTTTCTCGTTCATTTTTTTTTTACATAAATAAGGCCGTTAGTTTTCTCGTTTGAATTGTTTTACATTGTCTTATCGAGGCCTTTTATACCTGACTATGCGGTATGGGCTTTGCTCATTGTTGAAGGCCGAAGGTGACCTATAGTTGTTAATGTCTGTGTCATTTTGGTCTTTTGTGAATAGTTGTCTCATTGGCAATCATACCACATCTTCTTTTTTTACATACTGTATTTCGGATTTTTAAAGAAAAATGAAATCTGCACATTTTTTTGAAAAGTAAAAATTTAACAAAAACTAATAGGGGAAAATCAATGTTGGTATTACACCTTCATATTTCCCTTTTCTCTTTGTTTTCAGTAATTCCTGCTTTTTATGTTCTCTGGTAGGCTCTGAGGGATTAGACAATGACAAAGTAAACACCCACTTATAAGCTGTTTGAAGATCTAATATGGTGCAAATTTAAAAGCAGGATGTTAACATCATATTGATCACCGGTTTTTTTTCCAAATTCATAGAAAAGAGTACAGTTTGAAGCAAAGACGTACAGCCAGTTATCCCAATCAACGGCCCTGTAAAGGTGCATTTTTAAAACTTTCATTGTTCGAGTAAATATACTGAAATATACTGTGTATGTATTGATAACTTTTTTTTTTTTGAAATGCAATAAGAAAAATATGTATAGCTGCTTCATATGTTATAAGTTAATTATAGGTATAAATTTCATTTTAGTCCATTTTTCTAGAATTCATTATCTTGTCCTCCATGTACCACCCCTCGCCTCTTGAAATTTTGGTTCAAAAGTAAAAAATGTGGTATATTAGAATATGTCTGCAAAATTATATGTGGTTGAAGGGAGTTCCGCTGTTTATATTTTCAGAAAACTGACAGAGATTTCACCTTATTATGCCAAAAATTAGGCGTTCAGAAATTAATCTAAATGTATGACGTCAGAAATTCATCAATAATGACTAAATTGATCAAAATGTTTTATAATTGAAACAATTTGACATTTTAACATATGTTTTAGTATAATTATTGCAATTTCATTGCAGTTTAAACAATTAGAAATTTAGAGCCCAAACTATAGATGAATGAAATAACTTCTTTAGACTTTTTAAGTACAGTCGGTATTTGAGAGTTGGAAATGACAATTTCAAAAATGCATGTAAAGAAATGATTTCAGTCAATTGATTTGACATGTTTAATGTTCTTATCACAAGCAGAAAACCCGAGCCTTATTTGGCACTACCTTTTTCAACTTTTGATCCTCAGAGCTGTACAACTTTGTACCCCTTTTTTGACTTTCGAACTTTTATATCTGGGCGTATCTGGTAAGTCTTGTGTGGACGAGGCGCGTTTTTGACGTATTAAATTTTAAACTTGATGCCTTTTGTTATCTATTATTCATGTGTTTCTTTGTCTAATACGTTCTCCTATTTGTTTGTATTGTAGTCCTGTATCATTATGTTGTCATTTTAATGTTATATTTAACAATGCCATCAAAGTGCGAGGTTTGGCATGCCACAAAACCAGGTTCAACCCACCATTTTTTTTCTTTAAAAATGTCCTGTACCAAGTCCGGAAAATAGCCATTGTTATATCAAAGTTCGTTTCTGTGTGTGTAACATTTTTACGTTGTGTTTCCGTTCTGTCGTTTGTTTTCTCCTATATTTGAGTGTGAATTCACATTACTATAAGACGTGTCACGGTACTTTTCTATCCCAAATTCATGTATTTGGTTTTGATGTTATATTGGTTATTCTCATCGGATTTTGTCTAATGCTTAGTTCATTGCTGTGTGTGTTACATTTTAATGTTGTGTTGTTGTTCTCCTCTAATATTTGATGCGTTTCCCTCAGTTTAAGTTTGTTACCCCGATTTTGTTTTTTGTCCATAGATTTATGAGTTTTGAATAGCGGTAAACTACTGTTGCCTTTATTTACCTATTATGTCTGTTTGTTTTGTTCTCTCATCGTTGTCAATATAAAGGAATTTGATGCGACTGTCATACAAGTGAGAGGTTTAGCTAGCTAAATAACCAGGTTCAATCCACCATTTTCTTCATAAGAAAAAGACTGTACCAAGTCAGGAATATGACAAAATGTTATCAATTCGATTGATGTGTTTGAGCTTTTGATTTTGCCATTTGATTAGGGACTTTTCGCTTTGAGTTTTCCTCGGAGTTCAGTATTTTTGTGATTTTACTTTTGATGCAATCATTGATACGGTATGACATTGTTTATTGATTTTGTGCTTCTGATTCGGTATTTGATATATTTTGTAATTGTTCAGATTCAACCATCACTGAAGTGACATTGATTGTCGTAATAAAAAAATAGTAATAATATGCAGGTCAGGTGTCCAATCAATTCGGCTTAAAAGACTTTTTAATGAACGGAACAGAAAATTGTATAGTAGTTGTATTCTATCGTTTTAGATAATTCCATAAATCCTTGATGAATTTTATTACTACGAGCGTTTAAACTGTAAAAATTGAGAATAATTGCAAGACCAGATATATATTCAATACTTGAAATAGGGGCCTCGGTGGCCGAGTGGTCTAATTAGTTACTACTGTAATCACCAGCCAGTCAACACTGAGGTTGTGAGTTCGAACCCCGCTCTTACGGGTGCACTCGACTCCTATCCTAATTGACTAGGATTGTCAGTTTCCCTATCGAAGGTCGGTGGTATTCTCCGGACACTCCGGCTTCCTCCACCAATAAAAACTGGCAGCCATGAAATAGTCTAAATGCGGTTCTTAAAAGTAGCGTTAAAACACCAAAAATCAAAAATCAATCAAATACGTGAAATAGCCAGTTGTTCAGTTGACTCCTTAAAACAATTATTTACCGTAAATGATTTGTAAGGAGCTATTTGTGTCTGGGGTAAAACTATAGCAGATAGAAAGAAAACGTAAACAGCAACAATGATTCGCAAGATAAGATCTGCAAATTGGCCACCACAGTAGAAATTGTCAATAAATATCTTGAAGACGTTATTGCATATGAATTTGACCCGTGTTTACTTCAAAAACTATAGAAGGTAGGCATAAACTAAAAACAGAACAATTATCTTAAATTCAGGATGAGCAAAAAACAGAATTGATTTATGGATTAAACTACAATGTAGGAAAGTGGCCGTTGCGATAGACGCACATATTTTGTGAGGGGAGCAACAGCGCTTTTTATAGCCTATAGTTAGTGCTTATCACATTAATCTATCTTAATTTTGTTTAACTCAATGTTATTTAATGCAGATATCCGGGTGTTGAAAGAAATCAATAGTGCACCATAATTATCATGTACTATAAATTAGAGCTAATTTCCTAATGCTTGTAGAGTAAAACTTTGTTGGCTTTCTTGCTTTGTTTGAATAGACATTAGCTCAAGCAATGCAATAAGACTGACATCTGCAAACAGTATATATAGACAAGCAAACTTACACCTGTATATATTATATTTAAATTTGATTGAATGTTATCCCAAATGCAATTGTCAAATAAAACAAAACAAACAGGCTAACCAAAGTCTTACCCTACATGAATTAGAAAAATAGTTCGTATTTATTATCTCGGGTATCAATCTTCATTGATTGAAGAAAAATTGTGTTTTTTGTCGATACTTGATTTCGTCGTTCGTCTTTATGGCCGTTGTCGGTTTATGTTTGATTTTTGACGCTTGATTAACACTTGCAATTGCTATCTTCACTTTCTTTTTAACATACTTTTGTATACAACAAGAGGGACGAAAGATACCAGAGGAACAGTCAAACTCATAAATCGAAAATAAACTGACAACGTCATGGCTAAAAATGAAAATGACAAACAGACAAATAATAGAACACAAGAAACAACATAGAAAACTAAAGACTGAGCAACACGAACCCCACCAGAAACTGGGGGTGATCTCAGGTGCTCTGGAAGGGTAAGCAGATCCTGATCCACATGTGGCATCCGTCGTGTTGCTCATTTTATTACAAACCCGGTAAATGGTCTAATTTGGTAGGTCACATTAATCATTTTGTTAATGAAAAGGGAAGGAGATTGTAGCTACGAGGTATCAAACATATCCGATATCATCTGTGAAACGGTTATTCCATAACGGTCAACCAACTCGTGATGGCGTCCGTAAAATTTACTAGTAAAAACAATTTGTATTATGTTGAACATTGTTATGTTTGGTTCAATTATAAACCCTTTATCTAAGAAAGCAAGCTACCAAACAAAAGTAATAAATTGACAATATTATTATAATACTGCAGGAAATCAGGTAATGTAATCTTAAGGGAGTTCGCTTCTCAGTTTCAAAGTAATTAACTTTTCAAAACACTAGTTTATATTGATAAGGAATTAATAAAGGAATCCAAAGAGCAACAAAAATATTTGTTTTCGAGTTATGAGCCATTGAAATTTTGGCGGGAAAATATTATCGCTTGACTTTTCATAGCTTTATCATTGACAAGTTAAAGTTCTCAAAAACTGATAAAAAGTAATTAAAATTTTATAAGACTTTTACAGATGGCTTATCATTATACATGTTAAAGAATTTCAAAAAGACAAATGGGGTCACCGGGCAAATTTTTTAAAGGCATTCAAATGGATAAAAACAGAGGATTCCAAAAATCTGACAAAAAATCCAAAACATGACAAGCCACCTTCCTTAAATTTTAAACTACGTTTTTATTTGCAACTGTTCATTGTGTATGAGATGATTGAACACATTCTATGCAAAATCTTGAGATAGAGATTTTATGTAATTTAATTTTTCATTATGTAAGTTCAATCTCACAATATTGGGTTTTTGTCGCTTTCATTTCAAAACAACAAATTTGTCAATAAAATTAATATATCACAATCGTACAAAACCGTACTGCGTACTTCAATCGTTTAAATCGGATTAAAATCGAAACTTTAAACATTTAAGCAAATAAGAAATTAAAGCCAACTAATTTATGCAGTATAAATTGACGAAGGACATATACAAGGATATATGTGGTTTCCCGTATATCAAATGTGACTAGTTTTTAAATGCGTATATATATATCTATATAAAGCAGGTTTCGGAAACATTACGTGTTTGCCAAAACAATGGGCATCTGCTATGTTTTTAAATATTAACTCGTAAACGTGAATGAGCCACTCAGTAAAAGAGCTGTC
Organism: Mytilus trossulus; assembly: GCF_036588685.1. Classification (NCBI taxonomy): domain Eukaryota; kingdom Metazoa; phylum Mollusca; class Bivalvia; order Mytilida; family Mytilidae; genus Mytilus; species Mytilus trossulus. The sequence continues at coordinate 8,450,462 of NC_086385.1, read as the reverse complement.
AGAAATAAACATTTAAATAACACTTGAATTTTAATAATACAAATATGCTTGATTGACTTTTGATTTGCCCTATTGAAGATATAATTATGGGGGTGAACTGTAAGTTTTACATATTGAAATTACAACGAACATCAAACGGAAGTAGGTAGTGACAGTTTTATTCAACTAAATAACAACAATCTCATCTCTATAATAACTTTAGTGATTTTCCCCGACGACAGTCCAATTGCAGTGGGAAAAAATGTCCCTTTTTGCTATTTTGGTTTTTAGTATTGTAGTATTTAGCAATGCACTTCAAGGTAAGGTGTTTAAATGTAGCAATGCACTTCAAGGTAAGGTGTTTAAATATAACAATACCATTCTTGCAGTAAATCGCATCGAAACTAAACAATAGATTCATTAAATCGTTGTCAATATAATGGAATTGTGTGCGTCAGTCAAATAAGTGAGAGGATTAGCTAGCTATAAAACTAGGTTAAATCCACCATTTTCTACATAAGGAAATGCCTGTACCAAGTCAGGAATATGAAAGTTGTTTTCCATCCTTTTGATGTGTTTGAGCTTTTGATTTTACCGGTTGATAAGGGAAACTTCAATCAGTATTTTTGTGATTTTACTTTTTCCAAGAGCATATTTTATTCAGAATATGAATTAATGTTTGTAACACACACGAACACACAGTTGCATAGATGAAAAGAATTCTAAAAGAAAAACATACGAATATTGAATAGAAAAAATGAATGCCGAATAAATGACATTTACCGAATTGACATTAACAACAATACATTTGCAGCAAAAAGCGATCATACTGCCAAGACAATCACAGAAAAATTTCATATTTTGCATGATAAAGTACGTCTTTAAAATGTTGGTCCGAGGGGAACCTTCAGTGAACAAATAAATAAAATTATCACATTTTATCTAGATATCAGTGACGCTCAGATCAAAATAGTTATAAATGCAAACAAGTACAAAGTTGAAGAGCATTGTGGACCCAAAATTCAAAAAAAATTGTGCCAAATACGGCTAAGGTTATCCATGCCTGGGATAAAAAAAATCCTTAGTTTTTCGAAACATTCATAGATTTGTAAGCCAAAATAGTATAAAAATTACCATATAATTGATATTTATTTCAAAGTGATAAAATATTTCTGAAATATTTTACAAAGATATTCCGCTGATGAGATATAAATATTTACTCGGTAAAAAAAATCATAAAATATTGTAAAATGCTGTCGCAATTTTTAAAGAAAAAAATGTGATATTTCACATTGGTATATATATTGCATTTTTATAGGTTATTAAAGTTTATGTTATGCTATCAGTATTTAAAAATTAAATTATATTAAAAAAAACTGTTATATTGCGATTATAAACACATTTGTATGTTCTATCGTATCAACTAGATACTTGCAAGGCACCCTATCACAGAATAGCAGATGGCTGTTATTACTTCAGTACAGAAACTGTGGCCAGAGATGCTGCTGCATATGTATGTATCTTTTAATGGTTAAAACGAGTTACTTTCTATACTAACGTTATCTACCTCAGAAATAAATTACCTTAGCTGTAATTGGATTAGGTCCTCAATGCTTTTCAACTTCGTAATATATTTCGCCTTTTTAACGTTTCTGGATTCGAGCGTCACTGATAAGTCTTTTGTAGACAAAACGCGGGTCTGGCGTAAATGCAAAATCCAATCCTGGTATCGATGATGAGTTTATTTATTGAAATTCCTCGTTAAAAGTGAGTATTGACAATAGCTTGCTTGCAGAGTAAAAATACCAAAATGAACCATCCTATAACACATGGGGACGATGGAAATTTAGTAAATGGTTAGATCGATTTGAAAAGATAGTATATATGTTTCTGGAATACCAGCTTGTTCATGTTTTGTATATTGAGGATGATAAGTCCGTAAATCATGAAAACTAAAATTGTCTTTACGAAATTTCACGTTGAAAGGAAACAGAGTTCGTGAGACAAAAAACATTATTTAACTCTACTAATGATTCGGTAAAAATAAATATTGAACAACAAGAATCCCAGGAAAACAATATTTACAAACATATACATTGTTAACCCCGCCACTTTCTCTATGTATGTATCTGGAGCCTGTTACTCAGTGGTTGTCGTTTGTTTATGAGTTACATATTTGTTTTACGTTTATTTTTTGTACATTAATTGGGTCGTTAGTTTTCTCTTTTGAATTGTTTTACATTGATATTTTGGGGCCTTTGATAGCTGACTATGCGATATAGGCTTTGGTCTTCGTTAACGGCCGTGTGGTGACATATAGATTTTAATTTCTGTGTCATTTTTGGTCTCTTGTGGAGAGTTATCTCACCGGCAATCATAACACATTTTCTTTTTTTTTTTTATATTAAATAACCCCTAACGGGAAGGATTGTGCCTGATATTCATATGATGAAGACACAATCTTTCAATCAGGTTAATTGAAGTCTGGAGCTGGCATGTCAGTTAATTGCTAGTAGTCTGTTGTTATTTGTGTACTATTGACATTTTGTTTATTTTCTTTTGTTACATCTTCTGACATCAGACTCGGACTTCTCTTGAACTAAATTTTAATGTACGTATTGTTATGCGTTTCCTTTTTTACATTGGCTAGAGGTATAGGGGGAGTGTTGAGATCTCATAAACATGTTAAATCCCGCCGCATTTATGCGCCTGGCCCAAGTCAGGATCCTCTGGCCTTTGTTAGTCTTGTATCATTTTTAATTTTAGTTTGTTGTGTACAATTTGGAGTTGAGTATGGCTTTCATTATCACTGAACTAGTATATGTATTTGTTTAGGGACCAGCTGAAGGACGCCTCTGGTGGCGGGAATGTCTCATTGCATTGGAGACCCATTGATGACCGTCTGTTGTTGTCTGTTCTATGGGCGGGTTGTTGTCTCTTTGACACATTCCCCATTTCCATTCTCAATTTTACTTATTAACTGTTTAATATTTTAATGCAGGCAGGCTGTGTGGAGCGTGGGGGATATCTAGCGACCTTTGAAACTCTGGAAGAAGCAATGTTAATGAAAAACGAGCTTCTAAAAAGGAATAAAGGTATACTAACATGTATAGTAGACACTGTGCATGTGCCAATAACATATATAAAGGACTGATATGTGTTTCTCAGTCTTGAAATGATTTTATGCAAAATAATATGACTTATTACATTCAAATTGACTTATTATGAAAAAAAGAAATTAACCACACGAGATTAAGTATCGTAGATGTTGATAACTATAAGTCCTTGTACGGCTTTCAGAAATAGGCAAAACGCACCATTTTCTACATTCAGAAGGAATTGCCCGAACCTAGTTATGACTAAGACAGTTGTTACACATGTGTTTGATGTGGGGATTTTTAATTATTCCATTTGAAAAGAGATTATTCAATTTGAGTTAATTACCTTTGAATTCGATATTTGTTGTTATTTCACTTTTTCTCAAACTGGATAGCAAGCAATAAAAGGTCCTTACAGCCCTTGGATGGTGTAAACTTCCCAAAAAAACGTGTATGGTGTAATGGTGTATGGTGTATGGTGCAATGGTGTAAGGTGTATGGTGCTATGGTGTATGGTGTAAGGGGAATGGTGTAATGGTGTATGGGGAATGGTGTGATTGTGTAACGTGTGATCGGGAATGGTGTGAATGATGGTGTACGACATTTCATTAGTTGAAAACGAAGTTCTTTTTATTTTGTTTTTTTCAAATTGTAAACATAAACAATAATAATAATCTTAATATTGGAAATTTAATTGCATTATGGGTAATTTCGGATCGTGTAGATAGAATGGGTAATGGTGTATGGTGTAAAGTGTAAGGTGTATGGTGCAAAGGTGTAACGTGTATGGTGTAATGGTACAAGGTGTATGGTGTAATGGTGTATGGTGTATGGTGTTATGGTGTATGGTGTTAGTGGGAAGTTTACACCATCCAAGGACTGTAACTGGAAAATTGATACAAACGGTGCACAATCGACCTGATAATGTACAAAATGATTACAAAAGTAGCATTTGATTTTCAAATAAACTAACATCCTGACCTAAGACAATGTAGCCAAAATTAAACACTTGTTGGGCAACCCAATCCTACTTAACCAAGGACAGTGTTGTCACAAGAGAAAAAGCTGTAAAATCAATTGAAAACGCTTGAATCAACATACTGATAATAAAAACAAACACACATAGCACCAATTATCAAAGAGTTCTCTTAAAATAATTACTAAATGAATTTATTTTATTTAACCTGCAATTGGGTGTCCTACTATACAGATACAGCCCTACAGATATCGCTATGCTGTATCTGTATACTTTACAGATATCGCTTTAAAGCTCCGCCCACTGCCGGACTGAGTATTGTTTGAACCTGTGTGACCTCAGAATGTGTATTCCAGTTGCATTACAATGACGATGACAATTGTCGATTTCAAAACTTGAATGTGTATGATTGTGTTACTAAATCAACAATGTCAATTTCAGCATGCATGTTTAGTGAAGGTCAAGTCTGAAGCGTACGACAACTCGTGCACTTCTGTTTCAAATTTGACAATGTTTTGTTATTTGTTTTTACTGTTGAAATTAGTTGTTATGTTAAAATAGATAATTATTCACCTTGAGCGATGTATTATTGTTGACCATTTGAGATTCTTTTTTGCGATCCCGTCTTCAGCGTAATGTGTGATTTTGACATTACTACGCGGGCCTCAAGGGATAACAAATCGAAAATAAATGCTAAATATGTTAGTTTTTGTGTCTTTCAAAACACAAACAATATACAAAATGAATTGTAGGATAAAGACAATAACTGTTTAGTGTCTTTAAATATCAGCTGTATTTGTACTCGGCTCGAAACAGATGTAGTAGCTCGCTAGAAGCTCGCATACACCTTGTTTCCTAGCCTCGTACAAATACAGCTGATATTTAAAGACACTTAACAGTTATTGTCTATTTAATCAGTCTGCGATAAATCTGTGAAAATTTTGAAAATATAAGTATCGACAGCCAGACTTCAATTAACCTGATTGAAAGATTGTCTCTGCATCATATGAATATCAGGCACAATCCTTTCCGTTAGGGCCCGGGGTTATTTAATATAAAAAAAAGAAAATGTGAGATGATTGCCAGAAAGATAACTCTCCACAAGAGACCAAAATTGACACAGAAATTAAAATCTATAAGTCACCACACGGCCTTCAACAAAGACCAAAGCCTATACCGCATAGTCAAATATCAAAGGCCCCAAAATATCAATGTAAAACAATTCAAAAGAGAAAACTAACGACCCAATTAATATACAAAAAATGTATCACAGTAAATGAGTGATATGTCTTAATTTTCTGTAAACTAATGATATTAATTACTTTTAAAGATATCAAATACGAGACAACGTTCACAAATTTAGGACATTTAAAACAAAAATACATAAAATCTCTTAGAGGAATAAATGATATAACATTATATGATTCTGTATTGCTAGGTTTATACTATTATGTTGGTGGTCGTAACCTCAACAGGAACAATCCTGCTGGTGATTGGAGGTGGATAAAGAAAGGGGAAATGTTGAAGATGACCTACTTCATTTTCCCTAAAGGTCAGCCCAATGGGACACCCGAAGACCCACAGGAATGTATGTGTTTTGATCCTTATCTACATTACAATCTTAACGATTTTAATTGTGATCATGCTTCTGCAAGTAAGCATGCATATATTTGTGAACAATGAACAAAATCAAAAACATTGCAAACTGATTTCTTTAGTACTGATTATTTAAATGAATGAAAGTATATGCCATTGACACTTGAGTGTTTGTTTTTGGTTACAACAGCCTGAATGCGCAGTTTCTATAATAAAACAAGATGATTGAATAAAAAACCGCTTGTTTCTTTTAATATTTTATGATTCCTGTTCTCATTTTATATCCAAACCTTTTGCGTTATCATTCATAGATTCATCTGACAATTAGCTCTATCGATGATGCTCCCGCTTGCATATCATAAACAGTTATAAACGGACATAACTGAAGAACGGTAAAAGTGACACTAACCAATTGTGTTCTAACTTTTATGGTGATAAGTATTTTGTAAAAGTTTCATAATATTTGGTTGAGGCAAACAAAAGAAAGAAATACAAAACGAAAAATTCAGCAACTGTTTCCCTCTGTAAAGAGGCATGTCATGGAACAGTAAAAGTGACACCACCAAAATTCAAACTTGATCTGTATTTGGTGGTGTTAAGCATTGTCTATAATTTTAATAATATTTGGTAAAGACAAACTAAAGTTAGAGAACAGAAACTAAAAACTCAACAATATTTCTATTTGTAAAGGGGCATAACTCTTGGACGGTTTAAGTGACACCACCTAAATTCAAACTTAGTCTGTGTTTTATGGTAATAAGCAATGTGATCAGGTTTCATAACATTTAGTTGAGGCAAGCTTAAGATAGAGAACAGAAACCAACTTTTGGACATTCTGACGGACGGATAAAGGTAAACCTTAATCCCCCTCCGACACGGCGGGGGCATAAAAATATGTAAATATAACAATTGATTAAATTAGGCAAAATTCAATGAATGGTCATTGCACATGGTTGTCATGAAGGTTTGAGAATAAAAACAGTATATTATAGTTAGGACCAGCAAAATTTCTTCAAGGCCCACAAGGAAAATAATTATGTTTCGAGAACCATAAACAATGCATTTACTCTGCCGTATACAAATAATAATTCAGTTAGGTTTTAAAAAAAAATAATAGACAATCTGTCCTTTCCACCATATACAATAGAAACATTTACAAATTCTTATGTAGATCGTTGCCTGGTACATATTTCCTCAGATAGAACATGTAGAATTTGCATGCTCCCACCGTAGCAAACGGGGCATTAAGTTGTACCCTTGTCCGTAAGTACGTCTGTTCCAGAGTTATACCCTTTTACAAATGGAAAAAATTGCTGACTTTTTTGTTTCCGTTCTCTAACTCACGTTTGCCACAACCAAATGTTTTGAAACTTATACGCAATGCTTATTTCCATAAAATACAGAACAGTTAGAATGTTATTGGTGTTACTTGTACTGTCAATAAGTTATGCCCCTTTAAAATGGAAAAAAAATGCTGAATTTTGCGTTTCCGTTCTCTCTTTTTCGTCTGTCTGACATAGCTCATCTTACCCTGACCTCATTTTCTTAGAACATTGATAATGTTAAATTGATATGATACTTGTTTTAAAATCTTTACATAACACTTACAGAGTTTCAAAAGTAATTCAATGATAAATAAAACCAACCAGACATTTCAGGGTGAATCTTCTTGTTAAGCAGAGCTTAGTCTAGGGTTAAAGTTTTTAAAGCATCAATCTGTTTCAAAAACTAACAATGAGTTGCATTAAATTGATACTGTAACTTCTTTAAAATAGCCATTTTGAAAGAGAAAGTATACTGAGCTATTTTTTTTTTAAATGTTCATTAAGATTTGTTTCATAGATAATCATGTTATGCTCATTGTTGAAGGCTATACGGTGACCTGTGGTTGTTTATTTCTATGTCTTTGCTCTCTGGTGGAGAGTTGTGTCATTGACCATTACAACACATCCACTTATTTTTATACATAGATAGTAATTAAGTTTTGGATTTAACATTATTCTTTTTCACTGACATGCGTATTACCATTTTTTCAAACTTCTGAGAAATCTTACATATAATATTGCAGGGATCGGGTAAATAGACTGCCCTCAACTTCAGAAATTGTATTATGCTTTATTTTTTTAAATACTTAGTTCACAAGTAAACACAATGAGATATCACATTTTTAAAAAAATCGAAAAAGGGGGGGGTGCACAATACCCAGAGTGATGATTTTTCATTTTGTACAAGTATATCTTCATTTATCATATATTCTCGTTTAAAATTAACAAAATGTGTGTCAGAATTGAACATATAAATGCAATATTTTAGCTTTTTTTCAGTTCAAAATGTTTGATTATTCATCTGATTGGTAATCTGAATTTTGGTGAAAATTTACATTTTTTGACTAAAATTATTTTTTTATAAAAAAAAAAAACCACACGACTTTCTTTTCATTTCATGAATATATAAAATGTGGTCTTTCAAAATTTGTCCATGACATGTCATGTTATTGTTGGTCTTGGGAGATAAACCGATTTAAAATTTAGGAGTTTTTGAAATTTTTCATTTTCTAATTTTAACACATTTTTAAATGGAAACAAACTATTTAGTAAATTCAAAATTTTAACGTTTCTGTATAGTTTGGGGTTTAATACTGTAAATATACATATTGTTTTTACTGATAAACCTTATTTCTATGAGACTTTAGATTCCCTTATTTTATATTTTCAAAAAGGGTCTTTTTCACATATTCAGGCAAAATGTTGATTTGATAGTTACCATGGCAACGGGCATAATACAGGAAAAATAAAGACAGAATTTTACTCATCTACCAAAGTTCTTATGATATAGGGCAAAAACAATTACTTCTGTGACATGTCATGAATCACCTTCTGCAAGACAGGTACTTAAGTCGTTTTGTGTTTTATTTAATTGTTATGCGTTTGCTTGGTCCGATGTCTTGTTTTATGTTTATTTCATTTGGCTTCACATTACAGAAGATGTTTTGTTATCACATGTTCTAAAATGTTTGTATATCATTGTGTTAAAAATCTACACGATAGTCTGTCATTTATCAATTTTTATTTAAAACCTGGTCTGTTAATGTGTCGGATGTATAAAACCCGGTCTGTTAATTCGTCGGATGTATAAAACCCGGTCTGTTAATTGGTCCGTTAAGAGTTATGAATGGCAATAAAATAATAATTTTATTGCTTTATGGTGTGTTATCGGATCCAATAGGTAGTCTCAAGAAGAGCGGTTAAAATATACAGAAACAATACATTAACAATGAAACATAAAATATACGGTAACAACACATGAATAATGAACAATCTAGACAATGGGAATTAAACATTTATAAAATGGTTTCAAAAAGGGTTATATTAACGTAATATTAATTTCATTCAAGAATGGTCGCATATATCATGTGGATTATGTTTGAAAGTTACATATGACATCAATTTGTCCTCTACATTGGTAACCAGTATATAAATCAAAGATAAACGTCATAATGTAATTAAACATCAGTAAGTAAAATATATTGGGATGCTAGAATATAAAGATTAGAGAATGAGTAATGAGTAAGATAAATAAAATGTAGAGAAATGTGGCATCACAATTTAAAGAATACAGAAATAAACAACACCCCCAACCAGGAGCCTCATGGTATACACGAGAATCTGGATGGAGACGCAGAATATAGAATAATAGATAACTCATATCTTAGAAGATTTTTATTGGAAAATATTTGTGTTGCATGAACATCTTTTGTAAAAGTTTTAACTACTGGTGCATATAAAATCATCATCTTTAAATGTAGTAGCCTAGCTATAAGAAGCATTTGCTTGTTGAATTAAGTAGTATTTATAATAGAACAAACCATAAATCAAATGTTTATTCTTTATCATGTTTATTGATAGGCACTTTTTACCCTAGGGAAGCAACAAGTACATCTCCTAAACGTGTCTACCCAATCAGCAATATGACCGTGAAAGCGTCTTAACGGCGTACAATATTGGGCATGCCAGACATGAGTTTCGTCTACTAAAGACCAATCAGTGACGCTAGAAAACAACACAATGAATGATAAAATCAATTAAGAATTTAAGAGCATGGGGTCTACATATTCCCCAAGGTTTGCTATATCCGACAATTGTTCTCTAGAGTAGAAATAAACATGTGATAGGCAAATCGTCATCTAATTGAGGAAATTGTAGATGCAGAAGTAAAAGATACTTAGGATAACTTTAAAACTTATTAACTGATAATGCCAAGAACAAAATAAAAAAAAGTATAAGAAAGAGAGACAAATCAACAAAACACTACAACCGAATTAACAACAAGAATGTTAACCGAACTTAAATCAGAAGTTATCTCAGGTACTCCGAAATACTAGTAGTGTGCAGATCATGCTTCACTAGTGGCATTCATCCTCTTTGTCACTGGAAGAACAAAATTCGGTAATAATACTCAAACGGTAATGCCACAACTAGCGTTTTGTACGTTTTGCTATAAGGTATTTTAGATTAATCCCGAGTGACTTAAAGACTTTTATGAATTCAAAAGTTAATTTTTTTTCACATTAAACAAAAAGATTATATGAAGTTCCCTTGGATTATTTTGAACTCAATTACAATAACAACGTGGTAAGTCGTTTTAGATAGTCGTTGATATATTAATGAACGCAGGCTCAATACTCATTAGTTTTCTACATTAAAAGAGGGATTAAAGATACCAAAGGGACAGCCAAACTCATAAATCGAAAATAAACTGACAACGCCATGGCTAAAAATGGAAAAGACAAACAGACAATCAATAGTACACATGACACAACATAGAAAACTAAAGAATAAACAACACAAACCCCACCAAAAACTAGGGGTGATATCAGGTGCTCCGGAAGGGTAAGCAGATTCTGATCCACATGTGGAACCCGTCGTGTTGCTTATGTGATAACAAATCCGGTAAATAGTCTAATTCGGTAGATCACATTTATGAAAGGGAAGAGAATAGTAGTTACGACGTAAGGAACATATCCGATATCATTCGTGAAACGGTTATTCAATAACGGTCAACCAACTCGTGATGGCTTTCGTAAAATTTACGAAGGGATGATTTCAACTTCACCATTTAGAACTCTTGGTTTAATAGCTTCCTTGTAAGCAAGAACCATCTATCACGAAAATCATGATAGGAAATGCAAGCACGGGAATATCGTATCAATTGGAAGATATATACCCCGTATGCAGGTGCTTCTGGAATGTTGCTAGAAATGGAAAGTTCACAATTGGAAAGCTGAAATCATCTCTTTTGTCGTAAAGATTTGTTTTCAATCGACCCTCATTGTCAGTTTCTAGATGTAAATTATGAGGCCGACTTAAATGTATAGTGCATCCTTTTATAATGGTATTAAGATTATTAAATATATATCAAGATATATTGTTGTCTGCTTGACACATCCCAAATTTCCGATTTCAATTTTATCATTAAAGAAAGAAAGAAGAGGAATACTTGCCAACAAAAAAATCTCCATCAAAGAAAATAGTTTCCAAAATCACACAATGATAACTATTTACCAAACGTTTGTATTTGAATGTTTGGTTGTTTGTCATCTAGTTTTTTTTTGTTTTATATTTTGTTGTTTTGTGTTTTATTTTATTTTGTGTAAAAGGTTTTTTTGTTGTCTTATAATTGAAAATGACATTTTTAAATCATAAATAGTTTTTGCATTCAACAGCCTAAGTCAAGAAGATGATACAAGGAAAAAATAGAATGAACAATTTAAATAGTTCACCAAAGTTTTTAATACATTCACATGAAGTCAAGAAGATAACTATTATCAATTTTTCATACGAATTTATACCATAAAATAGAGCTGGATTATACCAGATGGAGTGGCAAACTTAAAGGTCGAAGTAAAAGTGGCTATTCTTGCATCCAATTGATCAGACACATTCAATGCTTGCCAATCTTTAAATTCATTTATCCAATTATGCTTCCTGAAGCTGGGAATCTGTAAATGTATAAAAAGGGAAAAACCAATTTTAATTAATCAGTTATATACATTTTGTAAATCTTCTAAATCTTTGACAAGAAAACAAAGTTAGGATATTCTTAATAATATAAGTAACGGGAGTACATCATTTTCGCACACCTGAGTACACTACTGTTGAGCAAGTTAGTCATGTAGGATGTTTACTTTGAATGTAAACACCATTATATGTACAACAATATAAATAAAAATACCGAATTCATGGAATAAATAGGAGAAAATCTCAAAATAATTACAAAAAAAAAACGTTAGACTTGATCAACCAATGGAACGAATGACAAACAACAGTTATATTACTGATTTGGTATAGGAGTTGAACGCTGAACATAGTGATTTTTAGCCTGGTTGAATAGCTAGCTTAATCTTACAGTTGTAAGATACTTGTTTAGAGTATGGTTAATAAATAAAGGCAACAGTAGTATACCGCTGTTTAAAACTCATAAATCCATGGACAAAAAACAAAATCGGGGTAACAAACTAAAACCGAGGAAAACGCATTAAATATAAGAGGAGAACAACGACACAACACTGAAATGTAACACACACAGAAACATTGTCACCATTGACTCAGCAACAAAAACAAACATAATTCAACATGCAGACATCTTATACGTTCTGCTATTTCACATCCAATTCTTTTTATGGTAGTATTCTTTACAAAATGTTGGCATTCACCTCATATGCTAAGAAAACCGTTAAACAGACTTATAAAGAAGAGATATAGTTACAATACTGTTGTCAGTTCGTTAATGATTACATGTTTTGGCTTTAATTTTGATTCTCATATAGGGTCTTTGCATCGGAAATAAACTAAATTATTCTAAAACCAGGTGTTGGCATGATACGGGTTATGTTCTTCTCATTTTATGATGGTATATAACTAAACCCCTTACGGTAGGGATTGTAATAAATACTCATATGGTGTAGCAGCAAGTCACTAACTGCTAGTCGTCCGTTGTTAAATAATGCATCATTGTCATTTTGTTTAGTTTCTTTTGTTACCTATTCTGACATCGGACTCTGAGTTTTACTGTGCGTGTTGTTGTGTGTTTGGTTTATATGCATTGGCTAGAGGTATAGGGGGAGGGTTAAGAACTAAAAAAAACATGTTTTTCCCGCCGCATATTTGCGCCTGTCCCAAGTCAGAAGCCTCTAACCTTTGTTAGTCTTATAAAATTTTAATTTTAGTTTCTTGTGTAAATTTCGGAGATAAGTATGACGTCCTTTATCACTGACAATTTTTGTTCAGGGGCCAGCCGAAGCACGCCTCTGGATGCGGGAGTTTCTCGCTGCATTCAAGACACATATATGGCCTTCGCCTGCTGTCTGCACTTTGGTCGGGTTGTTGTCTCTTTGACACATTCCCCATTTCCATTCTCAATTTTATAATGGCTTATACTGCACTATTCGAGCAGTCAAAATGCGTTTACTGTATATTTTTTATGTCATATACAGCGATTCACGGATGAATTTTGTGTAGACAACTAGCTTCTGGCGAATCAAATTACAAGCGTGGTACCGTTTATGAGTTTTTAATATCATGATTTTGCTTTTTTAGCCTCATTGTGAAGTTAAATTCAGTCTTGCAACAAGTACCTGAAGGTTTAGTTTGCCAAGAAGTCAGCAGATTGTACAGGTTTGATGAGATCCATCAGTTACACATGACATTGCGTAAAACAAATAATTTAATATCCCAAAAGGCTAACCTAGAACTGAACATATTTTACATGATAACCTGAACACTGTATTTCATTTCAAACAGTTACATTAGGTCATATGCTAGTCTGATTTAATAACTATCTATGGTTAATAAATTTGGTGATGTCATTTGAATGTATTCTAGGTGTTACGCAGTTCAAGTTATCAATCTTAACTGTTTGTCGGTGTTTTCTGCTTGAAATTTTTCATATTAACCTGTCTTTGTTTTGTACTTGTAGTTTGTATTGTCTTCTGTTGATTGTATCTGCGTGTACGCTTTCCTGTTTCTGTGGTTGTTTTGAGCTTAAAATTTGTCATTACCTGTGTTTGATTAGTACATGAAATTCATTGTTTTCTTCTGCATATGGTATTCAAATGTACTCTTCCCTGTTTCTGTGTTTGCGTCGAGCTTGCCCGTGTTTGTTTTAGACATGTTGTTTCACTGTGTATTATTCTGTTTCCGGTATCTATATACAGTGTGTTTTGTGAATGTGGAAGTGTTGCACATATTGTATTGTATATTTTTCTGTTTACGGTATCTACGTGCACTGTTTTTGATGTGTCTGTGGTTGTTTTGAGCTTGAAATTTGTCATAAATTAACCTGTGTATGTTCTGTGTTTTAATTTGCTTATGATGTCTAATTGCACTCTTGTTTTTTTCTTCACTGTATGACATTTTTAAATTCCTTGTTGATTGCTGTTAGTATTTCGTATTTCCTCTTATTGAAAAGGTAGCATTGCTGTCACTGATGTTTTACTGTAAATCCCGTCCCTTTTGTATGGGATTAAACTTGTAACAACAATTTACTCCTATTCAATACAGTCACCATTACTGGATTCATTTTTTTCCCGTAGGTACCAATTTTTGTGGATTGAGAAAAACTTATTTTGTGAATATTTGATTCCGCGGTGAAGCCAATCAATCACTTCATACAAAGCATATAGATAATTTGCTATTTGTTGAACATTTTAGTTCGTGTTCCACCTGTACCTACGAAACCCGTGAAAATTGGTATCTTACCAATAATAATGAAGCCACAGTAACATGAGCAGATAAATATGAGAAATATTACTATTTATAAGGAGAATAGCTTGACGGAAAAAATTAAGAATTAAATAAGGATGAACTAAAGTGAAATTAAATAAAACAAGAATTTAAATTAAATTGATAATATAAGCTGGAAGAGCATTAGTTCGGGATCAAAATAAGCAGAAACAAATTGATAGGTCATAGAGCTCCTTTTCAAAATATTTGATAATTTCAAAATATGACCTGAAAAACCTGACGCGGATCTAACCTTATATTTGCTTTGGTATTATTTGGGTCTAAAATCTAAAGTTAGAAAATCAAGAATCTGCTTATATTTAGGTGAATGACCTTTTAAGTGCTATTAAGTCTTTTATGAACAGATGTTATGGTTATTGTGCAAAATATTTTACCTTGTATCGAAGGGAAAGCACCAACATCTGACTCAAATTCCAAAACTCACCATAGTAAATAATTTAAATTACTTACTCCGTTTCACAGATGACAGGTGATACAAAGGAACAATAACAATGAATCCACAGTAACATATACAAATACATATACGAAATATTACTAACGAGAATAGATTGACGGATATAATTAAGAAGTAATTAAAAGTACCTACTAGTAATTAACAATTAATTAAAATTACTTACTCCGTTTCACAGATGAAAGGTGATAAAAAGGAACACTCTTGATCGTTCCATGTTCCATGTGTGCCATAAAGCCAAGACAACACCAAACAGTTTTCACCTGTTTCCCAGTTATCTGGATCCCCTGGAAACCAGTTGGTGTATGTCAAGTCTTTTCCTGTTGATGCCCATACCCATACACCTTCAATAACTTCGTCTGTTCCTCCTAACCAAAAGTCTCCTAAACCATTCAGAATATTATTTAATTTCTTTATCTCTCATGAAAACATCATGAACAAAAATACGTAACGGCAAAGTCCATAAGACGTTACAAAATCATAAGATCTATATTAGGATATTGACAACAAATGGAAGTTTTAAAGCTCTTGTAAGGTCGGTAAAGTTAGTTCAGGGGTATACCGCCATCTTGAATTATACAATAACAGTAAACAAGGGACGACATTAGTATAAATGACATTTTTTGAGTGGGAGCTCACTTTTTTCCTAAGCCGCGAAATACAGCAACTGGACGACGTCATATATCAAACGTTGACGTCATTTGATTTATAACGTAACACCAGGTATGCGATACGGGGTATGCAATACAGGATAGATGATACAGACTGGAAAAAAGAACCTTTATTAGATATACAAAATTGCTGTATTTTATACTAAATAAATGATAAAGGAGTAGATCCAGTAAGACCTTTTTTTTGGCCCCAAAACATAGCAGTTTTACAAAATTGTTAAAATGTAAATTTTTAACTATTTATTAGAAAGTAGAATGCTTCTGCTACATTATTTTGATCCATTTTTGACAATACAATGCACATATATCTTGAACTAGCATCATTAAGTCATGCTAAAATACTGAAATCTTCACAATTTTAGCATTTAAGTAAAATTTTAGGCAGTTTTTGTCTTAAATGAAAGTAGCCTCATTTGTGTTCATTCTTAAAATTGAAATGTAAGTTGTATTTGATGATTATACATAACAAATTTGAAGGTTAAGGATAAACACGGATGCGGCCACTTTCTTTTTTGACAAAGATCATCTGAAAAGTGAATTTTTTGGCATATTTGATAGTTTTTTGGTCTATTTAAGCTTGAATCGAAGCATTTTTTATGACTGAATCAGATAAAATCTTTCACATTTACTAATTGAATCAATTGAAATGGACACTTAGTTGATTAAAAAGTGTCCAAAATCTGTCGTCAGATGAACCTGAAATTTGAGGCCAAAATCGGCCCTTACTGGACCCGCTCCTTTCAATATCACATTATCAGAGGGAAATATATGATCGGATATAAAGAGTATAAACATACTATCATTGGTGTCCCTTTTTCCGATTCCATTCTTGATAAGTTCAATAGTGTCTGTTAAAAAGGCATTTTCTCCTCTGGTTTCTATTATTGCTAGATGTGAATTATACGTTCTGCAAAAACTCTGAACAGAATCGATGATATTATTTTAAGACGACAACACCATGAAAATGAAATGACATTAAATTGCTACAAAAGCAGATTCAATGAACCATTTTCTACACAAGAAAATGCCTGTACCAAGTCAAGAATATGACAGTTGTTGTCCATTCGTTTGGTGTTTAACAGCTTTTGATTTTACCATTTGATTAGGGACTTTCCTTTTTGAATTTTTTTCAGAGTTCAGTATTTTTGTGATTTTACTTTTTATTTCAAGTCTTCTACAAGTGATGTTAGTTTTGTAGGTGTGACTGTTTCTTTTTCTGTCATTACAATTTTGGAACTGATTTAAGTGGTTCATAACATTACGAGAAGAGGGCTCTGTAAAAATCAACTGCACGTTTTATATACGTTCTATTTTTCATGAAATATTAATCTTCTGAATAATAAAACATACTGTTAGTAAGACTGCTATTTTCCCACAAAAAATTTCCGAATAAGTGTGAGTTTCAAGTTGTTTGTTTTCTACCTTTTTGTATTTTTGTCATATGGTCAAAGTAAACATTTTGTGAAAATTCAATGAAAAGTGAACGAGCCAAATTAATTTTAGTGAAGGTGTTAGGTACCACCTTGATACGTGTAGGTTAATATGGTGTGTCGTGTTCGTCTATGAGTTATTTATATATCATTAAAATGAAATGAAGGTTAATAGAATTACATACTTATAGAAAGATGTTGTTAATTTGATTAATAAAAGGGGAGATAGAATGCCAAGAGGGAATTCACAAATCAAAAGTTCAAATAATAATGCACAACGTCATGATCAGACCGTACATGTACTTGTTACCGAAATTTAGGACACAAAAAAACAGATACTTTGTTTCTCTTGAACAAGCAATACATCCTCTCATTTTAAGAATTGATTGATACAATTTTTAATTTCCACAAGTATAACCAGTTCTCCACCTTTCATTTGAAACCTTAATAACTAAAATATATTCAAAATTGTAATATGTTTAAAGCTATGCGTATTACCAAATTGAATGTTATTTCAACTAATCGGGCGAAGCTTACGTTTTAATTTGCATAGGGACAGTCTATTCGAAGATGTGTGTGATAAGGATTGCCGTTTTAATTATCATTACTGATATCTAATATACTATCAGTGTCACAAAACCGATATACCAAAGAGTGTACGATATACGATGAATAAAATAGTTAAAAATTTATATAATTTATATGTGCTAAAGCAGAGTATTTTTAAGTATCGGCTATCGTGTTATTCTATTTGTAACTTTTCTGATTGTGAGACTTATTCCAAACGTGATTTATAAAAAAAAACATATACAAAAATTAAATACTAAGACACTATAATTTCTTCCGTTAATATGATCAATTCTTTTTGAAACTTATCCCTCTGCACCCTCCCCCTTAAAACATTCTGAATATAAGGTAGAAATGAAGTATTGCAAAATGTTATATAATGTCGTCATAGTTTTACTTTCATATTCTCAAATTCCAAAATGTGACAAATTTTATATGTTTTTAAACTGTGATTTACAAAAACATCAACGGCTGTGTCTCATTAATTATTTCGGGAAAAACACATAGTGTTAAGATATATGATGATGAGTTGTGAGTACCAATGGGACAAGTCACAATTTGGTAAAGTAAACCATCACAGTACGGTCTTCAACATGGAGCATTTTTCACACCGAACAGCATATATAAAGGGCCGCAAACTTTGCTAGCATTAAACCATTTAAACGGGAAAACCAGCGGTCTAATCTATATATAAAAAAACGAGAAACGAGAAACACTTATGACCCACATCAACAAACGACAACTACTGAACATCAGAATTCTGACTTAGGACAGGTGCAAACATTTACATATTTGAACCGGATCATTGACCATAACTGAACACTTCATTCATTTATAGGTTTATCCAAAACGCCTGTCTTTAATAAATGGACTAGTCTATGATGAGCGAACTGGTTGAACTCTGACCATTTCAGTGTAATAAATCAATTTATAGTAACTATAATCCGGTAAATATGTACTACCCTTTACGTAGGTTTTTTTTTTAGCAGGCCCAAATTAAGTGGTGATACATATTGCAAAGTCTACCGGATTATTTTGCTAAAAAATCAATCGCTCGCAAAAAAAAGTTTGTTACAATACTCACCCCAGCATCTATCCATGTTTTCAGTGTGTGACTAAAGAAGTAGCAAGAATTTCCATAATGAAACCAACCTCTTAGACATTCCGAGTGTGCACAAGAAATTACTAATGAAAATTCAAAAAAAATAAGATTAAGTGAAACCTGTTTGAACATGTTCATCCAAACCTCTTTGGGACTTGAGTTTAGTTTCGGTTTTGGCCGATGTTCGGTTTAATCAGATTCACAACGCATAGAGTTGGTATGACGGTACTTCAGAATATTTTTGGTTTATATAGGTTTTCGGTTTTGCAGGATTCGGTTTCGTCAGGTTTCACGGTACCTATATTAGCTGTCATTTTTATTTGAATTCGAAATGCCAAGTAAATGCTTTTAGTTTTTTTGTTGTTTTTTGCTATTTAATAAAATTTGTTTTTATTTTTAGTGAGTTTTTACATTTCAATTTTTTTATATGAAATAAGTGAATTTAGTTTTTTCTTCTGGCTCACATCTCATTATACAATGGCTTAATTTTCAGAATTAACGTATGTATTGATTTTCGACTCGTTCATATATAGAGAATATCATATGGCTTTTTCAATATCGCATCCGTATCAACCCGAGACACCAATATAATCCCAAGAGCTCTGCTCGAGGGATGATATTTGTCAAGGGTTGATACGGTGTGTGATATTGAAAGACCCATATCATATACACTTTATCATATATATATATACCTCAAGTAGATGTTTTTTTTATGTGACATGACGTGATAGAGATAAGGAGGTTTGAAATGACGTCATACAGATTATAGGTTTGACATGACGTCATACAGATTAGGGATTTGATAAAGACTTTGCAACAGTGATTGTAATTGATGACGTGACATCATACAGATTAAAGGTGTGACAAAGCTTTTGCAACCGTGCTGATATCGATATCATCACGAGTGGCTGATACAGCACGCTTGCCAATGATTGTATTACATATACAATTTATCTGTATTTACTACTAAGTATATAATAAATATCAATAATACTTAATCGTTTTAATCAGGGAACAGTATATCTATCAATATATCAATAAATAATTCCTTGTTCTAATGAATTTGTGCTAACAACTTGAAAATATGCTTCCAAAATGACACGCATTTTGTAGCAATATTTTTGATCCATTTGTTTTACTATCTAGCTTTTTTTAGTTTTGAATGTAATGGAACTATATATAGAATCTTAATTGGCTAGAAAGTTTCATTTTCATATCGATGGTCGTTGGTTTTCTCCGAGCACTCCGGCTTACTCCAACAATAAAAAAAACCCATTCTAGACCTATTCTTATAACCTGTTTTAATTTCTTTAAAATACTCAACCAAAGTCTAACATGTATTCAACCAATTATTTAACCAGTGTCTTTCCATCTTAATATTGTGACGTACTATCATTTAAGTTGTTGAATTGTTAACCATACGTTTTCGTAAATTATAAAATTAAAGAAAACTTTATTTTGTATGCATATACTGAGCAATTGCACTCAAATGAATGCCAGTGACCTATAATAGCTACATGTAATTCTACGACTGGTCTTCACTATTTGCTATAAAAATCGTGCAATAACTCGAACATTTGAACATTTGGAATTTATGAGAATTTAATTGATGAAAACATGGTTCCGCAATGAAATGAACATAATACATGTACTAGTAATTATTAAAGAACTGGTAATTCATGGCCGTATGACATTGGTATGAAATGCGGCAGCGATAATGACAACGCCTACGGCTCACTCATTATCACTAGTCAATACCATTGTCCTAGCTGTGGTTTGTCCGTATATTACGATAATGACCAGTTTTCATTAAACTATATTATGTTTCGCCACATCTTCTTATTAAAGCAGTAAATTCATCATGTTATTTACTTACAAAATCCAACTAATAAAATCATGCGAAAATCCATAATCGTTCTAATGTGAATGGCACAATTATGTCACGATAGATAAGACTTAAGGAAATAATGCAACGTATCCTTACTTTCATTACATGATAAGCACACACTATTTAGGATCCTTAACGGGATGTCCAAGTAATCATAACATCACATTTTTTGGGCCAATATTTTCACATTAATTTTTTGAAACAAGATAATAAACAAATCTAAAAATACAGTCATTAATTATGGAATAATGAAAAAATCATGAAAGATTTGGTCAGGTTATCAAATCATTACTATAAAACGGCCATGCAATCGCATAATCAAATACCCCATGCAGAACCTCAGTATTGTGGATTGTGAAAGAATAACTTGATGCTTCTAATTTTACTTAAAAAGTCAAAAATATATGTTTATGCTCTCATAACTTTTGTGTTCATATTGGAAAAATCATTGATATGTCTATCTTCTTTCAAATTTCTGTTATAAATTGAAGTTATCCGACATAAATACCAACACCTTCGTCCAAACAAAATAACGTTAAAGAAATGCAATGACAAAACGTAAAAAACAATAGTTTAAGGAAAAATCAAGAACGAACGCAGGTTCTCCGAAAGGTAAGAATTCCATGTTTGAATAGTCGTAAAAGGAAGGACATGCCATGTGGACTGTTGTAAATAGTATAATTACATTTTAGCAAGAAGCAACTGGTACATATGAATTATTGACCTTTTATTGTGTATCTTGAAAAGTTTAAATAATTGTGATTTGGTCACATGGTTTTAATGACAGATTTAAATTTACACAAATTAATAAGAGTGACGTTTCTCTTGTCATAGGTCAAGTTGCAGTTTAAGCGTTTGCTGTTTGTTGCTGTCTGTTACCCTTTTTTATATATCTTTTATAGTTGTATTATAAATCAGGCATTTGATTTTGTTTTAATTTCTTTTATATATTGTCATAGAAGGGTCTTTTAAAGCAATACATATACGGTTATGCTTTGCTATTGTTTAAATCAGTACAGTGACCCTTGGTCTGTGGACATTTGTCTCAAGGGCAAACATACTGAATCTCTTAATTTTGATACTCATGCAATGTCAAAATCTGAAAGAATTTCAAAGTGATGTGACCTATCTCCATGCTGAATTACGGAAACTAAAACAACTGAAATGATACAATACAGATAGAAGAATCAAACAACAACCTCGAAAGTATATTTTTCCTCTACTATTATGGGCGGATACGCATTATCTCCACCATGCTAAAGGTGATTGGTTGTTCATTCATTAGAATTACAGCAAGCTTTACTAGAGACTCTTTAAAACCTGTGTCTCTCAAATTGGGTTTTATGCATCTAACCAAAGACACTATCCAACATTGTAGTCGAGACTTCACGGCAACAATCTGTTTTGTTGAAGTTATATTGCTGATCATTTAGTCTGTTTAGCTTCTCTCTTTTTTAGTTGTTGCCCAAAACACCAAAGAGGTTAATTATAATCCTCATTTATTGGCAATCAATCCCATAAAAAGTGACAGTCTTTGAAATTTGAATTCTTAGTAGATCTTGAACTACTCATGATGACTGTGGCCAAGTTTGGTTAAATTTGCTCCAGAGGTTCCAGGGGGAAAGAGTTTTTTGAAAGTTACAGGACGACAATGACTGGCTCCAAGTGATCAAAGTAGCTCAATAGGTCCTTTAGGACAGATCGACTAATAATACCATTGAAAGTTCCTGTAATTGTGGGTCCGTACATGCATTTTTTTTTAATCACCATTTTACAACGTTAATGATGAAGATGTTTATCTGTTCAAAAAATCTTCTATAGAGCTTGATTATTTAGTGAAACAATATTCTCTGTATATAAAGCGGAAAGTAAAGTTAAAGGTTGTTGCTAACTTCTTATCTTTCTTCCTAGGAAATTCATGTATGAAGTCAGCCTTATGAAAATAAAGAAACAAAGCTTGACATGGATGAAATTTGAGTTGTAGCGTTCACCACGCGTTTATCTTTGTATTTCGACGTACTTCAAACTTATGCAACGCGCGTCTTGAACGCCCGATAAACCCTTAGGTACGCTTCTCGTACGCCCAATACACGCTTAAAGCTCGTTGTGCACACATTACAGATATGATTAACAGGTTGAAAGCATCCAAAATTACTAGCGTATTGGCAGCGTACATGATTTTTTTAACTCGCCCGGCTAACGTTAGATCTATACGCTGTTGTGTGTGACGCCGGTAGAAGATAAGGAGTTTTGAGTAAAAATACAATAGGCAGAATGAATAACTTGGTAAAAAAATAGCAGGATGACCATTTATTTAAAAAAAAAAGTAAGGATAAGTTAATAAAATGATACAGGACCGAATAGACTGAAAAATAAAAGTGCAGGGCAGAGATTACAACTTAAAACAATGCCCTCTATGAAAATCAAATGGTAGCCTTCGATTGCTTATATTTCATCCAATGGTATGATATAAAATTAAGAAGACGTGGTATGATTTTCCTTACAACAAGTTTCAAACACTGTTGTTATTAATTGTTTTTGACTTTTAACTATCTTTCAGTAACTTGGAGCATTCTTAAATCGTACTTTCGTATTAATTTGAGTTGTTGATACAATTCGTAATGCATTTTGTTATTTAATTTTACTTGTTTAGTTGTATATCTCCCTCGCTATTTTTAACAAATACCATCTTTAATAGTTGTTTGGTAAGACGATAGATTTTCACTTCTGTTCTCGTACTATAAACAACTTGTAAAACATATTTCCATACTTCATGTGTACCTTACAAGAAAATGATATCTTTATTTATCTGTGTTCGTTATTCCATATAGTAGCATTTTTTCTAAATTTTGATTGTCTTTCTGATATGGCTTCACATCTAATCTAACCCATTTTTTAATTAATTTTGTATTAACATTTTGTCATAGATCTAATATATTCGTTCAGTGTATGATATGTTAACTTTTTTTCGTTCATAAGTATTTTGATTGAGATAAATAAAGGCAACAGTAGTATACCGCTATTCGAAAGTCATTAATCGATTGGAAATCCGGGTTACAAACTAAAACTGAGGTAAACACCACAACGATAAGAGGAAAAGAACGAAACAACAGAAACACTGCAGTGAAACAAAAAAACAAAACGACAATGTAATGCACATAGAAACGAAGTATAAGATAACAATTGACATTTTCCTGCCTTTGTACGGGATATTTTTATACAAGATGGTGGGTTAACCCTGTTTTTGCGGCTAGCCAAACCTCTCGCTTTAATGGCAATGTTAAATACAAAAAAATAAATGACAACATTACATGACAGGACTACATTACAAATGAATACAAGAACATTCGAATTCAGGACAGAGAAATACACAAATAAACAATACAATTGTACATTTCGACATGCTTATAGGTACCAAGGTGATAATTTAATACACCATTCGCGCGTTTCGTCTAAATTAAACTTTTGAATTCATATCTTATATTCCAATTTAGTGATACACCATTGTTTTCGATAATGATAAAGGTTTGCGCCTATTAACGCGTTTAAACCTGCAGCATTGTATTGCACCTGTCGGGTATTCTGTGGTTGTCGTTTGTTGATGTTGTTCCTATGTGTTTCCTATTTTTCATAAAGATAAGACTGTTGGTTTTCCTGTTTAAATGGTATAACACTAGTCATTTTTGGGGTCCTTTATAGCTTGCTGTTCGGTGTGAGACAAGGCGTCAGGTATAATGGTAACATATAATGGTTTACTTTTACGAATTGTGACTTGGATGGGTAAATGTCTCCCTGCAACTCAGACCAATTTTCTTATATATGTATATATAAGTTATATATTTTATGAGATGTAGTTGATTCAAAAACTTGTGAATTGTATATTGATAATCGTTAACGAATTCACTACTTTTTACATCAAAATACGTCCGATTTCTATTAACTTTCCATAG
The DNA here is from genome assembly GCF_036588685.1 of Mytilus trossulus. Classification (NCBI taxonomy): domain Eukaryota; kingdom Metazoa; phylum Mollusca; class Bivalvia; order Mytilida; family Mytilidae; genus Mytilus; species Mytilus trossulus. The sequence continues at coordinate 8,425,953 of NC_086385.1, read as the reverse complement.
TTGACATACAACAGAACGATTTGGTTTTTATTCTTTTAATTTTGTACCTACACAGTTAGTTTTAATCGACTCAACACTCAGAATATATTTATACAGTCCTTAATTATGGAATAATGAAAAAATCATGAAAGATTTGGTCAGGTTATCAAATCATCACTATAAAACGGCCATGCAATCGCATAATCAAATACCCCATGCGGAACCCCCGTATTGTGGATCTTAAAGAATAACTTGATGCTTCTAATGTTAATTAAAAAGTCAAAAATATGTGTTTATGCTCTCAGAACTTTTGTGTTCATATTGGATAAATCATTGATATGTCCATCATCTTTCAAATTTCTGTTATAAATTGAAGTTATCCGACATAAATACCAACACCTTCGTCTAAACAAAATAACGTTAAAGAAATGCAATGACAAAACGTAAAAAACAATAGTTTAAGCAAAAATCAAGAACGAACGCAGGTTCTCCGAAAGGTAAGAATTCCATAGATATATGAAGATGTGGTGTGAGTGCCAATGAGACAACTCTCCATCCAAATAACAATTTTAAAAGTAAACCATTATAGGTTAAAGTACTGCCTTCAACACGGAGCCTGGGCTCACACCGAACAACAAGCTATAAAGGGCCCCAAAATTACTAGTGTAAAACCATTCAAACGGGAAAACCAACGGTCCAATCTATATAAACAAAACGAGAAACGAGAAACACGTATATATTACATAAACAAACGACAACTACTGTACATCAGATTCCTGACTTAGGACAGGTGCAAACATTTGCAGCGGGACTAAACGTTTGAATAGTCGTAAAAGAAAGGACATTCCATGTGGACTGTTGTAAATAGTATAATAACCTTTTAGCCTTGGTAGCAAGAAGCAACTAGTACATATGAATTATTGACCTTTTATTGTGTATCTTGAAAAGTTTAAATAATTGTGATTTGGTCACATGGTTTTAATGACAGATTTAAATTTACACAAATCAATAAGATTGACGTTTCTCTTGCCATAGATCAAAGTTGCAGTTTAAGCATTTGCTGTCTGTTACCTTTTTTATATATCTTTTATAGTTGTATTATAAATCAGCCATTTGATTTTGTTTTAATTTCTTTTATTTATTGTCATAGAAGGGTCTTTTATAGCAATACATATACGGTTATGCTTTGCTATTGTTTAAATCATTACAGTGACCTTTGGTCTGTGGACATGAAATGTCAAAATCTGAAAGAATTTCAAAGTATTGTGACCATGCTTAATTATGGAAACTAAAACAACTGAAATGATACAATACAGATAGAAGAATCAAACCACAACTTCGAAAGGATATTTTTTCTACTTTTTTGGCAGATACGCATTCTCTCCACCATTCTTGAGGTAATTGATTGTTCATTCATTAGAATTACAGCAAGCTTTCCTAGATACTCTTTAGAACCTGTGTCTCTCAACTTGTTTTTTTCATATCTAACCAAAGACACTATCCAACATTGTAGTCGAGAATTCACGGCAACAATCTGTTCATTTAGTCTGTTTAGCTTCTCTCTTTTTTAGTTGTTGCCTAAAACACCAAAGAGGTTAATTATTATCCTCATTTATTCAGTCCAGGCAATTACTGAAAGCTGTAATATTACATTAAAATGTAATACTAGTATTACATAAATCTGTAATATTACTCTTTTCTGTAATGCAACATTTTTTAAAAGGAAGTAAGAGTTATCTCCCATTTGTTACTACAAATAATTACATTTATTGCAGAAAACCATTGTATTTTTTGCTTTTTTTCTTTCTTTTTAAAACTTATAGTACTAGTGTTTACAGTAAAAAAAACCAACAACAAATAAATCAAATTGAATTTATTATGTTCATCATTTACTGGACAGTGAAAGACAGCATAACATAATATAGATAACGTGTGGACAATTAAATTAAATAAATGTTATTGGCAATCAATCCCATAAAGAGTGACAGTTTTTGATCTGTATTGGCAAAATTTGAATTCTTAGTAGATCTTGAACTACTCATGATGACTGTAGCCAAGTTTGGTCAAATTTGGTCAAGAGGTTCTAGGATAAAAGAGTTTTTTAAAAGTTACAGGGCGACAATAACTGGCTCCAAATGATCAAAATAGCTCAATTGGTCCTTTAGGACAGGTCAGCTAATAATACCATTGAAAGTTCCTGTGATTGTGGGTCAGTACAGGCATTTTTTTTCAATCACTGTTTTACATGATGAAGATGTTTAATTGGTCAACAAATCTTCTATAGAGCTTGATTATTAAGTGAGACAATATCCTCTGTATATAAAGCGGAAAGTAAAGTTAAAGGTTGTTGCTAACTTCTAATCGTTCGTCCTATGACATTCATGTATGATCACATCTAATCTAACACCTTTTTTTAATTAATTTTGTATTAACATTTTGTCATAGATTTAATATATTCGTTCAGTGTATGATATGTTCACTTTTTTTCGTTCATAAGTATTTCGATTGAGATAAATAAAGGCAACAGTAGTATACCGCTGTTCGAAAGTCATAATTCGATTGGAAATCCGGGTTACAAACTAAAACTGAGGTAAACACATCAACGATAAGAGGAAAAGAACAAAACAACAGAAACACTGCAGTGAATCAAAAAAACAAAACGACAATGTAATACACATAAAAACGAAGTATAAGATAACAATTTCCATTTTCCTGCCTTTGTACAGGATATTTTTATACAAAACGGTGGGTTAAACCTGGTTTTGCGGCTAGCCATACCTCTCGCTTTAATGGCAATGTTAAATACAAAAAAAAATGACAACATTACATGACAGGACTACATTACAAATGAATACAAGAACATTTAGGACAGAGAAATACACAAATAAACAATACAATTGTACATTTCGACATGCTTATAGGTACCAAGCTTATAATTCAATACACCATACGCGCGTTTCGTCTAAATTAAACTTTTGAATTCATATCTCATATTCAAATTTAGTGATGTTACACCATTGTTTTCGATTAGGATAAGGGTTTGCGCCTATTAACGCGTTTAAACTTGCAGCATTTGATTGCACCTGTCGGGCATTCAGTATTTGTCGTTTGTTGATGTTGTTCATATGTGTTTCTTTTTTTTTCATATAGATTAGACTGTTGGTTTTCCTGTCTAAATGGTCTAACACTAATCATTTTTGGGGTCCTTCATAGCTTGCTGTTCGGTGTGAGACAAGGCTTCAGGTATAATGGTAACATATAATGGTTTACTTTTACAAATTGTGACTTGGATGGATAGGTGTCTCCCTGCAACTCATACCAATCTTCTTATATATATATATATATATATATATAAATAACCGAGTCTAAATTGAAAACTACGTTCAAACCTAGGACTGCGTTGGATAAAAACCGCAGTTTTTATACGTGTGCATGTCAAACAAATTTCGATATATATAAATATATATATAAGTTATATATTTTATGAGATGTAGTTGATTCAAAAACTTGTGAATTGCATATTTATAATCGTTAACAAATTCACGACTTTTTACATAAAAATACGTTCGATTTCTATTAACTTTCAATAGTTGACAAACAACAGAACGGTTTGGTTTTTAGTCTTTTAATTTTGTACCTACACATTTAACTTTAATCAAATCAACACTCAGAATATATTTGTTTTAATATTTCTTATAATATTTTCTAAACATAACATAAGTATTTACACTAAATAATACTTATAGTTTGTTTTGAATTATTTTTCTTTTTTTTATTGAGATTTTTGGTGTTCAAACTAGCATACATACATTGTAACATGTGTTACAAGAAAAAAGTGAATAAAATTAATGACATTGTTAATGTTATTATGCGACTAAGAAATATATAAAAAAATAAGTCTACGATGTTACTATACAATATATGATACTGTCATGAGGCTTCAGCATGCTTTTGAGTTCATTACATATATATACAGCCGTATTCAAAATAAATTAAATTAATCCACGACCCCATCATCTGTAAACAAATGACTTGTGTTTGTCTTAAGAAAGATATAAATATTCTAAAAAAATCAAACGTCTTCTAAAAATTGAAAGAAAGTTTGACCAGATATTTATAGTCTAATTAACTGTAGGATTTTTACAAAATTAATGTAATACTCTGTCTGTAGTTTAAATTCATTTAAAACTAAGTAATCAGAATTCGAAACTCAAAACATTACATTGACTTTTTTCAGAAATATTCTTACTCCAAAAACAAGATACCATCAATTAGAAACACTCTTCATTTTTTATTTTATTTCTGTGCATTCACAAAATATATGCTTTATAATTTCTTCTCTTTACAATTGGCTCATTCATAAGTAATAGAATGTTTATAATTTTCTAAAAGATAATTATGAGAGACTATTATATGTAACATTTTGAATTGTAAAGCTTGAAGTTTGCTTTCTATCGTACATTCTAATGCAATTTGGATGTAACAATTTTTTTCATTGGCTAACAGTTGACGTCAAATCCACAGTTGACCAGGCGTAACTAAGGAGAGACCCGCCATTTTGAATTGATGAATCAACAAATGTTCGATTACTACTATATAATCAAAAATAAAACAACACCTACCTCGAATTTGCCGTTTTAATGTAATTTTATCCAAATTTGAAGCGTACAGGTAACGAAATAACCTCCAGTTTGTAAGTTTTCGTTTGTATGACGTCACGTTTAGCCATGACGTCTTTGTGCCAAAATTATTCATGAAGTTTCGCGGATTTTTTTTTATTTGACAAATTTAGAAATTTCTTCAAGTTTTATCGTATTTTTTCTTTTTGTAATGCATTAGAATCGGAATAACAGTACTGTAGTTGAAGAGTTGCCACCGTCAACTTTGATTTGACGGTCGCAATTCTCCGTTTTACTGTCTCCGCTCCGCGTCGCCAGTAAAACTGCATTTGCGACCGTCAAATCTACAATTTACGGTGGCAACTCTTCAACTACAGTACTGTTATTCCTTAATTTGAAGCCAGTGAAGAAATGATTTTTCCAATCTTCATCACTAATTTCTATATAAAATTTTCTTCCCACGTCTTTTTTGCAACGGGAGAAACGTTTCCCTGATCGATAAAAAGAGAATATACATCTTTAGTAAATAATTTACTGATTTGCATCTTTTAATCTCTTGCTCAAAAACAAATCTTAATGAGTTAGGTGACTAGTATTGCTGTATTTACAGATAGAATTCTTCAAAAGTAAAATGTAATATTTTTGGTTAATAGCGTCATGAGAGAAAGTAACATGTAATATTTTTGGTTAATAGCGTCATGAGACAAAGTAACATGTAATATTTTTGGTTAATAGCGTCATGAGACAAAGTAACATGTAATATTTTTGATTAATAGCGTCATGAGACAAAGTAACATGTAATATTTTTGGTTAATAGCGTCATGAGACAAAGTAACATGTATTATTTTTGGTTAATAGCGTCATGAGACAAAGTAACATGTAATATTTTTGGTTAATAGCGTCATGAGACAAAGTAACATGTAATATTTTTGGTTAATAGCGTCATGAGACAAAGTAACATGTAATATTTTTGGTTAATAGCGTCGTGAGACAAAGTAACATGTAATATGTTTGGTTAATAGCGTCATGAGACAAAGTAACATGTAATATTTTTGGTTAATAGCGTCATGAGACAAAGTAACATGTAATATTTTTGGTAAATAGCGTCATGAGACAAAGTAACATGTAATATTTTTGGTTAATAGCGTCATGAGACAGAGTAACATGTACTATTTTTCGTCAATAGCGTCATGAGACAAAGTAACATGTAATAGTTTTGGTTAATAGCGTCATGAGACAAAGTGACATGTAATAGTTTTGGTTAATAGCGTCATGATACAAAGTAACATGTAATATTTTTGGTAAATAGCGTCATGAGACAAAGTAACATGTAATATTTTTGGTTAATAGCGTCATGAGACAATATAACATGTAATATTTTTTGTTAATAGCGTCATGAGACAAAGTAACATGTAATATTTTTTGTTAATAGCGTCATGAGACAAAGTAACATGTAATATTTTTGGTAAATAGCGTCATGAGACAAAGTAACATGTAATATGTTTGGTTAATAGCGTCATGAGACAAAGTAACATGTAATATTTTTGGTTAATAGCGTCATGAGACAAAGTAACATGTAATATTTTGGTTAATAGCGTCATGATACAAAGTAACATGTAATATTTTGGTAAAAAGCGTCATGAGACAAAGTGACATGTAATATTTTTGGTTAATAGCGTCATGAGACAAAGTAACATGTACTTTTTTTGGTTAATAGCGTCATGAGACCAATTAACGTGTAATATTTTTGGTTAATAGCGTCATGAGACAAATTAACATGTAATATTTTGGGTTAATAGCGTCATGAGACAAAAAATCGTCATTTTCTTCTACAATATCAAATCAAATCACATCAATTGTGGTGTCATTAAACGTTTGCAGTATGTTTTTGGCAATACACATTTAAACAAACAATAACAAATAAAAAAAAACAGTATGCAAATTAGTAAATTTGTATCGCAATATGCGGAACTATTTTGCTTCATACACACCATTTGATTGGATATAACAAAACAAATTATACAAAATTAATCGATAGTATAACTGGTGCGGTAATGTTAAATTATAAAAAGACTCATGAAATCTGTAGTTATTTTTTAAGACGTACAGTATTGTTCTGCCAATTCTTCGTTCTTAAAAGTTTAAATGTATATTAATCAATATCAATAATTGTTCAGTACAATGCAACTACAATTAGATTTTGAAATATAAGTCATCTTTGAGTGTTGGCTGACGTCGTCTTGGATTAATAGGTCTATAAAAAAATCAACATTTTATTAATATATTCAACAAACATGAATAGAGGGTAGCTCTTTCTGAATATATTAATGCAATAATTTAGAAACATTGTTTTTGGAATGTGTATTACCTAATAAACTCAATTACGTAAAACGAAACTAAACACCGCCACATTCTATATGAATGTGTCTGTCCCAAGTCAGGAGCCTGTATTTCAGTGGTTGTCGTTGGTTTATGTGTTACATAGATATAGGAAGATGTGGCGTGAGTGCCAATGAGACAACTCTCCATCCAAATAACAATCCAAAAAGTAAACCATTATAGGCTAAAGTACGGCCTTCAACACTGAGCCTTGGCTCACACCGAACAACAAGCTATAAAGGGTATTTGTATTTTGTCCATTTTTTCTACATAATTAGGCCGTTAGTTTTTACCGTTTGAATTGTTTTACATTGTCATTTCGAGGCCTTATATAGCTGACCATGCGGTATGGGCTTTGCTCATTGTTGAAGGCCGTACGGCGACCCAAAGTTGTTAATTTCTGTGTCATTTTGGACATTTCATTGGCAATCATACTTTTGTATAGTGAGGCAAATTATCAACCAGATCTTGCTTAAAAAAATTATGTATCTTGAATATCTCATCTTTTTATAAATGCTTCTTGTGTTTCTTTGTTAAATATTTGGTTGTTTTTATGTTCTAATTGAGATTATGACACATTAATGACTGGTTTACCCTTATTTTGACAATTTAACCTATTATTAAGTCTGTGTGGTTCACGAAACGCTGAAAATATAATGGAATGTAATGCGACTGTCATACAAGTGACAGGTTTACCACTATAAAACAAGGTTCAATCTATCATTTTCTACATTTATAATGCACCAAGTCAGGAATATGACACATGTGACAATTGTTGTCCATTCGTTTTTGTGTTTTATCATTTGATTTTGCCAATTGATTAGGGACTTTCGGAGTTCAGTATTTTTGTGATTTTACCTTTTTATACGTATCCTATTGTGAAGTTGTATGCAGAGAGTTTAAACAAATTGAAATCAGTATTTTGAAAACAAATCATAATTATCATGTTAATGCAAAACAAAAAATAGAAATAGTATTTTCAAAAGACGGGAGTTGCGGACACATTAATGCATCCTCAATCCTACAAATCAATAATACAGTAAATAAAACGTTGTTTGCACATGCAAAATATTTCAATGAAAAGACAGTTAAAAGCAATTGTTTATCTTATGATAATACACAAACAATATAGTTTCCACTCATCATCCCGATCTCTTATAATGATAGTAATAACTGTTTTGTTAATGTAACATCCTTTTTAAGCAAGACATATCAATAAAGGTCACAGTAGTATACCGCTGTTCAAAGGTCATAAATCAGAATACAAACCCAAGTTACAAAATTAAACCGAAGAAAACACAGCCACTATTAGCGGAAAACAACGGTATAATTGAAACACTGAACTGCAGCAAAAATAAACGCAAACATAAATAGAACAGACTACATAATAACAACTGACAGATTTATATATGAAATCTTCCATGGCATCACAGTAATTTTCATAGTTATTGTTTGTTTGAGATAATACAAGCTTAATAACATACTAAACCCTTACCCTAACTCTTGTATTTACTTGTTTACAAAAAAAAATGAAAACCAATGAGTGTTTATTGTACATACAATTTAAGGTATACAGTGATTTTGTAATTAATGAACCTACGCTTAAGTCTTTTGTTCAATCATCACCATATCTGACTTTGGTTGAGTATTTGCGTTTATTACTGCAATATTTACATGAGGGTGATCTGGTATTTTCCGAAGATAAGACCTTTTAGTTTTGGTAATGCAATGCTATATATCATATGTGATTGGTCGTTAATGATTAATCGATTGTCCTTTTCAAATTTGTTATGAACTTGACCTTTTCTGGTATTGTATGATATTTTAAGTTATCAAAGGTTGAAAAACAGCATGAGGTGGAAAATATTCATTGTCTTCATTATTAAGTGTGTGACTATCTGGGATGTGAAATGCATAAAATACTGTGATATAATGTTTGCCTATGATCACTGTTACTCACCCTATCTGTTTATTTTGACGTCAGTAAAACTGCAGCACAAATTTCATAAACCATCCACCAATTATCAATACTAAAATAGTTTAATCAAATAGAAGATTTGCTTTACAAACACATTATTCACAGGAAACATCACATTAAAATGGTGTGTTGTCTTAAATGGCAAGAATAAGCGTGTTTGAATTGTCGTTTGTTCCTCTTGCAATAAGTTTACTTGCCGAAGTATTAGTAAGAATTCATAAATATCAAAACATTTATGCAACTTCATAATCATATCCATCAGGTCATACATTTAGTAAATGTGTTAAATTCAAAACCTTTTTATTTTCATATGTTCAACTTTCCAGGACTTATCTTGCGTGTTCAACTATGGGTGCTCTCTAGAATGCCAATTCACAAGTGCAGGCCAAATTGCTCTTAATTTACAATTAAAGATAAACTCATTATTCCGAAATAAGGAGCATGTATTTAATTTGATGTGTTTGGTTATATACGGTGATTTAAGGATTGAATGAAAGGAAATAATGGTTGAATTTCATTACAGCTTAGTTTTGACTTAGTTGCAAATGCAATAAAAGGATGTCATACAGTGGTGTTATTATTCAATAATTGTGAGAAAAGGTCACAAGGAGGGTTTTAAAAAAACGAACCTTATTATTTTTTGATAGTCTGAACAATTTATCAGATCTTTGTCATGATAACTTATACACACGTGTATGAAACTGTGCATTCAGAAACAATGTTGAATTCAGCATGATATACAAACTCCTGATTGTCAAAAATTGTTGACCTACATGTGACCTATAATCTCGCCCTAAGCATATTACAAAATGGCAAAATTTATCTTTGTTCAGGGAAATTGATTTATTTAAAGGCATCATAAAAAGTCAGAAAGAAACATGATTATGTCAATTTTACTGTGATCGATTAATGTTCGAAACATATGAGAGGAATCCAAAGGTTCCAATAAAATTGAAATTGAACAAAACACGACAACACGTGTGTTGAATGATAAAGCAAAAACTAAGACGACGGAGGCCATAAGTATAGCAGGAACTTTTTACCCTTCCAGGATTCATCCCCGGTTGTTTGCAGTAATCTAGCTTCTTTATTTCTAGTTTTCTGTGTATTGCCTTGATTTTGATTTACATTTTGTTTTTCTCTGTGTTACTTTCCCAAATTTTTTAAAATATACTCATGCAAATGAATGACAAAAGAATATACACTAATGATTTTGCTTTCAATCCATTAATGCTGGTCAACTTCCGTTAATCCGTATATTGATTCCCTTTATAATTTATTATTATTTACACTTATGAAGGCGTCTTCATTGGGTTGTAATCAAATCGATAAGAAATGGACCATTCCAGTTAATTTCTGACAGGTGGGGATGGATGGGGAGATATTTTTTTATACGTATCAGAAAAAACATCATGAAAAACTACCTATCAGATCTATAAATTAAGACCTATCAGATGTAGAGTTTCTGTTCATATTGGGTGGATGAGCTTTCATGAGGAAAATTGACCTACTGCTGCAAGACCATTATAATATTTTTTACGTATAATTGTAGGTGTCAGATGAAAAAAAAAATTACACCCCTAAGAAAGGACCATCCATCCCTCATTAACAGATATTAGCTGGAAAGGCACAATGCAGCGTACGCAGGTATTTTTCCCATAGAAAACGTATAAACTTAGAAAAGTTTCAAAACTTATAAACTTTGTAACTGTTCAATTTATTTCAAAAAGCAGTTTCACTAGTAGAATAAACTTACCCGATGAAGACTTTAAATGTTCTGCCCTGGACTCTTTAGCTTCTATTAGAAATATAAATACATATCCTTAAATGCAAAAATACGTTTTATCATTATTTATCTATAACTAATTCTTGTTACTTGAACATGTGTATGGGATGACAGTATGCGGCCTTTATAATTCAGGTTTTTTTTTCCACAGTTAATTGCCTAGCTGTATTCAGTAGATGGGTTTTTTTCTCACTCAGCACTATATGCTCTTTTGTTTTATAATTGTGTTTGGGTATTTAATGTTGACGTTTTATTCTGTTCAGTTCTTATTATTATTTCTTGTGTTTCAATTTTTGAATCAAAATTGTTTTTGCAATCGGTAGGTAAAAGTAAAAAAAAAACGAGTGACGTATAGCAACATGATCAAAAGCCCAGTAACATTTAGTTTCATTATTTTGTTTCCAAATATATTCGATGGTCACTAAAAAAAAAGGCAAATTCAATACTCAAGAATGGATAAATAAGCAATAATAAAAACAAACAAAAAACGTTTAGCAATCAACAAAAAGATGAAATTAAACATGTTTATATGAACTAGTATATATTTGTTTAGGGGCCAGCCGAAGTACGCCTCCGGGTGCGGGAATTTCTCGCTACATTGAAGACCTGTTGGTGACCTTCTGCTGTTGTTTTTTTATTTGGTCGGGTTGTTGTCTCTTTGACACATTCCCCATTTCCATTCTCAATTTTATAAATATAATCAAAATAAAAGGAATACATGGAAAAATATAACTGGTACATCATGTACGTTACCATGGTAGAAGTTATATCATTGTTAACTTGATTGTTTGCGTTTGTCATGTTTTTATTTGTTTTACATTTGAGTTGGGAGTTTCGGCAATGTGTTTCATTATGTATGAAGTTACGCGTCTCACGTTTTTTACACGCGGTTTGGTTAAGAAGTTTAACACCATTAGTTTAGGATTCAAACTAAGTATCACGTTATCATTTCTTTGATCTATACGTAATCTATACTTCCTCAGCATGAAATACATACATGTATTAAATGAAAAATACATATGTTTTAAACCGAATTCTTAAAAAGATTGAATCTCATGTTACTCAACACTAGTTACTTTTACAATGTATTACCCGTTGTACAGTTTTCTCCTTTCCAAACAGTAGAACATGTGCAGTTGTATCTGTGTTCCAAATTCGTGCAACTTCCATTATTCTGACATGGATTTGGATCACATTTATCTATAAAGACACATTATTATAAAATAACAAACTTTGTATATATATTTACTTACAAATGATCGTGTATATATTCTATATCGTTGGTTTTTCTGTTTGAAAAGTTTTACACTCTAATCATTTTGGGGCTTTTATATCTTGCTGTGTGGGGGGGAGGGGGGCAAGGTACTGTTGACCTATAACTGTTTACTTTTTACTCATTGTGACTTGGACGGAGAGTTCTCTCATAGGAACTTATACAACATTTTCTTGTTTATGTAAATGTATGTCAATCTAGTTTTGCTCAAGAAACTCTATTACACGTCGATAGACACATACATTCAACAGAAATACATTTACTATCATTTCTCACTGCCTAAGAAACCGGTCGAACGTTTTCCTACGATCAACGAATATCATTATTGACATGATAGGGATCAATGTAGACGAACAACTTACAGTACTGGGTCTCCAAGGTCCCACCTGATATAAATACATGCTACTAATATCGACACTTAATCAAGGCTTCGCTACTGATGACGTAATATATGCTTAACTTTACGCTCAGGATAAAATTCGAATATCACGGCACCGGCCATGTGTAAATTTCCAACAAGCTATGGCTTCCATGAATTATTTCGATTCTAATAGGACAAATACGGTGATTAAAACACTGAAGCGAGGGTAAGCATGCTGCTGTGTGTGTTGCTGTTCCTTTTAACTTCCTGTAAGATAAAGCTCAAACATTCTACATGTTCTAATAAATACGTAGCTTGCATGGATTATTTCGTAAATAAACGCCCGAAAAAAATCTTTTTAATTATTTTAATTCTCAAACCAAACATTTGCCGTTTGTAATTTACATGTTTCTCGTAAGCAACCGCCAAATCCAAAGTTGACATTTCGTAACTAAGGAGCCGCCATTTCGACTTGTGGAAATCAGTAAATATGTGAATAATGCAATTGAATAGAAAATAAGACATAAGCTACCTCAAATATCAGTTTTAATACAATATTATACGAATTTCGATGGTTCACGTAACAGAAAACTTTCAATTCTAGCGTTTTCATTTGTATGACGTCATGTTTTGAAATGACTTTAATGCGCCAAAAACATTAATAGACTTTCGAGGAATTTTATTTTATTTTTATTTTGTTGATTTCTCCGAGCTGTTGTGCATTACTTCTTTTTACTATGCATCCGAATAAGAATGAAAGTTATTTTGTCTTTTTTAACTGCAATGTTTAAAACAATAAAATCGGCAAAAGGTTTGAAAATAGGTTCCAATACATATGGATTTACGTGGGAAGTATATTGTAACAGCCATTATTGTGTATATCTCTTAGTCTGTAGGTATAGATATACCGAGAATTGTATCACGGTGTTGTTTACAAAGCGAAAGAAGCACATATTACAATTATATATCTCTACTATACAAAGATTTCCTACAAACATATATAAACATATGTAAACCAACTTAATTTCGCGAGCGATTAATTTTCGCGACTTTCGCGAGAAGAAAAATTACGCGAAATTAAATTGTCGCGAATATGTATAACTTGAATCTTTCCTTATTAGATTACACAAAGTTAATTAGAAAATCGCGAAATTAAATCGCCGTGATGTAGACTAGCTGGAGATAAACGCGAAATAAAGTATCCGCGAAAATAAGTTGGTTTACAGTAATGAATTTAGTATTATAGGTTAACAATCTTGTGATAAGTTTTTCTAATATCGGGATATTAACGAATTTGAACCTTGTTTCATCGACCATTGTAACAGGTACTTGTATTATGTAAACAGTATGAATAAAAGCTTTTACATGTATCTACATGTATGGTTATAAAAATAATCTCTCTAACTTTCCTGATATTGGATTTGTTTCTAATGTCGTAACTTCATTCACGTTCCCTTTCCACTAATATGACCTACCGGATAAGACTATTTACCAAGTTAAAAAATGAGCAACGCGATTGGTGCCACATATTGAACAGGACATGTTCTCCTTTCCAAATCACCTGAGATCACCACCAGTTTTCGATGGCGTTCTTAACCTTTATTTTTGATGTTGTATTATGTATACTATTTTTTGTCTTTTTTTTTAAAGCCATGGCGTTGTCAGTTTATTTTTCATCTATTTCATCTATAAGTTTGAATGTCTCTCCGGTACTTTTCATTCCTCGTTTTTAGTATTTTTCATTTTCTTAAATTTTGCCAGTTCATGTGTAGGATATATGCTCCTTGATGATTTTTGCATATTATATATGTTGGAACCATTAGCCAAGAACTAGTTTCTTGTGCAATGACACTATTTTATTTTAATTCCTCGCGAAGAGAGACTTGCACAAAAGGAAGAATACTAGATGATGAGAAATATTTCTGAATAAGTTGTTTCTAATATCTAATAGTAGATTATCATATTTCAATTGAATTTTCATGGAATATAATTCATTTGCTAATCTCACTGACAATGGCAAAGTTATATATATTTACTTCACTCGTCGAAACCAACACAAGTGAATAAACTCAGATATTTTATCAAAAAAGCCAATAGAACTGAGAACAGGGGACCCTTGAATATTTATTTAATATTGTTAATATATATTGAGTTACTTAGTTATTGTCTTCATTTGTTTTTGTTTTGTTATATGTTACAAACTATAAAGTTAACGAGGCATAAAAATATTGAATCGCTTTTAGAGCTCAGAAACATTTTATACACTGTCTTCCAAAACATTTTTTTTTGAGTATCATACGTAAATATTAATAAATGATAATTTGATTAATAGAATGAATTATTCAAAGGAATGCACATCGCTAAAAAAGAAAGTCATCACTAGATGCAAAAACAAAAAACCCAAAACAAATGATATATCTAATCAACTGTACTTCACAAAGGAATCTATTATAATAATGTTGGTAAAACTTACGACCAAAAATATTTATTTTTACCTAGCAGCAGTTTAAGAAATTAAAAATAAATCCCATCATATAGTATTCATATCAAATTAGAAAATATACGAACATAACTAAAATAATGATTTAATGGCCTAGTTAAGGCCTGTAACTTGGAAGGTCATGTGTTTTTAAAAATATCTTGTCAAACAATTTTGGTTATGCTTTCTTTGAATACACACCCACTTCACATGTGCTGTTACATGGTTCACATAATGCTGCATCACCAGGTATTTCGTCACTAGTTCCTTAAACAAAACACAATTATTGTAATTTAATAAGATGCAAATATGAGTCCTCATTTAATATGAAAATGGTATTTTAGACAAATTGCAAAGAATACAAATGTACACAAAAAATAAAAATTCAAGCAATTGGAATGGGTGAGACGTTGTGTAAATTGTGTTTAAAATGGATAGACAATAAGTCGTCAACTTAAAACACAAGAACCTTTATAGAACGTCCTTATACTAGTATACAACGCTATAATACTATTCCTTGTTAATAGCACTGCAAAATATGAATATACATCCAAATAATGTAGAGTGCACAAGGTTAATAGGAGTACACTTTTTCTTATAAAATGTCTTTAACAACACAGAACGGACGTACACAAAGACATCACATAATGCCTCATATTTGAGATAGAAATCTACACAGTCAATTGCAAGCTAGCATTGAAATATAATTACCTATCCTGATTACCTGAAATCGACTTCGTCTTTTGTGGCATTTGGATTGCTTAAAAGTATGTGTGTATTGTAACTTTGCTTTGATTGTCTTTGGTTAAAATTGTCTTGTTTTATTACCATGTCATTGTCAACTTTCCTTTGACTTTTGAATTCCCCTTTGTTATAGTTCACCTCTTTTTATAGCATACATAAAATGTGTTTACCTTGCCTTCTTAATGTGCGCATTTTCGGTGATCCTTCGTATTGACAGAACGTACTACACATCGGAGAATCATTAGCTGGTGGATTTCCTCCTTCTGACGCGTACACTCTCTCATACGGATATACCCTCGTGGAAATATCTTTGAAAGAAACATGATACTTTATAATCAAACTGTCTTTATCAGACGAAGGATACCGTACACCCTCTTTCAAATGGATTCCCTAATCTTTAAATGTCTTTTATACATTTACACCACTGGGTCGATGCCACTGCTGGTGGACGTTTTGTCCCCAAGGGTATCACCAGCCCAGTAGTCAACACTTCGGTGTTGACATGAATATCAATAATGTGGTCATTTTAATAAATTTCCTGTTACAAAACTTTGAATTTTCGAAAACTAAGAATTTTCTTATCCCAGGCATAGATTACCTTAGCCGTATTTGGTACAACTTTTTGAAATTTTGGATCCTTAATGCTCTTCAACTTTGTACTTGTTGGCTTTATGAATATTTTGATATGAGCGTCACTGATGAGTCTTATGTAGACGAAACGCGCGTTTGGCGTACTAAATTATAATCCTGGTACATTTGATAACTATTTACACCACTGGGTCGATGCTACTGCTGGTGGACAATTCGTCCCCGAGAGTATCACTAGCCAAGTAGTCAACACTTCGGTGTTGACATGAATATCAAAAATGAGGTCATTTTAATAAATTTCCTGTTACAAAACTTTGAATGTTCGAAAAACTAAGATTTGTTTTTATCCCAGACATAGATTACCTTAGCCGTATTTGGCACAACTTTTTTGGAATTTTGGATCCTTAATGCTCTTCAACTTTGTACTTGTTTGGCTTTATGAATATTTTGATCTGAGCGTCACTGATGAGTCTTATGTAGACGAAACGCGCGTCTGGTGTACTAAATTATAATCCTGGTACATTTGATAACTAATTATAATGTTTCTACAGTAATATGATTTTCTTTGTTTACGATAAAGTTGTTTGTATATGATATGGACTGCTTTTCGAAATATTCGTAAGATATGTGTACATTTTCTGTAAAGATATTAATCTTACTAAAACAGGACCGTGACACACAGTACGCTGTATTTATAGCCTAGATTTTATTTAACTAACACTAATAGATGATTTTGTACTCAATTCTTATATGACGTGCATCTTTTGCTATGTTAACAACACAGACTCAGAGATATACATAATAATGGATGTTACAATATACCTCCCACGTAATTCCACATGTATTGGAACTTATATTTTCAAACGCTTTGCCGATTAAATTGTTTAAAAACATGCAATTAAAAAATAAAAACTTTTATCTTTTTTCTATTTCAAAATAAAAAGATTTAATTCAAAACAACTCAAAGAAATCAACAAAATAAAAGTTAACAAAAATTCCATGAAACTCTATTATTTTTTTTTTGCGCAATTAAGTCATTTCAAAACATGACGTCATACGAATGAAAACGTTGATTTGAACGTTTTCCGTTACGTGAACCATAAATTCGGAAAGAATTGAATTAAGATAAATTTTTTAGGTAGATTTTATTTTATTTTCTATTCGATTGCATTATTTCCATTTTTACTGATTTCATCAAGTCAACTTGGCGTCTCCTCCTTTCGAAATGTCAATTTTGGATTTGACGGTAGCTTACGAGAAAAACATGTAAAATAAAAATGACAAATATTGGGTTGGAGAATTTAAAGATGTAAACAGATTTTTTTCTGGCGGTTATTTACGAAATAAACCATGGAAGCTACATATTTATTAGACTGTTTGAGCTTAACCTTAGAGGGAGTAAAAAAAACCAGCCACATAAATGGCATACTTCAGTTTTTTAATGGCCGTATTTGTCCTGTTAGAATCGTAATAATACATGGAAGCCATAGATTTTTTTTGTAAATTTACACATAACCTGAGCCGTGATAACCGTTAATATTATCCCTTGTTAATGCCCAGGATAAAATTCGAGTATTACGGACCAGGCCATGTGTACATTTCCAACAAATCTATGGCTTCGGTGAATTATTTCTTAATTACGTTTTTTTGCATTTCTGTATATTTTTAGGACAATGATCTTATATGGAATATTGCATATACCCTTTTAGTTGTAGTACATAAGTTCTTTATGTTTTTATTTAAGATAAGACGTATCAAAATTAACCAAAAATGCCTTCAATATCAACGTGTCACATGATCTGATAACGCCGGAATTTACCTCGAAAAGAAGAAGGCATAAACTATAAGTATCAGTATCGGATTCGATCTGGAACTTGTTAACTGTTAGTAATAACATAGATATAAAAGCCATTATATCTATGGTGATTTCAATTTTGTGGAAAACAAAAAACCCTTGGATGGTTTAATTCTAAATCAGGACCATTGTCCTAAATCAGTTACATACCAAGTTAAATTCATTGATTCGTCGAATTCACATCATGACGACGAACAAAGTGGACTTTAAAAGTATTATAGATTTTGCATTTGAACTGGCTACTTGCAGATTGATACTTTGCCACACATTTAGCCTGACATGTTGATCTAATTCAATACTCCGTCGATTGGTGAGCCAGGATCCCAGGCGACACAAAGTAGAACGAAACAACAGTAGGGGGTAGTTTAGCAATACGTCCTCTGAGCATGTGCTAAAACGTGTAATACACGTATAAAATTAACTGGAAACGTCTTTTGATACTCGTGTGACAAAGGTGATCCGACAAGAACTCTAAAATAAGTTAGTAAGAATGTTTGAAATATAAAACCTTAATCGATAACTTGTCCAAACACCAATAGATTAGTAGGTTCAAAGCTATCTAAAGTTCCAACATTGTCTGGCTGTATTCAGGTATTTAAGACTTAAGGTGGTACCTAACACTACAGGGAGATAACTCTGTAAAGTCAGATAAACGTTTTAATTACGTTGTGTTGTAAAAGGAATATTAAGCATCTCAAAGATCAAAATTGGTGTTTGTCAAACTGCTATATAACCAGTGTAATTTTTCTGACACAACGGTTGGTTCAAAATTTTTGATTTTTTTATATTTTTGTTAAAGGGTCAAAGTAAATACTTTGACAAAATTTTATGAAAATTAAACGAGCCAAATTCATTTTAGTGAAAGTGTTGGGTACCACCTTAATTATTGTCATAAATTTCATTAGTTATAGCATAGCATTTATACGGTTCTACCTTAAACATCTGATTGTTTCCTGTCTGTTGACATTTTTAAAGGTTGTCTTATTTTTCTGTTTAAGGAATGACTGTAATATTTTTAATGTCTATGAAGAAATAACATAAAAAATGTTGTGCACACTGAATAACGCGCGTAGCGTATGTTATTTCGTATAGACTGACAAAATATTACAGTTATTTCTTATATTTTAATTCTAAATTCCATTTAAAACCGGCAAAAATCATGAAAAGATGTTGATGACGTCATGGTAAGATGGCAAAATTGTGTATGATTTGATAAACAAAACGACTTCAGCCAATCAAAAGACGCGTTACAATCAAAATTAAATTCTTTATTAATATTAATAAGTGTTTTAACATACCTGACAAAAGGTAAAAGTAATATAAATCCTTGGTCACTTTCGTTAATTTCATACAAAGATATAGCCAGCTGTTACCACTTGTAGGACCACTTTGCCAGCTTATGTCACTTCTAAAACATGTCATTAAAACTATGCATGTATGAATCAATTTCACAAAGGTATTCAATAACATGCAAGATACAAATTGTATTGCACCAGATGCGGATTTCAACAATGAATGTCTGTTCAGGGATGCTCTAACACATTTGAAAATCAAAGCCTTAACTTTAATATTACACGGACAAACCATTGCAAAATACGGCAAAGGAATCAAAGCTCTATGTGATAAAGGATTAAATCAAAGTTTAATTTATTTTCCAAAATTTAGTAACAGCACATTTACGTAACACAACATTTGCAAGTTCATGCAATTACCAAAGTAACAGTCATACAGAAAATTACAAGTTATACTAAGATTTATTTACCCTAAAGCTTCAAAATGGAAAAAATAAAATTCTGATCGATTTAAATATTTTTTAGGTGTTGACATGTCGTCGTGTGAATCGAATAGTGTAATATGTCTACTTTTGATAAAAAAAAATATATATCCAGCATTCCAGCTTATACACAGACAAAGAATCCGTGGTCAATCTCAAATAGAAATATAGGGATAAAATTTTAAAACATATCCTGCGTACTTAATTGTGCTATCTCCCGAATAAGGTGGTTTTATTCGTATAAGTTGCGTGTTTGTTGAACAAGGACACAAAAAAACAACAATTACTCTTTATGAATGTGAATTCGATTATTTCTTACCATTGTTTTAGTCTCAGTCAAATTTGTATGCTATTGCAATTTTAATTTTTGATTTGAGATTTTAGTACTATTACCGAATAGAAATAACATTGATTTTAAGATTCAAACGAAGATTTCTTTATCATGTTTATTTTCATATCTTGCGTTTTATATGATCAATTCATTCTTTGCAGATAACGATGTCAGAATGTCTGAATTTGAATTTTCAAATCGGAGTGTGAAATTTCAGTTTTAGTTTAAATAATGTGATAGTTTATCACCCAATGGTCTCTTTTCTTGATTATATCTGCATTGCTTTTATCTGTCCTTTGTTTGTTTGCAGGTTTTTGTTCGTTAACATCACCAATTTCCTCATAGAAAAATGTTTTTTACTCGCAAGATCTATACAAATCTAGCCATTCAACTACTTGAACCATTATTCACCATGTTTATCAAAGACATAGCCATCAAACTTTTCGTCATACTTGCTTAGACTTATAATTCGTATTAAGCGTCCTGACACGTTGAAGCGTTTTGCTAATGTTAAGACATTTATTTTCCTGGAGTTGAATATTCCGGAATATTTGAAAGCAACGGATGTAAAATAATCAAAACAGTTAAGTAAGCATTTCCCATGAAGGACTTAAAATAAAAGTCAAATCCATCTCAGGAATTAAAAAACAAGTTTTTACTTTAATCGGTAATTTATGTTAAAATCTAAGTGGCATACTATAATTTTTTTATAACGCCGCCTATGATCTAAGGCTAAGGAAAGCAAATCTGTAACAAACATAAATTTGTATACAGGATCTCCATGGTTTCAAATAACCCATATTAGGACACTCTCTCAACAATATGGCTATATGATTAAAATCAATCCATCGTTCACAAACACTCAGATAGGTAATGACATTTGTGGACCCCCTAGGCCTGGAGGCGTCTTCTGAAATATTTAGTGATATAATAATCGTCAAAACTCATTATTTTCATACTATTCTAAATAACTTTTATGAACTGTTACTATGACTATCCACCTTTGATAAACAGTCCTTAAAATAATAAGGTTTGATCCTCTTTCTGTTTTCACAACTTAATACGTTTATTGAAATTCAACAAGTTTTCAACACGAAATCACCAAAAACACAACCAATGACAATAAATTATAAAATCATTCTGTCGAGTTATAGTCTGTGACTTTGACCTTTTAACTATTTCCCTGACAGTTTTGCTCCTCTTTCATATCTTTCATCCACTTATGTTCCCCTTTTTGTTGTTACTCGGATAAAAATAAAGACAAACGTTATAGTGATTATTGCATTACAACATCATTGTCATGTGACATAACTAAGTCTATATATCGTCACATGGACATATTTTCCGTCATATAAATTTGTAGGTGTCTTTTTACTATTTTTGACGTTTGGTTGATGTCTGTTGATGTTAGGAGACATACCATTTTATTAATTAAATGTTCAATAAAAAGTTAATCTTGACATATATCTTACTTGAAAATTACAAGTGTCTGTGTGTTAGACATCTTCAAACTATTAATACAAGTCCAATGCTTGACTTCTGTCCCATAAGCATTTAAATTGATGGCAGAATCTTGTAATGTTGTAGTTGAGATGTTGAGAATGGTTGATTGGTCTTTATAGTTTGCAACACTTGTGTAATTATATTCCCATGCTGCATTTTGTAGATCTGTAGGCAAAGCACAAGTGGCATCTAAAATTACAGATTTAAATTAAGAATTAAAAATAAAAGAAATTTTCAAAATATATAGATCATATCCTCGCGAAATACCGAAAACCAACAATCCATCAAAAATCACTTTTTGACAGACTCAGCTGTCTTCGTTTCAACAAAAAATAATTAATTCAAATAAATCTTTAAATCGTTAAAATCGCATGTAAATGATCCCAAAATATATATCGATTATCTCCGTAAAAAAAAAATATATGTACTAGTTGTTATGCTTTTTATTGCCACGAAAGAACGTCCCACTTGAGTAAAAGGGACAATTGCTTAGCCAATTTCGATTTTTGTTTAGAGGCGAAGGCAACACTCTTGTTATTGAGTGTGACATGTAAGAGTTTTAAGGTGTAAGCCGAACGATTGTTTTTTATTAGCATTGCTAAACTACTGCCTCATTGATACCAATTATTGATCATCTTTGGTCATAATTCAAATTTACCAGAGTTGTTTATTCAATAACAACAACATTTCACTCACAAAGAAAGGCAACAGTAGTATACTTCTGTACGAAATTCATTAATCGATAGAGAAAAAGCAAATCCGGGTTACAAACTAAAACTCAGGGAAACGTATCAAATATAAGAGAACTACGACACAACAGAAACACAACATTACAATGTAACACACACATAAACGAACTATAATATAACAATGGTCATTTTCCTGACTTGTTACAGTGCATTTTAAGACCAAACTGGTAGGTTGAACCTGATTTTGTGGAATGCCAAACCTCCCGCTTTAATGACAATGTTAATTATTACATTAAAATGACAACATTACATGACAGGACTACAATACAAATAACTGGGAAAAAATATAGGATAGAGAAACAGACGAATAATAGCCAACAAAAGGTACCAGGTTAAAAATTTAATAAGCCAGACATGCGCCACGTCCACTTAAGACTAACCAGCGACGCTCAGATGAAAAAAGTTTGAAAGCCAAAACATGTACAAAGTTGAAGATTGACGAGGACCAAAAGTTCCAAAAAATTATGACCAATACGGCCAGGGTTATCTGCCTCGGACAAGAACATCCTTTTTATTTAGAATAATTCATACTTTTGCAAACAGCACATTTTATAAAATGACTATATAATAATAGATATACATGATTAAACTTAAGGGATGACTAGCTACGGAATAAAAACGGAAACATTACAAAAAACCACAGCCGTGTTAGCTGTAAAAGTAAGCATTCTGACCTAGACATCATCTACAAGTCTTTATCTTCAGATACTTCCCTTTTTTTTAATTTCGAAGACAGGGTTGTGACATCTGCTAATTAATGTTTTGAACATTTTGTTTCATTTAAAACCGTTTGATTGTTGGAGTCTGCATGTTAAACCAAATACATCTATGGTTCACATACACCCTTTTTTTTCCAATTTACTTATTATAGATATCTACAAATTATGATTCATTTCATTAAAAATAAATGAGTGTGTCCTCTTGATAAGAATGTGTGAACCTTTTTGTCTGCTTTACGTATGGCTCTTGTGCTTTCCTTTATGTCATGTTAGGCCAAATATTCCTATAGAATCAAGAATGGTGATCTATTAGATTTAAATGTAACGACCCCTTCTTTACTATTGCTTCATTTGTCTGATATCTATTTGTTTTAAGGTGGTACCCAACACCTGAGCTAAAATTAATTTGGCTCGTTTAATTTTCTTAAAATTTTGACAAAGTATTAACTTTGAACCTCTGACAAAAATATAAAAATTTCAAAAAATTTGAACCAACCGTTTAATCAGAAAAATTACACTGGTTATATAGCAGTTTGACAAAAACTTATTTTGATCATTGAGAAGCTTAACATTCCTTTAACAACACCACGCCATTAAAACGTTCTGCTGATTTTACAGAGTTATCTCCCTGTAGTGTTAGGTACCACCTTAAGTGTTTGTCTATATATATTCTTTTATTGTCTAGATTTGATCATTGTATGGGTCAATTTACTCGAACATAAAAATATGTTCCCAACTAAACCATGTCTTGTCGAAATCGAATTCTCACCAGTAATCAAAATTGTTCAAAATTCAAAAGTAGAAATTCTCTACAAGAAAACAACTTATATTGAAGGTAATTATATAAGGGGGGGAGGTCGCAGGGGTCCTGATCCCGAAATCTAGGGCTTAAAAACACAAAATACCGAGGTCCCAAATTTATTACATCTTAATCCCGCCTTCCTTAAATTTGAAAACAGATTTCTCGGATCGTGAAAGGGTCAATCCCGAAATCCCGAGCTTAAAAACACCCGATCCGGAAGTCCCGATAAAGATCCTTTCCCCCCTCATATAAGCCAATTAAAATCACTGAATTACAGTCTGAGAAATTTAGACGTCACATACAGAATGTGGCGGGTGTGCCAATCTTCATTCTAAACAGTGGTGGGACAGACGACATCAGAACAAATTATAAAACTATGCTGAAAAGAGCTTACCTAATCAGATTGATACAAAGCACAAACAAATAAAAAAGACACAAAGAATATTGCTGAGAGAAATCACAATTACTGAAAGTTAGTCTAAATCAATCAACAACTTATAAGTAACAATATTTCTAAAAGACTATTATAATGACGTATAGGTACACTTAAGGATGTACTTAGGTGAGGTATTGGAATTCGTGTCAAATTTTCGGACTCCTTGGTGTTTTTCCATACAAAACAAGGTAAAATATTTTGCCCCACAACACTCATTTTTTTTTTCATATAAGACTAATTAGCTCATGAAAGGTCATTTACCAAAATTTAATAAGAATCTTAATTTTCTTTCTTTTGTTTTGGGATTAAGGTGAAAGTCCGAGTCAGCCTTTCCCCTTCATATTTTAAATCTCAAATATCTCAAAAAGGAGTTCCATGACCTATCAATATTTTTAGCTTCTTTTTATCCTTAAAGAATGCTCTACAATCTTATAGTATCAATTTTAAATTCTTTATTTATTATTTTTTACCTTATCTCACATAAGTACATCCTTAAATGCTTTTAAAATTCCCACTAAACGTATTATTAAAAAAAACATCTATGACAATTTTTGTATTGAAATTTTCATTTCAGGTTTTTACTTTAGGAGGCTCGCGGGTCTACATAATTTGTTTTATTTAATATAGGATTTCTCTATTTTTTCTATAACTGAACTTTATCTTATACTTAATAGAAAAATGAAATTAAAAAATGGGGTCACCGTTCATTTACGCTCACAATCTGCCTTCGAAAGAAGCATACATTTTTGTTAATGTCCTTTTTTTCTGTTGAATTAATAGGAGAAAAAGCGGTAATATCGAAATAAAAAACTAAATTACAGAAATCGCTAAAATTTTACAATTATTTAGTTTATGTACAGCTTATTCGAAAACAACAATAAAAAATATAGGTCACCGATGATTTAAAAAAGATATTTTAATTTTAATGCCAAAAAATGGCATGTTTTGCACCAGAGGGAGATAATTTGGAGCGTTTTCAATGATATCTACATTTTAAAAGTCACCTGTGGCCAACACGAATTGATTTTTTGGAATGATTTTTTTACCATATTATAAAGTAACAACTACTTAAGGTAGTAAATAAAATTTGTAATGAAAGATTAATGTTAATTTTTTTTCTGAAAATCTTATTCCCGCGAGCCTCCTTAAGGGGAAAAACTATCTGCATATTATACTAATGACATGATGCTGGTGTAGCTGCAGTACCGAAACTATTATTTGTCATATGAAAGAAAGATAACTCTGTGTTATGTTAAAACTGCATTTAGTCATCATTTTCAGTTCACCATCACCAAAGCTGTTACTTAGCATCCGTCGTCTGTCGTCGTCGACCACAAACTTTTACAATGATCATGTACACAAAATAGTTCCCACGCATAGCTAAAATTAAAGTTGAGAAAGGAAATTGGGAATGTGTCAAAGCGACAACAAGCCGCCATAGAACAGACAACAGCTGTATCTTTATCAATTTGGGAAATAATTTAGTAGCTTTGGTATCAAATGAAAGATTGGGGACTTTGGGTCACTGTAGAACCCTTGTTGACAGTTTTATTTGAAAAATAAAGAAATTTTAATAGGAGAGCACATTTGGCCTGTTTTTCAGAACAAAAGTTTATGTTATTGTACTATCAACTTTCGGGAACTAGTACGCTTTGATATGCAATTAAAGGTATGTTGAAGTCAGAATAAGGTACAGTTTTGACATAAAATAACTGCCACTTTATTTGAACTTAAGACAAAATAGCCATAATGCTTGACCTTTCATATTTTATCATAGAAGGCAATGGGGCTATGAATTAGTTGTGTTATACCTTAAGTCAATTATTGGCTTTGGATTAAATCCTATAAGTGTAACATTTTTGTATAGATAGAGGAGTTATATTGAAAAATCTGAATTAGGGACACATATTATAGTCATGTTACCTCAATTTTAAAATGTGTATAATGGATCGAATGATGTCAGCTTAATTTCCAGTTTTTAATAGTTCAGGATGACATGTGCATAATGTATATGACTTTACATGCGGGTAATAACAGTTGAGATTAAAAAAAATCATGACTTCTTTCGGTTATGCTGCTGACGAGATAATGACTTCCTATTTGGATATTGGCTTAACCATTATGAGTTGTGTCCGCCATTGAAGATATGTAAATATTTATAGATATTTTTGCAATGTTTTCATGACATTCGACAAACGACTTCAAAAACATTTGAAAGATGTTTTTCTGTTTGCTGAATGAAAAACCCGACCAAAAAGCAGAAAACAACCCAAGGCTTCCAATGACTTTCAACGCAGCAATAAAATCCCACAACAGGAGGCAATCTTCAGAATGCGCCTTTATAATAATGTATACTTGTTCCACAAATTGGACGCCACACTAAACTGTGAAACATACAAATGAACATTAATAAAAGCTAGATATTCCTGACTTTGGACAGGAGAAAAAAACCGGCAGGGTCAAACATGGTTTGGATCTCAATTCTCTCCATTTACCTTGATTTAATATGGAATAAAAACACACAGTAAAACCCAATTCAAAAGAAGTCCGATTCATTGTTAGAATTAAAAACAGAAAAAAACTTAAGAAACGACAGTGATTATTACGCAAAGGAATAAAACACTACCGGCAGTTACTCCTATGTTATTGTTAGTAAAGTTTTCATTTATTGAACTATACATTCAGGGGATATTTGATCAATTAAATTATAATCTTACTCAGTAACTTATCATAAAAGAGTGTATATTTTTTTTTCTCTCCTACAGATTTTTCGTTCTCCCTTAGGATTTTTTCTCCTTTAAAATTTCATGATTTTTTACCCAAATATTTTAGTTATCTCCCATATGAGTTTTTTTTATTAGCCCTCTGATTTTTTCTCTTAGTAATATCATTGATCCTACTGAAATGTTAAACACCTTAGCTACAGGATTTTTTTTTATCATGAATATAATCCTATAGGATTAAAAATATCCTGTAGAAAGTGATTTTTCTATCCTAAAGGGGTTACATTTAAAAGTATCCTATGTCATTATATTAAAAAAATATCCTACGGGATTAAAACTTCATCCTACAGAATTTTATAAAAATCAAAGGCGTACATTTTTGCCAAGTATGATTATTCTACCGTTTAAACATGTTCAAGTGTGCACCCGTGATTAGTTCAAATTAAATCGAGATAAAATCTGGTCAAATTTATTATAAGAAAAACCCGACACAACTACATGCAAAAATAATTACTATGCAGAAAATAGAGAACAAAAACTACTGAATATTCAATTCAAAAACGTCTTAACGAGTTGTTGCAAGGATTGTTGATCATATAACTATATCATGTGAAAAGACTTTACAAAAAATGAAAGAAAAAAAATGTGACTATAATTTGTTATAGTAATGAGAATATTACTCAGATTTCAAAAAGAAGCTAAAAGGATGTCGATTTTTATTTCAGTCTTATCACTAATTAATCTCCATGATCACAATAAGTGTTGTTTGAATCATTTCATTTGTGTGGCGCAATATTCCAGCAGCGCCAGCATATGGAGTATATGTATATCTCAATTAATACGATATTCCAGAGTTTGCATTTCCTTAAATAATCAAGGTTCCTTAAAAGAGGGCTGCCACTGAAAAATTGAAACAGGTGTTAAAAATAAAAAATGGTAAAGTTGAAATTAAACACTTCGAAAATACTACTGACGCTATTACGTGTCAGTGGACCTTTATTTAATATATGTTGCAGATTAACAACGGCAACGTTCCAACTACTGTCAACACGATCCCGTCCTCTTTTCCTCGAATGAGACCTATCGAATTAAACTTATCATCGGCTTTGTACTTACATTAGGAACACGACGGGTGCCACTGTTATCCCTCCGAATAACTAGAACCACACTTGATGTTGATGGAGTTCGTGATTATCAGTCTGTACATGTAGTATTTACTTTTCTATGTTGTGTTTGTGTATCGTTGTTTCTAGTTTTCTTTTGTCATGAGATTTTCTGATTGGTTTCGCTTTGAGTTGGAAATTCCTTTGCTATCTGTCGCTTCTCAATTATACAATTTATTTAAATCCGTTTTTGTATTTGGATATATATAAAACAGTTTGATAAGAATTACAAATTTACCTGCTTTCGTTGAAGTAAACACCAGATGAATAAGGATTGTTGTTAAAACATTGACTACACATATTATTGTTTTCATTTTGTGAATTTACTCCAGACAAACTTATTTACAAATTTACATCCGACCGTCTTTGTGAAATGAATTCATAAAGGATTCGGTCAGGTCAATTAAAATGTTTAACAAGAGAGATGAACAATTCAATAAAAAAATATATTTAAATTCAAATTCTATTCGAATAAAATATGTGGCATTTAACTGTGTTACCCAGTTGCATATCAAAATGGTATGATTATACGTATTTACACAAAATAAATTTAAATTGAAGTTCTAATATAACAAGCTTCTTTACAAATGTTAACAACAGCGTGAATGAACTAGACCTTGCAAAATCGTGCAAAATAAGAATAAATCAATTTCTGCGACATTCCAAACAGGATCTTGACTCATTGTATAATTAACATAATGTCAAAACATGACGCGATACGAATTTCGATTCTCAAGCTGGATATTATTCCATTAAGTATACGATCTAAATTCGGGTAGAACGGTTTACAAATAAAATATGTACGACAGGTAAATTGCAGATTTGACGGTAAGAAGTAGCCAACGAAAAAGATATGTTTCGGTTGAAAACTTTACAGATTTAAAAATGTTGAATCTATTTAAGAATAATTTCATGGAAGTCGTTTATGTATAGAACATTATTAGATTTATCTTACAAGCGGTAAACTAGAACAGCTTACACACATTTTACGCTTACACTAGTACGGTTTTAACTATTGACACGGTCATGTCAAACAGAACAACTCATTAATACCTGAAATAAGTAAAATTGTCCATATCTTTTTGAGTTGTTCAGTACATGTTTGTTAGGTGAATTATATAAGTATTATTGAACTTGCATTTGAATAATTCATGTCACACTGATGAGCCTTTGTACTACTCAATCTTTAGTTTTCTGTTTAGTATTTTATAATGTTTTTTCTTTAATCTTATGTTGCCCATGGTAATGTCGGTTTATATAAATCTTTTTTTTAAATAATTGTTACAGCCTTCGGATATACCTTAGTTTTATTTTGCTAAACCTTAAGTAATTTGGGTCCTCAATGCTCTCAGGTTCGTACCTTTTTTACATTTTTTATCCGAGCGTCACTGATGATTCTTTAGACAATACGCGTATCTGGCGTGCACAATTTAAACAGCTAATCACATGCAAAATTAGTTAGAAAAGCAATAACTTTATTTTTTAAATAACACAAGGCGTCGATCTTTTTTGATATGCAATTAAATACAAATAATAAATCGATAGAGCATTTATTTAAGATTAACAAAAAGTGCTCCTTGTTCTGTTTTTTTTTAAATATGATTGAAATCATTCCTTTTTAAATGTAGCAAAAGAAGTGAATTTGTTTACAAAATATGACAATGTATAATAGTTTATATAACAAAACAAGAAATATATAATTATGACACAAGTCAAATTCAATACACATACACAAAGACATGTTTTATTGATGACGTGATCTGTATTTATTATGAGCGTATTAGCCTCGAGTGTTGTAGGTTCTTGGTTTGAAAACTAGCAGGGTTTTACGGCAGACTTGGTATTTGTTGCGTCATCGCAAAGCACAAGGCATTAAGGAATAGAGCATAAACTGGTCATCTTGAAGTCAAAATAATGTGTATGGGAAGAGTTGCCACACTAAATGTTTGCCATATGACACATCACTGAGTGTAACAAAGTCCACGGGGTTAACAATTGTAAAACTGTCAAAAATATGTGATTGACACCCGGTTTATCAACTTTCTGCCCAGACATTGGTGACCTTTTATGAGGCTTAGTATAGCAGCCGCAATCTTTTGAATACCGAATGAGTTGGGAAATGTATATTCAATATGCAGGGGAAGTTGATATATTGCTATTAAGGTGGGGGAAATTGATTATTTTCAAAATTAAAATCATAAATTCTGGTACTGAGATGACCGCTTATGTCAAATTCTAGTCTAAAAATTAGGCGGAGGAGGCCGAGTCTATTGTTTCATTATTTTCTAGTTTTGACGGATTTATTATTGGAACTCAATCAGAAAAGTCTGTATTGTTTATGGAAAGAACATCATCAATATTTCTGAATTCAAAATTAAATGATTTTGGGTCTTTGATCTTTCTGCTTTTTACAAATTTCTCAGTGAACTCCGACTCATAAAAAAACTCGAAATAAAAAGAAAGGGTCGGCAAGACAAGGCGCACAATTCAATAGGAGTGCCGACAATTTGTTGAAAAAGACTACCCCCAAATTCAACAAATATGTTGTCTTTAAAAAAAAAATTTAGCATGCTGATCACGTGTTCCTATATTAGTGTTTACTCTCTTTCTTTTTGTTTAAAACCCTTTCAACATTTCTATCAGGGCTCCGAGATTTGCCTGTGGCAAGGGAAAATGCAGTTTCTATTCATAATATAGAACATAGTCTTAAAAAGATAATTAAGGAAAAGACCTGTTCGTTAGTGTTCGGTTGGGGGAAGGAGTTAATATTGGTTACAATGAAATATATATTAACAGACGAACAACACAATTGATTACTGGATCAAACTGATTGACACACGAATATTTTAATAAGGTGCGTGTAGATGTCAAATGGCTCATTAGCCATGGTCAAATCTATTAAATGTCTTTAAGAAATAGAAGTATTAATTATTTGTGATATTCATATATGTCAAAGGTCTTATTAGCCATGGTCAAATCCATTAAATGTCTTTAAGAAAGAGAAATAATAATTATCTTTGATATAAGTATTGCCTTTTTAAAATATTTTAAACCTTATCGATCTTGTATGAATAAATGAATATACGGCTATTTAACATGTACTTAGACAAACTTTTATCAGAAGTTCGTTATTCTATCAAAAACCTTAAAAGGGTATTACTATTGAATCAAGGAAATTAACGATAGCGAAATTCGAAATGCAGAAAAAATGTAAACAAACGTGGAAAGAAGATATAAATAATCAATTAAGAATGGAAAACTCAACTTCAACAAATTACAATAATTATGTTTAGGACAATAACAAAAATAAAACATCGCTTTTTTCTCTTATTTGTTTTCTCTCACATGATTCTATTATTTATTAAGGCCACAATAGGAAAACGTTGGCGAGCTATATTAAGTTCCAAGAAAATCTTTTCAAAGTCGTTATATGTTTGAAATTTGATATGATTTAAGAGCTCTTCAATACAGTCCAAATTCATATCTCATTTCGTATTTGAATGTTCCGTCGAATATTACAAGAACATTTGCATAAGGTCGTTTTCTTTCCGACGTAGCTCACATTTAAGGTGGTACCTAACACTACAGGGAGATAACTCTGTAAAATCAGCAGAACGTTTTAATGACATTGAGTTCTTAAAGGAATATTAAGCTTCTCAATAAACAAAATTGGTGTTTGTCAAACTGCTATATAACCAGTGTAATTTTTCTGACAAAACGGTTGGTTCAAAATTTTTGAAATTTTTATATTTTTGTTAAAGGGTCAAAGTTAACACTTTGACAAAATTTTATGAAAATTAAACGAGACAATTTAATTTTAGTGAAAGTGTTGGGTACCACCTTAAAGTAAATTTGTATATGATAGATATATAGTATCGTTATGACTTATTTTAGTAGATACGCTTCACTGGTTCATTAATTGCCTTAACCTTATACAACGTATGACTAAAATTTAAGACAACTGTATATAAATAAAAAGAGATATTTTATATGTAAAAATTTAAAGCGTTGAAACTCGTCTAAGGACAACTATCTAAAAGGACAACTATCTAGAAGGACAACTATCTAACGCTGATCTTTGGCGGCTTTTATAAACAATCATACTTTGCTTTGCTTCTTGAATTAAAAATATAAAGGCGAAAGATGCCATAGTGACATTGAAACTTATATTTCGAAAACAAACTGACAAAACCATGGCACAAAAAAAAAAGAAAGACCAAAAGACAAACATTAGTACAACAAATACAACATAGAAAACTTAGGACTGACCAACTCAAACCGCACCAACAATCCGAGGAGATCTTAGGCATCCGGAGGGCTTAGAAATTCTTGCTTCCCATGTTGCTCCTTTCGTACGTTTTTTTTTAAAGTGAACAGTCTTATGTTGTTGGTCACATTTTTGCATTTAACCTATAGCTATGGAACTATACTATAACTACAATAAATTAAACTACCCTGTCAATTTTCTATATCACAAAGATTAATTTATATATTGTAAATTATAAAAAATATTGCGATGATTCAATAATTGCAAAAATTGCGACAGGGTTATAATCGCAAAACTTTTAACTCGCATTTTAAAAAGCATATGAATTTAACAGGATTTTTTTCAATATCGCAAAATTTAAATCGCATTTTACTCTAAAATGACAAAATCGCAATGATAAATGCACACAATAATTTCACAATTTACAGTACTACAAATACGTTTTGACATAAAATGGAACTACCTTTTCATGCTACTCTATCATATAACTTTGTTATGAAGATGTTATTGCAAACTATGAAGACATCTTGATATAACATGAAACTACTTTTTGAAACTGATTTATCATTTTACAATACCTTTATGTGATATTGATATTTCATAAAGATACATTTTATAGTATAATAAAGACATCTGTATATATAACGTTAAGCAACTTTTTTCATACTATTTTGTCACCTCAGTATATTGGTATGTGTTGTTTTTTTCTTATTACCGTAACGTTAAATTTGTATACTATACAATCATCTCGGTATAACATTTAGCAAATTTTTCATACTATACTTACGACGATAAAGTTGTGTACTACAAATACATCTGGTTTAAATATTGAATCACCTTTTTATACTATATTATCACCTCACTGTGCTATTCTAACAACTAACTATATCTTAATGATACATCTTTCTGCTGTAAATATATTCTGATATAACATTTACATCAATGCTGAACAAGGATTATAAAAGAGTTGTTTGTGTAACTTAGAATTTTATTAATTTCCGTAACCTTGTGACAGAGATACAGAGAACCACTAAGAATATTTGTACCTTTTTCAAACATCACCCAGAACCATGAAATAGACTATTTCATCAAATGTGTTAATAGTAGTTCTCAGAGTAAGAAAGTAAACCAATCTCATTGTAATCTTTTGAATTTACCAATACTTAATGTAGTCCTGTCCTATAGTTTTTAAATCTGACACGAATATAAAAAGAAGGAATATAGAGTATGCGTCAATGACACCATCTTAATAAAATACATGACTAATATTCCATCATCTAGGGATCGCCCCGATATGAATTTAAATACATAAATCATAGCCACCACAAATTTGAATTGGCCTGGAACTAGTTGTCAGTAACTGCAAGTACTCTCAGATCAGTACTAAGTGTCTTTCTGTTGTGTGGATGTATCAGTACCCGTCAACGTCTAATCTGTGTTTTTGTTAGAGGTATTTCTATTTGTTTCACTCTGAAGAGTTGAGCATTTTTCAACTGATTTTTATGGTATCTTCTTATTTGGTACTGTTACACTACTGTCCCAGGTTAATTAAGGGGAGGATTTGTTGCCATTACACTAGTTAAACCCAGCCACATTCGGTATATACCTTTCCAAGTCAGGAACCTGTAATTCGGTGGTTTTCGTTTAAATTATGCTGTGTAACATATTTGTTTTTTTGTTTATTATTTTGTACATTAATTTGGGCGTTAGCATTAGCGTTTTCGTTTGAATTGTTTTACATGTGTCATTTCCAAGCCTTTTATAACTGTCTTTGCTGTATTGGCTTTCCTCATGGTTGAAGGCCGTATGGCCGTATGGTGACCTGTAGTAATTAAGTTCTGTGTCTCTTGGCCTCTTGTGGAATTTTACACATTGGCTATCATACCACATCTCCTTATTTATATATATATAATTTGATGAATTTAAGTGTTCTCGAAAATGACACTGTAAAATGTTTATATCATTGAAAAGCTTAAATCTATCTCCCTTTGGTGCAAAAATGCCATTTATGGCATGAAAATTGAAATATCTTTTTAACTCATCGGTGACCAATATTTTTTATTACTTTTTTTTCAAATAAGCTGTACTTAAACTAAACAATTGTAAAATTTATGCGATTTCTGTAATTTAGTTCTTTTTTTTATTTCTATAATACCTCTATTCTCCTATTAGTTCAACAAAATAGAACCTTAATAAAAGTGCATGCTTCTTTCGAAGGGAAGGCAGATTTTGAGCCTAAATGAACGGTGACCTAATTTTTTTTATTTTCTTTTTCTTTTAAGTATATGATGAAGTTTATTTATAGAATTTTTCTTTAGCGAAATCCTATAATATAAAAAGAATGATTTATACCCTCGAGCCCCCTTAAAGTTCAATTGAAATTGATGCTAAAAAAATATATAACGAAATGCTTTGAATACAATCATCGGATAAGTATTTGTACGTTATGCATTTTGATATTATACTAACAATTATAATTAAACCGTTTATTGAGACCAATTCCCCATCTCCATTTTCAATTCTTTTAAAAATAAGAAGCTCAGGAAAACTTACCAATAAAAAATCTCCTTCAGAGAAAATGTCTGAATAGTTTCCGAAATAACACAACGTTATCTGTTTACCAAACATTTCTTTGATCGTCTAATTTGTTCGTCATCTAGTATTTCTTTTTGTTTTGTTTTCTATTTTATTTTGTGTAAACGTTGTTTATTTTTTATTTTTGCCTTATAATGACATTTACAAATCCCAAACAGCCCTTGTATTCACCAGCATTAGTCATAAAGATAAAAAGAAGGAAAATTAACAACTTAAAAATTTCACCAATGTTTTTACTATATTCACACGAAAACAAGGAGAATAACTATTATCTACGTTTTATACGAATTATAAGCAACTTAAAATAGAGCTCGATACCGACCGTGAAAGGGCTGTTTAGCCAGTCAAGGTCGTTAAAAACTTCCATCGTCATAGAGCTCGATGATACCAAAAGGATGGACAAACTTATAGATAGAAGAAAAATTGGCTATTTCATGGTAAGTCTTGCAGACAATTGATCATGTACATTCAATGCTATACATTTATTTATAAGATAGTTATCCAATTATGCTTCCTGAGGCTGGGAATCTGTAAATGTATAAAATAGGGAAAGATTAACCTTATTTTTTGTAGTTCCATTCAATTTAAAATTGTCCATTTTCTTAGATTTAGCCAAGAAAATAAAGTTACGACAATTTTAAAAATTTAAGTAATATGAGTACATTTTTTTCAAGCACGTGGATACTATATTATTGAGCAAGTGTTTCATTTATGATTTTAACTTTCAATGCATACGATATTAAGTGTTCAAAAGTAAAATAAAAATACCGAACTATAAGGTAAATTCAAATAGGAGCAAATCGACAAATAAATGCAACAGTAGTATACTGCTGTTCCAAAAGTCGATTGAGACAAAAACAAAACCTGATTACAAACTAAAATCGAGGTAAACGCATCACCTATAAGAGGAAAACAACAAAACAACAGTAACACTGAAGTGAACAAATAACAAACGACAATGGAACACAAACAGAAACGAACTATAAGATAACAACTCCCATTTTCCTGACTTAGTACAGGACATTTTAGGAAAAAATGGTGGGTTGAAACTAGTTTTTGTGGTTAGCCAATCCTCACACCTCTATGACAAAGTTAAATATAACACTACAATGACACCATTACATGACAGGAACACAGTTCAAATGAATGAAAGAATATTCAGGACAGAGAAATAAAAAAATAAACAATACAAAAGTACATTTCAACCACAGAATAAAAACGAACATAGATGAGACCGTTGGTTTTCCCGTTTAAATAGTCTTACACTAGTAACTTTGGGCCCTTTATAGCTTATTGGTCGGTGTGAGCCAAGGCTCCGTGTTGAAGGCCGTACATTGGCCTATAATGGTTTACTTTTATAAATTGTTAATTGGATGGCGAGTTGTCTCATTGGCCCTCACACCACATCTTCCTATATCTATGTAAAACAAAACAGCACAACAGTACCAAGAATTGTCTTTCACACGACTGGGTCAATGTTGCGTATTGTGTAATTCTGTTTGTCTGTTCATCTTATAGAGTTCTACCCATGATATTGTTAGTTTATTTTCGACTAATGAGTTTGAAGGTATCTTTGGTATCTTTTGTCTCTCTTGTACAGTACGACTTTTCAGCTAATACCACATGACATGGATGTGAGCAACAATTGGACGACGTAAGGTCTTCAGCACTATACAAAACAAAAACCGTGGTTTTTTTTTATCACCAAGGAATATATTACTTTATCTGTATGTTGAGCAATAATAACGAATCCACAGTAACATGAACAGATAATATAAGAAATATAATGAAGGAGAATAGCTCATCGAATATATCTAAGAATTAATTAAAATTACTTACTAGTAATTAAGAATTAATTGAAATTACTTACTAGTAATTAAGGATTAATTAAAATTACTTACTAGATATTAAGAATTAATCAAAATTACTTACTCCGTTTCACAGATGAAATGTGATTCAAAGGAGCACTCTTGGTCGTTCCATGTTCCATGTGAACCATGAAAAAAAGTCAACTCTAAACAGTTTTCCCCAGTTCCCCAGTTATCTGGGTCCCCTGGAAACCAGTTGGTGTATGTCAATTCTTTTCCTGTTGGTGCCCATACCCATACACCTTCAATAACTTCGTCTGTTCCTCCTAACCAAAAGTCTCCTAAACCATTTAGAATATTATTTACTTTCCTTATATGTCATAAAACATTATCAACACAATTACCGAACTACAAGGTTCATAGAACATAACAAAATCTAAAGCACGACTATGTAAACAAATGCAATTAGTCGAATTTCAAAATAAATTGTTAAAATGAGTCTATGTTGCTTTTTGGATAAGATTTTGTGGGTTTGTCTTATTTGAAATGTGTACGACGAAGAGGACTTGTACCCTCTCTCAATACTAGCTATCCCTATGATGCAACCTGTAGCTGTACACTGTTTTGATGGTTTGTCTTATTTGAAATGTGTACGACTAAGAGGAATTGTACCCTCTCTCAATACTAGCTATCCCTATGATGCAACCTGTAGCTGTACACTGTATGTGTTGAATTGCAATAAATAAACGCAAGTCTTGTACACAGTGTACACATGATAAAGCCTACCACAATGTCAATGCATTTAGTTTACATATGAGAAATAACTATATGGCAATTGAATATTTCAAATAGTGTTTTATGTTAAAAAAAAAATGATATTTGTTTTTTTTTGTCATTATAAAATGCGACTCTTTATTACATTGTAGGGTTAGGATTCATCAAACCTATAAATCATCATTCAATTAAGAAATAGATGCCCTTTGATATGATCAAATATTATTAGTTACATAACGTGTTAGTGTCCTAATGCGATATATATTGCTCAAATCCCCATGTATAATATAATGACCCCACATATATCGTATAAGGTGACTAGCACATTATGTGCATGCATGCATGAAACATTCATCTTCCTGACTATCTTAACATGTGATATTAAACTACAAGACAATCCAATCTTCAAAACCGTTACTATTAGGAACATACTTTCATTTGTTTTTACAAAAATGACAACATTAACGACTTGTTAGCTTCAAATGTGTTTAATGAATTTATTTCAATCGTTCATCATCATTTTTCGTCTGTTGAAAGCGGGACGAAAGATACCAAAGGGACAGTCAAACTCATAAATCAAAAACAAACCATGGCTAAAAATGAAAAGGACAAACAGAAAAACAATAGTACACATGACAAAACCTAGAAAACTAAAGAATAAACAACACGAACCCCACCAAAAACGATGTGCGATATCAGGTGCTCCGGAGGGGTAAGCAGATCTGGCTCTACATGTATCACCCGTCGTGTTGCTTATGTGATTACAAGTCCGGTAAATAGTATAATTCGGTAGGTCATATTCATCAAAGGGAAGGGGATTGTAGTTACGACGTAAGGAACATATCCGATATCATTTGTGAAACGGTTATTCCAGAACGGTCAACCAACTGATGGCGTCCGTAAAATTTACGAAGAGATGATTTCAACTTCACCATTTGGAACTCTTGGTTTAATAGCTTCCTTGTGGGCAGTAACCCTCTATCAAGAAAATCATGATAGGAAATGCAAGCACGGGAATATCGTATCAATAGGGAGATTTATACCCTGTATGCAGGTGCTGCTGGAATGTTGCTACTTAGAAATGAAAAGTTCACAATTGGAAAGCTGAAATCATCTCTTTTGTCGTAAAGTTTTGTTTTCAACCGACCCTCATTGTCAATTTCTTTGAAACCTTTTAGACTTTTCCTCAACACAATGTTGATTTTATAAAGTGACGTAACACCACTACTAACCGTTTATTGAAATACGTTCCACCTTCTTTCCCAATATGGAACCCTACAAATCCAATATAGAATATACACGGTCCCGACGCGATCACCTTTAACCAATCACATTCCAAGAAATGTATTGGAGGTAAGATTAATTTCAATATCACAATATCAGAAATATATGATATGATGAGTATAAACATACTGTCATCGATGTCTCTTTTTCCGATTCCATTCTTGATAAGTTCAATAGTGTCTGCTAAAAAGGCGTTTTCTCCTCCTGTTTCTATTATTGCTAGATGTGAATTATACGTTCTGCAAAAACTCTGAAAAAATGCGATGATATAATTTTAAGATTACAACACTATGAAAATAAAATAACATTACATTGATATAAAACCAGGTTCAATCCACCATTTTCTAAATAAGAAAATGCTTGTACCAAGTCAGGAATAAGGCAGTTTTTATCCATTGGATTGATGTTTAAGTGATGCAAGTTTTGTTGATGTGACTGCTTCTCTTTCTGTCATTATAATTATGGCACTCAATGACATGTGTAGAATTATGTGATGTGTCGGTTTGTCAATCAGTTATTAAAATCTCATTAAAATGAAATAAAGGTTATTATGATTACATATAGAAACATGAGAAATGTTGCTTATTTGGTAAATAAAAGGAGATGTAGAATACCAAGAGAGAATTCACATTTCAAAATAATAATACACAAAGTCATCACCAGACCATGTTTTTACTTGTTACCAACAAACCAGATAGTTCATATCCCCTCAATTTAAGCATTGATCAATGCAGTTTCTATTTTCATATTTTATGTTTTTATACTTCATTTTGCGTTGAGCCTCTTTTGTTCCAATAAATGACGATTTATTTTTGCGATTTTCAATGTAGTTAGATATGAAAGATCCAAGTTTTGCGTGTTCGCGGCGATTTATATATGCGTAATTTTTCTCTTCGCAAAATTTGGAAAAAATCAATTGCTCGTGATAATAAGTCTGTTTACAATACTCACTGCAGCATCTAACCATGATTTCAGTGTGTGACTAAAGAAGTAGCAAGAATTTCCATAATGAAACCACCCTCTGTGACATTCCGATTGTACACAAGAAAAAACTAATGAAAATAAAGAAAATAAGATACAGTGAAATCAGTTTAAACGGAACATCTTCGGGACTTGATATTTTGTTCAGTTTTGGCGAATGTTTTGTTAAATCAGGTTCACAACGCCTACAGTTGGTATGACGGTTAGGAAGGACATTTTTGTCATATAGGTTTCCGGTTTATGCAGGATTCTGATTAGCCATGTTTCATTGTATCTATAGTTGATGCCATTTGTTTGTGAATTCATAATACCGACGTTCTGGTTTTCATTTTTTTTTCTACTGGTTTATGGGGATGATAAAAAGTATTTGTTCTTATTGAGCTTTTACATTTCTATTTTCGTACTTGAATAAAATGCAATTAAGTTGAATTGA
Source organism: Mytilus trossulus (assembly GCF_036588685.1). Classification (NCBI taxonomy): domain Eukaryota; kingdom Metazoa; phylum Mollusca; class Bivalvia; order Mytilida; family Mytilidae; genus Mytilus; species Mytilus trossulus. The sequence goes on along the minus strand of NC_086385.1, from coordinate 8,385,570 downwards.
TTTAAATAAGTTTTTTATCCATTTCTTCATCATCGATGTATCAATCAATATGTTCCTGGTTCTAATTGATTTGAGAAAAGCTGCCAAGAAATCATAAGACTCGTTTATAATTTGTAAATGAACATAGTGCTTTGATACTAAGACTGCCCTTGAATTTCTAGCAGATCACATTTTTTTCGCTATGGAGAATCTGTATTTCGTCAGGTTATCGGAATTCCCATATATACTACCTGTGCACCACAAATTGCAGACCTATTTCTGTATTGTAATCGAGTGCAATTTATGACTAAAATTTCATGATGCAAAATACTAAAATTTATTGTGGCGTTCCCATTGTCAGACTTTTGGTAGCATTTGTAAGATATTAAAACTGCTGTGCCCATATTTTGACTATTTTATATTTATTATATCTGTTTAGTGTACGCATCATTGTAAATATAACAGAATTTGACGAGACTGTCATTAAAGTGAGAGTTGAAGCGCTTCAAAACCAAGTCAGGAATATGCCAGTTCTTGTCCATTCGACTTTGATGTGTTTTGTCATTTGATTTTGCCATGAAATTTTGGAATTTCCGATTGCATTTCCTCTGAGTTTATTTTTTTGGTGATTTTACTTTTTTTTTCAAACAAGACAAGTATTAGTTCAGACTGAGGTCTAAAACTAATCAGTACGATAAAATTGGGTTAAGATTGTCGTCAAGTTGAAAATATCAGAATAGTTCAGAATGGTACAGTCGAGGAGAAATACAGTATCAGATAGTTTGTTGTATATTGTTGATAGTAGTTTTGTTTTCTTTCTTAACTCGGTTATCAAAGTTCTGTCGCTCTCTCCTCTCTTTGTGAGATTCCTTGTTTCATATTTATAAAAAAAGATGATGTGATATGATTGCCAATGAGACAATCGTCCACAAGACACAAAACTGATACAGACATTAACAACTACAGGTCACCGTTCGGCCTTCAACAATAAGCAAAGCTCATACCACATAGTCAATTGTATTTGTTTTTTAAGTGATTTAGATTATAACACATTGTTGACTGCCGTAACCCTATTTTTGACATTTTAACCTTTTTACGTCTGTTTGTTTTGTTCACGCATCGTCGTCATTGTGATATCATTTGATGCGACTGTCATACAAGTGAGAAGTTAAGCTAGCTATGAAACCAGGTTCAGTACATCTTTTTATTATTAAGAAAATGTCTGTATCAAGTCCGGAATATGACAGTTGTTGTCTATTTGTTTGATGTGTTTTATTATTTGATTTAGTCATTTGATTATAGACTGTCCTGTTTAGAATTTTCCCTGGAGTTCAGTATTTTTTGTAAGTTCCTTCAAACGTTACTCTTCGTTATTCTATACCGCCATATTTTTATTACCAGGCAATAACAATCAAAACCAAGGAGTAAACAAACACTCAAACAACCAAAGGATATTTACATCAACAGTTATAAATAAGAAATAAGAAACAACACGATAAGATATTTATCAAATTGTTCCGTAACATTCTAAATCAGTTAATTCATTATCATCGTTATATTCTTAAGAATATACTTACAAATTCCAATAAGTAAAATAACACGAAAATCCATTATCGTTCTTATGAAAGTTGAATAATTATGTCATGATAGATAAGACAGAAGGAAATCATACACATGTATATCCTTATTTTTATTGCAAGATAAGCAGATAAATTTGTTAACTCGTTATTGTAGGTTTTAAAAGATGATTTGATAACCATTCGATGCCACACATTTTACCAACAAAAGATAAATATGTGTTAAAGAAATTAGAACTTTTGTGTTGATAAGAAAACTATGGATATTAAAATTGATAAAGGAAATGGGAAATGTGTCAAAGCGACAACAACCCGAAAAAAGAGCAGACAACAACCGAAGGCCACCTATGGGTCTCCAATGTAGCAAAAAACTCCGTCACCCGAAGGTGTCCTCCAGCTTGACCCTTAAAAAATATGCATAATAGTACAGCGATAATGGACGACATACTTAACTCCGAATAATTCACAAGAAACTAAAATTCAAAATCATACAAGACTAACAAAGGTCAGAGGCTCCTAACTTGGGACAAGCGCAAAATTGCGACGGGCATAAACATGTTTATCAGATCTCAACCCTCCCCCTATACCTCTAACCAATGTAGAAAAGTAAACGCATAACAATAAGAAACGTTAAAAATTCAGTTCAAGAGAAGTCCGAGTCCGATGTCAGAAGATGTAACAAAGGGAAATAGATAAAACGACAATTTTACATGAATAACAACAAACCAATAGCAGTTAACTGACATACCTGCTCCAGACCTCAATTAAACTGATTGAAAAATTATGTCTTTATCATATGAATATCAGAGACAATCCCTCCCGTCAGGGGTTTAGTATCATACTATCATAAATAAAGGCAACCGTAGTATACCACTTTTCAAAACTCATAAATCAATGGACAAAAAACAAAATCGGGGTAACAAACTAAAACTGAGGGAAACGCATTAAATATAAGAGGAGAACAACGACACAACATTAAAATGTTAGCACACACAGAAACGGACTAAGCATTAGACAAAATCCTATGAGAATAACAAATAAACATCAAAACCAAATACATGAATTTGAGATAGATAAGTACCGTGACACTTCTTATAATTATGTGAATTCACTCTCAAATATAAGAGAAAACAAACGACACAACGGAAACGCAACGTTAAAATGTAACACATACAGAAACGAACTATAATATAACAATGGCTATTTTCCTAACTTGGTACAACACATTTTTAAAGCATAAAATGGAGGGTTGAATCTGGTTTTGTAGCATGCCAAGCCTCCCTTTTTTATGGCCATGTGACATATAACATTAAAATGACAACACAACATTACAGGACTACAATATAAATAAATAGGAGAACACAATTGACAAAGAAACACACGAATAATAGCTAACAGAAGGCAACAAGTTTAAAATTTCAAAATATATGAGAAGAACATAACCCGTGTCATACCAACAACTATCTTTCACATAAATGTGTTTAGTTCCGATGCAAATACCCTATAAGTCAAAATATGCAATATTTAATGACCTGACAACAGTATCGTAACTATATCCCTTATTAATAAGTCTGTTCAAAAGAGGGTGGAAAGATACCAATAGGAACAGTCATACTCATCAATCTAAAACAAACTGACAATGCCATGGCTAAAACTGAAAAATAACCAGACACACAATAGTACACATGACACAACAAAGAAAACTAAAGAATAAACAACACGAACCCCACCACAAACTATGTGTGATCTCAGATGCACCGCAAGGGTAGGCAGATCCTGCTCCAGATGTGGCACCCGCCATTTTGCTTATGTGATAACAAATACGGTAAATAGTCTTATTCGGTAGGTCACATTCGTGAAAGGGAAGGGGATTGTAGTTACGATGTAAGAAACATATTCGATATCATTTGTGAAACGGTTATTTCATAACGGTCAACCAACTCGTGATGGCGTCCGTAAAATTTACAAAGGGATAATTTCAAGTTCCCCATTTGGAACTCTTGGTTTAATAGCTTCCTTGAGAGCAGTAACCCTCTATCATGAAAATCATGATAGGACATGCAAGCACGGGAATATCGTATCAATTGGGAGATATATACCCCGTATGCAGGTGCTGCTGGAATGTTGCTACTTAGGAATGGTAAGTTCACAATTGGAAAGCTGAAATCATTTTGTCGTAAAGATTTGTTTTCAACCAACCCTCATTGTCAATTTCAAGATGTTAGTCAAGATATGAGATCGACTTAACTGTATCTGTAGTATCCTGTATCTCTAGTTCGATAGGATAGGTGCGTTCCACATAGTAACCAAATGTTGAATTATTTAGTGAAAGAACATCATCTTTATAGCGGAAATTAAAGTTAAAGGATATTGCTAACTTCTTATCTTTCTTCCTAAGAAGTTCTTGCATGGAGTCAGCCTCATAATAATAAAGAAAAAAGTCGGCAAATAGAGGGACACAATTTGTCCCATTGGAATGTCGACATCCGAACGTAACAAATATGTTGTCAATCAAGAAATCAAGCATCTTGATAATATCAGTTTCAGAGATTTTTTTGTTTAAATAAGAGTGTTCCTTTCTTAGTAAGATGTATCCCTTCCTAAGACAAGATACTTGTATCTACGTTGGCCATTTTTTTTTTATGAAGCAAAGCAATACAACCTCTTTCAATTTGTCTTTTAGTTTGGAATAAAGTTTACATAAAGGTTTTGTAAGCTTTTGAGGTGAATACTGACATTTTTGTGCTCTGTAAAGAATATTACCATAAAAGATTGGATACGAAATACCTGAACGTATAAGATGTCTGCATGTTGATTATATTTACGAACTATTCCTTATACCGATGATAAAATATTGTAATTTTTTTTACTAGTTTGTGATATCGAAAACCCTGGTGTAATAAATTTTAAGTAATACAGATATTTCTCTCGCTAAAATCTAATACGTTGTTACATACACGAGCGAATCGTACAAGTTGAGGTATATAAACATCATAGATGGTGACAATGGAATGTCACAATCTAAAAATTGATAACTAACGATAGGAAATGAAAAATCATCTCTTTTGTCATAAATTTTTGTATCAAGGTGGTATGGGAGTCTAAAATGAAAATGATAGAATTTGTTCATACTTTGCCAAAATGTAGTATCTATTGATATATGTTGAAAAATATAATGAAAATGATGGGTCACCGCGCATTTTCTCAGCTACAGGACGTGACAAAATGATATACTTTGTATGGATTATACAGGAAAGAACACTATTTCGTGATTATAAACTAAACAAAATGATAGAATTGTTAAATACTTAAGGAAAAATATTGCTTTCATACAATGCTTTGAGAATATCAAAAGAAAAGAAAGGGTCACCGTACGTTTTTTCCGGCTAAAATACAAAATAGGAAAATTCCATGTAGAATCCTTCAGAAAATGCACTATTTTAGAGTTACCTCCCCTTAAAATGCCAGGTTTTTTTTTAAACACACAAAAATAATCAACATTTGCAAAAATATTAATATTGATAAGTTATATTCTAATAAATTGGTTCTTTTTAATGAAAATTCACATCAAATATCTGTATTCCAGCATCAAATTGTGCTAGCCTGATAGAGAATCTGGACCTTTGGTTCTCTGCTTTTTACAATCCAAGATGGAGATGTAAGTTTTACAGGATAAATTTCTTTAGTATACATACTGAAGTCGTCATTATTGAGAGCCAATATATCCTCTAAATATCTAAGTATTGTTATTTTTTGTAGCAAATGTTGTTTCGATGGATCTGTGGTAATTTTAGTCATAAATTGTAACTCATAACAATAAAAAAAAAAAGGTCCGCAATAAGTGGCGCACATTTAGTCAAGTACTTCCAACGAGTTTTTGACACTCCAAAAGTAATTAATTCAACTATTTTCAAAGGCCTTATTTGAACAATGTATCATCAGGTTTTTATCTCCATTCGGTTTTCAGTTATAAATTGTTGTTTTTCGACAAAAAAAAACCAACAAGATGGCCAAACAACATAACGTCAAAGACAAACAAAGACAAAACCTAAAAAAAATATAAATTAAGCAACGGCGTTACGCAAACCCAAATAAAATCAGTATTATCTTAACCTGTCTTGATATTCGATAAAAGGTCCATAAGTCACATGTACAAGTTGCTTCCTATTCAAAGGTTAAATGCAAATACGTTAAAATACATTCGAAAGGTAAGAATTTGCTAATTTTGATAAGTCGTAAAATAATTGGCATGCCATTCGATTGTGGACTAAAGTTTTTATTGTATTTACATTTTATCATTTGAATATGAAGAAGCAACTTTTACATGTGAATTATTGTCTTTTTATGGTATATTATGACAAGTTTAGATAATAGTGATAGGGTCGCATGTCCCAGAGGAAAGACTTAATATCTATTATAGTTTAAATAGTTTTACCTTTAACGCCAGTTTTGATGATTTTTATCCGAATGAGTAATTTTACACTGGTTTGTAAGATGGTTGTCCTGACATAGGACAGAGTTGCAGTTTATAAGTCTTTTATTGGTTGCTCTCCACCATGCCAAAGTGATTGGTTGTCTGTGCATTAGAGGATGCTCAATTAGATGCTCTTTTTGCTTATTTTACAAGAGGGAACGAAACGTCATCATTTTAGAGCAAACACTCCTATAAAAAGCGACAGTCTACTTACTATATAAGAAGTAAATGCCTTGTTCGTAGACCTTGTCTTGCTGACGATGATTGTGGTCAAGTTTGGTTAAATTTGGTCCAGAAGTTTCAGAGTAGAAGATACATTGTATTTGTAAAATTTAACGGACGACATTGATTGACACCAAGTGATTAAAAAACCTCACTTGGCCCTTTGAGACAGCTGAGCTAAAAATACCATTGCAAGTTCATATTTTTGCAGATCAGCACATGCAAATATTTAATTATCTTTTTTTTCCAAAGTAACTGATAGATATTTTCCTGATGAACTAATCTTCTACAGAGCTTGAGTTCTGTTCTTAAACTATAGTAATCTTCTTATTTATAACAGGCAATAACACAAAAATGTGTCCATTGGGCAGAGGGCTCCATGGACACTATCATACGTCATGGTTTAGTGAACAATGATTTCTGTCAAAATTCAAAATTTCAAATAATTTTAAAGGTGCATCTCGTGTAGATCCTGTTTGAACATGATAAATGTGTCCAGTTGATCGAAAGATCTTTAAATCTGAAGTGATCTTGGCTGGATAACCATTTCTCCATCCCCCTCAGCATGACAGATGCTGTTTGTTGTTCAACCAAAAATAAAGAAAGTTTCAACAAGAATATGTCCATAGTACATGGATGCCTCATTCATACTATGATTCTGTATGTTCAGTGGACCGTGACATTGGGGTTAGAACTCTAAAATGCTCGTCAACTTTATACTTGTTTGGCTTTATAACTATTTTGATATGAGCGTCACTGGTGAGTTTTATGTAGACGAAACGCGCGTTTGGCATACAATACTATAATCATGGTACCTTTGATAGCTATTGGCATTAAATTGAAAAAGGTCATATCATAGAGAACATGTGTACTTAGTTTCAACTTGATTGGACTTTAACTTAATCAATTAAAGAACCTTAGTGAGCACGCTCACATACCCCACGTCCCCACAGTGTCATTGGAGAAATTAAATAAGTGTAAGAAAAAAAATTGTATAAGAAAAAATATTGAATAATAATTTCCTGCCAATATGCACATCTACATAGTTTGTCCTTATTATCTACAAAATTTCATTGGCTGTTGTCTGGTTTCAGAAGAGTTGAGATGACAAACTGTTGAAGTAGTGCCTTAAATCAAATAAGTTCAAAGAGGCATAACTCCTAGAAAAAAATTGAATTGTAATTTCCTGTCGATATGTGCACATCTAAATAGTATGTCCTTATTATCTTAAAAGGTTTTATGGAATTCTGTTGTGTAGTTTCAGAGGAGTTGCAATGACAAACTTTTGAAGTAGTACATTGAAGTAAACAAGTTCAAATGGGCATAACTTGTAGAAAAAAATTGAATCGTAATTTCCTGTCGATATGCACATCTAGATAGTATGTCCTTATTATCTAAAAAGGTTTCATGAAATTCTGTTGTGTGGTTTCAGAGGAGTTATGATGACAAACTGTTGCAGTAGTACATTGAAGCGAATAAGTTCAAAGGGGCGTAACTCCTAGAAACAAAATTGAATCGTAATTTCCTGTCGATATGCACAACTACATAATATGTCCTTTTCATCTAAAAAGGTTCCGTGAAATTCTGTTGTGTGGTTTCAGAGGAGTTATGATGACAAACTGTTGCAGTAGTACATTGAAGCGAATAAGTTCAAAGGGGCGTAACTCCTAGAAAAAAAATTGAATCGCAATTTCCCGTCGATATGTACAACTACATAGTATGTCCTTATTATCTGAAAAGGTTTCGTGAAATTCTGTTGTGTGGTTTGAGAGGAGTTGCGATGACAAACTGTTGCATTAGTACATTAAAGTTAATAAGTTCAAAGGGGCGTAACTTCTAGAAAAAAAATTGAATCGCAATTTTCCGTCGATATGCACAACTACATAGTATGTCCTTATCATCTGAAAAGGTTTCGTGAAATTCTGTTGTTTGGTTTGAGAGGAGTTGCGATGACAAGAAACAGGACTGGCGGACAGACTGACGGACGGACGTGTAAAAAACATTATACCCTCCGCAACCCGTCGCTTGGGGTATAAAAACGATCTTGACTAAAGACTTCAACCTAAAGCAAGACACACAGATAGACAGAAGGTCAGATAAACGAATGCATGGACCAAAAACATAATGTTCCTATGTGGAGCATAAAAATGTAGAAAGCTCCTCAATTGCAAATCGTCACATCTAATTGATATTAACCATTGACTCTAAATTAACGTTGTTGAAGAAAGATTTCATTGAAATACATCTTTGTTGAAATATCTAATCATTTCCAAGTGTTTTATACGTCAGATGAAGTAACTATTTACCACATCACAATTGAAGTGAATGTATGAAAATGTTTGTCACCTAATAGCCTTCAACAATAAACATTGACCTATAATGGATTACTTTTACAAACTATGACTTGGATAGAGAGTTGTCTCATTGGCACTCATACCACAACTTCATATATCTAGAAAACAATTTGGAATCATAATGTCCTGTTGATATGCACATCCACATATAGTATGTCCTTATTATTTATGAAGTTACAGGAAATTGTGTTGTGAGATTTCAGATGAGTTGCGACTAACAGACGAACGAACTGGTAAAAAGATAACACTCCATGCAAAAACCGTTTTGGGGTATAATTACATACTGTCTTCCATCATCGTTAACTGAAGCTTTTAACCTTGGTTACCAAGCCATTTTTTAATGATTAACTCATTTATTTTTTTTGTAAATTTTATTAAAAATGATTAGTAAACAAATACATACATCATAAAATATTTCAATGCAACATGTCACATGACAATCATGTGATAAATAGCATATGCATAAAATGATACATAAACAAAGGAAATATCTAGAAAATTTTGTATATCTTCTGACATCAACAAAAATAGTAGGGGTTGAAAATACTGCACAAGGAACATCTATAATACACTGCATGTTTCTTCAAGAATAAAGTATAACATGAAAATGTTATCTTTATATTTTTTATAATTTGAGGGTGCCTTGTAAATGATAACAATTTCATTCTGTCCCATACCTTGTATAACATAAATATTTTGGAAAAAAATCGATTTTTTTAATAGGAGTCTTAAGATAATGTCAGAACCAGGTTCTACTTTTAAAACTTTAGCTATGCAAGGTTTTGAAAGTATGCAGGTTTCATTCAATATACCAGAGAATTAGATAACTATATAACTATGTATAACATTATATATATTATAATTTTATGACAATTAAACATCACAGTTTATGAAGAGATACAATTATACAAATGACAGGTGAAATGATGAATTACCCATAAGACCACATTGAATTATTCTGCCATTGTTATGAATCACTTATTTTCTTACAAAAAAATATATAAATAGAAATTTTAAAACGGAAATTTTTAATTGATAGTAGCCAAGAGTTGAATCAAACATTGAGAAAATTCCACAACAAAAAAGTAAAAATAAATTTCACAATTATTTTACTCTAAAAAAACAAGCCACTGCCCCATCCACCTCAGCGCTAATTTTCATAAGGGTTAAAATATTGAAAAAAAAAACAAATTTAATGTAGCCTTAAATAAAATAACACAAAAATCAACAAATTGTTATATTTATCATTAGTATACAAGCAAACAAAGGTCAATTAATAATTGCTAATAATATCTATTTCATTAATTACATTAATATACCATGTATACAATAACTTCATTCTACATATAAGACTTGGCCGTGGGTTAAAATAAAAAAAAAATAGTCACTTAGATTATTTTTCTCAAATTCAATTTGTTTGATTGTTTGTTGCATATTTTTTATTCACACCTAATTTTATAAGATTTTTACATTCTTTGACTATTTTATAAGATTTTTTTAATCTTTTTGTTCAAACAACCTGGATAAGCAAATGTTATATACAAAAATTTGTAAATTATAATTCCAAAGGAAAAAATAAACATCATAATATGTCATTGTTAAATGAAAAACTAATAGATACATTAATAAAAAACCTTAGATATAGAAACTAAATTTAAAGACATATAAATACATGTATACAACACAAACTTCGTAGAACTTTGTATATACACAGAAGATTAAAAAATATTAAAAAAATTTCATTAAATGTTAGAAATATGAACTATTGCACACTGAACTATCTTCCACTACCTTGACATGAATTTTCTGATATTTCTTGTTTAATATCTTTAAGAGATTGGAAGTCTTTGGCTATGAATACCTCCTTTTCACTAGAAGCTATCGCTTTTATTTCGTCAGTGTCAGCTATCTTAATACCGACAGTTATAACTTTGACACCTTTCTGTTTCAAAGCTTCTGCTGATGGTATCGTATCTCTGGAATTGAGATTAGACTGACCATCGGTCAACAGAATTACAATATCCTCAGCCGAACTTCTGCCACCGTTCATTTTCAACACATCGGCTGCCGTACGTAGACCTCCAGCAGTATTCGTTGAGCCTGCTTTATAACGTGTTGTAGAAATAACCCTACCAACATCACCATTAGAATATCTACCGAGGCTGAAAACTAGATGAACCTCAGTACTGTAAGTTATAAGGGCAAATCTGTGTTCGTTTGAAGTGCTGCCAATTTCCTCTACTAATGCATTTACAAAATCTAACATATATTGGAAATTATCTTTTCCGACACTGGATGAAGAATCTAATACAAACACAATATCCTTTCTGTCTAAACAGGCTACAAAAAAATAAAGTTTCTTTTTAATATGTCATTGCCTTCAAAAGAAAATATAGCTCAATTGTAAATCAGTTGCCGATGCATACATCAGTAATAATGTAAAATCTCTTTCACAGATGATATCAGATATTTTCCTAATGTTGTATGGTTCTACAATCCCGTTCCCTAACCAAAATGACTATTTATCAGGTTTGTAATAACATTTAAGCAACACAATGGGTTCAACATGTGAAGCAGGATCAGCTTACCCTTCCCGGTCACTCACAGTTTTTTGTAGGGTTCATGTTGCTCAGTCTTTAGTTTTCTATGTTGTGTCTTGTGTTCTATTATTTGTCTATTTGTCTTTTTCTTTATAGCCATTGAGCGTTGTCAGTTTATTTATTATCTATGAGTTTGAATTTCCATCTAGTATCTTTAGCCCCTCTTTTCAAACCGTGCTTACTCTTCCGGAGCACCTGAGATCAGCCCTAGTTTTTGGTGGGGTTCGTGTGGTTAAGTTTTTAGTTTTCTATGTTGTGTCAGATATACTATTGTTTGTCTGTTTGTCTTTTTCATTTTTAGCCATGGCGTCAGGTTATTTTAGATTTATGAGTTTGACTGTCCCTTTGGTATACATATCTTTTGTCTCTCTTTTATCAACAGATCTACTAACATTCACGTTCACATTTGTTCACAGAAACCATATCCAAAGTACCACAGTTAAAGAGCTATACAGTTTAACCTGTATCAACAGAACCTCTTCCGGACTTGGATTTTGTTCAGTTTTGGCCAATATTTGGTTTTATCAGTTTCAAAACCCATACAAATTGATATGACTGGGCTGAAGAATATGCTTGGTTTATACAGGTTTTCGGTGTATGCAGGATTCAGTTTAGCCAGGTTTCACTGTACATTTATACAAAAATAGTATTTCTTCATACAGTTTTAACTTTTCCTTTAGACTGTATAAGTATAAACATATTCTTTTATATGTTATCTCTATGTTATTTTAGATGCCTTTTTATTTTGATGCATATCATTTCTAACTTCTCTGTAATCTTTGTACTTGCATGATTTTAGGACAATAATCTATCTATCTGTCTATCTACTTTTCTTGACAGTTAAATTTTAAATGTCTAGAGTGGATAAATATGGTATCACACTCGATCCAGTGGTAGAATCTTTATCTATCTTAGTAATATCTATCTATATATACATACCTTTCTCACACCTAAGACCTGAGTATCCCATTGGACATTCACATTGGAACGTATTGACCCCAACACTGCAGACACCGCCATTCAAACAAGGGTTTTCGTTACATATTGATTCATCTGTAAAATAACAGTAAAATCTGATTATCTGATTAACTCCTTTTTCTAAAACAGTTTCAAAATAATCTCCCCTAACTTGTTTTTCAAAATTGTTCTTAAAAGATATAAATAAGATGTGGTATGAGACACTCTCCATCCAAGTCACAAGGTATAAAATGTCAACAATTTAATTATAGGTTAAAGTACAACTTAATAATGGCGCGTGATCCTAAATTCAATAGTCTGCTAATGGCTTGGTAGTTTGAGAATAATTGAACTAATAATGGAATTTTCATATAATTTTAAAACGCAACCATACATTTTGATATGTTACATTTTAAAAAAATAATTTCTAAAGCAGATATAAAGAATTTTGAGGGGGAAATTTGGAGAAGGTGCCAGAACTCTTTTTATAAATCCATCTTAGTCTATATAAGGATATGTCTGGACCAAGTCAGAAATATGACAGTGTTTTCATTTGTTTGCATTGAAATGTTAGAGCTTTTGATTTTTATCATTTTGTCCTTGATGTTTGGTTTTTTTATAACGTTACTTTTTATTCTTTATTTAACCGCACAGGATAGATACCCTCTTCTGTATTGCAGACTGATATTTTTTAGACCAACCGCCTTGACACATCATATGTAAATGACCATATTTACACTTTTGGTATTTAGCTGAATGACCTAATTAATGACCTTAGATCTGCTCTGAATAACCTTCTGATGTTAAGCAACAATCAGTTTTTAATTGTGATTTTAAATGTTTCATAGGTGGATCCAGGGGGGGGCCCTTTTGTGGGAAAAATTTGGTTGATTATATTGGGAATCATTGAAGCATGACTGAAGCAGGCCCCCTCTTAGGTCAGTCAGAGGGCCCCCTTAGGAAAAGTTCTGGATCCGCCACTGTGTTTTGAATAATGATGTCAAAGTTTACGTAGTCCTGTGTGATTTTATGTATGGCAGACAAATTTGCACACAAGTATTACATCTATTACACCAAATATCAGAAGATTAATTAAGTTACAAACAAAAAGGAAACTTAAAATTGAAATAGGTGGTTATAATTATTTTCATGTATCCAGTTTGCAAATTTTTTTTATTATTTCTCATTCATTGCATACCTGCCATTACTGTCACTATTTGCAGGGGATTTCCCCATGTAGGCTCCCAAATAGAAATTTTGAAAGAGAGATTTTGTCCACAATTTTAAACAAAACAAGTACTTTTACAATAACTTCAGGCTTGTAAAAATATAAAGAAGCCTAAAAAAACAACATTAAAATGTATTAAAAGGCCCCCTTGAAGGTTTTTAAGGACTATGGCAGCCATCCTGTACTCAAAAAACCCCATGGGCATTTTAAAAAGTTGGCAGGTATGCATTGTGAAATGGTTTCTTTGTGACTCTGTTCAATCTTGCACAAATGAGCTCCCCCTTTTTTACCACCATCTTATAGATTTAAACATTACCTCTACATGTGGCTTTAACCAAGTCAGTGGTCAAACGTGTCAAAGCATTGAAATCATCAATTATATGCATATTATTAGCAATGGGTTCACTAGCCATTGCTTCCAGCTCTGCAGAATCAAAAGATCCCACACCAATAGTTATAACATGTACTCCTTCTTCTTTGGCTTTCTGAGCCTCAGGTATGGTGTTCTCTGCATGGATATTAGATACACCATCTGTTATAATGATCACTGTAAAGGAAAGATAGATAAATTGTAACATGTACCCCTTTCTGACCCTCAGGTATGGTGTTCTCTGCATGTATATTAGTGTAACGAAAATCGGTCATAGTATATTTATTTTGATGTGAAACTCCAGTTGTCTTTCCCTGTTAATTGTGTTTCTATATGTATACAAGTTTCTCCATAGTTGGAGCACCATCTATTACTTAAAACACCCCTAATTTTGGTATAGTCTTGATTTTCACCCCTTCACGTATAATGGACCGTTCCATATCGTAGTATATAAGGCAGCTCAAGACAGAGAAACTTCGTCAGTTTTATGTGGACCATTGAACAGTTAACTAGGATTAAATATTCCAACTGGTAAGTAGAGTGGCTTTAGTGATTCAAAGGATATAAATTATAGTGTTTGGATTTATATGTGAATATTTCGAATAGTGATTGTGTTATAAAGTGAACTTATATAATAAGTTATTGTACAGTGAAAGTACAAGGTGTATACTTGCTTGTGTTGCAAGTTGTTACATTGTGACGTGTATTAGTGAGAATACATTGTGAAATCTTGCTGGTGTTGCAAGTTGTTATATTGTGGAAGTGTTTAAGTGAAAGTGCACTGTGTTTAAATCTTACCAGTTTGGAATATATTCATTTCGTTCGGATTCATAGTGATAATTAGTGTGTGAGTTGAGCTGTGTTCATATACATTCCTTGTGCATTGAAGCATTGTGCAAGTGTTTTTGTGTCGCTGTGTTATAGTGGTTTATTGAATATTCAAAGGTGATATTACAAATTGGTGGATATTGTTAATAGATGTTGTATATATGTGATAATGTGTTTATACGTTTTGTGTGATATAAATTGATGCATGTTGCATAGTAATCCGTTGGTGACATTGTGTAATAAAGTGTTTGATGCATGTTGCATAGTAATCCGTTGGTGACATTGTGTAATAAAGTGTCTGATGCATGTTGCATAGTGATATATTAGTGACATTGTGAATACTCAGGCTTAATACATGTTGCAAAGTGATTGCATAGTGACATTGTGTGTATATATTCTATAATAAGGCATTGTGTTTATACAAAGTGAATGAGGAACTTCACCTTGTAATTTAGTTTATATGCATTGTGTAGCTTATATATTTGACATTGTGAATTCATTTAAGGGTGTGTTAAATGTTTTAAATAGGACAACTTGTTGTGTCGCAAATTTAGGTTGAACACTTGAAATCCTGAATTATTCAGATACGGATCCATTGATCGCCCGGTTACACGTTACAAATTTGGTGGCAAGCGGTGGGATTTCATGTGTCTAAATCGTTAATGTAAATACATATATATTGATTGATCCAGTTGTGAATATTTTATAGATAAGTGTTATTGTTCTTTTTGTAGTTAAAGTAGAGATAGAGTTACAAGAAGTATTATACAAATTAAAGTTGAAGAAAACTGCATAAGGTGAGTACTGTTCAATAATATAAAATGGCACAAAATCAATTTGATACAGATATGGGACAATTAAACAATGTTATTGAAAGATTAGAAAGCAGTTTGAAACATAGTTTTCTGCATTCAACGCCCAAGAGTGATAAGATTAAATCTACTATTACGCAAAGTGAAAAAGATTCAGGAGTAGTAAGTGGTGTTGATATGAGTAGTGAGGAGAATGTTTTAACAAGAGATACGGTAGTGTTTAGGACTGAAAAACCGAAAGTACGTTTTGTTGAAAGTCTACCGAGTAAAAGTGATAGTTTTTCTGAAAAAGATACTTTGCCTCTGAGTGCAAATAAACAAATTTTAAAAAGTGACAATAGTTGTGCCGAAAAGCGTGAACGTAATGTAAATACTAAAAATGAGATAACAGATATCGACAAACAGTGTCGAAATAGTGAACCCCACAATCAAGGTGTTAAGTGCAAACCGGCAACATACGACGGGATAAGTTCATGGATAGACTACAAGTCTCATTTTGATATGGTTGCATTAGTTAATAATTGGACCGAAAATCAGAAGGGTCTTTATCTAGCAGTTTCACTTCGAGGCCAAGCGCAAGCAGTATTAGGCGATCTACCCACAGATGTGCGAAGTAATTTTGTGACACTTGTAAATGCACTTGAGGAACGTTTTGCTCCGACTAGTCAAACAGAGCTGTACAGAGTTCAGTTTCGTGAACGGAAACAAAAGGCATCTGAAACTTTGCCTGAAATGGGACAAGCAGTAAGGAGACTCTCTAACCTTGCATACCCAACAGCTCCGCGTGAAGTGCGCGATACATTGGCAAAAGATCAATTTATTGATGGATTGTTTGATTCAGAAATGCGATTGAAAATAAAGCAATCACGGCCCATTAATTTAGATGAAGCTATTCGCTTAGCAGTAGAATTAGAAGCCTTTAACCAAGCTGAAAGTAGCAACCGAGTGAATCGTGGTCATTTGCGGTCTACAAATCAAAGTGAAAACATTGATTCTACTGATATCAATTCTCGAGCACACACGGGTGCTATGGAAAAAATAGAGATGTCAATGAAAACAATGGAGGGAATGATAAAAACCTTACAAAGTGAATTAGAAAAAATGAAAAGTTCAGGTAACAGTTTTGACAATAAGAGATGGGTAACAAACTATAAACGAAATAAAGAGTGTTTCAATTGTGGTAAACTAGGACACTTTCAAGCGGAATGTCGAAGTCCGTCGCGAAGGGATACAACAAGAAGATTACATACAAACAGAGGTCAAAATCATAATGCTAAATCAAGGGTCTCAATCATTGAAGACGCCGGTATGTATGTTGATACAATTTTAAACAAACGATCTTGTAAATTTCTTGTTGATACAGGAGCAACGTTGTCTATTGTATCCTTTAAATTTTATGAAAGTTTGCCAAAGCATTGTAAGGTTGAACTTTATGAAACATCCCAAAATATAACATCAGCCAATGGTGGACTTTTGACATTGTACGGTAAAGGATATTTTAGTATTCTAATTGGAAA
This sequence comes from Mytilus trossulus, assembly GCF_036588685.1. Taxonomy (NCBI): domain Eukaryota; kingdom Metazoa; phylum Mollusca; class Bivalvia; order Mytilida; family Mytilidae; genus Mytilus; species Mytilus trossulus. The sequence continues at coordinate 8,368,652 of NC_086385.1, read as the reverse complement.
GGAGACATTCAAGTTTGAAGCACTTGTAGCGGATATCAAAGCCGAAGGAATACTTGGACTAGATTTTCTTAAGGCAAACAAATGCGTATTGGACGTTGTGTCTGAAAGGCTGTTTCTAGGAGAATCTGAGATACAATTAATATTTGAGGGACCCTTAGGTTGCTATCGGGTTGTGTCATCAGAAACAGTTAGTATTCCCCCATCCTCAGAATTGGTGGTAAACGGAAAGGTATGTTTTCCTGGGGGATATAATTTGAATAGTTTTGAGGGTGTTATTGAACCACCGGAAAACAGTGCGAAAAACGATGGGCCCTTGATAGCTAGAACTTTAGTAAAAGTTAATGAATGTGTTCCTGTTAGGTTACTGAATATGAAGCAAGACTCGCAGGTTGTGTACCAGGGTTCAACAATTGGACAAGTACATAAGATTGAATCTGTTTGTGAAAACACCCAGTCGGATTTGAAAAACAAGCAATCATTTGAACTTCGCTCGGATCTGAAGGCTTTATATGAGAAAGCTTGTGAAAATCTAGACGAACAACAAAGTGATCAGTTAAAAGTACTTATCAGCAAATATGAAGGTTTATTTGCTGAATCTGATAAGGAGTTAGGCCACACTAATCTTGTAAAACATAGAATCAATACTGGGAATGCACAACCAGTTAAAGAACCTCCTAGGCGCGCTCCAGTGCATTTACGCCAGGAAGTTGATAAGAACATTGATGATATGCTAGAAAAAGGAGTTATTGAACCATCTAATAGTCCTTGGGCATCAGGTGTTGTTTTAGTAAAGAAAAAGGACGGATCTTATCGCTTTTGTGTTGATTATCGGAGATTGAATAAGGTTACGGTAAAAGATGCATATCCTCTCCCTCGTATTGACGATTCCCTGGAACAACTTGCCGGCAGTGCCTGGTTCTCAACGCTGGACTTATGTTCAGGCTACTGGCAAGTGGAAATGCACCCTGATGATAGTTACAAAACAGCTTTCGCTACGAGACGAGGCAATAGAAAGTGAGAACGGTCGGGAACAAGAAACAGTTAATGATGTGTGTAGTACGGAAGGTTGGGGAAACATGCAAAATGAAGAAGAGATTGTGACAAGTGACTTAGGAACAAAGTGTTTGGAAGAAAGTAGTCATGAGCCTGAAAAGAGAAAGCGTTTTAAACCTGTATGGATGAAAGATTACTGTGTTGATTAGGCGTTCATAAGTATCTTAAGTGTATATATATATATATATAAAGTTAGTCTTCATGATGTCTATAAAATTGTGTATATAGTTGGTATTGTTTTATAGTTTATTCTAAAGATTAATAGTGTGTTCTTATTGCTGTAATTTCAGAAGGACATCATGCCAAATACCAAGAAAACACCAAGGAAGGTGGTGTTTACACCAGCCTTGGAAGAAAAGTTTCAATGCCCATTCTGCCCAATTGAATTTGGAAATAAAGAAGACCGAAACCGCCATTTGATTGAATGTACAGATTCACGGCTGTTCTGTGAGTTATGTTCATACAACACAAACAAGAGAGCTAATCTCACCAGGCACTTTAAGAAGATTCATTGCAGTACAGATAATAAGGATGATTCTGAGGACACTGAGAGTGAGATTGTCTCTGAAGATAAAAGTAAAGATGAAAACAACAACAAACCTGTAAGTGAAAGTGAGTCATCAACTCAAACGATGGACACACATAAAACAAAAATAACTACAGAACCAGAAGAAGGAGAAAATTTTGTAGATACTGTAAAGTTGGACAACTCAAAGAGTCTGTTTACAGATTATGACGATATCTCCAGTGATGAGGATGATGATGATCTAGAACTTGTTGATAAACCAAGTGAAGTTATTGTTAGTCAGCCAAAGAAGCCTGTGGACGAAATAGATGAGAGTGTGAACATGGGAAGAATTTTCAGGAAGAAAACAGATCCTATGCCTATAATTGCACCAAAGAAAAGGAAAACAACTACAGTACAGGATCTAAAAACAAAACTTGTCAAGACAATGCCTGGTATAACCAGTATTAATACAGCGACTCTGGGATCAAATACAATACCTCACAGATGTCAGTGTACTTGTAATGTAGATGATATGAAGACTGTGTACGTCAAGACAATTACAAAGTATCTGAAAGATGGCAAACAAGTGAAAGTTGTTGAAAAGAAGGTTCCTAAGTGAATAATGAAGAATTTGTGATTTCATGATTTCATAGTTTAATTTGACTTTGATTATTATATGATTGTGCTGCTACATTGTGTTTATTTTTATTCAGTCAAAAGAAATGACTGAAATAAATCATACCATTCTGCCATGTTTTCTTCTTGGTGTTTTTATTATTGGAGTCCGTCGGATGGGGACGTTAAATCCGAGGCCCCATGTACAGGAAAATGTCACGCCCTGTGCATGTAAAAGACCCCTCCTGTAGATTTCGTTAAGAGTAGGCTCATTGGGGCCGCTGCAGAGGCAAAATTTGTTAGGGACCGTTTAAATATATTCTTTGGCAGTGACACTGTAAATTACAGACGTTATTAGGAAAGAGGTTCATTGTTGGAAACAGAGATATTTTGAAATAGGAAGTTTTAAAAAGTTTTATTCGGACAAAAGGAGAAATATACTGTGAAAAGTGTTTGTTTATAGGAAGAAAGTTTAATGTGTTTTGATATGGCTGACAGGAATTAGGACATAGGTAGGCTTTGTTTCTACGGGTTGTGCCTTGTGATGTCATCAGTTAAGACCTGATGGACAAACTGGTAGGCTGACGTTGTGGTCAGCAGGTATGTCCAATGGAAATAGTGACTGCACTATGGTAGGAGTTTGGGTATGAAAAATGGCCACTTTGATAGATGATTTATCAGCATGTCAGATATATTCAAGGAGTCATGCGAGGACGCATGATTTTTGAGGCGTGGGTAGTGTAACGAAAATCGGTCATAGTATATTTATTTTGATGTGAAACTCCAGTTGTCTTTCCCTGTTAATTGTGTTTCTATATGTATACAAGTTTCTCCATAGTTGGAGCACCATCTATTACTTAAAACACCCCTAATTTTGGTATAGTCTTGATTTTCACCCCTTCACGTATAATGGACCGTTCCATATCGTAGTATATAAGGCAGCTCAAGACAGAGAAACTTCGTCAGTTTTATGTGGACCATTGAACAGTTAACTAGGATTAAATATTCCAACTGGTAAGTAGAGTGGCTTTAGTGATTCAAAGGATATAAATTATAGTGTTTGGATTTATATGTGAATATTTCGAATAGTGATTGTGTTATAAAGTGAACTTATATAATAAGTTATTGTACAGTGAAAGTACAAGGTGTATACTTGCTTGTGTTGCAAGTTGTTACATTGTGACGTGTATTAGTGAGAATACATTGTGAAATCTTGCTGGTGTTGCAAGTTGTTATATTGTGGAAGTGTTTAAGTGAAAGTGCACTGTGTTTAAATCTTACCAGTTTGGAATATATTCATTTCGTTCGGATTCATAGTGATAATTAGTGTGTGAGTTGAGCTGTGTTCATATACATTCCTTGTGCATTGAAGCATTGTGCAAGTGTTTTTGTGTCGCTGTGTTATAGTGGTTTATTGAATATTCAAAGGTGATATTACAAATTGGTGGATATTGTTAATAGATGTTGTATATATGTGATAATGTGTTTATACGTTTTGTGTGATATAAATTGATGCATGTTGCATAGTAATCCGTTGGTGACATTGTGTAATAAAGTGTTTGATGCATGTTGCATAGTAATCCGTTGGTGACATTGTGTAATAAAGTGTCTGATGCATGTTGCATAGTGATATATTAGTGACATTGTGAATACTCAGGCTTAATACATGTTGCAAAGTGATTGCATAGTGACATTGTGTGTATATATTCTATAATAAGGCATTGTGTTTATACAAAGTGAATGAGGAACTTCACCTTGTAATTTAGTTTATATGCATTGTGTAGCTTATATATTTGACATTGTGAATTCATTTAAGGGTGTGTTAAATGTTTTAAATAGGACAACTTGTTGTGTCGCAAATTTAGGTTGAACACTTGAAATCCTGAATTATTCAGATACGGATCCATTGATCGCCCGGTTACACGTTACATTAGATACACCATCTGTTATAATGATCACTGTAAAGGAAAGATAAATATATTATAACATGTACCCCTTTCTGAGCCTCAGGTATGGTGTTCTCTGCATGTATATTAGATACACCATCTGTTATAATGATCACTGTAAAGAAAAAATAAATATATTGCTGTGCAGGTTGGTATACTGTAAACCAACTTTATTTCGCGTTTCACCCTTTATTGACCACTTGGCGGCTATTTAATTATGCAGTTTTCTGAATAACTGGATGAAGTTTAATAAGGAAAGATCCAAGGTTTACATATTCATGACGATTTATATTCCCATTATTTTTCTACTCGCGAATGTAAGTTGGTTTTACAGTACTTGACACTAAAATACAGTATTTATTAACACAATAGGCCATTTTCATATAACCAACTTTTGGTACTCAATCAGGCAAGAGCAACATACAAGTAAATTCAATGTGAGGAAAATTGGCCAAAAAACTAGAAAAAAATCTGTCTTGAAAATTTTTAACCACAAACAGAACTAAATTTTAAAAGAATTTCATTCTAACACTAAATTACTAAAATCACATTTACTGAAGCCCTCAGATAAATACCACAATATATCATAATCTATATATATCAATAATGTGGTCATTTTTTATAAATTTCCTGTTTACAAAACTTTAAATTTTCTAAAAACTAAGGATTTTCTTATTCCAGGCATAGATTACCTTATCTGTATTTGGCTCAACTTTTTGGAATTTCATCCTCAATGCTCCAAAACTTTGTATTTATTTGGCTAATATTTTAATATGAGCGTCACTGATGAGTCTTATGTAGATGAAACGCGCCTCTGGCATACTAAATTATAATCCTGGTACCTTTGATATCTATCTGTATAGATTTACTTACAGAAATTTTGTGCATCAGGTCTGTCCCCTCTTGATGGGTTAAATATACTTCTTCTGACCATTTTAATTCCAGCAGCTGTGTTTGTGTTACCATAAACATAGCCAACACTAGATATAGCATCTTCTACGCCAGATTTAGTAATATAATCATCAAGATGGAATCCCATTCTTGCTGATGTACTGTACGAGACTACTCCAATACGTGTGTGTCTCTTTCCAATGGTCAGTTCCTCCACAACTTTGTAAATAAAGTCTTTGACCAGTCGGAAGTTATGTTGACCAATGCTACCAGAGGAATCAATGAGGAAAGCAACATCTGCTTTGGCATCACAAGCTGCAGAGAGAACAAGTAAACAGGTGTTAATGAAGTCCTTACACTTAATCTTGTGGATGTGTACTGATTGATACTTTTTGTATTGTATCAATTAAGGTCACACTTAATCAGTTGGATTTGTAATGATTGATACATTTTTTATCGCATTAAGGTCCTTTGTTTTCTCATTCGACTTAGTTTACATTTTTTAAGCCTGGTCCTTTTATGACTGACTATAAGTATAGATTTTTTCTCATGGCTGAAGGCTGTGTGATAACCTGTAATTGCTTACTTTATTTGAACTGTGGTGGTTCTCTTCTGCAGTCATATTACTCTTGTTATCTTTATAGTTATACAATAATGGAAAACTCTAAATTGTAAACTTTGATATAGTACAGTAATTTAAAATTCTTTGTATTAAGAAAATATATGTACATGACAAAATCTTATTTGTGATGATTTGGAACTCTAATGAAGGGGCAATATCCAGATACAATCTTGATCTATAACTTAAAGTTCCTTACATTTTATTTTTTGAAAGAGGCTTTCAGTCAATTTATGGTAAAGATGCATTTCAAAATCAAATTATTTTTAATTGGAACTGTAGATCATGTAATAAGCTTTAAACATGTTTTTTAATCAACATGTATGTTATGTTGAGAGGTTCCTACAAAATTAATTTTGCAGTTTTAAGTTTTCTGTTTTCTGCATTTAAGACCCTACTGGGTGAAGAACGGGTTCTAACTTATGTAAATTTTGTTAAGATTTTATTTGTGTTTACTAAGAGTGAAAATGACTCTTTAATTTGTGTTTTCTCCCATAGGAGAGATAACTCAGCTTAGTTTGTGTTCATTTTCAGAGATTAAATAACTCAACATAATTCTTGTTGGATTTTTCATTTTGATTTGTATTCAGTTAGGGGGAGATAACTCACTTTAATTTATGTTCACTAACAGATCTATAGGGGAGATAACTCACTTTGATCACAGTTCACTCCAGCAAAACCTTCTCTGCATTCACAAAAGTAACTGTTGCGTTCACTAACACAATGGCCGCCGTTCTGACATGGATTGGTCTCACACATATCTTTCTCTGCAATAAAATTTATAAGAAATTGGGACAACAGGTCTACAAGGTAGAACACTTCCCTTCATAGAACACTTAGAGAAATGCTTAAGCACCACACAGGGCACATTTTAAAATGTTTTTAAATACGTATTAATGATGCAAATTTTATGATAATAGAATCACTAAAAATGCTAAATATTGTTTTAATTATAGATGTGTCGGCATAAATTTGCAAAAAAAAACTTGAAGCTATTTTAAGTAGTGAAATTTTGATCTGTAAATCATCATAGTAGACTCACATATTGAAAATAAGCTAAATATGTGAAAGTGTTCAGACAAAGAAATTTTGTATACAACTTTTAATTTTTGCAAAATTTTCAAAGTCATTTTGATGAAAATCAACAGCGCAGAACTAAATGTAAACTTGATTAGTATGTAATCATACTATATATTTGCCATATATATATACAAAACTATTATTTTACCTTATCCATATTATTATATATACTATTGTTATTTTAATATATCCTTACCATTACAAAGATAAGCCATAATGTTGGCAGATATATCAGTTAATCCAGCAACATCTTTAGACTGGTATAAATATTTACTGACAGGAGAGCTAACTGTTTAAACAGGGGAGGTCACTCATTTTGTTCCTATTCATACTTACCATTACATAGATAAGCCATAATGTTGTCAGATATATCAGTTAATCCAGCAACATCTTTAGACTGGTATAAATATTTACTGACAGGGGAGCTAACTGCTGCCATCATAAATTCTTCATCTGATGCTGATAAACCAATACCTGATAAAAGATTAATTGACATTTTATTTGGGATCTCACAAAACCTGTTTATGCCGCATTTTGGTGCCTGTCCCTTGTCAGGAGCCTCTTGCCTTTGTAAGTCTGGTTTGATTTTTAATTTTAATTCTTTAGTATGATGTTCATTATCACTGAACTAGTTCAAATGTTTGCTTAGGTGCCAGCTGAAACACACCTCCTGGGGCAGGATTTTCTCGCTGTGTAGAAGACAACTTGGTGTCCTTCTGCTGTTTTCTGCTCTTTGATCAGGTTGTTGTTTCTTTGACAAATTCTCAATTCCCATTTTCATTCTATAAGAATGCTAGTATCAGAGGGTATCATCAGCATAGAAGTTTACAGATATAAAATTACTACTTACTTTTCCAACATGTTAAAGTTTTGATATAATTAAGTGACTAAGTTTCCATCACTCTTAGATAAAGTTGACCTGTATTTTGAGATTCTTTCATCTGATAAACTAAAGAACTTAAAACAAGCATTCAAATAAGTTAAATTGGTACTTTTTTCAAAAAAAATAATACTAGTAGTAGAATAAGAAGTTTTGACATTAAAAGAGGAGCATATTAAGGTCCTCTTGCACTTAAAACCCCATGGAGATTTTGAAAAGTTTGCTTGTATTAAAATGTAATTTAGAAAACATTCAAATTAAGGAGGTAGACCTAGGTTAAGGGAAATGGCTCTTAAAATCATCAGTACGTTTGTCTCAACCATTTTCATCAATATATTCTAAGCTTGTAGGTTACAAAAGATTATTTCCAATCTGTTTCAGGTAAATACTTAAAATACATTGATGATACTTGACTTTTACAAACGCATAACTGATTGAAAGAGTTATCTCTCTGTACAAAGGTCTACCCCCTTAAATTCAATGACATTAAATCCCTTACCAACAACGATAACTTTTGTTCCCTTCTGTTTGAGTTTATTTGCCTCTTCAATGACCTCATCTTCTTGTCTTGTGCTGGTAGTTATTAGGACCACAATGTTAGGAGCGTAATCACGTTCTCCACCACCCTCCAGTATACTGATCCTGGACTTACGTAAAGCTTCTGCTGGATCTGGATTACCTGGCATTCTCCTGTAAAAAGATTACAAACAGTTAGGGCTATTCCATTATGTAGGAGGGTAGGAATGAAGTGTAATTACTGAATGTGGGTCACAAGTCTTTATCAGCATGCTTTTATTACTGTTAAGACAAATTATGATATTTGAAAGTGGCTTCCTATCCTCCCACATACATTTTAATAGAATAGCCATTAGCCAAACAATAAAAATAATGGTTTATATTTTGCAAATGCTTTAACGGATTAACCTTCATGACAAATGCTCAAAGAGTCCATTATTTAAAAGCCAAGGATACTGTGGATTCATTTATTTTTGTGGATACCAATTTTCGTGGATTGATGCAAACTCACATGTTCGTGGATATTTGATTTCGTGGTTTTGCCGAAGTCTGTGTACAAACCATGAGAAAATTTGTCATTAGTTGAACATTTAATTTCGTGGTTCAACTGTTCCCATGAAATCAACGAAAATTGGTATCCAACGAATAATAATGAATCCACAGTATATAAGTTACATTGAAGAGCTACATGTACATAAAGACCTAACAAGAATGTGTCCAAAGTACATGGATACCCCACTTACACTATCATTTTTCATGTTCAATGGACCATGAAATTGGGAAAATATTATAATTTGACATTAAATTTAGAAAGATCACATCATACATTGTCATATGGAACATGTGTACTAAGTTTCAAGTTGATTGGACTTCAACTTCATCAAAAACTACCTTGACCAAAAACTTTAACCTGAAACTCCTACTTTCATTTTCTATGTTCAGTGGGCCGTGAAATTGGGGTCAGAAGTCTAATTTGACTTTAAAATTAGAAAAATCATATCATAAGCAACAAGTGTACTAAATTTCAAGTTGATTGGACTTCAGCTTCATCAATAACAACCTTGACCAAAAACTTTAACCTGTAGCTGGACAGACGGACGCACAGAAGGACGCACAGACAAATGAACAGATGGATGCACAGAACAGAAATCATAATGCCCTTCTACTATCGTAGGTGGGGCATAATAATAGTAGCCAAATCTTTTAAAGGGCTTAGCAACGGTTTTTATACAATGGACTCTGGTATATCATATAACTTTTATATGCATGGGATATAAAACACAAAATGAATAATCTTTTTTGTTCTAAACAATAATGTTCCTATAATTTCATAAAAATAAATTACAAGGGTAAAATATCAACAAATTTAATGCCTTCCCATGTTAAAATGAGCATAGAACATGACATGAAAGGACTTTTTCTGAAATACCTGATAGAAGAGACAGCATTAAGCACATTCCTCTTCTTAAAACTTTCCCTGAAAGTAAGCTTTACATCAGAAGCACTTCCAAATTGTACAATTCCTGCTTTCACCCTGCTTTTGAATGACATCCTTTTGACCATAGATTTGATAAATCTTCTAACTTGACGTAACTGTGGTTTTGAGACATATCTTGAAGTGTCCACAGCAAATACAATATCAGCCTTGGCCTGACACCCTACAATTATAAATGAAAGACTCTTCTTACGACAACACTATAGAAACCTCTTCATTTAATTTGTATGACTGTATAAGACATCATGAAATAATCTGACTGTTTTACAAAAAATAATATTTTCAATGTCATGAGTGTTGAATTTTTTGTGGGGAAACATCTAGAATGCCACCTGATTGCTGCAGACCAATCATAAGTAGATCTAAGATTCTTATGAAACATACAAGTTAGCAATGCATTTACTGTAAATTCAGAAAAAGCTGAAATTTTTATAACTATGCATTTTATGTGATGGTACAAGTGTCGCAATTTGAATTAATTGATACACTTATCTCTATGCAGATTTTAAGGAAATTGCAATAATGGATATCAGTTTTGTCAATTCTTCAACAATCCAAATGATAAATGCATGCACAAATTTTTGAATTTATAGTAAATGGATTAAGTTCCTACTTACTTCTGTTACAGCTCTCTCCCGTGTATCCAGGAACACAGTCACTTACAGTACATGGATTATATTCCTACTTACTTCTGTTACAGCTCTCTCCCGTGTATCCAGGAACACAGTCACTTACAGTACATGGATTATATTCCTACTTACTTCTGTTACAGCTCTCTCCCGTGTATCCAGGAACACAGTCACTTACAGTATATGGATTATATTCCTACTTACTTCTGTTACAGCTCTCTCCCGTGTATCCAGGAACACAGTCACTTACAGTATATGGATTATATTCCTACTTACTTCTGTTACAGCTCTCTCCCGTGTATCCAGGAACACAGTCACTTACAGTATATGGATTATATTCCTACTTACTTCTGTTACAGCTCTCTCCCGTGTATCCAGGAACACAGTCACTTACAGTACATGGATTATATTCCTACTTACTTCTGTTACAGCTCTCTCCCGTGTATCCTGCAACACAGTCACTTACAGTATATGGATTATATTCCTACTTACTTCTGTTACAGCTCTCTCCCGTGTATCCTGCAACACAGTCACTTACAGTATATGGATTATATTCCTACTTACTTCTGTTACAGCTCTCTCCCGTGTATCCAGGAACACAGTCACTTACAGTATATGGATTATATTTCTACTTACTTCTGTTACAGCTCTCTCCCGTGTATCCAGGAATACAGTCACTTACAGTACATGGATTATATTCCTACTTACTTCTGTTACAGCTCTCTCCCGTGTATCCTGGAACACAGTCACTTACAGTATATGGATTATATTCCTACTTACTTCTGTTACAGCTCTCTCCCGTGTATCCAGGAACACAGTCACTTACAGTATATGGATTATATTCCTACTTACTTCTGTTACAGCTCTCTCCCGTGTATCCTGGAACAGAGTCACTTACAGTATATGGATTATATTCCTACTTACTTCTGTTACAGCTCTCTCCCGTGTATCCAGGAACACAGTCACATCTGTAACCCAGGGCATCACTACGACAAGTACCTCCATGTTCACAGGGGTTACCTCCACAATAATCTTTCACTGCAATGATAAAGGTGTTAATTGATTACAACAATATTGAATCAAGTTACACTTAATATACTTTTGATATATAAAAGTAAGGATATTAAATTATCTCCCCTTTAATTAGTAAAATATTTCAATTATCTCCTCTTTAATTTGCAAAAAAATCAAATTAACTCCACTTTAATTTAAATAAGATTCCAATTATATTCCCTTAAGCTGTGATAAGATTACTAAATACATATCCTCAGTTAGTTTTCTTTAATTGTATTAGTTTACATCAATATTTGTCTATTTGTTTTGCATTTCCAAGGCACATAAACAGAACAGGCAGATTGACCACAAGAAAGGAAATTCCTATAAAACAATCCTAAGAAAAGTCCAGATAATAGTCATAGAAATAAAAGTATTCACAAAAATAAGTTGGTTTACGGTATATAAATGATAACCTACACTCCATGACTGGTCTCAGCACCTGATCACTTAGACCCAGAAGGTCACTATCATCATTAATCTCTTCAACATTAACACCTTGTGCAGTAGCAATATTCTCTAATTCTTCCCTGTGTCGAAGTTGTATACCGATAGGAATAATACTAATGCCAGAATTTATTGTCATTTCCGCTTCCATCATCGTATCTTCTTTCTTAATATCTGTCGACCCATCGGACAGTAAGAAAACAACATTTTTAACATCTGAACGATCCCCTGCGTTGTTAAACATTCTCGTTCTAACTTCTCTGAAAGCATCGGCCATGTTGGCACGTCCACTAGTGTAATGGATACTATCCACAGCCCGGTTGATTGTATCGGTATCCGTGTATCGGTTCATATTAAACTGGATCATAGGTGCAGAACTGTATTTCATGAATCCTACTCTGACACCACAGTCTTCTACGTTCATCTCACTGACAAGAGTTTCAGAATACCTTTTCATTCTTTCAAAAGTAGGACGGCCTATATTGTCGGAAGAGTCCAACATAAAGACAACATCAGCTTCTCCAGAACAAGCTAAAAATAAATCAAAAATGCAATAACTATATTTTTTAACAAATGTAGGTGTGAATGTATGTATATATAAAACAAGAATGTGTCCAAAGTACACAGATGCCCCACTCAATCATTTTCCATGTTCCATGGACCGTGAAATAGGGTAAAAATCTAATTTGGCATTAAAATTAGAAAGATTATACTATAGGGAACATGTGTATTAAGTTTTAAGTTGATTTGACTTCAATTTCATTAAAAACTACCTTGACCAAAAACTTTAACCTGAAACTACCACATTCATTTTCTATGTTAAGTGGACCGTGAAATTGGAGGCAAAAGTCTACTTTGGCTTTAAAATTAGAAAGATCATATCATAAGCAACAAGTGTACTAAGTTTCAAGTTGATTGGACTTTAGCTTCATCAAAAACTACCTTGACCAAAAACTTTAACCTGAAGCGGGACGAATGAACGAACGGAACGACGGACGGACGGACGAACGAACGAACAGAGCCACAGACCAGAAAACATAATGCCCCTCTACTATCGTAGGTGGGGCATAAAAATACTTGTGTCCAGTAACTCCGGCTTCCGTACTGGACTCTTACACTTTTCGGAAATTTTTGAATTATACTAGTTTTAATTAGTTGGCAGGGATGTGTAAATACGCAGCCACGTTCTTTTACTTAACCTTAGTAAAAATTCATTACTCATTTTTCTTATCATCTAATTACTATATTTTTGGGATGTTTAAATACGCAGTCTCTGTTGCAATTGCTCTACTGTTGTCATATTTTAAATATTATACCAGCTTAGATCGGTCAGGACTGTTTATTGGGACTGTATTTCCACGCAGTTTTTTAACATCTCAACTGTCACCACCTTTGGGAATTTAGAGTTGTGCCAGTTCACATCGTAAATTACTATTTTTATTTTGGCATATCTTTGTAGTCTTTGCGCCGTGTTTGGAAATTTTAAAATTGTTCCAGCGTTCGCTCAAATTGTATAAATTTCAAGATTTTGATAGAGTTTTAATTTGAATTGACATGATTCATTTGTCATCGTGCAATTACAGAGGAAGGATATCTGTTATCCAAAATATCTAACATATTGTTCGTTTTATTGTGTTTTTGGTGATGTTGTACCCTTTTAGACTTGTTATATATAAAAAAATATATATATATTTTGCATAAAAAAATGTAGGTGCTACTTAATCAAGTCATTTCATGATCTCTTATTCTTATAAGAAATACAAAGAAATAATGTGTGCTAAATTAAAATGAATTTAAGTGTGAGTCTTTGCACTTCATCTAAGACACAAATAAATAAAGTTTTTAAAAGTTACATATTAAGCCATAAAATGACAGTTAAGGTGGTACCCAACACTTTCACTAAAATTAAATTGTCTCGTTTAATTTTCATAAAATTTTGTCAAAGTGTTAACTTTGACCCTTTAACAAAAATATAAAAATTTCAAAAATTTTGAACCAACCGTTTTGTCAGAAAAATTACACTGGTTATATAGCAGTTTGACAAACACCAATTTTGTTTATTGAGAAGCTTAATATTCCCTTAAGAACTCAATGTCATTAAAACGTTCTGCTGATTTTACAGAGTTATCTCCCTGTAGTGTTAGGTACCACCTTAATTGAACAAAATTGTGCAATTTGGAATAATCTTTACCATTTTACTTGTTGAAGAGTACAATCAAAGAATATAAAGTAATTCAAAGTAGCTGAAAGAAAAAAAAATACATATGGAAGACATTTGCTGGTTAAGGTGGTACCTAACACTACAGGGAGATAACTCTGTAATATCAGCTAAACGTTTTAATGACGTTGTGTTGTAAGGGAATAAAAAGCTTTTCAATGATCAAAATTAGTGTTTCCCAAACTGCTATATAACCAACCAAGTTTTTCTGATAAAGTGGTTGGTTCAAAGTTTTTGAAAATTTCATATTTTTCTTTAAGGGTCAAGATAAATATTTCCTCAACATTTTATGAATATTAAACGAGCCAAACTAATTTTAGTCAAGGTGTTGGGTACCACCTTAATACAGTCTAGTATTTATTATACTGCCTCTTACCCTTTTCACAGTTTGCACCAAAGTAGCCATCAGGACAATTACATCTATAACTCCTCAAGCCATCGATACACTCTGCACCGTTCTTACAAGGATTCTTATTACACAAATTAATATCTGAAATAAAAAATATATTAGTTTTTAAGATCTTCACAGTATATAGATAAACTCATCATAGATACCAGGACTAAATTTAGTATATAAGCTAGACGCGCTTTTCGTCTACAAAAGACTCATTAGTGACAATGATCTATAATAATCTTAAAGTCATAAAAAAACTCAAATCAAAAAAAATAATGCATATGTTTTTTTTATAACTCAATGGATAGTTTTTCATTATAAAACTTATGTACATATACTTTTTTCTGAAGAAAATTCTTTAATTTATTCATATTTAGAAGAAGTTTACTTTATTTTAATTGCTTCCTTCCAAGAAGCAAATAATTTCCCCGACATGTTTCCAGTATGTTGATTTTTTGTCATTTGTTACCAAACAGGTGACAATCGTTAAACTTCAGATACAAAACACGAACTTCAATTACCTGCCATATTTTCACAACAACACTGACCGATTGAAAAAAAAAATTGATGATTATACAAAATTTACTGAAAAAAATGATAAATTTGTGCACAGAAAACTAAGTTAATGATGTTTGTGTGCATTGGTTCAAGAATTAGAAGAACATTATTTTTCACCGGTCACTCGTTTCTCATGACTTTAATGAAACCCTGCAAATACTTGTTTTAAAAGATGTGTGTTAATTATTTTTGTTAAGGTTCTGTACATGCTGTAACGGCATTTGTGCAGCATACAACATTTCCTTTTCATTTATTTTTAATATATTTGAAGCATTTTTCTTTTTTATGTCGTCTTTTTGCGCTTGGATTGTTATTTCTAACTTTTTTCATTACCTTTACATAAAGGTTCCACCAGTTTTTCTCTCAGCTGTGAAAGTGCATCATAATTTGTGACTCGTATCAAATTATCTTGTACAGGTTCAGAGGTCAATCCAGTCAACTCTGGAGACGTTTGATCGAAGCCAACAGCTACCGTTATCAAGGTTGCACCCATGTTTTTCAGTAACTTAGCTTGCGGTAAAGTCTCAGTGTGTCTGATATTAGATTCTCCATCTGTTACTATAACAACCACATTTGGTACTCCTAAAATGTACATATTCAAACAATCATTATGATTCTGATAAGGCATAGGGTAATCGTAATCAGTAATTGTAATCAGCTGTAATGGATTACATTTGAAAGTAATCAACCCCATCCCTGATTCTGATCAAACTGTTAGATGGATAACATATTAAATGGCCAATGGCAACCTGTCATTTAAAAACTATTTCATAGGTCATTTCTGGAATCATGTCTTTCACAGGGAAAGATCGTCAATTTTGCACACCTATATGATGTCATTTTCCAGATAGAAGGCACGTCTGTATCCCTGCTCTATTAAAAGTTTCCAGTACTATCATAAACTTCATTTTATAGGGTAGAATCAAAATAATAAATGTTCCTTAAGTACATAATCGTGATTGCCATATGACCGAGGGCGGGTGATCATCCTTTTAGATTTTAATTTCCCAAATATTCTGTGCAGT
Source organism: Mytilus trossulus (assembly GCF_036588685.1). NCBI lineage: Eukaryota > Metazoa > Mollusca > Bivalvia > Mytilida > Mytilidae > Mytilus > Mytilus trossulus. The sequence continues at coordinate 8,352,725 of NC_086385.1, read as the reverse complement.
ATAAAATAAACCTTTTTCGCCCCGTTTGCTCAACATGTGTTGGAAAATTCTATGCTAACATTTTTGTCATGTGGTGATTGAAGTCACATGACAGCCTATTCTGGGTAATATTTTCACAAGTACACCAAAACATTTTGAATGATTTAAAAAGTACTAAACAATGAAAATCAACAAATGGTGTAATGTTATTTTTATTTTGGTGTACAAACAATGAGATTACCCATAGTCCTTTATATCTCAATGTGATCTTGTTAAATCTTGACAAGTTGTTTTATTTATTTCTTTAATTGTATGTGATTGTATCTTGTAATTTACTTCTTGTTTCACTTGTCCATGTGACGAAGTGTTTTTGAAATAAAGCATATTGTATTGTATTGTATTGTATTGTATTGTATTGTTAATTTGCAATTATGGTGCTCAACAGGCATACTGAGTCAGATTTGGAGTAGGGAAGTTTGCAATATTTTGGCAAGGTAACAATAAGCCATATATATAGGAAGAAAAGTTATCTCAATGAAATAAAACCATTACATTTTTATAACCCCCCCCCTCCCTTCCCCTTCTTCCATAATACTGTAAATTCAGAAATTAAGCGAGGTTTTTATTATTGCGAAAAATGCGACTGAGTTGTAAACACCATTATTCAAACTCGAATTTTGAATTATTTCAGATGAATTTAACACGATTTTTCTCAAAATCGTAAAGATTAAAATCGCATTTAAGTCTAAAATGACAAAATCATAATAATAAATGCACACAGTAATTTCTGAATTTACAGTATTTCAAAAGAAATTTAGAGTTGGCTAACACATTTTCAATATTTCAATCGTACCAGGTCTGTCTCCATTTGATGTTGTAAGCATCGTCTCTCTGACCATACGTAGAGCATCAGCCGTATTGGTAGAACCATAGACGTAACGAATCCTCGACAGAGCTCTCTCGATGTCTTGCATCTTGTTATAAGAGTTCAGATAGAATTCTTGTCTTGCGTTATCACTGAAAGTGACAGCTCCTACCCTGAAGTTACCACTGTCAATCTCCAGATCGTTCACGACATTGTTAGTGAAGTTGAGAACATTATAAAAGTCATACTGCCCGACACTACCAGATGAATCCAGAACAAAAATAATATCGGCTTCTGAAGTACATGCTGTAATGAAGAACTAAAATTACAATCTATTTTATATAAATATTGTTAAACATGATATAGGAACCTGTTGTTCAGTGGTACCATTTGTTGATTTTGTTCTTTATATAAGTGTTTCTTGGTTTTAATATAGATAATACCGTTGGTGTTCCTATTTGAATGGTTTTACACTAGTTATTTTTTGGGGCCTTTATAGCCAAGGCTCCATACTGAAGGCTGTACTCTGCCCTATAATGGTTTACTTTTATTGATTGTAAAAACAATGATTCTTTAATTTGCATTACAAAAAAAAATATCCTATGCCATTAATAATGTTGTTTAAACTAATTAAATCCATGTATAGATAATACATGACATATTAGCCACCAGGCAACCAATAATCAATTATCATGTTTAGGTAATTAATTTTTCAGTTCTTGAAATAATATTTGAGTTATCTTTCTTTACAGGAAATTCAGTGATGTGAACAAATCTGAATTGTTCCAGCAGAATTTCATCCTAGTGGGCGTGTAAAATCCTGGTGAGCGTGTGTTTATATGCTAATGGTTGTGTACTTACATCTTAGTGGGCGTGTATTTATATGCTAATGGTTGTGTACTTACATCTTAGTGGGCGTGTATTTATATGCTAATGGTTGTGTACTTACATCTTAGTGGGCGTGTATTTATATGCTAATGGTTGTGTACTTACATCTTAGTGGGCGTGTATTTATATGCTAATGGTTGTGTACTTACATCCTGGTGGGCGTGGTGGGCGTGGTTTGTATGTTGTTGTAGGGGGTAATGTAGTTGTAATAACAGGTCTTTGTCTGAATGGAGGCCAGTCTGGAATTTTAGACACTGCAATAAAATATGAATAATTATAATACATAAACATTATACACCAATGGAGAGATGGAGTTACACCATAGCTATACATAATGGTTTAACTGCATCCTTGAACAATAAGTTCTACTTTGACATGATATATAAGGATACGAATTGGCATTATAAAATAACAAAGTGCAGAAATTCCTTATTCATCTAGTACTGTCAATTCAGAAATTATAACAATGTTTTCATTATTACCAAAGAATGCCACATGGTTATAATCACAATAATTTTAAATTAATATTTTGAAATTTTGTATATGAATTAAACAGATTTTTCACTGAGTTTCAAAAATTACAATTACATTGTATTATAAAATGACAAAATCACAATAATATTTTGTAAATGCACGCAATAGTTTCTAAAATTTATAGTTTTTTTAGAAATAATAGAATTTGATTAAAATGTTCTGATGATTTTTACTGAGTTATTTCCCTGTAAATTAACTGTACTTACTTCCTTTCAATCCAAAATCTATCTGTCCTGGGAGTTCTAGAAGTTCTGACTCACTCCTGGTTAAGAACTGGTACGTAGAAAGTGGATGTGACGCTAGCTCGTCAAGCTCAGTTTCATCTTGGATGTCCAAACCAATCACAAAGAGACCAGCGCCATCGTCTTCAAGCCTTTCAGCAGCTCTCCATGCATTGTTAGTGTTCAAGCTCTTGTCCTGTCCCGTCAACAGCAACACAAAGTTCCTAGCATAGTCCCTATCGCCATTACGTGGTCGTAACATTCTCGTTCTTACAGTATCTAAAGCCCTTGCTGTGTTAGTTGATCCAGGGCGGTAGGTTATCCTATCAATAGCCCTTGCCATCTCTTCGCTGTTGGAATATCGGTTCAAGTCAAACTGTCTATCGGCAGTTGTACTGTATCTCATAACACCAATTCTAACTTCATCATCATTGACACTGAGTTGTCGGGATAAAGATTTAGTAAAACTTTTCATCCAGCGGAAATGTTCTGGTTTGACAGACGAGTCCATTACAACAACCAGATCATAACCTGAGTCTCTTGGGGTAGTAGTTGGTCGAGGAGTTGTGGTTGTTGCTGAAATAAAATCGAAAAATTAAAAACAAGAATGTGTCCATAGTACACAGATGCCCCACTCCCATTATCATTTTATATGTTCAATGGACTGTGGAATTGGAATAAAAACTCTTATTTGGCATAAAAATTAATATTAGAAAGATCATATCACAGGGAACATGTATATTAAGTTTCAATTTGTTCTGACTTCAACTTCATAAAAAACAAACTTGACCAAAAACTTTCACCTGAGGCGGGACAGACGGCTGGACAAACGAACAGATTTCTTGGGTACAGATTAACCAATAATTCAAATTTTCTAAAGGTTTGTATCCACTCTTGTAAAACCACATATACACGACAATATAATATGTGTACTTAATAAACGGGGGAAAAAAATCCACAGTCAATGCAATGGTCTAAATTCTCCAGAAAATCAATTCATTATAAGAATAAATTGATCTAAAATTCCATTATAATTTTGATAATCTAACCACCATTTAAAGATGAACTTACATGAAATTTTAAAAATCAGAGAAGAGATTTGTAAAAGATAACAAGGACGATGATGACAACTGAGGACAAGGGATGACGGACAAATGATGCCAAGTGATGAGAAAAGCTAGAAACAGATGAAGCTTGACTAATTAGGTCACCAACTTTCATATAAATATTTGTTTGTAAATAAATTGGTGTTCTTTAATACTGTCTTTACATCTAAAAAAAAATATATGGAACAAGAATGTGTCCTCAGTACACAAATGCCCCTCTCGCACTATCATTTTCTATGTTCATTGGACCGTGAAATTTGAGTAAAATCTCTAATTTGGCATTAAAATTAGAAGGATCATATCATAGGGAACATGTGTACAATGTTTGAAGTCGATTGGACTTCAACTTCATCAAAAACTACCTTGACCAAAAACTTTAACCTGAAGCGGGACAGACGGACAGACGGACGGATGGACGGACGAACGGACACACAGACCAGAAAACATAATGCCCCTCTACTAACGCAGGTGGGGCATAAAAAAGCTGTTTCAACCTCTAAAGTGTGGTTGGTGAAATAGATTAAGAGCCCTTTTTAATATGTTAAATTCTTATAAATTTTCTTCTTCTAAGCCATTGCCAAATTAATATAAAGAAGTGTAGATATATAAACGAAAATAACATGTTCTACCAAAGAACTCATTAATATAGTAATTATAAAAAAAGCTTCAACTTCTTTGTAAAATTCTTGATACAGGGCTTGTTCGTTTGTTGTTTCTTAAGGTGGTACCTAACACTTTCACTAAAATTAATTTGGCTCGTTTAATTTTCATAAAATTTTGACAAAGTATTTATTTTGACCATTTAACAAAAATATAAAAATTTTGAACCAACCATTTTATCAGAAAAATGACACTGGTTATATAGCAGTTTGACCAATTTTGATCATTGAGAAGCTTTAAATTTACAACAAAAAGTAATTAAAACGTTAAGCTGACTTTACAGAGTTATCTCCCTGTAGTGTTAGGTACCACCTTAAGTCCAGTGGCAAATACTTCATTGTCAGGTTAAAAGTCATTATGACAAATACACGTACTTGGTGCTGCTGTTGTAGTCAACCGAGGACGTCTTCTCATTGGTGGAGCCCTCGGTGATTCTAAAAATAGAGATGATAATCAGACTTTTAATATGTTATTTGTCAAAACTTATAAGAGCATGATTGATAAAAACAGATATAGTTTGCTTCATTTGACTTACAGTATAAAGGCCTGATGGATAAAAATAGACTTATTTGACTTGATTTGACTTATAAGAGCATAATGAATACAAACTATCTACTAAAGCTGCATTTGACAATAAGTTTTTTACTCCTATTGTAGTCTGATATAGATCTTACACAATTGCAATTTGTTACGTGCCTAGTCAGGAATTTGACAGTTGTTATCCATTCGTATGACAGTGTTTGGGCTTTTGCAGTATGGGCTTTGCTCATTGTTGAAGGCCTTATGGTGACCTATAGTTGTTTTAATGTTTGTGTCATTTTGGTCTTTTGTGGATAGTTGTCTCATTGGCAATCATACCACATCTTCTTTTTTGTTTTGAGCTGTTGATTTTGCCATTTGATAAGGGACTTTCTGTGTAGAATTTTCCTGGGAATTTGATATTTTTGTGATTTCACTTTTTACACCTGTTGATATTGATCAAGAGTCAGTTTGATGTTTAATCAATTCTCTTAATAAATCAAACAATTTTAAAATAATTTAATTTTGGATGCAATGCGTCTTCTGATTGGCTGACGTTGTTTTGTTATCAGCCCATAGACATAATTTAGTCATGTGACCGTGACGTCATCAATGTTTTTTCATGATTTTCTATGGCTTAAAATGGAATTTAGAATTAAATTTTAAGAAATGACTGTAATATTTTTTCTGTCTATTCAAATAACCTGCAGCTATGCTCATTATTCAGTGTGAACCAACGTTTTTATGTTATTTCTTCATAGGCAGAAAAAATCTTACAGCCATTCCTTAAGTAAATAAACCAATGAAGATACTTTTTTAAATTTTGCTGTTATGTGATACTATTGTTTTGATTTATCTTTTCAGTTGAGAACTTAAAAGTAATTTACCGTTTTTGAGTGCAATTCCCAGTTGACCTGGAAGTTCGTACAAATCGCTCTCACTTCTAACCAAGTACTCGTAAGTACTGAGGGGATGTGATGATGTCTCGTCAATCTCTGTACGGTCTCCAATATCCAGTCCAACAGTATAGATAAAGATTTCTTCATCTTCTGCCTTCTCAGCTGCTTCCCAGACCCTATTGGTATCTACAGAGATAGAAAAAAAATGTCCTTAAGGATGTTCTTAGGTGAGGTTTTGGAATTGGTGTCAAATGTTCGGACTCCTTGGTGTTTTTCCATACAATACAATGTAAAATATTTTGCCCCATAACACCCATTTATTTTTTCATACAAGACTTGATAGATCATGAAAGGTCATTTACCAAAAATAAAGAAGATTCTTAATTTTTTTTCTTCGGTTTTGAGACCTAATAATACCAATGCAAATATAAGGTAAAAGTCCAAATCAGCCTTTTCCCACCATATTTTAAATCTCAAATATCTCGAAAATGAGGTCCATGACCTATCAATATTTTTAGCTTATTTGTATCCTTAATTGATGCTCTACCAGCTTATAGTATCAATTTTAACTTCTTAATTTATTAATTTTTACCTAACCTCACCTAAGTACATCCTTAAGGTGGTACCATACACTTCCATTAAAATTAATTTGACTCGTTTAATTTTCATAAAATTTTGTCAAAGTATTTACTTTGACCCTTTAACAAAAATATAAAATTTTCAAAAATTATGAACCAACCGATTTGTTAGAAAAAATACACTGCTTATACAGCAGTTTGACATACACTAATTTTGATCATTGAGAAGCTTAATATTCCTTGTACAACACAACGTAATTAAAACGTATAGCTGACTTTACAGAGTTATCTCCCTGTAGTGTTATGTACCACCTTAATTCAGGTGCTAAGGTAAATCTATACAGTATAATATTAGGTCAATATCAGAAAAGTATCAAATATCAACATTTTTTTAAAAAGCTTTAAAGGCTAATTCATTAAAACATGCATGCTACCAAGGTAAAGCACCTAAATAAAAACTTAACTAACTGGTACATTTTCACTATGCGAAAACATAGATGACACCCACCCATAGTTGACATTTGGAAGTACCTTCCCTAGGTCTAATGTATGTTTTTAAGGAAAAGCCCCAAGATCTTAAGAAATTGACCGTTTCAGAATCTAATGCATCCTTGGTAATATTTTCAAAAGCGTACACCAAAGCGTTTTGATTGGTTTAAAACATTATAAACAATGGAAATTCAACCAATGATTTAACGTTATTTTCATTTTGGGGTACGAACAATGAAATTACCCATGATGCTCTAGATTTTGAAATGGCCAATTGACATCCTTGTTTTCATGAAAAGAAGTCAAGGAGGTTATAGTTTCTATTTTAAAAAATATTCTGATCCCGGAAATTGATGAAAAAAGTATTCCGTTAACGGAGATGACCAAAAAAATTAATTCTGAATCCTGAAGATTCCCCAATACTTTATACTGTTATATTCAAAATTTAATTTCTAAATTCAAAGTATTCATGAAAACCTTAAAGGATTTACGAAATTTTAGAAAGCCTTTTACATTAAGGGAAATAACATTAAACTTCAAGGGATGGGAGAGGGGGGTACCAAAAATACCTTAAAGTGTCAAAATGTAAAAAAAAAAAATTTTTTGAAAGAGTTGAAAAATAATTTGATTCTGGCAAAAAACCATAACCCCCCCCTTTAAGTTAAATGTTTACTCTATTACCTGCGCTCTTGTCATTGTCTGTCAACAACAAGATGAAGTTCCTGGCATAGTCTCTATCACCCTGTCTCTTTTTAAACATACGTTGTCTCACTTTATCAATGGCCTGATCAGTATTAGTTTCTCTGTCGTTTCTGTATGACACCCTGTCTACGGCACGTTTAAATCCAGCGCCATTTTTATCATAATCTTGAAGATTGAACTGGACATCACCTGTTCTACTGTACCGCATCAGACCAATTCTATATTCTCCTCCATCGACATCCAGTTGGTCTGGCAAAGTCTTGGCGAAATTTTTAAACCAGTCGAAATGTTGTTGCGATACAGAGGAATCAATAACAACAACTAAATCGTATCCATTAGTTCTTGGAGTTGTTGTTGGCTGAGGAGTTGTGGTTGTTGCTAAAAAAAGAAATTGAAAAAAAAAAAATATTATATGGAAATAGGCATTATTGTGTGTTTTTCTATGTTGAGATGTTATACTATTGTTTCACAAAAAAGGGAGAAGGTTTGGTACCATTAAAACGTTTAATTCTACTGCAAATGTTTGCACCTGTCCTACGTCAGGAATCTGATGTACAGTAGTTGTCGTCTGTTTATGTATTTCATACGTGTTTCTAGTTTCTCGTTTTTATATAGATTAGACCGTTGGTTTTCCCGTTTGAATGGTTTTACATTACTAATTTTTGGGGCCCTTTATAGCTTGCTGTTCGATGTGAGCCAAGTCTCTGTGTTGAAGGCCATACCTTGACCTATAATGGTTTACTTTTATAAATTATTATTTGGTTGGAGAGTTGTCTCATTGGCACTCATACCACATTATAAATCATTTTTTTTCAAAAATAAGGCTCAAAGAACTTTTTATATTATTTTTATATATATATATATATATATATACGCGAAAGCAAATTTACAGATGTAACATTGTTGGGTTGATGTTTAGACGAGTTGTATATATATATATATATATATATAACTCGTCTAAACATCAACCCAACAATGTTAGATCTGTAAATTTGCTTTCGCAAATTTTTGGTTCTTCCCTCGCCGGGATTCGAACCCATGCTACTGTGATATCGTGACACCAAATCGCCTGCACTGCAGCCGTCCCGCTAGACCACACGACCACCTGGGCTCTCAAAAAAAGAGCTTTCGGTGGGCATATGTTACCTTTCCTCGTCAGTTTTAATCTAGCGGCGTACTACAGTACATGATATATAAGGCATGAAGATGTTATTGTTACAGATCAGCTAAATTATCTATAGTAAAGGATCCTACAAATTAATGTAAGATACAGTCACAGAAAATAATTATATTCATAAGTACGTCTGAGTCAGTGACAACCCTACAACAGATGTGTCCATCGGATCGCCATCAATGATGGTGATACATGGCTGTGTACATAATGTATATACAACTCGTCTAAACATCAACCCAACAATGTTAGATCTATATATAGTGTTTTATTAAAGTGCAGCCTGATATAACATTATAATACAATTATGAAACATAGTTTATGCCAGCCAGCCTTCATAGACTTATGATGCACTGTAACTATAAAATTTATATTAACAATTACAACATACACACATGTTGTTGAATGAATACACAACGTCAAAGTGGGCGTGTAGCCATAAAAATTGACAACATTGAAAATAGAATTAATACTTTTAACCAATAAGAATCTTGACGGTTAATCTTGTATCTTCCAAATTTAATTTTAAATAAATGATAAAAAAAAATTAAGAATCAAGAGGAGAATGCTTCACAAACTTTACTTTTATTTTATTTTTAAATAAATTGGTGTACTTTAAACATCAAATCAAAAAATGGGTTTCATCCTAGCTTTAAGTCATTTTTGTAAGTGTGCTTGGTGATATGTTTCTACGTTTAATTATTTAAATTTTCTCATTTTTAGCAGTTGCCAAAACTTATGACAAAAATAACATGTTCTGACAAAAAGCTTTTTTTCACCAAAATTTTCTAGCTTAATTTTAATGCAGGGCTTAAATTTTTGTTGTTTCTGTAATGTCCAGTGGCAAATATTTCATTATCAGGTTAAAGGCACAATACACATACTTGTTGTTGTTGTTGTTGTTGTAGTCAATCGAGGACGTCTTCTCATTGGTGGAGCCTTCAATGGTTCTATGAATAAAGAAATGATAATCAGAATTAAAATTCAAAATAAAATTTAAAATAATAATTTGACTTATAAGACCGTGATAAATAATAACTATATACATTATTTGAACAAGTGCAATTTGTTTCATCTGATTTTTAAATAGATCAATTAAATTATTGATGTGTAACTATTATTTTTTATAACAAGATTATATTATCATTTTCTATGTTAAGTTAACGGTGAAATTGGGGTCCAAACTCCACTTTCGCATTAAATATGAAAGATCATATCATAGGGAATATGTGTACTAAGTTTTAACTTCATCAAAAACTACCTTGACCAAAAATTTAACCTGCTTGAGAGATAAGAGAGACAATTGGACAAAAAGACCAAAAAAAATGTATGGAACTTTTAATTTCAATATTTTTTAAAAATTTAAAAAAATCAGATAGGAGCTCTGTAAAATAAAAAGAACTTTTACTTACACTAAAACCAGGTTTTACCCACTATTTTCTTTGAAAATACCTGCATGTACAAAGTCAGAAATATGACATTTGTTTTTGAATTGGTGCCATTGTTGAATATAGTTGATTATTTACTTTTGTCATAAAGCCTCCACTTGTTAACTTACCTTGGAGTTTTTTTGGTTTTTGTTTGCCTACCAATATTCAAAAGGTAAATTCATAATACAGCTTTTATTTATCTTTTCAGTTGAGAATATAGATATAAAGTGCAAGGCTCATCAAGCTTTTTAAATGATTAAAATTCATCTGTTGAGAGTGGAGAAATATTGAATTATATGCGAATTATAGTTGCAGAACCTGTTTCTCTAATGACTTTTATCCTTGCTTTTAAAGAATTTTGTGTTCTTGATATGTGATATCATTGGACATGGTCACCTTTTTTCATGAAGTCATAATGGAAAATTTCAGAAGAAACCAAGAAAATCTCATAATTAAATTTCAACCAATCATTTGGTGGAAACAGATATTTCATTAGTGAGAAGAAATATTTTCCTCACACTGATCAAGAAATGTGTGAAATGCACAAAAATTAGTTAACTAAAAAGTAATTTACCATCTCTGAGTGCATATTTAAGTTGTCCTGGAAGTTCGTACAAATCACTCTCCCTTCGGACCAAGTACTCGTAAGTGCTGAGGGGATGTGATGACGTCTCGTCAATCTCTGTACGGTCTCCAATATCCAGTCCAACAGTATAGATAAAGATTTCTTCATCTTCTGCCTTCTCTGCTGCTTCCCACACTCTATTGGTATCTACAGAGATAGAAAAACAAATGTCCTCAACAGTTGCTTAGACAGACAAATAAATATTCATTGATTTATTCGTTCAGTGTACATGTTGTATGTTCACTAGTTTTTGTCAATATGTCTTTTAATTGAGTCAAGCCATTTCAGTTGATAATTCATAGTGTGTCTTTCTATGTTGTGATGTTATACTATCGTTTCAGATAAGGGTGAAGGTTGGTACCTATTAAAACTTTTAAACCTGCTTCCTATTTTTGCCCCATGTCCTACCTAATTCAGGAACCTGTTGTTCAGTGGTTGTTGATGTACTATTATAACTATGTGTTATACAGTAAAACCTCTTTAAACCGAAGCTCTTCAGGAATTAAGATTTTGTTCAGTTTTGGCCCATGGTAGGTTTTATCAGGTTCACAATGCACATAATTTGATATGACGGTGCTTTAGAACATGTTTGGTTTATTCAGGTTTTTGGTTTATACAGGATTCGATTTGGCTAGGTTTCACTGTAATAGTCTCAGATGTGGTTTATAAGTGTTTCTAGTTTATCATGTTTTATATTGATAAGACTTAAGAAATAATTCATGGCAGCCGTATATTTGTTTTACCCAATTTTGATAATATTATAATATTATATAACAGTCGTTTTTTGTGAAATACTGCGTTTGCGCTAAAGGTAGATATACTGCGATGATACTGGTTGACAATAAAAGGTCGTCATGTTAGAATGTTGGTTTTCCTGTTTGAATGGTTTTACACTAGTCATATTAATAGGCCCTTTATAGCTTGCTGTTCAGTGTGAGCCAAGGCTCTTTGTTGAAGACAGCACTTTGATCTATCAAGGTTTACTTTTACAAATTGTGACTTGGATGGAGTGTTGATTCCTTGGCATTCATACCACATCTTTTTATGTCTATAGATACAGTATGTACCTATTAAATTTAGTTCAATATCAGAAAAATATCAACATCAAGTGCATCAACATTTATCATGTTTATCTAAGGGGCTTACCAAACTGCAAGTTTTTTTTGAAAAAAATTCTGATCCCCAATTTGATGAAAAAACAGATGACAAAAGAAAAGTCTGAATCCAGATTTTCCTCTCACCTTATAGTGTTAAATTAAAACAAGAGGCTCTCAAGAGCCGGAATCGCTCACCCTAATTTTTTGGTTAAATCTCTCATCAATGCTTATTTTGGCTTTTCAATTTATTTAAATGTTCTTTGAATCGTCCTATTTTCTTCAAAAGCAAAAAAAAAAATCATTTTCTCCTATGTTCTATTTTAGCCATAGGAGCTATGTTTCTTGACAGACAAGGAAATAAAATATAAAATTTATACTAGATACTCTGAAACTCATTTAGCCTAAGTTTGGCTGAAATTGATACAGCAGTTTCAAAGGAGAAGATTTTTTAAAGTCAACATGATGAACAAATTGTGAAAAAAGTCTTTAAAGCGCAATAACTCCTTAAGGGGTCAATTGACAGTTTTGGTCAAATTGACTTCTTTGTAGATCTTACTTTGCTTAACATTTTTGCTATTAACAGTTTATCTGTATCTATAATAAAATTCAAGATAATAACCAATCAATTCAGGGGCATTATACCTGAAAAACCAGTGTCCCAATTCAGCTGAAAATTTCAGGACAGGTAGACCTTGACCTAATAAATACTTAAACTTCTTGTCTTATTTGCTCTAAATGCTGGAGTTTTTGAGATATAAGCCAAAAACTGCATTTTATCCTGTGTTCTATTTTTAGCCATGATGGCCATGGTTTTTTTTTTGACGAAATAGAAAATAAACACAAACTTTATTTTATACACCCTACTGATCATTCAGTTGAAGTTGAATTTGGTTGAGTAGTTTTAGAGAAGAAGATTTTTTAAAGTTAGCAAATATGATGAACAAATTGTGAAAAATTGTCATTAAAGGACAATAACCCCTTATGGGGTCAATTGCAAATTTTGTTAATATATACTTATTTGTAGATCTTACTTTGCAGATCATTTTTGCTGTTTACAGTTTATCTTTATCTATAATAATATTCAAGATAATGACCAAAAACTGCAAAATTTCCTTAAAATCACCAATTAAGTGGCAGCAACCCAACAACATTGAACAATGGGTTGTTTGATTCATCTGAAAATTTCAGGGCTGATAGATATTGACCTAATGAACATTTTTACCACTGTCAGATTTGCTCTAAATGCTTTCGTTTTTGAGATATAAGCCAAAAACTGCATTTTACCCCCATGTTTTATTTTAAATAATGGCGGCCATGTTTTTAGACGGATCAAAAATCAAAGCACAAACTTTGTGCAGGATAATCTAAGGAACAATCATGCTAAGTTTCATCCAAATCCATTCAGTAGTTTCAGAGGAGAAGATGTTTGAAAAATTGTTAACGACGACAGACGATGACGACGATGGAAGCCAAGTGATGGAAAAAGCTTACATTTCCTTTTAGGAAAGGTGAGCTAAAAAAAAATTAATTGATAGCATTAAAAAACTAAATAAAATATTTTGAGTTTTGCACAAAAAAAAATTCTGACTACACAAAACTAGAGGCTCTAAAGAACCTGTGTTGCTCACCTTGGTATATGTGAATTAAACAAAGGAAGCAGACAGTTCATGACAAAATTGTGTTTATGTGATTGTGATGTGTTTGTACATCTTACTTTACTGAACATTCTTGCTGCTTACAATTATCTCTATCTTTAATGAACTTTTTCGTGTAGTTTCAGTGGAAAATGTAAGTAAAAATTTACAAATTTTATGAAAATTGTTAAAAATTGATTATAAAGGACAATAACTTCTACATGTTCTAGGGGTCAATTGACCATTTTGGTCATTTTGACTTATTTTTTTAGTCTTAAATTGCTGTACATTATTGCTGTTTACAGTTTATCTCTATCTATAATAATATTCAAGATAATAACCAGAAACAGTAAAATTTCCTTAAAATTACCAATTTAAGGGCAGCAACCAAACAATGGGTGGTCTGATTCATCTAAACATTTCAGGGCAGATAGATCTTGACCAGATAAACAATTTAACCCCCTGTCAGATTTGCTCTAAATGCTTTGGTTTTTGAGTTATAAGCCAAAAAACTGCATTTTACCCCTATGTTCTATTTTTACCCATGGCGGCCATCTTGGTTGTTTGGCCGGGTAACAAAACACAAATTTTAAACTAGAAACATCAATGATCATTGTGGCAAAGTTTGGATTAATTTGGCCCGGTAGTATCAGAGGAGAAGATTTTTGCAAAGGATCATGGAGATTTACGAAAAAAGGTTAAAAATTGACTATAAAGGGCAATAACTCCTAAAGAGGTCAACTGACCATTTTGGTCATGTTGACTTATTTGTAAATCTTACTTTGCTGAACATTATTGCTGTTTACAGTTTATCTCCATCTATAATAATATTCAAGATAATAACCAAAAATAGTAAAATTTCCTTAAAATTACCAATTAAGTGGCAGCAACCCAACAATGGGTTGTCTGATTCATCTAAAAATTTCAGGGCAGATAGATCTTGACCAGATTAACAATTTAACCCCCATGTCAGATTTGCCCTTAATGCTTTGGTTTTTGAGTTATAAGCCAAAAACTGCATTTTACCCCTATGTTCTATTTTTAGCCATGGTGGCCATCTTGGTTGGTTGGCCCGGTAACAAAACACAAACTTTAAACTAGATACATCAATGATGATTGTGGCCAAGTTTGGTTTAATTTGGCCCAGTAGTTTCAGAGGAGAAGATTTTTGTAAAAGTTAGTGACGAAGGATGCAGGACGATGACGCCGACGCCAGACGCTGGACGCCAAGTGATGAGAAAAGCTCACTTGGCCTTTTGGCCAGGTGAGCTAAAAACATAATCCCCTTGAATTTAAATGGTTTCATCCTAGCCCCCTATATAAATTAAATGGTAGCTCCCGCTGATCCCTTACCTGCGCTCTTGTCATTATCTGTCAACAACAAGATGAAGTTCCTGGCATAGTCTCTATCACCCTGTCTCTTTTTAAACATACGTTGTCTCACTTTATCAATGGCCTGATCTGTATTAGTTTCTCTATCGTTTCTGTATGACACCCTGTCTACGGCACGTTTAAATCCAGCGCCATCATTGACATAATCCTCAAGATTGAACTGGACGTCACCTGATCTACTGTATCGCATCAGCCCAATTCTATATTCTCCTCCATCGACATCCAGTTGGTCTGGCAAAGTCTTGGCAAAATTTTTAAACCAATCGAAATGTTGTCGGGAGACAGAGGAATCAATAACAACAACCAAATCATATCCATGTGGTGCTTCAGTAGTTGTTATTACCACAGGGGGTCTTGTTATGGCTTCTGTAATGATAAATATACTAGTACATAAATTTACAAATACACTAGTACTGGTATTGTGATAACGGATGTAGTAAGGGCATCTGCAAAGATAGAGGAACAGAAATTTATAATACATTGGTATATATAGTTACAGGGGTGTATTAAGGACATCTGTAAAGATAAATTAAAGGAATAAATATTTACAGACACTTTTGTAACTAATATACAGAGAGTGCAGCAAAATGGGCAAGGGCTGAGATGATAAGATTAAAAGAACATAAATTTACAGAGTGGTGAACCAGGGGGGAGCTGAAAAGAAAAAGTAAAATATTTTTACAATACATGTATATTGGTATAGATACATGTACAGAGGGTGTAGTAAGTCATGTAAGTAAGGCGCTAGGGCTATTGCAAAGATAAAGGAATGGAAATTTACAATACATTCCTAACATTTCAGGAGGGTGTACGTAGTAAAGTCTTTTGCAAAGATAAAGGAAGAGATATTTACAAAACCTTGAAGACATAATAAAGAAGTCATTCTTATATGAGGAACACATCCATCACAACAAGTCTTCATACTTTGTCCCTCATTTATTGAATTTACAAGAGTTATCTCCCTTTAAGATAAAACAAAAATACTGAAAAAATATAGCAGAGGCGGAATTAGGGGGAGCACTTTTGGGGAAAAAATGTGGTTGCTTATACATGTAAAGGGAATCACTGAAGTGTGACTAGAGCATGCCCTCTCTTAGGCAGGCAGTGGGCCCCCACTTATGAAAATTTCTAGACCCACCGTCATATATTAGTGTGATATATATAAATTGTTTCAAAAACAACATTTTTTTTAATGACCTACAATGATGCATTATTTGGAATTTTAATTTAAGAACTCCAATTTTCACAAGTTATAATTTTTTGTGATTTACCTGTGGTTGTTGTAGCGCTAGGAGTAGGTCTTGTTGGCCTTGTTGGTGGAACCCCTGTTCACACAGAATACACAGATATATTGACAATACAATACAATACAATTAACAGTAAAGCATATATACAATACAGTAAAGCATATACATTGATACGTACGTATATATATAAGCAATGATTATAAACTAGAGATGATTTTGTTCAAATAAAATTAATCAAAAGTTTTAAGTTTATCTGAAAACGTTTTCAGCCAACTTTCAAAAAGATCTTACAAGAGGGTACGAAAGAGGTTTTTTTCGTGCAATGTGTTTTACCATTTCTATTTCATGTGCAGCCGTGAAAAAGGTTCTTTATTCACTGTGTTTCATGATATCGGTAAAGAGATCAACATGCAAGACAGTTTAATTGTTCATTCATCTTGAACATGAACATGTTGAAATGGCAATTTTATTGCACGTTTTTCCTTCCAAATACCCCCTCCCCCTTTACTACATGCCACTCTTATAAAGTCTAAAATATGTTTTATTTTTTTTATTTTCAAGAATAATCATGACTAAATAATTTGATCAACTGAGAAAAATCATCCCTAGTAATATGAAAAATGACAATTATAATGATGCACACTGGTACAAATATAAGATGTTAATGTTATATACGAATAGGATGTAATAAATATAAAATGGTGTTGATGAAATACTGTGGCTTGTTAACCCTTTCCTCCAAAATGACGCTTTTAGACGCCGCCCCCATGAGGGTACATGTATATATTTCAACATGGTTTAGAAAGGCATTTGTACTTTTGGTGGATACACGTACCTACGGCAATCATATCATTGCCCCTCTCTTTGATTTTGCAATTGCAAGGTATAGATAAATTGTGTTAGACTTTGTTATGTTGGGGATTAAGTTTTAAAACCGTATTTTTTAGTTTAAGGTTCATGTGGACCCTTTGCCATGTTTGCCTAAAATGGCTGTATTTTCACCTCAAAATTTATACTCTGAGTACAGACAAACCTGTGCTTCTGGACATTTAGGCATAGCATGCCCTTAATAAATAGAATTCAAATGCATTGTATGATTGAGAAAATTCATAACTGAACTGGATTAACGTGAACTTTTTTTCGTTCCTGCTGAAGATGATAAAATAAACACAGTTGAGTTTCCTTTAATATGGTCCACTCAGGTACACAGTTTAAATCACCAATTATTGTCATGTATCTATTGTCCATATCAGGGGGGGTCAACTTCCTATTATCGGGTATACGGGGATGTGCCAAAAATATGGGTCATGATTTAATATAAGAATGACCCTCCTTTTAATGGCACCCTATATTAAAATGCAATTACATTTGATAACTGTATATTGATTTGGGGTATGATCTACATAATCATATATATAAATATGCTAAATTAAGAATCTTACATTATAAAATATATGTGCAACAAACGATGTCAATTTATATATAAAAACTTAAGGGTAGCTGGTATATTTATGAATTATGAGTGATAATGAGTTAGTGCTTATATAAGCATGGGTCATATTTTAAATATTGTATATAAGTATAGGTCATGCTTTTTTAAATTTTTATATCACTATAGGTATTGAATTTCAGTGAATGTTATATTAAAATGGGTACGTTTTTAAAACAAAAATGGCACACCCCTACCAAAAAAATATCGAAGTTCGGAACCTGTCAAAAGATTTCAAGACGCCCTAAACATAAAATTGTCCATATTTTGAGTTAGAGGCGATGAAGTTTTCTATAAATTTGATATGATTTGTCCCAAAAGTAGTACAGCACACTGTAAAAGTTTCTTTGAGAAAGCGCAGGTGGGATTTTTTTTATTTTCATTTATGTTCTAAAGGAAATGCACTACAAATTAATTGTGTTCTCGGACCTATTTGGGCAAGTTCTCAAACCTGTTTCCCAACTTAGTTTATTTTGACACCTTCTGGAGGAATGAAAAAGTGCACGGCAAAATCCTGGTACATGATGTAAGTTTTTATTTTTCTCAAACATGACACTAATTTGTAATTTATTTATCTAGGGCATGCTACGCCTTAAAAATTTTTACAGATTCGCAGGTTTGTCTGCACTCAGAGTAAATTAATGAATTACCTCTTGTTGTAGTGCTAGGAGTGGTTCTTGGTGGTCTAGGTCGTGGTGCCCCTGTTCACACAGAATATACACATATATACAGCACAATATATTAGCATAATAGGACAACGTATACATTGTTACATATAAAGCAATGGTTAGTATCAGGCGGAGTCCGTAACAATATATATGGGAACCCACAGAGAGGGGGAGAGGAGCGAACTGAACAATGTCATTTATAAGGTTGTCTAGCTTTTGACACGGGAACCGCAGATGCGGGGCAGAACCCAGTGAAAGGGGAGGAAGCAAGCTGAACCATGTCATTTACAAGGTATCTAGTTTTTGACACGGGAACCCATTAAAAGGGGAGAGGAGCCAGCTGAACCATATCAACCTGGTTATTTGGCGTTTGTCTTAAAAAATGTTTGCCAAAAGGAAAATAAGAATAACATCTCAAAATGTCTTAATGATTGTGAAGTGGAAGAAAAAGAGCATAGTTAAGATGTTAAGTAATATCGGACTACAAGCCAGGTATAGTCGAGTGGTTGCATGGGCCTTGGCTTTGGAAATTAGTAACTCTATCATGTTTATGATTATGAAAGTTAAAGTGAAAGTTGCATAAACGTCTTAAGAAATGGTTTAATTATTCCTTGTACATAATGTTCATTTAGTATCAAAATTTTGCAAACGTAAATCAAAGCTGTTTTTTTTTTTTTTTTTTGAAGTTTATTTATAGCATAAAAGAGGGGCTGGACAGGGGGTAAAATACAGATAGGTGTTGCAAATGGTCCAAGACCATAGAGTGAACTTAAGATATACAGTGTTCTCCACATTTCATGGTCCTGGCTCCTGACAGCCAAAAACTAGGTGTTAGTCAATGCTGTTAGAAATGGTGGTCTTTATGTCCAACTTAGAGTTAACAGTATTTTTTTTCTCATAAGGTGTCTGATATTAAGGTAGCTCTTGATAGTCATGTACTAGTATAACAATAAATGATATGAGATGGGGATAAGAGGGGTCCTGATCACGAAATCCCGGGCTTAAAAAATCGAAATCCCGAAATACGAATAAAGAATTCCCGGATCCCGAAAGGGTCAATCACGAAATCCCGAGCTTGAAAACACCCGATATCCCGGAGTCCCGATAAAGGTCCTACCCCCCTCATATGAAACCAATTCGTTATTTAAAAAAATGGTCCAAACTTATCGATCCCATATTTTCCTCTTGTTTAATTGTTTAATGACATGATTTGATTTTTGACAGTTTTTATTGACCCCCCCCCCCCCCCCCTATGAGAATTCACCATGGAATTTCAATACTCTTTCGCATGTTGTTATAGTATGTAGTTTCAGCCCATACAAATAACTTTGTTTGACCTAACCCGACCTAATAAGAATGTTCTTATCCCGGGCATAAAAACAATGCCGTATTTGGCGAAACCTTTTCAACTTTTGATCTTCAGTGCTGTACAACTTTGTTCTTTTCTCACTTTCGATCTTTTATATCTGGGCGTCACTGGTGAGTCTTGTGTGGACAAGGCGCGTTTTTGGAGTATTGAATTTTAAACCTGATGCTTTTTGTTATTTATTAATCATGTTTTTCTTTGTCTAATATGTTCTCCTATTTATTTGTATTGTAGTCCTGTAATATTATGTAATATTATGTTGTGTCGGGAGCTACCTTAAAAGTGTCCTGTACCAAGTCAGGAAGATGGTCATTGTTATATTATTGTTCGTTTCTATGTGTGTTGCATTTTAACGTTGAGTCTTTTGTGTTTTCTCTTATTTTTGAGATATTGAGATAAGACGTGGTACGGTACTTGTCTATCCCAAATTCATGTATTTGGTTTTCATGTTATATTTGTTATTCTCGTGGTGTTTTGTCTGATGATTGGTCAGTTTCTGTGTGTGTTGCGTTTCGGTGTTGTGTCGTTGTTCTCCTCTTATATTTAATGCGTTTCGGTGTTGTGTCGTTGTTCTCCTCTTATATTTGATGCGTTTCGCTCGGTTTTGGTTTGTTACCCCGATTTTGTTTTTTGTCCATGGATTTATGAGTTTTGAACAGCGGTATACTACTGTTGCCTTTATTTATCTACCCAGAAAATAGTTTCTTACTCAAATTCCTTTATTGTCCTCACATGATTTTTTAAGTTCTTTTTACAAGAATCAGGTAGGCATTGGGACTAAATAAAAACATCTGACACTTCAATTTCTCTTTTCGAAAAATAAATTGTCAACCTTCCTACCCCTGTTTAACTTCTGTGTATGGTTTGGCATGCGCGGATCCAGAGGTGGTGGGGAGGTTCCGGGGATTGGAACCTCCATTTTTTTTTACTATCAATGCATTTGAATGGGGACATGAAATTGGAACCCCCATTTGTCCTGGGTTAGGAACCCTCCTTTTTAAAATGGCTAGATCCGCCCCTGGGTTTGGGCAAACCAAAGAGTTGTCTTATGATTTACCTGTAGTTGTTGTAGCGATAGGAGTGGTTCTTGGTGGTCTTGGTTGTGGGATCCACACTGAATATATGCATATAGACAATACAATACATCACATTAACATAAAAAGCATATATAGTGTTAATTATGAAGCAAAGATCATTAAATGATGATATACTGCAAAGCTTTAGATTGTCTTATTAGAAACCCCTTTTCACACAGAATATATTCATAAAGACAGAACAATCGAAAGGATATAAATTTAAATCATACAAAATTATGATTAGTTAATGGCAATATGCTGCATAGCTATTGACATGAAAAGCCAAAGAAAAATATGTAATTTCAGGTTATAAAATTTTACTTGCAATCATCCAAAATGACTTTGTTTAAGTGTTTCTCACATTTTTAGTTTAATAGTTTACCTCTTGTTGTAGTGCTAGGGGTGGTTCTCGGTGGTCTAGGTCGAAACCCTGTTCACACAGAATATACACATATAGACAGCACAATACAATACATCAACAGACAAGATATATATTGTTACATTTAAAGCAGTGATTATTGCTATTTTACGAAATTTTCATTGATCTTATTGAGTGATAATTTACTTCTCAACAAAGTAGAATGATATGAAAAATTATCGCTAGATACTAAGGGTGCATGTGCCGTTGTCAATGAAATAAACAAAGTTATCATAGGTAAAATAACGACAAACAGATTATCAATGGTTATCTCAACTCGAATGCTTCTCTCATTTTTGCTTTGCCAGCTTTATTGATAAAATCGATATCATTGAGATGAATAACCATGATCTTTTATAACTACACAACTTTTGACATAGAGACCAAGTGAGAAGGCAGAGCCAGCTGAAACATGTTTAAGCCTGGTAACAATGATATAGCCTTTTACATGCAGTACTGATGTGGCATAAACCAATCATCAATCAATCAACCAATGGTTAGCCCACAACATTCTTTACATGCATGTCCCGCGACAGGATTCTATAGTCTGACTCCAGTGTGTTTTGTTTTGTTTTTTGTTTGTTTTTTTTTTTGGGGGGGTGAGGGCTTTCTTTGAATAATGAAAAATCGTTCATATTTGATAGTATTTGCTTGGAGTATAAATTGATTCCTGTACGGATGGGTTTTGTTTACATGTAGAAGACCATGCTAAGACCTCGTTTTTTTAGACTGTCTGGTAATCAATAAACCTCCTGATTACAACAGTAGTATTGGAACATAGAGTTGTTCTTGCTTGTCTTATTAGTAACCCTTGTCCATACATAATAAACACATGTATACTTTGTAACATAAAAAGCGATGATTAATAATTAGCAATGTGTTTTATAGCTTTTGACATAAAATGGACAATGTAGAAAGGTGTTGTTTTTCTATTTCAAAACATGAAAATTGTATACTTGCAATCATCCAATGGGTGGTTGGGATTACATGTGGCAATAGTATCTAGTTTCATTATTTACCTGTAGTTGTTGTTGGGCTAGGAGTAGGTCTTGGTCGTCTTGTTGGTAAAACCCCTGTCCACACAGATTATACACATAATATACACATAATATACACATAATATACACATAAAGACAGCACAATACAATACATGAGCAATGGTTAACAAACAGCATTTATATTGAAACATAAAAAGCAATGGTTATAATATAAATAAATGAAAATATGTATAAAATACTTTTGACATTAAAAGACCAAGGGGAAGAATTATGTCATATAAACATGTTTTTTTGGTTGCAAAGTATGCAAGTTCGAAAGTTAAGTTTTTTTTTATAGTATTTACATACATTCAGGTCAATAGGTCTGTGGTGGATAGTTGTCTTATAAACAATTATCCCAATTCTTATTGTTTGTATATAAAACATTTATGTTCTTAAAGGATTTTAAAGAAACAAACCTTAAAACAACAAAAATATTTTCCATGTAGGAAAATGAATAAATAAGTCCCTGATGTCAATAAAACAATTTACCTTTGATCCTGCACCAATAGCAGCAAGAATACAATACAATATACTTTACTATATGATGATGCAAGTATGCATATTAAATTCAATAAAAAAAGATAGCAACTAGATTAGTAAAAAAATTGTTTGTAATGATATAGAATTAAATTAATATTCATGATTAAAAGGTGCTGCCATGTTGAAAATTAAGATCTACAATATAAAAACAAGAATGTAGATGTTTTGAGTCAATTATTTTGCATGAAGGGGATGTGACGTTCCGAAACACTCTTCATTGTAATATTTTTTTCAGTTACCTCTTTATTTCCCCTTCTTTTCCCCAGATCCCACCTATATTGTACCCCGTATATGTACATCACCACTTTCTTACCCTTTCTTCTCCCAAAAACCAACTTTTAACACACACTTTCCAAGAATATTGCAAATGAGTAATTTGGAATTTATCATATCCTTATGCACAACAATGGGGTCAGCCCTCATCTTCTTAATATCTTAAAATCCTACACTTTACTTTTTTTTACATACCTGGACAGATTGATGAGAATATTTTCTGGTCAAGACCTCGCAATTCATCAAAGCTCTTCACATTGAAGGTATTATCTTCAGCTGGCAGAGAAGCCATTCCGTTCAACTCCCTAACATCAGATAAACCAATACCAATGGCATATACATGAATTCCGTCATCTCTAGCTCGCTCTGCTTCCGGTAATGTCCGTCTTGAATTGATATTGGAGACACCATCAGTGATAATTATACCAACGTTTTTCACATCCGGTCTATCCCCATTCCCTGCCGTGAACATATTGGCGCGCATTGAACGAATAGCATCTGCTGTATTTGTGCTACCGTATATATAATCTATTTTGTCAATAGCATTAAATACATCATTTTTGGTTCTATAATCTTTCAACTGGAAATGTTCTGAGACTGCTGTACTGTAACTGACCACTCCAACCCGTACATTTCCATTATCAATATCAGAGTTAGCCAAGAGATCTTTTGTGAACTGTAGCATCTTGTCGTAGTTACCTTCTCCAACACTTGTAGAGGAATCCAAGATAATTACCAAGTCAACCTTAGCCAGACCACATCCTGTGAAAAGATCAAATTCAAAAGTTAATTGATTTCTTTTATTAAGAAATATATGTTTGTAACTTATACATACTAGTAAGTGATGTGTATCCAGTGACCGCACGAATTTCCAAACATTACCAGGCAGCAACAATTACAGAACGTGACTTATTTTTATTAGTTAATTTGATCTCATTATGAACATGCATGAAATATTTGCCACTTGAAGTTAAGCAACTAATTATCAGCGACATATACCACCTTTAATATTTTAAACTTTAACATAAAACAATATTTAGGAGGGGCGAAAGATACTAAAGAGAAGTCAAACTCATAGATCGAAAAAAATGACAACACCATGGCTAAAAAAGAAAAAGTCAAACAGACAAATAATAGTACACAAGACACAGCATAGAAAACTGAAGGTTAAGCAACCTGCTCCCCACCAAAAACTGGGTGTGATCTCAGGTGCTCCGGAAGGGTAAGCAGATTGTCAATATGACAACATATTGACATGATGTTGTTTAAAAATAGTAATCTATGATAAAAGTTGGTTTAAGAAGTTAACTAAGAAGCGTAGTACTTTCGTGTGCCTTTGAATTCAGTACAATTTCAATATATTAAAAATATATTAAGTTCCTTGTGTCGTTGAAATAAAAAGCAATCCTACTAAATATACTTTTTTATATGCAAATAATTAAATTTTGGATGTAACGCGTCTTCTGATTAACTAACGTTATTTTGTTATCAGCCCATAGACATATTTTAGTCATGTGACCGTGACGTCATCAACGTTTCTTCATGGTTTTCTACGGTTTAAAATTGAATTAAGAATTAAATTATAAGAAATTACTGTCCTATTTTTTCTTTCTATTCGAAATAACATAAAAATGTGGTGCGCACTGTTAAATAACCCACTACGCGCGTTCTTCATAAACAGAAAAAATATTAGTCATTTGTTAATTAAAAAAACTGTTTCAAAAAGCAAATCTTTCACTTTTGCTTCTTAACCGAAATGAAAAACGACAAACAGAAAACAGATAAAACAAATATTCATACTTGTTCACTTTTATTTGCTACACTTCTATTAGAATAAATACGCTTTAAATACGACTTGACTTACCGTCAGTTGTTGGTAATATGTTGATTGGGATAGGAGTAGTAACTGTAGAAGAAAAAGAATTATTAAACTTATAAAATATAATATGTATTTTGATAACATTTTTTAGCTTTTCATTCTGTTTATTACTTTATGTCTTTTCTCCCGAATTATTATCATGTTTGTACGAAGATGTGTAATCAATTTGTATTAAATAACAATACAGTTGCCAAACTAAGTATACATTTACATCTAGCAAATGAAACCGTAACTTAAAATCCCCTTTTGACTCAATTCGAGTAAAAGAAATCCATCTTAGCCACCATTACATTGTTCAATAGGCGAAAATTCTTTAAAAACTATTTATCAGTTCAAAAGCAATATGTTATAATAACTGCGAGCCTTTACGAAAAGAAAACAAAGTAGTTTCTGAACTATTCTTTGTTTTACTTGTTAATGTAGAAATACACATTAAATGTGAATTATTTCCAAAAAATAAGCAAAACAATGTTTTCATATTCTTATATTTTCATCTCAAAATAATGGCTGTCATTACTCATCTTACAAGCTCCAAGTAAAGAATAACAACTAGGTAAAAAAACATCTCAACAGCAAAAGTAGTAAAAGTTTCATGGAAAATTTTAAAATGTTTGCCAAATATTAACACTTTTAACTCTTCATTAAAAAGGTAAATGATGTAAAAACAAACACACACATATTTAAACTAGAAATCGTCATCATTTAACTCTTTATTAAATTGATGATAAGAATGCATGCACCATATTTTTTTTACTTTACTAATTTATTTCCAAAATACTTGTGTCTATATACTGGCACAGAATCCAAAACATCATGGGTAATTTCATTGTTCGTACCCCCAAAATGAAAATAACGTCACGTCATTGGTTAAATTTCCATTGTTTATGGCATTTTTGACTTATCAGGACGTTTTGGTGTTCACTTTTGAAAATATTACCCAGGATGCATTAGATTCTGAAACGGCGAATTGAGGTCTCATCAACAATAGCCTGTCGACACTAATGTTGTAAATAAATTCAAAACTTCGTTGTTAGGTTCATTCAACTAAAATCGAAATTAGTTTTCATATCTCTAAATAAAAAAACGAAAGGTAAAGAAGAGATGTGCAAAAGGCCAAATTAGCTCTTGAAAATGAAATTACTACAAAATCAAATATTATTTAGAAAAGATAATAATGAATGTGATTTAATGGTTGAAAGATAGTATTTATAATTCTACTTTTGTATACATGCTTTATGGTAATATGACAACTGCATGTAATGTTAATCCCTTGGTCAAAACTACTTTGATCTAATTTGTATTAATTCTAGTTTAAAAAGAAATAAATGGGAATCTGATACAAAAAGTCCTAATTTTTACTAATAGAAACCTCGGCCAAAACAGTTCGTATCGCAGCATGTCAACTTGCTGGTTCAAATAGAAAACAATAAAAAGCATTCTCAAACAAAAGTCCATACAACTAAGGATGCTACCACTTTATTTTTATGGGGGAAAAGTGGGAAGCTAGGATGAAATTTGAAAAAAAGCCAGGACAGGTATTTTGAGTAAAAAAAGGCAGCATGACAATTTATGTAATAAAAAATCAGAACAAAGTAATGAAAAAAAGCAGGACCGAATATAGTGAAAAATAAAAAATCACCAAAGAGATTACAACTAAAGAAAATGTAGGACACACATTTTCATCCCAGCTCCCCCTCTAAAATTAAATGGTAGCTCCCTAACACATGATTCTCAAACAGACATACAAACCTCGCTCTGGTCTAGGTGTTGTCGTAAGAGCAGCAGCAGCAGTAGACCTGCCTATGTAATGACATATAGACAAAAACAAGACATTAGACAACAAACACATAGCATATTTACACTATAGTACCCTGAAGCCACAATAGCTCTTTACACATAACATGTTTACACCATTTTGTGGATTCATTTATTTTCGTGGGTACCAATGGAATTTTCGTGGATTTAGAAAATCTTGCATTTTAGTGGATCGATATTCCCACGAAATCAACGAATAATTGGTATTAAACGATAATAATTGAATCCACAGTAATATCCAGTAGCCACAGTAACTCTTTAACAAAAATCTCACTTCTGGAATCACGAGTCTTACTTTTTGAACCTTTTGAATTATAGCTCTTCATCTTTTATATAAGCTGTGGATTTCAAATATTTTGGCCACGAGCATCACTGAAGAGACATGTATTGTCGAAATGCGCATCTGGTGCAAGAAAATTGGTACTGTTAATTTTATTACTTCAAATAGTAATTTCAAACAAGTTTGTTTTCTCCAAGGAAGTAGTAATGGTTCACATTAATGATCGATAGGACCAAAATGTAATTAAATTGGATATTTGCAAAAGTGGACTTTGCACAGGCTAGTGAAAAGTATTTTAAGGCTGGTCAATTGGACCAGAAGAAACATATTCTTAACTGTTTATGACATCATGTGACTATAAATCAGACTTTATAGAGTCCAGAAATTAGTTTTTTGATAGAGCTTAATATAAAAATCCATTCAACCAGATAAGCATCTTGGGGATAGTGATCCAAGCTGTACATTTTGTACTTTTGATTGTTATAATATATATTTACTTTAGAGTAATATAGGGCATAATATATTATGGAAATAATCTAAAGACTAGAATTACATCGTTTAAAAAAATGTTGTTTTTTCAGATTCTTTTATTGCTATTATATTACGATTAACAAAAAATAGTTATAACAACCAAACATTAAATCAATATAAATGGCTAACATAGAAACTACCTCTTACATTACACTTGCAATTAAATAAAATGTATTGGAGGATAATCTATTTTACTGAACACAGAGGAAGGATGCTTATTAGGTTGAATTGCCATAACAAGGCAACAATGAAAAATAAGTTAGTTTTCCTTTCGTTTTAGAAATATGAAGGATCAGAACATTGTCGACAAAAAATGTCTCTGAGAGACAACGGAATAGATATTGAGATTAGAAAAATGATTCATATTTCAGGCAAATGCCAGATCAGATTCTGATATAAAAATAAAAATCAGCTCTTATTTTCATTCAATTAATATCTGACAGCTTAAACTAGTGATATTATTCAAAATAAACAACTTTTAATAAAAAAATCAAAAACAACTACAACATTTTTTTCTAAATGTTATTATGAGGGAAAAAAACGAAATAGAAAACAGACTTGATTTTTAAAATGACATTTACAAGTTATATATATATATATATACACCATTTGCAAAACTAAATATACATATAAGGTGTTATCTTAACGATTTCTTTTACATGTTGTTGACTTCATTTGATAAATATATAGCAGATGTATAGGATACATATAAATATCTAAAGCCTTTGCAACATTATATATCTTTAGCACTCAATTCTCGCCATGTTAAATACCATTGAAATTTCATAATCCTTCGGTTTGTGTGGTTGTTTTCATGGTTAAACATAATTTTGAAAACTGAACTAACATTGTAAAGAGGATTTTTTTTATCAAAACTATCTACAAATACATAAGTTATTAACGCATGTCAAACTTTATCGATTTGATCATAAAGTGCCACGGTCTTCGTATAAAGAGCAAACTTGACAATGGAAATGGATATTGTGTCAAAGAGAAAACAACCGACACAATGACTTGAAAACAGCCGAAGACTCTTTTCAGTAAAGAGATTTTTATAATACCCGAAGCAGGCACTGTGCATTATTATCAATTTATTAAAAAATTATAACTTATGAGTTTAAAATTATCTGTGATTTATAATCGATTAGCAATAATGATAAACATTAACAACAAATATTCCTTCTAGTTAAGCTTGAAATCTAATACTGACAATAAAATCAAATGTTTTGATCTAAGTAAGCTATGAAGTTTCAATGGTATTTTTAGATATTGTGTATGATTTATAAAACTAATATATGATGTAATAGTGAAGTGCCATTATACTGTGAATTTAGTGTGTAACAAAAAACATTAAAGTCAACATTAACATACCTGGGCAAATTGAGGAGAAAATCTTCTGATC
The DNA here is from genome assembly GCF_036588685.1 of Mytilus trossulus. Classification (NCBI taxonomy): domain Eukaryota; kingdom Metazoa; phylum Mollusca; class Bivalvia; order Mytilida; family Mytilidae; genus Mytilus; species Mytilus trossulus. The sequence continues at coordinate 8,323,912 of NC_086385.1, read as the reverse complement.
AAGTCCACGTAATTCATCAAAACTCTGTACATTGAAGCTGTTCTCCTCATGTGGCGGGGTTGCTATAGCAAATACCTCCTTAGTGTCTGTCAACCCGATACCAATAGTGTAGATATGAATTCCTTTTTTTCTAGCCTCCACAGCTTCGGAGATGGTCCTTCTAGAGTTTATATTAGACACACCATCAGTGACAATTATACCAATGTTGGGAGCATCTGCCCGATCTGCTGATGTACCAAACATTTGAGTTGCCATTGTTTCGATGGCATCAGCAGTATTGGTACTACCATAAGCATATTTAATTCCATCAATTGCATTTCGGATATCTGCAGTTGTTGAATGGGCACCAATCTGGAACTCTATCTTGACACCAGTACTATAACTTAGGATTCCAGCACGAACATTACCAGAGTCGATATCAGCATTGGCTAAGAAATCTTTACAAAACTCGAGCATCTTTTTGAAATTATCTTCTCCTACACTGGTAGAGGCATCCAATACAATCACTAAATCAGTCTTAGAAAGGCCACAATCTGTTTTGGTACGAAAAAAATAAAGTGTTAAGACGTGCCATTTTTTGCACAAATATTTATGTATTATACAAATACATTATAAAAAGTTAGAATCACAAGTAATCTTAAGTAAATGTAAAATTATTGATAAATTTGGGGTTAAAAAAAATTTGCGTTACAAAAATAGTGAATGATTTTTTTAATTTTTTTTATGGACATTGTTACAAGTTTCACTGGGTTAATACAGACAAATTTAAATAAAAATTAACCCTAAACTATAATGCTGGAATGGCCAAATGGTGATTAACCAAAGTTGAATTTCATGATTTTTAGGCCTATGTTTAGACTGTAGGCAAGTACGTTCTGAGACAAGTTACTTAATCACATAAGGGAGCTACCATTTGATTTTTATGGGGGGGGGGGGGGGGGCTAGGATGAAAAATTGTGTCCTGCCTTTTTTTTATTTGTAATCTCTGTCCTGCCTTTTTATTTTTCAGTCTATTCGGTCCTGCCTTTTTTTTCTTAGCTTATCCTGACTTTTTTACAACAATTGTCATCCTGCCTTTTTTTTTTGCCAAGTTACTCATCCTGCCTTTTTTTTTTACTCAAAATCCTGTCCTGCCTTTTTTTTCAAATTTCATCCTAGCCCCCCCATAAAAATCAAATGGTAGCTCCCTTAAAGTGAGAACAATTTATGCACAAAACAAAACAAGTACCGATCCTATCAAAAGACATACAACGTATGGCAAGGGTAATGAATTTAAAATTTTGTTATTCTTGTTAATGAAAATATATGTCCATGCAAATTTCACTGTACATATAATAGCCAAATTAATATTAAGCAATATCATTTTGAAGTCCTTTGACATTCTGATCTCATTATTGAGTGATTTATTAAATAATGTGTCTTTGAATACTTGTAAAGAAGTAACTATTATGTGTCTTATCCATGTTCAAACAAATATAACAGCAGTCATACTTAGTCTAGTAAAAGCGTTAGGAAGCTATAAAGTAAGATTTAACCGACCAGTTCCTGTAGAAAATGCCTGTACCAAATTAGAATAATAGCAAATATTTTCCAGTGGTACCGCTAGCTGATAGATGAGTGGGCTTTGTCAAGTTTATGGACTTTCCTTTTTTGAATTTATCAGTCTGTTAAATTTTTCATACTTCTATTATATAATTTGTTTGTGTGAATCCTCATATTCATCATATAACTAAACATTTCCAATTAAAAGCGGATTTTCGAATGAATCAATCTGTACATTGTTTAAGTTTAAATATATGTATTTTTGAAGACATATCATGACCTCATTTCTATTTTGTTTAATATAAAGTAAAATCACAAAAATACTGAACTCCGAGGAAAATTCAATCGAAAGGTCCCGAATTATAAGGCAAAATCAAAGGACCAGATGATTATCCCACATATTACATCAGAAAAGTCTAAATCTTTTTAGCTACCTTCTCTGGGTTCCTCGCATGTTTTATGAATAATCTTTACTACATTTAATAATTATTTATACCTCAACCTCATCAATTGTTAATACTCAAATACACGTAAGCATTGAAGAGGTAAACTGTAAACAACGTAAACAAGGTTTTAATATCCTATTGAATTTTGACCTAAATTCCAAAAAATTAAGTTAACCAATAATTCTGGGAAATTTTCGGGATTTTTCATGCCGAAAAATTCAAAATGACAACTCTGTACTATTTCACTTGTTTTTTGTTTTCATTTTGAGACCAGTTTCAACAGAAGCACAGAAGAAAATATACATGGCAACATACTTGTTTACTACTTTCCTCAACAAATTTGCCTCTTCAAAGTATATTTACTTAATGATTATTTTATATAGCTGTATACCATTGTTAAGTTACAACACAGAAGAGTGATTTTCCTTTGAATCTAACAAGAATGATCTTTCATTTCTTTTTCTTTTGCTTTATAAGTCAACATTTTCTTTTTCAATTGTGAAAACGAGACTCAACTTAACAATAATGGAACATCAGATATATCTATTCCTTCTTTTATCAAAATTATCTTCAGTTCCAAAAATACCTTATACATGTAACTTGCAATTATCAATGTTGGTATTTTTTTCTTGTCTACGATTTGTCTTATTATAAATTTTTTTAATTTAAATTTGGATACTAGTATATTTAACTATTCGAAATTTGCAAGGCTGAGTTTTTAGTAATCATCTATCATAAAACGTAACATTTAGCATCAAGGAGTATAGTAATTGAAAATAATAAATAAACATAGAAAATTGTGTTTAAATTCATAGGAAAATCACTGTTTATCATCATACCTGGAGCTGGAGTTGTAGTGTCTGTCAAAAGTCATATCAAAATTAACATATATGTTTCTAATACCAGATTAATTTGGAAAACATACCTGGTCTAAGTTACCTACAGGAGTTGTCTTCCTTGACAAATTTTATAAGAGGGTACAAGAAATAGTTTCCCCTCCTTAACACTTTGAAACAAAAAGATTTTTCATACAAATTAAATCCCCCCCCAAAAAAAAAAATCTGTAAACAAATAAAATAGCTAACGAAACATCTCTACTGTGGATTTATCACTTCACATGGATAATTATTTGCTATGGATAGATTTTGTTGGTGTTTCATAGCCGAAAAGATAAAACATATAGGAGATTATGAATACTATAAATTAAGAAATTATTGCTAGATTTTTATTATTGCGAAAAATGCGACTGAGTTGAAACGCAATAATTAAACTCGCATTTTGAAATATTTTACATGAATAAACAGGATTTTTCTCAAAATCTTAAAAAATTAAATCGTATTTAAGTCTAAAATGACAAAATTGCAGTAATAAATTCACGCAATAATTTCTGAATTAACAATATTAGCATCCACATATCAAAATGAATTCAAAGTTTACTTTGACAACACATTTAAAAACAAAATATACAAAAGATATTACAGAAAAATAAAAAGACATAACACAATAAGTATAAGCTTCCTTCTTTTTTCTTTTCTTCTGCCTTTCATCCTTCTATTCCGTGAATAGCCACAAAACACTGATTATCTACAGCTAAAATTGTTAGTGCACAGAAAAATACATATTAGAACAATCATGGGTACAAAACAAAAAGCAAAACACTAAAAAATCCATTATATAAGTTACAATGTATTGCAGTGGTGTTTTTGAAGAGTTTAAGTTATGTGGTAGCATGAAGAAAGTACAACTGTTCCCCTCCAGAGTAACTTTGTTTCTTAAAATCTTCCGCTTTCTCTGACATAGTCGTGATGGTAACTGTCTTTTGTCTGTTTTCCCTCTTTTTTTTTTTTTTGGTCAATGCTATGCTTTTAATGAAGTTTATGTTATTTCGTTGTTTGCCCCTTACAGTTGATGTGTTCCCTTGGTTTCAGTTTGTTACCCGTTTTGTTTTTTGCTTTATTGAATAATGACTATTGAAATGAGGTGAAAAATTTTTGTCTTTTCTTTTAATTCAATCCTTTCTAAATAATATTGATTGTCATTATGGTTAGTTCATATTTCCTGTCTGATTTAAGAGAAGACACACAACTTTGTACAAGACGTTTGTTTTAAACTCCATGTAGATGGGAATCCACCTGTGTATTTATTAACTAAATTTTAAAACAATATTTGGTGTTTTTTTAACATTTGTCTTTCTGTTTTGATTAATAATTAACAACTTAATTATACTGACCTCTTAGTCTTGGTCTTGGTCTCATTGGAGGGGCTACCTGGGGTACTACAATATAAACAAATTACTTGAGTACTTTATATGAAATTTTCTGTTTTTTCTTTCTATTAAAATGTTAGTTCAAAGGTAATTTTAGTCACTGAATAATGTTCATCAAACTTAAGCTTCCTGTCAGTTATGGAAGAAATCTATTCTGTAAAAATGGAAATTGTTGTTAAAAATATCCACTTCCCCCACTTTAAAAGATTTTCAAAAGCACCAATACAGTCATGAATGTTAAGTGCAAATTAAACTCGTCACCTAAAATTCATCCATGAAATTACAAAACAAATCAGTATATTGTTTTAGACAAAAAACATAATCCCTCCCTGCTGGAAGTTAAATGGTTGTTCCCTTAAAACTAAAACTTACATCCTTTGACAGCATCTTCAATCTTAACAGGAACATCCTGCAATTCTCTCTCATCTCCAACTACATATTGGAAGGTGTTAAGTGGATGTGAAGACGTCTCATCCAGTTCAGTTCTGTCGTTAATACCAACACCAACAACGTATATTCCAATCCCATCATCCTCTGCCCGCTCTGCAGCAGCCCAAGCTCCATTTGTATCGTCACTTCTTTCATTACCGGTCAGCAATAATATATAATTACGGGCAAAATCACGATCTCCTTTATTGTTTTTAAACATCCTTTGTCTGACCGCATCAAAAGCCCCAGCCACGTTCGTTGTACCTCCAGGCTTGTACTGGACATTATCAACAGCATTCAAAACATCTTGTTTTGTTCTATAATCTTTCAAGTCAAACTGCACATCAGCATCAGAATCAAATCGTACAAGTCCTAAACGATATTCATCGTCATCAACACTTATTTGGTTGACAAATCTCTTGGCATAAGTTTTCATCCATCCATCAAACTGATCTTGTTGGACAGATGAATCCATTGCAATAACAATGTCATAACCTTTGGGTAGTGGTGCTGCAGTTGTGGCTCCTGAAATAAAATTTTAAATTACTGTTAGAGGTTGGCATTGAAGTTGATCCGCCTGATATATAGAAAAACAACTATATAAACAATTTATCTAACTCGTATACATTTCTAGGAATTTGACTGTATAAAAGCAGCCGCATGAAGTGTATATTCCATACTAGGTTAGAAGAGATTCATATTCGGTTAATAGCCCGGGCTTATTTCAATACACGGTTTGTAGTGGCGTTATATCCCTTTATACAAACAAAACGGTGTTGAGGAAATTTTTTAGGTTTCAACAGACGATAAAATTAATGAACGATTGAAATAAATTCATAAAACACATTTAAAGCTAACAAGTTGTTATAGTTAGCACATTATTTGTATAGACTAATAGAAGAAGGTACCTAATACAAACGTCATTGAAGACTTGATCTCTTTCATAGTATTTAGAGTCGGTGATTTTTGCTGACAGTTGACTTTCTAAAGACAAAAAATACTTATTTCAACTGTTTTTCTTATAGTAAATATAGGGTCAGGTTTTGCCAAATGTATGTACATGAAATTGACCGTTTCAGTATCTAAGGCATCCTGGGTAATATTTTCAAAAGCGTACACCAAAGCGTTTTGATTGGTTTAAAACGTTATAAACAATGGAAATTCCACCAATGACGTCACCTTATTTAAACTTTGGGGTACAAACAATGAAATTACCCATGATGCTTTAGATTCTTAAACGGCTAATTAAGTGTACCCGTTTAACTCCAAGATATAGAAACAAACCTGGACAAAAAGCTTGGAAGACTTGATCACTCAAAACTGCTAATTCATCAAAACTTTGTACATTGAAGCTGTTTTCTGATGCTGGTTCAGAGGCCATGGCATCCAATTCACGGGTGTCTGTTAAACCAATACCAACAGCATATATATGAATTCCTTCTGAACGAGCCTGCTCTGCCTCCGGAATGGTTCTTCGGGAGTTTATATTTGACACTCCATCAGTTAATATAAGTACAACATTCGGCACACCGTCGCGATCCCCATTAGCAGTAGTGAACATTTCTGAACGCATTGTTCTTAAACCATCGGCAGTGTTTGTACTTCCATATCTATACGGAATGGCATCAATAGCATCCATTATGTCTTGTGATGTGTTGTAGTCATTCATTTGGAATTCAATATGGACGCCAGTACTGTAGGACACAATTCCAGCACGAATATTGCCAGAATCTAAATCAGCATTCTTTAAGAAATCCTTACAGAAATTCTTCATTTTCAGGTAGTTGTCATCTCCGACACTGGTAGAGGAGTCCAATATAATCACAATATCGACTTTAGCCTGACCACAAGCTATTTATATAAAGAACGAAATTATTAGTCAAAGAAAGAAAACATTTTTTTATTCATTATAAAAAAAAATAGGATGTTATATGATTGCCAATGAGAAAACTCTACAAGAGACATTATTAAACAGAAAATAACAGCTATCTGTCACTATATGACCTTCAACACTGAGCAAAGCGCATATCGCAAAGTCTATAAAAGGGCACAAAACACAAATGTAAAACTATTCACTATTGTACAAAAAAACCTTTGTATTCTATGATTCCCTTTGAGGCGTACAATTTTATTTATTAAAGAATGTTCAGAGTTCTTCTCAGTTTTTTTCAATAGTAATTTTATTTGTAGTCAATAAAGAATCATTTTGTTGATTTAACAATAAGAAAGGTAAAATACTTACGCTTTGCGGTTGCAGGAATAGTGATTGGCACTAAAAAAATATAATGAGATCAATAAAAGCTGAATAATAATTATAGAATCAATAAAAAATAACAGTAGTATACTGCTTTTCAAAAGTCATAAATCAATTGAGAGAAAACAAATCCTGGTTACAAACTAAAAACGATGGCAACACATCAAGTATAAGAGGAACACAACGTGACAACAAAACACTGGATTGCAACAAAAACCAAACGATAATGCAACATACACAGAAACAAACTATTCGATATTAACTGCTACATTACTGACTTGATACAGGAAATTTAAAAATCACCAATTGATGCCGTCGGAGCATTATTGGTATCGCCATTCTAACATGTCTAATAAAATGACAGAAAACCACATTTAAAATTTGACATACAACATCTGCGTTGAGCGAACATTTTCAAACCATCAACTGTGAATTAATACCATGAAAATTAGTGACGCTATCCAATCAAATTGAACGTTGCATACGATGTTGCATAAGAAATCTTCATATTTCTTCTAAGATGATACGCAGTTACCATTTAAGAAATAATAAATCAATACTGGTATAATACTCACAAAGTACTCTGAGAGACGTCTGTTGACTTTGTCCAGTTCCAACAGGATTATCAGCAAAACATTGATACATTCCTGTATCTGAGGTATCCAGATTCCTGATGGTCAGAGATGGTGAACTTGGCGAGACTCGAGAGTACCGTGAGGATCTTGTGTCCACATCAGTCATCTCTCCTCTGTCCATCCTCCTCCAGTAGACGGTGGATTCAGGTGGGTTTGCGACAACATCACATTCAAGAGTCACCTCTTTACCCATATCACTGGTGTATTCTCTCTTTGGAACTGTCACAGCAGGAAGAGCTATAACAAAATATGCATACATTTTTTGGCATTTTAAGTCATGTTTTGATTTTGGTTGGTAAAGGATGGCAACAATGCATACTATTCTGCATCAAAGATATTATCAAAACATGTGAAAGTTGGTTTATGGTATGTTTTTATGGCAATAACTGCGGATTCATTAATGATCATTGGTTTCTACCACGACTTGAAATATTACACAGATTACAAATTTCCCAAATAAAAGTATGCAGACATTGCCAGAACTACGAAATTAAATATCAACAAAAAAAAAGTTTTCTTTAATCCAAAAAAATTGGTACCCACGGAAATGAATGAATTAAATGAATCTTCAGTATCCTAAATCTCTTTCAGATATACTTACCTCCAGTAACATCAATATCACCATTAGGACTTGATCCTACACCAGCAGCGTTCTCAGCAGTACATACATAGGTACCTTCATCTTGAAAGTCGGCATTGTTTACTGTAAGAGAGGGTACACGTACTGTAGAACCACTGTATTTTCTACCATCTACTACAACAGGTGTCCTTGAATCACCTTGGACTCGATACCATGTGACTTCTTTGACAGGTATACCAGATGTCACTGTACATTCTATTGTCACAGGTCCTCCATAACGTACACTTCTTCGGTATGGTTTAATATCTACATCAGGTTTCACTACAAGAGAAAACATGTTTGTGTATGCCCTTATATTTCCAGTAATAGGTTGCTTTCACTTGCAGTTCAGTGTGCAAAATAGCATTCTATTCAAGGAAACAGATATGCATTACGATACTGTTGTCAAGTCATTAAAGATTGGATATTTTGGCGTTAATATTGACTCACTGATAAGGTCTTTGAATCGGAACTAAACACATTTATTCTAAAAACAGTTGTTGGCATGACACGGGATATGAGCGTCACTGATGAGTCTTATGTAGACGAAACGCGCGTCTGGCGTATAAAATTATAATCCTGGTACTTTTGATAACTATTATGTTCTTCTCATATATGTTATGATGGTATGATACTAAACCCCTAACGGGAAGGATTGTGCCTGATGTTCATATGATGAAATCATAACCTTTCAGTCAGTTTAATTAAAGTTTGGAGCTGGCATGTCAGTTAACTGCTAGTAGTCTGTTGATATTTATGTATTATTGTCATTTTTTTTTATTTTCCTTGGTTACATCTTCTGACATCAGACTTCTCTTGAACTGAATTTGAATGTGCGTATTGTTTTGCGTTTACTTTTCTACATTGGTTAGAGGTATAGGGGAGGGTTGAGATCTCACAAACATGTTTAACCCCGCCGCATTTTTGCGCCTGTCCCAAGTCAGGAGCCTCTGGCCTTTGTTAGTCTTGTATTATTTTAATTTTAGTTTCTTGTGTACAATTTGGAAATAAGTATGGCGTTCATTATCACTGAACTAGTATATATTTGTTGAGGGGCCAGCTGAAGGACGCCTCCGGGTGCGGGAATTTCTCGATACATTGAAGACCTGTTTGTGACCTTCTGCTGTTTTTTTTTTGGTCGGGTTGTTGTCTCTTTGACACATTCCCCATTTCCATTCTCAATTTTATCTTCGTTCAATTTATTTTTCAGTTTCCTGAAATTAACACACAGGTGACACAAAAGATTTTATTATATACGAAATCTGACCATAATAGGCTATAGACTTTTCAATAACTTTTTGTGTTCCAACTTTCAACAAGGAGCCTTGGCTCAATCACTTGTTTTGATCGTATTGGAGGTACTATGGATTCATTTATTTTCGTGGGTATCAATTTTCGTGGATTGCTTAAAACTTGCATATTCGGGAATATTTGATTTTGTGGTTTTTGGTAATCTCTGTATCCAAAGCCTATTTAAAATATGTATTTCGTTGAACATTTGATTTCGTGGTTCACCTGTACCAACGAAACCCACGAAACCTGGTATCCAACGAATAATAATGAATCCACAGTATATTTTATCTTAAAAGCTATGATTGATCGAACCTTCTCTTGGTCTCAATGTGGGAGAATAACATTTATTAGCTTCTTACCTGGTCTAGGTCTCATTGGAGGTGGATTCTTTGCCACTAAAAAATAAAAATAAAATTTCTGTCAACTTCAAATGTTTAGTTACTAGTAGTCTAAGACTTTCCATTTGGACACTAAAGATATATATTAATTTCTGGCATTCAAAAGATTTTTTTGTTTCGAGTGTACCTGTTGCATGTTATTTCAAGCATATGTCTACTGCTTTTTTTTAATAAATTATCAATCAGTTAGAACTTCTTCCAATAGACAAATCCCTTACGCAACAATCACCTAAAATAGGTTTGACTATAGGATTGATTGCATTAAGAACTAGAGGCTCCAAAGAGCCTGTGTCGCTCACCTTGGTCTATGTGAATTATAAACAAAGGAAGCAGATGGATTCATGACAAAATTGTGTTTTGGTGATGGTGATGTGTTTGTAAATCTTACTTTACTAGTCTTGCTGCTTACATTTATCTCTATCTATAATGAACTTGGCCCAGTAGTTTCAAATTTACAAATTTACAAATTTTATGAAAATTGTTAAAAATTGACTATAAAGGACAATAACTCCTTAGGGGGTCAATTGACCATTTCGGTCATGTTGACTTATTTGTAAATCTTACTTTGCTGAACATAATTGCTGTTTACAGTTTATCTCTTTCTATAATAAAATTAAAGATAATAACCAAAAACAGCAAAATTTCCTTAAAATTACCGATTCAGGGGCAGCAACCCATCAATGGGTTGTCAGATTCATCTGAAAATTATAGGGCAGATAGAACTTGATCTGATTAATAATTTTACCTCGTGTTGGATTTGCTCTAAATGCTTTGGTTTTTGAGTTATAAGCCAAAAACTGCATTTTACCCCTATGTTCTATTTTTAGCTGTGGCGGCCATCTTGATTTGATAGTCGGGTCACCGGACACATTTTTAAAACTAGATACCCCAAAGATGATTATTGCCAAGTCTGGATTAATTTGGCCCAGTAGTTTCAGAGAAGAAGATTTTTGTAAAAGATAACTAAGATTTACGAAAAATGGTTAAAAATTGACTATAAAGGGCAATAACTCCTAAACAGGTCAACTGACCATTTCGGTCATGTTGACTTATTTGTAAATCCTACTTTGCTAAACATTATTGCTGTTTACAGTTTATCTCTATCTATAATAATATTCAAGATAATAACCAAAAACTGCAAAATTTCCACAAAATTACCAATTCAGGGGCAGCAACCCAACAACGGGTTGACCGATCGATCTGAAAATTTCAGGGCAGATAGATCTTGACCTGATAAACATTTTTACCCCATGTCAGATTTCCTCTAAATGCTTTGGTTTTTGAGTTATAAGTCAAAAACTGCATTTTACCCCTATGTTCTATTTTTAGCCGTGGCGGCCATCTTGGTTGGTTGACCGGGTCACGCCACACATTTTTTAAACTAGATACCCCAATGATGATTGTGGCCAAGTTTAATTCAATTTGGCCCAGTAGTTTCAGAGGAGAAGATTTTTGTAAAAGTTAACAACGACGACGGACGCCGGACGACGGACGCCGGACGACGGACGACGACGGACGCCGGACGCAAAGTGATGGGAAAAGCTCACTTGGCCCTTCGGGCCAGGTGAGCTAAAAATATTTACCCCAAAATAATCAATACCTTCTAAAACCATAATTTTAAACCTGCCACAGATAGGACAGAAAAATGGCACAGAACATAATTAAAAAATACCGACAAAAACACTTTTTAATACGGTTTTAAATATATGTTGTACATGTACTTACTTCCAAGAAGATCAGCATAAATTTGGGGAGGAACTTCAGCCAGTTCCCTCTCAATCCTTGTTAAATATTGATAGGTGTTCAAAGGATGAGAAGAGGTCTCATCTAGTTCCTCACGATCATTAATATTTAATCCCATAACATATAACTGGATTCCGTCTGTCTCTGCCCTCTCAGCCGCTCGCCAAGCATCGTTTGTACTCAAACTCTTATCCTGACCAGTTATCAACAATATAAAGTTTCTGGCATAGTCACGATCACCCTGGTCAGGTCTGAACATCTGAGTTCTAGCAGTATCTATGGCTTGTGCTGTATTTGTTATTCCCCCTTTGTATCCGACCTGATCAACAGCATTCTGGACATCACCACTGGACTGATAGTCCTTCAGATTGAATTGAACATTAGAATCTGTGCTATATCTCAACAAACCAACTCTAAATTCGTCATCGTCGATACTAACTGTATCAGCAAGATTTTTGGTAAATGTTGTCATCCAATCAAAATATTCTTGGGAAACGGAAGAATCAAGAATAACGACCAAATCGTATCCGGTTTCCTGTGGTTTCACTGTGGTGGCAACTGCAATAGAAATAACTAGTCTACTAATACATGTAATATGAACATAAAAAGCATAGACAAATTACTGTTTTTGATTGTTATAATGATATATCATATCAAATGCAATAGATCTCAACCAATAACCTCAACTACAAAATCGATTGTATAACAATAATAATTGGTGAATATTACACAATTACTGTCTTTAAAGAGGTAAATATGTGGTTTAATCGGCCTCGGTGAATATCAGTTACAAAAGACAGTAATTGTTTTATTCCTTACCTAACGAGAAACAATGTATTTATCATGTTTGACCCCGCCGCATTTTTGCGCCTGTCCCATGTCAGGAGCCTCTGGCCTTTGTTAGTCTTGTATTATTTTAATTTCAGTTTCTTGTGTACAATTTGGAAATTAGTATGGCGTTTATTATCACTGAGCTATAAAAAAGAAGATGTGGTATGATTGCCAATGAGACAACTATCCACAAAAGACCAAAATGACACAAACATTAACAACTATAGATCACCAGACGGCCTTTAACAATGAGCAAAGCCCATACCGCATAGTAAGCTATACAAGGCCCCGATTATACAATGTAAAACAATTCAAACGAGAAACTAACGTAGTATATATTTGTTTGGGGCCAGCTGAAGGACGCCTCTGGGTTCGGAAATTTTTCGCCGCATTGAAGACCTGTTGGTGACCTTCTGCTGTTGTTGTTTTATGGTCGGGTTGTTGTCTCTTTGACACATTCCTCATTTCCATTCTCAATTTTAGAGTTGTGAATTGGAACCATACTTTAATATCCTTGTTTCAGAAACCAGAATCCAATCCTGAGAACAGTAGGTACGTAAACCAAGAATTGAAAAATCTATCACAGCTTACCTGGACAGAAAGCTTGGAAAACTTGGTCACTCAAAACTGCCAATTCGTCAAAACTTTGTACATTGAAGCTGTTTTCTGAGGCTGGTTCAGAGGCCATGGCATCCAATTCACGGGTATCTCTTAAACCAATACCAACAGCATATATATGAATTCCTGCTGCACGAGCTTGTTCTGCCTCAGGAATGGTTCTTCGTGAATTTATATTTGACACACCATCAGTTAATATAATTACGACATTAGGCACACCATCACGATCACCATTGGCAGTTGTGAACATTTGTGTACGCATTGTTCTCAAACCATCAGCAGTGTTTGTACTTCCATATCTATATGGAATGGCATCAATAGCGTCCATAATGTCTTGTGATGTGCTGTAGTCATTCATTTGGAATTCAATATGGACGCCAGTACTGTAAGACACAATTCCTGCACGAATATTGCCAGAATCCAAATCAGCGTTCTTTAAGAAATCTTTACAGAAATCCTTCATTTTCTGGTAGTTATCATCACCCACACTAGTTGAAGAGTCCAAAATAATAACAATATCAACTTGGGCTTGACCACATGCTGCGAATATAAAAAAAGAGCAATGCACAATTATTGCATGTCAATAGAATACAAGTATTTAAAATGGCAAAAACATGGATTAAGTTTACACTTCTATGTAAAAACCACATGAGCTCAGGTGATTTTTTGTTTGTTTACAAACTACAAATTGGGAGAGATTTGATGATAAGGGGACTATATATGATTGCACGAGTTTAAGTTTGAAGTTGAAAGATTAAACCACGTGGCGATTTTTTAAGAATGGAACATTGTTGGTATTTATCAATTACAAGTTTATACATGCTGATGTAAAATATTTAATATGGTTCTGAAGTCTTTTGACAGTAGTGGTTTATTACATAGTTAGAGCAAACTGTAAAAGAGTTACAACGTAAAGGAATTGTTCCACTAGAATTTTTCTTATACATGAAAACCATAGGTCTAAATTAATAAAAAATTAAATAATTTACAAAACAGATTGATATCTGGATGCTTATTTTTTCGAATACTTACGTTTATCAGTCGTTGGAAGAGTGATTGGTACTGAAAAATAACATTCACCATTTTAAAAATTATGTTTGTTTTAAAAATTACACAGATATATCCATAGACACAACAGATTTGTAGAGACTGCACATAATTGAAATTAAAAATCAATTTTCCTCACATTCATTATTTCATTTAGTAGAAATTGTGGATTAAAACTATAGTTTTTGAAAAAAAAATCAATGCATTGTTTGTGCCAAATTCATTACAAAAAAGATCGTTTAAGAGATTAACAATGGAACTTCTGTCATGCTATAACGAAAACAAAAAAAACTTTCACATTTGCTCACTAAATTGTCAAGGTTTAGCGAGAAAGGAAAAACGCTTTTGATTATTCTCTTGGTTTCAATAACAAACATGAGACATTTTAATGGCACAAGAAACTCGTGTGTTAAAAGATATGATAAAGCAAATTTACAATGAATTCCATGGCAAACATTTTCATAGCCTAGGCACAACAAACTCAAGGGAAGTACCTTTCTTTATTAATAAATCACTTGACTTTAAATTAATAAATGAATTTTGATATAAAGAAGGGAGAGTTATTATTATCAATAGAGAAATTCAAGATAAAATTTTCACCATATAATTTGTATACAACTTATGAAGATCATGCAAGAAACCAATTTTATAAAAAGTAAGTAAATAAATTAAAGAACACACTCTCGGTGCTTTGATAGTAGGGGGAGATATGATTGATCTACTCTCAACTTTAGATACAAAGAATAATAAACTGCATAAAAAGTTTAAAAAGTCAGTCAATGGTTTAAAACAATTTATTAAAACACCTTAATTTGGAGACAATTAAATAAAGATAAAAAAAAACAATACACATGGAAAAGAACAAATTCTATAAATAAGGCCAGTAGTATAGACTTTTTTTTTAAATATTCACAAAAGAACGCATAAACACTATATCTGCTAATATGATTAATTCGTATATTTTAACAAAGTTGATTCGTTCAAGAATAGTCACATGCTAAACTCTGTTTTCGAAGCTAGATAGAAAACGGCGGATAGCAAAAAGCATATAGTACGGTTATTTTTAGAATATCTAAAAACCGACATACTTTGTGACGCAATGTAATGAATTTCATGCTATTGTAAAAGCAAGTAAATTAAATAATAACTAATATGTAATTATTGTCTAGGAGACAATAAGATATCTTTAAAATTCAAAGAAAATCACATGAAGATTTTATTACAAATATGGTAGAAAATTAATAATAAAACAAATATGGTCGAAAATTAATAATAAAACAAATATAGCCTTTTTATGAGGTCAATGCAGGATATATCGACCAAAACATTATAACGACCTCGGACTTTGTCCTTAGTCAATATACTTCTTTCATGTCAATATATATCCTTGTATCGACCTGATAAAAAGGCTGTATTTGCATAATAGCAGGCCTGCACAAATTTCATTCACAGACCACATAGCTATTTCGCTTAAGTTAGACATTTATGCGAGCGATCGGGAATATTTTAAAATAAATAAGTATAGTATATTGACTGATACAAAGTATAAAAAAACAATTAAATTAGTAATTTGAAAAGAAAGAGCAACATTTTAATCTTACAAATGTCCTAATCAAGGGGACCTGCTAAAAACTGACATAATAGAGTCTACTATCCAATACTGTAAATCTTAAGCCAGAGAAAGAAAAAATGATATTTTAGTAATTGGAAACAAATTAAATCTTTAAAATGAAAGATTAGACAAATAACCTAATAGAAAAAAGAATGAACTTTTTGATGAAATAAAAAAATTAGAAAAAGACTTAGAAGAGATATATTCTTTTAAAGCCAAAGGAGCCAAAGTTCGATCAAGAATATAATGGGAAGATGTTTCTAAGAAAAATTATAAATACATTAGTGACAAAAAGGGGTGAGGTTACTGTTCAAAGTGAAATTTTAGATGTAAGTAAAGAGTATTATAAATCTCTGTACAAAAGTACATGTTCCGAAACTGAAATTTTAAAGACATACATAGAACATACCCCCATTGATCACTCTTTAAATCCTTGTGAAAACAAACAAGTTGAAGTAAAATTAACCTTAAAAGAGCAAACATCTTCTATTTATAATATGAAACTAAACAAAACTTCAGGCAATGATGGTTTAACAGGTGAGTTTTATCGACAATTTTGGCCAAAATTAAAGCATATTGTAATGAATGTTTCTAAATAGTTATCAAAAGTACCAGGATTATAATTTAGTACGCCAGACGCGCGTTTCGTCTACATAAGACTCATTAGGAACGCTCATATCAAAATATTTATAAAGCCAAACAAGTACAAAGTTGAAGAGCATTGGGTTCCAAAATTATCAAAGGTTGTGCCAAATACGGCTAAGGTATTATCTAACACATGTAATGATAATGAAACTTTATATCTGACGACAAAAAGATTGGGATAATATCATTGATTTTCAAAAAAATTACCCATTGTCCTGAGATAACTACTGTCCAATTACTTTGTTGAATTCTAATGTAAAACTTATTACATGTACCTTTGCACAAAGACTTAAAATAATTTTACCCCTTATTATACATAGCGATCAAAATGGTTACGTTCAAAATCGATATATAGGAATCGTACGCCAAATTCAAGATATTATAGATTATGCTGAAAACTTTAATATTGATGGAGCTATACTATTTGTTGACTTTTCTAAAGCGATCGACTCACTCGAATGAGACTTCATGATGGAATCATTAAAAAAAATTAATAAGTCTTCTTCAGTTTTCTATGTTGTGTCATGTGTACTATTGTTTGTCTGTGTTTCTCTCTTTTGTAGCCATTGTCAGTGTTGTCAGTTTATTTTCGGTTGATTAATTTGACTGTCCCTCTTGTATCTCTCGTCCCTCTTTTAAAAGAAGAATCTATCTATTTGACAACAAAAACAATAACTCATTTCTGGTTTATTAAAGAATTGTACTGTGTGCTGTTGTGTATTCCATATTTTGTTATAATAGATAGAAGTAGTAACACTATTTTGATCTGATCGTCACTGTTGAGTCTTATGTTCACAAAACGCGTGTCTGGCGTATTAAATTATAATCCTGATAACTATAATGTCGGAATGGATTTCCCAAAATTAAGTTTCTGATTTTTTTTCTGTTACCAACATGTGATTGTTAATTTTTTTTTAAAATACATTACTGCAAGTACTTACAAAGTACTCTAAGAGAGGTCTGTTGACTTTGTCCAGATCCAACAGGATTGTCAGCAAAGCATTGATACATTCCTGTATCTGAGGTATCCAGATTTCTGATAGTCAGAGATGGTGAACTAGGAGAAGCACGAGAGAATCGTGAGGATCTGGTGTCGACATCAACCATCTCTCCTCGGTCCTCTCTCCTCCAGTAGACGGTGGTTTCAGGTGGATTTGCAACAACATTACATTCCAGAGTTACCTCTGTACCAAAATCACCTGTGTATTCTCTCTTTAGAACTGTCACAATGGGAAGAGCTATAACAAAATATGCAACAATTTATCAAGTCCCAATGATATACTCAAAGTACAACTATATAAGTAAGAACACTATCAACATTGAGACATTCCATTTTAAAGTCTAGCTGATATTATGTTTCCATTGCAATTAGTATCGTGCAAATCAATTTCTTCCTAAATTACATGAATATGCAAATATGATTTTCTGGTTTTAATTTAGACACAGTTTATAGCATTCCATGTCATGTCATGTCATGATTTTTGGTTGGAAAAGATAAAAACAGTACAGAATAAAAATTGTAAACAAAACTTATTCATGTGAAAGTTGGTTTATGGTTTGTTTCTGTGGCATGTATCTTACATCTCTTTTAACTGGGAATTCTGAAATTATTGAGTGCATTTGCTATTACGATTTTGAACTAGAATGTTATTTGACTCTTTCGATATTGAGAACAATCCTGTTAATTTCATATCAAAAATTTAAAATGTCAGTTAAAATTATTGCAATAATAACCTTCGTTTATTTTTAGCATTAATAAAAACATCACAATAATTTCTGAATTGGAAGTATTCAAATATAACTAACCTCCAGTAACATCAATATCACCATTAGGACTAGATCCTACACCAGCAGCGTTCTCAGCAGTACATACATAGGTACCTGCATCTTGATTGTCTGCATTGTTTATTGTAAGAGAGGGTACACGTACTGTAGAACCACTGTATTTTCTACCATCTACTACAACAGGTGTCCTTGAATCACCTTGGACTCGATACCATGTGACTTCCTTTACAGGTATACCTGATTTCACTGTACATTCTATCGTCACAGGTCCTCCATAACGTACAGTGCTTCTGTATGGTTTAATATCGACATCAGGTTTAACTACAATAGAAATCATGTTGAACTGCGAGCTCCTTTTCAATAATGATACCCCTTCTCTAAGTATTTGATAAACAGTTAATGAGGAAAAGGTTGAACAATAATTCACATAGTAAAACGAATTCAGATGAACCAATTTTCATGCTGGTCCGGTCCATAAAAAATGTGATTAATTGTTTATATGTGTTAGTACTGTATATCCTATATTTTACAAATATATAAATAATAATTCACATTGATAAAACGAGATTCTGTCCTCTTTATCAACGCCAAGCAAATGATGATAACATTAAGATAAAGTAAGAAGACAAGAAACTGATTGGAAAATCAAAAGCCTCTGGTTGTCAGGCTGCGTATTTGAGAGGATCTTGTATGATGCTTTTGTGTTGATGTCAGGACAGTGAATTATAGTTTGATCAAAGATGCATATCTGATTCCTTCAATAGAACGCTATTCAGTCTCACTAGGTTTTGGTAACATTGGAGATAAATTTATCTTAATGAGCTATAAACCTAGTCTTGTTTTCGGTGAAAGATCATAATAATAAGCTTCTTACCTGGCCTTGGTCTCATAGGAGGTGGATTTTTTGCCACTAAAAAAAAAAATTGTAAACTGCAATCCTTTACATAGTCTAAGAACTTCAAATTACTCCCACAAAGAATATGCTAGTTATTTTAGGCATTAGAAAGATTTTTTTTCTTAAACCAACTTTTTCAAACATAATACATCTGGGAAAAAAGAAGAAAAGCATGGCACAGAAAACAATAAACTTAAGTATATATAAATTATACAACAACCTTAAATTGATTTGGCTGGTCTTTTTCTGTTCATTGATAATATATAAAATAGTATGTCCGAAAAACTGATTAATCAATCTCTAAAGTATTTAAAAGATGTGTTTAGAAAGATGAATATCAACTAAGCCACATATAAGATTGCTTGCATGAATGAAAACTCTTTACCCAAATGAACCAAACTGTATCCTTTCTTAAACCATAATTTCAAACCTATTTCATATAGGACAAATGAACAGAAGCATAGCAAAGAAAATATAAATCAAATACTAGAACAAAATAAATTTAAGGAGTTACAAATATATGTAGCACAATTACTTACTACCAAGAAGATCAGCATAAATTTGGGGAGGAACTTCAGCCAGTTCCCTCTCACTCCTTGTTAAATATTGGTAGGTTTTCAAAGGATGAGAAGAGGTCTCATCTAGTTCCTCACGATCATTAATATTCAATCCCATAACATATAACTGGATTCCGTCTGTCTCTGCTCTCTCTGCCGCTCGCCAAGCATCATTTGTACTCAAACTCTTATCCTGACCAGTTATCAACAATATAAAGTTTCTGGCATAGTCACGATCACCCTGGTCAGGTCTGAACATCTGGGTTCTAGCAGTGTCGATGGCCTGTGCTGTGTTTGTAATTCCCCCTTTGTATCCGACCTGATCAACAGCATTCTGGACATCACCACTGGACTGATAGTCCTTCAGATTGAATTGAACATTAGAATCTGTGCTATATCTCAACAAACCAACTCTAAATTCGTCATCGTCGATACTAACTGTATCAGCAAGATTTTTGGTAAATGTTGTCATCCAATCAAAATATTCTTGGGAAACGGAAGAATCAAGAATAACAACCAAATCATAACCAGTTTCTTGTGGTTTCACTGTGGTGGCAACTGTAATAGAAATAATTAGCTTACTGGTTTGAACGTCCACGGCATAAACAAATCACTGTTTTTTATTGTATTGGGTATACTATATTAATAGCAATAGATCTCAACCAAAAACCTCAACTGTGAAATTGATTGAATAACATTAAAGGGATTTGTTAAATGCATATTATTTAGGATGATAACAAAACAAAATCAAGGTCTTTGTGGTCTTGTGTTGTTTATGATGCGTATTAAGTGGTCAAAAACTAATCATAAAGAGTTATAAATCAGTACCGTACTTGAATATCCTTCTTTCATAAATAAGCATTTAGCCCTGAGACTAGCAGGTTCGTTAATAACAATTAACATATCTATCAAATCTTACCTGGACAGAAGGCTTGGAAAACTTGGTCACTCAAAACTGCCAATTCATCAAAACTTTGTACATTGAAGCTGTTTTCTGAGGCTGGTTCAGAGGCCATGGCATCCAATTCACGAGTATCTCTTAAACCAATACCAACAGCATAAATATGAATTCCTGCTGCACGAGCTTGTTCTGCCTCAGGAATGGTTCTTCGGGAGTTTATATTTGACACACCATCAGTTAATATAATTACAACATTAGGCACACCATCACGATCCCCATTACGAGAAGTAAACATTTGTGAACGCATTGTTCTCAAACCATCGGCAGTGTTGGTACTTCCATATCTATACGGAATGGCATCAATAGCATCCATTATGTCTTGTGAGGTGCTGTAGTCATTCATTTGGAATTCAATATGGACGCCAGTACTGTATGAAACTATTCCAACCTGTATATTACCAGAATCTAAATCAGCATTCTTTAAGAAATCTTTACAGAAATCCTTCATTTTTTGGTAGTTGTCATCACCCACACTGGTCGAAGAGTCCAAAATAATAACAATATCAACTTGGGCTTGACCACATGCTGTGAAAACAAGTATGATCATTCTTAATGTATTGCATGTGTAATAGAATATCTTAACTGGTAAAAACATTGAATTAGTTTACACTTCTATGGAATAAGCACGTGAGCTAGAGAGATAGGAAAGATTGGTTGATGAGGTATCTATTAGATGATAATATAAGCTTGAGTCTGAATTGAATCTTTGACACATGGAGATTAAAATCCCTGCTTATTATTTGAAAAAGACAGCTTGTAAAATTATAGATTATACAATTTAATTTGTAAGCATTGTGATGTAAAATATAAAAACAAGTGGTTATGACTGACTTTTGACAGCAGTGCGTAATTTCACTATGGAACAAAATGTAAAAGTAGCTGCTATATATATTACAATGTACCTTGAAATTTTCTTCATACTTAAAAGGCATATTTCTTAATCAACAAAAACGATAAATAAATCATTATAGATCGATGTATGGATGAATAATTTTACTTATACTTACGTTTATCAGTTGTTGGAAGAGTGATTGGTACTGAAAAATAAAAGAAATAACATTAATAAAACTAAAAACAAGAATTTGTCCACAGAACAAGGATGCCCTCAGTAGACTGTGTAATTGGATGGTAAAAACTCCAAAATGGCATCAGAAGTAGAAAGAACATATCATAGAGGTCCTGAGTTCGAATTCCACTCGTACGCTCACCTCCAATCACAATTGATAAGGACTGTCAGTTTTCATATCAAAAGTCGGTGGTTTTCTCTCGGGACTCCGACTTCCTACACCAATAAAAAACTGGTCGTCAAAAATAACCCAAAGTAGCACTTTAACATGGCTAAACAACACATACAAACAATAAATGAATCCAAATTAATGTAAAGATAAGAGGTCACTTCAAACTCCCAGCAAAATGTATTCCTATTCCCTACTGTCATTATTGTGTAAAGACTTAGGACATCAAAAAATGAAAAGATATATCAGTTTGCTTATAAATTAAAGTAAAGATGCAAGTCTGCTTTTCCTAAAAGATGAACAAAAGATTGTACTGTGTTCATTAATTTTATGTCTTGTGATAATAGTTGAATCAGAAACAATGATATATGAATATATGGAATTTGAACTAATTAAGTTTGAAATTTCTTAATTCTGTTACCATAATTACGATTGTTTCTTTTTATTCTGAGAATGAATTACTGCATGGACTTACAAAGTACTCTGAGAGACGTCTGTTGACTTTGTCCAGTTCCAACAGGATTATCAGCAAAACATTGATACATTCCTGTATCTGAGGTATCCAGATTCCTGATAGTCAAAGATGGTGAGCTCGGTGAGGCACGAGAGAAACGTGAGGACCTGCTGTCGACATCAACCATCTCTCCTCGGTCCTCCCTTCTCCAGTAGACAGTGGATTCAGGAGGATTCGCAACAACATCACATTCTAGAGTAACCTCTGTTCCCAAATCACCTGTGTATTCTCGTTTTGGAACTGTCACAGTGGGAAGAGCTAAAACATAGCATATATAAAGTGAAATATCAAACTATATGTATTTATGGCTCATAAGTATGACAAATTGTGACAATTGCATAAAATTTCATTACAAGGAAAACGATGTGTGAACAAAGCAAACATACATAATAGCTTAAATTGTAAAAATATAGGTACAGCAGTCAACATTGTGTTATTAACAGTGAACGAATGTTAATGGTTTGTTTTGTGTCATATATCCTAAATCTATTTGTATTCATATACACTTACCTCCAGTAACATCAATATCAGCATAAGAACTTGATCCTACACCAGCAGCGTTCTCAGCAGTACATACATAGGTACCTGCATCTTGATTGTCTGCATTGCTTATTGTAAGAGAGGGTACACGTACTGTGGAACCACTGTATTTTCTACCATCTACTACAACAGGTGTCCTTGAATCACCTTGGACTCGATACCATGTGACTTCCTTGACAGGTATACCAGATTTCACTGTACATTCTATTGTGACAGGTCCTCCATAACCTACACTGCTTCTATATGGTTTAATATCTACATCAGGTTTCACTACAATGGAAAACATGTTGAGCTATGAGCTTTTGTTCAATAATATTGTTCCTTTTTTAAGTATTTGGTCAACAATTAAAAAACAAAAGGTGTTACAATAATTCACGTAGTAAAACGAGATCAGGTGAACCAAATTTCGTAGTTTTCTAGTCCACAGAAAAATGTGATGAATTCTTTATATGCGTTTGTACTGTATATCTTATATTTAAATATATAAACATTTGAGAAACAAGGAGTTGATTAACTAATAAATAACGATATAACTGATTAACTTGCATAACACTGTTTAGTATCAACATTTTAACACATTTTAAGCGATTCTGTAGTGAAATTTAAGATTATACGAAGGACGGATACAACACTGGTGGGGAAATAACTTTTCCAAAATTGAAAGGGTGAATTTTAATGCTTTTATGATCTATTCTGTCAAGATAGAACGATATTTCCTATGATACTCTATGAGAGCATGCATTGGAAAAAGCAACAATTATTATAAATAGTATCAAATTAAAGTCTATCTTGCAATTGAACCACAAAGTAGATATCCTCTTCATGAACGTCAAGCAACTAGTGATAACATGACGTTAAAAGTGGAAGACAAGATACTCATAGGAAAGACAATAGCATATGGTGGTCCTGCTTTATATTTTAGAGAATCTTTTGTGTCACCTGTGTGTTGATTTCAGGAAAATGAATGCTAATTTGACCAAAGATAAAATTGAGAATGGAAATGGGTAATGTGTCAAAGAGACAACAACCCGACCAAATAAAAAAACAACAGCAGAAGGTCACCAAAAGGTCTCCAATGTAGCGAGAAATTCCCGCACCCGGAGGCGTCCTTCAGCTGGCCCCTAAACAAATATATTCTAGTCCAGTGATAATGAACGCCATACTAATTTCCAAATTGTGCACAAGAAACTAAAATTAAAATAATACAAGACTAACAAATGCCAGAGGCTCCTGACTTGGGACAGGAGCAAATATGCGGCGGGGTTAAACATGTTTGTGAGATCTCAACCCTCCCCCTATACCCCTAACCAATGTGGAAAAGTAAACGCATAACAATACGCACATTGAAATTCAGTTCAAGAGAATGCCGAATCTGATGTCAGAAGATGTAACCAAAGAATGTATATCTGATCCCTTGAATAAAATGTCATTTAGACTCACTAGGTTTTAGTCTAATTGAAAAATATTTATTTTAATAAGCTATGAACCTGGAGTTGGTCTTGGGGGAGAATAACATTACGTAAAAAGTGGAATACAAGATACTCATAGGAAAGACAATAGTCTATGGTGGTTCGGCTTTATATTTTAGAGAATCTTTTGTGTCACCTGTGTGTTGATTTCAGGAAAATGAATGCTTATTTGACCAAAGATGTATATCCGATCCCTTGAATAAAATGTCATTAAGACACACGAGGTTTTGGTCTTATTGGAGAAATAGTTTTTTTAATAAGCTATAAACCTGGAGTTGGTCTTGGGGGAGGATAACATAAATAAGCTTCTTACCTGGTCTTGGTCTCATTGGAGGTGGATTCTTTGCCACTAAAAGATATTAAAAAATATGTTAAATGTGCAATTATTTAATTGGGACATATATCAGGCAGCTTTAGTTAAATCGTGCAAATACTGATAATTTCTGTTTATTAATATTCAGTTCATTAATGATGACATTAAGGTACAGATGCAAATCCTTTAAGTAACCGTCGTCTAAAATAGCTTTGGTTGGTCTTTTTCTGTGTATTTATATGATTTACATAATATTATGTTCAAGTTTTGATAAAGTTTTGAAAAAAGATAAATACCATACAAGCCACATATAACATGTATCAGATTAGTTGCATACAATACACATGTTATCCCCAAAATGAACCAAACTGGATTCTTTCTGTAAACATAATTCAAAATTTGCTACAGAGGCACAACACAGCAAACATTATGCTAAAATATTATATATATATTATATTTAAAACTGTTTCAAATATATGTATATCGTGTACTTACTTCCTAAAAGATCAGCATAAATCCGTGGAGGAACTTCAGCCAGTTCCCTCTCACTTCTTGTTAAATATTGATAGGTGTTCAAAGGATGAGAAGAGGTCTCATCCAGTTCCTCACGATCATTAATATTCAATCCCATAACATATAACTGGATTCCGTCTGTCTCTGCTCTCTCTGCCGCTCGCCAAGCATCATTTGTACTCAAACTCTTATCCTGACCGGTTATCAGCAATATAAAGTTTCTGGCATAGTCACGATCACCCTGGTCAGGTCTAAACATCTCGGTTCTAGCAGTATCTATGGCTTGGGCTGTGTTTGTTATTCCCCCTTTGTATCCGACCTGATCAACAGCATTCTGGACATCACCACTGGACTGATAGTCCTTCAGATTGAATTGAACATTAGAATCTGTGCTATATCTCAACAAACCAACTCTAAATTCGTCATCATCGATACTAACTGTATCAGCAAGATTTTTGGTAAATGTTGTCATCCAATCAAAATATTCTTGGGAAACGGAAGAATCAAGAATAACGACCAAATCGTATCCGGTTTCTTGTGGTTTCACTGTGGTGGCAACTGTAATAGAAATAACTAGTCTTTTGATTCTGAACATTTGAGGCATAAACAAAAGTGCAATTTTTTTTATTGAAATTTGAATTTGTTGACTCAGTTGTTATGGATCTCAACCAACTGTCTGACCTCAAAATTGATATATAGTTATATGCATCTTTACAAGGAGTAATGTTATAAGGGAAATGCGATGTAAAGGCAATTAACACTGACTAACAATAAACTAATCAGCCATATGATTATGTCTTCAAGATTATTCTCCTTTTCTTTAACAATAAAAAAAAAGCTGATACTTTCAAATTTAACTGGGTGCTGTTATTAGATAATAGTCTAACCAAAACCACCGGGTTGGTCAACTGGTCAAGCAACTGTTTTCATATTGATCATAGATTACCTGGACAGAAAGCTTGGAAAACTTGGTCACTCAAAACTGCCAATTCATCAAAGCTTTGTACATTGAAGCTGTTTTCTGAGGCTGGTTCGGAGGCCATGGCATCCAATTCACGGGTATCTCTTAAACCAATACCAACAGCATATATGTGAATTCCTGCTGCACGAGCTTGTTCTGCCTCAGGAATAGTTCTTCGTGAGTTTATATTTGACACACCGTCAGTTAATATAATAACAACATTAGGCACACCATCACGATCCCCATTACGAGAAGTAAACATTTGAGTACGCATTGTTCTCAAACCATCAGCAGTGTTTGTACTTCCATATCTATATGGAATGGCATCAATAGCATTCATTATGTCTTGTGATGTGCTGTAGTCATTCATTTGGAATTCAATATGGACGCCAGTACTGTATGAAACTATTCCAACCTGTATATTACCAGAATCTAAATCAGCATTCTTTAAGAAATCTTTACAGAAATCCTTCATTTTCTGGTAGTTAGCATCACCAACACTGGTCGAAGAGTCCAAAATAATAACAATATCAACTTGGGCTTGACCACATGCTATAAAAATAAAAAATAAACATTCTTAATGTGTTGAATGTACAATAGATTATCCAAAATCTTAATTAAAAAATACATTATATATATAATAAGACATGTGGTGTTTATATCAGAAAATAACTTTAGGAAATATGAGTAATACAAGTAATACTCATTTACAATTCTGTATGTTGAGTTTGTATAATATATAATGACTGTTTTTGGACAGCAAATTTTATAAATGGTTCCTATGATCGTTACTATCTAAATAAATGCAACAGTAGTATACCGCTGTTCAAAACTCATAAATCCATGGACAAAAAACAAAATCGGGGTAACAAACTAAAACCGAGTGAAAGTATTAAATATAAGAGGAGAACAACAACACAACACAGAAACGCAGCACACACAGAAACGGACCAAGCATCAAACAAAACACCACGAGAATAACAAATTATCTAAAAGAGGGACGAAAGATACCAAAGGGACAGTCAAACAGGTATGCGTCCAGTAAAATATTTTTGCATACTTAAAATCCTACACCAACATAAACAATAAGTTTATATTACAGATAGATGTATGGATGGCTAGTTTGTAACCCCGATTTTGTTTTTTGTCCATGGATTTATGAGTTTTGAACAGCGGTATACTACTGTTGCCTTTATTTACTAATACTTACGCTTATCAGTTGTTGGAAGAGTGATTGGTACTGAAAAAATACAAAAGTAAAATTAATAATACTTTTTTCTAAATCATTTACGCAAGACACATGTATCGATATAGACTATATATTGTTCAAGACTGCATATAATTGAAATTAGAAATCCATTCTCCTCACATTTATGTTTATTATTCATGAATAGATGAATGGTCCCTTTAACTGTCATGTTAAAATAGTAGCATTATCGTGAAAACTTTGCGAACACAAGAATGATACATACAATTGAGAATAGCAATGGGGAATGTGTCAAAGCGATAACAACCTGACCATAAAGCAGACAACAGCCGAAGGCCACCAATGGGTCTTCAATGTAGCGAGAAACTCCCGCACCCGGAGGCATCCATCAGTTTGCCCGTAAACAAATATGTTTACTAGCTCAGTGATAATGGATAAGGTATGCTTTTCCTTAAGAAGATGTTCTGTGTACTTATATTTCATGTTTTTTTTATAAATGAAGTAGTATAAATTACAAACGTATGGATTTTTCAATAGTCAAGTTCCAGATTTTTTCTTGATCTAAAAGACATGTCAATTTTGTATTAGTCCGAAAATAATCACTGCATGTACTTACAAAGTACTCTGAGAGACGTCTGTTGACTTTGTCCAGTTCCAACAGGATTATCAGCAAAACATTGATACATTCCTGTATCTGAGGTATCAAGATTTCTGATAGTCAGAGATGGTGAGCTCGGAGAGGCACGAGAGAAACGTGCAGACCTGGTGTCCACATCCACCATTTCTCCTCTGTCCTCCCTTCTCCAATAGACGGTGGTTTCAGGTGGATTTGCGACAACATCACATTCCAGAGTTACCTCTGTACCAAAATCACCTGTGTATTCACTCTTTGGAACTGTCACAGCGGGCACAGCTATATGATAAAATGAATAGGTGAAATATCAAGTTCTATTTATTTATCGCTTATAAGAATGACAACTCATCACAGCATGATTACAAATGTTACGCAAAACATACTTATGCACCTTAATGGAACGAAAAGCTGTAGTCAAAAAATTAAAAACATACTATACACATAACGATAAACATTATGTCTAATTTACAGAGAGTACGAGGCTTTTATAATCTTTGAGACCTTTAGGACTTTAACTCCTGAGATAAACTTATTTATATCACTTTTCCAGCTCTAAGGTTAATTCCAAAATACCTTAGAGGTTTAATCATGAACACGATTTAAGGCAAAATCCATTCAGTGTGAAGGTAAAATAAAACATCTTTGGTTTGCTTGGTAAATATAAAAGAAGAAGATGTGGTGTGATTGCCAATGCGACAACTGTCCAAAAGAAACCAAAATGACACAGACATGGACAACTATATGTCACCGTGGGGCCTTTAACAATGACCAAGGCCCATACCGCATAGTCAGCTATAAAAGGCCCCGATAAAACAATTTAAAACAATTCAAAAGAGAAAACTAACGGCCTTATTTATATAAAAAATGAACGAAAAACAAATATGTAACACATAAACAAACGACAACCACTGAATTACAGGCTCCTGACTTTGAACAGGCACATACACAAATAATGTGGAGGGGTTGAACATGTTAGTGGGATCCAAACCCTCTCCCTAACCTTTGACACTGGTAGAACAGTACAACATTAAGTCATTATTAAGTAAGGTATACTATCCTCAACTACTAGTTCGACAGAAAACAAATATATCTGTCCGTATGACTACACCATTCCGAAAGAAGGGAAGTATACCTTACCTAATTCAGATTTCACTGTTCAGCTAGCAAGCATCCTAACCAAATAAACTCATCATAGATACCATGACTAAAATAAGTATATACGCCAGACGTGCTTTTCGTCTACAAAAGACTAATCAGTGACGCTCGAATCCAAAAAAGTTTAAAAGGCCAAATAAAGTACATAGTTGAAGAGCATATTTATTATCTTTACCTACAAACTGAATGCATTTTGCTGTAAAACTTTGTTATCAAAAGTTATTTCTTAAAACAGTAAGATGACAATTTCGACATCTAGAGTAAATTTATTGTTATGTTTCTACACTTGTATTTCCATTTTTCAACTTTACTAACCTCCAGTAACATCAATATCACCATTAGGACTTGATCCTACACCAGCAGCGTTCTCTGCAGTACATACATAGGTACCTGCATCTTGATTATTTACACTATTTATGGTAAGAGAGGGAACACGTAATGTAGAACCACTGTATTTTCTACCATCTACTACAACAGGTGTCCTTGTATCACCTTGGACTCGATACCATGTGACTTCCTTGACAGGTATACCAGATTTCACTGTACATTCTATTGTCACAGGT
Source organism: Mytilus trossulus (assembly GCF_036588685.1). NCBI lineage: Eukaryota > Metazoa > Mollusca > Bivalvia > Mytilida > Mytilidae > Mytilus > Mytilus trossulus. The sequence goes on along the minus strand of NC_086385.1, from coordinate 8,294,232 downwards.
CCTCCATAACGTACAGTGCTTCTGTATGGTTTAATATCTACATCAGGTTTCACTACAATAGATGACATGTCAAACCGTCAGCTCTTGTTTGATAATGATACCCCTTAATGTATTTGATAAATAGGTAATACCCAAAAGGTATAACAATACTTCATAATGATCAGGTCCTCGTTATGAATGCAAAGCAATTAGTGATAACTTTAGATTAACGTATGAAGACAAGAAACTTATTAGACAAACAATAGCCTATGGTTGTCAGGCTTTGTATTTGAGATGATCTTGAATGACACATGTGTATTGATTACAGGTAATTGAATGCTGATTTGATCAAAGATACAATTTAGACTCGCTAGGTTTTGGTCTCATGAAGATACATTTATTTGAATTGGCTATGAACCTGGAGTTGGTCTCGGATGAGGATAACATTAATAAACGTCTTACCTGGTCTTGGTCTCATTGGAGGAGGATTCTTTGCCACTAAAAAATAGAAATAAACATTTTGTAAACTGCAATTATTTAATAGTAAAATCTGGCTGTCGTTCAGCCATGCAAATGTAAATAACTTATGTTTGTAAATATCCAGTTCATTAATGGTGTCATTAAAGTACAGATGCAAATCCCTTTAGCAACAGTCTTCTGAAATATCTTTGGTTGGTCTTTTCCTGGCATTGTAAATGATTTACATAATATTATGTTCACTTTTCTGATTTTGTGGGTTTTCTGAAAAGTATTGATAACGTTTGGTAAATAAATATATATCATTCAAGTCACATATAACATGTATAAGATTGATTGCATTAAAGAAAACTTTTCTCCAAAATAACCATAACTGGATCCTTTTTCAAACCAAAATTCTGATACAGATGCACACAACTGAAAACATATATCCAAAATACTAAATATATATATACTTTTTAAAATTGTTTCAAATATCTGGCTCCGTGTTGAAGGCCGTTCATTGACCTACAATGGTTCACTTATAGTAATTGTTATCTGGATGGAGAATTGACTCATTTGCACTCATACCACATCTTCCTATATCTAATTACCATGTACTTACTTCCAAGAAGATCAGCATAAATCTGTGGAGGAACTTCAGCTAGTTCTCCCTCACTCCTTGTTAAATACTGATAGGTTTTCAAAGGATGAGAAGAGGTTTCATCCAGTTCCTCACGATCATTAATATTCAATCCCATAACATATAACTGGATTCCGTCTGTCTCTGCTCTCTCTGCCGCTCGCCAAGCATCATTTGTACTTAAACTCTTATCCTGACCAGTTATCAACAATATAAAGTTTCTGGCATAGTCACGATCACCCTGGTCAGGTCTGAACATCTGGGTTCTAGCAGTGTCGATGGCTTGTGCTGTGTTTGTTATTCCCCCTTTGTATCCGACCTGGTCAACAGCATTCTTGACATCACCACTGGACTGATAGTCCTTCAGATTGAATTGAACATTAGAATCTGTGCTATATCTCAACAAACCAACTCTAAATTCGTCATCATCGATACTAACTGTATCAGCAAGATTTTTGGTAAATGTTGTCATCCAATCAAAATATTCTTGTGAAACGGAAGAATCAAGAATAACAACCAAATCATAACCAGTTTCTTGTGGTTTCACTGTGGTGGCAACTGTAATAGAAATAACTAGTCTAAGGGTATGACAATAAACGGCACTAACAAATTACTATGTTTGATTGTAGGTTGCATTTCTGTTAATATTGATAATGCAATTTCCCATGCGAACTCCTTTTACGGCTGAAACTGTACCACTTTTACTATGAAGTTTTGAAAAAAATCGTATCCTAGAATTGAAAGTTTATATGCACTACATTTTTTTTCAAAGGTCAAAATATAGGGCTGTGCGGCATATGTTCAACGTTTATATGCCCTGAACTTCTCAGAATTTAAACTAACACTAATTTTCTTAAGTACCCCTACCTCGAATGAAAGGTTACCACAGATTTCAATGTAGACATTATGCACGTGTTTATTTACTGGAAACATTCCATAGTTCTCTCTCTGTGATATGAAACACAGAGAGCATAACAGGGAACCAGTATGTAAACAAAATTATTTTCTATGAATATTCAAGATCTCCCCAAAAGAGGCGTGTTTTGAGAAACAGCTGCACTTACAAAGTGCAACCTGTAATGGTGACAAAGCATATTAATTGCAATGGTGATATAGCATATTAATTGCAATAGATCTTAATATAACCTCATCTGTAAAATTGATAGAATATCATTTAGATGTGAATGATATATGCATATTTAAATAAAGATGATAACAATCTAAAAACAAGGGCTTTGTGGTCCTGTGTTTTTTACAGTTTGTATTTAGTGGTCAAAAACTAACAATACGGAGTTATGAATTGGAACCATCCCTTAATATCTTTGTTTCATAAACAGCGGTTCAACCCTGTGACTAGCAAGGACGTAAAAAATAATTAAAATATCTCTCATAGCTTACCTGGACAGAAGGCCTGGAAGACTTGGTCACTCAAAACTGCCAATTCATCAAAGCTTTGTACATTGAAGCTGTTTTCTGAAGCTGGTTCAGAGGCCATGGCATCCAATTCACGGGTATCTCTTAAACCAATACCAACAGCATAAATATGAATTCCTGCTGCACGAGCTTGTTCTGCCTCAGGAATGGTTCTTCGTGAATTTATATTTGACACACCGTCAGTTAATATAATAACAACATTAGGCACACCATCACGATCCCCATTACGAGAAGTAAACATTTGTGTACGCATTGTTCTTAAACCATCAGCAGTGTTTGTACTTCCATATCTATATGGAATGGCATCAATAGCATTCATTATGTCTTGTGCGTTGCTGTAGTCATTCATTTGGAATTCAATATGGACGCCAGTACTGTATGAAACTATTCCAATCTGTATGTTACCAGAATCTAAATCCGCATTCTTTAAGAAATCTTTACAGAAATCCTTCATTTTCTGGTAGTTAGCGTCACCGACACTGGTTGAAGAGTCCAAAATAATAACAATATCAACTTGGGCTTGACCACATGCTGTGAAAACAAATATGAGCATTCTAAATGTATTGTGTGTAATAAAATATCTTAACTAGTAGAAGGATTGAAACATTTTACACTTGTATGGAATAAGCACGTGATCTAGAGAGTAAGGAAAGATGAGGGATCTATAAGTTGATAGCATGGGCTTGAGTCTGAATGTTTTTCTTTTAAAAGACGAAGATTGAAATCCCTGGTTATTAGACGAAAAAGACAGCTTGTAAAAATATAGATAATACAATTAAAAATGTAAGAATGTTGATGTAAGATTAAACGAAAAGGGTTGTTATGACTGACTTTTGGCAGCAGTGCTTAATTTCACCATAAGAACAAAATGTAAAAATAGGTGCTTTTTTTGTGTTATAATGTAACTAGAAATTTTCTTCATACTAAAAAGGCATATGTCTTTATCAACAAAAACGACAAATAAAACATAATAGATTGATGTACGGATGATTAATTTTACTAATACTCACGTTTATCAGTTGTTGGAAGAGTGATTGGTACTGAAAAACGAAAAACATCACATTAATAAAACTAAAAAAAAAGAATGTGTCAACAGTAAACGGATGTGTTCAGTAGACCGTGCAATTGGGGGTCAAAACTCTAAATTGCAATTAGATGTAGTAAGAACATATCATTGAGGTTGTGAGTTTGAACCCCTCTCATGTGTGTGTGCTCGACTCCAATCTCAATTGACTAGGATTGTCAGTTTTCATATACAAATTTGGTGGTTTTCTCCTGGCCCTCCGACTAACTCCACTCATAAATACTGACCTTTAAGAAAATAACTTCAAAGCAACGCTTATATCAGGCGATAAAACACATTCAATCAATCGATCAATTCAAACTAATGCAAAAATAAGGGGTCATTCTAAACTCTAAGGAAAGGTATTCCTATTCCAGACTGTCATTATTACGTAAAGACTTCTGACATGAAAAAAATGAATATACCAAGTTGCCCATAAAGTAATGATACTGAAATAAGTCTGCTCTTACTTAAAGAAAACCCCAAAATTGTTTATTTCATTTATGTAGAAACAATGATATATGATTATATGGATTTTGCATTTATAAAGTTTCAAATTTCCTAATTCTGTTACCATATCTACGATTGTTAAATTTTTCTGAAAATGAATTGCTGAATGTACTTACAAAGTACTCTGAGAGAAGTTTGTTGACTTTGTCCAGTTCCAACAGAATTATCAGCAAAACATTGATACATTCCTGTATCTGAGGTATCCAGATTCCTGATAGTCAGAGATGGTGAACTAGGAGAAGCACGAGAATAACGTGAAGATCTCGTGTCGACATCAACCATCTCTCCTCGGTCCTCTCTCCTCCAGTAGACGGTTGATTCAGGTGGATTTGCCACAACATTACATTCCAATGTTACCTCTGTACCCAAATCACCAGAATATTCTCTTTTCGGAACTGTCACAGTTGGAAGAGCTAGAACAAAGATTATATAAAGTGAAATATCAAACTCTTTATGACTGATAAGTTTGGAAAATAAAATTTAAGTAGAACAACAAAAAATACCAAACTCAGCGGAAAATTCAAAACAGAAAGTCATTACCCAATGCAATGGCAAAATGAAAAGCTGACGAATGGGTACTTCTGTCATATTACTGACTTGGTACAGACATTTTCTAATGAAGACAATGATGGATTAAACCTGGTTTTATAGTAAGCTTAACCTCTTAATATTGTGTAATTAACAGTGAACGTATGTTGATGATTTGTTTTGTGTCATATATCCTAAATCTATTATTCTGCATATACACTAACCTCCAGTAACATCAATATCACCATTAGGACTAGATCCTACACCAGCAGCATTCTCTGCAGTACATACATAGGTACCTTCATCTTGAAAGTCTGCACTATTTATTGTAAGAGAGGGTATACGTGCTGTAGAACCACTGTATTTTCTACCATCTACTACAACAGGTGTTCTTGAATCACCTTGGACTCGATACCATGTGACTTCCTTGACAGGTATACCAGATTTCACTGTACATTCTATTGTCACAGGTCCTCCATAACGTACAGTGCTTCTGTATGGTTTGATATCGACATCAGGTTTAACTACAACAGAAATCATGTTGAACTGTGAGCTCTTTTTCAATAATGATACCACTTCTTAAAGTATTTGGTAAATATATAATGAGCAAAAGGTGTTACATCAATGTACATGGTAAAACGAGATTAGGTGAACCAAACTTCAAGGTGCTCTGGTCCATAGAAAAATGTGATGAATTCTTTTCATATGTTAAAACTGTTTTCTCTATGTTAAAAACAAATTATACAATAGAAACAAGTAGTGGACTTTCTTATAAAAAAATCAGGAATTTCCTGAGAAAGTATAATGAAAATTTTATTCGTGGAAAATTTGCATAACAGCAATTCAAATTATTTTGTAACCTGAAATGCTATTCATCTAGTGGATGTATTAATCTTCCGTTTTCGACCCCCCTCCCTTTCCAATCCCTCCCATTAATTCTTCATATCTTCCAGGTTTTTTCAACATGTCAACCCCCAGTATTTTTTTCATTACCAGCGATGTCAGAATAAATTACGTCTTTTGTGTTACTTTTATGCATTAAAGTTTTTAAGTCGAAGTCAAATTTGTTTTATCAAAAATAGAATGCTTTCTAGGCTCACTAGGTTTTGGTCGCATTAGATATATATATTGAAATATATCAGTCTTAAAGACACGGAAGAAGGCTATTTGTTAAGCCGAAATAGTTGTACACACGATTTGATAACAACATTTTCGTATAATAACATCTTATATCAGTACCGTTGTTTTAGACTGATATAATTGTTTCCTTATTAGCCTAGTATCGTCTATTCTAGACGATCCGGTACATAGTAAACTTGCTTGTTGGTCATTTTATAGCCTTCTATATTGATATATATATATATAAACAAGTCTAAATTGAAAGCTACGTTCAAACCTATGATTGCGTTGTATAAAAACTGCAATTTGTATACGTGTGCATGAAAATCAAATTTCGTTTAACAATGATCTAAATACAGCACAAACAACATTTTCCAAAAGACCAAAAAAAGTGAAAAAGTATATTTAAACAAAACGCATTTGACTAACAGATCAAACAACTGATGTTCTTTTATCCTGCTGACTGTCATTGGCAATTGCCAAAAAAAAATTAATCACAAGATGTAACAAAATGGATCTTAATATAAGTTTAATACTAAACAAAAAACATTTAACTTGTGGTCAAGATGTTATGCCACAAAAATGAGGTGTCAATATTTATTTGTACACAAGATCCGGATTTCGACATTAAATGTCTCTTCAGTGATGTTAGGGATCAAAACGGTATTTTGAAGGCCATATAATTTTCCCTCAATTTTAGACAGACTCTTGAATATTAAGAGTCAATAAAGGATAAACGGATCTTAAAACCACGGGGAAAATATGATACAAGCCCGAACGAAAAAATATAAACAAGTCTAAACTGAAATCTACGTTTGAAACCATGATTGCGTTGGATAAAACCCGCGAATTTTATACGTGTGCATGTAAAACAAGTTTTGTTGTAGAAGGGTCTTAATCTTATAAAAAGATATGAACTTGGTTTTGTTCTCGAAAGAGGATAACATTAATAAGCTTCTTACCTGGTCTTGGTCTCATTGGAGGTGGATTCTTTGCCACTAAAAATAAAATAATAAATTCTGTCAACTTCATGTACAATAGTTTAATTATTTTTAAAAATGTTCATTAATAATGTCATTTAATTGCAAATGCAAATCCTTTAAACAATAATAGCCTCAAATATCTCTGGCTTGTCTTTTCATGTTCAATGATATGATATATATATATATAATATCATTTTCAATGCACTGTTTTTTTTTTATCTCAATAAGATTGATAAAGTTTATAAAAAAGATAAATATCAAACAAGCTACATTTTGATTGCATGAATAAGAAATATTTACCTTTAAAACTGGATTTACTCGTTAACCATAATTAAAAAACCTGATAGGACAAATCAACAGTATCACCGTTCATCAAACATGATTATAATATATATAAATGAAAATATACTAAGCGATTTAAAATATATGAAACACAATTACTTACTACCAAGAAGATCAGCATAAATTTGTGTGGGAACTTCAGCAAGCTCCCTCTCGCTCCTTGTTAAATATTGATAGGTGTTCAAAGGATGAGAAGAGGTCTCATCCAGCTCCTCACGATCATTAATATTCAATCCCATAACATATAACTGGATTCCGTCTGTCTCTGCCCTCTCTGCCGCTCGCCACGCATCATTTGTGCTCAAACTCTTATCCTGACCAGTTATCAGCAATATGAAGTTTCTGGCATAGTCACGATCACCCTGGTCAGGTCTGAACATCTGGGTTCTAGCAGTATCTATGGCCTGTGCTGTGTTTGTTATTCCCCCTCGGTATCCTACCTGGTCAACAGCATTCTGGACATCACCACTGGACTGATAGTCCTTCAGATTGAATTGAACATTAGAATCTGTGCTATATCTCAACAAACCAACTCTAAATTCGTCATCATCGATACTAACTGTATCAGCAAGATTTTTGGTAAATGTTGTCATCCAATCAAAATATTCTTGGGAAACGGAAGAATCAAGAATAACGACCAAATCGTATCCGGTTTCCTGTGGTTTCACTGTGGTGGCAACTGTAATAGAAAAAAAAACTTGTCTGTTGATTCTGAACATTTGATGCATAAAAATTAATTGAAATTTGAATTTGTTGACTCAGTTGTTTTGGATCTCAACCAATTGCCTGAACTGGAAACTGATATATAACACTGACTAACAATAAATTGATGTTAAAATTGTATAAAGATTTGTCCTTTCCCTTTAAAACAATAAAAAGCAGTATAAAATTATGAAGTTTTAAACTAATAAGCCATAATTCTGTCTTTAAGATTATTTTTCTTTTCTTTCACAAGAAAACAAGAGGCTGATACTTTTAAAATTAACGGGGTGCTTTTACTAGATACTAGTCTAACCAAAACCACCGGGTTAGTCAACTGGTCAAACAACTGTTTTCATATCGATCATAGATTACCTGGACAGAAAGCTTGGAAAACTTGGTCACTCAAAACCGCCAATTCATCAAAGCTTTGTACATTGAAGCTGTTTTCTGAGGCTGGTTCAGATGCCATGGCATCCAATTCACGGGTATCTCTTAAACCAATACCAACAGCATAGATATGAATTCCTGCGGCACGAGCCTGCTCTGCCTCAGGAATGGTTCTTCGTGAATTAATATTTGACACACCATCAGTTAATATAATAACAACATTTGGCACACCATCACGATCCCCATTACGAGAAGTAAACATTTGTGAACGCATTGTTCTCAACCCATCGGCAGTGTTTGTACTTCCATATCTATATGGAATGGCATCAATAGCATTCATTATGTCTTGTGATGTGCTGTAGTCATTCATTTGGAATTCAATATGGACGCCAGTACTGTATGAAACTATTCCAACCTGTATATTACCAGAATCTAAATCAGCATTCTTTAAGAAATCTTTACAGAAATCCTTCATTTTCTGGTAGTTAGCATCACCAACACTGGTCGAAGAGTCCAAAATAATAACAATATCAACTTGGGCTTGACCACATGCTATAAAAACAAAAATAAACATTCTTAATGTGTTGAATGTACAATAGATTATCCAAAATCTAAATTAAAAAAATATCTTATAAACTAAGACAATAAATATCAAAACCAAGGAGTAAACAAAGACTCACAAAACCAAAGGACATATACATCAACAGTTATAATTAATAACTAAGAAACAACATGAACTCTACTAAACGCTGGGATTGAAATCATTTGCCCCGAAAGGGTAAGCATTTCCTGAACCGTAAACGGCCCCCGTCGTGTTATTTCTTTTTTCAGTTCGGTAATGATGGAAGGTAATTTATTAGACTTGTGGTGTTTATATTAGAAAATAGCGTTAGGAATTATCAATAATACTCATTTACAATTTTGTAGTGTGAGTTTGTATAATATTGTTTTTTTCTGACTGAGTTTTAAATTACTCTATAGAAGCAAATTTTATAAATGGTTCCTAGGATTCGTCTAGTAAAATATTTTTGCATACTTAAAATACTAAATTAACATAAACAATAAATTCATATTATATACAGATACATGTACGGATGATTAATTTTACTTATACTTACGCTTATCAGTTGTTGGAAGAGTGATTGGTACTGAAAAATTACAAAAATAAAATTTATAAAACTTTTTTCTAAATCATTTACGCAAGACACGTATATTGCAATGACTATATATTGTTCAAGACTGCCAATAATTGAAATTAGAAATCTATTCTCCTCATATTTATGTTTATTATTCATGAATAGATGAATGGTCCCTTTTAATGTCATGTTAAAATAGTAGCATTATCGTGTAAACTTTGAGAACACAATAATGATACATAAAATTGAGAATGGCAATGAGGAATGTGTCAAAGCGATAACAACCCGACCATAGAGCAGACAACAGCCGAAGGCCACCAATGGGTCTTCAATGTAGCGAGAAACTCCCGCACCCGGAGGCATCCATCAGTTTGCCCGTAAACAAATATGTTTACTAGCTCAGTGGTAATGGATGTTGTCTGCTTTTCCTCAAGAAAATGTTCTGTATACTTATATTTCATGGGGTTTTTTTATGAATGAAGTAGTATGAATTACTTATTGTATGGATTTTTCGATAGTCAAGTTTCAGATTTCTTCTTGATCTAAACGACTTGTGATTTTTTTATAAGTCCAAAAATAATTACTGCATCAACTTACAAAGTACTCTAAGAGACGTCTGTTGACTTTGTCCAGTTCCAACAGGATTATCAGCAAAACATTGATACATTCCGGTATCTGAGGTATCCAGATTTCTGATAGTCAGAGATGGCGAGCTGGGAGACGCACGAGAGAAACGTGCAGACCTGGTGTCGACATCCACCATTTCTCCTCGGTCCTCCCTTCTCCAATAGACGGTGGTTTCAGGTGGATTTGCGACAACATCACATTCAAGAGTTACCTCTGTACCCAAATCACCAGTGTATTCACTCTTAGGAACTGTCACAGCGGGAACAGCTATATGATAAAATGAATAGGTGAAATATCCAATTCTATTTTTTATCGCTTATAAGGATGACAACTCATCACAACATGATTACAAATGTTAGGCAAAACATACGTATGAACCTTAATGCAACGAAAAGCTTTATTCAAAAGATTAAAACATACTATACACATGACCATAAATAGTATGTTTAGTATACAAAGAGCACGATGCTTTAATACTCTTTGGGTACTTTAGGACTTTAACTCCTGAGATGAACTGATTTATATCACTTTTCCAGCTCTAAGGTTAATTCCAACAATACCTTGGCAATCTAATCATGAACAACATTTAAAGCAAAATGCATTCAGTGTGAAGGTAAAATAAAATATCTTTGGTTATAAAAAAGAAGATGTGGTATGATTGCCAATGAGACAACTATCCACAAAAGACCAAAATGACACAAACCTCAACAACTGTAGGTCACCGTACGTCCTTCAACATTGGGCAAAGCCCATACCGTATAGCCAGCTTTAAAAGGCCCCGATAAGACAATGTAAAACAATTCAAACGAGAAAACTAACGGCCTTGTTAATGTAAAAAATGAACGGAAAACAAACATGTAACACATAAACAAACGACAACCACTGAATTACTGGCTCCTGACTTGGGACAGGCACATACATAAATAATGTGGCGGGGTTAGCTTGGTTAAGTCATTATTAGGTAATGTATACTACCCTCAACTAATAGTTCGACAGAAAACAAATATATATGTCTGTTTGACTACACCATTCCGAAAGAAGGGTAGTATACCTTACCTAATTAAGATTTCAAGGTTCAGCTTGCAAGCATGCTAACCAAATATATTATCTTTACCTACACACTCAATGCAATTTGCTGTAAAACTTTGTTATTAAAAAGTATGTCTTAAAACTGTAAACTGATAATCTGGACATCTAGAGTATATGTATTGTTATGATGCTACACTTGTATCTCCATTTTTCAACTATACTAACCTCCAGTTACATCAATATCACCATTAGGACTTGATCCTACACCAGCAGCGTTCTCTGCAGTACATACATAGGTACCTTCATCTTGGAAGTCTGCATTGTTTATGGTAAGAGAGGGTACACGTACTGTAGAACCACTGTATTTTCTACCATCTACTACAACAGGTGTCCTTGAATCACCTTGGACTCGATACCATGTGACTTCCTTGACAGGTATACCTGACCTCACTGTACATTCTATTGTCACAGGTCCACCGTAACGTACAGTGCTTCTGTATGGTTTAATATTTACATCAGGTTTCACTACAATAGAAAACACGTTGAACCGTGAGCTTTTGTTTAATAATGATACCCCTTCAAATATTAAACAGGTAATACCTAAAAGGTGTAACAATAATTCACAATAATAAAACGAGATCAGGTCCTCTTTATAAACGCAAAGACATTAGTGATAAAATTAACTTAAGTATAATGACAACCAACTTATTTGAATAACAAAAGCCTGTGGTTGCCAGGCTTCGTATTTGAGATGATCTTGTATGACAAATGTGTGTTAATTACAGGAAATTGAATGTTAATTTGATCAAAGATGCATATCTGATCCCTTTAATAAAATGTCATTTAGACTCACTAGGTTTTGGTCTCATTGGAGTTAGATTTATCTTAATAAGCTATGAATCTGGAGTTGGTATTGATGGAGGATAACATTAATAAACTTCTTACCTGGTCTTGGTCTCATTGGAGGTGGATTCTTTGCCACTAAAAAATAAAAGTAAACATTTTGTAAACTGCAATTATTTAATCGTAAAATCTGGCTTTCGTTCAGCCATGCAAATGTTAGTAACTTATGTTTGTAAATATCCAGTTCATTAATGATGTCATTTAAGTACAGATGCGAATCCCTTTAGCAACAGTCATCTAAAATAGCTTTGGTTGGTCTTTTCCTTGCAATTTTCTACTATATGTGATTTACATAATATTATGTAATTAACTGTTCTGATTTTGTGAGTTTTCTGAAAAGTATTGATAAAGTTCGGTAAATAAATAGATATCATTAAAGCCACATATAACATGTATAAGATTGATTGCATTAAAGAAAAACTTTACTCCAAATAACCATAACTGGATCCTTTCTTAAACCAAAATTCTGCTGCAGATGCACACAACAGAAAACATATATCCAAAATTCTAAATATATTTATACTTTTTAAAACTGTTTCAAATATTTGGCTCCGTGTTGAAGGCCGTACATTGACCTATAATTCATATGGTTCACTTATATAAATTTTTATTTGGATGGACAGTTGTCTCATTGGCACTCATACCACATCTTCCTATATCTAATTACCATATACTTACTTCCAAGAAGATCAGCATAAATCTGTGGAGGAACTTCAGCCAGTTCTCTCTCACTCCTTGATAAATACTGATAGGTGTTCAAAGGATGAGAAGAGGTTTCATCCAGTTCCTCACGATCATTAATATTCAATCCCATAACATATAACTGGATTCCGTCTGTCTCTGCTCTCTCTGCCGCTCGCCAAGCATCATTTGTACTCAAACTCTTATCCTGACCAGTTATCAGCAATATAAAGTTTCTGGCATAGTCACGATCCCCCTGGTCAGGTCTGAACATCTGGGTTCTAGCAGTATCTATGGCTTGGGCTGTGTTTGTTATTCCCCCTTTGTATCCGACCTGATCAACAGCATTCTGGACATCACCACTGGACTGATAGTCCTTCAGATTGAATTGAACATTAGAATCTGTGCTATATCTCAACAAACCAACTCTAAATTCGTCATCGTCGATACTAACTGTATCAGCAAGATTTTTGGTAAATGTTGTCATCCAATCAAAATATTCTTGGGAAACGGAAGAATCAAGAATAACGACCAAATCGTATCCGGTTTCCTGTGGTTTCACTGTGGTGGCAACTGTAATAGAAATATAAGTCTAAATAAAGGCAGCAGTAGTACGTTGTGTTCAAAGTCATCTATCGATTTAGAGAGAAAAATCTTGGTAACAGACTTAACCGAGCAAAACACATCAACAATAAGTAGAAAATAAAGGAACAATAAATACACCGAAGTGTAACAATTAAGTTAGATAAGTTTTCATCTGTTTAAAAGAACATTTTTGGGCATATTATCAAGTACTTTTCCGGGGTAACACTGATGTATAGAGAGTTTATGTTGCAAGTATAAAGATATTTTTCATACAGTAAAAACCTGTTGAAACTGAACTTCTTTGAGACTGAACAATTTGTTCGGTTTTGGACGATTTTCGGTTATATCAGGTTCACAACGCAAAAAAAATGATATACAGGTTTTATAGTTTAGGCAGGATTCGGTTTAGCCAGTTTTCACTGTAGTTGGTCCGCATCCCATACATTTCTTTTATAAATATTACAAGTACATGGCATCAATTTGGGTGAGGAAACATTTTCATAAAAAAACTACTTTTGCCAAATATTTGTACAGGAATTAAACGTTCTTAACGAAAATTCAAAGATAAAGCATTAACTTAATGGCATTTTTCACCTTGTAAACAAATTTATTTTGTCAAAAATCAGAATTGTTTTTTTGAATCCTGTAAATCAGCAGTCAGATATAAATGAGTGTTTTTTCGTTGCTAATTTTCCTTCTTTGTCAACTGTCTTTCAACAATATATTTAATAGCTACATGTGAGTCTGGTTTTTTAAATTCATCAACGAACTTTCTTCAACAATTAAAACATTATGATCTTATTACCTGGACAAAATGCCTCGAAAACTCGTTCACTCAAAACAGACAATTCATCAAAACTTTGAACATTAAAGCTGTTTTCACTTGAAGGTACTGAAGCTATTCCATCCAACTCCCTTGTATCTTGCAATCCAATACCAATAGCGTAGATATGGATACCAGCTGCCCTAGACTTCTCTGCCTCTGGAATGGTCCTTCTGGAATTAATATTCGATACACCATCAGTTAGAATCAAACAAATGTCTGGAACACCTAGACGGTCGCCATTTGCAACAGAAAACATTTCTTCTCTCATTCTTTGTAAACTATCGGCTGTGTTTGTGCTGCCATAACGATAAGGAATGTTATCGATTGCGTCAAGTATTTCTTGTGAGGTAGAGAAGCTGTTGAGGTAGAATTCAACTTTAACAGCTGTACTGTATGACAATATACCAACACGTACATTACCAGAATCCAGGTCAGCATTTTTGAGAAAATCTTTGCAGAAATCTTTCATTTTATCGTAGTTAGCACTTCCTACGCTGGTTGAAGAATCAAGAATAATGACCATATCTACTTTAGCTAATGCACATCCTCCTAAAATATAAACACAAAATGAATATCTGAGTATTGCTTACACCCATCCAGAGCACATGAGATCATTCCCAGTTTTTGTTGGTGTTCGCGTTGCTTAGTCTCTAGTTATTTATGTTGTGTCGTGTACACTATAATTTGTTTGTGTGATTTTTTTTCTTTTCTAGCCATGGCGCTGTCAGTTTATTTTCGATCTATGAGTTTTACTCTGGTATCTTTGGTCACTCGTTTACAAAATGTGGGTTTTGGCAAAAGATGTAGCTTTAAACAATCAAGATTAAAAGTTATGTGCACATCTTAGACTTTAGAAAAAAATACATATTGATATTTAGTTGTTAATACCTTGTGATTAATGGTCTTTGGTGGAGTGTTGTGTCTTTGGCATTTATACCACATCTTCTTATTTATATACACAATACAATACAAAATTGGGCAAAAGAACATCCTGTATTTCAGATGGTTACACTTTGCAAACAACAAAGGCATTTTTGTCCCGAGTTCTTAAAAATGTACTGTTATAAGACATAATAATTTGGGAAAAACAAGCAATGTTTTAGATTTATTTTTAGTAGGAATAGAAATAAAAAAGAATGTGTCCGTAAGAACTGTGTTTAAGGTTTTTTTCAACTCTAAATGAGACTTGTAAACGAAAATAAAACTGAAATTTTTGAAGGGGCAAAAATCTGAAACAGTAAGTGACTCACTGCTTTAACTAGTTTGACCTCTGAATGCAAGCATTGTGTACAATTTTGTGAAATTAGCTTTAGGAAAATTTTAAGTGATATTTTATTCATTTCTTATCAATTTATCTTACCTGCAGCTGGTGTTGGTAATGTAACAGGAACTGAAAATAAATAAATAACTATATGTTCATAAAACTGTGTGGTATTAACATAATGCCTGAATGTTAGTCACATAAAATATTTGCATATATTCAATATCAGGACGATGAATACCATCATTTTTTTTTTAAAACAAAAGTTATATATCAACACTGCATATGAGTGTTCATTGCTATTCTGCTAAAAACTTTAGTTTCACTGTGCATGCTTTTATGGACATAGTCACTTTCATTTGAAGAGAATATTCTGCTATATTAAAGAAGAGTAAAAGATACCAGAGGGACAGTCAAACTCATAGATCTATCATGAATTGATGCTACATTTTGATATGAACCTGAAAGGTTATATGAGCAATTGTTTAATTGTATTTCTTTAGAACTCATCAGACTCATTAAAACAACATTAAGCCAAAGATGAATGTGTCTGGGGACACAATTGCCCCCGTTTGAGCTTGCTTTTTTCCTTTAAAAATGTCCTGTACCAAGTCAGGAATATGGCCATTGTTATATAATTGTTCGTTTCTGTGTGTGTTACATTTTAACGTTGCGTCGTTAGTTTTCTCTTATTTTTGAGTGTAAATTCACATTGCGATAAGATGTGTCACGGTACTTGTCTATCCCAAATTCATGTATTTAGTTTTGATGTTATATTTGTTATTCTCGTGGGATTTTGTCTGATGCTTGGTCCGTTTCTGTGTGTGTTACATTTTAGTGTTGTGTCGTTGTTCTCCTCTTATATTTAATGCGTTTCCCTCGGTTTTAGTTTGTTACCCCGATTTTGTTTTTTTTTTCCATGGATTTATGAGTTTTGAACAGCGGTATACTACTGTTGCCTTTATGTAGAAGAAGGAATGATAAAGCACGGAAGGATGAAAAGATAAACAGACGTAAGGGTAACACTTAATGCCCCTTTGCCTAAGCTTGCAGCCGGGATATAAAAAATTGATAGATAAATCGTTCACTCTACTTTATTACATGTTCTTTTGTAGACAAAAGTACAAAACTTTACTCATGGTATCCATACTGAGTTAGTTTAGAATAATAGTACTTACTGGGTGTAGCTAATCTTGGTCTTGGTCTCATTGGTGGAGGAGTCTTTGGCACTGAAATGATAAAGGAGACATTTTTAAATATTTGCTTGCCAAGTAAAATCACAATCATAATTGTATAAGGTGGATTTGATAAGTATAAGACATTTGATTGAAAGGAGATTTGGGATATGGAGCTATAAAATTAATATGACACTGTAATTACGAACTATGAAATTGCTTTGAGCTCGACAAAATGTATCTAAAAAAAAACATAATAAAATTGATGTAAAAAAGTATATATATAAAAAATAAATTTATTATGTATTCGATAGCCAAGTAAAATGTCATGCACAACTCTGAGTAGTGATTTTGTATCACCATATCTATACGATCTGAAAGTACAACAAATGTGTGGAAATTAATCATATAAATATGGACCTATGATTAAAAGGTGATTTAAAATATGAAATCCTGCAACCCTAGGCCAGAATCTGATCCTGGCAGGATCCTAAATTTCCAAACATGAGAATTATAGATTATCGTTGATCATCTCAACAAGATTGATTTTCCAGCTTGAGCCGGTACGGTAAAAGCGAGAAAATCAATCGAGTTGAGATGTCCATTGATAATCTGTTAATAGCTATTTTACACATGACGACGTTGTCAATTTCATGGCAATTCCATTAGCAACGCCACGTGCCTCCTTAGTTTCTAGCGACAATTTGCCATCTCAAGCAAGTAGCAAGATATGAAAAATTATCACAAAAAAAGATCAAAGGAAAAATGCACACAATAGCGATAATATAACTTACTTGGGGGTAAAGTTTCTCTAATTTTATCAGGAACCTCCAGCATTTCTCTTTCTGTTCTTGTAAGATATTGATAAGTTGACAGTGGGTGTGATGGAGTCTCATCTAATTCTGTTGTATCATCTATTTCTAATCCTACAACATATAACTGTATCCCGTTATCTTCTGCCCGCTCTGCTGCAGCCCAGGACTCATTTGTACTCAGACTACGATCCTGGCCAGTCAATAATATTATATAATTCCTTGCATATGCTCGATCACCCTTGTCTGTTCGGAACATCTGTCGTGTAGCATGATCGATTGCATTTGCCGTGTTTGGGTCACCAGCCTTGTGTGTCATGGAGTCCACTTTGAACCTAGCATCTCTTGTCGTGTCATATGAATTCAAATCAAATTGAACATCAGCATCCGTACTATAACGTAATAGACCTATTCTATATTCCCCGTCTTCTATTTTTGCTTGTCTAACGAATCTTCGGGCAAACTTCTGGAAGGATGCAAATTGAGTTGTGTCAACTGACGAATCTACTATAATTACGATGTCATAACCATGCAGTTCTTTAACAGGCTCTGATGTTGTTGCAACTTGAAATAGAAAGATTTATTACATTAGTTTCAAATAAATCGATACCCATGCAGTTCTTCAATAGGCTCTTGTGCTGTTGCAACTAGAAATACAAAAATGTAGAAAGATTTATTGCATTAGTTTTTAATAAATCGATACCCATGAAGTTCTTTAATAGGCTCTGGTGCTGTTTCAACTACAAATAGAAAAATTTATTGCATTAGTTTTTAATTAATCGATACCCATGCAATTCTAATAATAGGCTTTGGTGTTGTTGCAACTAAAAATAAAATGTTTGTATTGCATTAATTTCTACAACTACATAAACCTAAGTTTCTAAATTGTATTGAGCAGTTTTAACAATAAAGGGGCATAACTCTATGAAAAAAATCGATGGTCAACCATTATAGAACTTGTCCGAGATATTGCTGATATTAACCTATTGTAAAAGTTTTATGAAAATCTTGCAAGAATTGTTCCCGTGATAACGCCAACGAGGCCATTTTTCATAAATTTGATATAACCAAGGGGCATAATTCATTTTTAAAAATTCGATTGTCTACAATTATAGAAATTGTCCGAGATATTTCTGATATTAACTTATTGTAAAAGTTTTATAAAAATCTGGCAAGACAGAAGTTTCAAGGGAATAAATAATTCCTACATGTATTCTGTTAATACTATACAAGCTTTGATTTAAGATAATGTACCTGGACAGAAAGCTTGAAACACTTTTTCACTTAAAGCTGTTAATTCATCAAAACTTTGTACATTAAAACTGTTCTCTGATGCAGGGGGTGTGGCTATCGCATCCAGTTCTCTAGTATCCCGTAAACCGATACCTACGGCATAAATATGTATGCCGTCACCTCGCGCCAAAACTGCTTCTGGAATGGTTCTTCTGGAATTGATATTGGATACACCATCTGTCAATATGATCACCACATTAGGGACACCATCTCTGTCGCCATTACGTGATGTGTATAGATCTGTACGCATTGTTTTTAACCCATCAGCTGTGTTGGTACTACCATATCTATAGGGAATATTGTCAATGGCATTAAATATGTCTTGTTGGGTCGAATGACTATTGAGATAGAACTCAACATTGACTCCTGTGCTGTAGGATAAAACACCGACCTTGACATTTCCTGAATCTATGTCCGCATTGGTCAGAAAATCTTTACAAAATGTCAGCATCTTTTTATAATTGGCATCTCCAACACTTGTTGATGAATCCAGTATAATGACCAGATCAATCTTTGCACCAGCACAACCTAAAAATAAATCGATAGGTTGGTAGTGTACATTATATATTAGGCGCTAATGATTGATGGTTTGTTCATGCATATTCAGGTAATTGACTCTAAACAGTTTGTGTTTTACCTTGGTTTATGTTAATTTTTAAAAAGGATAAATTTGGTAAATAAAATAAAATTCTTGACAAAAACTCTAATTCATGAACTTGTAAATTGCTGATATAGTATGTTTATTTTCTTTCTTGCTCAAAACACCAAAGAGTTTTCAATATCTATTTATAGATGCTTTGTTGCTGACTTTTTGTGGACATCTTCTTCCCTCATCTCCACCCTTAGCAAACTGAGATAAAATTACCGAGACACAAGGTAATTATTCCCATTTGTTGCAGTCAAAACTCACTGCATCCAATCAAAAAGCGCCTATAACATGACCACGTGTAAATGTAGAAAGTGTATGTAAACAATTGCCACGTGCTTATTGTGCAATAAATCTTTACATCCCTAAACGACTATATTTAGTGACTACTTTAGTATGTTTCTTGCACAAATGCATGAATGTCAACGTATGTTGTCGTTTTTTACTATACCAAGTGTATACAATTTAGACACTGCCGTGTTTTTACCTACAAGTTAAAGATTTCAAGTCTAATCATTGGCCAAAAAAAATGGATTTCGGAATGGGCGTGACTTTGATCTACCGATAGATTGCGCAACATTGTTATCACCATTGTTGGTATAATCTCCTAAGGTATGAGTGGAGAGAAGTGGATCGTAACCTTTGGCTAGCGAAGATGGTTTGTGGGATGAAATGTTGAATGTTTTTTATGTTCCTATCTTTGAGATTCCATTGACATTGTAAAATTGTATAATTTGTTCCTTGATAAACCATGTCATCATTCTATTTGATCACAACAGTGCCACTTTGGGAGCAATCCTCTTTTTAGGACGCTTAAAGCAAATACAAAAAGTAAAAATTTGATCTCCATAATGCATTCAAGATCAAATGTGTAATTGTGAAGGCAAGGAGACAGCAAAAGGAAATTTACAACTCGATCAGATGTTTTTCGTCTGTAACTCAAGTGCAATTTATTTTTATTTGTCCCTATGTTTCCGTATTTCTTAAATATTTATTACTCAGTTTGTGCTCGTAAGTTCACTGCCGTGCAGTGAACAGTATTATCTATTAAAACGGATGTATGTGTTGTCTGTACATTGAAATTCTTTTTTTAAAGTGGCGAAATATGAGTATAGATGCCAAGTGGCGGATCCAGGGGAGGGTTCTGGGGTTTGTATCCCCTTTTTTGGACGATCCGTGTATTTCAATGAGAACACTTCCCGTGAGCAAAACCCTACCAAAAGTCAGTTGCTAGATTGGTCTTTAAAATTAAAATATAGATATGGATAAAAAAAGATGTGGTGTGAGTGCCAATGAGACAACTCTTCATCCAAATAACAATTTTGTAAAGTAAACCATTATAGGTCAATGTACGGCCTTCAACACGGAGCCTTGGCTCACACCGAACAGCAATCTATAAAGGGCCCCAAAAATTACTAGTGTAAAACCATTCAAACGGGAAAACCTAAGGTCTAATCCATATAAATTTAAAAAAATAATACTTACTTGATGTTGAAGGAGGCAGAGTTACAGGAACTGAAAATTAAATAAGAAATATTAATGTGGATTGAATATTTCAAGAATTTAAAAATGTATTGTATAATAGTGACAATCTATATATCTTCGTATTTCCGATTTCAGTCACAACTTTGATTATTACGTGCCGTGTGGTAAATGATATATGGTTTTATCGGCAAATGATTGTATGTGTTCCGACATGATAAAAATTTAACCTTCTATGTGTTTAAACATTTTGATACATTAAATAAGCCTAAGAACAAATACATAAAAATCAGTTATGAGTGTCTGGATTGGAGTTCTTATTTCTGTATTCTTTAAAAAGTTGCTCATTTTTCTTATTATTTTTTTTATCATTTTAATTCTTTCTTTTAGCATGTAAATTATAACCTAATCATACTCTATTTTTTGACCGTTTATCTCTGTTTTTTCATGATGTTTACTCATTCATGAGGGTAGGCACGACGTTTTCCGTCAGGCATCAAACGGTGAATTTGATTTTCGGTTGCCGTTATTTTCAAATGGATGAAAATGTTATCTTGATTCGTAAAAATATCCTTATCGTGATTCGTTAGAAGGTTCAAATAAAGGAACCTTCCCTTGCCCCTCAACAAAATTCACTAGCAGTAACATATATATCAAAATACGAATGAAAGGCACTTGACCCGGATAAACCCTTTGATATTGAATAGAAATCGGTTAACAGGATAAACTTATAACCGTCCAGTAGAAAATATTACAACCATGTTCAAGACTAAAACACATTTTAATTTTGGTACTGTAGGTTAGTTCTGAAAGGTAGGAACGACCGGATGAAAGGTGGAAATAAAGACTTATTGAATAGGGATAACTTTTTTCCTCTCAGAAATTCTCCGATGAGCTCCACAAAGACTTTATAAGGGGTTTTAACAGACAAAGAGTGACTGCGGTTTGGTTCATACCGCATTTCGAATTTTTGCATACCGCATCGAGAATTTGTGCATACCGCATTGCGAATTTGTGTATACCGCATTGCGAATTTGTTCATACCGTATTGCTTATTTGTTCATACCGTTTCGTGAATTTTGTATATATATATATTGCGAATTTGTACATACCGCACAGTCATATGTTAGAGTTTTACTTTAAAAAATTAAGATGTGGTATGATTGACTTGATTCATTCATTCATTCAATTACCTGTGATTTACTTCAAACGTGTTTTCTTTAAAAATGCATATCGATCAACTTTTTTTTAATATTGATAGAAATATTATTTTCAAAATTGTTTTTCAGAGTTCGTTTTATACACTGTAAAAATATAGATAAAGAAACATGATTAGACGGGGTAAAAAGTAATATAACAATCTGAATTTTACAAATTAGTTTACAGATATCAACAGTATTTGAAGGCAATAGATTTGCGCATAATTGCTTACACGTGAACTTCATTTGCACTTTTTGTTTATGTCGTCTCATTGGCATTCATACCACATCTTCTTATCTTAAACACGAAAAAGTGATCAAAAGTAGTGTGTAATTCTCATAGATAACACAACTTCATATGTCTCGATCGCATTTAAAAGTATGATAACCGTTTTACTGCGAATAACCGTAGGTTTTTATGAATTAATTTCACCCCGTAGCCCGCCAAAACTTTAGTATAATTAAAAAGTCACAAAAATCATGAACAAATAATGAACTAAAAAAGTAAAGATAGATTAGTTAAGAGAGTTAGCTACTCAGTTTCAAAATAATAAGCCTTTCAGAACACTAGTTTATATTGATAGGGGATTAATAAAGGAATGAAACGAGCGAAAAAAAATATATAGGTCCATGTGCCTGTTTTCGAGATATAAGCCATTTAAATGTAGGCGGGAACATATTTTCTCATGACTTTTGGTGTCATACCACCAATTAAAAGTCCCTATCTGTTCAACCAAATTTTACAATTTTCATAGCTTTCTAAATATTTTACCTTAAGTTTAACTTCATAGAAACCAGGTATATCCTGAATCACACATGTATCAGCTTTCTACATGCCAATTTTCAACAGGTGTTTAAAATCATATAAAAAAGAAAAGGTCTTCCGAAAAGAGGTACCGCTAAAAATAACCCCTGGTTTTCTGGAAATCTTAAATTAGTATACTATGGAGTGCATTAATCCTCAATTTTGAATGCAAACTCATAAACAAGTAAATTTTAGCTCAAAATGGTCTTAACATATTTCTCTTTCACCAAAAGTTTCATTTCTGCCAATTTGTTGGTTAGTTTAAGTAAACAATGACATCAAATGCACTATTTTTTGTCCGAGTAGGCCTACTTTCACATACGTTCTAAATTTGTGGGAGTAATTGGTGGTATGACACCTAAAGAGACAAAAAAGTTGATTAGAAATCTTTTATTTTGCTTTATTCTTAATCCTTAGTCAATTTGTAGTTAAGAACAGCCTATCTGAGCATTATGTGACTTATATTAAAAATTTCACAGCTCAATTTAAACTGACTGTAATGCATGACTTTGATAGAAAATAGTTGAAAATTTCATTTTGGGCTACAGGAACATAAACTTTCAATATCAAGATCAGTTTTTGCTGATTTTTCCTTGTTTGTTCTACTTCTTTAAAGACTTTCCACAATTTTTGCAATGAATTGAGTAAAAAATCCAAGGTATTGAAGTATCTAGGAATATTGACCCCCCTTTTTTTCATCTGGTGTCAGTAAAGTACTACAAATTGATCAAAAGTGCAGTCATGGTCATTTAACTGTGTTTATTTACATCAGATAATCAAATTTAAGATATAAAAATTTCATTTGGAATAAAAATGGTTCTTTTGTGAGTTTCTGCAGTGTTTACATTAGGCTATGCTATCTGCCAAGTACATAGTATGACGCAATGATATAAGGGGTAAAAATCAAATAATTTCATTAAATCTGCATGAAAAAAATTGTTTGGGAGTAGTAACGACCTATGTTTCAATGTTCAACACCACAGAATGACTTTCTGTGCATTTATAACATAATTTATGACATTTTTTATATAAAAGCATATTGTCAGGATGGGAAAAGCTAAAAATAGCACAAACTCAAGTTTTAGGCTCTAAATTTGCAATATGTGACATTTTGCCACCAAAAAGATTGAAATGTGGCTACTATTATCTCAAATGATCAGTTGAGAGACAAAAACACAATTATTTTCTGATTTTGATGTTTCACCGCATTTTTCTTAAAGAGACAAAAAAGTTGATTAGAAATCTTTTATTTTGCTTTATTCTTAATCCTTAGTCAATTTGTAGTTAAGAACAGCCTATCTGAGCATTATGTGACTTATATTAAAAATTTCACAGCTCAATTTAAACTGACTGTAATGCATGACTTTGATAGAAAATAGTTGAAAATTTCATTTTGGGCTACAGGAACATAAACTTTCAATATCAAGATCAGTTTTTGCTGATTTTTCCTTGTTTGTACTACTTCTTTAAAGACTTTCCACAATTTTTGCAATGAATTGAGTAAAAAATCCAAGGTATTGAAGTATCTAGGAATATTGACCCCCCTTTTTTTCATCTGGTGTCAGTAAAGTACTACAAATTGATCAAAAGTGCAGTCATGGTCATTTAACTGTGTTTATTTACATCAGATAATCAAATTTAAGATATAAAAATTTCATTTGGAATAAAAATGGTTCTTTTGTGAGTTTCTGCAGTGTTTACATTAGGCTATGCTATCTGCCAAGTACATAGTATGACGCAATGATATAAGGGGTAAAAATCAAATAATTTCATTAAATCTGCATGAAAAAAATTGTTTGGGAGTAGTAACGACCTATGTTTCAATGTTCAACACCACAGAATGACTTTCTGTGCATTTATAACATAATTTATGACATTTTTTATATAAAAGCATATTGTCAGGATGGGAAAAGCTAAAAATAGCACAAACTCAAGTTTTAGGCTCTAAATTTGCAATATGTGACATTTTGCCACCAAAAAGATTGAAATGTGGCTACTATTATCTCAAATGATCAGTTGAGAGACAAAAACACAATTATTTTCTGATTTTGATGTTTCACCGCATTTTTCTTAAAGGTGTCATACCACCAATTAAAAGTCCCTATCTGTTCAACCAAATTTTACAATTTTCATAGCTTTCTAAATATTTTACCTTAAGTTTAACTTCATAGAAACCAGGTATATCCTGAATCACACATGTATCAGCTTTCTACATGCCAATTTTCAACAGGTGTTTAAAATCATATAAAAAAGAAAAGGTCTTCCGAAAAGAGGTACCGCTAAAAATAACCCCTGGTTTTCTGGAAATCTTAAATTAGTATACTATGGAGTGCATTAATCCTCAATTTTGAATGCAAACTCATAAACAAGTAAATTTTAGCTCAAAATGGTCTTAACATATTTCTCTTTCACCAAAAGTTTCATTTCTGCCAATTTGTTGGTTAGTTTAAGTAAACAATGACATCAAATGCACTATTTTTTGTCCGAGTAGGCCTACTTTCACATACGTTCTAAATTTGTGGGAGTAATTGGTGGTATGACACCTAAAGAGACAAAAAAGTTGATTAGAAATCTTTTATTTTGCTTTATTCTTAATCCTTAGTCAATTTGTAGTTAAGAACAGCCTATCTGAGCATTATGTGACTTATATTAAAAATTTCACAGCTCAATTTAAACTGACTGTAATGCATGACTTTGATAGAAAATAGTTGAAAATTTCATTTTGGGCTACAGGAACATAAACTTTCAATATCAAGATCAGTTTTTGCTGATTTTTCCTTGTTTGTTCTACTTCTTTAAAGACTTTCCACAATTTTTGCAATGAATTGAGTAAAAAATCCAAGGTATTGAAGTATCTAGGAATATTGACCCCCCTTTTTTTCATCTGGTGTCAGTAAAGTACTACAAATTGATCAAAAGTGCAGTCATGGTCATTTAACTGTGTTTATTTACATCAGATAATCAAATTTAAGATATAAAAATTTCATTTGGAATAAAAATGGTTCTTTTGTGAGTTTCTGCAGTGTTTACATTAGGCTATGCTATCTGCCAAGTACATAGTATGACGCAATGATATAAGGGGTAAAAATCAAATAATTTCATTAAATCTGCATGAAAAAAATTGTTTGGGAGTAGTAACGACCTATGTTTCAATGTTCAACACCACAGAATGACTTTCTGTGCATTTATAACATAATTTATGACATTTTTTATATAAAAGCATATTGTCAGGATGGGAAAAGCTAAAAATAGCACAAACTCAAGTTTTAGGCTCTAAATTTGCAATATGTGACATTTTGCCACCAAAAAGATTGAAATGTGGCTACTATTATCTCAAATGATCAGTTGAGAGACAAAAACACAATTATTTTCTGATTTTGATGTTTCACCGCATTTTTCTTAAAGAGACAAAAAAGTTGATTAGAAATCTTTTATTTTGCTTTATTCTTAATCCTTAGTCAATTTGTAGTTAAGAACAGCCTATCTGAGCATTATGTGACTTATATTAAAAATTTCACAGCTCAATTTAAACTGACTGTAATGCATGACTTTGATAGAAAATAGTTGAAAATTTCATTTTGGGCTACAGGAACATAAACTTTCAATATCAAGATCAGTTTTTGCTGATTTTTCCTTGTTTGTACTACTTCTTTAAAGACTTTCCACAATTTTTGCAATGAATTGAGTAAAAAATCCAAGGTATTGAAGTATCTAGGAATATTGACCCCCCTTTTTTTCATCTGGTGTCAGTAAAGTACTACAAATTGATCAAAAGTGCAGTCATGGTCATTTAACTGTGTTTATTTACATCAGATAATCAAATTTAAGATATAAAAATTTCATTTGGAATAAAAATGGTTCTTTTGTGAGTTTCTGCAGTGTTTACATTAGGCTATGCTATCTGCCAAGTACATAGTATGACGCAATGATATAAGGGGTAAAAATCAAATAATTTCATTAAATCTGCATGAAAAAAATTGTTTGGGAGTAGTAACGACCTATGTTTCAATGTTCAACACCACAGAATGACTTTCTGTGCATTTATAACATAATTTATGACATTTTTTATATAAAAGCATATTGTCAGGATGGGAAAAGCTAAAAATAGCACAAACTCAAGTTTTAGGCTCTAAATTTGCAATATGTGACATTTTGCCACCAAAAAGATTGAAATGTGGCTACTATTATCTCAAATGATCAGTTGAGAGACAAAAACACAATTATTTTCTGATTTTGATGTTTCACCGCATTTTTCTTAAAGGTGTCATACCACCAATTAAAAGTCCCTATCTGTTCAACCAAATTTTACAATTTTCATAGCTTTCTAAATATTTTACCTTAAGTTTAACTTCATAGAAACCAGGTATATCCTGAATCACACATGTATCAGCTTTCTACATGCCAATTTTCAACAGGTGTTTAAAATCATATAAAAAAGAAAAGGTCTTCCGAAAAGAGGTACCGCTAAAAATAACCCCTGGTTTTCTGGAAATCTTAAATTAGTATACTATGGAGTGCATTAATCCTCAATTTTGAATGCAAACTCATAAACAAGTAAATTTTAGCTCAAAATGGTCTTAACATATTTCTCTTTCACCAAAAGTTTCATTTCTGCCAATTTGTTGGTTAGTTTAAGTAAACAATGACATCAAATGCACTATTTTTTGTCCGAGTAGGCCTACTTTCACATACGTTCTAAATTTGTGGGAGTAATTGGTGGTATGACACCTAAAGAGA
Organism: Mytilus trossulus; assembly: GCF_036588685.1. Taxonomy (NCBI): domain Eukaryota; kingdom Metazoa; phylum Mollusca; class Bivalvia; order Mytilida; family Mytilidae; genus Mytilus; species Mytilus trossulus. Next base: position 8,266,889 of record NC_086385.1, on the reverse strand, counting down.
CAAAAAAGTTGATTAGAAATCTTTTATTTTGCTTTATTCTTAATCCTTAGTCAATTTGTAGTTAAGAACAGCCTATCTGAGCATTATGTGACTTATATTAAAAATTTCACAGCTCAATTTAAACTGACTGTAATGCATGACTTTGATAGAAAATAGTTGAAAATTTCATTTTGGGCTACAGGAACATAAACTTTCAATATCAAGATCAGTTTTTGCTGATTTTTCCTTGTTTGTTCTACTTCTTTAAAGACTTTCCACAATTTTTGCAATGAATTGAGTAAAAAATCCAAGGTATTGAAGTATCTAGGAATATTGACCCCCCTTTTTTTCATCTGGTGTCAGTAAAGTACTACAAATTGATCAAAAGTGCAGTCATGGTCATTTAACTGTGTTTATTTACATCAGATAATCAAATTTAAGATATAAAAATTTCATTTGGAATAAAAATGGTTCTTTTGTGAGTTTCTGCAGTGTTTACATTAGGCTATGCTATCTGCCAAGTACATAGTATGACGCAATGATATAAGGGGTAAAAATCAAATAATTTCATTAAATCTGCATGAAAAAAATTGTTTGGGAGTAGTAACGACCTATGTTTCAATGTTCAACACCACAGAATGACTTTCTGTGCATTTATAACATAATTTATGACATTTTTTATATAAAAGCATATTGTCAGGATGGGAAAAGCTAAAAATAGCACAAACTCAAGTTTTAGGCTCTAAATTTGCAATATGTGACATTTTGCCACCAAAAAGATTGAAATGTGGCTACTATTATCTCAAATGATCAGTTGAGAGACAAAAACACAATTATTTTCTGATTTTGATGTTTCACCGCATTTTTCTTAAAGAGACAAAAAAGTTGATTAGAAATCTTTTATTTTGCTTTATTCTTAATCCTTAGTCAATTTGTAGTTAAGAACAGCCTATCTGAGCATTATGTGACTTATATTAAAAATTTCACAGCTCAATTTAAACTGACTGTAATGCATGACTTTGATAGAAAATAGTTGAAAATTTCATTTTGGGCTACAGGAACATAAACTTTCAATATCAAGATCAGTTTTTGCTGATTTTTCCTTGTTTGTACTACTTCTTTAAAGACTTTCCACAATTTTTGCAATGAATTGAGTAAAAAATCCAAGGTATTGAAGTATCTAGGAATATTGACCCCCCTTTTTTTCATCTGGTGTCAGTAAAGTACTACAAATTGATCAAAAGTGCAGTCATGGTCATTTAACTGTGTTTATTTACATCAGATAATCAAATTTAAGATATAAAAATTTCATTTGGAATAAAAATGGTTCTTTTGTGAGTTTCTGCAGTGTTTACATTAGGCTATGCTATCTGCCAAGTACATAGTATGACGCAATGATATAAGGGGTAAAAATCAAATAATTTCATTAAATCTGCATGAAAAAAATTGTTTGGGAGTAGTAACGACCTATGTTTCAATGTTCAACACCACAGAATGACTTTCTGTGCATTTATAACATAATTTATGACATTTTTTATATAAAAGCATATTGTCAGGATGGGAAAAGCTAAAAATAGCACAAACTCAAGTTTTAGGCTCTAAATTTGCAATATGTGACATTTTGCCACCAAAAAGATTGAAATGTGGCTACTATTATCTCAAATGATCAGTTGAGAGACAAAAACACAATTATTTTCTGATTTTGATGTTTCACCGCATTTTTCTTAAAGGTGTCATACCACCAATTAAAAGTCCCTATCTGTTCAACCAAATTTTACAATTTTCATAGCTTTCTAAATATTTTACCTTAAGTTTAACTTCATAGAAACCAGGTATATCCTGAATCACACATGTATCAGCTTTCTACATGCCAATTTTCAACAGGTGTTTAAAATCATATAAAAAAGAAAAGGTCTTCCGAAAAGAGGTACCGCTAAAAATAACCCCTGGTTTTCTGGAAATCTTAAATTAGTATACTATGGAGTGCATTAATCCTCAATTTTGAATGCAAACTCATAAACAAGTAAATTTTAGCTCAAAATGGTCTTAACATATTTCTCTTTCACCAAAAGTTTCATTTCTGCCAATTTGTTGGTTAGTTTAAGTAAACAATGACATCAAATGCACTATTTTTTGTCCGAGTAGGCCTACTTTCACATACGTTCTAAATTTGTGGGAGTAATTGGTGGTATGACACCTAAAGAGACAAAAAAGTTGATTAGAAATCTTTTATTTTGCTTTATTCTTAATCCTTAGTCAATTTGTAGTTAAGAACAGCCTATCTGAGCATTATGTGACTTATATTAAAAATTTCACAGCTCAATTTAAACTGACTGTAATGCATGACTTTGATAGAAAATAGTTGAAAATTTCATTTTGGGCTACAGGAACATAAACTTTCAATATCAAGATCAGTTTTTGCTGATTTTTCCTTGTTTGTTCTACTTCTTTAAAGACTTTCCACAATTTTTGCAATGAATTGAGTAAAAAATCCAAGGTATTGAAGTATCTAGGAATATTGACCCCCCTTTTTTTCATCTGGTGTCAGTAAAGTACTACAAATTGATCAAAAGTGCAGTCATGGTCATTTAACTGTGTTTATTTACATCAGATAATCAAATTTAAGATATAAAAATTTCATTTGGAATAAAAATGGTTCTTTTGTGAGTTTCTGCAGTGTTTACATTAGGCTATGCTATCTGCCAAGTACATAGTATGACGCAATGATATAAGGGGTAAAAATCAAATAATTTCATTAAATCTGCATGAAAAAAATTGTTTGGGAGTAGTAACGACCTATGTTTCAATGTTCAACACCACAGAATGACTTTCTGTGCATTTATAACATAATTTATGACATTTTTTATATAAAAGCATATTGTCAGGATGGGAAAAGCTAAAAATAGCACAAACTCAAGTTTTAGGCTCTAAATTTGCAATATGTGACATTTTGCCACCAAAAAGATTGAAATGTGGCTACTATTATCTCAAATGATCAGTTGAGAGACAAAAACACAATTATTTTCTGATTTTGATGTTTCACCGCATTTTTCTTAAAGAGACAAAAAAGTTGATTAGAAATCTTTTATTTTGCTTTATTCTTAATCCTTAGTCAATTTGTAGTTAAGAACAGCCTATCTGAGCATTATGTGACTTATATTAAAAATTTCACAGCTCAATTTAAACTGACTGTAATGCATGACTTTGATAGAAAATAGTTGAAAATTTCATTTTGGGCTACAGGAACATAAACTTTCAATATCAAGATCAGTTTTTGCTGATTTTTCCTTGTTTGTACTACTTCTTTAAAGACTTTCCACAATTTTTGCAATGAATTGAGTAAAAAATCCAAGGTATTGAAGTATCTAGGAATATTGACCCCCCTTTTTTTCATCTGGTGTCAGTAAAGTACTACAAATTGATCAAAAGTGCAGTCATGGTCATTTAACTGTGTTTATTTACATCAGATAATCAAATTTAAGATATAAAAATTTCATTTGGAATAAAAATGGTTCTTTTGTGAGTTTCTGCAGTGTTTACATTAGGCTATGCTATCTGCCAAGTACATAGTATGACGCAATGATATAAGGGGTAAAAATCAAATAATTTCATTAAATCTGCATGAAAAAAATTGTTTGGGAGTAGTAACGACCTATGTTTCAATGTTCAACACCACAGAATGACTTTCTGTGCATTTATAACATAATTTATGACATTTTTTATATAAAAGCATATTGTCAGGATGGGAAAAGCTAAAAATAGCACAAACTCAAGTTTTAGGCTCTAAATTTGCAATATGTGACATTTTGCCACCAAAAAGATTGAAATGTGGCTACTATTATCTCAAATGATCAGTTGAGAGACAAAAACACAATTATTTTCTGATTTTGATGTTTCACCGCATTTTTCTTAAAGGTGTCATACCACCAATTAAAAGTCCCTATCTGTTCAACCAAATTTTACAATTTTCATAGCTTTCTAAATATTTTACCTTAAGTTTAACTTCATAGAAACCAGGTATATCCTGAATCACACATGTATCAGCTTTCTACATGCCAATTTTCAACAGGTGTTTAAAATCATATAAAAAAGAAAAGGTCTTCCGAAAAGAGGTACCGCTAAAAATAACCCCTGGTTTTCTGGAAATCTTAAATTAGTATACTATGGAGTGCATTAATCCTCAATTTTGAATGCAAACTCATAAACAAGTAAATTTTAGCTCAAAATGGTCTTAACATATTTCTCTTTCACCAAAAGTTTCATTTCTGCCAATTTGTTGGTTAGTTTAAGTAAACAATGACATCAAATGCACTATTTTTTGTCCGAGTAGGCCTACTTTCACATACGTTCTAAATTTGTGGGAGTAATTGGTGGTATGACACCTTTTCATAGCTTTATTGTTGACAAGCTTAAGTTCTCAAAAACTATTAGAAAAATATTTTTTGAAGACTTTTACAGATGGTTTATCATAATTAATGTAAAATGTAAAAAGAAAAATAGGGGTCAATGGGCAAATTTTTTACCAGAGGATCATTACATCTGACAAAAATACCAAAGCATGACAGGTGAACTTCTTTATTTCAAGTTCATAACTTATAGATACATGTACTTGTTGAAGAAACAGACACTGTCAGATTAAGAAAAACCACGAAGAGATTGCATAACCTTAAAATATACATGTAGCACGGTTGATTTTTAGACAAGACAAGCGTTACCTTCTATGTATGAATAAACCGCCAAACAAATCCAGGGTGAGACTGAAGCAAATATGTCGTAAGACGGAATATTTATCAGATACAAACAAAATTGAAATAATCATAGAAATCAGTCAAATTACAGCGTTTTAGATAAAAAAAAAAAAAAAAGACATGCTACAATCGGATTCTAGTCTACAGAAAAAAAATGTGATAAGTCTACATTGTTATTAAAGTTCTGAAAAGAACCACAATTAATACTAAAACATCGTTAATTACCTAGTTAAATCATGCAGATTGTTAAAACTATTGTAATTGGTCATAGTAAGCACTACCTACACGGTACTTGCAACCTTAGGCTTTACTATTTTAGCGATCAGTCAACGGTCATCGATCAGTCACCGATCAGTCAAGTTCGCGTCAAACTCACGTCAGCAATCCGTCAGACTTATAGTTAAAGTAATTGACTGATCGGACTGATCGGACGGATAGAACCGATCAACCTTGATGACGGATTGACCTGTAATACGTCACATGATAAACTAATACAAATTACGGAATCTTAGTTTCGTTTAGTTAAATTAAAATGGCGACTAGTGATGTCAACGTATATTTGTTCCACCTAACAGAAGTTCCAGTGGAAACTTTATTATAAACAATGTCATAATTCTCAGATCCGGACATCCTGGCATTTACATTTGTCAGGAGGTGATAAAATCCGGAATCCTCTAGATTTTTCATCTATTTGAAGGGGATAACTGATTATTTATATTGCTGATTATTTTTTAACCAGAGGTTATAGTATGTTAAAAATCAAAATGGAGATAGTATATAGTGTCTTTAACAGTATTAAAAGAGTAAAATTGCTATATTCAACTGGTAATGATATATATATCAATTAAATTAATTTGCAACAAGTCTATGGAAAATCTAGAGGAATCTTATCCGCATCACCTATCAACATTGTTTACATAACAAAAATGCTAATCATTGATTGGTCAGTTACATGTTGTGATGTCACTGCAGATCTGAGAATACCTGTACCTGTTGGAACAAATATTCTATACTATTTATTCCGTTAGGAACATCTACTGTAATATTTATTCCTGTGGAAATAATATTCCAGAATAGTTTTTCCATTTGGAACTTATATTATGAAGGAACTTCTATTCCGTGACAGCGACACTCTTTTAATATCATGAAAAAAAAACTATTCTTAACTCTAAAAAGTACAAAAATCCAATGGCGGTCAATAATTTTAAGTAAAACGATGAAATATTTGCATTTTAGGCAATGTGTACAAAAATTCATAATCTTTTTCCTTAAAGTAGGCATATTTTATGAAGAACAGCCAATCTTGATGAACAAAAAGTACTGAAATAATATGACGGTTAATAATTTGTATCAAAAATCAACAACTGCATTCTTATTCAACAGAAATAAAAGTTTAAGTATTTTAATTCTCAGTATATCTCAATTCTGATTAGATGACTTGTCTCAAGATGGTAAAAATGACTGATTTAAAATAAAATAGCTTCATTTTTAATTAAAAGAAGAATGATTTTTGTTATTTTAAACAATGCGAATAAAATTTTAGTATGATTTCTCTGACACTCTTTTAATACATGAAAAGAAACCTATTCTAATCTATAAAAAGTCCAAAAATCCAATGGTGGTCAATAATTTTTAGTAAAATGAAGAAATATTTGCATTTTAGGCAATGCGTACAAAAATTTATTATCTTTTTCCTTAAAGTAGGCATATTTTATGAAGAACAGCCAATCCTGATGTACAAAAAGTACTGAAATGATATGACGGTTAATAATGTGTATCAAAATAAATCAACAACTGCATTCTTATTCCACAAAAATAAAAGTTGAAGTATTTAAATTCTCAGTATATCTCAATTCTGATTAGATGACTTGTCTCAAGATGGTAAAAATGACTGATTTCAAATAAAATAGCATCATTTTTAATTAAAAGCTGATTTATTTTGGTTATTTTAAACAACGCGAATAACATTTTAGTATGATTTCTCTGACACTCTTTTAATATCATGAAAAAAAAACTATTTTTAACTCTAAAAAGTACAAAAATCCAATAGCAGTCAATAATTTTTAGTTAAGTGAAGGAATATTTGCATTTTAGGCAACGCATACAAAAATTTAATATCTTTTTCCTTAAAGTAAGCATGTTTTATGAAGAACAGCCAATCCTGATGTACAAAAAGTACTTAAATCTTATAACTGTTAACAATTTGTATCAAAATAAATCAACTACTGCATTCTTATTCAACAAAAATGAAAGTTTAAATATTTAAATTCTCAGTATATCTCAATTCTGATTAGATGACTTGTCTCAAGATTGTAAAAATGACTGATTTCAAATAAAATAGCATCTTTTTTAATTAAAAGCTGATTTATTTTGGTTATTTTAAACAACGCGAATAACATTTTAGTATGATTTCTCTGACACTCTTTTAATATCATGAAAAAAAAACTATTTTTAACTCTAAAAAGTACAAAAATCCAATAGCAGTCAATAATTTTTAGTTAAATGAAGAAATATTTGCATTTTAGGCAATCATGAATGCGTACAAATATTTATTATCTTTTTCCTTAAAGTAGGCATATTTTATGAAGAACAGCTAATCCTGATGTGCAAAAAGTACTGAAATGATATGACGGTTAATAATGTGTATCAAAATAAATCATCAACTGCATTCTTATTCCACAAAAATAAAAGTTTTAGTATTTAAATTCTCAGTATATCTCAATTCTGATTAGATGACTTGTCTCAAGATGGTAAAAATGACTGATTTCAAATAAAATAGCATCATTTTTAATTAAAAGAAGACTAATTTTGGTAATTTTAAACAACGTGGATAACATTTTAGTATGATTTTTCTGACACTCTTTTAATATCATGAAAAAAACCTAATCTTAACTCTAAAAAGTACAAAAATCCAATGGGGGTCAATAATTTTTAGTAAAGTGAGGAAATATTTGCATTTTAGGCAATGCATACAAAAATTTAATATCTTTTTCCTTAAAGTAAGCATATTTTATGAAGAACAGCCAATCCTGATGTTCAAAAGTATTGAAAGCATATCACTGTTAATAATTTATATCAAAATAAATCAACAACTGCATTCTTATTCAACAAAAATAAAAGTTTAAGTATTAAAATTCTCAGTATATCTCAATTCTGATTAGATGACTTGTCTCAAGATGGTAAAAATGACTGATTTCAAATAAAATAGCATCATTTTTAATTAAAAGAAGACTAATTTTGGTTATTTTAAACAACGCGAATAACATTTTAGTATGATTTCTCTGACACTCTTTTAATTTCATGAAAAAAAACTATTCTAAACTCGAAAAAATACAAAAATCCAATGGCGGTCAATAATTTTTAGTAAAATGAAGAAATATTTGCATTTTAGTCAATGCGTACAAAAATTGAAACTTTTTTTTCCTTAAACATTTGTTAAAGTAGGCATATTTTATGAAGAACAGCCAATCCTGATGTACAAAAAAGTACTGAAAGCATATAACTGTTAATAATTTTAAAAATATCAAAATAAATCAACAACTGCATTCTTATTCAACAAAAATAAAAGTTTAAGTATTTAAATTCTCAGTATATCTCAATTCTGATAAGATGACTTGTCTCGAGATGGTAAACATGACTGATTTCAAATAAAATAGCATCATTTGTAATAATAAGAAGACTAATTATGGTTATTTTAAACAATGTGAATACAAATTTAGTATGATTTCTCTGAAACTATCTTAATATCATGAAAAAAAACCTAATCTTAACTCTAAAAAGTACAAAAATCCAATGGTGGTCAATAATTTTTAGTAAATAGAAGAAATATTTGCATTTTAGGTTAAGCGTACAAAAATTTGATATCTTTTTCCTTAAAGTAAGCATAATTTATAAAGAACAGCCAATCTTGATGTACAAAAAGTATTGAAAAAATATGGCGATTAATAATTTGTATCAAAATAAAGTAATATCTGCATTCCTACATGTATTCACAAAAATAAAAGTTAAAGATTCTAAATCTTATTGTATCTAAATTTTAATTAAAAGATTTTGGATATTTTAAGTAATGCGAATAAATTTTGTATGATTTCTCTGACTTTCTTTTAATTTTTTTAACAAACCGTTAATTTCAACCTATATAAAGTAAAATAATCAAATTTTGGTCAATAATTTCCATTCAAATAAAGAAATAATTGCATTCTGGTTCAACATAATTAAAAGTTAATACTTATTCTTCAAATATTAAAATTTTATACAAAATTTGTCAATAAAAGGAAGTCATAGCAACTGATTGCAATTGAACATGTTGAAGTTACAATATTTTCAAATATGAGAAGAAAAGTTTGCATTTTAAGCAACGCGTACAAAAATTTAATATCTATTTCCCTAAAGTAAACATAATTTATGAAGAACAACCAATCCTGATGAACAAAAAGTACTGAAATCATATGGCGGTTGATAATTTTTATCAAAATATTCAATAACTGCGTCCTTTTCCACAAAATAAAAGTTTAAGTAATTTAATTCTTATTATATCTCAATTCTAATGAAAATAATGAAAATCGCGAGAAATTACCTCGAGCAACGGTGTACCATAAGAGGAGGAAGATAGCACACAGAGAACAGTAGTGTCAATTATTGACCTTAGGATCAGGATCAGTTGTTGGAAATAACTGATTTCAAATAAAACAGTGTCATTTTTTAAAGAAAAAAGAGTTTTGAACAATACGAATAAAATTTAAATATGAATTATCTGACGTTCTTTTAATTTTATGAAAAACGACCTTTTCTAAACTATAAAAAGTTCAAAACTCCAATGGCGGATTATCGGCATTTTCGTAAGTAGAAGTTCATGTTAACTGAGACATATAATACTATTATGTATTAAATATGTTTCTTATGTTTACAATTTGTAATACAAAACTATTAATTAACACAAACAATTTAAATAACGCTTTAATTAAGAATCTAATATAACTGTTGCACTATTTTTACTTTTTTATTGCAACCAAATTAACGTGTAAATTATGGTGTCTTCGTCGAGGTCCGCGTTTATGGATCTTAAACACTGTTGAGCTCGGTTTACATAAGAATTTGAAATATATACGTATCTGTCCGATCCGTGCATAAATTTGATTTACTGATCGATCGATGACCGTTGTCATAGTAACTCTCACATAGGTTATTTGACTTATCTGACGGATCCTATGGGTCACCGATCACTGATCAGTCATCGATCAGTCAAACATCCGTCACCGATCATTCACCGATCAGTCAAGTTCACGTCAAACAGTAATGTTAAGGTTGCAAGTACTGTACTTGTCTTCTTATGATTAGATACACGTCTGATAAAAGGGGACATGCGGTGGTCACACCACTGATAAAAGGGGACACGCGGTTGGTAACACTACTGCAAAAAGGGGGCATGCGATTGGTCACACTACTGATAAGAGGGAACATGCTATTGGTCAACCTATTTACCTCTTACTGGAACGGGAGGTCGGGTTGGTACCACTGTGTATGGACAAATTATACGAATATATATAAGAACATTATATAGTGTGGTTACCCCTTTAAAGTTGACGCTAATTGTTTTGTAATTTGCACAAGACCATTATAACCATCTGAGATCAACCTCCGTTTGGGGTGTTTTCGTTTTGCTCAGTCTTTAGTTTTCTATGTTGTGTTGTGTGTACTATTGTTTCAAAGTCTGTGGCCTTTTTTTAGCTACGAAGTTTTTCTTTAGAATTGTGCGTTTGAATGTCCCACTGGTATCTTTCGCCAATATTTACGACTATTTATCATTATAACATGGATATCGTAGCATGAAATAATGTGCACAAGGTGACTGATCGCCATGAGTTATATCTTTAAGAATGTCCTCATTGTATCGCTATATTTCTTGTTCTTTTACGTTCTTGTCTTGATTTCTTGTTTTATTATTCAGTTTTATTTATTATTCATCATTATTATTTTTTATAAATTATTTGATTAGAAAAAACATATTTGAAAACAAAAAAAACATAATGCTTAATTAAATCGGCTCCTTTTTTTTAGCAGCAATTAGAACTGCGTTATATTCTTTGTCTAACTTTTCCTAACAAAAATGATTTTGTAAAAAAAGTCCACAGACAAACATTCATGCAACTCTATATTGTAAGAATAGGCAGTAGATCTTGAAAAACACAGAAAATCACAACAAGAAGACGAATACTTACCCTTGCAAATAGCTTGAAATATTTTTCTGTCGAATCCTCTCAGTTCGTCAAATGACTTAACTGTGAACCTGTTTTCATCAATTGGTACAGAAGCCATTCCATCTAACTCCCTTGTATCAGCTAAACCAATACCTATGGCGTATACATGGATATTGTCTTGGTCCCTTGCACCTACTGCTTCCGGTATGGTTCGACGGGAGTTTATGTTAGACACACCATCTGTGATGATTATTCCGACGTTTGGAACACCTGGTCTGTCGCCATTTCTTTGAGAAAACATTTCTCTCATTTTGGCAATGGCGTCTGCTGTATTGGTGCTACCATACGTGTATTTGATATTTCCAACAGCGGTATCGACGTCTGTGCTTGTTTGATAGGTATTCAGTTCGAATTCGACGTTTACTCTGGTGCTATAAGTCACAATACCGACTCTAGCACGATCATTATCAATATCGGCATTTCGGAGGAGTTCCTTAACAAAGTTTTTCATTTTTTCAAAATTATCGGTACCAACACTTGTAGAAGAATCAAGGATGATGACAAGATCAACTTCAGCAGAGCATCCTAAAACCAGAAATAAAATTGAATGAGCACATGTTCAGGTGATAAATGAAAATAATAGTTTATAAATTTCATTCGCCCGAAACGCTTTTCAGAATTAAATTTAGACAGGAACGCTGACGCGTTAAATTTTTTTGAGAGTCTTGGTCTATACTTTTTTTTTTTATTTTGTTTACAAATACCACACGGCGAGCAATCCTTGGCAACATGTCAATGTTATGTGTTAAAAGGCTATTTAATAAGTTGGTGTTTATTTGTGCTAGATGTTCTAGTAACACACAGTTTACCAAATTAGCATCTGTTTTTGGCATTTGTCTAATTGTGAAAGAAAATGACACAAATTAAACGAATGGCCCATTTATCCATGTCTCATTGGTTTTCGTACTACTAAGATAATATTGTGACATTACAGTTCCGTTGATAAAGCATTCATAGTACGAATGCATATGACGTACAAAAACATATGATTTGTCCGTAATTTTTAACCCTATGATACATTTTGTTTACTCGGCTGAACGTTATATTGTGAGTTTGTGTATGTTTTTTATTTGTAGAATATTTTTTATATGTAGCATATTTTTATACAAAATGTTTATCTATCATCATACTTACCAGGTTTGAAGGACCATCAATTATTAAAACTACAACAATTTGAGGAAAACGCCACAGGATACAATATACACAACATAGAAAGCATACAAAGACAAGAGAGGTCTGGTTGAGGTTTATGTACAGATTATGAATTAAAAAATACGAAGACCACACCTCTTGCAGACCCTAAAACAAGGTACCAGTAAATTATAGAAATTATTAATTTAACAAAATTTCTCTTCATCTTTATCTCTTTATGGACGTTTTTTCAAGTCATCTTCATAGAATCTGTTGAAGCATTTTAAACGATCTATTTTACTTAAAAGCTTAAAATTGTTTTTTTAAATGGTTGCAGAATACCTTGGATTTTAAAAAGTTATCATCCATATTGTTTATCTTCATTGTTTTGAAGCTTTGAAATTGTATGTATAAACAATTCTAATGCAATTAATTTGTAACAATTGTTCTGATTGGATGCCAGCAAGCGTAAAATTCTCTATCTCCTTGTCTGTAACTAAGGAAGCCGACATTTTGAATTTCGGAATGAATCGACATGTTATTTCTACAATAATAAACGAAAAACTCACTTGTTACGCCTAAAATTCTTCTTTTTATCAAATTTTATTACATTCTGAAGCGGCACAAAATTCTGAAAACGCCCGGTGTTTATGTTTGACGCCGGAAGCATACCTATGACGTCACCTAGTGTAGGGACCAACGAAGATAACATCTTTTCGCGGAATTTTCTTTAATGAAGGTTTTATACTGAAATGATGATTGAAATTTATTTATAAACTTGTTTTGCATTAGAATAGAGATAACTGTATTGTATTTGAAGCTTTTCGGACGTCCATCGGTAGTTTTACTGTCGCAAATACCCGTTTACCTGTCTCCGCTCCGCGTCGCCAGGTAAACTAAATTTGCGACAGTAAAACTACCGATGGACGTCCTTAAAGCTTCAAATACAATACAGTTATCTCTTAATTCGCCGTTTCGGAATCTAATGCATTCTGGGTAATGTTTCCAACAGAGTACAGCAAACTATTGTGATTGGCTTTAAAATTTATAAACAATAGATAGTAAACCAATGACGTAGCGTCATTTTCATTTTGAGATTACCCACTTTCCTCTAGATTCTGTAAAAAGAGAAATTATATTTCGGACGTATCGTATCCTAATCATTTGAAATAATAATAGTAACATTATTTACTGGTACCTTGCGTGTTACATACATATACATTTATATACATATAAAATTATATATTATATAAATATGAATTAATGTTTTGTCTATTAATATGAATATATTAATGTTTTATTGATGTTTATTGTACATTTAAATACGTATGAAAGCGTTCACAAAGAAGACATGTAAAGCAACAATATAAAAACTGAACCAACACATTAAGTGGAGAGCTTACATCAACTAGTTAGCGGTTAAGATGGTACACAACACTTCTACTAAAATTAATTTGGCTTATTTAATTTTCATAAAATTTGACGAAGTATTTACTTTGATCCTTTGACAAAAATGTAACATTTAAAAAAAAATTGAACAAACTGTTTTATCAGGAAAAAATACACTGGTTATATAGCAGTTTGAAAAAACACTTATTTTGATCATTGCGAAGCATAATATTCCCTAAAACACAACACAATTAAAACGTTTAGCTGATTTTTAAGAGTTACCTCCCTGTAGTGTTAGGTACCACCTTAAAAAACAATAAAAGCGGATTGCTGAAGGTTTGAAATTATCAACATTATTACATGTAATCGTGAATTAATAAAATAAGCATTCCCCTCAAATATATAAACGTTAAAGTTAACATATAATATATTTCTTTCCAAAAGGTTTATTTTAATTCTAAACTCTTCAATGAAAAAAACTTTTGTTTTATTTTATTTGATAGGTTTGGTTTGTGGTATGAAAATATCTTATTGGGTGGATTGTTGGCTGGTTTTATTTGTTAAGGTTTTCTACGATAATTGTAAAAAAACAAAAGACACCAAAAACAACAATTGATCGCATTGTTTCATTATCAAGGTTAAAATTTAAGAACAAAATGACTTTTTTGAATATTGTTCTTTTATCTTAATATCAAACTTTGATAAATACAAAAAAAAACACACTATCCCATGATACTTAGTCAGTGTTATCTATTAGTGATGTAAACTCAGCATGGATCTTCACCGTTATGCATATTGGGTTTTATCGCCAGGTCCTAGCAAAAACTTTCACTGGACCTATATAACTATCAATAACATTCACAATGAACGTCTTACTCTGTTGATGGGAAGAATTTGTTTTCTTTCGATTGATTTTGTTCTCTGTCAATGGCTGTAAGTTTAACAAACGAATGAAAATGGACTCTCAATTTGTCTCATGTCATTTTTGGTGATTTTTTTTACCATCTTTTTAATTTATCACAAATCTTTAGAATTATTAACAACGAAAGACGTAGTAAATACTCATATAATTGCAAATTTACGGAGAAATTTAATTACCAAATTCATTCTTGCTAATACGTTTTACCCAAGAAACATACCGGTGAAATCATCGCTTCATTTATTGTACATGAATATTAATTTTACATATAAATAGCGACATCACAACATTGTAAAATAAATACCTAAAGCTCCATCTATTAACGAACCTGTAAATAGTTATATACACTTTCTGTCAAAGATATTAATATAAAAAAAATCTAGCGATTTTTCATTTGCTCATAGAATATGAATATTTATTTTTGTTGCATTCCGCTTTAAAATATGTTACACACGTATATACGTTTCGTTTTAAGAAGTCCATACACATAAATCATTTTTAAGTAAATATACAGATTATATAAGGTATATTTAAAAACACTAAATTTGTATTTGTTAAAAAATCTGATAAAAAAATAAAAACTCAACATATCAAACATTGAAATATAAATTATTAATACAATATTATTACCACCAAATAACTTGCATTTAATTATCTTAATACAATATATAGTATAACATATAAAGCAACCGTTTCCCATCTGTTTTCAATATGATTCCAACAATATGACTATCCTTTATAGTGTCAGTCATTTTATATTCAGAATAACTACCTACAACTGCATATAGAGTCATTTGGAACTTCACACATTCCAAACGGAATGTCCAAAATCAAATGGCAAAATCTAGAGCTCAAACACATAAAACTAATTAACAACAACTGGCATATTCCTGACTTGGTACAGGCATTTTGTTATCAAATAAATGGTGTTCTTAATCTGGTTGTTCAGCTAGCTTAACCTCTCTTGGATGACAGTCGCAAAATTGTATTGTAAAAGTGTGAACAAAACAAACACACATAATTTGTAAAAATGTCAAAAATATGGGGAAAAGCAGTCAACATTGTGAATATTGCTTTTGTGTACTGTGCTCTTTAAATCAATGCGTCAATATTTTTTTTTATATAAATTCATTTACACTTAGGGTATTTTTCAGAAGACTATAAGAAGATGATACAGTTGTTGATTTTTGCAAGTTAAATGTTTATCTTAAACTGTAGATATGAATTGATAGTTGTGGACAATAATTCTTAAACAGAAAATGACTACCTTTGGGAGGGACAGTCATTTGTCGGTGTCATATTGATATTACAATTTATACTGCAACTAGTTGTGTTTATTTCCTAAATATAGTAACAAAGCTATATTTTGTATAACGTCAATTTCATTTTCCACAATAAGGGGTCCATTAAGGGATGAAAATAGTTAAAAAAAAATGTGTTACGATTTAAAAAGTTATCAATTTATTCATCAAAGTTGCAGTATAAAACAATATAAGGTCAATTTCAGAAAAATATAAACTTTTTTGTACTCGGCGCAATCCTTGGAAAGTGCTCAATAGAACCTCGCTCTTCACCAGTTTCTCAGCCTCATACGAAAAAGTGTATATTTTCCTGACATTGACCTAATATTGTATAGGTATTTTTTACCTCGAAAAGGTCTATCATTCAACATTTGTTCTGAAATAAACTAAATTAGTTATTCTTTTTATCTACATCACTAAATAAAAGGCCTATGTCCTTTTTGTCAATAAAAAACTCATTAGAAAGTATTGAACAGGAGCAGAACTTTAAACTAATCCGTTCATTAAATTTGTGGAAACTGCTACAATATTTGACTTCATTTGCATAGTGATTAAAACAATGACAAATCTTATTTCATCTATGATTGAAACTAAGATTAAACTATTTTCTCTAAACTCATCTGGCGTTAGAAACATATATGAAACTTTACTATAATAAATATACCATAATTAATTCTCCATTTTTTTTAGAGAACTTTATTTAACACTCTATCATCAGCCCCCTCCTATTTCAAATGACTGAAATTCTGATTGTATAAAATAGTTTTATTCTCTTTTTTAAATAAAATTTGAATGCGGCAATGAAGAGCAAGACGATACATTCATTAAATAGAAAGGAGACTTACCTGATTTTGGAGGTGGGAACGTAATTGCAATAGGAGGAGCTACAATAAACAAAAATACAATTTATTCAAATTGTGTTCAATCTTTATAGTATTAAATATTATGAAATCAAGCTCACACAACACAACTAAAAGAACAATAGTTATGACTATCAAACATCAGATGGGAACGTAATTGCTATCGGAGGAGCTACAATGAACAAAATACAATTTATTCAAGTTGTGTTCAATCGTGTTAGTATTAAATATTATGTTATCAAGCTCACACAACACGTATAAAAGAACAATAGTTATGACTATCAAACATAAGCTCGAAAGATACATATAAAAACAATAGTTATGAATATCAAATATTAGTCTTGATCTTTAACATCCCCGAAGTTGATGCATTGATTAACTGTTGGTATTAAATCATCGTACTTTCGACAATGTTAGCGAGTTCAAATAGCAAAATGCAGCCAGAATGTCCACAGAGAATTAACGTCGTTTAGAAAGGCAAACTGACATTCTAAAATTATTTTCTGTTGGAGTCGAACTTTCTGTAATGTAAATATTACTTTTACAATTATTGAACCTGGAAAAAAACTTCGATTTCCTATATTGTGAATCTGACTTTGTAGTCTCTAAGTTCGAAGATTAGTGTGGCATGTGAACTCAATGATATGATTTTTACGAACACTTGATGTTTTCACGGCTTTGTGGTGAGCTTGTTGTCTAAAACCTAGGAAAATCTTGATTCTATCGTGATTTTGGTACATTTATACGCATCCAGCATTGTCCAGAGGGGAAACAAGTAGTATACCACTGTTCAAAAGTCATGAATCTAATAAGAGAAAACACATCCCGTTTGAAATCTTAAACCGAAAAAAACAACGACACAACAGAAACAGTTATATTTTTCAGAGATCAACAAAACAGAAACACCAAAATACGTAGACTTAATTCTTTACAGGTGTATTTCAAGATGGTCCAAAGTACTTACCGGTTGATCTCTGAAATACTGGTCCGACAGGTGTCACTGGTGAAACTTTAAATTGAAATAGAAATTTTAAATTAAGAATGATATATTCTTGTTAGGAAAAAGTATATTTGGTTAAAACATGCAGCGAATGAGTCCTCAACACTTATGAAGACCAGTATTACAGACAAAATTTCACATAGCATTTAATTGATAATTTCATTTGAAAATGCCTGTACCAAGTCATGAATATGACAGGTGTTGTCCAGACGTTTGATGTGTTTTGTCATTTGATTTTGCTCTTCGATTTGGAACTTTACGATTGAATTTTCCAAGGAGTTCAGTATTTTTGTGATTTTACTTTTTTCCAATAGTTGTCTCCCTTTAAATTTTAAATGTATGTCTCATTGGCAATAACATCATCAATCATTACTACGTAATCAAATTTCATAAAAATTACCGCGTTTTTACTTGTATCCAGACGATATAGTTCATTACTACTTATATTTGTGTGCTTCATAGTGTAACACATATAATTCCTACTCATAACATATTTCACAAAACATGTGTACAGTGAAACCTGACTAAACCGAATCCTGTATAAACCGAAAACCCGTATAAACCAAACACGTTCTAACGCACCGTAATGCCAAATTAATGAGCGTTGTGAACCTGATAAAACCGAACATCGATCAAAACCGAACAAAATTTTAAGTCCCGAAGAGGTTCGGTTTAAACAGGTTTCACTATACTACATTTACCTCCAGGAAATCCAATAGGAATGGTAGGTACAGTCTGACGTTCACCATTTACACTCACTACAAAAAAGACAACAATTTGCGACTGTAATACAAGTGAGAGGTTAAGCTTCCTATAAAACCAGGTTTAATCAACCCTTTTCTCCATAAAAAAAATGTCTGTAGCAAGGCAGGAATATGACAGTTGTTAATCATTCGTTTAATGTGCTTGAGCTTTTGATTTTGCCATTTGATTAGGGACTTTCCGTTTTGAAAATTTCAAGAACTCCATTTGAACTATTTAAAAAAAATAAAAATAACAAATATTTGATATCAGTTATTTTCATCAGTTGAATTAAATGAGAATTCGTATTATGAAAACATAAAATTTGGGCTGAGTTTTGTTTTAAATTTGTTTTAATTTAATTTTTGGAAAGTAAAATACTTGTACTTACATGATCGAATATCTCTTCTTAGTAAATTCGTTAGTGTTGATAAATCGGAGTAACGTGAAACTGTATGAACATTTCTCGGGTTGGTTGCAATGGTTTCCAATTCTGATTTGTCCCTAACTCCAATCCCAATAGGGAAAACTTCAATACCTTCACTGCGCATGACCTCAGTTTGATCTGCCAGGAAATCAGCGTTGACTGTTGATGCTGAGTCTGTGATGAGGAAAACAGCTTTGGGAACATCAGCTCTTGCATACTGATCGTCAAACATAATAAGAGCTTCAATAACTGCCCCGGATGTGTCAACAATATTGCTCCTAACATTGTCATTGATGTTGGAGATAGCATTTGAAACTTCCCTCCAAGTCGTATGCCTACAAAATTAAAAATAAAACAATGGAAATCATATGGAATTCAATCATCAATGATAACGGGTATGGTTCTTTCATTTAAAAAATATGTATAGGTCGGTGAGACATCTCAAAAAATCTAAATATATCTAGAGATATTATCAAGTTAGTTGAATGTGGTACAGTAGTCTTCGTTGGCTGTTGGTTGTCATATTTTCCTCTTATTCCTTGTTTTAATCATTAACCGGTACATTGGTTTCTCTTTTGATTTGTTTCACATTTTATAAATCCCATTACGGCATATAATTTCTTCATTGTTGAAAATTGAACTTTTACATCTGATTGTTTATATCGTCATCATTTGGGCTTTAGATATAGACCTGTTGGTGATCATTTCAAAGAACAAAACAAAGTACAAACTTATCTTGAACTTACTCATTAAGATTAAATTGAACTGACGGATGTTCTCCATACGCCATAACACCTAATCGAGCTCTGCCACCATCAAAGTCGGCTCTGGAAACCAGATCTTTTACAAAGGTGAGCATTCTTTGGAAATCGTTCCTTGACGTTGATGAAGAAGCATGGAATGCGATGATCATATCTGCTGTTTCGCTATCTGCGAGAATGCGCAAAAGATTCGTTTAATATAAGAAGCTATTCATTTTTCATTAAAAAAAAATTCTATACATTAAACACATGAAAAAGTTACGGGTTTTGCAGATAACCACCATTTTTAATTTATTGTAAAAACAGTTGAATTTGTATTTACCGTTTTGTTTAAATATTTTCCAAAAATAATTTTAACTTTACTCATTCTATGCCTTACATTTACATTAACAACTATATATTTACAAAATTGGCAGCTAAGTAACTATATGGCGTAGAATAAATATATCAATAGAAAGATATTGATCATTCTCCATTTTGCAATTCTCGGTGTAGCGTTGATCATAGCTATTGTCATCACAACGTTTTAATCGTTACTCAAAATGTATTTAAATTATCTGTTTCAATATACTTATACAAATGGTTGACAAGTTAAAATTATTGATGATACATTTAAAAATAAAGATTTGTTGAAAAGAAGCTAGTTTCTATTTATGGTGTCTATACTAAATACCTGTAGTTTAAATTAACAGATATAATTAGAAAACACCTGTGTTTCGAAGCTATACAGTTTATACTAAGAAATGAAGAAAAAAAAAACATTTTTCCTATAAATTAATGAAAAAAGCAAGAAGTTTAAAAGCAATAAATATACAACTATATTTCGGTTCTATTACAAATCACTCTCAAGTATGTTTGAAATTTAAGGGTCTTATTGTGTATCAAAGCTTAATTAAGAAATAACCATAGATATAGGGAAATGTGGTGTGAGTGCCAATGAGACAACTCTCCATCCAAGTCAAACAAAATCAAATAACAATTCATAAAAGTAAACCATCATATGTTCATATACTACGAAAGATGATTTGATGATTAAATCATAATTGAAACTTTATGTGACAATTTTACTTTTTAACAACACTCAAAATTATCCTAAACACGCCTGAAATATTTTTCACTGGACGTTTAGCAAACATCACTTAATCCATGAGCAACATTGATTTTGACACACTGTAAAAGCATAATTTTATCGAACATCATCAAGAGTGCTTTTGACTTGAACCACAATTAAGGGGGTAGACCTTGGTTCAGAGAGACAACTCTTTAAGTCAGTTATACGTTTGTAAAAGTCAAGTTTCATCAATGTATTTTAAGCATTTACATGAAACAGATTGGAAATAATCTATGCAACCTTGAAGCTTAGAATATATTTATGAACATGGTTGACCAAAACGTACTGATGATTTTAAGAGTTATTTCCCTTAACCAAGGTCTACCTCCTTAATACACTGTAGTCGATACCTACCACGAAGAGGTGGATTGTACTTTTTAGGAGGTTGAGTTGCTGTAAATAATACGAAACAAAACATAAAAAACGAAATATTACAATAAATATTTGTATATTACTGTAATAGATCGTTACACGTTAATTACTACAAATAAAACATGTTAATATATACAGTAGGTAACATAAAACAACAGATATACATGTACAATATACAAAATATAGTTATGACTTATTGCTAAACCATCATTATTGATCAATCGTTTCAGCGTATTTTCCAATTCAACAAATATATTTCTGCATTGATAAATGTATAATATATACTTCCAAATGGGTACCGGTATACATATATGTTTGAATTAAACTGTAATCCTAATTCCTCGTTAATGAAAATTACCCTCATTTCTGACAATAAATGTAGTGTAGTATGGTTGACCATTAATGCATATCATTTTGATTGCAATGGTAAGGTACACTTTTTATGAATCATTTATAAATAGCAAAATATACTATTTCATGTCAGATCGTATACTTGTAAATGTGAGACTCTAGGGAAAAATGTCCATATACCTTTAAATACAATATACAATAATTACCCATTAAAAATATCAAGAAAGCATATTTAATGAAGTAAGTGTACTTTTAGAGTATAAGCAAAACTTAATGAGGGGTTGGGCTTCATCATTCATATATTCTTTTTAAGTTTTGCATAGTATTCTATGTCAACAACCATTAGTTTCTATTCTTCATTTTTAATCTATTTCTCTCTATTTTTGATTTGTTTTACTTATTTTCTGTATTATTAGTTCATTATTCTTTATTATGTTAACCCCGTCTCGACCGTTATTGATACCTTTGATTTTTAACCCTACATTGACGTAATACCAAATTATCAGGTATATATGTGGCTAAAAAAAATAACAATAGGAAAGTTTTCATAAAGATCTAAAATCAAGTGGACTTCAACTACCATTTTCCTTATTTGAAAAATACCGTTTCTGGATCTGCCCATGCAAACATTTATTGAGTCTTTTTTTTATCGAGTTTTAAACAATTGAGCAATTGATTCATTTTTACCCGAGATAGCATGGTTATTTCTACACGATACAATTTCTCATATGATAAACAAATTGCATATACGATGACATTCACTACTGGAAAAACACTCTTAACTCTTAAAACTAAGCTTAATGAATTAAATAAAATAGATTATAAATTTGGTCATGCAGGTTTCTTCTAAAAGGCTATAATTCTCATCAGTTATCTAAATTGTTTCGTACACTGCGCATTATCACTCGATTTTAGAACAAGCAGAAATAGTAAAATTATTTACATACTGGTACAATACAGACATATCTATTCTTAATTACATCAGGAGGGAATAATTTTAAATGAAAAGGTATGTTTAATATAAAGGAAGAAAATTATATATATGATTTTGCTGTCTCTTTGGTTTTTGTTTTAAGAAAGGGAATAGTGAGAGGTTTGACACGGAGAATTCTTTGAATTAATTTCCGGAGAGTGAAAGAGTTAGATGGAAGTTTTAACATGCAAACTTGTAATTGATTGGTGGAGAGAATGTAGCGCATATATTGCGGATTTCATTTGCGTTAAACATATTTGTTCTTAGAGGGATATATTGGATATTTCTACAGCGTTAAGAAAATATTTGGTTTTGTCAAAATGGACACAATTCCAAGTCACTATAATGATTTATAGGAGATATAATATGAGTGTTTATGTATTCACTAAAGTAACAATTGGTGGTATAAACATTAACCACATTTGAAGTTACAATTTATATCGTTACTAAAATGATACTGACTACGAATATCTTGACATCATTTTATTATTTTCTTAACACCAAATAGAAAACAGAAGACAGCAAAGTTACACAAATGGTTAAGAATTGTCAGGAAATAAAGATTCAGCTTGCGCAGCATACTTTCACATCATCACATCTCATTCCATGGAGAAGCAAGTATGTAAGAGTCATTGTCATTGTCCAGTAGCAATAGAACAGCATATGGTTGGAAGAAAGTTCAGGAGGTTGTCATAGAAAGGAATTGTATAGAGTCTGTAGATCGCAGGTGGTTTTACTTTGATTATGCTACAAGAAGAAGTCCATGCAATCATGAATGGAAACATACCGGGGCCTCTGATACCTATCTGGCCTGCTTTGAGTTCACCTCTTTTGGATGGATCGGACGACTTTAATGTTGTTAATTCATTTCGTTTGTCGGTTTTATATGTTATGGGATCTGTCGGTATTTTGTTCTCAATCCGGGATGTGGAATTTCGACGTTTAGTTGTAGTTTTCCTTTCTACTGTAGATTTGGTGGTTTGATATGTTACACCGTCTGTCGGTAGTATGTCCTCAGTCCAGGATGTATACTTTGGACGTTTTGTCGTAGGTTTCCTATATACCGGTGTAGATTTTGTTGTTTTAAAAGTTACACCGTCTGTCGGTAGTATGTCCTCAGTCCAGGATGTATACTTTGGACGTTTTGTCGTAGGTTTCCTATATACCGGTGTAGATTTTGTTGTTTTAAAAGTTACACCGTCTGTCGGGAGTATGTCCTCAGTCCAGGATGTATACTTTGGACGTTTTGTCGTAGGTTTCCTATATACCGGTGTAGATTTTGTTGTTTTAAAAGTTACACCGTCTGTCGGGAGTATGTCCTCAGTCCAGGATGTATACTTTGGACGTTTTGTCGTAGGTTTTGTTTCTACCACTGTAGATGTGGTTATTTTATATGTTACACTGTCTGTCGGTAGTTCGTTCTCAATCCAGGATGTCGACCTAGGATTTTGAGTTGTAGAATTCCTATCTACCGGTGTATATTTTGTTGGTTTAAAAGTTACACCGTCTGTCGGTAGTTCGCTCTGAATCCTGGATGTAGACTTTTGACGTATAGTTGTAGGTTTCCATTTTACCACTTTTGATTTAGTGATTTTAAAAGTTAAACCGTCTCTCGGTTGTTCGGTCTGAATCCAGGATGTCGACCTAGGATTTTGAGTTGTAGAATTCCTATCTATCGGTGTATATTTTGTTGGTTTAAAAGTTACACCGTCTGTCGGTGGTTCGTTCTTAATCCTGGATGTAGACTTTTGACCTGGTGTTGTAGGTTTCTTCTCTGCCACTGTAGATTTAGTTGTTCTTTGTGTGTCATATTTTTTATCGAAAAGGGTTTGTGGGTGCCTGGAAATAATCGATTGTGTTGATGCTTGAGTAATTTGTGCATTCACAGAGTGATAATCTAAAGTTTTTAAAGATGTTCTTTGAATTTCCGTCAGACTTGGATTAAGTGACACGCTGACTGGATCTGGTAGAATGTCTGTTGGTATTTCGTTCCTTATCCTTGACTGCGTTGTTGACTGATCTTGTGCTCCTTTCACAGTAATTTGCGTTGTTCTTGATGGTTGAAATGTTGTAAGAGACTTTTGGGTTACCTCTGATTCAAATTTTGAAGAAGGCTTTGTGGTCATTGGTGGTAAATATTTTGTTGCGAAGTTGGTAGTTATTTTTGGTATAAATTTTGAAGACGTCTGTGTTGTCGCTTTATGTATATATTGGGTAGAGAGTGTTTTGGTATCTTTTGGAATACTCTCTTTTGAACTCTCTGTGATTGCTTGTGTTAAATATTTCGTTGATGGTCCAAAGTTTGCATTTGATAAATATTGGGTAGAAGATATATCATCGGCAGAATAATCAGTCGTGGAATGTGGTTCTTTCTCGTCGGTTGTCAATGTTGTTGGTGGTTTAGAATGTTTGGTAGTTTTATTCCTATCTAAGTGAGAAACAGAAGGTAATGTTGTGACATCAGACGATTTTGTTACAGGCTTAGGAGTTGTGCTTCGTTTGTCTGTAAGGAAAATCACCGATGTTGTTGGCTTACGTTTTATTGATCTCTCAGTTGTTTCTAAAGATGTTATTTCTTCTGTTTGCTTCGAAGGTATTTTCTGAGTAGTAGTTTTTGGTTGAACATTCATCGTTTGAGAAACAGTTACTGTTTGCTTTTGTGTTGTAGAGGAGGTAGTTGTTTTAAGCGGTGTTGTTGAGGGCAGACTCATTTTAGCTGTTGATGATACTTTCAATGGCGTTGGTGTAGTTTTCTTGTTAGGTTTTGTAGGTTTAGTTTTCTTATCTTTTTTTCCTTTCTTATCTTTTTTTCCTCTCTTCTTCTTTTTGCCTTTCCTTTTCTTTTTGCCTTTTCTTTTCTTTTTACCTTTTACTACAAAAAAAAAGATTCAACTTAAATACTTATATAATTCTAATTGGTTATCACTAACGAAGCAAGCGCCCATAAATCCACAAGAAACTTGTACGCACAAAATTCGAAGTGTTATATCCAATTGATTCCATAATTTTTTTAAGATGCATGAGTGTAAGAATATTTTCAAAGATTTTGCTCTTCTCCCTTTTTCTTTTTTATCATACATCACCTATTCAATTTAAAGGTAGGGTAAAATGTTGTAGTGTTCTATGGCAGAAATGTTTTCAGTATGTATCATTGGTTAATCTTTTTATATTGAGAGAATTGGTGCCGACGTCATATATGTGACAATGTCTGTTGAATATATACTCACAACCTCAAAACTCGTGACGATATTTAGCGTGTTCGTTATTTTGTAGAGGACTGTCTCATTGGAAATCATTTCAAATCCTCTATTGTGTACATTAACACCTATCTTTTGCTGAAGTCTCAAGCATTATCTCTAGATATACATGGGTCATTGGATTGACATCCTTTTGACATACATGTGTCATACATGTGTCAATGATTTGTATTCACTTTGACATAGAGGCTACTAGTGTGAATGTATTGTCGCTTTGAAATATACCCTACATGTGTCATTATATTGGGGTTTCCTTGACATACACCCTTCTTTTTCATACATACAACCTTGTGTCTAAGGATGGAAGATTTTGACATATACCCTATTTGTGTCAATGGATTGTAGACTCATTGACATGCATCATATTTGTGTCCATATATTGTACTCTCACAGACATACACCATTTTTCGCAATGGATTGTAGTCACCTTTACATACACACTACTTGCGATATTGGATTGTAGTCACCTCAACATACATCCTACTTGCGATATTGGAATGTAGTCTCTTTGACATACACACTACTTATGTCAAATGATAATAGTCTCCTTGACATACACCCTACACGTGTCATTGGATCGAGTCTCATGACATGCACGCTACACATTATTCATTTAAAAAAAGCTTAACGTTGTTTTTTACCATCCATAAATGTTTTCTTCTTATTATTTATAAACATGGCATATCAAACAACAGATAATACTTAAATATAACTTACGTGCTGGAATATTTTTCAAGGTCTTTTTCCCTGCTTTTTTGAATTTTGCTAAATCCTCTAATCCGGAAAACACTTGATAGAATTTCTTTTTAGGTTCATTCACAATACTTTGTAATTGTTTATCTTTTTTTCCGAGTGAAATTCCGTGAATGATGAAATCTGACATTAACCACCGCTCCAGCCCAACACTTTGAATATCTCCCTCATTTGGTTTGTCAGAAATAATTATTATATAATTTTGAACATCCACCCTGTCTTTCGGATGCGCAAACATTTTGGTTCTGATATTTGCTAGTGCCGATGCAAGGTTCACATCGTTCGATTTATAACTTTTTGGAGTCTTCTTAATCGCTCTCTTTATATCTTTGATTTTAACGTACTGTCCCATGTCAAATACGACCTGAAATTTTGATCCGAAACTAGTTAGCCCGATCCTGACTTTGCTGTTCTCCGTTGATGCCTTTTTCACTAAATTTACGATAAATTTCAACAGCCTCTTCTTGAATATCTTTTTAGTCACCGCAGTTGATGCGTGGAAGGCAACAACAACATCAGCGTGTTTCTTGTCTATAATAAAATGAAAAAGAATACATTAGTTTATACAAATAAACTGTGAGGGCAGTGATAAAATGAAAAAAACAAAAAAACCTATAAGTGAGTTTTATATTTTCTTTGTTAAGGCACATGTAAATTGAGAAGACCGTACGTTGACTTTTACATTTCTTTTTCGTATATCCGCCGTTTTTTGTTCCATTAAAAGTCGTATATACTTCATCAACTTTTATTTAAAATTTTCATTTTTAACGCGAATATGATTACAAATATGCTTTAAAGGACCAAAGCCCATGCAGGAAGTTGTAATGTATAGTACAAGTATATAAGGGTAGATTGATCTTAAAAACTGCTTACCATTTATAAGTCTTTGCCGCTAGCCAGTTTTAGTCGCAAACAATGAAAACGTTCTTCATAGTATGAAGTTTCAAAACTTATGTATGTGTCGATTTCATGATTGAATTAATGAGTTAAAGGCTGTCAATAGAAGCAAGATAAACCCTATGAGCTATTAAAAATGTGGGTCGTAGAAAAGTAGAACATACAATGGCCAAAAAGACATGCAAGTCAACAAAACACTACACAAAAAGAAAGATTACGCAACACCAGAACTAGAGATAGACAAATTGGATCTAGAAAAGTGAAAAATAGTTGCATTCGTTGTGTTGCTCGTAGAATCACCAACATTTGCGTACAAATTCTGTTATAATTTGCATTAGTTGACGTCATATTAGAGAAAAACGGACAGCTACATATATCCCATAACTGTCGATCAAATCAAGAATGTATTACAAAATGGTCGAAGGAGAAACATAAAACCTCAATTTGGAACTTGGTTACACAGCTTGCTTGACAGCAGGAATAATCTATCAAAGAAACCGCAATAACAATAGACAACAATGCCCTAGAAAACTGTTTCAACTAGAAGATATCAATTCTTTTTACAGATGCTACTAAAATGCCAACAAGTAAATTGTCTGTTCAGCCCTGTTCTGAAACTCATTGTAAATATCTCTATGTCAAGATATCAGAATGACAGAAATGTATCAGTTTCAGAAAACGCTAGATCAAACTGAATTATTAAGAGAGATAAACAAATATTAGTAAGCAAAAAAAAATCTTCTGTTTTAAGTAACATGATGAGCATTTCAGGGCACCTCAGATCAACTTCTGTATTGTAGTTTGTTTTGGTTTGCTCGGTCTTTTGTAGTCTGTGTATCGTTTCTTTAACTCTTTCTGTATCGTAGCTTTTCACATTTTGTCATGGTATGTATGGATTTTGCAACTCATGTCTTTTAATTGTCCTGTTTTTATCTTCTGCCTCTTATTTGCAAACTAACATAAGTTTTTTGTATCAAGCAAGCATACATTATTTATGTATGTGCCTGTCCCAAGTCAGGAGCCTGTAATTCAGTGGTCGTCGTTTGTTTATGTGTTACATATTTGTTTTTCGTTTAATTTTTTTACATAAGTCAGGCTGTTAGTTTTATCGTTTGAATTGTTTAACATTGTCTTATCGCTATGCGGTATAGGCTTTGTTCAATGTTGAAGGCCGTGCGGTGACCTATAATTGTTAATGTTTGTGTCATTTTGGTCTTTTGTGGATAGTTGTCTCATTCGCAATCATACCACATCTTCTTTTTTATAAGTTTGATTTGCAACAGTTGTTTTTTTATGTGAACTGCTCTTAAAAGATTGAATAATGAATCATCAGGTCATTTTCTATCTGTCCGTCAATTTCCTTCCTAAACCACTACGGTATAGTTAATACTTTTAAGTCAACTCGCTTCCAGCAGTCTGAAGGCTACTCAGTGTATTTTATTTGACTGTTTAATCTTACATCGTTTAAAATTGTCAGGAAAGATATTAAACAGTACGGAGCTAATTTCAAGTCAGCAAGTTGACTGAAACATCTAAGTTGACAAAGAAAATTATCGTTTAAGATAACGATAAATTTACTTGTGTATCAAATGATACCTTGTGTTTAATCGACAGAACGTTTTGTGGGAATCAGTGTTCAAACAACACACAGATAAAACTGTGTGTTATCTACCAAAATTATAGGATAACAGATCTATAGAGTATAAATAAATCGATGGTGAAGAGATATATCAAAGTAAAAAGCAAATACGGATGGAATCGCATGAACTCTAAAAAGAAAACACGTGCGTTGACAGGGTCAGCTGACGTTTCCATGACTTTAAAATTTCGTTATACTATTTGTTTTTATTGAAAAAAAAACACCAGAAAATATCAAAAATTATAATACCTTTTAAAGTAATACTTTGAGTCGTCTGTGCTATGGTTACTGGTGGCATCTTCGTTGTTGAAGGGACTGTATAAATACCATAAATATGAAATATAAAAATCTTAATTGATATAGACATATTATTGCAGCACCACTCATTATCGGTAAAGCGAGAACACGTTTCAAAAAAAAAATTGCTAACATTATAGTATTATCGTCATCTGTTTGATTTTAAATTTGTTTCATTATATTAGCTTTTTTCTCAGTCATGGAGCAGAAATGTGTTTTCCTCCCGGAGCACAGTAGTTTTGTATGAGTTCATTTATTTATGATGAGTTTATTGACTCAGCCTTTAGCTTTTTATGATGTGTTTGTAACTGTAGTTTATCTTTTGGTAGTTATCAATTTTTGCAACGGCATTGTCAGGTGTTTTTTTTAACCTTAAATATATTTTGGTATCTTCTGCTTGTACTTTATCTAAATACTTACCGTATTGTAGAGATGAGACTACGCTTTGCAATGTAGGTCCCTTTTCCAGGTCAGCATACGTGTTCACCATCTGTAGGAAAGCCGTTGAACCCGAATAAGTAACCACCTGTTCCAAATCTGGGTGCGGTTTGTCAGTAACCGATAACCCATGAATGACTACACCTTTTTCTCTTAATTTTTTAGCTGTTATGGTATAATCAACTCCCTTTTTGTCCACAGTTTTATCCATTACAACAAGGATATGTGTATTTTGAAAACTAGATCCTTTCTTTAGAACATATTTCATAATCGTTGAAAAGGCACCACCCAAGTCGGCCATCTTGCTTCGTGACTTTTTATCAATATTCAAAATAGAATTACCAGCATTGGTTATTGCAGTAGAATTGATAAGAATATTTGAGAATTTACCGAAACTAATAACAGATAGCTCTGTGTCTCGTGGAAAACCAGTATCGGTGGTTAACGAGTGTAAAAACTTGACAAGAATTTTAAAATCGTTCGGTGAGGTAGAACTTGATGATTGAAAGACGATGATTAGATGTCTATTGTGATCTATGTCCAATGCTGAAAGAAATAACGTGTTTATAAATATTGATGGTCAACAGTGTTGTAATCGTAAGAAGAAGATTTGGATACAAAGTATATTAAAACAGTACAGTGAAACCTGATTAAACCGAATCCTATATAAACCGATCACCTGTATAAACCAAACATAATCTAAAGTAGCGTCATATCAAATGGTATGCGTTGTTGTGAACCTGAAAAAAACGAACATCGGCTAAAACCGAACAAAATCTATGTCTCGAAGAGGTTCAGTTTAAAAAGGTTTCACTGTATTAAAACGAGAATTCCACAGGAACTGAAAATTTTCAAGTTAATTTTTAGATCAGTAATGACAGCGTCTCCAAATTTACTTTATTTTTTGCATCGTGTTTACTTCGTACATCTTCATATTTAACATAACCATTCATAACTGTTGTGCGTAAAAGTACCGAATTGTATTCAAAATTGGAAGGATACATGTTGTCCTCTACATATACATTTGTATTTTGTGCAAAGGCGGTTTGAAAATTCAATAATAATTGCCATGTTTTCCGTATTGTAAAAAAAGTGATTGGATTGATATTGTTAAGAAGTGATAAGATCCAAATTGTGTATACTCTAATGATAATAGAAAACGTCATTCACATGTATAGCGTGACTAAAAACTAATGATCTGTGAATATTTTGACAATTATGAAAGCAATAAAAAGTAAAATCACAAAAATACTGAACTTAGAGGTAAATCAATTCGGAAAGTCCATAATCACATGGCAAAATGAAATAACAAAAAACACATAAAAAACGAATGGACAAGAACTGTCATATTTCTGACTTGGTACAGGCATTTTCAAATGTAGAAAATGGTGGATTAAACCTGGTTTTATAGCGCTTACACTCCCCTCACTTTGATGACAGTCTCATCAAATTCCGTTATATTTACATTGATGCGTTAACTAAACAGACACAATAAATAAAATAGTCAAAATATGGGTACGTCGGTCATCATCGTATAACAATTTTAAAAGGAACATTTTAACAGAACACAATAAGTTAATTGTGGAAAAAGAACCAGTGGAGTATCTTGAAATGTCGATTAAAGCTCTTCTTATTATTAAATTATATATGATGCTTACACAAAATATACATACCTTATTAAAGTCTGTGTTTATTTTTCGTCGATATTTTTACATCTTCTTGAACGGTTAATATACAAAGAATCGCAATACGAAAACTTCTCGAAGTACTAGTATATATTTGTATGTTTGAATTGACTTGAAAAGTTTATGATCTGCTTATCAATCATAGTCATCAGACATCCTATCGCACAACATTTAACTTACTTAGGGGTAATAATAATCACTTCGATCTTGTCTCACCAAAAAGATTCTATTGTTAAAATCGAAAGAGTTCAGGCTATAAGTGACTACAGTAGTACTTAGAAATCTCTCGATTTCCCTGTCCAATATGTAGATAATATAACCAGTTTTCAAAATGGCCAGGTATCTTTAAGGATGTTAGGTGAAAATTAATAAATCAAGAATTTAGAATTGATACTATAACCTGGTAGAGCATCCGTAAATGATAACTAGAGGCTCTAAAGAGCCTGTGTCGCTCACCTTGGTCTATGTGCATATTAAACAAAGGACACAAATGGATTCATGACAAAATTGTATTTTGGTGATGGTGATGTGTTTGAAGTTCTTACTTTAGTGAACGTTCTTGCTTCTTACAATTATATCTATAATGAACCTTGCCCATTAGTAACAGAGAAAAATATTTGGTAAAAATTTACATAAATTTACCGAATTAATGAAAATTGTTAAAAATTGACTATAAAGGGCAATAACTCCTTAAGGGGTCAATTGACCATTTAGGTCATGTTGACTTATTTGTAGATCTTACTTTGCTGAACATTATTGCTGTTTACAGTTTATCTCTATCTATAATAGTATTCAAGATAATAACCAAAAACGGCAACATTTCTTTAAAAATTACCAATTGGAGGGCAGCAAGCCAACAACCGATTGTCCACTTCATCTGAAAATTTCAGGGCAGATAGATCTTGACCTGATAAACATTTTTATTCCATGTCAAATTTCCTCAAAATGCTTTGGTTTTTGAGTTATAAGCCAAAAACTGCATTTTACCCCTATGTTCTATTTTTAGCCGTGGCGGCCATCTTGGTTGATTGACTGGGTCACGCCACACATTTTTTAAACTAGATACCCCAAAGATGATTGTGGCCAAGTTTGGATTAATTTGGCTCAGTAGTTTCAGAGGAGAAGATTTTTGTAAAAGATTACTTAGATTTATGAAAAATGGTTAAAAATTGACTATAAAGGGCAATAACTCCTAAAGGGGTCAACTGACCATTTCGGTCATGTTGACTTATTTGTAAATCTAACTTTGCTGAACATTATTACTGTTTACAGTTTATCTCTATCTATAATAATATTCAAGATAATAACCAAAAACAGCAAAATTTCCTCAAAATTACCAATTCAGGGGCAGCAACCCAACAACAGGTTAACCGATTCATCTGAAAATTTCAGGGCAGATAGATCTTGACCTGATAAACATTTTTACCCCATGTCAGATTTCCTCTAAATGCTTTGGTTTTTGAGTTATAAGCCAAAAACTGCATTTTACCCCTATGTTCTATTTTTAGCCGTGGCGGCCATCTTGGTTAGATGACCGGGTCAAGCCACACATTTTTTAAACTAGATACCCTAATGATGATTGTAGCCAAGTTTGGTTTGATTTGGCCCAGTAGTTTCAGAGGAGAAGATTTTTGTAAAAGCTAACGCCGGACGACGACGGACGACGGACGACGGACGACGGACGCCGGACGCCAAGTGATGAGAAAAGCTCACTTGGCCCTTTGGGCCAGGTGAGCTAAAAATAAGCTAAAAATATTAATAGGTCATTGACCTCATATTCGAGATATTTGGTATTCAAAATATCCCGGGGAAAAGGCTGACTCGGACTTTTACCTAATATTTGCATTATTTGGGTCTCAAAACAAAAGAAAGAAAATCAAGAATCTTCTTAAACTTTGGTAAATGACCTTTCATGAGCTATTAAGTCTGATAGGGAAAAAATGGGTTTTATGTACAAAATATTTTACCTTGTTTTGTACGGGAAAACACCAAGGAGTCCGAACATTTGACACGAATTCCAAAACCTCAAGGTACATCCTTAACGCTTGATTTTACAAAACTATACTAATGCAGGAGTCCAATCTCCCTAACATCAGTTAATCATTTCCCTTTCTCATTTCAAGGATTTCTTTTTGTGGGGAGAAGCTACGTTTCAAATATTATTGATTAGGGCGACACAGACTTTTTGTTTCTATATCTCATGGACATAAGACGATGAGGTATGACTTCCAATGAGACAACTCTTTATCCAATTCATGTTTTTATTGATAATTAGCATAAACTATTGCTTGAAGTCAATTTAAACTCTATGTAATTGTTATCATGCGTGACTTACCAGCTGCTGTGGAGGGGATAATAACAGGTGCACGTGTTGTCACTGGTGCACGTGTGGCGGGTGGTCGGGCACCTTCCTTCTGTACTAAACAAATTAGTTCAATGTTTATGATATTGTTGTGATACATAAAATCTATTTTAGTGATTTCTTACGAATTCCTAATATTATGTACAGTAACTGATTTTGCCTGTTTTCTAAATCTTAATACTATTGTACGAAAATGATGAAATTTAGACTAAATCAAAACATAACATAATATTATACTCTATCGTTTTTTTAAATATCTTAAATTATCTGAAATTTTGATAGATACATTGAGAAGGCAAGCTATCGTATGTTTTTATTGAAAAGGTTGGGTTATATTTCGTACAGCACATTCATTAATTCTGTTCGAATACTTATTTAAAATCAATGTCTTGCTTTGTTAAGAAGAAATATTTGTGCACTGTTAAGATATTAAACAAAAGAGAAGACAAATATTTAAATTACATTTGAATTAATTTTGTTAATATTTCTAGCTCAATTATAATTATGCGTAACTAAATGACATTAAAATATATTGGTAGATTATGGTAGACTTTTTTAAAATTTATTCTCTATTTCAACATATTTTCTCTTTATTACGACTTAATTTTCATACTTTTAATTTATTTCCACCGTTAAACGAAGAGAGTTCCAACTTTCTACTTACATGCCAAGATCTGATTTGAAATCTTATGAACATGAGAATCTCCTTTGACTAAATCGAAGTATGATTTAGCACTTTGATGATAAGTATCTTGTGGTTGACTAACCATTGACAATAATTCATTATTGTCGGATTTTGAAACACCGACAGTGAATACTGTCACTCCCATATTTTTTAAATTATTTATTTCCTGTGAGGCGGCATTCGAATCAGATGAGCTAGCCATATCCGTTACTATGACTACAGCTGTTGGTACTCCTTCTGACATTCGAGAGCCACCACCTTTCGATAAAGTCTTTGTTCTGAGTAGCTGAAGGGCAGCTGTTAGATCAGCCTTACTGTTCCTGTAGGGCTTTGGTTTCATTTTTTGAATAGCCTTTCTTAATAATGATTTCTTGTTGAATTTATTCAATCCAAAAACTTCTTTAGCACCTGCTCCATAATTGATAACAGCTCCCCTTGCAGAACCTGAATCTACTTGGGATTTTTCGAAAAGTCTCGAAATAAACAACTTTAGTCCTTTATTGAATTCCTTAGATTTAAGTTTGTGTCCAGCGTGGAACAAAATGACGACATCTGCACTCTCGCTACCTAAAAAGACAAAATTATCAAGTTAAGTAATGATATCATTAAACCCACTGACCGAAGTAAGGACATATATGTTCGTCCCTTTTCGGCAAACCGCACTAGGGACATAACATGTCTCTCGTAAGAATGCTAAGAGGACAGTTTCAAACATTTAAATGTAAAGTTCAACTTTTCCGCCGTGATACTAATTACAACTATAGGTCTGGATCCTTAAAAGAGGGACGAAAGATACCAGAGGGACAGTCAAACTTATAAATCGAAAACAAACTGACGACGCCATGGCTAAAAATGAATCAGTCAAACAGACAAACAATAGTACACAGCCACAGCATAGAAAACTAAAGAATAAGCAACACGAACCCCAACAAAAAGTAGGGTTGATTTCAGGTGCTCCAGAAGGGTAAGAGGATCCTGCTCCACATGTGGTACCTGTCGTGTTGCTCAAACAAAATAAAAGTAAAAAAATAACAGTAAAACTACACAATGCTAGACACTAAATCAGAAAATACGTTGTCTATAGGTTATCCGACATCTTTTATTCAAAATCTTAAAATTATACCACGCACGACATGGTGTTCCCTATACTTTACCTAAT
Organism: Mytilus trossulus; assembly: GCF_036588685.1. Taxonomy (NCBI): domain Eukaryota; kingdom Metazoa; phylum Mollusca; class Bivalvia; order Mytilida; family Mytilidae; genus Mytilus; species Mytilus trossulus. The sequence continues at coordinate 8,231,397 of NC_086385.1, read as the reverse complement.
GGGTTAACAGTCTAAAGATGCAACAAAGGTAACTCGGATAAGAATTACATTATATTTATTAGTTATCTATGATTATTCGAACGAGAAAGAGTTTGGCGTGTATAATTTCAACGGTGATCGACGGCAGTAATATCGGAATGAGATGTTACAAAGAACCTCTCTACTGTTTTAAAATAAACCATAGATAATCTATGATTCGCTAATTTCCTCATGAACATCAATGACAAAGGCCTATGACGTCATGAGTTTTTTTACTTGCCGGAAGTAATAAGGTGCGAAGGAAAATTTAAAACGTGTTTGACCAAGATCTGGACATGTGGAAATTTTAGTGAAGCAAATCCTAGAAATTATGATAAAAAATTAGATGTGTAAAGATTGCAAAATTGTCAGTTTATTTCCTTTTTGTTTAAAATTTACATCGAATCAACATTATTGAATTATATGCATTATCAATGTTGATCTTGTTTAAAAAGATTTACAATTTTCATTATAATTGTTATTTCATTATTTTATTTAGGAATTAATTGAAGAATTTTATCCTCATTTACACTCTTCATTAGAATCATTGCTGGATATCGCAAAAAAAACAAAAATTAAAAATAATAACCACGCAATCTCTTTGCTTATTTGGGTAGAAAGAAAATTCAAATCCTCTGGCAAAAATCTGATTTGATCGGTGAAAGCACGTGTGATGTCATGAAATAGTAAGGTCCTTTACGATAGACATTTCAGACAACCACAAAGTTATACCTTTTGTTTCAGACACATAAAAAATGTATAAAGTGTTGTTTTCACATTTTATACCTTTGAAAAGTTATACATTCAATAAACATGAAGATCATCACGTTTTATTCATTTGTTTTGCATTTTTAAGATATTAAATGTACGAAATTATATTCAAAACATATATTGAAAAACAAAATCGCGATTAACCCTATAAAGTAACCCTACTAATTTTTGCTAGCGATTTGTTTTTGTGACTTTCGCTAGTAGAAAAATAGTCGCGAATATGTAAAACTTAGACTACTACAACTAGAAAATTTGAGAATCGTGATTAAAATCACTGCGAGATTTTCTAGTAAGGGCCACACGCGAAAAAAAAATATCCGCGAAAATAGATTATTTTTCAGTACTTACAATTGGATATACTGTTCCAATGTGAATACTAAGTGTATTGAAAAGAATTGTATATAGAATATAAAATGTATTTGATATATGTATATATGGGTCTTACCTCGAGTGAGTTTCCTTTTCTTGGTTACATAAAGATCCCATGCTCTGGTGCAAACAAGTCACGTGTGAAAAGTGCTCGGTGTAGCTAAGTGATAATTGCAAAAGTGAAAAAGTTCAAGGCAAATCGAAAGTGTTGACTGGAAAAGGACTGGATTGTTTATTCGCCGTTTCAGAATCTAATGCATCCTGGGTAATATTTTCAAACGTGTACATCAAAACGTCCTGATTGGTTACAAATGTCATAAACAATGGAAATTAAACCAATGACGTTGCGTTATTTTAATTTTGGGGTACGAACAATGAAATAATCCATGATTCTTTAGATTCTGAAACGGTCAATTGTTAGGGAGGTTGGGATCTAAATCTTTTATTTCATATAAGACACAGATTTTTTAAGAAAAAAAATGAATGACAATTCATAAACCCAGTTGGGATATATTCTTACATTGTAACCCATATTTGGTAATAGAATATGTTGATGACTGTTTTTATTATGTACATATTGATATTCTGAAATGATGCAAAAAAAATCACTTTATTTGAAAGTTTTAAAAGTTTTCATTCAGGTCGATGAATATTTTAGAATCATTTCGATATAATGCGCATTATCGGGTACAAATCGTCGATTTATTAGGGAAACTACCATCTTTTTTAGTTTTTATCTTTAAACAATCTAAAGATATATAAACTTTATAAAAAGTGAATTCAGATATAAACAATTAAAGGTTCTTGTTATAGACAGAAGTTTCAATACTTAGAGGGAAAAGAAAAGATGTGGTGTATAAATTCAAAAAATAAAATCTGAACTTTAGAAAGAAAAAAAAGAAAACAAAGGTTTTTTCGCTAATATTTATTAGAATGACAAAGTTAAGGTGGTAACAAAATTATTAATATTTCCTCAACAATAGAACAAAATTTAACCGCTCAGCTGATTTGAAAAGCGTTAACTCCCCGAAGTGTAAATCACCACCATAAAGCTCTTCCAGTCAACACTAATAGTGCACTTTCAACATGCAAAAGTGAATAACTGTAATGATCTAATCTACTTCGTGCAAGTAGAAAAAGGGGTACTGCAGACGAATATATATAAGTGCTGCAATCTCCCTTTGTGTCAAATAATACCCTTTCTTATCTGTTTAATTCCATTCACACCTACACACAAACACACACATACACACAAACACACCCTCATCTAGCGAATCATTGGTAGGTTTTTGTCGAAACACATCCACACGCCTTAGAGCCACCCGCAAGTCAACAATAACAAATTTGGAGCTAACATTTAAAGGACAAGAATATTTTAAGGTTCTAAGTAGATAAATAAAACTTCTTGTTTAATTCGTGAATGAATTTCAAGAAGAATACTCAGTAATTATTTTAATCAAGAATAGTAATTCTTAACATAAGTTTTGCTTAGAACCTTTATTTGAGGCTACGAGACTTTACGAGACTTACAAGAAAACACACACATGACAACACTTTTGTATGAACGACACAAAGAAAGAAAAAGGGAACATGCATACATAAATAGCGCATGCGACCTTGTATAATATGATATATCTTTGATTCATGGTTGTCCACCCTTGATATATTTTTTTTCATTTGTATTTCATAACAAAAAGATTACATAAATTTTCCTGAACCACTGTTTATATTCACATCATTTTGACATTCGTCACTACTCGGCTGATTCCGTACCTCTTGGAGAAAAGGCGGAGTCACCCAAGGCTTGCCGATTATCCATTTTAAATATCATTGCAAACATCTTCAGATTTTTTTATTTAAAATATTGATGCAAAAATATTTTTAAATGCCAAAATTACCATTATTACATCTTTAAAAATCGGTCTTTTTGTTAAAAATCAGACGACGAGCAAACTTTGTGATACAGACGAACATATATAATACATGAAACTCGACGTTTTTTTTATCAGAATAGATAACATGAATCAGGAAAAGAAGCTGTACAAATATAGGTCTTTCGAGAAACTCACTTTCGAAATCCCAAATCTTATTTTAATAAAATTTCAATAAAAACCGAATTATTTCCCTTGTTGGGATTTCTACCTGTGTAATAAATGAAGAGACAGTTCTATATAACTACATCAGTAAAAAAAACTCTTTAAAATTATAATTTTAGAAATATTAATGATTCCGGGATTGAGTTTCTCGTAAGGGCTAAAGTATTTCATTGAAGAGTGAAGTTTTAGGTTTATCTTATAAATTTGATATTCTCGGATCTTGTGATGGATGGAACAACCACAAATTTATAAACATGTAAAACATATAGCATGCACATATACTTACTTTGCAATCTAGATCCTGAAATTACAGAAAAACAATAATACATGTTAATTTAACTTGACGCACCAATTAACTCAATACAGATGATTTGTTTAAACGTGGTCTTATTTTCAATTCGTCCTTTTCTTTCATTTTGTTAACACTCTTTTATTTTATTAACAATCTTATATTTTGTTAAAATTCATTTATTTTGCCAAAAAATCTTTTACTGTTCAAAATTTCTTCTTGAATATAATTCTGAAAAACCGTTAGGCTCCGGTAGCTATTTTCAATTGCTTAAGCCCCAGTCGCACTGTCACGTGCTACTACGTTTTACAATGCTACGTTTCAACTACGTATTGAATAATAATGTTCCGTTATTTTGAAAGTTATGTTTTACTAGGTTTGTCACGTGCGACGTTCTGATCACGTTTTGCTACGTAAAGAACGTGTAGACCATCGTGTCCATCACGCATGTCTACGTTTCGATACGTAGTTAGCCATTTTGTTACGATCCGCTTAGATTTGATACGTATTTACAAGGTTTCTACTTCGTTTCAGTTTTCGCTACGTTTGTTGTTGAATTTTCCGCAAAACATAAGGGGCAAGTCCCGTTTTGAACCAAGAATCACTACGTTTTGATACGCTTCTTTACGTATATTCCCGTTTCGCTGCACTTTCAAAACGTAGTAAAACGTAGCTCTTGATACGTGACAGGGTGACCGGGGCTTATAATAATACCGAACCTCTCAAATTGTAAAAAACCGCACAATCTTTTATTTAATATACAGATCCAAACACATCATAAAGATATCTACAGTAGTTCTTGCCTTCCCGAATTCTAAAGGCTGGCAATTAGTTCTCACTTTTTAATCTTTTTCCTCCACTGTAAAGAAAACTAACTCTTCTAGCTTCGATCTGATAGTATTTAAGTTAAGCAAATCTTTCTTACTGAATTCATTTGCTCTTAACATGAACAAATATGGTAAAAATAATAACACTTCAATATAATTACCTGTTGGAAAACCTAAAGGAACAAAACTTTCCGGGATTATAGTTTCCTCAAGAACGGGTCTTAAATCCAATTTACTTACTGAAAAGAAACAAGTGAATACATTTTGTTAATAATTCACTGATTGATTCTTATAATTAAATTATCCACAATATATTTTCGTTCACATTATGTTTTTAACAAAAAGGCAATGCTGGCATCACTTACTGTAAACCAACTTATTTTCGCGAGCGATTTATTTTCGCGACTTTTGTGAGTAGAAAAAAAAACGCGAATATAAATCGTCGCGAAAATGTGAAACTTGAATCTTTTCTCCATTAACTAAATCATATAAATTTGAAAATCGCGAAACTAAATAGCCGCGAAGCGGACTAGAAATGGTAAAACGCGAAATACAGTATCCGCGAAAATAACTTGGTTTACAGTATTACTACACATAGGTTAGTTGACAGTCACTTACTTGTGTCTGGACCATAATCAAAATGGCGATCAAAGATTGATAGGTAAAAAAATATGGAATGGTAAATATTAATCTTTATTTTGAACACATGCTATGTCCGCTAGAATCGAAAGAATTGGTCCTTTTACAATAGATTATGGTCCGAATACAATTGACGCCATTTGATAACAAGCCAGTCTGGTTGAAAAAAAAAGTTATATGTAAAAAAAAAAACAAAGAGAAACCAATTATTGTCTTTTAACATAATTTCAAAGTTTTCCTTAAATTTATTTTAAATTCCAAGATAACAAAATGCAAACAGATTAATTCCAAAAATACAGCCGTAATGTTAAAACAAATGATGATATGATAGGACGATGATATGAAAGTCTGTGAAAACAAAAAACAACATGTAGCTGCTGAATATTTCTACCTTTGCTGCTTAATCTGCTGTGCTGCCGCGCGGGAAAACTGCAATTACGAAGATGCCCATACATGGATATATTTCTGAGATATTCCAAAAGGAAATATGCAACTTATCATTTTTTTAAGTTAAACCCTTCATTAAAGCATTCGGGGCACTGTATACAAACCTAATCTTATTTCAACTCTAAAAGACACTATATCAAGTTCACTCTCCGATTAGTGATTACAAGTAACTTGTACTTCAGACCTGTATTTCTTATGGTAAGGATGAACAAGTATTTATTGCCCATAATTGAACAAAAAGTTCTACGCGAAACATGAAACATTTATCGATCAACAATTGACAATGGATTTCGTTTAAACACACCTTTAGAGCAATTAACGAAAATAAAAACTGTGCAAAATCATCAGCAATCAGAAAGTGAACTTTCAACGGTATTTTCAGTTAAAGAGTATGATTAATCATACACATTTCTCTAATCTAAACATACAAGATGGAATCCGGTCTTGCAACCTCGTTGTCAAAGCAGGAAGTTGAGCTACGTCATTTAATATGTAACTGAATTCCTGATTGGATGCGACAGAAACAACCTCGTTCGGATTGTCGAGGCCGATTCCAATTGTAAAAACAGTGGCGCCTGCGTCTTTCAGTTCGTTACTTGCTTCATCTATTCCATCAACGTTTATATTGGAATTCGAATCAGTAATAACAACAACTCCATTTGGAATGTCTTGTCTATCGCCCGCTGAATCTGCTAGCATCTGATCCCTGACAATATTTATTCCTGACGCAAGATTGGCTCGGCTAGATTTAAAATTAAATGGAATTTTTTCAATGGCTTCGACAACCTCCTTTTTTGTGCTATATGCTTTTAGGTTAAATATTACTACGCCGGATTCACGATATAGTGCGGCTCCAACACGTACTAATCCGGAATCGATATCTGCCCTTTCAATGAGTGACGTCATAAAGTTCAATACTTTCTGAAATTCTGCTTGGTACATATCATTGGAAAAATGAAGAAGGAAAACCAAATCTTGTTCGTCGCTATCTGTAAATATATTTATTGATACAATATCAAATATTTTTAATCGGGTTCTATTTCATTCTACATCATTTACAAAAAGCATATTTCAAATAGCAATATATCAAGCATCGTATCAGTTTCTAATGAATATACACAAACATATAATTTCAACTTATATGAAATGAACAATTTTATATATAAGCAGTCAAGAATAATCTAAAGACATATCCAGCTATGTATATGAGTAGCATTTAGGAAATTATCAATATACAAGGATTTAGTCTAATAAAACAATAAAAACAAAGGAGAGAAAAAATCTATTTTTGTTTGTAAAATATATTTATCGACCTTAGCCAAGGATATACATGCGATCTATCTTCGCTAGCAAAGAGGTCAAATATTATAATTCGTTAGTTTCTGTTGCTGACAAGAAGTCACCTGTGGCCGAGCTTCGGTGCTAAAAGTTCAACAGCAGAGAACAAAATGATAAAATAAAAAGACCTAAGTTTAAATCAAATCCGGACAAGAGATGAGAACTTTGCTTGAAGCCGATATTACCATTAATTAAAAACAATGCTACTGGTCTAAAGAGATTACTACATTTCTTTTCCAAAACAAAATACTTTCAATTTTTCTGTAAACCAATAGTCAATCAAAATGTTGAAATGGGGTCTGACAGTTGTTTTGACATTCTAGGATTATGTTTCTTTTCATGATTGTGTTGACAAATGTTAGCTGCTAATAGAAATTTCGAACCAAAAGATTCTTAATGATGAGGTTAATTTCATCTCTACGAAGGTTATAAGCATACAATCATGACTTTTTTTAGGTTCAGTGATATATATGTCGTGGCCATTCCCGTTCTCCTAACCTCGCTTTTGACATGAACGAATGCACTGGAGTTTTGGCTGTCCATTAAAACTCGACGGGTATCGTGTATCTGTTCGAATTTTTGCCAGCAAAGGGATGAACTTGTATCTCGTTATAATGATGGCCAAGACCGTTATACGTTTAACAATTATAATTATGTTGTTAGTCTTGAATACGTAATACAATGAGTGCTAAATAAAAGAAAAAAACTAAACGTGGAATTAAATTACACATAACACGAATGAGTATAATAGCAAATAAACGTTAATTGACGTGATTATGACGTAAAATGTACACCTCAAAATACTGACGTCATACCGAACTAACCTTCTACGGGTGTTAAAAAGGCAGCAGACGACACTGAAATAAAACAGGCGTTTACACTTATTTTGATTTACTTTCAATATTCAACGCAGTAGCAGTTATTGATTACTGTAAAATTTATGATACAAAGAATGTAATTTATTCTGACTTTTCAAATTTTATTGTTTTCTCTTTCAATTCAATGGATATATAGAAAACATTACAAAAGAATAAAACAAGTTTATAATTTATTTATTTTTCTAAATGAAGTGAAAAATTAGGAAAACTTTAAATTTTTGCACATTATCAATGAAAAATGTTGTTTTACATTAGTTTTTACACACTGTCATGAGAATTTTGTAAAAATATAGATATTGAAAAACATTCCGACTCACAGCGACATATTCGGCTTAAAACTTTATTATTATTCACAGGAAGATCTTTCATTTTGTTTAACTTGAGAGAATATTTATCAGCTGGCTTGTTGGCAATGTCGTCCAAATAACTTGAATCGAATTCTCCAATTGCAACAACTACTATATTAACTTCAAACTGATGAAGCGCGTCAGCCTCTTGTTTTGTTCGATGTACATTTCTATTTGGCTTCCCAGTGGTAAGAAGAATAACAATGTCAGGAGCGTCGGTTCTGTCGCCATACGCTTCAAAGAACACCCTGCGTCTAAGTATGTCAAAGGCGTCTGCCGTGTTTCTGTCACCAGGGTAATAGAATGCATTGCGAATACCTTGCTGTATTTCAGCCATGGTTTTATATTTGTTCAGTAGGAAGTGCACATTTGCGCCTGTGCTAAATGTAACCATAGCAACACGAACCGCTTCTGAGTCGATGTCAACGTATTGTACTAGGTCTAACAGGAAAGTTTGCATTTCTAAAAAAATCTCTAGAACTATTAACTGATGTATCTAAAAGGAAGACTAAATCCATGGGTTTAGAGTCGCATCCTACAATAAAATCATGCAAAAATCAAACATGCAGGAAAATTACAGTATACAGTGAAACCTGGTTAAACCGAACGTCTTTTGGGACTTTAGATTGTGTTCGGTTTTAGCTGATGTTCGGTTTTATTAGGTTCACAACTCATACAATTTGATATGACGGTGCTTAAGAAAATGTTTGGGTTATACAGGTTTTCGGTTTAACCAGCTTTTACTATATAAGTAATAAATTCAAATTCATAACTTTGTTACGTATATTTTGTCAAGCAATGATAGATTAATTGTCCACCACTTGAGCAGTAATCCTGCAGAAAGACTGTTTTTCACCTCAATAAGTGTCTGCCTGTTTGCCATTTTCGAAACAAAGAAGAATAGAATGCGATATATTCATTCGGAATTTTCAGTTAAAAAACTGTGAAATGTAGTTAAATGTCTTTTGCATTTCCTTCAAACCTAGTTGACCCAAGACAACAAACCCCACCACTGGCCGATTGGGGAATAGACATATGATCACTTTTGTCTTTTCGACAGTAAAACCTTGACAAAAATTGGGCGTCGTTGCAGGATGGAGAAGTACACACCCAGGTTTGGTAAGGATAGAAACATACATTCTATGCACAACCCTTGCAACAACTCTCTGATGAATCCGTAGGTGGCCAGTTGCAACGCAAAATATACAATACCCAATATACCATTATTTTCCAGCGACAGTTCAAATTTGTAATTGACCTCTATTACAAGACCTACATAGTATATTGATTGTCAATTTGTTTTCGCCCTAAACATGACTTATGTCATAAATATAAGATCAATACTATCTATATTGCTTTTCATCATAACAAATATAAATTCTATAAATACAATGTAAATATAATCTTCTCTGGGTATCGCTGAAATTTGGACATACACTATGTGTTCTCCTTTCAATATAACTTGATGAAAGACAATATATAAATTAGTTTATAATGTATATCAAATAAACGTATAAAACCATTTGGATGGTCAGACCACAGAAGAAGAATTTTTGTTCAGCTATTTACTGTGTGCTTGATATAGACATTATTTATGGCAAAGTAATGAATCAAATCAAAGAGAGAAAAAAGTTATTAATAGAACAATCTTGTCATTTAATGATATCTAATTTGACAAGTGTATACTATGCTTGTATCAAAAATAGATTACTATAATGAAGAATAACTAGATCATGTTCTTCGTTTGCACTAAAGGAAGGAAAATCTTTACATAACTTGAGATGTTCAGGGGATATTTGAACCTTCGAGATATATATAAGTACGCTATAAATTAAAACGCTAGGTGTGTTTTTGCAGTATCAATTATTAGTCATGATCAACCCGAAACAGTTGAAAGCCCATATGGCTAATGACTGTCATGTTATATCGGGGCCTTTTATAGCTGACTACGCAGTATAGACTTTGCTCATTGATGAAGGCCGTACGGTTACCTATAGTTGTTAAAGTTTGTGTCATTTTGGTCTCTGGTGGAAAGGTGTCTCATTGGCTATCATGCCACATCTTCTTTTTTTTATATTGAGGGGCACTGGGAAAAATTCAAAACTTCGAATCCAATCTAGCTGCATGTAAATCGTATAATTTCTGGGTGAAAATAAAAACCCTTCATACCTGATGTTATGTTTCCTGGATAAAATTACATAACAGGAATGATTCTCAGGAATAACGTTGATTCTGATGATATAAAATAGCTTCAAACTTTATGGGATGTTTACCTAATGCCTTTTATTAGTAAGAGAGTGTTTTACTTCCTGTTTTCGAATTCATTGCATGAAAATTTGACGTGGTGCCAATCAAAAGATAAAACAAACCCAGCCACAGAATGGTTTGTATTAAAATTAAACCACTTATAGGTACCCCTTGAGTAAAAACCAATAAAATACCTTTATATCTGATCTTATTTTGGATGATAAAATTACATAACAGGAATGACGTCGATCTTGAAGTTATAAAATGGCTTCAAAATTTATGGAATGATTACCCCATGGTTTAAAAAAAACTGTGCAAAGAATTTTATGCTTCCTGTATTTATTGCCTGTAAATTTGAAACTTGAGGTTGGGCAAATAAAAAGAAACACAAACACAACCGCAACATGTTTTCGTATTGAAATTAACCCACTAAGCATACACATTGATTGTTACATGTAGGATTGAATATACAAGAACATACAATATCACTAGTAGCCAATGATAAATGTGTAAATACAGTACTTGCAACCTTAGGCGTTACTGTTTGACGTGAACTTGACTGATCGGTGAATGATCGGTGACGGATGTTTGACTGATCGATGACTGATCGGTGATCGGTGACCCATAGGATCCGTCAGATAAGTCAAATAATCTATGTGGGAGTTACCGTAACAACGGTCATCGATCGATCAGTAAATCAAATTTATGCACGGATCGGACGGATACGTATATATTTCAAATTCTTATGTAAACCGAACTCAACAGTGTTTACGATCCATGAACGCGGACCTCGACGAAGACACCATAATTTACACGTTAATGTGGTTGCAATAAAAAAAGTAAAAATAGTATAACAGTTATATTAGATGCTTAATTAAAGCCTTAAATTGTTTCTGTTGATTAATAGTTTTGTATTAAATATTGTAAACATTAGAAACATATATAATACATAATATGTCTCAGTTAATATGAACTTCTACCTACGAAAATGCCGATAATCCGCCATTGAAGTTTTGAACTATTATTTTGTGGAATAAGAATGCAGTTATTTAATATTTTGATAAAAATTATCAACCGCAATATGATTTCAGTACTTTTTGTTCTTCAGGATTGGTTGTTCTTCATAAATTATGTTTACTTTAGGGAAAAAGATATTAAATTTATGTACGCGTTGCGTAAAATGCAAATTTTTCTTCTCATATTTGAAAATGTTGTAACTTCAATTTCAATCTGTTGCTATAAATTCCTTTTATTGACAAATTTTGTATAAAATTTGAATATTTGAAGAAGAAGTATCTTTTTACTTTTAATTTTGTTGAACCAGAATGCAATCATTTCTTCATTTGAATGGAAATTATTGACCACAATTTGATTTTTTCACTGTATATAGTTAAAAATTAATGTTTTATTTATAAAGTTTAAAGAATGTCAGAGAAATCATACAAAATTTATTCGCATTCTTTAAAATATCCAAAATTGTTTTTCTTTTTATTGAATATGCCTACGTTAAGGAAAAAAATATTTAATTTTTGTACGCGTTGCCTAAAATGCAAATATTTCTTCATTTTACTAAAAATTATTGACTGCCATTGTATTTTTGTACTTTTTATAGATTAGAATAGGTTTTTGTTTCATGAAATTAAAAGAGTGTCAGAGAAATCATACTAAAATTTTATTCGCGTTGTTTAAAATAACCAAAATAAGTCTATTTTTTATTAAAAATGATGCTGTTTTATTTGAAATCAGTCATTTTTACCATCTTGAGACAAGTCATCTAATCAGAATTGAGATATACTGAGAATTTAAATACTTAAACTTTTATTTTTGTTGAATAAGAATACAGTTATTGATTGATTTTGATACAAATTATTAACCGTCATATCATTTGAGTACATTTTGTCCATCAGAATTGACTGTTCTTCATAAAAAATGACTACGATAAGGAAAAAAATATTTAATTTTTGTACGCATTGCCTAAAATGCAAATATTTCTTCATTTTACTAAAAATTATTGACCGCCATTGGATTTTTTGTACTTTTTATAGATTAAAATAGTTTTTTTTATGAAATTAAAAGAGTGTCAGAGAAATCATACTAATATTTTATTCGCATTGTTAAAAATAACCAAAATTAGTCTTCTTTTTATTAGAAATGATGCTATTATATTTGAAATCAGTTATTTCTCCCATCTTGAGACAAGTCTTCAAATCAGAATTTAGATATAATGAGAATTAAAATACTTAAACTTTTATTTTTGTGGAATAAGAATGCAGTTATTGATTTATTTTGATACACATTATTTACCGTCATATCATTTCAGTACTTTTTGTACATCAGAATTGGCTGTTCTTCATAAAATATGCCTATGTTAAGGAAAAAAATATTTAATTTTTGTACGCGTTGCCTAAAATGCAAATATTTCTTCATTTTACTAAAAATTATTGACCGCCATTGGATTTTTGTACTTTTCATAGATTAGAATAGGTTTTTGTTTCATGAAATTAAAAGAGTGTCAGAGAAATCATACTAAAATTTTATTCGCGTTGTTTAAAATAACCAAAATAAGTCTATTTTTTATTAAAAATGATGCTGTTTTATTTGAAATCAGTCATTTTTACCATCTTGAGACAAGTCATCTAATCAGAATTGAGATATACTGAGAATTTAAATACTTAAACTTTTATTTTTGTTGAATAAGAATACAGTTATTGATTGATTTTGATACAAATTATTAACCGTCATATCATTTGAGTACATTTTGTCCATCAGAATTGACTGTTCTTCATAAAAAATGACTACGATAAGGAAAAAAATATTTAATTTTTGTACGCATTGCCTAAAATGCAAATATTTCTTCATTTTACTAAAAATTATTGACCGCCATTGGATTTTTTGTACTTTTTATAGATTAAAATAGTTTTTTTTATGAAATTAAAAGAGTGTCAGAGAAATCATACTAATATTTTATTCGCATTGTTAAAAATAACCAAAATTAGTCTTCTTTTTATTAGAAATGATGCTAGCTATAAAACCAGGTTCAATCCACCATTTTCTACATTAGAAAATGCCTGTACCAAGTCAGGAATATGACAGTTGTTACCCATTCGTTTGATGTGTTTGGACTTTTGATTTTGCCTTTTGATTTTTGATTTTCCTTTTTGAATTTTCCTCGGAGTTCGGTATTTTTGTGTTTTTACTTTTTTTTTATATTTGAAATCAGTTATTTCTCCCATCTTGAGACAAGTCTTCAAATCAGAATTTAGATATAATGAGAATTAAAATACTTAAACTTTTATTTTTGTGGAATAAGAATGCAGTTATTGATTTATTTTGATACACATTATTTACCGTCATATCATTTCAGTACTTTTTGTACATCAGAATTGGCTGTTCTTCATAAAATATGCCTATGTTAAGGAAAAAAATATTTAATTTTTGTACGCGTTGCCTAAAATGCAAATATTTCTTCATTTTACTAAAAATTATTGACCGCCATTGGATTTTTGTACTTTTCATAGATTAGAATAGGTTTTTGTTTCATGAAATTAAAAGAGTGTCAGAGAAATCATACTAAAATTTTATTCGCGTTGTTTAAAATAACCAAAATAAGTCTATTTTTTATTAAAAATGATGCTGTTTTATTTGAAATCAGTCATTTTTACCATCTTGAGACAAGTCATCTAATCAGAATTGAGATATACTGAGAATTTAAATACTTAAACTTTTATTTTTGTTGAATAAGAATACAGTTATTGATTGATTTTGATACAAATTATTAACCGTCATATCATTTGAGTACATTTTGTCCATCAGAATTGACTGTTCTTCATAAAAAATGACTACGATAAGGAAAAAAATATTTAATTTTTGTACGCATTGCCTAAAATGCAAATATTTCTTCATTTTACTAAAAATTATTGACCGCCATTGGATTTTTTGTACTTTTTATAGATTAAAATAGTTTTTTTTATGAAATTAAAAGAGTGTCAGAGAAATCATACTAATATTTTATTCGCATTGTTAAAAATAACCAAAATTAGTCTTCTTTTTATTAGAAATGATGCTAGCTATAAAACCAGGTTCAATCCACCATTTTCTACATTAGAAAATGCCTGTACCAAGTCAGGAATATGACAGTTGTTACCCATTCCTTTGATGTGTTTGGACTTTTGATTTTGCCTTTTGATTTTTGATTTTCCTTTTTGAATTTTCCTCGGAGTTCGGTATTTTTGTGTTTTTACTTTTTTTTTATATTTGAAATCAGTTATTTCTCCCATCTTGAGACAAGTCTTCAAATCAGAATTTAGATATAATGAGAATTAAAATACTTAAACTTTAATTTTTGTGGAATAAGAATGCAGTTATTGATTTATTTTGATACACATTATTTACCGTCATATCATTTCAGTACTTTTTGTACATCAGAATTGGCTGTTCTTCATAAAATATGCCTATGTTAAGGAAAAAAATATTTAATTTTTGTACGCGTTGCCTAAAATGCAAATATTTCTTCATTTTACTAAAAATTATTGACCGCCATTGGATTTTTGTACTTTTCATAGATTAGAATAGGTTTTTGTTTCATGAAATTAAAAGAGTGTCAGAGAAATCATATTAAAATTTTATTCGCGTTGTTTAAAATAACCAAAATAAGTCTATTTTTTATTAAAAATGATGCTATTTTATTTGAAATCAGTCTTTTTTACCATCTTGAGACAAGTCATCTGATCAGAATTGAGATATAATGTGAATTAAAATACTTAAACTTTTTGTTTTTGTTGAATAAGAATGCAGTTCTTGATTAATTTTGATACAAATTATTAACCGTCATATGATTTCAGTACTTTTTGTTCATCAGAATTGACTGTTTTCATAAAATATGCCTACGATAAGGAAAAAAATATTAAATTTTTGTACGCGTTGCCTAAAATGCAAATATTTCTTCATTTTACTAAAAATTATTGACCGCCATCGGATTTTTGTACTTTTTATAGATAAGAATAGGTTTTATTTCATGAAATTAAAAGAGTGAAAGAGAAATCATACTAAAATTTTATTTGCATTGTTTAAAATAACCAAAATTAGTCTTCTTTTTATTAAAAATGATGCTATTTTATTTGAAATCAGTCTTTTTTACCATCTTGAGACAAGTCATCTAATCAGAATTGAGATATACTGAGAATTGTCATACTTAAACTTTTATTTTTGTTGAATAAGAATGCAGTTGTTGATTTATTTTGATACAAATTATTAACCGTCATATGATTTGAGTACTGTTTGTACATCAGAATTGGCTGTTCTTCATAAAATATGCCTATGTTAAGGAAAAAAATATTTAATTTTTGTACGCGTTGCCTAAAATGCAAATATTTCTTCATTTTACTAAAAATTATTGACCGCCATTGGATTTTTGTACTTTTCATAGATTAGAATAGGTTTTTGTTTCATGAAATTAAAAGAGTGTCAGAGAAATCATATTAAAATTTTATTCGCGTTGTTTAAAATAACCAAAATTAGTCTTCTTTTTATAAAAAAATGATGCTATTTTATTTGAAATCAGTCTTTTTTACCATCTTGAGACAAGTCATCTAATCAGAATTGAGATATAATGAGAATTAAAATACTTAAACTTTTTGTTTTTGTTGAATAAGAATGCAGTTCTTGATTAATTTTGATACAAATTATTAACCGTCATATGATTTCAGTACTTTTTGTACATCAGAATTGACTGTTTTTCATAAAATATGCCTACGTTAAGGAAAAAACTATTTAATTTTTGTACGCGTTGCCTAAAATGCAAATATTTCTTCATTTTACTAAAAATTATTGACCGCCATCGGATTTTTGTACTTTTTATAGATAAGAATAGGTTTCATTTCATGAAATTAAAAGAGTGAAAGAGAAATCATACTAAAATTGTATTCGCATTGTTTAAAATAACCAAAATTAGTCTTCTTTTTATTAAAAATGATGCTATTTTATTTGAAATCAGTCTTTTTTACCATCTTGAGACAAGTCATCTAATCAGAATTGAGATATACTGAGAATTGTCATACTTAAACTTTTATTTTTGTTGAATAAGAATGCAGTTGTTGATTTATTTTGATACAAATTATTAACCGTCATATGATTTGAGTACTGTTTGTACATCAGAATTGGCTGTTCTTCATAAAATATGCCTACGGTAAGGAAAAAAATATTTAATTTTTGTACGCGTTGCCTTAAATGCAAATATTTCTTCATTTTGCTAAAAATATTGACCACCCTTGGATTTTTGTACTCTTTATAGATTAGAATAGTTTTTTTTTTTGAAATTGAGAGTTTCAGATAAATCTTACTTACATTTTATTTCGTGTTGTTTAAAATATTCAAAATTAGTCTTCTTTTTATTAAAATTTTATAGGCTTCGATTGTGACAGGAATATATATAGAAAGTCCTTGATTATGATAAGTTTTTTAATGAATTTTATGATGATAACAAGGATTGTTCTAACTATACAAATCGTTGCTTTTCCCGAGTATGTTTGGAAAATAAAAAAATAAAAATCGCGATGTAGACACCGTTTTAAAACCCGCCGTGTTTGAAAATATATAACCTAAATAAAACAAAAATACCATTCTTTTATAATAATATTTATGTTAGGTTTTGTCTGTACATTTCTTTTCAATAAAACTTTGCTAAATTATTATTATTTAAGCAAAATGTATCATCATGATCATTGAACGTTCGATTTTCACTAGTCGCCATTTTAATTAAACTAAGCGAAACTTAGATTCCGTAATTTGCATTATTTTATCATGTGACGTATTACAGGTCAATCCGTCATCAAGGTCGATCGGTTCTATCAGTCCGATCAGTCCGATCAGTCAATTACTTTTACTAGAAGTCTGACGGATTGCTGACGGGAGTTTGACGCGAACTGGACTGATCGGTGACTGATCGATGACCGCTGATTGATCGCTGAAATAGTAACGCCTAAGGTTGCAAGTACTGTACCTTACAAGTACTTACCTCATACTTAAATAATTACATTAGATGTATGTTTCATTATAATACGTCATTATGATTGGCTAACTGCACATCACATGTTATTCCTTAAACAATTGCATCACTCAATAAAACTTATCATTCATGATAACACGTGGTTCCACAAAAAAATGCACAAGTGAATTAAATAAAAAAATTATAAAATTCGTGTGTTGTTCATGATCATAGCTAAAAAAATGTTATTATAAGTATTGAATGCTTTGTAAATTCATAGGGTTTTAAAAGCATTGACCGTGCGTACATTTTAGAATGAAGCGCTTCCGCGCTTCATACAAAATGTACTCCGGTCAACGCTTTTGCACCCCAATAGAGTTACAACAAGAAGCATTCAATTCTTTAAAAACCCAATATTTTTAAGATGATTGAAGTTTTTTGACGACCTTGACTAGCTATATAATATAGATATTTTTAAGGACACCCTATATCAAATATATGTAGTCACCACGTGTAGTCCTTTGGCCAATGATATCACTAACAATCTATATAGGAGGTAAGATATATTTTAAATAACCTTATAAGTACTTACCTAATATTAATGGGCGATCAACATTTGTTTCATCAACTGGAGGAGGCAGTTCACCTGTGATAAAGACAGACAGACATTGATGATTGCTTGGATAATTTCAATTGTCCGTTTCAGAATCTTAAGCATCATGGGTAATTTCATTATTCGTACCCCAAAATGAAAATAACGTTATGTCTTTGGTTGAATTTCCATTGTTTATATCGTTTTAAACCAATCAAAACGCTTTGGTGTACGCTTTTGAAAAAAATACTCAAAATGCATTAGATTCTGAAACGGCAAATTTCATAAAAGAAAATTAACAGTATCAATTTCAATTCACGAGAAGCGCTTCACGACAATAAATGTATTTTCATGCATACTCGTGGCCAAAATATTTGAAAAAACCTATTATATAAAAGATGTGCATAATGAAAACAACGACAAAGGACCTAAAGTATAACATCTTAAAACATACATTTCAAACTTGCAAACACTATCATGAAATTTGATTACATTTATAGTTTCTAATGGAAGCAAGAACTGCTGGCTCTTCTTAAACACTTTAGTTCACTCTTGTTTTTTGTTTTGTTTTGTTTTTTGTTTTGTTGATTTATTTTACTGAAGTTCACGGTTTGCTTAATCCAATGTGTTTTATGAGCTTATGTTTGTCTTTTTGTTTTGTTTTATTTACAACGGTGCTGGTGGTCGATTGATCTTTTTAAGTAGGAACTATGGCATTATTAGAACTGTAGTATGTCCTTATTTATGTAAGTAAAACCTCACGTTTAGAAAATATTTATGTTGCCGTCTAGTATAACGAGAATCCTCGTATATGTACAGATATGTACATCCTTTAATACTTAAGATACCATCCTCTGAGCAACTTTTAAACTTAATTGAGATATATAGATAAACTCGTCATAGATACGAATGAAACAATTTAACGTCAGACGCTCGTTTTTATCTACAAAAGACTTGTGAGGAAAGCTCTAAGTAACAGATCAAAAGGCCAAATAAAGTACAAAAAAGACCAAATACACTGATTGTTTAAACAAAGTGGATGATGAATACCACGTTTTTCACGATTATATAAATCAATTTCTAGAAGTAACAAAATGAGGTGAGTGTTCATCACATAGTTCATGGTTAAAATATTTGTGTGATGTCTTTTTAAATCTTCATTTTGTAAAAAGTAAAATCACAAAAATAAAATCAATTCGGAAAGTCCATAATCACATGGCAAAATAAAAAAAACCACATCAAAAACGAATGGACATAAACTGACATATTCCTGACTTGGTACAGGCATTTTCAAAGATGGACGAAAGATACCAAAGGGACAGTCAAACTCATCAATCTAAAACAAACTGACAACGCCATGGCTAAAGATTAAAAAGACAAACAGACGTACAATAGCACACATGGCACAACATAGAAAAAAACCAAACAAATGTAGAAAATGGTGGATTTAACCTGGTTCAATAGCACGTACCCTCTCATTTTGATGACAGTCGCATCAAATTCCGTTATATTTACAATGATGCGTTAACTAAACAGACATCTTTATTAAATCTTCATTTTGTAATATTGCGTTATTGGACTACGATTTGATATCTTATTAATCCATATGGATGAAATATGCTATCTGTTTAACCAAATATGTAATTAAAAATGCCAATTCACTTGATAATTCTGTAATATTGCTTGGATCAATTAATAGTATTTTCAGTCTTAACTATCAATGCATTAAAAGAGGGACTAAAGATACTAAAGGGACAGTCAAACTCATAAATCTAATGACCATTATTAAAAATGAATAAGACAAACAGACAAACAATAGTACACACGACACAACATAGAAAACCAAAGAATAAACAACACGAACCCAACCAAAAACTAGGGGTTATCTCAGGTGCTCCAGAAGGGTAAGCAGATTCTGCTCCACATGTGGCACATGTGTGCATTAAGGCAGCATTAGTTTACCAATGTACAAAGCTCGTGAAAAACATGAGAATAATACAAAGTTTGAGTTATGTAAGATTCAAGAAGTTTTCTAATCTAAACAATGATCCGGTTATTCTAAACGGTCAATTTAGATTCGGTAGGTCTGTTTGTAAATATTTAGAACATATTCGTTAAATACTATAACCATTCGACCTCTGCAGACTACTTAAATGGTTTAATTAAAAATAGTTGAAGTTCCTAAACAGTATTGTACATTCGGCTGTAGAAGGATTCAGTTGTAATGTCTTATCGTTTATTTTTAATAGACGTTCATGGGCGGACGATATCAACGGGAGAATACATACACAAGATGAGCAGAAGAGAGACCAATAAACAAATATATCAACAATATAGAGTGGGTATTTTTTTTAAATTTTCCTTGAATTCGGTATTCTTTTTTTTTTACTTTACATTATTCGAAATGTAGAAGTACATTAAAGCTGACGAGATCAAACGTTAGAAAGCAACGCAAGTAGTGTTAACCAACAATCACAATCCCTACTTAGTACAGACATTTCTCGTCGAAAATGCATGGTAAAGCTGCTTAAAAAGCTAGCTTAACCTTCAACTTTTAAAAATGATAATAAACAAAGATTTAGGACGGAAATGCAAACAGTATAACACACCACATTAAAACTAAAGATTGAGAGAAGGTCGTAAAACTGTTATCTAATTGTAGTTACTAATACGCATTTTGAAAAACATCACAATTAACAATTTCATAAATATAAGACTTCATTTAACTTCATTTAATCGCAGATAGTAGGTCAATCATATACTAAAATAAGATAGTTCAACTGTGGAAGGCAAAAGAAATCAATTACAAAAATTTGATTTACTTTTGCTGCTATTTGTTGCAATAAAACTCACAATACTTCGTACCTTGTGACAGGGTTGTATAGTATTTTTTTGCAAAACAGTACCACAGGACATTGAAATAGAAATTGGGATAGTTGATGTGCTTTTCTACCTCAGAAACTATCATCTAAGCTGTGTTTGGCAACTCTTGTAGGAATTGTTGGTCCTCAATGATCTTCAACATTGTACCTTATTTGGCTTTTTTAACATTTGTTTTTATTCAAGAGTCACTGATGAGTCTTTTGTAGACAAATGTATCGTTTTACTAATACAAGGCTCTAAAATCAATGATCATAATTTTATGCACCTTTGGTGGTTTTTTTTTGTGATCTGGGATCATATAATTTGGCTATGGGTAATCTCATGTTGCTTAGTTTTAGTTTGGTGTATTATTTTTGGAGGCTCTTGTTTGTATTTTCTATGTTTTTCGGTTGTTTTCCGTGGTGTTACCAGTTTGTTAAGAACTATAAGCTTGAATATCCCTTGAATATATATTTTTCCAATCGATATAACCACAAATGGTTTTTTTTAAATTCATAGAAAAAGGGAGTTTCATCATTTTATCAATGCTGTCATACTGTCATAGTGAATTGTTGAAACGACTATGTTTTTTTTTACAGCAGTGTATGCATTATGTAGTTGTAGTTTTCTCTGTACTGTAGTGTATATTTTAATGTCGTTTGACGACAACAGACTCATAGGCGCTGATCTACACTTTCAATGGTCGTTAGGTGAAAAATAAAGAAAAGTGGTTTGTGTTAGAAAGCAATTTTTCAAAATATAAAACTTGCTGGAAAATTGAAATGATATTTGGATTATAAAGTATAATTTAATCATGTTAGAAGATTAGAAAGTGGTGTTGTTTGATACTGTGGATTCATTTAGTTTTGTGGATATCAATTTTCGTGGATTGCTGAAAACTTGCATATTCGTGGATATTTGATTTCGTAGTTTTATCAATCATTGTATACAAAGCCTATTCGAAATATGCTACTAGTATTCGTTAGACATTTTGATTCGAGGTTCATCAGTACCTACGAATTCCACGAAAATTTGTATCCAACGAATATTAATTAATTCACAGTAATAATTACTTGATACAATTATATCACTTAAAACTAAAACACCAATCAATTTGTATAGACAGTACACTTGCAACGTTTTTCTACATTGAAACCAATTTATTCCAGATCATGCATTTGACAGACGATAAAGCCATGCAGACGTACCGTCACAACGAGCAGCTGGGAACATCCGGGTCTTCAATTCTATTGGGTCATTCCAATCATCTGCCGTATGCCTGAATATATCGAGAGGCTGTGACGCAATCTGGTCGAGTTCAGTTGTATCTTGTAATCCAACTCCAACAGCATATATTTTTATGCCATTTTGGCGGGAAATTTCTGCTTCTCGCACAGTACGATCAGCATTGATATCTGAATACCCGTCAGTTATCAAAATAATAACGTTTTGCGCATCTGGTCTGTCTGCTCTTGTGCTAAATACTTTACTTCTTGCCGCTGATAAAGCGTCAGCAGTATTTGAGCCGCCACCACTATATTCAACGCTATATATAGCATCAATGACGCCAACCTTAGTATTATATTCATTAAGCTCAAATCGTATTTCTGACGAAGTACCAAAGGTCATAAAGCCAACGTGAACATTTCCTGATTCGATATCAATATCGTCCACTATTGTCTCAGCAAGACCAAGCACAAGTTCAAAGTTTTCCTCTCCTAATGTACTTGAGGAATCTACTATAATTACTAAATCCATCCGCTCGTCCAAGCAAACTGAAATAGGACACGTGATAGTTTTTTGAAACTGCTAAATCCTACGTCATCATCTATGGCTATCTCATGCATATGTATGAAGAAGCTCCTCTCATTAATCTTCTATGGAAGTCGCGTGCATGTCAGATGACAAAAAGCGAAGTCGGATATAGAAAACATGCAGAGAGCCAACTTCCAAGCAAGGATCAAAGTTCGTTAAATGTAGGTCTTCGGAAAAGTTCGGAGAACGATGATCTTGCTTCGGAATTTGGCGTAGAGCAGGTACAGAGTCTTAAGGAACCGTCGTTGTTCATATTGGTTCCACAGAAGTTTTCTTGATACATTTTTTCTGTATCCTAAGTAGTGTAATGTTCCATGAAACTTTTGCAACTTTATTGTATCTTTTAAAAGTTTTATATATATAACCGATTAAAAACACTCCTTTTAACAACACAGAAGCGTCTTGTTATTAATGCAAAAATGATTTTGAAAATGAGTTATAAATAGATAAGCAAATATTAAAATTAACCACTCGGCACACAACTGCGTAATAGCTGATATTCGCTGGCAAATCACGACTCCTTAAGCCAATGTTGTATTCAAAGAAGGAAAAAGCGGAAAGCATAAGGGCGACTAGGGTAGCAAGCAGCAAAAGGTAGAAATAACAACGCTAGCTGTAACCAGCAATGATAATACCTAGCGCTTTTGAAATGCAATGTGTGTTAGAGTCAAGAGGTTGTCAGCTGATTTCGAACTCTTATTCGTACTGACATTTTATGTGTGATATAATTTTATATGAGGCGAACACATTTCTATTATTAACGTTAGGAACCAAATACCGTTAGAAAGAATATAAAATTCTGGAAACTGTATTTCTTATACAAATGATACAAATTAACCATCATTGATAAAAAAAAAATGTGAACGTAGATTATAACTTTAATAAAAATACAGAACAGAATAAGAGTCCGAACTGTGCAGCAAAAATTATCTTAACGGCTGCAGCTACTCAAAATAAAAGTGCATGAATAGAATAACAACAATAAAATGTGCAACAGTTGTTTTATATTAGCAAAAGTCACAATAAGTACAATTTTTGCGATACGTTTATATATTTCCGCCTTTCAAAAATGTAGTCTTCAATTAAATTTAATAAAGCTCTCATGATTTCTGTTTCTATATTCAATTCGAAAATTTTAACAATATATTGGAACATAAAAACTATTTGTATATTCTGAAGATAGTGTGAAAATGGTAACGTTATTATCAAACGAATAAAATTTAATATCCCTTATGCCAATTAAATTGATTAGAGGTTCCTAAAGATAGCATAACTAGATGGAAGATAATAAAAAAGTTCTATGATAATACCTATTGAGAAGGATAATGACTATTTATGATCCCGCATTACCAAAATATTTTATAATGACTTAGACTTGGAGTATCATCAGAAGACTCATTTAAAATTGTTTTAATGAAGTTCTAATTAACATGTGTACGTTAAATGATTATCGTTACACAAACTTAAAAAAGAAAACCATCAAAAGTTGTAAACAATATACAAAATTTTCGTAATATTAGATTCGCAAAGATGAAATGCAACATTTTAACCATAAATTAGTGCCTTCAATTTCAATAATGAGAGAAGTCGACATTTTGATAATCAAAAAGGGTTACACTTACCTCCCTGTGCATATATTTGGTCCCATATTGATAACATCAGTACCATGTACAATGACATGGCGTTCGTCGCCATCTTTCTGGAATAAGAAAAAGTACATACTTAAAACTAATAAAAATACCTGCTTATAATTTTGTATTACAGACCCATGTTTTGTCTACATAACGCTCACCGGTGGTGCTCGGGTTAGTACATTTGGAAGCATAAAAATAACAGACATTAGCAAACATATCCGAACGTACACCACACGTAAAAAATATTACTATAACATACTTACAAAGTCTACAAACATGACCAAAAAAACAACGATGAACATCAAATGGTCCAGATAGCCTGACCTTGTATTGGAACAAAATGTAAGGGCTTAAAGGACAGATAGCCTGACCTTGTATTGGAACAAATGTAAGGGCTTAAAGGACAGATAGCCTGACCTTGTATTGGAACAAATGTAAGGGCTTAAAGGACAGATAGCCTGACCTTGTATTGGAACAAATGTAAGGGCTTAAAGGACAGATAGCCTGACCTTGAATTGGAACAAAATATAAGGGCTTAAAGGACAGATAGTCTGACCTTGTATTGGAAAAAAAATTTATGGCTTAAATCAATTCAAAATTATTAAAGGACAGATAGTCTGGATTGGTATAGGAACAAAGGGGTAAATCAAGTTTTATTAAAGGACAGATAACCTAACTTTGTATAGGTGTGAAAGTGAGGAGTAAATACAGTTTTATCAAAGAGGGTTATATTTTGAGATCAGTAAGTCTTTAAATCAAAACCGTCGGGGGAAAACATTATCAATTAATTCAAATCAATCTGTAACTGTGCTGTTAAAAGAGAGACCTGGTGTAGGATTGTAACTAGATATTGGAAATTTGAAAAATATTAAATATTTGAAATTTTTAAAAACCTACAAAAAACAAATGACATTGCTTCTTTCTATGCATACGTTTCCTTGGCAGTCTAAATAGATATCGTCTGCCTTATTTTTAAAACTGGATAAATGGCCGCTCTCAAAAAGACGCCAGCAGAAGCAGATCAAATAATGTTTGATTTATTCTTACAGTTATGACAAAGTACTTGTTTATCTACAAAGTTAACATACGTCTATTAATTTTTTTATTAACATCAAAAGAAAGGTTTTGACGCCTCAAACAGTTCAAAGTAATTTCAAAAATACCACATCAAAATTCTGATATTTTAAACCTTCAAAAGATATAGGAGATTGTTTTGTACTTTACTGTCACGTTGCGTTAAGAATTAATTTCAGTATGTGACATTTTAGATAACTTATCTTTCTAAAAGTGCATATTTCGCAATAAAATGTGCAAAAATGCAAAAGCTGTTTTGTTGTTTGTGTTTCTCAAGACCTTTGAAGATCTTTCAAATGAAACTGGTTTAAAATCATACACCAGGGAGAACGTTATATAACATTATGAATGACAGACGCAAGGTTTATATGCTGATGAGACAAAACAACAAATGAAAAATAAATAAAATGAAAACAAAATTGATAGACCAAAATGCAGATGTCTAAACAATATGTCTAAATGTAAGATTACTGACGTTTCAGTTTCAACTGATTAACTCATGTTCCATGCGAAATCAAATTTTATATTATAAAAGTCGAAACAATTAGGGACAATGGAAAATATTACGTAAGATTCTATTATTTTGATTTGTTTATGTTCAAAACTACATTTCACAACCCAAATGTTTCTGTTTTTGACCGGATTTTAGTTAATTAATATATAAATGCACTGGCCTAGTCGGAGCTTAAGAAAATTAAGTCTTGTCCAACACACTCAGGATGAAATTTTGTGGGGGGGGGGGGGGGATAAGAGTGCGCAATTGTCATTTGTTTATGTTGGTTTTTTAATTTCAAATATTTAATATTTTTCACACCCAGTATAGGTTATGTCAACTGGCAATGCTAAAATACGTTTACATAAGGAAACATGTCTGTTTCTAAAACTAATTGTTAACATGATAAATTTTACTATTTTGTATTGCACGTTACAGACTGTGCCAGTGCTATATAGTAGGTCAAGGTCGCTTAAAAAAATCCATTATCATAATCATTTTAACAATGAAATATTAATTACGTTCAAATTGGAAGACAAAGATACAGACAATAGCAGACATTTCAAAATCAAAGATATTTGTGTTATAAGCAATAATGTAGAACATTAAACGACCATTTATTATCTGCACAGGTATGCAGTTAATATACCGTTACTAATTATAACATTAGTCAACTTATGACGTAGCATTATAAAATTTATTCCGTTATGCAATTAGATATTCGTTCATTGGCATGAGTACAAATGTGCTGGCTTTCGTCGAAGCATCTTCAAAAATCGCTAATGGTGGCTTCCAGTGCAAAGAAAAACTTTTGATAAATGGCAGACTTCTAAAAAGTTACAATAATGGATAGCATTAACGAACCAAAATTCCAAAGGGTAGTTACAAACTAAGTTACTAAGACTCGCCATTGACGCTCGAATAAAACAAAAATGTCCAAAAACGTACAATGACACACCAAAATTCCAAAAAGGTTTTGCCAAATACAGCTAAGATAATTTGTACTTAAAAAAGAAAGCCCTTATTTTTTTATGGAGAGTAGTCCAATGGAAATCATATATGTACCACATCTTCTTATTTTTTAAGTTAACTTCAGTATTTTTTTAACATACTGATGCAAGATTTGTGTAAGCTTTTCTATGTATGCAATCTCAATGTAATCTGCGTTCATCGTTGAACAGGTGCATCTTCAACGATCTCTGCATAATCCCTAAATTGTTATTGCAGTAAAAACGCACTACATCATAAAACAGTCAGTTTCATTTTAAACTTCTCTTTCTGGAGCAATTAAAAAATTAGTATGATTTGAAGTAGAGTTCTTTAGAAGCTATAAATTGATCATAAAATAAATCTGAAAGAAATCCAAAACAAATGTTTACACAGCAAAAAAACGAGATCCTCGTCTGCTAGTTAAAACATCTTTTTATGTCGTCTGCAACTTTGCAAAAACTTCGTATATTTGTTGGCAATGTTGGTAAATGGAATACACTTGGGAGAAAGTTGTAGGGATTAGATTTTAAATATTTTTTATGGTGCTGAGACCATAGTCATGTGTACTTTATGTTGACATACTGATATTTATATCAAATGAAAAGGGTAACAAATTGGGCAACTTGATATGGGAGAGAGTTGATCTCCCTTAAAAACATGTGCAAGAAAACCCTATGTTAATTCTAGCCATGTTTGATTAGGGTTAAGACCTTCGCTAGGAAGCTGACAAGATATTTGGATGACATAAAGCAAGCTTGTAATTCAGTGGTTGTCGTTTGTTTAAATGTGTTACATGTTTGTTTTTCGTTCATTTTTTTACATAAATAAGGCCGTTAGTTTTGAATTGTTTTACATTGTCTTATCGGGGCCTTTTATAGCTGACTATATGCGGTATGGGCTTTGCTCATTGTTGAATGCCGTACGGTGACCTATAATCGTTAATATTTGTGTCATTTTGGTCTTTGTGGATAGTTGTCTCATTGGCAATCATACCACATCTTCTTTATTATATTGTCCACTTAACACTACACAGAATACTTGAGACTAAGCAACATGAAACCCACAACAAAAAGAGATAAACTCATGAAGGGGACTTGAAATAGGTAAACATTTCCTGCTCCACACGTGGAAACAGAGACAAATAGTGAATTCCAAGACGGTTTTTAAAAACTAAAAGTCATAGAAGACAGATAACACCAATGACAAAAGACGAAAGACAAATTCACGACACTTTCACGGCCCCCAAAAACAGGAATAAAATCATGTACTCTGGAAGAGTAAGCAGTAACTGTTTCCCTAGTGGTACCAGTCAAGACAACAAAAAATACGCAAAAACAATAAAACAATAAAAATATGTCAAAACATAAAGTCAATATGTAAGCAAACAAAAAACAGAGGTAGACTAACATATAAAAAAAACTACAAACCCGACTCTGGATTTAGACATGCGAATAAAGTTATGATGATATGTCAGGGCCTTTTAAAATATCTGTTTCGACTAAAATGATGTTTCATATAAACAACTTTATTCCAACTGAATCTGTACTTATGATAATCAAATTATATAATGTTAATACAACTGTTGCATTATGTAAGTGTTTATTTAAACTCTGCATTATGTAAGTGTTTATTTAAACTCTGTCACGTATGAACTTGCATTTCTTATTTTAGCTCAAATTTAAACTTTAAACGCTACAATAAATTTCTAGGATATAGGTACGATACTTTATATATAATCTTATGTGTCTTAGAATTTTTATTTTTTTTTATTATATAGGGGATTGGAAGGGTTCCTTCTTCTCGCTCCAATCTTAATACCAATAGCGAAGGCTCCAAGAAAACCTCTCTGAACTGCATGAAGACTGAACTTTGAATGACTTTTGTAAAATTATATCTGACCTGCACTTCAAAGTAATCATTTCTACGTTTCAATATTTTCAGAAGAAACATGATTATAAAAATTCTCAATTTGCTCACGTCTAATTTATATATACTTAAGACTCAGTAATCTCTAGAATATATTTCCTTGTGATCTCTCGTGATCTCTCGTGCGACCTCTGCGATACCTTTGAAGAGGAATTAACGCGTGTACTGTTGTTGCTTTAAGACTTTACCTTCAAAATATGGCTTCTAATATAAGTGATGATAAAACAAAATCTCAAAATCATCATTTAATTAATAGTTTAACGATAACTATTTAGATGTAATCATGTACTTTACTCAAGTTAAAACGTTTACAACTTAGAGGCTGGAAAGGGGGAAACAGTTCCGTATGACATAAAATTGACAGCGCTTTGGTTTTTAGTGATACTTGTTTGCATATGGAATCGTGATTGGTAGGTTTGGGATTGAAACACCGGAATTAGATGTTTTTAAATTTATGTATAAATCGAAAGAAAAAAAATGTACTCCCCCTTTTTTTCCCTTTTGGGTCAAGTTTGAACCAAAATAATCACTTTTTATCATTTATCGATGTCGTTTGGTTGTTTGTCCTTTAACTTGTTTGACCTATTATTTAAGCTACATATACCCGTTCGTTGCATGAGGATTGTTAGGTGATTGTCTAAATCAAAGTCATTCAATAGTTTGTCATTCCTTTCCCTGTATTTTGAAAGAAATCTTTATCTATTGCAATGTTATGAGAGCGAAAGCAAGTGTTATAATTAAAGGGTTGTTACAGCTCTGATCTTGTTGAAAATCCTTATACAAAATATGCTTCAGTGCAACGCTTTTACGCATAAAACAATGATTGAATGAAGTGCTAAGGCAGCAACCATTTGATTTCCGCGGAGGGGGAGGGGAGGTAGGCTATGGTGTTTTTTTTTCTGGACAGGAAAACAGGGTTGAAAACAAAATTATTTTTAAATCCATAGCCCCCCCCCCCCCAGAAAATCAAATGCTTGCTGCCTAACTAATTGTCAGTTTGTATTTCTAGTCTTTGTGGAAGTAACACACCAATTCACTTGTTTACATGATACTATAAAAAGGAAGATATGGTATGTTTGCCAATGAGACAACTATCCACAAAAGACCAAAATGACAGACATTAACAACTATAGGTCACCGTACGGCATTCAACACTGAGCAACGCCCATACCGCATAGTCAGCTATAAAAGGCCCCGATAAGACAATGTAAAACAATTCAAGCGAGAAAATTAACGGCCTTATTAATGTAAAAAAATCAATGAAAAACAAATATGTAACACATAAAACAAACGACAACCACTGAATCACAGGCTCCTGACTTGGGACAGGCACATATATAAATAAGGTGGCGGGTTTAAACAGGTAAGCGGGATCCCAATCCTCCCCCTAACCTGGGACAGTGGTATAGCAGTACAACATAAGAATATTCAACTGCAACCCTTCTACATAATAATCTAAAATTAACCACTGTTTTGATATAACATTTAAAGAAGCAAAACGACAGGGCCCACGTGTGGAGTAGAATTTGCTTCAGTCAGTCTGAGAGACCACCCCGGTTCTTTTTAGGTTTGATCGTGTTGTTCTGTCTTTAAATCACTTTTCTATGCTGTGCTGTATGTACTTTTGTGTGTCTTGTGCTCGGATTTCGCGTTTGCCATGGCATTGCCAGATTGACTGAACAACCCTTTGGATACATGTATCTTTCAACTTTCTTTTTTACATAAACAGTTTAAAACCAAATCGTCCCAGCTGAAAACCTGTCTTCCTTCACCCAGATCGATATCATTTTGACAGGAACGAATTATTCTAAATGAAGAAAATTTAAACTTATCCCATTATATTAAAATAAACTCAAAATGTCAAAAATACAAATACATAGAAGATATTAGTCGATCACCTCTATAAAATCTAAGTCACTAAATCATTCATTCCGTATTAAACTCATAAAAGAGTCAGACAGATGTTTTATCAGGATACTGGCACACTTATCTTAATCATGTAAGTGTTTTATCGTACGATAATTCAGCGGAGAATTATAAAATCAAGACATTGCCATTAATACTTCTTAAAATCTCTGTCTTCATCGTGGCGTAATCTTAACGATAGTTTCAGATGTCTGATTTTGTGATCTTGTAAAATTGTTCTCAATCTGTCTACGCTGCGTTTCTTCAAATAAGCTGTTTTAGCGGGAATTTCTCGCTGCGTTGAAGGCCCTTCGCTGTTTTCTGCTCTTTGGTCGGATTGTTGTCACTTTGACATGTTCCCCATTTCATTCTAAATTGAGTTTAACTTCTTGATGCTTTTTCATATGGAGGAAACAAATTATATCAAGATTAAGCCACATAGTATGAGTTATATATAGTTGTTTGACGTCCAGTGGCAAATGTTTCATGCAAGTTCATGACGCGATAGATGCTTTAAAATCTGATGTAAGTATTTAAAAGGGCATTGAAGATACTGTCGTCAGTAAGTGCGCCTGTTTAGAATATGAAATCATATTAACCTAGCAATTGACTAATTTCAGCAATAATGGCTATTTCGTGTCTAATTTCTTTGTAATTACATAGCTGCTCTGAAATTTCGCCTCTCTCGAATCTCATATCATTGCCTCGGTCCCTCTAGAACACGATATATCGGTTCAACAATATATTGTGTAATCTATTTCCAAACAAATGCTTTGTAACGCCTCATAGACACAACAACAATTTTAAAGACATATTGCTGTTTACAAATGGGTGTATAGACAGCCTTGCAATTAATTAAAGTTTTGTTTTGACAGGCCTACACAACTACAATTGACGCGTGCCGATAAATTAGGTCACGTGATGATAAATTCGGTCACGTGACGATAAATCAGATCAAAGAGCACGTCAACACTACTGCTGTTGATTAGAAAAAAGTATGTTAGTATGTAAGATAGAAGGATTTATGTAACTAATGAATGATAATCAGGTATTTTAATTGTTGCGTCTGTCCAACACGTGCGTGTTTGTTTGGTTTTGCCAGTCTTGCGGGGATTTATTGATGGGGGTTGTTTTGCAGCTATTATTGAAAATTTGCTGATGCCAGATTATTGTTCTCGACTTGTAGAATTTGTTTCTTTGTTTGTTTTCAACTTTGATTAAAAGTTGCTACATAGAAAAATATTTTCATGTATATATTATGTGTGTGTAATAATGCCTAATGCAACGAAGAATAAAACGTTAAAAAAAACCTGTAAAAAGTTAAAATTATGCGTTTTTTAAGTTTCTACTTTGCTGACTACTTCCAATTAACATTTTATAATCCACTTTCCTTGTTTGATACCCCCCACCACCCCCACCCAAAAAAAAAGAAACTTATACATCTAAATTTATTTCAATTTGGCATAAGTTTACATCAAAAAGATAAAAAAAAAATAGTCTATTCAATTTAACCGCATCTGTTGTGCATGCACCGGAATCTGGAGTATTAAAGACTTGTGTGGTAACCGTAATCTGTTGCAATATTACCATTTAATTATGTACGCATTCAAACATGAATACATGAAAACTTATCTTATCAATAACACCACAAAAGTGCGTGCAAAATATTGCACCAATATTTTAAACATTTGACGACTTTTAAGTAAAAAATAAGGAGTGTTGCAGGACGTCAGTCCAGTATAAATTTTGTACTAAAAGAGTTATCTTCTCTCAAAAGGCTATTTTAAAAATGGATCCTAAAAACACAAGTAATTGGTATTTGTAACACATTTTCAATAATGCAATGAATCATTAAGTTTTCTTTACATAAATAAACAGTCTAAACAATAAATTGCAAATATGTCTCCAAATTTGCAGATTTGGACACAGAACTAGAACGATTATGTACTGGGATTGTACAATTTAAGATGGCGGTATACCATGAATCTAACCGATACCTTGACTAAATTTGGCTAGTTTAATTTTCATAGAAACGTAACAAAGTATGTACTTTGACCCTTCGACAAAAATATAAAAATTTCAAAAAATTTGAATCAACCACTTAATCAGAAAAAAATATTGGTAATATAGCAGTTTGTTAAACACTCATTTTGATCATTGAAGAGCTTAATATTTTCTTAACAATACAACGCGATTTAAACGTTTAGCTGATTTTTTTACAGAGTTATCTCCCTGTAGTGTTAGGTACCACGTCATTAAGTGTCATTTAGAGACAGTTAAGCTTAAGGATGTTCGCTGCTCAGTTTCAAAATAAATAACTTTTCATAAAACTAGTATGTATTGATAGGGACTAAATTGAGGAATCCAAACAGCAAAAAAAATTTAGGGGTCAATGTGCTTGTTTTCGAGATATTAGCCATTGTAATTTTAGCGGGAAAATGTTTTCTCTTGATTTTTCATAGCTTTATCATTGACCAGCTAAAGATCTCAAATACTATTAAAAAATAAATAATATTTTATAAGACTTTTACAAATGACTTATAATTATACACGTACAAGATTTATAAAAAGAAAAATTGGGTTCATGGGCCAAATATTTTAAGGCATTCAAATGGTTTAAACCAGAGGATTCAGAAAATTTTACAAAATTCCAAAAACATGACAAGCAGACATCCTTAATCCAAAACAGTTTAATATAATATGCATATATATATATATATAAGTCTGTCACTTGAAAAGAAAAGGAAGTACAAGTGTAAATGGTAATTGTGCATGAGACAGCAACCCAAAACAGCACACAGTAACCATTATTAACTTACTTTTCCCCAAAATTCTTTAATTTGATTGGCATTTGCATAAGCAGTTTGATGTATTATGTAATATTTGGCAATTTAAAAAAGTAGTTTGGCTGTCCTAGCCTAATAACGAATTCAAATTAAAGAAAACTAAAAACAAGTTGTGAAATAAGTTGATGTTAAAACATCGAAACATGGTGTTGATCGGTTTTATAATTTTATAATCTTAATCATTATAAAAGTATCAGTTTGAAGCAGTTGTAACCCATGATTTGCCTCTTTTCAATGTCTGAACCACGTTCACGAATCACGGCATTCGAGTACAAATACAACTGCTTAAAAACGAGAGAGGGAAAAGATACCAGAGTGACAGTCAAACAAAGAGGTCGGAACGTTAAAGCTAAAAAAAACAAAAAGACCGTACATTGACCTTTAATAGATATAGGAAGATGTAATAGTTTACTTTTTTCAATTGTTATTTAGTTAAAACATATTTATTTATAGTGGATTGGGAAACAAGTTTCGCAACTTATATTAATCCCTTTCCACTTTGCGGGTGCGAGTGCTGCCTTGTAGCGGCATTAGCCTGCTCTTTTTCGAAATCTACAAGGGTGTCTTTAACGTGCATGAGATATGACTCTCTCTTAACACGGGTCAGCCATTTATCGTCCCCTTCCGACGGACTATCTATTTGGATGGAGAGTTTTCTCATTGACA
Source organism: Mytilus trossulus (assembly GCF_036588685.1). Classification (NCBI taxonomy): domain Eukaryota; kingdom Metazoa; phylum Mollusca; class Bivalvia; order Mytilida; family Mytilidae; genus Mytilus; species Mytilus trossulus. Next base: position 8,197,346 of record NC_086385.1, on the reverse strand, counting down.
CTCGCAGTCACACCACATCTTCCTATATCTAAGCAATATATTAAAGTACACAAAACTATTCAAGACTTTAAAGTTCTGGTTTGTAGTGGATTTTCAACAATGTTCCTACATCTTATCTTTGAAATGATAGTCTTCGCTTAAATAGCTTCTCTGCAGTTGAACACTATATATTACATCATAACTTATCGGCATAATTATGTTTTAGATGCAAGATGCATTATATACATTTCATGCATAATGCATTATTTATGACTGCATAAAGATCTTCGTAAATTTAGCAGCTAGAAAAAAACCGGTATACTAAAGTGTTCTTTTGATCAATTTTATTTGATAACACAAAGTCTATGTCTCAGTAATGTTCTATAATTGATACTGACAGCTAAGTAAAATAAACGTGTAATTGACCAGGAAGTGTATGATTATTCAAAGTGGAGGTCTCGCGATAGTTTAATGTGTTTTGAGTATCACTTACGTTTCATAACACCATAGAAATTGTAACAACACTTTGAAAGATTAACAAACAAATGAGAAAAATTATCAATAATATAAATTTGTATAAAATAAATGTGAAAAGATAAAAGTTTTGCTATATTCAACTCTAATTAATTTAATTAATCAGGGGATAATAATATAATAAGATACAGACAATGGTTGCTTTTAATATAGTGCCCGTACATTTTGAGCTTTATTTTTTAGAATAAATCTTTCACCTCCTATAAGGAGAAACATACATGTAGCACTAAAGGAAGATAACTCTGTAAAATTCAGCTGAATGTTTTAATCACGTTCCATTTTTTGGAAATATTAAGCTTCTCAATCTAGTGAGCTGTTCAAGTTTTTTTTTAAAGATTTTACGATTATAGCAAAGTAAATGTTTTGTCAAAACTTTATGAATTTGAACGAAGCCAAATAGATTTTATTCGATGCATATTGTACCATATTAACTTAAATGCACTAATGAACGTCTTCATAAAATAAAGGGTTGCAGGTGACACATACAACCATTTGTCATCATCTTATTACTCATAACAGTGGCTGTTAACCCCAATAGAAAAAAATGTGTCATCGTCAATTACCGAATTCGTAACCCAATTTTTATAGCACAGGATGTATTCTTAGTTTTTTGGTGTCACCTTTCTCAAAGTAAGGAGATGTGGTATAGTTACCAATGAGACAACTAACCATTAAATTTCATGGTATGTGACAATAAGAAACTATTGGCCAGCGTAAGATCTTTAACAATGAGAAAAACCCAGTCTCATACCTGCCAATTTTTCAAAATGCCCACGGGGGTTTTACGTGCAAGATGGATCCTATCTACAAAACCATCAAGGGGGCCATTAAATATATTTTAGTGGTGTGTGTTGGCTTCTTCATACTATTGCAAGCCTATAATCATTGTAAAATGTATTGTTTTGTTTAAATTGTGGACTAAAATTGCTCTTTCAAAATTTCCATTTGGAAGCCTCCATGGGGGAAATCCCCCGCAAATAGTGACAGTTGACAGGTATGCATTCTCAGCCCACATTTATTAAAAATGAAATGACAAGAACATATGAAACAATTAAAACGAGAAAACTAACGAACCAATTTTACCGAGAAATCATTTGACAGACATAAACCAATGGCAACCACTGAATCCCATGCTTCTGATTTGGGACAGGCACATCAAGAATGTGCCTACATTGAACATGTGTGTGACCGCTCAACGATTTGGACATAACTCGTAACCATATTTGATCTGTCTGCCGTGCAATGATTATAGCATTACTCAGATTTGTGGTTGACCAACTTAAAAGAAACCGTGTCTGTGTGAACTAACAGGTGCTATTAGCGCATTTAGTTTACATAACAGTTTATCTCAAGACTGAACTTAAAATTTAAAAAGAACAACATCTGAAGAATGTGACAAAAACAAGCTGTTGTACTGTACCACTGGGATGGGATGAAACGAAGAGAACGGATGTGATTCGACTTCATATTGAAGAGTGAAAACCAGAATAACCTTTAGTTCATGCCTTTCTAAAGGCAAATTTGAGTATACCAAAGCTTCTATTTCCATTAATTACATTACATGAATGTTTCACAAGCATCCACCCTTTTGATTAACTCCGTGACATCATTCGATGAACATTCCAATAACAATCAGATTTTCCAATGACTTGCAACATTCCTAACAGCATGTGTTTCCGGCGACACACAAAGATGTATATTAAAGACAACAAACACAAAAATGTTACAACTCGTAATTTCATGGTTGTTGCATAAAGATATAATCATAAGAATTCAAGATTCTTTCGGTAATTTTACAGACTCGTAAAAGCGTTGCTCTTGCTTATGTGAACGTTTTCACAACCTAATGAAATTAAATTACTTCTCAAATGTTCTCGGTGGTATTTTCGCTAACTAATTGCCATTGCCTGTTGCAAACTATTTTTAGATTTCGAGGTGCATTCAATATTTTAAACTCTAGGTATTTAATTTGAAATGTATATTTGATAGGAACAAAATATATTGTACAGTTGGCTCCATTAAATACTAGCAGTGCAAATATGCTTCAACCAAGGTTGGTGGGACGGTCATCCCACAACCGAGTCCACTCGAGTAAACTTCAGGACGCATACGGGTGCGGTATTTTCTAGCTGTATTGAAGACCAATTGGTGGCCTTCGGTTGTTTTCCGCTCTTTCGTCAGGTTGTTGTATTTTTGACACATTCTCCGTGCATTTCTTTTCTCAATTTTATTGTCAATATGTAGAATGACAATATGGAATAATTTCTACCTGGTATTAAATTTAATTTTTTATGTCGTTCCATATCTATTCAAAATGGTAGATCCAAGGGACAATTAAGAAGTATTTTTCATGTTCACTCCTATCTTGGACATTTGGAAAGCCGGACAGCAACTATGTAGTGTATTTTTTAAAGTTCTTATCAATGTTTTTGAATACACTGTTTAATTCTTTGTTCCTGTGTAGTTATTCAGGTGCACCCTTAAAAAGATCGAAAATTGTTTCAACATTTTATCAATTGGTATATTAATGCGATATCAAATATGTACGCAGTTATTTTATATTTGATCAATGTAATTGTATTTCTTTTGATTCGATGGACTTCCTATTCAAAACACATCTAAATGGCGCCGAATGAGAATAAAATGTGTCCACTTAAGCTTTCAATTAGAAATATGTCAAGGTATAGGTCAATCTCAATGATGGTTATTATTATATTTGAAAATATCCTTGCATATAACCTCAAACACAAAATATCATTAAATAACCAACTGCTTTTTGCTGTATTTGCATTTTGATTTTGATATCCGCAAAAAACGAAGAGCAATCACTAACTTTACCTTCTAGTACATGCGTAGATTTAAAATGGTTTTAGATACCAGTTAAGGGAGCTACCATTTGATTTTGATGGGGGGGTGGGGGGGGGGGGCTAGGATGAAATTTGGAAAAAAAAAGCAGGACAGGATTTTGAGTAAAAAAAAAGTCAGGATGAGTAACTTGGCAAAATAAAAGGCCGGATGACAATTGTTGTAAAAAAGTCAGGATAAGCTAAGAAAAAAAAGGCAGGTCCGAATAGACTGAAAAATAAAAATGCAGGACAGAGATTACAAATAAAAAAAAAAGGCAGGACACAATTTTTCATATAATTAAGCGGGGTTAATAAATATAAGAAGATGTGGTATGAGTGCCAATGAGACAAATCTCCATCCAAGTCACAATGTGTAAAAGAAAAACCATAAAAGGTCAAAGAACGGTCTCCGAACAGAAAGCTATAAAGTGCCCTACAAATCGCTAGTGTAAACCATTCAAACAGGAAAACTAACATTAAACTTATATATGTGTGAGCGTTCAACCATCCATATACCATATCACAGTGAAGTAACAATACAACAGAAGAACAAACTGTTAAAATCAGTTGAAAAAAAACTTGACTCATCAGTTTGGCACAGAGCATAAGAAATAAATAACATAAGGACAAAAGACAAAATGCCGATCTGAGACTATAAGCAGTTACTGAAAGAAAGTTCAAAGCCAATAACAACTAATTGATAAAACATTTTCTCCCAGAGTTAGTATGTTTATTCAAGCTTTTGATATTCAAATTCCAGAACGTTTTGATTTTTGACATTGTGGGTGAAACTAATCAGTGGAACTTTGTCTTGCCTCATTGGACTTTCAGGAGCGGATGCAGCCATTTTTAAAGGAGTAACCGTTTCCAGCCAAATGCCCCCATTCAAAAGTATTTATCGTTCACAAAAAGAGGGTGTCAACCCACGGAACCTTCCCCCTTGAATCCGCTTCTGACTTTCTTTTGTATTATTAACATAAGCACAGTAATGTTTCACACACTTTGATTGTTAAATGATTTTCAAGTTAAAATTTGATTGAGTTTTAATTGGAAAGGTTTCCATGTTTCTATCGTGTAGACTAAATAATTGCCTCCACTAAATGTTGACAGCTGATTTAAATGACTATTCGCTCCCTTAAGTTTGTTTATTTTAACATGCAATCTTTAAATTTTCTTTTTTCCATCGTGTCTGCTTAATCTTGACACATAAATAGTCTATGTCTTTTCCCTGCTAATATTTGTTAATTTATATCTGCAATCTCTACACTTATATTTGTAGACTTTCGACTTGATTCTGAATTCCATGATTGACTATTCTATGTCTTATATTTGAATATAATCTTTTCTAATAATCTAAAAGTATTCCTTTTTAAAATATGAATTTAAACCATAATGTCATTGAAATTACCGTATATCTAGCAAATATGGATATTTTATTACTCATAAAACTACAATTACATAGTAATAGAGAACATACATAAATATAACCATGAGGTACAATTATTACAAGCATGTTATCAAATTTCACATTAAAATAATGTCAAATTGCCGAAAGACCCCCTCCTTCATTATCGAAGTCAATTATTTTGCATTAGCCATACTATCATGTGGAAAATTAATAATACATAATCTTATTATAATTTGTCATATACTAGTCCATGAATTTACACTGCCATATATTCAGTTATTTAAATCTGAAATATTTACACGTTGCTTGGTGTATCTTCGACTTGATTCTTAATCCCATCATTGGCCACTCTATGTCTTGTAAAAGAAAATATTCTTAAAATCATATTTTTTTTTAAAATGTATTAATTCTTAATACTGCAATATATATCTGCAATATTTACACGTGGCTCGGTGTATTTTCTACTTGATCCCTAAACCCATCATTGACCATACAGTACTAATGGTATATATAATCTTAATATATTAATTTTAAAAATTGTACTTACCTATTTATTGTAAATAACTATATCTCAATTAATTTCCAAAAAAACTAATCATATCAATTATAATTCATAACTATCTAACATCCTATCTCACAGAATTCTTATAACAGAATGGAAATAGAAGTTAATGGTTCTGATGTCTAACACGCAACATGAAAAAAACGCACAGATTGATGAGAAATTTTACAGCACTTGAATGCACGTGTGCTCTGACAATAGAAGCGTATGAAATTCGCGGCAAGGTACCGCTAAATGCAGACCTGGAAAAATGTTTTAGAACTTCATTTAGTGTTTTTATCGTTTAATAAATACATTTTGTAACTGTAATATATAATAATAGATATTTTATCAAATGATACGATATGACTGAACATTATTTGAAATTTGATATTTATTTTTTTAATTACATGAACAAGTCGAGATAAATGGTTCATGTATTATTTATTTTTTTCAACTAATGTTTCTAATAATTTGAAACATGAAAATAATTAAAAATATATATGTACAGTTCAGAATTAATGGTCAGTTTCAGTCACTTCAAGCATGTTTTAAAAAAAATTAAAAACCAACTCCTTACGGGTACCAGAATATCTCTGTCAGACTGTTACTAAAGGGCATTCGTCTGGCTATGGTGAAGGTTATGCTAAACATGTAAATGCAGACCTGGAAAAATGTTTTAGAACTTCATTTAGTGCTTTTATCGTTTAATAAATACATTTTGTAACTGTAATATATAATAATAGATATTTTATCAAATGATACGATATGACTGAACATTATTTGAAATTTGATATTTATTTTTTTAATTACATGAAAAAGTCGAGATAAATGGTTCATGTATTATTTATTTTTTTCAACTAATGTTTCTAATAATTTGAAACATGAAAATAATTAAAAATATATATGTACAGTTCAGAAGTAACGGTCAGTTTCAGTCACTTCAAGCATGTTTTAAAAAAAATTTAAAACCAACTCCTTACGGGTACCAGAATATCTCTGTCAGACGGTTACTAAAGGGCATTCGACTGGCTATGGTGAAGGTTTAAATACGCAGCCTCGCCCGTTTGGAATAGGTTCGTTTCAGGGAAAGTGTCAAGACTTTTACGCTAAGTTTAACTTCCTCTAACACGTTCAGAAGTCCGTATACTGTTCCTGGTAAAATATCTGTCCCATCTTAACTTTAAATTACCTGATTTTCCACCGGTTTTTCTTTTACCTTTGATATTTGACTTTCGCTTTGGTTCTCTTCTGTCTCTCTATTTTTATTGTTCATACTAAAGATGATTTAATATAGAAGACTTGCTTATAATGCTACTAGTACTACATGTACTAAGAGCTTTAAATGATTTTACCAAATTCAAACTAATGACAACGTTTCAGGGTAATTTTACCCAAAATGCTTTAGATTCTGAAACGGTTACTTAACAATGGCGACTACGCTTTGATTGTTCATTGTAAAACTTTGCGCTTACTGAACCCCAAAGATATATTCAAAATTGGTCACATCATTGGTTGAATTTCAAGGTTTTTGGATATCTTGAACCAATAATAAAGTCTCGGTGTAAGCTTTTGAAAATATTCATTACCCACAATGCATTTGATACCGAAACGGTTGCTAAGCTTTGATTATTCAGTGTGCTTACTGAACACCAAAGAAACATTTATTAGACAGATCAGACTACTGTGTGATTTAGCTTTGAAATAAACCAAAAAAGTATAAGCACGTCTAGATAAGATAGATATATTACAAAATAGATCGCAATAGAAACAATTGCATCCCGAAGTATGTTTTGATAGACTATAAAAACAGCATGGTTTTTTTCCAAGGCTGCAATAATCTAGTCAACAGACGTATTAATCCAATTTTAGCACAAACGAAAGCCATTATGAATTTCTGATGCGCATTAATCTTATCCGGAATACTATATGTATATTTTATGCGCTGTGTTCCATGATAATTCTACTCATTTTTTTTGAGACGAAAAACGGTTATCACTAATACATTGTAAAAAAACGGCCCTTTCATCTTATATCTTGTTTTGTAATTGTTTTATAAAAATCAAACGAAAAACTTAAATAATTCAGTTTCGTGACTAAAAGTTTGAAACAACTAGATTAAATAGATATAATGTTGCACCATCATCATTGTGATACAGCTTAGAAATAGCAATGTTTGTTCAAGAACTCAGTGAACTCTTTATTCACTAATATTCCTTTCAAATAACAACATTGTTATTTGATATGAAATAGTTGAACTTCCATGTCGGAGGGTTGTAAAAGGGTCCCATGACGCTTACTTTCCTACCCCTCCCAACTCCCACGCCTTTCCTCCTGTCAATTCCTCCACCCTACTGCCACTTCCATCACCCTTACTCCCAGACAATATATGTCAGAAAACTTTTCCAGCATTTCTCCATTTCTATTCTCCCTCTTTCCCAGCTAGTTCCCGTTCCCTGATTCCTTGACCTCTTGACCTTCCGATTCCCACCCCTTATTTCTATGTTTCCTTACGCTTTGTCCAATCTTTCGAGATTCTTAACACCTCCATGTTCAAACACTTACCAACTTTCAAAACATTTTTATTTTTAAAAAAAATGAGGAAATGTGGTATGATTGCAAAAGATGGACGAAAGATACCAGAGGGATAGTCTAACTCATAAATCGAAAATAAACTGACAACGTCATAGCTAAAAATGAAAAAGATAAACAGACAAACAATAGCACACAACATATAAGAATAAAGAATAAGCAACACGAACCCCCCAAAAAACTGGGGGTGATCTCAGGTTCAAATATCTATTGTGCATTCAATGCAATGCTCATACAAAACAAATTAAAAAAAAAAAAAAGCAATTAAGACAGCTATATCCTCATGTATAGATATCCAGCCGAGCCAAAATAGCGTGGATATAAGAAACCATAAGGTATCCATTCGGAATCGAAATTTAAGAAGAGTCTACATACTAGGGGAAAACCAAAACGATTGTATAATATGAGTTTTGTCTATAGAAAATATGACAGCCTGTTGTGGTCAATGAAAAACTCTATAGATCTACATATCTATCTAACTATCAGTGAAATATTACACAATATTTTAGCCTTGACAAGCCTGTTAACTAGGGTATGCCAAGCACATGGTAACTTTATATACATTGCATTCTGGTTTGTCACGTGCCATCATAGTAACACTTGCAAAAAATCTTCTGCTCTTACGTAAACCATGCACAAAATTAGTCAAGAATGCCATAAATATGACAGTTATTAGTATTTTGTTGTGAAATGTGTATAAAAACTTTTCTAAGTTTATACTAATGTTTTGTATGAGCATTTCATTTAATGTACCATGTAGTCATTTGGAAATTAGTATGGCGTCCATTATCACTGGACTAGTATATATTTGTTTAGGGGCCAGCTGAAGGACGCCTCCGGGTTCGGAAATTTCTCGCTACATTGAAGACCTGTTGGTGACCTTCTGCTGTTGTTTTTTATTTGGTCGGGTTGTTGTCTCTTTGACACATTCCCCATTTCCATTCTCAATTTTATATTGTGTTTCAGGGAGCTAATGATAGTCAATGGCATCTTTAAACGTATTTTAATTCTCAAGTTCAATGCAAATAAATTTCTTTTGTTATGACACAAGTATGTATAAAGACTTTGCTTTGATGCTTACTTTTGTTTTGCATTTACAGTACTTTAAGAAAAATACCCTTATGACTTTCTAAAATTTCAAAGAGAAGCGAAGGATATTATAGACGGATATTCAAACTCATGTGTCGAAAATAAACCGACAACACCATGGCTAAAAAAGATAAATACCAACAGACAACAGACAAACATTAGTACGCACATAAAAATATACCTCAGAAGAATTGGGTGATATCAAATGCATGCTCTTGAAGGGAAAGCAGATCCTGCTTCAAATATGCGTTTGCTTTTTTTTTTATGTCAATGGTATTTCTAAACGTGTGACTCAACGACAATAAAACGTTAAACAAGTGGATCATGATTGTCTTAATGTATCGGAAGTATCAATATGTTGAGAGTCTGGTAATAGAATTGGAATGAGAAATACTGCTCTTAGTTATGTTAGACACTTTTGATTGGGTGAAAAGAACAAGATAATAATAGACCAAGATAAGTTAAGAATGAATGGAAGAATAAAGAATAGAGAAAATGGAGATGATAAATAAAGAAAGAATGCAGAGAGGATATTAACCTCTGATTGTCTACCAATGACACAATGATGTAACTAGAACGGCTGTGCCTCCTCTATTGGTCAGTAGATAAAAGTAATAAAAACTGGATTAGTCGGGTTACACCGATGCAGAAATGTCCTATTTGCCGAATCTTACAATTTTGATATTACTGTACTCAAGATGCTGTTTTATCATTTAGGAATATCATGCACTATATCTATGTCAAATGGGGTGGGGGATAATTCTGATCCCAAATTTGATTAAAAACAATATTCTGCTAAAGCAGAAGGCAAAAAAATAAATTCTGAATGCAAATTTCCCTTATACCTTTAATATAGACTTAAGTGTTTAATTTTGTAAAAAAAAAATCGATCGATAGCATCGAAAAACAAAAAAAAATAAAAATTTCTGACTGAGACATTCTCCATTGCAATTTTATGAAGTCAGGGATGGTTCTGTTTTTACATCGGGCATTGTGTCAGTGCTTAGCTTGTTACAGAATTCAGAATTGCTTGATAATAGATTATTTAGAGCGGTGAAATGATGTGCTGATTGACACATGGCTGACGAACTTAATTTATTTTGTGTCAAGAAAGAAATAAAGTTTATCAACTTTAGATAAGTGAAAGTTTGAACTATAAGAAAATACCTACATCTGCGATTGGATGTTGTCGGGTTTTTTCTTTCTCTCTAAACCTCCATACTCAGAATATTTTTGTCCCCGGTGTTAAAAATGAAAACAAAACTTTTTAAAGTGTATGCGTTTAACGCGCTTACTAGATTAACCGTGGTCTCAATTGCTCAAAAAGCCTTATATTTAAAAGAAAACCGGGATACATATAAGAAGCAGTTAAAGAGCTATATGACCAAAAACGAATGTACACGGGCTCAGTTGTACTCATGCAGCTCTAAGAGAGTGCTCCGAATAACGGAGGAATTTAAATGATCTTTTATGACCAAAAATATAAACAATATCATCTTTATTGCAAAATTACACCCATAAGGTTTAGACAAACAAAAGTAACAAAGAGGGTAACTAATTCCTGCTTTAGTAATACAACCAGTATAATGAATCTTATTTTTATTATTCAGGTGATTTATTAAACGATGTTTGAATCAAATAGTATTAAACTTTAGCGAAAACTTTGTTAAAACTTTGATTTTCATCAAGGAGAGGGACGGGAGATATCAGAGTGACATTCAAACTCGTCAGATCGAAAATAAACTGACAACGCAATGGACAAAACAAACAAACACATAATAGTACATAAGACAAACATAAACAAATCAAAGACTAAGAAATACGAACCCCACAAAAAACTGGGGTGATATGAGATGCTCTGGAAGGATAAGAAGATCCGCCGTCACATGTGGCACCCGTCGTGTTTGGTATTAAAAAATGAAATGCACAATTATGACGTCATTTGACATTTTTCCAGCTGAAACAAACCAAAATTTTAATCTTCTACGTTTTACACATTTTTATTGTTAATGTGGCGTTCATTTTATTTTTAATGACAATTTTGAATATTCGTGAATCTACTCCAGATGATAAATTACAGGAAAAAAATGTGTTTTTACCCAACAAATATAGATTTGACTAATTCGATGTCTCACCGCAAAGTCAGTTGGTAGCATATTTTTTTGTTTCTATGTCATACTTGTCTGTATTGCACAATTAAATGAAGACAAATGCGCAACATACTTATTCACTAACATAAAAACATCACAGTTGATAATTGTACTTCTGTATATTGCTTTTCCTCTTCAACATGTTACAATAAAATTATGGTGGAGCTTTTAACTAAATCATTAAACACATTCCAATTATTAATGACGGGGATGACATGATTTTGGTATAGGGGTGAAAATGTAGGGATTTGAGGTGTAGCGGGATAAGAAAAAACGGGGATGTGTGATATATAAATATACGGGGGATACTGGGGGGAAAGAACGAAAAAGGAGGAAGTGTTGAAAAATAATAAAAAGCAGGATTTGTGCAATAAGCTACTCCGCGACTCCCTTCATAAATTTCGGATCAATTTTTCGTGCATGTCAGAGTATCAATATTGTTACAAAGCTTTAACTAATAAAAAATTTGGGAGAGTTAATTTCGACACATGTAAAATCACCAAAAAAACAGAGTTCAAGGATATTCAAACCGGAAAGTCCCTAAAATCAAAAGCTCAAACACATGCATCAAGAGAATAACTGGACTATGAACAGCTTACGTTGGACAAGACGTTAAGAATGTGGAGAGGTTAAAAGATGTGTTAACTGTCAACTATCTCCCTTACATGGGACAGTTGCAATTGTGTAACAGCACACAATAAGAACAGACTTCTATAATTATATAGTTCTTCTCGTATGGTAATAAACATAAACTTCCTTAACTCATAGCACTAACTATGATGATACATTAGCATAATACAGATAACATTACTTTGAAAGGCGTATCCCGAACAAAAACTATGTGAAGAGTCTTCGATGCATATTACAAATAGAAATAAAAGAAATATATATTTATGGATTTAGATTGAAATGTTACAGTTCTTAGGAATATTTGTATGAAGCGATGAAATCAAAAAATGTGCGCACGGTCAACGCTTTTACAACCCTATGAAGTAAGCATTCAAAAAATATAATTACATTTTTAGCTAGGACCATGAAAACATCTATGCACTTTATTGTAGGACCTCGTGTCATCATGAATGATAATTTTATTGTGTAATGCAATTGACTAAGGAATAACGCGAGATGTGTAGTTAGCCAATCAGAATAACGTATTGAAATGAAACATACATCTAATGGAATTATGATGCATTCTTTTAAAGGTTTCAATCAAATACAAAATTTGATGGCCCTGTTAAAAGCAAATGAATGTGGTCCTACCCAAAATATTAGTATCAATTGCCATAACAAAAAGAAATGATTCACAGGGGCGTAGCTACCTAAGGCTCGACTAGGCACGTGCCTATACATAAATTTGCCGATTATACCCCCTTTGAAAAAAAAATTAAAGCAATTGTCTTCGTGTGTTAGGTTCTTAGATAAGAAAAATGATATCAATCAGCATACGAGAAGAATTAATCGGTTTTAAACATGCCAAAAGTGTAAAAAGTGATGCCATTTCTAATACGATCGTTGAGTTTTTTGAACATGTAAACCTTGATATAAGAGATCTCCATGCCCAGTGTGTGTGTTGCATTTTAACGTTGAGTCGTTTGTGTTTTCTCTTATTTTTGAGATATTGAGATAAGACGTGGCACGGTACTTGTCTATCACAAATTCACGTATTTGGTTTTGCTGTTATATTTGTTATTCTCGTGGTGTTTTGTCTGTTGCTTGGTCCGTTTCTGTGTGTGTTGCGTTTCGGTGTTGTGTCGTTGTTCTCTTATATTTAATGCGTTTCCCTCGGTTTTAGTTTGTAACCCCGATTTTGTTTTTTGTCCATGGATTTATGAGTTTTGAACAGCGGTATACTACTGATGCCTTTATTTATGACATCACCGCGAATATATCCGACAAGTATAATGAAGTGCAGGCAAAAATACCAGAGCAATCATCAGAAGCTTCCTACATCTACTGCAAGGCACACCAACTCAATATTGCACTCGTTCAAAGTAGTAAGGAACTTTGTGTTAGAAACATGATGTACATGTCGACTGTACAGGAAATTGCATTCAAATATTTGATTATTCGGCTAAAAGCTTGACTGCTTTTACTGAAGAACTGTCAGAAAATGAAAACGTTCAAGAACAACAAGGTAGTCGAACAAAGTTCAATGACTTTGATATTTTATTGATAAATTTTGTTTACAAAGTTAAATTTTTAACAATAGTTCAAGAGAAATACAAAAATATTTTTGTAGAAATAAGCGTTTTTTATTCAAAGAAAATAGTCAGAAAACATGAATTGTGACTTTTTGTCCATGATTTTTTGTCTGTGAATTTTTGTTCTGTGACTTTCTCTCCTACATTCAGATTGACAATGGGAGACGAGCGACTTTCAAATCTATCTCTTCTTCATATCCACTAACACCTCAATATCGATGATGATGCGAGTATAACTGATTTTATCGACAGAAAAAACTGTCGACTTGATTTTGAGTAAATTTATCATTGTCTCTGTGTATGAAACTGGATCTTAAAGTTATTCATAAAAGTTCAGAAATATATTAGATTTGTTTCACCAATTTTTGCCAAAATTTGAGTAAAAAAATTCGTTCAAAAAAGTTGAAAATCTTTTCCTTTGACCCTCTGTGGACCTTAATCTAAAACTAGTCTGATCTACACTGGGCATATTGTAGTAGAAAAAAATTCTTCAGATTTTTTATTGTACTACGTTAATTCATGTGTTAAGTTATAGATATTTCATATCTTTTGGACAGTTTTGTGGTGTTTCGTAAATTATACCATAGCTTTTGTTGAAACTCCCGGCATTAACCTCACGAGACGAAGTCGAGTGAGGTTGCCGAGGGGTTTCAACAAAAACTATGGTATAATTTACGAAACACCACAAAACTGTACAAAAAATATGAAATATCTGTTTTAACCTATTGCATTCTTCGCTGTTAAAAATTGTGTATTTCACATATTTTTGTTTGTTTAATACATCGACATTACTTTAATAAGAATCTGTAAAATAACCCTTTTCGGACCTTTCACTTAAGGATCCGCCTACTTTTTAAAACTAACACGGGCTTCAGAACTGGCGGGTATTCAGTTTGAAAAGATTTTCGACAGAGGTGGATGCATCTTTACATTGGTGATGAAAAAAACCTGTTAAATATGTTCTGGATAAGGACACAAGAAACTTCTTGTACAGATTTCTGATATTTTGGAAGATTGCTGCAATCCCAAACTTACATACAATTGAACTGCAAAGGGTAGGTTTCTTAATTTTATTATTTGTTTTCAAAATGCTCGAAATGTTATAATTTTTTTATATTAACTAATGATTTTAAGGAAATTAATTTCACAAGAATCTGTCTGACAGTTTGTATGAATCATTCCACTTTCAACGTTAAACTAAAAGTCCACGAGGGATGGTAGGAGTAGGAGGGGTCCTGATTCCGCAATCCCGGGTTTAAAAACACGAAATCCCGTAATGCCGGGTTTTAAAACACGAAAATCGAAAAAAAAATAAAAAAAATCCCGGAACCCGAAAGAGTCAATCCCGAAATCCCGAGCTTACGGTCTTACTAAAAAGCGCCCGGGATTTTCAGTTGTAGTTCAACGAGCCAAGGTTGTATGCAAATTTTTAGCAAAATCGGCGACATAGCCCATTTACTGTTGACCTTAAAGTGGGGGAGGGGGTAAAGCAAGCAAATTTTTGAAAATACTAATTATAAGGTTATTTGTTCACAATATTAAAAGTTCTTCAAAAGGGGCGTCCTGTCGCCTCCATCCCCAAAAAACTTGCCTTGCCAAACAAACGGTTAGATGTGATTCATGTAAATGAAGCTGTACTATGGAACCTATAGAAAGTTTGCCATTTAATAACCGAAAATCAACATATTTTTAAACCTTTTTTGTTTGTTCTGGGAGCGAATCTTGATTCATTATAAATATAGGACAACAGAGTTGGTGTATGTGGGTTCGATTCCCACCCTAAGCAATCATTTATTTCAGCTGGTGCAAAGCGGGCAGTTTAGCTTAGTGGCCCCACACTAACTTTGTTGTTTCTATTAAAAAATTCAGGCGGCCGCGGCCAGGTCTCGACAATTTTTTTCTTTTGAATTCCTTATACACCAAACCATGGTATAATTGTGAAAATTATACCATGGATAGCTATGGTATAATTTTCGGTTATTGGGATTTATACTCGGGTTGCACTTCCATAGGTTACATTGTACAGCTATAGGTTAATGTAAATTATTCTGAATTCTTCGAACTTTTCTTCATGAATATTATCATGATAAAAATCAGTAAAAATTATATTTTTGTACACAAAATTATGCAACTAAAATGCTGAAAACCATTTTCCGAAGGGGGGCGAACTGAACCCCCTACCAGGGCTCGGCCCTGGACCTGTTGGGGGCCTTCAGCGGCCCCCAAACCCCCTGCCGATTTGTGCCTTCAGTTGATTTGATACCTAGCTACGCCCCTGATGAAGGTATGTTACGTCTTATCGTCATGCAAGAAAGTTGTTTTGTGAGTGTTAAAATTTGTTAAGTATGTATTTCCTAAGTGTTTTCAATTACTGGTTTAATTTAAAACTTCTTGTACATAAAATATCATACATAGAGTTAATGCTTTTCAAACTTCCGTATGCACAAAAAACTGCATACGTGAAGCAAATTTTAGAAACGTTCTTAACTCTTTTAGAAAAAGTATTACTACAAACATTTTAAATTGTCAAAAAAAGAATTTGCTAGTGAACAAAATTAGAAAATAAACTCTTCATAGGTACTAGGATTGAATAGTTATCAAAAGTTATCAGGATTATAATTTAGTACGCCAGACTCGCGTTTCGTCTACATAAGACTCGTCAGTGACGCTTAAACCAAAATAGTTAAAAAGCCAAACAAGTACAAAGTTGAAGAACATTGAAATTTTGTAAAACACCTACAATGTACATTTAGATTGGGAAGAAAATAGGGGTGGTAATCAACACCCATATCAACAGATAATGTACACCCTTCCGAACACTTTAACATTAAAAAATTTCTTTGACATCCAGATGCTAAAAGAATGTAAAATGCGTTGAACTGTAAAATAAAACCAACTTTGGATGCGGGAGGCGGCGAAAGAAAATCCAAAGACTTGCAGAGTCAGAACAGTATGACGTAAATATCAATTAAAACATAAAATATGACCATGGAAATGCGTTGAGTTTCATAAAAGAAACCCAGTTAGGGTAAAGGCGGGTACGCTATGAAATTTAAATAAAGGCAACAGTAGTATACCGCTGTTCGAAATTCATAAATCGAAAATGAGAATGAGAAAAAAAACAAAAACCGGGTTGCAAATTAAAACTGAGAGAAACGCATCAAATATAAGAAGAGAACTATGAAACCACAAAAACACAACATTAAAATGTAACACACACAGAAACGAACAATAATATAACAATGGTCGTTAAAGACTTACAGAGATAGAAATTGTAAAAGACTTGGAGAGATAGAAATATGACGTAAACACCCATCAGGGGGGCGTTAGAAAATATGAAGCAAGTATCCATAAGAACCTATAATGAATAGCGTACTTTAAAAAATCTTCCAAATGCAGGTGCTGGTAGAACGGATGTGCTATGAGTTGTACAAAAAAAAGAAAGTGAGAGAGTGGAGCGGTAGAAAATTCAAAGACTTCATTGGGAAATGGAGGGGGCGTTAGAAAATATGACGTAAGTATCCATTAGAACCTGTTACGAAAGCGTACTCTTAAAAGAAATCATCCAAATGCAGGTGT
Source organism: Mytilus trossulus (assembly GCF_036588685.1). Taxonomy (NCBI): domain Eukaryota; kingdom Metazoa; phylum Mollusca; class Bivalvia; order Mytilida; family Mytilidae; genus Mytilus; species Mytilus trossulus. The sequence continues at coordinate 8,180,427 of NC_086385.1, read as the reverse complement.
TTGAAGAATGAAATTGCATTGAGTTGCATAATAAAAATGAAAATAACTATCGTAATAAAGATTATTTACAAACAAGATTAAAGCATGCCTCTGTGTTTAATTTTATGTTCCCATTTAGAATATTATCACTGATATTTATAATAAAAATTAGGGTGTTACAATTAGGTCTGTCAGTCATTAAATTATATAAGTATTGCTTTATAACGATTATTTGACGTTTGAAATGAAGTATTGGTGTAGTTTTTTTGTTAAAATTAACTTTTGAAAAACGACGCCTTTTCTCACAGTTTGTAAAAGCAAAAGTTGTACAGATGACGATGCTTAGCATAATACATGTATTGATAAGTTAAACATTTAAAAGCATGGTCTGTCTAATTTACAATAGTAGGGTAAAAAGGGGTAACAAATTTCCCTTGAATTGGACAGTTGTGGTTAACTATCCCTGATTTCAATGTAGAAAAATGTCAAAAACTTCTATATCTTGTGTGTTTCAAAGCATCATTCCTTTGGGAAACTTTGACAGGATGGAAAGGGTGACAACTCGCTCGGTTTACTTCCGGTAATGATTATTTTCGTACTGCTGGTGGACGTTTCGTCCCAGAGGGTATCACCAGCCCAGTTGTCAACATTTCGGTATTGACATGCATATCAATGATGTGGGCTTGTTTTTATAAATAACCTGTTTACAAAACTTTGAATTTTTCGAAAAACTAAGGATTTGTTTATCCCAGGCATAGATTACCTTAGCCGTATATTTGGCACAACGTTTTGGAATTTTGGATCCTCAATGCTCTTCAACTTTGTAATTGTTTGACTTAATAAATATTTTGATATGAACGTCACTGATGAGCCTTATGAAGACGAAACGCGCGTCTTGCGTACTTAATTATAATCCTGGTACCTGATAACTATTTGAACAGGATACAACTTCTGTCTTTATACATCCCAAGTATTTGATAATTTGAAAAACGGATAAGTGCGGCATATTTTTGTGAAAAATATTTAAAAAAAGGAGATGTTGTATGATTGCCAATGAGACAACTCTCCAAAAGGGACTAATTGACATAGCAATTAACAAGTATAGGTCACCATACGCCCTTCAACAATGAACAAAGCCCATACCGCAAAGTCATCTATAAAAGGCCTCGAAATAACAAATTCAATTGAGAAAACTAACGACCTAATTTCTACAAAAAATAACCACTCCAGGCTCCTGACTTTGACAGTCCATGATACATACAAAATGCGTTAGCGGGGTCCCAACCCACCCCTTACCTGGGACAGTGGTGTAACTTTTCATGCCAATTAAACAAACATTAGGTGGGTAAAACAATGCTGGTAAAGACCTTAGTACCACCTACTCCGTCCTACCAGTAGTTAGGCTTTCGAAGCTGACAGGATGGCGATTACAGACTTTCATGATAAGGTAGCTTCCATTTGATATTTATGGGGGGAAGGGGCTAGGATAAAAAATGTTGTCTTGCATTTTTTTTAGTTGTTATCTCTGTCCAGCCTTTTCATTTTCCACTCTGTTCTATCCTGCCTATTTTATTAGTTTTTCCTGACTTGTTTTACATAAGTTTTTCGTTCATTGTATTGAACAAAAAAATAGACTCTTATTTTCTTCTCGTTTACATTGTGGTTTACATTCGTCATTTGGAAGCCTGGTATTGCTTGTTATGCGATACAGGTTTTGTTCATTGTCGAAGGCCGTATGGTGACCTTTAGCTATTGACTTCTTTATCATTTTGTCTCTGGCGAAGAGTTCCTCTAATTGGCAATCATATCACATTTAATTATTTTCATAATCACTTCGAACTTTTTAGTCAGGAAATTGAAGATCTGTTTTTACATTAACCGACGCCTAGAAACATGACTTTTGTTTCAAATATATTTTTCCTGAATCGTCGCCAGTATATTCCGTTTGCACATGCATTGAATTCGATAACTATGCGGTTAAATAATACTATCAAACACAATTGGGTAATGAATGTGCATTTACAAAATCTCTCTGAAGATGAAGGTTTTAAGTTGTGATGACTGCATGCAATCCCTCGTAAATGAGAAGATTTAGAAAGTTCTAATGAGAAAGGCGAGTCTGAAGTGGTTCAATGTGTTTTAATGAGGGACAGATCAAAGAAAGGCGTTTCTCAGCCATAAATAATTACGAGATGATTGTGCCTCGAAAATATTTATATATCTAATTAAAACAGCCAATAAAGTTCATAAATATATGTACATGTATTATTTTAGAAATATAAAAATTAAGTCTTACAGTACTTTAAGATCGGTACTTTCTGTCTTTTGTCGTTATGTTACCTGTTTATATGCTTTCATGTCTATCTAATGAGTCAAACCATTTTCAATAGAGTTTTACAGTTTGTTCATTAGTGCTGTTACGCTGTTGCTCCAGGTTAGGACTGGGTTGAGCGTCAGTCACAATCAAGGTTAACCCCAAACATTTTGTTTTATCATCAATCATGCCGTATGTTTTTCGTTTTAAATGTGTCACATTTTGTCATATTGGGGTCTCTATAGCTGACTATACGGTATGGTTTTTGTCCATTGTTAACGGTCGTAAGATGACCTTTAGTAGCGTAGATCCGGTTCATTCTTTGCCAGATTTGCTTCATTCATTTCACTTGACTGGGCGGGGTTTAAAAGTTCGCTTATTTAAGACCAGTCAATCTATAGACAGGAGTTTTGGGATAAACTCATCAATGAAGTGTCCAGTTATTCGTCCCATATCATACACTCAGTTCTTATGTATATGCGTTTGTTGACACTGATAGGTGATTATAATTCAATAACAATTATACCGGCAATCATCCTTATCACACACATCTTCAAATAGACTGTCCTTAAGCAAATTAAAACATAAGCTCCGCCCGATCAGTTGAAATAACATTTTTAATAGTTGTCTCGTTTGCAATCAAGTGATTTAACTACATCTTGTTTTCAAGTAGTTGAACCGCCATACAGGTTATACAGGATATCAAACAAGGGATTTCTTTAAAATGTTAGACCGGAATTTTCGTATCGCAAAAAAAGGAGACTACACCAAGGGGTGTATAAACACGTGTCAAAGAACACAACTTAAAACACAAAAACACAGGAAATCAACAAACAGATATTCAACAGTCCACACGACAAGACAATACAGAGATAAGTTAGAGTGTTCCCTCCTCAAAATAAAAGAGAAAACTCGTAAAACAACAAAGGATGAACAAAAATTGTCCCCCGGATGGATAACCATCTCCTGCTAAATATACAGTGAAACCTATTTAAACCGAACCTCTTCGAGACATAAATTTTGTTCGGTTTTAGCTGATGTTCGGTTTTATCAGGTCCACAACATATAATTACATTAGATGTATGTTTCATTAAAATACGTTATTCTGATTGGCTACACTACAATTTGATAGACGGTGCTTTAGAACATGTTTGGTTTATACAGTTTTTCGGTTTAGCCAGGTTTCACTGTATTGTTTTTTAAGCAAAAAACTGTTGATATTTGGTGATGAAACGTTCGAAAAAAGATGACTGAATTGTGGTCACGAATGGCAGACTACATCCTTGGTCATTGGGATACCAAATCATTATCGCGTCAGAAATATGACATCAGAAAAAAAATAATAAAACCACCATAATGAAACTTTCAATCAATAGATTTCTTGTCCTTGTTTTGTGAGTTAAATCAATATATATTTAAGGAAACAGATGTCTAGGAATATCGCATCAATTTTAAGAGAGATATATTCCGTATCTAGATTCTGCTGGAATGTTGCTTCGTTGAACTGGAAAGTTCACAATTGGAAAATTTATATCATCTGTTTTGTAATAAAGTTTAGTTATCAACCGACACTGACTGCAAATGATAAGATACAGGTCATTGATTTTTTAAGTAGACTAAAATAGTGGTATCCTTTGTTTGAATTTAAAAAAGGAACTATTGGTTATCTGTTGCTTCTTAATGTCAAGGGGCAATGATAACAAAGCCACTAAACTTCCCTTATTGAATGATAGAAGATCTTCCATTTCGTGAAATTGAGTTAAAAAAACAATGATTACTTTATTCTGAATTCTTTTTGAGGTGAAATGAGAAACGAAATTGGCACTCTCATATCACAAGAATGTTATATCCAATGACAAAGCTGGTATTTTAAGGCATGATAACGACAAAGTTAATGCATTGATATTTATTGTGCTGAAAATGGTATTCTGGGTAACCCTTCATCACGATCGCTCATTTAAATGTTATATGAATTAACAAAACACAATTTGTTTCAGTGCAGAAAGAGCATGTTTCTTTTGATAAAATGAAAGTTGAACTGTCAAAATTATGCAAATGATGTATAGCTTTAATTGAAATTGATTTTAACTTAATAACAAGACAAGCGTGTTTATAATGTTGTTTTAAGAAAGATGAACATTGATTTATATAAACTAACTGCATGTTGCGCAAATGGAAACGATTTCTTGGCAGATTCTGAAGATCATAAACGCCAAGTTACATTAGGTTTAAAAATACCATTTAAAGGTCATTGTCGGATTACAAATCAGCACATACAGACTAATCACATAACTTTTGTTTAATTTTTATTGACATTTGTTGTTTTACAGATGCACCATACGTGGTATTACGTGTAAATCATCGCAACTTATCTAAATCGTTCTATTCAACTCCGAGTACACGCAACAAAGACGGCAGGTCTCTTGATATTCAGTCAGATACTGTAAACAACCAACTCATTTTCGCGAGCGATTTATTTTCGGGACTTTCGCGATGAGAAAATATATCGCGAATATAAATCGTTGCGAAGATAAATCGTCGCGAAGATAAATCGTCGCGAATATGTAAAACTTGGACTTATTCTCATTTAACTACATCAAACAAAGGTAAGAATCGCGAAAATAAATCGCCACGAAATGGGTTAGTAAGGGCAAAATGCGAAATAAAGTATCCGCGAAAATAAGATGGTTTACAATAATCAATTTTCAAAGTTTTTTTTTTAAACTATGAGTTCCAAGAATAGTTTTATGTTAATCTGCATCATGCTAGTGTAATCACAGTGAAGCGTTTGGAAGGAAAAGGAATGAATAAATTGCTATTACGACCATCCTCATAAGCTTCTATAAAAATGAAAAGGCTGTTACATTTGACAAAATAAATGTACTATCCACACTAATTTGTGTCCACACTTGTTACATTTGACAAAATATGAGTGTGTATAAGAGTGAGAGATATAACAAATCAAAGACTTACAAATGACAACGAGCGAAAAGACTTATTAAATGCGCTGAAGGTCATTTTTGTGTTTACAAATCAACAGAAAGTAACAAACGTTAGAGATTATGTAATAAGCTGTTAATTATATAGGTGATTGGTAGTGAGTTTAATAGGTGCAGAACAGAAAGTTTTTCATTTACTTAACAGTTGCAGATTTTAATTGAAAGACGGAGAAGATAACACAGGGCGTAATCAAAAACCGGAAGTCGATGAAAAGCAGACGTACCATGGCATAAAAGAAAAACGACAGAAAATCTTCAAAACACTATAAGGAAATAATCGAACCCATCCAAAACTGACTAGTTTCTAAATTTGAATAGGGTCAACTTCCTCATCATTTTTTTCACATCCAGGGCCAATTTTACCATAATTTATTTCACACAAGGGTAAATGTCCTTTGAAGGAATGTATGTCATAATAGCGCCAATCTCTACCGAATTTCTTAAACAGCAGTTGCAATTGATGATATAATATAAACTCTTGAGAATACGGATTCTATCGGGTTTTGACATCTTTCATATCAGTACAGATGCACTGACAACTGAGCTGATGCTACCGTTGAACTCCAGTCTTCTATGTATCAAATGTTTTGTAGATTTGTGGTATGATTCCCAAAGAGACAACTCTCCACAAGAGACCAAATGACAAAGAAATTAACAGCTATAGGTCACTGTACGGCCTTCAACAATGAGCTAAACCAATACCGAATAGTCAGCTATTAAAGCCCAAATGTAAAAAATTCAAACGAGAAAACTACCGGCGTTATTAATGTTCAAACAAATGAACAAAAACAAATATATAACACAGCAACAAACGACAACCACTGAATACAGGCTCCTGACTTGGGACAGGCACATACATACAGAATGTGGCGGGGCTTAACACGTTAGCGGGATCCAAATCATCACCTCACCTAGGAAAGTGGTGTAATAGTACAACATAAGAACGAACTATAAAAATCAGTTGAAAAAGGCTTAACTCATCTGATGGATACAAATAGAAATACATATAACAAAAACATAGAGTGGACGTGGCCGGGTACTTGTACCTCCCAACAACAAAAAGACACTAAGTACAAATCTAAGAGTGCTCGCAGTTACTGACAGCTAGTTCAAAGCCAATAACAACTGCTAGTAATTAATAAATCATGCATCTGTCCTGGGTTTTTTTCTTTGTGTTCGTGGTATTGTATGTCTCACTTCGACTCTCCTTTTTTCCCAATGGTATCTTATTTCTTGTTTATCTTCTATAACTTAAAATGATTACAATTTCAATTTCTATTTAGAGTCAGCTGTTGGAATACTTTGAGATTTTTGCAGTAGCATTCCTTTTCGCAATTGCATAAATATTATGTAATACATTACTAGATATTTGTTCTAATTACGTAATGCATCATAGTTAATGTCTTGTTACCTTTATTCCAACCACAAAGATCACAAAGAATAAACTAAAGCATGTTTTGTAATCATTTGCATTTAAAGAGCTACTACATGTACAGTGAAACCTGTTTAAACCGATTCTCTTCGGAACTGAAGATTTTGTTCGGTTTTGGCCGATGTTCAGTTTTATCAGGTTCACAACGCATACAATTTGATATGACGGTACTGAAGAACATGTTTGGTTTAGACAGGTTTTCGGTTTATACAGGATTCGGTTTAGCCAGGTTTCACTGTATAACAAAACTAATGGATATCAGACGTTTCATTGACATTCTTTTGTTTATGCAAAACTGGAAATTCCACTAGAAATTCCAAATATACATGTAACTCTTAATGAATAAAGTTAAAAGTAAATATAAAAGTAAGAAAATGCATTGCCAATGGGAGCAAATGAAGTCGAAAGAAGCAACAATTGGGACCTCACCGAATGGCCTTCAACCATGAGCAAAACCAATACCGAAGAGCAAGCTCGTGAAATGCCGTCAAATGACAAATGCAAAACAGTTCAAACAAAAAAACGCCTGATTCATGTAAAAAACAGTAAACCAAAAACAAATCTGATATTCAATAACAAACGACATCCTCTGAATTTCAGATTTCTAACTCAGAATAGGCATATATAAAATGTGACGGGTTAACACATGTTTGTGGACGCCCAAACCTTCACTAACCTATGATAAAGATGGAGCAACATATCATATTAAAGAAAACAGTTTGATTGCCAATGAGACAACTCTCCACTTAAGGCAAGAGGAAAGAAGTGTGCACAATTACAGGTCACCATACAGCCTTCAATAGTAGGAAACCCATAACGAATATTTAGCCTTAATTGGTCATAAACGCATTGATAGCTATATATGAGACAGTTTGTCTATGATATGCTAGGAAAAGAATGGTTCGCTATTATTTTTTTTAGATGTACATGTATAAACATACAAATGTAACTGTCTGACTAAATCGTTTTTCAGAGATTAAGATGGATCCAAGCGTCAAAGGATTACGATTATTCATCGATTATGCCTTTTCGCGCCTTCCAAGCCATGCCTTTCCAATTCAAATCGAGCTTAAGAAATATCACATGTATCATACAAAAATCCTCAAGAACCATTACACACACCCTAAAGTTGAATAGTTGTTCTATAACTACGAAAACAAGCAGCTTAACGTCTACGATTGCCTATCCTGTGGTATCACGACGTGATCTTCACGCAGATAAATAGTCTATCCTGCAATATCGCGTAATCTTTACACAGATAAATAATCATAGTATACTCGTAAACAATAATAATTAGTGTAGATACAACAGATTTGTTGTCTGATAAGTTAGAATAATAGAGATCTGGTATATTATATAGCAAAAGATTAACATCTTTATTCTGTAAAACATTTGTAAGACGGTATAATTTAGAGAACAACAGGTGCAGCTTTACAGACACTAATAAATGCATTACACGTGCGTGGGATGGGAAAGGACATATCTGTGGAATGGACCAATAAAGTTATGGAAACCTTTTTTCCCATCATTATATTATGCTTGAAAAAATGTCTCTTGATAATAAAAAAAAAAAAAGAACAATTAAGTCGTTACACGTACATATTTTACTAAAATGGGACACTATACATTTATTTCCCGTGCCTGAGGGAAATATGAAAAATTGTTCAATGACACGTGGGATATTCTCAACCAATCAGATATTGATTAAACTATCAATATGTATAAACAGTGGAATAATATAAAATATATCACTTCCAAGTTGACTTCTTTTTAATCGTTCTGAGCATAAATGAAATATTCGTCACTGGACAGTATAAGTATAAAAGTATGTACACCTAAGGTGTAGTTTTGGATTATAGCTCTTCATCTTTTATATAAGCTTTGGATTTCAAATATTTTAGCCACGAGCATCACTGAAGAGACATGTATTGTCGAAATGCGCATCTGGTGCAAGAAAATTGGTACCGTTAATTTTATTATTGCAACAAAGTATGCAATTAGAATTAGATACTCTGAATTTATCATGCTTTTCCTTTACATATGATCAAATCGCTGAAAGACCCCCTCCTAAATTATTACTAACTATCATACTGAATTAACAATATATAACGCCTTAAAAAATATAGAATATAAAGCCAATTTTTAATTTCCTAAAGGTAAAATCTATCAAACTGTATGTCTTTCTTTTAACTGCTGGTTAAAAAGATGAGCTCGCTTTCAGCGACTGTATTATGATTTTGTTTATGACTTTGTGGTTTTGTTATCGGTATTTCCTTTATTTGAAAATTAAGTGCTCTTCATGTACAACCACATTTATATCAACAGCAGACTCACAAACACAGAGGGGATGTTATCCACACCCAATGTTTTCAATTTTATTACTAATTATAGAAAGAAAGGCATAAAAAAACAATAAAATGTTAATTGCAAATTAAATTCTTTCTGCAGCAAAACATCGCAGAAATTTATCAAGTTAAAGGAGAGATAGGTATCTGATCTTAATCAACCTATCAATGAGACACGACAGGTGCCCTAACCACAAATATTTAGAATAGGTAAAAACGCAACTGGTATAATACATTGCAAAGTATAGAAGATACTCTTGATGGCGTTAGTCTGAGGAGTATATATAACTCACACTATGATATTATAATATGTCTAGCTCTAAATCATTCCGAATCTATAAAAAGTCTATCAAATACCGGTATATATGCTACAAGTAACATAAGGACGAAATCTTTAAAAACACAACCACTCTACCGTTCCTGAATTAGATTTGATTTCTGTGTTTTAATGCCCCTTTTAAGCACCGCATTAATGCTATTTCAAAGTGACTAGCGTTCTTATTTCATGTTATGGTATATTGTTTTTATTTCATTATTATAACAAAGTATGAAATTTAAACTGAATTAATACAAATAGAAAGTAAAGAACTGGTCATGTCATTTTCAATTATATTTGAATATCAATTTGCATGATGGATTGATTCGCCACTTTCACAAAATATATGTTTTGAATTCAATGCCCTTTTGGTGTGTTACGCCCGCCTCTCTTTCACAACTGTAGGCTGCTTTCTTTTTAAAATTAGGGAAAGCCGGAGAACAACTGACCTTCGACAGAAATTAACCATGCGGCAATTCTAGATCGAGACCCCCACTGTTTAGTAAAATAACATCGTCTAGAAATAGAAACAATTCGGTAGAAGGTTCTTCGCGTCTTACATAATTTGTCTTTACCTTGAATTTTTACATTGTTTACAGTAACCAACATTTGAAATCATAAATACATTTACGAACCAGATTAAACAACCGTTGATCGGTCAAAAGCGAAAATTATCCTTAGTCTCGAAGAGGTTCGGTTTAAAAAGGCTTCACTATATATTGTTATCACTTAACCAACTTTAACATGTGTTGAAGAACGAATTATTATCAATCGATTATGCTGTTTAATTGCCGATTTAACTTCTTCACACAATTATTATTTATGAATCGGGTATCCATCATACTTGTACGAGATATTCAAAAGACGTCACAAAATTCACGCTTCATTAAAATTCAGGATTTTTTCTTATTAGCTTCACTTGAAATTTGAGCTCAGAAGGTTGATATGAAAATTTCTTCTTAGTTCTGCTTGAGTGGAAAATAAGAGATATGCAGGTTAAATTTCAACATTACAGCAACCCAACATCACAAAAAAAAACCAGTTTGATGTCAACATTTGATGTTACTGTATAAATTGCAAAGCAATTACAGTTAACTAATACATAATGTATGAATAAATTGTGAACACATTTAACAGAGACTACCAGCCATCTGCAATGAACATTAAACTCTACACAGGACCCCCAAAAGAAACCCAAGCAGATGCGATTCCATGATACCTCTATTTTGAACACTGTGGATTGATGTCGTATGAGATTGTTTTCCAGTCTATTTTCAGGTGCGGATCCAGGGGGTGGGGTGGGTGGGGGGGGGGGGGGTTCCAGGGGTTGGACCCCCTTTTTTGTACGATCAATGCATTTGAATAGGGACATGAGGTTGGGAGCCCCCTTTTTATCCTGGGTTTGGAACCCCCTTTTAAAATGGCTGGTATCGCCCCTGATTTTCATAATTATAAATTGACTGTTTACAAAACAGATTTTTTTTCGAAGAACCAAGGATCCCAGGAATAGATTTCATTGGCTGCATTTGACAAAACTTTAGGAATTTATGTCCGCAGTGCTATTGATAATTCAAGTTCCATCATTTGGTCTTCTAATTGTTTATTTTTTTTATTTTAACGTCACCTCCCAGGTGAGTCTTTTATAAACGAAACACGCGGCTGGCGTACCAAATCTGAATCCTGGTATCCATTATGATAAGTTTACTGTAAATTCAGAAATTATTGCGTGCTATTAGTGCGATTTTGTAATTTTAGACTTAAATGCGATTTTAAATTTTACGATTTTGGGGAAAATCCTGCTTAATTCATATCAAATATTCTAAAATGCGAGTTTAAATTATTACGTTTACAACTCCGTCGCAATTTTCGCAATAATAAAAAAAACCTCGCATTAATTTCTGAATTTACTTTGCTGTTGATACATTTCATTGTTTGAAGAATGCGTTTCCCCTCTGAAGTGGGTTCATTGACCAGGTTATAGCATATAATCATAATCAATGGCTTATGCAGTCGGTGATAAAAATGAGATAATATCTACCAATCACACACGAAGTTATAGAGAGAGCAATGACCACAACGTAATAAATATTAACCAATCAAAAGAAAGGTTAAAGAGAGTGCAATGGCCATGCTATGCGTATTTCCAAAACAAACACAAAAAAAATAATTACTGACAATTGAATCTGAACAAAATGTTATTATTTTTCAAATTAAATATAAGGTAACTGGTTTTATTTATTTGTAATAAATACAAACAGCAGGAGCGTTGCTAATTATATAAATACTGACACAAGTGACACACATAAACGTGTATACATACTCCGTTTATACGATTCCAAGGACGGATATAGTAAAAAAAAAAACATAATTTAAATCGAATAGTTTCTATATTAGATTATTCATGACCTATGATTAAATCGTATTTGTAACAATTTTTGTTAAAATGCTAACTGGTGTGAATTGAATTCGAAATGGAAACTGGCTTTACAACTTGGTACTTTTTTTTTAAAGAATTTCAGATTAACTTTGTATGAGGGAGGTTAAGCCTGCAGTTGACACATTTATACCATATAGAATCATATTCAAAACAGTGTGGTTGTAGCCATTGATTGACGACCTAAATTATCTCATTGACTGGGACAGATTAGGTGAACATTTGTCTGTAACGACCACTGCTCACTACTTACTTATTATAGAATTTAAACTGTGAGGTTACCAAAGGTTCTTAACGCCTTTAATAATAAAATAATTCGAAAAATTAATCAGGAATAAACTTTATGTTTTGATTTCTATTATTGATATAAATCAAAACATCGTATTATTCCTGATTAGTTTTTCGAATTACTTTATTTAGGTGTTGAGAACCTTTTGTGACCTCATAGTTTAAATGTCTTTAACAAGTACATAGTGTGCAGTGGTCGTTACAGACAAACGTTCACATAATCTGCCCCAGTCAATGGGATAATTTAGGTTGTCAATCAATGGCCACAGCCACACTGTTTTGAATATGATTCTATGTTATACCCTCACTACTCACACTCTCTAATGGTATTGCCTTATGCCCTCTGAAATCTACGAATATCTATTTAGTGAACAAATGTATGAATTTCGGATCATTATGCACTTTGTATGAGGGAGATTAAGTCATACATGTACGTGCAGTTATATATCACATTTACGCCCTTACTACTCACAAACTCTATTGGTATTTCCTTATGTCCCCTTAAAACTACGAAAATCTATTAAATGAAAAATATATAACTGGAAACATGTCACATTTCAATACAATATAAAAAAAAAGACGAGATATGTTTTTCATGAGATTGATTTCAATAAACACTTAAAAACTTGAGGCACTCCAACCAGAGCCTGAAGTATCGATTAGCCAAGCATATTAAACAAACAAAAACACTATATCGTGTTAAACATTCTCATTATCAATAACTTCACCGAATTCTGCTATGCTTTAAATGTGTAAATAATCATCAATAATTTAAATACAGTTTCATAATATATTTCAAACGGTTCATTTTGGACGTTCGCTTGTCACGTTTTGGATTTTTTGTCAGATTGCAAAATCCTCTGGTTTTATCCATTTGAATGCCTTAAAAAAAATGCCACTTGACCCCCATTTTTCATTCTATAACTGTTTTATAAGTATAATTTTAAGCCATCTGTGAAAGTATTATAAAATCTTTTATTATTTTTTAATAGTATTTGAAAACTTTAACTTGTCAATGATAAAGCTATGAAAAACCGAAATTTCAATGGCTTAAAGTTTAACCCCTATCAATATATATATATATACTAGTTTTATGAAAAGCTTGTTATTTTGAAACTGAGTAGAGAACTTCCTTAAGTTCAATGAAGTTATTTACTTTAGCCATAATCATGATCAGCATTCGTAAAAATATAATTTGTCATGATGCTAACCATATATTTTTTTTGAGAGAACGACATTGATGTTAACAAGAACTATCTTTAAAAAAGATATCCGACGTATTTAAATTTGAGTATATGTTTAAAACTATCATTTCGATAACCTTCAGAAGCACAAAGATACCATTTAAATAACGTTTTCTCTGTTTGTGTTCAGTATTCTCGGTCCTCGTATCTTTCTGTTTACATTCACCAAAACCCCGCGGAATTCTCACATTCGTAGGTGCGTTCTAAAAGTCATGTACGTTCGTACAACAAAGTTTACATTAAAAATTATATGATTGTCCCGAATAAACAGCTGTCACGGATGCAAAGACCTATTGGAGAAACAATTAGTTAAATAAAAATATAAATCTTTGTAAGATCTAGTTCAAATATTTATAGTTTTTCACTTGCTTTCCATCACGATATAATTAACGAGACGTTTTTTCAAACACAACCAAATCACCCACCATGACAGCATTTTGTCCAATCACAGAAAGGATTTTCGAGCATGCGTATTCTGTTGCCTTAGTTAAGCGTCCTGAAGTTCAAAGGGCACAAACCGAAACTATGCCGACTACGTCGGAAAAACGTAGTGGTTGTCGTTGGTTGTCGTCAGTCATAATTCGCATTCGTCTCAACTCGGCCGAATTCGGAGAGTAGCTACCGATGATTGCCGAATGTCATAATTCGCCATCTGGGAATCAAATGCAGTATTATAGGTAAAACAAACAAAAAAATAAAGTGTACACCAAAACGTTGCGATTGGTTAAAAACATTCTAAAAAATGCCCTGGCAAAAAATAACAAACGACAAAAAAAAACAGTATTTATAAAAAACAATATAGAAAAATGAAGGACTGCAAAAAGATTGACCAATAATGTAAAAGTGTTGAGTTGATTTTTCATCGGATGATAAACTTTCTCAATGATATCTATTTACGTAGTGCAAAAAGCGATGAGATAACAGCATACAGATATATGTTCAAGAAAAGTTGGTTTATACTAACAAAATCTTTTATCAAAACAAATTTAAACCTGCAGTTAATAAACAAGATTAATTTTTTTCCGACTTTATCTGTATCTTAAAACAATGCGGTATAAAACAGATGTGTTATACAACAAATAAAAAAATTCAATTAGCAAACAAGATCTGTATTGATACGCATTTTTATTATAAGTTTGAGTGAACCCGTCTGCAGCAGCAGTTATCATCAGTTTAATTAAGATGGTTGTCTTAAGGGCGTTTTGATGATTTCATAATGATGAAAAGTCGCAGGGGCGGATCCAGCCATTTTAAAAAGGGGGGTTCCTAACCCAGGACAAAGGGGGGGGGGGGGTTCCAATTACATGTCCCCATTCAAATGCATTGATCGTCCACAAAAAAGGGGGGTTCCAACCCCCGGAACCCCTCCCCCCCCTCTGGATCCGCGCCTGAGTCGATAAATGCTACTTAAAAAGACAAAAACATGGCTGGCACCGTCTTATATTGTTCTAAAACTGTTCGTATGGATTCTTAACTTATTTTAAAAGCCAACATATTTGAACAATCCGATGAGTGTCGTACTAGGCGTTTCAATGTTGTCATAAGGATTAAAAGTCAACGAATCTATATGATGAGATGAAAAACATGGCTCTTGCTAGCACTATCTGTTTTGTTCAATTGCAGTTCTAACTATGCACCTGGTACCCAGTCACAGCACAGTAGGGTAAATAGAACCTGCTCCCATGTGACACCGATCAGTTGCTCCTGAATGTAAATACAAACGTTTCTAATTGATGACCATAATATTAATTCTCCACATGAAATTAAACTAGATGTAGTTTTTCTTTTTTAAATAAGCTCAGGGGAAACTATTTCAAGTTAAAATACTAGTATATTCATAGGGATATATAAACAACTTTACATGATAAAGTTGGTGTACTCCAAATATTGGAGGAAGATACAGACGAAAGAAGGTCACAGTGCAACAAAGCATACCAACCACCAAAATCAAACGTCTCTCAGACGGTCGACTAAATTTTAAATTAAGACCGACAACAGCAAATGGTTAAGGTAACGTGGCTTGATGCATGAACAAAAGGCGATGGTGAGTGTTATGAACGCAAATGCTCCCTTTTTTAACCTTTTTATACCATTTTGCTTGAAAGTAATACACACAGACAAAAAAGAAACGTGTACGATCCAGCTAGCCTTCAAACTGTTTAACATATGTATAACTCGTTATGACTTTATAGATAAAACTGAAATTGAGTGAAGGACATTACAAGTATATAACGTGCCAATTTTACAGTTATACAATAAATTATATATCAATCCAGCAGGTGCGAGTTCTGATGTCTGTACATTGTAACTCAAGTTATGCACAATTTGTCATCCGACGTAAACTGGCGTGTTTTCAAAATTGCGGATATTTTTTACTTAAGGAGGTTCGCTACTCAGTTTCAAAATAACAAGCTTTTCATAAAAATAACAAGCTTTTCATAACACTAGCATACATATTGATAGGGGACTAATAAAGGAACCAAAAGAGCAAAAATAAAACATCTACTTAGGTCAATATGCCGTGAAGTTGTTTTCGAGATATAGGCGATTGAAATTTTGGAAGGAAAATTTTCTCTCTTAATTTTTCATACCTTTATCATTGACAAGTTTAAGTTCTCAAACACTAACAACGATTTTATCAGACTTTAACAGATGGCTTATAATGATACATGTTATAGATTTAGAAAAAGAAAAATGGGGTTCAATGGGAAAAATTATAAAGGCAGTCATATGGATAAAATCTGAGGATTCCGAAAAACTGATGAAAATCACAAAACATGACAAGCGAACATCCTAAATATCAAACTAATAATGTTAAAGTAACTTACCCAGACTTTGCTGGTTTCTGCCAATCTGGGAATCAATTTCAACAAGAGTAAAAAACGTTGTCAGACAACAATATGGTAAATAAGATAGAGTTGAAAAAAGACTACAACAAAAACAATGCAACAATTGTAACAAATATAGACCTTTTAAAATGATGTACTTAGGTGGGGTTTTGGAATATGTGTCAAATGTTCGGATTCCTTGGTGTTTTTCCATAAAATACTATGTAAAATATTTTGCACCATAACACCCATTTATTTTTTCATATAAGACTTAATAGCTAATGAAAGTTCATTTACCAAAATTTTAGAAGATTCTTGATTTTCTTTCTTTTGTTTTGAGACCCAAATAATACCAATGCAAATATAAGGTAAAAGTCCGAGTCAGCCTTTTCCCGCCATATTTTAAATCGCAAATATCTCGAAAAGGAGGTCCATGAACTATCAATATTTTTTGTTATCCTTAATTGATGCTCTACCAGCTTATAGTATCAATTTTCATTTCTTAATTTCTTAATTTTTACCTAACCTCACCTAAGTACATCCTTAAGATTATGATCGCACAATGAAGCCAACCAAATATCCTAGTCGTAAATTTGGTACACACGATAGAGAGTACTATGCATGATCAATAAAAACAATTCGGACAAACAATAAAAAAAACGGCATTGGATTCAGGAGACGTGGTTGATAAGAAAATTATCATACAATCTTTGCTCATCGTTATCTCCATTTTTCTTGCTAATACTGTGTAAAGTAATTGCTAGTGTTTATATTGATATAAGTAAGTCCTAGATCTTCTACGTTTATATTTTTGTAACAAATTTAATTGCATTGCTAGAAAAGTAAATAAATATCTAGAGATGCGTCAATTATATAATTATTATTAGTGAAGGACTTCGTAAGTGCCATCATAAGAGAAGTCATTCTCATACATAACTTCTTTGTGATATTTTAGTAAGCTATAAGTATTTTAATCAAAAGTTCTATTTTTGTTGCAAATGACACTCATCTCAAGGTTTTAGTTCAAAAACAAGTCATTATGCACTTTTCGTACATGTTAATTTGACATCGTTTATTTGCCTTAATTATTGCCATATATACATTTATTGCTACGCCAAATAGATTTGCTGATTTTCGGACTTCTTGGCTCCAAAAATATCACAAAGACGGCTTTTAAACGGCTTTTATCTTTGTTTTTCCGTATTTTTAATTTCTCTTGGATTCCCAAATTTTCGTATGATCTGGTACCTTAATTTGATATGGTTACGTGAAGCAAAGTTAAGATGACTGGTAACTAGCTTTTAATGGAGAGAAATATGCATTCGAATGTTATACGTTATAGGATAGAACCTTATTATAGATTCCTGCAACATTGAAGTTGGCTTTCTCTTGGCCATTTGGGTTAAACAAAAAATATAACATGTAATAACAGAAAATATTGGACAGTAAAAAAAGTCCACATCAACCACCAACAACTGAATCCTCCTAGAAAATAGACGAACAACAACGAAAACATATGCGGTATAGGCTTTGCTCATTGTTGAAGGCCGTACGGTGACCAATAGTTGTTTGTGTCATTTTGGTCTCTTGTGGAGAGTTCTCTCTTTGGCAACCATACCACATGATCTTTTTGTATATGATCCAGATAACTTGGAATGAAACAAACGCAAAAAAATAATGGGACTTTCTAAAAACAATGTTGCTTTTTTAAATAGTTTTTAATATAAATTATATTTCCATCGCCTTTCTGAAACAAAATATATTTCTCAAGTAATTTAAAATCGAACACTCCACTCCCCCTCCCCCTACAAAACAAAACCCACCAAAACAAATGGTCAGAGCCAAATATAAATACTATTATGCAAGCTTCATGCACTCAAACATTCATCAAGTTCAATGTCAAAAAGGTGTATGACGATATATACTTTTGAATGTACTTAAAATATTATACCTTGAAAATATGTGGTCTTATTTCAGTCCAAATAAATACTTTTAAAATATTTGATACTTTAAAATGTGACGTACTTTAATTTTTGTATTTCCGGAGTTATTAATTACAATTGCTTAAAATATGATACCTCTTAGCATAAGTTTTACTAGTTATTATTACAGAAGAATATTTGCATCTGTCAAATCAGTTCTCCTCCCTACCCCACCCACCCCTTTAAGTTTTAATTTCGTTCCTGTTTTACCAACCTCATTAATTATTAGCTATAAATGTTTTACAACGTGTTTAAATATTATACTATTATTTAAAATTGAAAGCTCGTTATCAAAGGGATAAAAATACCTACCATTGCAAAAAGAACAAGAGGAGTCAGCACCTGTCATTATTTTTTCCTAATAAAATGGATTCAATGCAACAAGATTACTTAGTGAAAACTTGAGGTTGGTGCAGATCTTGACAGATTTTCTCTATATATCTATTATAGTTTCAAGATCATATACAGTTAAAGGCATTTTATCCGTAGGTTCTATTGCTAGTCCTGTAGTGTAGTGGTTCGCGCATAGGATTACAATCACAAAGTTTTCTGGGGAGAAAAATTATAGGGACTTAATTTTCGGCTGTCCCTCGACACCAGTTACGAGTATGGTCTTGATAAACGATGATAGTCCACTGGAAGGGGATGATAAATGGCTGACCTGTGTTAAGAGATAGCAATATCTCTTGTACGTTAAAGACACCCTTGTAGATTCCAAAAAGAACAGGCTAAAGCAGCTACAAGGCAGCACTCGCACATGCAAAGTGGAGAGGGGTTATTATAAGTTGTAATAACTTGTTTCCCAATCTACTATAAATAAAAATACTTTTCTACATTGGCTAGAGGTATAGGGGGAGGGTTGAGATCTCACAAACATGTTTAACCCCGCCGCATTTTTGCGCCTGTCCCAAGTCAGGAGCCTCTGGCCTTTGTTAGTCTTGTATTATTTTAATTTTAGTTTCTTGTGTACAATTTGGAAATTAGTATGGCGTTCATTATCACTGAACTAGTATATATTTGTTTAGGGGCCAGTTGAAGTTTTTATGGTCGGGTTGTTGTCTCTTTGGCACATTCCCCATTTCCATTCTCAATTTTATGTTTAAACTAAACTATTGCTTGTCATGGCGGCCATGCTTGTTGTCTGACCAGGAAAACATAAATGTTCTACTGCATACCCTTGATAATTGGTTTATGTATGTGCCTGTGCCAAGTCAGGAGCCTGTAATTCAGTGGCTGTTGTTTGTTTATATGTTACATATTTGTTTTTCGTTCATTTTTTAATATATAAATAAGGCCGTTAGTTTTCTCGTTTGAATTATTTTACATTTTCATTTCGGGGCCTTTCATAGCTGATGTGCGGTATGGGTTTTGCTCATTGTTGAAGGCCGTACAGTGACCTATAGTTGTTAATGTCTGTGTCATTTTGGTCTCTTGTGGACAGTTGTCTCATTGGCAATCATACCACTTCTTCTTTTTTATATTAGTTTCAACGGAGAAGATCAATTAATAAAGTTTAGGACGGCGACGGACTGCAATTTATAACAATACCTTAAATGGCCACATCGGCCTAGGTGAGCTTAAAAATATGAACAAAACAAGCAATCGCTCACAAAACATTTTAGTTCATTTGCCTATTGTTTTGTTTCGATTTTCTTTCTTTTTTTCTTCTTCTTCTTATTTTTAGGGAGAGTCCGATCGTTTGTTTATATAAAAAGAAGATGTGGTATAATAGCCAATGATATGGTTTACAAGTGACAAAATGACACAGAATTAACAACTATACGTCACCATACGGCCTTCAACAATGAGTAAACCCCTTACCGCACAGTCAGCTATAACTTGAACGACCCGAAATTACACATGTAAAACACATTCAAACGAGAAAACTAACGCCCATATGTATGTAAAAAATAATGAACGAAAAACATATATGAATGTAGAACAGCAACAAATGACAACCACTGAATTACAGACTCCAAGCTAGGGAGTTCGCTTCTCAGTTTCAAAGTAATTAACTTTTCAAAACACTAGTTTATATAGATAGGGGATTAATAAAGGAATCCAAAGAGCAAAAAAATATATAGGTCACCGTGCTTGTTTTCAAGATATTAGCCATTGAAATTTTTTAGGGGAAATATTCTCTCTTGACTTTTCATAGCTTTATCATTGACAAATTAAAGTTCTCAAAAACTGTTAAAAAGTAATTAAAAGTGTATAAGACTTTAACAGATAGCTTATCATTATACATGTAAAAGATTTACAAAAGGGGAAAATGGGGGTCACCGGGCAAATTTTTCAAGGCATTCAAATGGATAAAACCAGAGGATTCCGAAAATCTGACAAAAAATCTGAAACATGACAAGCCAGCTTCCTTAACACTTTTTTTAAAGAAGCCCAAAGGGTATTGCCCTCAAAACATGTGTTCCTCTATTTTTAGTTTTTCAAAGCTAATACTTGTCACAATTCATTCAACTCTTTGCAATTACACAGCTTGAAAATATTCTTACATTCATCATTGTGTATTTTTATAATTGTTTGCATGCTTTTTCCATGCAATATTACGTTAGTTGACCGCAAACTTTTGTAAATTAGAAAAACATCGTTGTTCATGGCGACTATAATGTGTCTGAAACAAAACATAATAATAAATCAAACATTATATGTCTATGTGTAATTCTGTGGTTTCATGAAAAAAAATGGAAAACACATGAAGAAATTACTCGTGAGAAAAAGTGGTATTTGCAAATTGAGTTATTTATTACACATGTCAATATATTTATTTATAAAAGATTTATAATGTCTGAATATATTGGTATTTTTACTGATATAATTTCAACCGAAAGACCCATATTTCTGCTGTCGTTTGCTCTATTTATTAATAATTTAATTTTGAATGTAACGCGTCTTTTGATTGGCTGACGTTATTTTGTTATCAGCCCATAGGCATAATTTAGTCATGTGACCGTGACGTCATCAACGTTTTTTCATGGTTTTCTACGGTTTGAAATGGAATTTAGAATTAAATTATAAGAAATGACTGTAATATTCTTTCTGTCTATTCGAAATAACATAAAAAATGTGGTGCACACTGTTGAATAACCTGCTACGCCGCGTTACTCAGTGTGCACTACATTTTTTTTGTTATTTCTTCATAGACAGAAAAAATATTACAGTCATTCCTTAAGTAGAAAATGCGATGTTTTGTGCTGACTATAATAATCAGTTGCATATTGACTCTGAGGAAATTGAACCTTTTCCAAAATCACTCATATTAATCAAAATAAAGAATAAAACAGTAATAAAAATTTCTGAAAGATTTTTCATTCATATGGAATTTTGATACCTATGACAGGAGTTTGTTTTATTTAAAAATTGAATGCTGCTTTTTGTAAATTTATTGGGGTGTAAAAGCGTTGACCGAAGTACATTTTGTATGAAGCGCGGAAGCGCTTCATACTAAAAATGTGCGCACGGTCAACGCTTTTACAACCCTATAAAGTTACAAAAAGAAGCATTCAATACTTATAATTACATTTTTTAGCTAGGATCATGAAAACACGATTTTTATCAAGTTTTCATTTAATTCACCTGTGCACTTTATTGTGGGACCTCGTGTCATCATGAATGATACATTTTATTGTCTAATGCAATTGTTTCAGGAATAGCACGTGAAGTGCAGTTAGCCAATCAGAATAACGTATTATAATGAAACATACATCTAATGTAATTATTCGCAATTGTTAAACAAAATATTACTTAGTGTTGTGTCTTGTTGGGTTGATGTTTACATGGCGTATATACCGTATTTGCTTTTACTTATAACTTTGATGCCTAATTCAAGTTTACACAAAAAATACCTAAGCACAGGCACTTCAGTGTCGCAGAATTTATTCCCCTATGTACCTTAGTTATATTGAGGTATATAGGAAAACATATTCTAAGACAAGTGCATGTGTACCTAGTATGTCTGATATTTACTACTTGACTGATATAAAACTATAAGCAATAAATATTCAACACCTCTCCAAGTACAGTTTGATAACGTTTTGGTGAATCTAACTTAATTTCAGATAGGAATTCCTAGTGCTCTTATGCTGTGCTGTACGACTACTGTCACAGGTTAAGCGTTTACAAACTAGTTTAACCCGCCTTATTTGTCTTTAGTTCAGTAGTTGTCTTTGATTCTTGTCTGTCATATTTAGTTTTCGTAAATTGATTTGTTATAAATTAGGCTGTTATTTTCCCTACTGAATAGTTTCAAATGTTTCATGTCGGGGCCTTTAATAGTTGACTATGTATGGGGTTTGCTTACTGCTGAAGGCGTTTCAATTGCCTATGATTGATTGCTTTAATTCATCAAATTCATTTGAACTTTGGTGGATAGTTGTCTTATTGGCAATCATACCATATCTCCTTTTTTATATCAGTTATTATTTTACACAAGTTCGATCGAGTTCGATTTCATATAGAAAATCTGTGCCAGGCAGTCATAACTCATTACATTTGACCTTGAGAAAAAAAATATCGAGGTCATATCTTTTTTTCTGATTCTCGGTTTCGCTGTCTCATTGACGTACATGCATACTCTACATTTACTTTTACTCTTATATAATTGGTTAAAATAACACGATGCATTTCAATTATAGAATTTTTTATATCAATAGCAGCCAATTTGTAATCACCAAACCGTTAAGAAATCTCTTGTGATTAAAGATCACCCCATGACAGCGTTAAAAACTCCTGCTAAAGTTATCAATTTGCAAATGAAGACAATCATTCGTAAATCTTGTTTTAATTATGCACCCAGGGGTTCAACGTTTCATTCATTTGACGGCAATTTTGCTGAGTCGGCATATTTACGTTCATGCAAATTGAGTTCTTTCTTATCATTTTTTTTGGCAAACCTATTATATTATATTTATCGTTTCGACTGAGCGCTCTAGTGGAAACTGTTACAATTATATAGGATTTTGCCAACGTAATGATACGTCACATAAGAATTTCGTCATATAATTGAGGTTGAATATTTTCTTTGTGTAACGAAAGACGTATCATTTTCAAAAAGGATATTGAAAGTCATACATGATAATGCTTTAAGAATTACCAAAAATATCGGTCAGCATAACAGACAACACGAACCATTAACATAGGACACCTCAGAGAATACAAAAAAACCTCAAGGCGAACAAATAAAAATCAGCGAATAACATTGGCCAGCCAATCCAGGGGGTTCTGGTAGTTCCTATTTTCTTGCGATCAATGCTTGTGAATAGGGGCAAATGGTTAAAAATGTTCAAAATGGCTTTATCCGCCCAGGACCTACACATGGTCTAGATAGTCGGACTTGGTACAAAAAAGGGTGAGGTTAATACCAATTTAATGTTGACAAAAAGCTACAAGACAAAAGCCTTTCTTTATATAATACAGTGAAACCTGGCTAAACCGAATCCTGATTAAACCGAAAACCTGTATAAACCAAACATTTTCTAAAGCACTGTCATATCAAATTGTATGCGTTGTGAACCTGATAAAACCGAACATCAGCCAAAACCGAACACAATCTTAAGTCCCGAAGAGGTTCGGTTTAAGCAGGTTTCACTGTATCTCTATTTCTCTCTTTTTTTCTCAGATTCATACATGACTTAGATTATTGGTTCAGAAGTTGGTTTTACAAATTTAATGAAAATCTTTAGATCAGTATGAGAATTATAAATCCATGTTTGGAAAGGACTTGGCAAAATCATCAAATATTCAAGGTTGATGATAAATGACATATATAAGTTCTAACATCGCTACTGTGAACAAAAATGTTTTTTTTTTTTTTTTTTTTTTTTAAGACACAATAATTATTTTTGAAGAGTAATCCATATCTTTGTAAGACAGAAACTGCATTGTTTTTTTTTTTACTTTTATTTAAATGTATTCGTAGGAAATTATACAGTATATTATTTATTGGTTTTGAGGTCCAAATAATTAAAGGTGCGGGGTAATGTAATGCTGCATTGTCCTTCATTAACCAACCATAATTTGTACTTATTCATCATTTGGTAAGCTTAATTCGAAAAATTAAAAGATTCAAATTCAATTGAGCGCACGAGTTTTAAAAGTTTTAACAATATTTTTTTTTTATTTTTAAAGTGCTAAAAAAATGAATATATATACACAACTGAAAATGTAGGGATTCGGAAACAAGATAATAAAATAAAAAAAATAAAAATGAAACTATGAAAACAACCGAATGATTAAACACATACACAAAAATTGACCGATTATTTTGGCGTAGAAATCAAAAATCAGAAAGAATTGCCGTATTCCACCACAGATTCGCACCTTGAGAACTATAAGCAGTAAAGTCTTAAAAGATTTAGAATAAAATAAATAAAAATATATTTGATTCAATAAATATGCGAATTTCTCAAAAGCACAGATATTTTCCCCTTCATCAGCACAAAAACAATGTCAAGTATATAACCGAGAAAAAATGAAAAACATTATGTATAGATCAATTACAAAGAGAGTTTAATAGGTGATAAAAGTGCTAGCTACTTTGATGTGGGGTAACTTCAAGGATTGCAGAAAAAAATATGTGTATCAGAAAAATTTGATCTAGAATTAAACAAATAATTATATCTCTTTACATTGGAATAGGCAGCTGATTTGGCTTGTACACTTTACCTTCTGGTAATCAAAAATAGATTTTTAACCATGCTTTCATGACGTACTTGAACGCGGACTTTCCTCGTGTTTTATTTGCTTTGAAGACCACCAAACAGGAAGCCTGTCTCATGTTTATTGCAGATTTGACATGAATGATATTTCAGACAGAGCATTTTTTATTTATACCTTTTAAAAGGATTTAGTTTGATGTAATTGATAATCCATCCTCGAAAACAAGAAGATACCGATAATCGATAATGTCACGATAATCGAAATATAATCATAAGAAGCTAAGAACTGTTATATAAACCTGTAAGGATTTAGTTTGATTTTTATATTACAATTGCTCAATTATCTAAATAAATGTTCATTTGAAAAGTCGTGATAATCGATTATTTTTCGATAATCTTTTAAAAAAAAGCTGAAGCACTATAGCATTGCTCGATTATCCTTCTTTGAAAGTTAGATGGTCCTGACAATCGATTATGTTTCGATAATCGACATAAACGTTAAAAGCTAAGCACTATACGTGTAAGGATTAAGTTTAATATTCATATATCACCATTATACTCGATTTTCTATCTTTGAAAGTCGATTATGTTTCAATAATTAAGATAATCATAAAAAGCTCAGCATTTCTTCAGATCTGTCTTTATATGTTGGTGTTCTGCTATATTAAACTCGTCATAGATATCATGATTTAAAATATGTACGCAAGGTTCATTTCGTCCATCATTGACTCTCGAATAAAAAAAGACAAAAATCGGACCAAAATAGACCTAGCTTTAGTTCAAGACTAAATGTGATGACCTCGCGATGTCTTTTATATATATTTGTACCGTTATTAGTCGCACTGGCTTTTTTTTTATTATTTGAATATATTTTTTAATTGTAAATCACTGCAATAAAATATCAAATTGAAAATGCATTCTGCAATACATTAGTAAACATGTATTTCGTATGTAATCGCTTATACAATATCTGTCAAAAGATGACGATATTTAACATCCAGTGGCAAATATTACATGCATATCAGGACGAAAACATGTCAATATGTCATTGGTACAAATATGAACACTGTTTTGTAATAAAAAGACACCTTGATCGGACACATGTCTAACTCCCTGCCTTCTGCAACGTTTGGTTTTAAAATGCCGAATGTTTACGTGGGAATAGGCAAAAACTAATTGCCAAGTGTTTGTTCTGACCCGATCAGAGATCGAATCTAGAATCATATTCAAAACAGTGTAGCTGTGGCCATTGATTGACAACCTTAAATTATCCCATTGATTGGGGCAGATTATGTGAACGTTTGTCTGTAACAACCGCTGCTCACTATGTACTTGTTAAAAGGCACTTAAACTGTGGGGTCACAAAAGGTTCTCAACACCTAAATAAAGAAATTAGAAAAACTAATCAGGAATAACACGATGTTTTGATTTATATCAATAATATAAATCAAAACATAAAGTTATTCCTGATTAATTTTTCGAACTATTTTAATATTAAAGGCGTTAAGAACCTTTGGTGACCCCACAGTTTAAATTTTATAATAAGTAAATAGTGAGCAGTTGTCGTTACAGACACACGTTCACCTAATCTGCCCCAGTCAATGGGATAATTTAAGGTTTCCAATCAATGGCCACAGCTACACTGTTTTGAATATGATTCTAAAACCCTCCTCACTAGAAACGAGAACCAACAGAAGACCCCTAGCTAGTTATCGAAAAGGGGATAGCATCAAAGTTGCATTAACACAACTATGTGCCCTAATAAATAATAAGACTAGGAATATAGAGGTGTAAATTTATACTTGATTTATGTAATTGTGCAAATACGTTGCATCTGTACATCAAACGTAATAATTCGTGAATGTGTCCAGGGGCTCATCGACATTGGTGTTAAAGGTCGTCTTTTATTCAAAGTACAAAAAAAAATCGATATAAAGAACGAATCTTAGTTAAAAGTGTTGCGAGGCATTTTGATGGGTTTACATTATTATATAGGTAATAACTTATTGGGCGATTCAACTCGGGACATATTTTGTACAACAAACACAAACGTACACAAATTAAATCAATTGACAACCTGAGAAAATCGGAAAAATGCTGAGAACGGATTAGTATAAAAGAGAGTTAGAATGTTTGGTGTTCGATTTTGTATAATTAACACAAACCTACATAAATTGGCTATTTAAAGAATATTTCCAGAGAATTCAAGATTAAAAAAAAGAGTAAGATAAAAATCAATTGATTGTTACTTAATTAACGTGCAGAGGCAAATATTTCATGCACATTCAGAACTAGATAAAAATGGACCATTTGATTTTCACGTTACAAAAAAAGCTATATAGATTCGTGACAACCTTCATTCAAACTTATATGATTAGTATCTTCGAGAAAATAAATGCAACGGATAACACAAGAAAAGGTGGTCTTTCCAGAGTAGTAGCCCCTTGTTAGTCCACTCCAACCTTGGACGATTTAAAAACGACAAAATTATTTTATATTCCAATCACTATGGTCACTACAAGGACTCGGGGACACTGAACGTAAAGCGGGCGCTGTATTATTCGAGTTAAAGGGACATGAGTAAACTGTAGCTATGTTTTATTTCAGTGCGCTTTCTTCTCTATATTACATTTTTTACACGTAAAAAATAATTAACCATGTGCTACAAGCTAAACTAATTTACCACAAAGAAAAAGGGAAGATAGTTAACCTCGTTTGTGTGAAGATTAATGCAGTACATTTGGTACGTTATAACCACAAAATCATTAATTACATATACAATTACTGCAGCATCCACAAGAAAATAGTACTTAAAATTCGTACTAAGCAAGGTTGAAAGTTTCCCTTGAACTCATTGTAATAAGTAACACCAAGGGTCGATTAGGGTATGAAAATATGGGTTATGTCGTCTGGTAATGAAACTCTTAAAATAAGTGAAAGTTCGTTTGGCTGTTATATAATATAATTATCCTTTTTAAACTAAAAGCGTCCAAATTCTTACATATATATATGCAATAGATTATAGATACGGGGAATGTGTCAAAAAAGATAGCAACCCGACCCTATACCCGTAGCCAGGGGGGTTCGAGGGGTTCGGACACCCCCCCCCCCTTTTGAAAACAAATAAGCACTGTTAAAGGCAACATTCTGTTCGAATTGTGACGGCTAAAGTCGAGTTCGTGGGTCCAAATAACCCCCCTTGGAAATTGCTGGCTACGGGCCTGGACCAAAGATCGGAATATAGCCCGATTTTAAAAATCCTGTATCTGCCACTGTACGAATAATTTTTTTTATGTAACGTGTCTTTTTTCAATGCTTTTTGTACTTTATTTTTTCAAATAAATTTAGTCCGAACTGTTCGTAAAAAGATGTAAGTTGTTTCATCTTAAAATAAAACATTTTACCAGTTTTTAAGTATGCATGATCAAGGCGTATCGAAGTGGCTTCTTGTATCATGAATGGAATATATCAAGTGGCTAGTTAATAAGTCTAATTATGTCCATGTGCAAAATTATGTATCGAAATTTTGCAAATCACGATTTGAAGACGTTAAATAGCATTTTACGGACTTTATGACTAATGTCTTTATCATGTTTTATACATAAATATACATTTATATAAAAATGCAAGCCATAATAATAGTATGATACAGATTGTACGGGGCGCCGAGCGGGACTCTTGTGGTTTTGTACTCGAAATTCAATTTTGTACGGACAAAACTGAGTTTTGTTCAACAAAAATGAGTTCAGTTTCTTAAATTTTGTCATACAAAATTATCTTTCAGTGGACAAATGTTACTTTCGTCATGACAAAATTCATTTTTGTATCACAGACTTGACTTTTGGTACCTAATTTGAAAATTGGGCGACAAAAGTCAATTTTGTATGCAAATTAGTTTAGTTTGGATTCTGTAAACTATTTTGCATACAAAATTGACTTTTGTGAGACAAAATTGACTTTTGTTAGACAAAAACAAAATTGAATTTCGTCTTCACAAAATATTCCAGAAATATCCATGGATACATGTATATGTGGGTTTTTTTTAGGTTTTTTTTTTAGATAAGTTGATAAATTAAAAGACATTTATTTTAAAAGGGAAGTGCAAAAAAGTCTTTTTCTATTAGAAATCAGTGGCGGATCCAGAACTTTTCATGGGGGCCCTCTGACTGACCTAAAAAGGGGGGGGGGGGGCTCCAGTCATGCTTCCTTGATTCCCTATATAATCAACCAAATTTTTCCTACGAAAGGGGGGGCCGGGTCCCCAGCTCCCCCCCTTTTGAATCCGCCTATGCAAATATAAAGGAGGGGATAATGCATCTTTAAATCGTTTTTAATCATTTTTGACAATTTCACAATCCCTTCCCTTTGACCATGAATTCTCCCCTGATCAACTATGCTGTAATTCAACTTTTTTTGTTCGTCGAATAAAATATCTAAAATGTTACAGGATTTTTAGATGTTCTTCTTATTTTGCGACAATTAAGAAATCATGAAAATCTTGAACGAATCCATGATGATGTACTTTTATTCTGAAAATGATATATTTCTTACGTCATCGCTGACACTTCATGGTAGACTGATTATGTGTCTAATTGGTGTGACCTATGAAAATACACGACTTGCAGACGACATACCAAACTTTCAGACGAATCATAAAAGATATATATAAGCCATTTTAAAATAACTTTCTGCAAAATAAATACTGTACTAGATTTCTGGTTGCGTCTGAAGAAGTAACTACTTTGAAACGTCATGACGGGCTAAAGACACTATGAGGTCGTGCGAAAGTTTATGGTTGAGAAAAATTATGTCGTTTATATTTTCATGAAGAATTTGTCTTGAATTGTACGAACGTCACGTCGTATAAAGACAATTACATTTGTATGTAATGAGGAGTCGTGCAAAAGTTTATGGTTGAGCAAAAATACGTCATTTATATTTTCGTGAAAATTTTGTTGTAAAACTTAGAAGGAAAGACTATGGAATGAAACAGGGTAAAGATCCATGCAATCTGATGTGAAGAGAATTTATGTATATAAAAAAGGACCAATCAAAAACATTGTAACCCATAAATTCAATTCTAAAAAGTAATGGCGCAAATTTATGTCTTGTATAATTATGACCATAATTATATTGACCTCTACTGACATGTCTTTGTTTACATGTCGTTGGTTTGCTGTTGCATTCACTATACCCACATCTCCATTTACTTGTGTTAGATTAATCAACTCTAAAAGTAAAATCACAAAAATACTGAACTCCGAGGAAAATTCAAAAAGAAAAGTCCCTAATCAAATGGCAAAATCAAAAGCTCAAACACATCAAACCATATTGAAAGAGTAGCGGATCCAGTGGGTGTTTTACGGAGATGGGACCCTCTTTTTTGTTTGACAACTAATGATTTTGTATGGGACAAATGGTTGGAAACCAAAACCCCTTTTAGAAGATGTGCATGTTATTAATCAACCCTTATAAAAATGACTGAATCTGCGCATATAGTGGACTTCTATATACAATAATAACTTTTATTTAGACTTAAACGGCTGAATTAGACTGAAAAATATAATTTTTCTGCTAAGACACTCAAGGTTTTAGCCTTGCGTTGACGTGTTAAAACATATTTTAATGTATTTTAAGAATGCTAACACATGGGTTGTCAAGTTTCTCAAATATCAGAAGAATGTGCCATTTTGATATTTTATAAAAATTCTCTGTATGACGAACATTATAAGGTAGGGGAAAAAAGAACTGGCTAATTGACTCTTTCATACCTCTTGTTTCATTGATAAAATTACATGAACGAGATTGGCAGATTTTTGAGCGATTTGCTGTCGTTTATATGGCGTCATTGTAGGATGAATTGTGTCTGGTAACAAAGCAGTGATTGTAAAAGCCAATTTCTGACCTATATGTTGCATAAGAATGAACTGGTGGGCGGCGTGTTAGTGTCCAAGGAAACCAGATTGATTATAGTATATATTTCACCTGGTGACGGTGACCGGAAGTATATTGCTGTTGAGGAGTTGTTGTCAGACGATGTATTTCTATACATGCCACGCCAATCGCACCCAATGCATTTTAACCATTGATTGATGTCCATGTAAAAAGTGATTCACGTTTCTCTTAAAAAATGGGATACATGCATTTGAAAGTATTACTACAAATATGAAATTAGATGTTGTGACATAGTTGCCAATGAAACAACCATCTAGTAGAGTACTCGGATTCATGCAGATGAAGTTACCGTACGACCTTTTACATGAGCAAAACGCATACCGTACTGTCAGCTTTGAATTAAAGGCCCAAATGTAACACAATTAAAAAAGTATGATCAATGATTTGTTTTACAGCGTACCGTAAATAGACTATATTGTAAAACCATAACCAACAGAAGAAACTCGTTGGCTTTTTTAGGGGGGGGGGGGGGGGGGGGGGGGCCGGTTAGAAAGTCCAAAGTACATATAGGTTTTTATAATCTTTTATTCATAGTTATTTTTCAACGGTATATTTGAACGAGTTGTATTTGATTGTTGTGAAACATCGAAAGAAGTTTTTGATTCACAATTATGATAAAAGCATCTTCGCTAGCAAAGGGTTACAATCCACTCCCGCTCTCTTCTTGAAGAGAGCGGGAGTGGATCGTAACCCTTGGCTATTCTTGAAGAGAGCGGGAGTGGATCGTAACCCTTGGCTATTCTTGAAGAGAGCGGGAGTGGATCGTAACCCTTGGCTATTCTTGAAGAGAGCGGGAGTGGATCGTAACCCTTGGCTATTCTTGAAGAGGGCGGGAGTGGATCGTAACCCTTGGCTATTCTTGAAGAGAGCGTGAGTGGATCGTAACCCTTGGCTATTCTTGAAGAGAGCGGGAGTGGATCGTAACCCTTGGCTATTCTTGAAGAGAGCGGGAGTGGATCGTAACCCTTGGCTATTCTTGAAGAGAGCGGGAGTGGATCGTAACCCTTGGCTATTCTTGAAGAGAGCGGGAGTGGATCGTAACCCTTGGCTATTCTTGAAGAGAGCGGGAGTGGATCGTAACCCTTGGCTATTCTTGAAGAGAGCGGGAGTGGATCGTAACCCTTGGCTATTCTTGAAGAGAGCGGGAGTGGATCGTAACCCTTGGCTATTCTTGAAGAGAGCGGGAGTGGATCGTAACCCTTGGCTATTCTTGAAGAGAGCGGGAGTGGATCGTAACCCTTGGCTATTCTTGAAGAGAGCGGGAGTGGATCGTAACCCTTGGCTATTCTTGAAGAGAGCGGGAGTGGATCGTAACCCTTGGCTAGCGAAGATATGATAAGAGTGGTGGCCTTCGGCTGTTGTCTGATCTTTGGTCGTGTTGTTATCTCTTTGACATATCCCCCATTTCAATTCTCATCTTTGGTCGTGTTGTTGTCTCTTTGACATATTCCCCCATTTCAATTCTCATCTTTGGTCGTGTTGTTGTCTCTTTGACATATCCCCCATTTCAATTCTCAATTTTATTATTTATGCAATAGTACATAACAAAAGGGATAACCGGAATTACAAAAAAAAAATAAACATATTTGACCTTACAAAATACCTTACTAAACACCATTATTCGCCTCTTCTAGAATAAAAAGACATTCAAATTAAGACAACCAATCAGGTGCAGATTCCGGGTTTTGATAAGGGGAAGGCCTAACAATACAATGGAGAAATCATATATGTAGCTCCATAAAGGCCCACTGACTACCCCTTATATCCGCCTCATATAACTTGCTAAATACCCGGGTTTGGGACAGCATCAAAATGTGGTGCGGTTACACAGTTTTATGTGCCCTTTCTATACATTTGTAATCAATAAACACCAAAGACTAGTAATATATATGTCAATGCATGATAAAACAGAAAACTAACTGGAGCAAAGATGTTATCTCTTCTTTTTATCAATTAACTTAGTTCGAGTAAAAAATGTTTAGACTGCATCAATATGATATATATATAATTGGGAACATTCATGCACAGAAAATCTGTTAAAATGAATATGATATATGCCTCAATGGATTGTAAAAACATAATTGATAAAATGTGTACGCAGCGCTTTCTGGAATAATATTCATTAGATACGATATTGGCTAATTGTTGAAATAGAATGGTCGCTCAACTTTTAGTTGGAACCATTTCATTTTTATTTTCAGAACAATAATTAGTTGCTATAACGCTATATTAGCTGGTATGATCTGAAATGTTTAACCCTGGCATAAATAAATTGACTACATATGAGTGAGGGGTTAGTTTGATAAAGAGGCTATAATCTCTTAAACAAAGTGAATCGTAAATAAGTGGCGGTTGGTTTTGATAACAAGGCTCTATCTATAATACTAAAATTACGAGGTCCAATTTGTCAGCCGTCATCACGTAAAAACGACGAATCAAAGAATTCAGCTTTATATATAACTAATATAGTACAAAGGTGTAGATTAAAAATTACACCACTCCAGGCCCTTTTGTTTCCACGTAATTAATATTGCCAATAATTAAGAAGTTCCGGGTCGAGTCCGATACCGATACCAATAGTATATTCACCTGTTACCTTATCTGTACGTTCCGCATCTAACAGGTGCACCACCAAACGGTGTATTTAGGATTATGCTATATACACGGATCATACTCACAGGGTTGACACTACTAAATTCAATCATTGTCAAATTGTTACCTATTGTAGTATTTTAATCAGTAAGACTGTCTAAGATAACAATACGAATACTAAAAATCTGGACTAAAAATAAGGTGTATATAGGAACCGTTTTCAATTTGTTAGCGGGCATGACATTAAACAGTGAATCAAATAATTCAACTTTATTTATAACTAACATAGGACAATGCTGTTGATTAAAAATTACTCCATTCCAGGACCTTTTGTTATCCAAATAATTAATATTACCAATAATTGATAAGTTCCAGTTCGACGGGTTCAAACAGACAGATTTGAAAGCAGAGAAAACTGTGTATCTTATTATCGGCATGACTTTATCAGATAAAAAATAATACTAAAATAAGGCTTGCGCATAGTTATATACTTTAATTCAGTGACGGACCAGCGATATCACGGGTGTGTTCTAGTAATCTTTAAAACAAAGTGAATCGTAAATTTGTGACGGTTGGGTTTGATATAGAGGCTTTAATCTCTAAAACAAACTGAATCGTAAATTAGTAACGGTTGTTTTTGATTACAAGGCTCCATAATCTCTAAAACAAAGTGAATCGTAAATTAGTGACGGTTGGGTTTGATAACAAGGCTCTATAATCTCTAAAACAAATTTGATCTTAAAGTGTACAACGTTTAAAGCTGTTACATTTGTTTGCACCTATCATAAGTCAGGAACCTGTTGTTCATTGGTTGTCATTTGTTGATGTGGTTCATACGTGTTACTCCTCGTTTCTCGTTTTTAATTATACGGTGATTAATTTAGACCGTTGGTTTTCATGTTTGAATGCGGTTAAACACGTTTCATGGTTCGGGCCTTTTATAGCTTGCTGTTCGGTTTGGGCCAAAGATCCGTGTTCAAGGCCGTACTTTGATTGACCTATTATGGTTTACTTTTACCAATTGTGACATAGATAGGGAGTTTTGTCATTGGCACTCATACCACATCTTCTTATAGGTGTCAGACCACCAATTAAAAATTCCCTATCTGTTCAACCAAATTTTGCAATTTTCACAGCTTTCTAAATATTTTACCTTAAGTTTAACTTCATAGAAACCAGGTTTATCCTTAATTGTACATGTAACAGCTTTCTACATGCCAATTTTCACCATACCTTTAAAGCCTTCTAACAAAATAACTGATCTTCAAACAGAAGTACTCCAAAAAATATACCTGGTTTTCTGGAAATCTAAAATTAGTATACTATGGAGCGCATTAATCTTCAATTTTTAATGCAAACTCATAGACAAGTAAATTTTGGCTCAAAATGATCTAGATATATTTCTCTTTCACCAAAAGTTTCATTTCTGCAAATTTGTTGGTTAGTTTAAGTAAACAAGGATATCAAAAGCACTATTTTGTGTCAGAGTAGGGCTACTTTTACTTTTACGTTCTAAATTGGAGGGAGTAATTAGTGGTCTGACACCTTATATCTGATCATATCTATAAGTTCTACTTCTTCTCATATAATGCATCGTAAATAACTAAATCTAATGAATTGTCTTAAAGTTCAACTTTAACCTATGGTCACTTTTATAAACGTAACTACTTATTATTATAAACACTTCAGATCAAGTGGTGTGAAAGCCTCAAACACTTGAATGTAACCTTATGTGTCCTATAGGCCTCTATAAACTCAATGATTAATGTTAAATATGATAATAATAAATTAATCAAATGAAAACAATGGTCTGTTCTAACATTTTTTGTAACAGACTCACTAAAGATAGATAATATGTAACATTAATGCAAACAAATAAATTGAATGGTTGGGGTTATATATAAACGTTTATGATCTGGGTTTTTGATGCATGAACTATTTGCCACTTGATGTCAAATAAACAATCAACAGTCCCAAGTCAGGAGCCTCTGACCGTCTTGCATGCTTTTTAATTTGAGTTCATTATGTTTCGGAGTTTAGTATGACGTCCATTTTCACTGAACAAGTACACAATTTTATTAAGGGCAAGCGGAGGACCACCTCCGGATGCGGGATTTTCTCGTTGCATTGAAGACCAATTGGCGGCCTATGATTTTAGGAGAGAAGAATGATCAGCCAAATACAGCGTAGGTAATTTATTCTAATATCACATCTTCATCTTCATCAAGGATTTGTTATTTTCATTACCGAAAAATAATGTTGATGTCCGAGGTCTCGATTAAAATAAGAAAACTATGGAAAGGAATAAAAAGGAGAGGTGAAAGATACAAAAATGGTATTAAAAGTCATAAGTCGAATTACAGACCAATCTCGACTAAGATCAAATTTCCTTTCTTCTATATGGACAGCTGATCTTCTCGTTTAAAAAGGTTAATGTGAATGTGAAATATGAAGTCTTTGACCTTTATGCTGTTTGTTATGAAATTTACGGGAGAAGAATGACCAGCACATATCAGTGAACAGCGTGACCTCGGGTGATATATGATTTATAAGTTAACACGTATAGTTATAACCATGAGGGTTTACCGTTGGTTTTCGATGTGGAAAAGAGATATCGAACAACAAAGAGATTTCAAACAGTCTCATAACACTAAATCAACATATATCCGACGCTTAAATCAAGTGTTATGAAAAGCTATTGCTAATTTTTAAAGCTATTTATTTTTTTTGGCTGAGGAAAAAATGGGTGGTCATTGTAAATGATGGGAGGAATGGCCAGTTAGTTCATATATGTCTGGGTTTTTGAAATTAAAACCAATAATTTAGCATGAGACGCCTACATTTACTCTACTTTACTTATGAATATTATGAATAATTTAGAATTAGTACATACATGAAATCTAGAATAAAGAAACACATAGCAATACGTCTACATATGCAAACTCTAAGCTGTATTTTACTACTTTCCATTCCATAGACACATTCTTGATGCATGCCTTGTAGCGAAGCTTTCAATTAAAAAGGAATAACAATATTGTCTCTAACTCTACAGAGAGAAAAACTAATGCATGTAATTAGTTCAATATGTGAAGCGAATGTAAAATACAATATGTGCATTTCAATAAGCTTAAAGACAATAAATATAATTATTTACCCAAAATTGCAAATTCAAAGAACTATGATACAGCACGTCTAAATGAACCATTGATATTCATTCATTAATTCGTACATTATATGCGTGTTTAGTGTTTTTCGTAATTCGATGAATAAGTTTTCTTTTACAATTGATTTATTTTTTTTATGTTAAATAATATCCATTAGACCAAAGTTAATAAAATCTTTGATTCCCTTAAAAAAAAAAGTAGAGAGTATTTCCAATGTAATCTCATTGGTTGTTATTGTTTATTAAACAATAACTACTTAATCCCGCAGCTTAGCGGAGAAGCGTTAAATGCCAATATTCACGTCTTTGGTTTGTTCTGGCCTGGATTGAACACTCGTACGACCTCTCGCGAACGAGCATGTTCATTTTAAAGAGGATAGAAATTTCAATATACCATCCACTGCCATATTTCACGTAGGAAAGCAATTGCAACTGTGCATGCGCAATAAACAATGGATAATTGCCTGAACCCTGTGTGTTGGTTCCGACAGCAACAATTCAATTTTTTGACATGATGGTGTTAATAAATAATATCTATGATAGTTTTATGGTAACGAAGAAATTATTATCAATTTTAGTGAAAGTGTTTACAAACTTTTTCTCGGTTACGATGCCGTCTTTTTTATATAAAATTATAATCCTGGTACTTTTGATAACTATTTATAACATTTTATGTAACATCCTCTTATATGCGATTGCCTATAAAACCTTTAGTCTTTAAATAATGTCAATTAATGGTGTATTGACATTTCTATCCTCTTTGAAATGAGCATGATCGGGGTGCTAGAGATCATGGGTTTGATACAGGCCAGATCAAACCAAAGACGTGAAATTTGGCATTTGCTGCTTCTCTGCTAAGCACGCAGCATTTAGTAGTTAAAGCAAACAACTGATATGACATAGGAAATACAGGCTCTACTTTTTTTTATTATAAGGGAATCACAGATTTTCTTAACTGAGGTCTATTGAGTAAAACAGTCCACACGAAATATAATAATAGAGGGTCGAAATTAATAAACTACTGTTACATGTACTAGAATTGTTATATCGTATAGAAAGAGTAAAAATATTACATTAAGAGAAAGTAACCTAACTATTACAGAATATAAACCAAAAGCACCAACAATAAAAAATAGAAAACGGTGGGGTACTTTTCCCCAAGCGCATATGGACCAACACTATGTTTCGCGAAGGATCAAATGGACCTGGGAACAGTATGGACCGATAAACCAGTAAATAGGTGAAAATCATTATTACAGAATATTTGCTCAAAAGTTATAAAACACAAAAAGGGTGGTCTTTAGTGCGCCAGTTACCTGGATTATCGCACCATATTGTCCTAACATGAATGACCTTGAGTTGACCTACTGTCTCAGTAATTTGGGGTGATGGTGAATTGTTTCGAATGCACCAGTGACCCAGTTAATTCCACCATATTCTGACTTATTACGGTATTGTCCTAACATGACTGTCCTTGAGCTGACCTACTGTCGCAATAATTTGGGCTGATGGTGAATTGTTTCGTTAGTAAAACCAAATAACTCTTCAACCTCTAATTGTCCTCTACTTAAAAATCTTAAAATGTTCTAAGTACTTATACATTTCTACTACATTTCTCTTCATTATTAACTATACTATTAAGATTCTATATCCGTTTTTAACCACCCTTCCTTAATTCAGCACAGTTCTTATTTGAAATTCAATATATGTGGTTTTTCTTTAAGTAGCAGAAGTTTATATCGTTTGTGAGACATGCAGTTTAACATGTCCAATTTACATGTGTTTGATCTAAAAGCAATTGTCTCGTTATGTTGTTTGTTTCCAGAATCACCCTTCCGGGGCACTTGCTGGTTGACTCCCTGGTTCAATGCCCGGTAATTTACGGTTTTTATATCAGGGGCGGATCCAGCCATTTTAAAAAAGGGGGGGGGGGTTCCTAACCCAGGACAAAGGGGGAGTTCCAATTACATGTCCCATTCAAAATGCATTGATCGTCCAAAAAAAAGGGGGGTTCCAACCCCCGGAACCCCCCCCCCCCCCCCTTCTGGATCCGCGCCTGTTATATAGCCCAATATGTAGTTTGTTGTATAAAGTGTTATTGTGTATCTGATATGTACAAGAGTTCAGATTGTACAAAATATAGTTCGTACAGGGTTTTTGTAAATATTATAAGTTTTATGACACATATATACCTTCTTGCACCAGGTGATAAAAGTTTATCTTCTAAAATGTATTAGTTTAATGTCTTAAATTCAAATTTATATATACTACAACCTAACATTTAGTGCTCTGCTCTTTATCCTCAAACCGGAAATGATGACACCTGAATGGTTTTATTTTTCTCCTATACCAAAATCATATCTATAAAAAGTCTTTTTGTGTTCTTATAATGTTTTCATATCAATGCTCAATATTAGTATGTAATATGTTGTCAAGGAAGTATGATTCTGTATCACATTGTCAAGGAAGTATGATAGAAATTGCCAAACAAAAGACTGTGTGCTTGCATGTTCCATTTGTGTTAAGGGGGGGGGGGGGGGGGGGGGTCCGGGGGTTTGGCAAATATTTCACCCATATTTGTTATAAATACGTATGAAATGTTTGCCACTGAACGTTAAGCAATCATCAATCAATAACTACATGATGCTTATGTGTCATTCACATCGTAGATTCCCATACTATAAAAAAGGACGAGCAGTCGGTATTAAGCAATTGTAGGCCACCTTATGACCTTCAACAATCACTAAAACCCATATAGTAAAACCAGCTGTAAAAGTTAACATGACAAATTTTAAAAGAAATCAAACGAAAAAATAACGCCTTGATTTATTTGCATTGACTTAAAATCTGAATTAAAATGAATAAAAAAGGTACTTGTGTGTGGTTTACATCAATGAGAACAGCAACCCAACGGCACAAAATTTAATTCTAGAGGTCAGTATATCGTCCATACAAGCAATTAGTCAAGATCTACATTACCCCGAGCCTAGCAAAGTTGTGAATAAATTTGATAGACTATCAAAGATCTGCCAAAAAAACTAATTTCCCTGAAGGACAATTACATCTTATGGCGGACATATTAAGCTTCCCTATCAAGAAAATCTTTTTCGTAAGCTTTTTTTTTCTTATTTTGCTTCCGTATTTGGTCTTTACGTTAATCTGCCATCACTGACATATATTCTGTTCACGTCCTTTATTCATTATTAATTATCCTCAAAAACTAATCCATATTTTTTACGTTATTTTCTATAAAAAAAATATATTTACAGTTAATGTGTGATCAATGGTGACAAGGCAGGTCGCAGAGGTAGCAGTTTTTCCTTTCAGGGATGAAATATGCATGTTAACTGTGAAAGTTAAATATGAGCATGAATTCAGGAATCGATGACTTCTCTTTTTAATATCTAACAAAAAAAAAATCAAAAACAAATCCTTGTATACTAAAGCAAGGATTTATATTGTCTAAGACTATAAAAATCCTTGCATAGATTGAGCCATACATTAAATAGATAGGAAAAAAGAACCTGAAAGTATCACTATTTACGTAATTTGATTTTTTGGTATTCTTTAACTTTTTATACTATTTTATTCTCTTCTCTTTAAATTTAGTTTTTTTCATTTTTTGGCCCATTATTGTCTGTTCGATAAACCCAAACGAGACCCCCATATAACGGACAGTCCAATTTATGTTTTGAATTAAATTTTTTAGGGAGCGACTGCTCAGCATTAAGGAAAAATTATAAGTCAGAATATACATGAAAAGAGATTATGATAGGACAGCAACTCAACGACACACTTCTGCAAGAGCTGTAAACAGTTTTCAACCATTATATGTAGACAGAAAGTACCATGATCCCGGTGGGATTCCATGATATTTCAAGCGGAGGTTAATTCCATAAAACGGTTTTTATACCGCAAAAATATACACCACTGGATCCATCCGCCACTGCTATCAAAGACCGCAAGTATAGGCTTGAAATATCCAAATAGAAAGAAACATTAAGCCTTAGGTATATTATGCCAACTCCAAATATTCACGATTTGAAGAGGCAAATAAGCCTGAACTACAGTGTATAATTTGCGAATGCGTAATTACTTACTTTACTTACTATATAAGATAAATGACTGATATATGCAGTGTAAAAGATTATTATATAATACATTGTACCATAAAACAAATAAAAAATACATTGTAAATGAAATATAAAAAGTAAAAAAGTAAAAATAAAAGTAAGAAGACAAAATAAAATTACCTTGATCTTCACCTCTTGTCAAAGATTTTCTAGTTTTTATCCGAATAATTTCTTAATTCCCTAAGGGACAAAACAATCCATCTAACAACACCTTATAAAATATAATGTAAAAGTTAGAACATCAAGTGACTCAAGTCACGTGATAGGATGAAGAGAAAAACTTAAAACTGATATTTTAAACGGTTTTCTCGCATGTTTTAATAATTAGCTAAGCGACAAATCATCATTATAGTTGACACAAGTTAAGCATATGATAGTTAGGTATTACATGACAATTTATGGTGGAAATATTGGACAGCTTAATTT
Source organism: Mytilus trossulus (assembly GCF_036588685.1). Lineage (NCBI taxonomy): Eukaryota > Metazoa > Mollusca > Bivalvia > Mytilida > Mytilidae > Mytilus > Mytilus trossulus. The sequence continues at coordinate 8,139,329 of NC_086385.1, read as the reverse complement.
CCTTTTCACTTAAATTTATGCGTGGAAATATTATACGAGGGTACAGTGGAATGTATACAGCGAGTTGGTATAACCCGTCAAATTTATTGGCATACTTGCACTTCTCTAACTCGAGTAAAATACATCATGTTGCATGATATAAGACGCAGTTTTAACTCTAAAGAATACGAAATGTATTGGCAAATTTTATCAAAGAGTTTAATCCTCCAACTACACATGCAGAGGAGGATTTAGCAATTTTTAAAAGGGGAATCCCAACCCAGAAGAAAGGGGGCTCCAACAATATATATCAATATCCAAATGTATTGATCGTCCAAACTAACAAGGGGGTTCCAGATCTGCCACTGTACCATTGTATTCTGTAAATTAGAAGTGTGATCAGCACATTTATCTGTGCATCTAAGCATCGTCTTGTCCTTTTTGGGAATGTTCTTTTCTTATGGACATCGTTTTTTCTCATTAAATTTAAACGAATTGTGTACTAAAAAACAGTTCATGTGAATTGGGTAAAACATTTTAAAATACAACACACACGAGATGATATATAGGTTTAAAAAGAAAACGGAGTATTAGATATCAATGTATAATTAAAAAAAGTTATGTATAGCTGATCAAAATCTTGTTCTTAATTTCGTAAACGCAATAACCGCATCAAATATGGATTAGCTTCAACGATCTAAATGTTGACACGAAGTTACCCCGTTTCATTTTTATACTTTGACCGAGTTACAAAAATATGATGAGTGTGGGTGGTTTATATATACAAAGAAAAATTGTCCAAGCAAGCACAACTGAATAATTGTCTTATTTTAGGGGCAGATTTAGAACATACCACAACAAATAATACGGTGTATATTTTCAAAATAAGGAAAACGAACATACGAAATATATAGTATACGTTATAGAATATTTAAAAAAGAATTTAAATTTGAAGAATATGTATCTATTTTACCATTGAATTGTATGTACATGTTTTGTAAATTTAGATGTGGTAGCCACCGTCCACCAGTTGAGACAGGGAGATGGCATAATCTGTCGAGAAATCATAGATTGTGTCGTATCTGTGGTTCAGCTGAAATCGGTGACGAGTATCATGATATTTTGTCTTGTAAATCTTTCGTTAATGAAAGACAAAAATATTTACCGGAATTTTGTTGGAAAAATCCAAACAAATTGATATTATGTAATCTGTTTACCTCAAATAATATGACAGTTTTAGAAAAATTATGTCGATATATTAAAGCTGTTATTGTGAAAATCTCTCCTCCTGGTTAATGTATATCATTTACTTCATACATGCACTATATATTATATTGTTGTATATACTTATTGTCTCTATAATTATATGTCATTAGTTGATGAGAATAAAAATTCATTCATTCATTCTATATTTGAAAGCCATGCAGAGACTGAGTTAGTGAAAAAGTAGAAGCGTCTATACAAAGAAACTATGCCGGGATTTCTTTCAAACAAAGAATTTCAAAGTGAAAGGCATTTTGCGTCAATGAATGGCTCTTAGATACTAATACATGTACATCGGGATGGTAAAGAATTTCTTGGGTCTGTCATTTAAGAAAACGAAAATTTCGATCGAAACATGAAAAAAAAACTGTGGTTACAACGATAGACTCCCTTCCTTTTAACTTCTTTCATTCATGTATTAGTTTTATCAAATGAAACTAGTATTTCTCAAGAAATCCACGAATCACCTGAATAAGATTGTAATTACTTTTTGTTAAGTTTTTATTTAGTAACTATATTCGAGATTTTCGAAATTTTGACCTGATTGAAGATTTTTTAGTATTCTTTTTCGCAATATATTTTCCATCCAGGGGTGGATCAAGCCATTTTAAAATGGTGGGTCCTAACCCAGGACAAAGGGGGTGGGTGGGGGGGGTTCCAACTACATGTCCCCATTCAAATGCATTGATCGTCCCCAAAAAGGGAAGTTCCAACTACATTTCCCCATTCAAATGCATTGATCGTCCCAAAAAAAGGGGGGTTCCAACCCCTGACCCCCCCTACTGGATCCGCGCTTGTCATCGATTGCAGTTTCATTTTAAACAAACATACAAAACTCAAATCAACATCCGGAAATCAACATTTTGATTTTGAGTAGCTTCTTCCCATTTCCTTTATGATTCTTTGTCTGTATAATATTTGATCTAATCATCCAAGAAAAAGTTACCTACCGGGAAGAATTTTTAGCAAAAGACCGCTTTGATGGGTTAACAGTGACCTTGAATTTGTCCTTGCGAACTTAAATTTAATAAAAAGTTTGTATAATACTAAGTGTATGCCAATCAAGCAAGGAAAATTTATAGGCCATCAGGAAAGAAATTGTTGCGAACGGAAAGACAAAGATTAAGTGACGACTGTATGCTCCCGATTTTTTTTATGGGGACCTTAAATAGATAAACACAATTTACAATTAGCAGCTCTATAGTACCGGTGTCGCTCACACAGGTCCACAATGTACGTAAGTCTTCAACAATGGATACTCTCTAACATTGTGGACTAGAATATAATTCATGACAAAAATCTTTATTTTGCAATATCATTTTCATTTTACAATAACTCTAACTTTTTACTTTTTACACAAATAAAAAAAAAGTTTGAAAACATTTTTGCTATTCAAAGTGTCTATAGATCTATCCTTTATAGTTTTCAGGATAACAAGAAACAACGCAAAATATTTGTAAATGTTCCGGACCATATGAGTATTTGGACCATACGCGTATGGTCGGACCATTTGAGTATACTACTCGTTAAGTTATCAACGGACCGAACCATACGAGTATTTGGACCATATAGGTATATATATTTTTTTTAAATAACATTATAAAAGTTTCAATAGTACAACAAAAAACTTTATCTATAAAAAAACCAATGCCTATCTAATAGAAATGTCATAACTTATGTGTCTATCTAATGTAATGGACATGTCATTACTTATGTGCATATCTAATAGACATGTCATAACTTATGTGTCTTTCTAATATAATGGACATGTCATTCATTCTGTGTCTATCTAATGAAATGGACGTGTCATTTCTTTTGTGTATATCTAATGTCATAGATATGTCATTAGTTATGGCCTGTTTGATGTAATGGACATGTCATTCCTTATATACCTATCTAATAGACATGTCATTGCTTATGTGTCTTTCTTATGTAATGGAGATGTAATTCCTTTTGTGTATATCTAATAAAATGGACGTGTCATTTCTTTTGTACATATCTAATGTTATAGACATGTCATTACGTATGTGCCTATCTAATATACATGTCAAAACTTATGTGTCTTTCTAATGAAATGGACGTGTCATTTCTTTTGTGCATACCTAATGTAACAGACATGTCATTACGTATGTGCCTATCAAATGTAATAGACGTTATTACTAATGTGCCCGCTCTTTGCAAGGTACATGTCATTACGTATGTGCCTACCTAATGTAAGGAACATGCCATTCCTTCTATGTCTATCATATGTATTGGACATGTCATTCCTTCTGTGTCTATTTTCTGTTATGGATATTTCATTTCTTCTGTGTCTTTCTAATGTAATGGACATGTCATGACTTATGTGCCTGTCTAATGTAATAGACATGTCATTCCTTATATGCCTATCTATTAGACATGTCATTGCTTATGTGTCTTTCTTATGTAATGGACATGTCATTCCTTCTGTGTATATCTAATGAAATGGACGTGTCATTTCTTTTGTATATATCTAATGTTATAGACATGTCATTACTTATGTGCCTGTCTAATGTAATAGATGTCATTACGTATGTGCCTATCTAATGTTATAGACATGTCATTACTATGTGCCTATCTAATATACATGTCAAAACTTATGTGTCTTTCTAATGAAATGGACGTGTCATTTCTTTTGTGCATAACTTATGTAATAGACATGCCGTTACTTATGTGCCTATCTTATGTAAAAGACATGTCATTACGTATGTGCCTATCTAATGTAATAGACGTTATTACTAATGTGCCCGCCCTTTGCAAGGTACATGTCATTACTTATGTGCCTACCTAATGTAAGGAACATGCCATTCCTTCTATGTCTATCTTCTGATTTGGATATGTCATTTCTTCTGTGTCTATCTAATGTAATTGGCATGTCATTACTTTTTTGTCTATCTAATGTAATGGACATGTCATTTATTCTGTGTCTATCTAATGTAATAGACATGACATTACCTCTGTGCTTACCTAATGTAATGTACATGTCATTACTTCTGTGTTTATCTAATGTTATTGAGATGACATCCCTTCTGTGTCTGTCTAATGTAATGGACATGACATTCCTTTTGTGTCTATATAATGTAATTGACATGTCATTACTTTTTTGCCTATCTAATATAATGGACATGTCATTACTTCTGTGTTTATCTAATGTTATTGAGATGACATTCCTTCTGTGTCTGTCTAATGTAATGGACATGACATTCCTTTTGTGTCTATATAATGTAATTGACATGTCATTACTTCTTTGCCTATCTAATGTAATAGACATGTCATTACTTATGTGTGTCTATCTAATGTAATGGACACGTCATTTCTTCTGTGTCTATCAAATGTAATGGCCATGTCATTCCTTATGTGTCTATCAATTGAAGTACACATGTCATTCCTTTTGTGTTTATCTAAAGTAGTGGTTATGTCATCAAATGTAATGGACATGTCATTCCTTATGTGCCTGTCTAATGTAATAGACATGTCATTCCTTATATGCCTATCTATTAGACATGTCATTGCTTATGTGTCTTTCTTATGTAATGGACATGTCATTCCTTCTGTGTATATCTAATGAAATGGACGTGTCATTTCTTTTGTATATATCTAATGTTATAGACATGTCATTACTTATGTGCCTGTCTAATGTAATAGATGTCATTACGTATGTGTCTATCTAATGCACATTTCTTCTGTGTCTATCAAATGTAATGGACATGTCATTCCTTATGTGTCTATCAATTGAAGTACACATGTCATTCCTTTTGTGTTTATCTAAAGTAGTGGTTATGTCATTCATCATGTATCTATTTAATGTAGTGGAAATGTCATTTCTTCTAAATCTATCTAATTTAGCGGGGGGGGGGGGCATGTCATGCCTTGTGTGTCTATCTAATAGACATGTCATTACTACTTTGTCTATCTAATGTAATGGACATGTCATTCCTTATGTGTCTATCTAATGAAGTGGACATGTCATTACTTGTGTGTCTATCTATTGTAATGGACATGTCATTTCTTCTGTGTCTATCTAATGTAATGGACATGTCATTTCTTCTGTATCTATCTTATTAAGCGGGGGGGGGACATGTAATTCCTTGTGTGTCTATCTAATGAAGTGGACATGTCATTACTTCTGCGTCTATCTAATAGACATGTCATTACTTCTGTGCCTATCTAATAGACATGTCATTTCTTCTGTGTCTATCTAATGTAATGGACATGTCATTTCTTCTGTATCTATCTTATTAAGCAGGGGGGGACATGTAATTCCTTGTGTGTCTATCTAATGAAGTGGACATGTCATTACTTCTGCGTCTATCTAATAGACATGTCATTACTTCTGTGCCTATCTAATAGACATGTCATTACTTCTTTGTCTATCTAATGTAATGGACATGTCATTACTTCTGTGTCTATCTAATGTAATGGACATGTCATTTCTTCTGTGTCTATCTAATTTAGCGGGGGGCATGTCATTCCTTGTGTGTCTATCTAATGAAGTGGACATGTCATTTATTGTGTGTCTATCTAATGAAGTGGACATGTCATTACGTGTGTGTATATCTAATGTAATGGACATGTCATTACTTGTGTGTCTATCTAATGTAATGGACATGTCATTACTTCTGTGTCTATCTAATGAAGTGGATATGTCATTACTTCTTTGTCTATCTAATGTAATGGACATGTCATTACTTCTGTGTCTATCTAAAGTAATGGACATGTCATTACTTGTGTGTCTATCTAATGAAGTGGACATGTCATTACTTGTGTGTCTATCTAATGAAGTGGACATGTCATTCCTTATGTGTATATCTAATGTAATGGACATGTCATTACTTCTGTGTCTATCTATTGTAGCGGACATGTCATTACTTCTGTGTCTATCTAATGTAATGGACATGTCATTACTTCTGTGTCTATTTAATGTAATGGACATGTCATTCCTTATGTGTCTATCTAATGTAATGGACATGTCATTTCTTGTGTGTCTATCTAATGTAATGGACATGTCATTCCTTATGTGTCTATCTAATGAAGTGGACATGTCATTACTTCTGTGTCTATCTAATGTAATGGACATGTCATTTCTTGTGTGTCTATCTAATGAAGTGGACATGTCATTACTTCTGTGTCTATCTATTGTAGCGGACATGTCATTACTTCTGTGTCTATCTAATGTAATGGACATGTCATTACTTCTGTGTTTATCTAATGTAATGGACATGTCATTACTTCTGTGTCTATCTAATGTAATGGACATGTCATTTCTTGTGTGTCTATCTAATGAAGTGGACATGTCATTACTTCTGTGTCTATCTATTGTAGCGGACATGTCATTACTTCTGTGTCTATCTAATGTAATGGACATGTCATTACTTCTGTGTCTATCTAATGTAATGGACATGTCATTACTTCTGTGTCTATCTATTGTAGCGGACATGTCATTACTTCTGTGTCTATCTATTGTAGCGGACATGTCATTACTTCTGTGTCTATCTAATGAAGTGGACATGTCATTACGTGTGTGTATATCTAATGTAATGGACATGTCATTACTTCTGTGTCTATCTAATGAAGTGGACATGTCATTACGTGTGTGTCTATCTAATGTAATGGACATGTCATTTCTTGTGTGTATATCTAATGTCATGGACATGTCATTACTTCTGTGTCTATCTAATGAAGTGGACATGTCATTACGTGTGTGTCTATCTAATGTAATGGACATGTCATTTCTTGTGTGTCTATGTAATGTAATGGACATGTCATTTCTTGTGTGTCTATCTAATGTAATGGACATGTCATTTCTTGTGTGTCTATCTAATGAAGTGGACATGTCATTACGTGTGTGTCTATCTAATGTAATGGACATGTCATTACTTCTGTGTCTATCTAATGAAGTGGACATGTCATTACGTGTGTGTCTATCTAATGTAATGGACATGTCATTTCTTGTGTGTCTATCTAATGTAATGGACATGTCATTACTTCTGTGTCTATCTAATGAAGTGGACATGTCATTACGTGTATGTCTATCTAATGTAATGGACATGTCATTTCTTGTGTGTCTATCAAATGTAATGGACATGTCATTTCTTCTGTGTCTATCTAATTTAGCGGGGGGCATGTCATTCCTTGTGTGTCTATCTAATGAAGTGGACATGTCATTTATTGTGTGTCTATCTAATGAAGTGGACATGTCATTCCTTATGTGTCTATCTAATGTAATGGACATGTCATTTCTTGTGTGTCTATCTAATGTAATGGACATGTCATTCCTTATGTGTCTATCTAATGAAGTGGACATGTCATTACTTCTGTGTCTATCTAATGTAATGGACATGTCATTTCTTGTGTGTCTATCTAATGAAGTGGACATGTCATTACTTCTGTGTCTATCTATTGTAGCGGACATGTCATTACTTCTGTGTCTATCTAATGTAATGGACATGTCATTACTTCTGTGTCTATCTAATGAAGTGGACATGTCATTACTTCTTTGTCTATCTAATGTAATGGACATGTCATTACTTCTGTGTCTATCTAAAGTAATGGACATGTCATTACTTGTGTGTCTATCTAATGAAGTAGACATGTCATTACTTGTGTGTCTATCTAATGAAGTGGACATGTCATTCCTTATGTGTATATCTAATGTAATGGACATGTCATTACTTCTGTGTCTATCTATTGTAGCGGACATGTCATTACTTCTGTGTCTATCTAATGTAATGGACATGTCATTCCTTGTGTGTCTATTTAGTGAAGTGAACATGTCATTACTTGTGTGTCTATCTAATGTAATGGACATGTCATAACATCTGTGTCTATCTATTGTAGCGGACATGTCATTACTTCTGTGTCTATCTAATGTAATGGACATGTCATTACTTCTGTGTCTATATCATGTAATGGACATGTCATTCCTTATGTGTCTATCTAATGTAATGGACATGTCATTTCTTGTGTGTCTATCTAATGTAATGGACATGTCATTCCTTATGTGTCTATCTAATGAAGTGGACATGTCATTACTTCTGTGTCTATCTAATGTAATGGACATGTCATTTCTTGTGTGTCTATCTAATGAAGTGGACATGTCATTACTTCTGTGTCTATCTATTGTAGCGGACATGTCATTACTTCTGTGTCTATCTAATGAAGTGGACATGTCATTACTTCTGTGTCTATCTAATGTAATGGACATGTCATTACTTCTGTGTCTATCTAATGTAATGGACATGTCATTACTTCTGTGTCTATCTAATTTAATGGACATGTCATTACTTCTGTGTCTATCTAATGTAATGGACATGTCATTTCTTGTGTGTCTATCTAATGAAGTGGACATGTCATTACTTCTGTGTCTATCTATTGTAGCGGACATGTCATTACTTCTGTGTCTATCTAATGTAATGGACATGTCATTACTTCTGTGTCTATGTAATTTAATGGACATGTCATTACTTCTGTGTCTATCTAATGTAATGGACATGTCATTCCTTATGAATCTATCTAATGAAGTGGACATGCCATTACTTCTGTGTCTATCTATTGTAGCGGACATGTCATTACTTCTGTGTCTATCTAATGAAGTGGACATGTCATTACGTGTGTGTATATCTAATGTAATGGACATGTCATTACTTCTGTGTCTATCTAATGAAGTGGACATGTCATTACGTGTGTGTCTATCTAATGTAATGGACATGTCATTTCTTGTGTGTCTATCTAATGTAATGGACATGTCATTTCTTGTGTGTCTATCTAATGTAATGGACATGTCATTTCTTGTGTGTCTATCTAATGAAGTGGACATGTCATTACGTCTGTGTCTATCTAATGTAATGGACATGTCATTACTTCTGTGTCTATCTAATGTAGTGGACATGTCATTACGTGTGTGTCTATCTAATGTAATGGACATGTCATTTCTTGTGTGTCTATCTAATGTAATGGACATGTCATTACGTCTGTGTTTATCTAATGAAGTGGACATGTCATTACGTGTATGTCTATCTAATGTAATGGACATGTCATTTCTTGTGTGTCTATCTAATGTAATGGACATGTCATTTCTTGTGTGTCTATCTAATGAAGTGGACATGTCATTTCTTGTGTGTCTATCTAATGAAGTGGACATGTCATTTCTTGTGTGTCTATCTAATGAAGTGGACATGTCATTACTTTTGTGTCTATCTGATGTAACGGACATGTCATTCCTTCTGTGTCTTTCAAATGTTATGGAAACATCATTCCTTCTGTGTTTATTTAAAGTAATGGATATGTCATTCCGTCTGTGTCTATATAATGTAATGGACATGTCATTCATTCTGTGTCTATATAATGTAAAGGACATATCATTCCTCCTGTTCTTATCCAATGAAGAAGACATGTCATTACTTCTATACCTATCTTATGTAATGGACGTGTCATTCATTATGTATCTATCTAATGTAATTGACATGTCATTTCTTGTGTGTCCATCCAATGAAGTAGACATGTTATTCATCAGGTGCTAACCCAGTTTAGTGGACATGTAATTCATCATGTTTCCACACAATAAAGTAGACAAGTCAGGCTCCTGTAATTCAGAGGTTGTCTGTTGCTTCTGTGCCCACCCAATTTCGGGGACATGCAATTTTTCTGTGTTCCCTCAATGTTAGAGACATGTCCTAACTTTTCTACCAATCAGAATAAAGATTACTTATGGTGGCATGTTTTTCATATGATTGCTATGAAATGAGAACTAGTCTAAAAGCTGTTTCGTATACTTTGCCTTTCATACTCTCAAATACTACATTCTTAATGCAGGAGTAACAAATACCCATTGTTATTTCACAATTCTACTTGGAGGAGCGGCTAATACCAATTTATAGTTCAGAATTCCACTTTCAGCAGCAAAATACCAATTTATAGTTCAGAATCCCACTTTCAGCAGCAAAATATCAATTTATAGTTCAGAATTCCACTTTCAGCAGCAAATACTAACTTATAGTTCAGAATTCCACTTTCAGCAGCAAAATATCAATTTATAGTTCAGAAATCCACTTTCAGCAGCAAAATATCAATTTATAGTTCAGAATTCCACTTTCAGCAGCAAATACTAACTTATAGTTCAGAATTCCACTTTCAGCAGCAAATACAAACTTATAGTTCAGAATTCCACTTTCAGCAGCAAATAATAAATTATAGTTCAGAAATCATTTTCAGCAGCAAACACCACTCCAGGTTTAAGTTAACGATTCCAATTGAAGGAGCAACTAAAGATTAGGCATGTAGATGCTTCTTCAGGCCAAAGGGAAAATTAACTAGAAAGAAGGTTGATTTAGTGAGTGTTGGTGTTAAAGCTACATTTATCACTATTTGCTACAAAATATATATCATGAAGGCTATATTTATTGATTGAGAAAGTCAGAGTGCCCTGAGAGAACCAATAACCAAATGCAGGAAAATTGGAAACCCTAGAAGAAAAACAAGAGGGGAGAATAATATAAAACAATATAAAAAGAAAGTCTTCACAATAGATTTGATCAATCTAAATCTGAAACAAGAATGTGTCCATAGTACACAGATGCCCCATTCACTCTATCATTTTCTATGTTTAATGGACCATGAAATTGGGGTAAATACTCAAATTAGAATGATCATATTATAGGGTACATGTGTACTAAGTTTCAAGTTGATTGAACTTCAACTTCATCAAAAACTACCATGACTTAAAACTTTAACCTGAAGCCGGACGAACGGATGGGATGGTACGAAAACAAACGAACGGACCCACAGACCAGAAAACATAATGCCCCTCTTCTATCGTAGGTGGGGCATAAAAATACTCACAACAATTATAAACTTCACTGTGTTAATAGTACACACATTCAAATTCATAACAAAAAAACATAATACTTTATCAATAAATAAACAATATCATATTATAACATTTTTACAAAAAATATCAATATTATATTAAATATATTTTCGATTATGGATAAATACATGTACACAAAATGTACGTTTTCCCTTTCTGGTGAGTTACATATATCAGTCAAGGGTCCAACTTAAATAAGTTATCAGAGAAAAATAACATGCATGTTGTTATTACAGACACTTTCATGAGTTGTCTACTCTTTTTTCCTAAATCTGTAATAACATATGATTGTTATCAGTTTAATATATATCATAAATATTCTATCTTTAATGGGCACTTGGGAATTCTTGAAAACTTTGCCCAGTAGCTTAATATATATATATATATTACCCTGATAACTAATTTTCTAATTCTATTAATAAAATTTTGATCAACCATGGTAAATCAATCAGACAAGGCCTTTATGGGCAAACTAAGCTATAATAACAAGGCTTAGGTTATTACAAGCATGACACTTACAATATGAGAGTAAATGAGACACTTGGAATCTTGTGCACTGCCTCATTACAAGCTCTAATCATCCCTTCTTACAATGAATTGAAATACATTGTTATGCAAATCAGAGCAAAGCCTTTAAAGAGATAAAGAGAATCAGTCATATCATTTTTTTATTAGGCTTAAATTAAAATATTGTTTGTTTGCAGTTTACCGACCGACCCTTGAAAATCCTCCCGACTGTGAAAATTTTATTGCTTAAAATTTGAAGATTTTTTTTTTAATACCTCTATTGATGCGATCCGGAACTTTGGGTCCTTTCCGGAAATGATTTAAAGTCTGGGTCAATTACGCATTTCAAGTTCGGTTTTTCTTAGCTTCCAGTCAAGCGTTCATGTGACCATTTAATGATAAAGCACATGGAAATTGTTTACAGGTATCCATGAAGTCACGGAGGAGTACTTTACGCTGTCGTCTCGTGTCAATTTTAAGACAAATAACAAACAAAAAAGTTTATTAGTAAACTGTTCATACAGATTCAGGCACATGTAATGATGTGTGATGATATCATTGACGATGATGCAGCGGATATTCATAACTGACACGATAACCATTCTGTCTCCGCAAACAAATCGGGTTCAGAATCTGTGGAGCCTGACTTTATGGAACCAAATTCAGTGGTTAAATAATTCGACAGCAGCTTGAAGTATGGCTTATTTTCTACAAATCGTTGTGAAGACGACAAAGATGAAACCACTCCTCCGTGACTTAAATCTTCATGGATATCTGTAAACAAGTCTGTACGGAGGAAGGGCTCATTTAAAATGTTAATGGATATAGATCATGCCAAATCAATAAGAAGCAACCCTAACTACACAAAGATGTAGAGAAAATGAATGGTTAGCTTGAAAAATGAATATACTCTCTCTATATTAAATCTATCTTCGATTGCAATAAGTATGCTCCTTTAGGATAAGGGGGGCTGCCCCACTCATTGCAATTATTCTCTTTCTTACAATATTAAATATACCCAAACTGTGTGGCCTGTGTTAATTCAATTAAAACATGTCCTTAGGAGCTATGCTGCCAATTTTTTTTATGCATTAAAAACATTTCATTACAGACCATTTACTTTTAATGGGGTGCTATGGATTTCACCCCAAACTTTAGATTTCTTTGGTTTTCATTAAAGCCTGGCAAAAATATAACCTTATCACATATAATTAAATATTGTTAGAAATATGAAAACAGTCGGATGTCTTAGTACTTTTTTTTCAAGTTGCCTTTTTTTTAAAATACACTCTTTAATAATAGACCACTTTCGAGTTCATCCGTCACCGGCAAAAACTCATCAATTATGCACGCCTTTATGACGTCATTTACCAGATAGAGGGGGTCGCCTGTATCCCTGCACTATTTACGTTCATCAAGCGTCTTAGTGATCGTCTTTGTGCAGGATAAACTAGAAATAATGGTTGCTCTGTAGGTACTTACTGACAATTCCCTAATGACAGCAGTGTTGATTGTCAATTTTGAGAATTCAATTTGCCGAATAATTCGTACAATATAGAATTATAGTTTTCCAACCACTCGCTCAACATTGGAAAGGAAGTGACGACGCCCCTAAACGCACAAATGACGGTGATAAAGGCGCGTATAATTGACGAGTTTTTTCTGGTGGCGGATGAACTCGAAAGTGGTCTATTGTCTTATAAATCTATAATATATACATATTTCTGATGAAAATACTCTACTCATGAAAACATTCTAGTCAAGAAGCATACATGTCTGAATATATTTCTTTAAAACAGTTCTAGTCATAATGACATTCCTTGTTTATAAGTGTTCCAGTATTTAATAATTATACCATATTTTATGTCATAAATTGGATAATGACACTATGTTAAAGTTTCAGTTTTGGTTAAAAAGTTTTTTATCTGAAAATGCCTGTTCATTTGATGTTGGTTTTCAGCATGTCCAGCGTTTGTTGTTTTAAAATGTTTTTTTTTTCTTCACAAGAAACTTGGTTTAGTGTAACTGCTTGTTTAAACTGTATTTTGGCTGATAAAATAAAATATTTTTCCTACCTACCGACCCTTCAGTCTGAAGGTACAGTCGGAAAACTGCAAACAAACATATTTTTAAGGTTGGCCTTACAGGAATATATTTTCAGTAATAACATACATGACATACAGTAGGTGTGCTATGCATGATTGGTAAACTATGAACTGTTATATCTTTGCAAAGTTTAGTTTACAAAAAGAAAATAATAATATCAATGGAACTTGAGAAAAATTTAACAAAATAAAGGTTGTATATTTTCCCTTTGAAACATGTAACATACATATGTTATCACAGTTTTTGGATATTTTAGCTCACAATAACAACATGTATGTTTTTTTTCTCTAATAACTTATTTAAGTTAGACCCTTGACTGTTTATACATGAATACATTTATCATATTCAATTAGTAATTTACCAACATTTGCAATAGCTGATCTAGAGTCCTTTGTTATCATTTATTTGGTACTGAAAGTTCTTTTGTAAATAGAATTATTTGGATTATTTCCCTTTGACAAACATATTGTAAACTAGGATATTTATACCTTACAAAATGTACATGGACTGCTCTATTAGAACTTTGGTATATATTTCAACCTTTGATATTTGTCTTAGTGAATTTTGCTACTAAAAGTTTACCAAATATCAGGTTTTTCTCAAGCCACAGCAAATATAAATAAATCATATGTGTATATTTGACCTTCAAAAACCATATAAATATTTGACCTTTAGTGCTTCCCACATACATGACATAGATATTTGATCTTAAGGTAGTACCCAACCCTTCCCTTAAATTAATTTGGCTCGTTTAATTTTCATAAAATTTTGACAAAGTATTTACTTTGACCCTTTGACAAAAATATAAAAAACTTCAAAAAATTTGAACCAATCATTTTATCAGAAAAATTACACTGTTTATATAGCAGTTTGACAAACACTAATGTTGATCATTGAGAAGCTAAATATTCCCTAAACAACACAATGTTATTAAAACGTTAAGCTGATTTTACAGAGTTATCTCCCTGTAATGTTAGGAACCACCTTAAGTGCTTCCCATTTGTGTTTAAGTAACCATAAATGGCTTCCCACACCTTTCACAACTAAAATTAGGTGCACAGTTGTCTATCAGTTCTTCATTTTCAAAATTGTTTTCTACCAATAATTTATTCGAAATTTCTTCCTTGCACCAATTTGTTTGAGGCATAGTATTGTTTTCTGCCGATGGTCCATTTGAATTTTCATCCTGACATGAATTTGTTTCAGAATATATCTCTGTACCAACATTGTCTGAGATCCTGGAACTTTTATCAATTTCATAATCTGTATCGTTCATATCTTCTACATCTTTATTGTCTATACATGTTTCACTACTGAGTTTCAGTCTTTTGTTATTTACACTTTTTAAGCTTGGGGTCTTTTTATCTGAGATCCTGTCATTCAATCTTTTTGTTCTTTCTTCTACCATGTTAACAGATTCAACATTTTTGACGTTTTGACTTTTCAATTCTGTTGGTGGCTTTTTCATACCGCAGGTGCAGAAATCTTCCCCTGAACTTTTCTGACATTTAGAGATATGGTTTGTAAAGCAAATCTTATTGACATAATTTTTCTGACAAATGTGACATTCGTATGTCTTTTTAGGTTTTCCAGGTGTGCAGGTAATTAGATGCTTCTGGAGAGTATTTTCGGTCATAAATGGCTTCTGACATTTTTCACACTTGAATGGTTGTTCTTGACCATGAACCAATCGAGCATGATCTCTTAGATATGAAGGTCGTCTGAACTTTTGACCACACAATTCACACATGAATGGTTTTTCTCCTGTGTGGAGGCGGGAATGGTTCATTAAATGAGACCCTTTCCTGAACCCCACTCCACAAACTAAACATTTAAATGGTCGTTCATTTGTATGTACTTTCATTTTATGATTTGCAAGAGCATCGTTTCTTTTGAAAGCCATCCCACAATCTTCACAAGGATACTGGAGGGTGTCAACCATATCCCGACTATTCGCATATTCTTTGTGTGTTTTCATGTGACATCGTAAACTCCATTTGCTAGACAAACTCACAGAACAGATATCACATTTGAATAATTTTTCGCCAGTATGAGAAATTTGGTGAATTTGAAGATATGCCTTTCGTCTAAATTTTTTACCACAAAGAAGGCACTCAAATGGTTTTTCTCCCGTATGTTGTCGCAAGTGATTTACAAGATGGTGTTTTTGATTAAATGTTTTCAGACAGAATTCACATTCATTGACAGAATCCCCCGTATGGAGCCTCATGTGTTTCATTACTTGTTTTTCAGTATCAAAAACTGAAGAACACACGGAACAAGCATATGTTGGATTGTGATTCGAGTCAATTCTGTGTCGATCCAATTCTTTTTTACCAGTAAATGATAACCTACAAACTTCACATGAAAATACATGAGATTTAGCATGTCTTTTCAACAACTTTTGTGTATCAAAGGTTTCAAAACATTTGTCACAAGGAAATTTAATCGAATCATGTTTTTTTCCAAAATTTGCTTTTAACCTTGTTTTTATATCAGAAACTGATAAATCTTTGATCAAGTGGTTGTGTATTTTCTCTGGACAAAATTCTAAAGCTGCATCCCTACTCATTTCATTATTTTTGGAAATTCTGTTCCTGTGCGCTTTAATAACATGTCGACTTAAACCACTTTTAAAACTAAAACTCGACCCACACTGCTCACAAAAGAATTTGTTTGTTTTAACTTTTTCATTATTGATTTTAGAATTCAGTAATTTATTCCCATTTTTTTTAAGCAAAGTTGTCTCCCCTATCAGTGTCTTATCCACATTTGTCTCCCCTGATTGTATCTTATCTACAGTTATCTCCCCTTCATTTTTACAAAATTGCAAATTCTCTGTGTTGCAAATGTACATTTCTCCTGCATCCTCATCAGTTTCATGTTTAACAGGTAAAATATTACTTGTGTTAAAAAACATAGTTTCCTGGCCAAAAGATTCTTGTTCATCTTTGGTCTGCTGTTTTTCTGTCTTAATCACTACATGTAACTCTTCATTTGAATCCATGCAAACATCCATGTCTTCCTTTTCTCCATCAATATCAGAATAACTCAAGTCATCCAATTCCAATTTTGTATCAATTCTCTGTAATAAAAAAAAAATTACATTAATTTTTATTTATCTTGTTATAATTACGACCATGCACATATCTAGATTTTTTTGGAATATTAAGAAAATCATTTTTTTTTTTAAATAAGTACATTCTTAGTTCTAATCAGTTAATTTGACTTCTTATACAAATACTGAGTATTTATGGACTATTCACCTTGAGGAGTGATCATTTTGTGCTCTGTACCTAACATTTACATGTGTATATAAGTAATTTGTAGGAATTTTGTTCTTTTCAAGGTTTTAAGTAATCTCCCAGTGAATCTTCTCCAAGAACTAAACACAGAAATCTAATGACAATCTATTTCAATCTGCTAAAAAAAATGCCTCATTGATATCATTTGTATATACATGACATGCATGATATAAGGATGCAAAAATGCAAGATGGAAATAAAAACTTTTCACAATCAATGGGAGATAACTCAAAATTATTTTTCTCTCTGAGCAAGATATAAAACATTTGATCTACAATACTATGCAAATACACAAGTAATAAAATAATAGGTGAAAAAATCAAGGTAACAGTAGTACACCACTTTGAGATATTAAACACTTCAGAAAAAAACACAGATACATGCAGTTAAAATTTTATAGTCAAACAGTTCTATTCAAGTTCAAATTTATTTTACAGTTTTGTGAAAATAAAAAATCTGTACATATGTTGTCTATTTAGTTGTTTCATATACATTTTGTATATACAAATCGACTCTATATCAAAATAGAGTTGGGTTAATTTTGTTAAATTTTGTTAAAAACATGTGTAGTTTTGTACATGTACATTATCTTATTCAAGATGGATAATTTGTGATGGTTATTTGGGGTGTAAATACCCATCAATTGTCTAAATAAATACATTTCAGATTGATCAAATTAATACCCTATTACTTTGATCTAACTAAATAAGGTAAATATTAATTATATGCATGTCTATTTGTATCCATCTGATGAGTTGACTTTTTCAACTGATTGTTATAGTTCGTTCTTTTGTTGTACTGTTACACCACTGTCACAGGCTAGGCGAGGGTTGGGATCCCTCTAACATGTTTAACCCAGCCACATTCTGTATATACATGTATGTGATGTGCCTGTCCAAGTCATCCCATAATTCAGTGGTTGTCAATTTTTTATGTGTAACATATTTGTTTTCGTTCATTTTTTGTACATAAATTAGGTTTTTGTTTTTTTCATTTGAATTGTTTTACATTTACAGCAGTCAGATCCTTAATTAAGGTGGAAAGAGATTAATATAAGTTGCAATAACTCGTTTCCAAATCCACTATGAAAAAATATGTTTAATTTAACATACAATGTAGCAAAAAAAACTAAAGTTAGAGAACGGAAACCAATATTTATAGGACATATGCACAGACGGACATATCGACAAACAACTTCAGGGTAAATCTTACTGCCCCCTTTGTCAATGTTTGTAATGGAAAAGAAACAAATCCTAAAATGCCATTTAGTGAATTTAAATAGAAAACGGAAAACTGGAGTATATAAAAAAGAAGATGTGGTATGATTGCCAATGAGACAACTATCCACAAAAGACCAACACGACACAGACAATAACAACTATAGGTCACCAAACGGCCTTCAACAATGAGAAAAGCCCATAGCATAGTCAGCTATAAAAGGCCCAGATAAAACAATGTAAAACAATTCAAACGAGAAAACTAACGGCCTTACATGTATTTATGTAAAAAAATGAACGAAAAACAAATATGTAACACATAAACAAATGACAACCACTGAATTTACAGGCTCCTGACTTTTGACAGGCACATACATAAATAATGTGGCGGGGTTAAACATGTTAGCGGGATCCCAACCCTCCCCCTAACCTGGGACAGTGGTATAACAGTACATGCAGCATAAGAACGAACTATAAAAATCAGTTGAAAAAGGATATACGGCAGATTCCATGTAAGAAAGTGAAACAACTCCCATAAGCATGTTAGGCAAAAATCATAAGCAATGAACTTCTGTTTATGAATACATGCTTTACAAATAAAGATAAAGACAATTTGATAAAGCAAGATATTTGAAAGTGAAAAAAATATATATCACAGATGTTTTTGACTAAAAAAAGTAACAGATTTGGAAACAGGGATGTTTGAATAACATGACTACAGTAGTAAATACCAGTATACAAGTGTCAACATAAAGCATTGCGACACATAAACATTGTGTTAAAAAATGGGAGTTAATTCTGTCAAAATTTTTGCATTTTTTCATAGATATAGGAAGATGTGGTGTGAGTGCCAATGAGACAACTCTCCATCCAAATAACAATATTCAACTTGTTTTAATAATTTCTACTTTAAACAGAAACTATCATATCCAAAAATTATTTTTATAATTTCATCTATCATCATTTTTCATCAAAACATTCACAGATTATCTTTCACATAACAGTAATTATTATTTTTTTTTATTTATTCATTTTGACAGACATTTCCATTTCTTACATGGAATCTGCCATACACTAAAAAAATCAGTTCAGTCCTTGACAGGAAGATAGATAGAGCAGGACGGCGTCCCAGAAAAAAATTAAATAGCCTTGCCAGACGTCATAATACACCTTATTGCTATTTAGTCCATTCCTGGTAAAACAGTCATTTATACAACTTCCTGTTTAGGTCACGGGGGCCGAAAATGGAGGTCATCAGCAGTGAGCTGAGGGAGGAAAAACTTTAGAAAGTGATCCTCAAGAAACTTTGATATAGTATGATCCACTTTTTTCGAAATTAAAAATTGAAGTAAAAAAATATTTTGTTTGAAGTATTTACGGTAGTTTAAACAGGTCTCATTTAAAAGTATCATGCATGGTGAATTGTTTAAACAGGGTCCCAGATAGCTTCAACTGGATGAAAAAGTTGTGCAATTTTAGAACTTATCCGGAATGGAATAAATAGCGATTAGGTATTATTTGGACTAGACTGAGACTACTATAATTATGTTATAGTAGTCTCAGGACTAGAGCACAACCACAGCAAAATTGTGACAACATGGAATTGCTGTTTATTGCAGCTGTACAAAATTTTAAGAGGAATTTATGATTGGATGGTCGAGAAGATGCCTTGAGTATATATAAGTTGATATATATTGGGTGAGGTGGGAAAATGATGACAATAATCACCTTTTCAATATTTTGGAAATTTGTTGTTGACTGGTAAAAATAACAGGAAATGACTTTTGCTAAATAAATGCCGAAACACTTTCGGTACGGATATTTATTTGTGACTCCACATTCGGTAAAAAATAAGTGAAATTATTAGGATATAGATAAAATGTTTTAGAATAATTTAAAGAACATTTTTTATACTTTGCCTTTCAAATCATAAAAACTGAAAGAAAGGATGCAAACCTTAATATCAGAGAGATTCGAACTGTACATATCCGTAAAAATGAACTGGTTTACTGTGTTTTCATGCCGAAGTTTCAGTTCACAGCTGCTTGGAAAACAACGACACTTTGGCTATATATATATGCGTTTTGAGTGGTCCAATATGATTATTTCAACTTGCAAATCTTGTTGGCATTAATTCATAATCGTGTACATGTTCTAAAATAGTTTAAGGTGAACAAAAATATATATTTTCGGTTGTATATCTTTGATCTGTCAACAAATATTCAAAATGGCCACCATTTTTGCATCAAAAATTGATATGTCTTATAAATTATGCCACTACAATATGAGACATGAAATAGTTTATAAACCCACACTAAAGTATGCAAAGTATGTGCAAATTTTCTGAAGTCATACAGTTTTGATCCTGTATTGTAATATATGGGGACGAAGTCAGGCGCGTAGCTCCCTATACGCCAACACGCAGTTGCGTGCACATCGGTTCGGCATGCAAAAAAAATTATTGCAAAATTTAAAATTTATAAATTAAATTTTAAAGGAAACACATATGTTGTGACTTTTTTTATTGATGAAATGTTATTAAATAGCGGCATTTAGTTTCAAAATAGAAGTTTTACTGGAGATCATGCATGAAAAAATCGGACACTGTAACTTGTATCTTTTACACGATTTGAATTTGTTATACTCAGTCTAGTACATGTAGTTTCGGAGCACATTTTACAGAGTACGGTTTATCTGTTTGGAATGAGATTTAACAATTTGCATTAGCTCCTTCGATATCGTTGAAATTATGCCACGGCGATGTGTTCGAGGGACTACCAGAGCCACTCATCCTGCAAACACGGCAAAACAGTAATGGAAAATCTCATTATATTTTGCGTTTTAATATAGACCATATGATAATGAAACTAGAGAGAGGAGTCGCGTCTGGTATTATCAGAAAATCGCTACTTTGTGCCGTTTCTGCTTCCTCGTGTTGTAGGAAATATAACAAACGAACGAATCTCAATATTGTCTGAGACATACGAAACTGACCTGGTATGTAATTTTGACGAATTCAATTGGGTTTTCGCTCGATGGCGAACTCGTACAATGGTTTACAACATCTCGCGAGTGCTACCGTGGAGATCTATCAGTGTACTACGTCTGTTCAAATACGTCTGTACGATCAACAATGACTAATGACAGGTTATCATCGCTAGCATTACTGCATATTCAACGAGATTCAGTGTGAATATTGACAAATAAAAAGAGAAGCACGTTTCTGCCTAGACCCTAAGAGCAGATTTTGGACAATTTTGAGTAAATTCTGTATCAGAAAAATGTGTAGTTTATGTTTTCAATTAACCATGATTTACTTTATTCAGAAGCTTTATGAATAGTTTTACATTCATAAATTGTTGATAAGTCCTATCTACATGTAGCTCCTCTTTCAACTGTCCTATGACCGAAAACCGAAAAAAAAACATTTTCCTGCATAAAAGGGTCCCAAATTTTTTTCGCCTCGCTCCGCTCGGCGGTAGGTGCTTGCACATCATTTCTTTCTAGCTACGCCCCTGGAAGTCCCCTATAACAGTAGAAAATTCAATAAAAAAAAAAAATCGGGAAAATTTGCCGAATTTTTCATTGTACTAATGAACTCAAAATCATTCAATTTTTTTTGTGTCATGTTTTGAAATCTACAATGTACTTCCTTTTTCCGGTTTTGTTTGCATGAATCTTGGAGTAAAATATATATTTACCAGTCTATTATCTTTTTTCTCATTTTTAATAAATCCTTGATATGAAAAAACGTTACCTGATGATAGCGTTTCTTTGTTTACATTGCATATGACGTCATAACTTAAATAACGTCACAACTAAAATCCCTAACAACAGAACCAAAATCGGAAACGTTACGGTATTTCCGTTTCTTTTTTTAACAAATATTTTTAAAGTTACAAAAAAATAATTCATACAGACTTCGTCCCCATTTACAGGTAATGCCTGCCTCATATTATTTTAACAGTTTAATGAAAAGTTGCATAATATTGTTTACCTGATTAAATCAAATCTGTAATATCGTCTCGTATTGTGTTTTTGACCGTCTGACGTTTTCGACCTAATTCTACTTTCACTTCCCTTATGCTGTGCATGCCTGCATGATGTCATATTCGGCTGCTGTACTTAGAAACAATAGCAAATGATACCACGTGTGGTAAAGATTTTTCAAATAAAGTTATTATATTAAGTATTTACGTTTTTTTATTGGCACTGGCTACGGTTACATGGAAATGTAACAATAATAAAAATATTATTGTTACATTGGAGAGTAAATGCCGGAATGCATGGTTGGGTAAGGACCTGTTTAATTGCGAATGTAACAATAATTATTGAGGCTACGGTTACATTGCATTATTGTTACATGAAAAACAGCAATGTACGATGGGACTAGTAATATGTACTAAAAAATAAAAGTTGAAGACATTTATTTTATATTTACAATACATACATTTATAACATACAATTTATTTACTGTATTTTTTTTATTTACAATGACAATTTCTACAAATCCAGAAGTCCGACACATTTTTGATGAACAAAATTAAGTCCTCCATGGATACGTGTACATACAGAAGTTCTTAGTATTTAAGTTACAGTTAGCAAACTTTGCTTTTGATGTATCAATTTGCGTCAAGTTGTATACATGTAGCTGTATGAAATTTATGTCTTGATGTTGTTTCAGTTTCGTTTAAAACGCATCCGAAGTTTTCATTTGTTCACCCTAAACAAAATTGGTTCAAATTAATATAATGACAGTAATAAGAGTAGGTGTGCAGTTATATATAAATATTTTAAAAAAGTGAAACCATTGAACTATATTTCTCGCCTTTGACACTTCTTATCTAATCTTGAGTAGTATCTTTTTAAAGAACATCTAAACCATTAATACGTAAAACTATTCAAGTAATAAACCATTTGTTGAATAATATATTTATTATTTATAAGTATTACAAGTATTGTTTAGTACATGTATATGAAAGAATTAAGCAATAAAACTATAGAAGATTTAAGTTTAATACATCTAGCGTACATTGCTGTTTTTCATGTAACAATAAAGTTATGTAACCGTAGTCTCAGTTATTATTGTTACATTCGTAATCAATCGGTTCCTCGCCCAACTTTGCATTCCGGCAATTAGTCTCCAATGTAACAATAATATTTTAATTATTGTTACATTTCCATGTAACCGTAGCCAGTGCCTTTTTTATTTGATATCACATTTTTGTACCCTTTTCACTAATGCTAGTTTTACCTTCCAAAAGAATGGTCTAAAATAAACGAATTTTCTAAACTTATGGCAGAGGTCTTTTTGCATGCAAAGTTAACTTCAAGGTCATTAAGTCACATGACTGTCAGGTGGTTAGTTGTAACACTTAAAGTTAATTTGAATACAGAAATATGCATGCTCCTTACAGCTTTTTACCGAAAAAATAAAATATCAGTTAAATTTTATTTACAGAAAAAAACAGTGTCAGTGGAAATTACAGACAATACTCACCAACCTCACTTCACCAGTGGATTAACCAAAGTATTTAACAAAAACATGAATGTATACAAGACCATACAAGGCTTCAAAGTGCCTCATTCTGAAATGTGTACAAATTGTCCAAAAAAGATATCAAAATTATATTTTATATCTTATAGTTGTATATTTAACCATTTAATTCTTTAAGTCATAAGTTTGATCACCTTTAACACTTTGATATAAACTTTAGTATCAAATTTATAACCAATTCCGGCTTTGTACGACATGTCATTTCTGACTTTTAACCCATTTTTTAAATAGGTCGAAAACACAAGACGCTTGTTTTTGTCAACAAAGGTGCCATCGATCTTATGAACTTAAATGAAAAAATAAATTAAAGATCGAAATATATTTCCGATACAGTTATTTTATGCACAAGTATACTAGCGACTCTCAAAATATTAAGTATGTCTATGTTCAAACATATAACAGGGAAATTCAGAAAAATATGTTAGTAGGTCGAAAATACAATACACGAGGATACTAAAATAACGAGGTCTAATTTGTCAGCTGTCATGGGGTAAAAAACGACAAATCAAAGAACTCAACTTAATGTATAGCTTATATAGGAGAATATTAATGGTATTGATTAAAAATGACACCATTCAAGACCCTTTTTTTATCCACATAATTAACATTGCCAATAATTAACCAGTTCCGGGTCAAATCCGATACCGATAGTACATTTGTATATTCACCTGTTACCTATACCTTATCTGTACGTTCCGTATCTGACAGGCGCACCATCAAACGGTGTATTTAGGATTTGCTATATATACTGGTCATAATCACAGGAATGCCAATGTTACTAAATTCTATCATTGTCACATTGTTCCTATTGAAGTACTTTAATCAGTATTACTTTAGAAGATGACAATATGAATACTAAAAATCTAGACTTAAAATAAGGTGTATAGGTACAGTTTTCAATTTGTTAGCCTGGCCTAAGCAGGCATGACCCAGACCAGCGAAACAAAGAATTCAATTTTATTCATAACTAAGATTGGACAATGCTATTGATAAAAAAATAGTCACAGGTGTGTTCTAGTATGTAATGAAATTATATATACCTTCATGTGTTATTTTTAGTAAAATGGGGTTGAAATTTCAGATATTTGAACATGAATGTGGACATATTTTTCCTTTCAAAAGAAAAACATAAGCAAGTTTTTTTTTTAACTATGTGTAATTTCTGTTTTATAAAAATGTTCTTTAAATTTATGCATTTTGTTTTTTCAAATAACTCATATTTGGGCCACACCAATTCAATTCCTTGTTCAACGACCCGCCCCCACCTATTTTTTTCAAAACAGATTTTTTTTATTTTTATTATATTCCAGCTTCCTGCATCAGGAAATGTAATCGTGTCCATTTACTGCACCATTTTTTTGTAAATATTATAAAAAGATCTCAACATTTGTTTTTTTAGTCTAACCTAAAATATAACGGTTTTAAACCTATAAGCACCCCACAACACTGCAAATATCTGCGAGAATATTTGTTTCAGCATGAAACCAATTTATTCCAAGTGGCAGTGCTCCAATATAAATATGTAACAGCCTAAATACCTGTACAGAACAAAACATTTGTTTCTTTCCCCCTGACTTATATTCCCTATCAAAAAATGTCAATTGTTCGTTGTTAAAATAAAGTACAAAGAACTTCTGAAGAATTTGCCTTCAACTGCAATTATAAATTGTAAGCTGACGATTATACCCGCTGCAGGTTTGTGCACCTGTCCTGATTGATTCAGGGACCTGTTGTTCAGCAGTTATGGTTTGTTGATGTGGTTTATTGTTATTTTCACGTTTGGAAATATAAATAATATTGTTGGTTTTCCTGTTCGAATTGTGTACAATACTAAGTTGTGGTTCCCTTAAAGCTTGCTGTTTGGTCTGGATCTGATCATCAAAGCTCTGTGTAAAAGGTAGTAATACTTTGACCTATGTTTGTTATTATCAGGTTGGGAACAACCCTCTCTCAGACAAGGGTATTGAAGGGGTCATTTTACCATGAAAGAAAATAGAAATACTAAGGATTTGTATAGTGCTACTATACAAAACCTTTGAAAACTTAGAATTTTTTACTCAAAAAGAGGAGAAATACATGTACATTATATTTTAAACAACTTTTCTTAAAGAGGCCAGGTCCACTTATTTTGAATAATATCAAACTGTTAAAGTTAGGAATACTACACAATTCTTGGACATGTTTTGACCATTAAATACCATATAGATATTATAGTTCTTTTGGAAATATTAGCCCTTTTGTACTAAAAATGTTTTTACAAAAAAAATATATCATAACTTATATTGACCCCTCATAAAAGGGATATCCATAACATTAAGGGGTTGTTCTGAACCTGATTATGACTTGGATGGAGAATTGTCTCATCGTCAGTCACACATACATAGACCAGATTTATTTATTCAATTATTTCTTGTTGAACAGGGGAAAAATACTTCATAAATTAAAGAAATGTCAAGGTACAAGTGATAAATCAAGTTTTAATATAGTCAAAACCTACTATTTTATGTTTACAAAAAAAAAATTATAATCGCTCGCCTTTACTTTTTAAGCTTTGCCTCAAAAATTTGCAAATTAAATATTTTTTATTAAAATTTTCAAATCACTCGCTAGCCTCAATTTTTGGAGTCCAAAAATCTGTAGAACAAGAAATTAAATTGGTGTGGCCTTATCAAATATTCATAACTGTAGAAAAAAAGTATTTTTTTGCTGTATATTTATCAAAGGAGTAGGTTCAGTAAGACCCCTTTTTGGCCCCAAAATATGGCAGTTTTACAAAATTGTGAAAATGAAATCCTTTAGCTATTTACTGGAATGTAGAACATTTTTTCTTTTCCAGTGAAAGCTTCATCTGTTGATATAACATTTATAAATTGTGAACATTAAGTGTATATTTGAATATTTTCACCTATTTTGATTTATGAGTTTGACTGTACATGTACCTCTGGTATCTTTCGTCCCTCTTTAGGAAGACTTTTATATTGTCAAATAATCCAAACACAAATTGTTGAGTCTCTAAGAAAAGTTTTAAGAATTTATTAGCTGTTTAAGTTCAATAGGTGCAATTTGGGTACTGTGACGTTATGAAGTCCGCACCCCTTATGGATTATTTTGGAGAATTAAACCATGGACTATACAAGCCTTTTTAATTAATTTTATACCAGACATTTGATTTTTCTTTCAAGAAAAGAGTGCCAGACTGCTCAGGGGCGTAGCTAGGAAGAAACGATGTGCAAGCACCTACCGCCTGGCGAATTTTGGGACCCTTTTATGCAGGAAAATGCTTTTTTTTTCGGTTTTCGGTCATAGGACAGTTGAAAGAGGAGCTACATGTAGATAGGACTTATAAACAATTTATGAATGTAAAAATATTCAAAAAGCTTCTGAATAAAGTAAATCATGGTTAATTGAAAACAGAAACTACACATTTTTCTCATACAAAATTTACTCAAAATTGTCCAAAATCTGCTCTTCGGGTCTAGGCAGAAACGAGCTTCTCTATTAATTTGTCAATATTCACACTAAAATCTCGTTGAATATGCAGTAATGCTAGCGATGATAACCTGTCATTGTTCATTGTTGATCGTACATTTGATTTCAACAGACGTAGCATACTGATAGATCACCACGGTAGCCTCGCGAGATGTTATAAACCAGTGTACGTGTTTGCCATCAAGCCAGCTCCCAATTGAATACGTCAAAATTACATACCAGGTCAATTTCGTATATCTCAGACAATGTTGAGATTTGTTCGTTTGTTATATTTCCTACAACACGAGGAAGCAGATACGGCACAAAGAAGCGATTTTCTGATAATACCAGAAGTGACTCCACTCTCCAGTTCCATTATCATATGGTCTATAAACGCAAAATATAATGAGACTTTCCAATACTGTTTTGGCATGTTTGCAGGATGAGTGGATCTGGTAGTCCCTCGAACACATCGCGGTGGCATAATTTCAACGATATCGAAGGGTTTAAAGCTAATGCCGATTGGTACATCTCATTCCAAACAGATAAACATAACTCTGTAAAATGTGCTCTGAAACTACATGTATTAGACTGAGTATAACAAATTCATTACAGTGTCCTATTTTGTCATGCATGATCTCCCATAAAACTTCTATTTTGAAACCAAATGCCGTTATTTAATGACATTTCATCAATCAAAAAAGTGACAACATATGTGTTTCCTTTGAAATCTAATTTATAAATTTTTAATTTTGCAATATTTTTTTTGCATGCCGAACCGATGTGCACACAACTGCGTGTTGGCATATAGGGAGCTACGCGCCTGCTGCTTATATATAAAGCAAAGAGGGTTTTTTTTTCTTAAAAGAAAACCACATTAATACATGCATGTAAATTTATCAATAAAAAGTAAGCATCTGATGTTGAATTCAAATATTTATCATGTTTATAGAGTGAGTTTATTAATTACCAAACAATATATATACAAATTTGAAAAAGCTAATTTATAACATTGTGTGCTTTAATAGATTGAGAATTTTAGGTATGTAAGTATTGAATTTTACCTAGGGCTTGGAAAGGATAATTTTGTTAGGTAACTTGAAGGTGTGAATATGTTTTAATTTGGTCAGACAATACTGGGGATCCTACTGCTGAAATTAGATAATTAAGGAATGACTGTAATATTTTTTTAATTGGTGCACACTGAATAATGTGCGTAGCGGGTTATTTAACAGTGTGCACCACATTTTTTATGTTATTTCGAATAGACAGAAAAAATATTACAGTCATTTCTTATAATTTAATTCTAAATTCCATTTTAACTGTAGAAAACCACGAATAAACGTTGATGACGTCATGGTCACATGACTAAATTATGTCTATGGGCTGATAACAAAAGATGTTTTACATCAAAAATTAAATTATAAATGTAAAGATGACCATATTTCTATAGTCCAAGTTTTAATCTTGGGGTTAAGAAATCATCTATCTAGGAAAGTCATCCCATTGTAGCATCACCACTAAAATGGTCTTGATATGGATACAATCACTATACACATTTTTAGATTAACTACATTTTAAACAATGCCATGTTTATAAATGCTTCATTTTATAATTCCTCAGTTTTGTTTTGATCCAATATAAAATGGATATTTGAATATCTTGTTGATAATTTTTTTCTTTTTATTTCTCCTTCAGGTTAAATGCTGCAGATTTTTTGAACTAGCATAAAATGGATATGTATACCACAGAAATAACATCTTTGATTGAAGAGAGTTATGGTAATGTTGATCAGTTAATGAGTAACTGCCTTCCTAGTTATGAATTAAACAGAGAATACAATGGAACCAATGGCGATAGAGGTAATTCTAATGTAACATTGTTTGTAACATTCATTTTGATTGGATGACTTCACCAATTATCTTGGCATCAATTCACACTTGATGCCATGAAAAGGTACCTGCAAGTGTAGACGACATATGACAGATTTTATGTATGAAACATAGTTCTTTTCTGTTAGTTTTATTAGAATGGAGATAACACTATTGTATTTACAGCTCTGATGACATCAATTGGTGAATTAATGGACACAAATACCCTTTTACTGGTTCCAATAACGCGTCACAAAAAAACTCAATTTGCTACCATCAAATCACCAATTGATGCCATCAGAGCTGAAATTACAATAATTATATGTTTCATGTGTGGTTCTGAAAATGAGCAATAAATTCTCCCTAGCATAAAAGCAAAATGATATTATTAACTTAAAAAATATTGTGTGCACTTATTATTGCTATTTTGGAAAAATAGAAAAAATGTGAGATTAATTTTTGCTATTTCAGGAAAATTTGCTTACTCTTTTTATACGACCGCAAATTTTGAAAAAAATTTCGTCGTATATTGCTTTCACGTTGGCGTCGTCGTCGTCGTCGTCGTCGTCGTCCGAATACTTTTACTTTTCGCACTCTAACTTTAGTAAAAGTGAATAGAAATCTATGAAATTTTAACACAAGGTTTATGACCATAAAAGGAAGGCTGGTATTGATTTTGGGAGTTTTGGTCCCAACATTTTAGGAATTAGGGGCCAAAAAGGGCCAAAATAAGCATTTTCTTGGTTTTCGCACTATAACTTTAGTTTAAGTTAATAGAAATCTATGAAATTTTGACACAAGGTTTATGACCACAAAAGAAAGGTTGGGATTGATTTTGGGAGTTTTGGTTTCAACAGTTTAGGAATTAGGGGCCAAAAAAGGGCCCAAATAAGCATTATTTTTGGTTTTCGCACAATAACTTTAGTTAAAGTAAATAGAAATCAATGAAATTTAAACACAATGTTTATGACCACAAAAGGAAGGTTGGTATTGATTTTGGGAGTTTCGGTCCCAACAGTTTAGGAATTAGGGGCCAAAAAGGGACCCAAATAAGCATTTTTCTTGGTTTTCGCACCATAGCGTTAGTATAAGTAAATAGAAATCTATGAAATTTAAACACAAGGTTTATGACTATTAAAGGAAGGTTGGTATTGATTTTGGGAGTTTTGGTCCCAACAGTTAAGGAAAAAGGGGCCCAAAGGGTCCAAAATTAAATTTTGTTTGATTTCATCAAAATTGAATAATTGGGGTTCTTTAATATGCCCAATCTAACTGTGTATGTAGATTCTTAATTTTTGGTCCCGTTTTCAAATTGGTCTACATTAAGGTCCAAAGGGTCCAAAATTAAACTTAGTTTGATTTTAACAAAAATTGAAACCTTTGGGTTCTTTGATATGCTGAATCTAAAAATGTACTTAGATTTTTGATTATTGGCCCAGTTTTCAAGTTGGCCCAAATCGAGGTCCAAAATTAAACATTGTTTGATTTCATCAAAAATTGAATAATTGGGGTTCTTTGATATGCCAAATCTGACTGTGTATGTAGATTCTTAATTTTTGGTCCAGTTTTAAAATTGGTCTAAATTAAAGTGCAAAGGGTCCAAAATTAAACTAAGTTTGATTTTAACAAAAAATAAATTCTTGGGCCTCTTTGATATGGTGAATCTAAACATGTACTTAGATTTTTGATTATGGGCCCAGTTTTCAAGTTGGTCCAAATTAGGATCTAAAATTATTATATTAAGTATTGTGCAATAGCAAGTCTTTTCAATTGCACAGTATTGTGCAATGGCAAGAAATATCTAATTTCACAATATTGTGAAATAGCAAATTTTTTTTTAATTAAGAGTTATCTTTCTTTGTCCAGTATAGTAAGCAAGAAATATCTGCAAGAATTTTTATACGACCGCAAATTTTGAAAAAAATTTCGTCGTATATTGCTATCACGTTGGCGTCGTCGTCGTCCGAATACTTTTAGTTTTCGCACTCTAACTTTAGTAAAAGTGAATAGAAATCTATGAAATTTTAACACAAGGTCTATGACCATAAAATAAAGGCTGGTATTGATTTTGGGAGTTTTGGTCCCAACATTTTAGGAATTAGGGGCCAAAAAGGGCCAAAATAAGCATTTTCTTGGTTTTCGCACTATAACTTTAGTTTAAGTTAATAGAAATCTATGAAATTTTGACACAAGGTTTATGACCACAAAAGAAAGGTTGGGATTGATTTTGGGAGTTTTGGTTTCAACAGTTTAGGAATTAGGGGCCAAAAAAGGGCCCAAATAAGCATTATTCTTGGTTTTCGCAAAATAACTTTAGTTAAAGTAAATAGAAATCAATGAAATTTAAACACAATGTTTATGACCACAAAAGGAAGGTTGGTATTGATTTTGGAAGTTTCAGTCCCAACAGTTTAGGAATTAGGGGCCAAAAAGGGACCCAAATAAGCATTTTTCTTGGTTTTCGCACCATAGCTTTAGTATAAGTAAATAGAAATCTATGAAATTTAAACACAAGGTTTATGACTATAAAAGGAAGGTTGGTATTGATTTTGGGAATTTTGGTCCCAACAATTAAGGAAAAAGGGGCCCAAAGGGTCCAAAATTAAACTTTGTTTGATTTCATCAAAATTGAATAATTGGGGTTCTTTAATATGCCGAATCTAAATGTGTATGTAGATTCTTAATTTTTGGTCCCGTTTTCAAATTGGTCTACATTAAGGTCCAAAGGGTCCAAAATTAAACTTAGTTTGATTTTAACAAAAATTGAAACCTTGGGGTTCTTTGATATGCTGAATCTAAAAATGTACTTAGATTTTTGATTATTGGCCCAGTTTTCAAGTTGGCCCAAATCGAGGTCCAAAATTAAACATTGTTTGATTTCATCAAAAATTGAATAATTGGGGTTCTTTGATATGCCAAATCTAACTGTGTATATAGATTCTTAATTTTTGGTCCAGTTTTAAAATTGGTCTAAATTAAAGTGCAAAGGGTCCAAAATTAAACTAAGTTTGATTTTAACAAAAATTAAATTCTTGGGCCTCTTTGATATGCTGAATCTAAACATGTACTTAGATTTTTGATTATGGGCCCAGTTTTCAAGTTGGTCCAAATCAGGATCTAAAATTATTATATTAAGTATTGTGCAATAGCAAGTCTTTTCAATTGCACAGTATTGTGCAATGGCAAGAAATATCTAATTTCACAATATTGTGAAATAGCAAATTTTTTTTTAATTAAGAGTTATCTTTCTTTGTCCAGTATAGTAAGCAAGAAATATCTGCAAGATTTTTTTTTAATTGGAGTTATCTTTCTTTGTCCAGAATCAACTTAAATCTTTGTTATATACAAAATACAATGTATATTCACTTTTTCTACCGACTGATAAATTTAAATAATCTTTACCATTCAGTGATAACAAGCAGTTTTTTTACATCTTAATATTTTATGATGTATTTAAATGAGTAGTAATTGTTGCAAACTTCATTAGAATATTCTAATTGAAATTAGTTTTGGAATAAGGGAAAGGGGGATGTGAATAAAAAATTGGGTTCAATTTTGTCTCATTTGAAATTTCATAAATAAAAAGAAAATTTCTTCAAACATTTTTTTGAGAGGATTAATATTCAACAGCAGTGAATTGCTCTAAGAGAAAACACAAATTTTAAGTTCATTTGAATACATTCATTCTGTGTCAGAAACCTATGCTGTGTCAACTATTTATTTTAATTGGAGTTATTATACGACCGCAAATTTTGAAAAAATTTTCGTCGTATATTTCTATCACGTTGGCGTCGTCGTCGTCGTCGTCGTCTGAATACTTTTAGTTTTCGCACTCTAACTTTAGTAAAAGTGAATAGAAATCTATGAAATTTTAACACAAGGTTTATGACCATAAAAGGAAGGCTGGTATTGATTTTGGGAGTTTTGGTCCCAACATTTTAGGAATTAGGGGCCAAAAAGGGCCCAAATAAGCATTTTCTTAGTTTTCGCACAATAACTTTAGTTTAAGTTAATAGAAATCTATGAAATTTTGACACAAGGTTTATGACCACAAAAGAAAGGTTGGTATTGATTTTGGGAGTTTCGGTCCCAACAGTTTAGGAATTAGGGGCCAAAAAGGGACCCAAATAAGCATTTTTCTTGGTTTTCGCACCATAGTGTTAGTATAAGTAAATAGAAATCTATGAAATTTAAACACAAGGTTTATGACTATTAAAGGAAGGTTGGTATTGATTTTGGGAGTTTTGGTCCCAACAGTTAAGGAAAAAGGGGCCCAAAGGGTCCAAAATTAAATTTTGTTTGATTTCATCAAAATTGAATAATTGGGGTTCTTTAATATGCCGAATCTAACTGTGTATGTAGATTCTTAATTTTTGGTCCCGTTTTCAAATTGGTCTACATTAAGGTCCAAAGGGTCCAAAATTAAACTTAGTTTGATTTTAACAAAAATTGAAACCTTTGGGTTCTTTGATATGCTGAATCTAAAAATGTACTTAGATTTTTGATTATTGGCCCAGTTTTCAAGTTGGCCCAAATCGAGGTCCAAAATTAAACATTGTTTGATTTCATCAAAAATTAAATAATTGGGGTTCTTTGATATGCCAAATCTAACTGTGTATGTAGATTCTTAATTTTTGGTCCAGTTTTAAAATTGGTCTAAATTAAAGTGCAAAGGGTCCAAAATTAAACTAAGTTTGATTTTAACAAAAATGAAATTCTTGGGCCTCTTTGATATGCTGAATCTAAACATGTACTTAGATTTTTGATTATGGGCCCAGTTTTCAAGTTGGTCCAAATCAGGATCTAAAATTATTATATTAAGTATTGTGCAATAGCAAGTCTTTTCAATTGCACAGTATTGTGCAATGGCAAGAAATATCTAATTTCACAATATTGTGAAATAGCTAATTTTTTTTTAATTAAGAGTTATCTTTCTTTGTCCAGTATAGTAAGCAAGAAATATCTGCAAGAATTTTTTTTAATTGGAGTTATCTTTCTTTGTCCAGAATCAACTTAAATCTTTGTTATATACAATATACAATGTATATTCACTTTTTACTACCAACTGATAAATTTAAATAATCTTTACCATTCAGTGATAACAAGCAGTTTTTTTACATCTTAATATTTTATGATGTATTTAAATGAGTAGTAATTGTTGCAAAGTCCATTAGAATATTTTAATTGAAATTAGTTTTGGAATAAGGGAAAGGGGGATGTGATTAAAAAATTGGGTTCAATTTTTCTCATTTGAAATTTCATAAATAAAAAGAAAATTTCTTCAAACATTTTTTTGAGAGGATTAATATTCAACAGCATAGTGAATTGCTCTAAGAGAAAACAAAAATTTTAAGTTCATTTGAATACATTCATTCTGTGTCAGAAACCTATGCTGTGTCAACTATTTAATCACAATCCAAATTTAGAGCGGAATCCAGCTTGAATGTTGTGTCCATACTTGCCCCAACCGTTCAGGGTTCAACCTCTGCGGTCGTATAAAGCTACGCCCTGCGGAGCATCTGGTCTTTCTTTGTCCAGAATCAACTTAAATCTTTGTTATATACAATATACAATGTATATTCACTTTTTACTACCAACTGATAAATTTAAATAATCTTTACCATTCAGTGATAACAAGCAGTTTTTTTACATCTTAATATTTTATGATGTATTTAAATGAGTAGTAATTGTTGCAAACTCCATTAGAATATTTTAATTGAAATTAGTTTTGGAATAAGGGAAAGGGGGATGTGATTAAAAAATTGGGTTCAATTTTTCTCATTTGAAATTTCATAAATAAAAAGAAAATTTCTTCAAACATTTTTTTGAGAGGATTAATATTCAACAGCATAGTGAATTGCTCTAAGAGAAAACAAAAATTTTAAGTTCATTTGAATACATTCATTCTGTGTCAGAAACCTATGCTGTGTCAACTATTTAATCACAATCCAAATTTAGAGCGGAATCCAGCTTGAATGTTGTGTCCATACTTGCCCCAACCGTTCAGGGTTCAACCTCTGCGGTCGTATAAAGCTACGCCCTGCGGAGCATCTGGTCTTTCTTTGTCCAGAATCAACTTAAATCTTTGTTATATACAATATACAATGTATATTCACTTTTTACTACCAACTGATAAATTTAAATAATCTTTACCATTCAGTGATAACAAGCAGTTTTTTTACATCTTAATATTTTATGATGTATTTAAATGAGTATTAATTGTTGCAAACTCCATTAGAATATTTTAATTGAAATTAGTTTTGGAATAAGGGAAAGGGGGATGTGATTAAAAAATTGGGTTCAATTTTTCTCATTTGAAATTTCATAAATAAAAAGAAAATTTCTTCAAACATTTTTTTGAGAGGATTAATATTCAACAGCATAGTGAATTGCTCTAAGAGAAAACAAAAATTTTAAGTTCATTTGAATACATTCATTCTGTGTCAGAAACCTATGCTGTGTCAACTATTTAATCACAATCCAAATTTAGAGCGGAATCCAGCTTGAATGTTGTGTCCATACTTGCCCCAACCGTTCAGGGTTCAACCTCTGCGGTCGTATAAAGCTACGCCCTGCGGAGCATCTGGTTTTTTATTAAATAGCAGAACATGAGTTATTATTATTTCAAAACTCACCCGGTTACATTGTCAATATTCATAATAGTTGCATTAATGAAAGCATAGCTGTATCTGAAGTCACCATGAGGAAAGAAATTTACAATGAAATTCTCATTAAAGGGCAATAACTTTAATTTTCTTGCATAAAAGATATACATGTAAAACAAAAATGATCAGACAGTCTTACTGACATAAAAGAAAAAAAGGAAAAAGCAAGAACGATCAAAGATACTATAACTATGCCATATCTCCTTATGTTTATATACATGTACCTGTTAAATGGATGAACATTTTATTTAGAAATAAAAAAAACTAATGATAGACAAAGACACATATTACAATGTGACACGAACATGCTGATAACAATAGCTGTGTAGGTTTTGTTGTATCTTTTAAGGGGCCTTTTTTTGTCATTCATTTAGACAGGAAAATTCCAACTTTGCATTGTCAGATCAAAATCTTTCAGAGTTTTTTTCCCCATTTATGTAAGAATTAAAAATAGTTAAATGCAACATTTACTTTCTTAGATGTGATCCATAAAACATTAAGAATTCAGACCAAGGAAATAATATTTAACCATTTTGTGGTCAGCGTAAGAGAGCATGAAATGCACTTCTCAAATTTTAAACTTTTGTCTGATTCTTTTTTAGATTCAGAAGGCACTCCAGATAATGACATGAGTCATTTAGAGGAAAGCACACAACAAGGGACAGAAGCACAAAGAAATTCTGGTTTGGAGCACGGCAGTCAAGAAGAATGTATAACGAATAGTATTTCTTCTATTGATTTTGGTACTATACAAGTAAAATCTGAAATCGTTTATGATGATTCAGATAGCAGTGATTTTGAAATCGAAAACAGCATTGAAGATGAGTCGCTGTCTGACAACACTGTGGTGCCATCTATGCCATTTTCTGACAACCAAAATGAGAAAAGCATGTTCATGTACAGTATGAGTAGAGATGATAAAACTGACAATATGTTGACTAAAAATGACAAATCTACGCTGAAAATGAAATTCCACATCTGTAAAGAATGTGGTAAAGTTTGTAGATCGCCATGGAAACTAATGACTCATGTAAAATCACATAATTATAGAAACCAATATGAATGTCCCGAATGTGGAGTCTGTAATAGTAGCAAGAAAGAAATGAAAAAACATTTCCGTCGCCATGCCAACTTAATACCTCAGAGTCAGACAGAAAAATCACACAAATGTCATATGTGTGATGCTTCATTTCAATCACCTTCAAAATTAAAAATACACATGTGCATGCACGGTGGGATAAGACCTTACACGTGTGGCCTGTGTAATAAGAGTTTTACATGGAGTGGAGGTCTCAGGGACCATCTCAAGATACACACCGGAGAGAGACCTCATACATGTAAATTCTGTTCGAAAACATTCCCCGACACATCGAAATTAAAAAATCATCAAAGAATACACACGGGTGAAAAGCCACATGTGTGTAAAACGTGTGGGAAAGGTTTCATCGAAAGTGGGAAATTGAAACGACACATGAGAACACATACAGGCGAACAACCGTATAAGTGTGATCTATGTGATAAAAGATTTAATGTAATTAGTAACTTAAACAAACACATGACAATCCATAGTGGAGAGAAACCTTATGTTTGTAATATATGTGGAAGGGGATTTTCTCAAAATACAAATCTTAAAAGTCATTCTAGAATACACACTGGGGAAAAAGATCCGTACAAGTGTGAGGTTTGTGATGTAAGATTTGAAAGAATCATAGAAGCTAAAGTGCATGCTTGTTCAGGGCCAAGAAAGGACAATGTAAAAGCTAAATTTATTGCTCCCAAGAAGGGAGACAATTTAGAGATAATTTCAAAGGGAGATAACTCTGATACAGATGTGACTGAAAATGGAGGTATTTCTGAATTGAAGAAAATCAGTAAGGGAGACAACTGTAGGAATGAGATTGAAGAAAAGACAGTTTCATTAGGTAAAAGACGTGTAACTAGGGGAGGTAAACCAAGAAACTTGTCAGAGCAAAGGTCAAATGACAGCATGACCATTGACACAATTAAAAGTAACAAGATGGTACATGTAGATGTGAGGGAAATAAAAATTGAAAAGAATCATGGTGAAGAAATTTTGGATGATATTAATTTAAGGATTAAGGTTGAAACTCTATGGGAAAAAAATGTAGAAATAAATGAAAAAAAATTGAACAGTGATGGTAAAATATTTGATGGTCAAAATGATTTGACCAAGTCAGAAGTTTACAAGCCGATTTTAGTCTTTCAAGAATACCCCTGTCAACACTGTGGAAAGGTTTTCCATGCTCTACGGAAATTGAAAATGCATGAGAAAATACATTCTAAGCACCGTCCTTTTGTTTGCAACTACTGCGGGAAAACTTTTATAGAAAAAAAAA
Organism: Mytilus trossulus; assembly: GCF_036588685.1. Taxonomy (NCBI): domain Eukaryota; kingdom Metazoa; phylum Mollusca; class Bivalvia; order Mytilida; family Mytilidae; genus Mytilus; species Mytilus trossulus. The sequence continues at coordinate 8,101,151 of NC_086385.1, read as the reverse complement.
ATTTATCAATACATTTGAGAATACATACTAACTACAGACCATTTCCTTGTACTATGTGTGATAAAAAATTTACCGTTAAAAGCACTTTAGAAAAGCATATTATAGTCTGTAGTGGCCAGAAACCATATGAATGCACAGTATGTGGACAGGGCTTTGCTCAAACTTCAAATCTTAAAGGTCACATGAGAGTCCATACTGGTGAATTAGACCCGAAAAAATGTGGCGTTTGCAAACAAAGATTTAAAAGTGTAAAAGATGCAAAAAATCACCCTTGTCCTGGGCCTCCTGAGGTTAAGGAACTGGCATCTAAGAAAAGACGAAACGACAAGAGAAAGAATTTGAGAAATAAAAAAGTAAAAACAAAATCTGCTACTGCAAAATATTCATCTAATATGAAAAAATCGAAAAGAAAACCAAAGTCAACTTCGGATGAAATTCAAGATCTAGGCAATAACACTACTGACAAAAAAGATGATGAAGTTCAAGATTTTCCAAATTTTCTTAATGAAGTTCAAGATTGTTAAAAAAATGCATTTAAATATAATGAAGTTCAGGATTATGATATCATAGAACATGTACATGAGGCAAAGTTTGGTTTTGATTCCACTGAGGAAACAAACACTTCTGACAACTTTGATATAATTATAAAAACTGAAATATTGGATACAAATTATGAGTAATCATTAAAAGTTTATTATGTTTTAAGGTAGTACCCAACACTTTCACTAAAATAAATTTGGCTCGTTTAATTTTCATAAAATTTTGACAAAGTATTTACTTTGCCCCTTTAACAAAAATATAAAAATTTCAAAAATTTTGAACCAACTGTTTTGTCAGAAAAAATACACTGGTTATATAGTAGTTTGACAAACACCCATTTTGATCATTGAGAAGCTTATTATTCCCTTTACAACACAACGTAATTAAAACGTTATGCTGATTTTACAGTTATCTCCCTGTAGTGTTAGGTACCACCTTAATAGAAGAATTCTTATATTTTGAAATTATTAATTGACCAGTCATATTTGTGAGTTTAAAAAAATAAATGTGGTACATTAATTATAAACGATAACCTTTTACTATTACTGTTTTTGTAAAAATTTCTCACATGATGAAATTATATTCTTTGGGTTTATATAGGACATTGTAAAGTCCAGTTGTGGGGTTAAGGCTTCAATTATGTTTAATAACATAAGGTCCAGCTGTGGGGTTAAGGCTTCAATTATGTTTAATAACATAAGACAGTACTAATTTCCTGCACTGGAAGTTCGCATTTAGACCAGTTTTTTTCTTCAGTAAAACAGAAGTGGTGAAAAATTCTTCATTCATTGATCTGAGTGCTTTTCCAGAGGGGGGGGGGGGGGGGTGTTTTAAAATAAAAAGAGCTTTCCAACCCACCTCACCCGCTATACATTTCATTCTTGGAAATCCCAGTGTATTAACAGTATATTAAAATATAATGTATTAATATATGAGGGTGGTGATGCCCTTTACCGTCGGAAGAAAAAAAGCGTGATTCGTCGAATTCAGCTGATTTTTCTTTTTTGATAGTTTAAAAGAAAGAACTTTTTATCGTCATGCACTAAAAATTACTGTCAACGTCATTTGGCAAGAATTTTTACCGTTATAAGTCATGAAGGTATCCCAATTACTACCCTCACATACTATAGAAACTCTTAAGCACATTTTATTGATCTGTGATCAAGTATTTTTAAAAGTGTAATATTTATTAAATTTATGAAATATATATTTGTACTTTAACACATTTGTAAATAAAACAACTAAATGTACTTGTAGATATACATTTTTTAATTTTTATACATAAATGAATAATGCAGTTTGGTTCTTTTCTTGGATATAAGCAAATAGTGTATTCAAATTTCAATACACAAATGGTGATTTGAGTAAATCACCCATATTTACCGGAATTGCAGGGTGATTTAACCACAATTCACCTGCATTTCTAAGTGATTCAACAACAATCACCTGCATGTCTGTGCAACTCACCCATATTCAACTTAATTTCTGAGTGAATCAAGTGCAGTCCTTGAATTCCCCCAAATTACCCATGTTCACCTGAATTTCTGAGTGTACTTACCACACTCATCTGAATTGTGATTAAATCACCTAGATTCAACTGAATTTGAGTGAATCAACCACATGGAATTTGAATTCTGAGGAATAAACCACATGGAATTTGAAATCTGAGTGACTCATCCTTATTCTTCTGAATGTATAAGTGAATCAACACCAGTCACCTGAATTTCTGAATAAATCACCTATATTCACCTGAATTTTGAGTAAATCACACATATTCTCTTGAATTTCTAAGTTAATCAACCATAGTAACCTGAATTTCTTAGTGAATCAACACCAGTCACCTGAATTTCTGAATTAATCACCCATATTCACCTGAATTTCTGAATAAATCACTCATATTCACCTGAATAGCTAAGTAAATCAACAGCAGTAACCTGAATTCTGATTAATCCTTCATATTCACCTGAATTTTTAAGGTAATCAACCATAATCACGAATTTTGAGTAAATTACACATATTAACTTGAATTGCTGAGTGAACCAATAGCATTCACCTGAAATCTGAGTATTAAAATCACCTGAATCTCTGAGTGAATCAACCACAGTCATCTTGGTTCTGAGTAAATCATCCATGTTCCCTTTGAATTTCGTGAATGAATCAATGCTATTACGACCATTTGGACAACTGTCTCACTTTTTGGTATACTAAATGAGACCAATATCTGACCATAGTCACCTGAATTCTGAGTAAATCGCCCTATTTTACCCGAATTTCTATGTGAATCAACAGCATTCACCTAAAATTGGGGTATTAAAATCACCTAAATCTCTTAGTGAATCAACCACAGTCATCTGGTTTCTGAGTAAATCAGCTATTTCCCCTTGCATTTCGTGAATGAATCAATACTAACACGAACTATTAAATGGGGTGGTGTTGAGTTGATACTAGTTGTTTCCAGCCTCCCTACTGTTACATGAATTGTCAACATGATATTCATGAGTTATCAAATGAAGACATCGCATCAACGGTATACATATGGTAAAACCCTTGCAAAAGAGGGGCGAAAAATACCAGAGGGACATTCAAACTCCTAGATAAAAAATAAATTGACAACGCCATGGCCACAAAAGAAAAAAAACCAAACAGACAAACAAACAAAATAGTTTACAAAACACAACATAGAAAAATAAAGACTAAGCAACACGAACCCAACCAAAAACTGGAGGTGATATCGGAAGCTCCGGAAGGGTAAGTAGATTCTGCAACGTTGAGGGATCAATACATTGACTTCTGCAATTCAAAATTATTATCCAACTTTTCCTCTTTTCCAAAAGGTAGCACAGGCGATTGTCACTGATTTTTTTTTAGATGTAAGAAAATTCGGTATGAGTGCCAATGAGACAAGTTGTGAACTCTCCATCCAAGTCGCATTTTATATAAAAAGTAAACCTATAGGTCACAGTACGGTCTTCAACACGGTGCCTTGGCTCACACCGAACAGCAAGCTATAAAGCTATATTTATACATCTTATCTATTACTACTGTGCATGTCTCACTTAGTTTCGAGTGATTTTAACGACTTAGAGACAAACCCCAAATTTAAATCCATACTAAAATTTGATCTAATGATACAATGTAAAAACAAAGTTAATAAACTGAATACGGGATGAATAATTAAAGTACAAGTATTATACCGCCGATAAACAAATTAAAAAACTGAGAAAAATGTGACGAAAGTTTCATGGGACGGACTGACTGACGGACGGTTAGACGGACTGATGGACGGACAGACAGAGGTAAAACAGTATACCCCCCCTTTTTTTTAAAGCGGGGGTATAAAAACAAACTTGTCATGCCTCAGCGATTCACTATATAATCAAACATTTTTTTCCCAAAACGGGTGGAGGAAGGGCGTCCCTCCTTAATTTGCATCTGAAAAATACATATTAACTGAATACGTAAAATTACAAGATATAATTGTTTGAACACAATAAGTTCACACGTGACGATGTTACATACAAGTAGGGATATCCTGTCAACATCTTGTCATATTGATCTCTCTTTTTCCGACATCAGGTACAGTTTAATACTAATTTACTTTTTATCAATTATCAAACCCGGTCCAATTATTTTTTTTTAATTGCTACGCAAAATGCTGTGACAGCAAAATTTTGCAACTGTATAGGGTTTCGTTTTTAAATGCCTTCACATTATCATAATTTCGCAGTCCTTGCCTTTTATTAATTGTCAAACCCGGTTCAATTTTTTTTTAATATATTGCTTCGCAAAATGCTGTGACAGCAATATTTTCCAACTATATAAGGTTTTCGTTTTTAAAATGCTTTCACATTGTGAATGTCATAATTTCGCACGAAACAACAAAAATGTCCTTGAATGTAACAAAAAGTGATTTGATTTTATACGTTTAAAAACTAAATGAAACTGTTCGCTCGAGAGAAAAAAATCTGACTCGGACCAAAAAATCATACATGTACCCCTCTCCCCCGTTTAAAAAAAAAGTTAAATGGTTCAATGCTCCCTTCAACGCTTTATAGTATTCAATCTTAAAGTTGGTGATTACTTATTGCGGAAATACGACATTATTGAAATTAAAAAACATAAATATTAGTTGTAGATCAAGATGGGTGAAAATAGTGGATTAGTTCGTATAATAATCTTTGGTGTGATTGGTTTACTCGTAGCTGCAGCTTTCATAGGTATAGTTCTAGTAGCTGTATCATTGAAAAAACTGGCGTCTGAGGAAAGTAAGTATAAACAACGACATATTGATTGCATGTTAAGCTGCGTTTAAAAGTACAATTGAAAAGTTTGATTATAAATATACTGAAACGACAATCTGACAAAAATACAAAACATGACAAGCAGACATCCTTAATAGCTATCAATTTAGGAAGCCAGAGAGAACCACTGGTCTTTGGCAGAAACATAATCAATTAAAGAGTGTTAATATCGGAGCTAAACGTACCCTGCCATGTGGGGCTGAGCACAAAATGAGGATAGGAATGTTCGTTATCGTCAAGCGTCAAACGGTCATTTTCGGCTACCGGCGTTAGCGTCAAATTGGTTAAAAATTTTACCGTGATTCGTTCCTTATCGTTATTCGTCATGATGGTACCCCCATCATAACCCTATGGACATATTTTATTACATGACATATTTTTGGTAAAGTGCAGATTGATGGAGCATTGGTATACGAACACTGAAATTATCCATATTTTTTTATATACTAAAACGGTAAATTTATAACAATATAGAATAAAATTTAAAATGGAATATAGAAACTTGTTAATTAGTCTTTGAAGTTTCTGATTGAAATGAGATGCGACAATACAATCAAGTGTGCTTATTTGACGTCAGATAATTCGCTTTCACTTAATATTTTTGTAAACGCAGCGTAACGTATAATATAAAAGGCTTCGGTTCAAACCATTTTATTTGTGTTATTTATTACAGTCGGTGTAAAGTACGATACACTGAAGAAAAAGTTACATGATAGCACTGACAGAGAAGGTTTACACTTGGGGCCTCCTGGTTTCAATTATATTATCTTTCCCAGTGTTTACAAATCAATCACATTCGACGACTTACAGGTAAGTCCAAACTTCTCTATACTGGTTTTCTTAAGGGAGCTACCATTTGATTTTTAGGGCATGAAAAATTTCGTTCTGCATCTTCTTTAGTTGTTATATCTGTCCTGCCTTTTTGAGTTTTTACACTATTTGGTCCTGCCTTTTATTTATTCGTTTATCATGACTATTTATACAGAAATGTCATCCTGTCTTTTTCGCCAAATTGCTCATCCTGCCTTTTATTACGCAAAAACCCCTGTACTGCCTTATTTCTATATTTCATCCTAGTCCCCCCTTTTCCCTCCTTAAAAAGAAATGGTGGCTCCATAATGTTGAGTCTGTATTGTTGTTTATTTTTAGAATAATCTAGGTGACGATGACAATGAACATCTTTATACTTTTTTTTGAAACCTTCAACGGCGTCTCGCCTTGTATGCACATGCTTGTAAGATGTTGCAGATGAAGTAAACAACTAAAAAATCTTCCTAAAAAATCTCATTTAAAAAAACTCGGATTTTTAAAAATCCATTGGAACTAAATGTGGAACATGACACTACACGGAGAAACAATGATCTGTTGTCACTAACATCCTGATTGTGGTGTAGATTACCCCGGTGTATAGATTTCCCATTGCATGGCAATCACAACGCATCTCCTATTTTTTATATTATTTACTGTTGCTGATGTTCTGATTTTTGTATTTACATACAACTTTACCTTTGACTTCCAGTGTTACAACAAAGATGGAATTAAAATAACCTTAGACGTTACGTACCAATATAAAGTCAGATCGGCCAACTTGAAGAGAATTATTTTGGACTTCAGAAACCAAACTGGTTATCTCAAAGTCCTTGAATATGCAGGTATGTCTTCTTTCTTCAGTTTTAAAAGAGGGACGAAAGATACCAAAGGACAGTCAAACTGTACGAAAGATACCAAAGGACAATCAAACTTTACGAAAGATACCAAAGGACAGTCAAACTTTACGAAAGATACCAAAGGACAGTCAAACTTTAAGTGAACCTTCATTGAAAATTGAAAATAAGGTTGCTAAAAGTACATTTTTTCTCATTTTTATATAGATTAAAAAGGGAGAAGGTTTGGATCCATTAAAACGTTTAATCCCGCTGTAAATGTTTGCACCTGTCCTAAGTCAGGAATCTGATGTACAGTAGTCGTCGTTTGTTTATGTAGTTTATACGTGTTTCTTGTTTATCTTTTTTTTTATATAGATTAGACCGTTGTTTTTCCCGTTTGATGTTTTTTTAAAGTAATTTTTGGGGCCCTTTATAGCTTGCTGTTCGTTGTGAACCAAGGCTCCGTGTTGAAGACCGTACCTTGACCTATAATGGTTAACTACTAGTATATAAATTGTTACTTGGATAGAGAGTTGCCTCATTGGAACTCATACCACATCTTCCTATATCTATAAAATTTATAATGGAAATAGGGAATATGCCAAAGAGACAATAACTCGACGAAGAGCAGAAAACAGCCGAAGACCACAAATGGGTCTTCAACACAGCGAGAAATCCTGTTCCCGGAGGCGGGCTTCAGCTGATCCTTTTACAAAATCACGGTGTAAAGTTTTTTTTAAAGATTATATTCTCAAAACTAGAAATAAATTTATGTTCATTCTTATAAAAGGAAGATCCGCTTTACACGAAGCTTGTAGCTACTTCAACACATCACAGTTCCAGGCCGAGCGGGCATTATTCCAGGAAAAAGTCAGAGAACAAATAATAAAGAGATATAAAGACCTTCAGGCTGACATCACTGACCTTCAGGTAAGGGAAATTTAACAATAGGTAAAATGTACCAATCAAGTACAATCGGCAGCCGGAAACCGTAAAGGAACAACTAATTTGTGTTATTTAAATGCACAGGTCAGTGGCAAATAGATCAGACACAGATGATGAGTTTGGACCAATTACCCAGATAAGTTAAAATATTTTGTTTGAAATACCAATTGACAGTTCGAAAAAAAACCAGATTTGTAGTCCTCTGTTAATTTATGTATCATGTCTGTCCTAAGTCAGGAGCCTCTGACCTTCGTTACTTTTGTGTGATTTTTAGTTTTAGTTCATTTAGTTTTGTATGACGTCCATTATCACTGAACTATAGTACACATTTTTCTATAGAGGCCAGGTGAAGCAAGCCTCTAGGTGCGGGATTTTCTCGTTGTGTTGAAGACCCATTGCATGGTTGCCTTTGGCTGTTTCCTGCTCTTTGGTTGGGTTGTTGTCTCTTTGATACATCCCCAATTTTTATTCTCAATTTGATGTTATTATGTTTTTAAATTAACTTGTGCCAAACTATCTTCAAGCAAAGCTGACTTTAAATGATCTAACTGTTCTCGTGACCCGTTTCGGTTCTGATATTCTCTCCAGCCTTTTCTTACTTTTGCTTTTCTGATGATTTTTTTGGACGTGTTGACGAAAATCATGTTATCAGATACCTTTATGTTACTGCCTGAGTTATCAAGAAATATCTAAATTTCTGCCGTTTAAAAAACTTTTGAATTTTTCGAAACACTAAGGATTTTCTTATCCCTGGCATAGATTACCTTAGCCGTATTTGGCACCACTTTTTGGAGTTTTGGATCCTCATTGCTCTTCAACTTTTAACTTGTTTGGCTTTATAAATATTTTGATATGAACATCACTGACGAGTCTTATGTAGATGAAACGCGCGTCTGGCGTACTAAATTATAATCCTAGTACCTTTGATAACTTTTTAACCATTTAAACTGTTCATGATTCTTAAAATTCTATATTTTAAAGAATCATATTAGCAACTGTAATAAGATATGGATAACAATATTATGTAATCTAATTTAGAAAATACAATCGCCGTACTTTCTATTGGGGTTCTTATTTGAATTAGATTGATAAGCACTGGTTGATTTATTTAGGTGAGCAACATAGCGAGACCATCCGAATATGAGAGTGCCATTAGAAGCAAGGAAAGAGCTAGAGAAGATATTCAAGTCGCTTACAATGAACGCCCACGACTTCTAACAGAGGCACAGACAAAGAAACGTGAGGCTGAAACACAAGCCAAGATTATTGTGGATAAAGCGGAATCGGATGCTCGTATTTTATCCAACAAGTAAGATTTACAACGCGTTTACAAATACCATTGAAAGCTCAATATTTGATTGTAAATCAGTATGTGCGGTGAAAATTGTCGGTACTTGTTTCCAAAGTTAGTTTGGAAAAGTTTTATCTGAGTGTTGTTTTATTTTTTTATTATTTTTACACCATTTTCAACGACTTTTGCTATATAAAGGTGGTCAGTTTTTGTTGGTTTCAAAATATTTTGTTATTTTCAAACTGACAAATAATGACCGCCTTGATATAACTCAACATAAAATACTAGAAAGTGAACTAGAAACCCAGCAAAAAACGAATCTTCCAATATTTTATCGTAATATAAACAAACAAACTCTTTCAATCTTGACTAAAACGAAAATGAACACTGTTTTGTTGAGGGTCTTCATCTTAAGATCTCTAAACGTATGTATCGTAACTTTAACCATATATCAGAATTACCTGTCTGCTTGATTGAGACAGCTTTAGACAATAAAATAAAAAAAAATGCATCCATATTTGACAGTTTCGTACTGTTTCCAAGGAAACAAATTTGTTTTCATTTTTAAGAAAATAACAAACGGATTGTGATGATGCTCAAATTAACCTTTTTGTATGTACTAATAACAGTAGACGTTGTATACCATTCAATCAAAAAGCAACATAATGACATACAGAACGCTACCTCTTAAAAAGACATTAAATACACCAGAAAAAAGATTACTAGTATTTAAAAATAAACATATGGTCAATAATAGACAAGTGTCAATAAAATATGTCAAAGCGGCCGGATAACAAAAAATCTCAAATTTCTCCTACTTCAAGAACAAACACTTTTATAGATTTACATTGAGCGCAATCGTCATTCTTGAATCAATCGGTGAAACCGCTACTCTCCTTCTAGCGGAAAATACGGAATCGGCCGAGTTGTGACGAATAATTTTTGTATATGTTTCAGAGCACAGACTGAAGCTCAGGCCATAATTGCCCAATATGAGAAAGAGTCTGAGTCCTACAAGAAGATCGTTGATGCTATGGGACTTAATTTCACCATCGATGGGTTCATTTCATATCTTGGTGTACGAGTTATCGCTGATGCGAAGAACGCTGTCTATATTGGATTGGACAGCCCAGCAAAAACTGTATACCCATAAATGCTTATACTCTGTACATACTTACAGCTGACACATTTAATCAATAGATTTTTGCGTAGGCCCAGTTGTTTAGTGGTCAATCTATTGTATTCCCAGTAAGCGGGAAATTGAGCCCGGAGGGTGTGTGTGTTGATATATTCTTCTGTTCCTTTATTGTGATTTTTATCTATTAAATTTTCGCATATTATTCCTGTGTTCCATATTAAAAACAGATTTTGGTTTATACTTGTAAAGGAATCACTCTCTGTCCGGCCGTCTCCTCTGTCAAATGTTCCTTTCCAGCACAACGTCCTAAACGAAAAGACTCAGTCGAACCATAGATGTAATATTGGGTAATACATCTATGGTCAAACATTGTGAAGTGGGAAAACCGAGTTAACTTTCTTAAATATTCTTTAAATGGTGTGGGGCTAACGGCCGAGCTACCAGAGTCCCAATTTAAGTTCTAGTACTCAAGTTGCTTGCTCACCGATACCGTAATGACCGATATACAACATTTATAAACATTGCAGAAACTGAACTTTGGTGTGTGGTATGATTACGGTATGTCTTACATTATAACAGCGAATATGATTTTTGTTGTATAGTTCAGCTAATTGGTTATGTAACGTTGTTATGCTTTTTCTAAATCGTACTTGATTTCCTATTGATTCATACTCAAAGGTGTGTATTGAATTCTGTACATTTTAATATACTATAGTTTTCTGTCTGCATCTGTTCACTGTCTCATCTCTGACGAATCTTTTTTGGGACAAATTTTTAGGTTTTAATGTTTGATAAACATAGGATTGAGAACAGGATGGTCGTAATAACATATTTCAACATCTCTCTGACAGAAGAACAGATTAAAAAATGATAATGCTATATAAAACAAACACTATAAAAGAGGAACAAAAGATACCAAAGGGACAGTCAAACTCATAAATCTAAAATAAACTGACAACGCCATGGCTAAAAATGAAAAAAAAAAACAGACAAAAAATAGTATACATGACACAACATAGAAAACTAAAAAATAAATAACACGAATCCCAAAGTTGCAATACCTTAAGATGCAATGAAATAATTCCACAAAGGTAAAAATAGACATTAAGTCAGGAATCTGAGGTACAGTAGTTGTCGTTTGTTAATGTAATTTATACGTGTTGCTCGTTTCTCGTTTTTTTATATATATTAGACCGTTGGTTTTCCCATTTGAATGGTTTTACAATAGTAATTTTTGGTCCCTTTATAGCTTGTTGTTCGGTGTGAGCCAAGGCTCCGTGTTGAAGGCCGTACATTGACCATAATGGTTGACTTTTTAAATTGTTGTTTGGATGGAGATTTGTCTCATTGGCACTCACACCACATCTTCCTATATCTTATTAAGATTTGAACAATTTCCTTATTACATCCTGTAAAACACAGTAAAGAATAGAATCTCCCCTCTTTGAGAACAATTACCGACTTGAACTACAAAATAACAACATTCACTGTACATGCATCAGTTGGTTCTTTCTTATCTTCGATTTCATTTAAAAAAACACCAATTAAATATGAAACTTCACTGTTTACATCAAGCCAATTGCATATTGGTAATTTTCATTTTCCCTCTATTTCTAATTTGTTTAAAAGAAGGACGAAAGATACCAAAGGGACAGTCAAACTCATAAATTTAAAATAAACTGACAACGCCATGGCTAAAAATGAAAAAGACAAACAGACAAATAATAGTACACATGACACAACATAGAAAACTAAAGAATAAACAACACGAACCACACCAAAAAGTAGGGGTGATCTCAGGTGCATCAGAAGGGTAAACAGATCCTGCTCCACATGTGGCACCCATCGTGTTGCTTATCCCTTTCCTCCATGATGACGCCTTTTGACGCCACCCCTTACTCCATAATGACGCCTTTCACGCCTGTGTAGTACCTCAGTTGAAACACGTTGACTACAAAGTGTCTGAAGTTGACTTAATAAAATTTGTATCCAATATGAAAAGGAATATCATAGAAACATCCGACTTAAATTTATTTGAAGAAATAGTTGTTTTTTCGCAATGCATTTTATCAAAAAACTCCTATGAAAATCAAGTTTGCAAAAAAAAATTCAATGGAGGAAAGGGTTAATTTAAGTGATAACAAATCCAGTAAATAGTCTAATTCGGTAGGTCACATTCATGAAAGAGAAGGGGATTGTAGTTACGACGTAAGGAACATATCCGATATCATTTTCAATACACTAATCAATGTCTCCTTCGCAAAGAAAACACATACGAAGAATGAGGATTTCTGATTATAGTTGTATAATGGTCAAATATGGGCATCACTAGTTACTGTGACTATATCGCGGATCGCCCAAGTGTAGCTATGTAGCTGCCACTGCTGACGTAGAACGTCTGTATAGACAATCTCACTTCATGGATCAGTGACTATGGTTTAGTTTTATTGGTCGTAGTTCATTACTTGGATACGAAAGATGGCAATTAGATCGTCAAGTCAAAAACAAACTGATCATTTCATGGCACAAAAAAAAAACCGAAAACCTCGAAAAGACAATTAAAATACAAACACAACAAGAAAACTTAGTAACACGAACCTCATAAAATAAACCGTGGGTTATCTCAAATTTCCCGGGAGGTTACGCGGATCATGCACTACCTGTGGCACCTGTCGTTTTGCTAATTAAGTTACAATCCGGTGATAAGCCACATTAGAGAACAGGGCTGTGGTTATGACACTTTAAACATACTCGTAATGACGTCTATACAATTTGCAAAGGGATTATTTCTACTTCACCGCTTGAAAATCTTGGTTTAAATACTTCTTTGTATAAAGCACAGCCCTCTATGAACAATATAAGAAGCAATATGTCAACTATATTTGTTTTTTGGAAGTATTTTAAGGCGTATTTGTCCATTTGGTAGTTTTCATCTAGCCTTGCACTGTATTTATAGTTCAATAGTATTTTTCTGGATGCATTTACCATTGAAATTTGCAGTCATAATATCAGTGTGATTATCCTTCATAAAATGTTTGCAATCGCATTAATAACATTTCTAGTCTTTTAGCCAGTATAAAAGGCTTCGCCACATTATGATAAATGAACATTAATTTCTGAATTAGAGCATTACGCAGATACTACGATAGTAGCAATATATTTACTATATTTGATGCATGTGGAAATTGTGAAATGTCCTGACTGGCATCTGCATCTGACCTTGACTTATTTTCATGGTTCATTTCAGCATTCTCTTTTTTTACATTTTTACAAATTCTGTCTATTTGTTTTGAATCATCGTTGTCAATATGATGAAATTGTATGCGACTGTCATTCAAGTGCGAGGTTTAGTTAGCTATAAACCAAGGTTTAATCAATTGTTTTCTACATAAGAAAGTACCTGTACTAAGTCAAGAATATGACAGTAGTTATCCATTCGTTTGATGTGTTTAAACTTTTGATTTTAACATATGATTAGGAACTTTTCGTTTTGAATTTTCCTCGGAGTTTAGATTTTTTTGTGATTTTACTTTTCTCCAAGTGAAGAGGAAAGTATTGATGCCAACATTGAAAACGTAAATAATGTAATTGAAACAGACAGCAAACATGATTTGAAAACATTGACAAACAAAATGTTTATCTTCTTACCGAGTATATTTTGCTTTTTAATAGATCTGACATCTAAATCTTCTTCGGTTTAATTCATTTTGATGATGTTAGCTAATTCTTACAATGGTTAAACATGAAGCTATTCCGTTTCCAATTTTGACAGAGTTATCACTGGTTACTTTGACAGTGTCGCCTACTTGTAGCAATGTTGCTGTAACCACTGCATGAGAACGCCAATAATTTGTACTAGAGCTTGCTTGGTCTACCCAACCGCTCACTATTTTGTTGTTGTTTTTCATAATATGAAATCGATGGTTCTTTGATGGCATCACTAACACAACAGAAATATGATAAAGATCTGAGACATTACAAACATAAAGGCCAGTTGACCGAAAAGAGGATACATTAGGGTTGCCTATATTTGTTCTTATATCTTTAAACTTTAACGTCTCACCATCAGCAAAATGTGTCTGAGGATCAACACATGCAGTCAGCGCCACTGAAAAGAGATTTATATAAATATTTGGTCTAAATTCTTGAAAAAAAAGATAAAAACAGCACCAGTTCAAATATATTTTAGCTTTTTACCCGGTCTGTGTCTAAAAATTATCTTAAATGACATGAGAACAAACTGTGAAAAAATTGAAAACCAACTGATGGAAAATCAATTATGCAAACCAAGTTGGATATCTAGTTAACGGAAATAATAGAAATAATCGTTTTACGAAAAGCAGAGAAACAGTAATAATTAAACAATCACGTTGACAAGATTCTGATTGAAAATTATAACAACATTTGTACATTTAAAAGGAGCATTTGCTATGAGATGTAAAAAAAAAAAGAGCATCAAAATATGCGGATTCATTTATGTTCACTCATTCATGAAAGTGAAATAATAATTCGCTTTTAGTAGCCAGTTTTGTTCAATTTTGTCAAAATAAGCGATAAAACATCGATGATGAACTATTCTCTTTCAAATAGAATGTCATTATTGAAAGTGAAACAAGGGTTAACCATTTGAGTGCCTGATAAGAATACTTTAGACTTGATAATATGTATGTTTATAGTAGTCTCCGTGCAAACCATTCAATTTTTTGTGTTAATAAGAAATTTAAGTGAAAATAGTTGGTGTAAAAATGCAAAATACCTTTGTTGCTGACGTTTTGCTTAAGCTCGGTCATTTTGGCAACGTTTTGCAAATCTGTTTGATATTGGTTCATTTTACTAGAAACGCGCTGAAGTTCTGTATTCGTATTATTCATTTCTTTGTCAACTTTTTGCAAATCTGTTTGGTACTTGGTCATCTTTCTGTTTATTTCTACCTCCGATTGTATTGTTAAATTGTATAAAGCCAAAAAGTCCTGATTTCGAGCCTGCTCGTGACTCCTTAGGTAAGAAACAGACGAACCGATTGTCTGTATTTTTTCATTCAAACTGTTCAATGACTGTAGCTGTTGTATATTCTTCAATTGTTTTAATTCCTGGAGACTGCTTTTCAGCTCTGTTGTAGTGTTCTCAAATGACTTATTAAGGATATTATATTTGATTTGAAGTGCTTCAAGACCACTAGCTAAACGGCTGTTATTTTGTTTGACGTCTTGAACGTTTCGCTCTAACTCTTCAACTAAGACTATGCAAGTTTCGTTTCCGGATGGTTGTTCAGGAATTTTTGACTCCATTTCCGCCAGTTTCTGCTTTAATTGTGACGTCAGTATGTTCATTGACATTTCTTGTTGTCTACGCAAAGTTTCAAGATCATGGTGAATAGATGTTTGATCTGCAAGGTACTTTGACACTGAAAGATACTGATTGTTAGTACTACTTTGTGGCGGAGTTTTATCCTCCAATAGAAATCCACAGTTAAATACAAAGACTGAAAGTAGTACAATGACTCTGAGACACATTGTAAACATTTTCTTTTCTCGCCTGAATTGTTGATTATGTTAAATGAAGTATTAAAATCGTTTATCTAAAAGATATACTATCGTAATTCGAAATGACCTCGGCATACATAGTAATAAGATTAATATATTAGTTGAACTTTATATATATTCGTCTATTGTGCTGAATTATTACTTTGTCCTGTATCTTTTATCGTTTCACAAATGATATCGGATATGTTTCTTAATCTTACGTCGTAACTACAATTCCCTTCCCTTTCATGTATGTGACCTACAGAATTAGATTATTTACCGGATTTGTAATCACATAAGCAACGCGACGGGTGCCACATGTGGAGCAGGATCTGCGTACCCTTCCGGAGCACCTGATATCCCCGCTAGTTTTTGGTGGGGTTCGTGTTGTTTATTCTTTTGTTTTCTATGTTGTGTCATGTGTGCTATTGTTTTTCTGTTTGTCTTTTTCATTTTTAGCCATGGCGTTGTCAGTTTGTTTTAGATTTATGAGTTTGACTGTCCCTTTGGTATCTTTCGTCCCTCTTTTATATTAATAGTTTTTACAACCAGTCATTAGCAAAAACCAATACCGTTTCGTATACAACAGTACCATCAGCCAAGTAGTCAGTAGTTCTAGTTTGACTATTTAGGACATAGAGGTCATTTTTGTCGAGCTTGTGACTTCTGTGACATAAAGCTCGATGTATGGATACTGATCCAATGGCGGCGTTAACTAACTTCTAAAAAGCTTTATATTTTGTAAGGCGGAAGACATGGATGTTCGTTATTTTGTATAAAGATGCATTATATTATAAAGCTTCCGTCTGTCATAGGTCCATTGAACTTTAACCTCGTTTTAATGGTTGAAACTTGACTACTTGAAAAAAAGTAAAAAATATTTTTGGTAAGGTTAAGAAGGATTTATTTAAAATTCTTGATGTTTATTTTTCTCTTATCTTTTAGTAAGAACCATATTTATGCGTACATTACAAGGTCATCATGTCAGTCGGATAGTTTTTCATCTGAGTTCAATCTCATTTAATGGATCAGTGAACGTGTTTAAGTTTTCGTGGTCAAGTCCATAGACTAGATACTACAAGGTCTGCTATATTTGGTGTATGGGATGATTGTAAGTTGTACATGTTCAGCTGCCAGGTATCTTTTGACCTTGACCTTAATTTATTTCTTCAGTGGCAAAAGTTAAGTTTTAGTGGTTTTTTTTTCTTTCTGATACCTCAACTATATTCTGTGTGTTGAAATATTTTATGAGGTGCATGTCAGTATAGTAGGTATTATTTGACTGTGCCCTCATTTTCGCGGTTCTTTTTTTGGTGTTTTGGTCTGTTTTTCTTAAACTGTAATCAAAAGATCAACTTTATTTTTGTTGTTTCTGACAGGTATCATCTAACATTGTTGGGTTTCTGTCTGAATGACATTTACTATCACAAATATCCTTTGTTGATCTTGCTAATATAAGAAGTGATATATAAATAAAACTAGAACATCATCTATATAATAAGTCAAATAACAAACATACTGAAATCTGAGGAAAATTTAAATCGGAATGTCCATAATCAAATTGAAAAATCAAATGATCAAAATTTTAGAAATACCATTCCTTAAAAGAAACTATGACGTCTTTAAGATATTCTCGATATGCAATGTTGTTGTTTGGAATACAAATAAATAAAACATACAACACCAGGGTCAACAGAACAAGAAACAAATCGCTTCCAATAGTCTGAATCCATCACCATGTATAAATTAGCCTTGTAGATATTTTTTTACCCTCCCTGCAATCAGATATTTTTGTTTTATCTTTTTTTCTAAAACTCTTAATCAACATTCAGTGGATATTGTATTGGTGATAATTGTTATCGTTTGTAGCATATATGTTGTTGAGAAAACCATAAAAAATGAATGACCAAATTTTTGTAAAGCAATAGATCACAAGGAGTATGATGTCAACCATGTTGACTTACTAGTGGCTAGATTTTATTTTGCAGATCATTTTTCTTAATCAATATTTATCTAGATCTACTATCCTTGGCTTCAAAAATATTGTCTTACGCATTCCTTATGAACGAAAATTCAGAAAAAGCGATTTGGATGTATAAAATTTGTAATGCTTTATTTTCATTTTTCGAAGTTGTGTTATAGTTCAGTTTATTTGTTAATTTATGTCACACTGTGTGTTCAAATGATTGTTGATAACAAATGTATCAATTCTTAAAGCTGTGCATTTTGTATATTTTAACATATTCAAATGATAAGAACGCCAATAGGTCCGCTTCAGAGTTAGGCTTTATAAATGAACACGACCTTTTGACTAGAAATGTGGTATGACAGTGTTGTCTATGTGCGTTCTTATGTGTGTGAAATGTGTTGTCGCACCAATATGTCTCCCACAATTATCTTTGTATACAGTTGTCTTAGTTTTGATCTTTAAAAACTGTTTGCTATTGGCCTAAATTTAGATTCTCTGTATGTATTATAAGTTTTGCATTTAGCTTAGTACATTACATATTGAATGCCATTATAAATAGGTTGAAGTCCATGACGTCTCAAATAAAATCTAATTATAGACTTCATCCTCGGTAAATATAATCTGAACAGGTCCATATATGACGTATTGACCTCCCAATGTTTTAAGTTCATGTTGAAGTAATTTAGATATTTCGACATAGAAGGATACTGATAGCTTACAGTACTGCTTGGTTGTGGATTTTAATCCTCCAATAGAAATCTCGAGTTAAATACAAAAACTGAAAACAGCACAATGACTCTCATTATAAACATTTTTTTCATTTCTGCTGCACTTTTCGGTTTATATATTAAATGAGTTATTAAAATAGCTTTTTCTAAAAGATAGGCTATCGTAGTTTGAAATGATTCAAATTTGAGATAACATCTACTTCAGCTTACATCGTGATGTGATTATGATAAGTGAACTAATATCATGTATCAAATCCTTTTATATTATATGTTGTTGACTTAAAAGGCTCGTCTATCGGTCTAGAATTATAAACCTGTCCCTTAATCTGTGAAAACTGTTCATACCCTTAATAAGTCGATAAGTTAATTTGTTATCATAGAATATCAAATTTTTAACAAACGAAAGAAAAACCCATTTAAAATCTCACCATAAAGATACACGAACCAGGCTTTTAGTGAGCATAGTGTGGAACATGTTTTGAGTACACTAGACACATCATTGAGCCTCAGTTCAATTTAGTGGTATGCCAAACAATTACAAACTTGATGTTGTAGTTTACATCATCGACATTCGTTCTTTCCTAGTTATAAAAACACTTAAGTATGAAAGACTATGGCGTTTTCTTGTTATCTCCTATATGTTTTAATATGTTGTTGTCTCATTGACATTCACAATCACAATTTTCCCTTGCTTATAAGTAGTAATAATTAAAATCAAACTAGAATGACAATCTTTATAAAAAAGTAAAATAACAAAAATACCAAACTCAGAGGAATATTCAAAAGGGAAGTCTATAATCAAATGGCAAAATCGAAAGCTCGAAGTTTTCTATATACCATTCCTTAAAAGACGATGCATACCTGCCAACTGTCACTATTTGCCGGATTTCTCCCACGGAGGCTCCCAAATGGAAATTTTGAAAGAGCAATTTTGTCCACAATTTTAAACAATACAATTAAATTAACAATTGCAAATGCTTGTTAAAGTATGGAAAATAAAAAACAAAACCAGATGCTCCGCAGGGCGTAGCTTTATAAGACCGCAGAGGTTGAACCCTGAACGGTTGGGGCAAGTATGGACACAACATTCAAGCTGGATTCAGCTCTAAATTTGGATTGTGATTAAATAGTTGACACAGCATAGGTTTCTGACACAGAATGAATGTGTTCTAATGAAATTAAAATTTTTGTTTTCTCTTGGAGCAATTCACTATGCTGTTGAATATTATTCCTCTCAAAAAAATGTTTGAAGAAATTTTCTTTTTATTTATGAAATTTCAAATGAGAAAATTGAACCCAATTTTTTTAATCACATCCCCCTTTCCCTTATTCCAAAACTAATCTCAATTAAAATTTCTAATGGAGTTTGCAACAATTACTACTCATTTAAATACATCATAAAATGTTAAGATGTAAACAAACTGCTTGTTATCACTGAATGGTAAAGATTATTTTAATTTATCAGTTGGTAGTAAAAAGTGAATGTATATATAACAAAGATTTAAGTTGATTTTGGACAAAGAAAGATAACTCCAAATAAAAAAATTCTTACAATTAGATATTTCTTGCTTACTATTCTGGACAAAGAAAGATAACTCTAATTAAAAACAAAATTGCTATTTCACAATATTTTGCAATAAGATATTTCTTGCCATTGTGCAATACTGTGCAATTGAAAAGACTTGCTATTGCACAAAACTTAATATAATTTTAGATCCTGATTTGGACCAACTTGAAAACTGGGCCCATAATCAAAAATCTAAGTACATGTTTGGATTCAGCATATCAAAGAACCCCAAGATTTCAATTTTTGTTAAAATCAAACTAAGTTTAATTTTGGACCCTTTGGACTTTAATGTAGACCAATTTGAAAATAAGACCAAAAATGAGGAATCTACATACACAGTTAGATTTGGCATTTTATCAAAGAACACCATTTATTCAATTTTTGATGAAATCAAACAAAGTTTAATTTTGGACCCTGATTTGGACCAACTTGAAAACTGGGCCGATAATCAAGAATCTAAGTACATTTTTAGATTCAGCATATCAAAGAACCCAACCAATTAATTTTTTGTCAAAATCAAACGAAGTTTAATTTTGGACCCTTTGGACCTTAATGTAGACCAATTTGAAAACGGGACCAAAAGTTAAAAATCTACATACACAGTTAGATTCGGCATATCAAAGAACCCCAATTATTCAATTTTTATGAAATCAAACGAAGTTTAATTTTGGACCCTTTGGGCCCCTTATTCCTAAACTGTTGGGACCAAAACTCCCAAAATCATTACCAACCTTCCTTTTATGGTCATAAACCTTGTGTTTAAATTTCATAGATTTCTATTTACTTATACTAAAGTTATGGTGCGAAAACCAAGAAAAATGCTTATTTGGGTCCCTTTTTGGCCCCTAATTCCTAAACTGTTGGGACCTAAACTCCCAAAATCAATACCAACCTTCCTTTTGTGGTCATAAACATTATGTTTAAATTTCATTGATTTCTATTTACTTAAACTAAAGTTATTGTGCGAAAACCAAGAATAATGCTTATTTGGGCCCTTTTTTGGCCCCTAATTCCTACACTGTTGAAACCAAAACTCCCAAAATCAATCCCAACCTTTCTTTTATGGTCATAAACCTTGTGTCAAAATTTCATAGATTTCTATTAACTTAAACTAAAGTTATAGTGCGAAAACCAAGAAAATGCTTATTTGGGCCCTTTTTGGCCCCTAATTCCTAAAATGTTGGGACCAAAACTCCCAAAATCAATACCAACCTTCCTTTTGTGGTCATAAACCTTGTGATAAAATTTCATAGATTTATATTCACTTTTACTAAAGTTAGAGTGCGAAAACTAAAAGTATTCGGACGACGACGACGACGCCAACGTGATAGCAATATGACGAAATTTTTTTCAAAATTTGCGGTCGTATAAAAACCCAACAAAACAACATTAAACATAAAACATCAAAACATATTTAATTACCGCCTTGAAAATGCATGAAAATCATGTCAAGGACAATAACTTGTCCATTGTCAGTTTCAGCCAAATTGAATAAATTTCTAGATTTTTTTGCTATTTGCTATTGCTTTTAAGCTACTTTAGTTCTGCAAAATTGTACGGGTAAGCACTTCCTGAAAATAATCAAAACAACATACATGTAGATATTTTCAAATTTTATTTTATTTAAATAGTGTAAAGGCTGTTACATCATACAATTTTCTTGGATTGAACCTCTTATTCACACCCTATTGCCAGCTAGCAGCTCTACAAATACAATAGGAACTGTGTTTCTTGTTGATATATGAAAAAAAAAACCCACCACTTTTGGCTATTGAGAACAGCAGATTTTTGACTGTGTTACGATTTCTCTCATGCCAAAAGCCAGTAGTAGGGTGTGTTATTTGATAGTGCAAGCTCTCTGCATTTAATTTTCTTGTCCCAATCTAAACCTGGCTTAGAATGTAAAGATATCTGCATTACACATGTAGCAGTCTGTTGCAAGATTGGTTTTAGAGAGCTAGAGTATAAAATCGAAAGAAAAATTATAATTTTATGGCTGCCTTTTTACCTTCATGACATTATCTAAAAAATCTTTTGACACATGTAAAGCTAAAAAAAATTACTCTACAGCACACATGTAATTTTCATCCATCAATGAGGGGGTGATTCAGGGATGCTTTGACATTTCCCAAAATCCCACTTGTTTGGATTTCACTTTTTTAGCCCCTACATCACAAAACATGACATGAGCCAACTTTCTTGATAGTTCCAAGTGCCCACCCTTTGATGTACTCCATCTTAAGAATTGAAAGCATCATATATTAAAATATATATGTCATGGAAATATGTATGTATAAGATCAGCTAGCTTTCATGTATTCAATGATTTTACAAAATCTTTTATTAGATTTGAGTTGAAATCAGTTGGCTTTCTATACATGTATATCATGTATATATCTTATTCTACCATGGATAAACAAAAAAATCACCCTAACTGTAGTGTCACTTATTTTTTGATGATTTTTTTTGTGACAAATAAAACTGAGGTGGTCTGTGACTTTGGTTTAACTATTGAAATCTACATATTTAATATCTTATACGAACTTGTGGTTTCAGGTGGACATATAAGGCCATGTAAAAATAATTGATGGTTTCCCCTAACCCGACCAGGTCATTTCTTAACCACAGGGTCATTAAATTTTATTGCAAAAAAAAAAAATATAAAAAAAAAAAAAAAATTTTTTTTTGCAGAGACAACTTCAAGTGTTGAAAATGTTTTATAGTTCTACTATAGAAACAAAACATATAGATATAAAATTATGAATAGTAACAAAAATAATGTTAGGGGAAACCAACAATTAATTTTCCTTGGCCTAATACTCAATGGGTATACAAAAATGTAATAACTTTTGATAAGGCACCAAAAATGTATAAATAATGGAAATTAAAGCCTCTTGTTAATACTTCTGTGAAGACTATGTAAATTGTCTCCTGGTTTGGCTTTAAGATTTTTTGGTTTAAATTAAATGGGTAAGTCACAAAGTTGTTTAATAAACATGCTAAACTTGATAAATACTTAATTGATTTTGTTGTTTTGGTATGTTTCTCTAAAATCAGAAAAGAAACATGACTTAAAAACAAAAAAAAACACATTTAAAGAAAAAATAACTTGAATGTCTACTTGAAAATAGAAAAAAAACCATTTAATGCAATTTTTCTAGAAGCACAAACTCATATTACAAATTAAATTAAATCATCATTGAGTTGTTGACAAAATATCATGAATATGGAGTCATTCTGCATGTGTTCTGTTAAATTTAATATTGAAGAATTATGTGACAAAAATATTTATTGGGGGCACAGACGGAAAATTGCTGGCAATATAGCTATAAGAGTAGGAGTATAATTGTAATATCAATAGTTTGTTTGTTTAATTGTAAATAATTAGGATTGATATATTTATAATATTTTTTCCTAAAAATAATTGTTGATATGCACCTGTCATGCCTGTATAATATAATCATCATGCTTGTTCAGTTCTCACTAACCACAGTAAATTTTGCACGTCACCACATTTTTGTAACTTGTTTTCGCAAAAATTTTGATATAAAATCATTAATCATGTAATTATCTGGATTTTTTTTTTTTCAAATCTAAATTTTTCACAATTTAATGCATTAAGCTGATTGTTTTAACATCTTTACTTATCATGCACATTAATTCCAACTAAAAAATTAAAATGAATTAAACTGATATCATTAATCAGTGTTAATAGTTTCTGGCCACCTGAAATTTTGTGAGGTGAGATATTTGCCAATATTTGATTTGTTTAATTTTTTAAAGTATTTATACTGACAATTACAAAATTTTTAAATGGTGGAGGACAAAATTTACTGCCACTTGTACTGTTAAGTTGTTACATATATAGGAAAATGTAAACCAGTATTAAAGCCAGGTACATCTGGAAACATAGTACTAGAAAGAGTATCAGTTAACGTCCAACTGCTTCCCTGTTCACAACAACATTTAACAGCGCAATCAAATTTCTGGCTCTTGCACATTCGAAGTCCTGACATTTCGTCATTCAAAGCACCCTGTATTTGTTTTCCGTGTTGTAGATTCCGCCGAGAGTTTTTCTGACATGATTGGCAATCGGTACAATAGTCCCATAAATCCCATTCTTGTGAATCTTCAGTTACATTCTTACAATTAGGTCTAGCAGACGAAGGAAGGCAAGGCCCGTTTGAACAAAATAAGTTCTGTGTTTGTTTTTCCTTTGCACTTGAAGATACTGTTCCTGATTTAATTTGATCCATTGCTGAGTACCAGAACTTGACAAATGTGGTGGGTAAAGACACAACAGTCATCAATTCTGCTAACATGTAATCAATGGATTCTTTGGTAAAACTTGGTTTTTGGTCAATTGGTAACTTAGGTTCTTCCTGTGTCACATTCTCATCAGTGATAGCGTCTCTAACAGGAAGCACACCTGTGATGGGAAGGGGAGTTAATCTGCCTTGTGAATGTAGGATGATGGGACCTAATGTTGCTGTAGCAGCAGTTACCAACACTGTAGAACCAATCATTGTTAGGATACCAGTCAGGTAGGTCAAGGAGGAAACCAGTATGACCTGAAATGGAAAAGTAAATCATCGAAATTACAAGGAGATAAATAAAATTCGTTTTTAATTTTTCAACGTAGATATTTCTTATCCATTGCCATTGGCAAATATTACATGTATATCAAGGATTGTTAGCCGACTAATATGTTTATCCTCAAAGCTTAAGGTTCCCAGTTGTTGCTCTTACTCCTAGATATCCGTTTCTTAGTAGAGAAGAACAAATTCTAGTTTTAATGTCTTTGTTATAAAAAAAATATCAAGAGCAGTTATTTAGGGCTATTCCATTAAAATGTATGTGGGAGGGTTGGAAGGGAAGTTTTATTATTGAATGAGGGTCATGAGTCTTTTTCAGTATGCATCTATTACCATTAAGTAAAATTATCTCAATAAGGTTCTTGGTTGTAGGGATGTTTTGCAAGTCCCTTCCTACCCTCCCACATTCATTTTAATGGAATATCCCTCAGTATATTTCATAGACATAGGTCTACTATTGAAAAATAAAGTCACCCTCTAAAAGTCTGAGTTAGTTTTTTTTTTTTTAAATTTGTGTCTCATGACATACTGTATACCCTCCATTTGTTTTTATTCATATATTGTACCATACCTTGGAGATTTCCTGACTAATGGCCAGGAATTTAGCATCATGTGATAGCACCAATAAATCTGTATACGTAAACCATCCCCTGTCTATTCCATTTTGTAACGCTATCCTGTAATTATAACAAAGACAAAATTATGTTACAGTTATCGTCAAATTTGTACTATCATGAGCAACAAGACGGATAGCACATGAGGAGCAGGGTCTGCTCTCCCTTATAAATCTCTATTTATAGACTGTTGTTCGACATTATTGCTGTGGCATTCTCTTTTTTACTTAATGATTATTTAGTTATTGTCCCTTTGTAAATGTGATTATTGTTTGCAACCTTTTTGTTCCACATGGAAAACATGTTCCCCCAGAAATGAGCCAAATATAATATATAAGTATCCATACACTTTTTGAACTTTTTGAATACAAGTTAGTCTAAATATAATTCCATTAAATCTCTACATTACATATCAATTTTCCAGATTAAAAACTACTAAAAAATGTCTTTATATACAGTACATTCCGTGACATAGTCTGAAAAATGTCGCAGGTTTTAAAAAGGATCAGCATCAGCGACCTAAATGTCGATGATTGATTACCTGTTGTCAATCAAATCATCAGCTGATAATAAGTGCAATAAAATCAGCCAAGCGTGCATGGTCGGCCGCACATGCTACTTTATATTATGTAATTAGTAATGATAATGTTACAGGTAAAATCGATAATTACATAATAGACATTTAAAAGGCATGAACGGTTTTCAGATTGTTTCAGTTCAGTTCTAATTTTTTAATTTACCAATAAAAGAAATATGTTTTTTTCAGGTCTGTCCGAGAAAGAAACATTCTACACATTATTGTTCTCTTATTTATCTTCTCAGTTTATCTTTTTTACGATTCGAATATAAATTCAAATATCTCTTCCTTTCCGTTCTTTTCTCATTACTTCTACATTCAGTTATATTTCTACATTCAGTTATATGTTCTAGTATTTTGTAGATTAGTTTTCTTTTAAAAAAACACGAGTTTCCTGTCTTTATTCATATTTGAAAACGTAATGTGAGGGAGGGAAAGAGGGGTCCTGATCCCGAAATGCCGGGCAAAAAAAAAAATCCCCAAAATCCCGGGCTTAAAAATACGAAATCCCGAGGTCCCAAATTCGAAAAAGAATTTCCGGATCCCGAAAGGATCACTCTCGAAATCCCAAGCTTAAAAACACCCGATCCTGAAGTCCCGATAAAGGTCCTATCCCCCTCTTATACCTATTCTCAAAACGTGAAATATTACTGTAATAAGAAATACACGAATGAAACAGCTGATGGAACATCTATGTAGACTATTATTGAAAAATTGTTTTTCGTTTGTAAGATACGATGTTTATTTTTATTGTAATAAAATATTTGAATGGGAAGAGAATTTGATCGAACATTTAAATGTATTGCTGGTGAAAGCGGGGTCAAGGTTGACACGATAAAATCACGTGTGTACATGTGTTTAAAACTTTGGGGTTTCCTGTTCAATTTCATGGATAAAATTTTGACGAAGAAATAACTCTTCAATAATTATTGTACTGCATAGCGAGAACGGCCGAGTAGTTACGATTGATAAAATTATAAAAGAAATTATTAGAGCATGTAACTATGTCCAGTGTTTATTCTTTGTAAAAAAACACAACGTCATATTCAACTGGATTAAAAATCTATGATAAAAAAAAATCGAGATTTTCTTCTCAGTAAAATAGTTTGCAGCAAAAAAAAATATCTCCGAGATTTTCTCTAGGTAAAATAGAATGCATCAAATTTTCCCAATTATGATTTAAAAATTACTGAATAGCGTAAATATGAGGGGGATAGGAGGGGTCCTGATCCCGAAATCCCGGGCTTAAAAACACGAAATCCCGAATTTAAATAAAGTAAATCCCGACGTCCCGAAACTCGAAAACAAGAATTCCCGTATCCCGAAAGGGTCAATCCCGAAATCCCGAGCTTAAAAACACCCAATCCCGGAGTCCCGATAAAGGTCCTATCCCCCCCTCAAATATGTGTTTACATACAATTTCGATATTTTCTTTTGTACTTGAAGAACAAGAACATGTAGGGAAAAAAAATATATACGTTTCAGAAATCAGTCACAAACAGTACAGGGTCACTACTTGATAAGGCAATTTGTGTATAATTAGTAAAACTCTTTGAAGCCCCCCTTTGAGTGTACAACACATTGAAGATATCTTTTTGAATGATTTGTGTAGCCTTGAAAAAGACTGTTATGAAATAGTTTCTGCTGCATCTCTCGTTTATACCATGTTGATCTCCTAAATACGGGACTATCGCGCTGACTTTCCAATTCTGACGGAATAGAGATAATATTTCTAGTCTATGGCAGTGACTAAGTTTAGATTTCGGCATTATCGTAAACGATCTTTTCTCTGAATGTGCATTTACCATGTTTACAATACTGAATAAATAATCTTTATTTACAAATCTTTATATATACATGTAGGATATATTTTAATCATATAACTTTAATATTTACAACCATGTGGAGGTAGGCATGTATTTCCTTTCACTAAACATGCTGGTGTCCCTTTAAAAAACATACTTGACAATTATGTCTCCGCAATGTCTATCACAAATACATGTATGCAACTAATGGGAAATAATATTTTTTTTAATATTAAAGTATGTGTTTTTAAAGAGAAATATATATTAAACTCATTTCCAAAACAACTTTCCAGTGAATTTATTTCTGCTCTTAAAAATTAATTGATTAAAGATGAGTTTTGTTCTTTTTCTCAAATCAGTTAAAAATCAAAGAAATAAAGGATAATTGTGTTGACAAGCATTCTTAAATAATCTTGTTTTTGTTTTATTTATTCAATTAATGAACTTGATTAAGAACAAAAGCTTTAACCTATAAAATCTGACAAGCCGGCTTTACAAGATTAAA
This sequence comes from Mytilus trossulus, assembly GCF_036588685.1. NCBI lineage: Eukaryota > Metazoa > Mollusca > Bivalvia > Mytilida > Mytilidae > Mytilus > Mytilus trossulus. Next base: position 8,073,409 of record NC_086385.1, on the reverse strand, counting down.
AGAAAAAATTTTTTTTACAAATATTTTATTTACTGGTGAAACATCAAAAACAAGACTAAATAATACCAAGAATGCTACAAATAACTAAAGAAAAAAGGGAGAGCTTTAACCTATAAAATCAGACAAGGTCACAAGATTAAAAAAAGAGGAATTACACACATACATTGTTCATGTACCAATTCAAAACATATTCTTTTATATATAAAACCAAAATCCTTTAAAATGACAACTTGTTTTAGCACAAACAAGAGAAATAAAATAAACAAACACAATTATTTTATTTTATTTACTGATTTCCTTAAAAAAAAAATAATCTTTTTTTATTATTTGTAATTCTTCATTCAATAGATATTAATTAAATTAATAGGAAGATGGTTATAAATATATATTACATTTAAGATTTAGTTTTTATTAATATTTGAACAAATATTAGATTAAGAATAAATTCTTTAAGATACAGCAGGTGAAGAATATAAAACAGATATATTCTTTAATGTTTTATTCTGACAGACAAAATAACTGAAAAGCATAATAAAAGTTATATTTTTTCTTAATTCTGCAAGGACAACACAGGTAAATTTACCTGTACAGCTAAATATGATGTAATCAAGACATGAAACCTTCTACCTGTTAAAGGATTTAAAACACCTGGCTGATCACCTTTAATTATCCCAGCAGGTAGTCTGACCATCAGCCAGAGATTTATGACCCCCCAATAAAAGCCCAGCATTTAATGCCAGGCATACAAGATGCTGATGATTTTTCAGACCATGTCACAGTGTGTACTGTATATATATATATATGTACAAAAGTTACCTTGTTTCAATGTTATGAAGCACCTTGCCGAATTCTTTGTCACTAACAAATAAATTCCAGTCCTGTAATCATTTAAACATCAATTAATAGAATGCAAAATTATTTTAACAATGCTTTGATTACTTCTTTAATGATAAGATTAAAATACTGAACCTAAATGTGTTTTGCTCATTTTTTATGGCTGTACAATTCGGAGATAACTGTATGTATTTTAAACTCTGATGGTATCAATTGGTGAATTGATGGTCGCAAATTAAGTTTAATGGACATGTGTTAGCAGAGCCAGTAAACAGGTATTTGCAGACTATTAAATCACCAATTCATGCCATTAGAGCTTAAAATCCAATATTGTTATCTCCATTCTCATGAAACTGAAAGAAAACAAATAAACCATTCATTTAATATCTGTCATGCATCTGCTGCGCTGGCGTGTACATTATCAAAGCATCAATTCTGAATTGATGCCATGAAAATTGGTGACGTTATACAATCAAAATGAATGTTTCAAACAATATTTCATTAGTATGACCTATAGTTGTTTACATCCATGTCATTTGGTCTCATCGACAATCAAATCATATCTTATAAAGTTTTATCAAAATCAAATTTGTCATTGCGTAAATTTTTGTCATATATATCTCATCTTGAAAAAAATTCTGCTATCATTTTCAAATAGTTTTGAAGGTAGATAGTATTTTGTAAGTTTTAAGCAATAAGATAGTAAGAACATTCTTATGCAAATGCAATTCTTAGTGCAAAATGTGCTACAAGTATTGGCATTCAATCAACTCAGACTTATAAAGATTTGCGTTCAATTGTTTTGATTTTAAGAAATAAATTTAAAAAAAATGGTCAAATAATCATTTAGATTTTTGCTTTCACTTAAGGTGGCTCGTGGGTACAAAAATTTTAGCAAAATATTAAACCTTTATTTTTTCATTACAAATTTCATTTATTACACTACTAGTTGTTACTTTATGATATGGTAAATAAAACAACCGAAAAAAATGATTTGGTTTGGCCGCAGATGACTTTAAAAATTGAAAAAGCTCAAAATTATCTCCCGTTGGTGCGAAAATGCCATTTTTTGGCCTTAAATTTGAAATATCTTTTTTAACTCATCGGTGACCTATACTTTTTCTTATTGTTTTCAAATAAGCTGTACATAAACTAAATAATTATAAAATTTAAGCGATTTCTTATATTAGGTTATTTTTTTATTTCGATATTTCCTCCTTTTCTCCTATTAGTTCAACAGAAAAAAAGGACATTAACAAAAATGTATGCTTCTTCCAGAGGCAGATTTTAGTATAAATGAACGGTGACCCCATTTTTTTATTTCATTTTTCTTTTAAGTATATGATAAACTTCATTTTTGAAAAAATATAGCAAAATCGTATATTAGAAAAAAAATTTAATTTATACCCAGGAGCCCCCTTAATCCACAAAATCATAATCCACACAGGCGACTTAATTACGAAAGTAAATTTTTCATTCCACAATAATGATATCCTTACAATGGCTGATAGAAATTCTCGTTCCATTTGATTAATTTCCTCTGTTTCCATGTCAACTGAGTCTGCCCATTCATCGTTAAAGACTTCTTCATCTATACCTTCATCATACATAAACTTGGAAGCCATCATCTATAAAAAATACAAATTAATTAATTTTGGATTTTATACTTGTAACTAATTTTTCCTATGTACATGTATAGCTATTTCAAATCTTAAGATGAAATAAAAAGTTTGTTTGGTTGATTAATTATTGTTTAACACTACTTTCAGTATTTATTTCCTTATCTTGGCATTTTAATTGGAAACAAGAGAACATATGTACAGAGAGAACCATTAAAATTATCAGGAAATCTGACAAAATCCTGTCAATTTTTTTTACATTACAATGATTAAGCATGTGTTATAAAACCCAAATGTTCTTTGCAGAGTGATTGTAACAAGTAAGGAAAACTTAATTATTCAAGTCTATACACCAAATCAATTTTCACGATGAATTTAATTAAGATTTTCATGTGTTATTTTTATATGGAATCATTGCATTTTTCCACAATAAAGTTAACAGTGGAATGTAATGTTATCTACATTGCTTGAATTTCATACTTGTAATTTAATTGTTTTTTCCCTTACATTATCTTATGGATGTGATGCTAGAAGTAAGATGCTATGTTTAAAACTTTCCTTTTTACACTGATACAATTTATAGGAAAACTTGTTTAAGGAGAAATCTTACCATTGAAATAAGAAAGAGGTCAGAGGAGGATATTTGTTGTAGGTATTCCGGATTCTTTGTCTGAAGTCTGTTAGTATAGATCATACCCATCATCATAGTAGAAGGAGATATACAGTTCTCTCTGTAATAAAAAAAGTACAAATGTGATACAATCCGTAAATCACCTCAAAATGAGGGTCACAACTTCAATCAAACTTAGGCATGTTAGGTGTACAAATGGTGTAAATTTCAACAAATTATGTAAATCTAGAAATAAAATCAAAAGAGATTCTTCCTATGTTGTTTTTTTAAAACTTCAAATAAAAAGTAGAGAAGATACATTTAAAATACAAATGAAAGTAGATAAACAAGTTTAATGAGTAGAAGAAAAAACATTTTTTTAATTCCAGACAATATTTTTTACAATTGTCTCCCTTGGATATATTTTTTTTTTAATCTGATAGATCAACATTAAATTATCTAATTTTAGGTTAAGATTTTTCACCAATAATATATATTATTCAAGGTCTTGCTATCGACCTTGAATGAGTGTATATATTTGTGTATAAGTTAGAACAACTGTATAATTTTGGTATTTTATGTGACTGTCATTCACATGAGTTTTAGTTAGTTATCAACCATTTTTTTTTATAAAGAAAATGCCTGTACCAAGTCAGGATTATGACAGTTGGTATCATTTGTTAGATGTGTCAGAACTATTGATTTTGCCAATTGCTTACAGACTTTCCATTTAGAATTTCCCTAAAGTTCAGTATTTTTGTTGTTTACTTACATTTTTTTTTTACATTATCATTTACTCACCTGCTTGCGGCAGCCACCATATATTGGTCAATTTTTCCAAGTTTACGAGGAGCTCTTTCTTGAAACAGTTCCACTGCAATATCTACAAAAAATGAAATATAAAGTGTTCAGAAAAATATTTGTGTCTTTTAAAGAATTTTTACACATTTCATAAAATTTAAACATTGAGTACATGAACTTAAATGTTTTTTATAAGAAGAATTTACATAACCCAACAAAAAGTTGTGGATACATGTAAATCAAACTGTATAATGTAAAGCTGTAAACCTGTTGATTTAAGACAATTTAAACAGAAAATGTAGCAACAATCAATTTATTCTGCCACATGAAGAAGGGGTGGATGCCTATACAATTTAACCTACAACTCTGATTTTGTAAAAATGATGATAATGAGAGCCTAATTCATTTTCAGAAAGTATTCAACAAGTAAAATGTGCAAATCTTATTATGAAAGACAAAAAAGGCCTGTTTACTCTAGATGCAGCATTTGCTAAAAGTTTCGACTAGGACAGGTGGAAAATAACAAAATCAATACAGCTGTAATGTAATTAGCAAAATAATTCAACAGTTGTCTCCCTTGGAACTTTAATTAAACAATAATGTTCACTGTTTTCTAACTGATGCTTTGATTTTTTTAATATTAAAACATACACAGGATAACTTGAGAAAGGTCAAAGGTCAAATTTCTACCTGTTAGAGGTAACGAGGGTCTTTCTGTGTTGGGCATCTTTCCGTAATACAAAGTCTTTCTAAATCTTTCTGTTAAAGCATCATGATCCTGTTGAAAAATAATAATCATCAAAATCAAGGTAAATTTCAGTCTTCACAATGAACTGCTAAATCTACAGGCCCAGAGCTCAATTTTTAAAAATTTTAAGTTAGATTCTGTGGGCCTGTAGATATGATTTTTACAGGCCCAAGAGCAATTTTACAAGCCTGGGCTGCCACTCAGCGTGAAGACTGAGGTATCAGATAAAACAAATGTGTATTCATCAGATCTATGGTATTTTTTGGTGGCAGCCGTGATAATGTTATAAAGTAAAAATACCATACACGTTCACACCCTTTTCATTGGTTTTGTGTTTAATAATTTTGTAATCTGGTTTTGGTAGGTGAAGAGCTATAAATAATTTTTTTGTCATTGTCTCATAATAAATCAAGATTCTAACTACGTTTTTTTGTGTGTTGAATAAATCTTTATCATGTTTTGGATAGTGTAAATGCTATATAAATAAAAAAAACATTGTTTCTAACTACAGTGAGATTTAGCAATGTCTTTATGGCGTTGTAAGTCAATAATTCATCATCAATCTTTCTAAGCATAATATGTCGTTGCTAGTGACCCTTTAAAAACAATTAAATTTTGTGTTTTTCATTTGAAATCTCCAATGTTTTACTCATACCAAGCTAAACATATGCAGTATTTACATCAAAGCAGGTTAAAACAACAAATTGCAATCATGATTTTCTGATAATTTAACTGGAATTCGATTTAATATTAGGTGCGAAAGTATACTGGGCATGAACAGACCTGATATCATAAAATCTAGGATGTGATTTCTGATGTTGTAATTGATAAATTTCAAAATCTTGGTCCATTCTTGTTTTGATTAGTGTACATGGTGTATACACCTTATTGCTAATCCCTGCTGCTTGAACTTTTGACGTCAATCACTTTTCCATTGTGGAATCAGATGTTTTGTTTTATGACGTCAACATTTAAATTTGTCCGACATTGTTGGATATTACACAGGTTCCCATAAAATTTTTATGGGAACCTGTGTAATATCCAACAATGGCAGACAAATAGTGATAAGGTGTATTGCTATACATTTTTTTTCATTGTTTCAAATTAAAGTGAGCTGTAAAGAACTACAAATATATTAACTTTCATGTTTGTCTTTTAAGATCTTCAATGTGTTACTCCTACCAAGCTATATTTACATCAAAGCAAGTTTACACAACAAAAAAGAGTCAACATGCACAACAATCATTATTTTCTAATCATTCAACTGGAATTCAATCTAAAATTGGGTCGAATGTGTAGGGTGCTATATATATTTCAAATATTTCGTTACAACAGCCGCCATCATATCCTGGAACAACATTCCTCCAGATATCGAAGCTTCACAGTCTGTGAAACATTTTCGACACACCAATCCAACATGTGCGTGTCAACACTACTCCACATCTAAATTACATGTACAGCACCGTTTTTAACTGTACATACATTAACTGTACAAACAGATCTCTTTTTAAATGTACATACTTGAGAGTCGGACATTGCTGATGTAAACCTATGATATAAGTTTCTTAAATTATGGCTAAATAGGATGATTTTGTCGAACTTTGAAACAACCGGGAAAGACATGGAAGTCTGAAAGACTTCAAAGAGGAGACAGATGCCAGATGACCTTATATGGATAATCACATGAATAAACTTTGTAAATTCATTTACGACTTACATCCTTGTGGTAGTCTAACATATCCGATTCCCCTAAAGGGCAGGGGAAACGAAAATAAGACATCTTTTTCCTTGTCCTTCCTTTTTCTAGACTTTTCAGTCTTTTGTGTATTGCTTGTCACTTCGTAACATCCAGGTGAAGGTCAATCTATTCGATGTCGCGTATAACGGGATTTTAGGTTTCAACGGAGGTAAAAGTCAGAAAAATTCGGAAGATAAAATCACGCGAGACTTAGGTGTGGTGTGAAGCACTACACAAAATGGCGAAGATTGATTTTCAAACACTTGAGTGACAGACGATATTTATTTGTACATTATTTAAAAAATCACAATGGCAGATGTTGAGGTGGATTTAGCAAAGCTTCCTCAAGGCATAAATGAACAATTGCGCGAGCTTGAACTTGAGCTGTCAGAGGGTAAGAGTCTTAGAGTAAATTTTCATTGTCAGAACTCGGTGCCAAAATATTAGCACATAATCAATGATGAGACTGACTTCCTGTTATTATCACAGAAAAGATAAACACTTCCAGGACAAAATCTAGAAGTGCTAGACACATGTCATTTTGTTGCAAAGTCTATATTCGGCCCCTGAACACAGAAACATGTAAAAACAGGGACAGCTCATTAGTGAGTCATTTTGTTAAATCAGCATACAAAGAAGACTGAGAGGGGGTAGGAGGGGTCCTGATCCCGAAATCCCGGGCTTAAAAATACGACATACCGAAATCCCAGACTTAAAAACATGAAATCCTGAAGTTCTAAAAGTCTAAAAAAAAATCCGTGATCCCGAAAGTGTCAATACTGAAATCTGAGCTTAAAAAACACCGGATCCTGGAGTCCCGATAAAGGTGCTATCCCCCCTCAAGACTGCAATTATATATATGTGTGTTCATTTTCAACAGGTTCAAGTTTTTACTGCAGGAAATTTGAGTATAGAATGAATTATTCTGAGTACAGTGAAAAGTCAAATTTATAGTTGTGTTGATATCCACATCACATGCTTTTTGTGATTATTTATGAGAAGTTCTTAATTAAATTACTTTTCGCTTATATCATGTATATTCTGATATTTTCTAGTTATATTCTGTTTACCTAAAGCTATTTAAATAAAAGACATCAGATTAAACAAAACCACATAATGACATTAAAGGAGCACTAGCTACGATATATATAAAAAAATAAAGTATGATTTTTTTTAGATCAATCATTAATCAAATTGGAATAATGAAATAATAATTTGCTTTTAGCAATCAATTTCCTTTAATTTTGTTGAAATAAGCGATTAAACATAATTTTTGACTGATTCGCTTGCAAGTGAAAACGTCATCATCATTCTAACCGGTATTCATGTGAACTTCAAGTTAACCCCTAGCTAGAGATTGACAACGCATGCATTGTACGTGTACTGGTTATTTAAATAAAAAGAATGTCAACAATGAAAGTGAAACTACGGTAAATCATTTGATTACTAATTCGATGCACATAAAATCATTCTTAAATGGTTAAAAACAATAAGAAACATCTATTTTTAATCTATAAAATAAAATCAAACAGACCTATGAAAATGCAATTGCACGTGTTGTTTTAATCTATTCGTATCTTTGTTGTTGTTTACATCGCTTATATGGTCATCTGAGGTCAAATCGATAGTTAATTAGATGGTGTCTGGACTAAAATACACACGAAACGAACCTATATATTATCTACCCCATGCTCTGTAAACTGTTTATTTTAGACTTTTGATAGTTTGGATAAATGTTTTACATTGTTATAAACCAAATATGAGAATTTGAGTCAAATCGGTTACAATGAATTTGACAGCTAGTGCCCCTTTAAGGCACACTGACATTAGTTATGCCCCCAAAAAATCTGTTTATCCAAACATTCATCATGTTCATGACAATCTAATTAAATATTATTTGTTTAGGCCATGGAAAATTAATTGTTGGTTTCCCCTAACATGGGAAAATTTTAAAGACCTGCATGACCTGGCAGGCAGGCTTTTTTTTTTTTTTTTTTTTTTTTTTTTTTGTTACCATGCATAATTTTATATCTCTATGTTTTGTTTCTTTAAACTTGCATATATATTCAACACTTTAAGTTGTCTCTGCAAAAAAAATTTTTTTTTTTTTTTTTTTTTTTTTTTAATATTTTTTTTTTTTTGGCAATAAAATTTAATGACCCGGCGGTTAAAAAATGACCCGGCAGTTAAAAAATGACCCGGCGGTTAAAAAATGACCCGGTCGGGTTAGGGGAAACCATCAATTATTTTTCCATGGCCTTACAATGTAGTTTGACTGTTAATCCTTTTTCTGTTGACTTAATACATTTTGTAAGTCAATTTCTGATCCAAATCTGGTGATACACATATTCATGGTACATTATACACCTTATCGCTCTTTGTCTGATCGGCCAGACGACCCGGCCGCTTGAACTTTTGACGCATTTAACAATCACTTTTCCATTATGGCGTCAGATATTTTGTTTTATGACGTCTAAATTTTACGGGAACCTGTGTAATATCCAGTAATGGCGAACAAATAGCGATAAGGTGTATTTGATTGTTGATAATTCAATAAATTATACACTCACCTGTCCTCTTGATGAAAAGTGATATTATTCATGCTACGTATACATGGTATACCGGTCATTTGTTTTTAAACTTTTATTATGGACTTTTGGTAAAGTTTTTATTAAATATTTTCAACTGATTTAGGTTAAAGAGTCTTAAAATACACTGTTTCCTTCATTACAAATGTAATATATATAAAATAAAACATATACTGTTGGGTTTTTTTGGGGTTAAAGGTGAATTTTCTTCAAATTTATATCATTTATGCATATTCATGTATGTCATCTATGTGTTACACAAGTCTCACAGTTTCAGATACATTATGCATTACCTGAAGCAGAAAAATTGGAATGTTTTTGGGTCAGGTAATCATGGTAATATATGGTTTTATCAACTTAAAAAAAACCTTTTAAGTAAAAACTTGTTCAATATGTTCAATGTACACTGTATTTACTGAGGTCAACTTGAACCACATGTTCTCTCAAATTTTTCCATCTGTTATTAAGTATTCAACATTTTAGTCAATTTTATTGCAAATTGACCAATTAAATAAGTCAGTGAAAATAGGCCAGCATTCATGGCATTGTAGTTAAATTGTTACAAACTCACCAAAATTGATTGAAAAGGTTGGCTTGCATTCGTTACATGTATCTCCTGTTTGGTAAATCAGGATTGAACTTTGAGTAAACATTTAACTTTTCTTGATTTTGTTATAACTTGAAGAAAATAAATTCAAACAAACCATATTTCTCAAAGCTGACTCAAAAAGAAACTACATTTGTAAACATATTAATTTTTTCCTGTTTACATGTAAACAATCATTTTGACCATTGAAAATAAAATAAATTTTCAAATATATTTGAATTTATAAATCTTTGATTTTGTATTTTATTCTGTTTATTAATTAATTTACTTTGGAAAATGAAGGTTGAAAAATATCATAACCACTGAATAGTAAAGTCATAAGAAACCTTAAAAAAAAAAAAAATATGCATGTTTTTTTATGACTAAATAGATAGTTTTCATTATACAACTTTAATATGTACATATTTATATTATACTTTTTTTCTGATGAAAATTCTGTAATTTGTCCACATTTAGAAGAAGTTTACTTATTTTGAATTGCTTCCTTCGTGGAAGGAAGCAATTCGATGACATAATTTCTGTATGCATAGTCACCTGAGCGTACGTTGTTTATAACACATTTGTGCTGAGAGCAGCCATTTTGATCGTTTGGTCATAGTAAGATATGGATCTGGATCGGACCGGAAACGATTTTTTTTCAGAATTTAATAAAAAGAACTAGGGTCGGGGTGTTGTGAGTCAGGGTCCTATTTCGGCTTTTCCAATTGAATAAGAATGTGGCATACATTTTGTACACTGATTTGCTAGTCCTAATAATTTGTCTGGGTATGGTTACAGATATTATACATATATATATGTGAACCAGCATGTTTAAAATGGGTATAGTTCAAAGCAGGGCCTGAACATGATTTTGTTTTGAAGACTGAATATGCATTTAACTAGCACAACCATTCATGATCATCATCATCACCACCATTACTTGCAGTTCTGAAAATTAAAGAAGGATGGTATAAATATATTACAGGCCTGAGATTATCATTTTTGTCTTGCTTTCAAAAAGTTATGAAAATCTAGACCTCACAAATTTATATTTGTCACAAAGGAATCAGCTACTTTAAAAGAAGAACGTAGATCTAGATAATCCCCTGAAACAAATTAAGTATCAATGATAATAAATAAATATCTTCCTCATTCTTGTCAAAAGAAATTTATGTACACACTTTGCCTCTTGACATTCACCTGACCTACATCTGAATAAATCGTTAGCTTGCACGAAAAAAATTTAATTTTTCTTAAAATCATCTTCCCTCATTGTATATATCTGACAAACACTGACATAAAGTGTGCAACATGAAGAAATTATACAATCATGTTTAAATGTATTAATTCCTGATTAAGATTTAAAAATAACAGTGAACATGAGTTAAATTTATAAGCAGAGGCAGATTTAGGGGTGGGGCCCCCCTTTTCGGAAAAAAATGGTTGCTTATATATATAGGGAATCACTGAAGGGTGACTGGAGCATGCCCCCTCTCAGGCAGTTGGTGGGCCCCCACTTATGACAATTATGGATCTGCCACAGATAAGATTATACATGTATCTAAAGATTGTAGGCCATTCATCTTGTTCATAGAAATGTTCATAATTTTCAATAAAAATTTAGGAAAGGAAAAGGTTCTGATGAATGACTTTAAGGTGGTACCCAACACTTTCACTAAAATTAATTTGGCTCGTTTAATTTTCATAAAATTTTGTCAAAGTATTTACTTTGACCCTTTAACAAAATTATAAAAAAAAATCAAAAATTTTGAACCAACCGTTTTGTCAGAAAAATTACACTGGTTACATAGCAGTTTGACAAACACCAATTTTGATCATTGAGAAGCTTTATATTCCTTTTACAACACAACGTCATAAAAACGTTTAGCTAATTTTACAGAGTGATCTCCCTGTAGTGTTAGGTACCACTTTAAGTAATGGTTGGAAAACTGCAATACATTTCTACCATAGGACCATCGATATATCATGACCATGTTACTGTCATGTACATGTATCTGTGTATAATATACATGTAGTGGCAACAATCATGTACAATTGATAAAAATTTACTGTTTACACAACTATCATGTACAATACATGCATGCACTGTTTACACAACTATCATGTACATTACATGCATGCACTGTTTACACAACTATCATGTACAATACATGCATGCACTGTTTACACAACTATCATGTACATTACATGCATGCACTGTTTACACAACTATCATGTACATTACATGCATGCACTGTTTACACAACTATCATGTACATTACATGCATGCACTGTTTACACAACTATCATGTACATTACATGCATGCATTTTCATGTCTTATTGACCATCAAATGACACTCGACATGTCCAACCTCAAACATGTAGATTTATAAAAAAGATTTTTTGTAGCTGTAGTCTGTATTCATGACATTGCTGGCACTACAGTGTCAGTGAAGCCTATTAGTTGTGTGTCTTACCTTTTAAGATAGATGAACATGTAGTCATAGAACCAAATCATAGTTACTTTCATGACTTTGTGACTGTCATTTTTTCCCCGTCGATACCACTGATAAAATCTTTGTGGGCAACTATCACTTGTAAGTCCTTAGTCATTTTGCAAATTGTTTTGTATCTTTGGTTCCACTCAATGGCATTGACCACTTTCTAGTTCTATGAGTACAGCTGCACTAGCAATGACTAGTATATATATGTAACACTTAAAATTGTTATATTTAACATGATGCTAGACCTTCATTATGATGATTATCAGTGTATAATCTTATGTTGCTGACATAAAGAGGCTTATGTAGAAGCTTGTCACAGGAAATGTTTTCTTGTCTCTGCCCTCAGGCCCCTGTACATGTATATACATAGCAGAAGAGGCCCCTGTACATGTTTATATAGCAGAAGATCTTGGTGACAAGTCGACAATCATTGTTGTCTGTGTTTTTGCTGCAATGAACCCCATGTAGACATCAAATTTAGGACCCTAGACCTAGTACCACTTTCAGTGTAACTTGTTTTTTTTTTACAGCTGTAATTCCATGTAGACTCCTATTAGTCCCAATCCTATCGATTAAATTTATGATAATGTGTTATTCAAAGAATCCCATGAAGACCCTCATTATGTATACATGTAGTCATGTACCAGCATAATTTGGAACCTCTTACTTTGCAACAATTTTATTTTTATGCCCCATTTATGGGCATCATGTTTTCTGGTCTGTCAGTTCGTCCGTTTATCCGTGCGTCTGTCCTGCTTCTGGTTGAAGTTTTTGTTTAAGGAAGTCCAATCAACTTGTAACTTAGTAAACATGTTTACGGTGACCTACATGTATAGTTGTTAATGTCTGTGTCATTTTGGTCTTTTGTGGATAGTTGTCTCATTGGCATTTGTTTCCTATGATGTGATCTTTCTAATTTATTACCAAAATAGAGGTTATATCCTTTTTTTCACAGTCCACTGAACATAGAAAATGATAGTGCAGATGGGGCATCTGTGTACTAGGGACACATTCTTGTTTGGTTTCTAAATTAAGAAACCCCATGTTGAACCCTGATTAATTATATAAACTTGGTGTGAAATCAATTTTAAATTTCTATATGTCGAAACCCCATGTAGACCCCTATCACAGGAGCTTGGTAACAGTGTGAACATTTTTGTGTCTATTTAAACCTAGGGGAAGCTGCATTCTTTCCTATCATAATATCTCTTCCCCCATGTAGACCCCCTTCACGGGAGCTTGGTGACTGTGAACATTTTTGTGCCTATTTAAACCTAGGGGAAGCTGCATTCATTCCTATCATAATATCTCTTCCCCCATATGCATGTAGACCCCCTTCACGGGAGCAGCTCAGCTTGGTGACAGTGTGAACATTTTTGTGTCTGACATAGGGGAAGCTGCACTCTCTCCTATCATAATATCTCTTCCTCCATGTAGACCCCCTTCACAGGAGCTTGATGACTCATAGATGCCAACCATTACGATTTTTGCGTAGTTTCTCCGATTTTGCTATAAAAACTATGCTATTACGGTCAAAGTCGAATAGTTACCGATTACCAATCATCGCCGTTCAATTTTGTTAAACGCGGATTTTTATCATTACTTTTCCGTCCTGGTCCAGTATTTAGTAAACGCCAATGTAATGCTTCCGGTTTCTCTGGAGTTATCAACCTATTGTTGAGTAACTAACTGACTTCCGAAGAGGCAAACTTGCATTTTATGAGTAGTTTCCCCCACTTCTCTACTTCTCCTTGACAAAACGAAAATGTACGAGTCGAGAACAACTGAACAATTAATTAATGGAATACATACTACAGACAACATTTTAAACGACAATTTTAGTGCACATCACCTTACAACCACTCGTCAGTAATTTTTATTGGTAAGTGCAGGTTTATGAATGATTACTGAAAACTTTTAAGAAATACAGAAAATTTCATAGTTTGTTACTGATTGTGTCAAAAGGGGGTTGGCATCTATGCAACGTGAACATTTTTCTGTCTGACATAGGGGAAGCTGCACACTCTCCTATCATAATATCTCTTCCTCCATGTAGACCCCCTTCACAGGAGCTGGTGACAACGTGAACATTTTTGTGTTTGACCTAGGGGAAGCTGCACTTTCTCCTATCACATTTTCTCTTCCCCCATGTAGACCCCCTTCACAGGAGCTGGTGACAACGTGAACATTTTTGTGTTTGACCTAGGGGAAGCTGCACTTTCTCCTATCACATTTTCTCTTCCCCCATGTAGACCCCCTTCACGGGAGCTGTGACAACGTGAACATTTTTGTGTTTGACCTAGGGGAAGCTGCACTTTCCTATCATTATTTCTCTTTCCTTGTGTTAAGTGGTTGTACATACATTGTAGTCGTCGTTCCGACAAAAATGTTATATTGTGATGGATATATTTTAACTCATTTTGATTTTATGTGTTGAAATAGTGGTTACGGAATTAATGATGTACAATCTAGGTGATATAATAGAAGGATTACAAGACAATGAGTTTCATGATGAAAATGAAGGTAAATGTTTACATTTGACAATACGACATACAAGTGTAAATGTATTACATATTCATAAATGTATTTTGTTTGTTTGTTGGTGAATGAACTTTATGAATTTATGTATAATATATATGGCATGTACATTGTTTTGTACATATAAATTTGGGATGGTAAGCCATTGCATTTCAAATCGTGAATACTGTCTGTGTGATTTTGAATTGAAATGTGTATTACATTTTATTCAGTACACAAACAAATAAAGTACATTTTGGTCTCTTGTGGACAGTTGTCTCATTGGCCATCATATCACATCTACTTTTTTATAAGTAAGCTTTAATTCCTTAAAATTTGAAATTTACATTACTGCAGATATTTAAGCCCCCTTCTTAATTAGAATACCACCATCTTTTGTAGCCAAACCCCCAATATTTTAAAATTTCAAGTCTATTCATTCTGTAAATTCAACAAGGAGCATGTTTTGTAAATGAATCACTGAACCCAAAAACTTTGATTTACATTGTCATATAAAGTTCATCATTTAAGATCTGATACAAGAATACATGTACATGTACAACACTGCATTTTCTATAGTCATGATAGTTTATCCCCTCAAAGTCATTAAGAATGATGGCATTAATTTCGTTTTGCCAATTAATCATTGAAAAGTGTTTTACCTGCTGTCTTTAATTTTGTTTTGTTGGGATGCTGTCATATCTAAGTATGAAGACCTGTTGGTGACCTTCTGTTGTTGTCTGTTCTATTGTCGGGTTGTTGTCTCTTTGACACATTCCCCATTTCCATTCTCAATTTTATTATAGTGTGCCTCATCTTTTATAGTTTTGAGATCAGTGTTGGTGCTGAAGCATAGCTTTGGGCCTCGAGATTCAGAAGTCTATTGTGAAGACTAACTTAAACATGATAAAGGGGATAGCAAAGTTGGGATATACTGGATGTGTTATTTAGGGGGTATAAAAGGCAGGATCTTGAGGGAGAAAAAAAGGGCAATTTACAAAAAAATTGGAAATTTGTGCAAGGAGCTTTCACTATCATCCCCTCTTGCATGTCTAGGGAAGAGTTTATAAAATTGTGTAAATGAACCCATGACAGTGACAAACTGATTGATCTTTCCTGTATGATACACTTTATACTTCAATTGTTTGTTAAGAATGTTAGAAAGTTCAGACAGGAACATTCATTAAGGATGGGATGTAATGTTTAAAACATTTCTAGAAAAATTAAGATTGTTGTATATATATGCTGAGTATATAAAGTTTAGCAACATATATTTTAATTCAAAGACTTTTGAAATAAAAATTTATAAGAGTTGAGAAAATAAACAGTTAAATATATGTGGTTGATTAAGGACCATTTTATTGTTTATTTTCTATGTTAAAATAGTACAGTTATAAATTAATTATCATAAATTTATGTTTAGAAATGAAATTTAATTTTGAAATATGGTTTTAAAATTGTTGTTGCAAAACTTGTTTTACTCAGTGTAGATATTTGTTTACTTTGTTATGCAGGGATCCATATTATTGTAATTTTCTGGGTTATGATTTCAGAGGTTCAAGGAATAGAGTAAACTATAATATCTTTGTAAAACATGTGCTGCTGTAATTGTCATTACTCATTAGTTTTCATTCATAATTTGGCATAACTCTGTCTTAGTACTTTCACATCTGGGACATACAAAATAATCAAAATATATCTCTTCTAAGGTAATCTGAACGTATACATTATCACTGAACTAGTATATATTTGTTTAGGGGCCAGCTGAAAGAGGCTTCCAGATGTGCGAGTTTCTCTCGCTGCATTGAAGACCCATTGGTGGCCTTCGGCCATTGTCTGCTCTATGGTCTGGTTGTTGTCTCTTTGTCACATTCCCAATTTCCTTTCTCAATTTTATGGGGAAAAAATGACATTTAACTCCTCCATTCAGGACCAACTGACTCACAGATTATTCAGTTACATTTAACCTCACTTACTAAATATATGAATTCTTTGAGGTTTTTAATTAAAATTTATATATAATGTTTATACAGGAAACGGTTTAATTTTAAGGAGAACATTTATTTTTTGGCAACATTTGTACTTTATTACAAGGATTGAAGGATTGGTTACATTGTACATACAATGTATCATAGGAAAAAAATCAATGGGAAAAAAATTGCATTTTTTTTCAATTGAATATATATATAAAATCAAGAAGGGTTATCAAAAATTAGGGGAAATATGAGACTTAGCAGTGTAATGAGGCACTTTTTTGTCTGTAAAATTTGTTATGTCTGTAGGAATCTGATTTGTTCAATTAGCCTTGGTATGCCACCCCTCCTGATAGATCAGTGTTTAAAATGGCCTTATCATACTACATATCTAACTAATGTTTGTTGGTTGTTAAAAATTTACATGACTAGTGAAAAAAGTTGAGGGGCCTGAAGCTAAGTATATGCTACGAAAGTAAACTATACTTGTGAATTTCCTGTGCACATTTAGAGTATCCGAAATTTTGTCATCGATGACTATTGTTTAGTAAACGTTAGGCTGCTAGAAACAAATACATCGTTTAATAAACTTTATCGACCCCACGTAGTCAGACAGAAATAGATTACACTCACGCACTGTAAACAAACAGGTAAAAGTGCGGGAAATAAATAACCAGGACTTTACGAAAACAACACATGCTCGTAATTATTTAAACGACAGATGCTGCAACAAATTTATCGTTTACACGTCTCAACGATAAACAATCAACGACTACGCGACTATTTTGTGCGTACATCGATTATGTGAACAATGTCAAAGTTGACCAAAAAATGTCAGAAACAACTGCATTAAACGACTACGCGTAACCGTTTACATCGTTAGATTAGGTTAGAAACAAATGCGCTCTTAAAGTATGTTTTTATATGTTTCTCATCAGAATTTTGAAACAAGATTTTTTTTACTAAATTCATATGGATGTACTTAACATGTTTTAGCTATTATATATAGACAATAAACTAGACCACTTTCCCCAGGAAATACTTGAAAGTCAGTTTTCCTGACTATAAATTAGGATTAAATGTGATGTTAATACATTGAGTGGTATAAATCTAGATCTGTAACATGTATTTTTGAACTTTTTACCATCAACCCGATTTTAGGACTTGTGTCTATCTATCATTTGTGTCTATGCTTGATCACAGAATATGGTTAGAACCATACCCTCAGTTGGTACATTGTAGTTGGACAAGGAGGACTTGGACAATAAACCAGTTGTTTTGAAGGATATTAAAATGATTCTTTGCTCACAACCGCAGGGATTGTTCTAAATATAATTGTTATGTCAAGGTCATAATAAAATTGAGAATGGAAATTGGGAATGTGTCAAAGAGACAACAACCCGACCATAGATATGAAAACAGCCAAAGGCCACCAAAGGGTCTTCAAAGCAACAAAGACTGCAGCACCCAGAGGTCGTCCTCAACTGTGATTTTTAATTTTAGTTTCTTGTGTAGAATTCGGAGTTTAGTATGACGTCCATTTTCACTGAACTAGTATACATATTTTTTAGGAACCAACTGTACACTAGTTGGATAATTGATGTGTTGTCCAACTAATTACTATACCAATATTCAAAATTCAAATGATACAAAATTGAGTCCCACTGAAAAGTTTTGAATGCTATGAAGGATATTTTAAATGAGACTTGGTATACATATTATTTGTTACCCACCACTTAAGAATGTTTAATCTATGGAAAAGTCTAAGGTCACTGACATAAATTCAAATCTGAATCCAGCTATAAATAAACTATAAGATAGATTGTTTGTATTTCAACTATTTTAAGTGAAAACAGTTTCTGTAAACTGTACAATGTACTTGTAATACCTACAGCCAGTAGGCATGTTGTCTTATACTAATTAATCTTTCCTGCAATATTACCTAATTTCACATAGTTTTGTTGTAACTTTTGATGTCTGCTTAACTGAAACAGGTCTGCATAGATCCTAGTCAGGAGCCTGTAATTCCTGTCTTTGTTTTTGTATATATATTATATCATACTTGTATTTTGTTCATTGTGTTTTTTTCTTTACTTAAATCAGGCCATTAGTTTCCTTGTTTGAATTGTTTGACATTTATCATTTTGAGGCCTTGTAATGCTGACTCTGCGTTATGGGTTTTTGCTCATTATTGAAGGCCATACACATTTACCATTGTCATGATATTTGTTGATTTACAAAAGAAGGAGTTTGAAAACATTTTCATGATTTTAATGCAGACTGATGAGTTTTTCATTCAAAAACGTTAGGCAAGATCAAGTTATCATGCAGCAAAACACTTCTATATAGATGTAAGGTAATTAATGATCAACAGTTTGTTGGTATGCCTTGACACCTCCCATAGACCCTCATACGGTCCTACTGTTTTATGATTATTCATCATTACTCCTTGGTAGATGTTACTTTGAAGTGTCATTTGTAGATTAATACCTCTTCATTCTTTAATCTGCCAATCTTTCATTTCTTTCATTCTTAAAGGTCAATTTGACTTTTAGTAAGTCTTAAATGAATTAAAAGTAATAAAAAGAGCAAGTTTATTCTTATAGGAGAGAGAGTGATAAGAGAGCAGAATAAGTGGGTTAGAAACATCTTGAAATGTTGGAAAAATCATCAATGAATGCTTTTTTGGAGGGAGGAGGGGGGGGGGGGGGGCAGGAAGATTTTGAAAATTAATTAAATAATAAATTTTTGTTAGCCATATATAGCATTATCTATTTCTGCCAAGAGAATATCACAGTGACCTAAAAAGGTGGTTAAATGTAAAATTTACAAAAGAGAAATGAAATGTTCCCTTCATGAGGACCCCATTAGGTTTAAGTAGTATATGTTATGATTACATATGATAATTAATCAGTAGCTGTAGCTTTGAAGTGTCATTAAAGGTGGAAAGTTTAATGAATCAGCTGGGGAGTGTTCATTGCATTGTTTATAAATATTATAACATGTAATTGACAGATTAAAGCTAATGACTTCTATATTTATGATGATAGATTTGTAAATATATACATAAAACGTTAATAACATTATGAACCATGCTGGGGGAAGGGCATTTTCTCAGTATATTTTACTGGATTTTATAATCATTTCAACAACTCTAGATTCCCAAATATTTTACTCTTGGCTTTCTCTCTATTTTTCGGTGGCAATCATATAAATATACAAAAATATTATTAAGTTAACATTTTAAAGTTCCATTCTGGGGCAGGCTTCATGTTCTCAGCACATTTTGTAATCATTTCGACAACTCTTTGGACACATGTTTAAATTCACTAACATTTTACATGTTTTACCATCCGTTTTCTCTCTTTTTCTGTGGCAGTCAAATAAT
This sequence comes from Mytilus trossulus, assembly GCF_036588685.1. Lineage (NCBI taxonomy): Eukaryota > Metazoa > Mollusca > Bivalvia > Mytilida > Mytilidae > Mytilus > Mytilus trossulus. Next base: position 8,053,502 of record NC_086385.1, on the reverse strand, counting down.
TGAGATTTTGTCCTTTGGTGAAGGACATGTTTAAAGCACATTTTTTCATAGATATAGTAAGATGTGGTATGAGTGACAATGAGACAACTCTCCATCTAAATAACAATTTAAAAAAAATTAAACCATTACAGGTCTATGTACGGCCTTCAACACAGAGCCTTGGCTCACACCGAACAACAAGCTATAAATTAAAGGGCCCCAAAATTACTAGTGTAAAACCATTCAAACTGAAAAAACTAACCGTCTAATTTATATAAATAAACGAGAAACACGTATATATTACATAAACAAACAACAACTACTGTACATCAGATTCCTGACTTCAGGACAGGTGCAAACATTTGCAGCGGGATTTAACATAACCATTTCAGCAATTCTTTGTAAGCAACTATCTAATTTGCAACATTTTTACCCTACATTCTCTATTTCCTTTCTTTTTACTCTGGTGCCTTTTCTTCAGAAATAATGACCTTGATAAATCATGTACATGTATATCTTGTATATCTTGTCATTTTGATAAGAATGTTTTTTTTCTCCAAAAAACAAACTTTGTAGTTAACTATGCTAAACAGGCAAGGTGTAAATTTTAATCTGTTATAAACCTGTTTTTTTGCACTCTATGTATTTGATTCCAGTTTAAACATGTATATTATACTTGAGTGTTTGACTGGCAGCATGGCAGAAAATACATGTATGTGGTTAAATCATATGTTGTAATGCAAGGAAGGATGATATTTAATGAAAGTGCTGCAATTTGTATATTAGAGATTTTAAGGTTTTGAGCAGGAAGCAAGGTTTAATTTTTTTTAGTGACGTTCATTTTGTCATAGATGTAATACCCAAAAACTTATTATTTAGACAATGTTTAAATCTCTTAGTCTTAATTGACTTTATTGTTTTATTTGTAATATAATTATATTTGCTTCATTGTGTATATATTCCTGAATGAATTACATGGGTGGGTATTACATCTATGATTTTTTTAAGTCTTTAGATTTCTATGTATTGTGGACTTGAATTGTTTTATTGCTATGTTACTAGCTAAGCATTGTCAGTTATCCTTCCTAACATGCCTAAGGTCGTTGGTTCTTCAAGGGCACTCTGGCTTCCATCAATAAAAGTTGAATACCATCTGACCACAATTTGCCATAGTTCTGACAGTGGCTTTAAACACTTCCAATTAATCAATCACATTTTTGTACAAGGACTTTTTTTCTGACATACAAACTTGTGGTTTATCAAAGCCATAAATCGGTAGAATAAAACATGCTATCAGGGCATATCTAAAGTTTAATCTGTTATTTTTGCACTCCATGTATCCATGAAGGAGGCAAGCCAGTACATGTTCGCATATTTGAGTGTTTGACTAGCAGGGAAACATGTGGTTTTAAAGTCACATGATATATATGCCATGTGGTTTAGTCACATGATATTTTACCATTCTATACCATCTTACAGATGGTGATGAGATCTATAATTAGACAATAATGTCATCTTACATGTGACAAATGATGTCTAGTAGTAGTACTAGTTTGTACTGTGATTTATTCTGGGATGTTGTGACTTATTGATACTTAATCGTTGATCATTGACAAATGTACTTGAACATACAAAAATTGATTTCGAAAGAGTAATACTTCACTTTTAAAGGTGGTACCAACCACCTTAATTCAGATTAATTTGGCTCTTCAATTTCATAAAAAAAATAAAATATTTACTTTGACCCTTTGAAAAAAAAATGAAAAAATCAGAAAGCATTAGGACCGCTTGTTTTTCAAAATTTATAGAAATAACTTCTTTTACACAGACATTTTGTAGCTGAGCCACAAATTTTATAAGTTTTGGGGGGTCCCTCTGAAAGGTTTTGTCTGACTGTCTCTTCATTAATTAAGGAGACATGTGTTACAATGACTAGCAGAAGCAGGAAGAAACGTGGTTACACTATTTGTTTGATCATGTTGATGATGACTTCTATGACTATAATGCTGTCATCTGTTCTTACATGTCTTATCATGCTTACAATGGATGATTTCTATGAGCAGATGACTAGGTTGTAAAATGAGGACAATGATGTGCCTTCTGATGTTGATACTATATTTGTTAAAATTGAGAATGGCAATGCGGAATGTGTCAACGAGACAAAAACTCTTAAAAGAGCCTTTGGCTGTATTAATTAAAAAACTGCTAAATGGAACCGTTAGGTAAGCATGGTAAGGGTTAGACTCCTGTCTGCCCAAAATTTTATATGGAACTATTTTAAAAAGTATCAATAATTTTTGTATGACCTTGTGTGGCATCTTCCTTCTAATCAAACAGGAAAAAGAGGGTGATTCTTTGATGATATCAGATATGTAACAGTATTTTTATAAAGCTAGGTAAAACCTGTTATACACCTTCATGTACACACATGTACAGGTATGAGACATGAATTAAGGGGATGTCTGGTAGACCTGTTTTTGAGATGTCGGATGATATGGTTTTTCATTTCTGATTTGGACGGCTGTCTGCCTAAAATTTGTCCCATCATGCTTTCATTTATTCATACTGATAATGTGTATTTGCCTTATATAAATGCCTTAAAATTCCTTTATTCATAAGGGAAAACAAACTTGTTTTCTTTGATAACATGCTGCATTGCAAGTGGAAGGTTTTTAAATAGCTATGTAAAACCGGTTTTACATGTACATGTATGCATTAGATATGAATAAAACAGGATGCATTGAAGTTTGCTTTAGTTTATAATTATCTGTTTTATTAGGCTCAGGACTGTCTTTTAACATTTGCCCTATGCCTTCATTTATTCATATGAGAAAAGAGAACTTTTGTCTTTGATGATATCATGCAAACTTGTGTAACAGCTAGGTTTTTAAATAGCTAGATATAACCTGTTTTACATGTACATGTATGCATTAGATATGAATTGAAGTTCCATTATGTTTAAGCGTGTCTTCCCAACATTTTTCCTATGCTAGTCCTTTATTTATATAATGAAAAAAAAAAAAAAAAAATCTACATTAATATGCATTTGTCCTATGCCTTTATTTATTTATATGGGAAAAAGAACTTGTTGCTTTGATGAGATCAGGTGTAACAGTTTTTTAAATAGCTACGTTTATCATATAAAACCTGTTTGACTTTGTGAGTAATCTGATGTGTTGTTAAGATAACGTTTTATCTATGTTTCATCTTTGTATTGTACATATATACTTTGTCTGCTTTTTAAAATTTATTTGATAACATATGTCGAATGATGAGAAAACAGAGAACATCGGAAAATTTATTGTATTACATAAAAAAAAACATATTATGTAATTGGGCAATGTTGAATGTATGAAAGTTTCATTACATTTAAAAAAAAAATTGATGTCTAATTGGATGGATGAAAGTTTTCATGATTTTGGGGATGTTCAGATTTTGACTTTTTTGCCACTATTACAAAGTATTGAACATTTCCTGATTTGGTATTATGAAACCTTTTGTACCTTTGTAACTGTTGCGTAATAATATAAAAGCAAAAATGAAGAAAAAAATTTATCCTTTGGCTTTTGAATAGTAAAATTTAAGTATGTTCTTACAGGCTTTCAAAGGGCTTTCAAAGGAGCCACCAACAATCAGTCCAAAAGCATAGACTTTTAAGCAGCCAACAATCAGTCCAAAAAGCAGCCAACAATCAATCAAAAAGCATAAACTTTAATCAAGCAACAATCAAATCAATAGTTAAAGTCCTTATATTGATATCTACATATCTTGGGTTTTGTCCTGTGTGCTGTCTCATAGGTTGTACTCAAAATTTCACATGAATGGCACCCTTTTTGAGTATCACATTCAAATTCATATTAAAAGTCCACCAACAGTGGTATCAACCTAATGGTAGTGCTGTTAAATATGAAAGTGAAACATGCCAATCTAACATTATCTAATGATAGAATTGAATTTACATGTACCTCAGACAGCAGATGAATTGACATGTAGTGTTACTAAATTGAACATCTGGTTAATTAAGATTACAACAATTATAGGATCATGATGGAAGAATTACTTGTAGATTTTAAGAAATTAGTATTATTAGAATGTGTTTTCATGTATTTTGCAGGTGACATCATGCAAAACAAGCTACGATAAGAAATTAGAATGTGCTTTCATGTATTTTTCAGGTGACATCACACGAAAAGGCTATGATAAGAAAAGATCACGTTTGCTAAACCCATATGTCAACAAAAGTCCACCTCAACAAATTTCTGGTGAGTAGATATAGATTTTGTATAGCTCTATCAAAGGAGTAGGTCCGGTAAGGGACGATTTGGACCTCAATTTTCAAGTTCATCTAACGAAATCTTTTTGACACTTTCTAAACACTTATGTGTCTATTTCAATTGATTCAATTAGTTTATGTGAAATATTTTAACTGATTAATTTAGTCATTAAAAACGCTCGGATTCAATTTAAAATATGAAAAATCTATCAAATATGCCAAAAATCGTCACTTTTCAGATGGTTTTTGTCAAATACAACTTTTCAATATTATGAATGAACACAATTGCGGCCACTTTCATTCAAGAACCTACTCCTTTGTTTACCTTAACAACATTGATATATTGTAGTAGATGTTTACCATGAAAATGGGTTCTTTGAAGTTTCATTATTTTCAGAATATTTTAGTAAGGGGATCCAATATCTAAAAAAAAAAAAAAAAAATTTGGCTTAGATACTGTTCAGAGATTATTGCTTTGTGTTTATTAATGCAAAAAAATGCAACAGTAATAAATGCACAATTTAGTTTCATAATAATCAGTAAATATTTACATCCCCTATATCATGTATATGGACATATCAGTTTGGCTCATACACAATTAATAATGCTTGTTGCAACCTTCAATAAAGATTCAGTTGTCAACATAATGATTCAAAACTAAATTTCATGATTTTTAAGTTTTTTTCTTTCTTTCACTGAGTTTCTTCATCATATTTTACCTGCAAAAAGTGCTCTCTTTAATAGCTATATCGAAACATCGAAACAAGAATTTTAAAATTTAATTTCCTGTGGGAAGTATTTTTGAATATTTCAAATTTTACAATAACAGGAAAATACAATTAAAAATTGTACTCAATATCTAATCAGTTGCCAAGTTTTGATAGATTAGCCCTCTTGGCCACTTACATCAAAGAAAAAAACATATAGTTTGTCTTAAGCGGCTAGCCTATAGTAAGATGTCATAGAGTGAATTTATATAAAATATAAGGATAAAAATAAGGACATCAGTAATGTCCTACCCAACAAAGACAAGAATGGAAATAAAAATATAATTATAATAATACATTTGTAATAAGGCAACACCATAAAATAGCTACGCAAAACGCCTATTTTAGCTATGTACAGTTGAAAATTCATTAAAAAATAATTCCTTTTTTTTAATAAATATACATGTACAGATAAATTGCTTTGTTGGCATTTAAGTCACCTCATGTAATTATGCACATTGTTTGAACTTTTAAAATCATGACATAAGGTAACGTTGTATGGTTCTGAGGAATTTACTTTAATATTGAATAGTTCATGTGTTATGTAATAGATAATAACATTCAAAATGAGTTTGTCATGCAAAATCTCCAAAAAAAAAGATCAAGGACTTGTTTAAATACTTCTTTTTTTAATATATTCTGGCTGCTTTAGAGCTTGACAAATTACATACCCTGAAAACTGAAATTGGACTTTCATATTTTTAGTTAAAAATTTAGGTATCATGATTAACAAAACTCTATAGTTATTCTTTTGTTTATCTAAATAAGTTTAAAACAGTGAAACAATGATATCGAAAGTAGCGATATTAAAAGTAGCTAGAGGCTTATTTATATTAGTGTTTTATAATTCATAAGTAAAATGTCATCTCAGCATTAGTACACATACTGAAAACTGAAAAAGGACTGTCTGATGTTGGAGTGTAAAATTTATACTATGACTAACACAGTTTTACTTTATTCTTTTGTTTATCTTAATAAGTTTAAGTTTTACTTCAGTGAAACTTAAACTATCAAAAGTAGCTAATGGGGTTATTTAGATTAGTGTTATATTATTCATAAGTATAAACATCTATAATACACAGGGTTAAATGGTAGATCAAGGAGTCATCATACATTGACCAGGTGTTTGTAGAAACTATTTGTTTACATTGGATATGAATCACTTCCACTCTGAATCATTACAAAGTAACAAAGCATAAGATTGTAAATAAATCTAGTTGTACACATAATGATTTTTAACTGACAATTCAGATTATATTAGTCTAAATTCTCTCTTTCTTTCTCTTTCTCTCTCTCTTTCTTTCCTTACATGCAACATGATTCACTTCTATTCTGATTCATTACAAAGTAGCAAAGGTATTAGATTGTAGATTAATCTACTTTTACACCTAATGATTTACTTACACTTCCCATTTAGATTATACAAGTCTTTCTATCTCTCTTTCTCTCTTTCTCCTTCCCTCCTGCTTTCTTTCCCTATTTCTCAATTTACATGTAACATGATTCTTCCACTCTGATTCAATACCTGTTAATAAACAAAGTATTATAGATTGTAGATTAATCCAGTTGTACACATAATGATATTTTTAACTGCCAATTTAGATTATATATTTTATTAGTCTCTCTATCTGTCTTTCTCTTCCTCATTCTCTATTTACATGTAACATGATTCACTTCCACTCTGATTCATTACAAAGTAACAAAGTATTATATTGTAAATAAATCAAGTTTTACACATAATGATTTTTCACTTCCAATTTAGAGGATACAAGTCTCTTTTTGCATTTAAATTATTTATTTGCACTCTTAATCATTACTGTAACAAGGTAATTGATAATTTGTCAAGTTGTAATAAAACTAAAAAAATAGGTTTTATTTATCTCTCTTTCTCTATCCCTAAAAAAATTATCAAGAATTTATGATCTGTTTCTTGCCCCCACCAATAAGATCTAGGAAATATGTTTTATTTTGGTTTTAATGAGAATTGAATTTTTAAAGATATGTGTGGTAAGAATTATAGATTGGATGTCAGACCAAAAACTCCCATAAGGAGTATAAAAGAAAATAAATATTTGACTTCATATACCCTGGGTCCAATGTTTTCATCCTTTTCCCTAAAAGTCTTGTAATTTCTTTTATCTTTTGATTCTCCTTAAGGATCACTTTATTATCCCCAAAATTTAAACATCTCACAACAGAAGACTTTAAAATACTAAAAGTTCATTCAATATCATTTTATAAGTAGCTGTATAAAATCTTGTGTTTGACATTTGCCTATAAATGTGATGAATGAGGTCAATATCAAGGACACTTGAAGTGTCAATATGAATATAACCCTTTATCTTCTGACAGCAGTATGTTAGGACTTCTGTTTGCACGTCAAGTGTTTCTTCAGTAATCTCCTTCAGGTACACACTCAAGACCATCAGCTTGAGAGCAAAAAAATATCAATTGTTTGACTTCATGAAAAAATTAAAAGGGCTTAAATTTTATGTACAATTTATATCCAAATTCTTAAGAATTGTTCTAAATTTGTATTATAATTGATCATGTTTTTATGGTCCGAGTCAACTGCATCTTACATCAATACCAAATTTTCAGAAAAACAATTATTTAGCCCCCCAAAAATACACATGAATGAGGTCAATATTAAGGACACTTATGTTGAAGTGTAAGTATGAATATAACCCTTTATCTTTTGACAGCAGAATGTTAGGACTTCTGTTTGCATGTCAAGTGTTTCTTCTATAATCTCCTCCAGGTACACACTCGAGACCTTCAGATTGAGAGCAAAAAAGTATCAATTGTTTGACTTCATGAAAAAATTAAAAGGGCTTAAATTTTATGAATAATTTAAATCCTAATTCTTAACCCTTACCATGCTGAGTTGTTTTCAGAAATTGTCTAAATTTCGAGTATTTGCAAAAATATGCAAATGATATGCAAATGAGCTGTACCCTGATGCTGATGCATACTGATTACAATAAATCTAAAATTGGTGATCACGGGGTGGGCTGGTCGGGGTGAGGAGGCAGAATTTTTTGGCGGGAATTTGCCCCAAAGTTGGTCCTCAGGTACAAAAAGCGTCAATTTTGACCTTTTTTCGTTCTTTTTCTCGACCTGTAAGTCCGAGAGATGCTAATAGATGCATCCATCTGTAGTTTACATGTAGCGTGGACACCAGTGAACACTTTTATCACAACAGTTGTTAGGTCGGAGTGAAACTGATCTGGGTTCATCAGTGTAAAGAAGGTCATTTGCACCAAAATTCACCAAATTTCGGAATTTTTCCAATTTTGAACTTTAACTGGACTTGCAACCGGAAGTAGTCGTTTCCTCGGCGTATTTTGATAATAGACACGACCAGTCGTTATGTGCCTTTAGGTTAACGGTATTTGTCAAGGTTTCAGTCCTCTGAACTCCGTGATTCAGACCTTGAAGGTAAGCCCACCCCTCCTAAAAACCCAATTTTGTCCGATATCAAATTTTGAAGTTTGTATTTGAGCTCAAAATGAATATTTAAAGTGAGAAACATGACATGAATAGTTTCAGATTGAGGAAACGTGCATACACTACAAAATAAATGGTATTACGATGACCTCTAAATGTATGGAGCGCCATTGATGCCAAAATAACAGTATTCTGGGTACGGCCGTAATATTACGGCCCCCGCACGACAAGGGTTAAGAATTGTTCAAAATTTGTTATGTATAATTGATCATGTTTTCATGGTCTGGTGAAACTGCATCTTACATCAATACCAAATTTTCAGAAAAACAATTATTTAGCCTCCCTAAAATACACATGAATAAGGTCAATATTAAGAATACTTCTCTTGAAGTGTCAATATGAATATAACCCTTTATCTTTTGACAGCAGTGTGTTAAGACTTCTGTTTGCATGTCAAGTGTTTCTTTAATAATCTCCTTCAGGTACACACTCGAGACCTTCAGATTGAGAGCAAAAAAATATCAATTGTTTGACTTCATGAAAAAGTTGATGCACAATTGTAATCCTAATTTCTTTAGAATTGTATAACATTTGTATTATATTTGACCATGTTTTGGTCAGGTGCATCTGCATCTTACATCAATTACAAATCTCCAAAAACCTGTAATACTGTGGATTCATTATTATTTGTTGGATTCCAATTTTCGTGGGTTTCGTGAGTACAGGTGAACCACGAATTCATATGTTCAACGAATTACAAATTTTCTACAGGCTTTGTACATAGAAATCGGCAAACCAAGAATTCAGATATCCACGAAAATGTAAATTTTCTTCAATCCACAAAAATTGATATCCACGAAAATAAATGAATCCACAGTAGTAAAGTAGAAATAGAAAGTGATAGAGGGCATTTACCTGTAGCTAGACAATTATTAATTTTTTTTAATCAATGCAAATAAATCACATAGAATTTTCCCAGTGTTATGGGTACAGCCCCCTCCCCCTCTAATAAAAGTATTAAATTAACCCCTGTCAGGACTGCTGATATTCAAGACTTTGGGTATATGTGTGTGTTTTAACTTCATTTCATATATATATATTTATCTTAATTACGAAAAACAATATTTTTCTATTGTAGGGCAAAATGCACCCAGTCCAAAAACAGCGGCAAACAGGAAGGAGGCCAGAAGGGTCACAAGGGAAGACAATAGATATCATTCAGGTAAATACACTGGGTTTGAAAATAGCTTCAAATTGTGAATAATTGGGAAATGGGCAGCAATGCTTGACTTACACCTGGTTCCAAAACAGCATTCAAATTGTGAATAATTGGGAAATGGGCAGCAATGCTTGACTTACCTTTCATTGGTCCTTAGAAATTTTACAAGAAAACACTATATATTGTAATTTTATTTATAAAAGAATTGACAATTGAGAGGTAGACATCAATGAAACCGCAACACAACAACATAAAGAAAAGTCATCTAGGGAGTTAAAATTCTCACAAATAGACAAAAGGTGCCTACAATAAAATCAAGGTATAAAAAGCTAGATTCTAAAATTTTGTGAATATTATAAGTTTTCCCTCAAAACAAAACCAAAAAATCTTGCAAAAAAACCACCACATTTAAATGAGAAAAAATACCAAAACACTGACACCATTAACAAATAGGTATTTGACTGGTGCATTAATATTTTAGAATGTGTACAAGATGATATATTGTTTTTATACGACCGCAAATTTTGAAAAAATTTTCGTCGTATATTGCTATCACGTTGGCGTCGTCGTCTTCGTCGTCGTCGTCGTCCGAATACTTTTAGTTTTCGCTCTCTAACTTTAGTAAAAGTGAATAGAAATCTATGAAATTTTAACACAAGGTTTATGACCATAAAAGGAAGGCTGGTATTGATTTTGGGAGTTTTGGTCCCAACATTTTAGGAATAAGGGGCCAAAAAGGGCCCAAATAAGCATTTTCTTGGTTTTCGCACTATAACTTTAGTTTATGTTAATAGAAATCTATGAAATTTTGACACAAGGTTTATGACCACAAAAGAAAGGTTGGGATTGATTTTGGGAGTTTTGGTTTCAACAGTTTAGGAATTAGGGGCCAAAAAAGGGCCCAAATAAGCATTATTCTTGGTTTTCGCACAATAACTTTAGTTAAAGTGAATAGAAATCAATGAAATTTAAACACAATGTTTATGACCACAAAAGGAAGGTTGGTATTGATTTTGGGAGTTTCGGTCCCAACAGTTTAGGAGTTAGGGGCCAAAAAGGGACCCAAATAAGCATTTTTCTTGGTTTTCGCACCATAGCGTTAGTATAAGTAAATAGAAATCTATGAAATTTAAACATAAGGTTTATGACTATAAAAGGAAGGTTGGTATTGATTTTGGGAGTTTTGGTCCCAACAGTTAAGGAAGAAGGGGCCCAAAGGGTCCAAAATTAAACTTTGTTTGATTTCATCAAAATTGAATAAATGGGGTTCTTTAATATGCCGAATCTAACTGTGTATGTAGATTCTTAATTTTTGGTCCATTTTCAAATTGGTCTACATTAAGGTCCAAAGGGTCCAAAATTAAACTTAGTTTGATTTTAACAAAAATTGAAACCTTGGGGTTCTTTGATATGCTGAATCTAAAAATGTACTTAGATTTTTGATTATTGGCCCAGTTTTCAAGTTGGCCCAAATCGAGGTCCAAAATTAAACATCAAAAATTGAATAATTGGGGTTCTTTGATATGCCAAATCTAACTGTGTATGTAGATTCTTAATTTTTGGCCCAGTTTTAAAATTGGTCTAAATTAAAGTGCAAAGGGTCCAAAATCAAACTAAGTTTGATTTTAACAAAAATTAAATTCTTGGGCCTCTTTGATATGCTGAATCTAAACATGTACTTAGATTTTTGATTATGGGCCCAGTTTTCAAGTTGGTCCAAATCAGGATCTAAAATTATTATATTAAGTATTGTGCAATAGCAAGTCTTTTCAATTGCACAGTATTGTGCAATGGCAAGAAATATCTAATTTCACAATATTGTGAAATAGCAATTTTTTTTTTAATTAAGAGTTATCTTTCTTTGTCCAGTATAGTAAGCAAGAAATATCTGCAAGAATTTTTTTTAATTGGAGTTATCTTTCTTTGTCCAGAATCAACTTAAATCTTTGTTATATACAATATACAATGTATATTCACTTTTTACTACCAACTGATAAATTTAAATAATCTTTACCATTCAGTGATAACAAGCAGTTTTTTTACATCTTAATATTTTATGATGTATTTAAATGAGTAGTAATTGTTGCAAACTCCATTAGAATATTTTAATTGAAATTTGTTTTGGAATAAGGGAAAGGGGGATGTGAATAAAAAATTGGGTTCAATTTTTCTCATTTGAAATTTCATAAATAAAAAGAAAATTTCTTCAAACATTTTTTTGAGAGGATTAATATTCAACAGCATAGTGAATTGCTCTAAGAGAAAACAAAAAATTTAAGTTCATTTGAATACATTCATTCTGTGTCAGAAACCTATGCTGTGTCAACCATTTAATCACAATCCAAATTTAGAGCGGAATCCAGCTTGAATGTTGTGTCCATACTTGCCCCAACCGTTCAGGGTTCAACCTCTGCGGTCGTATAAAGCTACGCCCTGCGGAGCATCTGGTTTTCATTGATGTACCTTAACAATGTGTAACATTTACACAGGATTTCCTGATTTGCCTGAAATTTTTATACACACATAGCCTGAGTAAATGATAAATTGACAGTCCTTGTAGACAATTATTAATAAAAAAATATTTTTTTTACGAAAAAACAAATATGACAGACATGAATTTCAAACCACAGCAACCACTAAACTACAAGTTCCTGTTTGCTGTTAGCAGAAGGGGTTTGAAAGGAAGTCTGGAAGTTTGAAATCTTGCTATAAAATTATATAACTTTTTTGTTAAACAATGTCTTTTGGGACTTTGGGTGGCCAATTTTCCTTCTAATTGGAGTCTGCTCCACATCCATGATACAAATACATGAAAAAGATAAAAACTTGAGATTGAGTATTTTCCCTGAACCACAAGTTCCTGATTGCCTTTAGCAGAAGGGGTTTGAAAGGAAGTCTGGAAGTTTGAAATCTTGCTATAAAATTATATAACTTTTTTTGTTAAACAATGTCTTTTGGGACTTTGGGTGGCCAATTTTCCTTCTAATTGGAATCTGCTCCACATCCATGATACAAATACATGAAAAAGATAAAAACTTGAGCTTGAATGTTTTCCGTGAATGACATCTTGTGACAATCCTTAAAGTCAGCATGAACTTCCTTGATACAAAGTATATTTATGAAATGACATGTTTTAAACTATTTGTAAATGTCGGTATGTTAAAAGGTTACAATTTTGTCAATTAGCGTTAAAAAATTCCCTCTAATTGAAAAGCATTGAGGTATAACTTTTGACATTATAATTTTGTACAAATTGCCACTCATTAACCAGTTTAAGTCTAGATAAACATGTGTGTGTATAATTATAGGATTTCATAGTGGTTTATATTTTTGTATGTATGAAGTTGATATACTTGAGAGAATTTTATGGTCAATTGAAAACTGGATATGAACCTCTTTTATTTATTCATAAAAACATATACATATACAGAAAAGTCGTTAAATCAGGCCAAGTACAGTCTAAACTAAAAATTTGTTTAATAGGAATTGAATTGAAATTGAACTTGTAAAAGCAGAAAACCTAGCAAGAAAAAAAATCTGCAGGTGTACCTTTTATATAAGAGCTATTCAAAAAAAAAATGAGGTTTTGGGTTGAAAAAGGATTGGGATAGGGGTTGGAAGGCAAGGCACTTTTATTAGGTCAAATAAAAAAGTATGTGTGGTTCCAGTTACAAGTTACAAAAAAGATGGGTTAGTTACATGTAGGTAGGGATTTTTTTTAATTTTATGTTTTATTTTTACATTGAGTCTATTGGAGCAACATTCTGACTTGTAACAGTGCTTAATGAAAAATGGCAAAAAAGTCTTAAGGGTAGGCTATTTTAGAGACTAAAAAGTAGGGTAGGTAGGGTTACTGGAACCACACATATATTTTTATTTGGTCTTACCATTACCATTTCCCCCCTAGTAACCATGGTAACCAGGAAATATACTAAAAAGACAATCAAACCAAATATCGAAAATAAGATACACATGTGCCAGTGAATTACAAGAAAATGTCAGTTATAATTCGTATATGGAAATGTATGATGAAGGTTCAGGCACAGATCCAGCCATTTTAAAAAGGGGGGTTCCCAACCCAGGACAAAGGGGGGCTCCAACTATAGGCCCCCATTCAAATGCATTGATTGGTCAAAAAAAGGGGGGTTCAAACACCCAGAACCCCCTCGATCCGCCAATGAGGTTGCATTCAGAACATAATTGTACAATTAATTTTGTATACGACAATATAAAAAGAAACAAAAGGAGATTTGTGGGAAAGATGAATGGGACAGCATCCCAACAATCCATAATAAAAATTCAGTTCCAAAATCAATTTAGTTTTAATATTTAAGAAGCATTGCTCATACAAAGAACATTTTGAATTTTACAGAAGTTCGAACGGAAGCAGTGATGCAGGCTTTAGCTCAGCACAATAAAAGGGTACCAGTGATGCCATTACCTTCAAAGCGTACATCTGTTAATTATAAAGGTCAAGAACGACCCAGACATGGTAATATTTACTGTTGGAAATCTGCTGGAAAATTATAATTGATTTGTTTGAATAAAGGGACAAATTGTATCATTATTAATCAAGAAATTTTTTGATTGAAACAAATAACAGACATCACAGTATTATTTGAAAATAAGTGCAACACTTTTGTGGGCTTCATTCAAGACTTATTGAAGTTTAGTGCATTAATTTAGCATACCATTTTATACATTCTGTCCATGATATAAAAAAGAAGATGTTGTATGATTGCCAATGAGACAACTCTCCACTAGAGACCAAATGACACAGAAAATAACAGCTATAGGTCACTGTACAGCTTTCAACAATGAGCAAAGCCCATCCCACAAAGTCAGCCCCAAAATTACAAATGTAAAACAATTCAAACTAGAAAACTTAGTCATAAAGAAAAAAAATAAAAAAAATATGTCACATGACAACCCCTGAATTACAGGCTCCTGACTTGTAAAGATTTCAAGAAATTTTTCAATAAAAAAGACACCCTAAAAATAACCATTTTTGTCAAGAAAATTATATAAATTGTGAATGGTGAAAGTATTATATTTTAAATGAATTTCTTACGACTTTTCATAAAATCTCTTATTCCTGTGATATTTCATTTTAGAATCGTCATCCGATGACGACAGTATCTTTGGTGAAGACCAGAATCGTGACTTTCTACGAGGAGGCAGGTTACGTGATAGTGGTGCTAGTTCGTCTTCCTACTCTGACCATTCCCCTCACCATCAGGGGCGTGACCAAAGACCACAAAGTGCAATGTTCTTTTTACCTGGCAACACGTCCAGGGCTGTCTCAGATGTCCACCATTCCAGACATTGTGAGTTATCCTGAAAATCTTGCAATAAATATGAGAAGATGTGGTATGAGTACCTATGAGACAACTCTCCATCCAAGTCAAAATTTATAAAAGTAAACCATTATATGTTGAATTATGTCTTCAACATGGAGCTTTGGCTCACACCGAACAGCAAGCTATAAAGGCCCCAAAAATTACTAGTGTAAAACCATTCCAACTGGAAAACCAACCGTCAAATCTATTAAAAAACAAGAAACACTAATGAACCACATAAAAAAACAATCACTACTGAACATCAGGACAGTTGCAAATTAATGAAGCAGTTTTAAACATTTTAATAGATACTAACCTTCACCTTAAAATGAAACAATAGTGTAGCATCACAACATAGAAAGACGCACTACACAACATAGAAAGACACACTACACAACATAGAAAGACACACTACACAACATAGAAAGACACACTACACAACATAGAAAGACACACTACACAACATAGAAAGACACACTACACAACATAGAAAGACACACTACACAACATAGAAAGACACACTACACAACATAGAAAGACACACTATAAAATATCAATTGAAATGGCTTAATTTAAGTTTTATTTTAATTGACCAGATGTTTACACAGGTGTTATTTGAGCTTCCTCTGTAATGCTCCACTTTCCTTATTGTAGAAGTGCTATAGATTTGATTGACATCTCAATGGATCAGGATAAATATTGTCGTATAAACTGCTGAGAAAAGCCTATTTAAAAGCTCTGAGCAGCCTCTAAGGATGCTTGGAGCTTCCTCAAAAAATAAAATCTATGATCAATTCAATACTCAGTTCTCATTTTGATTGTTTGATATCTGACTCAAGGTACACAAATCTGATTAAAAAACTCGGAGTAATTGAAGATTCTAGCTTAAAAGATTGAGTTTTAAAGACAATTTTTTAAAGTCACATGGTTAACTTTACACCAATCAGAATCCTTAGATTCAAGAAAATAAACCACTGATGTAATTGTTTATATTTATCCTTTTACAGCACAACCAATTTCTCAACCACCGGATGTAACAAACAATGCAAAGAGTATGAGACAAGCTGATCGTGTTGGACCCTACGCTGCCTCACACGTCTCCTCTGTAAGGATGACTAACACAGGCAGTGTGACAGGGATGGAGGATGTCAATGGTATGTACCAAGTAAAAATGTAGCAAATACAAGTTTTGAAAAAGTGATAGCTTAAAAGAAAAATTTGGACCTGTCAAAAGCAGGGCTTTCCAAAGTAGCCAGTAGATAGCGGATTTCCCGCCATTTACGGTGGCTTCTAGTGCAGGCTACTTCACTGCCAATATAAACCAAAAAGAAAAAAAAATCTTTTTCAATGTTTACATGCAGCTGAGAGACGTATTGTCGCAAAGTCATGGTCACGATAAACAAGGATGAAAAGTCAGTGTTTGCCTTTGACTATACACAATAGTTTACATGAATTCGGGTCACTGATTGGTTGTCTGTTTAAAGTCAGAATGCATCATATCTTTTCAAAGATAACTAGAGAGACAATCTGGTGATCATTGGACGATAACAAGAGAGACGTTCTGATGGTCATTAACTTGTTGGTTTTAGCTTTTATAACATGAAGACAATCAAATAGGATGACAATCTTATGTTATGGAATGATATCAGTCAGAAATAAGAATGTGTAGTAGATCATATTGTTCAGGATCAGTATCTATTGAAGTTCATTTTTCAAAGCCAATGTGGTCATGGTGGTCAAAAGTTCAGAGAATCGAGATCAAAAACGAAAGAAGAATATTGTCTACTCAACCACAAATAAATAACATTTCCAAATGATTTACATATCCGACTTATTGAACAATTTACAAAAAAAGGGAAAAACAGAGGACATATCAATTTTCTGACAATGCTTGAGAAATAATTGTATGATTTAGATACGTGTAACATTCTTTGGAGAAAAAAAGGGAGATCATTTGTTTACAAATGCATGTAGTTATGCAAAATAAATTGATCAAGATTTCAAACACATGGGATTATTATATAAATAAAACTCCTTTAAAAGCAAATGAATTTTTAGCATAAGGTAAACAAAATAAAAAAACAAACCATTACATAAAAAAAAGAGAAATTTCTTTTAGATTTTGTTCTCTTTAATTTCATACATAAAAATAAGTCATTTGAAAGATGAAATTAGGTGCCAGGAGATTGTGAGAATGTAGGATTTTGCTCTATTTATGTGAGAGCTTCTGGTGGCCTTGAGTGGACCCCAGACTCCCTGCCTTAAAGCACCAAGCTTATAGCTTGGTGAGCATTTGGCAAAGCAGAACGCATGTTATAGCCACCTATAATTGTAATTTGGCCTACTACTTCCGTTTCAAGGGAAAGCCCTGCAATAGATATTGTGTTCTGACTAGATTTTTGTAAGGCTAAGATGAAAGTACATCTCACCTGACATTGAATGGTAGGCTGCAGTATTTCAAAGTCTTACATGCATAGTGTTGTTTTATGATACGATATGAGAATTAATCTCACATTAGCGGTGTAGATCTAACAGTAGTTTTCTTACCTGTAAAAGGATTTGTTCTGCCAAAGTTCATAAAAATTGTAAAACTATTTTCTCATCAAATCAATGTCTTTTTTTTTTAAAACTACATTAAAACTATTAAAAAACATGCATAGGTATCTACGCTCATTTGAAAAGTAGATACTTTTAAAGATACTGTGAATTCATTTATTTTCTTGGGTACCAATTTTCGTGGATTAAGAAAAACTTGCATATTCATGGATATTTAATTTCGTGGTTTTGCTGAAGTCTGCATACTAACCTATAGAAAATTTAACATTTGTTGACTATTTAATTTTGTTGTTTGACTGTGCCAACGAAATCAATGAAAATTGGTACCCAACGAATAATAATGAATCCACGGGAGATAAACAGTTTAAAGAACTTATGGGTACAAATTGATATTGCATATTATATTCAAATGTTATTACTTTGCAAGTGTGAAGACATGGTCCAAAGAGAGTTGAGTAAAATAAATGTGCAAGATTTACAATATTTTTTTTAAAACTTTATACCAAGAATCCTAGTACATGTGTTTTAACAGATATAGTACTCACGGTTAATTGAACTTAACTAATTGTGTATTTATTTTAGGCTCAAGACACCAAGGAAAAGTTTCTGCCAAGATTCAACAATTGCTCAACACATTAAAAGTAGGTTTTGTAGAAATACATTTGTTCATTTAAGGAAAGAACCAATATCTAACCCCTTATGGTGACTTTCTTTGCACTGTTGCTTGATTTTTATGCTCCCGCTGTAGCGTAGAGGGCATTTAGTTTTACATTTGTACGTACATCCCTAAATTGGTTTCTGCTCTCTAACTTTAGTTTGCCTCAACCAAACATTATGAAACTTATACACAATGCTTATTACCAAAAAACAAAGATAATGTTTGAGTTTTGGTGGCCTCATTTTTTGCTGTTCACAAGTTATGCCTTTTACAAATGGAAAAATTGCCTTGATACAAACATATAGAAAACTTGTACTTTGTAAATAATTTGAATTCATAGTCTGCCTTTGACCACAAACATATGAATAAATATTATTCATATTTAATCCTCAAAAAATTTATATCCCATGAATAATAATGAATCCACAATATTTCCCAAACTAATAAGTTTTCTGTCTATGAAGAAATAACATAAAAAATTTAGTGCACACTGAATAATGAGAGTAGCAGGTTATTTAACAGTGTGCACCACATTTTTATGCCCCACCTACGATAGTAGAGGGCATTATGTTTTCTGGTCTGTTCGTCTGTTCGTCCGTCCATCCGTCTGTTCGTTCGTCCATCTGTTACACTTCAGGTTAAAGTTTTTGGTCGAGGTAGTTTTTGATAAAGTTGAAATCCAATCAACTTGAAACTTAGTATAAATGTTCCCTTGGATAAGATCATTCTAATTTTGATGCCAAATTAGAGAATTTATTCCAATTTCATGGTCCAGTAAACATAGAAAATGATAGTGCGAGTGGGGCATCCGTGTACTGTGGACACATTCTTGTTTATGTTATTTTGAATAGACCGAAAAAATATTACAGTCATTTCTTATGATTTAATTATAAATTCTGTTTTAAACCGTAGAAAACCATGAAAAAAACGTTGATGACGTCACAGTTACATGACTAAATTATGTCTATGGGCTCATAACAAAATAAAGTCAGCCAATCAGAAGACGTGTCACATCCAAAATTAAATTATTCCATGATAGACTTGCTAATAGATTTACAATAAGATTTTGTTCAACCTTCAAAACTAATTAAAGTAATTTTTTTTGTTTTCAGAGACCTAAAAGAAAACCATTAAAAGAATATTTTGTAGAGGATGATGAAGCTTTAGAAGGTATTTGTCCACATTATATATATTTGATGTACTGTAAATTCAGAAATTATTGCATGCATTTATTTTTGCGATTTTGTCATTTCAGACTTATTTGCGATTTTAATTTTTACGATTTTGAAAAAAAAATCCTGGTTAATTCATATAAAATAGTTCAAAATGTGAGTTTAAATTTTTGCGTTTGCAACTCTGTAGCATTTACGCAATAAGAAAAACCTCGCAATAATTTCTGAATTTACAGTATGCATTTCTACTTTTTGAAAAAAAAAAGAGCTTGTTGAAAATGTTTTTTTGATCACAATTTTGTCAGGAACCAAAGGAGAGAATGACTATATATGTGGTCAACAGCTTGATAGTGATGAGTTGTCAACAGGAAAATGAAGGAATAATTTTTTTTAGAATATGGGAAAAAAGGGAATGTGTCAAATAAACAACTATTGGACAAAAGAGGAAAACACAGCTCGAGGCGACCAATGGAAATCTTGCACAATGAAATGGGCTTCAGCTAGTCAATACTATTTCAGAGATTTGGATGCAGCACATAACTTCAAAACATACAATTGAACCAAAATTTAAAAATCAAAAAAAAAAAAAAAAAAAAAAAATCATGTTAATTTGTGTAAATTGAACTCCAACACCTTTCTTATCAAAACACACACAGTGTATGATTTAAATTTCAATGTGTTTAAAGCATAAAGTAAAATATTTATATCTTGAGTAAGTAAGTAAGTAAGTAAGTAATTTTTATTGGTTTAAAATCCAAAATTACAGGATTGATACCAAGACAATACAAATTTGTTATACACAAACATACAAACATATATATATATCATACCAAATTTATAAACATTATATTATATGAGGAGGTGGTACCACAAAGTTATTTAGTGCTTAATAGAGCATTTCTAGAAATGTACATGTCGCTTATAAATTTAACAATAATTCTAATTATATCAGTCTCAACACACGTATACAAAAATTTAAATCTTGCTTCATTAGTCATATTGAAAAAAGAGGGAACTATTTCCCTAATTCTGGAAAACAGTTGGTCTCTAATTATATTTAATTTTGTACATTTTAAAGTGAAATGAAATTCATCTTCTACTTCTAAGAGACACAAAGGACAAATTCTTTCTTCTACAGGGGTTTTAGTGTGACGCCCTTGTTCAATTCTAAGAACACTATTACTAATCTTGATGATTTTAATTTCAGCTCCAGTTCCTGACCCCAATGCACCAAAACCAGAAGGAAACATTCTAACACCAGTTGCTGGTGAACAATTAACTGTAAGTGTTGTACATGTTGTAATATGTAAGGCCTAAAAAAAAAAGATATGTGTTTCCGATAACATAATTTTGAAAAATAGGGTCGGTAGGTCGGAATTCATTTTTTTTTTTTTTTTTTTTTTTGACATCGTAAATGAAATCCGGAAAATTATCATGGTTTTTCCAAGTCCGGATCCGTAATTAGTTTCAAAAACCGGAAGTATGTCATTTGCAATGTTTTTGAAGCACCTGTTGTTCAAATTTCTTGGATTTTAACCTATTTGGAATACCTTTTGACCTTAATAAAATGTTTTACTGGCTTTCTATGCAAGAGGAAGCAAGAGAGAAAAAATATTATGTCATCTATCAGAAGCCTGTGTCAAAAACAGGGTTGGTTGATAAATTTTTCTTTTTTTTTTTTTTGGAAGATCCAATAAAAAAGTTAGGGTCGGGGCTAAAAAACAGGGTCGGTTGGGTTACCGGAAACACAGGTCTTTTTTTTCTCGGCCTAAGCTTCTGCAGAAGAATCATGATAAGAAAATAGTTCTCCTTTGTTTGATAAAGTCCAAGTCAGGGGAGTTCATTCCCAGAGTTCACGAAAAGTGTCAGTCTTCAGGATTTCACCACCAAAATTTTGCATAGGACTGACACAAATTTAGTATTTTTCAATAGATTAATAGTGAGAACCAGCAAATTTTCTTCAAGGACCACCAGGGGAAAACAGATTTTGCGTCATTCCTCCTTTGTAGTCTGTATATTGTCAATTCAAGGCATTTCTGGTAATTTCCTGTATCATTTTTTTGTGATTTTTCCAAATCTTTTGACCAAATTACATTGCATCTAACTTGGATTTAGCATTGAAGTCATAATCCCTCGACCTGGGGTTATCTGTTGTATAGAAATATGAACTCTTTTTTGTACTGGACCAAAAAGCTGACTGCTACTAAATTATATTTTTTAATTCTTACTTTCAAAATCTCTCAGGTCACCTAGAAATTTGAAGACAGCCATTTTGAAGGATTTCTACTTTTTGATTTAATATCTCACTTTATTTTCAGACCCCCTCAGGATTACCCAGAAATCTGGAGGCAGCATTACAAAGATATGGTTCTTCTACGTATAAAGCTAATGCTGTTACTGTCCTGGACCAAAGTGGAAAACCATCATTAAATTTAACCTATGGTAAGTGATAGTTTCTATGTATCAAATTTATGATTAAAATTTTGTTATCCATTTGTTAATAATTTAATTTTGAATGTAACACGTCTTCTGATTGGCTGATGTTATTTTGTTATCAGCCCATAGACATAATTAAGTCATGTGACCGTGAGGTCATCAATGCTTTTTCATGGTTTTCTACGGTTTAAAATGGAATTTAGAATTAAATTATAAGAAATTACTGTAATATTTTTTCTGTTTTTTCAGTGTGCACCACAATTTTTATGTTATTTTTTCATAGGCATAAAAAATATTACAGTCCTTAAATAAAAATAGTAAAAGATCACCACTGATGAGAATCCTGACTTCATAGAAGCACATAAGACATGCAATCCCATGACACACACACAAAAAAAAAAAAAACACAAATGCATAGACCTTTAGAATTGATGTTTGAATATCTCAACATTTTTGAAAAAAAGAACATGTAATGTCTATTTTTATTTCGAATTTTGTTGATTTATTATTTTAAAAAGCTTGTTTGAAAAAATTACAAAAAATGTTGTATAAAAAAATAATATAAATGAAAGCAAAAACAATTATGAATTACGTTATTCAACATTTTATGATTGTTCTTATTACAGGAAAATTATTAAACCGAACACAGAAAATAGCCTATAGTTTATTACATAAAACGGGACAGAAGAGTGGAGATGGCGCCATTAAACCAGGAGATAGGGTATGGAAAAGATAGAATGTTGGGTTGAAGTCAAATTATTAGGTCTGAGAACACAGTAGTTTTACAGTGTCCATGTCCGAAATTTTGAACTTTCATCTAACTTAACAGCTTATAATCATAAACAAATTAGATCACCTTTAATTGTAATCCTTTTAAGTCGGACAATAGAGGCTATTTAGGGTAATTAAATAGGTGTTAATTGCCCTTTGGGTGATAACTATTTGGATACGAATACCCCAAGCTGTCACTTTTGACATGATTGATACCACGTGGTCTGCAATCGCAAGTTTCGACAAGGAGAATGTAATCAGAAAATCATACAAAAAAAATTCGAAATGTATGTTCGCAAAATGAAAATTCAAAGAAACAAAAAGAGGTTGAGTCAAATCTTTTGATGACTTTCAAAATATAAGTATTACTTTCTTTTTCTTCCTATAATTACTTGTTGTAAATCGAGAGTGAAAATTTTGATTTTGAGCTAAATAAGTTTTGTACTTTCTTTAGAAAGTGATCATAATTTGCCTTAGTTTATGTTTCATCCATTCAAGGCATTAAAAACGCTATTTTCATTCCCAATCTCTTGTGAAATATTGTTTATATTCATATTTTCATTGCTTTCGGCGGCCATTGAATATTTGGGTGTAAACTTCTGATCGGAACTGGACCAGAAATGACAAAAAGCTGCATTTTACGATAATAACTACATATGCACTAATGGCACAGTAGACAGAAAACAATGATACCAAGAGAAAACTAAGCATTTGTTAGATATAAACTTTGTTAAAAATACATGTCATTTTTATAAAAAGAAACAACTGGGACTAATTCATTGAGTACCATGAACCAATATTTCATAGACATGATAAAGAAAAAGTTTTTTATTTAAATGGTATTGCTAAATGATACTTTCTTTTCTCATTTAAAAAAAAAAAAAATTAAGAACCAGTGTTTTTCCTACAGATTAAGTGCAATTGTATCTATACAGGTTGCACTATAATTAACCATTCATTCATTTAGCTGGGTAGGTAGGGTAACTGGAACCACACATATGTTTTTATTTGGCCCAAGAGGAAAAAATAATTCTGAAACAATAAATGAATATAGAAAACATACACAGAAAATACTGTTATCATGGTTATAGTTTAATTGTATTCTCAGCTGTGAATTCAACAACATAGACACAAAGAACAGGGTGGAATAGAATATTTTATTCACCAAATAATGCCTATAGCATACAAAAAATATAATATGTTTTGTAATAAACAATGTAACATAAACATGATAAAGGAAATAGCACATTGCCACAACGCAACAAATTACATGGAAACAAATACAATTCATTTTTTTATGCCAAATGTGATGCTATCCAAAATTTCTAGGGAGACCACTGCTATACTTTTCATTTGCATGTTTTCAGATACCCACAAAAATATAAGTTTTCCTCAATCCACAAAATTGATATCAGTGAAAATAAATGATTCAACCTTATTGCTGATTTTATATTGTTTGGTGGCTTATTTCATTCTAGAATTGACCAATATCTTATAGCTATGCTATGTTTATATTTTCAGGTTGCCTTAGTTTACCCTAACAATGACCCAATATCGTTTAGCTGTGCTTTCTATGGTTGTTTAGTAGCTGGAGTTGTACCGGTACCAGTAGAAGTTCCCTCAGCAAGACGGGTAAGTGGTTCTGTATCAAGGATTTTGATTGGTTATATAGATGATTTCTATAATCTTCAAAATGATTAGTGCTTGAGATACATCCGTCTGAAAAAATAGAAATTTTGTATGGAAAGGGCAACTAATAAGATTTTCTTATTAATTGTATATTTGGAAATTAATCATTTTCAATCAAATAAAAGGAGTGGGAATAAAAAATAGTAAATTTTTCAAAAATGTATATTTATACAATATACATGATATATGTATTGAGAAATACATGGGTGACCTTGGTAAAAAAAAAAAAAATTGTTTACACTTTTTTGATAGTAATTAAAACTTAAGGAGTCACTCAATGTGAATGCAAATTGATTTTAAATTACATTTTATTTGTCATTTTATGGTTTAAAAATAAGTGGCATTAACTTAAGAATGAAAAAAAGTGATTGATAGTGGTTCTGATAACACAGAGGTCTAAGTGGAGACAACTCTCTTTATATTTTATTTTATGGAAAAGTACATTTACAATATTTATATATGGTTCAATAAAATTTCAAACACAAGTGGACACTTTAATGGGTTATTGAATGGCTATATATGTTTTTCAAAAAGAAAATTCTTTAGGAAAAATTTACTTTAGAAAAGAATAAAAAAACTCTGTATTCAGTAACATATTCACACTTTTAATTTTATGTTAATGATGTGTTACATTATTTGTAGTCTAATCACACCGTTGTTGACCATTTATGGGTAAGAATTTACAATTGTGTGTGGGATTTATGCTTTGCACATATGATTTCGTTTTCACCATTTCATCAACAACAAAAAGTAAAGTTACGGTGTCAAATATTTTGCTGTGAATTTCATACACATAAAATCTTAACATGATATTTATCGATTGTTTTTATTTTTATTTTCACCATTTCATCAGCAATAGAAAGTAAATTGTCATGTTATTCCAAATTTCATACATGTAGACTCTTAAAATGATATTAATAGATTGGTGTGTTAGTTATTGTACCATTTTATCAGCGATTAAGATTAGAATTGTCAAAAAGTCACTCTGAATTTTATACACATAGACTCTTTAATTGATATTCAAGGATTGATGGTTTAGCTTTTTTCACATTTTCATCAGTAAGAAAGAGTAGAATGGATATAGTCAAAATGGAACTGTAAATTTTGTACACATAGACTCTTTAAGCAGGGGCGGATCCGGCCATTTTTAAAATGTTGGGGTCCCCAACCCAGGACAAAGGGGGGCTCCAACCACATGTCCCCATTCAAATGCATTGTTCATCAAAAAAAAGGGGGGTTCCAACCCCGGAACCCCCTCCCCTGGATTCGCCACTGTCTTAATTGTAAAAATGATGTTTATTGATTGTTATTTTTAGCTCACCTGGCCCGAAGGGCCAAGTGAGCTTTTCTCATCACTTTGCGTCCGTCGTCCGTCGTCGTCGTCCGTCGTCGTCGTCGTCCTGCGTCCGGCGTTAACTTTTACAAAAATCTTCTCCTCTGAAACTACTGGGCCAAATTAAACCAAACTTGGCCACAATCATCATTGGGGTATCTAGTTTAAAAATTGTGTCCGGTGACCCGGTCAACCAACCAAGATGGCCGCCATGGCTAAAAATAGAACATAGGGGTAAAATGCAGTTTTTGGCTTATAACTCAAAAACCAAAGCATTTAGAGCAATTCTGACATGGGGTTAAATTGTTTATCAGATCAAAATCTATCTGCCCTGAAAATTTCAGATGAATCGAACAACCTCTTGTTGGGTTGCTACCCCTAAATTGGTAATTTTAAGGAAATTTTGCTGTTTTTGGTTATTATCTTGAATAATATTATAGATAGAGAAAAACTGTAAACAGCAATAATGTTCAGCAAAATAAGATTTACAAATAAGTCAACATGACCGAAATGGTCAAATGACCCCTTTAGGAGTTATTGCCCTTTATAGTCAATTTTTAACCATTATTCGTAAATCTTAGTAATCTTTTACAAAAATCTTCTCCTCTGAAACTACCAGGCCAAATTAAACCAAACTTAGCCACAACCATCATTGGGGTATCTAGTTTAAAAATTGTGTCTGGTGACCCGGTCAACCAACCAAGTTGGCCACCATGGCTAAAAATAGAACATGGGGTAAAATGCAGTTTTTGGCTTATAACTCGAAAACAAAAGCATTAAGAGCAAAACTGGCAAGGGGTTAAATTGTTTATCAGGTCAAGATCTATCTGCCCTGAAAATTTCAGACAAACAGATTGTAAATTTTTAACAATTTTCATAAAATTTGTAAATTTTTACTAACATTTTCAACTGAAATTACTGGGCCAATCATTATAGATGGGGATATTTGTATGCAGCAAGAATGTTCAGTAAAGTTAGATCTACAAACACATCACCATCACCAAAACACAATTTTGTCACAAATCTATCTGTGTCCTTTGTTGAATATTCACATATACCAAGGTGAGCGACACAGGCTCTTTAGAGCCTCTAGTTATATTCACCATTTCTTCATTAACTTTAAGAATTCTGGTGTCTTTAAAATTTAAGATCTTTAATTCACACACTCTTACAATGATATTTATAGATCAGTGTTTTATTAATTATTTAAAGGCACTTTCTTAGATTACCATCTGAAAGGTTTGAAGTAAACAAATGTTTAACATCATACAACATCTTGTTAAGCTTTGGCTTTGATTTGTGTATACAATTTCTTAATTTTGATATAGTTTAATTTTAGTCAAATATTACCTCTATACTTATTTGGAACATACTATTATATGTATATCATTTAGCTGATAATAATAGAATACATCAATAAATATGTGCCTTTGCTTTTAATAAACATATTAAATAATTCAGTTCTGGGCTCTCTGTCAATAAAACATTACCAAGTAATCAATAAATAAAGAGAACAAAATGTGCTAAAAACATCAAATCAAGTATTTTGATTGGTTGAATTCTCAGTCTGAGCTCAGGTTTTATCAAGGCAAGGTCTGGTCCTAAAACAATTGTGGTGGCAATGATAGTGGTAAAGAATTTGAGTAAGAACTAAACAAACTGTAAATCTGTAAAGTCAAGTCGTAAATTCACAGTTGTTGATCGTCTGTCTGAATTAGTCTGACAAAGTTAGTTGTTTTTTTCTGAAATGGCTAACATATTTAATATTTGAGAAATTTCGTATTTAATTTCGGCATCATCTGTCTTTTACTTGAGTTTTATGTTAATAGGGTGGAAGCTCTTCCTTTTATCCTTATTGGTCCTGTCAGCTCTTCCATCTTAGGGCTGTTCCAGAAAATACTATGTCCCCCCCAGGGAAGGCAATTTTTTTAAATATTATGTGGGTGGTTGTATTTGAAATACCAAAATGCAAAGGGAGTGCTGTTCTAATTAAATTTTATTTCTGTGGGTGGTGGGGGTTAAAAAAAAGTGCCATCCCTGGGGGGGACATAGTATTTTCTGGAACAGCCCTTATATTTTACGTTTTATTTTCGATATTTCCTAGCTTTGGGTATCCCTCCAGATACATATATCAAATGTTGTATTGAGTTTTGTATTTACGGACACAGCAGTTTTCCCTCCGTTATTTCTTATCTGTAGGAAACATGAAATGTTTTACAATATAAAAAAAAGAAGATGTGGTATTATTGCAAATGAGACAACTCTCTATAGGAGACCAACATGACACAGACATTAACACCATACAGTCTTCAACAATGAGCATAGCCCATACCGCATAGTCAGCTATTATATGTCCTGAAATTACAATGTAAAACATTTCAAATGAGACAACTCTCCATAGGAGACCAAAATGACACAAACATTAACAAGTGTAGGTCACCGTATCAACACCATACAGTCTTCAACAATGAGCAAAGCCCATACCGAATAGTCACCTATATATGTCCTGAAATTACAATGTAAAACATTTCAAATGAGAAAACTTACGGCCTTATTTATTGACAAAAAGAATGAAAACAAAAAGGTAGCACTTAAACTAACGACAACCACTGAATTACAGGCTCCTGACTTGGGACAGGCACATACATAAACAAACAACAACCACTGAATTACAGGCTCCTGACTTGGGACAGGCACATACATAATGTAACGATAACCACTGAATTACAGGCTCCTGACTTGGGACAGGCACATTCATAAGCTCATCTGTATATCATATATCATTCTTATTTGAAATACATGTCTGCTGTGTTTTTTGTGATTTGTGATTGTATGATTGGACCTTTCTGCATATTTGTATAATTTTATTGGCATTGTAAAAACTTTAAATTTCAGAAGTTTTCTGACTACCAAATAACTTGAACAATTTAAAATTTAAAACTATTTTTTGGACAAAATATTGAAGTTATAAACAAATTACATGTATCAGGAATGCAAGTTAAAAATAGAAGTTTGAAACTTGTTTTATAAATTTAACTTATTAGAGTTACATAACTTGGTTCGTAATTTTAGTAATGATAATCCAAATTCCTTTGAAGAAATTTGAAAGGGAGGGGAGGGCCTTGGAGAGTTATTTTTTTCTCCTGGAAATTTTGGTGAAATCATGGTGAAGCTTTCCTTCATCTTGAACTAAAAATAATTGTGGAGTAAAACTAAAATCATTTAACAGATTGTTTATAAATATAATTAATAATTAAAAAATAATTAAATTTGTTAAATTATAAAAAATATATGTTTATATATACAGAATTAGTCAGATTTGAATGAACTTTTATTTAACTGTAGTTAATATTTTTACTTTATCTGGTTCTGCAGCTCAGCAGTAAATAATTATAACCAATCAAATTTGATGTTATAACTTTAGTAATGAGCTTATAAACTATTTTGACAAATGGAAGTTTTAACAACCTTGACTGGCTATACAGCCCTTGGACGGTCGGCTAACTATTTTGACTTGCAGAATTCTTTATTATATTACATTTGAGAAAAGAGACATCCACATAGTCTTTCATTGATTCAAATGATGTCAGACTTTTAGAATTTGCCAATAGAATTTAGTGTGAATTATGTTTGAATGTATTAACCAATGAAATTCATTGTTACATTTACAGGATGCAGGGAGTGAAGGTATTGGGTTCATGTTAGGAAGTTTAAATGTACAGTGGGGATTAACATCAGAAGCCTGTTATAAAAGTTTATCAAAATCTGCCAGTGGGGAAGTCAGTAGTTTTAAAGGTTTGTATCAGTGGTAATCTGTTGAAGCAAGACCATTTGTAAGAGTTGTCCCCCTTTTGCAGAGGAATATTATACATTTAATTTACATCATGATTTAATTTTCTGTAAGTTGAAAAATGCATAGTGTACAATATAAAAATACAGAGTGGTGTTAAGGTTTATTAATGCAACAACTGTCTTCTGGAAACTTAAGGATCTGCTTGTAAGCATCGGATATTGCATGGCTATAAAATACATAACATGAGCTATGAAATGTACACAACTAAAGTAACTTGAACGATGTCTTTTATCATTCAAATTTGATTCATCATTATCTTCGAAAAAAAAGAGAGAAAGCATACTGAAAAACAATGAGAATACTATCCACAAAAGACCAAAATGACACCAACATTAACAACTGTAGTTCACCTCTGGTATTCAACAATGAGCAAAGCCCATACCACATAGTCAGCTATAAAAGGCCCCGATAAGACAATGTAAGACAACAAGAGACAGTTTCAATGAGCAAAATTTGTAGTTTTTAAAGGAATATACATTTAAAATCAGTTCTGAAATAATGTCTTGCTTGGATATCTGTTCCTCCATGAGTACAAAATACATATAAGGTATATCCATTGTGGCTACGACCGTACAACATCATGAAACAAAAAGGACACCAAACTACCGAAAACATGTATCTATTATTTATAAAACAAAAAGGACACCGAACTACCGAAAACATGTATCTATTTATAAAACAAATAGAAGTGGACTATAACATTGTAGGAAATGCCTAGTAAGGGATGTAATAAATTTGAAAGAGTGTTATATTTTCTTTTTCTAGGCTGGCCTAAACTTCACTGGTTTCTAACAGACAATTTAACCAAACCACACAAAGACTGGCAACCTCCGCCTAAAGTCTCAGAGGATATACCTGCTTATGTAGAAGTAAGTTTACAAAAACATAACTAGATTTTCTTTGATGTTGATGTATATATAAAAAGACGATGTGGTATGATTGTCAGTGACACAACTCTCCACAAGAGACCAAAATAACTTGGAAATTAGCAATTATAGGCAACCGTACGGCCTTCAACAATGAGCAAAGCCCATACCAGGTAATTTAAGTTCACAAAACAAAAACAAAACTAGATTTCCTTCGATGTTGATGGAGTTACACAAAATAAAAACTTGTTAAAATTAATAAGAAAGGTGTCTCTAAGAATTCACTTTATTTATATAAATAAGTAAATATAAAGTATATAAGTAAAATAAATAAGTATAAATAAGGGTTCTCACTATTAAAGGCGAGTCTATGAGTCCTGAACTCACATATGTCAATGGAATTTCTGTTATGCGGTAAAAATGATCAGCACAGTTTGTTTCTTCTATGACTTTTATTTACTGATTTCAGTTCTGTCAGTAGTTTTAAATGTTATTATACAAGGCAGAAGTTGATTGTTTACCTCTTTTTGAGGTGTCAAAATTGGGATTTAATAATTTCATTAGTTTTCTTTGCTACTTTAGCAAGTATTTGTAAGTTGTGTGAAAAAAGTATTCATATTTTTTGCTGCCAAATTAAATCTAGAGTCTTGTTTTTTGAAATTTGTTTGAAATTTTTGAATATATATTTTAAAACTTTCATTATATTTAAAAATTATGAATGAACATTGATCAATAAATGAAGATTATGACAGATTTAATGTTGTAAAGATTAATAAATAATTCAGAAAAAAAATTGTAATATACTTCTTATAAGGGGAGGTAATCCAAAATGACATCAGTTTATGAAGTATAACACTGGAATGAATTTTATTGTGCAAAAATCAATTCGATATTGAATTAAAGATAGATGTTCAAATCCAAAACTGAAAATATTTAGGAATAAACCAGAATTTTTCTTTTGACTACTTTGCTGTCACATACATTATTTTTTTCTAAATACCTTAAAGAAGTAAGTTCGGTAAGTGCCATATTTGGCCCCAATTATAAAGTTCATGGTTACTAGACAATAATTGTTTTAAGTTGCCCTAAAGTCATGTGAGAAAGTTAAACAGAGCTGTTTTCTCAAAGTTTAATTCTAACACGTTGATATTTACATCCCAAAAAGATCAAGATAAGGGATTTTGGTGAAATTTGACAAAATTAGCTTAATTTCAACCAAATAAATGACCAGGAAACATAGAGCGGAGGCGTCGACAAGCTTAATATTCAAATAAGACATGATAAATGTCTTCACAAACATTTTTGTTAATGATCTTTGTTGTCGACGTATGCGCTCTATGTTTCCTGTCAAATAATCTTAAGAAATTTACCCATTTTCATTGATTTTTACGTGTACAAGTACAATTGTGACGTCATAATGAAACGCAATAAAATATTCAACAGAATGGCTTATATCCTATCTAGTCAATGTATTAGCTATAATTTATCGTGATATTGGTCAATAAATCAGAATTTGAAATTTACGCTGAAATAGGGGGCCATTTTAGGACCTTATCAAACATACTCTTTTGACACCTTTTTAGTTCACCTGGCCCAAAGGGCCAAGTGAGCTTTTCTCATCACTTGGCGTCCGGCGTCCGTCGTCCGTCGTCCGTCGTCCGTCGTCTGTCGTCCGTCGTCCGTCGTCCGGCGTTAGCTTTTACAAAAATCTTCTCCTCTTAAACTACTGGGCCAAATCAAACCAAACTTGGCCACAATCATCATTGGGGTATCTAGTTTAAAAAATGTGTGGCGTGACCCGGTCATCCAACCAAGATGGCCGCCACGGCTAAAAATAGAACATAGGGGTAAAATGCAGTTTTTGGCTTATAACTCAAAAACCAAAGCATTTAGAGGAAATCTGACATGGGGTTAAAATGTTAAACAGGTCAAGATCTATCTGCCCTGAAATTTTCAGATGAATCGGTTAACCTGTTGTTGGGTTGCTGCCCCTGAATTGGTAATTTTGAGGAAATTTTGCTGTTTTTGGTTATTATCTTGAATATTATTATAGATAGAGAAAAACTGTAAACAGTAATAATGTTCAGCAAAGTTAGATTTACAAATAAGTCAACATGACCGAAATGGTCAGTTGACCCCTTTAGGAGTTTTTGCCCTTTATAGTCAATTTTTAACCATTTTTCATAAATCTAAGTAATCTTTTACAAAAATCTTCTCCTCTGAAACTACTGAGCCAAATTAATCCAAACTTGGCCACAATCATCTTTGGGGTATCTAGTTTAAAAAATGTGTGACGTGACCCGGTCAACCAACCAAGATGGCCGCCACGG
This sequence comes from Mytilus trossulus, assembly GCF_036588685.1. Lineage (NCBI taxonomy): Eukaryota > Metazoa > Mollusca > Bivalvia > Mytilida > Mytilidae > Mytilus > Mytilus trossulus. The sequence goes on along the minus strand of NC_086385.1, from coordinate 8,020,811 downwards.
CTAAAAATAGAACATAGGGGTAAAATGCAGCTTTTGGCTTATAACTCAAAAACCAAAGCATTTTGAGGAAATTTGACATGGGATAAAAATGTTTATCAGGTCAATATCTATCTGCCCTAAAATTTTCAGATGAATTGGACAATCGGTTGTTGGCTTGCTGCCCTCCAATTGGTAATTTTTAAAGAAATTTTGCTGTTTTTGGTTATTATCTTGAATACTATTATAGATAGAGATAAACTGTAAACAGCAATAATGTTCAGCAAAGTAAGATCTACAAATAAGTCAACATGACCTAAATGGTCAATTGACCCCTTAAGGAGTTATTGCCCTTTATAGTCAATTTTTAACAATTTTCATTAATTCGGTAAATTTATGTAAATTTTTACCAAATATTTTTCTCTGTTACTAATGGGCAAGGTTCATTATAGATATAATTGTAAGAAGCAAGAACGTTCAGTAAAGTGAGAACTTCAAACACATCACCATCACCAAAATACAATTTTGTCATGAATCCATTTGTGTCCTTTGTTTAATATGCACATAGACCAAGGTGAGCGACACAGGCTCTTTAGAGCCTCTAGTGTTTATTTTATCAGTTACTACCTCAGAATTCACACATTTTAGTTTTTGTTTCAAAGACTTTATGTTAACACCTATGTGTTTGAAGATGATTTCAAATGCCTTTTTAATTTTAAATAAATGATAAAATATTCAGTAGTTTAGATTGAAAATTAATTCGTTTAAAACCTTTGCTTAAAGATTTAGTAAGATTCATCCTGATATATTTGATACCACTTGTATACATATTGCCGACCGTGAAAGGGCTGTATAGCCAGTCAAGGTCGTTAAAAACTACTGTACATCAGATTCCTGACAGGTGCAAACATTTGCAGCAGGATTAAACATTTCAATGGTACCAAACCTTCTCCCTTTTTCTGAAACAATAGCATAACATCTCAAACATAGAAAAACACATGTATTAATCCTATACAAAATAGGATACAAATTTATGTCATCTCCTTGGAGGTCTAGAATTATAAAATATGAAAAGTTTAGAGATTTAAGTTAGTTAAGGTGCCAATAAAAGGTATGCTGCATTCTGGAATTCCACCTATGATTGTTTTTGTCAGTAGGGCCTAACATTTCTGTTTATTTATATCAATTTTGTTAGCTCACCTGGCCCGAAGTGTAAGATCTACTAAAAAGTCAAATTTTGCCAGAATAGTTTAACCACACAAAGACTGACTATTGATTTGAAATAAGATTACTTAATGCCCCCTCCCCCTTTTCATCAGTCCAGCAGCAGAGCCCTTGCCAAAGTTGAGCATCAGTTTGGGTTTTGGAATGTACTAGTATGGTCTATTTTCAGACAGGAATGTTAAAGACTTGTGTTTAGAGAACACCGGGCCATAGATGGCCCAAAATTTCTGTTCCTGCGCAATGTATCTGTACTTTTTAGTTACAGTCATATTATGATTATTGTTGACTTGTTCTCTTCCTGAACATGCATGAAATATTTGCCACTGGACTTCAAGCAACCAACAATCAATCACATAATTTAAGCAGATTTACATTGTTGATCACAGTGGTCACTAGCCTCTCAACACTAAAGTTGTGAGTTCAAACACCACTTGCTATTTCATAAAATCTATAAGTCATTTATCTAACAATTTTACATACTTAAATAAAGTTTGAATGGTACCAAACCTTCACCCTTATTTTAAACAATAGTGTAACCACGATTATCTTTACTTTATTTTGTCTCCTTCTCAATACATATGTTAAACAGCAAATTAAATCATAAATTTGTAAGGGAGAAATAATGGGGAATTTATTTATGTTGGTTATCTCCCCTTATTTCACCTCTTTAAATAATTTTTGTATTCTCAAGTTTAAAAAAAAATCAAAATGTTTTTTTAAGAGTCATAGTTATCTTGAATCAGTTATCTATTTTGTTATTAAAAATAATAAACTGTGAAGCTATTTTTGAATGAAATTTTATTGTTTCATGATTGAATAAATACCTTTCATGAGAGTTTTGGATGAATGCATATAGATTTTTAGATATCTTTTATTTGGTTGCATAACTTTTTCAATAGACGTGCTAACGTCAAAAATTTAAATTTTGACACCTCAATTGAGGTTAAAAAACTAAGTTTTTAAATGAAGTGAAACCATGGGTCAATATTGCATGTTGGTTGGGTCTTATATTTTTAGCTGACAATGCGGTATAGTCTTTGCTCATTGTTGAAGGCTGTAGTGAACTATAGTTGTTTATTTCTGTGCCATTTAGTCTCTTGTGAAGAGGTGTCTCATTGGCAATCATACCACATCTTCTTTTTATGCCCCTGCCCTTGTGGAGGGGGCATTAAGTTTTACCCTTGTCCATCTTTACATACGTGTGTCCCAGTTTGACTTTAGTTTGCCTCAATCAAATTTTATTAAACTTAATCACAATGTTTATTATTATATAAAAAAGAAGATGTGGTATGATTGCCAATGAGACAACTGTCCACAAGAAACCAAAATGACACAGACATTAACAACTATAGGTCACCGTATGGCCTTCAAGAATGAGCAAAGCCCATACTGCATAGTCAGCTATAAAAAGCCCTGATAAGACAATGTAAAACAATTCAAATGAGAAAACTAACGGCCTTATTTATATAAAAAAATTTAACAAAAAACAAATATGTAACACATAAACAAACAACAACCACTGAATAACAGGCTCCTGACTTGGGACAGGCACATACATAAATAATGGGGCGGAGTGAACATGTTAGCAGGATCTCTATTCTGTAATCCCCATCTGGAATTTCATAAACAATAATTTTTTCCCTTTGTATGAACAGTGTTTTAACAAGTGGTGTACAGTGTATCCCAAACTCTCTCTGACTGACCAAAATTTCAAACAAAAAATTATTTGGTCAGAGTCCGGCAGAATTTTAGTATATAATATAGTAGAAAGGTAAACAAAATTTTGTTAGACAAACCCTTAAACATTTTGGCACAGACTGAGTGAGAGAACTTAAAAGAAGAATTTCAAAGGAATCAGTTAAAGTAGTAGCAAGATTTTCTGATTGGATACTGAATTATGAGAGTCAGTTAGATACAAATCTGTATAAAATACAAGGTTAAAAGTCACCATGATGAAAATTACTAACATTTCTGTATATTTTTCAGTATACACAAGGCAAAGATGGAAGTACCATGGGAGTAACTGTAACAAGGAGCAGTATGCTATGTCACGCTAGAACGCTTACAGTGGCAGCTAATTATACAGAAGGTAGGTGACCCCTTGACGTTTATTTTACATAGTGTACTGACATATCAACAATATGAGGATGAGGCTTAGAAACAGGAAAATGTGAGATTCAAAAGGGAAAACAAATTGTTTAATCTATATAAAAAACAAGAAACTAGAACCACATCAACAAACAACAACTACTGAACATCAGATTCCTGATTAAGGACAGGTGCAAACATTTGCGGAGGGTTTTAACATTTTAATGGTACCAAACCTTCACCCTTATCTGAATCAATAGTGTAACATCACAGCATAGAAAGACACACCATTAAATATCAATTAAAATGGCTTAACTTAATCAAAAGACGTATAAACAATAGTGAACATAAACTGAACAAATAAATTTGATCTATGATACAATGTAAATACAAAATCAATAAAATAAGGAATGAATAATTCAAGTAACAGTATTATACTGCTGTGAAATGTGAAATAATTTTAGAAAAACAACAATAACATTGAACAAAAATCTGCCATTTACAATAATTTTTTAATGTTTTTCTCCCTTTTCAGGTGAAGTGATGGTTTGTGTATTAGATTTTAAACGTGAATTGGGATTGTGGCATGGAATTTTATGTGTAAGTAGACTTTATTTTGGAGTAAAAAATAACATTCAGTAGTAATTCTATTTTTTTTCAAAGTAATATTGTATAATTATCTTTTATCTGATGTTCAATTGGAACTTTTATGCATTTAAAAAAGCAATTAAGCTTTATTATTCATTATTTAAAAAGATTAATCTGTTTGAGTTCTTAGTAGCGGCCTTGCAATTGTAAAGTAGGCGGAGTTGATAGAATATTCATGAATTTACTACTGTTCTGCCGAAGTGAAATTTATCATTGTATGATTTCAAATGTTTTTTCATTGCAGAGTGTATTTAATGGCATGCATGTGATATTTGTTCCCTATTCTCTGATGAAAGTTGATCCTGCCTCATGGATGAAAATGGTCACCAAATATAAAGGTAGCTATCTTGTCTATATTATTTGAAAGAGAAACAAACTACCTAGGGAACAAATAATAATCACATCCAATAAACAAAATGACTACATCCGGTAAAAAAAACAAAAACAGCAAAAATAACAAAACGAGAAGATTGAGCGATAGGAACCTCAAAAAAATACCTGGTAAAATCAGGCGATCTAGAAAGCAGTCTTTGTTCCACTAAGTATGATGAAAGGTCACAAGTGAAATAAAAAAAAAATAGTCAAAATTACTCAATCTTTACAGTGTGTATTTAATAGTTTAATAGAAATTCATTTGGATAGTATACATATAGTATTGTCAATTTTGTGCATACATATTATTATACTCATGTTTATGCATAGTTTTTGCATATAATTTCAGCTTCAGTTGCAATTGTGAAGTCTAGAGACATGCATTGGGGTCTGTTAGCACAGAAAGACCATAAAGATATAAACTTTAGTGCTTTACGTCTCTTACTGGTGGCCGATGGGGCTAACCCTTGTAAGTAAGATTTAAGTTGAATAAAGTTCAAAGATATCATTTAATATATAGTCCATATGTTTTGCTGACTATAATAAAGTGCAATCAAACAGGGATAATTTTTATCAGCTATTTGACAGATAACATATTATTGCATGGATGGTACCAATATTTCTGCACCAGATGTGCATTTCAACAGTTAGTGTCTCTTCAGTGATGGTCTAAGGCAAAATTGAAAATATTTGAAATTTCAAAACTTCTTAAAAAAGTATGGTAGTTTTCCTCCTAAAAATAAAAATAAAATAATTGGTGGACTTGTTAAAAAATGACGTTACAAATAGGTAGGGAAGTGAGTTGTTTTTAGAATAATTTGGAAAATTTTCAGTTCATTTAATTTGAAGCAAACTCATCTCTGATCTTAGCAGACAGTTGAAAGAAACACAATTTTCATGATATATACATTTCAGGGTCTCTGACTTCCTGTGATGCTTTTTTTAATGCGTTCCAAAGCAAAGGACTGAAATCTGATGCAATCTGTCCATGTGCCACTTCTGTAGAGGGCCTTACAGTATCGGTGAGAAGGTAGGTCAACCAAAATAAGAAAATTTTCTCTGCAATATTCCCATTAACTCATAGATACCAGGACACAAGGTTGTCTTCAAAAGACTTATTTGTAACACTTTTCAAAAGTTATTAAGTACAAAGTTGAAGACAAACTGTGTAAGACCCTCAAGGATAGACAATGTTGTTAGGCTGTGTTCACACCAAACGCCATGTACAGTAAACATGTTTACATTAATGTAATGTACACTGGTTTCACATTTAATTTGTTCACATCTATACACCTTGTTTAATAACCTGTACATAAGATTTGTTCACACTTTTAAACTATATGTCATTTAAATGTTCATTACGTAGAACTGAAGGTAAATTTTCGTACAACTTTTCTAGCAGTCAGGGAACGACCATTTGACTTAAAAAAAGAGGGGGAATGGATTTTTCATTTAAAGATATTATGACCCCCAATTTGATAAAAAAAATATTCTGGTCATACAGATGAAAAAAAAATATTCTGAAACCATAGTTTCCCCAATTATTATAGTGTTACCTTACCTTACACATTTTTACTAATGCATTTATGAGTGAATTGTTGTTTAAGTAAAGACTGTGGCAATTATTTCCATGTACGTCCAGTCTATTTGTGAAGACCTTGTCAAATGAAATGTGTGTTCGGCAATGATGATTCTTTTAGTCTTGATAAGGGGCTAATAAAGCTACCTTAAGTTTTTTCTATAACAAATTAATATATTTTAGTCAAAGTTTAGATAAATATTTCTGTAAAGAACTTTTTTTATAATTGTTATAAATATGAAATTTTATTCAAAATTCGGTTCTTCCTTAAATACACATGGTAAAATTAATGTTCTAAATGCCTAGTTTTATGTACACTTAACCTACACAAGGCCTACATGACTATCGACTGCATGTAGACTAAACATGATTTACACTACATGTAAACATTGAGTTTTATCAATGGGAACGTAATTGTGTTTAGTTTACGTGTGAGTTACAATAACACAACACAGAGTTTAGGTCAATGTGAACACGGCCTTAAACACCATCGTAGTAGTGGTACTGTAATTAAATGGAAGATAATTTTGATTTTTTTCACCCTTTATTATATTGATAATATTGGTCCAATCAACTTGAAACTCAGTACACATGTTCCCTATGATATGATCTTTTGTAATTTCAATGCCACATTAGGTTTTTGTCCCCAATTTCAATGTCCACTGAATATAGAAAATGATAGTGTGAGTGAAGCATCCCTGTACTATGTACACATTCTTGTTTAAATTTAGGAGGTAACATTTGAATCAATTTTAAAAATTGTTCAATTTTCATTTACATTCGTTAGTATAAAAATCATTATTTTTCAGACCTGGTAGAACAAGTGCTAGTGCAACAGGTCGTGGTATTTTATCTATGTTAGGGTTAAGTCATGGTGTGGTAAGAGTGGACAGTGAAAATAGTTTAACTTCTTTAACACTCCAGGATTGTGGTCAAGTGATGCCAGGAGGTAAGTGCAACTAAAGTTACGATAATAGAACAAATGTTTGTTCTAGTGTCGCAGATCTTTTGCATGAGATAAGAATAAAATTTTCATAATGGTTTTGAGACTTTGTACAGGAATTGGTTTCCAGTTATATTCCTGCATGATATAATTTTCATGGATACTACGCATTAATTTAATCATTGAAACATAAAGCTACAAGAAAGGGGATAAAATACTGCCTTGTTGTACACCCAATTTTACAGAAACATTATGTGTTACATCTTGAATATATTTACAATTATTTTGAATATTTTGATAGAACAGTTGATGGATGATAAAGTTCTTATTTCACACACAGAACCAGTTTAAAAAGGGCAATACTAGTGAATCCAAGTTCTTCATAGTTTTTCTTGTCAAAATTTCTGTTAGTAATTCTGTTAATATTTTTAGGATTTTTTGTTTACGTATTATAAAGGAGCAAACAATTCCCTTAAACTTGTATTTCATATTACCTAAATGTATGATGACAATAAAACAATTGAAATAAATTTGTACCAATCCTTCATAATTTTTCAACGATAACAAAAAAATGTAATGCTGCTTTGTATCTGGTATTTATAGGTAATGCCATCTCAAATTCAGTTGAACCAAAATTTTGCAAGTGCTGGACTATGAAATTATATGACATTTTATTAAGAGCCAGTCTGTGATAAAACCATGCAAAATGGTCCAAATCCAAAATATTCAAATCAGGCTGGTATTTTGTATTTTAGATACCTTATATGTAATAACTATTTGTGCAAAATATTTTGAAAAAATATTCAGCCATTATTTGTGTATGCCGAATAATCGAAAATTGTCCATTTCTGTACTGACAAATGCCCATTTTAAGCCTATTTTAGGGTATTTTGACCTGATTTTTTTTTGTTTTATAGAAAAAATTTAGCTTAACAAGCAACTTGAAATGAAAGGAAATTGTGATAATTCAAAAAGCTGTGAGATTTCTCAATACCCCTACTGACAGGTTGAAATTGCATGGTTTTGAAAAAGTGCCGATTCAGCAAAATTTGTATATTTTTAAAGGCTTGAATCTTGTAAGATCATGTTTTATTTTCAATAAAATGTAATATTTCATGAAGCTTATATGTTCATCTAAAAAATGCTAGAAAATGGTACTCGGCAAATGATACCTTATTACGAAAAAATAACGATTAAAGATAGGCGTGATGGCCATTTTGCCGATTTTTTAATTTTTTGATCTGTTACAATAGAAACTTTTCAAAAGTATGTGATAGTCAAAATATAAGAAAAATAATGACTGAACTTATGTTAACTGGTTATATTAATTCAATAAACCAAGTTCAACTAAGTTTAAATTAGAAAATATACTAAAGGAGTAAACTCCGGGGAGACTGCTTTTTTGCATTTTTTGCCCCTAAACTGAGCATTTTTACAATATGTTTTTTAAATATTAACCTATTCCAAAGAAAATAACTTTAGTCACTTAAAAATTGGCTTTTTATTTACAATACTAAGCACACTCATCAGGTAATATCACCATATGTTCATGTAATCTATTTCAAGAAAAGGGGAAGCTTTAATAGTTTTGTGAATTTCATAGAATTGTGCCTCTTACCTAGAAAAGGGCTATATTTTCTATATTATGATACAGCTTTATGCCAAATATAAAGAGACTACTCCTAGAAGTTCATGATAAAACTGCAACTGAAATTTTGTGACGCTGACATGAACCAGTTAGTTATCCTTATGTCAATTTTGGAAGAACAGTGGACATAACAGTAATGTTAAGTTTCCTCCTAGAATGTAATCTCTTGCAATTTGAGGCTTGGGAATAAGTCATGTAAAATATAGTTGGCCTATTACTACCAGCTGAGACAAACACAAATATTTCAAATTGCAATAAAATGTATTTCATAACCACATGTAATAACCAGATACTCCGCAGGGCGCAGCTTTATACGACCGCAGAGATTGAACCCTGAACATTTGGGGCAAGTATGGACAGAACATTTAAGCTTGATATAGCTCTGAAATTGGATTGGGATTAAACATTTGACACAACACAATGAGTGTGGTCTAAGAACTTAAACTTAGAAAATTAAAAAAAAAATTTTTAACATCTATTATGGTCCAATATCCAAAATTCAAATGCATGGTTATATTCAGGATATCATAGAACCCCAAGAATTCAATTTTTTGATGTCAGAAATCAAATAATTTTCAATTTTAGACCCTTAAGACCTTAATTTGGACCAATTTGATAACCGGTCCCAAATAATAAAACACGAAATACATGGTTTGATTCAGCATATTGAAGAACCCCATATATTCAATTTTGTTGAAATCAAACAAAATTTTATTTTGGACCCCAATTTGGACCAACTTGAAAACTGGGCCCATAATAAAAAATCTTAGTACATTTTTAGATTCAGCATATCAAAAAAAAACAGGAATTATTTTTTTGTTAAAATCAAACTAAGTTTAATTTTGGACCCTTTGGACCTTGATGTAAACCAATTTGAAAACAGGACCAAAAATTAAGAATCTAAATTCACTGTTATATTTGGCATATCAAAGAAACCCAATAATTCATTTTTTTATGAAAGCAAACAGTTTAGTTTTGGACCCTTTTTGGCCCCCATTTCTTAACTGTTGGGACCAAAACACCCAAAATCAATCCAAACCTTTCTTTTATGGTCATAAACCTTGTATTTAAATTTCATAGATTTCTATTTACTTATACTAAAGTTATAGTGCAAAAACCAAATGGATGACGAAGGCGATGACAACGACAACGACATACCAATATAGGACCAATTTTTTTTCAATTTTTGCGTTTGTATAAAAACAAATATACACAGATAAATGGTTAAACTGTTGAGCAGACATACAATTACCCTACCACGTCTACTTGTATTTTTGTCCATCGGATGAGTTAAGCCCTTTTCAACTGATTTTTATAGTTCGTTCTTATGATTTACTGTAATACCACTGTCCCTGGTTAGGGGGGTTGGATCCCGCTTACATGTTTAACCCCGCCACATTATTTATGTATGTGCCTGTCCCATGTCAGGAGCCTGTAATTCAGTGGAATTCGTTTGTTTATGTGTAACTTATTTGTTTTTCGTTCATTTTTTATATACTTAAGGCAGTTAGTTTTCTCATTTGAATTGTTTTACATTGTCTTATCGGGGCCTTTTATAGCTGACTATGCGGTATGGGCTTTCCTCATTGTTGAAGGCCGTACAGTAACCTATAGTTTTTAATGTCTGTGTCATTTTGGTCCCTTAATTGAAGACAGTTGTTTCATTGGCAATCATACCACATCATCTTTTTAGCTCACCTGGCCCAAAGGGCCAAGTGAGCTTTTCTCATCATTTTGCGTCCGTCGTCCGTCGTCGTCCTGCGTCCAGCGTTAACTTTTACAAAAATCTTCTCCTCTGAAACTACTGGGCCAAATTCAACCAAACTTGGCCACAATCATCATTGGGGTATCTAGTTTAAAAATTGTGTCCGGTGACCCCGCCAACCAACCAAGATGGCCGCCATGGCTAAAAATAGAACATAGGGGTAAAATACAGTTTTTGGCTTATAACTCAAAAACCAAAGCATTTAGAGCAAATCTGACATGGGGTAAAATTGTTTATCAGGTTAAGATCTATCTGCCCTGAAATTTTCAGATGAATCTGACATTCCGTTGTTAGGTTGCTGCCCCTGAATTGGTAATTTTAAGGAAATTTTGTTGTTTTTGATTATTATCTTGAATATTATTATAGATAGAGATAAACTGTAAACAGCAATAATGTTCAGCAAAGTAAGATCTACAAATAAGTCACCATGACCAAAATGGTCAATTGACCACTTAAGGAGTTATTGCCCTTTTTAGTCAATTTTTAACCAATTTTCGTGAATCTTGAGTAATCTTTTAGAAAAATCTTCTCCTCTGAAACTACTGGGTCAAATTAATTGAAACTTGGCCACAATCATCATTGGGGTATCTAGTTTAAAAATTGTGTCCTGTGACCCGGCCAACCAACCAAGATGGCTGCCACGTCTAAAAATAGAACATAGGGGTAAAATGCAGTTTTTGGCTTATAACTCAAAAACCAAAGCATTAAGAGCAAATTTGACAGAGAGTAAAATTGTTGATCAGGTCAAGATCTATCTGCCCTGGAATTTTCAGATGAATTGGATCATCGGTTGTTAGGTTGCTGCCCCTGAATTGGTAATTTTGAGGAAATTTTGCTGTTTTTTTATTATCTTGAATATTATTATAGATAGGTATAAACTGTAAACAGCAATAATGTACAGCAAAGTAAAAACTAAAAATAAGTCAACATGACCAAATAGTCAATTGACCCCCTAAGGAGTTATTGCCCTTCATAGTCAATTTTTAATAATTTTCACAAAATTTGTAAATTTTCACTAACATTTTCCACAGAAACTACTGTTATAGATAGAGATAATTGTAAGCAGCAAAAATGTTTAGTAAAGTAAGATCTACAAACACATCACCATCACCAAAACACAATTTTGTCATGAATCCATCTGTGTACAATGTTTAATATTAACATAGACCAAGGTGAGCGACACAGGCTCTTTAGAGCCTCTAGTTTATATTGTCATTAAAATGGTAAGATTTTACTGTTCATCTACATGTAATATTATTGTGGTCTACCGTAAAGAAAAACGTGCAAAATGGTCTAAATACAAGTTTTTAGTCATGAATGAACATGATGAAGGTATTAGCAAAAAAGAGTAAAAGTATGATAGATCTAAACAAAGTTTCACATAATAAAGTCATTTTAACTTAATATTAAACAAGTTGAACATTTTTTGATAAAAACAAGCATTCTGCGAGTAATACATGGCAATACATAGTCCCCAACCGGTTACAAATTCATTGTAAAGGAACAAATAATTGATCTATAATTTGTCATAATGTAAACTACATAAAAATATCAAGACAAAATCTTCCAGCAAAACGTAAAAACTTGTTGAATTCTGACTATTTAAGTGAATTTCCTATGTCCAAAGACCAAAACTTTGCACACAAATATCAAACTGGAACAAAATTGAATCACTTAATACCAAAGAAAAGAAAAAACATTCAAAATGTCATTTTGTCTTTAAAAAAATGAGTTATTTCCGTTTGAACAGAAGTCTTCTGATGAATAAGTATTTCATCAAAAATTTAATTCTAGAGAAAGGGCTTCAACTGAACAAAGAGAAAAGCTTATAAAGCGTGAATAATGAATTTGACCTGTATCTTGTCATGATAAATCAAATCAAAATCTACAAGCACAAAAAAGTCTGATTTGCCGATTTGACAGATAGACAGACTGATAGACAGGCAGTGCAAACCTAAGTCCACTTAGACGTTAGTCGTTAGGGAACTAAAAATCAAAATCTCAAAGTATCAACAATATATACTTATACACAAGTTATTATCCTTAAACTATAAAATGCTTGTTTTGGGCCCCTTTTGGGCCCTTTATTCCTAAACGGTAGGGACTATCATCCCCAAAAGCTTCCTTTTGTGGTTTTGAACCTTCTGAAAAAAAAACATTTATTGTCCGAAATATAAGTCTACTTTGATAAATTTTAGTTAAAATGTTAAGGTCCAAAAACTATTACAATAGTCCTTTTTATAGATATTTGGGGGCATTTTTTACTAACTTCCGTTATTTGCCAGGCTAAAATTTTTTACTTGTCTTAGAACTGATATGCACCTTTAAAAAAATCTTAAAAATTAAAAAAAATAAATATGATCTTGAGAGAAAACACCTACTGAGTACATGTACTACATGCAAGTTATCTAATACATCTGTTGCACGAATCTCTTTGGCAACCTGCCAAAAGGTCAAAAGTATGTCAAAATGCATTTTTTCTTTTTTTTTTATAATGTTCTTTGCAAAATATATCAAGATAATGCTATATTTAAGAGAAATATCAATTATTCAGACCTTTAAAAAGTACCTAACTTTTGGTGATTTTTTGGCATTATTTTTTTTATAATTCACAAATATGCAAATAAGGCTGTTAAATGGAAAATAGTGTGAATTAACCAAAAAAATTTTTTTTATCTTAACTCCTAAATACCAAAAGATTTTGGAAATATATATAATGTTGCAAAGTTATTACTACCAATTTGGACGAAATTTGAGATTTTGCATGGTTTTATGGCAGACTGGCTCTTAAGATATGAAACCACATGTTTTTGTTTTTTTGCAGCTGTGATGATTGTGATAAAAGTTGATGGGTTACCATATCTCTGTAAGACAGATGAAGTTGGAGAGTTGTGTGTCTGTGCTGGTTACACAGGCAGTAATTACTGGGGTCTACAGGGGGTTACCAGTAATACCTTTCAGGTGAGATCATCTATCATATTTCTACAAGCTTGCTGAGTTGCTAAATTTTATTTCTATAGATATAAGAAGATGTAGTATGAGTGCCAATGAGTCAACACAATCTGTAAAAGTAAACCATTATAAGTCAAGGTACGGTCTTCAACACGGAGTCTTTGCTCACACCGAACAGCAGTCTGTTAAGGGCACCAAAAATAACCAGTGTTAAACCATTCAAACAGGAAAACCAATAGTAATCTATATAAAAAACAAGAAACGAGAAACACTTATGAATAACATCAACAAACGACAACCACTGAATATCAGGTATCTGACTTAGGACAGGTGCAAACAAATGCAGCAGGTTTAAACTTTTAAATAGGTACCAACCTTCACCTTTACCTGAAACAATAGTGTAAAGAAAGACGCATTATAAGATATCAATTGAAATGGCCTTACTCATTCAACATGTTTTGCATAGAATACTTTTATGTTTATAAGATTTAATCGATTTATTACATTTGCTTTATATTTATATTTTTATTACAGATACAACCACTTAACAATGATGGCCGACCTATAGGAGACAAATTATATGTACGGACAGGGTTGTTAGGATTCCTAGGGCCAGTAAGTAAACATAATGGTACAATCATGATGTCCTTGAAAAAAACAAAATATTGTTGTATGGGATATCAAAAGTTAGCATTGCCTCATTTTGAAATAGGATGTTAAACAACCAACCATCTTTATCTTCAATTAAATGTCATACTAGTAGTAAAAAAACAGAAAATGATTCTGAAATAATAATCAGCTTTCCTATGGTCATATATATGAAATAGGTATCAACTTGCAATAGTATTTGGGTATTAGCAAGACAAAAAAAACAGGAATCCATAGAAAATATATTTTTTCTTTATTTCACTAAAATTAATAATTGATCAGTATCGTTCATATAAGAATGTGCTGAAAATTATTGTTGTCAGGAATTAATTATTTTTTTCTTATTTCAGGGTGGTTTAGTATTTGTATGTGGTAGTAAAGAAGGTCTGATGCAGGTATCAGGCAGACGGCATAATACAGACGATATAATAGCAACAGTATTGGCAGTAGAACCAATGAAGTTTATTTACCGTGGACGAATTGCTGTGTTTTCAATCAATATACTTAAAGATGAACGAATTGTGATTGTAGCAGAACAGAGACCAGATTGTTCAGAGGAAGAGGTATGAAAAGATTGTTGTTTTTTGTCACTTGTTAGATTAAGATTAGCCATTATTGTTTGTTTTTTTTGTAGGTAACTTGATAACTTGTAACTGTGAACTAAGGCCTTGTTTTAGTAATCAAATGATGTAAATTTTTGTCGAAAACACATGAAAAAAAGAGGCGTAAGATGCCAAAGGGACATTTAAAGTCATGAATCCAAAACAAACAGGTACTGCCATGGCAAAAAGGAAAGAGCTTAAACAGTATATGAAAGACAACATAGAAAAAAGAGACTGAGCTACATAAACCCAACTAATTTCTTCATTCAGTTATTGAATATAAAATTTATATTAAAAAAGAAATTTGTCTTCATTTCTTTTTATTTATGCATTATATATACTTTCAGAGTTTCCAATGGATGAGCAGAGTTTTGCAGGCCGTAGATAGTATACACCAAGTTGGGGTCTTTTGTTTGTCTCTAGTCCCACATAATTATTTACCAAAGGTAGGTTTGACAGTCTATTGTTCAGAAATAATGACTTTGTTCAGGCACATTCAAAGGGAGTTAAAAGATTTAAATAAGTTTTATGTAAAAAAAAAAAATCATAATTAAAATTAATTCAGAAATATCACTGAAATCATTTACTTCAGTATTATAACTCGGCTATGTGACCCAATAATTTACTTATATAATCTTTGAGAATTTTTGTGTGAAAGTAAAACTGGCACATTCTCCATCTTACCAAAATCTTGTTCTGCTGCCCTTTAACATTTTTTTTGACACATTAAATACTACACAAATGAGACCAAATTAAACTCTTATTTATCTTCTAGATCTTAATTCAATTCAGTCACTAATAAGTGGAACAAACTTCCGACATTGTATATACCAGACATCTTATTCTAATTATAGTGGTTCAAATTTGTCCAAGTGTAAATATAAAAAAGAAGATGTGGTTTGATTGTCAATAAGACAACCGTCCATAAGAGACCAAAATGACACAGAAATTAACAAGTATAGGTCACCGTACGGCGTTCAACAATGAGCAAAGCCCATACCGCATAGTCTGCTTTAAAAGGCCCCCAAATGACAATGTAAAACAATTGAAACGATAAAACTAACAGCTTTTCAAAGTTTAGAACCATATAAGACAGAAATGTTTTGAAATATATAAAAATTGACCTCAATCTTTATTATTTTCAGACTCCACTGGGTGGTATACATTTACATGAGACAAAGAAAAGATTCTTAGAAGGAAGTTTACATCCAGCTAATGTGCTCATGTGTCCACATACATGTGTTACAAATCTACCAAAACCAAGAGAATTCAAACCAGGTTTGTTTTTTAATTAAATCAATTTATAAACATATTTATAATTTAGGAAAAGGGGTGTAAGACAACGATCCAGCCAAGCCCAATAGAAGTGGTGTTAAACATCTATAGGTCATAGTGCAACCTTATTTAATTTTCAAAACCAGGCTAAAAAATTTCTTACCAACAACCTGATATTACATTTTGTTTTGTTATTTCTGTTTTGCATATGTTTTACTCATTGTTGAAGGTCATACAATGACTTAAAGATGCAATTTTTCTTTGGTGGGTAGTTAGTTGTCTCTTTGGCAATATCATACCATTTCTTCTTATATTTATAAAGATGTATTTCAAAAATAACATGAATTAGGAAAAAAAGAAGAATTCGTAAGATTCCAAGATGTTCAAAACCTTGAGAAAAAAAATTGAAACAGTGAAAAGATGAAATGGATGAAGAAAATATTACCAGCTTTACCTGTATTGAAGTATAAATTTTATACTATAATTTTATCTTCTAGATGTGACACCCTCAGCAGTTCATGTTGGTAACATTGTACAGGGAGCAAGAATGGCTTGGGCTCAAGGGAGAGAACTCACGTCTTCAGACGAAGAAACAGATAACGCTAAAAAGGTAGTATTAGATGTCCTGAAATATTCTTTATTGAAAAGAAACTGATCAAATTTTTAACATTTTACTGAAAGCCTAAAGGGCTATGAGTTATTTTCAAATCAGAAATGTTACAAGGTTTTTTGTACTTGCAAATCATTGGGATTAGAATATCATAAAAAAAAAGTGGGAAACGTTTGGAGTGGGACATGTACAAAATTTACGCATTAACCATATATGTAGTTTTATAAGTAGCCCTGTTAAATTTGTCTCTTGAAAGTAAAAAAAATGCATAAAGATGATGATCTAGAATCTTCATTCATTATATTAAAGAAAAAAATAAGCATCAAAGAGCATATTGAAGATTCAGCTCAAAAGAACTTAATGTAAAACAAATTCATGCAGACCATCCACACGGATTATAAAGTCCAAAATAAATTTTTGAAAAGGTTCAAGCCTTCCAGTCTTCTATATTTTTATCTACTTTACTTACAGCACCAGTTTTTAACGGAGATTTTACGCTGGAGGTCACAGTCCACACCTGATCATATATTATTTACAATGCTCAATTCTAAGGTAGGTGTAGTAAGCTTCTTTATTTGTGTGTAATTGACAGAGGTAAATCATTATTTAAGGGCATATGTATGTGTGTTATGTGTATTTTTGTATGAATTATTTACAGTGTTTGTGCTGTGGAAAGTACATGTATTGTGCCTGTTTATGTTTTTAAAATTATGTCTATTGTGTATGTATGTGTGCCTTATTTACAATGCTGAGTTCAATTATATGTCTGTTTATATAATGTGTTAAATTATTTAAAATATTAATGTTAAGATTAGTTGAATGGCAAATCTTTGTTTGCTAAGACAATGGAAATCAAGGATGAATGGTTATTTTGAAACTGTCAAACAAATGCATGCGATTAAAAAGACAAATTTTAAAATTTTTAATAAATTTCTTTATAAATAAATGTTGTCAAGGCTGGGATTCAGTGATTTATAACCTATAGAAGAAATTTGTATTGGAAATATAGTTTGAATGGTCAAACAGTTTCCAAAAATAGTTAGACTAGACTTTTACAAATGTTTGTTTAGGGGCCTGCTGAGATCCACCTCTGGTTGAGGGATTTTCTTGCTGTATAGAGCCATTGGTTGGCTTTGTCTGTTTTTATTTGGTTGTGTTGTCATCTCTATGACACATTTCACATTTCCATTCTCAATTTTATTGTGGAGCCTGCAACTTTTGTTGCAGAAAGCTCAACATAGGGATAGTGATCTGGCGGCGGCGTCGGCGGTGTTAGCTAACTTCTGAAAACCTTTATATTGTATAAGGTGGAAGACCTGGATGCTTCATGTTAAGAATATTCAGTCAGTCACATGTCCAATGTCCTTGACCTCATTTTCATGGTTCAGTGACCACTTGAAAAAAAAGTTAAGATTTTTTGTAATGTTGAATTCTCTCTTATTATAAGTAAAAGGATAACTATATTTGGTATGTGCAGACCTTGCAAGGTCCTCATGCCCGTCAGACAGTTTTCACTTGACCTCAACCTCATTTCATGGATCAGTGAACAAGGTTAAGTTTTGGTGGTCAAGTCCATATCTGAGATACCATAAGCAATAGGGCTAGGATATTTGGTGTATGGAAGGACTGTAAGGTGTACATGTCCAACTAGCAGGTGTCATCTGACCTTGACCTCATTTTCATGGTTCAGTGGTTATAGTTAAGTTTTTGTGTTTTTCTCATACTTTATGCAATAGGTCTACTATATTTGTTGTATGGAATGATTGTAAGGTGTACATGTTTAGCGGACAAATGTCATCTGACCTTGACCTCATTTTCATGGTTCAGTGGTCAAAGATAAGTTTTTGAGTTTTGGTCTTTTTATCAAATACTAAATGCCATAGGTCAACTATATTTGGTGTATGGAAATATTTTATGATTTATATGTCAGTCGGGCAGGTTTTATTTGACCTTGACCTCATTTTCACGGTTCATTGCTCAGTGTTAAGTTGTTGTGTTTTGGTCTATTTTTCTTAAACTATAAGTAATAGGTCAACTATATTTGTTGTATGAAAGCATTGTTAGCTGCACATGTCTGCCTGGCATGGTTTATCTGACCTTGACCTCTTTTTCATGGTTCATTGGTCTTTGTTTAGTTATCTCTTAGTTATCTTGGTTAATGTTAAGTTTATGTGACAGTTGTAATAAAGCTTTATACTTAGGACTATCAACATAATATCAATGGTTAGTAAAGAAGGAGAGACATTTCAGCGTGTGCACTCTTGTATTGTAATATTTTTATATATAATGTGTTTATATCAGATTCAAGGGAAATGGCCTTACCAGGTAAATGATCTACTAACAAAATGTAAACAAATATCATAATATATATCAAAGGTACTTAAACATGTAAGAGGAACAAATTATACATGTAGAACTAAGGCTGTTGAGAGCATGTGTGTTATCTATATATATATCAAAGGTACATGAAAGGAATAAAGTATATATGTAGCAATTCATGTAGATATAAGGCTGATGAGAGCATGTTGGTTCAATATCTATACAGTTATGGCATAATTTGATATTTTTTTAAACTGACAAATTTTTCAGTAATCAAAATAAGGGTGTGTTCCAGTATTAAAAGCATAAGAGGCATTATATTTAGACCCAAACCATTTATAATATAGAATTGTCATTTGACTCATTTAATTTTTACAAAATTTTATTGTATATGCAACAACCCATAATTAATTTATTTATTTGAGTGTCTTCCATCCAATTGACTAGATTTCAATTACAAACCAAACACATTGTTCTATATACTTTAAATAATTTCCAAGAGTTTAAAGAAATGTCAAATTATGCCCTCTGAATGTTTGACATGTATGTCATGTAATGGTATATAAACTGAATTATTAAATTATATTTAGAAAGAGTACACCATAATCAATTGTCTACTTAATTGAAGTTTTCTCAAACAAAATTCTATTGAGGGTAGAATGACTTTTCCACTTTTTCTTTTATAAATATGTAAATGTGTTAAATCTTTGTCTCTGTTCAAATCTTAATGGCATGGTTTCTGTGGACATATAATGCATGAAAAAACAAATGTGGACAATATGTTCTATACATGTATGTCCTAGTAGATATAATTTGGGAGTTGGGTGTTAATATAAAGGGTCAACAGTATTTTCTTTGTGCTGCTTTGTTCAGTCAAATCTTTTCAGTTATTATTGATATTAGTATTGCTACACATCTGGAGTTTCAGGGATAGAAAGAAGAGTTTAAAATTGCAGGGGAGAAATGTTGGTCTTGTGACCTTTGCCATTATTTCAAACTGGATTAGCTTCTGACAGATCTTAGAACATTAGCAATTATTGCACCAGATGCACATTTTGACTAAAACTTAAAACTGAAATTAAGATTTTTGAAATTCTAATCAAACCATTGTTTTTCAAGTGGGATTTAAATTCTACAATTTTCTGTATCATTCTCTTTGTGAAGGTACCAAATAATTGTCTTTTTTTTATTTTTTGCTTTCTATAATATGCATGCAATATTTGTCGCTGGATGTTGTGCTTCCAACATTGCATAAATTCCTGTTGTACATCACATCATCTTACCTGTATGTCATTTTATTTGCAGATTCAGCCACAATTACAAATGACATGTTCACAGTTACATAAGAGAGCAGAAAGAATAGGTTGTATGTTAATGGAGAAAGGGAGATTAAATACGGGAGATCATGTTGCTCTCATTTACCCTCCAGGTAAGGGGTCTTCTCAAAATAGTATAATACCGGAGATCATGTTGCTTTGATTAATTCTCCAGGTAAGGGATAATCTCAAAATAGTATGATACTGGAGATCATTTTGCTCTGATCTACCCTCCAGGTAAGGGACAATCTCAAAATAGTATAATACTGGAGATCATTTTGCTATGATTTACCCTCCAAGTAAGGGACAATCTCAAAATAGTATAATACGAAGATCATTTTCCACAAGGTAATGGGTCATCTCAAACTGCTATGAAACTGGAGATCATGTTGCTCTGATTTACCCTCCAGGTAAGGGATTGAAAGTTTACAAGGTTGTACAAATTCCTTACAGTGAACATGACAATCATAAGTGTTTTGTACATAAAACATCATACATGCCAATTTTTTAAAATGCCCATGTGGGTTTTGCGTGAAAGATGGCTGCCATACTTCTGAAAAACCTTCAAGGGGGCCTTCAGTGTAATGTTGTTTTTTGACTTCTTCATACTTTTATAAACCTCAATTCATTGTAAAATTAATTGTTTTGTTAAAATTGTGGACATAATTGCTCTTTAAAAAAATCAATTTGGGAGTCTCAATGGGGAAAATCCCCCACAAAAAGTGACAATTGGCAGGTATGAAACATTACTTTATGTCTGAAAAGTATACTAGCCTCGCTTCAATTCTTCTAAATTCTTTTAAATAAAATGTTCCGTTACATCAAAATAGAGTAGAGTCCATAAATTTCATTGGATTTTGACATGTTTTTCAAAAAACAAAAGCGCCATGTTTACACTTTCATCTGGACCTTAAACAAAGTAAGATAATGTGTGTTTGCAGTGTTTTTCAACGCAAAATACAAAATAGTTTTTTTCAGTAAACTGGGACTCATTGTCAGCTTCTGAAGCATGAATCACAGTAAACCAGGATTCCTTGGTGAAAGGGATAAACATCCTCATATTTATCAGAGCAAATCTAAAAAATGTTCATTTATTGATAATTTAGATTTCTTTACTTAGATTCTAATTGATTTTCACAATGTCTTTTTCAGGTATAGAATTAATAGCTGCTTTCTATGGTTGTTTGTATGTGGGTTGTGTTCCTGTGACGATACGACCGCCCCACCCACAGAATATTGCCACCACATTACCAACAGTTAAAATGATAGTTGAAGTCAGCAAAGCATCAGCTATATTAACCAGTTCTATGGTACTCAAGCTGATGAAATCAAAGGTTAGTGTAGTTATCTTGTAAATGATAGTTGAAGTCAGCAAAGCATCAGCTATATTAACCAGTTATATGGTACTCAAGCTGATGAAATCAAAGGTTAGTGTAGTTATCTTGTAAATGATAGTTGAAGTCAGCAAAGCATCAGCTATATTAACCAGTTCTATGGTACTCAAGCTGATGAAATCAAAGGTTAGTGTAGTTATCTTGTAAATGATAGTTGAAGTCAGCAAAGCATCAGCTATATTAACCAGTTATATGGTACTCAAGCTGATGAAATCAAAGGTTAGTGTAGTTATCTTGTAAATGATAGTTGAAGTCAGCAAAGCATCAGCTATATTAACCAGTTATATGGTACTCAAGCTGATGAAATCAAAGGTTTGTATACTTTCTAGTAAAATGTGACCTTGAGATTTTTCATAAAACATAATGTTTGATTTGACTCAGATGTCTTTTGGGGTTGTGCATTCTGAATACTGTGAAAGTTGTTTTCCAGATTGTGGATTTCTTGGTTTCCTTCCAATATTGAATTTTTCATGTCCCCCAACAATACAATTTGATGGGAATTTATGTTTTTATAGTATTACAAGTTTGCTCAACCTCATTACCCATATATTATCAATATTGCGTGCCTTCTAACCCTCCAATATAACCTTTCTAGAATACCCCTACCAAAATGGTTTAAATGGTAAAAATCAAACCATTTTTCTATTGCATAAAAAAAAATCTTTTTTACTTACAGGAAGCCATCTCTATAGTTGAACCAAAGTCATGGCCTTCATTTATAGACACAGATGATTTAAGCAAGAAGAAAATCCAAGCCATTTACCGAGCTCCTACTCCAGAAATGATTTGTTATCTGGACTTCAGTGTTTCTACTACAGGGATGTTAGCAGGTGTTAAGGTAGGGATTAATGGCTGGTTGAAATTTGGATGTCTCCTAAATACAGAAATTTATTATTATTCGTTTGCTACCAATTTTAGTGGTTTAAGTGGGTAGAGGACTCAGGTGAACCACGAAGTTAAACATTCAGGGAATTACAAATTTTCTATCAGGTTGTATGCAGACTTTGGCAAAACCACCAAATTACATATCCACGAAAAGTCAAGTATCTGCAATCGACGAAAATTGGCAACCATGAAAATAAATGAATCCACAGTACCAGAAATAATAGGGATAAAGCAGATTAGAGACAAATAGATAAATCACATTTATGATTTATATATTTACAAAATAAGTCACAAACTGAATTTGAAAAAAACAGATGAAACAGTGTATTAATTACTGAATGCCCTAATGCAATGTCAGTTACAATGGCCCTTAATGTGATCATGTTCTTTGTACGGCACTTAGATACTTAGATGAACCATTCTTAATCAAGCAATTTGATAAGGAAAATGATTCCACAAAAAAAAACAGAGCAAAATTTTTGAAAGTAGCCATAATGTAAAAAAGAATATGTGGTATGATTTCCTATGACACAACTGTCCACAAAAGACCAAAATGACACAGACATTAACAACTATAAGTCACTGTACAGCCTTTAACAATGAGCAAAGCCCATACTGCATTGTCAGCTATAAAAGGCCCTGATAAGGCAATGTAAAACAATTAAAACGAGAAAACTAACAGCCTTATTTATATAATTAATGAAATTTATTATTAACATATTTATTTCTTTGTAGATGTCTCATGCTGCTGCTACAGCACTTTGCAGAGCAATCAAACTTCAATGTGAATTTTACCCTTCAAGGGATGTAACTCTGTGTTTAGATCCATATTGTGGATTAGGCTTTGTTCTATGGTGTCTCACTAGGTGAGTATTAACAATCTAAAGGATTATGGGTAATTTCAATGTGTAAATCAAAATGAGAAATTACATTATGCAATAGGTTGAATATATGTTAGTTAGGATTTTTTTTCATCATAACTACATTGGTATGATACCATGCTCACATCAGGTTTTATTCCCTACCAGGCAAAAGTAAAGTCTTAAAAAATTGATATTTGCTGCTTATCTGTTTAGAATGCAACATTTAAGAGAAGAGGTAAGAGCAAAGATTGGTCAGCCCGAAGTCAGGAAAATGTGTCTGGTTGAGTGAACATTAGATATGATATAGTATGACAATAAGCAATATCACAATTTGTAAAAGTAAACCATAATGGGTCAAAGTACAGTCTTCAGCACAGAGTCTTGGCTCACAGCGAACTATGAAGGGCCCCAAAACTGGAAAACCAAGTCTAATCTTTAAAAAAAAATGAGAAACACTTATGAACCACATCAACAAACCATAGCTGAACATCAGGTAGGACATGTGTACACAAATGCAGCGGGGTTTAAATGTTTTAATAGATACCAACCTTCCCCCTTACCTGAAACAATAGTGTAACATCACAACATGCATGTTTATAATCTTGCTTCTTCTTGTGGATTAATTTTGTTTTACAGTGTTTCAATAAATCATATGTCATTTGTAATTTCACATATTTGTAAAAACACCCATGAAAGTTTGATCAGATGAACAGTTTGATAACAAAATCTTGTCTCTAGTGAATGAATAAATTCTCATAACTGTGTTTTTTTTCCGTTACAGTATATATTCAGGTCATCATTCCATTCTGATAGCTCCGTCAGAAGTAGAAACAAATCCAGCCGTGTGGCTCACTGCTGTTAGCAATTATAAAGGTAAACAAGTAAATATAAATGTACAGCAACTTAACAACACAAGTTGAACCAAAAAAAAAGAGAGGGTATCTTTCTTTCATGGATAGATGCTTGTATCATATTAAGCTACATTCAGTATAAAATGTTAATTTTTACAACAGTAATTGACATCTTTGATAAAAAAATATTGTACTTGGTGTGGAAGGCACTAGTTAATTTTAATTTGTTCAACATAATTTTAGATGACTTCATAATTACATGAAAAAATGTAGAGATAATACTTCGATTTCAAAACAAAAAAATATCGAATATAATTTTGAATAAATAAAAAAATAAATATGTATCTCTTTTTTTGTGTAGTTCGTGATACATTTTGTTCGTATGGTGTGATGGAGTTGTGTACGAGAGGACTGGGAACATCAACAGCCACCTTAAAGGTGAGTTTTCATATCTTTATAGAAATATTTCTATTTTGGATAATCCAGAAAAGATGAAGTGTCAAAGAAAAGGGGGAGTAATTGTAAACCATGTTAAAACTACTGCGGAGCCTAGTGATGCAAAAAAAAAAAAATCAAAGGGGAGAAGGGGAGTATGACCCCTTATTATCCCAACTTCTGAATAAACCACTGAGCTATTTAAGATTATATATGACAACTACAGTGATTACTAGGTTATCAACTGTGAGATTTTAAATCTGGTCTAAAATGACGGAAGATACCAAAATGAACTTAAAGAAGAAAAAACAAAAAGATATGTATTGAAGACACCAACATATAAGAATTTAAAGTACCAAAATATAAGTATTGAAGATACCAAAATATAAGTATTGAAGATACCAAAATATATTAAGTATAGAGATACCAAAATATATTAAGTATTGAAGATACCAAAATATATTAAGTATAGAGATACCAAAATATATTAAGTATAGAGATACCAAAATATATTAAGTAAAGAGATACCAAAATATATTAAGTATTGAAGATACCAAAATATAAGTATTGAAGATACCAAAATATAAGTATTGAAGATACCAAAATATAAGTATTGAAGATACCAAAATATATTAAGTATAGAGATACCAAAATATATTAAGTATAGAGATACCAAAATATATTAAGTATTGAAGATACCAAAATATATTAAGTATAGAGATACCAAAATATATTAAGTATTGAAGATACCAAAATATATTAAGTATAGAGATACCAAAATATATTAAGTATAGAGATACCAAAATATATTAAGTAAAGAGATACCAAAATATATTAAGTATTGAAGATACCAAAATATAAGTATTGAAGATACCAAAATATAAGTATTGAAGATACCAAAATATATTAAGTATAGAGATACCAAAATATATTAAGTATAGAGATACCAAAATATATTAAGTATTGAAGATACCAAAATATATTAAGTATAGAGATACCAAAATATATTAAGTAAAGAGATACCAAAATATATTAAGTATTGAAGATACCAAAATATAAGTATTGAAGATACCAAAATATAAGTATTGAAGATACCAAAATATAAGTATTGAAGATACCAAAATATAAGTATTGAAGATACCAAAATATAAGTATTGAAGATACCAAAATATATTAAGTATTGAAGATACCAAAATATAAGTATTGAAGATACCAAAATATATTAAGTATTGAAGATACCAAAATATATTAAGTATTGAAGATACCAAAATATAAGTATTGAAGATACCAAAATATAAGTATTGAAGATACCAAAATATAAGTATTGAAGATACCAAAATATAAGTATTGAAGATACCAAAATATATTTAGTATTGAAGATACCAAAATATATTAAGTATTGAATACCAAAATATATTAAGTATAGAGATACCAAAATATATTAAGTATAGAGATACCAAAATATATTAAGTATTAAAGATACCAAAATATAAGTATTGAAGATACCAAAATATAAGTATTGAAGATACCAAAATATATTAAGTATTGAAGATACCAAAATATATTAAGTATTGAATACCAAAATATATTAAGTATAGAGATACCAAAATATATTAAGTATAGAGATACCAAAATATATTAAGTATTGAAGATACCAAAATATATTAAGTATAGAGATACCAAAATATATCAAGTATTGAAGATACCAAAATATGAATATTGAAGATACCAAAACACACAGGAGTATATTAAATATTATTGTATCAAGGAAATCTGCAATTTTAACTCTTTATCTTTTTTAACTTTCAGGCTCGTGGTGTCAATTTATCATGTGTCCGTACCTGTTGTGTAATATCAGAGGAGCGTCCAAGGATACAGCTGACCACATCTTTCACTAAATTATTTGCCAATCTCGGTCTTTCTCTGAGAGCTGTCAGTACAAGTTTTGGTTGTAGGGTCAACTTAGGCATGTGCTTACAAGTAAGTATACAGGATTTTCTTGCTGTATTGAAGACCCATTGGTGGACTTTGGCTTTTTTCTGCTCTTCAGGTTGTTGTCTCTTTGACACCTTCCTCATTTCCATTCTCAGTTTTATATAATTAATTCAGAAATTAATGCATGCATTTTTTTAGCTCACCTGTCCCTAAGGGACAAGTGAGCTTATGCCATCCCTTGGCGTCCATCGTCGTCCGTCGTCTGTCGTCGTCCGTCGTCGTCTGTCATCATAAACTATTTCAAGAATCTTCTCCTCTGAAACTACTGGGCCAAATACTTTCAAACTTTAACTGAATGTTCCTTAGGGTAACTTATTTATAAATTGTATCCGAAGTTTTGATCTATCAACAAACATGGTCGCCATTGCTAAAAATAGAACATAGGGGTCAAATGCAGTTTTTGGCTTATAACTCAAAAACCAAAGCATTTAGAGCAAATCTGACCTGGTGTAATATTGTTTATCAGGTCAAGATCTATCTGCCCTGAAATTTTCAGATGAATCAGACAACCCATTGTTGGGTTGCTGCCCCTGAATTGGTAATTTTAAGGAAATTTTGCTGTTTTTGGTTATTATCTTGAATATTATTATAGATAGAGATAAACTGTAAACAGGAATAATGTTCAGCAAAGTAAGATTTACAAATAACTCAACATGACGGAAATGGTCAGTTGACCCCTTTAGGAGTTATTGCCCTTTATTGTCAATTTTTAACCATTTTTCGTAAATCTTAGAAATCTTTTACAAAAATCTTCTCCTCTGAAACTAATGGGCAAAATACTTCTAAACTTTAACTGAATGTTCCTTAGGGTATATAGTTTGTAAATTGTATCCGAAGTTATGATCTATCAACAAACATGGTCGCCATTGCTAAAAATAGAACATAGGGGTCAAATGCAGTTTTTGGCTTATAACTCAAAAACCAAAGCATTTAGAGCAAATCTGACCTGGGGTTATATTGTTTATCAGGTCAAGATCTATCTGCCCTGAAATTTTCAGATGAATCAGACAACCTGTTTGGTTGCTGCCCCTGAATTGATAATTTTAAGGAAATTTTGCTGTTTTTGTTTATTATCTTGAATATTATTATAGATAGAGATAAACTGTAAACAGCAATAATGTTCAGCAAAGTAAGATCTTCAATTAAGTCAATTTGACCAAAATTGTCAATTGACCCCTTAAGGAGTTATTGCCCTTTAAAGACTTTTTTCACAATTTGTTCATCATGTTGACTTACTTTAAAAAATCTTCTCCTTTGAAACTGCTGTATCAATTTCAGTCAAACTTAGGCTAAATGAGTTTCAGAGTATCTAGTATAAATTTTATATTTTATTTCCTTGTATGTCAAGAAACATAGCTACTATGGCTAAAATAGAACATAGGAGAAAATGATAATTTTTTTTGGCTTTTGAAGAAAATAGGACGATCCAAGAAACATTTAAATAAATTGAAAAGCCAAAATAATCATTGATGAGAGATTTAACCAAAAGAATTAAGGTTAGCGATTCAGGCTCTTGAGAGCCTCTTGTTCGTAAATCTTAGTGATCACTTACAAAAATCTTCTCCTCTGAAATTAATGGGCCAAATACTTCCAAACTTTAACTGAATGTTTCTTAGGGTATCTAGTTTATAAATTGTATCCGAAGTTTTGATCTATCAACAAACATGGTCGCCATTCAAGCATTGCTAAAAATAGAACATAGGGGTCAAATGCAGTTTTTGGCTTATAACTCAAAAACCAAAGCATTTAGAGCATATATGACTGGGGGGTAATATTGTTTATCAGGTCAAGATCTATCTGCCCTGAAATTTTCAGATGAATTAGACATTCTTTTGTTGGGTTGCTGCCCCTGAATTGATAATTTTAAGGAAATTTTGCTGTTTTTGGTTATTATCTCTAATATTATTATATTTAAAAATGTTAAGCAAAGTAAGATCTACAAATAAGTCAAATTGACCAAAATTGTCAATTGACCCCTTAAGGAGTTATTGCCCTTTAAAGACTTTTTTCACAATTTGTTCATCATGTTGTATCAATTACAGCCAAACTTAGGCTAAATGAGTTTCAGAGTATCTAGTATAAATTTTATATTTTATTTCCTTGTATGTAAAGAAACATAGCTCCTATGGCTAAAATATAAAATAGGAGAAAAGGATTTTTTTTTTGCTTTTGATCCAAAGAACATTTAAATAAATTGAAAAGCCAAAATAATCATTGATGAGAGATTTAACCAAAAGAATTAAGGTGAGCGATTCAGGCTCTTGAGAGCCTCTTGTTTATTATTGCAAATCACTGATAACTCATGATGTTCAATTACTGAAATTTTGGAAGGAAATTTACAACTGAAATTATTACTGTTTTTTTTTTCTTCACTTTAATAAAACTATCCACAAAAATTGAAAGCTATTGGATGTACTTGAATATGTGAGAATCTATATGCCAAGAATTGACATAAAACAGAAAACTAATCCATCGAATGTTAAATTTATATTTTGATGAATATTTACCACTGGAATTTTACCAATTAACAATTATTCAATCAACGAGGTACAGGCATGACAAATATTCAAGCACTTCATAATTAAAAACCTCCATGTTTAAGAACCTTAAGTCAATTAATTAAAAATTTTCTTATACTGTATATTTTTTTATTGTTTTAGGGAGCATCCTGTCCTAATTGTACCACAGTATATGTAGATATGAGAGCCCTCAGAAATGATAGAGTAACTCTGGTAGAGAAAGGAAGTCCTCATAGTCTTTGTGTAATGGAGTCGGGCAAGGTTTGTATTATAGAAAGATCAGTTAATTTATTTTAGGATATTGAAAGAGTTGAACGAATATTCATTTTCTTCTGTTGAAATGTCAGTTCATTCATCTTTACATCTATATGAGGGTTTGAATGGGGGGGGGGGGGGGGGGGTGTCTGTTATTCTGTAAACATTTAATTTTCACCCCTTTTTTCTCTAATCTTTTCAAAAAATTAACCCCTTTTTTCTCTAATCTTCATTTTTTTTGCCCATTATTCTCTAATCTTCATTTTTAAGGGCATTATTCTTCAATCATTTAACCCCATCCAAACCCTCATATATATTTACTTCCAATATTCATGTTCAACCTGTTTAAGGCAAGATTATTTTTTTTTCAGTTCACACTAGGTAAAATTATTCATTTCTAAAATTATTATTTCAACTGCAAAAAGATATTTTCCACCTAAATGTAAATATCTGTTTCAGCTTCTGCCTGGAGTAAAAGTTGTGATAGCTAACCCAGACACAAAAGGACAGTGTGCAGATTCACATTTAGGAGAGGTAAGATTCTATTATATTATACCCCATGAACAAACACCTTAAATTCCTTATTTATACTTGTTTACAGCTTTTACATTAATGCCAGCAAGACAAATCTTTGTTAAGCTTGCTTGCTTTGCTTGTATCAATGTTTGCTCAAGCATGGCAATTAAGATAGGCGAGGCTTCAGCTTGTATACATCATACTTAAATTTTATTGGACGTTATGTTTGAGGTTAAGGACACTAAATTTTAGGTATTTCATTTAACCATTATATTTCAGCTTCTAGTACTGTGATTTTTTTATGTTATAAAGGCAACCTGTAGCTTTGCTATATAAAATGATAGAATCTGAAGCGAGATGATGTATAAAATATTCTTGCTTTGTACGTTTTCAAGACAAAATATTCATCTCAAACACACTCTAATATAAGAAGGTGCACTCGATTTTCCAATAAAAGGGATAATTAAGTAGGGGGGAAATGACTAAATTCATCCCTTTTATTTATTATGTCAATTGTAATTGAATATTGCGCACTTTGGATTAATTTTTGCTTGTAAACCTTCAAACTGATTATTCTTTGTTTATAGAGAAGGCGATAAATGCTTTCTGTAATGCTTTTTACTATGGTAACAAATTTTTTAAAAGTTAATAGAAAAATAAATAAAATAACAATTTTCTTCTCAAATACGAAGTGTTTTGTTGTAAAAAAAACAAAAATTTGCATAAGTTTTCAATTTATCTTTTACAAAGTTAAGCAGATCAATTAGATATCAAGTCGACGACATGGTTATCTATCAAGCTGGATGAAGAAAATGCATAACCTCCAATTTTTTTTTTAAATTACCACAGACGGTGAACATATCAATCTATAAGTTCAGTTATTTCCGTGTCTGCCCTTCCATTACGTGACTCAAGAAAAAAAAAATTGGTAACAATTGTATCATAAAGAGAAATCGAGTGCACCTTCTTATGTAAGGGTGTGTTTGAGATGAATATTTTGTCTTGAAAATGAACAAAGCAAGAACATTTGACACATCATCTCGCTTCAGATTCTATCATTTTTATGTAGCAAAGCTACAGGTTGACTTTATAACATAAAAAAATCACAGTACTAAAAGATGAAATATGTGGGTCAAATGAAATACCTATGTAATGAATCACAAAATCAGAGTAGGTGTGTTCGAATAGCTATTTTGTTTTACTAATCGTACTTGACAATAGTCTTTAAAGTTGGATGATGAAAATGCATATCTTCGAAAAAACAACACAATTTTTGGCTTCCATTTCTACGCGATTGCGCTTTATATTTGACATCCTGTGATGTTATAAAATTTAGTGTCCACAAACTCAAACATAACGCCCAGTAAAATTAAGTATGATGTATAGAAGCTGAAGCCCCGCCTATCTTAATTGTCATGCTTAATCAAACATTGATACAAACAAAGCAAGCAAGCCAAACAAAGATTTGTCTTGCTAGCATTAATGTAAAAGCTGTAATTCCATCAGGTATTGGAACAATATTCAAAGAAGATATTTTTGTTTAAATTTTTGCCGTAAGTAACAGGGCCTTTTAGTGATACTGTGTACGGTTTGTCCTTCCTTCCTCCTGTCCATCTCTTCAGCCCTTTGTCATTGCAAAACTTGAGGGGGCTGGGGGTGGATTGTGTGACCGTGTCCTCAGGCACATTCTTTATTTTTAACTTGAATGAGATCATGCAGGAAGAAAAGTGAGGAACAATTTGTGTTCAACATGTTCAAATATCACAATATTATTTGTGTTTCCTACATTTGGACATGTTTCATTTTAAATGTCAATATAACTTATCTTCTAATGATAAAACATATAGCAAACTTGAATCATTTTTTTAAAATGTCAATATAACTTATCTTCTAATGATAAAACATATAGCAAACGTGAATCATTTAAACGACTGAATATTATTTACAGAATACAGGCGTCATTTTATTTAAACTCTGAAAAAATGAGTTAAAAACTGAAACAATTTATTTTAGATCTGGGTACACAGCCCCCATAATGCAGCAGGATATTCCAGTATCTATGGGGATGATTCCCTACACGGAGACCATTTTGATTCCCGTCTCGCTACAGGAGATATCCATACTTCCTATGCTAGGACGGGATATTTGGGATTTGTCCGCAGAACAGATCTGACACAAAGTGATGGAGGTAAATACACTGATACACTAGATTCTAATTATTCCATATTAGTGTTATCTGTACAATAAATGTGACTACATTAATTGATATGATTTTAAGGAGAATGGATTGCTGTAAAATAATTCCATATTGCTTAAGAGTTTGGATTTTTATATGACCGCAAATTTTGAAAAAAATTTTCGTCGTATATTGCTATCACGTTGGCGTCGTCGTCTGCGTCGTCGTTGTCGTCGTCGTCGTTGTCCAAATACTTTAAGTTTTCGCACTCTAACTTTAGTAAAAGTGAATAGAAATCTATGAAATTTTAATACAAGGTTTATGACCATAAAAGGAAGGTTGGTATTGATTTTGGGAGTTTTGGTCCCAACATTTTAGGAATAAAGGGCTAAAAAGGGCTCAAATAAGCATTTTCTTTGTTTTCACACTATTACTTTAGTTTAAGTGAATAGAAATCTATGAAATTTTGACACAAGGTTAATGACCACAAAAGAAAGGTTGGGATTGATTTTGGGAGTTTTGGTTTCAACAGTTTAGGAATTTGGGGCAAAAAAAGGGCCCAAATAAGCATTATTCTGGGTTTCCGCACAATAACTTTAGTTTAAGTGAATAGAAATCAATGAAATTTAAACACAAGGTTAATGACCATAAAAGGAAAGTTGGTATTGATTTTGGGAGTTTTGGTCCCAACAGTTTAGGAAAAAGGGGCCCAAAGGGTCCAAAATTAAACTTTGTTTGATTTCATCAAAATTGAATAATTGGGGTTCTTTGATATACCGAATCTAACTGTGTATGTAGATTCTTAACTTTTGGTCCCGTTTTCAAATTGGTCTACATTAAGGTCCAAAGGGTCCAAAATTAAACTTAGTTTGATTTTAACAAAAATTGAATCCTTGGGGTTCTTTGATATGCTGAATCTAAAAATGAACTTAGATTTTTTATTATTGGCCCAGTTTTCAAGTTGGCCCAAATCGGGGTCCAAAATTAAACTTTTTTGATTTCATCAAAAATTGAATAAACGGGGTTCTTTGATATGCCAAATCTAACTGTGTATGTAGATTCTTCATTTTTGGTCCCGTTTTCAAATTGGCCTACATTAAGGTCCAAAGAGTCCAAAATTAAACTAAGTTTGATTTTAACAAAAATTAAATTCTTGGGCCTCTTTGATATGCTGAATCTAAACATGTACTTAGATTTTTGATTATGGGCCCATTTTTCAAGTTGGTCCAAATCAGGATCTAAAATTATTATATTAAGTATTGTGGAATAGCAAGTCTTTTCAATTGCACAGTGTTGTGCAATGGCAAGAAATATCTAATTTCACAATATTGTGAAATAGCAAATTTTTTTTTAATAAAGAGTTATCTTTCTTTTCCAAAATAGTAAGCAAGAAATATCTTATTGCAAGATTTTTTTTTAATTGGAGTTATCTTTCTTTGTCCAGAATCAACTTAAATCTTTGTTATATACAATATACAATGTATATTCACTTTTTACTACCAACTGATAAATTTAAATAATCTTTACCATTCAGTGATAACAAGCAGTTTTTTGACATTTTATTTACAGTT
Organism: Mytilus trossulus; assembly: GCF_036588685.1. Classification (NCBI taxonomy): domain Eukaryota; kingdom Metazoa; phylum Mollusca; class Bivalvia; order Mytilida; family Mytilidae; genus Mytilus; species Mytilus trossulus. Next base: position 7,987,386 of record NC_086385.1, on the reverse strand, counting down.
TATTTTATGATGTATTTAAATGAGTAGTTATTGTTGCAAACTCCATTAGAATATTTTAATTGAGATTAGTTTTGGAATAAGGGAAAGGGGGATGTGATTAAAAAATTGGGTTCAATTTTTCTCATTTGAAATTTCATAAATAAAAAGAAAATTTCTTCAAACATTATTTTGAGAGGATTAATATTGAACAGCATAGTGAATTGCTCTAAGAGAAAAAAAAAAATTTAAGTTCATTAGAACACATTCATTCTGTGTCAGAAACCTATGCTGTGTCAACTATTTAATCACAATCCAAATTTAGAGCTGAATCCAGCTTGAATGTTGTGTCCATACTTGCCCCAACCGTTCAGGGTTCAACCTCTGCGGTCGTATAAAGCTACGCCCTGCGAAGCATCTGGTTGTATTAGGGAGAGGGGAAGGAACACAAACTACTGAAGAACTGCATAATGGATCTAGTCAAAAATGTGGAGTTTTTTTGGCATTTTTTAATTGGTTTTTTGTCGAGCCTGCAACTTTTGTTGCAGAAAGCTCGACATAGGGATAGTGATCTGGCGGCGGCTACGGCAGCGGTGTTAGCTCACTTCTTAAAAGCTTTATATTTTAGAAGGTGCAAGACCTGGATGCTTCATACTTTGTATATAGATGCCTCATGTTACCAAGTTTCCGTCAGTCACATGTCCAATGTCCTTGACCTCATTTTCATGGTTCAGTGACCACTTGAAAAAAAAGTTAAGATTTTTTGTAATGTTGAATTCTCTCTTATTATAAGTAATAGGATAACTCTATTTGATATATGCGTACCTTGCAAGGTCCTCATGTCTGTCAGACAGTTTTCACTTGACCTCGACCTCATTTCATGGCTCAGTGAACAAGGTTAAGTTTTGGTGGTCAAGTCCATATCTAAGATACTATAAGCAATAGGGCTAGTATATTCGGTGTATGGAAGGACTGGATGGTGTATATGTCCAACTGGCAGCTGTCATTTGACCTTGACCTCATTTTCATGGTTCAGTGGTTATAGTTAAGTTTTTGTGTTTTGGTCTGTTTTTCTCATACTTTAAGCAATAGGTCTACTATATTTGTTGTATAGAATTATTGTAAGGTGAACATGTCTAGCGGACAGATGTTATCTGACCTTGACCTCATTTTCATGGTTCAGTGGTCAAAGTAATTTTTTTCAGTTTTGGTCTTTTTATCAAATACCATATGCCATAGGTCAACTATATTAAGTGTATAGAAATGTTTTATGATCTATATATTAGTCGCTCAGGTTTTATTTGACCTTGACCTCATTTTCACAGTTCATTGCTCAGTGTCAAGTTTTTGTGTTTTGGTCTATTTTTATTAAACTATGAGTATTAGGTGAACTATATTTGTTTTATGGAAGCATTGTTAGCTGTACATGTCAGTCTGGCATGGTTCATCTGACCTTGACCCCATTTTCATGGTTCATTGGTCTTTGTTTAGTTATCTTGGTTAATGTAACATTTATGTGACAGTTGTAATAAAGCTTTATACTTAAGACTATCAATATAATATCAATTATTATTAAAGAAGGCGAGACATTTCAGTGTGTGCACTCTTGTTTTAATTAAGTGGAGACGAGGTCACTTGGCGAGCCAATTACTAAATCATGACTTGAAGTTTTAAGAAAAACTTTTTTTTCTACAGAAAAACAGGTCACCATGTCAGCATTTTGTAGATTTAAGAAAAAAAGGATAGGAAAAAAAACCATCCATGTTATTAAATATAAACAATTACTTTTCAGGTCGCCATGATGCTATTTTTGTTGTTGGATCTTTAGATGAGACTGTGATGTTAAGAGGAATGAGATATCATCCCATAGATATAGAAACTAGTGTTCTACGTTCTCATAGGAAGATATGTGAATGGTAAGATCATAAAAAATATATAATGTAAATTCAGAAATTGTTGCTTCCATTTACTATTGCAATTTTGACTAAAATGCAATTTAGATTTTTGCGATATTCAGAAAAATCCTGTTTAATTCATATAAAAAATTTCTAAATGCAAGTTTAAATTATTGACACTAAAAAGGAACCAAACTTTATACAGAAACTGAAGACTAATTAACCCCACCTTAAATTTTGGCATTTCCAAACATAAAATCAAAATATGTGGCTGAAAAAAAAGCAGAGCAGAAAACATCATAAGACAACAAAAAATATACTCCATAATACAATGAAAACAACTACAAAGTATGGTGAATGATATAATATGTAAAAAATAAAAGCTGAGCGACATGAGCCTCAATTCTAACCCAGAAGGGATTTCAGGTGTTCCACAAGGTATACAAATCTGCTGAACTTGTTTCTCATGGTAAATAAATATTTGTGAAAAATAGTAAAAAGGTTCATTTAAACATTTTAGAAGGCAAAATATCAAAGGAAAGGTGTGTGGATAAAATTTTGATGCCAAAATACCATTTCAAATTTGTATGAGTACTCATAATCAGTATAAAGAATAACTTTGTATTTTATCATATTTTTTTTCAGTGCTGTGTTTACATGGACTAATTTACTAGTAGTTGTAGTTGAACTGGAAGGACATGAAAACGAGGCTCTTGACCTTGTTCCCTTGGTAACCAATGTGACATTAGAAGAACATTATCTAATAGTTGGTGTTGTTGTCGTTGTCGATCCTGGTGTCATCCCCATCAACTCTCGAGGAGAGAAACAACGCATGCATCTACGTGACGGTTTCCTGGCGGACCAGCTGGACCCAATCTATGTCGCCTATAATATGTAAACACACCATCTATGTCACCTATTATATGTAACATTTCGAAGAAATAATCACACATACAAGAAATTCAAGAATTGCCTGTTTGGTTCATTCTTTCCATAATGGTTGATTCATGTCTCAATTGAAGCTTACATGCTATCATTAAAAGTGTGCAGAACATGGAAAGCTATGTCGCCTATAATATGTAGACAACCATGTATGTCGCCTATTTAATGTAACATTAGGAAGAAATAATCATTAACCAGAGTTCTTGAAATCTTTTTCCCCTTGGTGGTCCTTTAGGGAAATATGCTGGTATTAACTATTATTTCTATTGCAAAATACTGAAATTGTGCCGATCCAATGCAAATTTTGGTGGTCAAAACCTTAGGATCACATTTTGAGAACTCTGCATTAGCATACTAGAAAATCAAGAATTTGCCTGTTTGACAATTGATTTGTTTGAATTTATGAGTGTCTCATGTCTAATTGAAGCTTACATGCTATCATTGTAAAAAAAGTGCACAGAACATGGCACTCTTCTAGGAAAAGAGTTCTGAAGTCGGTTTCACAAAAAAAGTTGCAATTTATAAACAATTCAATATACTTAAGATCAATCTTAGTGGTAAGTTTTTATGTGAATCCGACTTCTGGTTATAGTTTCTTTATAGTGTATTTCAAATACACAAAGTCATCGAAAATTCATCCCATTCTTCAATATAGTAGATCTGAAGTTCATATTATTTCTTTTATTACTTTGCAAATATGATGTGAGTTAATTCCCTTTATCGTACTTCCTGTTAGGAAAACAGTGCAATGCAATCCCACCTAAATGTTATCATTCCCTGATCATTGTTATCAAGTATAAGTTAGTATGCATGCTTAGGCAGATTGTAGATAATAGGAACATAATATAGAAATGTTAAACCAGATAGATAAGGATATCTTATAAAGATTTTATTGCCATTCTGATTTAAAACCTTACATTTTGTATTTGGATGAAGAGAGCTGATTATGATACACTGAGGGATATTCCATTTAAATGTGTGTGGAAGGGTAGGAAGGGACTTTTGAAATATCCCTACAAACAAGAGCTATTTTATGCCCCACCTATGATAGTAAAGGGGTAGTATGTTTTCTGGTCTGTGCATGCGTTCATCTGTTTGTCCATTTGTCTATCTGTCCAGCTTCAGGTTAAAGATTTTGGTCAAGGTTGTTTTTAATGAAGTATAAGTCAAATCAACTTGAATCTTAGTTTTACGGTCCACTGAATATAGAAAATGATAGTGCAAGTGGGGTTATCGTTGTACTATGGACACATTCTTTGCTTGAAATAATTTTCCATAATGGTAATATGTATACTGAACACAGACCCTTTACTCAATGATTAAACTTCCCTTCATACCCTCCCACATACTTTTTAATGGAATAGTCCTGATGATTATTGATAAAAGAATTGTAATAATCAGAATACTTGTACATGTAAGTGGCCAGTATGTTAGAGGTGTGTACAGTCTAAAAGGTTCGATTTTGACAAATTTATGTTAAAATAATAATTCAAGGAACAGTATTGTTAAGAATTTGGGCATTTTGTTATATCTTTATTTTCTTGTAACTTTTGAAAAAACTTTTTGACAAGAAATTAGTACTGCAAGCCAGTTCCTAAGAATCAATAATGCTGATTTTGAAAATTATTATTTTGAAAAAGTTTGTGATTTTCTTTTTCATACACCACAGGAAAGAGATGTCACCTTCATTTGTGAGGAAAAGAGAAAGTGTATGTATAAGAAAAGTCTAATATATATATACTAACCTAAACATTTTTTATTTAAGTGTTCTGCTATTCAACAATGGAGCTGTTATTTTATATTAACCCAAAAATAAAACCAAGAATTTTATAATATGTTTACTTAGTCATGTTATCCACACAGAAATAGTGCTTTAGTTTACTTGATATATTTGTTTTTGTTTTATGTATAATTTGTTAAAACTTATGTAAAGTAAGTTAAATCTATTTTATTAATTTCTTTTTTTGCTTTTCTTATTTAACTTATCACAACTTGTTTGGAAAATAATAACATAGAAGAAGGATATAATATTTTACAGTAAAACCGAGGTCCTTAAAAGTCTGGGTATAAGGTCCTTGGTCCATTCATGTTATAAGAGGTCCTCTTTTCATTGGAAGTCCAGTGGAAATCTGTTTTGTTTTGTTTGAATAATAACAGTAAATAAAAGACAGTAGTTTGTTGTAGTTGCTAACAATTGTTTTGATACCAATTTTCATGGGTATAGGTGAACCCCAAAAGTTATGTATTCAGCCAAAAAAAAAGGATTTCCTTTTATGAATAATTTGCCAAAACCATGAAATCAAGTATCAACAAGCACACAGTTTATTCTAAATTAACAGAAATTTGTATCAACAAATAAAAATAAAAATGTGATAGCTAACCTACCTTAAACATGACTTCATTTTTGAGGTGTGCATAATAAAACATAAATATGTAGAATGACTACATTTCTGTTTTTTTACCGTATTAACAGACCTCATTTGTGTGAACAGTTTGTTTTTTGGAAAAATGTCACATAGGGCCATCGAGAAAAGTAATGTCTAGATTAAGGCTTCCTGTTCACATATACTTAACCCATGTTTAATTTTCATAGAATTATCAGGGTAATTCTTAAAATCTATACAAACCAAGTAAATGGTCAACTTTTGCAAATTGTATTCTAGAAATTTGAACCATGACATTTTTTATTTTATTTATTTTATAACAGAAACAGATTGCATTTGATATTTACTGTACAATACTTCATGAATTTTTATGTTAATATTTGAATATATGTATCTTATTTGATAATTACTAAGATAGCTTGAAAAAATTTAAAGTTTGAAATTATTTTGCAGTTTTGATATTGGATCTGATTTTCTTTCGAATTTACATCTCAATTATTGCATAAACTAACCATTTTCTCTCAAAGCTATCTCTAACATATATTTTAATTTTTAGACAAGGTCTTTCTATTAAACCCATTATCTGGGCTTGATTTAAATAGTGTACATTTGAGCTTAACATTTATTTGATATTTAACTGAGCTTTTTTTCGGTTCACTTAGTTCATAAAACACTTAAACGATTCTAGCATTTATACACCCTTGGCCTTTTTAGGTTCACTTTGTTCATATAACACTTCAAAAGTTGTAGTATTTATATATTCTTGGCTTACAAATTTTGTGTGAGCTTGGCTGATGAAGGTAAATCTAGTAAAAGCATTTTTACTAGATTGAGCTTGGCTGATGAAGGTAAATCTAGTAAAAGCATTTTTGACATACCAAATTTATAGTTTTTTTTTAAATAATGCAACCAAAATGTACTAAAAACAGCAGTTACAAAATTGTTTAAATTTTTTTGTTACTGAAAACAAGTTAACATGCCCCCACTATTTAGAAATATTTTGTCCCCAAATTTACATCATAATGTTTGTTTGTTTTTACACACGTATTAATGTATGTAAGTAAATATTTCAGTTAATACTTGTATAAAGTAAACATTAATGTGTAGCAAAGCTATTCTTTTTAAAAGTGCTGTGTAATATTTTTGTACATAGATCATTTCTTATTTGTGTACAATGTATGTGTGGTGAGTGTGCAAAAGTGATTTGTGTATTCAAGTGTGCATATGTGAATATGAGCATGATAAAAATTGATGTGCAATATTTTTTATACATTAGTCTTATTGTTAATAATTTATAGGGACTGTTTCAAGATATTGATTTTAAGAGGTTTTGAACACAAAACTTCTTATGCACATTTTAAATCATGAATTTGAACGTTAAAGTTAATGTTAAATAAAACCATAATAAGAAAAAGAAAATGAAGATTTTCAAAGCACAGGTCCACCTTTTGATGCAATCATTATTTATCTGAAATAAGGCCATAGGAAAATTGTTAAAAATCAAGGATTTACTTTTGTTCTTGATACTTCTAGAATGTCAAAAACTGAAAATAGGAAAAATGAAAGTCTTCTTACATATTTGTATTGATGTATTAACTGGTTAACATCTTGTCAGATTAACAATATTTTCATTTCATAGAAGAACAAAAACCTCAATATTTTGAAACAATCCCTTAGTTTCACTCAAATAAAATGCAATCTTTTCAATCATGGATCAATTTCTGTATAAAATAATGACAAAAGATAATAACTGCAGTATCCAGGTTATCCAATGACTTAGAAATAAAAAAAAAAAAATGGTTTCATTTTGACAAGGATTTGTATAGTAAGTCTTACTATACAAATCCTTGATTTTGAAATTAAAATATTAGTAAGTTAGGATACTGGTTTTATAGATATGCATTTCGTTTAAAAGAAAATCAGTTAGATGACACCACTTTTCAAAGATTTTTGATTATTGAAACCAAGCACCATCATTTTATTGATTTTCTATAAGAATTGAACCCATCCAAGAGGTGTTCACTTATCATCATTTTCAAAAAACTGAAATATTCAAATCATCTACAAAAAATGCAAAAGATAGTTATTTATTTGTGTGATTGAGATTTGATCATATGGTTATCATGTGATCATTTTTCTTGTCATGTGACCTTAAATGTTGATCATGTGATTGTTATGTTCCTGCTTGTGTGTATAAGTAGCTAATACATAAATTATTCTTGTGAAATTTGTACTGTTTTAATATAAGTTTTTGTATGTCTTAAAAATCATGGGACTTATTCTATTCCCAAGCTAAAAATAAATTAAGCTATTAAAACACAGAAATATGTTTTGTTTTATCTCCCAGAAGTTATCTTGTTTTCAACCAGGCTTTTTGTCTTGTCTTGGCAGAGTCAATAAACCAGACATCAGGATGCAAGTTTGTGATTAGGTCAGTTTATGGGGAACTTCTAGTGGTAGAGCAATGATAGTTGAAATGCAATTATATTAGCACATCACATTTTCATGGAGATTACTTGGCCCTGCCCCTCAGTCATTGTCTATTGACTTTGAATCTTATGCTTAGTTTCTATGTATTAGTTTGTGATAGGGTCAATGTTCAGGGAACCATTAGTGGTAGGTAAATGATATTTGTTTATTACAGTTGAATAAGCATTGTTTTATCTCAATGGAGATAATTTAGCACCAGCCTTTCAGTCATGGTCTATTAACTTTTGTTTTGTTGACATGTATTAGTTTGTGATTACATTAGTTTATGGGGTAGTATCTTATGTATGCAGTTGAATTAATATTGGCACATCTCATTCCATGGAGGTTGTTAGGCCATGTGCCTTCAGTCATGGTTCAATGACTTGGAATAATTGCAAGTTTATGTTAAAGTATTGCTATATAATATTATTACCTAGAATATGTGTATTTGACCTGTTATCCAGATAACAAAAAAACAAGACATATCTTTAGTAACAGATTATTATATTTGAAAACTAGCTGCCATTAAAATTTTTCTCCAAAGAAGTTATTCTGGATACATGTAACTATGTCATTCGACCCATAAGATCCCAGGATTTTTCTGTTATTTTTTTCTACAAAGAAGAGCTTCTTCTTGGTAACAAAGATCTGAATAGACATTCAATCTCAAAATGCTTTTAACAACCGACAATTCCATCGCATAAAATGAAGAAATTAAGCGAAAGACAACAGTTTGCAAAACACATTTTAACAATTGAAAACGGAGCAGCATAAAAAATGTATATCTAGCAAATAATGATTTATCCCAGTTGTGACCTACTGAATAAGACTATTTACCGGATTTATTATAACATGAGCAACACAACGGCTGCCACATGTGGAGCAGAATTTGCTTACCCTTCGGGAGCACCCAGTTTTTGGTTGAGTTTGTGTTGCTTATTCTTTAGTTTTTTATGTTGTGTCATGTGTACTATTGTTTGTCTGTTTGGCTTTTTCATTTATAGCCATGGCATTGTCAGTTTATTTTTGATTTATGAGTTTGACTGTCCCTCTGGTATCTTTTGCCTCCCTTTTGTTAATTCCTTTTTGTCTCAGATATATGTTTCCCATTCATACATCAGCTACTTTTGCATATGTACTATTTCTGTACTAAAAATATGTAGTACTGGAAATTTACTTTTAATATTCAGTACTATTTTGTTTCTTTAAAATTATTGAAATATTTAGGTACCTGTATTTTACAGTACTTTATTTGTAATTGACATTTAAGTACTATCGATTTTTGGTTACTACTGTTACATTTTCGGCATTTTTAAAGTATTTCTATTTCAAATTTCTTAAAATTATGATTTTCAAACATGGAATATTGTATTATATCTGTACCAAAATATTAAGTACAAATCAAGTACTGTGAAATACAAGTACTTAAATATTATAATAATTTTAAAGTAAAGAAACAGTACTAAATATTAAAAGTAAATTTCCAGTACTACATATTTTTAGTACAGAAATAGTACCGATGTAAAAGAAGCTGTGTACTACATTACAAATCAATACTTAGTATTTTGTAGATGTATTAGTAAGCTATACACATTAACTACTAACTAATATCAGTCCACTTTCCTTTATAAAGGAAAAGCTTTTATATTTTTTTTATTGGAAGATTTAGCATCAAAATTGTGGTGCACACTGGATAACCCTCATAGATGTTTATTTTTATAGTGTTATTATTTTTATGTTATCTTGAAAAAAAACCCAGAAAAGGATATACTATAGTAGTCATTTCTTATAACTTAATTTTGAATTCCATTTTAAGCCGGAGTTTATCATGAAAAACCTTGGATGAAGTCACGGTCACAGGACAAAATTATGTCTATGGGCTGATAGACAAAAACTTAGGTCAATCCGAAGATAGGTTACATCCAAAATTAAATTACAAAATAAAACAACGCAAACACTCAACTATTTTATTTGCCAAAAACAGCATATTTAAATAACAGAATAATTACAATCAGGATTTTAGAACATAACTATAAAAAAGACATAAACAAAGATAAAACAAATTTTATCATGATAAGAAATGAATTAATTGGTCTTAATGTCAAAGTAAATGCAATAAGTAATTCTTAAAATATATGACATGACCTATTGTTTCATCTTTGTTGCTCTGAAACCTCTACTTCATACCTATATAAATTATTATTAAGGTTATTTTGTTTTTCACTTTTTAATGTTATTTGAAATCCTCTTAATAAATCTTTATACATATATATATGTGAAGTGTGATTTAAAATTTTGCCCGTTAGCCTTTACTTTTCTTTCATAATTTTATAATGTAGACATTTTAGAAATCTTTTAGAAAACTTCTACTTGATATTTTATATATATTTTTTTTAAAGACAAAGTGTACCAATGTGAGATCTATGAAAAGTCAAGAGAGAATAATTTCCTGCTAAAAATTTTGATTGCTTTATCTAAAAAAAAAATTGTTTCTGAGTTTTTATTACTCAAGTCATTAATTTAAAACAGTCTTTTAAAAATTAACAGAAGAGAAATACTTGTGACTGGACATTAATCAACCAATCCCCAACCAATTAAAATGACCATATGTTTTGTATGTTTATTGTGTGTCTACCTTTAAATAGGTATTTTAATTTAAAAAAAAAACAATATAAAAAGGAAGATGTGGTATGATTGCCAATGAGAAAACTCTTCACAAGAGACCAAATGACACAGTAATTAATAACTGAAGGTCACCATATATATTTCAACAATGAACAAAGCCCATACCGCATAGTTTATTGAGAAATCATACTGCCGTCTTTAACCTGTTGTGCTACTCTAACGGAGGAAAGTGCACTCACTGACGTCGAAACACCTAGTGGAACTGTTCTATCTCGTTTCTTTAGACATTCAACATCATTCTGTGAGCAGCCTTTAACAAGTAGACTATACAAGCCACCAACACCGGTACCAATGATAGTCTTAGTACCAAGACTCAGTCCAGCAGCCCCAGCAGATTGTAGTGTGGCAACAACTCCACCAGCGGCCACGCCTCCACCATTGGCAGCCGCTGACCAGGCCATCATTCTGGCTGCCATTGACCCAGCAGCTATGCCACTTCCAGTGAATCCAGCAGCACCAAGGACTAATGGTGTTGCAACTATTGATCCTGCCCCTAATGCTAAAGACCCTCCATACTTCTTTGTTAGACACTTTATATCCTCCCAATTCAATTCTTTTATTTTTCCTAGCTTAACTAGAGAAAGAGTTGCACATATATAAATATTATTAGTTACACAGTGTTACACAGAATTTATCGGGTCAATAAAATTCATATCGGGTTAGGCGAAGCCAAACCCGATATGAATTTTATTGACCCGATAAATTCCGTATTAGGACAATTGAACACTGTGTAACGAATTTATCCTGCTTTTTTTATATTACATATTATTATATTTAAATTCAATATAATGACAACATCAACCAAATATATTTTAGATATTTAATCTAAAACTGTGAAAAATTAAAATATAAGGACTATGAAGCAACTCATTTAAAAACAAATATTATTAGGTCAATGGTAGAAGGGAGATAATCCCAATTGACGTAATAAATAAGGGAGATAATTCCTATTGACGTAATAAAAAACAGTACTGAAATTTATTAGGACAATATCAGCCAATCAAATTGCGAGAAATTACTCTAAATCAGGATAAAAATGTATATAGTGTTTAAAAATAACGTTGCAGATTCCATATCAAAATGAATAAGATTTTTTTTTTAAATGTAGTGTATGCTAATACACATTATAATAAGTGCCTGTTGTTGTCTCACACCCTGCCCAAAAGGGACTTCATCAGAGGCAGAATGGTGGATTAAAAGAGGGACGAAATATACCAAAGGGACAGTCAAACTCACAAATCTAAAACAAACTGACAACGCCATGTTTGCACCCTATTCATAAAGATACGGTAACCATGATAGCCGCCGGTTCAGAGTTAGCCAAATAAAGATTACTGTAACCTTGACACATCACGCTGAGATTTTTCACTGACAGTATACTTGAAGAACCTGTTTAGTTATCAAACATATATATATCATATAAAGTCCCTGGTGATGTATTATATGGTCTCTGATTCTCTGAATGTGCTACCGATTTCATCTTTTGCACTAGGCCTATTATAGAAACTTCTTTAGATTGTAGGGAGCTGATGATTTGCAGTTTCACTATCTATTGTAATCTGGTGATATTTTCCAAAGCATATACCAAAAAGTTGAAATTGGCTTATATCGCCCAAAACAGTCTACATTTTATAATGTTATTCTAATTTTAAATACGAACAATGAGATTACCCATAGTCCTTTAAATTCTGAAATGGAAAACCAACGACTATAACCGCCTCGTTACAATAATTCCAGGCACACAAAACAATGGCTACAGTTACCGTACCTGTTCTTACTGCTTCTATGTATGTCTCTGATAAAGTTAAACGCCATTGTTCAATCAAACTCAATCTGTCATCGCTCCATGTCTTCACCTTGCCTATTGATATAATTTGTTAAAAATAGCACAGAAAATTAAGGTTCTTATTAATGTATAAATAATATGTGTATTTTCATTTCGACACTCGGAGATAAAGTTAAGCGTGTTTCTCAGTCCTGAAGATAGAATTCAAATTTAGCTTGTTGTCCTCTTTTTTCCTCATTCATTTCGATAATCTGGATATTTTTTTGTTTTGTTTATTCCAAGTTTGTTGTATTGTATGTATAGTATGCATTTGTCCACGGTTGAAGGTCAAAACTGCCATCACGGTATATACATAGTTTTATTCTTCTTCATTTGGTGGGATGACAGGTATCTGATAAAAAGATACATTAAAAAGAATGTGCTTGTTTTCCATTACCCTAACTACCCAGATAATAGCTGCCTACTCAAAATATTTTCTTTTCATATCATATAGGCATACAGGCTCAAAAACATCAGTAACTTACTAAGTACCCTCTTTCCCTACCTTTAAGATGACATTTTTTGGCTAACTAAAATGTTTTTTAAGTATTGCCTCAAAAGATTGTTTTGTAATTTTAAACAAGCAATTTGTTATTTTCTGTTTAATTTTTACCTTTTTACTTAATTTCAATGTATTACCTTCAGCAGTTGTACCCAATAGCAAAAGCAACAAACAACATACTGTTATTCGGTCCATTGTTGGTTTTCTGGTAACTTGTATTGTAATATTGTATATTTAATACTGAAACACAACATACAATAACATATATATAAAAAAGGTAAATAACAAGCATCCAAACAGTCCACAGAGAACTTCCTTGGACAACAAAAAACACAAACTGATAGTGAATTCAGATGCCCCGAAAGGATACATTTCACCATCCAAGTAGTCAGCAATTCTGTGTTGACATGAGTTACATTGAAATGGTCATGTCCATAATTATACATTAACTGTTAACAAAACTTTATATTTTGGAAAAACTAAGGCTTTTCTACTTCATGAATAGATAACCTTATCTGTATTTGGAAAAAACTTTTTAGAATGTTTGGTCCTCAATGCTCTTCAATCTCGTTCTTTATTTGGCCTTTTAAATTTTTTTAAATTCGAGTTCTGATGAGATTTTGTGCATTTTGCGCTGATATAAAATTTTAATCCTGGTATCTATGATGAGTTTATTAACAACCACTGCTGGTGGATTATATATTCCTCCAAGAGTAACAAAGGCAAAGACGATAAAGACGAATTCAATTCATAGAATGCAACACAAAATAATCATTAGTCAAGGATAAATTCTTGATATGCACCAGTATGGTAGTATCAAGCAGATAATGTGTAAGTACTAAACCTGTCACGAAATATTCATATTAAGACTCTAAGCTCTTTGCTGCACTTCGACAGTGATCGCGCAACTGCATTCAAATCATGAAAGATTCTTGATAAACAATGTATTGTAAAGGTTGGCACCGAGATGATGTTCAATTATGTACTCTAAAAAAGGAACGATAATACCAATGGGGACAATATAACAAAAGACGGTTAAAGAAAAGAGGGCAAAAGGGGTCAAATGATAATTATCATTGATATGGTTATATTTATAAATTACCTGTTTACAAAATTTAGAATTTTTGAAAAACTAAGACTTTTCTACCTCAGGCTTAGATTACCTTAGCTGTATTTGGCAAAACTATTAGGAATTTTGGTCTTTAATGCTCTTCAACTTCGTACTTTATTTGGCCTTTTTAACTTTTTTGGATTCGAGCGTCACTGATGAGTCTTTTGTAGACGAAACGCGCGTCTGGCGTATATACAAAATGTAGTCCTGGTATCTATGATGAGTTTATTTTCTAAAAACTCCATAAAAATACTAGATTGAATCAGTTCCTGTTGATATAGTGAACCCTTCGCAAAAATTCATAATGTAGCTTTTGTAACAATTTTTATTCAACTATTTATGGTTGAAGTTTGTGGAACCAACTAAGTTTTACGTCCGTCTGTCTGTTCGCCCATTAGCACCTGCTGCTTTCAATAATCGTTAAGATACGATACAATGAAGCTAGGTTTTGAAAGAAATGTCAACGATTTTCATATTAAAAACTGGTTCAATGTGATATAATATATTGCGAAACACATTTGTACACACTGTGTAGTTTTAATCTTTGTTATGAATTATGCATTTTGTTTACCTCCGTTACCTCATACTTCACAACACTATGACGAACATTTTGCATATGCCACGCATACAGTAAACATATATCGGGATTTTTCATTTATTCTCATCTACATGTATTTGTTGATATTGTCGATCTCAGTGAACCGGACATGATATGGAAATCATTGGGTTAAAATGACATAACATGAACCAGTGCATTGCGTAAAGAAAAAGTAAAATAATAAAAATACCTAACTCCAAGGTAATCAGGAAGTCCCTTATCAATCGGTAAAATTAAAATCTCAAACACATCATATGAATGGACAACAACTGTCATAATCCTGATTTGGTATATGCCTGTCAATGTGTGGGAAATAGTGGATTAAACCTGGTTTTATAGCTAGCTAACCTGTTCTCTCCGTTTCAATCATTATTATTTTGTTTGAGTGAATTGTCACGTGCTTATTTATTTGTTTTCGCACTGAAATACTGATTATATTGATATTTGTTGTCTCGTTATGGTAAATAAATAAAATGTCTTGGCAAGAGACAAACATAAATAATCTGTACGATAGCGAGTTAAAAATAAAAGCATCTCGTCCAAAAAATGATACGAAAAACAATTGACCATTGTCCAAATATCCCCTTACAATACATCTCCAAAAGTCAGACCGATAATTTTCCAAATCATATAGAACTTACTTTTTGATTGACTACCATAGTGAGAGAAGTAATGGTCATTTTGGTCCACTGACTCATTACATTTGTGTACATTAAAACCTCTGTGTTGAAGGCCGTACTTGGAACTATAAAATTAAAATGTTAACTTTTTTTACATTGTGACTTGGATGGATAGATGTCTCATTAGCACTCACATATTCTTATCTATATTGATGATTTAAAATGAAATATTCGATAAATGTTATAGAAAAAATAAGATAATAATGCATCATCTGCAACAACCTAGTAAAAAGTAAAATCACAAAAATACTGAACTCCGAGGACAATTCAAAAAGAAAAGTCCCTCATCAAATGGCAAAATCAAAAGCTCAAACACATGTTGACCACTGAACGTTGCGTGCACACTAGCTTTATAATGACAAATTAAAAATATCTTTAGATTGGAAATTACCCATATGCGAGGGTCTTGATGGGGTTGTAGAATAGATGCGGTAATACTTGGACAAGACTACAACAAGCTGAATCAAAAAGTAAAGAACAGAGAACAACAGTCCCTAGAAATAAAGACTCAAGATTAAAGAGGAACTGTAATGTGAAGATAAGAGCTGAAATATAAAGATTATAAAATTACGTGTTGCTGAAATATATAAAAAATAGAAAATAAGGGGGTGCTAAAATTTGATAAAGGGGGGAAAAATATAAATTATAGAGAATAATAAGGAGCTGCATGTAAAGTAAAGAGAATAATGGGGTGCTGAAACATTAAGAATAGTGTTGAAACATTAAGAATAGATATTATAGAGAATAATGGGGTGCTGAAACATAAAGAATAGTGCTGAAACATAAAGAATAGTGCTGAAACATTAAGAATAGTGCTGAAACATAAAGAATAGTGCTGAAACATTAAGAATAGAAATTATAGAGAATAATGGGGTGCTGAAACATTAATAGGGTGCTGAAATATAAAGCATAGAAAATAATTTGGTGCTGAAATATAAGGCATAGAGAATAATTGTAAGGAAAATAAAGAATAGACAAATGATAGAGAAAAAATACATAAACTATTAACGAATACAGAAATATCTTTCACGAATTTGATACACTTATAATAAAGATATATTCGTATATAGATATATAAAGATGTGGTATGAGTGCCAATGAGACAACTATTCATCCAAGTCAAAATTTATAAAAAGTAAACCATTATAGGTTAAGGTACTGTCTTCAACACGGAACCTTGGTTCAAACCGAACAACAAGCTATAATGGGCCCCAAAAATAACTGGTGTAAACTATTCAAACGGGAAAGTCAACGGTCTAATCTGTATATAAAACAACGTATACAAACGACAAATACTGAACATCAGATTCCTAACTTAGTACAGGTGCACACAATTGCAGCGGGTTGACAAAATTGGTCGGCCAACTTCGAACTATATTTGAACTTTTACACTTTTTTTATTCGAGCATCACTGATGGGTCTTTTGTAGAGGAAACGCTAGTCTGGCTTACAAAACATTTTGTCTGCAGGTATCTATGATGAGTTTGTTTACTGTCTCTGATGTCAATTAGTCACTGTCTGGGTTTAAGCTTTACTTTTGGTCCTTTGAAGTTCTATCAGCTCTCCAACGTTTGTATGAGTTTTGGATTTTCTAATAATTTGGCCTCGAGCATCAATGAAGAGACATTAATTCTGAAATACACTTCCGGTGCAGTAAAATTGGTACCGTTAATAATATTATTTAGAATCTAATGGATTATGAGTAATTTTGATGCAAAACTTTAAAAAAATATTGTGGTAGGCACATGTGTAAAAGGTTGAATAACAAAATACCAAACTCCAATGAAAATTCAAATCCCTTATCAATTAAATGGCAAAATGAAAAAATCAAACACATCAAACGAATGGAAAACAACTGTTACATTCCTGACTTGTTACAGGCATTTCCTCATGTAAAAAATGGTGGATTAAACCTGGTTTTATAAGTAGCTAAACCTTTCACTTGTATGACAGTCGCATAAAATTCCAGTATATTGACAAAAATGTGTGAACAAAACAAACAGACATAATAGGTAAAAATGCAAACAAAATAGGGCTACAGTAGTCAACATTGTGTTATAATCTTTATCACTATAAAAATAAACAAATATGTAAACAAAGGCATATAGACAAAGCACATAAGCAAAAATGAAAGACAAGGCTACAAAAAATGAGCACAGTACAAAATACAATGGCGGGATGTATACGTCCCAAGTCAAAAGGATACTAAAAATGGACTAAACAGTTAAGGTTAATAATTTACAAAGACACATAAAAGAACACTATAACACGTAATTAATGATGAACAACGTCAGAACCTAGAATCTATACGTCAAGACCATCATGTAATAATTGTGAAGTTAATACGGAATATTTATCAAAACGGTCTTGGTATCTTCCGATGAAATTTTGTTTTAGAAAAAAGCGTCTCGCTCTTTGACATAACACTTGTGACGTTTTATAAAGTCTGAGTTGTAGCTGCAAGCTCTTGAATACCGAATTATATCATTCGGGAAATCTATATCCCATAGGCAGGTGAAGTTGGTATATTGCTACTAAGGTAGGGGAAATTGATAATTTCAAAATTAAAGTCGTCTCGTTTGTCATAGATTCTGGTACTGAGATGACCGCCAAAAACTGTGGAAGATCTTATGTGCTCCGTATGCAGGCGCTTATAAAATCAAATACAGTTTGTAGATATAAATATCAAAACAATTGGACTCTTTTTATATCTCGATCAGTGGAAAATCAAAAATAAAAAAAAAAAACGTATGAAAAATCGATTCCGAAAATAAAATATTGTCGAAATAAAATTGGTTCCGAATACGATGTATACATAAAGAAAAGCCACGAGTAAAAGGTCAATTTGATTTGGTTGAAGGAAACATTGTAAGAGCTACTGTACAAACAGATATAAAATCAAGGAATGCACAATTAATATTACTTTTAATGCAGTGTTACCAATCATCACATAAACCATTGTATATCAATTGAATTTATCTTTGAATAACTTATAGCAATTTTCAAAGATCATCCAAGACTATTAACGGGCAGTATATACTATTTAAAAAAAATCAATGATACAGATACCACTGTTCAAAGAGGACTTCTCTTGATATATATAATGAATGGCTACTATAAAACATTAAAATACCATTATGGTTTGAAATATGTAGTTTTATATTCGCATAGTATTTTAAGATTAAATTTATGCCTTTTGGAAATGTTTAAAACAAATGTTGGTAAGTCTTTTTACATTTTACAAAGATGTTTCAGTAAAAGAAAATTTCAGATAGATATAATTTCACCAAAAAATATACATTGATGAATGGAAGTCATTTTTATATTTTCATACAGTCCATGTCATTTTCCGAACAGTTTCCCATGATATAGTTATACATGGACATCAACCAACCGCGGTACCGAATGGCGGGTTTTAATCCCGGCCATGCAGAAGCTCCCATAGATAGAAAATGGGCAAAGGCTTCACTATTCCCAAGGTTTTATCCAGCAGAAGCTCCTATAGATACAACCCCACCATGCCCAACTGACATACCAATCGGGCAAAAGACAATGGCAAGAAGTTATACAAATACTACACCTACACCCATTACTACTGCCAATCCATATTTCTTTGTTACACACCAAACATCACTAAAGGGCGATTTCTTCTCAGTTGCTTACTCAGTTTCATTAAATGGCGATTTCTTCTTACTTGCTTGCTCAATTTCATCTATAAAGATAAAATAACATAGCATCTAAAAATTCCAATGAAAGTAAATGATATGACTACATTAGTATGCATTGTTTTCCATTTTGCAAGACGTTTCAAAGGAAAACCAGTGCTCACACTGAGGCGAATTGTTTAAATAAGTTAACTAGAATAATTTTCAAATTTGATTGGGGTGGGGGTGGGGGTTGGGTGGAGCAGAGTCCGTAAAACATGACAAAATAAAACCATTCCTTTTTTGGAAATTTCATCCCAAATACTGACTCACATGAAATTATTGCGATTTGTTTTACATAAAAATAACGTAGATGAAAATAATACTTATATAATTTCGTACGTCCGAAGCTCTCCTTGTTTTAACGTCATTAGAAATGCATTAAACCCAAACAATTCATAGCGTAGGGTGTATAATAGAGATTATAATATGACATCCTTATTACGCTTTGTAAACAAAGCCGTGTTCTAATGAGCACAAAATATGTGACACATGCGCACGAACTTACTGTTTATATTAACTTTATTTCCATCGTTATCCTTTAAATATATACATTTAAGCAGCTAACATAAACTTTTATTATATATTTTTATGAAACAACATATATTTACCCTGCTCGTAGTTTTTAAACTTATCAAATATGAACTGCAATGAGGAGGAAACGGGAACAGCCAAACGTTTTTATGGTAATTTCACACGCTTCGACCTATAAAAATACTGTATTTGTCCTATTAGAATCGAAATAATTCCTCCATGTCATGCTCTATGCTCATTTTAACATGGGTAGGCATTATATTTGTCGATATTTTACACTGAGCGTTAGCTAGGTCTATTGTTGTCAAAAATGAGGATAAAAAGATTTAGATATTGGTAATAAACCGGGAAAGAGAGCACAAAAACAAATAAACATTAAAAACACAATTCAAAAAGTATTACACTAAAGTTGAAAGAAAATTCTCCCTCATACTATCGTTCTAATATAAAACATTTTCAATCTATAAACAGGTTATAAGGTAAGCTTGTAACCTTATTTACCTTGGTTTGCTAGCAGAAACTTTTTTTTTTATGCGATGTAATATTTCATGAAGATTACAAATTACTCTTCTAACACAAACCGAGCCATACACTAAAACAATAAAGTATACTGTAAATAAAACATCTGCATGACGTGTTATACTAAGAGATGTTACTGTGAGCAGCTCAATACAATTCTACACAAATATCGGACTACAAAACCCTACCCATAATAGCGCCAAAGAAATATCTGTGCGATTAAAAATGTCTAAATCAACGACTTATAATCAAATTACTAACTTCGCGAAAATGCCAAGAATGTAAAATCAGTACACACTTTAGGAGCCGTAGGACAAAACATGACCTAAAAGGAAGAACCAAACTGGTTCAACAAGAAGTATAAACATCGAAATAGTAAAGAGAAGATCCAAATATGCCAATGAGACAAATCTCCCCAACAGACTAAATGACTTAGAATTACAAATATAGATCACAGTACAGCTTTCAACAATGAGAAAAATCCATATCACATAGTCAGCTATAAAAGGCATCGAATTGACAAATCTAAACAAACGAGAAAACTAACGGCCTAATGTATGTACAAAATACTGAACGAAAAACAAATATAATACACAGAAACAAACGACAACCATATAATAACAGGCTCATGACTTTGGACCAGCACATACAGAACGTGGCAGGGTAAAACATGTTGGCGGGCGCCCAAACCTCTCCTGACCTGGGAACAACAGTTCAATATAAGAACATAAGAATATACATGGAAAGACAGCAAATAGTAAATATAAATATTTTTCAGATTACAGAGCGTTGTGATAGCAGTTTTGTTGTATGACTAAAGTCGATTGCATTTCATTGATAATTTGACATGAAAACGTGATATTGCTGCACTTTTACCTGACGTCCTGCCTAATATTTTCGACTATAACCTCCTATCCATGATCTTAAACTATTATGCAGCAAGATCAAAAGTAAAAATACAAATAATCGACAAAGAGGTCACAGCACACGCATTTAATGATGTTTGTGAAAAATACCTTTCAATTACCCCACTCTCACTATCATTTTCTATGATATGATCAGTGGACCGTGAAATTGGGATAAAAACTCTAATTTGGCATTTAAATTAGAAAGATCATATCATAAGAAACATGTGTACTAAGTTTCAAGTTGATTGGACTCCAACTTCATCAAAAAGTACCTTGACCAAAAACTTAAACCCGAAGCGGGACAGACGGACGAACGTACGGACAGACGGACGGACGGACGAACGCACAGATCAGAAAACATAATGCCCCTCTACTATCGTAGGTGGGGCATAAAAATGTTAAATTCAAAAACATACAGGCAAACAAGAAGACGGGGAATTGTGAAAGTACAAAAGAGGAACTTCTTTATAAACAATACTATAATATCTGTTACCCTTTTATTCTTTTTTAAACTAGTTCTGTATTTGTTCTTACTGTTGAAATGATGTCCAATAATGTTTCTTTCATTTGGAATTGAATTTTTAAGAAACTACTATTACATAAACACTGAACCGGCCCAAATCGTAAACATAACGTTACTATCGAGCGCCCATATAAAGTAGAAAACAAGATTTATTCTTCATAGTAAAATTGAGAATGGAAATTGGGAATATATGTATGTCAAAGAGACAACAACCCGACCAAAGAGCAGGCAACAGCCGAAGGCAAACAATGGGTCTCCAACGCAGCGAGAAAAACCCGCACCCGGAGGTGGTCCTCAGATGGCCCCTAAACAAAATGTGTACTAGTTCAGTGAAAATGGACGTCTAACTTAACTCCAAAACTTAAAAGACTAACAAAAGCCAGAGGCTCCTGCCTTGGGACAGGCGCAAAACTGCGGCGGGGTTAAACATGTTTTGTGAGATCTCAACCCTCCCCCTATACCTCTAGTCAATGTAGAATAAAGAAACACATATCAATACGCACATTAAAACTCAGTTCGAAAGAAGTCCGAGTCCGATGTCAGAATAGGTAACAAAAGAAACTAAGCAAAATGACAATGATATATAAATGAACAAAGGACTACTCACAGTTACTGACATGCCAGCTGCAGACCTCAATTAAACGGATTGAAAGATTATGTCTTTATCATATGAAAATCAAGTACAATCCTTCGCGTAAGAGGTTTAGTATCATACCATCATAAAATATAAGAGAAGAACATAACCCGTATCATGCCAATAACTGGTTTTAGCTATATGTATTAACTTTATTTCCTTCTTATCGAAGATTTTGCATGTATTAAACAGTTTTGTACAATAATAATATTTACATATTGGTCAAGACATCAGAGTGATTGAATGATTTAAATGTCATATATTGATAAGAGTGTTTGAATCAGTTGAATGTCACTTTAAAGTAAATGATAATACTACATCAGTTGAATGTCACTTTAAAGTAAATGATAATACTGAATCAGTTGAATGTCACTTTAAAGTAAATGATAATATTTCTGAAGGTAGGTTAACTGTTACAAAAAACGCTGCACATCCGTTGAACATGTGTAATGCAAGTTTTTGAGAAATAAATACTGTTATCATTATCCAGATCATATTCCGTATAACATGACAACAGTGTTGCTGTAAATGTGGATGACGTTAGATTGTCTAGATACACACTGAACACAATCGGATTAATACTTATTAAGTCCGCCCAAAGTTTCGCTCTTAAATCTGATAGACGATCCCACATACACATAATATGTTCAATAACGTTATAGAAAGACTGTCCACATTTATCGCATAAGAGAGGCGACTCCTCTGTTCGGATGACGGAACACAGGTCAACAATATATTTGGCTCCTTCTCTGAAGTAAGGATTAGTTTTAGGAATAACCCAAGCTCTGTGTGGTACAATGTGTTTGTGAATTTTACGGAAAATTTCAAAGTCACTGTCATCTGATATTCTTTGTTGCCATCTGTTGTTTTCAGAATTCGCTATAGAAGTGGAAATATATCTGTTTCATACAGCTTTACTTGGGAAGCTGCCTGATTTCACGAAATCTTCAACAAAGTTTATCAAATCTTATTTAACGGCTATTCTGATTAGATCTGGTACAAAACCATCTGGTTTTTGGCACATTTGTTTCTAAATTCTAAAAGTCGTAGTAATAGTATACGTTTAGTAATAAGTTATTGTCCATTCTACATAATCTTCCAAAAAATTGTAACTTACACTTGTCAATATAGCACTCCACAGGAAGCTAACCGAGTAGGCTTGTGCACTTGTCGGATCGTGTTCGTGCAGGAAGCTCTTGGATTATTTTACATATATATTTGTGAGAACGTTCTAACATTGTTAATTCAGTATTTGAAAGACCATACCAAAGCCCACAAGCAAACATTGCCTTTGGATAACACATCTGAATACTATGATGGAGCACGTTAATGGAGTAAGGAAGGATGGGTGTATTCCGGATTTCATTACAGATTACGCAGTTGCACGCAAAATTCGGCATGCATTTAAGGTTCTTGACATGCTCTTAAATTCGGCATTTAATATAATTCCAACATGCTTGGTTGATGTTACTACTGGAATGTCCGCTCCGTAAAGTTTCAATGGTTGACTGATGGTAGCACAATTTGAAGAACACAATTTCAGTACTTCACTTTTGCTGATGAGAATCTGAAGCCCCAATTTTCGCTATATGTTTGGCAAATGTCTATTAAAGTTTTCATACCTTTTGATTTTGTAGATATAAGAGCAATGTCGTCCGGTTGTACGGTACTGCTTACGCGAAATTTGAATAGCATACTTCCATAAGGACATTCATCTAATTGTCTAAGAAGATCATTAATGAACACTTAATAAAAAACAGCAGACAGCAAACCGCCTTGTCTTACGCCTCTTTTGAGTTTGAATAATTTTGAACACTTTCCTTTAAATTGCAAAAAGCTTCGCATGTTCTGGTACATTTCATAGATCAACAGCCAAGTTAAACCCCGAACTCCATATATATACAACTTAACTAATAGTCCTTTGTGCAATAGAGTATCAAATGCTTTCATGCTGTCCAGAAGTGTGACGATAATATTGCTATGACGCTCTAAGTCATGGTGTGCGACTTCTTGCATGTTAAAACTTGCATGTGTCCTAGATAATGTCTTCTGGTAGGCAACTTGTGATTGGTGTGGAAAGTTGTGATGAAGCGATGGTAAACGAGTATATAATGCCTTTTCAAACAGTTTTGATATGCTACACAGAAGAGAAATTCCCCGATATGAATTCGGATCAGACTTTGATGTGTTCCACCTTTGAATAGAGGTATGATACTAGTTATTAAAAGGTACCAGGATTATAATTTAGTACGCCAGACGCGCGTTTCGTCTACAAGAGACTCAACAGTGACACTCATATCAAAATAGTTATAAAGCCAAACAAATACAAAGTTTAAGAGCATTGAGGATCCAAAATTCCAAAAAGTTGTGCCAAATACGGCTAAGGTAATATATGCCTGGGATAAGAAAATCCTTTGTTTTTCAAAAAGTTCAAAGTTTTGTATACAGGAAATTTATAAAAATGACCACATTTTTGATATTCATGTCAACACCGAATACAACTGTCTTTCCAGCTTATCTGTGTGTATCCTGTTTCCAATACAAGATTAAACAAACTACAAAGATGACGCTGAAGTAGGTGAAAGATATCAAGATCCAGAAAAGGGCAGTGTTCATTGTTAGTATTAGCTGAATTTAAAGTCTGTTCGGCAGGATAAATCTCTTTATTGTACATACTGAAGTCGTCATAGGTTAAATCCGGCCTTTTTTACTAAGAATATAAACACCAGGTTAAAAATATATTCTAACCAAATGTATGAATTCCTTTGATATACGCGGTGTGTTTAAATAATATGTCAGTACGTATTGGCTTTAAAAGCATAAATTCCATTTTCGTATGGGAATGCAGTGTTTTGGAATAACGACCGTATGACAAATTTTCAACTGACCAACGAATACTAGCTACAAAATTACGAATTTATCGCAACCAGGACTTTTCCTGTCGCGTTTTGAAGAAAAACCCAATGAAATACAACATAAATAGATGACGTCACCATTAACAGTAGACGTGACATCATAAACCCCCTATGAAATTAACCTACCCCCTATGGATTTATAGCCCGAATCACAACGTCATAATTTACCCACGGTGCGATAAGAATGAATAATCTTACAGCTAGATCTCCATAACTAAGATATTCTCTGACGAATGCAATCCAAAGTCCCGAAAATAAAGTGCGAAACATTAAATAATATGCAAAAAGCTTTACAACTGTATAAACTTCAATGAGCTGACCTGCTTTGATCTCTCATATGAGAGTGAGGAAAAAAGCATTGAGAATTGGATTACAGAATCAACTATACACCTACTGAAAATAATCAATTCAAAGTCATTATTTTAAACGAAAAGGAGTTCACTCTTAGAACACATGGGAATGATATAGTTATAATATAAATCAACATAAAACATATATAGTAATATTTAATTCAAATAGTATAAATAGACTAAATAAATAAGAATTATAGATTATCCATTGGATAGGAAAGAGGTTAAACACACATTAGAATATTTTCCTTTGGCAACTAACCAAACTCAGATAATTGTAAAACAAAAAAACAATAGAATTTCTCTATGTACTGCTTAAGCTTATTAACCAGGTTCAAAACTGTGGCATCGAATCGCCTAACCGCTGTCGTTATCGACCTCCAATTACACATGATGAAAGCATTCAAGGAATATGTTAGCTTGAACTTTGATAGTTTGATTCATATTTGAAAACTTTTTCTACTCTTTTATTATTTAGTATGTTCAAAAGGTTACTCAGGACTGGTGAACCAATGGTCATTATCATGATTATAGCTTTCAACATATCAAATTCAAAGAGCTTTAAATCGTTATGTTACATATCTGTTTACTGTCATACTATTTATAGACCAAACGTATTAAGTTTCGAATGTTTGTGAAACAGATGTGTTTCTAATATTGTAAACATCAACCACAAAGACAAAGTTCGATTCTTCATATACAGTTCAATTTTCCAACTTAACCACTATCGTGTCTAATAACATTATATTTCAATGACCAGTTTATACATTGATCCGTATATCAATTTAATCGAAAAGATACAGAAAAAAAACCTCAAATATTGTGGATATCTTAAGCATTACATTTGTATAATAATAAAATTGAGGTATCCTACAGGTTATTTACTTAAAACATTATGTAACTTGATTGATAAACTATCGCTTTGTTTACTATTGGAAAGAATATCATTTAAAGGGGAAATTTTGTTAAATTGTTTCTTTTGATGTTTATGTGATGCTCATTCCACATTTAGTTTCATTTACAACAATTATTATTTTTTTTAAGAGATCATTTACTTAAATTTTCTTAACTATAGATTGGTCAAATTAGAGCTTATTCTATTAAGCAATATATTTTACAGTAGAATACAAGTCTACATAAGACTCATCAGTGACGCTCATATCAAAATATTTATAAAGCCAAACAAGTACGAAGTTGAAGAGCATTGAGGATCCAAAATTCCAAAAAGTTGTGCCAAATACGACTAAGGTAATCTATTCCTGGGATAAAAAAATCCTTAGTTTTTCGAAAAATTCAAAATTTTGTAAACAGTAAATTTAAAAAAAAATACCAGATAATTTATATTCATGTCAACAACGAAGTGCTGACTACTGGGCTGGTTATACCCTCTGGGACGAAACGTCCACCAGCAGTGGCATCGACCCAGTGGTGTAAATAGTTATCAAAGGTATCAGGATTATAATTTAGTACGCCAGACGCGCGTTTTGTCTACATAAGACTCATCAGTGACGCTCATATCAAAATATTTATACAAGAGTGCACACACTGAAATGTCTCGCCTTCTTTACTAATCCTTGATACTATCTTGATAGACCTAAATGTAAAGCTTTATTTCAACTGTCACATAAACTCAACATTAACCAAGAAAATGAAACATTGATCAATGAACCATGAAAATGAGGTCAAGGTCAGATGAACCATGCCAGGCAGACATGTACAGCTTACAATTCTTCAATACAACAAATATAGTTGACTTATTGCTTAAAAATAAAGAAAAACAGACCAAAACACAAACACTTAAAACTTAGCAATGGACTGTAAAAATGAGGTCAAGGTCAAATAAAACCTGTGTAACCGACATATAGATCATAAAATATTTCCATATACCAAATATAGTTGACCTAATGCATTAAGTATTAGAAAAATAGACCAAAATTAAAAAACTTAACTTTGACCACCGAACCATGAAAATGAGGTCAAGGTCAGATGACACCTGTCAGCTAGACATGTACACGTTACAATCATTCCATACACCAATTATAGTAGACCTATTGCATATAGTATAAGAAAAACAGACCAAAACACAAAAACTTAACTATAACCACTGAACCATGAAAATGAGGTCAAGGTCAGATGACACCTGCCAGTTGGACATGTACACCTTGCAGTCCTTCCATACACTGAATATACTAGACCTATTGCTTATAGTATCTGAGATATGGACTTGACCACGAAAACTTAACCTTGTTCACTGATCCATGAAATGAGGTCGAGGTCAAGTGAAAACTGTCTGACAGGCATAAAGACCTTGCAAGGTACGCACATACCAAATATAGTTATCCAATTATTTATAATAAGAGAGAATTTAACATTACAAAAAATCTTAACTTTTTTTTCAAGTAGTCACTGAACCATGAAAATGAGGTCAAGGACATTGGACATGTGACCGACGGAAAGTTCGTAACATGAGGCATCTATATACAAAGTATGAAGCATCCAGGTCTTCTACCTTCTAAAATATAAAGCTTTTAAGAAGTGAGCTAACACCGCCGCCGCCGTAGCCGCCGCCGTAGCCGCCGCCGCCGGATCACTATCCCTATGTCGAGCTTTCTGCAACAAAAGTTGCAGGATCGACAAAAACCAAACAAGTTCGAAGTTGAGGAGCATTGATGATCCAAAATTCCAAAAAATTGTGCCAAATACGACTAAGGTAATCTATTCCTGGGATAAGAAAATCCTTAGTTTTTCGAAAAATTCAAAATTTTGTTAACAGTAAATTTATAAAAAAATGACCACATAATTGATATTCATGTCAACACCGAAGAACACACAATTAGAATTAACACATTTATTACCTTGAACAGGTGTTGCCAGAAGAACGAGCACAAAGACAGCAAAATATCTTCGGTCCATTTTTGTTTTATTATACAACAATACTTGTATATTCAGTATTGAAATAGAACAATCACAAAAATGTATACAATATGCATTTATTAAGTCAGGACAGTTGTTTTCCATTTGTTTAATACTTTTGAGCTTTTGATTTTGCCATTTGATAAAGGACTTTCCGTTTTTAATTTCCCTTTGAGTTCGGTATTTTTGCTATATTACTTTTACATAATAACAGAAAGCTTTAGCAACACAAATACCATAGATGTGGTGAACTTAGGAGCATGGCCTCGGGTGACAGTTGCGAAAATTATATCAGAATGACGGGAAGCACAAAAACAAATGAAAAAAATAAGAAAGTGCCGATCTTAAAGGACTTCCATTTACTGAAATGAAGTACAAAGGGGTTTTCAAAAAATATAATATCTCTCTCGGTCATCACAGTACCAGAATCTATGACAAACGAGACGATTTTCAGGGGGTATGTCGAACGTCTCGTCTTTTTTCTAAAAAAAAGTTCATCGGACGATACCAAGACCGTGTTGATAAATATTCGGCATCAACTTCACAAATAATACACGATGGTCTTGAAGTATGAATTCTGGGAACTGCTGTTGTTTATTATCTACATAACAAGTTCCAGCATTCTTTTATTTATCTTTGTAAATTATTGCTTTTGCTTTGTCTATATATGCCTTCTTGCTTTTCTTTGTTGGCATATTTGTTTGTTTTTATTGTGATTAAGGTTAACACAATGTATACTAATGTACCTCTATTTTTGAAATTTTTTACCTATTATGTCTGTTTGTTTTTTTCACACATCGTTTGCAATACAAATGGAATTTTATGCTTCTGTCATACAAGTGAGAAGCTTAGCTGGCTATAAAATCAGTTTTAATCCACCATTGTCTACAAGAAAATGCCTGTACCAAGTCAGGGGGGTACGGAATTTAACACCGTCTCGTGGTGTATGAATTTTCAACAACGGTGTAACATTCAGTACACATCTGATTACACCAAGATAACTAATATTATCTCGGTTTATGCTTTGGGCCTTTTGAAGTTCTATCAGCTCTCCAACGTTTATATCAGTTAGGGTATTTTTTTTAATAATTTGGCCTCGAGCACCACCGAAGAGACATTAATTCTTAAAATGCACTCCTAATTGGCACCGTTAATGTTATTTAGAATTTCATGGGCTGGGACTGTGAGTAATTTTGATGCAAATATTGTAGCTAATTTGCGAAAAGCACATATGCTAAAGAGACAAGAAAGATACCAAACGGACATTAAAAGTCGAAAATAAACTGACGCCATGGGTGGAAAAGAAAAAGACCAACAGACAACAGTACTCAAAACACAAGATATAAAACTAAAGACTGAGGTATAAAAAACCCACAAAAACTAGTGGAGAATTTAAGTGCTCCAGAAGGGTAAGCATATCCTGCTCCACATGTGGCACCCGTTGTGTTGCTTATGTAAGTAAAACCTGACTCGTGATAGCGTCCTTCAAATTTTCGAAGGGACGATTTTAATTTCACCACTTGAAACTCTTAGTTTGATATTTTCCGTGTGAGCAGTAAACCTCTATCAAAAATATCTTGATAGGAAATACAAGTCCTGGAAGTTCGTATCAATTTGGAGGGTATATACTCCGTATGCAGGCATTTATAAAATCAAATATATATAATTATCAAGCAATTAGTCTCTTTTGATATGTCGATCAGTTGAAAATCATAAATTAAAGAACGAAAAAAAAAAGAGAGATTCCGAAAACAAATGTTGTCGAAATTATGTTAGTTCAACACATATATATTCGATAAATATAAAGTAAAGCTTTTGAGTAAAACTATTTTATCTGGTTGAAAGAAACAACGTAAGAGCTACACTGTTTAAAAAGTTTTTTTCTTGATATATATATATAATGCATGATTATTTAAAAATTAATGCCATCATGGTCTGAAATATGTTGTGTTATATCGCATAGTATTTTAGGAAGTATGCTTTATGGAAATGTTTAAAAAAAATTAATGCTGGTCTATATAAGCATTTTAACATAATAAAAATGGTGTTTTAGTAAAATAAAATATCAGATAGATATAATTGTACCAAAAATATGTACATATTGAAGAATGGAAGTTATTATAATTTCTTCAGACAGCCCATGTCGTTTTCAAAACAGTCGCCCATAATATAACTATACATTGATATCCACCAGTCGCGGTACCAAATAGCAGGTTTTAATGCAGATTGAAAGTTGGCAAAGGTTCCACTAAACCCAAACATTCCAGCAGAAGCTGCTCCACCATTCAAAAATATCATACTTATTGGGTAAAAAGCAACGGCAAGAAGTTCTACAAATACTACACCCACACCCAATACTACCGCCCATCCATATTTCTTTGTTACACACCAAACACTACCAAAGAGAGATTTCTTCTCATTTTCTTGCTCCGTTTCGTTAAATGTCGATTTCTTCTCACTAGCTTGGTCAATTTCGTCTATAAAGATAAATTAACATAACAAACTTAAAATGCAAATGAAAGCCTATGATATGACATTAGAATGGAATATTTTCCATTTCATAGGAAGTTACAATAGTAAACCTGCGATCACACCGAGGCGAGAGTGGGTGGGAGAACGGGAGGGGCTGATTCCGAACAACATGACGAAATCAAACGCATTCCGCGTGGCTCATTAAACATGACAGCCAATAAAAATTTGTACACGGGCTACAAATGGTTTTATATTAATTAACAGTCGAAAGAATAATTTGCAAATTTGTCTCTAAATTTGCATATATTGGAAAAAACTAGACCGCTTTGTACTGGAACTGTACAATCCATGATGGTGGTATACCATGAATCTACCTTAATGATATTAAAACATATGGATGCTATATGCTTCCAGTTATATATTGACGGCCATTATTGATAATCTTGCGAAATACTATGCCAAATACACAGAAAGAAAGTGTACACTTTCTTCATATGTAATATATGATTTAAGTACGTTCACTCAGTCATTGCATTTTATATGGCCATGTTAGATTGGTAATTGAAAACCCGTTAATCTTTTGTTATTTAGTATGCCCACCATATAATACAGATCATATAATCTAAGGGTCATTGTAGTTTAAAATCTTTTAAAAAACAGCGCATGATCACTTTTATGCGTCCCATGCGCTTTTCTGGATTAAACGTCACCAGGAACGCTCCAGTCTAAGTCATCATATTAAAATTGGATTTATGAAAGGTAATTACCAAAAAACAACATCCCAACAAAAATCAAAACTTTTCACTTGACGTTTAAGATTTACCCGATTTCTGTACCGAGTACTCACGAGTATCATGACCGAGTACACGAGTATTACATTTCACCTCTTTTGACATCCGTACTATATACTAGTTGTTGCAAATGATACACAAAAATGGTCGATTCAAAATCTCCCGTTAAAAGCTAAATATCTCTTAACAATCTTGTTACATGGCTGTTTACTGTAATAATATTTATCGACTAAACCAATCAAGTATCGAATGTTTGTGAAACAGGTGTGTGTCTTACATTGTTATCACCAACAACAATGACAAAGTTCGATTTTCTAACTACAGTTCAATTTTCTACTTGAGTGAGTCTCGAGTAAAAGTTTTTATTTACCACTTTCGTGTTTATTAACATTATTTTCCAACGAACAGTTAAAAAAATGATCGGTATTTTAATATAATCCTCCTCAGAGTAAATAGTGAAACAGAAGCCATTTTTTGAAAAAACACACCAGAATATTGTGGTTATCCAAAGCACTAAGTTTAGATAATAATAGAATTGATGTACACGTAAACTACATATTTTAATCTAAAAAATATTAAATGTATTGAATTAATTGACAAACTATTGGAAATAATATCCATTAAAAGATAAAATTAGAAAATCATTTCTGTTTTTTATGTGCTGCACATCCCATTTCTCATTTATTACAATTGATTTTTTGAAGAGATAATTTTCTTAATCATTCTTAAAAGGTAAATTGGTAAAATTAGGTATCATTTGCTAAAATGTAAATTATATACATAAAAATAATTCTATTAAAAAAATAAAAAAAAATAAATAAGATTCCCTTAAAAAAATCAATTCTGTCAAATATTTTTATTACCTTTTAAAACAGGTTTTGCCAAAAGAACAAGCAATACACAGATCGCAAAATATCTTCGCGGCATTGTTGGTTTGAACTACAATGATTTTTGAGTATTCAATACTGAAATAGAACACGCACAACAATTTATATATTATGTATTTACATATTAAAAAAAAATTTAGCAACATAAATATCACAAAATTAGGATTCATTGCCTTAAATTATAATACTATGAATGATTAAAATTTCTTATGTTGTGTTATTTATTTACATTTGGGCATATGGAACAGTGAATTAAAGAAATCCTAAAAGTAAGGAAATGAAGTATGATTGTCAAAGACAAATCTATCCACTAGATAATGTAAGACGAGTGTCAGCGTTTAAGCATTAACACAATAGCCGTACTAAATATAACATTAAATATCATATATGCGAAACACAAGTATTAACAATTCAAAGTTGACAGAAAATGAAACATTATAGAATCATATTTCATATCTATCAGCAATTCAATATTTATCTTTCTTGAGTTTTTGATAATAGCACTTACATAAAATTAAGATAATGTACTGTATCTTTTTTCTACCATATTTTAAAATAAATTTACGTTTTACCTATTTCAGAAAACTGTCTACGTGGCACACATGTAAGCAAAACATGATATTGGAAATACCCATCGTTTATTGATTTTAAAAGTAAAAGTACATCAAATATGGTAATTCTAATAAAAGCTTTTTTTGCATGACTTTTTTTCATATTCATAATAAATGAATATAACAATTCATCACAATTGTTTGGGGCCCTTAAACCTGTTCTTAGAGATTTATTGATTTGATTTTCTTCCTTTTTTGTGGGATAGGCTTAAAATGAGATACTAAAAAAAAATCAAATAAGTGAATGTGACAGCAAACAATCTATGAAAAAAATAAGAAGACAATTAGAAGGCAACACATTATTTTCTGCATTTGGGTTTATTGGACAGTATATAATTTCGTTAGACATAATCGACGGAACGAAATTGAAAGAAGTACGTTTAAGATATAAACGACGATGACGTCGCAACATGATAACTAATCTGTTCCAGGTAAAACTCATTGGTCGATGGTTGTCTTTATTTATTATCATTTGTCATTATTTATTATCATTTGTCATATGGATAATTTGGTATCGATTGTTGAATTAATAACACAATGTATATAAACTTGATGTTTAAAATGTTTAAAATGCATCAGCCTATTGTAATGTCATCTTTGCTTTGTTGTTGTCCTTATATGGTTGTCGCATTAGTGAGTTACTTTAATTTTAAAACTTATTCGCATTCAAACTTAAACGTGTGGCCATTTTATCTCCATGCCTTCAAGATACACCAGTTTTCTAATCTATAAATAAAGACATTTGTTTTCATCACCCTGGCCTACCTTTCAAAATTAAAAAAAATTAAAAATTAAAAATACTTTAAAAAAAATGTAGATTTGTTGTTATTATCCATCTATTAAGAATATTGTCCCCTTCTTTAATTACGAAGAACTTTATAACTAAGCGCAATTAATAACAACGAATAAAGACCTTAAGTTTTTCTAAGTAGCAACATTCCAGCAGCACCTGTTTACGGTGAATATATCTCCTAATTGAAACGAGATTCCCGTGCTTGCATTTCCTATCATGATTTTCTTGAAAGAGGGTTGTTGCTCACAACGAAGCTATTAAGTCAAGAGTTCCAAATGGCGAAGTTGAAATCATCTCTTTTTCATCAATTTTACGGACGCCATCACGAGTTGGTTGATCGTTATGGAATAACCGTTTCACAAATGATATCGGATATGTTCCTTACGTCGTAACTACAGTCCCCTTCCCTTTCATAAATGTGACCTTCCGAATTAGACTATTTACTGGATTTGTTATCTCATAAGCAACACAACAGGTGCAACATGTGGAGCAGGATCTGCTTTCTCTTCCGGAGCACTTGAGATAAACCCTAGTTTTTGGTGGGGTTCGTGTTGCTTATTCTTTAGTTTTCTATGTTGTGTTATGTGTACTATTGTCTGTCTGTTTCTCTTTTTCATCTTTAGCCATGGCGTTGTCAGTTTGTTGTCGATTATTGAGTTTGACTGTCCCTCTGGTATAGTTCGTCCCTTTTTCAAGCATTAATTGATGATGAAAGCTTCTTTTAATAAGGTTACTTTCTCGGATTATTAAAGTAAAATTTTGACAATTTGTTTTCTTGAATTGATTTTGGTGTGAATATTTGACTTCATCTTTGTGGTTTATTTATAATTTATCAATGTTATTATTTCATTATTTCTTCAGTTTTAAGCCTCTACGATGTGTCATGCTATTAATTTTAGGTACCTTTTTGTCATATAGCTTTTGTATTTGTACAGCCCTGGCTTTCTAATGCTTTGGTTTAAACATTCCGGTTATGATTAATACGGTCAACCGCATCAGATTATTTGAATTTATATATTTTTTTTATATCCTACATATAAATAAAAAAAAAATTTTTGGTACAAGCATAAATGCAGGATGTTTATTGTCACCGTCACCTGACATAGAACTCATTTTTATTGGGTTACGCCCATGGTTATTGTGACTAGATCAAAATATAATCGATATATAGTTTGAACTTTTCTAATGTTAGATTAAATTCATTTCCTTTTAACTTTAGCTAATTAAAAATTAATGTTTCATCTCCTATGATTTTTTTTTCGAGAACAACGGATGTGAAATGATTTTTGTTTCATTATATGAAAAAGTACGCAAGTGAAACTAGATGCATAAAAACAAGATTTATTTTTTTAATTTCCTGGTCCTTATCTTGTTTGTTTCTAACAGAGATGCTTTCATATTGGGTAAAATATTATATATCAAAAACAAGGTTTTCTAAAACAATAAACATTATAAGTACTAAATCATTCTGTTTAAGAAATTGAAGTCTAAAAGTATCATGACTGTGTTCCATCAAATCTTGTTTATAGTATCCACGCTCACCGTTATTTCACAAAAATAAAAATTTATGACAAATTGGAAGACTTTTCGAATAACTCTCAAGAAAATGTTTCTATTGGTTTTAAAATTAACATTGTGAAAGAGGGACGAAAGACACCAAAGGGACAGTCAAACTCGTAAATCTAAAACAAACTGACAACGCCATGGCTAAAAATGAAAAAGACAAACAGAAAAACAATAGTACACATGACACAACATAGACAACTAAAGAATAAACAACACGAACCCCACCAAAAACTAGGGGTGATCTCATATGTTACAATGAATTTGTATAATCATGAAATTATGTAAAATCCCTATATTTTCAGGATATGTAGAATCAATGGTTAGTTTAGAGATTAAATGTAATCAATACAACTTTCATGGATTATGTATAATCACCAGAAAACACGTTATGGATGATACAAAATACCTGACATGAAGAAACCGTCTTCCATATAATGAAAAATTAATAAAAGTTAGATAATTTATTCAGTTTATAAAATCATATACAAACATCATCATAAACATGAATTGTAAAATGTTAAGCATAACACATGTGTGTATGAAATTGTAAAGCACAATCTATGGATATGTTAAGCCCAATAATAAAAATACGGAGCAGCAGGCTAGCAAATACCAATTTTAAAGCCTTTAGTTTGAAATGGACAAGGTTTAAACCCACGACCTTATGCACTCGAAAAAATAATTGTCGATATTTGACTTTTGATTATTCATATTCCCTGAAATCATATAAATGAATTTGTAAATAATTTGTAAAATATTCAATGACTATAAAAAAAACACTGGTAATTTTGAGGGATTATATATAATTACTGACGATTTTAGTGATTCTAAATTATCACTGAAAAATCCAGAATTGTTAAAAAAATCCCTGATTACACAATTTCACTAGGACATATACACACTACAGCTATTCATAAATTATAAACAAAATATAATAAACCTTTTTATCCATTCACATCTCCTATTTTGACTTTGATCTTCACCTGCTGTATTTTTTTTTAGATAACTACCGAAAGGTAAACTTCTTTTTTTAAAACAAAGAAATAAGAAACAAAGGGAGCTGTACAAATCACAAGTCACTAATAATTAAAAGTAATATCAAAAATTAGCTCCACAGAAAATAAAAAACAGAAAAACACATCTAACGAATGGATAACAACTGTCATATTCTTGATTTGGTACATACATTCATTATGTTGAAAACGGTGGAGTAATTATTACATAATAGATAAAAATGTCAAAAAATAAGGGTACATCAGTCAATATTGTGTTATAAACTTACTCACTATAACAACAAACAAATATGAAACAAAACACAAAAATGCATACATATAATAGATTCATATTTGTCCCATAGATGCTTCCATGAAATCGTTTCAACTGACATTTGCTCTTATTTTCTTTATTAAAGATAATGACAAAAGCAGGACAAGGTAACTTTTGTTTTTACCAAAACATGTGTTTTATCTGTAGCTGGTTTGTATTCCCTTTTTCCATCAAATAATTGTACTTCAGTCGTTATTTGAAATTGACATTGAGCACCACTGAACCATATGCAGGAAATTCGAATAATGTATTCATGTGAAAATGTGACTTACAAACATAAACATTTAAAAAGAATTTTAAACATTTTTTATTTCTCATACCTTTTGGTCTAAGATATTTTTACATTTCATGAAAGTATCGCATTTTCTTGAGTAAATTTTGTTTTTTTATACAATAAACGTCCTTTTCCGTGCGACTTCTAAAAACATAGCTGAAAATCGCACCAGCAGT
Organism: Mytilus trossulus; assembly: GCF_036588685.1. Lineage (NCBI taxonomy): Eukaryota > Metazoa > Mollusca > Bivalvia > Mytilida > Mytilidae > Mytilus > Mytilus trossulus. The sequence continues at coordinate 7,950,423 of NC_086385.1, read as the reverse complement.
TCCACCGATGGCAAACTTTGTGCCGAGACCAAATCCAGCAGCTCCTGTAGATTGAAGTGTTGCAACAAATCCACCGGAAGCTACGCCGCCGCCATTGGCAATGGCTGACCAAGCCATAAGTTTAGGTGCCAATGTCCCAGCTGCTATTCCATACCCGGTAAAACCAAAGCCATAAAGTACAACGGGTATTGCACCTACTACACATGCCCCTCCTAAGATTGGTACTCCGTAGTTCTTTGTTAAATTCCAAACATCATTCGATGTCCAACCTCCATTGCGTTGATCACTCATCTTCTATGTATATAAAACTAAAACCTATAATGAATAAACAAATGTGTATGGCTTATAGAGTTTTAAGAACAATAAGTTTATCATAAGATTTTCTCTTTAAATACTCATTTCATAGGATATATCAATTAATGTCGTATCATCTATAAGATTTTCATTGAAAGATACTCTTTAATTTTTGTATATTTTCAGGATATGTAGAATCAATGGTTAGTTTAGAGATTAAATGTAATCAATACAACTTACATGGATTATGTATAATCACCAGAAAACACGTTATGGATGATACAAAATACCTGACATGAAGAAACCGTCTTCCATATCATGAAAAATTAATAAAAGTTAGATAATTTATTCAGTTTATAAAATCATATACAAACATCATCATAAACATGAATTGTAAAATGTTAAGCATAACACATGTGTGTATGAAATTGTAAAGCACAATCTATGGATATTTTAAGCCCAATAATAGAAATACGGAGCAGCAGCAAATACTAATTTTAAAGCCTTTAGTTTTAACTGGACAAGGTTTGAACCCACGACCTTATGCACTCGAAAAAAACCGCAAAAATAATTGTCGATATTTGATTTTTTGATTATTCATATTCCCTGAAATCATATAAAGGAATTTGTAAAATAATTTGTAAAATATTCAATGACTATATAAAAACACATGTAATTTTGAGGGATTATATATAATTACTGACGATTTTAGTGATTCTACATTATCACTGAAAAATCCAGAATTGTTAAAAAAAATCCCTGATTACACAACTGCACTAGGACATATACACACTACAGTTATTCATAAATTATAATATACCCTTTTATCCATTCACATCTCCTATTTTGACTTTGATCTTCACCTGTTGTATTTGTTTAGATAACTACCGAAAGGTAAACTTCTTTATTGAAAACAAAGAAATAAGAAACAAAAGGAGCTGAACAAATCACGAGTCACTAATAATTAAAAGTAATATCAAAAATTAGCTCCACAGAAAATTAAAAACAGAAAAACACATCTAACGAATGGATAACAACTATCATATTCTTGATTTGGTACATACATGTATTATGTTGAAAACGGTGGAGTAATTATGACATAATAGATAACAATGTCCAAAAATAAGGGTACATCAGTCAATATTGTGTTATAAACTTACTCACTATAACAACAAACAAATATGAAACAAAACACAAAAATGCATACATATAATAGATTCATATTTGTCCCATAGATGCTTCCATGAAATCTTTTCAACTGACATTTGCTCTTATTTTCTTTATTAATAATAATGACAAAAGCAGGACAAGGTAACTTTTGTTTTTACCAAAACATGTGTTTTATCTGTAGCTGGTTTGTATTTCCTTTTTCCATCAAATAATTGTACTTCAGCCGTTATTTGAAATTGACATTAAGCACCACTGAACCATATGCAGGAAATTCGAATAATGTATTCATGTAATAATGTGACTTACGAACATAAACTTTTAAAAAGAATTTTAAACATTTTTTATTTCTCATTCCTTTTGGTCTAAGATATTTTTACATTTCATGAAAGTGTCGCATTTTCTTGAGTAAATTTTGTTTTTTTATACAATAAACGTCCTTTTCTGTGCGACTTCTGAAAACATAGCTGAAAATCGCACCAGCAGTACCACCGATGGCAAACTTTGTGCCGAGACCAAATCCAGCAGCTCCTGTAGATTGAAGTGTTGCAACAATTCCACCGGAAGCTACGCAGCCGCCATTGGCAACGGCTGACCAAGCCATAAGTTTAGGTGCCAATGTCCCAGCTGCTATTCCACACCCGGTTAAACCAAAGCCATAAAGTACAACGGGTATTGCACCTACTACACATGCCCCTCCTAAGAATGGTACTCCGTAGTTCTTTGTAAAATTCCAAACATCATTCGATGTCCAACCTCCATTGCGTTGATCATTCATCTTCTATGTATATAAAACTAAAACCTATAATGAATAAAAAAAATGTGTATGGCTTATAGAGTTTTAAGAACAATAAGTTTGTACTAGAATTTTCTCTTTAAATACTCATTTCATAGGATATATCAATTAATGTCTTATCATCTATAAGATTTTCATTGAAAGATACTCTTTAAATTTTTGAAATTCTGCGACTTTTCGTCCTCAGAAATAGATACTTTGGCTGTTTTAGGCAAGACTTTAAGACTGCTTGGTCCTCAGTGTTCGTCAACTTCGTATTAATTTGGCCTTTTCATATTTTGTTTATCCGAGCGTCACTGATGAGATTGTTGCAGACGAAAACGCTCGTCTGGTGCAAATACAAAATTTCGATCCTGGTTTCTAAGATGAGTTAATTTGTATGAATTGGTTATAAATAAAAGAATACATTAAAAAAAACCTTTTGTTTGCTGACTAGCAGTTTCTTTCATGTTTATGCATAATGTTTAAATAAGGGATTTAACAGACGAATGGGTATTTGACTTTTATTGTTATAGACAATATTAGTTTTCAAAAGGTTGGAATTAAGTAAACTCATTATAGATACCAGGAGTGAAATTTTATCAGTGACGCTCAATAAAAAAATGTTTAAAAGGCCAAATAAAATACGAAGTTAAAGAGCATTGATGACCGAAAATTCCTGAAGGTTTTTCCAATTACAGCTTAGGTTATCTATTCCCCTAAGGTAGAAAAGCCTTAGTTTTTCTTAAAGACTGAAATAAAACCCGTCGTCGGTACATAACAGGAACTTAACGCAATATTTCGGATAAAAGAGCCAACAAATAATAAATAAAATGTATATCTTACAGTGTTATTTATTATGAACTGGCACCAGATATACATGCTATTAGAAACAGTCGGTTAAATGGGTATCGTTTTAATTAAATAACCCAACATATTAATGAAATATCCGATAAAATATCTTTCAAATGTTAATTCATATCTTAGTTTTAAAGGTACCCAGTTATGAATAAATATTTCATATTTGTAATTTTCTTTTGTATTTTGAAGAATGATATCGTTTAAATAGTTTGACACATAAATTACTGTGTTAATTAACCCTTTTCATAAAAACATTGTGACAACAATCCAAAGATCTTGTAACCAAGAGATCACCAAACTATATTTTTTTGATATTCTGCCACACGTTACTATTATATATTTTAGTTTTTGTTTTAATTAACAATATTGTATTCCTATTTAAAGTATCCACTAAATCCCAATTGATAACATAATATGAGGTACACGAAGATGTTACAATGTGTTAACAGAAAGTTCTGCTTAGTTCTCTTTTCATTTTTTTAGTTTCAATCACTGTTTTAACTTATTAACTTTGACACTCTTATCATAGGCATCAGAAATATTAAATATTACGACAATGAAATAATTTTATGTTAGGTACACCCAACAGCAGAGAACTCCATAAACAGTTAATATGATAAGAAACAAATAAAAAAGTAGGAACATTTAGATTACCATACAATATCATTAACATATAAAAAGGGTTCTCATGTTGAAATTGTTTGTCTTTCAATGAATAGATAGCTGTTCTGGTCATTCAATAAACCTCCCTCCGTACAAGGTGGTCTGTACAACCAATATTTACTCGAGCATTCTTTTGAGCTATAATGAGTTCCCTTTTCTGAAATAATGAATGAATTTGCTAGCAAAAAGTTGTCGTATAACATTAAAACAGGAATTGCACTACTATATTTTATTTGTATATAATATTTAAAAATGATGTAACAATGATGATTACTGTTGAAATAAAACATTACATGATTTTAATGTATAAAAACATCAATCAGATTTTCAGATTAAATGTATGAGTTTAGTTTTGATATTTGCACTTACACGGTAAAATGTTTGTATATCTCCTAGTCTATTCTTCCAGTAAAACTCAGTATAATTGTGTTTGACGTTTTTCAGGTCATATATTTAGATATCTGTACACACACGTGACACACATAGAAGACATATTTATAGTATTGGAAATTTTGATGATTATACATCAGTACTATTAAACGAGAAGACCTCATTTTGGGTGTCGCTTCTCTTCCTTCCACAATAAATCAATCATCATGCCTCTGTGTCCTATAGGTAACATGCATAGCCGCATTTGTCATCCATTCTTATGATTATTCAGATTGAGTTATTTTGGGAGAAAAACGACAAAAAAGGGGTCCGGATATGATTCCGTCATCGGACTATCTTTTAGTCATAGATTAGATTTCCGGTTTGAAAGATACACAAATACAACCAATCGTATGATAGATAACTAAATATGAAAAATAAATAAGCCAATCAGAGCGTTCTCCGTAGCATGGAGCTTAGATCGCTTGAACCACAACTATTATACCTCCTTATAGAGGACAATGATTATTTTTCGCGTTTATCTATATTTATCATATACTTAGCATTAATATGATAGCTTTTGCATATGTGTAACGAACGGAAGTACACAAGCCATAATTTCCCACCCAGGCTGATAACCCATATCAGCCCGGTCTGATAACCCATATCAGGGGCTCTTCGTGCAAAAACCCATAACAGTGCTTCTCGTGCAAGTTACTTCCGGTGTTTCCGGTATCGGTTGTTTATTTTTCCATTGTGACGTCAGATATTGATGACGACGTCAAAATTTACGGGAACTTTTGTGGGGATAGTTTAGTACTTGCTAACAAATGCCATTGGCAATTATGAATCATTTTATAGTACAACAAACATGGAGTAATAATGATCATGAAACTCTTCCAAATATTCAATGTTTCAAAATGCCTCTATAGGAAATGTTACCATACAATGTACATATATATGGAGGTAGTGATGCTGTTGGTTGACAATTATAGTATATTGAATTTATAACTTAACTTCTTTATAAAGTTTTTGACTGTTTTAGTTGGAGCATTTGTTTTTATTTTGCCTTACATAAAACTATTGTCGGAAGTATATGATAAAGCGATTAATACATGGCCTTTTCCATATCAGCCTGGGTATCATCCCTCGACCCATATCAGCGCCTCGACTCCGTCTCGGGCTGATATGGGGGTCTCGGGATGATACCCAGGCTGATATGGAAAAGGCCATGTATTAATCTCCATGTAAACTACGATAATGATACTTTAATATATAGAATCGCACTGTATTCTGTCTACTTTTTTCTTTGAAGTGTTTACTATTTAAGGGGTCATACCAGTTGTATATATATATATTAAAATAAGTAAAATATTTGACACAAGTACAACCAATCGTATGATGGATAACAAAAAATGGAGAAAAAAAATAAGCCATTCAGAGCGTTCTCCATATCATGGTGTTTAGATTGCAAGAACCACAACTATTATACCTCCTTAGAGAAGATAATTATTTTTTGCGTTTATCTACATGTAAACTGCGATTATACTACTTTAATATATAGAGACTATCTGTATTCTGGCAGGGACTTTCTATGTTAGTATAGAATGTCGGCCCTGATTCTGTCTACTGTTTTCTTTGAAATGTTTACTACTTAAGGGGTCATACCACTTACATACATATTAAAATAAGTAAAACATGCTTAACTTCATCTACAACTACCTCGACCAAAAACTTTAACCTAAAGCGGGACAGAAATGGACGGACGGACGGACGGACGGACGAACGAACGGACGGAAGGACAGACTAGCCTGAAAACATAATGCCCATAAATGGGGCATAAAAAATTATTGTTGAAAGGGAAAATAGTGATTTGGCAAAAATGAAAGTAAGGTAGAGATTAAAAGTAGGCGAGCATTTTTCGAGGCGTCGGGATCGTGTGTTTTTAAGCTCGAGATTTGGGGATTGATCCTTACTGGATCCGGGAATATATTTTTCGATTTCGTGATTTCGGGATATGCATTTCTTTTAATCCTGCATCTCTGGATTTCATGGTTTTAAGCGCGGGATTTCGGGATCAGGACCCCTCCGACCACCCCTCAAATTAGCCTTAGTCATTTATACATGATGCATATCCTACCATTGACATCTTAATAAGGCTCTCAAAAGAACAAAAAACACTGATGGATTGTCCTAGAAGCATATTTTATTAGACTAATAATGGTCTATATATAAGCAGTTAGATTTATTTCATGTTTAAAACGGTGCAAATTATTAATTTTATTTGACTTTTACCAAAAGCAGCATTGTAGCAAAGGAGATGAATAATTGTGGTGTGAGGCCAGACACACGCAAATATTTGAATTTAACAGATAGGAAAAAATATCGGACTTTTGAACAAGGGAGAAGGCTGTTGATACCTTTTATGAAATTTCCCATACATACTATCTTTTACAAAAAAATCATCCTACAACAGTCCACAAGCTGTAAATACCTGCGATTTTGCGGGTGTGTTCTAGTAAGAAATGAAAATAAAAATACTTATAAAGACTACTTATATACGCTTTTTAAAAAGCTTTCTTTCAGATTTAGTATTTTTTTCCCCTTTCTGTATTCAGACACGTGAAATATTTCATCTGTGGATGCAACAATTGATCCTATAAATGCGGCCCATAATAGAATTTAACTGTTTATGATTCAATTTTGAACATCTACAAATGAAATCGCTGTATATGTTGGAGAGATTGAGACCCCATATTGTCACCAATCATGACAAATAAAAACATCAATTATTTGAAGGAAAACTGTAGTACTTATTCTGCCATAGGCGACAATACTAACATTTCAAAATTAACCACTTTTATAATAAAAACCTGGATAAAACAGTTATTTGCGGTGTAAGTACTTTTTTATTTTGTTTAAAAAATGTGACGACAAATAGTATCATGACCGACGGAGCTTGATTATCTCATCCATGCCCACCGTCCTTTCACACCAATTTATGAAATTTTCAAAATCTTTTCGAATAATTCTCTTCAAAATATTTAAATGGGTTTTAAAATTAAATTGTAAATATACACACTGCAGTTATTCATAAATAAATATAATATGTATTGAACCCTTACATCCAATCACAGCACTTAAGTGTTAAATACATTGTATATCACCTGCCTTGGGTACACAAGAGGCCAACTTAATGCTGGAAAAATGTAATACTTCTATTTCCCCATTAGTCTGAATTGTTTATTTAATGATTTAGCAATAAGGATTGGGATCTGTATAACAGATTCGTGGTTATCTGTGACTAATATATAATACAATGTTTTGGTATTTTCGTTTGACGTAATTCATTGTGCTTTTTTAAACTGAAGTGGTGATTGAATTTTGAAGTTTATAATTAACTAATTTGGATAAAAACGTATTTGATATTTGTATTACTGAATTCATAGTTAGAAAAGTGTCAGATTAAATAGATACAACTCGTAAAGGGTTCCATTGAACCGTGTCTCTCGTTTTCGATTGCTGCTGCCGATGTAAAAAGTCTAATGTTTTAATTATTGGTTTTTGAGAATCACAATTTATTTCAACCTAAAAAAAAAACTAATTTTAATAGAAACATGGTGACAGCAATTACAATAACCTTGTCATCGACATATCATTAATTATTGCATTTTTTGTTTCTAAAAAATGTCTGCAAATCATCCTAAATTTGACTGCCAAGTATATCAAAAATACAATTAATATTCATATCGAATCTTTTAAAATATAAAAAAATGTTAGCCAAAGTTTTATCAGACCTTTCAATTTTTTTTAAATGACGGAAAATTTCAAGATGGCCGTCAATAAGGAAACTAAGACAACACTTTGCTGAAGGATAAAAGATTCAGTGATCACTTAGATTTAATATATCAAAGTAAAATTAAAATTAAAGATACTACCGACACAGACAAAACTGTTCATATCTATACATTTTTCTCGAAATAATAACCTTCCATCGTAACCAAACTGAACAAAGAAATAACACAACGGGTGACATATACGGTGCAGGAAATGCTTACCTTTCCGGAGCACCTGATTTCACGCACGATTTTGAGTGGAGTTCGTGTTGTTATTATTTATTGTTTATAACTGTTGATGTAAAAAGTTTGGTTTTGTGAGTTTATGTTTGCTCCTTAGTTTTGATCGTTATTGTCTACAGTTCTTCAAATGGGCTTGCTTTACATTTACAATTTTAAAACTACTTTTGCGACACTTAAATTGTAAAGTAAAATGGCATAAAATTGCGTAAATGGCATTAGATTTTACACATAATCTATATTATTTATTCCCTTGGTATCTTTGTATGCTCTGATTGGCGACGTTTCACTTATTGAACCCAGTGTTGGCTCATTTTTAGTGTAAGTGTGGTGATTGATCTCATTCTGTGGGTGCTATAACAATCGAGAAAAAGAGGACTGGGTTATATAAACAACAATTTGATTGTATTCGTTGTCATGTTAGGAACAGGCATTCCATGACAGTCAACTTAAAAAAATCTTAGTATGAAATACAAACTCTGGGATAGCCTATCAACTTGTAATACAGTTATTTACCGATGTTCAAATCGGAACACGTGATTAAAAAGACAAATCGAAGTAACAAAAAAAAAAGACTCTTTTGTGTTCATGTTTCGTATCAGGGACATTTTAAACCTCAAGCATACATTATCTCATATGTATTTAGCAAACGTTTTTGAATTTTGATTTTTTGGTCCCCAATGCTCTTCCATTTCGTTCTCTTTTTTGAGTTTTTGGCCACCCTTTTTTTTAAATCATTTTTAATTCGAGCATTACTTCTGAGTCTTTTATAGACGAGACGCGCGTCTGGCGCAAGTATTTAATTTGAATCCTGGTATCTATCATGAGTTTATTTAAGATTACTATATGGTATGGTGTTTTCAATTGTTTAGTCGTAGTCCGTATATATGGTAACCTGTAAATGTTTATGTCTTTGTACTTTCGTATTTATGGTTAGTTAAGTCATTGGCAACAATATCACAGCCTTTGTTTTTATATCGTAAAAGGAAATCAATCACAAATGTTTATAACTTCTTGTGAGAAACTTAAAATAGTCTGAAAGGTATAATGCCAAATTCTAATAATAAATTCCTCAGTAAAAAAAAATACCAAAAAAGATATAATCTAAATATTTTAATTACATTTTCTGAGGTTAAGAATTTCACACTTTAAAAATATGATTAAGCATTCTAAAAGTAGTGTTCTAATAAAAACAATAATTTTAAAACATTGAACATCATTTTGGTTTCTTAATACAGTCAATGTCATATTCTGCGCATCCTCCAGTTAAATAGCTGAACGTTCCGCCAACCATAGTAACCATTGCAGTCTTTCCAGCAAAGCTTAATCCAGCAGCTCCAACAGACTGACATGTGGCAACAACTCCTCCGGCTATTACGCCTCCACCATTGTAAACGGCAAACATTGACATCAACTTAGCTGCCGCTGATCCAGCTGCTATACCAGCTCCGGTAAATCCAGCCACACCAAGAAGATAGGGTGTTGCCGTTACTGTAACTACCCCCAATAATGCACCACCTCCATATTTTTTTGTTGCACACAAAACATCATCTGAGGTCCATCCATCTTTTTCTGTTGACTCATCATCGCCTATAGAGATAAAGTTTAAAATAGATCCCATATTTGACTAATTAAAACAAAAGTACAGACACTAGATGAGTATATAATAAGAGCATTATATTCATAGACTACTAACTTCCTTTTGCACACAATATGTTGTTGCTAATCACATTTAGTAAAGGATGTACTTTATGCATCGTTGTTTTTGATATCGTTACTCTTTTTTACCGTATTAAATGTTTGATACGAGCGTAACTGATGAGTATATTTTGAAGACAGAAAGCGAATCTGGCGAACAACATTTAGATCCTTGTTTCTATGATGAGTTCAGTTACGTTGTAATTAAATTTTATATAGTGAACGTCACCAGCGATTGAGCAACACTAATGTAAATATTTTAACCGTTTAGAATTATGAAATGTTTTAAAGAATTAAAAACAGTTGTCCTTGCTCGATAGATTTTACAATTTTATTTGATTAAACTTCACATATATCTTAAACTAAGGCAGTTTCAATATATATATATATATTTTACAATGTCAGTTGTTTAAAAGATTTAATGACAATACAAATTGTTATTCTTGTATTTAAAAAGCGTTCTTTATAATCGTCTCACCAGGATCCCCATGATTGCATATTGAAAGAAGGCCATATCAAGATATTGTTTTCTATTCATAGTTTTACAAAGGATTATTATAAGAACAAAATAATTTGTTGTTGCAAATTGCAATCTGGACGAAGAGTGAATTTTTTTTCTCTCAAAATGCACCAATTGCTGCTTGATGTATTATTTATGTAATACATTGGATGACTGTATATTGCAGGTCTTTTTTTTTTTTATTCATAATGATTGTTTGTTTTATTTATTGCGAGGATTTGAAATAGGTCCTTTTTCTAGTTTTATAGCAAACAATAGCTTTATTAATTGAAAAAAATGTCGTTTGATATAATTGAATAGAATCGGCATTACTATTACACATCATGGTCTTAGCTTATATTGATGGACAAGATTTGATTTTAACAATATTTATCAAGACAGTTGAAATGCAATTTAAATTGCGTTTGCCTCATAATATGATATAAATATAGTACCTTGAACAGAGGTACCAAAAAGAACAAAAAATACACAGACTGTAATATATCTGCGGTCCATTGCTGCTTTAATATACACTTGTCTTTGTATATTCAATACTGCAATAAAACATACAAAATTGTAAAGAAAGAAGTAAGAAGACTTTAAACGACATTTCAATAAAATAAAAGAAAGGAAGAAGCCACAAAGACAAAAAGAGGTGGCATCTATAAAACATGCATACAAATCAAAATCATCACTTTTAGCAGTACGAATCCTTATTGATCCAAGTGCTATCAAGTTACACAATTTTTTTATTCTCAAATGATTCTATATATAAAATATAATCATGACAATTTATTGTTAATCTGGTTTTAAAAGTGATACTTACATGGACAAATATATTGTATCTGAGTTAATTATTCCTTCGGTTTAAACCTCTGTCTGTTATAATGATTTAATGTTTATAATGTATATAGTCAGCTGACTGAACACGTGACACGTAGGTATATATTTAGTTTTTATTCATATATTTGACTGGAACACTTTTGGCTAATGAGTCTTTGCAAATTTACATTAAAGATATGCATTTAAAGTTTGCAATATCTAACAGATTGTCATTTTGTCGCCCCAAAAAATGTATGCACAATCAGTAGAAATTGCAGACACCTTAAAGTCATAAGAAACCTCAAATCAAATAAAATAATGCATATGATTTTTATAACTCAATGGATAGTTTTCATTATAAAACTTATGTACATATACTTTTTTCTGAAGAAAATTCTTTAATTTATTCATATTTAGAAGAAGTTTACTTTATTTGAATAGCTTCCTTCCAGCAAGCAATTCCCCCGACATATTTTCCGTATGCAAGGTGACCTCAGTGTGACCCACCTCGTAAAAATCCGGTGACCACAATACGCATGGATGTCCTTAAAATAAACTATTATCTGAATTTACATGTTAAACACGTGCTCAATTTCCATGCTTTTTTGTTTATTTTCCGTCAATTGTTGACAAACAGGTGACAATCGTTAAACTTCGGCTTCAAAACACGAACTTTAATTACCTGCCATATTTTCACAACAACACTGACCGATTGAAAAAAAAATTGACAATTATACGAAATTTACACGAAAAAAAATGATAAATTCGAGCACAGAAGACTAAGTTTATGATGTTTGTATGCATTGGTTCAAGAATTGGAAGAACATTATTTTTCACCGGTCACTCGTTTCTTATGACTTTAAGAGAGATTTTTTTATAGCTTAAAATATGGGCTTTTTATAAAATGTTTTTACTTATTTGCATATAAATAAAAGAAGCCTGAAATTGCTTGTTAATAATTTTAAACCGGATTTCAATATTTCAGAAAGACTCGAAAATATAAATAAACGTAAAAAAATGGCTGTATATGCGTACTTTTAATGTAAATGATTTAGTTTATTTCAGGATTCGGGGTTTCAAATATGAAAAGAAAAGATAGACATTAAACAAAAGAAAGGACAAAAAGGCAAACAAAATTGAACCAGGAAATTTACAACAAATCTAAAAATTGAGCAAAAAGAATTTAACAAAACGGAGATGCACCTTTGTGGTTCCAAATGGTCAACCTTTTCAGATACCTTATAGTGATGGTCATGGGAAGTTAAACATTGTTTAGAAGGTCTGATTCGATGATGTCATAATTGAGCAAAAGGGGTCGGGATCGGCGTAACAGAGTCGTGATTATCTGTGATTGATATTTTTCAAAATAATTTGGTATTTTGGTTGACGTCCCCCTTTGGCATATGTAAAGAAAGGTATGGCACTTTTGTTCTGTTTTTTTTGTTCTTTTAATATTATAGTACGGAAGGAGCCATGAGGTGTTCTTGAAACTCAATACCAGCGTAAATGCTTAATCCCCTAAACAATTTTACTCTTTTTATAATAGATTTTCTGTTTGCAAATGTATAAAGACTAAGGATTTTCTTATCCCATGTATAGATAACTTAGCCATATTTGTCACAATTTATTGGAATTTTGGGTCCTCAATGCTCTTCATTCTTGTACTTGTTGACTTTATAACTGTTTTGTTCTGAGCCTCACTAATAAGTCTTATGCAGACGAAACGCGCGTCTGGCATACAAAATTATAATCCTGGTACCTTTGATAACTATTTACTTCTGAAAAAATACTGAAACACAATGTTGCGTCGGAACCCATTTTTTTAGTTGATGTTGTTCATTCAATAGTTTTTGTGATTTAAGGTGCAATATTGTTTGTCTTTTTATTTTTAAATGGCCATTATGTTGTGAATCGAATAAAATTAAATTGCGCCAAATGCATGGGAAAAAAAGAAAATCGATGATAGGCAAATTCAAGTCTACAAATCACTACATATACAAACAGAAGACTTTTCTACATGAGGTATCTATTTTTTGACTGCGCTGTGTAAAATTTGGTGGAAAGTCTCACTCAATCGACAAAAAGGGGAATGGGTTTTTATAAAGGACAATAAGATCATATTCGTGGTCATCTTTAATCTGATGCAGGTCATTCATAAAGGTATAAAAAGTAATCCTGATATGAGTAGGGTAACATTGAGTCATTTTGTTTCTATGCATGTTGCATTGTTGTTTATATTTTGTTCACTTCAGTGTTCTCTTGTTTCATTATTTTCCTCTTAACGATGATGTGTTTCCCTCGGTTTAAATTTATGCCCAGATTTTGTTTTTTCTCAATTGATTTATGACCTTTAAACAGTGGTTTACTATTATTGCCTTTATTTAAAATGTTTTTCAATTTAATGCATGTTTTTGGCTTTCTTACAATTTTGATCCGAGCGTCACTGATGAGTCTTATGTAGACGAAACACGCGTCTAGTGTATCAAATTAAAAGCCTGGTACCTCTGATAACTAATTAGAAAATTCTATATGTACTTGTGCATTATCTGTCGTTGATGCTGTACCTTCTACCCAGTTATTGTTAATAGTTATCAAAGGTACCAGGATTATAATTTAGTACGCCAGACGCGCGTTTCGTCTACACAAGATTCATAAGGTTACTGTACGTACTTCCACTACACAAACAGTTACAATAACTGAATAGGAGGTTTATGTAAATTGACTGTTATACTTATTTTTCTGTTCACCTTTTCGTACTAATGATATATGTAGCTTACTATATGAATGGGTATTTAACATTATATAGTGGAAGTACGTACGGCAACCTGTAATTGTTCACATCATCATCATTGTTTATTTGTCTACTTGGTAAGTTCTGACATTGTCAATCTTCACTTATCTCCTTATTTTCAAATTAAAGTTTAAAAAAAAACGATTAACACAAATATACTTTAGAAAATTATAATCGTCTGAAAAGAATAAAAAATTGCTTTAATAGTAAATTTAGAAGTTAAAAAAATCTACATGAATTATGATCTAAATATTGTAATTACGCTTTTAAGTGTTAAGAATTTCACACTTTGAAAAGATGCTTTAACATTCGAAAGTATTGATCTATTAGAAAAATATATCTAAAACATAGGACATCAGTTATGCTTCTTTATACTTTTAATGTCATCTTTTGCGCACCCTCCAAATAAATAAATGTACGTCCCGCCAACTGTGGTAACCATTGCAGCCTCTCCACCTAGGCCTAGGCCAGCAGCCCCTACATATTGAAGAGTGGCAACAACTCATCCGGCTACGTCGCCTCCACCATTGTAAACGGCAAACATTGACATTAAATTAGCTGTCGCTGATCCAGCTGCTATACCAGCTCCGCAAAGCTAGCTGCGCTAAGAACATAGGGTGCAATAGCCGCTGTACCTATCCCCAATAATGCATCACCTCCGTATTTCTTTGTTGCACACCAAACACCATCTGAAATCCATTTTTTTTCTTTTGACTAAGCATCACCTGTTGAGATAAAGATTAAAAAATAAACCTTTGTTTTCCAATTGTTCCAAAAAGTGCTTATATATAAATGTATCACATTGATATGCTACTCATTCCCATAGGTATATTATGTTATCAATTAAGGTAGATTATAAGTATATACTTTTTGAGACAGAATTTTTTTATAATTTAGCAAATTGAAGATTTTACTTTACTTTTTTTCAAGAATATAATAAAAAGTATGGGTCACCATGCTATTTTTCAAGCTATGATTCGTTGAAAATTGCCTAAATTTGGATACATTGTTAACGAAAAAAACCATTTGTGTGCTTAAAAAGATTTCTATGCGATAGAATTTTAAAATAAGTTGTACGAAGATAGGTTTTATTATATGCTTTAAGAAAAGAAAAAGAAAAAAAGGATGTCACCGATCTCGGTTTTTTTTTGCTACAAGTGAAAATATGTCTTTATTAGTCCAGTTTAAATTTTTACTAAAAGAGTTATCTCTTCTTAAAGGGCTCATTTGAAAAAAAATGATTCTAAAACCCCTAAAAAATGATAATTGTTTAAATATTTTGAATAATACAATACATCATCAAGTTTTCTAAATATAGATAAACAGTCTAACCATTAAATTGCAAATCTGTCTCTAAATTTGTAGATTTTGGTAAATAACTATACCGAATTTAACTGGGATTTTAAAATCCAAGATGGCGGTATACAATCAATCTACCTTAATACGTTTATTGAGATTTGACTTCAGCGTCACAAGAATACAAATTTAATAAGGTCGAGTTATTCCATTGCAAATAAATAATTTATCAGTTCTATTTTCTTGCTTATTTTGTCAAGTAAAGTCGGTGCTTATGGTCTTTCACTGACTTTTTATAAACAATATAAGCTAGCTATCTTTAAAACGGCGATCATTGTATAATCTTTGTAATAAAGTTAGCTTTGAACAACGTTTCCATTCGGCATATGTTTAGAATGATTGAATAAAACCGAAGATGTGGTATGATTGTCAATGAGACAACTCTCCACAAGAGACCAGAGGATACAGAAATTAACAACTATATGTACGGTCTTCAACAATGAGCAAATTCCATACCGCATAGTCAGCTTTAAAAGACACCGATGTGACAATGTAAAACAATTCAAACGAGAAAACTTACGGCATAGTTTATGTACACAAAAATTAACGAAAAACAAATATGTAACACACAAAGAAACGACAACCAGTGAATAAAAGGCTCCTAGCTTGGGATAGGCACATACATAAATACATACATACAGACTGTGGCGGGGATAAACTTGATGATGCTTATTGGTATATGAAGTGAAATTTGATGTGCATTTTTGACTACTGGACAGGATAAAACTTTACGCATACCTAGTAGTGCTTTATTTGAAACGAAATAAATTCTGCACAATTTTTTTAAAAGTGCACATTTTTACCAAGACGAATATGGGGGACAACAATTATGGTATTTCACCTTAATTCAGTATCCTGTATAACTGTAACCCTTAGATGATATACCAGCAATTTGATACAGAATGTTATGTAAATATCATTGATAGCAAAATTTATTTGTGTGGTCATATTACATTTTTTTTATTTTGTGATAAATTTTGAAACTAGTAATTCATTCTTGGCGCCAATTAAACCATTACATAACAACTAAAAAGAACTGAATAATCCGATAACCGATTCAACAACATACAATTTACAAAGATGCGGTTGATACCTTTAGACTTCAAAAACTGTTGACACCTCGGAAACACCGGAGTTTAAACCCATTTTGGTTGCAGAGTTTGTGTTGTAGAATCGTTTTTTTTTAACGTTGTTTGTCTTTTTTATTTTTTTTTATTAATCTTTATTTTGTCAGTCGCACAGAAACGAAAAGCGTTTTAAATTTCAAAAAAACATGTTCTTGTGTGTCGAATTTATTAGGTTTTATTAAAAACGAGTTAAAAAGCGTCGGTTCAATTGAAACGCTTTATATTAAGACATTGAACTTACTTCTATTTTTTTTATGCACTCAGTTTCATTGTTTGAACATCCTATCCTTGAATAGCGATATACACCACCAAATGTGGTACCAACGGCAACCGTTGTGCCAACACCCAAACCAGCAGCTCCTGCTGACTGAAGGCCGGCTACAACTCCTCCGGCGACTACTCCACCACCATTAGCAACACCTGATATTGCCATCGCCTTGGCTGCTAATGATCCAGCTGGTATACCTGCATTGCCTAAACCAGCGGCACTAAGAGCAACGGGTACTAAAGCAACGGCACCTGTCCCTATTACCACTGCTCCTCCAATCTTCTTCGCAACACACAAAACATTATCCTCAATCAATATTTTATTTGGTTCAGACTCTGCATTGCCTAAGAACGTACAATTAATCAAGTTATAAACATGCGTTTATCTTTGGTAGATTGTAAATTATTTATATGATTAGATATGAGGGCATCCATTAAAATGTCCTGTACCAAGTGAGGAAATTTGTTTCTGTGCGTGTTGCCTTTAAGTGCTGTGATTCTCTTGCGTCGTTGTACTCCTCTTATATTTGATGTTTTCCCCTCTGTTTCAGTTTGTAACCAGAATTTATGAATTTCGAACTGCGGTATACTACTGATGCTCTTATTCATACATCAATAAGCTACTCATTTCGAGTGAATTACATGCAACAAAGAAACGCAAAAAGGCATACATTCATTATGTGATGCTTGATCAAATACACCCAACAATTCATTATAATACCTTATATTCTTGACTTATTATTTGTATATGACGCTAGTCATGGCCTCACGGTCATAAATCTTTCGAGCTGGATTTCATGTTTCGAGCATGATTTTTGTGCTCCGAGCACTGAGCAAAGTTTTATGCCTTCAAGTCCTGATAACGAACTCTATCTCTATAAGTGTTTTTCGACTTGTCTATCTTTTGCGTGAACAAAACAAACAAGCATAATTAGTAAACATGTCGAAAAAAGGGATACAGCAGTTAACATTGTGTTTTTTAATCTTCATCACTATAAAAACAAACAAATATGGCATTATTCTGTAGTTCATTATTCAGTCTTTAGTTTTCTATGTTGTGGTTTGTGTTTTGTGTACTGGTGTGTGTCTTTTTCTTATTTAGTGTTTGGCGTTGTCATTTCATTTTCAACTTATTAGTTTTAATGCCCCTTTTGTATCTTTCGATTGTCTTTTTATTTGCTATCCTGTAAATCATATACAGAATCTCTTTTTATCACGCTAAATAAAAAGTCTTTCATTCATGAAATATACCACTCACTAACATATAAGCTACTAGTATATAAAATAGATAAAGATATCGATGATGTTTGGTCACTCGTTTTAAACCTAAATTGATTTGTTATTGATAATGCTGTATTTCAATATCATAACAAAACAAAAATCAACAAGGAGTATTTCTAGTAGATGGGTTTTTTTCACATTTTAAAAGTGCGTTTTTATTATTGAGAAATAAGAATTAATTCCAAGCATTCGATATGAATAATAAGTGTAGACATCCTATTTCTTTTTATATTCAGCCAATTAAGTTTTCTGTACACCCTCCGACAAAATAACCGTATAGTCCGCCAACTGTTGCGCCGATGGCAGCTTTTGCACCAAAGCCTATCACAACCACACCAAATGCAGAGGGTGCCAAAATAGCTGAACTTGCTCCCAATATTGCAGCGCCTCCATATGTCTTTGTTAAACACCAAACATCATCAGAAGTCCATCCATTATTGTTTGTTGATTTATCAACGCCTACAGAGAGGAAATAATCATAAAATTATCATTAAATTTGTTCATGTTTGACTTATTTTATGATTACATATAAGGGCATCCGATTGAGCTACTTATTTCAAAAAGTAAATTTAAACGAGTTTCTTTTGTCAATTGAAACATTTGTTAAGAGAGTTTACGTGGTGATTTATAACTATGGAATAACAGATCTTAATTTTAAGAGTTGTCATCGTCTGCATGACGGGAGCAAATGGAGTTCAAATAATAATGAGGAATGAGCTTGTTCAAATGATATTTGTAAACATCAAATCTTAGTTGACTTATATGTTTTCAAGTATTTTTTAATTATGAATTTGAATTAAACTAATCATCTGCGTACACTATTTTTATTTCAATTGTTTTTCTTATGGTAACTGTCTATCGCATGTCTTATCAATATAGTTGATAATACGATAATTATTGTCTATTTTGTTATATTTTTTTGTATATGTTTTTTTTTGCAAACGGCATGA
The DNA here is from genome assembly GCF_036588685.1 of Mytilus trossulus. Taxonomy (NCBI): domain Eukaryota; kingdom Metazoa; phylum Mollusca; class Bivalvia; order Mytilida; family Mytilidae; genus Mytilus; species Mytilus trossulus. The sequence continues at coordinate 7,931,427 of NC_086385.1, read as the reverse complement.
CACGGGATATGTTCTTCTCATATATTTTATGATGGTATGATACTAAACCCCTAACGGGAAGGATTGTGTCTGATGTTCATATGATGAAATCATAATCTTTCAGTCAGTTTAATTGAAGTCTGGAGCTGGCATGTCAGTTATCTGCTAGTAGTCTGTTGTTATTTATGTATTACTGTCATTTTGTTTATTTTCTTTGGTTACATCTTCTGACATCAGACTCGGACTTCTCTTGAACTGAATTTTAATGTGCGTATTGTTGTGCGTTTTCTTTTCTACATTGGTTAGAGGTAAAGGGGGAGGTTTGAGATCTCACAAACATGTTTAACCCCGCCGCATTTTTGCGCCTGTCCCAACTCAGGAGCCTCTGGCCTTTGTTTGTCTTGTATTATTTTAATTTTAGTTTCTTGTGTACAATTTGGAAATTAGTATGGCGTTGATTATCACTGAACTAATATATATTTGTTTAGGGGCCAGGCTGAAGGACGCCTCTGGGTGCGGGAATTTCTCGCTACATTGAAGACCTGTTGGTGACCTTCTGCTGTTGTTTTTTATTTGGTCGGGTTGTTGTCTCTTTGACACATTCCCCATTTCCATTCTCAATTTTATACTATAATATAAAAATATAAAATTTAATAGAATCAAAATTTATACCGATATTTTTATAATAACATGGTTTCTTCACATAATGGTTGTATTTTTACAACTTTAATCAAGACAATTGGATTAAAATTCACCTGCCTTGGCCATCAAATACATTACCTTCAACAGGTGAACCCAAAAGAAAAAACAACACACAGACTGTGACATATTTCTGTTCCATTGCTGTTTTGATATACAATGATACAACGGTCTTTGTAAATACTAAAAACTGAAAAACAATAAGCACGCATTTATAAATATATATATAGGAATATGGTAGAGACCCAATGAGACAACTTTCCATCCAAGTCACAATTAAGGTTCTGAACATAGAGCTATGGCTCACACCGAACAGCAATCTATAAAGGGTCCCCCAAAATACTAGTGTGAAACCATTCAAACTGGAAAACCGACGGTCTAATCTACATTAAAAAAAGCGAAACGAGAAATACTTACGAACCACATCAACAAACGATAACTACGGTATACAATTTCTGACTTAGCACAGGTGCAAATAGTTGCAGCGGGTTTAAAAGTTTTAATGATACCAAACATTCAGCCTTATCTGAAACAATAGTGTTACATAATATCATAGAACGGCACACTTTGTTTAGAAAAAGATAAGAAGACACATAACAACTAAATATCTATTTGAAAAAAAAAAATGATAAAAGAGGATAAAAACTAACACTAAAAGGAATATAATCAAAACCTTAATAAAAAAAACCACATTAAAATGAACGCCATCACGAATTGGTTGACCGTTGTGGAATGTCTGTTTCACAGATGATAATTGATATGTTCCTTGTTTCTTAATTACAATCCCATTCCCATTTCATGTGACCTCCCCAATAAGACTATTTACAAAATGTGTAATTACATGAGCAACACGAAGAGTGCCATATGTGGAGCAGGATCTACTCACCCTTACAGAGCACATGAGATTCCCACCAGTTTTTTCATGATTCGTGTTGCGTAGATTTTAGTTTTTCTATGTTGTGTCTTGGGTCCCATTATTTCTCTTCTTGTCATTTTCTTTTTTAGCCATGGCGTTGTCAGTTTATCTTTCGCCCTTTTTAAAAAAAAAAAACCGGGACATTATAAGGTTCCTCCTACAATAATGACAACAGTTACGAAACATAATTATATCATCAGATGCTTGGCCAAACCAAAATGACACAACAACTAACAACTATAGGTCGTCTGACGGCCTTCAAAAATGAGCAAATCATTCATCGAAGACTCAATATCAATCAGTGAACATCCAACATTCAATGGATGTAGTGTGAAAACTTCATAAGTATATTTTCTTCCACTATTTTGTTTTACTTTAAATTCCAATCGACCAAAACAAATGCCTATACCTCCTCTTCTAAAGGACATATGAACAAAATTTAATTGTAAGACCGCAATTACAACACATACCAACCTTCTCATACACCATTTACAAGAACATAGAAATTATTTGCCGATATAAAAAAAAAACACAATTACAAACAGAGCGCCACTGATGTAAACGTATAGATTATCTTCTTCTTCTTCTATACGTAAATCCTTCCAGTTATGAAACACCTCCTCATCGGATATCATCCAGACGGGATTTAATTAAAATTTAAACACTAAAAAATTCCCCCTACTAACTTAAATTCTAAATTCACTGTACACGGATAAAATCTAAAATATTTAAGGACTGACAAAATAATTTACGCAATAAAAGGTAAAAATATCTAGGCCCTATTTGATATAATCAAAAATATGTGAGGACTGATAAAATAATTTTACGCAATAAAAGTTAAAAATATCTAAGCCCTAACAATATTTACTTATAAGATTTACTGTACACAACTAAAATCTAAAAATATAGGGTGCTTTATTCAAGGAAAGCAGGACACCCCTGCCTCTACCTATAAACATATGTGCATCTATTCAAACATAAGCACATTGTATCCTGTCCATTAGCTTTTGGGGATTGCGTGCCTTCTTACATCGCAAAAAAGTACTTTTTTCACAACGATTTTCCTTATGCACCATTTCAAAGTTCCACTTGAAGATGACAATCATAAAAACAATAACATGAATAATAAACAATGATATTTTAAATTATCTAAAATATGGTACAATATTCTACAGATTTTTTTTTAGAGGGGTGGTAGCATATGGAATGGTTTATTTTAAACAAACATTATGTCGATGTTTTACATTTAATATCTTTTCTTTATACTGAGCGTTTATATGGAACACAAATAAGTTAGCAAATGTTCGTTTAACTAAAATTCGATGTGTATTAAATTATCTATACTAAAGATACAAAGTCTACATTTTAATCAAGATCTAGTTTTTATATCGGTACTTACATGAAAAGTATATTATATCTGTGTAAGCTCTTCCTTAAGTTTAAATCTGTAAAGTTATGTTTATATCGCTAGATAAAGTTACAAGGAACACGTTAACCTTCTTATTTCGTTTGTGTTCATATCATGCATATCTATAAATAGTATTGGAAAACCCTAGCCTCATCGGTTTTTACATCAACAACGAAAGTACAAATTAACACAAGGTCAAACTTTTACAAAGTTTTTCTAATTTTAGTGTTTGATAAATAATGAATATCTCGTTCATGCTCTAAGAAAGTGAATTGGATAGTATAAATGAACGGGATTGAAACAAAGAGTTCGACATAATGAAGTTGGAACAATCTCTTTGTAAATGTAACAAACGCTATCGCAGGTTGGTTAACCGTTATGAAATATTCGTTTCACAGATGATAATGTTCGTAATGTCGCGACTACAATTCCGCCCCCTTTTTTAAATGTAAAATATAAAATAAAACTTATTACTGGGTATTTTGTGACATGGTCATCAGCTACACAACGGGTGTCACATGTGGAATTGGATCTGCTCACCCATCCTAAGCACTTGAGATCCACCCCAGTTTTTGATAGGGTTTGTGTTGCTTAAAATTTAGTTTTCAATGTTGTCTTTTGTTTAATATTGTTTGTCTTTTTGTCTTTTTCTTTTTAAGCCATGACGTTGTCAGTTGTTTTCGATTTATAAGTTTGACTATCCCTCTTGTAACTTTCGCCTTTCTTTTATTCTCAACTGACCCTCATTTCCGATATATGGTATAAGTTATATTATAAATGGATACTAATCGTATCGATATCGTATCAAATAAGATATGCTAACTACAATGCAGATATAAGGAATTGAAACCATAAGAATGGGGCAACGAACATTTACATTATTTCTTTTTTCAGTCGACTCAAATTTAAGCAAAAATTTCATAATTAGTGGTAGTCAACTTTCGGTAGGTAGGAATGTTTGTAAAGATTTAAAGAATTGTCGTTGGTATGAGTTGAAGATTTTAGACATATGATGACGGAAAAGCAATCAATCGACACTCATACTAAATACACAGCAAATAACACGAAAAAAAATCTAGAACACAATGTGTTGTATACAAAAGACAACTTAATTGTTATACTTGTATATCATTTAGTAGAAACATGGACATCGATTGATTGTTTACGTATGAAGGAGGAAATGGACTGACTTAGTTAAAAGAAGAGAGCTCTACATATTGTTCAATCAGAGAGAGGATAATGGGTTCTGATATAACAAAAAAGCTAACTAAAACTGAGATATTTTTGGTAACTTTGATTCTGAACGCTACTTGTATTCTGCACTTAATCAAGGAATATTTCTTAAAAATCAATGCATATTTGGCTTTCCAATATTTTTTGTTCAAGCACCACTGATGAGTCTCGTGTAGACGAAATGCACGTCTGTCGTCCCATTTAATAATATTGTTTCTTTAAAGAAACATGTTGATTTCAAATATGTTGATAAAAGAATTTAAAAAATCATAGACGATATGTGATTTCAATAATATTTAAATCTATGTATCTTATGAACTGGTAAAATCTACCGTTCCAAGAGAGTCGTGGTGTAGTGGTTATCGCACCGGACTTCAATCACAAATGTTAAAGGTGTCGAGCATGTTTGGTTTGCTCCCTGCTCTGTTGAGAAAATTTCAGGGACTTAATTTTCTGCTCGATTCTTAAACTATTGCGAGTAAGGTCTTTCGGAAACGATGGTAGTACATCGGAAGTGGAAGATGAATGGCAGACACATGTTAAGAAAGAGCAATATCTCTTGCACGTAAATAAACTTATCATAGATACCTGGATTGAAATTTTGAATTTGCGCCAGTCGCGCGTTTCGTTTACAAAAGTCTCATCAGTGACGCTCGAATCCAAAAAAGTTAAAAGTCCAATAAAGTTGAAGAGCACTGAGGGCCACAAATTCCTAAAGGTTTTACCAAATAAAGCAAAGGTAAATAATTTTCTGAGGTAGAGAAGCCTAAGATTTCGAAAAAGATCAGGCTAATGCCGGAACAAGCAGCACTCGCACCCTTAAGGTGAAAAACGATTAATATAATTTATACAAAAAAAGTAAAATCACAAAAATACTGAACTCCAAGGAAAATTCAATCGGAACGTCTTTAATCACATGGCAAATTCAAATGATAAAACACATCAAACGAATGGACAACAACTGTCATATATCTGGCTTAGTACAGGCATTTTCAAATGTAGAAAACGGTGGATTGAACCTAGTTTATAGTTATAAACTTCTACTTTTACGACAGTGTCATCGAATTCCGTTATATTAACAACGATGCGTGAACAAAACGGACACAATAAATAAAATAGTCAAAATATGGGTATAATCCACTCTAAACAAATATTTGTTAACTAAGCATGCATCTAAGATAATGAAGATCATCGTATGAAAAGCCAAACGTATGAAGAAACGTTTATTGTAATCATCGTCACGATCGTGTCATCAGGATTTCATAGTAATTTCATTTGAGATACTCTGGAACAAAACGAAAAGATTCGACTTATATACTTTCATATGTATATTTTATATATTTTTTTAATTAATTGAAAAGCCGTGCACAATATCTATCAAATGTACGAGCTATTTTGTTATATTCTATGTATGTGTTTCTTTGGATTACCGTATATTGCAAGCTTACTTATACGCTTGACTGTGCGCGTCTGACAAACATACAAGTTTTCAATCTTGGTACTGTATGATAAGTTATTTACTATTTTATAATTTGAAAATCAATGATTTGATAGAATCGAACCTTATACATATACTATAACATAGTATGATACACGCTTATATTGATTGCTTATTGATTGTAATTTTAAGCAAAATAATTAGATAACAAATTAATGTGCCATGTCTTGAATGAATAACATCGAACAGGTGCACCAAAGAGAGCAAACAATGCCCAGATTATTATATACGTCTGTCCAATCATACAGTATAATAGGGTTATTGCATGAATATTGGGGAATATTGTCACGAGTAGAATTTTATATTGCATGAGCTTGCGAGTGCAATATATGTTTTTCGAGGGACAATTCTCCCCAATATTCATGCAATAATCCTTTTATTGTATAGCAATATAATATTTGAAAGTAAAAATTGGTTAAAACTTAGATTTTGACGTTGATGACGTCATGGAGTTTAAGATTTATTGCACTAGGGCAATATTGGAATTCATTGCAGGCTAACGTTTGAGTACTTTCTGTGAACAATATTATATTGCTATACAATAAATATTCAATACTGAAAAAAAGCACATGCGTGTTTCGAAAAATGAAAGAAGACACAAAATAACTCAAAAACTAAAAGGAAACGTCAAATATTAGAAAGTACAATCACGAAAACTAAAATGGCTACGAAAAATTAATGGACAACAACTGTCATATTCCTGACTTGGTACAGACATTTTCAAATAACAATCGATGTGAATTTGTATTTTTATCAAAATTGATTCTGCTGTATCATCAGTTACACTAAATTGATACTAAAAAAAATATCGTTCTATTCAAGAACACATATTCTTTTAAAGTATAGTAAGCCTTTTTGCTTGTACTATTTTATTTAAAAAAAATCTAATCGATATGCAGATAGTCAAAATAAATGCCCACTCCTCTTTATCGGAAGAATATATGAATAAAAATGAAAGGTACTGCAACCTTGCAACTAAATTTCAACACATACCCACATTCTCATACATCATTTACTTAATGCTTGCTTTGCTTTGTGCAGTGGTAACTTATGAAGGCCACACGGTTACCGGTAGCTGTTCATTTCTCTGTCATTTGGTCTCATGTGGAGAGTATTCACATTGCCAATCATACCACATCTTCTTTTTTTATATATTAAACTTATGATCCAATATTCAAAACCAAAAATACAATTTAAAAATGACAGCCACTGTTATAAACATAACGGACATCCAATTTATAAGAAATATATGAGGATATGATATCTCATATATTGTTTCCTGTCCTGTAGGCTTTTATGAAATGATTGCCTTTTTAAATCGCAAGAAGGTACTTTTCGCTACCATCAATATAATTTCCAAATGGTCAATTTCACAATTCCTTTTACAATTTGACTATTTTCAAAATAATAATGAGCAATGTGGTTTAAATTATCTAAATAGGGTACAACAATCAACAAACACAAGTCATACGTTTTATGTATAAGTTTCCAGTTAAGATGGATCAAGTTTATAATAAAGAAACATTATGTTGATGATTTCAATTTGATTTCAATCCCGGTTTTTAGTGGAAATCGTTTAGTTTCTTATTTATTATTTATAACTGTTGATGTAAATATCTGTTGTTTTATGAGTCTTTGTTTACTCCTTGGGTTTGATTGTGTTTGTCTTAATATCTTTCATATAATTAAAAAAAAAAATAGGAACTGTCTTTTGTTCGTTTACCAAAAAGTCGAATTTATAGAATAATGACTTATTCATAATAAAAATCAAATTGTGTAATTCAATCACAATCAAGTTATATAACATCGGTACTTACATGACATATATATTGTATCTGTATAAGTTGTTACCTTGGAATAAATCTTAGCCTTATGTTTGGTGTTACGTATTTACATAGCTACTTTAACGAGGTCATAAATGAGCACGGGTCACGTACATATATTTGTTTATGTTTATAGATAGTAATTGAAAAACCTCATTGGTGTTTTACATCTGAAACGAAAGTACACATTTCCACAAAGTTAAACTTTTCAAAACGCTTTTGTAATAATGAGTTATTCAGACACACTTTAAGAAAGAGCATTAGATACGAATTTATTTATACAAGCATTCATGCGTACTTTTCAAGTTACAATTTAATAACCTTAATCATGAAAACTCTGCTTCTTTGAGAATGATTTTGGTAGGTTCTAGTATGAAGTACGATTACGTTCACAGCTTAATGACTTATTGTAGTTAATGGTGTCTTATTATCTATTCATATAACAGTCATACAACTTAAAATTTCATACAGGGTAGATATTTATATGGGAAAAGACGCTCTCTTTTCTACACAAATGAACAAACTTAGGTGTTTTACTGTTTCCCTTGCATATTAATTTGCTTTTTATGATTTGTGTTATCCCTTTGGTATCTGTCGTCTCTCGTTTAGTATCTGACGTATTGCCAACCTAAATTCAGTCGCAAAAGGTTGTTTTCGTCTGACCTTTCTCGGAACAGAACTTGGAGCTCGGTACACTTATATCTGCACCAATAAAGCAACCCAACCTTATGAGAAAGAAAGAAACGGAGACGTTTTATTTATAGTGAAGTTTTAACATAGGTTTTACCACACAAGACATACCTAGTGTGACCTAGCAAGACCTAGCAAGACTGCGATATATAAAGCGTATAAAGAAGTTATATAGTTAATTCAGAAAAACACATAAGAAATTGATATAATTTTTCAAGACAAATTTGAATAAAATTATCATTAGTCTCACTGTCTAAAAATAGTATTATTTTTACAAACGTGCAGAAATTGAGTTAACGCAAATAACACGTTGACAACCCCCTCTGCTCTCCCTTATAAACACGATTTTTTTTATATAATGGCGTCAATAGCGATTTTAGCAAAGACAACCGAAACTTTGTGTGGAAACTTGACCTGTAATTCATTGATGTTCAACTATTGCTGTCTGTCATAAATGATAATTGTTCATTTTTATTGTACAGAAATCAAACAGATATCAGGACCCTGATGTACAGTGGTTGCCGGTTGTTGATGTGGTCCATAAGTGTTTATATAGATGTGACCGTTATTTTTTCTGGTTTTAAACAAGTCATTTTTGAGGCCATTTATAGTATGCTGTTTATAGTGAGCCACGGCTTTATGTTAAAGGTTGTACTCAGATCTTTAATGATTTACTTTTACGAATTGTGACTTGGATAGAGAGTTGTCTCATTTACGCTCAGACCACATCTTCTTTTAACTACTAACAATAGCTTATCAATGTTCAAATATTATAGCTTGTTTACAAGCACGAGTAAAGTAAAAAAACCAAAGAAGGCTGGTGGTTATTATTCTTTAGTATTTTTTCTCACATTTTTCGTACACATTTGTAGCTTAATACTTAGTATGGGTTTTGGTCATTATAATTGTTGTAGTCCGTAAAATAACGGACAATCGAAGGTGTATTTGTGCTTTTGTCTTTAAGATTAGTTATAAACTCAACGTGGTTACAAAGATAATTATTATGTTGGCCAGTCGGACGTCTCGTCTAAATATCACCAACCAATTGTGTTATTGGCAATCACACAACTTTTCATTTTGTTTTTTACTAAATTTTTCAAGGTAAATAAATCACAAATGTGTATGATAATATGTGTAAACTTTAAATCGTCTCAAATTTATAATTCTATATTAACAACCTAGAAGAATGAAAAATCCATAAAAACTATATGATCTCTGAAATACTTTGAAGATATTTTCTTATGTGAAGAATTTTATATTTTGAAGAGGTGCTTTGGTTTCTGAAAGTACAAGCTAAAAAATTTATCGATTCAATTTAAACAATAAATTTAGTCATTAGACTTCATTTATTTTTACAGTCAATGTCATTGTCTGAACAACCTCCACTAAAATAGCCGAATATCCCACCTACTGAGGTACCAATGGCAAGTTTTGTACCAACAGCCAATCCAGCAGCTCCTGCAGACTGACAGGCGGCAAACAAACTTCCAGCTGCTACACCTACACCATTAGAAGCTGCTAATCCAGTCATTATTTTAGCTGCCGTTGATCCAGCTATTATACCAGCACTGCCAAAGCCAGCTGCCCCAAGTGCAACTGGTGCTAAAGCAACTGCACCTGTCCCTACTACTAATGATACGCCAACTTTCTTTGCAAGACACCGAACATCATCTGAAGTCCATTCTGTATTTTTTTCCGACTCTGCATCGCCTATGAGAGTAAAATTAACAAATTTAGAAATTTAAACATGCGTTTGTATTTGGCTGAATGTACAAAAATGAGATGAATAGATATGAGGGCATTCTTCTATTAGCTATATATATATCGAGTGCATAAAATAATGCTACTTTTGTCTGTAAAACATTATTTAGAAATATACTATTGATCACTATTAGGTACGGTCCCACCTTAGGGTTGTAATTATGGAATAACAGAACTTTGTATGAATAGTTGTGACCGTCATTTGGGCAAATGCAGTTTAAGTGCTACTACAGAAATAATTGATTTTATCATTGTTTTATTTATGAAAAGTGGACAATCATCAAATCTCAATTGACGGTCACATACCAAATACAGAACTGTTGCTCATATTCCATTGCAATAATTGTACGCTATTGATATAGATTTAAAATATTGTCAAAAGGTCGAGTTGGATTGTTAAACATTGTTACAAATGATAAATACCATTAATGGAAGATCTTCAATAACACTTGTGTTTGGCATCTAATTTGCAACAGAATAAATTCGTCGAAAGCACCGAAATATTATTAGTAGAACAATAGTGACCGAGATGAAACATTTAAATTTAGTTTTTTAAAGTAGTTTAGAAAATAAATATAAAGTGGGTGGGATTTTCTTGCTGTGTTAAAGACCCACTGGGGGCATTCGGCTTTTTCCTGCTCTTTGATTGGGTTGCTGTCTCTTTCACTCATTTATCATTTCCATTCTCAATTTTGATTTTGACCTTCACATGTTCAGCTTTAATTATTTATTATATGCCATTCGGGCTGTACAGACATATATTTAAAACGGAACCCCAGCTACTGTTTCATCTATATTTTCAAAATTAATTATGATAATCAAGAATTTAGTAGTAAAACCCGTTTGACGTAGTCTTGTCGGTGCTATTTCGTCTATATTCTTTAAAAGGTTGTTACAACCTATTTTTTTCCAGATTTACTTTCAGTTGTATTTTAGCCTTAAATAAACAAAAGTTGATGAGCCACGAAAAAATTTAAAAAGTAAGTTTTTATATTGATTTGTGTGTCTTTGTGTTTCGCACGTCTGATGAATACCTGGATTGACTGATTGTCTTAGATGATTATTGTTTATTTTGTTTACCATACTATAAATTACCTCGAACAGATGACACAAAGAGAACAACCAATACACAGACTGTAATATACTTTTGGTCCATTGTTGTTTTTAAATACAATGTTCTTGTAAATATTCAATACTGCAAAAACAAAAATCTCATGGTAATCTCAAGGTAAGTAATCACAAAAAAAACTAAAAGGAAATCATAACAAAAGAAAGAGAATTCGAAAACAATTTGTCAATAAATGTAAATATAAATACAAACCTGTTCAATATTTTTGTTATATTAAACGATCGGAGCAAACCATGTTTAAACGTCAAAATCATTTTCTGTTTGTTCTGAAATAGATAAGGACTAACCGAAAACATTCTAAAAATATGGCCTTCTATACATTTCAGTAGGAGAAAACCATGAAAAATTATCTGATTGAATAAAAAGTTATGAAAAATGTCAAACTACTGATGGCAATCAGGGAATGATTTAGTTCATAAATCGCCACAAAAGAATTTTTCACAATAATTAATTTCCAAATGGATAATTTCAAAGTTCCATTTGAAAGTTGACAATATTCAAAACAATAATGTGAAATATGAAAATAAATGAGTTTTTATAATATTCGTTTAATTTAAATTCGAATTAATAGATATATGACTTATTCATACCAAAATTTAAAATCTGCTATGTAATCACTATCAAGTTATAAAATCGTTACTTACATGAAATATATATTGTATCTGTGTAAGCTATTCCCTCGATATGAACCTTTATCCTTATGTTTGGTAAACGTCTTTATATAGCTAGATAAACGAGCACGGGACACTTATGCATATTTGTTTATATTGAGGTTTATAAATAGTATCAGAAAAACCACCGTGTTATCGGTTTTTGGAAATTTACATCAAAATGTACACAATGATAAACTTTCAAATCGGTTTAGGATTTTCTAAATTTGATAAATTAATATTCGGACATGTTTGAAGAACGTGCATTAGATACGCAATTTATTGATACCAGCATTGGTGAGATCTTTTCTAGTCACAATTTAATACTAATACCCTTAATCTTGTTAATAGAAAACTCTGCTTCATTGATTGGCGTAAGTTCCATTATGAAGTAAAAAGACATTCCCATCCGTATGACTTATTGTTGTTAATTGTGTACCTTGTCTTATTTTTTATTCAGATAACAGTCATTTAATTTAATATTAGAAACAACGTAGTTGCTTATATGAGAAAAGAAGCTCTATTCTTATAGTCATCCTGCTTAAATGTTTCATTGTTTCCCTTGCATATATATTTTGTTACTAAGATTTTGGTAATGTCTTTAATTTTTGGTATCTTTTTTTTCTCTCTTACCTGAACCATTCAAAACTGTTTGTTTTCGACTCCCCTCTATTTGAATTTACCTTGGAACTCGGTATTTTTGTTACTCTTTCATTTTTCTATCATGCATTCATTGACATACATGAATGTATTATACGGTTAACCTCGGGCCTACAAAGGTAAAATTGTCCTATGACATGTAGAAATGGATTTTAAGTTAATATTACATTAAAATCCCATCTCCCTACCCCTCAAAAACTCAACAAAAAATATCGGCTTCATTTAAATATGCTATATACTATATGATATTATTCTATGCATTGCCTCTTTCAGCACTAAGTGAGTACATTTTTTATTGGAAGAGAACGTTGGAGTGCCTGGAGGAAATCACTGACCTATTGCAGGAAAACTGACAAAACTTGGCAATAGTGAGCATATTCAAGCGCACTTGTCACGCACAAGGTTTGAACAACTCAGACTACTCGGCCACAGAGGCCGAACATAGTTCATCAAATACTAAATAAGAACCTGCGGTATAATTTCCAATTAGGTAACTATCCAACAGAATCAGAATGAATCGAATTTAAGCTAGTACACCTCCACGAACGGTCCTTTTCAATGCGAAAAAATCCATAACGAAAAATCTTGCAGCTTTTAAAGGACCTGACATGGCAACATGTGAGATAGTTCAAACACAAAACCCGATTTACGACATTACAATAATCCAAAAATGTATTTGACAGACATCAACAGACAGCCACGCATGAAACACTGGAAAAAATACATTATGATGGGGTTTACCATGTTTCTAAACTTCCGCCTCACCTGGGACTGTGGTTTAAATGATTGATTTTAGATTGTAACACCGTGATGACTGCTGTACCCATATTTTGACTTTTGTTAATGATGTCTGTTTTGTTCACGCAACGTTGTAAATATAACGGAATTTGATGCATCTGTCATATAAGTGAGAGGTTTAGCGCTATAAAACAAGGTTCAATCAACCATTTTCGACATTTGAAAATGCCTATATCAAAGTCAGGAATATGACAGTTGTTATCTATTCGTTTGATGGGTTTTGTCATTTGATTTTGTCATTTGATTAGAGACTTTTCGATTGATTTTTCCTCGGTGTTCAGTATTTTTATGATTTTTCTATTTAGTATCACTTTTTTATGACAAACAAACAGCAGTGGTAAAATCGTAACAAAAAAATTAGGATTAAATTGAATGTTGTTGTTGCTTGATTTAAGATGTGTATTGTTTCGTAGAGGCAAATAATGTTTACATGTATTTTACTACATTGTGTGTAAGTAGGTTAATTCAATATAAAAACATCCAGTTCGTTTTTTAAGTATGTTTGGAAAAATATCGATCAAATATACTTCATCGAAAAATTCGTTAGCAGACAACATACTTTATATTAATGTTTTATATTAGCTATATTGATAGCTCAGAATCATCATACAATCTTGAACTTAATTGAAGTGTGTCATTAATATGCAAGAGTGACATCCATGTGTACTTTGTTTCAATTCCAATCAATGAGTTCATTGTCTCCCTTAAAAAAATGTTTAATAGCGTTTTCATTTCGTTTAAAAATACCATATACATGTATATCAATATTCATTATCTTTAAATATAACCTAACTACAACATTGTGAAACTGTCTGATTAAGCGATCTACTCTAAAATAAGGGTCGTACATCTTCCACAAACACATTTTACGATTTTAAATTATAAAACACGACGAATAGCACTTATTGAGTAGGTGTCGCTATTTGTATTTGATGTTTTACGAGCAGACCCTTTGGCTGAATTCCGCTCTCTGATCGGGTTATTGTTTCTTTGATACGTTCCACATTTTCATTCTGAATTTTATCATTGTTAAAGAACATGAAGAAGTTTGCAAATGTGAACAAGCACTAACAATACTTATTTGAGACATGTGGACGAGAAACCTTGGTGCAGATGTTGGATAACTGATGAGAAATGAAAAGTTGACAATTTGAAAGTTACAATCATCAAATTTATCATTGATTATAGTTTCAATCTGTTCCTCTCTGTCAATATCGAGGAAAAGATCAAGAAATGATGACTCATAATAGATACCACGATAGAAAAAATAACTTGTACGCCAGACGCATGTTTCGTATTCAAAAGATTCACCAGCAAAGCAATTATAAATATATATAAAAAAAACGAAACAAATAAAGTACAAAATTGAAGAGCATTGACCATTCAAATTAAAGGTGATATAAATATCTGTTTTAACTTTCAAGCATATTCCTTATGAATGTTAACGGAAGAATATATTATTCAAGAAATGATAAACTGCTATGTTAACATAGAAATGAGCATATTATTTCAAGTGTGATTTATTTGTTAGATGCTCGAAAGCGTTTGAAAGAATTAATGCTACACCTCATAGTACTATAACAACATTTAGCAATAAATTAAAATATGCATTGTTTCTTTTTTGAAAAAGGATTTTCAGTATTCTGAAATTTGGTAACTTTGTTCAACGCATCTATCCAATCAAACTAGAGATAAAGGATACAACAGATACAGTTAAGTCGGCCTTATGTCTTGACTTACATCTAGAAATTGACAATGAGTGTCGGTTGAAAGCAAAAACTTTACGACAAAAATAAGATGATTGCAGCTTTCAAATTGTGAACTTTCCAGTTCTAAGTAGCACCATTCCAGCAGCACCTGCATACGGTGTATATATCTACCAATTGATACGTTATTCCCGTGCTTGCATTTCCTATAATGATTTTCTTGATAGAGGGCTGCTACTCACAAGGAAGCTATCAAACCGAGAGTTCCAAAGGGTGAAGTTGAAATCATAACTTCGTAGATTTCACGGGCGACATCACGAGTTGGTTGACCATTATGGAATAACCAGTTCACAAATGATATCGGATATATTCCTTACGTCATAAATACAACCCCCTTCCCTTTCATGAATGTGACCTACCGAATAAGACTATTTTACCGGATTTGTAATAACACAAGCAACACGACGGGTGCCACATGTGGAGCAGGATCTGATTACCCTTCCTGAGCACCTGAGATCACCCCTAGTTTTTTGTGGGGTTCGTGTTGTTTAGTCTGGCGTAATAATTTATAATCCTGGTACCTTTGATTACTATTTACACCACTGGGTCGATGCCACTGCTGGTGGACGTTTCGTCCCCGAGGGTATCACCAGCCTAGTAGTCAGCACTTCAGTGTTGGCATGAATATCAATAATGTGGTCATTTTAATAAATTTCCTGTATACAAAACTTTGAATTTTTCGAAAAAATAAGGACTTTCTTATACCAGGCATAGATTACCTTAGCCGTATTTGGCACAACTTTTTGGAATGTTGGATCCCAAATGCTCTTCAACTTTGCACTTGTTTGGCGTCACTGATGAGTCTTATGTAGACAAAACGCGCGTCTGGCGTACTAAATTATAATCCTGGTACCTTTGATAACTAATTATTCTTTAGTTTTCTATGTTGTGTCATGTGTACTGTTGTTTGTATTTTCCCTTTTTAGCCATGGCGTTGTCAGTTTATTTTCGTTTTATGAGTTTGACTGTTTTCCTGGTATCTTTCGTACCTCTTTTAAGAGTAAATCAAGATATTGAAAATGATATAAACGTATGCATATTTGGTATCATTTTGGTTTTCATATAAAGTCGATATCATTTTCTTGACAACCTCCAACTAAATAGGCGTATGCTCTTGAGATGCTGATGTAATATTGTACACAAAGGTCATATCCAGCAGAGAAAAATGACAACTGTGACAAATACACAAGCCCAAAACTCAGGAAGTCCAGGTGGTCTAACCGCGGCGAAAAAAAGCCAGTTGTTCCACCAACAGCAATAAAACACATTCCAAATGAAAATGCAGCACCACCACATAGTTTCGTTAATCTCCAAACATCATTTAAGGTCCATTCTTCATTTTCTTCTGCAGCCTTAACTATAAAAAAAAGTGTAAAAGCGTATATATTTTCGAAGTAAATGTGACTGTTGTAAAATAAAATTTGTAAGGGTTCCGCGGAACCCAGTGTCTCGCCTATTTTTGCTGTAAATCGCAGGCTCAACAACAATGAGGAAAAAAATCAATAAAAATATTCCTCTTGTTACTATTTTATGATTGAAAAAAGTCCATTTAAAAGTAAATTACATAAAAAACAGAGTAATCTTTTTACAAACTTTACTTCTGGATACAATCTTATGATCATAATAAGGTTCTGTCCAAGTTTGGTACAAACCCAGGATAGTTTAAGAAAGTTATTAAAATTTTAAAAACTTTAACCACAGGGTGAATGTAATGGTTCCCCGCAGAAAAACTAAGTCCATTTAAAAGTAAAATATGGAAAAAATGGATATATTTATTTACAAAATTTACTTCTGGATACGATCTTATGATCATAAACAAGCTTCTGTCCAAGTTTGGTACAAACCCAGGATAGTTTAAGAAAGTTATTAAAATTCTAAAAACTTTAACCACAGAGTGAATGTTATGTTTCCCTGCAGAAAAATCTAAGTCCATTTATAAGTAAAATTCGGAAAAAATGAAATTTTATTTTTACAAAATTTACTTCTGGATATTATTTTATGATCATAAACAAGCTTCTGTCAAAGTTTGGTAGAAATCCAGTATAGTTTAAGAAAGTTATTAAAATTTCAAAAACTTTAACCACAGAGTGAATATTTGTTGACGCCGCCGACGACGCCGACGGAATGTAGGATTGCTTAGTCTCGCTTTTTCGACTTAAGTCGAAGGCTCGACAATAATGGGACTTGTTCAATTGAGTTTGGGAGCCTCGTCGGCTGAGTAGTTTAATTATCCCAATTATTCTATCGCAAGTCTTCTATTCCCTTGAAAGCTGACCGCCTTTTATCGGCAAGTGGACAGAAATCGTCGTTTTCTTCAAAAGCTTACATTTTAATTTTGTCATGTGTTTATAAAAGTATCATAAAATGTATATGATGCATGGTCCTTAGACTTTCAATATATCAAAGTTGTACAAAAGTCGAACATTAAGAATGTTGTTGTTGTTTATAGTTAACACGTGTGTAGTTATTTATAGTAAGGTCGGTTTGAATGTGGTTTAAAGTTTCATACACGAGTGAATTCAGGTAGTTTAAAGTCATTCGAGCCATTGCAGTTAAAGTGACCAGTAGCACTTTTCCAAATAAATAATATAATAATTTAATATTATTTATTTTCAGATTTGTTGACCTTTAGTATGCGGTAACTAGTACCAGATGAGAATGTTCGGTGTATTTACACAAAAACATTGATTTCATAATACATATACGAATAATAAAATGTGCACTTGTCTCTGCCAGTGGCGTCTCCCATGTGAAAGTTTGTGGTTATTTGATAAATATTTTATATTCGTTTGAGTTTACGAATTAGAACTATTTTACCCATCAATCTATTAGTATATGATGAATAGCTTAAAACTATTACGTTTGCGTTACCGTAACTTTATCTCTATTCTACATTTTTACGGTCTGATTTGTCGTTAATTATAGGATTCGTCGATTTGTTTTTATTTCTTTCTGTTTTTATTGCCTTTATATATTGTCATTTTTTTTATATCAAAGGTTAGGTTTAAGTTTTGATAAAATTGAATCATAAACATGCATGATATACAATATACAATCTAAGCTTTTAGTGTAGATTATTTGACATTTTTCTCAAGAAAACTGGACATCAAATTAATTAGCTGTGGCTTAGTATAATACCTTGACCAGGTGACACTAAAAGAACAGCCAATACACAGACTGTTATATATCTTCGTTCTATTGATTGTTTGAAATGGGATGGTCTCTGTTATTTCAACACTGAAATATAATATATATTTAAACGTAAAATAAAAAATATTAAAGACACAGAACATGAATACAATATGATAAAATCACGACCACAGAAAAAGAAAACGAAAACAGACAACTCTAAAAATAATACTTAGGAACTAACTCATAAGCTTAATGACCCGGTCAAATCCAATAGAAATTTAGGTTTAGCTACAAAAGTCTTGCAAAATTGTATTGATATCAAACCTGCCAACTTTTAAAATGCCCGTGGGGATTTTGCGTGCAAGATGGCTGACATAGTCCTAAAAAATCTTCAAGGGGCCTGCAAATACATTTTAATGCTGTTTTTGGCTTCTTCATACTTTTATAAGCCTAAAATCATTGTAAAATAAATTGTGGACAGAACTGCTCTTTCACAATTTCAATTTTGGAAATCCCCCGCAAATAGTGACAGTTGGCAGGTATGTGATATTACTATATTTTTTTTCCTGTATAAGCAATTATCATTTACTATACCAACTACATTTTAATAATTTCTCGGTTCTAGAAAGAATAGTAAAACATGTTTTGTCAAAATGTTCTACTTGTTGTTTTGCAATTCTGATAGGTGGACAAGTGATTTATTCTTGCACTTACTTGATAAATGAGTACTTTTTCATACTTCAGGATGGATTGTTTGACAAAATAGTTATCAAAAGTACCAGTATTATAATTTAGTACGCCAGACGCGCGTTTCGTCTACATAAGACTCATCAGTGACGCTCAAATCGAAATATTTATAAAGCCAAACAAGTACAAAGTTGAAGAGCATTGAGGACCCAAAATTGTGCCAAATATGGCTAAGGTAACCTATGCCTGAAATTAAGAAGAAAATCTTTAGTTCTTCGAAAATTTCGAAAAGTTTTGTAAACAGGAGGGGAGTAGGTTCAGTTAGACCCTTTTTGGTCCCAAATTGTAGTAGTTTTACAAAATTGGGAAAATGTAACCTTTTAGCTGTTAATTGTAAAGTATAATGCTTCTGTTTCATAAAGATGGGTTATTTTTGACAATGCAATGCACATATCGCGGGTACTAGCATCATTAAGTCATGCTAAATTACTGAAATCTTCACAATTTTAGCATTTGAGTTAAATTTTCGATGGTTTTCGTCTTAAATGAAGGTAGCCGCATTCGTGTTCATTCTTAATATTGAAATATAAGTTGTATTTGATGGTAAAACATAACATATATAAAGGTTGATGATGAACACGGATGCGGACACTTTCATTTTTGACAAAAACCATCTGAAAAGTGACGTTTTTCTTTGCATATTTGATAGATTTTTAATATTTAAGATTTAATCGGAGCGTTTTTAATGACTATATCCGTTAAATCACAAAAACTTATCGAATCAATTGAAATAGACATTTCAGTTTTCAAAAAGTGTAAAAAAAACTTGCATTAGATGAATCTGAAATTTTAGACAAAAATCGGCCCTTACCGGACCGACTCCTTTATAAAAATGACCACATAAAAGGGAAGGAAATTAAGTTTAAAAAATATTAACTAACTGTTTAAGCTAGAATTTGAATTACAATTTAAATGTGTGTACATGGAATACCAACGATACAATGCAAGTTAAACGATTTAATCTTAGTACTAATGTTTTAACTTACATGGACAAATATATTATATCTACAAAAGTTATTCCCTCTGTTGAAACCTGTTATTATGTTTTCGTGTTTTCAGTTTGTATCGTTTTGGCACACACATTATACAATTAGTTATGTTTAATTTACATTTAGTATTGGAAAAAACCTTGGCCCATAGGTTTTTGAAAATTTACATCCGAAGTACAAATGCACATTTCAAAATGGTTTTAATTTTCAATAACAAGTTTATAAATGCTTGGATATGAAGATATGCATTTCGGTTTCTATTTCACTATTTCAATACGTCTATTATAACTGTATAAGTCCATATAATTTGCTTTACATAGAAAATTGTATGTCTGCATATTTGAATTACATAGATTGGTAATCAATTTTATCTAAGGCAACACCAATTTAATTCCTTGTTCGACGGACCCGACAGCACATATTTGTTTATAACGAATTTTTTTTATTTTCCCGGCTCCAGGAAAGGAATCGTACCATTTTTTCTTGTAAACATTAAAAGATATATTTACATTGGTTTCCTTTCCCCTTATTTCCCGAATAAAGACTATTTACCGGACTAAATTGTTATCAATTAAGCAACACAACGGGTGCCTATTATGGAGCAGGATCTACTTACCCTTCCAGAGCACCTGAGATCACCTCCAGTTTTTGTTTTTGTGTACTATTGTTTGTCTGTTTGTTTTTATGCATTTTTAGCCATGGCGTTGTCTGTTTATTTTGATTTATGAGTTTGACTGTCCCTCTGGTATCATTCGTCCCTATTTTACATTCCCATGCAAAATCATGCTGATTGTCGTTGTTTGAATAAACTACGTGGAACTTGTGTTACCTTTTACTGCAATATTATAAGCTGGCGAAACAAAACTATCCAAACCCGCTTTATGTATATGCACCTGTCCTGAGTCAGAAGCCAATTGTTCATTAGTCATGGTAGTTGTCGTATGTTGTTGTGGTTCATAGGTATTTCTCCGTTTGTATATAGATTAGATCGTTGGTTTTCCTGTTTGATTTTTTTACACTAGTAATGTTGGGGTAATGTTATAGCTTGCTGTTTGGTCTGGGCTGAATTTCTGTTCATTGGGAGGTAAAAGCGTCATTCGAAGTACATTTTTTATGAAGCTGAAGCGCTTCATGCTAAAAATGTGCGCACGGTCAACGCTCTTACAACCCTATGAAGTTACAAAAGAAGCATGAAATACTTATAACTACATTTTTTTTAGCTTTTTTTTCTATTAAGTTTTACATATATTTACCTGTGCACTTTTTTTTTAGGAACTCGTGTTATCACGAATGTTATATTACATTGTGTAACGAATGATAATTTCAGAAGGAAGCGAGATTGCTGTTGGCCAAATCATCATAATAAAACATACATGCAATGTAATTTCTTTGTTATGGTGAACGTAAAAAATGTTAATTGTCGATTCCATACATTTGTACCTTGACGGCGGATATTTATAAAGTAACAAATTCTTTTTTCACTATGCATGAACGTGAGGAGAAATTTAATATATGATTGATTGGTCATTGCTTTCAATCCAAGTGCATCAGTCTGGATGTAGGGCGAGAAATTAAGACATCCACTTGAGAAAGAGGAAAATCTTAGGTGCGTGTAGATTGTTCTTTTTCACCTGTACACTTCTACTCAAATTTTAACAAACATTGGCTGAACTATTTTTGAATTCTTGTTTTCTCATTATAACATAGGTTCATTTCATATTACGAGAGACAACAGTATCAAAACTTTAGAGTAGGAGATAACATTAACTTTTATTTTGTTTCCCACCGCGAGTAAATGAATATTACAAAATCTAAATAAACTGGGTATGCTGCCGTTTTGTTTTTCTTTGTTGACATATTTGGTCGTTTTTATAGAGATTAAGATAATAACAAAATGTTGGCTACTGTGTCTGTATTTTTTACATTTTTACCTAATATTTCTGTTTGCTTTGTTCACATATCGTTGTCAATATAATTGATTTCAAACAGATCATAAATAAAAACATTGCAAGATTTGATATTCTATTCATTACACAAAACATATTGAAACATTTCAGTTCTAGCAAAAATATACATAAAATCACAAGCTTAGTAATTTCAGGTTGAGACTAAAACGCCTAATGATGGATTGCACTTTCGAAGTAATAGACCAATTTCGAGTTCATCCGACAAAGGAAAAAACTCGTCAATTATACGCGCCTTTATCACCGTCATTTGTGCGTTTAGGGGCGTCGTCACTTCCGTTCCAATGTTGAGCGAGTGGTTGGAAAACTATAATTCTATATTGTTCGAATTATTCGGCATATTGAATTCTCAAAGTTGACAACTAGCACTGCTGTCATTAGGGAATTGTCATTAAGTACCTACAGAACAACCATTATTTCTAGTTTATCCTACACAGTGACGATCACTAAGACGCTTGAAGAACGTAAATAGTGCAGGGATACAGGCGACCCCCTCTATCTGGTAAATGACGTCATAACGGCGTGTATAATTGACGAGTTTTTTCCGTTGACGGATAAACTCGAAAGTGGTCTATTAACACGTAGCCTCAATAAATAGGCGCAAATCATAATCCTCATTGGTAAATGACCTGATTGATTATTATATTTATCATAATTTTGTTTTTATTATAAAACATCATATCCATTATACACTTGCAGCATTTATATTTTCTATCATTTGATTAATCATTTTATGAAGATTTCTTTTTGTTTTATTGTCATTCTAGTACCAACAGGCGCGCTCGAGCAATAGGGGTAAACGTTTGGACTTATGATAATGATATTATTGATGAGTTTCTGATTTGCGTCTTTATATTGAAAAACACACGAAAAGCTTTTTAAACTTAAAAGTAAATAATGGTAAAATGTAAGAATCAGATGATTGAATGATTGATTGTTTGTGATTTTCACCACTTTTTCCTTTTTTTTCTTATTAAGCATTGAGGTCAGTTTTAAATGTTTGAATCCCGTGTGTCCAGAGACAACCACTCACCCTCAGCAGGAAAACTGTCAAAATAAAAAATAGTCAATTCAAATCGGTGTCCAAAACACCTTTCAAGTAAAGAATTCGAACTCAGAACCCTTATGAATATATAAATGACATATAGTTTTATAAACTTTTTAAGTAGTATGAATATATTTTTTAAGACATAATTAAACGAGCTTTCCCTCTACAAATATTTTAAACTCGATTTACAATTGTTTTGAGATAACATTAAACAGACTATTGTAAGCATAAATACAATATACAATAATGTTGATCCTGGAATACATTACATCTTAGACAGATTTTGATATGTTTGATTTTCCTCTTTTTAAGGGATACAAAGTAAACAACGTTGTGTACGAAGTCTGTCCTTACATGTCATCTTATTCTTAGAACTGCATATACAATTTGATTAAAAGATTAGATCCTGAGTACAATATTCTTCAAGAAATTTGAGTGGCAGAAATAAACCATCTACGTAGAGTCGGCGGGAGTGACATAATCCACACTAGCTGCAGTATGAGTAAGGGAGCTACCATTTGATTTTGCAAGTGTCTCATCCTGCCTTTTTTTTTACTCAAAACTCCTGTCCTGCCTATTTTTTTTTCAAATTTCATCCTAGCCCCCCCCCAAATAAAAAATCAAATGGTAGCTCCCTAAAAAACTTTCAACTGTAATTTAATTTTTTTTTTTTATACATGTTATAATTCTAATAAATATTACAATAAAAACAATTGTAAGTTAAACATATACCCAGACAATATGAAACAGTGCCCTCAAATATTGAAACTAAATGATACCCTGAAAAGTCTCTAATCGTACCCTAGAAAAAAAACCATTTATAATAGTTTTGTTATTATAACCAGTACATTTTTTATGACAAATGATATTCAAAATGAGACGAAAAAATATGTGGGATCTATGTCAATGAGATTGCACCTCTTTGAAACAAGAGGTGAACATATGGTATTTAACGTAACATAACAGATTTTTTTTTAATAAAATATGCTTAATTTAACAGTCTCGAAAAAATACCCACTATAATAATATATTTAACAGAAATTTACAGATTTCAAACACTGCCATGATGGTACATGTACAACCATACAATATTTATATACTACTAAGCCTGTTTCAAATGCAAATAGAGTGATTGGCTGATTGAAAGTTGTCTAGTGGCGTATCCAAAGGGGGGGGGGGGAGTCCGGGGGTTGGAACCCCCTTTTTTTGGCCGATCAATGCATCTGAATTGGGACTTGTAGTTGGACCCCCCCTTTTTTTAAATGGCTGGATCCGCCCTGTTGTCATACTATGTTAATATAAAATGCCTCTCTGAATAAATTCAAGTAATGTACAATAATGATTCTTATTACAAAGATATACGAAGATGTGGTGTGAGTGCCAATGAGACAACTGTCCATCCAAATAACAATTTATAAAAGTAAACCATTACAGGTCAAGGTACAGCCTTCAACACGGAGCTTTGGCTCACACCGCACAACAAGATATAAAGGGCCCCAAAATTACTAGTGTAAAACCATTTAAACGGGAAAACATGTACATACGTATACTATGTATAAGTCGTCCTTTCTTATGAAAAACATGAGTTATGGTGTACATAAGGACTTTCAACACACTGCATCGGTACTGATTAAGTGAGAGCATTAATTTTCGTCTCAGTTCAAAGCCTGGCTGACATATATTGCTACCAGAAAGTTAGCCTTGCTCAAAACAAGAGTAATTACAATACTAGTACAATAAAACATACGACTGGTAAATAAGATAATGATAAATAATCATGATAAAGTGTTAATTAAAACAGGGATAGTAGTTATGAAGCAAGAAAGTTAAAACCGATGCTGCTATCAACTTCATAACCTCTGCATACGTTTTAATCCTCTCAAATTATAAGATTTCTTGTCCATTCGTTTTTTTATCCGTTTTGTTATTTGATTTTGCTATGTGATTATGGACTTTCCGAATTGATTTTCTCTAAGTTCAGTATTCATGGTATTTTTGTGATTTTACTTTTTACTTCAATGTTTAAGATTAGAATGGTCATGATGGTAAAAAAACCTACACAAATGATGTGAAAAATACAATTTTCAGCACTGGTTTCAAATATGGCACTTCTTATTAATTACAAGTGAAGGAGATTGTTTGTAGGTGTGTAAAATTAATATAAAAAAACAGGGTAGAAATTGTTTTCAGATTAGCAAAGCCTGAACTATAATCAAATATACACATATACATTAAAAAAAAATCCAATTCAACAAAATTCTGAATTTAGTTCCATTAACTAGTTATTAAGATGCCCCTTGCAAGTAACACAAGCATTTTTTTTCAATTCCAATAATCTCAAAAAGTTACTAAAGTATTTTTGTTCATTTGTTCAACCAAGAAAAGTAAAAAAAAAAATATGTTCACATGACCATCTAGTGTTTAAGATGCCCTTTGCAATTAATGTTTAAAGCATTATGTCCCACTTCATTACTCAAAAATATAAAAAAATAAAAAATCCACGAGTTTTGTTCATTTGTTCAACTACTTGTAATAGCAGTATAAAATCTCGGTAAAACATCATGTTCATATATGGCCTTCTAGTGTTTAAGATGCCCATTGCAAAAATGTTTAAAGCATTTTGTTCAATTCAAATGAAGTACTTTTTATAAGAGAACTGTTCCTTTTGTTTAACTAAGAACAGTATAAATCGTCTGTTAACGTTATGTTCATATGGCCTTCTAAACACACAGATAAACTCCATTGATGATTCAAAGCGTTATATGCATGTGTCTAACTGAACACACATTTAAAGCGTTCTATGCATGTGTCTAACTGAACACACTGTTTATTCCATCTATTATCACAGACTTGTTTAAGTATATTCGTCAACTTTGACTTTGATTCTGTTCTGTTTGAGACTGATGATGTTCAATAACAGTAAACGATAGATTGGATTGACCCAATGACCGCGCGGAACCGTATGACTCTCCAGCATTTTGCACTACGTTTGTTATCACAGTCTGTGAGATACTTAAAGGTCCAGCCAGCTGTAATGTTTGGGAAGCTGATAATCCTGCTAAATTTAGAAAACTTTGAGATTCAACGTATGACGTCATACCACTTTCGTTTGTAATGATGACCACATTACATGGACAGGACTGAGTGTCCGTAGAATCACCGGATTCGGTCCGTCTTCGACTTCTAAGAAGTGCTTCTACATCTTCCTCAGTGGGTCGTCTCTCTCCTACAGGCGGCCCTGATAAGTCATACAATCGTCTGCTACGGCGATTCCTACGCCGTCTAGTGTCAGTTTGACTACGAGGCAACTGACTTGGCATTCGACACATTCGTTTAAGCTGTTCTGCAAAGCAGCATACAACAAATAGTAAAATAAAACAAACACAAAACGGTATCATAAGAATTAATCCGAGAGATTCCATTGCCATTTTCGGTTCACTTTACAAGTTCTGAAAAATAAGATATAAAAAGAATTATAATTTTAGATGTTTTAATTCGTGGATGGTCTTTAGATTTTTTGGTTTAATTTATATTGTTCAATGTTCGATAGTATTGATTGATTGATTGATTGATTTTAAGATGGTTGCTAAACCCCAAGTGGCAAATATTTAAGGCATGTGCAGGACGAGAACAAGTTTACAATAAATACAATTTAACAGTCTTGTAAAAGAGGCAATCGGTGTCGCCGGGGGAAATTTGGACTACCGCTGGAAAATGGGGGTAAATTTGGCCTTGCAACACTACCACTTGAAAAGGAGGGTATATTGGACAGGGACAGACATTTGGTCTGGTGACAGGCCACCTTCCGACCATTCAAAGACTTGTTGCAAAGGTTCTTAACGTGCAAAGAGCGTGGCACTATTTTACATAAAACATGGGATTTAAACATTTGGAAAACCACAGCAGAATCCGCTACTTTCCTTCTGTCCGTTAGATAAGGGTACGAAATCGGCCGAGTGGAGACGAATGCGGATTTAACGTCCCCATTCTAACCAGACGTGGATTCAAATTTGTAATTGTAAAAATATTTATAAACTGTAAAACATTTTGTAATGATGACCACATTACATGGACTTGTTTTACAGTTTATAAAAAATTTACATCCTGCACAAGCAACAGACACTCCACGTTGGCAAGCGTTTTACCGTCAGTCGGAAGAAAATCAAGTGGCCATATTTCTATGGCACTGGCTACGGTTATATTAGAATAAAAATATATAAATAAATAGCGCAGCTGGATATGACCGCAGAGGTCCAATCCTGAACAGTTTGGAAAAAATGGACACAATATTCGCGCTCAGTGATACAGGTCTGAATTTGGATTGTAATTAAATATTTGACACACAATAGGTTTCTGACACATAATAACTGTAGTCAAAGAACTTAGAATTGATTATATGATTTGGATTCATACAATTATTGATGCTATTGTGACCTCCCCTTCTTTTCTTTTTTTTTGCAATCTACACTATGCTGTTGCGAATTGACCCACCCCCCAAAAAAACCATCCCCTAAAGAATTTGAACCCCTGTTTTGCATTTGAGCAATACACTATACTGTTGCCTATGCCCCCTTTTCAGCAAATAGTCCTAGACCTGACATTTCTTTATACATAATTTACAAGTAGTTTAAGGCAAGTTAATTAAAACATACACAGCATTGTATTTTAAATATATTTCAATTTTAATCACCTCCCTTACAATGAAGTTACATTGCTTTTAAATTGTCTTGTCCATTAACCAGAAAAACCTAGTTTTTCCCTGTATTTTGCCCCTAATTTTAACCTCCAAAAGTTGATCATAACCATCCCTTTGTGGTATCCGCGAAACTTGTGGTATAATTTCAGAGAGATGCATACACTTATAAACACAAGTTATTGTCTGGAAACTACAAAAGTGCTTATTTGGGTTCCTTTTTTGGCCCCTACTTCATAAACTGACAGGCTACCATGCGACTTGGGCGAAGAAGTCGCTTTCCCGGCCGTCACTTCGCTTTCCTCGACCCCCAAAAGCGAAAACAAGTCGCCCTATTCTTGACGATACTCGCGTTCAGTCGCTTCCGTCAACGGACATTTTCAATTTTTACCAAGTTGATGAAACATCAATTTTTTATTGATAATTAAAGAAATTTAGACATAAACCATTTATTATCTTAAGAAAAGATGTTGATGCATTGTCTTTGCAGTGTGTAGCAGGTTATTTGATTAAAATACAACTTTTTATCACTTCGTGCATTTCCGCCAGTTCCGGTGCGTGTAATACTCGAAAATGTACATTAACCTAAATTTTGGCGGCAAAATAAGTTTTGTTACTTCATTAAAACGTGATAAAAGTTGCCTCCAGTAAATGTTTAATCCATTTATTGCATCAAAAAAGTCATCTCCCTTTCCAAATAACTTGTCAAACATCGTTTATTTTTGTAAATTTTCTTGCATTTGTCCGCCATTGCCTGAGTTCTAAAATACGGATCTGAACCGGACCAACTATGACCGAAATCCGTACTTTACAATAATTACTACGGACGCACGGATGGAACAGCTGACTTAAGAATATTGATCCCAATGGGAAAAATTTCTTATTTCACACGAATAAAGAGACTGTTGGTTACATCTATTTGATTGGTGTATATAATTCCCTATATTTTTTATGGATCGTTTCAAACTGTCTATTGATTAAAGTTGCTTAACACTGAGACTATTATATTATTATCAATATATTATGACCCAGCTTAATAACTTTTATACTTTTTTATGAGAAACAATGAATTTCATACACAAGATAATTTTGAATTAAAATTGTAATTGATATATATTATAATTTCTTTACATTTTTTAAAATAAAAAAAATATTTAGTTGGTAGTTTCTCACAAGAACCTTAGTAAAACTTAAACAACATTTAATTTGAAATATTACTTTAATTGTATACTCTGATATGCAGAATTGAACAATATAAAAAGAACATTATTTACATACGACTCTTTAACTGTTATAGTAAAATCCAAACATTGTAGCGCACTGCGGGGAATCAGCACTTCTCTTTCAAATCTCACCACTTCTCCCTATCAGTTTAAGCAACACGACGGGTTCCACATGTGGAGCAGGATCTGCTTACCCTTTCGGAGCACCTGAGATCACCCCTAGTTTTTGGTGGGGTTCCTGTTGTTTATTCTTTAGTTTTCTATGTTGTGTCATGTGTACTATTGTTTTTCTGTTGTCTTTTTTCATTTTTAGCCATGACATTGTCAGTTTGTTTTAGATTTATGAGTTTGACTGTCCCTTTGGTATCTTTCGTCCGTCTTTTAAAAAAGAGAAGTCACTTCTCCCTATAATTCTGAAGCCCTGATTACTGTTGGGACCATAACCCCCCCAAAAGCAATTCCAACCTTTCTTTAATGCTATTTAACATTCTGGTGAAAAATAATAGAGATCCATTCACTTTAACTAAAGTAAATGTCTGGACACTAGATGTGTCTTCGGATGATGACGCAGACTATGCAAACGACAACATGATAGCATTATACGTTTGAGGCCACAAAAGGTTGTATAATAAGAAAATGTGGTATGATTGCCAATGAGACCAACTATAATCATGATAATCTATTGAAGTTCAAAAAAGGGGAGATTAATTGTAAAAATTTAAAGGCAACATAACGGCATTCCACAATGATAAAAACCTATACCAGGAGTCAGCTGTAATAGGCCCTGACATGAAAAATATGAAACAATATAATTTCAATTGTAATAAACAGCTATGCCATGAGCGCCTGATGCACCAGTCACATTTTCAAAGAATAGAGTTCAATAACTTCTCAATGTCATATTTGAGATTTATGAAAATCAAAGGGAGCTTAAATTTCTTAGATATTGTAAAAAAAATGGAAAATTCCCCCTTTTTAAATAAGTAAAACCCCATAACTTGGAAAAATAAAATCTAAAATTTATAAAATTCTAAAAGGAGCTTACATTGTACATCAATAGATATTAACACTTCACTAAAGGTTTTCGAGTGAATGTCCGACATGTTGACGACGGACGGACAGACAGACAACGGTATACCATATTTACGACTCTTGTAAACAGATTTATAAAAACTACAGCCTTATATATAACAAAACAATTATTTAGGAAAAAAACAAAATATGACAGACATAAACCAACTACAGACTCCTTTTACTTGGGGCAGGCAAACATAGTTTAATTCACTTTTGCACAAGGTGAAAATTGACCTTATTTTTGGTAACAGCAATGCAAGGGATCAAGGACTATTTTACAAGCTATATATCGTACATCAGGGGTGTATCCAGCCATTTTAAAAAGGGGGGTTCCAATCCAGGAAAAAAAGGGGGGATGTTCCAACTATATATCCCCATTCAAATGCATTAATAGGCCAAAAAAAGGGGAGTTCCAATCACATTCAGATATATGATATATATATATAGCATCACATTACCATTATGCTAAAAGGCCCTGGGGAGAACACTGACATGTACATATATGCCGAAATTCTTCCAAGGACTAAGAAGGCACTTTTTGCATGATTTGACTGATGTCTGACCAAATTTGGATTGAACTCTTCATATACATATACTTCATTTAAACTTTGGTGGATAGCTGTCTCATTGCATTGGCAGATCAAGGGGTCTTATGGGGGTTGGAATCCCCCCTTTTTTTGGAAGATCAATGCATTTAAATGGGAGCATATAGTTGGGACCCCCCTTTTCCACCTTAACTCTGGGTTGGGAACCCCCCTTTTAGAATGGCTGGATCCGCCCCTGCATTGGCAGTTGTACCACATCTTCTTATTTATATAAATTATTTGTTTGTCTGATGAATATCAGGGGATGTCCATTCATGTACATATAATATGATTATCATGTGGAATACATTGTATCTAGAAAAGCCCGTTAGGGCGAGTTGAGATATTCCATATGATATAGTCAGTATCAAAAAGGAAACTATATATTATTCTGTTTATCGATAATTATGACATCACACAATGTATTGCCTAATATTTTCATTGATACATACGTACAGCCAGTAAGTTGCAATTGATATTTGAAAATATTAGGCAGTAAAATCAAAGGGAAATGTACGAATTACCGATAAAAGACAATATTTCTTTTGGCTTTGTTTTATTGTATGTTTTGTAAGTGCATGAAGCTTTGTTGTAATTGTTTATTAGGCAGCAACCATTTAATTTTCAGGGGGGGGGCTATGGTTTTTTTTGGAAAAAAAAGTTTATTTCCAGGTTTTAGTGAGAAAAAATAATTTGTTTTGGACCCTGAGAAAAAAAAATTGTTTGTTTCACCCTCAGCTGCCACTATATGAAATGTTAAAATTGAAAGAAAAAAATTGTTTTTTCGGTTTGTCCCTAAACATGCTAAAAAAAATAGATTGTTCTTCGCCGAAAAAAAAAGTTTGCACAGAAAAAAAATCCATAGCCCCCCCCCCCCAGAAAATCAAATGGTTGCTGCCTTACATGTTTTTGCTCCAAAATAACACCTGTACATACTGTGCAACATTACTTTAGAAATCCTCAACATAAATAAATATTGGAAGATGTGGTATGAGTGGCAATGAGACAACTCTCTATCCAAGTCACAATCATAAAAGTTAACCATTAAAGGTCAAGGTACAGTCTTCAACACAGAGCCTTGGCTTGGCTCACACCAAACAGTAAGCTATAAAGGGCCTAAAAAATGTACTTGTGTACAACCGTTTTAACAGGAATCAACAGTCTAATCTATACATGTATTAAAAAGATGAAACGAGAAACACTTATGAAACCACATCATCAAATGACAACTACTGAACATCAGATTCCCGACTTAGGAAGGACAGACCACGTTGTGCAAGCAGTTTAAAAATTTTAATGGTACCAAACCTTCATCCTTATCTGAAACAATAGTGTAACATTCAGGGCTCACACTTCTTCAGAATTATAGGGAGAAGTGACTTCTCTTTTTGAAACTGATAGGGAGAAGTGGTGAGATTTGAAAGAGAAGTGCTCATTCATGCGGTGCGCTACAATGTTTGGATTTTACTGTAGTATAAACGGTCATTTGTAAATAATAGACTGAAAGCAGGTATCGTAAACAACAGGGCGACTTGTCTTCCCTTTTTGGGGTCGGGGAAAGCGAAGTGACTTCTTCGCCCAAGTCGCCTGGTGGCGTGAGCCCTGAACATCTCAACATAAAAAGACACATTATAAAATATCAATTCATTTGGATAGCTCAACTCAATCAAAAGACGCAGTAACACAAATGAACACAGTAACACTGAACAAGATATATATGTCTCTCATATTATATAAACGAGTCTAAATTAAAAACTACGTTCAAACCTATGACCGCAATTTTTATACGTGTGCATGTCAAACAAATTTCGTTGTAGAAGGGTCTAAAAACAGCACAAACAACATTTTCCAAAAGACCAGAAGAGTGAAAAAGTATATTTAAACAAAACGCATTTGACTAACAGGTCGAACAACTGATGTTCTTTAACCCTGCTGACTGCCATTGGCGATTGCCAAATAAAATTGATCACAGGTTGTAACAAAATGGATCTTATTATAAATTTAATACGTCACAGAAAAAAAAAAAATTGTTAACTTGTGGACAGGATGTTGTGCCACAAACATTTGGTGTCAATATTTCTTTAGTACACCATATCCGGATTTCGACAATAAATGTCTCTTCAGTGATGTTAGGGATCGAAACGGTATTTGGAAGGCCATATAAAAAGCACCCTCATTTTTAGAGAAAGTACCCTCATTTTTAGATTAACTCTTGAATTTTAAGAGTCAATATATAGGATGAACGGATCATATAAACCGGAGGGAAAATATGATACATGCCCAAACAAAAAATATAAACGAGTCTAAATTGAAAACTACGTTCAAACCTATGACTGCATTGGATAAAAACCGCAATTTTTATACGTGTGCATGTCAAACAAATTTCGTAGTAGAAAGGGTATAAAATCAGCACAAACAACATTTTCCAAAAGACCAAAAGAGTGAAAAAGTATATTTAAACAAAACGCATTTGACTAACAGGTCGAACAACTGATGTTCTTTAACCCTGCTGACTGCCATTGGCGATTGCCAAATAAAATTGATCACAGGTTGTAACAAAATGGATCTTATTATAAATTTAATACGTCACAGAAAAAAAATTGTTAACTTGTGGACAGGATGTTGTGCCACAAACATTCGGTGTCAATATATTATATGATATATTTCACAAATGTATGCCCTACACATGTCTGAACATGAATGTTGGTGAATGAAAAGATCTTTCATTTTTATCAATTAAGCAATAATCAAATTAAAAAAGATGATAAGTGTTACCATGGTTACATATATGGTTCTGTTTCTTTAGTTTTCCCTCCATATCCTAACATTTGATTTTAGTATATTGCTTTACAGAATTTTACTAGACAGTATATATACGATTTTTGTAAACATTTTGTAAACACTCATCCAAAAAAGGGGGAGGGCAACAGTTAACACTCAACTTCCTCGGCAAATATTTCAAGCATAAATTGATCATTGTTAATCAAAATAAGATAATATATCTAAAATGCTGTTATTCAAAATGTATACAATACAATGCACATGACCAATGCGTCGGCCTCAAGTGTATGGGTCCCACGACGGTTTTGGTAATTGTCCAAAAAATTAACATACGAGACTTTGTAAACAAACACGTATCGCTGTATTTAACTTACCCTTATTTACATTTAGTTACACATTTCTACATTTGTAAACAAACACGTTCATTGATCTTTCTTATCACATTCATAGACCGTGGTTGCCTGACATCATGGAATTTCCCCAACATAGGAAGTCTATTTTTACATTTATTGTTTGGAACCAAAGCGAGACAACTCTAAATGTTTATTGGCCACAGGTAACAAAAATCTGTGCAATATTAAGGATTTGTATTACAGGCACTTTTTCTATCCATAGGAAGGTCGACTATAGATTCATATAAATAGAAGCTTTACGGATAGAAACAAGTGCCTCACCCCTGTGCCCAATATACCCAGTCCGAGTCTACATAGACTAATTACGAGTCACTAAATGTACAATAAATAAAACTGAACACAATAAAAATACATAATTTATAAATTATTCACAAGCACATGGTAAGAATGTAAAAAAATATTCACATTTGACATCTTAGTAAAAAAAAAATAAAAAAATTCTGATCATTTAGTAATCCTTTTAAATTGTCAATTGGATTTATCTTTTTATTTTTTTATATATATAATGTCTTTATACATGTATATCTTTCTCTGTTTCCAGCAACAAGCCCCTGACAGTATCGAATCCAGATTTTTTTATAAGTGGGGAACCACTGACTGCCTAGTCCAAATAATTATGACGTCTGGGACGGCTATTTTATTTTTTTCTGGGACGCCTTCCTACGACCTAGTCCAAATAATTATGACGTCTGGGACGGCTATTTTATTTTTTTTCTGCCGGGACGCCTTTCTACGACGTCGTAGGAAGGCGTCCCAGAAAAAAAATAAAATAGCCGTCCCAGACGTCATAATTATTTGGACTACTGACTGCCTAACTTTAGAGGGGACCCGCTCCAGTCATTCTTTAGTGACTGATTCATAAACAACAATTTTTTTCCCCAAGAAAAAAGATCTCAGTGAAAAATCCTCTAAATCCGCCACTGCCTAAATTTGGGACCGTGAGGTAACACAGAATATGTGAATTTAAAGGGTTACAAATGCACTTTTTTTTAAAGCAATCTTAATTTTCTAAATAAGTAAGACCATAAAATGACCACGCATATACTATATAGTATGATGTTATTTTCAAATACTTTTTTTTGACTTATATCCACTTTCTTCAAAGTCCATATATAGATCTACTGATCTTCCTCTCATTAAAGAAATACCTGAATTTTAACTTATTAAATCATATTTTTTTGTTTTTTGTTTATTGTCTTGTAAACAGATTAAGACGATAATAGTTTATCAATAATAATATCAAGGTTACAAACGAAAACCTTGGTAATTACATGATCTTTACGATTAGCGAGAACGAGGCGTCGAGAGGCATCTCCTGCTATGCAATCCCAAGGTCGTCTGCTGGTTATTAATCCTTGACATTAATTTATCTCCCGCCATGGAACTTCTCACTCAGTCAAAATGTCACAATCGCAAGAAAAGGACACGCTTGATTAAAAACAAATCACTTTCTGATATGTAGGATCTATAACACAAATAATGTGACTGTACCCTGCTTGCATAATCTGATAGCTCATACATTACTGCAGATTATGGAAGCGAGGACCCCCCCTAAGAAAAAAAAAATATATAAACCCCCCCCCCCCAAAAAAAAAATCGTAACTTTGTTTGAAATGTCGAATCTAAGACTCGAAAAAGGCAGTGAAACAGAGGTTTAATTACGTACTTTTCTTCATCACAAAGTCACTGTGAGCTAGGCTTCAACTCGGAGCCAAAAAATCGTCACCTCTCAATATAAGAGGGTCGACACTTTGCACACAGCACGCATCAACGGATTGCATTTTCGATCTAATCTCACAACAAGTTTAAGACATGCCCCTAGCATAGAATGTTTTGTAAAGAAATAAATAAGGTAAATGTCATGAAATGTTAAAAAATAATCACAAATGAAGCAAACTTTGAATTGCAAGGTCTTTAATTTACATTAAAAATATCATCATGTTCACCGATTTAAAAAAAAACCAATAACAATGGCATATTCATCAAAAAAGTTTAATACATCAACATTATGACAGTTTGTATGGGGTTCTCAATTATTTTTGTAATCTTTATATTTTTAGATACCTTTCTCAAAAGGCTTTCAAAAACACGAATCGCTCACCTGATATTTTTTTGCTTAAATCTTTCATCAATGATTTTTTCTTTGCTTTTCAATATATTCTAATGATTGGCTTAGAATGGCCATTTAAATTTTTTATACAAGATTCATTTGAGAAGATTTTAAAGTTAAACACATATTTTAATTTGTGCAAAATTGTCCTGTGAAGGGTAATAACTCCTTCAGGGGTCAAATGACATTTTTGGTCATATGAAACTGTTTCGTAGATCTTACTTTGTTGACCATTTTTTTCTGTTTACAGGTTATCTTTATCTTCAATATTATTCAAGATAATAACCAAATAAAACTGCAAAATATCCTTAGAATAACCAATTTAGTGGCAGCAACCCTACAATGGGTTTTTCGATTCGTCTGGAAATTTTAGGACTGATAGATCTTGACCAATTAAACATTTAAGTACCATATGTCAGATTTTCTCTTGAAGATTTAGTCGTTGAAATTTAAGCCAAAAAATGCATTTGACCCCATCTGTTTTATTTTTAGCCATTGTGGCCATGTTTGTCGACGAATCAAAACTTTGGATACAATTAATAAACGAGATACCATAACAAACATTTAATAAAATTTTGAAAGTATTTGGCCCACAATTTCAGAGGAGAAGATTTTTTAGATAGTTTATCAAATCAAATCAAATCAAATCAAATCAAATATGTTTATTTCCTAATCAAAGGGCCATTATAGGCATATGAATTACAAACTAAAATGATAATAGACAAAACATAAATTAAAATACATATTTAGAAGCAATATGAAATTAAACATTATAATATGATTCATATAAAAACAAAACAATAGTATATATAATACGACATTGTCAGTTCAGCAAAGAAAGACAACTCTTCACCAAATATTATCATTAAAACCTGACAGTGTATTAATTCACTTGACAGTATTATTTCTCACTTCTAAGTTTGAAGTTAAAAATTTGCATAATTTTTTGATAAAATTATCATCATCATTTGTCATAATCCATATGAATAGGTTTTGCGAATTAAGTATTCTTAGTTATGGATATTCCATAAATAAATCATCAAGTAAAATGGTTCTTGAAGTTACATATAGAGGACATTGCAACAAAACATGGTGTTCATCCTCAGTCACATTCAAATTACATATTGACAAAGTCTTTCACATCGTAGAATACTCTCTAATTTACCTGACATATTTACCCTGCGTTCATGACGACCAGTTTCAACTCTTAATTTGTGATTACTTAAACTAAATTTAGTAAGAATTTGACAATTGTCATTATTTATAGAGGATAGATAGGTTTTTTTACCAAATGAAAATTAAAAGTTTATG
Organism: Mytilus trossulus; assembly: GCF_036588685.1. Taxonomy (NCBI): domain Eukaryota; kingdom Metazoa; phylum Mollusca; class Bivalvia; order Mytilida; family Mytilidae; genus Mytilus; species Mytilus trossulus. The sequence continues at coordinate 7,894,348 of NC_086385.1, read as the reverse complement.
ACGACAGACGACGGACGCCAAGTGATGGCATAAGCTCACATGGGACCCTTCGGACAGGACAGGACAGGAAAGGATCTAGCAATTGAGAGACTGAACAGAATTTTTGTATTTTATCATATACTGCGGAATATATAGAACCCGATATAATCTGTAGTTATATCTTTGTTTGGTATTAGACAATCGTTTGGACTAGATTATTACGCGGCGTAACTTTTCATATCAGATGTCGATAGGTTCAATGTCAGCTCAATGCCGAAAGCTCGGGGCTGATATTGACCGAGGGCTGATACTACATCTGATATCATCAGATTATTACATGACATTTTTTTTTATATCAGATTTATTATCAGCCCGCTTAACACCATAGAATATAGAAATTATGGCCCAAACCCCAATCAATCCCCAAATATGGTATCTGTTTTTTTCTGCTACAATGTGAATGCTCATTTATTATACTAAGAAAATTAAAACAAACACAATTCTTTTATTATTTGTGAGAATACATTAATTTTATCGCTTGTTTTAAAAATACCAAATATCATTTTATTCAAAAACCACTATTGTTTAAAAGAATACAAGATTTTTCACGCCTCCGCTTTAGAAAAAAACAGCTCTACTCATTCGATAACTTGACACTGATTTTTCCAAAATAAATAAAATGGTTGAAACGATTTCATATGATAATCACTGACGCAAATTGAATTTTAATATCAAACAACTTGGAGACAAGATATCACGTCACGTTTACTGTATTAAGGCCAGCACTGCATGCTATATTAGGGAAGAGACACGAGGTTTGACAAACTGTTAATCATGCAACGTTCAACATGTTCTAGCGTGTGCATTGACAAAAATATATATAAAGGCACAAACTGACGAAATTGTTTCTTTTTGGCTTCCTCGTTGTATTAATTTTATATGTGCTAATTGAAGGTTTCATGACGAATGGGGATCGGCGATCGTATAATATCAAATTGCCTTTTTTTAATACCAATATGATATTATTAAAATTAATTTATATAAAGTAATAAAAACGAGGTTTTGGCGAAAAATTCATTGTTATCTTAATTAAATAACGAAAGTTGATATACAAAATATAACATTCTTAAGAGTTATTTTAAACCTATTACTCTTATGCATTTTATGGCTATAAGCAAATTCTGTTGAAATATTTTCGATTTGGCTGGCAAGTTTTACTTGAAAAAAAACCCCGCTTAGTACTGTACATTTGAATTTTGTATGCTAAAATTTGACAAAAAGAATATTCCAGGTGAAACATATGAGTAGTGTTATGTATATGAGACTTGTGCTCGGCCTTGAGGAGTTTCTGAGGGTTACTTGTAAAAGGTTGCTTTGCTTATTATTCCAATTGGTACATGTACTGTTTTAATAAAATATTCAAATTTTCCGGAAATCATGAGCTTCTTTAAGTTTCATCAGATACAAATTTGCAGCAAATCGTATGCTTTGTTATGATGTTATAGGTCCCCTCCCTACATGCAAAGAATGCCTCCTCTACCACGAATAACAAAAATCACATATTCGTTGCCTTATATTCGTTGTGAACATGGAAAGTCATGATTGACATAACGAATAGTCAATACATGTGTCGCAATTTCGTGACGCAATGCAAGTCAGGCCAACCAAAATTTATTCAGTGATATCAGACAGTTTTTGAAATATCAACCTATAACCTATAACTATGGTAAGCCGTTATAATGACAAGAGTTCTTGAGATCAAGATATTAATCTGTTGAAGTATTCATCTCATGAATATTCATTAGTAATTTGATACCAGGTGCTCCGGAAGGGTATGCAGATCCTGCTTATAGATACAAATACAAAGAACTACTGACATAAAAATTGATGTTAATAATCTGTTTGTATTTGAATCTTAGAAAAACACAGCGAAACCCCCAGTCAAATGTGCCATTATTTTGAAAGCTAGGTTTTACTTGTTTTTTGCTACGTTCTTATCACGTTATGCTAGCTACGTATAAGTACGTGTATACGCACATTTCCACCACGCTTTGATACGTTTCGATACGTAGAAAGCACGTTTTGTTACGTTCCGCTAGGTTTTGGTACGTATTTACTAGGTTTCTACTTCGTTTCAATTTTCGCTACGTTTGTTGTTGAATTTTCAAAACATACGGGGCAGGTCCCGTTTTGAACAAAGGATCACTACGTTTTGATACGCCTCGTTACGTATATTCCCGTTTCGCCAAGCTTTCGAAACGTAGTAAAACGTAGCTCTTGAAACGTGACAGTGTGACTGAGGCTTGGGACACTGTAGTGTTTAGGTTTGGTAATCGGAACGAGGGCACAGTCTACGGTGACAAAAAGCTGTTATAAAATATGTAAACTCATATATTGGACTGAAAAAAGTCCCGATAGTATTCACAATCGATATAAAAATTACTAGTGTAATGGATTTACATATGTTCCCTTGTCCAATGATATTGTCATTTAAATATAGGGGAAACAGTTGTCTATATCATTGATCTTGTAGTTCCTGAACGGTTTCAGCAGGTTGGAATTTTATTAGTTGTAATATGCCTTGAGCTAACTTTTGGTAGCTGCGAGCACTCTCATATCGATGCTTTGATCTCAAGTTTTTTAGTCCTTCTTTACCCGATCCATTTACAACCGATTTCTACATTTTTTTTGTTAGTGTTCGCTGTGTTGTTTCACAATTGCCCCTATGTTACAATTCGGAGAGGTTAAGCGCTCCCTAACCGAATTATACTATATACCGGACTTGTTTTCTCATAAGCAACTCGACGGGTGCCACATGAGGAGGCAGGATCTCTTTACCCTTCTGGAGCACCTGAGATCACCCCTAGTTTTTGGCGGGGTTCGTGTTGTTTATTCTTTAGTTTTCTAAGTTGTTTCATGTGTACTATTGTCTGTCTGTTTGTCCTTTTCATTTTTAGCCATGGCGTTGTCAGTTTGTTTTCGATTTATGAGTTTGACTGTTCCTTTGATATCTTTCGTCCCTCTTTTAAGCTTCGCCTTATTCTTTTTTATACCTGTAACTCAATTGTTGTCGTTGGGTCATGTCATGACTCTGTCAAATTCGTGATTCGTAAAATGCTTTGATTGCATTTATTTACATTTTGTCTTTCTGGTCTTGTATAGCCGACTACACGATGATTTTGTTCATTATAAATAAGCAAGTAGTGAATAAGTTAATAATTTTATTTAGAGTCGGCACATATGTACAATCAAGAATAAACTTGAGCTTAACAAAGCTCGTAAAACCGACTATAACATATACACAAAGCATTGCAATACAAATTAAGGATCATTAGCATTTTTGAAATGTCACATAGTCCATATATCACAGGGTCTTGGGGAATGGACCCCTCTTTATCTAGATATTTTTTTGTAAATATTCTGTAATATTTCTACGTATTTTCGGTTATTTGATGTGTCCTGCTCATTTGAATACGCTATTAAATATACAGTATCAGTTGTATATTATTCATAATAATATAAAAAGGAGGGTCCATTCCCCAAAATGTATGTGAACTAACAATAGGCTGCTGTACAACATAGATGGTGTAAGGTTCAATTGTCTCTATACAAATCAATATAATAATATAACAGAAAAATAAACAAAAACATGTCTGTTTCGTCAGGAACATACATATTAACATACTGTTCCTAGGTTTCGTAGAATTACATCTACTCCAAAATGGAATCCAGAAATTCTCTCGAGTCCCAAGTACGGTATGCAGTTGGAATGTTCATCATACTTGCAATGCTATCTCTTCTGGTTAACGAAAAACTCCTTCGACGAGGACTGAGATTTTCACAATCTAGATAAAATTCCGGATATTGTCCGTTCAGATCCCGGATGTTAGATTTGGCACCACGTGATTTCAAAAGCTGGATTATACTGGTATCACCACAAATACATGCATAATGCATGGCAGACCTCCTCGATTTGTCGACAGCATTTATTTTTGCCCCGTTATCCAAGAGACAAATCAAAAGCTTCTTCTTTTTATGGCGTTGATCCTCCTCCACTATGCTATCACAGACGGCCATTATCGGTGTTATTCCAGAAGAAAGCTTTGTATTTATTTTAACTCCTCCTTCAATAAGAATTGAAGCTAGTTTGAATTTTTTTCTGGCAATGGCGGCAAATAATTTGTCTGTAACAAGCTGGTTCCCTGTAGGAGCTTGTTCAGTCATAACTATTTCTGTTGCAATATCCTCTAAATGGATATGCGAAGAACTACGTGGTTGAGAATAAAAATCCAGGATTTCGGTTCGGTTTATATGTTGCTAGTTATATTTTGTCCTGTTGTAGAAAAAACCTCCTTCGAAGGATCTCTTCTCAGTTTGTCTTCTAATTGTATTTTGATTCTTTACCCAAAACAACTTTTCCTTTATAGGAATTTACCAGTATATTTATCCAATCAGCAAATGGGAAATTTTCTTACCAATTAAGTCTTTATCAAAGGTGATTGCTTCTACCACTTTGGATGAAGGAGTGTTTAGAGTTTTCCACAAAAGGCAATGGGCAGTTCTATTTACGTAGTTTAGTTTTAACGTGATTAATGTCAGGATATGCGTCAAAATTTATTCCTATGAAGTTGTCAATAGTATTTTTTTTCTATAATCAAATATTAAATCTAAAGGTTAAAGTTCTAATTTTAACATAACAAAACTGATAATTATACTACCAGGAACGGCGAGTCAAGTGGATATACAGATTTCCAGAGTGAAAGAAATTCAGAGGAAAGTTGTAAAATTTATAAAATGACTAAAAAATTCAGGTATTAGTGTATTTACGTTTGCAGAAACTTTATAAGACAAATTAATGTACTCATATTGTTTTATGATATGAGACAGGTTGAATCATTCGTTTACTTACCATCTATATGTTTATGTTCTGGTACTAATATACAATTTGCCGGAAATCGTATGCCCCTTCTGGTGCAAATTAGGCTGACACCGGCTGTTATTTGGCAAATTTGATAATACTTAATATTTGTATTTTATGCAGTGAATCAACCTAGATATCATGATCATCATATCCAAACTGGCGGGAAATCGTACATGTTTGTTTTATGTTCTCAGATAAAAGAAGTTATTCGCCATTGTAATGCGTTACTGCTAACCCTTATGGAGTGCCTGAAGATTTTGATCTTGTTGTTCAGTCATTTGTTTTTAATGTTGTGTTAGTTGTCTGTTGTACGTTTTATTACCATGGTGTTCTCAGTTTATTTCGACTAATTGGTTCAAATGTTCCTTTGGTATCGAAAGAAAAAAACTCAAATGTGACAAGCACCAACCTACGACAGCCACTTGAAGAGGTGCTCCGAACAACAAAACATGTAGGGCAGACAAAAATGAACGACTACCATAAGTTTAACGATTCCTCATAGGTTGGAAAATTAAGAAATATGGTTTGGTGAATAGATATAAGAAGATATCATAATAGTGCCAAGAAGACATTTCTCCATCAATAAAATTGAGAATGGAAATGGGGAATGTGTCAAAGATACAACAACCCGACCATAGAAAAAACATCAGCAGAAGGTCACCAACATGCCTTCAATGTAGCGAAAAAAACCCGGAGGCGCATAAAAAATATATACTTGTTCAGAGATAATAAACGCCATACTAATTTCCAAATAGTACACAAGAAACTAAAATTAAAATAATGCAAGACTAACAAAGGCCAGAGGCTCCTGACTTGGAACAGGCGCAAAAATGCGGCGGGATTAAACATTTTTTATGAGATCTCAATCCTCCTCTATACCTCTAGCCAATGTAGAAAAAACATGTTTGTGAGCGATTAACCCTCGACTATCCTATGACAGTAGTATGACAACAACGTTAACACCCCTCTGTAACAATCAGTAAGAAACTTGGCTCATCGAATCGAAACAATTAACAAAGGCAAACAATAAAAAGAATAAGACAAAAAGACACACCGTACCGATCTAAGAATGTTTGACGTTAATAAATAGTTGTTCAAAGCTAATTTGAAAATAAAAAAAATAAAATATAATAGCTGATCGAGATTTGAGAATTTAGATATAAAAATGAAGGCAACAGTAGTATATACCACTCTTCAATAGTCACAAATCATTTTTGGCCACATGTGTTATTCAGATCGATGACACAAGATCAATAGAAGTTTAACTCTTCTAATAAAAAAAATAATTATAAAACAATGCCATTGACAATACCGATTTAAAAAATGTTCACAGCAACAATCGTAAATTTTAAAGAAACTATTTGTGTAATTTTGTGACAGTTCAGTAATTCTGTCGTTCCGTTGTTTCCCCTTGTGGTTGATGTGTTTCCCTTGGTTTTGGTTTGTAACCTGGATTTTGTTTAGTTTAATCGATTTATGACTTTATACTGCAATTAACTTTATTTATTAGCAATACATAGACAAAAGGTAATATCACTAAAATACTGAACTCAGAGGTAAATCTAATTGGAAAGTCCATAATCAAATGGCAAAAGCAAATGACAAAACACATCAAAAACGAATGTATAAGAACTGTCATATTCCTGACTTGGCACAGGCATTTTCAAATGTAGAAAATGGTGGATTCATCCTAGTTTTACAGCGCTAAACCTCTCACTTGTACGACAGTCGCGTCAAATTTAAAGATATTGATAAAGATGCGCGAACAAAATATACTGTAAAATACAGGTACCTAAATATTACAATAATTTTAAAGTAACAAAATAGTCCTGAATGTTAAAAGTAAATTTCCAGTACTACAGATTGTTAGTACAGAAAAAGTACCTATGCAAAAGTAGCTGTGTAAACTTAGCATGTTATAATTTCCCAAAAGATACATACTGTTCATATCTTAATTTTTGATTAAGTTTTTCTGCTGACAGATCTTTTCAAGTGGACATCCAATAAAGAAATATTGTCTTTTTAGTGGCCTTATGTCTAACTTGGGATGAAGAGGATAAGAAAGTAAGTTAGTCTTTTTAGAGAATTTAACGTCTTTTAAGAAAGGTATCTTTTCGAAGGTTAGAAATATTTACAAGGTAAGTAATTTGCTACTAGACGTTTTTTCCTCTCTTATTTACAGTTTTAAGAATAGGTTGACTTGCTTTTGTACATTTATTTACTTTCTATGTTTATTAATTGGTTACAGTTTATTTACATTTCATTACATTTTAGTAATTTAATTTCAAAAGTGTTAATTTTTGCTGCATATCAATCTATTTTTTTGGTATTTGTGTCCTTAAGGTGGTACCCAACACCTTCACTAAAATTAATTTGGCTCGTTTAATTTTCCTAAATATTTTACAAAGAATTTACTGTGACCCTTTGACAAAAATTTAAAAAATTTGAACCAACCGTTTTATCAGAAAAATTACACTGGTTATATAATATAGGAGTTTGACAAACACTAGTTTTGAACATTGAGAAGCTTAATATTCCTTATCAACACAACATAATTAAAACGTTTAGCTGAGTTTACAGAGTTATCTCCCTGTAGTGTTAGGTACCACCTTAACTACTTGGATCTAGCTGCACATCTATAAGGATAATTTGCATGACTTAAAGTTTTGCAGCAAGTAAAAACAACAAATTGAATATGGTACCTATGTAAACTATATGTTCGCATATCAATATTTTAATCTATTCTAAGTAAAGCAACTCTTATCCGATGTCGCAATCGTTGTTTGCTATTTTAAGAGGGAATATTATAAGAAATTTTGTTTTTTATTTCTATTTACGAGAACGATTTCTTGTAAATAATTAATCAATATATTAACAAAAACAAGACAAACATTTACAATATCAAGTTTTCAGTGTTTGCAGGGGAGGTAATATTTTGACATTGTGTTATTGACGTCATAAGTATTGATATATATTTTGAAACAATAGCAATATACACGATATTATATTAAGGATAAAGTTCAAGCTTATAACTGAGAAAGTTCAGGATCATATATAGAGACACAAAGGTGTCATCATTCGCTTCGATTGTGACAGACGATGATTCACGAAAAACCCGCCATATATAGGTTTATTTTTGTTTTTTAATTTTGTGTTTGTTTGTCAGAAAGCTAATCAAAAATATATATTTATGTGTTATATTTTCTATCGCACCAATGCCTGATAAGAATTAAGAAAATTCAACAACATGAAGTGTGTATACTACTGTTGCCTTCATTTTTCATATAACGAATTAAGCAAAGAGATATAAAAAACGGAACACATTGTGTAATTTATGAGGGTCTTAGTGGTATTTACAAACTAGAGAATAATAAGAAAATATTTCAGACAAATGGCCCTGAAAAGAATGAATAGGGATACAATGGCTAAAAAGCTACGATAAATAATAACAAATGAATGGGTGCTAAATATAAAGAATAAAAAAGACTATGTCAAAATTTATAATGAATAGAGTCAAAAACATGTCAATTGGCAAGACAATTAAAGACACCATCACGAGTTGGTTGACCATTATGAAAAAATCGTTTCACAAATGTTATCGGATATGTCCCTTACGTCGTAACTTCAATCTCCTTCCCTTTCATGTGGCCTTCCGAATCAGATTATTTACCGGATTTTTTTATCTCATAAGCAACACCACGGGTGCCACATGTGGAGCAGGATCTGCTAACCCTTCCTGAGCACCTGCGATCACCCTTATTTTTTGGTGGGGTTCGTGTTGTTTATTTTTTAGTTTTCTATGTTGTGTCATGTGTACTATTGTTTTTCTGTTTGTCTTTTTGATTTTTAGCCATGGCGTTGTCAGTTTGTTTTAGATTTATGAGTTTGACTGTCCCTTTGGTATCTTTCGTCCCTCTTTTATGAGTGATCGCAATAAGTGTTCGTCAAACTTTTATATAAAGCAACTTTTTTGTTTTGGCGTGTGGTACACTTTTGTATAAATTTTAAATCTTTTGTCAAATAGTCAATGAGTATTTTATTAAATCAAATTTTTATGAAATGAAACGAGTTAAATTGAGTCTAATCAAGGTGTTTGGTGTTGATATGAACTATCATTGATATGGTCATTAATATGAATTAAATGTTTACAAAAACATTGATATACTAAAGCTTTGCTACATCAGGAATAAATTACCTTAGCTGTATTTTGCAAATTATTAAGGAATTTGTTGCCCTCAATGCTCTTCACTTTTTTACTTTATGTGACCAACGGTTTTTATTCGAGCGTCACTAATGAGTCTCCTGAAGATAAAACGCGCGTCTAGCCTCCGAAAAAATAAATCAATCCTTGTATGAGGAGTTTATTTACAACTACTGGGTTGATGCCATTTCTGGTGAAGTTTTAATTCCCCGAGGGTATTACTATCCCTGTAGTAAGCAATTCGGTGTTGACCTGACATACTGATTTGGTCATCATCATAAATTAACTTTTTTCAAATCTTTGAATTTTTTAAACTGCTAAGGCTTTTCTACCACATGAATATATTACCTTAGCTGTATTGAGAAATTTTAGGAGTTTTTGTTCCTCAATGCTACTGCAGATTGTTTTTTATTTGGCCTTTTAACCTGAATTAATTCGAGCGTCACTGATGAGTCTGGGGCAAATACAAAATATCAATCCTGGTATCTATATTGAGTTTATGTGTTGTCACTTAAAATATACAACAGAATGACCATTATAAAATAATAGAGACAGAAATGTGTAGTTGTAATTTCGCTACCCTCTCAAAATGAATGCAATATCTAATTTAAACTCGCTTAATTTTCGAGATTGAGAACCTACTGGTATAAATATTTGTTCATCTTCAATCAAATTATTTATCAGTGGTATGTCAAAAACGATATAGAAAATAAATATTAGTAAAAAACAATACAACATATAGTGAAATAAATCTGTAAAACAAAAGAAATTTTAATACCTATATTTAAGACTCAGAGGCAGTTCATGGCTGTGCTTAGTCAGACACCTGTGCTTGTCGTTGCTCGCTGTTTTTTCATATTTGTTTTTCAATTATTGTTTTGTACAGCAATCAAGTTGTTGTTTTTCTCGATTGAATTATCTAATGCTTTGTCATTTCTTGGCCTTGAATAAATCCCCGATCGAAGGACGTACAGTGACATATAGTTGTATATTAACATTTAGTTGCTTACATTAACCCCATTATGGACTTGAGGATAGTTGTTGCATTGATAAATCATATCACACTCTATTATATATTAAATTAATTTTCTGAAAAAAAGTTAAACATTAAAATCTACCACAAAACTACTGCAGTATTTTAATCCGTGCACAACATAAAAAACTCGGATTTAGAATTTTAATAGAAGATAAAATCATCGGATCTACGCGTGTCGTTTTTATAATAGTGTATAAAGCACAAAATAAGTAGGCGAAATTCAGCTCCTCAAATTTGCTTCTCTGTATTGCACAAGTATCCATGCAACCAATTAAATAAACTTATCTTAGAAACCAGGGCTGGAATTTTATATTTACACCAGACACTCGTTTCGTCTACAAAAGACTCACCAGTGACTTTCAATAAAAAAAGGTCAAATACAGTACGAAGATGAAGAGCATTGAGGACCAACAATCCTAAAAGTTTTGACAAACATAATTTATCAAGTTAAGTCAAGAAATCTTGCAACAGTTAACTTATGCTCGATTTTGATCGAATGAGCAAGTTTGAATTTAAACACGTGCTTTCCACGGTCTACTTATCTGTAAATTTCGATAACGATATCGAATGAATGAATGTATACTTTATTTGCAAAAAGCATATACATGGTAGGGCAAACGAAAATAATAATATTTCATTTATCGATTGATATTGACCAATTGTTGTTTGTACGTCTGGTGGCAAATAATTTATGTTCGTTCAGGACAAAATAAAAATAAAGGTAAAAGATATGTCATGTAATAGAGGTCGACCAGGATAAAGAAAGGGCAATTTGGAATACCACTGAAAAAGGCGGCTTTCAACAGACTACAGTTGGACCCATCAGAGAGTTGTTGCAAGGGTTCATAAGTAACATTGTTTGTTTCTTTAATAGTATTGTTGCTATTTAAATCAATATAAGGATAAAAAGAGGGAAGAAAGATACCAGAGAGACCGTCAAACTCATAAATCGAAAATAACCCGACAACGGCATTTCTAAAAATTTAAAAGACAAACAATAGAACACATGACACCACACATAAAACTAAATAATAAGCAACACGAACACAACCAAAAACAAGGGGTTATCTCTGGTGTTCTGAAAGGGTAGGCAGATCCGGGACCACATATGGCACCCGTCGTGTTACTTATTTTATTACAAATCCGGTAAATAGTCTAATTTGGTAGGTCACATTCGTGAAAAGGAAAATGGGTCTTGTTGTTACGATATAAGGAAAATATCAGATATCATCTGTGAAACGGTTATTCAATAGCGGTCGACCATTCGATAATCCTGGTACCTTTGATAACTATTTACACCACTGGGGCGATGCTACTGCTGGTGGACGTTTCGGCCCCGAGGATAAAGGTTAGAACTCATTGTCAGTAGACAAAATCATCCCTGTTCTCTTCTGTTGCAGGATTTGATGATGTGTCTCTGTTTAAAAACATATTGTATCATTATTTAAATGCTTATTCCGGCGACAAATGATACATGAACCCATTCTTTAGATTCATGTGCAATTGACTGAATAAAAGCTGCACTTAATAATACAAAAATAAGATAAAAGAGGGACGAAAGATACCAAAGGGACAGTCAAACTCGTAAATCTAAAACAAACTGACAACGTCATTGTTAAAAATGAAAAAGACAAACAGAAAAACAATAGTACACATGACACAACATAGAAAACTAAAGAATAAACAACACGAACCCCACCAAAAACTAGGGGTGATCTCAGGTGCTCCGGAAGGGTAAGCAGATCCTGCTCCACATGCGGCACCCGTCGTGTTGCTTATGTGATTACAAATCCGGTAAATAGTCTAATTCGGTAGGTCAAATTCATGAAAGGGAAGGGGATTGTAGTTACGACGTAAGGAACATATCCTATATCATTTGTGAAAGGGTTATTCCATAACGGTCAACCAACTCGTGATGGCGTCCGTAAAATTTACGAAGGGATGATTTCAACTTCACCATTTGGAACTCTTGGTTTAATAGCTTCCTTGTGAGCAGCAACTCTCTATCAAGAAAATCATGATAGGAAACGCAAGCACGGGAATATCGTATCAATTTGGAGATATATACCCCGTATGCAGGTGCTGCTGGAATGTTGCTACTTAGAAATGGAAAGTTCACAATTGGAAAGCTGAAATCATCTCTTTTGTCGTAAAGTTTTGTCTTCAACCGACCCTCATTGTCAATTTCTAGATGTAAGTCAAGATATGAAGCCGACTTAACTGTATCTGTAGTATCCTTTATCTCCAATTCGATGGGATAGATGCGATCCACATAGTCACCAAATTTTGAATTGTTTAGTGAAAGAACGTCATCTTTATAGCGGAAAGTAGAGTTAAAGGATATTGCTGACTTCTTATCTTTCTTCATAAGAAGTTCCTGCATGAAGTCAGCCTCATAATAATAAAGAAACAAGTCAGCAAGTAGAGGGGCACAGTTTGTGCCAATTGGGATGCCGACAGTCTGTTGAAAAACACGTTGTCCGAACGTAACAAATATGTTGTCAATCAAGAAATCAAGCATCTTGATAATATCGGTTTCAGAGAATTTTTTGTTTGAATCCGAGTGATTCTTTACAAAGTAGGATTTATCCCTCCCTAAGACAAGATACTTGTATCTACGTTGGCCATTCTTTTTTATGAAGCAAAGTAATACCAACTCTTTTAATTTGTCTTTTAGTTTGGAATGTGGAATACTTGTGTAAAGAGTAGAAAAGTCAAATGGTTTAATACTGTTACAAGATGAAAGAGAGTTAGATTGTATGTACCCTTAGAGATCTTTGGAATTTTTAAGTATCCACATTTGATTGACGCCACCTCTGGAATAGGCAGTTTCACAATAACTTTGAAGCCCGTCTTTGATTGCTGATAAGATGGATGTTAATAATTTAGAAAGGGGTTTCGTGGAGCACTTGGAAGACCCAGCAATATACCGTTGTTTGTAAGGACACTTATGTAGTTTAGGTATCCAATACAGTGATGGAAGATCCAGTTCTTCATCTTTGTTTGAAATACCAAAGGAACAAAGAACAGACCTATGAACCATAAATATGAATTTATTTACAACCACTGGGTCGATGCTTCTGCTGATGGAGATTTATTTCTCTAAGGGTATCACACGCCGAGTAGGTAGTCATAAACGGCTTACCATTCTCGATACTCGACATGAATTGATATTGATATGGTTATATTTATAAATTTACTGTTTACAAATTTTTGATTTTTTTTAAAGACTAAGGCTTCTCCTCAGGCTTAGATTACCATAGCTGTATTTGGCAAACCTTTAATGAATTTTGGTCCTCAATGGACTTCAACTTCGCACTTTATTTGATTTTTTTTTTTTTAACTTTTTGGGATTCGAGCGTCACTGATGAGTCTTTTGTAGACGAAACGCGTGTCTGGAGTATATACTAAATTTAGTCCTGGTATCTATGATGAATTTAGTTTTTTAGATTTATGTGCAAGTAAAACTGCACTAAATAAAAAAAATAAGATATATGTGTGATGCAAAAAGCAGTTATTGGTTTGTTTTTCAGAGAGTATTGTTTTCCTTGACTACATCGTGAGTTCTTCGATGTTGCACCTAATGGTCGTTACTTTGACTTTATTGTGTTAAAAACAGCTGCAGTAAAAAAAAAAAAAAACAAATTAGCAAGTTTTCTGATGTACACAGAGTAAATCACTTTTTTGTTGTCGCTTCCAGTAAGACGATTTAACACAAAATAGATGACATTAGCATCTTGGTCCTCAATGGTCTCCAACTTCGCACTTTATTGTGACGTCAGCGACAAACTCTCTTACCCTATATCAAAGTATATATATGGACGTCGAAGTACAGAACGAGCATTGTTGATAAATCTATAAATACGAATCTTAACATATTTACCTGTAACGGAAATCTGGAAAAAAATATTATTTGATTAAATAAAAAGTAACTTCTAAAATTAGCACCATGACGTCAACGTCTAATTCTCGCACTCGAAATCATGATATTTAGAGGTCAAAGTACAACAGACACGATTTTGATAAGGCTATAAATAAGAATCTAAATATATTCAATTGTAACGGAAATCGCGAAAACACTTTTATTTTACACAAAATAAAAAAGAAACTTCTTAAATTAGCACAGTGACGTCAACGACAGATTTCCCCCCTTTGAATTCTAGTAAATAGACGTCATAGAACTGAAGGCACGATGCTGATTAGTCTATAAAAAAAAATCTTGACATATTCAAATGAAAATCCATAAAAAAAACAAAAACAAACTAAACAAACCAGGTTTCAACAAAAACCAGTATATATGCTACCAACTTATTTAAAGTAAATGAGGAAAGTTCAAGAGTGGCCCCATATCACGTTCTTTGTTACTTGGTTGATTTTATTAGAATGATTTTTCTCCAAGTTATTTTTACCAAATGTTTTTTTACCCCTCTGGATGTTTGTATGTGGGTTCTTTTTATCAGTTGGTGTTCTTTGTTCTTTTCGTTTTATTATTAGAATATGTTCTTTATTCTTTGATTACTGTTATCATATGGTGTTCCTTTTGTTCTACTATCAAATGGTATTAATTTATATCTTTGTTGTATCATAAAATCGTGTTTCTGTTCTATGTTCTCGTATCATATGATAGTTTTAGGCTTCTTGTCGTTTATTAGGTGATGTTGTTTAATTTGTTGTTTGTTATATTTATATATTACAGACTCCTCCGTTATTATTTACCTTAGCTATCGGAATCTTTGTCTATACTCATTTTTATCCAAAGATGTTGTATGTTCTTTGTGTTTGTGTTCGTTTGTTAGAGGATGTCTTTGTTACATGTATATGTGTTTTTATTATTATCAAATGATTGATTGATATATAAGTGTTTAAATCCATTTTTAACAAAATATTATTGTGTATCGGTCATTTGTGATGATTGAGAAAGTCACTTGCAAAAAGCTGCAGTTTCCATTAAGAACCACCTACCTTTGGTACGAAAGCTTACAATTATCCTAATAAATTTGATTGGAGTCGAACTTGCCACGTGCAGGATTCTAATTTGAAACCTCAGTGTTGACAGGCTAGTGATATTATACAATTATTGACTTTTGATGAGGTTGATACAATGATTTATCCATCCCAGAGATGTGATATTCACCAAGGCCAACGGCCGAGGTGAATATAACATATCTGGGGTTGATAAATCATTGTATCAACTGATATCAAAAGTCAACAATTGCTTTTTTATATGACTCTTTAGTTCTCAGTGTCATTTTAATATTTTTAGATTGAGAAATATATCCTTGGTTGTATGGTATTGTGCCTAGACTGTTTTTATTTTATGCTTGGGATTTGATTTTTAGGCATATTTAAGTTGATCGGCGAGTATTTTCAGAATCCTTTTCTATCAAAATCTTCTTAATTTCCTCATTATTTAACGATGAAAAGCGTTTTTCAGTAGATACTTCTGCTGCTCCAGCCATACTTTGTTGCCGGAAACATGTAACTTTCGTCTGTGAGATCGAAACGATTTTATGTCGAGAGCGCTGATTGGTTGATATTTATTCGGTCGTTCAATTAAAAACCATTTTATTTATACATCCCTTAAATAGCTAACAAGAATTCCCCGTTTCTATATTTAGGTACACGGACGCTGTTCCAAATCTTATATTAACCTCTCGTGATTTTTGCCGCGGTGAATATAAAGTTTTCTCAAAGAGGATTTCCTATGCGTTTAGCCAATGAGAAAACAGAAAATTTATAGTCATATAATAAAGTAGCTCAATTACTTATATGAGTCAACCACCGGTGCTCCGTATTTATCAGTTTTGTTCAGTTCTCTCTCTCCATGTTTTTTTTAATTTAATATGAGATGATGTTTAGTTTTGTGTTCTCTATAGCAGACAACGTCCTACGATTTTTTTTATCAGATATTGTTCAGTTTTGGTTCCTGGGTGTTTTGTATGATATACTGTCCAGTTATGTTCTCTGTCTTCTATATTCATATCGTTTATTAGGTGATGTTGTTTAATTTGTTGTTTGTTATATTTATATATTACAGACTTCCCCGTTATTATTTACCTTAGCTATTGGAATCTGTGTCTATACTAATTTTTATCCAAAGATGTTGTATGTTCTTTGTGTTCGTTTGTTAGAAGATGTCTTTGTTATTTGTGTTTTTATTATTATCAAATGATTGATTGTTATATAAGTGTTTAAATCCATCTTTAACAAAATATTATTTTGTATCGGTCATTTGTGATGATTGAGAAAGTCACTTGCAAAAAGCTGCAGTTTCCATTAAGAACCACCTACCTTTGGTACGAAAGCTTACAATTATCCTAATAAATTTGATTGGAGTCGAACTTGCCACGTGCAGGATTCTAATTTGAAACCTCAGTGTTGACAGGCTAGTGATATTATACAATTACTGTGAAAGTACTTTTATTCGTGGGGTACCAATTTTCGTGGTTTTCGTGGATGACTCAATCCACGAATTTAAGTGTCAAACGAAATAAAACAACCATTGTCCAAATCAAGACATGGAAAGATCCCCATGAAGGTTTGACTACTGATATGATCTAGACAATATATTGAATAACCTCGAATCTGAGAATACTTTGAACTACAACTGCATGCAGGATTATACCCATTTAATCTTTAATAACCTAAACTGTTTGATCTTTTAATTCTCATAAAAAAACGTTTTTTTTCGATGAATGTCAGATTTCCGGTATTGATATGCAAGTATGATAAAGTGTTCATTTTATATCCTCATAGTTCTCGTACATATGGGAAATAATAATTTCATGCTGGGCTTGATTTTGATAAGAATTATTTGACAATTATAGATATGTTTAGAGCATTTGTTTATGATACTGATTTCTTTAGGACTAGGTGACATGTGTATGGCCTAATTTTAAACACCTTTGATGTCCTTAATCTGTTGATCACTTTATCTTGGGTTAATTAGTGTTTTCACTTTGATTTACAAGGGGCAATGTTTACTTTGCAATTTCCTTCAATCCAGACTATTTTTAACTTTCGTTTCTAAAGGCTTTAATTTTTTTTAGAAAACTAAAATCCACGAATTTAAAAACCCACGAACATGTAAACATTGGTCAAACCACGAAAATTGCTACCCATGAATTAAAGTACTTTCACAGTATTGACTTTTGATGAAGTTGATACAATGATTTATCCATCCCAGAGATGTGATATTCACCAAGGCCAACGGCCGAGATGAATATAACAAATCTGGGGTTGATAAATCATTGTATCAACTGATATCAGAAGTCAACAATTGTTTTTTATATATGACTCTTTAGTTCTCAGTGTCATTTTAATATTTTTAGATTGAGAAATATATCCTTGGTTGTATGGTATTTTGCCTAGACTGTTTTTATTTTATGCTTGGGATTTGATTTTTAGGCATATTTAAGTTGATCGGCGAGTATTTTTAGAATCCTTTTCTATCAAAATCTTCTTAATTTCCTCATTATTTAACGATGAAAAGCGTTTTTCAGTAGATACTTCTGCTGCTCCAGCCATACTTTGTTGCCGGAAACATGTAACTTTCGTCTGTGAGATCGAAACGATTTTATGTCGAGAGCGCTGATTGGTTGATATTTATTCGGTCGTTCAATTAAAAACCATTTTATTTATACACCCCTTAAATAACAAACAAGAATTCCCCGTTTCTATATTTAGGTACACGGACGCTGTTCCAAATCTTATAATAACCTCTCGTGATTTTTGCCGCGGTGAATATAAAGTTTTCTCAAAGAGGATTTCCTATGCGTTTAGCCAATGAGAAAACAGAAAATTTATAGTCATATAATAAAGTAGCTAAATTACTTATATGAGTCGACCACCGGTGCTCCGTATTTATCAGTTTTGTTCAGTTCTCTCTCTCTCCATGTTTTTTTTAATTTAATATGAGATGATGTTTAGTTTTGTGTTCTCAATAGCAGACAACGTCCTACGATTTTTTTTATCAGATATTGTTCAGTTTTGATTCCTGTGTGTTTTGTATCATATACTGTCCACTTATGTTCTCTGTCTTCTATATTCACATGCTTTTAAGCTTGCTGTCTGTGTTCTTAAATCAGATGATGTTCAGTTATGATCTCTATGTTCTATTATCATTTACTGTCTACCTTTGTTCTACTATCAGATGATGTTCTATGTGTTTGTGTTCTTTTATGAGATGATCATCAAACTTTTTATTTCAAAACTTAATGTAAGGATTAATGAAGATTAGTCTCTACCTGATTTATTTGTTAGTTATCAGATTGGAGAGCACCAAACAGATATGTCACACCTGTGGACACAAAACGTTGTTCTGATCAGCAGCTGTTCTGTAAACAGGTATTAGTCGTTTCTTTCATAACATTTACCAGTCTCATAACACGAAAGCGCATGTATGAAAAGTTGTTTGCATCATTCATGTTCATATTTACATTTAAAGCTCCTTAATAATACAGATTATGTTAATTCTTTATCACTTGAATGCACGCAAATTAATTTAACACGTGCTATCAATTGTGTACTTAACCAGTTCCTTTGAACCATTGTAATAACTACATTTACAGTTGAGGGCAATGGTGCTTGTGTCAACCAAAATACGAACAAAGCTTGTACCTTGATGTCTGTAGATAAAACATGTCCTTTACTGATGAGTTTGCAAGATTTTACGATATTTCATTTTTCAAAACATTTGCAACTTTTTAATTTGAACTTTGTACTAGATTAATTTGTATGCAATGAATTGACAGAAAACATTTTGTTAATAAAATGTGATGTGTGGTATCCAACGTTAAGAAAACAACTCCTTAAAAAACAAAAACAAACAAAATTATTTCGGATATGTTCCTTACGTCGTAACTACAATCCCCTTCCCTTTCATGAATTTGACCTACCGGATTTGTAATCACATAAGCAACACGACGGGTGCCACATGTGGAGCAGGATCTGCTTACCCTTCCGGAGCACCTGCGATCACCCCTAGTTTTTGGTGGGGTTCGTGTTGTTTATTCTTTAGTTTTCTATGTTGTGTCATGTGTTCTATTGTTTTTCTGTTTTTCTGCTTGTCTTTTTCATTTTTAGCCATGGCGTTGTCAGTTTGTTTTAGATTTACGAGTTTGACTGTCCCTTTGGTATCTTTCGTCCCTCTTTTATTAATAGGTTCTTTATCAGACCGTCACAGCGATTATTTGATTATTTTAGAAAGTTCTATTTTCTCTATCTACATTGTGAAATTTTGAATTTTATTAGATAATTGTTTATTGTCGTACTACTAAAATGAAATTGTTAGAAGGAGTGAGCCATCATCATTTGTTAAGTTGAAGAAAAATCTGTTTAAACGTAGTTTTGTAAGAAAAAACAATCATTGAAAATTTGATGCTTACACCATAAGTCAGCGATATAGCATGAAGCTATATAGATGTTTGTTAACACTATATCATGTATGTGTAAATAGAGTTTATCACATATACATATTACTTTATACATAGAGTTTATTACATATACATATTACTTTATACATAGAGTTTAACAAAACTCAGTTTTCAATAATTGTCAACAGTTTATCCCCTTCCCTTTCATGAATGTGACCTGCCGAATTATAAAATAAAATTATAAAATAAAAAAAACTATTTACAGGATTTGTTATAACATAAGCAACACGACGGGTGTCACATGTGGAGCAGGATCTGCTTACCCTTCCACAGTACATGCGATCACCCCTAGTTTTTGGTTGGATTCGTGTTG
Organism: Mytilus trossulus; assembly: GCF_036588685.1. NCBI lineage: Eukaryota > Metazoa > Mollusca > Bivalvia > Mytilida > Mytilidae > Mytilus > Mytilus trossulus. Next base: position 7,874,464 of record NC_086385.1, on the reverse strand, counting down.
CTTATTCTTAAGTTTTCTATGTTGTGTCATGTGTTCCATTGTTTGTCTGTTTGTCTTTTTATTTTATTTTAGCCAGGCGTTGTTAGCTTGTTTTCGATATTTGAGTTTGACTATCCCTCTAGATCTGTTATTAATAAACGGCTACAGAGTAACTCTTTTTAGATGATATGTCGCTTCATGGATTTGTTTCTTGTTTGATTTCGTATGGCTTTTTCTGTCTTTTTTAAATTCTCATCGTTTTTCTGCATTTCTTCTTTTATGATTTTGTTTTCATATTTTATAACTTCTTCGCTAATTTTTTCATCATTTTATTTTTTTGTCTATATTTTATTATGTATTTTTGTTTTGTCCTGTCTTTTCTTGATTGCTGATTTGTATTATATTTCCATTTTTGCTGATGAAGTTTCCACTACGTTGGTCTTACACACTACAAACGATACCTCATAGAATTAGAATCATGACGTCAAGTAGAAGTTCTCTCACCCCAAGTCTAACATACAGACATCAAAATACAGAAAGCGCGATGTTGATATATCTTTAAATAAATATCAAGCATATTTGTTTGACAATTTAAAGAAAAACCAAAACAAATACCAACAACAACCACTAAGCATAAGACTGAATAAGAGGATTTACAAAAAAAACCTAAACTTAATTGACATTTTTACGTAAACATAAAAAACAACAGCGAAGATTATTTGTTCTATCATATCTTAATATAAAATTATGCTCTTTTCAAATTTCGTTCTCAACATTGTTGTTTTATTGGTAAGATAAAATTATCGTTAACATAGTAATATTGTCGGTGTCAAGGTCAATTCAATACCAATTTTAGTGTTCCTTTTTATGTGCTGTTATCGCTACCGAGGGCCATGTTACTTGGAGGTAATTTAGGTTTTACACGATGAATAAGTTGGGTAAAAACAACTTTAAATCGATGTTCACTAAAAGTGGCTTTACTTCTTCATTGAATTTGATCGGGCTTCTATATAAGTTGGAGAAGATTTTGTTGTTTATGTGTCTGGAAGAGCATTTATTTTGAACTATTGCAATTATTATTAGTTTAGTAGCCGACAAAATAATTAACAGATTCAACTTGTCCTGTCGGACACTTTTTTCTCAATGTAAAGTTAAACGAGAAATTATTAATAATAGCTGTTCCACTAACTTAAACATCTGTCTAATTAACAGTCACCGAACAAACGAAGCTGGTTGTATTAAATTGTAAAATGATGATAACAACTACAACATTCGCACCCAGATGACATCACGTCGCTTAATTTCAATGGCAGTGTTACTGGTTAGCAAAACTACTTGATATCTTGGATCAAAATAATTTTAACGTTTACAAATAATACACACAGTACCCTGTGGTCGTGAAACTGTTTTCCGTTTTGTGGTAGTACGGGTAGATACTGCATCTACCAAGGTAAGCATTTCTGTAATTTGTGAAATATCAAAATATAGGGTATAGGTGCATGTTAGGGAAATACTATTTAATTTAAAAGAGGTGGGGGCGAAGGACTTTTCAATTAAGATTGTCCCTAGAACTTTTAATTTTGAAAAATGAATATTTAATTGAAAGCGTCGAAAAACTAGAAAAATATTTCCTACACCAAACAAACACCAGAACTTCCCCACCTTTACTAGCCGAGTAGTCAGCATTTCAATGTTGACATGAATATCAATTAAAAGGTAATTTTTATCAATTTTTAGTTACAAAACTCAGGATTTTCTTATCACAGGAATCGATTACCGTACTGGACGTATTTGACAACACGTTTTGGAATTTTGGGTCCTCAATGCTCTTCAACTTTGTACTTGTTTGGCCTTTTTACTTCATTGATCTGAGCGTCACTGGTGAGTCTTTTGTAGACGAAACTTGCATCTGGCGTATTAATCTATAATCCTGGTACCTTTGATAACTATTAATTACCGAATTCGTTTTTATCGTTTTTCTGTTCAAACGTTTTAACTCTTTGTTTTTTTCTCTGTTTTAAAAATCAGACAGAATCTGCAAATATAAAATTTCGGTTTCTCATATTTTATGCCAGCGTAAAAAATATATATTAGGTTGCGTTCATTTTATAAATGCACATGCTTGAAACAGTGTTCTGCCTTTTAACACTTAAGTGTTCTTAAACTGTAATAGGGAATGACATAATATTTTGTAGCTTCAGACTCACTTAAACGACGAATAAAGATGTTTCATTGTCAAAAAGTGAATGTCGACTTAAATAGTGTTTTTTGGGGAAACAGAAGGTTAATATGCGAAAATATTGAATTAAATTTAGATTAAAAAAATATTGAATTTTTATTTACAAAATATGTTTAGTTTAATTTAAGAAAAATATAAAATTCAATTTACGAAAATACTGAATTTAATTTACGAAAATATTTATTCATATTTGCGTTATTTTTTTTTCGATACAAAAGACGCCAAATTAAATCACTAACGAAAATAAGGTGGTTTGCCTTATAAAGTTCACATTGAAATAGTGCTCTATGTTGCTCTTAACCAACTTGATATTTTAAAGTAAATATCAACCATTATTAGTATAGGCACATTACCATTATAAGCACAGGCAAGGAAACACAAGCATAATTAGATAACATCATATAAATTAATAAATAACATAACTTTGTAAGCAACACACTTCAGTTGTGAGACAGCTCAGTTACTGAAGAACATCATGTTATAAAAATATATACTTAAATGTACTAAAGTTGAGAGGCTATGTGTATTGTTAAAGAGGGAGTTCCACAACTTTTCTGTCTAAAGGTTAGACCTTTTTTGCCATTAATTGTAGTTCTTGGTCGTGGTTAAGCAACTGAGAGTCTATATCTAAAATTATATGAATATTCCGTATGTGATGTCATTGTCATTGTAAATGAATCTGTGCACTCGTTTTTGTAGTTTTAATTTTCTTTATTTGTTGTGTTCGCTACATGTTCCAAATGTCGTGACTACAATCTCGTCCCTTTTTCAAGAATGTGACCTACCGAATTAGAATTGTAACAAACGAGTTTATACTAACATGAGCAATACGACAGGTGCATCATGTGAAGCAAGGTCTGCTTACCCTTCCTGAGCACCTGTGATCACCCCGAGTCATTTTGGTGGGATAAGTGTTGTTTAGTCTTTAGTTTTATGTGTGTTGTTTTGAGAACTATTGTTTGTCCTTGTCGTTTTTAGCCATGGCGTTATGAGAGTATTTTCTGTTTAAAAGTTTGAATGTTTCTCTGTTTTTTATGTGTTTAACTATCAATTGTTTGGTCTAAACTTTCGAGTATTTCAATTAAGGGGAAACGCCTCTTTGAATCGAACTTTAACGCAGTTTAATACCCGCCGAAGCAATTAACAGGTCTAATTTGTCCTGTCGGACATTTTTCTTTCTAATGTAATATTAAACGAGTTTCAGTTTATAACAAATGATTCACAGGTATTTCATAAATATACACATCTGCTCAATTAACGGATATTCCACAAACATACACACATGTGTTTGATTAACGGGCACCGGTCAAACGAAGCGCATGAAATTAAATTCTACCGTGGCGATAACATATACCACACTCGCCCCCATGTGGAATCTGGTCATTCACTTTCAATGGTTGTGTCACTAATTTGCACATATGGACTCCTGTAAGGCTGTATGGAGGGAATAAAAATAATGTTAACAATGAACAGCGGTATACTACGTTTGCCTTTATTTACAACAATGAATAGCGGTACACTACTGTTGCCTTTATTTACAACAATGAATAGCGGTATAATACTGTTGTCTTGATTTACAACAATGAATAGCGGTATACTAATGTTGGCTTTATTTACAACAATTGATAACGGTATAGTACTGTTGCCTTTATTTACAACAATAAACAACGGTATACTACCTTTGCCTTTATTTACAACAATGAATAGCGGTATACTACTGTTGCCTTTATTTACAACAATGAATAGCAGTATACTACTGTTGCCTTTATTTACAACAATTAATAACGGTATACTACTGTTGCCTTTATTTACAACAATTAATAGCGGTATACTACTGTTGCCTTTATTTACAACAATGAATAGCGGTATACTACTGTTGCCTTTATTTGCAACAATGAATAGCGGTATACTACTGTTGCCTTTATTTACAACAATTAATAACGGTATACTACTGTTCCCTTATTTACAACAATTAATAGCGGTATACTAGTGTTGCCTTTATTTACAACAATGAATAGCGGTATACTACTGTTACCTTTATTTGCAACAATGAATAGCGGTATACAACTGTTGCCTTGATTTACACATGATAGATGCAAGTTATATTGTAAGACATTGTTTCCGTCAATCTTTTCTCTTCTGTGGTCTCACGGAAAGATACTGCATGAACCAGGGTAAGAACTTTTATTATATGGGAAACATCACAGTTAAGCTGCTTGTTATCTTGAAATATACTGTATCTGTCCAAACTGTTGGTTGTTTTTAGTTTTAAAACGCACAAGAAGAAATAGCTTCTTCCAATGTAAATATCTAGAAAAAATAACTTATATCACTAAAACATTTTTCGGACGCCTGACGCCTACAGACGATTCAGTTTTCCGTATTATTTATCACAACGTTGAACATGAGTATGATTAAGTCTTCTATGCATATGTATAAATACTAAAATGGGAAATAAGATAATATTGTAAAGCTTTAGACTCAAATTGACGATGAAAAAATATGTGTGTTGTCCTAAATTGTTGAGAAAGGTATTTTAGCTGTTTCCACATTAGTAAGTTACAAACGAATTATGCTATTTGGATATTTGTTTAGGCAATTTATATAAATCAATACTATTGGTATCGATTCTATTGCAATGGTATATGGTCCGATTGACATTTCCCCCTTACTTTTTCATTTTCTATTTCCAAAAAGAATGTATCTTTGTTTATGCTTTTTTTTCTCTGACAAGTACCCTGGCATTCGTAGAACAAAATAATTTCGAAAAACTATTCTTGGGATATGTCTTTAGAATATTGGGAATTATCTATATTTGATATGCATATCTTTTACCAAAGAATTATGTTTGTGGATATTTTTTAAAGCATTATAATACATCAAAACTAATGAAATCGATACTATTATAAAAGCAATCCTGTATGGTGCAGTTGACATTTTCCCCGGACTTTTTTTTATTTAAAAAAAAGTCTAATTTTCTGTTATCAATTTATTCATTTTTCATAAGTAACTTTAAGGCAAAGACAGTGAGTGGTCAGTTTGCAAAAGACCCCCCGCGATCACAATGATTTCAATTTTGTATTGTATACAATTTTGTAATTTTTTTTATCTGACAACCTTGATATTCAAACTTATGAATCAAACACAAAATTTTAACATATACTATTATAAATGAACAAAAAGAATTATCTTATTTTATTTGGTACCAAGACACCTGGCATAAGAAGAATTAGATAATAACGAAAAATTAAGACCTGAGATATGTCACAGGGACGTATTCAGAAGATTTGGATTTTTTTTATGTTAACTATATATCTTTTACCAAACGAAGGCAATATAAATACTGTTGAAATTGATGCTAAAGTAAAAGCAATCTAGTGTGGTATTCAAATTTTCCCCTTACTTTTTTTTCTATTACTTATTATTGAATTTTAAAAATAAAGCAAATATCTAACCTTTCATCATCAGATCGAGAAAAAACTAATTCATTGTTTATACGTTTTGCCAAGGTAAAGACAATGTGTGGTCAACAGACCCACCGCGTACACAAAAATTTCAATTTTCCAGTGTATTAAATTCGAAAAAAATATCTAACAACCTTGAATTTAATCTTAACAACCAAACAGAAATACATCAACACATATTATTATCTTTGACCAAAGAAAGACTATCTTTTTCATGGGTTTTTTTCTGAAATGACTGACCCCTGCCATTAGCAAAACAATACATATTGAATTGGATCTAAAATAAAATTGTCCGATAAAATATTGGAATTGGCTCTAAATATTGGCAAGGTTTAACTCTGGATACATCTAGAAGCCTAGTCGAAAAGTTCAAAAGTACAATTATTATATTCTCTCTCAGGAATATATTACCTGAGCTGTATTCGGCAAAACTTTTACGAATTTTGGTCCTCAATGCTCTTCAACGTCAATGTCGTATTTCATTTGGCCTTTTATAACGAATTCGAGCGTCACAAATGTGTCTTTTGTGGATGAAACGCGCGTTTGCCGCATTGATATTTAAGACAACGTGCATTCAGCTTTAGTACTAAACCACTGTTCGTCTTCTCATTCCCTGGACCAAAACGTCGTGTAAGATGCAAAAGTTTATATTAATGTATGGAGATTCTGATTTCTATTTCACAATGAACTATTATGGTCCAGTCTTCAGTATGTTCTTTTCTGCTTATACAGCATTAAGTTATTGCCATACCCGAACTCGTGCATCTGGTCTATATCTAAATGAATACGTTTACTCTAACGAATTCTCTGACACATGTACTTCTTTCAGATTTCTATTTCTCATAGAAAAAATACTTCAAAACGAACAAACTGCCAAAAGCATTTCATCTTATGTTTTTCATTGTAGGTCTGATAGAAGCAATCGCTTGCAACAAAAAACAAATGTAACGTGTATTTGAATTTTGGTCGCGATATAAGTTTGATAGAAAAGTTCCTTCCAACTGCCAAACATATATCTCAATTGATAGAAATATCATCCAACGGACCAACTGGTAGAAGTGTTTCATTTTTCGTCAAACAAGCTAACTGCCACACATATTCCATTGTAGTTCTGATAGAAGAACCCGCTTGCAACAAAACAAACACTACGTGTAATTTATTTTATGTCTTAATATTAGTTTGATAAAAAAGTGTCACACTCCTTTCATCTTAGTTTTAAGTCTGAAGAAGAAATATTTCCAACGAGCTAAATGTCACAAGTATATCATTATAGTTCTGATAGAAGAATTACTTTGCGACAAAACAATTAGCTACATGTATGTGAATTTCATTTTCAGTGTTTATATAAGTTAGCTGGATGAATAATTCTTCAAGCAAACTAGCATCTCATTTCATTTTTTGCTACAGCTGATAGAAGAAATTCTTTCCAACGAACTAATTACGCCCAGTATTTCATTTAATGTCTTCGTCTGATAACAGACACTTCTCCTAATGATCTTATTGCTCCAAGTATATACTTTTGTTTATATCAGATAGAAGAAATATCTTTCACTAAATTGTATTTTCAATGTACTTCTTTGAGGGAGGGTGGTGGACATTTCTGATGTGATTAATTTGATTGTAATGTTTTACGCAAGGTCCTCTTTTTGTTTTGTTTTTTACAGAGAAGGACATTTTTCTGACCATCTAATTTATCAAAAAAAGATGAACAAATGAGAAAATAGTTCGGTTTTGATTTTCATGAATGTTGCATACATTCATCCGCACGAAGGACATTTTTTGTTTTGATTTTCCACTATATCTCAAGATTGCTTATAATATGTACAAACAAAATGATGCTGTTTATTGTTTAAACCTGCAAAATCAACCTTTACTGAGGGACTTAAAACCTTGTTTTTTTTAGTAGTTTTCAATGGAATATTTTTCAAAAGTTAAACTTTATTGGTGGTCAAAGACAGATGATCTATAAAGATCATTTTGGTTAAAAAAAATCCTTGACAAAATACATTTAAACTATATAGACTTTTTAATGTCACCGAATTCGAATTTTGTAAATATATGATTGAAGACGAAGCTCCAAATAAGAAGGTACTAGACAAATATAGAGATAAGCTAAGAGGGGCTTTAAACTCATTTTTTCTGCTGTTATTCTCCTCTTTATCATGGCATACACCATGTTTGTTAAATACTTTTGTTACTTCTTTGAAGGTTTAAACAATAAACAGCATCATTTTGTTTGTACATATTATAAGGCAATCTTGATAACTTTTATCCTTTGATTTGCCTATGATTAGGGACTTTCCGTTTTGAATTTTTCTCGGAGTTCAGTATTTTTTTTATGATTTTACTTCTTTGCTTTGCGGTCTGAGTTTAGCTTATATTTGAACACCAAACTTTGACCTAAAGTTGCTATCTTCTACGTCATTAGGTACGTGTTTTTCTCCAGAGTTTATATTTTCTCGACAGGTAACCTTGTATGTGGTAGGACCTCCTGGTACACGGGCAAAGGAGAGGAACTTAAATGAGTAAAATCTAGCTCACAAATTGGTTCATAAGTTGTCGAACATTGACTGTTTCATGTGTTTAAAAAAAAATGACAAATTCATCGAAAAACAACAAACTTTCTCCCTAAATTGTACCTATGTAGTAGTTTTTTTTATTAGAATTATTTTGCTTGCGTTTATCTAACTGAGAACTAGGACGTCCTACAACAGAGAAGGTAACTTTGCGAAATAATTATTATATATTAGTAATAGACTATTTTCATTTTAAGGTAGCATTTGTTTCTTTTTGTATTCCGAAATATATAGTTAAATGAAAACAGTCTATTACTAATACTCTTACATCGGGTCTTTTGTGAAAGTCTTCTGTAATTTACGTTGGTTTTTTTGCTGTGTTAACCAATGTTCCAGGTTAGGGAAGGCTTGTGCACTCACACACCTGTGTAATACCGCCACAGTATTTATCACAAGGTGTTAGAGGGAGCCCAGAGGGCCCGGGTCCCCACTTTTCTGGGAAAAAAATGGTTGATTAAATAGAGAATCAATGAAGCATGACCGCAGCGGGCCCCTTTTTAGGCAGTCAGAGACTAACGAAATTTCTGGATCCGCCACTGGTGTCCCAAGTCAGGAGCCTGTAATGCAGTAAATTTTTGAACTTTAAGTATTCGTTTATATTTAAGCTGGTGTTATTTTTTTCATATTTTGAATATTCGAGCATTTTATATTTTTGACCATACGGTATGTGAAAGCTGTACATATATATTTTCCATATTTGTTTTTTGTTTTTCTTTAGTCTTGAGTTGTTCTGCCCATATTCTCCTATGTTTATACCTTATTAATACTTAATTTTGTAGACGCTTATAGCACAATGAGTGTAAATAACAATGTGCGTTATACAACTAAGAAGAATAACCTATTCAAATCTAAACTGAACTTTTCACATTTTAATTCACAAATGAATGATGTCATGCCAAGTTTTCAATATTTTAGAATATCAATAAACTTTGAATTAAGAGATGTGCAATGTTGTCTGAATCATTCAAATTTTCATTGTAAACATGCTAATTATTTATATAAAATGTTCAACTAGTCGATAATTTCCAACGCATGCGCGTGTTATATGATATGTTATTCTGTGTTTGTAAAAACACGTGTTTTTGTGTGTGTTGTATTGAATTAAGGTCAACCTTTGATATATTTTAAATATAAGATAGAAACGGGGGATGATTCTAAGACCAGTTTCCCTAACGCACAACTAACTCAGGTCCGAGACTGATAACTTCAGATGCGGATCCAGGATTTTGAAGAAGTGGTTCCATAAAACAAGCCAAAGTTTGAGGTGGGACAGATGAAGTCTTCAAAACATAGAGGGAAACAAAATCCATTTTTCCTGATTTTTTTTTCATGACACATTTTTTCTGCTTGATTGTAGGTTTATTCCAAATTGAATCATTTATATATATTTAAAAAAAATCTTGAGATCGTTTTTGGAATATCAATTCAAGGAAGTGGAAGATATCATGTTTACTGGAAGTGATGCAGCCTATTAAAACAGTAAACAGAAAGCAGAAAACAAAAGTTTTGACTTCAGAGTTACGTAACTCTTTATTCTTCGTGGCATGACCCACTTTTTTTTCGATTAAATCACAACTTCACATTAGTACATATGTCGTGTACAGTTTATAACATGTACAAAAAAGTTGTTATAACTTGTATTATGCAAAAATACAAGCTATATTATGTACAAAACTACCTCGTACATGTTATAATATGTACGAAATATTGGTTAAAAATTGTTTTAACTTATACAGAAATTCAGATAAATCTAAATGAAGTAAAATAGACATTTAAATTTACAATGAATAAAGAACAACAATCAATAGACCAGAACATGTTTTTGCTTTAGAGGACAATGATCACAAAGTTTCAGAAATGTATGCATCATGACTTATGTTGGCATTATGTATTTTCATGTTATTGTATGTTTTATGTAGTTCCTTATGTCTTACACCAGTGTGACACTTTTTACTAAAGCATATATTTCCTTAGTAACAATACATTAGATACTAGTAACTAAATTCATCTGACCTTTTTAAAAACAGTGTCTTAATATTTTGCGTAATACTCCTTACCCTAGTTTTATAGCTGGAAAAAAAACTAAAGCAATGTCTCATATGCCTACTCTTTAAAATCAAGAGAGAGCTGAAATTGTTTTCATTGAAACATGCTATATTATAAATATTGTTGGATTTTCTCTTCAACATTTTTGGCCTTTAGCATGACTTATGTAAATGTATACCTCAAATTATATTCTCAATTTTTTTTGTAGAGAAATCTATCATGGCTATCCTCCCACGTCTTTTAGTGTCAACTAGAATGACGGTATTTTACTATAGCCTTTAAAGCTGACAATTAATGCGTTTTCCTCATTTTGTTTTGTCCATAGATTTACGAGTTTTAAAGAGCGGTATACTACTGTTGCCTTTATTATATACCATCAGATAAGAATACTAAATAGTGGTTGTTGACTGAATGTGTGTTTTAAAAGGTATAAAGAAAGTATTAAAACTATGTATCTGGGGCCATTTTCACAAAGCTGCTTAGGACCAAGACATGTCTTAAAATGATCCTAGGACATATCTTACTCCTAAGTGGGTTTCACTAAGTATTCCTAAATTAGAACATCTCTTAAAGTTGGTCATAAAGTTCGGACTACACGAGAGGTGTCTAATGAGGGTCTTTGGATAGCCATAAATTAATTTATATAAATTACACTCATTTATCACCAATTTCCATTTTCCTGCTAAATCTGTGTAGATGAACGGATTATTATGAGTTGTCAACAATAAACTTTTAATGTATTGATTTCAAGCAATGATTCCTTGAACCTAATCATAACCGATACAGTGACAACTTTAAGTATATCTTTGCTAAGATCATTCTAAGACAGCTTTGAGACAATGTCTGGGATATGTCCATTGAAAATCATAAGAGAATCATAAGACATGTCCAAAGATATATCTTATTACAGATCTAAGGCATGCTTTGTATTACCGACAACTGAACATTAACTGTATAAAAAAGGACAAAACACACTAACATGAATGAATAATAAATAAGTGATGAAAATATTATTGAGGTTAATAACATCTATTGCAATAAGAGAAGCATGTCTTTCTTTTTCATATTTGTACAAGTTAAAATCATTTTTAAGCAATATTTTGTACAGGTTATAACATGTACGAGATACTTTTGTACATGTTATAACTTGTAGTTTTGCATGATACAAGTTATAACATGTACAATATTTTTGATCTGTACAAAATCGGAACTTGTATACGACACATACATGATATGATTATGAAATGTTTTTTCTATGTAGCATTTTTTTATTTTCAAAAGATTAGCTGTTTTTAGCCAATGGTGCAGTCAATTACAAGACTGCAACCTTTAAACATTATTGATTGTTGGTTGCTTTACTCCACATTAGCACAAAAAGACTCTATCGAGGCGTATTTCTATTATATAGTCATTTTATAAAATTTACTGTTTGCAAAAGTATGAATTATTCTAAATAACAAGGATGTTCTTGACCGTATTGGTCACAACTTTTTTGAAAGAACTGTTGGTCCTTGGAAATCGTCAACTTTGTTTTGACTTTCAAACATTTTACATCTGAGCGTCGCTGGCTGGTTAGTCATGTTAAGACGTTGCACACGTCTTAGGTATTAAATTTTTAACCTGGTACCTTTTGTTGGCTATTATTCGTTTCTTTCTTTGTCCTATATTTTCTCCCATTTATTTGTATTGTAGGCCTGTCATGTAATGTTGTCATTTTAATGTAATAATTTATATTGCCATTAAAGCGGGTGGTTTGGTATGCCACAAAACCAGGTTCAACCCACCATTTTTTTTCTTAAAATGCCCTGAGTGTTTGTTGTGTTGCATTTCTCTTATATTTAATACGTTTCCCTCAGTTTTAGTGTGAAACCTGGATTTGTTTTTTTCTCTATCGATTTTTGAATTTCGAACAGCGGTATACTACTGTTGCCTTTATTCATATCTTACTTATCCACTTGCTTGTTTGAATCATCATACTTGCGAAATGCATGGTGTATGAATCTGTTATAAAAAAATAGGAAAGGAAGATTAATAACGCAATTCTTTGTTATTTTAAATTCACAAAAGAAAAAAAATCATTACCCTCATTGCTGACAACCATTTTGATTTTTAGTTGTTATTGTAAATTTGTTTATTATCACCTAGTGATATGTCAACCTAATTTTTGTATATTTTAAAATTTTACTAATGCAGTCTTTCATAGGTGTTAATATAGATAAAAATATGTAGGTTTTAAAGGTCTTGTTATTGTTTTTCTAAATCTATGACAGATGCCACTGAATTCGAACAATCCGATCAAATTAAACTCTTTCGATCTCATTAAAGTCCTATTGAACAAGTGTCTGGTAAATATAAAGTTCAGGAAATAAGTATTGTACCATGTAATGCATATCTTTTTAAATGAAGTCCTCTGCGTACAAAAAAATATTACGTCGTGGTCCTGACACCCGTCTGATTGTTGTAGTCTATGCTGGATTTGGTGTTTTTTGTTGAGCAGCAGCTGTCTTTGTGTCCATCAACTATGCTAAACGCTTTAGCGTTGCGTCTCCTGGTATATAATGACATATGGTGACTTGCTTGTCTTTTGCAGAGCCGGCTCAGATTTGATGGCGGACGCGTCCTTAGTGTTGTTTAAAATAAAATGTACATAACGGATGGTGAATTTCAATATCTGCTTGTTTTCATTCAATTTCATGGTTAAAAGTACACAATGTAACGCTTCTAATTTTCATTCGGAAAATCTATAAAGATTGTCGACGAAGTGATCGATTTTAAGTTCAACCCACTCGTATAATTGCTTTGTAGATGATGTAGAATGTGTCACAGAAAAGAAGAACAGACAAACAACAAAACACAAAATACAATACATTAAATATACAATAAATAAATTTTGTGTTTTTACTGTCTTCTGATTTGTTAAAATTATTAGTTTTATTTTCAATGTTGTCAATTTTGATGGCGACACGCCCACTCTGACGTTGAGTATTCATACGCCAACATGTGTGTACGCTTGTTATTGTTAGTGAAAATAATAGAAAAAGTTCTTTGAGCCCTATTTTTGATAGAAATTTATTTATAATGAATGGCAATGATTTATTTTGATTTTATTGAACCATAAAACTATTTTTTGACTCTTCACATTTTACATAATCCTCTTCGCGGATTATTCAATGTGAAGAGTCAAAAATTAGTTTTATGGTTCAATAAAATCAAAATAAATAATAGCCATTCATTAAATAACTTCTAAAAATATCAATCACATGTTCACTATTTGCTCTATTCGACTTCGGTCTAAATTTTCATTGCGTCAGCCATTAAAATTACAGCATCGAAAATGTTTAAAGAACGTAGCGGCACCATGATTGAATACAGATCAGAATTGAAACAGAGAGATGTTCGATATTTTTCGGCTATAGCCCTGACGGTAACGGGGACTGACTGTTTAACACGTTTTTTTTTTATTTACTTAATGATTCTTTTCCATACAATTTAGTTAACTATGCAATATTCAAATGTTCCCTATATTATTTCAATGACAATCTCGAGTAAATAAAAAAAAATCTTGAAAACATCCAACTATTTTGTAAATGGTTGCAAAATAACTTATATAAACGTTTCAGGTTTTTTAGGAGGATGGTTAAACTTTATTTGTGTTTGTCAAAAGAAAAATTGAGATTAATAGAAAAAGAAAGCTTACATTTTGATGAGACTGTTATTAAAGTGAGAGGGTTAGCGCTATAGAACCAGGTTTAATCCACCATTTTCTACATTTGAAAATGCCTGTACCAAGTCAGGAATATGACAGTTCTTGTCCATTCGTTTTTGATGCGTTTTGTTTTTTGATTTTGCCATGTGATTATGGACTTTCCAAATTGATTTTCCTCTGAGTTCAGTATTTTTGTGATTTTACTTTTTACATGATATTCAAGCATGACATACAATCAGTAAATGCACAGAATATTAAAAAAAGTAAAGGAGGAACGCGTTTATTGTTGTTCTTCATCTCGAAATCGCTGTGAGGCCTTCAGCAGGGAACAAAACTCTCTCACATCAGTGCAAATTTACGACAATCACGCTACAACTGTGAATTGCAATACAAAACCATGAAGTAATATAAAAAAGTAAACATATCAGTTTTATTACATTTAATTGATTGAATTCGCACACAGTTCTTTACTCCCGTACAGTACATGTCTAGCTACGGATCCAATGGTAGTATTCAAAGATCTAATATCATTAAAATCATGAATAAACTTATAAAAACGTATATATAAATGAATGGCATAATTTTTAGACCAATCAAAATTCATTTCAAACAGTAACCGAAGTTGCGTATAATTAGGTCGAACAAATGTTTTATTTTCAACATGGATTAAATCCGGGTATTTTTCAGATAACAAATTTGGCACAATTGTTGAATGATATGCCCATTGGACTTTTGAGTAGGTTTTATATTCTGCAAACCATTTTCTCAAAAAAGCTGCATTTTTCTCCGAGAGAATAAGTCCGTTGCTGAGATTATGGTCGACCGCATGACTCAAGGTAAAAGGGTATTTACGTAGATTGTCTAATGATCGGAGGATAATCTCATCTGTGTCCATATATATTCCTCCAAATCCTGCAAAAAAGAGAAAAAAATATTGTAATAAACAAGAAAAAAATGTTTTTGCTCATATCTTTCATTTCATTTCTTCAATTCAATTTTCTGATTTGACTTTATAACTTTAATTATCCATCACAACTCGCTTGTATGCAGAAATCAAAACAAAAGAAGACAGCGCAATGATATTTTTGTTTTAAAGACTTAAATATTCATTGTTTGTTATTTGCTCTGAAATAAATTTCAGTAACTTCAAGTACGCTCAGATCTGTAATTTCTGTCATTTGTGACTCCGTTTTTGTTAGTTGTTTTTTTGTGCTTTATATCAAACTGATGAGGTAAGCCCGTTGCAACTGATTGTTATGCTTTGTTTTCTAATGTTGGTTTAACCCTTCCATATGATCATGTTCCTGTCTGAAATGAGATGTCTGTTGTCGTATTTGTTTTTCATTTATTGTCTTTACATATATCAGGCCGTTAGTTTTCATGTTTCAATTGTTTTTCATTTTTCATTTTATGGTCTTTTAAAGCTGAAAAAGCAGTATGGGTATTGCTAATTGTCGAAGACCGAACGATGGTCTATAATATTTCGTCGCTTGGCTTCTAAAATGTTGTAAATTACAAATTTTTCAAGAAAAAAATATCTCACAAACAGGCTTTGAAAATTTTGACAAAAGGCATGCTTCCAAAATGTCGTACGTATTCTTGAACCTTTTTGTAAATAGTAGTGAAATAAAAACGTCGACATTTCTGGATTATCCAAGAACTTACATTATTATCACAGAAATAAATAAATGTACAATTATGTTTTTCCCAAAGCCATTCTACAACGATTTTCAAGTTTTCATTCAACATTTTGGAAGCAAACTTTACAAACAACTGACATTGGCAATTTTTTAATATGTCTTATTTCACACATTTTTATTGGTCTAACTGTATGCTATTTTGTAATACCAAAGATTTCCTCCCGCCCAGACCATTGGTGTCAAAACGTATTTTTAGCCGAAAAAGTCATATACGACATTTTAGAAGCCCAGCGACGATTTGCTAACCTAAGTACGTCATTTAGTCTCTGATGGAGAAGTATCTCATTGGCAATCACACTACTTTTTCAAATTTTCAAATCTTGATATCTCTTTTCGTCAGCTCAATGTTACCTTCGAATTCGACCTTCAGCACGGAGAAAAAACGGCCCTAGCACGAGTATTAGTAGAAAAGATGAAAGTCATACATAAAGCGGTGTTACTTTTTGGAATTTTGGATCCTCAAAGCTTTTCAACTTTGTACTAGTTTGGTTTTATAAATAATTTTATTTGAGCGTCACTGATGAGTCTTATGTAGACGAAACGGGCATCTGGCGTACTAAATCATAATCCTGTTTCACAAAGATTTATCGTATGTATACTGATTTGTTCATGACTTAAGACCAATCTTAGTCGTTATTTTTTTTGTGAAATCGATTCCTGGTACCTTTGATAACCATTGCAACCGTATGTCCCAATACAAACATTCAGTACATAAACAAAAAAATGGAACACCACCATTCTCATAGATCCGCCCCTAAACAAGAAGTCAACAATTCGGTCACAACTCTATCAAGCAAAATTTGAACTCTTTGTAAATTCTTTTTGTCAAATTAGCTCTGTATGTATAATTGGTTCCTTTGTTCATATATCTTCATGTTTTCTATACATCATTTGTTTTGGCATTAGATTCGTTCCTCAGGAAAATATAAATCAAGAAAAGCGGATCTGAAGCATTTTCCAGTAATAGAAAATAAAATGTTACATTGAAACCTGTTCAACCCGAACCTCATCGGAATTTACGATTGTGTACGGTTTTAGGAAGCTGTTCGGTTACTCAGGTTCACAAAACATATTTGATACATATATCAATGTACTTGGGAACAAGTTTGGCCTAGACAGCTTTTTCCTTATACAAGATTCGGTTTAGACAGGTTTCACTGTTTTTCATATGTTTTTTCTGTCTATCCCATGTCATTTAGTGACCACCGCGATGATTGATGAGAAAAAAAACAAGAAATATTTAATAGACATGCGCGTAATAAATAATCATTTTATTGTTGTCTCCAGTCATTAAATCTATATTTCGAAACGAGGTGACCTGTTTATTTATGTGTCACTTCTTAGGTTACCAGATCAAATCAATCACAATGGCTCTAAACCTCAAAGGTAGTATGCAAACCGTAGTTTGTTATTTTCCCCTTTGAAGATTCCTTTTACGAATGATTCTGAAATCAACACGCTTCTCGAAAGTCTCTTCCTTTCGGATGTTATGATTACATTTAATGGTAATAGTATGTGAGCCAAGGCTCCGTGTTGAAGGCCGTACTTTAACCTATAATGGTTTAATTTTTAAATTGTTATTTGGATGGAGAGTTGTCTCATTGGCACTCACACCACATCTTCCTATATCTATTGACGTCTACCTTCGTATCTCACTATTCTTAAACTGGACTTTTATGATTTATAAATGACTTTGTGTATGTTCTTACTTCTAACTTCTAATGTACTGTTACCGTATTTAATCAACATAATCTGATCGAGCGGAGTGAGAAAAAGGATAACAATATGTGGATGATAGTGTTAAATTTTGAAATGTCCGAATGGTCCTGTGATTAGGAAACAAATACATGTAATTTGGATTCATATTTTGAATTTACATTGTTTTGCAAATAATTAAAATCTGCAAGGGTATTGATTGACCCATAATTACTCCTTGTTTCAACACTTAATTTGTTAAATTTTATAAACCTATGCTAATTTGTTTACATACAATCTATACCAAAATTTGAAATATTGGGATATGTTGAATGAAGTTCAACTCCATAAAACAATTTATCAAACTCTCGTATTTACACTATATATTATTGTTCATATTTTGAGCATTCTTAATTGTTATACTTTCATAATCATTTAAACTGCTTTTCTTTTATCAAGATGACAACTGAATTCATCAAAGTGAGTGTTTTGAAATAGATTTTTTTTTAAGAGAAAACAGAAATGAAGATTCCCCATACAGAGCCGCATTTATAACTTTTCTTTCTACTTGTTCTTTTTATCACTATTCACTGTTATAATTTTATCGACATCTTATCTTAAATCATCGCTTTTTGTTAGATGAAGTATCAGGTCTTCTAGTTTGTTTGCCAGAACCATCAACTGATGTTTAGAGGTAAAATACAAGATTTTACAAAATGCCCGTTTGTTAATATATATCGATCCTTGCTTCTTTTTACTTAAAACCGAGTAACAAGTTAATTGTGTACATCTGTTTAATCCGGTATCAGACATTAAAGGTGACCTCTTTACATGTGGATGACATTAATTACAAAAGGGGACGTAATTCTTGACTTTTGAAAACAAAAATCAAAAAGAGCGAATCGAAAATCAAAGGGTTTCATGCACCATCTATCCACGACTGCAATACACGCATACCGTATACCATATCTTATACCATTCCAGTCCAATGTAAAATACAACATTTTACAGTCTGCCCGTTTCTAAATATATGGATCCTAGCTTTTTACTTAAAAACAGAGTTACATGTTAATTGTGGACATCTGTTTCATACAGTGGTAGACATTAAAGGTGACCTCTTTTCATGTGAATGACATTATTAACATTTGTCTATATCAAAAGCGGGAGGACAGATGACTTCCATGTACCCCATCAATTCACAACTGCAATTCACGCATGCCGTATACCATATTCGATACCATTTCAGTCCAATGTAGAATACAACATTTTACAGTCTGCCTGTTTCTAAGCACATGTATATCGATCCCTACTTTTTACTTAAAAACAGCGTTAATTGTCGACATTAAAGATGACCTCTTATGGATGACATCAATTTGTCTATCAAAAGCGGAAGGACAGATGACTTCCATGTGTCCCATCAATTCACAACTTACCGTTTACTATATCTGTTACAAATCCAGTCCAATCTTAAATACAACGTTTTACAGTCTGTCCGTTTCTAAATATCGATTCTTACGTTTTACTTAAAAACATGTTAATTGTGGACATCTGTTTTATCCGGTGGTAGACATTAAAGGTGACCTCTTTATATGTGAATGACATTAATACCATTTGTCTATATCAAAAGCGGAAGGTTGTTGTACATGACCAAATTAGATATGAATAATGTATGTACTCTAAAACTGTCAAAACACTACGAAAAAAGTAAAAAAGATAAAAAATATAAAATATGATAGCAATGAATTGGTGTTACGGTGTGTTACTGTTTAGTTACAACATTTCTTATTTCTAATCTTTAGATATGATACAATGTAGTTTCCCATGATGACTCATAAATAGTCAGAAGAAAACTTTTGACGGCGTTCAATGCTGTAACAAATGCAGGGTGGAAAGAATCAGAATCAGGAAAATTTGAAAAATAAAATCTGGGCCACGGGAGAACTGAAAATACTTTACTTTGAACAAGACACAAGAATACTCGGAGACACAAATTGCTGGAAACAAATGTGAACGGAAATGAAATTAAAAAAGCACGAGAAGCTAAAAGTTAAAATAAATAATTAATCCGGAAAATAAGTTCTCCTCCCTCCCCACCTCGAATTCCAAATGGCTTTCCGTTAGGAAAAAGCAAGTACGCAAACTAGGTATTTATCGCACTGGCAAAGATATCGAAAAATGTTTTGCAAGGACCATTACAACTCTTCTATTGACCTTTTGTTTACTGTTGAAGGCCATACGGTGACTTATAGTCGCTAACTTATATATGTGTTATATGGTTTCTTGTGGAGATGTCTCATTGGCAATCATACAACATCAGCTTAATTTTTGAACAAGGAAAGGTTGGCATTTTTTTAATTTTTTTTATATAGTGAATCGGACAAATACAAGTGAGGTATTATTCTCTATTTGCATGTCTTCTCTTTTTTGTCTGTGTACTGTATCTTGTTTTCGAATCTAATCCATGGGGCATCACCAATAACGTTAACTGCCTATAACTTATTCAAAATCGTCAAAAGTATGCATGCTTACGTATTTGTTTCTAACAGTAGTCTTATTGCTTTGTGCATCTATGATAATCTAGTTAAATGCAGATCCACACTTTGCTTACACATATCTGAAAACTCTCCGTTCAACTATCTGTTTTATCAGCAAATTGTTGAAGGTGTATATCATTACGATAAAACTATAAAGGATCGCAATAGGTTATTAAACAGTAAGTAGAACGATCATATTTATTGAAGATTGCATTTAATATAAAATCTTACTTTGTAAAGCCTGTATTCTGCCAACATCCGCTTTATGTTCTATATTGCCTAGAGGGATTCCGAATACATCTTCCGGTGGATTTCTTTGCATGTGAATTATATTTGGCACTAAATTCAATAGATAATCCCAATAGAATCCGAATGGCAGATAGTCACCATGAACCATTATTAAACATGGTTTTAAAAATTTACTAGCACTAAGAAAGCTAAGAAAATGATAAAAATTCATTTCTTTTTTGGAAAACCAGATATAATGAACTAAACTTGGCACTGGGTTGCCATCGTAACAGTTTTGCATAACAAATTCCGAAATACATTCGGAATTTTCCGGAAAACTTTGAATTGGCGTCACTTGTTTTACGTTCTCTAATTTGATGGTTGGTTTATTCTTGCATTTAATAGAAACCTGCGCACGATCAGACGTCGCACTCAAATGTGGCATATCGGGACAATGCGATACGCAATTGAAATCCCATTTATGAGAATTTTCTGAAGGACATATGGCAGGTTTTGGTCTTTTATTCTTCTTTTCGTCAAAATATGATGTTAAATTATCCCTTAAATAATCCAATAAGGATGCCTTGTTGAGAGCTGTAGTATTGTCAGACCGGGTACCAGGACGGGCACTTGTTTTGTTGATATTACACGGACAGGTCAAATGTTCAGATCTACACCGAGAACTTGTGCAAGGTTTCTCTGAAATTGATAAGAAAAAGTTTTGTATAGGTCAAACTATAGAATGACATAAAAAAGATGCTAAGTTGTTTGTTCATTTGAAAACTTATATATAACACTGACTCATAAAATTGACAATGAGGGTCGGTTACGGCAAAATAGATGATTTCAGCTTCCTAATTGTGAACTTTCCATTATTATTTAGCAACATGCAAGCAGCGCCTGCATACGGAGTATCTATCTCCCATTTGATACAATATTCCAAGGCTAGTAATTCCTATCTTGATTTCCAAGATATAGAGATGTTGCTGAGAAGGAAGACAGATGTTTTTCCGAAGCCATCATAAGTTGGTTGACGCTTGTGGAATATCTATTTTATAGACGATAAAGGATAATATGTTCAAATTGTCATATGGCCAGAAATTGAGTTACTTCGTCTGCCTAATCATAATTTAGTTACGTTCCTGATTTATTTTTGTTTTCTAAATATTACAACATCCAATTTGTGATACAGTAAATAAAAAAAAATCTCACGAATGACTATTTTTCGTATTTTGAATTTAAATAAGTATTTAGAAAAATTATATTGCTCTAATTTTACAAATATTGACCAATTCAAAACTCAGGAAATATGGAAAATCCTGACATATTTATAGCTCTAAGAATACCCTAGTACTAGAAATAGATCGGTACATGAACTTACCATTGCCAACAAATCTTGGTGGATGCTTTGATTGTTGGTTAATTAAATATTGTTGTTCCCACATATTTTCTCTTTGTAGGTATCCAAATATTATAAATAAACATAAAATTATTGAAATTATAACATTTCTCAAATTTTCATTCATTTTCAGTTTTTTTTAGCTCACATGCGCATATCGCATTTTAATTGGTTTGGATGAAATTCAATATATACTTCTTTCTTCGTTTTGTACTGTTTTGATTTTTTTCTCTATATTTCACAATTATCAGTCTAAATTATCCATATTTCATTATCACAATAATAATGAATAGCAATTCACTAGCATTTTGGTCCGTGTATTGAAAGTTTCCTTTTTTCGTGTTGTACATGTAACATAAATCCATTCTTTTTTTATTTAAATTAGTGCACCGAATCTTTATATTTATGCACCATACACGTGCAGTATAAAATTAGAATTCGTCTCTTATTTTTCTCCCATACTTTCTATATTAATGATGAATCGCTTAATGCGATAAAGACATGTACAAATTTGCAACTTTTACAACAATTATAACAAATTTATCGACAAGTCAACCGTTTTTCATGTATATTTGTACAACCCGTCCACTTTGAGTTGCAATCTATGTTAAATGTATTACAATACAATCTATCAAAATGTCATTCATGCATGACGGCCAAATATGTAATTGATTAAAAAAACTAAAACAATGTTTCTAGTATTACAACATCAACATATTAATTTGTTCGTTACAAGTCTAACTGTAAACTATCTGCTCCTTAGGGGACTGGGGCGTCATAATTGACAGAGAAAACATGTATGTGTATTTTCAAATACATGTAGTTAGGTGACGACTATTCAATTGTGCTGGAGGGGGTGTGGAGAGTGCATGGTAATTCTAATCTTGAAATGAAGAAATTGGACTGATAAGTACTGAAAATAAATAAATAATTGCATGTTGAAAATGAGTGCTATGCAACTGTTATTTACAATGAAGGAAAAAATGTGTACACAAGTTTAAATAAATTCTCTGGTGATCAAGCCGCGAAAAAAGAGAAATTATGAGTAGTAACATATGAAAATAAATCTTGCAGGCCCCTCCAAGAATATCAGTGATTATCCTCAATCTTATACTTGAAATTCCCAACATTCTGACAAAGGAAGATATTAGAGCTTGAATTGATGACTGAAAGATTTGTTTCAAGCATTTTCTTAATGAAAATAAAAAATCGACAGTTTAACCCAATTTTCACGTATGGTTGCCACGGCTTTTATTAAAAAGTGCAGTATAATAACTTAAAAATATTTGTAAAATACATTTTAGTTTATGTATAACAGATATATACAACACAGGTCAAATCGGAAATAATAACGTGTCTTTAATTTTTTTTACAAATATCTAAGGGACTTCAATTTGATATTCCAGGAGAGGGAATAGGAACATGTGGTACTTTTACTGTAACATTGTAAATTCAGAAATTATTGCGATTTTTATAATGCGAATAATGCGACTTGATGAGTATTGCAATAATGATAATTCGCATTCTGATATTTGATGCAAATACCTGTATGCAGCTTATCCTGAAATCGCAATATTCAATCTCGCATTTATGTCCTTTCTTAAATATCACAATAATAAATGCACGCAATAATTTTTGAATTTACAACATTCAATAATCGCTATGTATGATTTTTTACCCAGTGACAATTTTAAATTTGTATACAGCTGCTTCAAGCATTTTGTATTGCAGAATAGTCATGTACGTCCTGTCATGTGCCAACTTGTTTAGTTTCTGCATATTTTCATACTCTATAAATAACGGCGGAGGACATTTGAGCGCATTGATAGGACATTTGAGCTAAAAAAAAAAGAGCGCCAAAGTAGAACCCATTAACGGTGGAGGACATTTATCTTATTGTTAGGACATTTGAGCGAAAAAATAGGATGTTTGAGCGCCAAAGTAGAACCCATTTGAGTGCCAGAATTTTAACCCATTTTAGCGAAAATTAAAATTGTCAAAGCCCATTTTAGCGAATTGATTTTAACCCTTTTAGTATATAAATAAAAAATGTTTATTGACTCAAGACAGCACAATATAAAACTTTATAAAACATGTCCATTGAAAAACAGCTCTAAAGTTAAAAGAGTGTTCTAGCCTGGAATTTATAACCTATAGAGTGTACGTAATGGGTCTAGATATACATTTCCCTTTATCTTTCACGATTGTGGTGCACATTCCTCTATACTTCGTATCTTTTATATGTTGTTGTGTGTAATGGGCTATCGAAAATACAGGTGAGCGGATTAATTCGGCGCTTAAATGGGCTCTTGTGTTGGCGCTAAAATGTTCCCTAGTAGTTTTATTTTTTTCGCTCAAATGTCCTACGCCCATAAATGAGATATAAAACAGTTTATGTGCAGGCACCCTACCGATGAATAACAGTTTGCATGATATTGTATATGGACTAGCACTTGCAAAAATAAAACTAGTTTGATGCAGTTAATACAATTTGCTTTGTTGTGGCCTACAAGAAAGAGAATACTGGACAAAATGGGCAGGTTTAAGGTCATTCTAATACAACATCGTTTGTAACTTTCATTTTAATTTGATAACGTCAACAATTTTCACGGCATCAATTAATGCCAGGAAAAATGCACACAAACGCAGACGACAAATGGCAGATCTAATATATAATTTAACGTTGGTTTCTGTTTCATTATAATGGAGATAACAATATGGTACTATAAGCAACGACGGCACCAATTGATGATTTGATGGTCGCATTAACCCAATTACCGCCTCCGCTAACACGTCGCCAGTAATCTTAATTTGCGACCATCAAATCAGCAATTGATGCCGTCGGAGCTTAAATACAATACAGTTATCTCCTAAATATATATAATGAATAGAGAGAAATAGGCAAATCTAATAAAGAATAAGAGTAAAAATAAATAAAGAATCTAATGCATTCTGGGTAATATTTTTAAAAGGGTACATCAAAACGTCGCGATTGGTTAAAAATGTCATAGACAATGGAAATACAACCAATGACATGACGTTTGTTTTTCATTTTAGGGTACAATGAAATTACCCATATGGTTCTTTAGATTCTGAAACGGTCAATTATCTCAAAATTCAAAGAATAAAGATATCAAGATCCTCGTATATACGTGCATTTTTTTTGGAGATCCGTGTATCGGGAGTATTTTTAGAATAGCTTGCATGAACAATTCTTTGAAGTTTATTTTTGAAATGTGAAATATGTGCTTAGTATATATAGATGGTATAAATAAGTTTTTTTTAAACAAATATGAACCATAATCACAACCTTTGAATGCCCTCGCCTCAATCATTGTGTACGATGAATTATACACTTTCCAACATATTCAAGCTAATAACACATTGATGATAGTCCGTCGGAAGGCAAGCCCGTGTTAAGAGAGAGCAATATATCTTGCACGTGAAAGACACTATTGTAGATTTCGAAAAGAGCTTCGTTACAAGACAGCTCTCGCACCGGAAAAGTGGAAAGGGATTAATATATAAAGTTGCAATAACTTGTTTCCCAATCCCCTATAAATAATGATGTTTAAACTGACTAAACTAAAAGTGAGAGCATAAAGATATGAGGGACTACTATCCGGACCCTCGTATACACTAATTTTCTCTACAAATATGGACTAAAATCAGAACCTATTTTTGCTTGCCCTCGCCTCGATCATTTTGTGCGTTCAACACACGTTCCAACAGATTCAAACTAAGAACACCGTATGTGGACGGGTTGTATATATTACAAATATCCTCTTGTCCTAATCTGTCAATCAAATAGACACTGCATACGGAAATGTACGAGACTTGACAATTGAATATGACATGGTATCCATTAGATTATGTAATTGATATATCTATATTACTACGTATAGACATAAATAATATTTCTTGTAGTTTTGACACTATACAAAGAATGACCTAAGGAAAACATGATTAAAACAAATTGTCATTGAATTTATACAATTTCCCATGAAAGTCGATATGTTTTTAATTGAATATCTAATGATTTGTTTAATTAAAAGTTTATGGTTGTACAATGAACGTTTGAAAATTAAATTCAAATCTACTTTTAATTACATAAAATATAAAATTGAGAATGGAAATGGGGAATGTGTCAAAGAGACAACAAGCGACCATAGAACACACAACAGCACAAGGTCACCAATATGAAATATTTGCAATGGTGACGCTTACAAAATGTAAAAATGAAAAGATTTGGTATGCTTGACAATAAGACAACTATTCACTATGATTCAAATGAAAGGTAGTAAACAATTAAAAGGGTAAATTCAGTAAATAAATATACGTCATCAAAGACCGCTCATTTGGGGGAGAGCTTTTTGTATAAAACTGAAATCATGTGTATATATTGGTTTTAATAAATATTTTATTGAGAAATATATCAACACTAGAGAAAAAGTAATGACAAAATAATGCCGAATTTTCAATTTTTTTTAACTACGGGATTGAAAGTAAGGGGTGTCAGTAAATGATTTAAGTGGCCCGCCGCCGCCGCCGCCCGCCACTGTGCGAATCTACAGTGTTTGTAAACAAGGCCATGTAAATGCACATCAATGTCGAATGACACTATGTTTTTATTGTTGCAAAAGATAGAGCTACATTTTTACTTTCATGAATGATATATGAAAGATTTCAATTTCTCTAAAGGTTTATCTGCTATACATTTAATTCAAGACATATATTAAAATTAAAGTCAAAGGGGGATTTTGTTTTACAGAATTTTACCCCTAAAAGCCACCGCACGGCATTAAACAGTGGGATTTATACATTCTGTATATTTTGCTATGAAAGTTCCCGACTTGAGAAAATCTTAAACAATTTTTGAAACTTCTAAATAAAAATATTCCAAGCTGAATGTTTATATAGTTGTTTTCTATTTTGTAAAGAAGAAAATTAAATATTTTAGTGTTGTCTCCCTTTGAGATAACAGACGGACGTTTTTTGATTAAAAATTAATGCATGGGAGCTTGGGTTTATTCTAAGTCAAATTTAACCACGTCATTAATAATTTTTTTTATTCATCGTACGCCTTATAAATTGCATTTTTTTTTATCAGTTTCTTGTAGGCGTATTAGTACTGAATTATCTGTCATGCTGATCAAAGTACTTTCGACAATTCAAAATCCTATTGCAAATTGCAAATGCACGGCCCGTGTCATTGAATATGTCTTAGGACTAAGATATGTCCTAAGATCGTCTTTGGAGATTTTTTTGCTCAAAGTCGTGTTTTCGAAAATATCTTATATTTCCTAATTTTGGTCCCGACTTTAGGACTACAAATATGTCCTAGCATATAAACAAATATGACTGCCATCATCATGCACTAGTTAAGCATCTATGCAACTAGATAAGTTGTTTTGTCAACACAATTGACTAGGAAAAAAACATACCCGCCCCCTGTAGCATACATACATCCTACTATTTTTGTATATTATAGTTCAAATAATTGCATCATTATTCGGCAACGAGAAAATTGCACTTAGAACTACGATAGGACATTCTGTTGATCATGTTAACAGTTAACTGTGCTGACAGCTATCATGATATTGTTTTTATTTCTTTATTCATCTTCTCTTCCATAGCATTTGTAATCTGAGAAAAAAAAAGCTTTGGTAAACTATTTTAACGGTCTTTTGTCAAATCGTTCAGTGTTCCTTCAGTGGTATCATCTTGTGTACTAGTAAACATACCTTATCGGGGCCTTTTATAGCTGACTATGCGGTATGGGGTTTGCTCATTGTTGAAGGCCGTACGTTGACCTATAGTTGTTAATGTTTGTGTCATTTTGGTCTTTTGTGGGTAGTTGTCTCATTGGCAATCATACCACATCTTCTTTTTTTTTTTTTTTTTTTTTATCTTTTCTATATAAAATTAGAAAACAGTCTCGTCGAACGAAAATCATGCAAATTGGCATTTGCTGCTTCTCCGCTATCAATGCTAATCAACATGCAAAGACTTGTAGGTTCGGATTCAGAATAATGTACTGCATGTATTATGTCTGAGTAGAATGACATGTGTACGTGCAAACAATTTACCGTTTTATTTTTACAATCTAAAGGACTATGGGCAATATCATTCTATATTACGGATTACAAATGTGTCGAGGTTTTTGATTGGATAACAACACAAATATGTCAGCATATATTCAGAAAACTACCGGGGTATATAGGACGTTTTTATCCCCAATAGAAACCTCAAAAACTTCATCATAACACCGGTTAACCGGTTACTATGTGACGTAGTCAAATGCTATCAGACTTTGAGAGGTTCACAGAGGGTAACCAATGACGTGCTTCAGTCAATAATACATTTTTGATACAAAATCACGCAATTTACACTTTTAATACTTAAATTCAATTTTAAAAGGGTTATTATAATGTTGAGTTTAAACTAACAGTACTTTTCTTAACTACCCCTACTTCAAATGAAAGATTACCGCAGATTTCAAGGTATACAATATGCACATGTATATTTACTGGTAACATTCCAAAGTTATGTCTCTGTGAGATGGAACACAGAGAGCATAACTGGGAACCAGTATGTAAACAAAATTAATTTTCTATGAATATCCAAGATCTCCCCAAAAGAGGCGTGTTTTGAGAAACAGCTGTATTTACAAAGTGCAACCTTAATGGTTTGTAAATATCTTCTGCATCGTACACGAATTGAGTTTTAAACCTAGAAAGGTCCACCGTACCATTTCTTTCAAAACTTTCAATGTCAATATGTACCAACTTTGTAAATAATATCATTTTATAGCAATTATTTTATTTTCAATTTTCACATGTCTGTTTCCTGTGATCAATTCAGGAAATAATGTTGAAATAAACGGAAATGTAGTTGTTTGTTAACTATTTTTAAAATTCGTAAATTTATAAGGAAGTAATACAATGGTCTGAAATTTATGTACATTATAGAAATTACATACTAGATGGCAATGATGGAGCATTTATTATCATCAATTTTAGTTTGTTTGCTCATAAGTAAGTGGTTTATATCGGACATTGGCTATTCCAATATTATGTTCATATCAATTCAAAGTATATTATGAATAATATTGATTTTGTGTCAGGAAAACTTTCAATTTTTTTATATTGATATTTTTATTCCAAATTTATTTAATAAAATTGATAAACAGCTAATGCTCTAACAAATTATGTTCGGTGACGAGAAAAATTTGTTCACATTTATAAAACACCAAACATAATATACGTTACTTAATAAGTGGTTGTTTCTGATTTAGACTTTTGCATTTAGTCAGGGTTTTGGATTGCTTTTTTAGAAACTTTGATTGCCCCCCTTGATTCGTCCGATGTAATAAGATCAACGGTACCAAATTTTCTGCATTAGATCTGCATTTCGACGATCAACGTCTCTTCAGTGATGCTCGATGCAAAATTATTTGAAAATCCAAAGCTTATTAACATATGTAGAATTATGAACCAAAAGGGACAAACAAGTATAACCAAAGCGGGGCAAATAATCAGAACATTGCACAAAGGAGATGCATTCGTTGATTTTAAATAATTCCCAATCTTTCGTAACAGAAAGGTGTTATAACACAAAATCCGTATGTTCATGCAAGTACCAAAATTCTGGGCTGGTAATACCTTAGGGACTTTCAGTACCATATTCATCCTAGGGAAATCAGGGGGAACTATACGATTTATATATTTCTATGCGTTGTTACATTTTAAACTCGACTATTTTTGTTTGTATCCAACTATAGGTACGGCATTTGCAATAACAGTGAGACTTCAAGGACCAAAATATACCAGAAGGAATGATATAGTTACGTTTAATTGTTCAACCGACACTCCCTCCGTTGGATTAGAAGCTGAGATATTAATCAATTCAAAAACCTACACCAATATGCGAACTCATAACAACATATGTTTTTCTGCAGTGCAGGGAGTGGGGTGTGCAGAAGATGTTTGCCAGTGTTCAAAAAGAGGATATTGGTTTTCACACATTTACAATGTGAATGTAGAAAATGATATTTTAATAATAACATGTGTAATGAAATATGGAGCTGATGGTGGTTTCAAAGTTTCCGACAGCATTTCAATAAAAATAATAGGTATTTTCTTCTACTTGTCAATACATGTTAGCGAAATTAAACAACATAATTAATTAAACATTCGTCGGTTATAGTAGATCTTTTGGTGCCAAATAAACCACAAACAATTCATAACTATTAAACGACTGCATTAACAAAAGAATTAAAAAAAATCATTGTAAAAGAAAAGAAAAAAGGAATAAGACGTGAAATCAGAAGTATTAAATGATTTTCATTTGGAAGATCGATGAATAGAGATGTAAGAGCCCTATATATTCAAACAGAGTTTGCAATGTTCGCAGATTTTTCAATATTTTACCATAAGTTGAACTTCATCCGAGTCATATATTCTGAATTGAACATGTTTAATGTGCAACTTTTCAAAGTTTGGTAGAGAAACACCTACGTTCCAAAATAAACTACTGACAAAAATAACCCCGCTTTTTTTAAAACCTTAAATAAGTATATTATTAAACGCATTCCGACTGCAAACTCTTACACAAGTAAAAGAGGGATGAGAGATACCAGAGGAAAATTCACACTCATAATTCGAAAATAAACTGACAACGCCATGGCTAAAAATTAAAAGGACAAACAGACAAACAATAGTACACATAAACGTTGGTGCAAATTGGTGTTGATTCATTTTCTGTCCCCAAAATTTTATTTCTGCAATTTATTTCTAAAGTTAAAGCAAATTAAAATGGCAAAAATGCTTTCCATATAACATTATATCTAAATTTTGATCATTTAGAATTTTCAGATCCTACACTTAATGTTGTTTCAACTCTAGTGGCTGGAACAATTGCACGTGTTACCTGTCAGGTCCTAACAAACATAAAAGCTGTCAATGTATCGTGGAACTGTGTAAACAATGGACATGAAGATAAAAAGAGAACATCAAACAAGTATTTGTCAACTCTGACGTTTAAAGTAAAACCATTTCATCAAAACACGAATTGCACGTGTACTGGTAGTTTTGATGAATTTAACGTTTCATCGACTGTACAATTGGATGTAGACAGTAAGAATATCAAAATAATTATGCAAAAAGTAAACGCGAACATAATGAAAAAGGATAATTTCATATATAATTGTATGTAAAGAAAGCTTTTCTCAATTGATAAGTTTATTGAAATATTCAATTTGAATGTCACGTCTATGTATTTCCACCTGTCCGTCTTTCTGTCTTTATTAAATTGTTATTTTGTTTCAAAATTTTAACATTTTTTAACGTGAATTTTCATTTTAATGACTTTTAACTTCCTATAGTTTGCGAAAAAAAAGAAGGAGAATTAAAACATATGTTTAACTTATGACAAGTACATCATTTGTTTCAGATAAACCGATATTAAATTCAACAAAGAACGCAAGCTGTAATATTGCATCATCAGTGCAACTGTCCTGTACACTGTTAACAGAAGGGTCTACGTTTGGTTTCAATCCCTGGACACATCTATTCAATGGTATTGCAGTCCGTGTTTTACACGGAGTAACTAATGGGAATACGGCAATGTTAAACATTTCCTTTTGTTCATACCAAGATGCTGGAATATACTTTTGCAGTGCATGGAACAAATTGAATGACAAAGTTTACTATTCCAATATCAGTACAACACTTTCATTCAAAGGTATTATTCTCCTAAATGAGTTTCATATTGGCTTTAATAATAAGAGGAAGCTTAAAGCTAAATAAAAAACTTCAATTGTAGAATCGTATCGTCGTAATTATCATTTATAAGATAGAATATGAAAATTCGTCTTATTTATGTTGCTATCTTTATTTCGATGCATGTTTTGAAATACTCACTGAAACTCGCGAGAGCCAAGTCATCCTGCTTCACGATATATAATCCTCTACATTTCATGAATTGATTTTTTTAGGTACGGAAAAGTATGGCGCAAGTCTTCCAACGTTTTGTCACCTGTCTTTAAGGTAGAAATTTAGACACTAAGAGTGTTCGTCGTTATTAAAAAAGGAGGGACAAAAGATACCAAAGGGACAGTCAAACTCATAAATCTAAAACAAACTGACAACGCCATGACTAAAAATAAAATAGACAAAAAGACAAACAATAGTTCACATGACACAACATAAAAAACTAAAGAATAAACAACAATTAATGGTCGAATTTCAATTTGTTCTAATCTTTTTTAAAGGTCCACCAGAAATTGTATCAGCAAAGATTTTGAGACAAATAGGCGTGTCAATTGCAGTACATTTCTATTCCACAAGCGAAATTGAAAGACCAGTTTGGTTTTTAATGTCAAAACCAATATATGATACAACGGAAACGAATGCAACTTTTGAAAACACAACTTTATCATTACCAGTGTACAACCGAGTAATAAATTGTGAAGGTTTTGTGGCGAGTTTGTCTATGAGAATACGTAAAGACGTAAAATATACAGTGTTACTTAAGAATACATTCGGAGAGAAGAGAAAAAGTTTTCAACTTCGTTCAGGTAGGCCAAACTTTCATAAGCACTATTACTTTAATATTTAAATCCAGATTGTGTATCAGCTCAAATGTAATAAAGACGTAGGTATAAAGGGACAACTGAAAACGAAAATGTAACACTCTACAAAACGAAGAAATAAAAACAGACTTAAATATTAAATTGAGGCGACAATTGTTACCGATGTTGAGTTCTTGTAAATTGAATATATAAAATCAAAGTATCAAAACAAAACCGATGGAATCGATGATCTCCGAAAGTAGCGATATCAATGCTGACGACAAAGTAAATGTCTGCTGATATGCATGCATCACCCGTAAAGTAAATTACAGTGATTAAATTTATGGATCATATCACTAACTTGATTTTAAAAGATCTGAGACGGCTACAAAATGAGTCCAGAAAATTGACAGATCGATAGATCGTATCGGTCAACCATTTTGTGTAGCGATGTACACCATATGCCGAGTCGATTTTAGTCGTTTTTTTGTTAAACTCTGTTAAGGCAGTGTTTGTATAGGAAAAACACACTTGTTAATGAAAGTGTGAACATGCACAAGAGTAACGTAGAAACTGAGATATTGTAACCGCCATACATTGCACTGACTTATATCTGAAAAATTGACAATAAGGGTGGGTTGAGATACAATTTTCATAGCCGAAAGGAGAATTTCAGCTTTTCCATTTCAAATTTTGCATTTCTATGCAGCAAATTCCAGTAGCACCTCAATATGGTATGTTGATCTCCAAACTGGTGCGATATTTCCTATCTTGGAAGAAACGCGCGTCTGGCGTACTTAATTATAATCCTGGTATGTTTGATAACTATCTACACCACTCGGTCGATGCCTCTGCTGGTGGACGTTTCGTCCCCGATTGTATCACCAGTCAAGTAGTCAGCACTTCGGTGTTATATGAATATCAATTATGTAGTCATTTTTATAAATTTCCTGAATTTTTAGAAAAACTAAGGATTTTCTTATCCCAGGCATTGATTACCTTAAAATAAAATTGAGAATTGAAATGGGGAACGTGTCAAAGAGACAACAACCCGACCATAGAAAACACAACAGTAGAAGGTCACCAACAGTTCTTCAATGTAGCGAGAAATTCCCGCACCTGGAGGCGTCCTTCCGCTGGCCCCTAAACAAATATATACTAGTTCAGTGATAATGAACGCCATACTTATTTCCAAATTGTACACAAGAAACTAAAATTAAAATAATACAAGATTAACAAAAGCCAGAGGCTCCTGATTTGGGACAGGCGCAAAAATGCGACGGGGTTAAACATGTTTATGAGATCTCAGCCCTCCCCCTATACCTCTAGCCAATGTAGAAAAGTGAACGCATAACATTACACACCTTTAAAATTCAGTTCATGAGAAGTCCGAGTCTGATGTCAGACAATGTAACCAAAGAAAATAAACAAAATGACAATTATACATAAATAACAACAGGCTACTAGCAGTTAACTGACATGCCAGCTCCAGACTTCAATCAAACTGATACTAAATCCCTAGGATGTGTTTTAGTTGATTTGAGTCTCTGATGCATGATTTTTTATTATTAATTGTGTTTGGCTTTTAACTATATGTCAGTAACTGCGAGTACTCTCAAATCGTATTTTCTGTTTGATTCGACCGGTTGATACTGTTTGTAATGCTTTTTTTGTATTTTATATTTATATGGATCTTGTCTATATACCAGCTTTGATTATTTTGAATATCTTCATATTTTCACGTCTTCTTACTCCATTTGTATAAACTTCAAGATTTACCTGTATTATTAAAATCGTTTTTTTTTCTTAAGTGACTATTTTCTAAGGGTTGAATATTACGCAGTGGTGTCTTGCCATGGTTTTGTTTGGACTTTGTTGGTTTGCTTTTTGGCCTTGAATGTTTGTCCCTAGTATTTCATTAACTGTGCATTTGCATTCAGATGTCGCCGATCAAATTTATTCGTTCATAGTGTATTAATTTACGTTTTTTTGATTAAGTTAGGCCTGCAAATTGATATTTTATCGTGTGTTTTTATATGTTGTGATGTTATGCTATTGTCTCAGAAAAAGGGAGAAGGTTTAGATCCATTAAAACGTTTAATCCCCCTGCAAATGTTTGCACCTGACCTAAGTCAGGAATCTGCTGTACAATAGTTGTCGTTTGTTTATGTAATTTATACATGTTTCTGGTTTCTCGTTTTTTAGCTCACCTGGCCCGAAGGGCCAAGTGAGCTTTTCTCATCACTTGGCGTCCGGCGTCCGTCGTCGTCCGTCGTCGTCGTCGTCCGTCGTCGTCCTGCGTCCGGCGTTAACTTTTACAAAAATCTTCTTCTCTGAAACTACTGGGCCAAATTTAACCAAACTTGGCCACAATCATCATTGGGGTATCTAGTTTAAAAATTGTGTCCGGTGACCCCGCCAACTAACCAAGATGGCCGCCATGGCTATAAATAGAACATAGGGGTAAAATGCAGTTTTTGGCTTATAACTCAAAAACCAAAGCATTTAGGGCAAATCTGACAAAGGGTAATATTGTTAATCAGGTTAAGATCTATCTGCCCTGAAATTTTCAGATGAATCTGACATTCCGTTGTTAGGTTGCTGCCCCTGAATTGGTAATTTTAAGGAAATTTTGTTGTTTTTGGTTATTATCTTGAATATTATTTCAGATAGAGATAAACTGTAAAAAGCAATAATGTTCAGCAAAGTAAGATCTACAAATAAGTCAACATGACCAAAATGATCAGTTGACCACTTTAGGAGTAATTGCCCTTTATAGTCAATTTTTAACCATTTTTCGTAAATCTTAGTAATCTTTTAGAAAAATCTTCTCCTCTGAAACTGCTGGGCCAAATTATTTGAAACTTGGCCACAATCATCATTGGGGTATCTAGTTTAAAAATTGTGTCCGGTGACCCCGCCAACTAACCAAGATGACCGCCATGGCTATAAATAGAACATAGGGGTAAAATGCAGTTTTTGGCTTATAACTCAAAAACCAAAGCATTTAGAGCAAATCTGACATTGGGTAAAATTGTTAATCAGGTGAAGATCTATCTGCCCTGAAATTTTCAGATGAATTGGACAACCTGTTTTTGGGTTGCGGCCCCTGAAATGGTAATTTTAAGGAAATTTTGCTGTTTTTGGTTATTATATTGAATATTATTATAGATATAGGTAAACTGTAAACAGCAATAATGTTCAGCAAGGTCAGATTTACAAATAAGTCAACATGACCAAAATGGTCAGTTGACCTCTTTAGGAGTTATTGCCCTTTAAAGTCAATTTTTAACCATTTTTCGTAAATTTTATATATCTTTTACTAAAATCTTCTTCTCTGAAACTGCTGTGCCAAATTGATCCAAACTTGGCCATAATCATCTTTGGGGTTTCTTGTTTATAAAATGTGTCCGGTGACCTGGCCATCAAACCAAGATGGCCGCCACGGCTAAAAATAGAACATAGGGGTAAAATGCAGTTTTTGGCTTATAACTCAAAAACCAAATAATTTAGAGAAAATCTGACATGAAGTAAAATTGTTAATCAGGTCAAGATCTATCTGCCCTGAAATTTTCAGATGAATTGGACAACCTGTTTTTGGGTTGCGGCCCCTGAATTGGTAATTTAAAGGAAATTTTGCTGTTTTATATTGAATATTATTATAGATATAGTTAAACTGTAAACAGCAATAATGTTCAGCAAAGTAAGATCTACAAATAAGTCAACATGAACGAAATGGTCAATTGACCCCTGTAGGAGTTATTGACCTTTGTAGTCAATTTTCAATCTGCTTCCTTTGTTTAATATTCACATAGACCAAGGTGAGCGACACAGGCTCTTTAGAGCCTCTAGTTTTATATAGATTAGACCGTTGGTTTTCCCGTTTGATTAGTTTTACACTCGTTATTTTGGGGCCCTTTATAGCTTCTTGTTCGATGTGAGCCAAGGCTCCGTGTTGAAGGCCGTACATTGACCTATAATGGTTTACTTTTTTAAAATTGTTATTTGGATGGAGAGTTGTCTCATTGGCACTCACACCACATCTTTCTATATCTATTGATTGAAAGATTATGATTTCATCATATGAATATCAGGCACAGTCCTTATCGTTAGGGGTTTAGTATCATGCCATCATAACATATATGAGAAGAACATAACCCGTGTCATGCCAACAACTGGTTTTTGAATAAATTGGTTTAATTCCGATGCTAAGACCCTATAAGTGAATTAATATTATCGCCAAAATATGCAATCTTTATTGACCTGACAACAGTGTCGTAGCTATATCCTTTCTTAATAAGTCTATTTAAAGGTTGTTGTTAGTTTCTGAGGTGAATACTGACATTTTTGTGCTTTATAAAGAATATTTCCATAAAACATTGGATGTAAAGTACCTGATAGTATAAGATATCTGCATGTTGAGCTATATTTACGAATGATGTCCTTATACCGATGATAAAATTTAGTAAATGTTTTGACTAGTTTGTGATATCGAAAACCCTGGTGTAATAATTTTTCAGTAATACATACATTCCTCTCGTTAAAATCTAAAACATTGTTACATACACGAGCGAATCGTACAAGTTGAGATATATAAACACAGTAAGATGGTGACAAGGGAACGTCACCATCATAAAATGGATAGTCGTATTTGGCACAACATTTTGGAATTTGGGATCCTCAATGCTCTTCAACTTTGTATTTGTTTTGCTTTATAACTATTTTGAGATGAGCGTCACTGATGAGTCTTATGCAGACGAAATGCGCGACTGGCGTACTAAATTATAATCCTGGTACCTTTGATAACTATTGATGTTCTTACAATGACACTATCTAACCAAAGGTTCGAAGCGGTACAGTTTACGTTATTCCTTTACATGTTTGACGGTCGCCATTAATACGTCGTTGTCTATATGAAATATTTGTAATCTCTTTTGTTATATCTAATCATCTGCAGAATTGTTTATTAAAAAGATAAACGGCACTCATACCACATCTTCTTATATCTATTATAATCAAAACTCAATTCACACCAATACCAGTGTCAGTCAATGTAAACATTAAGCAGCCATTGAACCCCTCTCCATGTTATTTTTATTTGTTGCTTAATTTTCATGGAGCTTAATAACTCGTTTTTAATGTTTAAACGGTACACGTGCAATTTTAAACAGTGATGTTATCAATTATACCGATCACACATGGGCCAATGTGGTTTCGTAACTGTATGAAAGTACCGTCGCCATATTTCCCGACTTTTGTTTTAGTATTCGTATTGTCATTTGATAAAGTCATGGTAACTATTAAGTTCACTGTTTGCTTTTAATTTCTGTTTGAATCTGTTTTGAATTACTACCAGCAACTAAATGGTGATATATTGGTAGGTCAATGAATGAATGAGCAGTTTCAACCCCTGTATAACATGTATAATGAAAAAAAATCTCATGTTTGATTGTGACCCGTTTATTCCAAATTCCAAAGACACCGTTTGATGGTTCGTCTGAATATATAGATTTGGTAACCAGTTTCACGTACTATTGGTATCGGTATCGAATAAAAGCTAGACCTTGTTAATTGTTGGTTATATTAATTATGTGGAATTTCTTTTTTTAACAACACCATTGTCCTATTTACATCTACATGTAAGTTAAATATGTAGGACTCAAATCTATGGCGGGTTCCAAATCTATGGCAGATTCCTAATCTATGGCAAATGTGACGTTACAAACGCCAAACAACTCAAATCTATGGCAGATTTTTGTTTACTATCTATGGCAGATCTTGGGGAAAGGGTACCGTATAACGTCACAATCGAATATAACGCCATATTTGATCTTTGACGCCGCTCACGATGGCGGAACCCATAGAGTTGAGCACCATTCAAGATGCAGATATTTCCCTTACAACAATTTTTGGGTGGTTTAAAGGAAGATGTGACCTATTATTCCGAAAATGGACCAAACGTGCTGTACTGGCCGAATCCCGCGATAAATTATGACGCCGCTATTTTCAGTACCCCATATTTTAGAAAAAGGATTTTTTGGGCCCTTTAAAGCTTGCTGTTCGGTGTGATCCAAGGCTCCTTGTTGAAGGCCGTACCTTAACCTATACTGGTTTACTTTTATAAATAGTAACTTGGATGGAGAGTTGTCTCATTGGCACTCATTCCACATCTTTCTATATCTAGTTAGTAGTAGTTTACTGTCTACGGCTGGCAAAGTTTATAAAATAATATATAAAATTACCGGATACAAATTTGATTTAAATCGTCATCAAATAATAAAAGATGTATTAACGATATCGCTGAAATAAATATTATTTGAAAATTCAAACTGTATATTTTATTTGTTACCTTTTTATATTTTTCTTTTTATAAAAAGCGGCCTTCTTGTTTGTTAGAGGTCTTATCAGTCGGTTTAATGAATTGGTTAAACAGGTATAACATTTGTATTGCCCATTAAAACGTTTAATCCCGCTGCAAATGTTTGCACCTGTCCTAAGTCATGAATCTGATGTACAGTAGTTGTCGTTTGTTTATGTAATATATACGTGTTTCTCGTTTCTCGTTTTGTTTATATAGATTAGACCGTTGATTTTCCCGTTTGAATGGTTTTACACTAGTAATTTTGGGGCCCTTATAGCTTGTTGTTCGGTGTGAGCCAAGGCTCCGTGTTGAAGGCCGTACTTTAACCTATAATGGTTTAATTTTTTAATTGTTATTTGGATGGAGAGTTGTCTCATTGGCACTCACACCACATCTTCCTATATCTATACCATGCACAGATTAAAATTTTTTACAGAGCACATCATTTTAATCTTGAAGTCTGTATTAAGGCATATGAATTTATCATTTATGATTTTTTTTTGGTCGACCATTATGGAATGTTTATTTCACAAATGTTTATAGACATGCTCCCGTTGTCGTATTTTTCCACTTGCTCATGACAAGTTATTGGTCGAAAATGTACTGCATTGTTTTCCGTTTGCACAAAACTTGCCAACAATATAAATCCGCCATAGATTCGGAAACAACATAAATCCGCCATAAATTAGGAAATTACAAAACTTCCCATAGATTTGGGATGGCATGACGTCACATTTACCATAGATTAGTAATCTGCCATAGATTTGGAACCCACCATAGATTTGAGTCCTACATATATAAAGTTGATATCGTTGGTTTCGTTGTTTTTATATCCTGTGGGCTAATGCATTAGACATCGTTATTTTGTATTATTAGTATACAAATGTTATCATTCTGAAAAGATCTATCCTAAATATAGGGAAATGTGTAAAATTGTAACTCATGCCTCATTTCTGTGATCTCATTACTGCTTAACATTGCTAGTCCCAACCGACGTAATAAACGTCGATGTCTCTTTTAAACGTTTCTCATGCTTGAACTCTTTGAAGCCGTTTGAATATTTTGCTCCGAATTTTTTGATAATTTATTCTTCTCTCGAAAATTACATGTTTAAGCATTTTGCGTAACACATATTTCAGAGATCTTATTAATCAAAGACTAACAAATATTCAGTTTTGCTTAAATATTTATAGAACTGACAGTGTCTTTTGACTTCCGTGTGTTGATTTTTGGTTTGTCGGTCTTTGGAGTGTTTCTGGTGGCTACAACTATGACAATACTCATATTAAGAGGACGACAGATTATAGGTAAATTTGCAATGAATAAACACTTTCAATTGTAATTTAAGCAAGGAGATTTAAAGAAATCACAAATAACTTTACAACCTTTTGTGAGATTCTATATGTTTAAGTTGACAATAAGCATTTTTGTGTATATCTTTCACTTGATATCAGTGTAAATGGTTTCACATTTAGAAATATATAAACTTAACCTGTATGATGGATGTCATTCTTTTTGGTTTCAATATTTTCTATAAGAAGATATAACACTGCACATTTAGACGTTAAAAATTATATATCACTTATTCTATAAGATATTTTATTCATATAAAAAAAATAGGTCGGCTGTTTGTCATATTTTAAAATGAGTATATTACACATGATTAATGAATTATGCCATTTTGACGGTTTTCATAGTTTTTGTTTTAGTATTTTTTGTTTTAGTAACAAGAGTGCGAAGATCGCAAAATCGAATATGTGAAGACAACACGAAAACAAATAATACTATATACATGTATAATGTTTGTAACTAAAAGTGAAATACAGTTATCAAACACTCTAATTTCAAATAAATATCACCTTTACTTTTCATTGTATGAGTTTCATGCCGCCTAACAATACATATTATCAAACCAAAGGCTTTAGTCAAAAGGTATCATTGATTTGAAATAGCACTTTCTTGATTTCGTGCATACGATGTTTTTTCTTGAGTAACCTTCGTCATGAAAGTTCAAATTCAAACATTTGAAAGCCTAGAACAATCAAGAATAGCAATTCAAGTAAAACGAACCTAAGAAATAGAAATATATAAATGGAGATAAAAATGAAAACATCTAAATCGAGCTCCACGAAATTTTGGCATTAAGTACCCTTGTTTAAGTAGTAAAATTGAGAGAAAAAGAAAACAAAAACTTAAACCCTTCCAAAAAAAACCACCCCCAACAAAACAACAAAACACCAATGGTATATGTTGCCTATACGCAAATGACCATACAACTTTAATATAGTAACTCAGATTTTTACATTTAGTCATCTATGTATTCTTAATTTTCTTTTATACAGGTGTTGTTCACATTGTCGGACCACTGGAACGATCGCCCACTTTTCCTATGCAAGTGCCTTTTCTATTGATTCGCATAGTAATTAATAGTCATTGCATTGGATGCAATGGACCATTTTGTTTAATGAACTTTATATTGAAATCATACACAATAAGCAATTAGGAAAAAAACACACAATTGTTAGGAAAAAATAACGGCCTTCCAAGGGAATATAAACATCGCATTTGATATTTCATCTGAATAAGTTATTTTAACTGATTTTTCTTCTGAGAATATATAAAACAATACATAATTAAAGAAACTGATTCCATACAAAAATAACTGAAAAGATTTTTTTCTTTGTAACTTTAGATATCATTCAGCACCTGAGTCACAGGAAGATGAACATGCATATGAGCACACAAATCACCAGTATCTAGAGATTATTGACATTGCACAGGGACAACATTACTCTGATATAAAGGAAGACGAGGATGATAATCGTATGAGTGGAAAAAGTGACGATTACGAGGAAATTGATTGACAAAATGAGCACTTTTCGGCAATGGATACTTCTGGAACTAATTGAATAGTCCAATCTCTTAATGTTCGACCGCAGTTTATCCGGTTCATTAAAAATCCTCTTGTTATTTTCAAAACAAATATGAAACTTTTTACTCTTCTGTTACTCTCGCTTTGTATATTCTCCGTGTCATAACCATTAAACGGAGTCTTGTTTTTAGAAATTAAGAATTTTACTTAAAAAGAACGACTTCTTTACAATTATTACATACTAGTTAATATATAACATAATTTACCGTTTCAGGGTAATAACAATTTCCTTTTACCTACTGCACAAGTATCTTATTCTGAAAACAAGGAAAATGTGCGAGAAAAACAGCATAGATGTAATCCATTAGAATACAACTCTTTGTAAAATTACAAGATATATTATAGAAAAATATAAAAGTGAACAAGATAGTACACTATATTCAATAACGTTTTCATCTAACTAGGTCAATCAGTACAAGAAGAATAGTTTATTGCTAATTGTGTCTCTCTTTTTAATAAATCAGAAGAAAAAAAACCCAATTAGTTCATTATTGACCGAATCTGATTTGAATACAGGATAAATATTTGATTGACAAAAACACAGTTCTTAGAAACCACGATACACATCATGTGTTAAGAAGTATAAAAACATGTGGTATGAGTGCCATGGAGGCAACTCTCCATCAAAATAACAATTTATAAAAATAAACTGTTATAGGTCAATGTACGGCCTTCAGCACGGAGCCTTGGCTCACACCGAACAACAAGCTATAAAAGGCCCCAAAAATTACCATTCAAACGGGAAAACCAATGGTCTAATCTATACAAAAAAAAAAGAGAGAAACGAGAAACATGTATTAACTACATAAACAAACAACAACTACGTGTACTGTACAATTACACGTTTTAATGGTACTAAACCTTCTCCCTTTTACTGAGACAATAGTATAACATATTATATTTCGAGTATATATTTCGATAACACTGGACA
The DNA here is from genome assembly GCF_036588685.1 of Mytilus trossulus. Classification (NCBI taxonomy): domain Eukaryota; kingdom Metazoa; phylum Mollusca; class Bivalvia; order Mytilida; family Mytilidae; genus Mytilus; species Mytilus trossulus. The sequence continues at coordinate 7,832,101 of NC_086385.1, read as the reverse complement.
TTATATTGCACATTCGTGTGAAAAGATAACGGAATATATAGAAAACAAATGCGTCAGTGTCATGGTAGTTGAAAACTTGCAGCTTTTGTTTTGTTTCGCCCACCTTTATCGCTATTTTCGTTTCTATAGCATTTGTCTGCGGAATTAACCTATGTACCAGTTTAATGGTATTGCCATTGATTGTGTATTAAAGTTGATTTATTCTGGGAACGTGCTGCATTTTGTATCAAATCTATAGTACTTGCATAGGTGTTCGTATGTATTTCGTTCATTGTTTTTGTGTTTTAAATATCAGGTCGTCAGTCATTCTATTTGAATTGTTTCACCAATGATATTTTGTGACCTTGTTTAACTGACTATACGGTATGTAATTTCTTATTGCTGAAGGTTGTACGGTGACCTATATTTGTTAACTTCTATGCATTTTTTCTTTGGTTCTCTTTTATTGGCACTGGGTTAACTATTCATCATTTTCTTGATTATATCGATTGTGGTCAAATGCGGTTTATGAATATTCTTTTCGTAAAAAATAAATAAAAAATATATAAAATAACACCACAAAAATTATAAAACAAGATAACTGTACTTAGTCAAAAAGACAGAAACAAACATTGATACAATCTATAGTATTGACGAAAATTAAGAAATCTATTTTCTATTGTATAATACAGATATAAATCAGTAGATCATAGAAAAAGGATAGAAACAGGAATTTATTAGATACAAATAAGAATTCCAACTATTATATAATAAAAAACACGTTAGAAAGCAAATACATAAATATATACCTTGTTTCATAAGGAGATAACAATAATGGAAAAAACTATGTGTCTTTATTTTATAAGCGACATGGTTCACAACTGTTAGTGCCTTAACATATAATGTGGTTAACGAAAAGACAAACACAAAAACTAACGAAACGACTATCAAAAGTCAGAACTGAAGTCCCCTTAACATGTTAATAGCGAGACAATAACGTAAGTCAACTCTGTTGACACTTTAAGCAAATCAAAATGTCATAATTAACTTGAGTGCAGACACACATATTGAATAACAAAAAAAGGTAAAGATGAATAGGTTATCGACAAATTTGGCACCTAGTGTGCTCATTTATGAACAATGAAAGATTTCAAATGAGAAATAACCACGCAAGGGTGTTTTCCTTCATGTTATCCATTTAAGGTGGTATGGGAGTCTAAAATAAAAATGATAGAATTTGTTAATACTTTGCCAAAACGTAGTATCTATTGATATATGTTCAAAAATATAATAAAAACAATAGGTCACCGCGCATTTTCTCAAGCTACAGGTGGTGACACAATGACACATTTTGTATGGATTATACAGGAAAAAACACAATTATGTGATTAGAAACTAAACAAAATGATAGAAATGTGAAATATATAGTGAAAAGATAGCTTTCAGACAATGCTTTGAGAATATCAAAAGAAAAGATAGGGTCACCGTGCGTTTTTTCTGGCTAAAATACAAAATAGGAAACTTCCATGTACTATCCTTCAGAAAATGCACTGTTTTAGAGTTACCTCCCCTTAAAATGTCAATTTGAAAACATTTTAAAACCACCAATAATAATCAACACTTGTAAAAATATTAAAATTTATAAGTTATATTCTTATAAATTGGTTCTTTTAAATAAGAGTCACATTAAATATCCGCATTCCTGCATCAAATTTTGCTAACTTGATAAAAAATCTGGACCTTAGGTTCTCTGTTTTTTACAATCCAAGATGGAGGAAGACACCCATACCACCTTAATGACACCGAGGGACGTTTTAACAGATATATCATATTAAGGAGGGGTATTTTTCGCAAATACCTCTCAAGAACATGATATCTGTTTAATTACACCGAATGTTAATGTTCAAAAACGCATTGATGATCGTGACGTTACAAGCATCCAGTCGGATAGAGTATGTTTGGGCAAATACCACTGCAGAGAGGGTAAAAAATGCATATCCGTGTGACAAATACCCCGGCGGCGTTAAAAAAATGAACGATATTCATTTGATAACAGTAAATTGGTTAAACATGCACTGACTATCAACCAATCAAAAATCAAGGATTCTGACATAAATTGTAATTATACATATAATTAGGTCTTTCCACTTTTCTGTGGAAAGACCGGTTGTTTTTCTTCTGATTATTAGGTCTTTCCACTTTTCCGTGGAAAGACCTATTGGTTTTCTTCTGAGATTTTATTTTTTTTTCTTCCGACACATTTTGTTCTTGCATAAAATTGTGGTTTTGCAAGATGTTGCTTTGATTTTTCGCGTATGATATCGAACAGTTATTGCGCTTTTGAAACTGTCCCTGTCAAACTGTGCACTTTACGGTGTAAGAGTTATCTCCCCGAACACTGTTTTGCTTGTGTCCACTTCTCCTTTGCAACCGTAGTAGATTACGACAAATTTATTTGACCATAGTGCTTGCTATATCTTCAAGATGCCGAGTCGGTTTGCACCAAAGTACTCCGGAGTCTCCATATGAGAGTTATTTCCCCTTATGCATTTAATTTAAGTGATATGCATATAAACTCATAAACCGTAAGCGGTATAAACCTAGAGTCGCTTTATTGAAGGTCCTTGAGGCCCAACTAAGGAAATTAGGTCAAGGTCAAAGGTCAAGGTCATGTTCTAAATTTTAACTTTCACTTCAAACTGCTTTTACTCAGAAAAAAGTAAGGGGTAAAATTAAAAAAAATGTGAGCAAAACATTAGTCACGACATAAAGGTAGTCGAGAAAATATGTCGAAATGATACGCATAGTATTTCGGGGGTTTTCGTGCCACTGAAATGAAAAAATGAACAGATTGACTAATTATAGCTTCAAACTTTACAGCTCTCGTGATGCATTCATGCAATTTATCTTTATAAATCATCCAATGCCCACAACAACCAATCTAGCCCCTCCCAACCCCACCACCGCCTTCCCCCCTTTTTTTTAGGAATCCCATTTCTATTTATTATAAAATGCTAATCCTTCTCTTTTTATGAATAAAATTCTTTCTGAAATACAAATCTATTGCTGCAAAATAAAATCTGCCCCAAATCATGTACATGTATTTCTGAAAAATAATCGAAACAAGTTTAAAGTACTAGAGCACCAACATTATTTTTGTGTGCATGCAATGAATGAGTTGACCAGTGGTCAGCGATTGGACAAAAGTTTACCTGTAAAATAAATCGAGAAAATCCATTTTCCGTTAGCAGTATAAATCTGACGTTCTAATCTGGGTTGAGGAATTAAAATCTATGACATAGAATTCACTCCAAAGTTCGTAGATAGTAGTAAAATCCTAGAATCAAACATGCATTGTCGTTTGTACCTGTAAATATGTAAACGAAAAAAACATGCATGATCCGACATCAATGACCTGTAAATAAAAGAAAATTAAATCCGTTTGCACATTCTTTATACATAGGTGTGGTCAGGACCTCGTCTCTCCCTGCAAAGGATTAAAATAAACCATCTTTCTGAGTATGTCTGCTTGGTGCACGTGACGTCACAATCGCTGCATCCGGTACTACCTTAAATGAAATAGGGGTTTCGAAAAAAAATAAAATGTGCACGTATATTTAAAACCATGCAGGTCAGGTCCGATTTCCTTTAAATATAAAACAAATATAAAATTGAATACAATGAACACCCAATTAGAGCAAGAAGTAAATAAGACACGACACACATTCTGGAAAGCCTACTTAAAAAAGAAGATGCAAGGATTTTTTTTTGTAAGCGTGTATATATATCCTTGCATGTTCCTACAAATGTCATAATTTTAATGGAACTAAAATGTTTCACAGACCAGTTTTCGCGTGTTTCTAGAGGCTGGGTCTCTAGTGTTTAACACGGACCTTAGGCTCTTAATGCCTATTTTACGTGTTCCGTGTTTTAACACGAACACTTGACTCTCAATGCCGTTTTCACGTGTTCCTAGATGCTGGGTCTCTAGTGTTTAAACACGGACACTAGACTGTTAATGCCATTTCACGTGTTCCTAGAGGCTGGGTCTCTAGTGTTTTAACACGGACACTAGGCTCTCAATGCCTATTTTACGTGTTCCGTGTTTAAACACGAGCACTTGACTCTCAATTCCCTTTTCGCGTTGTCCATGTGTTTAAGCGACAACCAACCAAGTATTACATGCATGTTGTGTTCCCTTGTGTTTAATTCGGGTGCAATATCTCACTTGTTTCGTTTTTGCTTGTTTCAAGCGACCCTATCTCACGTGTGTAATAAGTCAATCAATCAATCAATCAATCAATCAAATCGATCAATTAATCAATCAATCAATCAATCCATCTATCAATCAAACAATCAATCAATCAATCAATCAATCAATCAATCAATCAT